>NC_136256.1:9002500-13802500 GCF_053564925.1 Oryzias latipes | reverse complement strand
CTCGGACATTGTTTCTGACCGCGGTCCTCAGTTCATCTCTCAGGTCTGGAAGGCATTCTGCTCTGCTCCGGGAGCCACAGCTAGTCTAACGTCAGGATACCATCCTCAGTCCAATGGCCAGGCGGACAGAGCCAACTAGGAGCTGGAAGCGGCACTCAGATGTCTGGCAGCTCAGATCAATGCGGACTGGCCCGGTATGGGTAGATTATGCCCATAATACTCACCATCTTCTGCCATGAGGATGTCTCCTTTCAAAGCCTCCTTTGGGTACTCATCACCTCTGTTTCCGTCACAGGAACTCGATCTGGCAGTGCCCTCGGTCCAGCTCCACCTCCAACGGTGCCAACAAATTTGGCACCAGACCAGGGCCGCTCTCCTCCGCAACAAGAAGAGCAACTGCCAGATAGCCAACTACCACAGGGTGGTGGGACCAGCGTATCAGCCAGGTCAAAGGGTGTGGCTTTCGTTGCGCCTCTGGTTGCCCGCTGCCCTCAAGGTTCATCCTTCCTTCCACGTCTTCCAGATCCTATCCACGAAAGCCCTCTATGCCCGCTGTCTGCTTCACCTCCACCCGCCAGTGTCATCGACAGTGCCCCGGCCTTCACCGTCATCCGGGGGCTGGACGTCCGGCGCCGTGGTCGCAACTTTCAGTTCCTAGTGGACTGGGAGGGTTATGGTCCAGAGGAAGGCTCTTGGATCTCCCGTTCCCTCATTCTGGACCATTCCCACGTGGACGACTTCTTCGACATCGTTGAAGGGGGGGGGGATGTACTGTCATGGCGCCTCTGGCAGCACTCCTCCCCCTCCCCTCTCTGCTCTGCTCCTGAGGATTCCCAGCTGTGTTCACTCAACTCATCAACCTCCAGCAGTCTTAAGGAGATCCAGCCGCAGCATTCATCGCCAGTTCATTGCTCCTCCATGGAAATACATACCATGAGTGTTTACCTGGGATTCACCTCCAGAGCTATCGGTCCTGTTCCTGTTCATGTTTATGCCAACCCTCCAGCCACGCCACGACTCCAAGTCAAGATTCCCCAGTTCTCACCTTGTTACTCATCTGCAATCCTCAGCCGTCATCCTCGCCTTGGATCTGCGTTCCACAACAATAAATCATCGAACTTACTTTACAATCTCCTGTTTTCCTACCAGGTTTCAGCATCTGGGTCTGTTTCGCTTCTTTGAAATCATGACGGGGGATACAATTTTGGAAAACCTTACTGTTTAATATTGTAATTATTGGTTGCTGTACCTTGTGTTTCTGTGCTCATGTACAATCAGATGTATAGAAATAATTTTCTTCTGACTGACCCTATTGTTCATGGCTTGTTAAATTTTGACCTATCTTGCATTCATAAATAAATTGGCATTAACAATAATCAATAAACAATGAATCAATCTTTTACATACTAATGTAAATTTGGAACCATCTGAAACCAGCTCCCAGAGGTCATTATAAACTGCTAATGCTTTAAATTTGGGAACAGAGTGTGGGAGGTTGGTTTTATCATTGGTGTGTTTCACTTTACTTACGCCTCACAACAACAGTGATGGGTGCTGACTCAGCAGAGGCCACGGTGCGTCCAGACAGGGTAACCTGGTACAGACAGCTGTAGTTACCCTGGTGTTTTAACTCTGCCACAGGAAAGGTAAAGGACGCTGCGTTGTTGACTGCTGGGCTGTTGGTAGTCATGTTGAATCCAGACATGAAGAGAAAGAAATGACCATGAGGAGATTTGGGGTTAATGGAGCAGGTGATGGTAAAGTTCAGACCACCAGTGATCTCTGCTTCTCCAGGACCCCAGACCAACTCTGCACCAGGAGAAGTTAGTGTGATGTTGGGCGCCTGTAGGCTCACTGTGAAAACACAAAACAATGAGGTAATTTAAGTTTTTCAGATCATCTATTGGAGATGAAGCCAACTAATCAGGATGCTTTTGAGGTGTACGTTTCATTTTGAAATTGTTTAAGGGACGAAAGTCAAAATCCAGAATTTAAGAGTTTTTCTGGATTTATACAATTTTATGTGATTACATGTGATTAAAAGAAAACCCAAATTCACTGTAGATGACTAATTTATGAATAGTTTTTAATAATTTTTCTTAAAGATGCAGACCAATTGACATTCTTAATACTTCAGGTATGTTTCCAAATGTCCCTCCATCTGTTGGTATTTCTGAATATTAAGGAGGCGGAAAGTTCCACATTTGAACAGTGAGACAATCTCAGGTTAGCCAGCACAGAGGAGTGGGCTTGTTCTGTAGTTCTATTTATTATGACTCAGAAGATGATGTCTGACATCACCAAAAGCAGGACATCATAAACCAGTGTGCCGTGGGAGATGGTCAGGTGTTCCGTGGAAAATTTCCCTCATCAACTGATCTAAAAACATTTACCATCTCCAGGATATCAGCTCTGTGTTCATCCAAACAGGCCCTGATAAAACACTGAGTAGTTTGGAATATAAATGATCACAAAATACTTTTTTCTTTGTGTTTATTTGATTCTATCGAAGATACTTTGATAAGAATGACAGTACAGCGATTTAGCCACAACTTCAGCTGTTTTTTGGAAAAGTCCCGCCCCTTTAACTGTCTCCACCAATCATTCTTGGGGGCTAAATCACAAGTCATCAGTCTGACCAATCAGAAGTGGTTAAAGTCTTCACTTCCTTGTCCCGATTTAGCTCGTAAAGTCTCTCAACAGTCTCTCTTCCAACAAAAATACCAGCTAAAGCTCGTCTTTAGCAATGTACCTTTCCACAGAATCCGGTGTCAAACCATGGAACAAGTGAACAAAACAATGAAGCTCAGAGAAGCGATCTCCGGCCGTTTGCACACCACATCTCCCATGATGCATTGGGTTAAAGTTACAGTGTCTCAGCACACAATGATATGATGTTGTTAGACGTCATGAAACCACAACGAACACACATCAAATAGTTTTTAAATCTTCTAACTTAACTTTTATTACATTGTTTAGAAGAAGAAAAAACAGCTGCAACTTCCAGCTTTTTCTGCCACAATTATCACAAAAATGCATGTGAGATGGATCAAAACAGACTATGAGTTTCTCCTGTTTTTTTTTTTTTTTTGGATGCTGATGTGCTGCGGGATTTTGTTCAAGGTTAAGGTGTGCCGTGGCTCAAAAAAGGTTGAAAAACACTGTCAAAAAAGATATTACAAGATACTGGGGTGTTGTCTCTTAAAAGAGGCAAATGCTGTACGTCCATAAAGATGACCTTAAACATCCGTAAAACTGAAAAGATGGGTTAACTTCTTTCTAATATTAAGCCTTATTACAGCAATAGAGATTGTTAATTGAAGTGTTGTGACAAAAACAAAAAGCAACAACAAATTTCTTATTTTAAGGCCGGTTCTCCAACTTCTGACTACAACTAAGAAAGAGGTTTTTTAAAGCATTTCAGTTTTTGGTTGAGAAAATTCTCACACTCAGGGAAAACTGCAAAAAATAGAAGCTTATGAACAAAAAAACACAATTTATATTTCAGCCAAAGAGATGTAGTTCTTCAAGACTTTCCGAATTGTGTGGATTTCTTACCGTTTACAGAAACTCTGACAGAGTTGCTTAATGGAGAAGTGAAATTTCGATGTGGTCCTTTTTTCTGATACTGACACTGGTACGACCCGTCATTTTCGATGTCAGCTTTGGAGATTGCAAAGTTGGCTGAATTGTTCCTTGAGGTTTGAGTCTCTTTAAATGAACTCTGAGTATTCATCAGGATGAAAGTTCCACCAAGGACTTGAGTTGGAATTGAACAAGTGAATCCAAATTTCTGACCCCAGGAAACATTAGTAGAACTCACAGAGAGTCTGGGCTTAAAGTAGTACACTGAAAAAATGTAGAAAATATTAAAAAAGAGTGAATCTGACTCCTTTCTCATGTTTTGCATTGCTTTAATTTTTAATTAAAAACAAAATGATATTTTTCTTACCACTAATATTGATACTAAGCAGGTCGCTTAGAGGTGAAGTGAACGTTTGACCAGAAACAGTTTTCTCGTAGTGACACTGGTACGATCCATCATGATCAAAATTCACTTTAGAGATGGTGAAGGTTGCAGTGCGGCTGGCAGAAATTTGTGTCTGTCTGAAGGAACCTGAGATCTTCTGGAGAAAAAAGGTTTCTCCTAAAAGTTCAGCTGCAGTGGAACAGGTGATTCTGAGTTCCTGACCCCAGGAGACCTTTCCAACAGGATCCATGGAGATGCTGGGCTTTACAAGACTTTCTGTTGGAAGTTTAGTTAAAGCAAATTGAAACACTCCTAACTGTGATTTTTGGTCTAGCTGATATTCTAAATATGAAATAGTACAGTGACTCACCTGAACAGATGACACCAGCATCTTCACCATGATTACAGTTATGTTTTCCATAACCGTTGTGACCACACTGTGTCAATGAGCTTTCACTGCCTGAACACTCCACATCATCCAGCCAGATTTTGCCTGATCCTTGACCAAAAAGAGCTGATCGTGGGGCATGTAGAGCTGTCCCACAGGACAACTGTCTACAGACCACTTTTGCATCATTTAGATTCCACTTGTCGTGACAGACTGTTCCCCAGACTCCATCGTGTAGGACTTCAACTCTTCCAGAGCAGCGAGTCGATCCAGATCCAACCAGCCTGATCTGACCTTAAAACACATCACAAAAAGGCTATTTCTATTATTTGTTTTGAACTGCAAATTAAGCAAAGGAAATAGGAGAATACACTTACCTGAGGCAAATGAGCTCAACAGACATAAGACTGAATTTTTTTGGGGAAAAAAGGTTCTTAATTAAATTAGAGACACAATTTTAAATCTCTCAGAATGCCTTATTTTGTAAACTGACTCTTACCTAAAGTCAGAAACTGAGAGTTTCTTTGCTGTTTGCTGAACATGGCTGAGATATTCCTGCAGTGTGTCACCAATTTGGATACAAAAAGAAAAATGGTGTTACATTTTTGCAGGAGAGCAAATGTTTCTTACTTCCTCTTTTGTGAATCATCTGTTTTGAAAGAAAAAAAACAGGGCGTATTTTCTGTGTTTGTCATTCAATAGAAAATTGCTGATTGTGTTTTCTATTAAAAAAAATAAAAGAACTTGGGATGATGTCATGATCAATGTGCATGACTTCTTGTTTCCATGAGTAAAGGTGATGAGATTTTTTTGGTAAATTGGCAAGAAAAATGTAGAGCACTTTAAAAATGCAACCAAGAAATTGCAGCAAGAAGGTATTACAAAGTCACAAAACCATGCACACTCAGTGAACACAGCAAAAAATTCTGGCTATAGCTTCAAAGAAATTCACCATTGAGCTCTCCCTAATGGAAATTCTTAATTCTTCTAATAAAAACATTCTGTCCACATCTCGGGCGTGCAGATTTGCCGTCTTAATTAAAATCTAACTCCATGTGTAGGCACCTGTCCTCTCTTAGTTCTGACGCCTACCTTAAAGGTGAGTCAATTTAAGTACCTTTCAGTACCTTTTGCTGTGTCATAAAAGTATTTGTTAAAGTCCTGTAAGATATAAAAAAGGAAATCCTAATCTTCAAAAGAATTAGCACTTCCAGTAAATATTTTGAAACTGAATCATGGCATCTGGACCTAAAGTCTTCTTTTTTGAAACCTTTCACCACTCATCTAAGTGACTTCATCTGTCCCTGTGGTGCTGGCTTAAAGCCTAGTGTATGTCCTATAGGTGGTTAACTAAAAAGACCCCACACCCAAAGAAAGAAGAAGCACTGCAGTTTACACTCACTGAGCAGTTTTTAAGGCACACCAGTCCAACGGCTTGTTAATGAAAATTTCTCATTTGCCAATCACATGGCAGCAGATCAATGCATTTAGACAAGTAGGCATGGTCAAGACAATCTGCTGCAGTCCAAACTGAGCATCAGAATGAGGAAAAAAGATGATTTAAATGACTTTGAGCATGACAGGATTGTTGGTGAGAGTCCCCGGTCTGCGTATTTCAGAAGCTGCTGATAAACTTGCTCCAAAAATTGAAAACATTATTCATCCTTTTTTTATTAATGTAACATAATTTTGCACATATTTTAACATTTGATACTTGATCAAATTTGGCTATGAAAATTTCTACAACAGTGTTTTTTTTATTTTACTGATATAGTATTTTATTAATCATATACACAACTTTTATAAGTAACATAATCTGAAAATATTTTGGATAAGTTATCTGCATTTACTTTATTGATTTTAAAAGTGAATGACCCTGGGAGTATTTCAGGCAGGCAGCTCCAGCAGTGTGTTTACCTGGTTACTCCTCCCTGCGGGCGGTTCAGTCTAATCAACTCGCCTGTTCAGCATCCTACTTAAGTCCAGGTGAGGTCCAATCCTCTTCTTCCATTTCTGCGAGCTCTGCGTTCGTCACCCCACCCTCCTGCCCGGCTTCCACCTGTGAGCTCTGTTTAGGGTTGGTTTAATACCCAAAGTTTCCTATTAAGATCTTTATTTATGTGTCTGAACGGAGCCTTATGCCAAACTAAAAGAAATATGGGAAAAATCTTCTTTACTGCAAGAGTTGTCTGACTGAAGTTAATTTTTTAAAATAATAATTTAGGCAATTTATCTTTGTCATGTGCTTTATTGATATTTCAGGAATCTTAATTCTGTCTGATAAAATGTATGAACCTGATAATGATAAATCATGTAATAAAATAGTTACGGTAGAACAGGGGTGGGATTGTATAAGTTTTCTTCCTTCCACTCCCTTTCAAGCAATATTTATTAATATGTCTAATTATCCTAAGTTTGATTTGTCATTGCATGAATCTATAACTGATGATTGTATTATTTTTGTGTATTATTCTTATTTGATTGCTTGAAATAAACCATTTAAAAATTAATGGGATTTTCACAAACAACTATCATTATTGATTTGCAGGAAATGGTCTAAAAAGAGAAAATATCCAGTGGGCGACAGTTCTGTGGGCAGAAATGCCTTGTTGATATCATTGGTCAGAGGAAAAAAGTCAGGCTGATTCCAGCTGATGGAAAGACAACAGTAACTCAAATAGGTCTGCACATGAGCATCTCTGAACACACAACGTGTCCAACCTTGAGGCAGATGGGCTACAGCAGCAGATAACCAGACTGGGTCCACTTCTTTCAGCTAAGAACATGATACTGAGGCTACAATTCACACAGACTCACCAAAATCTGGGCATGAGTCTCCATTTTTGTGACCATCTTGAGATGGTAGGGTCAGAATTTGGCATAAACAACATGAAAGCATGAATCCATCCTTCCTTGTATCAATGGTCAGGGTGGTGGTGGTGTAATGGTGTGGGGGATATCCTTAGTACCAATTGAGCATGGTAACGTAACACAGTTGAAAGTTATGGCTAGTGGATAGTGCTGTTGCCCCGTCATTGCAACTGAAGTTGCATTTGTTGTCCTTTGAGAGAGACCGTATCCCCGGGTAAAGTTGGGTCTGTGCACCATTTTGATTTCAGAATGTCTGTTACTCCTTTGAAAGGGGAGCTACAAGGTGGCGGCTGAGCATTACACAGATATATATGAACCTGAGTTCCTTTAGGAACAAAATAAATACCTGCCTTGTTGTATTTGGTCTTCACCTCAACTGCAATCCCTGAACCAACTGTTGTGTCTGATGCTCCGTGCGACTCTTCCTCTCATCAACATCAAAAACACAACGCAAAACCTCAGGGTCCCCAGAGAGGTATCAGTAAGGGAGGGTTATAGTTACAATGCCACAGCCTTCCTGAGTATTGTTGCTGACCACGTCCATCCCTTCATGACCACAGTGTACCATCTCCTGATGGCTACTTCCACCAGGATAAAGCGCCATGTCATAAAGCTTTCAAAAGAGTGTTCTTGTGTAATTAATTAGTTTATTTGGGTTTTTGTGTTGTAAAAAGTCCTACCTAATTAATAAAAAAAATATATATTATCAATTAAAAGAAAGAGTAGTTATAGTAAAATAAAAATGGGATTTTTGGAGTGATGGATTTAAGGCAGATTCTTGCAATTTAGTTTCAGTCAAAAGGGTCATGTCCCAGCTGTAGTTTTCCATTTTTTGCTGTTAGGAATGCACCAACACTTCTTAGAAAATAGGAGACGAGAAATAAAACATTATGTAAATGGTTTAAGTTGTATGCACATAAAGGCTTTTCTATCCTGATTGAGACCAAAAGCGCAGAATACATGCACAATCACAGTCCCATTCACCCATGCACACACACAATTACACACTGATGATGTCTCCCCATCATACATGGCATTAACGTCAAACAACCAGAAGTATGACAGGATTTGCTGTCATGTGATCATTTTTGTGCAAGTAATAGTGATTTGTGATTAATTAATCTAATTTTAATCTGACATAGTTGTTGCTGTAAAAGCCTCAATTTGAGACATTTTATTTAAATTGGTGACATTGTGGTGCAGTAAAATATCAAAATACAACTAAAAAAGTTGCTTCATGAAGTTTTTCTATTAGAACAGACTGCCAGATTTTACATTTACATCAACAAGGGATATTATTGTAAATCCTGAACTTTAGAGGAAAAAACCATCAGGTTTAGAGTGCTTTAATTTAACACATTAACAAAAAGCAGAGTCACTTCTGCGCAATCCCAAAAAATACGTACCATAAACTTTTTATTAATGGCCTACCATAGTGCATATGTTGACCTTATTCCACATATTTCAGCTGAGTTCCGATAAAAATGAATTTAAGCAAATAGTTGGAGCCTTATTTTATACTCTATTTGAGAAAACCACAATACTTATGGTAAAGGAGATTTGTTTTCTTTAGGCATATCCCTTCAGGGGTCGCCACAGCAAATCAGCTTTCACTGATTCCGACATTTGGTTTGGTTTTGTCACGTCCTGACACAACCCTGTATTTTATTCGGGCTGAGAACCGGCACAGAGAGACCCACAATTGGGCCCCCTTGTGGCTACATAGTTTGGCAGTAGCGTAAAGGGTCTTGCCAAAGGACCCACACTGGATTGAGCTCAACGCCACCCTGGTTTCCCAAGTGCCAGTCCTGCATACAACTGAGCCATCCAGCAGTGAGTTATGTAAAATGAAATTTATGCAATTTTTAAAAAAGGACTGATTTGTCTGTATTTATTCAATTGCAATAACGTAAAATTTTGACACCTCTATTGTAGGGTTCTACCACTGCACCACAGCAGATAAACTGTGTCATTGTCCCCCTCCCAAGTCCCAAGAGGGAGTCGAAGATCTGTGTTGCTCAGCAACAGCCCCAAAACATCACAGCTCTTAAAGGTATGCATAGAAGAATAGGCCCTGAACTTGATATACTTAATCTAAACTAGAAAAAGTTTTAAAACCAATAAAATAAAACCAAAACAGAGGAAACAAAATAAAGAATTAATGTAAGAAAAAATAAAAAAATTAATGTAAGAATCTTAAAGAAAAAAAAAACCTATTTACCAAAAAATGTACTTTCTATTTTCAATGTAAAATTATGAGACATTTGATCGGAACAGTAAGCTTA
This sequence comes from Oryzias latipes, assembly GCF_053564925.1. Lineage (NCBI taxonomy): Eukaryota > Metazoa > Chordata > Actinopteri > Beloniformes > Adrianichthyidae > Oryzias > Oryzias latipes. Next base: position 13,792,986 of record NC_136256.1, on the reverse strand, counting down.
CCATATGTGTTTTGCTCTAAAACAATAGTTAAATAATCCTTTCTGCCAATACAAACCATATTCTGTTATTTGCTCTTGTTTTCTGGATGAGATGATTAAAGTTTGATGAAATGAGACATGTCCATCTTTAAGGTATTTGTGTTTAACCTTTACCACCAGAGCTATTGGCAACAAAAGGACATGAACGACCCTGGGAGAATTTCAGCCAGGGAGCTCAGCAGTGCGTTTACACCTCCCAACAGGCAATTCAGCCCAATGAACTCATCTATTCCGTGTCCTACTTGAGAACTAGTTTTGCGCTTCACGCCCTCTTCATCCATTTCCACCTATGAGCTCCGTTAGGGGTAGTTCTGTACCCGAAGTTTTATATGGAGATTTTGTTTTATTGTATCTGATCAGAGCCTTCTGCCAAACTAAAAGAAATCATATGGGAAATAAAGCTATATCTACAGCATAAGTTGTCTGACTGAAATAACACACGCTTTCCCAACTACTGTGACTTTTTGACCCTTTACACAATAATGTGATTCCAACAGATTCTAAGGCGGAGTAAACCAGATTGCTGATTTTCTTCTTATTAGAGTCAGTTGGTTTGAATTTGTTGCATAAACATTTTAATATTGCAGCACATTTTGAAGGTTCTGTGTTAAAGCGACAACTCTTTATCACAGGTGACTTGAAATTATATCCTTCTTGAACTACCACAAGTCCTCAACATTTTACGCAATACACATAATTCCAACAGAATCTGAAGCAACAGTCATTAAGTGTTGCATATCAGTAATAAGATGCTTTGTCAATTACAGAATCTGTTGCAATTATGTTTATTACATAAATGGTTAAAGAGTCAAAGTAAGTCATAGAATGTCAACACTGGAACTAAAGCTGTGGTGTAAAAAGGTTAAGCAAAAGTCTTGGATCTGGGAACAAACCATACAAAGCTGAAAATCCTAAATCAGAGCCAGATTAAACCATATCTGAACAGTTTACTGGACAGGCAAAGTTACAATGTTGCAGTAGTTTTCGTCATCGCTGGTTTCTTTGTTCTCCTCCTCTTTTTCCTTTGTTTGTTTTTCACTCTTAGCACTCATACACTCTTTGAAGGATGGTGGACTACATTCTTCATAGAGATTTGTCTCATCTCCATAATGATTTCCTTTGCCTTCATCTGCTTCTGCCTCACAAATCCCTCTGTCCTCTCTGGTGAACCCTGAAACACAAAAAGCACAGTTAAATGGCCCCTTTATCAAATAGTAAATCTAAACTTTTGGAAACTTCATGAACACACACTTTGAGTCTGGAAAAGAACCGCTGGCTGTTTGGGTTGTTTTCTTCTCCTGTTGACGAGATAGACCAGGAAATAGACGAAGAGCAACAGGAGCAGGGTTCCACCAAATACTGCACAGATCAGCAGCAGCAAAGATTCTGGAAGAGACAATATTTTACAGTTTTAGATCAGTCAAGGAGAAATAAATGCTTTTTGTGGGAAAACATCAACAAGGGATGAAAGCTAAGTAAAGTTAGAAGCAGTTGGAAGAATTTGAATAAAAATATCAAAATGGCACAAAATCTACTCAAACCAAAGTGTTTGGTCCAAGTCATAAAAGAATCTAATGGAGGCTTAGTGGAATTTACTCTACCATGCTCAACCTATTTTTATGGTGTGTTTAATTTTGACCTATCTTGCATTCATAGTTAAATTGGCATAAACAATAACCAATAAACAATGACTCAATCTTTTTCATACTAATTTGGGTCCATCTAAAACCAGCCCCCAGGGGTCATACTATGAACTGCTAAAGCTTTAAATTTGGGAACAGAGTGTGGGAGGTTGGTTTTATCATTGGTGTGTTTCACTTTACTTACGCTTCACAACAACAGTGATGGGTGCTGACTCAGCAGAGTCCACGGTGCGTCCAGACAGGGTAACCTGGTACAAACAACTGTAGTTACCCTGGTGTTTTAACTCTGCCACAGGAAAGGTAAAGGAGGCTGCGTTGTTGACTGCTGGGCTGTTGGTAGTCATGTTGAATCCAGACATGACGAGAAAGAAATGACCCTGAGGAGATTTAGGGTTAATGGAGCAGGTGATGGTAAAGTTCAGACCACCAGTGATCTCTGCTTCTCCAGGACCCCAGACCAACTCTGCTCCAGGAGAAGTTAGTGAGATGTTGGGCGCCTGTAGGCTCACTGTGAAAACACAAAACAATGAGGTAATTTAAGTGTTTCAGATCATCCATTGGAGATAAAGCCAACTAATCAGGATGTTTTTGAGGTGTTCATTTCATTTTGAGATTGTTTAAGGGACGAAAGTCAAAATCCAGAATTTCAGAGTTTTTTTGTATTGATACAATTTTATGTGACCACCTGTGATTAAGGGAAACCCCAAATTTAATAATTAATTTCACTTAAAGATGCAGACCATTTGACATTCTTAATGCTTAAAGTATATTTCCAAATGTCCCTCCATCTGTTGGTGTTTCTGAATATTAAGGAGATGGAAGGTTCCACCTTTGAACAGCCAATCACAGGACAGCCAGCACAGAGAAGTGGGCTTGTACTAGTTCTATTTATTATGACTCAGAAGATGATGTCTCTTCTTTCTCTTTCGGCTTTTCCCATCAGGGGTCGCCACAGCGAATCATCCTTTTCCACCTCACTCTATCATGAACATCTTCTACCCTAACATTAGCCAACTTCATGTCCTCTGTCAAGACATCCATGTATCTCCTCTTTGGCCGTCCTCTTGCCCTCCTGCCAGGCAGCTCCATCTCCAACATCCTTCTACCAATATATCCACTATCCCTCCTCTGAACATGTCCAAACCATCTCAGTCTGGCTTCTCTGACTTTGTCGCTGACACAGGCAACATGAGCCGTCCCTCTGATGTACTCGTTCCTTATCCTGTCTAACCTGGTCACTCCTAAGGAGAACCTCAACATCTTCATCTCCGCTACCTCCATCTCAGCCTCTTGTCTCTGTCTCACTGCTACCGTCTCTAACCCATAGAGCAGAGCTGGTCTCACCACTGTCTTGTACACCTTTCCTTTGAGTCTTGCTGACACTCTTCTGTCACACAACACTCCTGACACTTTCCTCCACCCGCTCCAACCTGCCTGCACTCGCCTCTTCACCTCTTTTCCACACTCCCCATCACACTGAACTGTTGACCCCAAGTACTTAAACTCCTGCACCTTCTTCACCTCAGCCCCCTGTAACCTAACGCTTCTACCTTGATCCCTCTCGTTCAGACACATGTATTCTGTCTTACTACGACTGACCTTCATGCCTCTTCTTTCCAGAGCAAACCTCCACCTCTCTAGCTGTTCCTCCACCTGCTCTCTACTCTCACTGCAAATTACGATGTCATCCGCAAACATCATTGTCCAGGGAGATTCCTGTCTTACCTCGTCTGTCAGCCTGTCCATCAGCATAGCAAACAAAAAAGGACTCAAAGCTGATCCTTGGTGTAGTCCCACTTCCACCTTGAACTCCTCTGTCTGACCTACAGCACATCTCACCACCGTCATACTTCTCTCATACATGTCCTGAACTACTCTGACATACTTCTCTGCCACTCCAGACGACCTCATACAGTACCACAGCTCCTCCCTCGGCACCCTGTCATACGCCTTCTCTAAATCTACGAACACACAATGCAGCTCCTTCTGACCTTCTCTGTACTTTTCCATCAACATTCTCAAAGCAAAAATGGCATCAGTGGTGCTCTTACGGGGCATGAAACCATACTGCTGCTCACAAATCTCCACCTCTTTCCTAAGCCTGGCTTCCACTACTCTTTCCCACAGCTTCATTGTGTGGCTCATCAACTTTATTCCTCTATAGTTGCTGCAGTTCTGCGTGTCACCCTTGTTCTTAAAGATCGGAACCAGAACGCTTCTCCTCCATTCCTCAGGCATCTTCTCACTCTCTAGAATCCTATTGAAAAAACTCGTTAGAAATTCCACTGCTGTCTCTCCTAAGCACTTCCATACCTCCACAGGTACGTCATCAGGACCAACGGCCTTTCCGCTCTTCATCCTTTTCAGAGCCTTCCTAACCTCATCCTTTCCAATCTCTGCTACTTCCTGCTCCACAACAACCACATCTTCCTCCCTTCTTTCCCTGTCATTTTCCTCGTTCATCAGCTCCTCAAAATACTCCTTCCATCTTTTCTGTACACTCTCCTGGGTTGTTAGCACCTTTCCGTCTCTGTCCTTAATCACCCTTATCTGTTGCACGTCCTTCCCATCTCTGTCTCTCTGTCTGGCTAGCCTGTACAAGTCCTTCTCTCCTTCCTTTGTGTCTAACCTGTCATATAGCTCATCGTAAGCTTTCTGTTTGGCCTTTGCCACCTCTCTCTTCACTCTACGCTGCGCTTCCTTGTACTCCTGTCTACCTTCCTCAGTCCTTTCTACATCCCACTTCCTTTTAGCCAACCTCTTCCTCTGGACGCATTCCTGTACTTCCTCATTCCACCACCAAGTCTCTTTACCGTCTTTCCTCTTTCCAGATGACACACCTAGCACCTTCCTACCTGTTTCCCTGATAATCTCTGCTGTAGTTTCCCAGTCATCTGGAAGCTCATCCTGACCACCCAGGACCTGTCTCAACTTCTGCCTAAATTCCTCACAAGTTTCTTCATTCTGTAGCTTCCACCACTTGGTCTTCTTTTCTGTTTTCCCTCTTTTCTTCTTCCTGACCTCCAGAGTCATCTTACACACCACCATGTGGTGCTGTCTGGCTACACTCTCTCCTACCACCACCTTGCAGTCATTAACCTCTCTCAAATGACCTCGTCTACATAGGATGTAGTCCACCTGAGTACTCCTACCTCCACTTCTGTATGTCACTCTATGTTCCTCTCTCTTCTGGAAGTAAGTGTTGACTACAGCCATTTCCATCCTCTTCGCAAAGTCCACCACCATCTGTCCCTCCAGATTCCTTTCCTTCACACCAAACCTGCCCATCACCTCCTCATCACCTCTGTTGCCCTCACCAACATGCCCATTAAAGTCTGCTCCAATAACAACTCTCTCTCCTCTGGGGATACCCTCTATGACCTCATCCAACTCACTCCAGAATCTCTCCTTCACTTCTAACTCACAGCCAACCTGTGGCGCATACCCACTGACTACATTCACCATCACCCCTTCAATTTCTAACTTTAGGCTCATCATCCTGTCTGAGACTCTTTTCACCTCTAGAACACTGTTTACAAACTCCCCCTTCAGAATCACACCTACCCCGTTTCTCTTCCTATCAACACCATGATAGAACAGTTTGTATCCTCCTCCAATACTACGTGCCTTGCTGCCCTTCCACCTTGTCTCCTGCACACACAGTACATCTACCTTCCTTCTCTCCATCATGTCTGCCAGCTCTCTGCCTTTCCCTGTCATTGTGCCAACGTTAAGAGTCCCTATTCTCAAACCTATGTTCCTGCCTTTTCCCTTCTCTCTCTGGCCACGGACCCTTCTGCCTCCCCTCTTTCTTCGACCAACAGTAGTCAAATTTCCACCGACACCCTGTAGGTTAACAGCATCGGTGGCGGTCGTTGTTAACCCGGGCCTCGACCGATCCGGTATGTCAAAAGTGTTGTGGATGATTCGCATGGTTATTTTGGCAATTTTTACGCCGGATGCCCTTCCTGACGCAACCCTCTCTATTTATCCGGGCTTGGGACCGGCACAGAGGCAACTGGCTTACAACCCCTGTGGCTAGATTACTCAGAAGATGATGTCTGACATCACCAAAAGCAGGACATCATCCAGGATATTAAAAATTATTGGGGTGTTGTCTCTTAAACAAAGGGGCAAATGCTGGTTTAAGTCCACAAAGATGAGCTTACACAGTCTTAAAACTGAAAAGACTGGTTAAGTTCTTTCCAATACTAAGCCTTAATACAGCAATATGTCTCTAATCAAGAGATTGTTAATTGAAGTGACAAATACAAAAAGCAACAACAAATTTCTTATTTTAAGGCCGGTTCTCCAATTTCTGACTACAACTAAGAAAGAGGTTTTTTAAAAGCATTTCAGACTTTGGTTGAGAAAATTCTCACACTCAGGGAAAACTGCAAAAAATAGAAGCTTATGAACAAAAAAACACAATTTATATTTCAGCCAAAGAGATGTAGTTTTTCAAGACTTTCCGAATTGTGTGGATTTCTTACCGTTTACAGAAACTCAGACAGAGTTGCTTAATGGAGAAGTGAAATTTCGATGTGGTCCTTTTTTCTGATACTGACACTGGTACGACCCGTCATTTTCAATGTCAGCTTTGGAGATTGCAAAGTTGGCAGAAATGTTCCTTGAGGTTTGAGTCTCTTTAAATGAACTCTGAGTATTCATCAGGATGAAAGTTCCACCAAGGACTTGAGTTGGAATTGAACAAGTGAATCCAAATTTCTGACCCCAGGAAACATTAATAGAACTCACAGAGAGTCTGGGCTTTAGGAGGTTCACTGAAAAAATTCATAAGTGTTAAAAAAAAGTGAATCTGACTCCTTTCTCATGTTTTTCAGTAATTACATTTTTAATTAAAAAGTAAATGTTTCTTACCAGTAACATTAAGTAGGTCGCTTAGAGGTGAAGTGAACGTTTGACCAGAAACAGTTTTCTCGTAGTGACACAGGTACAATCCATCATGATCAAGATTCACTTTAGAGATGTTGAACGTTGCAGCGCGGCTGGCAGATATTTGTGTTTCTCTGAAGGAACCTGAGATCTTTTGGAGAATAAATGTTTTTTCCAAAAGTTCAGCTGCAGTGGAACAGGTGATTCTGAGTTTCTGACCCCAGGAGACCTCTCCAACAGGATCCATGGAGATGCTGGGCTTTACAAGACTTTCTGTGGGAAGTTTGGTTAAAGCAAATTTCAGTCAGACAACTCTTGCAGAAGAATATTTATTTCACAACATCTTTAGGTTGGCATTCACAACTTTGTTTTGGCATAAGGCTCCATTCAAAACCTTGAGATCATTTTTTCTTCCTTAAACTTTCGGGTAACAAAAACCCCACAATGGAGCCCACAGGTGGAAGCCGGGGAGGATGGAGGGGTGAAGAATGAGCACTAAAGTTAAGAGCACAATTGTGCACCTTACTTAAATAGACGCTGAGCAGGTGAGTTAATTGACTGACCCGCCCTAGGGGAGTAACCTGTAACTGCTGAGTGCGCCTGCCTGAAATGCGACAAGTCGCTATATAAACATTGTGATTTTTAGTCTAGCTGACATGCTAAATAAGAAATGGTACAGAGACTCAGAAGATTAAAAGTCTCCTCACCTGAGCAGATGACACCAGCATCTTCACTGTGACCACAGTTATGTTCTCCATAACCTTTGTTGCCGCATTGATTTAATGAGCTTTCACTCCCTGAACACGCTACATCATCCAGCCAGATTTTGTCTGATCCTTGACCAAAAAGAGCTGATCCAGAAACATGAAGTGCTGTCCCACAGGACAACTGTCTGCAGACTACATTTGCATCATTTAGATCCCAGTCATCATCACAGACTCTTCCCTAGACTCCATTGTGTTGGACTTCAACTCTTCCAGAGCAGCGAGTCGATCCGGACCCAACCAGTCTGATCGGATCTTAAAACACATCACAAAAATGTATGTTTTCCCTGGAAATGGTTCAGAGCCTCAGCAGAAGATTGGCAGCATCACAAACTCTGAGCAGCATGTCAGAAAAGGATTATCATAAAACTCACAATAATGTAGGAAGTCTCCTCACCTGAGCAGATGACACCAGCATCTTCACCGTGACCACAGTTATGGGTTCCATAACCTCTGTGACCACACTGTGTTAATGAGTTTTCACTGCCTGAACATGCTACATCATCCAGCCAGATTGGGTCTGATCCTTGACCAAAATGAGCTGATCCGGGAGCTTGAAAAGCTGGTTCACATGACAACTGTCTGCAGACCACATTTGCATCATTTAGATCCCAGTCATCATCGCACACTGTTCCCCATGATCCATTGTGGTAGACTTCAACTCTTCCAGAGCAGCGAGTTGATCCAGACCCAACCAGCCTGATCTGACCTTAAAACACATCACAAAAAAATCTATTTCTCTAAGTCATTTTTGTATAGCAAATTATGAAAAGGAAATAGGAGAATACACTTACCTGAGGCAAATGAGTTCAAAAGAAATGAGACTAAATAATTGGGGGGAAAACGCTTTTTTTTAATTAAATCAGAGACACAATTTTAAATCTTCAGAAAGCCAGATTTTGTAAAGTGACTCTTACCTAAAGTCAGAAACTGAGAGTTTCGTTGCTTTTTGGTGAACATGGCCGAGATATTCCTGCTGTGTGTCACCAATCTGAATGCAAAAAGAAAGGAGAGCAAATATTTGTTACTTCCTTTTTATAAGAATCTTCTGTTTCCCTTTAAAACAGGGTCCTTTTGTGGTTTTTTATTCTACATAAAACTGCTGATTGTGTTTTCCATATAAAAAGAAATGTAATGAAAGTGCATGACTTCTCCTTTCTGTGAGTAAAGGCAATGAGATATTGCGAGAAACTCAACGAGAAAAATCTAGAGTACCTTAAAAAAACAAAAAAACAATTACAGCAGGAAAGTATCACTTACTCACGAAACCATGCACACTCAGTGAACACAGCAAAAAATGCTGACTATGGCTTTAAAGAAATTCACCATCGAGCTCTCCCTTAAGGACATTCTTAATTCCTCCAGTTCTTGCCCAAATCCAAGCACAGGCAGCATTTGACTAAATTTCACGTTCTCTAAAAATCTAGTTTCTTTAATGGCAACCTTAATCTTACTTTCAATCAGTCATCATTAGCTGCGGTTACATGGGCAAAATATCTTGATCGGATCAATGGTCGGATTAAAATTCAACCATGCACATGGGCACAGAAAACCTTTTTCCGATTAGAACAAACGTACACATGGTCACACTTTCGTTCGGAATAAATCATTAGGGCATGCAAAGTGGTGTTGAAAATAACGAAAAAAGGAAACGAGTACCACAGTAAACAAACCTTTGCTGTCATATACGTTTATGCAGCAGCTCGGTAATATACGAGACGATCTTCCAAGCGTGTTTTTATTAATGTTATAAATATTATGAAGTGCCTGTTCGCTCATTATTTTATTTTTTTACCGTGTCGTCAGTGCTTTTTTTTGTGGAAGAACGGAGCTACCAACATTTGTCTTGTGTGATGAACATGCGAGAAATGCCGCAATGTGCATCTTGGCTGCACTTACATATGTGGGAATAACATCAGCCTTTATTTTGTCGGTACACGACTGGAAACACAAATCCATGTGATTGTTTGAACGGTTTCTAAGGACTGAGCAACATTCTGCTTTGAAAAGTTCGCACACCGCCCCAAAGCCGCTGTGTGTGCTGGAAGTCTGAGCTCTGCTAGGACAAACGGTTCTCCTGACAGCAGCAAACCGAGAGCGGCGGGACGGATCGCAGTCACACACAAACAAACAACAAAACGCACACGTAACAAAGCATCCTCCCTCCCTTCGAACACAAAGTTATTAATCCAGCTGCTCTGCCCCAGAGACACAGTTCGTTCGGTCCACCGGCACACGAGCCAGCACCGCGAAGGGTCCCGCTACTCCCCGGCAACCCCCTCGTGAGGGGCGTAAGAGAAGTGAGAGGCGGAGAGCCAGCAGGGCGAGAGCAGAGCGGCGAGAGCAGAGCGGCGAGAGCAGAGCGGCGAGAGCAGAGCGGCGAGAGCAGAGCGGGGAGAGCAGAGCGGCGAGAGCAGAGCGGCGAGAGCAGAGCGGCGAGAGCAGAGCGGCGAGAGCAGAGCGGCGAGAGCAGAGCGGCGAGAGCAGAGCGGCGCTTCGCACCGGGCTTCCGCAGAGCAGCTGGTTGGTCCTGTTTGAGCTTCAAAGCTTTCTCTGGAGCGATACACCGTCTATGCATGACGTTAAACCAGAGCAGAAGTGACACACGATCGGAATGAACCGTTTACATGAACAACAATCGGCATAACCCACATATCTCGATCGGAAAGAGATATGATCCGAACGAGTCTGATCCGGGCAGAGTATTCTGTATTCAGGCATTCTTTCCGCATGTAAACGCAGCTACTGATGAGCAACATACATGGAGGAAACATTCTATAAATGTTCTGTAAACCATCTGTCCCCTACCCCATCCCTGGAAGGGAATTACCAGCCTCTCGCCGATGGCGGCCGCATCCCTTGGGTGATGGCTTTCTGGGCCCGGCAGAATTCTCAGCACGGATGGAGAGCGATCCATGAGTTCTCTGGCAAAACCAAGAGCAGGGGATGACATCACAGCTGAGCCTGGGGGTGTCCCTGTGGTGTGGGTTCTGGTCCTTGTCCTTGAGTACTGGGTCTTGCCAAAATTCCAACTGCGAGTGAGCCTGGTCGGGCCATGTTTACAACACCTATTGTGGAACCCCACTTCCCCTGGGTGTCATCCTCCTGGGCAGGGATGGCTGGACACTGCTTTGCTTTCTACTGGACCAACCATGGGCCAGGAGCCTGGAGCGTCGGGTGGATTTTTCTTGGGGGTCCTGGCTCGTGCCTGGAGCGTGGGGTGGGGGGATGCCCAGAACTCCTGGGGGTTGGGGTACTCTCCTGGGGCGGGGCCCCACATCGGGCCCTCCAGGCGTGCCGGAGGGGCTAGTCTTCTGGTTGGGCTGGAGCTTGCACTCTGTCCCCCCATGCTTCCCCTGCTCTCTGGCAGTGGGGACCCCTGTAGCGGTCCTGCAGACCCTGGCCTAGGTGGCGGATGTGATCACCCGGGGGGCGTTTGTTCTTTATCCGCTGCCATGCAGGTGTTGGGGGGGGTTCTAGCTGCCACTGCTGCTGTGGCAGGGGTCTTGATGTGGGAATGAGTGGGCACTCTCCCTTATTTTTACATTCCATCATCCATTTTAGAAGAACATAAACACTTACTTGAGCACAGGTGTTAGCTCACCTTTGCTCTAATATTTTGCGTGGTTGAATGAAATATTTCACACTAGTTGGTTTGAAGGCATAAGTATGCGTGTGGGAACATTATTTGTATTGTGTACATGTTGACATGCGAACATTTTTGGAGCCAACAGGTATAGTTACAACATTTCAGTGTGTGTGTGGACAGGCCCCGCCCCTTTTAGATTTACATCTGAACCTGATTGTAATGATTATAAACATCCAGCAACTTGTTGTCTTATGCTGCTTCATGGTTTTATGCCCCCCCTTCTATAATCACCCTCCTACCCCCCACCCCCCACCCCCCCCACACACACACTCTAACATCCCTCTCTCTTCTTCCCTCATTACCTTTTCCGTCCAACACAAAAGATTTTTAAATATGACTAAAATGAATAAGGTTTGGCCTTGATTACAAAAGGGGTTTATTCAGACATACCTCTGGTTTGTCTGAAGAATCATAACCCCTATTGTTAAAATAAAACATGTCCAACACAAGAGGCCTTCAGCTCCCATCTGTTTACTCAGCTGTTGGACAGGACAAGTAAAAAAAAAAAAAAAACATTCTGTAAATTTATGTGACATATTTGCCCTCTAGATCAAAATCCAACTCCATGTGTAGGCACTTGTCCTCTCTTGGTTCTGACGCTACCTTAACCCCTGTGCTATCCTATGTCCCCACCCTTACATTGACGTGTTCTCCTTACCATGACAAAGGTGGATAAAGTTGAAGAGGATTACATGTAATTCACAGAAACCAATGAAGATCACAAATCATTGAAGAAAGAAGTTCAGTGCACTGTCTCTGATTGTTAAAGTGCCTAGTTTAGCACAAGGGTTAAAGGTGAGTCAATTTAACAACTACCTGAACTTTACTATAGTTCTGCAGCCCTTTAGATTCACTGTTATTTAATTATTATTATTATTATTTTATTTTAATTCATTTGGTCACTTAGCATTAAAATTAGGTATAAAAAGGCTTTTTTTTTGTCTTTGCTAATACAACACTTCACAATGCAATGCCTATAGACAAAAATGAATATCAATTAGAAAAAAAGAATCAAATAAAAATTGAATTTAAAAAATATTTGAGATTTTAGCTTATGTAAGAGAGGCCGACACAGTTTATACATTCAAAGTAAGACTTAAAACATTCTTCTTTCGACAGGCTTATTGTCACTTCCAGATTTCAGTTGGATCATTCGTGCTTCTGTACCTAACCGTGTACCTCGTCTCTGGCTTGCATCTACCGCTCCTACACTTGGCTGTGGATCCTGTCTCTGGCTCGTCTCGCACCCCCAGCCGTCCCCCAACTTCATCTGCATGAAGATCATCTGCTGGACTTTAAATATGTAGTTGTAGCGTTAGATAAGCTAATTATTCTCTAAGAGTTCTGGAACATCGTCTGTCCGTTCTGGGGGACAGAGTTTTTCCTTACCGCGAAAGGGAGGTCTAAGGGCAGGGATATCCAGTTTAGTTTAGTCTGTTTAGTTAAAGTTTAGTATTATCCAAATGAATTCAATGCATTTATGATCCTTTTTGATTGTATGTTTACCTTACAATTGTTGATACAACTGTTGTTGTGAATTTGGGCTATACAAATAAAATTGAATTGAATTGAATTGAAGAATACCTTTTTCTCTGTCATAAAAATATTTAATACAGTCCTGTAGAATATACAAATATGAAATCCTAATATTCAAAAGAATTAGCACTTCCAATAAATGTTTTGAAATTGGATCATGGCATCTGGACTTAAAGTCTTCTTTTTTGATACATTTCACCACTCATCTAAGTGACTTTATCAGTTGGCGTGGTGCTGGTTTAAAGCCTTGTATTTGTCCCATAGGTGGGTAACCTAAAAAAACCAACACCCAAAGAAAGAAGCAAATGCAACTTACACTCACTGAGCAGTTTTTATGGCACACCAGTCCAGCGGCTTGTTAATGAAAATTTCTCATCAGCCAAGCAGCTCAATCCATTTAGGCAAGTAGACATGGTCAAGACAACCTGCTGCAGCTCAAACTGAGCATCAGAATGAGGAAGAAAGAGGATGTCATGGCAAGCTAGGCGAGGCAGACCCAAGAAGGAAGGAAAACACAAGGTGAGTAAGTTGGTAAGTAAAGTTTTAATGTTATTCGGAGTTGCTTGAGATCTTGATTTGGCTGGAGAGCAGCGGGTGAAGTTGCTGGAAGTAGCTATGGCTCATGGCGTTGCTGGAGGTCAGAATTGGCTTGTGGTGTTGCATGAGGTTCTTGGAACTCCGTGAGGTTCTTCGTCTAAGGTGAACAGGCGACTCAGGTGTCCACTCATGATATGAAGGTCCTGAAGGCGAGGCATAAACAACGTTAGACGAGAGCATGAGCACATGGACTAGACTAGACATGAGACCAAACTAGGCACCATCAGGGGCAACCAACTGGCGATGAATACTGGTTCTTGATCTCCTTTTGAAGGTCTGGTGGTTGATGAGATGAGTAGATACAGCTGAGAGGAATCTGGAGCCAAGCAGAGAGGGGAGGGGAAGGAGAGATGACAGAGGCACCATGACAGTACCCCCCCCCCCCCCCCCCCCAACGACGGCCTCCGGGTGGTCCAGGAAGCCGATCGGGGTGGGCCAGGTAAAAGTCTTCGATCAGGGAGGGGGCCAGGATGAAGGAGCGGGAGATCCAGGACCATTCCTCAGGACCGTAACCCTCCCAGTCGACCAAGAACTGGCATCCACTGACCCGGCGTCGGACATCCAATACCCGACTAACCTTGAAGGCGGGGGCGCCGTCAATGACACGGGCGGATGGAAGGGAAGCGGACGGCGGGCACTGAGGACTGTGAATGACCGGTTTAATTTGGGAGACATGGATTGAAGGGTGTACCTTGAGAGCAGCCGGAAGTTTAAGACGGACACAGGTAGGATTGATGATCCTGTCAATCTCGATGTATCTGGGAGCCAGTTTCCGGTAGAGGGCTTGGAGGGGGATGTTCCACGCCGAGAGCCAGACCCTCTGTCTAGGCTGGTAAGTGGGTCCCACCACCCTGTGTCGATTGGCGATGTGGCAGTTGCTCTCTTTGGTGCGGAGGAGAGCAGCCCTGGTCTGACGCGCAGACAATGCTGGAGGTGTTGCTGGACCGACGGCACCGCCAAATCGAATTCCTGGGACGGAAACAGAGGTGGTGAGTACCCGAGGGCGGCCTCAAACGGAGACACCCCAGTAGCGGAGGATGGATCAGCGTTACACAGTTGAGAGAAAACAGGAGCCAAGCAGAAAGGGTAGGGGGAGGAAAGCTGACAGAGGCACCATGACTGGGGATTTAAATGACTTTGAACATGACATGATTGTTGGTGCCATCTGGTCAAGACTAAGGGTGTCGAACTCAAATCCACAGTTAAGCGTTGAAGTACGTCACGGGCCCAAATTCCATTTGTATTAAATCTGTATTAAAAAACATTTTCATATGGGAACAAACTTTAGTTGTGGTTAAACACATAATCTGGAACAACCAAAGCAACGTCAACGATCCCATTGGGGAAACATAACTAAAGTACCAGAAAACTATCAACTTTATCTAAGACGGGTTGTATCTTTCAACTATTATAATTGAACTTTAAAGTTCCTCTCTAATCCTATTTTGATCTATTGTAAAAAGTGTTTAAAATGGTGTTTTATTATTATGCAGTTTTAAGCCAAAATAAAAAAATCTGTTGTTTTGTAGGACATAGTTTCTATAGAGCAGCTGGAGTTTATTAAAAAATTTGCCTCTGGGTTGTGGATGGCACTGTTGGCGCAAAGTAAACCAGACCCGTTTACCCATCAATCCTCCGTTGACACCTTCTCCCGCTAGCTTACAGCCCCTCACAACCCCAACCTGAAATTAGCAGTGCAACTTATAAAAATGCTGAAGCGATACTGGAGTTATCCAGCCATACAGTTTTGAGCCAGATGCTTCTGGCTTCTTCGTCACATAGAAATGCAATTTTAAGTTTAATTTTCTTTTTATATGTCCTCCATTGTAAGACATGTGAAAAAAGAACATGTTAAAAACAACAAAAAACATGATTTTTAATGGAGTGGGTCCTTAAAGCCGGAAGGAAAAGTGATCACAACTTGGCAATAGGGAAATCCAAAAATAAAAATAGCTTAAAAAAAAATTATTTTTTTTAAACTGGGCTACAGCACAAATGTACTTCTCGTTTTCAGAGCTTACTGGCAGATTTTATAAAAATGTCAACAGAAAAACAAAAAAAAATCAAACGAATGAGGCTGAGTTACTGTACTAGTGTGACGGACATCAGGAAGAAGGAACACGAGAAACTGCAGAAATACCAGGGACTCAGAGAAGAACTGGAGAAAGCATTGAAAGTGAAGGTGACAGTGGTGCCTGTGGTAATTGGAGCACTCGGGGCAGTAATCCCCAAGCTGGAGGAGTGGCTACAACAGATACCTGGAAAGAAAGATAGACAGACAGACAGACAGACTTTAATGATCCCAAAAGAAATTTTAATTGGCCAGCTGCCCATACTTAAAATACACAATCATTCCAAAAACAAATAAAAACACAAAAAATCTAAAAGGATAAAAAAGTTAAAAAAAAGTATGAACAATTTTAAAAACAAGTCAAGTTTCCCAGAAATTCGGCTTAATCAAATACAAAAGTAAAAGCTCTCAACACAGAGTGTTGTGCAGTCTGATGGCTCGTGGGACAAAAGACTCTCTAAGTCTGTCCGTGGTGCAGCGTTGGGATAAGAGTCTGCTGCTGAAGCTGCTCTTCCTCTTACCGAAGGCCTCATGCAGAGGGTGTGTCACATTGTCAATGATCCCAGACCTCTGGTAGAGGACCCGAGCTTGGATGAGAAACCACCCGCGTTTGTGAACCTGAGTTCCTCTGGGAACAAAATGAATACCTGGCTTGTTCTATTTGGTCTTCACCTCAACTGCAATCCCTGAACCAACTGTTGTTTCTGAAGCTCCGTGTGACGCTTCCTCTCATCAACATCACAAACACAATGCAAAACCTCGGGGTCCCCAGAGAAGTATCAGTAAGGGAGGGTTATAGTTACAATGCCACAGCCTTCCTGAGTATTGTTGCTGACCACGTCCATCCCTTCATGACTACAGTGTACCATATCTTGATGGCTACTTCCGGCAGAATAAGGAGCCAGGTCACAAAGCTTTTAGAACAATGCTCTTGTGTAATTAATAAGTTTATCATGTGTCATGAAAAGCTGTTGATAAAGTCCTACCTAATTAAGAAAAAAATATATTTTCAATGAAAAAAAAGAGCAGTTTAAGTGGGATTTTTGGAGTGATGGATTTAAGGCAGACTCTTGCAATTTAGTTTCAGTCAAAAGGGTCATGTCCCAGCTGTGGTTTTCCATTGTTTGCTGTTAGGAATGCACCAACACCTCATGGAAAAAAGGAGATGAGAAACAAAAAATTATGTAAATGGCTTAAGTTTTATACACATGAAGGCTTTTCTATCCTGATTGAGACCAAAAGCACAGAATACATGCACAATCACAGTCCCATTCACCCATGCACACACACAATTACACACTGATGGTGGCTCCCCATCATACATGGCATTAACTTCAAACAATCAGAAGTATGACAGGGTTTTGCTGTCATGTGATCATTTTTGTGCAAGTAATAGTGATTTGTGATTAATTAATCTAATTTTAATCTGACATAGTTGTTGCTGTAAAAGCCTCAATTTGAGACATTTTATTTAAATTGGTGACATTGTGGTGCAGTAAAATATGAAAATACATCTAAAAAAGTGGCTTCATGAAGTTTTTCTATTAGAACAGACTGCCAGATTTTACTTTTACATCAACAAGGGATATTATTGTAAATCCTGAACTTTAGAGGAAAAAACTATTAGGTTTAGAGTGCTCTAATTTAACACATTAACAAAAAGCAGAGTCACTTCTGCGCAATCCCAAAAAATATGTATCATAAACTTTTTATTAATGGCCTACCATAGTGCATATGTTGACCTTATTCCACATATTTCAGCTGAGTTCCGATAAAAATGAATTTAAGCAAATAGTTGGAGCCTTATTTTATACTCTATTTGAGAAAACCACAATACTTATGGTAAAGGAGATTTGTTTTCTTTAGGCATATCCCTTCAGGGGTCGCCACAGCAAATCAGCTTTCACTGATTCCGACATTTGGTTTGGTTTTGTCACGTCCTGACACAACCCTGTATTTTATTCGGGCTGAGAACCGGCACAGAGAGACCCACAATTGGGCCCCCTTGTGGCTACATAGTTTGGCAGTAGCGTAAAGGGTCTTGCCAAAGGACCCACACTGGATTGAGCTCAACGCCACCCTGGTTTCCCAAGTGCCAGTCCTGCATACAACTGAGCCATCCAGCAGTGAGTTATGTAAAATGAAATTTATGCAATTTTTAAAAAAGGACTGAATTGTCTGTATTTATTCAATTGCAATAACGTAAAATTTTGACACCTCTATTGTAGGGTTCTACCACTGCACCACAGCAGATAAACTGTGTCATTGTCCCCCTCCCAAGTCTGGCTGCCATACAGACAACATGGCTGGTCAGGATTATACCAATTCAACTGGGTTATTAACTTTCTCCAGAAACTCCATCAAGTCAGTTGATAATGCTGTACCATGGCTACTCTACCAGATGCAGATGCCAACTACTCCTGGTGGGTGATTTCCATTGACAATCAGAAAGGGAGAGAACCTGGTTGTGTTCACAAGGGAACTGTGGGCACACTAAGCCTAGGGAAGTAAGGTTGACCATGTGCTGGGGTTCCTGGAACACATGGCCTGCAGTGGAGTCTTACAGTCCTGATTAAAGCACTATAGCTGGTCATTGATATATAAAAACCCAGAGCTCAAACTGATCTTATCCAGTAATGGTTTGTTCCTGACAAAAACATTAAATTCTCTACTTCAATTTGTAGTTCAGGAGTTTTTCTTTTTTTCTAATAATGCATGTACAGTGTATATGATGAAAGTTTTGAAGAGTTGTATAACTATACTTTATTTTAATTTTGTTTTTTTAACTGTTTTGAACATTTACTAATGAAATAAAATACACAACGTTTTTTAATCCCAAAAGCTTGATGGAAAATCCAGACACAAACTGATGTCCACCATCAGTTTGAGGCGAAATTAGTCCAGCAGGAGGTCTTGAGTGACCAAGCCAGTTTTAAGACCTCAGTTCAACAGAGGAACCTGTGGAGAGGGAGTCGAAGATCTGTGTTGCTCAGCAACAGCCCCAAAACATCACAGCTCTTAAAGGTATGCATAGAAGAATAGGCCCTGAAATTGATAGACTTAATGTAAACTAGTAAAGTTTTAAAAGCAATAAAATAAAACCAAAATAGAGGAAACAAAATAAAAAATTAATGTAAGAATCTTAAAGAAAAAAAAAACGTATTTAGCACATAAAATATTTACTTTCTATCTTCAATTTAAAATTATGAGAGATTTGATAGGAACAGTATGTTTATATGTGTTGTGCTCTAAAACAAAAGTTAAATAATCCTTTCTGCCAATACAAACCATATTCTGTTATTTGCTGTTGTTTTCTGGATGAGATGATTAAAGTTTGATGAAATGAGACATGTCCATCTTTAAGGTATTTGTGTTTAACCTTTACCACCAGAGCTATTGGCAACAAAAGGACATGAACAACCCTGGGAGAATTTCAGCCAGGGAGCTCAGCAGTGCGTTTACACCTCCCAACAGGCGATTCAGCCCAATGAACTCATCTATTCCGTGTCCTACTTGAGAACTAGTTTTGCGCTTTACGCCCTCTTCATCTATTTCCACCTATGAGCTCCGTTAGGGGTAGTTCTGTACCCGAAGTTTTCTATATGGAGAATTTGTTTTATTGTATCTGATCAGAGCCTTCTGCCAACCTAAAAGAAATCATATGGGAAATAAAGCTATATCTATAGCATAAGTTGTCTGACTGAAATAGCACACGCTTTCCAAATTACTTCAACTTTTTGACCCTTTACACAATAATGTGATTCCAGCAGATTCTAAGGCGGAGTAAAGCAGATTGCTGATTTTCTTCTTATTAGAGTCAGTTGGTTTGAATTTGTTGCATAAACATTTTAATATTGCAGCACATTTTGAAGGTTCTGTGTTAAAGCGACAACTCTTTATCACAGGTGACTTGAAATTACATCCTTCTTGAACTACCACAAGTCCTCAACATTTTACGCAATACACATAATTCCAACAGAATCTGAAGCAACAGTCATTAAGTGTTGCATATCAGTAATAAGATGCTTTGTCAATTACAGAATCTGTTGCAATTATGTTTATTACATAAATGGTTAAAGAGTCAAAGTAAGTCATAGAATGTCAACACTGGAACTAAAGCTCTGGTGTTAAAGGGTTAAGCAAAAGTCTTGGATCTGGGAACAAACCTTACAAAGCTGAAAATCCTAAATCAGAGCCAGATTAAACCATATCTGAACAGTTTACTGGACAGGCAAAATTACATTGTTACAATAGTTTTCGTCATTGCTGGTTTCTTTGTTCTCTTCCTCTTTTTCCTTTGTTTGTTTTTCACTCTTAGCACTCATACACTCTTTGAAGGATGGTGGACTACATTCTTCATAGAGATTTGTCTCATCTCCATAATCATTTCCTTTGCCTTCATCTGCTTCTGCCTCACAAATCCCTCTGTCCTCTCTGGTGAACCCTGAAACACAAAAAGCACAGTTAAATGGCCCCTTTATCAAATAGTAAATCTAAACTTTTGGAAACTTCATGAACACACACTTTGAGTCTGGAAAAGAACCACTGGCTGTTTGGGTTGTTTGCTTCTCCTGTGGACAAGATAGACCAGGAACAAGACAAAAAGCAACAGGAACAGGGTTCTACCAAATACTGCACAGATCAGCAGCAGCAAAGATTCTGGAAGAGACAATATTTTACAGTTTTAGATCAGTCAAGGAGAAATAAATGCTTTTTGTTGGGAAACATGAACAAGGGGTTAAAGCTTAGTAAAGTTAGAAGCATTTGGAAAAATTTGAATAAAAATATCAAAATGGCACAAAATCTAGTCAAACCAAAGTGTTTGGTCCAAGTCATAAAAGATTCCAAAGAAAGCTTAGTGGAATTTACTCTACCATGCTCAACCCCGTCCCGTACAGGTGCATATGACTAATATTAAGAATAAACCAGTAGATGGGTCAACTACAATGATGGAAATCAATTAAGTTAAATCAAACTGTAAACTGGCAACTTACTGTTTTTTTTTGTAATTATTTGTTGCTGCATCTTACTCCTCACAACAACAGTGATGGGTGCTGACTCAGCAGAGGCCACGGTGCGTCCAGACAGGGTAACCTGGTACAAACAGATGTAGTTACCCTGGTGTTTTAACTCTGCCACAGGAAAGGTAAAGGACGCTGCGTTGTTGACTGCTGGGCTGTTGGTAGTCATGTTGAATCCAGAAATGATGAGAAAGAAATGACCCTGAGGAGATTCAGGGTTAATGGAGCAGGTGATGGTAAAGTTCAGACCACCAGTGATCTCTGCTTCTCCAGGACCCCAGACCAACTCTGCACCAGGAGAAGTTAGTGAGATGTTGGGCGCCTGTAGGCTCACTGTGAAAACACAAAACAATGAGGTAATTTAAGAGTTTCAGATCATCCATTGGAGATAAAGCCAACTAATCAGGATGTTTTTGAGGTGTACATTTCATTTTGAGATTGTTTATGGGACTGAAGTCAAAGTCCAGAATATCAGAGTTTTTTCTTGTATTGGTACGATTTTATGTGACCACCTGTGATTAATGGAAAACCCCAAATTTACAGTGACCACCTGTGACTAAGGGAAAACCCAAATTTACTGTAAATGAGTTATTCATGAATAGTCTGAAATAATTTCACTTAAAGATGCAGAGCGATAGACATTCTTAATGCTTCAGGTATGTTTCTTCTGACTGACCCGATTGTCCATGGCTTGTTTTATTTTTGTCCTTTCTTGCATTCATAGTTAAATTGGCATGAACAATAACCATCAAACAATGAATCAATCTTTTTCATACTAATGTAAATGTGGGACCATCCAAAACCAGCCCCTAGTGGTCATATTTTGAACTGCAAATGTTTTTATTGGCGTGTTTCTCTTTACTTACGCCTCACAACAACAGTGATGGGTGCTGACTCAGCAGAGGCTACGGTGCGTCCAGACAGGGTAACCTGGTACAAACAGCTGTAGTTACCATGGTGTTTTAACTCTGCCACAGGAAAGGTAAAGGAGGCTGCGTTGTTGACTGCTGGGCTGTTGCTTGTCATGTTGAATCCAGAAATGACGAGAAAGAAATGACCATGAAGAGATTCAGGGTTAATGGAGCAGGCGATGGTAAAGTTCAGACCACCAGTGATCTCTGCTTCTCCAGGGCCCCAGACCAACTTTGCACCAGGAGAAGTTAGTGAGATGTTGGGCGCCTGTAGGCTCACTGTGAAAACACAAAACAATGATGTAATTTAAGAATTTCAGATCATCCATTGAAGATGAAGCCAACTAATCTGGATGTTTTTGAGGTATACATTTCATTTTGAGATAGTTTATTGGACGAAAGTCAGAAATCCAGAATATCCAAGTTTTTTGTATTGATATGATTTTATGTGACCACCTGTGATTAATGGAAAACCCAAATATACTGTAAATGAGTTATTTATGTATAGTCTGAAATAATTTCACTTAAAGATGCAGACCGATAGACATTCTCAATACTTCAGGTATGTTTCTTCTGACTGACCCTATTGTCCATGGCTTGTTTTATTTTTGACCTATCTTGCATTCATAGTTAAATGGCCATGAACAATAACCAATAAACAATGAATCAATCTTTTTCATACTAATGTAAATGTGGGATTATCAAAAACCAGCCCCTAGTGGTCATATTATGAACTGCAAATGTTTATATTGGTGTGTTTCACTTTACTTACGCTTCACAACAACAGTGATGGGTGCTGACTCAGCAGAGGCCACGGTGCGTCCAGACAGGGTAACCTGGTACAAACAGCTGTAGTTACCCTGGTGTTTTAACTCTGCCACAGGAAAGGTAAAGGAGGCTGCGTTGTTGACTGCTGGGCTGTTGGTAGTCATGTTGAATCCAGAAATGATGAGAAAGAAATGACCATGAGGAGATTTAGGGTTAATGGAGCAGGTGATGGTAAAGTTCAGACCACCAGTGATCTCTGCTTCTCCAGGGCCCCAGACCAAATCTGCACCAGGAGAAGTTAGTGAGATGTTGGGCGCCTGTAGGCTCACTGTGAAAACACAAAACAATGAGGTAATTTAAGAATGTCAGATCATCCATTGGAGATGAAGCCAACTAATCAGGATGTTTTTGAGGTGTACATTTCATTTTGAGATAGTTTATTGGACGGAAGTCAGAAATCCAGAATATCCAAGTTTTTTTGTATTGATATGATTTTATGTGACCACTTGTGATTAATGGAAAACCCAAATATACTGTAAATGAGTTATTTATGTATAGTCTGAAATAATTTGCACTTAAAGATGCAGAGCGATAGACATTCTTAATGCTTCAGGTATGTTTCTTTTGACTGACCCTATTGTCCATGGCTTGTTTTATTTTTGACCTATCTTTCCTTCATAGTTAAATGGCCATGAACAATAACCAATAAACAGTGAATCAATCTTTTTAAAACTAATGTAAATGTGGGACTATCAAAAACCAGCCCCTAGTGGTCATATTATGAACTGCAAATGTTTTATATTGGTGTGTTTCACTTTACTTACGCCTCACAACAACAGTGATGGGTGCTGACTCAGCAGAGGCCACAGTGCGTCCAGACAGGGTAACCTGGTACAAACAGCTGTAGTTACCCTGGTGTTTTAACTCTGCCACAGAAAAGGTAAAGGAGGCTGCGTTGTTGACTGCTGAGCTGTTGGTAGTAATGTTGAATCCAGATATGACGAGAAAGAAATGACCATGAGGAGATTCAGGGTTGATGGAGCAGGTGATGGTAAAGTTCAGACGTCCAGTGATCTCTGCTTCTCCAGGGCCCCAGACCAACTCTGCTCCAGGAGAAGTTAGTGAGATGTTGGGCGCCTGTAGGCTCACTGTGAAAATACAAAACAATGATGTAATTTACGAGTTTCAGATCATCCATTGAAGATGAAGCCAACTAATCTGGATGTTTTTGAGGTGTACATTTCATTTTGAGATTGTTTATGGGACAAAAGTCAGAAATCCAGAATCTCCAAGTTTTTTGTATTGATATGATTTTATGTGACCACCTGTGATTAATGGAAAACCCAAATATATTGTAAATGAGTTATTTATGAATAGTCTGAAATAATTTCACTTAAAGATGCAGAGCGATAGACATTCTTAATACTTCAGGTATGTTTCTTCTGACTGACCCAATTGTCCATGGCTTGTTTTATTTTTGTCCTATCTTGCATTCATAGTTAAATTGGCATGAACAGTAACCAATAAACAATGAATCAATCTTTTTCATACTAATGTAAATGTGGGACCATCCAAAACCATTCCCTAGTGGTCATATTATGAACTGCAAATGTTTTTATTGGTATGCTTCACTTTACTTACGCCTCACAACAACAGTGATGGGTGCTGACTCAGCAGAGGCTACGGTGCGTCCAGACAGGGTAACCTTGTACAAACAGCTGTAGTTACCCTGGTGTTTTAACTCTGCCACAGGAAAGGTAAAGGAGGCTGCGTTGTTGACTGCTGGGCTGTTGCTTGTCATGTTGAATCCAGAAATGACGAGAAAGAAATGACCATGAAGAGATTCAGGGTTAATGGAGCAGGCGATGGTAAAGTTCAGACCACCAGTGATCTCTGCTTCTCCAGGGCCCCAGACCAACTTTGCACCAGGAGAAGTTAGTGAGATGTTGGGCGCCTGTAGGCTCACTGTGAAAACACAAAACAATGATGTAATTTAAGAATTTCAGATCATCCATTGAAGATGAAGCCAACTAATCTGGATGTTTTTGAGGTGTACATTTCATTTTGAGATAGTTTATTGGACGAAAGTCAGAAATCCAGAATATCCAAGTTTTTTGTATTGATATGATTTTATGTGACCACCTGTGATTAATGGAAAACCCAAATATACTGTAAATGAGTTATTTATGTATAGTCTGAAATAATTTCACTTAAAGATGCAGACCGATAGACATTCTCAATACTTCAGGTATGTTTCTTCTGACTGACCCTATTGTCCATGGCTTGTTTTATTTTTGACCTATCTTGCATTCATAGTTAAATGGCCATGAACAATAACCAATAAACAATGAATCAATCTTTTTCATACTAATGTAAATGTGGGATTATCAAAAACCAGCCCCTAGTGGTCATATTATGAACTGCAAATGTTTATATTGGTGTGTTTCACTTTACTTACGCTTCACAACAACAGTGATGGGTGCTGACTCAGCAGAGGCCACGGTGCGTCCAGACAGGGTAACCTGGTACAAACAGCTGTAGTTACCCTGGTGTTTTAACTCTGCCACAGGAAAGGTAAAGGAGGCTGCGTTGTTGACTGCTGGGCTGTTGGTAGTCATGTTGAATCCAGAAATGATGAGAAAGAAATGACCATGAGGAGATTTAGGGTTAATGGAGCAGGTGATGGTAAAGTTCAGACCACCAGTGATCTCTGCTTCTCCAGGGCCCCAGACCAAATCTGCACCAGGAGAAGTTAGTGAGATGTTGGGCGCCTGTAGGCTCACTGTGAAAACACAAAACAATGAGGTAATTTAAGAATGTCAGATCATCCATTGGAGATGAAGCCAACTAATCAGGATGTTTTTGAGGTGTACATTTCATTTTGAGATAGTTTATTGGACGAAAGTCAGAAATCCAGAATATCCAAGTTTTTTTGTATTGATATGATTTTATGTGACCACCTGTGATTAATGGAAAACCCAAATATACTGTAAATGAGTTATTTATGTATAGTCTGAAATAATTTGCACTTAAAGATGCAGAGCGATAGACATTCTTAATGCTTCAGGTATGTTTCTTTTGACTGACCCTATTGTCCATGGCTTGTTTTATTTTTGACCTATCTTTCATTCATAGTTAAATGGCCATGAACAATAACCAATAAACAGTGAATCAATCTTTTTAAAACTAATGTAAATGTGGGACTATCAAAAACCAGCCCCTAGTGGTCATATTATGAACTGCAAATGTTTTATATTGGTGTGTTTCACTTTACTTACGCCTCACAACAACAGTGATGGGTGCTGACTCAGCAGAGGCCACGGTGCGTCCAGACAGGGTAACCTGGTACAAACAGCTGTAGTTACCATGGTGTTTTAACTCGGCCACAGAAAAGGTAAAGGAGGCTGCGTTGTTGACTGCTGAGCTGTTGGTAGTCATGTTGAATCCAGATATGACGAGAAAGAAACGACCCTGAGGAGATTCAGGGTTGATGGAGCAGGTGATGGTAAAGTTCAGACCACCAGTGATCTCTGCTTCTCCAGGGCCCCAGACCAAATCTGCACCAGGAGAAGTTAGTGAGATGTTGGGCGCCTGTAGGCTCACTGTGAAAACACAAAACAATGATGTAATTTACGAGTTTCAGATCATCCATTGAAGATGAAGCCAACTAATCAGGATGTTTTTGAGGTGTACACTTCATTTTGAGATTGTTTATGGGACGAAAGTGAGAATTCCAGAATAACAGAGTTTTTTTGTATTGATATGATTTTATGTGACCACCTGTGATTAATGGAAAACCCAAATATACTTTAAATGAATTATTTATGAATAGTCTGAAATAATTTTACTTAAAGATGCAGACCGATAGACATTCTCAATACTTCAGGTATGTTTCTTCTGACTGACCCTATTGTCCATGGCTTGTTTTATTTTTGACCTATCTTTCATTCATAGTTAAATGGCCATGAACAATAACCAATAAACAGTGAATCAATCTTTTTAAAACTAATGTAAATGTGGGACTATCAAAAACCAGCCCCTAGTGGTCATATTATGAACTGCAAATGTTTTATATTGGTGTGTTTCACTTTACTTACGCCTCACAACAACAGTGATGGGTGCTGACTCAGCAGAGGCCACAGTGCGTCCAGACAGGGTAACCTGGTACAAACAGCTGTAGTTACCCTGGTGTTTTAACTCGGCCACAGGAAAGGTAAAAGAGGCTGCGTTGTTGACTGCTGAGCTGTTGGTAGTCATGTTGAATCCAGAAATGACGAGAAAGAAATGACCCTGAGGAGATTCAGGGTTAATGGAGCAGGTGATGGTAAAGTTCAGACCACCAGTGATCTCTGCTTCTCCAGGGCCCCAGACCAACTCTGCTCCAGGAGAAGTTAGTGAGATGTTGGGCGCCTGTAGGCTCACTGTGAAAACACACAATACTTCAGATCATCCATTGTAGATTAAACCAACTAAGATGTTTTTGAGGTGTACGTTTCATTTTGAGATTGTTTATGGAACAAAAGTCAAAATCCAGAATATCAGAGTTTTTTTGTATTGATACAATTATATGTGACCATCTGTGATTAAAGGAAAACCCAAATTTACTGTAAACGAATAATTTATGAATAGCTTTGAATAATTTTTCTTAAAGATGCAGACCAATTGACATTCTTAATGCTTAAAGTATATTTCCAAATGTCCCTCCATCTGTTGGTGTTTCTGAATATTAAGGAGATGGAAGGTTCCAACTTTGAACAGTGAGCCAATCACAGGACAGCCAGCACAGAGAAGTGGGCTTGTTCTGTTGTTCTATTTATTATGACTCAGAAGAAGATGTCTGACATCACCAAAAGCAGGACATCCTTAAAAAAATATAAATAAATAAATAAATAACTAAATTTAAAAATTTTTTAAAAAAATAAATAAAAAATGTTATGAAAAAAAATAATAAAAAAAGCAGGACATCATCCAGGATATACCAAAATATTGGGGTGTTTCTTAAACAAAGATGCAAATGCTGGTGTAAGTCCACAAATATGAGCTTAAACAGCCTTAAGCCTGAAAAGATGGGTTAAGTTCTTTCTAATATTAGGCATTTCTACAACAAAATATCTCTTATCAGGATTGTTACTGGAAGTGTTTTGACAAACAAAGCAACAACAAATTTCTTATTTTCAGGCCGGTTCTCCAACCTCTGACTACAACAAAGAAAGAGGTTTTTTAATAGCATTTCAGTTTTTGGTTGAGAAAATTCTTACACTGAGGAAAACTGCAAAAAATAGAAGCTTATGAACAAAAAAACACTATTTATATTTCAGCCAAAGAGATGTAGTTCTTCAAGACTTTCCGGATTGTGTGGATTTCTTACCGTTTACAGAAACTCTGACAGAGTTGCTTAATGGAGAAGTGAAAGTTCGATGTGCGTTTTTCTGATACTGACACTGGTACGACCCTTCATTTTCAATGTCAGCTTTGGAGATTGCAAAGTTGGCAGAATTGCTACTTGAGGTTTGAGTCTCTTTAAATGAACTCTGAGTATTCATCAGGATGAAAGTTCCACCAAGGACTTGATTTGGAATTGAACAAGTGAATGCAAATTTCTGACCCCACAAAACATTAGTAGAACTCACAGAGAGTCTGGGCTTTAGGACGTTCACTGAAAAAATGCAGAAAATATAAAAAAAAAATGTGAATCTGACTCCTTTCTCATGTTTTTCAGTGCTTTAATTTTTAATAAATAGGAAATTATATTTTTCTTACCAATAATGTTACGTAGGTCACTTACAGGTGAAGTGTACGTTTGACCAGAAACAGTTTTCTCGTAGTGACACTGGTACGATCCGTCGTGATCAAAATTCACTTTAGAGATGGTGAAGGTTGCAGCGCGGCTTGAAGAAATTTGTGTCTGTTTGAAGGAACCCGAGCTTTTCTGGAGAAAAAAGGTTTGTCCTAAAAGTTCAGCTGCAGTGGAACAGGTGATTCTGAGTTCCTGACCCCAGGAGACCTCTCCAACAGGATCCATGGAGATGCTGGGCTTTACAAGACTTTCTGTGGGAAGTTTGGTTAAAGCAAATTGAAACACTCGTAACTGTGATTTTTGGTCTAGCTGATATTCTAAATAAGAAATAGTACAGTGACTCACCTGAACAGATGACACCAGCATCTTCACCGTGATTACAGTTATGTTCTCCATAATCGTTGTGACCACACTCTGTTAATGAGCTTTCACTGCCATAACAGGCCACATTATCCAGCCAGATTGTGCCTGATCCTTGACCAAAATGAGCTGATCCAGGAGCATGAAGAGCTGTCCCACAGGACAACTGTCTGCAGACCACATTTGCATCATTTAGATCCCATTCATCATCACAGACTGTTCCCCAGGATCCTCTGTGTTGGACTTCAACTCTTCCAGAGCAGCGAGTCGATCCAGACCCAACCAGCCTGATCTGACCTTAAAACACATCACAAAAAGGCTATTTCTTTCTCCTGGAAATGGTTCAGAGACTCAGATGAGGAGAAGATGACTGCATCACAAACTCTGAGCAGCTTATCAGGAACAGCAAAGGATTTTCATAAAACTCACAATAATGTAGGAAGTCTCCTCACCTGAACAGATGACACCAGCATCTTCACCGTGATGACAGTTATGTGTTCCATAACCTCTGTGACCACATTCTGTTAATGAGCCTTCACTGCCTGAACATGCTACATCATCCAGCCAGATTGGGTTTGATCCTTGACCAAAATGAGCTGAATCAGGAGCTTGAAGAGCTGTCCCACAAAACAACTGTCTACAGACCACTTTTGCATCATTTAGACCCCAGTCATCATCACAGACTGTTCCCCAGACTCCATCGTGTTGGACTTCAACTCTTCCAGAGCAGCGAGTCGATCCAAACCCAACCAGTCTAATCGGATCTTAAAACACATCACAAAAATGTCTTTTTTCCCCCTGTAAATGGTTCAGAGACTCAGCAGAAGATGACAGCATCACAAACTCTAAACAGCATGTCAGGAAAGGATTTTCATAAAACTCACAATAATTTAGGAAGTCTCTTTACCTGAACAGATGACACCAGCATCTTCCCCATGATTACAGTTATGTTTTCCATAGCCGTTGTGACCACACTGTGTCAATGAGCTTTCACTGCCTGAACATGCTACATTATCCAGCCAGATTTTGTCTGATCCTTGACCAAAATGAGCTGATCCAGGAGCTTGAAGAACTGGCCCACAGGACAACTGTCTGCAGATCACTTTAGCATCCTTTAAATCCCAGTCATCATCACAGACTGTTCCCCAGATTCCATTGTGGTAAACTTCAACTCTTCCAGAGCAGCGAGTCGATCCAGACCCAACCAGTCTAATCTGACCTTCAAACACATCACAAAAAGGCTATTTTTAGTTGTTTGTGATTTTGATCTGAAATTATGAAAAGGAAATAGGAGAATACACTTACCTGAGGCAAATGAGCTTATAAGACATGAGACTGAATTATTGGGGGAAAAAACGTTTTTTTAATTAAATCAGAGACACAATTTTAAATCTTCAGAAAGCCAGATTTTGTAAACTGACTCTTACCTAAAGTCAGAAACTGAGAGTTTTGTTGCTTTTTGGTGAACATGGCCGAGATATTCCTGCTGTGTGTCACCAATCTGAATGCAAAAAGAAAGGAGAGCAAATATTTCTTACTTCCTTTTTAAGAATCTTCTTTTTCCCTTTAAAACAGGGCGCTTTTTGTGGCTTTTAATTCTATCTAAAACTGCTGATTGTGTTTTCCATATAAAAAGAAATGTTATAAAAGTGCATGACTTCTCATTTCCGTGAGAAGAGGTGATTGGATATTGCGAGAAACTCAACAAGAAAAATTTAGAGTATCTCAAAAATGCAACCAAAACAACTGCTGCAGGAAAGTATCACTAACTCACAAAACCATGCACACTCAGTGAACACAGCAAAAAATGCTGACTATGGCTTTAAAGAAATTCACCGTTTAGCTCTCCCTTATGGACATTCTTAATTCCTACAGTTCTTGCCCAAAATCCAAGCACAAGCAGGATTTGAATCAATTTCATGTTCTCTAAAAAACTAGTTTCTTTAATGGCAACCATGTGATCGCCTGGGGGGCAGTTTTTCTTTATCCCCTGCCGTGCGGGCGTTGGGGGTTCTGGCTGCCACTGCTGCTGTGGCGGGGGTCTTGGTGTGGGGATGACTGGGCACTCTCCCTCCTTTTTACATTCCATCATCCATTTTAGAAGAACATTAATACGAACTGAAGCACAGGTGTTAGCTCACCTTTGCACAAATATTTTGCATGATTGAATGAAATATTTCACACTAGTTGGTTTGAAGGTATACGTATGCGTGTGTGAATGATATTTGTATTGTGTACATGTTGACATGTGAGCATTTTTGGAGCCAACAGTTGTGTTTATAACATTTCAGTGTGTGTGGACAGGCCCCGCCCCTTCTAGATTTGTTTTACATCTGAACCTGACTGTAATGATTATAAACACCCAGCAACTTGTTGTCTTATGCTGTTTCATGGTTTTACGCCCCCCCCCTTCTATAATCACCCTCCTACCCCCCCCCCCCCCCCCCCACTCTAACATCCCTCTCTCTTCTTCCCTCCTTTCTTTTTCCGTCCAATCCAACACAAAGACTTTTAAATATGACTAAAATGAATAAAGTTTGGCCTTAATTACAAAAGGGGTTTATTTAGACATACCTCTGGTTTGTCTGAAGAATCATCCTTTTGTTAATATAAAACATGTCCAACACAAGAGGCCTTCAGCTCCCATCTGTTTACTTAGCTGTTTGACAGGACAAGTAAAAAAAAACAAACACATTCTGTAAATGTATGTGACATATTTGCCCTCTAGATCAAAATCTAACTCCATGTGAAGGCACTTGTCCTCTCTTGGTTCTGGCGCTACCTTAACCCTTGTGCTATCCTATGACCCCACCCTTGCATTGACGTGTTCTCCCTACCATGACACAGATGGATAAAGGTGAAGAGGATTTCATGTAATTCACGGAAACCAGTGAAGATCACAAATCATTGAAGAAAGAAGTTCAGTGCACTGTCTAGTGGGGTCTAGATGAACTCACTCCCAATAGTAAAGTGCCTAGGATAGCACAAGGAATAAAGGTGAGTAAAACAACTACCTGAACTTTACTATCCAGTTCTGCAACCCTTTCCATTCACTGTTATTTTATTATTATTATTATTATTATTATATTTTTTAATCTATTTTTTATTTTGATTAATTTGGTCACTTAGCATTAAAATTAGGTATAAAAAGGCTATTTTTTTATCTTTGTTAATACAACACTTCACAATTCAATTCCTATAGACAAAAATGAATATTAGTTAAGAAGAAAGTATCAGATAGAAATTGAATTTAAAAAAGATTTGAGATTTTAGCTCATGTAAGAGAGGCCGACACAGTTTATACATTCAAAGTAAGACTTAAAACATTCCTCTTTGGACAGGCTTTTTCTCAGACTAGCTAGTGTTCAGAAAATATTTACCTTACTGTTAATTGTTTTTTTTTTGTTTTTTTTTTGTTTTTTTTAACTTGTCCTGTCCAACAGCTGGGCAGACAGATGAGAGCTGAGGGCCTCTTGCGTTGGACATATTTTACTTTAACAAGAGGGGTTATTAATCTTCAGACAAACCAAAGGTATGACTGAATAAACCCCTTTTGTAGTTGAGGCCAAACTTTATTAATTTCAATCATGTCTGAAAACCTTTGGTGTTGGACCGGACGGAAAAGGAAAGAAGGGAAGAAGAGAGAGGGACGTTAGAGAGAGGGGGGGTAGGAGGGTGATAATAGGAGGGGAAGGGGGATAAGACCATGAAGCAGCATAAAGCAACAAGTTTACTTGTTGTTAATCATTATGGTAAGGTTCAAATGTAGTACAAAAAGGGCGGAGCCTGTCCACACACACACACTCAAATGTTATAAACACACCTGCTAGCTGCAAAAATGTCCACCTGTCGACATGTACACAAAACAGATAGTGTTCACACACGCATACTTATGCCTTAAAACCAACTAGTGTGAAATATTTCAGTCATTCAGTCATGCAAACTGTTGAGCTAACACCTGTGCTCAGGTGAGTGTTTATGTTCTTCTAAAATGGATGGTGGAACGTGAAAAGAAGGAGGGAGAGTGCCCAGCCATCCCCACCCCAAGACCCCCACCGCAGCGGCAGCCAGAATCCCCCCAACCCCACACGGGAACCGGCAGGGAACATCCGCCACCCGGGCGAACTGTTAATTTGTTTAAATTAAACTTGACAATAAAGTTGTCACTAGGCTGCTAAAGGTTTGAAGCTGGGGAAACTATGGTGCACTGGGGTTCTGTCCTCTTTTCTCGTCTACTCTCCTTCTCTCCTCTCTTCTTGATACTTTCATCATGATACTAAACATGAACTAAATCTTCTTCCACTTTCGGCTTCTCCCATCAGGGGTCGCCACAGCGAACGAGTCGCATGGTAAAATTGGCAATGTTTTACGCCGGATGCCCTTCCTGACGCAACCTTCTCAAACCGGGCTTGGAATTGGCAGAGGTAGAGAAGGGAACAGGGAGCAGCCCGGAGTCGAACCCGGGTTTCACGGACGGAAGGCGCCGCAAACCAGCACGAGCTAAACTGGCTCCCACTAAACATGAACTAAATGATACTATCGTTTAGTTCTCCATGCCTCTGTTTGGTGCAGTGCGATTCATGTACTGTCCCTCTTCCCCACTCCCGTCCTGGTGAGTGGGAGTGCTTCCAGATTCCAGTTGGCTCATCTGTTGGCTCATCCCCAACTTCATCTGCTGGACTTTAAATATGTAGTTGTAGCGTTAGATAAGCTAATTATTCTCTAATAGTTCTGGTACATCAACTGTCTGTCCTGGGGGAGGATCCCTCCTTCATGTGGGCACCTCTGAGGTTTCTTCGTTTTTTTTCCGGAATCCGTTCTTTTAGGAGTTTTTCTTTACCGCGAAGGACGGGTCTAAGGGCAGGGATGTCCAGTTTAGTTTAGTCTGTTTGGTTAAAGTTTAGTATTATCCTAATGAATTCAATGCATTTATGATCCTTTTTGATTGTATGTTTACCTTACAATTACTGATACGAAGCCCATTAAGATGACTGTTGTTGTGAATTTGGAAAATTGAATTGAATTGAAGAATACCTTTTTCTCTGTCATAAAAATATTTAATACAGTCCTGTAGAATATACAAAAAGGAAATCCTAATATTCAAAAGAATTAGCACTTCCAATAAATGTTTTGAAATTGAATCATGGCATCTGGACTTAAAGTCTTCTTTTTTGATACATTTCACCACTCATCTAAGTGACTTTATCAGTTGGCGTGGTGCTGGTTTAAAGCCTTGTGTTTGTCCCATAGGTGGGTAACCTAAAAAAAAAAAAAAAAAAACAACACCCAAAGAAAGAAGCAAATGCAACTTACACTCACTGAGCAGTTTTTATGGCACACCAGTCCAGCGGCTTGTTAATGAAAAATTTCTCATCAGCCAAGCAGCTCAATGCATTTAGGCAAGTAGACATGGTCAAGACGATCTGCTGCAGTTCAAACTGAGCATCAGAATGAGGAATAAAGAGGATTTAAATGACTTTGAACATGACATGATTGTTGGTGCCATTTTCATGAAAGCGGAGAGCAAAAAAAAAGAGACCCAGAGGCTGGAACCCAGAAAGATCACACAAGTATTGTAGTGGAATATAAAGGATTTATTGTCCAAGAGTATCGGAGGAACTTGGGATGAGACAGCTGAGACGAAGGAGATGGAATGTGGGCCAATCGGTGAGTAGCGTCCCAATGTATGGAGACAAAGTGAGGAGTCTTGGCGTGAGGCTGAGTCCTGGAGTTGTGGATTGACTGGAGGGCAGGAGCTCAGGCATAACCGGACAGAAGCTAGAAGGGTGGACCCAGGTTGGCAGAGATAGCTCCTGTAGACAAGGAGGTAGACATGAATACATGAACGAGAGTGGATCTAGATTCAGATTATGATCACGTGAGATCGTGAGACTGAGTACTGCACCGTTGAGGGCAACGAACTGGTGATGAATGCTGGTGAAGGTCCATCTTAAATGGAGCAGGAGGCTGATGAGGAGAGTGCCAACAGCTGGGTTCAATCTGGGGAGCAAGAGCAGAGAAGAGAAGGGGAAGGCTCCTGGAGGTACCATGACAGCAATCTGGTCAAGACCAGGGGTGTCAAACTCAAATCCACAGTTAAGCAGTGAAGTAAAGTCACGGGCCAAACTCAATATGTATTGAAAAATAAACTGCAACTGGTATGTAATGTTTAGCGTTTTCATATGGAAACAAACTTTAGTTTTGCTTAAACACATAATCTGGAACAACCAAAGCTTGATTGTCAACGATCCCATTGAAAACTGGTATCTAAGAGGGGTTGTATCTTTTAAATATTATAATTGAACTTTAAAGTTCCTCTCTGATAATATTTTGATCTATTGTAAAAAGTGTTTAAAATGGTGTTTTATTATTATGCAGTTTTTAGCCAAAATCAAAAACCTGTTTTTTTGTAGGACATAGTTTCTGTGGAGCGGCTGGAGTTTATTAAAAAAAATTGCCTCTGGGTTGTGGATGGGACTGTTGGCGCAAAGTAAACCAGACCCGTTTACCCATCATTCCTCCGTTTACACGTTCTCCCGCTATCTTACAGCCCCTCACAACCCCAACCTGAAATTAGCAGTGCAACAAAAATGCTGAGCGATACTGGAGCTATCCAGCCATACAGTTTTGAGCCAGATGCTTCTGGCTTCTTCGTCACATAGAAATGCAATTTTAAGTTTAATTTTCTTTTTATATGTCCTCCATTATAAGAAATATGAAACAAGAACATGTTAAATACACCAAAAAACACGATTTTTGATGGAGTGGGTCCTTAAAGCCGGGAGGAAAAGTGATCATAACTTCGCAATAGGGAAATCCAAATATAAACATAGCTTTAAAAAAAAAGTTTTTTGGGGGCTACAGCACAAATGTACTTCTCGTTTTCAGAGCTTACTGGCAGATTTTATTAAAATTTCAACAGAAAAAAAAAAAAACAAATCAAACGAATGAGGCTGAGTTACTGTACCAGTGAGATGCACATCAGGAAGAAGGAAGGAACATGAGAAACTGCAGAAATACCAGGGACTCAGAGATGAACTGGAGAAAGTATTGAAAGTGAAGGTGACAGTGGTGCCTGTGGTAAATGGGGCACTTGGGGCAGTAACCCCCAAGCTCGAGGAGTGGCTACAACAGATATCATGAAAGACCTCAGTGTAGAAAAGTGCAGTGCTAGGAACAGCTAAGATACTTCAGGACCCTCAAGCTCCCAAACCTCTGGTAGAGGACCCAAGTTTGTGTGAGAAACCACCCACGGAAGGGTGAGAGGGGCATTTATATATATTTGGTGTCCCAAAAAATTTTTTTTCGGAAAACAAAAGTGATTTCCAGAAAACAAAAACAACTTTTTCCGGTCTCTTATCACGTTTCATTTTTTTTTTACATTTTACATTTTTTTTTACATTTTTTTACATTTTGATTTAATTTCTGTATATTATTATTTTTTTCTTTTTTTATGGAAGCTGGAAAAGAAACCCAGCCAGCAAGGCCAAGTGGGCCCCATATGGTTCAAAGTGCAAAGAAATCTCAGGCCCCGAATGGATTTGTCTGCAGTTTTCGTGGTGGCCCCACCAATGTTTGCCCACATTGGCTTAAGTGGGCACTCAGTAGGTTGGCACAGTATGCTAGCCAGCCACCCTGGCCCACATTTACTTCCCACTTTTAAACCACATGGGGTCCACTTGGCCTTGCTGGCTGGGTAGGTACTATGGGAGATCATACAATCAGCGATGTCCCATAGTACTCAATCTTTCCAGTTTTCTTATTGTGTTTCGTTTTTAAACATTTTGTTTGATTTCTTTAAATTACTTTTGTTTTCCAAAAAGGTTTTTCATTTTTGTTTTTTGTTTTTCTGGAATTTTGTTTAAATCTTTTCTAAAATGTAATGCTGTTTTTTTTTAAATATTTTTTTTATTTTTTAACTGCCATTGTAATCTATAAAATGTTTTTGCGTTGTGATATTTGTTGATGTGATTTGCAATTCAGGGCCATCATAAGATGTAGATATAGATAAAGATAGATACAAAAGTTTTTTTGGGCTTGGTTGTTTTAAAAGTAGCTGACATGCCAAAAGAGTGTGGGTTCCCCAACTGTAGGAGATAATGAAACATGCTATTATAAATGACACTGTCCTCACCAGACATTTATTTTGTTTTTGTTTTTTCTGTACCTAATCCAATCCTTCAGCTTTTCTCCTTTTAAACTAACTGCATTTTAACCACAGGGTCCTAGATATCATTAATCTGACTTTTACATGCGGTTGCATTCAGGTGCACTAGTGGTTATTTCTATGACCTATGAAACTGAGTGTGAGAAGAGGTTGGGCATGTCAAAATAAGAGCTTTTGGATGAGAGGGGAAGAGAGCAATGACTGCTCTATAAAGAACAAGGAGGACTTCAAATAGGTTTCTAAAAAGGGATTTGAATTTGCTGTAACAATGGGGGGTTGAATGGTGGGGGGTGTGGGAGGTCAGAAAGCACTGGTGTGGTAAATGAATTTAAGCAACTGCTGAGGCAGTTAAAAATCCCAAAACAGAGGGTGCACATGTTAATTTGTCCTGTCAGAATTTTTAAAGTGTGTCTTTTTCTTTAAACCACTGTTACTAATAATAAGAAAATAATATTAGCAAAATATTAGGCAACTGTGTGACCAGACGACGGGGTCAGGTTCAGTATAAAAGGAAATTTAAAAAAGACCGGATATATATGGATGGTCAAGAAAGTCCTGTTTTTTGTCTTTGTCAGCAGTTTTCTCACTCAGATATTGTTTCAATTTCCATAAAAAAATGTCCTTTTCAGGAAGTCTTTTTTGTGTTTAAACCCGTTCGTCTGTCAGCAGTATGATTTTTCAATGCTTAAAACCCTTCTAACCATGCTGCTGCTCACAGCTGCCAAACTCTGGCCTCTTTTTCATCATTCTGCACACCGTGACCCTAAGTCTGGTTGCAGTTCCCCTCCTATACACCTCTTTTAGATTGGAACATCTGTATGTTGACCACATCAGCTTTCATTTTTCCCACCCCCCACTCCCTCAACCCCCCTCCATTTTGCATTATGGCCAACCACTCAACTGGTGATTTCGAATACTGTCACTCTTCAGCCATTAACGCAGTTAAGATAATTCCAGCAGAATGTGAAGCGGAGAAAAGTGGCTTTGCACTGTGATGCGTATCGGTGCAAAGCCGATTTGCAAAGTTGCCTTTCAGAATCAGCTGATTCACGTTGATCATGTAAACAATGGAAGAGTTACAGTATGTCAAAGAGAGAGTGTTATTTGGGTGTCACCGGTTAAATGTCCAGTAGGTAAAGGTTTAATAAACTTTAGTTCTCATCTCATCTTTTACCTGTGTATCTTTTCTTTCATTGGGTTTAATCTGCTTAAGCAGCATGTATTATTGATCTAGTTCTATCTTGTTTTAACATTGTGGAGTAGTTTGTGAGTTGCTCTCTGGCAAAAGTACTACATATATATATAAAGATTTTCTTTCTTATTTATTTACTGGTCCTTCTGGGAATCAACACTCTGCAGTGGGGTTGCTTAAACGCCCTGACCGGGGGGTATCAGGCAGTTTAGGTGGGTAGCAACAAATCCAGCATATTTACTCTGAACATTGGAGCCCCTCAAGGCTGAGTGTTAAGTCCCCTCCTCCTCCCTCTGTTGACCAATGAATGCATACCGGCACACAGCTTCAACATCTCCAACAAATACACAGACAAAACGTATGTGCAACTGTGGTTGGTCTCATCAGTGGCAGGGATGAGACAAAATAAAGAATGTAGGTGAACCTCCAGGTCAGGTGGGGTAGAGACAACAATCTCTCTCTAAACATGGAGAAGACAAAGTGGATTGCTGTGGACTGTGTGGACTCAACATGCTCCTCTCAAACGTCAACAGAGCAACTGTGGAAATAGTGAACATCACCAAATTCCTGGGTTTTCACATCACGAAGACCCTCTCCTAGACCAAGATCACCAAAGCACTAGCCTAGAAAACACATCAATGTCTCGATTTCCTTTGTAGATTCAGAAAATCTACTTATAGCACCTACATCATGGCTACAAGCTTTTTCCAACGACTTTTTTGTTTGTTTGCTTCTTATCAACCACAATTTGAATAAAAAAATAAACAGAAACACAGTCAAGCACATCTAAATTTTCTTTATATATGCCTTCCGTTTAGAGAAAAGTGCAAGAACATGGTAAAAACACAATTTTTGATTGGAGTGGGTCCAATCAATCTGTAGTGGCACCAATTCATGTGTACATAACAAAAGTTACAACACAATAGAACGGTGCAGACATTGTTTAATTAAAAAAAAAGGTCCCAATGCAAATCTTTTGATTAAAAACTAAATAAATCAATGAAACAACCTTACTGGGATGAGTTTAAACGAGTTTTAAACCTTGTTACTGCACAAAAATGGCCTGCTTTTGCATGTGTTGACTACATACTGACTGTAGAGTGACAAAGTGCCCAAAATGCTCAGGATATTTTATTTTTTGCCATGACTTTTGCATGACACCTTGATAAGGCAATTATAGAGTAATTACCTTAACTGGTGGCATTAGAGGAAATTGTCCTATGTTTTCTGTGAAAAAAATAGCACCAAATCACCAGTGAGTGAATTTTCAAATCTCTAATCAGCAACTCATTATGCGCTGCAACTGCCTGATTCATGCAGCTGTCAAAGACAAATGCAATTAGGGCTACAAAATTTAAAAAGGGCAACATTGTGCCCAACAAGCCAGATTGAATCTGTCACATCCTTTAGAATTTTTTTTCTGTTTATTCAATTCATAACTGCTAATTGCACTCAGAGAGCCTGTGTGCACGATTTGAGCAACCTGGGAGATGTTATCTGCGGCCCAGGTAAAACAAAAGGCTCAAAGTCACGATGAGAGGAAGCGAGGGAGAGCTGCTTTTCCCTCAGCAAATGGAACAGATAAGTGGAAACGTTGTCTTCCACTCCCCCCTTGAGTTAGCTGGTGCAGCAAGGTCAGGCGAACGTGCTCAGCCAGTGTGTCCATGCACATTATCAGGTAAAAATTTGCCGAGCGATGTGAGCGAACCGGGCCAGTCAGCTGTCTGAAAAAAATCATTACAGACATTTTGGATAACTTTGGAGGCAATCGGCCACGTGGGATGAGGAATGGATCGCTCTGTGACCAGAACGCCCTTGAATGAACCACTTCCTCATTGCTCCGCTCAGCAGCCTAATCGAGAGATGACTGCTTTTAGTGAAACAATCCCAAATGAGCCTATGACCCTTAAAAACACACAGTGGTCTGTGGAATTGGATGCTGGGGTACCTAGAGTGATGAATAGCGCATAAATGTCATTTTCTGGCATTTAAAAAAATCTTGTTTGCTGTAAACAAGCCTTTAAAGCCTTTCCCTTCAGTGTGAAGAGCTATGAATATGTTACAGGTTCACATTACCCAAAAAACTGTCATGAAAAAAAAATAAACAGATGATACCCAACCACCACCATTAATACCTTTTATGGTTGACCGTATTTTCCGTATAATAGTGTGCACTTAAAAGCCTTAATCTTTTCAAAAAATGACAATGCGCCTAGGCTTTCTGAGTAGTGTGGTGTGGGTACCGGATCGACTCGGGACCCCGAGAACATCCGGCAGCCCGAGTGGATCCGGTACCCACAGTGGCTGTTATTGTGAATATGCTAACATGTACGTGAAACGTGTTGGACTGTGTTTTTTTGTTATCTTTTACTAAAAAGGTTGGGAGTTAGTGTTAGTCACAGTAATGTTTGTTTCAGCTGTATCACACTTTTTCTCCTGACTTGCAAATAATTTGCAGGTATTGTGAAAATGCTGATGCATCTAACGTGGCTAAAATTTTATTTTGTATTTGTTTTATGGTGCTGCTACTACAACTGAATTTCCCTAGGGGGATTTATAAAGTTAATCTTAATCATAATCTTTATATTAATGCAGTTAATGAAGTCTTACTGACATGTTGACTTGTAATTGACTCTTCACTTGCTTGCCTGTCTCCCTATAGTTTGGTGACATAGGTTCGAATATAGTTCTGTGCGCTCTATAGTGTGGAAAATATGGTAATGACCCAACTACAATTCACTATTGTTATTTTAAGAAAATCTAACAGGTTTGGGAGGGTAGCTCGCAAAAACATCGGGCTCCAGTAAAGAAAACTTAGACCAGGGGTGTCAAACACACGGCCCGTGGGCCGTATCCGGACCGCCAGGTACTATAGTCTGGCCCAGACATGAAGAATAAAAATCAAAAGGATGTTTTAAAAAAAAGCACATTTGTAGTCCATTCCTGTGGCGAGTTATGATTTTTTAAAGAAATAACCGAAATGCGCAATTCCGCCACTAGGGGGAGCAAAGGAAAAGCAAAACAGGAGAAACAGCATATCTCTGCATATCCCAAAAGCAAAGCCTAACAGCTCTGCGTCTGGGTAGTCCGGTTCCCTGTGAGCCTCACCAATGTTACGTTGCTATAAGAATGATCAGTTGTGACACAATAATGACCAAGTTGTCGGCAAAAAGAAAAAAAGGTTGATGTGAAGTCCTGAACTTTCCAGGAAAAATTGACAGTTTTGTCTGTTCACAGAGCTGAATTCAAAACCTGGATGGTTGGTATGTCATCAACAGGTCACAGTGCTCAGAGAATATAACTTTCAGCACCACAATGAGACTCACCATAGAGAAAAGTTTCACCATTTGCAGTTAAGAAAAAATAGGATTTATCAACTATTAGCTGGACTGATAAATAACTGTCTGCATTTACTGAAGCCGTGATGTCAGTGATGGAGCAGTGAAAGCTAGCTACCTTATTGCAAAAAAGTTGGTGCAAACATTCAAACCATTTTTAGATGGTGAACTTGTTAAAAAAATGCTGAAGGCTACAGAAAGGTTGTATCCCAAAAAGCAGTCGACCTTTGCTAGCATAAGTCTGTCAAAGATTACGATTATAGATCCAACATCTCTGAGGAGACTTGGGCGCCAAATGAAGGAATCCAGTCATTGATAGCCTTTTCAGTCGCTATTGATGAAAGCACCGACATCACAGGTATATACAGCTGTGTGCTCAGTCCAGCCCTCTTCACACTTTTTACACAGGACTGTGCCCCATCCACTCTTCCAACACCATAGTGAAATTTTGCGGATGACACTACAGTGGTGGGCCTCATTGCTGACAATAATGAGACCTGGTACAGGCAGGAGATTCAACACCTGGAGGAGTGGTGTTCAGCCAGCGATCTGGTCCTCAATCCCACCAAAACCAAGGAAGTCATTATAGACTTCAGGAGGACCAGGAGAACAAC
This sequence comes from Oryzias latipes, assembly GCF_053564925.1. NCBI lineage: Eukaryota > Metazoa > Chordata > Actinopteri > Beloniformes > Adrianichthyidae > Oryzias > Oryzias latipes. Next base: position 13,751,623 of record NC_136256.1, on the reverse strand, counting down.
TCAACCCCCACTTCACATCAGAGGTGAGGAGGTGGAACAGACCGACTCCGTCAGGTTTCTTGGCATCCACATCTCCAAGAACCTGACACGGACACTGAACACCTCCAAACTGGTGAAAAGGGCCCATCAGAGGCTGTTCTTCCTGAGGAAGCCGAGGAAGGCGGGTCTGGCTCCGGGACTTCTCAGGAAGTTCTGCAGAAGCACCGTGGAGTCCATCCTCTCCCAGGGCTGTACAGTGTGGTACAGCAGCTGCACAGCAGAGGAGAGGAGAGACCTGTCCCGGGTGGTGAAGACAGCGCAGAGGATTGTGGGAGCCAAGCTCCCAGACCTGGACGTTATCTATAAAGACCGTCTACAGAGAAGAGCACGGGCCATCAGCACGGACAGTAGCCACCCTGGACATTCCCTGTTTGTGCCGCTGCAATCGGGCAAAAGGTACGGGGTTTTAAAAACAAGGACAAACAGACTGAGACGCAGCTTCTTCCCCAGAGCTGTAGTCTCCACCCCCCGCTTTCCATCTCCCATTGACTTAATCTTATCCATCAGAGACACCCCTCAGTACAACACACAACTATATGTGCAATAAAACTGTTTAATTTATCATGACATCTTTATTTAAAGCTTCCTAACGTTTTTTTACAGATTTTTTATATTCTTATATTTTTCTTTTATTTATTCTTGATGTTTACTTCTTTTTGACTGAGTGCCAACGGAATTTCGATGTAGAAATACACTGACAATAAAAATCTTTGAATCTGAATCTTTGAATCTGTGCATATTTATTAGATGTGTTGAAGAGACGTCACAGTGAAGTTTCTGGAGTTGATGGACACAACAACAGCTGATGACATAGTCAGCTCTCTAGTTAATGTGCTGGATGATGTTGGAGTGAACTGGTCACGTGAAGTTACTGATGGCGCCCCATTAAAGGTCAGGATGTAGGCAGGTGTTGCCACTGTGTTTTGCACACTTGAATGACAGTAAATGTGTTGCTGCACAGGATTTGAATCCTGACATTAATGGCCGGGTGAAATTTCAGGAGAGAAAGGGAGGTTAACTCCAAACTCCTATGTTCATAACAAGGTTATAATAGTTTCGGATTTTTTATTAGTTTTAGTTTTTATTTAGTTTTGAAATTTTTGTTTTTAAATTTATTTAGTTTTAATTAGTTTTTAGAGGCTGCTTTACTAGTTTTTATTAGTTTTTATTTTTTGAAATTGCTTCGTTTTAGTTTAGTTTTTATTAGTTTTAGTGTTAGTTTTAGTTTTTTCTTCTTTTTTTTTGTAAATTAGGATATTTGTCAGGTGCATGATTCAAAATCACCAGAATAAGTATTGTATGATAAAAACGCAATCAAAGATACATTTTGAAACACTTATTATTCAGAGGACACAAGGACAACCATCCTTAAATTAAAATACAACAGCCGATAACAGCATTACGTTATCTGCTCTCGCTTCTTTTTCGGGGGAAGGCGGGCGACAGGCTAGCTTGTCTAGGTACTGTTGATTTGCATTGTTGTGTGCGCTTTTTAAATGTACTTTTAGATTCATAGGGTTTTTCCCTTTGAGGAGCGTTCCACAAATGTTGTCTCCTGCTTCGACTACAAGGCACTTACTTTAGTTTTCGACGCTGTTATATTCAAAAAAGTCCCAAATAGGACTCTCCCGCTTTCTCCCAACTTTTAATGCAGCCATCACGCTCATGTAAATGTCTATGACCACGCTAGCCCGCAGTGTCCGACAGACATCATGTGACGTCACAGACTACGTGATGCCGTAAGGTTCAGATTAAAGCCCTGCGCGGGACCATTTTCTTCATCCCGCTCCCGCCCGCGCCCGCTGAATTTCTGACCAATCCCGCCCGCTCCCGCAACGTATACGTTACACTCCCGCCCACACCCGCAATATGTATGTCCGCTCCCGCCCGCACCCGCAAAACTCATAGAATTTAGTCCCGCACAGTAATAGAGATGCATTGATTTTGTAATGTCTCCCGTCCCGCAGGAAAAAAAAACACGTATTTGTATTGATATTATTAAAGAGATTCATGTCCCTCCTCCAGCCTCATCTTTTCATGCATTCCTCTTTAGTGTAATTTGCAACTTAATTATTAAATATATTTTCACAAATCCCGTTCGGTTAAAAGTGTGCGTGTGTGCGCGCGCAGACAGACGGCCTGAAGCGCGCTCTTAGTAAGAGGCGGGGCGGGGCGTTGCACACCCCCAACAACAGGTTAAATGACAGAGGCCAATAGGCGTTTCTACCTGGTGCCTTCACGGAGCTTCAGTACATAAGAATCCAACAGCCGCTCAGCCTTACGTAGTCCGCTAATATATATTCATGAGATATTCATGGCAGCACTGATCCCGCGGGGTTTTTTTTCTGCCGCCCGCTCCCGCCCGCAGCACAATTCAAACCGCCCAATCCCGCGAGATTTGGGTCCCGCGGGACCCAATCCCAATGCAGCCCTCTAGTTCAGATACACAGTAAAACTAGCAGGGTGAAGTAAATAGACTTTATTTCAACCCAAAAGACTTATTAACAAAGACGAAAACGAAGTATTTTTTGGGGTTAATATTAGTTAGTTTCAGTTAGTTTTATACACACAACAAACAGTTTTAGTTAGTTTTCGTTTTTTTAAAAACTCTCGTTTTTATTTTTATTTCAGTTAACGAAAATGTTTTTTCAGTTCTAGTTTTAGTTTTTTCGTTCGTTTTCGTTAACTATAATAACCTTGGTTCACAAATGTTTGCAAGTTTAATTTAGTGTAATTTTTTAATGGTTTGGACATTTACATTTTAGGCAGGCGTTTCATTTTTTCCCGTAGCCCCTCATGAGTTTATTATCGGGATTGCTTCAGTGTCAGATGTAAAATATTCAGACTGTATAAAATTGAATAGACCTTTTTTTTTTAATTGAAATTAATTTTATTTAAGATCCGTTGGCCTCTATGAAAGAATGTGCAATAAGAAATGATTAGGCTACCATGTTGGTTGAGGCATGCTTTCCAATTAAGTAAACAAAAACTAAAACAAAGCTGTTATTTTGCCTTTACGTTACTGGTACGGCCCACTTGAGATTAGACGGGTTGAATGTGGCCCCCGAACCAAAATGAGTTTGACACCCCTGACTTAGACAGAAGTGTTAAATTTGTCTTATGGTCGGTCACCTGCTCATTTGCACATAGAGATATGACAGCTGATAATTTGTCCTTCAGTGGGGAAATTTTGACATTATTATACTACATTCACAATGGGTTCGGAAATGTGTGTTTAAGCAACTACGTCCAATTAAACGGTTTTGTAAACGTGTTTATGCACATTTCGGGCTTTCGCATTCAAAACTCTTGTGTGTTCGTGTGTCTCTATGAGAATTCTTGTGTCAGTTTTCGCGCTCTATGTGCAAAATGCGTGGCTGTTGAACTCGCATTGAAAGTTAAACCAGTTGAACTTTGACAAATCAGGGTCTTGGATTTGGTAGTGACATATAGATGGGATTCTTTTTCATTCACAGTTTGAAAATTGATCATGGAGGAGAAATGAATGATTGTGGTTTGTTCTCCACCCGGAATTATATAATACCAAGTCTTTCTTTGATCGGAATAGAGCTGTGAAAGAAAAAGTCTGGAGCAACATTCGCGCAACAATGAAGCAAAAGAACAGCATGTACAGTTTATAAGAAAACATAATGCATTAGATATATTTACACAATCATGCAGACAGAAGGTATTAGGTCATGGCACCATGGTTGAAAAATATGGCACAGGTTGGAGAAGTGAATGGTAACAGTACTACCATCAATTGGAGGATTTACTGTGAGTGGCTCTGGTTATACAGCCTTAGAGCAGCAGAAAGAAACGACTTCCAATGACGCTCCTTCAGGCACTTACTGAAGGAACTGCGTAGAGATGACATCATGTCATTCAGGGGGTGGATGTCATTTCTCTTTCTCCCACCTCCTGCGCTGAATCAAGAAGCAGGCCCAAGATGGAGTGACCTTTAAGTTCAGTGTAAATAACATACGCTAAAAGCGCGGTCAAGAATACCTATAGTTTTTATAATCCTCTTTTTTGATTATACTCAAATTAAAAGCTTTTTTAATTAACAAATGGGTGAACCTATTGGAGCATACATGTACATTCTTGCACCTAAGTATGTTCTGCTCATTTACCTGCTTTAGAACCAATGTTGAGTTAGTAAAGTAACTCCTGCCGACATTGCTGCAGCACTTTATTGTCTCCCCTCAGACTCTTCTGGCTGACGTCATTTTATAAGTGAACCTGGGTTATAAGTGAACCTGGCCTTAAACTCTGCTGTAAACTAGAAACTCACAAAAACACCAAAATATTTACCATAAGTCCAACATTTTCCTGAACACATATGACGCAAATGTTTGGAATCATTAATAAACTAAAGAAATACAACTGCAGTTTCCAGGTGTCAATCAAAAACAGCAAACCAAGCTTCTTTAACACATCATGCAAAGTTCAACTTGGAATTCATAAGTAGTCTCGTAATCACAGCTCATTAATTATAAGCTATAATTAGTTGGGGATCAGCTTAATGATAAGACACAATTAAGTCTCCAGATGCATTGTTCCTAATAAAGCGCTAATATTCCATCACAGCTCAGTGAGTTTAAGATGTAAACTGTCTGTCATTATGAACCCTTGCTTTTGTGACGCCTATCCTCACCCTTTGGAATGTGTTCTCACCGTCTGCCGGGTGCATTAGGCGTGTCCGACAGTGTGAGCTCAAATGCATGTTGCGTCTGATGAGGTAAAGTTATTACACCGCATAAACTTCCCCTTTGAAGTAAAATACTGTTAAATGACTCATTTGAAGTGTCTGAATTGCAAAACGGAATGGGACTTCCCTTTGAAGCAGGAAATGCCATATTCCAATCAAACGTTTGGTTGCTACAAAGGTTAATGACTACCATTAGCCCGGTGCCAATAAATTCAGACTTTCTCAAGATGCATAAATTAGATAAACACCCAAAACTCAAAGCTTCGTGGAGGGGAGAGGGAATGTTTGAGAAACAAATTTAAATGCCTGTAAAAGGAATGAGAATGAAGCAAAGTCAATTTGACAAGCTTCAATGACTGGAAGTTGGTGCTTCAAACAAGTTTCACTCGTTCATTGTCTCAAGTTCAATATTTATCAACTTCAAAATCAGTTTCATTTCCATATGTTTACAAAATCCTCCACTAATTGCAGCTTATCTACCCTCACATTATTAATATTCAAACTGAATAATGTATCACAAAATCGTTTGCTGCATCAGTGAATGGGTGAAAATGTTTATTTTTGGCGATAATTACTCACCGATTTACACTTTAGGTTTCCTTTGGGAAGATAATTCATCGATTGTACAGCTGTGTCTTTCTGACCAATGCCTCATCCCTTCTTTAAGTGTCCTGCTTGGCTTTAATAATGCCTGACGCAGGCATTTTCTATACTTCATTACTCCTTTCAAACAATCACTGGCCTCGTTAATTAGACAATAGTTGAGTTATAGCTCTTGTGTAGGCGTTGACCTTGAAGGAAAGTGAATATCCGACAAATGGTACAGCAGCACAGAAACTTAAGCTCTTTTCATATGTGACAGGTCACATGCAACCATATAGGACCTGTTTGGGGGGTTTTGAGCTGTCCGGGCCATTTGACAGTCATAGAAATTAAAAAAGGAACAGTAATTACAAACACTCTTGGTTACAATCTCTGGACTTGGTAGAGCAACTGCTGTCAACTTCCCCTTATGAACTCTCCTTAGAAGGTTGTGCCCTAATATTGATCATATTTGATCAAAAATGTTCAATAACTCTGAAGACAATGGAAAGGCAAGGCAAGTTTATTTGTATAGCACAATTCGCACACAAAGTAATTCAAGGTGCTTCACAAAACAGAAAAATGCATTAAAATCACAATACATCATCATGAAGCTACAGTCACCAAACATTCAGTCAGAGCTACAGTAATCATGGCCTTACTGTCCTACAACAACAACAATTTGGTGAGAAAATCACTTTGATTAAGTTTAAAAAAATTTATGAATGTAACTATGATCATATTTAATTTTATTTCTTGATTTTTTTCCCAAAGTCTCTGTTATAGTTGGAAAGTAAGGTGATGATTGGTTGTGTGTTACGGGTTAGTCAAGGAGGATAAACCCAGGAGCAGGAAGAATCGAACACATCCAGAATGTTTCAAGGATTTAATCAAAAGGCCAAACAGACAGCATAGAAGACGCTCCAACACAAAACACAGAATAAACCGTCCTTAAATAAGGTAGGGGACCAGAGGTAGAAGCTGATTGTTCGTGGTGGGGAAAAAGGGGTGGCTGATAACCGAAGGCTGCTTGAAAAGGGGAATATCCTAAAGAATTTAGGAGGATTTTATGCGAATACTTAGTTGATTGTTGCTGATGGGAAAAGCCGAAAGGGAAACAACAACAACTTAGCCCAGGGCATCTGAGAAAACCAAGTGCTTGGGTTTTTGACACACATGGCTGAAAAGTTGTCTCCAAGTCTTGATTGTAACTCTCTACCTGTTGGTTTTGAAAGTGGAAACCAGAACCACAACGCTCGCATAATTCACTCAAGAAGGTGGTAACAAATTGCGGTCCTCGATCCAAAGGGGTGTTTTGTGGAAGGTCATGTAAACAAAACACATGCTTGGTAACCTTAACAGCCAACTCCTTGGGTCATGGCAACTTCCCAAAAAGCACTACGTGAACCAGTTTGGGGAACCTGTCTACGATGGTCAAGATAGTAGTGTTACCCTTTGATTTGAGGTCCATCGCAATATGGGATCAAGGTCTAGAGGGCACAGGTAGAGGTTCTAGTTAACCAGCGAGTGCTTATTGGGTACCTTGACACTGGCAAACACAGGGCACAAGGGACAGAAAAGCCCCCATGTCCAAGGACATGGTGGACCACCAAAACCATTGAGTCACAAGGAACTCAGTCCTCGTCACTCCAGGATGGCAAGCTAACCGAGAGTAGTGACCACACTTGAGAACTGCAAGACAGAGAGAGGGAAGAACGATTAGGCAGTCAGCAGGGCATCCTGCAGGAATGGTAGCCACATGAGGAACTGAAACTTTGACCCTGCACTCCAAGGCCCATCGAAAAGCTCCCAGCAGAAGATGAGGAGGAACAATGGTGGCAGCTGCTGTAGAATCCTCAGAATCCTCCTCTTGCTAAAACTGGTGTGATAGAGCATCCTGCTTGACATGTATACTGCCCAGCTGGTAGAAGAGGGAGAAATTAAAACCTGTCATAAAACAGGACCCATCTGACCCATCCTGCTTGCCCAAAAAGAAGAACCCCTACCCTTGCCAGAGAGGAAAACCAATGGTTGATTTCAGCCTGTAGACTCTCCTGTAGGTACTCCTCCATGGCCTCCTGTTCAGGAAGAGACAAAGGCGTAGTTGTGACCCTTAGGTGGTTGAGTCCCTGGTGGGAGATCCATGGCACAGTCATGGGGCGTTGAGGGGGCAGAGACTTAGTTCAGACCTTACTGAATACTGCACTCGGGTCATGATAGACAGAGTTAACATAGCTGATGTCTAGAGGTTCAGGAGGAGGTTGCCTTTTAACGGTGGACTGTTCAGCAGCCGCGACCAAACAGCTGAACATGCAAAAAGGACTCCAGGACAATATACATCAATGCAAGGTGTTTGTTTACATAACCAATAACCAATATGTTTACAAGATTCCAATACCAAAAAAACCACAAGTTCATTGTGGTTACCCGACTCAGTCACTTTAATATTCACAGTGCGTGCAGAAACCCGGTGCGTGACTGAACCGTTAAAAGCAAAAATTAGCAAAATAGTTGTGAGAGGCTGAACAGGAATTGAAAGTTTGTTCACTACGTCTTTTGAAATCAAGTTACCGTCAGAGCCAGAATCAATCAGGGTCTTGAACTCCTCCTTTGCTCCTGCATGTGCCACCAGGACTTTTATGAGTGGTCGTGAGGGTGGGGAAAAGGAGGAAATACGACTTACCAGGATGCTCCTGTACTTAGGGCATGCCAAACAGTTACCGATGAAATGCCCAAATTGTCCACAGTGCAATCATAGCCCCGCCCCATGTGCCTCCATCGCTCAGCAGGGGAGAGACGTCCTGATCGGAGCCGCGCTGGGTCCAAGAAGGAAGTGGAATTCACACGAGAAGCTTGAGAGACAGATAACACCAGGGGAGAAGAGACACTTGATATCACTTGTAAACTTTTATTAAAAGGCTTTACCAAATTAGGTTTTGGTGATGTCAAAGTCAAGGAACATCCACTTAAAAAGTTCTGAAATGTCATCGTTTCCATTGAAGGACTGGTGTTTAGTAACGGTGTAAAGAGTCCACAACACCTCTTTCAGCATTAGTGTTGACCAATAGGACGCCCACAGACAGACTCTAGCTGCAGTCATTGTGGGAGGGGCTGCAGACAGTGCGGGGGCGCAAGGACCAAGCTGGCTAGCATGTGCTGCTGCTTCGGGGGCATTAACAGCTGGCTGGATAGTTAGCAGGAACAATGATTGAAGGAGTTTGATCGTTTTTCTGGACGTACATCAAGTGCTCCATGCCCAAAAAAAAACTTAAAAACTTGCGTAATGTCGAGAAAATGCATGAATTTTCAACGTGGAAGCCCGAAACATGCATTTACATTACCCTGTCATTGGGACTGCATGCTTGAGAGCGCGTTTCCAAGCTTAATGTATCAGTAGCTTTAGATCAAAAGATGATTGGTGTGGGAATTTAAATGTGTAACTGCTTCTTAAAAAAATGTGATGTCTCCTGTTAAACAAAATAACCAGGGGGATTTTTTTCCCTCTGAGACGTGAAGCGTTGGTTCTGGAATGTTCCATGTCCTGGCTGGAGGGACCTCTAACCATTTATAATGGATTCTATTGGAAGCATTGTTACTTCATGGTAAAAATTGTATTGCATAGGAATTAAAGTCTTCAAATAAATTTACTGATTATCACTGAAATCGAAAAGCAGGATTACAGATAACTTGGAGCTTGCCGAACGCTGCGGCTGCTCCATCATTAATGCAGTACGATCACTCCTCGTGTTCACAACTGGATCACTCGGGTGAGCCAAACCCTCCCATGAGACCAGTCTTTTTTTTCAGTGCTAACATGTGAAATATTGCTTTCCTGGGTGTTCACTCAGGCGAGCAAAAATCATTGCCTTTCTGTGGGTAACGCTGACAGATGGCCGTCTCCACCATGAGCAAAACAAAGGCTTGGATGGGAGAATGAACAACCAGGTCAGCCCATGTTTTATCCCCCTTCTCTCTGTAAAACGGCCTCCAAGGTTAACCCCCTGCTGTTTTTATTTAAGAGAAGATATATAAAAGCAGCGGGTTAGCTGAAGCTATATTTTATCCTTTAGATTAGTTAAAAGTTCTTTTGATTTATGGATGAAAAGAAAAAAAAATCTTTTTAAACTTTTCTACCTTGGTTTTGATTTGAAATCCACTTGAATACCTGGCAGGATATGACATATTTTGTCAGCTTCCTCAGAAATTAACCACTTCAAACTGAAATGGCAATTTGCATGTGTCCGCCTGTGCAGAATAATCAAATCATGCAGTGTTAGGCCGTGCATCAAGCACTGCAGACGGTAGTTTTATTCAGTCTGAAGTAATTGAGCCCCTCTGCCATCTTTTCAGAACAGTGCCTGACATAACCACTGGTTGTCAAGAGTCTGAGAAGTATCAGATGAATCGTTTTAATGTTAATTATACAGCAGCAGAGATACATTAGAGAATCCTTTCATGATGGGCACTGGAGGAAACTAAAGACCATTAAGAGCAGTCCCTTGGGCTATTTTTAAAAATCAGGACACGCAAATGTTAAAGTTAGACCACGGTCAAACTAAAGTTTCTTTTTTTCCGCTTAAGTGTGCTACAGTCGGTGTTAAGCTTCATAATGCAAAGTAATCAATGTCAAATTACATACAAAATATTCATTTTAATGGAACATAAAGCTTTTTGAAGGTCAAGTACTGATGAAAAGACTGTTGGTTAAATTTCCCTCATTTCCTACAGTGCAGGAATGTAATCTTGGTAGCAACGACTCTGTTATTGTTTTTCATGGATATGATTTACTTTTAATTTCCAGTATATATGTTATTGATTTGCTTCTGGACCTGCTGTGATCTCGTCTACATAATTGCTGATGATCTCATTCTCTGACACTGCCACACACTCCACTGTTACCGTGAAATAGAAGATTGATTTGGAGAATAACACTAAAAAAAAATCTGGGGCTATTTGCAGGAACAGCCCTGAACATTTTTTTTGTCCTGATCTTGGTATTAGTGACATATTGTAGGAAGCAAAAGCAATTCCAAAAACACATTCAGTTCAAATCTTTTGTTATCCAAGTGATTTTCAAAAACATCTAGGGTGGTTGTTGTATATAATCTGCGTTGAATCATAGGAAACTGCAACAAAGTCGGGAAAAACACCAATAAAGCAACAACATTCTAAAGGCCTGTTCACACCGGGACAAATTTCGCCCGCGGTTTTCGCCGACGTTTAACGCCTCCCGACTAAAGAAAGGGCACCAATGTGAGTGTGCACACCGACACGAAAAAACGCCACGCGTAAAAGCGTCACTTTTTAAAAAACGCCTCGGGGTTCGTTTTTTTTTTTTTTGACGCGTCGCGTCGAAATCTACCAATGAGAATGGCGCTTTTGCACACGTGTCTGGAGCTTCTGAAGTTACAGTAAAACACAACTTGGGGGCGCTCAAACACAAAACTGCCTTGCTGAGCACACATACCAGCGAAGAAGATAGACGCCGAGTTGCTTCTACACAGCCGTGAAGAAATAATGACGGACATTCTAAAATATCCCCGAACCAATATTCATGTTATCTTTGTATGATTCTGACAAGCGCGTAAATACTTGCTCTCTTCTTCTGAGGGAAAAGCGAGTTTAAGAAGAGTAAAGTTGCGCAGCGCCACCTTGTGTACATGAGTATTTCTGTTTTACATTAAGCGCCATCTAATGTCAGGGAATGAAATTGCATGTTCGCTCGGCTCATCGTCAGCGAAAATCGCCTGGGTGTGAACACAAAAAACGCTGGCGAATATTCGTCCCGGTGTGTACGGGCCTTAATGATAAAGTATCAAATGTGTATTTGTAGTGGTGTACTGATTCATAATTCTGTTTATAATTTGTGGTTGCCAGTACGATTCATAGTTGATATTGGTTTATTTTGAACGTTCTGATTCGCTGACCTAAAATCGATCCAGAACATTTTTAGCCAAAAATTTAACCAGTGTGACTCAGAGAGAAATACCTGACTAATGTAATGTGCAGGCGAATATTCCTTATATATCTTGCAAGATAATCAAGAGCATGTTTGTGTATAAACCTATTGTGCCTCAATCCAAATGGTATTTTCAAATATTGGTTATTGATTTATGTCATTTTGAAATGATTTTGTAACTGTATAGGTCAGGGGTCGGCAACCTTTTTTACTCAAATAGCCATTTGGTACCGCCCCTAATAAAAAAGAAAGCACCCGGAGCCACAACCGGTTTGACATCATTATATATATATTAGGCATGTATATATTATTCAAAGGTGCTCATTACGTCGATCTTCAAGGACATGAGTGTAGATCGCGGGCCAGAAAAGATTAAAATAAAAAAAAAGTACTTCTTTAAAATCCCCCAGCCAATCAAAATCCTCACTGAGAAGTACGGGACTTGATTGACATGTAGATTGGCCAATCGGACATCGTCTGAAGCATACGGCGCTGCAAATGCACATTATGTTCTTTAAAGGATGATACTGCGGCCGCGTGTGGGAGGAGCTACTGGTTCTCATCTGATTGCTGCATGGAGCGATGTGTTTATCAATGCATGGTAGACACTGACAATGTGGAGAGATTAGGTTTATTATTTTGAAGAGTTCTACTTGGTAATCATGTTTCCATGTTTGAGTTCATAAAATCATCCCAGGGAAAGTCTCTGCTTCAACTCCCGCAGGGAAAGCTGCATCTCAATCTGACGCCCGTGTTTGCATCTCTCTGACAGAGTTTGAAGCCAAAGCCCCTCCTCCGCCTCTCCACCCGCTTTTCCTCTCTACCTGTTCACCTGTTCTCATCCTCTGCAGCTGGAGTTGGTTTCCCCGTGCTCCTCAGTGTGTCCTACACAGGGAGCGCAAAATACGATAGTCGGGGCGCTCCAGCGCAGCACATGGATGAAAGGGCAGGACACAGGTTATAGCGGGGATAGAGCGGGTTAAGAAAATGAATGGAAGAAGGCGGCCCGCTGAAGAAATATTCAATATTGTACACATTTTATTATTAGTCTGAACTATCTTTTATTTAGAAAAATCTTTTATTTTATCATTCCAGTACAAAAAAAAACATCAACAAAAGCTGTGTTGGGCGGTTTTTGGCTGGGTCTGGCGGTTTTCAGATGACTTTTCGGCTGGAAACCTGTGACTCTATCTGGCAACGCTAGCGCGAACTCTCAGTCTGTCATCAGTCTCTGCCCCGCGGTACGTCAAGTTCCCGGCAGAAGATCGGAGTGTTTATTGAAGCCGCCCCGCGTGTCTCCTCCTGCTATCAGCCCTGCAGGTCTCGCCCGATAAATACGAGCTCATTACGAAGCTGTTTTTAATGTGGCTCGCGCATCGTGCGGAGCCAGCAGCGCCTTTGAAATGCCATGAAAAATGAACAAACTAAAATAAAATTTAATTATTATAAAATACTCATTATTTTCCAAAGTCACAGGGAGCCACAATAGATGGATGAAAGAGCCACATGTGGCTCCGGAGCCATGGGTTGCCGACCCCTGGTATAGGTCAATTCAATTCCATTAAAAACTTGCCTCAGACAGATTGATCTGGTTGGATTGTGTGAATAGAGATCCATTTATCAATTAGTTGTTACACCCCTAATTATTAGATTTTATTAGAGCTGTAGATTTTGACATTAATGCAAAATAACAACATTTCATCTTTTAAAAGATGCTTTTTTAACTAAAGTAAGGAGAGGAATGGAGGCACAAATTTTAATTTGATCAATTTTAGGGTTAAATGGAGTTATGCGGTTACACCAAACAGATCCTTTTGTTTTTGTAATTGTTGTTCCTTTTAATGTTGCTTCCCTTTAAACTAATGTTTATGTACATCTTTTTTATCAAGCACTTGTGTCCGACAGCATGTTGAGGAAAAGTGCTAAATAAATAAAGTGATTGATTGACTGATCCTTCTCCTCCATGTTGGTTTTGCACTTCAACCGCTGATCGCATCATCAACACGTCATGGGCCAAAGCTAAGTTTCTGATTGGTTGGGTTAGGGTTATCACACGGTGTTGTCTACCCCAGTGGGTAGACTGTTGCACCCATTGCTCAAAATGCACCACAGGACCTCTGATCTCATACATTGACTTAAGATTGAAACTGAATGTCCCTGCCACGCAAATCTCCTTTGTTGTGACCATAGCTTTAGGATTTCTTTAAACCAAAAGAGACATTTTATTTTTAAATTTCATGTGGACCACATACATCTTTGACCATTTTTTACCCACAAGTAGCCTGTATCCATCCATAAGGGTAGTTGTGACTCAAGGCCCGTACACACCGGAACGAATTTCGTGCGCGATATTCGCCGACGTTTAACGCCTCGTGACTAAACAAAGGGCACCAATGTGAGTGTGCACACCAACGCGAAAAACGCCACGCATAAAAGCGTCATTTTTTTAAAAACGCCTCGGGTTTGTTTTTTTTGGTTTGACGCGCCGCATCAAAAACTATACGACCAATGAGAATGGCGCTTTTGCACACGTGTCTGGAGCTTCTGCAGTTACAGTAAAACACAACTTGGGGGCCCTCAAACACAAAACTGCCTTTCTGAGCATACATACCAGCAAAGAAGATAGACGCCAAGTAGCATCTACACTGCCGCGAAGAAATAATGACGGACATTCTAAAATATCCCCGAAAACGCTCATGATTCATTTTCAGCTCTTGTACCAGTCGATAAAACTCCCCATGTTTTCTCTTCTCGTAACTATGGGATGTAACCAAAATCGGCGTCTTTTCCGGCGTTTCTTTCATTATTCAACAGAACAATGATTTCTTCATCGCTGGAACTGTAGCTGGAGCTACTGGTGCTGGAAATATTCATGTTTTCTTTGTATGATTCTGACAATCCCGTTAATACTTGCTCTCTTCTTCTGAGTGAAAAGTTAGTTTAAGAAGCGTAAAGTTGCGCAGCGCCACCTTGTGTACAGGAGTATTTCTGTTTTACATTAAGCGCCATCTAATGTCAGGGAATGAAATTGCATGTTCGCTCGGCTCATCGTCAGCGAAAATCGCCTGGGTTTGAACACAAAAAACGTCTTGAAATTAAAAAAACGTGTTGGCGAATAATGTGCGCCGATTTTCGTCCCGGTGTGTACGGCCCTTAAGACTTTGGCTCTCTAATGACACTGCTCACTACGCAGCTTCTTCTTGTGACAGTGAAGACTTGACTGGGATTAAAGGCAAAGCTGTTAAAGCCATAGTGACAAGGCCCAAAAAACCACAGTCATAAAGAATTTTTCTCGAAATCTGTGATTCCTCTCCAAATGCTTTGTCCCTCTATTTACTTCAGGGGACAAAATGTTGTGTTTAATGACAATAAATCTCTTGCTCTGACACATATGCACAATTTTCAATAATTGACAGGAACATTACAAAATTTTAGATCTGAGAGTTACATAATATGATTGATGAAGTTTCCTTTGTTTCCTCCATGCTGATTATTAAATTTCTACTGTCTTTATTGATGGTGCAGAGGCTGCAGAGAATAATGAAGAATATTGCCTCAGGAACTGGAGATGTCTAATAGGTGCAAGGAACAGTTTGACACTTTGAAATGCTAAACGGGACGGCCAGGAAACGCCTGGTGCATGTAATTAAAGGTCCCAATGAATTCCAATAATCAAATCGGCCATCTTCTGAGAAAACTATTACAGGAGGATTATTAGTGTTGCAGGTTCCACTAATCACTCGCTGACAGACAGGCGCTCTGGCAGCCTGTCGACCATCACACACACACACAAACATGTGATGGCATGAACAGTGTTAGGCCAAACTCATGTGTAATCACAGTCATGCACAGCACAAACAGGCAAGCATGTGGACAGACTCAAACACACAAGAGCAGAGGCATTCAGTCAGACCTATTGATGTCAACCTTTTGCTCTCGGTTATCATCTGCAAACAGACAGGCTTCATATTGAATCAGAGCGAGCGGCTAAAATAAAACTGGAAAGCTTTCACTTTCAATCTCATCCAGACTCCAACTTTCATGTTTGAGCAGAGAGACTCGGGAGACGGAGAGTCCAGAAAAGCTGGAGCTCGCAGGAGGGACTGCGGCGCCCGTTTCAGCCGCCATTCGGATTAAATTTACGAACGCGCGTTTGTAATGAGGAAAGTGATGGAAAAGCTGATAGCGCGAGCTCACTGATGCTCGGGTGAAGTATTTATCACGCCATATTTTCAAAAACAATATATCAGGTCTGAGCGTCTGCAGCACCCCGCCAAAATGAATCAGGGACATTAAAAAACACAGCCAAACGTTTCATGCTTTGATGCAAGCCAATGTGTTTATTGATTAATAAATGGTCAAAGGATTTCATTTCCCAGATATATTGACCCCGGTCTGCTTGCTGCTGCTCTTTGGTGTCTACCCCCCCCACCCCCTCCCCAGGACAAATGTGTTTCAGCTGAGCTGATTCAATCCCTTCTCCGTTGTTTTTATGTACTTGTGTTTAGCGCTCCCCGGGCTCCACTGACTACCTGTCTGTTTACAAACCCATAAACATAAATCAGACTTGTTAGAGACTTGCCCATAATTTCCCAACGAGAGAAAAAAAGTCGCTCCGACCGATGAATCAAACCTCATCCAGACTTGTTTAACGGGCGCTCCGGCCCTGCCAGTGATCAGCACGTTATTGCTATCGTTAAAGACCTGATGGAAATCTGTGCTGGAGGAGCCACAGCAGCAAGCTATTCTTTTATGTCCTTACAGTAGATAAAAGTTATTAGATGAGATCAGAGCCCGACCGTTTTACCAGCAATATGTACAGAATATTGACATTTTATAGGGTCTGGCTGCTGAAGGAGTGTGATTTATATCTCACCCAGCAAAGCAGTGCTGCCTTTTAGGTTTGCTGCGCTTTTAAAGGCACTTTCACTGCTTGATTCTGAAGGTCTGTGGATTGGGCAGAGAAAAAAAAAGCACAAAGCTTTGTAGTCCTGTAAGTTTTCTAAGGCTGTGTCCAAATTCCTTCACTACTCAGTACATACTGTAGGTCATTATATAATGTGTTTACCATTTTGTAGTGCTGTCCCAATCCACATTTCGGACCAAACAGACTAATGTGAAAGCACCCTATAAATGACAAGAACTGTTGTTTTGTCACAATGCAGAACGCCTTTGTACAGAACAGTCCTGTTATTACCTCCCTTTTTTTTCATGCCAACCAACCAGAAAAGTCAGCTGCTATTAAATGCAACTTAGTGTTGTTACTTTGAGGTTTGATCAGAAGCTAGTTTAGGTCTCTTTCAGGCCTCAAGTTACTCCTGTACAGCAGGAACATTCCCTTGAATCCAGCCTTAGCTCTTATTTACAAGTTACATGTTTGTCTAATGCAAAATCAATAGACCAGCACAAGAGAGAAGTAACAATCCATCTACCAGCGCTTTAGTGAGCCACAAAGGAAAAAGGATGGCCGTGGTGTCTGCACACTGCTGGGTGGGTTTTAGGCTGCAGGGCTGTTGGGCGGCTATAGTATAGAGGCCGAGGAGGTCAACCTTTGATTGGAGGATCACAGGTTTGGTTCCTGCCTCGCCCGTTTATGTGTCCAAAATGTCCTTGTGCGAGACACCTAACCCCGTCAACCCTGGTTATAGGTTGGCACCAGTGTCAGGCAGCAGAGCTGTAACTCTAACGTGCATTGAGCCTTAAAGTGAGGATGAAAAGCATATAAGTATACATCGTTAACGATTTTCCACAGATGTTACAGGTGGGATCCTTGTGAGTGGGAATAAGTGAGTGGGAGAGGGAATAAATAAAATATTAAAACCATTTATGTTTTACATTTTTCTCCTCTGTTTGGTGACCTGTCAGGTCTTTCAACACCTTGTTTGTCTGTCCTACCTGTGGGGCACATCAAGAAACAATCAATGGGTGAGATAGTGACATTTCAGGTTTTTTTGCGTGTGTGTGTAAAACAAACCGTGTCAGGCCGACCAGCTTCTTTCTCTTGCCAGTTTTGTAAAAGTGAGTGGGTTTTAGTGTCTTGCCCAAGGACACTATGACACATGGGAGGGCAGATTGGGAATTAAACCTGCCAGTCTCACACCCGATGGCAAAATGTCATATCGACAGATCTAAAACAACAGAGTTGCTGTAGAGGAAGCAGAACTTCTGGCTTAAGACCAACAGAATTGGGAAAAGCTGGTCAGCTCTTTGCATGGGGACAGGACCTCGTTCCTCTGCAAGAGACCATGATGATGAGGAAACACAACCATTTATGCTTTGTTTTAACTCGTAAAAAGTTATCATAGCCGAAACTAATGGACAGTTTAACTGACAGTTTTAATCTTCCAGCTTTTTGATCACTTTTCTCTTACTACGGTATATCATCTTCCAGTTCCAGTTGTTTTATGCTAAATCAATGTCATAATCCTTCATGATGATAAATTGTTGTTTTTCTTAGATCTGCAAAATCATTTCAGTAAATTCATTTTTTGGCTTCCAATATCTAAGGCTAAACTACTTTATTCAAAAAACTGTTCAAAAATATTTTCTGTATTCTTTAAGTTTCAATACAAGTCTTTTTCTTTTTCTTTGTACAGCTGAAAATGCTTTAAACTATGTGCACACCTATCTTCTTTTTTCGATAGAAATTAACATAAAGGTTTTAATCATACCCAAACCTCCCATGACTTGTAGGATTATTTCCTCCAGTCCTGCAGAGACAGCCTCCACCTTATTTCCTGGTTGCTTGCACTTTGAACAGATCAGCACTTACAAAGTCTGCCTCACCGGCTCTGCTCGGAGTTGTGTATCATTCAGTCCCAAAATTCACTTTTCCTCGCCAGTAAGCACTATCTGCCTCACACTGCTGTGAACTCCGACAAAGACCTCGCCATCTGTCAGTGTCGCTCTCTGCAAAGTGGCTGTGGTTAATTGAAAAACAATAGCAGGGACAAGTGGGAGGTTCAAAGCAATATTCACGGTGGCCTTGCGGGGTCAGCTCCTCATTTCCTCACCGTTGAAATGGCTCCTCTTGACATTAGCAGCAATAATGTCAGAGCATATTGGCTTAAAGTCGTCCTCCGTGTCGGGCAGTAGGTGTTATCGGGCGGACAGATTCAGAAGAATCTATTTGTCTCTGTCCATGTCAGTGGAATACACCACTAATCAACGCTGAAGGGGATTACAGGTTAAGCCCACAGGACAGGAAGTTTCCACCGCAACAAACCTCAGCGTGAAGGGAAAAAAAAACGCCACCGAGGGCAGCGGACACCGTGGCACAGCTCCAAAAGTAAAAGATGCATTAGAGATAGCCACCCATGCTGCGAGCTCCCAGCATGACATGATACCTTTTCACTCCAGCAGTGTATTATTTTTAATCCCAAATCAGTTTCAAGCACCGTGTTTTCCAAAATGTCCCACTTCTTTAATGAATTCCATGTACCTGAGATGGATTTTCCTCTTCGGTGCAGCCTCAGCAGATCGAATCATCCTGCACTCTTACTTTCAAGGTTGACCAAGCAGCATCAAGCTCCCAGTAACCAGGTGAAGCCACGCCATAAGCCCTCGTTTGCTGCCACCAAGTTCATTTTGCTGCCACTGAATTGTAAGCAGATTCATCAGGGAAATTAACTCAATTTTCAGCTGTTCTCCGGTTAGCATTGATCAAGTGCAACAGCTTTAATTTCACAAGGTTTTGCTAAACAGTATCAGTTTAAAATAGATGAGTATAGAGTTCCGTCATGTAGCGGGGGAGTTATGTTCTGAAAAACAACTGCAACGTCAGGTGAATTCCGCTAAGCAGTAGCATAGATTCAAGGTTGTAAAACCCCTCACTGCACACTTTATACAGTTTCCTCAGACACACACCTTTTTCTCATAAATACACTCTCCAAGTTTAAACCTTTATAGAAAAATGCGTCCAGTGTTATAGAAAGAAAACAAAGCTCTGATCGGCATTGAATATTTATGTAAATATGTACATAAATAGCATGCAAAATTGCTCTGAAATACAATCAGGGAAACATCTGTCATGTGAAAGAAGAACCACAAAATAGCCAGGGACCAGTGTATTTGAAATGTGGGAAACTAGAAGTTGGGGTACAAAGTAAAAAAAAAAAAAACAAATGCATAGACTGCTTGGTGAGCCCGTAAAGCAAAAATATTCATGGACACTTTTTCTACAGGCATGCTGTGGGCGACAGGTCGGGAACACTCATGGCGGATTTCCACTGTCTATGGGTGCATCTACATTGCCTTAAAGCAAAAAATAAATAAATAGACGTTCATAATTCAATCAGAAATAGAAATCCATGGCCTACGTCATGTCTGCCTCTCACATCTGTCTCGCCGTAATGCAAGCTTTACGCAGCAGTTCTATTTCCATTCCGTTGATGCGTCAGTGTCATAGCAGGAAGACAGAGAAACGCGAAAAAGGCCCCAGTTTCAAAATCAAAAAATCTGTTGTACTTTCAACATCTGTTGTATCTTACAAAAGGTTATTAATAGTATATTTGACACATGACAACACTGCAGGTAACACTGGCTTCCACTGATGCCATAGATGACGAAAGTTCAATTTTGGAAGTACAAAAGTACAAAAACAACATAGTTTATGACACAAAACATGCATTTCACAAGGAATCCGTGAGATAAGGAAGGAGAGGGCATAGGGATATTTGCCACCCTGTCCGTCCAAACGGTTTCTTTATAAGCACATCAAAGAATCCAGTGATCCTATATTTGGAAAAATCTGGTGTTCTTAATCCAATAACTGCAATTATCTGATAATAAGATTTCAAAGAGGATGTTTCCTTGCATGTGTTTTCATCACACAGTAGTGGTATGTCAGCAACCACTGTTTTCTCCTGATGGTGGACAAACGGTGGATGGAAGCATTGTGCATTTGTCTTCATGCATGCATGTTCCCCATTTTTGGAAAAGGATGTCACAGTCAGATTACAAACATCTGATTAGTTTCAGATATTAAATTTAACGAGGATGTCAACAGGCTTAGTGTTTAGAAAGGCATTGCATCCCAAAACCTTAAGCAAAACCAACACAGACAAGTTCATTGGCCTCCTCATGGTCCCTCTTTTGGGCTAGGCGATGAAGCATCTTTAAAGCCGACTGTTGTTTTCAGTTTTAGTCGTTTAATAAGCGTCCTGCAACATTTTTCACATTTTTCAAAGGAGATCGCACTTCTTGAGGACACGCTGGTGCTTCCATGTGTGCAGCATGTGTTCCATATGTTCTCGAAATCTGTTGTGGAGGGGTTTAGTGCTGATTTCTTTGGAAGTTTGAGCAGAATCTGCCAACAATAACCCAATATAATGTTTGTATTTACCCTAAAGTTACATGCACACTCCCCTCGGACACACATGCTCAAGCAACCACTTCCAATGAGAATTCTATGTAAACATGCATTTATGGCTTCTGCGTTCAAAAATCTTGCGTTCATGCGTTGGTATGCAAGATTTCAGTCAGTTTTTGAGCTCTATATACAAAACGTGGGGCCCTTGAACAGGTGTTGAAAGTGAAACCAGTTGAATTTGAACCAATCAGGCACTTGGATTTTGTGGTGAAGTATGGATGGTGTCCTTTTAGAATCTGCCAACAGTTTGAAAAAGTATCATGGCATGGTTTTTACCCAGTTGAAAATATGACACAAAGTGCTTTTATATATCGGAACAGAGCTGTGAAAGAAAAAGCATGGAGCAAGATTCCCCAGATTTGCATCGCTTTGCCTTTTCACACCATATCCAATAGTAATATTCCAGTGTGAGCACCGTATGGTAAACGTGCATTCAAGAACTCAGTGTGTAAATAGCATAATGGTATCTGTTGTTGGCAAAGGATGTTGCAAACCAAAGTGGTGCAGAAATATAGACTCTGTGCTTCAACAACTATAAATTACTATTTCTCTGTTGGGCATGAAATCTGCACCGTAGCTTTAACCCTTGTGCTATCCAAGGCACATTAAATTGTGAGTGGGGTCTTCTATACCCCACTAGACAGTGCGCTGAACCTTTTTTTCTCAATGATTCTTGATCTTCACTGGTGTCCATGGATCACATGAAATCTTTCCACCTTTATCCACCTTTATCATGGTACGGATAGCACGTCGATGTAAGAATGGGGTCATCTGGACCTCAAAAGATGGCACAAGGGTTAAAATGTATCCCTTAAAACATTGTTTTTCTCTTTTTAATTGTATGTATCTCTCAGGTTTTGTTTGTCCCAACACATTTCTAAATGTATCCTGATTAAAAAAAAGATAGATGGTCCATTTTTAAAGAGTTTAGTCTCAGAAAAGAACATACCAATGTTAAAAGGAGTAAGATCATTTCTGATGTTCTCCACATCAATTCTACATACCTTACAACAAAGCAGAAAATCAAAAGAACTCAAAAACAGTGCTAAACCGGCTTATCTCACTTTTTTGCTCCTCTCGTCGCTTTATTTCCTCTTCCATCTTTTTTCCCCATCTCCAAATCCTCTAATGCATATATTTTTTTTATTTTCTTCTCAAAGCTTTTTCCGACTGCTGAACCTCTGCGTCTGCAGCCACGAATAACCCCTTTTCTTCTCTCCAGGCTGCAGATGTTTGCAATGATTCCTCCGCCTGCCTGCGCTGATAAGGTGTGGGAGCCTATCTGATGTTGCTTGCTGAGAAAGCGCGATTAGATCTAAGCCATAAAGTCGCTTTAGTCTTTTCTAAAATAGCCACAAGGCAAAAAGTTCTGTCGCTGGAAAAACATAATCTGCAGGACAAAACGTTCAAACAATCTTTTGCCCATGTTTGAGCTTCTAATGATCGCTAAAAGATTGCAATATCTTGGTTTTATCTTTGAGGTGATCAGAACAAATTGTTTACATGAGAAAATAACCAAAAACTTATGTTGTGCTGTTGGGTATATACATGTTTCTTCAAAAACATGTTTCAATTTATAGAGACAGCGATTAGCATGTCTTGTTAACTTACTCTGCCCCTGTAGATTCAAAGGTGCATGAGCCAATCACGAAAGCTAATTTCAATGACATGGGAGTGACGCCAACCGGCCACTACTATCGTTTTCATTTAAAATATGACGTGAAGGTTTTGAAAAAGGTTATTAGCTCTGAAATCTCTGGTTTAAAACAAACATAGCAATACTTGTGATTGTTATAAACATTTTGGGGAGCAAGGCCTGTAAGGCATCGTTGTTTGTTGTAGTGGATAGAAACTGGTTTGTGGCACTAATAAAACCTTGAAACATTGTAAATATCTTTTTTCCCCGGATACATTTTATATATAAAGAAACTGTTTGTTTCTAATTTTTATGATATTTTAAGGGAAAGAAATGACTAAATTTACTACATGGAATTGTGTTTTGTTTTTTGTTTTTACATTTTCTGATTTATTGAGAAAATATTTTCAATGTAATGCAAACTTATCTTTATAATTAAGACAATTCTGTTGGTTATAAAGCATTCCCACAAAAAAAGGAGGAAAAAAACCTTCAAGGTCAATTTTTACAGTCGGGAAAGTAGTTAAAAACCCTCAAAAAGACCCAGGACTACTAAGGGTTAATGCCATTCGTCAGGGTCTGTTGTGATGTCTGTTATACAACAAAACCCAATAGAAAGCAAAAAAAAAAAACAAGAAAAAAGACACTATTGGCTAAAAGTTCAATTTAATTCCAACTGTGTAAGAACGACCACAATGCATTGAAGGAATCTGTCTGCAGTCTGACTGAGTTTTGCAGGAGCTTTATAAGACAGACAGAGGGGGTGGCTGCCAGTACGCGCCTACGGCCCCTCTGACCATTACCTTTTTTAATAAATGGGATTTCTTGTCATAATTCTCAGGCAGGACAGACCCAGACGCTGAAACCCAGAATGATAACACAGATCAGTGGCTTGGTAAGTAGATTTTAATCTCACTGGAGATAACTAGATTATTTTGACAGGATGGCAATCCAGACTGGAAGGAGGCTCGTGACGTGGCTGGAGGTAATATTGCGGCTGATAATTCCTGACATCCTCAGAGGCAGCAGGTGAGAAACAGGTGACTTCCACACAGGTGACCTTCGTGTTGATGAATCCTGTGACAAGGAGATATAACGTTAGTTCGAGGCAAGGCAAGGAAAAAGCAAGGCATGGGCAGAACTAGACCAGGCATAGTCACCATAAGGGGTAACGAACTGGCGTTGAATGATTGAGCTGGATCTCCTTAAGAGCAGGCTGGTTGATGAGGGTGAAGTGGCCACAGCTGGTGGAGTCAGGAGCAGAGCAGAGGGGGGCGGGGCTGACAGAGGCACCGTGACAGTACCCCCCCCCCCTAACGACCGCCCCTTGGCGGTCCAGGCCGACGATCCGGGTGAGCACGGTAAAAGTCGGAAATGAGGGTGCGGTCCAAGATGAGAGAACGGGAGATCCAGGATCGTTCCTCAGGGCCATAACCTTCCCAGTCTACCAAGAACTGATGACCACGACCCCGGCGCCGGACATCCAGAATGCGGCTAACAGTGTACGCCGGAGCGTTATCGATGAGCCGGGCGGGTGGAGGGGAAGTGGAAGGCGGGCACAAACTACTGTCCACAACAGGCTTAATTTGGGAGACATGAAAGGATGGGTGTACTTTGAGGGCAGCCGGTAATCGAAGACGGACACAGGTGGGGTTGATCACCTTGTCAATGGTGTACGGCCCGATGAAGCGGGGAGCCAGTTTGCGGGACGTGGCCTGGAGGGGAATGTTCTTGGATGATAGCCAAACCCTCTGACCTGGTTGGTATGTGGGACTCACCACCCTGCGGCGATTGGCAGCGCGGCAGTTGCTCTCTTTGGTGCAGAGGAGAGCAGCTTGAGTTTGACGCCATATGCGCTGACAGCGCTGAAGATGGTCCTGGACGGAGGGCACTGCCAGATCTAGTTCGTGGGAAGGAAACAGGGGTGGTGAGTACCCGAGGGAGGCTTCAAAGGGTGACACACCTGTGGCCGATGAGGGATGCGAATTGTGCGCATACTCAATACACAACAGGTATTTGGACCAGTCCATGGTGTTCTGGGAGGCGAGACAACGGAGGGAAGCTTCCAGCTCCTGATTGGCCCTCTCCGCCTGCCCATTGGATTGGGGGTGGTAACCTGATGTGAGGCTGACAGTGGCCCCTAGGGCTGAACAGAAGGCTTTCCAGACCTGAGATATAAATTGTGGTCCGCGGTCTGACACAATGTCAGCTGGTATGCCATGATGTCTGAAGACGTGATTAACCAGTAAGTCAGCAGTCTCTGTGGCAGTAGGTAGTTGAGGGAGAGGGATGAAATGAACAAATTTTGAGAACCGGTCAATAACAGTGAATATGACGGAGTTACCATGAGATATGGGAAGACCGGTGACAAAATCTACGGCAATGTGGGACCAAGGCCTGGTTGGCGTGGACAGAGGTTGGAGAAGGCCTGAGGGAGGTGAGTTAGAAGACTTGGATCATGCGCAGGTGGAGCAGGCGGCTACGTACTCTCTAACGTCCTTATTCATAGATGGCCAAAAAAAACGTCTGCGTAAGAGATGGAGTGTTCGGGAGACTCCGCCGTGACAGGCGATTCGGGACGAGTGGGCCCAGGTGATGACGTCTGACCTTAGAGATGGGGGAACATAGAGAGTGCCGTTAGGAGGAGTAGGATGGTTAGGCTCCTCACCTTGTGCTCGCATGACTTTGGATTCAATGTCCCACGTGAGATTGCCGATTATGCAGGTTTCAGGAAGGATGTTGGCGGTGGTGTCAGGATTCTCTGAAGTGCAGTATTTACGAGAGAGCGCGTCCGGCTTGGTGTTACGGCTGCCAGGTCTGTAAGTGATAGAGAATCTGAACCGGTCAAAAAACAGACACCAACGGGCTTGGCGTGAATTGAGTCTTTTGGCTGAGCGAAGGTATGCAAGATTTTTATGGTCTGTCCAAACTATGAATGGTTGTGCCGCTCCCTCCAGCCAATGACGCCACTCTTCTAGAGCCAGTTTTATGGCGAGGAGTTCCCGGTTTCCCACATCATAATTGCGTTCAGCTGGCGACAGTTTTCTTGAGAAAAAGGCGCATGGCTTGAGTTTACCAGAAGATTCCTCGCGCTGAGAGAGGACTGCCCCTACGCCGGAGTCAGAGGCGTCGACCTCGACGACAAATTGCCTAGAGATGTCGGGTTGGATGAGGATGGGAGCAGAGACGAACAGTCTTTTCAGGGTGTCGAAAGCAGTCTGAGCTGAGGGGTTCCACTGGAAGGTCTTGGAGGTGGAAGTGAGTTGAGTGAGGGGAGAAGCAATAGAACTGTAATTCCTAATAAAGCGGCGGTAGAAGTTGGCAAAACCAAGGAACTGTTGTAATTTTTTCCGAGAGGTGGGAGGCTGCCATTGGGAAACTGCTTCGATCTTGGCGGGATCGGGGCGTATGCTGCCAGCTTCGAAGATATAGCCGAGGAAAGGAATGCTAGAAGTGTGAAACTGGCATTTCTCTGCTTTTACAAACAGCTGGTTTTCCGATAGTCTTTGGAGGACTAAGCGGACGTGATTTTGATGTAGAGCGGGATCTTTAGAATAGATCAGGATGTCGTCAAGGTACACGAAGACAAAACGATTGATGAAGTCTCTAAGGACGTCGTTTACGAGACGTTGGAAAATCGCAGGGGCGTTGGTTAGGCCAAAGGGCATTACTAGATATTCATAATGGCCCACCGGGGTGTTAAATGCAGTTTTCCATTCATCACCTTCCTTCATACGCACCAGGTGATAGGCGTTACGAAGGTCGAGTTTAGAAAAAATGCGAGCCTCCTGAATGGAGTCAAAAACTGAGCTGATGAGTGGTAGGGAGTATTTATCTTTAATAGTAATCTGGTTGAGTTCCCGGTAATCGATGCAGGGTCTGAGAGATTTGTCCTTTTTTTCCACAAAAAAAAACCCCGCACCGGCAGGAGACAAGGAGGAACGGATGTGTCCAAGAGAAAGGGCATCCTGAATGTACTGCTCCATGGCCGCTTTCTCAGGACCCGAAAGATTAAACAACCTCCCCTTGGTGAGCGGAGCACCGTCTAACAAATTGATAGCACAATCATAGGGCCTATGAGGTGGTAAGGAAGCGGCTTTGGATTTGCTGAATACGAGCTTTAAATCATGATAACATTCAGGTATGTTCGACAGATCGATGGTTTCGGATTTATAAACATTGGGAGTAGATACAGATGGCAAAGCGGACTGGAGACAGTTCCCCATACAAAAATCACTCCAACTAGTGATACTGTGGCGGCTCCAATCAAGTTGGGGGTTGTGGAGCTTAAGCCAGGTGAACCCAAGAACCACGGGAGTTTGGGGGGTCCGCGTAATAAAAAACTGAATTGTTTCACGGTGATTACCGGAAGTAACGAGCAGAATGGGTTTGGTGCGGTGAGTAATGAGTGAGAGGTGTTGACCTCCTAAGCCAGCGGCTTTGACAGGGGACGTGAGTCTCTCGGTGGGTAAAGACAAACTATTGACAATGCTATGATCAATTAGACTTTGCTCCGCGCCTGAATCGATCAGAGCCTGGAGATCAATAACTTTGGACAGATGACATAACTTGACAGGAACAAACAAGAAATCGTTAATCATGGTCGAAATTTCCCCCCCGCGGCCTGTCACCTAGTGGTGGGGCTCTGTAGTTTGAACGAAGAGAGCATTGGATTACCTGATGGCCTAATTCCCCGCAATAAAAACACGCACCTTCATTACGGCGTCTTAGACGCTCCTCCGCAGAGAGCTTAGAATGCCCGATTTGTATGGGTTCATCGGAGGTCCTGCGCGAGGGTTCAGGTCGGGTCTTACTGATCCGGTCATGGTTACGCTCACGTAGCCTGATGTCTGAGCGCAGGGCGGCCGCTACTAAATCCTCGAAGGAGTTAGCCTCCGGTTGAGTGCAGAGATGATCTTTGATGGATTCATTGAGTGTTTGGTAAAATACGCCACGGAGTGCCGGGTCGGACCACCCGGCTTGCACCGCCAGGATCCGAAAGTCTATGACATGTTCGCTGAGGGAGCGATTGCGTTGTCTGAGGGCGAGCAGTTTGCGAGTGGCTTCTTCTTGTTTCCTGGGTTGGTCAAATACTAGGCGGAATTCTTCAATGAAATGATCGAAGGACAGATGAGTGATGGGGTTAGAAGCCAGAAACGCCTGAGCCCATTGTAAGGCTTTACTCCGTAAAGAATTGATGATTAGGGTGATTTTATTATGCTCGGAGTGGTAGTACCTCGGGGCACGCTGAAATAGTAACTGGCATTGCAGAAGAAAACCCCCGCATGCTTCGACGTCACCGCGGAAAGGTTCGGGTTGGAGTCGGAAATCTTCGGGTGTCATGGCGGAAGTGGTGATGTTGCCGGAAGAAAGCTGCGAGGTTGTAAAAGTGGGGTTAGAATTTTGTTCAGTTACTTCCTGAAGGATTCGTGAAATACCGTTAATACGTGAATTTAGGTCCTCTTGAATACTTGACATGCGAGAAATGGCGTTGGAATGCAATTCCAGGAACGTCCTCTGCTGAGCGACTGTGTGGTGGAGGAATTCCGGGTCAGCTGGGTCTGGATTTTGGCCAGTTCGTTCTGTCATAATTCTCAGGCAGGACAGACCCAGACGCTGAAACCCAGAATGATAACACAGATCAGTGGCTTGGTAAATAGATTTTAATCTCACTGGAGATAACTAGATTATTTTGACAGGATGGCAATCCAGACTGGAAGGAGGCTCGTGACGTGGCTGGAGGTAATATTGCGGCTGATAATTCCTGACATCCTCAGAGGCAGCAGGTGAGAAACAGGTGACTTCCACACAGGTGACCTTCGTGTTGATGAATCCTGTGACAAGGAGATATAACGTTAGTTCGAGGCAAGGCAAGGAAAAAGCAAGGCATGGGCAGAACTAGACCAGGCATAGTCACCATAAGGGGTAACGAACTGGCGTTGAATGATTGAGCTGGATCTCCTTAAGAGCAGGCTGGTTGATGAGGGTGAAGTGGCCACAGCTGGTGGAGTCAGGAGCAGAGCAGAGGGGGGCGGGGCTGACAGAGGCACCGTGACATTTCTGAAATTACCCTGCGATAAACTGGGATCTGCCCAGGGGAAGCTTCACCTTTGCCCTTAGTGGGGTAGACCCCAGCTATGACCCCGATGACCGCTCACTTCAACATGGTTTAACTGTTGTAGTTTTGCTGATTATTTAAGTGCATTTTTATTTGATTTTTTTTTCCATTCTGAATGGCAGGAGACCATTGTCAATCAGTCCCCCCCCCCTGCTGTATCTCCTGTACAGAATAGGTTCAGTGGTCAACTGTACAAAAATCCTTGATCGCAATCAAATCTTTATTTTTATCTAAAATACTGGCTTTATTGAGGAAAATGGAGAAAATGTTCATAACTGTCTGAGAAAAGTGTGTAGTGATGGAATTTACAGATTTAAAACATCTATAATAATTGTAAAAAAAAAAAAACAACATGTCTAAAGATGTCTACTTTGTAGATTTTGAATATTGCAGGTTATTTTTAGGATGTAAGCCCCGTGATAAATGGGGGAATAATGGATGGATTGATTTCTAAAAGAAATTCACTTCTCTTTACAATTGCAGCTACTTTTGGATGAAAACATGTTATGTGCACCTAGATATTTGTTGTTACAGCTAACAGTAAAACTACTTTGTTAACATTTGGGCATTAAAGAAGTTGTGTCTTTCTTTATTCTTATTAAAGCAGAAATTTAGATTTAGAGGTCAACATTTTTTGCAGAGTTGAAAAGCTTTTGCCATGGCAGAAAATGCTTTTATTTTTATAATCCAGTGAATAGAAAAGTTTTGCCAACAATCATAAAAATGTGGGATTATCTAATTCTAGTGACATATCAAACAAAACCAAAAAACAGTGTTATTTCTGTTAATATAATTTGAAAGGGAAGCAAAATCACTGTTGCAGTTTTAGATGTGATGAGTTTTGAGGAAACAGTCCAAATTTTGTTTTTTTAAACGGTTAATAAATGGCTAAATCTAAACCCACAACCACCCCATGTTTGATGCATCCTGTGGCTCTTGATGGGGAGGGCAGCTTCCCGACAACCCTCCCAGTTCAAGGTTAATGCCTGTGTGCTCACCTCTGGATCCACACGGCTTTTATTGATGCATGCTCAGTCGCTGGACCCAGGGGATTAACACTACCTGAACAACGCCGGCGTTTACTTTCAGTAACCTCTTGCGTCACCCTCCCCTTCACTCCCACATGGATTACTGACACCCCGCTCGTGAGCATTGTTTGTTTGTTTTCAATCCAGAATACAGGTATTGAAGAAAATGGGGTTGGATTTCTGAAAGGATTTGCACAGAATCCCGGGAAACAATGGGGATGTTTGTTTCTGCTTCCAACCGTTTTGTCAGTAAAAATGAATCCTTTACCTTTCAGGTGAAATATGATTTAAAACAAACAAACAAATATAGAAACTCTAACCTGAACAGTGTCTGAATGTGAAGAGTGTTTGTTCAAGAACCACATCAAAACTTCAAAAATGATACAGAGATGGATGGGGTGTGGGTTCTGGCACAGAAGGTTAACCTTTCCGAAAAAGAACCAGACAATTGCTGTCCTGCATGGAGGGTTGATGTCCAACTAGTGTTTCTGCCCTTACTTCCCCCAAACTTTCCCAAACCCATCTCTCATTCATCCATCTCTTTTTAAAAGCACATTTCGGGCTACGGTGTTCAAAACTGTTGCATTTACGCAAACCAAAGCAAGTTTCGATTGACCGTTTTGAGGTTTGCAGTCACTGAACGCAAGTTGCAAGTTAAGCCAGTTGAACTTTGACCAATCAGGGACTCGGCTTTGGTAGTGCCAAAGGGATGGTGCCCCCTTTAATTCCCAAAAGTGCCAGCCGTTAAAAAAAACCATCTCCTCCATGGAGAAATTCATCATTTCGTGAAGAGCATGCTTTTAGCTTGTGTCAACGTAGCAATAGGTCCACTCCAGACAACGACCATCAATAAGGTACGCTGTGACCACATGTGGGGGGTTCCAGCAGTCCCACAGAGTGCCTACCATTTACCTCTATAAGACTGATGTTGTTGCCCACCTTTCGGCATATCCCTTCAAGGGTCGCCACAGTAAAGCATTTTTCACTGATTCGTTCAGGTGTCTTAGCAGAGAGTGTCACGCTGGATGGCCTTCCTGACACTACTCTGTATTTTATCTGGGCTTGGGACCGGTCTAATCCAAGTTCCTATACTAAAAGAAGCTCGTCCTGGGAGTCGAACCCCTATTAAAATGCTTGTAGGATTAAATAATGGTGTCTACGGAAAAAAAGGTACATTTAGTTTGAGTTAAAGGCACAAAAATCTTTCCACATATTCATCACTGTAGAAGGATTTTTACAATATTTGAGTAAATGTAAAGTCTGCAGGATGTTGTGATGCTGTAGATGCCGTAGTTTGTGGGCTATAAAGGGGGCCAACAGACACTGGGGAGGTAATAGCGAGGGCAGCTCAACGCTCTAATTTCACTTGTAATGTATGCGTACAGTAAGCGGCGCCCTCAAGCAACGACCACCTGCACGTGAGAATTGATCACAAGCCATCTGGTCTGGAGCAGCTCCGCTTCAGGCAAACTACAAAAGCAAGTCATTTGTAAGTGTCACAGGTGTTCCCCCGTGTCCTCAGACTCTGTAATGAGTAGTGAAGGTTAGTCTGTGTAGGACTGCGAGGGCAATGACTCCAAAAGCACCAGCAGGAAGGAGTTTGATTGAACAGGACCAGCATTAATGAACATGGTGACCATGCAGAGACAGCCATAGCTGTTTTTCCCCCATAACCCTTCATAGTGTTCTCTTCCAAATGTGAAAAATTGTTGTTTTTTTAATGTCACCCAGCTTCTTATTTTAAATCCATGCGGAAATGTTAGGGGTCATGAGCAAATTTGAAAATCAAAATCGAAGCTTTTAATTTGAAATGTATAAGATAATAGTCTCATAAGTATGGTCTTAACTAAAGAAAAGTGGAATTTGTGTTCATATAAATATTAATGTGTACAATAAAACCAACAGGAAAAGCTTTTCTGCTTTAAGAAAAAACTGAAATTGCTTCAAAGGAAACTGATTCATGGATTTAGACTCACAGGAAAAGCTGATTTGATTATATTACTCAATTTTTTTAAACCCCAGTCATGATGATTCATTTGAAATATCCATATGTGTTGAGAATGTTTAAGTAAAGACACTGAGAAGGGAAAAACTGATCACAGCAACTACACTGGATCCCAAAAACTCTACGACCGAATCCAAATTCTTCCCCTACCCCTACATTTAGCCCTCCAAATGGAGAGTTATGGAAAAACAGTGTATTTTAATTCGGACGTCACTCACACTCATCAATAGTCGCAGGTCAGATATGTTAGCACGGAGCTGCTAGCACTCAGAAATATATAAAAACATCCGTTTTAAAGCTCTAAAAAGGTCATGCTAAAGTCATTATTTACATTTAAATGTAAACCTCTGTGCACCA
This sequence comes from Oryzias latipes, assembly GCF_053564925.1. Taxonomy (NCBI): domain Eukaryota; kingdom Metazoa; phylum Chordata; class Actinopteri; order Beloniformes; family Adrianichthyidae; genus Oryzias; species Oryzias latipes. The sequence continues at coordinate 13,719,818 of NC_136256.1, read as the reverse complement.
GGGCACACCCACGTAAATAAAAGCGCTTTTCCTCAGCAGCACAGCACTATGCAAGAACACCTTTGCAGCAGAGGGCTCCACATCCCTCCGCCGCAAAGGTTAGCCCTTAAAAAAATAATTTCGGACAACCCTACCACTCCCAATGCCCCTGCAGTTGGAAGAGAAGGGAGGAGCCGTAGAGGTAGGGGAAGATTTTGGATTCGGCCTACTTCTGCTTCTTGATGTGGTGACTAGATCAGAGTATATAACTGAGGTGGACCACAGCCTCCCCACTCCTCTGTATCCCAGGACCCTAAGACTGCTGTCCCTGGCCAATAATTGCTGACACACCAAAGCCAACATAGCCGAGTGAGCTTTTAATAGTTTTCATTTTTCTTCCTTACAGGACGGCCTCTGAGGTGCCATCATGAATGATCAGCACCGAGGCAGCTCCCTGTGCAGGAGGCTGCACACACCCACACACACAGACACACACGCACAGACACATACACACACACTCCTTCCTCCCTGATCCTATAGCCATCATAGACATCTCTCAGCTCTCTGGTCATTACTCCCTCTGTCTTCCTCACCTCTCATCTTCACCCCCTACAGACAATTTATAAGAAAAAAAATGATTTCCAGCCCTCACCTTTCACCATAGGACCTGTTTTCATCACCGGGTCTTTTTCACTCGCCTCTTTAAAACCAAAACCCCCCAAACATTCGTTCATGAAACCATGACTGGGACGTTGATTTATCAGGACGTGACGGAGGATTTACAGCCGACGTAAAGACAGGAGAGTTCCCGCGGTTCGACACTGACCTAAGCTGCCTGATCCCCGATGAGCTGACCGTTATTTAGGCAAAATCCTTAAAACGGCGACTAGCAATGAAAGGAATAAGTCATAGGGAAAGTGAAGGAACCAACAACCCTGAAATAATCCATAAGTGGAAATGTCTGCGAGAAACTGTGTGCTCTTGTGCTCAGCTTTGCAAGTCATTAGAAAAGCAGCACACTCAAGGAAAGAGGACGGAGTCTTAATGAGGGAATTAAGCGCTGTCAAAAAAGTGTTTGCGCTCTAACTGTTTTAATATATCTGCTTCCATAAAAAAGGTGATCACTAAAGTAACTGTTTCATTTCAAATCCTAATATGGAGCATATACATCTACAAATATAAGTAAAATTAAAGCTACAAGTAGCATTTAGCGGGCCCGAGCACGTGCGACCGCATGGCACGAGCGACCGCCCCATGAGCAACGCCCTGCTCGAGCCATTCTCGTCGTTTTTTCTTGTCCATTCTGGAGCTCCAAGCTATTGTTAATACGACAGCAGCCTGGGGGGGGGGGGGGGGGGGGGGCTGTAATCTGTTGCCTTAAGGGACAAAGACTTTTGCATATAGCATGAAAAAAATTCAAGCAATGATGATAATTGCTATCACTGTCCCTAAGGATGAGAACTATAGAACTCATTCAATTTCCACTACAATGTCTAGATGAGTGTCAGCTATGTCTGATAACTTGGCCAATTAGCTGGACCGGGATCTTGCAAAGTGCAGGTGGTTAACGTCCAGTGTGATGAGTCTGTGGACGGCAACAGTACAGCATAGCTTTTGGTTTCCACAAGAGAAGAACTCCTGACACATCTGCCCTAACAGACAATTACAAGAGGAGTTGAAATGTATAACGCGGTGAAGGAGTTTTTGTGCAGAAAAAGGTACAATTAGAAAAGCTGGTAGCAGTGACTGCAGATGGGACTCCTGCTATGATCAATAGACAAACAGGTTTCATCACTCACTGTAAAGCTGACCCAGACTTTCCAAAATGTCTGCATTACTGCTGCGTCATTCACCAGCAGGCCTTATGTGCAGAAGTGATTGGCTCTGGACATATAATGACTCTTATTCTGAAAATCGTAAACAACCTCAGCTGCAAAGCTAAACAGCACAGGATTTTTAAGGTGCTATTGGAGGAGATGTCTGTTGAATATGGTGAATATGAACATTGTGAATCTGAACTTGCATTCTTGACTGACATTACTGGAAAACTAAACCACTTGATCTGCGAGCTGCAAGACAATGGCAAAACTATTTTTTTTTGACCAGCCTGCCTGAGCCAGTGTTTTTCTTGTGGGGATCTTTTCTGCCAGGGCTTGTCAGCTTGGTCAGTGGATGTTGCTGCAGTTGTCTACCTTGCTGGGACAGCTGGAGTTAAACACAGCAGCTCACGGCTCTGAAGTGGACCCCGTTGCTGTCCCAGTCTGGATGGGCACTGTGGCGATGTTCCAATGGCCAGGCTGGCTCCTGGTATAAAGAGATTCCCAAATACCATTTCCTAACCGCAGAGCCAAGGATGTGTTTACATGTTTAGGTCAAAAATGTGATGGACAGCTTCATGTTGTCTAAACATGCCACCCTGTTATTAATCCAGTTGATATGGTTCTCCATCTGTGTCTAGGTGATAGAAAAGCATTTTTTTTATATTTAGAGCTCTAAGCAAACAAACAGTTGTCTATATAAAAGAGCTTTTACAATTGTGCACTTTTAGCAGGTCTCTGAGTTCATGTGACCAATGTATGGTGGATTTTCACAGACCTTGTTTAAAACTGAAGGTGAGAGAGACTTAGAGAAATGGCTTCATTGTTCTGGAGTTCTTTGTTTCATCCACAGAAGAGTAGAATTGGTGATTGATTTTGAAAAGCTGCTGAAAAAAGTATATTTTTCAAATTGCAATTTCTAACTTGGGTTTTACATTTTGTGTTCCATTTTTTGTGCTTTAATTGGGAAGCATTTGTTATTTGTTTGGTGTTTTTAAGGTTCTGCAAATATACACATCATTTTTTAGAGACATTTGTTATCAGTTGTGTTTGTTGATTTGTAGTTTAATTTCATTGGATGTATAGATGTCGTGTGGGGGGGAGGCTCGAGAGCAGGTAGGACCCAGGCGCAGAGACGGGAGGCAAACGGGTTCAGGGCAAGTGGGTTTATTTAACTAACAAAAAGCGCTGCAGAGCAGGATGACAAAACTAAAAACAAAAACTTACTGTGGCATGGCAAGGGACATGGACGCCAGACAAGAAGACGTGATCAACATGAGCAGAAGTTAATGGACCAGCACAGGAGGAAGGCAGAGACAAGACTTATATACAGACAGGGCAGACAAGACACAGGTGAACACGATTAGGGCAGATGGGGACCAAAGGAAGTAAAACTCAAGAAACATGACAAGACAGGAAACCTTTCAAAATAAAACAGGAAACAGAACCAAACAAGACAGAACAAGAACTAAAGCGAAAAAAAAGACAACAAACTGAAACCATGACAATAGAAAGGAAAAGAAGTTCAAACATTGATTATAAAAAAGGATATAAGAGATAAAAAAAAAGAAAAAGGAAAAGAAAAAAGATAAAATATTGATTTAATTGCATTTTGAATGAATAAAAAACAATGATTAATAGAATCAGAATCAGAATCAGGAATCAGAAAAAGTTTTATTGCCAGGTTCAGTAGAGCGCACTTTACAAAACGAGGAATTTGACTTGGTGTATAGTGCAATTAAGAATAAGTTAAAAATTAAGTTAACAACAACAACACACTATATACAGTAGAGTAAGGTGAATTAAAGTGGGAGCACAGATGGGCTGGGATGGTGGGGCCTGTAAGTGGCACCGACAGTCCTTTGGTGGGCGGGGGGGGAGGGGGGGTCACCTGGGGGAGTTGGGGTTCTGTTCAGCAGGCTGGCTGCAGTGGGGAAGAAGCTGTTCTTGTGGCGCGAGGTCCTGGTCCTGATGGACCGGAGCCTCTTGCCAGAAGGGAGGGGCCGAAAGAGATTATGTCCTGGATGAGAGGGGTTGGCTACAATCCTGGCTGCCCGCCTCCAGGTCCTGGAGATGTGCAGCTCCTGGAGAGACGGGAGGTGGCAACCGATCACCTTCTCTGCTGAGTGGATGACGCGTTGCAGCTTGGCCTTGTCTCTGGCCGTGGCCGCAGCGAACCAGACTGTGATGGAGGACGTGAGGGTGGATTCGATGATGGCGGTGTAAAAGTCTACCAGCATCTTTTCAGGGAGGTGAAACTTCTTCAGCTGCCTCAGGAAGTACATCCTCTGCTGGACCTTCTTAGTGATGGAGCTGATGTTCTGCTCCCACTTGAGGTCCTGGCTGATGATGGTTCCCAGGAAGCAGAAGGACTCCACAGAGGTCACCGGGGAGTCACAGAGGATGACAGGGGGGAGGGGGGCTGGGGCCTTCCTGAAGTCCACTGTCATCTCCACTGTCTTCAGAGCATTAAGCTCCAGGTTGTTAGCGCTGCACTATGACACCAGCCTGGCTATTTCACTCCTGTAGGCCGACTCATCTCCGTCAGAGATGAGGCCGATGAGTGTGGTGTCGTCAGCAAACTTCAGGAGTTTGACAGACAGGTGACCAGCTGTGCAGCTGTTTGTGTACAGGGAGAGTAACAGGGGTGAAAGGACACAGCCCTGGGGGGATCCGGTGCTTGTGGTCCGAGTATCTGAGACGAGCTTCCCCAGCCTCACATACTGCTGTCTGTCCGTCAGGAAGTCTGTGATCCACCTGCAGGTGGAGTCAGGCACATTCATCTTGGAGAGTTTTTAATACTAAAGATGTATGAAAGACATACCGAAAAAATATGTCTTTCAGTGTTTAACTGGCTGTCTTTGGATTATGCATGCCTGAGTAATGACCATTCTTACTCCTCATCTCTCTGTTCACTGCTTGCTAATTTACATAGCAGGGGTCCCAGCAGGAGGGGGCGGGGTTGTAACACGACTCCTTCAGCAGAGCCAGGCTGAGAGAGGCTTTGACATGTAAGATGTTAGATGTTAGAATGCCAGATGTTAGAATGACCAGTTCATTTTATATCTATGAAAATATTCAGGGAGCTATGGGACATGTTCAGCTTTAGGTCTGTGAAAATTGGTGTCGATTGTTGAAACATAAGTTACCATAAAAAAAATGTTTGTTTGGAGTCTAGACAGATTTAACACAGGTTTTTGGATGAAAAGGATTTTTTATAAATCATCTGTTACACTTTTAAGTCTGAAAAAAATATGGAAGGCAGCAAACACAGATCCCTACCGTTTTTAATTTTTTTGTGCTGATATTTGAAAGATAAGTTATGCAAAAAAATAGGTGTTTGCAGTTTTGCCTAAAAAGACGTTTTCGGACCTTTTTGGATGTAATGCTCTCTAAGATGTCACCTGTAACTTCAATCATTCTGAATTTTTTTAGGAAGCAGTAGCACATAAATGCCTATGGAAGTTGAATTCTTGGTGCTGATAACCTAAACAGAATTTATGCTAAAAATCTTTGTTCAGTCCAAAATTTCATTAAAAAAATCAAGTGATGAAGTTTCTCGTAGACCCTATAGTGTTACATATCAAAGCTGGAGGTTATTAAAGGCATCTAATTCTGAAATCTCAGCTTCCTGAGACAAACGGCTGATTTATAATAAATTTCTATTATTTGGGTGCACATAATCGACCACTTCCTGTTACGCAGGCACCGTCAGGTGTACACCCATGAAACTTTACATGATGAGAGAGGACCCTTCTGAGTATCTCCAGTTTTAATTTCATGCACATCGGACAAAGCAAAGAGAAAATACAGGGCAGAATGTGCCCAATGCAATAACTAGGTGGCGCTATAGAGCTCGTCCAAGATTGTCATATCCATGGGTTCAGAATAGAAGCTTCATCATATCCATTGAATTTCAGTGAGATTGGACAAGGAATGTGCACGTGAGAGCAACTTTTGTGTGCATAGCGAGATGCCCAACTTTGCCGCTCTGTCACGACCACACCCCCGCATTGAAAGTTATGGTTTTTTGTCAGAGTAAACTTCAATGGCTTTTCAACAGGTGGACGTCATTTTCAGGTGTGTCGGCTCATCCTACTCGGAGCAGTGATGCTCCAAGTAAAACATGTCATTTCCTCTTGCCAGCAGGTGGCGCTACACTTTTTCCAGATTTTTTCACTGCAGATGTGTTCAGAGTCAGACTACAATCATGCACATCAATTTTGGATCAGATTGGATTATGCATGGATGAGTAATGGCCATTTTTCTTTTCATGGCGTGTTTTCGAAACGACCTCCAATTTTGACGCGCCGCCATGGTCACAAACATCCATAAAAACTTAAAAGCTTTGCAATTTAACATCGGACATGTGTCTAGTTTACAAAACCAAAGTTTGGAGTCATTACTCTCAAATCTCTAGGAGGAGTTCGTTCTAGAGCGAGGCCTGCAAATGACCAAAATACAGCAAAAATGACATATTGTCATCAAAATATCAGACTTCCTGTGCGACTGACAGCTTGGTCCCAAGAGACTTTTTTGTAGGTTTCTATCCGATGAACATGCCCTGTTAAAATCAGGTTTGTACTATAAAGCATATGGAGGTGCTCGCGAAAACAAATTTTGCAGGTGGCGCTATCGAGCCATTTTTGTTTACCTATGCCGTTCTCCTATAAAATATGAAATTTTTCGCGACTCCTGATGTGTATACAAAATTTGGTGAGTTTTGGGGTATGTTAAAGGCCTCAAAAAGGCGACGGAAAAGTCGGAAGAATAATAATAATAATAATAATTAAAGCTACAAGTAGCATTTAGCGGGCCCGAGCACGTGCGACCGCATGGCACGAGCGACCGCCCCGTGAGCAACGCCCTGCTCGAGCCATTCTCGTCGTTTTTTCTTGTCCATTCTGGAGCTCCAAGCTATTGTTAATACGACAGCAGCCTGGGGGGGGGGGGGGGGGGGGGGCTGTAATCTGTTGCCTTAAGGGACAAAGACTTTTGCATATAGCATGAAAAAAATTCAAGCAATGATGATAATTGCTATCACTGTCCCTAAGGATGAGAACAATAGAACTCACTCATCTAGACATTGTAGTGGAAATTGAATGTCAGCTATGTCTGATAACTTGGCCAATTAGCTGGACCGGGATCTTGCAAAGTGCAGGTGGTTAACGTCCAGTGTGATGAGTCTGTGGACGGCAACAGTACAGCATAGCTTTTGGTTTCCACAAGAGAAGAACTCCTGACACATCTGCCCTAACAGACAATTACAAGAGGAGTTGAAATGTATAACACGGTGAAGGAGTTTTTGTGCAGAAAAAGGTACAATTAGAAAAGCTGGTAGCAGTGACTGCAGATGGGACTCCTGCTATGATCAATAGACAAACAGGTTTCATCACTCACTGTAAAGCTGACCCAGACTTTCCAAAATGTCTGCATTACTGCTGCGTCATTCACCAGCAGGCCTTATGTGCAGAAGTGATTGGCTCTGGACATATAATGACTCTTATTCTGAAAATCGTAAACAACCTCAGCTGCAAAGCTAAACAGCACAGGATTTTTAAGGTGCTATTGGAGGAGATGTCTGTTGAATATGGTGAATATGAACATTGTGAATCTGAACTTGCATTCTTGACTGACATTACTACAAACATGAATCGGAAATACGAGAAAATAAAAAGGGTGGAGGCGTTTCTGCACTGTTTAGAGATAATATTGCAACCCGCAGACTATCATTTGGTGTGTTTTCATCATTTGAGTATGTGTCCTTTAAGATTGAGTTAAAACAAACTCCTCCCTTACTCTGCATAGTTATGTACAAACCTCCTCAGCACAGCCAAAGTTTTATTGATGATTTCACTGAAATGCTCTCAGTTGTGTGCACAGACTTTGATGGTCTAGTCATTACAGGTGATTTTAATGTTCATGTTGATAATGTCAATGACAGAAATGCAAAAGAGCTCAATGCTGTCCTTGAAACCTTTGGTCTAATTCAGCATGTGAGTTGCCCCACCCACAGCAGAGGGCACACTCTGGACCTGCTCATCACAAGGGGGGTTACTATTTACAATGTCAGTGTGGTTGATGTCGCCCTCTCTGATCATTTCTGTGTATTCTTTGACCTGTCTGTTGCTCCCAAACCACCGCCTGGCCCTGCAGTTGTCCAAAGGAGACAAATAAATGAGAGCACTAGGGCACAGTTTGTAGAAATGATAAACCCTGAAAACGTCTCTGGTGCCAATGTTGATGAAATGCTGAATTCTGTTACTTCTAGCATCTTGAATGTTCTGGATGCCATTGCCCCTATGAAAGTTCAATTGAGAAAACATAGACAGAAAGCTCCCTGGAGGAATGATGATCTAGTCAGGGCACAGAAACAACAGTGCCGCAGAGCCGAGCGAAAGTGGCGCAAGTCAAAACTCCAGGTTCATTATGGAATATATAAGGCGGAGTTGTACGCTTATAACCAGATCTTATGCAGAACAAGGGAAAGGTACTTCTCTGAAATAATTGGAAGTTGCAGCAGCAACTCTCGTATCCTGTTCACAACAGTTAACAGATTAACTAACCCCCCAACCCAGCTACCAATAGAATTGGTTTGTACACCTAAATGTAATGAGTTTGCTGTATTTTTCAATGACAAGGTTCAGGGCATTAAAAAAGCCATCAACTCCACAACACATATAACTATCGAACGGCCACCTACTCACTCTAAGCTGACTCACTTTATACCTGTCACTGACCAAACTGTCCAAGAGACCATCACCCGTCTGAGCTCGTCTACATGCTGCCTTGATGTGTTACCCACTAGATTTCTAAAGTCTGTCTTGAACAGTGTGTTGCCATCAATTACTCAAATAGTTAACATGTCTCTTCAATCTGGAATATTTCCAGAGGCCTTAAAAACTGCAGTCATTAAACCCCTCCTGAAAAAGAGCGGTCTTGATCCCACTGTACTGAATAATTACAGACCTATCTCTAATCTGCCATTTTTAGGAAAAGTCCTTGAAAAAGTTGTCTACCAACAGCTCACTGACTTTCTCTTATTAAACAATTCGTTTGATGTTTTCCAGTCAGGTTTTAGACCCCATCATAGCACAGAAACTGCTCTTATCAAGGTAACCAATGACATCCGCCTGAACACTGATGATGGAAAAGTCTCTGTCTTAATCCTGCTAGACCTGAGCGCTGCCTTTGATACTGTTGATCATGGGATCCTTTTGCACAGACTCCAAGACTGGGTTGGCATCTCTGGATCTGCCCTAAGTTGGCTCAAGTCTTATCTGGAAGACAGGAAATATTTTGTTGAAATTGGGAGTTGTGTCTCAGACTACATGGGCTTGAATTGTGGTGTGCCCCAGGGATCGATCCTGGGACCCCTTCTGTTCAACCTCTACATGCTGCCACTAGGGCAGTTAATACGCAGTAATAACATATCTTATCACAACTATGCAGATGATACTCAGATCTATGTGTCACTGACAACAGGTGAATATGGGCCAGTGGATTCTCTCAACCACTGCCTCCAACAGATCAGCGCGTGGATGCAGAACAACTTTCTCCAGCTAAACTCAGACAAGACCGAAGTTATTGTTTTTGGCCCACAGAAACAAAGAGAAATTGTCAGCAGCTACCTTCATTCTCTCTCTCTCAAACCCTCAAATCAAGTCAGAAATCTAGGGGTAATCATGGACTCTGACCTGAACTTTAACAGCCATATCAAGTCAGTAACATCAGCGGCATTTTACCACCTGAAAAACATTGCCAAAATCAAAAACATAATCTCAAAGCGAGACCTGGAGATACTTATCCATGCATTTGTCTCCAGTAGGTTAGACTACTGTAACGGCCTGCTCACCGGCCTGCCCAAACGAGCTGTAAAACAGCTTCAGTACATCCAGAATGCTGCTGCTCGAGTCCTGACCAAAACCAGGAAGTATGATCACATTAGTCCTGTGCTCAGGTCTTTGCACTGGCTCCCTGTACCTCAAAGAATAGACTTCAAAGCAGCTCTGCTTGTGTACAAGTCTCTCCATGGCCACGCACCAAAGTACATCTCTGACATGTTAGTGCCATATGAACCATCTCGTACTCTGAGGACCTCAGGGACCGGCCTCCTGTTGATTCCCAGAGTCAGAACTAAACAAGGGGAATCAGCGTTTCAATATTCTGCAGCTAAAATCTGGAACAGCCTCCCTGAAGGCGTAAGACAGGCCTATTCTGTGTTCATGTTCAAATCTAGACTTAAAACATTTCTGTTTAGCCGTGTATATGACTGAAAGGTCCTATCTGCACCTTTCTTTCCTTCCTTTCTTTTTAAATCTTTTTTTTTTCTTCCTTTTCTTTTAAAGTAAATTTTATGTTGATTATTTCTATGATGTATTGTGATTTTAATGCACTTTTCTGTTTTGTGAAGCACCTTGAATTACTTTGTGTACGAATTGTGCTATACAAATAAACTTGCCTTGCCTTGCCTTACTGGAAAACTAAACCACTTGATCTGCGAGCTGCAAGACAATGGCAAAACTATTTTTTTTTGACCAGCCTGCCTTAGCCAGTGTTTTTCTTGTGGGGATCTTTTCTGCCAGGGCTTGTCAGCTTGGTCAGTGGATGTTGCTGCAGTTGTCTACCTTGCTGGGACAGCTGGAGTTAAACACAGCAGCTCACGGCTCTGAAGTGGACCCCGTTGCTGTCCCAGTCTGGATGGGCACTGTGGCGATGTTCCAATGGCCAGGCTGGCTCCTGGTATAAAGAGATTCCCAAATACCATTTCCTAACCGCAGAGCCAAGGATGTGTTTACATGTTTAGGTCAAAAATGTGATGGACAGCTTCATGTTGTCTAAACATGCCACCCTGTTATTAATCCAGTTGATATGGTTATGATAGAAAAGCATTTTTTTTATATTTAGAGCTCTAAGCAAACAAACAGTTGTCTATATAAAAGAGCTTTTACAATTGTGCACTTTTAGCAGGTCTCTGAGTTCATGTGACCAATGTATGGTGGATTTTCACAGACCTTGTTTAAAACTGAAGGTGAGAGAGACTTAGAGAAATGGCTTCATTGTTCTGGAGTTCTTTGTTTCATCCACAGAAGAGTAGAATTGGTGATTGATTTTGAAAAGCTGCTGAAAAAAGTATCTTTTTCAAATTGCAATTTCTAACTTGGGTTTTACATTTTGTGTTCCATTTTTTGTGCTTTAATTGGGAAGCATTTGTTATTTGTTTGGTGTTTTTAAGGTTCTGCAAATATACACATCATTTTTTAGAGGCATTTGTTATCAGTTGTGTTTGTTGATTTGTAGTTTAATTTCATTGGATGTATAGATGTCGTGTGGGGGGGAGGCTCGAGAGCAGGTAGGACCCAGGCGCAGAGACGGGAGGCAAACGGGTTCAGGGCAAGTGGGTTTATTTAACTAACAAAAAGCGCTGCAGAGCAGGATGACAAAACTAAAAACAAAAACTTACTGTGGCATGGCAAGGGACATGGACGCCAGACAAGAAGACGTGATCAACATGAGCAGAAGTTAATGGACCAGCACAGGAGGAAGGCAGAGACAAGACTTATATACAGACAGGGCAGACAAGACACAGGTGAACACGATTAGGGCAGATGGGGACCAAAGGAAGTAAAACTCAAGAAACATGACAAGACAGGAAACCTTTCAAAATAAAACAGGAAACAGAACCAAACAAGACAGAACAAGAACTAAAGCGAAAAAAAAGACAACAAACTGAAACCATGACAATAGAAAGGAAAAGAAGTTCAAACATTGATTATAAAAAAGGATATAAGAGATAAAAAAAAAAGAAAAAGGAAAAGAAAAAAGATAAAATATTGATTTAATTGCATTTTGAATGAATAAAAAACAATGATTAATAGAATCAGAATCAGAATCAGGAATCAGAAAAAGTTTTATTGCCAGGTTCAGTAGAGCGCACTTTACAAAACGAGGAATTTGACTTGGTGTATAGTGCAATTAAGAATAAGTTAAAAATTAAGTTAACAACAACAACACACTATATACAGTAGAGTAAGGTGAATTAAAGTGGGAGCACAGATGGGCTGGGATGGTGGGGCCTGTAAGTGGCACCGACAGTCCTTTGGTGGACGGGGGGGGAGGGGGGGTCACCTGGGGGAGTTGGGGTTCTGTTCAGCAGGTTGGCTGCAGTGGGGAAGAAGCTGTTCTTGTGGCGCGAGGTCCTGGTCCTGATGGACCGGAGCCTCTTGCCAGAAGGGAGGGGCCGAAAGAGATTATGTCCTGGATGAGAGGGGTTGGCTACAATCCTGGCTGCCCGCCTCCAGGTCCTGGAGATGTGCAGCTCCTGGAGGGACGGGAGGTGGCAGCCGATCACCTTCTCTGCTGAGTGGATGACGCGTTGCAGCTTGGCCTTGTCTCTGGCCGTGGCCGCAGCGAACCAGACTGTGATGGAGGACGTGAGGGTGGATTCGATGATGGCGGTGTAAAAGTATACCAGCATCTTTTCAGGGAGGTGAAACTTCTTCAGCTGCCTCAGGAAGTACATCCTCTGCTGGACCTTCTTAGTGATGGAGCTGATGTTCTGCTCCCACTTGAGGTCCTGGCTGATGATGGTTCCCAGGAAGCAGAAGGACTCCACAGAGGTCACCGGGGAGTCACAGAGGATGACAGGGGGGAGGGGGGCTGGGGCCTTCCTGAAGTCCACTGTCATCTCCACTGTCTTCAGAGCATTAAGCTCCAGGTTGTTAGCGCTGCACTATGACACCAGCCTGGCTATTTCACTCCTGTAGGCCGACTCATCTCCGTCAGAGATGAGGCCGATGAGTGTGGTGTCGTCAGCAAACTTCAGGAGTTTGACAGACAGGTGACCAGCTGTGCAGCTGTTTGTGTACAGGGAGAGTAACAGGGGTGAAAGGACACAGCCCTGGGGGGATCCGGTGCTTGTGGTCCGAGTATCTGAGACGAGCTTCCCCAGCCTCACATACTGCTGTCTGTCCGTCAGGAAGTCTGTGATCCACCTGCAGGTGGAGTCAGGCACATTCATCTTGGAGAGTTTTTAATACTAAAGATGTATGAAAGACATACCGAAAAAATATGTCTTTCAATGTTTAACTGGCTGTCTTTGGATTATGCATGCCTGAGTAATGACCATTCTTACTCCTCACCTCTCTGTTCACTGCTTGCTAATTTACATAGCAGGGGTCCCAGCAGGAGGGGGCGGGGTTGTAACACGACTCCTTCAGCAGAGCCAGGCTGAGAGAGGCTTTGACATGTAAGATGTTAGATGTTAGAATGCCAGATGTTAGAATGACCAGTTCATTTTATATCTATGAAAATATTCAGGGAGCTATGGGACATGTTCAGCTTTAGGTCTGTGAAAATTGGTGTCGATTGTTGAAACATAAGTTACCATAAAAAAATGTTTGTTTGGAGTCTAGACAGATTTAACACAGGTTTTTGGATGAAAAGGATTTTTTATAAATCATCTGTTACACTTTTAAGTCTGAAAAAAATATGGAAGGCAGCAAACACAGATCCCTACCGTTTTTAATTTTTTTGTGCTGATATTTGAAAGATAAGTTATGCAAAAAAATAGGTGTTTGCAGTTTTGCCTAAAAAGACGTTTTCGGACCTTTTTGGATGTAATGCTCTCTAAGATGTCACCTGTAACTTCAATCATTCTGAATTTTTTTAGGAAGCAGTAGCACATAAATGCCTATGAAAGTTGAATTCTTGGTGCTGATAACCTAAACAGAATTTATGCTAAAAATCTTTGTTCAGTCCAAAATTTCATTAAAAAAATCAAGTGATGAAGTTTCTCGTAGACCCTATAGTGTTACATATCAAAGCTGGAGGTTATTAAAGGCATCTAATTCTGAAATCTCAGCTTCCTGAGACAAACGGCTGATTTATAATAAATTTCTATTATTTGGGTGCACATAATCGACCACTTCCTGTTACGCAGGCACCGTCAGGTGTACACCCATGAAACTTTACATGATGAGAGAGGACCCTTCTGAGTATCTCCAGTTTTAATTTCATGCACATCGGACAAAGCAAAGAGAAAATACAGGGCAGAATGTGCCCAATGCAATAACTAGGTGGCGCTATAGAGCTCGTCCAAGATTGTCATATCCATGGGTTCAGAATAGAAGCTTCATCATATCCATTGAATTTCAGTGAGATTGGACAAGGAATGTGCACGTGAGAGCAACTTTTGTGTGCATAGCGAGATGCCCAACTTTGCCGCTCTGTCACGACCACACCCCCGCATTGAAAGTTATGGTTTTTTGTCAGAGTAAACTTCAATGGCTTTTCAACAGGTGGACGTCATTTTCAGGTGTGTCGGCTCATCCTACTCGGAGCAGTGATGCTCCAAGTAAAACATGTCATTTCCTCTTGCCAGCAGGTGGCGCTACACTTTTTCCAGATTTTTTCACTGCAGATGTGTTCAGAGTCAGACTACAATCATGCACATCAATTTTGGATCAGATTGGATTATGCATGGCTGAGTAATGGCCATTTTTCTTTTCATGGCGTGATTTCGAAACGACCTCCAATTTTGACGCGCCGCCATGGTCACAAACATCCATAAAAACTTAAAAGCTTTGCAATTTAACATCGGACATGTGTCTAGTTTACAAAACCAAAGTTTGGAGTCATTACTCTCAAATCTCTAGGAGGAGTTCGTTCTAGAGCGAGGCCTGCAAATGACCAAAATACAGCAAAAATGACATATTGTCATCAAAATATCAGACTTCCTGTGCGACTGACAGCTTGGTCCCAAGAGACTTTTTTGTAGGTTTCTATCCGATGAACATGCCCTGTTAAAATCAGGTTTGTACTATAAAGCATATGGAGGTGCTCGCGAAAACAAATTTTGCAGGTGGCGCTATCGAGCCATTTTTGTTTACCTATGCCGTTCTCCTATAAAATATGAAATTTTTCGCGACTCCTGATGTGTATACAAAATTTGGTGAGTTTTGGGGTATGTTAAAGGCCTCAAAAAGGCGACGGAAAAGTCGGAAGAATAATAATAATAATTAAAGCTACAAGTAGCATTTAGCGGGCCCGAGCACGTGCGACCGCATGGCACGAGCGACCGCCCCGTGAGCAACGCCCTGCTCGAGCCATTCTCGTCGTTTTTTCTTGTCCATTCTGGAGCTCCAAGCTATTGTTAATACGACAGCAGCCTGGGGGGGGGGGGGGGGGGGGGGGCTGTAATCTGTTGCCTTAAGGGACAAAGACTTTTGCATATAGCATGAAAAAAATTCAAGCAATGATGATAATTGCTATCACTGTCCCTAAGGATGAGAACAATAGAACTCACTCATCTAGACATTGTAGTGGAAATTGAATGTCAGCTATGTCTGATAACTTGGCCAATTAGCTGGACCGGGATCTTGCAAAGTGCAGGTGGTTAACGTCCAGTGTGATGAGTCTGTGGACGGCAACAGTACAGCATAGCTTTTGGTTTCCACAAGAGAAGAACTCCTGACACATCTGCCCTAACAGACAATTACAAGAGGAGTTGAAATGTATAACACGGTGAAGGAGTTTTTGTGCAGAAAAAGGTACAATTAGAAAAGCTGGTAGCAGTGACTGCAGATGGGACTCCTGCTATGATCAATAGACAAACAGGTTTCATCACTCACTGTAAAGCTGACCCAGACTTTCCAAAATGTCTGCATTACTGCTGCGTCATTCACCAGCAGGCCTTATGTGCAGAAGTGATTGGCTCTGGACATATAATGACTCTTATTCTGAAAATCGTAAACAACCTCAGCTGCAAAGCTAAACAGCACAGGATTTTTAAGGTGCTATTGGAGGAGATGTCTGTTGAATATGGTGAATATGAACATTGTGAATCTGAACTTGCATTCTTGACTGACATTACTACAAACATGAATCGGAAATACGAGAAAATAAAAAGGGTGGAGGCGTTTCTGCACTGTTTAGAGATAATATTGCAACCCGCAGACTATCATTTGGTGTGTTTTCATCATTTGAGTATGTGTCCTTTAAGATTGAGTTAAAACAAACTCCTCCCTTACTCTGCATAGTTATGTACAAACCTCCTCAGCACAGCCAAAGTTTTATTGATGATTTCACTGAAATGCTCTCAGTTGTGTGCACAGACTTTGATGGTCTAGTCATTACAGGTGATTTTAATGTTCATGTTGATAATGTCAATGACAGAAATGCAAAAGAGCTCAATGCTGTCCTTGAAACCTTTGGTCTAATTCAGCATGTGAGTTGCCCCACCCACAGCAGAGGGCACACTCTGGACCTGCTCATCACAAGGGGGGTTACTATTTACAATGTCAGTGTGGTTGATGTCGCCCTCTCTGATCATTTCTGTGTATTCTTTGACCTGTCTGTTGCTCCCAAACCACCGCCTGGCCCTGCAGTTGTCCAAAGGAGACAAATAAATGAGAGCACTAGGGCACAGTTTGTAGAAATGATAAACCCTGAAAACGTCTCTGGTGCCAATGTTGATGAAATGCTGAATTCTGTTACTTCTAGCATCTTGAATGTTCTGGATGCCATTGCCCCTATGAAAGTTCAATTGAGAAAACATAGACAGAAAGCTCCCTGGAGGAATGATGATCTAGTCAGGGCACAGAAACAACAGTGCCGCAGAGCCGAGCGAAAGTGGCGCAAGTCAAAACTCCAGGTTCATTATGGAATATATAAGGCGGAGTTGTACGCTTATAACCAGATCTTATGCAGAACAAGGGAAAGGTACTTCTCTGAAATAATTGGAAGTTGCAGCAGCAACTCTCGTATCCTGTTCACAACAGTTAACAGATTAACTAACCCCCCAACCCAGCTACCAATAGAATTGGTTTGTACACCTAAATGTAATGAGTTTGCTGTATTTTTCAATGACAAGGTTCAGGGCATTAAAAAAGCCATCAACTCCACAACACATATAACTATCGAACGGCCACCTACTCACTCTAAGCTGACTCACTTTATACCTGTCACTGACCAAACTGTCCAAGAGACCATCACCCGTCTGAGCTCGTCTACATGCTGCCTTGATGTGTTACCCACTAGATTTCTAAAGTCTGTCTTGAACAGTGTGTTGCCATCAATTACTCAAATAGTTAACATGTCTCTTCAATCTGGAATATTTCCAGAGGCCTTAAAAACTGCAGTCATTAAACCCCTCCTGAAAAAGAGCGGTCTTGATCCCACTGTACTGAATAATTACAGACCTATCTCTAATCTGCCATTTTTAGGAAAAGTCCTTGAAAAAGTTGTCTACCAACAGCTCACTGACTTTCTCTTATTAAACAATTCGTTTGATGTTTTCCAGTCAGGTTTTAGACCCCATCATAGCACAGAAACTGCTCTTATCAAGGTAACCAATGACATCCGCCTGAACACTGATGATGGAAAAGTCTCTGTCTTAATCCTGCTAGACCTGAGCGCTGCCTTTGATACTGTTGATCATGGGATCCTTTTGCACAGACTCCAAGACTGGGTTGGCATCTCTGGATCTGCCCTAAGTTGGCTCAAGTCTTATCTGGAAGACAGGAAATATTTTGTTGAAATTGGGAGTTGTGTCTCAGACTACATGGGCTTGAATTGTGGTGTGCCCCAGGGATCGATCCTGGGACCCCTTCTGTTCAACCTCTACATGCTGCCACTAGGGCAGTTAATACGCAGTAATAACATATCTTATCACAACTATGCAGATGATACTCAGATCTATGTGTCACTGACAACAGGTGAATATGGGCCAGTGGATTCTCTCAACCACTGCCTCCAACAGATCAGCGCGTGGATGCAGAACAACTTTCTCCAGCTAAACTCAGACAAGACCGAAGTTATTGTTTTTGGCCCACAGAAACAAAGAGAAATTGTCAGCAGCTACCTTCATTCTCTCTCTCTCAAACCCTCAAATCAAGTCAGAAATCTAGGGGTAATCATGGACTCTGACCTGAACTTTAACAGCCATATCAAGTCAGTAACATCAGCGGCATTTTACCACCTGAAAAACATTGCCAAAATCAAAAACATAATCTCAAAGCGAGACCTGGAGATACTTATCCATGCATTTGTCTCCAGTAGGTTAGACTACTGTAACGGCCTGCTCACCGGCCTGCCCAAACGAGCTGTAAAACAGCTTCAGTACATCCAGAATGCTGCTGCTCGAGTCCTGACCAAAACCAGGAAGTATGATCACATTAGTCCTGTGCTCAGGTCTTTGCACTGGCTCCCTGTACCTCAAAGAATAGACTTCAAAGCAGCTCTGCTTGTGTACAAGTCTCTCCATGGCCACGCACCAAAGTACATCTCTGACATGTTAGTGCCATATGAACCATCTCGTACTCTGAGGACCTCAGGGACCGGCCTCCTGTTGATTCCCAGAGTCAGAACTAAACAAGGGGAATCAGCGTTTCAATATTCTGCAGCTAAAATCTGGAACAGCCTCCCTGAAGGCGTAAGACAGGCCTATTCTGTGTTCATGTTCAAATCTAGACTTAAAACATTTCTGTTTAGCCGTGTATATGACTGAAAGGTCCTATCTGCACCTTTCTTTCCTTCCTTTCTTTTTAAATCTTTTTTTTTTCTTCCTTTTCTTTTAAAGTAAATTTTATGTTGATTATTTCTATGATGTATTGTGATTTTAATGCACTTTTCTGTTTTGTGAAGCACCTTGAATTACTTTGTGTACGAATTGTGCTATACAAATAAACTTGCCTTGCCTTGCCTTACTGGAAAACTAAACCACTTGATCTGCGAGCTGCAAGACAATGGCAAAACTATTTTTTTTTGACCAGCCTGCCTTAGCCAGTGTTTTTCTTGTGGGGATCTTTTCTGCCAGGGCTTGTCAGCTTGGTCAGTGGATGTTGCTGCAGTTGTCTCCCTTGCTGGGACAGCTGGAGTTAAACACAGCAGCTCACGGCTCTGAAGTGGACCCCGTTGCTGTCCCAGTCTGGATGGGCACTGTGGCGATGTTCCAATGGCCAGGCTGGCTCCTGGTATAAAGAGATTCCCAAATACCATTTCCTAACCGCAGAGCCAAGGATGTGTTTACATGTTTAGGTCAAAAATGTGATGGACAGCTTCATGTTGTCTAAACATGCCACCCTGTTATTAATCCAGTTGATATGGTTATGATAGAAAAGCATTTTTTTTATATTTAGAGCTCTAAGCAAACAAACAGTTGTCTATATAAAAGAGCTTTTACAATTGTGCACTTTTAGCAGGTCTCTGAGTTCATGTGACCAATGTATGGTGGATTTTCACAGACCTTGTTTAAAACTGAAGGTGAGAGAGACTTAGAGAAATGGCTTCATTGTTCTGGAGTTCTTTGTTTCATCCACAGAAGAGTAGAATTGGTGATTGATTTTGAAAAGCTGCTGAAAAAAGTATCTTTTTCAAATTGCAATTTCTAACTTGGGTTTTACATTTTGTGTTCCATTTTTTGTGCTTTAATTGGGAAGCATTTGTTATTTGTTTGGTGTTTTTAAGGTTCTGCAAATATACACATCATTTTTTAGAGGCATTTGTTATCAGTTGTGTTTGTTGATTTGTAGTTTAATTTCATTGGATGTATAGATGTCGTGTGGGGGGGAGGCTCGAGAGCAGGTAGGACCCAGGCGCAGAGACGGGAGGCAAACGGGTTCAGGGCAAGTGGGTTTATTTAACTAACAAAAAGCGCTGCAGAGCAGGATGACAAAACTAAAAACAAAAACTTACTGTGGCATGGCAAGGGACATGGACGCCAGACAAGAAGACGTGATCAACATGAGCAGAAGTTAATGGACCAGCACAGGAGGAAGGCAGAGACAAGACTTATATACAGACAGGGCAGACAAGACACAGGTGAACACGATTAGGGCAGATGGGGACCAAAGGAAGTAAAACTCAAGAAACATGACAAGACAGGAAACCTTTCAAAATAAAACAGGAAACAGAACCAAACAAGACAGAACAAGAACTAAAGCGAAAAAAAAGACAACAAACTGAAACCATGACAATAGAAAGGAAAAGAAGTTCAAACATTGATTATAAAAAAGGATATAAGAGATAAAAAAAAAAGAAAAAGGAAAAGAAAAAAGATAAAATATTGATTTAATTGCATTTTGAATGAATAAAAAACAATGATTAATAGAATCAGAATCAGAATCAGGAATCAGAAAAAGTTTTATTGCCAGGTTCAGTAGAGCGCACTTTACAAAACGAGGAATTTGACTTGGTGTATAGTGCAATTAAGAATAAGTTAAAAATTAAGTTAACAACAACAACACACTATATACAGTAGAGTAAGGTGAATTAAAGTGGGAGCACAGATGGGCTGGGATGGTGGGGCCTGTAAGTGGCACCGACAGTCCTTTGGTGGACGGGGGGGGAGGGGGGGTCACCTGGGGGAGTTGGGGTTCTGTTCAGCAGGTTGGCTGCAGTGGGGAAGAAGCTGTTCTTGTGGCGCGAGGTCCTGGTCCTGATGGACCGGAGCCTCTTGCCAGAAGGGAGGGGCCGAAAGAGATTATGTCCTGGATGAGAGGGGTTGGCTACAATCCTGGCTGCCCGCCTCCAGGTCCTGGAGATGTGCAGCTCCTGGAGGGACGGGAGGTGGCAGCCGATCACCTTCTCTGCTGAGTGGATGACGCGTTGCAGCTTGGCCTTGTCTCTGGCCGTGGCCGCAGCGAACCAGACTGTGATGGAGGACGTGAGGGTGGATT
This sequence comes from Oryzias latipes, assembly GCF_053564925.1. Taxonomy (NCBI): domain Eukaryota; kingdom Metazoa; phylum Chordata; class Actinopteri; order Beloniformes; family Adrianichthyidae; genus Oryzias; species Oryzias latipes. The sequence goes on along the minus strand of NC_136256.1, from coordinate 13,699,345 downwards.
CGATGATGGCGGTGTAAAAGTATACCAGCATCTTTTCAGGGAGGTGAAACTTCTTCAGCTGCCTCAGGAAGTACATCCTCTGCTGGACCTTCTTAGTGATGGAGCTGATGTTCTGCTCCCACTTGAGGTCCTGGCTGATGATGGTTCCCAGGAAGCAGAAGGACTCCACAGAGGTCACCGGGGAGTCACAGAGGATGACAGGGGGGAGGGGGGCTGGGGCCTTCCTGAAGTCCACTGTCATCTCCACTGTCTTCAGAGCATTAAGCTCCAGGTTGTTAGCGCTGCACTATGACACCAGCCTGGCTATTTCACTCCTGTAGGCCGACTCATCTCCGTCAGAGATGAGGCCGATGAGTGTGGTGTCGTCAGCAAACTTCAGGAGTTTGACAGACAGGTGACCAGCTGTGCAGCTGTTTGTGTACAGGGAGAGTAACAGGGGTGAAAGGACACAGCCCTGGGGGGATCCGGTGCTTGTGGTCCGAGTATCTGAGACGAGCTTCCCCAGCCTCACATACTGCTGTCTGTCCGTCAGGAAGTCTGTGATCCACCTGCAGGTGGAGTCAGGCACATTCATCTTGGAGAGTTTTTAATACTAAAGATGTATGAAAGACATACCGAAAAAATATGTCTTTCAATGTTTAACTGGCTGTCTTTGGATTATGCATGCCTGAGTAATGACCATTCTTACTCCTCACCTCTCTGTTCACTGCTTGCTAATTTACATAGCAGGGGTCCCAGCAGGAGGGGGCGGGGTTGTAACACGACTCCTTCAGCAGAGCCAGGCTGAGAGAGGCTTTGACATGTAAGATGTTAGATGTTAGAATGCCAGATGTTAGAATGACCAGTTCATTTTATATCTATGAAAATATTCAGGGAGCTATGGGACATGTTCAGCTTTAGGTCTGTGAAAATTGGTGTCGATTGTTGAAACATAAGTTACCATAAAAAAATGTTTGTTTGGAGTCTAGACAGATTTAACACAGGTTTTTGGATGAAAAGGATTTTTTATAAATCATCTGTTACACTTTTAAGTCTGAAAAAAATATGGAAGGCAGCAAACACAGATCCCTACCGTTTTTAATTTTTTTGTGCTGATATTTGAAAGATAAGTTATGCAAAAAAATAGGTGTTTGCAGTTTTGCCTAAAAAGACGTTTTCGGACCTTTTTGGATGTAATGCTCTCTAAGATGTCACCTGTAACTTCAATCATTCTGAATTTTTTTAGGAAGCAGTAGCACATAAATGCCTATGAAAGTTGAATTCTTGGTGCTGATAACCTAAACAGAATTTATGCTAAAAATCTTTGTTCAGTCCAAAATTTCATTAAAAAAATCAAGTGATGAAGTTTCTCGTAGACCCTATAGTGTTACATATCAAAGCTGGAGGTTATTAAAGGCATCTAATTCTGAAATCTCAGCTTCCTGAGACAAACGGCTGATTTATAATAAATTTCTATTATTTGGGTGCACATAATCGACCACTTCCTGTTACGCAGGCACCGTCAGGTGTACACCCATGAAACTTTACATGATGAGAGAGGACCCTTCTGAGTATCTCCAGTTTTAATTTCATGCACATCGGACAAAGCAAAGAGAAAATACAGGGCAGAATGTGCCCAATGCAATAACTAGGTGGCGCTATAGAGCTCGTCCAAGATTGTCATATCCATGGGTTCAGAATAGAAGCTTCATCATATCCATTGAATTTCAGTGAGATTGGACAAGGAATGTGCACGTGAGAGCAACTTTTGTGTGCATAGCGAGATGCCCAACTTTGCCGCTCTGTCACGACCACACCCCCGCATTGAAAGTTATGGTTTTTTGTCAGAGTAAACTTCAATGGCTTTTCAACAGGTGGACGTCATTTTCAGGTGTGTCGGCTCATCCTACTCGGAGCAGTGATGCTCCAAGTAAAACATGTCATTTCCTCTTGCCAGCAGGTGGCGCTACACTTTTTCCAGATTTTTTCACTGCAGATGTGTTCAGAGTCAGACTACAATCATGCACATCAATTTTGGATCAGATTGGATTATGCATGGCTGAGTAATGGCCATTTTTCTTTTCATGGCGTGATTTCGAAACGACCTCCAATTTTGACGCGCCGCCATGGTCACAAACATCCATAAAAACTTAAAAGCTTTGCAATTTAACATCGGACATGTGTCTAGTTTACAAAACCAAAGTTTGGAGTCATTACTCTCAAATCTCTAGGAGGAGTTCGTTCTAGAGCGAGGCCTGCAAATGACCAAAATACAGCAAAAATGACATATTGTCATCAAAATATCAGACTTCCTGTGCGACTGACAGCTTGGTCCCAAGAGACTTTTTTGTAGGTTTCTATCCGATGAACATGCCCTGTTAAAATCAGGTTTGTACTATAAAGCATATGGAGGTGCTCGCGAAAACAAATTTTGCAGGTGGCGCTATCGAGCCATTTTTGTTTACCTATGCCGTTCTCCTATAAAATATGAAATTTTTCGCGACTCCTGATGTGTATACAAAATTTGGTGAGTTTTGGGGTATGTTAAAGGCCTCAAAAAGGCGACGGAAAAGTCGGAAGAATAATAATAATTAAAGCTACAAGTAGCATTTAGCGGGCCCGAGCACGTGCGACCGCATGGCACGAGCGACCGCCCCGTGAGCAACGCCCTGCTCGAGCCATTCTCGTCGTTTTTTCTTGTCCATTCTGGAGCTCCAAGCTATTGTTAATACGACAGCAGCCTGGGGGGGGGGGGGGGGGGGGGGGGCTGTAATCTGTTGCCTTAAGGGACAAAGACTTTTGCATATAGCATGAAAAAAATTCAAGCAATGATGATAAATGCTATCACTGTCCCTAAGGATGAGAACAATAGAACTCATTCAATTTCCACTACAATGTCTAGATGAGTGTCAGCTATGTCTGATAACTTGGCCAATTAGCTGGACCGGGATCTTGCAAAGTGCAGGTGGTTAACGTCCAGTGTGATGAGTCTGTGGACGGCAACAGTACAGCATAGCTTTTGGTTTCCACAAGAGAAGAACTCCTGACACATCTGCCCTAACAGACAACTACAAGAGGAGTTGAAATGTATAACACGGTGAAGGAGTTTTTGTGCAGAAAAAGGTACAATTAGAAAAGCTGGTAGCAGTGACTGCAGATGGGACTCCTGCTATGATCAATAGACAAACAGGTTTCATCACTCACTGTAAAGCTGACCCAGACTTTCCAAAATGTCTGCATTACTGCTGCGTCATTCACCAGCAGGCCTTATGTGCAGAAGTGATTGGCTCTGGACATATAATGACTCTTATTCTGAAAATCGTAAACAACCTCAGCTGCAAAGCAAAACAGCACAGGATTTTTAAGGTGCTATTGGAGGAGATGTCTGTTGAATATGGTGAATATGAATATGGTGAATCTGAACTTGCATTCTTGACTGACATTACTGGAAAACTAAACCACTTGATCTGCGAGCTGCAAGACAATGGCAAAACTATTTTTTTTTGACCAGCCTGCCTGAGCCAGTGTTTTTCTTGTGGGGATCTTTTCTGCCAGGGCTTGTCAGCTTGGTCAGTGGATGTTGCTGCAGTTGTCTCCCTTGCTGGGACAGCTGGAGTTAAACACAGCAGCTCACGGCTCTGAAGTGGACCCCGTTGCTGTCCCAGTCTGGATGGGCACTGTGGCGATGTTCCAATGGCCAGGCTGGCTCCTGGTATAAAGAGATTCCCAAATACCATTTCCTAACCGCAGAGCCAAGGATGTGTTTACATGTTTAGGTCAAAAATGTGATGGACAGCTTCATGTTGTCTAAACATGCCACCCTGTTATTAATCCAGTTGATATGGTTCTCCATCTGTGTCTAGGTGATAGAAAAGCATTTTTTTCATATTTAGAGCTCTAAGCAAACAAACAGTTGTCTATATAAAAGAGCTTTTACAATTGTGCACTTTTAGCAGGTCTCTGAGTTCATGTGACCAATGTATGGTGGATTTTCACAGACCTTGTTTAAAACTGAAGGTGAGAGAGACTTAGAGAAATGGCTTCATTGTTCTGGAGTTCTTTGTTTCATCCACAGAAGAGTAGAATTGGTGATTGATTTTGAAAAGCTGCTGAAAAAAGTATCTTTTTCAAATTGCAATTTCTAACTTGGGTTTTACATTTTGTGTTCCATTTTTTGTGCTTTATTTGGGACGCATTTGTTATTTGTTTGGTGTTTTTAAGGTTCTGCAAATATACACATCATTTTTTAGAGACATTTGTTATCATTTGTGTTTGTTGATTTGTAGTTTAATTTCATTGGATGTATAGATGTCGTGTGGGGGGGAGGCTCGAGAGCAGGTAGGACCCAGGCGCAGAGACGGGAGGCAAACGGGTTCAGGGCAAGTGGGTTTATTTAACTAACAAAAAGCGCTGCAGAGCAGGATGACAAAACTAAAAACAAAAACTTACTGTGGCATGGCAAGGGACATGGACGCCAGACAAGAAGACGTGATCAACATGAGCAGAAGTTAATGGACCAGCACAGGAGGAAGGCAGAGACAAGACTTATATACAGACAGGGCAGACAAGACACAGGTGAACACGATTAGGGCAGATGGGGACCAAAGGAAGTAAAACTCAAGAAACATGACAAGACAGGAAACCTTTCAAAATAAAACAGGAAACAGAACCAAACAAGACAGAAAAAGAACTAAAGCGAAAAAAAAGACAACAAACTGAAACCATGACAATAGAAAGGAAAAGAAGTTCAAACATTGATTATAAAAAAGGATATAAGAGATAAAAAAAAAAGAAAAAGGAAAAGAAAAAAAATAAAATATTGATTTAATTGCATTTTGAATGAATAAAAAACAATGATTAATAGAATCAGAATCAGAATCAGGAATCAGAAAAAGTTTTATTGCCAGGTTCAGTAGAGCGCACTTTACAAAACGAGGAATTTGACTTGGTGTATAGTGCAATTAAGAATAAGTTAAAAATTAAGTTAACAACAACAACACACTATATACAGTAGAGTAAGGTGAATTAAAGTGGGAGCACAGATGGGCTGGGATGGTGGGGCCTGTAAGTGGCACCGACAGTCCTTTGGTGGGCGGGGGGGGAGGGGGGTCACCTGGGGGAGTTGGGGTTCTGTTCAGCAGGCTGGCTGCAGTGGGGAAGAAGCTGTTCTTGTGGCGCGAGGTCCTGGTCCTAATGGACCGGAGCCTCTTGCCAGAAGGGAGGGGCCGAAAGAGATTATGTCCTGGATGAGAGGGGTTGGCTACAATCCTGGCTGCCCGCCTCCAGGTCCTGGAGATGTGCAGCTCCTGGAGAGACGGGAGGTGGCAGCCGATCACCTTCTCTGCTGAGTGGATGACGCGTTGCAGCTTGGCCTTGTCTCTGGCCGTGGCCGCAGCGAACCAGACTGTGATGGAGGACGTGAGGGTGGATTCGATGATGGCGGTGTAAAAGTCTACCAGCATCTTTTCAGGGAGGTGAAACTTCTTCAGCTGCCTCAGGAAGTACATCCTCTGCTGGACCTTCTTAGTGATGGAGCTGATGTTCTGCTCCCACTTGAGGTCCTGGCTGATGATGGTTCCCAGGAAGCAGAAGGACTCCACAGAGGTCACCGGGGAGTCACAGAGGATGACAGGGGGGAGGGGGGCTGGGGCCTTCCTGAAGTCCACTGTCATCTCCATTGTCTTCAGAGCATTAAGCTCCAGGTTGTTAGCGCTGCACTATGACACCAGCCTGGCTATTTCACTCCTGTAGGCCGACTCATCTCCGTCAGAGATGAGGCCGATGAGTGTGGTGTCGTCAGCAAACTTCAGGAGTTTGACAGACAGGTGACCAGCTGTGCAGCTGTTTGTGTACAGGGAGAGTAACAGGGGTGAAAGGACACAGCCCTGGGGGGATCGGGTGCTTGTGGTCCGAGTATCTGAGACGAGCTTCCCCAGCCTCACATACTGCTGTCTGTCCGTCAGGAAGTCTGTGATCCACCTGCAGGTGGAGTCAGGCACATTCATCTTGGAGAGTTTTTAATACTAAAGATGTATGAAAGACATACCGAAAAATGCTAATTTACATAGCAGGGGTCCCAGCAGGAGGGGGCGGGGTTGTAACACGACTCCTTCAGCAGAGCCAGGCTGAGAGAGGCTTTGACATGTAAGATGTTAGATGTTAGAATGCTAGATGTTAGAATGACCAGTTCATTTTATATCTATGAAAATATTCAGGGAGCTATGGGACATCTTCAGCTATAGGTCTGTGAAAATTGGGGTCGATTGTTGAAACATAAGTTACCATAAAAAAATGTTTGTTTGGAGTCTAGACAGATTTAACACAGGTTTTTGGATGAAAAAGGATTTTTTATAAATCATCTGTTACACTTTTAAGTCTGAAAAAAATATGGAAGGCAGCAAACACAGATCCCTACCGTTTTTAATTTTTTTGTGCTGATATTTGAAAGATAAGTTATGCAAAAAAATAGGTGTTTGCAGTTTTGCCTATAAAGACGTTTTCGGACCTTTTTGGATGAAATGATGTCTAAAAGTTCACCTGTAACTTCAATCATTCTGAATTTTTTTAGGAAAACTAAACCACTTCAACTGTGATCTGCAAGGCAATGGTAAAACTATATTTTTTATGGAACAGCCTGCAGTGTTTCTTGTGGGGATCTTTTCTGCCAGGGCTTGCCGGCTTGGTCGGTGGTTGTTGCTGTTACCAATCCAGTTGATATGGTTCTCCATCTGTGTCTAAGTGATATAATCAGAATCAGAATCGTTTATTGTCATTGTACATGGGGATACAATGAAATTGCAGCAGCCTTGGAGTGAAGGAGTTACATAAAATAAAAATAAAAATAGAATAGAAAAATAAATACTGTATTTACAACTCTTAACAAAAAATGAACAATATGGACAGAAACTATGGAGTTAATTCAGTCTCAATAATCAGAAATGCACACAACCGGTTTTACAAATGCACACGCTCCGATTCACAAATGTCATTTTATGCAAACGTGAAAAATAAATTCGGAAATACACACCCTGTGTTTCACAAACACACAGATTGTGTTTCACACATGCACACTAAATGTTTTACAAATGCACAATAAGTGTTTCTCACAAATGTGCACACTGTTTTTCACAAAAACATTTTAGAAATTCACAATAAATGTATCAGAAATGCACAGTAAGTGCTTCACAAACATGATTTTTAGGTACACATGTGATGTGAACTCACAGATCATTCGAATTGCAGAATGTGCATTCAAAATCCCGTTCTCGTTTGTGAATCTCCCCGTGTGTGTGAGAGATTTTTCTACGGTGAATATTGAGACTCATCTGACGGAGCGGGTCAACTAATCTCACCATTGGCTAGTAAATCTGTCAATCAAACTCATCGGCAAAGCAGGCGGGTTCGCTTTTAACCAATCGAATGGCCCCTTACACTCCTCACTTTCAAAGTGACGAGGGAGGGAGCTGTTCAGCACAGCAGTTGAAAGGACGCGGGCGGCAAACATGGCGGAGAGGTCTTCTGAACGGGATCAGTCTCAGCCCGTAAGTAATGCATTTATTTGATCATTCCCTCGTTGTACTTCCTGTAATGTTATTGAATACTAAGTTGAAGCGTTCTCCTTTGCCAAGTGACATGTGTGAATGCTTTATGAACACTGCAGCCGAGTCGTTTGCAGAGTACCCCCACCGCAAATTAGCTTAGCTTTGTTTTAGCCTGTGCAAATTGTGTCTGCCTGTGACTCTGTGAGTGAAGTTCAAGCCGGTGTCGGTTCAAGCTAGCGTCTATAGCCAATGATCTGTAGGTTCTTAACATGATTCAGATAGAACTAAGGGGAAAAGCATGCCGGATTTACAGCAGCAAAGAAAGTTTAATAAAAAGTATTGATTTGGAGACGGCGATTTGTTTAAACACTGATGCTATGCTATGCTAACTAGCTAGTTGTTCCGTGTGCTGCCTTTATGTAAACGCGATCCGGGTTAAAGTTAGACAGAGCATTTTCACAACCCAGACTTTAAGACGGGGTGGACTGTGCAACAAAGTTAATTCATATGACATTCATGAAAACGGCATTTTTTAAATATAACATACATGAATCCACTGTTGAATGAAAGAAGCCTCATTAAGTTTCTAACGTTAGAACCCGTATTCATTGTGATGACCAGCCCTGTGAGATTGTGTCAGAGTGACAGCCACTAAATTCCCCGTATCTTTACTTCCAATGACGTAATGACAAGAATCCCAAACATTATGTTTTTAGGCTGTTTTGTAGTCGATAAGTAGTCACAGAAAGGGTGGATGGGAGAAATCAGCTGTCAACAGTGATTAGAGTAGAAGTTACTGTAAATATTACACACAGGCTTCCTGTGATCAGTGTCTTGTCTCTGATTTTTTTAAAGGTGTTCTTTACTACAAGCTCAAGTTATCATAGCAAGAGTGTTTTAAAAAAAATCCCCTTTCATATATTTGAAAATTATGTAATTTAAGATCAGACAGCTAAATTATCTAATCCATGTTTGTTGTGTTTTTATTTATTCTCTAGGAATTACTGAAGCGTGACAGCGTGACAATCTTTTGTTCCTCGTGCCATCAGGCAATACAACTCTCTGGCAGGGCATCTTACAAGTAATTTCTTTTAATTTTACCCACTGATTTCCCAATTATTTACCTTTTTTATCAATCTTTTTATTTTGTGATATTTCTATTTGTAATGCATGTGTGTTTATGTGTTTTTTTAAGATGGCCATTTAAAAAAAATTTCCTCAGGGGTTATTAAATACCCTTCTATTCTATTCTATTTCATATTTTATCATCCTATTGTATTACTGTTTTACCTGTCAATTGGGAATTTAGCATTTTTGCCCCTGTAAATATCTGTCAGTTGAAAGTATTTGTACTTGTATTCCATAGATCTTGTACCTGAGAAGATGGCAGACAACAACTGTGCAGACACCCACTTGGCCTTCTTCAGTGACGCTGTGAACGTTTATGGCTTTCCTCTGAGGTATTCATGTTATTCATAAAGAAATATTTTATTCACATATCAGGCAGTATAAGCACTTGGTTATTTGTACAAAAATAAAATAACTTTTTTTTAGACTCCTCTGAAAACAAAGGCAACTCTAAAACTTTCCCCTCATGAATAACATTTTACCCCCCCTTAACAGTCTCTCTCACCTCATTTTTTTCCCCAGTGATACATGTAACCCACTCCTGCAATTTTTTTAACCTAGAAATTCTACTTATTGGCATCATACATAAGAACATTACATTTTAAATTGATGTGTACCGTATTGGCGATGCATTTGTAATTATGTGTTTGAGACATGATTTTCATGTTATTGTCAGGGTGAGAGGAGATCACGGAGGAGAAAATGTGGGCATAGCTGAGTTAATGCTCACAGTACGTACAACTGACACAAACGGCTTTGTTGCAGCAAAAGTGTACACAAAATCAACGGTGAGTTGAACCTAGTTTTAGAAGCTTTAATATATACACAGGGCTCCAGACTGCGTCCATTTGGTCGCATTTTGCGACCAAAATTTGAGAGTGTGCGACTGAATTTTACACCCAGTCGCACATGTGCTACCAGTAAATTTGCCTCCTCCACACTCCGTATTTTTTATACATTAAACATGAAAGGAGCACGTCAATGAGAGATGAAATGAGAGATGAAATCATCAATGAGACGCGAGCGCGCACGCAGGCAGACACACACACTCGCGCGAATACTCATGAGACTGGAGCACACGCGAGCGCACACTCGCGTTTCATTGAGTGATGCCTGAGGCGGCCAATGCGTGTGAGAAGAATAGGGAAAGTCACTGCAAGTGGCTAAAATATGTGGAGGGGCGGGGCCTAGAGATAATCGAGCGCGCGTAAACATCCGTGGGAAGGAAACGGAGACAAATATCATCACAACCTGATATGTGCATCTGAGCTATGAGCAAGCGAACTATTGATTCGTTCTTCCGACCTGCAGCTAGTGTACCAGTGACAGAGTGTACAGCAGGGGTCTCAACTCGCATGAAATCGAAGCTGCAGCGAGACTGAAAGAGACCAGGAATTAGGAGTTGTCCTTAACATTCAATTTCGTTTTAATATGCCTCTCCCCCTAAGTATGAGCTGTGATATTACATCTTTTATAATTATTTTAATGTTTTGTAATGGATGTAGCCTTTTTTTAATCAGTTGGTATTTTAAATTATTTTAATTGATCAGTGAACTACAAAAAACCCATCAGGACGCATGTCCCATAATGCATTGTTTTTTAGTCTGTAGGGCAGCTTTTAGTCAGTTCAATACTAAATTTCCAGCTGCGTTCGCTCTGATTGGTGTCTTGCTCTCACCCCTTTCTCGTGATATTTTTGTTTTGATTGACAGGTGATGTTGGAGCAAAAACAAAAATATACGTCACACACCAGGTGATCTGTGCAGTGTTGCGTCCATCTGGGTGATCTCAAACACGCTTATTGTGCATCTTGGCTGAACCTATTTGGTGTCACCAACATGAATTTCCATCCTCTAATATTTACATACATTTAAGTATTGTTTGAAACTGTGAAATTACGAAAGGTTACTACGGTAATCACTTGTTACTAAAAACTTTTTTTTATTCTAAATGTATGGTATTTTTTTTACTATTTTTACTTAGTTGTACTGTCGTGACAGCGATGGTGATGTCAGTTTACCTTCATGTTGCATCTTCAAAAGTGCAGAATAAAATATGACACTGAATTAGAAACAGCACATTGTAATTTCTGCATCTATTATTAAAGTATTTATTTGTAATACAGTGGAAATTAGTAGATTTGGTTAGAATGTTGATTTACGGTATGCGCCCCTAAATTTTCTGGTTGTGCCCCTAAAATTTTCAGTTAGGGTCCACTACGCTCCTAGTGAAAAAAGTTAGTCTGGAGCCCTGATACATAAAAGTGAATGGTGTATTAAAAATAAATCTGACAATATAATATTTCTTTTTGCTTTTTTCCAAATACAGGATTGAGCTCCTCTGGTGTGATGTCTTCGTGAGTGTTACTGGTTTATATTACAACATCCTGCACTCTCCTGAGGACCAAGACTTGCTCAATATCAGTCACATCACGTATTCTGCTGCCATTACATTTTTCTACCACGCATTCAGGCCAGTTTGGGTGTCTTTAGTGACGCGTGGGACAGCCATCCAATCAGGACGGAGCAAAGCATGACACCAAATCAGCTGTGGCAGTTGGGCTTGACCCAGAACCCTGTTTCTGATCCCCGGGTAAATGCTTTATTTAATCTCACTGTACTGGACAACTGATTTGTGTGCAGTTTGACTAAAGTGGAAAGTATCAAGAAGAGTATCATGAAATCATAATGACTACAGTGAATTTTCATCGAAAATGAATGAAAAGGATTATTGTTGTGTGGTGCAAACAATTTCCCTAAATTGTTTGTTTGTAGGAAGAATAGCACATCTGCAAGTTCAAAATGCATCACAATGCATGGCATTATGAGCCATCAGATGTACTAATGTCACTACTTTGTTAAGGTTCACTTATTTGCAAATTATAAACAGTTATGGAGATATGAGGTCTGCCTGCAAGCAACAATATAAGTTATTATTAGTCGGTCTCTGTTCCTACATAATCTAAAACACAAAAAAAACAGTGCTGTTCATAAACAGTATCTTTTTTTTTTTTTTGTCAGGGTATGCTGGTTCCAGAGATTGAATGGGAAGAGAGTGGATCCATGGCTGAACCTCATCCTGGGATCAATGTCCCGGTATGGGACAGTCCTCTTTTGGGTCCACAAATGTTGGAACTGCAAGACGACATCAATCCATTGTGGAATTCAGACCGTTTGGGAGTTGACCTACATCTTTACTGTCCCGTTTGTTTAGAACTTAATTTAGGCGACACAATTACATACAGAAGAGAGACTGAGCGGGGCAAGACAAAGTTCAAATCAATACTGCTGTATTGTTCAAGGGACTTCATTGTATGTAAGGAAGTTATGAAAATTAGTTCCAGTTTAAATAAAATTCAAATCAGTAGAGATCCCACATTTGCTTAAATTTTGATGTTTTAATCTGTCCATGTTTTCACTGAATTTTACTCTGCAATAAAGGGTGAATGTTTGCACTTTGTTGTTCTATGACCATCTTTTGTTGTGTAGTATTTAACCAGCTATAAAACCCAGTGAGACGAGGATCTTTTTTGGAAGGGTGACCTGGCCAAGAGGTGTATATGTATATGGTTACCATATAAAATCAATGACATTTGAGTTATTAAAAAAATAAAATTAAGGTCCAGCAAAGTGACTTCGGGCTGAGCAGGGGAGGTGTGTTGGGCGTCTGTGATTGACAGTGAGATGAACTTGAGGTAATGTAGTCCCACTGCGTGGTACGGAGCAAAGTGATGCCAGTTTCTCCACAAAACCTGTGGAAGTTGCAGATTTTTCTCCTCCACCTTCAGATGATCAAAACCGTGTCTGAGTGTTGAAATGACGCTAGCATGAAAGCTAAGAGAATAACGTACAAACAATCCCGAGTGAAACGTCCATTGTAAATCTCATGACCAGTACAGAGTTCGATGGATTCTAAGACAACTGCATTCAACCACTGTTGCCTTGCTTCCAGGTCCACTGAAAAGTTGCACAAGCCAGTAATTTTTGACAACCGAAGGCAATAAACCGACAAGCCATGCTAAGGCTAACACGCTAACGACCGACTGGTACAGAATCAAATATGGGCGGGGCTTTTGCCACCCGCAGAAAGTGTAGAGAAAGTGTAAGGGGCCATTCGATTGGCTAAAAGCGAACCCGCCTGCTTTCCCGATGAGTTTGATTGACAGATTTACTAGCCAATGGTGACATTAGTTGACCCGCTCCGTCAGATGAGTCTCAATATTCACCGTAGAAAAATCTCTCACACACACGGAGAGATTCACAAACGAGAACGGGATTTTGAATGCACAGTCTGCAGTTCGAATGATCTGTGAGTTCACATCACATGTGTACCTAAAAATCATGTTTGTGAAGCACTTACTGTGCATTTCTGATACATTTATTGTGAATTTCTAAAATGTTTTTTGTGAAACACAGTGTGCACATTTGTGAGAAACACTTATTGTGCATTTGTAAAACATTTAGTGTGCATTTGTGAAACACAATCTGTGTGTTTGTGAAACACAGCGTGTGTATTTCCGAATTTATTTTTCACGTTTGTATAAAATGACATTTGTGAATCGGAGCGTGTGCATTTGTAAAACCGGTTGTGTGCATTTCTGATTATTGAGACTGAATTAACTCCATAAGAAACTGTTAAATATTAAATATTTGTGAATAAAATAGAAAGGAATTACATGAGTTGCTGTGAGCACAGCTTAATAAATATCAAGTTATTGCACAGTGACCCGGTTAGACAGTCAGGATATTGCACGCATTGTAGTAAAATTAGAGTGAGGTGTGGTTGGTGGACGTATGTGCATTCCGTATGATAATTGCCTATGGAAAAAAGCTGTTTCTTAGTCTGTTTGTCCTGGTTCTGATGGACCTGTACCTCCTTCCAGAGGGCAGCAGTTCAAACAGAGGGAAAGCAGAATGGGTGGAGTTAGTGATGATGCTAGTCACTCTGCTGATGCAGCGAGACTGGTAAATGTCCTTCAGTGAGGGGAGGGGGCAGCCGATGATCCTCTGCGCTGTCTTTACCACTCTCTGGAGACTCTGCCGTTCTGCTTCAGTGCAGTGGGAAAACCACACTGTGATGCCATAGGACAGAATGCTCTCAATGGTTGAGCGGTAGAACGTTACCAGCAGCTCCTGGCTGACGTCGTTCCTCCTAAGTTTTCTCAGGAAGTGCAGGCGTTGCTGGGCCTTCCTGATGACAGTCATGGTGTTGTTAGACCATGTGAGGTAAGCTCAGCGTCCGGGTGGAGGAGAGGTGGGGGTCAAGTTTGACTGTCTGTGGTCTGTTTGTCAGGAAGTCCTTGATCCACGTGCAGGTGAGTGGGTGGAGTCCTAGTTCAGACAGTTTGTTGACCAGAATGTCAGGAATGATTGTGTTAAAGGCTGAGCTATAGTCCACAAAGAGCATCCTGGCGTAGGTGTCTCTGTGTTCCAGGTGGCTCAGCGCAGTGTGGAGGGTGATGGAAATGGCATCATCCGTTGATCTGTTTGCTTTGTAAGCAAACTGGTGGGGGACGAAGATTGGAGGGAGGGAGTCTTTGATGTGTCCCAGGAGCAGCCGCTCCAGACACTTTGTGATGACAGCAGTGAGTGCAACTGGGCGGAAGTCTGTGAGGAAGGCTGTGGATGAGGACTTTTTGGGTATCGGGATGATAGTGGATGACTTCAGGCAAGCAGGGATGAAAGCCTGAGCTAGCGACAGGTTGAAGATTTTTGTGAAGACCTGGGAGAGTTGATCGGCGCAGGCCCGCAGAACCTTTCCGGGAACTCCATCAGGTCCCGCCGCTTTCCTGGGGTTTACCCTGCTGAACATCCGTGCCATCCGTGCCACGTCCATAAAGGCATTGTTTTTATATTTAGAGCTCTAAGCAACCAAACAGTTGTCTATATAAAAGAGCTTTTACAATTGTGCACTTTTAGCAGGCTGAAAAAATTATCTTTTTAAAATTGCCATTTCAAATTTGGGTTTTAAATTTTGTGTTCCATTTTTCTGTGCTTGTATTGGAAGGATTTGTTATTATTTTGTTTAAAAGTGCTACATATTGTATATACACATAATTTATTTAGAGAAATTTGCTATACGTTGTGTTTTTTGGTTTTGTAGTTTAATTTCATTGGATTTATATTAAGGAAAAGAAGTTGCAGCATTGATTAAAAAAGGATAAAAGAGACATTTACTGTCTAAGTCTTATGTTACATCTGTAGAACTGTACTGAGAGTTGGGTTTTGTTTTGGAGCACATTCATATGTTTTGTTTGTAAAAAAAAAAAGATAAAATATTAAGTTAATTGCATTTTACATGACTAGAAAAGCAATGATTATTCATAAAAATCTATGAAAGACATACAAAACAAATGAAAAAGCAGTCTGCCCTCCCTCTTGTGTCTAAACTATTGTCACCTCACTTCTGGGTTAGTTAGCATATAAACAGGCAGCTGGTGTGTGTGTGTGTGTGTGGGGGGGGGGGGGGGGGGGGGGGGGGGGTGAAATTTGACTCCAGCAACAGAGCAGGCTGAGGAACAAGCTGCAGCATGAGGAAAAGACTAAAGCATGTAAGAGGAAATGACATCCTACAGTTGACCAGTTCATTTTATATCTGTAAAGAATATTCAATAAGCATTTAGACATGTTCAGCTATATGCGTGTGAAACTTGGTGTGGATATTTGAAGCATAAGTAATTTTAAAACACACTTGTTTGGAGTCCAGACGGAAAAAGCACAGGTTTTGGGATGAATCAGGATTTTTTTAAAATCATCTGTTTCACCTGGACTTCTGAAAAAAATATGGAAGGCAGCAAACACAGATCCCTACATTTAAAAAAATAAATGGTGTTGATATATGATGATTAAGTTATGAAAAAAAATAGGTGTTTGTAGTTTTGCCTAAAAAGACGTTTTCGGACCTTTTTGGATGAAATGTTGAATAAAAGTTCACCTGTAACTTCAATCATTCTGAATTTTTTTAGGAAGCAGTAGCACATAAATGCCTATGAAAGTTGAATTCTTGGTGCTGATAACCTAAACAGAATTTATGCTAAAAATCTTTGTTCAGTCCAAAATTTCATTAAAAAAATCAAGTGATGAAGTTTCTCGTAGACCCTATAGTGTTACATATCAAAGCTGGAGGTTATTAAAGGCATCTAATTCTGAAATCTCAGCTTCCTGAGACAAACGGCTGATTTATAATAAATTTCTATTATTTGGGTGCACATAATCGACCACTTCCTGTTACGCAGGCACCGTCAGGTGTACACCCATGAAACTTTACATGATGAGAGAGGACCCTTCTGAGTATCTCCAGTTTTAATTTCATGCACATCGGACAAAGCAAAGAGAAAATACAGGGCAGAATGTGCCCAATGCAATAACTAGGTGGCGCTATAGAGCTCGTCCAAGATTGTCATATCCATGGGTTCAGAATAGAAGCTTCATCATATCCATTGAATTTCAGTGAGATTGGACAAGGAATGTGCACGTGAGAGCAACTTTTGTGTGCATAGCGAGATGCCCAACTTTGCCGCTCTGTCACGACCACACCCCCGCATTGAAAGTTATGGTTTTTTGTCAGAGTAAACTTCAATGGCTTTTCAACAGGTGAATGTCATTTTCAGGTGTGTCGGCTCATCCTACTCGGAGTAGTGATGCTCCAAGTAAAACATGTCATTTCCTCTTGCCAGCAGGTGGCGCTACACTTTTTCCAGATTTTTTCACTGCAGACGTGTTCAGAGTCAGACTACAATCATGCACATCAATTTTGGATCAGATTGGATTATGCATGGCTGAGTAATGGCCATTTTTCTTTTCATGGCGTGTTTTCGAAACGACCTCCAATTTTGACGCGCCGCCATGGTCACAAACATCCATAAAAACTTAAAAGCTTTGCAATTTAACATCGGACATGTGTCTAGTTTACAAAACCAAAGTTTGGAGTCATTACTCTCAAATCTCTAGGAGGAGTTCGTTCTAGAGCGAGGCCTGCGAATTACCAAAATACAGCAAAAATGACATATTGTCATCAAAATATCAGACTTCCTGTGCGACTGACAGCTTGGTCCCAAGAGACTTTTTTGTAGGTTTCTATCCGATGAACATGCCCTGTTAAAATCAGGTTTGTACTATAAAGCATATGGAGGTGCTCACGAAAACAAATTTTGCAGGTGGCGCTATCGAGCCATTTTTGTTTACCTATGCCGTTCTCCTATAAAATATGAAATTTTTCGCGACTCCTGATGTGTATACAAAATTTGGTGAGTTTTGGGGTATGTTAAAGGCCTTAAAAAGGCGACTCTTCCGTCGGAAGAAAAAGAATAATAATAATAATAATAATTAAAGCTACAAGTAGCATTTAGCGGGCCCGAGCACGTGCGACCGCATGGCACGAGCGACCGCCCCGTGAGCAACGCCCTGCTCGAGCCATTCTCGTCGTTTTTTCTTGTCCATTCTGGAGCTCCAAGCTATTGTTAATACGACAGCAGCCTGGGGGGGGGGGGGGGGGGGGGGGGCTGTAATCTGTTGCCTTAAGGGACAAAGACTTTTGCATATAGCATGAAAAAAATTCAAGCAATGATGATAATTGCTATCACTGTCCCTAAGGATGAGAACAATAGAACTCATTCAATTTCCACTACAATGTCTAGATGAGTGTCAGCTATGTCTGATAACTTGGCCAATCAGCTGGACCGGGATCTTGCAAAGTGCAGGTGGTTGACGTCCAGTGTGATGAGTCTGTGGACGGCAACAGTACAGCATAGCTTTTGGTTTCCACAAGAGAAGAACTCCTGACACATCTGCCCTAACAGACAATTACAAGAGGAGTTGAAATGTATAACACGGTGAAGGAGTTTTTGTGCAGAAAAAGGTACAATTAGAAAAGCTGGTAGCAGTGACTGCAGATGGGACTCCTGCTATGATCAATAGACAAACAGGTTTCATCACTCACTGTAAAGCTGACCCAGACTTTCCAAAATGTCTGCATTACTGCTGCGTCATTCACCAGCAGGCCTTATGTGCAGAAGTGATTGGCTCTGGACATATAATGACTCTTATTCTGAAAATCGTAAACAACCTCAGCTGCAAAGCTAAACAGCACAGGATTTTTAAGGTGCTATTGGAGGAGATGTCTGTTGAATATGGTGAATATGAACATTGTGAATCTGAACTTGCATTCTTGACTGACATTACTGGAAAACTAAACCACTTGATCTGCGAGCTGCAAGACAATGGCAAAACTATTTTTTTTTGACCAGCCTGCCTGAGCCAGTGTTTTTCTTGTGGGGATCTTTTCTGCCAGGGCTTGTCAGCTTGGTCAGTGGATGTTGCTGCAGTTGTCTACCTTGCTGGGACAGCTGGAGTTAAACACAGCAGCTCACGGCTCTGAAGTGGACTCCGTTGCTGTCCCAGTCTGGATGGGCACTGTGGCGATGTTCCAATGGCCAGGCTGGCTCCTGGTATAAAGAGATTCCCAAATACCATTTCATAACCGCAGAGCCAAGGATGTGTTTACATGTTTAGGTCAAAAATGTGATGGACAGCTTCATGTTGTCTAAACATGCCACCCTGTTATTAATCCAGTTGATATGGTTCTCCATCTGTGTCTAGGTGATAGAAAAGCATTTTTTTTTATATTTAGAGCTCTAAGCAAACAAACAGTTGTCTATATAAAAGAGCTTTTACAATTGTGCACTTTTAGCAGGTCTCTGAGTTCATGTGACCAATGTATGGTGGATTTTCACAGACCTTGTTTAAAACTGAAGGTGAGAGAGACTTAGAGAAATGGCTTCATTGTTCTGGAGTTCTTTGTTTCATCCACAGAAGAGTAGAATTGGTGATTGATTTTGAAAAGCTGCTGAAAAAAGTATCTTTTTCAAATTGCAATTTCTAACTTGGGTTTTACATTTTGTGTTCCATTTTTTGTGCTTTAATTGGGAAGCATTTGTTATTTGTTTGGTGTTTTTAAGGTTCTGCAAATATACATATCATTTTTTAGAGACATTTGTTATCAGTTGTGTTTGTTGATTTGTAGTTTAATTTCATTGGATGTATAGATGTCGTGTGGGGGGGAGGCTCGAGAGCAGGTAGGACCCAGGCGCAGAGACGGGAGGCAAACGGGTTCAGGGCAAGTGGGTTTATTTAACTAACAAAAAGCGCTGCAGAGCAGGATGACAAAACTAAAAACAAAAACTTACTGTGGCATGGCAAGGGACATGGACGCCAGACAAGAAGACGTGATCAACATGAGCAGAAGTTAATGGACCAGCACAGGAGGAAGGCAGAGACAAGACTTATATACAGACAGGGCAGACAAGACACAGGTGAACACGATTAGGGCAGATGGGGACCAAAGGAAGTAAAACTCAAGAAACATGACAAGACAGGAAACCTTTCAAAATAAAACAGGAAACAGAACCAAACAAGGCAGAACAAGAACTAAAGCGAAAAACAAGACAACAAACTGAAACCATGACAATAGAAAGGAAAAGAAGTTCAAACATTGATTATAAAAAAGGATATAAGAGATAAAAAAAAGAAAAAGGAAAAGAAAAAAGATAAAATATTGATTTAATTGCATTTTGAATGAATAAAAAACAATGATTAATAGAATCAGAAATCAGAAAAAGTTTTATTGCCAGGTTCAGTAGAGCGCACTTTACAAAACGAGGAATTTGACTTGGTGTATAGTGCAATTAAGAATAAGTTAAAAATTAAGTTAACAACAACAACACACTATATACAGTAGAGTAAGGTGAATTAAAGTGGGAGCACAGATGGGCTGGGATGGTGGGGCCTGTAAGTGGCACCGACAGTCCTTTGGTGGGCGGGGGGGGAGGGGGGGTCACCTGGGGGAGTTGGGGTTCTGTTCAGCAGGCTGGCTGCAGTGGGGAAGAAGCTGTTCTTGTGGCGCGAGGTCCCGCCTCCAGGTCCTGGAGATGTGCAGCTCCTGGAGAGACGGGAGGTGGCAGCCGATCACCTTCTCTGCTGAGTGGATGACGCGTTGCAGCTTGGCCTTGTCTCTGGCCGTGGCCGCAGCGAACCAGACTGTGATGGAGGACGTGAGGGTGGATTCGATGATGGCGGTGTAAAAGTCTACCAGCATCTTTTCAGGGAGGTGAAACTTCTTCAGCTGCCTCAGGAAGTACATCCTCTGCTGGACCTTCTTAGTGATGGAGCTGATGTTCTGCTCCCACTTGAGGTCCTGGCTGATGATGGTTCCCAGGAAGCAGAAGGACTCCACAGAGGTCACCGGGGAGTCACAGAGGATGACAGGGGGGAGGGGGGCTGGGGCCTTCCTGAAGTCCACTGTCATCTCCACTGTCTTCAGAGCATTAAGCTCCAGGTTGTTAGCGCTGCACTATGACACCAGCCTGGCTATTTCACTCCTGTAGGCCGACTCATCTCCGTCAGAGATGAGGCCGATGAGTGTGGTGTCGTCAGCAAACTTCAGGAGTTTGACAGACAGGTGACCAGCTGTGCAGCTGTTTGTGTACAGGGAGAGTAACAGGGGTGAAAGGACACAGCCCTGGGGGGATCCGGTGCTTGTGGTCCGAGTATCTGAGACGAGCTTCCCCAGCCTCACATACTGCTGTCTGTCCGTCAGGAAGTCTGTGATCCACCTGCAGGTGGAGTCAGGCACATTCATCTTGGAGAGTTTTTAATACTAAAGATGTATGAAAGACATACCGAAAAAATATGTCTTTCAGTGTTTAACTGGCTGTCTTTGGATTATGCATGCCTGAGTAATGACCATTCTTACTCCTCATCTCTCTGTTCACTGCTTGCTAATTTACATAGCAGGGGTCCCAGCAGGAGGGGGCGGGGTTGTAACACGACTCCTTCAGCAGAGCCAGGCTGAGAGAGGCTTTGACATGTAAGATGTTAGATGTTAGAATGCCAGATGTTAGAATGAGCAGTTCATTTTATATCTATGAAAATATTCAGGGAGCTATGGGACATGTTCAGCTTTAGGTCTGTGAAAATTGGTGTCGATTGTTGAAACATAAGTTACCATAAAAAAATGTTTGTTTGGAGTCTAGACAGATTTAACACGGGTTTTTGGATGAAAAGGATTTTTTATAAATCATCTGTTACACTTTTAAGTCTGAAAAAAATATGGAAGGCAGCAAACACAGATCCCTACCGTTTTTATTTTTTTTGTGCTGATATTTGAAAGATAAGTTATGCAAAAAAATAGGTGTTTGCAGTTTTGCCTAAAAAGACGTTTTCGGACCTTTTTGGATGAAATGTTCTCTAAAAGTTCACCTGTAACTTCAATCATTCTGAATTTTTTTAGGAAGCAGTAGCACATAAATGCCTATGAAAGTTGAATTCTTGGTGCTGATAACCTAAACAGAATTTATGCTAAAAATCTTTGTTCAGTCCAAAATTGTATAGGAAAAAAAGAGGTATGAAGTTTCTCATAGACCCTATTGTGTTACATATCAAAGCTGGAGGTTATTAAAGGCATCTAATTCTGATATCTCAGCTTCCTGAGACAAACGGCTGATTTATAATAAATTTCTATTATTTGGGTGCACATAATCGACCACTTCCTGTTACGCAGGCACCGTCAGGTGTACACCCATGAAACTTCAGATTATGAGAGAGGACCCTTCTGAGTATCTCCAGTTTTAATTTCATGCACATCGGACAAAGCAAAGAGAAAATACAGGGCAGAATGTGCCCCATACAATAACTAGGTGGCGCTATAGAGCTCGTCCAAAGTTGTCATATCCATGGGTTCAGAATAGAAGCTTCATCATATCCATTGAATTTCAGTGAGATTGGACAAGGAATGTGCACGTGAGAGCAACTTTTGTGTGCATAGCGAGATGCCCAACTTTGCCGCTCTGTCACGACCACACCCCCGCATTGAAAGTTATGTTTTTTTGTCAGAGTAAACTTCAATGGCTTTTCAACAGGTGGACGTCATTTTAAGGTGTGTCGGCTCATCCTACTCGGAGTAGTGATGCTCCAAGTAAAACATGTCATTTCCTCTTGCCAGCAGGTGGCGCTACACTTTTTCCAGATTTTTTCACTGCAGATGTGTTCAGAGTCAGACTACAATCATGCATATCAATTTTGGATCAGATTGAATTATGCATGGCTGAGTAATGGCCATTTTTCTTTTCATGGCGTGTTTTCGAAACGACCTCCAATTTTGACGCGCCGCCATGGTCACAAACATCCATAAAAACTTAAAAGCTTTGCAATTTAACATCGGACATGTGTCTAGTTTACAAAACCAAAGTTTGGAGTCATTACTCTCAAATCTCTAGGAGGAGTTCGTTCTAGAGCGAGGCCTGCAAATGACCAAAATACAGCAAAAATGACATATTGTCATCAAAATATCAGACTTCCTGTGCGACTGACAGCTTGGTCCCAAGAGACTTTTTTGTAGGTTTCTATCTGATGAACATGCCCTGTTAAAATCAAGCTTGTATGTCAAAGCATATGCGGGGGCTCGGGACAAATGTCACTGTAGGTGGCGCTGTCGAGCCGTTTTTGTGCGCCCATGCCAATCTCCTGTAAAATACGAAATTTTTCGCGACTCCTGATGTGTGTGCCAAATTTGGTGAGTTTTGGGGTATGTTAAAGGCCTCAAAAAGGCGACTCTTCAGTCGGAAGAAAAAGAATAATAATAATAATTAAAGCTACAAGTAGCATTTAGCGGGCCCGAGCACGTGCGACCGCATGGCACGAGCGACCGCCCCGTGAGCAACGCCCTGCTCGAGCCATTCTCGTCGTTTTTTCTTGTCCATTCTGGAGCTCCAAGCTATTGTTAATACGACAGCAGCCTGGGGGGGGGCTGTAATCTGTTGCCTTAAGGGACAAAGACTTTTGCATATAGCATGAAAAAAATTCAAGCAATGATGATAATTGCTATCACTGTCCCTAAGGATGAGAACAATAGAACTCATTCAATTTCCACTACAATGTCTAGATGAGTGTCAGCTATGTCTGATAACTTGGCCAATTAGCTGGACCGGGATCTTGCAAAGTGCAGGTGGTTAACGTCCAGTGTAATGAGTCTGTGGACGGCAACAGTACAGCATAGCTTTTGGTTTCCACAAGAGAAGAACTCCTGACACATCTGCCCTAACAGACAACTACAAGAGGAGTTGAAATGTATAACACGGTGAAGGAGTTTTTGTGCAGAAAAAGGTACAATTAGAAAAGCTGGTAGCAGTGACTGCAGATGGGACTCCTGCTATGATCAATAGACAAACAGGTTTCATCACTCACTGTAAAGCTGACCCAGACTTTCCAAAATGTCTGCATTACTGCTGCGTCATTCACCAGCAGGCCTTATGTGCAGAAGTGATTGGCTCTGGACATATAATGACTCTTATTCTGAAAATCGTAAACAACCTCAGCTGCAAAGCAAAACAGCACAGGATTTTTAAGGTGCTATTGGAGGAGATGTCTGTTGAATATGGTGAATATGAACATTGTGAATCTGAACTTGCATTCTTGACTGACATTACTGGAAAACTAAACCACTTGATCTGCGAGCTGCAAGACAATGGCAAAACTATTTTTTTTTGACCAGCCTGCCTGAGCCAGTGTTTTTCTTGTGGGGATCTTTTCTGCCAGGGCTTGTCAGCTTGGTCAGTGGATGTTGCTGCAGTTGTCTCCCTTGCTGGGACAGCTGGAGTTAAACACAGCAGCTCACGGCTCTGAAGTGGACCCCGTTGCTGTCCCAGTCTGGATGGGCACTGTGGCGATGTTCCAATGGCCAGGCTGGCTCCTGGTATAAAGAGATTCCCAAATACCATTTCCTAACCGCAGAGCCAAGGATGTGTTTACATGTTTAGGTCAAAAATGTGATGGACAGCTTCATGTTGTCTAAACATGCCACCCTGTTATTAATCCAGTTGATATGGTTCTCCATCTGTGTCTAGGTGATAGAAAAGCATTTTTTTTTATATTTACAGCTCTAAGCAAACAAACAGTTGTCTATATAAAAGAGCTTTTACAATTGTGCACTTTTAGCAGGTCTCTGAGTTCATGTGACCAATGTATGGTGGATTTTCACAGACCTTGTTTAAAACTGAAGGTGAGAGAGACTTAGAGAAATGGCTTCATTGTTCTGGAGTTCTTTGTTTCATCCACAGAAGAGTAGAATTGGTGATTGATTTTGAAAAGCTGCTGAAAAAAGTATCTTTTCAAATTGCAATTTCTAACTTGGGTTTTACATTTTGTGTTCCATTTTTTGTGCTTTATTTGGGAAGCATTTGTTATTTGTTTGGTGTTTTTAAGGTTCTGCAAATATACACATCATTTTTTAGAGACATTTGTTATCAGTTGTGTTTGTTGATTTGTAGTTTAATTTCATTGGATGTATAGATGTCGTGTGGGGGGGAGGCTCGAGAGCAGGTAGGACCCAGGCGCAGAGACGGGAGGCAAACGGGTTCAGGGCAAGTGGGTTTATTTAACTAACAAAAAGCGCTGCAGAGCAGGATGACAAAACTAAAAACAAAAACTTACTGTGGCATGGCAAGGGACATGGACGCCAGACAAGAAGACGTGATCAACATGAGCAGAAGTTAATGGACCAGCACAGGAGGAAGGCAGAGACAAGACTTATATACAGACAGGGCAGACAAGACACAGGTGAACACGATTAGGGCAGATGGGGACCAAAGGAAGTAAAACTCAAAAACATGACAAGACAGGAAACCTTTCAAAATAAAACAGGAAACAGAACCAAACAAGACAGAACAAGAACTAAAGCGAAAAAAAAGACAACAAACTGAAACCATGACAATAGAAAGGAAAAGAAGTTCAAACATTGATTATAAAAAAGGATATAAGAGATAAAAAAAAAGAAAAAGGAAAAGAAAAAAGATAAAATATTGATTTAATTGCATTTTGAATGAATAAAAAACAATGATTAATAGAATCAGAAATCAGAAAAAGTTTTATTGCCAGGTTCAGTAGAGCGCACTTTACAAAACGAGGAATTTGACTTGGTGTATAGTGCAATTAAGAATAAGTTAAAAATTAAGTTAACAACAACAACACACTATATACAGTAGAGTAAGGTGAATTAAAGTGGGAGCACAGATGGGCTGGGATGGTGGGGCCTGTAAGTGGCACCGACAGTCCTTTGGTGGGCGGGGGGGGGGGAGGGGGGGTCACCTGGGGGAGTTGGGGTACTGTTCAGCAGGCTGACTGCAGTGGGGAAGAAGCTGTTCTTGTGGCGCGAGGTCCTGGTCCTGATGGACCGGAGCCTCTTGCCAGAAGGGAGGGGCCGAAAGAGATTATGTCCTGGATGAGAGGGGTTGGCTACAATCCTGGCTGCCCGCCTCCAGGTCCTGGAGATGTGCAGCTCCTGGAGAGACGGGAGGTGGCAGCCGATCACCTTCTCTGCTGAGTGGATGACGCGTTGCAGCTTGGCCTTGTCTCTGGCCGTGGCCGCAGCGAACCAGACTGTGATGGAGGACGTGAGGGTGGATTCGATGATGGCGGTGTAAAAGTCTACCAGCATCTTTTCAGGGAGGTGAAACTTCTTCAGCTGCCTCAGGAAGTACATCCTCTGCTGGACCTTCTTAGTGATGGAGCTGATGTTCTGCTCCCACTTGAGGTCCTGGCTGATGATGGTTCCCAGGAAGCAGAAGGACTCCACAGAGGTCACCGGGGAGTCACAGAGGATGACAGGGGGGAGGGGGGCTGGGGCCTTCCTGAAGTCCACTGTCATCTCCACTGTCTTCAGAGCATTAAGCTCCAGGTTGTTAGCGCTGCACTATGACACCAGCCTGGCTATTTCACTCCTGTAGGCCGACTCATCTCCGTCAGAGATGAGGCCGATGAGTGTGGTGTCGTCAGCAAACTTCAGGAGTTTGACAGACAGGTGACCAGCTGTGCAGCTGTTTGTGTACAGGGAGAGTAACAGGGGTGAAAGGACACAGCCCTGGGGGGATCGGGTGCTTGTGGTCCGAGTATCTGAGACGAGCTTCCCCAGCCTCACATACTGCTGTCTGTCCGTCAGGAAGTCTGTGATCCACCTGCAGGTGGAGTCAGGCACATTCATCTTGGAGAGTTTTTAATACTAAGTCTAGACAGATTTAACACAGGTTTTTGGATGAAAAAGGATTTTTTATAAATCATCTGTTACACTTTTAAGTCTGAAAAAAATATGGAAGGCAGCAAACACAGATCCCTACCGTTTTTAATTTTTTTGTGCTGATATTTGAAAGATAAGTTATGCAAAAAAATAGGTGTTTGCAGTTTTGCCTAAAAAGACGTTTTCGGACCTTTTTGGATCAAATGTTGTCTAAAAGTTCACCTGTAACTTCAATCATTCTGAATTTTTTTAGGAAAACTAAACCACTTCAACTGTGATCTGCAAGGCAATGGTAAAACTATATTTTTTATGGAACAGCCTGCAGTGTTTCTTGTGGGGATCTTTTCTGCCAGGGCTTGCCGGCTTGGTCGGTGGTTGTTGCTGTTACCAATCCAGTTGATATGGTTCTCCATCTGTGTCTAAGTGATATAATCAGAATCAGAATCGTTTATTGTCATTGTACATGGGGATACAATGAAATTGCAGCAGCCTTGGAGTGAAAGAGTTACATAAAATAAAAATAAAAATAGAATAGAAAAAGAAATACTGTATTTACAACTCTTAACAAAAAATGAACAATATGGACAGAAACTGTTAAATATTAAATATTTGTGAATAAAATAGAATGGAATTACATGAGTTGCTGTGAGCACAGCTTAATAAATATCAAGTTATTGCACAGTGACCCGGTTAGACAGTCAGGATATTGCACGCATTGTAGTAAAATTAGAGTGAGGTGTGGTTGGTGGACGTATGTGCATTCCGTATGATAATTGCCTGTGGAAAAAAGCTGTTTCTTAGTCTGTTTGTCCTGGTTCTGATGGACCTGTACCTCCTTCCAGAGGGCAGCAGTTCAAACAGAGGGAAAGCAGAATGGGTGGAGTTAGTGGTGATGCTAGTCACTCTGCTGAGGCAGCGAGACTGGTAAATGTCCTTCAGTGAGGGGAGGGGGCAGCCGATGATCCTCTGCGCTGTCTTTACCACTCTCTGGAGACTCTGCCGTTCTGCTTCAGTGCAGTGGGAAAACCACACTGTGATGCCATAGGACAGAATGCTCTCAATGGTTGAGCGGTAGAACGTTACCAGCAGCTCCTGGCTGACGTCGTTCCTCCTAAGTTTTCTCAGGAAGTGCAGGCGTTGCTGGGCCTTCCTGATGACAGTCATGGTGTTGTTAGACCATGTGAGGTCAGCAGAGATGGTGGTGCCCAGGAGGGTGAAGCTGTGGACCCTCTCCACACAGTTTCCATCGATGTAGAGTGGGGGTGGATCTGTTCTGTTTTTTCTGAAGTCCAGGATGATCTCCTTGGTCTTGGTGGTGTTCAGGATGAGGTTATTAGCCTGACACCACCTTGAGAGTTTCAGGACTTCGTCTCTGTAGGCCGTCTCGTCGTCCCCAGAGATCAGCCCCACCACAGTAGTGTCGTCTGCAAACTTCACCACGGTGTTGCTGGTGTGGGCTGGTCTGCAGTCTGCTGTGTACAGTGTATACAGCAGAGGACTCAGCACACATCCCTGTGTGGAGCCTGTGCTCAGCGTCCGGGTGGAGGAGAGGTGGGGGTCAAGTTTGACTGTCTGTGGTCTGTTTGTCAGGAAGTCCTTGATCCACGAGCAGGTGAGTGGGTGGAGTCCTAGTTCAGACAGTTTGTTGACCAGAATGTCAGGAATGATTGTGTTAAAGGCTGAGCTATAGTCCACAAAGAGCATCCTGGCGTAGGTGTCTCTGTGTTCCAGGTGGCTCAGCGCAGTGTGGAGGGTGATGGAAATGGCATCATCCGTTGATCTGTTTGCTTTGTAAGCAAACTGGTGGGGGACGAAGATTGGAGGGAGGGAGTCTTTGATGTGTCCCAGGAGCAGCCGCTCCAGACACTTTGTGATGACAGCAGTGAGTGCAACTGGGCGGAAGTCCGTGAGGAAGGCTGTGGATGAGGACTTTTTGGGTATCGGGATGATAGTGGATGACTTCAGGCAAGCAGGGATGAAAGCCTGAGCTAGCGACAGGTTGAAGATTTTTGTGAAGACCTGGGAGAGTTGATCGGCGCAGGCCCGCAGAACCTTTCCGGGAACTCCATCAGGTCCCGCCGCTTTCCTGGGGTTTACCCTGCTGAACATCCGTGCCATCCGTGCCACGTCCATAAAGGCATTGTTTTTATATTTAGAGCTCTAAGCAACCAAACAGTTGTCTATATAAAAGAGCTTTT
This sequence comes from Oryzias latipes, assembly GCF_053564925.1. Taxonomy (NCBI): domain Eukaryota; kingdom Metazoa; phylum Chordata; class Actinopteri; order Beloniformes; family Adrianichthyidae; genus Oryzias; species Oryzias latipes. The sequence goes on along the minus strand of NC_136256.1, from coordinate 13,671,438 downwards.
ACAATTGTGCACTTTTAGCAGGCTGAAAAAATTATCTTTTTAAAATTGCCATTTCAAATTTGGGTTTTAAATTTTGTGTTCCATTTTTCTGTGCTTGTATTGGAAGGATTTGTTATTATTTTGTTTAAAAGTGCTACATATTGTATATACACATAATTTATTTAGAGAAATTTGCTATAGGTTGTGTTTTTTGGTTTTGTAGTTTAATTTCATTGGATTTATATTAAGGAAAAGAAGTTGCAGCATTGATTAAAAAAGGATAAAAGAGACATTTACTGTCTAAGTCTTATGTTACATCTGTAGAACTGTACTGAGAGTTGGGTTTTGTTTTGGAGCACATTCATATGTTTTGTTTGTAAAAAAAAAAGATAAAATATTAGGTTAATTGCATTTTACATGACTAGAAAAGCAATGATTATTCATAAAAATCTATGAAAGACATACAAAACAAATGAAAAAGCAGTCTGCCCTCCCTCTTGTGTCTAAACTCTTGTCACCTCACTTCTGGGTTAGTTAGCATATGAACTGGCAGCTGGTGTGTGTGTGTGGGGGGGGGGGGGGGGGGGGTGAAATTTGACTCCAGCAACAGGGATGATTGAGGAGCAGGCTGCAGCATGAGGAAAAGACTTAAGCATGTAAGAGGAAATGACATCCTACAGTTGACCAGTTCATTTTATATCTGTAAAGAATATTCAATAAGCATTTAGACATGTTCAGCTATATGCGTGTGAAACTTGGTGTGGATATTTGAAGCATAAGTAATTTTAAAACACACTTGTTTGGAGTCCAGACGGAAAAAGCACAGGTTTTGGGATGAATCAGGATTTTTTTAAAATCATCTGTTTCACCTGGACTTCTGAAAAAAATATGGAAGGCAGCAAACACAGATCCCTACATTTAAAAAAATAAATGGTGTTGATATATGATGATTAAGTTATGAAAAAAAATAGGTGTTTGTAGTTTTGCCTAAAAAGACGTTTTCGGACCTTTTTGGATGTAATGCTCTCTAAGATGTCACCTGTAACTTCAATCATTCTGAATTTTTTTAGGAAGCAGTAGCACATAAATGCCTATGAAAGTTGAATTCTTGGTGCTGATAACCTAAACAGAATTTATGCTAAAAATCTTTGTTCAGTCCAAAATTTCATTAAAAAAATCAAGTGATGAAGTTTCTCGTAGACCCTATAGTGTTACATATCAAAGCTGGAGGTTATTAAAGGCATCTAATTCTGAAATCTCAGCTTCCTGAGACAAACGGCTGATTTATAATAAATTTCTATTATTTGGGTGCACATAATCGACCACTTCCTGTTACGCAGGCACCGTCAGGTGTACACCCATGAAACTTTACATGATGAGAGAGGACCCTTCTGAGTATCTCCAGTTTTAATTTCATGCACATCGGACAAAGCAAAGAGAAAATACAGGGCAGAATGTGCCCAATGCAATAACTAGGTGGCGCTATAGAGCTCGTCCAAGATTGTCATATCCATGGGTTCAGAATAGAAGCTTCATCATATCCATTGAATTTCAGTGAGATTGGACAAGGAATGTGCACGTGAGAGCAACTTTTGTGTGCATAGCGAGATGCCCAACTTTGCCGCTCTGTCACGACCACACCCCCGCATTGAAAGTTATGGTTTTTTGTCAGAGTAAACTTCAATGGCTTTTCAACAGGTGGACGTCATTTTCAGGTGTGTCGGCTCATCCTACTCGGAGTAGTGATGCTCCAAGTAAAACATGTCATTTCCTCTTGCCAGCAGGTGGCGCTACACTTTTTCCAGATTTTTTCACTGCAGATGTGTTCAGAGTCAGACTACAATCATGCATATCAATTTTGGATCAGATTGGATTATGCATGGCTGAGTAATGGCCATTTTTCTTTTCATGGCGTGTTTTCGAAACGACCTCCAATTTTGACGCGCCGCCATGGTCACAAACATCCATAAAAACTTAAAAGCTTTGCAATTTAACATCGGACATGTGTCTAGTTTACAAAACCAAAGTTTGGAGTCATTACTCTCAAATCTCTAGGAGGAGTTCGTTCTAGAGCGAGGCCTGCAAATGACCAAAATACAGCAAAAATGACATATTGTCATCAAAATATCAGACTTCCTGTGCGACAGACAGCTTGGTCCCAAGAGACTTTTTTGTAGGTTTCTATCCGATGAACATGCCCTGTTAAAATCAGGTTTGTACTATAAAGCATATGGAGGTGCTCGCGAAAACAAATTTTGCAGGTGGCGCTATCGAGCCATTTTTGTTTACCTATGCCGTTCTCCTATAAAATATGAAATTTTTCGCGACTCCTGATGTGTATACAAAATTTGGTGAGTTTTGGGGTATGTTAAAGGCCTCAAAAAGGCGACTCTTCCGTCGGAAGAAAAAGAATAATAATAATTAAAGCTACAAGTAGCATTTAGCGGGCCCGAGCACGTGCGACCGCTTGGCACGAGCGACCGCCCCGTGAGCAACGCCCTGCTCGAGCCATTCTCGTCGTTTTTTCTTGTCCATTCTGGAGCTCCAAGCTATTGTTAATACGACAGCAGCCTGGGGGGGGGGGGGGGGGGGGGGCTGTAATCTGTTGCCTTAATGGACAAAGACTTTTGCATATAGCATGAAAAAAATTCAAGCAATGATGATAATTGCTATCACTGTCCCTAAGGATGAGAACAATAGAACTCATTCAATTTCCACTACAATGTCTAGATGAGTGTCAGCTATGTCTGATAACTTGGCCAATTAGCTGGACCGGGATCTTGCAAAGTGCAGGTGGTTAACGTCCAGTGTAATGAGTCTGTGGACGGCAACAGTACAGCATAGCTTTTGGTTTCCACAAGAGAAGAACTCCTGACACATCTGCCCTAACAGACAACTACAAGAGGAGTTGAAATGTATAACACGGTGAAGGAGTTTTTGTGCAGAAAAAGGTACAATTAGAAAAGCTGGTAGCAGTGACTGCAGATGGGACTCCTGCTATGATCAATAGACAAACAGGTTTCATCACTCACTGTAAAGCTGACCCAGACTTTCCAAAATGTCTGCATTACTGCTGCGTCATTCACCAGCAGGCCTTATGTGCAGAAGTGATTGGCTCTGGACATATAATGACTCTTATTCTGAAAATCGTAAACAACCTCAGCTGCAAAGCAAAACAGCACAGGATTTTTAAGGTGCTATTGGAGGAGATGTCTGTTGAATATGGTGAATATGAACATTGTGAATCTGAACTTGCATTCTTGACTGACATTACTGGAAAACTAAACCACTTGATCTGCGAGCTGCAAGACAATGGCAAAACTATTTTTTTTTGACCAGCCTGCCTGAGCCAGTGTTTTTCTTGTGGGGATCTTTTCTGCCAGGGCTTGTCAGCTTGGTCAGTGGATGTTGCTGCAGTTGTCTCCCTTGCTGGGACAGCTGGAGTTAAACACAGCAGCTCACGGCTCTGAAGTGGACCCCGTTGCTGTCCCAGTCTGGATGGGCACTGTGGCGATGTTCCAATGGCCAGGCTGGCTCCTGGTATAAAGAGATTCCCAAATACCATTTCCTAACCGCAGAGCCAAGGATGTGTTTACATGTTTAGGTCAAAAATGTGATGAACAGCTTCATGTTGTCTAAACATGCCACCCTGTTATTAATCCAGTTGATATGGTTCTCCATCTGTGTCTAGGTGATAGAAAAGCATTTTTTTTTATATTTACAGCTCTAAGCAAACAAACAGTTGTCTATATAAAAGAGCTTTTACAATTGTGCACTTTTAGCAGGTCTCTGAGTTCATGTGACCAATGTATGGTGGATTTTCACAGACCTTGTTTAAAACTGAAGGTGAGAGAGACTTAGAGAAATGGCTTCATTGTTCTGGAGTTCTTTGTTTCATCCACAGAAGAGTAGAATTGGTGATTGATTTTGAAAAGCTGCTGAAAAAAGTATCTTTTCAAATTGCAATTTCTAACTTGGGTTTTACATTTTGTTTTCCATTTTTTGTGCTTTATTTGGGAAGCATTTGTTATTTGTTTGGTGTTTTTAAGGTTCTGCAAATATACACATCATTTTTTAGAGACATTTGTTATCAGTTGTGTTTGTTGATTTGTAGTTTAATTTCATTGGATGTATAGATGTCGTGTGGGGGGGAGGCTCGACAGCAGGTAGGACCCAGGCGCAGAGACGGGAGGCAAACGGGTTCAGGGCAAGTGGGTTTATTTAACTAACAAAAAGCGCTGCAGAGCAGGATGACAAAACTAAAAACAAAAACTTACTGTGGCATGGCAAGGGACATGGACGCCAGACAAGAAGACGTGATCAACATGAGCAGAAGTTAATGGACCAGCACAGGAGGAAGGCAGAGACAAGACTTATATACAGACAGGGCAGACAAGACACAGGTGAACACGATTAGGGCAGATGGGGACCAAAGGAAGTAAAACTCAAAAACATGACAAGACAGGAAACCTTTCAAAATAAAACAGGAAACAGAACCAAACAAGACAGAACAAGAACTAAAGCGGAAAAAAAGACAACAAACTGAAACCATGACAATAGAAAGGAAAAGAAGTTCAAACATTGATTATAAAAAAGGATATAAGAGATAAAAAAAAAGAAAAAGGAAAAGAAAAAAGATAAAATATTGATTTAATTGCATTTTGAATGAATAAAAAACAATGATTAATAGAATCAGAAATCAGAAAAAGTTTTATTGCCAGGTTCAGTAGAGCGCACTTTACAAAACGAGGAATTTGACTTGGTGTATAGTGCAATTAAGAATAAGTTAAAAATTAAGTTAACAACAACAACACACTATATACAGTAGAGTAAGGTGAATTAAAGTGGGAGCACAGATGGGCTGGGATGGTGGGGCCTGTAAGTGGCACCGACAGTCCTTTGGTGGGCGGGGGGGGGGGGGGGAGGGGGGGTCACCTGGGGGAGTTGGGGTACTGTTCAGCAGGCTGACTGCAGTGGGGAAGAAGCTGTTCTTGTGGCGCGAGGTCCTGGTCCTGATGGACCGGAGCCTCTTGCCAGAAGGGAGGGGCCGAAAGAGATTATGTCCTGGATGAGAGGGGTTGGCTACAATCCTGGCTGCCCGCCTCCAGTTCCTGGAGATGTGCAGCTCCTGGAGAGACGGGAGGTGGCAGCCGATCACCTTCTCTGCTGAGTGGATGACGCGTTGCAGCTTGGCCTTGTCTCTGGCCGTGGCCGCAGCGAACCAGACTGTGATGGAGGACGTGAGGGTGGATTCGATGATGGCGGTGTAAAAGTCTACCAGCATCTTTTCAGGGAGGTGAAACTTCTTCAGCTGCCTCAGGAAGTACATCCTCTGCTGGACCTTCTTAGTGATGGAGCTGATGTTCTGCTCCCACTTGAGGTCCTGGCTGATGATGGTTCCCAGGAAGCAGAAGGACTCCACAGAGGTCACCGGGGAGTCACAGAGGATGACAGGGGGGAGGGGGGCTGGGGCCTTCCTGAAGTCCACTGTCATCTCCACTGTCTTCAGAGCATTAAGCTCCAGGTTGTTAGCGCTGCACTATGACACCAGCCTGGCTATTTCACTCCTGTAGGCCGACTCATCTCCGTCAGAGATGAGGCCGATGAGTGTGGTGTCGTCAGCAAACTTCAGGAGTTTGACAGACAGGTGACCAGCTGTGCAGCTGTTTGTGTACAGGGAGAGTAACAGGGGTGAAAGGACACAGCCCTGGGGGGATCCGGTGCTTGTGGTCCGAGTATCTGAGACGAGCTTCCCCAGCCTCACATACTGCTGTCTGTCCGTCAGGAAGTCTGTGATCCACCTGCAGGTGGAGTCAGGCACATTCATCTTGGAGAGTTTTTAATACTAAGTCTAGACAGATTTAACACAGGTTTTTGGATGAAAAAGGATTTTTTATAAATCATCTGTTACACTTTTAAGTCTGAAAAAAATATGGAAGGCAGCAAACACAGATCTCTACCGTTTTTAATTTTTTTGTGCTGATATTTGAAAGATAAGTTATGCAAAAAAATAGGTGTTTGCAGTTTTGCCTAAAAAGACGTTTTCGGACCTTTTTGGATCAAATGTTGTCTAAAAGTTCACCTGTAACTTCAATCATTCTGAATTTTTTTAGGAAAACTAAACTGTCTTTACCACTCTCTGGAGACTCTGCCGTTCTGCTTCAGTGCAGTGGGAAAACCACACTGTGATGCCATAGGACAGAATGCTCTCAATGGTTGAGCGGTAGAACGTTACCAGCAGCTCCTGGCTGACGTCGTTCCTCCTAAGTTTTCTCAGGAAGTGCAGGCGTTGCTGGGCCTTCCTGATGACAGTCATGGTGTTGTTAGACCATGTGAGGTCAGCAGAGATGGTGGTGCCCAGGAGGGTGAAGCTGTGGACCCTCTCCACACAGTTTCCATCGATGTAGAGTGGGGGTGGATCTGTTCTGTTCTGCAAACTGGTGGGGGACGAAGATTGGAGGGAGGGAGTCTTTGATGTGTCCCAGGAGCAGCCGCTCCAGACACTTTGTGATTACAGCAGTGAGTGCAACTGGGCGGAAGTCCGTGAGGAAGGCTGTGGATGAGGACTTTTTGAGTATCGGGATGATAGTGGATGACTTCAGGCAAGCAGGGATGAAAGCCTGAGCTAGCGACAGGTTGAAGATTTTTGTGAAGACCTGGGAGAGTTGATCGGCGCAGGCCCGCAGAACCTTTCCGGGAACTCCATCAGGTCCCGCCGCTTTCCTGGGGTTTACCCTGCTGAACATCCGTGCCATCCGTGCCACGTCCATAAAGGCATTGTTTTTATATTTAGAGCTCTAAGCAACCAAACAGTTGTCTATATAAAAGAGCTTTTACAATTGTGCACTTTTAGCAGGCTGAAAAAATTATCTTTTTAAAATTGCCATTTCAAATTTGGGTTTTAAATTTTGTGTTCCATTTTTCTGTGCTTGTATTGGAAGGATTTGTTATTATTTTGTTTAAAAGTGCTACATATTGTATATACACATAATTTATTTAGAGAAATTTGCTATAGGTTGTGTTTTTTGGTTTTGTAGTTTAATTTCATTGGATTTATATTAAGGAAAAGAAGTTGCAGCATTGATTAAAAAAGGATAAAAGAGACATTTACTGTCTAAGTCTTATGTTACATCTGTAGAACTGTACTGAGAGTTGGGTTTTGTTTTGGAGCACATTCATATGTTTTGTTTGTAAAAAAAAAAAGATAAAATATTAAGTTAATTGCATTTTACATGACTAGAAAAGCAATGATTATTCATAAAAATCTATGAAAGACATACAAAACAAATGAAAAAGCAGTCTGCCCTCCCTCTTGTGTCTAAACTCTTGTCACCTCACTTCTGGGTTAGTTAGCATATGAACTGGCAGCTGGTGTGTGTGTGTGGGGGGGGGGGGGGGGTGAAATTTGACTCCAGCAACAGGGATGATTGAGGAGCAGGCTGCAGCATGAGGAAAAGACTTAAGCATGTAAGAGGAAATGACATCCTACAGTTGACCAGTTCATTTTATATCTGTAAAGAATATTCAAGAAGCATTTAGACATGTTCAGCTATATGCGTGTTAAACTTGGTGTGGATATTTGAAGCATAAGTAATTTTAAAACACACTTGTTTGGAGTCCAGACGGAAAAAGCACAGGTTTTGGGATGAAAAAGGATTTTTTTAAAATCATCTGTTTCACCTGGACTTCTGAAAAAAATATGGAAGGCAGCAAACACAGATCCCTACATTTAAAAAAATAAATGGTGTTGATATATGATGATTAAGTTATGAAAAAAAATAGGTGTTTGTAGTTTTGCCTAAAAAGACGTTTTCGGACCTTTTTGGATGAAATGTTCTTTAAAAGTTCACCTGTAACTTCAATCATTCTGAATTTTTTTAGGAAGCAGTAGCACATAAATGCCTATGAAAGTTGAATTCTTGGTGCTGATAACCTAAACAGAATTTATGCTAAAAATCTTTGTTCAGTCCAAAATTTCATTAAAAAAATCAAGTGATGAAGTTTCTCGTAGACCCTATAGTGTTACATATCAAAGCTGGAGGTTATTAAAGGCATCTAATTCTGAAATCTCAGCTTCCTGAGACAAACGGCTGATTTATAATAAATTTCTATTATTTGGGTGCACATAATCGACCACTTCCTGTTACGCAGGCACCGTCAGGTGTACACCCATGAAACTTTACATGATGAGAGAGGACCCTTCTGAGTATCTCCAGTTTTAATTTCATGCACATCGGACAAAGCAAAGAGAAAATACAGGGCAGAATGTGCCCAATGCAATAATTAGGTGGCGCTATAGAGCTCGTCCAAGATTGTCATATCCATGAGTTCAGAATAGAAGCTTCATCATATCCATTGAATTTCAGTGAGATTGGACAAGGAATGTGCACGTGAGAGCAACTTTTGTGTGCATAGCGAGATGCCCAACTTTGCCGCTCTGTCACGACCACACCCCCGCATTGAAAGTTATGTTTTTTTGTCAGAGTAAACTTCAATGGCTTTTCAACAGGTGGACGTCATTTTCAGGTGTGTCGGCTCATCCTACTCGGAGTAGTGATGCTCCAAGTAAAACATGTCATTTCCTCTTGCCAGCAGGTGGCGCTACACTTTTTCCAGATTCTTTCACTGCAGATGTGTTCAGAGTCAGACTACAATCATGCACATCAATTTTGGATCAGATTGGATTATGCATGGCTGAGTAATGGCCATTTTTCTTTTCATGGCGTGTTTTCGAAACGACCTCCAATTTTGACGCGCCGCCATGGTCACAAACATCCATAAAAACTTAAAAGCTTTGCAATTTAACATCGGACATGTGTATAGTTTACAAAACCAAAGTTTGGAGTCATTACTCTCAAATCTCTAGGAGGAGTTCGTTCTAGAGCGAGGCCTGCGAATGACCAAAATACAGCAAAAATGACATATTGTCATCAAAATATCAGACTTCCTGTGCGACTGACAGCTTGGTCCCAAGAGACTTTTTTGTAGGTTTCTATCCGATGAACATGCCCTGTTAAAATCAGGTTTGTACTATAAAGCATATGGAGGTGCTCGCGAAAACAAATTTTGCAGGTGGCGCTATCGAGCCATTTTTGTTTACCTATGCCGTTCTCCTATAAAATATGAAATTTTTCGCGACTCCTGATGTGTATACAAAATTTGGTGAGTTTTGGGGTATGTTAAAGGCCTCAAAAAGGCGACGGAAAAGTCGGAAGAATAATAATAATAATAATAATAATAATAATAAACCTAACAGATACAATAGGGTCCTTGCACTCCGTGCTCGGGCCCTAATAATAATAATAACTCTAACAGATACAATAGGGTCCTTGCACTCCGTGCTCGGGCCCTAATAATAACTCTTACAGATACAATAGGGTCCTTGCACTCCGTGCTCGGGCCCTAATAATCCGAGTAAATACAATAGGGTCCTTGCACTACGTGCTCGGGCCCTAATAATAACTCTAACAGATACAATAGGGTCCTTGCACTCCGTGCTCGGGCCCTAATAATAAACCTAACAGATACAATAGGGTCCTTGCACTCCGTGCTCGGGCCCTAATAAACCTAACAGATACAATAGGGTCCTTGCACTCCGTGCTCGGGCCCTAATTAAAGCTACAAGTAGCATTTAGCGGGCCCGAGCACGTGCGACCGCACGGCACGAGCGACCGCCCCGTGAGCAACGCCCTGCTCGAGCCATTCTCGTCGTTTTTTCTTGTCCATTCTGGAGCTCCAAGCTATTGTTAATACGACAGCAGCCTGGGGGGGGGGGGGGGGGGGCTGTAATCTGTTGCCTTAAGGGACAAAGACTTTTGCATATAGCATGAAAAAAATTCAAGCAATGATGATAATTGCTATCACTGTCCCTAAGGATGAGAACAATAGAACTCATTCAATTTCCACTACAATGTTTAGATGAGTGTCAGCTATGTCTGATAACTTGGCCAATTAGCTGGACCGGGATCTTGCAAAGTGCAGGTGGTTAACGTCCAGTGTGATGAGTCTGTGGACGGCAACAGTACAGCATAGCTTTTGGTTTCCACAAGAGAAGAACTCCTGACACATCTGCCCTAACAGACAACTACAAGAGGAGTTGAAATGTATAACACGGTGAAGGAGTTTTTGTGCAGAAAAAGGTACAATTAGAAAAGCTGGTAGCAGTGACTGCAGATGGGACTCCTGCTATGATCAATAGACAAACAGGTTTCATCACTCACTGTAAAGCTGACCCAGACTTTCCAAAATGTCTGCATTACTGCTGCGTCATTCACCAGCAGGCCTTATGTGCAGAAGTGATTGGCTCTGGACATATAATGACTCTTATTCTGAAAATCGTAAACAACCTCAGCTGCAAAGCAAAACAGCACAGGATTTTTAAGGTGGTATTGGAGGAGATGTCTGTTGAATATGGTGAATATGAACATTGTGAATCTGAACTTGCATTCTTGACTGACATTACTGGAAAACTAAACCACTTGATCTGCGAGCTGCAAGACAATGGCAAAACTATTTTTTTTTTGACCAGCCTGCCTTAGCCAGTGTTTTTCTTGTGGGGTTCTTTTCTGCCAGGGCTTGTCAGCTTGGTCAGTGGATGTTGCTGCAGTTGTCTCCCTTGCTGGGACAGCTGGAGTTAAACACAGCAGCTCACGGCTCTGAAGTGGACCCCGTTGCTGTCCCAGTCTGGATGGGCACTGTGGCGATGTTCCAATGGCCAGGCTGGCTCCTGGTATAAAGAGATTCCCAAATACCATTTCCTAACCGCAGAGCCAAGGATGTGTTTACATGTTTAGGTCAAAAATGTGATGGACAGCTTCATGTTGTCTAAACATGCCACCCTGTTATTAATCCAGTTGATATGGTTCTCCATCTGTGTCTAGGTGATAGAAAAGCATTTTTTTTATATTTAGAGCTCTAAGCAAACAAACAGTTGTCTATATAAAAGAGCTTTTACAATTGTGCACTTTTAGCAGGTCTCTGAGTTCATGTGACCAATGTATGGTGGATTTTCACAGACCTTGTTTAAAACTGAAGGTGAGAGAGACTTAGAGAAATGGCTTCATTGTTCTGGAGTTCTTTGTTTCATCCACAGAAGAGTAGAATTGGTGATTGATTTTGAAAAGCTGCTGAAAAAAGTATCTTTTTCAAATTGCAATTTCTAACTTGGGTTTTACATTTTGTGTTCCATTTTTTGTGCTTTAATTGGGAAGCATTTGTTATTTGTTTGGTGTTTTTAAGGTTCTGCAAATATACACATCATTTTTTAGAGACATTTGTTATCAGTTGTGTTTGTTGATTTGTAGTTTAATTTCATTGGATGTATAGATGTCGTGTGGGGGGGAGGCTCGAGAGCAGGTAGGACCCAGGCGCAGAGACGGGAGGCAAACGGGTTCAGGGCAAGTGGGTTTATTTAACTAACAAAAAGTGCTGCAGAGCAGGATGACAAAACTAAAAACAAAAACTTACTGTGGCATGGCAAGGGACATGGACGCCAGACAAGAAGACGTGATCAACATGAGCAGAAGTTAATGGACCAGCACAGGAGGAAGGCAGAGACAAGACTTATATACAGACAGGGCAGACAAGACACAGGTGAACACGATTAGGGCAGATGGGGACCAAAGGAAGTAAAACTCAAGAAACATGACAAGACAGGAAACCTTTCAAAATAAAACAGGAAACAGAACCAAACAAGGCAGAACAAGAACTAAAGCGAAAAAAAAGACAACAAACTGAAACCATGACAATAGAAAGGAAAAGAAGTTCAAACATTGATTATAAAAAAGGATATAAGAGATAAAAAAAAAAGAAAAAGGAAAAGAAAAAAGATAAAATATTGATTTAATTGCATTTTGAATGAATAAAAAACAATGATTAATAGAATCAGAAATCAGAAAAAGTTTTATTGCCAGGTTCAGTAGAGCGCACTTTACAAAACGAGGAATTTGACTTGGTGTATAGTGCAATTAAGAATAAGTTAAAAATTAAGTTAACAACAACAACACACTATATACAGTAGAGTAAGGTGAATTAAAGTGGGAGCACAGATGGGCTGGGATGGTGGGGCCTGTAAGTGGCACCGACAGTCCTTTGGTGGGCGGGGGGGAGGGGGGGTCACCTGGGGGAGTTGGGGTACTGTTCAGCAGGCTGACTGCAGTGGGGAAGAAGCTGTTCTTGTGGCGCGAGGTCCTGGTCCTGATGGACCGGAGCCTCTTGCCAGGAGGGAGGGGCCGAAAGAGATTATGTCCTGGATGAGAGGGGTTGGCTACAATCCTGGCTGCCCGCCTCCAGGTCCTGGAGATGTGCAGCTCCTGGAGAGACGGGAGGTGGCAGCCGATCACCTTCTCTGCTGAGTGGATGACGCGTTGCAGCTTGGCCTTGTCTCTGGCCGTGGCCGCAGCGAACCAGACTGTGATGGAGGACGTGAGGGTGGATTCGATGATGGCGGTGTAAAAGTCTACCAACATCTTTTCAGGGAGGTGAAACTTCTTCAGCTGCCTCAGGAAGTACATCCTCTGCTGGACCTTCTTAGTGATGGAGCTGATGTTCTGCTCCCACTTGAGGTCCTGGCTGATGATGGTTCCCAGGAAGCAGAAGGACTCCACAGAGGTCACCGGGGAGTCACAGAGGATGACAGGGGGGAGGGGGGCTGGGGCCTTCCTCAAGTCCACTGTCATCTCCACTGTCTTCAGAGCATTAAGCTCCAGGTTGTTAGCGCTGCACTATGACACCAGCCTGGCTATTTCACTCCTGTAGGCCGACTCATCTCCGTCAGAGATGAGGCCGATGAGTGTGGTGTCGTCAGCAAACTTCAGGAGTTTGACAGACAGGTGACCAGCTGTGCAGCTGTTTGTGTACAGGGAGAGTAACAGGGGTGAAAGGACACAGCCCTGGGGGGATCCGGTGCTTGTGGTCCGAGTATCTGAGACGAGCTTCCCCAGCCTCACATACTGCTGTCTGTCCGTCAGGAAGTCTGTGATCCACCTGCAGGTGGAGTCAGGCACATTCATCTTGGAGAGTTTTTAATACTAAGTCTAGACAGATTTAACACAGGTTTTTGGATGAAAAAGGATTTTTTATAAATCATCTGTTACACTTTTAAGTCTGAAAAAAATATGGAAGGCAGCAAACACAGATCCCTACCGTTTTTAATTTTTTTGTGCGGATATTTGAAAGATAAGTTATGCAAAAAATAGGTGTTTGCAGTTTTGCCTAAAAAGACGTTTTCGGACCTTTTTGGATCAAATGTTGTCTAAAAGTTCACCTGTAACTTCAATCATTCTGAATTTTTTTAGGAAAACTAAACCACTTCAACTGTGATCTGCAAGGCAATGGTAAAACTATATTTTTTATGGAACAGCCTGCAGTGTTTCTTGTGGGGATCTTTTCTGCCAGGGCTTGCCGGCTTGGTCGGTGGTTGTTGCTGTTACCAATCCAGTTGATATGGTTCTCCATCTGTGTCTAAGTGATATAATCAGAATCAGAATCGTTTATTGTCATTGTACATGGGGATACAATGAAATTGCAGCAGCCTTGGAGTGAAGGAGTTACATAAAATAAAAATAAAAATAGAATAGAAAAAGAAATACTGTATTTACAACTCTTAACAAAAAATGAACAATATGGACAGAAACTGTTAAATATTAAATATTTGTGAATAAAATAGAATGGAATTACATGAGTTGCTGTGAGCACAGCTTAATAAATATCAAGTTATTGCACAGTGACCCGGTTAGACAGTCAGGATATTGCACGCATTGTAGTAAAATTAGAGTGAGGTGTGGTTGGTGGACGTATGTGCATTCCGTATGATAATTGCCTGTGGAAAAAAGCTGTTTCTTAGTCTGTTTGTCCTGGTTCTGATGGACCTGTACCTCCTTCCAGAGGGCAGCAGTTCAAACAGAGGGAAAGCAGAATGGGTGGAGTTAGTGGTGATGCTAGTCACTCTGCTGAGGCAGCGAGACTGGTAAATGTCCTTCAGTGAGGGGAGGGGGCAGCCGATGATCCTCTGCGCTGTCTTTACCACTCTCTGGAGACTCTGCCGTTCTGCTTCAGTGCAGTGGGAAAACCACACTGTGATGCCATAGGACAGAATGCTCTCAATGGTTGAGCGGAAGAACGTTACCAGCAGCTCCTGGCTGACGTCGTTCCTCCTAAGTTTTCTCAGGAAGTGCAGGCGTTGCTGGGCCTTCCTGATGACAGTCATGGTGTTGTTAGACCATGTGAGGTCAGCAGAGATGGTGGTGCCCAGGAGGGTGAAGCTGTGGACCCTCTCCACACAGTTTCCATCGATGTAGAGTGGGGGTGGATCTGTTCTGTTTTTTCTGAAGTCCAGGATGATCTCCTTGGTCTTGGTGGTGTTCAGGATGAGGTTATTAGCCTGACACCACCTTGAGAGTTTCAGGACTTCGTCTCTGTAGGCCGTCTCGTCGTCCCCAGAGATCAGCCCCACCACAGTAGTGTCGTCTGCAAACTTCACCACGGTGTTGCTGGTGTGGGCTGGTCTGCAGTCTGCTGTGTACAGTGTATACAGCAGAGGACTCAGCACACATCCCTGTGTGGAGCCTGTGCTCAGCGTCCGGGTGGAGGAGAGGTGGGGGTCAAGTTTGACTGTCTGTGGTCTGTTTGTCAGGAAGTCCTTGATCCACGAGCAGGTGAGTGGGTGGAGTCCTAGTTCAGACAGTTTGTTGACCAGAATGTCAGGAATGATTGTGTTAAAGGCTGAGCTATAGTCCACAAAGAGCATCCTGGCGTAGGTGTCTCTGTGTTCCAGGTGGCTCAGCGCAGTGTGGAGGGTGATGGAAATGGCATCATCCGTTGATCTGTTTGCTTTGTAAGCAAACTGGTGGGGGACGAAGATTGGAGGGAGGGAGTCTTTGATGTGTCCCAGGAGCAGCCGCTCCAGACACTTTGTGATGACAGCAGTGAGTGCAACTGGGCGGAAGTCCGTGAGGAAGGCTGTGGATGAGGACTTTTTGGGTATCGGGATGATAGTGGATGACTTCAGGCAAGCAGGGATGAAAGCCTGAGCTAGCGACAGGTTGAAGATTTTTGTGAAGACCTGGGAGAGTTGATCGGCGCAGGCCCGCAGAACCTTTCCGGGAACTCCATCAGGTCCCGCCGCTTTCCTGGGGTTTACCCTGCTGAACAACCGTGCCATCCGTGCCACGTCCATAAAGGCATTGTTTTTATATTTAGAGCTCTAAGCAACCAAACAGTTGTCTATATAAAAGAGCTTTTACAATTGTGCACTTTTAGCAGGCTGAAAAAATTATCTTTTTAAAATTGCCATTTCAAATGTGGGTTTTAAATTTTGTGTTCCATTTTTCTGTGCTTGTATTGGAAGGATTTGTTATTATTTTGTTTAAAAGTGCTACATATTGTATATACACATAATTTATTTAGAGAAATTTGCTATACGTTGTGTTTTTTGGTTTTGTAGTTTAATTTCATTGGATTTATATTAAGGAAAAGAAGTTGCAGCATTGATTAAAAAAGGATAAAAGAGACATTTACTGTCTAAGTCTTATGTTACATCTGTAGAACTGTACTGAGAGTTGGGTTTTGTTTTGGAGCACATTCATATGTTTTGTTTGTAAAAAAAAAAGATAAAATATTAGGTTAATTGCATTTTACATGACTAGAAAAGCAATGATTATTCATAAAAATCTATGAAAGACATACAAAACAAATGAAAAAGCAGTCTGCCCTCCCTCTTGTGTCTAAACTCTTGTCACCTCACTTCTGGGTTAGTTAGCATATGAACTGGCAGCTGGTGTGTGTGTGTGGGGGGGGGGGGGTGGTGAAATTTGACTCCAGCAACAGGGATGATTGAGGAGCAGGCTGCAGCATGAGGAAAAGACTTAAGCATGTAAGAGGAAATGACATCCTACAGTTGACCAGTTCATTTTATATCTGTAAAGAATATTCAAGAAGCATTTAGACATGTTCAGCTATATGCGTGTGAAACTTGGTGTGGATATTTGAAGCATAAGTAATTTTAAAACACACTTGTTTGGAGTCCAGACGGAAAAAGCACAGGTTTTGGGATGAATCAGGATTTTTTTAAAATCATCTGTTTCACCTGGACTTCTGAAAAAAATATGGAAGGCAGCAAACACAGATCCCTACATTTAAAAAAATAAATGGTGTTGATATATGATGATTAAGTTATGAAAAAAAATAGGTGTTTGTAGTTTTGCCTAAAAAGACGTTTTCGGACCTTTTTGGATGTAATGCTCTCTAAGATGTCACCTGTAACTTCAATAATTCTGAATTTTTTTAGGAAGCAGTAGCACATAAATGCCTATGAAAGTTGAATTCTTGGTGCTGATAACCTAAACAGAATTTATGCTAAAAATCTTTGTTCAGTCCAAAATTTCATTAAAAAAATCAAGTGATGAAGTTTCTCGTAGACCCTATAGTGTTACATATCAAAGCTGGAGGTTATTAAAGGCATCTAATTCTGAAATCTCAGCTTCCTGAGACAAACGGCTGATTTATAATAAATTTCTATTATTTGGGTGCACATAATCGACCACTTCCTGTTACGCAGGCACCGTCAGGTGTACACCCATGAAACTTTACATGATGAGAGAGGACCCTTCTGAGTATCTCCAGTTTTAATTTCATGCACATCGGACAAAGCAAAGAGAAAATACAGGGCAGAATGTGCCCAATGCAATAACTAGGTGGCGCTATAGAGCTCGTCCAAGATTGTCATATCCATGGGTTCAGAATAGAAGCTTCATCATATCCATTGAATTTCAGTGAGATTGGACAAGGAATGTGCACGTGAGAGCAACTTTTGTGTGCATAGCGAGATGCCCAACTTTGCCGCTCTGTCACGACCACACCCCCGCATTGAAAGTTATGGTTTTTTGTCAGAGTAAACTTCAATGGCTTTTCAACAGGTGGACGTCATTTTCAGGTGTGTCGGCTCATCCTACTCGGAGTAGTGATGCTCCAAGTAAAACATGTAATTTCCTCTTGCCAGCAGGTGGCGCTACACTTTTTCCAGATTTTTTCACTGCAGATGTGTTCAGAGTCAGACTACAATCATGCACATCAATTTTGGATCAGATTGGATTATGCATGGCTGAGTAATGGCCATTTTTCTTTTCATGGCGTGTTTTCGAAACAACGTCGAATTTCTACGCGCCGCCACGGTCACAAACAACCGTAAAAACTTAAAAGCTTCGCAATTTAACATCGGACATGTGTTTATTTTACAAAACCAAAGTTTGGAGTCATTATTCACAAATCTCTAGGAGGAGTTCGTTCTAGAAGGAGGCCTGCAAATGTCCAAAATAGAGCAAAAATGACATATTGACATCAATATAGCAGACTTCCTGTGCAACTGACAGCTTGGTACCTACAGACTTTTTTGTAGGTTTCCATCTGATGAACATGCCCTGAAAAAATCAAGCTTGTACGTTAAAGCGTATGCGGGGCGTCGGGACAAAAGTCATTGTAGGTGGCGCTGTCGAGCCGTTTTTGCGCGCCCATGCCAATTTCTCATAAAATATGAAATTTTTCGCGACTCCTGATGTGTGTGCCAAATTTGGTGAGTTTTGGGGTATGTTAAAGGCCTCAAAAATGCGATTCTTCCGGCAGAAGAAAAATAATAATAATTAAAGCCGCAAGCGGCGTTGTATGGCCCGCAGACGCAACCCGCCTTCCACGCCCAACTCTACGCACCACCGCTGCCCTTACAGCCCGCAAATTAAAAGCTAGGCAAAGCTGGATTTGCTAATTATGCTAACAATGCTAACTATGCTAAAGTGGCTAAAAGTGCTAGCATTGCGATGAGCATCATCAACTGACTCAGAAAAACACATTACCTAAAATGCTAATTATGCTAACTATGCTAGCTATGCTAATGTGGCTAAAAGTGCTACCATAGCAATCAGCATCATCAACTGACTGAGAAAAACACATTATCTAAAATGCTAATTATGCTAACTATGCTAGCTATGCTAATGTGGCTGAAAGTGCTAGCATTGTGATCAGCATCATCAATTGACTCAGAAAAACACATTCCTCCATTGGTGAGAGCTATGTGTCATAAGTTGATAAAAAACCCACTTTTTCCAAAATGGCGGCTTTTCTGTTGATTTTATCTCCATAGCAACCATTTTATGTTTTGGTCCCCTCGGGATGACGAACAGATTGACGTCAGTTTCGGACAAATCGGTAAAAGTAAACTTTTTGTTGTCCTTAGCAACAGTGGTTTATGCTAACCACGCCCACATTCCTTATATGTCCATATCCAGTGTTTTTCAATGTATTCAGTTTCAGGCATTAATGCATGCATTCAATTTTCACTGTATTGTATTGAAATGCATGGGAGTTATAACAGTGCGCCACTTTGCTAGCTTGCCACGCGCACGCCGTTCAAAATCTACAACTTCTAATTCCAACATTTTTTACACAGTAGCTTGCCATTGATGCCCAAAAAGTTTTGAGACGATCGAAGAAAATTCCAACGACAAGTTTACGTTTGAATCAGGTGGTTAAGGTGTTTTTTATAGAAAATTCAAGATGGCCGCCTTTTCCCGAGGTCAAAGGTCGACGAAACTCCAGAGGTGATTGAAGACTTATGCTAGGGACATGCGAGTAAAATTTCGTGAAAATCGCTCGAAAAAAAGTTCATTTTTCCATATCGTGTAAAAACGCGAAAAACGCAAAATGGCAGATTTTGGCACAAAATGGCCGCCAAACCGTAGGTCGTGTCGCCATCACGTAATGATTTCAAAACTTTCTTTGGATATACCCGACAAAGTTATCTGGGTTTCGATAGCCGATTCTTAAAAATAAAATCCGAAAAAAAATTTTTTTGCCGAGTCAGCACTTTTTTTTGCGACGGTTTTTTGTTTACCACGGCCACATTCCTTTATCGATTTTGTCGTATGTGACATCGTTTTGTTCAGTGTGGGCCAGGGTATCGCATATTTCAGTTTCAGGCTATTCCGATAAAATATGTGCGAGCTAGCTAAAATGGCGACGGTTGCGAATTCGCCACGCGCACGCGTTTCAAATTCTACAACTTCTAATTCCAACATTTTGTCCACAGTAGCTTGCCATTGATGCCCGAGAAGTTTCAAAAAGATCGATAAAAATCCCTAGGACGAGTTTTCGTTTGTATCCGTTACTAAAGGTGCTTTTTTATGAAAATTCAAGATGGCCGCCCCTTCCCAAGGTCAAAGGTCAACAAAACTTCTTTGGTTATTGTAGAATCATGGTCTTGGCATGTGTGTGCAATTTTGTGAAAATCGCTTAAACAAAAGTGTCGTTTTCCCATATTGTCAAAAAACACGAAAATCGCCATTTCTCTGTGTTCGCCACAAAATGGCCGCCAAGCCGTAGGTCGTGTGGCCATCCCATAATGATTTCATAACTTCTCTGGGATATATCCAACACGCGTGTTTTGGTTTCGTAACTGTATTTCAAAATATTTTTTTTTGGCCCCATAAGCGATTTTCGGCCCATTCATTTTTTTTACGGGAACGCTCGCTGTGATGTCATCGACTTCGGGGGGGTGACGTTCTCTTTGTCGAAAATTCATTTTCAATTTATCCCAGATGTGTGCCAATTTTGGTGAGTTTTCGGGTATGTGGCGGGGGTCAAAATTAAGCTCAAAGACGCCGTTAGTGTGCAAGAAGAATAATAATTAAAGCCGCAAGCGGCGTTGTATGGCCCGCAGACGCAACCCGCCTTCCACGCCCAACTCTACGCACCACCGCCTCCCTCACTGCCCACTTTTGATAAAGGCTAGTCAAAACGGCTTTTGCTAATTATGCTAACTATGCTAGCTATGCTGATTTGGCCAAAAGTGCTAGCATTGCGATCAGCATAATCAACTGACTCAGGAAAACAGATTATTAAAAATGCTAATTATGCTAACTATGCTAGCTATGCTAATGTGGCTAAAAGTGCTAGCATAGCGATCAGAATCATCAACTGACTCAGAAAAACACATTACCTAAAATGCTAATTATGCTAACTATGCTAACTATGCTAATGTGGCTAAAAGTGTTAGCATAGCGATCAGCATCATCAATTGACTCAGAAAAACACATTACCTAAAATGCTAATTATGAAACTATGCTAGCTATGCTAATGTGGCTAAAAGTGCTAGCATAGCGATCAGCATCATCAACTGACTCAGAAAAACACATTACCTAAAATGCTAATTATGCTAACTATGCTAGCTATGCTAATGTGGCTAAAAGTGCTAGCATAGCGATCAGCATCATCAACTTACTCAGAAAAACACATTACTAAAAATGCTAATTATGCTAACTATGCTAGCTATGCTAATGTGGCTAAAAGTGCTAGCATTGCGATCAGCATCATCAACTGACTCAGAAAAACACATTGCCTAAAATGCTAATTATGCTAACTATGCTAGCTATGCTAAAGTGGCTAAAAGTGCTAGCATAGCGATCGGCATCATCAACTGACTCAGAAAAACACATTCCTCCATTGGTGAGAGCTATATGCCATAAGTTGATAAAAAACCCACTTTTTCCAAAATGGCGGCTTTTTTGTTGATTTTATCTCCATAGCAACCATTTTATGTTTTGTTCCCCTTGAGAAGACGAACAGATTGACGTCAGTTTCGGACAAATCGGTAAAAGTAAACTTTTTGTTGTCCTTAGCAACAGGGGTTTTATGCTAACCACGCCCACATTCCTTATATGTCCATATCCAGTGTTTTTCAATGTATTCTGTTTCAGGCATTTATGCATGCATTCAATTTTCACTGTATTGTATTGAAATGCATGGGAGTTATAACAGTGCGCCACTTTGCTAGCTCGCCACGCGCACGCCATTCAAAATCTACAACTTCTAATTCCAACATTTTTTCCACAGTAGCTTGCCATTGATGCCCAAAAAGTGTTGAGACGATCGATAAAAATTCCAACGACAAGTTTACGTTTGAATCTGGTGGTAAAGGTGTTTTTTATAGAAAATTCAAGATGGCCGCCTTTTCCCGAGGTCAAAGGTCGACGAAACTCCAAAGGTGATTGTAAACTTACGCTAGGGACATGCGAGTCAAATTTCGTGAAAATCGCTCGAAAAAAAGTTCATTTTTCCATATTGTGTAAAAACGCGAAAAACGCAAAATGGCAGATTTTGGCAAAAAATGGCCGCCAAACCGTAGGTCGTGTCGCCATCACGTAATGATTTCAAAACTTTCTTTGGATATACCCGACAAAGTTATCTGAGTTTCGTTAGCCGATTCTTAAAAATAAAATCCAAAAAAAATTTTTTTTGCCGAGTCAGCACTTTTTTTTGCGACGGTTTTTTGTTTACCACGGCCACATTCCTTTATGGATTTTGTCGTATGTGACATCGTTTTGTTCAGTGTGGGACAGGGTATCGCATATTTCAGTTTCAGGCTATTCCGACAAAATATGTGCGAGCTAGCTAAAATGGCGACGGTTGCGAATTCGCCACGGGCACGCGTTTCAAATTCTACAACTTCTAATTCCAACATTTTGTCCACAGTAGCTTGCCATTGATGCCCGAGAAGTTTCAAGAAGATTGATAAAAATCCCTAGGACGAGTTTTCGTTTGTATCCGTTACTAAAGGTGCTTTTTTATGAAAATTCAAGATGGCCGCCCCTTCCCAAGGTCAAAGGTCAACAAAAATTCTTTGGTAGTTGTAGAATCGTGTTTGTGGCATGTGTATGAAATTTCGTGAAAATCGCTTGAACAAAAGTGTCATTTTCCCATATTGTCAAAAAACACGAAAATCGCTATTTCTCTGAGTTCGCCACAAAATGGCCGCCAAGCCGTAGGTCGTGTGGCCATCCCATAATGATTTCATAACTTCTTTGGGATATCTCCAACACGCGTGTTTTGGTTTCGTAACTGTATTCCGAAATATTTTTTTTTGGCCCCATAAGCGATTTTCGGCCCATTCATTTTTTTTACGGGAACGCTCGTTGTGATGTCATCGACTTCGGGGGGGTGACGTTCTCTTTGTCGAAAATTCATTTTCAATTTATCCCAGATGTGTGCCAATTTTGGTGAGTTTTCGGGTATGTGGCGGGGGTCAAAATTAAGCTCAAAGACGCCGTTAGTGTGCAAGAAGAATAATAATAATAATAATAATAATAATGAAACGAAGCAGAAACAATATAGAAGTTTTTGCAGTCAGGTGGCCTATGTATTTCAATGCGGCCTGTCTTTTACTATAGGCTGGGCATGTCTTTTTGGCTTTAAACCTGTCTTTTGAGGGCTTTTTGGGGCTTTTTTGTGTTTTTGTCGTCATTTTTGCGACTACAGTTTTTACGTTTTTGCGTTGGTGTTGTGCGTGTGTGTGTGTATTTTTGTTGCGTTACACAATTGTCGTGTTGTTTTGTGCTTTGGTCGACTTTTGACCCCATTTTTTGGCGTTTTGACGCATTTTTTTGACGTTTTGGACTTTTTGAGTGTTCGACCCTCGTACCAGTTACAATATGGTCCTTGCACTCTGTGAGTGCTGCGGGCCATAATTAAAGCTACAAGTAGCATTTAGCGGGCCCGAGCACGTGCCACCGCCTGGCACGAGCGACCGCCCCGTGAGCAACGCCCTGTTCGAGCCATTCTCGTCGTTTTTTCTTGTCCATTCTGGAGCTCCAAGCTAATGTTAATATGACAGCAGCCTGTGGGGGGGGGGGGGGGGGAGAGACTATAATCTGTTGCCTTAAAGGACAAAGACTTTTGCATATAGCATGAAAAAAATTCTTAAATCTAAGCCTCGTTTAGACCTGCTCATTTTCTCATCAAGTAGAAGAAGGTTTTTATCAGATTAAGAAACAAGCAATGATGATAATTGCTATCACTGTCCCTAAGGATGAGAACAATAGAACTCATTCAATTTTCACTACAATGTCTAGATGAGTGTCAGCTATGTCTGATAACTTGGCCAATTAGCTGGACCGGGATCTTACAACGTGCAGGTGGTTTAACGTCCAGTGTGATGAGTCTGTGGACGGCAACAGTACAGCATAGCTTTTGGTTTCCACAAGAGAAGAATTCCTGACACATCTGCCCTAACAGACAACTACAAGAGGAGTTGAAATGTATAACACGGTGAAGGAGTTTTTGTGCAGAAAAAGGTACCATTAGAAAAGCTGGTAGCCATACCTGCAGACGGGGCTCCTGCTATGATTGACCGACAAACAGGTTTCATCACTCACTGTAAAGCTGACCAAGACTTTCCAAAATGTCTGCATTACTGCTGCTTCTTTCACCAGTAGGCCTTATGTGCAGAAGTGATTGGCTCTGGACACATAATGACTCCTATTGTGAAAATCATAAAAAACCTCAGCTGCAAAGCAAAACAGAACAGGATTTTTAAGGTGCTATTGGTGGAGATATCTGCTGAATATGGTGAATATGAATATGGTGAATCTGAACTTGTATTCTTGACTGACATTACTGGAAAACTAAACCACTTGATCTGCGAGCTGCAAGACATTGGCAAAACTATATTTTTTTATTGACCAGCCTGCCTGAGCCAGTGTTTTTCTTGTGGGGATCTTTTCTGCCAGGGCTTGCCAGCTTGGTCAGTGGATGTTGCTGCAGTTGTCTCCCTTGCTGGGACAGCTGGAGTTAAACACAGCAGCCTCACGGCTGTGAAGTGGACCCCGTTGCTGTCCCAGTCTGGATGGGCACTGTGGTGATGTTCCAATGTTCAGGCTGGCTCCTGGTATGAAGAGATTCCCAAGTACCTTTTCCTAACCGCAGAGCCAAGGATGTGTTTACATGTTTAGGTCAAAAATGTGATGAACAGCTTCATGTTGTCTATTGATGTAAGTTTAAACCTAAACATGTTTCCCTGTTATTAATCCAGTTGATATGGTTCTCCATCTGTGTCTAGGTGATAGAAAAGCATTTTTTTATATTTAGAGCTCCAAGCAAACAAACAGTTGTCTATATAAGAGCTTTTACAATTGTGGACTTTTAGCAGGTCTCTGAATACATGTGACCAATGTATGGTGGATTTTCACAGACTTTGTGTAAAACTGAAGGTGACAGAGACTTTGGAGAAGTGGCTACATTGCTCTGGACTTCTTTGTTTCATCCACAGAAGAGTAAAATATGTGATTGATTTTGAAAAGCTGCTGAAAAATGTATCTTTTTAAAATTGCAATTTCTAATTTGGGTTTTACATTTTGTGTTCCATTTTTTGTGATTGTATTAGAAAGATTTGTTATTTATTTGGTGTTTAAAGGTGGTACATAATGTATATACACAATCGTCTTAGAGACATTTGCTATATGTTGTGTTTGTTGTCGTTGTAGTTTAATTTCTTTGGATGTATTGAAAGGAAATGAAAAGAAGTTGCAGCATTGATTAAAAAAGCATAAAAGAGACATTTACTGTCTGATGTTACATCTGTAGGAGTGTACTGAGGCTGGGTTTTGTTTTGGAGCACATTCATATATTTTGTTTGTAAAAAAAAAAAGATAAAATATAAAGTTAATTGTATTTTGGATGAATAAAAAAGCAATGATTAGTGCTAAGGATGTATAAAAGACAAACAAAACAAAGGAAATTGCTGTATTTTAGTGTTGAACTAGGCTTTCTAACTGTTCTACTTTCTGTCTGCCACTCCTGGCTAATTTACATGTGAGCACACAGCCGGGGGGTGGGGTGGGGGGCTAACTCCACTCCTGCAGCAGGGGAGATTGATGAAAAGCTTGAGGATGTAAGATTGAATAAATAAAATCCTAGAGTTGACCAGTTCATTTTATAAATGTACATATTTTTTTATTTTGGTGATGATAAACTAAACAGATGTTATGATAAAAATATTTGCTTGAGTCAAAATGTCCAAAAATTTGCTTTCAGCACAATAGGGTGATTAAGGTGGTTAAATGTTTCTCGTACGTATAGTGCTGCTTTTCAAACGTGGAGCTTTGTAAGACGCATCTAATTCTGAAATCTCAGCTTCCTGAGACAAACGGCTGATTTCCTATGAAGCTTGATTATATGATCATGCTTCATGATCATTTATGAACATATATAGCTCGTCCAAAATTGTCATATCCATGGGTTCAGAATTGAAGTTTCATCAAATCTATTTAATTTCAGTGAGATCAGACAAGGAATGTGAACGTGAGAGCAACATTTGTGCATGGCGAGATACCCAACTTCGCCGCTCTGTCACGACCACACCCCCGCGTTGAAAGATTTGTTTTTCATCAGAGTAAACTTCAATGGTTTTTCAACAGGTGGACGTCATTTTGAGGTGTGTTTGCTCATCCTACTTGGAGCAGTGATGCTCCAAGTAAAACATGTCATTTCCTGTTGCCAACAGGTGGCGCTACACCTGTTTCGGATTTTTCCACTGCAGATGTGTTCAAAGTCAGACTACAATCATGCACAACAAATTTGGATCAGATTAGATTATTTATGGCTGAGTAATGGCCATTTTTCTTTTCATGGCGTGATTTCGAAACGACCTCAAATTTTGACGCGCCGCCACGGTCACAAACAACCGTAAAAACTTAAAAGCTTCGCAATTTAAGATCGGACATGTGTTTAGTTTACAAAACCAAAGTTTGGAGTCATTGTTCAAAAATCTCTAGGAGGAGTTCGTTCTAGAACGAGGCCTGCAAAGGACCAAAATAGAGCAAAAATGACATATTGACATCAATATAGCAGACTTCCTGTGCGACTGACAGCTTGGTCCCAAGAGACTTTTTTGTAGGTTTCCATCTGATGAACATGTCCTGTAAATATCAAGCTTGTATGTTAAAGAACATGGCGGGGCTCTCAAAAACAAACATGGTAGGTGGCGCTATTGAGCCGTTTTTTGTTCACCCATGCAAGTGCTGTGTATCTAAGTTGGAGATATGTAAGACGCCTCTCATTCTGAAATCTCAGCCTCGTGATACAAACGGCTGATTTTTTATGAATTTTTAATTATCTGACTGCAACGCAATCAACCACTTCCTGTTTGGTGGTGGCTTGCGCAGGCACCGTCAGGTGTACACCCATGAAACTTTAGACGATGAGAGAAGACCCTTATGAGTATCTCCTGTTGTAATTTTATGAATGTCGGACAAAGCACAGAGAAAAGATAGGTCAGAATGTGACATAAAATGTATTTGTCAATATCTAGGTGGCGCTATGGAGGTCGTCCAAGATTGTC
This sequence comes from Oryzias latipes, assembly GCF_053564925.1. Classification (NCBI taxonomy): domain Eukaryota; kingdom Metazoa; phylum Chordata; class Actinopteri; order Beloniformes; family Adrianichthyidae; genus Oryzias; species Oryzias latipes. Next base: position 13,645,301 of record NC_136256.1, on the reverse strand, counting down.
ATATCCATTGGTTCAGAATGGAAGCCTCATCACCTCTATTGAATTTCAGTGAGATTGGACAAGGAATGTGCACGTGAGAGCAACTTTTGTGTGCATGGCGAGACGCCCAACTTCGCCGCTCTGTCACGACCACACCCCCGCATTGAAAGTTATGGCTTTTTATCAGAGTAAACATCAATGGCTTTTCAACAGGTGGACATCATTTTGAGGTGTGTCGGCTCATCCTACTTGGAGCAGTGATGCTCCAAGTAAAACATGTCATTTCCTTTTACCAGCAGGTGGCGCTACACCTATTCCAGATTCTTCCACTGCAGATGTGTTCAAAGTCAGACTACAATCATGCATATCAACTTTGGATCATATTGGATTTTGCATGGCTGAGTAATGGCCATTTTTCTTTTCATGGCGTGTTTTCAAAATGACCTCCATTTTCGACGCGCCGCCACGGTCACAAACAACCGTAAAAACGTAAAAGCTTCGCAATTTAACATCGGACATGTGTTTAGTTTACAAAACCAAAGTTTGGAGTCATTATTCACAAATCTCTAGGAGGAGTTCGCTCTAGAGTGAGGCCTGCAAATGTCCAAAATGAAGCAAAAATGACATATTGACCTCAATATATCAGACTTCCTGTGCGAGTGACAGGTGGGTCCTTTCAGACTTTTTTGTAGGTCTCCATCTGAAGAACATGCCCTGTAAAAATCAAGCTTGTACGTTAAAGCGTATGCGGGGCGTCGGGACAAAAGTCACTGTAGGTGGCGCTATCAAGCCGTTTTTCTGCGCCCATGCCAATCTCCTATAAAATACGAAATTTTTCGCGACTCCTGATGTGTGTGCCAAATTTGGTGAGTTTTGGGGTATGTTAAAGGCCTCAAAAAGGCGACTCTTCCGGTAGAATAATAATAATAATAATAATTAAAGCTACAAGTAGCATTTAGCGGGCCCGAGCACGTGCGACCGCATGGCACGAGCGACCGCCCCGTGAGCAACGCCCTGCTCGAGCCATTCTCGTCGTTTTTTCTTGTCCATTCTGGAGCTCCAAGCTATTGTTAATACGACAGCAGCCTGGGGGGGGGCTGTAATCTGTTGCCTTAAGGGACAAAGACTTTTGCATATAGCATGAAAAAAATTCAAGCAATGATGATAATTGCTATCACTGTCCCTAAGGATGAGAACAATAGAACTCACTCATCTAGACATTGTAGTGGAAATTGAATGTCAGCTATGTCTGATAACTTGGCCAATTAGCTGGACCGGGATCTTGCAAAGTGCAGGTGGTTAACGTCCAGTGTGATGAGTCTGTGGACGGCAACAGTACAGCATAGCTTTTGGTTTCCACAAGAGAAGAACTCCTGACACATCTGCCCTAACAGACAATTACAAGAGGAGTTGAAATGTATAACACGGTGAAGGAGTTTTTGTGCAGAAAAAGGTACAATTAGAAAAGCTGGTAGCAGTGACTGCAGATGGGACTCCTGCTATGATCAATAGACAAACAGGTTTCATCACTCACTGTAAAGCTGACCCAGACTTTCCAAAATGTCTGCATTACTGCTGCGTCATTCACCAGCAGGCCTTATGTGCAGAAGTGATTGGCTCTGGACATATAATGACTCTTATTCTGAAAATCGTAAACAACCTCAGCTGCAAAGCTAAACAGCACAGGATTTTTAAGGTGCTATTGGAGGAGATGTCTGTTGAATATGGTGAATATGAACATTGTGAATCTGAACTTGCATTCTTGACTGACATTACTACAAACATGAATCGGAAATACGAGAAAATAAAAAGGGTGGAGGCGTTTCTGCACTGTTTAGAGATAATATTGCAACCCGCAGACTATCATTTGGTGTGTTTTCATCATTTGAGTATGTGTCCTTTAAGATTGAGTTAAAACAAACTCCTCCCTTACTCTGCATAGTTATGTACAAACCTCCTCAGCACAGCCAAAGTTTTATTGATGATTTCACTGAAATGCTCTCAGTTGTGTGCACAGACTTTGATGGTCTAGTCATTACAGGTGATTTTAATGTTCATGTTGATAATGTCAATGACAGAAATGCAAAAGAGCTCAATGCTGTCCTTGAAACCTTTGGTCTAATTCAGCATGTGAGTTGCCCCACCCACAGCAGAGGGCACACTCTGGACCTGCTCATCACAAGGGGGGTTACTATTTACAATGTCAGTGTGGTTGATGTCGCCCTCTCTGATCATTTCTGTGTATTCTTTGACCTGTCTGTTGCTCCCAAACCACCGCCTGGCCCTGCAGTTGTCCAAAGGAGACAAATAAATGAGAGCACTAGGGCACAGTTTGTAGAAATGATAAACCCTGAAAACGTCTCTGGTGCCAATGTTGATGAAATGCTGAATTCTGTTACTTCTAGCATCTTGAATGTTCTGGATGCCATTGCCCCTATGAAAGTTCAATTGAGAAAACATAGACAGAAAGCTCCCTGGAGGAATGATGATCTAGTCAGGGCACAGAAACAACAGTGCCGCAGAGCCGAGCGAAAGTGGCGCAAGTCAAAACTCCAGGTTCATTATGGAATATATAAGGCGGAGTTGTACGCTTATAACCAGATCTTATGCAGAACAAGGGAAAGGTACTTCTCTGAAATAATTGGAAGTTGCAGCAGCAACTCTCGTATCCTGTTCACAACAGTTAACAGATTAACTAACCCCCCAACCCAGCTACCAATAGAATTGGTTTGTACACCTAAATGTAATGAGTTTGCTGTATTTTTCAATGACAAGGTTCAGGGCATTAAAAAAGCCATCAACTCCACAACACATATAACTATCGAACGGCCACCTACTCACTCTAAGCTGACTCACTTTATACCTGTCACTGACCAAACTGTCCAAGAGACCATCACCCGTCTGAGCTCGTCTACATGCTGCCTTGATGTGTTACCCACTAGATTTCTAAAGTCTGTCTTGAACAGTGTGTTGCCATCAATTACTCAAATAGTTAACATGTCTCTTCAATCTGGAATATTTCCAGAGGCCTTAAAAACTGCAGTCATTAAACCCCTCCTGAAAAAGAGCGGTCTTGATCCCACTGTACTGAATAATTACAGACCTATCTCTAATCTGCCATTTTTAGGAAAAGTCCTTGAAAAAGTTGTCTACCAACAGCTCACTGACTTTCTCTTATTAAACAATTCGTTTGATGTTTTCCAGTCAGGTTTTAGACCCCATCATAGCACAGAAACTGCTCTTATCAAGGTAACCAATGACATCCGCCTGAACACTGATGATGGAAAAGTCTCTGTCTTAATCCTGCTAGACCTGAGCGCTGCCTTTGATACTGTTGATCATGGGATCCTTTTGCACAGACTCCAAGACTGGGTTGGCATCTCTGGATCTGCCCTAAGTTGGCTCAAGTCTTATCTGGAAGACAGGAAATATTTTGTTGAAATTGGGAGTTGTGTCTCAGACTACATGGGCTTGAATTGTGGTGTGCCCCAGGGATCGATCCTGGGACCCCTTCTGTTCAACCTCTACATGCTGCCACTAGGGCAGTTAATACGCAGTAATAACATATCTTATCACAACTATGCAGATGATACTCAGATCTATGTGTCACTGACAACAGGTGAATATGGGCCAGTGGATTCTCTCAACCACTGCCTCCAACAGATCAGCGCGTGGATGCAGAACAACTTTCTCCAGCTAAACTCAGACAAGACCGAAGTTATTGTTTTTGGCCCACAGAAACAAAGAGAAATTGTCAGCAGCTACCTTCATTCTCTCTCTCTCAAACCCTCAAATCAAGTCAGAAATCTAGGGGTAATCATGGACTCTGACCTGAACTTTAACAGCCATATCAAGTCAGTAACATCAGCGGCATTTTACCACCTGAAAAACATTGCCAAAATCAAAAACATAATCTCAAAGCGAGACCTGGAGATACTTATCCATGCATTTGTCTCCAGTAGGTTAGACTACTGTAACGGCCTGCTCACCGGCCTGCCCAAACGAGCTGTAAAACAGCTTCAGTACATCCAGAATGCTGCTGCTCGAGTCCTGACCAAAACCAGGAAGTATGATCACATTAGTCCTGTGCTCAGGTCTTTGCACTGGCTCCCTGTACCTCAAAGAATAGACTTCAAAGCAGCTCTGCTTGTGTACAAGTCTCTCCATGGCCACGCACCAAAGTACATCTCTGACATGTTAGTGCCATATGAACCATCTCGTACTCTGAGGACCTCAGGGACCGGCCTCCTGTTGATTCCCAGAGTCAGAACTAAACAAGGGGAATCAGCGTTTCAATATTCTGCAGCTAAAATCTGGAACAGCCTCCCTGAAGGCGTAAGACAGGCCTATTCTGTGTTCATGTTCAAATCTAGACTTAAAACATTTCTGTTTAGCCGTGTATATGACTGAAAGGTCCTATCTGCACCTTTCTTTCCTTCCTTTCTTTTTAAATCTTTTTTTTTTCTTCCTTTTCTTTTAAAGTAAATTTTATGTTGATTATTTCTATGATGTATTGTGATTTTAATGCACTTTTCTGTTTTGTGAAGCACCTTGAATTACTTTGTGTACGAATTGTGCTATACAAATAAACTTGCCTTGCCTTGCCTTACTGGAAAACTAAACCACTTGATCTGCGAGCTGCAAGACAATGGCAAAACTATTTTTTTTTGACCAGCCTGCCTTAGCCAGTGTTTTTCTTGTGGGGATCTTTTCTGCCAGGGCTTGTCAGCTTGGTCAGTGGATGTTGCTGCAGTTGTCTACCTTGCTGGGACAGCTGGAGTTAAACACAGCAGCTCACGGCTCTGAAGTGGACCCCGTTGCTGTCCCAGTCTGGATGGGCACTGTGGCGATGTTCCAATGGCCAGGCTGGCTCCTGGTATAAAGAGATTCCCAAATACCATTTCCTAACCGCAGAGCCAAGGATGTGTTTACATGTTTAGGTCAAAAATGTGATGGACAGCTTCATGTTGTCTAAACATGCCACCCTGTTATTAATCCAGTTGATATGGTTATGATAGAAAAGCATTTTTTTTATATTTAGAGCTCTAAGCAAACAAACAGTTGTCTATATAAAAGAGCTTTTACAATTGTGCACTTTTAGCAGGTCTCTGAGTTCATGTGACCAATGTATGGTGGATTTTCACAGACCTTGTTTAAAACTGAAGGTGAGAGAGACTTAGAGAAATGGCTTCATTGTTCTGGAGTTCTTTGTTTCATCCACAGAAGAGTAGAATTGGTGATTGATTTTGAAAAGCTGCTGAAAAAAGTATCTTTTTCAAATTGCAATTTCTAACTTGGGTTTTACATTTTGTGTTCCATTTTTTGTGCTTTAATTGGGAAGCATTTGTTATTTGTTTGGTGTTTTTAAGGTTCTGCAAATATACACATCATTTTTTAGAGGCATTTGTTATCAGTTGTGTTTGTTGATTTGTAGTTTAATTTCATTGGATGTATAGATGTCGTGTGGGGGGGAGGCTCGAGAGCAGGTAGGACCCAGGCGCAGAGACGGGAGGCAAACGGGTTCAGGGCAAGTGGGTTTATTTAACTAACAAAAAGCGCTGCAGAGCAGGATGACAAAACTAAAAACAAAAACTTACTGTGGCATGGCAAGGGACATGGACGCCAGACAAGAAGACGTGATCAACATGAGCAGAAGTTAATGGACCAGCACAGGAGGAAGGCAGAGACAAGACTTATATACAGACAGGGCAGACAAGACACAGGTGAACACGATTAGGGCAGATGGGGACCAAAGGAAGTAAAACTCAAGAAACATGACAAGACAGGAAACCTTTCAAAATAAAACAGGAAACAGAACCAAACAAGACAGAACAAGAACTAAAGCGAAAAAAAAGACAACAAACTGAAACCATGACAATAGAAAGGAAAAGAAGTTCAAACATTGATTATAAAAAAGGATATAAGAGATAAAAAAAAAAGAAAAAGGAAAAGAAAAAAGATAAAATATTGATTTAATTGCATTTTGAATGAATAAAAAACAATGATTAATAGAATCAGAATCAGAATCAGGAATCAGAAAAAGTTTTATTGCCAGGTTCAGTAGAGCGCACTTTACAAAACGAGGAATTTGACTTGGTGTATAGTGCAATTAAGAATAAGTTAAAAATTAAGTTAACAACAACAACACACTATATACAGTAGAGTAAGGTGAATTAAAGTGGGAGCACAGATGGGCTGGGATGGTGGGGCCTGTAAGTGGCACCGACAGTCCTTTGGTGGACGGGGGGGGAGGGGGGGTCACCTGGGGGAGTTGGGGTTCTGTTCAGCAGGTTGGCTGCAGTGGGGAAGAAGCTGTTCTTGTGGCGCGAGGTCCTGGTCCTGATGGACCGGAGCCTCTTGCCAGAAGGGAGGGGCCGAAAGAGATTATGTCCTGGATGAGAGGGGTTGGCTACAATCCTGGCTGCCCGCCTCCAGGTCCTGGAGATGTGCAGCTCCTGGAGGGACGGGAGGTGGCAGCCGATCACCTTCTCTGCTGAGTGGATGACGCGTTGCAGCTTGGCCTTGTCTCTGGCCGTGGCCGCAGCGAACCAGACTGTGATGGAGGACGTGAGGGTGGATTCGATGATGGCGGTGTAAAAGTATACCAGCATCTTTTCAGGGAGGTGAAACTTCTTCAGCTGCCTCAGGAAGTACATCCTCTGCTGGACCTTCTTAGTGATGGAGCTGATGTTCTGCTCCCACTTGAGGTCCTGGCTGATGATGGTTCCCAGGAAGCAGAAGGACTCCACAGAGGTCACCGGGGAGTCACAGAGGATGACAGGGGGGAGGGGGGCTGGGGCCTTCCTGAAGTCCACTGTCATCTCCACTGTCTTCAGAGCATTAAGCTCCAGGTTGTTAGCGCTGCACTATGACACCAGCCTGGCTATTTCACTCCTGTAGGCCGACTCATCTCCGTCAGAGATGAGGCCGATGAGTGTGGTGTCGTCAGCAAACTTCAGGAGTTTGACAGACAGGTGACCAGCTGTGCAGCTGTTTGTGTACAGGGAGAGTAACAGGGGTGAAAGGACACAGCCCTGGGGGGATCCGGTGCTTGTGGTCCGAGTATCTGAGACGAGCTTCCCCAGCCTCACATACTGCTGTCTGTCCGTCAGGAAGTCTGTGATCCACCTGCAGGTGGAGTCAGGCACATTCATCTTGGAGAGTTTTTAATACTAAAGATGTATGAAAGACATACCGAAAAAATATGTCTTTCAATGTTTAACTGGCTGTCTTTGGATTATGCATGCCTGAGTAATGACCATTCTTACTCCTCACCTCTCTGTTCACTGCTTGCTAATTTACATAGCAGGGGTCCCAGCAGGAGGGGGCGGGGTTGTAACACGACTCCTTCAGCAGAGCCAGGCTGAGAGAGGCTTTGACATGTAAGATGTTAGATGTTAGAATGCCAGATGTTAGAATGACCAGTTCATTTTATATCTATGAAAATATTCAGGGAGCTATGGGACATGTTCAGCTTTAGGTCTGTGAAAATTGGTGTCGATTGTTGAAACATAAGTTACCATAAAAAAATGTTTGTTTGGAGTCTAGACAGATTTAACACAGGTTTTTGGATGAAAAGGATTTTTTATAAATCATCTGTTACACTTTTAAGTCTGAAAAAAATATGGAAGGCAGCAAACACAGATCCCTACCGTTTTTAATTTTTTTGTGCTGATATTTGAAAGATAAGTTATGCAAAAAAATAGGTGTTTGCAGTTTTGCCTAAAAAGACGTTTTCGGACCTTTTTGGATGTAATGCTCTCTAAGATGTCACCTGTAACTTCAATCATTCTGAATTTTTTTAGGAAGCAGTAGCACATAAATGCCTATGAAAGTTGAATTCTTGGTGCTGATAACCTAAACAGAATTTATGCTAAAAATCTTTGTTCAGTCCAAAATTTCATTAAAAAAATCAAGTGATGAAGTTTCTCGTAGACCCTATAGTGTTACATATCAAAGCTGGAGGTTATTAAAGGCATCTAATTCTGAAATCTCAGCTTCCTGAGACAAACGGCTGATTTATAATAAATTTCTATTATTTGGGTGCACATAATCGACCACTTCCTGTTACGCAGGCACCGTCAGGTGTACACCCATGAAACTTTACATGATGAGAGAGGACCCTTCTGAGTATCTCCAGTTTTAATTTCATGCACATCGGACAAAGCAAAGAGAAAATACAGGGCAGAATGTGCCCAATGCAATAACTAGGTGGCGCTATAGAGCTCGTCCAAGATTGTCATATCCATGGGTTCAGAATAGAAGCTTCATCATATCCATTGAATTTCAGTGAGATTGGACAAGGAATGTGCACGTGAGAGCAACTTTTGTGTGCATAGCTAGATGTCCAACTTTGCTGCTCTGTCACGACCACACCCCCGCATTGAAAGTTATGTTTTTTTGTCAGAGTAAACTTCAATGGCTTTTCAACAGGTGGACGTCATTTTCAGGTGTGTCGGCTCATCCTACTCGGAGCAGTGATGCTCCAAGTAAAACATGTCATTTCCTCTTGCCAGCAGGTGGCGCTACACTTTTTCCAGATTTTTTCACTGCAGATGTGTTCAGAGTCAGACTACAATCATGCACATCAATTTTGGATCAGATTGGATTATGCATGGCTGAGTAATGGCCATTTTTCTTTTCATGGCGTGATTTCGAAACGACCTCCAATTTTGACGCGCCGCCATGGTCACAAACATCCATAAAAACTTAAAAGCTTTGCAATTTAACATCGGACATGTGTCTAGTTTACAAAACCAAAGTTTGGAGTCATTACTCTCAAATCTCTAGGAGGAGTTCGTTCTAGAGCGAGGCCTGCAAATGACCAAAATACAGCAAAAATGACATATTGTCATCAAAATATCAGACTTCCTGTGCGACTGACAGCTTGGTCCCAAGAGACTTTTTTGTAGGTTTCTATCCGATGAACATGCCCTGTTAAAATCAGGTTTGTACTATAAAGCATATGGAGGTGCTCGCGAAAACAAATTTTGCAGGTGGCGCTATCGAGCCATTTTTGTTTACCTATGCCGTTCTCCTATAAAATATGAAATTTTTCGCGACTCCTGATGTGTATACAAAATTTGGTGAGTTTTGGGGTATGTTAAAGGCCTCAAAAAGGCGACGGAAAAGTCGGAAGAATAATAATAATAATTAAAGCTACAAGTAGCATTTAGCGGGCCCGAGCACGTGCCACCGCCTGGCACGAGCGACCGCCCCGTGAGCAACGCCCTGCTCGAGCCATTCTCGTCGTTTTTTCTTGTCCATTCTGGAGCTCCAAGCTAATGTTAATATGACAGCAGCCTGTGGGGGGGGGGGGGGGGGGGGGACTATAATCTGTTGCCTTAAAGGACAAAGACTTTTGCATATAGCATGAAAAAAATTCTTAAATCTAAGCCTCGTTTAGACCTGCTCATTTTCTCATCAAGTAGAAGAAGGTTTTTATCAGATTAAGAAACAAGCAATGATGATAATTGCTATCACTGTTCCTAAGAATGAGAACAATAGAACTCATTCAATTTCCACTACAATGTCTAGATGAGTGTCAGCTATGTCTGATAACTTGGCCAATTAGCTGGACCGGGATCTTACAACGTGCAGGTGTTTAACGTCCAGTGTGATGAGTCTGTGGACGGCAACAGTACAGCATAGCTTTTGGTTTCCACAAGAGAAGAATTCCTGACACATCTGCCCTAACAGACAACTACAAGAGGAGTTGAAATGTATAACACGGTGAAGGAGTTTTTGTGCAGAAAAAGGTACAATTAGAAAAGCTGGTAGCCATACCTGCAGACGGGGCTCCTGCTATGATTGACCGACAAACAGGTTTCATCACTCACTGTAAAGCTGACCAAGACTTTCCAAAATGTCTGCATTACTGCTGCTTCTTTCACCAGTAGGCCTTATGTGCAGAAGTGATTGGCTCTGGACATATAATGACTCCTATTGTGAAAATCATAAAAAACCTCAGCTGCAAAGCAAAACAGAACAGGATTTTTAAGGTGCTATTGGTGGAGATATCTGCTGAATATGGTGAATATGAATATGGTGAATCTGAACTTGTATTCTTGACTGACATTACTGGAAAACTAAACCACTTGATCTGCGAGCTGCAAGACATTGGCAAAACTATTTTTTTTTGACCAGCCTGCCTGAGCCAGTGTTTTTCTTGTGGGGATCTTTTCTGCCAGGGCTTGCCAGCTTGGTCAGTGGATGTTGCTGCAGTTGTCTCCCTTGCTGGGACAGCTGGAGTTAAACACAGCAGCCTCACAGCTGTGAAGTGGACCCCGTTGCTGTCCCAGTCTGGATGGGCACTGTGGCGATGTTCCAATGGCCAGGCTGGCTCCTGGTATAAAGAGATTCCCAATTACCATTTCCTAACCGCAGAGCCAAGGATGTGTTTACATGTTTAGGTCAAAAATGTGATGAACAGCTTCATGTTGTCTATTGATGTAAGTTTAAACCTAAACATGTTTCCCTGTTACTAATCCAGTTGATGTGGTTCTCCATCTGTGTCTAGGTGATAGAAAAGCATTTTTTTATATTTAGAGCTCCAAGCAAACAAACAGTTGTCTATATAAGAGCTTTTACAATTGTGGACTTTTAGCAGGTCTCTGAATACATGTGACCAATGTATGGTGGATTTTCACAGACTTTGTGTAAAACTGAAGGTGACAGAGACTTTGGAGAAGTGGCTACATTGCTCTGGACTTCTTTGTTTCATCCACAGAAGAGTAAAATATGTGATTGATTTTGAAAAGCTGCTGAAAAATGTATCTTTTTAAAATTGCAATTTCTAATTTGGGTTTTACATTTTGTGTTCCATTTTTTGTGATTGTATTAGAAAGATTTGTTATTTATTTGGTGTTTAAAGGTGGTACATAATGTATATACATAATCTTCTTAGAGACATTTGCTATGTGTTGTGTTTGTTGTCGTTGTAGTTTAATTTCTTTGGATGTATTGAAAGGAAATGAAAAGAAGTTGCAGCATTGATTAAAAAAGCATAAAAGAGACATTTACTGTCTGATGTTACATCTGTAGGAGTGTACTGAGGCTGGGTTTTGTTTTGGAGCACATTCATATATTTTGTTTGTAAAAAAAAAAAGATAAAATATAAAGTTAATTGTATTTTGGATGAATAAAAAAGCAATGATTAGTGCTAAGGATGTATAAAAGACAAACAAAACAAAGGAAATTGCTGTATTTTAGTGTTGAACTAGGCTTTCTAACTGTTCTACTTTCTGTCTGCCACTCCTGGCTAATTTACATGTGAGCACACAGCCGGGGGTTGGGGGGGGGGCTAACTCCACTCCTGCAGCAGGGGAGACTGATGAAAAGCTTGAGGATGTAAGATTGAATAAATAAAATCCTAGAGTTGACCAGTTCATTTTATAAATGTAAATATTTTTTATTTTGGTGCTGATAAACTAAACAGATGTTATGATAAAAATATTTGCTTGAGTCAAAATGTCCAAAAATTTGCTTTCAGCACAATAGGGTGATTAAGGTGGTTAAATGTTTCTCGTACGTATAGTGCTGCTTTTCAAACATGGAGCTTTGTAGGACGCATCTAATTCTGAAATCTCAGCTTCCTGAGACAAACGGCTGATTTCCTATGAAGCTTGATTATATGATCATGCTTCATGATCATTTATGAACATATATAGCTCGTCCAAAATTGTCATATCCATGGGTTCAGAATGGAAGTTTCATCAAATCTATTTAATTTCAGTGAGATCAGACAAGGAATGTGAACGTGAGAGCAACATTTGTGCATGGCGAGATACCCAACTTCGCCGCTCTGTCACGACCACACCCCCGCGTTGAAAGATTTGTTTTTCATCAGAGTAAACTTCAATGGTTTTTCAACAGGTGGACGTCATTTTGAGGTGTGTTTGCTCATCCTACTTGGAGCAGTGATGCTCCAAGTAAAACATGTCATTTCCTGTTGCCAACAGGTGGCGCTACACCTGTTTCGGATTTTTCCACTGCAGATGTGTTCAAAGTCAGACTACAATCATGCACAACAAATTTGGATCAGATTAGATTATTTATGGCTGAGTAATGGCCATTTTTCTTTTCATGGCGTGATTTCGAAACGACCTCAAATTTTGACGCGCCGCCACGGTCACAAACAACCGTAAAAACTTAAAAGCTTCGCAATTTAAGATCGGACATGTGTTTAGTTTACAAAACCAAAGTTTGGAGTCATTGTTCAAAAATCTCTAGGAGGAGTTCGTTCTAGAACGAGGCCTGCAAATGACCAAAATACAGCAAAAATGACATATTGACACCAATATAGCAGACTTCCTGTGCGACTGACAGCTTGGTCCCAAGAGACTTTTTTGTAGGTTTCTATCTGATGAACATGTCCTGTAAAAATCAAGCTTGTATGTTAAAGAACATGGCGGGGCTCTCAAAAACAAACATGGTAGGTGGCGCTATTGAGCCGTTTTTTGTTCACCCATGCAAGTGCTGTGTATCTAAGTTGGAGATATGTTAGAGGCCTCTCATTCTGAAATCTCAGCCTCGTGATACAAACGGCTGATTTTTTATGAATTTTTAATTATCTGACTGCAACGCAATCAACCACTTCCTGTTTGGTGGTGGCTTGCGCAGGCACCGTCAGGTGTACACCCATGAAACTTTAGACGATGAGAGAAGACCCTTATGAGTATCTCCTGTTGTAATTTTATGAATGTCGGACAAAGCACAGAGAAAAGATAGGTCAGAATGTGACATAAAATGTATTTGTCAATATCTAGGTGGCGCTATGGAGCTCGTCCAAGATTGTCATATCCATTGGTTCAGAATGGAAGCCTCATCACCTCTATTGAATTTCAGTGAGATTGGACAAGGAATGTGCACGTGAGAGCAACTTTTGTGTGCATGGCGAGACGCCCAACTTCGCCGCTCTGTCACGACCACACCCCCGCATTGAAAGTTATGGCTTTTTATCAGAGTAAACTTCAATGGCTTTTCAACAGGTGGACATCATTTTGAGGTGTGTCGGCTCATCCTACTTGGAGCAGTGATGCTCCAAGTAAAACATGTCATTTCCTTTTACCAGCAGGTGGCGCTACACTTGTTCTGGATTTTTCCACTTCTGATGTGTTCAGAGTCAGACTACAATCATGCATATCAATTTTGGATCAGATTGGATTTTGCATGGCTGAGTAATGGCCATTTTTCTTTTCATGGCGTGTTTTCAAAATGACCTCCATTTTCGACGCGCCGCCACGGTCACAAACATCCGTAAAAACTTAAAAGCTTCGCAATTTAACATCGGACATGTGTTTAGTTTACAAAACCAAAGTTTGGAGTCATTATTCACAAATCTCTAGGAGGAGTTCGTTCTAGAGCGAGGCCTGCAAATGTCCAAAATGGAGCAAAAATGACATATTGACCTCAATATATCAGACTTCCTGTGCGAGTGACAGGTGGGTCCTTTCAGACTTTTTTGTAGGTCTCCATCTGAAGAACATGCCCTGTAAAAATCAAGCTTGTACGTTAAAGCGTATGCGGGGCTTCGGGACAAAAGTCACTGTAGGTGGCGCTATCGAGCCGTTTTTCTGCGCCCATGCCAATCTCCTATAAAATACGAAATTTTTCGCGACTCCTGATGTGTGTGCCAAATTTGGTGAGTTTTGGGGTATGTTAAAGGCCTCAAAAAGGCGACTCTTCCGGTAGAATAATAATAATAATAATAATAATAATTAAAGCTACAAGTAGCATTTAGCGGGCCCGAGCACGTGCGACCGCATGGCACGAGCGACCCCCCCCGTGAGCAACGCCCTGCTCGAGCCATTCTCGTCGTCTTTTCTTGTCCATTCTGGAGCTCCAAGCTAATGTTAATACGACAGCAGCCTGGGGGGGGGGGGGGGGGGGGGGGGGGGGGGGGGCTGTAATCTGTTGCCTTAAGGGACAAAGACTTTTGCATATAGCATGAAAAAAATTCAAGCAATGATGATAATTGCTATCACTGTCCCTAAGGATGAGAACAATAGAACTCATTCAATTTCCACTACAATGTCTAGATGAGTGTCAGCTATGTCTGATAACTTGGCCAATTAGCTGGACCGGGATCTTGCAAAGTGCAGGTGGTTAACGTCCAGTGTGATGAGTCTGTGGACGGCAACAGTACAGCATAGCTTTTGGTTTCCACAAGAGAAGAACTCCTGACACATCTGCCCTAACAGACAACTACAAGAGGAGTTGAAATGTATAACACGGTGAAGGAGTTTTTGTGCAGAAAAAGGTACAATTAGAAAAGCTGGTAGCAGTGACTGCAGATGGGACTCCTGCTATGATCAATAGACAAACAGGTTTCATCACTCACTGTAAAGCTGACCCAGACTTTCCAAAATGTCTGCATTACTGCTGCGTCATTCACCAGCAGGCCTTATGTGCAGAAGTGATTGGCTCTGGACATATAATGACTCTTATTCTGAAAATCGTAAACAACCTCAGCTGCAAAGCAAAACAGCACAGGATTTTTAAGGTGCTATTGGAGGAGATGTCTGTTGAATATGGTGAATATGAACATTGTGAATCTGAACTTGCATTCTTGACTGACATTACTGGAAAACTAAACCACTTGATCTGCGAGCTGCAAGACAATGGCAAAACTATTTTTTTTTGACCAGCCTGCCTTAGCCAGTGTTTTTCTTGTGGGGATCTTTTCTGCCAGGGCTTGTCAGCTTGGTCAGTGGATGTTGCTGCAGTTGTCTCCCTTGCTGGGACAGCTGGAGTTAAACACAGCAGCTCACGGCTCTGAAGTGGACCCCGTTGCTGTCCCAGTCTGGATGGGCACTGTGGCGATGTTCCAATGGCCAGGCTAGCTCCTGGTATAAAGAGATTCCCAAATACCATTTCCTAACCGCAGAGCCAAGGATGTGTTTACATGTTTAGGTCAAAAATGTGATGGACATCTTTATGTTGTCTATTGATGTAAGTTTAAACCTAAACATGCCACCCTGTTATTAATCCAGTTGATATGGTTCTCCATCTGTGTCTAGGTGATAGAAAAGCATTTTTTTTTATATTTAGAGCTCTAAGCAAACAAACAGTTGTCTATATAAAAGAGCTTTTACAATTGTGCACTTTTAGCAGGTCTCTGAGTTCATGTGACCAATGTATGGTGGATTTTCACAGACCTTGTTTAAAACTGAAGGTGAGAGAGACTTAGAGAAATGGCTTCATTGTTCTGGAGTTCTTTGTTTCATCCACAGAAGAGTAGAATTGGTGATTGATTTTGAAAAGCTGCTGAAAAAGTATCTTTTTCAAATTGCAATTTCTAACTTGGGTTTTACATTTTGTGTTCCATTTTTTGTGCTTTATTTGGGAAGCATTTGTTATTTGTTTGGTGTTTTTAAGGTTCTGCAAATATACACATCATTTTTTAGAGACATTTGTTATCAGTTGTGTTTGTTGATTTGTAGTTTAATTTCATTGGATGTATAGATGTCGTGTGGGGGGGAGGCTCGAGAGCAGGTAGGACCCAGGCGCAGAGACGGGAGGCAAACGGGTTCAGGGCAAGTGGGTTTATTTAACTAACAAAAAGCGCTGCAGAGCAGGATGACAAAACTAAAAACAAAAACTTACTGTGGCATGGCAAGGGACATGGACGCCAGACAAGAAGACGTGATCAACATGAGCAGAAGTTAATGGACCAGCACAGGAGGAAGGCAGAGACAAGACTTATATACAGACAGGGCAGACAAGACACAGGTGAACACGATTAGGGCAGATGGGGACCAAAGGAAGTAAAACTCAAGAAACATGACAAGACAGGAAACCTTTCAAAATAAAACAGGAAACAGAACCAAACAAGACAGAACAAGAACTAAAGCGAAAAACAAGACAGCAAACTGAAACCATGACAATAGAAAGGAAAAGAAGTTCAAACATTGATTATAAAAAAGGATATAAGAGATAAAAAAAAAGAAAAAGGAAAAGAAAAAATATAAAATATTGATTTAATTGCATTTTGAATGAATAAAAAACAATGATTAATAGAATCAGAATCAGAATCAGAAATCAGAAAAAGTTTTATTGCCAGGTTCAGTAGAGCGCACTTTACAAAACGAGGAATTTGACTTGGTGTATAGTGCAATTAAGAATAAGTTAAAAATTAAGTTAACAACAACAACACACTATATACAGTAGAGTAAGGTGAATTAAAGTGGGAGCACAGATGGGCTGGGATGGTGGGGCCTGTAAGTGGCACCGACAGTCCTTTGGTGGGCGGGGGGGGGGGGTCACCTGGGGGAGTTGGGGTACTGTTCAGCAGGCTGACTGCAGTGGGGAAGAAGCTGTTCTTGTGGCGCGAGGTCCTGATGGACCGGAGCCTCTTGCCAGAAGGGAGGGGCCGAAAGAGATTATGTCCTGGATGAGAGGGGTTGGCTACAATCCTGGCTGCCCGCCTCCAGGTCCTGGAGATGTGCAGCTCCTGGAGAGACGGGAGGTGGCAGCCGATCACCTTCTCTGCTGAGTGGATGACGCGTTGCAGCTTGGCCTTGTCTCAGAAACTGTTAAATATTAAATATTTGTGAATAAAATAGAATGGAATTACATGAGTTGCTGTGAGCACAGCTTAATAAATATC
Source organism: Oryzias latipes (assembly GCF_053564925.1). Lineage (NCBI taxonomy): Eukaryota > Metazoa > Chordata > Actinopteri > Beloniformes > Adrianichthyidae > Oryzias > Oryzias latipes. The sequence goes on along the minus strand of NC_136256.1, from coordinate 13,628,713 downwards.
AAGTTATTGCACAGTGACCCGGTTAGACAGTCAGGATATTGCACGCATTGCAGTAAAATTAGAGTGAGGTGTGGTTGGTGGACGTATGTGCATTCCGTATGATAATTGCCTGTGGAAAAAAGCTGTTTCTTAGTCTGTTTGTCCTGGTTCTGATGGACCTGTACCTCCTTCCAGAGGGCAGCAGTTCAAACAGAGGGAAAGCAGAATGGGTGGAGTTAGTGGTGATGCTAGTCACTCTGCTGAGGCAGCGAGACTGGTAAATGTCCTTCAGTGAGGGGAGGGGGCAGCCGATGATCCTCTGCGCTGTCTTTACCACTCTCTGGAGACTCTGCCGTTCTGCTTCAGTGCAGTGGGAAAACCACACTGTGATGCCATAGGACAGAATGCTCTCAATGGTTGAGCGGTAGAACGTTACCAGCAGCTCCTGGCTGACGTCGTTCCTCCTAAGTTTTCTCAGGAAGTGCAGGCGTTGCTGGGCCTTCCTGATGACAGTCATGGTGTTGTTAGACCATGTGAGGTCAGCAGAGATGGTGGTGCCCAGGAGGGTGAAGCTGTGGACCCTCTCCACACAGTTTCCATCGATGTAGAGTGGGGGTGGATCTGTTCTGTTTTTTCTGAAGTCCAGGATGATCTCCTTGGTCTTGGTGGTGTTCAGGATGAGGTTATTAGCCTGACACCACCTTGAGAGTTTCAGGACTTCGTCTCTGTAGGCCGTCTCGTCGTCCCCAGAGATCAGCCCCACCACAGTAGTGTCGTCTGCAAACTTCACCACGGTGTTGCTGGTGTGGGCTGGTCTGCAGTCTGCTGTGTACAGTGTATACAGCAGAGGACTCAGCACACATCCCTGTGTGGAGCCTGTGCTCAGCGTCCGGGTGGAGGAGAGGTGGGGGTCAAGTTTGACTGTCTGTGGTCTGTTTGTCAGGAAGTCCTTGATCCACGAGCAGGTGAGTGGGTGGAGTCCTAGTTCAGACAGTTTGTTGACCAGAATGTCAGGAATGATTGTGTTAAAGGCTGAGCTATAGTCCACAAAGAGCATCCTGGCGTAGGTGTCTCTGTGTTCCAGGTGGCTCAGCGCAGTGTGGAGGGTGATGGAAATGGCATCATCCGTTGATCTGTTTGCTTTGTAAGCAAACTGGTGGGGGACGAAGATTGGAGGGAGGGAGTCTTTGATGTGTCCCAGGAGCAGCCGCTCCAGACACTTTGTGATGACAGCAGTGAGTGCAACTGGGCGGAAGTCCGTGAGGAAGGCTGTGGATGAGGACTTTTTGGGTATCGGGATGACAGTGGATGACTTCAGGCAAGCAGGGATGAAAGCCTGAGCTAGCGACAGGTTGAAGATTTTTGTGAAGACCTGGGAGAGTTGATCGGCGCAGGCCCGCAGAACCTTTCCGGGAACTCCATCAGGTCCCGCCGCTTTCCTGGGGTTTACCCTGCTGAACATCCGTGCCATCCGTGCCACGTCCATAAAGGCATTGTTTTTATATTTAGAGCTCTAAGCAACCAAACAGTTGTCTATATAAAAGAGCTTTTACAAATGTGCACTTTTAGCAGGCTGAAAAAATTATCTTTTTAAAATTGCCATTTCAAATTTGGGTTTTAAATTTTGTGTTCCATTTTTCTGTGCTTGTATTGGAAGGATTTGTTATTATTTTGTTTAAAAGTGCTACATATTGTATATACACATAATTTATTTAGAGAAATTTGCTATACGTTGTGTTTTTTGGTTTTGTAGTTTAATTTCATTGGATTTATATTAAGGAAAAGAAGTTGCAGCATTGATTAAAAAAGGATAAAAGAGACATTTACTGTCTAAGTCTTATGTTACATCTGTAGAACTGTACTGAGAGTTGGGTTTTGTTTTGGAGCACATTCATATGTTTTGTTTGTAAAAAAAAAAGATAAAATATTAGGTTAATTGCATTTTACATGACTAGAAAAGCAATGATTATTCATAAAAATCTATGAAAGACATACAAAACAAATGAAAAAGCAGTCTGCCCTCCCTCTTGTGTCTAAACTCTTGTCACCTCACTTCTGGGTTAGTTAGCATATGAACTGGCAGCTGGTGTGTGTGTGTGGGGGGGGGGGGGGGGGGTGAAATTTGACTCCAGCAACAGGGATGATTGAGGAGCAGGCTGCAGCATGAGGAAAAGACTTAAGCATGTAAGAGGAAATGACATCCTACAGTTGACCAGTTCATTTTATATCTGTAAAGAATATTCAAGAAGCATTTAGACAAGTTCAGCTATATGCGTGTGAAACTTGGTGTGGATATTTGAAGCATAAGTAATTTTAAAACACACTTGTTTGGAGTCCAGACGGAAAAAGCACAGGTTTTGGGATGAATCAGGATTTTTTTAAAATCATCTGTTTCACCTGGACTTCTGAAAAAAATATGGAAGGCAGCAAACACAGATCCCTACATTTAAAAAAATAAATGGTGTTGATATATGATGATTAAGTTATGAAAAAAAATAGGTGTTTGTAGTTTTGCCTAAAAAGACGTTTTCGGACCTTTTTGGATGTAATGCTCTCTAAGATGTCACCTGTAACTTCAATCATTCTGAATTTTTTTAGGAAGCAGTAGCACATAAATGCCTATTAAAGTCTAGTCTTTGGTGCTGATAACCTAAACAGAATTTATGCTAAAAATCTTTGTTCAGTCCAAAATTGCATAGGAAAAAAAGAGGTATGAAGTTTCTCATAGACCCTATTGTGTTACATATCAAAGCTGGAGGTTATTAAAGGCATCTAATTCTGAAATCTCAGCTTCCTGAGACAAACGGCTGATTTATAATAAATTTCTATTATTTGGGTGCACATAATCGACCACTTCCTGTTACGCAGGCACCGTCAGGTGTACACCCATGAAACTTCAGATTATGAGAGAGGACCCTTCTGAGTATCTCCAGTTTTAATTTCATGCACATCGGACAAAGCAATTAGATAAAAATGGGCAGAATGTGCCCAATGCAATAACTAGGTGGCGCTATAGAGCTCGTCCAAGATTGTCATATCCATGGGTTCAGAATAGAAGCTTCATCATATCCATTGAATTTCAGTGAGATTGGACAAGGAATGTGCACGTGAGAGCAACTTTTGTGTGCATGGCGAGATGCCCAACTTTGCCGCTCTGTCACGACCACACCCCCGCATTGAAAGTTATGGTTTTTTGTCAGAGTAAACTTCAATGGCTTTTCAACAGGTGGATGTCATTTTCAGGTGTGTCGGCTCATCCTACTTAGAGCAGTGATGCTCCAAGTAAAACATGTCATTTCCTCTTGCCAGCAGGTGGCGCTACACTTTTTCCAGATTCTTTCACTGCAGATGTGTTCAGAGTCAGACTACAATCATGCATATCAATTTTGGATCAGATTGGAATATGCATGGCTGAGTTATGGCCATTTTTCTTTTCATGGCGTGTTTTCGAAACAACGTCAAATTTCTACGCGCCGCCACGACCACAAACTTCTGTAAAAACTTAAAAGCTTTGCAATTTAACATCGGACATGTGTATAGTTTACAAAACCAAAGTTTGGAGTCATTATTCACAAATCTCTAGGAGGAGTTCGTTCTAGAAGGAGGCCTGCAAATGTCCAAAATAGAGCAAAAATGACATATTGACCTCAATATATCAGACTTCCTGTGCGAGTGACAGGTGGGTCCTTTCAGACTTTTTTGTAGGTCTCCATCTGAAGAACATGCCCTGTAAAAATCAAGCTTGTACGTTAAAGCGTATGCGGGGCGTCGGGACAAAAGTCACTGTAGGTGGCGCTGTCGAGCCATTTTTGCGCACCCATGCCAATTTCCCATAAAATACGAAATTTTTCACGACTCCTGATGTGTGTGCCAAATTTGGTGAGTTTTGGGGTATGTTAAAGGCCTCAAAAATGCGATTCTTCCGGCAGAAGAAAAATAATAATAATAATAAACCTAACAGATACAATAGGGTCCTTGCACTCCGTGCTCGGGCCCTAATAATAAACATTCGAATTACAATAGGGTCCTTGCACTCCGTGCTCGGGCCCTAATAAACCTAACAGATACAATAGGGTCCTTGCACTCCGTGCTCGGGCCCTAATTAAAGCTACAAGTAGCATTTAGCGGGCCCGAGCACGTGAGACCGCATGGCACGAGCGACCGCCCCGTGAGCAACGCCCTGCTCGAGCCATTCTCGTCGTTTTTTCTTGTCCATTCTGGAGCTCCAAGCTAATGTTAATACGACAGCAGCCTGGGGGGGGGGGGGGGGGGGGGGGGGGGCTGTAATCTGTTGCCTTAAGGGACAAAGACTTTTGCATATAGCATGAAAAAAATTCAAGCAATGATGATAATTGCTATCACTGTCCCTAAGGATGAGAACAATAGAACTCATTCAATTTCCACTACAATGTCTAGATGAGTGTCAGCTATGTCTGATAACTTGGCCAATTAGCTGGACCGGGATCTTGCAAAGTGCAGGTGGTTAACGTCCAGTGTGATGAGTCTGTGGACGGCAACAGTACAGCATAGCTTTTGGTTTCCACAAGAGAAGAACTCCTGACACATCTGCCCTAACAGACAACTACAAGAGGAGTTGAAATGTATAACACGGTGAAGGAGTTTTTGTGCAGAAAAAGGTACAATTAGAAAAGCTGGTAGCAGTGACTGCAGATGGGACTCCTGCTATGATCAATAGACAAACAGGTTTCATCACTCACTGTAAAGCTGACCCAGACTTTCCAAAATGTCTGCATTACTGCTGCGTCATTCACCAGCAGGCCTTATGTGCAGAAGTGATTGGCTCTGGACATATAATGACTCTTATTCTGAAAATCGTAAACAACCTCAGCTGCAAAGCAAAACAGCACAGGATTTTTAAGGTGCTATTGGAGGAGATGTCTGTTGAATATGGTGAATATGAACATTGTGAATCTGAACTTGCATTCTTGACTGACATTACTGGAAAACTAAACCACTTGATCTGCGAGCTGCAAGACAATGGCAAAACTATTTTTTTTTGACCAGCCTGCCTGAGCCAGTGTTTTTCTTGTGGGGATCTTTTCTGCCAGGGCTTGTCAGCTTGGTCAGTGGATGTTGCTGCAGTTGTTTCCCTTGCTGGGACAGCTGGAGTTAAACACAGCAGCTCACGGCTCTGAAGTGGACCCCGTTGCTGTCCCAGTCTGGATGGGCACTGTGGCGATGTTCCAATGGCCAGGCTGGCTCCTGGTATAAAGAGATTCCCAAATACCATTTCCTAACCGCAGAGCCAAGGATGTGTTTACATGTTTAGGTCAAAAATGTGATGGACAGCTTCATGTTGTCTTTTGATGTAAGTTTAAACCTAAACATGCCACCCTGTTATTAATCCAGTTGATATGGTTCTCCATCTGTGTCTAGGTGATAGAAAAGCATTTTTTTTTATATTTAGAGCTCTAAGCAAACAAACAGTTGTCTATATAAAAGAGCTTTTACAATTGTGCACTTTTAGCAGGTCTCTGAGTTCATGTGACCAATGTATGGTGGATTTTCACAGACCTTGTTTAAAACTGAAGGTGAGAGAGACTTAGAGAAATGGCTTCATTGTTCTGGAGTTCTTTGTTTCATCCACAGAAGAGTAGAATTGGTGATTGATTTTGAAAAGCTGCTGAAAAAAGTATCTTTTTAAAATTGCAATTTCTAACTTGGGTTTTACATTTTGTGTTCCATTTTTTGTGCTTTAATTGGGAAGCATTTGTTATTTGTTTGGTGTTTTTAAGGTTCTGCAAATATACACATCATTTTTTAGAGACATTTGTTATCAGTTGTGTTTGTTGATTTGTAGTTTAATTTCATTGGATGTATAGATGTCGTGTGGGGGGGAGGCTCGAGAGCAGGTAGGACCCAGGCGCAGAGACGGGAGGCAAACGGGTTCAGGGCAAGTGGGTATATTTAACTAACAAAAAGCGCTGCAGAGCAGGATGACAAAACTAAAAACAAAAACTTACTGTGGCATGGCAAGGGACATGGACGCCAGACAAGAAGACGTGATCAACATGAGCAGAAGTTAATGGACCAGCACAGGAGGAAGGCAGAGACAAGACTTATATACAGACAGGGCAGACAAGACACAGGTGAACACGATTAGGGCAGATGGGGACCAAAGGAAGTAAAACTCAAGAAACATGACAAGACAGGAAACCTTTCAAAATAAAACAGGAAACAGAACCAAACAAGACAGAACAAGAACTAAAGCGAAAAACAAGACAACAAACTGAAACCATGACAATAGAAAGGAAAAGAAGTTCAAACATTGATTATAAAAAAGGATATAAGAGATAAAAAAAAAGAAAAAGGAAAAGAAAAAAGATAAAATATTGATTTAATTGCATTTTGAATGAATAAAAAACAATGATTAATAGAATCAGAATCAGAAATCAGAAAAAGTTTTATTGCCAGGTTCAGTAGAGCGCACTTTACAAAACGAGGAATTTGACTTGGTGTATAGTGCAATTAAGAATAAGTTAAAAATTAAGTTAACAACAACAACACACTATATACAGTAGAGTAAGGTGAATTAAAGTGGGAGCACAGATGGGCTGGGATGGTGGGGCCTGTAAGTGGCACCGACAGTCCTTTGGTGGGCGGGGGGGGGGGGGGGGTCACCTGGGGGAGTTGGGGTACTGTTCAGCAGGCTGACTGCAGTGGGGAAGAAGCTGTTCTTGTGGCGCGAGGTCCTGGTCCTGATGGACCGGAGCCTCTTGCCAGAAGGGAGGGGCCGAAAGAGATTATGTCCTGGATGAGAGGGGTTGGCTACAATCCTGGCTGCCCGCCTCCAGGTCCTGGAGATGTGCAGCTCCTGGAGAGACGGGAGGTGGCAGCCGATCACCTTCTCTGCTGAGTGGATGACGCGTTGCAGCTTGGCCTTGTCTCTGGCCGTGGCCGCAGCGAACCAGACTGTGATGGAGGACGTGAGGGTGGATTCGATGATGGCATCGTAGAAGTCTACCAGCATCTTTTCAGGGAGGTGAAACTTCTTCAGCTGCCTCAGGAAGTACATCCTCTGCTGGACCTTCTTAGTGATGGAGCTGATGTTCTGCTCCCACTTGAGGTCCTGGCTGATGATGGTTCCCAGGAAGCAGAAGGACTCCACAGAGGTCACCGGGGAGTCACAGAGGATGACAGGGGGGAGGGGGGCTGGGGCCTTCCTGAAGTCCACTGTCATCTCCACTGTCTTCAGAGCATTAAGCTCCAGGTTGTTAGCGCTGCACTATGACACCAGCCTGGCTATTTCACTCCTGTAGGCCAACTCATCTCCGTCAGAGATGAGGCCGATGAGTGTGGTGTCGTCAGCAAACTTCAGGAGTTTGACAGACAGGTGACCAGCTGTGCAGCTGTTTGTGTACAGGGAGAGTAACAGGGGTGAAAGGACACAGCCCTGGGGGGATCCGGTGCTTGTGGTCCGAGTATCTGAGACGAGCTTCCCCAGCCTCACATACTGCTGTCTGTCCGTCAGGAAGTCTGTGATCCACCTGCAGGTGGAGTCAGGCACATTCATCTTGGAGAGTTTTTAATACTAAAGATGTATGAAAGACATACCGAAAAATATGTCTTTCAGTGTTTAACTGGCTGTCTTTGGATTATGCATGCCTGAGTAATGGCCATTCTTACTCCTCATCTCTCTGTTCACTGCTTGCTAATTTACATAGCAGGGGTCCCAGCAGGAGGGGGCGGGGTTGTAACACGACTCCTTCAGCAGAGCCAGGCTGAGAGAGGCTTTGACATGTAAGATGTTAGATGTTAGAATGCTAGATGTTAGAATGACCAGTTCATTGTATATCTATGAAAATATTCAGGGAGCTATGGGACATGTTCAGCTATAGGTGTGTGAAAATTGGTGTCGATTGTTGAAACATAAGTTACCATAAAAAAATGTTTGTTTGGAGTCTAGACAGATTTAACACAGGTTTTTGGATGAAAAAGGATTTTTTATAAATCATCTGTTACACTTTTAAGTCTGAAAAAAATATGGAAGGCAGCAAACACAGATCTCTACCGTTTTTAATTTTTTTGTGCTGATATTTGAAAGATAAGTTATGCAAAAAAATAGGTGTTTGCAGTTTTGCCTAAAAAGACGTTTTCGGACCTTTTTGGATCAAATGTTGTCTAAAAGTTCACCTGTAACTTCAATCATTCTGAATTTTTTTAGGAAAACTAAACCACTTCAACTGTGATCTGCAAGGCAATGGTAAAACTATATTTTTTATGGAACAGCCTGCAGTGTTTCTTGTGGGGATCTTTTCTGCCAGGGCTTGCCGGCTTGGTCGGTGGTTGTTGCTGTTACCAATCCAGTTGATATGGTTCTCCATCTGTGTCTAAGTGATATAATCAGAATCAGAATCGTTTATTGTCATTGTACATGGGGATACAATGAAATTGCAGCAGCCTTGGAGTGAAGGAGTTACATAAAATAAAAATAAAAATAGAATAGAAAAAGAAATACTGTATTTACAACTCTTAACAAAAAATGAACAATATGGACAGAAACTGTTAAATATTAAATATTTGTGAATAAAATAGAAAGGAATTACATGAGTTGCTGTGAGCACAGCTTAATAAATATCAAGTTATTGCACAGTGACCCGGTTAGACAGTCAGGATATTGCACGCATTGTAGTAAAATTAGAGTGAGGTGTGGTTGGTGGACGTATGTGCATTCCGTATGATAATTGCCTATGGAAAAAAGCTGTTTCTTAGTCTGTTTGTCCTGGTTCTGATGGACCTGTACCTCCTTCCAGAGGGCAGCAGTTCAAACAGAGGGAAAGCAGAATGGGTGGAGTTAGTGGTGATGCTAGTCACTCTGCTGATGCAGCGAGACTGGTAAATGTCCTTCAGTGAGGGGAGGGGGCAGCCGATGATCCTCTGCGCTGTCTTTACCACTCTCTGGAGACTCTGCCGTTCTGCTTCAGTGCAGTGGGAAAACCACACTGTGATGCCATAGGACAGAATGCTCTCAATGGTTGAGCGGTAGAACGTTACCAGCAGCTCCTGGCTGACGTCGTTCCTCCTAAGTTTTCTCAGGAAGTGCAGGCGTTGCTGGGCCTTCCTGATGACAGTCATGGTGTTGTTAGACCATGTGAGGTCAGCAGAGATGGTGGTGCCCAGGAGGGTGAAGCTGTGGACCCTCTCCACACAGTTTCCATCGATGTAGAGTGGGGGTGGATCTGTTCTGTTCTACAAACTGGTGGGGGACGAAGATTGGAGGGAGGGAGTCTTTGATGTGTCCCAGGAGCAGCCGCTCCAGACACTTTGTGATTACAGCAGTGAGTGCAACTGGGCGGAAGTCCGTGAGGAAGGCTGTGGATGAGGACTTTTTGGGTATCGGGATGATAGTGGATGACTTCAGGCAAGCAGGGATGAAAGCCTGAGCTAGCGACAGGTTGAAGATTTTTGTGAAGACCTGGGAGAGTTGATCGGCGCAGGCCCGCAGAACCTTTCCGGGAACTCCATCAGGTCCCGCCGCTTTCCTGGGGTTTACCCTGCTGAACATCCGTGCCATCCGTGCCACGTCCATAAAGGCATTGTTTTTATATTTAGAGCTCTAAGCAACCAAACAGTTGTCTATATAAAAGAGCTTTTACAATTGTGCACTTTTAGCAGGCTGAAAAAATTATCTTTTTAAAATTGCCATTTCAAATTTGGGTTTTAAATTTTGTGTTCCATTTTTCTGTGCTTGTATTGGAAGGATTTGTTATTATTTTGTTTAAAAGTGCTACATATTGTATATACACATAATTTATTTAGAGAAATTTGCTATAGGTTGTGTTTTTTGGTTTTGTAGTTTAATTTCATTGGATTTATATTAAGGAAAAGAAGTTGCAGCATTGATTAAAAAAGGATAAAAGAGACATTTACTGTCTAAGTCTTATGTTACATCTGTAGAACTGTACTGAGAGTTGGGTTTTGTTTTGGAGCACATTCATATGTTTTGTTTGTAAAAAAAAAAAGATAAAATATTAAGTTAATTGCATTTTACATGACTAGAAAAGCAATGATTATTCATAAAAATCTATGAAAGACATACAAAACAAATGAAAAAGCAGTCTGCCCTCCCTCTTGTGTCTAAACTATTGTCACCTCACTTCTGGGTTAGTTAGCATATAAACAGGCAGCTGGTGTGTGTGTGGGGGGGGGGGGGGGTGAAATTTGACTCCAGCAACAGGAAAGATTGAGGAGCAGGCTGCAGCATGAGGAAAAGACTGAACCATGTAAGAGGAAATGACATCCTACAGTTGACCAGTTCATTTTATATCTGTAAAGAATATTCAAGAAGCATTTAGACATGTTCAGCTATATGCGTGTTAAACTTGGTGTGGATATTTGAAGCATAAGTAATTTTAAAACACACTTGTTTGGAGTCCAGACGGAAAAAGCACAGGTTTTGGGATGAATCAGGATTTTTTAAAAATCATCTGTTTCACCTGGACTTCTGAAAAAAATATGGAAGGCAGCAAACACAGATCCCTACATTTAAAAAAATAAATGGTGTTGATATATGATGATTAAGTTATGAAAAAAAATAGGTGTTTGTAGTTTTGCCTAAAAAGACGTTTTCGGACCTTTTTGGATGAAATGTTCTCTAAAAGTTCACCTGTAACTTCAATCATTCTGAATTTTTTTAGGAAGCAGTAGCACATAAATGCCTATGAAAGTTGAATTCTTGGTGCTGATAACCTAAACAGAATTTATGCTAAAAATCTTTGTTCAGTCCAAAATTTCATTAAAAAAATCAAGTGATGAAGTTTCTCGTAGACCCTATAGTGTTACATATCAAAGCTGGAGGTTATTAAAGGCATCTAATTCTGAAATCTCAGCTTCCTGAGACAAACGGCTGATTTATAATAAATTTCTATTATTTGGGTGCACATAATCGACCACTTCCTGTTACGCAGGCACCGTCAGGTGTACACCCATGAAACTTTACATGATGAGAGAGGACCCTTCTGAGTATCTCCAGTTTTAATTTCATGCACATCGGACAAAGCAAAGAGAAAATACAGGGCAGAATGTGCCCAATGCAATAACTAGGTGGCGCTATAGAGCTCGTCCAAGATTGTCATATCCATGGGTTCAGAATAGAAGCTTCATCATATCCATTGAATTTCAGTGAGATTGGACAAGGAATGTGCACGTGAGAGCAACTTTTGTGTGCATAGCGAGATGCCCAACTTTGCCGCTCTGTCACGACCACACCCCCGCATTGAAAGTTATGGTTTTTTGTCAGAGTAAACTTCAATGGCTTTTCAACAGGTGGACGTCATTTTCAGGTGTGTCGGCTCATCCTACTCGGAGTAGTGATGCTCCAAGTAAAACATGTCATTTCCTCTTGCCAGCAGGTGGCGCTACACTTTTTCCAGGTTTTTTCACTGCAGATGTGTTCAGAGTCAGACTACAATCATGCACATCAATTTTGGATCAGATTGGATTATGCATGGCTGAGTAATGGCCATTTTTCTTTTCATGGCGTGTTTTCGAAACGACCTCCAATTTTGACGCGCTGCCATGGTCACAAACATCCATAAAAACTTAAAAGCTTTGCAATTTAACATCGGACATGTGTATAGTTTACAAAACCAAAGTTTGGAGTCATTACTCTCAAATCTCTAGGAGGAGTTCGTTCTAGAGCGAGGCCTGCGAATGACCAAAATACAGCAAAAATGACATATTGTCATCAAAATATCAGACTTCCTGTGCGACTGACAGCTTGGTCCCAAGAGACTTTTTTGTAGGTTTCTATCCGATGAACATGCCCTGTTAAAATCAGGTTTGTACTATAAAGCATATGGAGGTGCTCGCGAAAACAAATTTTGCAGGTGGCGCTATCGAGCCATTTTTGTTTACCTATGCCGTTCTCCTATAAAATATGAAATTTTTCGCGACTCCTGATGTGTATACAAAATTTGGTGAGTTTTGGGGTATGTTAAAGGCCTCAAAAAGGCGACGGAAAAGTCGGAAGAATAATAATAATAATAATAATTAAAGCTACAAGTAGCATTTAGCGGGCCCGAGCACGTGCGACCGCATGGCACGAGCGACCGCCCCGTGAGCAACGCCCTGCTCGAGCCATTCTCGTCGTTTTTTCTTGTCCATTCTGGAGCTCCAAGCTATTGTTAATACGACAGCAGCCTGGGGGGGGGGGGGGGGGGGCTGTAATCTGTTGCCTTAAGGGACAAAGACTTTTGCATATAGCATGAAAAAAATTCAAGCAATGATGATAATTGCTATCACTGTCCCTAAGGATGAGAACAATAGAACTCATTCAATTTCCACTACAATGTCTAGATGAGTGTCAGCTATGTCTGATAACTTGGCCAATTAGCTGGACCGGGATCTTGCAAAGTGCAGGTGGTTAACGTCCAGTGTAATGAGTCTGTGGACGGCAACAGTACAGCATAGCTTTTGGTTTCCACAAGAGAAGAACTCCTGACACATCTGCCCTAACAGACAACTACAAGAGGAGTTGAAATGTATAACACGGTGAAGGAGTTTTTGTGCAGAAAAAGGTACAATTAGAAAAGCTGGTAGCAGTGACTGCAGATGGGACTCCTGCTATGATCAATAGACAAACAGGTTTCATCACTCACTGTAAAGCTGACCCAGACTTTCCAAAATGTCTGCATTACTGCTGCGTCATTCACCAGCAGGCCTTATGTGCAGAAGTGATTGGCTCTGGACATATAATGACTCTTATTCTGAAAATCGTAAACAACCTCAGCTGCAAAGCAAAACAGCACAGGATTTTTAAGGTGCTATTGGAGGAGATGTCTGTTGAATATGGTGAATATGAACATTGTGAATCTGAACTTGCATTCTTGACTGACTTCTTCCACTTTCGGCTTCTCCCATCAGGGGTCGCCACAGCGAACAAGTCGCATGGTAAATTTGGCAATGTTTTACGCCGGATGCCCTTCCTGACGCAACCTTCTCAAACCGGGCTTGGAACCGGCAGAGGTAGAGAAGGGAACAGGGAGCAGCCCGGAGTCGAACCCAGGTTTCACGGATGGAAGGCGCCGCAAACCAGCACGAGCTAAACTGGCATTCTTGACTGACATTACTGGAAAACTAAACCACTTGATCTGCGAGCCTCAAGACAATGGCAAAACTATTTTTTTTTGACCAGCCTGCCTTAGCCAGTGTTTTTCTTGTGGGGATCTTTTCTGCCAGGGCTTGTCAGCTTGGTCAGTGGATGTTGCTGCAGTTGTCTCCCTTGCTGGGACAGCTGGAGTTAAACACAGCAGCTCACGGCTCTGAAGTGGACCCCGTTGCTGTCCCAGTCTGGATGGGCACTGTGGCGATGTTCCAATGGCCAGGCTGGCTCCTGGTATAAAGAGATTCCCAAATACCATTTCCTAACCACAGAGCCAAGGATGTGTTTACATGTTTAGGTCAAAAATGTGATGGACAGCTTCATGTTGTCTAAACATGCCACCCTGTTATTAATCCAGTTGATATGGTTCTCCATCTGTGTCTAGGTGATAGAAAAGCATTTTTTTTTATATTTACAGCTCTAAGCAAACAAACAGTTGTCTATATAAAAGAGCTTTTACAATTGTGCACTTTTAGCAGGTCTCTGAGTTCATGTGACCAATGTATGGTGGATTTTCACAGACCTTGTTTAAAACTGAAGGTGAGAGAGACTTAGAGAAATGGCTTCATTGTTCTGGAGTTCTTTGTTTCATCCACAGAAGAGTAGAATTGGTGATTGATTTTGAAAAGCTGCTGAAAAAAGTATCTTTTTCAAATTGCAATTTCTAACTTGGGTTTTACATTTTGTGTTCCATTTTTTGTGCTTTAATTGGGAAGCATTTGTTATTTGTTTGGTGTTTTTAAGGTTCTGCAAATATACACATCATTTTTTAGAGACATTTGTTATCAGTTGTGTTTGTTGATTTGTAGTTTAATTTCATTGGATGTATAGATGTCGTGTGGGGGGGAGGCTCGAGAGCAGGTAGGACCCAGGCGCAGAGACGGGAGGCAAACGGGTTCAGGGCAAGTGGGTTTATTTAACTAACAAAAAGCGCTGCAGAGCAGGATGACAAAACTAAAAACAAAAACTTACTGTGGCATGGCAAGGGACATGGACGCCAGACAAGAAGACGTGATCAACATGAGCAGAAGTTAATGGACCAGCACAGGAGGAAGGCAGAGACAAGACTTATATACAGACAGGGCAGACAAGACACAGGTGAACACGATTAGGGCAGATGGGGACCAAAGGAAGTAAAACTCAAGAAACATGACAAGACAGGAAACCTTTCAAAATAAAACAGGAAACAGAACCAAACAAGACAAAACAAGAACTAAAGCGAAAAACAAGACAACAAACTGAAACCATGACAATAGAAAGGAAAAGAAGTTCAAACATTGATTATAAAAAAGGATATAAGAGATAAAAAAAAAGAAAAAGGAAAAGAAAAAAGATAAAATATTGATTTAATTGCATTTTGAATGAATAAAAAACAATGATTAATAGAATCAGAATCAGAATCAGAAATCAGAAAAAGTTTTATTGCCAGGTTCAGTAGAGCGCACTTTACAAAACGAGGAATTTGACTTGGTGTATAGTGCAATTAAGAATAAGTTAAAAATTAAGTTAACAACAACAACACACTATATACAGTAGAGTAAGGTGACTTAAAGTGGGAGCACAGATGGGCTGGGATGGTGGGGCCTGTAAGTGGCACCGACAGTCCTTTGGTGGGCGGGGGGGGAGGGGGGGTCACCTGGGGGAGTTGGGGTACTGTTCAGCAGGCTGACTGCAGTGGGGAAGAAGCTGTTCTTGTGGCGCGAGGTCCTGGTCCTGATGGACCGGAGCCTCTTGCCAGAAGGGAGGGGCCGAAAGAGATTATGTCCTGGATGAGAGGGGTTGGCTACAATCCTGGCTGCCCGCCTCCAGGTCCTGGAGATGTGCAGCTCCTGGAGAGACGGGAGGTGGCAGCCGATCACCTTCTCTGCTGAGTGGATGACGCGTTGCAGCTTGGCCTTGTCTCTGGCCGTGGCCGCAGCGAACCAGACTGTGATGGAGGACGTGAGGGTGGATTCGATGATGGCATCGTAGAAGTCTACCAGCATCTTTTCAGGGAGGTGAAACTTCTTCAGCTGCCTCAGGAAGTACATCCTCTGCTGGACCTTCTTAGTGATGGAGCTGATGTTCTGCTCCCACTTGAGGTCCTGGCTGATGATGGTTCCCAGGAAGCAGAAGGACTCCACAGAGGTCACCGGGGAGTCACAGAGGATGACAGGGGGGAGGGGGGCTGGGGCCTTCCTGAAGTCCACTGTCATCTCCACTGTCTTCAGAGCATTAAGCTCCAGGTTGTTAGCGCTGCACTATGACACCAGCCTGGCTATTTCACTCCTGTAGGCCAACTCATCTCCGTCAGAGATGAGGCCGATGAGTGTGGTGTCGTCAGCAAACTTCAGGAGTTTGACAGACAGGTGACCAGCTGTGCAGCTGTTTGTGTACAGGGAGAGTAACAGGGGTGAAAGGACACAGCCCTGGGGGGATCCGGTGCTTGTGGTCCGAGTATCTGAGACGAGCTTCCCCAGCCTCACATACTGCTGTCTGTCCGTCAGGAAGTCTGTGATCCACCTGCAGGTGGAGTCAGGCACATTCATCTTGGAGAGTTTTTAATACTAAAGATGTATGAAAGACATACCGAAAAATATGTCTTTCAGTGTTTAACTGGCT
This sequence comes from Oryzias latipes, assembly GCF_053564925.1. Classification (NCBI taxonomy): domain Eukaryota; kingdom Metazoa; phylum Chordata; class Actinopteri; order Beloniformes; family Adrianichthyidae; genus Oryzias; species Oryzias latipes. The sequence continues at coordinate 13,613,010 of NC_136256.1, read as the reverse complement.
GTCTTTGGATTATGCATGCCTGAGTAATGGCCATTCTTACTCCTCATCTCTCTGTTCACTGCTTGCTAATTTACATAGCAGGGGTCCCAGCAGGAGGGGGCGGGGTTGTAACACGACTCCTTCAGCAGAGCCAGGCTGAGAGAGGCTTTGACATGTAAGATGTTAGATGTTAGAATGCTAGATGTTAGAATGACCAGTTCATTGTATATCTATGAAAATATTCAGGGAGCTATGGGACATGTTCAGCTATAGGTGTGTGAAAATTGGTGTCGATTGTTGAAACATAAGTTACCATAAAAAAATGTTTGTTTGGAGTCTAGACAGATTTAACACAGGTTTTTGGATGAAAAAGGATTTTTTATAAATCATCTGTTACACTTTTAAGTCTGAAAAAAATATGGAAGGCAGCAAACACAGATCTCTACCGTTTTTAATTTGTTTGTGCTGATATTTGAAAGATAAGTTATGCAAAAAAATAGGTGTTTGCAGTTTTGCCTAAAAAGACGTTTTCGGACCTTTTTGGATCAAATGTTGTCTAAAAGTTCACCTGTAACTTCAATCATTCTGAATTTTTTTAGGAAAACTAAACCACTTCAACTGTGATCTGCAAGGCAATGGTAAAACTATATTTTTTATGGAACAGCCTGCAGTGTTTCTTGTGGGGATCTTTTCTGCCAGGGCTTGCCGGCTTGGTCGGTGGTTGTTGCTGTTACCAATCCAGTTGATATGGTTCTCCATCTGTGTCTAAGTGATATAATCAGAATCAGAATCGTTTATTGTCATTGTACATGGGGATACAATGAAATTGCAGCAGCCTTGGAGTGAAGGAGTTACATAAAATAAAAATAAAAATAGAATAGAAAAAGAAATACTGTATTTACAACTCTTAACAAAAAATGAACAATATGGACAGAAACTGTTAAATATTAAATATTTGTGAATAAAATAGAAAGGAATTACATGAGTTGCTGTGAGCACAGCTTAATAAATATCAAGTTATTGCACAGTGACCCGGTTAGACAGTCAGGATATTGCACGCATTGTAGTAAAATTAGAGTGAGGTGTGGTTGGTGGACGTATGTGCATTCCGTATGATAATTGCCTATGGAAAAAAGCTGTTTCTTAGTCTGTTTGTCCTGGTTCTGATGGACCTGTACCTCCTTCCAGAGGGCAGCAGTTCAAACAGAGGGAAAGCAGAATGGGTGGAGTTAGTGGTGATGCTAGTCACTCTGCTGATGCAGCGAGACTGGTAAATGTCCTTCAGTGAGGGGAGGGGGCAGCCGATGATCCTCTGCGCTGTCTTTACCACTCTCTGGAGACTCTGCCGTTCTGCTTCAGTGCAGTGGGAAAACCACACTGTGATGCCATAGGACAGAATGCTCTCAATGGTTGAGCGGTAGAACGTTACCAGCAGCTCCTGGCTGACGTCGTTCCTCCTAAGTTTTCTCAGGAAGTGCAGGCGTTGCTGGGCCTTCCTGATGACAGTCATGGTGTTGTTAGACCATGTGAGGTCAGCAGAGATGGTGGTGCCCAGGAGGGTGAAGCTGTGGACCCTCTCCACACAGTTTCCATCGATGTAGAGTGGGGGTGGATCTGTTCTGTTCTGCAAACTGGTGGGGGACGAAGATTGGAGGGAGGGAGTCTTTGATGTGTCCCAGGAGCAGCCGCTCCAGACACTTTGTGATTACAGCAGTGAGTGCAACTGGGCGGAAGTCCGTGAGGAAGGCTGTGGATGAGGACTTTTTGGGTATCGGGATGATAGTGGATGACTTCAGGCAAGCAGGGATGAAAGCCTGAGCTAGCGACAGGTTGAAGATTTTTGTGAAGACCTGGGAGAGTTGATCGGCGCAGGCCCGCAGAACCTTTCCGGGAACTCCATCAGGTCCCGCCGCTTTCCTGGGGTTTACCCTGCTGAACATCCGTGCCATCCGTGCCACGTCCATAAAGGCATTGTTTTTATATTTAGAGCTCTAAGCAACCAAACAGTTGTCTATATAAAAGAGCTTTTACAATTGTGCACTTTTAGCAGGCTGAAAAAATTATCTTTTTAAAATTGCCATTTCAAATTTGGGTTTTAAATTTTGTGTTCCATTTTTCTGTGCTTGTATTGGAAGGATTTGTTATTATTTTGTTTAAAAGTGCTACATATTGTATATACACATAATTTATTTAGAGAAATTTGCTATAGGTTGTGTTTTTTGGTTTTGTAGTTTAATTTCATTGGATTTATATTAAGGAAAAGAAGTTGCAGCATTGATTAAAAAAGGATAAAAGAGACATTTACTGTCTAAGTCTTATGTTACATCTGTAGAACTGTACTGAGAGTTGGGTTTTGTTTTGGAGCACATTCATATGTTTTGTTTGTAAAAAAAAAAAGATAAAATATTAAGTTAATTGCATTTTACATGACTAGAAAAGCAATGATTATTCATAAAAATCTATGAAAGACATACAAAACAAATGAAAAAGCAGTCTGCCCTCCCTCTTGTGTCTAAACTATTGTCACCTCACTTCTGGGTTAGTTAGCATATAAACAGGCAGCTGGTGTGTGTGTGTGTGGGGGGGGTGAAATTTGACTCCAGCAACAGGAAAGATTGAGGAGCAGGCTGCAGCATGAGAAAAAGACTGAACCATGTAAGAGGAAATGACATCCTACAGTTGACCAGTTCATTTTATATCTGTAAAGAATATTCAAGAAGCATTTAGACATGTTCAACTATATGCGTGTTAAACTTGGTGTGGATATTTGAAGCATAAGTAATTTTAAAACACACTTGTTTGGAGTCCAGACGGAAAAAGCACAGGTTTTGGGATGAATCAGGATTTTTTAAAAATCATCTGTTTCACCTGGACTTCTGAAAAAAATATGGAAGGCAGCAAACACAGATCCCTACATTTAAAAAAATAAATGGTGTTGATATATGATGATTAAGTTATGAAAAAAAATAGGTGTTTGTAGTTTTGCCTAAAAAGACGTTTTCGGACCTTTTTGGATGAAATGTTCTCTAAAAGTTCACCTGTAACTTCAATCATTCTGAATTTTTTTAGGAAGCAGTAGCACATAAATGCCTATGAAAGTTGAATTCTTGGTGCTGATAACCTAAACAGAATTTATGCTAAAAATCTTTGTTCAGTCCAAAATTTCATTAAAAAAATCAAGTGATGAAGTTTCTCGTAGACCCTATAGTGTTACATATCAAAGCTGGAGGTTATTAAAGGCATCTAATTCTGAAATCTCAGCTTCCTGAGACAAACGGCTGATTTATAATAAATTTCTATTATTTGGGTGCACATAATCGACCACTTCCTGTTACGCAGGCACCGTCAGGTGTACACCCATGAAACTTTACATGATGAGAGAGGACCCTTCTGAGTATCTCCAGTTTTAATTTCATGCACATCGGACAAAGCAAAGAGAAAATACAGGGCAGAATGTGCCCAATGCAATAACTAGGTGGCGCTATAGAGCTCGTCCAAGATTGTCATATCCATGGGTTCAGAATAGAAGCTTCATCATATCCATTGAATTTCAGTGAGATTGGACAAGGAATGTGCACGTGAGAGCAACTTTTGTGTGCATAGCGAGATGCCCAACTTTGCCGCTCTGTCACGACCACACCCCCGCATTGAAAGTTATGGTTTTTTGTCAGAGTAAACTTCAATGGCTTTTCAACAGGTGGACGTCATTTTCAGGTGTGTCGGCTCATCCTACTCGGAGTAGTGATGCTCCAAGTAAAACATGTCATTTCCTCTTGCCAGCAGGTGGCGCTACACTTTTTCCAGGTTTTTTCACTGCAGATGTGTTCAGAGTCAGACTACAATCATGCACATCAATTTTGGATCAGATTGGATTATGCATGGCTGAGTAATGGCCATTTTTCTTTTCATGGCGTGTTTTCGAAACGACCTCCAATTTTGACGCGCCGCCATGGTCACAAACATCCATAAAAACTTAAAAGCTTTGCAATTTAACATCGGACATGTGTATAGTTTACAAAACCAAAGTTTGGAGTCATTACTCTCAAATCTCTAGGAGGAGTTCGTTCTAGAGCGAGGCCTGCGAATGACCAAAATACAGCAAAAATGACATATTGTCATCAAAATATCAGACTTCCTGTGCGACTGACAGCTTGGTCCCAAGAGACTTTTTTGTAGGTTTCTATCCGATGAACATGCCCTGTTAAAATCAGGTTTGTACTATAAAGCATATGGAGGTGCTCGCGAAAACAAATTTTGCAGGTGGCGCTATCGAGCCATTTTTGTTTACCTATGCCGTTCTCCTATAAAATATGAAATTTTTCGCGACTCCTGATGTGTATACAAAATTTGGTGAGTTTTGGGGTATGTTAAAGGCCTCAAAAAGGCGACGGAAAAGTCGGAAGAATAATAATAATAATAATAATTAAAGCTACAAGTAGCATTTAGCGGGCCCGAGCACGTGCGACCGCATGGCACGAGCGACCGCCCCGTGAGCAACGCCCTGCTCGAGCCATTCTCGTCGTTTTTTCTTGTCCATTCTGGAGCTCCAAGCTATTGTTAATACGACAGCAGCCTGGGGGGGGGGGGGGGGGGGGCTGTAATCTGTTGCCTTAAGGGACAAAGACTTTTGCATATAGCATGAAAAAAATTCAAGCAATGATGATAATTGCTATCACTGTCCCTAAGGATGAGAACAATAGAACTCACTCATCTAGACATTGTAGTGGAAATTGAATGTCAGCTATGTCTGATAACTTGGCCAATTAGCTGGACCGGGATCTTGCAAAGTGCAGGTGGTTAACGTCCAGTGTGATGAGTCTGTGGACGGCAACAGTACAGCATAGCTTTTGGTTTCCACAAGAGAAGAACTCCTGACACATCTGCCCTAACAGACAATTACAAGAGGAGTTGAAATGTATAACACGGTGAAGGAGTTTTTGTGCAGAAAAAGGTACAATTAGAAAAGCTGGTAGCAGTGACTGCAGATGGGACTCCTGCTATGATCAATAGACAAACAGGTTTCATCACTCACTGTAAAGCTGACCCAGACTTTCCAAAATGTCTGCATTACTGCTGCGTCATTCACCAGCAGGCCTTATGTGCAGAAGTGATTGGCTCTGGACATATAATGACTCTTATTCTGAAAATCGTAAACAACCTCAGCTGCAAAGCTAAACAGCACAGGATTTTTAAGGTGCTATTGGAGGAGATGTCTGTTGAATATGGTGAATATGAACATTGTGAATCTGAACTTGCATTCTTGACTGACATTACTACAAACATGAATCGGAAATACGAGAAAATAAAAAGGGTGGAGGCGTTTCTGCACTGTTTAGAGATAATATTGCAACCCGCAGACTATCATTTGGTGTGTTTTCATCATTTGAGTATGTGTCCTTTAAGATTGAGTTAAAACAAACTCCTCCCTTACTCTGCATAGTTATGTACAAACCTCCTCAGCACAGCCAAAGTTTTATTGATGATTTCACTGAAATGCTCTCAGTTGTGTGCACAGACTTTGATGGTCTAGTCATTACAGGTGATTTTAATGTTCATGTTGATAATGTCAATGACAGAAATGCAAAAGAGCTCAATGCTGTCCTTGAAACCTTTGGTCTAATTCAGCATGTGAGTTGCCCCACCCACAGCAGAGGGCACACTCTGGACCTGCTCATCACAAGGGGGGTTACTATTTACAATGTCAGTGTGGTTGATGTCGCCCTCTCTGATCATTTCTGTGTATTCTTTGACCTGTCTGTTGCTCCCAAACCACCGCCTGGCCCTGCAGTTGTCCAAAGGAGACAAATAAATGAGAGCACTAGGGCACAGTTTGTAGAAATGATAAACCCTGAAAACGTCTCTGGTGCCAATGTTGATGAAATGCTGAATTCTGTTACTTCTAGCATCTTGAATGTTCTGGATGCCATTGCCCCTATGAAAGTTCAATTGAGAAAACATAGACAGAAAGCTCCCTGGAGGAATGATGATCTAGTCAGGGCACAGAAACAACAGTGCCGCAGAGCCGAGCGAAAGTGGCGCAAGTCAAAACTCCAGGTTCATTATGGAATATATAAGGCGGAGTTGTACGCTTATAACCAGATCTTATGCAGAACAAGGGAAAGGTACTTCTCTGAAATAATTGGAAGTTGCAGCAGCAACTCTCGTATCCTGTTCACAACAGTTAACAGATTAACTAACCCCCCAACCCAGCTACCAATAGAATTGGTTTGTACACCTAAATGTAATGAGTTTGCTGTATTTTTCAATGACAAGGTTCAGGGCATTAAAAAAGCCATCAACTCCACAACACATATAACTATCGAACGGCCACCTACTCACTCTAAGCTGACTCACTTTATACCTGTCACTGACCAAACTGTCCAAGAGACCATCACCCGTCTGAGCTCGTCTACATGCTGCCTTGATGTGTTACCCACTAGATTTCTAAAGTCTGTCTTGAACAGTGTGTTGCCATCAATTACTCAAATAGTTAACATGTCTCTTCAATCTGGAATATTTCCAGAGGCCTTAAAAACTGCAGTCATTAAACCCCTCCTGAAAAAGAGCGGTCTTGATCCCACTGTACTGAATAATTACAGACCTATCTCTAATCTGCCATTTTTAGGAAAAGTCCTTGAAAAAGTTGTCTACCAACAGCTCACTGACTTTCTCTTATTAAACAATTCGTTTGATGTTTTCCAGTCAGGTTTTAGACCCCATCATAGCACAGAAACTGCTCTTATCAAGGTAACCAATGACATCCGCCTGAACACTGATGATGGAAAAGTCTCTGTCTTAATCCTGCTAGACCTGAGCGCTGCCTTTGATACTGTTGATCATGGGATCCTTTTGCACAGACTCCAAGACTGGGTTGGCATCTCTGGATCTGCCCTAAGTTGGCTCAAGTCTTATCTGGAAGACAGGAAATATTTTGTTGAAATTGGGAGTTGTGTCTCAGACTACATGGGCTTGAATTGTGGTGTGCCCCAGGGATCGATCCTGGGACCCCTTCTGTTCAACCTCTACATGCTGCCACTAGGGCAGTTAATACGCAGTAATAACATATCTTATCAAAACTATGCAGATGATACTCAGATCTATGTGTCACTGACAACAGGTGAATATGGGCCAGTGGATTCTCTCAACCACTGCCTCCAACAGATCAGCGCGTGGATGCAGAACAACTTTCTCCAGCTAAACTCAGACAAGACCGAAGTTATTGTTTTTGGCCCACAGAAACAAAGAGAAATTGTCAGCAGCTACCTTCATTCTCTCTCTCTCAAACCCTCAAATCAAGTCAGAAATCTAGGGGTAATCATGGACTCTGACCTGAACTTTAACAGCCATATCAAGTCAGTAACATCAGCGGCATTTTACCACCTGAAAAACATTGCCAAAATCAAAAACATAATCTCAAAGCGAGACCTGGAGATACTTATCCATGCATTTGTCTCCAGTAGGTTAGACTACTGTAACGGCCTGCTCACCGGCCTGCCCAAACGAGCTGTAAAACAGCTTCAGTACATCCAGAATGCTGCTGCTCGAGTCCTGACCAAAACCAGGAAGTATGATCACATTAGTCCTGTGCTCAGGTCTTTGCACTGGCTCCCTGTACCTCAAAGAATAGACTTCAAAGCAGCTCTGCTTGTGTACAAGTCTCTCCATGGCCACGCACCAAAGTACATCTCTGACATGTTAGTGCCATATGAACCATCTCGTACTCTGAGGACCTCAGGGACCGGCCTCCTGTTGATTCCCAGAGTCAGAACTAAACAAGGGGAATCAGCGTTTCAATATTCTGCAGCTAAAATCTGGAACAGCCTCCCTGAAGGCGTAAGACAGGCCTATTCTGTGTTCATGTTCAAATCTAGACTTAAAACATTTCTGTTTAGCCGTGTATATGACTGAAAGGTCCTATCTGCACCTTTCTTTCCTTCCTTTCTTTTTAAATCTTTTTTTTTTCTTCCTTTTCTTTTAAAGTAAATTTTATGTTGATTATTTCTATGATGTATTGTGATTTTAATGCACTTTTCTGTTTTGTGAAGCACCTTGAATTACTTTGTGTACGAATTGTGCTATACAAATAAACTTGCCTTGCCTTGCCTTACTGGAAAACTAAACCACTTGATCTGCGAGCTGCAAGACAATGGCAAAACTATTTTTTTTTGACCAGCCTGCCTTAGCCAGTGTTTTTCTTGTGGGGATCTTTTCTGCCAGGGCTTGTCAGCTTGGTCAGTGGATGTTGCTGCAGTTGTCTACCTTGCTGGGACAGCTGGAGTTAAACACAGCAGCTCACGGCTCTGAAGTGGACCCCGTTGCTGTCCCAGTCTGGATGGGCACTGTGGCGATGTTCCAATGGCCAGGCTGGCTCCTGGTATAAAGAGATTCCCAAATACCATTTCCTAACCGCAGAGCCAAGGATGTGTTTACATGTTTAGGTCAAAAATGTGATGGACAGCTTCATGTTGTCTAAACATGCCACCCTGTTATTAATCCAGTTGATATGGTTCTCCATCTGTGTCTAGGTGATAGAAAAGCATTTTTTTTATATTTACAGCTCTAAGCAAACAAACAGTTGTCTATATAAAAGAGCTTTTACAATTGTGCACTTTTAGCAGGTCTCTGAGTTCATGTGACCAATGTATGGTGGATTTTCACAGACCTTGTTTAAAACTGAAGGTGAGAGAGACTTAGAGAAATGGCTTCATTGTTCTGGAGTTCTTTGTTTCATCCACAGAAGTGTAGAATTGGTGATTGATTTTGAAAAGCTGCTGAAAAAAGTATCTTTTTCAAATTGCAATTTCTAACTTGGGTTTTACATTTTGTGTTCCATTTTTTGTGCTTTAATTGGGAAGCATTTGTTATTTGTTTGGTGTTTTTAAGGTTCTGCAAATATACACATCATTTTTTAGAGACATTTGTTATCAGTTGTGTTTGTTGATTTGTAGTTTAATTTCATTGGATGTATAGATGTCGTGTGGGGGGGAGGCTCGAGAGCAGGTAGGACCCAGGCGCAAAGACGGGAGGCAAACGGGTTCAGGGCAAGTGGGTTTATTTAACTAACAAAAAGCGCTGCAGAGCAGGATGACAAAACTAAAAACAAAAACTTACTGTGGCATGGCAAGGGACATGGACGCCAGACAAGAAGACGTGATCAACATGAGCAGAAGTTAATGGACCAGCACAGGAGGAAGGCAGAGACAAGACTTATATACAGACAGGGCAGACAAGACACAGGTGAACACGATTAGGGTAGATGGGGACCAAAGGAAGTAAAACTCAAGAAACATGACAAGACAGGAAACCTTTCAAAATAAAACAGGAAACAGAACCAAACAAGACAGAACAAGAACTAAAGCGAAAAAAAAGACAACAAACTGAAACCATGACAATAGAAAGGAAAAGAAGTTCAAACATTGATTATAAAAAAGGATATAAGAGATAAAAAAAAAGAAAAAGGAAAAGAAAAAAGATAAAATATTGATTTAATTGCATTTTGAATGAATAAAAAACAATGATTAATAGAATCAGAAATCAGAAAAAGTTTTATTGCCAGGTTCAGTAGAGCGCACTTTACAAAACGAGGAATTTGACTTGGTGTATAGTGCAATTAAGAATAAGTTAAAAATTAAGTTAACAACAACAACACACTATATACAGTAGAGTAAGGTGAATTAAAGTGGGAGCACAGATGGGCTGGGATGGTGGGGCCTGTAAGTGGCACCGACAGTCCTTTGGTGGGCGGGGGGGGGGAGGGGGGGTCACCTGGGGGAGTTGGGGTACTGTTCAGCAGGCTGACTGCAGTGGGGAAGAAGCTGTTCTTGTGGCGCGAGGTCCTGGTCCTGATGGACCGGAGCCTCTTGCCAGAAGGGAGGGGCCGAAAGAGATTATGTCCTGGATGAGAGGGGTTGGCTACAATCCTGGCTGCCCGCCTCCAGGTCCTGGAGTTGTGCAGCTCCTGGAGAGACGGGAGGTGGCAACCGATCACCTTCTCTGCTGAGTGGATGACGCGTTGCAGCTTGGCCTTGTCTCTGGCCGTGGCCGCAGCGAACCAGACTGTGATGGAGGACGTGAGGGTGGATTCGATGATGGCGGTGTAAAAGTCTACCAGCATCTTTTCAGGGAGGTGAAACTTCTTCAGCTGCCTCAGGAAGTACATCCTCTGCTGGACCTTCTTAGTGATGGAGCTGATGTTCTGCTCCCACTTGAGGTCCTGGCTGATGATGGTTCCCAGGAAGCAGAAGGACTCCACAGAGGTCACCGGGGAGTCACAGAGGATGACAGGGGGGAGGGGGGCTGGGGCCTTCCTCAAGTCCACTGTCATCTCCACTGTCTTCAGAGCATTAAGCTCCAGGTTGTTAGCGCTGCACTATGACACCAGCCTGGCTATTTCACTCCTGTAGGCCGACTCATCTCCGTCAGAGATGAGGCCGATGAGTGTGGTGTCGTCAGCAAACTTCAGGAGTTTGACAGACAGGTGACCAGCTGTGCAGCTGTTTGTGTACAGGGAGAGTAACAGGGGTGAAAGGACACAGCCCTGGGGGGAATCCGGTGCTTGTGGTCCGAGTATCTGAGACGAGCTTCCCCAGCCTCACATACTGCTGTCTGTCCGTCAGGAAGTCTGTGATCCACCTGCAGGTGGAGTCAGGCACATTCATCTTGGAGAGTTTTTAATACTAAGTCTAGACAGATTTAACACAGGTTTTTGGATGAAAAAGGATTTTTTATAAATCATCTGTTACACTTTTAAGTCTGAAAAAAATATGGAAGGCAGCAAACACAGATCCCTACCGTTTTTAATTTTTTTGTGCTGATATTTGAAAGATAAGTTATGCAAAAAAATAGGTGTTTGCAGTTTTGCCTAAAAAGACGTTTTCGGACCTTTTTGGATCAAATGTTGTCTAAAAGTTCACCTGTAACTTCAATCATTCTGAATTTTTTTAGGAAAACTAAACCAATTCAACTGTGATCTGCAAGGCAATGGTAAAACTATATTTTTTATGGAACAGCCTGCAGTGTTTCTTGTGGGGATCTTTTCTGCCAGGGCTTGCCGGCTTGGTCGGTGGTTGTTGCTGTTACCAATCCAGTTGATATGGTTCTCCATCTGTGTCTAAGTGATATAATCAGAATCAGAATCGTTTATTGTCATTGTACATGGGGATACAATGAAATTGCAGCAGCCTTGGAGTGAAGGAGTTACATAAAATAAAAATAAAAATAGAATAGAAAAAGAAATACTGTATTTACAACTCTTAACAAAAAATGAACAATATGGACAGAAACTGTTAAATATTAAATATTTGTGAATAAAATAGAATGGAATTACATGAGTTGCTGTGAGCACAGCTTAATAAATATCAAGTTATTGCACAGTGACCTGGTTAGACAGTCAGGATATTGCACGCATTGTAGTAAAATTAGAGTGAGGTGTGGTTGGTGGACGTATGTGCATTCCGTATGATAATTGCCTGTGGAAAAAAGCTGTTTCTTAGTCTGTTTGTCCTGGTTCAGATGGACCTGTACCTCCTTCCAGAGGGCAGCAGTTCAAACAGAGGGAAAGCAGAATGGGTGGAGTTAGTGGTGATGCTAGTCACTCTGCTGAGGCAGCGAGACTGGTAAATGTCCTTCAGTGAGGGGAGGGGGCAGCCGATGATCCTCTGCGCTGTCTTTACCATTCTCTGGAGACTCTGCCGTTCTGCTTCAGTGCAGTGGGAAAACCACACTGTGATGCCATAGGACAGAATGCTCTCAATGGTTGAGCGGTAGAACGTTACCAGCAGCTCCTGGCTGACGTCGTTCCTCCTAAGTTTTCTCAGGAAGTGCAGGCGTTGCTGGGCCTTCCTGATGACAGTCATGGTGTTGTTAGACCATGTGAGGTCAGCAGAGATGGTGGTGCCCAGGAGGGTGAAGCTGTGGACCCTCTCCACACAGTTTCCATCGATGTAGAGTGGGGGTGGATCTGTTCTGTTTTTTCTGAAGTCCAGGATGATCTCCTTGGTCTTGGTGGTGTTCAGGATGAGGTTATTAGCCTGACACCACCTTGAGAGTTTCAGGACTTCGTCTCTGTAGGCCGTCTCGTCGTCCCCAGAGATCAGCCCCACCACAGTAGTGTCGTCTGCAAACTTCACCACGGTGTTGCTGGTGTGGGCTGGTCTGCAGTCTGCTGTGTACAGTGTATACAGCAGAGGACTCAGCACACATCCCTGTGTGGAGCCTGTGCTCAGCGTCCGGGTGGAGGAGAGGTGGGGGTCAAGTTTGACTGTCTGTGGTCTGTTTGTCAGGAAGTCCTTGATCCACGAGCAGGTGAGTGGGTGGAGTCCTAGTTCAGACAGTTTGTTGACCAGAATGTCAGGAATGATTGTGTTAAAGGCTGAGCTATAGTCCACAAAGAGCATCCTGGCGTAGGTGTCTCTGTGTTCCAGGTGGCTCAGCGCAGTGTGGAGGGTGATGGAAATGGCATCATCCGTTGATCTGTTTGCTTTGTAAGCAAACTGGTGGGGGACGAAGATTGGAGGGAGGGAGTCTTTGATGTGTCCCAGGAGCAGCCGCTCCAGACACTTTGTGATGACAGCAGTGAGTGCAACTGGGCGGAAGTCCGTGAGGAAGGCTGTGGATGAGGACTTTTTGGGTATCGGGATGATAGTGGATGACTTCAGGCAAGCAGGGATGAAAGCCTGAGCTAGCGACAGGTTGAAGATTTTTGTGAAGACCTGGGAGAGTTGATCGGCGCAGGCCCGCAGAACCTTTCCGGGAACTCCATCAGGTCCCGCCGCTTTCCTGGGGTTTACCCTGCTGAACATCCGTGCCATCCGTGCCACGTCCATAAAGGCATTGTTTTTATATTTAAAGCTCTAAGCAACCAAACAGTTGTCTATATAAAAGAGCTTTTACAATTGTGCACTTTTAGCAGGCTGAAAAAATTATCTTTTTAAAATTGCCATTTCAAATTTGGGTTTTAAATTTTGTGTTCCATTTTTCTGTGCTTGTATTGGAAGGATTTGTTATTATTTTGTTTAAAAGTGCTACATATTGTATATACACATAATTTATTTAGAGAAATTTGCTATACGTTGTGTTTTTTGGTTTTGTAGTTTAATTTCATTGGATTTATATTAAGGAAAAGAAGTTGCAGCATTGATTAAAAAAGGATAAAAGAGACATTTACTGTCTAAGTCTTATGTTACATCTGTAGAACTGTACTGAGAGTTGGGTTTTGTTTTGGAGCACATTCATATGTTTTGTTTGTAAAAAAAAAAGATAAAATATTAGGTTAATTGCATTTTACATGACTAGAAAAGCAATGATTATTCATAAAAATCTATGAAAGACATACAAAACAAATGAAAAAGCAGTCTGCCCTCCCTCTTGTGTCTAAACTCTTGTCACCTCACTGCTGGGTTAGTTAGCATATGAACTGGCAGCTGGTGTGTGTGTGTGTGTGTGGGGGGGGGGGGGGGGTGAAATTTGACTCCAGCAACAGGGATGATTGAGGAGCAGGCTGCAGCATGAGGAAAAGACTTAAGCATGTAAGAGGAAATGACATCCTACAGTTGACCAGTTCATTTTATATCTGTAAAGAATATTCAAGAAGCATTTAGACATGTTCAGCTATATGCGTGTGAAACTTGGTGTGGATATTTGAAGCATAAGTAATTTTAAAACACACTTGTTTGGAGTCCAGACGGAAAAAGCACAGGTTTTGGGATGAATCAGGATTTTTTTAAAATCATCTGTTTCACCTGGACTTCTGAAAAAAATATGGAAGGCAGCAAACACAGATCCCTACATTTAAAAAAATAAATGGTGTTGATATATGATGATTAAGTTATGAAAAAAAATAGGTGTTTGTAGTTTTGCCTAAAAAGACGTTTTCGGACCTTTTTGGATGTAATGCTCTCTAAGATGTCACCTGTAACTTCAATCATTCTGAATTTTTTTAGGAAGCAGTAGCACATAAATGCCTATGAAAGTTGAATTCCTGGTGCTGATAACCTAAACAGAATTTATGCTAAAAATCTTTGTTCAGTCCAAAATTTCATTAAAAAAATCAAGTGATGAAGTTTCTCGTAGACCCTATAGTGTTACATATCAAAGCTGGAGGTTATTAAAGGCATCTAATTCTGAAATCTCAGCTTCCTGAGACAAACGGCTGATTTATAATAAATTTCTATTATTTGGGTGCACATAATCGACCACTTCCTGTTACGCAGGCACCGTCAGGTGTACACCCATGAAACTTTACATGATGAGAGAGGACCCTTCTGAGTATCTCCAGTTTTAATTTCATGCACATCGGACAAAGCAAAGAGAAAATACAGGGCAGAATGTGCCCAATGCAATAACTAGGTGGCGCTATAGAGCTCGTCCAAGATTGTCATATCCATGGGTTCAGAATAGAAGCTTCATCATATCCATTGAATTTCAGTGAGATTGGACAAGGAATGTGCACGTGAGAGCAACTTTTGTGTGCATAGCGAGATGCCCAACTTTGCCGCTCTGTCACGACCACACCCCCGCATTGAAAGTTATGGTTTTTTGTCAGAGTAAACTTCAATGGCTTTTCAACAGGTGGACGTCATTTTCAGGTGTGTCGGCTCATCCTACTCGGAGTAGTGATGCTCCAAGTAAAACATGTCATTTCCTCTTGCCAGCAGGTGGCGCTACACTTTTTCCAGATTTTTTCACTGCAGATGTGTTCAGAGTCAGACTACAATCATGCACATCAATTTTGGATCAGATTGGATTATGCATGGCTGAGTAATGGCCATTTTTCTTTTCATGGCGTGTTTTCGAAACGACCTCCAATTTTGACGCGCCGCCATGGTCACAAACATCCATAAAAACTTAAAAGCTTTGCAATTTAACATCGGACATGTGTCTAGTTTACAAAACCAAAGTTTGGAGTCATTACTCTCAAATCTCTAGGAGGAGTTCGTTCTAGAGCGAGGCCTGCAAATGACCAAAATACAGCAAAAATGACATATTGTCATCAAAATATCAGACTTCCTGTGCGACTGACAGCTTGGTCCCAAGAGACTTTTTTGTAGGTTTCTATCCGATGAACATGCCCTGTTAAAATCAGGTTTGTACTATAAAGCATATGGAGGTGCTCGCGAAAACAAATTTTGCAGGTGGCGCTATCGAGCCATTTTTGTTTACCTATGCCGTTCTCCTATAAAATATGAAATTTTTCGCGACTCCTGATGTGTATACAAAATTTGGTGAGTTTTGGGGTATGTTAAAGGCCTCAAAAAGGCGACGGAAAAGTCGGAAGAATAATAATAATAATAATAATTAAAGCTACAAGTAGCATTTAGCGGGCCCGAGCACGTGCGACCGCATGGCACGAGCGACCGCCCCGTGAGCAACGCCCTGCTCGAGCCATTCTCGTCGTTTTTTCTTGTCCATTCTGGAGCTCCAAGCTAATGTTAATACGACAGCAGCCTGGGGGGGGGGGGGGGGGGGGGGGCTGTAATCTGTTGCCTTAAGGGACAAAGACTTTTGCATATAGCATGAAAAAAATTCAAGCAATGATGATAATTGCTATCACTGTCCCTAAGGATGAGAACAATAGAACTCATTCAATTTCCACTACAATGTCTAGATGAGTGTCAGCTATGTCTGATAACTTGGCCAATTAGCTGGACCGGGATCTTGCAAAGTGCAGGTGGTTAACGTCCAGTGTGATGAGTCTGTGGACGGCAACAGTACAGCATAGCTTTTGGTTTCCACAAGAGAAGAACTCCTGACACATCTGCCCTAACAGACAACTACAAGAGGAGTTGAAATGTATAACACGGTGAAGGAGTTTTTGTGCAGAAAAAGGTACAATTAGAAAAGCTGGTAGCAGTGACTGCAGATGGGACTCCTGCTATGATCAATAGACAAACAGGTTTCATCACTCACTGTAAAGCTGACCCAGACTTTCCAAAATGTCTGCATTACTGCTGCGTCATTCACCAGCAGGCCTTATGTGCAGAAGTGATTGGCTCTGGACATATAATGACTCTTATTCTGAAAATCGTAAACAACCTCAGCTGCAAAGCAAAACAGCACAGGATTTTTAAGGTGCTATTGGAGGAGATGTCTGTTGAATATGGTGAATATGAACATTGTGAATCTGAACTTGCATTCTTGACTGACATTACTGGAAAACTAAACCACTTGATCTGCGAGCTGCAAGACAATGGCAAAACTATTTTTTTTTGACCAGCCTGCCTGAGCCAGTGTTTTTCTTGTGGGGATCTTTTCTGCCAGGGCTTGTCAGCTTGGTCAGTGGATGTTGCTGCAGTTGTTTCCCTTGCTGGGACAGCTGGAGTTAAACACAGCAGCTCACGGCTCTGAAGTGGACCCCGTTGCTGTCCCAGTCTGGATGGGCACTGTGGCGATGTTCCAATGGCCAGGCTGGCTCCTGGTATAAAGAGATTCCCAAATACCATTTCCTAACCGCAGAGCCAAGGATGTGTTTACATGTTTAGGTCAAAAATGTGATGGACAGCTTCATGTTGTCTTTTGATGTAAGTTTAAACCTAAACATGCCACCCTGTTATTAATCCAGTTGATATGGTTCTCCATCTGTGTCTAGGTGATAGAAAAGCATTTTTTTTTATATTTAGAGCTCTAAGCAAACAAACAGTTGTCTATATAAAAGAGCTTTTACAATTGTGCACTTTTAGCAGGTCTCTGAGTTCATGTGACCAATGTATGGTGGATTTTCACAGACCTTGTTTAAAACTGAAGGTGAGAGAGACTTAGAGAAATGGCTTCATTGTTCTGGAGTTCTTTGTTTCATCCACAGAAGAGTAGAATTGGTGATTGATTTTGAAAAGCTGCTGAAAAAAGTATCTTTTTCAAATTGCAATTTCTAACTTGGGTTTTACATTTTGTGTTCCATTTTTTGTGCTTTAATTGGGAAGCATTTGTTATTTGTTTGGTGTTTTTAAGGTTCTGCAAATATACACATCATTTTTTAGAGACATTTGTTATCAGTTGTGTTTGTTGATTTGTAGTTTAATTTCATTGGATGTATAGATGTCGTGTGGGGGGGAGGCTCGAGAGCAGGTAGGACCCAGGCGCAGAGACGGGAGGCAAACGGGTTCAGGGCAAGTGGGTTTATTTAACTAACAAAAAGCGCTGCAGAGCAGGATGACAAAACTAAAAACAAAAACTTACTGTGGCATGGCAAGGGACATGGACGCCAGACAAGAAGACGTGATCAACATGAGCAGAAGTTAATGGACCAGCACAGGAGGAAGGGAGAGACAAGACTTATATACAGACAGGGCAGACAAGACACAGGTGAACACGATTAGGGCAGATGGGGACCAAAGGAAGTAAAACTCAAGAAACATGACAAGACAGGAAACCTTTCAAAATAAAACAGGAAACAGAACCAAACAAGACAAAACAAGAACTAAAGCGAAAAACAAGACAACAAACTGAAACCATGACAATAGAAAGGAAAAGAAGTTCAAACATTGATTATAAAAAAGGATATAAGAGATAAAAAAAAAGAAAAAGGAAAAGAAAAAAGATAAAATATTGATTTAATTGCATTTTGAATGAATAAAAAACAATGATTAATAGAATCAGAATCAGAATCAGAAATCAGAAAAAGTTTTATTGCCAGGTTCAGTAGAGCGCACTTTACAAAACGAGGAATTTGACTTGGTGTATAGTGCAATTAAGAATAAGTTAAAAATTAAGTTAACAACAACAACACACTATATACAGTAGAGTAAGGTGACTTAAAGTGGGAGCACAGATGGGCTGGGATGGTGGGGCCTGTAAGTGGCACCGACAGTCCTTTGGTGGGCGGGGGGGGAGGGGGGGTCACCTGGGGGAGTTGGGGTACTGTTCAGCAGGCTGACTGCAGTGGGGAAGAAGCTGTTCTTGTGGCGCGAGGTCCTGGTCCTGATGGACCGGAGCCTCTTGCCAGAAGGGAGGGGCCGAAAGAGATTATGTCCTGGATGAGAGGGGTTGGCTACAATCCTGGCTGCCCGCCTCCAGGTCCTGGAGATGTGCAGCTCCTGGAGAGACGGGAGGTGGCAGCCGATCACCTTCTCTGCTGAGTGGATGACGCGTTGCAGCTTGGCCTTGTCTCTGGCCGTGGCCGCAGCGAACCAGACTGTGATGGAGGACGTGAGGGTGGATTCGATGATGGCATCGTAGAAGTCTACCAGCATCTTTTCAGGGAGGTGAAACTTCTTCAGCTGCCTCAGGAAGTACATCCTCTGCTGGACCTTCTTAGTGATGGAGCTGATGTTCTGCTCCCACTTGAGGTCCTGGCTGATGATGGTTCCCAGGAAGCAGAAGGACTCCACAGAGGTCACCGGGGAGTCACAGAGGATGACAGGGGGGAGGGGGGCTGGGGCCTTCCTGAAGTCCACTGTCATCTCCACTGTCTTCAGAGCATTAAGCTCCAGGTTGTTAGCGCTGCACTATGACACCAGCCTGGCTATTTCACTCCTGTAGGCCAACTCATCTCCGTCAGAGATGAGGCCGATGAGTGTGGTGTCGTCAGCAAACTTCAGGAGTTTGACAGACAGGTGACCAGCTGTGCAGCTGTTTGTGTACAGGGAGAGTAACAGGGGTGAAAGGACACAGCCCTGGGGGGATCCGGTGCTTGTGGTCCGAGTATCTGAGACGAGCTTCCCCAGCCTCACATACTGCTGTCTGTCCGTCAGGAAGTCTGTGATCCACCTGCAGGTGGAGTCAGGCACATTCATCTTGGAGAGTTTTTAATACTAAAGATGTATGAAAGACATACCGAAAAATATGTCTTTCAGTGTTTAACTGGCTGTCTTTGGATTATGCATGCCTGAGTAATGGCCATTCTTACTCCTCATCTCTCTGTTCACTGCTTGCTAATTTACATAGCAGGGGTCCCAGCAGGAGGGGGCGGGGTTGTAACACGACTCCTTCAGCAGAGCCAGGCTGAGAGAGGCTTTGACATGTAAGATGTTAGATGTTAGAATGCTAGATGTTAGAATGACCAGTTCATTGTATATCTATGAAAATATTCAGGGAGCTATGGGACATGTTCAGCTATAGG
The DNA here is from genome assembly GCF_053564925.1 of Oryzias latipes. Classification (NCBI taxonomy): domain Eukaryota; kingdom Metazoa; phylum Chordata; class Actinopteri; order Beloniformes; family Adrianichthyidae; genus Oryzias; species Oryzias latipes. The sequence continues at coordinate 13,593,977 of NC_136256.1, read as the reverse complement.
TGTGTGAAAATTGGTGTCGATTGTTGAAACATAAGTTACCATAAAAAAATGTTTGTTTGGAGTCTAGACAGATTTAACACAGGTTTTTGGATGAAAAAGGATTTTTTATAAATCATCTGTTACACTTTTAAGTCTGAAAAAAATATGGAAGGCAGCAAACACAGATCTCTACCGTTTTTAATTTGTTTGTGCTGATATTTGAAAGATAAGTTATGCAAAAAAATAGGTGTTTGCAGTTTTGCCTAAAAAGACGTTTTCGGACCTTTTTGGATCAAATGTTGTCTAAAAGTTCACCTGTAACTTCAATCATTCTGAATTTTTTTAGGAAAACTAAACCACTTCAACTGTGATCTGCAAGGCAATGGTAAAACTATATTTTTTATGGAACAGCCTGCAGTGTTTCTTGTGGGGATCTTTTCTGCCAGGGCTTGCCGGCTTGGTCGGTGGTTGTTGCTGTTACCAATCCAGTTGATATGGTTCTCCATCTGTGTCTAAGTGATATAATCAGAATCAGAATCGTTTATTGTCATTGTACATGGGGATACAATGAAATTGCAGCAGCCTTGGAGTGAAGGAGTTACATAAAATAAAAATAAAAATAGAATAGAAAAAGAAATACTGTATTTACAACTCTTAACAAAAAATGAACAATATGGACAGAAACTGTTAAATATTAAATATTTGTGAATAAAATAGAAAGGAATTACATGAGTTGCTGTGAGCACAGCTTAATAAATATCAAGTTATTGCACAGTGACCCGGTTAGACAGTCAGGATATTGCACGCATTGTAGTAAAATTAGAGTGAGGTGTGGTTGGTGGACGTATGTGCATTCCGTATGATAATTGCCTATGGAAAAAAGCTGTTTCTTAGTCTGTTTGTCCTGGTTCTGATGGACCTGTACCTCCTTCCAGAGGGCAGCAGTTCAAACAGAGGGAAAGCAGAATGGGTGGAGTTAGTGGTGATGCTAGTCACTCTGCTGATGCAGCGAGACTGGTAAATGTCCTTCAGTGAGGGGAGGGGGCAGCCGATGATCCTCTGCGCTGTCTTTACCACTCTCTGGAGACTCTGCCGTTCTGCTTCAGTGCAGTGGGAAAACCACACTGTGATGCCATAGGACAGAATGCTCTCAATGGTTGAGCGGTAGAACGTTACCAGCAGCTCCTGGCTGACGTCGTTCCTCCTAAGTTTTCTCAGGAAGTGCAGGCGTTGCTGGGCCTTCCTGATGACAGTCATGGTGTTGTTAGACCATGTGAGGTCAGCAGAGATGGTGGTGCCCAGGAGGGTGAAGCTGTGGACCCTCTCCACACAGTTTCCATCGATGTAGAGTGGGGGTGGATCTGTTCTGTTCTGCAAACTGGTGGGGGACGAAGATTGGAGGGAGGGAGTCTTTGATGTGTCCCAGGAGCAGCCGCTCCAGACACTTTGTGATTACAGCAGTGAGTGCAACTGGGCGGAAGTCCGTGAGGAAGGCTGTGGATGAGGACTTTTTGGGTATCGGGATGATAGTGGATGACTTCAGGCAAGCAGGGATGAAAGCCTGAGCTAGCGACAGGTTGAAGATTTTTGTGAAGACCTGGGAGAGTTGATCGGCGCAGGCCCGCAGAACCTTTCCGGGAACTCCATCAGGTCCCGCCGCTTTCCTGGGGTTTACCCTGCTGAACATCCGTGCCATCCGTGCCACGTCCATAAAGGCATTGTTTTTATATTTAGAGCTCTAAGCAACCAAACAGTTGTCTATATAAAAGAGCTTTTACAATTGTGCACTTTTAGCAGGCTGAAAAAATTATCTTTTTAAAATTGCCATTTCAAATTTGGGTTTTAAATTTTGTGTTCCATTTTTCTGTGCTTGTATTGGAAGGATTTGTTATTATTTTGTTTAAAAGTGCTACATATTGTATATACACATAATTTATTTAGAGAAATTTGCTATAGGTTGTGTTTTTTGGTTTTGTAGTTTAATTTCATTGGATTTATATTAAGGAAAAGAAGTTGCAGCATTGATTAAAAAAGGATAAAAGAGACATTTACTGTCTAAGTCTTATGTTACATCTGTAGAACTGTACTGAGAGTTGGGTTTTGTTTTGGAGCACATTCATATGTTTTGTTTGTAAAAAAAAAAAGATAAAATATTAAGTTAATTGCATTTTACATGACTAGAAAAGCAATGATTATTCATAAAAATCTATGAAAGACATACAAAACAAATGAAAAAGCAGTCTGCCCTCCCTCTTGTGTCTAAACTATTGTCACCTCACTTCTGGGTTAGTTAGCATATAAACAGGCAGCTGGTGTGTGTGTGTGGGGGGGGGGGGGGGTGAAATTTGACTCCAGCAACAGGAAAGATTGAGGAGCAGGCTGCAGCATGAGAAAAAGACTGAACCATGTAAGAGGAAATGACATCCTACAGTTGACCAGTTCATTTTATATCTGTAAAGAATATTCAAGAAGCATTTAGACATGTTCAACTATATGCGTGTTAAACTTGGTGTGGATATTTGAAGCATAAGTAATTTTAAAACACACTTGTTTGGAGTCCAGACGGAAAAAGCACAGGTTTTGGGATGAATCAGGATTTTTTTTAAATCATCTGTTTCACCTGGACTTCTGAAAAAAATATGGAAGGCAGCAAACACAGATCCCTACATTTAAAAAAATAAATGGTGTTGATATATGATGATTAAGTTATGAAAAAAAATAGGTGTTTGTAGTTTTGCCTAAAAAGACGTTTTCGGACCTTTTTGGATGAAATGTTCTCTAAAAGTTCACCTGTAACTTCAATCATTCTGAATTTTTTTAGGAAGCAGTAGCACATAAATGCCTATGAAAGTTGAATTCTTGGTGCTGATAACCTAAACAGAATTTATGCTAAAAATCTTTGTTCAGTCCAAAATTTCATTAAAAAAATCAAGTGATGAAGTTTCTCGTAGACCCTATAGTGTTACATATCAAAGCTGGAGGTTATTAAAGGCATCTAATTCTGAAATCTCAGCTTCCTGAGACAAACGGCTGATTTATAATAAATTTCTATTATTTGGGTGCACATAATCGACCACTTCCTGTTACGCAGGCACCGTCAGGTGTACACCCATGAAACTTTACATGATGAGAGAGGACCCTTCTGAGTATCTCCAGTTTTAATTTCATGCACATCGGACAAAGCAAAGAGAAAATACAGGGCAGAATGTGCCCAATGCAATAACTAGGTGGCGCTATAGAGCTCGTCCAAGATTGTCATATCCATGGGTTCAGAATAGAAGCTTCATCATATCCATTGAATTTCAGTGAGATTGGACAAGGAATGTGCACGTGAGAGCAACTTTTGTGTGCATAGCGAGATGCCCAACTTTGCCGCTCTGTCACGACCACACCCCCGCATTGAAAGTTATGGTTTTTTGTCAGAGTAAACTTCAATGGCTTTTCAACAGGTGGACGTCATTTTCAGGTGTGTCGGCTCATCCTACTCGGAGTAGTGATGCTCCAAGTAAAACATGTCATTTCCTCTTGCCAGCAGGTGGCGCTACACTTTTTCCAGGTTTTTTCACTGCAGATGTGTTCAGAGTCAGACTACAATCATGCACATCAATTTTGGATCAGATTGGATTATGCATGGCTGAGTAATGGCCATTTTTCTTTTCATGGCGTGTTTTCGAAACGACCTCCAATTTTGACGCGCCGCCATGGTCACAAACATCCATAAAAACTTAAAAGCTTTGCAATTTAACATCGGACATGTGTATAGTTTACAAAACCAAAGTTTGGAGTCATTACTCTCAAATCTCTAGGAGGAGTTCGTTCTAGAGCGAGGCCTGCGAATGACCAAAATACAGCAAAAATGACATATTGTCATCAAAATATCAGACTTCCTGTGCGACTGACAGCTTGGTCCCAAGAGACTTTTTTGTAGGTTTCTATCCGATGAACATGCCCTGTTAAAATCAGGTTTGTACTATAAAGCATATGGAGGTGCTCGCGAAAACAAATTTTGCAGGTGGCGCTATCGAGCCATTTTTGTTTACCTATGCCGTTCTCCTATAAAATATGAAATTTTTCGCGACTCCTGATGTGTATACAAAATTTGGTGAGTTTTGGGGTATGTTAAAGGCCTCAAAAAGGCGACGGAAAAGTCGGAAGAATAATAATAATAATTAAAGCTACAAGTAGCATTTAGCGGGCCCGAGCACGTGCCACCGCCTGGCACGAGTGACCGCCCCGTGAGCAACGCCCTGCTCGAGCCATTCTCGTCGTTTTTTCTTGTCCATTCTGGAGCTCCAAGCTATTGTTAATACGACAGCAGCCGGGGGGGGGGGCTGTAATCTGTTGCCTTAAGGGACAAAGACTTTTGCATATAGCATGAAAAAAATTCAAGCAATGATGATAATTGCTATCACTGTCCCTAAGGATGAGAACAATAGAACTCATTCAATTTCCACTACAATGTCTAGATGAGTGTCAGCTATGTCTGATAACTTGGCCAATTAGCTGGACCGGGATCTTGCAAAGTGCAGGTGGTTAACGTCCAGTGTGATGAGTCTGTGGACGGCAACAGTACAGCATAGCTTTTGGTTTCCACAAGAGAAGAACTCCTGACACATCTGCCCTAACAGACAACTACAAGAGGAGTTGAAATGTATAACACTGTGAAGGAGTTTTTGTGCAGAAAAAGGTACAATTAGAAAAGCTGGTAGCAGTGACTGCAGATGGGACTCCTGCTATGATCAATAGACAAACAGGTTTCATCACTCACTGTAAAGCTGACCCAGACTTTCCAAAATGTCTGCATTACTGCTGCGTCATTCACCAGCAGGCCTTATGTGCAGAAGTGATTGGCTCTGGACATATAATGACTCTTATTCTGAAAATCGTAAACAACCTCAGCTGCAAAGCAAAACAGCACAGGATTTTTAAGGTGCTATTGGAGGAGATGTCTGTTGAATATGGTGAATATGAACATTGTGAATCTGAACTTGCATTCTTGACTGACATTACTGGAAAACTAAACCACTTGATCTGCGAGCTTCAAGACATTGGTAAAACTATATTTTTTTATTGACCAGCCTGCCTGAGCCAGTGTTTTTCTTGTGGGGATCTTTTCTGCCAGGGCTTGCCAGCTTGGTCAGTGGATGTTGCTGCAGTTGTCTCCCTTGCTGGGACAGCTGGAGTTAAACATAGCAGCCTCACAGCTGTGAAGTGGACCCCGTTGCTGTCCCAGTCTGGATGGGCACTGTGGTGATGTTCCAATGTTCAGGCTGGCTCCTGGTATGAAGAGATTCCCAAGTACCATTTCCTAACCGCAGAGCCAAGGATGTGTTTACATGTTTAGGTCAAAAATGTGATGAACAGCTTCATGTTGTCTATTGATGTAAGTTTAAGCCTAAACATGTTTCCCTGTTACTAATCCAGTTGATATGGTTCTCCATCTGTGTCTAGGTGATAGAAAAGCATTTTTTTTATATTTAGAGCTCCAAGCAAACAAACAGTTGTCTATATAAGAGCTTTTACAATTGTGGACTTTTAGCAGGTCTCTGAATACATGTGACCAATGTATGGTGGATTTTCACAGACTTTGTGTAAAACTGAAGGTGACAGAGACTTTGGAGAAGTGGCTACATTGCTCTGGACTTCTTTGTTTCATCCACAGAAGAGTAAAATATGTGATTGATTTTGAAAAGCTGCTGAAAAATGTATCTTTTTAAAATTGCAATTTCTAATTTGGGTTTTACATTTTGTGTTCCATTTTTTGTGATTGTATTAGAAAAAAAAGATTATTTATTTGGTGTTTAAAGGTGGTACATAATGTATATACACAATCTTCTTAGAGACATTTGCTATATGTTGTGTTTGTTGTCGTTGTAGTTTAATTTCTTTGGATGTATTGAAAGGAAATGAAAAGAAGTTGCAGCATTGATTAAAAAAGCATAAAAGAGACATTTACTGTCTGATGTTACATCTGTAGGAGTGTACTGAGACTGGGTTTTGTTTTGGAGCACATTCATATATTTTGTTTGTAAAAAAAAAAAAAGATAAAATATAAAGTTAATTGTATTTTGGATGAATAAAAAAGCAATGATTAGTGCTAAGGATGTATAAAAGACAAACAAAACAAAGGAAATTGCTGTATTTTAGTGTTGAACCTGGCTTTCTAACTGTTCTACTTTCTGTCTGCCACTCCTGGCTAATTTACATGTGAGCACACAGCCGGGGGGTGGGGGGGGGGGGCTAACTCCACTCCTGCAGCAGGGGAGATTGATGAAAAGCTTGAGGATGTAAGATTGAATAAATAAAATCCTAGAGTTGACCAGTTCATTTTATAAATGTAAATATTTTTTATTTTGGTACTGATAAACTAAACAGAAGTTATGATAAAAATATTTGCTCGAGTCAAAATGTCCAAAAATTTGCTTTCAGCACAATAGGGTGATTAAGGTGGTTAAATGTTTCTCGTACGTATAGTGCTGCTTTTCAAACGTGGAGCTTTGTAAGACGCATCTAATTCTGAAATCTCAGCTTCCTGAGACAAACGGCTGATTTCCTATGAAGCTTGATTATATGATCATGCTTCATGATCATTTATGAACATATATAGCTCGTCCAAAATTGTCATATCCATGGGTTCAGAATGGAAGTTTCATCAAATCTATTTAATTTCAGTGAGATCAGACAAGGAATGTGAACGTGAGAGCAACATTTGTGCATGGCGAGATACCCAACTTCGCCGCTCTGTCACGACCACACCCCCGCGTTGAAAGATTTGTTTTTCATCAGAGTAAACTTCAGTGGTTTTTCAACAGGTGGACGTCATTTTGAGGTGTGTTTGCTCATCCTACTTGGAGCAGTGATGCTCCAAGTAAAACATGTCATTTCCTGTTGCCAACAGGTGGCGCTACACCTGTTTCGGATTTTTCCACTGCAGATGTGTTCAAAGTCAGACTACAATCATGCACAACAAATTTGGATCAGATTAGATTATTTATGGCTGAGTAATGGCCATTTTTCTTTTCACGGCGTGATTTCGAAACGACCTCAAATTTTGACGCGCCGCCACGGTCACAAACAACCGTAAAAACTTAAAAGCTTCGCAATTTAAGATCGGACATGTGTTTAGTTTACAAAACCAAAGTTTGGAGTCATTGTTCAAAAATCTCTAGGAGGAGTTCGTTCTAGAACGAGGCCTGCAAAGGACCAAAATAGAGCAAAACTGACATATTGACATCAATATAGCAGACTTCCTGTGCGACTGACAGCTTGGTCCCAAGAGACTTTTTTGTAGGTTTCCATCTGATGCACATGTCCTGTAAATATCAAGCTTGTATGTTAAAGAACATGGCGGGGCTCTCAAAAAAAAACATGGTAGGTGGCGCTATTGAGCCGTTTTTTGTTCACCCATGCAAGTGCTGTGTATCTAAGTTGGAGATATGTAAGAGGCCTCTCATTCTGAAATCTCAGCCTCGTGATACAAACGGCTGATTTTTTATGAATTTTTAATTATCTGACTGCAACGCAATCAACCACTTCCTGTTTGGTGGTGGCTTGCGCAGGCACCGTCAGGTGTACACCCATGAAACTTTAGACGATGAGAGAAGACCCTTATGAGTATCTCCTGTTGTAATTTTATGAATGTCGGACAAAGCACAGAGAAAAGATAGGTGAGAATGTGACATAAAATGTATTTGTCAATATCTAGGTGGCGCTATGGAGCTCGTCCAAGATTGTCATATCCATTGGTTCAGAATGGAAGCCTCATCACCTCTATTGAATTTCAGTGAGATTGGACAAGGAATGTGCACGTGAGAGCAACTTTTGTGTGCATGGCGAGACGCCCAACTTCGCCGCTCTGTCACGACCACACCCCCGCATTGAAAGTTATGGCTTTTTATCAGAGTAAACATCAATGGCTTTTCAACAGGTGGACATCATTTTGAGGTGTGTCGGCTCATCCTACTTGGAGCAGTGATGCTCCAAGTAAAACATGTCATTTCCTTTTACCAGCAGGTGGCGCTACACCTATTCCAGATTCTTCCACTGCAGATGTGTTCAAAGTCAGACTACAATCATGCATATCAACTTTGGATCATATTGGATTTTGCATGGCTGAGTAATGGCCATTTTTCTTTTCATGGCGTGTTTTCAAAATGACCTCCATTTTCGACGCGCCGCCACGGTCACAAACATCCGTAAAAACTTAAAAGCTTCGCAATTTAACATCGGACATGTGTCTAGTTTACAAAACCAAAGTTTGGAGTCATTATTCACAAATCTCTAGGAGGAGTTCGTTCTAGAGCGAGGCCTGCAAATGTCCAAAATGAAGCAAAAATGACATATTGACCTCAATATATCAGACTTCCTGTGCGAGTGACAGGTGGGTCCTTTCAGACTTTTTTGTAGGTCTCCATCTGAAGAACATGCCCTGTAAAAATCAAGCTTGTACGTTAAAGCGTATGCGGGGCGTCGGGACAAAAGTCACTGTAGGTGGCGCTGTCGAGCCATTTTTGCGCACCCATGCCAATTTCCAATAAAATACGAAATTTTTCGCGACTCCTGATGTGTGTGCCAAATTTGGTGAGTTTTGGGGTATGTTAAAGGCCTCAAAAAGGCGACTCTTCCGGTAGAATAATAATAATAATAATAATAATTAAAGCTACAAGTAGCATTTAGCGGGCCCGAGCACGTGCGACCGCATGGCACGAGCGACCGCCCCGTGAGCAACGCCCTGCTCGAGCCATTCTCGTCGTTTTTTCTTGTCCATTCTGGAGCTCCAAGCTATTGTTAATACGACAGCAGCCTGGGGGGGGGGGGGGGGGGGGGCTGTAATCTGTTGCCTTAAGGGACAAAGACTTTTGCATATAGCATGAAAAAAATTCAAGCAATGATGATAATTGCTATCACTGTCCCTAAGGATGAGAACAATAGAACTCATTCAATTTCCACTACAATGTCTAGATGAGTGTCAGCTATGTCTGATAACTTGGCCAATTAGCTGGACCGGGATCTTGCAAAGTGCAGGTGGTTAACGTCCAGTGTAATGAGTCTGTGGACGGCAACAGTACAGCATAGCTTTTGGTTTCCACAAGAGAAGAACTCCTGACACATCTGCCCTAACAGACAACTACAAGAGGAGTTGAAATGTATAACACGGTGAAGGAGTTTTTGTGCAGAAAAAGGTACAATTAGAAAAGCTGGTAGCAGTGACTGCAGATGGGACTCCTGCTATGATCAATAGACAAACAGGTTTCATCACTCACTGTAAAGCTGACCCAGACTTTCCAAAATGTCTGCATTACTGCTGCGTCATTCACCAGCAGGCCTTATGTGCAGAAGTGATTGGCTCTGGACATATAATGACTCTTATTCTGAAAATCGTAAACAACCTCAGCTGCAAAGCAAAACAGCACAGGATTTTTAAGGTGCTATTGGAGGAGATGTCTGTTGAATATGGTGAATATGAACATTGTGAATCTGAACTTGCATTCTTGACTGACATTACTGGAAAACTAAACCACTTGATCTGCGAGCTGCAAGACAATGGCAAAACTATTTTTTTTTGACCAGCCTGCCTGAGCCAGTGTTTTTCTTGTGGGGATCTTTTCTGCCAGGGCTTGTCAGCTTGGTCAGTGGATGTTGCTGCAGTTGTCTCCCTTGCTGGGACAGCTGGAGTTAAACACAGCAGCTCACGGCTCTGAAGTGGACCCCGTTGCTGTCCCAGTCTGGATGGGCACTGTGGCGATGTTCCAATGGCCAGGCTGGCTCCTGGTATAAAGAGATTCCCAAATACCATTTCCTAACCGCAGAGCCAAGGATGTGTTTACATGTTTAGGTCAAAAATGTGATGGACAGCTTCATTTTGTCTAAACATGCCACCCTGTTATTAATCCAGTTGATATGGTTCTCCATCTGTGTCTAGGTGATAGAAAAGCATTTTTTTTTATATTTACAGCTCTAAGCAAACAAACAGTTGTCTATATAAAAGAGCTTTTACAATTGTGCACTTTTAGCAGGTCTCTGAGTTCATGTGACCAATGTATGGTGGATTTTCACAGACCTTGTTTAAAACTGAAGGTGAGAGAGACTTAGAGAAATGGCTTCATTGTTCTGGAGTTCTTTGTTTCATCCACAGAAGAGTAGAATTGGTGATTGATTTTGAAAAGCTGATGAAAAAAGTATCTTTTCAAATTGCAATTTCTAACTTGGGTTTTACATTTTGTGTTCCATTTTTTGTGCTTTATTTGGGAAGCATTTGTTATTTGTTTGGTGTTTTTAAGGTTCTGCAAATATACACATCATTTTTTAGAGACATTTGTTATCAGTTGTGTTTGTTGATTTGTAGTTTAATTTCATTGGATGTATAGATGTCGTGTGGGGGGGGGGCTCGACAGCAGGTAGGACCCAGGCGCAGAGACGGGAGGCAAACGGGTTCAGGGCAAGTGGGTTTATTTAACTAACAAAAAGCGCTGCAGAGCAGGATGACAAAACTAAAAACAAAAACTTACTGTGGCATGGCAAGGGACATGGACGCCAGACAAGAAGACGTGATCAACATGAGCAGAAGTTAATGGACCAGCACAGGAGGAAGGCAGAGACAAGACTTATATACAGACAGGGCAGACAAGACACAGGTGAACACGATTAGGGCAGATGGGGACCAAAGGAAGTAAAACTCAAGAAACATGACAAGACAGGAAACCTTTCAAAATAAAACAGGAAACAGAACCAAACAAGACAGAACAAGAACTAAAGCGAAAAAAAAGACAACAAACTGAAACCATGACAATAGAAAGGAAAAGAAGTTCAAACATTGATTATAAAAAAGGATATAAGAGATAAAAAAAAAGTAAAAGGAAAAGAAAAAAGATAAAATATTGATTTAATTGCATTTTGAATGAATAAAAAACAATGATTAATAGAATCAGAAATCAGAAAAAGTTTTATTGCCAGGTTCAGTAGAGCGCACTTTACAAAACGAGGAATTTGACTTGGTGTATAGTGCAATTAAGAATAAGTTAAAAATTAAGTTAACAACAACAACACACTATATACAGTAGAGTAAGGTGAATTAAAGTGGGAGCACAGATGGGCTGGGATGGTGGGGCCTGTAAGTGGCACCGACAGTCCTTTGGTGGGCGGGGGGGGGGAGGGGGGGTCACCTGGGGGAGTTGGGGTACTGTTCAGCAGGCTGACTGCAGTGGGGAAGAAGCTGTTCTTGTGGCGCGAGGTCCTGGTCCTGATGGACCGGAGCCTCTTGCCAGAAGGGAGGGGCCGAAAGAGATTATGTCCTGGATGAGAGGGGTTGGCTACAATCCTGGCTGCCCGCCTCCAGGTCCTGGAGATGTGCAGGTCCTGGAGAGACGGGAGGTGGCAACCGATCACCTTCTCTGCTGAGTGGATGACGCGTTGCAGCTTGGCCTTGTCTCTGGCCGTGGCCGCAGCGAACCAGACTGTGATGGAGGACGTGAGGGTGGATTCGATGATGGCGGTGTAAAAGTCTACCAGCATCTTTTCAGGGAGGTGAAACTTCTTCAGCTGCCTCAGGAAGTACATCCTCTGCTGGACCTTCTTAGTGATGGAGCTGATGTTCTGCTCCCACTTGAGGTCCTGGCTGATGATGGTTCCCAGGAAGCAGAAGGACTCCACAGAGGTCACCGGGGAGTCACAGAGGATGACAGGGGGGAGGGGGGCTGGGGCCTTCCTCAAGTCCACTGTCATCTCCACTGTCTTCAGAGCATTAAGCTCCAGGTTGTTAGCGCTGCACTATGACACCAGCCTGGCTATTTCACTCCTGTAGGCCGACTCATCTCCGTCAGAGATGAGGCCGATGAGTGTGGTGTCGTCAGCAAACTTCAGGAGTTTGACAGACAGGTGACCAGCTGTGCAGCTGTTTGTGTACAGGGAGAGTAACAGGGGTGAAAGGACACAGCCCTGGGGGGAATCCGGTGCTTGTGGTCCGAGTATCTGAGACGAGCTTCCCCAGCCTCACATACTGCTGTCTGTCCGTCAGGAAGTCTGTGATCCACCTGCAGGTGGAGTCAGGCACATTCATCTTGGAGAGTTTTTAATACTAAGTCTAGACAGATTTAACACAGGTTTTTGGATGAAAAAGGATTTTTTATAAATCATCTGTTACACTTTTAAGTCTGAAAAAAATATGGAAGGCAGCAAACACAGATCCCTACCGTTTTTAATTTTTTTGTGCTGATATTTGAAAGATAAGTTATGCAAAAAAATAGGTGTTTGCAGTTTTGCCTAAAAAGACGTTTTCGGACCTTTTTGGATCAAATGTTGTCTAAAAGTTCACCTGTAACTTCAATCATTCTGAATTTTTTTAGGAAAACTAAACCACTTCAACTGTGATCTGCAAGGCAATGGTAAAACTATATTTTTTATGGAACAGCCTGCAGTGTTTCTTGTGGGGATCTTTTCTGCCAGGGCTTGCCGGCTTGGTCGGTGGTTGTTGCTGTTACCAATCCAGTTGATATGGTTCTCCATCTGTGTCTAAGTGATATAATCAGAATCAGAATCGTTTATTGTCATTGTACATGGGGATACAATGAAATTGCAGCAGCCTTGGAGTGAAGGAGTTACATAAAATAAAAATAAAAATAGAATAGAAAAAGAAATACTGTATTTACAACTCTTAACAAAAAATGAACAATATGGACAGAAACTGTTAAATATTAAATATTTGTGAATAAAATAGAATGGAATTACATGAGTTGCTGTGAGCACAGCTTAATAAATATCAAGTTATTGCACAGTGACCTGGTTAGACAGTCAGGATATTGCACGCATTGTAGTAAAATTAGAGTGAGGTGTGGTTGGTGGACGTATGTGCATTCCGTATGATAATTGCCTGTGGAAAAAAGCTGTTTCTTAGTCTGTTTGTCCTGGTTCAGATGGACCTGTACCTCCTTCCAGAGGGCAGCAGTTCAAACAGAGGGAAAGCAGAATGGGTGGAGTTAGTGGTGATGCTAGTCACTCTGCTGAGGCAGCGAGACTGGTAAATGTCCTTCAGTGAGGGGAGGGGGCAGCCGATGATCCTCTGCGCTGTCTTTACCATTCTCTGGAGACTCTGCCGTTCTGCTTCAGTGCAGTGGGAAAACCACACTGTGATGCCATAGGACAGAATGCTCTCAATGGTTGAGCGGTAGAACGTTACCAGCAGCTCCTGGCTGACGTCGTTCCTCCTAAGTTTTCTCAGGAAGTGCAGGCGTTGCTGGGCCTTCCTGATGACAGTCATGGTGTTGTTAGACCATGTGAGGTCAGCAGAGATGGTGGTGCCCAGGAGGGTGAAGCTGTGGACCCTCTCCACACAGTTTCCATCGATGTAGAGTGGGGGTGGATCTGTTCTGTTTTTTCTGAAGTCCAGGATGATCTCCTTGGTCTTGGTGGTGTTCAGGATGAGGTTATTAGCCTGACACCACCTTGAGAGTTTCAGGACTTCGTCTCTGTAGGCCGTCTCGTCGTCCCCAGAGATCAGCCCCACCACAGTAGTGTCGTCTGCAAACTTCACCACGGTGTTGCTGGTGTGGGCTGGTCTGCAGTCTGCTGTGTACAGTGTATACAGCAGAGGACTCAGCACACATCCCTGTGTGGAGCCTGTGCTCAGCGTCCGGGTGGAGGAGAGGTGGGGGTCAAGTTTGACTGTCTGTGGTCTGTTTGTCAGGAAGTCCTTGATCCACGAGCAGGTGAGTGGGTGGAGTCCTAGTTCAGACAGTTTGTTGACCAGAATGTCAGGAATGATTGTGTTAAAGGCTGAGCTATAGTCCACAAAGAGCATCCTGGCGTAGGTGTCTCTGTGTTCCAGGTGGCTCAGCGCAGTGTGGAGGGTGATGGAAATGGCATCATCCGTTGATCTGTTTGCTTTGTAAGCAAACTGGTGGGGGACGAAGATTGGAGGGAGGGAGTCTTTGATGTGTCCCAGGAGCAGCCGCTCCAGACACTTTGTGATGACAGCAGTGAGTGCAACTGGGCGGAAGTCCGTGAGGAAGGCTGTGGATGAGGACTTTTTGGGTATCGGGATGATAGTGGATGACTTCAGGCAAGCAGGGATGAAAGCCTGAGCTAGCGACAGGTTGAAGATTTTTGTGAAGACCTGGGAGAGTTGATCGGCGCAGGCCCGCAGAACCTTTCCGGGAACTCCATCAGGTCCCGCCGCTTTCCTGGGGTTTACCCTGCTGAACATCCGTGCCACGTCCATAAAGGCATTGTTTTTATATTTAGAGCTCTAAGCAACCAAACAGTTGTCTATATAAAAGAGCTTTTACAATTGTGCACTTTTAGCAGGCTGAAAAAATTATCTTTTTAAAATTGCCATTTCAAATTTGGGTTTTAAATTTTGTGTTCCATTTTTCTGTGCTTGTATTGGAAGGATTTGTTATTATTTTGTTTAAAAGTGCTACATATTGTATATACACATAATTTATTTAGAGAAATTTGCTATACGTTGTGTTTTTTGGTTTTGTAGTTTAATTTCATTGGATTTATATTAAGGAAAAGAAGTTGCAGCATTGATTAAAAAAGGATAAAAGAGACATTTACTGTCTAAGTCTTATGTTACATCTGTAGAACTGTACTGAGAGTTGGGTTTTGTTTTGGAGCACATTCATATGTTTTGTTTGTAAAAAAAAAAGATAAAATATTAGGTTAATTGCATTTTACATGACTAGAAAAGCAATGATTATTCATAAAAATCTATGAAAGACATACAAAACAAATGAAAAAGCAGTCTGCCCTCCCTCTTGTGTCTAAACTCTTGTCACCTCACTGCTGGGTTAGTTAGCATATGAACTGGCAGCTGGTGTGTGTGTGTGTGGGGGGGGGGGGGGGGGGGGGGTGAAATTTGACTCCAGCAACAGGGATGATTGAGGAGCAGGCTGCAGCATGAGGAAAAGACTTAAGCATGTAAGAGGAAATGACATCCTACAGTTGACCAGTTCATTTTATATCTGTAAAGAATATTCAAGAAGCATTTAGACATGTTCAGCTATATGCGTGTGAAACTTGGTGTGGATATTTGAAGCATAAGTAATTTTAAAACACACTTGTTTGGAGTCCAGACGGAAAAAGCACAGGTTTTGGGATGAATCAGGATTTTTTTAAAATCATCTGTTTCACCTGGACTTCTGAAAAAAATATGGAAGGCAGCAAACACAGATCCCTACATTTAAAAAAATAATTGGTGTTGATATATGATGATTAAGTTATGAAAAAAAATAGGTGTTTGTAGTTTTGCCTAAAAAGACGTTTTCGGACCTTTTTGGATGTAATGCTCTCTAAGATGTCACCTGTAACTTCAATCATTCTGAATTTTTTTAGGAAGCAGTAGCACATAAATGCCTATGAAAGTTGAATTCCTGGTGCTGATAACCTAAACAGAATTTATGCTAAAAATCTTTGTTCAGTCCAAAATTTCATTAAAAAAATCAAGTGATGAAGTTTCTCGTAGACCCTATAGTGTTACATATCAAAGCTGGAGGTTATTAAAGGCATCTAATTCTGAAATCTCAGCTTCCTGAGACAAACGGCTGATTTATAATAAATTTCTATTATTTGGGTGCACATAATCGACCACTTCCTGTTACGCAGGCACCGTCAGGTGTACACCCATGAAACTTTACATGATGAGAGAGGACCCTTCTGAGTATCTCCAGTTTTAATTTCATGCACATCGGACAAAGCAAAGAGAAAATACAGGGCAGAATGTGCCCAATGCAATAACTAGGTGGCGCTATAGAGCTCGTCCAAGATTGTCATATCCATGGGTTCAGAATAGAAGCTTCATCATATCCATTGAATTTCAGTGAGATTGGACAAGGAATGTGCACGTGAGAGCAACTTTTGTGTGCATAGCGAGATGCCCAACTTTGCCGCTCTGTCACGACCACACCCCCGCATTGAAAGTTATGGTTTTTTGTCAGAGTAAACTTCAATGGCTTTTCAACAGGTGGACGTCATTTTCAGGTGTGTCGGCTCATCCTACTCGGAGCAGTGATGCTCCAAGTCAAACATGTCATTTCCTCTTGCCAGCAGGTGGCGCTACACTTTTTCCAGATTCTTTCACTGCAGATGTGTTCAGAGTCAGACTACAATCATGCATATCAATTTTTGATCAGATTGGATTATGCATGGCTGAGTTATGGCCATTTTTCTTTTCATGGCGTGTTTTCGAAACAACGTCGAATTTCTACGCGCCGCCACGGTCACAAACTTCTGTAAAAACTTAAAAGCTTTGCAATTTAACATCGGACATGTGTCTAGTTTACAAAACCAAAGTTTGGAGTCATTATTCACAAATCTCTAGGAGGAGTTCGTTCTAGAAGGAGGCCTGCAAATGTCCAAAATAGAGCAAAAATGACATATTGACATCAATATAGCAGACTTCCTGTGCGACTGACAGCTTGGTACCTACAGACTTTTTTGTAGGTTTCCATCTGATGAACATGCCCTGAAAAAATCAAGCTTGTACGTTAAAGCGTATGCGGGGCGTCGGGACAAAAGTCAGTGTAGGTGGCGCTGTCGAGCCATTTTTGCGCACCCATGCCAATTTCTCATAAAATACGAAATTTTTCGCGACCCCTGATGTGTGTGCCAAATTTGGTGAGTTTTGGGGTATGTTAAAGGCCTCAAAAATGCGATTCTTCCGGCAGAAGAAAAATAATAATAATAATTAAAGCTACAAGTAGCATTTAGCGGGCCCGAGCACGTGCGACCGCATGGCACGAGCGACCGCCCCGTGAGCAACGCCCTGCTCGAGCCATTCTCGTCGTTTTTTCTTGTCCATTCTGGAGCTCCAAGCTATTGTTAATACGACAGCAGCCTGGGGGGGGGGGGGGCTGTAATCTGTTGCCTTAAGGGACAAAGACTTTTGCATATAGCATGAAAAAAATTCAAGCAATGATGATAATTGCTATCACTGTCCCTAAGGATGAGAACAATAGAACTCATTCAATTTCCACTACAATGTCTAGATGAGTGTCAGCTATGTCTGATAACTTGGCCAATTAGCTGGACCGGGATCTTGCAAAGTGCAGGTGGTTTAACGTCCAGTGTAATGAGTCTGTGGACGGCAACAGTACAGCATAGCTTTTGGTTTCCACAAGAGAAGAACTCCTGACACATCTGCCCTAACAGACAACTACAAGAGGAGTTGAAATGTATAACACGGTGAAGGAGTTTTTGTGCAGAAAAAGGTACAATTAGAAAAGCTGGTAGCAGTGACTGCAGATGGGACTCCTGCTATGATCAATAGACAAACAGGTTTCATCACTCACTGTAAAGCTGACCCAGACTTTCCAAAATGTCTGCATTACTGCTGCGTCATTCACCAGCAGGCCTTATGTGCAGAAGTGATTGGCTCTGGACATATAATGACTCTTATTCTGAAAATCGTAAACAACCTCAGCTGCAAAGCAAAACAGCACAGGATTTTTAAGGTGCTATTGGAGGAGATGTCTGTTGAATATGGTGAATATGAACATTGTGAATCTGAACTTGCATTCTTGACTGACATTACTGGAAAACTAAACCACTTGATCTGCGAGCTGCAAGACAATGGCAAAACTATTTTTTTTTGACCAGCCTGCCTGAGCCAGTGTTTTTCTTGTGGGGATCTTTTCTGCCAGGGCTTGTCAGCTTGGTCAGTGGATGTTGCTGCAGTTGTCTCCCTTGCTGGGACAGCTGGAGTTAAACACAGCAGCTCACGGCTCTGAAGTGGACCCCGTTGCTGTCCCAGTCTGGATGGGCACTGTGGCGATGTTCCAATGGCCAGGCTGGCTCCTGGTATAAAGAGATTCCCAAATACCATTTCCTAACCGCAGAGCCAAGGATGTGTTTACATGTTTAGGTCAAAAATGTGATGGACAGCTTCATGTTGTCTAAACATGCCACCCTGTTATTAATCCAGTTGATATGGTTCTCCATCTGTGTCTAGGTGATAGAAAAGCATTTTTTTTTATATTTACAGCTCTAAGCAAACAAACAGTTGTCTATATAAAAGAGCTTTTACAATTGTGCACTTTTAGCAGGTCTCTGAGTTCATGTGACCAATGTATGGTGGATTTTCACAGACCTTGTTTAAAACTGAAGGTGAGAGAGACTTAGAGAAATGGCTTCATTGTTCTGGAGTTCTTTGTTTCATCCACAGAAGAGTAGAATTGGTGATTGATTTTGAAAAGCTGCTGAAAAAAGTATCTTTTCAAATTGCAATTTCTAACTTGGGTTTTACATTTTGTGTTCCATTTTTTGTGCTTTATTTGGGAAGCATTTGTTATTTGTTTGGTGTTTTTAAGGTTCTGCAAATATACACATCATTTTTTAGAGACATTTGTTATCAGTTGTGTTTGTTGATTTGTAGTTTAATTTCATTGGATGTATAGATGTCGTGTGGGGGGGAGGCTCGACAGCAGGTAGGACCCAGGCGCAGAGACGGGAGGCAAACGGGTTCAGGGCAAGTGGGTTTATTTAACTAACAAAAAGCGCTGCAGAGCAGGATGACAAAACTAAAAACAAAAACTTACTGTGGCATGGCAAGGGACATGGACGCCAGACAAGAAGACGTGATCAACATGAGCAGAAGTTAATGGACCAGCACAGGAGGAAGGCAGAGACAAGACTTATATACAGACAGGGCAGACAAGACACAGGTGAACACGATTAGGGCAGATGGGGACCAAAGGAAGTAAAACTCAAAAACATGACAAGACAGGAAACCTTTCAAAATAAAACAGGAAACAGAACCAAACAAGACAGAACAAGAACTAAAGCGAAAAAAAAGACAACAAACTGAAACCATGACAATAGAAAGGAAAAGAAGTTCAAACATTGATTATAAAAAAGGATATAAGAGATAAAAAAAAGAAAAAGGAAAAGAAAAAAGATAAAATATTGATTTAATTGCATTTTGAATGAATAAAAAACAATGATTAATAGAATCAGAAATCAGAAAAAGTTTTATTGCCAGGTTCAGTAGAGCGCACTTTACAAAACGAGGAATTTGACTTGGTGTATAGTGCAATTAAGAATAAGTTAAAAATTAAGTTAACAACAACAACACACTATATACAGTAGAGTAAGGTGAATTAAAGTGGGAGCACAGATGGGCTGGGATGGTGGGGCCTGTAAGTGGCACCGACAGTCCTTTGGTGGGCGGGGGGGGGGGGGGGGGAGGGGGGTCACCTGGGGGAGTTGGGGTTCTGTTCTGTTCTGCAGTGGGGAAGAAGCTGTTCTTGTGGCGCGAGGTCCTGGTCCTGATGGACCGGAGCCTCTTGCCAGAAGGGAGGGGCCGAAAGAGATTATGTCCTGGATGAGAGGGGTTGGCTACAATCCTGGCTGCCCGCCTCCAGGTCCTGGAGATGTGCAGCTCCTGGAGAGACGGGAGGTGGCAGCCGATCACCTTCTCTGCTGAGTGGATGACGCGTTGCAGCTTGGCCTTGTCTCTGGCCGTGGCCGCAGCGAACCAGACTGTGATGGAGGACGTGAGGGTGGATTCGATGATGGCGGTGTAAAAGTCTACCAGCATCTTTTCAGGGAGGTTAAACTTCTTCAGCTGCCTCAGGAAGTACATCCTCTGCTGGACCTTCTTAGTGATGGAGCTGATGTTCTGCTCCCACTTGAGGTCCTGGCTGATGATGGTTCCCAGGAAGCAGAAGGACTCCACAGAGGTCACCGGGGAGTCACAGAGGATGACAGGGGGGAGGGGGGCTGGGGCCTTCCTGAAGTCCACTGTCATCTCCACTGTCTTCAGAGCATTAAGCTCCAGGTTGTTAGCGCTGCACTATGACACCAGCCTGGCTATTTCACTCCTGTAGGCCGACTCATCTCCGTCAGAGATGAGGCCGATGAGTGTGGTGTCGTCAGCAAACTTCAGGAGTTTGACAGACAGGTGACCAGCTGTGCAGCTGTTTGTGTACAGGGAGAGTAACAGGGGTGAAAGGACACAGCCCTGGGGGGATCCGGTGCTTGTGGTCCGAGTATCTGAGAAGAGCTTCCCCAGCCTCACATACTGCTGTCTGTCCGTCAGGAAGTCTGTGATCCACCTGCAGGTGGAGTCAGGCACATTCATCTTGGAGAGTTTTTAATACTAAGTCTAGACAGATTTAACACAGGTTTTTGGATGAAAAAGGATTTTTTATAAATCATCTGTTACACTTTTAAGTCTGAAAAAAATATGGAAGGCAGCAAACACAGATCCCTACCGTTTTTAATTTTTTTGTGCTGATATTTGAAAGATAAGTTATGCAAAAAAATAGGTGTTTGCAGTTTTGCCTAAAAAGACGTTTTCGGACCTTTTTGGATCAAATGTTGTCTAAAAGTTCACCTGTAACTTCAATCATTCTGAATTTTTTTAGGAAAACTAAACCACTTCAACTGTGATCTGCAAGGCAATGGTAAAACTATATTTTTTATGGAACAGCCTGCAGTGTTTCTTGTGGGGATCTTTTCTGCCAGGGCTTGCCGGCTTGGTCGGTGGTTGTTGCTGTTACCAATCCAGTTGATATGGTTCTCCATCTGTGTCTAAGTGATATAATCAGAATCAGAATCGTTTATTGTCATTGTACATGGGGATACAATGAAATTGCAGCAGCCTTGGAGTGAAGGAGTTACATAAAATAAAAATAAAAATAGAATAGAAAAAGAAATACTGTATTTACAACTCTTAACAAAAAATGAACAATATGGACAGAAACTGTTAAATATTAAATATTTGTGAATAAAATAGAATGGAATTACATGAGTTGCTGTGAGCACAGCTTAATAAATATCAAGTTATTGCACAGTGACCCAGTTAGACAGTCAGGATATTGCACGCATTGTAGTAAAATTAGAGTGAGGTGTGGTTGGTGGACGTATGTGCATTCCGTATGATAATTGCCTGTGGAAAAAAGCTGTTTCTTAGTCTGTTTGTCCTGGTTCTGATGGACCTGTACCTCCTTCCAGAGGGCAGCAGTTCAAACAGAGGGAAAGCAGAATGGGTGGAGTTAGTGGTGATGCTAGTCACTCTGCTGAGGCAGCGAGACTGGTAAATGTCCTTCAGTGAGGGGAGGGGGCAGCCGATGATCCTCTGCGCTGTCTTTACCACTCTCTGGAGGCTCTGCCGTTCTGCTTCAGTGCAGTGGGAAAACCACACTTTGATGCCATAGGACAGAATGCTCTCAATGGTTGAGCGGTAGAACGTTACCAGCAGCTCCTGGCTGACGTCGTTCCTCCTAAGTTTTCTCAGGAAGTGCAGGCGTTGCTGGGCCTTCCTGATGACAGTCATGGTGTTGTTAGACCATGTGAGGTCAGCAGAGATGGTGGTGCCCAGGAGGGTGAAGCTGTGGACCCTCTCCACACAGTTTCCATCGATGTAGAGTGGGGGTGGATCTGTTCTGTTTTTTCTGAAGTCCAGGATGATCTCCTTGGTCTTGGTGGTGTTCAGGATGAGGTTATTAGCCTGACACCACCTTGAGAGTTTCAGGACTTCGTCTCTGTAGGCCGTCTCGTCGTCCCCAGAGATCAGCCCCACCACAGTAGTGTCGTCTGCAAACTTCACCACGGTGTTGCTGGTGTGGGCTGGTCTGCAGTCTGCTGTGTACAGTGTATACAGCAGAGGACTCAGCACACATCCCTGTGTGGAGCCTGTGCTCAGCGTCCGGGTGGAGGAGAGGTGGGGGTCAAGTTTGACTGTCTGTGGTCTGTTTGTCAGGAAGTCCTTGATCCACGAGCAGGTGAGTGGGTGGAGTCCTAGTTCAGACAGTTTGTTGACCAGAATGTCAGGAATGATTGTGTTAAAGGCTGAGCTATAGTCCACAAAGAGCATCCTGGCGTAGGTGTCTCTGTGTTCCAGGTGGCTCAGCGCAGTGTGGAGGGTGATGGAAATGGCATCATCCGTTGATCTGTTTGCTTTGTAAGCAAACTGGTGGGGGACGAAGATTGGAGGGAGGGAGTCTTTGATGTGTCCCAGGAGCAGCCGCTCCAGACACTTTGTGATGACAGCAGTGAGTGCAACTGGGCGGAAGTCCGTGAGGAAGGCTGTGGATGAGGACTTTTTGGGTATCGGGATGATAGTGGATGACTTCAGGCAAGCAGGGATGAAAGCCTGAGCTAGCGACAGGTTGAAGATTTTTGTGAAGACCTGGGAGAGTTGATCAGCGCAGGCCCGCAGAACCTTTCCGGGAACTCCATCAGGTCCCGCCGCTTTCCTGGGGTTTACCCTGCTGAACATCCGTGCCATCCGTGCCACGTCCATAAAGGCATTGTTTTTATATTTAGAGCTCTAAGCAACCAAACAGTTGTCTATATAAAAGAGCTTTTACAATTGTGCACTTTTAGCAGGCTGAAAAAATTATCTTTTTAAAATTGCCATTTCAAATTTGGGTTTTAAATTTTGTGTTCCATTTTTCTGTGCTTGTATTGGAAGGATTTGTTATTATTTTGTTTAAAAGTGCTACATATTGTATATACACATAATTTATTTAGAGAAATTTGCTATACGTTGTGTTTTTTGGTTTTGTAGTTTAATTTCATTGGATTTATATTAAGGAAAAGAAGTTGCAGCATTGATTAAAAAAGGATAAAAGAGACATTTACTGTCTAAGTCTTATGTTACATCTGTAGAACTGTACTGAGAGTTGGGTTTTGTTTTGGAGCACATTCATATGTTTTGTTTGTAAAAAAAAAAGATAAAATATTAGGTTAATTGCATTTTACATGACTAGAAAAGCAATGATTATTCATAAAAATCTATGAAAGACATACAAAACAAATTAAAAAGCAGTCTGCCCTCCCTCTTGTGTCTAAACTCTTGTCACCTCACTTCTGGGTTAGTTAGCATATGAACTGGCAGCTGGTGTGTGTGTGTGTGTGTGTGGGGGGGGGGGGGGGGGGTTGAAATTTGACTCCAGCAACAGGGATGATTGAGGAGCAGGCTGCAGCATGAGGAAAAGACTTAAGCATGTAAGAGGAAATGACATCCTACAGTTGACCAGTTCATTTTATATCTGTAAAGAATATTCAAGAAGCATTTATACATGTTCAGCTATATGCGTGTGAAACTTGGTGTGGATATTTGAAGCATAAGTAATTTTAAAACACACTTGTTTGGAGTCCAGACGGAAAAAGCACAGGTTTTGGGATGAATCAGGATTTTTTTTAAATCATCTGTTTCACCTGGACTTCTGAAAAAAATATGGAAGGCAGCAAACACAGATCCCTACATTTGAAAAAATAAATGGTGTTGATATATGATGATTAAGTTATGAAAAAAAATAGGTGTTTGTAGTTTTGCCTAAAAAGACGTTTTCGGACCTTTTTGGATGTAATGCTCTCTAAGATGTCACCTGTAACTTCAATCATTCTGAATTTTTTTAGGAAGCAGTAGCACATAAATGCCTATGAAAGTTGAATTCTTGGTGCTGATAACCTAAACAGAATTTATGCTAAAAATCTTTGTTCAGTCCAAAATTTCATTAAAAAAATCAAGTGATGAAGTTTCTCGTAGACCCTATAGTGTTACATATCAAAGCTGGAGGTTATTAAAGGCATCTAATTCTGAAATCTCAGCTTCCTGAGACAAACGGCTGATTTATAATAAATTTCTATTATTTGGGTGCACATAATCGACCACTTCCTGTTACGCAGGCACCGTCAGGTGTACACCCATGAAACTTTACATGATGAGAGAGGACCCTTCTGAATATCTCAAGTTTTAATTTCATGCACATCGGACAAAGCAAAGAGAAAATACAGGGCAGAATGTGCCCAATGCAATAACTAGGTGGCGCTATAGAGCTCGTCCAAGATTGTCATATCCATGGGTTCAGAATAGAAGCTTCATCATATCCATTGAATTTCAGTGAGATTGGACAAGGAATGTGCACGTGAGAGCAACTTTTGTGTGCATAGCGAGATGCCCAACTTTGCCGCTCTGTCACGACCACACCCCCGCATTGAAAGTTATGGTTTTTTATCAGAGTAAACTTCAATGGCTTTTCAACAGGTGGACGTCATTTTCAGGTGTGTCGGCTCATCCTACTCGGAGCAGTGATGCTCCAAGTCAAACATGTCATTTCCTCTTGCCAGCAGGTGGCGCTACACTTTTTCCAGATTCTTTCACTGCAGATGTGTTCAGAGTCAGACTACAATCATGCATATCAATTTTTGATCAGATTGGATTATGCATGGCTGAGTTATGGCCATTTTTCTTTTCATGGCGTGTTTTCGAAACAACGTCGAATTTCTACGCGCCGCCACGGTCACAAACTTCTGTAAAAACTTAAAAGCTTTGCAATTTAACATCGGACATGTGTCTAGTTTACAAAACCAAAGTTTGGAGTCATTATTCACAAATCTCTAGGAGGAGTTCGTTCTAGAAGGAGGCCTGCAAATGTCCAAAATAGAGCAAAAATGACATATTGACATCAATATAGCAGACTTCCTGTGCGACTGACAGCTTGGTACCTACAGACTTTTTTGTAGGTTTCCATCTGATGAACATGCCCTGAAAAAATCAAGCTTGTACGTTAAAGCGTATGCGGGGCGTCGGGACAAAAGTCAGTGTAGGTGGCGCTGTCGAGCCATTTTTGCGCACCCATGCCAATTTCTCATAAAATACGAAATTTTTCGCGACCCCTGATGTGTGTGCCAAATTTGGTGAGTTTTGGGGTATGTTAAAGGCCTCAAAAATGCGATTCTTCCGGCAGAAGAAAAATAATAATAATAATAATAAACCTAACAGATACAATAGGGTCCTTGCACTCCGTGCTCGGGCCCTAATAATAAACCTAACAGATACAATAGGGTCCTTGCACTCCGTGCTCGGGCCCTAATAATAAACATTCGAATTACAATAGGGTCCTTGCACTCCGTGCTCGGGCCCTAATAATAATAAACCTAACAGATACAATAGGGTCCTTGCACTCCGTGCTCGGGCCCTAATAAACCTAACAGATACAATAGGGTCCTTGCACTCCGTGCTCGGGCCCTAATAAACCTAACAGATACAATAGGGTCCTTGCACTCCGTGCTCGGGCCCTAATAATAAACCTAACAGATACAATAGGGTCCTTGCACTCCGTGCTCGGGCCCTAATAATAACTCTTACAGATACAATAGGGTC
Organism: Oryzias latipes; assembly: GCF_053564925.1. Classification (NCBI taxonomy): domain Eukaryota; kingdom Metazoa; phylum Chordata; class Actinopteri; order Beloniformes; family Adrianichthyidae; genus Oryzias; species Oryzias latipes. The sequence continues at coordinate 13,568,890 of NC_136256.1, read as the reverse complement.
CTTGCACTCCGTGCTCGGGCCCTAATAATAAACCTAACAGATACAATAGGGTCCTTGCACTCCGTGCTCGGGCCCTAATAATAATAATAATAATAAACATTCGAATTACAATAGGGTCCTTGCACTCCGTGCTCGGGCCCTAATAAACCTAACAGATACAATAGGGTCCTTGCACTCCGTGCTCGGGCCCTAATTAAAGCTACAAGTAGCATTTAGCGGGCCCGAGCACGTGCCACCGCCTGGCACGAGCGACCGCCCCGTGAGCAACGCCCTGCTCGAGCCATTCTCGTTGTTTTTTCTTGTCCATTCTGGAGCTCCAAGATAATGTTAATATGACAGCAGCCTGTGGGGGGGGGGGGGGGGGGGGGGGGGACTGTAATCTGTTTCCTTAAAGGACAAAGACTTATGCATATAGCATGAAAAAAATTCTTAGATCTAAGCCTCGTTTAGACCTGCTCAATTTCTCATCAAGTAGAAGAAGGTTTTTATCAGATTAAGAAACAAGCAATGATGATAATTGCTATCACTGTTCCTAAGAATGAGAACAATAGAACTCATTCAATTTCCACTACAATGTCTAGATGAGTGTCAGCTATGTCTGATAACTTGGCCAATTAGCTGGACCGGGATCTTGCAAAGTGCAGAGGGTTTACGTCCAGTGTGATGAGTCTGTGGACGGCAACAGTTCTGCATAGCCTTTGGTTTCCACAAGAGAAGAACTCCTGACACATCTGCCCTAACAGACAACTACAAGAGGAGTTGAAATGTATAACACGGTGAAGGAGTTTTTGTGCAGAAAAAGGTACCATTAGAAAAGCCAGTAGCAGTGACTGCGGACAGGTTTCATCACTCACTGTAAGCTGTAAAGCTGACCCAGACTTTCCAAAATGTCTGCATTACTGCTGCGTCATTCACCAGTAGGCCTTATGTGCAGAAGTGATTGGCTCTGGACACATAATGACTCCTATTGTGAAAATCATAAAAAAAACCTCAGCTGCAAAGCAAAACAGAACAGGATTTTTAAGGTGCTATTGGTGGAGATATCTGCTGAATATGGTGAATATGAATATGGTGAATATGAACTTGTATTCTTGACTGACATTACTGGAAAACTAAACCACTTGATCTGCGAGCTGCAAGACATTGGCAAAACTATATTTTTTTATTGACCAGCCTGCCTGAGCCAGTGTTTTTCTTGTGGGGATCTTTTCTGCCAGGGCTTGCCGGCTTGGTCAGTGGATGTTGCTGCAGTTGTCTCCCTTGCTGGGACAGCTGGAGTTAAACATAGCAGCCTCACGGCTGTGAAGTGGACCCCGTTGCTGTCCCAGTCTGGATGGGCACTGTGGTGATGTTCCAATGTTCAGGCTGGCTCCTGGTATGAAGAGATTCCCAATTACCATTTCCTAACCGCAGAGCCAAGGATGTGTTTACATGTTTAGGTCAAAAATGTGATGAACAGCTTCATGTTGTCTATTGATGTAAGTTTAAACCTAAACATGCCACCCTGTTACTAATCCAGTTGATGTGGTTCTCCACCTGTGTCTAGGTGATAGAAAAGCATTTTTTTATATTTAGAGCTCTAAGCAAACAAACAGTTGTCTATATAAAAGAGCTTTTACAATTGTGCACTTTTAGCAGGTCTCTGAATACATGTGAATGTATAATGGATTTTCACAGACTTTGTTTAAAACTGAAGGTGACAGAGACTTTGGAGAAGTGGCTACATTATTCTGGACTTCTTTGTTTCATCCACAGAAGAGTAAAATATGTGATTGATTTTGAAAAGCTGCTGAAAAATGTATCTTTTTAAAATTGCAATTTCTAATTTGGGTTTTACATTTTGTGTTCCATTTTTTGTGATTTTATTAGAAAGATTTGTTATTTATTTGGTGTTTAAAGGTGGTACATATTGTATATACACAATCTTCTTAGAGACATTTGCTATATGTTGTGTTTGTTGTCATTGTAGTTTAATTTTATTGGATGTATTGAAAGGAAATGAAAAGAAGTTGCAGCATTGATTAAAAAAAGCATAAAAGAGACATTTACTGTCTGATGTTACATCTGTAGGAGTGTACTGAGGCTGGGTTTTGTTTTGGAGCACATTCATATGTTTTGTTTGTAAAAAAAAAAAAAAAGATAAAATATAAAGTTAATTGTATTTTGGATGAATAAAAAAGCAATGATTAGTGCTAAGGATGTATAAAAGACAAAAAAAACAAAGGAAAATGCTGTATTTTAGTGTTGAACTAGGCTTTCTAACTGTTCTACTTTCTGTCTGCCACTCCTGGCTAATTTACATGTGAGCACACAGCCGGGGGTTGGGGGGGGGCTAACTCCACTCCTGCAGCAGGGGAGACTGATGAAAAGCTTGAGGATGTAAGATTGAATAAATAAAATCCTAGAGTTGACCAGTTCATTTTATAAATGTAAATATTTTTTATTTTGGTGCTGATAAACTAAACAGAAGTTATGATAAAAATATTTGCTTGAGTCAAAATGTCCAAAAATTTGCTTTTAGCACAATAGGGTGATTAAGGTGGTTAAATGTTTCTCCTACGTATAGTGCTGCTTTTCAAACGTGGAGCTTTGTAGGACGCATCTAATTCTGAAATCTCAGCTTCCTGAGACAAACGGCTGATTTCCTATAAAGCTTGATTATATGACTGCAACGGAATCGACCACTTCCTGTTTGGCAGTGCCTTACGCAGGCACCGTCAGATGTACAGCCATGAAACTTGAGATGATGAGAGAAGAGCCTTCTGAGTATCTCCAGTTTTAATGTCATGCACATCGGAAAAAGCACATAGAAAATACAGGGCAGAATGTGCCCCATGCAATAACTAGGTGGCGCTATAGAGCTCGTCCAAAGTTGTCATATCCATGGGTTCAGAATGGAAGCTTCATCATATCCATTGAAATTCAGTGAGATTGGACAAGGAATGTGCACATGAGAGCAACATTTGTGTGCATGGCGAGACGCCCAACTTTGCCGCTCTGTCAAGACCACACCCCCGCATTGAAAGTTATGGCTTTTTATCAGAGTAAACTTCAATGGTTTTTCAACAGGTGGACGTCATTTTGAGGTGTGTCGGCTCATCCTACTTGGAGCAGTGATGCTCCAAGTAAAACATGTCATTTCCTGTTGCCAACAGGTGGCGCTACACCTGTTTCGGATTTTTCGACTGCAGATGTGTTCAAAGTCAGACTACAATCATGCACAACAAATTTGGATCAGATTAGATTATTTATGGCTGAGTAATGGCCATTTTTCTTTTCATGGCGATATTTCGAAACGACCTCAAATTTTGACGCGCCGCCACGGTCACAAACAACCGTAAAAACTTAAAAGCTTCGCAATTTAATATTGGACATGTGTTTAGTTTACAAAACCAAAGTTTGGAGTCATTGTTCAAAAATCTCTAGGAGGAGTTCGTTCTAGAACGAGGCCTGCAAATGACCAAAATACAGCAAAAATGACATATTGACATCAATATAGCAGACTTCCTGTGCAACTGACAGCTTGGTACCAAGAGACTTTTTTGTAGGTTTCCATCTGATGAACATGTCCTGTAAAAATCAAGCTTGTATGTTAAAGAACATGGCGGGGCTCTCAAAAACAAACATGGTAGGTGGCGCTATTGAGCCGTTTTTGTTCACCCATGCAAGTGCTGTATATCTAAGTTGGAGATATTTATGAGGCATCTCATTCTGAAATCTCAGCCTTGTGATACAAACGGCTGATTTTTTATGAATTTTTAATTATCTGACTGCAACGCAATCAACCACTTCCTGTTTGGTGGTGGCTTGCGCAGGCACCATCAGGTGTACACCCATGAAACTTTAGACGATGAGAGAAGACCCTTATGAGTATCTCCTGCTGTAATTTTATGAATGTCGGACAAAGCACAGAGAAAAGATAGGTCAGAATGTGACATAAAATGTATTTGTCAATATCTAGGTGGCGCTATGTAGTTCGTCCAAGATTGTCATATCCATTGGTTCAGAATGGAAGCATCATCACCTCTATTGAATTTCAGTGAGATTGGACAAGGAATGTGCACGTGAGAGCAACTTTTGTGTGCATGGCGAGACGCCCAACTTTGCCGCTCTGTCACGACCACACCCCCGCATTGAAAGTTATGGCTTTTTATCAGAGTAAACTTCAATGGCTTTTCAACAGGGGGACATCATTTTGAGGTGTGTCGGCTCATCCTACTTGGAGCAGTGATGCTCCAAGTCAAACATGTCATTTCCTTTTGCCAGCAGGTGGCGCTACACCTGTTCTGGATTTTTCCACTTCTGATGTGGTCAGGGTCAGACTACAATCATGCATATCAATTTTGGATCAGATTGGATTTTACATGGCTGAGTAATGGCCATTTTTCTTTTCATGGCGTGTTTTCAAAATGACCTCCATTTTCGACGCGCCGCCACGGTCACAAACATCCGTAAAAACTTAAAAGCTTCGCAATTTAACATCGGACATGTGTGTAGTTTACAAAACCAAAGTTTGGAGTCATTACTCCAAAATCTCTAGGAGGAGTTCCTTCTAGAGCGAGGCCTGCAAATGTCCAAAATCAAGCAAAAATGACATATTGACCTCAATATATCAGACTTCCTGTGCGAGTGACAGGTGGGTCCTTTCAGACTTTTTTGTAGGTCTCCATCTGAAGAACATGCCCTGTAAAAATCAAGCTTGTACGTTAAAGCGTATGCGGGGCGTCGGGACAAAAGTCACTGTAGGTGGCGCTATCGAGCCATTTTTGTGCGCCCATGCCAATCTCCTATAAAATACGAAATTTTTCGCGACTCCTGATGTGTGTGCCAAATTTGGTGAGTTTTGGGGTATGTTAAAGGCCTCAAAAAGGCGACTCTTCCGGTAGAATAATAATAATAATAATAATTAAAGCTACAAGTAGCATTTAGCGGGCCCGAGCACGTGCGACCGCACGGCACGAGCGACCGCCCCGTGAGCAACGCCCTGCTCGAGCCATTCTCGTCGTTTTTTCTTGTCCATTCTGGAGCTCCAAGCTATTGTTAATACGACAGCAGCCTTGGGGGGGGGGGGGGGGGGGGGGCTGTAATCTGTTGCCTTAAGGGACAAAGACTTTTGCATATAGCATGAAAAAAATTCAAGCAATGATGATAATTGCTATCACTGTCCCTAAGGATGAGAACAATAGAACTCATTCAATTTCCACTACAATGTCTAGATGAGTGTCAGCTATGTCTGATAACTTGGCCAATTAGCTGGACCGGGATCTTGCAAAGTGCAGGTGGTTAACGTCCAGTGTGATGAGTCTGTGGACGGCAACAGTTCAGCATAGCTTTTGGTTTCCACAAGAGAAGAACTCCTGACACATCTGCCCTAACAGACAACTACAAGAGGAGTTGAAATGTATAACACGGTGAAGGAGTTTTTGTGCAGAAAAAGGTACAATTAGAAAAGCTGGTAGCAGTGACTGCAGATGGGACTCCTGCTATGATCAATAGACAAACAGGTTTCATCACTCACTGTAAAGCTGACCCAGACTTTCCAAAATGTCTGCATTACTGTTGCGTCATTCACCAGCAGGCCTTATGTGCAGAAGTGATTGGCTCTGGACATATAATGACTCTTATTCTGAAAATCGTAAACAACCTCAGCTGCAAAGCAAAACAGCACAGGATTTTTAAGGTGCTATTGGAGGAGATGTCTGTTGAATATGGTGAATATGAACATTGTGAATCTGAACTTGCATTCTTGACTGACATTACTGGAAAACTAAACCACTTGATCTGCGAGCTGCAAGACAATGGCAAAACTATTTTTTTTTTGACCAGCCTGCCTTAGCCAGTGTTTTTCTTGTGGGGATCTTTTCTGCCAGGGCTTGTCAGCTTGGTCAGTGGATGTTGCTGCAGTTGTCTCCCTTGCTGGGACAGCTGGAGTTAAACACAGCAGCTCACGGCTCTGAAGTGGACCCCGTTGCTGTCCCAGTCTGGATGGGCACTGTGGCGATGTTCCAATGGCCAGGCTGGCTCCTGGTATAAAGAGATTCCCAAATACCATTTCCTAACCGCAGAGCCAAGGATGTGTTTACATGTTTAGGTCAAAAATGTGATGGACAGCTTCATGTTGTCTAAACATGCCACCCTGTTATTAATCCAGTTGATATGGTTCTCCATCTGTGTCTAGGTGATAGAAAAGCATTTTTTTTATATTTAGAGCTCTAAGCAAACAAACAGTTGTCTATATAAAAGAGCTTTTACAATTGTGCACTTTTAGCAGGTCTCTGAGTTCATGTGACCAATGTATGGTGGATTTTCACAGACCTTGTTTAAAACTGAAGGTGAGAGAGACTTAGAGAAATGGCTTCATTGTTCTGGAGTACTTTGTTTCATCCACAGAAGAGTAGAATTGGTGATTGATTTTGAAAAGCTGCTGAAAAAAGTATCTTTTTCAAATTGCAATTTCTAACTTGGGTTTTACATTTTGTGTTCCATTTTTTGTGCTTTAATTGGGAAGCATTTGTTATTTGTTTGGTGTTTTTAAGGTTCTGCAAATATACACATCATTTTTTAGAGACATTTGTTATCAGTTGTGTTTGTTGATTTGTAGTTTAATTTCATTGGATGTATAGATGTCGTGTGGGGGGGAGGCTCGAGAGCAGGTAGGACCCAGGCGCAAAGACGGGAGGCAAACGGGTTCAGGGCAAGTGGGTTTATTTAACTAACAAAAAGTGCTGCAGAGCAGGATGACAAAACTAAAAACAAAAACTTACTGTGGCATGGCAAGGGACATGGACGCCAGACAAGAAGACGTGATCAACATGAGCAGAAGTTAATGGACCAGCACAGGAGGAAGGCAGAGACAAGACTTATATACAGACAGGGCAGACAAGACACAGGTGAACACGATTAGGGCAGATGGGGACCAAAGGAAGTAAAACTCAAGAAACATGACAAGACAGGAAACCTTTCAAAATAAAACAGGAAACAGAACCAAACAAGACAGAACAAGAACTAAAGCGAAAAAAAAAGACAACAAACTGAAACCATGACAATAGAAAGGAAAAGAAGTTCAAACATTGATTATAAAAAAGGATATAAGAGATAAAAAAAAAAGAAAAAGGAAAAGAAAAAAGATAAAATATTGATTTAATTGCATTTTGAATGAATAAAAAACAATGATTAATAGAATCAGAAATCAGAAAAAGTTTTATTGCCAGGTTCAGTAGAGCGCACTTTACAAAACGAGGAATTTGACTTGGTGTATAGTGCAATTAAAAATAAGTTAAAAATTAAGTTAACAACAACAACACACTATATACAGTAGAGTAAGGTGAATTAAAGTGGGAGCACAGATGGGCTGGGATGGTGGGGCCTGTAAGTGGCACCGACAGTCCTTTGGTGGGCGGGGGGGGGGGGGGGGGGAGGGGGGGTCACCTGGGGGAGTTGGGGTACTGTTCAGCAGGCTGACTGCAGTGGGGAAGAAGCTGTTCTTGTGGCGCGAGGTCCTGGTCCTGATGGACCGGAGCCTCTTGCCAGGAGGGAGGGGCCGAAAGAGATTATGTCCTGGATGAGAGGGGTTGGCTACAATCCTGGCTGCCCGCCTCCAGGTCCTGGAGATGTGCAGCTCCTGGAGAGACGGGAGGTGGCAGCCGATCACCTTCTCTGCTGAGTGGATGACGCGTTGCAGCTTGGCCTTGTCTCTGGCCGTGGCCGCAGCGAACCAGACTGTGATGGAGGACGTGAGGGTGGATTCGATGATGGCGGTGTAAAAGTCTACCAGCATCTTTTCAGGGAGGTGAAACTTCTTCAGCTGCCTCAGGAAGTACATCCTCTGCTGGACCTTCTTAGTGATGGAGCTGATGTTCTGCTCCCACTTGAGGTCCTGGCTGATGATGGTTCCCAGGAAGCAGAAGGACTCCACAGAGGTCACCGGGGAGTCACAGAGGATGACAGGGGGGAGGGGGGCTGGGGCCTTCCTGAAGTCCACTGTCATCTCCACTGTCTTCAGAGCATTAAGCTCCAGGTTGTTAGCGCTGCACTATGACACCAGCCTGGCTATTTCACTCCTGTAGGCCGACTCATCTCCGTCAGAGATGAGGCCGATGAGTGTGGTGTCGTCAGCAAACTTCAGGAGTTTGACAGACAGGTGACCAGCTGTGCAGCTGTTTGTGTACAGGGAGAGTAACAGGGGTGAAAGGACACAGCCCTGGGGGGATCCGGTGCTTGTGGTCCGAGTATCTGAGACGAGCTTCCCCAGCCTCACATACTGCTGTCTGTCCGTCAGGAAGTCTGTGATCCACCTGCAGGTGGAGTCAGGCACATTCATCTTGGAGAGTTTTTAATACTAAGTCTAGACAGATTTAACACAGGTTTTTGGATGAAAAAGGATTTTTTATAAATCATCTGTTACACTTTTAAGTCTGAAAAAAATATGGAAGGCAGCAAACACAGATCCCTACCGTTTTTAATTTTTTTGTGCTGATATTTGAAAGATAAGTTATGCAAAAAAATAGGTGTTTGCAGTTTTGCCTAAAAAGACGTTTTCGGACCTTTTTGGATCAAATGTTGTCTAAAAGTTCACCTGTAACTTCAATCATTCTGAATTTTTTTAGGAAAACTAAACCACTTCAACTGTGATCTGCAAGGCAATGGTAAAACTATATTTTTTATGGAACAGCCTGCAGTGTTTCTTGTGGGGATCTTTTCTGCCAGGGCTTGCCGGCTTGGTCGGTGGTTGTTGCTGTTACCAATCCAGTTGATATGGTTCTCCATCTGTGTCTAAGTGATATAATCAGAATCAGAATCGTTTATTGTCATTGTACATGGGGATACAATGAAATTGCAGCAGCCTTGGAGTGAAGGAGTTACATAAAATAAAAATAAAAATAGAATAGAAAAAGAAATACTGTATTTACAACTCTTAACAAAAAATGAACAATATGGACAGAAACTGTTAAATATTAAATATTTGTGAATAAAATAGAATGGAATTACATGAGTTGCTGTGAGCACAGCTTAATAAATATCAAGTTATTGCACAGTGACCCGGTTAGACAGTCAGGATATTGCACGCATTGTAGTAAAATTAGAGTGAGGTGTGGTTGGTGGACGTATGTGCATTCCGTATGATAATTGCCTGTGGAAAAAAGCTGTTTCTTAGTCTGTTTGTCCTGGTTCTGATGGACCTGTACCTCCTTCCAGAGGGCAGCAGTTCAAACAGAGGGAAAGCAGAATGGGTGGAGTTAGTGGTGATGCTAGTCACTCTGCTGAGGCAGCGAGACTGGTAAATGTCCTTCAGTGAGGGGAGGGGGCAGCCGATGATCCTCTGCGCTGTCTTTACCACTCTCTGGAGACTCTGCCGTTCTGCTTCAGTGCAGTGGGAAAACCACACTGTGATGCCATAGGACAGAATGCTCTCAATGGTTGAGCGGTAGAAAGTTACCAGCAGCTCCTGGCTGACGTCGTTCCTCCTAAGTTTTCTCAGGAAGTGCAGGCGTTGCTGGGCCTTCCTGATGACAGTCATGGTGTTGTTAGACCATGTGAGGTCAGCAGAGATGGTGGTGCCCAGGAGGGTGAAGCTGTGGACCCTCTCCACACAGTTTCCATCGATGTAGAGTGGGGGTGGATCTGTTCTGTTTTTTCTGAAGTCCAGGATGATCTCCTTGGTCTTGGTGGTGTTCAGGATGAGGTTATTAGCCTGACACCACCTTGAGAGTTTCAGGACTTCGTCTCTGTAGGCCGTCTCGTCGTCCCCAGAGATCAGCCCCACCACAGTAGTGTCGTCTGCAAACTTCACCACGGTGTTGCTGGTGTGGGCTGGTCTGCAGTCTGCTGTGTACAGTGTATACAGCAGAGGACTCAGCACACATCCCTGTGTGGAGCCTGTGCTCAGCGTCCGGGTGGAGGAGAGGTGGGGGTCAAGTTTGACTGTCTGTGGTCTGTTTGTCAGGAAGTCCTTGATCCACGAGCAGGTGAGTGGGTGGAGTCCTAGTTCAGACAGTTTGTTGACCAGAATGTCAGGAATGATTGTGTTAAAGGCTGAGCTATAGTCCACAAAGAGCATCCTGGCGTAGGTGTCTCTGTGTTCCAGGTGGCTCAGCGCAGTGTGGAGGGTGATGGAAATGGCATCATCCGTTGATCTGTTTGCTTTGTAAGCAAACTGGTGGGGGACGAAGATTGGAGGGAGGGAGTCTTTGATGTGTCCCAGGAGCAGCCGCTCCAGACACTTTGTGATGACAGCAGTGAGTGCAACTGGGCGGAAGTCCGTGAGGAAGGCTGTGGATGAGGACTTTTTGGGTATCGGGATGATAGTGGATGACTTCAGGCAAGCAGGGATGAAAGCCTGAGCTAGCGACAGGTTGAAGATTTTTGTGAAGACCTGGGAGAGTTGATCGGCGCAGGCCCGCAGAACCTTTCCGGGAACTCCATCAGGTCCCGCCGCTTTCCTGGGGTTTACCCTGCTGAACATCCGTGCCATCCGTGCCACGTCCATAAAGGCATTGTTTTTATATTTAGAGCTCTAAGCAACCAAACAGTTGTCTATATAAAAGAGCTTTTACAATTGTGCACTTTTAGCAGGCTGAAAAAATTATCTTTTTAAAATTGCCATTTCAAATTTGGGTTTTAAATTTTGTGTTCCATTTTTCTGTGCTTGTATTGGAAGGATTTGTTATTATTTTGTTTAAAAGTGCTACATATTGTATATACACATAATTTATTTAGAGAAATTTGCTATACGTTGTGTTTTTTGGTTTTGTAGTTTAATTTCATTGGATTTATATTAAGGAAAAGAAGTTGCAGCATTGATTAAAAAAGGATAAAAGAGACATTTACTGTCTAAGTCTTATGTTACATCTGTAGAACTGTACTGAGAGTTGGGTTTTGTTTTGGAGCACATTCATATGTTTTGTTTGTAAAAAAAAAAGATAAAATATTAGGTTAATTGCATTTTACATGACTAGAAAAGCAATGATTATTCATAAAAATCTATGAAAGACATACAAAACAAATGAAAAAGCAGTCTGCCCTCCCTCTTGTGTCTAAACTCTTGTCACCTCACTTCTGGGTTAGTTAGCATATGAACTGGCAGCTGGTGTGTGTGTGTGGGGGGGGGGGGGGGGGGGGTGAAATTTGACTCCAGCAACAGGGATGATTGAGGAGCAGGCTGCAGCATGAGGAAAAGACTTAAGCATGTAAGAGGAAATGACATCCTACAGTTGACCAGTTCATTTTATATCTGTAAAGAATATTCAAGAAGCATTTAGACATGTTCAGCTATATGCGTGTGAAACTTGGTGTGGATATTTGAAGCATAAGTAATTTTAAAACACACTTGTTTGGAGTCCAGACGGAAAAAGCACAGGTTTTGGGATGAATCAGGATTTTTTTAAAATCATCTGTTTCACCTGGACTTCTGAAAAAAATATGGAAGGCAGCAAACACAGATCCCTACATTTAAAAAAATAAATGGTGTTGATATATGATGATTAAGTTATGAAAAAAAATAGGTGTTTGTAGTTTTGCCTAAAAAGACGTTTTCGGACCTTTTTGGATGTAATGCTCTCTAAGATGTCACCTGTAACTTCAATCATTCTGAATTTTTTTAGGAAGCAGTAGCACATAAATGCCTATGAAAGTTGAATTCTTGGTGCTGATAACCTAAACAGAATTTATGCTAAAAATCTTTGTTCAGTCCAAAATTTCATTAAAAAAATCAAGTGATGAAGTTTCTCGTAGACCCTATAGTGTTACATATCAAAGCTGGAGGTTATTAAAGGCATCTAATTCTGAAATCTCAGCTTCCTGAGACAAACGGCTGATTTATAATAAATTTCTATTATTTGGGTGCACATAATCGACCACTTCCTGTTACGCAGGCACCGTCAGGTGTACACCCATGAAACTTTACATGATGAGAGAGGACCCTTCTGAGTATCTCCAGTTTTAATTTCATGCACATCGGACAAAGCAAAGAGAAAATACAGGGCAGAATGTGCCCAATGCAATAACTAGGTGGCGCTATAGAGCTCGTCCAAGATTGTCATATCCATGGGTTCAGAATAGAAGCTTCATCATATCCATTGAATTTCAGTGAGATTGGACAAGGAATGTGCACGTGAGAGCAACTTTTGTGTGCATAGCGAGATGCCCAACTTTGCCGCTCTGTCACGACCACACCCCCGCATTGAAAGTTATGGTTTTTTGTCAGAGTAAACTTCAATGGCTTTTCAACAGGTGGACGTCATTTTCAGGTGTGTCGGCTCATCCTACTCGGAGTAGTGATGCTCCAAGTAAAACATGTCATTTCCTCTTGCCAGCAGGTGGCGCTACACTTTTTCCAGATTTTTTCACTGCAGATGTGTTCAGAGTCAGACTACAATCATGCACATCAATTTTGGATCAGATTGGATTATGCATGGCTGAGTAATGGCCATTTTTCTTTTCATGGCGTGTTTTCGAAACGACCTCCAATTTTGACGCGCCGCCATGGTCACAAACATCCATAAAAACTTAAAAGCTTTGCAATTTAACATCGGACATGTGTCTAGTTTACAAAACCAAAGTTTGGAGTCATTACTCTCAAATCTCTAGGAGGAGTTCGTTCTAGAGCGAGGCCTGCGAATGACCAAAATACAGCAAAAATGACATATTGTCATCAAAATATCAGACTTCCTGTGCGACTGACAGCTTGGTCCCAAGAGACTTTTTTGTAGGTTTCTATCCGATGAACATGCCCTGTTAAAATCAGGTTTGTACTATAAAGCATATGGAGGTGCTCGCGAAAACAAATTTTGCAGGTGGCGCTATCGAGCCATTTTTGTTTACCTATGCCGTTCTCCTATAAAATATGAAATTTTTCGCGACTCCTGATGTGTATACAAAATTTGGTGAGTTTTGGGGTATGTTAAAGGCCTCAAAAAGGCGACTCTTCCGTCGGAAGAAAAAGAATAATAATAATAATAATTAAAGCTACAAGTAGCATTTAGCGGGCCCGAGCACGTGCGACCGCATGGCACGAGCGACCGCCCCGTGAGCAACGCCCTGCTCGAGCCATTCTCGTCGTTTTTTCTTGTCCATTCTGGAGCTCCAAGCTATTGTTAATACGACAGCAGCCTGGGGGGGGGGGGGGGGGGGGGGGGCTGTAATCTGTTGCCTTAAGGGACAAAGACTTTTGCATATAGCATGAAAAAAATTCAAGCAATGATGATAATTGCTATCACTGTCCCTAAGGATGAGAACAAAAGAACTCATTCAATTTCCACTACAATGTCTAGATGAGTGTCAGCTATGTCTGATAACTTGGCCAATTAGCTGGACCGGGATCTTGCAAAGTGCAGGTGGTTAACGTCCAGTGTGATGAGTCTGTGGACGGCAACAGTACAGCATAGCTTTTGGTTTCCACAAGAGAAGAACTCCTGACACATCTGCCCTAACAGACAACTACAAGAGGAGTTGAAATGTATAACACGGTGAAGGAGTTTTTGTGCAGAAAAAGGTACAATTAAAGCCGCAAGCGGCGTTGTATGGCCCGCAGACGCAACCCGCCTTCCACGCCCAACTCTACGCACCACCGCTGACCTCACCGCCCTCACAGCCCGCAAATTAAAAGCTAGTCAAGGCTGGATTTGCTAATTATGCTAACAATGCTAACTATGCTAATGTGGCTAAAAGTGCTAGCATTGCAATCAGCATCATCAACTAACTCAGAAAAACACATTACCTAAAATGCTAACTATGCTAACTATGCTAGCTATGCTAATGTGGCTAAAAGTGCTAGCATAGCGATCAGCATCATCAACTGACTCAGAAAAACCCATTACCTATAATGCTAATTATGCTAACTATGCTAGTTATGTTAATGTGGCTAAAATTGCTAGCATAGCGATCAGCATCATCAACTGACTCAGAAAAACACATTCCTCCATTGGCGAGAGCTACATGTCATAAGTTGATAAAAAACCCACTTTTTCCAAAATGGCGGCTTTTCTGTTGATTTTATCTCCATAGCAACCATTTTATGTTTTGGTCCCCTCTGGAGGATGAACAGATTGACGTCAGTTTCGGACAAATCGGTAAAAATAAACTTTTTGTTGTCCTTAGCAACAGTGGTTTTATGCTAACCACGCCCACATTCCTTATATGTCCATATCCAGTGTTTTTCAATGTATTCTGTTTCAGGCATTAATGCATGCATTCAATTTTCACTGTATTGTATTGAAATGCATGGGAGTTATAACAGTGCGCCACTTTGCTAGCTCGCCACGCGCACGCCGTTCAAAATCTACAACTTTTAATTCCAACATTTTTTCCACAGTAGCTTGCCATTGATGCCCAAAAAGTTTCGAGACAATCGATGAAAATTCCAACGACAAGTTTACGTTTGAATCTGGTGGTAAAGGTTTTTTTTATAGAAAATTCAAGATGGCCGCCTTTTCCCGAGGTCAAAGGTCGACGAAACTCCAAAGGTGATTGTAGACTTACGCTAGGGACATGCGAGTCAAATTTCGTGAAAATCGCTCGAAAAAAAGTTCATTTTTCCATATTGTGTAAAAACGCGAAAAACGCAAAATGGTAGATTTTGGCACAAAATGGCCGCCAAACCGTAGGTCGTGTCGCCATCACGTAATGATTTCAAAACTTTCTTTGGATATACCCGACAAAGTTGTCTGAGTTTCGTTAGCCGATTCTTAAAAATAAAATCCGAAAAAAAATTTTTTTGCCAAGTCAGCACTTTTTTTTGCGATGGTTTTTTGTTTACCACGGCCACATTCCTTTATGGATTTTGTCGTATGTGACATCGTTTTGTTCAGTGTGGGCCAGGGTATCGCATATTTCAGTTTCAGGCTATTCCGACAAAATATGTGCGAGCTAGCTAAAATGGCGACGGTTGCGAATTCGCCACGGGCACGCGTTTCAAATTCTACAACTTCTAATTCCAACATTTTGTCCACAGTAGCTTGCCATTGATGCCCGAGAAGTTTCAAGAAGATTGATAAAAATCCCTAGGACGAGTTTTCGTTTGTATCCGTTACTAAAGGTGCTTTTTTTTGAAAATTCAAGATGGCCGCCCCTTCCCAAGGTCAAAGGTCAACAAAAATTCTTTGGTAGTTGTAGAATCGTGTTTGTGGCATGTGTATGAAATTTCGTGAAAATCGCTCAAACAAAAGTATCGTTTTCCCATATTGTCAAAAAACACGAAAATCGCCATTTCTCTGTGTTCGCCACAAAATGGCCGCCAAGCCGTAGGTCGTGTGGCCATCCCATAATGATTTCATAACTTCTTTGGGATATCTCCAACACACGTGTTTTGGTTTCGTAACTGTATTTCGAAATATTTTTTTTTGGCCCCATAAGCGATTTTCGGCCCATTCATTTTTTTTACGGGATCGCTCGCCGTGATGTCATCGACTTCGGGGGGGTGGCGTTCTCTTTGCCAAAAATTCATTTTCAATTTATCCCAGGTGTGTGCCAATTTTGGTGAGTTTTCGGGTATGTGGCGGGGGTCAAAATTAAGCTCAAAGACGCCGTTATAGGACAAGAAGAATAATAATTAAAGCCGCAAGCGGCGTTGTATGGCCCGCAGGCGCTACCCGCCTTCCACGCCTTCCACGCCCAACTCTACGCACCACCGCCCTCACTGCCCACTTTTGATGAAGGCTAGTCAAAACTGCATATGCTAATTATGCTAACTATGCTAGCTATGCTAATGTGGCTAAAAGTGCTAGCATAGCGATCAGCATCATCAACTGACTCAGAAAAACACATTACTAAAAATGCTAATTATGCTAACTATGCTAGCTATGCTAATGTGGCTAAAAGTGCTAGCATAGCGATCAGCATCATCAACTGACTCAGAAAAACACATTACCTAAAATGCTAATTATGCGAACTATGCTAGTTATGCTAACATAGCTAAAAGTGCTAGCATAGCGATCAGCATCATCAACTGACTCAGAAAAACACATTACTAAAAATGCTAATTATGCTAACTATGCTAGCTATGCTAATGTGGCTAAAAGTGCTAGCATAGCGATCAGCATCATCAACTGACTCAGAAAAACACATTACCTAAAATGCTAATTATGCGAACTATGCTAGCTATGCTAATGTGGCTAAAAGTGCTAGCATAGCGATCAGCATCATCAACTGACTCAGAAAAACACATTACTAAAAATGCTAATTACGCTAACTATGCTAGCTATGCTAATGTGGCTAAAAGTGCTAGCATAGCGATCAGCATCATCAACTGACTCAGAAAAACACATTACCTAAAATGCTAATTATGCTAACTATGCTAGCTATGTTAATGTGGCTAAAAGTGCTAGCATAGCGATCGGCATCATCAACTGACTCAGAAAAACACATTCCTCCATTGGTGAGAGCTATATGTCATAAGTTGATAAAAAAACCCACTTTTTCCAAAATGGCGGCTTTTCTGTTGATTTTATCTCCATAGCAACCATTTTATGTTTTGGTCCCCATGGGAGGACGAACAGATTGACGTCAGTTTCGGACAAATCGGTAAAAGTAAACTTTTTGTTGTCCTTAGCAACAGTGGTTTTATGCTAACCACGCCCACATTCCTTATATGTCCATATCCAGTGTTTTTCAATGTATTCTGATTCAGGCATTAATGCATGCATTCAATTTTCACTGTATTGTATTGAAATGCATGGGAGTTATAACAGTGCGCCACTTTGCTAGCTTGCCACGCACACGCCGTTCAAAATCTACAACTTCTAATTCCAACATTTTTTCCACAGTAGCTTGCCATTGATGCCCAAAAGGTTTCGTGACGATCGATGAAAATTCCATCGACAAGTTTACGTTTGAATCCAGTGGTAAAGGTGTTTTTTATAGAAAATTCAAGATGGCCGCCTTTTCCCGAGGTCAAAGGTCGACGAAACTCCAGAGGTGATTGTAGACTTATGCTAGGGACATGCGCGTCAAATTTCATGAAAATCGCTCGAAAAAAAGTTCATTTTTCCATATTGTGTAAAAACGCGAAAAACGCAAAATGGCAGATTTTGGCACAAAATGGCCGCCAAACCGTATGTCGTGTCGCCATCACATAATGATTTCAAAACTTTCTTTGGATATACCCGACAAAGTTATCTGGGTTTCGTTAGCCGATTCTTAAAAATAAAATCCGAAAAAAACTTTTTTTGCCGAGTCAGCACTTTTTTTTGCGATCGTTTTTTGTTTACCACGGCCACATTCCTTTATCGATTTTGTCGTATGTGACATCGTTTTGTTCAGTGTGAGCTAGGGTATCGCATATTTCAGTTTCAGGCTATTCCGATAAAATATGTGCAAGCTAGCTAAAATGGCGACGGTTGCGAATTCGCCACGCGCACGCGTTTCAAATTCTACAACTTCTAATTCCAACATTTTGTCCACAGTAGCTTGCCATTGATGCCCGAGAAGTTTCAAAAAGATCGATAAAAATCCCTAGGACGAGTTTTCGTTTGTATCTGTTACTAAAGGTGCTTTTTTTTGAAAATCCAAGATGGCCGCCCCTTGCCAAGGTCAAAGGTCAACGAAACTTCTTTGGTAGTTGTAGAATCGTGTTTTTGGCATGTGTATGCAATTTCGTGAAAATCGCTTGAACAAAAGTGTCGTTTTCCCATATTGTGAAAAAACACGAAAATCGCCATTTCTCTGAGTTCGCCACAAAATGGCCGCCAAGCCGTAGGTCGTGTGGCCATCCCATAATGATTTCATAACTTCTTTGGGATATCTCCAACACGCGTGTTTTGGTTTCGTAACTGTATTTCAAAATATTTTTTTTTTGGCCCCATAAGCGATTTTCGGCCCATTCATTTTTTTTACGGGAACGCTCGCTGTGATGTCATCATCGTGGGGGGGGTGACGTTCTCTTTGCCGAAAATTCATTTTCAATTTATCCCAGGTGTGTGCCAATTTTGGTGAGTTTTCGGGTATGTGGCGGGGGTCAAATTTAAGCTCAAAGACGCCGTTAGAGGACAAGAAGAATTAAAGCCGCAAGCGGCGTTGTATGGCCCGCAGACGCAACCCGCCTTCCACGCCCAACTCTACGCACCACCGCCCTCACCGCCCTCACCGCACACTTTTGATGAAGGCTAGTCAAAACTGCATATGCTAATTATGCTAACTATGCTAGCTATGCTAGCTATGCTAATGTGGCTAAAAGTGCTAGCATAGCGATCAGCATCATCAACTGACTCAGAAAAACACATTACCTAAAATGCTAATTATGCTAACTATGCTAGCTATGCTAATGTGGCTAAAAGTGCTAGCATTGCGATCAGCATCTTTAACTGACTCAGAAAAAAACATTATATAAAATGCTAATAATGCTAACTATGCTAGCTATGCTAATGTGGCTAAAAGTGCTAGTATAGCAATCATTATCATCAATTGACTCAGAAAAACACATTAGCTAAAATGCTAATTATGCTAACTATGCTAGTTATGCTAACATAGCTAAAAGTGCTAGCATAGCGATCTGCATCATCAACTGACTCAGAAAAACACATTCCTCCATTGGTGAGAGCTATATGTCATAAGTTGATAAAAAACCCACTTTTTCCAAAATGGCGGCTTTTCTGTTGATTTTATCTCCATAGCAACCATTTTATGTTTTGGTCCCCTCGGGATGATGAACAGATTGACGTCAGTTTCGGACAAATCGGTAAAAGTAAACTTTTTGTCGTCCATAGCAACAGTGGTTTTATGCTAACCACGCCCACATTCCTTATATGTCCATATCCAGTGTTTTTCAATGTATTCTGTTTCAGGCATTAATGCATGCATTCAATTTTCACTGTATTGTATTGAAATGCATTTGAGTTATAACAGTGCGCCACTTTGCTAGCTTGCCACGCGCACGTCGTTCAAAATCTACAACTTCTAATTCCAACATTTTTTACACAGTAGCTTGCCATTGATGCCCAAAAAGTTTTGAGACGATCGAAGAAAATTCCAACGACAAGTTTACGTTTGAATCTGGTGGTTAAGGTGTTTTTTATAGAAAATTCAAGATGGCCACCTTTTCCCGAGGTCAAAGGTCGACGAAACTCCAGAGGTGATTGTAGACTTACGCTAAGGACATGTGCGTCAAATTTCGTGAAAATCGCTCGAAAAAAAGTTCATTTTTCCATATCGTGTAAAAACGCGAAAAACGCAAAATGGCATATTTTGGCACAAAATGGCAGCCAAACCGTAGGTCGTGTCGCCATCACGTAATGATTTCAAAACTTTCTTTGGATATACCCGACAAAGTTATCTGGGTTTCGTTAGCCGATTCTTAAAAATAAAATCCGAAAAAAATTTTTTTTGCCGAGTCAGCACTTTTTTTTGCGACGGTTTTTTGTTTACCACGGCCACATTCCTTTATCGATTTTGTCGTATGTGACATCGTTTTGTTCAGTGTGGGCCAGGGTATCGTATATATCAGTTTCAGGCTATTCCGATAAAATATGTGCGAGCTAGCTAAAATGGCGACGGTTGCGAATTCGCCACGCGCACGCGTTTCAAATTCTACAACTTCTAATTCCAACATTTTGTCCACAGTAGCTTGCCATTGATGCCCGAGAAGTTTCAAAAAGATCGATAAAAATCCCTAGGACGAGTTTTCGTTTGTATACGTTACTAAAGGTGCTTTTTTAAGAAAATTCAAGATGGCCGCCCCTTCCCAAGGTCAAAGGTCAACGAAACTTCTTTGGTTATTGTAGAATCAGGGTCTTGGCATGTGTGTGCAATTTCGTGACAATCGCTTAAACAAAAGTGTCATTTTCCATATTGTCAAAAAACACGAAAATCGCCATTTCTCTGAGTTCGCCACAAAATGGCCGCCAAGCCACAGGTCGTGTGGCCATCCCATAATAATTTCATAACTTCTTTGGGATATCTCCAACACGCCTGTTTTGGTTTCGTAACTGTATTTTGAAATATTTTTTTTTGGCCCCATAAGCGATTTTCGGCCCATTCATTTTTTTGACGGGATTGCTCGCCGTGATGTCATCATCGTGGGGGGGGTGACGTTTTCTTTGCCGAAAATTCATTTTCAATTTATCCTAGGTGTGTGCCAATTTTGGTGAGTTTTCGGGTATGTGGTGGGGGTCAAATTTTGGCTCAAAGTGGAAGAAAGAAAGAAGAAGAATAATAATGAAACGAAGCAGAAACAATATAGAAGTTTTTGCAGTCAGGTGGCCTATGTATTTCAATGCGGCCTGTCTTTTACTATAGGCTGGGCATGTCTTTTTGGCTTTAAACCCGTCTTTTGAGGGCTTTTTGGGGCTTTTTTGTGTTTTTGTCGTCATTTTTGCGACTACAATTTTGTCGTTTGTGCGGGGGTGTTGTGCGTGTGTGTGTTTATTTTTGTTCCGTTACACAATTGTCGTGTCGTTGTGTGTTTTGGGCGACTTTTGACTCCATTTTTTGGCGTTTTGACGCGTTTTTTCGACGTTTTGGACTTTTTGAGTGTTCGACCCTCGTACCAGTTACAATATGGTCCTTGCAGTCTATGACTGCTGCGGGCCATAATAATAATAATTAAAGCCGCAAGCGGCGTTGTATGGCCCGCAGACGCAACCCGCCTCCACGCCCAACTCTACGCACCACCGCTGACCTCACCGCCCTCACAGCCCGCAAATTAAAAGCTAGTCAAGGCTGGATTTGCTAATTATGCTAACAATGCTAACTATGCTAATGTGGCTAAAAGTGCTAGCATTGCGATCAGCATCATCAACTGACTCAGAAAAACACATTATCTAAAATGCTAATTATGCTAACTATGCTAGCTACGCTAATGTGGCTTAAAGTGCTAGCATAGCGATCAGCATCATCAATGGACTCAGAAAAATACATTACCTAAAATGCTAATTATGCTAACTATGCTAGCTATGCTAATGTGGCTAAAAGTGCTAGCATAGCGATCAGCACCATCAACTGACTCAGAAAAACACATTACCTAAAATGCTAATTATGCTAACTATGCTAGCTATGCTAATGTGGCTAAAAGTGCTAGCATAGCGATCAGCATCATCAACTGACTCAGAAAAACACATTACCTAAAATGCTAATTATGCTAACAATGCTAGCTATGCTAATATGGCTAAAAGTGCTACCATAGCGATCAGCATCATCAACTGACTCAGAAAAACACATTACCTAAAATGCTAATTATGCTAACTATGCTAGTTATGCTAACATAGCTAAAAGTGCTAGCATAGCGATCAGCATCATCAACTGACTCAGAAAAACACATTCCTCCATTGGTTATAGCTATATGCCATAAGTTGATAAAAAACCCGCTTTTTCCAAAATGGCGGCTTTTTTGTTTATTTTATCTCCATAGCAACCATTTTATGTTTTGGTCCCCTTGAGAAGACGAACAGATTGACGTCAGTTTCGGACAAATCGGTAAAAGTAAACTTTTTGTCGTCCTTAGCAACAGTGGTTTTATGCTAACCACGCCCACATTCCTTATATGTCCATATCCAGTGTTTTTCAATGTATTCAGTTTCAGGCATTAATGCATGCATTCAATTTTCACTGTTTAGTATTGAAATGCATGGGAGTTATAACAGTGCGCCACTTTGCTAGCTCGCCACGCGCACGCCGTTCAAAATCTACAACTTCTAATTCCAACATTTTTTCAACAGTAGCTTGCCATTGATGGCCAAAAAGTTTCGCAACGATCGATAAAAATTCCAACGACAAGTTTACGTTTGAATCCAATGGCAAAGGAGTTTTTTATAGAAAATTCAAGATGGCCGCCTTTTCCCGGGGTCAAAAGTCGACGAAACTCCAGAGGTAATTGTAAACTTATGGTATGGACATGCGAGTCAAATTTCGTGAAAATCGCTCGAAAAAAAGTTCATTTTTCCATATTGTGTAAAAACGCGAAAAACGCAAAATGGCAGATTTTGGCACAAAATGGCCGCCAAACCGTAGGTCGTGTCGCCATCACGTAATGATTTTAAAACTTTGTTTGGATATACCCGACAAAGTTATCTGGCTTTCGCTAGCTGATTCTTAAAAAAAAAATCCGAATTTTTTTTTTTTTAGCCGAGTCAGCACTTTTTTTTGCGATCGTTTTTTGCTTACCACGGCCACATTCCTTTATCGATTTTGTCGTATGTGACATCGTTTTGTTCAGTGTGGGCCAGGGTATAGCATATTTCAGTTTCAGGCTATTCCGATAAAATATGTGCGAGCTAGCTAAAATGGCGACGGTTGCGAATTCGCCACGCGCACGCGTTTCAAATTCTACAACTTCTAATTCCAACATTTTGTCCACAGTAGCTTGCCATTGATGCCCGAGAAGTTTCAAAAAGATTGATAAAAATCCCTAGGACGGGTTTTCGTTTGTATCCGTTACTAAAGGTGCTTTTTTTTGAAAATTCAAGATGGCCGCACCTTCCCAAGGTCAAAGGTCAACAAAACTTCTTTGGTAGTTGTAAAATCGTGTTTGTGGCATGTGTATGCAATTTCGTGAAAATCGCTTAAACAAAAGTGTCGTTTTCCCATATTGTCAAAAAACACGAAAATCGCCATTTCATAGAGTTCGTCACAAAATGGCCGCCAAGCCGTAGGTCGTGTGGCCATCCCATAATGATTTCATAACTTCTTTGGGATATCTCCAACACGCGTGTTTTGGTTTCTTAACTGTATTTCGAAATATTTTTTTTTGGCCCCATAAGCGATTTTCGGCCCATTCATTTTTTTTACGGGAACGCTCGCTGTGATGTCATCGACTTCGGGGGGGTGGCGTTTTCTTTGCCGAAAATTCATTTTCAATTTATCCTAGGTGTGTGCCAATTTTGGTGAGTTTTCGGGTATGTAGCGGGGGTCAAATTTGCGATCTACGGATCCGTTAGAAACGGGAAGAATAATAATTAAAGCCGCAAGCGGCGTTGTATGGCCCGCAGACGCAACCCGCCTTCCACGCCCAACTCTACGCACTACCGCGGCCCTCTCCGCCCTCACCGCCCACAAATTAAAAGCTAATCAAGGCTGGATTTGCTCATA
The DNA here is from genome assembly GCF_053564925.1 of Oryzias latipes. NCBI lineage: Eukaryota > Metazoa > Chordata > Actinopteri > Beloniformes > Adrianichthyidae > Oryzias > Oryzias latipes. Next base: position 13,545,880 of record NC_136256.1, on the reverse strand, counting down.
ATGCTAACTATGCTAACTATGCTAATGTGACTAAAAGTCCTAGCATAGCGATCAGCATAATCAACTCTCTCAGAAAACACATTTCCTAAAATGCTAATTATGATAACTATGCTAGCTATGCTAATGTGCCTAAATGAGCTAGCATTGCGATTAGCATCATCAACTGACTCAAAAAAACACATTTCCTAAAATGCTAATTATGCTAACTATGCTAGCTATGCTAATGTGGCTAAAAGTGCTAGCATAGCGATCAGCATCATCAACTGACTCAGAAAAACACATTACCTAAAATGCTAATTATGCTAACTATGCTAGCTATGCTAACATAGCTAAAAATGCTAGCATAGCGATCAGCATCATCAACTGACTCAAAAAAACACATTTCCTAAAATGCTAATTATGCTAACTATGCTAGCTATGCTAATGTGGCTAAAATTGCTAGCATAGCGATCAGCATCATCAACTGACTGAGAAAAACACATTCCTCCATTGGTGAGAGTTATATGTCATAAGTTGATAAAAAACCCACTTTTTCCAAAATGGCGGCTTTTCTGTTGATTTTATCTCCATAGCAACCATTTTATGTTTTGGTCCCCTCGGGAGGACGAACAGATTGACGTCAGTTTCGGACAAATCGGTAAAAGTAAACTTTTTGTCGTCCTTAGCAACAGTGGTTTTATGCTAACCACGCCCACATTCCTTATATGTCCATATCCAGTGTTTTTCAATGTATTCAGTTTCAGGCATGAATTCATGCAGTCAATTTTCCCTGTTTTGTATTGAAATGCATGGGAGTTATAACAGTGCGCCACTTTGCTAGCTTGCCACGCGCACGCCGTTCAAAATCTACAACTTCTAATTCCAACATTTTTTACACAGTAGCTTGCCATTGATGCCCAAAAAGTTTTGAGACGATCGATGAAAATTCCAACGACAAGTTTAAGTTTGAATCTGGTGGTTAAGGTGTTTTTTATATAAAATTCAAGATGGCCGCCTTTTCCCGAGGTCAAAGGTCGACGAAACTCCAAAGGTGATTGTAGACTTACGCTAGGGACATGCGCGTCAAATTTCGTGAAAATCGCTCGAAAAAAAGTTCATTTTTCCATATCGTGTAAAAACGCGAAAAACTCAAAATGGCAGATTTTGGCACAAAATGGCCGCCAAACCGTAGGTCGTGTGGCCATCACGTAATGATTTCAAAACTTTCTTTGGATATACCCGACAAAGTTATCTGGGTTTCGTTAGCCGATTCTTAAAAATAAAATCCGAAAAAAAATTTTTTTGCCGAGTCAGCACTTTTTTTTGCGACGGTTTTTTGTTTACCACGGCCACATTCCTTTATTGATTTTGTCGTATGTGACATCGTTTTGTTCAGTGTGGGCCAGGGTATCGCATATTTCAGTTTCAGGCTATTCCGATAAAATATGTGCGAGCTAGCTAAAATGGCGACGGTTGCGAATTCGCCACGCGCACGCGTTTCAAATTCTACAACTTCTAATTCCAACATTTTGTCCACAGTAGCTTGCCATTGATGCCTGAGAAGTTTCAAAAAGATCGATAAAAATCCCTAGGACGAGTTTTCGTTTGTATACGTTACTAAAGGTGCTTTTTTATGAAAATTCAAGATGGCCGCCCCTTGCCAAGGTCAAAGGTCAACGAAACTTCTTTGGTAGTTGTAGAATCGTGCTAGTGGCATGTGTGTGCAATTTCGTGAAAATCGCTCAAACAAAAGTATCGTTTTCCCATATTGTCAAAAAACACGAAAATCGCCATTTCTCTGTGTTTGCCACAAAATGGCCGCCAAGCCGTAGGTCGTGTGGCCATCCCATAATGATTTCATAACTTCTTTGGGATATCTCCAACACACGTGTTTTGGTTTCGTAACTGTATTTCGAAATATTTTTTTTTGGCCCCATAAGCGATTTTAGGCCCATTCATTTTTTTGACGGGAACGCTCGCCGTGATGTCATCATCGTGGGGGGGGTGATGTTCTCTTTGCCGAAAATTCATTTTCAATTTATCCTAGGTGTGTGCCAATTTTGGTGAGTTTTCGGGTATGTGGCGGGGGTCAAATTTGCGATCTACGGATCCGTTAGAAACGGGAAGAATAATTAAAGCCGCAAGCGGCGTTGTATGGCCCGCAGACGCAACCCGCCTTCCACGCCCAACTCTACGCACAACCGCCCTCACCGCCCACTTTTGATAATGGCTAGTCAAAACTTCATATGTTAATTATGCTAACTATGCTAGCTATGCTAATGTGGCTAAAAGTGCTAGCATTGCGATCAGCATCATCAACTGACTCAGAAAAACACATTACCTAAAATGCTAATTATGCTAACTATGCTAACTATGCTAATGTGGCTAAAAGTGTTAGCATAGCGATCAGCATCATCAACTGACTCAGAAAAACACATTACCTAAAATGCTAATTATGCTAACTATGCTAGCTATGCTAATGTAGCTTAAAGTGCTAGCATAGCGATCAGCATCATCAACTGACTCAGAAAAACACATTACCTAAATTGCTAATTATGCTAACTATGCTAGCTATGCTAATGTGGCTAAAAGTGCTAGCATAGCGATCAGCATCATCAACTGACTCAGAAAAACACATTACCTAAAATGCTAATTATGCTAGTTATGCTAGTTATGCTAACATAGTTAAAAGTGCTAGCATAGCGATCAGCATCATTATTTGACTCAGAAAAACAAATTCCTCCATTGGTGAAAGCTATATGTCATAAGTTGATAAAAAAACCACTTTTTCCAAAATGGCGGCTTTTTTGTTGATTTTATCTCCATAGCAACCATTTTATGTTTTGGTCCCCATGGGAGGACGAACAGATTGACGTCAGTTTCGGACAAATCGGTAAAAGTAAACTTTTTGTCGTCCTTAGCAACAGTGGTTTTATGCTAACCACGCCCACATTCCTTATATGTCCATATCCAGTGTTTTTCAATGTAATCTGTTTCAGGCATGAATGCATGCATTCAATTTTCACTGTATTGTATTGAAATGCATGGGAGTTATAACAGTGCGCCACTTTGCTAGCTCGCCACGCGCACGCCGTTTAAAATCTACAACTTCTAATTCCAACATTTTTTCCACAGTAGCTTGCCGTTGATGCCCAAAAAGTTTCGAGACGATCGATGAAAATTCCAACGACAAGTTTACGTTTGAATCTGGTGGTAAAGGTGTTTTTTATAGAAAATTCAAGATGGCCGCCTTTTCCCGAGGTCAAAGGTCGACAAAACTCCAGAGGTGATTGTAAACTTACACTAGGGACATGCGCGTCAAATTTCGTGAAAATCGCTCGAAAAAAAGTTAATTTTTCCATATTGTGTAAAAACGCGAAAAACTCAAAATGGCGGATTTTGGCACAAAATGGCCGCCAAACCGTAGGTCGTGTCGCCATCACATAATGATTTCAAAACTTTGTTTGGATATACCCGACAAAGTTATCTGGGTTTCGCTAGCCGATTCATTAAAAAAAAATCCGAAATTTTTTTTTTAGCCGAGTCAGCACTTTTTTTTGCGACCGTTTTTTGTTTACCACGGCCACATTCCTTTATCAATTTTGCCGTATGTGACATCGTTTTGTTCAGTGTGGGCCAGGTTATTGCATATTTCAGTTTCAGGATATTTCGATAAAATATGTGCGAGCTAGCTAAAATGGCGACGGTTGCGAATTCGCCACGCGCACGCGTTTCAAATTCTACAACTTCTAATTCCAACATTTTGTCCACAGTAGCTTGCCATTGATGCCCGAGAAGTTTCAAAAAGATCGATAAAAATCCCTAGGACGAGTTTTCGTTTGTATCCGTTACTAAAGGTGCTTTTTTTTGAAAACTCAAGATGGCCGCCCCTTGCCAAGGTCAAAGGTCAACGAAACTTCTTTGGTTATTGTAGAATCATGGTCTTGGCATGTGTGTGCAATTTCGTGAAAATCGCTTGAACAAAAGTGTCGTTTTCCCATATTGTGAAAAAACACGAAAATCGCCATTTCTCTGAGTTCGCCACAAAATGGCCGCCAAGCCGTAGGTTGTGTGGCCATCCCATAATGATTTCATAACATCTTTGGGATATCTCCAATACATGTGTTTTGGTTTCGTAACTGTATTTCAAAATATTTTTTTTTGGCCCCATAAACGATTTTCGGCCCATTCATTTTTTTTACGGGGACGCTCGCCGTGATGTCATCATCGTGGGGGGGGTGACGTTCTCTTTGCCGAAAATTCATTTTCAATTTATCCCAGCTGTGTGGCAATTTTGGTGAGTTTTCGGGTATGTGGCGGGGGTCAAATTTTCGCTCAAAGTGGAAGAAAGAAAGAAGAAGAATAAAAAAAAAAAAAATAATTAAAGCCGCAAGCGGCGTTGTATGGCCCGCAGACGCATCCCGCCTTCCACGCCCAATTCTACGCAACACCGCGGCCCTCACCGCCCTCACCGCCCACAAATTAAAAGCTAGTCAAGGCTGGATTTGCTAATAATGCTAACTATGCTAACTATGCTAATGTGACTAAAAGTCCTAGCATAGCGATTAGCATAATCAACTCTCTCAGAAAAACACATTACCTAAAATGCTAATTTATGCTAACTATGCTAGCTATCCTAACATTGCTAAAATTACTAACATTGCGATCAGCATCATCAACTGACTCAGAAAAACACATTTCCTAAAATGCTAGTTATGCTAACTATGCTAGCTATGCTAATGTGGCTAAAAGTGCTAGCATTACAATCAGCATCATCAACTGACTCAGAAAAACACATTCCCTGTGTCCGAATTACCGCCCTAACCCCTAACTACTAAAACCCTATATAGTGCGGCACTATATAGTTCTCTATATAGTTCTCTGAATTTTAATAGCAATTCGGACACCCGTGCTCACTACTTTTCTCTTTCGGGTGTTTTCATATGGCGCTTGGCACGAAAACAAAGTGGCGCATTACCGCCACCACCTGGTCTGGAGGCAAACTACTATTTAACCTATTTTCCAAAGTAAAAGCAAAAATATATATACACATTTTACGAAGACTATTTATGAATCTGCTGTGTTCTGATGATGTAAAATTGGACTGATTTATAAATAATAAAATTACAAACACATTGGTGTGGATTTAATGTATTTGTTCAGAAATAAAGCGGCAAGTTTAGAAGTCCACGGCAATGTTTATATTTATTTTCGCGCCGCTAAACCCTTTACTGTCTCGTGCGAGGAGGCATTTCTTTCTGTTCCACTTTCTGAAAATGGCGAATATCAATCTGGCCGTTTTCCTGTTGGCAATAATTCGATTGTTTTTTGTAAGATCAGTCCAAAAACGAGCTGATCTGCTACATAAGGTGGCACGGAGGAGAACCAGGCGTCTCACATCGGCAAGGAGAAGCAGACGTCTCATATTCACAAGAGTTCCTCTGGCAGCCCTAGCCAGACATGAACAACTGGTGAGTTAAACTTTAGCATTTGGGGGTATACCATCTACAGAGAAAGTTATGTTTTTTTTCCAGAGTCAAACCATATTAGCCTTCAACACAAAGTATTCTATAGCAGTTTATTTAGAAAAAAGATTTACAACACACTTGTTTTATACAAAAATTAATATGAAAACCCAAAAACCCAGCCAAAAAACTTGAGATTTTCCAGCATTCAAAAACACTTTATAAACAAAATTTAAGATATCAGAATAAATAGAAACATTCAAAAACTGAGATTTAATTAAAAAAATTAAATAATGTTCTATTTTACAGGGTCTTCCGTGTATCTACTGCCTTCCCAACATAAAGGTGCCCGTCCTGGCCAACTACGCTGATGGTCAGTCTGACACAAGACAGGATTTCCGGTTGACCCGCAGGACCATCAATCATCTGGTGGAGCAGCTTCGGGTTCCTCACAATCAGGGGTGGGCACAGGAGACTGAGGTCCTGGTGTTCCTTTTCTGGCTGGGCTGTGGCACATCTTACCGTGTGGTAGCCAGGGCCTTTGATATGCCACGGTCCACTGTAAGTGACATTGTCCACAGGACGGCAGACCGCATCCTCCAGCTGATGCGCAGGGTCATCCGGCTTCCCAGTAGGGCTGAACTGCCATTAGTCGCCTCTGGATTTGAGCAGCTCGCTGGGTCTCCTGCTTTCAAAAAGGTCGTGGGGAGCATTGATGGCTGCCACATAAGAATCAAGGCTCCAAAAGAAGATCCAGCTTCTTATTTTAACAGGAAGCTTTTTTATTCAATTCAGATGCAGGCTGTTTGCGACTCGAAAGCCAAATTTTTAGACATCTTTGTTGGTTATCCTGGATCGGTCCATGATTCACGGGTTCTGCGCAACAGCCCAATTTACACCAATAAAACATACCCACCTGAAGGATACATCCTTTTAGGTGATGGTGGGTATCCCTGCATTGCGCAACCCATCACGCTGCTGACACCCTACAGGGAACCCCTAAGAAATGCAGTTGAGGCCCGATACAACCGGCACCACGCCAAGGCACGCTCTGTGGTGGAAAGAGCCTTTGGAATGATGAAGACGAGGTGGAGAGCCATATTTCTGGGGGCGTTGGAAGTTAAATCAAAATTTGCCGTCAAAATCATTGCCTGCAGCGCCATCCTGCACAATATGTGCATCAGTGAAGGGGACTGGTTGGAGCCCACAGTTGAGCCACAGCAGGACAACGCCAGGAACCAGCAGGACGAGCAGAGTGGAATCCGTCTGAGAGGCCAAATCTCTGGTTTCCTGTCAGCTCCAACTGGGCCACAAATGGCTCTAGAAGAACATGATTATTGTTAAGATGTATAAAAAAAGGGCTTAAATATAAGATGAAATTGTAAATAGTTACCTTGGATGTTTAGGAGATTGTTGATGTTTTTGAGATTGTTAAAAATGGCTCAGGTTTAAATAATACTTGTTAATAATTCATTTCTGTTCATGAATTTATTAAACATATTGGAACAATACAAAACAACATTACATTTTTTCTACAATCTTTTCTAGAATAAGTAAGAGTCTTTCTTGTCTCTCCTCCTCTCTTCTGGCCCTTTCCTCATCTCTTCTGGCCCTTTCCTCATCTCTTCTGGCCCTTTCCTCCTCTCTTGCGGCTCTTTCCTCCTCTCTGCTCTCGGCCTTTTCTAAAATTTGGAAAAGGCTGCCCCGCCGTGGCCTCTTAGCTGGCGGCGGCCGCCGCTCCTCCTCCTCCTCCTCCTCCTCCTCATCTTCCCCTGCCTGCTCCTGCTGTTGTTGGACTGAGGCAGAGGATGCCCCAGAGGATGTGGAAGGGTTCTCCCAGCATGAGGCAATGAGGCATGGAGGCCTAACAGATGCCCTGTTGCCTATTGCCTCATGCATCAAGGAGAACCACTTCCATGATGCTGCTGAAGCTTCCCCTGCCTCAGTGCCACTGCCAGTGGGAGGCCTTAAAAGTTCCTTGAAATACCAAAAGGACACTTGTGAAAAAATATCTTAATTAAATTTACACAGACATTTCTATGCCTTTATTTCTTCACAAACCTTGTATGTTTTCTTTAGGTTCTCCCATTTTTTTGCAGCTCTGGCTGGACTAATAAATTCTGTCAGCCCCAATTCCTGTATCACTGCTCTAAATACAAGGTAACAAAAACCTTTACCAGAAATCACAACAATTAACACTTTAATGGTAAATAAATAGAAATCTGAGCTGTATCTTACTCCCATCCGGCAGCTGAAGCGAATCTTTTGCCTGAAAACAGGCTCTCCTTCTCCATCCGCAGGCGGATCAATTTATCCACATCCTCGTCTGTCCCTGCATATGTAAAAAAAAGAAAAAACGCGTTAATAACTAATAACTGTGGTTAGAACTCATCCTTTTTGGATGTACGACTAGCTCCTGTGTTTGTTTTTAGCCTTCGACGTTAGTTAGCGTTAGCTTTAGCATTACCGAAATCGATTAGCTTCAAAATAATAATGTCGATTGAGTAATATAACATATTAAACATGTCATATATTATATATACAAATATATTTGACAACAGATACTTGCTAATAACTGCGGTTAGAACTCATCCTGTTTGGATGTACTACTAGGCTAGCTCCTGTGTTTGTTTTTAGCCTTCAACGCTAGTTAGCGTTAGCTTCAGCATTACCGAAATCGATTAGCTTCAAAATAATAATGTCGATTGAGGAATATAACATATTAAACATGTCATATAATATATATACAAATATATTTGACTACGAATACTTGCTACTTCTTTAAATACTTACATTTATAAGTCATTTTCTTCGCGTCACCGTGCGCCATTTTCGGATCCATCAAACGCAATGTATTGTGGGTCAGACGCAGTGTATTGTGGGTCAGACGCAATGCATTCTGGTATGAACGCAGTGCATTCTGGGCAATATTCGCCGATCGAGTGAGCATCGATCCACACTGGTTTTTCGTAGAGAATTCTGGGAAATTTCTAGTGCACATGATTTTTGAACTGTAGATTCGGACAGCACTACAAAATGGCGACCGCACTATATAGTGCACTATATAGTGGTTAGGGCGGTAATTCGGACACAGCCATTACCTAAAATGCTAATTATGCTAACTATGCTAGTTATGCTAACATAGCTAAAAGTGCTAGCATAGCGATCAGCATCATCAACTGACTCAGAAAAACACATTACCTAAAATGCTAATTTATGCTAACTATGCTAGCTATCCTAACATTGCTAAAATTACTAACATTGCGATCAGCATCATCAACTGACTCAGAAAAACACATTTCCTAAAATGCTAGTTATGCTAACTATGCTATCTATGCTAATGTGGCTAAAAGTGCTAGCATAGCGATCAGCATCATCAACTGACTCAGAAAAACATTACCTAAAATGCTGATTATGCTAACTATGCTAGTTATGCTAACATAGCTAAAAGTGCTAGCATAGCGATCAGCATCATCAACTGACTTAGAAAAACACATTCCTCCATTGGTGAGAGTTATATGTCATAAGTTGCTAAAAAACCCACTTTTTCCAAAATGGCGGCTTTTCTGTTGATTTTATCTCCATAGCAACCATTTTATGTTTTGGTCCCCTCGGGAGGACGAACAGATTGACGTCAGTTTGGGACAAATCGGTAAAAGTAAACTTTTTGTCGTCCTTAGCAACAGTGGTTTTATGCTAACCACGCCCACATTCCTTATATGTCCATATCCAGTGTTTTTCAATGTAATCTGTTTCAGGTATGAATGCATGCATTCAATTTTCACTCTATTGTATTGAAATGCATGGGAGTTATAACACTGCGCCACTTTGCTGGCTTGCCACACGCATGCCGTTCAAAATCTACAACTTCTAATTGCAACATTTTTTCCACAGTAGCTTGCCATTGATGCCCAAAAGGTTTCGAGACAATCGATGAAAATTCCAACGACAAGTTTACGTTTGAATCCAGTGGTAAAGGTGTTTTTTATAGAAAATTCAAGATGGCCGCCTTTTCCCGAGGTCAAAGGTCGACGAAACTCCAGAGGTGATTGTAGACTAACGCTAGGGACATGCGCGTCAAATTTCGTGAAAATGGCTCGAAAAAAAGTTCATTTTTCCATATTGTGTAAAAACGCGAAAAACTCAAAATGGCAGATTTTGGCACAAAATGGCCGCCAAACCGTAGGTCGTGTCGCCATCACGTAATGATTTCAAAACTTTCTTTGGATATACCCGACAAAGTTATCTGGGTTTCGTTAGCCGATTCTTAAAAATAAAATCCGAAAAAAGTTTTTTTTGCCGAGTCAGCACTTTTTTTTGCGATCGTTTTTTGTTTACCACGGCCACATTCCTTTCTCGATTTTGTTGTATGTGACATCGTTTTGTTCAGTGTGGGCCAGGGTATCGCATATTTCAGTTTCAGGCTATTCCGATAAAATATGTGCGAGCTAGCTAAAATGGCGACGGTTGCGAATTCGCCACGCGCACGCCTTTCAAATTCTACAACTTCTAATTCCAACATTTTGTCCACAGTAGCTTGCCATTGATGCCCGAGAAGTTTCAAAAAGATCGCTAAAAATCCCTAGGACGAGTTTTCGTTTATATACGTTACTAAAGGTGCTTTTTTAAGAAAATTCAAGATGGCCGCCCCTTCCCAAGGTCAAAGGTCAACGAAACTTCTTTGGTTATAGTAGAATCAGGGTCTTGGAATATGTGTGCAATTTCGTGAAAATCGCTTAAATAAAAGTGTTGTTTTCCCATATTGTCAAAAAACACGAAAATCGCCATTTCTCTGAGTTCGCCACAAAATGGCCGCCAAGCCGTAGGTCGTGTGGCCATCCCATAATGATTTAAAAACTTCTTTGGGATATTTCCAACACGCGTGTTTTGGTTTCATAGCTCTATTTCGAAATATTTTTTTTTGGCCCCATAAAGAGATTTCGGCCCATTCATTTTTTTTACGGGAACGCTCGCTGTGATGTCATCGATTTCGGGGGGGTGACGTTCTCTTTGCCGAAAATTCATTTTCAATTTATCCCAGGTGTGTGCCAATTTTGGTGAGTTTTCGGGTATGTGGCGGGGGTCAAATTTGAGCTCAACGGATCCGTTAGAAACGGGAATAATAATAATAATAATAAACATTCGAAAAACAATATAGAAGTTTTTGCGGTTAGGATTTCCTATGTATTTCAATGCGGCCTGTCTTTTACTATAGGCTGGGCATGTCTTTTTGGCTTTAAACCTGTCTTTTGAGGGCTTTTTGGGGCTTTTTCGTGTTTTTGTCGTCATTTTTGCGACTACAATTTTGTCGTTTTTGCGTTGGCGTTGTGCGTGTGTGTGTGTATTTTTGTTGCGTTACACAATTGTCGTGTCGTTTTGTGCTTTGGGCGACTTTTGACCCCATTTTTTGGCGTTTTGACGCGTTTTTTTGACGTTTTGGACCTTTTTGAGTGTTCGACCCTCGTACCAGTTACAATATGGTCCTTGCACTCTGTGAGTGCTGCGGGCCATAATAATGAAACGAAGCAGAAACAATATAGAAGTTTTTGCGGTTAGGATTTCCTATGTATTTCAATGCGGCCTGTCTTTTACTATAGGCTGGGCATGTCTTTTTGGCTTTAAACCCGTCTTTTGAGGGCTTTTTGGGGCTTTTGTGGGTTTTTGTCGTCATATTTGCGACTACAATTTTGACGTTTGTGCGTTGGTGTTGTGCGTGTGTGTGTCTATTTTTGTTGCGTTACACAATTGTCGTCTCGTTGTGTGCTTTGGGCGACTTTTGACCCCATTTTTTGGCGTTTTGACGCGTTTTTTTGACGTTTTGGACTTTTTGAGTGTTCGACCCTCGTACCAGTTACAATATGGTCCTTGCAGTCTATGACTGCTGCGGGCCATAATTAAAGCCGCAAGCGGCGTTGTATGGCCCGCAGACGCAACCCGCCTTCCACGCCCAATTCTACGCACCACCGCCCTCACCGCCCACTTTTGATAATGGCTAGTCAAAACTGCATATGCTAATTATGCTAACTATGCTAGCAATGCTAATGTGGCTAAAAGTGCTAGCATAGCGATCAGCATCATCAACTGACTCAGAAAAACACATTACCTAAAATGCTAATTATGCTAACTATGCTAGTAATGCTAACATAGCTAAAATTGCTAGCATAGCGATCTGCATCATCAACTGACTCAGAAAAACACATTCCTCCATTGGTGAGAGCTACATGTCATAAGTTGATAAAAAAACCACTTTTTCCAAAATGGCGGCTTTTCTGTTGATTTTATCTCCATAGCAACCATTTTATGTTTTGGTACCCTCGGGAGGACGAACAGATTGACGTCAGTTTCGGACAAATCGGTAAAAGTAAACTTTTTGTTGTCCTTAGCAACAGTGGTTTTATGCTAACCACGCCCACATTCCTTATATGTCCATATCCAGTGTTTTTCAATGTATTCAGTTTCAGGCATTAATGCATGCATTCAATTTTCATTGTATTGTATTGAAATACATGGGAGTTATAATACTGCGCCACTTTGCTAGCTCGCCACACGCACGCCGTTCAAAATCTACAACTTCTAATTCCAACATTTTTTCCACAGTAGCTTGCCATTGATGTCAAAAAAGTTTCGAGACAATCGATGAAATTTCCAACGACAAGTTTACGTTTGAATCTGGTGGTAAAGGTGTTTTTTATAGAAAATTCAAGATGGCCGGCTTTTCCCGAGGTCAAAGGTCAACGAAACTCCAGAGGTGATTGTAGACTTACGCTAGGGACATGCGCGTCAAATTTCGTGAAAATCGCTCGAAAAAAAGTTCCTTTTTCCATATTGTGTAATAACTCGAAAAACTCAAAATGGCAGATTTTGGCACAAAATGGCCGCCAAACCGTAGGTCGTGTCGCCATCACGTAATGATTTCAAAACTTTCTTTGGATATACCCGACAAAGTTATCTGGGTTTCGCTAGCCAATTCAGAAAAAAAAAAATCCGAATTTTTTTTTTTTAGCCGAGTCAGCACTTTTTTTTGCGATCGTTTTTTGTTTACCACGGCCGCATTCCTTTATCGATTTTGTCGTATTTTACATCGTTTTGTTCAGTGTGGGCCAGGGAATCGCATATTTCAGTTTCAGGCTATTCCGATAAAATATGTGCGAGCTAGCTAAAATGGCGACGGTTGCGACTTTGCCACGCGCACGCGTTTCAAATTCTACAACTTCTAATTCCAACATTTTGTCCACAGTAGCTTGCCATTGATGCCCGAGAAGTTTCAAAAAGATCAATAAAAATCCCTAGGACGAGTTTTCGTTTGTATCCGTTACTAAAGGTGCTTTTTTTGAAAATTCAAGATGGCCGCCCCTTCCCAAGGTCAAAGGTCAACAAAACTTCTTTGGCAGTTGTAGAATCGTGTTAGTGGCACGTGTATGCAATTTCGTGAAAATCGCTTGAACAAAAGTGTCGTTTTCCCATATTGTGAAAAAACACGAAAATCGCCATTTCTCTGAGTTCGCCACAAAATGGCCGCCAAGCCGTAGGTCGTGTGGCCATCCCATAATGATTTCAAAACTTCTTTAGGATATCTCAAACACCCGTGTTTTAGTTTCGTAACTGTATCTTGAAAAAAAAAAAATCGGCTCCATTTGAGATTTCGGCCCCATTCATTTTTTTTACGGTTTTGCCGACTGTGAGGTCATCGGGTTTGGGGGGGGGGCGTTCACTTCGCCGAAAATTCATTTTGAATTTATCCTAGGTGTGTGCCAATTTTGGTGAGTTTTCGAGTATGTGGCGGGGGTCAAATTTGAGCTCAAAGACGCAGTAAGAAAGAAGAAACGTAATAATAATAATTAAAGCCGCAAGCGGCGTTGTATGGCCCGCAGACGCAACCCGCCTTCCACGCCCAACTCTACGCACTACCGCGGCCCTCTCCGCCCTCACCGCCCACAAATTAAAAGCTAATCAAGGCTGGATTTGCTAATAATGCTAACTATGCTAACTATGCTAATGTGACTAAAAGTCCTAGCATAGCGATCTGCATAATCAACTCTCTCAGAAAAACACATTTCCTAAAATGGTAATTATGCTTACTATGCCAGCTATGCTAATGTGCCTAAATGAGCTAGCATTGCGATTAGCATCATCAACTGACTCAAAAAAACACATTTCCTAAAATGCTAATTATGCTAACTATGCTAGCTATGCTAATGTGGCTAAAAGTGCTAGCATAGTGATCAGCATAATCAACTGACTCAGAAACACACATTACCTAAAATGCTAATTATGCTAACTATGCTAACTATGCTAATGTGGCTAAAAGTGCTAGCATAGCAATCAGCATCTTCAACTGACTCAGAAAAACACATTACCTAAAGTGCTAATTATGCTAACTATGCTAGCTATGCTAAAATAGCTAAAAGTGCTAGCATAGCGATCAGCATCATCAACTGACTCAAAAAAACACATTTCCTAAAATGCTAATTATGCTAACTATGCTAACTATGCTAATGTGGCTAAAATTGCTAGCATAGCGATCAGCATCATCAACTGACTCAGAAAAACACATTCCTCCATTGGTGAGAGTTATATGTCATAAGTTGCTAAAAAGCCCTCTTTTTCCAAAATGGCGGCTTTTCTGTTGATTTTATCTCCATAGCAACCATTTTATGTTTTGGTCCCCTCGGGAGGACGAACAGATTGACGTCAGTTTCGGACAAATCGGTAAAAGTAAACTTTTTGTCGTCCTTAGCAACAGTGGTTTTATGCTAACCACGCCCACATTCCTTATATGTCCATATCCAGTGTTTTTCAATGTATTCAGTTTCAGGCATGAATGCATGCATTCAATTTTCACTGTATTGTATTGAAATGCATGGGAGTTATAACAGTGCGCCACTTTGCTAGCTTGCCACGCGCACGCCGTTCAAAATCTACAACTTCTAATTCCAACATTTTTTACACAGTAGCTTGCCATTGATGCCCAAAAAGTTTTGAGACGACCGAAGAAAATTCCAACGACAAGTTTACGTTTGAATCTGGTGGTTAAGGTGTTTTATATAGAAAATTCAAGATGGCCGCCTTTTCCCGAGGTCAAAGGTCGACGAAACTCCAAAGGTGATTGTAGACTTACGCTAGGGACATGCGAGTCAAATTTCGTGAAAGTCGCTCGAAAAAAAGTTCATTTTTCCATATCGTGTAAAAATGCGAATAACTCAAAATGGCAGATTTTGGCACAAAATGGCCGCCAAACCGTAGGTCGTGTGGCCATCACGTAATGATTTCAAAACTTTCTTTGGTTATACCCGACAAAGTTATCTGGGTTTCGTTAGCCGATTCTTAAAAATAAAATCCGAAAAAATTTTTTTTTGCCGAGTCAGCACTTTTTTTTGCGACGGTTTTTTGTTTACCACGGCCACATTCCTTTATCGATTTTGTCGTATGTGACATCGTTTTGTTCAGTGTGGGCCAGGGTATCGCATATTTCAGTTTCAGGCTATTCCGATAAAATATGTGCGAGCTAGCTAAAATGGCGACGGTTGCGAATTCGCCACGCGCACGCGTTTCAAATTCTACAACTTCTAATTCCAACATTTTGTCCACAGTAGCTTGCCATTGATGCCTGAGAAGTTTCAAAAAGATCGATAAAAATCCCTAGGACGAGTTTTCGTTTGTATACGTTACTAAAGGTGCTTTTTTATGAAAATTCAAGATGGCCGCCCCTTCCCAAGGTCAAAGGTCAACGAAACTTCTTTGGTTATTGTAGAATCAGGGTCTTGGCATGTGTGTGCAATTTCGTGACAATCGCATAAACAAAAGTGTCGTTTTCCCATATTGTCAAAAAACACGAAAATCGCCATTTCTCTGAGTTCGCCACAAAATGGCCGCCAAGCTGTAGGTCGTGTGGCCATCCCATAATGATTTCAAATCTTCTATGGGATATCTCCAACACGCGTGTTTTGGTTTCGTAACTGTATTCCAAAATATTTTTTTTTGGCCCCATAAGCGATTTTCGGCCCATTCATTTTTTTTACGGGAACGCTCGCCGTGATGTCATCGTCGTGGGGGGGTTGACGTTTTCTTTGCCGAAAATTCATTTTCAATTTATCCCAGATGTGTGCCAATTTTGGTGAGTTTTCGGGTATGTGGTGGGGGTCAAATTTGAGCTCAAAGACGCCGTTAGAAACGAGAAGAATAATAATTAAAGCCGCAAGCGGCGTTGTATGGCCCGCAGGCGCTACGCGCCCCTTCCCTCACCGCCCACCTCTACCCACCAACCGCTCTCACCCCCGCTTATAGGCCTCACCCATCCTCGCTTCCCACGTCTACGCACCACCCGCACTCGCTCCCCGCCTCTACGCCCCACCCGTCCTTTCTGCCCTGGTGTAGGTACCACCGGTGCTCACACCACCCACCATTAACCAGACCCAATTTGCTAAGCAGCCACTTCATACTCCTGACCCCCCCTTCTCTTCCTGTAAGGCTGATCATAGATGCATGTGATTTGAGTGATGACCAGGATGTAGCCTTAGCCCAGTGCTTCTCAAATAGTGGGGCGGGGCGATGTCAAGGGGGCGCGCAGTAGCAGCGGTCTTAGGCACAGGTGCGCAAATTTAACGGGGGTTGGCGGTGACAACGGCTCAGTGCTTGGAAAAAAATCCGCCTCACTTTTGTTTTCTTATTATCTCTTATATGACAGAGTTTGTAACAGCCTGAAACCTGTGAACTGCCGTCCCAGCAGCTGCGCGTTCCTCTCTCCTGTCACATGCGGCTGGCATGTCTAAGAGCATTAAAAGGAGAGGGGTGGTGGGCTCCAGCTGATGTTTGGAACGCGCACGTGGAGAGTTGCCCAGATTAGGATCATCTTGTGCCTTTAGATTCCTCAGCTCATTCTAATAATGTCTTTCTTTATGAACTATTGAAGACATTTTGATGACGTGTCTTTATTTTTCATACATGTATTCTTTGTCTGCCTGTGGTTTAGTTGGTGTCAGTATTTGACATAAAGACAGCAGGTAATGCATGAAAACAGCTGCACTTTATGAGATCAAAAATAAACAATCCATCGTTTAGAAAAAAAGTCAGCACAATGTTTTTGACCTATTTCTTCAGACTAAAAACATTAAATATATTGGTGCTGCTTTGTTAATGTTTTAAATCAATTTACATTAAATTGTATTTATTGATTGAATTATTTTTCTCAGCATCAAATGGTTCATTATGTCAAAATGTTTCTAGCTAAGTAAGGACTGACAGACTTTTTATTTTAAGGTTTTATTCTGTTTTAGACTAGAACAGGGTTTCTGTGTGGCAAAATAAATTTAATATTTGTTGGAAGTGGATTTATATTTCTTTTTTCCTATTTTATTGTTAAAAGATACAATTTCATGAATACTTACTCAATTTTTAGATACTAAACTAATGTATTGTCTCCGTGACGAGTGTGTGTGTGGGGGGGAGGGGGTTAGGGGGGGCCTGAAATATTTTTTTTTCCTAGGGGGGGCCTTGCAAAAAATAATTGAGAAGTTCTGCCTTAGCCCAACAGTAGCCAGACTCTTGCAGCTCTGTGTCCCCAAAAAGGATCAAACTGGTGAAGAAAATGGATGGCTGGATAGAAACCTGACTTTCTAGGTTAAACATCCTCAGCAGGTCACATTTTTCTTGTGTTGTTGCCTCTTTTGGCTGTAGACGTGTTAACTCCTTAGTATGAAAGTATGAAGAGTTTGTTTGAATTTATGAACCCATTTTTCATTATGTGTTACTGTCCAACAGTGAAAGTTTTCACATATTTGACAAGAATGTGTCTTTGAGTCAAAGCTTTTAAAATGAAGGGCCAGAACTTGAGTGAAGAGATGAATGCATGAATCTTCCATTCAGATAACAGTTCATTTGACTATAGCTCATAGAATCAATGTTATTTTAGGTATAATGCTAATATGTGAAAACTGACATGAAAAACACCTGTTCATTTCTCCAGTGTTAAGAGACTTTTATTTCTGAAACAGTTATTGACAAGATTTTTACTTTCATGACTGACACAATCTGAAACTACTATGAACAAAAAAGCCTTATGAACACAAACGTCAGTGTGAATGTAAGTGTGTGTGTGATTTTGAGGATGTGCACACATCTGCCTTTCTGGTCCTTGGAGGAGCATGAAGAGTCCATCAGCGTCTTCATCACTGCAACTTCTTTTTTTTCTGTGAGAAGTGCTTGACACGGCAAAATACACATCACATGAAGAAAAAAATAAACGCAAAAAAAACGTCGAATTCGGGGCTCGAACCTAGAACCTCTGAAAGCATGTGCCTCCAATTATACCGCTGAGCTACTGTCACTGACGTCAAAGTGGCAAGCCAGTGTATCTTGATCCCAGTGATTTCTCTATATACAACGTCCTCAGTGTATTGTTTAATTAGGAAGAACCGAATTGAAATGATCCTAAGCCAAAGAACGTTTTTTACTAGGAGACATGGTAAAATGCAATGAACTGACGCTGATTCCTAGGGATGCGAATAGAAGCCCCATGAAGACTCATTGGGGTTCATGTAATTGTGCCGGAAAAATGAACCACCCATTCACAACTTCGAAACCACACAGAACAGTGGCTTCTGGTGGCAGACTGGATATATATCGACGTATGTTTCAACAAAGCTCCTTGTGGAAATGATGAAAAAACGTGAAACAGAACAATGTTGTTGACGATGATTAAAAAAACATAAAACAACACAACGTGTGAGGTTTTCTCTGTGAGAAGTGCTTGACACAGCAAAATACACATCACATGGAATAAAAAAATAAACGCAAAAAACCGTTAAAGACTGGAGTCGAACTCAAAATCTCATGATGTTCATACCACTGTTTATCCCGCTGAGCTATTATTTCCCAGACACTGTATGCTGAAACACTTTTTTTTATCAAGGTGAACCGCACTCCGAAACGCCGTGTCAAACGGGCCATCCCTACCAGAATGCACTGCGTTCGGACCACAATGCAATGCGTGTGAACCACAATTCATTGCGTTTGAATTATTCGAAGATAGCTGCCGGTTGCGCAAGGAAAACAACCGAAACATGTAAGTATATTAAAAAGTATCTAGTAACTGTTGTAAAATATATGTGTAAATGCATAAGATGATGTGTTTAATATGTTATATTCCTCAATCGACAACCTAGATTGTTTTGAAGCTCATCAAGTTCGGTAATGCTAACGCTAACGCGAATTAGCCCCGAAGGCTAAAAACAAACGCTAGTTATTACATCAAAAAGCAGTGACTTCTAAACGTAGTCATAAGTTATTAAAACATTTTTTAATGTGTTTATATATGAAGGGACAGACGAGGAAGAGGAAAATCTAATCCATCTATGGATGGAGAAAGATAGCTTATTTGTTTTCAGGCAAGCTCGTGCCGGATCATGGAGGGAAGAGAGACACTCGATCATGATTAGATTTGTCTTCATTTATTAATAAACTGTTAATCGTTGTCATAGTGGGGTAAAGTTTTTTGTTGAAAGAGCCAGAGGAAAGGACAAAGAGCAACACGATAGTCTGTTCAGCTTACTTGAGTTGAAAACATTGTTCAAAAATGTTATGTTGCCGTTGTTTTTCCTATTTGTTTAATAAATGCATGAACAAAAAATTGAATAATTTACATGTATTATTTAAATCTGAGGTATTTTTAACAATCCCAAAAGGATTTTCATACAGATATCAAATGTACATATTTACAATTTCGTTTTATATGTTAACATATATTTGTATACATGTTAACAATCATCATGGTCCTCCAGAGTCATGTCGGACACAGTTGGAGTTGAAAGGAAAGCAGAGATTTGTCCTCGCAGATGGACGCCACTTTGCTCGTCCTGCTGGTTCCTGGTGTTGCCCTTTGTGGCTCAACATCTGCGGCTCCCAGCAGTCCCCTTCACAGATGCACACATTGTGCAGGATGGTGCTGCAGGCAATGATTTTCATTGCAAAGGTTGGTTTTACTTCCAACGCCCCCAGAAATATTGCTCTCCTCCTTATCATGCGAAATGCTCTCTCTCCACCACAGAGCGTGCCCTGGTTGTAACGGGCCTCAATGGCATTCCTCATGTCAGCAGCATGATGGGATGTGCAATGCAGTGATACCCACCATCACCCAAAAGATTCCTTCAGGTGGGTATGTTTTATTTACATAAATTGGGCTTTTACGTAGAACCTGTGAATCATGGATTGATCCTGGATTTCCAACAAAAATATCTATAAATGTGGCACTAGAGTCACATACAGCCTGCATTTGAATGGAATAAAAAAGTTTCCTGTTAAAATAACAAACTGCATTTTCTTTTAGGCCCTTTATTCATATGTGGAAGCCATCGATGCTCCCTGTGACCTTTTGAAAGGTGGAAGACCCAGCGAGCTGCTAAAAAACCAGAGGTGACTAATGGCAGTTTAGCTGAACATTTCCTCATATTTACCTGACCTGAAATCTCTGGATGTGTCTGCTGAGCTCCTCATCAAACACACAAGTGAGTCTGAGCTGACTGTTCAGAAGATTCAGACTGAAGAAATCTCCTTTATAAAGTTGATAGATGTCACATTTGTTCCTAGGTTTAATTTTCTGATATAAAGCTAAGACTGATTGAACACATGATATAAAAAATAAGATTTTATCCTGAATAAAAAAAAATCCAACTTTACTTTCATTAGTTTTTATTGTTAAGTGGCTTCTTAACTGGATCTAGATGTAAAAGGAGCAAGGTTCAAAGTACTTTTAGAGCTTGTTAAAAAATACCCAATGTCATTCTAACATTCTAACATACTCTAATCAGAGTCAGAGGACAGAGTCTGGTGTGGATGAACTGGACTGGCCTGCACAGAGTCCTGATGTCATCTGCCCTCAGCTGCTTCCCTGCTCTTCAGTGGCCTGGAGTGAGAAACCTGATCTGGTTTATTGCTGCATGAAGGTCTCTGTGGATGTTTTCTTTTCTAAAGTTCTGTCCTTGTTCTTAGGAGAACAAAGTAGCAGCATCTTCCTTAAAGAAATCCTCCTCTTTTACTGTGACATTTGAGGATCTTTGATGGTGGTGTAGGATGTTTTTTTTCTGGAGGGTCCAGATTTAGAAAATAGATTTCTCAACTATCTGATTGTCCAACTAAGAACTCTGTGGCTTTTCCATCTCACTCATGTGTGTGTTTGAGATGTGTTTTTGTTTCTGAAAAATGTCTCATCTGCAGCAGAAAGCCCTGAGAAGCAGAGACAGCTGCAGGAGAATCAACAACGAATCCTGCAGAGACTCCAGTTCAGCTTGATGAGGAGAAGGAAACGTGATGATGATGATGTCACACTTGGAGGAAGATGAAGGTACATGAGTTTAATTGTGTTTGTTTATTTTATTGCATGAATAGGGATTGTTCTTTTCTGCATTCTTGTTTGTTTTTATGTACAGCACCTTGAGCTGTGTTTTCCATGAAAGGTGCTATAGAAATAAACTTCATTTGAATTTGACTATGTAGCGCGTGGATCGGGGCAGGTGGGGGTCTCTGAAACGGAGAAGGCGGGGCTCCACGTCTGCAGATGTGAGCGTTAAAGCCAGCAGACTGGTGGTCTCTCAGAGAGGGGGGGCTGTGTGTGACGTCAGTGACAGTGAGGGATGCTGGTCTGACTGCAGTGAACGGTCTCAGGGCAGCTCTTTGCTGTCTGCTAGTCAGGACATGAAGCTGGATCCTGCTCACATGTTCAGACTTTATCTGAACATTTCCTCATATTTCCCTGACCTGAAATCTCTGGATGTGTCTGCTGAGCTCCTCATCAAACACACAGCTGAGTCTGGGCTGACTGTTCAGAAGATTCAGACTGAAGAAACTTCCTTTGTGAAGTTGATAGATGTTACATTTGTAACATGTTACAAAAAAGTATTTTCCTGAATCAAAAAATCCAACTTCAGGTTCAAAGTACATTTTGGGGCTTCTTTTAAATACCTAATGTAATTCTAACATTCTTGTTGTGCTTTTTAGCAGGATTCAGTGACAGAAAAATGTTTAGACACACCTGAAATGTGTGTGTTTGATAAATGTGTTTGTCTTTTCCAGTCATCATGAACCTGCAGCTGCTGGATTCTCTCAGTCGACTTTTCCAGAGTGAGGATGCAGGATTTGAACAATTGGTCTAGACGCTACACACAGATGTTCAGCTCCATCCAGGACCCACAGTCAGCACCATCCTCAGCAAACATTGTTCCAGCTCCAGAGGACAGGTACACTCTGCTGTTCTCTGTTCATTGATAGGAAATGATATTTGGAGGAGGTTTCTGTTTTTCATGATGTGTGTTTCTGTCTCTAAGAATCTTCAAGGGGAGGCTCCATCTGCCAGGTGCTGCACTTTGGACTGCATCCCTTCCTCTTCCAACAAGGTCCATGAAGACATGGAGGACAGAGTCTGTGGGATGACCTGGACTGACCTGCACAGAGTCTGAACTGGATGGGCGACACTTCAGTTCATGTGAGTCAAGGCAGGTGAGTGTATACTTTTGGTACTATGGTGTACATGTGAGTACATCACAGAGATGCTCTGCAAAGTTCCTGAGCAGCTGGGGGCAGATAAATTCTGATCCTGCGGGTTTCCTGCTCTTCAGTGGCCTGGAGTGAGAAACCTGATCTGGTTTATTGCTGCATGAAGGTCTCTGTGGATGTTTTCTTTTCTAAAGTTCTATCCTTGTTCTGAGGAGAAAAAAGGAGCAGCATCTTCCAGAAATAATTTTAATAATTTTATATACAAGTATTTACAAATACATTTATATTAACAGATATATTTAAAGATTTACATATTTATTCGCTCTTAAGTGAAATAGAAATGATCTATTTTGAGCCACAATTATAATTCTCTATGTTCACTTTGAGTGTAGTACATTTTTTTATTCACTAGATGGTACCAAGAGTGGTGCACAAAATAGTTGGTACCCCTCAGTTAAAGAAAGAAAGTCCCCAATGCTCACTGAAATGACTTGAAACGTTCAAAAGTAACAATAAATAAAACATTTTTGAAAGTTAAATAATCACAATCAGCCATTAATTTTGAGTTGTTGATTAACAGAATTATTTAAAAAAAACTAATGAAATAGGGCTGGACAAAAATGATGGTACCTCCATAACTTATTATTTTGTTGCACAACCTTTTGAGGTAACCACTGCAATGAAACGGTTTCTGTATTTGTCAATGAGCCTTCTGCACCTGTCCACAGGTATTTTGGCCCACTCCTCATGAACAAACTGCTTCAGTTGTCTCAGGTTTGACGGGTGTCTTCTCCAAATGGCATGTTTCAGCTCCTTCCACTGATGTTCAATGGGATTCAGATGTGGGCTCATAGAAGGCCACTTCAGAATGGTCCAACGCTTTTCTCTGAGCCATTCTTAGGGGGTTTTGGCTGTGTGTTTTGGATCATTGGCCTGTTGGCAGACCCATGACCTCCAGCTGAGACCAAGCTTTCTGACACTATGCAGCACATTTCTACCCGGAATGCCTTGATAATCTGGAGATTTCATCTTAACCTTGCACAACTTCAAGACACCCTGTGGCAGATGCAGCAGAGCAGCCCCAAAACAGAACTGAGCCTCCTCCATGTTTCACAGTAGGGACAGTGTTCTTTTCATTGGATGCTTCATTTTTGAGTCTATGAACATAGAGCTGATGTGCCTCACCAAAAAGCTCCAGTTTTGTCTCATCTGTCCAAAGGACATTTTCCCAGAAGCTTTGTGGCTTGTCAATGTGCGTTTTTGAAGTCCACTCTGGCTCAAACAACGACGACGAATGGTGCGATCTGACACTGATGTACCTTGATCTAGGAGTTCACCTTTAATGTCTTTGGAGGTTGTTCTGGGCTCTTTGGATACAATCCAACTATCCGTCTCCTCAGTTTGTCATCAATGTTCCTCTTCCATCGTCCAGTGAGGTTGGCTACTGTACCGTGGGTCTTAAACTTCTGAATAATATGTGCCACTGTTGTCACAGGAACTTCAAGCTGCTTAGAGATGCGGAGCAGATGTGGTCTGTGACGTCTGCACTGGAAAAAACGACACGCCCTGAAGTCCTGTCTGACCAGCCTTTCTCCTTCCTGGGAGGAACACCTTCAGCCTCATTTGAAAGCAGCTGCATTGAAGAAACACAAGCTGGTGGGACCCTCCAAGAACCTGCAAGAGAACATCTGCTCCTCCAGTCATGATGAGGTGATGAGGATGTTCTGTCACACTGATCACAATCTGTTCTCTCTGCTCTGTGGAAGAACATAACACCGTCTCATCTCACAGCTGCTTCAACAGCAGGTGGAGGAGAGTGAGGAGATCTTCACTTAGATGATCCGTCTCATCCAGAAGAAAAGAGGTGAAGTGAAGAACAGGATCAGATTCCAACAGCTAACTGAAGCGAGGCGGGTCAAAGGTCTTCAGAAGGAGCTGGAGATGACTGAGCTGATGAGGAGATGCTGTGAGCGTCAGCAGAGTCTGGATGGCAAAGCAGTTATCTGTCACTGACACCTGTGTTCTTTATGATATGAATAAATCAAGTCAACGTGGTATTCTGTCATTTTCTCACTGAGTGAAGATGCTTGAATGCTTCCCATAACCTACAATGATTGACATGTAACACTCACAAAAGCTCATCTAGCTTACATACTGATGTGGTAGCAATTTTACCTTTTTGTAAGAATTCAAACAACTTTCTGTGTGTGAACATGTTAAAAAAATCATGTTAGGCCAGAATTAAAGAAAACCATCAGTCTTTAAAGGAGAAATGGAGCAGTTCAAACCTCATTGAATGTGGACAGGTGGGTATTTATTTTTTCTGATGATATAAAGATGCTTTGTACTTAAAAATAGGCTTCCAAATTTTAGGGGAACAAATGTAACCAAAAAAAATCTATAATCATTTTTAAATACAAAGGTGTTTTTTTATTTAAATTGAAAATAGTAATCAGGTTTTAAGGGGGGGGGGGGCATTGATACAGACAGTTAAAATGTAAATACATTTTAACTGTTGTGCTACATGCTCATAAGTCATCACCAATAAAAAAACTGCTCTCTGCTAACAAAGTATGATTAAAAAAAAACATCTTGTCCATTCACAAAGGTGTATTTTATGTCAAATTAGTTTGTATTGCTTAGAAATGTCACAAAAGAGTCATTTATAAAAAAATACATTATATATTAAACGTTTTTATTCCACCAGGAAGCCGCCATTTTGTGAAGCTGCTGTAGACAAATTTTGAAAGGAATTAAATAAATGCTGATACTATTTTATATAAAAGCGTTGTCACTGTTGTAATTCACAGATTCACTCTTTTTTTCTGCAAACAGTAACTAATGCTGAGTCGGTGCTTAAAACGTTGTGAATAATAAAGTATTATGATTTTGTAGTTGCAAAAGTCCTACAAATGGTTTTGCCCGTTTTCTATCCAATCACGTCAACAACAATTGGGGTGTGGCTGTCTGTGATTGGTCCAAGGTGGTAGAAGCTTCTGGAACGGTGGAGAATTCGTCCCTTTTCACACGGGACTTCTGAGTGATCGGACGTGTCTGTCAGAGCTCTGTGAGAAAAGGTTTTCCTTGGTTTCTGCACCCAGAGGATCGGCTGATTTTCGCCAGAGAAGGATCTCTACTGCCTGTTACTTCGACCAAAAGAGGATTTAACTCCATCTATTTCCACGAAGAGTTTTTATTCTCCACCCATCCCCCCGTTTTTTCTTCTCTACTCTGTCTCTGTAGGACTCCATTTTGTTGCCCCGGCCCACTTTTTAGGTCGAGAAGGTAAGCGTTTCATAAATATCTCAGACGTATTTGAGAGTAAAATGCTTGTGCTTTATATTTCTGCTGTTGTAAAAAAGAGTGTTGCATTTTAGTCACTTTGTTTGCTGTGTGTCGAAGTTTAGCCGAACTTCAAAGCATTGCCGTTTTAAGCTAGCTAACTAGCGTTAGCAAGCCTGAACATTGAAAGACCAAATTTAAAAGTATTTGAGTGAAATGCTTGGTTTATTTTGCTGCTGTTGTGAAGATGAGTGTTGCATTATTTGTGTAATTTTATCGGTGACTTTGCCTCGTGTTGAAGTTAGCTTAACTTCAAAAGGATGACATTTTGAAGCTAGCTAGCTAGCGCGTTAGCTAGCTAGTCCAGACCCAAACTTGAAAGTATTTGAGAGTAAAATGCTTGATTTATTTTTCTGCTGTTGTAAATATAAAACATGAGTGTTGCATTTGTGTGATTTTTATCAGTGACCTTGCCTCGTGTTGAAGTTATCTTAACATCAAGTGGACGTTTCTTGAAGCAAGCTAGTTTGTGTTAGCTTTGTCAGTATGGAATTACCCAAAGCTAAAGTATTGTTTCATATTTTTGCTGTTGTGATTGTTGCATTTGTGTAATTTATTAGTGGCGCAGCTTCGACTTGGCTTTAGCTTTAACTTCAAAGGACAGTCGGTGTGTTTGATGTTGCCGGAATGGTGTGTGTGTGTGGGGGGGGGGGGGGTGTCGGTCGGTGTTCACTCATCTGTTCATGCGGTTTGCTGCTTTATTGCTGTGGCATTGTCTAATTTTATTGTGTTATTGCTTGGTGATTTTATATATATTTTGCTGTTATTCATTATTCAATTCAGTGCTGATTGTATTGCTTTCATTCAGTTTAGAATTAAAAATGTCTTAAAATGCATTAAGAGTTGCATTTAAAAAAATCTAACTGCACATGAAAAAATTCAGCTATGTTCTAAATCTTTTGTCAAAGAGGTAAAGCATTTATTAAATAAGTGTTCTTTTGTTAAGTCATTAAGAGTTTATTAAAACGTATGACATTTTTAAATTGGGGTATTATTTTGTGTTTAAAATGTTCCAAGTTCACATGGATTGGTAAGATCATTACAAATAGAACCTGCTAGGATTCTTTTTTTTTTTTCTTGCTCATTTAACCTGAAATGTGACTCACATTGGGTTACATTTGCATGTAGGTAGATGCTATTATGTATTAGTTACTGTCTTCGCAGTGATTGTTACTGTTGACTCCTGGATGTTGTGATTGATTCTACTTGGTAGATTTAATTTGAATGCTGTGATTTTTAGTGTGAATTTACCTATGGATGGTTTGGGCTTGCTGGTGCAGCTGGTTTCTTAATGATCACTCATGGAGCTGCATGTTGTTTTGATGCAAGTTTGTGAGATTGTGTAACCTCAGCTAAATGATGAAGTTGAATTTAGTCAGATCTGTGGATTTATGGCTGAGGATCTCCTGAAACTGTAGAGTTTATTCGCTGACTTGATGCGAAATTAAATGCCTGTTTGTGATCTGTGCATCCTCTGGAGGAAAATATTGGTAAAAAGTTAGATTTTCTTTAAGATCTGTTTGTTAAAACAAAAAAGATTTAAAGCACATTTATTTCATTCTGTAGAAGTGTTTTGGAAAAGATTAATAGAAGTAATGAATAAAGAACTGATGGCTCACCAAAATAGACTTCATATATGTAGCAGAAGAAGCCATTTTGAACTAGTAATGTTACTTTTCAAAGGGTATCTTATTAAAAACAGGTGTGCTTTTCTCCAAAGGGTAAAAAACCTCTTGAAAAAAATGCTTTCTAGTATTTCAACTTTCTTTTTAAATGAAATGACAGTTCAGATAAAAATCTTGATTGTAATAAATGTAACTTGCAGCTGCACAGTCAGAAGTCAGACGGGTTTTTCTGCTGCAAACATTTTGAACATGCTGGTTGCTGCACTAAATCAGTTTTCCTGACATGAAAGAGACCTGTTAATGCACCTGGCTGATTTTTGTTTTTATTTTATTTTTTATTGTCGTTTTGGCCATTTCCTGCTGCTTGGCCAGATTTATCTTATTTCTGGGCTGACTGTCCATGTGAATTTTAGCATGTCCTGCTTCTGCTGCTGCAGTGGTCAGCAAAAAGTTATATTTTCTTTAAGATCTGTTTTTTAAAACAAAAAGGATATATAGCACAGTATTTCATTCTGTGTTTTGGAATAGATTAATAGAATAATACTGAATAAAAGATTGACTGCTCACCAACAGTGGCAACTATTTTTGCTTGCTGTAAATCTTTTTCTAAAGTTTATTCTGAAAGAAACATACAATGCTTTTTAAACGTACTGCTATTATTTATATTGTCAAGGAAAATTAGTTTTAATGTATATTGGACAAAATGATCTTATATTATAAAAGTACTGGTTGTGCTAAAAGTGTTTTTGTGTGTTTTTGTGTGTTTATGATCTTTGTGTAGATGCCACGGGGCAAGGACCACCGCAGAGCCCGTGCCAGGAACTTCGCGCCCATGGACCTGGGACCGACTGGCCATCCAAGCCCGAGTGCTCCGAGTTCACGTAAGTAACTGAGATTTTTTTTCTCTCTCCATTATTGCATCAGTTTTATTCTGCTCCCGAATCTTTTATGAATTGATGCATGTGTATGTGCTGTTGGCTAAAAAGAGAACACACCCTAACGTGTTGTATTTCCCAGGCTCCGGCACTGGGTTTAGGCACCCCGTGCGAAGATGGCCAGTGTCTTCTGCCACCGGGAAGAGCCACAAGTGCCTTGTGCCGCCAGAGTCTCCCGGGGAGAAGGTAA
This sequence comes from Oryzias latipes, assembly GCF_053564925.1. Lineage (NCBI taxonomy): Eukaryota > Metazoa > Chordata > Actinopteri > Beloniformes > Adrianichthyidae > Oryzias > Oryzias latipes. The sequence continues at coordinate 13,517,862 of NC_136256.1, read as the reverse complement.
AGTACCTGTGACTGACTGTTACCCAGTGTAAGTTATGGCTATGACAACAACTGCATGTGTTCCAGTTCGTCCTGGTGGTAGGAGACTCCCACCTTCGCGCCCTGGTGGACGGGATCGTCCGGATGCCTGGGGGTGGGGGCATGACCTTCGGGTTCATTTCCACCCCTGGCGCCAGTGCAGCCGAGCTGTACAAAGAGGTAAGGCACGCAAACATTCCACGTACCCCCGATCTTGTGTGTCTTCTCGCCCCCAGCAACAACCTGACGGCCAGCCGGACGCTCCCCGAGGCAGCTGTGGACTTCAGGCGGCTCCTGGCTCTGTTCCAGTCCAAGTGGTCCAAGGTAAGTGTGTTTTAATCGTTGCACGTTGAAGAGAAGCAGAGGGGGATGCAGCAGCAGCAGAAAGTGTAATTACTGAAGCTGGTTTGTGTGTTTGTGGGATTGTTTTACCAGCTCTTCGTCCTGGACTTCCCGCCTCGCCTGACTGTGGCCCCGGACCTGCAGACGTTCCTCCGCCAGGACTTCAACCGAGTGGCGGCGCAGATGGGTATAACATCATGTCCTTGTTGGTTGTCATGTAGATGATTGTCTGGGGGAACAGGTCACTAACTTTCATTCCTGTGCAGGCATTAAGTACCTGTCTGTTGCTGAGCACTTCAGCTTGGACCACTTGGAGCTGTGGGCCCGCGATGGGGTAGGTTGATGGTTCTGGTTGTTTTTGATGCAGACAGCTTTTCTCAGTACAATAAGTCTCAAATTAAATCTCGTGGGGTTTTTTGTTTTTTTGTGTCTCTCAGGTCCACCTGAGTGACGATGGAGGGATGGTCCTTCTGGCTTCCCTGCTGTGGAACTACTCTGCTCTGCAGCTGGTGGAGCCAGAGGTCCAGGCGCCTCCTCCTGCGTCGCCCCGGCCTGCCGTGCGGCGAGTCGCTCCTAAGGTGGTTGTGAGGGAGCACCCTGTGTCCCCTCCTCCAACCAACCCTTTTGAGTGGGCTTGCAAGGTAGGGAAGGCAAAGGTAAGCGTCAGCTCACTTTATACAAATGAAATGATTTTCCTGTTTTAAACTTGTACATGTGTTCAAGGTGAATCCAGCTTCCTTGAAAGCCAGACCAGAAGTGGCGTGTGCAGAGCAGGTCTGTGGTCCATGGAAGAGGCTAGTTCAAGTGTCTAAATAGTTTTCTCTTTCTTTCTCACTCTCTACAGAAAGCCAGTCCTTCGGGTGCAGACCGCTCTCCTCTGGCATCCTGGCACGGGCGGGGATTGGAGCAGGTGAGTTGCAGGAAAAATAAAACTGCAGTGTGTTTGTTGTGTCCACATGATAACATTTCTGTGTTTTCTATTCCACAGGCTGCTCCTCTCCCGGTGTCGCCCGTGCGCTTCAGCCCTGCTATTCTGGATCTGATGGACAAATTTTACCCGTCAGATCTGGACTGTGCTGGAGCTGCTGCGCCTGTTCCCGCTGGGAACAAGGTAAGTGTTTTGTCTTGATGCTCAGAGTTCAGAATAGCTTTAAAACTGCTCCTAAATACTTTTTTCTGGTGTTTGTCATTATTCGTCAGACGTCTCGTGCTAGACGTCGCCGGAGGGCTGTGGCTGCATCCCAGAGGGCTGCCCCCAGGCCCCAGGTAAGAAGAGGACACATTAATGTTGTGTGTTGTAGAGGTCAAAATAGAGTTTTAAAGTGAAATGTTCTTTCTTAAACACATTTAATGGTGTGTATCTTTTGTGTTCTTCTGTTTTTCACTAAGGCGGAGGTTCCCGAGCACGTGGAGGTGAAACCCCGGCCTTCACCTGCCAGGCGTGCCAGGAAGGAGAGGGTGCCGGCTCAGGTATAATGACTTTGTAGTTTCATTCAGTCAGAATGCTGCAGCACCTAGTTCATGGTAAAAGTGTGACCTTAAATACATTTCATGTTTGTATGCAGGACCGTGTGGGGGTGACACCTAGGTCTCCTACCAAGGACGTGACGGTGGAGCGGCCTGTGGACCAGGTGAGAGAAGAACAGAAAAAACCTCAATATTGACGTTTTTATTTATTTATATTCATTTTAAGTTTGACATGTTTGTTTGTGTTCCTACTTAAGCTTTTGTTGTGTGCTCTTTTAGTAGCAGACATGATTCTTGGGCAAGTATGATCAAAATGCTTCCTAAGCCTTGTATCCTTTTAAAGTAATGTCTTTCTTTTCTCCTATTTTTTCTAAAGGACCAGCAGCAGCGTGGACGGCCTGCTGCAGGAGGTAAGAAGAGCAGCAAAGGTAAGAGCTGTTCTCCTTCCTGCATCTGCTGTGTGGTTCAGCCAAGTTCAGACCCTGTAATCCTGTTTGGTCCCTCTGAAGGTAACAGTGAGGTGGTTGCTGCTCCTGCCAGTTGTAGTGTTGAGGCTGTGTCAGACTCTAGTTCAGTTGACATGGAGGTTGGTGTAACGTTTGGCTCCTCGGATGATGAGCTGCTAACCTCTGAGGTCCAGGAGCCTGGTCCTGTTCCTGCTGCTGGTACGTTAAAGTTCCCCAGCATCAGAGGATCGTTTCACCAGGGCAGTGAGCTGTTTGGGAGCAACACTGGGCGGCAGTGCATGGCCATCTCTTTGGTGGCTGCTGCCAAGCACACTGTTAAAGGTGTGTTTCAGTGGGACTGTTGTGAGTTAGATTCTGTGCTGCTTGCTGGAGATCAGGTTTACTCGGACCTGCAGAGACAGAACAAAATCACTGACTCTGCAGGTTTTCTGAGAGCGACTGATCTTCCAGATCAAGTAGTGGTGGATGGGGTTGAACTGTCCTGTGCTTTTGGGGAAGTTGTTAGCGGGGATGCTAAAATCGATTCGGGTGAATTTGTTGATGTGGGTGTGTTGGTTCCCCTGAAGGAGGGGTTGGCTAGGATGACGGCAAAGTACAACACATGTCTGCTGACACTGTGTGAGAACACGTGTGCCGTCATTGCTGAGAATGGACGCTGGGCTATTGTAGACTCCCATTCTCGCAGTCCTGAAGGGATGAGGGTCCCTGATGGATCCAGTGTAGTTTTGTTTTTTGACTCTGTGGGTGAAGTTCACGACTACCTGCAGAGGTCAGTTGAGGGCATTGTCCTCACAGAGTTTGAAATAGTTGGTGTTGTTTTTTCTGCTTCCAATACATTTAACCCTTTCTTAGGAAGTCCTGCAGAAAGTAACTCCCTGAACCTCTGCAAAGAGAGCCTCTTCCATGACACTTCATTAGATGTCACTGTAGAATCTAAACAGACAGCAACAAAACGAAAAATGGATTCAAAAATTGATAATGCAGACCCTTCAGTCGAAAACCTGAAGAAAGTCAAATTAGATGATGTTGCTGTGGAGGAACAGGATGTAATTTTTAGTGAGCCTGAGCAGGAAATTTTCTATTTTAACCCTTTAAATCGGCATGTCTGCCAGGCTCTGTCCTCAATGTTAAATATTGAGTTCCAAAATTTTAATGCCCCACCTGCTCCTCCCATTGGTTTGTTAGGGCCCCCTTGTACCAACGAAAAAATTATTGGAGATGGAAATTGTTACTTTAGGGCCATCTCTCAGGCTGTGAGCGGATCCCAAAACAGCCACAGAAAAATTCGGTTAGCCATCGTTAAACAATTGGAAACAAACCCCGATCTGTACAGCTGGGTAATTGGGCGCGAGTACTCCTCTGTGGCTGAGTACATAACCAAATCTAGAATGCGGTTTGTTAGTGTTTGGGCCACAGACGTGGAAATTCAAGCCACGGCTGATTTGTTAGGAGTAAATGTTTTTGTATTGTTTGATGGCAGGTGGCTTCGGCACCAGAGCAGCGGTCAGCAATTATGTGAAAATGCAATTTATATAGAAAATTGTGGTGGAACACATTTTGAGACTGTTTTGTGTGTTAAAGATCCACAACAGGACCGCTGTGCTAGTTGTTGTCCCTCTGCCAACAAACAACCAAAAACATATTACATGCGTTCATATGCCAAAGATGACAATAATTTGACAGGCGTACAGACAAATTCAATAACTGACAGCCAGATTAAATGTAGAAATTTAACTACTAAATACTTTCTATCCCAAAAAAGGCAACAAACAACAAAAAAGTTTAAAGGAAAAATCTACAGAGAAAACGAGAGGGAACGGTTGAAGCACACCATCCAAAAAAAATATTTTAAAGATGCAAGTTACAGACAGAAAGTGAAGTTGATAATTAAGACACGGCGACAAATAAGTTACGTTGAAAATGAAGATTATAGAGAAATGTTAAAGTCAAAAGTGAAAGCAAAATATAGACACGATGCCGCACACAAGACCATGATGAAAGCTCTGAGCATACAAAAATATAGAGATAATACAGCGCACAAGATCATGGTGAAAGCTCTGAGCAAACAAAAATATAGAGATAATGCAGCACACAAGATCGTGGTGAAAGCTCTGAGCAAACAAAAATATAGAGATAATGCAGCACACAAGATCGTGGTGAAAGCTCTGAGCAAACAAAAATATAGAGATAATGCAGCACACAGAACCAATGTGAAAGCTCTGAGCAAACAGAAATATAGCGGAGACTCGGCCCACAGGACCAAGGTGAAAGCTCTGAGCATAGACAAAAATAAAAGAGACGCCACACACAAGATTAAGGTTAATGTTGCAATCAAAAAGCGATACAGAGAAAACCCTGCATTCAGAAAGAGTGTCATAAATAATGTTCAACAGAAGAGGCAATTGAATAAAAAGAAAGCGGAGAGTTTTCAGGAAGTCATGCAGGACTTCCTAAAAAAGGTGGAAAAGGGTCCAGAGTTTGTTTGCTGTGTGTGCAACAGACTTCTGTTCCATCACCAGGTTTTGCTGTGTGTCAGGGAGACTTACAGCAAATCTGCGAAGATGGCAGAGATTGCAGATGTGTGCATTAGTGAGGACTACCTGCACCGCTGCAACATGGACTGTGAGAGCCCATGTTTGTTTTTAGAGACGGCGAGGAGCGCTCTTTGGATTTGCCACTGCTGCGACTCAAAGTTAAAAAGAGGTCTGACCCCGCCTGAGTGGGTCGGTAATAACCTGGAGGTTTGTCCTGTCCCACCTGAGTTGGCCTGTTTAAATAGTCTAGAGCAGCATCTGATTGCACTGCATATACCTTTCATGAAGATGCTTGCTCTGCCTAAAGGTGGGCAGAATGGTGTTCACGGCCCAATCACGTGTGTTCCTGCCAACTTGGTGCAAACGACCAATGTGCTGCCTCGGTCTGACATGGAAGGGTCTCTGTTGCGCGTCAAATTAAAGCGTAAACTGACTTACAAAGGTCATTATGAGTATCAGTTTGTGGATACCATGCACATTAGGCGGGCCTTGCAGTATTTGAAACGCAACAATAAATATTACAAAGACATAGACTTTAATGAAGCTTGGCTCAATGACTTTTGTAAAGAAGAATTGGAAGAAGAAAATCGAAACGAACCAGAAAAGCAGACGGACAAAAAAGAGGATGAGGCCGATGATGGAGAAGATGAGCTTCTCCATGACAGACAGAATCACTGCATGTTCCAAGATTCTGCTCTGTTCCCAGTGGACATCGGCCAAGAAGTCCTGGATCAGTATTTTGAAGACATTTTGAATTTGGCCCCGGCGGAAGGCAATAATCCGGTCCGATTATTGACTAATCGAGAAAATGAAGCTAAATGTTTTCCTGTCATCTTTCCCGATGGTAAAAACGTTTACCATGAAAGCAGAAAGTTCAAATTAACTCTATCGCGTTACTTTAACAACAGGATCCTCCATGCTGACGGTAGGTTTGCACAGAACGTCGAGTACATCTTTTTTGCACAGTACATGTCGGAGGTGGAGAAGGTTGTTTCTAGTGTGTCTGTGGCTCTCAGAAAAGAAAAATCAGGAAGTGCATCTGAAGGTGTAAGTGCCGATGCACATTCTGAGAAAACCCTGAAGAAGCTGCTGGAAGCAGATCAGGGCTTTTGTTTCCTCCGGCCTATTCGAGGCACTCCGGCATTCTGGCAGGCAACACAGAAGGACCTGTTGGCCTGTGTTCGTCAGCTGGGTATTCCAACGTGGTTCTGTTCGTTCTCTGCTGCCGACATGCGTTGGAAAAATCTCCTCGACACTGTGTTAAGACAGGAGGGGAGAACCCAGACAGCTGACCAGTTGGATTGGGCTGAGAGGTGTGAATTGTTGCGCAGGAACAGTGTCACAGCAGCACGCATGTTTGACTTCCGCTGGCACTGTTTCCTGAGGGTGGTCCTGATGTCTCCGGCTAATCCTATAGGGAAAATTGTGGATTTCTTTTATAGGATTGAGTTTCAGCAGCGTGGGTCCCCTCACGTGCATGTTTTGTTTTGGATTGAGGGGGCTCCACGGATAGGGAAAGAGTCGGAAGAGGAGGTCGCGGCGTTCATAGATAGATACGTCACCTGCGAGATTCCTCAGGATGAAGTGTTGAAGGAAATTGTTCTGGCTGTCCAGCAGCACTCTAGGAACCACACCAAGTCATGTAAGAAGGGCGGGACCAAATGTCGCTTCAACTTTCCAAAAACAGCATCCGGCCGCACATTTGTTATCGAAGATGAAAAGATTGTGAAATGCCCAAAATGTACCGACCCGAACGTTAAAGCCGGCGAAGTATCCAAATTAGAATGCATCTGCTGGAAGATTGACATGAAGAAGCAGATTGCTGCGGAGGCATTTGACTTTTTGACCGAAATTAATCGCGTTGTTAATGACGACAAATCAGAATTCAAAACCCTGGAGCAGATCTTTGAGTATTTCCAAATTGACCAGGAAATATACGAGAAACTGTTCAGGGCCTGCCATCGGAGAAGCCAGGTCGTCCTAAAAAGAAACAAAAATGAAATCTGGATCAACCCCTACAACAAGTCCCTGTTAAAATGTTGGAATGCAAACATGGACATTCAGTACATCGTTGATGCGTTCGCTTGCGTCGTGTACATCATCTCGTACATTTCAAAAGAAGAGCGCGAAATTGGCCTGTTGTTGCGAAACACCCAAAAAGAAGCGGAAAAGGGAAACACCAGTGCAAAAGAGACACTGAAGAAATTAGGCACCGTATATTTACACAATCGGCATGTGTCGGCTCAAGAAGCAGTGTATAGATTGGCTAATATGCACCTAAAAGAATGCTCCAGAAAAGTTGTGTTCATTCCAACCGGGGACAACATCATTAGGATGAGCAAACCGCTTGCTGTTCTGCAGCAGCAAGATGAGTCCGGGTCCCAGTGGATGCTAAACATCGTGGACCGGTACAAAAATAGGCCACACGATCAGGAATTTGACGACCTGTGCATTGCTACTTTCGCGTCCGAATATCGGCTATTGTCAAAAAACGAAAGCTCCAAAAATGCGATAGAGCTCCAAAATAATTGTGGTCTGGTCGTAAAACGCACACGCACCAAACCTGCAGTCGTCCGTTATGCGCGCTTCTCCGAGCACAAAAATCCGGAGCGGTTTCATTTGAGTATTCTCCAATTATTCCTCCCGTATCGCACGGACGACGACCTGAAACCGCAGGATTTCAAATTCTATCAGGATTATTATAAGAATGGTACAGTGCGTCTTCGTAGCGGTGAACACACTGTTGAAAGTGTTGTTGATCGGAACCGGGAGAAGTTCGAGCTTGAGGCTGATGCGTTAGAGCTGGCCCAGGCTGAGCTGTCGGATGCAGAGTTTTTGGAGGCTGCATGGGACATTTTGGTCCCCGGGGCCCAGTTGGAGCAGCGGGAGAGTGAGATGGAGCAGCGAGAGCAGCTGGTAGAGAGAGGGACAGAGGGGGAACATCAGGAGGACATTCCAGATCTGGATGTTCTCCGTGGAGAAGCTGCTCGACTAGAGAAGAGTCCCGGTCTCAGTAGGGAGGAGGGGCTGTTGCTCATCAGCTCTCTGAATGAGCTGCAGCTCTCCACCTTCCTACATGTCAGAGAGTGGTGTTTACAGAAGGTCTCAGGTCAGAATCCAGATCCTCTGCACATGTTTGTTACAGGCGGTGCAGGGACTGGAAAGAGCCACCTGATCAGAGCGATCCAGTACGAGGCTACGAGGTTGCTGTCACCTCTGTGTCTCCAGCCGGACGCTGTGTCGGTTCTGCTGACCGCCCCCACAGGGATTGCTGCCTACAGTCTGAAGGCAGCAACCATTCACACTACATTTGGAATCGGTACAGAATTCCGTCTGCCGTACTCTCCTTTGGGCGAGGAGAAACTTAATTCTATGCGCGTTAAGTACCACGATTTGCAGATTTTGATCACTGATGAGATTTCCATGGTGGACCACAGACTATTGATCTACATCCACGGCAGACTGCGACAAATTAAACAAACAGGTGACTTTTCCCCATTTGGAAAAGTGTCAATTATCGCTGTTGGAGATTTCTATCAGTTGCCTCCCGTTAGAGGGAAACCACTTTATGCAGACAAATCTGAGCTAAATTTGTGGTCCATGTGCTTCAAAGTGGTTGAACTGAGAGAGATCGTCCGACAGAAAGACCAAGCATTTGCACAGATGTTAAACAGGCTTAGGACGCGTACAAAAGACACTAAATTGTTGCCCAGTGATGTGCAAATGCTGAAGCAGTGTGAAACGGGCGAGGACAGCACGGCTTTGCACATTTTCCCCACCAATGCCCAAGTGTTTCAACACAACTTGGAGCAGCTGAAAATTACATGTGAAAATTATTGTGAAATTGTTGCAGAAGACTTTATCCCGAGTAAAGAGACGGGTAAACTGCAACTGATGAGTGGGCATCATAAAAAAGTGAAGAACAGCTGTTTGGAAGAGAGGCTGTTATTGGGAGTCAACGCTCGAGTGATGCTATGCAAAAATTTAGACATCACAGATGGATTGGTAAATGGGGCATGCGGCATAGTCACCCACATTGAATCTTACACAGAGGGGGGGTTTCCAAAATATGTTTATGTGAAATTTGACGACGAGGAAATTGGGAAAATAGCTCGGAGAACGTGTGCCAAAGCCGACTTGCCTGGTTCCACTGCTATAGAGCCCGAGGAAGAGCGGGTGAGCCAAAAGGGGGGGATGAGGAGACAGTTCCCACTCAAGCTGGCATGGGCTTGTACCGTCCACAAGGTACAAGGCCTGACCGTGGACAAGGCTGTGGTCTCCTTTAACAAGATCTTTGCTGCTGGACAGGTGTATGTTGCTGTGAGTCGGGTCAGGACCATCGAGGGGTTAATCATTCGGGATTTTAAGGAAAAGGCGATTTACTGCAATAAACATGCGAAGGCTGCTCTGCAGAAGATGCCCCCCCTCCTGAGTGGTGAAAGATGTGACCCGTCTTCTTTCAGAGTTTTCCTGCTGAATGTTCAGGGATTATGCAGACATGTCTCCTATCTGGCCCACTGTACACAGCAGCTGCAGCCTAACTGCATTGCTGTGACGGAGACATGGCTGACCCCTAGTTCTGCCTTAGAAGCTGTCCAAATGGACGGCTTCAGTTTCCACAGCCGTCCGAGAGGGGTTTCCTACAGTGGAACCAACCCAGCATTAGTTGGCCTGAAGAGCCAGCAACATGGTGGGGTTGGGATCTACTGTACGGACGGAGGAGACTACCAAATTCTGGAGAAGCCAGACCTTAATTTGGAGTGTATTGTTTACAGGAGTCTGGCTCTAAATTTAGTGTTAGCTGTAGTGTATCGGCCCCCCTCCTATCCTGTAGTGCTGTTTAGATCCCACCTACAGGATTTAGTACTTTGGTTAGAAACTCAAAGTGAATCAGTAGTAGTGATGGGAGATTTTAATGAAGACATCCTGAAGTCCTCTTCCATTTTTAATCTGATGACGGACAGAGGCTTCAGGCAGCATGTCACTTCTCCCACAACAGAGAGGGGGGAAACCATCATAGATCATGTCTATGCCAAAACTTCCAAATTTACTGTCAAGGCCGTGGTCAGTCAAATTTACTTTAGTGACCACGAGGGGATCCTCTGTTCATTTAGTGCATCCTAGAGGGGGGAGTTTTCTGCTGGAGACAGCCTGGTGTTTATTGTAGGGTGGGGAATTGTCGTTGGATTTGTTTCTAGTGAAAAGGGGGGGGGGGTGAAACATGATGGAGTGCATTTTCTGGGAAACATTATTTTATAACTTTCTTTCATGTTAAATGTCATATTAAATGGCATATCTATTTTAAAGGGTAAGTTCTTGATTTTTGTTCTTCAATGCATGTGTTCATGTTCAAATGTTCGGTTTCTTTTACTGTATTTCAACAAGCATGTGACACAAAGACACCTAATTTCTAACAGCTTTTTAAAGCAATTGGATTGACATTCACTTCAAATGTGTTTGATCATTAGAAGTCTAATGCAGGTTGAAATACAGGTTTTGCTTCCATGTTCTGTCAAAAAAGCAAAAGGCACTGGTAGTTGGTACTCTGGCTTCAGCCAGACGGGGTTCAACTCCCTGCAGTGTCCTTGAAAATTCTTTGACTTTGACATGAAACATCAAAAATAATTTATCTTCCAAAAAATATTATTCTCAATTTGAAAAGATAACATGTTTATAAAGAATTGTTTATTTTTATAAAGAATTGTTTAGGAATTGGTAAATATAGCAATAATAAAATCAAGATATCATTGATCATGATGATGTTTTTTATTTTTATTTTACTCTAATTGTTGTATTTGTTTGTAATATGGTGGTACCAGCCTGACACTTTTTTTTTTGTCCCTCAAGTTTCAGATATGAGGTCGCTGCTGCTGTTCCTGGAAAAATCTTTTCATTTGAAACCAAAGATTATTCTCCAGTAGAAAAAATGCTTTAACTTCTCAAGAACTGCGTCCTGTTCCAGAAAGGTTTAACTCGCCATCTGATAATCCCTGAGCTCCAGGAGTGATGGACGTGCACGCTGACACTCTCTCAATTGATCACCAAATTCATGATCCACCATGGAAAGTGAAGGAGAGAGGAAAGGTGCAGCATACAGAGGCACCGTTGGAGATTTTAATGAATGCTTATGAAGAATTTAAGTCCATCTTTGCTAAGAGAGCCACCCTAATGAACAAAATGTTGTCAATAAGAAATAAAAGGTTCCCTATGAGCCTTACCACTGTTATCTTGCTATAAGGATGATCAGTAGTGACACCCTAATGACCAAAATGTTGTCAAAAAGTGAAGTGGATTGCAAAGCTTTCCAGGAAAAATGGAAAGTTTTATTTGTTCAGGAAGCTTAATGCAAAATCTGCATGCTTTGTATGTCATCAACAGGTTGCAGTGCTCAAAGAGTATAGCATTCAGCACCAATATGGGACACATCATAAAGGAAAGTTTCACCATTTGCAGTGAAGAAAATAAAATTTTTTACAAATTGTTACCGGAACAGAGAAAGCAACCCTTTGCATTTACTGCAGCTGTAACGTCACTGATGGAGCAGTGACAGCTTCCTTACTGCAGACAAGTTGGAGCAAACTTCCAAACCATTTTCAGTGTTGTGCCCCAAAAAGCAATTGACTTTTGCCAACATAAGGTTGTCAAGGATTACGATTGCAGATACATCTCTGAGGAGACTTGGGCGGCCAAATGAAGGAATAAAGGAATCTTTTGCAATTTCAGTGTCTATTGATGACAGCACCGACATCACAGATATTGTACAGCTGTGCATATTTATTAGAGGTGTTGAAGAGACCTCCACAGCACAGTTTCTTGAGTAGAAGGACACAACAGCAGCAGCTGATGACAGTCAGCTCTCTAGTTACCGCGCAGGACAATGTTTGAGTAAACTGATCACATGATGTCAGTCACTGATGGAGCTCCATCAAAGGTCAGGAAGAAAGTAGATGGTGCCTCCAAATTTAGGGAGCCAACCAGGAAAAGATCCTTGGACATTTTATTGATTTAGCACAGTGAAATGTGCTGTTTTTATGGTTTTGAAGTTTCAGGAGAGCAAAAGAGCTTAACTCAAAATTCTTGTTATATTCACAAAAGTTTACAAAGATATTTTAGTTTAATTTTTATTAATTTTCACATTTGCGCATAAATTTTAGGCAGTGTTTCATATTTTTCCGTACCCCCTCTTCAGTTAAGATAAATCATTTTTTTGTTTAGTCAGTTTAAAAATAACACGTAGTTTTCAGACTGTTATTTTACTATCATTCAAATTAATTAAATTAAGTAAGTGTAACTTTGGTGCTGCTGTTAGATCGGCACCGCAAGGGATTGTGGAATACCATTCCCTTTGCGTTTCCATGGTGACTCCGTAAATTGGCGATCCATTGAGAATGTCTTTATGCACGTGCATTAACCCAGGGTTACCAAGTCAAGCGTAATTACGCCAACTCATATCCGGCCTTTTGGTACCGAAATACCCCAAGTAAGCAAGTTCAGGCGGATTTCAGCCAGAGTTCAGGCTTACAGTCAGTGTTCTTTAAACATGCCTCCTGGAATACCCCCCTGTCCAGCTGTGATCAGACAGGTTGAATGTGGCCCCCGAACCAAAATAACTTTTGACACCCTTGGTTTGAGCTGTGATATGCTAATTACTGGGCTCCAAAGGTAATGCACGTGCATGATGGAGACATGATTGCACTATCAATTGAAAATCAAATAATGATCCACAATGAAAAGTGAAAGAGAGGGGAAACTGCTTAAAGAGCTTATTATGCTAACGGTGCTAATGTAGCTAAAAGTGCTAGCATAGCAATTAGCATCATCAACTGACTCAGAAAAACACATTGTTTAATATGCTAACTATTTAAAATATGCTATTTATGCTAGTGTGGCTAAAAGAGATGGCATTGTGATTAGCATCATCAACTGACTCTCAAAAACATTGTTTAATATCCTAATTATGCTAACTATGCTAGTTATGCTAATATACCTAAAAGTGCTAATATAGCGAACAGCATCTTTAATACTCTCAGAAAAACACATTGCTCAAAATGCTAATTATGCTAACTATGCTAGCTATACTAATGTGGCTAAAAGTGCTAGCATAGCGATCAGCGTCATCAACTGACTCAGAAAAACACATTACCTAAAATGCTAATTATGCTAGCTATGCTAGCTATGCTAATGTGGCTAAAAGTGCTAGCATAGCGATCAGCATCATCAACTGACTCAGAAAAACACAATACCTAAAATGCTAATTATGCTAACTATGCTAGCTATGCTAATGTGGCTAAAAGTGCTAGCATAGCGATCAGCATCATCAACTGACTCAGAAAAACACATTACCTAAAATGCTAATTATGCTAACTATGCTAGCTATGCTAATGTGGCTAAAAGTGCTAGCATAGCGATCAGCATCATCAACCAACTCAGAAAAACACATTACCTAAAATGCTAATTATGCTAACTATGCTAGCTATGCTAATGTGGCTAAAAGTGCTAGCATAGTGATCAGCATCATCAACTGACTCAGAAAAATACATTACCTAAAATGCTAATTATGCTAACTATGCTAACTATGCTAATGTGGCTAAAAGTGCTAGCATAGCGATCAGCATCATCAACTGACTCAGAAAAACACATTACCTAAAATGCTAATTATGCTAACTATGATAGTTATGCTAACATAGCTAAAAGTGCTAGCATAGCGATCAGCATCATCAACTGACTCAGAAAAACACATTCCTCCATTGGTGAGAGTTATATGTCATAAGTTGCTAAAAAACCCACTTTTTCCAAAATGGCGGCTTTTATGTTGATTTTATCTCCATAGCAACCATTTTATATTTTGGTCCCCTCGGGAGGACGAACAGATTGACTTCAGTTTCGGACAAATCGGTAAAAGTAAACTTTTTGTCGTCCTTAGCAACAGTGGTTTTATGCTAACCACGCCCACATTCCTTATATGTCCATATCCAGTGTTTTTCAATGTAATCTGTTTCAGGCATGAATGCATGCATTCAATTTTCACTGTATTGTATTGAAATGCATGGGAGTTATAACAGTGCGCCACTTTGCTAGCTCGCCACGCGCACGCCGTTTAAAATCTACAACTTCTAATTCCAACATTTTTTCCACAGTAGCTTGCCGTTGATGCCCAAAAAGTTTCGAGACGATCGATGAAAATTCCAACGACAAGTTTACGTTTGAATCTGGTGGTAAAGGTGTTTTTTATAGAAAATTCAAGATGGCCGCCTTTTCCCGAGGTCAAAGGTCGACAAAACTCCAGAGGTGATTGTAAACTTACACTAGGGACATGCGCGTCAAATTTCGTGAAAATCGCTCGAAAAAAAGTTCATTTTTCCATATTGTGTAAAAACGCGAAAAACTCAAAATGGCGGATTTTGGCACAAAATGGCCGCCAAACCGTAGGTCGTGTCGCCATCACATAATGATTTCAAAACTTTGTTTGGATATACCCGACAAAGTTATCTGGGTTTCGCTAGCCGATTCATAAAAAAAAAAAATCCGAAATTTTTTTTTTTAGCCGAGTCAGCACTTTTTTTTGCGACCGTTTTTTGTTTACCACGGCCACATTCCTTTATCGATTTTGTCGTATGTGACATCGTTTTGTTCAGTGTGGGCCAGGTTATCGCATATTTCAGTTTCAGGCTATTTCGATAAAATATGTGCGAGCTAGCTAAAATGGCGACGGTTGCGAATTCGCCACGCGCACGTGTTTCAAATTCTACAACTTCTAATTCCAACATTTTGTCCACAGTAGCTTGCCATTGATGCCCGAGAAATTTCAAAAAGATCGATAAAAATCCCTAGGACGAGTTTTCGTTTGTATCCGTTACTAAAGGTGCTTTTTTTTGAAAATTCAAGATGGCCGCCCCTTGCCAAGGTCAAAGGTCAACGAAACTTCTTTGGTTATTGTAGAATCATGGTTTTGGCATGTGTGTGCAATTTCATGAAAATCGCTTAAACAAAAGTGTCGTTTTCCCATATTGTCAAAAAACACGAAATTCGCCATTTTTCTGAGTTCGCCACAAAATGGCCGACAAGCCGTAAGTCGTGTGGCCATCCCATAATGATTTCATAACTTCTTTGGGATATCCCCAACACGCGTGTTTTGGTTTCGTAACAGTATTTCAAAATATTTTTTTTTGGCCCCATAAGCGATTTTCGGCCCATTCATTTTTTTTACGGGAACGCTCGCCGTGATGTCATCATCGTGGGGGGGGTGATGTTGTCTTTGCCGAAAATTCATTTTCAATTTATCCCAGATGTGTGCCAATTTTGGTGAGTTTTCGGGTATGTGGCGGGGGTCAAATTTGAGCTCAAAGACGCCGTTAGAAACAATAATAATAATAATAATAATAAAAAAACATTCGAAAAACAATATAGAAGTTTTTGCAGTCAGGTGGCCTATGTATTTCAATGCGGCCTGTCTTTTACTATAGGCTGGGCATGTCTTTTTGGCTTTAAACCCGTTCTTTGAGGGCTTTTTGGGGCTTTTTTGTTTTTTTGTCGTCATTTTTGCGACTACAATTTTGACGTTTGTGCGTTGGTGTTGTGCGTGTGTGTGTGTATTTTTGTTGTGTTACACAATTGTCGTGTCATTTTGTGCTTTGGGCGACTTTTGACCCCATTTTTGGGCGTTTTGACGCGTTTTTTTGACGTTTTGGACTTTTTGAGTGTTCGACCCTCGTACCAGTTACAATATGGTCCTTGCAGTCTATGACTGCTGCGGGCCATAATAATAAAAATGAAACAAAGCAGAAACAATATAGAAGTTTTTGCAGTCAGGTGGCCTATGTATTTCAATGCGGCCTGTCTTTTACTATAGGCTGGGCATGTCTTTTTGGCTTTAAACCCGTCTTTTGAGGGCTTTTTGGGGCTTTTTTGTGTTTTTGTCGTCATTTTTGCGACTACAATTTTGTCGCTTGTGCGGGAGTGTTGTGCGTGTGTGTGTTTATTTTTGTTGCATTACACAATTGTCGTGTCGTTTTGTGCTTTGGGCGACTTTTGACCCCATTTTTTGGCGTTTTGACGCGTTTTTTTGACGTTTTGGACTTTTTGAGTGTTCGACCCTCATACCAGTTACAATATGGTCCTTGCAGTCTATGACTGCTGCGGGCCATAATAATAATGAAACGAAGCAGAAACAATATAGAAGTTTTTGCAGTCAGGTGGCCTATGTATTTCAATGCGGCCTGTCTTTTACTATAGGCTGGGCATGTCTGTTTGGCTTTAAACCCGTCTTTTGAGGGCTTTTTGGGGCTTTTTTGTGTTTTTGTCGTCATTTTTGCGACTACAATTCTAACGTTTGTGCGATGGTGTTGTGCGTGTGTGTGTGTATTTTTGTTGCGTTACACAATTGTCGTGTCGTTTTGTGCTTTGGGCGACTTTTGACCCCATTTTTTGGCGTTTTGACGCGTTTTTTTGACGTTTTGGACTTTTTGAGTGTTCGACCCTCGTAGCAGTTACAATATGGTCCTTGCACTCTGTGAGTGCTGCGGGCCATAATTAAAGCCGCAAGCGGCGTTGTATGGCCCGCAGACGCAACCCGCCTCCACGCCCAACTCTACGCACCACCGCTGACCTCACCGCCCTCACAGCCCGCAAATTAAAAGCTAGTCAAGGCTGGATTTGCTAATTATGCTAACAATGCTAACTATGCTAATGTGGCTAAAAGTGCTAGCATTGCGATCAGCATCATCAACTGACTCAGAAAAACACATTATCTAAAATGCTAATTATGCTAACTATGCTAGCTACGCTAATGTGGCTAAAAGTGCTAGCATAGCGATCAGCATCATCAACTGACTCAGAAAAACACATTACCTAAAATGCTAATTATGCTAACTATGCTAGCTATGCTAATGTGGCTAAAAGTGCTAGCATAGCGATCAGCATCATCAACTGACTCAGAAAAACACATTACCTAAAATGCTAATTATGCTAACTATGCTAGCTATGCTAATGTGGTTAAAAGTGCTAGCATAGCGATCAGCATCATCAACTGACTCAGAAAAACACATTACCTAAAATGCTAATTATGCTAACTATGCTAGCTATGCTAATGTGGCTAAAATTGCTAGCATAGCGATAAGCATCATTTACTGACTCAGAAAAACATATTCCTCCATTGGTGAAAGCTATATGTCATAAGTTGATAAAAAAACGACTTTTTCCAAAATGGTGGCTTTTCTGTTTATTTTATCTCCATAGCAACCATTTTATGTTTTGGTCCACTTCAGAAGACGAACAGATTGACGTCAATTTCGGATAAATCGGTAAAAGTAAACTTTTTGTCGTCCTTAGCAACAGTGGTTTTATGCTAACCACGCCCACATTCCTTATATGTCCATGTCCAGTCTTTTTCAATGTATTCTGTTTCAGGCATGAATGCATGCATTCAATTTTCACTGTATTGTATTGAAATGCATGGGAGTTATAACAGTGCGCCACTTTGCTAGCTTGCCACGCACACGCCGCTCAAAATCTACAACTTCTACTTCCAACATTTTTTCCACAGTAGCTTGCCATTGATGCCCAAAAAGTTTCGAGACAATCGATGAAAATTCCAACGACAAGTTTACGTTTGAATCTGGTGGTAAAGGTGTTTTTTATAGAAAATTCAAGATGGCCGCCTTTTCCCGAGGTCAAAGGTCGACGAAACTCCAAAGGTGATTGTAGACTTACGCTAGGGACATGCGAGTCAAATTTCGTGAAAATCGCTCGAAAAAAAGTTCATTTTTCCATATTGTGTAAAAACGCGAAAAACGCAAAATAGCAGATTTTGGCAAAAAATGGCCGCCAAACCGTAGGTCAAGTCGCCATCACGTAATGATTTCAAAACTTTCTTTGGATATACCCGACAAAGTTATCTGAGTTTCGTTAGCCGATTCTTAAAAATAAAATCCCAAAAAAATTTTTTTTGCCGAGTCAGCACTTTTTTTTGCGACGGTTTTTTGTTTACCACGGCCACATTCCTTTATGGATTTTGTCGTATGTGACATCGTTTTGTTCAGTGTGGGACAGGGTATCGCATATTTCAGTTTCAGGCTATTCCGACAAAATATGTGCGAGCTAGCTAAAATGGCGATGGTTGCGAATTCTTCACGGGCACGCGTTTCAAATTCTACAACTTCTAATTCCAACATTTTGTCCACAGTAGCTTGCCATTGATGCCCGAGAAGTTTCAAAAAGATCGATAAAAATCCCTAGGACGAGTTTTCGTTTGTATCCATTACTAAAGGTGCTTTTTTTTGAAAATCCAAGATGGCCGCCCCTTGCCAAGGTCAAAGGTCAACAAAACTTCTTTGGTAGTTGTAGAATCGTGTTTGTGGCATGTGTGTGCAATTTCGTGAAAATCGCTTGAACAAAATTGTCGTTTTCCCATATTGTGAAAAAACACGAAAATCGCCATTTCTCTGAGTTTGCCACAAAATGGCCGCCAAGCCGTAAGTCGTGTGGCCATCCCATAATAATTTCAGAACTTCTTTGGGATATCTCCAACACAAGTGTTTGGGTTTCGTAACTGTATTTCAAAAAAAAATTTTTTGGCCCCATAAGCGATTTTCGGCCCATTCATTTTTTTTACGGGAACGCTCGCTGTGATGTCATCGACTTCGGGGGGGTGACGTTCTCTTTGCCGAAAATTCATTTTCAATTTATCCCAGGTGTGTGCCAATTTTGGTTAGTTTTCGGGTATGTGGCGGGGGTCAAATTTGAGCTCAAGGGATCCGTTAGAAACAAGAATAATAATTAAAGCCGCAAGCGGCGTTGTATGGCCCGCAGACGCAACCCGCCTTCCACGCCCAACTCTACGCACCACCGCCTCCCTCACTGCCCACTTTTGATAAAGGCTAGTCAAAACGGCTTTTGCTAATTATGCTAACTATGCTAGCTATGCTGACTTGGCTAAAAGTGCTAGCATTGCGATCAGCATCATCAACTGACTCAGGAAAACAGATTATTAAAAATGCTAATTATGCTAACTATGCTAGCTATGGTAATGTGGCTAAAAGTGCTAGCATAGCGATCAGAATCATCAACTGACTCAGAAAAACACATTACCTAAAATGCTAATTATGCTAACTATGCTAACTATGCTAATGTGGCTAAAAGTGTTAGCATAGCGATCAGCATCATCAACTGACTCAGAAAAACACATTACCTAAAATGCTAATTATGCTAACTATGCTAGCTATGCTAATGTGGCTAAAAGTGCTAGCATAGCGATCAGCATCATCAACTGACTCAGAAAAACACATTACCTAAAATGCTAATTATGCTAACTATGCTAGCTATGCTAATGTGGCTAAAAGTGCTAGCATAGCGATCAGCATCATCAACTGACTCAGAAAAACACATTACTAAAAATGCTAATTATGCTAACTATGCTAGCTATGCTAATGTGGCTAAAAGTGCTAGCATAGCGATCAGCATCATATACTGACTCAGAAAAACACATTGCCTAAAATGCTAATTATGCTAACTATGCTAGCTATGCTAAAGTGGCTAAAAGTGCTAGCATAGCGATCGGCATCATCAACTGACTCAGAAAAACACATTCCTCCATTGGTGAGAGCTATATGCCATAAGTTGATAAAAAACCCACTTTTTTCAAAATGGCGGCTTTTCTGTTGATTTTATCTCCATAGCAACCATTGTATGTTTTTGTCCCCTCGGGAGGACGAACAGATTGACGTCAGTTTCGGACAAATCGGTAAAAGTAAACTTTTTGTCGTCCTTAGCAACAGTGGTTTAATGCTAACCACGCCCACATTCCTTATATGTCCATATCCAGTGTTTTTCAATGTATTCTGTTTCAGGCATGAATGCATGCATTCAATTTTCACTGTATTGTATTGAAATGCATGGGAGTTATAACAGTGCGCCACTTTGCTAGCTTGCCACGCGCACGCCGTTTAAAATCTACAACTTCTAATTCCAACATTTTTTCCACAGTAGCTTGCCATTGATGCCCAAAAAGTTTCGAGACAATCAATGAATATTCCAACGACAAGTTTACGTTTGAATCCGGTGGTAAAGGTGTTTTTTATAGAAAATTCAAGATGGCCGCCTTTTCCCAAGGTCAAAGGTCGACGAAACTCCAGAGGTGATTGTGGACTTACGCTAGGGACATGCGCATCAAATTTCGTCAAAATCGCTCGAAAAAAAGTTCATTTTTCCATATTGTGTAAAAACGCGAAAAACGCACAATGGTAGATTTTGGCACAAAATGGACGCCAAACCGTAGGTCGTGTCGCCATCATGTAATGATTTCAAAACTTTCTTTAGATATACCCGACCAAGTTATCTGAGTTTCGTTAGCCGATTCTTAAAAATAAAATCCGAAATAAAATTTTTTTGCCGAGTCAGCACTTTTTTTTGCGACGGTTTTTTGTTTACCACGGCCACATTCCTTTATGGATTTTGTCGTATGTGACATCGTTTTGATCAGTGTGGGACAGGGTATCGCATATTTCAGTTTCAGGCTATTCCGACAAAATATGTGCGAGCTAGCTAAAATGGCGACGGTTGCGAATTCGCCACGGGCACGCGTTTCAAATTCTACAACTTCTAATTCCAACATTTCGTCCACAGTAGCTTGCCATTGATGCCCGAGAAGTTTCAAGAAGATTGATAAAAATCCCTAGGACAAGTTTTCGTTTGTATCCGTTAATAAAGGTGCTTTTTTTTTAAATTCAAGATGGCCGCCCTTTCCCAAGGTCAAAGGTCAACAAAAATTCTTTGGTAGTTGTAGAATCGTGTTTGTGGAATGTGTATGAAATTTCGTGAAAATCGCTTGAACAAAAGTGTCATTTTCCCATATTGTCAAAAAACACGAAAATCGCTATTTCTCTGAGTTCGCCACAAAATGGCCGCCAAGCCGTAGGTCGTGTGGCCATCCCATAATTTTTTTATAACTTCTTTGGGATATCTCCAACACGCGTGTTTTGGTTTCGTAACTGTATTCCGAAATATTTTTTTTTGGCCCCATAAGCGATTTTCGGCCCATTCATTTTTTTTACGGGAACGCTCGCTGTGATGTCATCGACTTCGGGGGGGTGACGTTCTCTTTGTCGAAAATTCATTTTCAATTTATCCCAGATGTGTGCCAATTTTGGTGAGTTTTCGGGTATGTGGCGGGGGTCAAATTTGAGCTCAACGGATCCGTAAGAAAGAAGAAACGTAATAAAAAAAATAATAATTAAAGCCGCAAGCGGCGTTGTATGGCCCGCAGACGCAACCCGCCTTCCACGCCCAACTCTACGCACCACCGCCCTCACCGCCCTCACCGCACACTTTTGATGAAGGCTAGTCAAAACTGCATATGCTAATTATGCTAACTATGCTAGCTATGCTAGCTATGCTAATGTGGCTAAAAGTGCTAGCATAGCGATCAGCATCATCAACTGACTCAGAAAAACACATTACCTAAAATGCTAATTATGCTAACTATGCTAGCTATGCTAATGTGGCTAAAAGTGCTAGCATTGCGATCAGCATCTTTAACTGACTCAGAAAAAAACATTATATAAAATGCTAATAATGCTAACTATGCTAGCTATGCTAATGTGGCTAAAAGTGCTAGCATAGCGATCAGCATCATCAACTGACTCAGAAAAACACATTACCTAAAATGCTAATTATGCTAACTATGCTAGCTATGCTAATGTGGCTAAAAGTGCTAGCATAGCGATCAGCATCTTTAACTGACTCAGAAAAAAACATTATATAAAATGCTAATAATGCTAACTATGCTAGCTATGCTAATGTGGCTAAAAGTGCTAGCATAGCGATCAGCATCATCAACTGACTCAGAAAAACACATTACCTAAAATGCTAATTATGCTAACTATGCTAGCTATGCTAATGTGGCTAAAAGTGCTAGCATAGCGATCAGCAACATTAACTGACTCAAAAAAACACATCACCTAAAATGCTAATTATGCTATCTATGCTAGCTATGCTAATGTGGCTAAAAGTGCTAGCATAGCGATCAGCATCATTAACTGACTCAGAAAAACACATTATCTAAAATGCTAATTATGCTAACTATGCTAGCTATGCTAATGTGGCTGAAAGTGCTAACATTGTGATCAGCATCATCAATTGACTCAGAAAATACATTACCTAAAATGCTTATTATGCTAACTATGCTAGCTATGCTAATGTGGCTAAAAGTGCTAGCATAGCAATCATTATCATCAATTGACTCAGAAAAACACATTAGCTAAAATGCTAATTATGCTAACTATGTTAGTTATGCTAACATAGCTAAAAGTGCTAGCATAGCGATCTGCATCATCAACTGACTCAGAAAAACACATTCCTCCATTGGTGAGAGCTATGTGTCATAAGTTGATAAAAAACCCACTTTTTCCAAAATGGCGGCTTTTCTGTTGATTTTATCTCCATAGCAACCATTTTATGTTTTGGTCCCCTCGGGATGATGAACAGATTGACGTCAGTTTCGGACAAATCGGTAAAAGTAAACTTTTTGTCGTCCTTAGCAACAGTGGTTTTATGCTAACCACGCCCACATTCCTTATATGTCCATATCCAGTGTTTTTCAATGTATTCAGTTTCAGGCATTAATGCATGCATTCAATTTTCACTGTATTGTATTGAAATGCATGGGAGTTATAACAGTGCGCCACTTTGCTAGCTTGCCACGCGCACGCCGTTCAAAATCTACAACTTCTAATTCCAACATTTTTTACACAGTAGCTTGCCATTGATGCCCAAAAAGTTTTGAGACGATCGAAGAAAATTCCAACGACAAGTTTACGTTTGAATCTGGTGGTTAAGGTGTTTTTTATAGAAAATTCAAGATGGCCGCCTTTTCCCGAGGTCAAAGGTCGACGAAACTCCAGAGGTGATTGTAGACTTACGCTAGGGACATGTGCGTCAAATTTCGTGAAAATCGCTCGAAAAAAAGTTCATTTTTCCATATCGTGTAAAAACGCGAAAAACGCAAAATGGCATATTTTGGCACAAAATGGCCGCCAAACCGTAGGTCGTGTCGCCATCACGTAATGATTCCAAAACTTTCTTTGGATATACCCGACAAAGTTATCTGGGTTTCGTTAGCCGATTCTTAAAAATAAAATCCGAAAAAAATTTTTTTTGCCGAGTCAGCACTTTTTTTTGCGACGGTTTTTTGTTTACCACGGCCACATTCCTTTATCGATTTTGTCGTATGTGACATCGTTTTGTTCAGTGTGGGCCAGGGTATCGCATATTTCAGTTTCAGGCTATTCCGATAAAATATGTGCGAGCTAGCTAAAATGGCGACGGTTGCGAATTCGCCACGCGCACGCGTTTCAAATTCTACAACTTCTAATTCCAACATTTTGTCCACAGTAGCTTGCCATTGATGCCCGAGAAGTTTCAAAAAGATCGATAAAAATCCCTAGGACGAGTTTTCGTTTGTATACGTTACTAAAGGTGCTTTTTTAAGAAAATTCAACATGGCCGCCCCTTCCCAAGGTCAAAGGTCAACGAAACTTCTTTGGTTATTGTAGAATCAGGGTCTTGGCATGTGTATGCAATTTCGTGACAATCGCTTAAACAAAAGTGTCATTTTCCCATATTGTCAAAAAACACGAAAATCGCCATTTCTCTGAGTTCGCCACATAATGGCCGCCAAGCCGCAGGTCGTGTGGCCATCCCATAATAATTTCATAACTTCTTTGGGATATCTCCAACACGCCTGTTTTGGTTTCGTAACTGTATTTTGAAATATTTTTTTTTGGCCCCATAAGCGATTTTCGGCCCATTCATTTTTTTGACGGGATTGCTCGCCGTGATGTCATCATCGTGGGGGGGGTGACGTTTTCTTTGCCGAAAATTCATTTTCAATTTATCCTAGGTGTGTGCCAATTTTGGTGAGTTTTCGGGTATGTGGTGGGGGTCAAATTTTGGCTCAAAGTGGAAGAAAGAAAGAAGAAGAATAATTAAAGCCGCAAGCGGCGTTGTATGGCCCGCAGACGCAACCCGCCTTCCACGCCCAACTCTACGCACCACCGTCCTCACCGCCCACGTTGATAAAGGGTAGTCAAAATTGCTCAAAATGCTAATTATGCTAACTATGCTAACTATGCTAATGTGGCTAAAAGTGCTAGCATTGCGATCAGCATCATCAATTGACTCAGAAAAACACATTACCTAAAATGCTAATTATGCTCACTATGTTAGCTATGCTAACATAGCTAAAAGTGCTAGCATAGCGATCAGCATCATCAACTGACTCAGAAAAACACATTCCTCCATTGGTGAGAGCTATATGTCATAAGTTGATAAAAAACCCACTTTTTCCAAAATGGCGGCTTTTCTGTTGATTTTATCTCTATAGCAACCATTTTATGTTTTGGTCCCCTCGGAAGGACGAACAGATTGACGTCAGTTTCGGACGAATCGGTAAAAGTAAACTTTTTGTTGTCCTTAGCAACAGTGGTTTTATGCTAACCACGCCCACATTCCTTATATGTCCATATCCAGTGTTTTTCAATGTATTCTGTTTCAGGCATTATTGCATGCATTCAATTTTCACTGTATTGTATTGAAATGCATGGTAGTTATAACAGTGCGCCACTTTGCTAGCTTGCCACGCGCACACCGTTCAAAATCTACAACTTCTAATTCCAACATTTTTTCCACAGTAGCTTGCCATTGATGCCCAAAAAGTTTCGAGATGATCGATGAAAATTCCAACGACAAGTTTACGTTTGAATCTGGTGGTAAAGGTGTTTTTTATAGAAAATTCAAGATGGCCGCCTTTTCCCGAGGTCAAAGGTTGATGAAACTCCAGAGGTGATTGTAGACTTACGCTAGGGACATGCGCGTCAAATTTCGTAAAAATCGCTCGAAAAAAAGTTCATTTTTCCATATTGTGTAAAAACGCGAAAAACTCAAAATGGCAGATTTTGGCACAAAATGGCCGCCAAACCGTAGGTCGTGTCGCCATCACGTAATGATTTCAAAACTTTCTGTGGATATACCCGACAAAGTTATCTGGGTTTCGTTAGCCGATTCTTAAAAATAAAATCCAAAAAAAAAATTTTTTTGCCGAGTCAGCACTTTTTTTTGCGACCGTTTTTTGTTTACCACGGCCACATTCCTTTACCGATTTTGTCGTATGTGACATTGTTTTGTTCAGTGTGGGCCAGGGTATCGCATATTTCAGTTTCAGGCTATTCCGATAAAATATGTGCGAGCTAGCTAAAATAGCGACGGTTGCGAATTCGCCACGCGCACGCCGTTCAAAATCTACAACTTCTAATTCCAACATTTTGTCCACAGTAGCTAGCCATTGATGCCCGAGAAGTTTCAAAAAGATCGATAAAAATCCCTAGGACGAGTTTTCGATGGTATCCATTACTAAAGGTGCTTTTTTTTGAAAATCCAAGATGGCCGCCCCTTGCCAAGGTCAAAGGTCAACAAAACTTCTTTGGTAGTTGTAGAATCGTGTTTGTGGCATGTGTGTGCAATTTCGTGAAAATCGCTTGAACAAAAGTGTCGTTTTCCCATATTGTGAAAAAACACGAAAATCGCCATTTCTCTGAGTTTGCCACAAAATGGCCGCCAAGCCGTAAGTCGTGTGGCCATCCCATAATAATTTCAGAACTTCTTTGGGATATCTCCAACACAAGTGTTTGGGTTTCGTAACTGTATTTCAAAAAAAATTTTTTTGGCCCCATAAGCGATTTTCGGCCCATTCATTTTTTTTACGGGAACGCTCGCTGTGATGTCATCGACTTCGGGGGGGTGACGTTCTCTTTGCCGAAAATTCATTTTCAATTTATCCCAGGTGTGTGCCAATTTTGGTGAGTTTTCGGGTATGTGGCGGGGGTCAAATTTGAGCTCAACGGATCCGTTAGAAACAAGAATAATAATAATTAAAGCCGCAAGCGGCGTTGTATGGCCCGCAGACGCAACCCGCCTTCCACGCCCAACTCTACGCACCACCGCCCTCACCGCCCTCACCGCACACTTTTGATGAAGGCTAGTCAAAACTGCATATGCTAATTATGCTAACTATGCTAGCTATGCTAGCTATGCTAATGTGGCTAAAAGTGCTAGCATAGCGATCAGCATCATCAACTGACTCAGAAAAACACATTACCTAAAATGCTAATTATGCTAACTATGCTAGCTATGCTAATGTGGCTAAAAGTGCTAGCATTGCGATCAGCATCTTTAACTGACTCAGAAAAAAACATTATATAAAATGCTAATAATGCTAACTATGCTAGCTATGCTAATGTGGCTAAAAGTGCTAGTATAGCAATCATTATCATCAATTGACTCAGAAAAACACATTAGCTAAAATGCTAATTATGCTAACTATGCTAGTTATGCTAACATAGCTAAAAGTGCTAGCATAGCGATCTGCATCATCAACTGACTCAGAAAAACACATTCCTCCATTGGTGAGAGCTATATGTCATAAGTTGATAAAAAACCCACTTTTTCCAAAATGGCGGCTTTTCTGTTGATTTTATCTCCATAGCAACCATTTTATGTTTTGGTCCCCTCGGGATGATGAACAGATTGACGTCAGTTTCGGACAAATCGGTAAAAGTAAACTTTTTGTCGTCCATAGCAACAGTGGTTTTATGCTAACCACGCCCACATTCCTTATATGTCCATATCCAGTGTTTTTCAATGTATTCTGTTTCAGGCATTAATGCATGCATTCAATTTTCACTGTATTGTATTGAAATGCATTTGAGTTATAACAGTGCGCCACTTTGCTAGCTTGCCACGCGCACGTCGTTCAAAATCTACAACTTCTAATTCCAACATTTTTTACACAGTAGCTTGCCATTGATGCCCAAAAAGTTTTGAGACGATCGAAGAAAATTCCAACGACAAGTTTACGTTTGAATCTGGTGGTTAAGGTGTTTTTTATAGAAAATTCAAGATGGCCACCTTTTCCCGAGGTCAAAGGTCGACGAAACTCCAGAGGTGATTGTAGACTTACGCTAAGGACATGTGCGTCAAATTTCGTGAAAATCGCTCGAAAAAAAGTTCATTTTTCCATATCGTGTAAAAACGCGAAAAACGCAAAATGGCATATTTTGGCACAAAATGGCAGCCAAACCGTAGGTCGTGTCGCCATCACGTAATGATTTCAAAACTTTCTTTGGATATACCCGACAAAGTTATCTGGGTTTCGTTAGCCGATTCTTAAAAATAAAATCCGAAAAAAATTTTTTTTGCCGAGTCAGCACTTTTTTTTGCGACGGTTTTTTGTTTACCACGGCCACATTCCTTTATCGATTTTGTCGTATGTGACATCGTTTTGTTCAGTGTGGGCCAGGGTATCGTATATATCAGTTTCAGGCTATTCCGATAAAATATGTGCGAGCTAGCTAAAATGGCGACGGTTGCGAATTCGCCACGCGCACGCGTTTCAAATTCTACAACTTCTAATTCCAACATTTTGTCCACAGTAGCTTGCCATTGATGCCCGAGAAGTTTCAAAAAGATCGATAAAAATCCCTAGGACGAGTTTTCGTTTGTATACGTTACTAAAGGTGCTTTTTTAAGAAAATTCAAGATGGCCGCCCCTTCCCAAGGTCAAAGGTCAACGAAACTTCTTTGGTTATTGTAGAATCAGGGTCTTGGCATGTGTGTGCAATTTCGTGACAATCGCTTAAACAAAAGTGTCATTTTCCATATTGTCAAAAAACACGAAAATCGCCATTTCTCTGAGTTCGCCACAAAATGGCCGCCAAGCCACAGGTCGTGTGGCCATCCCATAATAATTTCATAACTTCTTTGGGATATCTCCAACACGCCTGTTTTGGTTTCGTAACTGTATTTTGAAATATTTTTTTTTGGCCCCATAAGCGATTTTCGGCCCATTCATTTTTTTGACGGGATTGCTCGCCGTGATGTCATCATCGTGGGGGGGGTGACGTTTTCTTTGCCGAAAATTCATTTTCAATTTATCCTAGGTGTGTGCCAATTTTGGTGAGTTTTCGGGTATGTGGTGGGGGTCAAATTTTGGCTCAAAGTGGAAGAAAGAAAGAAGAAGAATAATAATGAAACGAAGCAGAAACAATATAGAAGTTTTTGCAGTCAGGTGGCCTATGTATTTCAATGCGGCCTGTCTTTTACTATAGGCTGGGCATGTCTTTTTGGCTTTAAACCCGTCTTTTGAGGGCTTTTTGGGGCTTTTTTGTGTTTTTGTCGTCATTTTTGCGACTACAATTTTGTCGTTTGTGCGGGGGTGTTGTGCGTGTGTGTGTTTATTTTTGTTCCGTTACACAATTGTCGTGTCGTTGTGTGTTTTGGGCGACTTTTGACTCCATTTTTTGGCGTTTTGACGCGTTTTTTCGACGTTTTGGACTTTTTGAGTGTTCGACCCTCGTACCAGTTACAATATGGTCCTTGCAGTCTATGACTGCTGCGGGCCATAATAATGAAACGAAGCAGAAACAATATAGAAGTTTTTGCAGTCAGGTGGCCTATGTATTTCAATGCGGCCTGTCTTTTACTATAGGCTGGGCATGTCTTTTTGGCTTTAAACCCGTCTTTTGAGGGCTTTTTGGGGCTTTTTTGTGTTTTTGTCGTCATTTTTGCGACTACAATTTTGTCGTTTGTGCGGGGGTGTTGTGCGTGTGTGTGTTTATTTTTGTTCCGTTACACAATTGTCGTGTCGTTGTGTGCTTTGGGCGACTTTTGACTCCATTTTTTGGCGTTTTGACGCGTTTTTTCGACGTTTTGGACTTTTTGAGTGTTCGACCCTCGTACCAGTTACAATATGGTCCTTGCAGTCTATGACTGCTGCGGGCCATAATAATGAAACGAAGCAGAAACAATATAGAAGTTTTTGCAGTCAGGTGGCCTATGTATTTCAATGCGGCCTGTCTTTTACTATAGGCTGGGCATGTCTTTTTGGCTTTAAACCCGTCTTTTGAGGGCTTTTTGGGGCTTTTTTGTGTTTTTGTCGTCATTTTTGCGACTACAATTTTGTCGTTTGTGCGGGGGTGTTGTGCGTGTGTGTGTTTATTTTTGTTCCGTTACACAATTGTCGTGTCGTTGTGTGCTTTGGGCGACTTTTGACTCCATTTTTTGGCGTTTTGACGCGTTTTTTTGACGTTTTGGACTTTTTGAGTGTTCGACCCTCGTACCAGTTACAATATGGTCCTTGCAGTCTATGACTGCTGCGGGCCATAATAAAGCCGCAAGCGGCGTTGTATGGCCCGCAGACGCAACCCGCCTTCCACGCCCAACTCTACGCACCACCGCCCTCACCGCCCTCACCGCACACTTTTGATGAAGGCTAGTCAAAACTGCATATGCTAATTATGCTAACTATGCTAGCTATGCTAGCTATGCTAATGTGGCTAAAAGTGCTAGCATAGCGATCAGCATCATCAACTGACTCAGAAAAACACATTACCTAAAATGCTAATTATGCTAACTATGCTAGCTATGCTAATGTGGCTAAAAGTGCTAGCATTGCGATCAGCATCTTTAACTGACTCAGAAAAAAACATTATATAAAATGCTAATAATGCTAACTATGCTAGCTATGCTAATGTGGCTAAAAGTGCTAGCATAGCGATCAGCATCATCAACTGACTCAGAAAAACACATTACCTAAAATGCTAATTATGCTAACTATGCTAGCTATGCTAATGTGGCTAAAAGTGCTAGCATAGCGATCAGCATCTTTAACTGACTCAGAAAAAAACATTATATAAAATGCTAATAATGCTAACTATGCTAGCTATGCTAATGTGGCTAAAAGTGCTAGCATAGCGATCAGCATCATCAACTGACTCAGAAAAACACATTACCTAAAATGCTAATTATGCTAACTATGCTAGCTATGCTAATGTGGCTAAAAGTGCTAGCATAGCGATCAGCAACATTAACTGACTCAAAAAAACACATCACCTAAAATGCTAATTATGCTATCTATGCTAGCTATGCTAATGTGGCTAAAAGTGCTAGCATAGCGATCAGCATCATTAACTGACTCAGAAAAACACATTATCTAAAATGCTAATTATGCTAACTATGCTAGCTATGCTAATGTGGCTGAAAGTGCTAACATTGTGATCAGCATCATCAATTGACTCAGAAAATACATTACCTAAAATGCTTATTATGCTAACTATGCTAGCTATGCTAATGTGGCTAAAAGTGCTAGCATAGCAATCATTATCATCAATTGACTCAGAAAAACACATTAGCTAAAATGCTAATTATGCTAACTATGTTAGTTATGCTAACATAGCTAAAAGTGCTAGCATAGCGATCTGCATCATCAACTGACTCAGAAAAACACATTCCTCCATTGGTGAGAGCTATGTGTCATAAGTTGATAAAAAACCCACTTTTTCCAAAATGGCGGCTTTTCTGTTGATTTTATCTCCATAGCAACCATTTTATGTTTTGGTCCCCTCGGGATGATGAACAGATTGACGTCAGTTTCGGACAAATCGGTAAAAGTAAACTTTTTGTCGTCCTTAGCAACAGTGGTTTTATGCTAACCACGCCCACATTCCTTATATGTCCATATCCAGTGTTTTTCAATGTATTCAGTTTCAGGCATTAATGCATGCATTCAATTTTCACTGTATTGTATTGAAATGCATGGGAGTTATAACAGTGCGCCACTTTGCTAGCTTGCCACGCGCACGCCGTTCAAAATCTACAACTTCTAATTCCAACATTTTTTACACAGTAGCTTGCCATTGATGCCCAAAAAGTTTTGAGACGATCGAAGAAAATTCCAACGACAAGTTTACGTTTGAATCTGGTGGTTAAGGTGTTTTTTATAGAAAATTCAAGATGGCCGCCTTTTCCCGAGGTCAAAGGTCGACGAAACTCCAGAGGTGATTGTAGACTTACGCTAGGGACATGTGCGTCAAATTTCGTGAAAATCGCTCGAAAAAAAGTTCATTTTTCCATATCGTGTAAAAACGCGAAAAACGCAAAATGGCATATTTTGGCACAAAATGGCCGCCAAACCGTAGGTCGTGTCGCCATCACGTAATGATTCCAAAACTTTCTTTGGATATACCCGACAAAGTTATCTGGGTTTCGTTAGCCGATTCTTAAAAATAAAATCCGAAAAAAAATTTTTTTGCCGAGTCAGCACTTTTTTTTGCGACGGTTTTTTGTTTACCACGGCCACATTCCTTTATCGATTTTGTCGTATGTGACATCGTTTTGTTCAGTGTGGGCCAGGGTATCGCATATTTCAGTTTCAGGCTATTCCGATAAAATATGTGCGAGCTAGCTAAAATGGCGACGGTTGCGAATTCGCCACGCGCACGCGTTTCAAATTCTACAACTTCTAATTCCAACATTTTGTCCACAGTAGCTTGCCATTGATGCCCGAGAAGTTTCAAAAAGATCGATAAAAATCCCTAGGACGAGTTTTCGTTTGTATACGTTACTAAAGGTGCTTTTTTAAGAAAATTCAACATGGCCGCCCCTTCCCAAGGTCAAAGGTCAACGAAACTTCTTTGGTTATTGTAGAATCAGGGTCTTGGCATGTGTATGCAATTTCGTGACAATCGCTTAAACAAAAGTGTCATTTTCCCATATTGTCAAAAAACACGAAAATCGCCATTTCTCTGAGTTCGCCACATAATGGCCGCCAAGCCGCAGGTCGTGTGGCCATCCCATAATAATTTCATAACTTCTTTGGGATATCTCCAACACGCCTGTTTTGGTTTCGTAACTGTATTTTGAAATATTTTTTTTTGGCCCCATAAGCGATTTTCGGCCCATTCATTTTTTTGACGGGATTGCTCGCCGTGATGTCATCATCGTGGGGGGGGTGACGTTTTCTTTGCCGAAAATTCATTTTCAATTTATCCTAGGTGTGTGCCAATTTTGGTGAGTTTTCGGGTATGTGGTGGGGGTCAAATTTTGGCTCAAAGTGGAAGAAAGAAAGAAGAAGAATAATTAAAGCCGCAAGCGGCGTTGTATGGCCCGCAGACGCAACCCGCCTTCCACGCCCAACTCTACGCACCACCGCCCTCACCGCCCTCACCGCACACTTTTGATGAAGGCTAGTCAAAACTGCATATGCTAATTATGCTAACTATGCTAGCTATGCTAGCTATGCTAATGTGGCTAAAAGTGCTAGCATAGCGATCAGCATCATCAACTGACTCAGAAAAACACATTACCTAAAATGCTAATTATGCTAACTATGCTAGCTATGCTAATGTGGCTAAAAGTGCTAGCATTGCGATCAGCATCTTTAACTGACTCAGAAAAAAACATTATATAAAATGCTAATAATGCTAACTATGCTAGCTATGCTAATGTGGCTAAAAGTGCTAGTATAGCAATCATTATCATCAATTGACTCAGAAAAACACATTAGCTAAAATGCTAATTATGCTAACTATGCTAGTTATGCTAACATAGCTAAAAGTGCTAGCATAGCGATCTGCATCATCAACTGACTCAGAAAAACACATTCCTCCATTGGTGAGAGCTATATGTCATAAGTTGATAAAAAACCCACTTTTTCCAAAATGGCGGCTTTTCTGTTGATTTTATCTCCATAGCAACCATTTTATGTTTTGGTCCCCTCGGGATGATGAACAGATTGACGTCAGTTTCGGACAAATCGGTAAAAGTAAACTTTTTGTCGTCCATAGCAACAGTGGTTTTATGCTAACCACGCCCACATTCCTTATATGTCCATATCCAGTGTTTTTCAATGTATTCTGTTTCAGGCATTAATGCATGCATTCAATTTTCACTGTATTGTATTGAAATGCATTTGAGTTATAACAGTGCGCCACTTTGCTAGCTTGCCACGCGCACGTCGTTCAAAATCTACAACTTCTAATTCCAACATTTTTTACACAGTAGCTTGCCATTGATGCCCAAAAAGTTTTGAGACGATCGAAGAAAATTCCAACGACAAGTTTACGTTTGAATCTGGTGGTTAAGGTGTTTTTTATAGAAAATTCAAGATGGCCACCTTTTCCCGAGGTCAAAGGTCGACGAAACTCCAGAGGTGATTGTAGACTTACGCTAAGGACATGTGCGTCAAATTTCGTGAAAATCGCTCGAAAAAAAGTTCATTTTTCCATATCGTGTAAAAACGCGAAAAACGCAAAATGGCATATTTTGGCACAAAATGGCAGCCAAACCGTAGGTCGTGTCGCCATCACGTAATGATTTCAAAACTTTCTTTGGATATACCCGACAAAGTTATCTGGGTTTCGTTAGCCGATTCTTAAAAATAAAATCCGAAAAAAATTTTTTTTGCCGAGTCAGCACTTTTTTTTGCGACGGTTTTTTGTTTACCACGGCCACATTCCTTTATCGATTTTGTCGTATGTGACATCGTTTTGTTCAGTGTGGGCCAGGGTATCGTATATATCAGTTTCAGGCTATTCCGATAAAATATGTGCGAGCTAGCTAAAATGGCGACGGTTGCGAATTCGCCACGCGCACGCGTTTCAAATTCTACAACTTCTAATTCCAACATTTTGTCCACAGTAGCTTGCCATTGATGCCCGAGAAGTTTCAAAAAGATCGATAAAAATCCCTAGGACGAGTTTTCGTTTGTATACGTTACTAAAGGTGCTTTTTTAAGAAAATTCAAGATGGCCGCCCCTTCCCAAGGTCAAAGGTCAACGAAACTTCTTTGGTTATTGTAGAATCAGGGTCTTGGCATGTGTGTGCAATTTCGTGACAATCGCTTAAACAAAAGTGTCATTTTCCATATTGTCAAAAAACACGAAAATCGCCATTTCTCTGAGTTCGCCACAAAATGGCCGCCAAGCCACAGGTCGTGTGGCCATCCCATAATAATTTCATAACTTCTTTGGGATATCTCCAACACGCCTGTTTTGGTTTCGTAACTGTATTTTGAAATATTTTTTTTTGGCCCCATAAGCGATTTTCGGCCCATTCATTTTTTTGACGGGATTGCTCGCCGTGATGTCATCATCGTGGGGGGGGTGACGTTTTCTTTGCCGAAAATTCATTTTCAATTTATCCTAGGTGTGTGCCAATTTTGGTGAGTTTTCGGGTATGTGGTGGGGGTCAAATTTTGGCTCAAAGTGGAAGAAAGAAAGAAGAAGAATAATTAAAGCCGCAAGCGGCGTTGTATGGCCCGCAGACGCAACCCGCCTTCCACGCCCAACTCTACGCACTACCGCGGCCCTCTCCGCCCTCACCGCCCACAAATTAAAAGCTAATCAAGGCTGGATTTGCTCATAATGCTAACTATGCTAACTATGCTAATGTGACTAAAAGTCCTAGCATAGCGATCAGCATAATCAACTCTCTCAGAAAAACACATTTCCTAAAATGCTAATTATGCTAACTATGCTAGCTATGCTAATGTGCCTAAATGAGCTAGCATTGCGATTAGCATCATCAACTGACTCAAAAAAACACATTTCCTAAAATGCTAATTATGCTAACTATGCTAGCTATGCTAATGTGGCTAAAAGTGCTAGCATAGCGATCAGCATCATCAACTGACTCAGAAAAACACATTACCTAAAGTGCTAATTATGCTAACTATGCTAACTATGCTAATGTGGCTAAAAGTGCTAGCATAGCAATCAGCATCTTCAACTGACTCAGAAAAACACATTACCTAAAATGCTAATTATGCTAACTATGCTAGCTATGCTAACATAGCTAAAAGTGCTAGCATAGCGATCAGCATCATCAACTGACTCAAAAAAACACATTTCCTAAAATGCTAATTATGCTAACTATGCTAGCTATGCTAATGTGGCTAAAATTGCTAGCATAGCCATCAGCATCATCAACTGACTCAGAAAAACACATTCCTCCATTGGTGAGAGTTATATGTCATAAGTTGCTAAAAAGCCCACTTTTTCCAAAATGGCGGCTTTTTGTTGATTTTATCTCCATAGCAACC
The DNA here is from genome assembly GCF_053564925.1 of Oryzias latipes. Lineage (NCBI taxonomy): Eukaryota > Metazoa > Chordata > Actinopteri > Beloniformes > Adrianichthyidae > Oryzias > Oryzias latipes. The sequence continues at coordinate 13,483,112 of NC_136256.1, read as the reverse complement.
ATTTTATGTTTTGGTCCCCTCGGGAGGACGAACAGATTGACGTCAGTTTCGGACAAATCGGTAAAAGTAAACTTTTTGTCATCCTTAGCAACAGTGGTTTTATGCTAACCACGCCCACATTCCTTATATGTCCATTTCCAGTGTTTTTCAATGTATTCAGTTTCAGGCATTAATGCATGCATTCAATTTTCACTGTATTGTATTGAAATGCATGGGAGTTATAACAGTGCGCCACTTTGCTAGCTTGCCACGCGCACGCCGTTCAAAATCTACAACTTCTAATTCCAACATTTTGTACACAGTAGCTTGCCATTGATGCCCAAAAAGTTTTGAGATGATCGAAGAAAATTCCAACGACAAGTTTACGTTTGAATCTGGTGGTTAATGTGTTTTTTATAGAAAATTCAAGATGGCCGCCTTTTCCCGAGGTCAAAGGTCCACGAAACTCCAAAGGTGATTGTAGACTTACGCTAGGGACACGCGAGTCAAATTTCGTGAAAATCGCTCGAAAAAAGGTTCATTTTTCCATATCGTGTAAAAACGCGAAAAACTCAAAATGGCAGATTTTGGCACAAAATGGCCGCCAAACCGTAGGTCGTGTGGCCATCTCGTAATGATTTCAAAACTTTCTTTGGATATACCCGACAAAGTTATCTGGGTTTCGTTAGCCGATTCTTAAAAATAAAATCCGAAAAATTTTTTTTTTGCCGAGTCAGCACTTTTTTTTGCGACGGTTTTTTGTTTACCACGGCCACATTCCTTTATCGATTTTGTCGTATGTGACATCGTTTTGTTCAGTGTGGGCCAGGGTATCGCATATTTCAGTTTCAGGCTATTCCGATAAAATATGTGCGAGCTAGCTAAAATGGCGACGGTTGCGAATTCGCCACGCGCACGCGTTTCAAATTCTACAACTTCTAATTCCAACATTTTGTCCACAGTACCTTGCCATTGATGCCTGAGAAGTTTCAAAAAGATCGATAAAAATCCCTAGGACGAGTTTTCGTTTGTATACGTTACTAAAGGTGCTTTTTTATGAAAATTCAAGATGGCCGCCCCTTCCCAAGGTCAAAGGTCAACGAAACTTCTTTGGTTATTGTAGAATCAGGGTCTTGGCATGTGTGTGCAATTTCGTGACAATCGCATAAACAAAAGTGTCGTTTTCCCATATTGTCAAAAAACACGAAAATCGCCATTTCTCTGAGTTCGCCACAAAATGGCCGCCAAGCTGTAGGTCGTGTGGCCATCCCATAATGATTTCAAATCTTCTTTGGGATATCTCCAACACGCGTGTTTTGGGTTCGTAACTGTATTCCAAAATATTTTTTTTTGGCCCCATAAGTGATTTTCGGCCCATTCATTTTTTTTACGGGAACGCTCGCCATGATGTCATCAACTTCGGGGGGGTGACGTTCTCTTTGCCGAAAATTCATTTCACATTTATCCTAGGTGTGTGCCAATTTTGGTGAGTTTTCGGGTATGTGGCGGGGGTCAAATTTGAGCTCAAACTGTCCGTTAGAAACCAGAAGAATAATTAAAGCCGCAAGCGGCGTTGTATGGCCCGCAGACGCAACCCGCCTTCCACGCCCAATTCTACGCAACACCGCGGCCCTCTCCGCCCTCACCGCCCACAAATCAAAAGCTAGTCAAGGCTGGATTTGCTAATAATGCTAACTATGCTAACTATGCTAATGTGACTAAAAGTCCTAGCATAGCGATTAGCATAATCAACTCTCTCAGAAAAACACATTACCTAAAATGCTAATTATGCTAACTATGCTAGCTATGCTAATGTGGCTAAAAGTGCTAGCATTACAATCAGCATCTTCAACTTACTCAGAAAAAAACATTACCTAAAATGCTAATTTTGCTAACTATGCTAGTTATGCTAACATAGCTAAAAGTGCTAGCATAGCGATCAGCATCATCAACTGACTCAGAAAAACACATTACCTAAAATGCTAATTTATGCTAACTATGCTAGCTATCCTAACATAGCCAAAATTGCTAACATTGCGATCAGCATCATCAACTGACTCAGAAAAACACATTTCCTAAAATGCTAGTTATGCTAACTATGCTAGCTATGCTAATGTGGCTAAAAGTGCTAGCATAGCGATCAGCATCATCAACTGACTCAGAAAAACACATTATCTAAAATGCTAATTATGCTAACTATGCTAGTTATGCTAACATAGCTAAAAGTGCTAGCATAGCGAGCAGCATCATCAACTGACTCAGAAAAACACATTCCTCCATTGGTGAGAGCTATATGTCATGAGTTGATAAAAAACCCACTTTTTCCAAAATGGCGGCTTTTTTGTTGATTTTATCTCCATAGCAACCATTTTATGTTTTGGTCCCCTCGGGAGGACGAACAGATTGATGTCAGTTTCGGACAAATCGGTAAAAGTAAACTTTTTGTTGTCCTTAGCAACAGTGGTTTTATGCTAACCACGCCCACATTCCTTATATGTCCATATCCAGTCTTTTTCAATGTATGCAGTTTCAGGCATTAATGCATGCATTCAATTTTCACTGTTTAGTATTGAAATGCATGGGAGTTATAACAGTGCGCCACTTTGCTAGCTTGCTACGCGTACGCCGTTCAAAATCTACAACTTCTAATTCCAACATTTTTTCCACAGTAGCTTCCCATTGATGCCCAAAAACATTCGCAACGATCGCTAAAAATTCCAACGACAAGTTTACGTTTGAATCCAGTGGCAAAGGTGTTTTTTATAGAAAATTCAAGATGGCCGCCTTTTCCTGAGGTCAAAGGTCGATGAAACTCCAGAGGTGATTGTAGACTTACGCTAGGGACATGCGAGTCAAATTTCGTGAAAATCGCTCGAAAAAAAGTTCATTTTTCCATATCGTGTAAAAACGCGAAAAACTCAAAATGGCAGATTTTGGCACAAAATGGCCGCCAAACCGTAGGTCGTGTGGCCATCACGTAATGATTTCAAAACTTTCTTTGGATATACCCGACAAAGTTATCTGGGTTTCGTTAGCCGATTCTTAAAAATAAAATCCGAAAAAAAATTTTTTTGCCGAGTCAGCACTTTTTTTTGCGACGGTTTTTTGTTTACCACGGCCACATTCCTTTATCGATTTTGTCGTATGTGACATCGTTTTGTTCAGTGTGGGCCAGGGTATCGCATATTTCAGTTTCAGGCTATTCCGATAAAATATGTGCGAGCTAGCTAAAATGGCGACGGTTGCGAATTCGCCACGCGCACGCGTTTCAAATTCTACAACTTCTAATTCCAACATTTTGTCCACAGTAGCTTGCCATTGATGCCTGAGAAGTTTCAAAAAGATCGATAAAAACCCCTAGGACGAGTTTTCGTTTGTATCTGTTACTAAAGGTGCTTTTTTTTGAAAATCCAAGATGGCCGCCCCTTGCCAAGGTCAAAGGTCAACGAAACTTCTTTGGCAGTTGTAGAATCGTGTTTTTGGCATGTGTATGCAATTTCGTGAAAATCGCTTGAACAAAAGTGTCGTTTTCCCATATCGTGAAAAAACACGAAAATCGCCATTTCTCTGAGTTCGCCACAAAATGGCCGCCAAGCCGTAGGTCGTGTGGCCATCCCATAATGATTTCAAAACTTCTTTGGGATATCTCCAACACACGTGTTTTGGTTTTGTAACTGTATTTCAAAAAAAAATTTTTTGGCCCCATAAGCGATTTTCGGCCCATTCATTTTTTTTACGGGAACGCTCGCTGTGATGTCATCGACTTCGGGGGGGTGACGTTCTCTTTGCCGAAAATTCATTTTCAATTTATCCCAGGTGTGTGCCAATTTTGGTGAGTTTTCGGGTATGTGGCGGGGGTCAAATTTGAGCTCAACGGATCCGTAAGAAAGAAGAAACGTAAAAAAAAAAAAAAAAATAATGAAACAAAGCAGAAACAATATAGAAGTTTTTGCAGTCAGGTGGCCTATGTATTTCAATGCGGCCTGTCTTTTACTATAGGCTGGGCATGTCTGTTTGGCTTTAAACCCGTCTTTTGAGGGCTTTTTGGGGCTTTTTTGTGTTTTTGTCGTCATTTTTGCGACTACAATTTTAACGTTTGTGCGATGGTGTTGTGCGTGTGTGTGTGTATTTTTGTTGCGTTACACAATTGTCGTGTCGTTTTGTGCTTTGGGCGACTTTTGACCCCATTTTTTGGCGTTTTGACGCGTTTTTTTGACGTTTTGGACTTTTTGAGTGTTCGACCCTCGTACCAGTTACAATATGGTCCTTGCACTCTGTGAGTGCTGCGGGCCATAATAATGAAACGAAGCAGAAACAATATAGAAGTTTTTGCAGTCAGGTGGCCTATGTATTTCAATGCGGCCTGTCTTTTACTATAGGCTGGGCATGTCTTTTTGGCTTTAAACCCGTCTTTTGAGGGCTTTTTGGGGCTTTTTTGTGTTTTTGTCGTCATTTTTGCGACTACAATTTTGTCGTTTGTGCGGGGGTGTTGTGCGTGTGTGTGTTTATTTTTGTTCCGTTACACAATTGTCGTGTCGTTGTGTGTTTTGGGCGACTTTTGACTCCATTTTTTGGCGTTTTGACGCGTTTTTTCGACGTTTTGGACTTTTTGAGTGTTCGACCCTCGTACCAGTTACAATATGGTCCTTGCAGTCTATGACTGCTGCGGGCCATAATAATGAAACGAAGCAGAAACAATATAGAAGTTTTTGCAGTCAGGTGGCCTATGTATTTCAATGCGGCCTGTCTTTTACTATAGGCTGGGCATGTCTTTTTGGCTTTAAACCCGTCTTTTGAGGGCTTTTTGGGGCTTTTTTGTGTTTTTGTCGTCATTTTTGCGACTACAATTTTGTCGTTTGTGCGGGGGTGTTGTGCGTGTGTGTGTTTATTTTTGTTCCGTTACACAATTGTCGTGTCGTTGTGTGCTTTGGGCGACTTTTGACTCCATTTTTTGGCGTTTTGACGCGTTTTTTTGACGTTTTGGACTTTTTGAGTGTTCGACCCTCGTACCAGTTACAATATGGTCCTTGCAGTCTATGACTGCTGCGGGCCATAATAATGAAACAAAGCAGAAACAATATAGAAGTTTTTGCAGTCAGGTGGCCTATGTATTTCAATGCGGCCTGTCTTTTACTATAGGCTGGGCATGTCTTTTTGGCTTTAAACCCGTTCTTTGAGGGCTTTTTGGGGCTTTTTTGTGTTTTTGTCGTCATTTTTGCGACTACAATTTTGACGTTTGTGCGGGTGTGTTGTGCGTGTGTGTGTATATTTTTGTTGCGTTACACAATTGTCGTGTTGTTTTGTGCTTTGGGCGACTTTTGACCCCATTTTTTGGCGTTTTGACGCGTTTTTTTGACGTTTTGGACCTTTTTGAGTGTTCGACCCTCGTAGCAGTTACAATATGGTCCTTGCAGTCTATGACTGCTGCGGGCCATAATTAGAAAAGCTGGTAGCAGTGACTGCAGATGGGACTCCTGCTATGATCAATAGACAAACAGGTTTCATCACTCACTGTAAAGCTGACCCAGACTTTCCAAAATGTCTGCATTACTGCTGCGTCATTCACCAGCAGGCCTTATGTGCAGAAGTGATTGGCTCTGGACATATAATGACTCTTATTCTGAAAATCGTAAACAACCTCAGCTGCAAAGCAAAACAGCACAGGATTTTTAAGGTGCTATTGGAGGAGATGTCTGTTGAATATGGTGAATATGAACATTGTGAATCTGAACTTGCATTCTTGACTGACATTACTGGAAAACTAAACCACTTGATCTGCGAGCTGCAAGACAATGGCAAAACTATTTTTTTTTTGACCAGCCTGCCTTAGCCAGTGTTTTTCTTGTGGGGATCTTTTCTGCCAGGGCTTGTCAGCTTGGTCAGTGGATGTTGCTGCAGTTGTCTCCCTTGCTGGGACAGCTGGAGTTAAACACAGCAGCTCACGGCTCTGAAGTGGACCCCGTTGCTGTCCCAGTCTGGATGGGCACTGTGGCGATGTTCCAATGGCCAGGCTGGCTCCTGGTATAAAGAGATTCCCAAATACCATTTCCTAACCGCAGAGCCAAGGATGTGTTTACATGTTTAGGTCAAAAATGTGATGGACAGCTTCATGTTGTCTAAACATGCCACCCTGTTATTAATCCAGTTGATATGGTTCTCCATCTGTGTCTAGGTGATAGAAAAGCATTTTTTTTATATTTAGAGCTCTAAGCAAACAAACAGTTGTCTATATAAAAGAGCTTTTACAATTGTGCACTTTTAGCAGGTCTCTGAGTTCATGTGACCAATGTATGGTGGATTTTCACAGACCTTGTTTAAAACTGAAGGTGAGAGAGACTTAGAGAAATGGCTTCATTGCTGGAGTTCTTTGTTTCATCCACAGAAGAGTAGAATTGGTGATTGATTTTGAAAAGCTGCTGAAAAAAGTATCTTTTTCAAATTGCAATTTCTAACTTGGGTTTTACATTTTGTGTTCCATTTTTTGTGCTTTAATTGGGAAGCATTTGTTATTTGTTTGGTGTTTTTAAGGTTCTGCAAATATACACATCATTTTTAGAGACATTTGTTATCAGTTGTGTTTGTTGATTTGTAGTTTAATTTCATTGGATGTATAGATGTCGTGTGGGGGGGAGGCTCGAGAGCAGGTAGGACCCAGGCGCAGAGACGGGAGGCAAACGGGTTCAGGGCAAGTGGGTTTATTTAACTAACAAAAAGTGCTGCAGAGCAGGATGACAAAACTAAAAACAAAAACTTACTGTGGCATGGCAAGGGACATGGACGCCAGACACGAAGACGTGATCAACATGAGCAGAAGTTAATGGACCAGCACAGGAGGAAGGCAGAGACAAGACTTATATACAGACAGGGCAGACAAGACACAGGTGAACACGATTAGGGCAGATGGGGACCAAAGGAAGTAAAACTCAAGAAACATGACAAGACAGGAAACCTTTCAAAATAAAACAGGAAACAGAACCAAACAAGACAGAACAAGAACTAAAGCGAAAAAAAAAGACAACAAACTGAAACCATGACAATAGAAAGGAAAAGAAGTTCAAACATTGATTATAAAAAAGGATATAAGAGATAAAAAAAAAGAAAAAGGAAAAGAAAAAAGATAAAATATTGATTTAATTGCATTTTGAATGAATAAAAAACAATGATTAATAGAATCAGAAATCAGAAAAAGTTTTATTGCCAGGTTCAGTAGAGCGCACTTTACAAAACGAGGAATTTGACTTGGTGTATAGTGCAATTAAGAATAAGTTAAAAATTAAGTTAACAACAACAACACACTATATACAGTAGAGTAAGGTGAATTAAAGTGGGAGCACAGATGGGCTGGGATGGTGGGGCCTGTAAGTGGCACCGACAGTCCTTTGGTGGGCGGGGTGGGGTGGGGGAGGGGGGGTCACCTGGGGGAGTTGGGGTACTGTTCAGCAGGCTGACTGCAGTGGGGAAGAAGCTGTTCTTGTGGCGCGAGGTCCTGGTCCTGATGGACCGGAGCCTCTTGCCAGGAGGGAGGGGCCGAAAGAGATTATGTCCTGGATGAGAGGGGTTGGCTACAATCCTGGCTGCCCGCCTCCAGGTCCTGGAGATGTGCAGCTCCTGGAGAGACGGGAGGTGGCAGCCGATCACCTTCTCTGCTGAGTGGATGACGCGTTGCAGCTTGGCCTTGTCTCTGGCCGTGGCCGCAGCGAACCAGACTGTGATGGAGGACGTGAGGGTGGATTCGATGATGGCGGTGTAAAAGTCTACCAACATCTTTTCAGGGAGGTGAAACTTCTTCAGCTGCCTCAGGAAGTACATCCTCTGCTGGACCTTCTTAGTGATGGAGCTGATGTTCTGCTCCCACTTGAGGTCCTGGCTGATGATGGTTCCCAGGAAGCAGAAGGACTCCACAGAGGTCACCGGGGAGTCACAGAGGATGACAGGGGGGAGGGGGGCTGGGGCCTTCCTGAAGTCCACTGTCATCTCCACTGTCTTCAGAGCATTAAGCTCCAGGTTGTTAGCACTGCACTATGACACCAGCCTGGCTATTTCACTCCTGTAGGCCGACTCATCTCCGTCAGAGATGAGGCCGATGAGTGTGGTGTCGTCAGCAAACTTCAGGAGTTTGACAGACAGGTGACCAGCTGTGCAGCTGTTTGTGTACAGGGAGAGTAACAGGGGTGAAAGGACACAGCCCTGGGGGGATCCGGTGCTTGTGGTCCGAGTATCTGAGACGAGCTTCCCCAGCCTCACATACTGCTGTCTGTCCGTCAGGAAGTCTGTGATCCACCTGCAGGTGGAGTCAGGCACATTCATCTTGGAGAGTTTTTAATACTAAGTCTAGACAGATTTAACACAGGTTTTTGGATGAAAAAGGATTTTTTATAAATCATCTGTTACACTTTTAAGTCTGAAAAAAATATGGAAGGCAGCAAACACAGATCCCTACCGTTTTTAATTTTTTTGTGCTGATATTTGAAAGATAAGTTATGCAAAAAAATAGGTGTTTGCAGTTTTGCCTAAAAAGACGTTTTCGGACCTTTTTGGATCAAATGTTGTCTAAAAGTTCACCTGTAACTTCAATCATTCTGAATTTTTTTAGGAAAACTAAACCACTTCAACTGTGATCTGCAAGGCAATGGTAAAACTATATTTTTTATGGAACAGCCTGCAGTGTTTCTTGTGGGGATCTTTTCTGCCAGGGCTTGCCGGCTTGGTCGGTGGTTGTTGCTGTTACCAATCCAGTTGATATGGTTCTCCATCTGTGTCTAAGTGATATAATCAGAATCAGAATCGTTTATTGTCATTGTACATGGGGATACAATGAAATTGCAGCAGCCTTGGAGTGAAGGAGTTACATAAAATAAAAATAAAAATAGAATAGAAAAAGAAATACTGTATTTACAACTCTTAACAAAAAATGAACAATATGGACAGAAACTGTTAAATATTAAATATTTGTGAATAAAATAGAATGGAATTACATGAGTTGCTGTGAGCACAGCTTAATAAATATCAAGTTATTGCACAGTGACCCGGTTAGACAGTCAGGATATTGCACGCATTGTAGTAAAATTAGAGTGAGGTGTGGTTGGTGGACGTATGTGCATTCCGTATGATAATTGCCTGTGGAAAAAAGCTGTTTCTTAGTCTGTTTGTCCTGGTTCTGATGGACCTGTACCTCCTTCCAGAGGGCAGCAGTTCAAACAGAGGGAAAGCAGAATGGGTGGAGTTAGTGGTGATGCTAGTCACTCTGCTGAGGCAGCGAGACTGGTAAATGTCCTTCAGTGAGGGGAGGGGGCAGCCGATGATCCTCTGCGCTGTCTTTACCACTCTCTGGAGGCTCTGCCGTTCTGCTTCAGTGCAGTGGGAAAACCACACTTTGATGCCATAGGACAGAATGCTCTCAATGGTTGAGCGGTAGAACGTTACCAGCAGCTCCTGGCTGACGTCGTTCCTCCTAAGTTTTCTCAGGAAGTGCAGGCGTTGCTGGGCCTTCCTGATGACAGTCATGGTGTTGTTAGACCATGTGAGGTCAGCAGAGATGGTGGTGCCCAGGAGGGTGAAGCTGTGGACCCTCTCCACACAGTTTCCATCGATGTAGAGTGGGGGTGGATCTGTTCTGTTTTTTTCTGAAGTCCAGGATGATCTCCTTGGTCTTGGTGGTGTTCAGGATGAGGTTATTAGCCTGACACCACCTTGAGAGTTTCAGGACTTCGTCTCTGTAGGCCGTCTCGTCGTCCCCAGAGATCAGCCCCACCACAGTAGTGTCGTCTGCAAACTTCACCACGGTGTTGCTGGTGTGGGCTGGTCTGCAGTCTGCTGTGTACAGTGTATACAGCAGAGGACTCAGCACACATCCCTGTGTGGAGCCTGTGCTCAGCGTCCGGGTGGAGGAGAGGTGGGGGTCAAGTTTGACTGTCTGTGGTCTGTTTGTCAGGAAGTCCTTGATCCACGAGCAGGTGAGTGGGTGGAGTCCTAGTTCAGACAGTTTGTTGACCAGAATGTCAGGAATGATTGTGTTAAAGGCTGAGCTATAGTCCACAAAGAGCATCCTGGCGTAGGTGTCTCTGTGTTCCAGGTGGCTCAGCGCAGTGTGGAGGGTGATGGAAATGGCATCATCCGTTGATCTGTTTGCTTTGTAAGCAAACTGGTGGGGGACGAAGATTGGAGGGAGGGAGTCTTTGATGTGTCCCAGGAGCAGCCGCTCCAGACACTTTGTGATGACAGCAGTGAGTGCAACTGGGCGGAAGTCCATGAGGAAGGCTGTGGATGAGGACTTTTTGGGTATCGGGATGATAGTGGATGACTTCAGGCAAGCAGGGATGAAAGCCTGAGCTAGCGACAGGTTGAAGATTTTTGTGAAGACCTGGGAGAGTTGATCGGCGCAGGCCCGCAGAACCTTTCCGGGAACTCCATCAGGTCCCGCCGCTTTCCTGGGGTTTACCCTGCTGAACATCCGTGCCATCCGTGCCACGTCCATAAAGGCATTGTTTTTATATTTAGAGCTCTAAGCAACCAAACAGTTGTCTATATAAAAGAGCTTTTACAATTGTGCACTTTTAGCAGGCTGAAAAAATTATCTTTTTAAAATTGCCATTTCAAATTTGGGTTTTAAATTTTGTGTTCCATTTTTCTGTGCTTGTATTGGAAGGATTTGTTATTATTTTGTTTAAAAGTGCTACATATTGTATATACACATAATTTATTTAGAGAAATTTGCTATACGTTGTGTTTTTTGGTTTTGTAGTTTAATTTCATTGGATTTATATTAAGGAAAAGAAGTTGCAGCATTGATTAAAAAAGGATAAAAGAGACATTTACTGTCTAAGTCTTATGTTACATCTGTAGAACTGTACTGAGAGTTGGGTTTTGTTTTGGAGCACATTCATATGTTTTGTTTGTAAAAAAAAAAGATAAAATATTAGGTTAATTGCATTTTACATGACTAGAAAAGCAATGATTATTCATAAAAATCTATGAAAGACATACAAAACAAATGAAAAAGCAGTCTGCCCTCCCTCTTGTGTCTAAACTCTTGTCACCTCACTTCTGGGTTAGTTAGCATATGAACTGGCAGCTGGTGTGTGTGTGTGTGTGGGGGGGGGGGGGTGAAATTTGACTCCAGCAACAGGGATGATTGAGGAGCAGGCTGCAGCATGAGGAAAAGACTTAAGCATGTAAGAGGAAATGACATCCTACAGTTGACCAGTTCATTTTATATCTGTAAAGAATATTCAAGAAGCATTTAGACATGTTCAGCTATATGCGTGTGAAACTTGGTGTGGATATTTGAAGCATAAGTAATTTTAAAACACACTTGTTTGGAGTCCAGACAGAAAAAGCACAGGTTTTGGGATGAATCAGGATTTTTTTAAAATCATCTGTTTCACCTGGACTTCTGAAAAAAATATGGAAGGCAGCAAACACAGATCCCTACATTTGAAAAAATAAATGGTGTTGATATATGATGATTAAGTTATGAAAAAAAATAGGTGTTTGTAGTTTTGCCTAAAAAGACGTTTTCGGACCTTTTTGGATGTAATGCTCTCTAAGATGTCACCTGTAACTTCAATCATTCTGAATTTTTTTAGGAAGCAGTAGCACATAAATGCCTATGAAAGTTGAATTCTTGGTGCTGATAACCTAAACAGAATTTATGCTAAAAATCTTTGTTCAGTCCAAAATTTCATTAAAAAAATCAAGTGATGAAGTTTCTCGTAGACCCTATAGTGTTACATATCAAAGCTGGAGGTTATTAAAGGCATCTAATTCTGAAATCTCAGCTTCCTGAGACAAACGGCTGATTTATAATAAATTTCTATTATTTGGGTGCACATAATCGACCACTTCCTGTTACGCAGGCACCGTCAGGTGTACACCCATGAAACTTTACATGATGAGAGAGGACCCTTCTGAGTATCTCCAGTTTTAATTTCATGCACATCGGACAAAGCAAAGAGAAAATACAGGGCAGAATGTGCCCAATGCAATAACTAGGTGGCGCTATAGAGCTCGTCCAAGATTGTCATATCCATGGGTTCAGAATAGAAGCTTCATCATATCCATTGAATTTCAGTGAGATTGGACAAGGAATGTGCACGTGAGAGCAACTTTTGTGTGCATGGCGAGATGCCCAACTTTGCCGCTCTGTCACGACCACACCCCCGCATTGAAAGTTATGGTTTTTTGTCAGAGTAAACTTCAATGGCTTTTCAACAGGTGGACGTCATTTTCAGGTGTGTCGGCTCATCCTACTCGGAGCAGTGATGCTCCAAGTCAAACATGTCATTTCCTCTTGCCAGCAGGTGGCGCTACACTTTTTCCAGATTCTTTCACTGCAGATGTGTTCAGAGTCAGACTACAATCATGCATATCAATTTTTGATCAGATTGGATTATGCATGGCTGAGTTATGGCCATTTTTCTTTTCATGGCGTGTTTTCGAAACAACGTCGAATTTCTACGCGCCGCCACGGTCACAAACTTCTGTAAAAACTTAAAAGCTTTGCAATTTAACATCGGACATGTGTCTAGTTTACAAAACCAAAGTTTGGAGTCATTATTCACAAATCTCTAGGAGGAGTTCGTTCTAGAAGGAGGCCTGCAAATGTCCAAAATAGAGCAAAAATGACATATTGACATCAATATAGCAGACTTCCTGTGCGACTGACAGCTTGGTACCTACAGACTTTTTTGTAGGTTTCCATCTGATGAACATGCCCTGAAAAAATCAAGCTTGTACGTTAAAGCGTATGCGGGGCGTCGGGACAAAAGTCAGTGTAGGTGGCGCTGTCGAGCCATTTTTGCGCACCCATGCCAATTTCTCATAAAATACGAAATTTTTCGCGACCCCTGATGTGTGTGCCAAATTTGGTGAGTTTTGGGGTATGTTAAAGGCCTCAAAAATGCGATTCTTCCGGCAGAAGAAAAATAATAATAATAATTAAAGCTACAAGTAGCATTTAGCGGGCCCGAGCACGTGCGACCGCACGGCACGAGCGACCGCCCCGTGAGCAACGCCCTGCTCGAGCCATTCTCGTCGTTTTTTCTTGTCCATTCTGGAGCTCCAAGCTATTGTTAATACGACAGCAGCCTGGGGGGGGGGGGGGGGGGGGGGGGGGGCTGTAATCTGTTGCCTTAAGGGACAAAGACTTTTGCATATAGCATGAAAAAAATTCAAGCAATGATGATAATTGCTATCACTGTCCCTAAGGATGAGAACAATAGAACTCATTCAATTTCCACTACAATGTCTAGATGAGTGTCAGCTATGTCTGATAACTTGGCCAATTAGCTGGACCGGGATCTTGCAAAGTGCAGGTGGTTAACGTCCAGTGTGATGAGTCTGTGGACGGCAACAGTACAGCATAGCTTTTGGTTTCCACAAGAGAAGAACTCCTGACACATCTGCCCTAACAGACAACTACAAGAGGAGTTGAAATGTATAACACGGTGAAGGAGTTTTTGTGCAGAAAAAGGTACAATTAGAAAAGCTGGTAGCAGTGACTGCAGATGGGACTCCTGCTATGATCAATAGACAAACAGGTTTCATCACTCACTGTAAAGCTGACCCAGACTTTCCAAAATGTCTGCATTACTGCTGCGTCATTCACCAGCAGGCCTTATGTGCAGAAGTGATTGGCTCTGGACATATAATGACTCTTATTCTGAAAATCGTAAACAACCTCAGCTGCAAAGCAAAACAGCACAGGATTTTTAAGGTGCTATTGGAGGAGATGTCTGTTGAATATGGTGAATATGAACATTGTGAATCTGAACTTGCATTCTTGACTGACATTACTGGAAAACTAAACCACTTGATCTGCGAGCTGCAAGACAATGGCAAAACTATTTTTTTTTTGACCAGCCTGCCTTAGCCAGTGTTTTTCTTGTGGGGTTCTTTTCTGCCAGGGCTTGTCAGCTTGGTCAGTGGATGTTGCTGCAGTTGTCTCCCTTGCTGGGACAGCTGGAGTTAAACACAGCAGCTCACGGCTCTGAAGTGGACCCCGTTGCTGTCCCAGTCTGGATGGGCACTGTGGCGATGTTCCAATGGCCAGGCTGGCTCCTGGTATAAAGAGATTCCCAAATACCATTTCCTAACCGCAGAGCCAAGGATGTGTTTACATGTTTAGGTCAAAAATGTGATGGACAGCTTCATGTTGTCTAAACATGCCACCCTGTTATTAATCCAGTTGATATGGTTCTCCATCTGTGTCTAGGTGATAGAAAAGCATTTTTTTTATATTTAGAGCTCTAAGCAAACAAACAGTTGTCTATATAAAAGAGCTTTTACAATTGTGCACTTTTAGCAGGTCTCTGAGTTCATGTGACCAATGTATGGTGGATTTTCACAGACCTTGTTTAAAACTGAAGGTGAGAGAGACTTAGAGAAATGGCTTCATTGTTCTGGAGTTCTTTGTTTCATCCACAGAAGAGTAGAATTGGTGATTGATTTTGAAAAGCTGCTGAAAAAAGTATCTTTTTCAAATTGCAATTTCTAACTTGGGTTTTACATTTTGTGTTCCATTTTTTGTGCTTTAATTGGGAAGCATTTGTTATTTGTTTGGTGTTTTTAAGGTTCTGCAAATATACACATCATTTTTTAGAGACATTTGTTATCAGTTGTGTTTGTTGATTTGTAGTTTAATTTCATTGGATGTATAGATGTCGTGTGGGGGGGAGGCTCGAGAGCAGGTAGGACCCAGGCGCAGAGACGGGAGGCAAACGGGTTCAGGGCAAGTGGGTTTATTTAACTAACAAAAAGTGCTGCAGAGCAGGATGACAAAACTAAAAACAAAAACTTACTGTGGCATGGCAAGGGACATGGACGCCAGACAAGAAGACGTGATCAACATGAGCAGAAGTTAATGGACCAGCACAGGAGGAAGGCAGAGACAAGACTTATATACAGACAGGGCAGACAAGACACAGGTGAACACGATTAGGGCAGATGGGGACCAAAGGAAGTAAAACTCAAGAAACATGACAAGACAGGAAACCTTTCAAAATAAAACAGGAAACAGAACCAAACAAGGCAGAACAAGAACTAAAGCGAAAAAAAAGACAACAAACTGAAACCATGACAATAGAAAGGAAAAGAAGTTCAAACATTGATTATAAAAAAGGATATAAGAGATAAAAAAAAAAGAAAAAGGAAAAGAAAAAAGATAAAATATTGATTTAATTGCATTTTGAATGAATAAAAAACAATGATTAATAGAATCAGAAATCAGAAAAAGTTTTATTGCCAGGTTCAGTAGAGCGCACTTTACAAAACGAGGAATTTGACTTGGTGTATAGTGCAATTAAGAATAAGTTAAAAATTAAGTTAACAACAACAACACACTATATACAGTAGAGTAAGGTGAATTAAAGTGGGAGCACAGATGGGCTGGGATGGTGGGGCCTGTAAGTGGCACCGACAGTCCTTTGGTGGGCGGGGGGGGAGGGGGGGTCACCTGGGGGAGTTGGGGTACTGTTCAGCAGGCTGACTGCAGTGGGGAAGAAGCTGTTCTTGTGGCGCGAGGTCCTGGTCCTGATGGACCGGAGCCTCTTGCCAGGAGGGAGGGGCCGAAAGAGATTATGTCCTGGATGAGAGGGGTTGGCTACAATCCTGGCTGCCCGCCTCCAGGTCCTGGAGATGTGCAGCTCCTGGAGAGACGGGAGGTGGCAGCCGATCACCTTCTCTGCTGAGTGGATGACGCGTTGCAGCTTGGCCTTGTCTCTGGCCGTGGCCGCAGCGAACCAGACTGTGATGGAGGACGTGAGGGTGGATTCGATGATGGCGGTGTAAAAGTCTACCAACATCTTTTCAGGGAGGTGAAACTTCTTCAGCTGCCTCAGGAAGTACATCCTCTGCTGGACCTTCTTAGTGATGGAGCTGATGTTCTGCTCCCACTTGAGGTCCTGGCTGATGATGGTTCCCAGGAAGCAGAAGGACTCCACAGAGGTCACCGGGGAGTCACAGAGGATGACAGGGGGGAGGGGGGCTGGGGCCTTCCTGAAGTCCACTGTCATCTCCACTGTCTTCAGAGCATTAAGCTCCAGGTTGTTAGCGCTGCACTATGACACCAGCCTGGCTATTTCACTCCTGTAGGCCGACTCATCTCCGTCAGAGATGAGGCCGATGAGTGTGGTGTCGTCAGCAAACTTCAGGAGTTTGACAGACAGGTGACCAGCTGTGCAGCTGTTTGTGTACAGGGAGAGTAACAGGGGTGAAAGGACACAGCCCTGGGGGGGATCCGGTGCTTGTGGTCCGAGTATCTGAGACGAGCTTCCCCAGCCTCACATACTGCTGTCTGTCCGTCAGGAAGTCTGTGATCCACCTGCAGGTGGAGTCAGGCACATTCATCTTGGAGAGTTTTTAATACTAAGTCTAGACAGATTTAACACAGGTTTTTGGATGAAAAAGGATTTTTTATAAATCATCTGTTACACTTTTAAGTCTGAAAAAAATATGGAAGGCAGCAAACACAGATCCCTACCGTTTTTAATTTTTTTGTGCTGATATTTGAAAGATAAGTTATGCAAAAAAATAGGTGTTTGCAGTTTTGCCTAAAAAGACGTTTTCGGACCTTTTTGGATCAAATGTTGTCTAAAAGTTCACCTGTAACTTCAATCATTCTGAATTTTTTTAGGAAAACTAAACCACTTCAACTGTGATCTGCAAGGCAATGGTAAAACTATATTTTTTATGGAACAGCCTGCAGTGTTTCTTGTGGGGATCTTTTCTGCCAAGGCTTGCCGGCTTGGTCGGTGGTTGTTGCTGTTACCAATCCAGTTGATATGGTTCTCCATCTGTGTCTAAGTGATATAATCAGAATCAGAATCGTTTATTGTCATTGTACATGGGGATACAATGAAATTGCAGCCGCCTTGGAGTGAAGGAGTTACATAAAATAAAAATAAAAATAGAATAGAAAAAGAAATACTGTATTTACAACTCTTAACAAAAAATGAACAATATGGACAGAAACTGTTAAATATTAAATATTTGTGAATAAAATAGAATGGAATTACATGAGTTGCTGTGAGCACAGCTTAATAAATATCAAGTTATTGCACAGTGACCCGGTTAGACAGTCAGGATATTGCACGCATTGTAGTAAAATTAGAGTGAGGTGTGGTTGGTGGACGTATGTGCATTCCGTATGATAATTGCCTGTGGAAAAAAGCTGTTTCTTAGTCTGTTTGTCCTGGTTCTGATGGACCTGTACCTCCTTCCAGAGGGCAGCAGTTCAAACAGAGGGAAAGCAGAATGGGTGGAGTTAGTGGTGATGCTAGTCACTCTGCTGAGGCAGCGAGACTGGTAAATGTCCTTCAGTGAGGGGAGGGGGCAGCCGATGATCCTCTGCGCTGTCTTTACCACTCTCTGGAGACTCTGCCGTTCTGCTTCAGTGCAGTGGGAAAACCACACTGTGATGCCATAGGACAGAATGCTCTCAATGGTTGAGCGGAAGAACGTTACCAGCAGCTCCTGGCTGACGTCGTTCCTCCTAAGTTTTCTCAGGAAGTGCAGGCGTTGCTGGGCCTTCCTGATGACAGTCATGGTGTTGTTAGACCATGTGAGGTCAGCAGAGATGGTGGTGCCCAGGAGGGTGAAGCTGTGGACCCTCTCCACACAGTTTCCATCGATGTAGAGTGGGGGTGGATCTGTTCTGTTTTTTCTGAAGTCCAGGATGATCTCCTTGGTCTTGGTGGTGTTCAGGATGAGGTTATTAGCCTGACACCACCTTGAGAGTTTCAGGACTTCGTCTCTGTAGGCCGTCTCGTCGTCCCCAGAGATCAGCCCCACCACAGTAGTGTCGTCTGCAAACTTCACCACGGTGTTGCTGGTGTGGGCTGGTCTGCAGTCTGCTGTGTACAGTGTATACAGCAGAGGACTCAGCACACATCCCTGTGTGGAGCCTGTGCTCAGCGTCCGGGTGGAGGAGAGGTGGGGGTCAAGTTTGACTGTCTGTGGTCTGTTTGTCAGGAAGTCCTTGATCCACGAGCAGGTGAGTGGGTGGAGTCCTAGTTCAGACAGTTTGTTGACCAGAATGTCAGGAATGATTGTGTTAAAGGCTGAGCTATAGTCCACAAAGAGCATCCTGGCGTAGGTGTCTCTGTGTTCCAGGTGGCTCAGCGCAGTGTGGAGGGTGATGGAAATGGCATCATCCGTTGATCTGTTTGCTTTGTAAGCAAACTGGTGGGGGACGAAGATTGGAGGGAGGGAGTCTTTGATGTGTCCCAGGAGCAGCCGCTCCAGACACTTTGTGATGACAGCAGTGAGTGCAACTGGGCGGAAGTCCGTGAGGAAGGCTGTGGATGAGGACTTTTTGGGTATCGGGATGATAGTGGATGACTTCAGGCAAGCAGGGATGAAAGCCTGAGCTAGCGACAGGTTGAAGATTTTTGTGAAGACCTGGGAGAGTTGATCGGCGCAGGCCCGCAGAACCTTTCCGGGAACTCCATCAGGTCCCGCCGCTTTCCTGGGGTTTACCCTGCTGAACAACCGTGCCATCCGTGCCACGTCCATAAAGGCATTGTTTTTATATTTAGAGCTCTAAGCAACCAAACAGTTGTCTATATAAAAGAGCTTTTACAATTGTGCACTTTTAGCAGGCTGAAAAAATTATCTTTTTAAAATTGCCATTTCAAATGTGGGTTTTAAATTTTGTGTTCCATTTTTCTGTGCTTGTATTGGAAGGATTTGTTATTATTTTGTTTAAAAGTGCTACATATTGTATATACACATAATTTATTTAGAGAAATTTGCTATACGTTGTGTTTTTTGGTTTTGTAGTTTAATTTCATTGGATTTATATTAAGGAAAAGAAGTTGCAGCATTGATTAAAAAAGGATAAAAGAGACATTTACTGTCTAAGTCTTATGTTACATCTGTAGAACTGTACTGAGAGTTGGGTTTTGTTTTGGAGCACATTCATATGTTTTGTTTGTAAAAAAAAAAGATAAAATATTAGGTTAATTGCATTTTACATGACTAGAAAAGCAATGATTATTCATAAAAATCTATGAAAGACATACAAAACAAATGAAAAAGCAGTCTGCCCTCCCTCTTGTGTCTAAACTCTTGTCACCTCACTTCTGGGTTAGTTAGCATATGAACTGGCAGCTGGTGTGTGTGTGTGGGGGGGGGGGGGGGTGGTGAAATTTGACTCCAGCAACAGGGATGATTGAGGAGCAGGCTGCAGCATGAGGAAAAGACTTAAGCATGTAAGAGGAAATGACATCCTACAGTTGACCAGTTCATTTTATATCTGTAAAGAATATTCAAGAAGCATTTAGACATGTTCAGCTATATGCGTGTGAAACTTGGTGTGGATATTTGAAGCATAAGTAATTTTAAAACACACTTGTTTGGAGTCCAGACGGAAAAAGCACAGGTTTTGGGATGAATCAGGATTTTTTTAAAATCATCTGTTTCACCTGGACTTCTGAAAAAAATATGGAAGGCAGCAAACACAGATCCCTACATTTAAAAAAATAAATGGTGTTGATATATGATGATTAAGTTATGAAAAAAAATAGGTGTTTGTAGTTTTGCCTAAAAAGACGTTTTCGGACCTTTTTGGATGTAATGCTCTCTAAGATGTCACCTGTAACTTCAATAATTCTGAATTTTTTTAGGAAGCAGTAGCACATAAATGCCTATGAAAGTTGAATTCTTGGTGCTGATAACCTAAACAGAATTTATGCTAAAAATCTTTGTTCAGTCCAAAATTTCATTAAAAAAATCAAGTGATGAAGTTTCTCGTAGACCCTATAGTGTTACATATCAAAGCTGGAGGTTATTAAAGGCATCTAATTCTGAAATCTCAGCTTCCTGAGACAAACGGCTGATTTATAATAAATTTCTATTATTTGGGTGCACATAATCGACCACTTCCTGTTACGCAGGCACCGTCAGGTGTACACCCATGAAACTTTACATGATGAGAGAGGACCCTTCTGAGTATCTCCAGTTTTAATTTCATGCACATCGGACAAAGCAAAGAGAAAATACAGGGCAGAATGTGCCCAATGCAATAACTAGGTGGCGCTATAGAGCTCGTCCAAGATTGTCATATCCATGGGTTCAGAATAGAAGCTTCATCATATCCATTGAATTTCAGTGAGATTGGACAAGGAATGTGCACGTGAGAGCAACTTTTGTGTGCATAGCGAGATGCCCAACTTTGCCGCTCTGTCACGACCACACCCCCGCATTGAAAGTTATGGTTTTTTGTCAGAGTAAACTTCAATGGCTTTTCAACAGGTGGACGTCATTTTCAGGTGTGTCGGCTCATCCTACTCGGAGTAGGGATGCTCCAAGTAAAACATGTAATTTCCTCTTGCCAGCAGGTGGCGCTACACTTTTTCCAGATTTTTTCACTGCAGATGTGTTCAGAGTCAGACTACAATCATGCACATCAATTTTGGATCAGATTGGATTATGCATGGCTGAGTAATGGCCATTTTTCTTTTCATGGCGTGTTTTCGAAACAACGTCGAATTTCTACGCGCCGCCACGGTCACAAACAACCGTAAAAACTTAAAAGCTTCGCAATTTAACATCGGACATGTGTTTATTTTACAAAACCAAAGTTTGGAGTCATTATTCACAAATCTCTAGGAGGAGTTCGTTCTAGAAGGAGGCCTGCAAATGTCCAAAATAGAGCAAAAATGACATATTGACATCAATATAGCAGACTTCCTGTGCAACTGACAGCTTGGTACCTACAGACTTTTTTGTAGGTTTCCATCTGATGAACATGCCCTGAAAAAATCAAGCTTGTACGTTAAAGCGTATGCGGGGCGTCGGGACAAAAGTCATTGTAGGTGGCGCTGTCGAGCCGTTTTTGCGCGCCCATGCCAATTTCTCATAAAATATGAAATTTTTCGCGACTCCTGATGTGTGTGCCAAATTTGGTGAGTTTTGGGGTATGTTAAAGGCCTCAAAAATGCGATTCTTCCGGCGGAAGAAAAATAATAATAATTAAAGCTACAAGTAGCATTTAGCGGGCCCGAGCACGTGCGACCGCATGGCACGAGCGACCGCCCCGTGAGCAACGCCCTGCTCGAGCCATTCTCGTCGTTTTTTCTTGTCCATTCTGGAGCTCCAAGCTATTGTTAATACGACAGCAGCCTGGGGGGGGGGGGGGGGGGGGGGGGGGCTGTAATCTGTTGCCTTAAGGGACAAAGACTTTTGCATATAGCATGAAAAAAATTCAAGCAATGATGATAATTGCTATCACTGTCCCTAAGGATGAGAACAATAGAACTCATTCAATTTCCACTACAATGTCTAGATGAGTGTCAGCTATGTCTGATAACTTGGCCAATTAGCTGGACCGGGATCTTGCAAAGTGCAGGTGGTTAACGTCCAGTGTAATGAGTCTGTGGACGGCAACAGTACAGCATAGCTTTTGGTTTCCACAAGAGAAGAACTCCTGACACATCTGCCCTAACAGACAACTACAAGAGGAGTTGAAATGTATAACACGGTGAAGGAGTTTTTGTGCAGAAAAAGGTACAATTAGAAAAGCTGGTAGCAGTGACTGCAGATGGGACTCCTGCTATGATCAATAGACAAACAGGTTTCATCACTCACTGTAAAGCTGACCCAGACTTTCCAAAATGTCTGCATTACTGCTGCGTCATTCACCAGCAGGCCTTATGTGCAGAAGTGATTGGCTCTGGACATATAATGACTCTTATTCTGAAAATCGTAAACAACCTCAGCTGCAAAGCAAAACAGCACAGGATTTTTAAGGTGCTATTGGAGGAGATGTCTGTTGAATATGGTGAATATGAACATTGTGAATCTGAACTTGCATTCTTGACTGACATTACTGGAAAACTAAACCACTTGATCTGCGAGCTGCAAGACAATGGCAAAACTATTTTTTTTGACCAGCCTGCCTGAGCCAGTGTTTTTCTTGTGGGGATCTTTTCTGCCAGGGCTTGTCAGCTTGGTCAGTGGATGTTGCTGCAGTTGTCTACCTTGCTGGGACAGCTGGAGTTAAACACAGCAGCTCACGGCTCTGAAGTGGACCCCGTTGCTGTCCCAGTCTGGATGGGCACTGTGGCGATGTTCCAATGGCCAGGCTGGCTCCTGGTATAAAGAGATTCCCAAATACCATTTCCTAACCGCAGAGCCAAGGATGTGTTTACATGTTTAGGTCAAAAATGTGATGGACAGCTTCATGTTGTCTAAATATGCCACCCTGTTATTAATCCAGTTGATATGGTTCTCCATCTGTGTCTAGGTGATAGAAAAGCATTTTTTTTTATATTTACAGCTCTAAGCAAACAAACAGTTGTCTATATAAAAGAGCTTTTACAATTGTGCACTTTTAGCAGGTCTCTGAGTTCATGTGACCAATGTATGGTGGATTTTCACAGACCTTGTTTAAAACTGAAGGTGAGAGAGACTTAGAGAAATGGCTTCATTGTTCTGGAGTTCTTTGTTTCATCCACAGAAGAGTAGAATTGGTGATTGATTTTGAAAAGCTGCTGAAAAAAGTATCTTTTCAAATTGCAATTTCTAACTTGGGTTTTACATTTTGTGTTCCATTTTTTGTGCTTTATTTGGGAAGCATTTGTTATTTGTTTGGTGTTTTTAAGGTTCTGCAAATATACACATCATTTTTTAGAGACATTTGTTATCAGTTGTGTTTGTTGATTTGTAGTTTAATTTCATTGGATGTTTGATGTCGTGTGGGGGGGAGGCTCGAGAGCAGGTAGGACCCAGGCGCAGAGACGGGAGGCAAACGGGTTCAGGGCAAGTGGGTTTATTTAACTAACAAAAAGCGCTGCAGAGCAGGATGACAAAACTAAAAACAAAAACTTACTGTGGCATGGCAAGGGACATGGACGCTAGACAAGAAGACGTGATCAACATGAGCAGAAGTTAATGGACCAGCACAGGAGGAAGGCAGAGACAAGACTTATATACAGACAGGGCAGACAAGACACAGGTGAACACGATTAGGGCAGATGGGGACCAAAGGAAGTAAAACTCAAAAACATGACAAGACAGGAAACCTTTCAAAATAAAACAGGAAACAGAACCAAACAAGACAGAACAAGAACTAAAGCGAAAAAAAAGACAACAAACTGAAACCATGACAATAGAAAGGAAAAGAAGTTCAAACATTGATTATAAAAAAGGATATAAGAGATAAAAAAAAAGAAAAAGGAAAAGAAAAAAGATAAAATATTGATTTAATTGCATTTTGAATGAATAAAAAACAATGATTAATAGAATCAGAAATCAGAAAAAGTTTTATTGCCAGGTTCAGTAGAGCGCACTTTACAAAACGAGGAATTTGACTTGGTGTATAGTGCAATTAAGAATAAGTTAAAAATTAAGTTAACAACAACAACACACTATATACAGTAGAGTAAGGTGAATTAAAGTGGGAGCACAGATGGGCTGGGATGGTGGGGCCTGTAAGTGGCACCGACAGCCCTTTGGTGGGCGGGGGGGGGGGGGAGGGGGGGGTCACCTGGGGGAGTTGGGGTACTGTTCAGCAGGCTGACTGCAGTGGGGAAGAAGCTGTTCTTGTGGCGCGAGGTCCTGGTCCTGATGGACCGGAGCCTCTTGCCAGAAGGGAGGGGCCGAAAGAGATTATGTCCTGGATGAGAGGGGTTGGCTACAATCCTGGCTGCCCGCCTCCAGGTCCTGGAGATGTGCAGCTCCTGGAGAGACGGGAGGTGGCAGCCGATCACCTTCTCTGCTGAGTGGATGACGCGTTGCAGCTTGGCCTTGTCTCTGGCCGTGGCCGCAGCGAACCAGACTGTGATGGAGGACGTGAGGGTGGATTCGATGATGGCGGTGTAAAAGTCTACCAGCATCTTTTCAGGGAGGTGAAACTTCTTCAGCTGCCTCAGGAAGTACATCCTCTGCTGGACCTTCTTAGTGATGGAGCTGATGTTCTGCTCCCACTTGAGGTCCTGGCTGATGATGGTTCCCAGGAAGCAGAAGGACTCCACAGAGGTCACCGGGGAGTCACAGAGGATGACAGGGGGGAGGGGGGCTGGGGCCTTCCTGAAGTCCACTGTCATCTCCACTGTCTTCAGAGCATTAAGCTCCAGGTTGTTAGCGCTGCACTATGACACCAGCCTGGCTATTTCACTCCTGTAGGCCGACTCATCTCCGTCAGAGATGAGGCCGATGAGTGTGGTGTCGTCAGCAAACTTCAGGAGTTTGACAGACAGGTGACCAGCTGTGCAGCTGTTTGTGTACAGGGAGAGTAACAGGGGTGAAAGGACACAGCCCTGGGGGGATCCGGTGCTTGTGGTCCGAGTATCTGAGACGAGCTTCCCCAGCCTCACATACTGCTGTCTGTCCGTCAGGAAGTCTGTGATCCACCTGCAGGTGGAGTCAGGCACATTCATCTTGGAGAGTTTTTAATACTAAGTCTAGACAGATTTAACACAGGTTTTTGGATGAAAAAGGATTTTTTATAAATCATCTGTTACACTTTTAAGTCTGAAAAAAATATGGAAGGCAGCAAACACAGATCCCTACCGTTTTTAATTTTTTTGTGCTGATATTTGAAAGATAAGTTATGCAAAAAAATAGGTGTTTGCAGTTTTGCCTAAAAAGACGTTTTCGGACCTTTTTGGATCAAATGTTGTCTAAAAGTTCACCTGTAACTTCAATCATTCTGAATTTTTTTAGGAAAACTAAACCACTTCAACTGTGATCTGCAAGGCAATGGTAAAACTATATTTTTTATGGAACAGCCTGCAGTGTTTCTTGTGGGGATCTTTTCTGCCAAGGCTTGCCGGCTTGGTCGGTGGTTGTTGCTGTTACCAATCCAGTTGATATGGTTCTCCATCTGTGTCTAAGTGATATAATCAGAATCAGAATCGTTTATTGTCATTGTACATGGGGATACAATGAAATTGCAGCCGCCTTGGAGTGAAGGAGTTACATAAAATAAAAATAAAAATAGAATAGAAAAAGAAATACTGTATTTACAACTCTTAACAAAAAATGAACAATATGGACAGAAACTGTTAAATATTAAATATTTGTGAATAAAATAGAATGGAATTACATGAGTTGCTGTGAGCACAGCTTAATAAATATCAAGTTATTGCACAGTGACCCGGTTAGACAGTCAGGATATTGCACGCATTGTAGTAAAATTAGAGTGAGGTGTGGTTGGTGGATGTATGTGCATTCCGTATGATAATTGCCTGTGGAAAAAAGCTGTTTCTTAGTCTGTTTGTCCTGGTTCTGATGGACCTGTACCTCCTTCCAGAGGGCAGCAGTTCAAACAGAGGGAAAGCAGAATGGGTGGAGTTAGTGGTGATGCTAGTCACTCTGCTGAGGCAGCGAGACTGGTAAATGTCCTTCAGTGAGGGGAGGGGGCAGCCGATGATCCTCTGCGCTGTCTTTACCACTCTCTGGAGACTCTGCCGTTCTGCTTCAGTGCAGTGGGAAAACCACACTGTGATGCCATAGGACAGAATGCTCTCAATGGTTGAGCGGTAGAACGTTACCAGCAGCTCCTGGCTGACGTCGTTCCTCCTAAGTTTTCTCAGGAAGTGCAGGCGCTGCTGAGCCTTCCTGATGGTGTTGTTAGACCATGTGAGGTCAGCAGAGATGGTGGTGCCCAGGAGGGTGAAGCTGTGGACCCTCTCCACACAGTTTCCATCGATGTAGAGTGGGGGTGGATCTGTTCTGTTTTTTCTGAAGTCCAGGATGATCTCCTTGGTCTTGGTGGTGTTCAGGATGAGGTTATTAGCCTGACACCACCTTGAGAGTTTCAGGACTTCGTCTCTGTAGGCCGTCTCGTCGTCCCCAGAGATCAGCCCCACCACAGTAGTGTCGTCTGCAAACTTCACCACGGTGTTGCTGGTGTGGGCTGGTCTGCAGTCTGCTGTGTACAGTGTATACAGCAGAGGACTCAGCACACATCCCTGTGTGGAGCCTGTGCTCAGCGTCCGGGTGGAGGAGAGGTGGGGGTCAAGTTTGACTGTCTGTGGTCTGTTTGTCAGGAAGTCCTTGATCCACGAGCAGGTGAGTGGGTGGAGTCCTAGTTCAGACAGTTTGTTGACCAGAATGTCAGGAATGATTGTGTTAAAGGCTGAGCTATAGTCCACAAAGAGCATCCTGGCGTAGGTGTCTCTGTGTTCCAGGTGGCTCAGCGCAGTGTGGAGGGTGATGGAAATGGCATCATCCGTTGATCTGTTTGCTTTGTAAGCAAACTGGTGGGGGACGAAGATTGGAGGGAGGGAGTCTTTGATGTGTCCCAGGAGCAGCCGCTCCAGACACTTTGTGATGACAGCAGTGAGTGCAACTGGGCGGAAGTCCGTGAGGAAGGCTGTGGATGAGGACTTTTTGGGTATCGGGATGATAGTGGATGACTTCAGGCAAGCAGGGATGAAAGCCTGAGCTAGCGACAGGTTGAAGATTTTTGTGAAGACCTGGGAGAGTTGATCGGCGCAGGCCCGCAGAACCTTTCCGGGAACTCCATCAGGTCCCGCCGCTTTCCTGGGGTTTACCCTGCTGAACATCCGTGCCATCCGTGCCACGTCCATAAAGGCATTGTTTTTATATTTAGAGCTCTAAGCAACCAAACAGTTGTCTATATAAAAGAGCTTTTACAAATGTGCACTTTTAGCAGGCTGAAAAAATTATCTTTTTAAAATTGCCATTTCAAATTTGGGTTTTAAATTTTGTGTTCCATTTTTCTGTGCTTGTATTGGAAGGATTTGTTATTATTTTGTTTAAAAGTGCTACATATTGTATATACACATAATTTATTTAGAGAAATTTGCTATACGTTGTGTTTTTTGGTTTTGTAGTTTAATTTCATTGGATTTATATTAAGGAAAAGAAGTTGCAGCATTGATTAAAAAAGGATAAAAGAGACATTTACTGTCTAAGTCTTATGTTACATCTGTAGAACTGTACTGAGAGTTGGGTTTTGTTTTGGAGCACATTCATATGTTTTGTTTGTAAAAAAAAAAGATAAAATATTAGGTTAATTGCATTTTACATGACTAGAAAAGCAATGATTATTCATAAAAATCTATGAAAGACATACAAAACAAATGAAAAAGCAGTCTGCCCTCCCTCTTGTGTCTAAACTCTTGTCACCTCACTTCTGGGTTAGTTAGCATATGAACTGGCAGCTGGTGTGTGTGTGTGGGGGGGGGGGGGGGGGTGAAATTTGACTCCAGCAACAGGGATGATTGAGGAGCAGGCTGCAGCATGAGGAAAAGACTTAAGCATGTAAGAGGAAATGACATCCTACAGTTGACCAGTTCATTTTATATCTGTAAAGAATATTCAAGAAGCATTTAGACATGTTCAGCTATATGCGTGTGAAACTTGGTGTGGATATTTGAAGCATAAGTAATTTTAAAACACACTTGTTTGGAGTCCAGACGGAAAAAGCACAGGTTTTGGGATGAATCAGGATTTTTTTAAAATCATCTGTTTCACCTGGACTTCTGAAAAAAATATGGAAGGCAGCAAACACAGATCCCTACATTTAAAAAAATAAATGGTGTTGATATATGATGATTAAGTTATGAAAAAAAATAGGTGTTTGTAGTTTTGCCTAAAAAGACGTTTTCGGACCTTTTTGGATGTAATGCTCTCTAAGATGTCACCTGTAACTTCAATAATTCTGAATTTTTTTAGGAAGCAGTAGCACATAAATGCCTATGAAAGTTGAATTCTTGGTGCTGATAACCTAAACAGAATTTATGCTAAAAATCTTTGTTCAGTCCAAAATTTCATTAAAAAAATCAAGTGATGAAGTTTCTCGTAGACCCTATAGTGTTACATATCAAAGCTGGAGGTTATTAAAGGCATCTAATTCTGAAATCTCAGCTTCCTGAGACAAACGGCTGATTTATAATAAATTTCTATTATTTGGGTGCACATAATCGACCACTTCCTGTTACGCAGGCACCGTCAGGTGTACACCCATGAAACTTTACATGATGAGAGAGGACCCTTCTGAGTATCTCCAGTTTTAATTTCATGCACATCGGACAAAGCAAAGAGAAAATACAGGGCAGAATGTGCCCAATGCAATAACTAGGTGGCGCTATAGAGCTCGTCCAAGATTGTCATATCCATGGGTTCAGAATAGAAGCTTCATCATATCCATTGAATTTCAGTGAGATTGGACAAGGAATGTGCACGTGAGAGCAACTTTTGTGTGCATAGCGAGATGCCCAACTTTGCCGCTCTGTCACGACCACACCCCCGCATTGAAAGTTATGGTTTTTTGTCAGAGTAAACTTCAATGGCTTTTCAACAGGTGGACGTCATTTTCAGGTGTGTCGGCTCATCCTACTCGGAGTAGGGATGCTCCAAGTAAAACATGTAATTTCCTCTTGCCAGCAGGTGGCGCTACACTTTTTCCAGATTTTTTCACTGCAGATGTGTTCAGAGTCAGACTACAATCATGCACATCAATTTTGGATCAGATTGGATTATGCATGGCTGAGTAATGGCCATTTTTCTTTTCATGGCGTGTTTTCGAAACAACGTCGAATTTCTACGCGCCGCCACGGTCACAAACAACCGTAAAAACTTAAAAGCTTCGCAATTTAACATCGGACATGTGTTTATTTTACAAAACCAAAGTTTGGAGTCATTATTCACAAATCTCTAGGAGGAGTTCGTTCTAGAAGGAGGCCTGCAAATGTCCAAAATAGAGCAAAAATGACATATTGACATCAATATAGCAGACTTCCTGTGCAACTGACAGCTTGGTACCTACAGACTTTTTTGTAGGTTTCCATCTGATGAACATGCCCTGAAAAAATCAAGCTTGTACGTTAAAGCGTATGCGGGGCGTCGGGACAAAAGTCATTGTAGGTGGC
Organism: Oryzias latipes; assembly: GCF_053564925.1. Lineage (NCBI taxonomy): Eukaryota > Metazoa > Chordata > Actinopteri > Beloniformes > Adrianichthyidae > Oryzias > Oryzias latipes. The sequence continues at coordinate 13,454,292 of NC_136256.1, read as the reverse complement.
GCTGTCGAGCCGTTTTTGCGCGCCCATGCCAATTTCTCATAAAATATGAAATTTTTCGCGACTCCTGATGTGTGTGCCAAATTTGGTGAGTTTTGGGGTATGTTAAAGGCCTCAAAAATGCGATTCTTCCGGCGGAAGAAAAATAATAATAATTAAAGCTACAAGTAGCATTTAGCGGGCCCGAGCACGTGCGACCGCATGGCACGAGCGACCGCCCCGTGAGCAACGCCCTGCTCGAGCCATTCTCGTCGTTTTTTCTTGTCCATTCTGGAGCTCCAAGCTATTGTTAATACGACAGCAGCCTGGGGGGGGGGGGGGGGGGGGGGGGGGGGCTGTAATCTGTTGCCTTAAGGGACAAAGACTTTTGCATATAGCATGAAAAAAATTCAAGCAATGATGATAATTGCTATCACTGTCCCTAAGGATGAGAACAATAGAACTCATTCAATTTCCACTACAATGTCTAGATGAGTGTCAGCTATGTCTGATAACTTGGCCAATTAGCTGGACCGGGATCTTGCAAAGTGCAGGTGGTTAACGTCCAGTGTAATGAGTCTGTGGACGGCAACAGTACAGCATAGCTTTTGGTTTCCACAAGAGAAGAACTCCTGACACATCTGCCCTAACAGACAACTACAAGAGGAGTTGAAATGTATAACACGGTGAAGGAGTTTTTGTGCAGAAAAAGGTACAATTAGAAAAGCTGGTAGCAGTGACTGCAGATGGGACTCCTGCTATGATCAATAGACAAACAGGTTTCATCACTCACTGTAAAGCTGACCCAGACTTTCCAAAATGTCTGCATTACTGCTGCGTCATTCACCAGCAGGCCTTATGTGCAGAAGTGATTGGCTCTGGACATATAATGACTCTTATTCTGAAAATCGTAAACAACCTCAGCTGCAAAGCAAAACAGCACAGGATTTTTAAGGTGCTATTGGAGGAGATGTCTGTTGAATATGGTGAATATGAACATTGTGAATCTGAACTTGCATTCTTGACTGACATTACTGGAAAACTAAACCACTTGATCTGCGAGCTGCAAGACAATGGCAAAACTATTTTTTTTGACCAGCCTGCCTGAGCCAGTGTTTTTCTTGTGGGGATCTTTTCTGCCAGGGCTTGTCAGCTTGGTCAGTGGATGTTGCTGCAGTTGTCTACCTTGCTGGGACAGCTGGAGTTAAACACAGCAGCTCACGGCTCTGAAGTGGACCCCGTTGCTGTCCCAGTCTGGATGGGCACTGTGGCGATGTTCCAATGGCCAGGCTGGCTCCTGGTATAAAGAGATTCCCAAATACCATTTCCTAACCGCAGAGCCAAGGATGTGTTTACATGTTTAGGTCAAAAATGTGATGGACAGCTTCATGTTGTCTAAATATGCCACCCTGTTATTAATCCAGTTGATATGGTTCTCCATCTGTGTCTAGGTGATAGAAAAGCATTTTTTTTTATATTTACAGCTCTAAGCAAACAAACAGTTGTCTATATAAAAGAGCTTTTACAATTGTGCACTTTTAGCAGGTCTCTGAGTTCATGTGACCAATGTATGGTGGATTTTCACAGACCTTGTTTAAAACTGAAGGTGAGAGAGACTTAGAGAAATGGCTTCATTGTTCTGGAGTTCTTTGTTTCATCCACAGAAGAGTAGAATTGGTGATTGATTTTGAAAAGCTGCTGAAAAAAGTATCTTTTCAAATTGCAATTTCTAACTTGGGTTTTACATTTTGTGTTCCATTTTTTGTGCTTTATTTGGGAAGCATTTGTTATTTGTTTGGTGTTTTTAAGGTTCTGCAAATATACACATCATTTTTTAGAGACATTTGTTATCAGTTGTGTTTGTTGATTTGTAGTTTAATTTCATTGGATGTTTGATGTCGTGTGGGGGGGAGGCTCGAGAGCAGGTAGGACCCAGGCGCAGAGACGGGAGGCAAACGGGTTCAGGGCAAGTGGGTTTATTTAACTAACAAAAAGCGCTGCAGAGCAGGATGACAAAACTAAAAACAAAAACTTACTGTGGCATGGCAAGGGACATGGACGCTAGACAAGAAGACGTGATCAACATGAGCAGAAGTTAATGGACCAGCACAGGAGGAAGGCAGAGACAAGACTTATATACAGACAGGGCAGACAAGACACAGGTGAACACGATTAGGGCAGATGGGGACCAAAGGAAGTAAAACTCAAAAACATGACAAGACAGGAAACCTTTCAAAATAAAACAGGAAACAGAACCAAACAAGACAGAACAAGAACTAAAGCGAAAAAAAAGACAACAAACTGAAACCATGACAATAGAAAGGAAAAGAAGTTCAAACATTGATTATAAAAAAGGATATAAGAGATAAAAAAAAAGAAAAAGGAAAAGAAAAAAGATAAAATATTGATTTAATTGCATTTTGAATGAATAAAAAACAATGATTAATAGAATCAGAAATCAGAAAAAGTTTTATTGCCAGGTTCAGTAGAGCGCACTTTACAAAACGAGGAATTTGACTTGGTGTATAGTGCAATTAAGAATAAGTTAAAAATTAAGTTAACAACAACAACACACTATATACAGTAGAGTAAGGTGAATTAAAGTGGGAGCACAGATGGGCTGGGATGGTGGGGCCTGTAAGTGGCACCGACAGCCCTTTGGTGGGCGGGGGGGGGGGGGAGGGGGGGGTCACCTGGGGGAGTTGGGGTACTGTTCAGCAGGCTGACTGCAGTGGGGAAGAAGCTGTTCTTGTGGCGCGAGGTCCTGGTCCTGATGGACCGGAGCCTCTTGCCAGAAGGGAGGGGCCGAAAGAGATTATGTCCTGGATGAGAGGGGTTGGCTACAATCCTGGCTGCCCGCCTCCAGGTCCTGGAGATGTGCAGCTCCTGGAGAGACGGGAGGTGGCAGCCGATCACCTTCTCTGCTGAGTGGATGACGCGTTGCAGCTTGGCCTTGTCTCTGGCCGTGGCCGCAGCGAACCAGACTGTGATGGAGGACGTGAGGGTGGATTCGATGATGGCGGTGTAAAAGTCTACCAGCATCTTTTCAGGGAGGTGAAACTTCTTCAGCTGCCTCAGGAAGTACATCCTCTGCTGGACCTTCTTAGTGATGGAGCTGATGTTCTGCTCCCACTTGAGGTCCTGGCTGATGATGGTTCCCAGGAAGCAGAAGGACTCCACAGAGGTCACCGGGGAGTCACAGAGGATGACAGGGGGGAGGGGGGCTGGGGCCTTCCTGAAGTCCACTGTCATCTCCACTGTCTTCAGAGCATTAAGCTCCAGGTTGTTAGCGCTGCACTATGACACCAGCCTGGCTATTTCACTCCTGTAGGCCGACTCATCTCCGTCAGAGATGAGGCCGATGAGTGTGGTGTCGTCAGCAAACTTCAGGAGTTTGACAGACAGGTGACCAGCTGTGCAGCTGTTTGTGTACAGGGAGAGTAACAGGGGTGAAAGGACACAGCCCTGGGGGGATCCGGTGCTTGTGGTCCGAGTATCTGAGACGAGCTTCCCCAGCCTCACATACTGCTGTCTGTCCGTCAGGAAGTCTGTGATCCACCTGCAGGTGGAGTCAGGCACATTCATCTTGGAGAGTTTTTAATACTAAGTCTAGACAGATTTAACACAGGTTTTTGGATGAAAAAGGATTTTTTATAAATCATCTGTTACACTTTTAAGTCTGAAAAAAATATGGAAGGCAGCAAACACAGATCCCTACCGTTTTTAATTTTTTTGTGCTGATATTTGAAAGATAAGTTATGCAAAAAAATAGGTGTTTGCAGTTTTGCCTAAAAAGACGTTTTCGGACCTTTTTGGATCAAATGTTGTCTAAAAGTTCACCTGTAACTTCAATCATTCTGAATTTTTTTAGGAAAACTAAACCACTTCAACTGTGATCTGCAAGGCAATGGTAAAACTATATTTTTTATGGAACAGCCTGCAGTGTTTCTTGTGGGGATCTTTTCTGCCAAGGCTTGCCGGCTTGGTCGGTGGTTGTTGCTGTTACCAATCCAGTTGATATGGTTCTCCATCTGTGTCTAAGTGATATAATCAGAATCAGAATCGTTTATTGTCATTGTACATGGGGATACAATGAAATTGCAGCCGCCTTGGAGTGAAGGAGTTACATAAAATAAAAATAAAAATAGAATAGAAAAAGAAATACTGTATTTACAACTCTTAACAAAAAATGAACAATATGGACAGAAACTGTTAAATATTAAATATTTGTGAATAAAATAGAATGGAATTACATGAGTTGCTGTGAGCACAGCTTAATAAATATCAAGTTATTGCACAGTGACCCGGTTAGACAGTCAGGATATTGCACGCATTGTAGTAAAATTAGAGTGAGGTGTGGTTGGTGGATGTATGTGCATTCCGTATGATAATTGCCTGTGGAAAAAAGCTGTTTCTTAGTCTGTTTGTCCTGGTTCTGATGGACCTGTACCTCCTTCCAGAGGGCAGCAGTTCAAACAGAGGGAAAGCAGAATGGGTGGAGTTAGTGGTGATGCTAGTCACTCTGCTGAGGCAGCGAGACTGGTAAATGTCCTTCAGTGAGGGGAGGGGGCAGCCGATGATCCTCTGCGCTGTCTTTACCACTCTCTGGAGACTCTGCCGTTCTGCTTCAGTGCAGTGGGAAAACCACACTGTGATGCCATAGGACAGAATGCTCTCAATGGTTGAGCGGTAGAACGTTACCAGCAGCTCCTGGCTGACGTCGTTCCTCCTAAGTTTTCTCAGGAAGTGCAGGCGCTGCTGAGCCTTCCTGATGGTGTTGTTAGACCATGTGAGGTCAGCAGAGATGGTGGTGCCCAGGAGGGTGAAGCTGTGGACCCTCTCCACACAGTTTCCATCGATGTAGAGTGGGGGTGGATCTGTTCTGTTTTTTCTGAAGTCCAGGATGATCTCCTTGGTCTTGGTGGTGTTCAGGATGAGGTTATTAGCCTGACACCACCTTGAGAGTTTCAGGACTTCGTCTCTGTAGGCCGTCTCGTCGTCCCCAGAGATCAGCCCCACCACAGTAGTGTCGTCTGCAAACTTCACCACGGTGTTGCTGGTGTGGGCTGGTCTGCAGTCTGCTGTGTACAGTGTATACAGCAGAGGACTCAGCACACATCCCTGTGTGGAGCCTGTGCTCAGCGTCCGGGTGGAGGAGAGGTGGGGGTCAAGTTTGACTGTCTGTGGTCTGTTTGTCAGGAAGTCCTTGATCCACGAGCAGGTGAGTGGGTGGAGTCCTAGTTCAGACAGTTTGTTGACCAGAATGTCAGGAATGATTGTGTTAAAGGCTGAGCTATAGTCCACAAAGAGCATCCTGGCGTAGGTGTCTCTGTGTTCCAGGTGGCTCAGCGCAGTGTGGAGGGTGATGGAAATGGCATCATCCGTTGATCTGTTTGCTTTGTAAGCAAACTGGTGGGGGACGAAGATTGGAGGGAGGGAGTCTTTGATGTGTCCCAGGAGCAGCCGCTCCAGACACTTTGTGATGACAGCAGTGAGTGCAACTGGGCGGAAGTCCGTGAGGAAGGCTGTGGATGAGGACTTTTTGGGTATCGGGATGATAGTGGATGACTTCAGGCAAGCAGGGATGAAAGCCTGAGCTAGCGACAGGTTGAAGATTTTTGTGAAGACCTGGGAGAGTTGATCGGCGCAGGCCCGCAGAACCTTTCCGGGAACTCCATCAGGTCCCGCCGCTTTCCTGGGGTTTACCCTGCTGAACATCCGTGCCATCCGTGCCACGTCCATAAAGGCATTGTTTTTATATTTAGAGCTCTAAGCAACCAAACAGTTGTCTATATAAAAGAGCTTTTACAAATGTGCACTTTTAGCAGGCTGAAAAAATTATCTTTTTAAAATTGCCATTTCAAATTTGGGTTTTAAATTTTGTGTTCCATTTTTCTGTGCTTGTATTGGAAGGATTTGTTATTATTTTGTTTAAAAGTGCTACATATTGTATATACACATAATTTATTTAGAGAAATTTGCTATACGTTGTGTTTTTTGGTTTTGTAGTTTAATTTCATTGGATTTATATTAAGGAAAAGAAGTTGCAGCATTGATTAAAAAAGGATAAAAGAGACATTTACTGTCTAAGTCTTATGTTACATCTGTAGAACTGTACTGAGAGTTGGGTTTTGTTTTGGAGCACATTCATATGTTTTGTTTGTAAAAAAAAAAGATAAAATATTAGGTTAATTGCATTTTACATGACTAGAAAAGCAATGATTATTCATAAAAATCTATGAAAGACATACAAAACAAATGAAAAAGCAGTCTGCCCTCCCTCTTGTGTCTAAACTCTTGTCACCTCACTTCTGGGTTAGTTAGCATATGAACTGGCAGCTGGTGTGTGTGTGGGGTGGGGGGGTGGGGGTGAAATTTGACTCCAGCAACAGGGATGATTGAGGAGCAGGCTGCAGCATGAGGAAAAGACTTAAGCATGTAAGAGGAAATGACATCCTACAGTTGACCAGTTCATTTTATATCTGTAAAGAATATTCAAGAAGCATTTAGACATGTTCAGCTATATGCGTGTGAAACTTGGTGTGGATATTTGAAGCATAAGTAATTTTAAAACACACTTGTTTGGAGTCCAGACGGAAAAAGCACAGGTTTTGGGATGAATCAGGATTTTTTTAAAATCATCTGTTTCACCTGGACTTCTGAAAAAAATATGGAAGGCAGCAAACACAGATCCCTACATTTAAAAAAATAAATGGTGTTGATATATGATGATTAAGTTATGAAAAAAAATAGGTGTTTGTAGTTTTGCCTAAAAAGACGTTTTCGGACCTTTTTGGATGTAATGCTCTCTAAGATGTCACCTGTAACTTCAATCATTCTGAATTTTTTTAGGAAGCAGTAGCACATAAATGCCTATTAAAGTCTAGTCTTTGGTGCTGATAACCTAAACAGAATTTATGCTAAAAATCTTTGTTCAGTCCAAAATTGCATAGGAAAAAAAGAGGTATGAAGTTTCTCATAGACCCTATTGTGTTACATATCAAAGCTGGAGGTTATTAAAGGCATCTAATTCTGAAATCTCAGCTTCCTGAGACAAACGGCTGATTTATAATAAATTTCTATTATTTGGGTGCACATAATCGACCACTTCCTGTTACGCAGGCACCGTCAGGTGTACACCCATGAAACTTCAGATTATGAGAGAGGACCCTTCTGAGTATCTCCAGTTTTAATTTCATGCACATTGGACAAAGCAATTAGATAAAAATGGGCAGAATGTGCCCAATGCAATAACTAGGTGGCGCTATAGAGCTCGTCCAAGATTGTCATATCCATGGGTTCAGAATAGAAGCTTCATCATATCCATTGAATTTCAGTGAGATTGGACAAGGAATGTGCACGTGAGAGCAACTTTTGTGTGCATGGCGAGATGCCCAACTTTGCCGCTCTGTCACGACCACACCCCCGCATTGAAAGTTATGGTTTTTTGTCAGAGTAAACTTCAATGGCTTTTCAACAGGTGGATGTCATTTTCAGGTGTGTCGGCTCATCCTACTCAGAGCAGTGATGCTCCAAGTAAAACATGTCATTTCATCTTGCCAGCAGGTGGCGCTACACTTTTTCCGGATTCTTTCACTGCAGATGTGTTCAGAGTCAGACTACAATCATGCATATCAATTTTGGATCAGATTGGAATATGCATGGCTGAGTTATGGCCATTTTTCTTTTCATGGCGTGTTTTCGAAACAACGTCGAATTTCTACGCGCCGCCACGGCCACAAACTTCTGTAAAAACTTAAAAGCTTTGCAATTTAACATCGGACATGTGTATAGTTTACAAAACCAAAGTTTGGAGTCATTATTCACAAATCTCTAGGAGGAGTTCGTTCTAGAAGGAGGCCTGCAAATGTCCAAAATAGAGCAAAAATGACATATTGACCTCAATATATCAGACTTCCTGTGCGAGTGACAGGTGGGTCCTTTCAGACTTTTTTGTAGGTCTCCATCTGAAAAACATGCCCTGTAAAAATCAAGCTTGTACGTTAAAGCGTATGCGGGGCGTCGGGACAAAAGTCACTGTAGGTGGCGCTGTCGAGCCATTTTTGCGCACCCATGCCAATTTCCCATAAAATACGAAATTTTTCACGACTCCTGATGTGTGTGCCAAATTTGGTGAGTTTTGGGGTATGTTAAAGGCCTCAAAAATGCGATTCTTCCGGCAGAAGAAAAATAATAATAATAATAAACCTAACAGATACAATAGGGTCCTTGCACTCCGTGCTCGGGCCCTAATAATAATAATAATTAAAGCTACAAGTAGCATTTAGCGGGCCCGAGCACGTGCGACCGCACGGCACGAGCGACCGCCCCGTGAGCAACGCCCTGCTCGAGCCATTCTCGTCGTTTTTTCTTGTCCATTCTGGAGCTCCAAGCTATTGTTAATACGACAGCAGCCTGGGGGGGGGGGGGGGGGGCTGTAATCTGTTGCCTTAAGGGACAAAGACTTTTGCATATAGCATGAAAAAAATTCAAGCAATGATGATAATTGCTATCACTGTCCCTAAGGATGAGAACAATAGAACTCATTCAATTTCCACTACAATGTCTAGATGAGTGTCAGCTATGTCTGATAACTTGGCCAATTAGCTGGACCGGGATCTTGCAAAGTGCAGGTGGTTTAACGTCCAGTGTGATGAGTCTGTGGACGGCAACAGTACAGCATAGCTTTTGGTTTCCACAAGAGAAGAACTCCTGACACATCTGCCCTAACAGACAACTACAAGATGAGTTGAAATGTATAACACGGTGAAGGAGTTTTTGTGCAGAAAAAGGTACAATTAGAAAAGCTGGTAGCAGTGACTGCAGATGGGACTCCTGCTATGATCAATAGACAAACAGGTTTCATCACTCACTGTAAAGCTGACCCAGACTTTCCAAAATGTCTGCATTACTGCTGCGTCATTCACCAGCAGGCCTTATGTGCAGAAGTGATTGGCTCTGGACATATAATGACTCTTATTCTGAAAATCGTAAACAACCTCAGCTGCAAAGCAAAACAGCACAGGATTTTTAAGGTGCTATTGGAGGAGATGTCTGTTGAATATGGTGAATATGAACATTGTGAATCTGAACTTGCATTCTTGACTGACATTACTGGAAAACTAAACCACTTGATCTGCGAGCTGCAAGACAATGGCAAAACTATTTTTTTTTTTGACCAGCCTGCCTTAGCCAGTGTTTTTCTTGTGGGGATCTTTTCTGCCAGGGCTTGTCAGCTTGGTCAGTGGATGTTGCTGCAGTTGTCTCCCTTGCTGGGACAGCTGGAGTTAAACACAGCAGCTCACGGCTCTGAAGTGGACCCCGTTGCTGTCCCAGTCTGGATGGGCACTGTGGCGATGTTCCAATGGCCAGGCTGGCTCCTGGTATAAAGAGATTCCCAAATACCATTTCCTAACCGCAGAGCCAAGGATGTGTTTACATGTTTAGGTCAAAAATGTGATGGACAGCTTCATGTTGTCTAAACATGCCACCCTGTTATAAATCCAGTTGATATGGTTCTCCATCTGTGTCTAGGTGATAGAAAAGCATTTTTTTATATTTAGAGCTCTAAGCAAACAAACAGTTGTCTATATAAAAGAGCTTTTACAATTGTGCACTTTTAGCAGGTCTCTGAGTTCATGTGACCAATGTATGGTGGATTTTCACAGACCTTGTTTAAAACTGAAGGTGAGAGAGACTTAGAGAAATGGCTTCATTGTTCTGGAGTTCTTTGTTTCATCCACAGAAGAGTAGAATTGGTGATTGATTTTGAAAAGCTGCTGAAAAAAGTATCTTTTCAAATTGCAATTTCTAACTTGGGTTTTACATTTTGTGTTCCATTTTTTGTGCTTTAATTGGGAAGCATTTGTTATTTGTTTGGTGTTTTTAAGGTTCTGCAAATATACACATCATTTTTTAGAGACATTTGTTATCAGTTGTGTTTGTTGATTTGTAGTTTAATTTCATTGGATGTATAGATGTCGTGTGGGGGGGAGGCTCGAGAGCAGGTAGGACCCAGGCGCAGAGACGGGAGGCAAACGGGTTCAGGGCAAGTGGGTTTATTTAACTAACAAAAAGTGCTGCAGAGCAGGATGACAAAACTAAAAACAAAAACTTACTGTGGCATGGCAAGGGACATGGACGCCAGACAAGAAGACGTGATCAACATGAGCAGAAGTTAATGGACCAGCACAGGAAGAAGGCAGAGACAAGACTTATATACAGACAGGGCAGACAAGACACAGGTGAACACGATTAGGGCAGATGGGGACCAAAGGAAGTAAAACTCAAGAAACATGACAAGACAGGAAACCTTTCAAAATAAAACAGGAAACAGAACCAAACAAGACAGAACAAGAACTAAAGCGAAAAAAAAAGACAACAAACTGAAACCATGACAATAGAAAGGAAAAGAAGTTCAAACATTGATTATAAAAAAGGATATAAGAGATAAAAAAAAAAGAAAAAGGAAAAGAAAAAAGATAAAATATTGATTTAATTGCATTTTGAATGAATAAAAAACAATGATTAATAGAATCAGAAATCAGAAAAAGTTTTATTGCCAGGTTCAGTAGAGCGCACTTTACAAAACGAGGAATTTGACTTGGTGTATAGTGCAATTAAGAATAAGTTAAAAATTAAGTTAACAACAACAACACACTATATACAGTAGAGTAAGGTGAATTAAAGTGGGAGCACAGATGGGCTGGGATGGTGGGGCCTGTAAGTGGCACCGACAGTCCTTTGGTGGGCGGGGGGGGGTGGGGGAGGGGGGGTCACCTGGGGGAGTTGGGGTACTGTTCAGCAGGCTGACTGCAGTGGGGAAGAAGCTGTTCTTGTGGCGCGAGGTCCTGGTCCTGATGGACCGGAGCCTCTTGCCAGGAGGGAGGGGCCGAAAGAGATTATGTCCTGGATGAGAGGGGTTGGCTACAATCCTGGCTGCCCGCCTCCAGGTCCTGGAGATGTGCAGCTCCTGGAGAGACGGGAGGTGGCAGCCGATCACCTTCTCTGCTGAGTGGATGACGCGTTGCAGCTTGGCCTTGTCTCTGGCCGTGGCCGCAGCGAACCAGACTGTGATGGAGGACGTGAGGGTGGATTCGATGATGGCGGTGTAAAAGTCTACCAGCATCTTTTCAGGGAGGTGAAACTTCTTCAGCTGCCTCAGGAAGTACATCCTCTGCTGGACCTTCTTAGTGATGGAGCTGATGTTCTGCTCCCACTTGAGGTCCTGGCTGATGATGGTTCCCAGGAAGCAGAAGGACTCCACAGAGGTCACCGGGGAGTCACAGAGGATGACAGGGGGGAGGGGGGCTGGGGCCTTCCTGAAGTCCACTGTCATCTCCACTGTCTTCAGAGCATTAAGCTCCAGGTTGTTAGCGCTGCACTATGACACCAGCCTGGCTATTTCACTCCTGTAGGCCGACTCATCTCCGTCAGAGATGAGGCCGATGAGTGTGGTGTCGTCAGCAAACTTCAGGAGTTTGACAGACAGGTGACCAGCTGTGCAGCTGTTTGTGTACAGGGAGAGTAACAGGGGTGAAAGGACACAGCCCTGGGGGGATCCGGTGCTTGTGGTCCGAGTATCTGAGACGAGCTTCCCCAGCCTCACATACTGCTGTCTGTCCGTCAGGAAGTCTGTGATCCACCTGCAGGTGGAGTCAGGCACATTCATCTTGGAGAGTTTTTAATACTAAGTCTAGACAGATTTAACACAGGTTTTTGGATGAAAAAGGATTTTTTTATAAATCATCTGTTACACTTTTAAGTCTAAAAAAAATATGGAAGGCAGCAAACACAGATCCCTACCGTTTTTAATTTTTTTGTGCTGATATTTGAAAGATAAGTTATGCAAAAAAATAGGTGTTTGCAGTTTTGCCTAAAAAGACGTTTTCGGACCTTTTTGGATCAAATGTTGTCTAAAAGTTCACCTGTAACTTCAATCATTCTGAATTTTTTTAGGAAAACTAAACCACTTCAACTGTGATCTGCAAGGCAATGGTAAAACTATATTTTTTATGGAACAGCCTGCAGTGTTTCTTGTGGGGATCTTTTCTGCCAGGGCTTGCCGGCTTGGTCGGTGGTTGTTGCTGTTACCAATCCAGTTGATATGGTTCTCCATCTGTGTCTAAGTGATATAATCAGAATCAGAATCGTTTATTGTCATTGTACATGGGGATACAATGAAATTGCAGCAGCCTTGGAGTGAAGGAGTTACATAAAATAAAAATAAAAATAGAATAGAAAAAGAAATACTGTATTTACAACTCTTAACAAAAAATGAACAATATGGACAGAAACTGTTAAATATTAAATATTTGTGAATAAAATAGAAAGGAATTACATGAGTTGCTGTGAGCACAGCTTAATAAATATCAAGTTATTGCACAGTGACCCGGTTAGACAGTCAGGATATTGCACGCATTGTAGTAAAATTAGAGTGAGGTGTGGTTGGTGGACGTATGTGCATTCCGTATGATAATTGCCTGTGGAAAAAAGCTGTTTCTTAGTCTGTTTGTCCTGGTTCAGATGGACCTGTACCTCCTTCCAGAGGGCAGCAGTTCAAACAGAGGGAAAGCAGAATGGGTGGAGTTAGTGGTGATGCTAGTCACTCTGCTGAGGCAGCGAGACTGGTAAATGTCCTTCAGTGAGGGGAGGGGGCAGCCGATGATCCTCTGCGCTGTCTTTACCACTCTCTGGAGACTCTGCCGTTCTGCTTCAGTGCAGTGGGAAAACCACACTGTGATGCCATAGGACAGAATGCTCTCAATGGTTGAGCGGTAGAACGTTACCAGCAGCTCCTGGCTGACGTCGTTCCTCCTAAGTTTTCTCAGGAAGTGCAGGCGTTGCTGGGCCTTCCTGATGACAGTCATGGTGTTGTTAGACCATGTGAGGTCAGCAGAGATGGTGGTGCCCAGGAGGGTGAAGCTGTGGACCCTCTCCACACAGTTTCCATCGATGTAGAGTGGGGGTGGATCTGTTCTGTTTTTTCTGAAGTCCAGGATGATCTCCTTGGTCTTGGTGGTGTTCAGGATGAGGTTATTAGCCTGACACCACCTTGAGAGTTTCAGGACTTCGTCTCTGTAGGCCGTCTCGTCGTCCCCAGAGATCAGCCCCACCACAGTAGTGTCGTCTGCAAACTTCACCACGGTGTTGCTGGTGTGGGCTGGTCTGCAGTCTGCTGTGTACAGTGTGTACAGCAGAGGACTCAGCACACATCCCTGTGTGGAGCCTGTGCTCAGCGTCCGGGTGGAGGAGAGGTGGGGGTCAAGTTTGACTGTCTGTGGTCTGTTTGTCAGGAAGTCCTTGATCCACGAGCAGGTGAGTGGGTGGAGTCCTAGTTCAGACAGTTTGTTGACCAGAATGTCAGGAATGATTGTGTTAAAGGCTGAGCTATAGTCCACAAAGAGCATCCTGGCGTAGGTGTCTCTGTGTTCCAGGTGGCTCAGCGCAGTGTGGAGGGTGATGGAAATGGCATCATCCGTTGATCTGTTTGCTTTGTAAGCAAACTGGTGGGGGACGAAGATTGGAGGGAGGGAGTCTTTGATGTGTCCCAGGAGCAGCCGCTCCAGACACTTTGTGATGACAGCAGTGAGTGCAACTGGGCGGAAGTCCGTGAGGAAGGCTGTGGATGAGGACTTTTTGGGTATCGGGATGATAGTGGATGACTTCAGGCAAGCAGGGATGAAAGCCTGAGCTAGCGACAGGTTGAAGATTTTTGTGAAGACCTGGGAGAGTTGATCGGCGCAGGCCCGCAGAACCTTTCCGGGAACTCCATCAGGTCCCGCCGCTTTCCTGGGGTTTACCCTGCTGAACATCCGTGCCATCCGTGCCACGTCCATAAAGGCATTGTTTTTATATTTAGAGCTCTAAGCAACCAAACAGTTGTCTATATAAAAGAGCTTTTACAATTGTGCACTTTTAGCAGGCTGAAAAAATTATCTTTTTAAAATTGCCATTTCAAATTTGGGTTTTAAATTTTGTGTTCCATTTTTCTGTGCTTGTATTGGAAGGATTTGTTATTATTTTGTTTAAAAGTGCTACATATTGTATATACACATAATTTATTTAGAGAAATTTGCTATACGTTGTGTTTTATGGTTTTGTAGTTTAATTTCATTGGATTTATATTAAGGAAAAGAAGTTGCAGCATTGATTAAAAAAGGATAAAAGAGACATTTACTGTCTAAGTCTTATGTTACATCTGTAGAACTGTACTGAGAGTTGGGTTTTGTTTTGGAGCACATTCATATGTTTTGTTTGTAAAAAAAAAGATAAAATATTAGGTTAATTGCATTTTACATGACTAGAAAAGCAATGATTATTCATAAAAATCTATGAAAGACATACAAAACAAATGAAAAAGCAGTCTGCCCTCCCTCTTGTGTCTAAACTCTTGTCACCTCACTTCTGGGTTAGTTAGCATATGAACTGGCAGCTGGTGTGTGTGTGTGGGGGGGGGGGGGGGGGGGGTGAAATTTGACTCCAGCAACAGGGATGATTGAGGAGCAGGCTGCAGCATGAGGAAAAGACTTAAGCATGTAAGAGGAAATGACATCCTACAGTTGACCAGTTCATTTTATATCTGTAAAGAATATTCAAGAAGCATTTAGACATGTTCAGCTATATGCGTGTGAAACTTGGTGTGGATATTTGAAGCATAAGTAATTTTAAAACACACTTGTTTGGAGTCCAGACGGAAAAAGCACAGGTTTTGGGATGAATCAGGATTTTTTTAAAATCATCTGTTTCACCTGGACTTCTGAAAAAAATATGGAAGGCAGCAAACACAGATCCCTACATTTAAAAAAATAAATGGTGTTAATATATGATGATTAAGTTATGAAAAAAAATAGGTGTTTGTAGTTTTGCCTAAAAAGACGTTTTCGGACCTTTTTGGATGTAATGCTCTCTAAGATGTCACCTGTAACTTCAATCATTCTGAATTTTTTTAGGAAGCAGTAGCACCTAAATGCCTATGAAAGTTGAATTCTTGGTGCTGATAACCTAAACAGAATTTATGCTAAAAATCTTTGTTCAGTCCAAAATTTCATTAAAAAAATCAAGTGATGAAGTTTCTCGTAGACCCTATAGTGTTACATATCAAAGCTGGAGGTTATTAAAGGCATCTAATTCTGAAATCTCAGCTTCCTGAGACAAACGGCTGATTTATAATAAATTTCTATTATTTGGGTGCACATAATCGACCACTTCCTGTTACGCAGGCACCGTCAGGTGTACACCCATGAAACTTTACATGATGAGAGAGGACCCTTCTGAGTATCTCCAGTTTTAATTTCATGCACATCGGACAAAGCAAAGAGAAAATACAGGGCAGAATGTGCCCAATGCAATAACTAGGTGGCGCTATAGAGCTCGTCCAAGATTGTCATATCCATGGGTTCAGAATAGAAGCTTCATCATATCCATTGAATTTCAGTGAGATTGGACAAGGAATGTGCACGTGAGAGCAACTTTTGTGTGCATGGCGAGACGCCCAACTTTGCCGCTCTGTCACGACCACACCCCCGCATTGAAAGTTATGGTTTTTTGTCAGAGTAAACTTCAATGGCTTTTCAACAGGTGGATGCCATTTTCAGGTGTGTCGGCTCATCCTACTCGGAGTAGTGATGCTCCAAGTAAAACATGTCATTTCCTCTTGCCAGCAGGTGGCGCTACACTTTTTCCAGATTTTTTCACTGCAGATGTGTTCAGAGTCAGACTACAATCATGCACATCAATTTTGGATCAGATTGGATTATGCATGGCTGAGTAATGGCCATTTTTCTTTTCATGGCGTGTTTTCGAAACGACCTCCAATTTTGACGCGCCGCCATGGTCACAAACATCCATAAAAACTTAAAAGCTTTGCAATTTAACATCGGACATGTGTATAGTTTACAAAACCAAAGTTTGGAGTCATTACTCTCAAATCTCTAGGAGGAGTTCGTTCTAGAGCAAGGCCTGCAAATGACCAAAATACAGCAAAAATGACATATTGTCATCAAAATATCAGACTTCCTGTGCGACTGACAGCTTGGTCCCAAGAGACTTTTTTGTAGGTTTCTATCCGATGAACATGCCCTGTTAAAATCAGGTTTGTACTATAAAGCATATGGAGGTGCTCGCGAAAACAAATTTTGCAGGTGGCGCTATCGAGCCATTTTTGTTTACCTATGCCGTTCTCCTATAAAATATGAAATTTTTCGCGACTCCTGATGTGTATACAAAATTTGGTGAGTTTTGGGGTATGTTAAAGGCCTCAAAAAGGCGACGGAAAAGTCGGAAGAATAATAATAATAATAATTAAAGCTACAAGTAGCATTTAGCGGGCCCGAGCACGTGCGACCGCACGGCACGAGCGACCGCCCCGTGAGCAACGCCCTGCTCGAGCCATTCTCGTCGTTTTTTCTTGTCCATTCTGGAGCTCCAAGCTATTGTTAATACGACAGCAGCCTGGGGGGGGGGGGGGGGGGGGGGGGGCTGTAATCTGTTTCCTTAAGGGACAAAGACTTTTGCATATAGCATGAAAAAAATTCAAGCAATGATGATAATTGCTATCACTGTCCCTAAGGATGAGAACAATAGAACTCATTCAATTTCCACTACAATGTCTAGATGAGTGTCAGCTATGTCTGATAACTTGGCCAATTAGCTGGACCGGGATCTTGCAAAGTGCAGGTGGTTAACGTCCAGTGTGATGAGTCTGTGGACGGCAACAGTACAGCATAGCTTTTGGTTTCCACAAGAGAAGAACTCCTGACACATCTGCCCTAACAGACAACTACAAGAGGAGTTGAAATGTATAACACGGTGAAGGAGTTTTTGTGCAGAAAAAGGTACAATTAGAAAAGCTGGTAGCAGTGACTGCAGATGGGACTCCTGCTATGATCAATAGACAAACAGGTTTCATCACTCACTGTAAAGCTGACCCAGACTTTCCAAAATGTCTGCATTACTGCTGCGTCATTCACCAGCAGGCCTTATGTGCAGAAGTGATTGGCTCTGGACATATAATGACTCTTATTCTGAAAATCGTAAACAACCTCAGCTGCAAAGCAAAACAGCACAGGATTTTTAAGGTGCTATTGGAGGAGATGTCTGTTGAATATGGTGAATATGAACATTGTGAATCTGAACTTGCATTCTTGACTGACATTACTGGAAAACTAAACCACTTGATCTGCGAGCTGCAAGACAATGACAAAACTATTTTTTTTTGACCAGCCTGCCTTAGCCAGTGTTTTTCTTGTGGGGATCTTTTCTGCCAGGGCTTGTCAGCTTGGTCAGTGGATGTTGCTGCAGTTGTCTCCCTTGCTGGGACAGCTGGAGTTAAACACAGCAGCTCACGGCTCTGAAGAGGACCCCGTTGCTGTCCCAGTCTGGATGGGCACTGTGGCGATGTTCCAATGGCCAGGCTGGCTCCTGGTATAAAGAGATTCCCAAATACCATTTCCTAACCGCAGAGCCAAGGATGTGTTTACATGTTTAGGTCAAAAATGTGATGAACAGCTTCATGTTGTCTATTGATGTAAGTTTAAACCTAAACATGTTTCCCTGTTACTAATCCAGTTGATATGGTTCTCCATCTGTGTCTAGGTGATAGAAAAGCATTTTTTTATATTTAGAGCTCCAAGCAAACAAACAGTTGTCTATATAAGAGCTTTTACAATTGTGGACTTTTAGCAGGTCTCTGAGTTCATGTGACCAATGTATGGTGGATTTTCACAGACCTTGTTTAAAACTGAAGGTGAGAGAGACTTAGAGAAATGGCTTCATTGTTCTGGAGTTCTTTGTTTCATCCACAGAAGAGTAGAATTGGTGATTGATTTTGAAAAGCTGCTGAAAAAAGTATCTTTTTCAAATTGCAATTTCTAACTTGGGTTTTACATTTTGTGTTCCATTTTTTGTGCTTTAATTGGGAAGCATTTGTTATTTGTTTGGTGTTTTTAAGGTTCTGCAAATATACACATCATTTTTTAGAGACATTTGTTATCAGTTGTGTTTGTTGATTTGTAGTTTAATTTCATTGGATGTATAGATGTCGTGTGGGGGGGAGGCTCGAGAGCAGGTAGGACCCAGGTGCAGAGACGGGAGGCAAACGGGTTCAGGGCAAGTGGGTTTATTTAACTAACAAAAAGCGCTGCAGAGCAGGATGACAAAACTAAAAACAAAAACTTACTGTGGCATGGCAAGGGACATGGACGCCAGACAAGAAGACGTGATCAACATGAGCAGAAGTTAATGGACCAGCACAGGAGGAAGGCAGAGACAAGACTTATATACAGACAGGGCAGACAAGACACAGGTGAACACGATTAGGGCAGATGGGGACCAAAGGAAGTAAAACTCAAGAAACATGACAAGACAGGAAACCTTTCAAAATGAAACAGGAAACAGAACCAAACAAGACAGAACAAGAACTAAAGCGAAAAAAAAGACAACAAACTGAAACCATGACAATAGAAAGGAAAAGAAGTTCAAACATTGATTATAAAAAAGGATATAAGAGATAAAAAAGAAAAGAAAAAGGAAAAGAAAAAAGATAAAATATTGATTTAATTGCATTTTGAATGAATAAAAAACAATGATTAATAGAATCAGAATCAGAATCAGGAATCAGAAAAAGTTTTATTGCCAGGTTCAGTAGAGCGCACTTTACAAAACGAGGAATTTGACTTGGTGTATAGTGCAATTAAGAATAAGTTAAAAATTAAGTTAACAACAACAACACACTATATACAGTAGAGTAAGGTGAATTAAAGTGGGAGCACAGATGGGCTGGGATGGTGGGGCCTGTAAGTGGCACCGACAGTCCTTTGGTGGGCGGGGGGGGAGGGGGGGTCACCTGGGGGAGTTGGGGTTCTGTTCAGCAGGCTGGCTGCAGTGGGGAAGAAGCTGTTCTTGTGGCGCGAGGTCCTGGTCCTGATGGACCGGAGCCTCTTGCCAGAAGGGAGGGGCCGAAAGAGATTATGTCCTGGATTAGAGGGGTTGGCTACAATCCTGGCTGCCCGCCTCCAGGTCCTGGAGATGTGCAGCTCCTGGAGAGACGGGAGGTGGCAGCCGATCACCTTCTCTGCTGAGTGGATGACGCGTTGCAGCTTGGCCTTGTCTCTGGCCGTGGCCGCAGCGAACCAGACTGTGATGGAGGACGTGAGGGTGGATTCGATGATGGCGGTGTAAAAGTCTACCAGCATCTTTTCAGGGAGGTGAAACTTCTTCAGCTGCCTCAGGAAGTACATCCTCTGCTGGACCTTCTTAGTGATGGAGCTGATGTTCTGCTCCCACTTGAGGTCCTGGCTGATGATGGTTCCCAGGAAGCAGAAGGACTCCACAGAGGTCACCAGGGAGTCACAGAGGATGACAGGGGGGAGGGGGGCTGGGGCCTTCCTGAAGTCCACTGTCATCTCCACTGTCTTCAGAGCATTAAGCTCCAGGTTGTTAGCGCTGCACTATGACACCAGCCTGGCTATTTCACTCCTGTAGGCCGACTCATCTCCGTCAGAGATGAGGCCGATGAGTGTGGTGTCGTCAGCAAACTTCAGGAGTTTGACAGACAGGTGACCAGCTGTGCAGCTGTTTGTGTACAGGGAGAGTAACAGGGGTGAAAGGACACAGCCCTGGGGGGATCCGGTGCTTGTGGTCCGAGTATCTGAGACGAGCTTCCCCAGCCTCACATACTGCTGTCTGTCCGTCAGGAAGTCTGTGATCCACCTGCAGGTGGAGTCAGGCACATTCATCTTGGAGAGTTTTTAATACTAAAGATGTATGAAAGACATACCGAAAAAATATGTCTTTCAGTGTTTAACTGGCTGTCTTTGGATTATGCATGCCTGAGTAATGACCATTCTTACTCCTCATCTCTCTGTTCACTGCTTGCTAATTTACATAGCAGGGGTCCCAGCAGGAGGGGGCGGGGTTGTAACACGACTCCTTCAGCAGAGCCAGGCTGAGAGAGGCTTTGACATGTAAGATGTTAGATGTTAGAATGCCAGATGTTAGAATGACCAGTTCATTTTATATCTATGAAAATATTCAGGGAGCTATGGGACATGTTCAGCTTTAGGTCTGTGAAAATTGGTGTCGATTGTTGAAACATAAGTTACCATAAAAAAATGTTTGTTTGGAGTCTAGACAGATTTAACACAGGTTTTTGGATGAAAAGGATTTTTTATAAATCATCTGTTACACTTTTAAGTCTGAAAAAAATATGGAAGGCAGCAAACACAGATCCCTACCGTTTTTAATTTTTTTGTGCTGATATTTGAAAGATAAGTTATGCAAAAAAATAGGTGTTTGCAGTTTTGCCTAAAAAGACGTTTTCGGACCTTTTTGGATGTAATGCTCTCTAAGATGTCACCTGTAACTTCAATCATTCTGAATTTTTTTAGGAAGCAGTAGCACATAAATGCCTATGAAAGTTGAATTCTTGGTGCTGATAACCTAAACAGAATTTATGCTAAAAATCTTTGTTCAGTCCAAAATTTCATTAAAAAAATCAAGTGATGAAGTTTCTCGTAGACCCTATAGTGTTACATATCAAAGCTGGAGGTTATTAAAGGCATCTAATTCTGAAATCTCAGCTTCCTGAGACAAACGGCTGATTTATAATAAATTTCTATTATTTGGGTGCACATAATCGACCACTTCCTGTTACGCAGGCACCGTCAGGTGTACACCCATGAAACTTTACATGATGAGAGAGGACCCTTCTGAGTATCTCCAGTTTTAATTTCATGCACATCGGACAAAGCAAAGAGAAAATACAGGGCAGAATGTGCCCAATGCAATAACTAGGTGGCGCTATAGAGCTCGTCCAAGATTGTCATATCCATTGGTTCAGAATAGAAGCTTCATCATATCCATTGAATTTCAGTGAGATTGGACAAGGAATGTGCACGTGAGAGCAACTTTTGTGTGCATAGCGAGATGCCCAACTTTGCCGCTCTGTCACGACCACACCCCCGCATTGAAAGTTATGGTTTTTTGTCAGAGTAAACTTCAATGGCTTTTCAACAGGTGGACGTCATTTTCAGGTGTGTCGGCTCATCCTACTCGGAGCAGTGATGCTCCAAGTCAAACATGTCATTTCCTCTTGCCAGCAGGTGGCGCTACACTTTTTCCAGATTCTTTCACTGCAGATGTGTTCAAAGTCAGACTACAATCATGCATATCAATTTTTGATCAGATTGGATTATGCATGGCTGAGTAATGGCCATTTTTCTTTTCATGGCGTGTTTTCGAAACAACGTCGAATTTCTACGCGCCGCCACGGTCACAAACTTCTGTAAAAACTTAAAAGCTTTGCAATTTAACATCGGACATGTGTCTAGTTTACAAAACCAAAGTTTGGAGTCATTATTCACAAATCTCTAGGAGGAGTTCGTTCTAGAAGGAGGCCTGCAAATGTCCAAAATAGAGCAAAAATGACATATTGACATCAATATAGCAGACTTCCTGTGCGACTGACAGCTTGGTACCTACAGACTTTTTTGTAGGTTTCCATCTGATGAACATGCCCTGAAAAAAATCAAGCTTGTACGTTAAAGCGTATGCGGGGCGTCGGGACAAAAGTCAGTGTAGGTGGCGCTGTCGAGCCATTTTTGCGCACCCATGCCAATTTCTCATAAAATACGAAATTTTTCGCGACCCCTGATGTGTGTGCCAAATTTGGTGAGTTTTGGGGTATGTTAAAGGCCTCAAAAATGCGATTCTTCCGGCAGAAGAAAAATAATAATAATAATTAAAGCTACAAGTAGCATTTAGCGGGCCCGAGCACGTGCCACCGCCTGGCACGAGCGACCGCCCCGTGAGCAACGCCCTGCTCGAGCCATTCTCGTCGTTTTTTCTTGTCCATTCTGGAGCTCCAAGCTAATGTTAATATGACAGCAGCCTGTGGGGGGGGGGGGGGGGGGGGGGACTATAATCTGTTGCCTTAAGGGACAAAGACTTATGCATATAGCATTAAAAAAAAATTCTTAAATCTAAGCCTCGTTTAGACCTGCTCATTTTCTCATCAAGTAGAAGAAGGTTTTTATCAGATTAAGAAACAAGCAATGATGATAATTGCTATCACTGTCCCTAAGGATGAGAACAATAGAACTCATTCAATTTTCACTACAATGTCTAGATGAGTGTCAGCTATGTCTGATAACTTGGCGAATTAGCTGGACCGGGATCTTACAAAGTGCAGGTGGTTTAACGTCCAGTGTGATGAGTCTGTGGACGGCAACAGTACAGCATAGCTTTTGGTTTCCACAAGAGAAGAATTCCTGACACATCTGCCCTAACAGACAACAACAAGAGGAGTTGAAATGTATAACACGGTGAAGGAGTTTTTGTGCAGAAAAAGGTACCATTAGAAAAGCTGGTAGCCATACCTGCAGACGGGGCTCCTGCTATGATTGACCGACAAACAGGTTTCATCACTCACTGTAAAGCTGACCAAGACTTTCCAAAATGTCTGCATTACTGCTGCTTCTTTCACCAGTAGGCCTTATGTGCAGAAGTGATTGGCTCTGGACATATAATGACTCCTATTGTGAAAATCATAAAAAACCTCAGCTGCAAAGCAAAACAGAACAGGATTTTTAAGGTGCTATTGGTGGAGATATCTGCTGAATATGGTGAATATGAATATGGTGAATCTGAACTTGTATTCTTGACTGGCATTACTGGAAAACTAAACCACTTGATCTGCGAGCTGCAAGACATTGGCAAAACTATATTTTTTTATTGACCAGCCTGCCTGAGCCAGTGTTTTTCTTGTGGGGATCTTTTCTGCCAGGGCTTGCCAGCTTGGTCAGTGGATGTTGCTGCAGTTGTCTCCCTTGCTGGGACAGCTGGAGTTAAACACAGCAGCCTCACGGCTGTGAAGTGGACCCCGTTGCTGTCCCAGTCTGGATGGGCACTGTGGCGATGTTCCAATGTTCAGGCTGGCTCCTGGTATGAAGAGATTCCCAATTACCATTTCCTAACCGCAGAGCCAAGGATGTGTTTACATGTTTAGGTCAAAAATGTGATGAACAGCTTCATGTTGTCTATTGATGTAAGTTTAAACCTAAACATGTTTCCCTGTTACTAATCCAGTTGATATGGTTCTCCATCTGTGTCTAGGTGATAGAAAAGCATTTTTTTATATTTAGAGCTCCAAGCAAACAAACAGTTGTCTATAAAAGAGCTTTTACAATTGTGGACTTTTAGCAGGTCTCTGAATACATGTGACCAATGTATGGTGGATTTTCACAGACTTTGTGTAAAACTGAAGGTGACAGAGACTTTGGAGAAGTGGCTACATTGCTCTGGACTTCTTTGTTTCATCCACAGAAGAGTAAAATATGTGATTGATTTTGAAAAGCTGCTGAAAAATGTATCTTTTTAAAATTGCAATTTCTAATTTGGGTTTTACATTTTGTGTTCCATTTTTTGTGATTGTATTAGAAAGATTTGTTATTTATTTGGTGTTTAAAGGTGGTACATAATGTATATACACAATCTTCTTAGAGACATTTGCTATATGTTGTGTTTGTTGTCGTTGTAGTTTAATTTCTTTGGATGTATAGAAAGGAAATGTAGTTGCAGCATTGATTAAAAAAGCATAAAAGAGACATTTACCGTCTGATGTTACATCTGTAGGAGTGTACTGAGACTGGGTTTTGTTTTGGAGCACATTCATATATTTTGTTTGTAAAAAAAAAAAAAGATAAAATATAAAGTTAATTGTATTTTGGATGAATAAAAAAGCAATGATTAGTGCTAAGGATGTATAAAAGACGAATAAATAAAATCCTAGAGTTGACCAGTTCATTTTATAAATGTAAATATTTTTTATTTTGGTGCTGATAAACTAAACAGAAGTTATGATAAAAATATTTGCTTGAGTCAAAATGTCCAAAAATTTGCTTTCAGCACAATAGGGTGATTAAGGTGGTTAAATGTTTCTCGTACGTATAGTGCTGCTTTTCAAACGTGGAGCTTTGTAAGACGCATCTAATTCTGAAATCTCAGCTTCCTGAGACAAACGGCTGATTTCCTATGAAGCTTGATTATATGATCATGCTTCATGATCATTTATGAACATATATAGCTCGTCCAAAATTGTCATATCCATGGGTTCAGAATGGAAGATTCATCAAATCTATTTAATTTCAGTGAGATCAGACAAGGAATGTGAACGTGAGAGCAACATTTGTGCATGGCGAGATACCCAACTTCGCCGCTCTGTCACGACCACACCCCCGCGTTGAAAGATTTGTTTTTCATCAGAGTAAACTTCAATGGTTTTTCAACAGGTGGACGTCATTTTGAGGTGTGTCGGCTCATCCTACTTGGAGCAGTGATGCTCCAAGTAAAACATGTCATTTCCTGTTGCCAACAGGTGGCGCTACACCTGTTTCGGATTTTTCCACTGCAGATGTGTTCAAAGTCAGACTACAATCATGCACAACAAATTTGGATCAGATTAGATTATTTATGGCTGAGTAATGGCCATTTTCCTTTTCATGGCGTGATTTCGAAACGACCTCCAATTTTGACGCGCCGCCACGGTCACAAACAACCGTAAAAACTTAAAAGCTTCGCAATTTAAGATCGGACATGTGTTTAGTTTACAAAACCAAAGTTTGGAGTCATTGTTCAAAAATCTCTAGGAGGAGTTCGTTCTAGAACGAGGCCTGCAAAGGACCAAAATAGAGCAAAACTGACATATTGACATCAATATAGCAGACTTCCTGTGCGACTGACAGCTTGGTCCCAAGAGACTTTTTTGTAGGTTTCCATCTGATGAACATGTCCTGTAAATATCAAGCTTGTATGTTAAAGAACATGGCGGGGCTCTCAAAAACAAACATGGTAGGTGGCGCTATTGAGCCGTTTTTTGTTCACCCATGCAAGTGCTGTGTATCTAAGTTGGAGATATGTAAGAGGCCTCTCATTCTGAAATCTCAGCCTCGTGATACAAACGGCTGATTTTTTATGAATTTTTAATTATCTGACTGCAACGCAATCAACCACTTCCTGTTTGGTGGTGGCTTGCGCAGGCACCGTCAGGTTTACACCCATGAAACTTTAGACGATGAGAGAAGACCCTTATGAGTATCTCCTGTTGTAATTTTATGAATGTCGGACAAAGCACAGAGAAAAGATAGGTCAGAATGTGACATAAAATGTATTTGTCAATATCTAGGTGGCGCTATGAAGCTCGTCCAAGATTGTCATATCCATTGGTTCAGAATGGAAGCCTCATCACCTCTATTGAATTTCAGTGAGATTGGACAAGGAATGTGCACGTGAGAGCAACTTTTGTGTGCATGGCGAGACGCCCAACTTCGCCGCTCTGTCACGACCACACCCCCGCATTGAAAGTTATGGCTTTTTATCAGAGTAAACATCAATGGCTTTTCAACAGGTGGACATCATTTTGAGGTGTGTCGGCTCATCCTACTTGGAGCAGTGATGCTCCAAGTAAAACATGTCATTTCCTTTTACCAGCAGGTGGCGCTACACCTATTCCAGATTCTTCCACTGCAGATGTGTTCAAAGTCAGATTACAATCATGCATATCAACTTTGGATCATATTGGATTTTGCATGGCTGAGTAATGGCCATTTTTCTTTTCATGGCGTGTTTTCAAAATGACCTCCATTTTCGACGCGCCGCCACGGTCACAAACAACCGTAAAAACGTAAAAGCTTCGCAATTTAAGATCGGACATGTGTTTAGTTTACAAAACCAAAGTTTGGAGTCATTATTCACAAATCTCTAGGAGGAGTTCGCTCTAGAGTGAGGCCTGCAAATGTCCAAAATGAAGCAAAAATGACATATTGACCTCAATATATCAGACTTCCTGTGCGAGTGACAGGTGGGTCCTTTCAGACTTTTTTGTAGGTCTCCATCTGAAGAACATGCCCTGTAAAAATCAAGCTTGTACGTTAAAGCGTATGCGGGGCGTCGGGACAAAAGTCACTGTAGGTGGCGCTATCAAGCCGTTTTTCTGCGCCCATGCCAATCTCCTATAAAATACGAAATTTTTCGCGACTCCTGATGTGTGTGCCAAATTTGGTGAGTTTTGGGGTATGTTAAAGGCCTCAAAAAGGCGACTCTTCCGGTAGAATAATAATAATAATAATAATTAAAGCTACAAGTAGCATTTAGCGGGCCCGAGCACGTGCGACCGCATGGCACGAGCGACCGCCCCGTGAGCAACGCCCTGCTCGAGCCATTCTCGTCGTTTTTTCTTGTCCATTCTGGAGCTCCAAGCTAATGTTAATACGACAGCAGCCTGGGGGGGGGGGGGGGGGGGCTGTAATCTGTTGCCTTAAGGGACAAAGACTTTTGCATATAGCATGAAAAAAATTCAAGCAATGATGATAATTGCTATCACTGTCCCTAAGGATGAGAACAATAGAACTCATTCAATTTCCACTACAATGTCTAGATGAGTGTCAGCTATGTCTGATAACTTGGCCAATTAGCTGGACCGGGATCTTGCAAAGTGCAGGTGGTTAACGTCCAGTGTGATGAGTCTGTGGACGGCAACAGTACAGCATAGCTTTTGGTTTCCACAAGAGAAGAACTCCTGACACATCTGCCCTAACAGACAACTACAAGAGGAGTTGAAATGTATAACACGGTGAAGGAGTTTTTGTGCAGAAAAAGGTACAATTAGAAAAGCTGGTAGCAGTGACTGCAGATGGGACTCCTGCTATGATCAATAGACAAACAGGTTTCATCACTCACTGTAAAGCTGACCCAGACTTTCCAAAATGTCTGCATTACTGCTGCGTCATTCACCAGCAGGCCTTATGTGCAGAAGTGATTGGCTCTGGACATATAATGACTCTTATTCTGAAAATCGTAAACAACCTCAGCTGCAAAGCAAAACAGCACAGGATTTTTAAGGTGCTATTGGAGGAGATGTCTGTTGAATATGGTGAATATGAACATTGTGAATCTGAACTTGCATTCTTGACTGACATTACTGGAAAACTAAACCACTTGATCTGCGAGCTGCAAGACAATGGCAAAACTATTTTTTTTTGACCAGCCTGCCTGAGCCAGTGTTTTTCTTGTGGGGATCTTTTCTGCCAGGGCTTGTCAGCTTGGTCAGTGGATGTTGCTGCAGTTGTTTCCCTTGCTGGGACAGCTGGAGTTAAACACAGCAGCTCACGGCTCTGAAGTGGACCCCGTTGCTGTCCCAGTCTGGATGGGCACTGTGGCGATGTTCCAATGGCCAGGCTGGCTCCTGGTATAAAGAGATTCCCAAATACCATTTCCTAACCGCAGAGCCAAGGATGTGTTTACATGTTTAGGTCAAAAATGTGATGGACAGCTTCATGTTGTCTTTTGATGTAAGTTTAAACCTAAACATGCCACCCTGTTATTAATCCAGTTGATATGGTTCTCCATCTGTGTCTAGGTGATAGAAAAGCATTTTTTTTTATATTTAGAGCTCTAAGCAAACAAACAGTTGTCTATATAAAAGAGCTTTTACAATTGTGCACTTTTAGCAGGTCTCTGAGTTCATGTGACCAATGTATGGTGGATTTTCACAGACCTTGTTTAAAACTGAAGGTGAGAGAGACTTAGAGAAATGGCTTCATTGTTCTGGAGTTCTTTGTTTCATCCACAGAAGAGTAGAATTGGTGATTGATTTTGAAAAGCTGCTGAAAAAAGTATCTTTTTAAAATTGCAATTTCTAACTTGGGTTTTACATTTTGTGTTCCATTTTTTGTGCTTTAATTGGGAAGCATTTGTTATTTGTTTGGTGTTTTTAAGGTTCTGCAAATATACACATCATTTTTTAGAGACATTTGTTATCAGTTGTGTTTGTTGATTTGTAGTTTAATTTCATTGGATGTATAGATGTCGTGTGGGGGGGAGGCTCGAGAGCAGGTAGGACCCAGGCGCAGAGACGGGAGGCAAACGGGTTCAGGGCAAGTGGGTTTATTTAACTAACAAAAAGCGCTGCAGAGCAGGATGACAAAACTAAAAACAAAAACTTACTGTGGCATGGCAAGGGACATGGACGCCAGACAAGAAGACGTGATCAACATGAGCAGAAGTTAATGGACCAGCACAGGAGGAAGGGAGAGACAAGACTTATATACAGACAGGGCAGACAAGACACAGGTGAACACGATTAGGGCAGATGGGGACCAAAGGAAGTAAAACTCAAGAAACATGACAAGACAGGAAACCTTTCAAAATAAAACAGGAAACAGAACCAAACAAGACAGAACAAGAACTAAAGCGAAAAACAAGACAACAAACTGAAACCATGACAATAGAAAGGAAAAGAAGTTCAAACATTGATTATAAAAAAGGATATAAGAGATAAAAAAAAAGAAAAAGGAAAAGAAAAAAGATAAAATATTGATTTAATTGCATTTTGAATGAATAAAAAACAATGATTAATAGAATCAGAATCAGAATCAGAAATCAGAAAAAGTTTTATTGCCAGGTTCAGTAGAGCGCACTTTACAAAACGAGGAATTTGACTTGGTGTATAGTGCAATTAAGAATAAGTTAAAAATTAAGTTAACAACAACAACACACTATATACAGTAGAGTAAGGTGAATTAAAGTGGGAGCACAGATGGGCTGGGATGGTGGGGCCTGTAAGTGGCACCGACAGTCCTTTGGTGGGCGGGGGGGGGGAGGGGGGGTCACCTGGGGGAGTTGGGGTACTGTTCAGCAGGCTGACTGCAGTGGGGAAGAAGCTGTTCTTGTGGCGCGAGGTCCTGGTCCTGATGGACCGGAGCCTCTTGCCAGAAGGGAGGGGCCGAAAGAGATTATGTCCTGGATGAGAGGGGTTGGCTACAATCCTGGCTGCCCGCCTCCAGGTCCTGGAGATGTGCAGCTCCTGGAGAGACGGGAGGTGGCAGCCGATCACCTTCTCTGCTGAGTGGATGACGCGTTGCAGCTTGGCCTTGTCTCTGGCCGTGGCCGCAGCGAACCAGACTGTGATGGAGGACGTGAGGGTGGATTCGATGATGGCATCGTAGAAGTCTACCAGCATCTTTTCAGGGAGGTGAAACTTCTTCAGCTGCCTCAGGAAGTACATCCTCTGCTGGACCTTCTTAGTGATGGAGCTGATGTTCTGCTCCCACTTGAGGTCCTGGCTGATGATGGTTCCCAGGAAGCAGAAGGACTCCACAGAGGTCACCGGGGAGTCACAGAGGATGACAGGGGGGAGGGGGGCTGGGGCCTTCCTGAAGTCCACTGTCATCTCCACTGTCTTCAGAGCATTAAGCTCCAGGTTGTTAGCGCTGCACTATGACACCAGCCTGGCTATTTCACTCCTGTAGGCCAACTCATCTCCGTCAGAGATGAGGCCGATGAGTGTGGTGTCGTCAGCAAACTTCAGGAGTTTGACAGACAGGTGACCAGCTGTGCAGCTGTTTGTGTACAGGGAGAGTAACAGGGGTGAAAGGACACAGCCCTGGGGGGATCCGGTGCTTGTGGTCCGAGTATCTGAGACGAGCTTCCCCAGCCTCACATACTGCTGTCTGTCCGTCAGGAAGTCTGTGATCCACCTGCAGGTGGAGTCAGGCACATTCATCTTGGAGAGTTTTTAATACTAAAGATGTATGAAAGACATACCGAAAAAATATGTCTTTCAGTGTTTAACTGGCTGTCTTTGGATTATGCATGCCTGAGTAATGGCCATTCTTACTCCTCATCTCTCTGTTCACTGCTTGCTAATTTACATAGCAGGGGTCCCAGCAGGAGGGGGCGGGGTTGTAACACGACTCCTTCAGCAGAGCCAGGCTGAGAGAGGCTTTGACATGTAAGATGTTAGATGTTAGAATGCTAGATGTTAGAATGACCAGTTCATTTTATATCTATGAAAATATTCAGGGAGCTATGGGACAGCTTCAGCTATAGGTCTGTGAAAATTGGGGTCGATTGTTGAAACATAAGTTACCATAAAAAAATGTTTGTTTGGAGTCTAGACAGATTTAACACAGGTTTTTGGATGAAAAAGGATTTTTTATAAATCATCTGTTACACTTTTAAGTCTGAAAAAAATATGGAAGGCAGCAAACACAGATCCCTACCGTTTTTAATTTTTTTGTGCTGATGTTTGAAAGATAAGTTATGCAAAAAAATAGGTGTTTGCAGTTTTGCCTAAAAAGACGTTTTCGGACCTTTTTGGATCAAATGTTGTCTAAAAGTTCACCTGTAACTTCAATCATTCTGAATTTTTTTAGGAAAACTAAACCACTTCAACTGTGATCTGCAAGGCAATGGTAAAACTATATTTTTTATGGAACAGCCTGCAGTGTTTCTTGTGGGGATCTTTTCTGCCAGGGCTTGCCGGCTTGGTCGGTGGTTGTTGCTGTTACCAATCCAGTTGATATGGTTCTCCATCTGTGTCTAAGTGATAAAATCAGAATCAGAATCGTTTATTGTCATTGTACATGGGGATACAATGAAATTGCAGCAGCCTTGGAGTGAAGGAGTTACATAAAATAAAAATAAAAATAGAATAGAAAAAGAAATACTGTATTTACAACTCTTAACAAAAAATGAACAATATGGACAGAAACTGTTAAATATTAAATATTTGTGAATAAAATAGAAAGGAATTACATGAGTTGCTGTGAGCACAGCTTAATAAATATCAAGTTATTGCACAGTGACCCGGTTAGACAGTCAGGATATTGCACGCATTGTAGTAAAATTAGAGTGAGGTGTGGTTGGTGGACGTATGTGCATTCCGTATGATAATTGCCTGTGGAAAAAAGCTGTTTCTTAGTCTGTTTGTCCTGGTTCTGATGGACCTGTACCTCCTTCCAGAGGGCAGCAGTTCAAACAGAGGGAAAGCAGAATGGGTGGAGTTAGTGGTGATGCTAGTCACTCTGCTGAGGCAGCGAGACTGGTAAATGTCCTTCAGTGAGGGGAGGGGGCAGCCGATGATCCTCTGCGCTGTCTTTACCATTCTCTGGAGACTCTGCCGTTCTGCTTCAGTGCAGTGGGAAAACCACACTGTGATGCCATAGGACAGAATGCTCTCAATGGTTGAGCGGTAGAACGTTACCAGCAGCTCCTGGCTGACGTCGTTCCTCCTAAGTTTTCTCAGGAAGTGCAGGCGTTGCTGGGCCTTCCTGATGACAGTCATGGTGTTGTTAGACCATGTGAGGTCAGCAGAGATGGTGGTGCCCAGGAGGGTGAAGCTGTGGACCCTCTCCACACAGTTTCCATCGATGTAGAGTGGGGGTGGATCTGTTCTGTTCTGCAAACTGGTGGGGGACGAAGATTGGAGGGAGGGAGTCTTTGATGTGTCCCAGGAGCAGCCGCTCCAGACACTTTGTGATTACAGCAGTGAGTGCAACTGGGCGGAAGTCCGTGAGGAAGGCTGTGGATGAGGACTTTTTGGGTATCGGGATGATAGTGGATGACTTCAGGCAAGCAGGGATGAAAGCCTGAGCTAGCGACAGGTTGAAGATTTTTGTGAAGACCTGGGAGAGTTGATCGGCGCAGGCCCGCAGAACCTTTCCGGGAACTCCATCAGGTCCCGCCGCTTTCCTGGGGTTTACCCTGCTGAACATCCGTGCCATCCGTGCCACGTCCATAAAGGCATTGTTTTTATATTTAGAGCTCTAAGCAACCAAACAGTTGTCTATATAAAAGAGCTTTTACAATTGTGCACTTTTAGCAGGCTGAAAAAATTATCTTTTTAAAATTGCCATTTCAAATTTGGGTTTTAAATTTTGTGTTCCATTTTTCTGTGCTTGTATTGGAAGGATTTGTTATTATTTTGTTTAAAAGTGCTACATATTGTATATACACATAATTTATTTAGAGAAATTTGCTATAGGTTGTGTTTTTTGGTTTTGTAGTTTAATTTCATTGGATTTATATTAAGGAAAAGAAGTTGCAGCATTGATTAAAAAAGGATAAAAGAGACATTTACTGTCTAAGTCTTATGTTACATCTGTAGAACTGTACTGAGAGTTGGGTTTTGCTTTGGAGCACATTCATATGTTTTGTTTGTAAAAAAAAAAGATAAAATATTAAGTTAATTGCATTTTACATGACTAGAAAAGCAATGATTATTCATAAAAATCTATGAAAGACATACAAAACAAATGAAAAAGCAGTCTGCCCTCCCTCTTGTGTCTAAACTATTGTCACCTCACTTCTGGGTTAGTTAGCATATAAACAGGCAGCTGGTGTGTGTGTGTGTGTGTGGGGGGGGGGGGGGGGGGGAAATTTGACTCCAGCAACAGGAAAGATTGAGGAGCAGGCTGCAGCATGAGGAAAAGACTGAACCATGTAAGAGGAAATGACATCCTACAGTTGACCAGTTCATTTTATATCTGTAAAGAATATTCAAGAAGCATTTAGACATGTTCAGCTATATGCGTGTTAAACTTGGTGTGGATATTTGAAGCATAAGTAATTTTAAAACACACTTGTTTGGAGTCCAGACGGAAAAAGCACAGGTTTTGGGATGAATCAGGATTTTTTTAAAATCATCTGTTTCACCTGGACTTCTGAAAAAAATATGGAAGGCAGCAAACACAGATCCCTACATTTAAAAAAATAAATGGTGTTGATATATGATGATTAAGTTATGAAAAAAAATAGGTGTTTGTAGTTTTGCCTAAAAAGACGTTTTCGGACCTTTTTGGATGAAATGTTCTCTAAAAGTTCACCTGTAACTTCAATCATTCTGAATTTTTTTAGGAAGCAGTAGCACATAAATGCCTATGAAAGTTGAATTCTTGGTGCTGATAACCTAAACAGAATTTATGCTAAAAATCTTTGTTCAGTCCAAAATTTCATTAAAAAAATCAAGTGATGAAGTTTCTCGTAGACCCTATAGTGTTACATATCAAAGCTGGAGGTTATTAAAGGCATCTAATTCTGAAATCTCAGCTTCCTGAGACAAACGGCTGATTTATAATAAATTTCTATTATTTGGGTGCACATAATCGACCACTTCCTGTTACGCAGGCACCGTCAGGTGTACACCCATGAAACTTCAGATTATGAGAGAGGACCCTTCTGAGTATCTCCAGTTTTAATTTCATGCACATCGGACAAAGCAAAGAGAAAATACAGGGCAGAATGTGCCCAATGCAATAACTAGGTGGCGCTATAGAGCTCGTCCAAGATTGTCATATCCATGGGTTCAGAATAGAAGCTTCATCATATCCATTGAATTTCAGTGAGATTGGACAAGGAATGTGCACGTGAGAGCAACTTTTGTGTGCATGGCGAGATGCCCAACTTTGCCGCTCTGTCACGACCACACCCCCGCATTGAAAGTTATGGTTTTTTGTCAGAGTAAACTTCAATGGCTTTTCAACAGGTGGATGTCATTTTCAGGTGTGTCGGCTCATCCTACTCAGAGCAGTGATGCTCCAAGTAAAACATGTCATTTCATCTTGCCAGCAGGTGGCGCTACACTTTTTCCGGATTCTTTCACTGCAGATGTGTTCAGAGTCAGACTACAATCATGCATATCAATTTTGGATCAGATTGGAATATGCATGGCTGAGTTATGGCCATTTTTCTTTTCATGGCGTGTTTTCAAAACAACGTCAAATTTCTACGCGCCGCCACGGCCACAAACTTCTGTAAAAACTTAAAAGCTTTGCAATTTAACATCGGACATGTGTATAGTTTACAAAACCAAAGTTTGGAGTCATTATTCACAAATCTCTAGGAGGAGTTCGTTCTAGAAGGAGGCCTGCAAATGTCCAAAATAGAGCAAAAATGACATATTGACCTCAATATATCAGACTTCCTGTGCGAGTGACAGGTGGGTCCTTTCAGACTTTTTTGTAGGTCTCCATCTGAAGAACATGCCCTGTAAAAATCAAGCTTGTACGTTAAAGCGTATGCGGGGCGTCGGGACAAAAGTCACTGTAGGTGGCGCTGTCGAGCCATTTTTGCGCACCCATGCCAATTTCTCATAAAATACGAAATTTTTCGCGACCCCTGATGTGTGTGCCAAATTTGGTGAGTTTTGGGGTATGTTAAAGGCCTCAAAAATGCGATTCTTCCGGCGGAAGAAAAATAATAATAATTAAAGCTACAAGTAGCATTTAGCGGGCCCGAGCACGTGCGACCGCATGGCACGAGCGACCGCCCCGTGAGCAACGCCCTGCTCGAGCCATTCTCGTCGTTTTTTCTTGTCCATTCTGGAGCTCCAAGCTAATGTTAATACGACAGCAGCCTGGGGGGGGGGGGGGGGGGGGGCTGTAATCTGTTGCCTTAAGGGACAAAGACTTTTGCATATAGCATGAAAAAAATTCAAGCAATGATGATAATTGCTATCACTGTCCCTAAGGATGAGAACAATAGAACTCATTCAATTTCCACTACAATGTCTAGATGAGTGTCAGCTATGTCTGATAACTTGGCCAATTAGCTGGACCGGGATCTTGCAAAGTGCAGGTGGTTAACGTCCAGTGTGATGAGTCTGTGGACGGCAACAGTACAGCATAGCTTTTGGTTTCCACAAGAGAAGAACTCCTGACACATCTGCCCTAACAGACAACTACAAGAGGAGTTGAAATGTATAACACGGTGAAGGAGTTTTTGTGCAGAAAAAGGTACAATTAGAAAAGCTGGTAGCAGTGACTGCAGATGGGACTCCTGCTATGATCAATAGACAAACAGGTTTCATCACTCACTGTAAAGCTGACCCAGACTTTCCAAAATGTCTGCATTACTGCTGCGTCATTCACCAGCAGGCCTTATGTGCAGAAGTGATTGGCTCTGGACATATAATGACTCTTATTCTGAAAATCGTAAACAACCTCAGCTGCAAAGCAAAACAGCACAGGATTTTTAAGGTGCTATTGGAGGAGATGTCTGTTGAATATGGTGAATATGAACATTGTGAATCTGAACTTGCATTCTTGACTGACATTACTGGAAAACTAAACCACTTGATCTGCGAGCTGCAAGACAATGGCAAAACTATTTTTTTTTGACCAGCCTGCCTGAGCCAGTGTTTTTCTTGTGGGGATCTTTTCTGCCAGGGCTTGTCAGCTTGGTCAGTGGATGTTGCTGCAGTTGTTTCCCTTGCTGGGACAGCTGGAGTTAAACACAGCAGCTCACGGCTCTGAAGTGGACCCCGTTGCTGTCCCAGTCTGGATGGGCACTGTGGCGATGTTCCAATGGCCAGGC
This sequence comes from Oryzias latipes, assembly GCF_053564925.1. Lineage (NCBI taxonomy): Eukaryota > Metazoa > Chordata > Actinopteri > Beloniformes > Adrianichthyidae > Oryzias > Oryzias latipes. Next base: position 13,419,168 of record NC_136256.1, on the reverse strand, counting down.
TGGCTCCTGGTATAAAGAGATTCCCAAATACCATTTCCTAACCGCAGAGCCAAGGATGTGTTTACATGTTTAGGTCAAAAATGTGATGGACAGCTTCATGTTGTCTTTTGATGTAAGTTTAAACCTAAACATGCCACCCTGTTATTAATCCAGTTGATATGGTTCTCCATCTGTGTCTAGGTGATAGAAAAGCATTTTTTTTTATATTTAGAGCTCTAAGCAAACAAACAGTTGTCTATATAAAAGAGCTTTTACAATTGTGCACTTTTAGCAGGTCTCTGAGTTCATGTGACCAATGTATGGTGGATTTTCACAGACCTTGTTTAAAACTGAAGGTGAGAGAGACTTAGAGAAATGGCTTCATTGTTCTGGAGTTCTTTGTTCATCCACAGAAGAGTAGAATTGGTGATTGATTTTGAAAAGCTGCTGAAAAAAGTATCTTTTTCAAATTGCAATTTCTAACTTGGGTTTTACATTTTGTGTTCCATTTTTTGTGCTTTAATTGGGAAGCATTTGTTATTTGTTTGGTGTTTTTAAGGTTCTGCAAATATACACATCATTTTTTAGAGACATTTGTTATCAGTTGTGTTTGTTGATTTGTAGTTTAATTTCATTGGATGTATAGATGTCGTGTGGGGGGGAGGCTCGAGAGCAGGTAGGACCCAGGCGCAGAGACGGGAGGCAAACGGGTTCAGGGCAAGTGGGTTTATTTAACTAACAAAAAGCGCTGCAGAGCAGGATGACAAAACTAAAAACAAAAACTTACTGTGGCATGGCAAGGGACATGGACGCCAGACAAGAAGACGTGATCAACATGAGCAGAAGTTAATGGACCAGCACAGGAGGAAGGGAGAGACAAGACTTATATACAGACAGGGCAGACAAGACACAGGTGAACACGATTAGGGCAGATGGGGACCAAAGGAAGTAAAACTCAAGAAACATGACAAGACAGGAAACCTTTCAAAATAAAACAGGAAACAGAACCAAACAAGACAAAACAAGAACTAAAGCGAAAAACAAGACAACAAACTGAAACCATGACAATAGAAAGGAAAAGAAGTTCAAACATTGATTATAAAAAAGGATATAAGAGATAAAAAAAAAGAAAAAGGAAAAGAAAAAAGATAAAATATTGATTTAATTGCATTTTGAATGAATAAAAAACAATGATTAATAGAATCAGAATCAGAATCAGAAATCAGAAAAAGTTTTATTGCCAGGTTCAGTAGAGCGCACTTTACAAAACGAGGAATTTGACTTGGTGTATAGTGCAATTAAGAATAAGTTAAAAATTAAGTTAACAACAACAACACACTATATACAGTAGAGTAAGGTGACTTAAAGTGGGAGCACAGATGGGCTGGGATGGTGGGGCCTGTAAGTGGCACCGACAGTCCTTTGGTGGGCGGGGGGGGAGGGGGGGTCACCTGGGGGAGTTGGGGTACTGTTCAGCAGGCTGACTGCAGTGGGGAAGAAGCTGTTCTTGTGGCGCGAGGTCCTGGTCCTGATGGACCGGAGCCTCTTGCCAGAAGGGAGGGGCCGAAAGAGATTATGTCCTGGATGAGAGGGGTTGGCTACAATCCTGGCTGCCCGCCTCCAGGTCCTGGAGATGTGCAGCTCCTGGAGAGACGGGAGGTGGCAGCCGATCACCTTCTCTGCTGAGTGGATGACGCGTTGCAGCTTGGCCTTGTCTCTGGCCGTGGCCGCAGCGAACCAGACTGTGATGGAGGACGTGAGGGTGGATTCGATGATGGCATCGTAGAAGTCTACCAGCATCTTTTCAGGGAGGTGAAACTTCTTCAGCTGCCTCAGGAAGTACATCCTCTGCTGGACCTTCTTAGTGATGGAGCTGATGTTCTGCTCCCACTTGAGGTCCTGGCTGATGATGGTTCCCAGGAAGCAGAAGGACTCCACAGAGGTCACCGGGGAGTCACAGAGGATGACAGGGGGGAGGGGGGCTGGGGCCTTCCTGAAGTCCACTGTCATCTCCACTGTCTTCAGAGCATTAAGCTCCAGGTTGTTAGCGCTGCACTATGACACCAGCCTGGCTATTTCACTCCTGTAGGCCAACTCATCTCCGTCAGAGATGAGGCCGATGAGTGTGGTGTCGTCAGCAAACTTCAGGAGTTTGACAGACAGGTGACCAGCTGTGCAGCTGTTTGTGTACAGGGAGAGTAACAGGGGTGAAAGGACACAGCCCTGGGGGGATCCGGTGCTTGTGGTCCGAGTATCTGAGACGAGCTTCCCCAGCCTCACATACTGCTGTCTGTCCGTCAGGAAGTCTGTGATCCACCTGCAGGTGGAGTCAGGCACATTCATCTTGGAGAGTTTTTAATACTAAAGATGTATGAAAGACATACCGAAAAATATGTCTTTCAGTGTTTAACTGGCTGTCTTTGGATTATGCATGCCTGAGTAATGGCCATTCTTACTCCTCATCTCTCTGTTCACTGCTTGCTAATTTACATAGCAGGGGTCCCAGCAGGAGGGGGCGGGGTTGTAACACGACTCCTTCAGCAGAGCCAGGCTGAGAGAGGCTTTGACATGTAAGATGTTAGATGTTAGAATGCTAGATGTTAGAATGACCAGTTCATTGTATATCTATGAAAATATTCAGGGAGCTATGGGACATGTTCAGCTATAGGTGTGTGAAAATTGGTGTCGATTGTTGAAACATAAGTTACCATAAAAAAATGTTTGTTTGGAGTCTAGACAGATTTAACACAGGTTTTTGGATGAAAAAGGATTTTTTATAAATCATCTGTTACACTTTTAAGTCTGAAAAAAATATGGAAGGCAGCAAACACAGATCTCTACCGTTTTTAATTTGTTTGTGCTGATATTTGAAAGATAAGTTATGCAAAAAAATAGGTGTTTGCAGTTTTGCCTAAAAAGACGTTTTCGGACCTTTTTGGATCAAATGTTGTCTAAAAGTTCACCTGTAACTTCAATCATTCTGAATTTTTTTAGGAAAACTAAACCACTTCAACTGTGATCTGCAAGGCAATGGTAAAACTATATTTTTTATGGAACAGCCTGCAGTGTTTCTTGTGGGGATCTTTTCTGCCAGGGCTTGCCGGCTTGGTCGGTGGTTGTTGCTGTTACCAATCCAGTTGATATGGTTCTCCATCTGTGTCTAAGTGATATAATCAGAATCAGAATCGTTTATTGTCATTGTACATGGGGATACAATGAAATTGCAGCAGCCTTGGAGTGAAGGAGTTACATAAAATAAAAATAAAAATAGAATAGAAAAAGAAATACTGTATTTACAACTCTTAACAAAAAATGAACAATATGGACAGAAACTGTTAAATATTAAATATTTGTGAATAAAATAGAAAGGAATTACATGAGTTGCTGTGAGCACAGCTTAATAAATATCAAGTTATTGCACAGTGACCCGGTTAGACAGTCAGGATATTGCACGCATTGTAGTAAAATTAGAGTGAGGTGTGGTTGGTGGACGTATGTGCATTCCGTATGATAATTGCCTATGGAAAAAAGCTGTTTCTTAGTCTGTTTGTCCTGGTTCTGATGGACCTGTACCTCCTTCCAGAGGGCAGCAGTTCAAACAGAGGGAAAGCAGAATGGGTGGAGTTAGTGGTGATGCTAGTCACTCTGCTGAGGCAGCGAGACTGGTAAATGTCCTTCAGTGAGGGGAGGGGGCAGCCGATGATCCTCTGCGCTGTCTTTACCACTCTCTGGAGACTCTGCCGTTCTGCTTCAGTGCAGTGGGAAAACCACACTGTGATGCCATAGGACAGAATGCTCTCAATGGTTGAGCGGTAGAACGTTACCAGCAGCTCCTGGCTGACGTCGTTCCTCCTAAGTTTTCTCAGGAAGTGCAGGCGTTGCTGGGCCTTCCTGATGACAGTCATGGTGTTGTTAGACCATGTGAGGTCAGCAGAGATGGTGGTGCCCAGGAGGGTGAAGCTGTGGACCCTCTCCACACAGTTTCCATCGATGTAGAGTGGGGGTGGATCTGTTCTGTTCTGCAAACTGGTGGGGGACGAAGATTGGAGGGAGGGAGTCTTTGATGTGTCCCAGGAGCAGCCGCTCCAGACACTTTGTGATTACAGCAGTGAGTGCAACTGGGCGGAAGTCCGTGAGGAAGGCTGTGGATGAGGACTTTTTGGGTATCGGGATGATAGTGGATGACTTCAGGCAAGCAGGGATGAAAGCCTGAGCTAGCGACAGGTTGAAGATTTTTGTGAAGACCTGGGAGAGTTGATCGGCGCAGGCCCGCAGAACCTTTCCGGGAACTCCATCAGGTCCCGCCGCTTTCCTGGGGTTTACCCTGCTGAACATCCGTGCCATCCGTGCCACGTCCATAAAGGCATTGTTTTTATATTTAGAGCTCTAAGCAACCAAACAGTTGTCTATATAAAAGAGCTTTTACAATTGTGCACTTTTAGCAGGCTGAAAAAATTATCTTTTTAAAATTGCCATTTCAAATTTGGGTTTTAAATTTTGTGTTCCATTTTTCTGTGCTTGTATTAGAAGGATTTGTTATTATTTTGTTTAAAAGTGCTACATATTGTATATACACATAATTTATTTAGAGAAATTTGCTATAGGTTGTGTTTTTTGGTTTTGTAGTTTAATTTCATTGGATTTATATTAAGGAAAAGAAGTTGCAGCATTGATTAAAAAAGGATAAAAGAGACATTTACTGTCTAAGTCTTATGTTACATCTGTAGAACTGTACTGAGAGTTGGGTTTTGTTTTGGAGCACATTCATATGTTTTGTTTGTAAAAAAAAAAAGATAAAATATTAAGTTAATTGCATTTTACATGACTAGAAAAGCAATGATTATTCATAAAAATCTATGAAAGACATACAAAACAAATGAAAAAGCAGTCTGCCCTCCCTCTTGTGTCTAAACTATTGTCACCTCACTTCTGGGTTAGTTAGCATATAAACAGGCAGCTGGTGTGTGTGTGTGTGGGGGGGGGGGGGGGGGGGGTGAAATTTGACTCCAGCAACAGGAAAGATTGAGGAGCAGGCTGCAGCATGAGAAAAAGACTGAACCATGTAAGAGGAAATGACATCCTACAGTTGACCAGTTCATTTTATATCTGTAAAGAATATTCAAGAAGCATTTAGACATGTTCAACTATATGCGTGTTAAACTTGGTGTGGATATTTGAAGCATAAGTAATTTTAAAACACACTTGTTTGGAGTCCAGACGGAAAAAGCACAGGTTTTGGGATGAATCAGGATTTTTTTAAAATCATCTGTTTCACCTGGACTTCTGAAAAAAATATGGAAGGCAGCAAACACAGATCCCTACATTTAAAAAAATAAATGGTGTTGATATATGATGATTAAGTTATGAAAAAAAATAGGTGTTTGTAGTTTTGCCTAAAAAGACGTTTTCGGACCTTTTTGGATGAAATGTTCTCTAAAAGTTCACCTGTAACTTCAATCATTCTGAATTTTTTTAGGAAGCAGTAGCACATAAATGCCTATGAAAGTTGAATTCTTGGTGCTGATAACCTAAACAGAATTTATGCTAAAAATCTTTGTTCAGTCCAAAATTTCATTAAAAAAATCAAGTGATGAAGTTTCTCGTAGACCCTATAGTGTTACATATCAAAGCTGGAGGTTATTAAAGGCATCTAATTCTGAAATCTCAGCTTCCTGAGACAAACGGCTGATTTATAATAAATTTCTATTATTTGGGTGCACATAATCGACCACTTCCTGTTACGCAGGCACCGTCAGGTGTACACCCATGAAACTTTACATGATGAGAGAGGACCCTTCTGAGTATCTCCAGTTTTAATTTCATGCACATCGGACAAAGCAAAGAGAAAATACAGGGCAGAATGTGCCCAATGCAATAACTAGGTGGCGCTATAGAGCTCGTCCAAGATTGTCATATCCATGGGTTCAGAATAGAAGCTTCATCATATCCATTGAATTTCAGTGAGATTGGACAAGGAATGTGCACGTGAGAGCAACTTTTGTGTGCATAGCGAGATGCCCAACTTTGCCGCTCTGTCACGACCACACCCCCGCATTGAAAGTTATGGTTTTTTGTCAGAGTAAACTTCAATGGCTTTTCAACAGGTGGACGTCATTTTCAGGTGTGTCGGCTCATCCTACTCGGAGTAGTGATGCTCCAAGTAAAACATGTCATTTCCTCTTGCCAGCAGGTGGCGCTACACTTTTTCCAGGTTTTTTCACTGCAGATGTGTTCAGAGTCAGACTACAATCATGCACATCAATTTTGGATCAGATTGGATTATGCATGGCTGAGTAATGGCCATTTTTCTTTTCATGGCGTGTTTTCGAAACGACCTCCAATTTTGACGCGCCGCCATGGTCACAAACATCCATAAAAACTTAAAAGCTTTGCAATTTAACATCGGACATGTGTATAGTTTACAAAACCAAAGTTTGGAGTCATTACTCTCAAATCTCTAGGAGGAGTTCGTTCTAGAGCGAGGCCTGCGAATGACCAAAATACAGCAAAAATGACATATTGTCATCAAAATATCAGACTTCCTGTGCGACTGACAGCTTGGTCCCAAGAGACTTTTTTGTAGGTTTCTATCCGATGAACATGCCCTGTTAAAATCAGGTTTGTACTATAAAGCATATGGAGGTGCTCGCGAAAACAAATTTTGCAGGTGGCGCTATCGAGCCATTTTTGTTTACCTATGCCGTTCTCCTATAAAATATGAAATTTTTCGCGACTCCTGATGTGTATACAAAATTTGGTGAGTTTTGGGGTATGTTAAAGGCCTCAAAAAGGCGACGGAAAAGTCGGAAGAATAATAATAATAATAATAATTAAAGCTACAAGTAGCATTTAGCGGGCCCGAGCACGTGCGACCGCATGGCACGAGCGACCGCCCCGTGAGCAACGCCCTGCTCGAGCCATTCTCGTCGTTTTTTCTTGTCCATTCTGGAGCTCCAAGCTAATGTTAATACGACAGCAGCCTGGGGGGGGGGGGGGGGGGGGCTGTAATCTGTTGCCTTAAGGGACAAAGACTTTTGCATATAGCATGAAAAAAATTCAAGCAATGATGATAATTGCTATCACTGTCCCTAAGGATGAGAACAATAGAACTCATTCAATTTCCACTACAATGTCTAGATGAGTGTCAGCTATGTCTGATAACTTGGCCAATTAGCTGGACCGGGATCTTGCAAAGTGCAGGTGGTTAACGTCCAGTGTGATGAGTCTGTGGACGGCAACAGTACAGCATAGCTTTTGGTTTCCACAAGAGAAGAACTCCTGACACATCTGCCTTAACAGACAACTACAAGAGGAGTTGAAATGTATAACACGGTGAAGGAGTTTTTGTGCAGAAAAAGGTACAATTAGAAAAGCTGGTAGCAGTGACTGCAGATGGGACTCCTGCTATGATCAATAGACAAACAGGTTTCATCACTCACTGTAAAGCTGACCCAGACTTTCCAAAATGTCTGCATTACTGCTGCGTCATTCACCAGCAGGCCTTATGTGCAGAAGTGATTGGCTCTGGACATATAATGACTCTTATTCTGAAAATCGTAAACAACCTCAGCTGCAAAGCAAAACAGCACAGGATTTTTAAGGTGCTATTGGAGGAGATGTCTGTTGAATATGGTGAATATGAACATTGTGAATCTGAACTTGCATTCTTGACTGACATTACTGGAAAACTAAACCACTTGATCTGCGAGCTGCAAGACAATGGCAAAACTATTTTTTTTTGACCAGCCTGCCTGAGCCAGTGTTTTTCTTGTGGGGATCTTTTCTGCCAGGGCTTGTCAGCTTGGTCAGTGGATGTTGCTGCAGTTGTTTCCCTTGCTGGGACAGCTGGAGTTAAACACAGCAGCTCACGGCTCTGAAGTGGACCCCGTTGCTGTCCCAGTCTGGATGGGCACTGTGGCGATGTTCCAATGGCCAGGCTGGCTCCTGGTATAAAGAGATTCCCAAATACCATTTCCTAACCGCAGAGCCAAGGATGTGTTTACATGTTTAGGTCAAAAATGTGATGGACAGCTTCATGTTGTCTTTTGATGTAAGTTTAAACCTAAACATGCCACCCTGTTATTAATCCAGTTGATATGGTTCTCCATCTGTGTCTAGGTGATAGAAAAGCATTTTTTTTTTATATTTAGAGCTCTAAGCAAACAAACAGTTGTCTATATAAAAGAGCTTTTACAATTGTGCACTTTTAGCAGGTCTCTGAGTTCATGTGACCAATGTATGGTGGATTTTCACAGACCTTGTTTAAAACTGAAGGTGAGAGAGACTTAGAGAAATGGCTTCATTGTTCTGGAGTTCTTTGTTTCATCCACAGAAGAGTAGAATTGGTGATTGATTTTGAAAAGCTGCTGAAAAAAGTATCTTTTTCAAATTGCAATTTCTAACTTGGGTTTTACATTTTGTGTTCCATTTTTTGTGCTTTAATTGGGAAGCATTTGTTATTTGTTTGGTGTTTTTAAGGTTCTGCAAATATACACATCATTTTTTAGAGACATTTGTTATCAGTTGTGTTTGTTGATTTGTAGTTTAATTTCATTGGATGTATAGATGTCGTGTGGGGGGGAGGCTCGAGAGCAGGTAGGACCCAGGCGCAGAGACGGGAGGCAAACGGGTTCAGGGCAAGTGGGTTTATTTAACTAACAAAAAGCGCTGCAGAGCAGGATGACAAAACTAAAAACAAAAACTTACTGTGGCATGGCAAGGGACATGGACGCCAGACAAGAAGACGTGATCAACATGAGCAGAAGTTAATGGACCAGCACAGGAGGAAGGGAGAGACAAGACTTATATACAGACAGGGCAGACAAGACACAGGTGAACACGATTAGGGCAGATGGGGACCAAAGGAAGTAAAACTCAAGAAACATGACAAGACAGGAAACCTTTCAAAATAAAACAGGAAACAGAACCAAACAAGACAAAACAAGAACTAAAGCGAAAAACAAGACAACAAACTGAAACCATGACAATAGAAAGGAAAAGAAGTTCAAACATTGATTATAAAAAAGGATATAAGAGATAAAAAAAAAGAAAAAGGAAAAGAAAAAAGATAAAATATTGATTTAATTGCATTTTGAATGAATAAAAAACAATGATTAATAGAATCAGAATCAGAATCAGAAATCAGAAAAAGTTTTATTGCCAGGTTCAGTAGAGCGCACTTTACAAAACGAGGAATTTGACTTGGTGTATAGTGCAATTAAGAATAAGTTAAAAATTAAGTTAACAACAACAACACACTATATACAGTAGAGTAAGGTGACTTAAAGTGGGAGCACAGATGGGCTGGGATGGTGGGGCCTGTAAGTGGCACCGACAGTCCTTTGGTGGGCGGGGGGGGAGGGGGGGTCACCTGGGGGAGTTGGGGTACTGTTCAGCAGGCTGACTGCAGTGGGGAAGAAGCTGTTTTTGTGGCGCGAGGTCCTGGTCCTGATGGACCGGAGCCTCTTGCCAGAAGGGAGGGGCCGAAAGAGATTATGTCCTGGATGAGAGGGGTTGGCTACAATCCTGGCTGCCCGCCTCCAGGTCCTGGAGATGTGCAGCTCCTGGAGAGACGGGAGGTGGCAGCCGATCACCTTCTCTGCTGAGTGGATGACGCGTTGCAGCTTGGCCTTGTCTCTGGCCGTGGCCGCAGCGAACCAGACTGTGATGGAGGACGTGAGGGTGGATTCGATGATGGCATCGTAGAAGTCTACCAGCATCTTTTCAGGGAGGTGAAACTTCTTCAGCTGCCTCAGGAAGTACATCCTCTGCTGGACCTTCTTAGTGATGGAGCTGATGTTCTGCTCCCACTTGAGGTCCTGGCTGATGATGGTTCCCAGGAAGCAGAAGGACTCCACAGAGGTCACCGGGGAGTCACAGAGGATGACAGGGGGGAGGGGGGCTGGGGCCTTCCTGAAGTCCACTGTCATCTCCACTGTCTTCAGAGCATTAAGCTCCAGGTTGTTAGCGCTGCACTATGACACCAGCCTGGCTATTTCACTCCTGTAGGCCGACTCATCTCCGTCAGAGATGAGGCCGATGAGTGTGGTGTCGTCAGCAAACTTCAGGAGTTTGACAGACAGGTGACCAGCTGTGCAGCTGTTTGTGTACAGGGAGAGTAACAGGGGTGAAAGGACACAGCCCTGGGGGGATCCGGTGCTTGTGGTCCGAGTATCTGAGACGAGCTTCCCCAGCCTCACATACTGCTGTCTGTCCGTCAGGAAGTCTGTGATCCACCTGCAGGTGGAGTCAGGCACATTCATCTTGGAGAGTTTTTAATACTAAAGATGTATGAAAGACATACCGAAAAATATGTCTTTCAGTGTTTAACTGGCTGTCTTTGGATTATGCATGCCTGAGTAATGGCCATTCTTACTCCTCATCTCTCTGTTCACTGCTTGCTAATTTACATAGCAGGGGTCCCAGCAGGAGGGGGCGGGGTTGTAACACGACTCCTTCAGCAGAGCCAGGCTGAGAGAGGCTTTGACATGTAAGATGTTAGATGTTAGAATGCTAGATGTTAGAATGACCAGTTCATTGTATATCTATGAAAATATTCAGGGAGCTATGGGACATGTTCAGCTATAGGTGTGTGAAAATTGGTGTCGATTGTTGAAACATAAGTTACCATAAAAAAATGTTTGTTTGGAGTCTAGACAGATTTAACACAGGTTTTTGGATGAAAAAGGATTTTTTATAAATCATCTGTTACACTTTTAAGTCTGAAAAAAATATGGAAGGCAGCAAACACAGATCTCTACCGTTTTTAATTTTTTTGTGCTGATATTTGAAAGATAAGTTATGCAAAAAAATAGGTGTTTGCAGTTTTGCCTAAAAAGACGTTTTCGGACCTTTTTGGATCAAATGTTGTCTAAAAGTTCACCTGTAACTTCAATCATTCTGAATTTTTTTAGGAAAACTAAACCACTTCAACTGTGATCTGCAAGGCAATGGTAAAACTATATTTTTTATGGAACAGCCTGCAGTGTTTCTTGTGGGGATCTTTTCTGCCAGGGCTTGCCGGCTTGGTCGGTGGTTGTTGCTGTTACCAATCCAGTTGATATGGTTCTCCATCTGTGTCTAAGTGATATAATCAGAATCAGAATCGTTTATTGTCATTGTACATGGGGATACAATGAAATTGCAGCAGCCTTGGAGTGAAGGAGTTACATAAAATAAAAATAAAAATAGAATAGAAAAAGAAATACTGTATTTACAACTCTTAACAAAAAATGAACAATATGGACAGAAACTGTTAAATATTAAATATTTGTGAATAAAATAGAAAGGAATTACATGAGTTGCTGTGAGCACAGCTTAATAAATATCAAGTTATTGCACAGTGACCCGGTTAGACAGTCAGGATATTGCACGCATTGTAGTAAAATTAGAGTGAGGTGTGGTTGGTGGACGTATGTGCATTCCGTATGATAATTGCCTATGGAAAAAAGATGTTTCTTAGTCTGTTTGTCCTGGTTCTGATGGACCTGTACCTCCTTCCAGAGGGCAGCAGTTCAAACAGAGGGAAAGCAGAATGGGTGGAGTTAGTGGTGATGCTAGTCACTCTGCTGATGCAGCGAGACTGGTAAATGTCCTTCAGTGAGGGGAGGGGGCAGCCGATGATCCTCTGCGCTGTCTTTACCACTCTCTGGAGACTCTGCCGTTCTGCTTCAGTGCAGTGGGAAAACCACACTGTGATGCCATAGGACAGAATGCTCTCAATGGTTGAGCGGTAGAACGTTACCAGCAGCTCCTGGCTGACGTCGTTCCTCCTAAGTTTTCTCAGGAAGTGCAGGCGTTGCTGGGCCTTCCTGATGACAGTCATGGTGTTGTTAGACCATGTGAGGTCAGCAGAGATGGTGGTGCCCAGGAGGGTGAAGCTGTGGACCCTCTCCACACAGTTTCCATCGATGTAGAGTGGGGGTGGATCTGTTCTGTTCTGCAAACTGGTGGGGGACGAAGATTGGAGGGAGGGAGTCTTTGATGTGTCCCAGGAGCAGCCGCTCCAGACACTTTGTGATTACAGCAGTGAGTGCAACTGGGCGGAAGTCCGTGAGGAAGGCTGTGGATGAGGACTTTTTGGGTATCGGGATGATAGTGGATGACTTCAGGCAAGCAGGGATGAAAGCCTGAGCTAGCGACAGGTTGAAGATTTTTGTGAAGACCTGGGAGAGTTGATCGGCGCAGGCCCGCAGAACCTTTCCGGGAACTCCATCAGGTCCCGCCGCTTTCCTGGGGTTTACCCTGCTGAACATCCGTGCCATCCGTGCCACGTCCATAAAGGCATTGTTTTTATATTTAGAGCTCTAAGCAACCAAACAGTTGTCTATATAAAAGAGCTTTTACAATTGTGCACTTTTAGCAGGCTGAAAAAATTATCTTTTTAAAATTGCCATTTCAAATTTGGGTTTTAAATTTTGTGTTCCATTTTTCTGTGCTTGTATTGGAAGGATTTGTTATTATTTTGTTTAAAAGTGCTACATATTGTATATACACATAATTTATTTAGAGAAATTTGCTATAGGTTGTGTTTTTTGGTTTTGTAGTTTAATTTCATTGGATTTATATTAAGGAAAAGAAGTTGCAGCATTGATTAAAAAAGGATAAAAGAGACATTTACTGTCTAAGTCTTATGTTACATCTGTAGAACTGTACTGAGAGTTGGGTTTTGTTTTGGAGCACATTCATATGTTTTGTTTGTAAAAAAAAAAAGATAAAATATTAAGTTAATTGCATTTTACATGACTAGAAAAGCAATGATTATTCATAAAAATCTATGAAAGACATACAAAACAAATGAAAAAGCAGTCTGCCCTCCCTCTTGTGTCTAAACTATTGTCACCTCACTTCTGGGTTAGTTAGCATATAAACAGGCAGCTGGTGTGTGTGTGTGTGGGGGGGGGGGGGGGGGTGAAATTTGACTCCAGCAACAGGAAAGATTGAGGAGCAGGCTGCAGCATGAGAAAAAGACTGAACCATGTAAGAGGAAATGACATCCTACAGTTGACCAGTTCATTTTATATCTGTAAAGAATATTCAAGAAGCATTTAGACATGTTCAACTATATGCGTGTTAAACTTGGTGTGGATATTTGAAGCATAAGTAATTTTAAAACACACTTGTTTGGAGTCCAGACGGAAAAAGCACAGGTTTTGGGATGAATCAGGATTTTTTTAAAATCATCTGTTTCACCTGGACTTCTGAAAAAAATATGGAAGGCAGCAAACACAGATCCCTACATTTAAAAAAATAAATGGTGTTGATATATGATGATTAAGTTATGAAAAAAAATAGGTGTTTGTAGTTTTGCCTAAAAAGACGTTTTCGGACCTTTTTGGATGAAATGTTCTCTAAAAGTTCACCTGTAACTTCAATCATTCTGAATTTTTTTAGGAAGCAGTAGCACATAAATGCCTATGAAAGTTGAATTCTTGGTGCTGATAACCTAAACAGAATTTATGCTAAAAATCTTTGTTCAGTCCAAAATTTCATTAAAAAAATCAAGTGATGAAGTTTCTCGTAGACCCTATAGTGTTACATATCAAAGCTGGAGGTTATTAAAGGCATCTAATTCTGAAATCTCAGCTTCCTGAGACAAACGGCTGATTTATAATAAATTTCTATTATTTGGGTGCACATAATCGACCACTTCCTGTTACGCAGGCACCGTCAGGTGTACACCCATGAAACTTTACATGATGAGAGAGGACCCTTCTGAGTATCTCCAGTTTTAATTTCATGCACATCGGACAAAGCAAAGAGAAAATACAGGGCAGAATGTGCCCAATGCAATAACTAGGTGGCGCTATAGAGCTCGTCCAAGATTGTCATATCCATGGGTTCAGAATAGAAGCTTCATCATATCCATTGAATTTCAGTGAGATTGGACAAGGAATGTGCACGTGAGAGCAACTTTTGTGTGCATAGCGAGATGCCCAACTTTGCCGCTCTGTCACGACCACACCCCCGCATTGAAAGTTATGGTTTTTTGTCAGAGTAAACTTCAATGGCTTTTCAACAGGTGGACGTCATTTTCAGGTGTGTCGGCTCATCCTACTCAGAGTAGTGATGCTCCAAGTAAAACATGTCATTTCCTCTTGCCAGCAGGTGGCGCTACACTTTTTCCAGGTTTTTTCACTGCAGATGTGTTCAGAGTCAGACTACAATCATGCACATCAATTTTGGATCAGATTGGATTATGCATGGCTGAGTAATGGCCATTTTTCTTTTCATGGCGTGTTTTCGAAACGACCTCCAATTTTGACGCGCCGCCATGGTCACAAACATCCATAAAAACTTAAAAGCTTTGCAATTTAACATCGGACATGTGTATAGTTTACAAAACCAAAGTTTGGAGTCATTACTCTCAAATCTCTAGGAGGAGTTCGTTCTAGAGCGAGGCCTGCGAATGACCAAAATACAGCAAAAATGACATATTGTCATCAAAATATCAGACTTCCTGTGCGACTGACAGCTTGGTCCCAAGAGACTTTTTTGTAGGTTTCTATCCGATGAACATGCCCTGTTAAAATCAGGTTTGTACTATAAAGCATATGGAGGTGCTCGCGAAAACAAATTTTGCAGGTGGCGCTATCGAGCCATTTTTGTTTACCTATGCCGTTCTCCTATAAAATATGAAATTTTTCGCGACTCCTGATGTGTATACAAAATTTGGTGAGTTTTGGGGTATGTTAAAGGCCTCAAAAAGGCGACGGAAAAGTCGGAAGAATAATAATAATAATAATAATAATAATAATAAACCTAACAGATACAATAGGGTCCTTGCACTCCGTGCTCGGGCCCTAATAAACCTAACAGATACAATAGGGTCCTTGCACTCCGTGCTCGGGCCCTAATAAACCTAACAGATACAATAGGGTCCTTGCACTCCGTGCTCGGGCCCTAATAATAATAAACATTCGAATTACAATAGGGTCCTTGCACTCCGTGCTCGGGCCCTAATAATAAACCTAACAGATACAATAGGGTCCTTGCACTCCGTGCTCGGGCCCTAATAAACCTAACAGATACAATAGGGTCCTTGCACTCCGTGCTCGGGCCCTAATAAACCTAACAGATACAATAGGGTCCTTGCACTCCGTGCTCGGGCCCTAATAATAACTCTAACAGATACAATAGGGTCCTTGCACTCCGTGCTCGGGCCCTAATAAACATTCGAATTACAATAGGGTCCTTGCACTCCGTGCTCGGGCCCTAATAATAATTAAAGCTACAAGTAGCATTTAGCGGGCCCGAGCACGTGCCACCGCCTGGCACGAGCGACCGCCCCGTGAGCAACGCCCTGCTCGAGCCATTCTCGTCGTTTTTTCTTGTCCATTCTGGAGCTCCAAGCTAATGTTAATATGACAGCAGCCTGTGGGGGGGGGGGGGGGGGGGTACTATAATCTGTTGCCTTAAAGGACAAAGACTTATGCATATAGCATGAAAAAAATTCTTAAATCTAAGCCTCGTTTAGACCTGCTCATTTTCTCATCAAGTAGAAGAAGGTTTTTATCAGATTAAGAAACAAGCAATGATGATAATTGCTATCACTGTCCCTAAGGATGAGAACAATAGAACTCATTCAATTTTCACTACAATGTCTAGATGAGTGTCAGCTATGTCTGATAACTTGGCCAATTAGCTGGACCGGGATCTTGCAAAGTGCAGGTGGTTAACGTCCAGTGTGATGAGTCTGTGGACGGCAACAGTACAGCATAGCTTTTGGTTTCCACAAGGGAAGAACTCCTGACACATCTGCCCTATAACAGACAACTACAAGAGGAGTTGAAATGTATAACACGGTGAAGGAGTTTTTGTGCAGAAAAAGGTACCATTAGAAAAGCTGGTAGCCATACCTGCAGACGGGGCTCCTGCTATGATTGACCGACAAACAGGTTTCATCACTCACTGTAAAGCTGACCAAGACTTTCCAAAATGTCTGCATTACTGCTGCTTCTTTCACCAGTAGGCCTTATGTGCAGAAGTGATTGGCTCTGGACATATAATGACTCCTATTGTGAAAATCATAAAAAACCTCAGCTGCAAAGCAAAACAGAACAGGATTTTTAAGGTGCTATTGGTGGAGATATCTGCTGAATATGGTGAATATGAACATTGTGAATCTGAACTTGTATTCTTGACTGACATTACTGGAAAACTAAACCACTTGATCTGCGAGCTGCAAGACATTGGCAAAACTATATTTTTTTATTGACCAGCCTGCCTGAGCCAGTGTTTTTCTTGTGGGGATCTTTTCTGCCAGGGCTTGCCAGCTTGGTCAGTGGATGTTGCTGCAGTTGTCTCCCTTGCTGGGACAGCTGGAGTTAAACACAGCAGCCTCACGGCTGTGAAGTGGACCCCGTAGCTGTCCCAGTCTGGATGGGCACTGTGGTGATGTTCCAATGTTCAGGCTGGCTCCTGGTATGAAGAGATTCCCAATTACCATTTCCTAACCGCAGAGCCAAGGATGTGTTTACATGTTTAGGTCAAAAATGTGATGAACAGCTTCATGTTGTCTATTGATGTAAGTTTAAACCTAAACATGCCACCCTGTTATTAATCCAGTTAATATGGTTCTCCATCTGTGTCTAGGTGATAGAAAAGCATTTTTTTATATTTAGAGCTCCAAGCAAACAAACAATTGTCTATATAAGAGCTTTTACAATTGTGGACTTTTAGCAGGTCTCTGAATACATGTGACCAATGTATGGTGGATTTTCACAGACTTTGTGTAAAACTGAAGGTGACAGAGACTTTGGAGAAGTGGCTACATTGCTCTGGACTTCTTTGTTTCATCCACAGAAGAGTAAAATATGTGATTGATTTTGAAAAGCTGCTGAAAAATGTATCTTTTTAAAATTGCAATTTCTAATTTGGGTTTTACATTTTGTGTTCCATTTTTTGTGATTGTATTAGAAAGATTTTTTATTTATTTGGTGTTTAAAGGTGGTACATAATGTATATACACAATCTTCTTAGAGACATTTGCTATATGTTGTGTTTGTTGTCGTTGTAGTTTAATTTCTTTGGATGTTTTGAAAGGAAATGAAAAGAAGTTGCAGCATTGATTAAAAAAAGCATAAAAGAGACATTTACTGTCTGATGTTACATCTGTAGGAGTGTACTGAGACTGGGTTTTGTTTTGGAGCACATTCATATATTTTGTTTGTAAAAAAAAAAAAAAAGATAAAATATAAAGTTAATTGTATTTTGGATGAATAAAAAAGCAATGATTAGTGCTAAGGATGTATAAAAGACAAACAAAACAAAGGAAATTGCTGTATTTTAGTGTTGAACTAGGCTTTCTAACTGTTCTACTTTCTGTCTGCCACTCCTGGCTAATTTACATGTGAGCACACAGCCGGGGGGTGGGGGGGGGGCTAACACCACTCCTGCAGCGGGGGAGACTGATGAAAAGCTTGAGGATGTAAGATTGAATAAAATAAAATCCTAGAGTTGACCAGTTCATTTTATAAATGTAAATATTTTTTATTTTGGTGCTGATAAACTAAACAGAAGTTATGATAAAAATATTTGCTTGAGTCAAAATGTCCAAAAATTTGCTTTCAGCACAATAGGGTGATTAAGGTGGTTAAATGTTTCTCGTACGTATAGTGCTGCTTTTCAAACGTGGAGCTTTGTAAGACGCATCTAATTCTGAAATCTCAGCTTCCTGAGACAAACGGCTGATTTCCTATGAAGCTTGATTATATGATCATGCTTCATGATCATTTATGAACATATATAGCTCGTCCAAAATTGTCATATCCATGGGTTCAGAATGGAAGTTTCATCAAATCTATTTAATTTCAGTGAGATCAGACAAGGAATGTGAACGTGAGAGCAACATTTGTGCATGGCGAGATACCCAACTTCGCCGCTCTGTCACGACCACACCCCCGCGTTGAAAGATTTGTTTTTCATCAGAGTAAACTTCAATGGTTTTTCAACAGGTGGACGTCATTTTGAGGTGTGTTTGCTCATCCTACTTGGAGCAGTGATGCTCCAAGTAAAACATGTCATTTCCTGTTGCCAACAGGTGGCGCTACACCTGTTTCGGATTTTTCCACTGCAGATGTGTTCAAAGTCAGACTACAATCATGCACAACAAATTTGGATCAGATTAGATTATTTATGGCTGAGTAATGGCCATTTTTCTTTTCATGGCGTGATTTCGAAACGACCTCAAATTTTGACGCGCCGCCACGGTCACAAACAACCGTAAAAACTTAAAAGCTTCGCAATTTAAGATCGGACATGTGTTTAGTTTACAAAACCAAAGTTTGGAGTCATTGTTCAAAAATCTCTAGGAGGAGTTCGTTCTAGAACGAGGCCTGCAAAGGACCAAAATAGAGCAAAAATGACATATTGACATCAATATAGCAGACTTCCTGTGCGACTGACAGCTTGGTCCCAAGAGACTTTTTTGTAGGTTTCCATCTGATGAACATGTCCTGTAAATATCAAGCTTGTATGTTAAAGAACATGGCGGGGCTCTCAAAAACAAACATGGTAGGTGGCGCTATTGAGCCGTTTTTTGTTCACCCATGCAAGTGCTGTGTATCTAAGTTGGAGATATGTAAGACGCCTCTCATTCTGAAATCTCAGCCTCGTGATACAAACGGCTGATTTTTTATGAATTTTTAATTATCTGACTGCAACGCAATCAACCACTTCCTGTTTGGTGGTGGCTTGCGCAGGCACCGTCAGGTGTACACCCATGAAACTTTAGACGATGAGAGAAGACCCTTATGAGTATCTCCTGTTGTAATTTTATGAATGTCGGACAAAGCACAGAGAAAAGATAGGTCAGAATGTGACATAAAATGTATTTGTCAATATCTAGGTGGCGCTATGGAGGTCGTCCAAGATTGTCATATCCATTGGTTCAGAATGGAAGCCTCATCACCTGTATTGAATTTCAGTGAGATTGGACAAGGAATGTGCACGTGAGAGCAACTTTTGTGTGCATGGCGAGACGCCCAACTTCGCCGCTCTGTCACGACCACACCCCCGCATTGAAAGTTATGGCTTTTTATCAGAGTAAACATCAATGGCTTTTCAACAGGTGGACATCATTTTGAGGTGTGTCGGCTCATCCTACTTGGAGCAGTGATGCTCCAAGTAAAACATGTCATTTCCTTTTACCAGCAGGTGGCGCTACACCTATTCCAGATTCTTCCACTGCAGATGTGTTCAAAGTCAGACTACAATCATGCATATCAACTTTGGATAATATTGGATTTTGCATGGCTGAGTAATGGCCATTTTTCTTTTCATGGCGTGTTTTCAAAATGACCTCCATTTTCGACGCGCCGCCACGGTCACAAACAACCGTAAAAACGTAAAAGCTTCGCAATTTAACATCGGACATGTGTTTAGTTTACAAAACCAAAGTTTGGAGTCATTATTCACAAATCTCTAGGAGGAGTTCGCTCTAGAGTGAGGCCTGCAAATGTCCAAAATGAAGCAAAAATGACATATTGACCTCAATATATCAGACTTCCTGTGCGAGTGACAGGTGGGTCCTTTCAGACTTTTTTGTAGGTCTCCATCTGAAGAACATGCCCTGTAAAAATCAAGCTTGTACGTTAAAGCGTATGCGGGGCGTCGGGACAAAAGTCACTGTAGGTGGCGCTATCAAGCCGTTTTTCTGCGCCCATGCCAATCTCCTATAAAATACGAAATTTTTCGCGACTCCTGATGTGTGTGCCAAATTTGGTGAGTTTTGGGGTATGTTAAAGGCCTCAAAAAGGCGACTCTTCCGGTAGAATAATAATAATAATAATAATTAAAGCTACAAGTAGCATTTAGCGGGCCCGAGCACGTGCGACCGCATGGCACGAGCGACCGCCCCGTGAGCAACGCCCTGCTCGAGCCATTCTCGTCGTTTTTTCTTGTCCATTCTGGAGCTCCAAGCTATTGTTAATACGACAGCAGCCTGGGGGGGGGGGGGGGGGGGCTGTAATCTGTTGCCTTAAGGGACAAAGACTTTTGCATATAGCATGAAAAAAATTCAAGCAATGATGATAATTGCTATCACTGTCCCTAAGGATGAGAACAATAGAACTCATTCAATTTCCACTACAATGTCTAGATGAGTGTCAGCTATGTCTGATAACTTGGCCAATTAGCTGGACCGGGATCTTGCAAAGTGCAGGTGGTTAACGTCCAGTGTAATGAGTCTGTGGACGGCAACAGTACAGCATAGCTTTTGGTTTCCACAAGAGAAGAACTCCTGACACATCTGCCCTAACAGACAACTACAAGAGGAGTTGAAATGTATAACACGGTGAAGGAGTTTTTGTGCAGAAAAAGGTACAATTAGAAAAGCTGGTAGCAGTGACTGCAGATGGGACTCCTGCTATGATCAATAGACAAACAGGTTTCATCACTCACTGTAAAGCTGACCCAGACTTTCCAAAATGTCTGCATTACTGCTGCGTCATTCACCAGCAGGCCTTATGTGCAGAAGTGATTGGCTCTGGACATATAATGACTCTTATTCTGAAAATCGTAAACAACCTCAGCTGCAAAGCAAAACAGCACAGGATTTTTAAGGTGCTATTGGAGGAGATGTCTGTTGAATATGGTGAATATGAACATTGTGAATCTGAACTTGCATTCTTGACTGACATTACTGGAAAACTAAACCACTTGATCTGCGAGCCTCAAGACAATGGCAAAACTATTTTTTTTTGACCAGCCTGCCTGAGCCAGTGTTTTTCTTGTGGGGATCTTTTCTGCCAGGGCTTGTCAGCTTGGTCAGTGGATGTTGCTGCAGTTGTCTCCCTTGCTGGGACAGCTGGAGTTAAACACAGCAGCTCACGGCTCTGAAGTGGACCCCCTTGCTGTCCCAGTCTGGATGGGCACTGTGGCGATGTTCCAATGGCCAGGCTGGCTCCTGGTATAAAGAGATTCCCAAATACCATTTCCTAACCGCAGAGCCAAGGATGTGTTTACATGTTTAGGTCAAAAATGTGATGGACAGCTTCATGTTGTCTAAACATGCCACCCTGTTATTAATCCAGTTGATATGGTTCTCCATCTGTGTCTAGGTGATAGAAAAGCATTTTTTTTATATTTACAGCTCTAAGCAAACAAACAGTTGTCTATATAAAAGAGCTTTTACAATTGTGCACTTTTAGCAGGTCTCTGAGTTCATGTGACCAATGTATGGTGGATTTTCACAGACCTTGTTTAAAACTGAAGGTGAGAGAGACTTAGAGAAATGGCTTCATTGTTCTGGAGTTCTTTGTTTCATCCACAGAAGAGTAGAATTGGTGATTGATTTTGAAAAGCTGCTGAAAAAAGTATCTTTTCAAATTGCAATTTCTAACTTGGGTTTTACATTTTGTGTTCCATTTTTTGTGCTTTATTTGGGAAGCATTTGTTATTTGTTTGGTGTTTTTAAGGTTCTGCAAATATACACATCATTTTTTAGAGACATTTGTTATCAGTTGTGTTTGTTGATTTGTAGTTTAATTTCATTGGATGTATAGATGTCGTGTGGGGGGGAGGCTCGACAGCAGGTAGGACCCAGGCGCAGAGACGGGAGGCAAACGGGTTCAGGGCAAGTGGGTTTATTTAACTAACAAAAAGCGCTGCAGAGCAGGATGACAAAACTAAAAACAAAAACTTACTGTGGCATGGCAAGGGACATGGACGCCAGACAAGAAGACGTGATCAACATGAGCAGAAGTTAATGGACCAGCACAGGAGGAAGGCAGAGACAAGACTTATATACAGACAGGGCAGACAAGACACAGGTGAACACGATTAGGGCAGATGGGGACCAAAGGAAGTAAAACTCAAGAAACATGACAAGACAGGAAACCTTTCAAAATAAAACAGGAAACAGAACCAAACAAGACAGAACAAGAACTAAAGCGAAAAAAAAGACAACAAACTGAAACCATGACAATAGAAAGGAAAAGAAGTTCAAACATTGATTATAAAAAAGGATATAAGAGATAAAAAAAAGAAAAAGGAAAAGAAAAAAGATAAAATATTGATTTAATTGCATTTTGAATGAATAAAAAACAATGATTAATAGAATCAGAAATCAGAAAAAGTTTTATTGCCAGGTTCAGTAGAGCGCACTTTACAAAACGAGGAATTTGACTTGGTGTATAGTGCAATTAAGAATAAGTTAAAAATTAAGTTAACAACAACAACACACTATATACAGTAGAGTAAGGTGAAGTAAAGTGGGAGCACAGATGGGCTGGGATGGTGGGGCCTGTAAGTGGCACCGACAGTCCTTTGGTGGGCGGGGGGGGGAGGGGGGTCACCTGGGGGAGTTGGGGTACTGTTCAGCAGGCTGACTGCAGTGGGGAAGAAGCTGTTCTTGTGGCGCGAGGTCCTGGTCCTGATGGACCGGAGCCTCTTGCCAGAAGGGAGGGGCCGAAAGAGATTATGTCCTGGATGAGAGGGGTTGGCTACAATCCTGGCTGCCCGCCTCCAGGTCCTGGAGATGTGCAGCTCCTGGAGAGACGGGAGGTGGCAGCCGATCACCTTCTCTGCTGAGTGGATGACGCGTTGCAGCTTGGCCTTGTCTCTGGCCGTGGCCGCAGCGAACCAGACTGTGATGGAGGACGTGAGGGTGGATTCGATGATGGCGGTGTAAAAGTCTACCAGCATCTTTTCAGGGAGGTGAAACTTCTTCAGCTGCCTCAGGAAGTACATCCTCTGCTGGACCTTCTTAGTGATGGAGCTGATGTTCTGCTCCCACTTGAGGTCCTGGCTGATGATGGTTCCCAGGAAGCAGAAGGACTCCACAGAGGTCACCGGGGAGTCACAGAGGATGACAGGGGGGAGGGGGGCTGGGGCCTTCCTGAAGTCCACTGTCATCTCCACTGTCTTCAGAGCATTAAGCTCCAGGTTGTTAGCGCTGCACTATGACACCAGCCTGGCTATTTCACTCCTGTAGGCCGACTCATCTCCGTCAGAGATGAGGCCGATGAGTGTGGTGTCGTCAGCAAACTTCAGGAGTTTGACAGACAGGTGACCAGCTGTGCAGCTGTTTGTGTACAGGGAGAGTAACAGGGGTGAAAGGACACAGCCCTGGGGGGATCCGGTGCTTGTGGTCCGAGTATCTGAGACGAGCTTCCCCAGCCTCACATACTGCTGTCTGTCCGTCAGGAAGTCTGTGATCCACCTGCAGGTGGAGTCAGGCACATTCATCTTGGAGAGTTTTTAATACTAAGTCTAGACAGATTTAACACAGGTTTTTGGATGAAAAAGGATTTTTTATAAATCATCTGTTACACTTTTAAGTCTGAAAAAAATATGGAAGGCAGCAAACACAGATCCCTACCGTTTTTAATTTTTTTGTGCTGATATTTGAAAGATAAGTTATGCAAAAAAATAGGTGTTTGCAGTTTTGCCTAAAAAGACGTTTTCGGACCTTTTTGGATCAAATGTTGTCTAAAAGTTCACCTGTAACTTCAATCATTCTGAATTTTTTTAGGAAAACTAAACCACTTCAACTGTGATCTGCAAGGCAATGGTAAAACTATATTTTTTATGGAACAGCCTGCAGTGTTTCTTGTGGGGATCTTTTCTGCCAGGGCTTGCCGGCTTGGTCGGTGGTTGTTGCTGTTACCAATCCAGTTGATATGGTTCTCCATCTGTGTCTAAGTGATATAATCAGAATCAGAATCGTTTATTGTCATTGTACATGGGGATACAATGAAATTGCAGCAGCCTTGGAGTGAAGGAGTTACATAAAATAAAAATAAAAATAGAATAGAAAAATAAATACTGTATTTACAACTCTTAACAAAAAATGAACAATATGGACAGAAACTGTTAAATATTAAATATTTGTGAATAAAATAGAATGGAATTACATGAGTTGCTGTGAGCACAGCTTAATAAATATCAAGTTATTGCACAGTGACCCGGTTAGACAGTCAGGATATTGCACGCATTGTAGTAAAATTAGAGTGAGGTGTGGTTGGTGGACGTATGTGCATTCCGTATGATAATTGCCTGTGGAAAAAAGCTGTTTCTTAGTCTGTTTGTCCTGGTTCTGATGGACCTGTACCTCCTTCCAGAGGGCAGCAGTTCAAACAGAGGGAAAGCAGAATGGGTGGAGTTAGTGGTGATGCTAGTCACTCTGCTGAGGCAGCGAGACTGGTAAATGTCCTTCAGTGAGGGGAGGGGGCAGCCGATGATCCTCTGCGCTGTCTTTACCACTCTCTGGAGGCTCTGCCGTTCTGCTTCAGTGCAGTGGGAAAACCACACTTTGATGCCATAGGACAGAATGCTCTCAATGGTTGAGCGGTAGAACGTTACCAGCAGCTCCTGGCTGACGTCGTTCCTCCTAAGTTTTCTCAGGAAGTGCAGGCGTTGCTGGGCCTTCCTGATGACAGTCATGGTGTTGTTAGACCATGTGAGGTCAGCAGAGATGGTGGTGCCCAGGAGGGTGAAGCTGTGGACCCTCTCCACACAGTTTCCATCGATGTAGAGTGGGGGTGGATCTGTTCTGTTTTTTCTGAAGTCCAGGATGATCTCCTTGGTCTTGGTGGTGTTCAGGATGAGGTTATTAGCCTGACACCACCTTGAGAGTTTCAGGACTTCGTCTCTGTAGGCCGTCTCGTCGTCCCCAGAGATCAGCCCCACCACAGTAGTGTCGTCTGCAAACTTCACCACGGTGTTGCTGGTGTGGGCTGGTCTGCAGTCTGCTGTGTACAGTGTATACAGCAGAGGACTCAGCACACATCCCTGTGTGGAGCCTGTGCTCAGCGTCCGGGTGGAGGAGAGGTGGGGGTCAAGTTTGACTGTCTGTGGTCTGTTTGTCAGGAAGTCCTTGATCCACGAGCAGGTGAGTGGGTGGAGTCCTAGTTCAGACAGTTTGTTGACCAGAATGTCAGGAATGATTGTGTTAAAGGCTGAGCTATAGTCCACAAAGAGCATCCTGGCGTAGGTGTCTCTGTGTTCCAGGTGGCTCAGCGCAGTGTGGAGGGTGATGGAAATGGCATCATCCGTTGATCTGTTTGCTTTGTAAGCAAACTGGTGGGGGACGAAGATTGGAGGGAGGGAGTCTTTGATGTGTCCCAGGAGCAGCCGCTCCAGACACTTTGTGATGACAGCAGTGAGTGCAACTGGGCGGAAGTCCGTGAGGAAGGCTGTGGATGAGGACTTTTTGGGTATCGGGATGATAGTGGATGACTTCAGGCAAGCAGGGATGAAAGCCTGAGCTAGCGACAGGTTGAAGATTTTTGTGAAGACCTGGGAGAGTTGATCGGCGCAGGCCCGCAGAACCTTTCCGGGAACTCCATCAGGTCCCGCCGCTTTCCTGGGGTTTACCCTGCTGAACATCCGTGCTATCCGTGCCACGTCCATAAAGGCATTGTTTTTATATTTAGAGCTCTAAGCAACCAAACAGTTGTCTATATAAAAGAGCTTTTACAATTGTGCACTTTTAGCAGGCTGAAAAAATTATCTTTTTAAAATTGCCATTTCAAATTTGGGTTTTAAATTTTGTGTTCCATTTTTCTGTGCTTGTATTGGAAGGATTTGTTATTATTTTGTTTAAAAGTGCTACATATTGTATATACACATAATTTATTTAGAGAAATTTGCTATACGTTGTGTTTTTTGGTTTTGTAGTTTAATTTCATTGGATTTATATAAAGGAAAAGAAGTTGCAGCATTGATTAAAAAAGGATAAAAGAGACATTTACTGTCTAAGTCTTATGTTACATCTGTAGAACTGTACTGAGAGTTGGGTTTTGTTTTGGAGCACATTCATATGTTTTGTTTGTAAAAAAAAAAGATAAAATATTAGGTTAATTGCATTTTACATGACTAGAAAAGCAATGATTATTCATAAAAATCTATGAAAGACATACAAAACAAATGAAAAAGCAGTCTGCCCTCCCTCTTGTGTCTAAACTCTTGTCACCTCACTTCTGGGTTAGTTAGCATATGAACTGGCAGCTGGTGTGTGTGTGTGGGGGGGGGGGTGAAATTTGACTCCAGCAACAGGGATGATTGAGGAGCAGGCTGCAGCATGAGGAAAAGACTTAAGCATGTAAGAGGAAATGACATCCTACAGTTGACCAGTTCATTTTATATCTGTAAAGAATATTCAAGAAGCATTTAGACATGTTCAGCTATATGCGTGTGAAACTTGGTGTGGATATTTGAAGCATAAGTAATTTTAAAACACACTTGTTTGGAGTCCAGACGGAAAAAGCACAGGTTTTGGGATGAATCAGGATTTTTTTAAAATCATCTGTTTCACCTGGACTTCTGAAAAAAATATGGAAGGCAGCAAACACAGATCCCTACATTTGAAAAAAATAAATGGTGTTGATATATGATGATTAAGTTATGAAAAAAAATAGGTGTTTGTAGTTTTGCCTAAAAAGACGTTTTCGGACCTTTTTGGATGTAATGCTCTCTAAGATGTCACCTGTAACTTCAATCATTCTGAATTTTTTTAGGAAGCAGTAGCACATAAATGCCTATGAAAGTTGAATTCTTGGTGCTGATAACCTAAACAGAATTTATGCTAAAAATCTTTGTTCAGTCCAAAATTTCATTAAAAAAATCAAGTGATGAAGTTTCTCGTAGACCCTATAGTGTTACATATCAAAGCTGGAGGTTATTAAAGGCATCTAATTCTGAAATCTCAGCTTCCTGAGACAAACGGCTGATTTATAATAAATTTCTATTATTTGGGTGCACATAATCGACCACTTCCTGTTACGCAGGCACCGTCAGGTGTACACCCATGAAACTTTACATGATGAGAGAGGACCCTTCTGAGTATCTCCAGTTTTAATTTCATGCACATCGGACAAAGCAAAGAGAAAATACAGGGCAGAATGTGCCCAATGCAATAACTAGGTGGCGCTATAGAGCTCGTCCAAGATTGTCATATCCATGGGTTCAGAATAGAAGCTTCATCATATCCATTGAATTTCAGTGAGATTGGACAAGGAATGTGCACGTGAGAGCAACTTTTGTGTGCATAGCGAGATGCCCAACTTTGCCGCTCTGTCACGACCACACCCCCGCATTGAAAGTTATGGTTTTTTGTCAGAGTAAACTTCAATGGCTTTTCAACAGGTGGACGTCATTTTCAGGTGTGTCGGCTCATCCTACTCGGAGCAGTGATGCTCCAAGTCAAACATGTCATTTCCTCTTGCCAGCAGGTGGCGCTACACTTTTTCCAGATTCTTTCACTGCAGATGTGTTCAGAGTCAGACTACAATCATGCATATCAATTTTTGATCAGATTGGATTATGCATGGCTGAGTTATGGCCATTTTTCTTTTCATGGCGTGTTTTCGAAACAACGTCGAATTTCTACGTGCCGCCACGGTCACAAACTTCTGTAAAAACTTAAAAGCTTTGCAATTTAACATCGGACATGTGTCTAGTTTACAAAACCAAAGTTTGGAGTCATTATTCACAAATCTCTAGGAGGAGTTCGTTCTAGAAGGAGGCCTGCAAATGTCCAAAATAGAGCAAAAATGACATATTGACATCAATATAGCAGACTTCCTGTGCGACTGACAGCTTGGTACCTACAGACTTTTTTGTAGGTTTCCATCTGATGAACATGCCCTGAAAAAATCAAGCTTGTACGTTAAAGCGTATGCGGGGCGTCGGGACAAAAGTCAGTGTAGGTGGCGCTGTCGAGCCATTTTTGCGCACCCATGCCAATTTCTCATAAAATACGAAATTTTTCGCGACCCCTGATGTGTGTGCCAAATTTGGTGAGTTTTGGGGTATGTTAAAGGCCTCAAAAATGCGATTCTTCCGGCAGAAGAAAAATAATAATAATAATAATAAACCTAACAGATACAATAGGGTCCTTGCACTCCGTGCTCGGGCCCTAATTAAAGCTACAAGTAGCATTTAGCGGGCCCGAGCACGTGCCACCGCCTGGCACGAGCGACCGCCCCGTGAGCAACGCCCTGCTCGAGCCATTCTCGTCGTTTTTTCTTGTCCATTCTGGAGCTCCAAGCTAATGTTAATATGACAGCAGCCTGTGGGGGGGGGGGGGGGGGGGGGGACTATAATCTGTTGCCTTAAGGGACAAAGACTTATGCATATAGCATTAAAAAAAAATTCTTAAATCTAAGCCTCGTTTAGACCTGCTCATTTTCTCATCAAGTAGAAGAAGGTTTTTATCAGATTAAGAAACAAGCAATGATGATAATTGCTATCACTGTCCCTAAGGATGAGAACAATAGAACTCATTCAATTTTCACTACAATGTCTAGATGAGTGTCAGCTATGTCTGATAACTTGGCGAATTAGCTGGACCGGGATCTTACAAAGTGCAGGTGGTTTAACGTCCAGTGTGATGAGTCTGTGGACGGCAACAGTACAGCATAGCTTTTGGTTTCCACAAGAGAAGAATTCCTGACACATCTGCCCTAACAGACAACAACAAGAGGAGTTGAAATGTATAACACGGTGAAGGAGTTTTTGTGCAGAAAAAGGTACCATTAGAAAAGCTGGTAGCCATACCTGCAGACGGGGCTCCTGCTATGATTGACCGACAAACAGGTTTCATCACTCACTGTAAAGCTGACCAAGACTTTCCAAAATGTCTGCATTACTGCTGCTTCTTTCACCAGTAGGCCTTATGTGCAGAAGTGATTGGCTCTGGACATATAATGACTCCTATTGTGAAAATCATAAAAAACCTCAGCTGCAAAGCAAAACAGAACAGGATTTTTAAGGTGCTATTGGTGGAGATATCTGCTGAATATGGTGAATATGAATATGGTGAATCTGAACTTGTATTCTTGACTGGCATTACTGGAAAACTAAACCACTTGATCTGCGAGCTGCAAGACATTGGCAAAACTATATT
Organism: Oryzias latipes; assembly: GCF_053564925.1. Classification (NCBI taxonomy): domain Eukaryota; kingdom Metazoa; phylum Chordata; class Actinopteri; order Beloniformes; family Adrianichthyidae; genus Oryzias; species Oryzias latipes. The sequence goes on along the minus strand of NC_136256.1, from coordinate 13,390,340 downwards.
TTTTTATTGACCAGCCTGCCTGAGCCAGTGTTTTTCTTGTGGGGATCTTTTCTGCCAGGGCTTGCCAGCTTGGTCAGTGGATGTTGCTGCAGTTGTCTCCCTTGCTGGGACAGCTGGAGTTAAACACAGCAGCCTCACGGCTGTGAAGTGGACCCCGTTGCTGTCCCAGTCTGGATGGGCACTGTGGTGATGTTCCAATGTTCAGGCTGGCTCCTGGTATGAAGAGATTCCCAAGTACCATTTCCTAACCGCAGAGCCAAGGATGTGTTTACATGTTTAGGTCAAAAATGTGATGAACAGCTTCATGTTGTCTATTGATGTAAGTTTAAACCTAAACATGTTTCCCTGTTACTAATCCAGTTGATGTGGTTCTCCATCTGTTTCTAGGTGATAGAAAAGCATTTTTTTATATTTAGAGCTTCAAGCAAACAAACAGTTGTCTATATAAGAGCTTTTACAATTGTGGACTTTTAGCCGGTCTCTGAATACATGTGACCAATGTATGGTGGATTTTCACAGACTTTGTGTAAAACTGAAGGTGACAGAGACTTTGGAGAAGTGGCTACATTGCTCTGGACTTCTTTGTTTCATCCACAGAAGAGTAAAATATGTGATTGATTTTGAAAAGCTGCTGAAAAATGTATCTTTTTAAAATTGCAATTTCTAATTTGGGTTTTACATTTTGTGTTCCATTTTTTGTGATTGTATTAGAAAGATTTGTTATTTATTTGGTGTTTAAAGGTGGTACATAATGTATATACACAATCTTCTTAGAGACATTTGCTATATGTTGTGTTTGTTGTCGTTGTAGTTTAATTTCTTTGGATGTATTGAAAGGAAATGAAAAGAAGTTGCAGCATTGATTAAAAAAGCATAAAAGAGACATTTACTGTCTGATGTTACATCTGTAGGAGTGTACTGAGGCTGGGTTTTGTTTTGGAGCACATTCATATATTTTGTTTGTAAAAAAAAAAAGATAAAATATAAAGTTAATTGTATTTTGGATGAATAAAAAAGCAATGATTAGTGCTAAGGATGTATAAAAGACAAACAAAACAAAGGAAATTGCTGTAATTTAGTGTTGAACTAGGCTTTCTAACTGTTCTACTTTCTGTCTGCCACTCCTGGCTAATTTACATGTGAGCACACAGCCGGGGGTTGGGGGGGGGGGGGGGGGGGCTAACTCCACTCCTGCAGCAGGGGAGACTGATGAAAAGCTTGAGGATGTAAGATTGAATAAATAAAATCCTAGAGTTGACCAGTTCATTTTATAAATGTAAATATTTTTTATTTTGGTGCTGATAAACTAAACAGAAGTTATGATAAAAATATTTGCTTGAGTCAAAATGTCCAAAAATTTGCTTTCAGCACAATAGGGTGATTAAGGTGGTTAAATGTTTCTCGTACGTATAGTGCTGCTTTTCAAACATGGAGCTTTGTAGGACGCATCTAATTCTGAAATCTCAGCTTCCTGAGACAAACGGCTGATTTCCTATGAAGCTTGATTATATGATCATGCTTCATGATCATTTATGAACATATATAGCTCGTCCAAAATTGTCATATCCATGGGTTCAGAATGGAAGTTTCATCAAATCTATTTAATTTCAGTGAGATCAGACAAGGAATGTGAACGTGAGAGCAACATTTGTGCATGGCGAGATACCCAACTTCGCCGCTCTGTCACGACCACACCCCCGCGTTGAAAGATTTGTTTTTCATCAGAGTAAACTTCAATGGTTTTTCAACAGGTGGACGTCATTTTGAGGTGTGTTTGCTCATCCTACTTGGAGCAGTGATGCTCCAAGTAAAACATGTCATTTCCTGTTGCCAACAGGTGGCGCTACACCTGTTTCGGATTTTTCCACTGCAGATGTGTTCAAAGTCAGACTACAATCATGCACAACAAATTTGGATCAGATTAGATTATTTATGGCTGAGTAATGGCCATTTTTCTTTTCATGGCGTGATTTCGAAACGACCTCAAATTTTGACGCGCCGCCACGGTCACAAACAACCGTAAAAACTTAAAAGCTTCGCAATTTAAGATCGGACATGTGTTTAGTTTACAAAACCAAAGTTTGGAGTCATTGTTCAAAAATCTCTAGGAGGAGTTCGTTCTAGAACGAGGCCTGCAAATGACCAAAATACAGCAAAAATGACATATTGACACCAATATAGCAGACTTCCTGTGCGACTGACAGCTTGGTCCCAAGAGACTTTTTTGTAGGTTTCTATCTGATGAACATGTCCTGTAAAAATCAAGCTTGTATGTTAAAGAACATGGCGGGGCTCTCAAAAACAAACATGGTAGGTGGCGCTATTGAGCCGTTTTTTGTTCACCCATGCAAGTGCTGTGTATCTAAGTTGGAGATATGTAAGAGGCCTCTCATTCTGAAATCTCAGCCTCGTGATACAAACGGCTGATTTTTTATGAATTTTTAATTATCTGACTGCAACGCAATCAACCACTTCCTGTTTGGTGGTGGCTTGCGCAGGCACCGTCAGGTGTACACCCATGAAACTTTAGACGATGAGAGAAGACCCTTATAAGTATCTCCTGTTGTAATTTTATGAATGTCGGACAAAGCACAGAGAAAAGATAGGTCAGAATGTGACATAAAATGTATTTGTCAATATCTAGGTGGCGCTATGGAGCTCGTCCAAGATTTTCATATCCATTGGTTCAGAATGGAAGCCTCATCACCTCCATTGAATTTCAGTGAGATTGGACAAGGAATGTGCACGTGAGAGCAACTTTTGTGTGCATGGCGAGACGCCCAACTTCGCCGCTCTGTCACGACCACACCCCCGCATTGAAAGTTATGGCTTTTTATCAGAGTAAACATCAATGGCTTTTCAACAGGTGGACATCATTTTGAGGTGTGTCGGCTCATCCTACTTGGAGCAGTGATGCTCCAAGTCAAACATGTCATTTCCTGCTGCCAGGAGGTGGCGCTACACTTGTTCCAGATTCTTCCACTGCAGATGTGTTCAGAGTCAGACTAAAATCATGCATATCAACTTTGGATCAGATTGGATTTTGCATGGCTGAGTAATGGCCATTTTTCTTTTCATGGCGTGTTTTCAAAATGACCTCCAAGTTCGACGCGCCGCCACGGTCACAAACAACCGTAATACCTTTAAAGCTTCGCAATTTAACATCGGACATGTGTTTAGTTTACAAAACCAAAGTTTGGAGTCATTATTCATAAATCTCTAGGAGGAGTTCGTTCTAGAAGGAGGCCTACAAATGTCCAAAATACAGCAAAAATGACATATTGACACCAATATAGCAGACTTCCTGTGCGACTGACAGCTTGGTACCAAGAGACTTTTTTGTAGGTTTCTATCTGATGAACATGTCCTGTAAAAATCAAGCTTGTATGTTAAAGAACATGGCGGGGCTCTCAAAAACAAACATGGTAGGTGGCGCTATTGAGCCGTTTTTTGTTCACCCATGCAAGTGCTGTGTATCTAAGTTGGAGATATGTAAGAGGCCTCTCATTCTGAAATCTCAGCCTCGTGATACAAACGGCTGATTTTTTATGAATTTTTAATTATCTGACTGCAACGCAATCAACCACTTCCTGTTTGGTGGTGGCTTGCGCAGGCACCGTCAGGTGTACACCCATGAAACTTTAGACGATGAGAGAAGACCCTTATAAGTATCTCCTGTTGTAATTTTATGAATGTCGGACAAAGCACAGAGAAAAGATAGGTCAGAATGTGACATAAAATGTATTTGTCAATATCTAGGTGGCGCTATGGAGCTCGTCCAAGATTTTCATATCCATTGGTTCAGAATGGAAGCCTCATCACCTCCATTGAATTTCAGTGAGATTGGACAAGGAATGTGCACGTGAGAGCAACTTTTGTGTGCATGGCGAGACGCCCAACTTCGCCGCTCTGTCACGACCACACCCCCGCATTGAAAGTTATGGCTTTTTATCAGAGTAAACATCAATGGCTTTTCAACAGGTGGACATCATTTTGAGGTGTGTCGGCTCATCCTACTTGGAGCAGTGATGCTCCAAGTCAAACATGTCATTTCCTGCTGCCAGGAGGTGGCGCTACACTTGTTCCAGATTCTTCCACTGCAGATGTGTTCAGAGTCAGACTACAATCATGCATATCAACTTTGGATCAGATTGGATTTTGCATGGCTGAGTAATGGCCATTTTTCTTTTCATGGCGTGTTTTCAAAATGACCTCCAAGTTCGACGCGCCGCCACGGTCACAAACAACCGTAATACCTTTAAAGCTTCGCAATTTAACATCAGACATGGGTCTAGTTTACAAAACCAAAGTTTGGAGTCATTATTCATAAATCTCTAGGAGGAGTTCGTTCTAGAAGGAGGCCTACAAATGTCCAAAATACAGCAAAAATGACATATTGACACCAATATAGCAGACTTCCTGTGCGACTGACAGCTTGGTACCAAGAGACTTTTTTGTAGGTTTCCATCTGATGAACATGTCCTGAAAAAATCAAGCTTGTATGTCAAAGCATATGCGGGGGCTCGGGACAAATGTCACTGTAGGTGGCGCTGTCGAGCCGTTTTTGTGCGCCCATGCCAATCTCCTGTAAAATACGAAATTTTTCGCGACTCCTGATGTGTGTGCCAAATTTGGTGAGTTTTGGGGTATGTTAAAGGCCTCAAAAAGGCGACTCTTCCGTCGGAAGAAAAAGAATAATAATAATTAAAGCTACAAGTAGCATTTAGCGGGCCCGAGCACGTGCGACCGCATGGCACGAGCGACCGCCCCGTGAGCAACGCCCTGCTCGAGCCATTCTCGTCGTTTTTTCTTGTCCATTCTGGAGCTCCAAGCTATTGTTAACACGACAGCAGCCTGGGGGGGGGGGGGGGGGGGGGGGGGCTGTAATCTGTTGCCTTAAGGGACAAAGACTTTTGCATGTAGCATGAAAAAAATTCAAGCAATGATGATAATTGCTATCACTGTCCCTAAGGATGAGAACAATAGAACTCATTCAATTTCCACTACAATGTCTAGATGAGTGTCAGCTATGTCTGATAACTTGGCTAATTAGCTGGACCGGGATCTTGCAAAGTGCAGGTGGTTAACGTCCAGTGTGATGAGTCTGTGGACGGCAACAGTACAGCATAGCTTTTGGTTTCCACAAGAGAAGAACTCCTGACACATCTGCCCTAACAGACAACTACAAGAGGAGTTGAAATGTATAACACGGTGAAGGAGTTTTTGTGCAGAAAAAGGTACAATTAGAAAAGCTGGTAGCAGTGACTGCAGATGGGACTCCTGCTATGATCAATAGACAAACAGGTTTCATCACTCACTGTAAAGCTGACCCAGACTTTCCAAAATGTCTGCATTACTGCTGCGTCATTCACCAGCAGGCCTTATGTGCAGAAGTGATTGGCTCTGGACATATAATGACTCTTATTCTGAAAATCGTAAACAACCTCAGCTGCAAAGCAAAACAGCACAGGATTTTTAAGGTGCTATTGGAGGAGATGTCTGTTGAATATGGTGAATATGAACATTGTGAATCTGAACTTGTATTCTTGACTGACATTACTGGAAAACTAAACCACTTGATCTGCGAGCTGCAAGACAATGGCAAAACAATTTTTTTTTGACCAGCCTGCCTGAGCCAGTGTTTTTCTTGTGGGGATCTTTTCTGCCAGGGCTTGTCAGCTTGGTCAGTGGATGTTGCTGCAGTTGTCTACCTTGCTGGGACAGCTGGAGTTAAACACAGCAGCTCACGGCTCTGAAGTGGACCCCGTTGCTGTCCCAGTCTGGATGGGCACTGTGGCGATGTTCCAATGGCCAGGCTGGCTCCTGGTATAAAGAGATTCCCAAATACCATTTCCTAACCGCAGAGCCAAGGATGTGTTTACATGTTTAGGTCAAAAATGTGATGGACAGCTTCATGTTGTCTAAACATGCCACCCTGTTATTAATCCAGTTGATATGGTTCTCCATCTGTGTCTAGGTGATAGAAAAGCATTTTTTTTATATTTAGAGCTCTAAGCAAACAAACAGTTGTCTATATAAAAGAGCTTTTACAATTGTGCACTTTTAGCAGGTCTCTGAGTTCATGTGACCAATGTATGGTGGATTTTCACAGACCTTGTTTAAAACTGAAGGTGAGAGAGACTTAGAGAAATGGCTTCATTGTTCTGGAGTTCTTTGTTTCATCCACAGAAGAGTAGAATTGGTGATTAATTTTGAAAAGCTGCTGAAAAAAGTATCTTTTTCAAATTGCAATTTCTAACTTGGGTTTTACATTTTGTGTTCCATTTTTTGTGCTTTAATTGGGAAGCATTTGTTATTTGTTTGGTGTTTTTAAGGTTCTGCAAATATACACATCATTTTTTAGAGACATTTGTTATCAGTTGTGTTTGTTGATTTGTAGTTTAATTTCATTGGATGTATAGATGTCGTGTGGGGGGGAGGCTCGAGAGCAGGTAGGACCCAGGCGCAGAGACGGGAGGCAAACGGGTTCAGGGCAAGTGGGTTTATTTAACTAACAAAAAGCGCTGCAGAGCAGGATGACAAAACTAAAAACAAAAACTTACTGTGGCATGGCAAGGGACATGGACGCCAGACAAGAAGACGTGATCAACATGAGCAGAAGTTAATGGACCAGCACAGGAGGAAGGCAGAGACAAGACTTATATACAGACAGGGCAGACAAGACACAGGTGAACACGATTAGGGCAGATGGGGACCAAAGGAAGTAAAACTCAAGAAACATGACAAGACAGGAAACCTTTCAAAATAAAACAGGAAACAGAACCAAACAAGACAGAACAAGAACTAAAGCGAAAAAAAAGACAACAAACTGAAACCATGACAATAGAAAGGAAAAGAAGTTCAAACATTGATTATAAAAAAGGATATAAGAGATAAAAAAAAAGAAAAAGGAAAAGAAAAAAGATAAAATATTGATTTAATTGCATTTTGAATGAATAAAAAACAATGATTAATAGAATCAGAATCAGAATCAGGAATCAGAAAAAGTTTTATTGCCAGGTTCAGTAGAGCGCACTTTACAAAACGAGGAATTTGACTTGGTGTATAGTGCAATTAAGAATAAGTTAAAAATTAAGTTAACAACAACAACACACTATATACAGTAGAGTAAGGTGAATTAAAGTGGGAGCACAGATGGGCTGGGATGGTGGGGCCTGTAAGTGGCACCGACAGTCCTTTGGTGGGCGGGGGGGGGGGCGGGGGGGTCACCTGGGGGAGTTGGGGTTCTGTTCAGCAGGCTGGCTGCAGTGGGGAAGAAGCTGTTCTTGTGGCGCGAGGTCCTGGTCCTGATGGACCGGAGCCTCTTGCCAGAAGGGAGGGGCCGAAAGAGATTATGTCCTGGATGAGAGGGGTTGGCTACAATCCTGGCTGCCCGCCTCCAGGTCCTGGAGATGTGCAGCTCCTGGAGAGACGGGAGGTGGCAGCCGATCACCTTCTCTGCTGAGTGGATGACGCGTTGCAGCTTGGCCTTGTCTCTGGCCGTGGCCGCAGCGAACCAGACTGTGATGGAGGACGTGAGGGTGGATTCGATGATGGCGGTGTAAAAGTCTACCAGCATCTTTTCAGGGAGGTGAAATTTCTTCAGGTGCCTCAGGAAGTACATCCTCTGCTGGACCTTCTTAGTGATGGAGCTGATGTTCTGCTCCCACTTGAGGTCCTGGCTGATGATGGTTCCCAGGAAGCAGAAGGACTCCACAGAGGTCACCGGGGAGTCACAGAGGATGACAGGGGGGAGGGGGGCTGGGGCCTTCCTGAAGTCCACTGTCATCTCCACTGTCTTCAGAGCATTAAGCTCCAGGTTGTTAGCGCTGCACTATGACACCAGCCTGGCTATTTCACTCCTGTAGGCCGACTCATCTCCGTCAGAGATGAGGCCGATGAGTGTGGTGTCGTCAGCAAACTTCAGGAGTTTGACAGACAGGTGACCAGCTGTGCAGCTGTTTGTGTACAGGGAGAGTAACAGGGGTGAAAGGACACAGCCCTGGGGGGATCCGGTGCTTGTGGTCCGAGTATCTGAGACGAGCTTCCCCAGCCTCACATACTGCTGTCTGTCCGTCAGGAAGTCTGTGATCCACCTGCAGGTGGAGTCAGGCACATTCATCTTGGAGAGTTTTTAATACTAAAGATGTATGAAAGACATACCGAAAAAATATGTCTTTCAGTGTTTAACTGGCTGTCTTTGGATTATGCATGCCTGAATAATGGTCATTCTTACTCCTCATCTCTCTGTTCACTGCTTGCTAATTTACATAGCAGGGGCCCCAGCAGGAGGGGGCGGGGTTGTAACACGACTCCTTCAGCAGAGCCAGGCTGAGAGAGGCTTTGACATGTAAGATGTTAGATGTTAGAATGCCAGATGTTAGAATGACCAGTTCATTTTATATCTATGAAAATATTCAGGTAGCTATGGGACATGTTCAGCTATAGGTGTGTGAAAATTGGTGTCGATTGTTGAAACATAAGTTACCATAAAAAAATGTTTGTTTGGAGTCTAGACAGATTTAACACAGGTTTTTGGATGAAAAAGGATTTTTTATAAATCATCTGTTACACTTTTAAGTCTGAAAAAAATATGGAAGGCAGCAAACACAGATCCCTACCGTTTTTAATTTTTTTGTGCTGATATTTGAAAGATAAGTTATGCAAAAAAATAGGTGTTTGCAGTTTTGCCTAAAAAGACGTTTTCGGACCTTTTTGGATCAAATGTTGTCTAAAAGTTCACCTGTAACTTCAATCATTCTGAATTTTTTTAGGAAAACTAAACCACTTCAACTGTGATCTGCAAGGCAATGGTAAAACTATATTTTTTATGGAACAGCCTGCAGGGTTTCTTGTGGGGATCTTTTCTGCCAGGGCTTGCCGGCTTGGTCGGTGGTTGTTGCTGTTACCAATCCAGTTGATATGGTTCTCCATCTGTGTCTAAGTGATATAATCAGAATCAGAATCGTTTATTGTCATTGTACATGGGGATACAATGAAATTGCAGCAGCCTTGGAGTGAAGGAGTTACATAAAATAAAAATAAAAATAGAATAGAAAAAGAAATACTGTATTTACAACTCTTAACAAAAAATGAACAATATGGACAGAAACTGTTAAATATTAAATATTTGTGAATAAAATAGAAAGGAATTACATGAGTTGCTGTGAGCACAGCTTAATAAATATCAAGTTATTGCACAGTGACCCGGTTAGACAGTCAGGATATTGCACGCATTGTAGTAAAATTAGAGTGAGGTGTGGTTGGTGGACGTATGTGCTTTCCGTATGATAATTGCCTATGGAAAAAAGCTGTTTCTTAGTCTGTTTGTCCTGGTTCTGATGGACCTGTACCTCCTTCCAGAGGGCAGCAGTTCAAACAGAGGGAAAGCAGAATGGGTGGAGTTAGTGGTGATGCTAGTCACTCTGCTGAGGCAGCGAGACTGGTAAATGTCCTTCAGTGAGGGGAGGGGGCAGCCGATGATCCTCTGCGCTGTCTTTACCACTCTCTGGAGACTCTGCCGTTCTGCTTCAGTGCAGTGGGAAAACCACACTGTGATGCCATAGGACAGAATGCTCTCAATGGTTGAGCGGTAGAACGTTACCAGCAGCTCCTGGCTGACGTCGTTCCTCCTAAGTTTTCTCAGGAAGTGCAGGCGTTGCTGGGCCTTCCTGATGACAGTCATGGTGTTGTTAGACCATGTGAGGTCAGCAGAGATGGTGGTGCCCAGGAGGGTGAAGCTGTGGACCCTCTCCACACAGTTTCCATCGATGTAGAGTGGGGGTGGATCTGTTCTGTTTTTTCTGAAGTCCAGGATGATCTCCTTGGTCTTGGTGGTGTTCAGGATGAGGTTATTAGCCTGACACCACCTTGAGAGTTTCAGGACTTCGTCTCTGTAGGCCGTCTCGTCGTCCCCAGAGATCAGCCCCACAATTTTGGAGCACATTCATATGTTTTGTTTGTAAAAAAAAAAAGATAAAATATTAAGTTAATTGCATTTTACATGACTAGAAAAGCAATGATTATTCATAAAAATCTATGAAAGACATACAAAACAAATGAAAAAGCAGTCTGCCCTCCCTCTTGTGTCTAAACTATTGTCACCTCACTTCTGGGTTAGTTAGCATATAAACAGGCAGCTGGTGTGTGTGTGGGGGGGGGGGGGTGAAATTTGACTCCAGCAACAGGGCGGATTGAGGAGCAGGCAGAGCATGAGGAAAAGACTGAAGCATGTAAGAGGAAATGACATCCTACAGTTGACCAGTTCATTTTATATCTGTAAAGAATATTCAAGAAGCATTTAGACATGTTCAGCTATATGCGTGTGAAACTTGGTGTGGATATTTGAAGCATAAGTAATTTTAAAACACACTTGTTTGGAGTCCAGACGGAAAAAGCACAGGTTTTGGGATGAATCAGGATTTTTTTAAAATCATCTGTTTCACCTGGACTTCTGAAAAAAATATGGAAGGCAGCAAACACAGATCCCTACATTTAAAAAAATAAATGGTGTTGATATATGATGATTAAGTTATGAAAAAAAATAGGTGTTTGTAGTTTTGCCTAAAAAGACGTTTTCGGACCTTTTTGGATGTAATGCTCTCTAAGATGTCACCTGTAACTTCAATCATTCTGAATTTTTTTAGGAAGCAGTAGCACATAAATGCCTATGAAAGTTAAATTCTTGGTGCTGATAACCTAAACAGAATTTATGCTAAAAATCTTTGTTCAGTCCAAAATTTCATTAAAAAAATCAAGTGATGAAGTTTCTCGTAGACCCTATAGTGTTACATATCAAAGCTGGAGGTTATTAAAGGCATCTAATTCTGAAATCTCAGCTTCCTGAGACAAACGGCTGATTTATAATAAATTTCTATTATTTGGGTGCACATAATCGACCACTTCCTGTTACGCAGGCACCGTCAGATGTACACCCATGAAACTTTACATGATGAGAGAGGACCCTTCTGAGTATCTCCAGTTTTAATTTCATGCACATCGGACAAAGCAAAGAGAAAATACAGGGCAGAATGTGCCCAATGCAATAACTAGGTGGCGCTATAGAGCTCGTCCAAGATTGTCATATCCATGGGTTCAGAATAGAAGCTTCATCATATCCATTGAATTTCAGTGAGATTGGACAAGGAATGTGCACGTGAGAGCAACTTTTGTGTGCATAGCGAGATGCCCAACTTTGCCGCTCTGTCACGACCACACCCCCGCATTGAAAGTTATGGTTTTTTGTCAGAGTAAACTTCAATGGCTTTTCAACAGGTGGACGTCATTTTCAGGTGTGTCGGCTCATCCTACTCAGAGCAGTGATGCTCCAAGTAAAACATGTCATTTCATCTTGCCAGCAGGTGGCGCTACACTTTTTCCAGATTTTTTCACTGCAGATGTGTTCAGAGTCAGACTACAATCATGCACAACAATTTTGGATCAGATTGGATTATGCATGGCTGAGTAATGGCCATTTTTCTTTTCATGGCGTGTTTTCGAAACGACCTCCAATTTTGACGCGCCGCCATGGTCACAAACATCCATAAAAACTTAAAAGCTTTGCAATTTAACATCGGACATGTGTCTAGTTTACAAAACCAAAGTTTCGAGTCATTACTCTCAAATCTCTAGGAGGAGTTCGTTCTAGAGCGAGGCCTGCGAATGACCAAAATACAGCAAAAATGACATATTGTCATCAAAATATCAGACTTCCTGTGCGACTGACAGCTTGGTCCCAAGAGACTTTTTTGTAGGTTTCTATCCGATGAACATGCCCTGTTAAAATCAGGTTTGTACTATAAAGCATATGGAGGTGCTCGCGAAAACAAATTTTGCAGGTGGCGCTATCGAGCCATTTTTGTTTACCTATGCCGTTCTCCTATAAAATATGAAATTTTTCGCGACTCCTGATGTGTATACAAAATTTGGTGAGTTTTGGGGTATGTTAAAGGCCTCAAAAAGGCGACGGAAAAGTCGGAAGAATAATAATAATAATAATTAAAGCTACAAGTAGCATTTAGCGGGCCCGAGCACGTGCGACCGCACGGCACGAGCGACCGCCCCGTGAGCAACGCCCTGCTCGAGCCATTCTCGTCGTTTTTTCTTGTCCATTCTGGAGCTCCAAGCTATTGTTAATACGACAGCAGCCTGGGGGGGGGGGGGGGGGGGGGGGGGGGGGGGGCTGTAATCTGTTTCCTTAAGGGACAAAGACTTTTGCATATAGCATGAAAAAAATTCAAGCAATGATGATAATTGCTATCACTGTCCCTAAGGATGAGAACAATAGAACTCATTCAATTTCCACTACAATGTCTAGATGAGTGTCAGCTATGTCTGATAACTTGGCCAATTAGCTGGACCGGGATCTTGCAAAGTGCAGGTGGTTAACGTCCAGTGTAATGAGTCTGTGGACGGCAACAGTACAGCATAGCTTTTGGTTTCCACAAGAGAAGAACTCCTGACACATCTGCCCTAACAGACAACTACAAGAGGAGTTGAAATGTATAACACGGTGAAGGAGTTTTTGTGCAGAAAAAGGTACAATTAGAAAAGCTGGTAGCAGTGACTGCAGATGGGACTCCTGCTATGATCAATAGACAAACAGGTTTCATCACTCACTGTAAAGCTGACCCAGACTTTCCAAAATGTCTGCATTACTGCTGCGTCATTCACCAGCAGGCCTTATGTGCAGAAGTGATTGGCTCTGGACATATAATGACTCTTATTCTGAAAATCGTAAACAACCTCAGCTGCAAAGCAAAACAGCACAGGATTTTTAAGGTGCTATTGGAGGAGATGTCTGTTGAATATGGTGAATATGAACATTGTGAATCTGAACTTGCATTCTTGACTGACATTACTGGAAAACTAAACCACTTGATCTGCGAGCTGCAAGACAATGGCAAAACTATTTTTTTTTGACCAGCCTGCCTGAGCCAGTGTTTTTCTTGTGGGGATCTTTTCTGCCAGGGCTTGTCAGCTTGGTCAGTGGATGTTGCTGCAGTTGTCTCCCTTGCTGGGACAGCTGGAGTTAAACACAGCAGCTCACGGCTCTGAAGTGGACCCCGTTGCTGTCCCAGTCTGGATGGGCACTGTGGCGATGTTCCAATGGCCAGGCTGGCTCCTGGTATAAAGAGATTCCCAAATACCATTTCCTAACCGCAGAGCCAAGGATGTGTTTACATGTTTAGGTCAAAAATGTGATGGACAGCTTCATGTTGTCTAAACATGCCACCCTGTTATTAATCCAGTTGATATGGTTCTCCATCTGTGTCTAGGTGATAGAAAAGCATTTTTTTTTATATTTACAGCTCTAAGCAAACAAACAGTTGTCTATATAAAAGAGCTTTTACAATTGTGCACTTTTAGCAGGTCTCTGAGTTCATGTGACCAATGTATGGTGGATTTTCACAGACCTTGTTTAAAACTGAAGGTGAGAGAGACTTAGAGAAATGGCTTCATTGTTCTGGAGTTCTTTGTTTCATCCATAGAAGAGTAGAATTGGTGATTGATTTTGAAAAGCTGCTGAAAAAAGTATCTTTTCAAATTGCAATTTCTAACTTGGGTTTTACATTTTGTTTTCCATTTTTTGTGCTTTATTTGGGAAGCATTTGTTATTTGTTTGGTGTTTTTAAGGTTCTGCAAATATACACATCATTTTTTAGAGACATTTGTTATCAGTTGTGTTTGTTGATTTGTAGTTTAATTTCATTGGATGTATAGATGTCGTGTGGGGGGGAGGCTCGACAGCAGGTAGGACCCAGGCGCAGAGACGGGAGGCAAACGGGTTCAGGGCAAGTGGGTTTATTTAACTAACAAAAAGCGCTGCAGAGCAGGATGACAAAACTAAAAACAAAAACTTACTGTGGCATGGCAAGGGACATGGACGCCAGACAAGAAGACGTGATCAACATGAGCAGAAGTTAATGGACCAGCACAGGAGGAAGGCAGAGACAAGACTTATATACAGACAGGGCAGACAAGACACAGGTGAACACGATTAGGGCAGATGGGGACCAAAGGAAGTAAAACTCAAAAACATGACAAGACAGGAAACCTTTCAAAATAAAACAGGAAACAGAACCAAACAAGACAGAACAAGAACTAAAGCGAAAAAAAAGACAACAAACTGAAACCATGACAATAGAAAGGAAAAGAAGTTCAAACATTGATTATAAAAAAGGATATAAGAGATAAAAAAAAAGAAAAAGGAAAAGAAAAAAGATAAAATATTGATTTAATTGCATTTTGAATGAATAAAAAACAATGATTAATAGAATCAGAAATCAGAAAAAGTTTTATTGCCAGGTTCAGTAGAGCGCACTTTACAAAACGAGGAATTTGACTTGGTGTATAGTGCAATTAAGAATAAGTTAAAAATTAAGTTAACAACAACAACACACTATATACAGTAGAGTAAGGTGACTTAAAGTGGGAGCACAGATGGGCTGGGATGGTGGGGCCTGTAAGTGGCACCGACAGTCCTTTGGTGGGCGGGGGGGGGAGGGGGGGTCACCAAGGGGAGTTGGGGTACTGTTCAGCAGGCTGACTGCAGTGGGGAAGAAGCTGTTCTTGTGGCGCGAGGTCCTGGTCCTGATGGACCGGAGCCTCTTGCCAGAAGGGAGGGGCCGAAAGAGATTATGTCCTGGATGAGAGGGGTTGGCTACAATCCTGGCTGCCCGCCTCCAGGTCCTGGAGATGTGCAGCTCCTGGAGAGACGGGAGGTGGCAGCCGATCACCTTCTCTGCTGAGTGGATGACGCGTTGCAGCTTGGCCTTGTCTCTGGCCGTGGCCGCAGCGAACCAGACTGTGATGGAGGACGTGAGGGTGGATTCGATGATGGCGGTGTAAAAGTCTACCAGCATCTTTTCAGGGAGGTGAAACTTCTTCAGCTGCCTCAGGAAGTACATCCTCTGCTGGACCTTCTTAGTGATGGAGCTGATGTTCTGCTCCCACTTGAGGTCCTGGCTGATGATGGTTCCCAGGAAGCAGAAGGACTCCACAGAGGTCACCGGGGAGTCACAGAGGATGACAGGGGGGAGGGGGGCTGGGGCCTTCCTGAAGTCCACTGTCATCTCCACTGTCTTCAGAGCATTAAGCTCCAGGTTGTTAGCGCTGCACTATGACACCAGCCTGGCTATTTCACTCCTGTAGGCCGACTCATCTCCGTCAGAGATGAGGCCGATGAGTGTGGTGTCGTCAGCAAACTTCAGGAGTTTGACAGACAGGTGACCAGCTGTGCAGCTGTTTGTGTACAGGGAGAGTAACAGGGGTGAAAGGACACAGCCCTGGGGGGATCCGGTGCTTGTGGTCCGAGTATCTGAGACGAGCTTCCCCAGCCTCACATACTGCTGTCTGTCCGTCAGGAAGTCTGTGATCCACCTGCAGGTGGAGTCAGGCACATTCATCTTGGAGAGTTTTTAATACTAAGTCTAGACAGATTTAACACAGGTTTTTGGATGAAAAAGGATTTTTTATAAATCATCTGTTACACTTTTAAGTCTGAAAAAAATATGGAAGGCAGCAAACACAGATCCCTACCGTTTTTAATTTTTTTGTGCTGATATTTGAAAGATAAGTTATGCAAAAAAATAGGTGTTTGCAGTTTTGCCTAAAAAGACGTTTTCGGACCTTTTTGGATCAAATGTTGTCTAAAAGTTCACCTGTAACTTCAATCATTCTGAATTTTTTTAGGAAAACTAAACCACTTCAACTGTGATCTGCAAGGCAATGGTAAAACTATATTTTTTATGGAACAGCCTGCAGTGTTTCTTGTGGGGATCTTTTCTGCCAGGGCTTGCCGGCTTGGTCGGTGGTTGTTGCTGTTACCAATCCAGTTGATATGGTTCTCCATCTGTGTCTAAGTGATATAATCAGAATCAGAATCGTTTATTGTCATTGTACATGGGGATACAATGAAATTGCAGCAGCCTTGGAGTGAAGGAGTTACATAAAATAAAAATAAAAATAGAATAGAAAAAGAAATACTGTATTTACAACTCTTAACAAAAAATGAACAATATGGACAGAAACTGTTAAATATTAAATATTTGTGAATAAAATAGAATGGAATTACATGAGTTGCTGTGAGCACAGCTTAATAAATATCAAGTTATTGCACAGTGACCCGGTTAGACAGTCAGGATATTGCACGCATTGTAGTAAAATTAGAGTGAGGTGTGGTTGGTGGACGTATGTGCATTCCGTATGATAATTGCCTGTGGAAAAAAGCTGTTTCTTAGTCTGTTTGTCCTGGTTCTGATGGACCTGTACCTCCTTCCAGAGGGCAGCAGTTCAAACAGAGGGAAAGCAGAATGGGTGGAGTTAGTGGTGATGCTAGTCACTCTGCTGAGGCAGCGAGACTGGTAAATGTCCTTCAGTGAGGGGAGGGGGCAGCCGATGATCCTCTGCGCTGTCTTTACCACTCTCTGGAGACTCTGCCGTTCTGCTTCAGTGCAGTGGGAAAACCACACTGTGATGCCATAGGACAGAATGCTCTCAATGGTTGAGCGGAAGAACGTTACCAGCAGCTCCTGGCTGACGTCGTTCCTCCTAAGTTTTCTCAGGAAGTGCAGGCGTTGCTGGGCCTTCCTGATGACAGTCATGGTGTTGTTAGACCATGTGAGGTCAGCAGAGATGGTGGTGCCCAGGAGGGTGAAGCTGTGGACCCTCTCCACACAGTTTCCATCGATGTAGAGTGGGGGTGGATCTGTTCTGTTCTGCAAACTGGTGGGGGACGAAGATTGGAGGGAGGGAGTCTTTGATGTGTCCCAGGAGCAGCCGCTCCAGACACTTTGTGATGACAGCAGTGAGTGCAACTGGGCGGAAGTCCGTGAGGAAGGCTGTGGATGAGGACTTTTTGGGTATCGGGATGATAGTGGATGACTTCAGGCAAGCAGGGATGAAAGCCTGAGCTAGCGACAGGTTGAAGATTTTTGTGAAGACCTGGGAGAGTTGATCGGCGCAGGCCCGCAGAACCTTTCCGGGAACTCCATCAGGTCCCGCCGCTTTCCTGGGGTTTACCCTGCTGAACATCCGTGCCATCCGTGCCACGTCCATAAAGGCATTGTTTTTATATTTAGAGCTCTAAGCAACCAAACAGTTGTCTATATAAAAGAGCTTTTACAATTGTGCACTTTTAGCAGGCTGAAAAAATTATCTTTTTAAAATTGCCATTTCAAATTTGGGTTTTAAATTTTGTGTTCCATTTTTCTGTGCTTGTATTGGAAGGATTTGTTATTATTTTGTTTAAAAGTGCTACATATTGTATATACACATAATTTATTTAGAGAAACTTGCTATAGGTTGTGTTTTTTGGTTTTGTAGTTTAATTTCATTGGATTTATATTAAGGAAAAGAAGTTGCAGCATTGATTAAAAAAGGATAAAAGAGACATTTACTGTCTAAGTCTTATGTTACATCTGTAGAACTGTACTGAGAGTTGGGTTTTGTTTTGGAGCACATTCATATGTTTTGTTTGTAAAAAAAAAAAGATAAAATATTAAGTTAATTGCATTTTACATGACTAGAAAAGCAATGATTATTCATAAAAATCTATGAAAGACATACAAAACAAATGAAAAAGCAGTCTGCCCTCCCTCTTGTGTCTAAACTATTGTCACCTCACTTCTGGGTTAGTTAGCATATAAACAGGCAGCTGGTGTGTGTGTGTGTGTGGGGGGGGGGGGGGGTGAAATTTGACTCCAGCAACAGGAAAGATTGAGGAGCAGGCTGCAGCATGAGGAAAAGACTGAACCATGTAAGAGGAAATGACATCCTACAGTTGACCAGTTCATTTTATATCTGTAAAGAATATTCAAGAAGCATTTAAACATGTTCAGCTATATGCGTGTTAAACTTGGTGTGGATATTTGAAGCATAAGTATTTTTAAAACACACTTGTTTGGAGTCCAGACGGAAAAAGCACAGGTTTTGGGATGAATCAGGATTTTTTTAAAATCATCTGTTTCACCTGGACTTCTGAAAAAAATATGGAAGGCAGCAAACACAGATCCCTACATTTAAAAAAATAAATGGTGTTGATATATGATGATTAAGTTATGAAAAAAAATAGGTGTTTGTAGTTTTGCCTAAAAAGACGTTTTCGGACCTTTTTGGATGAAATGTTCTCTAAAAGTTCACCTGTAACTTCAATCATTCTGAATTTTTTTAGGAAGCAGTAGCACATAAATGCCTATGAAAGTTGAATTCTTGGTGCTGATAACCTAAACAGAATTTATGCTAAAAATCTTTGTTCAGTCCAAAATTTCATTAAAAAAATCAAGTGATGAAGTTTCTCGTAGACCCTATAGTGTTACATATCAAAGCTGGAGGTTATTAAAGGCATCTAATTCTGAAATCTCAGCTTCCTGAGACAAACGGCTGATTTATAATAAATTTCTATTATTTGGGTGCACATAATCTACCACTTCCTGTTACGCAGGCACCGTCAGGTGTACACCCATGAAACTTTACATGATGAGAGAGGACCCTTCTGAGTATCTCCAGTTTTAATTTCATGCACATCGGACAAAGCAAAGAGAAAATACAGGGCAGAATGTGCCCAATGCAATAACTAGGTGGCGCTATAGAGCTCGTCCAAGATTGTCATATCCATGGGTTCAGAATAGAAGCTTCATCATATCCATTGAATTTCAGTGAGATTGGACAAGGAATGTGCACGTGAGAGCAACTTTTGTGTGCATAGCGAGATGCCCAACTTTGCCGCTCTGTCACGACCACACCCCCGCATTGAAAGTTATGGTTTTTTGTCAGAGTAAACTTCAATGGCTTTTCAACAGGTGGACGTCATTTTCAGGTGTGTCGGCTCATCCTACTCGGAGTAGTGATGCTCCAAGTAAAACATGTCATTTCCTCTTGCCAGCAGGTGGCGCTACACTTTTTCCAGATTTTTTCACTGCAGATGTGTTCAGAGTCAGACTACAATCATGCATATCAATTTTGGATCAGATTGGATTATGCATGGCTGAGTAATGGCCATTTTTCTTTTCATGGCGTGTTTTCGAAACGACCTCCAATTTTGACGCGCCGCCATGGTCACAAACATCCATAAAAACTTAAAAGCTTTGCAATTTAACATCGGACATGTGTCTAGTTTACAAAACCAAAGTTTGGAGTCATTACTCTCAAATCTCTAGGAGGAGTTCGTTCTAGAGCGAGGCCTGCGAATGACCAAAATACAGCAAAAATGACATATTGTCATCAAAATATCAGACTTCCTGTGCGACTGACAGCTTGGTCCCAAGAGACTTTTTTGTAGGTTTCTATCCGATGAACATGCCCTGTTAAAATCAGGTTTGTACTATAAAGCATATGGAGGTGCTCGCGAAAACAAATTTTGCAGGTGGCGCTATCGAGCCATTTTTGTTTACCTATGCCGTTCTCCTATAAAATATGAAATTTTTCGCGACTCCTGATGTGTATACAAAATTTGGTGAGTTTTGGGGTATGTTAAAGGCCTCAAAAAGGCGACGGAAAAGTCGGAAGAATAATAATAATAATAATTAAAGCTACAAGTAGCATTTAGCGGGCCCGAGCACGTGCGACCGCACGGCACGAGCGACCGCCCCGTGAGCAACGCCCTGCTCGAGCCATTCTCGTCGTTTTTTCTTGTCCATTCTGGAGCTCCAAGCTATTGTTAATACGACAGCAGCCTGGGGGGGGGGGGGGGGGGGCTGTAAGCTGTTGCCTTAAGGGACAAAGACTTTTGCATATAGCATGAAAAAAATTCAAGCAATGATGATAATTGCTATCACTGTCCCTAAGGATGAGAACAATAGAACTCATTCAATTTCCACTACAATGTCTAGATGAGTGTCAGCTATGTCTGATAACTTGGCCAATTAGCTGGACCGGGATCTTGCAAAGTGCAGGTGGTTAACGTCCAGTGTGATGAGTCTGTGGACGGCAACAGTACAGCATAGCTTTTGGTTTCCACAAGAGAAGAACTCCTGACACATCTGCCCTAACAGACAACTACAAGAGGAGTTGAAATGTATAACACGGTGAAGGAGTTTTTGTGCAGAAAAAGGTACAATTAGAAAAGCTGGTAGCAGTGACTGCAGATGGGACTCCTGCTATGATCAATAGACAAACAGGTTTCATCACTCACTGTAAAGCTGACCCAGACTTTACAAAATGTCTGCATTACTGCTGCGTCATTCACCAGCAGGCCTTATGTGCAGAAGTGATTGGCTCTGGACATATAATGACTCTTATTCTGAAAATCGTAAACAACCTCAGCTGCAAAGCAAAACAGCACAGGATTTTTAAGGTGCTATTGGAGGAGATGTCTGTTGAATATGGTGAATATGAACATTGTGAATCTGAACTTGCATTCTTGACTGACATTACTGGAAAACTAAACCACTTGATCTGCGAGCTGCAAGACAATGGCAAAACTATTTTTTTTTTGACCAGCCTGCCTTAGCCAGTGTTTTTCTTGTGGGGATCTTTTCTGCCAGGGCTTGTCAGCTTGGTCAGTGGATGTTGCTGCAGTTGTCTCCCTTGCTGGGACAGCTGGAGTTAAACACAGCAGCTCACGGCTCTGAAGTGGACCCCGTTGCTGTCCCAGTCTGGATGGGCACTGTGGCGATGTTCCAATGGCCAGGCTGGCTCCTGGTATAAAGAGATTCCCAAATACCATTTCCTAACCGCAGAGCCAAGGATGTGTTTACATGTTTAGGTCAAAAATGTGATGGACAGCTTCATGTTGTCTAAACATGCCACCCTGTTATTAATCCAGTTGATATGGTTCTCCATCTGTGTCTAGGTGATAGAAAAGCATTTTTTTTATATTTAGAGCTCCAAGCAAACAAACAGTTGTCTATATAAAAGAGCTTTTACAATTGTGCACTTTTAGCAGGTCTCTGAGTTCATGTGACCAATGTATGGTGGATTTTCACAGACCTTGTTTAAAACTGAAGGTGAGAGAGACTTAGAGAAATGGCTTCATTGTTCTGGAGTTCTTTGTTTCATCCACAGAAGAGTAGAATTGGTGATTGATTTTGAAAAGCTGCTGAAAAAAGTATCTTTTTCAAATTGCAATTTCTAACTTGGGTTTTACATTTTGTGTTCCATTTTTTGTGCTTTAATTGGGAAGCATTTGTTATTTGTTTGGTGTTTTTAAGGTTCTGCAAATATACACATCATTTTTTAGAGACATTTGTTATCAGTTGTGTTTGTTGATTTGTAGTTTAATTTCATTGGATGTATAGATGTCGTGTGGGGGGGAGGCTCGAGAGCAGGTAGGACCCAGGCGCAGAGACGGGAGGCAAACGGGTTCAGGGCAAGTGGGTTTATTTAACTAACAAAAAGTGCTGCAGAGCAGGATGACAAAACTAAAAACAAAAACTTACTGTGGCATGGCAAGGGACATGGACGCCAGACAAGAAGACGTGATCAACATGAGCAGAAGTTAATGGACCAGCACAGGAGGAAGGCAGAGACAAGACTTATATACAGACAGGGCAGACAAGACACAGGTGAACACGATTAGGGCAGATGGGGACCAAAGGAAGTAAAACTCAAGAAACATGACAAGACAGGAAACCTTTCAAAATAAAACAGGAAACAGAACCAAACAAGACAGAACAAGAACTAAAGCGAAAAAAAAATACAACAAACTGAAACCATGACAATAGAAAGGAAAAGAAGTTCAAACATTGATTATAAAAAAGGATATGAGATAAAAAAAAAAAGAAAAAGGAAAAGAAAAAAGATAAAATATTGATTTAATTGCATTTTGAATGAATAAAAAACAATGATTAATAGAATCAGAAATCAGAAAAAGTTTTATTGCCAGGTTCAGTAGAGCGCACTTTACAAAACGAGGAATTTGACTTGGTGTATAGTGCAATTAAGAATAAGTTAAAAATTAAGTTAACAACAACAACACACTATATACAGTAGAGTAAGGTGAATTAAAGTGGGAGCACAGATGGGCTGGGATGGTGGGGCCTGTAAGTGGCACCGACAGTCCTTTGGTGGGCGGGGGGGGGGGGAGGGGGGGTCACCTGGGGGAGTTGGGGTACTGTTCAGCAGGCTGGCTGCAGTGGGGAAGAAGCTGTTCTTGTGGCGCGAGGTCCTGGTCCTGATGGACCGGAGCCTCTTGCCAGGAGGGAGGGGCCGAAAGAGATTATGTCCTGGATGAGAGGGGTTGGCTACAATCCTGGCTGCCCGCCTCCAGGTCCTGGAGATGTGCAGCTCCTGGAGAGACGGGAGGTGGCAGCCGATCACCTTCTCTGCTGAGTGGATGACGCGTTGCAGCTTGGCCTTGTCTCTGGCCGTGGCCGCAGCGAACCAGACTGTGATGGAGGACGTGAGGGTGGATTCGATGATGGCGGTGTAAAAGTCTACCAGCATCTTTTCAGGGAGGTGAAACTTCTTCAGCTGCCTCAGGAAGTACATCCTCTGCTGGACCTTCTTAGTGATGGAGCTGATGTTCTGCTCCCACTTGAGGTCCTGGCTGATGATGGTTCCCAGGAAGCAGAAGGACTCCACAGAGGTCACCGGGGAGTCACAGAGGATGACAGGGGGGAGGGGGGCTGGGGCCTTCCTGAAGTCCACTGTCATCTCCACTGTCTTCAGAGCATTAAGCTCCAGGTTGTTAGCGCTGCACTATGACACCAGCCTGGCTATTTCACTCCTGTAGGCCGACTCATCTCCGTCAGAGATGAGGCCGATGAGTGTGGTGTCGTCAGCAAACTTCAGGAGTTTGACAGACAGGTGACCAGCTGTGCAGCTGTTTGTGTACAGGGAGAGTAACAGGGGTGAAAGGACACAGCCCTGGGGGGATCCGGTGCTTGTGGTCCGAGTATCTGAGACGAGCTTCCCCAGCCTCACATACTGCTGTCTGTCCGTCAGGAAGTCTGTGATCCACCTGCAGGTGGAGTCAGGCACATTCATCTTGGAGAGTTTTTAATACTAAGTCTAGACAGATTTAACACAGGTTTTTGGATGAAAAAGGATTTTTTTATAAATCATCTGTTACACTTTTAAGTCTAAAAAAAATATGGAAGGCAGCAAACACAGATCCCTACCGTTTTTAATTTTTTTGTGCTGATATTTGAAAGATAAGTTATGCAAAAAAATAGGTGTTTGCAGTTTTGCCTAAAAAGACGTTTTCGGACCTTTTTGGATCAAATGTTGTCTAAAAGTTCACCTGTAACTTCAATCATTCTGAATTTTTTTAGGAAAACTAAACCACTTCAACTGTGATCTGCAAGGCAATGGTAAAACTATATTTTTTATGGAACAGCCTGCAGTGTTTCTTGTGGGGATCTTTTCTGCCAGGGCTTGCCGGCTTGGTCGGTGGTTGTTGCTGTTACCAATCCAGTTGATATGGTTCTCCATCTGTGTCTAAGTGATATAATCAGAATCAGAATCGTTTATTGTCATTGTACATGGGGATACAATGAAATTGCAGCAGCCTTGGAGTGAAGGAGTTACATAAAATAAAAATAAAAATAGAATAGAAAAAGAAATACTGTATTTACAACTCTTAACAAAAAATGAACAATATGGACAGAAACTGTTAAATATTAAATATTTGTGAATAAAATAGAAAGGAATTACATGAGTTGCTGTGAGCACAGCTTAATAAATATCAAGTTATTGCACAGTGACCCGGTTAGACAGTCAGGATATTGCACGCATTGTAGTAAAATTAGAGTGAGGTGTGGTTGGTGGACGTATGTGCATTCCGTATGATAATTGCCTGTGGAAAAAAGCTGTTTCTTAGTCTGTTTGTCCTGGTTCAGATGGACCTGTACCTCCTTCCAGAGGGCAGCAGTTCAAACAGAGGGAAAGCAGAATGGGTGGAGTTAGTGGTGATGCTAGTCACTCTGCTGAGGCAGCGAGACTGGTAAATGTCCTTCAGTGAGGGGAGGGGGCAGCCGATGATCCTCTGCGCTGTCTTTACCACTCTCTGGAGACTCTGCCGTTCTGCTTCAGTGCAGTGGGAAAACCACACTGTGATGCCATAGGACAGAATGCTCTCAATGGTTGAGCGGTAGAACGTTACCAGCAGCTCCTGGCTGACGTCGTTCCTCCTAAGTTTTCTCAGGAAGTGCAGGCGTTGCTGGGCCTTCCTGATGACAGTCATGGTGTTGTTAGACCATGTGAGGTCAGCAGAGATGGTGGTGCCCAGGAGGGTGAAGCTGTGGACCCTCTCCACACAGTTTCCATCGATGTAGAGTGGGGGTGGATCTGTTCTGTTTTTTCTGAAGTCCAGGATGATCTCCTTGGTCTTGGTGGTGTTCAGGATGAGGTTATTAGCCTGACACCACCTTGAGAGTTTCAGGACTTCGTCTCTGTAGGCCGTCTCGTCGTCCCCAGAGATCAGCCCCACCACAGTAGTGTCGTCTGCAAACTTCACCACGGTGTTGCTGGTGTGGGCTGGTCTGCAGTCTGCTGTGTACAGTGTGTACAGCAGAGGACTCAGCACACATCCCTGTGTGGAGCCTGTGCTCAGCGTCCGGGTGGAGGAGAGGTGGGGGTCAAGTTTGACTGTCTGTGGTCTGTTTGTCAGGAAGTCCTTGATCCACGAGCAGGTGAGTGGGTGGAGTCCTAGTTCAGACAGTTTGTTGACCAGAATGTCAGGAATGATTGTGTTAAAGGCTGAGCTATAGTCCACAAAGAGCATCCTGGCGTAGGTGTCTCTGTGTTCCAGGTGGCTCAGCGCAGTGTGGAGGGTGATGGAAATGGCATCATCCGTTGATCTGTTTGCTTTGTAAGCAAACTGGTGGGGGACGAAGATTGGAGGGAGGGAGTCTTTGATGTGTCCCAGGAGCAGCCGCTCCAGACACTTTGTGATGACAGCAGTGAGTGCAACTGGGCGGAAGTCCGTGAGGAAGGCTGTGGATGAGGACTTTTTGGGTATCGGGATGATAGTGGATGACTTCAGGCAAGCAGGGATGAAAGCCTGAGCTAGCGACAGGTTGAAGATTTTTGTGAAGACCTGGGAGAGTTGATCGGCGCAGGCCCGCAGAACCTTTCCGGGAACTCCATCAGGTCCCGCCGCTTTCCTGGGGTTTACCCTGCTGAACATCCGTGCCATCCGTGCCACGTCCATAAAGGCATTGTTTTTATATTTAGAGCTCTAAGCAACCAAACAGTTGTCTATATAAAAGAGCTTTTACAATTGTGCACTTTTAGCAGGCTGAAAAAATTATCTTTTTAAAATTGCCATTTCAAATTTGGGTTTTAAATTTTGTGTTCCATTTTTCTGTGCTTGTATTGGAAGGATTTGTTATTATTTTGTTTAAAAGTGCTACATATTGTATATACACATAATTTATTTAGAGAAATTTGCTATACGTTGTGTTTTATGGTTTTGTAGTTTAATTTCATTGGATTTATATTAAGGAAAAGAAGTTGCAGCATTGATTAAAAAAGGATAAAAGAGACATTTACTGTCTAAGTCTTATGTTACATCTGTAGAACTGTACTGAGAGTTGGGTTTTGTTTTGGAGCACATTCATATGTTTTGTTTGTAAAAAAAAAGATAAAATATTAGGTTAATTGCATTTTACATGACTAGAAAAGCAATGATTATTCATAAAAATCTATGAAAGACATACAAAACAAATGAAAAAGCAGTCTGCCCTCCCTCTTGTGTCTAAACTCTTGTCACCTCACTTCTGGGTTAGTTAGCATATGAACTGGCAGCTGGTGTGTGTGTGTGTGGGGGGGGGGGGGGGGTGAAATTTGACTCCAGCAACAGGGATGATTGAGGAGCAGGCTGCAGCATGAGGAAAAGACTTAAGCATGTAAGAGGAAATGACATCCTACAGTTGACCAGTTCATTTTATATCTGTAAAGAATATTCAAGAAGCATTTAGACATGTTCAGCTATATGCGTGTGAAACTTGGTGTGGATATTTGAAGCATAAGTAATTTTAAAACACACTTGTTTGGAGTCCAGACGGAAAAAGCACAGGTTTTGGGATGAATCAGGATTTTTTTAAAATCATCTGTTTCACCTGGACTTCTGAAAAAAATATGGAAGGCAGCAAACACAGATCCCTACATTTAAAAAAATAAATGGTGTTAATATATGATGATTAAGTTATGAAAAAAAATAGGTGTTTGTAGTTTTGCCTAAAAAGACGTTTTCGGACCTTTTTGGATGTAATGCTCTCTAAGATGTCACCTGTAACTTCAATCATTCTGAATTTTTTTAGGAAGCAGTAGCACCTAAATGCCTATGAAAGTTGAATTCTTGGTGCTGATAACCTAAACAGAATTTATGCTAAAAATCTTTGTTCAGTCCAAAATTTCATTAAAAAAATCAAGTGATGAAGTTTCTCGTAGACCCTATAGTGTTACATATCAAAGCTGGAGGTTATTAAAGGCATCTAATTCTGAAATCTCAGCTTCCTGAGACAAACGGCTGATTTATAATAAATTTCTATTATTTGGGTGCACATAATCGACCACTTCCTGTTACGCAGGCACCGTCAGGTGTACACCCATGAAACTTTACATGATGAGAGAGGACCCTTCTGAGTATCTCCAGTTTTAATTTCATGCACATCGGACAAAGCAAAGAGAAAATACAGGGCAGAATGTGCCCAATGCAATAACTAGGTGGCGCTATAGAGCTCGTCCAAGATTGTCATATCCATGGGTTCAGAATAGAAGCTTCATCATATCCATTGAATTTCAGTGAGATTGGACAAGGAATGTGCACGTGAGAGCAACTTTTGTGTGCATGGCGAGACGCCCAACTTTGCCGCTCTGTCACGACCACACCCCCGCATTGAAAGTTATGGTTTTTTGTCAGAGTAAACTTCAATGGCTTTTCAACAGGTGGATGCCATTTTCAGGTGTGTCGGCTCATCCTACTCGGAGTAGTGATGCTCCAAGTAAAACATGTCATTTCCTCTTGCCAGCAGGTGGCGCTACACTTTTTCCAGATTTTTTCACTGCAGATGTGTTCAGAGTCAGACTACAATCATGCACATCAATTTTGGATCAGATTGGATTATGCATGGCTGAGTAATGGCCATTTTTCTTTTCATGGCGTGTTTTCGAAACGACCTCCAATTTTGACGCGCCGCCATGGTCACAAACATCCATAAAAACTTAAAAGCTTTGCAATTTAACATCGGACATGTGTATAGTTTACAAAACCAAAGTTTGGAGTCATTACTCTCAAATCTCTAGGAGGAGTTCGTTCTAGAGCAAGGCCTGCAAATGACCAAAATACAGCAAAAATGACATATTGTCATCAAAATATCAGACTTCCTGTGCGACTGACAGCTTGGTCCCAAGAGACTTTTTTGTAGGTTTCTATCCGATGAACATGCCCTGTTAAAATCAGGTTTGTACTATAAAGCATATGGAGGTGCTCGCGAAAACAAATTTTGCAGGTGGCGCTATCGAGCCATTTTTGTTTACCTATGCCGTTCTCCTATAAAATATGAAATTTTTCGCGACTCCTGATGTGTATACAAAATTTGGTGAGTTTTGGGGTATGTTAAAGGCCTCAAAAAGGCGACGGAAAAGTCGGAAGAATAATAATAATAATAATTAAAGCTACAAGTAGCATTTAGCGGGCCCGAGCACGTGCGACCGCACGGCACGAGCGACCGCCCCGTGAGCAACGCCCTGCTCGAGCCATTCTCGTCGTTTTTTCTTGTCCATTCTGGAGCTCCAAGCTATTGTTAATACGACAGCAGCCTGGGGGGGGGGGGGGGGGGGGGGGGGCTGTAATCTGTTTCCTTAAGGGACAAAGACTTTTGCATATAGCATGAAAAAAATTCAAGCAATGATGATAATTGCTATCACTGTCCCTAAGGATGAGAACAATAGAACTCATTCAATTTCCACTACAATGTCTAGATGAGTGTCAGCTATGTCTGATAACTTGGCCAATTAGCTGGACCGGGATCTTGCAAAGTGCAGGTGGTTAACGTCCAGTGTGATGAGTCTGTGGACGGCAACAGTACAGCATAGCTTTTGGTTTCCACAAGAGAAGAACTCCTGACACATCTGCCCTAACAGACAACTACAAGAGGAGTTGAAATGTATAACACGGTGAAGGAGTTTTTGTGCAGAAAAAGGTACAATTAGAAAAGCTGGTAGCAGTGACTGCAGATGGGACTCCTGCTATGATCAATAGACAAACAGGTTTCATCACTCACTGTAAAGCTGACCCAGACTTTCCAAAATGTCTGCATTACTGCTGCGTCATTCACCAGCAGGCCTTATGTGCAGAAGTGATTGGCTCTGGACATATAATGACTCTTATTCTGAAAATCGTAAACAACCTCAGCTGCAAAGCAAAACAGCACAGGATTTTTAAGGTGCTATTGGAGGAGATGTCTGTTGAATATGGTGAATATGAACATTGTGAATCTGAACTTGCATTCTTGACTGACATTACTGGAAAACTAAACCACTTGATCTGCGAGCTGCAAGACAATGACAAAACTATTTTTTTTTGACCAGCCTGCCTTAGCCAGTGTTTTTCTTGTGGGGATCTTTTCTGCCAGGGCTTGTCAGCTTGGTCAGTGGATGTTGCTGCAGTTGTCTCCCTTGCTGGGACAGCTGGAGTTAAACACAGCAGCTCACGGCTCTGAAGAGGACCCCGTTGCTGTCCCAGTCTGGATGGGCACTGTGGCGATGTTCCAATGGCCAGGCTGGCTCCTGGTATAAAGAGATTCCCAAATACCATTTCCTAACCGCAGAGCCAAGGATGTGTTTACATGTTTAGGTCAAAAATGTGATGAACAGCTTCATGTTGTCTATTGATGTAAGTTTAAACCTAAACATGTTTCCCTGTTACTAATCCAGTTGATATGGTTCTCCATCTGTGTCTAGGTGATAGAAAAGCATTTTTTTATATTTAGAGCTCCAAGCAAACAAACAGTTGTCTATATAAGAGCTTTTACAATTGTGGACTTTTAGCAGGTCTCTGAGTTCATGTGACCAATGTATGGTGGATTTTCACAGACCTTGTTTAAAACTGAAGGTGAGAGAGACTTAGAGAAATGGCTTCATTGTTCTGGAGTTCTTTGTTTCATCCACAGAAGAGTAGAATTGGTGATTGATTTTGAAAAGCTGCTGAAAAAAGTATCTTTTTCAAATTGCAATTTCTAACTTGGGTTTTACATTTTGTGTTCCATTTTTTGTGCTTTAATTGGGAAGCATTTGTTATTTGTTTGGTGTTTTTAAGGTTCTGCAAATATACACATCATTTTTTAGAGACATTTGTTATCAGTTGTGTTTGTTGATTTGTAGTTTAATTTCATTGGATGTATAGATGTCGTGTGGGGGGGAGGCTCGAGAGCAGGTAGGACCCAGGTGCAGAGACGGGAGGCAAACGGGTTCAGGGCAAGTGGGTTTATTTAACTAACAAAAAGCGCTGCAGAGCAGGATGACAAAACTAAAAACAAAAACTTACTGTGGCATGGCAAGGGACATGGACGCCAGACAAGAAGACGTGATCAACATGAGCAGAAGTTAATGGACCAGCACAGGAGGAAGGCAGAGACAAGACTTATATACAGACAGGGCAGACAAGACACAGGTGAACACGATTAGGGCAGATGGGGACCAAAGGAAGTAAAACTCAAGAAACATGACAAGACAGGAAACCTTTCAAAATGAAACAGGAAACAGAACCAAACAAGACAGAACAAGAACTAAAGCGAAAAAAAAGACAACAAACTGAAACCATGACAATAGAAAGGAAAAGAAGTTCAAACATTGATTATAAAAAAGGATATAAGAGATAAAAAAGAAAAGAAAAAGGAAAAGAAAAAAGATAAAATATTGATTTAATTGCATTTTGAATGAATAAAAAACAATGATTAATAGAATCAGAATCAGAATCAGGAATCAGAAAAAGTTTTATTGCCAGGTTCAGTAGAGCGCACTTTACAAAACGAGGAATTTGACTTGGTGTATAGTGCAATTAAGAATAAGTTAAAAATTAAGTTAACAACAACAACACACTATATACAGTAGAGTAAGGTGAATTAAAGTGGGAGCACAGATGGGCTGGGATGGTGGGGCCTGTAAGTGGCACCGACAGTCCTTTGGTGGGCGGGGGGGGAGGGGGGGTCACCTGGGGGAGTTGGGGTTCTGTTCAGCAGGCTGGCTGCAGTGGGGAAGAAGCTGTTCTTGTGGCGCGAGGTCCTGGTCCTGATGGACCGGAGCCTCTTGCCAGAAGGGAGGGGCCGAAAGAGATTATGTCCTGGATGAGAGGGGTTGGCTACAATCCTGGCTGCCCGCCTCCAGGTCCTGGAGATGTGCAGCTCCTGGAGAGACGGGAGGTGGCAGCCGATCACCTTCTCTGCTGAGTGGATGACGCGTTGCAGCTTGGCCTTGTCTCTGGCCGTGGCCGCAGCGAACCAGACTGTGATGGAGGACGTGAGGGTGGATTCGATGATGGCGGTGTAAAAGTCTACCAGCATCTTTTCAGGGAGGTGAAACTTCTTCAGCTGCCTCAGGAAGTACATCCTCTGCTGGACCTTCTTAGTGATGGAGCTGATGTTCTGCTCCCACTTGAGGTCCTGGCTGATGATGGTTCCCAGGAAGCAGAAGGACTCCACAGAGGTCACCAGGGAGTCACAGAGGATGACAGGGGGGAGGGGGGCTGGGGCCTTCCTGAAGTCCACTGTCATCTCCACTGTCTTCAGAGCATTAAGCTCCAGGTTGTTAGCGCTGCACTATGACACCAGCCTGGCTATTTCACTCCTGTAGGCCGACTCATCTCCGTCAGAGATGAGGCCGATGAGTGTGGTGTCGTCAGCAAACTTCAGGAGTTTGACAGACAGGTGACCAGCTGTGCAGCTGTTTGTGTACAGGGAGAGTAACAGGGGTGAAAGGACACAGCCCTGGGGGGATCCGGTGCTTGTGGTCCGAGTATCTGAGACGAGCTTCCCCAGCCTCACATACTGCTGTCTGTCCGTCAGGAAGTCTGTGATCCACCTGCAGGTGGAGTCAGGCACATTCATCTTGGAGAGTTTTTAATACTAAAGATGTATGAAAGACATACCGAAAAAATATGTCTTTCAGTGTTTAACTGGCTGTCTTTGGATTATGCATGCCTGAGTAATGACCATTCTTACTCCTCATCTCTCTGTTCACTGCTTGCTAATTTACATAGCAGGGGTCCCAGCAGGAGGGGGCGGGGTTGTAACACGACTCCTTCAGCAGAGCCAGGCTGAGAGAGGCTTTGACATGTAAGATGTTAGATGTTAGAATGCCAGATGTTAGAATGACCAGTTCATTTTATATCTATGAAAATATTCAGGGAGCTATGGGACATGTTCAGCTTTAGGTCTGTGAAAATTGGTGTCGATTGTTGAAACATAAGTTACCATAAAAAAATGTTTGTTTGGAGTCTAGACAGATTTAACACAGGTTTTTGGATGAAAAGGATTTTTTATAAATCATCTGTTACACTTTTAAGTCTGAAAAAAATATGGAAGGCAGCAAACACAGATCCCTACCGTTTTTAATTTTTTTGTGCTGATATTTGAAAGATAAGTTATGCAAAAAAATAGGTGTTTGCAGTTTTGCCTAAAAAGACGTTTTCGGACCTTTTTGGATGTAATGCTCTCTAAGATGTCACCTGTAACTTCAATCATTCTGAATTTTTTTAGGAAGCAGTAGCACATAAATGCCTATGAAAGTTGAATTCTTGGTGCTGATAACCTAAACAGAATTTATGCTAAAAATCTTTGTTCAGTCCAAAATTTCATTAAAAAAATCAAGTGATGAAGTTTCTCGTAGACCCTATAGTGTTACATATCAAAGCTGGAGGTTATTAAAGGCATCTAATTCTGAAATCTCAGCTTCCTGAGACAAACGGCTGATTTATAATAAATTTCTATTATTTGGGTGCACATAATCGACCACTTCCTGTTACGCAGGCACCGTCAGGTGTACACCCATGAAACTTTACATGATGAGAGAGGACCCTTCTGAGTATCTCCAGTTTTAATTTCATGCACATCGGACAAAGCAAAGAGAAAATACAGGGCAGAATGTGCCCAATGCAATAACTAGGTGGCGCTATAGAGCTCGTCCAAGATTGTCATATCCATTGGTTCAGAATAGAAGCTTCATCATATCCATTGAATTTCAGTGAGATTGGACAAGGAATGTGCACGTGAGAGCAACTTTTGTGTGCATAGCGAGATGCCCAACTTTGCCGCTCTGTCACGACCACACCCCCGCATTGAAAGTTATGGTTTTTTGTCAGAGTAAACTTCAATGGCTTTTCAACAGGTGGACGTCATTTTCAGGTGTGTCGGCTCATCCTACTCGGAGCAGTGATGCTCCAAGTCAAACATGTCATTTCCTCTTGCCAGCAGGTGGCGCTACACTTTTTCCAGATTCTTTCACTGCAGATGTGTTCAAAGTCAGACTACAATCATGCATATCAATTTTTGATCAGATTGGATTATGCATGGCTGAGTAATGGCCATTTTTCTTTTCATGGCGTGTTTTCGAAACAACGTCGAATTTCTACGCGCCGCCACGGTCACAAACTTCTGTAAAAACTTAAAAGCTTTGCAATTTAACATCGGACATGTGTCTAGTTTACAAAACCAAAGTTTGGAGTCATTATTCACAAATCTCTAGGAGGAGTTCGTTCTAGAAGGAGGCCTGCAAATGTCCAAAATAGAGCAAAAATGACATATTGACATCAATATAGCAGACTTCCTGTGCGACTGACAGCTTGGTACCTACAGACTTTTTTGTAGGTTTCCATCTGATGAACATGCCCTGAAAAAAATCAAGCTTGTACGTTAAAGCGTATGCGGGGCGTCGGGACAAAAGTCAGTGTAGGTGGCGCTGTCGAGCCATTTTTGCGCACCCATGCCAATTTCTCATAAAATACGAAATTTTTCGCGACCCCTGATGTGTGTGCCAAATTTGGTGAGTTTTGGGGTATGTTAAAGGCCTCAAAAATGCGATTCTTCCGGCAGAAGAAAAATAATAATAATAATTAAAGCTACAAGTAGCATTTAGCGGGCCCGAGCACGTGCCACCGCCTGGCACGAGCGACCGCCCCGTGAGCAACGCCCTGCTCGAGCCATTCTCGTCGTTTTTTCTTGTCCATTCTGGAGCTCCAAGCTAATGTTAATATGACAGCAGCCTGTGGGGGGGGGGGGGGGGGGGGGACTATAATCTGTTGCCTTAAGGGACAAAGACTTATGCATATAGCATTAAAAAAAAATTCTTAAATCTAAGCCTCGTTTAGACCTGCTCATTTTCTCATCAAGTAGAAGAAGGTTTTTATCAGATTAAGAAACAAGCAATGATGATAATTGCTATCACTGTCCCTAAGGATGAGAACAATAGAACTCATTCAATTTTCACTACAATGTCTAGATGAGTGTCAGCTATGTCTGATAACTTGGCGAATTAGCTGGACCGGGATCTTACAAAGTGCAGGTGGTTTAACGTCCAGTGTGATGAGTCTGTGGACGGCAACAGTACAGCATAGCTTTTGGTTTCCACAAGAGAAGAATTCCTGACACATCTGCCCTAACAGACAACAACAAGAGGAGTTGAAATGTATAACACGGTGAAGGAGTTTTTGTGCAGAAAAAGGTACCATTAGAAAAGCTGGTAGCCATACCTGCAGACGGGGCTCCTGCTATGATTGACCGACAAACAGGTTTCATCACTCACTGTAAAGCTGACCAAGACTTTCCAAAATGTCTGCATTACTGCTGCTTCTTTCACCAGTAGGCCTTATGTGCAGAAGTGATTGGCTCTGGACATATAATGACTCCTATTGTGAAAATCATAAAAAACCTCAGCTGCAAAGCAAAACAGAACAGGATTTTTAAGGTGCTATTGGTGGAGATATCTGCTGAATATGGTGAATATGAATATGGTGAATCTGAACTTGTATTCTTGACTGGCATTACTGGAAAACTAAACCACTTGATCTGCGAGCTGCAAGACATTGGCAAAACTATATTTTTTTATTGACCAGCCTGCCTGAGCCAGTGTTTTTCTTGTGGGGATCTTTTCTGCCAGGGCTTGCCAGCTTGGTCAGTGGATGTTACTGCAGTTGTCTCCCTTGCTGGGACAGCTGGAGTTAAACACAGCAGCCTCACGGCTGTGAAGTGGACCCCGTTGCTGTCCCAGTCTGGATGGGCACTGTGGCGATGTTCCAATGTTCAGGCTGGCTCCTGGTATGAAGAGATTCCCAATTACCATTTCCTAACCGCAGAGCCAAGGATGTGTTTACATGTTTAGGTCAAAAATGTGATGAACAGCTTCATGTTGTCTATTGATGTAAGTTTAAACCTAAACATGTTTCCCTGTTACTAATCCAGTTGATATGGTTCTCCATCTGTGTCTAGGTGATAGAAAAGCATTTTTTTATATTTAGAGCTCCAAGCAAACAAACAGTTGTCTATAAAAGAGCTTTTACAATTGTGGACTTTTAGCAGGTCTCTGAATACATGTGACCAATGTATGGTGGATTTTCACAGACTTTGTGTAAAACTGAAGGTGACAGAAACTTTGGAGAAGTGGCTACATTGCTCTGGACTTCTTTGTTTCATCCACAGAAGAGTAAAATATGTGATTGATTTTGAAAAGCTGCTGAAAAATGTATCTTTTTAAAATTGCAATTTCTAATTTGGGTTTTACATTTTGTGTTCCATTTTTTGTGATTGTATTAGAAAGATTTGTTATTTATTTGGTGTTTAAAGGTGGTACATAATGTATATACACAATCTTCTTAGAGACATTTGCTATATGTTGTGTTTGTTGTCGTTGTAGTTTAATTTCTTTGGATGTATAGAAAGGAAATGTAGTTGCAGCATTGATTAAAAAAGCATAAAAGAGACATTTACCGTCTGATGTTACATCTGTAGGAGTGTACTGAGACTGGGTTTTGTTTTGGAGCACATTCATATATTTTGTTTGTAAAAAAAAAAAAAGATAAAATATAAAGTTAATTGTATTTTGGATGAATAAAAAAGCAATGATTAGTGCTAAGGATGTATAAAAGACGAATAAATAAAATCCTAGAGTTGACCAGTTCATTTTATAAATGTAAATATTTTTTATTTTGGTGCTGATAAACTAAACAGAAGTTATGATAAAAATATTTGCTTGAGTCAAAATGTCCAAAAATTTGCTTTCAGCACAATAGGGTGATTAAGGTGGTTAAATGTTTCTCGTACGTATAGTGCTGCTTTTCAAACGTGGAGCTTTGTAAGACGCATCTAATTCTGAAATCTCAGCTTCCTGAGACAAACGGCTGATTTCCTATGAAGCTTGATTATATGATCATGCTTCATGATCATTTATGAACATATATAGCTCGTCCAAAATTGTCATATCCATGGGTTCAGAATGGAAGATTCATCAAATCTATTTAATTTCAGTGAGATCAGACAAGGAATGTGAACGTGAGAGCAACATTTGTGCATGGCGAGATACC
Organism: Oryzias latipes; assembly: GCF_053564925.1. Taxonomy (NCBI): domain Eukaryota; kingdom Metazoa; phylum Chordata; class Actinopteri; order Beloniformes; family Adrianichthyidae; genus Oryzias; species Oryzias latipes. Next base: position 13,354,885 of record NC_136256.1, on the reverse strand, counting down.
CAACTTCGCCGCTCTGTCACGACCACACCCCCGCGTTGAAAGATTTGTTTTTCATCAGAGTAAACTTCAATGGTTTTTCAACAGGTGGACGTCATTTTGAGGTGTGTCGGCTCATCCTACTTGGAGCAGTGATGCTCCAAGTAAAACATGTCATTTCCTGTTGCCAACAGGTGGCGCTACACCTGTTTCGGATTTTTCCACTGCAGATGTGTTCAAAGTCAGACTACAATCATGCACAACAAATTTGGATCAGATTAGATTATTTATGGCTGAGTAATGGCCATTTTCCTTTTCATGGCGTGATTTCGAAACGACCTCCAATTTTGACGCGCCGCCACGGTCACAAACAACCGTAAAAACTTAAAAGCTTCGCAATTTAAGATCGGACATGTGTTTAGTTTACAAAACCAAAGTTTGGAGTCATTGTTCAAAAATCTCTAGGAGGAGTTCGTTCTAGAACGAGGCCTGCAAAGGACCAAAATAGAGCAAAACTGACATATTGACATCAATATAGCAGACTTCCTGTGCGACTGACAGCTTGGTCCCAAGAGACTTTTTTGTAGGTTTCCATCTGATGAACATGTCCTGTAAATATCAAGCTTGTATGTTAAAGAACATGGCGGGGCTCTCAAAAACAAACATGGTAGGTGGCGCTATTGAGCCGTTTTTTGTTCACCCATGCAAGTGCTGTGTATCTAAGTTGGAGATATGTAAGAGGCCTCTCATTCTGAAATCTCAGCCTCGTGATACAAACGGCTGATTTTTTATGAATTTTTAATTATCTGACTGCAACGCAATCAACCACTTCCTGTTTGGTGGTGGCTTGCGCAGGCACCGTCAGGTTTACACCCATGAAACTTTAGACGATGAGAGAAGACCCTTATGAGTATCTCCTGTTGTAATTTTATGAATGTCGGACAAAGCACAGAGAAAAGATAGGTCAGAATGTGACATAAAATGTATTTGTCAATATCTAGGTGGCGCTATGAAGCTCGTCCAAGATTGTCATATCCATTGGTTCAGAATGGAAGCCTCATCACCTCTATTGAATTTCAGTGAGATTGGACAAGGAATGTGCACGTGAGAGCAACTTTTGTGTGCATGGCGAGACGCCCAACTTCGCCGCTCTGTCACGACCACACCCCCGCATTGAAAGTTATGGCTTTTTATCAGAGTAAACATCAATGGCTTTTCAACAGGTGGACATCATTTTGAGGTGTGTCGGCTCATCCTACTTGGAGCAGTGATGCTCCAAGTAAAACATGTCATTTCCTTTTACCAGCAGGTGGCGCTACACCTATTCCAGATTCTTCCACTGCAGATGTGTTCAAAGTCAGATTACAATCATGCATATCAACTTTGGATCATATTGGATTTTGCATGGCTGAGTAATGGCCATTTTTCTTTTCATGGCGTGTTTTCAAAATGACCTCCATTTTCGACGCGCCGCCACGGTCACAAACAACCGTAAAAACGTAAAAGCTTCGCAATTTAAGATCGGACATGTGTTTAGTTTACAAAACCAAAGTTTGGAGTCATTATTCACAAATCTCTAGGAGGAGTTCGCTCTAGAGTGAGGCCTGCAAATGTCCAAAATGAAGCAAAAATGACATATTGACCTCAATATATCAGACTTCCTGTGCGAGTGACAGGTGGGTCCTTTCAGACTTTTTTGTAGGTCTCCATCTGAAGAACATGCCCTGTAAAAATCAAGCTTGTACGTTAAAGCGTATGCGGGGCGTCGGGACAAAAGTCACTGTAGGTGGCGCTATCAAGCCGTTTTTCTGCGCCCATGCCAATCTCCTATAAAATACGAAATTTTTCGCGACTCCTGATGTGTGTGCCAAATTTGGTGAGTTTTGGGGTATGTTAAAGGCCTCAAAAAGGCGACTCTTCCGGTAGAATAATAATAATAATAATAATTAAAGCTACAAGTAGCATTTAGCGGGCCCGAGCACGTGCGACCGCATGGCACGAGCGACCGCCCCGTGAGCAACGCCCTGCTCGAGCCATTCTCGTCGTTTTTTCTTGTCCATTCTGGAGCTCCAAGCTAATGTTAATACGACAGCAGCCTGGGGGGGGGGGGGGGGGGGGCTGTAATCTGTTGCCTTAAGGGACAAAGACTTTTGCATATAGCATGAAAAAAATTCAAGCAATGATGATAATTGCTATCACTGTCCCTAAGGATGAGAACAATAGAACTCATTCAATTTCCACTACAATGTCTAGATGAGTGTCAGCTATGTCTGATAACTTGGCCAATTAGCTGGACCGGGATCTTGCAAAGTGCAGGTGGTTAACGTCCAGTGTGATGAGTCTGTGGACGGCAACAGTACAGCATAGCTTTTGGTTTCCACAAGAGAAGAACTCCTGACACATCTGCCCTAACAGACAACTACAAGAGGAGTTGAAATGTATAACACGGTGAAGGAGTTTTTGTGCAGAAAAAGGTACAATTAGAAAAGCTGGTAGCAGTGACTGCAGATGGGACTCCTGCTATGATCAATAGACAAACAGGTTTCATCACTCACTGTAAAGCTGACCCAGACTTTCCAAAATGTCTGCATTACTGCTGCGTCATTCACCAGCAGGCCTTATGTGCAGAAGTGATTGGCTCTGGACATATAATGACTCTTATTCTGAAAATCGTAAACAACCTCAGCTGCAAAGCAAAACAGCACAGGATTTTTAAGGTGCTATTGGAGGAGATGTCTGTTGAATATGGTGAATATGAACATTGTGAATCTGAACTTGCATTCTTGACTGACATTACTGGAAAACTAAACCACTTGATCTGCGAGCTGCAAGACAATGGCAAAACTATTTTTTTTTGACCAGCCTGCCTGAGCCAGTGTTTTTCTTGTGGGGATCTTTTCTGCCAGGGCTTGTCAGCTTGGTCAGTGGATGTTGCTGCAGTTGTTTCCCTTGCTGGGACAGCTGGAGTTAAACACAGCAGCTCACGGCTCTGAAGTGGACCCCGTTGCTGTCCCAGTCTGGATGGGCACTGTGGCGATGTTCCAATGGCCAGGCTGGCTCCTGGTATAAAGAGATTCCCAAATACCATTTCCTAACCGCAGAGCCAAGGATGTGTTTACATGTTTAGGTCAAAAATGTGATGGACAGCTTCATGTTGTCTTTTGATGTAAGTTTAAACCTAAACATGCCACCCTGTTATTAATCCAGTTGATATGGTTCTCCATCTGTGTCTAGGTGATAGAAAAGCATTTTTTTTTATATTTAGAGCTCTAAGCAAACAAACAGTTGTCTATATAAAAGAGCTTTTACAATTGTGCACTTTTAGCAGGTCTCTGAGTTCATGTGACCAATGTATGGTGGATTTTCACAGACCTTGTTTAAAACTGAAGGTGAGAGAGACTTAGAGAAATGGCTTCATTGTTCTGGAGTTCTTTGTTTCATCCACAGAAGAGTAGAATTGGTGATTGATTTTGAAAAGCTGCTGAAAAAAGTATCTTTTTAAAATTGCAATTTCTAACTTGGGTTTTACATTTTGTGTTCCATTTTTTGTGCTTTAATTGGGAAGCATTTGTTATTTGTTTGGTGTTTTTAAGGTTCTGCAAATATACACATCATTTTTTAGAGACATTTGTTATCAGTTGTGTTTGTTGATTTGTAGTTTAATTTCATTGGATGTATAGATGTCGTGTGGGGGGGAGGCTCGAGAGCAGGTAGGACCCAGGCGCAGAGACGGGAGGCAAACGGGTTCAGGGCAAGTGGGTTTATTTAACTAACAAAAAGCGCTGCAGAGCAGGATGACAAAACTAAAAACAAAAACTTACTGTGGCATGGCAAGGGACATGGACGCCAGACAAGAAGACGTGATCAACATGAGCAGAAGTTAATGGACCAGCACAGGAGGAAGGGAGAGACAAGACTTATATACAGACAGGGCAGACAAGACACAGGTGAACACGATTAGGGCAGATGGGGACCAAAGGAAGTAAAACTCAAGAAACATGACAAGACAGGAAACCTTTCAAAATAAAACAGGAAACAGAACCAAACAAGACAGAACAAGAACTAAAGCGAAAAACAAGACAACAAACTGAAACCATGACAATAGAAAGGAAAAGAAGTTCAAACATTGATTATAAAAAAGGATATAAGAGATAAAAAAAAAGAAAAAGGAAAAGAAAAAAGATAAAATATTGATTTAATTGCATTTTGAATGAATAAAAAACAATGATTAATAGAATCAGAATCAGAATCAGAAATCAGAAAAAGTTTTATTGCCAGGTTCAGTAGAGCGCACTTTACAAAACGAGGAATTTGACTTGGTGTATAGTGCAATTAAGAATAAGTTAAAAATTAAGTTAACAACAACAACACACTATATACAGTAGAGTAAGGTGAATTAAAGTGGGAGCACAGATGGGCTGGGATGGTGGGGCCTGTAAGTGGCACCGACAGTCCTTTGGTGGGCGGGGGGGGGGAGGGGGGGTCACCTGGGGGAGTTGGGGTACTGTTCAGCAGGCTGACTGCAGTGGGGAAGAAGCTGTTCTTGTGGCGCGAGGTCCTGATGGACCGGAGCCTCTTGCCAGAAGGGAGGGGCCGAAAGAGATTATGTCCTGGATGAGAGGGGTTGGCTACAATCCTGGCTGCCCGCCTCCAGGTCCTGGAGATGTGCAGCTCCTGGAGAGACGGGAGGTGGCAGCCGATCACCTTCTCTGCTGAGTGGATGACGCGTTGCAGCTTGGCCTTGTCTCTGGCCGTGGCCGCAGCGAACCAGACTGTGATGGAGGACGTGAGGGTGGATTCGATGATGGCGGTGTAAAAGTCTACCAGCATCTTTTCAGGGAGGTGAAACTTCTTCAGCTGCCTCAGGAAGTACATCCTCTGCTGGACCTTCTTAGTGATGGAGCTGATGTTCTGCTCCCACTTGAGGTCCTGGCTGATGATGGTTCCCAGGAAGCAGAAGGACTCCACAGAGGTCACCGGGGAGTCACAGAGGATGACAGGGGGGAGGGGGGCTGGGGCCTTTCTGAAGTCCACTGTCATCTCCACTGTCTTCAGAGCATTAAGCTCCAGGTTGTTAGCGCTGCACTATGACACCAGCCTGGCTATTTCACTCCTGTAGGCCGACTCATCTCCGTCAGAGATGAGGCCGATGAGTGTGGTGTCGTCAGCAAACTTCAGGAGTTTGACAGACAGGTGACCAGCTGTGCAGCTGTTTGTGTACAGGGAGAGTAACAGGGGTGAAAGGACACAGCCCTGGGGGGATCCGGTGCTTGTGGTCCGAGTATCTGAGACGAGCTTCCCCAGCCTCACATACTGCTGTCTGTCCGTCAGGAAGTCTGTGATCCACCTGCAGGTGGAGTCAGGCACATTCATCTTGGAGAGTTTTTAATACTAAAGATGTATGAAAGACATACCGAAAAAATATGTCTTTCAGTGTTTAACTGGCTGTCTTTGGATTATGCATGCCTGAGTAATGACCATTCTTACTCCTCATCTCTCTGTTCACTGCTTGCTAATTTACATAGCAGGGGTCCCAGCAGGAGGGGGCGGGGTTGTAACACGACTCCTTCAGCAGAGCCAGGCTGAGAGAGGCTTTGACATGTAAGATGTTAGATGTTAGAATGCCAGATGTTAGAATGACCAGTTCATTTTATATCTATATAAATATTCAGGTAGCTATGGGACATGTTCAGCTTTAGGTCTGTGAAAATTGGTGTCGATTGTTGAAACATAAGTTACCATAAAAAAATGTTTGTTTGGAGTCTAGACAGATTTAACACAGGTTTTTGGATGAAAAGGATTTTTTATAAATCATCTGTTACACTTTTAAGTCTGAAAAAAATATGGAAGGCAGCAAACACAGATCCCTACCGTTTTTAATTTTTTTGTGCTGATATTTGAAAGATAAGTTATGCAAAAAAATAGGTGTTTGCAGTTTTGCCTAAAAAGACGTTTTCGGACCTTTTTGGATGTAATGCTCTCTAAGATGTCACCTGTAACTTCAATCATTCTGAATTTTTTTAGGAAGCAGTAGCACATAAATGCCTATGAAAGTTGAATTCTTGGTGCTGATAACCTAAACAGAATTTATGCTAAAAATCTTTGTTCAGTCCAAAATTTCATTAAAAAAATCAAGTGATGAAGTTTCTCGTAGACCCTATAGTGTTACATATCAAAGCTGGAGGTTATTAAAGGCATCTAATTCTGAAATCTCAGCTTCCTGAGACAAACGGCTGATTTATAATAAATTTCTATTATTTGGGTGCACATAATCGACCACTTCCTGTTATGCAGGCACCGTCAGGTGTACACCCATGAAACTTTACATGATGAGAGAGGACCCTTCTGAGTATCTCCAGTTTTAATTTCATGCACATCGGACAAAGCAAAGAGAAAATACAGGGCAGAATGTGCCCAATGCAATAACTAGGTGGCGCTATAGAGCTCGTCCAAGATTGTCATATCCATGGGTTCAGAATAGAAGCTTCATCATATCCATTGAATTTCAGTGAGATTGGACAAGGAATGTGCACGTGAGAGCAATTTTTGTGTGCATAGCGAGATGCCCAACTTTGCCGCTCTGTCACGACCACACCCCCGCATTGAAAGTTATGGTTTTTTGTCAGAGTAAACTTCAATGGCTTTTCAACAGGTGGACGTCATTTTCAGGTGTGTCGGCTCATCCTACTCGGAGCAGTGATGCTCCAAGTCAAACATGTCATTTCCTCTTGCCAGCAGGTGGCGCTACACTTTTTCCAGATTCTTTCACTGCAGATGTGTTCAGAGTCAGACTACAATCATGCATATCAATTTTTGATCAGATTGGATTATGCATGGCTGAGTAATGGCCATTTTTCTTTTCATGGCGTGTTTTCGAAACAACGTCGAATTTCTACGCGCCGCCACGGTCACAAACTTCTGTAAAAACTTAAAAGCTTTGCAATTTAACATCGGACATGTGTCTAGTTTACAAAACCAAAGTTTGGAGTCATTATTCACAAATCTCTAGGAGGAGTTCGTTCTAGAAGGAGGCCTGCAAATGTCCAAAATAGAGCAAAAATGACATATTGACATCAATATAACAGACTTCCTGTGCGACTGACATCTTGGTACCTACAGACTTTTTTGTAGGTTTCCATCTGATGAACATGCCCTGAAAAAATCAAGCTTGTACGTTAAAGCGTATGCGGGGCGTCGGGACAAAAGTCAGTGTAGGTGGCGCTGTCGAGCCATTTTTGCGCACCCATGCCAATTTCTCATAAAATACGAAATTTTTCGCGACCCCTGATGTGTGTGCCAAATTTGGTGAGTTTTGGGGTATGTTAAAGGCCTCAAAAATGCGATTCTTCCGGCAGAAGAAAAATAATAATAATAATTAAAGCTACAAGTAGCATTTAGCGGGCCCGAGCACGTGCGACCGCATGGCACGAGCGACCGCCCCGTGAGCAACGCCCTGCTCGAGCCATTCTCGTCGTTTTTTCTTGTCCATTCTGGAGCTCCAAGCTATTGTTAATACGACAGCAGCCTGGGGGGGGGGGGGGGGGGGGGCTTTAATCTGTTGCCTTAAGGGACAAAGACTTTTGCATATAGCATGAAAAAAATTCAAGCAATGATGATAATTGCTATCACTGTCCCTAAGGATGAGAACAATAGAACTCACTCATCTAGACATTGTAGTGGAAATTGAATGTCAGCTATGTCTGATAACTTGGCCAATTAGCTGGACCGGGATCTTGCAAAGTGCAGGTGGTTAACGTCCAGTGTGATGAGTCTGTGGACGGCAACAGTACAGCATAGCTTTTGGTTTCCACAAGAGAAGAACTCCTGACACATCTGCCCTAACAGACAATTACAAGAGGAGTTGAAATGTATAACACGGTGAAGGAGTTTTTGTGCAGAAAAAGGTACAATTAGAAAAGCTGGTAGCAGTGACTGCAGATGGGACTCCTGCTATGATCAATAGACAAACAGGTTTCATCACTCACTGTAAAGCTGACCCAGACTTTCCAAAATGTCTGCATTACTGCTGCGTCATTCACCAGCAGGCCTTATGTGCAGAAGTGATTGGCTCTGGACATATAATGACTCTTATTCTGAAAATCGTAAACAACCTCAGCTGCAAAGCTAAACAGCACAGGATTTTTAAGGTGCTATTGGAGGAGATGTCTGTTGAATATGGTGAATATGAACATTGTGAATCTGAACTTGCATTCTTGACTGACATTACTACAAACATGAATCGGAAATACGAGAAAATAAAAAGGGTGGAGGCGTTTCTGCACTGTTTAGAGATAATATTGCAACCCGCAGACTATCATTTGGTGTGTTTTCATCATTTGAGTATGTGTCCTTTAAGATTGAGTTAAAACAAACTCCTCCCTTACTCTGCATAGTTATGTACAAACCTCCTCAGCACAGCCAAAGTTTTATTGATGATTTCACTGAAATGCTCTCAGTTGTGTGCACAGACTTTGATGGTCTAGTCATTACAGGTGATTTTAATGTTCATGTTGATAATGTCAATGACAGAAATGCAAAAGAGCTCAATGCTGTCCTTGAAACCTTTGGTCTAATTCAGCATGTGAGTTGCCCCACCCACAGCAGAGGGCACACTCTGGACCTGCTCATCACAAGGGGGGTTACTATTTACAATGTCAGTGTGGTTGATGTCGCCCTCTCTGATCATTTCTGTGTATTCTTTGACCTGTCTGTTGCTCCCAAACCACCGCCTGGCCCTGCAGTTGTCCAAAGGAGACAAATAAATGAGAGCACTAGGGCACAGTTTGTAGAAATGATAAACCCTGAAAACGTCTCTGGTGCCAATGTTGATGAAATGCTGAATTCTGTTACTTCTAGCATCTTGAATGTTCTGGATGCCATTGCCCCTATGAAAGTTCAATTGAGAAAACATAGACAGAAAGCTCCCTGGAGGAATGATGATCTAGTCAGGGCACAGAAACAACAGTGCCGCAGAGCCGAGCGAAAGTGGCGCAAGTCAAAACTCCAGGTTCATTATGGAATATATAAGGCGGAGTTGTACGCTTATAACCAGATCTTATGCAGAACAAGGGAAAGGTACTTCTCTGAAATAATTGGAAGTTGCAGCAGCAACTCTCGTATCCTGTTCACAACAGTTAACAGATTAACTAACCCCCCAACCCAGCTACCAATAGAATTGGTTTGTACACCTAAATGTAATGAGTTTGCTGTATTTTTCAATGACAAGGTTCAGGGCATTAAAAAAGCCATCAACTCCACAACACATATAACTATCGAACGGCCACCTACTCACTCTAAGCTGACTCACTTTATACCTGTCACTGACCAAACTGTCCAAGAGACCATCACCCGTCTGAGCTCGTCTACATGCTGCCTTGATGTGTTACCCACTAGATTTCTAAAGTCTGTCTTGAACAGTGTGTTGCCATCAATTACTCAAATAGTTAACATGTCTCTTCAATCTGGAATATTTCCAGAGGCCTTAAAAACTGCAGTCATTAAACCCCTCCTGAAAAAGAGCGGTCTTGATCCCACTGTACTGAATAATTACAGACCTATCTCTAATCTGCCATTTTTAGGAAAAGTCCTTGAAAAAGTTGTCTACCAACAGCTCACTGACTTTCTCTTATTAAACAATTCGTTTGATGTTTTCCAGTCAGGTTTTAGACCCCATCATAGCACAGAAACTGCTCTTATCAAGGTAACCAATGACATCCGCCTGAACACTGATGATGGAAAAGTCTCTGTCTTAATCCTGCTAGACCTGAGCGCTGCCTTTGATACTGTTGATCATGGGATCCTTTTGCACAGACTCCAAGACTGGGTTGGCATCTCTGGATCTGCCCTAAGTTGGCTCAAGTCTTATCTGGAAGACAGGAAATATTTTGTTGAAATTGGGAGTTGTGTCTCAGACTACATGGGCTTGAATTGTGGTGTGCCCCAGGGATCGATCCTGGGACCCCTTCTGTTCAACCTCTACATGCTGCCACTAGGGCAGTTAATACGCAGTAATAACATATCTTATCACAACTATGCAGATGATACTCAGATCTATGTGTCACTGACAACAGGTGAATATGGGCCAGTGGATTCTCTCAACCACTGCCTCCAACAGATCAGCGCGTGGATGCAGAACAACTTTCTCCAGCTAAACTCAGACAAGACCGAAGTTATTGTTTTTGGCCCACAGAAACAAAGAGAAATTGTCAGCAGCTACCTTCATTCTCTCTCTCTCAAACCCTCAAATCAAGTCAGAAATCTAGGGGTAATCATGGACTCTGACCTGAACTTTAACAGCCATATCAAGTCAGTAACATCAGCGGCATTTTACCACCTGAAAAACATTGCCAAAATCAAAAACATAATCTCAAAGCGAGACCTGGAGATACTTATCCATGCATTTGTCTCCAGTAGGTTAGACTACTGTAACGGCCTGCTCACCGGCCTGCCCAAACGAGCTGTAAAACAGCTTCAGTACATCCAGAATGCTGCTGCTCGAGTCCTGACCAAAACCAGGAAGTATGATCACATTAGTCCTGTGCTCAGGTCTTTGCACTGGCTCCCTGTACCTCAAAGAATAGACTTCAAAGCAGCTCTGCTTGTGTACAAGTCTCTCCATGGCCACGCACCAAAGTACATCTCTGACATGTTAGTGCCATATGAACCATCTCGTACTCTGAGGACCTCAGGGACCGGCCTCCTGTTGATTCCCAGAGTCAGAACTAAACAAGGGGAATCAGCGTTTCAATATTCTGCAGCTAAAATCTGGAACAGCCTCCCTGAAGGCGTAAGACAGGCCTATTCTGTGTTCATGTTCAAATCTAGACTTAAAACATTTCTGTTTAGCCGTGTATATGACTGAAAGGTCCTATCTGCACCTTTCTTTCCTTCCTTTCTTTTTAAATCTTTTTTTTTTCTTCCTTTTCTTTTGAAGTAAATTTTATGTTGATTATTTCTATGATGTATTGTGATTTTAATGCACTTTTCTGTTTTGTGAAGCACCTTGAATTACTTTGTGTACGAATTGTGCTATACAAATAAACTTGCCTTGCCTTGCCTTACTGGAAAACTAAACCACTTGATCTGCGAGCTGCAAGACAATGGCAAAACTATTTTTTTTTGACCAGCCTGCCTTAGCCAGTGTTTTTCTTGTGGGGATCTTTTCTGCCAGGGCTTGTCAGCTTGGTCAGTGGATGTTGCTGCAGTTGTCTACCTTGCTGGGACAGCTGGAGTTAAACACAGCAGCTCACGGCTCTGAAGTGGACCCCGTTGCTGTCCCAGTCTGGATGGGCACTGTGGCGATGTTCCAATGGCCAGGCTGGCTCCTGGTATAAAGAGATTCCCAAATACCATTTCCTAACCGCAGAGCCAAGGATGTGTTTACATGTTTAGGTCAAAAATGTGATGGACAGCTTCATGTTGTCTAAACATGCCACCCTGTTATTAATCCAGTTGATATGGTTATGATAGAAAAGCATTTTTTTTATATTTAGAGCTCTAAGCAAACAAACAGTTGTCTATATAAAAGAGCTTTTACAATTGTGCACTTTTAGCAGGTCTCTGAGTTCATGTGACCAATGTATGGTGGATTTTCACAGACCTTGTTTAAAACTGAAGGTGAGAGAGACTTAGAGAAATGGCTTCATTGTTCTGGAGTTCTTTGTTTCATCCACAGAAGAGTAGAATTGGTGATTGATTTTGAAAAGCTGCTGAAAAAAGTATCTTTTTCAAATTGCAATTTCTAACTTGGGTTTTACATTTTGTGTTCCATTTTTTGTGCTTTAATTGGGAAGCATTTGTTATTTGTTTGGTGTTTTTAAGGTTCTGCAAATATACACATCATTTTTTAGAGGCATTTGTTATCAGTTGTGTTTGTTGATTTGTAGTTTAATTTCATTGGATGTATAGATGTCGTGTGGGGGGGAGGCTCGAGAGCAGGTAGGACCCAGGCGCAGAGACGGGAGGCAAACGGGTTCAGGGCAAGTGGGTTTATTTAACTAACAAAAAGCGCTGCAGAGCAGGATGACAAAACTAAAAACAAAAACTTACTGTGGCATGGCAAGGGACATGGACGCCAGACAAGAAGACGTGATCAACATGAGCAGAAGTTAATGGACCAGCACAGGAGGAAGGCAGAGACAAGACTTATATACAGACAGGGCAGACAAGACACAGGTGAACACGATTAGGGCAGATGGGGACCAAAGGAAGTAAAACTCAAGAAACATGACAAGACAGGAAACCTTTCAAAATAAAACAGGAAACAGAACCAAACAAGACAGAACAAGAACTAAAGCGAAAAAAAAGACAACAAACTGAAACCATGACAATAGAAAGGAAAAGAAGTTCAAACATTGATTATAAAAAAGGATATAAGAGATAAAAAAAAAAGAAAAAGGAAAAGAAAAAAGATAAAATATTGATTTAATTGCATTTTGAATGAATAAAAAACAATGATTAATAGAATCAGAATCAGAATCAGGAATCAGAAAAAGTTTTATTGCCAGGTTCAGTAGAGCGCACTTTACAAAACGAGGAATTTGACTTGGTGTATAGTGCAATTAAGAATAAGTTAAAAATTAAGTTAACAACAACAACACACTATATACAGTAGAGTAAGGTGAATTAAAGTGGGAGCACAGATGGGCTGGGATGGTGGGGCCTGTAAGTGGCACCGACAGTCCTTTGGTGGACGGGGGGGGAGGGGGGGTCACCTGGGGGAGTTGGGGTTCTGTTCAGCAGGTTGGCTGCAGTGGGGAAGAAGCTGTTCTTGTGGCGCGAGGTCCTGGTCCTGATGGACCGGAGCCTCTTGCCAGAAGGGAGGGGCCGAAAGAGATTATGTCCTGGATGAGAGGGGTTGGCTACAATCCTGGCTGCCCGCCTCCAGGTCCTGGAGATGTGCAGCTCCTGGAGGGACGGGAGGTGGCAGCCGATCACCTTCTCTGCTGAGTGGATGACGCGTTGCAGCTTGGCCTTGTCTCTGGCCGTGGCCGCAGCGAACCAGACTGTGATGGAGGACGTGAGGGTGGATTCGATGATGGCGGTGTAAAAGTATACCAGCATCTTTTCAGGGAGGTGAAACTTCTTCAGCTGCCTCAGGAAGTACATCCTCTGCTGGACCTTCTTAGTGATGGAGCTGATGTTCTGCTCCCACTTGAGGTCCTGGCTGATGATGGTTCCCAGGAAGCAGAAGGACTCCACAGAGGTCACCGGGGAGTCACAGAGGATGACAGGGGGGAGGGGGGCTGGGGCCTTCCTGAAGTCCACTGTCATCTCCACTGTCTTCAGAGCATTAAGCTCCAGGTTGTTAGCGCTGCACTATGACACCAGCCTGGCTATTTCACTCCTGTAGGCCGACTCATCTCCGTCAGAGATGAGGCCGATGAGTGTGGTGTCGTCAGCAAACTTCAGGAGTTTGACAGACAGGTGACCAGCTGTGCAGCTGTTTGTGTACAGGGAGAGTAACAGGGGTGAAAGGACACAGCCCTGGGGGGATCCGGTGCTTGTGGTCCGAGTATCTGAGACGAGCTTCCCCAGCCTCACATACTGCTGTCTGTCCGTCAGGAAGTCTGTGATCCACCTGCAGGTGGAGTCAGGCACATTCATCTTGGAGAGTTTTTAATACTAAAGATGTATGAAAGACATACCGAAAAAATATGTCTTTCAATGTTTAACTGGCTGTCTTTGGATTATGCATGCCTGAGTAATGACCATTCTTACTCCTCACCTCTCTGTTCACTGCTTGCTAATTTACATAGCAGGGGTCCCAGCAGGAGGGGGCGGGGTTGTAACACGACTCCTTCAGCAGAGCCAGGCTGAGAGAGGCTTTGACATGTAAGATGTTAGATGTTAGAATGCCAGATGTTAGAATGACCAGTTCATTTTATATCTATGAAAATATTCAGGGAGCTATGGGACATGTTCAGCTTTAGGTCTGTGAAAATTGGTGTCGATTGTTGAAACATAAGTTACCATAAAAAAATGTTTGTTTGGAGTCTAGACAGATTTAACACAGGTTTTTGGATGAAAAGGATTTTTTATAAATCATCTGTTACACTTTTAAGTCTGAAAAAAATATGGAAGGCAGCAAACACAGATCCCTACCGTTTTTAATTTTTTTGTGCTGATATTTGAAAGATAAGTTATGCAAAAAAATAGGTGTTTGCAGTTTTGCCTAAAAAGACGTTTTCGGACCTTTTTGGATGTAATGCTCTCTAAGATGTCACCTGTAACTTCAATCATTCTGATTTTTTTTAGGAAGCAGTAGCACATAAATGCCTATGAAAGTTGAATTCTTGGTGCTGATAACCTAAACAGAATTTATGCTAAAAATCTTTGTTCAGTCCAAAATTTCATTAAAAAAATCAAGTGATGAAGTTTCTCGTAGACCCTATAGTGTTACATATCAAAGCTGGAGGTTATTAAAGGCATCTAATTCTGAAATCTCAGCTTCCTGAGACAAACGGCTGATTTATAATAAATTTCTATTATTTGGGTGCACATAATCGACCACTTCCTGTTACGCAGGCACCGTCAGGTGTACACCCATGAAACTTTACATGATGAGAGAGGACCCTTCTGAGTATCTCCAGTTTTAATTTCATGCACATCGGACAAAGCAAAGAGAAAATACAGGGCAGAATGTGCCCAATGCAATAACTAGGTGGCGCTATAGAGCTCGTCCAAGATTGTCATATCCATGGGTTCAGAATAGAAGCTTCATCATATCCATTGAATTTCAGTGAGATTGGACAAGGAATGTGCACGTGAGAGCAACTTTTGTGTGCATAGCGAGATGCCCAACTTTGCCGCTCTGTCACGACCACACCCCCGCATTGAAAGTTATGGTTTTTTGTCAGAGTAAACTTCAATGGCTTTTCAACAGGTGGACGTCATTTTCAGGTGTGTCGGCTCATCCTACTCGGAGCAGTGATGCTCCAAGTAAAACATGTCATTTCCTCTTGCCAGCAGGTGGCGCTACACTTTTTCCAGATTTTTTCACTGCAGATGTGTTCAGAGTCAGACTACAATCATGCACATCAATTTTGGATCAGATTGGATTATGCATGGCTGAGTAATGGCCATTTTTCTTTTCATGGCGTGATTTCGAAACGACCTCCAATTTTGACGCGCCGCCATGGTCACAAACATCCATAAAAACTTAAAAGCTTTGCAATTTAACATCGGACATGTGTCTAGTTTACAAAACCAAAGTTTGGAGTCATTACTCTCAAATCTCTAGGAGGAGTTCGTTCTAGAGCGAGGCCTGCAAATGACCAAAATACAGCAAAAATGACATATTGTCATCAAAATATCAGACTTCCTGTGCGACTGACAGCTTGGTCCCAAGAGACTTTTTTGTAGGTTTCTATCCGATGAACATGCCCTGTTAAAATCAGGTTTGTACTATAAAGCATATGGAGGTGCTCGCGAAAACAAATTTTGCAGGTGGCGCTATCGAGCCATTTTTGTTTACCTATGCCGTTCTCCTATAAAATATGAAATTTTTCGCGACTCCTGATGTGTATACAAAATTTGGTGAGTTTTGGGGTATGTTAAAGGCCTCAAAAAGGCGACGGAAAAGTCGGAAGAATAATAATAATAATTAAAGCTACAAGTAGCATTTAGCGGGCCCGAGCACGTGCGACCGCATGGCACGAGCGACCGCCCCGTGAGCAACGCCCTGCTCGAGCCATTCTCGTCGTTTTTTCTTGTCCATTCTGGAGCTCCAAGCTATTGTTAATACGACAGCAGCCTGGGGGGGGGGGGGGGGGGGGGCTGTAATCTGTTGCCTTAAGGGACAAAGACTTTTGCATATAGCATGAAAAAAATTCAAGCAATGATGATAATTGCTATCACTGTCCCTAAGGATGAGAACAATAGAACTCATTCAATTTCCACTACAATGTCTAGATGAGTGTCAGCTATGTCTGATAACTTGGCCAATTAGCTGGACCGGGATCTTGCAAAGTGCAGGTGGTTAACGTCCAGTGTAATGAGTCTGTGGACGGCAACAGTACAGCATAGCTTTTGGTTTCCACAAGAGAAGAACTCCTGACACATCTGCCCTAACAGACAACTACAAGAGGAGTTGAAATGTATAACACGGTGAAGGAGTTTTTGTGCAGAAAAAGGTACAATTAGAAAAGCTGGTAGCAGTGACTGCAGATGGGACTCCTGCTATGATCAATAGACAAACAGGTTTCATCACTCACTGTAAAGCTGACCCAGACTTTCCAAAATGTCTGCATTACTGCTGCGTCATTCACCAGCAGGCCTTATGTGCAGAAGTGATTGGCTCTGGACATATAATGACTCTTATTCTGAAAATCGTAAACAACCTCAGCTGCAAAGCAAAACAGCACAGGATTTTTAAGGTGCTATTGGAGGAGATGTCTGTTGAATATGGTGAATATGAACATTGTGAATCTGAACTTGCATTCTTGACTGACATTACTGGAAAACTAAACCACTTGATCTGCGAGCTGCAAGACAATGGCAAAACTATTTTTTTTTGACCAGCCTGCCTGAGCCAGTGTTTTTCTTGTGGGGATCTTTTCTGCCAGGGCTTGTCAGCTTGGTCAGTGGATGTTGCTGCAGTTGTCTCCCTTGCTGGGACAGCTGGAGTTAAACACAGCAGCTCACGGCTCTGAAGTGGACCCCGTTGCTGTCCCAGTCTGGATGGGCACTGTGGCGATGTTCCAATGGCCAGGCTGGCTCCTGGTATAAAGAGATTCCCAAATACCATTTCCTAACCGCAGAGCCAAGGATGTGTTTACATGTTTAGGTCAAAAATGTGATGGACAGCTTCATGTTGTCTAAACATGCCACCCTGTTATTAATCCAGTTGATATGGTTCTCCATCTGTGTCTAGGTGATAGAAAAGCATTTTTTTTTATATTTACAGCTCTAAGCAAACAAACAGTTGTCTATATAAAAGAGCTTTTACAATTGTGCACTTTTAGCAGGTCTCTGAGTTCATGTGACCAATGTATGGTGGATTTTCACAGACCTTGTTTAAAACTGAAGGTGAGAGAGACTTAGAGAAATGGCTTCATTGTTCTGGAGTTCTTTGTTTCATCCATAGAAGAGTAGAATTGGTGATTGATTTTGAAAAGCTGCTGAAAAAAGTATCTTTTCAAATTGCAATTTCTAACTTGGGTTTTACATTTTGTTTTCCATTTTTTGTGCTTTATTTGGGAAGCATTTGTTATTTGTTTGGTGTTTTTAAGGTTCTGCAAATATACACATCATTTTTTAGAGACATTTGTTATCAGTTGTGTTTGTTGATTTGTAGTTTAATTTCATTGGATGTATAGATGTCGTGTGGGGGGGAGGCTCGACAGCAGGTAGGACCCAGGCGCAGAGACGGGAGGCAAACGGGTTCAGGGCAAGTGGGTTTATTTAACTAACAAAAAGCGCTGCAGAGCAGGATGACAAAACTAAAAACAAAAACTTACTGTGGCATGGCAAGGGACATGGACGCCAGACAAGAAGACGTGATCAACATGAGCAGAAGTTAATGGACCAGCACAGGAGGAAGGCAGAGACAAGACTTATATACAGACAGGGCAGACAAGACACAGGTGAACACGATTAGGGCAGATGGGGACCAAAGGAAGTAAAACTCAAAAACATGACAAGACAGGAAACCTTTCAAAATAAAACAGGAAACAGAACCAAACAAGACAGAACAAGAACTAAAGCGAAAAAAAAGACAACAAACTGAAACCATGACAATAGAAAGGAAAAGAAGTTCAAACATTGATTATAAAAAAGGATATAAGAGATAAAAAAAAAGAAAAAGGAAAAGAAAAAAGATAAAATATTGATTTAATTGCATTTTGAATGAATAAAAAACAATGATTAATAGAATCAGAAATCAGAAAAAGTTTTATTGCCAGGTTCAGTAGAGCGCACTTTACAAAACGAGGAATTTGACTTGGTGTATAGTGCAATTAAGAATAAGTTAAAAATTAAGTTAACAACAACAACACACTATATACAGTAGAGTAAGGTGACTTAAAGTGGGAGCACAGATGGGCTGGGATGGTGGGGCCTGTAAGTGGCACCGACAGTCCTTTGGTGGGCGGGGGGGGGAGGGGGGGTCACCAAGGGGAGTTGGGGTACTGTTCAGCAGGCTGACTGCAGTGGGGAAGAAGCTGTTCTTGTGGCGCGAGGTCCTGGTCCTGATGGACCGGAGCCTCTTGCCAGAAGGGAGGGGCCGAAAGAGATTATGTCCTGGATGAGAGGGGTTGGCTACAATCCTGGCTGCCCGCCTCCAGGTCCTGGAGATGTGCAGCTCCTGGAGAGACGGGAGGTGGCAGCCGATCACCTTCTCTGCTGAGTGGATGACGCGTTGCAGCTTGGCCTTGTCTCTGGCCGTGGCCGCAGCGAACCAGACTGTGATGGAGGACGTGAGGGTGGATTCGATGATGGCGGTGTAAAAGTCTACCAGCATCTTTTCAGGGAGGTGAAACTTCTTCAGCTGCCTCAGGAAGTACATCCTCTGCTGGACCTTCTTAGTGATGGAGCTGATGTTCTGCTCCCACTTGAGGTCCTGGCTGATGATGGTTCCCAGGAAGCAGAAGGACTCCACAGAGGTCACCGGGGAGTCACAGAGGATGACAGGGGGGAGGGGGGCTGGGGCCTTCCTGAAGTCCACTGTCATCTCCACTGTCTTCAGAGCATTAAGCTCCAGGTTGTTAGCGCTGCACTATGACACCAGCCTGGCTATTTCACTCCTGTAGGCCGACTCATCTCCGTCAGAGATGAGGCCGATGAGTGTGGTGTCGTCAGCAAACTTCAGGAGTTTGACAGACAGGTGACCAGCTGTGCAGCTGTTTGTGTACAGGGAGAGTAACAGGGGTGAAAGGACACAGCCCTGGGGGGATCCGGTGCTTGTGGTCCGAGTATCTGAGACGAGCTTCCCCAGCCTCACATACTGCTGTCTGTCCGTCAGGAAGTCTGTGATCCACCTGCAGGTGGAGTCAGGCACATTCATCTTGGAGAGTTTTTAATACTAAGTCTAGACAGATTTAACACAGGTTTTTGGATGAAAAAGGATTTTTTATAAATCATCTGTTACACTTTTAAGTCTGAAAAAAATATGGAAGGCAGCAAACACAGATCCCTACCGTTTTTAATTTTTTTGTGCTGATATTTGAAAGATAAGTTATGCAAAAAAATAGGTGTTTGCAGTTTTGCCTAAAAAGACGTTTTCGGACCTTTTTGGATCAAATGTTGTCTAAAAGTTCACCTGTAACTTCAATCATTCTGAATTTTTTTAGGAAAACTAAACCACTTCAACTGTGATCTGCAAGGCAATGGTAAAACTATATTTTTTATGGAACAGCCTGCAGTGTTTCTTGTGGGGATCTTTTCTGCCAGGGCTTGCCGGCTTGGTCGGTGGTTGTTGCTGTTACCAATCCAGTTGATATGGTTCTCCATCTGTGTCTAAGTGATATAATCAGAATCAGAATCGTTTATTGTCATTGTACATGGGGATACAATGAAATTGCAGCAGCCTTGGAGTGAAGGAGTTACATAAAATAAAAATAAAAATAGAATAGAAAAAGAAATACTGTATTTACAACTCTTAACAAAAAATGAACAATATGGACAGAAACTGTTAAATATTAAATATTTGTGAATAAAATAGAATGGAATTACATGAGTTGCTGTGAGCACAGCTTAATAAATATCAAGTTATTGCACAGTGACCCGGTTAGACAGTCAGGATATTGCACGCATTGTAGTAAAATTAGAGTGAGGTGTGGTTGGTGGACGTATGTGCATTCCGTATGATAATTGCCTGTGGAAAAAAGCTGTTTCTTAGTCTGTTTGTCCTGGTTCTGATGGACCTGTACCTCCTTCCAGAGGGCAGCAGTTCAAACAGAGGGAAAGCAGAATGGGTGGAGTTAGTGGTGATGCTAGTCACTCTGCTGAGGCAGCGAGACTGGTAAATGTCCTTCAGTGAGGGGAGGGGGCAGCCGATGATCCTCTGCGCTGTCTTTACCACTCTCTGGAGACTCTGCCGTTCTGCTTCAGTGCAGTGGGAAAACCACACTGTGATGCCATAGGACAGAATGCTCTCAATGGTTGAGCGGAAGAACGTTACCAGCAGCTCCTGGCTGACGTCGTTCCTCCTAAGTTTTCTCAGGAAGTGCAGGCGTTGCTGGGCCTTCCTGATGACAGTCATGGTGTTGTTAGACCATGTGAGGTCAGCAGAGATGGTGGTGCCCAGGAGGGTGAAGCTGTGGACCCTCTCCACACAGTTTCCATCGATGTAGAGTGGGGGTGGATCTGTTCTGTTCTGCAAACTGGTGGGGGACGAAGATTGGAGGGAGGGAGTCTTTGATGTGTCCCAGGAGCAGCCGCTCCAGACACTTTGTGATGACAGCAGTGAGTGCAACTGGGCGGAAGTCCGTGAGGAAGGCTGTGGATGAGGACTTTTTGGGTATCGGGATGATAGTGGATGACTTCAGGCAAGCAGGGATGAAAGCCTGAGCTAGCGACAGGTTGAAGATTTTTGTGAAGACCTGGGAGAGTTGATCGGCGCAGGCCCGCAGAACCTTTCCGGGAACTCCATCAGGTCCCGCCGCTTTCCTGGGGTTTACCCTGCTGAACATCCGTGCCATCCGTGCCACGTCCATAAAGGCATTGTTTTTATATTTAGAGCTCTAAGCAACCAAACAGTTGTCTATATAAAAGAGCTTTTACAATTGTGCACTTTTAGCAGGCTGAAAAAATTATCTTTTTAAAATTGCCATTTCAAATTTGGGTTTTAAATTTTGTGTTCCATTTTTCTGTGCTTGTATTGGAAGGATTTGTTATTATTTTGTTTAAAAGTGCTACATATTGTATATACACATAATTTATTTAGAGAAACTTGCTATAGGTTGTGTTTTTTGGTTTTGTAGTTTAATTTCATTGGATTTATATTAAGGAAAAGAAGTTGCAGCATTGATTAAAAAAGGATAAAAGAGACATTTACTGTCTAAGTCTTATGTTACATCTGTAGAACTGTACTGAGAGTTGGGTTTTGTTTTGGAGCACATTCATATGTTTTGTTTGTAAAAAAAAAAAGATAAAATATTAAGTTAATTGCATTTTACATGACTAGAAAAGCAATGATTATTCATAAAAATCTATGAAAGACATACAAAACAAATGAAAAAGCAGTCTGCCCTCCCTCTTGTGTCTAAACTATTGTCACCTCACTTCTGGGTTAGTTAGCATATAAACAGGCAGCTGGTGTGTGTGTGTGTGTGTGGGGGGGGGGGGGGTGAAATTTGACTCCAGCAACAGGAAAGATTGAGGAGCAGGCTGCAGCATGAGGAAAAGACTGAACCATGTAAGAGGAAATGACATCCTACAGTTGACCAGTTCATTTTATATCTGTAAAGAATATTCAAGAAGCATTTAAACATGTTCAGCTATATGCGTGTTAAACTTGGTGTGGATATTTGAAGCATAAGTAATTTTAAAACACACTTGTTTGGAGTCCAGACGGAAAAAGCACAGGTTTTGGGATGAATCAGGATTTTTTTAAAATCATCTGTTTCACCTGGACTTCTGAAAAAAATATGGAAGGCAGCAAACACAGATCCCTACATTTAAAAAAATAAATGGTGTTGATATATGATGATTAAGTTATGAAAAAAAATAGGTGTTTGTAGTTTTGCCTAAAAAGACGTTTTCGGACCTTTTTGGATGAAATGTTCTCTAAAAGTTCACCTGTAACTTCAATCATTCTGAATTTTTTTAGGAAGCAGTAGCACATAAATGCCTATGAAAGTTGAATTCTTGGTGCTGATAACCTAAACAGAATTTATGCTAAAAATCTTTGTTCAGTCCAAAATTTCATTAAAAAAATCAAGTGATGAAGTTTCTCGTAGACCCTATAGTGTTACATATCAAAGCTGGAGGTTATTAAAGGCATCTAATTCTGAAATCTCAGCTTCCTGAGACAAACGGCTGATTTATAATAAATTTCTATTATTTGGGTGCACATAATCGACCACTTCCTGTTACGCAGGCACCGTCAGGTGTACACCCATGAAACTTTACATGATGAGAGAGGACCCTTCTGAGTATCTCCAGTTTTAATTTCATGCACATCGGACAAAGCAAAGAGAAAATACAGGGCAGAATGTGCCCAATGCAATAACTAGGTGGCGCTATAGAGCTCGTCCAAGATTGTCATATCCATGGGTTCAGAATAGAAGCTTCATCATATCCATTGAATTTCAGTGAGATTGGACAAGGAATGTGCACGTGAGAGCAACTTTTGTGTGCATAGCGAGATGCCCAACTTTGCCGCTCTGTCACGACCACACCCCCGCATTGAAAGTTATGGTTTTTTGTCAGAGTAAACTTCAATGGCTTTTCAACAGGTGGACGTCATTTTCAGGTGTGTCGGCTCATCCTACTCGGAGTAGTGATGCTCCAAGTAAAACATGTCATTTCCTCTTGCCAGCAGGTGGCGCTACACTTTTTCCAGATTTTTTCACTGCAGATGTGTTCAGAGTCAGACTACAATCATGCACATCAATTTTGGATCAGATTGGATTATGCATGGCTGAGTAATGGCCATTTTTCTTTTCATGGCGTGTTTTCGAAACGACCTCCAATTTTGACGCGCCGCCATGGTCACAAACATCCATAAAAACTTAAAAGCTTTGCAATTTAACATCGGACATGTGTCTAGTTTACAAAACCAAAGTTTGGAGTCATTACTCTCAAATCTCTAGGAGGAGTTCGTTCTAGAGCGAGGCCTGCGAATGACCAAAATACAGCAAAAATGACATATTGTCATCAAAATATCAGACTTCCTGTGCGACTGACAGCTTGGTCCCAAGAGACTTTTTTGTAGGTTTCTATCCGATGAACATGCCCTGTTAAAATCAGGTTTGTACTATAAAGCATATGGAGGTGCTCGCGAAAACAAATTTTGCAGGTGGCGCTATCGAGCCATTTTTGTTTACCTATGCCGTTCTCCTATAAAATATGAAATTTTTCGCGACTCCTGATGTGTATACAAAATTTGGTGAGTTTTGGGGTATGTTAAAGGCCTCAAAAAGGCGACGGAAAAGTCGGAAGAATAATAATAATAATAATTAAAGCTACAAGTAGCATTTAGCGGGCCCGAGCACGTGCGACCGCACGGCACGAGCGACCGCCCCGTGAGCAACGCCCTGCTCGAGCCATTCTCGTCGTTTTTTCTTGTCCATTCTGGAGCTCCAAGCTATTGTTAATACGACAGCAGCCTGGGGGGGGGGGGGGGGGGGCTGTAAGCTGTTGCCTTAAGGGACAAAGACTTTTGCATATAGCATGAAAAAAATTCAAGCAATGATGATAATTGCTATCACTGTCCCTAAGGATGAGAACAATAGAACTCATTCAATTTCCACTACAATGTCTAGATGAGTGTCAGCTATGTCTGATAACTTGGCCAATTAGCTGGACCGGGATCTTGCAAAGTGCAGGTGGTTAACGTCCAGTGTGATGAGTCTGTGGACGGCAACAGTACAGCATAGCTTTTGGTTTCCACAAGAGAAGAACTCCTGACACATCTGCCCTAACAGACAACTACAAGAGGAGTTGAAATGTATAACACGGTGAAGGAGTTTTTGTGCAGAAAAAGGTACAATTAGAAAAGCTGGTAGCAGTGACTGCAGATGGGACTCCTGCTATGATCAATAGACAAACAGGTTTCATCACTCACTGTAAAGCTGACCCAGACTTTACAAAATGTCTGCATTACTGCTGCGTCATTCACCAGCAGGCCTTATGTGCAGAAGTGATTGGCTCTGGACATATAATGACTCTTATTCTGAAAATCGTAAACAACCTCAGCTGCAAAGCAAAACAGCACAGGATTTTTAAGGTGCTATTGGAGGAGATGTCTGTTGAATATGGTGAATATGAACATTGTGAATCTGAACTTGCATTCTTGACTGACATTACTGGAAAACTAAACCACTTGATCTGCGAGCTGCAAGACAATGGCAAAACTATTTTTTTTTTGACCAGCCTGCCTTAGCCAGTGTTTTTCTTGTGGGGATCTTTTCTGCCAGGGCTTGTCAGCTTGGTCAGTGGATGTTGCTGCAGTTGTCTCCCTTGCTGGGACAGCTGGAGTTAAACACAGCAGCTCACGGCTCTGAAGTGGACCCCGTTGCTGTCCCAGTCTGGATGGGCACTGTGGCGATGTTCCAATGGCCAGGCTGGCTCCTGGTATAAAGAGATTCCCAAATACCATTTCCTAACCGCAGAGCCAAGGATGTGTTTACATGTTTAGGTCAAAAATGTGATGGACAGCTTCATGTTGTCTAAACATGCCACCCTGTTATTAATCCAGTTGATATGGTTCTCCATCTGTGTCTAGGTGATAGAAAAGCATTTTTTTTATATTTAGAGCTCCAAGCAAACAAACAGTTGTCTATATAAAAGAGCTTTTACAATTGTGCACTTTTAGCAGGTCTCTGAGTTCATGTGACCAATGTATGGTGGATTTTCACAGACCTTGTTTAAAACTGAAGGTGAGAGAGACTTAGAGAAATGGCTTCATTGTTCTGGAGTTCTTTGTTTCATCCACAGAAGAGTAGAATTGGTGATTGATTTTGAAAAGCTGCTGAAAAAAGTATCTTTTTCAAATTGCAATTTCTAACTTGGGTTTTACATTTTGTGTTCCATTTTTTGTGCTTTAATTGGGAAGCATTTGTTATTTGTTTGGTGTTTTTAAGGTTCTGCAAATATACACATCATTTTTTAGAGACATTTGTTATCAGTTGTGTTTGTTGATTTGTAGTTTAATTTCATTGGATGTATAGATGTCGTGTGGGGGGGAGGCTCGAGAGCAGGTAGGACCCAGGCGCAGAGACGGGAGGCAAACGGGTTCAGGGCAAGTGGGTTTATTTAACTAACAAAAAGTGCTGCAGAGCAGGATGACAAAACTAAAAACAAAAACTTACTGTGGCATGGCAAGGGACATGGACGCCAGACAAGAAGACGTGATCAACATGAGCAGAAGTTAATGGACCAGCACAGGAGGAAGGCAGAGACAAGACTTATATACAGACAGGGCAGACAAGACACAGGTGAACACGATTAGGGCAGATGGGGACCAAAGGAAGTAAAACTCAAGAAACATGACAAGACAGGAAACCTTTCAAAATAAAACAGGAAACAGAACCAAACAAGACAGAACAAGAACTAAAGCGAAAAAAAAATACAACAAACTGAAACCATGACAATAGAAAGGAAAAGAAGTTCAAACATTGATTATAAAAAAGGATATGAGATAAAAAAAAAAAGAAAAAGGAAAAGAAAAAAGATAAAATATTGATTTAATTGCATTTTGAATGAATAAAAAACAATGATTAATAGAATCAGAAATCAGAAAAAGTTTTATTGCCAGGTTCAGTAGAGCGCACTTTACAAAACGAGGAATTTGACTTGGTGTATAGTGCAATTAAGAATAAGTTAAAAATTAAGTTAACAACAACAACACACTATATACAGTAGAGTAAGGTGAATTAAAGTGGGAGCACAGATGGGCTGGGATGGTGGGGCCTGTAAGTGGCACCGACAGTCCTTTGGTGGGCGGGGGGGGGGGGGGGGGGAGGGGGGGTCACCTGGGGGAGTTGGGGTACTGTTCAGCAGGCTGGCTGCAGTGGGGAAGAAGCTGTTCTTGTGGCGCGAGGTCCTGGTCCTGATGGACCGGAGCCTCTTGCCAGGAGGGAGGGGCCGAAAGAGATTATGTCCTGGATGAGAGGGGTTGGCTACAATCCTGGCTGCCCGCCTCCAGGTCCTGGAGATGTGCAGCTCCTGGAGAGACGGGAGGTGGCAGCCGATCACCTTCTCTGCTGAGTGGATGACGCGTTGCAGCTTGGCCTTGTCTCTGGCCGTGGCCGCAGCGAACCAGACTGTGATGGAGGACGTGAGGGTGGATTCGATGATGGCGGTGTAAAAGTCTACCAGCATCTTTTCAGGGAGGTGAAACTTCTTCAGCTGCCTCAGGAAGTACATCCTCTGCTGGACCTTCTTAGTGATGGAGCTGATGTTCTGCTCCCACTTGAGGTCCTGGCTGATGATGGTTCCCAGGAAGCAGAAGGACTCCACAGAGGTCACCGGGGAGTCACAGAGGATGACAGGGGGGAGGGGGGCTGGGGCCTTCCTGAAGTCCACTGTCATCTCCACTGTCTTCAGAGCATTAAGCTCCAGGTTGTTAGCGCTGCACTATGACACCAGCCTGGCTATTTCACTCCTGTAGGCCGACTCATCTCCGTCAGAGATGAGGCCGATGAGTGTGGTGTCGTCAGCAAACTTCAGGAGTTTGACAGACAGGTGACCAGCTGTGCAGCTGTTTGTGTACAGGGAGAGTAACAGGGGTGAAAGGACACAGCCCTGGGGGGATCCGGTGCTTGTGGTCCGAGTATCTGAGACGAGCTTCCCCAGCCTCACATACTGCTGTCTGTCCGTCAGGAAGTCTGTGATCCACCTGCAGGTGGAGTCAGGCACATTCATCTTGGAGAGTTTTTAATACTAAGTCTAGACAGATTTAACACAGGTTTTTGGATGAAAAAGGATTTTTTATAAATCATCTGTTACACTTTTAAGTCTGAAAAAAATATGGAAGGCAGCAAACACAGATCCCTACCGTTTTTAATTTTTTTGTGCTGATATTTGAAAGATAAGTTATGCAAAAAAATAGGTGTTTGCAGTTTTGCCTAAAAAGACGTTTTCGGACCTTTTTGGATGAAATGATGTCTAAAAGTTCACCTGTAACTTCAATCATTCTGAATTTTTTTAGGAAAACTAAACCACTTCAACTGTGATCTGCAAGGCAATGGTAAAACTATATTTTTTATGGAACAGCCTGCAGTGTTTCTTGTGGGGATCTTTTCTGCCAGGGCTTGCCGGCTTGGTCGGTGGTTGTTGCTGTTACCAATCCAGTTGATATGGTTCTCCATCTGTGTCTAAGTGATATAATCAGAATCAGAATCGTTTATTGTCATTGTACATGGGGATACAATGAAATTGCAGCAGCCTTGGAGTGAAGGAGTTACATAAAATAAAAATAAAAATAGAATAGAAAAAGAAATACTGTATTTACAACTCTTAACAAAAAATGAACAATATGGACAGAAACTGTTAAATATTAAATATTTGTGAATAAAATAGAATGGAATTACATGAGTTGCTGTGAGCACAGCTTAATAAATATCAAGTTATTGCACAGTGACCCGGTTAGACAGTCAGGATATTGCACGCATTGTAGTAAAATTAGAGTGAGGTGTGGTTGGTGGACGTATGTGCATTCCGTATGATAATTGCCTATGGAAAAAAGCTGTTTCTTAGTCTGTTTGTCCTGGTTCTGATGGACCTGTACCTCCTTCCAGAGGGCAGCAGTTCAAACAGAGGGAAAGCAGAATGGGTGGAGTTAGTGGTGATGCTAGTCACTCTGCTGAGGCAGCGAGACTGGTAAATGTCCTTCAGTGAGGGGAGGGGGCAGCCGATGATCCTCTGCGCTGTCTTTACCACTCTCTGGAGACTCTGCCGTTCTGCTTCAGTGCAGTGGGAAAACCACACTGTGATGCCATAGGACAGAATGCTCTCAATGGTTGAGCGGTAGAACGTTACCAGCAGCTCCTGGCTGACGTCGTTCCTCCTAAGTTTTCTCAGGAAGTGCAGGCGTTGCTGGGCCTTCCTGATGACAGTCATGGTGTTGTTAGACCATGTGAGGTCAGCAGAGATGGTGGTGCCCAGGAGGGTGAAGCTGTGGACCCTCTCCACACAGTTTCCATCGATGTAGAGTGGGGGTGGATCTGTTCTGTTTTTTCTGAAGTCCAGGATGATCTCCTTGGTCTTGGTGGTGTTCAGGATGAGGTTATTAGCCTGACACCACCTTGAGAGTTTCAGGACTTCGTCTCTGTAGGCCGTCTCGTCGTCCCCAGAGATCAGCCCCACCACAGTAGTGTCGTCTGCAAACTTCACCACGGTGTTGCTGGTGTGGGCTGGTCTGCAGTCTGCTGTGTACAGTGTATACAGCAGAGGACTCAGCACACATCCCTGTGTGGAGCCTGTGCTCAGCGTCCGGGTGGAGGAGAGGTGGGGGTCAAGTTTGACTGTCTGTGGTCTGTTTGTCAGGAAGTCCTTGATCCACGAGCAGGTGAGTGGGTGGAGTCCTAGTTCAGACAGTTTGTTGACCAGAATGTCAGGAATGATTGTGTTAAAGGCTGAGCTATAGTCCACAAAGAGCATCCTGGCGTAGGTGTCTCTGTGTTCCAGGTGGCTCAGCGCAGTGTGGAGGGTGATGGAAATGGCATCATCCGTTGATCTGTTTGCTTTGTAAGCAAACTGGTGGGGGACGAAGATTGGAGGGAGGGAGTCTTTGATGTGTCCCAGGAGCAGCCGCTCCAGACACTTTGTGATGACAGCAGTGAGTGCAACTGGGCGGAAGTCCGTGAGGAAGGCTGTGGATGAGGACTTTTTGGGTATCGGGATGATAGTGGATGACTTCAGGCAAGCAGGGATGAAAGCCTGAGCTAGCGACAGGTTGAAGATTTTTGTGAAGACCTGGGAGAGTTGATCGGCGCAGGCCCGCAGAACCTTTCCGGGAACTCCATCAGGTCCCGCCGCTTTCCTGGGGTTTACCCTGCTGAACATCCGTGCCATCCGTGCCACGTCCATAAAGGCATTGTTTTTATATTTAAAGCTCTAAGCAACCAAACAGTTGTCTATATAAAAGAGCTTTTACAATTGTGCACTTTTAGCAGGCTGAAAAAATTATCTTTTTAAAATTGCCATTTCAAATTTGGGTTTTAAATTTTGTGTTCCATTTTTCTGTGCTTGTATTGGAAGGATTTGTTATTATTTTGTTTAAAAGTGCTACATATTGTATATACACATAATTTATTTAGAGAAATTTGCTATACGTTGTGTTTTTTGGTTTTGTAGTTTAATTTCATTGGATTTATATTAAGGAAAAGAAGTTGCAGCATTGATTAAAAAAGGATAAAAGAGACATTTACTGTCTAAGTCTTATGTTACATCTGTAGAACTGTACTGAGAGTTGGGTTTTGTTTTGGAGCACATTCATATGTTTTGTTTGTAAAAAAAAAAGATAAAATATTAGGTTAATTGCATTTTACATGACTAGAAAAGCAATGATTATTCATAAAAATCTATGAAAGACATACAAAACAAATGAAAAAGCAGTCTGCCCTCCCTCTTGTGTCTAAACTCTTGTCACCTCACTTCTGGGTTAGTTAGCATATGAACTGGCAGCTGGTGTGTGTGTGTGTGTGTGGGGGGGGGGGGGGGGTGAAATTTGACTCCAGCAACAGGGATGATTGAGGAGCAGGCTGCAGCATGAGGAAAAGACTTAAGCATGTAAGAGGGAATGACATCCTACAGTTGACCAGTTCATTTTATATCTGTAAAGAATATTCAAGAAGCATTTAGACATGTTCAGCTATATGCGTGTGAAACTTGGTGTGGATATTTGAAGCATAAGTAATTTTAAAACACACTTGTTTGGAGTCCAGACGGAAAAAGCACAGGTTTTGGGATGAATCAGGATTTTTTTAAAATCATCTGTTTCACCTGGACTTCTGAAAAAAATATGGAAGGCAGCAAACACAGATCCCTACATTTAAAAAAATAAATGGTGTTGATATATGATGATTAAGTTATGAAAAAAAATAGGTGTTTGTAGTTTTGCCTAAAAAGACGTTTTCGGACCTTTTTGGATGTAATGCTCTCTAAGATGTCACCTGTAACTTCAATCATTCTGAATTTTTTTAGGAAGCAGTAGCACATAAATGCCTATGAAAGTTGAATTCTTGGTGCTGATAACCTAAACAGAATTTATGCTAAAAATCTTTGTTCAGTCCAAAATTTCATTAAAAAAATCAAGTGATGAAGTTTCTCGTAGACCCTATAGTGTTACATATCAAAGCTGGAGGTTATTAAAGGCATCTAATTCTGAAATCTCAGCTTCCTGAGACAAACGGCTGATTTATAATAAATTTCTATTATTTGGGTGCACATAATCGACCACTTCCTGTTACGCAGGCACCGTCAGGTGTACACCCATGAAACTTTACATGATGAGAGAGGACCCTTCTGAGTATCTCCAGTTTTAATTTCATGCACATCGGACAAAGCAAAGAGAAAATACAGGGCAGAATGTGCCCAATGCAATAACTAGGTGGCGCTATAGAGCTCGTCCAAGATTGTCATATCCATGGGTTCAGAATAGAAGCTTCATCATATCCATTGAATTTCAGTGAGATTGGACAAGGAATGTGCACGTGAGAGCAACTTTTGTGTGCATAGCGAGATGCCCAACTTTGCCGCTCTGTCACGACCACACCCCCGCATTGAAAGTTATGGTTTTTTGTCAGAGTAAACTTCAATGGCTTTTCAACAGGTGGATGTCATTTTCAGGTGTGTCGGCTCATCCTACTCGGAGTAGTGATGCTCCAAGTAAAACATGTCATTTCCTCTTGCCAGCAGGTGGCGCTACACTTTTTCCAGATTTTTTCACTGCAGATGTGTTCAGAGTCAGACTACAATCATGCACATCAATTTTGGATCAGATTGGATTATGCATGGCTGAGTAATGGCCATTTTTCTTTTCATGGCGTGTTTTCGAAACGACCTCCAATTTTGACGCGCCGCCATGGTCACAAACATCCATAAAAACTTAAAAGCTTTGCAATTTAACATCGGACATGTGTCTAGTTTACAAAACCAAAGTTTGGAGTCATTACTCTCAAATCTCTAGGAGGAGTTCGTTCTAGAGCGAGGCCTGCGAATGACCAAAATACAGCAAAAATGACATATTGTCATCAAAATATCAGACTTCCTGTGCGACTGACAGCTTGGTCCCAAGAGACTTTTTTGTAGGTTTCTATCCGATGAACATGCCCTGTTAAAATCAGGTTTGTACTATAAAGCATATGGAGGTGCTCGCGAAAACAAATTTTGCAGGTGGCGCTATCGAGCCATTTTTGTTTACCTATGCCGTTCTCCTATAAAATATGAAATTTTTCGCGACTCCTGATGTGTATACAAAATTTGGTGAGTTTTGGGGTATGTTAAAGGCCTCAAAAAGGCGACTCTTCCGTCGGAAGAAAAAGAATAATAATAATAATAATAATTAAAGCTACAAGTAGCATTTAGCGGGCCCGAGCACGTGCGACCGCATGGCACGAGCGACCGCCCCGTGAGCAACGCCCTGCTCGAGCCATTCTCGTCGTTTTTTCTTGTCCATTCTGGAGCTCCAAGCTATTGTTAATACGACAGCAGGGGGGGGGGGGGGGGCTGTAATCTGTTGCCTTAAGGGACAAAGACTTTTGCATATAGCATGAAAAAAATTCAAGCAATGATGATAATTGCTATCACTGTCCCTAAGGATGAGAACAATAGAACTCATTCAATTTCCACTACAATGTCTAGATGAGTGTCAGCTATGTCTGATAACTTGGCCAATTAGCTGGACCGGGAGAGAGTCTGTGGACGGCAACAGTACAGCATAGCTTTTGGTTTCCACAAGAGAAGAACTCCTGACACATCTGCCCTAACAGACAATTACAAGAGGAGTTGAAATGTATAACACGGTGAAGGAGTTTTTGTGCAGAAAAAGGTACAATTAGAAAAGCTGGTAGCAGTGACTGCAGATGGGACTCCTGCTATGATCAATAGACAAACAGGTTTCATCACTCACTGTAAAGCTGACCCAGACTTTCCAAAATGTCTGCATTACTGCTGCGTCATTAACCAGCAGGCCTTATGTGCAGAAGTGATTGGCTCTGGACATATAATGACTCTTATTCTGAAAATCGTAAACAACCTCAGCTGCAAAGCTAAACAGCACAGGATTTTTAAGGTGCTATTGGAGGAGATGTCTGTTGAATATGGTGAATATGAACATTGTGAATCTGAACTTGCATTCTTGACTGACATTACTGGAAAACTAAACCACTTGATCTGCGAGCTGCAAGACAATGGCAAAACTATTTTTTTTTGACCAGCCTGCCTGAGCCAGTGTTTTTCTTGTGGGGATCTTTTCTGCCAGGGCTTGTCAGCTTGGTCAGTGGATGTTGCTGCAGTTGTCTACCTTGCTGGGACAGCTGGAGTTAAACACAGCAGCTCACGGCTCTGAAGTGGACCCCGTTGCTGTCCCAGTCTGGATGGGCACTGTGGCGATGTTCCAATGGCCAGGCTGGCTCCTGGTATAAAGAGATTCCCAAATACCATTTCCTAACCGCAGAGCCAAGGATGTGTTTACATGTTTAGGTCAAAAATGTGATGGACAGCTTCATGTTGTCTAAACATGCCACCCTGTTATTAATCCAGTTGATATGGTTCTCCATCTGTGTCTAGGTGATAGAAAAGCATTTTTTTATATTTAGAGCTCTAAGCAAACAAACAGTTGTCTATATAAAAGAGCTTTTACAATTGTGCACTTTTAGCAGGTCTCTGAGTTCATGTGACCAATGTATGGTGGATTTTCACAGACCTTGTTTAAAACTGAAGGTGAGAGAGACTTAGAGAAATGGCTTCATTGTTCTGGAGTTCTTTGTTTCATCCACAGAAGAGTAGAATTGGTGATTGATTTTGAAAAGCTGCTGAAAAAAGTATCTTTTTCAAATTGCAATTTCTAACTTGGGTTTTACATTTTGTGTTCCATTTTTTGTGCTTTAATTGGGAAGCATTTGTTATTTGTTTGGTGTTTTTAAGGTTCTGCAAATATACACATCATTTTTTAGAGACATTTGTTATCAGTTGTGTTTGTTGATTTGTAGTTTAATTTCATTGGATGTATAGATGTCGTGTGGGGGGGAGGCTCGAGAGCAGGTAGGACCCAGGCGCAGAGACGGGAGGCAAACGGGTTCAGGGCAAGTGGGTTTATTTAACTAACAAAAAGCGCTGCAGAGCAGGATGACAAAACTAAAAACAAAAACTTACTGTGGCATGGCAAGGGACATGGACACCAGACAAGAAGACGTGATCAACATGAGCAGAAGTTAATGGACCAGCACAGGAGGAAGGCAGAGACAAGACTTATATACAGACAGGGCAGACAAGACACAGGTGAACACGATTAGGGCAGATGGGGACCAAAGGAAGTAAAACTCAAGAAACATGACAAGACAGGAAACCTTTCAAAATAAAACAGGAAAATGAACCAAACAAGACAGAACAAGAACTAAAGCGAAAAAAAAGACAACAAACTGAAACCATGACAATAGAAAGGAAAAGAAGTTCAAACATTGATTATAAAAAAGGATATAAGAGATAATAAAAAAAAGAAAAAGGAAAAGAAAAAAGATAAAATATTGATTTAATTGCATTTTGAATGAATAAAAAACAATGATTAATAGAATCAGAATCAGAATCAGGAATCAGAAAAAGTTTTATTGCCAGGTTCAGTAGAGCGCACTTTACAAAACGAGGAATTTGACTTGGTGTATAGTGCAATTAAGAATAAGTTAAAAATTAAGTTAACAACAACAACACACTATATACAGTAGAGTAAGGTGAATTAAAGTGGGAGCACAGATGGGCTGGGATGGTGGGGCCTGTAAGTGGCACCGACAGTCCTTTGGTGGGCGGGGGGGGAGGGGGGGTCACCTGGGGGAGTTGGGGTTCTGTTCAGCAGGCTGGCTGCAGTGGGGAAGAAGCTGTTCTTGTGGCGCGAGGTCCTGGTCCTTATGGACCGGAGCCTCTTGCCAGAAGGGAGGGGCCGAAAGAGATTATGTCCTGGATGAGAGGGGTTGGCTACAATCCTGGCTGCCCGCCTCCAGGTCCTGGAGATGTGCAGCTCCTGGAGAGACGGGAGGTGGCAGCCGATCACCTTCTCTGCTGAGTGGATGACGCGTTGCAGCTGGGCCTTGTCTCTGGCCGTGGCCGCAGCGAACCAGACTGTGATGGAGGACGTGAGGGTGGATTCGATGATGGCGGTGTAAAAGTCTACCAGCATCTTTTCAGGGAGGTGAAACTTCTTCAGCTGCCTCAGGAAGTACATCCTCTGCTGGACCTTCTTAGTGATGGAGCTGATGTTCTGCTCCCACTTGAGGTCCTGGCTGATGATGGTTCCCAGGAAGCAGAAGGACTCCACAGAGGTCACCGGGGAGTCACAGAGGATGACAGGGGGGAGGGGGGCTGGGGCCTTCCTGAAGTCCACTGTCATCTCCACTGTCTTCAGAGCATTAAGCTCCAGGTTGTTAGCGCTGCACTATGACACCAGCCTGGCTATTTCACTCCTGTAGGCCGACTCATCTCCGTCAGAGATGAGGCCGATGAGTGTGGTGTCGTCAGCAAACTTCAGGAGTTTGACAGACAGGTGACCAGCTGTGCAGCTGTTTGTGTACAGGGAGAGTAACAGGGGTGAAAGGACACAGCCCTGGGGGGATCCGGTGCTTGTGGTCCGAGTATCTGAGACGAGCTTCCCCAGCCTCACATACTGCTGTCTGTCCGTCAGGAAGTCTGTGATCCACCTGCAGGTGGAGTCAGGCACATTCATCTTGGAGAGTTTTTAATACTAAAGATGTATGAAAGACATACCGAAAAAATATGTCTTTCAGTGTTTAACTGGCTGTCTTTGGATTATGCATGCCTGAGTAATGACCATTCTTACTCCTCATCTCTCTGTTCACTGCTTGCTAATTTACATAGCAGGGGTCCCAGCAGGAGGGGGCGGGGTTGTAACACGACTCCTTCAGCAGAGCCAGGCTGAGAGAGGCTTTGACATGTAAGATGTTAGATGTTAGAATGCCAGATGTTAGAATGACCAGTTCATTTTATATCTATGAAAATATTCAGGGAGCTATGGGACATGTTCAGCTTTAGGTCTGTGAAAATTGGTGTCGATTGTTGAAACATAAGTTACCATAAAAAAATGTTTGTTTGGAGTCTAGACAGATTTAACACAGGTTTTTGGATGAAAAGGATTTTTTATAAATCATCTGTTACACTTTTAAGTCTGAAAAAAATATTGAAGGCAGCAAACACAGATCCCTACCGTTTTTAATTTTTTTGTGCTGATATTTGAAAGATAAGTTATGCAAAAAAATAGGTGTTTGCAGTTTTGCCTAAAAAGACGTTTTCGGACCTTTTTGGATGTAATGCTCTCTAAGATGTCACCTGTAACTTCAATAATTCTGAATTTTTTTAGGAAGCAGTAGCACATAAATGCCTATGAAAGTTGAATTCTTGGTGCTGATAACCTAAACAGAATTTATGCTAAAAATCTTTGTTCAGTCCAAAATTTCATTAAAAAAATCAAGTGATGAAGTTTCTCGTAGACCCTATAGTGTTACATATCAAAGCTGGAGGTTATTAAAGGCATCTAATTCTGAAATCTCAGCTTCCTGAGACAAACGGCTGATTTATAATAAATTTCTATTATTTGGGTGCACATAATCGACCACTTCCTGTTACGCAGGCACCGTCAGGTGTACACCCATGAAACTTTACATGATGAGAGAGGACCCTTCTGAGTATCTCCAGTTTTAATTTCATGCACATCGGACAAAGCAAAGAGAAAATACAGGGCAGAATGTGCCCAATGCAATAACTAGGTGGCGCTATAGAGCTCGTCCAAGATTGTCATATCCATGGGTTCAGAATAGAAGCTTCATCATATCCATTGAATTTCAGTGAGATTGGACAAGGAATGTGCACGTGAGAGCAACTTTTGTGTGCATAGCGAGATGCCCAACTTTGCCGCTCTGTCACGACCACACCCCCGCATTGAAAGTTATGGTTTTTTGTCAGAGTAAACTTCAATGGCTTTTCAACAGGTGGACGTCATTTTCAGGTGTGTCGGCTCATCCTACTCGGAGCAGTGATGCTCCAAGTAAAACATGTCATTTCCTCTTGCCAGCAGGTGGCGCTACACTTTTTCCAGATTTTTTCACTGCAGATGTGTTCAGAGTCAGACTACAATCATGCACATCAATTTTGGATCAGATTGGATTATGCATGGCTGAGTAATGGCCATTTTTCTTTTCATGGCGTGTTTTCGAAACGACCTCCAATTTTGACGCGCCGCCATGGTCACAAACATCCATAAAAACTTAAAAGCTTTGCAATTTAACATCGGACATGTGTTTAGTTTACAAAACCAAAGTTTGGAGTCATTATTCATAAATCTCTAGGAGGAGTTCGTTCTAGAAGGAGGCCTACAAATGTCCAAAATAGAGCAAAAATGACATATTGACACCAATATAGCAGACTTCCTGTGCGACTGACAGCTTGGTACCAAGAGACTTTTTTGTAGGTTTCCATCTGATGAACATGTCCTGTAAAAATCAAGCTTGTATGTTAAAGCATATGCGGGGGCTCGGGACAAATGTCACTGTAGGTGGCGCTGTCGAGCCGTTTTTGTGCGCCCATGCCAATCTCCTGTAAAATACGAAATTTTTCGCGACTCCTGATGTGTGTGCCAAATTTGGTGAGTTTTGGGGTATGTTAAAGGCCTCAAAAAGGCGACTCTTCCGTCGGAAGAAAAAGAATAATAATAATTAAAGCTACAAGTAGCATTTAGCGGGCCCGAGCACGTGCCACCGCCTGGCACGAGTGACCGCCCCGTGAGCAACGCCCTGCTCGAGCCATTCTCGTCGTTTTTTCTTGTCCATTCTGGAGCTCCAAGCTATTGTTAATACGACAGCAGCCGGGGGGGGGGGGCTGTAATCTGTTGCCTTAAGGGACAAAGACTTTTGCATATAGCATGAAAAAAATTCAAGCAATGATGATAATTGCTATCACTGTCCCTAAGGATGAGAACAATAGAACTCATTCAATTTCCACTACAATGTCTAGATGAGTGTCAGCTATGTCTGATAACTTGGCCAATTAGCTGGACCGGGATCTTGCAAAGTGCAGGTGGTTAACGTCCAGTGTGATGAGTCTGTGGACGGCAACAGTACAGCATAGCTTTTGGTTTCCACAAGAGAAGAACTCCTGACACATCTGCCCTAACAGACAACTACAAGAGGAGTTGAAATGTATAACACTGTGAAGGAGTTTTTGTGCAGAAAAAGGTACAATTAGAAAAGCTGGTAGCAGTGACTGCAGATGGGACTCCTGCTATGATCAATAGACAAACAGGTTTCATCACTCACTGTAAAGCTGACCCAGACTTTCCAAAATGTCTGCATTACTGCTGCGTCATTCACCAGCAGGCCTTATGTGCAGAAGTGATTGGCTCTGGACATATAATGACTCTTATTCTGAAAATCGTAAACAACCTCAGCTGCAAAGCAAAACAGCACAGGATTTTTAAGGTGCTATTGGAGGAGATGTCTGTTGAATATGGTGAATATGAACATTGTGAATCTGAACTTGCATTCTTGACTGACATTACTGGAAAACTAAACCACTTGATCTGCGAGCTTCAAGACATTGGTAAAACTATATTTTTTTATTGACCAGCCTGCCTGAGCCAGTGTTTTTCTTGTGGGGATCTTTTCTGCCAGGGCTTGCCAGCTTGGTCAGTGGATGTTGCTGCAGTTGTCTCCCTTGCTGGGACAGCTGGAGTTAAACATAGCAGCCTCACAGCTGTGAAGTGGACCCCGTTGCTGTCCCAGTCTGGATGGGCACTGTGGTGATGTTCCAATGTTCAGGCTGGCTCCTGGTATGAAGAGATTCCCAAGTACCATTTCCTAACCGCAGAGCCAAGGATGTGTTTACATGTTTAGGTCAAAAATGTGATGAACAGCTTCATGTTGTCTATTGATGTAAGTTTAAGCCTAAACATGTTTCCCTGTTACTAATCCAGTTGATATGGTTCTCCATCTGTGTCTAGGTGATAGAAAAGCATTTTTTTTATATTTAGAGCTCCAAGCAAACAAACAGTTGTCTATATAAGAGCTTTTACAATTGTGGACTTTTAGCAGGTCTCTGAATACATGTGACCAATGTATGGTGGATTTTCACAGACTTTGTGTAAAACTGAAGGTGACAGAGACTTTGGAGAAGTGGCTACATTGCTCTGGACTTCTTTGTTTCATCCACAGAAGAGTAAAATATGTGATTGATTTTGAAAAGCTGCTGAAAAATGTATCTTTTTAAAATTGCAATTTCTAATTTGGGTTTTACATTTTGTGTTCCATTTTTTGTGATTGTATTAGAAAAAAAAGATTATTTATTTGGTGTTTAAAGGTGGTACATAATGTATATACACAATCTTCTTAGAGACATTTGCTATATGTTGTGTTTGTTGTCGTTGTAGTTTAATTTCTTTGGATGTATTGAAAGGAAATGAAAAGAAGTTGCAGCATTGATTAAAAAAGCATAAAAGAGACATTTACTGTCTGATGTTACATCTGTAGGAGTGTACTGAGACTGGGTTTTGTTTTGGAGCACATTCATATATTTTGTTTGTAAAAAAAAAAAAAGATAAAATATAAAGTTAATTGTATTTTGGATGAATAAAAAAGCAATGATTAGTGCTAAGGATGTATAAAAGACAAACAAAACAAAGGAAATTGCTGTATTTTAGTGTTGAACCTGGCTTTCTAACTGTTCTACTTTCTGTCTGCCACTCCTGGCTAATTTACATGTGAGCACACAGCCGGGGGGTGGGGGGGGGGGGCTAACTCCACTCCTGCAGCAGGGGAGATTGATGAAAAGCTTGAGGATGTAAGATTGAATAAATAAAATCCTAGAGTTGACCAGTTCATTTTATAAATGTAAATATTTTTTATTTTGGTACTGATAAACTAAACAGAAGTTATGATAAAAATATTTGCTCGAGTCAAAATGTCCAAAAATTTGCTTTCAGCACAATAGGGTGATTAAGGTGGTTAAATGTTTCTCGTACGTATAGTGCTGCTTTTCAAACGTGGAGCTTTGTAAGACGCATCTAATTCTGAAATCTCAGCTTCCTGAGACAAACGGCTGATTTCCTATGAAGCTTGATTATATGATCATGCTTCATGATCATTTATGAACATATATAGCTCGTCCAAAATTGTCATATCCATGGGTTCAGAATGGAAGTTTCATCAAATCTATTTAATTTCAGTGAGATCAGACAAGGAATGTGAACGTGAGAGCAACATTTGTGCATGGCGAGATACCCAACTTCGCCGCTCTGTCACGACCACACCCCCGCGTTGAAAGATTTGTTTTTCATCAGAGTAAACTTCAGTGGTTTTTCAACAGGTGGACGTCATTTTGAGGTGTGTTTGCTCATCCTACTTGGAGCAGTGATGCTTTGAGTTCAAAGTCAGACTACAATCATGCACAACAAATTTGGATCAGATTAGATTATTTATGGCTGAGTAATGGCCATTTTTCTTTTCACGGCGTGATTTCGAAACGACCTCAAATTTTGACGCGCCGCCACGGTCACAAACAACCGTAAAAACTTAAAAGCTTCGCAATTTAAGATCGGACATGTGTTTAGTTTACAAAACCAAAGTTTGGAGTCATTGTTCAAAAATCTCTAGGAGGAGTTCGTTCTAGAACGAGGCCTGCAAAGGACCAAAATAGAGCAAAACTGACATATTGACATCAATATAGCAGACTTCCTGTGCGACTGACAGCTTGGTCCCAAGAGACTTTTTTGTAGGTTTCCATCTGATGCACATGTCCTGTAAATATCAAGCTTGTATGTTAAAGAACATGGCGGGGCTCTCAAAAAAAAACATGGTAGGTGGCGCTATTGAGCCGTTTTTTGTTCACCCATGCAAGTGCTGTGTATCTAAGTTGGAGATATGTAAGAGGCCTCTCATTCTGAAATCTCAGCCTCGTGATACAAACGGCTGATTTTTTATGAATTTTTAATTATCTGACTGCAACGCAATCAACCACTTCCTGTTTGGTGGTGGCTTGCGCAGGCACCGTCAGGTGTACACCCATGAAACTTTAGACGATGAGAGAAGACCCTTATGAGTATCTCCTGTTGTAATTTTATGAATGTCGGACAAAGCACAGAGAAAAGATAGGTGAGAATGTGACATAAAATGTATTTGTCAATATCTAGGTGGCGCTATGGAGCTCGTCCAAGATTGTCATATCCATTGGTTCAGAATGGAAGCCTCATCACCTCTATTGAATTTCAGTGAGATTGGACAAGGAATGTGCACGTGAGAGCAACTTTTGTGTGCATGGCGAGACGCCCAACTTCGCCGCTCTGTCACGACCACACCCCCGCATTGAAAGTTATGGCTTTTTATCAGAGTAAACATCAATGGCTTTTCAACAGGTGGACATCATTTTGAGGTGTGTCGGCTCATCCTACTTGGAGCAGTGATGCTCCAAGTCAAACATGTCATTTCCTGCTGCCAGGAGGTGGCGCTACACTTGTTCCAGATTCTTCCACTGCAGATGTGTTCAGAGTCAGACTACAATCATGCATATCAACTTTGGATCAGATTGGATTTTGCATGGCTGAGTAATGGCCATTTTTCTTTTCATGGCGTGTTTTCAAAATGACCTCCAAGTTCGACGCGCCGCCACGGTCACAAACAACCGTAATACCTTTAAAGCTTCGCAATTTAACATCAGACATGGGTCTAGTTTACAAAACCAAAGTTTGGAGTCATTATTCACAAATCTCTAGGAGGAGTTCGTTCTAGAGCGAGGCCTGCAAATGTCCAAAATGAAGCAAAAATGACATATTGACCTCAATATATCAGACTTCCTGTGCGAGTGACAGGTGGGTCCTTTCAGACTTTTTTGTAGGTCTCCATCTGAAGAACATGCCCTGTAAAAATCAAGCTTGTACGTTAAAGCGTATGCGGGGCGTCGGGACAAAAGTCACTGTAGGTGGCGCTGTCGAGCCATTTTTGCGCACCCATGCCAATTTCCAATAAAATACGAAATTTTTCGCGACTCCTGATGTGTGTGCCAAATTTGGTGAGTTTTGGGGTATGTTAAAGGCCTCAAAAAGGCGACTCTTCCGGTAGAATAATAATAATAATAATAATAATTAAAGCTACAAGTAGCATTTAGCGGGCCCAAGCACGTGCGACCGCCTGGCATGGGCGACCGCCCCAAGAGCAACGCCCTGCTCGAACCGTTTGGCTTCATTCTTCCTTCTGGTTTCTGGACCTGCAAGCTACTGTTAACATGATAGCAGCATGTCAGTGGGGGGTGGGGGTGGGGCTGTAATCTGTTGTCTTTAAGGACAGACACTTTTGCATATAGCATGAAAAAAAAAATCTTCAACCGAAGCCTTGATTAGACCTGCTCGTTTTCTCATCAAGAAGAAGGCATTTTCAGATTAAGAAGGTGTCAATCAAGCAATGATGATAATTACTAACACTGTACCTAAGGATGAGAAAAATGGAACTGATCTAATTTTCACTAAAATGTCTAGACAAGTGTCAGCTATGTCTGATAACTTGGCCGATCAGGTGGACCGGGATCTTGCAAAGTGCAGGTGGTTTAATGTCCAGTGTGATGAGTCTGTGGACAGCAGCAGTACATAGCTTTTGGTTTCCACAAGAGAAGAACTCTTGACACAACTGCCCTACGGACAACTACAAGAGGAGTTGAAATGTATAACATGGTGAAGGAGTTTTTGTTCAGAAAAAGGTACCATTAGTAAAGCTGGTAGCAGTGACTGCAGACGGGGCTCCTGCTATGATCAATAGACAAACAGGTTTCATCACTCACTGTAAAGCTGACCCAGACTTTCCAAAATGTCTGCATTACTGCTGCTTCATTCACAAGCAGGCCATATGTGCAGAAGTGATTGGCTCCAGACATATAATGACTCCTGTTGTGAAAACCATAAACAACCTCAACGGCAAAGCAAAACAGCACAGGATTTTCAAGGTGCTATTGGAGGAGATGTCTGCTGAATATGGTGAATATGAATTTGGTGAATCTGAACTTGCATTTTTGACTGATATTACTGGAAAACTAAACCACTTGAGCTGCGAGCTGCAAGGCAATGACAAAACTATATATTTTTTATGGAACAGCCTGCCCGAACCAGTGTTTCTTGTGGGGATCTTTTCTGCCAGGGCTTGCCGGCTTGGTCGGTGGTTGTTGCTGCAGTTGTCGCCCTTGCTGGGACAGCTGGGGTTTAACTTTGCAGCCTCCCGGCTGTGAAGTGGACCCCGTTGCTGTCCCAGTCTGGGTGGGTGCTGTGGCGATGTTCCTATAGCCAAGCTGGCTCCTGGAATGAAGAGATTCCCAAAAACCGTTTCCTAACTGCAGAGCCAAGCATATGTTTACATGTTTAGGTCAATAATGTGATGAACAGCTTCATGTTGTCTTGTGATTTAAGTTTTTAACCTAAGTAAGCCTATACATGCCACCTGTTACTAATCCAGTTGATATGGTTCTTCATTTGTGTCTAAGTGATATAAAAACATTGTTTTTATATTTAAAGCCCTAAGCAACAAAACAGTTGTCTATACAAAAGACCTTTTTACAATTGTGCACTTTTAACAGGACTCTGAGTAAATGTGACCAATGTATGGTGGATGTTCACAGACTGTTTAAAACTGAATGTGACAGAGACTTTGGAGAAGTGGCTACATTGTTCTGAACTTCTTTGTTTCACCCACAGAAAAGTTAAATTGGTGATTTTTTTTAAAGCTGCTGAAAAAATTATCTTTTTAAAATTGCAATTTCTAATTTGGGTTTTACATTTTGTGTTCCATTTTTTGTGATTTTATTAGAAAGATTTATTTCTTTGGTGTTTAAAGGTGGTACATATTGTATATACACAATCATCTTAGAGACATTTGCTATATGTTGTGGTTTTTGTCGTTGTAGTTTAATTTCTTTGGATGTATAGAAAAGAAAAGAAGTTGCAGCATTGATTAAAAAAGCATAAAAGAGACATTTACTGTCTGATGTTACATCTGTACATCTGAGTGTACTGAGGCTGGGTTTTGTTTTGGAGCACATTCGTATGTGTCGTTTGTAAAAAAAAAAAACAAGATAAAATATAAAGTTAATTGTATTTTGGATGAATAAAAAAGCAATGATTAGTGCTAAAGATGTATAAAAGCCAAACAAAACAAAGGAAAAGGCTGTCTTTCAGTGTTGGACTAGGCTTTCTGACTGTTGTCATTCTTGTCTGCCACTCCTGGCTAATTTACATGTGAGCACACAGCCGGGGGGGGGGGGGGACTCCACTCCTACAGCAAGGGAGACTGAGGAAAGGCTGGAGGATGTAAGATTAAAAAAAATCCTAGAGTTGACCAGTTCATTTTGTATATGTATATATTTTTTATTTTGGTGCTGATAACCTAAACAAAAGCTATGATAAAAATATTTGTTTGAGTCAAAATGTCCAAAAAGTTGCTTTCAGCACAATAGGGTGATTAAGGTGGTTAAATGTTTCTCGTACGTATAGTGCTGCTTTTCAAACGTGGAGCTTTGTAAGACACATCTAATTCTGAAATCTCAGCTTCCTGAGACAAACGGCTGACTGATATGACGCTTCTTTCTATGACTGCAACACAATCGACCACTTCCTGTTTGGTGGTGGCGTACGAAGGCACCGTCAGATGTACAGCCATGAAACTTTAG
This sequence comes from Oryzias latipes, assembly GCF_053564925.1. Lineage (NCBI taxonomy): Eukaryota > Metazoa > Chordata > Actinopteri > Beloniformes > Adrianichthyidae > Oryzias > Oryzias latipes. The sequence goes on along the minus strand of NC_136256.1, from coordinate 13,311,388 downwards.
ATGATGAGAGAATACCCTTCTGAGTATCTCCAGTTTTAATTTCATGCACATCCGACCAAGCACAGAGAAAATACAGGGCAGAATGTGCCCCATGCAGTAACTAGGTGGCGCTATAGAGCTTGTCCAAAGTTGTCATATCCATGGGTTCAGAATGGAAGCTTTATCATATCCATTGAATTTCAGTGAGATTGGACAAGGAATGTGCACGTGAGAGCAACATTTGTGTGCATGGCGAGACGCCCAACTTTGCCGCTATATCACAACCACACCCCCGCATTGAAAGATATGTTTTTTATCAGAGTAAACTTCAATGGTTTTTCAACAGGTGGACATCATTTTTAGGTGTGTAGGCTCATCCTACTTGGAGCAGTGATGCTCCAAGTCAAACATGTCATTTCCTGTTGCCAACAGGTGGCGCTACATCTGTTCCGGATTCTTCCACTGCTGATGTGTTTAAATCAGACTATAATCATGCACATCAATTTTTGATCAGATTAGATTATGCATGGCTGAGTAATGGCCATTTGTCTTTTCATGGCATGTTTTTGAAACGACCTCCAATATTGACGTGCCGCCACGGTCACAAACAACCATAAAAACTTAAAAGCTTCGCAATTTACCATCGGACATGTGTTTAGTTTACAAAACCAAATTTTGGAGTCATTATTCACAAATCTGTAGGAGGCGTTCGTTCTAGAACGAGGCCTGCAAATGACCAAAATACAGCAAAAATGACATATTGACATCAATATAGCATACTTCCTGTGCATCTGACAGCTTGGTCCAAAGAGACTTTTTTGTAGGTTTTCATCTGATGAACATGTCCTGTAAAAATCAAGCTTGTATGTTAAAGAACATGGCGGGGCTCGCGAAAACAAACATTGTAGGTGGCGCTATTGAGCCGTTTTTGTGCACACATGCGAGTGCTGTATATCTAAGTTGGAGATATGTAAGAGGCATCTCATTCTGAAATCTCAGCCTGGTGATACAAACAGCTGATTTATTATGAATTTTTAATTTTCTGACTGCAACGCAATCAACCACTATCTGTTTGGCGGTGGCTTGCGCAAGCACCGTCAGGCGTACGCCCATGAAACTTTAAACGATGAGAGAAAACCCTTCTGAGTATCTCCTATTGTAATTTTATGAACGTCGGACAAAGCACAGAGAAAAGATGGGTCAGAATGTGACAAAAAATGTATTTGTCTATATCTAGGTGGCGCTATGGAGCTCGTCCAAGATTGTCATATCTATGGTTTCAGAATGGAAGCCTCATCATCTCCATCGAAGTTCAGTGAGATCGGACAAGGAATGTGCACGTGAGAGCAACTTTTGTGTGCATGGCGTGACGCCCAACTTCGCCGCTCTGTCATGACCACACCCCCGCATTGAAAGTTATGGCTTTTTGTCAGAGTAAACTTCAATGGCTTTTTAACAGGTGGATATCATTTTGAGGTGTGTCGGCTCATCCTACTTGGAGCAGTGATGCTCCAAATCAAACATGTCATTTCCTCTTGCCAGCAGGTGGCGCTACACCTGTTCCGGATTCTTCCACTGCAGATGTGTTCAGAGTCAGACTGCAATCATGCACATAAATTTTGGATCAAATTGGATTATGCATGGCTGAATAATGGCCATTTTTCTTTTCATGGCGTGTTTTCAAAATGACCTCGAATTTTGACGCGCCGCCACGGTCACAAACAACCGTAAAAACTTAAAAGCTTTGCAATTTAACATCGGACATGTGTTTAGTTTACAAAACCAAAGTTTGGAGTCATTATTCATAAATCTCTAGGAGGAGTTCGTTCTAGAACGAGACCTGCAAATGTCCAAAATGCAGCAAAAATGACATATTGACATCAATATAGCAGACTTCTTGTGCGACTGACAGCTTGGTACCAAGAGACTTTTTTGTAGGTTTCCATCTGATGGACATTCCTTGAAAAAATCAAGCTTGTATGTCAAAGCATGTGGCGGGGCTCGCCAAAACAAATTTTGTAGGTGGCGCTATCGAGCCATTTTTGTGCACCCATGTCAGTCTCCCATAAAATATAAAATTTTTCGCGACTCCTGATGTGTGTGCGAAATTTGGTGAGTTTTGGGGTATGTTAAAGGCCTCAAAAAGGCGACTGTTCCGTCGGAAGAAAAATAATAATAATAATAATCCGAGTAAATACAATAGGGTCCTTGCACTACGTGCTCGGGCCCTAATAATAAACATTCGAATTACAATAGGGTCCTTGCACTCCGTGCTCGGGCCCTAATAATAACTCTAACAGATACAATAGGGTCCTTGCACTCCGTGCTCGGGCCCTAATAATAAACCTAACAGATACAATAGGGTCCTTGCACTCCGTGCTCGGGCCCTAATAAACCTAACAGATACAATAGGGTCCTTGCACTCCGTGCTCGGGCCCTAATAATAAACCTAACAGATACAATAGGGTCCTTGCACTCCGTGCTCGGGCCCTAATAATAAACCTAACAGATACAATAGGGTCCTTGCACTCCGTGCTCGGGCCCTAATAATAACTCTTACAGATACAATAGGGTCCTTGCGCCCTAATAATAATAAACATTCGAATTACAATAGGGTCCTTGCACTCCGTGCTCGGGCCCTAATAATAAACCTAACAGATACAATAGGGTCCTTGCACTCCGTGCTCGGGCCCTAATAAGTATTCAAATGGTAAAGTGATGCATTTTGCTGGTCCTACTTCTTCTCCTTGTCTGACAGAAATACTACATTATCAGCACTATGAGGTGCATTTCAAAGCTTTCTCTTTTTTTAAATGACAGTGCGCCTTGAAATCTGGAGGGCCTGTCATTGGGATTAATTCTGGTGGTGCTTACTGATGTTGAAGAAATTTTGAGGTACAAAGCATGCTGTCAAAATGTCAAAAGTGTAGCTGTGTCAAACTGTTTTTTTTACGTGTTGCTAACAGCGGAGTAACAGTAACATTTGTTTTACTGGTTTTACAGAGGGGAAAATACAGTAACTTTAAGTCAAGCAACAGTTGCTCATCATGAATGTCATAGAGATTTACATTTCATTTAAAAAAAAAAGAAATATGACTAAGTAAAAGTAACCAATGATTTACTGTTCAGATGTGGAATCTGAAGTCTTCCTATTGCTCAGACGATTAGGGGTCAGCAGGTACATCTGGGGAGATTTGCAACACTGAGGCCAGAATTCTTCTGTTTTATAGAAACTATCCCCCCTATGAGAACCCTTCAAGCATATTTACGTGGGCACACTAAACCTGCTGGAGAACTCATCCATCCATTCAATTTCCAAAGCCCTATCTGGATCATGGGGTTGCTGGAGCCTATCCCAACCACTGTTGGCAGATGACAAGCTACGCTTTGGTTTGGCAATCTGTCACAGGGCCCCACACTGCAAAATCTGACTCTTAAAAAGTAAAAAAGACTACTGTTACAGGAAAAAGTGCTTTTATTTACTGTCTTGGAAGATAAAAAAAAACTTTTCATAAATCAATAGCAAAATATGCTAATCTTAATCCATGTCCTGGAGACTAGAATATTTTTTCTTAAAAGAAGACTTCTTGTTAAGACCCTTTTTCTTAACCTATTGTCAGATGTTTCTGTTTACTTGATGAAAATCTGCCAGTGGGGTAAGAATTTTTTGATTTCTTTTCTGATGGGCCTGTTTTTTGCAATGTTTTGCAAAATATTAGAGTTTAAAAAACGAAGCATCTGAAAATATCTGTTTGCTGTAAAGCAGGTTCTTTACTCTGGGTGATGCAGTAAAAACATCTGTAAAACTTTGGTTTTAAACTAAATAAATAAAGCCCCTGATATGCATAATGAGGAAGTTCTTTGCATTTATCTTTGAATTAGGAAATCATAGCCTGGCTTTACCAGAAACAACACTTATCCCTTATACTGTACTTTTCATTTTACTGTACATGAATATAACCGGCCAACAATAGAATTATTTCCCATAATGCCCAAAATGAAACCGAGTGCTAAAGGTCAGGTTGGTATGGCACTAGTAAATGCTACACATGGTTCTATGGACACATGTTTTGTAACAAAAAACAAACAAGACACATGCAGAATCCTGTTATCCAAAGAGGAAGAAGAAAAAAAGCAAACCAACACAAATCCTTTAAGCTACTGTTCACAACATGTTTGAATAAAATTCCAGCTGACATTTGTCTCCGAATATTGAAGTAACCTCCAGACTTTTCTCACATTGTTTGTTAAATGTGAGGATTTCACCTCATCTCTTCTTTTTTTTTACCGTTGTGTTTGCGATTGTGTGAAAGGGATGTTGGGTTATCAACTGATTCAAAGTGGAGTTTTTGTCATCTCATTTTGTCCCTTCACCTGGCAGGTGTGAAAGCTCACCTGAAGTCTGGTTCAACCAAACAAGGCAACCCGCCAGAAGCAGGATTTCGGTTTACTTGCAAATGAACCATGCTGCGGTTTTTATCAGTGTGAAGGAGCAGGTACTAAAGTGTGGAAGAAAAACTATAAAAATGCAGATGTATTTTATTAATTTATTTTTGATATAAATTGATGATCAGTGAAAGAAACTAGCTTTCTTCACATTTCAAGTGTAACAAACTGTTGCTGGTATTTTGGCCCATTCCTCCATGCAGATCTCCTCTAGAGCAGTGATGTTTTGGGGCTGTTGCTGGGCAACACGGACTTTAAACTCCCTCCAAAGATTTTCTATGGGGTTGAGATCTGGAGACTGGCTAGACCACTCCAGGACCTTGAAATACTTCTTACAAGGCCACTCCTTCATTACCCGAGCATTGTGTTTGGGATCTTTGTCATGCTGAGGTTTTCACCCAGAATCTGACGATACATGGCCCCATTCATTCTTTCCCTTACAGGGATCAGTCATCCTGGTCCCTTTGCTGAAAAACACCCCCAAAGCATGGTGTTTCCACCCTCATGCTTTAGGTATGTTGTTCTTTGGATCAACTCAGCATTCCTTCTCCGCCAAACAGGAGGAGTTGAGTTCTTATTAAAAATTTCTATTTTGGTTTCATCTGACAATAGGACATTGTCCCAATCCTCTTCTGGATCATCCAAATGCTCTCTAGCAAACTTTAGACGGGCTGCACATGTCCTGGCTTTAGTGGGTCGACACGTCTGGCACTGCAGGATTTAAGACCCTGGCGGTGCAGTGTGTTTCTGATGGTAGCATTTGTTACTTTGGTTCCAGCTCTCTGCAGGTCATTCACTGGGCCCCCCTGTGTTGCTCTGGGATTTTTGCTCACCGTTGTTGTGATCTTTGACCCAACAGGGTGAAATCTTGCAGGGAGCCCCAGATGGAGGGGGATTATCAGTGGTTTTGAGTGTCTTTCATTTCCTAAAAGAAATGCTCCCACAGTTGATGTCTTCACACCAAGCTGCTTACCTTTTGCAGATTCAGTCTTCCCAGCCTGGTGCAGGTCAACAATTTGGTTTCTGGTGTCCTTAGACAGCTCTTTGGTCTTGGCCATAGTGGAGTTTGGATTTTGACTGTTTGAGGTCATGGACAGGTGCCTTTTATATACATAACAAGTTTAAACAGGTGCCATTAATATAGGGAACAAGTGGATGACAGAGGATATTCTTACAGAAGAGGTTTCCATTAGAGCCAGAAATCTTGTTTGTAATTGACCAAATACTCCTATTATTACACCATTTTCCACCATAATTTACAAAAAACCTCTTTAAAATTCAGACAATGTGATCTTCTGGATTTTTCTGTATCATTTTGTCTCTCATGGTTAATTTATAGCTAAGATGAAAATTACAGGTCTCTTTCATCTTTTTAAATGGAAGAACTTGCACAACTTTTGCCTCACTGTAAGTTGCGCCATCAGATGGCTTCAGCGTAAAAAACTTTCTGTCCGGTCGGATTTCTCAGCTAAATAGACTCAGACTTGACGGGTCACGTCCTCCTTTACGTTCTCAGCATTTCGCAGCAGAGTGCAGAGCTTGGTGACTGATCATTCGGCTTGTAATTTCCTAATTTCCCATCCACTTGAAAACTTAAAGAGTGCCAAGACTTTTTTCTTTTCCCCCGAACACAAGCCACCTTTTTTTTTTTTTTCCCACATAAGACCAAATGGGAAGAATCTTCCAGCCCATTAGGCAGACGTTCTGTGTCGTAAAAGTTTGGTGGCACTGCCTTCCCTCTCCGCCTCCTGGCAGCAGCAGCACGGAACAGTGTGTTTGATCTGCAGGCTGCAGGTTAATAGAAATCAGCCCGCTCATCAGCAATAGTGGATTGAACCTAACCACCCACCTCCGCCCTGTCAATTCAGATTTGGAAAAAACCCACCAGCACTGGCCGTGCTCTCATTTCCCTCTGTCAGGTAATCAGTATCGCACTATAATCCCCCACAGGAACCAAATCACAGTGACTTGTGCTTCCTTGTTATGGCCCGCAGCAGCAGTCACTGACTGCAAGGACCATATTGTTTTCGCAGTTGGAACGACGACTTCGCCGCCTTTCAGCGAGAATTTGACCCCCGCCGCATGCTCGAAAAGTCACCAAAATGTGCACACACCTGGGATAAATTGCAAATGAATTTTCCACAAAGTCAACGTCACCCCCCCGAAGACGATGACATCACGGCCAGCGATCCCGTCAAAAAAATGAATGGGCCGAAAATCGCGTATGGGGCCGAACAAAATGTACTTCAAAATACAGTCGCCAAACCAATACACACGTGTCGGGGATATCCCAAAGATGTTTTGAAATCATTATGGGACGGCCACACGACCTACAGCTTGGCGGCCATTTTGTGGCGAACTCTGAGAATTGGCGATTTTCGTGTTTTCCCACAATATGGGGAAAAGACACTTTTGTTTGAACGATTTTCACGCAATTGCACACACTTGCTGCCAGCTCCAGTCTACAAACACCCTAGAAGTGTCGTTGACCTTTGACCTTGGGAAAAGGCCGCCATCTGGAATTTTCTCAAAAAAGCACCTTTAGCACCAGATACAAACGAAAACTCGTCGTTGGAATTTTCATCAATCGTCTCGTAACTTTTCGGGCACCAACGGCCAGCTACTCTGGAAAAAATGTTGGAATTAGAAGTTGTAGATTTTGAATGACGTGCGCGTGGCGAGCTAGCAACCGTTGCCATCTTGGCTAGCTCGCACATTTTTCATTGGAACGTCGTGAAGAGGAAATATGCGATTCCTTGGCCCGCGCTGAACAAAACGATGCTACGCACGACAAGATCGATAAAGGAATGTGGGCGTGGTAAGCAAAAAACCGTCGCAAAAAAATGTGCCGACTCGGCAAAAACGAAAACATTCGGAACTTTTTTTTTGAGAATCGACTAACGAAACCAATATACCCTTGTCCGCGATATCCAAAGGACATTTTGAAATCATTACGGGATGGTGACACGACCTACGGTTTGGCGGCCATTTTGTGCCAAAATCTGTCGTTTTGCGTTTTTCGCGTTTTTACACAATATGGAAAAATAAACATTTTTTCGAGCGATTTTCACGAAATTTGACTCACATGTTGCTAGAGCAAGTCCACAACTACCTCTGGAGTTTCGTCCACCTTTGACCTCGGGAAAAGGCCGCCATCTTGAATTTTCTATAAAAAACGCCTTTACCCCTGGATTCAATCGTAAACTTGTCGTTGGAATTTTCCGCGATCGTCTCGAAACTTTTTGGGCATCAACGTCAAGCTACTGTGAAAAAAACGTTGCAATTAGAAGTTGTAGATTTTGAACGGCGTCCGCGTGGCGAGCTCGCAAAGTCGCGCACTGCTATTCCTCATACCTTATTATGGCCCGCAGCAGCAGTCACTGACTGCAAGGACCATATTGTTTTCGCAGTTGGAACGACGACTTCGCCGCCTTTCAGCGAGAATTTGACCCCCGCCGCATGCTCGAAAAGTCACCAAAATGTGCACACACCTGGGATAAATTGCAAATGAATTTTCCACAAAGTCAACGTCACCCCCCCGAAGACGATGACATCACGGCCAGCGATCCCGTCAAAAAAATGAATGGGCCGAAAATCGCGTATGGGGCCGAACAAAATGTACTTCAAAATACAGTCGCCAAACCAATACACACGTGTCGGGGATATCCCAAAGATGTTTTGAAATCATTATGGGACGGCCACACGACCTACAGCTTGGCGGCCATTTTGTGGCGAACTCTGAGAATTGGCGATTTTCGTGTTTTCCCACAATATGGGGAAAAGACACTTTTGTTTGAACGATTTTCACGCAATTGCACACACTTGCTGCCAGCTCCAGTCTACAAACACCCTAGAAGTGTCGTTGACCTTTGACCTTGGGAAAAGGCCGCCATCTGGAATTTTCTCAAAAAAGCACCTTTAGCACCAGATACAAACGAAAACTCGTCGTTGGAATTTTCATCAATCGTCTCGTAACTTTTCGGGCACCAACGGCCAGCTACTCTGGAAAAAATGTTGGAATTAGAAGTTGTAGATTTTGAATGACGTGCGCGTGGCGAGCTAGCAACCGTTGCCATCTTGGCTAGCTCGCACATTTTTCATTGGAACGTCGTGAAGAGGAAATATGCGATTCCTTGGCCCGCGCTGAACAAAACGATGCTACGCACGACAAGATCGATAAAGGAATGTGGGCGTGGTAAGCAAAAAACCGTCGCAAAAAAATGTGCCGACTCGGCAAAAACGAAAACATTCGGAACTTTTTTTTTGAGAATCGACTAACGAAACCAATATACCCTTGTCCGCGATATCCAAAGGACATTTTGAAATCATTACGGGATGGTGACACGACCTACGGTTTGGCGGCCATTTTGTGCCAAAATCTGTCGTTTTGCGTTTTTACGCGTTTTTACACAATATGGAAAAATAAACATTTTTTCGAGCGATTTTCACGAAATTTGACTCACATGTTGCTAGAGCAAGTCCACAACTACCTCTGGAGTTTCGTCCACCTTTGACCTCGGGAAAAGGCCGCCATCTTGAATTTTCTATAAAAAACGCCTTTACCCCTGGATTCAATCGTAAACTTGTCGTTGGAATTTTCCGCGATCGTCTCGAAACTTTTTGGGCATCAACGTCAAGCTACTGTGAAAAAAACGTTGCAATTAGAAGTTGTAGATTTTGAACGGCGTCCGCGTGGCGAGCTCGCAAAGTCGCGCACTGCTATTCCTCATACCTTATTATGGCCCGCAGCAGCAGTCACTGACTGCAAGGACCATATTGTTTTCGCAGTTGGAACGACGACTTCGCCGCCTTTCAGCGAGAATTTGACCCCCGCCGCATGCTCGAAAAGTCACCAAAATGTGCACACACCTGGGATAAATTGCAAATGAATTTTCCACAAAGTCAACGTCACCCCCCCGAAGACGATGACATCACGGCCAGCGATCCCGTCAAAAAAATGAATGGGCCGAAAATCGCGTATGGGGCCGAACAAAATGTACTTCAAAATACAGTCGCCAAACCAATACACACGTGTCGGGGATATCCCAAAGATGTTTTGAAATCATTATGGGACGGCCACACGACCTACAGCTTGGCGGCCATTTTGTGGCGAACTCTGAGAATTGGCGATTTTCGTGTTTTCCCACAATATGGGGAAAAGACACTTTTGTTTGAACGATTTTCACGCAATTGCACACACTTGCTGCCAGCTCCAGTCTACAAACACCCTAGAAGTGTCGTTGACCTTTGACCTTGGGAAAAGGCCGCCATCTGGAATTTTCTCAAAAAAGCACCTTTAGCACCAGATACAAACGAAAACTCGTCGTTGGAATTTTCATCAATCGTCTCGTAACTTTTCGGGCACCAACGGCCAGCTACTCTGGAAAAAATGTTGGAATTAGAAGTTGTAGATTTTGAATGACGTGCGCGTGGCGAGCTAGCAACCGTTGCCATCTTGGCTAGCTCGCACATTTTTCATTGGAACGTCGTGAAGAGGAAATATGCGATTCCTTGGCCCGCGCTGAACAAAACGATGCTACGCACGACAAGATCGATAAAGGAATGTGGGCGTGGTAAGCAAAAAACCGTCGCAAAAAAATGTGCCGACTCGGCAAAAACGAAAACATTCGGAACTTTTTTTTTGAGAATCGACTAACGAAACCAATATACCCTTGTCCGCGATATCCAAAGGACATTTTGAAATCATTACGGGATGGTGACACGACCTACGGTTTGGCGGCCATTTTGTGCCAAAATCTGTCGTTTTGCGTTTTTCGCGTTTTTACACAATATGGAAAAATAAACATTTTTTCGAGCGATTTTCACGAAATTTGACTCACATGTTGCTAGAGCAAGTCCACAACTACCTCTGGAGTTTCGTCCACCTTTGACCTCGGGAAAAGGCCGCCATCTTGAATTTTCTATAAAAAACGCCTTTACCCCTGGATTCAATCGTAAACTTGTCGTTGGAATTTTCCGCGATCGTCTCGAAACTTTTTGGGCATCAACGTCAAGCTACTGTGAAAAAAACGTTGCAATTAGAAGTTGTAGATTTTGAACGGCGTCCGCGTGGCGAGCTCGCAAAGTCGCGCACTGCTATTCCTCATACCTTATTATGGCCCGCAGCAGCAGTCACTGACTGCAAGGACCATATTGTTTTCGCAGTTGGAACGACGACTTCGCCGCCTTTCAGCGAGAATTTGACCCCCGCCGCATGCTCGAAAAGTCACCAAAATGTGCACACACCTGGGATAAATTGCAAATGAATTTTCCACAAAGTCAACGTCACCCCCCCGAAGACGATGACATCACGGCCAGCGATCCCGTCAAAAAAATGAATGGGCCGAAAATCGCGTATGGGGCCGAACAAAATGTACTTCAAAATACAGTCGCCAAACCAATACACACGTGTCGGGGATATCCCAAAGATGTTTTGAAATCATTATGGGACGGCCACACGACCTACAGCTTGGCGGCCATTTTGTGGCGAACTCTGAGAATTGGCGATTTTCGTGTTTTCCCACAATATGGGGAAAAGACACTTTTGTTTGAACGATTTTCACGCAATTGCACACACTTGCTGCCAGCTCCAGTCTACAAACACCCTAGAAGTGTCGTTGACCTTTGACCTTGGGAAAAGGCCGCCATCTGGAATTTTCTCAAAAAAGCACCTTTAGCACCAGATACAAACGAAAACTCGTCGTTGGAATTTTCATCAATCGTCTCGTAACTTTTCGGGCACCAACGGCCAGCTACTCTGGAAAAAATGTTGGAATTAGAAGTTGTAGATTTTGAATGACGTGCGCGTGGCGAGCTAGCAACCGTTGCCATCTTGGCTAGCTCGCACATTTTTCATTGGAACGTCGTGAAGAGGAAATATGCGATTCCTTGGCCCGCGCTGAACAAAACGATGCTACGCACGACAAGATCGATAAAGGAATGTGGGCGTGGTAAGCAAAAAACCGTCGCAAAAAAATGTGCCGACTCGGCAAAAACGAAAACATTCGGAACTTTTTTTTTGAGAATCGACTAACGAAACCAATATACCCTTGTCCGCGATATCCAAAGGACATTTTGAAATCATTACGGGATGGTGACACGACCTACGGTTTGGCGGCCATTTTGTGCCAAAATCTGTCGTTTTGCGTTTTTCGCGTTTTTACACAATATGGAAAAATAAACATTTTTTCGAGCGATTTTCACGAAATTTGACTCACATGTTGCTAGAGCAAGTCCACAACTACCTCTGGAGTTTCGTCCACCTTTGACCTCGGGAAAAGGCCGCCATCTTGAATTTTCTATAAAAAACGCCTTTACCCCTGGATTCAATCGTAAACTTGTCGTTGGAATTTTCCGCGATCGTCTCGAAACTTTTTGGGCATCAACGTCAAGCTACTGTGAAAAAAACGTTGCAATTAGAAGTTGTAGATTTTGAACGGCGTCCGCGTGGCGAGCTCGCAAAGTCGCGCACTGCTATTCCTCATACCTTATTATGGCCCGCAGCAGCAGTCACTGACTGCAAGGACCATATTGTTTTCGCAGTTGGAACGACGACTTCGCCGCCTTTCAGCGAGAATTTGACCCCCGCCGCATGCTCGAAAAGTCACCAAAATGTGCACACACCTGGGATAAATTGCAAATGAATTTTCCACAAAGTCAACGTCACCCCCCCGAAGACGATGACATCACGGCCAGCGATCCCGTCAAAAAAATGAATGGGCCGAAAATCGCGTATGGGGCCGAACAAAATGTACTTCAAAATACAGTCGCCAAACCAATACACACGTGTCGGGGATATCCCAAAGATGTTTTGAAATCATTATGGGACGGCCACACGACCTACAGCTTGGCGGCCATTTTGTGGCGAACTCTGAGAATTGGCGATTTTCGTGTTTTCCCACAATATGGGGAAAAGACACTTTTGTTTGAACGATTTTCACGCAATTGCACACACTTGCTGCCAGCTCCAGTCTACAAACACCCTAGAAGTGTCGTTGACCTTTGACCTTGGGAAAAGGCCGCCATCTGGAATTTTCTCAAAAAAGCACCTTTAGCACCAGATACAAACGAAAACTCGTCGTTGGAATTTTCATCAATCGTCTCGTAACTTTTCGGGCACCAACGGCCAGCTACTCTGGAAAAAATGTTGGAATTAGAAGTTGTAGATTTTGAATGACGTGCGCGTGGCGAGCTAGCAACCGTTGCCATCTTGGCTAGCTCGCACATTTTTCATTGGAACGTCGTGAAGAGGAAATATGCGATTCCTTGGCCCGCGCTGAACAAAACGATGCTACGCACGACAAGATCGATAAAGGAATGTGGGCGTGGTAAGCAAAAAACCGTCGCAAAAAAATGTGCCGACTCGGCAAAAACGAAAACATTCGGAACTTTTTTTTTGAGAATCGACTAACGAAACCAATATACCCTTGTCCGCGATATCCAAAGGACATTTTGAAATCATTACGGGATGGTGACACGACCTACGGTTTGGCGGCCATTTTGTGCCAAAATCTGTCGTTTTGCGTTTTTCGCGTTTTTACACAATATGGAAAAATAAACATTTTTTCGAGCGATTTTCACGAAATTTGACTCACATGTTGCTAGAGCAAGTCCACAACTACCTCTGGAGTTTCGTCCACCTTTGACCTCGGGAAAAGGCCGCCATCTTGAATTTTCTATAAAAAACGCCTTTACCCCTGGATTCAATCGTAAACTTGTCGTTGGAATTTTCCGCGATCGTCTCGAAACTTTTTGGGCATCAACGTCAAGCTACTGTGAAAAAAACGTTGCAATTAGAAGTTGTAGATTTTGAACGGCGTCCGCGTGGCGAGCTCGCAAAGTCGCGCACTGCTATTCCTCATACCTTATTATGGCCCGCAGCAGCAGTCACTGACTGCAAGGACCATATTGTTTTCGCAGTTGGAACGACGACTTCGCCGCCTTTCAGCGAGAATTTGACCCCCGCCGCATGCTCGAAAAGTCACCAAAATGTGCACACACCTGGGATAAATTGCAAATGAATTTTCCACAAAGTCAACGTCACCCCCCCGAAGACGATGACATCACGGCCAGCGATCCCGTCAAAAAAATGAATGGGCCGAAAATCGCGTATGGGGCCGAACAAAATGTACTTCAAAATACAGTCGCCAAACCAATACACACGTGTCGGGGATATCCCAAAGATGTTTTGAAATCATTATGGGACGGCCACACGACCTACAGCTTGGCGGCCATTTTGTGGCGAACTCTGAGAATTGGCGATTTTCGTGTTTTCCCACAATATGGGGAAAAGACACTTTTGTTTGAACGATTTTCACGCAATTGCACACACTTGCTGCCAGCTCCAGTCTACAAACACCCTAGAAGTGTCGTTGACCTTTGACCTTGGGAAAAGGCCGCCATCTGGAATTTTCTCAAAAAAGCACCTTTAGCACCAGATACAAACGAAAACTCGTCGTTGGAATTTTCATCAATCGTCTCGTAACTTTTCGGGCACCAACGGCCAGCTACTCTGGAAAAAATGTTGGAATTAGAAGTTGTAGATTTTGAATGACGTGCGCGTGGCGAGCTAGCAACCGTTGCCATCTTGGCTAGCTCGCACATTTTTCATTGGAACGTCGTGAAGAGGAAATATGCGATTCCTTGGCCCGCGCTGAACAAAACGATGCTACGCACGACAAGATCGATAAAGGAATGTGGGCGTGGTAAGCAAAAAACCGTCGCAAAAAAATGTGCCGACTCGGCAAAAACGAAAACATTCGGAACTTTTTTTTTGAGAATCGACTAACGAAACCAATATACCCTTGTCCGCGATATCCAAAGGACATTTTGAAATCATTACGGGATGGTGACACGACCTACGGTTTGGCGGCCATTTTGTGCCAAAATCTGTCGTTTTGCGTTTTTCGCGTTTTTACACAATATGGAAAAATAAACATTTTTTCGAGCGATTTTCACGAAATTTGACTCACATGTTGCTAGAGCAAGTCCACAACTACCTCTGGAGTTTCGTCCACCTTTGACCTCGGGAAAAGGCCGCCATCTTGAATTTTCTATAAAAAACGCCTTTACCCCTGGATTCAATCGTAAACTTGTCGTTGGAATTTTCCGCGATCGTCTCGAAACTTTTTGGGCATCAACGTCAAGCTACTGTGAAAAAAACGTTGCAATTAGAAGTTGTAGATTTTGAACGGCGTCTGCGTGGCGAGCTCGCAAAGTCGCGCACTGCTATTCCTCATACCTTATTATGGCCCGCAGCAGCAGTCACTGACTGCAAGGACCATATTGTTTTCGCAGTTGGAACGACGACTTCGCCGCCTTTCAGCGAGAATTTGACCCCCGCCGCATGCTCGAAAAGTCACCAAAATGTGCACACACCTGGGATAAATTGCAAATGAATTTTCCACAAAGTCAACGTCACCCCCCCGAAGACGATGACATCACGGCCAGCGATCCCGTCAAAAAAATGAATGGGCCGAAAATCGCGTATGGGGCCGAACAAAATGTACTTCAAAATACAGTCGCCAAACCAATACACACGTGTCGGGGATATCCCAAAGATGTTTTGAAATCATTATGGGACGGCCACACGACCTACAGCTTGGCGGCCATTTTGTGGCGAACTCTGAGAATTGGCGATTTTCGTGTTTTCCCACAATATGGGGAAAAGACACTTTTGTTTGAACGATTTTCACGCAATTGCACACACTTGCTGCCAGCTCCAGTCTACAAACACCCTAGAAGTGTCGTTGACCTTTGACCTTGGGAAAAGGCCGCCATCTGGAATTTTCTCAAAAAAGCACCTTTAGCACCAGATACAAACGAAAACTCGTCGTTGGAATTTTCATCAATCGTCTCGTAACTTTTCGGGCACCAACGGCCAGCTACTCTGGAAAAAATGTTGGAATTAGAAGTTGTAGATTTTGAATGACGTGCGCGTGGCGAGCTAGCAACCGTTGCCATCTTGGCTAGCTCGCACATTTTTCATTGGAACGTCGTGAAGAGGAAATATGCGATTCCTTGGCCCGCGCTGAACAAAACGATGCTACGCACGACAAGATCGATAAAGGAATGTGGGCGTGGTAAGCAAAAAACCGTCGCAAAAAAATGTGCCGACTCGGCAAAAACGAAAACATTCGGAACTTTTTTTTTGAGAATCGACTAACGAAACCAATATACCCTTGTCCGCGATATCCAAAGGACATTTTGAAATCATTACGGGATGGTGACACGACCTACGGTTTGGCGGCCATTTTGTGCCAAAATCTGTCGTTTTGCGTTTTTCGCGTTTTTACACAATATGGAAAAATAAACATTTTTTCGAGCGATTTTCACGAAATTTGACTCACATGTTGCTAGAGCAAGTCCACAACTACCTCTGGAGTTTCGTCCACCTTTGACCTCGGGAAAAGGCCGCCATCTTGAATTTTCTATAAAAAACGCCTTTACCCCTGGATTCAATCGTAAACTTGTCGTTGGAATTTTCCGCGATCGTCTCGAAACTTTTTGGGCATCAACGTCAAGCTACTGTGAAAAAAACGTTGCAATTAGAAGTTGTAGATTTTGAACGGCGTCCGCGTGGCGAGCTCGCAAAGTCGCGCACTGCTATTCCTCATACCTTATTATGGCCCGCAGCAGCAGTCACTGACTGCAAGGACCATATTGTTTTCGCAGTTGGAACGACGACTTCGCCGCCTTTCAGCGAGAATTTGACCCCCGCCGCATGCTCGAAAAGTCACCAAAATGTGCACACACCTGGGATAAATTGCAAATGAATTTTCCACAAAGTCAACGTCACCCCCCCGAAGACGATGACATCACGGCCAGCGATCCCGTCAAAAAAATGAATGGGCCGAAAATCGCGTATGGGGCCGAACAAAATGTACTTCAAAATACAGTCGCCAAACCAATACACACGTGTCGGGGATATCCCAAAGATGTTTTGAAATCATTATGGGACGGCCACACGACCTACAGCTTGGCGGCCATTTTGTGGCGAACTCTGAGAATTGGCGATTTTCGTGTTTTCCCACAATATGGGGAAAAGACACTTTTGTTTGAACGATTTTCACGCAATTGCACACACTTGCTGCCAGCTCCAGTCTACAAACACCCTAGAAGTGTCGTTGACCTTTGACCTTGGGAAAAGGCCGCCATCTGGAATTTTCTCAAAAAAGCACCTTTAGCACCAGATACAAACGAAAACTCGTCGTTGGAATTTTCATCAATCGTCTCGTAACTTTTCGGGCACCAACGGCCAGCTACTCTGGAAAAAATGTTGGAATTAGAAGTTGTAGATTTTGAATGACGTGCGCGTGGCGAGCTAGCAACCGTTGCCATCTTGGCTAGCTCGCACATTTTTCATTGGAACGTCGTGAAGAGGAAATATGCGATTCCTTGGCCCGCGCTGAACAAAACGATGCTACGCACGACAAGATCGATAAAGGAATGTGGGCGTGGTAAGCAAAAAACCGTCGCAAAAAAATGTGCCGACTCGGCAAAAACGAAAACATTCGGAACTTTTTTTTTGAGAATCGACTAACGAAACCAATATACCCTTGTCCGCGATATCCAAAGGACATTTTGAAATCATTACGGGATGGTGACACGACCTACGGTTTGGCGGCCATTTTGTGCCAAAATCTGTCGTTTTGCGTTTTTCGCGTTTTTACACAATATGGAAAAATAAACATTTTTTCGAGCGATTTTCACGAAATTTGACTCACATGTTGCTAGAGCAAGTCCACAACTACCTCTGGAGTTTCGTCCACCTTTGACCTCGGGAAAAGGCCGCCATCTTGAATTTTCTATAAAAAACGCCTTTACCCCTGGATTCAATCGTAAACTTGTCGTTGGAATTTTCCGCGATCGTCTCGAAACTTTTTGGGCATCAACGTCAAGCTACTGTGAAAAAAACGTTGCAATTAGAAGTTGTAGATTTTGAACGGCGTCCGCGTGGCGAGCTCGCAAAGTCGCGCACTGCTATTCCTCATACCTTATTATGGCCCGCAGCAGCAGTCACTGACTGCAAGGACCATATTGTTTTCGCAGTTGGAACGACGACTTCGCCGCCTTTCAGCGAGAATTTGACCCCCGCCGCATGCTCGAAAAGTCACCAAAATGTGCACACACCTGGGATAAATTGCAAATGAATTTTCCACAAAGTCAACGTCACCCCCCCGAAGACGATGACATCACGGCCAGCGATCCCGTCAAAAAAATGAATGGGCCGAAAATCGCGTATGGGGCCGAACAAAATGTACTTCAAAATACAGTCGCCAAACCAATACACACGTGTCGGGGATATCCCAAAGATGTTTTGAAATCATTATGGGACGGCCACACGACCTACAGCTTGGCGGCCATTTTGTGGCGAACTCTGAGAATTGGCGATTTTCGTGTTTTCCCACAATATGGGGAAAAGACACTTTTGTTTGAACGATTTTCACGCAATTGCACACACTTGCTGCCAGCTCCAGTCTACAAACACCCTAGAAGTGTCGTTGACCTTTGACCTTGGGAAAAGGCCGCCATCTGGAATTTTCTCAAAAAAGCACCTTTAGCACCAGATACAAACGAAAACTCGTCGTTGGAATTTTCATCAATCGTCTCGTAACTTTTCGGGCACCAACGGCCAGCTACTCTGGAAAAAATGTTGGAATTAGAAGTTGTAGATTTTGAATGACGTGCGCGTGGCGAGCTAGCAACCGTTGCCATCTTGGCTAGCTCGCACATTTTTCATTGGAACGTCGTGAAGAGGAAATATGCGATTCCTTGGCCCGCGCTGAACAAAACGATGCTACGCACGACAAGATCGATAAAGGAATGTGGGCGTGGTAAGCAAAAAACCGTCGCAAAAAAATGTGCCGACTCGGCAAAAACGAAAACATTCGGAACTTTTTTTTTGAGAATCGACTAACGAAACCAATATACCCTTGTCCGCGATATCCAAAGGACATTTTGAAATCATTACGGGATGGTGACACGACCTACGGTTTGGCGGCCATTTTGTGCCAAAATCTGTCGTTTTGCGTTTTTACGCGTTTTTACACAATATGGAAAAATAAACATTTTTTCGAGCGATTTTCACGAAATTTGACTCACATGTTGCTAGAGCAAGTCCACAACTACCTCTGGAGTTTCGTCCACCTTTGACCTCGGGAAAAGGCCGCCATCTTGAATTTTCTATAAAAAACGCCTTTACCCCTGGATTCAATCGTAAACTTGTCGTTGGAATTTTCCGCGATCGTCTCGAAACTTTTTGGGCATCAACGTCAAGCTACTGTGAAAAAAACGTTGCAATTAGAAGTTGTAGATTTTGAACGGCGTCCGCGTGGCGAGCTCGCAAAGTCGCGCACTGCTATTCCTCATACCTTATTATGGCCCGCAGCAGCAGTCACTGACTGCAAGGACCATATTGTTTTCGCAGTTGGAACGACGACTTCGCCGCCTTTCAGCGAGAATTTGACCCCCGCCGCATGCTCGAAAAGTCACCAAAATGTGCACACACCTGGGATAAATTGCAAATGAATTTTCCACAAAGTCAACGTCACCCCCCCGAAGACGATGACATCACGGCCAGCGATCCCGTCAAAAAAATGAATGGGCCGAAAATCGCGTATGGGGCCGAACAAAATGTACTTCAAAATACAGTCGCCAAACCAATACACACGTGTCGGGGATATCCCAAAGATGTTTTGAAATCATTATGGGACGGCCACACGACCTACAGCTTGGCGGCCATTTTGTGGCGAACTCTGAGAATTGGCGATTTTCGTGTTTTCCCACAATATGGGGAAAAGACACTTTTGTTTGAACGATTTTCACGCAATTGCACACACTTGCTGCCAGCTCCAGTCTACAAACACCCTAGAAGTGTCGTTGACCTTTGACCTTGGGAAAAGGCCGCCATCTGGAATTTTCTCAAAAAAGCACCTTTAGCACCAGATACAAACGAAAACTCGTCGTTGGAATTTTCATCAATCGTCTCGTAACTTTTCGGGCACCAACGGCCAGCTACTCTGGAAAAAATGTTGGAATTAGAAGTTGTAGATTTTGAATGACGTGCGCGTGGCGAGCTAGCAACCGTTGCCATCTTGGCTAGCTCGCACATTTTTCATTGGAACGTCGTGAAGAGGAAATATGCGATTCCTTGGCCCGCGCTGAACAAAACGATGCTACGCACGACAAGATCGATAAAGGAATGTGGGCGTGGTAAGCAAAAAACCGTCGCAAAAAAATGTGCCGACTCGGCAAAAACGAAAACATTCGGAACTTTTTTTTTGAGAATCGACTAACGAAACCAATATACCCTTGTCCGCGATATCCAAAGGACATTTTGAAATCATTACGGGATGGTGACACGACCTACGGTTTGGCGGCCATTTTGTGCCAAAATCTGTCGTTTTGCGTTTTTCGCGTTTTTACACAATATGGAAAAATAAACATTTTTTCGAGCGATTTTCACGAAATTTGACTCACATGTTGCTAGAGCAAGTCCACAACTACCTCTGGAGTTTCGTCCACCTTTGACCTCGGGAAAAGGCCGCCATCTTGAATTTTCTATAAAAAACGCCTTTACCCCTGGATTCAATCGTAAACTTGTCGTTGGAATTTTCCGCGATCGTCTCGAAACTTTTTGGGCATCAACGTCAAGCTACTGTGAAAAAAACGTTGCAATTAGAAGTTGTAGATTTTGAACGGCGTCCGCGTGGCGAGCTCGCAAAGTCGCGCACTGCTATTCCTCATACCTTATTATGGCCCGCAGCAGCAGTCACTGACTGCAAGGACCATATTGTTTTCGCAGTTGGAACGACGACTTCGCCGCCTTTCAGCGAGAATTTGACCCCCGCCGCATGCTCGAAAAGTCACCAAAATGTGCACACACCTGGGATAAATTGCAAATGAATTTTCCACAAAGTCAACGTCACCCCCCCGAAGACGATGACATCACGGCCAGCGATCCCGTCAAAAAAATGAATGGGCCGAAAATCGCGTATGGGGCCGAACAAAATGTACTTCAAAATACAGTCGCCAAACCAATACACACGTGTCGGGGATATCCCAAAGATGTTTTGAAATCATTATGGGACGGCCACACGACCTACAGCTTGGCGGCCATTTTGTGGCGAACTCTGAGAATTGGCGATTTTCGTGTTTTCCCACAATATGGGGAAAAGACACTTTTGTTTGAACGATTTTCACGCAATTGCACACACTTGCTGCCAGCTCCAGTCTACAAACACCCTAGAAGTGTCGTTGACCTTTGACCTTGGGAAAAGGCCGCCATCTGGAATTTTCTCAAAAAAGCACCTTTAGCACCAGATACAAACGAAAACTCGTCGTTGGAATTTTCATCAATCGTCTCGTAACTTTTCGGGCACCAACGGCCAGCTACTCTGGAAAAAATGTTGGAATTAGAAGTTGTAGATTTTGAATGACGTGCGCGTGGCGAGCTAGCAACCGTTGCCATCTTGGCTAGCTCGCACATTTTTCATTGGAACGTCGTGAAGAGGAAATATGCGATTCCTTGGCCCGCGCTGAACAAAACGATGCTACGCACGACAAGATCGATAAAGGAATGTGGGCGTGGTAAGCAAAAAACCGTCGCAAAAAAATGTGCCGACTCGGCAAAAACGAAAACATTCGGAACTTTTTTTTTGAGAATCGACTAACGAAACCAATATACCCTTGTCCGCGATATCCAAAGGACATTTTGAAATCATTACGGGATGGTGACACGACCTACGGTTTGGCGGCCATTTTGTGCCAAAATCTGTCGTTTTGCGTTTTTCGCGTTTTTACACAATATGGAAAAATAAACATTTTTTCGAGCGATTTTCACGAAATTTGACTCACATGTTGCTAGAGCAAGTCCACAACTACCTCTGGAGTTTCGTCCACCTTTGACCTCGGGAAAAGGCCGCCATCTTGAATTTTCTATAAAAAACGCCTTTACCCCTGGATTCAATCGTAAACTTGTCGTTGGAATTTTCCGCGATCGTCTCGAAACTTTTTGGGCATCAACGTCAAGCTACTGTGAAAAAAACGTTGCAATTAGAAGTTGTAGATTTTGAACGGCGTCCGCGTGGCGAGCTCGCAAAGTCGCGCACTGCTATTCCTCATACCTTATTATGGCCCGCAGCAGCAGTCACTGACTGCAAGGACCATATTGTTTTCGCAGTTGGAACGACGACTTCGCCGCCTTTCAGCGAGAATTTGACCCCCGCCGCATGCTCGAAAAGTCACCAAAATGTGCACACACCTGGGATAAATTGCAAATGAATTTTCCACAAAGTCAACGTCACCCCCCCGAAGACGATGACATCACGGCCAGCGATCCCGTCAAAAAAATGAATGGGCCGAAAATCGCGTATGGGGCCGAACAAAATGTACTTCAAAATACAGTCGCCAAACCAATACACACGTGTCGGGGATATCCCAAAGATGTTTTGAAATCATTATGGGACGGCCACACGACCTACAGCTTGGCGGCCATTTTGTGGCGAACTCTGAGAATTGGCGATTTTCGTGTTTTCCCACAATATGGGGAAAAGACACTTTTGTTTGAACGATTTTCACGCAATTGCACACACTTGCTGCCAGCTCCAGTCTACAAACACCCTAGAAGTGTCGTTGACCTTTGACCTTGGGAAAAGGCCGCCATCTGGAATTTTCTCAAAAAAGCATCTTTAGCACCAGATACAAACGAAAACTCGTCGTTGGAATTTTCATCAATCGTCTCGTAACTTTTCGGGCACCAACGGCCAGCTACTCTGGAAAAAATGTTGGAATTAGAAGTTGTAGATTTTGAATGACGTGCGCGTGGCGAGCTAGCAACCGTTGCCATCTTGGCTAGCTCGCACATTTTTCATTGGAACGTCGTGAAGAGGAAATATGCGATTCCTTGGCCCGCGCTGAACAAAACGATGCTACGCACGACAAGATCGATAAAGGAATGTGGGCGTGGTAAGCAAAAAACCGTCGCAAAAAAATGTGCCGACTCGGCAAAAACGAAAACATTCGGAACTTTTTTTTTGAGAATCGACTAACGAAACCAATATACCCTTGTCCGCGATATCCAAAGGACATTTTGAAATCATTACGGGATGGTGACACGACCTACGGTTTGGCGGCCATTTTGTGCCAAAATCTGTCGTTTTGCGTTTTTCGCGTTTTTACACAATATGGAAAAATAAACATTTTTTCGAGCGATTTTCACGAAATTTGACTCACATGTTGCTAGAGCAAGTCCACAACTACCTCTGGAGTTTCGTCCACCTTTGACCTCGGGAAAAGGCCGCCATCTTGAATTTTCTATAAAAAACGCCTTTACCCCTGGATTCAATCGTAAACTTGTCGTTGGAATTTTCCGCGATCGTCTCGAAACTTTTTGGGCATCAACGTCAAGCTACTGTGAAAAAAACGTTGCAATTAGAAGTTGTAGATTTTGAACGGCGTCCGCGTGGCGAGCTCGCAAAGTCGCGCACTGCTATTCCTCATACCTTATTATGGCCCGCAGCAGCAGTCACTGACTGCAAGGACCATATTGTTTTCGCAGTTGGAACGACGACTTCGCCGCCTTTCAGCGAGAATTTGACCCCCGCCGCATGCTCGAAAAGTCACCAAAATGTGCACACACCTGGGATAAATTGCAAATGAATTTTCCACAAAGTCAACGTCACCCCCCCGAAGACGATGACATCACGGCCAGCGATCCCGTCAAAAAAATGAATGGGCCGAAAATCGCGTATGGGGCCGAACAAAATGTACTTCAAAATACAGTCGCCAAACCAATACACACGTGTCGGGGATATCCCAAAGATGTTTTGAAATCATTATGGGACGGCCACACGACCTACAGCTTGGCGGCCATTTTGTGGCGAACTCTGAGAATTGGCGATTTTCGTGTTTTCCCACAATATGGGGAAAAGACACTTTTGTTTGAACGATTTTCACGCAATTGCACACACTTGCTGCCAGCTCCAGTCTACAAACACCCTAGAAGTGTCGTTGACCTTTGACCTTGGGAAAAGGCCGCCATCTGGAATTTTCTCAAAAAAGCACCTTTAGCACCAGATACAAACGAAAACTCGTCGTTGGAATTTTCATCAATCGTCTCGTAACTTTTCGGGCACCAACGGCCAGCTACTCTGGAAAAAATGTTGGAATTAGAAGTTGTAGATTTTGAATGACGTGCGCGTGGCGAGCTAGCAACCGTTGCCATCTTGGCTAGCTCGCACATTTTTCATTGGAACGTCGTGAAGAGGAAATATGCGATTCCTTGGCCCGCGCTGAACAAAACGATGCTACGCACGACAAGATCGATAAAGGAATGTGGGCGTGGTAAGCAAAAAACCGTCGCAAAAAAATGTGCCGACTCGGCAAAAACGAAAACATTCGGAACTTTTTTTTTGAGAATCGACTAACGAAACCAATATACCCTTGTCCGCGATATCCAAAGGACATTTTGAAATCATTACGGGATGGTGACACGACCTACGGTTTGGCGGCCATTTTGTGCCAAAATCTGTCGTTTTGCGTTTTTCGCGTTTTTACACAATATGGAAAAATAAACATTTTTTCGAGCGATTTTCACGAAATTTGACTCACATGTTGCTAGAGCAAGTCCACAACTACCTCTGGAGTTTCGTCCACCTTTGACCTCGGGAAAAGGCCGCCATCTTGAATTTTCTATAAAAAACGCCTTTACCCCTGGATTCAATCGTAAACTTGTCGTTGGAATTTTCCGCGATCGTCTCGAAACTTTTTGGGCATCAACGTCAAGCTACTGTGAAAAAAACGTTGCAATTAGAAGTTGTAGATTTTGAACGGCGTCCGCGTGGCGAGCTCGCAAAGTCGCGCACTGCTATTCCTCATACCTTATTATGGCCCGCAGCAGCAGTCACTGACTGCAAGGACCATATTGTTTTCGCAGTTGGAACGACGACTTCGCCGCCTTTCAGCGAGAATTTGACCCCCGCCGCATGCTCGAAAAGTCACCAAAATGTGCACACACCTGGGATAAATTGCAAATGAATTTTCCACAAAGTCAACGTCACCCCCCCGAAGACGATGACATCACGGCCAGCGATCCCGTCAAAAAAATGAATGGGCCGAAAATCGCGTATGGGGCCGAACAAAATGTACTTCAAAATACAGTCGCCAAACCAATACACACGTGTCGGGGATATCCCAAAGATGTTTTGAAATCATTATGGGACGGCCACACGACCTACAGCTTGGCGGCCATTTTGTGGCGAACTCTGAGAATTGGCGATTTTCGTGTTTTCCCACAATATGGGGAAAAGACACTTTTGTTTGAACGATTTTCACGCAATTGCACACACTTGCTGCCAGCTCCAGTCTACAAACACCCTAGAAGTGTCGTTGACCTTTGACCTTGGGAAAAGGCCGCCATCTGGAATTTTCTCAAAAAAGCACCTTTAGCACCAGATACAAACGAAAACTCGTCGTTGGAATTTTCATCAATCGTCTCGTAACTTTTCGGGCACCAACGGCCAGCTACTCTGGAAAAAATGTTGGAATTAGAAGTTGTAGATTTTGAATGACGTGCGCGTGGCGAGCTAGCAACCGTTGCCATCTTGGCTAGCTCGCACATTTTTCATTGGAACGTCGTGAAGAGGAAATATGCGATTCCTTGGCCCGCGCTGAACAAAACGATGCTACGCACGACAAGATCGATAAAGGAATGTGGGCGTGGTAAGCAAAAAACCGTCGCAAAAAAATGTGCCGACTCGGCAAAAACGAAAACATTCGGAACTTTTTTTTTGAGAATCGACTAACGAAACCAATATACCCTTGTCCGCGATATCCAAAGGACATTTTGAAATCATTACGGGATGGTGACACGACCTACGGTTTGGCGGCCATTTTGTGCCAAAATCTGTCGTTTTGCGTTTTTCGCGTTTTTACACAATATGGAAAAATAAACATTTTTTCGAGCGATTTTCACGAAATTTGACTCACATGTTGCTAGAGCAAGTCCACAACTACCTCTGGAGTTTCGTCCACCTTTGACCTCGGGAAAAGGCCGCCATCTTGAATTTTCTATAAAAAACGCCTTTACCCCTGGATTCAATCGTAAACTTGTCGTTGGAATTTTCCGCGATCGTCTCGAAACTTTTTGGGCATCAACGTCAAGCTACTGTGAAAAAAACGTTGCAATTAGAAGTTGTAGATTTTGAACGGCGTCCGCGTGGCGAGCTCGCAAAGTCGCGCACTGCTATTCCTCATACCTTATTATGGCCCGCAGCAGCAGTCACTGACTGCAAGGACCATATTGTTTTCGCAGTTGGAACGACGACTTCGCCGCCTTTCAGCGAGAATTTGACCCCCGCCGCATGCTCGAAAAGTCACCAAAATGTGCACACACCTGGGATAAATTGCAAATGAATTTTCCACAAAGTCAACGTCACCCCCCCGAAGACGATGACATCACGGCCAGCGATCCCGTCAAAAAAATGAATGGGCCGAAAATCGCGTATGGGGCCGAACAAAATGTACTTCAAAATACAGTCGCCAAACCAATACACACGTGTCGGGGATATCCCAAAGATGTTTTGAAATCATTATGGGACGGCCACACGACCTACAGCTTGGCGGCCATTTTGTGGCGAACTCTGAGAATTGGCGATTTTCGTGTTTTCCCACAATATGGGGAAAAGACACTTTTGTTTGAACGATTTTCACGCAATTGCACACACTTGCTGCCAGCTCCAGTCTACAAACACCCTAGAAGTGTCGTTGACCTTTGACCTTGGGAAAAGGCCGCCATCTGGAATTTTCTCAAAAAAGCACCTTTAGCACCAGATACAAACGAAAACTCGTCGTTGGAATTTTCATCAATCGTCTCGTAACTTTTCGGGCACCAACGGCCAGCTACTCTGGAAAAAATGTTGGAATTAGAAGTTGTAGATTTTGAATGACGTGCGCGTGGCGAGCTAGCAACCGTTGCCATCTTGGCTAGCTCGCACATTTTTCATTGGAACGTCGTGAAGAGGAAATATGCGATTCCTTGGCCCGCGCTGAACAAAACGATGCTACGCACGACAAGATCGATAAAGGAATGTGGGCGTGGTAAGCAAAAAACCGTCGCAAAAAAATGTGCCGACTCGGCAAAAACGAAAACATTCGGAACTTTTTTTTTGAGAATCGACTAACGAAACCAATATACCCTTGTCCGCGATATCCAAAGGACATTTTGAAATCATTACGGGATGGTGACACGACCTACGGTTTGGCGGCCATTTTGTGCCAAAATCTGTCGTTTTGCGTTTTTCGCGTTTTTACACAATATGGAAAAATAAACATTTTTTCGAGCGATTTTCACGAAATTTGACTCACATGTTGCTAGAGCAAGTCCACAACTACCTCTGGAGTTTCGTCCACCTTTGACCTCGGGAAAAGGCCGCCATCTTGAATTTTCTATAAAAAACGCCTTTACCCCTGGATTCAATCGTAAACTTGTCGTTGGAATTTTCCGCGATCGTCTCGAAACTTTTTGGGCATCAACGTCAAGCTACTGTGAAAAAAACGTTGCAATTAGAAGTTGTAGATTTTGAACGGCGTCCGCGTGGCGAGCTCGCAAAGTCGCGCACTGCTATTCCTCATACCTTATTATGGCCCGCAGCAGCAGTCACTGACTGCAAGGACCATATTGTTTTCGCAGTTGGAACGACGACTTCGCCGCCTTTCAGCGAGAATTTGACCCCCGCCGCATGCTCGAAAAGTCACCAAAATGTGCACACACCTGGGATAAATTGCAAATGAATTTTCCACAAAGTCAACGTCACCCCCCCGAAGACGATGACATCACGGCCAGCGATCCCGTCAAAAAAATGAATGGGCCGAAAATCGCGTATGGGGCCGAACAAAATGTACTTCAAAATACAGTCGCCAAACCAATACACACGTGTCGGGGATATCCCAAAGATGTTTTGAAATCATTATGGGACGGCCACACGACCTACAGCTTGGCGGCCATTTTGTGGCGAACTCTGAGAATTGGCGATTTTCGTGTTTTCCCACAATATGGGGAAAAGACACTTTTGTTTGAACGATTTTCACGCAATTGCACACACTTGCTGCCAGCTCCAGTCTACAAACACCCTAGAAGTGTCGTTGACCTTTGACCTTGGGAAAAGGCCGCCATCTGGAATTTTCTCAAAAAAGCACCTTTAGCACCAGATACAAACGAAAACTCGTCGTTGGAATTTTCATCAATCGTCTCGTAACTTTTCGGGCACCAACGGCCAGCTACTCTGGAAAAAATGTTGGAATTAGAAGTTGTAGATTTTGAATGACGTGCGCGTGGCGAGCTAGCAACCGTTGCCATCTTGGCTAGCTCGCACATTTTTCATTGGAACGTCGTGAAGAGGAAATATGCGATTCCTTGGCCCGCGCTGAACAAAACGATGCTACGCACGACAAGATCGATAAAGGAATGTGGGCGTGGTAAGCAAAAAACCGTCGCAAAAAAATGTGCCGACTCGGCAAAAACGAAAACATTCGGAACTTTTTTTTTGAGAATCGACTAACGAAACCAATATACCCTTGTCCGCGATATCCAAAGGACATTTTGAAATCATTACGGGATGGTGACACGACCTACGGTTTGGCGGCCATTTTGTGCCAAAATCTGTCGTTTTGCGTTTTTCGCGTTTTTACACAATATGGAAAAATAAACATTTTTTCGAGCGATTTTCACGAAATTTGACTCACATGTTGCTAGAGCAAGTCCACAACTACCTCTGGAGTTTCGTCCACCTTTGACCTCGGGAAAAGGCCGCCATCTTGAATTTTCTATAAAAAACGCCTTTACCCCTGGATTCAATCGTAAACTTGTCGTTGGAATTTTCCGCGATCGTCTCGAAACTTTTTGGGCATCAACGTCAAGCTACTGTGAAAAAAACGTTGCAATTAGAAGTTGTAGATTTTGAACGGCGTCCGCGTGGCGAGCTCGCAAAGTCGCGCACTGCTATTCCTCATACCTTATTATGGCCCGCAGCAGCAGTCACTGACTGCAAGGACCATATTGTTTTCGCAGTTGGAACGACGACTTCGCCGCCTTTCAGCGAGAATTTGACCCCCGCCGCATGCTCGAAAAGTCACCAAAATGTGCACACACCTGGGATAAATTGCAAATGAATTTTCCACAAAGTCAACGTCACCCCCCCGAAGACGATGACATCACGGCCAGCGATCCCGTCAAAAAAATGAATGGGCCGAAAATCGCGTATGGGGCCGAACAAAATGTACTTCAAAATACAGTCGCCAAACCAATACACACGTGTCGGGGATATCCCAAAGATGTTTTGAAATCATTATGGGACGGCCACACGACCTACAGCTTGGCGGCCATTTTGTGGCGAACTCTGAGAATTGGCGATTTTCGTGTTTTCCCACAATATGGGGAAAAGACACTTTTGTTTGAACGATTTTCACGCAATTGCACACACTTGCTGCCAGCTCCAGTCTACAAACACCCTAGAAGTGTCGTTGACCTTTGACCTTGGGAAAAGGCCGCCATCTGGAATTTTCTCAAAAAAGCACCTTTAGCACCAGATACAAACGAAAACTCGTCGTTGGAATTTTCATCAATCGTCTCGTAACTTTTCGGGCACCAACGGCCAGCTACTCTGGAAAAAATGTTGGAATTAGAAGTTGTAGATTTTGAATGACGTGCGCGTGGCGAGCTAGCAACCGTTGCCATCTTGGCTAGCTCGCACATTTTTCATTGGAACGTCGTGAAGAGGAAATATGCGATTCCTTGGCCCGCGCTGAACAAAACGATGCTACGCACGACAAGATCGATAAAGGAATGTGGGCGTGGTAAGCAAAAAACCGTCGCAAAAAAATGTGCCGACTCGGCAAAAACGAAAACATTCGGAACTTTTTTTTTGAGAATCGACTAACGAAACCAATATACCCTTGTCCGCGATATCCAAAGGACATTTTGAAATCATTACGGGATGGTGACACGACCTACGGTTTGGCGGCCATTTTGTGCCAAAATCTGTCGTTTTGCGTTTTTCGCGTTTTTACACAATATGGAAAAATAAACATTTTTTCGAGCGATTTTCACGAAATTTGACTCACATGTTGCTAGAGCAAGTCCACAACTACCTCTGGAGTTTCGTCCACCTTTGACCTCGGGAAAAGGCCGCCATCTTGAATTTTCTATAAAAAACGCCTTTACCCCTGGATTCAATCGTAAACTTGTCGTTGGAATTTTCCGCGATCGTCTCGAAACTTTTTGGGCATCAACGTCAAGCTACTGTGAAAAAAACGTTGCAATTAGAAGTTGTAGATTTTGAACGGCGTCCGCGTGGCGAGCTCGCAAAGTCGCGCACTGCTATTCCTCATACCTTATTATGGCCCGCAGCAGCAGTCACTGACTGCAAGGACCATATTGTTTTCGCAGTTGGAACGACGACTTCGCCGCCTTTCAGCGAGAATTTGACCCCCGCCGCATGCTCGAAAAGTCACCAAAATGTGCACACACCTGGGATAAATTGCAAATGAATTTTCCACAAAGTCAACGTCACCCCCCCGAAGACGATGACATCACGGCCAGCGATCCCGTCAAAAAAATGAATGGGCCGAAAATCGCGTATGGGGCCGAACAAAATGTACTTCAAAATACAGTCGCCAAACCAATACACACGTGTCGGGGATATCCCAAAGATGTTTTGAAATCATTATGGGACGGCCACACGACCTACAGCTTGGCGGCCATTTTGTGGCGAACTCTGAGAATTGGCGATTTTCGTGTTTTCCCACAATATGGGGAAAAGACACTTTTGTTTGAACGATTTTCACGCAATTGCACACACTTGCTGCCAGCTCCAGTCTACAAACACCCTAGAAGTGTCGTTGACCTTTGACCTTGGGAAAAGGCCGCCATCTGGAATTTTCTCAAAAAAGCACCTTTAGCACCAGATACAAACGAAAACTCGTCGTTGGAATTTTCATCAATCGTCTCGTAACTTTTCGGGCACCAACGGCCAGCTACTCTGGAAAAATTTGACTAACGAAACCAATAACCAACGTTGGGCATCAATGGCAAGCTACTGTGGAAAAAACGTTGGAATTAGAAGTTGTAGATTTTGAACGGCGTGCGCGTGGCGAACTAGCAAAGTGGCGCACTGTTATAACTCCTATGTTTTTCAAAGGACTACTGTGAAATTTGAATGCATGCATTAATGCCTGAAACAGAATACATTGAAAAACACTGGATATGGACATATAAGGAATGTGGGCGTGGTTAGCATAAAACCACTGTTGCTAAGGACAACAAAAAGTTTACTTTTACCGATTTGTCCGAAACTGACGTCAACCTGTTCGTCCTCCCAAGGGGACCAAAACATAAAATGGTTGCTATGGAGATAAAATCAACAGAAAAGCTGCCATTTTGGAAAAAGTGGGTTTTTTAATCAACTTATGACATATAGCTCTCACCAATGGAGGAATGTGTTTTTTCTAGTCAGTTGATGATGCTGATCGCTATGCTAGCACTTTTAGCCACAATAGCATAGCTAGCGTAGTTAGCATAATTAGCATT
Source organism: Oryzias latipes (assembly GCF_053564925.1). Lineage (NCBI taxonomy): Eukaryota > Metazoa > Chordata > Actinopteri > Beloniformes > Adrianichthyidae > Oryzias > Oryzias latipes. The sequence goes on along the minus strand of NC_136256.1, from coordinate 13,280,379 downwards.
TTAGGTAATGTGTTTTTCTGAGTCAGTTGATGATGCTGATCGCTATGCTAGCACTTTTAGCTGTGTTAGCATAACTAGCATAGTAAGCATAATTAGCATTTTTAAAAATGTGTTTTCCTGAGTCAGTTGATGATGCTGATCGCTATGCTTGCACTTTTAGCCACATTAGGATAGTTAGCATAGTTAGCATAATTAGCAAATGCCGTTTTGATTAGCCTTTATCAAAAGTGGGCGGTGATTGAGGCGGAGGTGCGTAAATTTGGGCATGGAGGCGGTGGTGCGTAGAGTTGGGCGTGGAAGGCGGGTTGCGTCTGCGGGCCATACAACGCCGCTTGCGGCTTTAATTAGGAATTGGAATGGAACGCGAACTTTGGGAACAGCAAATCACAAAGGATGGAAAGCCTAAAAACCTTGATTTAAATGTTAAACGATGCAGGAAAAGAATTTTCTCTGTTCTCTCACTGTGGACGAATAAATCCCTTTCTTCCTCACATATTTCTCAGGTTTCACACCAAATGTTTTTACAGAACTTTTTTTACTCCCTTCAATAAAGTCAATTAAACAGCAATGCAACTTTTTTCATGTAATCCGGTTTCTTTAATTAATGACCAAGTTTTGTTAATGACCATCACAAATTCAGCAAAAAAAAAGAAACATGGCTTTTTTTCTTTTGACCGAATTGATTGTAATTGTGTCTACAAAAATAAACACACATAACCACAAACCATAAAAACCCATTTTTACATCTTTAAGTAACATCCATAATATGAGAACTGGACTGAGTAGCCCCCCGCGTTCTAAACAGGAAGTAGCCGCTGGCTCCAAGAAGCCAAAATCCCAAAGACTTCTACTGAGATATAAACAGCTATTACTCAATCATTCTGTTATTCAGAATAACCCCCTTTTTTCAACATGTTTTGAATAAGCCAATTTTTTTATTATATTTATTTCTTCATTTCAAGTTATTCAAGTTATAAACTGGTTAATCAGAGGCCTCAATAAAAGTAGGTGGTTGAGCGTTCAAAACCTCTGATTGACAGATTACCGGTATCCGTCTTTAAACCGTGGCCCGAGTGAATACTCGATTCTTATTGGCCGTGGGGTGTGAATTAAAAAGTGATGTGCAGTATTACACTGAAAAAGAAGGTCTGGAAATGCGGAAATGTTCGAGCCTCCACAACATTGGTTAATTTGTGGTAATAGACACTTCGTCAAGCAGTATCACTTCCTTTAAGTGGTAGGGGTGTGTGAACTTCCGACAAGCTCACGCCTGATTGACAAGAGTGGTTGTCGTAGAAACAACAACTCAGATTGACTTGAAACAATTTACTGCTTACAGACACCAACATGGCAACATCCCACAAAACGTCCTAAAAAATGGTGACTGAATTGATTTCATTTGGTTGGAACCGGAAGTGAGCCATTTTCTATGGGTGTCGTCACACTCAGTCCAGTTCTTGTATACAGTCAACTTAAGCAAAACAGTCCTAATTGTTAGAAAACACCAGTAGGACAATATTGAGATAAAATGCAGAGTACTATAAAGTCTTTGTAAGGTTAATGAAAGCTGCAAACACTTATGACATATGGGTGATGCTGTCGTACTTTGCCCTTACGCCACACTCTGGTCGTTATTAAGTCCCTTCACTGACCGTACGTGAATGCTGCACGTCCAGGGTGTGCAGGTGAAACGTAGGTGCCTGGAGGACTCCCATACAAACTACACTCTGACTGACTTATTTCCAGTCAAGCAAGGAGCACTCACTTATCAAATAAACAGCACGGGGTCCTTGTAATGAAATCCTCACCTATTTCACATTTACTTATCATCCATGTCGTATAAGTGTTTGCTACGACTGCTGCCTTCGTCCAGGACAGTCTGGGGCCACTCAGCGGGTCAAGAAAATAAACTGAAGTTCAGGACAAAAATCCTTGCATCGAGCGGCCCTGTTTTATTTGTTTTTTTTAACCCCTTGATCAAGTCTCTGAAAACGTCACGTGCGCAAAATCTTTGTTTTATTAAAGGTGGAATTAAAAAGAAAAACAGACTCCTCCCCCTAAAAAACCGCACTTTAATCCATGAATGTTCAACAGCATAAAAGATACAAGATGCTGAAGGAAAGTCACAAAGTCAGATAAATATGTATAGGTGTTTGCACATTTTCCTTTTTCCCAAATACACATCTGGAAACACAGGTGCAAGGTAAAAAGTGCCACCTGTGTGCAAAAAAGTCTGCTCTTAAAGACGAATTCCTCCTTAACCTGAAGGATAAAAAAGGCAGAGTTTTTTTAGAAAAAAGATGACAAGGTTGTTACAAAGAATGGGAAATGGGAACACAGTCTGTTTGCATGCCACAATCAGGGTGTTGATTACAGACTGATTGAGAGGCTTCAATCAGCACTAAATACACCCCCAGAAGCAGCCAGGTGAGGGAGCTTTCAGTCGTTTAGGCATTAATTAATAGTGAGGAGGAGGAGATGAGACTAACATGAGGTAGAAGAGCAGAAAAAAAGGCGTTTTTACAAGTTAAAAATATTCTCAGAGTGGGGGTTTTCAGTTACCTTTCTTTCCCTCTCATAAGTGTCTGGATCTGTGAGCACGTCTGAGTCAAACCTTCCAAAAAGGAAGAGGTGAGCATGTTTTGTTAGCAGCGGAAAAATCACTTTGGATGAATGGAAGCAGCCATGGAATGGGTGGTGAATCTTTGCCTCCTGCTCCTCGTACTCCTCCCTTTTCCTTTTTTTTTTAAATTTATTTATCTATTTATTTTAAGCATTCCTGCTCTGCAGAATAGAAAAGGAGGATGGCGTTTATGGAGTTGAAGCACACAGAAAGATTTTCTCTTTCAATTGTTTCAAAATGTTTCATCCACAGCAACAATATTTGACTCGCGTGCAGCTTTTTCTTCTCTTTTTGTTTTTTGTTGGCGGCTCTGGTGAGAACACACTTTGAAACGTTGCAGGAGATGTTCAGACGTTGATGGATTTGGTTCATTTCAAGCAATTTTTTGCAATAAAATTAGGAAAAAAAGCAATAAAATGTGAAAGAAATATATAGATTATACCTGTTTTAGATATTATTTAAAAAAACTAAATTGAAAATAGCAACAGAAAAGGATTCTAATGCTGATGTATCATCATTTTGAAGATAATCCAGATTATGCAACACATTGGTGCAACTTTTTGGATTGTCCGAAAATCCTCAAAGGCTTTTGTTTTGTTTTTTAATGACTTAACATATCAGACAACTGACGACAGTAAATTAACATACTGAAAACTAAAGTTTCTAAAATAACCCATGCTGGGCTGCTGACTAACATTTTTCTGGGTTATTTTAACTGAGGAAAAAATAAAAATAAAAACTCAGGAAAAAAATACAAAAAATAAAACTGGGGGAGGTAAAACTAAATTTCTTGTACCCAAAAATCAGAATTGTTTCAAATAGTTACCCAAATCACAACATGAATAACCCAAGAATTGAGCTGAAAAATAACCTAAATGTTAGTTATTGTTTTGCTAACTAAGGCTGCCTAAACCTGCCTGACATGAACATGAAATAAAATGTTAAAGGATAAAGGGAAGTTGCCCTACATTTCTTAGAAGTGGTTCAGACCTTGACCCTCATTATAGAACCAGTGAGATGGCCAATCTGTTTACAATGACAAAAATCTCCCACACCCACACCAACAAGCCTTGTTTTTATTCCAAATTTCATGCAAACATTGGAGTTTAAAATAAAAATAAGAGAGCTATGATACACAATTGTGATAACCCTCTGTGTTCAAATTCTTCAAAATGCATTGACTCATTAAAGTAAAACATTAGATCCACACAGGAAAAACCCTTTGAACACGTACAGTTTGTGAAATTCCCTCTGAGTTTTCCTCAGGTTTTATTGATGCAAAAAAATCTTAATTCTGTGATTTTTTTTTTAAATTTTATTTGTCTTATCTGGAAAGAAATTCAGGCAAGGAGTTAAACCTGCGATGCATTTAAAGCCTGACAAACACTTCGAAAGTTTGGTTTACACAGGATCAAAGTTTTATTTTACCAGGTTAGTCAGTTGCATTCTTAGCACACGGGTTATTTCTTCATCCCAACTCTGGGTTGTTCATGTTGGGGTATATTTATGGCCCGCAGCAGCAGTCACTGACTGCAAGGACCATATTGTTTTCGCAGTTGGAACGACGACTTCGCCGCCTTTCAGCGAGAATTTGACCCCCGCCGCATGCTCGAAAAGTCACCAAAATGTCCACACACCTGGGATAAATTGCAAATGAATTTTCCACATAGTCAATGTCACCCCCCCGAAGACGATGACATCGCGGCCAGCGATCCCGTCAAAAAAATGAATGGGCCGAAAATCGCGTATGGGGCCGAACAAAATGTACTTCAAAATACAGTCGCCAAACCAATACACACGTGTCGGGGATATCCCAAAGATGTTTTGAAATCATTATGGGACGGCCACACGACCTACGGCTTGGCGGCCATTTTGTGGCGAACTCTGAGAATTGGCGATTTTCGTGTTTTCCCACAATATGGGGAAAAGACACTTTTGTTTGAAGGATTTTCACGCAATTGCACACACTTGCTGCCAGCTCCAGTCTACAAACACCCCAGAAGTGTCGTTGACCTTTGACCTTGGGAAAAGGCCGCCATCTGGAATTTTCTCAAAAAAGCACCTTTAGCACCAGATACAAACGAAAACTCGTCGTTGGAATTTTCATCAATCGTCTCGTAACTTTTCGGGCACCAACGGCCAGCTACTCTGGAAAAAATTGACTAACGAAACCAATAACCAACGTTGGGCATCAATGGCAAGCTACTGTGGAAAAAACGTTGGAATTAGAAGTTGTAGATTTTGAACGGCGTGCGCGTGGCGAACTAGCAAAGTGGCGCACTGTTATAACTCCTATGTTTTTCAAAGGACTACTGTGAAATTTGAATGCATGCATTAATGCCTGAAACAGAATACATTGAAAAACACTGGATATGGACATATAAGGAATGTGGGCGTGGCTAGCATAAAACCACTGTTGCTAAGGACAACAAAAAGTTTACTTTTACCGATTTGTCCGAAACTGACGTCAACCTGTTCGTCCTCCCAAGGGGACCAAAACATAAAATGGTTGCTATGGAGATAAAATCAACAGAAAAGCTGCCATTTTGGAAAAAGTGGGTTTTTTAATCAACTTATGACATATAGCTCTCACCAATGGAGGAATGTGTTTTTTCTAGTCAGTTGATGATGCTGATCGCTATGCTAGCACTTTTAGCCACAATAGCATAGCTAGCGTAGTTAGCATAATTAGCATTTTAGGTAATGTGTTTTTCTGAGTCAGTTGATGATGCTGATCGTTATGCTAGCACTTTTAGCTGTGTTAGCATAACTAGCATAGTAAGCATAATTAGCATTTTTAAAAATGTGTTTTCCTGAGTCAGTTGATGATGCTGATCGCTATGCTTGCACTTTTAGCCACATTAGGATAGTTAGCATAGTTAGCATAATTAGCAAATGCCGTTTTGATTAGCCTTTATCAAAAGTGGGCGGTGAGGGAGGCGGTGGTGCGTAAATTTGGGCATGGAGGCGGTGGTGCGTAGAGTTGGGCGTGGAAGGGTGGGTTGCGTCTGCGGGCCATACAACGCCGCTTGCGGCTTTAATTTCGAGTTACTTTTTAGAGCAATTCCAAATATAGTGTTGTCGTCTTTTAACCCAATTTATGTTTATCTTCCAGAGTTTTTTTTTTTTTGTGAGTTGACATAAACCAGAAAGTAGTCATTTCCTTTTTAACCTCAAAGTCGGGTTAAAAACAGTCTATCTTGGTGTATTTTTAACTAAGGACTTTTCCGTATCGGAGAACCATTTCTCATTTACAGGGAGGACCTTGAAAGCATGTTTTTGGACTGTGCGAGGGGTCCCCAAAGAAAAGCCTGCTGCTCATGGTCAGGGAGGACTTGGAATACCCTCACAAAGGAGCCCAAACTGGCCTTCTCACTGTACAGCCATTTAGGCAAATGTGCAAACCACTTCATGGCAATGCAGAAAAATGTATCGCTGTTCAGCCATGCATTTTGGCAGAAATCTGTCCGATTTTTATCATTATTTTTTGCTTAGACATTTAAAAAGGAGCAACAAAGCCATTGAACCACTTTAGAAATCACATGAGTTATATTTTAGTGAGTTTGCATACTGTTTTTTCCTTATAGTCGTGTTTTGTTTCAGGTTTAAAACTAGCTTAATCACCTTACGGAGTTTACTGTCAAAGCACTCTCAAAAGTAGAGCATTTTCCCAAGCTTAATGTGCCCAAATGTCTTTAAAACACTGACAAAATTACAAGAATGCTATTTGTTCATTATAATTGCATTATTTGTGTAAATTGCAGAGAATGGAGTCATTACATAACTCATTTTTCAAACTATCTTGTGTATTTATGGAGTTTGAAGAACTACCTGCTCTTGATAAAAACCATATTAAGAAACAGTAAATACAATAAATATCAAAAGGCATCATTTTCATACATCAATGTGTTTTTATGCACTAGGCTTCTCATACTTTTTGAAATTGTTGTAAAAGCTCCAAAAACATAAAAGTTACAAGTCTTTTATTTTGAAGGAACCTCTTCTGTACTCAGATCTGTTTCAGCGGCAAACTGGGACCGAACAAAAAGGTCTTCCACTGAGAAAAGAGTGTGGAGTCAGAGACACTAAAGGCTGTGTGTTGGTTGCTGCCGCGTTGCAGAAAAAGCAGACAGCAACACCAGGTGCTGACAAGCAGAGAACCGTGATCGTTCCAGAAGCTTCTCCGGGGAAGTAGTCACGGCAGATGCCGGAGATGACAGGGCCGTCCTGGAGCGCAGTGACAGGCTTCAGCTCACGTCAAGACCCAGCTGCAGCACAACGCAGCCGACGTGGGCTCTGCGAGGAGGCTCTGCAGCAGCTTAGGTCCCACGAGAACAACTGAAAATATCCCTCCTTAATTATTTGAAAAGGTCGGAAATTGGACAAACACGTTCCATTTCTTCAAACCGAAAAACTGCATTAGAGGAAACAGATCAGGCCCAGATTCAGACAGCTCCACTGTGGGGTGAAGGTAGAATATAGGTAGAAAATGCTCAAAAATAATTGTATCAACATACCAGTTTGTCTATCCACATATCTATCTTCTCATTTGAGCTATTTGATATGTCTTATAAATGTTATGTAGAATGTTCTAACCTCTGCATTTACCAAGCTAGGGACAGGCACAAGCAGGACACTGGTTTGTGGCCAGTTAAGGCTGCATTTATCTTTTTCTACGTCTGCCTATTTGTCCATCCATCCCTAGGTTATTTTTATTTGATTTAATGTATTATTTATATTGTTTTTGTAAGCTTGTGTTTTTTTTGTAATGTTTATGTAGTGCTTTTCATTATTTTGTTTTGACTTGTTGAGGGACCTCACATTTGGGGGGGCAATGCCCCCTCCTTGCCTATATCCAACCTTGATAAAAAACCATAAGAAAGGAAAAAATCCTAATTTTAAGTTCAAAAACATACAACACAAAAAACACAGCAAACCTCAGTTGATGTGGCATTTTGCACCAAATTTTGGGGACCTTCTTGCATTTCACTGAGCTTGTGCTTCCCTCTAGTGGACATCTGGCATAACTGCAAAAACAACAAAAATGCACCTCAAATAATCTTTCATTTATTTATTACTTATTTACTTTCTGTAACTGCAGTTTCCTCTGATTTCTTTTACAAATTTTTTTTATCTCTATGATTAATTTCAATTTTTTTTAAATCAAATTGAGACATAAATTAGACCAAATCACTCAACTTTTTCTCTGTTTGTGTCCAGCAGGACTTGAAAGAAACTTGAAGCCGCTGCATTCAGCAGCATTTCTCCCTCTGCCCATTATCATGTCCTAATAGCTTGCTCAATGGCTTCCTATGTGGGTTCACTGGTCATCCGGGACACGCGCCATTAGCTTGAGAGAGCGCCGCGTCGCAGGCCCACACAAAGCATACCTTATTTGTATCGCATTAGCTCTCTGATGTGGCATAGCATATTATATCAACAGCTGCAATTTATCAAACCATTTTGGGTCAGAATTGCTTCGGTGGCGGTGACGGCAGCACCGGCGTTGGCCTTGGGTTTCCTGCGAGGAGCTGCAAATAAATTACACATGTGTCATTGAGCATGCTAAATGACTTGCAACACATAATCATCTAAATAATTATGAGGCTGTCATTAAAGTGAGCTAGATGGATGACACACGAGGCCTTGTGGGGGGAAAAAAGAGAGAAATACTGGAACTAATGGTGCAGGATTTGAAAGGAGAGAAGATGGGAAGATAAAAGAAAAGAGGAAATGCGTTTTTATTTTCTTTGCACTTTCTGGCGTTGCTGCCTCTCTTCTTTGTGGTGAAAAAAAAATCCCAAACTCAAAGTGCTAGCAGGTGGAGGTGTGGGGTTTGGGGGGGGGGACAATGGGGTGATTAGCCCAATCAGAAAAAGCAGCGAGGGGATTGTTGCACCGCTCACCGCCGTCTTTTTTGTCCTCCCACATTTCATTAATCAGCAACCTGAGGCCGGCTCGAATCAGTTGAGCAGATTGGCAGCTCGCTCATTTGTTCCCGCGTGGCAATCAGAGATGAGAGAAAAAAAAAAAGGAATGGGTTCACAACCTTTACGCCATTACCTGACATTATAAACCGGGCCTTTGTGTTTCTTTGTTTCTCTCCTTTGCATTTTCTCCCAGCTTTGATTTGCTCCTGCAAGTATACATCCAGATGACCTCCATTAACCCCGGTTTGTGCTAACAAAACCCTCAATTAAATCCCTCAAAAAAAAAAAAAGAGAGAGAAGTTATTCCTAATGACTAACGTACTGTGTGCTGCAGCTTCACATTCCACATCTCCACGCTTTGTTTTAATCAGTCTCTTGTATCGGCCTAAATGATGCGACGCGCCAAAGAGACACGGATGGCGGGAGCAATAATATTCCCTTCACGGAGGGTATTGTTCATGGCTCTGCACCTTTTCCACACCATTTGCTCCAAACGTCTGTCCGGAGTGTGCCTCGCCGGGTCCCACTTTGAAGCAGGCAGACAGGAGACGAGCCTGTGAATCGAGGACGATGAGCAACACAACGGTTTCTTTGCACAGGAGCTGCACTGACTCCCTACGTCTGTTCTGTGCTCTGGGTCACGGCCAAGAAGCTGCAGTTTGTTTTTTTTATTGGAAACAATCAGACTAAATCGACAATGATCATTTGGACACCAACATATGTCCGAATTCCTTCACTATTTACTATATAGTGCGTTCGCCATTTTGCAGTGCGGTCCGAATCTACATTTAAAAAATCTAGTGCCCTGCAAATTTCCCAGAAGTCTCTGCTAAAATCCAGTGTGCATCAATGCTCACTAGACTGGCGAATATAGACCACGATAAAAACAATTTTTTTTTGAAAAAATTGTATTTTTTTTAATTTTTATTAAACCATCAATGTTTTCCTTTTACAGAACTCAGTGGATTCATAAATAATCGTTGTGAAATTGGTGACGTCAAATCTCCCGTTAAAAAAAAAAAAAAAAAGCAGTGAGCATGGTGTCTATGAGCTGCTTTTAAAATCCAGGGCACTATAGTCCCACACTTTATAGTTTTTCCGGAGTTAAGGAAAGGGGCGGAAATTTGGACACAGTGTCCGTATTCCCTCACTTCTCATCGCACTATAGTGCGTTTGCAGTTTTGCCGGGGTGTATGAAGCTACAATTCCAAACTTTAGTGCCCTAGAACTTTCCCAGAAGCCTCTGCAAAAAACTAGTGTGGATCAATGGTCATTAGACTGGTGAATATAGACCATAATGCATTGTGTTTAAACACGTGGTCATTTGAAAAAACATATTTGTATAAATCCTCCAAGATTTCATTACCAGAAGGCAGTGGATATATAAATAGTCTTTGTAACTTATTCATGATTATGAGGTTTTTACTTTGACAAATGGGTGGCGTCATATTTTTCATAAAAAAAAAAAAAAAGAAAATAGTGAGCATGAGTAAAAATCAGGTTTAAATCCTAATCAAGCGAGATAAAAGACAGAGGTAAATCTTTCAGTCAGTCGGACTTTTCGGGAAATTCGGACACCATGCTCACTGCTATTTCATCGATTTCACGAAGGTAAATTCTAACTGATATGATCGTTTTGGTCGGTCATTTATGAATCCACTGTCTTCTGAAAATAAAAACGTTAATGGTTTATTTAAAAAAATACATTTTTTGGGCAAAAATTGTTCCGATGCAATGCATTGTGGTCTATATTGGCCTATCTAATGAGCATCGATCCACACTGGTTTTTCACTGACACTTCTGGGAAATTTCTACACTGGATTTTGGAATGGTAGATTCGGACACCACTACAAAATGGTGAACGCAATATATAGTAAAGTATGCAGAGAATAAATAGTGAAGGGATTCAGACACAACCACAGTCCAACGCTGCTACATGTTAGCCACGTTAGTGTAAACCTGTGACTTCCAACCTTCTTGGCAAATACAGCAGCTCTGAACTAAATAGTCTTTAGGTTACAGAGTTTTGAGGCAATGCAGACATAGCCCAGGATTGATTCAAACATTTGTTATATCCAAGTTTATAAAAGGCATTTTAAAGCAAACAGGACTTTTTTTTCTTTTCATTAATTTAGTTTGGGGCAAATATTTACTTATTGCACTTCCTGATGCATTGAAGATATATATATATATATATATATATATATATATATATATATATATATATATGTTACCTAAAAAATAACAACCTATTTTGTAACTTAGGCGTAAAGCATGGAACATTTGGGGACCTTTTTCCCAGGCTTCGATTTGTTTTTTTCTCGTTAAAAAAGCGTGAGGAAGCTCCAGAATTGAGTTTCATCCCTTTGGGGGGTGACAGCATCTGCTTAAACTTAACAAAAGGAGTCAATCAGAATGGCAACCTGCAGCCAATAAGCTAACAATCAATGTGGACCTGTATTGCAGAAACTTGCACAAATTGGCTCAAGATTTCCCTGGGGGGGGGGGGGGGGGTCGGATGACAAAATGCAATAAGTGACAGGGGGGGTTTTGTGGAGCAAAATGGCCGAGCAGGAAATGTGATTTGACAGACTTAATGGACAGATGGGATGCTGTTATTCAAGCTGAAGTCAAGAGTGACCTCTGCTGGACGGAAGAGGTCATGGTCTTTCCCAAATTACTGTGAAAATAAACAGTGGTAGAAAAAATATAAATATAAAGGCCAAATAGACTGTAGGGATTTAGGTTAGTTTTTTTCCATAAAAATATGAAATGTTCAAATATATTTTGTGAATATTTTCATACAGGTGGAAAAAACATCAAGGATTGCATCAGTGATGTTGCCACAGCAATCATCTTCACTTTAACCTATAAAATGGACTGAATTCACCAAAAAAAAACCTTATATCCAGATAGGAAAAGAGTGCATGATGTTTGACCTATACACTCAAAAAACGTTCACTTTGAATGAACATAAAAAAATTATGGAAAGGATTTCCACATGATTAGATTGCGTTACTTGAACAAAAATGAATCATGTTGGTCCTACTTAATTTATTTAGGTTGGCTCAACTTAATGAATTTAGGTTGGGTCAACTTAATGTATTTAGGTTCAAACTAATAAATTTAAGTTGATTCAATTTAAATAGAGCAGTTGCACCCAATTTTAAATTGATATTGTTGCTCACTCTAAAAAGAAAAACGTTGAACCAATTTAATTGAATCACTTTAATTGGTCACACCTAAGTAAATTAAGTTTATTTAACTTGAATTTCTATTTATTTCTATAATTTTATTTATTCATCTGTAATTGATATGTTGATCCAAAGTTACAACCAATGGGTCTTTTAATTTTCACATCAAAGACATGAATTACCCAGCAAAGTCCCACATCACAAGACAGGAGCTCAATTACCGCGAACTCTGTGTTAAGTATTGGAACATTAACAGTTTGCCACACAAGGGGGTTGGTCTTCATCCTCTACCAAACTTTAACTCATGGTGCAAAAAAAAAATAAACATAACAGTTTAAATCACTAGTTAAAACAGATCTAGAGTAAAACAGCTAGACAATAAAACCCATGGACAAAAACTCACACTTAGACCCCAATCTGCCCAGATAGACAAAGAAAATGGTATCCCACAATTCCTTGCGATTACTAATGCATCCAATTTAATGGTATCATGTTGGATCAACATGATTGAAATTAGTAACTTTTAAATGGATTATTTTTATGTACAATCGACATGATTCATTCACGTAAGATTTACAAACATAAAATTTTCTGGTTGAAATGACAAGTTACTTTTTCGTTAACTTAATTGGCTGGTAATTTCCTTTTTTTGAGTGTACAAGGGGCACCATCTAGAGGTAAAAGTGTGAAACACGCATCTGAAACGTGTTTACAGACTCCAGCTTCCGTCAGGTTAATCTGTAGAAATATGCCAGACCAAAGGGCAATGGAAACTTTTGAAACACACAGATCGGTGTTTTACAACCACAGAAGTGTTAGAGAATCAGTCGTTTCATTTAATTAGTCTAAAAAGCAGTTACCATTATCAAGAATTTGAAAGAACATAAAATACTTTTTTAATTCTCATTCAAGAAGCTTTAATAAGAATTACTGTATATTTGCAGTTTTATTTTTAAATTGTCAGTTGAGGGTGTGCCTTGTAGTAAGATATTTATTTGAATTCTTGTCGTTTCCTGGCGGAGCTGTGGGTAACGTGGCTGCGGCTCTTGACTGGAGGCTCCGGTACCGTTCGTGGCGAACTCCCTGAGAGAGAGAGGGGCGAGACAGAGTCCGTGGCTGGTGTTCGTGGTGCGTGACGTGGCTGGAGATCTAGAGGAGAGCAGTGGCTCTGTTCGATGCGTGGCATGGCTGGGAATCTTGAAGAGCACAGAGACTGTGGCTCACAATTGCAGGTGGCGTCAGCGATGGAGAGCTGTGGCTTCTGCTGCTCGCAGTGGTATTGGCTCAGGTGACACTCATGGCATGAGATGTAAAACCTGAAGTGCAGAGGACAAGACAAAGTTAGGTCAGGACAGGACAGGACAGGACAAGACAAGGGGCCAGCCGTAGCGAGCTTCAGGAGACTAGGCACCATCAGGGTTAACAAACTGGCGAAGAATGATGAAGCTGGGTCTCCTTAAGTAGCAGGTGTCTTGATGAGTTGAGTAGTCACAGCTGAGATGAATGAGCAGCAGAGCTGGAGGGGGAGGAGTCTGACAGGCCACCATGGGCCTGTTTCAGAAAGGAGGTTCAACCAACTCTGAGGTTAAACTTGAACTCTGAGTTGGTCAATCGAGAGATTAACAACTCTGAGTTTTCTGTTTCAGAGAAGCTGATCGGAGTTAGGTCAATCAATTCTGAGTGGACTGATTCAGAGTTAAGCGTGCGCACCGCGACTATAAGAAGCCATTATCAATGGAGCGCAGATATTACGAGTCACCATGGCAACCGTGGAAAAAAAGAGGTCTGTATATTTTTCGCCAGCTGCACGTCAAGTGCTGCTGCAGAGTTAGAGTGAATATGAGCACATATTCCGGAAGACAAGCAACACCGCTGCATCTGCAAAACAGAGACAGTTAGCGTGGGAAAACATAGCTGCTCAAGTTAATGCGCAAGTTTGCATTTAAATCATTGTTATAAATATTGACTGTAATAACTTTTTAAATAGCGTAAGGTGTGAAATAAAAAATGGCGATATTTAGGTGTACTTTTGCGGTGTTATTCCTGGTGTTAATGCATGAAATGCTGCATAGTGTACAGAACCAATCTGGGGGAAAAATGCATTTAACGTCGCTAATGTTTAGAGGACTTTTTTTATTAACCTTCCCCTCTTGCAAATGTTGGTCAGTTTAATATTAATACATTCAATTGTGTTTTTAAAAGTGAACTTTTGTCTACCCTTGTATTGATCAAGTGGTATAGGTTTATATGGGATTAAGAAAGTAAGCAGTACTAGCAAATTGTGTTTCCTAAAAGTAATTGTTACATTAATCTAATCCAATGTCCCTGATTTCATTTTCATGTAGATGCAATGCAGGAAATAAAAGAACATGGCAGCAGCTAAAAATGAAGTATAAAAACATAATCAATCAGGTCAAATTTGAGTATGTCATGGATGTAGGCTTTGTTGACAATATTTGACATATGAAACATCTACATAGCAATACAGATCTAATGTTGTTTTCATTGTATATATGTAATTGACTGCAACGAAAAACGGTAACGCTCAAACAAAAACATATGGGGAAATTACCAAAAATCGAGTCTAGGTCTCAAAATTCTCGCACGACGTAAATGTAATTCTCTACGAATTAATGCAGCCTCCTCGACTATTGGGTCCTCCAAAAAAGGATAAGCCATTCTTGTCACTTGTCTCTGTGTGACGGAAATTTGGGCAATGAAGGTTAAAGCGACAAATACCGCTTCGTCTTTAAAAAGGGGAGGGGACCGGCAGAAACCTTGAGTTTAGAGAATAAAACCTGCTCCCGACCAGGTTAGGTTGACAGCGTAAGTAACCATGGACACTGACTCTGAGTATAAGTTACCTCTCTTTCAGAAACAGGTTTGACTTACTCTGTTTACTCTGGTTTAACAAACCTCCCATTCTAAAACGGAAAACCCAGGGTTTCCCTGATTTCAGGGTTAACCCACTCAGAGTTTACACTTAACTTCCTTTCTGAAACAGGCCCCATGACACTTTCCACCTTTATCCACCTTTGTCATGGTAGGGAGAACACATCAATGCAAGGGTGGGGTCATCTAAGATAGCACAAGGGTAAACATAGGAGGCAGATGACCTTAGAGTTCAGGAACAGGTTCAGGGTTTTTTTTATTTTTGTTTTTTTTAATCTTATTTTATTTACTTATTTGTTTATTTATTTATTTTGTTCATAGCTAGCACACCTTGGCTGCACAGCTCACACTCATCCTGCCTTCACACTGAGCTCCTTCCCTCTTATGGGCTCGAGTTAATTAGCTGGCCACGCCCAGGAAGGAAGCCACTTTAACCAAACAATAAAGAAAATATACAACAAAAGATAGAGCTTAAAGTTCTGTAAACAAAGAAAACATATATAAACAACTCAAATCGTTACAACCAAAAGGTATACAAAGAAATCCAAATCCTTCCCACTTCCCATACCCAACTCCTGAACAGGAAGTGACGGCCTTGGCCACTGTAGCTACAATAACTATTCGGCCTGGAATAACCGTTCGGGGTCCTTTTGACTGAGGATAACGTCACACTACGGTAGCCCCACTTAGACAAACCATAGCGTCCAGGGGGTGTTCCAGAAAGCAGGTTATGCTAGCTCCCACGGTAAGTTTGAGGCTAAGGAAGTTGATAACCTCAGCTTTCAGTTCCAGAAATGGAGGTATGTTTCAGGGTATGTCAAGTTGCCATGGCAACTCATGCTCTGAACATAACCTGGTCCGGAGCAGGTTTAGTTGAAGGTTACTTTGTTTACAGAGAGGTGAAGCAGCATGGCGTGTCCATTTGAAGATGATTTAGTGGATGAAGAAGCTCAGATAATACTTTTTCCACCATGAGAGGTTGATAAGACCACATATGGATGTTGGAAAAATAAATATTTTTACAATCTAACTTAATTATTTGCTTTAGTTAAGATAAATTATTTTTTTGTTTAGTCGGTTTAAAAATAACACGTAGTTATCAGACAGTTATTTTCCTTTCATTCAAATTAATTCAATTAAGTAGGTGTAACTTTGGTGCTGCTGTTAGATTGGCAGCGCAAGGGATTGTGGGATACCATTCCCTTTGCCTGTCTGGACGGATTTGGGTTTAAATGTGAGTTTTTGACCAAATGTGTTTAGTTGTTTAGCTGTTTTACTGTTTTACCGTGTTTTGCCGAGTTAATTTGTCCTACTTTGCTCAAGTCTCTGCACCATGAGGGAGAGGGAGGGAGAGGATGATGAGTTTATATAGCAACCCTATGGTCCAATTATATATTGACAATGTTGGAAAATTCCTAAATGTATGCACCAAATACATACTGTTTTGTTCTTTTTATTGTTATAAAAATGAGTATATCTGCCGGCTCACACTTAGACATATGAGAGTTCAAGAATTATAATTCATTACGATGGAAAAAAGATTAATTGAATTAGAGTAATATGACATTTAGTTAAATATGTAAATTTGAGTTGTATAAACAATTATTGAGTTTTATAGACGTAAGAAATTAGGTTGAATAAATATAACTCAATTACTTGTTACCAATAGAAGTAATTCATTTAAGTTGGCAAAATTGGATATATATACATATATATACATGCGTCACATGAAAATGGAAATAAGATCAGAAACTCGTGCGATTACTTTGTTCTTCTACTGCAAGCAGAAACTCTTTCTTTTGATGATGCAGCCGTGTTACTTTTTGATGGACGTATAATCTTCATACGCCGTCATTAATCTCAGACTCCGTCTCACTGAAGTATAGCGCTCTCTGTTTTTCTCCACGCATTTCAGTGGTGACTCTGGAAATCGGCGATCCATTGAGAATGTCTTTATGTACCTGCTGTGCACGTGCATTAACCCAGGGTAACCAAGTCGAGCGTAATTACGCTAACTCATATCCGGTCTTTTGGAACCGACATACCCCGAGTAAGCAAGTTCAGGCGGATTTCAGCCAGAGTTCAGGCTTAAAGTCAGGCTAGTTTAAACTTGCTTCCTGGAATACCCCCCAGATCTGATCAGGCTCTACATATTTTCATTTCAAGTGTCCTTTTATAATATAAAGTTATTTTCCCTCGTAGGTTGTGACAAACATTATTCTTTATAGTGTTTATAGAGAGATTTTTGCCACAACCCACTTTGTAAAAAGATCTGTGGCTGTTAGAATGAACCAGCTGCTCCGAGAAACCGAGTTGAAACCATCCCAAGCCGCAGTACGTTTTTTACCAGGAACCATGGTAAAGTGTAATGAACTGACACTGATTCAAAAACAAGGGAAATAATAGAACTGGTTGGGAAATTTTCGGGATTCATTTGTACTATTTACAGATATTAGCGCGCCCAACTGTAAAAAGAAAAGGGACATCTGAACCGTGATTCGACCAAATGCTGCATTTGGGGCTTCATATGTCATCAACCACATGATCTGCGCTAGTTGACACACGCCCCGAAACATTGTGCCGAACTACTCTGCTCTGGAGCGTCCGGGTCAAACCGGCCATACCTAATAAAAATGAATTGTTTTAGAAAACAAAAGTAATTTTCAGAAATCAAAATAAAATGCTAAAAATCTCAGCAGAATCCAGCTAGGTACTATGGGACATTGCTGATTGGATGATGGCGCTTGATTTTTGACTTTTACGTTTTTTCCAATGATCTCAAATGTTCGCATGCTTATATAAAAGTTCTATGATTAGTATGGTGGAGTATCTAGTACGGCTTCCAGCCAAATAACTTTCACTTAAAATAATGGACAACCGTAATCATCCAATCAGCCATGTCCCATAGTACCTACTCTGTTTTACTCTGAAATGTCTGTGGCTGAAATAAGTAGGAAAAACAAAACAGACTGGTGATATTGTGACGAGTACATAAACAAAGTGGACAAGGGTTATGTCTATAGCTGCGTTTCCATTACATATATGCTCAAAACTTTATCGAAATTCTAGAAATTTCAAAGAAACACTATTTTACATTAACACCGTTTCCATTAAATCCTAATTATGTGAATGAACACAAACCAACTCACGCGATGAGTCATTCAAAAACACGGATGTAAACAATACTTGGATTTCCAGCAGATACATACAAAGGTTCTGCCACGGCTCTAACGCTCATCATCATATATCTAAGGACACGTCTGCATCTTATTCCGGCCATGGAGCGGCGAGCTCATTACACGCGGGAATGGCAATACATGAAGCGATTTTGGGAAATCATGGTTGGGGATTTTACAGAAGAAATGTGGATCTAACATTGCCGCCTGACACGCTCAACTTTTGATGAGGTGCGTGATGCTGTGGGACCTCTTGTGGCGCCCGCTGTGCAGCGCCCAAGGCAGCCAGTTCCTATACCAAGAAGTGCATTGCTGTCACTATTTAGCAACTGGCTACCCGTGGTCACATGACTCATTTGTTTAAAAAAGTCTTTCCTTCACAGTTTTGCGAAATACGTCGGTTTCGATACGTCTCAAAAACCACCTCCCCGAAGCACAAAAACTTTTTTTTTTTCCGATAAGTGACAGTTTAATTTAAATTGTCGTATTTCCATTAGGCAAATTGATCATCCCAAATCCAATTTGCAGAGCTTCATAGGGAACAGAAACACAGCTGATGACACGGACACATTGTGGCTTTTCAACTTCTAATTGCGGATCATCTTATTGTTCAGGTCAGTTTGTAGTTCTTTGCTTTTGTAGTTAGTAGAAAAGAAATTCAGAGAAATTATTTGAAGATCAGCCGTGGTTTTTTTTTTCCTTTTAAAAAAAAAAAGTAGAACGAAGATCCCCTTTTTTTTACTGAATGCAATACGCTTTCATAATAATCTGACCTAGCAGCATAAAATCTTGATGCAAAAAAAATTAAAAAAAGATTCAAAAGTGTTGTTAAGCAAAAGAAATTACAGTCAAAGTATTAAAATATCTTCCCAAGAAATGTCAAGATTCAACACTTCTGTGGTCTGCTTTTGGTAAACAGCTGAACTGTTTTTTCTGCTTCGTCTTCCAGCAGGGATCCCAATTGTCTCAAACTAGATATATTTTTTTATCTGCTTTTGTTTTTATGCAATTCACCACCTCTTCTATCACTTTTGAAGAACCCACATTGTACGACAAGGGGACCTTCCAAAACTGCTGTGTTTCATGCTTAGTCTTTAGTTTAATTAAAAGCTTTTTAAAATGTTTGCCTAAAACGTTAATGGCTGCCGACAGAAGGCTTTTTAGTGGATTCAGTCTGCATGCTATTATCATTTTCTGTCAAGTCCTTTGGTGTCATCTGGTTATTTTCAAACTGGTTCTAAACTGCATTAAACAGGAGATGGCTTCCCTTGACAGCTTCCATGTTATGAGGCAAAACCACCTGGAGGCTAAATCTGCAAAAGAAGCGCAGGCAGCTGGTTTCCCTGCAGATTCTGTAGAATCTTCTCAGCATCTGCCTGAAATGAAAGCATTCAACACATGCCTGAGTGGGATACGACTGTTAACATGGAATAAAAAAAAACCCTCTCCCAAAGGATGACTCCTAAGAAATTAAGCAGGAATGAGAATTTGAGTGTGATGTGACACATTTTAAAGGGCAGATAGAGTTATGTCTGAAATTTACATCTGTTGTTGCTGAAATGGTCTATTCCAACACCTGATAAATAAATATGTTTCCCACTTTGTTTTAGGAAAGGATGAATTTACTCAAGCAAGATCGATGCTACCTAAAAGTTAAAAAAAAGAAGAAGAAAAAAATAACTGGCTTAAAAATATGGCCCATGCTAACAAATAGATCACATGACCTAAAAGTGACAAACGATTCTGGAAGGTCTGGTTTGGATTTAGAACTCTAATGATACAGCGTCATACTACAGATTCTTTACATTTAAACAGAAACTAAATTGAGAATAATTTGAGAAGCATTTGAGACAAAAGTCACAACTTTGTTTGTATTTATCAAGACTTTTGTAACCTTTTCTTAAATGTAAACTAAAGAAATGGACAATGCTGCGACTGAACTCCCTCCAGAAACCTTAACACTTTGCAGAGTTCCTTCCAAACGTTCTCTGTGACTTGTAGTGAACACACAAAAGTCCTCCTCCCCCAAAAGGAGGATGCTAAAAGGATAGGAAACATTTTGTTTTTAAACCAATACAAGGACATACGACTTCCTCTCCAATCTCCATGAGTGGCTCGTTCATGTCCACGCCCCCGTAACCATACTGTAGGTCTGCTTCTGTCAGTTTGTTCTTCTTGATAAACTGTGTGTTGAGATACCTGTACAATGAGTGGATGGCAGAAACATGTTAAAAAGAAAATGTTTCTGCAGTTTTACAAAATTGCAACATTAAAAAAAAGTCAATTTCATGATGTGTGAACAGAAAAGAAAAACCTCTAATCAGTTAAATATTTAGAAATGGACAAAAATACTTTAGCTTTAGGAGGAGTTCATTTTGAAATCATAAGGTTAGATTTTAACTTAATCTTTAGTGCAAAATAAATGTACACAGTTTCTATTTAGGTTCTTATTTTTGACACAAATGGGGATTGACGAAGCGGATGACAGGTGGAAACATCCAAATATTTACCGTGTATCCTCATATCCTCTGATCATCTTTTCATCTATTTTTAAAGCGTTCCCAGATTATAATTTTTTTGCTTTGCAATTTTTAGCCAAAATCCAAAAAACTGTCTGGTTTTATAGGACATAGTTTCTGCAGAGCAGCAGTGGCCCACTAAAAATTGAGCTGTGGGCGGGACTGAGGGACTGACGGTGCAGATCAACCCCACCCCCCTTTCCCTCCCAGCTCCTGAAAGCTCTCTATTTACACTCTCCTGCTGGCTTACAGCCCCTCACACCTCCAACCTAAAGGCCCGTTCACACCGGGACGAAATTCGCCGGCGATTTTCGCCGACGTTTAACGCCTCTTGACTAAACAAAGGGCACCAATGAGAGTGTGCACACCGACGCGAAAAAACGCCACGCGTCAAAAAAAAAAATGCCTCGGGTTCGTTTTTTTTTTTTTTTTTTTGACGCCTCGCGTCGAAATCTATTCGACCAATGAGAATGGCGCTTTTGCACACGTGTCTGGAGCTTCTGAAGTTACAGTAAAACACAACTTGGGGGCGCTCAAACACAAAACTGCCTTGCTGAGCATACATACCAGCGAAGAAGATAGACGCCAAGTAGCGTCTACACTGCCGCGGAGAAATAATGACGGACATTCTAAAACATCCCCGAACCAAGCACCAGTTGGAGCAACTGGTGCTTGAAATATTCATGTTTTCTTTGTATTATTCTGACAAGCGCGTAAATACTTGCTCTCTTCTTCTGAGTGAAAAGAGACTTTAAGAAGCGTAAAGTTGCGCAGCGCCACCTTGTGTACAGGAGTATTTCTGTTTACATTAAGCGCCATCTAATGTCAGGGAATGAAATTGCATGTTCGCTCGGCTCATCGTCAGCGAAAATCGCCTGGGTGTGAACACAAGAAACGAGGCGAAAAACGCTGGCGAATAACGGCTGGCGGATATTCGTCCCGGTGTGTACGGGCCTTTACATTAGCGGTACAACTAAAATGTTAAGCAATAACTGAGCTATCCAGCTGTACAGTTCTGATCCAGATGCCAGTTCAGACAAAGACGTGCATGGATCTATTTGTCTACGAGTGGATGTATCAGAATGGAGCGGAGCAGGAAGTGTGTGGCACACCCAGCATATTTTCTACGTCCCAAATAAGCTCTTTTTTTAAAAACTTTTTTCCTCTGCCCCTGATTCACAACAATTTGAATAAACGGACACATAAAATGCAATTGAGCTCAATTTTTATGGAATAATATTAATGCCAACACATTGCACACAAAACTTTCTAAGCTGCAAAAGAAAATATGAAATATTTCCAAAAGATATACAAAAAAAATGAAAGAAAGAAATTTGAAACCAAATATTGAATATTATTTAATTATATAATTATATATAATACAAGGTGAAATCTAATTTTTGTTTTTGTCAGATCTATTTTTATTTACCCAATTTGTACTTTTATTTATTTATTCTTATCCCTGGAATTTTACTTTTTTATCGTCATACATTCCCTATAAATCTGTAGCAGCGTACATTGATATTTTCGTTTGGTACCCATTGTACCTCCTTTGCAGTAACAATGAGGCTTTTGGAAAAAAACAGTCAATGGGGGAATCTTTTTATTTAAAAAAAAAAAAAACTAAACACTTCACATTTGCTTCACTGTTGTTGAATTTGAAGGTTTGCTTTTAAAGTTTTTTTTTCTTTTTCAGATATTGACTGCTTTGGAAAAAAATAATTTTACAAATAGCCCAAAAATATGACTCTTATATGCCCCTCCCGTCCTCAATATTGGTACGTCCTTATGGTCCTTTGGGCACCTAGCAACATTAGAGGAAAAAAAACAAAAAAAATCAGATTCACCCCAATAACTGTTGAACTTGTTGACTGTTACTTTATGAACATCATTTAAGGGTACATTCCTGCGCTTCTTGACTTGAGCTCGGTATTTTTGGTATGGTAACATATATTAATATAACATTTTAAGAAAACACACAAGAGGATACCATTTCAGGCTAATTTCCAGTGAGTATTATTTTAAATAACTAACATAACTTTATAACATCACATAACTTAACATAACTTTTATAACAGTTATAACTAACAGTTTATTTACTTAGCTAAAGTAAGTTTTAGCGCTTGTTTGAAGAAATATAGCATTGCTGGTAAAATTAATGCATTTTGGACTAAATTTTTGTTAATCACAACATTTTTAACTATAAATTTGCATTTTTTTTGCTTTGTTTTGTTGGGGAAAAAAAGAAAATATTAGACCAAGACAAGTTATTTGTAGCTTTTACCAAAAATAATCAAATCAAATTTTTTTGAGCTTGACATTTTACCAAAAAGGAGGGTCAGATGCTCTTGTATATAAACCTGCATTATTTCTTTTTTACAAATACAGTCTTGCTTTCCATAGAATGACTTCAAGGATGATGCAGCTAAATACAGAAAAGAGTGATGAGTCACAACAAGCTCCAGCTTCTCCCAGTTTGATTCCTTCTTACCTGCAAACTAACAACAGTTATGCTGGTAAACATGTCGATAGTGGTTAACATGACCATCTCCACATGTATATTGTGTATATATTGTGGCATATATTGTGTTCTCCTTGGTCTTTCAGGGCTGTGTTTTGATTTCCATCCAGACTTTTCCCCTTCGGATCTTCAGGGCGTTACAGATAACCAGCCATTTACAAACAACCCACAATTTTTAACTGTAGGAGCCACAAACACGCCAGTTGGTCCACTTCAGACAGGTAACCCCTGCTGTTTACTCTTGAAGGTATTTGTTGTCAAATGTGATTTTTTGTTTGGTTTTGTGACAGAAACAGCAATTACAATATATCTCTCCTCAACCTGTCCTAAAAACATCTAAAAATATTTTTCTGTAATCCATGTGTTATATGAACTGCTGGATCCAAAACTATTTCATGCAACATTGTACAAATCTCTCATTTCTTTTGTTTAAACAAATGTTTAAACATGGTGGCCAAAAGTTTTTTAATCTAGGAACAACAAATGTACCAAAATTAGGGGAGCAGATCTCATTCAAATTCTTAACTGTTCCAATGTTTGTCACAAAGAGGAAGGTTTGTGCATGCGGGGACCGATCCGGTAACTGTTACAGGCTGGGTAGCATCACTAGTATTTTACAATATGCTAGTCTGCTAAAACTAATATGCTAATTTCTTTTAAATGAGCATTACAATATGCTTATTTTCAGTAGCGTGCATTTGCAATATTCATTAAATCAACATTTTACAACATGCCGATTTGCTAAAAATAGCCTTTTACATTGTATTCAATAGGTAAAATTTGCATTTTAGATAAGTGGTAATTTGAAGTACATTTTTCTACTTTTGATGTTTAGGTAATTCCTTATAATGTCTTTTTTTTTATCAAAAACAAAAAATATTTTAATCCCTAACACTTACAATTGCTCTTTCGTTACATGTTAAACTTAAAATATTTTTGATGGAATTGGTTTTATTTGGCTCAGAATCTCTTAAAAAAAGCCAATGTCCCTTAAAATGTTGCTTTTAGAAAGTTATATTAGTTTAATGAATATGCATGTTGAAAATTAATGTATCAACAGTAAATGCCTCTAAATACCTTGAATAAACAAAACAGAAAACAAATCTCGTGATGCAACTAAAGGCAGCAAAAAACATAGAAAATAACCTCATAAATTTGGAATATTTTCATCCAAAAATCAAATTATTTGAAGACAAAATCTCCAATATGAAAATACGTCTGTCAGGAAGCAGCATAACAATAATAAAAATCCAAAAAGACTTTAATCCTCCCCAGATAAGAGTGGCACCATGGTTCTTTGTTTTGCTTAAACATTTGAACTTGCATCAACTTTTTCTTTGACCTTTTTTATTTTTAAATAGCAAATTTCTGGCTTTGTGACCAGAAACCAGAAATTCCAACCGCCGTCCTCCCAAAGGTGGAGAATGGAGCTCAGGCCAACCAGAAGGATCCACTGGAAGACACTCAGAAACGGCAGCTCCGTTTGCGGAAGAACAGGTGAAAGGGAGTGATTCTGTTCGCTGCGGTTAACGTGGGAATCTGACCATCATCATCATCATCATCATCATCATGATCGACGCTCACCATGGCCACTTTATCAGGCACACCTTAGTACCGGGTTGGACTCCTTTTGCCTTCAGAACTGACCTCTGGCAATCACCTTTCTTCTCCATCCTGATGCTCCCTTTGAACTTCAGCAGATCGTCTTGACCATGTTTACATGTCTAAATGCTCTGAGCTGCTGTCATGTGATTGGCTAATTAGAAATTTGCATTAACAAGCCGTTGGAGAGGTGTGTCTTATAAAGTGGCTAGTGAGTATAACTGAGAGTTTGTCATCTTATACTTCTTCTCCTCAAATACTGTTTATTTGCTGAGTTGACAGGTTTAAGTCAAAAAAAGTGTTGCTTATTGTAATCTAAACTGTTTTTACTGCAACATGGGTTTTTTTTGGCATTAGTTGTGAGGATGTCCTAATATCAAGCTGCATCTGCTGTTGTTTTTGCCCGCAGGGAGGCTGCACGAGACTATCGGCGACGGAGGAACGCATATATAGCAGCGTTAGAAAAGCGCGTGGTCAAGCTGGAGCAGCAAAATACGACTCTGGCAGCGGAACTCCGAGTCCTAAAAAGCCTCCACCAGAACAACATGGGGAGTTTTTTCAGAATGCAATGAAAAATTAAAAATGTGTTTGTTTTATTGCTACATGTTAAAGAGCTTGTTTCTCCATACACACACCTACTGACTAAAAGTACTCGACCAAGCTTAAGAGGTTCAAAAAGCTTCAGCTCAGATAAAACTGGGACTATCGTATTTCGAATTGGATGGAGACTTGTTTTAAAAAATATTTCCATCATGTTGGATGCCTCCACATTAGCTACAGGTTCCTAGGACAAATATATGCTTCGATTTATGTTTGGCAAACCAAAACCAGCTCCGTAACCAGAAATGATTATTCTGAGGCTTGAACTCCATGGAGCAGTGCTAACAGTGGAAACTGCTGAACTACTAACTGAAGGTATGAAAACACAGATGTACTCCAACGCCTGTCAATAGTAGACCGAAGATAAACTCGCAAGGCGCCCAAATCTTCCGCACGCCATGGGGAATACAACATCCCGTCGTCGAGCCCCAAGAGGAACAACAAGACTGGAGCCCTATCGACCAGAGCCGGAGCGAGTGAGGACACGGGCTGCAACCTCCAGCCCAGACGGTGAAAATGCACCACATTGGACAGAAAATCCATTCACAAAGCATTAAAATGCTGGTTCAGGTTTGATTTATTGCGCCACATTTGGTGGACACACAGTGGTCTTGATTCTTACCGGTTTTCTTTTACATTAAGGCTGAAGTGATGTCATAGCGTCAGTTTAGGCGACACACCCACCCTTAAGACTCCATGATCACTGTCCTGCACATGCACTTTAATAATCACTGTTCTGCAGAGGAAAACTCTAGAAATCTGGTAAGGCGGAGCTTTGGAGAGACAGTGATCATATGTCTGAGTACTAGACTGATAATATCACTTCTTGCAAAAAATTGTTGCATTAGAAAGGCAAGCTCTATTCAAATAAGGCCTTTGAAATGTTTACTGATTACTTGGCATGATCACTGAGGACATGGTTTCATTTTCATTTGTACTTCATTTTTTCATGTGTAGCAAAAACCAAACACTATACTACACACTGTACTTTAGGGTTAAAACCACACGATGGTGATATTGAGTTCATCCATATGTTTACCTCCTTCACTGCACATCATCATATTTGGGGTAACTTTACGTTAAAGCAGCTGCAAATGTTCAAAATGAAAACCAAGAACTTAAAAGGACTTGTGAGCGGCAGAGGTCACTTGCAGCCACTGCCTGACGTCATTTACAGAAAATGAAACCACAGTCTGGAATTAATGGGTTCTCAGGAAGCCATTTCCCCAAAAGTAACCGAATAAAAAGGATGTTTTATTACGATGCAACATAAAGGAAAATGGCTGTAGATAAGGGAAAATTAGTCTAAGACATGGCTTGATTCACCAGCTTGTTTGGTAAAATAAAAACTCAAAAATCCTGATTCTGTTTGCACAAATTTGCATTCAGATTCCCAGATATGATGTGCAAACTTTTATATAATGCATTTGGGTCCTGTTTCAAATATGAAAGAAGAATAAATCTTTAAAAACATTTTAGGGTGAGGCAATTTAATTGATTTTTCCAGGGAAAACCAAAGTAATAAAATGGAACTCATATAAGAAGTAAGGAACAAAAAAGAAGGTGTGTAAAATTAAAAAAACTGGAGATAGGAGAGTCATATAACAGAGTACGACATTGAAGCTCTTATGCCCTGATCATCTTTTATAGAAACTTGTTTTTAATTCTAATGTTTTTTTTTTTACAAAAACGATGAGAAAAGAGGCAAAAAATGCAAAAAAAAATAAATATTAACAAAATACAGTTTGGTATATAGAAAGTTGGAAATATGTAATCAAGTATAATTTTTTTTGTAGTTTTGTGAAATTTTTATTTCTTTTTGACAGAAATATCTAGTACGTCTGATAGTAGTTTGGGTTCTGAGAAACTTTCCTTTTCACGGTTGCAGCCTTTCGTGCAACATTGCAGTTTAAACCGCTCATGTGGGGTATCTTTCTTTTCATTGGTTGAGACTGCAGCTAGGGTGACTCATGCAGGGCTCTGATTGGTCCACCGCCCTGTCAATAACCGCCATCGCGCTCAGTCTGAGATACAGCCGTATAGATGCGGAACAGGGAGAAGTAGGAGAGCAGGCACACAACAGAGGGAGCTGAGGACTCCTGCCCTTCAACACTGAGTACAAACTGTTCCCGCCGGAAAGCCCATTTGGTCAGTTTTGTCGAACCGAACCGGGACAAACCGTGAACAGCCGTGGAAATGGCGCAGCCAGACAGCAAGAAGATCTTTTTTGAGAACCTGTCCGGAGCGGGAAAAGCCATCGCGGTCCTGACCAGCGGAGGTGATGCTCAAGGTAAAGTGTCACGTCCACAAGATGGATTTTAAGGACAAGATGTTGGAGGTTATTCCCCCAATTCCAGCTGTGAGATGCTAGAAAATAGGCTACTACGTCACGTGGAGGGGCCTAACGTCTAAAAGTATGTATCTAAACTATGACGCAACATGGAGTGGTTAGATATTATTTTACTTGATCGCCACCAAAAAGCATGCAATTAGCTAGCACGTTTCGCTAGTTTACCAGTCACATTCGGATCTCGTGACATTTCGTGACAGCATCTTTCAAGGTCGGGCTGCCTTTCCTGCACACACAGGAAACTATTCGCGTAGCGACAGTCTCAAACAAAGCGCGGATAAAATGTGACCATTAGAGCTTTTAGGAGTCTTTTTGGACCGCTGGACTTATGAAAAATGCAGAACATAAAATAAAAGGGTTTTCGAGGGGGATGAGAGTCTGCGGGCCGGCGGTTGATGCGTTCTGTCGGTGTACGTGATGAGCAGCACCCGGCCTCTACGTCACAGAGGAAACCCTGGTCACGTGGTTAGCCGGCTCTTCTTTGATAGTGTCTGAAGCTCGACGAATTCCATACAACGAACCAATCCAGTTTCCCCTCATAATTCATAGCGATACCGTTCTGTTCGTCCCCATATAAGGTAAAATGACCTTTTTAGGTTTTTCCTCGATATGTTTGACATTGTTTCCCCTTGCAAATGTTTAAATAAATAATTATTTTGAAATAAAGATAAAAAGACTTCCTGAGTTGCGTGTTTCCAAAGCAAAAACCCAGGTTTGACCAACACTATGCCTGACTAATAATAATAACAAATTAAGGACTGCTCATTATTTTTGATTCTTTAAATGTATTTTTCCTATTTACATTTTTGTTACTTTTAGTTTGAATAAAATATGCCAAAAAAAAAACAATAACATAGAAGTAATTTCCCATTTTCTTTTACCTTACAGTTCCTACTGCATTTTAAAAGTAGTTTAATAGGTTGCAAACTGTTTTTTCTTTAAATATTTAGTTTGAAATGTTGTTTTTTTTAATTCATAATTGACCATTTGTAACTTTATATAAATACTCACAAATCTATTTAATAAAAAACCCTTTGTCTTTGTTTCTTTGCATGTTTTTCTATAGCTCGGTGAACAAAAGCAGATCGATATGTCATCACTGTACCGCTTTATTACAAATGTACAAAGATGGAACACAAAAAACACACAACAAAGCTATGAAATACATGTAAGCTAATTATCAGAGAAAATTATGTGACATTGCTATTGTTTAGCTTGCTGTTATTGTACAATCTTGAGTAGTTGTTGGGTAGACCTGTACGATAAATAACAGCCTACACACACCTTTACACACATGCTAAAGCAATCTGACTCGTTCATAAAATGAATGAAATGTATGCATTTGACAATCGGATGGACTCCTCTTATGAAAGATGCCTGCCTCCTGTGTGAACATAGGTCATTTAAAGTATTTAAGTTACTTTTATTTAACCCTTTTACAGCGGAGCTTCAGCTCCATTGTTTAGATTCTTTCAACTACTGTAACTCTTCAATCACTGGTGCAGTTAACGGCTGATTCGCGGTGAATGATTGATCGGTCACGGATCTACGGTATGTCAGAAGCGTGTTATATTTAGATGTCGCTAGCGACAGCTCTGGTGTTGAATAAAACTGTTGCAGTAAAATGAAAATAAAGTTTTTAGATGTTTTTTGTTTTGGTTTTTGTGTATTGCAAGTCATTTTATCATCAAAACATTGACCTCTAAAATTTAACATTGCAAGTTTTCCTCATATTGTGCAGCCCGGCTTTTGAGAATATCCATGGATTACAATTTATGTATTGAATTAGGACAGTTTACTCTATAAAATGTTCAAAATCTGAATGACAAGGACATCTTCATTTCACAAAAATACCATGTAAGGGGGCAATTTTCACATATTGTCATGTTGTTTTCCTGCAGCTGTCATTCAGCACTTGTCAGAAAGCTTCTCATTCAGCTGCTTTTGTGGCTCGCTGTGCTCCGAGCGAGTTTCAGTCATGCAGAATGAGGGGCTGCCCGCTTTGGCGATGACTTGCAAACTCTGGAGAAGAAGAAAACGACAGCTTCACTCTAGCTCAGGGACACAAACGCACATGTTTGCATGATTACATAACAGGACTGCTGGTAACGAGCTGGCCCGCGCTGTTAGCCGCACTTGTTGGTAAAAGAACAAAAGCAGATGCTTTCATACAAAGTCTTTCTCTCCCGCCGCTCTCACAGTCTAAACCTCCGAGTTGCTTAGTAACAGCTCTGCAGACGCCTACGGCTTTCTGGGAAAAATGTTGGTTTGGGCTCCTCCAGCCAAGTTCCCGTTTGGCCGGCAGCGGTTGAAGCATTAACCATTACCTGTGCTGCTGGCGTTCGAGCCTCCACCAATGCCATTCACTCGTCTTGGCAGTTTTACGTGATGAACTCTGCTCTGCTCTGTAAAATGGGGAAACATTTGACCCAACATGGCAGCGTTTCGGCCTGCTCCTTTTTGAAATTTGAAACTAAAACGCTGGCAATTGTGTGTTTCGCAGGAATGAATGCTGCCGTCCGTGCGGTGGTGCGCATGGGGCTGTACGTGGGTGCCAAAGTTTATTTTATTCATGAGGTGAGTCAACACGATTAAAAATGTGTCTCTACAAACACATCCATCTATCAGCTCCAACTACTATCTGCCCGCTGAGGCTTCAACGGGTTCAGCCAGTTAACCGGGAGATGGACTAGTGACCAGGAAGTGACCTCGCATTTCAAACAGGAAGTACCTGCTGGTTCTAAAAAGCCAAAATCTCGTAGACTTCTATAGAGAAATAAACATCTATTACTATAACTTTCTGTTTGTCCGAATCATTCCTGTTGTTCTGATGCCTTTTTTTTTGTTTTGTTAACACGTTCTTGCAAATTCTAACGGTATTTTTCCTTTAATGGAAGTTGAGTTATAAACTGGCAAATCAGATTCCTCGAATATTTAACATGTTTGACACCTCCTAATGGTATGGACTTCCAACAAGCTCTGTCCTGATTTGGTGAGAGTGGTTGCCATAGAAACGTTGACTCGGACCTCCTTGGACCAATCACTGCATACTGACAACACCTGGCCAAAAGAAAATGGTGACCGGGTTGACTTCATTTGTTGGAGCCTTAAGGAAGTCCTTTTCTGCATCCAGTCCTCATTTACAGTCAGTGGTTCAATCTGGACGACTGGAAGAATTTCAACAAACTCCACCATTTCTGAAATGTACCGTAAATTTGCCAACATGAGGTGGAAACGAGTGAACTCTGCAGTCTACAGTCTCAGTTGTAATAGGTTTACAGGAAAGGCGGCGTGCGCCTTTTACCAAGCATGGGAAAGCTCCACAATAAACAAGAGCTGTGCTCTTTGTCGTCTGTTTCACAGCCTGTCCTCCTCTGTCAGGCTGTTACGTAACTGACTGGAGGCCTCAGCGGATGTCTCCGCTGAACCTCCCTTTGTGCTCAGTCAGCACAATAATGAAAAACCACGGAAGATGTCTTTTTTAAATTCCATTTCCTTACGGAATGTGGTACATCTAATGATTCTGACCCCCCTTTTTTTGTCTGTTTAAATCAGGGATATCAGGGTATGGTGGATGGAGGGGACAACATAGAGGAGGCCTCATGGGAAAGTGTCTCCAGCATGCTGCAAGTGGTGAGTCACAATACAAGTCCTGCTGGTTTTCTTTACTGTTTTCAGATTATTATTTTTTTTACTACTTTTATTGAGGATTATTCTCTGGAGAGGTTAGCTCACAGAAGTGGATTTTTTTTTCTCAGTTCAGTGTTAAAACGAGGGATGTCACAACCCGATCAGCTGATCGGAAATCGGTCCTGATCACGTAGTTTGGGCCCTGATGGGAATTGGATGTTTCGTCCCGATCAGGGATCCCGTCTTTGTTTTATTCTTGTTATGATCAACACTATATATTTCAAGCTTATTGTTACAGATAAAAACTCCATTTGAAGTCTGCATATAATGAACAAATCACGACATTCTATTGCCGAAACCCTATGTGCTATCTTATGGGGTCCAGATGACCCCACCCTTACATGGACGTGTTATCCCTACCATGATAGAGGTGGAGATTCAAAAAATTAAATATTTCTCTTTCTTTTCCGTGAGAATTAAATGGAGACGGCTTCCAAGGGACCGTCAACAAAGTGCAATTTCTAAGGGGGAAAAATGATCTAAGCTAGTATTGAATACTCATATTTATGCTACAAAAATTTGGGAAGAAAGTTATTGTTTTTTTATTTTTAGGGATTTGTAATTGCAATATGAATCAAATATGATCCAAAGTGTTCAACAGCCCTGAAGATTTTAAGTCGATTGTTGAAGTTACTTCACAGAACTGCTGTGTTTAAGTGTTAAATTATAAATATGTAACAAAAGTGTCACATCAGAAGATCCTCGAAATCAAATGACTCCATTTGGATCGGGGCCGAGGAAACCGGATGGGGCATCTCTAGTTCAAACAGCTGTAAACACCAGTTTCTGTCATCAGGGGGGGACCGTCATCGGCAGCGCCCGCTGTAAAGAGTTTCGCTCCCACGAGGGTCGCTTACAGGCGGCTCACAACCTGGTGCAGCGGGGCATCACCAACCTGTGCGTGATCGGCGGCGACGGCAGCTTGACGGGAGCCAACCTCTTCAGGGAGGAGTGGAGCGGACTGCTAAAGGAGCTGGTGGAGAAAGGTGGTGGAGAGGCCCCCACCATCAACGCAAAGGACAAAAGAAAGAAGTCTGACGCCTCGCTCCTTCTCAGGTCTGATCGAAGCCGACGCCGTGGAGAGGTACGCTGCCCTGCACATCGTCGGGATGGTGGGCTCCATCGACAACGACTTCTGCGGGACGGACATGACCATCGGCACCGATTCGGCTCTGCACAGAATCATCGAGGTGGTGGACGCCATCATGACGACTGCACAGAGGTAAGAGGGCCGCCCCAGAGGGGGGCTGCTGAACCCAGCCGGCCAGTTCTCAGCCCGATCTCTTCTCCTGTTTCAGCCACCAGAGGACGTTCGTGCTGGAAGTTATGGGCAGGCACTGCGGGTAAGTAAGCACCAACCGCAACAGAAAGACTCTCATCTCCTCGGTTTCCACCCACATGCGTTGCGTTTCAGATACCTGGCGCTCGTGAGCGCTCTGGCCTGCGGGGCGGACTGGGTCCTGATCCCTGAAATGCCTCCTGAGGACGGCTGGGAGGAGAAAATGTGTCAGAAACTCTCAGCGGTAACAGCCTGTCGTTTGTTCCCACACGATGGCAAAATCTTCTCATCCTCAATGTGTAGCGTTCGATTTTTACACATTTGTATCTCTCCGCAGTCCAGAAAGTCCAGTCCAGTCAGGGGAATTTACTGGCCTGGTGTCTTAACTTGACTGTTTTTTTTTTTTTCTGCTTTGGGAAACGATGTGATTCAGACCCGCTCCAGGGGCACAAGGCTGAACATTATCATAGTTGCAGAGGGATCTCTTGACAGGCACGGGAAACCTATAACTTCTAGTTTTGTCAAGGATGTGAGTACCCGAAGACAAAAAGAGGCGAAGGGGAAGCCAGAAGCACGGAGAAACCCGCCTAATGTGGGGCCAAACACAAGCGACCCGACAGTTCCAGTCTTAAAGACCCACTCCGATCATCTGAGCTGTTTTAAAAACAACATTGTCATGATGCCTTTTTTGGCCCAAATCAAGCAGACATTGGTTTTCTAGGACATACTTTCTGCAGAACGGCAGTCCATTGGAAATTCACCTCTGAGTTAAGAGCAGACCTGTTGACCCGCCCCCATTTCCCATCATGCATGTGTTTATGTGCCCTCCCTCTAGCTTACAGCCCCTTACACCCTCAATTTAACGTTACCGGTGCAACAAAAATGGCGAGAAACGTTGGAGCTATCCAGCTGTACAGTTTATGAAGCTTGCGGCCGGCCCAGCGTAGTTTTCACATCACAAATACGATCCTTTCTCAAGCAGCATTTTTTCATCTGCTCCTGATTCACAATTATTTGAATAAAGAAATACTCAGAAATGCCATTTGAAGCTTGATTTTCTTTAAAAAGGTCTTCCAACATTAGAAAAATGCTAAAAGAACATATTAAAAACACTTTTTTCATTGGAGTGGGTCTTTAAAAAAGCATCCTGACGCTTTGACAGCAATTGACCTTGGCCGAGACTGTCGGCAGGGCCGCCGTGCTTCTGAAAGCCCAGGTCATTAGCCGCCCTCTCAGTTTTTCTGTCATGTCTCTCCACCACACCCCCCCTTGTAGAACCGTGCAGGAATGAAACGGCTGAATATCATAATTGTAGCCGAAGGGGCGATTGATCGTAACAACAAAGCCATAACCACTGAATACATAAAAAATGTAAGTACAAAGCTTTGGTGGCCAGCCTCCCATACGACTCCTGCCCTCCTACCCCGGTGTGGCTTCCACTCTGTCGCTGTGTTTCTGGAATGCTCTATCAGGCACACTGGCTTGTTTGGTAAGATGGCTTTCACGGTTTGGGACTGCACCGCAACAACACTAAGAATTAAAAAAATTTTCTCTCCCTGAAGCTGTGTACACACCAGGCCTTTAGAACATGCTATTCTCACGTTTCTCACGCTCACATGCTTTTAGATGTTCACACTGGGCAAGCAGGCAGGGGCTTCTTCTTCTTTATCTTTTTCTTTTTCTACTGTCCGCCACCTACAGTTTGAAGAGACTTGATGCTAAATGTTAACGCGATTCAAATCTCATGATTTGACCACAAAATGCTAACTAGTCAGTTTAGCGTCCTAGCAATAGCACATATAAAATACCGTCACATCAGGATAGTGGCCGTGGTTTATCGTTATTTGAAAAACAAAAGCAGACGTCGTCAGCCTCGCCGCTGTGCCAGAGAAACCAGTACCTTGTCACTACAATATCCAAGACCCTGATTGGTCAAAGTTTCACCAGGTTTAGCTGGGAACGCGTGTTCGTTCACTGGCAACGCATTTTGGACGTAGAGTCTTAAAAACTTGCGTAGCTACACGTGATCGTGAGAGTTTTGAACACTAATGCCCTAAAACGATCCAAAAAAATGGTTGCTGCTACGCTCTATCGTGGGAAATTTCAACACAGAAACCCTGAAAAAGGTTATGAAAACATGCGTAGCTACTTGTGAATGCGAGAGATTTGAACGCGGAAGTCCTAAAACGGATAAAAAACACGTGAACGCAGGGGCCCGAAACGGGCGTTTCCATAGACTTTTCATTGGAAGTGGCTGCTTGAATAGGCGTTGCCGATGGCGGTGTGTACATAGCTTCACACACAGTTTTTGGACTGAGGGATCTTTAATTTTTCATTCCCCTCCTACTAACTAGTAGTTCATTCATCGAACTATTTATTTGTTTGTTTTAAATTGGTTTTAAGCTAACACTTACTGCCTGGGATTGCATTATGAGCTCCCGGCTAACATGACTGAAAACTTAGAATGGCTTGCTTGTGCTTTGCTGTTTCCCCTTCTCCACCTTTATATATATATATGTGTATATATATGTATATTTATACATCTATACTGTGTTTGTGGTTCTTCGTGTGTTTTCAAAAATTGCACATTTTGTCCGTATTTTTAAGAACATTTGAATTATTTTGCAGCGGTAACTGTCTTCTGCCCTCGCAGCTCGTCGTGAAACACTTGGGCTTTGACACACGCGTGACCATCTTAGGGCACGTCCAGAGGGGCGGAACCCCGTCCGCCTTCGACCGCATCCTGGTGGGTTCATTTAGCCTCGGAAGTTGGTAGAAAACTGTCAGAAATTCTCATTTTAAGGAGTTTTTGGATCCAAATCCCTGCTGAATACAGTTTAAATGTTAAATCTGATCTGTTTACTGACTGTTTCACATGTATTATGCATTAAACAGCGGTGGATGCATTATTTACTGTTCTGTTGAGGCATAGTAGTGAGCCAGAACATCTTGTCTAAGCCCTCAGGCGTGAGTTTAAGCACATTAACAGATTTGTGGCTGAACACATGAAGAGATGCACAGGCTACTACAGACTCACAGGAAGAGACGAAGGTGCAGAATCATGTTAACGCCTGGTGTCGGCTCCTGCAGGCCAGCCGCATGGGCGTGGAAGCCGTTCTGGCGCTGCTGGAGACCACGGCCGACACGCCGGCCTGCGTGGTGTCTCTGTGCGGGAACCAGTCGGTGCGTCTGCCCCTGATGGAGTGTGTACAGATGGTAAGAGCTGGCCGCCGACCAAAAACTGTAAGCGCACGTCTACGGAAGCTGCGGGGAGGAAAAGCCTGTGGGGCCGAGCAGCTTAAGGGGTGATCAGAGTGTCTCTGATGTTCAGGAGAGAGCAGCGTTGTCGTGTTTGGAGTGGCGAGCGCCTGTAGGGATGATGAGGAGTTGGAAGAGTTGGTCATGACTCGTACACAATTTTGTAATGATAGGCAGGTTGCCATGGAAGCATACACAGATGCTTTATTCTTGAACTGGTTTGTCACGAGTGAAAAGAATCCTGAAGGAGCTTTGATGGATGAATCCTTGCAGACTGTAAACACAAACGAACTTGTGTTTTTGTTTACAAGCCGTAGAAACATAGGGCTCTTTAAAGACCAAAGTACTTAAACACAACTACCGGTATTTAATCTGTAACACACACAAAATGTCTCTTTACTGAAAATGAAAGTATGCTGAGGTAAAGAGTTTCCAAATTACATTTGGGGTTCCACAGGGCTCATTTGTGGGCACCTTTATTTTTTCTATTCATAAATAAGATATCTGTTTCTTTATTGACTCCATTAGACAAAAACAGGGTTAGGTTTGTATTTACTGGTTTTCTCCAGAAAAAATGCCTCTTCAAAAATCACAGAGCTTATACACAGCTAATTGCTATATATATAAAAATCATGATTTAAATAAGTAAGCCATCTGTTACAGATTCCCTGGGGAGATAAAGCCAGGAGCATGAAGAGTCAAAGAAGTCCAGATATAGTTCAAACGATTTCATTCTTCCTAACTTGTAGAAAAAATACAAAGGAACTCTTCTTAGATAGTGAGACCATGTCACGAGGTCAGACAAAACCTAAATGGATCTCTTTGGTAGAAACGCCACTCACCATGCTTGGAGGAGGAAGAATGCTGAGCTGCATCCCAAGATCACCTTTCCCCCTTTGAAGCATGGAGGTGGAAGCATCATGCTCTGGGGCTGCTTTTCTGCAAATGGGACAAAACAGCTGATCTTTATTAGGGAAAGGAGGAATGAGGCCATGTATGGAGATTGTGGGCAAAAAACCTTAGTCCATCAGTGAGAGCATTGAGAAAGACTGTGATCCCAAACACATCGCCCCGGCAACGAAGGAGTGGAAGTTCTGTAGTGGTCTAGCTAGTCTCTGGACCACAATCCAATAGGGAATCTGTGAAGGGGGTTGTGTTGCCTAGCAACAGCTCAAACCATAACAGCTCTTGAGAAGACCTGCATGGAAGAATGGACCAAAAACGCAGCAACAGTTTGCGGAAACTTTGTGAAGATCTACAAAAATTGCTTTACGTCTTTATAGGAGCTAAAAACAAATGTTTTTCAACATTATACAAATACATTCTTTAGAAATTAAGCAGTAAGATTTCCTTGATTGAAAGTGTCACTGATGAACATTACAGAGCAAACTCGTCTTTTTAAATGGGGCCGTTGTCAGAATCAAAGAAGGACAAAACCTTTTTCTTCCCTTTATGTTAGAAATGACAGGAAAAAAACTGCAAACCTTAAATATTTTGTAAGAAAACAGCCGTCTAGAGTTCCTGATGCTGTTCTGGAAGCATTTTTAATAAACATAAATCCATTTCCTTCAGACCCAGGAGGTGCAGAAGGCCATGGACCAGAAACGATTTGAGGAGGCCGTCAAGCTGCGGGGCAGGTATGGCTGACCGGCCGACCGGCCCAAAACTCACTTAAATGCAGTGTTGTGGTTCGAAATCTGAGCTGACAAAGAGGTTTTTGCAGGAGCTTCGAAAACAACCTGCGGACGTACAAACTGCTGGCTCATCGTAAGCCGGAGTCGGAGCTGCCAGTCGTGAGTCCTCACTCTGAACCGTCCTGAGGTCCACCTACAAACGCTGACTCACTGTAAAGGCGTGGCTTGATGTGTGTGCGTGCATGGATAGAAATAAACTGGAATCCGCTCCATGAAAAACGATGGACTGCACCTGCTTAAGTGGCCTGCAGGTGTCTGTATGCTGCTGTCCTGCAGAGAGATGACTAACACACGCACACACACACACACACACACACACACATTTCTAATGATAGTCTATGTGGAGTCAGACCAAAGCCATCAAAAACCCATTCTTATGAAAAGCAGCAGATGTAACACAGTTACCCCCCACCTCAATAATATTTTGTTTTGAAACTCCCAGAGCAACTTCAACGTGGCGGTGCTGAATGTAGGAGCCCCCGCCGCCGGCATGAACGCCGCCGTGCGCTCCGCCGTCAGAGTGGGGATCTCGGAGGGGCACAAAATGTTTGCCGTCAACGACGGATTCGAGGGGTTTTACAAAGGACAGGTGAGCAGAACAGCACCATCTGAAGAGGAACACACAAAGAGATCCCATGTTTTGATTGAAATGCATAATTGACCCGAGAAGCTTCAAAAAATGATTCTGTGCAAGAATTCCAATTTTTCTTATCACTCTGTGGGAGAGAATAGGCTTAGCTCGGTGAGAGTGAGAGCGGCGTGCAGCCGCTGTTAGCTGCCTCACTGAAGAATTATCATGGGAACCCAGGGGATAATCTGAACAGATTAATGTAAACCAATTTCCCACACTGGCTGTCCGTCTGCTCTGCTGAGCAGATGCAGTTCCGTAGGGAGCCACTGGGTGCAGCAGAGAGGTGGTTTACAGCCAACTCCGTGAAACCATGGTCACAATTTAATTAAAAAAATAATAAATAAAAAAGTTTCAACACTTTTATTTATTTTTTGCTGCTGTTAATTTCTGCCACCCAAATGAACACAAAAAAAGAAGATCTAATGAACTTGAAACTCTGAAAAGCCCAGAAGAAAATTGTTCTTCTTGGGTTCTCCAGGGTTAAAACTGTCTTTTAAAGATTTTAAGTTGAAACTTTAGCTGATTTAGTTGCCTTTGGATACGCAGCAAATATTGAACTAATCTGTTTTCTGAAATCTCCCCTCAGATTAAGGAGGTGAAATGGAGTGATGTTGGAGGGTGGACGGGACAGGGAGGCTCCCTGTTGGGAACTAAAAGGTAACACGCACAAATCTTCTCAGAATTTCTATAATTCTAATTCCATTCATTTGTTTTGAAGCAGCAGGTAACAACAAAGGCTGTCTTTAGGTGTTTGAGTCGATGAAAAACATCTAAAGTGGAATTTCTTTGACCAGTTTGGTTCAAATCCTTCCGGTTTAACCCAAACGAGTGTAGACAGTGTGTGTCGACACACATGCTTTATCCTCTCCTTTGTTATTAAAACTGTTACACAGTGACTAATCAGACCTCTGAGGGAAAAGAACCTCCAAACACCAAGTTTAAGTACATTTTTAAAGAAAGAAATGACTGATTAGGCCAACATAATCCCTTATTTGGACATTTACGGTTATATACTAAATATAAGAGTGCAGATGTAAAATGATCAATGATTCTGATGTTTAGATGGAGCGTTAGCAGAGTTTCACTGTAGAAGAAGACTAATTGATTGCATTTTGAAAAAGGCCAGAAAGCAAACGGTCAAAGAAAACTAAGTTTATGGGTGATCAGCTTCCAGAGTCTCATCAAAAAAATATTTGATAAAATCTTTAGTCTGTGTAGAAAACAGTGACCCCTAGTGGCCAAATAAAGCAACAATTTCTTAATACCGTATTTTCTGGACTATAAGTCGCCCTTTTTTTCATAGTTTGGCAAGGGGTGCGACTTATACTCCGCAGCGACTTATATTAGAAATAAATTGAAATAAATACATTGTTAACCCTCCTGTTATGTTCATTTGTGAGGAACAGAGATGATGTTCCTGGGTCAATTTGATGTATGAGGTATGTTAAGTGTTAAGAGTATGTTAAGTGACTCAAAGAATCAGCAAACTTTTTTTTACAGTAAGATCTTGAAGGCTAACAACATAATATTCTATTTTCCAATGATTTCATAGATTCAAAAATGCAATAAAAGTGAAAACTGTTTCTACAAATACAGGATGAAAACAGAGTATTAGTTGGCCAATGATGCTTCATGAAAGGAATAAATAAATAAGTTTGAGAAAAAATTACTGTGAAATTATTAGATAAACAGTCTGCTATGATTGTGTCATATAAGGTTGTGAAAGTTAAAATGCGACTTATAGTCCAGTGCGACTTATCTGTGTTTTTTTCTACTTTATAATGCATTTTTGGGCTGGTGCGACTTATACTCCGGTGCGACTTATAGTCCGGAAAATACGGTAGAAGCATGAGTTAAGTCAACATTCACCAACTACTTCCTGGAATTTATTCAAAAACTAATGGGAGGGTTAATTACTTGAATAATTATTAAATGGGTCCCC
Source organism: Oryzias latipes (assembly GCF_053564925.1). Lineage (NCBI taxonomy): Eukaryota > Metazoa > Chordata > Actinopteri > Beloniformes > Adrianichthyidae > Oryzias > Oryzias latipes. The sequence goes on along the minus strand of NC_136256.1, from coordinate 13,240,478 downwards.
TAAAGAAAAAAAAAAACGGTCCAGAAGTCAACATCTGCCTCTGCTCTTGTTGTGTTTCTGTGTTTTCGGACGTTTCTCTTCTAACTCCTCTTCCTCCCTCCTCAGAACGCTTCCTGCGAAGCACGCAGACAAAATAGCCGAGCAGATGCGAAAATACAATATAAACGCTCTGCTGGTGATTGGAGGATTCGAGGTACGTACCAGCCACCCCCCATACAAAACCTTGTTTTTTTAATTCATGACAGAATCTTCTCCTTCGTGAGCATCCATGACATCATGAGGCATAGAGAAGCCCGTTTCCTCCTGACATCAGACTGTAACGCTCCCACCAGTCCTGCTTGGCTTCACGGCAGCAGACGGACCGCGTCTCCATATCTATGCTAGTTCAGATCCCCAACTGTTTGCTTCACCGCAGCCATTTCACGCTCTCCCATGTAGACGCTCACCGGCTTTGATTTTTCCTGTACGATGAATGTCTCCTCCCATGTATACAGTATATAGATATATATATCTTTTTTGGAGGGGGTGAATGTGGAGTGGTACCTGTCTGTTTCGCTGCTGCCCGTTGTGATAGACCTGGCTCCTCCCCTTGGCATCCTTCCACCTTCTCTCGCTCACCTCTGTTCTGTGCGGCAAGTAGCGCCTCCTTCCCTCCCCCAAGCCCGCCGGCGTTGCAGCCCTCACTAAAGTCGTGGGTTCTGCCCCCCCCTCCCTTCCCCGCAGGCCTTCCTGTCACTGCTGGAACTGTTAGCGGCTCGCGAGAAGTATGAGGAGTTCTGCGTGCCCATGGTCGTGGTTCCAGCCACGGTCTCCAACAATGTGCCTGGCTCAGACCTCAGCATCGGCGCCGACACGGCGCTGAACGCCATCACTGATGTAAGTGATGAATCCTCACGCACGCACGGCAGGAAGGGAGGGGCTGCTCGGTCTCTGAGTCCCTCCCTTCCTTCCGGACAGGTAGGTAAGCGGGTGACCACGCACGCAGGAGTCATGCTGAGAGGCCCGACTGCGGCCGCCGTGTTTGCTCTGCCCGCCCATATTTGACATCTCCCCCCCCCCCTGTGTGCCTGTTTTAAGACCTCCGTCCAGCTACATCGCTCACTTTGTCGTCACACCGCCTCTCCTCGATTTCTTTTTTTTTTTTTACACTACCGTCCTCCCACTCTATGTCTGCCAAAGGGAAGCCGCAGCTTCTATCACACGGAAAGAGCCGGAAAGGCAGGATACGCTCCCGATTCCCCCTCCGTGTCTCTCTCTGAGTGGCCGCCGCCGTTCCCAACGGCTCTAACCCGGCTCTCCTATTGACTGCCGCTTCAGGCGCTCGAAAGTCTGCTGCAGCTGTATGAGGTCCGCACTACCTATGAGGAGTTTTGCATCCCGATGTGTATGCTGCCCGCCACCATAAGTAACAATGTTCCGGGCACGGCTCTGAGCATCGGGGCGGACACCGCCCTGAATGCTATCGTGGAGGTAAGGCAGCCAGCTGGGCTCCGAGCGCTGACCACAAACACACAGCCTCCAGCCACACACTCAGATATGACCACTGATGCTACGTTCACACAGACCATGTGACACGCACACCCACACGGTGTTAGGTAGTACATTGTTTTTAGTTTTTTATTAGGTTTAAATTTGTTAAGACGTTGACAATAACGCCAGCGTTGGCAATCGTGACAAATATTTATTAGCTCTTTACAGTAAGTACCGTATTTTCACGACCATTGGGCGCCCCCTGCTGGCGGAAGAAAATTTATGACTTTTAAGCTCCACGGGCAAAAAAAAAAACCTGCATGTCACATCCTCAAAACAAACTTTCAAGCACGGGGGTGGAGTGGTGATGGTTTGGGCTAGACTCCAACTACAGCGTCTTGGAGTCAAAGGTGAAAACATGTTGATGATAGAAGGTAACCCTCTCTTAGTACTGTTTTCTGCAGACCTGCTGTCTGGTGAGGGCAGACCCCATCAATGACTTCAAAGACCAGCATGCTCTGTGTGGAGTCCCCCCCCCCCCCCCCCCTTCTGTCCAACCTGCCACTCGCCTCACTTGCTTGATCTAAGCCACATTTTTTTTGCCACATTAACGTTTGCTCTTATTGCCGCGTCAGACGTGCGACCGCATTAAGCAGTCGGCCAGCGGCACCAAGAGGCGGGTCTTCATCATCGAAACCATGGGGGGCTACTGCGGATACCTAGCCACTGTGGGGGGCCTGGCAGCCGGGGCCGACGCCGCCTACATCTACGAGGAGCCGTTTGACATCAGGGACCTGCAGGTGACTGGCACGCGCAGAGCGCCCTCTGCTGTTTTGGAGGCTGCTCTCACGCTGCTTTTTCTCCTCGGGACAGGCGAATGTGGAGCATCTGACGGAGAAGATGAAGACGAGCATCCAAAGAGGACTGGTCCTCCGGTGAGAAGACGTCTGTCGGCAGGGAGCACGGCTCTGCTCTCACGCTGACCCGGTGTTTTCCCGCTTCCAGGAACGAGAACTCCAACGACAACTACACCACAGACTTCATCTACCAGCTGTATTCTGAGGAGGGGAAGGGGGTTTTCGACTGCAGGAAGAACGTGCTGGGACACATGCAGCAGGTCTCACGCCGGCTTATCAGTGGAAACAAATCTCTATGCTTTGGAATTCCGAAACATGAAAAAAAAAATCCCCTGCACTGTTGCGTAAACACAGAAAATCCTCGGTTTGGTGTCTGGAAATGATTGCTGGAAGCTTTCATGATACAGGAAAAAACTAAACCTCTAAAAACTGAAAATGTCTCTCTTCCTTTCCGAAAGGGAGGAGCCCCGTCCCCGTTTGACCGCAACTTCGGGACGAAAATGTCGGCCAAAGCCATGCAGTGGCTCTCCAAGAAGCTGCTGGAGACGTACCGACGAGGTGAGCTGGAGCCCCAGCAGGGCCGCGGTGCAGTAGCGCCCCCCTCCCTCCCTGCAGAAACCCGGCATGGAGTCACTTAGCCTTAAGAAATGTGGGAAGACTTCATTATAATCGTCCAAATCTATGTCTTTGTGTGTTCTTTTTGTCCTTTTGTACACACGGACAACATAAGATGAAGGTAAATCTTTTGCTTATCTGCTGGCTCCATGACCGTCTCAGTGTTGACACTGAAGCTCCTGTGTGTGGCGCTAGAAACGCGGCGTTATGGGCGTCTGCATGCGTGCTGCTTCCAGTCGAACCCTTTGACAGAATTATCGGAACTCTGTTACGAAATTCCAACGGATTCTGATTCGGAGAAAAGCCTTCGCTTTATGAGGACTCTCATCTATCCAGGCAGATTCCATCATTGACAGAACCTTTTGGATATGAGGTGAAACCTCTTCAACTTTAAAAACCAAGTCCAGATGAAAACCTTTAAACCTACTACTAGGATTTACTCTGGACACTTTCTTCCTTAGCGTTGTCTGTCTTTGTGTCAGAATCCATTGCATAAACGGAAGAACCGTCATGGTAGTTTAAAGATCGTGTGTCATTTAGTCGACGTCTCCGATGTTAAAGGCTTGGAAGCAGCACGGATTAGCGAACATCTGCTGTCTGTCTGCTGTGTAGGACGCTTGTTAGTTGGGATCTTGATCTATGCACGTAAAAAGTTCGTAGATTGTATCAAAATTGAAGTGAAGTTGCGTCAGGTTTTTTTTGTTTAACGTAGGTCGAGTGTTTGCTAACTCTGAGGACTCCTGTTGTCTGCTGGGGATGCTGGGCCGGACGCTGGTCTTCCAGCCCGTCGTCACGCTCAAGGACCACACCGACTTTATGTAAGTGCCGCTCAGATCAGCCAGCACTTGTTGTTGTTGTTGCCATGGCATCGAGGGCGTGACCGTCCACCTCCTCGTCCACAGTCACAGGATCCCCAAGGAGCAGTGGTGGCTGAAGCTGCGTCCTCTCATGAAGATCTTGGCCAAATACAAGACCAGCTACGACGTGTCTGACTCGGGACAGATCGAGCACGTCATCCACACCCGGCCCAAGGAGTCAGACGCCTCCGTGGCCATGTGAAGGCGGCTAAAGGCCTCATTCCTTCTCCTGCAACCCGTTTCTTTCAGTGTGTCATCTCCTCCTACCAGAGTGCTTCTCGCACACACAGCTGTCCCGCTATGCATCTGTGTGTGTGTGTGTGTGTCCCGGGTCGTTTTAGTGTCGTCGTTGTCGTTTGACATAAACATTTTGCACTTTCTCTGTCTCGAGTGGCGTAGAGAAGCTCTGGAGACGGAGCTGCACAAGGACGAAGTAGAAACTGTCTCTGCAGTCTAACGTAGAGCGCGTGAGACGGACGAGCTCTGCTCGCACTCAAAAAATTAATATTTATCTTTTTAGATTTCTTTATTTTGCTTACAGACATGGTTCTATTATAATTATACATTGGCGCTGCTGCTACCAAGCAGCTGTCTGTCTTTGCACCGGATGTTTGAAACTGTTCCCATTGAATAAAGTCCGACTTGAAAAAGTGTCTCCTTCTAAAATGTGTCTCTTTGTGGAGCCACCACCAGTTTGAAGTCCTCTGGCTGAAAACAGAAAGACAGTTTTATGTGTTCACATTTGGGTCTAAAATGACTTTAAGGTATAAAATAAGGGAAACCATGCGAAAATGAATTATTTTTTTTTAAAAAGCACATTTTTAAAGAAACCAGTAAATAGGAAACCTTGTTTTTAGAGACTTGTATGTGAAAGGAAAAATAAATAAATTAAATTAAGACAAACAGAATAAATAATAAATATAATAATTTCAAATTCAAAAACTTTTCTTTATAATTTTTTTTTGAATGCTTTTAATTTTGTAAATCCTTGAGCATCTTTTAAAGTTTTTACAGCCTGATGGCAGAGGTGACTTCATTTCACCATATTTGATCATCTTTGCCTCCTTTACAAACCATTTCAATATCACAACCCTCAGTTATATTTTTATTAAATGTGGAATTGCTTAAAAAAACAACCCAAATTGAAACCCGTTTCAACCATCCCGCTGAATCAGCATCGATTCTCTGCAGAGCGTTTCCCCTCGTGACCAGCAGGGGGCGGCAGAGCTCCATCGAGCTCCATCCGCTCCTCGCTGGTTCATCGGGTCCACTGTGACATGGATTCCCTCCGTCGCGTGGCGTGTCCACTCCATCTGCAGGAGGTTGCTGTCTTATTACCGGAGTAGATTAGCTGTGAAGCTTGTGCCCGTGTCTGTGTGTAGCCATAATTAGGAATTAATCTTATCATTTGAAAGAAAATTTCAATTTCCCATGGGTGTATTAATTGTGTGTACATGTAATTGGGATTCCTGGCTAAATTGGCTTTTTTTCCCCTCTGTCTCCTGTGTAAGTATGAGTAATTACATGCATATATGGCCCGGCTGAGGCCATCGCTTAGCGACAGTGGAGTGACGTGAAATGTAATTTGAAGAAAAAGCTACCTGATTCACCTTTACTCCCCCCAGACTGTCCAGGAGTAATTATTATTCCTAACTTAAACAAGTCTGCTTAATTCGGGTTCACACCCACAGCTCTGCTGCAAAAAAAACAGCAACCAAAAAGCTCGCCTCAACTGATGGTAGGTGCATTTCTGCAGAGTTGGGTACTTTCTCTTTGAGCATGAAATTAGAGAACCCAATAATTTAGGCTGATTTAGGAATGCAAAAGGGGGGCATAGGGTCATGCGCTCATAGGTAATCAATACTAATTACCATTGCATTTCTTTTTTTCCTTCACATGAATGCGAACACTGGACTTATTAAAGGCTGCGAATGAAGGGCTCCCCCTTTACCCATTCTCATCAAAGGCCGCCCTGCGACTTTGTCTTCCTTTAATTCCTCGCTGTCTTTGGACGAGGCTCCAATTATAGCATTGCCGTGAATCTCTAAAACGGGCTGCACATTGACCTTTTTTCCCAGATTAAAAGCACATTCTGTATCTCTCGTGGACCCCCTGCACTCCTAATGAAGCCCATTTGTGGAACCGTAATAACTGGCGAGGGGCAGCCCTGTTAAACTAGACCGCTATCGCACATCAGGAGCAACAACAGCTGATCCTCTCTGGGTGATCGCATAATGTCAACTATTAAGCTACATGCACGTCGCCCTTGGCAACGCCGGTCAAGCTACCACTTCTAATGAAAAGTTTACGTAAGCGGACATTCAAAACGCTTTGAGCCAGAGTGAAAGCAGAAAAGCTCTAAGTAAACGCCATTAAAACGTAACTTTGTCCAGTTTCCGAAAAAAACTGGTGCCCCTCCCACTTCTCCTCATGTTTTCTGTACAGAAATCATCAGTCTGAAGTCATCATCTAGTGCGTTATAGATCTGTGGTAACGCCCCCAAAAATGGGAGGAATCATCAACTTTGATTTCTCAAAATGTGGTTTCGGCACATCCCTTCATGGGGGTCGCCACCAGCGTTGACTGATTCACACAGGTGTTGGAACTGATGCCCTTCCTGACACAGCCCTGTGTTTTATCCGGGCTGGGGACCGGCACAGGGAGACCCAGACTTGTGGCTACATAGTTAGGCCGTATAGCGTGAAGGGGTCTTGCCTAAGGACCCTCACTGGATGAAGCTCATCGAACTCTGCACTTCACCAATAGAGCCACCCAGAGCTTAAAAAATGTTACACAATAAATAAATAAAAACTGTTACACAAAAAGCTGTTTGTGTTGTGGAAAAAATGTGGTGAAAGAAAATAATTTATTAACAAAAAATATTTGCAAAATTCCAACAAGTTATTGAAAAACAAGAACTTTGGGGAAAAAAAAGTTCCGTATTTAAAACGTATATCAACGACACAAAAGTGGAATGTAAGCGGGAGTTTGAACAGCTTATATATAGCTTATAACCTTTTTTGGTTGGTTTTTTTAAACAGTGCACTGTGTTCTGCGTCCTGATTGGCTGTTGACCTTGTTGATCAATCTCCTCTTGGCCGTGTTTAATGTGTTCAGTTTTTCCAAATCTTCATAAATCCTCCGGAGCTTTGGTTTCAATCTCTAATTCTGGACGTATTTTCCTACAAGAGGCTTGAACTTTGATAGTTTAAATGGGAGAGAGGTCTAAAATGTTAACATCTGTCTGATAAAGTGTGTAGTGAGGAGTTTTGGAGCCTTAAAACATCTGTAACACTGCAGATTTAATTTGTCATGAGTCATTTTTTTTAGAACGTAAGATAAATGAGGGAACGCTGTACGCAAAAGTCATTCAAAGACAAAGTAATGCAGTCGTGTCATCCGATAGAGAGGCAGTAATCAGACAGTTAGTTGAGCAGTGCAGGAACAAAAAGCAAAGAACAGCAGAAGTCACGCCAACTAAAAAAGCGGCAGCCAAAAAGGATCTGCTTCCAGACTCCAGAGCAGGGATTTGATCCACCCAGAGACCCTAAAATACAAGTCCGATTCTCCGATTCCAGCCTCCTGAAGACCCAGCAGCTCCAGACAGTTGAGACCCCATGGAGGCCCAGAAAGCTGTGGATTCCATCAGCCTGCGGGCTGTTTAGTTCTATCTGTCCACTGAGCCCGAACTTCCTTATTAACACAAAGCTGTCGTACTTAGTTAGGGAGGTGATTAGTGAAATCTACATGAAAAGGCAATTTCCCCTCTTCTTTTTGGTCCTCCTCACTCGCCCGCACTCCATTGAGATCAGACAGATCTAAAGAATGGCATTTGCGCGCTAATGAAATCCGCTCTGCACCATTTCGGATGTTAATCTTCAGATGGAAGTGACTCGTGTCTTTATTTACTCGTTTCTGTGTAACAAATGGTCAGAGTTGACAAAAATTACATTGCTCCCCCCCTTCCCTATTTAACCACAGGCCTGAAGCACGGGCTGGCAGTCGGCTCGGAGACCACAGCTTCCACTTTGATGTATTGGAGTTAATATCTTCCTGACATTTCTCAAGACAGATTTTCATCACTGGATTCATCTGTACTTTTGGGACTGTGTGATAAATGAGCGAGGACATTCATTTTCCTCTTGTAGAAGTAGTGGTGGTGGGGTTTGGGTGTGTGCGGGAAGGACTTATGTGTGTGTGTGTGTCCTCTGTCAGGATTCAGTTGGGGCGGGGTGTAAAGAAATCCGGGCTGGTGCGCACGCGCAGCCGCACTGGCGAAAGCGACGGCGGCATTAATGGAAGTGACGTTAATTTGACAGAGCGCTCACTAACATGCAAAGTCACTCGCAGTTCATAAGAATAATATTAACGCGGCATTAACATGCGAGGCTGTCTGCTGCACCAGATGCCCAGCGTTTTGGGGGAGCGGGTGCCGCAACCAGCCAGCCAGCCTGCCTGCCTGCCTGCCTGTCTGCCTGCCTGCCTGCCTGCCTGCCTGTCTGCCTGTCTGTCTGTCTGCCTTCCTGTCTGTCAGTCTGCCTGCCTGCCTGCCTCTCTGCCTGCCTGCCTGTCTGTCTGCCTGCCTGTCTGCCTGCCTGCCTGTCTGTTTGACTGTCTGTCTGTCTGCCTGCCTGCCTTTCTGTCTGCCTGTTTGCCTGTCTGTCTGTCTGTTTGTCTGCCTGTCTGTCTGTCCGCCTGCCTGCCTGCCTGTCTGTCTGTCTCTCTGTCTGCCTGCCTGCCTGCCTGCCTGCCTGCCTGCCTGCCTGTCTGTCTGTCTGTCTGTCTGCCTGCCTGTTTGTCTGTCTGGGCCGCCAAGCTTGCATCACAGCAGGAGGATACAATTTTTGTTGTTGTTGCTTTTCTTTTTTTATCCTGGCAGGATTCTGGGACAGGTAAAGCAGTAGGAGACATAAAGCCTAGTCATCCCTGCAGAGCAGATAGAGCTTGTTCAACTTGATGAATTGCTAGCATGCCCTTGAGCAACGCAGCAACACATAATAACAAGTGTAGCCAGTAGAAAAGCTGAAGGCTATTTAGTTCCAGCCATTTACACTAATCAAAAACCACTTTACCTGATAAGAACTACAGGGGTCGCCTACCAGCCAATGGCACCAACATCCCTCTTTGCTTATATTGACTGGGCTTAAACAAGGTGCCACTAGTAGAAACCATGGAGGTGATGAAAAGATACAAGGGAGAGCGCTAATTCGCAGCCAATCGAAAACGCAGCCCGTTCATTAGCTGACCCAAACAATTAGTCTATGACGGATTAAAGCCCTCCCCCTGCCCAAAAGTAGACCCCCATCAGGGCACATGTGGCTTGGACAGACACAAGAACATGCCTGCAAGACACAGAGACCAAAGTCAGAGGGGGGCGGGGGAAATGGCACCCAGGCGTGCGCGCACTCTCACTGCACACAATCCTATACAGTATGGATCGGGCATTGACCACGGCTCATGAAAGATGCAGTTATGCAGATGGGCTCAGGGTGACTGAATGCAGGCCAAAGGGGGCTGGAGAGGGCCAGCCCAAATCCCCCCCCCCTCCCCCTCCTTTATCCTCCTCCGCCAACTCTCCGCTGAACAGGCAGCTCTGCCAGGCGACAGAAACCTTCTGGTGTCGCAGCGAGTCACCGAAATACAATAATGCTCGCGCTGTCCGCAATGATTTGGAGAGGCGGATTCGGGAGCCAAGAAGGTCACTGGGATAGGCCGTCCTCTGTTGAGGCTGACAACACGTCTTCAAAAGTTAGAATGCACCACAGGGACAGTAAACTGAGGAAACGAGTTTCTAACTTTCTTTTTCAGATGGCGTTGAGACAACAAAATGATGAATCGCAAACAGAAACGCTGCCGTAAACATCATCACTGATCGTATGTTTTAAACACATAGGGGGAATCATATACAGAGTTAGTTTTTATGTTGAGTTTTTATTTAGTCTCATGCTGCACAAAGATTACAAAGCTATGTTTGGTAGCTCCTGCTACAACAACAGATGTTTAAAACGTAGCAATTTTGATGCGCCATCTTGGTAAGCAACTTGTTCTGCCTATTTAAAGGCTGCAGCAAAAGATCCTCCAGAGGTGGATAACCATGTGACACCCTTGTGCTATCCAAGGCACTTTACCATTGGGAGTTGGGTCATCTAGACCCACTAGACAGTGCTCTAAACCTTTTTTCTTCAATGATTTGTGATCTTCACTGGTGTCCATATATTACATGAAATCTTTCCACCTTTATCCACCTTTGTCATGGTAGGGAGAACACGTCAATGTGAGGGTGGGGTCATTTTGACCCCATAAGATAGCACAAGGGTTAACACCAGAGCTTTAGCTTGAGTGTTGACGCTCTATGAACTACCGAAACTTTCCAACCATTTACACAATTCCAACTGATTCTGAAGCAGAGAAAAACGGCTTTGTGCTGATATGCAATACTTTAGATATCAGCACGAGTTCAGAATCAGGTTAATTGCATAAAAGGTCAAAGTTCAAAGAAGGTCTTGTTTTGCTGTCACTCTGTTGTTAAAGGGTTAAGTTTAGGTTGTAGAAGCTCGTTAGATTACCAATCAAAGTTCGAACATCTGAGCTGCTTAAAAAACCCAGCAGATAGCTGAAGGAGGTTTACTTTTGAGACTTTGGATTTCTCAGGCACATGGTTGATCAATAATCTACCTGAATAAATGAGGAATAGTTGTTTTTTTTTTTTTTGTCCAAACATTCAAAGGCTGAAATAAACCTAGAAGAGGGTGGTTTAATATGGAGTGTTCACCAAATTATTGTTACTTCAATAAAACTTGCTTTACAGCAGACATTAACTGTTGTACGTCACATCCATCCATCATCCTCTGAACCTGCATTATTCACTTTTAAGGTTGTGGGGCTGCTGGGGCTTATCCCAGCTGCTGTTTGATGTAGGCAGGATGCACCCCTGGAGAGTTTGCCAGTCTGTTTCATGGCCACACCATCATACACTCACGTTCACACCTAGGGACAATTTTAGAATCCCAAGATAGCCTATGAGTGGGACGTCAGGTTACAAACGCAATTTGTCATAGCGGTATGCTTGTTACGTGAGGAAGTTCCTTATCTGATGTCCATAGAAAAATCTAAGCAATTAGGGGGGGAAATGGAAGGCAGTAGAGTCAACCAGTAAAAGTGTCCACTATTGTTTATGAGGTTAGGAAAAATTCTTCATTTCCTCTGACAAACATAGTCCTCCAAAAAGCAGACCTTGAATTTTAGCCCCAGTAAACGCACACACCTGAGAAACACAACACACCATCTTTTTAAAACCAAAACTTCTTTTCTTGCAGCTGATGGACAATTTGTTTAACAAGACGTGGGCGTTTGCAGCGGCATTCATTAGGTCTCCATGAATTTTTATTACTCCCATCCTTTTCCTTTATCTGTAGATCAAACATGGACCAAACGGGAGTTTATTTGAACCGTCTAACCCCCAGCTCTCAAATTTTCCCACAACAGTCTTATCGTCTGTCACAGTGGCTTGTTATGGAAAAACGACTTTCTTTGTCAATCTCTTTCTACGCTCACTGGTCTTTTTCTTCATAACCTTAAAACTACGGACATGTGTCGCCTGTTCAAGACAGTATAGTATAGCCCATGGGGTTCACACTGGGCAAGCAGGGAGGGGCTTCTTGTCCCTCTTCTTTTTCTACTGTTTATTGGCGCAAGTCCACCACCTACAGTTGGAAGAGAATCTGTGCAAAATGTTCCATCAATTAAAAGACATCCATGGGTCACTACTAAATCGGAGTTCCTGATGGAGCCTAATTTGACGTTTGTTCAACGGCCACGCATTTTGTACGCAGAGCCAGAAAACTGTCGTAGAAACCTGTGTAGCTACTTGTGAACACGAGGGTTTGAACTCGGAACATGTGTTTACATAGACGTTTCATTGGAGGCATGGATGTAGCTTGATATTGAACGCCATCTTTTGAACACAATTAACCCTTGTTCTATCTTAGATGACCCCATCCTTGCATTGACGTGTTCTCCCTACCGTGACACAGGTGGATAAAGGTGGAAAGATTTCATGTAATCCATCATCAATAAATCATTGAAGAAAAAAGGTTCAGCGCACTGTCTAGTGGGTCTAGATGACCCAACTCCCAATGTTAAAGTGCCTAGGATAGCACAAGGGTTAATCAAACTTTCAAGTTAATTAAATGGATAGAGTTTACGAAAATCTGGCACACTTTGCTTTGGTAAAACAGATACCGTAGGGTATCTGTTACAAACTACATCAAACGCAAATAAACGGAATTAAACCAAATCACGTCTGCATTATTTGAGGTGTTTGGGATCCAAGTGTCACTTCAGAGCAGACACGTCTTGCTGGATCTTGTTGCTCTTGTCGCCGTCCACCTGCACCGTCCAACTCATCCAGTTTATTTCAGAAGACTAATTCAGCGGGTGAGTTCTATCCACCAATGCCACATTAAAAACAATGATATCTTCAGGCCGTGGTTATAGTTAAAGAAAAAAACTGTTCAAACGGTGTGTTGAGATCCTCCTTCAATGGGAGGATTTTCAGGGTTGCTGCTGCTGTCAGTTTCTCTGCAGATACAAGAACCTGATGAGTTTTTGAGCAGCGAGGATAGCATCTCTGCGGCAGTACACTTCTATCTACCACAGCAGTTTTTTTCCCTTTTCTTTTGCTGATTCTTAACACACTTTTCATCACATGTTGACTTCACCTCCTACACAGCCTGGCTCTCTTTTTTTTTTTTTTTTTGATCATCTCACTCCTCTTTACAGAAGAAAAACTGTGATTTTTATGGGTTTTTGGCAGAGTGGACAGCATCAGCACCCACGAACCTGCTGCGGTCCGTAGGTTCATCGGGGCACTGAACCAGTTTACTGCACAGGCAGACAACAGCGTGCCGCTGCGTCCTCCTGCAGATCCCATCTTTCCTTACATGCATAATTCAATGTAATATCTTCCCATTTTATGGAAGCTAAATATTCATGAGTGATAAGAGCTCTGGGCAAACTTTCCCAAAAACTTGGCGATTCCCCCTGAAAAGCGCGCTCCCCCACCGCCACACGTTTTCGGGCTGTTTTTGTCGACGACCCTTCGCTTTAACAAGATCAATATCGCTGCGTCGTGGCGCTCGCACGGCGGGTCCCGTAACACCATTGCCGGCAAATAAAGTAATGAATTCACGGTTTGACACAAAGGCAGATGAAGGCATATTTGAACACTCAAAAGAGGAGAGCAAGGGGAGAAGAGCGGAGACAACATTCCCAAAATTAATTTTCATCTCCAGGGTTCATGCATATTTAATGGGGGAGCGCTTGAATATCATAGGGTAATACTAGCCCGGCGTGCATGCGGAGGCCGGGTTGCAGGGAGGAAAATAAACGACCGTGATCGTTGTCACGAGCAATAACTCTGCAGAGCTGGGAAACAAAATAGCCAGAAATGCTTTGATGAAGCAAGGGAGGATGGGAAGGAGGGGGGGTGCAGAGGTTAAAGACTGGTGGAGTGATGGTCCCTTTGGATACAGCTGCTGCGGCTCTTTGTTTTGCAGCGCAAAGAGGAGTTTTGGGGGGGGGGGGGGGGGAGTTGTCAGAGCAGGGGAGTATGGGATATGGGCGGCTGATGACTGAGTGACAGTAGTTGACAAGCTCCGTGTCTCAGGAGGCCCCCCCTCCTCTTTTTTTTTTTTCTCTTTCAATGAGTAAACACATCACAGAATCAGCACACGCAAGCATGCGTGCACACATGTCACCCTGCACAAGCGCAGATACACACGTTCTGAGCGGCGCAGCGAAACGCCGACACAAAGCCGCAGCGCTTTTAAAGCCGCCCAGCACAACCTGCGAGGGAGCTGCTGCTGCTGATAAGCTCGCAGCGTTTGCGTCGCTTCCCCACCTTGCGCGCCGGAGGTGGCGCAACACCAGTGGCGCTTATTTACCTATTTAAAAAGTCTGGGCTCCCATCACCGCATTCATGCCACGTGCGCAGGGGGAGGGGGGAGGGGGATGAGGCATGAAACGGCATCGTCACGCCGAACAGTATTTTAATTAACGACCTTCTACTCCCTTCGGTGGGAAAAAAGAAGAGCGGGAGAGAAAATGAAAAGGAAGCGGCCTTTCTGAGGGGCAGACGGGGCCATTAGCACACGCCACTATCAGAGCACGCCGCTAAGAGCCAATAGCAAAGCAGTGAGCGCCTCGCTGCCTCCAGAAAGCGGGAAACAACCTCCAGACCCCAAGTTGGCGCGAGCCCGGGGAGGCTAAAGACAGATCTGAACAAATTTGATTTGGCCATATCTGAACAAATTTGATTTGGCCATTTCTACATTTCTCTGCCCCCCCCCTTATTCCTCCCTCTGATCCTCCAACCCCCACAACGCCACGGCGAGCTCCCTGACAGAGCCCCACTAACTCATCCCCACATCGCCGACACCGCGCTTGGTTTATTCACCGCTAAATTGAGTCGTAAAGATTTGTAAAAAAAAATAACGACAGGAGGGGACGGGTTGCGTTTGGCGTTCCCATGGGTCCCAGGTGGGCTGTTTGTCGACCCAATTAGAAGCAAAGGGGGAGCGAGAGCGAAAAGACGCTTGGCGATGTTCTCCTGAAAGGTAAAGGTGCATCCAAGACCTTGACCCTCCCCACCTGCAACTAAAAAAGGTTAACTTTAAGGCGATAAATCCCAGTTAGAGCAAAAGCAAATCAATCCTTCATACTCTTGTTTCACACGCTTTCCCTATTAACCCCTTCAGGATTGATTTCTCTTGCCGTGGTGGTTAACCCGTGTTTAACAAAGGCGCCTAAGTAAAAGAAGTGTTAAATTCAGTAAGGAGCAATACAATTCATTAGTTGTAATTTGGTGACTGTGTACCTCATAAATCACGCTCTGCCGGGTGGTAGCTCTGCCCCACCGTACTGTAGCAGAATAATGCAGGCTTGATCTGCAAAAAAACCTTTCTCCCTGAAGCACAATCGCAGACTCTGCAGCACAATAGAGCCACACACACACACACACACACACACAAGAAAAACGACAATGTAAGTTATGCAGCGCTGCTAAAATGCATCAAAAGTGTAAGCACTGAAAAATGTATAAGTCCTGCAGCGCTTAACACCGCCTTTTCCTGGAAATATTTCACCCGGCTCTAAATCCTCATTTGCAGGTGCTTAGAGTGTGATGGAAACATTTAATATACAGAAAAAGTTGACTGCCTCCGCTCGAGCTTTTCGGTGTGGCGGCGGACGGCGCTTGCTGCTAGGACCCCGAGAGTTGCGGTGACTCATTTGTGCACATCTGAACACGGCTGCATGCTGTCAAGTAGCTCGCGCTTCCATCTCATTCAGGACCCAGCCGTGTGTGAAGAAGGGATCTGCTCAGTGAGCCGCTGATAAAAGCTTTACCTGCTGCCTGTGTCACTGTGGATGTCTTGTTTCTCATCTGCACTGAGCTTTTGGACAAGTGACAGTGGTTTCCACTCAGTGGCTCTCCTGGCTTTAAAGGTGCTGTTTGCAGAGCGTAAATGGCGGTATCTTTGAGGAATTAGCATGCTTTGTTGATCGTACTTTGACATGTCCAACCCACCCAAAATTGTTTTGAAGGCCAGACACTCACCATGACAACTGTAGTCGTGGTTCTTAAGTTTGTGAGGGCTTTATCATTAAGCTTTCTGATGGGTATAGTTTTAACAAATCTGGTATCTACTAGCAAAAGCAACGCAAGGAAACCTAATGAAGTGGCGATGGGCATCTATTATGACAAAACATACACCAAAGCAGCTTTTAACCATCTTTCTGTACAGTTGACGCATTTTCTTCCTCTTCAAGCGTCAACATGACAGACTTTACCCAAATGGATACCATAAACTAGTGGTGTCAGAGTCCAGGTCTTGAGTGCCGGTGTCCAAAAATGCTTTCCAACCAACCTACCATTGAAGCTCCTTATTGGCTAATGACACCTAATCCAGGTAATCAGCAGCAAATAAGGCAGGATTTCTGGAAAACCAGTAGGAGGCCAGCCCTCATGGCCTGGAGTTTAATACCTCTGCATTGGTGAAGGCGTGCAAGAAGGCAGTGGCAGGAGATATAAAGGCTTTTCTCAGAGCTGTTAGCTGTTAGGAAAAACTGGACATCTGCGATTGAACTCTAACGTGTTTCTCTGTAGTTGGGAATAACATTAAAATACTGCTCTATCTTGCCCTTTCATCAATAAAAAGTTGTACAAGACCTTGCTGAAATTTGGAACGTGGTGAGAAAGTTTCGTTAGAGAAAACCTGGAACAGTGAAGAACGTTCATAGGACTGACAACCCGACAAAACAACCAAATGAGGCGACAAAATGCTATCAAAAGTAAAGGGACAAAGACCCTCCTGAAAACAAAAGTACTTAAGGATTCTTCTCACATGTGGCAAAATAATCTGGATTATACCCAAAACCTTTGGACAACTTTGTAGGAAGTGTGTGTAGCAGAAGTACAAACACAAGCAGTCAACATGGTGGTGGAAGAGTAATGGTGCGAGGACCCAAAGGACTTGTGATACCTGATGGAGCCGCAAACTCTTAAGTACCAGGGAACCTTAAAGGAGAATCAGTTCTTGATATCAAACGTCTGCAAAAAGATAACCATCAGAACATGCAAGCAAAACAGATGATAAATGTTTACCAAAATATACCACATTCATATGATAGACAAGAGTATTAAAAAGGTTTTATTGCTATGCAGGAGTAACACAACCAGTTATATGGTTCATAGAGCTATTACTTTCACATCGAATCAGGTAAGCTTGAGTACATTTGTTTCCCTAAAAAACTCACCAAACTTCACAGTACAGTTCATGTGAGAAGGCCGGAGTCATACCAGGAGATGGACTGGCTCCTAACTGAGACTTGTTTCTAAGTAGAAAGAAAAGGAGTCGCCACTTTAACATTTTGGATCTTGTGAATAAAGACATAGCAACATGTTTACGGGGGTTGACCTGTACTGTACAGGGGCTGCAGGTTTTTTTTGGTTGTTTGGGCCCTTGGAGGATAATAAAGAGGACCGGCCAGTTCAAGGCACATCTTAAGGGGAGCCTAAGTGTGTCCTGCAGTTCCCTTGAGGGTTAATGAAAATGGAAGGTATGATTCTGTGTGATAAGTGTATCGTGAAGTATTTATAAGGCTAATGTAAGCTACACGCACTTATGTACAGGTGATTCTGTGGTACGGTATCCTTACACCGAACTCTAGTCATTGGTAAGGTATTTGTCACAACTGCCCTTATGGTTAGATATGGGCTGTCTGTGGGCAAAAATGGGCAAACGTGTATGGGGCACGGCAAAAACACGCACTTAACACTTGAACACTGCGAAATCTACAGGATTCGAGGGGTCAAAAAAAAGAAAAATCATTTGACTCCTCTGCCTCTCACTTACCTCACCTTTACTTACCTTTTTGTGTTGTATGCGTTTGCTAGAACCTGTCGTTCGCAGCACGACCGTAAAAATATTTGCACGAACATTGTCGCTCTACAGTTTCACCATGCGGTTTAGGACCTTTAGAGTTCATGCGACCCACTTGTGTGCTACGTGCTACGTACACATTTTCCCATTTTTTGTCATGTCCAGCCCTAAGAACAGTTGTGACAAATCCAAAAAGAAATGTTTCCACTTATAGACACCCAGAGACTAAGTTCACAGTGTTGGAGGTAAGTGGTTGACCATTTTAGGGGGTGTTAAGACTCGAGGAGAATGGATTCCACTTGTTATTCAGATGATAAAATGTAGTGAAATCCCTAATCATAAATCCATTTATTCCAGCATTTCCCATGCCAGCTCTGAGGACGACAGCATGGCTTTGTAGCCTGATTTTTTTTTCTTTAATCCCACTTGTTCACTGCAAAGAAGAAAAAAAAATCTGACAAATGGGACTGCTAGGTTCGTGCATTCTGCTTCACTGACTTGCAACAGAAAACAATCATCTTAGCCAGCGCTCAGTCTTCAAGCGCGCTGACAAACCCTTAGATCATTCTTCTTGTATGCTTCTGTGCCAGAAAAGCACCATAAAATGAAATCTCTCTCAGATATCTCAACAATCCAATCGCCTGCTTGTCCACAGAAGATCAAGAGCCTCTAGAGACCTGCTGATAAACTGTAGTCAGGTAAGAGAATGGGAACCCATCCGTGATTTTGTTTCCCTCACAGTCATGTGACACACCGGCACCTTTACCTTTGTACATTTTTTCTGGTTTTGGAGCGATTTTTATTGATCTGATAAGGTTAAATAAAGTTCACCGGATCACTTCAAAGTCCAGTGCCAATGTTTGTTTAGGCACATTGACCCTACCACTCTTTGAGGATGAAAGCGATGGCAGCTAAAGACAACAACTGATGTCTACAGACAAAGCAGCCTAATTGTAATCCCAGGACTCGTATTTATTTCACAAATGTCTTTTTCCTGGCTGAGACGGTGAGTATGCATGGCAAAACTCCGCTCTGGACATCTGTGATGGCAGCTGACAGACCAGTTAGGGAGATTTTCTGGACGCCCACAGAGCCTCAGAGCACAGAGAAAACAAAAAGCATAAAAAAAGTCACTCTCCGCACAGCAGAGACACACTGGCCTTTTGGTTTGTCTGCACTCCGTCGGTGGGGGTGGGGGGGCACGCAGGTGCCATCTGTACCGGAGAAAGAAAATCATCTTGAAGTTGAGAAACAATTTCAAAAGGGCCTGTAATATTTTTGGCACTTTAAAATCTTTGATTTAATCTAGAAGTAACTCTTTTTATCCTGTGTTTCCATGGAAACCAGTGAGGTTGGGATACGGGGAGGCTAAGGAGGGGGGCTTGATAAGGCGAGGAAGAGAGAGTAGGAAGGGGGGGAGTGATGAGGAAGAGAGGGAAGGTAGATTCAGCAGTGGAGGGGAGCGGTAAAGGATTAGCGGTGGAGAAAAGTGTCTCCTCTCTCCCGCTCTGGTCCAAAAAACTCTATCCCATCACCTCCGCGTCCTTGGCCCACCTGCTCACAAAGGTATTTATTGGCCTTTGTTCCCTTAATTATCATCCAATTAGCCTCCCCAACGGTGGAACCGCTGCAATCCTGCAAAGTGTCAAGTCCCATCCACTTAGCAAGTCTTGACGGCAAACATCTTTGCCGGTTTGCTCCGAAAGTTTTCCTAAAGCATCCCTCTGCACACCGAAGCATCCATTAGGGCACCATTCGTCTTTTTGCTCGTACGTTAGCGGAGGCTTCATTTGCTGCTTGGATGATTTGTCACTAAACAGCTATTGTGGCTAATTAGGAAGGCAGCTTAGCTTTGTGTATTTGATGCCATTTGCGACTTTCATGTCAGCGACTCAGGCTTATTAACGCTCTTTCCACTCCTCGTGGACTGCTCTCAGTCAAAAAACCCTCAGAGGGCAAAAGTTTTCAGCTACTTTTGCGGGAGGGGATGGGTTTGACAGGCCCCGAGTATGGCTCGCTAATTGGTTCGCTTTGAGACCGGCCCGCTGAGCTGTGGGCAAGGACGGGCATGTGGCATCGCTGACTTGTTAGCACGGTATTAGCCTCTGAGAGTGAATTAGCCTTGCAGCCTCCGGCCACTAGCCATCAAGCGTGTATGTGTTTGGGGGGGTTCTGCACTCGGAGAGAGCTCTCACCCTATTCCGTGAGTGCAAAAAACAAACAGGCATTTGCAGAGTGCAAGCATGGATGCATCCTCCACACAAGAAACTCATTAAGCCTATAGCTGGAGACGAAACCCCCCCAGAGCTTTAGGCTTTGTGCTTTGCATTCATAACAAATCAAATTCGCGTTTCTCATAACAGGCTCCTCTACTCTAGTCATAACCCCCCCCGCGCCTCCATTAAAAGAAGGGGGAAAAAACGCCTGTCCTCGTGGGTAACAAGCATATTTGCTGGATGAATGCAGACAGTAAGTATGTTAATGTGTGTACAGGCGGGTCTGTGGCGGTTGTGTGTGGAGGGAGGTGTTCTGTGGGCTGAGAGGCTGAGTCTGCAGCACATCATCCCACACACCAAGCACAGAGCCGGAGGTTGTTGATGAGTTCTTTAGCCATGCTGCGTGGACCCCCCCCCCCACAGTAGAGTATGCTGACAGAGCAGCTGCTGACATGGACGGAAACACACACACACGCACGTTGAAGGCTGCTGTTCTTTGATCAGACGCTGTACCACAGTTCAGGGAGGAGAGGATGCCGATGTTTTAAGGTGACGGCGGGTCTGTGTTTGCTCGTGGAAGTGGAGTCTGTCAGCTGTCACTTAGATATGGGTCACGACTGGCGAGTGTGTCTGCCGTGTTACACTTCGAGGTGGCATTTTGACGGATTAGCTTTCGCCCTGTCACATAATTATGATAAAGAGGGGAGGAAAAAAAAAGTGTTTTCAAGTCTCAGGGCGCTTTTGCAGACTAGCTTAAAAGTTTTCCACCCTTCTTTGGTTTGCTTTCACACTGCACTTTTGAGAGTCGACCAATATGACAACATATGCTACGAGATTATTTATTTTGAGTGATTAATTAATATTGAACTTGAATTAATTAATTGAATTAATCTATTTTTAAACTAAACTAATAGTTGCGGTGGAATGCCTAATTTTAAATTTAAATTTGGATGTGTGTAGTAAAGTTTGTGCAGCTAATTTGGGATTTTATCTCTGTTCAGGGATCTTGACTTTTAGAAAGGCGCCTAGTAAATTCAATGTATTGTTATTATTCAAAGATCAAAATATGGAAGAAAAAAAGGGCTTTTTGAAGGTTTTTTTATTATCTCAAACAATTAAGAAAAAAAGAAAAACAAAACATCTGGTTCAAAGTGCTCTAATTTAACAAATCAAAAACAGTAGCAACACTTTTCTGGGCAATCCAAAAGATATGGGCGACGAACTTCTTATTATTTCCATAATCCATACGTTGACAGGCTTTGACATCCCCCATAGAACTTTATGCTGCAAAAACAAATCAATAAAGTACTGAAAAATGGGATTTTGGGTGCGACAAAGTAAATGAAGAGTTTTGTTGAGTCCATCCATGGCTCCACCTCCTTGCCAGTCAAGTAAACAGACACCCGACGAGTGGGTGGCTTCCCTCTATCTGCTAATCAATGCCAGTGTCGGGGGGGGGGGGGGGGGCTCCCACTACCACTTTGATGGGGGTTCTTGGTGAGGGGACGGCCCGGCGCTGTCCCTCATTTTGCATCCCATCATCCACCCCAGCAGAACAAAAACACCCACCTGAGCAGAGGTGTCAGCTCACCTTTGCACAAATAATATGTGTGACAGGATGAAATGCTTTACATGTGTTGGTTTGTATGTATATGTGTGTGTGAACTGTAGTTGAGTTGAGTACATGTTGACATGATTGTACTGTATGTGACGATTTTTGAAGCCAGCAGGTATGTTTGTACCACCTGAGTGTGTGTGTGGACAGGCCACGCCCCCTTTTGACTAACATTTACACCAGACAGTAATGATGATAATCCTCCAGCATCTTGTTGCTTAAAGATTGTACCCCCAACAGGATTCAAATCCTGTGCAGAATAACATTTACTGTTATTCAAGTGTGCAAAACACAAGAAATGTCCTAGAATCTTTTCCTGGTTTCTGCCTGAATTTTTTGGCAGCACCGGCCTTCTTCCTGACCTTTGATGGGCGCCATCAGTGACCAGACTGACATCACGTGACCAGTTCACTCCAACATTGTCCAGCACTGTAATAAGAGAGCTGACTATGTCATCAGCTGTTGTGTCCATCAACTCAAGAAACTCCGCTGTCATGGTCTCCTCAACACCTTTAATAAATATTCACAGTCTCCTCAGAGATGTTGTATCTGCAATCGTAACCCTCATGTTGGCAAAGGTCGACTGCTGTTTGGGGCACAACCCTTCTGCAGCCTTCAGCATTTTTCAATAAGTTTACCATCCGAAAATGGTTTCGATGTTTGCACCAATTTGTCTGCAATAAGGTGTCTGTCACTGCTCCATCACTGACGTCACGGCTGCAGTAAATGCAGACGGTTGTTTTGTCAGTCCAGCTAATAGGTGCTAAATCTTTTCATTCATTCATTCATCTTCTTCCGTTTATCCCTTTCGGGGTCACTGGGCTTCCGGAGCCTATCCCGGCCACTTATGGGCAAAGGCAGGGGGCCACCTTGGGCAAGTCTGTCGCAGAGTCACACATATACTCACATTCACACCTATGGATAATTTAGAGTGACCCATTAACCTTTTAAGCATGTATATAGACTGCACGGTGGCGCAGTGGTTAGTGCTCTTGCCTCACAGCAAGAAGGCCCCTGGTTAAAGTCCCGGCTGGGGGACCTGAAACAGAACAACTATGGGGGACCTTTCTGTGTGGAGTTTGCATGTTCTCCCCTTGCATTCGTGGGTTTTCTCCGAGGACTCTGGCTTCCTCCCACCGTTGCTAAATCTTCTCTTTTCTTAACTGCAAATGGTGAAACTTTTCTTTATGGTGAGTCTCAGTGGTGCTGAATGTTAAATTCTTTCAGCACTGCGACCTGTTGATGACATTCCAAGCACGCATTCAGCTTTGCATTCAGCTCTGTGAACAAATAAAACTACTTCCATTTTTACTAGAAAGCTCAGCACTTCACTTCAACTTTTTTCTTTTTGACAACATTTTGGTCATTATTTTGTCACTACTGATCATTCTTATAGCAATGTAACAGTGGTGAGTCTAGCGGGGAACCAAACTGCAATCTGTTAGGTGTTGCTTTTGGCACATGCAGAGATATGCTGTTTCACCTGTTTTGCTTTTCCTTTGCTCCCCCTAATGGTGGAATTGCGCATTTCGGTTATTTCTTTTAAGTTCATGACTGGGCCGGATTGAACAACTTGGTGGGGTGGATACGGCCCGAGGGGTGTATGTTCGACACCCCTGCTTTAAGGCTTGTTTCCACTGAGCGGTACAGTCCGGTCCAGTTTAGCAGCAGCCCTTTTTTTTCTGCTTGGCGTTTGTACATACAAAGCTTTAAAATTATTTGAGAAAAGATTGCGGGCGGTGAAGAAAAATGCAGCCCCTTTCTTGGTGTTTTCTATTATCATAATGACCTTCAGCCAATCAAAAGCTCCAGCCAAACTACTTCAATCCCTTTTGCTTTGGATCTTCAACCAAAGGAGACCAAAAATGGTACTGTTCGCTCTGGCTTAAGGGGTCAGTTTTAAATTGGAAATACCAGACTAAACTGGACTGGACCGCTCAGTGGAAACGAGGCCTTAGGTTGGCTTTAAAACAATCAGAAGGATGAACCCAAAGCAAAGTTCCGACATCAATTCTGCAACTTTCAAAGTAAAACTCGAACAAATTTAAGATTATCTCTTCATTTAAGGTGGTTGGCTCAAACTAATTTCTATCTGCCCATTTTCATACCTAAGAAGTAAAGTGTTGAAAAAGTAAAACTAAAATAAATCATCTAAAAAACCTACTAAAGAATAAACAACAATTTGTGTACTTCCAGCTAAGAGCTTTGGTCAACTGCAGCAACCCCAAATAAAAAGAATCAAAGTCTTTTTTGCTTAAAGGCATTTTTCTACCAGTGGAGCTACATTTGTAATGAAAAGCTACTTCCAAATGTGAATACAAAGTGTGGACCCAAGATTGGATTTCTAATAGCTTTAAAATCAATTTGACTACACCTGACTCGGCCATCAGGCGTAACATCAGCCGCAGATGTTATTGATGATGCTTCCGGGTGTTTAAAGTGCAGACAAAAGATAAAAATATCAATCATGGCCCACAGAAACTGTCCAAATTCACTTGAAGAGCTGACATGAGCAGGAAAATTGCACATTAAGCCCGAGTCAGTTCAATCCGTTTGGAAAAAAGTGAAAGTAGAAATGTAATCAGGAAGCGGGGGTCTTAAAAAATAAAGCATCATCTGGGAGAGGAGTTTATGAATAAATCCTTGGTAATCTCTGTTTCTGCTGATGCTGTACGAACTTTTTTGACGCCTCAGAGGCTGCACAGACAAACGCATTTATTGTCCTGGATGTGGCATTAGTTTGGAGGAGCAGGTGCCCGA
Organism: Oryzias latipes; assembly: GCF_053564925.1. Classification (NCBI taxonomy): domain Eukaryota; kingdom Metazoa; phylum Chordata; class Actinopteri; order Beloniformes; family Adrianichthyidae; genus Oryzias; species Oryzias latipes. The sequence continues at coordinate 13,216,646 of NC_136256.1, read as the reverse complement.
AACATGAAAAAGAGAGGTCATTAGACATTCTCAAATGGGGAGGGGAGGGGGGGCTAAACATGTCCTTAAAGGACTGATTACAGTTGTGACCTTTCATCTGATGGCTCACTAATTGAATCGTGCGGTAAACAGATGATGATGGTAGTAGCGACAATGACGATGATAATGAAGGAAAGATGCCTTTTTTCCCTCCCCCCCACTCATGAAGACGAGGTAATAGTGGTAATTGCAGCTTAAATGGAGGGGACTGAAGGAAAAGTCCAAAGATGACATGAATAATCCAGGAAACAGAGAGATAAAAGCAGAAGCAACGAGTTCGCACTAAAATAGAACTTCCCCTCACAATTATTACTGACACAGAGTGAAAATGATCATTATGGGGAACATATACAGACCATTAGTAATTTCGAATGAGCCGCCAAGCTCAAAGGTAATGGCGCTGGAGGCAGGGAGATCATGAATTTTTTAAAGTTTTTCTACTGTAAAAAGGGAGAAATACAAAAGAAAAAAACCTCAGTCGCACCAACCTGTGCCTTTTTGATGCCACGTGGTGCAGAGGGGTACAATGATTGACATAATCAGAATCATAATAATTGCCACGGAAATAACACTGCCAATCAGGCAATCATGTCAGTGTGCAGGCTATGGTAATTGGAAAACATGGTGACTGACAGTATCTGTGTGAGCTGTCCCCACAAAACCTGCTGAATTCCAGCGAGGGATAACACTAACAATGCTTCCCCTCACTCCAACCTCCATGACCCCAAACAGAAAGAGGCTGGATCAGAAAATGGCCTAAATAGATAAAGGACAGCGAGGATGAGTTGTTTAGGCCTGAGCTTTGGGATTTTTCCTGAGGGTCGGCTTCATCAGAAGTACAGAAACTATAGCAGATTTTTGTACATTTGTTGTAACTTTTGTCCTTTTTTTCAAAATATTACAGTGAGAAAACTAAGTTAAGGGCATTGCTTCTTCGGTCTTGACGTTTGTCAAGGCTCTAAAAGTTGTAAGAAAGATTTTTGGGATGGAATGTCTACAACATCACATGGAAATTATTATTATTTTCTGACCCAACCTAACCCACCTCTGGGACATTCGGTTGCTGTAGCCTAACCCAGCCACTGTAGGGCAATGACGGGGGGGTAAACATTGGATGGTATTTCCACAATAGGGGAGGTACCCCCGGAACGGGCAATCTAGGGTGGTGGTTTCTCTCTTTATTAAGGGGGCCTGAATGATGTCTTCCCATCAAAGGGGAGTCACACTTCTCAGAAACACGTGGTCACCTGAATCTGTCTGAATTTGGCTGTATGAGTGATTGTAATAGTTTGTACTAACAGGTGGATACAGGCTTTCTGCAGGCAGAAAATGGGCAAACCTGTAGGAAATACGCAATATCTCTGAATCCCAACCTTTTTTACAACACATAAATAAACTGATACCGCTCAAACAACGTTACTATAACTACGCTAACTGTCAGCCTTTTTTAGTACCATACACAAAATAACGTCCAACACTGTTAACCGTATTTGCGTATTTAAAATACCATCTAACTTTGGCTATGTCCAAATTCCACCCTAACCCATAAATCCTAAAAAAACTATATAGTGCGGCACTATGTAGAGCCCTGACTTTTAAAAGGATATTCGGACATTCTAACTACGTTTTTTTTAAACGACGGAAAAGACGTCATCGATTTCCCGAAGTTAAAATCTGATTAATATGAGCGTTTTGCGATGATTATTTTTGAGTCCACTGTCTTCTATAGATAAAAACGTTGATGGTTTATTGAAAAAATACATTTAAATACCTTTTTTGTGGCAAAGATTGTTCAGATGCAATGCATTGTGGTCTATATTCGCCTAGTGACCATTGATGCAAACTTGTTTTTCGCAGAGACTTCTGGGAAATTTCCAGGGCACTCGATTTTGGAATTGTAGATTCAGAATGAAAATGGTGAACACACTATATAGTGCACTATGTGTCATGGTTTGAGTTTGTTGTCTTGTTTTTCGTCCTTGTTCTGTCTTGTTTGTTTCTGTTTCCTGTTTTATTTTGAAAGGGTTTCTTGTCTTGTTTCTTGAGTTTTACTTCCTTTGGTCCCCATCTGCCTTGATTGTTTTCACCTGTGTCTTGTCTGCCCTGTCTGTATTTAAGTCTTGTCTCTGCCTTCCTCCTGTGCTGGTCCATTAACTCTGTTATGGTGTTCATGTCATCCTGGCCTGTCTAGTCCATGTTCCTGTTTCTTGCCTCGTCCATGTTTCATGCCACGCCAAGTAAGTTTTTGTTTTTGTTCTGTGAACCTGCTCTGCAGCGCTTTTGTTTGTTTTTGCGTATTAAAACCACTAGTCCCTGATCCTCGTGCCTCCGCCTCTGCATCTGGGTCCTACCGGCTCACTAGCCACCCTCACGCTGTGACACTATGTAGTGAGTAGTGAAGGAATTTGGACACAACCCTTGTTTGCAACATGTTCAAAAGCACGGAGATCAAATGTTACTGTATGCTAACCGCTAACCTTGTTAGTAACATTGCACTGTATTAAAAACACAGTTCGGCACAACTAAACATTAGCATTTTCCCAATATTATCTAACCTTGTATGGTAACAAGTAAAAAAAACAGACTGATACTAATAAAACAACATTATTTTAACAACGCCAACTCCCAACCTTGCTAGTAACATGTAAAAAAACAAAGCAGACACTGCTACACGTTATCTGCATTAGCGTATTTACAATACCATCTTATCTTGTTAGCCATATGTAAAAAAAAACTAATACCGCTAAACCGAAGTTACTGTAACTATGCTAACTCCCAACCTTGAAAATAAAAGGTAAAAAGAAAAAAACATAGTCCAACACATTAGCCGTGTTAGCATATTTACAATAACACCCAACCTTCTTTGTAATTCATAAAAAAACAGAGACTAACATTTTAACAGAGCGCTGTGTACCTCTCAAAAACATTTCAACATCAGTAAACACAACCAGAGTTGATCAATATAAGGCGCTCTTCCCTTTTTCCGCATATTTAAAGTTTCCTTCTAGGTGGATAAACCCCCTATCCAGACTGTTTTCTAAGTATTAGAGTCAAACCAGACTTTTTTCCCCGCCAAAAAACATCCATCTCAAGTGCTGACCTGCTTAATCCTGCTAATGTGTACAGGCCACATATGAATCTTTTCATAGTACCAATATTGGGCGATGACTTTTAATAATGCATCTCTCTATTTTCTAAAATGAAATTACTCTCTTTGTCACCTGCCCTCAACACTAAAGGCTCAGTGGGAATCATCTGCACAGCAAACCCACTGTGGCCTCAGGTTGACTCAACCTTAAATTCACCCCTCTCTCACAGCCCGTTTTCCTCGCCACACTAATCTCCCGGGTGCATTTTACTGCACACGGCTCATTGTTTGTCTCGGGCTCAAGCTTCCAACCTAAGGGCAGGTAGCAGTAATGGGCTATACAGGAAACAACACAGAAAGGCAGGACCCTGTAGTGTCGATCGTAATGAAAATAGGAAGGAACAGACACTGGGGTACACACAGACGCGCACACAGGCAAACATATTTCTCCGGGAGCCACAGGGGAATCAAATCTCCCCGTGGCTTAGAAATGCTTTCTTGTGCAGAAACATGCAAGTTACTTGATTTTCCAGGCTTTTATGTAAAGTGGTCGTCTCGGTCCTCCTATCACGGAGGCTTCCAGACTCAGGGTGTCTAAATATAAACATACTTTTTTTGTTGTTTTCTTCTCTAAACTGGGGTAACAGCAGGGAAAAGGTGCTTCTGAGTGATGCATTCTAAACTGGGGCCAGAAATGCACTTTAAAACACACAAAATTCCAACACTTCACATGTTCCAGGCAGGAATTTGTGACAAAACTGAACTGGCTGTGACAGCCTTTAGAGAGTGTGAAAACACTGAGCGTGTGTGTAGGCATATGTGCCCACATGAGTGATTGAGCGCGCTCACCAGACTCCCATGCTAGCGTAGCTGTGTGAGTTTCTAAAAAAACAAAACAAAATTCCAGCATAGCAAACACTTTTCCATTTTTTTACTTGTCTTTCGCAAAGTCCTCATGCCCACTGAGCTGATTTGGCTCCATTTTTTCTGCATAAAAATGCTGCCATTTTTTTTTCTTTCTTCTTCCCCCGCGTTGCCATGACAATTGCACCACGCTGCATAAAAATCTCCCTTTTCTGTTGTTGTTTCCCACACAAAAGTCACAAAAAAAACAGTGTCTGCTGTCACTTTCAAAACATTTTTTTCCCATTTTGTATTCTACAAAGGCACTGAAACATCATTAGGCCTCCATTATTATACAAAAATGTGCTCACACTTGATCATTTGCATATCCAGAGTGTTGTTCTGCACGATATCAGACTACTAAACACTCTCAATCAATGAGGCAATAAAAGTATTAAAGTACTGCAATTTATTCATCAGAAAAGGACTGTGGGAATACAGTTTGTTTAGGAGTGTTTTTATTTTTCAAAAAGCGACAACCCAGTGAGATATGAGACGAAAAGAATCCACCGCAGACATTTGCTTCTCTATTTTCCTTCAATGATCAGTGGGCCTAAATGTAATTTATGTGAATAATTACATATAATCACATTTATTTATTCATTTTTATGCAGATAAAACTGATAATGCAGTTTAATGAAGACAGCCGTGACAATTTCAGATTTGCCAAACTGTTTTATTTTGAAAAATCTGCTCATGACAAAACTGTTCCTTTCTAATGTTGCCTCTTCATTTTTCTGTTGCTGTCAAAGGACGCCAGTGCAAAAACACAGGTGGTCTGCCCCTGATGCAGCGTAATAACACCTTTATATGTTATTATCATAAATATTGATGTTGCAATATAACCCAGACCTTGCCCACATACATTCCCCGCCTCAGTAAAGGTCATGTGATGTCTTGCTATCAAATCCGCCATGAAACTGATTATCATCACCGCCTCGTCACACTCGGATGTGTCACTAGATGCGGGAAGGCCAGGATACGACACACTGTCTTTTGATCTTCCGTTAGTTTTAATTCCGTCAGCAGCGAACAGACGGTTAATGCAATGATTGGTTGAAATGTAAAATGTGACCTTTCCGGAATAGTGCCAGCACCATTAACTAAAGGTCAAGGCAGACAACACACTTAATTTTGACCACAGCTCTGCTGGCTCTGACCAGGCGGACGCACAAACAAGCCCACCACCAGATTCATTGGCGTCTCGTCATTAAGCAACACTGACGTCTAGCAGCTCAAATGTTCGTTCGCCTCATTTACATCCAGTTGTTTAGACTGTTTTAAAAATCGTGTGTATTTTTAAGTTTCCCAAAGAAACAATTTTTAAACATTACAAATCCATGCAGGAGAGGATTTTGTGATTGAAGATGAGCAGACAAGGGAAGTTGTTCACTGTCCTTACTTTACTCAACTTCTGTAGCTCATGCCATCCATCCATTTTCTTCTACTCATCTGGGATTGGGCTCCGGGGGCAGCAGGCTAAGCAAAGTGGCCCAGACTTACCTTTCCATGACCATTTCCTTTAGCTCCTCCGGGGAGACCCCCGAGGCATTCCCAAGCCAGTCGAGATGCAGTCTCTCTGGTGTGTCCGTATACTTCCCCGGGGCTTCTATCAGCATGTGTAAAAGCTCGTGTATTGGCCTTTTGGGCTTCCGTGTTCAAAACTCTCGTGTTCACGCTAGCTGCGCAAGTTTTTAAGTTCATTTTCAGCCTCTAAATACAAAAACAATTGAACATTGAAAGTTAAACCAGTTGAACTTTGATCAATCGGGGACTCGGATGAAGTAGAAATGTATGGGCAGTGCCCTTTTTAATCATGGAAGTACTAACCATTTGAAAAGTGATCATAAAGGAGAAATAATAATCCCAGTTAGTGCCTGGTTGGAATGCACAGAAACTAAATTAGAAAGAATGTGTCTCCGTCCAAATATTTATGGTCCTGACTGTATATCCTAATATAGCTGTGAAAAAAAGCCTGGAGCAAGATTTACGAAATTTGCACTGCTTCAACATTTCGCACCAAGATTCTTTTAACTGTAGGTGGACATCGGATAGTGACAGTCCAGTGTGAATACCAGGGGCTAAAAGCGCACTCAACATCCCATTTTTAGTGTGCTCTTAAACATGCATCCCACGTCCAGTGTTTACGTAGCATAAGAGCTGCACCCACCCATGGTGTGAAGGAAGCCCATTTTGGCTGCTTGCATCTTGGGACCTTGTTCTTTTAGTCATGACCCAAAGCTGATGACCATATTAGAGAAACAAAGACTGACCGCAACATTAACAGGACCCCAAGATACTCAAACTCTTCTACCTGAGCAGGAGAAAACTCCACCCACTCAGAGAAGACAAACTAACATTCTTCGGTTCAGAATCGTGGCCTCAAACTTGTTTCTCAACCCAGCAACTTCCCCCAGTCAAAACTCCCCTGGAGCAATGAATCAAATGCACAATATTTGAAACCACATGGTCTCCATCAGACCCTGTTGCCACTGGTTATGCCAAAAAATGTTGTCCATGAAGATTATGAACAGAACCGGTGATAATAGGGAGTCCTGCCAGAATCCAACATGCACCAGGAACAGGTCTGACTTACTGTCGCTATATGAACCAAGCTCCTGCTCTGGTCATACAGATGCGGGACAGCCCTCAGTAAGGTGAACCCCATACACACAGGGCACCCTCCACAGGACACCACAGGGGACGCGGTCGGGACGCCGCTGAATGCCTTCTCCAAATCCACAGAACACATATGGAATGGATGAACAAATGGTTAATGTTTATACTTATATACATAAGCATTTACCTATATACAATAACCCTACATTTACCTATGTGCTTATATAGCGCTTCACTACTTTATTAATATATCTGGAATTTAAAAAGTCCATAAGTGCTTTACAGTCACCCATGTACACAAACATTCACCCACTGGCGCAACCTGTAACCACCAGGAGCAATGTGGGGTTCAGTGTCTTGCCCAGGGACACATGGACGGGCAGGGCAGAAACTGAACCCGCAATCTTCCAGTCAGAGGTACAACATTCTACCTATGCACAACGGCCACCCACGAACTCTCCAACACTCAGTGGAGAATGTTGCTAATGCCTCTTTTTTAGAAAGAGGCCTAAGCATTTATAGGCCACAGAGTTCAACATTTGTTCTGTACCCAAAATTCAATTAGCATTAGCTTGGGCCAGCTAACATACATTCCTAAGAGGTGAATCAGCTTCTTGTGTTTAGTTATTGGTTTTTTAATAGAAAAAAAAAAGAATTCTCACAATTATATTTTTTGTGAAGCACTTTTAAAACCTTTTTAGCTACTTTTAAATTCAGTGAGGCACTGCTTTCCCCTTTTGATGCTACTGTCAGGTTGGTAATAAGCTAGCCCGTTGCTACATGCCAGTGATTGCCAGCCAAGGCCTGGTGACATTGCAAAACGAGTGTCAATGATATGCTAATTGTCAGCACTTATCATACAACACCGCAGCATTTTTTTTTTTAATCTAAGAACTTCACAATCTGCATTAATTATACACATATGATTTCTTAGTACTTCTGACAGCACGAGGAGTCCTCTGAAGTTTCTGAGCGGCTCTCTGTCTGGGCGTTTTTTGACCTGGAGGCCCTGTTAGCACTCATGACATTGGCATGCTCCGACTGGTGAAGATAATGGAGCAAAGGGACGACCTTTCTGATGAATTAATAATTGATAGAGTAATTGGGTTGGCCTCTTCCTGGGCTCAAGCAGCTAAAGGTTTTGCCTTGTGCCGCTCATAGAGGGCTATTATTGTGCACTGTGTGGCCAGCAAAGGGCAAACAGTGGATCAAATATTCACCATGGAGAACACACACACAATTATCCTCGACTTAATGGGGCTGAATTCACAAAAAGTCTTTGCTAAATGCAGCCATCTGGAGCTGACCGTTGTTTCTGGCGGTCACCTTGGAGGAGTCGGTCAACATTGCTGCTGTGGAAGCGACAGTACTGGAAATTATTTTCATCTCGCTTTGTCAATAAAGGCCCAGGATATGATTAAATATAAGTCAGGGGGAAGGTTGGTCTTTTTCAAGGCAAATAAGCCCAGATAGCACTTGCCTCGAATTGCTTGATGGGAGATCATCATATAGAGGGCAGCTCCACTTACATCTGAAAGTGTTACTCCTCCATCTGTCCTCCCTCTCTTAGTTTGTGTTTGACATATAAATAAATGTGCCCTGCCATCTCCTCTTAACTGCTGTCAAAGCCTGCTTGTCCGTTTTTGACAACGTGCCTTTGCCATCCATTAAGGAGCCATTATGTTAAAGATCTGCTGTCTTTGATTTGATGTTTGCTGTGCAGCTAAAATCTCAGCAAGGTCAATCGAAGTCTGTTGTTTAGTGACTCTGAGTGCCTTGCAGGTTTTTATAACAGGCCTTAAGGACACTAATGGTATGTCATGGATGATGAGCTCTTCAGTTTTCAGGCTCAACATATGTTTTTTTTTGTTTTTGCCTTTCCGAAGCAGATGGAGAAAAAGGCGTTTCATCTTGCTGATGGCGAGCACATTCCATGACTGACTAGTTTGTATTCTCATGGTAGACTGCTGTTTGTGTCTTTTCAGTGTGATGTTGTTGAAAGGGTTGAAGAAAAGTCATGCTTGGAATTGGAGAAAAGAGAATCAGGGGGATCTCTTTTGCACCAAGGGTGAGTGGGCTTTTAACTTATAAATTGTACAAATCCTCTTTCTTTTCTTATATTGTGTAGTAAATCATTTTTTATATTTTGAAATGTGCACTGTGGGGTAGTGGTCAGCACTTCAGTCAGACTGCCCTGGTTCGAATCCCAACCGTGTCTGTCGGGTCTTTTTTAGGCACCATGGCTTCCTCCCACAGTCCAAAAACCAATCCCTCATAGTGTTATCGTTTAGCTTACGACTGTGCTGAGAAGGCCGAACATAAAAGCTTGAGTAGCTACGCATGAATGTGGGAGTTTTGAACACAAGAATCTGCGACACATTTACTCAGGTTTCCATAGACTTTTATATGAAGTGGTTGCTTGAACGCATGTTGCTGAGGGCGGTGTGAATGTTCAGAATCACAGGATCAGAGTGACTGGTTTCCTTTTGCTCGTCGGGCTCTTTAAAGTGTGGGTCAGTTCACTCTGGACTGTAAAGGGTAAAAAAAAAAAAGTCATTGTTTAATAAGTTTCATTTGACCGTTCAGCCCCGAAGCGCTGGTCCAGCCTTAAACATTTTGTGAGATGGAATCAAATGTTTCATATCTGCCTCTTTGCTTTTTTCTTTGATCTGCAGCCAGCTATAATCTGCTTTAATCTCACATTTCATTTCCTTTTATTCCCTTCAACTGTGTATTTTCTTAAACACACCCATTTAAGAATTTTACAATCTTAACATTGCAGATCTTTTAAAAGGGAGTTTTACTCGTACTCACTGTCAGTTAATACTTTATTTATAAAGATCTGTTTTGTCCCCCCCCCCCATGTCTACTAGCCTCTCATAAAATATTTGCTGAGGTACTGTTTTCCAGCTGTGCAAGTACTCAACTAATCGCCCAAGCACACGTCAGGACAAAGAGGAGTTTTAGCCGGTTTGCAGCCCAGAATGAAGCCGCTTTAGAACGCCTTTTGTTTCATTTTGCACGTATTAATCAACATAGTGATAAAATAATACCCCCCCCCCCCCCCCCCCCACACACACACACTTTACTTGTGTTTTCACCAAACTTGGAAAAGCAGCTAAAAATGGATTGCTTTTAACAAAAGTGTTGCAAACAGCCGAGGAGCTGAGACGTGCTCTTTGAAGTGTACCTCCTGAAGCTCAAAGCTGTGCGGCAGCGGCCTGGAATGTTCCCTCAACGCCGTGACAACCAGCTTAAACGCAAATGAGCAGAGACAAGTCCGCCGTTTGTGGAAAAAAAAACAAAAAAAAAGCATTTGTCTCTTGTCCCAGTCCGACCCCCTCCTCCTTCTCCTCTTCCTCTTCATTTTCCTATCTGTGGGGCCTCGGTTAAAAAGCGCACGGAGTGATGTGCACAGCAGGTGAAATGAAACGCCGGTAAACGCACTGAAACCCCCTTATCTCTCTCTGCGCTGTCAGGACTGACGGCAGACCAAGCACAGGGATGTTGACGCGTCGACGAGATCCAGGGGGATTGTTTTGATTCGAGTGTCCCATCCTGGATAATGGGAGGAGATGCTGGCTAATTAGCTATTCCAGTCTGCCCCTTTCGACGAAGCACGGGGGCAGGAGGGTCATAGGGACTCCAGCTGAGATAAAAGGCGAATGCTTGTCACGCAGATGCGATTGGGTGGTGTGTAACTGCTGAAATCTGGTTGGTTAGAGTGCTAGACGGTTGTGACCGAAGCTTGATTTATGTGCCTAGCGCTAGATTGAGAGCATCCAGGAGGCTAACATAAGGCAGGAAAGCCATAAATGTAATTGCACGAGGGTGGCGTTTGCATTTGGAAATAAGCATCCACAGCCGGTGTGTACAGTGGCTTCAAACCACAAAATTATAAAAAAGGAGCCAAGAAACAACTGACTAATCCTGAGCAAACACAAGATCTGGGTCTTATTGACTTACTGTCAGTGTAATCCATATCATAACAATCTGCTCCAGTGCTGTGAAACACAGAAAGCGTATTAGCTGCTTGTCTCCTGTGGGGGTTTTAGCTGACAGCAGCTTGAAGGCCTCCACGGAGTCATTTAGAGGAGTACCTGTAAAGCCATGCTATGTGAATCCTAATGCTGTCTGTCAGTATCGGCCATGTCACACAGCCATTATGTACATTTTGTCCATATTGCAGGCAAATTGGTCATAAAGGAATACAAGTCAAAAAGTTGAGAACAGTTGTCGTCTTTACTTGAAATTTAAATGGCTGTATCAGAAATGAAACCCATTAAAACCACGGATGAAGTACGAATAAACCACGCAAAGAACACGTAACGTAATGTAGAACACCAGAACAGTGCTTGGTTATTGGGCTGCTTATATGCAAATCATTAGTGTTGTGTTCATCAAGTATGTCATTCTAAAGTGATGAGTGCACCGTGTATGCAATATTAAAGTTATACATCAGTGGTACAGGCATTTAAACTTCATTGGAAATAGGTCATCTAGTTGCCATTTTTTGTAAAACAAACGTTGCCATGTTGGACCCAGAAATTGACAGTTAACAGTAAGTGGTCAGAGTCAACATTTCTATGTTAACTACTTCAGGAGTGAGCTTGTTGAAAGGCCACACCCCCTACTACTTGAAAGCGGGCAACACGGAATCTGTCAAACGTTTTGAAAGTTCGACGTGAGACCACATACTTTTTTGGAGGCATCTCAATAAAAGATTTAAAAATAGTTTTTTAATTTAAAAAAAGTTGCTCATTTGCGCTGCAGTGACAGCTGTTATTTTGAATGCTGTTAACGTTGTCCCTCTTCACGATAAACTTAAAGACTTGACTGCAGTGCGTGAAACAACATATAATAACCTGTGAGGGCTAAAGCACACAAAGGTCATTTCCCATCAGCCACCTCCAATGACCCTCTCTGTATGCAGCACCTCCCACACATGGAGGGCCAGCCGGCCGACCGAACAACCCACCCCGGGGGTTTTAATGAAACCTGCTGAGCTCTCCCACTCCCTCATGACCTGAGCAGGGATAATGGCAAGTGGAACAAGACTGCCTCCGCCCTTGACACAAACCTGATCTCCACCTTGAAACCCACCTGCTTTCATCAGCTGGAGGCCAGTCCTGAGAGGCTATCCGTGCCCAGCGGAGTTTAGTAGCGGCAGGAAGGCAGCCGTAATCTAGGCTTTGTCACTAAATATCAAGAAGACTGCCAGGATAACATAGTGTGACAATGCAGGAGAAAGCGCTTCCAGAGGGGTGTTCATTGCATGTCTCCTCTTATTCCCCCTCCTTACTCTGCCTACGTCTTTGTCCATCCTTTTCTTGTTACACTCCGTTATCCCCGGTCTCATCCCTGTTCTTAGTTTTAATATCTTTCTCTCCGCCAGGTGAAGCACAGAAAATGAAACGTTGCTCTCAAGCCCAAGACTCTGGGTGTGTTTGTGCGCCTCCTTAGGTTTTCGTCTGAACCCGAGAGTCGATGCAGGCAGCGCGATCCCGCGGCTTTTAGCAGAAAACCAATATGCCACCTTATCGACTTGTCTAAAGATAAAACGCTGCTGTATTTTTGGCGACTCGGGCATCTCCAAATCTGTAAACAGGAGAGAGGCTGGAAATAGGGAAGCAAGACATTACCACAGTCTTGCTTGACACATGTAGGCCAAGGTTTTGTGATGATTTATAGACCTGTGCAAAGCCTGGTTTTATCGAGCGCAAAAGGAACAGAAGGTTCTTGAAATGACTTCTTTTTTTTATTGGTACTCCATGTGGCTAATTTTAAGAGGGATCTCTGGGTAACACAGCTGTCAACCAAATATTAAAAGCAAATATTTCACCTTAAAGGTCACACATGGAGGAGCAGACTTAAGAATCTCAAGACTAAATATGTTTGACACAACTAACACTGCAATAAAGAGCATCTGTTGTTATCTTTAAGGAAACTTTCGTGAGATTTAGCAATAAACTTCATGATATTACATGCTGTAGATAGGAAAGGTAGAGAATAAAGGTTATGTTGTGATTCAATATTTAATAAGCCACACCATAAGATTTTGTTGGGACAAAATGCACAGGAAGTCACAGGCTGATGGATAAAAATAAACTACATTCGTGATGGGTATATATCCATTAATCACCAAACTGTAGATTAGTGGTGTCAGAATCCGGGCCTTGAGGGCTGGTCTCCTACATGTTTTCCAACCAACCTGCGATTGAAGCTCCTTATTGGCTAATCACACCTGATCCAGTTAATTAACAGGAGATATTGTAGAATTTCTGGAAAATCAGCAGGAGGCCTTGAGTTTGACTTAGATCTTCTTGTAGTGGCCTGTCTCTTGTAGATTCACGTTTCCCAAGAGAAAGCAAGTTTTGAAGAGATATTTTAAACAAACAGACACCAGTCTCTAATAGTAGGTCTCTAGTAAATGCTGAGCTCTTGTGACCCACTATGTGGAAATGCCCAAAAATGCTAGTGTACAGTTTCCCAGCACAGAACTACCTGATGTTTGTAGCTGTAAAGGTGTGCACTAAAGAATGCACATTTAGCGCATGGTGTTCACACTGGACAAGTAATGAGGGGCTTCTTCTTTTTCTTTTTCTACTGTTTACTAGGGCTATTTCACCACCTACAGTTAGAAGAGGCTTGGTGCAAAATAAGGAAGCAGTGCAAATGTCGTAAATTGGGCATGAAATGGAAACGCTGTCATTTATTGCTAGCGCCCTTGTAATTGTGGAAAATGATTATGATTACTATCATGTCAGGAGAGTGGCCTTGGTTTTTCCTTATTTGAAAAACAAATGGAGACACTGACAGGGTAGTTGCCATATATGGGTTCACATGGTGAACCTACCATTCCAAGAAAATTCCAATGATCAGGCGTTTTGTATGTCAAGCCAAAAACCGGTCATGAACCTGAGAATTTTGAACGTTGAAACCAAAGTCACACGTTTATTTAGACTTTTATTGAAAGTGGACATTGGAACGTGCGTTGCCGAGGCTAGTGAGAGGGTAGCTTGACACACATCTTTGCTTCTAGTATCAGAGCATACGGGATGAGTGTGCTTCATTTTTACAATGTTTTACATTGCATTACAATTTATGTATTGTCCCTCTTTCTCACTGCTCTTGTACTTGGATGTGGGCCTCACCTCTGGCTCATCTGTGCTCCTGTACCTGACCGTGTACCTCATCTCTGCTCCTGCTCCTACACCTGGCTGTGGATCCTACCTCTGGCTCGTCTGGCACCACCAGCCGTCCCCCCACTCATCTGGATGAAGATCATTTGCTGGACTATTGAAACACGTAGTTGTAAAGTTAGATAAGCTAAATCTTCTCTAAGAGTTCTGGTACATCGCCTGTCCGTCCTGGGGGAGGATCCCTCCTTCATGTGGGCACCCCAGAGGTCTCTTCTTTTTTTCCGGAATCCGTTTTTTGTTAGGAGGTTTTTCTTACCACGAAGGAGGGTCTAAGGGCAGGGATGCCAGTTTAGTTTAGTCTGTTTAGTTTAGCAATCAGCTAATGAATTCTATGACTTTTTGTTTTTTATGATTCATGATTATTACACAATCACCGGCAAGAAGCCTATTGAGATGATTATTGTTGTACATTCATTCAGTCATTCATCTTCTTCCGTTTGTCCCTTTCGGGGTCATGGGGCTGCCGGAGCCTTTCCCGGCCACATATGGGCAAAGGCAGGGGACACCCTGGACAAGTCGCCAGTCTGTCACAGGTCTATCAACCCACGAGTGGGTTGTAGAGATACCATTGACAATTTCTTGACGACTTCCTGCCCTCTGTAGCAATCATGGGCTTCTCTCTGCATATCGGAGGAAGACAATCCTGTTCATTCTTTGATGGCCAGGATCGGCAGCCGTGGTGCAGAGGTAGAGCAGTCAATGTCTGATCAGAAGACCACAGGTTTGGTTCCTGCCCTTCCACCCATACTCTAAGTGTCTTTGAACCCTTGAATCCCACATTGCTTATGGTGGTTATAGGTTGGCACCAGTGTTCTGCAGCAGAGTTGACATCAGTGTGTGAATGTGTGTGTTCATGGGTGAATAGGACTGTGACTGTAAAGCGCTTTGGGCCTTCGAGGAAGGTAGTAAAGCGCTATATAAGTATAAGCCATTTACCATGTTGTCTTTCCACCTCCTCAGCCTTCCTGTCTTCCTGCTACTGTGCCTGGCAAGATGGTTTTCATGTGGCCTTTTGATCTTGTCACATATCCATACATGGTGTCATGGTTTGGATTTCTTTGCCTTAGTTTTTGGCTTCCATTTTGTTTTTGTCATGTTTGAGTTTTGTTTCCTATTTTATTTTGAAGCTTTCCTACTTGTCTTTGGTTTTGAGTTTTACTTCGCTGTGTCTTGTCAGTCCTGTTTGTATTTAAGTCTTGTCTCTGGCTTGCTGGTATGCTGGTCCATACCGTCATTTCCTTGACCATTCTGCTGCCCTGTTTGCCTGTTTACCTGGTTAACACACAGTGAGTTTTGTTTGGTTTCCTTGCTCTGCAGTGTTTTCTGTGATGTTCATAAACCCCTGGCTTGGAACCGTGTGCCTCCCGTCTCTGCATTTTTTATTTTCGTCACAATGCTTAGTAGGCTGTCATGTGCACCAATGGCTGTAAATATTCTGTTGTTCTTCATTCTTGTTTGAGATGTTCATGATTTTTTTGGCAGGATCTCATTTCTTGTGCTTCAATTTGTGTCTGAGTGTCCTTAAGGATATTGAAACGACAAGAGTAAACAAGAGTCTGAATCTTTATGCTAAGGAGATGATTGTTGTTTTCTCAGTACTGCTGTTGACTGCACAGTTTTGGTCAGGATTTTCTGTTTGGATTCCATCATCCGTAGAAATATGAGACTTCCAACAGCGTCCAATTTCTGACCGTTCACTTTGATGTTCTGTTGGACACCATTTAAGTTGTTGGTCATGAGCTTTGTCCTTTCTGCAATGATCTCTTTTAACGTTTTGTCAAGGCAATCCACCAAAGTGGCCACTTCATCCAGTTCTACCTCTTTTCCCGAACAAAAAAATGAAAATTGTTTTATGAAAACCAGGTCACGTGATTAAGAACCACCTTATTTTAATGATAAAACTGTTTGACACAAGCAGAGTCACGATGTGTTGTCGTATCAACATTTATCCCCTGGCCTGAGCTCTGGTCAGATCGCGCCTTAAGCCTTAGCGGGAAATATTTTTTTTTGAGAGAATAAGAGAAGCCGCTGGAGTTAAAGAGAGATGATCATTAAGCCGTCTGCTAACATATGGAGAAGGACCCTGAGAGACCTGCAGAATGAAGACAAAGCTGTTTTCCAGCTGCCGTGAGGATCCATGTTATCAGGTTATCCAGACGAATGAACAACACCTCTGGCAAAGTGGCAAAGACGGCCCGATTTATAAATAAAAGTTAAGAGGAATCTCGCTTGTTGTGAGCCATTATAGATAGGCTCAATCAACAACAATCCCCCTCCCCACCCCTACATAAATGCCAAGAGCTGATAATTAATGATAGATTGGTGGTTAATGAACGAGGCATAAAGGATGCTTGGAAATCAGATGGCATGTTGGAGCCTTTTGAGCTCTGACAGCCAAAGGCACATCAACGGCGCCCCAGAGACGAGCAGCAGCACGACAGTCAAGGCGGTGACAGCTGTAGGTGAGGTCTGGGGAAAGGAAAAGGCAGCTGGGCGTCCCTCGGTCACCGGTTGTGACACGCGGCAGAAGGCGGTGTGCTCGGCTCCGAGCATCCTCTTGACAGCCGTTTAACCTCCAGCCTTCTCCAGGCACATCAGAGGGGATACGAGGAGGTGGGGAGGGCAGGTACCTCAGAGGCGCTCAGTCCTGACAAAATATTTAATTCCAACTTAAAAGCCTTTTTTCCCCCCTCACCCAGTCCCCACTGCATTCTCTTCTACCCCTTCATAATGTTCAATTTATTTCCTTCAGACTTGCGCTTCACTGGGTACCATCGTCGACTCTGTTTCTCACAACAACTGCTGGCTTATTAAGTTTCCATGGCAACTTGCCGCATCCACTTGTGTTTTATTCCAGTCTGTTGGGACCCCACAGGGTAAAGCTTTAAGCCGGAACACTAGGAAGCGACGGGTTTGGGGGGGGGGGTAAGAGGAACCTGCGGCAGCACGGAGGAGGCGGATTGTTGCAGAATTGTTCATTGCCCCACGCTCCATTTAACCCACCATGATGCGGCAGAGCTGAAGCGCCGCTTTTTTTATGCCACGGTGTTACAAATATGAAAATGTATTGACAAAACCACCTGAGCTGGAACGACCCGGAGGGAAGAAAGCCATCTTTAAATCATTGTGAAGGAATGCAAACAAAGGGTTCTTTGCATTTCAAGCCGTTAATTTTTATGAAACACCTGTGCTTTGCTGTGCCAGGTTAAAGTTTTTTATCCACGTCGAGGATTTATCGTAAAAGAACAAACAACAACCATTGAATCTTGCTGAATCAGAATCTTTAAATGCTCAGTTTTAGTCACCAGTTTTTGCAGCTTTAACCCTAAAAAAAGTTTACATGCTGCATAAAATCCAAAGGAAACTGATTTTACTCTGAATTGCACCAACAACATATTTGCTCATTTTGAATTTTAAAATGAGAGACACATCTCTAAAAGAGCAACTTTTGGATGATGTTTTCCTGTCTGTATTATCAACCCTTTTTACAGCAAGCCATAAATAAGTAAAGAGACACATGTAAATAAAAATATTTCATAGAAATATGTTTGTGTATTTGTAGAAGTATCTTTCCCAAATGGATTAAGCCGGCCATTACAGGGACATGAATTTTCACAAACTTACATTTTTTTACCAGGTATTTATATGGCATAGCTTTATCGTCAACCAGACCTTTTTTCTAGCAAGGTCGGTTTTGCAACTCCAGCACAAGATTGAAGTCTTTAGTGACAACTTTAATACAAGCCTAACGTCTTAAAAGTGAAGCTATGGTCACAGCACCCTCAGCAACACATGTTCAAGTGGCTACTTCCAATGAAAGGTCTATGCAAATGTTGGGGTAGCCAAATTCAAAAGACTTGTGTTCACATGTAGCTACTTAAGTTTTAATAACTGTCTTTGGGCTCTTACAAAACGCAAGGCCATTGAATGCATGTTGCAAGTAGAACCAGGTCAAATTTGACCTATCAGGCACTTGGATTTGGTAGTGATGGGTGACTAGGTTTACCAGGTGAACGCAGACATCACGACGAGTCTGAGGACATCTATGACTGTTTTTCTAATAAAGATAAACCAAGGCTACTCAACTGACATGATGGTAATCCATATCTGCCATTGGAGAGTGCTAGCAATGAGCTGAACTGGTCTCTTTTCATGCCCTGTTGCAAGATTTGCACAGCGATGACATTTCGCTTCAAGCCCTAGAGGTGAGTCTCAATTAAAGTCCTTAGTCTTTGAGGTCAAGTTTTGACCTCAAAGGGTTGAAATGGTGGCCAGACAGATGATACATGATCACGAGAAAAACTCTGCCCCCTGCTGCCATACGTTAAGTTACCATATGCAATTTTATAGCCAAATGTTTCCCATTTACCTACTGACAATCTGTTAACGATGAAACTCAGAGCTAGTCTTCCACAATCTCTTTTAAACTCGCAATACCTTCTTGACTAAAAGCTAGTGTTGCAATTGAAAGATATGCAGCATGTTGTTGGTTATGAATTTTACCGCCCCCATCCTCTGGAATGGCTTTGTTTTGATGCAGTGCATTTCTTCCATAGAAACAAACAAACCCCTACAATAAGGTGGAGAGTTTTTTTGAGTAAACTGCTGGAGAACTGTTTAGTACAAAACTGAATTTTCCAGAAGGTTTCTCTTTAAAACAAGAAGTGTTTTAACGAAATATTTGACTGGACGGGAGTCTGTTTGCCCTAGAGAGTTCCATGTGTCAAAGCAAACCAAACCGACAGAGGAATGAAAAGCATTCTTCATTCATGCAACCCTTGTGCTATCCTAGGCACCTTGACATTGGGAGTGGGGTCATCTAGACCCCACAAGACAGTGCGCTGAACCTTTTTTCTTCAATGATTTGTGATCCTCACTGGTGTCCATGGATAACATGAAATCCTCTCCACCTTTATCCACCTTTGTCCTGGTAGGGATAACACGTCATTGTAAGGGTGGGGTCATAGGATAGCACTAAACTGACTACTTTCTGAATGTTCAACATTCTGCTTTCGCAAGGTTCATTTGCAAGTGACCAACCTATATTCACTTGTTTACTCCAAATCAAAATTAAAATGAGTTTGCATGTTAGGACAACTGATGTTTACTATCCAAGAATTTAGTGTGTACCATAACGCAGCGAGTGTACGCCCTCAAGCTATGTACGCACCGGGCATGTGATACATATTCGAGAATGCATTGAACACGGGATCTTGAACGTGCTTTTGGCATAATGTGTTCTCACTGGACTGTCACTACCTGATAGTAGCACATGTACTCACAGTTGGAAGAGGCTTGGTGAAAAATGTCGTGGCAGTGCCAATATTGTGAATCTTGCTCCAGGCTTTTTCTTTTACAGCTCTATTCTGATACATGAAAAACGTCACTACCAAACAAGTTCCACTGGTTGAATTTGCAACGTGTGTTTAATGGTCACATGTTTTGTTTGTAGAGCCTGTAAATGGACCAAAAGCCTAGCATAGCGGCATATGAATGTAAGAGTTTTAAACGCGGAAGCCCGAAATATGCATAGATTTACATAGGCCAAATCTGAATTGCTTCCCTACCCCTCTGACTCCTCTCTATTGCTCCAATTGTAGGGGCATTCGAAGCTGTAGTGGTGTCCAAAAGTGTTTTTTTTTGGAAGAAGCCATGGTGACTTAGGGCTGGCTATCCCTCTGATAGCATAGATCCGTGCTGCACTTGTGGGTGGAGGAGAGACGCATTTCTGTGGGTTTTCTCCGAAGCACAGTTGTTCACATATAAATGTAAGTATTGAGTTTTTGTTTTTGCATGACTTTTTAATTGGTTATAAAACCAATGTTGTTATGTATTTTCCAAGCATTAGCATGCTATCCGCTAACGTAGATGACTGGTGGCTATTGATGACATCTTTGAGCAGTAGTAACATCCAAATTTGAAGACACTATTTTTGTCCATATCTCTCCGCTTAGAGGGATAAATGTAGGGAGAAGGAGAAGCCATAGGGGTAAGGAAACGATTTGGATTCGACCATAGACTTTTTACTTGAAGTGGTCGCTTAACCGCACCTTGTCGAGGCCGGTGTGAGCGTAGCATCAGAGATAATCGTTAGATACGGAGATCCTCAAACTTAGTTTGAGTTGATGCTTCTTCTTCATAAATACACGAACCACAGTTGTAGTTCAAGGTTCTGCAGATTTTAAGGCTCTGCTATGCACCATCACCCACCCTCTATCCCCATAATCATTCCAGCGACTATAGAAGGGAATCTGCAGTGCTAATATGCACTTCCACTGATTTGATCACACATTTTTATTTCATTACTTAATCATCAGTTAAGCGCTGCAAGACCTTTTGAGAACAAATAGATGGGATCTAACAACCTAATGATGTCAATTTGATTCTACAATCCCAAATTTTTAAATGCATACTAAGCAGCCTTGTTAACTAAGAGATAATTAATTATTTCCAATGTCAAATGAGAAATTGTCTTATCTTTAAATTGCTCTTCAAGGTATTACACTAGATTGAGATTTTCAGCTGTAATTCCATGCAGCTCTGTCAAGGCGTCCCTGCCCATATTTAGTCCTTGCTAAGTGCCAATTCCATCAAAGACCTCATTTTTCATTAACATCGCAATCAACGCCCCTTTGAAAACGATTCCCCTTGTAACGTACGCTTGGGGAGGACAGGAGGGAATCCTTAGTCAAACTACACACGTTTGAAGTCATTTCAATGACAAATTAGCATTAAATTCACTCTGACCACACACAGACGCCGTCAGTGGCCTTAGAAAGGTCAAGTTCACCAGGAAATGACACTAAAAGGTGATTAGATGATGCCTTTATGGCTCTGGTTAGATAATATTAATGGTTCAGAGTGCGAAATGATTGCAGCGCATAAGTGATTCTGTTTTGTGGACAGATGTAACGCCTGCGTTCGTAGAGGATCTGAGATCGGTAGCGGCCAAACTTATCAAAACACTGAATATGCATGCAGGAAGGACAATTAGCAACGCTGATGCTGATGAGTCTAATTGTTTGTGGCTCGGACAGCATGAAAGCATTAACAGCTCATGACAGGGACGTTTACTGTGACCTCATCACTTTGACAAAGTTGTTTGGGTGAAAACCAGAGGGGTGGAGGTGGTGGTGGTGGGGCATAAGTATACCAACAATTGGAAAAAAAAAAAGAAAACTTCAGAAAGGCATTCTTATTGGGTGCAAACGAACAGTGTGGGATTTGAACCCTTTAGTGTGTGATTTAAGAGTGTGGGACACCAGGGAGCAGACAGTACATCATGAATGGTTCCACTATGTCTGGCTCCGGAGCTGCACACACACATACACGCCGTCACCCACTGCACACCCCGATGCTCCGATCTTTTCATTGCCTTCCTGTCACTATGGAAACCCCCTCCCCCCTCCCTCCTCCCTGCCTGCTTCCCCATTCCACAACTCCCACAACTGTCCTGTATTTGGTAACCCACCGGCCTAAAGCAGGAGGAGCCCCTCCGGCTCTGCTCAGGAAACTGAATCAAGAATAACTCTACAAACGAGTAGAAATTACGCACTCAAATACACGCCTGTGAATGCATCACGTTGTAGCCGCAGCTTTTTGTGCATACGTGTTGTGGGAGCAATGTTGGATTTTTCTTCATGCTGTCAACTACATGCTGCATTCAAAGGCTGGTAAAAAGCTGGGAATTTAGGTCATATTTCCTAAGTTTCAGTTTTATGACTTTTTGAAATGGCAAACGGAAACGCTGATTTTGGACACTTCGGTAGAAACAATAGAAATACACATGGGGAGCTGTACAAATAAGTATTGAGCGTTAGATAGTTGGTGCAAGCTGATTGGTGGGAAAATGTTGAGGCAACATCTAGCTCTAATCTTCAGGTTTGTTAGAAATAATAATGGCTATGTCCTGGCACCTACTTTTTTGTTGAGTCTCCCAAATTATGACACTTTATGATGTGAAAACAAACCTATCGAAACTGAAATCAGAGTTAATGATTCACTTTTTTAGTTTCGTTTCAATTTCTTTTTTATATCCCCCCCAAAATATATATATATAATTTGAAACCTTATATATTTGAAATTCATTTGAGTAGTAAATCTTCTGTGAATCTAATAATACGCTCACATAGAAAAAAGTTAAATGACAACCAAATATCCCAGCCTTTTATCTGTGCTTGAATGCATCATGTATTTGTAAATCTATGCAAAGCAGAAAACGGGACCAAAGTCCAAACTATCTCTCTGCGTACGTGTTTTGCTGTCTGTGCTTAGAAGATTCATGCCTACAATTTGTTTTTACACATTTTTATACATGAAAATGTGTAGAAAGCAGAAATATTTTACTTGACTTTCAAATAAAAAAGAGAAAAGCAGGTTTTCTGGTCTTAAAAAGAGATCAATTTATGCGCAAAGTGAAAAAAAATGTTATAATCAAGTAATCTTTACAGGAATAATAAATAATTCACTGATGGGGGTGTTATGACAGTACAGGTGTTGAAGAACACATGACCCCAGGTTGTGTTTACCTGCAGCAAAATCTGTTTTAAGACATATTTTAACTTTAAAGCGATGACATTTCTTTAAAAAAAAGGCTTAATTTTCTTTATTTGTGTCCTCAATCATAAGAACAATGCCACAAGAAGATGTTAAAAACAACAAAAAGACAATTTTTATTGGAGTGGGGTTTTAAAAACGATTCTCGTGGATCCAAAGGAACAATTAGGGATCCTTGGATGCATCTTTGAAAACTGTACCCGTTCAACTGTAGTCTGTCAGAGGGGATGCAGTAAATACCACATGTATCACATCCTCTGTCTACCAGCGGTCTGAGAGACAAAGGGATCATTCTGTGCGCCGTGATCTCATCGCTCAGCAATCTCCATCTCTGTTGGTGGCGGGGTTAAACGCTGGAAATAAACGCTCAAGTTTAGTGTTGCATCTTTTTCCTCGTTCCCACGGAAGCAGGTGATCTCCTCAGTAGTGCCAAACAATACCTTATAAGGAATTTCCTCTGTTAAGGGGAGGTCTAGATGGCAACAAATAAAGATATGCGATTGACAGGCAGAGGGAGGGAACTGTGCAAGATGGACTAAAGGAAGTACAGAATGAGATTTTTTTTAAAAAAGAGGGTGGACAGGAGGAGTAGGGATAGAGGTGGATTTGATAAAGACAGATTAGGGTGTAGAGAGGTCCCTCCTCCATTCTGGTGTTGTGGAGCAGGGATAGTAGCAGAGCACGCATTCCATTAGGCTGTAAATATTGACTCAGCAGCGAACAACTGGTTTCTATTGCACGGCAAACAAAGATATTGTGTGCCTGGCAGCCTTGAAAGGCCTCTGTTTGCACATCACCCTCACTTCTGATAAGTGGGCAGTCTCATTCACCGCAGGGGTCCTGCTCCTTCCTCCCACTATCTGTCTCTAGGCCTCCAGGACAACAACCTCTACTCTTTTCCAATGCCTCCCTCCACTTTTTGTAGGGGAACAAATAAATCTTTGGGCGTTCCCCTTTTCCCAAAAAAAGAAAAGGGACCGGCTGTGTTGCACGCCGATAAGTACGGCTCCAACGATAATCTACAGGTGGCTCATCGGCCGTTACGAAATGTTCTGGCCACGAGACGCCTGGCGAGACGGAGTGCAGCAATGTTTACCTTGATGACTGTACCGAGGGCGGGGCTGTTTGTCTACAGATCACTGTGTGCATTCACATGGTGGCCTTTGAACCCACGCAGCTCTGAGAAGGATTTGTTGCCTATAGGAGTGGACTTATCTCTTACCTGGATTGTAAATACGGGTCCACACCCTGGTTTTGTTGTCGCAGTCATGCACGGCGCACTCATTGCCGTTTTGCCAGGCTGGCTGACTCAGGCCGATGCTTGATTGAACAACGTGGGCAAGGTAATGCTGGATTACTGAGGCGTGTGAGAGTTCCATCCCTCTTGCTTCGTTACAGCATCGGTGTGTCACTGATCATTTGGATTATGACTCAGACTGCAGTTTTATGGTTGTTTGAATCTGTCACCTCTACACAGATTGAACGGCTTTATGTATTCAACCAATTCAAACCACAAAAAAAAAAGTCTTCTTCATCACATACAAATCACCAAAGGATTCAGCACAGTATACCCTCACTATTATGGCACTAATAAAGCAATTATCCAGGGATGGTTATGAAATATCTATTCTGTAGTTAGTCATTTTAGGAAGGATAGTTCCACTATGCAAACTCAAAGCTCAAACTCTCCTGGAACTGAATGCAAAAACAGTTCATTGTGGATTCAAACAAAAACGTCTCATATTTTTTGGAGACTTCTGGCTTCAACTGATCTTAACTTTGCTGGAATAAACAATTTTGCAGATGACTTTATCCTTTTTAATGTGATCATCTTGACCTGACTAGCAAGTTCAACTAGCACGTTCTCGTGTTTTCTTTTGAAAATATGAAAACGGCAGCTGCTGGTGTTTAACTATCCTATTTTCTGCACTATAAATTTAAAAGCCTTTTCGAAGAACAACAGTGCGCCTTATGATTCAGAGCGTCTTGTAAATGGATGAATTCAGGTTGTGATAACTGAACTTGAAGCGATTTTTGAGAAGTACACAGCGCTCTGTCAAAATGTTTGGTAGAGTGTTATTGTGAACATGCTAACATGGTTAATGTGAACTAATGCTGGCCTCTGCTTTTTTGTATGTGTTACTAACAAGTGGCAAGTTAGCGTAGTCACAGTATGGCTTGTTTTAGCGGTATTGGTCTGTTTTTTTATGTGTTACAAACAAGTTTGGGAATAACAGGTAATGTGAAAACGCTAACGTGGCTTATTATTGTAACATGTAGCGTGTTACAAACAAGTTCTGGAGTTGGTGTGAACGCAGTTAATAAAGTCTGACTGATGGATTTATCTCTGACTCTTTTGTCTCGCTTAATCCACCATATAGTTTGCTGTGCTTCATATAAACACGACATCATTTTGAAAATAGACCATTCATAAGTGTGCATTAAAATGCGATTGGATGGCTCAGTTAGCTGCGTGCAAGACTGTTGCATTTCCCAGGGGCCATGGAGAGCCTAATACAATGAGGGTCCTGAAAGACCCTTCATGCTACCGCCTACCCATGTAGCCAGAAGGAGCCTGGGTCTGGGTCTCCCTGTGCTGGTCCCCATCCCAGATACAAGACAGGATTGTGTCGGCAGGCATCCAGCATAAAAATCACTGCCAAAACCAAATGTGCAGCTCAGTAAAAGAGGATTTGCTGTTGCGACCCCAAAAAGGATATGGTGAAAGGTGAACAACAAAAAACACAAGTGCGGTACACCCAATAGCGTGAATACAGTTCCTTTTGGATTTAACATTACAGTTTGTGACCTATAATACAAAATTAAAGCAGCTGAATTTAAATATTTCTGCTTTTGCTAGAAGCTAAGTCGGTTATGTTCAATACTGTTGTACATATTTCATGTATTTTTATTTTTTTTGTCTGCAACACTTGTCCAATGTGGTGTCAACACAAACTCTAAGGGGAAATTGAATGGAAGGGCCTGATTTGGTGTTTTTTATTTTTTTTTTATTTGAACAGACTTGAAATGTTCTGACATCTTGTTGTGTTAAAATACATCAAAGTGTGCAAAGCTGCTGCTGCAATTAGGTGAGTGTAAACAGGCAGAGAGAAGCTTTGGTGTGTCATCTACGTGAAAATGGGGGATTTCGCCATTTGGGAACAAGTCTTTTGCAAGAATCATGTCTGCAACGTGCCAAACCTGTGCAATGCCATACTTTACAGGTGAATGAGTAAACTTCCTACCTGCTGTCATCGCCGTGCGGTACAGTATGTGCTGTACAGCAGGGCAGATGCACCCTGCGTGCCTCAACATGACTCACTCGGCTTGAATGCTAAACACTGTGTCGTAATTCTATGCCCAACAAGCCGACCTGTGATTTTGCATCTCCGGAAAACACAGATGCACACCGGCATTTGCAGCTACACACAAACACTCAACACCCCCCCCCCCATTCTCCAAAAACGACTGTTCGTCTGCCAAAGCGACTCTCAGAACCCCATGAGGTCCCGCACAGGTTCTGGGTAGTGCATTGTAATTATGCCGCTTTTGTCGCCGCGCGATGCTGCAGCAGATGTTCCGACAGGAAGTGCCCAGGAAGGCGCAGTTCTGTTTACCGCAATCTGCTGCGAGACCTGTAATATCGGGCGAAAGATTGAAGACTTTAATACCGCTTCTGCACAGCAAAAAAAGCGGCAGTAAAATTGAAAGCCAAAGGGGGGGGTGACAGCTTTCCGGAACATTCCCCTAGATTCCCCAACCACTACCAATCCCCTCACGCCCCCCGCCATCTATTTTCCTTCTTCATCTTCTCTTCTGACTGTGCCCCCTCCTCAAAGAACTGCCACTGGACGTCTCCTTGATAAGCTGGATTCACCGTGACCTTTCCTTTGTTCGGGTGGCAGCAGGCCACAGCCAGGAGGGGAGACCCTCAAAATCAAATATTTGATTCATAAATGTTGGGGGCTCTGGAGTCAAGGTGCGTGTAATTCCGCTGGAGGACTCCAGGACCTTTGATGCTAAAGAGCCAAAGAGGAAGAAGGTGGAAAGCTCTGGTGAATTATCTCAGCTCCCACTGGTGCTACTGGATTCGAAGTTTTGGTGCAAAAAAGGAGGGAGAGAAGAAAGCAAAAACAAGAAGAAAGAACATCATTTAAATAAGCGACTCGTCGCATTTCGGGCAGACACTCGGCAGAATTGCAGGTTACTCCCCTAGGGCGGGTCTGTTAATTAACCCACCTGCTTAGCGTCCTATTTAAGTCAGGTGTACAATTGTTCATTCTCTCTTACCTTCAGCGCTCATTCTTCGCCGGTCTCCGAGCCCGCGGGTCTCCTTCTCTTTCGGCGTCTTGCCGTGTTCCCCCGTCCTTGGGAAGGATGATCCCCATCTTTCTGATGTGGGGTTTTGGTTTCGCCGCGTCTGCTCTCCTTAATTTCTCCTCCGATCCGCGGGCGGCTGCCGATCCGCGGGCGGCTGACGGCGCACGGCGCGTTCGTTTCGCCGCGGTCGCGTGCATCTGCAGGGGGTGTGCTTTCCGCAATGTTCGGGATGTCCGTGCCCCCCGATCAGGAGTAGTCGGGTCTTCTCGTCTGCCGTGGTCACCCCAATTATCCACGGTGAGCGTCGTGCGGTACTGTTCCCATGTAGTTTTCTATGGCTGCGTCTCACTTCCTGTTTACTTCGGTGACGTCACGCCCCTAAGGACCCTGGGAATTGTAGTTTTTTCCGGGTCCTTTATGATGCACTTCTGATTCTTTTTCTGCTGCGTAGTTCTGCGTCGTCCGGTTGTTTTATTTTTTTTTTTTTCAGGGGTCGTGGGGTCCTTTCTGTGGTTGTGAAGGCTGGCAGTCCTTGTTTGGACAGGTTTCTCATGCTGGCTGAATTTATCGTGGCTTTTAGCATTTGTTTTCTATTGCTGTTTTGTTCTTTGGGAGCTGTGTGTAAATCTTGATTGTCTTTAATTTGATGCTGGCTTTATTATTATGGCGGTTTTTCTGTTTGTTTTCTTCGTTGTTGTAGCTGCTGGTTAGTTGGAATGTGAATCAGTGTTTCTTGGACCCGTCTCTGCTCTATGGACATTTTCCCTTATGATTGGTCTCTCTTATGCAGCGTCTATGGCTCATTTTATTCACTCAGCGATCCTCATTCATTGCCCCGCACGTTCTGCTCCGCCTGTTTTTTTCCCTGCTCTGTGTACCCCAGTGGGTCCTGCCCTGTCCTCAGGGACTTGCGTCGGCCGCATTAGTGAGTGTGTCGGTCTCGTCGCGGCCTTGTTTTCTCGGCTGGGGGTAGTTCGATCCTGGGCCGCGTGTTCCTGTTCTGGATTTTCGTGTTTTGCGTTTGATCTTTCCCTCTCTATGCCTGGAGTGGTTTTGTGATGACTGTTGTGTCTTCAGGCTTCCTCCACTTGTTCTCCTGTGTCTGCGCCTTCTGGTTTGGGGGAAAAGGATTTAAGAAGAGTGGTTTGTGTTTGACCGGCCGCCAGAATCTACAGCTCTGATGGTTCTTAAGGGGTCGTCCGGTTATTTCATCCTTGGAGATTATATTAAGGCTGTTTCAATATTGAATGATAGTATTGTGTCATCGGTTGACTTGGTTAATTAACACTTTGAGCAACTTCTACCCTGACCATAGGAAATATATCACTTGCGCTCTCAAGCTTAGTTCAAGAGTTAAATCTTGTGTCCACAAGTCAGTCTTCGGTCTGCCTTTTCTAAGCAGATGGCACTCTGCTAGATGCATCCCCATTTGGAGGCTTGTTATACTCCGCCTCTGAATGCTTAAGGTTCAGTCTAGCAAAAATAATATCAAAACCATGATCCCTCATGGCTCTCAAGTTCTCTTTTGCAGTATCCAGTCGCCCTTGGCTAAATAAAAAATTTGAGAACCATTAATATCATATACAAGGCATCAAATCCAGCCGAGCTGTAATCCTCTGCTACGTGGGATGTTGACCTTCCTCATCTACAAATCTCCTTGGCTACTCTTCCCATCTACTACTCCTACTCCTCGATGGCCTCCTGAAGGTGCGTCCCTCTGAAACTGTCAAAGGTTACTTTTATCATTGGAATATATAAAACAAAAAATTGGTGTTAAGATTCCGTGCAGGTCATATATTTCACTATTATTTCACTGTTGGAATTTGTAATTATGGTGGTTTCTAGGGTGCGATAAATCCACAATGGGTCTTTACCTTAACTATCTACTAAATTTCACTTTCTCAGATTTGTTTTTAAAAGCACTGTTATTTAATTTATCTCAATCATTTTGAAACTGATCAATTTCTGGGTTATTTATATATTCTTGTCAAGACTAATACTGCTTTGTTTTTTTTATCTATGCATCGCATCCTGAGCCTGCGAACCCTCACGCCCCGATCAGCTTCTCCGTTTCCAGGAAATGATGTCACCCATGCATTCCCTGATCTGGTGCTGCAACGATGACTGCTCAACGTACCTATTGCTGCACTGAAAGTGAAGGGGTGGTGGACCTCCTCTGCGTTCCAAGGACACTTCTGGCTTGAATCAATCTATGTCAGCTGCAGAATGAGTGTGAAATTCTTGGATTATAAATGTTGAAAGAAAATTATTTGTCAGGTGGAAGCCTCAAAATTTAGGTTGCTCTAAATTGTATCAATTCAATCATTTTAATTGGTATGCCAAATGGGAGAAAACTTTGTGGCCGTTAAGCTCGTTGTGGTATTGTCGTTGGAGTTCGTAATAATGGCAGTTATTAAGCCTGCGTGAGTAGCATGCATGATGTGTATATAATGGCGTCGAGCCCGTCATAGTGTGATGGCAGCTTAGAATAATGGATTTTACTAAGCTTGTGTGAATATTATGCCAGATGAAATGTTTATGGCCGTTAACCCCGTCATAGTATGTGATGGAAGCTTCAAATATGGGGTTATTTCATTCATGGCATAGGATGTCATCGGGAGCATTGTATTGGATGTAAGTTTGTGTCATCCTAGGGTCGTCCATGGCGGCTAAAATTATAGTTCCGCCAGCGTTTTGCGGACGTGGGCTTTACGTTCTAAGATCAGGTAGGAGTACTTCTTATGTCGGCTCCCATTTCATTTCTTTCCCTCTCTCTTTGAGGTAGTATGCTCCCCTGGTGAATGGGAGCGGCCCAACGGTCAATGGTGCCGGGTAAACACATAGCAGATACACTAGATAGCATGTTCCCTTCGTAGAGTGGTTCTCGAAGGGAGCGGCCAAACGGTCAATGGTGCCGGGTAAACACATAGCAGTCATACTGGAAAATGAAATGAAGTGAAGTGAAAATGGAATGCAGCCGAAAACACACCTCATCTTATTTACACACTGATTATACATTCACATTTTCTCTTCTGGATGATCTTGGCGTTGGGGGTTTTTGTTACCCTAAAGCGTAAGGAAAATAATTATCTTAAGAGAAGTCCTCCCTCAAGTAGAAGCCGCGAATGATGAGTATAAAATGCATGGTGTTTAAATTGAATCAGGTTGTGTAATCTTGTTGGCTCCCCTCCAGTCTTCTTTTTCTCTCTCTCTTCAGATAGTATGCTCCCCTGGTGAACGGGAGCGGCCCAACGGTCAATGGTGCCGGGTAAACACATAGCAGATACATTAGATAGCATGTTCCCTTCGTAGAGTGGTTCTCGAAGGGAGCGGCCAAACGGTCAATGGTGCCGGGTAAACACATAGCAGATACACTAGATAGCATGTTCCCTTCGTAGAGTGGTTCTCGAAGGGAGCGGCCAAACGGTCAATGGTGCCGGGTAAACACATAGCAGATACACTAGATAGAATGTTCCCTTCGTAGAGTGGTTCTCGAAGGGAGCGGCCAAACGGTCAATGGTGCCGGGTAAACACATAGCAGATACACTAGATAGCATGTTCCCTTCGTAGAGTGGTTCTCGAAGGGAGCGGCCAAACGGTCAATGGTGCCGGGTAAACACATAGCAGATACACTAGATAGTATGTTCCCTTCGTAGAGTGGTTCTCGAAGGGAGCGGCCAAACGGTTAATGGTGCCGGGTAAACACATAGCAGATACACTAGATAGCATTTTCCCTTCGTAGAATGCTTCTCGAAGGGAGCGGCCAAACGGTCAATGGTGCCGGGTAAACACATAGCAGTCATACTGGAAAATGAAATGAAATGAAATGAAATGAAGTGAAAATGGAATGCTGCCGAAAACACACCTCATCTTATTTACACACTGATTATACATTATACATTTACATTTTCTTCTTCTTCTGGATGATCTTGGTGTTGGGGGTTGTTACCCGAAAGTGTATGGAAAAATAATTGTCTCAAGGAATTGAACGGAGCCTTATGCCAAAACGAAGTTGTGAATCAAATTGTGAATGTCATCCTAAAGATGTTGTGAAAACCTAAAGATGTCGTGAAATAAATGTTCTTCTGCAAGAGTTGTCTGACTGAAATAAGCGACTCGTCGCATTTCGGGCAGACACTCGGCAGAATTGCAGGTTACTCCCCTAGGGCGGGTCTGTTAATTAACCCACCTGCTTAGCGTCCTATTTAAGTCAGGTGTACAATTGTTCATTCTCTCTTACCTTCAGCGCTCATTCTTTGCCCCTCCCTCCTCCCCGGCTTCCACCTGTGGGCTCCGTTACGGGGGTTGTTACCCGAAAGTGTATGGAAAAATAATTGTCTCAAGGAATTGAACGGAGCCTTATGCCAAAACGAAGTTGTGAATCAAATTGTGAATGTCATCCTAAAGATGTTGTGAAAACCTAAAGATGTCGTGAAATAAATGTTCTTCTGCAAGAGTTGTCTGACTGAAATAATGTTTCAGTCAGCCTCTCAACTCCCCCAATGCACTCCTTCACTCTCCCATCGGCTTGTCCTCGTTTCCCCCCTGGGAGGAATCTGCTCCTGCGATATCTAGCAGCACGCGCTCCGTGCACATAGCCCACTTCCATCACAGACATGCCAGATCACCATCAGATCAGCTGTACTGAGGCAAAGCGAAGTTTAGAACTGGGGTGGATTTCAAAGAAAGCATTGATTGAATTCCCCCACTGTCTTCCTCTGTGATATAGTTCGTACTAATGTCGGGCATGTGAAATAAAGACGGACAGTCTTACACGGAAAAGCTTTTTTTTCTTTTTTCAAAGGCAACCGCAGCTATTTTGTGTGAATATGAATGTTCCCTTTTAGATTTTGATCCCGGGCAGCGCGGCTGCATGGGTTTGATATCAGAGAACAAAGGTTATAGCCCAAGGCGAGGTTTGATACTCGCCTGTACTCTCCAGTGCACGCAGAGGGACATCTACGACAAGGGTTGCCGGTTTGCGCTGCTCTTTGCACGGCTGGAAGTTTTTCATTTAGTCACAGTTGTTTTGGTCGATTTAAAAAAGTAAAACCAGCCAGCTCAACAAGAGTTTTCATTTTATTAGCCAGAACTTTTGATTAAAAAGCATCTCGTTGATATGTAAAATCCAGGGAAATAAAATTCCAAGATAAGGAACATGTCGCTATTAATGTTAGCCTTATGCTCAACCAGGCATCAAAACAGTAGACATCAGAACCAGCAAACAACACTAAACCAAAACTAGCTGCTAATCAGCTTTGTAACTCCCAGTTACCTTGCCGTTAACAGCACATAAAATAAACAGAAAGTTAAATATTTGTTTTTGTGAGATTTTAAAATAAAATCCTACTGCTCAGGCAAACAAAAATTGGATTCATTTGTTAACCAGAAAACTAGTCAAGAGACGGACATTTAAAACTTTAATTGTCTAAGGATCTGTTTATATCTGACTTTACCAACACCTGCTACTAGCAAAATTCTGTTTTGCTAGAGCTTATTCTAAATTCATTCACTTTACAAATATTTTCCGATACACCTATCACATGGATGACAATTGAATTTTCCATTTTTATCAGGTCTTTGTTGTTGTAGGGATATCAGACATTTTTCTCCCTCATAATGTTTGTATAGCTTCAGGATCTCATATCTTTTTTTTTTATTAATACTGCCTAGGAATTTATTATGTCTTTTTAACTACCTTTAGCTTCTCAAAAGGATCAGAAAAATGTAATTGGATACATTTTCACCAGTTTGAATCAATGCTGGAGTCTGCAGAAGGTGACGGGGCAACAAAAGTACAGTTTTACAAGATCAAAGGAATCAAGGTCAAGCTTTCCCCAATTTCCTTTCTGAAATTCAATTAGGCGATGCCACCGCTGCACATCAGTAATGTTAATGACATGTCACCTATGTTAACATAGAAAATTGATTTTATGAAACAGAAAACAACAAGGTGTGATGCTAGATCCTCAGGTCATCCCACAAAAAGGGCTGACTGTTTTTCCCTTGTCACACGGTGAAGGGCATTTCGGCCAGGTTCCACAAAACTTTGACAGACTTGTGGAGAGATTACATAACTGTCCAGCCGTTAGGGCTGCACAATACGAGGAAAACCGCGATTTTGATATATTAGTGATCCATATTGCGATGACGAAATAACTTGCGGTATATGAACAAATAGCAAAACAATCAAAAACATAATTTCCATTTCACTGAAATAAAAAATGATACTCCAAATGATCCTCGTCTACTTAGGAGATGAACATCTAACATCAAAGGGCTCCATCCGATTGGTCATACGCATAAAGGGATTTATTTGATACGTTAAATACTTTAAGCTCCAATAAGACTGTTGTAGCACATTTGAACTAACCATTTATTGTGATTTTCTCTGTCTTTTGCGATGGGCATATTCCACAGCTTGATCTCACGATAACGATACATTTGCGATGTATTGTGCAGGCCTACCAGTCGTGGTGAGAAAAAAAAAGATGGATGCCTACACAAAAGCTGTTGCCACTCTAGCTGTAGCAAAACGTGGGGAAAAAACTCAAAACCCATTTGAAATACAAACAAGGAGAAATGAGTCACTATCACAGCTACATCTGGAAATAGCATCAGATTTATGGCTTTTTTTTAACCATCATTCAAATTGATATTCAATTCTCAATTGACAATTTAATTATGCAATATGCAAATGAATTTTGCAATTAAAAATTCAAATATGCAATTAAGACTTCCAGCATGCTAATGCTATGATATTTAGAATTCAGTATTAATAATTACGCTTCAATCTTAAAAATAAAAAAAATAACATTTGAAATAAAAGCAAAATGAATGGCATTTTAAATTGTCATGGGTATTTGGTATTATACTTCAAATGAGAATGCATTGGTCATGCATTTTTAGAGATTGCAAATTGAATTGCCATTTGAGAATTGCACATCACTCTGAATTATTGACAGAAATAATACTTCAACTTTGTTAAAGTTCAGCAAAGAATTTATATCTAATAAAATATTATATCTTAATAGATATTTATTAAATATATTATTATATGTCATGTATATATGTTATATCTCTTTTCTTTGTTTTGGTTATTCAAAAAAATTGTTCCGAGCAACATTTTGATGATAATTGATCGCACAACTCTGTGATTAAACGTGATTTTTAACACAAATGCAAATGATGGTATCTCATTGAATGACTTTCTGTGATGTAATAGCAAACATTTATTTGACTATCTATAATCATTTGTGACTATTTGCATAACTCTGTAAAACATCACAACTTCCTGCAATTGATGGCAACTCATCAGACGACTTTCTATTAGAATATGCACAACTCTCTAAAATCAATTGAGATTAATCACATGACTGTGAACTATCACACAACTTTCTGTAATAGATCGTTCTTTGATCATTAGAAAATTGTCAAAAACCGATCTATAATCAATTGTGAAAGTTTGCACAACTCTGAATCATCACACGACTTTTTGTGATTGATAGTGATTAGTTGCACCACTTTCCAGGATTTTTTTCCAGGATTTCTAAGTTTTCGCATTTATATCCAGTTTGCGAAAAGTTCAAAACTGAAGCCTAGTGGACAACATTGTGAATCCAAAGTGTTCAAATCTTTCACAAAAATGTTTGCCGTCTTTAGATAAAAGCATCACTTTTCTTTACAGTCATGAGTTTTTCATGGTGTCAGAAGCATCAAATGATCCTGTTAATCAAGAGTGATAAATTAAATCCAAAACACACAGTAGTGTTTAATAATCATTAGTGTAAGTTATATTACTCAGTGAAATTCAGTAATGTTGTAAAACATTCATAAAATGCACAGATTGATCTGAACAATTCAAAATGCAAAAACAGTTTTTTCTGTATCCAATCACAAATAACCACATTCAAAATCCTCTTTATTTCTTCAGTTTGGATGATTCTTATTTTTATCCTTTCCCCCTTTTCTTACACTGTTTTTTCAGTAAACTCTAATGTGAAAGGCGTGTCATACACTTGACTTTCTGCAGGAATCCATCTTCATCCAGCCAAAGCGAGGAACGGATTTATTGCCATGCTGATGTAAAATCAAATAAGAGGGGGGGGGGGGGAGAAAAAATGAGGCGGGAGTGTAAGTTTATGTAGATGACGAGTTAAACCATAAGACAGAGGCCATTAGGGGGATATTGTCTAGTTAGAGGTGATAAAAGCTGCCAAGTATGGAATCAAATCATCTGGGAAGACACGAGAGCTTTTTAAGTGTCTATTGAAGGAAAGTTCCAGCTCTGGCTGCAGCGCCGCACTTCATTCACTTCATGGCTTTTTCTTTCTTTTTATACGCCATCGCAGAGTGAAACCCAAGCTCTAGAGGCCATCTGCAGACGTGAGGTAATATGGCTCCCAAGAATTAATGCTAGATCCTTGCATCTGTTATACTGGGGTGCAGGGAGCCGCTGTGCACCAGTGTAACTACCTTTTTTGTCTGAAATAGAAAAACGTATGTAAGAAAGTAGGTGCCATATATATATACAGTAATCCCCCCGTGTTCGCGGGGGTTACGTTACTCACCCCCCCCCCCCCCCCCCGCGAATAACAAAATCCGCGAACAATTGACGCTGTTTTAACCCTTGTGCTATCTTAGATGACCCCACCCTTACATTGACGTGTTCTCCCTACCATGACAAAGGTGGATAAAGGTGGAAAGATTTCATGTAATCCATGGACACCAGTGAAGATCACAAGTCATCGAAGAAAAAAGGTACAGAGCACTGTCTAGTGGGTCTAGATGACCCAACTCCCAACGTTAAAGCGCCTAGGAGAGCACAAGGGTTACAACTCCCAGAGCCAGAGCCCCTGCAGAGTCAGAACCTTTTTCTGTATACTATTCCAGCCACTTGATTGTGGCGCTCCATGTATGCTTTACCTGCCAGCATCTTACACCCTGCAGTTATGTGCTGGATTGTTTCAGGTGCCTCTTTGCACAGCCTACACCTTGGGTCTTGTCTGGTGTGGTAGATCTGAGCCTCTATTGCTCTGGTGCTCAGGGCTTGTTCCTGAGCTGCCAGGATGAGCGCTTCAGTGCTGTCCTGTAGGCCAGCCCTCTCTAGCCATTGGTAGGACTTCTTGATATCAGCCACTTCAGTTATGGTCCGGTGGTACATCCCATGCAGGGGTTTGTCCTCCCATGAGGATCTGCCCTCCAGCACTGTATCCTCTGTTCTCCATTGCCTGAGACATTCACTGAGCACACTGTCAGTTGGGGCCTTGAGCTTGATGTACTCATGCATCTTGGATGTTTCATCCTGGATAGTGGCTTCTACGCTCACTAGTCCTCGGCCTCCTTCCTTGCGGCTAGCATACAGTCTCAGGGTGCTGGATTTGGGATGGAACCCTCCATGCATGGTGAGGAGCTTTAGTGTCTTAACATCCGTGGTCTGTACCTCTTCCTTTGGCCATCTTATTATTCCTGCAGGGTATCTGATAACTGGCAGTGCGTAGCTGTTTATTGCCCGGGTCTTATTTTTGCCATTGAGCTGGCTTCTCAGGACTTGCCTTACCCGTTGGAGGTATTTAGCTGTTGCAGCTTTCCTTGTTGCCTGCTCCAGGTTGCCATTTGCCTGTGGAATTCCGAGGTACTTGTAACTGTCCTCGATGTCTGCTATTGTTCCTTCTGGGAGTGAGACCCCTCCTGTGTGGACTACCTTGCCTCTCTTTGTCACCATCCGGCTGCATTTCTCGAGCCCGAATGACATCCCAATGTCAGTACTGTAGATCCTGGTGGTGTGGATCAGGGAGTCAATGTCACGCTCACTCTCAGCATATAGCTTGATGTCATCCATGTAGAGGAGGTGACTGATGTTAGCCCCATTTCTGAGTCGGTATCCATAGCCAGTCTTGTTGATTATTTGGCTGAGGGGGTTCAGACCTATGCAGAACAGCAGTGGGGACAGAGCGTCACCTTGGTATATCCCACATTTGATGGACACTTGTGCAAGTGGCTTCCCATTGGCTTCAAGGGTGGTTTTCCACAGCTTCATTGAGTTTCCTATGAAGGCTCTTAGAGTCCTGTTTATGTTGTACAGCTCCAAGCATTCAGTGATCCACGTGTGTGGCATTGAGTCATAGGCTTTCTTGTAATCAATCCAGGCTGTGCACAGGTTGGTGTGTCGTGACTTGCAGTCTTGAGCGACTGTTCTGTCAACCAGGAGTTGGTGTTTCGCTCCTCTGGAGTCTCTACCAATGCCTTTCTGTGTGTTACTCATGAATTGATCCATGTGCCTATTTATCTTGGTTGCAATGATGCCTGACATGAGCTTCCATGTTGTGGAGAGACAGGTTATTGGCCGGTAGTTGGATGGGACTGCACCCTTTGAGGGATCCTTCTGGATCAGGATCGTTCGGCCTTCTGTTAGCCATTCGGGGTGAGTCCCATCTCTTAGCAGCTGGTTCATTTGTGCTGCCAGGCGCTCGTGGAGTGCTGTGAGCTTCTTTAGCCAGTAGGCATGTATCATGTCAGGGCCCGGTGCTGTCCAGTTCTTCATACCTGAGACTCTTTCTTGGATGTCTGCCACTGTGATGGTTACTGGATTCTGTTCAGGGAGGTTGCTATGTTCTTCTCTCAGAGAGACCAGCCACTGGGCATTGCTGTTATGTGCTGTCTCTTTCTCCCATATACTTTTCCAGTACTGTTCAGTTTCTAGCCTTGGTGGGTCTGCTCGGCTGTTTTGACCCTGCCACTGAGCGTACACTTTCGCAGGTTGAGTTGCGAACAGCCTGTTTATCCGTCTGGCTTCATTGTCTCTTGTGTACCTCTTTAGGCGGCTGCTCAAGGCTAGGAGCCTTTGTTTGGCAGTTTCCAGTGCTTCAGGTATGGGCATCTGGCTGTATCTCTTAGGTACTTGCTTTCTCATTGTACCTCTTTGAGCCTCTGTCAGCTTACTCACATCCTATATATATATATATATATATATATATATATATATATTTATATATATAAACAGCACATGTGTGTAATAGTTGGCCCACATTATTTTATTCATACTTCATCTTCTTTTATCTTCTTTTATCCCTAGTGCTATTTTGTGGGGTGCCGATGACCCCACTCAGACCCCACTCAGACCCCACTCACTCCCAACTAACATTGGGGGTTGGGTCATCTGGACCCCACTAGAACCTTACCCTGAACCTTTTTTCTTCAATGATTTTTGATCTTCACTGGTGTCCATGGATTACATAAAACTTCTCCACCTTTGTCATGGTAAGGATAACACGTCAACGTAAGGGTGGGGTCATTTTGACCCCACCCTTACGTCCACCCTTTTTTCTTTTAGAATCTACTGGAATTACGATAACTGCTTTAATGGTTGAAGAGCTACGGCAGTTGAAAAAATGTCAACACTTGAGCTAAAGCTTTAGTCTGTATTTTTTTACTCCTCCCATTTGGGGAGGGACCTGAGGTAAGGAGCATAATGGCTTTCTGCAACTCCACTGCCTCTGATTTTCTGTTCACTCAAAGCCAAATTGACATGAGTAAAAAAAAAAAAAGAAAAAATTGAAAACCTTCAGGGAGACGGGATTCAGTGTTTTAGTTCACAGACATCTCAGAAAAAGGGATTTAAAAAATAATAATATGTCACTTTTTTATCTTTTATCCCCCCAGAAATGTTAATATCAAAAGGCGAAACTCTTTGAAAAAGAGAAGTCTGGTTTTCCACATCTGGAAACGCTGAAATCAGGGAACAGTGGCATATGTCAGTCACAACAGAAAAGTTGAATTACTCTGTGAGCTCCCTCTAATACAACCGAAGATCTTCAAAGAGTCAGCTGAGGCCTTCAGACATCAGAGAGCCTCATTTGACACGCCAGACCCACACTATTCCAGGCTGTGAGCTGCAACATATGTACAAATCCTCATCTGCTTGTACTGAATCACACTCTATCAGCTATAGGTGATATAAGATCTAAGTGAAGCACTTACCTCCCTTCACGGCCGTTATGCAATGTGCAGACAGAAGGAGCTGGGCTGCTTAAAATAGCTGCAGCTCTGCATATGGAAGCATGGGTGGACACCGAGCTCAGACTCGTAAATTGTCCACACTGGAGACCACCAGCAGATTCATGTAAGGATGATTTTAATAGCCAAAAGGTTTGGAAATAAAACAAATAAAGTAGATTATGGTACACTCTAGCCACGCTAGAAGCACTACCGGGGTTACACTGTGACTCCCAACTGCTAAAATAAACTTTACTGTCAATAACGTCCAACCCTATGTTTGTAACTCACAAAAAAATAGACTGACATTTTGACAGAGCGCCGTGTACCTCACATAATTGCTTCGACATCACAAACTGAATGAATCCAGCTATAAGGCATTCTGGATAATAAGGCACGATGTCACTTTTTGAAATAAATTCAGACTTTTGACTTGACCTTATAGTGCATAAAATTTAGTATGTGATAGGGTTTATATCTAAAATGTATTCAAGTAAGTCAACGTTTTATCTTTCTTAAGGTAGGGCTGCATAGTGATATATATTGGTTAGCACTTTTACAGACAGCAGGATTAAACCTGGTTTGAATCCCAGCTGGGACCTTTCTAAATGGAGCTTATGTTTTCCTGGTGAATCTGTGGATTTTACTCTGGACACTCCGGCTTATCCCTACAGTACAAAAACATGTTTTACAGGTTAATTGATTACTTTAAACTGTCCTACTTGTGAGTGTGTGGTCCTGCAACTAACTTGCACCCTGTCCTGGGTGTACCCCACCTTTGCCGAGCTGCAGTAGCTAGGATAGGCGCCAGCAATCCAATGACCCCAAAAGGGATTCAGAAATAACATTTTACTGACTGATTTCCAGCAGAAGTATGGAAGAGCTCCACCCCTTTTTCCTCCACAATAGTGCTTTAAATATGGCAAGAGAAGAGGGGGGGGCGCTCAAGTTCAGCTCCAGAGGAGATACATTGAATTAGGATTAAATAATAAAAAAAAACAGTTACTTTAGTGCATTTGCAATTCAATTGCCACGTCTGGGTTTAATGCAGAGAGATGCCATTTGCATTCCTGCTTTGAGTCGAGCTCGCCGACGCGCACGAGGAATCAGAGCTGCAGCTAATTCATGCTCTGCAGCATTATCATTCATGATCACATGCACAGAGGCCAGCCTGCATTTCAACATACGTGCTTGCAGTACAGTGGATTCCAGGGAAATGTCGGCGGGATTCCGTGCTCGGAATCAGCAGGAGTGCGGCGGTTTACTGATGCTCCCTCCTGCTGAGCTACAGCTTCCCTCTGAGGCCTGTGATGTTTTCATGATGCAGCATTTACCTGTAAGTTGGGCAGAGCAGCAGAATGGTGTCTGCTCCATAAAAGCTCTGAATGCTTCCTGACTGGAAGTTTTGATCCCAGTCTAGGAATAATGAGCTCCTCATCCTCCCACGATGAGCAGTGTTCACTCAGAACCTTTTTCGACTGCTGCTTGGTTCCCTCGAACTCTCACTGCAGCCAGTTTCAAGTACCAGGACCTCCTCTGAACTGCATTAAAAGAAAGAGATTTCCTCTCTTTCCAAATAAAAGTCTGCACAAACAAACAAAGACCTGTGCAATTCTTCCAGATCAAAGACACAGAGGTGCATCTTGAACCCACTTTCATTATTGGAATTCAATTAAGTGCCACCAGTGTCACACACAAATGCAATGTCACAGTGTGAAATGGATTTCATTAAACAGAAAACAAGGAAATCTGTGTTTGCAGAGGGAGTAATATTTGTGCCTCGAGCGATACCACACAAATGACCGAGCGCCGCAGAGCTCCAGCGCCATAGTAACAGAGATTAAATTAGCAATGCAGTGAAATGAAGGTATGTTGTCTGGTATGCAGGCCACAATATCCTGTTCACGCCTGCGACGTCATATGCATTCAAGACGCCTTCAGCCTCCAAACTCTGCAGATCCTTGTCTTGTTTATAACCGTCCGAAAGTTTCACTTTTTCACTAAATACGTAAATGAAGTTTATGACACCTCCCTCTCTTTTCACTGGTAACAGATGTTGACACTTTTGCATTTAGAGAACAGAACAGCTGTTGAATATCAACCAGCAGGACGCGGCGATGACAAAACGGCACGAGACAGTCGATATAGACCAGCACAACTGCTGATATGGAAATAAGGGGAATGAGAATGAGATGTAGGTGAAAAAATCTTAGACTGGAGGGGATTTTAAGGGGGTAAACATGAAGGCAACCCTCCAACACCCCAGTACTAATAACCTAAAGCAACACCTGGTTTGGGGCGTTAAAATTCATCATTTATTCATCTTCTAAATACGTTTTTGTTTCTTTCGGGTCACGGGGCTGCCGGGCAAAGGCAGTTCCACTGGTTCCTGAGTCACTAGAACCAAAGTTTGTGCCCCTGCGTGGAGAAATGGCATCAGAAAATATTCTGATACACTGAAGAAGACAATTGCGCAGAATAATTATCATCCGGATGAATGGCTGATGGATAAAAGCGGTCTCTTCTGGAAGAGGATGCCCTCTCTCACTTAACTGATGGAGGAGGAAGCACGGGCTCCTGGTTTAAGGCACAGAGTGACACTCCTAGTGTGTGTTATAAAGTGTGCTACGGTGCAGTCTATTGCTCTGAATTAAAAAAAAAAAACTTTATGTTTAGCAATATTACAACATTCTTTCATAAATGTTTTACCAAGCATCAGAAATGTTTCAGAGGAGTGAAGGATCGTTGACGGACATTCTTCGGCCGCGGGGATGGGTGGTGTTTCCTGTAATTCTGCGTTTTTTTATTTTCAGGGTCACGGGGCTGCCAGGGCCTAACCTGGCTACTGTTGGGTAAAGATGGGATATACCCTGGACAAGTCGGCAGACAACGGATCTTCTTTTTTTTCCTCAATTTATCCTCTAGAATATAGCTGTGCTTCCAAATCTAGATCAATCGAAGTGAAAACGGTTGTTACAGCAAAACCATTTCGGCTTTGGATTTCATATTAAAGTTTATTCCTTATGTGCACAAACGCTGGGTAATAGTCTCTAATCTGCATGCAGGATTTCTGCAGACAAAAGCCTTTAAGCAAGCTGCAGAACAAAGTGTCGTCCAAACAAACCAGGACGCGACGTCCGCTTCTCATTCCCCATAATTAGATTCATGATCTGCATTTCATGACAGCTGCCGATGGGATTGTGCTCACAGCGTTGTGTTTGCCAGCGCCCATGCAAATCAGGAAGAGGAAACGTCTCTCCCCTCTTTGATGGAACTGGATATCACATTCCAGACAGGAACACTGAGATCTGCACTTCTCAGTGAAAAATAACACTTCAGCTTCTGGAACTCCAGCAGAACCCTTCCAGGTACCAGTGAGTTACCGAGTTCTGTCTGTCCCACCAAGCCGCTTCTAATTGAGCTCTTTATTTCTGCTTTAGAAGCAATGAAAAGCCTCAACGACATTTATAGCTTTTCTAATACTTGGACTTTTCAGGATTTAAAGGTTTGCCAACTTTATCTGCATGCAGGTGTTGGTGTTAAAGACCCACTCTGATGAAAATTGTGTATTTTGTGTTTTTAACATGTTTTTGTGATATTTTTCTGATGATGGAGGACATACATAAAGAAAATTAAGCTAAAAAATGCAGTTAAAAAAAGAGAACATCTTATTTTAAGTAATATCTCTAATAAAACACATTTTTTGTCTTAATTTACAAAAACCTTTGACAACTATATCTTAAAACTGTCTAATTATAGTCTTATTGTGATCTGTGTAAAATAATTATAGTTGCAGTTTTTTTTTAAAAGTAGAAAAAAGGGTAAGAATGTCTACATGTATGTGTGTGAATATCTTTAAAGATATGAAACTTTTTCATTTACGTTTACAACATGATTTTTTCCCATTTCCAGAGTAATAGACCCAAATATGAATGTTAATTTATGTTAATAATTTTATAATTTTACCCCAAAAGGTCAGGTCTTATTTTATTGTAAGAAATCTTACAAAGACAAATTACACAAGTTCTTTTGGCAGATTTCTTCTAGAAATGAAAGGAAAGTATTTTCCATTTCATATTTTTTAACTTCCTTTGTCAAGTACATTTTTTCAGTGTACGCAGAATATTCGAAAAACGAAAAATCCGTCCGACCCGCCCACATCTCACCTGTTACACCCTGACTTACCCGTCTGTGTTTCACTACAACCTGTCGCTCGCTGCATTCCTTCATTCATCTACTGAACCTGTTTTGTCCCTTTCAGGGTCACTGGGCTGCCGGAGCCTATTTCGGCCACTCGTGGGCAAAGCAGGGGACATCTTGTGCAGATCGCCAGTCTGTCACAGGGTCACGATCACACACCCATGCTCACCTAGGGACAATTTAAAGTACTAAATGAATCTATGAAGCGTGTTTTTGGACAGTGGGAGGGAGCCGTGGAAAAACCCACGCATGCATGGTGAGAACATGCAAACTCCACACAGAAAGGTCTCCCTACTGGTGTTATGTTTCAGGTCCCCCAGCCGGGACTTGAACCAGGGCCTTCTTGTCGTGAGGCAAGAGCGCTAACCACTGCACCC
The DNA here is from genome assembly GCF_053564925.1 of Oryzias latipes. Lineage (NCBI taxonomy): Eukaryota > Metazoa > Chordata > Actinopteri > Beloniformes > Adrianichthyidae > Oryzias > Oryzias latipes. Next base: position 13,173,348 of record NC_136256.1, on the reverse strand, counting down.
CCGTGCAGCATTTTTGCCCCAAAAATGTCCTCACCGAATGGTCTACGATCTTGAAATTCCGTGCAGGACACCAGCGTGCTCCATGCTCTGTGTCAGTGTTTTGCCCACAGACTGCCTGTATTCACCCAGAAAGGTAGTGGAGACACAGGCTTTAATCATCTTTATGTTCGTTTTCTATTTCCTGTTAGAAATATGAACATTTTCGATCCTCTAGTTGGTTTTGGCAGACATTTTCAGTGTTTATTTGGTTGCATGTCTGCTGCTGCTGAATTTGAAGCAGGCTGTGGGGGGTAGCAGGTTCTGAACAGGAGATTCAAACATTCTAAGATAAATGTCAGAAACTCTGCTGCATCAGTGGCATCATGAATCATATGAACGCACACAGATATTCGCTGCGATACCGAGGCGGCGTGATGCATCTTGAAGACAAGAAGGCAGGCAGAGACTGAGAACGAGGAAACAAACTAATTAAGAACTAAAGATGAAGCTGTACGCCTTCATAAGCGGGAACAACGGAGGAAGCCAAAGGTAGAGAATGAAGAGATTTAATTTAAAAAAAGAAAGACTTGACATTAATCTGTTTTTACCATCCTTTCTTGAACCTTAATTCTGCTGCAGATAAAGACTAACCTGCAGCTGAACTATAAGTGACTCCATAAATAAACATGAATTGTTTTTGTTGAATGCTGTCATCATCCCCAGATACCCATGAAAACTGAAAGGGAAATATTTGTCTTCAGCATACTCAGGTGTGATAAATTATGCAGCAGCTGACTTCTTTAACCCTTTCCTAATCACAATAAACTGATAAATGGCTGCCTTCAAATGGTTTATAGTGAGTCTCAGCACCTGTAAGCATATGATGCATGTGAGAGGGCTGTCAAAGTTGAACTATAAGAGAAATCCTGCATGCAGGGTCAGCAAACTTAGAAATTCTCAATATTTTTGGGGGAGTTGTCTGCCATTTTCATTAAAAACCAAGTACTGACAACAAATTATAAGTTAAAAGCCAGTTGAGGGGAGCTAATATACAGTCAGATCCATAAATATTTGGACAGAGACACATTCTTTCTAATTTAGTTTCTGTACATTACTACAGTGAATTTTAAATAAAACAACTCAGATGCCATTGAAGTGCAGACTTTCAGCTTTTATTTCATGGGTTGAACAAAAAGATTGCAAAAAAATGTGAAAAACTAAAGCATTTTTTTAAACACAATCCCTTCATTTCATGGGCTCGTAAGTAATTGGACAAATGAAATAACTGAAAACAAAATGGTCATTACTAATATTTGGTTGAAAACCCTGCTGTTGGCAATGACAGCTTGAAGTCTTGAGCTCATGGACATCCCCAGATGCTGGGTTTTCTCCTTCTGAATACTCTGCCAGGCCTTTACTGCAGCGGATTTCAGTTGCTGTTTGTTTATTGGCCTTTTTGTCTGAAGTTTAGTCTTCAACAAGTGAAATGCTGCTCAATGGGGTTAAGATCACTGACTGACTAATGGTTGTTTTATGAGCCTGAAACCTAAAAGAAAGTAGCACAAAAAAAGGCATATCTGTCAATGCAACTCCACAAATGAGCAAATGCTGATTCTTAACATGTCAGTGGTGGGAACTGGGTAGTTGGTGTGTTGGTCGCTAGGTTAGAATGACACAAACCGGTGTCCAAGTTGCCATGACAACCCCACTGCCTATGGGTGCTGGTGCACGCAGGTCAAAAATTGTACCAAGGCAAGCCGAAATGGAATTTGTTTAAAAGGAAATAGACCAAGCTTCATATGTTATATATATATTATTTTTCATAGATAGTTGTTTGGCAGTTTTATAAAATTACCATAAAAAGCAGAACCTTTAAAATTACTTAACAAGTCTAAGATTTTCATAATCCACAACACAATGAGTGTTGTGGATTCACAAAGAGTGAATGGGTGTGTGTTTGTGGACATTCTACCCTGCGACAGACTGGCGACCTGTCCAGGGCGTCCCCTGCCTTCGCCCACAAGTGGCCGGGATAGGCTCCGGCAGCCCCGTGACCCCGAAAGAGACTAAACGGAATAGAAAAGGAATGAATGCATGAATGAAAGATGCAGCTGTGTTTCCTACAACACTAGCCCCGGTTCTGCAGAGACGTGTGCCGTGGATCGCCCTCCTCCCTCCATCCGCGCGCTCATTGAAATCATTTAACAGTTTTTAGATCGAACCTGTGTCCTCCGCTTTTGTTTTAAACCTGCATCAAAGTTGACGCTCAACGCCCGTCCAAAAGTGTGTTTCAAACTGCTGCTCCCACCGCCCGTGGGTGGAGCTGCCTCCTCATGAAACATGCTGAGAGATCCGGTTTTGAAGAGATAAGTCTTTTTTGATGAACACAGAGCTGATATTCTGGTGATGATAAATGTTTTTAGATCAGTGAAAATGAATAACTTCCGTCAGCACACCTGACCATCTCTCATGTCACACTAGTGTGGTGTAGGACACTGGTTGAAAAACACTGATCTAAAGTGACCAAAATCAAGGGTAAATCACAAATCAAAGTATTTTGATTTGTTGAAGCCTTGTGTGTTTATCTGGGAGTTTATACCTGAAAAAACAGGTGCCACACAAATCATTTTTTACTCAAAAAAATACTTGGAAAAAGTACAGGACAGGCTCAGGTGACCCCAAAAAAGATAGAAATAGAAAAATGGATGGCTGGACTTGGAAACACAGAGGCTTTGCCCTTTGGTAGTTTTTGGCTGAAAGATTGGTAAAGTTTTATCATAGAGTAGATGTTAAGTTGTTTCTTCACCTCCTGGTTGGTTTATTTATGTGTTGCCAGGTTGGAAATTTACTGCAAAATATGTTCCATTTCACACAAAAGGTTGTATGTTTTTTATTTTCCTCTGACTAGAAGTTTAAAGAAGGTTGGAAGATCTGCAGGAGCCCCCGTGCAGAAGGTCTCCTTTCCAAAATAAAGGAGTGAAATAACAAGGGCGTGTGAGAACTCGGCGTGAATGAATTGTTTTGGCTGCGATCCACATAGTTTCTCCGGTCGAGCCAGTTAAGGCGCAGATAGCAGTGCGGCTGTCTGTTATTTTCGGAGGATTTGTGCGACAAAGACAACAGCAAGGAAAAGGATATGGGAACTGGAATGAGAATATATCACCCTTCCTAAAATTAATGTTGAATATGACCTGTTAAATATTCTTTCAAAAAACACGTGAAAACAATCAATTTGCACCGAAAATCCCCCTCTTGTTGCAGAACAGCTGCATTTCGGATGCTTATATGTCTTATCTTTATCGAGTATTTCCACTATGTGAATGCATTGTGGGGCCCACGCTGCTTTCCTCTCCTCCTTCTCCCAGTTGTTAGTTCTTGGAGAGCCCTAGCAGAATACATCAGCACATGCAGGATTCCCTCAAGCTGCCTGCACCTCCACACGTCCTGGACACAGACGGGGTGGATGCTGAGGAGAGCAAACAGGCCTCCTCTGTGCTCAGCCGCTCTATAATCCCATAACGGCTGTGTATCTTTGTAATCCCACAAATAGAGTCAGAACAGCTCCAATCCTATGAAGGCTGCACCAACACAGAGGCTGAAGGGAGAGTTGACCACAAACAGCATGAATGCCTTCCACCTGACTGCTGTTTCTGCTTCATTTGGAGCAGAATTTATGCAAAATAAAATAAATGCAATGTTATTTCATTCATGTTCAAGTATATGTCCTCAGATTTATTTCTTGCATTCATAGAAACTTTAGAATTATTTGCAATCCCAACCTTGTTTGTAACATGCAAAAACACAGTCACAAACTGTTACATGTTAGCCACGTTATCATATTTATAATAATCCAAATAAACATTTTGATAGCGCACCATGTCCGGATTATGAGACGCAATGTTGTTGTTTTTTACTAAAATGTAAGGTTTTCAGGTGCAACAAATAGTGCTAAAATCTACTTTTATTTTACTACTCTAAGTATCTGCCCCCTTCCTAATGTTTTCCTTTAAACCTGAAAGAAGATGATCATCAAAAAAGTTACCTGAATAAATAGAAAATGTACTTTTTTTTAACTTTTTACCTTATTATAAGTACATTTACTGCAAAAACCTAAAACATGTTATATATAAATCCCCACTCATACCTGTTAGTGTCTACTAGCAACAATTCAGCATATCAAGCGTCTGCTTAGGGATTCTTGTTCCACCAGTTTTGCCAAAGTGTTTCATTTTGGTCCCATTTAAGTGTTTTCCAACATTTACAGAAGTTTTAATACAAAAAATAGAAAAAATAAAAATAAAACTTTTTCATGAACTTGAGATCTCCAAAGATTTGGAGGAGGACCTCTGAGTTCGTTTTGCCATCATAGAATAACATTTTCCCTCAGAATCGTCTTTGTTTCCATTTTAGATACATCCGAGACTTTTCCCCCACATATCCCCCATATCTTTGGTAGCATGATAGGGATTTTTTTGTTCATTGTGGAAATAAATCTCTGGATCTTCTTATTTTTTGATTGAACATTTGCAACAAAGAAAAAAAAAAATGAGACAAAAAAAGGAAAAATCCAAAATAGTAGCAACACAACAAGTCTGTTAAAAACTTTTTTTTGTTTTAGTTGTTTTGGTTTACTGATGTAATAACATTTTTTTCAATCATCTAAACCCTTTAGTGTAAAAAATATGTAGAAGTAGGAAAACAGCAGGACAATCTTCTTTTTGTTTTTTTCGTTTTTGCGGTTCAATCAAAACAACTGTAAAGCGAATCCATTTCAGAACTGATAAAAAAGAAATGACAGTTTCCGATCCACTTAGGGTGTTTCACACAGAGCTGCGTTGGTTTCCCGGGATACTCTGACTTTCCTGTGTGTCAAAGCAAACTGCTGCGGGCCAAACAAGTGAAATCTGCCAGCAGGTCCACCTGAGATCGAGGGTCGCGGTTCATTTAGAGGTGAACCGAGCTGAGGTTCACCGCCGAGTGAATGCAAAAGAGCAACCAACAAAGGAAGTAGTAAGGCATAAAAAAATGAGCACTATGCATGTCAAAAAGAGGAAAAACCGGTTACACCGGAAATCAGAGGAAGTTTAAATCCTAAATGTGTCTGGACTGGTCAGTGCTTGTTTCAGAAGACGAACCCAAATCTCTTGACTTTGTCTTTCACAGCTCTATTCTGATATATGAAAGACTCAGTGTGATATTTCCAACTGGGCACAAACTGCAATTATTAATTTCGCCTTTACCATCAATTTTCAAATGGTTGGCACTTCCGTGAATTTAAATGGATACCTTCGATACATCGCTACCAAATCAGAGTTCCTGATTGGTCAAAGTTTGAGTTCAGTGGCTTCGTGTTTTGTATGTAGATATCAAAAATGGTCATAAAAACCTGCGTAGCTACATGTGAATGCCAGCTTTTTTAAACACACGTTTATGCACGTTAACATGGACTTTTCAAAGGGAATGGCTTCTTGAATGTGCAGTGCTGAGGGCGGTGTGAACGCACTTGGGCAAAGGTGGTGTTGTATTTACACTTTTGTCTTACAGCAGGAAGGCCTTGGTTCAAATCCCTACAGGGACCTTTCGGTGTAGAGTTTGCATGTTCACATCATGCATGCATGAGGGAGATTTTTCCAGCTTCCTCTTATTGTCCAAAAGCAGGTTTCATAGGTTAAGCCATAGTCAGACGCACCCGTATGGGGTTGATCTGTACAGGTGCTGTGGGTTTTTGGGTGTCTGCTCCAATGGAGGGTTGTTGAAAGGAGCATAAAGGGCAGCGCAGGTGTGCCTTGTCATTCCCTTGAGCCTCAAACAACCACCTCAAGGGACATCATAAAAAAAGGGAAGGTGTATTATAAGGACAATGTAAGTTGCATACATTTTTGATGTATGTGTGATGTTGACTTACAGTGTCTCTACACCACACTCTAGTCATTGTTAAGGTGCGAGTACTGACCCCCACACAAAGGCTGTAGAAAAGCAGAAGGTACGACTCTAAGTGCACATTGGATGCCCTCAAAAACCGTCTAATTTCCTCATGTTCAACAGCAATACTGTATGTAAGGCGTGCAGAAGGACTTATCACTTGAACAGCACTAACGGGCTCTTTTGGGAGCGTAGAAAATATGAAAAATCCGAAAGACACGCCTGCGTTTCTCTACGACTTCACCCTTACCTTACCTTGTGTGTTTTTATAGGACTTTGCTACAACCTGTCTCCTGCAGCATACCCATAAAAAAATGTGTATGAAGCTTTTTGCTTACAACTCTATATTTGACCTACGACCTTGATATTTCATGTAGGCCATCTTTATAGGTTTGCCAATTTTCCGCCTGCAGATATCCTATGAGGGCAGTTGTGACTAAGGGTGTAACTGGTGACTCTAAATGATCTGGTAGATGTAAATGTCAGCGTATATGGGTGTCAACCTGTCTAGGATGTACCCCACCTTTGACCTTTAGTGGCTTGGTAGGCTCTGGTAACCCCATGACCCTCAATGGAAGTAACTCAGATTTAGACAGACAGATGGATGGATGGATGGACCCCTGAGATGGCGGTGGGTCCCCGTGTGATTGACCCCTAACTATGGTTAGTGTCATCAGTGATAGGCATTTATTAGACGTGGTTAAAGGGGATCATTAAAAACCAAACCGTATCTGGAAAATTCCTTGGTTTTGTTCAATTCCCGGGTTTATCCGTGGATCTTCTGCACCTTCAGCGGTCTTATCTCATGTTAAAGTGAACACCTTGGTGGTACACAGGTTGAATTAGCATGTTGCAGCAGTAGTCAGGCATTTACTACAATGGAAAGCACCCCCCCCCCCCCCCCCCGCCTTCACCCACCCACCCTCTGCTTCTTCCTCTTGTACTGCTCGCCCACAGATAACTGCCTGCAGCAGACGATGTCCTGTCGGCACCTTGCACCCAGGGGAAGGAAGCCTTGCTATTTCCCACCTAACAAGCACACACGCACACCCGCCCACCGTGTTGCGCCGCGTGCAGCCCCCTGTGCCGTGTTGTGTCTCGACGTGCAGTTGCGCACGCCGGTGTGGAGTTATTATTGTGTGCTTTGTGAGCTGGTGTTGTCTGTCAATCTCGACACCCTCTTCACCCCTACACCCCCCCCCCCCCCCCCGGTCCCAGACTGGTTTTATTCAAGCAACAGACAGACAGCGTGGGCACGCACACACACAAGAGCCAGCAGCAGCTCTGATCCCAGGCTGATAGGCACAGACAGAGACTCGGTGAAGTTGAGAGAACAGCCCGAGGTTGTCTGCAGACCACGGGGAATACGCCCCCGAGTCACGAAAAAAGCCGGAGCCAAAAAACTCTGCTAAACCCTGCTGCCTCTGCGCTCCCTGTTCTTTCCTCGCTGACTCTTGTCTGTCATTCACTGCTTCAATTTTCTTAAGCTTACTCCTCGTTTCTCCGCTCCTCCCCACCCCACAAACAGTTCGCATATTTTCCTGTCTGCTTGCTGGCTTTTATTCATCAGTGCCACCAGTCCTGCTCGCAGAAATCCCGTGCATCAGCAGTGTAATTTTGCAATCAGCACGGCGAGGAATACAAATCAGATCGGAAGCCAGACTTTTAATGCACGCGATCCATCAGGACGGTGCGTTGCAGACAAATTATAAACACGCTTTATTTTAAGGTGATTAATAGTGAGATTACGGGATTGATTCCGAGGCTCCGAAAGTTTCTGCTGAAGGATGTAGATGGAGCCGTGATTACCGAGGACAAACGCGGCGACTTTAAAGCAGTATTTCGCCTTTACTGCGCGGGATCGATTCAAATGAGCTGACAGCTCGGGAATATGCATAGCAGGACTGATGACTGCTTTGCGCGGCCACGCTGTAGGCATTAGAATTTGTTTGCCGTTCCATTTTTCTTCCGTTTTATTGCTCCCCGTTGAATGTATGAGGAATTTTTAAAGAGGGTTGTAGAAGTCCTTCCCGTATCTGTCGCTGTCCCGTGACGGATAAAACAATAACTAATCAAAGTCCCACCCCCATCCTCCTTCTCCTCCTCTTCCTCCACCGCGTCACGATACCAGAAACGCACGGGGAAGCACCTGGCACAGGAATCGTTGCCTCGTGGGCATCGATCGGCAATCCCATCAACCCCTACAGGTGTATGATGGTCAGTTTGTGCAGCCGGGGGGAAAGAATAATCCTTCTGATTGCTCGTTCACTCCGTTTATTCCTTCTCCCGCATAAACCAGCGGCACAACCAAAGCGATTGACATCGTCTCAGTCAAAATATTGGACCCGCGCTGGCTGGCCCCGGCCCCGGCCATCGCAATGAAAGATTAATGAGGCTCTTTAGGTAGACACAAAGCTAAGTGTCTTGTTTATTAATGTGCTGTGATTGGATCCATTAGCTGCCTGTGTAAACTAATCGCCTCATAATGTGTGTTGTCATTTCAGCCTAACTGCTCATAATGTATTCCTCCCCCGTCTTTGCAAATGCAGTTATTTTGTAATAGACTCGTAGAAATATTGTGGTGTCAGGAGTAAGGATTTTTTTTCTTCTGGCTCGTTCCGCTGAACAGTAACCATGTTTCACTCATCGATTGCTGAATTTGCTATATGCGCCAGCTCGCTGTTAACTAATAGGAGCAGCTTGTATTGATGCAGATTGTTTTTTCTTCCTTTTTAATTTCACCTGCTAAAAAACAGAATCCCAACCAGAAAAGCCTAAATTGGGTCAAATCTCAGCTGCAGACAACTTCAGCAACACTAAAAATCAAGCTTTTAGACTCGTAATAGCATCTTTTTGACAAACGGAAGAAAAAAAAACAAGTTAAAAAAGAAATAAGGCACCATGGTGAAACCATCGCAGCCGCGCCGTCTGCCATCCTCGTGGATCAATTTCTTCAAAGCGTAATGTATGCCTTTTATTCTCCATCTGAGATGCAGAGATGGTGATCTCAAGGTGCGCCGCGAGACTTTGAAGTGCTAAAGAGCCGGAGTGAAAGATTGGAAGATTCGTTGCTCTACTGAGCTGCTCTGACCTCCAGTGAATGTAGTTAAATGAAGCAAAATGGAAAAGAAAATGTAGTCAATTCTACGCACATCCTGCAAACGAAACTCGTGCCACTACGATTTAGAAATCTTTGAGACACACGCTGACTTTCAGTGACTTCCTGTTTAGTTTTTATGGCAGGAAAATTAGTCGGATTTTACAAACTCATCAAAAACTGCAGCCGTTTTTTCCCGCAGCGGGTTCGCTCAAAGACAGCTGCCGGTCGCGCAGGGACTCCGCTTCAGCAGGAGCTGCTCCACAAATGCTGCATGCTGAGAGAATGAAGAGGGAAAATTGTGTCACTGTGTTTTTTCTTCTTCTTTTTTTTTTTCTGAAAAGTAGGCATGCCGCTGAGTGATATGCATGCTGGGAGCTGGATACAAAAGACAGGTCTGCCCGTTAAGTTAGTACGCCTTGAAGACTGTGTGTGGTTTCTGCCTGCAGAGGTACAAGTGTAAATATGCTGTACGGGCGCAACTGTCAACAAACATCCACGTTTCTGACTGCTTTACATTTCAGGGAAAGCCTTTAGCGTGTGTGTGGGCACAGGCATTAACATGTAGTAACTTTTTGCTTTATTATTTTTTTTTTTGGGTCAAATCATCAGCAGAAAATCCTATTTTAAAATGTTTTCAAAGCACATTATAAATTATTAAAGACAAAACTCTTTATATGTGGCTGATCCTCTCTATTAAAGTAATTTCCCTCGCATCCAAAACCTGACGAATCTTTTATTAACACCATATTTTGTGTAAGGTAATTCAAATTTGTTAAATCAAGGAATCATTTCAACACTTTAAGTGGCACTCGAAGAATTTTATGGCATTGGAAATCTTTAAAGAAGCAGGACTACATCTGAAAAGCTGATATGTTTCTTTGCAATAGTATGGCACGGTGGTGGTAGAGTGATGGTTTGGGCTGTCCTTTTAACAGTCTTTATTACAACCACATGAATGGACATTAGCCCCTCGTCACCTTTCTATAGATAACACAATCAGGAATTCTCTGATCCAACAGAAACCCAAACCTCAAATAAAAATAGCTTTTTTTTTAAACAAGACCAGATGAGTCCAGGTCTTGATTGAGTGAGGACATCTGATCAAGGTAAGGTGGGGACAAAAGAACAACAAGCAGAGAGGTAGATCTCATGGATGAAGATGTTGACATTATGCATCACAATGTTGGCATTTAGTTTGTAACCTCAATTAATAAAAAGGTTGATTAAACAATTACAATTTGGAAAATCAGTCTGGAACCAAACAACAACAAATAACTTTTTCCACACCAGACATGAGTTAGCCATGCTTACTTCTGCCATTGAGATAATGAAACCTGTAGCAGCAGCCCACGTCCTAACAATTTCTGGTCCATCCACACGGGTTCTGCAGCTTTTGCTCAGTCTCTATGTTCTTTAGTAGTGGTTCTTGCATAGGTCATGAGACAAGTTTGTTAAGATGGAGTCTCTTGTTCGCCAAATTCGCGTCCATTTTGGCCTTTTTATTTCCAAACCATAAGCATGCGACAGAAGTTTCCCCTTTTTTAGGTTCAAGGTTTAGTGTTTCCTTGTTTATCGCAAGGGTTATGCTCTGAAAGTAACTAGCAATAATTAGTTATTGTTTTATCCGTTAAACGAAATGTATCGTCGTACCATCCAGGCCTACTTAGAAGCGTCATACAGCTCATAACATCTGTCCTCCATCATAGTGAAGTGTTACCTGTTCAGAGTTTACTGCACTCCTCTGTATACGGCTCCTCTTTGGTGGAACTATGGACGTGGGACAATCCGTAAATTCTTAGTGGCCTATAATGATGCTTTTAGGCTTCTGCTATAGGTGTCCAGGTTGTACAGAGTCAGTCAGCTGTTTGTGGATGCTCACATCCCCACCAGTGAAGCACTACTGCGTAAGCTTACATACAGCCTCATGGAACGCCTGGACAAATCTAAGAATTTAATTATCATGTCTCTGACTGATCCCAAATAAAGCTCCTGCCGCTACACTTCTGCCGTGAGGAATCACTGGATACAGCGATTACACTCTTTTTAATTTTAATTTTATTTTATTATGTATGTTATATTTGTATCTTCTTCTATGGACGAGTCTGAAATAAAGTGAATTATTATAGTGAGAACAATGTAAGTCCTGTTTCAATCCGATCCGGATGGTTTTTAAAAATAAAATGCTTTAAGCACCACTGTTTGGACTTTAATCAATTATTTTATCAGGACAACTCAGTCTTGGTCATCTTTGATTCCTAACAACCTGCTCTTCATCCATAATCAACGCTTTATCCAGTGACATCGCAACACACCTTTGTTTCCAATCCAGTTTTTCGGCTCTCATAGCAGGACTTTAAAGTCATCTCTTCCAACCTTTCACCACCTACTCAGGTTGGCCCATTCCTGATCCACTTTATCACCACCAGTGCTGCTCTAGGGGAGCTCTCTATTGGTTCTGTTAAGGCATCGTGTTTGTTCTCCAAAGATCTAAGCACCAAAAAGGCATAGTGTAATACATTTCTCTCACGTTCTATTCCTGTCTCGGACTTCCTGATCGAACTTGATGGACATGCTCTTTCATGTTGGCAGGCAGCCATTCATGCTGCAGAAACCCTGTAATGTGCCTGAATTCAACCGACTCTGCAAAGAGTCCTGAAACGAAGCAGGAAAAGGACGAATGGTTTTTGCACCGCTTTGTAAGCCTTGCTGAGATAAGAGAGGACTGGAAGTAAGCGGATAGCAGAAAACGCATGCAAGCAGCAGCAGGCAACATCTGCTCCAGGAGGGAGCAGACAGTTCCTGTTTCATTCTGTTGTCCAGATTAGAAACACACCTGGAGCTCCTACTTTGCAGAAACAAGATTCCCACAAACCTGATCGGAGTCAATGGGATGTCAATTAAGTACTTTTCCAGGTTTGCATGATCCACAGGACAGAACAAAGAGAGGTTTGAGCGTGCCATATAAAAAAACCTTAAAATTCAGGGTATCAGTTCTGTAAAATAAAAGTGCTATTTTACTGTTGAGACAGGAGCTATCTGTCTCATAACTTGAGTTCTGATCATAGAGCAAGACTGTGCTTGCACCTTAAACCTTCAAGATGATGGCTGTTTAGTCAGCAGAAAAAAGGAAGTATAGATTCTAACAGATATGTGAAAGAAACACTGATAATAACCAAGTTAGACTAAGGCTACGTTCACACTGCAGCAAGGACACTTGGGTATGTGGTCCTGAATCCGATACATATCCGATCTTTTGAAATGCGACCTTTGTCTGAACAGCCAGGCCACATGTATCTGACCCGTACATCATTGTTACGCAACAAACGTCAAAATACTGTGTGAAGTAGGCGGGAACGAAAACATAAACATCAACCATGGTGGACGATGGGGGAGACCTTCTCCAGGGCCAAAGGCGGATCTTCCTTTGGGGTTCACTTCCCCGTTCAGACCCTCAGATTCTCCAGAGCGGGTTAATAAAGAGTCAATAGCAGTTCTTCTGGGGGGAGCCTTCTTTTATTATCGTTCTCCTTCCTCTGTAACACACAACATGAATGCGCGCCCCCAAAGCTGCCCCCTCTCATTCCCTCCGGCGCTGCACGTGCTCTTTCCTCTCTCTTAAGGCCCGTACACACCGGGACGAATATTCGCCAGGCGTTATTCGCCAGCGTTTTTCGCCACGTTTTTTGTGTTCACACCCAGGCGATTTTCGCTGACGATGAGTGGAGTGAACATGCAATTTCATTCCCTGACATTAGATGGCGCTTAATGTAAAACAGAAATACTCCTGTACACAAGGTGGCGCTGCGCAACTTTACGCTTCTTAAAGTCGCTTTTCACTCAGAAGAAGAGAGCAAGTACTTACACGCTTGTCAGAATCAAACAAAGAAAACATGAATATTTCAAGCACCAGTAGCTCCAACTGGTGCTTGGTTCGGGGATGTTTTAGAATGTCCGTCATAATTGCTTCGCGGTTGTGTAGACGCTACTTGGCGTCTATCTTCTTCGCTGGTATGTGTGCTCAGCAAGGCAGTTTTGTGTTTGAGCGCCCCCAAGTTGTGTTTTACTGTAACTTCAGAAGCTCCAGACACGTGAGCAAAAGCGCCATTCTCATTGGTCGAGTAGATTTCGACGCGACGCGTCGAAAAAAAAAAACGAACCCGAGGCGTTTTTTTTTTTTTTTGACGCTTTAACGCCTGGCGTTTTTTCGCGTCGGTGTGCACACTCTCGTTGGTGCCCTTTGTTTAGTCACGAGGCGTTAAACGTCGGCGAAAATCGCCGGCGAAATTCGTCTCGCTGTGAACAGGCCTTTACACACACGCACGCAGAATAGATTTAATAATGCAAAAAGAGCTCCGCTGCTGACAACTCTGTTGTTGACATCCATTGTTAACGGTAGCTACTTCCACAAACAACGAGTGATGTCGTTGAGTACTCTTCTGCGCATGCGGGTCACTTCCGGGTCATTTCACGGACACACTGGAGATCACAAAAGTTGGCACTTAATTGGAAATGTGAACGGCCTTGCAAAAAATCGAATTTAAAAAAAAATCTGAATTGAGCATTAAGCCCAGCAGTTTGAACGTAGCTAATAGAGGAAGTCAGAGATTCACTGCATGTCTATGGTTTTGGTACATCCATGAAACTCATTTGCTCCTGGTCAGGGTCAATGGGTTGCTGGAGCCTATCATAACTACTTTTGGGCATCAGAGGATGATTCATCCGTGCATCACAGAGCCAGAAAATCTCTTACAATCCCACCTGAAGCTATACTTAGTGTCATAGAATTCTAGCCGAGCACAAACCGCATATATGAATTTCTCCTCCATGATCAATTTAAAGCAGTTGGCCCATCCATGAACAACCAAATCCGACCGCGTGATTGTTTAAATTATGACCTGGTTTAACTTTCAACAAGCGTCCTGCGGCCAAGCATTTTGTACGTAGAGCCAAAAATCAGCCGTAGAAACTTGCATAGCTGCATCTTAATCCAGAAGTTTTAAAAGTGGAGGCTCGAAATGCGCATTTGCACACATTTACATAGTCTTTACATTGAAAGTGGCCACTTGAACACACATTGTTGAGGGTGGTGTGGATGTAGTTTTGTAGTTTTTCGATTGTGGTTGAATGGTTGAAAAGTTAAATTTGGAAACAGATTGTGGGGTGGGTTATGCCATCTTAGTACTGGTGTGGACTAAACAAGCATACCATGGTCTACTTGATAACAAGAGTCTTGATTTCTTTCCATAAACAAGATGCAAGGCAAGTCATAAAAGCCCACATTGCTCTTGATGGTTAAAGGTTGGTGCCAGTGTTCGTCATTAAAGCCGCCATCAGTGTGTGTATGTGTGTGAGCATGGGTGACTGGAACTGTGACTGTGAAGCGCTTAGGGCCTTCTAAGAAGGTAGTAAAGTGCTATCGAAGTATGCACCACTTCCCATTACAAAACGTCCCACAAACCTGAAAATGCACGCTCCTCCAACTGGTGGTTGGTTGTGTTAATGAAAGGTTCTGACTTCCCAAATTCTTCTCTTGGTACTTCTGTTTTGCTTTCTCTTCCCCTCACAGTGACACCCGCCCTCACTTATGCTTCTTCTTAGTGCCTCACTTTACCTTTCAACGATATTTACCTCTTAGTTGAGGTTATTTCGACTCTGCTGTGTCGAGCTAATGCTTTGTACTCGTCCTTGTGGCCGCTTCAGCACTCACTTAGGAGAGAAAAGCTTTCTCGAGAGTATGCAGATGATGGAAAACTCTTTTTATTGCTTGAGAACCTAAATTGGTGTTTAGAGCATCTTTCAGAAATGACCTTCTCCGACTTTGTTTTCCTGCTTTCTAAAGTGTCTCGGGATTTAACGGGCAAGCGAAACACTCTGTCTCTATGTGTAGCGGACATCAGTGTAGTCTGAAAAATGGAAATGGGAGTGTGTGGCTGTTTGGCAATGTTTTCTGTGACTGTCTGAGGTTTTTTTCATGAGTATCGTCTTGGCGAGGAGCTTAGTGTTGGAGGGGATTGGAAGAGTACTTGAAGAGTGAAGGGAGACTCCAACAAGGCAGCTGCTGGAGACGAGCTAGGTGCCTATTTTACGCGGATTATCACAAATTAACCACTGAAATGAATTCATCAAAGAGCGTGACTCAGGCACACGCCGCGATCATTAGATTCAACACTTCTCCTTTCTTGTCCTATCTTCACTCACAGGAGTCTAACGTTTCAGAATGGAGCATCAAAACTGAGCCTTGTCTTTGGTGATGTTCAGGGTTTGCAGGTTGCAGCTTTTATTCTAAAAGTGTGAGTTCTTGACTCTGGCATATTCTCCAAAGCTATAAAGTAGCCTTGTTAGTACCGTATTTTCTACACTTTAAGGTGCACTTAAAAGTCTTAATTTTTTTTCCAATAAATGACAGTGCGCCTTTTGATCCAGAGCTTCTTATTTATAGATTTATTCTGGTTAATTCGTGATTTTGAGAGGTACACGATGCTCTGTTAAAATGTTTGGTTGGGTCTCATTGTGAATCCCCCAATGCGTCTAACATGTAGCGGTGTCGCACTTTTTTTTAACATGTTGGGCTACTATCAAGATTGGGAGTAAGCGTAGTCAGAGTAAAGTTTGATTAAGCCGTATCAGTCTGTTTTTTACATGTTTCAAATACGGTTGGGAGTTGCATTATTGTGAATACGCTAACGCAGTAACGCAAAAATACAATAATTCCCTTCAGATTGGCGTTTTCTGATGTTTTTTTTCTCTTTTTTTGGCCCTCTGAGCTCATGTTTTCCATGCCAGAGAAATCTGACGTGGAAAGAAAAGAATCTATGTCTAATTTGTATTTCTTTATGTTTTTGTTTGTCCTTTCTGCGTAGAATCAAATGATGGTTTTCAAATGAAATGTCTTTTAACCTGAGCTCGGAGGCTGTTAACAGGAAGGACTCCAGCGAGGAAGGAAGAGAGTCACTTTGCCGATGATCAACCGTGCAGCGTTGCATCCATTAATCCCTGATGTCTCGATATACAGTTGTTGCATCAATAAGGTGGAAAATGAAGCTGATGTTTATTTATTAGGCAAAAAACCATCTGCCAAACCACACTAGAAAATCTCCACAATAAAACAGAATTGAAAATTTTCACACTTTTCCGTCTTGTTTAAACCTTCGTAGAAAAACAAGTCCAGTATTATAAAATGAAAACAAACCGCTGAGAGATTTATATAGATTTGGCTAATTGAACGCAATTTGTACAGGGGGCATGGCACGGGGGAGGCTGATTGACAAGGTCAACAGCCAATCAGGATGCAGAACACCATAAATGCGCAATTACACAAAATGTTTTTTTCCAAAACCGCGAGATTGCGAAAAGTGAACACAATTTGGCAAAGGGTCACAAGTCCTGTTCACCTATGAACTCAAACATTCACACACTGATGGCGGTTACACTGGCGCCAACTTGTAACCACCAGAACAATGTTGTGTTTTTATGTTTTTCCCAAGAACACTTCGGCAGGGGCTGAAACTGAACTTGCAACCTTCCTATCAGATGTTGACTGCTCTACATATCACTCTCCTCAAAAAACTCAGAAGTCTATTCTAGTTTGGCACAAAAATTGGGATACCAATGAGGGATTTTGTAGACCAACAATGACCTACAAAAGTGGGATTGGTGTAAGATAAATGGCCGACATTCTGCCGCAACAGACTCTTCTCTAGTGCTATATTTGAACCCAGCTCGAACACACATAAGGGCATTTCGGAGTTCCACAATCAAAACTTACATGTTCACGAGTCACTTCGCAAGTTGTTCCGTTCGTTTTTTTGCTCAAAGTCCAATTTTATTATATATTTTGCACCAAGCCTCTTCCAGCTGTCGGTCCATGCGCTAGTATATGGTAGTGACATTCTGGTGTGAACATTGCATGCTTAAAAGCACATGCAAGAACCCATGTTCAGCGTGTTCTTGAACGCACATGACATGCCCCGTGTGTACGTAGCAGCGGAGTTTGCTTCGCTCTGGCTTGAAGGGAGCACATGCGTGTCTTTGTGTGTGTGTTTGTGTTGATGTGTTTGTTGTCTGAGGGGAGGGGTATCCTCTGGGACTGATCAAATCTGTCATTCAGCGCTTCTGAAAAAAATAAGGAAACAGTAGGGGCAATTAATTATGCATAAGAGGTAAAAAAATAAAAATAAAAAAGGGGGGGCCAGACCTAAAAGTTTGTATGTAAGCAAAAGTAAGCCGCCTCCCCTTCTGCGCTCTTTGTGTGGTTGCCTATTAGGGCTTAATTGAAAGATTCCAGGGACAGGCAGCGGAAGAATGTGGGTACTGTCCAAGCCATGGCAGCAACCCAACACAGAGGGGGTAGAGCTTGACCCCCCCCCCCCCCCCCCTTCTTCCACCCCCACCTCCATTGCCTCACACACACTGACATCCCAGCTCCTTATTCCCTGTTTTATTCTCCTATATGCACTCACTGTATGAAACAGGAAGATGTTTGCTGATTTTTTTTTTTTTTACTCCAGTGCATCTCTCCTTCCCATCACTGCTGCGCCGTTTGTTCTGTTCTCTCGACGGCGTGTTCACTCACTTTCCCTTTTCCTGTTGGTTTCACGCTGGCACAGAATACACAGACAGATGTTGGCCATGAAATATTTATTCGGTAAATTACAGCCTGGATTCCAGCGCTTGTGAGCTTAGCCACCACGTCTTTTATTTATTAATGATGATTCTTTTCTCCTTTGATTTTGTTTTTTCTGTTGTGTTGACTTGAATTTTCCACTTTTATTTTGGAGGGGGGGGGGGGGGGGTCTATTTATTTCCATGTAAGACAGTAGCAGATGATGAGCGATGAGGGCCAGAAACAGCAAGCTCAGGTCTGTTTTCATCTCATAAATCTTCATCTGAAATCCATCTTTATTTGCCCTTCGATGGTGATGACTGGCCGTTTAAAGATACTCGGGCTGTCTGTTGAGACGGAGCCAGAAGCGTTTGAGCCGGAGCTGTGATCCAGGATCCTCCTACTGCTTTGACACATAAATAAAAGAGAATAATAATGCTCAGCGGCGGCCTGAGCAGCATGCTAATACGACTGAAAGTGCCCTTTAACCAATGCACCATATCAAAAGGTGGAAAATGGGATCCAGAGAGGCTTCCAACTGTCTGCGCAAAAAAGCGCAGCTAGGATCCGCAGCCGGAAAAAAACATATATCTGAGACGAGCAAGTGGTCTGATTTCTGCTAAAATGAATGTTTAACTATAAAATGGAGCGATAAAGCAGTGCTTGGCAGGCGGTGTCTTTAAGAGTACTGTCTGCGAAGCAAGGGACGGTGGGAAAAACTCTGAGGCAGAGATTAATTGGCATGCAAGCGGAGTAACTGTCCACAGTCTGCCGATCACAGGGCAAGCCAAGCATGACAAGCATAGCCTATCTTCTACTTTGTCATTATGCCGCGGACGGGGGGCCAGCCACAAGCTTTATGCTAAACAGGGTTGATACGGCTGTCTCCCAAAGACCTTTAAACTGCCCCCCCCTCCCCGCTCAAAAAAAATAAACAATAAAACAACAGGATGCAGTCAAACAAAAGCAAACCATGTCAATGCAGGAGGAAAAAAAAGACAGTTCCCTGATGACATCCAAATGAAAAAAAGGATCAGTGTTAGGCACATAATGGGGGGGGGGGGGGGGGGGTAGAAAAGGAAGTGCAGCATCAGAAGCAGACTTGATCAATGAATATGTGTCGGGGAATGATTAACTAGGTCTTTACTCTGGAAGCGTGCCTGCTCAATTTTCAAAATGTACATTTCATTCATTGAGATCCATTAAGCGTGATGTGTTGGCAGAATTATGATTAGTGTACGCAACAGTGGTGAACTAATTAAAATATGAAGTCCACTGTTGTCTTCTTTTTGTCATATGTCGCTTGCATGACTTGAAAACAGACAAAAAGTTCGAAACATGTTTGTTGAGTATTAATGGGAACTTTACATATGTGGCTATAGTTATGAGTGGAAAATGCAGAATTAAAAAGTTAAATGTAAATGCAAACTTGACAGTCTTGCATTGGATCTCAGCATTGTATTTTATCTAATGATTAATAATAACAATCATTAACCCATAACTATTTGTTTCATATTTGATACATGCAATTCTGAGACTCCTATCTCATTAGCAGGATCCAAAACTTCCTAAAATCCACTATGTATAATGTTTTTCATGTTTTTGGCTCTGTAGTTCATCATCATCCCACTAGGGGCTTTAGAAGGACCACTCATTTCAAAATGGCTGCTTCCATCAAATTTCAAAAAACGCTTTTGGCGGGAAAAAGTTTTGCAAAATTTTCAAAACTTTTAAAATAGAATGACTCATCCACCATTCATTCATTTTTAGCTGACTACTCGCTTCATAGAAAGAATTACAAAATTGTTGATAATTAACTCTAATATAAAGTTACACAATGTTAAAAATGCGGGTATCAAATTTGAGTCAATAGGTAAATAAAGTGCTTTTATTTTGAACACTCATGTCAGCATTATATGAATTGCACTTTGGTTGTGCATATGTGTTGCATAACAACTTTGTGCCGCTAAGCAACACTTTACGTTAGTATAGGCTTTGCACGTATCAAAAAATAGCTGATATGCATAGCCGCTTGTCTACTTAACGGAATGCATTAAAATTTGGTGAATTGCATAAATGGGTGAGGTGTTAAAGTACTTTGTACTCTCGTCTTAAATATGTCAAAGATGGTTTTCCAAAAGAGAAAACTAGAGAACTCAAGTGTGACTTGTCTTAAAACATGGCCGTCTTGCAAAAGTTCTTCCACTCCACTTGTTTTCCAGCTTTCTTTTTCATTCTGGTGACTAATTGTTAGTATCAGATGACAGATTGACACCTGATCAGCCTATCGATAAGAAATAACTGTAAAATAACCAGGATGCTTTGAGGCGCAAGAATAAGAGTTTGAAAAATTTAGAGTACAACCAACTATGGGGAACTACTATTTGGTACAGCTCACGATAAAGCTGTTGGTGGGGTGGAAGTTATTACATGATGCACCAAGTATTTTTCCTTTATTATGTTTTTCTGCAGTAGCAGTGTGAATGCAGTGGGAATTGAACACCTCTTGTTTGGTCCCACTGAAAGCCCACTTGAGCACAGTTTGACCCACTTTCTAAATATATGAGAGCCCCTAAAATCATGGGACAATCTGGATGTTGAAGGGAAAACAAACAGGGCAACCATTATTGCAGTGAGTGAGTGATCAAGTCTATTTACTTTTAACACATTTTTTTCCACATTTTATTTGGCTCTGTGTAAATACATTTATATTAAATTCTTCAAACAAGTTCTTTTTTTTTGGGGGGGGGGGGGGGGGGGGGGGGGATTAGGTAGAGTTTTTACTTATGTGTGCATTGCCACACCATTTGGTTGTGTTACATATGAAATACCCTCAATGGCCACTTAATTAAGCACATCTGTCCAACTGTTCGTTAACGCAAATCTCTAATTAGCCAATCAAATGGCAGCAACTCAATGCATTCAGTTATGTAAACATGGTCAAGACGATCTGCTGCAGTTCAAACCGAGCATCAGAATGAGGATGAACGGTGATTAAAGTGACTTTGAATGTTGCCTTGAAAAGGCACCACACCATGTGCCACTCCCGTCACCTGAGAACAGGAGCTAAGGCTACAACTCATACAGACTCACCAAAATAGACAATAGAAGATTGGAAAAATGAAAAACAAAACAAACTAGTCTTCTGCTGCAACAGGATATCAGGCAGGATAAGGCGCCATGTCATAAAGCTGGAATAATCTCAGACTGGTGTTTTGAACATGACAATGAGGTCACTGGACTCAAAGGGCTTCAACAGTCACCAGATCTCAACCCAATAGATCACCTTTGGGATGTGGTGGAACGGGAGATTGGCATGGATGTGCAGCCGACAAATCTGCAGCATCTGCGTGATGCTATCATGTCAATATGGACCAAAGTCTCTGAGGAATGTTTCCACTACCTTGTTGAATCTATGCCACCAAGGATTACGGCAGTGCTGAAGGCAAAAGGGGTTCAACCTGGAACTACTAAGTTGTGCCTAATAAAGTGGTCAGTGAGTGTATGTAGTTTGTGTCAGTTGCTTACTTCAACAAAAATCTATGTTTTTTGGCACTCGCAAGTAAGAAATGCATTTAAAGCTCATGTTAATCCAAGTTCTGACGTCTAACTTCAAAGCATTACATTCCAGACACATCCAGAGAGTCTGGTTGGCTGTTATAGGAACAATCTACCAAACACTCAACACGTTTTCCCCTCAACAATCAACGAAGGGTCCTAATGGTCCATAACATTCAGTGTTTGTCAGCTTGAAAGCCTCTTTAGAAGAGTCTTTAAATTCCAAACATAGAAAAAAAACACAGCATCAGTCTCAGTGTGATGATGATGGTGGTACTGTTAGTGTAAAGGTGCATTAAAAATACATCACCATGCGTTGTGCCAAAACGGCAAGTTGTTACTCTGTTTTTTGTTCTGGACTGACACTGGGTGGGGACCTTTTTTCTAAATGCTGGGTGGGTGAGAACCCTTATTTTAATGCCCCCAAACTTCCCCCCAAGCTTCCATGTTCTGCGGGAGAGTATTCTTCCGCCTACCATGGGAGGCTGCATTCACAGCCACTGAGGGTTAATAATGTGCCAAACAATTATGTCACAGTGTTTGGCCTTCCGTGTGAGAAAGTTCACCCCCCCCTCCTTCCCTCCCTCTGTTGTGTTACAGTATGCAAATGGGAAAAGACCAAAGTCTGAGAACTAGCTCTTATGGAGCTGAATGGTGTTGATGTTCGATTTGAATTGGAGCACAACTGCAAAGGGAATAGAACTGGGAACAAAAGAGCAACTTTTTTTTAAAATGTCAACTTTGGAACCCAGTATGCATTTCTAAATTTGTGCAGATCTGACGTTTTGTTGGCTTTTTTTTCCCTTATGTTTTAGAATTTGCAGCCCTCAAAATAGCTCAGTGGGAATAAATAATGAGAACCACAGTGAAGTCTTCTAGGGTGACACAACTAAGAAACATCACAAGAACGTACGACTGCAGGTTTACTGTGGGAAGTGTGTTCTTTGGCCACTGATGTTTCCTGTTTCTCTTGGCAGAAGTACTTGTTAAAAACATGAAACATAACGAGAAAGAAAAAAAAAAAGCTGGGAGCCTGAAGAGTTTTGGAAAAAAAAAATACAGATATTGCTGCCTGAATATGTAGCACTTCTTCCTGTCCACAAACACACACAAAGCTCCCATCTTTCCGCCATAATTTACAGACATTGTTTACATTGCTCACACAAAGGTTGGTGTGAGACTGTAAAAAGCTGGGATGGGGGGGTCAAAGCGTCCTCCATGCTCTATAAATTACGCACCCTGTGCATGTTTAATCGCATTCAGCACAAGGCTGGCAAACGAACCCTGGCCTGACCTTCTCATAATTAAAATGCAAAGTAACCTGTTGCCCGTCCACTGCAGTTATTGGACATGATGTGGCACGGAAGTGTCTCTGTGGGGCTTTGAGCTGCTTTGTATGTGGCAGTAATAGTGTTGAAACAGTCAAACTGAGCCAAAGAAGCACATTTTTTAAAATCAGAATAAAAGTTGGCTCTGACTCTCAAACTGTTTTAAAAAAAACGCTCTTATAGTGATTTGATTGCAGCTTTTTTCAGAAACAGTGTCCATTGTGATAAAAACTGAATGGCTTAGGGCCGTGTCGCACAGCCACTAGGTACATTTCAGTCAGACAACTCTTGCAGTAAAGAAGATTTATTTCCATATTTCTTTTAGTTTGGCATAAGACTCTGTTCAGATACGAAAAACAGAGATCTCCATAGAGAACTTTGGGTACCAAGCTACCCTTAACGGAGCTCACAGGTGGAAGCCGGGAAGGAGGGTCGGGTGACGAACGCAGAGCTTGCGGAAATGGAGGACCTGGAACTTAAGTAGGACGCTGAACAGGTGTGTTGATTAGACTGAACTGCCCGCAGGGAGGAGTAACCAGGTAAACGCACTGCTAGAGTTGCCTGCCTGAAATACTCCCAGGGTCATTCACTTTGTGCATTTTCCACATGTAGTGAACTGAGTTGGACTGTGTGGTTATTTGGGTTCCGTTCTAAGTTCCAGAGTTCATTGAACGCATCAGGCAGAGACCTTAGTTGGCTCTCAGTTCTGTTGCTCAGCCTGTTGTCGGGGGTTTGGGCTAATGGGGTTCAGCTATTGGCCAAATAAAGGAAATGGGAGAGCTGGTGCGGGAGCGAGGGAATTAAAGTTGGGGAGCGTTTTCTCTGTTTAGGAGAGATTGAAATTGCATTTGTTACATCCTACAGCTCTGAATCTCAAATTGTTTTGAAAAAATCAGCTCTTATAGTGATTTGATTGCAGCTTTTTTCAGAAACAGTTTCCATTGTTATAAAAACAGACTGGCTTAGGGCTGTGTCACACAGCCACTAAATTAGCAAATTTGGGTCTTTTGTGATTCATGGGTGATATACACTGACCAAAAATATAAACGCAACACTTTTGTTATTGCTCCCATTTTTTATGGTATGAACTCAAAGATGTGAAACATTTTCCACATACACAAAATAACCAGTTCTCTGAAATATTGTTCACAAATCGGTCTAAATCTGTGATAGTGAGCACTTCTCCTTTGCCAAGACAATCCATCCCACCTCCCAGGTGTGCCATATCAAGATGCTGATTAGACAGCATGATTATTGCACAGGTGTGCCTCAGACTGGCCACAAGAAAAGGCCACTCTGAAATCTTCAGTTTTGTTTTATTGAGGGGGTCAGAGGACTCAGACAACCAGTCAGTATCTGGTGTGACCAACATTTGCCTCACGAAGTGCGACACATCTCCTTCGTATAGAGTTGATCAGGTGGTTATTGTGGCCTGTGGAATGTTGGTCCACTCTTCTTCAATGGCTGTGTGAAGTTGCTGGATATTGGCAGGAACTGGAACATGCTGTCATATACGCCGATCCAGAGCATCCCAAACATGCTCAATGGGTGACATGTCCGGTGAGTATGCTGGCCATGCAAGAACTGGGATGTTTTCAGCTTCCAAGAATTGTGTACAGATCCTTGCAACATGGGGCCGTGCATTATCATGCTGCAACATGAGGTGATGTTGTTGGATGTACGGCACAACAATGGGCCCCAGGATCTCGTCACGGTATCTCTGTGCATTCAAAATGCCATCAATGAAATGCACCTGTGTTCGTTGCCCATACCATAACCCCACCACCACCATGGGCTACTCGATCCACAACATTGACATCAGAAAACCGCTCACCCACACGACGCCACACACGCTGTCTGCCATCTGCCCTAAACAGTGCAAACTGGGATTCATCCGTCAAGAGAACACCTCTCCAACGTGCCAGACGCCATCGCATGTGAGCATTCTCCCGCTCAAGTCGGTTACGACGACGAACTGGAGTGAGGTCGAGACTCCGATGAGGACGACAATCATGCAGATGAGCTTCTCTGAGACGGTTTCTGACAGTTTGTGCAGAAAAAATATGTGGTTATGCAAACCGATTGTTTCAGCAGCTCTCCGAGTGGTTGGTCTCAGACGATCTTGGAGGTGGACATGCTGGATGTGGAGGTCTTGGGCTGGTGTGGTTACACGTGGTCTGCGGTTGTGAGGCCGGTTGGATGTGCTGCCAAATTCTCGGAAACGCCTTTGGAGACGGCTTATGGTGGAGAAATGGACATTCATTTCCCTAGCAAAAGCTCTGGTGGACATTCCTGCTATCAGCATGCCAATTGCACGTTCCCTCAAAACTTGCGACGTCTGTGGCACTGTGCTGTGTGATACAACTGAAGATTTCAGAGTGGCCTTTTCTTGTGGCCAGTCTAAGGCACACCTGTGCAATAATCATGCTGTCTGATTAGCATCTTGATATGGCACACCTGCGAGGTGGGATGGATTGTCTTGGCAAAGGAAAAGTGCTCACTATCACAGATTTAGACCGATTTGTGAACAATATTTCAGAGAACTGGTTATTTTGTGTATGTGGAAAATGTTTCACATCTTTGAGTTCATACCATAAAAAATGGGAGCAATAACAAAAGTGTTACGTTTATGTTTTTTGGTCAGTGTACATATACAGTGTATAGTGCAAAATTCATTATATTGCCTTCATCATTTGTCGATGTCGATCAAGGGTTTTGGTCAACGGGTCTTTTTGTGAATTCAGTTTTGAGCATTTTTAAAATTTTGGTCGGTTAAGAATTAAGCAGTTGATGCGTCTTTTCCGCAGTTTATATGCAATTATTTCATAAATCTTACACAATTGTGTGTGATTTTTGCGAGACGCATACAAAAATCTGTGGCTTTCCACAACTGTTCCACGTATGTCCATGTATGTCTTTCGGACTTTTCAAGCATGTGCCACCAATGTATGACTTTTCTGTTGTGTAATTGCCAAAATGATGATATTAAAAATGGACACACAAGTCACTAATGAATTGCATATTAACACCACAATAATCACGCATGGTTCATGTTCTACATTGATCTACGTGTTCTTTCCATGGTTTATTTGTATTTCTTCTGTTGTTTAATCGTGGTTCATTCGTGATACATCTGTAAAAATTTCACGTAAAGACCACAACTTTTCTCACTTTTTCCACATGTGACCAATTTTTATCAGTGCAATAAGCGCAAAATGTGACAACGCCTTTAAGGTGAGCGTCTTGTCTGTTGTTAGATAAAAAAATCAAATGAAAACAGGCTTTTTGTTGCAATTTCCCTCCCTGCATTTGCCTGTTTTGGTCAGTGTGCCTTATCTTGTGTTTGTGTCCTAAAATCCCTCAAAAAAGTGACTGTTTTCATCATCCTGATAATTTTTTTGTCAAGCATTGAGTTTGTGTGGGCAGGATGAAAACAAAGCATGCACAGACTAATCAAAAATATGTTGCTTCTGCAACAAAGTTAAAAGCAACTGTGTTATCTGATACGACTGTGGTCAGTAACTGTGGATACAGTGTTATGATGCACATCACTTCTCCACTCTGCTTGTGAGAACCCAGAACACAGTGTTCTAAATGCAACAAACTTGAAAAATACCAATCGTCATTTTGTATGTTTTTCAAAATACATATCTTATATTCTCATGGAATTGTTAGGGCTGCTTGTCTCAGCACTCACCTGCTGAAATTTATAATTGTGTCTGCTGTTCTTCTTAAACAGTGTCTGCTGTTTATGTGTGTCTGCTGTTCTGTAAAACTTGTTACATTTATCAAGAAGTTTGTTTTTGGCTGTGAATGATGCCAGAGTTGTCCCTTGTTCCCAAAGGGTGTTTTCACCAGGCAGCAGTGGATGCAGTTTATTTTTTCTCAGAACGTTTTTTTTCCACAGCTTTCCAAGAATGAGACTAGTTTAGCCACAGTGCTACTTTTTATTATAACTTTTTATCCCTAGCTTTTCTTTTCCAGTGGCATATAGTATCTGAAAGTCTTTGGGGTTGGACAGATCTTATTGTCACTGAAAGGGTTATGTAATCTTTGCTCACAAAACTTGTTTGCTTGTTTTAATTTTTTTGATTAACGCTCAGACGCAGCGTGTTTTGTACATAGACCGTGAATGACTTAAAAACATTCGTAGTGATATGTGAACACATGGGTTTTAAACACGCCAGCCCGAAAAACGCGTAGACATGCGTTTTACATAAAATTTTTATTGAAAACGCTTGCTTGAAGACGTTTCTGAGCTTGGTGTGAACGTAGCACTACACCCAGTATACCATACAAGGCCTCACCCACCCAAAAGCTCCATATAAGGGGCCTCCTACCACCAGGGTGTCTTGAGCATTCCTTCCTATTGACAAACCAGCACCCACTAGAAGATGTTTGCACGATACTCCAGGCCCGCTCCACCACAGCTTACAGGCCGGCCCAGCGGTAAGTCCAGCATGGGGCAGAGATGGGTACTGCCTCTCCTCACCTAATAGGAGGGCGACAACAACCCCAACCCTTTTATCACGTCAGCAAAAATGAAAGTACATTTTATACATCTTCAGAGTCTCCCATTTTTTGCAATAAAAGAATGCGTCCATCTACAAAAATGGCTCATCTCTTGTCTTTTGATGTCTTTAAAAAGCCGAGGCAGTTTGAAAATGACCAAACTAGGAGATGTGAAGATTCAACATAACTGCTGCATCATATTTGCTCCTTTTTCCTTCACAGTAACAGCTTCTCTAAAAGGCCTCTTCCTTCTGAGAGAGCAGCTTCAACGGCGCTTCAGGGTGAAGGGACCTTTTAACATTCCTAAGTGTTGTCTCACAAGCATGATGCATCTGCATGCGTGAAAGGCTTTTCCCAGCCTGATTCTTCTTTATTAAACAACAGAACCTCTTGACCTGAAGAATGACACAGGCAAAATGAATATTAAATTAAAAATAAAACACTTCAATAAGTGGCAGACAGATGTCTATTTCTTTAGGGAGCCGCAATTAATCTTCAGAATATGCTACATAATGCAGGATGTCAGCTGAAACTAGAAGGAGCATGGCCTTTCTCCACGATCACTGAGCGTATCATTTTCCTTCATCGTGGCTCAGACGACTACGTGCGTGTAGACGGAATGATAAATCGCAAAGTGAGACGTCTGAAAGCATAACAAATATTTTCCCACATAGTAAACGTTTGGCTTTTTTATTCCTGAGCGAACACGACTACCTTTTGCTCCTGTGCACTCCATACATTTCGTTTAAGTTGATAATTAATTCGTGTGACCGAAAATTAATTAGGGTCTGGCGCAGAAAAAACGTCTGTGAGTAAAATTAATTTCTGAGATGGAGGTGGAGAAAAGGATTAATATTCTGTGGGAGTGCCAGTGTGAGTTTGAAGCCGAGGTTTTTAGTGAGAGATGAGGTGAAATGTAAAAAAGCAACAACAAATGAGTGACACAACGGCTACTGTTAGCATTGAGAAAAAAAACTGAGAAGTCGAGGATTGAAGGAAACAGTTTAACTTCTTCACACTGAGTGATGTTTGACAGTCAAAACCAATTAAAAGACTAAATTAAAAAATGTAATTTCTGCTTTTGCTACATAGATTGACATACTTTGGTCACAAAATGTCCTTGGACTTTAGTTAGGATTATTTTCTTTTGAAACAATAAAGACCCACTCTAATGAAAATCATGTTATTTATGTTTGTAACATGTTACTGTAACATTAATCTGATAATGGAGGACATATATAAAGAATGGTAAGCTTAAAATTGCATATGTGAGTATTTCTTTATTCAAAGGATGGTGAATCAGGAGTAGACAAAATAAAATGCCATTGGAAAGAGATTGTATTTGTGACATAGAAAATATACTGGGCGGGGCCACAAGCTCCCTGCTCCTCTCCATTCTGATGCATCTACTCATGGACGACACTGGTAATGTTAAAAACCCACTAAAACACGTTCCTAAACACGGTGTAGGAGCTAAAGGCCTAGAAACTATTTAACTAAGTTCTAGCTCCTTTGATACACTGAGATGTGCGACGCCAGAGTTGATTGACGCGCCAAGCGGGCTGTCGTTTCCTTATACGACGAAGAAAAATGAGTCTTTTACTCCGATCAACTTTGCATTACTTTGTTTCTTTTATTAATTTACACTATACTGAACGGATTGGACTACTTTTTTGCTTCATTTCCCGCACAAGCGGTCAAAAACCATTTCTCCATCTGGCTCATGCACACCTGTGTGTGGTCAGATCATCAACCAATTTATAATTGACAGCAAAACATGAAAACAGCGACACCCACTGGACATGTTTCTTAATAGGGCTCCTACACACAGGTTTACCAAATGGTGTTCTACTGTTTACCTGCATATGTCAGTTCCTTACAGTTGGAAGAGGCTTGGTGCGAAATGTCAAAGCGGTGAAAAGCTTGCAAATCTTGCTTCAGGCTTTTTCTTTCACAGCTCTATTCCAATAGATGAAAGTCGTCGTATCATAAAATACCTCAACTAATCATTTCACTTTTGAGAATCAAAATGAAAGTCATAAATTAAGTCACTACATAATCAGAGTCCCTAATTGGTCAAAGTCTGACCTGGTTAAACTTTCAACTTGCGTTCAATGGCAGCAGTTTTTATATGTTGAGCCCAAAAACTGACATAAAGGGTTATTTGGTTTTTTACACTTATTGTTCTTAGCGTTTTTATACGCTCTCTATTTTATTGTATTTTTTATGATTGTTGTTCCTTTTTGTTTGTTTTTATGGTCCTGTCATTTGGATCATGAGTACATAAAAGCTATGTGTGTACGTGAGAGTTTAGAACGCGGAAACCTGAAACGCATTTGCATTGACTTTTCATTGAAACTGGTTGCGGGTAACCCAGGGCGGTCTCAACATTGCCTTAGGTTGGGGGTGTGAGGGGCTGTAAGCTAGCGGGAGAGCATATAAACAGATGGGAATGGGAAGTGGCGGCAAGATTACTCCGCACCAACAACTCAGAGAGGAATTTCTAATGAACTCCTGCCGCCCTGCAGAAACTATGTCTGAGAAAACAACCGAGTTGTTTAATTTTGGCTAAAAACTGCATAACCCTAACAGAAAGACCCCTGGGAATTCCTTAAAAGTATAGATCAAAAGATCATCAGAATTAGAATTTCAGACATTGATTGTCATTTGACACTATTCTTTAACTTTGATTTTCAGATCCATGAATATTGTCCGACTATGAACGCATAAAAAGAGCCACAAAGTCCTGCCTATTAAAAAAACAAAAATATACTAGGAAAAACAAAGTAACTGAAAGATATTCATCCAAATGAACTAGAGGCATTTTATTTGGAACTCTAGTCAACCACAATGAGAACCCATCATCCACAAATGGAGAAAACGTTGAACTGTGGAGAATTATTCCAGGGGAGACTGACCAAAACGATTCCAAGAACCTAACAAAAGGTCGTAAAAAAAGCCAGAACAAATGACAGAGGTCATGAGACTGAACAACAATGGATCCATGTTGGAACATTGAGAACTAACATAAAATTAAAAAAGAAAAAACCCTCTCTGGATTATCCTCGACTGAAATATCCAGAAGGGTTATTAATAAGACAGATGGTAAATGTGTGTGTCATGTTGTATCTGGAGTCAGTAATAAAAATGAATAAGAAAAAAAAACAAAATCAAACAACAGTCAAGCATGGGGATGGTACTATGATGGTCAGGGGTTCTAAAACTGCATCCTGCATCGGAGACTTATCCAAGATGACCTTCATCAATCCAGGTGTTTAAGCTAGAGCCCTTTCATCTGTTCTCATCCGACCAATGATCCAGACAGAAAGCTACGCTCTAAAAGGATGAAACAAAAACGACAAAAAAGATTTTGTATTAAAGTCTAAAAAACAAAATATGATACCAAAAATACTGAAATCCAGCTGGGGTGTATCCCACCCTTGCCCGATAGTGGCTGAGATTGGCTTAGGCGGGCGGCCTTATGACCCTGAAAGGGATTAAAGATAACAACAACATTGTTGTAAAAACAACAATCTTTACATTAAACCTCATTAGATGGTTTTGCATAAATGTTGCATGGACTCCAAGGGAAATGTAAACTGAAATCAGCTTCAGTGGGTTGCACCACTGTGAACCCAGAGTTTTAAGAGCTCTGTCACGTTCATGACTTACAGTTCCGACAATTTGTTTTTCCGAACGTGTCTGAAATCCTGGCAATAGCTGAGGAAAGAATTGCAACTTTCCAGACTCGACCAGCCCGACGGTGCTAAAAAGCCGTCCAATATGTCTGCATTAAAAAACAAATCTGCAAAGAAAACTGGAACAGAATTCTTCCACAGCAGAATGAGAGACTAACTGCCGGTTGTCCAAAACACTTTGTAGCTGAGGCGGCCGCCAAGAGTGGCACAACATGCTGCTGCGCCAAAGGAGAAGTCTCCTTTTTTCTAATAGGTCCAGTGCAGCTTTTTCCTAAAAGAAAATCATTTTATAACTTTATTTGAGGTTCTAAATTCATAATGTTTAAAAAAAAAAATAGCAGGTAAAACACCAAAAGCATAGGACATCATTATTATGACAAAGAATAAATAATATTTTCAAGAAAAAACTTCAATTTTGTATGTTTTTCTGGGAGAAAATGAATTAAAATGCAAAATATTTTAACCAGTTTTATGTGCACTTTACCATCTACAAAAAATGTGTGCATGGATGGGCAAAAACATTATAAGAGGTTTATTTTTTTGACTTCTAAGACATATGGAGGAGAAGAAATTTAAAAGCAATACCACAAATGTGATTTGACCTCATCCTCTCACGCAATAATTGCAATTTGAGCAAAGCCGAATCCATAACATGCATAAGTTGGAAGGTAGAAATACTCACAGAGTGTGAAATTAAAATACATCTTGTCACGAGGCTATCGCAATCTCTCCGCCGCTGTCTGTCTTTCTTCTTTTCTCTGCCAGGCATTACACACAGACAGGAGGCAGTTGTCATGGTGATTAATGCAAATGCACTCTGTTAACCTGTACAAGAGAGACGACGACTTTTCAAAGCATCTCAGACCTTGACTCCAGCTATTACGTGGCTCTGCTCTCTACATACAGTACACAATGGCAGTGGAAATTGAAAATCATACCAGCTTTTATAAAGCTTGACATCTCGTTTAGCTGTTGTAAATGAAATTCCTGCACTTCAGATTGTGGATTGGCTGAGGAAAACACTCTGTAAGCAGTATGGGGAATGCAGAGTCGTTCCTAGGGTGGGATGTGACAATGCGGTGGTGTCGGTGTAGGTGAAGCGTAGCAACAGCATGTTTCAAAACAAAGCAAAAAAAAGGCATCATTAGTGTACATAAACCAAATAATATTGCACCTATAGTCCCAATGCCAATGTGACCTACCAAGAATGCCTTAATGAGAGCAGGAAAGGACGGGGACAACACAGTTTCACCGGGGGACCATTATAAAGGAATGCGCCCGTCTTCCTCGACTGCTCGACCCCTGGCTCCAGTGGCTGGCTGTGTAGTTTGGTCCGTCCCTCTGAGTGCACTGCTGCTGTCTACTGGACTGACACAAGCCAGAGACTCGGAATCTAATTACAAAGACAATTATGACGGTGACCCAGTTCGACCCGGATTTGTATTCAAATGGACTCGTTTACCTCGTGTCCCAGAGATGCATCTTTTGAGAACTGGGTGTTGAACCCGGAGACTCGTCTGCCCCTCTGTTTTTGTGGTTCTTTATTATGGCAGCGTGCTAAAACAGCACACACACACTCTGTGCACAGTTTCATTGAAGCTTATTTATCAGCTCAGTGCTTCATGCTTTGTTCTTTTCCGCTCAGTCTGGACTGATCTCTATAATCTACTTCTGATGTCTCCATTAGACCTGGCTGATAATTCAATCTGATGGTTTATCAGCAATCTACAGAATGACATTGTGGTAATCTTATTCATATTTTTTTTTATATCTGTTCACATATGGGTTTTGTGTCTTGGTGCAGGAAGGAGTTATCTGGCAAGGCAAAAGCAATAGTACGCATGGATCAAAATGCAGCAGAGGAGTTTTTGTGTCATCCAAACTGCAGCGTGCTCTTTGCCAAAGTAGCAGGAGCACAACAGGCTGACAGATTTTGATTCATAAACGAGTCTGGCAAACCCTGCAGCCTCCAAATGCTCAGCATTTTGACTGTGGAGTGGTTTGTGCTGGAAGTGCTGAGGGCAACAAGTACGTACAATAACCGGAATCAGCTCGAGTCAAGTCAGGTCAAGTCAATAATGCCGGTTTGTGCCGTGCAGCGCCGTTGCACTGAAGAGGCTCCGAGCAGCCGAGAGAGTGCAGCAAGCCGCAGTGAGCCCCGAGGGGGGAATATGTGTCAGTCATTCCCCACCTGCAACGCTGAGAGCAAGATATACTGTGTCACGCTGTTCTCCAGTGACTGTTTCCGTTTATGTATCTGGAAGCAGTGGTGGTAGCATATAAAAGAAAGACAAAAGCTGCTGTCATGTCAGACTCAGAGTCTGAACATATGGCCGTTCCACAGGGAAACAATTGTACACATGCAGCCTTGGTACACACTCAGCTCAGGAAAAACAACACTTCCTTTATTTTTCATCACAGCTTCCTCCACACATTAGAACGGGGCTTTCAGCAGATAAATGCAACTTTTTAACTTGACCCTAAAGCGTCTGTTTAACAAGGAGGCACACCACCAACATCCATTTATTGCTCTTTAAAATTACAGCGGTGTGTTCCAGTTAGGATGACAATGATGAAACACAATTTATGTAAAAATGTGACCCTTCTAGACCAGGTTTTGCCTTCTATGTCAAAACAGCTGCTGCTGTTATAAGAGCAGAGTTGTAAGTTCCAGTTCATTGGAATGGTGCATTCTCCAGTGTCGTCCCGTGATGGACCGGTAACCATCCAGGGTGTACCCCCACCTTCGCCCAACAGTAGCTAGGACAGGCTCCAACAACCCTGTGACACAGAAAGTTATGAAGCAGGTTCGGCAAAATAATTGGCGTGAATGGTAAATGATGTATACTTTTGTAGTACTTCACTACCTTCCTTGAAGGCCCAAAGTGCTTAATAGCCACAATTCTATTCATCCATGCACACACACATTCACACACTGATGGCAGCTCCACTGACGAACACTAGCGCCAGCCGATAACCACCAAGAGCAATGTGAGGTTCAGTGTCTTGCCCAAGAACACTTTGACACATGGGCAGGCAAGGCGGGAACTAAACTTGCAGTCCTCCAATCAGATGTTGACTGCTCTACCTCTGCACCAAAACTCAACTACAATTTTCTTCAGGGCTTTTACAATCAGTTTAAAAAAATTGTTCTTGTTGTTGTTTTTTTGTTTGTTTGTTTTTAGGGGGGCAGCAATTAACAGCTGCAAAATGTTTTTTTCTTCTTTATATTAAAACAACTCCATGGATTCTCCAGGGCTTAGCTATATGAATTTTTGCCACCAATGGCACAATCCACCAATGGAAGTATTTCTGCTAGTGGGACAGGCCTGGGAGCTGCATGGTGGTGTAGTAGTCCTGCTTCAAATCTTGGTCTTCTTTGTGTGGAATTTGCATGGTATCTCTGTGCCTGTATGGGTTTTCCACAGGCACTCCTTCTACAGTTCAAAAATATATCAATAGAAGATTCTAAATCGTCCCAAGGTGTGAATGTAAGAGTGTGTATGTGGTTGTGTTGCCTTCAAACATACTGACAACCTGTCCAGGGTGTACCCTGCCTTTGCCCAACAATTGCTAGAATAGACTTCAGTAACACTGTGAACATTAAAGGAATCCATGTGATTCAGAAATTTGATGGATGGATATAACTGATCCATAGATGGACAATAGACAGGCACCATGCAATGTCACATTTTAGATAAAAGCCATCTTCTTTCAACAAGGGCTCTAAATGTCTGGTGAACCATATTCCAGAAGAACAATGTCTTAAAACAAGCACAACTCATAAATGTAATTAACAGCGTCAATAGTAACAAGCCCATCTAAAGACCTTAAAACCAAAGGAAATCTCAGGTGGGAGTTGAAGTTTTGAGTTGCTGAACGTCAACCACAAACCCCTATTGACTTAGATGATTATGTAACATCCTATGCCTAGGTATAACTTGGTAAAAATATTTGTATAGGTCAGAACAAAACCCAAAGCCCGACTGAAAGTCAATAAGACACAGATCTATATCCGATGAGAAAGACTAGTGTAAGCAGCTTTGTTTTGTCTTTACTGCTAGGTTGTAAAATCAACAAAAACTGTTCGTACTGCACTACATTATAAGCACAATATCATCTGTTAGTTAACCCTTGTGCCATCCAAGGCACTTTAACATTGGGAGTTGGGTCATCTGGACCCCAAAAGACAGTCCGCTGAACCTTTTTTCTTCAATGATTTGTGATTTTCACTGGTGTCCATGGATTACATGAAATCCTCTCCACCTTTATCATTGCAGGGATAACACGTTAATGTAAGGGTGGGGTCATTTTGACCCTACAAGATAGCCCAAAGTTTAAGGAAAACATTGTGTTGTTTCCATAACACCTCAATGCTTAAACTAAACCCGGTTGTCATGTCAACATGAACACACTATGATGTACCAGGATGGCTGACTGTAGCTGAGCAGCTTAACTTATCATCTCCCAATTGGTATGTCTGATGTTCAGATCCTAGGTTCCAAAGTCATTGTGTTTATAGGCAAGACCCTACACCCCATATTACGTTTACTTGCATGAAAAAAAAAACTTAATCTCTTTCAAAAGACAACGGAGCGTCTTATATGTGGGTTCATTCTAGTTTTACTGATTTCGTAGCAGTCTTATGAGGCAGACAAGGTTGAGGGTTATTGTAAATTCACTAATATGGCAAAGATTGAGTGGTATCGGACTGTTTTTTTTATGTGTAACTAACAAAGTTGGGAGTTAGTATAGTCCTAGTCACGTTTGTTTAAAGGTATCAGTCTGTTTTTTATGGTTGCAAACAAAGTTGGGAGTTACTGGTCGTGTGAACACGCTAACACGGGTAACGTGTAGCTGTGTCAGACTGTTTTTTTTTTAATGCATTGCTTACATAGTTGAGAGATATCGTAGTCACAACAACGTTTGTTTTAGCTGTATCAGTCTGTTTTTTCTTCTTGTTAGTTACAAGGTTTGGAAATAAAGGTATTGTGAATACACTAAAGTGGCTAACATGTAGCGTGTTACAGACAAGTTCTAGAGTTGCTGTGAACACAGTTAATAAAGTCTGACGCACAGACTTATCTTAAACTCATTTGTCTTCCCTATTGCACCTTATACATGACCTTGATTTCCAAGATTATACCATTAATTTACGCTGCGCCAAATAATCCAATGCCCCCTAAAGTGCGGAAAATATGACAAGTAAAATGAGCGATGTAGGTATGGATATACTGTTATGATATTAGATTTTTCTGAGGTTCCTCTCAGTTCCATTCATTAGCAAAGCCTTTACCTTCTCTGGTACCTTCTGCTGTCTGCCAACCTAAAAAAAAAAAAAACAAGTAGTATCTCCCGTTGGATAATTTATCAATTCTCAGGGATTAACGAGGTACCTAAATGCAAACATCTGTAGTTTTTTTCTTCGGGTTTCTGAGACTTCCGACGAAACACAAAAGATTAAGGAGAAGTTGGACTCCTCCTGTTGTGTGCATCCTCTCTCCTTTCCTCTAATTCCAGCATTGTAATTAGGTGCAGATTCTAATTTACTTTGGGGGTTCATTTTGGTAGATATTCATTATTTCAAAAGGGATCTTTGAAATGGGGGAATTAATATTAAGCTGGCAGAGTAACAAAAGTACCAGGTTTCACCGAGACACAGTAAGAAGATATTTTGATGAAGCAGGTGATAAAAATGGGTGCTGCTGCATGTGCAGCAGTGACTACCGTAGTGGTTCTACTGATCCAAAAACACGGAGGAAGGTCACTGACCTCCAATTTTAGTCTTATTTTCCTACGAGTCCAATCCTAATAGAGTCCATTAGCAGGAGGAGAGGGAGAGAAAGCCCTGACTTCGGAGTTGAGCCTGCATATGTGATGACTTGCAGTCTGGGTGGCTGAATGAACCGAGCTCAGCGCCTGATAACCTCCTCTTCCCTTATTATTTCCCCTCATTTAACTCACTGCGTGCCTCCATCACAGTTCATTTTCTTGTGTGTGCGTGCAGGTGTGTGCGTGCCCAAGACTCGGGCTGAGAAATCTCTCTCCTGCCAGCGTGTCTGTTATTTCACAGCAATTTTGGATAATGATTTATTTCACAATCCACAACTGGAAGGCCTTACGCTTGAAAGGGAATGATAAAATGGTAATCCCATAGCAATTATGTAGTAAGAGATAGTGACATTCATTGGAATTCACTGATACAACTGGCATGGACCTGAAAACACTACGACCCACTCTGACTAACACACTGAGCCTTTTTCAGGGTTACCAGCTGAGTAAAGCACTCAAAACCAGACAAGCCTTTAGAGAACACTCCCTACTATAAATGTGGCAATTATTATTTTTTTGCCCAGTGCTGAGATTTGTTGTCACGTTTGTTGACGCATTACAGCTGAAGTACAGAAACCAGCAGCATTTACGGCATGATAGAAATAAGCGTCGGATAAAGAATCAAGATTTTCTGGACTTGGTATTTTTGGCCTTTGATCTATTGAGCTAAACAAACAAAGCGTCTAATAGATTGACAGCATTTACTGGGGAAAGAAAATACAAAAATTTGAAGGCAATATTAAGGTCAGTGAGGAAACAGGGAACCACACCAGCTACTATTTACCCAGACTGTTCAACACAAGATAACCATTCCTATCATATTTGATAGGGATGGTTATCTCATCTAGCTCATTAGCATGAGCACAATTTTCCTTAAAAAAACCCTGTATATAATTTGATTCATGTTTTCTGCCTTGCAGTTCGTCAACATTCCCCTAGGGGCAGTGGGGCTTTTCCTGCTCAAACGCTTTTGGCGGGAAACGTTTTGGTGAGACTAACTCCTCTACTGTTATTCATTTTTAAATGACTACTTTGTGTATTTAAAAAAATGTTAATGAATAATTCATTATAATTCAACTAAACCATGTTAAAAATGTGAGGATCAAATTTAAGACTGTGTAAAAAGGTTTTTTTTTTTCCCTGAACACTCATGTTAATATTTTTGCCTCTAAAAACTAACGTTGTTGTAAACCAAAACTTGACAAATCACCTATC
This sequence comes from Oryzias latipes, assembly GCF_053564925.1. NCBI lineage: Eukaryota > Metazoa > Chordata > Actinopteri > Beloniformes > Adrianichthyidae > Oryzias > Oryzias latipes. The sequence goes on along the minus strand of NC_136256.1, from coordinate 13,135,602 downwards.
CTATTATAATTGATGCGACCTAGTGTATATTTCATTAAAAACTAATATTGCAAATTTGTTGTGGATTTCTTCAATGTGTTCAAACATCTTTATTCCAAAAAAAGGAATTTTTCTATCAACTTTTTAATGGAGTGGGGTTTAAAGGGCTAAAACTAAACAAATCAAATTGAGACCACAGTTTTTACTGATAAGCCTTTTTACTGCAGTAACAAGCTTGTTTTACAACACAAGAACAGCATACATGTCCCTTCTTCATACGAACAGTAACTAGCACGTCCAAACACACTTACACTTCCTTTTGTTTCCAGCTCTAGACCTCTATACTTACACAGATCTTCTTAAAATGCATAAATTAAGCTACTGCTACTACTGGACTGTGACGGCTTTTAAATAGTTGGGCGTGCAATTGGACAAACAAATAATGTCATGAGTTCCTGGTAAAAATGTAGACAAAAATGCACCTAAAATGTGCTTAAAGTTTATACACTCACTTGCCACTTTACTAGGTCCACCTTGCTACCTTGTACCGGGTTGGAACCTCTTTTGTCCTCTGAACGGCCTTAATCCTGGGTTTCATAGATTCATCAAGGTACTGGAATCATTCCTGAGACTTTGGACCATATTGACATGACAGCATTACACAGTTGCTGCAGATTTGTCGGCTGCACATCCATGATGCCAATCTCCCGTTCCAACACATCCCAAAAGTGCTCTATCCGGTTGAGATCTGGTGACTGTAAAGGTCATTTGAGAACAGTGAACTCGTTGTCATGTTCAGAAAGCCAGACTGAGATGATTCCAGCTTTATGACATGGCACCTTATCCTGCTGGCAGTAGCCATCTGAAGATGGGTACATTGTGGTCATAAAGGGATGGACATGGTAAGTAACAACACTCAGGTAGGCTGTGGTGTTGGAACCATGCTCAGTTGGTACTAAGAGGCTCAAAGTGTTCCAAGAAAAACTTTTCTTTGATCCCAGTCATCTCAATCAAAAGTCAGATGTATCTTTAACTGAAAGAACGTTAAACATAAGTTTCACGTATTCACAGATTTTTTTCATCACGATTTCTCTAGTTTATCACAAAAGCTCAGACAAGTCAAGACGCTTGTGTTAGATTTTGCAGCAGAGGAAGGTGGCTGTTGGCCTTCCACCGGTTCCTAAATCGCTATAACCGAAGTTTGTGTCCCTGCACGGAGAAAAGGCATTAGTGGCTGGAAAATATCCTGATACACTGAAGAAGATAATTGTGGAAAATAGATATTGTCCGGATGAATGAATGGATGACACCGATCTCTTCTGGAAGAAGCGACGCTCAAAACACGCTGCTGTACCCAAATATAAAGGTAAGAAATTACTTTATTTTTGTTGACTGTTTTTCGGTAAAAGCCTTAGACTTTAAGTCGTATAATTCCAGCCAGGCTCAAACCACAGTTATTAATTTCTCCTCCAGGATCAATGTTCAACTGGTACTCCTGTGAATTAACCCTTGTTCTATCTTAGATGACCCCACCCCTTACATTGACGTGTTATTCCTATCATGACAAAGGTGGATAAAGGTGGAGAGGATTTGACACCAGTCAAGATCACAAATCATTGAGAAAAAAGGTTCAACGCACTGTCTAGTGGGTCTAGATGACCCAACTCCCAACATTAAAGTGCCTAGGATACACAAGGGTTAAGGGGGACGTCATCCATTCATCACTACCAAATCCAACTCCATGATTGGTCAAAGTTTAACCTGGTTTAAGTTTTAATGCATGTGGAGGTTTTGTACGTAGAGCTAAACTTCCTAAAACACTTTTTGATTGGAAGTGGTCACTTGAACGCATCAGCATCAGGACCAAAACTGACAAGCCGAAACCTTTAAACGGCAAAGTTTATCTTTTACCAAAGTTAGGTGGAGAATCTTCACCAAACATTACCAACATAGACATTTATTTCATTTACATTTTGCACTGACTAACATCACTGACTGTGAATGACGACAGCATTAATTTAGCTACGTTAGCTACTCTGAGCAATCCTGACAATGCTAAATTATAACATTTCAGCCACATTAGGCCCTTAAAATCCATGAAACTACTCTTGTTTGGCCATATTGAAGACCTTTAGAGCATTCAATAAAAAACTGTTTAGTATTTGAGCTGAAACAATGCCTAATTTGACTAAAGGGTAGCTAGTCAATAACCGTGGATTGTGCTTTCTATCCTGCACTTAACTGTTGGAAAATGTCAAATGCATTAGATTAAATAGAGAAGTTTCACTAAGAGGCATTTTAAGTTGTGGGTTTCAGAAGGTTTTTGACTCATCTGGAAAATGACCCTCTTCTTTGTTCAACTTTTACCTCCAGGGCGATTTTAGTCTCGGTGATTAGTGGGGAGACGCATTTTATTCTACTTGACAGTTTCGGTGGTTAATTTTGTCGAAATGATGTCAATTTCTTTGAAATTGATACAAAATTTGCATGTTTTTTCTTCCTCTTTTGACACTGTGCAGTGTTAGCATTTTATTTTTACACTTTTGCACTTAATTAAATAAAGAATGACCTTAAGAGAAATGAGGCTGCTTTTTTTTTTTTTTTCTTATTTAGCAATATTAATGGGCGGGTATGTTTTACCAAGTTATGAGTGGGGTTCAGAAGAATCTTTAATAACTCTGGGGAAGCTAGAACTTTTAAAACATAAAGTTCAGCCCACCCCCCAAAAAAATTCCACAGTTCTCTGAAGTATCAAGTTAAAAGGCTTCCTCTGCAGAAAAACGTCCCCTGTGATTTAAACCAGTTTTTAACTTGCAGATTTTATCAAAATAAAAACTCACTGTGGCAGCAATTTACCTTAGACTCTGTTTGTAACCTTTATAAGTTACGGGGACTTTGAAAAACGTGATATAAAGTTTCCCAAATATCCTTCCTTAGTTACAACATCAAAGTGGGAAAGCAACACAGTCATAATGCCACATTTACATGGAGCTTCCTACACATCTGCACACTTTATAATGAAAAAATCCAGGTCAAAAGAGAAAAATAAAACCCAGGTCTATCTAGACTTTCTTAAAAAGTCAGTTTTGTTTTCTTTCAGCCACAATGTTAAGAATTAACAGTTCTGCTTTTCAGGCAAAAAAACTCCTACTTTTGTGAAACTTCAACATCCTTAGGCACAATTCTTCGATAAACCTTTGGGTAAGATCTGAAGTACAGAAAAGAGATGCTCCTTTCACTTAGTTTAATGTTGTTTTGCAACTTAAACTAGGCTCTTCGGTTTAATCCACCGCTGCTTCGCATCATCTTCAGAGTAATTGTCGAACAAATGCATAAAAAAGGCTCTCCTAATTAAATGCCATGGGCTGCAGAAGATGGAGATAAATTATTTATACTGCTTTGATGAGAACTAGCTGGCTGAAAGGAAGAAAGTGCAGCAGCAGGTTTTGGAGAAACTTTTTTCTGGTTGAAGAAAAGGCAGGTTTGTTTCTTCTCCCAAAAACAGGATTTCGAATTCATCAAATCAGGAAGAGGTGAGGCTGTTTATAGCTGCTGGCAGGTACGGCCTATTTAGATCGGCAAATCCATCTGCTTCCTTATTTAATCTGTTGCACTGGGGGAAGTACGGTGTAAAGTAGATAATAACCTTTAACAGATTTAACCAAAAACTATTAGAAAATATGAAAGAATTAGGGGTGTAACAATTCGACTATCAATTTACATTCCTACGATCCGATCTGTCTGAGGCTTTTTGTTAACCGAACTGACCTATACTGTTAAAAGATTGTTTCTAAATAAAATAAATTGATTTAAAGCGATGTTGGAGAATATGTGACCATATGAAACAGTATGTTGTGAATGGATTTGTCATTAATTCTTGTTAACGTGTTTGTTTGTACATATGTTTCATTTAAACTTGATTATGTTGCAAGCAATGGTTGAGGTTCTGGCTAAAGAATTAGAATAAACTGAACCAATATCGACGACGAATCTCATCTGCAATCACAAATTATGACGTGAATCGAATTGTTAAAATGAATCGTGACACCCCTATGAATAATAGTCAATAAAAAGGTTTAAATGGAGTAAATAAAGATGGAGGAGAAACTAATCAGACACAGAAAGCGCCAAAGTCAGATAAGAATTTCTTATTATTCCAATAAAAAATACATTCATACAGAAATATAACAATTTTGCAAAACAATTTCAAATAAAAATTTCATAAAGCATAAACATAATTTTACAAAAGTTCTTTCCCCCCCCCTCTCCTTTTCTTTTATACAAAGATTCAGAACAAAGAGCTGTGTGGGACTTAACAAGTCAGATGATGGGAAGGACATGATGATGATGATGATGAAGATGGAAGCAAAAACAATGAGCTTAATCAAGGCTCAATGGGAAGCAGAATCGGCTGCTGCTCTGCCCACAAAAAAAAAAAAAAGTCCACGCCAGCATTCCCAGAATCCACTGCAGCAAGCAAGTTTGTGCTCATCCCGTCCGCCACGCTCGCTGACGTGAAAATCCATATGTCGCGACTTGCTGCAACATCGAAATTCCTGCAGCGGAAATCGCTAACATCTTCGCCTTTTGAGCTTTCACCCCTCCAACGACGTAACTTTTTTTTTTTTTTGACCAAATTTCCATGCGCTCTGCTAGATTGTGCATCCACCTTCCTCCTTTCAACCCCATAATACTGTTGCAGCTTGGCTAAAACAACGCTCTCCAGACAGGTCAATAAGAAACCTCCACAGTCAGCAGTCTGTGACAGATTCCACGCCAACAAAGCCTTTAGCAATTCATTACAGAGAGGCAGTACAAGGCGAGGCCTGTCCCACTGCAGACTGTTAATTACAATAAATCTTTAGATTTTTCTGGAGTCCCACTCGCAGTGATGGATGATGGTGGGTGGAGAATGCTGGTCAAGACACTAAGAAAGAGAAGCAGATCCCAAAAAGGTTTTTTTTTTTTTTGTTGTTGCTGTTGTACCTTTGTTCGGTGCAAGATGGAGTACATACTACACAGTAGTTCTTGCCTTTAATAAACAAATGTAAGTGCTCTTTACATACAGTGTGTAATAAATACGCATGTGGTCGTCTCAAACGGCGGCCACACGGGAACACAAAAGTCTTTATATGTCAAACTACAGCCAAAAAAACAGAAAAATAGGAGGCAAGTTGGGGTATTTGAGGCTTGATTTCAGCCCTAAAACAAAAAAAACAGAACGTGACGCCCCTCTGGGGCAAAAAAAATACACAACCCTACGACCCGCAGGGGGCGAGTCACTTGCATAAGGCACCATTAACAGTGCATTATTAAGATTTTAAATAAAATCAAAAAAATTAAAAATGGATGAAGAATGGAAGGGGGGTAAGAAGAAAGCTTTATGTACAATATTGTAACATTTAACCGATTGGCATTTTAGCTGCACTTTTTATGGAAACTACTTGAAGTCCTGCTAACAGTGGAAACTGGAAATGAACAAACCCCTAAAAACCATGCATTTAACCTGTCTATGATACTGACGTTAAGAGTATAGTTTGTGTTATACCTCTAAGCACACGGCTTATACAGTCGAGGACTACAAAAGGAGCTTTGTAGATTGTAAAAAAATGTAAAAAAATCAAAAAAAAAAAAAAACAGGCTACATAACACATTGCACATTTAGTAGCTGCACCAAAAAAAACAAAAACAAACAAACACTCAAGTCATACACTGAAACTGGCGAGAGCGCCCCCCCCCCTTCGGTAGACAACATTGGTAGCAGCCCCACATGATGCACCCACCAACCCACCAATAGGAAGGGGGGGTGGGGGGTGCCAGCCAGACATTCACAGTGCACGCATGCTTACGTCAGACAGGTCTGCGAAGTACCAGTGTATCGTCTGTCCACGAAACATCATGCACCACACGTACAGATCAATCGCTCTCTATGTGGGTCCTTTTTTTTTTTTTTTTTTTTGTCTTTTCAATGATTCAAGTTTTTTTGTTTTTGTTTTTTTTTTAATCCAAAAAAAAAAAAAAAAAATCGTTCCTCATCCATGATTTTGTCCTCTCATCGCAACAGAGCGCCTTTTTTTTTTCCCTCTCCAAAGAGAGCTCCCGGAGGCACTGGGTTTCAGTATGGTGCAAAACGGCATGCTTTGGCTGGAACACTCCTGCCTCTCTGCTCTGGGACAGTTCAGCCAAGAGGCTTTAGCTGGGAAATGGAGTTTTTTTTCTTTCTTCTCTTTTTTTCCCCCCCTTATACTTAGAAAAAAAAAAAGAAAAAGAAAAAAGGAAAAAGAATCCCCCTTGCAGCGTGGCTTGGTTTGACCCTGCTTTAGATGTGCCTCTTCATGTGAAGGGCCAGATGGTCAGACCTGGAGAAACATCTGAAAGATATTAAAAGGGGGCGGGGTTAGTGGGAAGAAACAACTGGTGGGGGGGGGGGGGGGGTCTTTTTTGAGGCTGCTGCTTCCAGCTCACCTGTCACAGTGACTGCATTTAAATGGCTTTGCCCCCGTGTGCTTCCTGAAGTGTCTGGTCAGCTCGTCGCTCCTGGCGAAGCGCCACTCGCAGCCCTCCCATGAACACCTGTATGGCTTCTCACCTGCGAAAAAAAAAGCCAACGGTTGAAGGAAAACGTAAATCAAAGCAATCTGGAGTGAAGGCCGAGGGAGGCAGTCTAGCGACCTCAAATATGTCGGAATAACTGTGCAGGAAATGCAAAAAAAAAAAATGTAAAAAAAGTGTTGGAGTGGCGCCTCCCAAATAACAAGCATTCAAATCTGCGTTCAGAGCCCCCCTCCCTCCCTGGCTCCCCGCCCATTCAACCCTTTCCCATGGTGAAACCCAATCTGTTTTGAAGTCCTTTTATCTCCCATTTGCCCCCGCCCCGCCCCTCTTCGCTGCTCTCATTCGCTCACTGCTGGCTCAGTCAGTCACATTCCACACAGATTAGGTCACTTTAGGTATCCAACCATGCAGAGCTAATGCTCGCAGCTGAGGCACGGACCTTTAAACGCATTACACAACCACTTCCGCCACTCATTCAATAAAAATAGGTTCTGTTTTGGGGCCTTCCCCCCCCCCCACCCCACTTGTGACTTCTACCCCTGATTCTCACCTGTATGAGTGCGCTGGTGTGCTTTGAGGTGGGAGCTCTTCGTGTAAACCTTGCGGCAGCCGTTGAAGTGACACCTGTGTACCCGCCTCTTGCTGTCAGGGGACGCGTCCCCGCAGATGAGTCCCGTCTTTTCAGAGCTTTTCGCGACACCGCCGCTCCGGATTTTGACCGGCAAGTGCAGGTCGCCGTGGCCGGCCGCCCAGCCGCCCATGACGGCCTCCGGGGAGGACGGCGGCGTGCTGATGACGGAGGGGCTAAAAGGTCCGGAGCCCGCCAAAACGGAGCCCAGCGGGTTGGAGGCGAAGCTGTGCGTGGGCGAGAGCTCCTCGGAACTGTCCGACGCCTCGCTGCTGGCGTCCGAGTTCACGCTGTTGCTGTCCAAAATGGGGCTGTCCTGATTGTCCTCCTCGTGGGACGGCACCAGCTTGGGGTCGGACCCGGCCTTGGCCTTGTCCCCGCAGGCCAGGATCAGCTTACTCCACAGGTCCTCCTGGCTATCGAACTTTAAGTCGGACGTGGAGACGTACGGCTCGCTCTGCAGGTAACGCTCCAACTCCAAGCATGTCTGGGGGGGGGGGGACACCATGAGACAATCGTCTTTTATGAAAAGGCTTCAACGCGGAAGTTGCAGAAAATGAATAAACATTTGGAGTATTAGAACGATTTCCAAATCTACTCTTAACTTCTTTTTTGTGGACAACTCCTGCAAAACAAAAAAAAAAGCTCTGCAACTCTGCAGCGACGAACGTGCCCTGTCATTTCATCACACCGCCATGACTCACTGAACATATTTAAAGTCCTTTTAAGGAAGTGCCTGAACACACACACACACACACACACACACACTCCAGCACCAGAGGCCATTCAGCTGCCTTTCCTCATGTCACTGACATGAAATCACATCCTTCCTCAACCAGCTTCAACAACCCCAACACTTTTTAGGCTAAAATAAAAGGGGGGGTCTTTAAGATCTATTAAGGGGATGGGGGCTCACTCAGTGACGGGTGGGATGCTGATTTGGTCCACTAAACAGCAAAAAAATAAAAAATAAAACAACGACAACATTCTGCAGGAGCTGCAGCATTCACTGCATGCATCCTCGACTCCAGCTGTCAGACTGACACACTGATCCACTGCAAGTCTGACGCCAACTTCGCCTCTAAACCCTGTTCGTTGAAGGGTACGAATTAAAGAAAGCGTCTGTTTTTGTTGGTTTTTTCACCCTCATGGGTAAATAAAGACATAAATAAAATAAGTTGATATTCACCTGCTGCCAGTACTCTTCCAGTGACGGTAAGGCGGAGAAATAGCCCGTGTCATGAACTATTTGAAGTTCCTGAAAGATGCTGCACATCGGTAAAACATCCATTTCCCCCGCGCGTCTCACAGTAGCCCTACGCGGTTTAAAGTGTGCCTCCGGCCGGAGAAGAAGAAGAAAAAAGCCACTCAGACGAGTTAGAACGACTCCAAAACAAATATGGAAACCAAAGGTTCTTGTCTTGGAGACCAACAGCGGACGCGAAGTCCGTCCCCCCGTCAAATCCCCGACACTTCCTTCTCCTCTCCGCTTCGAATATTTGCAAACACCGAACTGGACGAGGAGCGACTGCGCTCTGCAAACTTCCCTATTCAAACCAACACCTCCGCCGCCCCGCCTACTGTCCTCTTGCTACGTCAGCGGCGTCTCGGCCAATCAGCAACGAGCAGCGTAAGGCAGCTCAAATGATATCACACTCACCCAATCACGAACGCCTCTCTTTTTCATTTGTTTTCTTCCCTCCGTTTTGATAGGTCTATTCGATTGGAGCTCGCTGCTGATTGGTCGGTTATTTTTAGGCTAGTATATAAAGCGCTGCCGAGCTCCCTCAGCTTGTAGTTCTCACCGACGGCCAAACTCTGCTGCACAGACAGCGCATGTGAGCCGAAACTGTACACTTATGTGGAAAACATCCCTGCAATCTTAGCCACAAATAGCATCTGCAACACTGCTGTTTAGATGGGCTGAGCTCTTCCCCTCCAAAAAACCTGTGGTTAAGTCTTTGCACCATGTCTTGGGACACTGACTAATTGCTGGCAGGATGTCATGGTGTTATCTTACAGGAAACTTTTGTCTTCACTTCTCCTGTATGACTAAATTTGTGACATACAGAACATACTTCTGCTTTATCACCGAAAGGCAGAAGCTTTGCCCTGCAGCCGAAATGCAACAAACTGCAGCCTTTTTTGTAATCGGTAAAATAAAATAAAGGGAAAAATGTATAAACTAATTGGATCTTTAAAGAACATAAAGCTAAGGTGCATTCAAAAGCATAAAAAAAACAGCCTTTTAATCTGCAGCCATTATTTATGGATTAACTTTGGTTGTGCTTATTGATGTTGACGGGATTTTGAAAGGTATAAGTAGCTCTTGTTAAAATGTCAGTCTGTTCTTTTACGAGTCAATCTTTGTGAAGCTGTGTCAGACTGTGTTTTTTCACATATTACTAACAAGGTTAGGAGTTAGCCTAGTCACAGTGACGTTTGTTTTAGTGGTATCAGTCTGTTTTTACGTGTTGCATACAAGGCTGGGAGTTACAGATTTTAACTTGGCTAACCCTTCTAACGTGTGGCGTATTAGTGTGAATGCAGTTAATGAAGTCTGACTGACTGACAGACTTATCTCAGACTCTTTTGTCTCACTTAATGTGCCTTAGAGTTCGGTGCACCTTATAAATGACATTGTTTCTAAAATAGACCACTCATTGAGAGTGCACCTCATAATTTGGTCCTGAAAATGCTGTAAAATAAGAAGCAGGATAAGATGTTCTGAGTTAAAGTATATTTTCCCCCACTTACATTAAGTATCATGATCGCTGTAAAAAATATAAATAAATCAAAAATATCATTTTAGACACAAATAACTAACAATGGATGCTACTTTAAAAAGGTTTGCTGGAAATAAACTGTTTTTTCTTTTTTTCATATGCTAATATTTTGAAGAAAACGCTTTTTTTTTAATGACTATAGTTATTCTACTTTGTTTCAGCCTATTTTTTGTTGGGTTATTATTGAAGATTCAATCTAAACAACTTTAAGAGATGGAGTAATTCATATTTTCATTTTTTCTTTTCACACTGACAGAACCAACGTTTCCAAGAAACCAAATAAAACAAGAAGAGAGAAATTTTCCAGACTGGAAGCCTTCGTCAGGCAGCACGTTTCAAAACACAGATGGTTATCAGAGTAATACAACTAAACTGCAACACCCAGAATTCCTCAGCTGTCTGGTGATACCCGGCTGCATTCTTGCATGAATGAATCCTCATTCCGGTAGCATTCCTCTCCATATTTTGGCCCTGACGACACGTAACCCCGAACAGCTCTTATCACTTCCTGTCTGAAGGGAGGACTCTCGTGCCACAGAGGCATCTCCTCTCGCAGCTAATTCATAAAGTCACAACTTGGCATGCCAAAGGCCTCCTGAGATAAACAGCATTTCACAAACAGAAGCCGCTTTTGTTTTCCAAGCTGCTGGAGATTTTGTGCTGCCGGCCCCCAAGCAGACAACTGAGCGGTCTTTGTGGCGTTTTCTATTTGCGAGGTCGCATTGGTCACCCGCAGCATCTGATTTGATCATAAGGCAATGGTGATGCCTTGTGGAGCCCGGAGCAGGCCTAGGTGTCCTGGAAAAGAAATTCCACGCTCCACCGTGTTGCTAATGGAGCTTTCCATTAACTGCATCCAGGACTCAGCTGACATCTCACTTTGAGGGGTAAAAAGTCCAGCTCGAACACCCAGGCAGACAGCATTGTGCGATTCATGCGTTTTGAAATGTCTTACGGGTAGGACTGAGTGTTCAGGTTCTCCTTGGGCATTAGCTTCTTGCTTCAAAAGAAAAGACCTTTTAAACCAAACATTTAGGGAATGTGCCCAAATCCTGCATGGTAGCTTTTATCTTGGAAGGCAAGGTCTGCAGCTTTATCATTGTTACACAACCCCAGTCCAGTTGGTAGCCACAGGATGGTGCAATTACCAGATGACCCGTTTCAATGCCTCACTGTCAGCACAATCAAAGAGTTGTTCTGAGGGTTTTCTCTGAGCAATCAGGAAATGTGGCTTTGCTGATTTTAGGTTTTGTTTCACAGGAAAACTAACACAAATCTTTAAGGGGCAACAACAAATGACTTCTTCTTCATATTCAGAGCAACTTTTGGTCAAGACATTGGTGCTATTATTCACTGGTTGTATGGGTGATATGGTTAGATGTGAATTTAATTCCGTTTTTATTAATATTTCTTCAAATGTTTATTCCGAACTTGCTTGGTTCTGAAAAAGAGCGTAGTAGCCTGACTTGTAATATAAAGTTCAACTTGCATTACAACAGTTGTTAATGCTTTTAATAAATAACAAACGTTTTTCGACACAGGGAAAAGGAGAAAAGTCGTTGATGGAAAATCCATCGCGGAATTTTATGAAGCAATATTGAGACTTAAGTGTCAAGAACAAACAAATTGAAACTATAAATTTGTTAAACCTGCTGCTAATGGCTTCACTGCTGCTCACACTGTTTGATGCAATTAAGTTGAGGTAAAAAAAAAAAAAATAAGGACTTTTGTTGCATTCCATTAGGAAATAATTAGGATTATACTTTGAAACTTAAAATATAACAATTAGAAATAAAAAGAAACACATAATCCTTCTTTCTATGATGCTGGTACCCCATAAATTACTAGATTCTAGATCATTTTAGTTCCTTTAAGACCCAATCTGATCATCTTTTGATTTACTGTCAAACCGTTCCCAGTGGTCTTGTCATTATAATTCTGTTGTTTTAGCCCAAATCTTTAACATTCCCTACACTTTAGGAAAGATGCTACAGATATTTTGCAAGAAGGGCCAACAGTGGAGGGTCATTGTGTGCACCAAGTTGGATTTTCACTCATTGCTTGTTTTTTTACATTTTATTTTACGATATCCAAAGAGAAAATTATTTATGACAAGATTTATTGATAAGATTCAGTTGGTGTCTGAAAACATCAATTATATGAAAAATGAACAACAAGAGGAGGATTGAATTTTATTTGAAGGCACTTTTAAGGGAAAAACCATGAAAGGCATTCATAAACAATCATATTTATTGTAATTTAAATATTTTAATACATGTTCCCCAAATGATTTGAATATACAAACATTTTTTATTTTATACACAGAGATGATCAGAGTAAATATTATGTTTTTACCAAAAGTTTTATTTAGTATAGGAAGAGAAATGGAGGCTTAAAAGCAGTCCCACACCATCATACTACCGCCACCATGCTTGACTGATAACTATAAAAAGCTGTTTTTTTTTTAACTCTAGATGTTACAGGACACATTAACGCTGCATGATATAAATCTTTACTTTACCCCCTAAAACAAGTGAGCTGAGTATCAATTTGGTCATTCGACAAAATCAACCAATCCCTACATCTCTCATAATACCTGGTGGCCTTAAAGGCATAAATTGATTATAACATCTCACCTAAAACCACAGAATTCTGTTCTCACGAGGTTAAAAACAGTGTGTAATGTAAACTTCTATAACTCCAAGCTTTTATTTTTCCATAAATGAGGTGGAAATATTCCCTGTGACACAAATTTCTTTCTGAATAAAGCTTAAGTGGACGCGGCTGACTCGCCATTTGCCCGCTCATGGTTGGTAATGAGGTACCGGGCTGCTGATAGAGATGCATTGCACTCTGTGGGGGCCACTGAAAATTTGTCCAAGCTTAAATAAAATGAGGATAAAAATAATTGATTGGAAATCAATACACATGCATCATTCACTCTTTTGTTAAAAGGAGAAATGGTAGGAAGGAGAGGGAGGAGAAGGAGGGTCTCTGGAAAATCGATGGTCATTCGAATCATAAATCAGAATTGAGTCAGCGCTTGTGGGGAGGGGAGATAATCATTATTTTGGTTTGGATTACACCCTGTACCTGGCAGAGTACCGTTCCGCCTACAGATGTGATCCAGTGACTCGCTGCCGTCCTCTCATTGGAATGCATTGATGGTTTGCGTCGTCCTCATGTGCGGCTGTCAGAGCCCGTCTGGGGAGAGATCAACATGTGTGTACAATGGGCGGCACAATGTCAGGCCCATCAACCTCCGCCTCCCCGCAGCTCTCGACCTTGAAGATGAAGAGTGGGCCCCCGAGAGCGTGTTTTTAGCTGAGCGGACATGCATGGGCCACCGCAATCAGTCAGGATGCTCTTGTGATGGTCGGTGATGGAGGTTTGTGAATTGGTTTGTGCGCTCGCATTCAGAGCAGGCCAATATATCAGTTTTCTGATATACTGAGGGGGAAATCAATACTGTCCACCTCCAGGGTGATGGAGGTTCTTCCTCGAACTCATCTGCGATCAAACACAGTAAAAGAGATTCTTATTTAGGTTTAGGTAGACGGGTCAGGTCATCCACACAATTTCAGGCTTTGTTTGTGTTTGTTTATGAACAAGAGATAGTTCATTTTAATTCCATATTAATCCCCAATGACCTTTGAGATGTGCTGAGGTTTGCTGTATGGCTAATTTGCCCTGGTTGTTCTCTTGGGTGTTCAAAATACACAGTTTCTTCAACCACTTGGGCCTTTTCCATGTAAATACGTATCTTTTAATAACAGGCGGCTTACAATTATTACTAAAACTAGCGATGCTTGTTGGTGTAATGGCATCAGAAACTTGTGTAACCAAGAGTTAAAGCCTTATTCATGTGCAACCACATGGTGGGTTGACCCATAGGGGTCCTTCTGGTTTTTGGGCCCATGGAGTACTTTTAAGTCTAGGTGAGGGGGGTTGAACCATGACACCTGGGTTCGCCCAGCCCCAGGTGCCCATCTGCACAGAGGAGGCCTTCATCTCTTAAAAGCTGTAAGTCGGAACTGAAAAAAGCACTCGGAAAAAGACTCTCTACTTAGCTTATTCTTTTATTTATTTCCTAACACAGTAAAAATATCTTTATTTTAATGCAAACAACTTCCTGTCCAACTGTTAAAAAAAAAAAAAGCCTGACAAAAAAGACTGATAGTGGTTGGAACTCGGCCAGTAGATACACTGGCCACCTGTCAATCAAACATATGTCATGTATAATAAATCTAAAAACAGGAGGGAAGAATAAAAGTTTTGGTCGCAGTGTTTTTATTTTTTAATTTTTTTATACAGATTGATTTGTTTGTGTAATAACCCACATCGTGGTGAAAATGACGAAACAACCTGGCTCTGGTCACTTTTGTTTTCAACCGATCAGCCTCAAACAAGAAGTGCATGCATGACTTCTAGGTTTTAAGCATCTAGATTTGAGATATTGTTGTCCTGGCAGGATATGACCTCACCCAACAGCCTAGCAGACCTGCTCAATGGCTCGTTGATGGTGTTCACTCTGAGACCAGAAGATTGTGGGTTTAAATCCGCCGTCAGGTTATGCCAAAGATGCCCAATGACTCCCTGCTGGCAGGAGTTGAATATGGGGATAAAGCAACCAAAAAGTTCTTTAGTTTGGCAGATGTCAAGGCATTCAAGAGCTGAGGATTTATGATCACTTTTCAAGCAAATTAACAACTTTTTCTTCATATTTAGACACTATTTTAATCCCAAGTTTTAAATCAGCCAACAAAGAGCATAAAAACTGACCAAACAGAAGATATTTTTAAACCCTGCCTGAAACAGGAAGTCGTGGGTGGCTGACTGGCTGCATGGCAACCAGTGATCAAAGTGCACCAGGAAGTTCTGGTAAAACCACCGTCCGTTGGATAAGTCGTATTAGATGGTCAGCAAAGCTAGATCTAGACATACTAGTCACTTCCTGCTGTACACCACAGGTGTATTTGAAGAACTAGTGTATCAAACTATTAATATTTTACAAAATAAAATAAATCTGCCTTGTTGTCACCTAAACGAGGCTTCAACAAATGACCTCAAAGTGTTACACAATCAAGCAATGTCAAAAATCTCAACCAGGCAGAGTTAAGGATCTCCTCTGGTGCTGTTTGTCTCTGTTGTCATGGCAACTGGAGCTTTGAGCAAAAACACAGTCTATCCGAGAGAGCAGTAGCCTTGTGTGCCTTAGCGGTGTTTTGACAACAGACAATTAGCGGTGACCATGCAGCCTTGAGGTTGCCACTGTGTACGGCTTTCTCTGATCCACAGTGGCAATCTCGTTGCTCTCCGGAGTCTCGCAGCTCAAGTGAAACAAATAGTCTCCAGCTACGTTTCTTGAAAGGCAAGCCACACATTCGCACTCACAAAGCCCAGCTTTATTCCCTTTTGACTGAAAACACTGTGCCGGCCAAAGAACTTCAAGTGGTGCTTTGTTTTAACGTTGGAGTCAGGCAACGGAGAGATCTTAGCAGATCTTAAAAATCAAAAACAAATGCTGGAAAATCTGCAGGACAGTTGAATGGTCATTGTTTCTCTTGGGGTGGTGCATTCAGGGCCTGAAAATTGTTTTCCCCCGCCTCCAGCAGTGCCAGGTTTACACTAAAGGCTACTACCATTATAGGAGGGTAGAGGAATGTTAAGCATTTTATTATTTTCTGCCAGCTCCTGTGGGAACCAGCACTCTCTGGCTGTTTCGGGGGCGGCATTTATCGAGGCCACGGTGTACACACCACTGATTAGGGAACTGGGATGTATTCATTGCACACTTTAGGGTGTGGGAGAGAAAGGGGGGGGTTTGCGATCAGGTTACGATGACCGTGAGCGCACTGAGCTGAATGCAGCGTGTCCCAACTCTGTAATACACTGAGCACAACTACGAAATCTTTGTGTGCGAACAAAAGCAACACTTAGTCATAGTTTCATAGCCAGTCTTGCAAAAAAAAAAAAGATGTAATCAAGTTCCTGTCATTGTCATAAAAATGTGATTGTTGTCTCCCCTGGCATGCATCTACAGGCGGACCTGATTGGATAGATCCTAAAATCCAAAAGATCTATGTTGTATTTTTTTTCTGTTATTCTTTTAAAATAATATATGTGGTTTAGTAAATCATCACCTCGTATTAAACAATCTGCTGTTTAGATCTTAAAGGTCAAAAGGTTATTTCATAGGAAAAAGCCAGGGGCAGCAAAGATTTTTTCCTTTTCAGTCAAGGTAACAAAGAAATGCAGAAAGCTGATTCTGAATCAAATTCTTTTGTTAAAACACAAAGCTATCTTTTTTTTTTAATCTTGGTTTTATTCTGTGGTTTCATCTAGCAGATTACATTTCTTCAAACACATTCAGTTTTCTGTTTTCTTTTTTTATAGTGAGTAGTTATGGTTGGTAGAAAGGAATTCCAATGAGGGGTTTTGGCTAATGTAGGGCTTTGCTTTTGTGTCTAAACATACTTTTGAAAAAAAAAAAAAGAAACTCTAAAACATAAAGTTGTCCAAAATGTTTTTAACCCTTAATTACCAGAGCCTTATCTGTATGAAAGAGTAATAATGAGAATAATTCCAATCAGTAATTGTGGTGCCCTAGAAATTTCCCAGAAGTCTCTGCGAAAGTGTGCATTGATGCTCACTAGATTGTCTAATAAAGACCACAATGCATTGTGTTTGAACATTCTTTCCAAAAGAAAAAAAAGTGTTTAAATAAATGTTTTTTAATAAACCATCAACATTTTATCTTTAAAACACAACGGGTTCTTAAATAGTTTTCGTAAAATGCTCGCATGGATTTGATTTTCACTTTGTGAAATTGGTTACGTCATATTCGCAGTTAAAAAAAAAGAGTGGGCATAGTGTCTGAATTGCTTTTAAGATCCAGAGCACTAGATAGTCCTGCACTATATCGTTTTTTAGTAGTTAGAGAGAAGGGAGGGAACTTTAACTATGTTAACATAGAATTGTTAGCATTTCTCAAATGTCAGCCCCCACTCCTCGGAAACAGTTGTCAGCATAGCAATAGCTACTACCATTTGTCAAACTATGAATGCTTGGACTGCAATTGACATGGAAGACTGTAACAACTTAACCTCAAAACTATATTCTTATGGAACCACAATGCAACCCTTTAATTTAGTCATTTGCCATAACATTAGCTATAGCATGTTTTTGATTATTTTAAACATGCAAAAGTGGAAAATGCCATCTAAGAGTTCTTAGATGTGCTGCATGGACTATATGTGTCATTAGTTTTGCATTTATCTGTTGAATCAGTTAAATATAGTTCTGTTTGTTCAAATCTCCAACCAAAATCAGCGTTTTTCAGAGAAACTGGAGTCACCAGCCTTATTGCTTCATCCAGTGAGTCACTGACCTACAAGGCATGGCGTTGCCCTGGGGGTATTTCTCCTCAACACAACTGTGATCAACGTGACTCCACTGCTTGTTTATCATGTTAACTCAGTCTGATCTGTTACTTGTTGCCTCAGATTAGGGTCGGAGATCAACTTTAGAAGAAGTTACCCAACTTTCCTGCTGGTAACTGGTCTAAAAATAAGTCCTAGTGAGGCACGAGAAACCCAGCTTTTGTTTTCTCAGAGGCCTCTTGGTCATAGTTTGCTGTAGGAATTAGTCGTCAGTCTTTATCATTCGGCTTGAAGATTCAATGCTTTAAAGAACAAGCTTTGAAAAAAATCTTTATTGCAAGGCACTGATTTATCATAATTGTGCCTTTGTCAGGAAAGCTGATCAGTAACAGCTAATGCAAGGTGTGAACTTTAGGTGTCCGTGCAATATAGGAAACTCATCAGCTCTGCTGCACCTTTTGCTAAGGTCGTGACTTTTAAAGGTTGACTCCAAACACCGGCTTTGTTGACTCAGCTCCTGTCTGTACTTTAGGACACAGATAGCGAGCAAGCTAACTGCCTCTTGTTGCCAAAGTAACAAATACTACCCGCAATGACCTCACCTACCAGTGAGCTCTGGTGAACTTTGAACAGCTATGTCATTTATTTAATCTATGTGTCATAGGCATTTCCTTTCCCTAGTTCCTCCCCTCGGCCCACCTCCCTCCTGTCTCTATACTTCATGTGTTTTCTTTCCCTAGCAAAGGGAAATCCTATCCCCAAACCTCTTGTTTTCCTTCGTAACCACTTATGTCAATGCTTTTGTTAGACTCCATTGTGACTTTTCTTTGCCATGATTATTACCACACTTTGGCATACTCCTAAATCCACTTTCCCAAGCTTACATAATAGATATTACCCAAGATTAATCACTCGAGTGAACCTTTTTAATACGGTGACCTGCACAGTATAGGTTCTAGTTCCCATCTGATTTAACAATAACAAAACAAATTGCCCTAAAGTGCTGCAAAGCAAGAAAAAAAGGCTTACTGCAATGCATTCCTCCCTGGCAGATTCAATAAATAAGCATTAAGGTTGCCATAAAACAACATATGTTCCTCTTTGTACACCATCATCATCTGGTTGCTCCAGCAATCAGATGATAAAAAAGCTCTCTCCTCGTCTCCCTCCTTCCCTCAGCTAACACCTTTGCCCGGCTGAGAGTGACTCATTCATATCTCATGACTGATTTCCAATGAAACTTGTTGTTCCAAGCAGCAGTTTCCGGAAGGCAGGCGGATTGGTGATTATACCATCACACCACAGCGGGCTCCAGGGAGTGGGGCTGACATAAACAAATATACCAGGCACAAACTGTACATACTAATGGCCCTAATTGCTTGTCAAACAGACATTGATGCAACGCAAGGAGTGGATTGTTTCTCTTTAAAGCTGCAAGTTGTAAATCTTTAAAGAAATAGAAGACTAATCATTCTGTTTTTGGACTGACAAACAAAATCTTACTTAAAGGTTCATAGAGATTCTTGGACTTTGTAGCAAGGATTCTGTGTCATTTAGTGGTCAAATCCATCCCATTTTTTACCCCATCCTTTGAAAAAGGCATTTTATCAAAAATGAAATAGACACCATGGCGTAAAAACAACAGAACTGTTAAAAATAAGACAAAATATTATGAATCTCTTATTTTCATTTGTTAAATAATCATATCTGGGAAACGTTGGTCTGTCTTCCATTATCTATATAGTTGTTAAGGATTTAAGACAGTTATTAATGTTTGAACATGGTGAAATCTCATCCATTCACCTGTCTATGCCTATAAAAGATACGGGCATTTTCCATCCATCCATCCATCCATCCATCCATCCATCCATCCATCCATCCATCCATCCATCCATCCATTCATCCATCCATCCATCCATCCATCCATCCATCCATCCATCCATCCATCCATCCATTAGTCTTTCCGTCTGTTCATACAGCCACATCTATGCATGCATGTCCATTCATCAGTCTGTCTTTCCATCCCATCCATGCGTATCAGAGAAATGGGCTTCATCCATCAATTCATCTATCCATCCATGTCAATCAAAGATGACCTCCATCTTTCCATCCATCAGTCTGTCCTTATGGTCCATCTATAGTCTTTTCCTGGGAAGTCATGTAGGAAACTTCTCAAAAAGCATTAAGAAAACATTCATGTCACAAGCTCAAAGCATCTCAAAAGTCGGATATAGATGCTTATGAATGGGGATCCTCAGCTTTCCTCCTTGGGGATGGGGAGGTCCTTGATGACTCTCTCAGGAGCTTTGGGAGAAGTCACCTCTGGAGCCAGTCTGTCAGAATGATCAGAAAAAATACAATACAAGAAAATCCCCTTATGAAAAAAAATCAACCTGTCTTAATCTTGATATTGGGGCTTCCCTCTGGAGGCTGTAGACAGAATTATAGGCGAGCGCCTGCTGAGAGCCACACTCCAGTGGAATCAGAACCAGCAGGAGGCTCCATAAAGGTGCAATGCTGATTGAGCAGTAAGTAGTCTGAAGTGGGGATGTTGGGAGTCTACACCCATGAGAAATAAAGTTTGTTTGCTAAAACAAAGAGGCATTGAGATTCCAAACTGTAAATGCAAAACGTAACCCACTAAAATGCAAATACTGCTTAACAGATACATCTAAGGGTTGTTGTTGTGTTTTTGATTGCCATGAATAGTTTTATTTAGAGACAACAAGCTCTTTTTGGGCAAGACGTCACCACATCATCATTTACTTAACAAATTCAACTGATAGAACAGTCTTGTCAGTTTACATTAAGTGTCTAGTCTTTTACAAGTACATAAATGCATCAATCTAAACTAGCTTTCTTCTAATCCAGCTTTGTTCGACAATGCATCATAATGGTTCTTGACATAATTTTATATAATCAAGCCTAATGTTATTTATTCTTCCTGGGAGATTTTGGATACTCTGTTGAAATGTAAATCTTCCTGCCTTTTGTACATTGTCTTATTACTTCTGAGGTCAAGAAAATACATCTCTTAGCTTTGACTGTATATGAGACCTGGACTGACATTATCAACAGAAAATGAATTACTTCTGGCTTCAACAAAATTAAGTCAATTCAGTGGCTATTTTTTTCTATTTGGACTTTGCCATTTTGGAGCCAGTTGTCATTGGTAAAAAATGATTAGTCCGAGTTGGTCTGAGTCAATGTTTCTATGGCTACCACTCTCACCAATCAGGAGTGAGCTTCTTTGAAGTCCATAGCCCTACCAATTGCCTACCAATTGAAAGCGGGCTTGATAGAATCAGAAAATCAAACCACCACACTGAGGCACATGATTGGCCAGTTTACGAATTGAATAACTTAAAAAAACTGTTTTTAGAGGAATGAAAAAAGGTATCAGAGCAAGAATGGTTATTCTGACAAATAGACTGAATCAGTAATAGCTGCTTATTTCTCTATAGAAGTCTATGGGATTTTGGCTTCTTTTAACCAGCAAGTACTTCCTGTTTGGAATGTGACGAGGAAGGGTCACTTAGTCCAATTTTCACTTAAAGTCAAAGACTGTAAGTCAAATAATTGACAGTGTTATTATTATATTCAGGCTTAACATTGCTTAACATCTTTGAATGTACATGAGAACCGAATTGAGTGAGTGTGATGTCACCCATAGAAAATAACTTGCTTCTGGATCCAATGAAATTAAGTTGATTCAGTCGCCATTGCTTTGTGGTAAAGATATTGCCATATTGGAGCCAGAAATTTTCAATAAGCTGTGATTACTCCAAGTCGGTCTGCGTCAACGACTCAATGGAAACCACTTTCGCCAATCAAGAGTGAGCTTCAAAAAGTCCAATAAAATGCCAGGGATATGATTATATTCAAGCTAAAAATGCCGCAGAATAGAGGAGCCTGTGCACCGACCCCCGCTACCTTCACAAACAAGGTGCTGCTCTCCAACACATGTTGACGCTAATGATAAAGAATGTGAGAATTTGTCTCTAATCGCCAGATTGATGTCATTTGGAAGTCTTGCAACAGGACAGGGACCGTGAGACCTTCCAACGCAGCTGCAGCAAGGTGACGTGGGAAGACTGACAGACTGGCTGGCAGACTAACGTAGACAGGTAAACAGACAAACAAGGTTGGGGGCAAAGCCCCAGAGAGCAATGACTCCAACCAGCACCTCCCGACTGCGGTAGGCGGGAGACGAGAGGCGCTTTCAGATGCCTGAAGATGGGAGCGCAGTCACAGTGCAGCGCGCTCACCTCAAACACACAGCCTGTAATGACTGGAGACATGGCTGCCTTCCCTGGGGAGAAAAACAAGGCTGGGAGGGGGAGGGGGGACCTCACAATCTCTTTCCCCAACAAACCTTAATGGCTTGGGCTCAATAAACAACAGCAGAGGCAACAACAACCCAAATAAGCCATGACAGCTCGTGGGGTACCTGAGCGAGTTCCTAATTGATCATCCTCAGCTGGAGACTTCTTCTCACTCTGCATCCAGCGCATTCACTCCTCTCATGCATGCAGCTCTCACTTTTCCTGCACCGTGGCTATTCTTAGTGTGCAATATTGCTGGTATTCTGAGAACAGATTTTTTTCATGCCTAAAACATATTCCAAAAAACATTTATTCATAGAGAGGGTGCTCTCTTAGCTGGTTTGATACCATGCCGAGTCTACACCAGACTTATTTCTGGAGTTTGTCCTCTTCGCTGTCAGTCAAAGCGAGTCCAGCTTTAGCCTGCAGCCGGAGCTCCTATTGTGAGAATTAATTAGCAGCCTTGGCAGATTTTAGCACGGTTATTTGGGACTTTCTGAACGTAAGTGTGATATGTGGGGGTCAGTGGGGAGTGACCGGACGTCACCTCACGCCATCGGCTGCTCACAGCAACCTCAACGAAACGCGCTCGTCCCGGGCCGAGCCGGCTAACGGTTTGCCGGGCCTTCCAAGCCGTCTCGGTTGACTGTATTAGCTCAGCCCTGTGCCCACCCACAGAGCCGACAAGCTGGAATTCACACCTTCACACCGTTCATTCTGCAAACGCAGCCACACGCAACACTGAGTCACAGCGGGATGCTAATAGGAGCTCCTTCTTTTTGTTTCCTACTGCTCGGTGCTGTCTTTTCCCCTCTTTTTCTTTTTCTTTCAGATAAGCAAAGGGGGGTCAGGTCCCTGACTCACTTCCTGGCTTATAGAAAAAGAGGTAAGCGCAGGGTCTGCATGGGGCGGCGGGATCATATCGGAAGGAAGAAAAAAAGGAGGCAACTGTACTTCTCTTGAAATACAATTAAACCCCACTGCATGTAGCGCTCAAAGCAATTAGAGAGTGTCAGGCTCAAGTTTTATTTTCCCGCTTTGTGGAGACTGCCCTTCCAGGTTGAGCCTCTGGCGTTTATCCTCGGGGCTATCACAAGGTCTGATCGGACCCTCTCAGCTGTGAGCGGTAATTACCGGTGTCCTTGATATTAGACATGAAATGGGGATGATAACCTTTGGTGTTTGCCTGTTACCCCCACCACCACCTATCCATCCCAACCCAAACGGCCACCCACCTCTTTTAACACTCTTGCCCTCAATCGCCGCTTCATTCCCCTTTAGCTCCTGGGAGTTATGTCGAGAAAGCAGAGGGGGCTTACTTTGGAGGGAAATGTAAAGTGTGCTTAAGCGCCAGCCTCCGCCCGGGGGGTTTGGTTAAACAGCTATCGGCCAAATGGCGTTCTGTCATCGCTGTAGAGTGGGATGACACTGTTTTATGGGAGCTGCTGTCCAGAGCGATGATGGGGGGGAAAAACGACAAAAGGAATCAAACTTCATTTAAATGTGAGAAAAAAAAGAGATTCTTTTCTAGAAATTGTGATAATGTCGCTGTAATTTCAAGAAATGTTGAAATTGCATTTTTAATCTTTTTTTTATGTTCTAAAATGAGACTTTACCAGTAAATATTAAAGAAAGCAGCTAAATGAAAAGAATAATAGCCTATTTTTGACCTCCGTAAAGCTGTGATATTATTAAAGTACCTTTTAAAATAACAATTTTTATTTCACCAACCTGTTAAAATAGCTCAAACATCTGTCATGGCCATGATAAAAAATACAGTTTTAAATAGCAATTCTGTGATTATTTTTTATAGATTTCTCAAACCTGCATTGTTACACAAAGACAATGAATAATTAAATGTGATCAATAAAAAAATCCAGCTTTAAAAAACCAAATAGATGTTTCAAACCAGTTTGGGCCGATGTGGTAAAATGAATGTCACCAAAACCCAAATACTCAAATGCTGATGATGTAACCCTTAACGGGAAAACAAAAATCAGACTCAGTGCTCCTTAACTTAAAGTCTTAAACCTAAAGTGTTTTCATTTTCTTTCACAATTTTCTCATTGATTGGCAAAGTCATGGTCATGGGAAGCTGTAAACCAGTCCCATACTATCACACTACCGTTGTCATGCTTAGGCATTGCTATGATGTTTGTCTCAACGGTTGTGTTAGTAGTGAGACTCAAACCTTCCAAAAAAGGGAGCGTTTTGCCACTTCAGTTGACTGAATATTTGTCCAAAAGTATTAGGAATGATGCAAAAGTTTTGTCTTTGTGTTTTCTTTTCGTTCAGCAGTGTCTTTCTTTTAAGCCTTTTACACCAGAGCCTTAGCTCCAGTAATAATAATAATAATAATAATACATTGTATTTCAAGCGCCTTTCAGGTCACCTAAGGTACAAGGTTAAAAAATAAGAAAAAAACAGAACAAGACATCAATAAGAAATTAACAGAGTAAAACATCAATAAGAAGTAATAGAACAGGATAGAACAAACAGTGTTGACACTCTTTTGCCTATAACTCTATGCACCACTTCACATGTGTTGCAAATTGGCGTAAAACAATATAAAAAGTTGCTTTTCTTGGCATCAGAATCAACAGGTTCATGTTGATCACAACGGTCAAAGAGTTACGGTATGTCGGTAAGAATGTGTGTCATGACATCTCAGTGTTAAAAGGTTAAACTCTCCCCTGGATCAGTGTTTGTTCGGCCCTTTTTATACTATGGAATCATGATCGCTGAGTCCTGCAATAATTTCTACACTGTTATGCCTGTTTGATGTCTTTCTGGATCAGTCTCTAATTGTGTTCTTGGACACTTTGGTCAGTCACTCCTTGCTTTCCTGAGGTCCCAAACTCTTAAAACAGTCTCAGCTGCTCTTTCCAGACTGATGACATTTATGACCCAAGCACGTTTGGTCTCAGAAAACAAAGAGAATTTAACCTTGAGCTGTTGCGTTGGATTGTACTTGATTGCACCTTTAAAGCATCAGAAGAGTCAAAAACAGAAGACAAACCTGTTCTGGGACTGCAGGGAACTCTTACCTCATGATTGGACTTTCAATGTGGGAAACGTGTGAGAACAATCTGAGATCACAAGATTAGGAGGCCACCGGATGGCGTAACGTGAGCCGAAGTGCCCTTGATGAATAAGAAACACCTAGCATTGTGCGTGCCCTCGACCTGTCTCCTTCAGGAGATGACGATGGACTCATTTGAACAAATCGGACATCAGAGGCGCACTTTTAAGAAAATCTTTAAATCAAACTGATTAAAAGAGGAGGACAATAAGTAATGCGCTTGTTAAGGTAATGAAAAATTCTTGCGGGGATTAGCAGACTGGACCTGTGATTACCCGATCATGTTGCTCTGCCTTTGGCATAAGCTTTCATGATGCTGCAGGTTGGCCCAAGGCTACTAATTAGACTAACAACAGTCCCCCCATCCAGTCTCTGATGAGCTGCTTTAATTGGCGAAGCAACAATTATGAAAAATAAAATGAAAAAGCCTGACGGCCAAATCTATGAGCTCCACCTACAGAGCAGAAACTCCTCAGTCTGCTGCCTTTAAAGTCAAACCACACATGGCTGCACAGATAGTAAACAAACTACAATGAGGGAGCCCCGCCCTCCCCGTTAAGAGCACATCTGTCAGTGCTGCTCTCATATCAGTTTGTTGTGCAACATACCAAAAATATTATCTTGGGTTGTAGGTTCGTCGTGTTGCAACAGGCCAGATGTTTTGACAGTCAGATGTCTCCCATGCACCCTATGTTGAGTGTTGCGCCAACCGCCCAAACGCCACCTGGAGCTGCAGCCAAACAGCTCAGGCTTATTATATAACCCGGCCCGGGGCTTGTCAGTCTGCGGCGCGGCGTGTTTTTCTTAGGAGAACACGTTCTGAGGAAAGAGGGGAAGGGATGGGAAGGGCGAGGCGCTGTTGGGCAAACACGCTGCAGAACACCAGCATATCTGAGATGCTTGGCCAAAACGATTTGAGTTCACCGCGAACACACAACCCGCGAGCACGGGCGTACCAAGAGCCGAGGAACCCCGACCTGCAAAAAAAACATGGCAAGGAGGAAACACTGGGTTGAGACTTGTCCCGGGAAAACCTGCCTTTCTCTTGCACATCGTTTGTGCTCCAAATTAGGGGATTTTCTGCAGGGTGCACTGAGGGAAACAACACTATTTGCCCACTTAATAGGACAATATTGATGCTGCATCAGTAAAAATATCACGACTGCAAAAGGCTATCATATTGCAATTACAATTGTTCAGGGAATTCACCAGCACAATTATAATAGCTTTCCATTGGAAGCATAAACAATAATAATATATGCATTTATTGACATCACTTTTCCAGCTAATTTCAACTGAGCCTTTTGTTGGGATTCTTATTGATTTGGTGTGCAGCCTCAATATAAACGTGTCAGGAACTCGTGGTGTAGGATCCAATATGCAAGACCAGGCTTGGTGGCAGAAACAAAACTTAAATGTGACAAAACCCATGGAGTTGCAAAAAGGTGACAAAGCAGATGACCTGACCATGATTAACTGAAATAAAGACACTTATTTGGACTGAGGATATACACAGAAATGAAAACAGTTGTGGATAATATGAAGCAGGTATGACTGACAGGGGACAACTAAAAAACAAAACAAAAAAAACAATGGAAAACAACACAAAACGACACAATCCCCAAAGTACCCCTTACCAAAACGGCAGATTTCAGTTTCCGTATTAGACAACAACGTCCTGGTAAGAGGGGACCTTGAGAAGCAACAGAACCAAAAAAAACAAAACAAGGTCAGAGAAAAGTTCAGGTTCTTGCAGCACAGCAGCAATGAGCGGTTATGTGGAGAATTCCTCCCCAAGAACAGGCACAAAGAGAAGCAGTCCCATTGACTCTCCCCAGGGGCAGGAAACATGAAAGAGAAATTCCCAGGTGACCCTCCTCTGGGACAGGTCACATGTCCAAAGGGGATGAAAAGTGACCATCGTCAGGGACAGGGAACCAGAAGAGGAGTGGCCTCAGCGACCCTCCAATAGAACAGAACACATGAAGAGAAGCGGCTTTGGCAACCCTCATCAGGAGTCAAAAACGTGACAAAACCCATGGAGAACAATAGAGGTGACAAAACAGGTGACCAGACAATGACAAACTCTTGTACAGGTTGCAGACAATTAACAGAAATGAACACAGCTGTGGATTATTATTAACATGACCAAAAAGATAACTGCAACATAGAACTACACAATCCTCACATTACGGAGGTGAATGGCCTCCATCTTCACTGTGGCTGCCCTGCTGAATAGCCGCTTTCTCTGTCTGATACACTTTTGACCCCCAGGTATCTTCCAGGACACACACAGCAAAAAAGGAATCTTATGGTTCATTTAGAAATATAAAAAAGTTTAGTCAACTGGCAAGTTTAGAACCTCTGTGTCGAGCCTAACGACGCTATTTCAAGAAAGCGGGTCAAAGCCTCCGCTCAGAACCCAAAATACACCTTAAGTCTCTTCCTCCAGGTGAGCCTCGTTACCCAAAACTAAAGGCGCGGCGGGTCACGTCGCGGAACATTAGTTCCAAGCAGTGTGGGGTTATTATTTATGGCGCCTGTGTAGAGCTTCATTGTTGATGCTCGCTCCCGGCACCTGCCTGCACACGCTCAACCTCTCATCAGGTTGTGACCGATGTTGAAGAAATCTCGCTGCACCATCTCCATTTTTTTTTCTTCACTTCAATAAAGTAAAGCTGGCAGGAAGAGGAAAGGAGGGGGGAAATAAAGTGGTGGTAGTGGTGGTGGGGGGGTGATTGCCACCTGCCACTTCATTCAACTGCATTTTAATCTGGGGTGTCTGGTGGAATGGCGCTCCACAAATGACTTCACCAGAGGAGTAGAGATTTGAGCCGCTGATACCTCGTAACAAATCACCTGGATATGAGCTATTCGCTTTCTAATGGGAATCCATATTCATCTTCCTCTCCAAAAGCTCTCCTGTGGGATGCAGATGTGGGGCTGCTTTTATATCTTCTCCCCATCCATGTACCCTAATCAACTCCCCCACCACCACCACACATATATTTTAAGGCCCTAGACCGTCCTCTCACTTATATTGTATTTCCATTGCTCCACCATTGAGTTTATGGACCATCTTGGGGGTTATTAATGACGCGGCACAGAGTTACACATATGAATATGGAGATCAGCCACATTGTGCATGGGCTTTCCAATATAGCAGGATTGATCGAAATCTCTGGCGTCTTGTTTGATGGATGGAACCACCCTTCTACTCTGTGCGCTTTGCTTCATAATGCACGACCCTCGCCGCCATTATCTTTGTATTTAAAACTGGGGGGTTAAAAAAAAACTCCCCTGAATGAAAAAGCAAGCACCACCAGCGACTTCAATCCAATTGATAAAGGGGTCAACTTCATGGTACAAAAGGAATCCAATTGAAAGTGTATAAAGGTTTAGTCCCAGTGGTCCTTCTGCAATGTAAAGAATATGCGTTTTCTTAAGGATCCTAAAGGGCACCTTCATGCTTTTGGGGGAGCCTGCAGTCTAGATGCGTGAGATACCCCAGCGAGATATGTTGGATGAATTATAGCAGAGGAGGGATTTTATTTATTAGGTATCTGGGAGAAGCTGGGAGCATGTCAACCATTGCTGCCCCATCCGGGGTCCTATCATCTGTATTGTTGAAGGGCAGATAAATGCTGTGCAGCTGTTTTCATGCTCGGAGATAATAGACACAGTTTGAACTGACATTAGTGGAACATTAGTTTGAATTTCTGTAAGAAGAAGAAGCGTCAGGCAGGATAAAGAGTCCGTGGTCCTACTAATGTTTTATTGATTCAGTTGCTTACAACTCATGTAATGCATATGGATGGACGGCAGGATTATCTACTGATTGGCCAAAATAACCCCTTATTTTTTTCATCTTTATTGTCTGATGGGATGTTGCCAACTTCAAGCCTCTTGAGTTGGGATGGGTACCGTAACTGGTGCTAAAGTAAATACGTATTTTACCACTCATCACCACTGCTTCGTTTTTTTTCTTGAACAGGAACAGACACGTGAAAAAAGCAACCCCAGAAACCCTCCTGAGAAACAGAAAAATGAAGAAGTTCTTTTCTCTCATAAACTGTGGATTCTCATAAGTTTTGTTTGACATTATTCTTTGAAAAGTTTATATATAGATTTCGCCCAAACCCACTTCGTAAAAAGATCTGTGGCTGTTAGAATGTACCTGCTGCTCCACACGAGCGAACTGTGTCTCTGAGCAGAGCTGTAGGATTCTCGTAGCTTAGTGTTCGCAGGCAGGGAAGGTGCTTTGTTACAGTGTGCGGTTCGGAGAAGGGTTCGGACCGCAGTCCGTTCAACTGTAAATGCACTTAATAACAGTCATAACAATAATAAAAGCAAGTTTAGAAGAAAATCTCGCTCTATGTCGGAGCTCTGTTTGTTTACAACGGACCGTATAATATCTATCTGACACGTCATTGGACCAACGGACAGCCAATCACATAATGTGACGTCAGCACTAGTCGAAGGACCCCGAACAGTTGTTGCAGGCCGAATGGTTATGGTACCTACAATGTAAGTGTTTCGAACTTTATATATTGAAAGTTGTTGCTTGAACGTGCGTTGTTGAGGTCAGTGTGAACGTAGCTTTATCCATCAGGTTGCCAGATTAGACTCTTTTCCTGTGAAGTGCATCCAAACCTTTACTCACTTTGCCTTTGTTTGCTTCGCACACCCTCCAGCCCTCAACCATTCCTAAATCAGCCTGCCAACAATCGCTGGAAAAATTAAATGATTGGCTAGAATTCTACAGCAGAACTGAATAGACTAAAAGTTATTGACATGAACGACACTAAGCACTGAATGAAACACAGACGCTTTTATATGGTACCAGTAAGACAGTATATGTCAGTACCGGTACCAACTTGGTGCCAACTTTCATTGCCAATCCCTACTCTTAACTACTTTAAACTGGCATGACTTTAAAAGTCATGCCAGTTCACCAAGTGGTCTTTTAGTGGCGTATTACTACATAAGGGAGAAGTTCTCAATTAAAATTCACCAAAGCTAAAACAGAGCCAAACATACTTGAAGTTTTGTTAAAAAAAATGCTTCCATAGATATTTATTGTTTATAATGACTAAACTCTTTTTTTCATGATCTTGGTCCAAACAGACTCCAACTCAGTAACTATTAGCAAATTCTTTAGCGTCTGTATGTGTACGAATGCTAGTAAATTAACTGTGTAACACGTTGTAAGTTAATTTGTAAAACAGAATTTAAAGGTGCTACGACAGTGTGTCTCACCGGGGTGCTAATTTGTTAGCACGCACACATAAACTTTCCAAAACGCTTGAAGTTACAAATATGGAGCCACCTAAAGCCTGTCACCTCTTCGGTAATTTAGCCCAGCTCTTTGTCGAGTCTGCTGTAAATTCCATGCTTGTCTGCTGATATTGTGCTTTAAAGTTGGGCAGTCAAAGCTTAAGTACAGAGCGAAATCTAGCACTTCTAGAAATACCATTCGTACATCCTCTGGTCTTGCTTTTCTCTAAAGCTGAACATAGTAGACATAGCATAAATACAAATAAGATAATAATGTGTACACCAGGTTTAAATAATACACTATAAATGTATTTTGGTAACATAAAACGTTTCATATAAAAAATATGATGCTACCTCATTTTGTTTGATTCTAAGTAAAAACAGCAGACAAGACACTAGTAATGTTGTTCTTTGCTAAAAACAAAAACAAACAATAGGTCTTTATACTGGTCTTTTTAATACGCTAGAAAAATGCAAGAAAACCATATAGACACAAATACTAGGGGAGTGCCACAGGGCTCAAATCTTGGCCAACTTATTTTCTGAATTTACATGCCTCCATTTTGTTGGATAACATGTGATTAAATTACCTTTTACTATAGTCTTACTTTCAAAACCCCACAATCGCAAAAGCCTGAATCCCGCAACGGTATGTCTCACTAATGTAAACGTTATACTGTGGACAACCCAGAATAGACAAAGCCAGAAAAGACAGCTGTACTAAAGGCAGGTAGACGTTAGCTTTAATTATAATTCAAGGGTTTAAATTGATAGCTTTGGAGCAGGGGTGGAGCGTCCAACCTCTGATGGAAGTATCACAGGTTTAATTTTAGTTCTGTTTGCGTGTATGGAAGTGTCGTTGGGTAAGATACTGAACTTTACGTTGCTCTCAATGTTCTGGCTCTGATGCCATCAAGAGTGTATTTTGTGAATGATACACATGTATGATACTTTTTTTGTGCTTGTTGCTGATGTGATGTTTGCAATTGTTGTTTTCCTCAGAACAAACTGGGTATTATTTTTTCCAAAGCCCTTTTGCAGAATATTTGCTAAAAGTACTTTGATTTTGGTTTTTGTCCGCTCCTATTAACCGTGGCATCATCCACCTCTATCCTACCCCTATTGTGACATAAACTTTTTTAAAATACACTAAAAATCCAAAATGAGAACCATAAAGGTTGAAAAATAGCAAAGTGAAAACATAAAGTTTTAAGAATTTCTTTTTTCAACATGCAGCTTTACAGATTAGCATCTTATAAAACTCCTTCCTGCCATTCCATAATTTTTTAACATGTTGCATTCGGAATAAAAAAAAACATTGTGAATGTAGGTTTATGCTGCTGCTAAGACACAGAGGCTCACTTGAACAGAGGAGTTTTGAGTCACATTACATTTGCAAATATTTGCTCAGCATTCAGCTCATGTGACTGACAGGTGTTATCCTGTTTTCAGTGTTGTCTCCATCCAGAAGGAATCGCTTGCATTATACAACAACAGCACACTTCTAACTTAATAAATGCCGTTTACACTGGTTAATAATTAGTCAATTAATAATTCAAAGTCAAGAAAAAAGCACAGCTGAATTCTGTGTTTTTGTATATTTTTGGTGAATTTTTTTAAAGCACCTGGAGCTGAAGACGATGTGATCCTCGTGTATTGTAAGTGTAAACACACATCACCATAGCAACCAATCTAAGCATCTGCCATGAGGGCTTGTTGTGCAATACCAGTGATCTTCAAAATAACACAGAAAGTATGTGCATGAGATTCTTTTTTGTATAAAATCGGTTGTCTTTTTTCTCATTTGAGCGTCCACCAAGTGGAACGATTTTGTGTTTCAATCACAGCCAGGGAGGTGTTGTGTTTTTTTCTTTTCAGCCTCAGCGTCCATATCGCCCTGACCTGCGCTGGTAATGAGTGTCATCTGCTCATGCTTGTGGAGACCTCCGCAGCATCAGCTGATAGTCATGTTTGCTCCGGGGTTGTTATGCTGGCTTGAGAAACTGCTCGAGGTAAACAAGAGGAAAACAGAGCGCCTACACATGAGACCAGCCTCTCAGCAAATGACATCAAATTGCTCTCCTTATGTGTTTTGCTGCTACCACACATCCACCCCCACCACCACCACACACCCCTATGCTTTCTATTGGTTTTAACAGTAAAGTGATGCCGCCATCATCAAACCAGCAGTTTCTGGGTAAATGTTCGAAACAACAGCTCGGGAGATAAATGCACACAGTTCAACGCTTTTTTTTTTTTTTTTACTCAGAAGCCTAGTTGTGTTTTTACTTGTGAGTGCCGATTTCATCACACAGCTTCCACACAAGCCGCAGAAATCCAATGAAGATGACGGACTATGGTTCATGAAGTCAGATTTACACAACTACAGACCGGTCATGAGGAAACTGGCAGAAATATGGAACTACAACCTGAACTCTTTGGGTTTTACTCAAGCAGAAAGTCCCTTTTTATGGCTACAGCTTTCGAAACAAAGAGATGTACACTTTGCCTCTTTTTGGAGGTTATTTCAGTCAAACCAAAAGAAGCATTGCACTAGTTCCTCTAGTCTGCAGAGGTTCAATAGCTATGTGTGGCTTTTTGACTCCTCCATTGTGACTCTCTAGGTAAAGAAAAAAAATGTAAGATTCGAAAAGTAACTATAAAGTCAAAAATTAAGTAGTAAAGTGAAAAAAAACTTAATTCAACTGATTCACAAACAGATAAATGACAGTATTTATCACTCTATGATGTTCCTGACAACAGTACCCATAATTGTCCAAATATCCATCTATCTTTCGTAGTTCAAAAAGGTTGTACTAAAACATTTTGACAGGGTTTTAAGTTCCGCGTACCTTAAAAAATCATTTTGTTGACATTGACCACCAGACTTCAAACTTAAGTTGCACCAGTTTATGAGACAAATTTTCTATTTTTGAACAAATTCAAGGATTATAAGAGCGCCTTATGGTTCAAAAAAAGTGGTGCAGGTCACTAAATCTGTTCTGAATTAATTCTACTTAGTTAGATTTATGAATTTCTGGCTAAGATGCATCATAAACTGTTTTTTTCCCCATTATTATTACTGCTGATATTTCACTAGCTACTACTAATTTGCTCCATTAAGATAATCCTATGTGGCACAGGTTGTCTTTTATTTTGAAAAGAAGTCATGTAAACTTCTGTCAAAATAAAAGACACCCTGTGCTACATAGAGTCTCTTATTTTGAAAGGAGGTTCAAATGACAGTCTTATTTTCAAACAAAGACATGTGAACCTCTGGTAAAAGTTGTAAACTATTTAATATTTAGAAAAAATGCTGTTATCTCTCTATGTTTATGTCTTGTTTATGCAAAAATCAAAAGTTCATTTATATTTATCGTATTTTTTTACTTATTTTTCTATAGGGTGACGTAAAAATAAGACTTTGTGGATCCTACTGGGATGATGAGAAAATTGACCCAAATGAACCAAGATTTGTGACATTTGCACTGCTCTGACATTTCGCACCAAACTGTAAGCAGTGGACTTGCACTAGTAAACAGTAGGCCATGGGCTAAAAGTCTAGTCAAGAACCTGCTTTTAGTGCGTTCACGATTATGCATCACATGCCCGATGTGTCTGTAGCTTTAAAGGTTGCAGACCCCGGTCTGGAACAAGCCCGCCTCACCTCCGGCCTTCGTCATCATCAACCAGCAGCCTCACAGGGCAGACAATTGGGGGATCAAGGCCGGCCAGGAGAAATCCTGTCCCCAGACATAAAAAAAGGATGCACAGTGTGATCTCTACCCCCCTCCCGGTTGCCAGGAATTCAATTTCATTCAGCTAACATCTGCCAGAGATAAGTAAAACATAAACAATGTCAGTGACACACAAAGAAAGCTCAGGGACTCTTCTTTCTTATTCTTTTTTTTTTATTTTTACCAAATCAACACACAAACTTTAATCAATATGATTTTTTTTATTTCTTTAATATATGGATATAAATATAAATCACAAAAAGATAAAACAATGTGTTTCTTTAGCCTGTAAAGTTTTCATTGTAGTTGAAATCGTACAAAATTACCAACTCATGTCTGATGCGTCCCGCCTGCTTTATGTGATTGTAACTCAGTGCTGGTTATTACAGCTGGAGTTCTCATCCGCACAAAGAAAACAACAAAAAAAGATTTGTAGCTTTTTGTCATTGTTCCACCTTTTTTTTTAGCATTTGTTACATGACTTCCATTCACACTAAGTTTTTAAGACATATCTCTGACTTTCTTTTGGCAACAGAGCTCACTTAATTAAAGGGCGCATTAAGCAAATTACTACACTACACTACCCAGAATGCTTTTAGGGGAGTCAAGAGGCAGGGGATTTTTCAGAAGATTTGATAGCAAGTTTTTCTAGAGAACTGTGTTGTTGCTCATGTGCGTTTGTTTTATCTGTAATAAACAGCGTTTCCTAAGTGCAACATAAAAGACAGGCAAAACTTTATTGACAAAAACTGTCAACATTTTTCAGTTGTCACATAAAATACAAAACAATACACTAACATTTTCAGTTTATGATGTTAAAGCACGGCACTTATCACTACGCCGAGCTCATGACTACCGTACACACCAGGCATTTAAAATGTGTTCATGAAGGCGCTGAATGCAGGTTCTTGAACGCGCTTTTAGCATAGGGTGTTCACTGGACAGTCGCTGCCCGATACAAGAACATGTACCTACAGTTGGAAGAGGTTTGGTGCGAAATGTCGAAGCGGTGCAAATCTCGTGAATCTTGCTCCACGGTATTTATTTCGAAGCTCCATTCTAATTTATGAAAGACTTCCATGAATGAAAAAGGACGCCTCTATTCGTTGCTACTAAATCGGAGTCTCTGATTGGTCAAAGTTCAACCGGTTTAACTTTCAACATGTGTTCAATAGCCCCGCATTTGTTTATAGAGCCCATAAATGGACTTGATGTCGACACGTGAACTCAAGAGTTTTGAAAACCAAAGCGCACCTTTCTTCACCGTTCACATGACTTCAAACTTGAACCTGCATTGTCGAGGCCGATGTGAACGTAGCATAATGCTCCAAACAATCCACCAAGCAGTGCAGCTTCTCAGTCAATCCAAGCTGTTCAAAGTCGTACTAAACCATTTTGACAGATTCTTTAGCGCCGTGTGCCACAGAAATCAAGTACAGAACAGTAAGCAAAACCAGAATCCATCCCTAAGGCGCAGTGTTCTTTTTTTTGGATAAAATCACAGGATTTTAAGTCCGCCTTATAGTCCGAAAAACAAAACACATAACCAGAAGAAGCATTAATCATCATTATTGGAACATATACCGTCTAAAATTGTTTTCCTTCTTCATTCCTTTGTTCCTTAATCAACAGAGCCTGTTTTAGGATAAAATACCTCCATATGAACAGCTGATGGGTGCTTCGGTTCACTCCTCAATGTCTCATAACTCAGTGAAAAATAAACAAAAGTAAATATATCACCATATCTCATACACATCAGTGAGACCATTTTAAACCATTCAAATCCTGTAGCTTTAAAGGCTAAAGTTGACTCCAGTCTGGTACTAATTACAT
Source organism: Oryzias latipes (assembly GCF_053564925.1). Classification (NCBI taxonomy): domain Eukaryota; kingdom Metazoa; phylum Chordata; class Actinopteri; order Beloniformes; family Adrianichthyidae; genus Oryzias; species Oryzias latipes. The sequence goes on along the minus strand of NC_136256.1, from coordinate 13,100,018 downwards.
TAAACTTTATGAAAAAAAAGTACTTTCAATGGTTATTAATTGACAGTAGGCAAGTATCCAAAAATGTGCATGAAAATTTTCGCTCTACGGGTCACAGAGTGGTCCACGATTTTGATAGTTGCTAAGGGGAAAGAACTGGAGATGCAACACAGACAATGTATACTAACTGACAGATGTGAGACGGATTCTCTGCACAACGCAGCAGAGATGCATCGCAGATGGACCAGTGTAAATTTCTGAGTGAGGCTGAAGATGCCACCCTCCATTCTTCTGTTTAGCTTAACCAACCAAAGAAAGAGGCAAGCTTCTGTTTCAAAGTCCACAAACTACAAGGTTTTGGAATTATGGCAAGATACCCCCCCTCCTTTTCTAATTTCCCCTCCAAAATAAGGTGATCATAGACGTCTTTATACGACAAAAGATTCTTAAATGTGCTTCAATGCTGGCAGTGAGCTCAAGAACCTTTCAACAGATCTGGTCCGAAAAGCACATAGTGGTTTTCCAGCCCTGGAAAAATTAAGCGTTTTTCCTTTTTTTATGCCGTTTGCTCATTTTTTCCTGGTTGCTTTAGGCTGATCAGAATTTCCTAATCATGTCTGCTGTGCTGAGCATAAATCCTCATTTGCTTCTTTTTTCTGGACTACAGTGACCGCTTGGAACGACAGTGGAAGAATACTTGAGCGAATGATTGATCGACACTGAAACTGCTGGATCTGCAGGCCTAAACAACCGCTTTACAGGGGGAGATGGCAGATAAATCGGAGGGGGAGATTAATGGGAAATGAAAGCTGAAAAAGAAATTAGCTTCAGATGCGTCTTCAGTTATTGACTTTTTTTTTGACACATCTTCAGCTTTTGCTGAGCTGCTGGATCAGTTGATATTTCACCCTAATGGGACCGTGTGACGCATTTTGGCAAAGAAAGAAAACGGGGAGAAAAAAACCCTGCTCGGTGAAACTGTTAATGAACCACAAACATCGAAAATGTGCTTCTTTGGAGAGGCTGCTGTTAAAAAAACGTACCTATAATTTTGTTTGATCGCTCGCTTTTTCGTTTTTAACTCTCAAAACTAAAAAATTACAGAAAGATTATTGTGTTCATAAAACACAATATTTTTTGATAAATTACTATAAAACTCCCACAAAATTACAAATTTAACTAATTTTTCCAGTTCCCTATACAAGACATGCATGTGTTTCAAAAACTATACCTTTGGATTCTAACAAAGCCTTTTATTGATATGGAGAGCAAAGCTCAGTTTTGGGATAAGGTGAATTTCAAGGCAACCAGGAGAACCAGTTATAGCATTGATTTAGGATTAAACAAGACTTTGCAAAGTAGTCAATGAGGAAGCAAGAGGTTGTGGTAGAGCCAAGTCTAACAGTGGAAATTCATTATAATTAAACATACGGAAGGTATTTTAATAGGAAAAGATCCTAGAATGCTAGTAACCATTTATTTGTGATACACAAACAAATAAGTCTCTATTTTTTGGTATATTAGACTCTGGGCCGATGACGTCTTGTATACTTGGTATGAACTCGGACTACAGATGAATAAACCCCAGAGCCTAGACGCATTGATGGTGGTTAAAAAGTATAATTCCTGGTAGAGAACGGAGTGAAGGAGACCCAGTGAAACTGTCTGGAATCCACATAAATAGACATTCAAGAATTTAAAGGAGAAATTGTGATTGTGATTGTCTGAGGACAAAAGGTGGGCAATTTAACTATTGGTTCAAAAGAAGAGGGTTGTGGAAATAACAGCAGTCCACAGTTTCTGGTAGTGAAGTAGATCTCCCTTATGGAAATTGTGCCAAAGGTTTATTTCCAAAGAATCGTGGGCTAATAAAATAAAAAAAAGAAATTGAATAATTAAGATAAATGCTACTTGAACTATATGGGACCCAACACAGACCTTTGGGAAAATGCATAGCCTTGTAAAAATCCACAAAACTTCGTAAAAAATTTCCAGAAAACTGCCCAAAAATATATTTTTGGGCAGATGCTTTTTAAATCTAAAATGCACAGGTACAGTTGTATTATGTCAAATAAATGTGTAGAAGACATGACCAGTCAATATACACACTGGTTGTATCAGTGATTAAATGATGGATGGATTACAGTGTTGTCTCATATGTACCTTTATTTTTTCATTCTTAAACCACAAATTATCTAATTTACTTTCAAAAAATTGATTTCATATGACTGTGATATAAATTGTATCTGACCCAACACAAACCCCTGTGGAACTAGACAAGTTCTGACAAAAACTTTAAAAGAAATTGTTGACATTTTGAAGTTGCAACCTAACATATTTTTACACATAAAATGATCTGGTTTTAGTTTGATTTTATTTAAGTGTTTAATGTGCCCAGCCCGCATGGGCTTATATGACACCGGGAGACAAAATACAGAAAAAATACAGAAAAATGGTCATCACAAAAATACAATAACCCACCCAATCAGAGTCTAACAGAGTACAAAGTGTCCATACTTATTGGCCATGCCTTTGCCACAAAAAATTGCTAAAAAAAATATATTTTTATAAAGCCACCGTAAAATTTTATCTTCAGATAACCAAAACAAATCAGGACATTTCTTTTCAATTACCTCATACAAACGAAGTATGTGTTTTTCATACAAAAATTCTTTAGTTTTGTCAAGTCCAATATACTTCTAGAAGACATGATCAATCAATACACACTGATAGTATCCTTGATTAAAACCTGTGGACCTCATGGCTTCAATAACATCGTGCTGCTGTGGTTTAAAAATTTAAAAATATATATTTAAACTGATAACAGTACAATGAATTGTATTGGACCCAACACAGACCCCTGAGGAACTCCACAAGTTCTGTCAAAGGTTCCCAGAAATCTGGAACCCGAGAAATTATAAATATAAAGTATTTCTAAATTTAAAAAGCTGAAATTTAGTTTTGTGAATTCCAATATAATTTTAAAAGACTTGATTAATCGATACATACTGATTGTATCGTTGATTAAAACCTGTATACCTTGTCTGATAGCATAGTGTTGTCTTGGATTTATATTAATTTTTATTCTTAAAGCAGAAAATGCCTCATTCACTTCCAAAAAAATGGGTTTAATATGATAACTTTCAAATTAATTGTATCTGAACCGAAGCAGAACCATGCAGAAATCCACAAGTTCTGAAAAAAAATCTATCATTTTGAATATATGAGCTATCCCTACACATTGATGGTATTGCTAAAACTTGTATGCTGTGTTGCCTCAGATTAAACTTTTATTTTTTTGTAAACCATTAAATGACCTATTTCTTTCCCAAAAAACAAAAAGAAAGTTTTAATATGATAAATATAACATGAACTGTATTGGACCCAACACAGATCCCTGCTAAACTCCAAAGGTTTTAGACGCCTCAATCAATACTGTGATAGTATCTTAAATTAAAACCTGTGCACCTTGTAAGATTACAAAGTGTCTCAAGTGTAAATGTTTTATTCTTAAACCACTAAATACCTCATGCCCTTCCTATTGAAAAATACTAGGTTTCTTAGTAAAGAAAGAGGAAACCCCCTGACACCTTTCGACTCCCAAACCATCTTTTGTTGTCTTCGACGCTCCTCCGCCGTCTGACAACCGGCGAGCCCGTCGGACCATTTCACAGCTGTCATCAATAAAAGCAGCGATGTGCTCCGCCTTTGAGCAGCTCTCTTGCTGCCCTGCTCTGAAATTGATTGCCTTTTGAAGTAAGTAAGGAACACATAATGCAATAACCTTTTGCTGATGGAATAATACAATTTTCTCGTCGCTGCTTCAAAGGAAAAACATAGGCCACTATCGTCGCTAAGTATTCTCTGGAGAGGAAAGAATGCTGTATTTGTGTTTTCTTGCATTTGGAAACATGGAAAAGAAGAGAATCAGTATTCATGCAGACTTTAGTTATTTAGTGTGCAGACCTCATTATATTAGCATACCAGGAGGTAAATGACAAATAAATGTCGCATTCATTGGCTCCTCTATTTCCACTCGACAATGCGTGTTCTGCATGAATGAATATTAATGCACGGCTTTACTGGGATGCTACTTTTTGCAGTTAGCATTCTCCCTTCTTTTTTTATTTGGCGGGGGGGGGGTTAGTGAAAAGGAGAAAAGGGAAACAGTCGCGGCGGCACCGAGGAGACTTTTAAGCAGCGCACATTGTTAGCACTGAAAGTGTTTCCTGCTGGTAGTCAATAAACAGGATGCTTGCTGTGTCATCCCAGCCGTTTGAAGACAGCTGCTGCACAGCAAAGAGAAACAGCTTGGATTCTGTCACTTTGAGCCTAAATCTATTTCCAGGATTTATTCCCAGCTTTTTCTTTTTGTTTTGTTTTTTCCAAAGTTTTTTTTTTTTTTTTTGCTCTTCTCGTCTCGCCTCCTCCAACACCACAAGCGCTTCTTTCTTGGCTCCGAGCCCCACTCCCCATGAAGCCAAGCTTCACACACCTGCCCGTTCCTCGAAAACAAAAAAGCTCCCAGGTAACTATGGAAATTCCAAGAACACCTCGTTTTTTTCCTTTGTTGTTCTGGGAAACAAAGTTGTTCATTCCTGTGCCAGGAAACCAGGACAGTTTCTTAGCCCCGATGCAAAAGTATTCAGTCATTAGCGCTCATTACATAAACCACTTCAAGACAAACATTCAGAAGCACTTTCAGACTCTGTGGTTTGTCAAAGCACTTTTGCGCAATCCACGAGGATAAACCTACTAAGACAACAAACACGACCTGCTGGATGATCACTTTATGACCACTGACTTTGTAATAGAAGCAGTCAGTCCTGTTAAAACAAAAGATGTCTTCCTGCAGCTTTCAGCACTGTTCAACCCTCTGTCCTGTAGGATATTGCCCTGTAGGCCGCACCGTCAATAAATGGTCTTTTTGAACTAATTTCGAACAAAAAAAAAAATTTTTTTTCCACGAAAAGTGTTCAGACGCAATGCATTGTTGTCTATATTCACTAATCTAGTAAGCATCGATGCACACTGGTTTTTTGCTAAGACTTCTGGGAGATTTCTAGGGCTCTGGTTTTTGGAATTGTAGATTCAGACATATCTACTATGTACATGTATCGGGCGAATGCACTATATAGTAAACTATGTAGTGAATATTAAAGGAATAAAACAATAGACCTATCTGTAACTCCAAACCGTAGTTGCAACATGAAAAATCAAGACTGATATCGTTAAATCAAATGTAACTGTGACTGTGCTAACTCCCAACCTTTATAGTAACACATAAAAAAAACATACCGTATCTTCTGCACTATAAGGCACACTTAAAATCCTAAACCTTTTCAAAAATCTGCATAGTAGGCATCTGCCGTGCCTACTAATCCGGTGCGCCTTTTGTTTGCTCTGAGTTTCGAAACTTGTAAAAATGTTCTTGTGTGTCTTCAGAAAGCGCTCGCTTAATAGACTGTTGGACCATTTCTTGCCGACAAAGAAGTGGCAAATGCCCAGATAAGTGTGCCGTGCGAATTTTGAGCTACACGGGGGGGGGGGGGGGGGGGGGGGGGGGGGGGGGGGGGGTCACAAACAATGATTCTGGGAAACCCATTTGATCTTTCTAAGGAATCGTCTTGCGGCCATAGCCCTGTACTGTGTGGGACATGTCAAAGAAGTACAGTTTCCGTCCTGTGCATCATGTGAGCCCAAATTAATTTCTGGAATTTCCCCCCGTAGCAGTTTGTGGGCTAAAGTATCTGCTTTAACTGTTATCTGAGCTTTCGCTAAAGCCGGCATCATTGCTGAACAGCCACCTGACAATGAGACTGACCCCAGGAATGATGAGAGGGAACCTGGCACGGTTGATCCCGAAATTGCGCAGTTATTTAATTCAGACACCGGAGATGAGAACTTTGACAGATTTGTTGGAGAAGATTGATTAAAGAAATAAAGTGAGTTGATTGTTAAATAGTGGAATAAAGTTCAGCTAGACTCACTGTTTTGCTACACTTTCTTTTTTTTGCGCCTTATAGTACTGTGCCTCGAGTACGGGTTAAGTACCAAAAGAGACCCCTTAATTAAGACTGCGCCTTATAATACGGCGCGTTATGGTGCGGAAAATACGGTAGTTAGGCACCTTTACATACTTAGCCATGTTAGTATGTTCACAACACCTCCGAACCTTGACATGCAAAAAACAGACTGATACCAATAAAACATATCTTACTGTGATCTTGTTAACTCCTGACCCTGTTGGAACGTGTAAAAAGAAAAAAATACAGTCAAACACCGCTACACATTAGCCGCATTAACATGTTTACAAAGACACCCAACCTTGTTTGTAACGCATGAAAACATATGGATCCTGCTAAATCAAACGTCATGGTCTTATAGTAAAAAGAAAAAGCCCAACCCAAAGAAATGGGACGTAGCAACAACAAATCAGCTTTCAGGTCATGCAGTGTGTCTTGCATGATGTTGTGAAAGCATAGTCCCATATTGATCACATGTGTGTTTGTGAGATCTCATGCGTCAGCGTTGATGCGGTAGATGCCATGCGCGCTCTCATGGCTAAACCATCATGGTGTCAATTAAATAAGGATTGAATTGAATAAAAATCGATTCAAGCTGCGCTGAAGAGACGAGGTTTTCTTCAGACTGTCTTGTCAAACCCCTTTTGTTTGCTCAACAGTTTCAGTGGAGATTTTCCATGGAGTCAACCGCCTTCCCCCATTCACTCGTCGTGGAGTAACATTGAGTATGTCCAGTTCAAATGGTGGTCACTACTCCATCTTCCTCCAGGGACCAACGTGCTTCCTTCCTCCTCTGTTCCTGGCCAAATCCCGCCTCCTCCCATTTCCATTCCCCAGCCCTCTTCCTTCCTCACGCATTTCTTGTGGGAAGCAACACTTGCTGCCTTTTTACTCTCAGTTTCCTCCTATCCCAATAATTGCAGGATTTCTATGTTTCAACAGAAAACGTGGAGTGCTTGTCATTGCTTTTCTGGCACGGCGCTCGCCTCTGTCAGCTGAAGCTGGACTGTCAGTGGCAGGCTGTGTTTGGACACTTAATCTGGTGTCAGAGACAACCTTGGCTACTGTGTGCTCTCTGACCTCATGCCACTTTTTGAGCAAGTTCCTGGCATAAATCACACCACTCCCCACCTCTGTTGGAACCTCATCCACTCATCTGTAATGACCTTTGCGGGTTGTCATCTTCACAGCAGCAGAAACACCACAGCGCTTCAGATTGACCTCTTATTTTAGGACAAAAATGTATGGATGTGTGTAAAAGGAGAGGACTACTTCTGTTTAAAGCCATTTCCCTGCATTTGTTGCCATGACATGGCGAAGTGGAAAATTCTTATTGTTTATCACCACGGCAGCTCTATTGAGTTAGTTAACTCAAAACAGGATGTTTCGCGTTGCAATTACCACTGAGCAGGACTGATGGGGAAAGAAACTATAGCTGAAGGTACGAAGAACAGTCATTTCTGTTTTTCACTGGGTGGAGGCAGCTCATTGTTTAGCCTCCACTTAGTCTTTGTTCACAGCGCTCCGTTCCATCATTAGATCTAATACAGTCGGAAAAGTGTCAGCTAACACTCTATCATATTGAGCTAATGCCTTCTCTTTGTTTTTCAGTTTACAGCTTTAGCAGCATGAAGGACCACTACTGTACTGTTATTAACTACTGTACTCTTATTTATCTGGGAGTTTTTCCAAAAACATATCTTCTGAGATTTAAACAAAAGTTTCTGTGAATGGCCCTTATTTTGAAGTCGGGCTTGCTAGCTAAAATGTCTTATATGGATTAAAAGGTAAACCTTATCTTTTAGTTTTATTTCCTTTTTAGACAATACTTTGGACATAATGCCATTGAATAAATTAAAAACAAAATGAATAAAAAGGTAAATCGCTATTATCCACCATGCAAAATCAACTTTTCCATTTGTGCATTTTGGAGTATTCGTCTAAAAACCTGTGATCTGAGCACCAGCCCCCACCCGACCCACGGAACCGAGGGGGTTCTTATGAGCTGATGTAGAAAAGTTAGAACAGCTCCTTCTAGGAAGAGTCTGCACTGCCAGAACCGCCCCAAAATAAAAAAAAACTCAAACAAACATTTTCGCAGCAGCCGGCTCTAGGTTGACGTCATGTAATGGGCGGCACCCACAAGGATGGAAAGGCAGTGCCTCAGGGATCGAGTGGTTTCACTTCCGAGCTGGAAAAATAACTAATGTTTAATTAAAAAAAATCAGTCTTTTTTGTGCAGAAGGTAATATACACGCGCATATTGATGAGTATAAAAAGCTTATAAATAGGATGGTATAGGCCCTTTAAACTCTCAAAATTAAACTTTATAAAACATTAGTCCAGTACAATAGAATAAAAATAAATCTGCTCTCGATGGAAGATTTATGTCAATTTGGCAAACTGATAGCATTCTATCATCATTCTATCGGCACAAAGGAGGTTGATTGACAGTGTTCTACAGCCAATCAGGATGCAGCGCAAATTTTGCTGTAAAGAAGATAAAAGAAAAAGGACACTAACTTACATTCCCTTTGAAAAAAATCTGCAAAACAGAGACATAGTAGCATGACGACTGGAATAGTATAGGAACATGTGGAGAATATGGACCGGAAGCGCCAAGGTCAAAGTAGAAAACACATCAGATTGTGATAGAGATTGAATGAACCAAGATCCTTTGGCACTTCCAGATCCAAACAGACAGGATGGTAATGGTGAACCAACCAGACATTATAGTGCTGGATAAAGAACAGAGGAATGCTTTTGGTGCATGTGGCAGTACCAAGCGACGGTAGGGGGCCAAGGCTTAGGGGAGAAATCGCCCACACAGGGTGACAAGGACATTTTTAAACAAATGTACGAATACAAAAAAGTGACTCTGCAATTCTTTTCAACCAGTACTACACATCAGTGACTTACCAACAAAAAAGAAACTGTTGGTTCTTGCTTTTGGTCATAGGCCAGTGGTCCTAGCCAGTTTTTGTTGTTTTTTTTATTCTGGCACAGACATTTTGGAGCTCATCACCGTTCCAGCTCTTGGAATCTGCTCTTGCAATCTGCCAGTTTCACTGGACCCAGGAGACCCCGGCAAGTTCTCAAAGCTGACAAACATGTTGTTGACGTGGTTTGGTACCGAGCCAAGTTCTGCTCTGTAACACAGAAATGACTCATTTGAATTACAATATGATTTGAAACCCCCAGCTGTTTTTTTTTGGAGCCTTATTTTGAAGACTTCTGTTTATGGATGTTGGAGTTTTGGTCCTTAGAAACTGGCTGTTAAAAAAAAAAAAAACTCATCCTCTGAAAAGCACCCATCCATCTTTCATACGTCTTTGACTTTTGGATACTATCACATCTGTCAGCCTTCTAAGACATCTCACGCTGCCAGGATGAATGATCAGCATTTTACCGCTGTTAAACACCAGGGCTGTCATATATGGAGTCAATGATTCTGTCTCTGTTGTTTCAGCAAGTGTTTTCTATCCTTTAAAAAGAGAATCAAAAAATTAAAGTTGACTATTTCTTACAATTGAAAACATCTTTCTCTCCAACTCAATAAATTAGGCTTTTTTTGTCACGCAATGTAGCTTTGATTAGGACAGAGTATTAGGGCCACCATAAAAGAAAACACAAACAAATGTATAAGAATGAAGTCATAAAATTATCAGAATATGATCTTTTTATTTTGCTCCTATGGAAATATAGTTGTAATTTCAAAATAAAGTTCTACACTTACAAAAAAAGAAAAAGAAAAGAAGATTCACTTAAATTATTGAGCAGTGTGATGTTCATATGATTTTTCGAAAATGTCTGTAATATAAATCAAACAAGTAATGTTCGGTTTTCTTTTAAAACATTTTAATACTATATGTAACATTATTTTTTCAAAAATGGCAACTTTTTGAAACAAATTAATGACATTTTTCATAGTTGTACAATTTATTCTTGTATAAATTTTGACTTTTGTCTCATATTTTTATATAACTTTTTTTTTAAATTATTGGATTCTACTGTAAGACTTGGATTTTTCTCACAATTGTAACATTTATCTTTAACTTTTATCTTGTAACATTTTGACTTTTTCAACTTTATTTTTGTGTTTTCTTGAATTCTGTTGAATTTTTTTAAAATAACTTTTTCTTGTAAGATTTTGACTATTTCTCCTAAATCTATTACTTTATTCTCGTAAATGTTTACATTTGTTTATAATTGTACAACCTTTTTTTTGAGACTTATTGAGTATCATGTCAAAAGTTTGCAAGAATAATTTCAAGACTCTATTCTTGTACAATTTTGACGTTTTGTCTCATAATTTTATAACTATTCAAATAAAAATGTGTCTTCAATGTTGTGATACTATTATCATATATTTCCTTTTTTCCCCCATCTTTTATGGTGGCCCTAATAGTAGAATTTATGAAACGTGTAACTGCTTTTTGTGTGTTATTTCTGGCAAAACACTTTCCCGGTTACAGAATGTTGCTGATTTATTCGTGCTTACATCCCTGTCATAAAAACCAACTATCGCTGATGCACTGGATGACTCAGAATCGATCCATTTCCACTGATTTAAATGGCTGTGTGAAACTGTTAATAGAACATCTCAGGCCTCCAGGCTGAACCTATCGATCCCATACAATGTTTTCAGATGGAGATTATGGATGCAGCCAGTATGGATTCACTGTTTAAGACTTTCTATGGATGTGGAGATTCTTGACTTTGAGAAAGGAGTGGATCAGAGCTGGCGTAGCTTTTTCAAACACTTGGAAGTCCAGTCGAACACGCTGTGCAAGTTTGCCAATGCAAATGTGATCAAGAAGACCGGCGACTGTCACAAATGTCCCAAACGGATGGGCTTCAAGAGCGATTGATCCGTCTGAGGCTTTCATGACAGAGAAAATATTTCATTATGAGGATCAATACAGTCGTCTGGCTTGAAAGCACACCTTTCATTATGAGCTGGGAGTTAATCCAGCATCTCATCTACGCCTGTCTTGAGGTTCATTAGAAAACTTGGGTTCAAGGATCAAAGCGGCTCCTCAGAAGTCACTCTCACTGGTGTTGCTCTTGTGTTGCCAGGGAACCGAACGGTGAGGCGACAACAGGAAGTGATTTCATTTGCGCTTTCCTTTCACCACACAAAGGCTGTGAGATGGCACGCCGCCGCGCGTGCACCAAGAGTCAGGCTCAACGAACGCCGCTCAGGAAACAAAAGATAAATTATTCCAATGAGAAGCAAGTCAAATCCCAGACGAGCTCACACGATACTCATTATCAGGCAGTTCAAACGCAATCGAAAAGAAAAAGCAGCTGCAGGCAGAACTGCGATACCTCGTCGTGTTTGACAAAATTCTGATTCACTGAACAAGCATTATTACTGAGTTAGAGTATTAACCAACAAAGAAAAACACCCACACACCTATTATTGCAAATGTTTTACCACATATATTTATATTAAAAAGCTTTAGAAATTGAAATTCATCATAATTGTTATTTATTTTCTATGTTTTAATCGGCCCGGACAACTGACTGTCTAATAGAGCTAGACTGGGTGACCCCTCCCCTCTGGCTTAACAGATCAGAAATACCACTGGCTCCAAGAAGCTAAAATCCTACAGACTTCTATTGAGAAAGGAACAACTATTACTCAGTCATCATATTTGTATAATAATACCTCTTTTTTTTAACATGTTTTTGCTAATCCAAACTTTTCTTTCATGAAATTATTTCTGTAGTTCAATTTATTCTAGTTATAAACTGACCCATCAGATGCCTCTATAAAATTATGCAGTGCTTGCTGACCCCTATGTCGAACAATTGATTAACATATTTCTTGTAGCTCACTTTCGAGCGTTAGGGGTGTGGATTTCCATCGCGCTTACTACTGATTGGCAAGATTGGTTGCCATAGAAACATTGACTAAGATCATCTCGGACCAATCACTGTTTACTTACAACATCTGGTTCCAACATGGCTGTGTCTATGTTGCGATAAAAATTGCGACTGAAGCAACTTCATTTGGTTGGAGCCGGAACTAAGTCATTTTCTAAGGTTGACCTTATAGTGACACAGTCCAGTTCCTATATACAGTCAATGGTCTGAACCAGCTGCTCAGTTCAGAATCAGATCTTTCTTACCAAAGTTCTGTATGGTAAAAAAGTTTAGTTTGACCCAAAAGTTTGTCAAGATGCAAGAAATCTAGTCTTTGGAGCAGCATGTGCTTAGGTCTGGTTGAGAGATTATTTAGGTTTCGTATGTGTTGCATAAACACAATTTTTTTTAAAGTAAAAGTTAAAAAAATAACTTAGCACAGTTACATTAACAGCTAAATATAGCAACAAGGAAATGTGTTATATTTAACTCATGCACTCCTATATCTTATTTTTAGAAAAATGCAGCAATTTTTTGAAGGTAATAAAAATCTTTTAATATTTTGTTAACTCAGGCCTAAACCGATCCAGTATGGATGTCATAGGTCGGATTTTCATTGAATGCCCTTCCTGACACAACCCTCTTTGTTTAACCGGGCTTGGGACTGGTACATGGAGACCCTGGCTTGGGCCCCCTCGTGGCTATATTTTGGGGCTAGATTTATAAATACTTTTTTATAAATAATAATAATAATTATTATTATTATAAATGTATTTTTAATCAACTTTGTTTGCAGTTTTTGAGTTCTTAGGTGCCAAGTTCTTAATCCTGGTGAATTTGGTGTGACATTTACAGACATTGTTGACTGTTGGGCAGTAATAATGTAAAATATTATTATTATTTTCTTAATGTTTTGAACAGCGAGTTTAGTTATGTTTGAACACAGTTATCAGAATGCACTAATGACATTTCCGCTGCAAATAGGTTTGGCTTGCTTAGACGATACACACAGTGTTAAGACAATGCTAACTGCATAGCATGAGCGTGTAAGAGTTGGCACTGACCTGGCTGATCAGTTTTTTGCAATTCAGAATTGTTTTTAGCCAATCTTTGTAATCTTTAAAGTGGACACATTTGTTTTTTAAACTTCGTCAAACTCATCTTTATTTTTATAGTATTTGTCTCAACATGGGGTTCTGCTCTGATGGTGTGCTATTTTTTTCCTTTATTGATGTTTTTATTTTAGTACTATTTTTAAAATGTTTTTTTCTTTTAATTCAAGTTTGGATCTCGAAATTTTGGTGTATGGCGCCTTGTTCAACTGTGGTCATGTTAATAATGCCGCAAAGCAAATCATAAGATTGTATTTTATCAAGGTAAAGGCTCTCTATCCTGCAGTTTAGTGTCTTTATTGTGTTTAGCATGTTTGCACTGGGTTATAAACTACTTACAAGTCATGCCAAAGAACGACTTTAGTAACCAAAGTCAAGTACAGTTTATGCCAATATGGCGGTAGATATATAAAACCAACACTTTGTAAAAAATATTGTTTTTTGGTATAATTTGTTATTGTCAACACACAAGAACTAAATTTTTATTTTTTTTAGTTGTAAAAAAAAGACGAATTCATGCTAAATGTAAAAGAAACGGGAAAAGTAATAAACTTAACAGGCGTAAGGCCATATTTTGAGCTAATTTGATTTTATGCATTGTGACAGTTATTATATTACTACTTTTTAATATAATATCTGAAGTTTTTTCAGTGAAACCTCTTTTGTTCAAACACTAATACTAGAATCCGAGCCCAGCAGACCCGCTTCTCCCAGAATTGACAGCTCTGCATCTGCAGCATCGGAGGAAACAGTGAGTCAGCTCCCCCCTCATTGCTCCTCACCTTTTCCTCGCTGTGACTGCCTCGTCCTCCTTTAACCTCATCATACTTTGAGTTGCCATTCCTGAGGAGTTTCGGAGGCTGCGGCGGTGCCTTTAGGTGTTTTCACACATATCATTTTCTGCACTGTTGCTCTTCAAAAAGCTAAAATATGTTCACACCTGTTTGCATTTGCACTCCGTATATGTGCAAGACCATACTGCACAGAAAAGGATATAAACCTTTTGAGAATCCTTTAAAAATATAACATATTTAGCTTTGACTATGGGTCCATCATGTTTTACACTGCTTTTGTGTGATTTATGTGCCATTATTCCAAATGCAACACTCACCGTTTTGAGCATAAAACTCAAAAAAGCTTGTGTGCTCAAAAAATGATTTTGCAGTCGAAACAGAAAAACGTGCAATCAAAACAAATTTCACTGTCGTCTGAGCTTGAAACGGAGCAGGTCACCACAAAAAACAGCCAATCACAGACATGGGCATGAAGGTTGATACTGATTGGTCAGAAATTCTTCCAATCGCGCACAAACCTGATCCAGTCTAAGACTTTTTTAAATGTGCCTTATATAGTTCGGTGCGTCTCTTGTATGATATCATTTTGAATATCCACAATGTATTTGATATTTTGGGAACATAAATAAATATCAGGAGGATTTTACAGTCACAATGTTTGTACAAGATTTTAGCATTTCCAATATTTAACACTTAAATAGGAAAGAAATGTTTTTTAGTCTCTTTGTTGTAAAATGTTGCTGGTATCTACTTAAAATTGAGCGTAGTAGTCAAAAAAACATTATGTGAACAGTAATTATGGTAAAAGTCAGGTTTTTATAAAAACTAACATAAAAAATGATTCCCTTCTAATGACTTATTGTAACAGACAGCCATAAAATCTCAGTTTGAGCTCAGAAATGATGTAAATTTGTATAAATAGACGTTCTGTACCACCCAAGAAAACATTTCATCATTTATGTTAGAGGAAATCTAAATGGTCTGTGACTTTGAGGACATGATTTTGCGCAGCAGCTTCCTGTTGCTCAACATAAAGCTGCCTAATGTGCGGTAACAGAACGCGAGTGCCTCTGTGACTGATCTGTGCTTTCTTCATTACAGACTGTGAGCTCAGAGTTGGAGGAGCCTGATGTTTGCCAGGTCAGAGCCAGAAGGGCTCATCTGTGCAGATAAGAGTGAACCATACCAGAGCGGCCTCGGGCGGTCTCTCTGACATCATCTCATGCCGGCTTGATTGAGCTGGGAAGAATGTTGTATCTCCAACACGTCTGCTAAGATTTCAAGAAAAAAAAACCTTGGTATCAACTAAGGTATCACATGAGGAATGCAGGGGTTGGAGTCACAGTGGTTTGTAGCTTCAGGAGGATTTTTTTTTAATTGAGGTGGACAGACGATGGTTGATCGTCAATGTTTCTGTCCTTGAAGGCGCATTTGAGCGTCCTAAAGTACCTGAAGTCACCTGTATTTGTCATTTCACAGGGATTTTGATCCAAAGTGGTTGTGTCTCCTAATGAATATTCAACAAGGAGCAGTGTCAAAGGATGACTGATGTAACCGGGGCCCCATTCATGAAGACGTGCACCTCTGAAGCCCCAAGCATCCCTGCTGCGTCACACCGCTTCGTCACCTCCATTAATATGGGGATAATAGCTCGGCCGTACCTGTCAGGGGTTAAAAGAAAGAATGCTCCCGCAGTAATTTGTAGTGCTTTTGGCCCCGCTGGGGCGAGGCCTGGGTCTTCTCAGGGGAGCCTCACAAAAGCCAAGTGCTACGTTCCCAGAAACATGCCGGAATTTGGCTTCGGGGCAGATGGGTATCCTTTCGACGAGGAGAGGGTGGAATGTGTTTTTCTGAGTGGGGGGGGGGTGTTAGAGGTAGTAGGTGCTTCTGAGCCAGGACCAAAAATCTCCTTAACTTCTTATAGTGAACGGAAGACGTAGAAAGTGATGTAAACATGAGGTGAGCTGATGAAAACAAGGCTCAGAAAGAGATGGTAAAGCTGATCACAGGTGGGTTGATGGAGCCATTGATACTGAGGTGCTGCAAGTCTCAAAACTTTGTCTAAGTTTAGCATTTTAGCGTTAAAAACAAAGGCGTTTCGGCCCTACAGTTTACACCGATTAACTGCTAAACAAATCCAGTTACAACGTCAAGATAAAAACAAAGTGCAAATGAACACAATATTTACTTTGGGGAAGATTAAATTGGTTTTGCAAATACGTCAAGAAGTGAAAGCAAAAGAGCTGCAAACATCAGGCATGACATCTTTGTAATTAAACCCCTGCAATACAGACAGAAGGATGAATTTACATGCTTCAAGTTAGCTTGATTGGTTTCATTTGAATCCAGGGTGAACATTCCTTGCTTCAGAATAAAGCTAAAATGCAGTTTTTCCAACTTAACGCCAAACGGGATTCACATGCCCGATTTGTATCCGCCGCTTCAAGTTTGCTGCAATGCTTTTAAAAGAATGTATTTGTACACGCTCATGACTTGTTTGGGAGGAGCTACTGTCAAAAGTTTTTAGCTTCACCACTAAGCAGCTGGATGTCTCAGTTGGTTGGGTCCACATGGTGTCAATTCAGCGGCTAAAGAATT
Organism: Oryzias latipes; assembly: GCF_053564925.1. Lineage (NCBI taxonomy): Eukaryota > Metazoa > Chordata > Actinopteri > Beloniformes > Adrianichthyidae > Oryzias > Oryzias latipes. The sequence goes on along the minus strand of NC_136256.1, from coordinate 13,083,638 downwards.
GTGCATCAAAAACTTAAAACCGTGGATCAAGACCCCAAATCTGCCAATCAACATGCATAAATTGAGAACCAAAACCTATGCAACCAAAAGATACAACCCAAAGCACAATCATATTTCTCAGTTGCCGATTTGTTTTCTCGCCATTCTGAAATCGTCTTTTTGAGTCGCGCTTTTATTTTTTGAGTTGCGCTTTTATTGTTTGCTGTTTCGATTCTAAAGTCTGTCGACACGTAAAATCAGTGTGAGGAGTCAGTCAAGGAGAGGGGAGGCGGGACATCTCCGACATCCAGAAGCTCGTTGGCTACCAAATGACTCAGAGTCTTACGTCAACACACCAGTTTTGAAGGTACCAGTAAGTTTTTCATTTTTTTCAAAAGACAATTCCAAAATAAAAGCGCAACTCAAATCAACGATTTCAAAATGATGAGAAAAAAAATCTGCATCTGAGAAATATGATTGTGCTTTGGGTTATAGCTTTTGGTTGCAAATTGTGGGTTTTGGTTCTCAATTTATGCATTTTGATTTGCGGATTTGGGGTTTTGATGCGCAATACTTTAGCTGCTGAATTGACACCATAGGTCCAAGCCTGCTTAACAATGCAGCCACAAGGGCCCCGAGTCCCGGTCTACTTGTGCTGGTCCCCAGCCCAGAAAAAGGTTCAAGTGGAACAAACAGCATCGATGAGCACTTCATGTTGGTCTTAAACTCCACCCAGTGATTACATCATCAACAAAGCTGAGTCCCTGATTGGTTGATATGATGCAACATTGACTTTACAATAAAACTGGACACCAATGCTGTGAGAATTGTGTTTAGTTTGTTCATAGCTTCATGAACAACTGCAAAAATCCACTCACAAGCCTGTCTCAGCCAGTTGTGGGAGGGGCTGAGTGACAGGCTCCAGTATCATCTAATTCTTTCACATTTAAATTAGTGAATAAAAAGGTGCTCACTTGGCAAAATCTCTACACAAGCAGGGTAAAAGACAGTAATACATTGGCTGGAATGTTTTTTATTTAACAATAACTGTCTTAAAAAGTCTTGAGACTGTATTGAGACATTTAAGACGTCTCTAAATGATTTTTATGAGTTATTTTTTTTGCCAAAGTTGCAGCGCCTGTTTAAGGTGTGGCTGGAATTTCAAATGTTTAGAAAACTTACAAAAACACATAAATGCAAAGGACATGAGCTGAATAAAAAAACAATGTAACAATTTTACAAATCTGTTCAATTTTGTAAAATTGAGGCATAGAATCAAATGAAAGAATTTTTGGAGGTGGAATGAATCTGACATTTGCAAAACATAGTATTAGGTTTTTTCATAACATTTAAAAAGCGCTTTTTAATTTAGAGTTTTACTTTTTAACATCAAACCAATTCTAACTTTTTTTTCATACCTGAATGAAAGTTAAGGAGTTAAATTAATGTCCTGGCTCGTCTTGTTTATGAAGAAAAGGCGAAAACATGAAGATTTTCACTTTATTTGTTATGTCCCAGTTTAATTTATAATGTTAACCCTAATTCATTCATTTATTTAATACAAACCGTAGTTAAGATAGGAAGAAATTGTACCTATTAAAGAGGCAAGTCAGTCTAAGGTTAATTTAGTTCTTTTCCAGAAGCTTTAAAATTGTACAAAAATCTGCTGCCGTTGGATTATTAATGGTTTAAATATAATGGGAAAGGAACAAACAGCGATCCGCACTCCAAACAATGAGACCTCAGGTGTTAAAATTAATCTTGAAAAATGGAAAATGAAAGGCATTAAGTTGAGCTTTTGCCAAAAGAAAGAGAACAAAAGCTTTCATTAAGAAATCGCTGCTTCTTTATGTGAGCCCAGGTTTTTTATTCTGAAAAACCCACTGATAAGTGAACGGGGGGAAAAAAAGTTTAATTAGAAGGTAGAAAAATTGTCGAAACCGCCACACTTTTAGCACTCCGACATTCCAATTTGGATAAACCCTGCCTGTCTTTTCCCGTTATTGTTCCTAAACCATGTGTGGAGGTGGAAGCCAGATTTTTAAAGCAGGTTTCCCTCCCAGCTGCATACAGTTGTGTTTATTCCAGCAACAGCGGTTTGCCTGGAATAAACAGAAGAGGAGCAGCGATAAACCGAATGAGAGCGAAGAGCTGGATAAATGAGGGAACGCCAGCAGAACCCGAACACACTGACAGCCACTCAGCTTGACTGACAGTGATTATTTCTTACTGTTTGCATTTTTGAGCAATTAGCAGCAAACCTAACAACAACAAAAAGGGGGGGGACACGCGCTGCACGCACACACAAACTAAGGATCAAGTCAAATCTAATCCTTAAAGCTCCAGCTAGTGTTGCCGACTTTAAGCTCCGGCATCAGCTCTCATATTAAGGGAAGCTGGAGTGTTTACTGGACTTTCCTGAGCCTCACTTATGTCCCTCAGGGAGAAAAGTCTCATCCCATTAACTTAGCCAAGGTTGGCCAGGATTTTCATCTCCAAAGATATGCATTTCTAAACATTGTATAAGCGTTGTGCATTATTCAGTGAGCTTATTAGAGGCGGTGGACTTTGGGTTATTGCAAATCAGAGGAACAAATATTAACCCACAACATTAGCATGCCAATGAGTGTGCTCCTGTGAGTGACTTCCAAAGGATTCACAGAACAGAACCTGGAGGAAGGACTGGTTGGACTCTCAATACAGACAATGAAGGTTGGGATTGTGACATGTGACAGACCTCCAGTTGTAGTGTATGTCTGAACAAAAACAGTATAAAGCCTTAGGGTTTATTCAGACGAGAAGAGTCCATTGGTCCAGACCAAGTCCCGAAACTTGCGTTTGGTCTGTACTCAGACTGACTTCAACCAGACTTGAAGTGTGCGCAAGAGCCTCAACGGAACTGCTAGACACATCTGTGCTCCCCTAAAGATGCGGCTGCTCCTCCCTTCTCCTGAGTGCAGGTGCATGTGGGTAAAGGTACAGTATGTTTATTACATTACAGCGATCTTTAATCACTCGGGTCACATTGGTCGCAAGGCCATCGGAAGGAAATCGCACCGATCGCTTCAAAATGTGACAGAAGTTGATGACTTCATCTGTGATTGGAATTTTACATCTGTGCTTATCGTGCCATTCAACCTTATTTTGAGTGATGAGAAGACGCGATGGCGAAGCATACTCAATACAAAAAATTGCAGTTTCCACATCCCAGCGTTTTCAAGGACAACCTCGCTATCACTGCATTCTTAACACAAAAGGCGTTAGACATTTTATTTTGACTCAGTGAAAAAAATAAAAATCCCTGGATGTTTACTTTCTAATGCCACTATAACATCAGCTATAGTCAATTATGATATGGAGCAGGTGGAAAATAATTTCAAATGTAACATATTTTTTTGTATAAGCATGATTTGGTATGTTCACGCTTTCAAAAAAAAACAAAAAAAACTGATTTACCACCTAACCTGTCTGCACCATTACTAAACCACAAACTCATATAGACAAACCTTTAAAAATATATACATATCTATAAAAACAGAATTTCAAAGATCCCTATATGAATAAAATACCAAACTACTGAACTACTGGAGACTATCGCATCATCAGGCTTTAAAATTATAAACAACAATCACAAGATTCTTGCAGTTATTGTGGACAGTTCAAAGCAAAACCGGCCAACTTTAGTATGAACTATACTGTACGATTGCGGTACCGACACAATACAGTTGATGCGATGGCCGATCGCTATGAGTATAAACCAGCCTGCAGGCTTAAGCTGCACCCTCACTGAAAAAACTGTTCAGGACTGTGCAGGAAAGGTGGCAAAGCTTGTCTTTTTATCCTAGTTTATTTATGAAACTCATCCATCCCTTAGGACTGAGCTGTGTCAGTGTGACCGCAGCTTTTATTCCTCTGATATTGAAGAGTAATGAGGCACAGCAGCAGAAAACCACACAGACTTCAGGCCCATTCTGCAGCTGCACTCTGCTGGCTAACTGCAACGCTAGCAGCAGCTGAGACACATGGCGGAAAATAGACGTCCCACCAACTGTATATGTACTGGCGCTACAATTCTGCTCCACTATCACTTCAATCTCAATCTCACTATTTGTCTGAGATTATAACCTGTTTATTGGGAGTTCAGGGCAAAGTTTTAGCATGATCTTTTCAGTGGCAGACTGGTGCCAGGTCACCTTATGCTTTGCCAAGTATGCAAGCATTCATCATACAAGAGAATCAATGTCAAAAAATACATCCACAACTGTCAGAAAATCATAATTTTAAAAATTGGAACAAATAGAAAAATATTGGATGGTGGTGCAGTGGCAAGTGCTCTCGCCTCACAGGCCCTGTTTCGAATCATTGCTGGGACCTTCTTGTGTGGCGTTTGCATGTTCTCCCCATGCATATGTGGCCAGGTTAGGCTCCGACAACCCTTCAGGGGTCACCACAGTGAATCAGATTTGTATGTGGTTTGGCAGAGATTTTTTATGCCAAATGCACTTCCGGACACAACCCTGTTTTTATCCGGGCTGGGGACCGGCACAGGGAGACCCGGGCTGAGGCCTCCTTGTGGCTACATAGTTGGGCGTTCGCACAAATGGTCTTGCCCAAGGACACACATTGATGAAGCTCATCGAACCTGATTTCCCAAATGCCAGTCCCGCACTTAACCAACTAGGCTATTAGGCCACGTTTGTAGCTATTAATTTGACTTACCAAAACAGACTGAGATTCATAGTTTTTATTTAAACGGTTTGAATAAGAGCCAATAACACGACCGTGGCTCGTACTTTTCCCATCTCATTTATGTCAGTCATCCGGCGTTTGGCAACTTCCCACTCAGGCTGCGTCCATCAAGTGTTCAGCCAGCAGTCTCCGCCTGCACCGACTTGTCAACCAAATGACGCACGCAGTCCAACTCAACCTGACCCGGTTTCTCAACTCACTCGACTGCCTCTTATCTCATTTCATATGTACTGGAAGAAAATGTCTGTGAGGGACAGAAGGCAGTCGTTTTTAACTCGAAAACACTTTCTAATGACCATCTGTTATGGAAACTTGCTCTCCATCTGATGGAGAATTTCTGCAGAAAGCTATGTTTTCACCCAGTGTGGGGCTTTCAATGGGTCTGGAGCTACATGTCACAGTGAAAACAGCCACAAATGCAGGTTACCGAGCTAGTTCTAAACCAATTGAGTCAGGACAGACAGACAGAAACAAACCAGACAGCCAAATAACCAATACAAATCTGCTGTGAGCAATGAAACAAGCAGCAGAAACACTCCCTGACACTTATTTTTTTGGGTTTCAGAAGACCCCAGTACTGTTTTTTGCACTCCAAATCTCTCTTTCCTCAACTCAAGCATCATAATCCCTTACTGCTTCACCAAACTGAGAGCTCTGGCTTTGACAGGTACGACTCTACATTTTTTTTTCCTTTTTTTATTTTTTTTTGACACAGGCTCCTAGCACTCATCACTCCTCCAGCCAGACAGGTCAGTAATGAGAAAACCTTGTCTTAGTCTGAAAACACGAGTTTAAACTTCTGGAAAAAAAAAAGAAAAAAAAAAAGAGCTTTCTCTGTTTGGATCTTCTGTGAGCAAAGTGGGTCAGTCGTCGTTCGGCTACGTCGTCCTTCCTCTGGTCATATGGGCCATTGATTGAACTCCATCTCAACTTGCCGCTAACTTGTGCAGAGAAGCAGAAGACACGTTATCACTCAGGAGGGAAAAACAGGGCGGATCGAAGGGAAAGATGATGTTTTCGTTTGCTCCACTGACTCTGGGAGAGAAACATGTATGTCTAAATATAACAATGCCACTTTGGGGAAAAGGCTTTTAGCTCTCATCTGCACCCATATGGCAGATTAACTTTACGATATCCAGCTCATCTTTGTGTTTTGATTAAAAGTTCCCCCCCAAAAAAATACATTTTTGAAGTCTCTGAGAGGTGTGGTGTCTTGTACAATTTTGTCTAGATTCAGATAACCAACAAGCCTCAAAGGATTCATGATGAATTGAAACACAAGCTGACATTAATGACTCAAATTGACAATAACAACCAGCACCACGTTGTTTGTTTTCGCCAAATTTCAGCACATCTTTTTTCCCGCCCAACACCATCCATCATTTAAAACCACGGGTCTTGTGAGCGCCCATAATGTGCTCGTAAAAAGACGGATGCTGCTCCGCATAAGCAGCGGTAGATAATAGCCGTTTTTTTTTTTTGGGACCGGAGCGTATTTGTCACTTTTGTTTGTACACCAGAAAAAGCAAAGTACATCAGCAAGGACAACTGTGGCTTACACGATCCGCTGGCAGGCGGCCAGGCAAAGAGTAATAACAGAGATGGGAAGGTAAGAGGAAAAAAAAAAGAAAAGGAGCAATCTTACATCATCCATTTCACTGAAGACCGACAGGAGAGTGATAGACTCTGTATGTGTCACACAAGGGTGTTTAAAGGCTTCAAATTGCTCTCCAGACTACTGGAAACGCTGCATGACTAACCCCAGTTTCTAACTTACTCAGCTCTCTGTAATTATTTTGTCTAAAAACTTGACATTTATGTGATTTACTTGACAACAGCAAAATCACTGATGGATGACAAATTAATCAGCAAGTGTCTGTACTTTGAAATGTTTTTCAAGCATTTTTTTCATGTATTTGTTGAATTAAACGCATTATACTGTTTGTGTCACCCAAGTTCTAATCTTAGATGACTGTTTACAGTGTTAATGTTTGGAGTGTTGGTACTGAACCCCTAATTCACTCTCCTTTTCTGCTTTGGGGGCTTTTGGGTGAATTCCTGCCCCCTTTGACAAAGGGTTTAACCCCATAAACCTGAGGCTTCGGAGCCACATGTGGCTTGGTTGAAGCAAAATTAAATGTTTTTAATTAAAAATAAAAAACAAGTTTTAGGACCTAATGTAGCTAGGGTCTTATCGGGCCAATTCCAAGCCTGGATAAATACAGTCTTTTGAAATGCGACCTCCGTCTGAACGGCCAGGCCACATGTATCCGACCCATACGTCATTGATACGCTACAAACGTCATAATTCTGCGTTGAAGTAGGCGGGAACGAGAAAGTAAACATCAACCATGGCGGACGATGCTACTGAGACCAGTAGGTGGAAAGGAAGCGAGGTCACTGATTGGATTAATATTTGGGGTGACAGCTCTCTACAGGCCAAACTCACGGGCTCTTATTGGGATACCTTTTTTTCCTTTCCGACTGTGGTTTGAAGCGCGGGGGAGACTTTCTCCAGGGCCGAAGGCGGATGGATCCTCCTTTGGGGTTCACTTCCCCGTTCGGACCCTCAGATTCCCCAGAGCAGGTTAATAAAGAGTCAATAGCAGTTCTGCTGGGGGGAGCCTTCTTTTATTATCGTTCTCCTTCTTCTGTAACACATAACATGAATGCGCGCCCCCAAAGGTTGCCCCCTCTCATTCCCTCCGGCGCTGCACGCGCTCTCTCCTCTCTCTTACACACACGCGCACAGCCCCAGCACATACACATCCCCATTCCCCAACAGTGGGTACAGACAATGCCGGGTCCAATGCCTTCTTAAAATGAGAAGATTGTAATTGTGCTAGCTCCTTTGTGAAAGTAAATTTAACAATGCAAAAAGTGCTCTGCTGTTAACGACACTGTGGTTGACATCCATTGTTAACGTTAGCTACTTCCGAGTGACGTCGTTCCCCGTTAAGTACTCTTCTACGCATGCAAGTCACTTCTGGGTAATTTCAAGGTCACACAGGAGATCACAAATGTTCGTATTTGATTGGAAATGTGAATGGCCTTGCAAAAAATTTGATTTTTTCAAAAAATCGGAATTAAGCATTAAGCTCTGCACTGTGAACATAATCTTATAAAAAGCAGATTTTAAAGTGAACCAGGCAATTGTTTTGAATCGATGATGAATATGTACGATTACAACCTGATAAAAAGTTCCTTAACAGTTTGTAGAATTGGGCCTGTTTGTGTGTGTGTATATATTATATATATATATATATATATATATATATATATATTATGATCCTCAATCTACCCATACTTCCTTAAATCGACAAATTGAGCAACATTATTCTATCACGAATGCTTATGTAACTTTTTAAGCTCATAGATCTCTGACTTAGGGCTCAACACTCATTTTATTGGTAAAACTTTTTCTCCTGTGGCTTTTGGATAAACTGCAACCAAATTGAAGCCACAGCCACCTATAAATATAAACTGTTATTACAATTTCCAAATAAAGCCTTTATACAATTTCAGGGAGAAACAGGGGTGCATTGCAATTTTGTATCGTTTTCCTAATGATCTATTACTTTACATTTTTGTTTATATTTTTTTTCTTTATATTTTATGGAAATAAATATGAAAAAGCCAGCTTCTGAGGATGTACATGTTCTGCTCCTGGAGGCACCGCTTCAAGAGCAGATTTTCAAACATTGCAGTATTCAGTGTAACAGATTGGAGACACCAAATTAGAAAAATAATTATGAATTGGTCCTATTGTAAAATAAAATGATAAACCAAAAATAAATGATTATATAGCTTAGTTTTGTAATATCAAAGCAAGGGAAATATATATTTTTATACCCCCATAATGTAACGGGGGTGTATGTAATTTTATTTTGTTTCCGTAGCTTCTCATTTTTAAAAACAGCACTTTCAAATTCCTTTTAATCTAGTTTTATGCTCCCCTGCACACACCTGCTGTTTAAAATGTATTACAATCAATCTGTGAGAACCCTCACAAAACAGGGTTATTTCTGTCAAAGAATGGAAAGCTCACCCAAAGCTGCAGAAGTCTATTAAATACATGGGCTCAGTAATCCTCCACAAAGAAAGTAAACTGAATTTCTCCTGTAGAACCAGCAAAGGGGTCATCAGTCATCACTGTCCTCCACACCATTACAGTAACATTATTGAATGAAGGTTCTAAGGCCACGCCAGCTGAGTGACCAGTTGTGTGTGAGGTGTTGTGAGAGAGCAATAATGTCAGCGTCGCTGCCTTGGAGTCAAACACGACGAGCTCCATTCATAGCGGCCTAACAGTACAGAGGTGTTCTGGGAGAATGAAGAGACGGAGAGGATGTGTAGGTTTGCTTTGCATGGCCAAGGACAATTAGCAGCTTTATCAAGCGTGGCAAGAACAAATACCGTCCAGACATCCCCCTCCTTCCTTATTTCCACTTGACTGAACTCTAATTCCTTTCCTAGCCATGATGGAGGGGACACCAAGGAGCCACAGCATACGGAAGCTGAAGTTTAGATGTTTAAATAGTTGGCTGTTTCAAGTGTGCAGTTCACTTATTCCCAGCCAGTTCTAGTAAGGGTAGTGAGACTCTGCTGGCTGCACTGTGGATGAAATTTGTGGTTCACAGCTCCTGTTTGGTCAAAATGTTGCAACAGTCAGATAATAAATGACACAAATAATTATAGATTACTGTTCTATCAACCATAGTTGATTATGTTGAAGAATAGTAAAAGGTGTATATCTGTAGAGTGCTTTACTAAGTGGCTTTAAGGCACCAACCAATAACCAACAGGAGCAAGGTGGGTTCAGTGTATTGCCCAAGGACACTTTGGCAGACAGGGCAGGAGCTGAACCTGCAAACTTACACTCAGATCTTAACCGCTCTACTTCTGCTCCACGACCACCCCACAGGTTTCCATTATACTAAAATGATTCACAGTATAATATTACATTTGTCCTAACTTTTGGATTATAATCCTATGCATGATGGGTTCTACCTTTTTCTTTCATCTGGTACCCTGTAGGCATCTTAGTATTGGACTGCTATTGGCTGTGATGTAAGTATGTGGGAAGGGGTGAGTCCCCAAACACAGCATCCATTAGCTTTTGCGGTAGGTAAATCTTGTTGTTGTCTCAACAGTTTGTCAATGTTACCAGAAAAAGCTGATAATGGTATATGTAATATGATTTGTCTATCACTTAAAAAGGGTTTAAAAAATTGTGACAAAATTGAACTCATGAAAACAGTTGGGAGAACAGTATCAAGAATAGGTAAAATAGGGCATCTATTTCAGAAAGTAGACAGTTATCAACACTTTACTTGCTTGACTAAGTGTGCTTTTATAAGGTGGTTTTAGAAGTACCATATCAGAAACATAACATAAAAATAATGGTCTTGGCACAGAGCCCTGTGGGACGCCATTAATATATTTGCTGTAAATAGCTCTCCAGCTCCCTATGTTGAATTTATTTGAAATCATAGTAGACTTTTTAACCCAGGGTTAAGGTAAGTGCACAAGAAAAAAAAAAACAGTCCTCCCCCATTTTAAGGCAGTCTCATAATTGCATTGTGACATCTTATCAGGGGCAGAAATTGTCTTCTTCAAAGTATCGAAACAGCTACAAAGAACTAAGTGATGCTTTGATGTTTGAAAAACAAAGTCCACGCAAATATCTTTAATGACAAGTGAAAAACAGTGTTGTCTTTCTTCTTCAGCAGGCAGATACGGCAGAGATGGGAGCATCTTTATGCCCTGATTAAAGGCTGTCAATGACAGTGAAACAGGCTGGACAGCATTTGTAAAAATGGTCTTTGTGGGATGACTATAAAAGCCAGCGCTGGCCTTTCATCATGGCATTTGTGTGTGCCAGTTGCCGAAAAAAAATAATGACTGCGCCTTTCAGTATGATAAGCACTTTTTAAGTGGGCCTCATTCTTCATGGCCCATATCCATTGTCTTACCCTGTCAGCAGTGGGAACCGCACGGCCATCCGTGTCCAGAGGAAAAAAAAAATCACAGTGTGGGGTATTTTCTGAAATAGATGACTTGTGACACTTCCGATGTGACAAACGGGGAGTATGTGCCTCCACTGCAAAGTTGAGTGTGCGTTAATATTTATAGAATCAAGGTGGTAGTTACAGAAATGTGAGGTAATTACACTGGAGATAGGGAGAATGGATGTAAGTCATAACATTACACTGTCATATACAAATGGGCTATAGGGGCATAGATATAAAAAGCCTTCTTAGAGTAATAACTCTCAAATAAGCTGGGTAAGCAAACTTTACAAAGTCTCTCAGAGTTTTTTTTAATGTATTTTGGTTTTTCTTTAAAAAAAAAAGAAACTGCAACCCATTCTTCTACAGCCCATTGTATGATTTGACGGGATGTAATTGCATTTGTGTGGATGCTGCTTGTATGAGAGGGAAATCATTGCGGCAAACTTCCCCCTAATGCGCCCATTACTTTATAATGATGCCAAGTGTTCAATTTCTCAGTGGTGGCATGAATTTGTAATTACCACATATGGATTTACCAGCGTCTTCTGATTGTGGGAGAAACATACTGTACTTACTATCGCCCCGGGTCCAATAACCAGATGTTGAATAGTTTCAAGCTCGGCAGCAGCTCCCCCTCCGGAATGAGCTTCAGCCGGTCCGATGGGAAGTGTTTTCCAGTTAGCTATCTCGCTGCGATCAATACTTGACCTCCTCTCGTAATGCTCGCAGAAACCTAAACTTCTAATGAGGGACTTCTGTAGCTGTGTTTCACAAGCTGTGTAATGCATGCGGTCAATAGGAGAAGGGATCTCCAGGGAGAACGCAGAAGGATGACAGACCGGACGGGACCCTGACCCAGAAACAGCTTACCATACACAATCACATTTTCATCCCTACTGGTAAATTTATTTATTCGTTTATTTTTTTAAGGATATAGCCGGGCGTCCCTTTGTCAAAATCAGATTCCATTTTTTTAAAAAGGTTAATGGTGAAGCTTGTGAGTAATATCCAAGGCACAACAAAAAAAGAAATGTTTGGGTTGAGGCCTTTTCTGATGGGCTAACATTTTTGCTGCAGGTGTGGATGCTTCCTGATGACCTTTGTCAAAAAAAAAAAAAAAAAGGGGCTGATTAAACAGAAGGCAGCACAGATGAGATAGCAAGACCACACGGCTTTCAGAACATGAAGGCCAACTCTATAAATCTCATTACTGCTTAACTTTCACCTGTAAAGTATGTCAAAGGCAGAATAAAGATATACATTCACCGCACTGCAAGAAGTACCCATCCATATAATTAAACTCAGGTGTTGCAGTTACTTCCACGGGGACAGGTGTGTAAAATCATGCATCTCGACATGCAGACTGCTTTTATAAACATTTCTGAAAGGGTAGGTTGACATCACACAGACTACTGCAGTATAAAGACATTCTTTTTGTCGTGGATGCAGCATAAGCATTCCTATTTTTTGGATCATAATATTTATCTATCTCATTGTGAAAAAAAATGCAAAAAATATTTTTTCTATATTTTTTTTTAACCAGGGGCGGAGCTATAGGGGAACCATGGGGGCACTGCCCCCTTGAGCAAAAACATTTGTCCTCCCATTTGTTCCCCAATTTTTGAGTTAATATTATTGTGTATCCCAGCCCATCTGGGCTTTCAAGGATTTCTACACGTTTTTATTTTTTACTACAGTTTTACATCAATAATAGCATCTCAGATAAAACAACTGCTGTTTTGATATTAATAATAATAAAACATATTTTTTATCCTTTTTATTTGTAATGGTCTTCCACTCTGCTGTTTTCAATTGCCACCCTTCCAGATCTTTTAGCCCCACTCTTATGCCCCCAAATAAAATGTTTAAGCTCAACAGTTAAACAAGAATGCAAAAGACTTGAGGCATCAGTTATTTTTACAGTTTTCCCTTAAATCCAGAGATTTCTTCCATTTTTGATGATGGTCCATCCATAATCTTAACCTGCTGCATCCCTTTAGATGGATCAAGGGGCCTGTCCCGGCTACCATTTGCTGAAGGTGGGGTCCAGCCTGGAAAGGTTGCAAGCCTTTCGCAGGGCGATAAGATGGTTACAGTTATTGATTCAATATCGTCCTAAGGCTTAAAAGATAGATAAGAAACAAAAAAAGAGCCAAAAGTAAACACGGAAAATGTAGTCATCCATTGCAATTGATCCAAATGCAAATAAGGTTAAATTGTTAGAAATATTGCTTATGTTCATTTGGTATTGAACATTTTTCACTACTATTCCATTCCCATTTAACATGAAACTACAGCAATCCTACTGCAGATCTGGACTCCATCAACGCCTCCGTCTGACTTGGCTTGCACAGGTCAGAGGTCACACAAACAGACGTAAAACCTCGGCCATAAAAGAGAAACAGGTCGGGGACCGCAATGATTCAGTGCAGAGACCGAGAGGAGATGGTTATGGACGAGCGATCTGTGCAGTCGTGGCAATGTGGGTCTTCAGCAGCACAGAAAGGTAGGACTGAGGGTCACGAAGGTCAACCTCAGCTGGTTTCTTTGTCAGAAAGGAAAATTAAGAGGAAGCGGCAGTAACAGAGTGAGTGTGTGTCTAAATGTGAAACTGACAAAAGGAAGATGCAACTTTGCCTGCCATTGTAGTTTAGAAAATTCTAAGAAATCAAAGAGTCCTGGACTACAAGGACCATATTGTTTTTGCAATTCCTCTTGCTTTCTGCTCCGATAAGCAAAAATCTGACCACCAGCACATACTCCAAAACTCACCAAAATTTGTGAAAAATGAATTTTGGGCATAGTGAAAGACAGGCAAAGTATGAAATGTGGCAATTTTCACATTTATAAACGATTTGTGAAAAAAAATTGTCGATTTTAACAAAAAGTCACACACACTGTCACCTTAAGTCCACAACCATAACTGAAGTTTCATTGAACTTTGACCGTGGGAACAGACCACCATCTTGAATTTTCTCAAAGAAATCACGCTTAGTATCACCTACAAGTTTAAACTCTTACTTAAAACTTAAAGGGATTTTGGTCAGTCACATCCTAACTTCTCACGCATCACTGAAAATCTGCCAGAGAAAAAAGTGTTTTGTTTTAAAGTTTTGGTTCTAAAGAATGAGAAAAGCATTAGTGTGGCGAGCTTGCAAAAGTGGCACCTATCTATTGGTCACACATTTTTGATCGAATATTGTGAAAATTTCCTACATGAATTCTTGGCTCAAGCAGAATAATACAAAATGACATATGTTAGCCCCAATATGGTGTGGTTACCAAAAAACCTCTGTTGCCAGGGAAATCCCCAAATTTACTTTTGCAGAATTTTCTAAAAATTAGTTAGATCTGTTCATCAACCCCTGACGACCAAAAATAAAAATGGTTGCCACGCAGAAAAAAACTAACTAAAAAGCCGGCATTTTTAAAACAGTGTTTTTCTGACGAGGGTGGCAGAGGAGGAGAGTTAGGGTTATGTAGCAGCCGCTCAGCCCGCGAAGGTGGATCAAAAGGTGGCAGCGGGGACCGGTAGGTAGTGCTTGGTGGCCATAAATGCAGCTCACAGCTTTATTGATTTGTAATTTTACTGTTATCTTTTTTTTGATACTTCTTTATGTAAAACACTCAGGTGTTCCGCAAAAGTGCTCAATAAATAAAGTTTAACTGGAATTTTAAGAGTAGCTTTACAGATTTAGAGCTGAATTTTTCAGAAAGTAAATTTGGTAAATGGTTTACACTCATGTAGCTCTTTTCTACCTTCTTTAAGGCCCAATGTTCTTTACAGTCACAGTCCCGTTCACCCGCTGCCAAACACTGGCGCCAACCTCCCACCAGAGGCAAGGTGGGGCTCAGTGTCTTGCCCAAGGACACTTTGACTCATGGGCGTTCAAGGCGGGAATGGAACCTGCAATCTTACAAACGTGGGTCGACCGCCCTACCACTGCACCACGGCCGCCCCCTAAATTTGAAACTATAAGGTATCACCAGAAGCACCGAGATATTTGTTTGTGCATCCAGTTCCATCGTTAGCTCCTGTCAATTAAAATATATAATAATTTAGTTGCATATTTTTTATGTTTTGTTAAAGATAGGCCCTGGGAACATGTCCAGGGAGTACCCCGCCTTTGCCCAATAGTGGTAGGGATAGGCTCCAGCAACCTCTTGACCCCAAATAGGATTATGTAGGTTTATGAAATGGAAAGATTGAAAAAAATGTAAATTTGCTAAATCAGTTCTAATCATTGAAAAAAAAACTGTTTAATACTAGGTAGGTGTTCCTGCCTATGGGTCTGTTAATACCGTTCCATGTAGTCCATGCAAAGTTCCTGGCTGCTACATGTATGCACAGTCAGATAAATGAAAGAGAAAGCCCATCCTGTCACCAGCTAATAGAGATTAACTCCACACCCCTTAGAGTGTGTCCTTTTCCAGAGAATAAACGAGGAATTAACAGCTCCTCCAGACAAGGTTTCCCCGTCATTGTAAATGTTAAGCTGAGTTTAATGCAGCCCAGGTTGATACATTTTGCCGCTCTTAGAGCATTAAAAAGAGATTGAAATGAGCTTTTGTTGATCAGGCTGCTGGAAGTCTTTGTTCTTTGAGGCCATGATTTATTCAGGACATGGCACTTGGACTGTCACTATTTCCTCCCTGTCGCGTTACGGCCATACGTTCACCGGCTTGGTTCATTTGTGCCGAGAAATGCCATCTGGCTGAGGATGCGAAAAAGCCTCTATCAAATAAGAGAAGAGGGACCGTGCTGCTACAGCGGGGATAAATAACACGTGCGTGCAGCTGCAGCATCTATCTGTCGTCTTAACAGGCCTGGAGATGAATGACAGAAGTAAGAAGGTTCTGAAACAAGTGTTGGCCACCAAAAAAAGAAAAAAGGATTAAAAAAAAAACATTCTCAGTGGTTCAAAATAAGTTTAAGTGTCTAAGTTTGGATTTTTACTAGAAAAGAAAACAGAAATTTGACCTCTACAAGGAGGGAATCTGGCACTGCTTTGTTTAGGAGGCATTTTGCTGGCAGGGTTTAAGATCTCTTGTGCTTTTATTGTGAAGGGTCAACCCAAATCAATACAAAAGTCCTTTTAACCCTTGTACTATTCAAGGAACATTAACTTTGGGAGTGGGGTCATGTGGAACCAACAAGACAAATTATTTTTGATCTTCTGTATCCATGGGAGACATGAAATCCTGTCCACCTTTCTTTTAATATCATGAAGGTCAGAAGGAGCTGCATTGTGTGTTCGTAGATTTAGAGAAGGCGTATGACAGGGTGCCGAGGGAGGAGCTGTGGTACTGTATGAGGTCGTCTGGAGTGGCAGAGAAGTATGTCAGAGTAGTTCAGGACATGTATGAGAGAAGTATGACGGTGGTGAGATGTGCTGTAGGTCAGACAGAGGAGTTCAAGGTGGAGGTGGGACTACACCAAGGATCAGCTTTGAGTCCTTTTTTGTTTGCTATGCTGATGGACAGGCTGACAGACGAGGTCAGACAGGAATCTCCCTGGACAATGATGTTTGCGGATGACATTGTAATTTGCAGTGAGAGTAGAGAGCAGGTGGAGGAACAGCTAGAGAGGTGGAGGTTTGCTCTGGAAAGAAGAGGCATGAAGGTCAGTCGTAGTAAGACAGAATACATGTGTCTGAACGAGAGGGATCAAGGTAGAAGCGTTAGGTTACAGGGGACTGAGGTGAAGAAGGTGCAGGAGTTTAAGTACTTGGGGTCAACAGTTCAGTGTGATGGGGATTGTGGAAAAGAGGTGAAGAGGCGAGTGCAGGCAGGTTGGAGCGGTTGGAGGAAAGTGTCAGGAGTGTTGTGTGACAGAAGAGTGCCAGCAAGACTCAAAGGAAAAGTGTACAAAACAGTGGTGAGACCAGCTCTGCTCTATGGGTTAGAGACGGTAGCAGTGAGACAGAGACAAGAGGCTGAGATGGAGGTAGCGGAGATGAAGATGTTGAGGTTCTCCTTAGGAGTGACCAGGTTAGACAGGATAAGGAACGAGTACATCAGAGGGACGGCTCATGTTGCCTGTGTTAGCGACAAAGTCAGAGAAGCCAGACTGAGATGGTTTGGACATGTTCAGAGGAGGGATAGTGGATATATTGGTAGAAGGATGTTGGAGATGGAGCTGCCTGGCAGGAGGGCAAGAGGACGGCCAAAGAGGAGATACATGGATGTCTTAACAGAGGACATGAAGTTGGCTAATGTTAGGGTAGAAGATGTCCATGATAGAGTGAGGTGGAAAAGGATGATTCGCTGTGGCGACCCCTGATGGGAAAAGCCGAAAGAGAAAGAAGAAGATGTAAGGGTGGGATCATCTGGACCCCACCCCTATATGTTATTTAAACAACAATGCTATATTGAAGCTGTTCGGCAAAATCAGTTCATTCCTAACTTAAATGTGGAAAGTTTGAGCCAGTTGTTGCTATAGAAACGGTATAAGAATGACCACTTTAAGTTCAAATGTCAAAAAAAAAACACACCAGAAAACATGTTTAACTGTTAACTCTCAAACACCAAAATAATGCACACTCTTTGACATACTGTAAATCCTCGACAGTTTATACGATCAACATGAATCGGCTGATTTTGACACTTTGAAAATTCTGATTATGTGAGAAGCTGCTTTTCTCTGCGACAGAATCTGTCAGGTACTGGTGATGTTGGACCCAAAATGCAAGACACCGGGCTTGGTGACTAAACTTAAACGTTTAATAAATAATTTGAAACATGACAAAACCCCGGGAGCAGCAAAGATGTGACAAAACAGAGCAGATGATGTGACAAGGTAGAACTGAAAAACCAGACACTTAAATAGACTGAGGATAATTGACAGAAAGGAAAGCAGCTATGGATGATCAACAGTGACTGATAGGGGAACGGCTCAAAACACGACTTAAAATCAAGAACACAACTGAAAAACCAAACTAAAGCACAGAATCCCTACATAATCAGCTGATTTACATTTAATTAGGTAAACGCTTCACTACTGTAAAATGATGCAGATCAGCACACGGCTACTTCTCTTCACTTCTGAATCCTCTGGAATTACACAGGAGCTAAGCTCAAGTGTTAACCTGTTAAAGAGGTCTGTTTTTCATTTGTTTTGAGTTTTAAGAACTCAAAACAAAGGCTGGTTTTGGCCAATTACGAAAAAGCGGTATATTCCAAAAATGGGGATTGGATCCACCAGGAACCCACCTTGGACTGCCACCCCAACCATGTTGCCCCCGCCCCTTTTGAGCTCCTCTTCGGGTGGTGGGCCCATGGGGGATTTATCCTACGTCATCAATTTGGGCTGGGCCCATGGGAAGAACACCAACCCCTGGCCTTGCTCCAGAGTGAGCCCCCAGTGACACCAATTGGATCTTGTGTTTTTCTACTCATGTACCTGTTCACCAGGAGACCCCGCCAGAGGTGATAGCTTAGCTCCTGGGATAAAACCTCTCAAAGCTTTGTGTTTGGAAGATATACTGGAAAATCTACATCTCTCTGGTGGCCTGGGAACGACCTGGGATTCCTCAAGAGGAGCTGGAGGAAGGGACCGTGGAGAGGAATGTTTGTGCCCCTTTGCCCCACGACGCGACCCTGGATGAGCAAAAGAAAATGGATGTTTAATGAAACTGGCATTTAAAGAAAATGATTCATGAATTGGATGGATGGTGTCTTGTAAGTCAAGATCGATGGAATCGATTGAATCCCCTTTTTGCCCAACACGACTGTTGCCGTACAGCACAGTCAACTGATACTGCAACTGAAGCGGAAATATTTACAGTTTTACCCCTTTTATTTTTTGCATAAAACCCAAGACTGTGAGTTTTAAAGTATCATGCATCAAATTCTGGCTGCGCCAGACGATTAATGTCCGGGTATGGATCCCCACTTTAGCATGACGTGCACTAATGCATGGCACAGTCAAAATGTATAAATCTGACTGAATCACTGACGCCATTCATTTTATTCAGCCTAACGGCGGTATCCTTAACAGCTGCTCGTCGTTGTCCTATGGCCATTTATTACCACCCATGTTATTCCAGTCTGCCATTTTACTGCCTGAGCACCATAAATCAGTGGGGGCAAGAAGGGGGCCTGCACCCCCATTTGTGGCTGCCTTAAACAGAAATATAGAGCAGCGTGAAGGAAGCTCAAGCTAAAGGTGAGAGCGGCATTTAGATATCATTCCTAGCTTTTCTGTAACCCTCAGGTGGAATTCTTTAGATCCCACATTAGGCGGTAGTAAATTATACCCCGTTTTTTTTACAACACAACATGACTCGTCTTGAGCAGGCTCCACTGGCGGCCTTTGAAACACTTTTTTACTGGATGCTGTCGATAATAAATACTGTGGCGCAGTTCAGTCGACCAAGAATGTTTGAATGTTGAGCTGCAGCATTAAGTCAGACCCGTTTTGCTTCTGTCAAGCTTCGCAGCACAGAGCTTTTGAATTGCTAGGGGAGGCCGACATAACTCAAGAAGAAAGAAAAAATTGAAAAAAAACAATAGTTTTGAAGCGTCCTGATTTGATCTGATTTGATTTGATTTGATTTGATTTGAAGGGCTTATATCTTTGGGACACAAAAGAAGAATTTTCTTTTATGAATTATGAATTAGTTTTGCAGTTCATTTTCCTATTCAGAAGTAAGATGACTTAATTTCTGAGGCACCGCCTTTCGCGCCTTATGGGTAGCACCCACTTCATGACATCAACCTAGAGCCGGCCTCAGCAGCGTGTCTGCGTTTCGCCCATGTGTTTAGCCGATTACCGCTAGCTCCACTGAAAGGGTGTCTGTGTGTTTTAGCCTGGGAGAGATGCAGGCAGCGCAGACTCTTCCTGGAAGGGGCGGTTCCTCACTTCATGATGTCACAATGTGAGAACCCTTTTTTTTGTGGATTGGAAGGGGCTGGTGCTTAGAGAGCACCTGAGGAATGCTGGGAAATGCGTGAACGGATCAAAATATCACGTTGGGGTTGCCTTTTGTGAGGAATGAAGAATATAATACATATAAAGGCTAAAAAAGTTTATTTAGCATGACACAGCCCCTTTAATATGAGTTAAGTTGATTTGAGTTGACTTGTGCAATAGCGTATTATTATGTTAGAAAGATAACCACTAAAAACTTGATTTTTTTAATTTGATAAATAATCTTGGACTGAAGAGGGGAAGCTCAAAACAAAAGAATCCTCCCAAGATGAAGAGAAACATCTATCTTTAAAAAAATCTTTTGTACATGCCTTTTATTTTTCTAAATGCTATAAATTTAACTGCCGCCTCCTTTAAAGGCAAACTCACTCAACCCCTATAGGATTTGCAGGAAAAAAAAATGATTGCATGGTTTTTGAAGATAAAAGTTAGCAAGTGCAGAAATAGATAGTGGCTTGACAAAGACCTGGAGGAAAATTCTCACATGCCTGCATGCGTGCGCACGCCCACCCCAGCTAACGAACTAATCTGAGAGATGAAGAATGTCCACAGGCGCTTTCACACACTTTGTATGCTGACACCTGTGCTCACTGCACACATTTACCCACCGCGGCACCAACTTGACCTGTAAATCTCGACGCGGTGGAGTGGATGACAGCTCTGTTCTGTCTGCTTGGGAGCACTCTGTCGTGGTGACACACTGCTGACATTTTGGGGGAAAGATTGCAGTCAATAAGGAATATTATAAAAGTTTTTCTTTTTCAATTTGGTGTGTTTAGGGCTTTCTACACTTCCTTCAGGTTTGTTGTACCAAAGATACACTTGAATATTTGTTTTTCTTTTGCACTTCTTCAGATTTACAACACAAACAGGTTTCTAATGCAAAGTGCTCACATTATTCACTAGTGATGGGTGCATGAAGCTTCATGAAGCCTTTAAACCAACTGTTTCAGTAGATGCAAAACTGTCAGTTGGCATGAATTTGAAGTCTATGGAATTTTGCAGAGAGCCTGTAAATAAAACTCTCAGCAAAATAAAGAAGTATACAGAACATTTACATTGTACTAATCTGTGTATGTGTGTATGTTACTAGCAGTGTGGAAAGTGATCATTTACAGTGAGATGAGGGGTTGGGGAATAATCATTCTTTTGTGACATTAAGATATGGCCAGTGGTTATTTTTTAGGGGACACCTCATTGGTTACCATATTTTCCACACTACTGTAGTGGGCAGACCGAATTATAACTCCATCAATGAACTATATGTTTTCGAACCTATGTCATATATAAGGCACTCCGAATGAAGTTTTTTTTTTTTCAAAAAATGAAGGGTTTTAAGTGCTGCTTAAGTGCAGGAAATACGGTACTATTTAAAACCTACATTGTCAAAAAATTTTCCAAACACTCCCCAAAGGATCTCCACCTCTATCCAAATTGTGTCTAAACCGTCACTGACCCTAACTCTCCACATTTCAATGAGAAGGTGTGTCCAAACGTTTGGTCTGTACTGTACATCACAGAAACACCCCTTCCACTACTCGGCACACGCCTCAGAAATCATCAAGATCATGACTTCCACTCTTTGGTGAGGCGAACAGTTGAATTGGATTGGATCACACAGTTGGGTGCACTAGCAAACACAAATTTGCAAATTTGGTTCTCCAATTCCCTTGCTTAGCCTTTAGTCGCTGTACGTGAGCTGAAATCACAGACAGCGCACATTATTGAATGAAATGAAATACATGAATGAAAGACACAGAGGTGAAAAAAACACAAAAACTAAAGCAAAACCAAACCAAAACATATTCAGAAGAAACAGAAAGGAAGGATCTGATGAAAGGCTAACCGTATTCTAATGAACTGTGTAGACTGAGAGGAGTTTGAGCAATAAGAAGCAGCCGCATAAATTGAAAATGAAATCAGGTGTGACAGATAACAGGAAGGAAACCGAGGGAAAAAGCAAAAGGGGAAGAAAAATGCAAACAGAAGAGAAGAGCAGAAATCCAAAACACTTCCTTCTTCTTTGTTATTTTATGTCAATTTCACTTAAAGAAATTCAACATCAAAACTAGTCCTCAAGGAGAACCAAAGAAAGGATTCTAAAACCATTTGTAAAACACCACATGGACTCCCAGTTTGTCTAATCTGTTGTCCAATAAATGAAAGGCTCAAATATGACATCTGCCAATCAGATTATTAAGGGTACTGTGATGTCACAGGGCCTATAGAATAATTCAGATTAGCCAGATTAATCCGTAATCTACCTCAACATCAAACTGCATTTGGTGCAACTCATTGGTAGCTGAAATAAATCATCAAAAAGATGTTTGAATGCAGTTTTCATTGATTGATTAGTTGGACTGAAAAATATGTTTTCATAAAGGGAAAAAAGACAATAGAAATAAACAGATATATCATAATCGTATAAACTAATTAGAAAATAAAAAATGCTACCTTCTTGACATAATTACTCCAAATAAATAAATATAAACATATTTGTACCTATACAAACTACATCATAAACATGTATCACATTGAAACTTTTAAATGTAATGATTAGAATATGTAATGATATATTTTAATTACCATCTTAAAATGGAGTGGGGGAAATGGAACATTTAAAGCCCCACCCCTATAATGATTTACCTAATTGTTTGTGCATAGATATCATAATCCAGTTCATAACATGTGTTTAAATATGAATACAGAGATTAGAGATCATTATTGAAAATCAAATCAAACTGTACTTGCAGCACACTTTTCCTATGACGTAAGTCAAAGTGCTTTTCATAAAACATTTCCTTATTTAAAAAAATCAAAAGCAAGACCATTACACACACACTCAAAAAGAATGCCTCCCTCCGCCCACACACACTCACACAATACCTAGAACTTCCAACCATGTTTGCAACACACAAACACAACAACATAAAGCATAAAATGATTCAGTAATAAGATGCAAAGTGAATATCTGGCTTTGTACTGAAGAGGGAAAATGTTATTTTGGGGATCTGTCAACCCCCCCCCCCCGTTACCACAGGACTTCCTAGATCAAACCTGGGAGATCCCAGTGCTGCGACCCAGCTCCCTGTGACAGCTGACGTCTGAGGAAAACACTATAGTTACATCAAAAAATGTAAGAGTAAAAACCATAAAATAAAAACAGATAAATATATACAACTATAGATAGTCATTAATAACTAAAAGATAGGTATAAATAACTAAGAGTGAAAAAAAAAGATCGAATCAAAGTAAGTAATATAAAATATTTTTAAACGATTTTGGATTTCCTATTAAAGAGAAGAAAAAGGCCCTGCTCACACCGTTCTCATGCAGGTTACTGGACTTGATTTGGCAAACGTGGGTTACCGTTAGACCCATGTTTGGAAATCTCTAAGGTCTTTGTGTCTCTCTTCATGATTACAGAGACTACAGAGGGTGGTTGTTGAAAGGGACACTGATGTATCGGCCATCTTTGGACTTCAGTGAAAACATTTTTTTCTTTGATCTGCTAAAGTTATTTATAATGATTCTCTTTTAGTGCCACAGTCATTAGCTTTTCCCGTGGGAGTGATGCACTTCCACCTTTTGTCACACACACACACACACTCACACCATTGAGCTCATACTGGCTATTCATTCCCATCACCAGGAGAATGCCGTGGAGATTACAAAGAGCACGTGGAAATGTCTCAGCGCGGTCATACATCAAACGGTGCTGCGAGGACGTCTACTTTTCTGCATGTGACGCAACAATTATTTATGAGGAAGACATGGTTGTGTCTCCAGGTGCTGCTTCACACAGTAAAATATTCAAGGCCAACTTAAATTCAGCTTAAAATGAAAGACTTCGTTCCGATTGGCATTTTTTTGTCCTAGATGAGTGATAACTGATGTGGCTTTTTCACTGGAACTCTTAAGATTGCGTAAACAGTTCACGTTTTTGCTTTAGCTAAACTTTCAAGATCAGGTCAAAAACTCGGACAATACTGCGATTCTGAACAAATAAAAAACAAACAGATGTACTTTATTTTGACATTTCACTAACGGGTTCAACAAATTTTATATCTCTGCTCCCGGTTCCCGCCAATGACGAGCTCTCTAGACCACTGTATTGATTCACATTGTTTCAGATTTCTTATTTTAGCATGCTTCCCAAAAAAAACAGACTTCTCCTCGTCCAAACACGAGGTTTCATTGGAAAGGCCAGGATGTCTTCTTTAAAGCACATCAGGACAAAGTGGTGAACCTCCAATTAATTAAATGACACAATCCAAAAATGTCCTCTGCGGAAGACTTAAATGATCAAGCTGGTTCTCGGGATGAGAAATCTTTTTTATGTATTTATAGTGTTCCTATTGCGTTTCATCTTCTGTGGTCTTTCTTTTTGAGCCAATTTGCAATTAATTTTATCATATTGTGTTCTGCATCCTGATGGGCTGTAGACCTTAGTCAATCAAACTCCTTCATGTACATGTACTCCTTCATGTTCCTGTACAGAATGCGTTCAGTTTGTCAGCTACGGTATAAATCTACCATCACGATCAGATCTTTAAAACTGGACTTATTTTTCAAAGAAGGTTTGACATTTTTGAGTTAAATAAGGTGTGTATAAAGTGTGTAGTTAGGGGTTTTACAGGCTTAAAACAACTATTATCAGACTTCATGGATTTTGTCTATCGTCAATTTTCTTTAGAACGTCACTCCTGCATAAAACAAGAGACCCCTGTACCATCTTTTGTTCATTCGACCAGTCTGTTTGCGTTCCTTCACACTGTAGAGTACCGCAACAAAAGCCAAGTGAACCAATAGGCCTTTTTTTGTTGTTGGACTACGATGCTCTTGTTTGGTCAGCACCAAAGTTAGCTTTTACTCCTTCCAATCCAAGCGGACTATCTGAGGTTTAAAAGAAAATCCTCTGGTGGGGATCAAGTGTGCCTGTTTAACCCTTTGACAATCTGAAATGTTGCCCGTGACACCCAGATAACACAATATTTGAACTACAGCAACTCTTGGACCGTTTACAAAATCAACGTAATTTTAACAGATTCTGACTCGTGTTAAATTTATTGGGTAAACACTATTGTAAAGAGTTGCATATCACTGCAATGTCATTTTTGTTGGTTTCAAAATCTGCTTGAATTCCGTTAATTGCATGAATGATTGTAGAGTTACGATAGTCCAAAGATTGTCAAGCGTTGAAAACATTGAACATTGAAAACATGTCTTCTGCAGAATCAAACCACCTGTTTGGGTGTGGACCAAACCAAAATGAAAACTCCCGTCTCTGGACTTTATCATTCCCTTAAACTTTTAAGCACATTTCAATTCCGGAGCAGCGCGATATGAGGTCCTCTTCATTTGATGTGGGCGTCTGAGGAACATTACCTCATGTTACAAAGCAGCTGCAGGAGGAAGAACAATTTGCAGCTTTCCATTGAAGTGCACCTGTCAGTGGTGGCCTCTCTGATCAAAACAACCACGGAGCAACCCTGTGGCTCGGGCACCTTTGTCGCTCACTTTGGCAGACACATTGTTAGACATTCAAAGGGGATGAAGGGGAGATTATTACTTTGTTAGAGAATATCTCCAGCTGACAAAGACGAAAAATGTTCATTTGCTCTGTGTTACAGAGCGGAATGTGAGAAAGAGAGCATGACCTTGGCAGTTGGCAACGTTTTGACCCAGGTCACCGTGTCTGATGTATGGTGCACCATCACGGGACACACGGCGCATTTATTAGACTGTGTAATGATAAAAAGATAGCGGAGGGAAATGGATGATGGTAGAATCGGAGCCCACACATGGAAACGAGCGGTGTTCTCGGCAGTAATATCATAAAGCAGAAGAGAAGACGCTCCTCGGGAATACAAATGCTGCCTTTAAGTTGGAAACGTGCGGCCCGAGATGTTGCGCCATATTGAAAGAGGGGAAGATTTAACTCTTTAGCCGATTAATCTTTGTCATCATCTCAGCATTGTGGGGAAGCAATTTAGATGGTAAATACAGTTTGCGTTTCATATATCATTTGGTTTGTGTCGTGGCATGCTGAAGTTTAGGGGCTAAGCAGGATTTATGCTAAATAAACGGCCCCATGTGTCATTGGAAATTTATACCTCCTTACAGAGCAACACAAGTGGGATCTCACCAGCGCACATTTGCATTAAAGCTCTTCAGGATAAAGGTAAACTTGAAGTAAACTGTTTTAATGAGAAAATGAGTACCAAAGTTTTACAAAATATTCCATTTATAATAGAAATTAGAAGAAAAAAGTTTAACTCATAAGTGATAATTCTTAAGTTTTTCACTTTTTATGTGTGTATAAATTTTTAAAATGCAATGGATTCTATTACTGTTTTTTTATTTTTAAGGATACACCTATTTTAATCTCATTAAAACTGGTGTGAAAGTGTTTAGACTAGTATTTCTCTTAATTCTTAAGTAATCCAAGTCCTAAAAAAATTCTAATTAATCATAATAATAATAATTGATACTTTATTTATCCCACAATGGGGAAATTCTTCTCTGCATATACATATAATGCAAAGAAAACCTATGACAGAGTATTAGGGTCAACCTAAAAATAAAAAAATAATCAATTTACGAGAATAAAGTCGTACATTTATGAGAAGAAACTCTGAATTTTACAGAAATAAAGGTTCATAAAGATATGGTTACCTATACAACTATTTACAGCAACCATCGCGCGATGGGGAGGCATCGGCTCAATCTTCAAGATTATCTGCCGCCGCCCGATTCTACAGAAAATCGTTGGCATGGTCATGAATGCAGACGATGGCAGTGAGTCAGGTGGGGATGACATAATTAAAAAATCAGGCGACAGCTGGACGGTCACAACCGGATCTCCAGCTGGCAGCAGCTCTGACTGGACGACGTGTAAATGTCTCCAGACAGCGACCGTCCAAATCAAGTACCACCGGCCGCCCAGTAGTCCGCAGCAATATTCCCCTACACACAGTCGCGCACTGCTTGCATATTCCCAGCGCACAAATTAAAATTACATACTAGTTACATACACAATTTTACTGTTTACATCAAAAACAAAGTTACAAACTCAAATTTATTAGAGATGTGTCATTCATGGATGAACCACATCATTTAAATTAATGATGGGAATGGACTCGGGGTTGGCTGGGTACTGTTCTTTGTTTCCTTTTTTTTCCTCCTTCCCCTGAGTTTCACGTATTCACATAAATGCTCAAAGAAGCTCATCCTTCTTCTTTCACGTGCAACATCTGACCCGATTTTATCGCAGACCCGATTTATGTGAGTACCGTGCAAAAAAATGAGAAAAATTACAGCCTCAGAGTCGCGCGGGGGGGGGGGCACAAACCTTACTGCTACCCCACTACCTCCAAATGTGCCAGGGCCTTGGCTGACCAATGTCAACAAATCGTCCAGTGAATTCTAACTTTTACTTAAAAATGCAAATGTAGCTGTTCAATTACAAGTGCCACCGTGTGGCCGCCTCACAGCCACCTGCCGAATTTGCTGAAAAACTGCAATTAGGTTGCTGCATGGTGGCATTTTGGCATATGTGACCGTTACTTAAGTGCGCTTTATAGTGCATAAACTGCGATAAATTTACAAGTGATTGAGTTTTTTTTTAAACATTTATTCTTCAAAAGAGTTGTAACTTGCATAACTAAATCCGCACTTTCCCGGCTTGAGACCCCGACATGGGTTAGGCTTTCAACATATGCTGAAAGCAGCTTCTCAGAAACCAAACTGGGAAGACTTTTCTCTGAGCGGCCCACACCCCCGTCTGGCTTTCCTCACGTCTTACTTTTAATGAGCAAAACATTTCTGGAGCCTGTCCAAACCTGAACCGGCTTCATAGTTAGAGTAAAATTATCTATGCAGGAGCTGCTGAAAACGGTGAGAAAGAGAAGTCTGCATGGAGGCTGCACTCACTCCCTTGGCTGTAATGTGTGAGATGTACTGCCTTTATATCTCTTTTTTTTTTTTTTTTTTTTTTTTTTTTTTAACCGTAAAGCCTGTCTCTCTTATAAGTCCTGAGAAAACGCCCGCATGGCTGCCTCACTTCACTGGACCGGTGACAGAAGTGTTTGGAAATGCAACGCATGTTTCATATTCAGCAGTCAATGGGGTGACTAGTGAATTATGCCACAGTCTCGCAGCAAAGCATTACAGATTGTCCTCCTCTGTGTGCATAACAAATGCCAAACAATTTTACATATGGTGTTTGTGTGACATCTGCAGCTAATGGAAAAGATAGGAAACCCATAGGTTCACGCAGAGTGATGGAATTCAAAATTGTACTGCACACACGAGTGCCTCGTGGCGGGGAGCGTCGGACCCGAGACGCTCGCTAAGCATCCATCTAGGATTATTCTGCAAAAAAACAAGCAGAAGAAATCAAGCCGTCTACCCCCAGACTCCCAGAGAAAGTGATGTCACTTTTAGGCGTTGCATACATTTGACCTTAAATCCGTGTATTCAAAACCGTGTATGCAAACTGCGGGGAGCACAGCTTCGGATAATTGACACCGGAGCAGCTTTGAAATGCTGATTAAGTGCAGCCTACCCCCCCCACCCCATCCCCCACCTCCTCCTCCTCCTCCTCCTCTTAGACAGATAACTGCACATGCGGAGGAGGAGGAGGAGGCTTTTGACACCAAGAGATCCTTAAAGGGAGTTCTTTCTGATAGAGCTACAGTATCATCAGAATTCGAGGCCGCTCCTCCGGAGATGCTCATGTGAAAAGAGGGATATGTGAGGAGCATTCATTAGGGCGCCGGAGCTTCATTAAAAACTCCTTTCTGGGTTAATATATTTCCTCGGTAGCTGCATGCGATTTCTGTCACATCGCCTCTGCTTCTTCTTCACACCGCTGCTATCAGCTCTTGGTTTACACTTGCAGATAGTGGCGAGATAGCAATCACGCTCGGAATTAAAATTTTAAGGCTCATTAATTTCTAAATCGGCCTTTACATGCCGGCGAACCCTGTTGGTATCGATGGCAGATTTTGGCTTTGACGGCGCGCTGCGCGCCTCAAGGAGGATCCAATTAGGACTCGCAACAGCTGAGAGCGGAGCGTGCTCTGTCCACGGCAAGGTCACCGTCCCCAAAGATATTTATCTCCCCTCGCCACATGATGAAAAATATTGACCAAGAAGGTGCGAGGAATCTCGGCAAGCGCCGCAGCCCAACTTTTTCACTTTGACACATAAGCGAGGGCTAGCGGTAAGTGTGGATAAAAAGACGCTGTGCGTACAGAGAGCAATCATTCAGGATGAGCGATTCAGGGGCTGGTTTGCTTTTCTTTACGGGTATGCAGACAGTGACAGCAGACTGGAAACCCATAGGTCGAACGTTGCCCGACAAACACTGTGACTTACCCTCGCTTCGTCGTGCTCAGGGAGGGGGAGCCGACAAATTTGTCCCTAGGGAGCAGAAGGACCTTCCAACTTAACTCAGCTCTTTGACCTCTCAACCCAAGGCCTTATCCAGCTGTGATGGATGGCTCTGTGGACAATCCTCGTGACTTTGAAGAAACAGCAAACACAGTTTTTCCTAAACTGCATCCCTACTACGGATTGATCCAGTTGATCTACTCTTATCAATTTGTATCTTGTCAGGGGAGGAGTCCCTAGACACCGCATGGGGTGGATTGCAGAGTTACAGATGGGTATGGTAATTGTAACAGAGGTTCTAATGCCTCTTTGTGTGGTAATTTTTTTTCCACTTTTTTTTTATATTCATGTGTCAGAGCAAGCCTTTAATGGCTTCCCGTGGGCTGTGGGCTCAAATGTATTTTGCGTCAAACCCCTGTATCCTGTAGGTTATGGCGAATCCCCGTGGTGAGGTAACCTTTACGTCAGGAACATTAAAGCTTCTCTGTCTGTCTTAGGTTTGGACGAAACCTCTGAAACTCTCATCCCATCAAACTAGATGTAAACTGATGGGACCAACCAGGATGAGATTGTGAAATAGTATTGACCTTTTTTCCTCCTAAAGATCAGCTTTAACATTTGAATCTATAGGACGGATTGTCGGCATATGTAAGAATTCATATTTGTGGATGAAAGATTTTAGAAAATCTATTAAATTGAATCTTTTATACAACACTTCCTGCACCTGAAAACTGCATATTTTGGCTTCAATGCCAACACAACGTACCTGAAAGTGCTTTACACATCCATACCATCACTCTAAGTATTGATAATGTAATGTATTGCTTTCTCTTTTCTGTAACAGTTACCAAGGCAACAGCAATAAATAAATAAATCTTTTCCTTTATTCTACAATACCTAGAACACAAATGGGTCCACTTTGTTACATCAAACCTCAAAA
Organism: Oryzias latipes; assembly: GCF_053564925.1. NCBI lineage: Eukaryota > Metazoa > Chordata > Actinopteri > Beloniformes > Adrianichthyidae > Oryzias > Oryzias latipes. The sequence goes on along the minus strand of NC_136256.1, from coordinate 13,053,625 downwards.
AAAACAACAACAAAAAAAACACTTCCTATAGACACTGGCCATTGAGGAAGACACTTTCAGGGCCAAACGGACATAAAGAAAACTACCATTTTTTTGCTCTCCAAGTTTTCAAACTTCTTGACAATGATTAAGTTACTTCTGTCATTCTGTTAGTAAAACTTAAAGAACAGGTATTCTTTTTTTTTTTTTTTTTGGTTTATTTGAAGCAGCAGTCTTGCTTAGTTTTGTTCCATCGAAATGAAACCCAGTAGTTCCTGATGATCTCTAACTACATCTGCCTTGCAGCATCTGATTGGCTGGTCATTTCTGAGTCTTATATTTAAAAGTATGTCTAGTTAACAAATACGTTGGTGGCTTTAAATGTCTCCAATTAGTGATCCCATTTTTAGATGGTGGTGCGGTAGATTGAACAGTGGTAGAGGAAGGCCAAAACTTTTGACTCTTCAGATCACAGGTGTCAAACTCCATGTCTTTGGGGCCGGTGTCCTACATGTTTTCCAACAAACCTGACATTTTTAATTCTTATTGGCAAAACACACCTGATCCAGGTAATCAGCAGCAGGCAATGCTGGGTTTTTGAAAAACCAGCAGGATGCTGCCCGTCAAGACCTGGGGTCATACACTCCTACCCTAGTCCACATGAGGAGTTCAAAGACTTATAAATGGCAAAAGAACAAAGAAGATAGAACAAAATAACCCTTGTGCTATCCTAGGCACTTTAACATTGGGAGTTGGGTCATCTAGACCCCACAAGACAGTGCTCTAAACCTTTTTTCTTCAATGATTTGTGATCTTCACTGGTGTCCAGGGATTACATGAAATCCTCTCCACCTTTATCCAACTTTGTCATGGTAGGGATAACATGTCAATATAAGGGTGGGGTCATAGGATAGCACAAGGGTTAAACGAAAATCCCAGGAGGCAAAGCATAACATCACCCCCCTCACAAAGACCGGCCTCCAGAAGGACATAAAGGTTGATCTTGGTGGATCCCAATGGAAGCAGGCCCTAGTCCAGAATGTGACAGTCAGGGACCATAACCCTACCAGCCAACGAGGTGTTAGAGACCCGACCAACCCTCCTGGAGGCGAGGAGATGACTGACTGTATAGGGCAGACCCCAATCCACGAAACTGTTTGCCAGAGAAGCTGGAACTGGGTGAAGAGGGCTTTCTTTCACAGGCTTCAGCGTACAAATGTGAAGAACAGATTGTATCTGGGAAGGTCCAGTTAGGTACAGCCACTGGATTGACGATCTTGATGATGGGTAACGGATATATTAGGGAAGCAGTACCCCCTTTTCAGCAGCATGTCGGTGCAAGGGAGCCACACTCTGTTCCCCATAACCATAGCAAACATATCATTAAAGGGTCGAAGTTAATTTGGGAAACTGATGCATTTCCGGGCTTCCATGTTCAAATCTCTCATGTTGACGCACATCTGTGCAAGTTTCTATGACTGTTTTAGGGCTCTACGTACAAAATGCGAGCGCAACATCCATTAAAAGTTAAACCAATTGAACCAATCGCGGAGGTACCAAACATTTTCAAAATTGATCATAAAGGAGAAATTAATCATTGGACTGTGAAACAAAAAGTATGGAATAAAATTTGCAACACTTCAACATTTCACACCAAGCTTCTTCCAACTGTGCGTACATGCGGTAGTAAAGGGTGGCAACAATCCAATAAGAACACCATATTCTAAAAGCACATTCAAGACCCCGTGTTCAGGGCATTAAGCGTTTGTGCTGATGTGTTTTACTTGGAAAGCTAAATTTGCAACTTTTTCTCCAAAGGGAGTACCAGTTGGTTTGAGGTTTGTTCATTTGTGGTTTGGCAGGGATACGGCAATGTTTCCGTTTTATTTAGGGGGAAACTCCTGCACTCCTTAAAAAAATGTCATTAATCAGCAGTTTTCTTCTGAGTGTCCAGAAATTCACTAACACTTACTAAGCAAAGTGGAGCTTGTGGAGTCCAAAACTGTTTGATTTTCCCATGTCTTTGTATGTAAAAACCTTGGCAACACCTCAACTGCGAGTTCCTGCTTTATATGCGCTTGGTATCAGCCCAAATCACAGGTAACCCCTGAGAATCCGCAGGCTGACTGGAGTAAGGAGAAAAGTACAGACAGATCCAGCGTATACTTTAGACAGGAACAGTGTTTAGGGTGAAGTAGGCCAATTTGTTACATAATAGGCTGACAGGTTAGAACAGTGCAGGCAGCTCCCTGCAGATCAGTGACCCAGAAATATCAGCAGCAGTTTTATGGCACCTACTATATTACATACAGTAGATTTCTCACTTTAACGGCCACTGGCTCTCTAAGCTCTTCATTGAATGTGCCGTGTCTTCAGGCCAACAATGAGAAACATCTTTACTGAGGCATAAAGAAACACACCCTCTGAGTTATACATCATGTAGTAGTCTTATCGCAGACAGATGGCTAAGATGAATGACTTTAAGGGGTTTAGTGTTAGGATGTTTCCAATGATTTCCACGTTTGAGATGTGTCTTTTTTTATAACTCAGCCACAAAAATGATAAAATCAAAAAGCAGTAACGTTGAGGTTTGTTCTGTAAAGAGGTACGTCTCCTTCATGAAAATGGAACTAGACTTTGGATTTAAGATGGGTTTTATATGTGTCCCCTATTCTACTGTTGAGATTATCACAAATAAAGTTCAGAAAAAACAAACTTATAAAGTCTAGCGGTCATCGATTATGCCTTGCAGATAAATTCTGTTTAGAATAATAAACTGCATCCACCGCTGCCTGCATTAAATACCTTTTGGGAACAAGAAATAATCTTCCACTCTTCACTGCTAAAAACTCACTTGTTGAGGGTCTTCCATCCATCCATACATCTTTCACCAGCTGAATTCCTTTCTGGGTGACAGGGTTGCTGGAACCTGTCCTAGCTAGTGTTGGGCAAAGGCAGGGTTTACCCTGAACAGGTCGTCAGTCTATTAGAGGGCTACACACTCACATGCACACCTACGGGCAATTTAGAGACACCAATTCACCTATGAAGTATGTTTGTTGAATGTGGGAGGAAGCTAGAGAAACTCCACAGGAGACCTTGCATCTCCACAAAGAAAAGTCCCAGTGGGGATTGGAACCAGAGCCTTCTAACTTTGAGGAAAAAATGGTAACCCTCGCGCCACTTAGCAGCTTGAGCTTCTTTATTTATACATGTTTAAGATTTTTAATCATTACCCTGCACGTGTCCTATTAATTGTTCAGAAGGGTTAAAAAACATCAAGAAAATGTCATCTAGTGGTCAATTGGAGCAAAGACAAACACTGGAGGAACACTTGACTAAGGTATTGCTTGAGTGGCAAGCTGCCTAGAGGTTCATTCTTGAACTGACTTGGTAAATGGTAAATGGCGTATACTTGTATAGCGCTTTTCTACCTACAAGGACAAAGCGCTTTTACAGTCACTGACCCATTTGCCCATTCACACACTGGTGGCCGCTCCACTGCCAAACACAGGCAAGGTGGGGTTCAGTGCCCAAGGACACTTTGACTCATGGGCGTGCAAGGCGGGAATCGAACTTGCAACCTTACGGGTCATGGGTCGACCGCCCTACCGCTGCACCACTTGAATACAGTTGCCCTTCTTTTTTCACCCACTCACATTGACCTTAGTGTTTTAGGGGACAACAATGTAACAAAGTACTAGTAATATTCAACTCAAATTATTGCTAGAAAACCAAACAGAAAAAAAGAAATTGGCTGTTAAGATAAAATATGTTTTAAATGTGTCAATTGGATTAACTAATATATTCATGAAGGTATTAATTGTGCCCAAAAATGTAGGTTTTTTTTTAACTATCATATTTTCCTGAACATAAGGCACACTTAAAGTCCAATCATTTTTAAACAAAATCGAGAGTTTGCCTTATGTTTAATTGTATGTACTTTTGTTGACCTGGAACCAGTTTTCTGTGGGGCGGGGCTAAAAATCTGTTTTAGTACGACTTTGGAAAACTATGAAGCTGAGCCGGTTAATGGATTGTTGAAGCATTGTGGGTACGGAATTCAGTTGCCGGGTCGAGTGAAACGTACTGTTCTTCTACACAATGAAGTGATAAAAAAGGTATATTGTTTTGTATTTTTTGTGTTACTTTCCCTGCAAACATGAACAAGGTTAACCAGGAAAACCTTCCATCAATTCCTCTGACCATTTGCCTGCCACTTGGCCCCTCCAGGCATTCTGGGAAGTGTAGTCATCAGTTTTGTTTCGTTTAATGCACCTATAACGCTTGTTATATTTATACATACAGTTGTTTACATGTTTGTGCACTTGTTACATGAGAATTGAAACACCCTCCCCCCTGCCAAATATTTACAGTGATTTTCATAATCCACTTTGTCTCCCCCCCCCCCTCCCCCCCCCCTCCCCCTCCCCCTTACAGCCTGCCAGGAGCATAGAAAGTGAAAAGCAGGATAAGTGTATCTTCATAAGCAAAACAATAACACAAAACACCTTTGGGCCATCTTGAATTAATTTAAATCTCGCGCAGAGCATCAGTGAATACTTCCGAAATCCTCCCTCCCAGCCAGCTGTGATGTTTACAGCTCGACTTGTTGTCGTTCATCCCCAAACACTGGGGTTTTCCCATTTTGCTGCCATTGGTGGCAAGAAGGAGAAGAGAAGATAAGAAAACGGAATAATTAGAAAGATCAGAGACGGTGATGCTTCGCTAGCGGTCATACAACGGAAAAAAGACTCAATGGCGGCGTGTGTGAAGTGAGTATGGGTGTAATTATCCAGACACGAATGTGTGTAATGTCACAACCTTTCCTTCCTCACCTCCTTCAGGTTTCTTTTTATTCTCAGTAGACAAAAAAATGCTACGGAAGGTCACTTGACCAGAGGATGAAAAAGGTCAAGGGCGGAACAGGCGCTACCGCCACCAAAAGGGGAAAATAATTAAGATTGAGGGTGGCATTTTCTTTGCCCACCTTTTTTTAAGAACAAGCACTTCAGTCACCCTCACTTTTTTGGCTTATTTTTCACTTTTCTTTAGTTTGAAACTTTGGGGAAAACTTGCCAGCTACTATCTTTTTCTTTTTTTAACCTAACCTCAGCGGTTCAAAAAAGTTCAGCACAATGCTTTTAGAAACGTGTGCAATATCGTCATTAAAACATCAAAAAAAAAAAAAGGGGGAAACTTTTCTCATCCTCGGCTGAGCTCCTTTTGTCTGAGCTGAGCGGCGTCTGTGCGTTGACGATGTGTGCTTGCTTTGCAGATTCTCGGGAGCCGATGGGGGACCGAGCGCTATGAAAGGGAGGGGAGGCCTTCCTGAAGGTTTCGGCGTTGCGTTTCTGTGGGCGACACGTAGGAGATCAAGGGAGCAGGAGAACTGACTGGGCAGGCCTGGAGCCGCCCGCCTCTCCGGGGACTCCTTGCTTTAATCACAGTGCAGCCAAGCAAAGTGATTGTGAACCCGACATGCCTTTGCTCTCCTTCTCTACTCCTCCTGTCATCATCCCTCCGTTCCTGCTCCTCTCAGTTTCCTATCCCGATGAATACAGTTTCTTCTCCACTCCTGGAGTTCATTTTTAAATATTAAAAGACGCATAAAACTATGATTGTACACACTTTTGGACAGGTGTTAATCATGTTTGAAAATAGGCCGCAGAATCTGTAATTGTGGCGCAAACGTGTCCCCCTGATCACTGAGCCTCCAGAGGCAAGCTGCCATATAAAGCAGGAGCGGTCATTACCGCGCGGTGAAACATGTGGTGTCAGGTATAGCTTTTCGGCTGAACCGTCCAGAGGCACGCCGGAGGAATAAAAGACGCGGGGAAGGGTGAGGGGAGAAGCTGACCATTAGCCGGGATCCTGATGGAGCGGCGCAGCAGAGAGCCTTTAGACAAGCGTGTCATTTTCTGCTGCCAGCTGTCTCGACTGTGATTTAGTGAAACAGCAGACAGGAGCTGCAGGTTGAAAACCTTCAATGAGGCTGTCATCGGGTGATGACATGTTGATTTCCTCTTTATGAGACAAGAAAAAAAAAAAGCTGGCTTTTAAGGGCTGTCTACAACTGTTATTAACTGACCTATAAAATCATAAAACGTGTTGAGTAGCTGCTGTTTGCTGAAAACAGGCTCCAATATGATTACATGCAGTTGTTTGCTGCACTGCAAAAAGAAAGAAATGCTTGTAAAAAGGCGTTCTACTACCAACGCTGGCAGAGACTTCAAGCTTGGAGACAAAAAAATGGCTTGAAAACACTTCATGTTACTCAGATTTCTTATGGCCCACAGCAGTCCTGGATGGCAAGGACCATTTTGCTTTTGCCAATTCCTCTTCCTTTCAGCACCTTTGAGCGGACATTTTCTGAACAACCCCATCCAAAAACTGATGACATCACAGTGAGAGAAACCAGCAAAAGAAAAAAAACCATTCAAAATCCACTAACGAAACCAAAACACACAAGTCGAGGATATTAAAGCCATAGGCTTGGTGGGGGCATAGTGTGAAATTTGGTGATTTTCTCATTTTCCCATAATTTTTGTTTTCACATGCCACCAGGGGCCTGTTTCAGAAAGGAGGTTCAACCAACTCTGAGGTTAAACTTGAACTCTGAGTTGGTCAATCGAGAGATTAACAACTCTGAGTTTTCTGTTTCAGAGAAGCTGATCGGATTTGGGTCAATCAACTCTGAGTGGACTGATTCGGAGGTGAGCGTGAGCACCGCGACTATAAGAAGCCATTATCAATGGAGCGGAGATATTACGAGTCACCATGGCAACCGTGAAAAAAAGAGGTCTGCATATTTTTCGCCAGCTGAACTTGACGTGCTGCTGCAGAGTTACAGTGAATATGAGCACATATTCCGGAAGACAAGCAACACCGCTGCATCTGCAAAACAGAGACAGTTAGCGTGGGAAAACATAGCTGCTCAAGTTAATGCGTAAGTTTGCATTTAAATCATTGTTATAAAATATTGGCTGTAATAACTTTTTAAATAGCGTAAGGTGTGAAATAAAAAATGGCGATATTTAGGTGTACTTTTGAAGTGTCATTCCTGGTAAATGCATGAAATGCTGCATAGTGTACAGAACCAATCGGGGGGAAAAATGCATTTAACGTCGGTAATGTTTAGAGGACTTTTTTGTTAACCTTCCCCTCTTGCAAACGTTGGTCAGTTTAATATTAATACATGCAATTGTGTTTTAAAAGTGAACTTTTGTCTACTGTTGAACCTTTCGCTGCGCGAAGACTTCTCCTTTCTTTTCCCTCGTCTTTCCGACCGTTGTCAGAAGCGCAGGGAGATTTCCTTCAGGGCCGAAGGGAATTCTCCTTCGGGGTTCACTTCCCGTTGGAAACCCTCAACCTCCAGAGCGGATTAAGAATGACTCCAAAACAGTTATTCTGGGAATGACACCTTCTCTTTATTTAACTAAGTGCTTCGTCCTCCGAACACACAATATATACCACGCACACACCTCCGCTCCGTGCTCACACCCCCCCCATCTGCACCTGCACTCGCCCCTCCCCTTCTCTCTCGTGGCTCGCACCCCGCTCAGTACACACACACTGCAACACTACCCTTGTATTGGTCAAGTGGTATAGGTTTATATGGGATTAAGAAAGTAAGCAGTGCTAGAAAATTGTGTTTCCAAAAAGTAATTGTTACATTAATCTAATTCAATGTCCCTGATTTCATTTTCATGTAGATGCAATCCTGCAGGAATTAAAAGAACATGGCAGCAGCTAAAAATGAAGTATAAAAACATAATTCAATCAGGTAAATTTGAGTATGTCATGGATGTAAGCTTTGTTGACAATATTTGACATATGAAATATCTACATAGCAATACAGATCTAATGTTGTTTTCATTGTATATATGTAATTGACTGCAACGAAAAACGGTAACGCTCAAACAAAAACGTATGGGGAAATGACAAAAAAATCTTCTCAAAATCCTTGTACGAGGTAAATATAATTCTCTAGGAATTAATGCAGCCTCCTCGTCTATTGGGTCCTCCAAAAAAGGACAAGCCATTCTTGTCACTTAGACAGTCTCTGTGTGACGGAAATGTGGGCAATGAAGGTTAAAGCGAAAAATACCGCTTCGTCTTTAAAAAGGGGAGGGGACCGGCAGAAACCTTGAGTTTAGAGAATAAAACCTGCTCCCGACCAGGTTAGGTTGACAGCATAAGTAACCATGGACACTGACTCCGAGTATAAGTTACCTCTCTTTCAGAAACGGGTTTGACTTACTCTGTTTACTCTGGTTTAACAAACCTCCCATTCTGAAACGGAAAACCCAGGGTTTCCCTGATTTCAGGGTTAACGCACTCAGAGTTTACACTTAACCTCCTTTCTGAAACAAGCTCCTGGTCAGGTCTACAAACACAACCCATGTTTTGTTGACTTTCGACCTCATGGAGAAGCCAAATGAAATGTTCTAAAAAAAAAACCTCCCAACTCATTTCTACAAATGTCAACTACTCCAAATGCTACACTCAAACGCAAAATTTAGATATGAAAACTTTGTGTCAAATGAATGCAGCCTAAAGATTTTGATGTATTACCTCTTAATTCCTTGAGCATCATCAGCTGCGGTTGCATGTGCAAAAAATCTTGAATTGAATAGAATACATGGGCCCTGAAAAACCTTATCGAATCATAACAAATGTTTAGAAACGCCACATTTTCAGTCGGAATAAATCATTTGGACATGCGCAGACCTCTCTAAAATACCGGAAACTACCATAGAGGAAGAAATGGCGAGTTTCGTAAACAAACAAGCTGCAGCCTAGAGGGAGATGATCTTCTAAACGTGCTTTTATTATTGTTATGTTTATTGTTAAATGCTTAATATCAAATGCTTGTTCACTCATAATTTTTTTTTAATCTGCCTTTTTTTCAGTCGGCGGAATGGAGCTGGAAGAAAGGTTAGGGTTAGGCCAACAACAACGTTTAGCCGTGGATGCAGCTAAAATCTGTGCGGTCAATGCCGCAATGTGCATCTTGACTGAAAGTAAATATGTGGGAATAACATCAGCCTTTATTTTGTCTGGACACAATTGGAAACATGAATTCACATGATTGTTTACACGTTTTCTCAGGACTTTGCGTCATCGCTCCATTCAAAAGCCGCCTCCGTTAGCTTACACGCCATCTTAAAGCCGCTCAGGGGGAGCTCAGAACAGCCGAAAGGACTGCGGTTCGGAAAGAAATTTTCATCCGAATGAGTCTGACCGGGGCAGACTATTCTGAACGGCGTGTGTACATGATGCATTTTTATTCTGATCAGGCGTTCATTCTGATTACTTTTGTCCTTATAAACGCAACTATTGGGATCCTACGTGGCAAAAAAAAAAAAAAGTTGATTTTAAAGTTTGTGGAGTTTGAACGGCGTTGGTGTGGCAAGCTTGGAAAAGTACCGTTTACCAGTTGTTTACATGTTTTTTTTACAAGAATATTATGACAATTTAAGACATGACTCCTCAAGCTTATAGAAACAATATAACCCACAATATGACCATAACGCGAGTTTGGTTAACAAAGAACCTCCGTTGCCAAGGAAATTCGAAAATATAATTTGGCCGATTCTTCTTAATATTTTATAGACCCGTTCGTCCCTCCCAGGTGACCAAAAGAGGAGATACATCCAACAGAAAAGTCACCATTTTGAAGCTGTTACCAATACAAATTCTAATGGCGCCTATCAAATAGTCCACTGCTGGTGAAAAAGTTTTTGTGTTATAAACAAGATGTAAATAATCCAATGTTTTAGTATTTATTCCTTTCATAAGTGAGAATAGTATAAGTAGGATAATACCCTTTATTATGTTTACTATTTCTGGATAATGGAAACCTGTAGGGGTCCTTTTAGCCTTCCTTTCAAATACTGAAATCCTTTTAGAGGAAGAAGTAGAATGATGTGGGGTTGAGTAAATACTCTTACTCAACCCCACTTTTTGACGTTTTTATCTTCAAGCAATTTACTACCATGGGGTCAAGCTCAGGCAGGGAAAACATTTTTCTTTTTGTTTTTGTTTCCATCAAAGAAAAGAATTTCCCTTGTTGCAAGACCAGTAAATGCCTTCGAGCACAGGACAAGTGACAAACACGTTTTTGATTTTTTTTTTTTAACTGTTTCCCAGTAAAACCAAAAACTGCTTTGAAAATACCAAGAAAAGGTCCTAAACGTTCAGGTCAATAAATTTGTTTTTAACGTTTAAAAAGACATGTAGGGACGTCGGTTATAAAGCTGCATATTTCATTTTTTCAAAGTTTTGTTCTAGAAAACGACACAACACAGTGTTGGCGTTCCCAGTGACTCCAAAAGCACACAGAAAAAACTGTCCTTCGCACCTAAAACTGAAGTAACCCCATTGTTGTCTCTTAAAATACCCTATCCAATCATATTTGGATTTATTGTCAAAACATATGAAGTTAAACTTAATTTGGGATTTTGTAGGTAAAATCAAAAAAATTGTGGCGTTTTGTAGAACATTGTGTCTGTAGAGCGGCAGGACTTGATTAGAAATTCAAATTACCGAAAACATCATTGGATCTTATAATGTGGGTCTTCAAAAACAGTGCATTCACTTTTTTAGACGTTTGATCACGTATCACTATTGCATTTTTTTTTTTTGTTTCAATGATGCATGACATTTGAAAATCATCTCAATCCCAATTGGTAATGTCTGGCACGTCACATTGCCTTCGCAAAGCGTTCAGTTCTTGAGCGTAACTGCTCCCCAAGTTTTTGAAAGCGTTCCCGCTGCAGGAAGTCCCCCGCATTTCTCTCAACAGCTCAGAGCTCCTCGCAGCAGGACTCCTGCTGCAGCCACATTCCTGTCAGAATTGGCCCTGAGCTCCTGACAGCATCTTCAGATTCCCAGAGTGATTCTGGAGGCAAAACTGGAGAGTGAGAGCAAGTGGCTTGTGTATTCCTCTAGGGAATTGGGGGAGGTATAGTGCACATGTATCAGTGTTTTTATAGTGCTCCACCACTGTTTTGTGCAACTTTTACTGCATTGGAAAAAAATGGTGCTGAGAAGTGAAACCGTAAGTCCTAATCAAGTCAGTGATTTGTTGCTTGGCAGGCGTCAAAAAGAGAAGATGATCGAATCTTTAAAAACTCATTTCCGCTTGCTCGTGCATGCACGAGGGGAAGGGGAGGAGGAATGTTATTGAAGTTGCCATGGTAATTCAATTTCAGGGACTCCTTCCAGCCCCCACTTCCCTTATTTATTTATTTTCCTGTGCTCATTTCCTCAAGAACAAAAGGGGGAGAAAAAAAAGCGAACATTTCTGTGAGGAATTCCCCGGGATGCTGGGGGGGTTTGCGGTGGTGCTGATGCGGTCCCCTCTGGGGATTGCCGCTCAGATGTGCTGAGCTGAGGGATGCGCACAAAACAATGTTCATTTTGGGGGGATTTTTAAATGTGGGATGTAGAATTTGTTCTGCCTGGAAAGGAAAACGGAGGGGAAGGATGATGTTGCTTTCGCCGCGCCCCTCCCTCCCTCCACCACTTTGGGGCCCGCTGTGGACATGGTGTTAAGTGTGTAAATGTCAAATCCTGGTGCTGGAGTCAAAGGTGACTGATTAACATAACATTTGCAGCCAAGTTGAAATGCCACCGCGGTGGGAGTGGATCTTTCCATCCTGTCAGGGGATCATTGACTGTAGGTGAGCTGGACTGAGTGACCCCTCCCCCCTCATGTTCCAATCAGGAAGCATGGCCCCAAAGACTTCTATTGAAAAAAAAAATGCTAAAACTTAGAAAATCTATTCGTCAGAATAACCTTTTTTACCCTTTTACCTTTAAAAAAAACTTTTTGGTAATTCAAATATTTATTTCATGATATATTTTCTGTTGTTAAAGTTATTCAAGTTCTAAACTGACCAATCAGATGCCTCGATGAAAGCATGTGGTCTCGTGTCGATGGTTCCAAATGATTGACAGATTTTCCTGAGCCTGCTTTTAAGTGGTAGGGTGGTGTGGCTTTCCGAAAAGCTCAGACCTGATTGGTGAGAGTGGTTGCCATAGAAACCATGACTCAGACGGATTCAGAGCAATCACTGCTTACTGATGTCGCTTATGGGGTCAAGTCAAGATCAGCTTGCAAAGAATGAAAAATCAGATATCAGACTCAGTGTGAATTTGAACAGTTTTAAACTTAAAAGTACAGACTGTAATTTTTAAGGAAATATTGAAAATTTGATAACTAAAATTCTAAAACAAAACTTTAAAGAACTATAGAACATTTGAAAAAAAAGGTATAATTGAAGCTTAGATAAAAACATATGTATATACACCAAAAATTGTTAGCAAAAAAGATTGATCCAATTGGCTACCAGGACATTGCTGATATAGGATGAAAGAGGTTATGCGTCTGTTGTTGCCACTGCCTGTGTCATCCCTCCTCTGATGTACCAAACTTTAGGACAGCATCAGGGATGAACCAAGCGGCGCCAACAGCAGATACTTTTGGACCTTAAATGACATCACCTTAACCTCTTTCATCCGTTGTCAAAAGATCCAAGTGTCACCTGAACATTAAGTTAGGCTCAACGATGGGAACAAAAGGTCAGAATTGTAACTGTCGAAGAAATATAAACACAAAAGTTGAAAATACAAAACAGCGTCCGTTTCTTATAAACATTTGGTAGCAGTTTTCCTGATTCCTGACATGATCACATAGACGTCTGGCTCCAATATGGCGCATTTTGGGTAGTGAAAAATGGCGACTGAATTTGGTTGGAATGAGATGCAAGGGTGTCATACTAACTCTGTCCAGTTCTCATATACTGACAATGTCCGGGATTGTCTCTCATGGTTCTAAAAGACCCTGGAGAATCAGAGTTAAATGTGTTCAAAGCTTTTTGGGTGTTTTTTATTATTTTGTGTCTACACTTCCCTGTCCGTGACTTGAAGCTCGCTGGGATCCAACCATCCGCCTCCACACACTCACCATCTCCATCTGAAGCCACTCTCCTCCCACTGTCTCACAGTCGCCATCTGCCATGTTGGAGACGTGCCCTCAGAGCTGGAGGCTGGGGAGCTGCATTTCACCTCTTTAAAAAGCAGAGTTTTGCAATCTTGCTTCACTGCCAGTTAGGGCATCACAAATGATTAATAATTTGCAAGGGAGGCATTTAAGGCTCGGGGGTTTTGGTTTTGTGGTTTTCCTAAGATGATGCCCGCCTGCTGAGGTAATTAGAGCCGCCACATGTTCCGCCTAGGGAGGGGCTGGGGGGGACCAGTTGGCTAGAGGCGGGGAAAGCCCGAGGCAGTGCCAAAGAGAGAGGCTGACGGTAATCCACGTGACTCTGCGGCCGTCACTGGTCCGAACGGGGGAATCCCTTCCTGCTTCCTTATGTTTTTGTTTGAGCGTCGCCACGGCAACCCCTCCTGTTTGGTGGCTCAGCTTGCAAACAGGCAACACGCTAACATCTATTTATAGGTTCTGACCGTCACTCTGCAGGCAGGCAGTGTGAACGCAGCCTCGCACAAACCACCAGTCAGTTGATGACAAGTCTTGTCCAGATGGAAGTAAAAGCTTGATGTCATGTGGAAACGAGGTCTCCATGGCAACCGCTCCATAACAGAGACAACGAAATATTGTTCTTTCATTCTCCTTCAACTATTACATTTCAATGCTGTTTCATCCTGTGCAGAAAGATTTGATTCAAACCACTGTTTTTGTTCAAATGTATAACAATTATTGTTTTCAAAGCCTATGTTTAAGATAAAATCTTTAAGGAAAAAAAAAGCAATTGTTTTCAATTTATACAGAAAATGTTAGAAATGATATATAGACAAGAGGCTTTGGAGCTGCTTTGAAAGTATTTTTGTCCTCTGAAAGTAAAATGTAAAAAGTGATCCTTGTAGAATTGCTTTCAATTGTATCAAGGACACTTCCTTTTTTTGTGTTTCCTTTATATTTTGCCATACTCTATCTAGACCCACAAAACAGCTGCGTGTAGCCTCCTGCATTTGCTGTAGCAGCCGTTGAAGCAGCTGGGATTAAATGAGGCATGTTTGAGAGTAAAGTGCATCGACCATCTGTAAGAAATTAATATTTTACTTTTTGGTTAGGGCTCCTTTTTTTCCTTTTTTTTTTGGGTTGCCGATTTCACCTCATAGGGTTGAAATCCAGGCTGGGTCCTTTCTGTGTGGAGTTTGCATGTTCTCCCTGTGCGTGTGTGGGTTTTCTCCAGTTTCCTCCCACAGTCCAAAAACATGCGTCATAGGTTAATCAATGACTCTAAAGCAGGCATGTCCAAAGTTGTTGATTGTGATTGGCTAAATTATGCTATTAGCTGCTGTAAACCTATGACAACAACCAGTCTCAAAACTTAATTCAAATGTATTTCTGAGAAAGCAATGAAAATAAACCCATTCAAAAAAAAAGTTTCTTTAATGGTTGATTTCTATATTATATTTAATGTTATGAGGGTTCAAACTGAGGGTTCAGACTGGCCCTCCCATGTTTTCACCTCACCATATCTGGCACTCTTTGGAAAACTTTGGAAACCCTTGTTCTAAAGTGTCCTTAGGTGAGCATGTGTGGAAGTGATCGTGGCCCTGCGACAGACTGGGGTGTACCCTGCCATCGCTAAACAGGATCCGGGACATTCCCATGATCCTGAAAGGGATCTGGTGGGTTAAGAGCATGAATGAATTTGAATTTTTAACTTTTGAAATGACATTTTAACCATAATAAAAATCTCCTTAACCTCATTATTGAGCTCTACAAAAGCAGTGGCCCTTTAGTTATGATTATGTCGTCTTTTGCCCAAGTCATTCTTTCATGACATAGTCTCTGCAGAGTGGGTGTGGTTTATCAGAAATTCACCTCTGTGGGCGGGACTGTTGGTGTGGGGAAAGCCCACAGCCTCTTCCCAATATCCATCTGTTTACAGATTTTCTTGCTAGCTTCCAGCTCCTCAAACCCTCAACCTAACATTACCAAAACAACAAAAAAGGCGAGCAATATTGGAGCTACCCAGCCATAGTGGGCTTAGTCTAGTTTATTGTTTTTGCACTAGAAAAGCATTAAAAGGCAATCAAGTGCAGGGAGAGGCGAAAAATCTTAAAAGGCTTATTTAAGGCCTCCAACTAATGTAACTCAAAAATATAGAATATAGTGATGTGTGACGCTTAAGAGTAGACGCTTGAAAAAAAATTGACCATGAGAAATTTCAATTGACAAAAGACAAGATTAATAGTCATTACATAACAAAAGTTAAACGCTTTTTATGGCATCTTTTGCAGCACTTTAAAGACATACAGGTATTTGTTACTTGGGAAAGGTCATTCCACAGTTTTGCTGCTCTAAATCCTTTGGAATATTGACCTCAAAAAGGAAACTTGAGAAGATGAAGAAATGAGATGGTACCTGAGAATTGACCAAACCGTGGAGCTTCTACATCAAAACTACAAGCTTTTTCAATCATCCATTTTTTCATCTGCTCCTCATTCACAATCATTTGAATAAATACTCAGAAACACTTTTATTAGCTTATTTCCCTTTATATGTCATTAAAGAAATGCCACAAGAACATGTTAAAGCATCATTTTCATCAGAGTGGGTCTTTAAAACAACGAGAGGTCTCCCTGCTATCACTGAGTAAATGGCAAATGGCGTATACTTATATAGCGCTTTTCTACCTTATTCAAGGCCCAAAGCGTAGTAGAGTAGGCCCACCAAAAAGCAGAGAGCCATCTCTATCATCAACTCAGATCATCAACTATTAATTTTCTTGAGCCATTTTTCATGATAAGGCTCCTCACATTAAAAAAAAACCCTCATTAGAGCCAGAATTAGGGAGTTCTGGAAGATCAAAATTTGTCTTATCTGGCTTTTAAAAATTCTCCCCCTCCTATGAGATAAAATAATTATTCTCCATCTCCATTTTTCCCTTCTCAGCCCTTTTTTCCCCCTCTGACACTGTCCACACATGCAATA
The DNA here is from genome assembly GCF_053564925.1 of Oryzias latipes. Taxonomy (NCBI): domain Eukaryota; kingdom Metazoa; phylum Chordata; class Actinopteri; order Beloniformes; family Adrianichthyidae; genus Oryzias; species Oryzias latipes. The sequence goes on along the minus strand of NC_136256.1, from coordinate 13,037,670 downwards.
CCTGAGAAGACAGGACAGCTTGTTTTGCTGCTTTTCCCACCATATACTCAGATCCACACCTACAAAGTGCCCATTGTTTTCTGCACAATAATCAGCAAACACGCCTGATTATCCAGCGGCGGTAGTCTATAGAACCTCCCCGCCATGACAAATGTCTGCCTTTCAACCAGGTTTCCATAGGACTGTAAATGAAAGGGATGTAAAAAAAATGAATATTACATTTCTGTGTCTTTCCACGCAGTTTAAAAAGTAATGACTCTGAATAAAAAAGCACTCAAGTTAATAGCCTTGAAATATCGCGCTCCTGACATTTCATCTGCACTTCCAGGAATGCAAATTGTTGGCAGTATAATCCGCCATATACATAACGTCCGTTTGATAACTTAATTGTTCACCGCATTCGAAAGAAGCTCTTAAGACTGGAAAAAGAGAGGGAATGTGGGAAAAGTGGCCAAAATTTGGACAAATCTGCATTTGGAGTGGATTCACAGAGACACGCCAATGGTCACGCCTGCCTGGGTGTGTGCGCTCTCATCGCACAAACATCCACCACTCCTCCAGAGCGCGTGGGTGTGATCCTGGAGAGAAGTTGGGATATCCCCCCATGGACTTTCAAAAGCATGACTAATTGCCCCCCACCTCTTTTTTTTTTTTTTTTTTTTTTTTAAAAGAACAGCCTGTCCTGTTTGTAGCTCCAGAATACTTCCACAAGTTCACAGAAAGTGTTTGATCATTTGGAAGCAGGGTGTCATACCTTTGTCCATAATTTAGTAGACTTGTACAATTTATGAGTTCATCTTCTTGCACACAAAAAAATGTATATTCATAAGGCCCAGCTTTGTCTCAAAAAATATGCATGTTAAGATCAAAATCAATCAAATCATGTCTTTGTCAAAACATGTATGTATGTAAAATGTGCAACTTGTATTGTAACATCGGCCACAAATCAGCCATTGCTGAGCCAAAAAAATGATAGAAGATGCACACTTTCAGAATTAAAATGTTTTTTAAACCATTTAAAAAAAAATATATGTATATATATATATATATATATATATATATATATATATATATATATATATATTTTTTTTTTTTAAATTTTTTTTTTTTTAATTTATTTATTGATTTATTGAAGGATATTTTGATAGTATGTGATCGGAAATCAATCAGTACCGGATGTTGTGTCCAGATCAGTTATCGCATGTGTATTATTTATTTATTTATTATTATCTTGATCAGTTCTACATATTTCAAGCTTACTCTTTCAAATAAATGCCCCACTAGAAGTCTGCATATCGTCAACGGAAAACAACATCTTAATTACTGTAAAACGCAGCGCAGCACTAGTTTGAGCAGGAGGTGCACAATTCAGTGTGTTAGCGAGATATTCAGAGATTCTGACTTTGGGGCTTAAAAAAACTTTTAGTAACGTTTAAAAGTAATAGCAAGTGGCTCTGTTGGTTTGTCTTAATACAAACAATTACCCCTTTTTTTATGAGAAACACCAATAGTACTGAAGGTACTAAAGTTACAATCATCAAACTTTTCACGTGTTTCTACTAATTAATAGCTAACTATTTTTTTAAAGCTAACAGTTTCAACTAGGGCTGCACGATATGAGGAAAACTTGTGATATGCGATATTAGAGATTAATATTGCGATAACTGTCATGACTAGCAGGAAAACAGACCCAAACGCTGGAACCCGGAAGAATACACAGGCGAGTAGATGATGGGTAATGAGTTTTAATGTTCGGTTCTAGGTTTTGTAGATGTTTGGGCGGAGTAGTCACGTCCGAGAGATTCCCACGAGGAAGATTGAAGGTGTCTGCAGCCCGTGGCGTCACTGGTGGATTATCTTGAATAGGCGGCGGTTCGTGGTGCGGCTTGAATCGGCAGAGGCTCGTTGGTGTGACCGGAAGAATTCTGAGGCTTGGTTCCAGAAGCGAGGATGACTCAGGCGCCCACTCGTAGAACGGATTCCTGTGGACAGACGGAGAACAGAGACTTAGGCGAGAGCTTGACAGCAGTAGCTGTGAGCGAGGTGACCATACTAAGCACCATAGAGGAGCAACGATCTGGCACTGGAGACTGGTCCTGGATCCCCTTATGAAGGCAGGCGGCTGATGAGGTGAGTGGACGCAGCTGTGATGAGTCAGGAGCCAAGCAGAGAGGGGAGGGGGAGGAGTCTGACAGAGGCACCATGACAATAACAATATAATTTGCGGTATAAAAACCAATAGCAAAATAACCAAAAACATCATTCCCATTTCATTGCAACAGTTTAAAAAGTATACTCCAAATAACTCTCGTCAAAATCGGTGACAAACATCTAACATCGGATGGACGCCTCCACCTGATTGGTCAACAACGTGAAGGCGTCCATCCGATTGGTCAAATGCACAAAGGGATTTATTTGATCCATTAAATGCCTCAAGCTGCCATAAGATTGTTTTAACACATTTAAGGTTTACGATTTATTGCGATTTTTGCCGTCTTTTGCGATATGGATATTGCAGAGCTGGAAATTGCGATAACGATAGATTTGCGGTATATTGTGCAGGCCTAGTTTCAACTATTTTCACTTGGTTGTTAAGAGTAAAATGGTAAAGAAGGTGAATCAATTACAAATAAGGACCAGGCTAACGTGTAGCGTGTTACAAACAAGTTCTAGAGTTACTGTGAAAGCAGTTAAAGTCTGACTCGCTGATGGACTTATTGCTGACACTTTTGTCTCGCTAAATGCGCCTTCTATTTTAAAAATAGACCATTCATTGACTTATAGTAGGGAAAATACGGTAAGTTAAATTTAGAGCTGCAGTCTCTATAGAAACTATTTCTGTCATTACCCGCCTGAACACGTTCTTTGCAATGCACAAAGTAAACCAATCATGTCTTATTTAGGACCAGTGGCTGGAAAAGATTTGTGTTTTCTGTTCGCTCTCAGCCTCACAGGAGAAACACAAACAAACTGAAGGCTTGAAGCTTGAATCGGAAACATCTGGAAGTAATTTTCCTCTTTTTCGGTCCCACGAGCAAGATAGACATTACATCTCACTCGGTCAGTTAAGAAAAGAAAAAAAATTCACATTTGTGGTTGGAGACGATGACACGGATTACTGAAGCAGGAAAAAAAAGAAATTCTGTGATGTTCATCATTCTTGTTAGGGCCTGTTGTCAACCCCCACCCCACCACCACCACCACCACCACCACTATGGCTTCAAACTGCACCAACTTGAGAAGATTTTTTATTTTATTCAGTTGTAATGCACTGTTGGTTACAAATACATATGCAAAAGAAAAAGGAAAAACATGTGGGTTGGGAGAAAATATATATTTATACCGTATCTCCTCCAGGTCTTGAACCAGAGCAACTTGCTTTTGGTCTAAATTGCTTCTGACAGCTGGATGGACCCAGAAAAGCAATACTGGGGGGATTAAAAAATGAAAATAAATGAGCTTTTAAAGTCTAATGAGGGATTTAACTTAAATGAAACACAGGTGGCGGGTAATAGGCGCTGCTCCACATCCATAGCAGCTAGGATGGAAGGATTTCGAAGCATTTCAACTCACAGTGACCCCCCCCAACCACCACCACCACCTCCATCCTACTACTAGCCAACTGCTAGCTTGTGGCCTTGCCTTTGGTATTTACTCATGCTTTTCCTGAGGTCGTTGTGTCTTCCAGCTGGCTGATGGGAACATGTGTTTTCCAGTGTTTTCATGGCTCTAGAAAACATGGGAAACAAAACCCCAACATCCTTTGTGGCCCCACCCTAACCTTCACCCCCGGGCAACCCATCCAAGCACAAAACACACCCATTCTCAAAGTTGGTTTAAGCAATTGAACCCCCGTATTTTACTCCGCCCATGTAAGGAAACTGTGATGTTAGAAATGTAGGCCTCGACCTTTTCCAGCCCTCCACTTCATGGGAAGAACTTAAAACCACTGTGACAAAGTACCCTCCCGGGGTAAGAGCGAGCGCAGGAATTTTAGAGCCGAAATCCATCACATGAGAGCTTCCCCCTTTTATCTGTCAAAGATCACTTCCCCTAAATGCAGCAAGTAACAAGAAAAAACCCAAAAACTGCAACAGCTCCATATATTCCCCAAAATCCAGCAACGCTGTGGATAAACATGTTGCCATTAAATAGCAACATGATCAAAATTATCCAGATCAAAGAAACTCCCCGAGTTAACACTGAATAAAAAATTACTCAGTGGAATTAATTTATTTCCTATTTTCTCTTCCAATGTGTAATACTTTGCATTTGGTATTAGGCAACTACTGCTTTCACAAATTGGCTTACTCCTCCTTTTCTTTGCACTTAGTTGAGACATTTGTAATCAGAATGAGTGCTCAAGTTTTACAAAAAGGTCCCCGGCTAATTCTAAACTGCAGTTTGAGTGCCACTCTCCATGCTTCTTTCTCATGCTGAAGTCGTTGTCAGGAAGAGAGCAGGCCTCCCTTGTTATGTAACCGCTGTCCATAAACAGGAAGTCAGAGAGCTGACTGCGGCTTGAGTCATGCAGGAAATTGATATATGTTCATCCGCAATGTGTTCCTGGAAAACAAAGCGTAATGTATGGCACTCACTCCAGCTGCTTTGGAAATAGCACGCAGCGTCATAAAGGACGGAAGCGGCTCTGGCTCTAATGTGGTTCACGGAAACCCACTAAAGGCCTATGAGCGGCCGGCTTGTCCTGGCTTGACCTGCGCTCACATCGCCTGACTGCGTGGATCAGGTAAAGAGAATGGAAGGGAAATGGGATCAGAAGGTTGATAAACAAAGGCCTTATCATTAAGACAAGTACAAATTATGAAATGTGATGAAACAGAACCAGTGTAGGCGGCTGGATCACTCAGTTGACTTTGTGTAGGAATGATATATGGGAAACTAGAGTTCAATTCCCAGGGGGCGTGATGAGCTGCATCCAGTCAGGGTCCTTGGGCAGGACCCTTCATGCAACTGCCTAACTATGTAGTCACAGAAGGCCTAAGTCTGGGTTTCCCTGTGCCGGTCCCCAGCCTGGAGTAAATACAGGGTTGTGTCAGGAAGGGGGTCTGGCAAAAAAAATCTTTGCCAACCCACCAGTGCAAATCAGTTATGCGCTGTGGCAACAGGAATATGTCAAAAAGTAAACAACAGTTTGCCTGTGTTTCAGACAAAAATGCCAAGGTGTTTCGAATTGCATGACTTTAACTTACTGACCGGTGTGAAGTTGGTCAACTGTATTCCCTGAATTCCCAGAGTCAAGAACATTCTTGGTGAATCCAGTAACATTAGTCAGATAACCAGTTTTTTTTAAGACTGCAGTGTTCCCGGAGAAGCCCTAACTTTAGTCACCACTGCCCCCTGTCAACTTCAAGACTACGTCCCCTGGATGAATGAGAACTTTCCCGACATTATACTTGATTGCAAACAAAATACTAGATAATAAATACTGCAGGTTAAACAGAAGAACAAGCACATATCAATTGACTTGTGAAAACTGATCAGATTCAGCGTATCTTTTAAATCAAAGCATGTCTACTTACTATTTGTTGAAGGGCGGCGAAGGTGCAGAGGTAGAGCGGTCAACCTCTAATGAAGATTGCAGATTAAAGATTGTCCCGTCTTGCTGCCCAGGTGTTGAAGTGTGGAAGTCCTTTGGCAAGACACTGAACCCCACATTGCTTCTTAAGGTTATGGGATGGTGCCAGTTTTAGACAGTTGAGTTGTGTGGTGCATGTGTGGTGCGTTCAAGAATGCGCTGCACAAGGGGTTTTGAACAAGCCTTTAGTATACATGTAGTGCATATTGTTCACATTAGACTTCAGTAAGCATGATGGACTTAAAAATGTACGTAGCAATGAATGAATGCAGAAGCTTTAATTGCGGTGATATGTGCTCGTTTACATAAACTTTTCATTGGAAGTGGTAGCTAGAGCTCGGCGTGAATGTAGGTTCATGAATCTGTACAAAGATTGGAGGAATGATCAGCACTTAGCTGCAGGAATAAATTAAGTCAAGAGAGAACAATAAGTGCAAAACAAACTTTGAAATGTTGCTCAGTGGTCTCCAAATTAACTTTACAGTATATTTGTTAGCGATGACATGAACAAACCCAGACGCTGGAACACGGAAAGATCACGCACACAGGAGTGAAGTACAGACTGATTTATTGTCCAGGATGATATGGTACTATGAGGTAGAGTCTTGTGGAAGTTGTCACCCAGAGATCATGGAAGAGGGATGAGGACCAGAAGGAGAGTGTGATTTTTGGCGTGGCGTGGACTCGTGCCGTTGCGAGGAGTCTTGGCTTGACAAGGAGTCGTGGCATGGCAAGGAGACGTGGCATGGCAAGGAGACGTGGCATGGCTGGAGGACCAGATTCCAGGTGGAACCAGTTGGTGTGGTATAGTAAGCAGACCCAGGTTGACAGGATAGTTGTCATGGTTTGAGTTTGTTGTGTCTTGTTTTTCGTTTAAGTTCTTGTTCTGTCTTGTTTGGTTCTGTTTCCTGTTTTATTTTGAAAGGTTTCCTGTCTTGTCTTGTTTCTTGAGTTTTACTTCCTTTGGTCCCCATCTGCCCTGATCGTTTTCACCTGTGTCTTGTCTGCCCTGTCTGTATTTAAGTCTTGTCTCTGCCTTCCTCCTGGGCTGGTCCATTAGCTTTGTCATGGTGTCTTTGTCATCCTGTCTTCATGCCTTGTTCCATGTTTTTTGCCACGCTCTTGTTCCACGTTTCAAGCCACGCCAACGTAAGTTTTCTTTGTTTTGTAATCCTGCTCTGCAGCGCTTTTTGTTATAATTAAACCACTTGCCCTTGAACCACGTGCCTCCGCCTCTGCCTCTGGGTCCTTCCGGCTCTCGAGCCTCCCCACGCCGTGACAGAATAGACCAGCCCAGGAGGAAGGCAGAGACAAGACTTAAATACAGACAGGGCAGACAAGACACAAGTGAACACGATCAGGGCAGATGGGGACCAAAGGAAGTAAAACTCAAAAACATGACACAACAGGAAACCTTTCAAAATAAAACAGGAAACAGAACCAAACAAGACAGAACAAGAACTAAAACAAAAACCAAGACAAAACAAACTCAAACCATGACAATAGTAGTCCTGTAGACAAGGAAGAGTACTTGGTTACTTGAGTATACGGGGTACATGAACTAACATAGGTATCAGGAGATGAGACCAGGTACTGCACCATAATGGGCAACGAACTGGTGATGAATGCTGGAAAAGGGCCATCTTAAATAGGCAGATGGAGCAGGAAGGCTGATGAGGAGAGTGGCAAAAGCTGGGTCGAATCTGGGGAGCAGAGAGGGGAGGGGGGAAGGAGAGGGCTCCCAGGAGTCCCATGACAATATTTTAACAAAAAAATATGACCTTATTCCTTAGAGACAGTCGCAGAAATGTTTTTTTAAATAAAAAAAAATAAAAAGGTTTTCAGGAGATCTTTGCTATTATTAAATATATAAATATAAAACCACATTTGGTACCAAAACACAGAACTTTGGACCAATCACGAGTCATCTTTCCTTCCTGCTTTGTGTCACCAATCTAAGAACCTGATAGATTTTGTTGAACTTTGCAGACTGGCTGCCGAATTGCATTTCATTCAAATGACGTGATATTTAATTTATAATGATGAATTTTTGATAGCACATCTGAAAAAAAATATAAGGTGGAAAAAGTTTCTGTGGGTGAAGCTTTAAAATGTGCATTTCAATAATCTAAATCCCTGCAGAGATGAGGATTCTACTGTGTAACAGGCTTTATATGTTTCTTTCCTGATGTTTCTGATCAGCCCTCCAATCAAAGAGAAAGCAGCCGCTGAATTATTGGCACGGTGCAAACTTTTACTCAACCCGTAATGAGCCAAACGAAGGCTGCACGGGACTCCACCTCCCTCATATTTTATCATTGGTGCGGCGCAAAAGCCCTGCACACTGCAGGAGTGAACCATAAAATAAACCGAGTTTGAGGAGGCTTACTTTGTAGATTAGTCATTCATGAATCATGATGGGGGGAAAGGGATCCTCCTTGCTGCCCTTTTATGTCTTATACCACCAGCACTTTCAACCAAACCCGGGCCAGCTCTTGGATGGGGCTCATTGTGACTCACAGCACGCTCGGAGAAGACAGAGAAGAGCACGGGTAGCATGGCTGCCGAGGTGCACTCAGCAGGTGGGCCGCGCCTGTCAGTACGTACTCAGGGCTTTTCAAAATAAGCGCCGCTTGGTTAGATAGGGGGCGTGAAAAAGCAACTATTAATGGAATTATTGCAAAAACATCTTCCAAAACACCACAACAGCTTACATCAAGAGGAAACTTAATAAGCAATCATGTTTAAGTTTAGTTTTTTCTTGCTTACATCAAAGTGTGATATGATGAAATGGTAATTCCTGTAGTTTGCTGATCTACTTCCATAAAAGGATTAAATTCAGATGAGGGAAAAGTGTGGTGGGAGCTTGATAACTATAGTGTCAATAAGGTCAGCAGCTTCACACTACAAACTAAGTCTGAAGAAACTATAAAGCATAATTTATTTTTTCAAATAAGCCTAAATGTTTTGGTGCTATTTTCCAATTTTCTGTAAAAAACAACAACAAAATAATAGATGACATCTTTGATTAACCAAAAATGAGAATAAAAATGACTAAAGTTTCATTGATGATACACCTCTGCTGCAATCAAACTTTAACTTGTAACTCAGCTTAACCCTTTAACAGATGTATTTTCATTGGGTTTGTCATCTTATATGTAAAATAAAATGTTATACATTTTTATTTTGAAAGTACAACTGTTTCCCTGGATTTTTGCCGCAAAATCAGCACGTCAACAGCTTAGAAATAGAAGCGTAAAGTTTGCGATGTGAAGGGATGGACGTCAAACACAAACATGACAGAGGCGATTTAAACATTCTGACTGATCAACACTGCAGATAGACCGGTGGAAATCAGCCTTCATGATAGTCGTACAGTGAAGGAAAACAAAGTCTCATGTGTGGGCACTTTGTCTGCTTTTGGGACCTGAATAGAGGCTGGATTGAGTTAACTGACAAAAGAACTCAAACTCCAGAAGACCAGAGTTTGTTTGCTTGCTCTGAGGTCAGTGTCCACCCTTGTCCTCAAGAAGTATAAAAAAGATTGGTTAAAAGCCCCCTTAGGAACTGGATTCCTATGTTCTGGAACTGGGGAATAAGGATAACCTTGTTTTCCCAAGTTGGATTTATAATTTCCTAATTTTCACATGAACAATGTCACCGGATTTAACATTGTCTTTCTCCAAGATCACTTTTGCTTGATGAAGGGTCTTCACACAGAGTTAATAGCTACATAAAAAGATGCTGGTATCAGTTTTATGGCTTAGTCACAGCGGACCTTGTGGGTGGATGCAGGGTGTCTGCGGGTGAAAAATGGGCAAACCGGCAGAGGTTTACGGCCATTCTACAGCTGGCTGGTCATAGCCAACACCTGTACAACACGCAAAGGTTGTAGCAAGGGTGTAGAAGGTGAGTCGTACAGATTTGTTGTTTTTTACGATCCCCCCCATAATCCTGCGGACTACGTAAGCGCCCCGTAAGTGCTGGTAATGAGATAAGTGCGTGCCGATTTTTCTCCTGCAGACAGTCCATTTCTAGCAGTAAGGCCAGTTGTGACTAATGCTTTACTACAACTACACTGTAGCTAGCATAAGGGCGTCGTACAACAGCGTCCCCCATATGTCATTAGCAACTTACACTAGCTTTAGGAATACGTGTTGACATATTTACTGTGAAGGTTCACAATTAGTCAGTGGACAATGGTGGGTTTTTTTGCAAGATATTGTAATATTTTTTGTTTGGCTTTTTTTGTTGTAAAGAAGGATAAAAAAGAGTACATAACAGAGTATTTCCAAAGACTAAGGTAATTTAGGCCCAAATGAAACAAACAAGTGGGACTAAACTGAACGGGACTGACCCAACTCAGCCCCCCTCACTGACACACTGAGGAAGCTTTATAGACAGGGGCAAAACCATACTGGACATATGAGGGAGGGGGGAAACAAACTAATCAAACTTTCTAATTAATCTATGACTGCAAAACAGGAAAATGGCAAACTAATAACATTTAAATGATATTAAAGTAGTCTTTAAAAAAATTAACTAAATAATTTCCTTTAACCCTTGTGCTATCTTGTGGGGTCCAGATGACCCCACCCTTACATTGACGTGTTATCCCTACCATGATAAAGGTGGAGAGGATTTCATGTAATCCATGGACACCAGCGCACTGTCTAGTGGGTCTAGATGACCCAACTCCCAATGTTATAGTGCCTAGGATAGCACAAGGGATAAACAAGCAAAAATAAAGTCCATGAGGAGAGTTTGCAATCCCCAATGGAATGTCCCAATCTCCTCTACTGATTACTATGGATGAGCTCATCTGAGATGGAAACTCAAAAAACAAACAAAAGTAAACAAACTATATTTTCATTTAAAACAATGAATCCAATGTGTGCACCCATTGTTAATTTAATTTAGGTAAACAAAGTAGAGGAGAATGTTTTAATTTTAAGAAAAAAAAGAAAAAGAAATATTAACTCATATATGGAGGTTTGAGGGTCTACCACCACACTTACCAAACGCCCAACAATCATACGTTCCATTTTCAACGACTAACCCTTGTGGACCCCACAAAATAGCACAAGGGCTAAAACGGGAACTGCAAAACACAAGATGTGCCTTGAAGTGGCTGCTGCTCTCTATGACTGTAATGGCCCGGATAACCCAAAAACCTGCAGCATTGGTACGGGTCAACCCCTCTATGAGTGCATGTGACTAAACCTTTAGCTAGAAAAAGTGAATTGGCTTTTTTGTTGATTTTTCTAAAGATAAACTTGTAATCCAGGAAATAAATAAAATCCCTCTGGGCCCAACAGCAGAAGTGACTTGGAAAGTGCTGGACAACATGTCCATTTGTTACCCTACACTGTGTTATTGGAGATGTCTTTGAGAAAGTCCCATCCGGGGAGAAGATCCTGCTGCAGCCAGCGCACATTAATGCGAGAGCAAACAGCGGCAAACAAAAGCTTAATTTCTGTGGTTGCTGTGATGTTTGCGCTCGGCTGCAGTGCCCATCTGGCTCGACAATCCCAACATTGTCAGCGATGAGTTTGTAAGTAAGTCGAGAAAGATGGATTGAAGGATTTTTATTGACGGTATATACAAGCTATAACAATACAATAAAGGATTGGGTTAGCAGGCTGGCTCGGGCTCTTTATTAGCTTCAAAAACATGTCAGCCGTAGGTAAAGGATGCACTTTCCACTCTTTATCTTTAACTCCTGACAGTCGTCTTTTTTTAAAATCTCCTGTTTCTGACAGACTCGTGTTATCAACTGAGGCGGAAAACTTTAATACAGACCAAATGGCTGATGTTTGTGCAGCGTCTGTGTTCTGCGTCCCGGCCCCATGCCCTGTAGGCAGGAAGGATGCTGGGAGACTTTCACCTTATCCCATATTGATCTCTCCTGCTCAGCAGTGTCATTTATTTGCAGGGTGATATAAGTGGGAGTGATTAGAACAAGAGCCCTGATTGATTTGTGCGCACATGCCACGCGACAACCTGGAGAAAATCAGACCTGGCGGCGAGGGAGAACATTCATCTGAGGTTTGGCCAGCTCTGTCTTGCCAGAAAACATTACCCCCTGAGTGTGAGTGATTGCAGGATATCCAGGCTCTTTAAATCAGCCTGAAAAGCTTCGGAGAGGGAAAAGCAAACAAATGCAATTTGCATTCCAATTTGTTTACAGAAAGACTTGTGCGCGCAGTCAGATGATAAGATAAATGATGGTGTGTGGCTTTTGTGGAGCACTTCCTCGATTCAAACCCCTCTGATTGATTTGAGGCTGAGGCTGACCCAGGAACTGAAGCATCATTATGAACATTGCCAGCGTCTTTGTTTGTGCATTATGTATGGCTGAGTTACTCTAATAAGCATCTTTTTACTTGTTTTAGGGAGATGAACAGAGAGAAATATTGTCTCCAATTTCCAGGCGGCCTAAAACCAAGACAAAATAGAGAGCAGAGAGCCTCTCGTGTTTTTCAATGCCTTTACTGCATCACTCCAGCATTTGTAATACTCATGTCACATCACTACAGAGGTGATTTGTTTCCCGCTGCTTTGCAGAATTGTTTCAAGAACAGTTTGGCATAGTTTGTTTAAGGTTATGTACCAACAGCCCTCAGATGATTTAGATATGAACTACAACTTTGATATTTCTTATTTGTTTATACATAAATGAGCTTCCAGGTATGTTGGGATATTTTTTTCTCAAGTAAATATATAAAGGATTCAGAAACTGATAGATTAATGCTCTTCAAGAGTCTAAAGAAGATGCCCACTTTTAGAATTCTAAGGTGCTAAGCATCTCCAAATCATCACACCACCATCAAAGTGTCAAACTAAACAAAATACTGTACTTATTTATTTATATTTTTAGGTCTACACCTGTTGGCACTAATACATTTTGCCCCAAAATGTTCTTTTTAAACCATTTTCAGTGTCCTGGAGTGACTGAGAGGGGAAACAACTCAAAGCATGACCAAGACCAACTGAAAACCAAAACTAAAGCACAGAATCCTCACAATTATCTTCATGCATGACAATGTACCATCTCATGCTGCAAGGAATACCTCTATGGCCATAAAAGGAGATAAACTGATGGTGTAACCCCCATTCTACCCTGAGCCTTAACCCTATTTAGAACCTTTGGAGCAAAATATCTATGATGATGGGAAGCAGTTCACATTCGAACAGCGGCTCTGGGATCCTGCAGAAAAATTCAGACAGAAACTCAACGAAAAACTCACAAGTTCAATGGATGCAAGAATTGAGAAGCTGTCACAAAATAAGGAGTCATGTGTTTAAATGTAACTCGACCTATTAGGATGTTTTAGATTGGAATAGCTCTTGTATTCAGTAAATATGACCTTCTAATCCAGCAAATTACACAAATGACTATTTTCAGTTCCTTAGATTATGTCAGATGTTGTGAAACTCTGTTGTGTATTGGTGTGGTATTTCAATTTTAAAGAAAATACTCTTTTCTTTAAAAGGTTTCTTCAATAACATTTAAGACATACTCTAATGGTTAGTGACTTAAAAATCATGCTGACTGTCATCCGCATTGACTATCTAGAAAATTCTAGTAAAATAGCATTTGCATAATAATTTGGAACTCGCTGCACAGTCGTCTGTAAGTGAAGGCATCAGAATGGAGCAGGGAGCTTGTGGCTTCCCATTGTTTGTTCTAAATCACCGCTAGAAGCGTTTTTCAACTGCATTTTTCCGTTTGCTCCTGATTCATGATGGTGTAACCCTTGTGCTATCGTAGGCACTTTAACATTGGGAGTTGGGTCATCTAGACCCACTAGACAGTGCTCTGAACCTTTTTTCTTCAGTGATTTGTGATCTTCACTGGTGTCCATGGATTACATGAAATCTTTCCACCTTTATCCACCTTTGTCATGGTAGGAATAACACGTCAATGTAAGGGTGGGGTCATCTAAGATAGCACAAGGGTTAAATGAAATAAAAAATACCCAGAAATGCAATTTTAAGCATAATTTCCTGTATAGTAGTCCTCCATCATCAGATAAAGGCTACAAGAACATGTTAAAAAGACACAATTTATCAAAGATACTTTGTGGTTTCAAGGAAAGGAAGGACAGGTCTATTATGTTTTCCAAATGTAAAAATGTACTTCCTTTGGATGTACATTAGCTCTTAGTTTACTAAAAGTAGCTCCTGGCCTCACATGGGAGGGACATATTTCTGGAACTGAATGGGGTTACCTACAGTTCCACATGTTTCAAACTAATGGTGCAGTTGAGACCCAAACACATGTTCCCAATTTCCTTAAAAGCCAAGCATGTTCTTGTAAAGTTGGACGTCCTCCTGTGGAACATGACACGTTTCCCCTTCTTCTTGCAAAGGTTATCATCATCCTCTGCCCATTATGGCCGTTTTAATGAAGAAGATAAGGATGGGGAAACATCAGGGATGATTTCACAGGACAGTTTCCTTCTAATGTCTGAGGACGCTAAAGGGGCCTTTAAAAAAAAATCCCTCTGAAAATCTCAGCGTCTGCTGCTTGATTGCCTCCACAATGAGTCGCTTAACGGCACCTTCTGTCGCCCTGCAGACAAACCTTGACTGTAAATGCCACCGTGATATTTTCACGTCACAAATCTCCCAGCTCTGCTATCTCTATGTTCTGACCCCGTTTGGTGATGAGTCCAGGCTGAAGCCCTGCGGGGTGGTGGCGGCAATGGTGGTGGTGGGGGGGGGGGTCTTCAAACAGCAGGTACCAACAATTAAAGCTTAAGCAAGTTTGCATTCCGCATTGAGACAGCTGTAGATTATATGGCTTACATGTGCTACTTTTTTAAAGAACAAGTACAGCCCTATATGTTGTTGGACAAATCTTTAGGGTCCTAATTAGAGTGGCGTCGTCTTTGCAGCCCTGCACTGCAGTACAGTCTGCTGGGATGGATTTGTAATGTAAATATTGCTCATAGCTTCATTGATCAAGCCACTGTCTGAGGCAATTCAAATAATTTGAGGGCATTTATGACCTGATTGTTTTAAGAGCAAACAACTGAGTTCCCCATTTAAGATGTCCCCCTCCTTTTTCCAAATAATATTGCGAATTATTATTAGAGTGCTTGAAAAAATGTTGCCGCCAGCACTCTAATGTTCACAGCGAGTCGGGTTGACTTAAGCAGACCTTCATCAACAATCTGTCTCCCGGCACTTTGCAGAGAGAGTGTCTCGCTAATGAACAGTCCATCACAGAGCTCGACTATGCAAGGAAATTTGTTGAAGCCCCCTGAGTCAGTGGCACGTCTGAGGCCAATGCTGCACTGAGAAGTGCCAGAAATGCCTTTTAATGCTACGTTCACATCAGGCATGTATCACGCTTTCTTGGTGTAGCACAGCTCTGTCGCTACGAGATACTAGCACATTTTACTTTGGTCCTTTCAAAAGTTGTTCAAGCACACTCAGTGCGTGTCAGTGCAGCCATGCTGAGTTGAGCAAAGCGACATGTGGCCTTTTTCAGCTGAAATAACCAGAGACCTTCTGGGAAAAAAGCTGGTGTTCTGTGAAACAGAGCACACCTTCTTCTCACTCCAAGCTCATACAAGCACAGCTGTCATAATGAGAGGCCACCTGCCAACATCAGATGAAAAGGACCAAATTTTCTGCACTGTAAGGCCCACTTAAAAGCTTGAATTATTTTTAAGAAATAACATATATTGGTTCATTTTGGTTGTGTTTTCTGGTGTCAAAGCGATTTTGGGAGGTACATGACTTTCTGTCAAAATGTTTGGTTGGTTGTTGTTGTAAATACGCTAATGCAACTAACGTGTAGCAGCGTTAGACAATTTTTTTTAGCGATACAGAGCATGATGATGGTTTAAGGTTTAAGTGTCTAGTTGCTGTTCAGATGCAAAGTTCCTAAAGCATATATTCTATTTACTCCATTTTATTAACAAATAAAATAAAAAAGATTCTACACCACTGTTGTCATTTTAAACATCTTTAACTTGGTTTTCCTTTCTTTTTATTTCAAGTAAATCTGCTGCAACATGCAACAAAATACACTTTGACACAAAGAGTATTTTATTGTGAAAGGAAACATATATGTACTGCAGAAAATTGTTATGTGCAGAAAATAGAACACTGTTTTAATTCACTTACTATAAACCTAGTACATCTAGGTTTAGGTTCCTGTACTGTGGCGACAGCATCCAACAATAAACTCAAAACTAAAAGTCTGAATCTGATGGCATCCAAAATGTGTGACATTTCCTGCAGCAACCATTCAACCATCAACAGAACCACAAACATTAAGCTCCATGGGGGTAAAAATCAAGGTGTTCAATATCTATCCATTTTTCGAACCTGCTGAATCCCTTTTGAGGGGAACGGACCCAACCCAGGTACGATTGGCTGACGGCAGGGCACAACTAGACTGGTTGCCAGTCTGTTGCTGGATCACACACCTACACCACACCTAGGGGAGATTATAGAGATACCAAATAACCTATGAAGCATGTTTTTGGACTGTGGGAGGAAACCAGAAGGCTCGGAGAAATCCGACACAGAAAAGTCTCAGCCAGTACTTGAACTTTTTCACTGCCAGAATGCTAACCGCCACGCCGCCATGCAGCCTGTTCACTCTTAAGTATGTTGAAAAACTAATGGGAGGTAATAAAGAGTCAAGTATAAGATATATTGAACAATCAAATTATGAAACTCCCACCACTGTGCTTAAGAGTTAGTTGGTGCATCGATGTAAATTGATGTAAAAATTATTCTTTTTTTTAAAAGAATTTCTGATCTTCACTTGTTTGAAAATGGTTTTTTAGAGGTAAATACTAGTCTGAGCTTAAAGATGACATCTTCACTTCTTAATTAGAGCAGTAAACATGCAGATCATCAGCCTTTATGGAGGTTCTCGTATCCATTTATGTTCTGTTGACCAAGTAAATTTGCTCACCAGTCTGTTTCTCCTGCTTTAAGGTTAACTGTTCATAGAATGTTAGCCAGTATTTTAGATTTCATACACAGACGGTTCCTTGTTTGGCTTCTGAGTGTGGAAGGAAAAGAGGACAGAAAAGAAAGTTTGGACCTCAAACAGCAGGATCAGTGATATTTGCTGGGTTTCTCTGCTTAATTCAAGGTCTTGCTGTGTAAACGATCAGACCGAATTCTGCTTCTCTCACTGTAATAAAAGCACTTAGTCTGCATCTTCGCTCAAGAATTGATCTTGAGTGTCCTTCCCTCCACGGAGACTTCGGTTTGTCCCAAGTCCTCATTTGTAATCTATTGGCCCCCTTCTCTCCTCCTCCTCCCTTTCTGACCCGTCCCTACCTCCTTCACTCTCCTTCCTGCTGCCCCCCCCCCCTCTGCACACATCCAAGTTGGTAACATTTGCCGCGTTACCGCCTGAGAGTCGCTCATCCTAATGTGGGAGGAAACTGCAACTTCCGCCGGCCTCCTCATGATTTATTCAGGGTAATGTGCGACCGTGATGCCCTAATGGCGTCCTGTTGGAGAGCCTCAAACAAACGCCGGCTCGTAGCATCCAGTCAGATTAATAAGAGATGGGGATCGATGGCGAAGCCCCAAAGGGGGGATCTGGGAGGAGGAAACTCAACAGGACCACAGTATTCTGGGAGCGTACATAATGGACCATATGTTTGACCAGCTGAACGCAGGTGTGTGTCTGTTTATGTGTTTGAGGTCTCCCGGGCCCTTCGGGAAGAATGCATAAACAGGGGGATAAGTGTCTTGCTCAAGGACACTTTGTCAGGCCATTTGGATGTAAATGGCCGTCGTGGATTTGATCTCTTAGCTTCCGAGCTGCTTTTGCATTTAATTTATTCATGGAGGCCTCAAATGTAAAGGCATGTTGCCTTCTGGATCTGGAAGTGCCGGATCTGAGACGGTGGGGGTTTATTGCTGTTTTTGCCCCCGGTAAAATGTTTCCTCCCTATCGATCCTCCAAAAACCAAAAGGAGAACCCACCAGCGCAGCAGTGCGGTGGTCAGTCCAGGCAGGGAAAACGAGCATCGATAAAACTACAGAAGCAATACACACCACATCCCAGGAGTGCCCCTTTTTTTTCCTGCTCATTTTCTCCTGTAAACTCCCAAACAATGACACGCCAAT
Source organism: Oryzias latipes (assembly GCF_053564925.1). NCBI lineage: Eukaryota > Metazoa > Chordata > Actinopteri > Beloniformes > Adrianichthyidae > Oryzias > Oryzias latipes. The sequence goes on along the minus strand of NC_136256.1, from coordinate 13,019,954 downwards.
TAACCTGCGTCATTAGTTTGAAAGGAGGCTCCTTTTATTGAAACCACGCGGCACAACTTTGGGGAGGCTTTTGCATTATTGATCCGATGTCAGTGCCGGAAGCAACGCTTGTCATCGGGGAGTTGACGCAGGCTGCAGCGAATTACTGTAATGACTATCTGTACCATCTGAAAATCCACTTTCATTGTTAACCACTAATGGGCTGTACCATGTTGTTAGTGTGCTCGCTAATGCATTGTGAATTAGCTGCATTCTTTTCATCTGTTTTTCGAATTGATTCGATGGGTGTTGTAGGAAATGTCCATTAAAGTCAATTTTTTGGCTTACTGTGCACAATTTTAGGATAATATAGTTAAAACAATGAAATCTTAGAACACAATCTTCAAAACACTTTTTTAAAAATGTATCTTGACTAAAGTTTTAGTCGTATCGTATTCTCCTATTTTTCTGGGGGAAAAAAGTAAAAAAAATCCTGTTTTAGTAGGATACAAGAATAATGGAGTGGAGATTTCCTGCAGGAAAGAGCAAAATAAATAGCTTAGCATATTTAAATAGATTTTTGTTGCTGTTTTTTTTATAAAATAATTGTGTGCTTTAAATTGTCATTTTGTTAGTAATTGTAGCTATAAATTATTCATATTTTATATTTAAAAATGATTTAAAATTCAGACGTTTTTGTCATTCAGAATAAAAAAGTGAGATTTTAGTGTCCACTTTTTTACTAATCAGTGTTACTAATCTTAGGGGCTTTTTTTGTTTGTTTATTCTGTTTGGTTTTTAATAATAGTAACAATGGATTGGATTTATCTGCATTTTTCTAGATGCTCAAAGCACGTACAATGTGTCCATTATCCATTGACTCTACATTCATACTTAGTGATGGTAGATGCGTGGCCCTCTGGTAGAGCCCTCTGACCATCACCAGGATCACACATGCACATTCATGCTGGTAGGCAGTGGCGTTAAGGGTCCAAGGACCCTCACTTAATTGATCACCAATTCAATTGCTTGCTTGTTCATCCCGCCCAGGAATCAAACCTTGGTTTCCTGCATGTCAGTCCTTCACCTTACCAACCAAGCTACCCACCCACATAAATTAATTTGTGCACAAAAGATTGGAAGGATTCGTTCCATTGACTGTGAATAAAGATGGACAAGCAAGTGTGACGTCACTCACAGAAAATGCCTTGACTCTGGCTCCAGCGCAATGAAGCCACTTCAGACACCATTTTTCCACATTACGGGTGCCGCCATTGGTGATTGGTCCGAGTGGGTCTAAGTCATCGTTTCTATGGCAACTACTGTTGCCAAACAAGAGTAAGCTTGTTCTCTCCACTGAGAGCGGCTCAGGAGAATCTGTCAATCAAATATTCGAGCTGGGGGCCAGCGGGCACCATATGCTTTGACTGATGCAACTGATTGGTAAGTTTATAACTTTCAGAACTTCCAATAGATGAAAAAAAGGGTTCAGAGCAAGAATGGTTATTCTGACAAATAGAATGACAGAGTAATAGCTGAGTAATAGCTCAATAGAAGTCTATGGGATTTTGGCTTCTTGGAGCCAGCGGTGCTTCCTGTTTGAAATGCGAGGAGGGAGGGGTCAAGCTGTCCAGTGATATACTTTCTATGCTTTATTCACTATGCAAAACAATCTATTCTTTTTCACCTACTAGGTGTGTGAAAATTTTGGTGAGTTTTTAAATATGTGTCGGGGTGAGATTTTTGCTCAAAAGGCACAGTCAGAAAGAAATAATGCAAAAACAATGTGAACATTTCCCAAATGTTAGTTATTCCATATTCCAACTTTATTAGATCTCACTCATTTAGATTCCAATGGATAACTCATTCTTTTGCTCCAGGTTAGCTGGGATGGTTATTAATCCATACCAAAGCTTTACATTTAGAAACAATAAATAAATGAGTGGCAAAAGTTTAAAGCATGCATTTTTTAAAGCACTTTATCATTTTTATGGCCTTTCCACTTTCTTCATCAGCCTCTAAAGGGTTTGAGAAAACCATAAAAGGAAGATTCTTTCCCTCTCTTTGCACCACACATGTATTGTTAACCAGAGATCCTCTCATATCTCATTACCCATAAAAAGAAAGGATAATGGTGAGTTGAAAACCAGTCTTTGCACTTTCTAATAGGACTTTAACAGCCTTCCCGTTTCATTCCACAACAATTTCAGCAACTAAAGGAGTTTTTTTTTTTTTTTTCTGCCCACACTGCTTTCTTTAAAAGCTATGGCCTTAAAAAGAAGGGGGAGGAGGGGGCACGATCCTGCGCTTCATTACAAATGGAGTGCACGTGCCCTCCCAAAGTGATACGTAAGCAAGAAAGAAGTCCGAGCTGAGGGCTCCCCGCCCCATGTGCGCCGCCAGCGCGCTTCGCCACCTTCAAAGAGCATTTTCAAACAAGGTTTCGGGAGGCTTGCCAAACTCCCTACTACCCCTTGGAAATATTTTCAACAACAATTTGGTTTTGGCAATTTTTATGTGTGATTTTGCATCTTGAATATCTTAAAGCCTCACGCCCGACCCACTCGCTGGCGGACTTCCAGCGACGAAAGGCGATAAATATAAAGACATCATTGCACACAGGTGCAACGTCCAAGGGCGAGAGCTGCAAGTAATTACCAATAAAGGGCAGGTCATTAGCCCCAAAGGGTCACGAGTGCGAGGGAAAAAACCCATATCGAGTGTCATTGGCTGGATGAATCAATTTTACAACTTCTATGCTCGGCTTTATTTGGTTTTGCAGGTACAGAGACGTTTTAGCATCCCTAAGCTGTGAGACAAGAGAAACATTCAGCACATTTTCCGTCAGTGCATCCTGTAAAAACTCCCAGGGTTATGCCTCTCAGAGGAGCTGAGGGCAAACGGCGAGGCTTCTTGAAGCAGCGGCAGATATTAAAGACAAACGTGCTCAGCCAGACGTGACTCTATTTGCCTAAATATCCTTCGCCTTTGCTCCATTATCAGCCAGCTCAGGCCTGCAGCTGTTTTTTTTATTATTTTTTTTTAACCCGTCCTCTATAGTAGAGATGTAATTATAGATGCTGTGTTATATGTGGAGGATGCGTTTGTGTTTCCATGGCATGCACAAAAGTTGGGAGCGCAACACGCCGTGGCGCTTCTGCCACTTGCCTCGCCTTGTACCCTCTTCAAAATAAAATCCAGGAGTGACATGGTTACATATTTAAAAGACGTGGTGCTACTTTCAAACGGGCCTTTACAATGCGCGTTCAAACGATGACTTCTAAAGAAAAGTCTATGTAAACATGCATACATGCACATTTCGGGCTTCCCCATAACTGTTACGTTTATGCGTCACTACGCACATTTTTAAGTCCGTTTTTGAGCCATTAACGTATGTTAAACGTTAAACCAGTTTAACTTTGGCCAATCAGGGACTCGGATTTGGTAGTGACGTATGTGGAGTGTCCTTTTTAATTCACAAAAATACCAATCGTTCTAGAATTGGTCACGGAGGTGCAATTAATAATTGTGGTTTGTGCCCGGCCGGAATTATATGACATCAAGTCTTTCATGTATGGGAAAAGAGCCGTGAAAGGAAAAGCAAGATTTGAGATTTTTGCACCGGTTTACATTCCACACCAGACCTCCTCCAACTTTGAGTATATGCGCTAGTATCGGGTAGCGACAATCCAGTGTGAACACCATACACTAAAAAAGGCATTCGACGTATGCCTGGTGAGAACGTAGCATAATGCTTTAGTCAAAACTGCTCGTACGCATAGATACGGGTTGTCTGCAATCAGAAAATGGACAAACCTAGACACAGAATCAATCTGAATGTTTACATCGCCTTCGTCATGTCTGCATCTGACATCCGTCCCTCCGAAAACGCAATGCAAGCTTTAAGCATAGTTATATTTCCCGTCAGTTGACGCATCGATGTTGCAGCAAAAAGCCAAAGAAACAGGAAAGAGTTCAGTGTTTCAAAATAAAAACTTCTGTTGTACTTTCAAAATAAAACCCACTTTATTTTAAAGTTTTACATTATATTTATAATAAAGGTGACATGCCCACAACCTGCTGCATGTTAACACAGCAGAAAACACTGTGTCCAATTCCAATTCAAAAACAGCATAATTTATGACAAAAAAAATGCATTTTAGAAGGAGAGGCCATGGGGCCTGCTTGCTTAAGTTTTACATGAGCGGAGAAAGCGGGACGAACGACTCAACACAGAGTTGGCAGGACAAACCACTCCTCTGGGAGCTAGGAGGGGGGACAGATGAGAGACACAACGGAGACAATGTGAACTAACTGACGGTTATGAGATGGGCTCCCCATGTAATCAACAGAGACAAACCGCAGACAGACCAGTGTAAATCCGGGATTAAGTTGGACAAAAAAGCCATAAGGACACAAGACACACCTGCACATCCTTTAAGATGCGTCTGCACTTCTCTATGACCCTCAAAGGGCAGCAGGGACAACCCAAAAACCTGCAGTACTGTATGGGGCAACCCCCATGTGACTAAGGCATAAGCGAGAGGATTTCCAGACGACCGGGAACTGTAAAATAATTCATGCAGGGAAAATGCTTGCTCCATAACCCAACTCTACTCGTCTCTCTGGGAGGTTCTCCTGGTGAAGGAGCCTCTCATCCCTGAAATATACAGTATATATATTTTTCCCTCATGTTGATTTCTCAAAGCCGTAAAAGTCAACAGCCTGTAAACAATTGGCCTCGAAAAATGTCCACAGGACCAAGTGGAAAACAGGCACCATGGTGCAATTTGGAGACGGATGACCGGCGGATCCTTCAGCTGACAGGAGCAACCCAACTGTCTGTGCTTCCAGGGACACACTTATCTGCTGCATTCCCGGTCAAGGGTCAAGCATGTTGACCGGGAATGCAGTTGAGTAGCCTCTGCTGATGGTCCAGCATCTGATACATGCAGACTCCCTCTGATCCATGTCTCTCTTAAGCCTCTATCTCCAGCAGAGATGAAGAGCACTGTCTGGGATCCCTAGGGGGTGAAATCAAAGTTGACCCCCTCTGCAGCCAGACTTCAGGGGTAGAGAGAGGGGGCAAAACAGAAGGCTTCAAGCAGCTTTCAGGTTCAAAGGCCTTTATCACCTCCAGAAACTGACTCCTGTCACCTCCAGTCGAAACAACTGGCCTTTGATTGTCTCCTTGTCCTCTTGTATCTACCGAGGGTTATCTGCCTCCCCTGACACATGCTAAAGACTGTTAGCTGTGATAGTGATGCTCGGAAGACAGGAAGCTGCTCCGCTCGCGTTTGGCAGGGCATATCTATAGGATGTGGCGTCGGTGTTTAACCCCCCCCCCACCCCTGATTCTTTCATCTTTTCCTTGCCCTTCGTTTTGGGAAGAGGTTTACAAAACTCCGACATTTCCTTGCTTCGTTTTGTTGCCCGAGTTTGATGGATTCTGCATGTCAGTCATGTCACAGCGGACTCCGGCGGCATCAGATTTCCTCCGACAGCGTCCTGCATCCTGCAGGAGGCAAATTCCTGAGGATGTTGGAGGAGGAGGGCAAACGCACCTCATTGGCTTCCCTGTGATGTCCTCCGCCGCTTTGAAGATGTCCTCCAGCTCTGTTCACCTTTGAATTCTTATCACGGCCCAATAGATCAGTAGTGAAATATACCCTCAAAAAAGTTATGAATTCATGAATTTTACACAGGAATATCTTTCAGCCCGTCCCTATCACCGGGGGGAAAGTTTCCCTCCTCGGAGGCAAAGTTGCAGCCCTTAAAATAGAAAAAAGAAAAAAAAAGGAGATAGAGGCATTGATATTCCATGCTAACACCTGCATCATGTTTCCTGGAATTAACTGTATGTGAGGGAGGATCTGTGCTTACTTCATTGAAAGGTCACCTTTTTATACGCCTGATAAAGGTTGAGATTGCACAGCGCGGAGTAAAAAATGATAAATACCGCGCATCTGGGAGAGAGGGTGGAGGAAGACTCTCTGTGTGGACAATTAGAAAAGCCGTGTGGGGTTCTCACGGGAGCCGTCAGGGCCCCCTCACTGTAAACCAGTTTGTTCCGTTATTGCCACGACGCATTGACGGACGTTGAGTTCAGATGCAGGTGGTCTGGACTGTTCCATCTGCTTGTTGTGCAAGTGGCGGCCTGGACTGAGTGACCCCAATGCCCCCCCGCACACACAAAATCCAAACAGGAAGTACCCACCGATTCAAAGAAGTCAAAATCCCATAGACGTCTATTAAGAAGTAAACAGCTGTTACTCAGTCGATATATTTAGGGCATAGTGAACGAACCCCACTCCCCTTAAAAAAAATAAAATCACAGCGGTTAAAACCATAAAAAAACTGAATAGGGCTAAAAATCTTTTATGGAGCCGGAAAAAAAAATCAAAATCCACAAATGGGTGGCTATTTTGTGGTAAAATTTTCCCACAACGTGGAAAAAGAAACACTTTGCTTTAGCGGTCTTCTAGGCACGGCACTAGGTTAAGTCTACGACCACAACTGACGTTTTGTTGACCTCTGACCTCAGAAAGAGTCTGCCATCTTAACTTAAAAAATTTGTACCAGTTACATTTCAATCTATTACCTATTAACTCCTCTAGCATTACTGGGAAGCTACTTGAAAAAAGTATTGGGTTTTAGAAGTTGTAGATTTAGAACGATGTTGACGTGGCAAGCTACTAAAAGTGGTGTTCCCCTATAGCAGTGTTTTTCAACCAGTGTGCCGCGGCACACTAGTGTGCCGTGGGAGATGGTCAAGTGTGCCGTGGAAAATTGCCCTCATTAACTGATCTAAAAGCATTTCCCATCTCCAGGAAATCAGCTCTTTGTTCATCCAAACAGGTCCTGATAAAACACTGAGTAGTTAGGAATATAAACGATCATAAAATACTTTTTTCTTTGTGTTTATTTGATTCTATTAAAGACATTTTGATAAGAATGACGGTAACGCGAAATAGCTGCAGCTATAACTGTGTAAGGAAAAGTCCCGCAGCTTTTACCGTCTCCACGACTCCACCAATCATTCTTGAAGGCTTAATCACATGTCATCAGTCTGACCAATCAGAAGTGGTTAAAGTCTCCACTTCCTTGTTCCAATTTAGCTCATAACTCAGTCAGTTCCAACAAAAACACCAGATAAAGCTCGTCTTTAGCGGTGTAGCTTTCCACAGAATCCGGTATCAGACCGTGGAACAAGTGAACAAAACCATGAAGCTCAGAGACGCTAGTCTTTCTGCCGTTTTCTCGCAGTTTTCACACTACATCTCCCATGATGCATTGGCTTAATGAGTCGTCCTTCTTACACGTCTTGAAAACACAACGAACATACAGTTTGTATGTAACTTAACTTTTATTACATTTTTTAGAAAAACATCTGCAACTTCCTGCTTTTTTTTTGGGATGCTGGTGTGCCGCGGGATTTTTGTCAAGGTTAAAGTGTGCCGTGGCTCAAAAAAGGTTGAAAAACACTGCCCTATAGCTCGAAATTTTTTTACCATAATTTTATAGAAATTTAATAAATGAACCCCTGGCTCAAAAAATCTGTCATTGCAAAGGAAATCCAAAAGTTTACTTTTGCTAATACTTCTAAAACTTACATCTGTTCGGTATTCCCAGGCAACCATAACATAAAATGGTTGCTATGGAGATAAAGACCAACAGAAAAGCCACCATTTTGAAAAAAGGGCTTTTTTCATTACTTTTTCATGTGAAGCTCTGATTGGAGTGGCGTGAGCAGATGAAGAGACTGTAGCGCCTGAAACAGCGACTCAGTTAGCGCAGGGATATTTGTTTTTTTGAGAACCAATCACTGCTTACTTACGATGTCTGGATCCAACATGGCGGCGCTTGTATTGCAGAAAAATGGCGACTGAATTGAATTTAATAGGTTTGAGCCAGACGTAAGCCACTTTCTATGGGTGACGACACCGTCACTCGGTCCAGTTCTCTCATACCGTCAAGGCTTGGCAGAGAGCAGAGATTCTGCTCGGGGTTGCACTTGCAAAACAATCACAGGCGAGTAAGTGTGCAAGTGTAGTGGACACAAAGACCCACACAAACAATGTCAGAGACAGCAGTGATTTACGTTTTCCGTGTGGATGCAGGTGCTGCAGTGCAGCTGAAGGTACAGTGTGAGGTTCACAGCCAGTCAGAAATCTGGGAGATTGCCAAAGCTGATGGAGTAAACAACTGTGATTTACTTCTCTTTTACTGTGCAGTGAATGGAGCACAGTCGTCGGTCACTGTGGCCTCTTGTCTCTCTAGCAGTGGGCCCGAGGGGCAATTGTCCCAGAGGTGGAATGGAACGGGGAAGCATCTGGAAGAGTGAGACAGCAGGAACAATAGGGAAACCTCACACCCAGCGACAATATCACATCCTCCCCTTGACTTATCGGGACGCATCTGTTTCCTGGAGGTCCCGGCGGCGGGCCCGCAAACACCCCGGCAGGAGCTGGTGCTGCGCCGGCCCGCACAGACGCAGGCGTGGCCGTTTATCTCTCCGCACTTCTACGACTGTAAACACTCAAAGGATGTGCGGCGTGTCCTCGACAGCCTCCGTGTCCTAACGTAACAATAGCGTGACTGTCAGCATGTCATGGGGCAGGGAGCGGATGCTGGACACAGGAACTATGAACTCACTGGTGTAATATTTCTGCGTGTGCACTTTGTGTTTACTCGAAATCCAAACTGACATTTCCCGATGGAAACAGCGTTGGTTTCCAAGTCACGGACGATCTTTTCCGTCCATAGTCCTTCATCCAGGATCTCTAAACTTACTTCAACTGTTAAACTAAGACACAACTGGAGTTGGGATACCATTTCCATATGTTGTACTTGACGTTTGATCATACAGTATGTTGATGCATCAAGTGGATTCGCATTTGTTTACATGCAACCAATGTTTTGGGGGAAATTTCCTGCACCTTTTAAGGCCGTGTCACACAGACACTACGCACATTTTGCACATTTTTTTCAGCACCTGTATTCACATCCAGTATGTAAACTTTCTTATCCTTTTTTTTTATTTTTATTTCTGCACTTAGTTACATGCCGGATTTTTCTCTTATTTCTTTTAGTTTTGAGCCATTCCTTAATTTTAGCTTTCCACTTTGTTTAGTTAGTACCTATGACTGTTAGTTTGCATCATTCAATCTAATTGCATATGGTTTCCATCACACTGTAGTGGCAGTTGGTAGACTGCATTGTGGATTGAAAAACGTGGTAACAGTTTGGTGTTAAACTCAGTAGAAAACTTGTAACTGTTGCATGATATAGAAATTTGTGAGGTGAGGCAAAAGCAAATAAAAATTTTGAAGTTAAATCACCCATTTTGGGTCTGGAAAATACTTTCCATTTCTAAAGAAGGCTATTTATACGCAGCATATTCTATTAATTGTTTCCCTTTCTTCGTATGCAGAACAGACTACCCTAGGGGTTTATTTTCTTACTCATTGCAGATTTTTTTCCCCTTTATTTGCACAAAGTTTATGATCTCTGCAGCTCATTTATGTGAGTGTAACATGTTTGCATGTCCTCTAATTGGTTGAATCTTCTGCAGTTTATCCCCTACAACATTGTGTTTGACTTGATGCATAAATTCTTTTGCAGCACTTTCTTTTCCTTCAAAATAATTGTACATTTAGGTTGTTTTGAAGGCACATTCATGTATACGCGGCATGTTGGAACAGTTGGTGTCTTTTTTTTGGCCACTTTTCATTTGGTGACCACATATTTAATATTTGTACCCCATTTCTTTATTAGCAAAACATTTGTCAGCAGGTTTTACTATGTGAAGTGAAAGTCATAAAATGTTGTTTTTTTTTTGTTTGGCTCACTCTAGTTTTTATGATTATAATTTTTGCATCATACTTGTATATATTAAAGAATGTTTTGACTTTTCAGTTTATTCCAGTTTTGTCAGATTGATTTCAGAGCTTTTTGTGTGTTTTTGTTTCCAATTTTTTGTGTGTATTATATTTTTGTATTTCATGGTCGGCAGGGAAACTTGTTGATTTAGCTGTTCTTGTATTAGCTTGGTTTAATTTTAGTTTATTTGCATCGAGTTTCTTAATTTGCAGCATTTTCCCGCCTTTATGTCAGTACCATGTTCTGCATTTTCCACTTGTGTAGCTGTTTTTCCCTTTTTCTCAAATCTCAGTTCTTGTTTTCTTTTTAAGCTGGTATGACAAATCCAATAATGCTTTTGTTTTGTAGAAAAGTTCTTTGTTTCTCTCTGCTGACTGTCAAGTGGTGAAGTGGTTCAAGTGTGCAGAAACAGGGATCACCCTCTTGGAATTCCTCAGATAACTTTTGAGGTGTTATATAACTTCCTGACACATGGCTCCTGTTAGTGGCTCCTTTGTTATGCAACTGATTACTTTTTGGAGTCAGAGTTACATCTTATAGATGTTTTTTTTCCCTTTTTATGGGGGGGGGGGGGGGGGGGGGTCTGACAATTTGGGGTGTCATATACCCTAGATCCTCTGAAATGCTTAAAAAATCATGCTATCACATCACTTTCTCTATCCCATGTAATCGGTCTTCACATTTCATCTATTTGATATGTCTGCAGCTATCTACACATCTGGTATTTGACACGCATTCTTGTGTTTAGCCTGTGGTGTTCACACTGGACACGCAGGGAGGGGCTTCTTCCTTTTTTTCTGTGTCAACTGTTTATTAGCTCATGTCCACCACCTACAGATGGACGAGGATATCTTGCTCCAGGCTTTTACTTTCACACCTCTATTCCGATTTACAAAAACTTGGTGTCTTCGAGTTCTGGCCGGACACAAAAAAGCGTGATTATTAATTTTTCCTTCATGATCAGTTTTCAAACGGTTTGTACTTCTACTGCCAAATCCGAGTCCCCTGATTGGTCAAATTTCGACCTAGTTTAGCTTTCAACATGGCCGTACATTTTGTACGTACAGCCCGTGAACAAATGTAAAAATTTACATAGCTAGGCGAGAATGCAAAAGTTTTACGTTGACTTTTCAGTGGGAGTGGCGGCACATTCCAGAGGACAGTGTGAACGTAACTTCATAAGTTTTATATTGAATGCTCTTCCTGTCACTACGCTCTGCAATTACCAGGCTTGGGATAGGCACAAGCAGGACACTGGTTTGAAGCTGTTGAGGCAGCACGTTTTTCTTCTTTTTAAGTCTATTTGTTTGTCTGTCTGCCCATCGATTTTTACATTAGTTTGTCTTTCTATATTTATGTTTTTTATTTGTTTGCTTTTGTTTGGTTTAGTTAATTTTGGATGTTTGTGAGCCACCATGATTTGTGGGGCAGTCACAGGTTTTGGGAGGGCATTGTCTCCCTTACCCATATCTATATCCAGCCTTGCGTTCAGAGATTATTCATTTGTCTTTGTGTAGATGTCTGATGTTTCTCTCCTACTAACAGAAGTATAGGCTTTCCTTGTGCTTTGAGGAAGTAAAACAGAGAAAGAGTACAGTGCAGATAAGGCGTCATCGTATGGATGCACCGCGGGGAAGAAAATGAGACTTTAATTGCATTTGTTCCCATTTTCTTTTCCGTCACATGACAGATGAGGATGTTAGGGATCTTGGTGGCAGCAGTCCGACTGCAGGCCATGAGGAATGGTGAAATAGTGCAAAAACACAGCAGCGTGACTTGACACAAAGGTGCCACCACCCACCTGGTTTCATCTGTGTGTGGTAAGCTTCCAAATGCCCTCGTGATTCAGTCGCTTCGGGGATACTGGATCCGACTGGTCCTGCTTTTTGTTTTGGCGGAGCCTTGAAAAAAGGTGGTGATGAACGGGCCCGTGAACAATGACACTTAACAAAACGTCTGAGTCAGTTCAAACACCTTCAAATCCTTCCTCTTATCCCGGGTTCCCCGTTGATGATCCATTATCCCCGCTCCACAAAAATCCCTTTAAATGGGCCTCAGAATGGCAAATGGGACATGAAACAAAACTGCCTATTCATCTGCACATCTGACAAGAGGCCCATTAAATCCACTCCAGGGGATGAGCCTCATTGAAAGAAAGTAAATACCCGTATGGTAAACATGACGCGCGTGCCATTTTCTTAGTGATCAGCCAGTTTATTCTCACCTTCTTCACATATTCAGCAGAAAGAGCTAACTGCCCCATTGAGCACTGCTTTAAGCTAAATGAGGGAAAGTGGGCGGGACTTTGAAGAGCCAACGGGACGCTACCTATGCATTTCTAAGGTACAGATAGACTTTCTACAGATTTGTGTGGTGATGTCACTCATTGGTTTGTAATAAGGGGTGACCATGGTAGTTCCTATTTTAGGCAAGTTAAAAAATAAGTGGAGCCAGGTAAGTTCACCAGTTAACCACTAAATGGGAGGTTATGCAATGAGTCACTATTCGTTTCATATGTTGACTAACTTTGCTTGAGAATTACAATACAGTCTGGTTCAAAAGAAATAAAGTTCATCTCTGTGGATGACAGTTGAAGAGGCCATTTCCATATATATATATATGTGATAATAAATGACCATTGCCACACTAGAGAACACTTTTTAATGAAAAATGACTTATTTTTGCAGTTCATTATCCTACGACTCGATCTCTGAGACTCCACTTTGGCTCCTTGTGGGTGGCGCCCATTTCACGACGTCAACCTAGAGCCGGCCTCGGCAGCGTGTCTGTGTTTCACCGTGTCAACAAATAACATCCGAACCTCTGCAAAGGTGGATGTGCAGATTGTGCATAAAATGAGAGTGTTTTGTCGATCACTGCTAGCTCCATAAAGAAAGTGGGTGTTTGTGTTAGCCTGGGGATGGTGCTAGCAGCACAGACTTTTCCTGGAAGGGGCTGTTCGGTACTTATTTACGTCACAATATAGGAACCCACTTGTTATCGTGGGTCGGGAGGGGCTGGTGCCTAACCCCTGCGAAGACATGGGGAATACTGTAATTCCAATTGATTTAGTCAGGTAACACTTTAAAATTGTGAAGCGTTTATGCAATCAATGTAAATCAGCGGACTGACATGGAGAACGCTTTGCGTCGTTATGAAATACTTATTGGTGCAAAGCCGAATCAGCTGATGGACCTCGATTACGTAAATTGTCTAAGAGTTACCATATGTCAAAGAATGAGTTTTATTTTGTTGTCACGAGCAACATCTCTGTTGTTAAAGGGTTATGATCAAAAGTGAGCAGTATTTTTAATTGACAGGTGTATATGTTATACAGGTATATATATATATTCATGTTGTGAATCAGGAGCAGACAAATAAATTGTGAGAAAAATGATCGTATTTGTGACATAGAAAGTACGCCGCGCGGGCCACAGCCTCTCAGTTCCGCTCCATTCTTGTGCATTCACTTACAGACGACTAGATCCTTGAACTTCTTTGTTTCATTACTAAAAGCCCAATGAGAACGCTTTTACAATACGTAGATAAAAGATGATTGGAATGTGTCTTTAAGGAGGAAGATCAGCAGCCCAGACACCAAACTCTTCACTGTGTGATTTTTAAACCAGGAGGTTTTAATGTAACGCTTTCTTTTACAGTAAAGTACTTACAGTGTACTTAAGTGGTATTTACATGGTACTTATAGTGTAACCACTGGGTACTTTCAGGGTACTTACATGGTACTTTTTATGGAATTTACTGGGTACTTACAGTGTGTTTACATGGTACTTTCTATGGTACTTTACTGGGTACTTACATGGTACTTTTTGTGTCTACTCTGTACTTACATGGTACTTACTGTGTATTTATATGGTACTATTTGGTTCATACCTATGTAGTACATACTGGGTATTTATAATATTCTTACTGGGTATTTACATGTTGTGCAAAGGTGTCTTTTATGGTACTTACCACATGTAAGAACAAGGTAAGTACAAATAAAGTACCTTGACCTTTACCATGAATTTACCACAGAAACTACCCCTTAAGTACAGTGAAACTGTAACTGTAAAAGAAAGTCAGCCCTATTTCCACTCAACTACATGGTACTTTCCTTACTAAATACTGGGTATGTTCACTTGAATAGTACTTGGTACTTACCCCTTAAGTACACTGAAACTGTAACTGTAAAAGAAAGTCAGACCTATTTCCACTCTATTACATGGTACTTTCAGTAGTAAATGCTGGGTATGTAGACGTATTACCATCCCGTACAGTGTACATACACACTTGGTCTTCTGTCCTCACCACATGAGACAATGCTAACCTGTTGGTAAGGGTAAAGTAACTACATTGTAAAAAAAATATACTGGCCTGATTACTTCTTGTAACATGAGGCAAGTTTAAAGAGAAACAAGACAGCAGTGAAAACAACAATCTTTAATATGATACATGTCTGCAGCATACAAAGTCTCATCACCATGAAATAGGTTTTAAGTACAAAACAGTACAAAGGAGCATTCCAAAAAACACATTATTGGCCTGAGGGTCGTGCTTTTTGTCCGTCAAAATTTCTTCAGCAGAGTTTGGTAACGGTGCAGGACTTCTTCAGGGTTTGTAACTGCAAGAAAATTCACAATATGAGCTCAAGTGAACATAAAAAGCATAACGACTTTGATGAAATGCAAAATAAATTGTACTTATTTAATCATTTCTGTAATGAGTTTGATAAATTTCTGTGAATTCTTTATAGCTTTGACTGTAATGCTTGAAATTAATCAATTATCCTCATTTATGAACATGACAATAAATTACTCACAACTTTATATTTTAGTTACATAAACAAGAACAACAAAAAATAAATCAAAGAAAAAAAATCAAAATTGCCATAAAAAAATCAAATTTGTTTAGACAAAGAATGACAAAAGTAATGTTTTAATTGGCAATTGCTGTGTGTATTTATTCTTTATAAATATTATTCGCACCTACAATTTGCATTAGCATGAAAAACATGGCAGTGTAAAAGAAAAGGAAAAAATAAATAAATAGGCAATTTCAAATTCAACACAGTTATTCACAAAAATATGTTTTAATTTTCAAACATTTACATTCACTGTTGGGTGGTATTGTTGTCTCTATCATATTTGAAAATAAATAAATAAATAAAAATAAAATAAAAACGGCGAAAGAAAAGAAAATGGGGAAACGGCAGTTAAACTCTTCATTAATGTAAATTATATGTCCACTTGGTGGATTTAGCTTACTTTAGCTTACTCTCCTGTGGCTTCACGGATTCGTCTGGGATGTCTTCTTCACCATAGCTGATCTAAAGCGGTAAAAAGACGGAACTACGTCATCATTATTTTAAATAAACGCCTTTCTTTGATTTTCCCAGAAAGACGTGCGCTCAGTCAAACGAGCATAGAACAACAGACTTTATCATTTAGGCTACGTGCTTGTTTTATAGGTGCCTCTCTCCTGGTAAGTAACAAAAATGTTTGTAGATTTTCATTACAAACTTTGAAAATGTATACATGAAATAACTGAAATTATTGCAGTAAGGTAGACAGGCTCTTACGTCACGTTTCAAACACAGAGATAGCGGCTTGAAATCACGAGGTTAGCTTCTTTATAAAGTTTGATCAGTTTAAATATTTACATGTAATTTATCCAATATTTAAAAAAAAAAAAAAAACACTGGCTTACCTGCCAGATGAAGAGAAATTCAAACTGTTGCGCGCGCCTCGAGGCTCTCCGGATTAATCTGCACGTTCACTTTGGGGGTAGTTGTGCTGCATTCAAGTGCGCTGGGAATTTGCAACTTTACTTCCCCTGCCATACTTAACAAAAACACACACTCGGGGTGTTTTTAGTATTAAAACTAATTATTTAGCCTTGTTGTTTTACATATTTTCCTGACATTATATAATATATATTTAAAAAAGTTCATTTTTAGAACAATATTTAAAAAAAGTTAAGTTTTGAATAATTTATTATCATGTTTTTAAATGAGGATAGTACTTGATTAATTTCAAGCATTACAGTCAAAGCGATAAAAAAATTCATAGAGATTTATCAAACTCATTACAGAAATGATTAAATAAGTAAAATTTATTTTGTATTTCATCAAAGTCGTTATGCTTTTTATGTTCACTTGAGCTCATATTGTGAATTTTCTTGCAGTTACAAACCCTGAAGAAGTCCTGCACCTTTACCAAACTGGACAAAAAGCACGACCCTCAGGCCAATAATGTGTTTTTTAGAATTCTCCTTTGTACTGTTTTGTACTTAAAACCTATTTCATTGTGATGAGACTTTGTATGCTGCAGACATGTATCATATTAAAGATTGTGGTTTTCACAGCTGTCTTGTTTCTCTTTAAACTTGCCTCATGTTACAAGAAGTAATCAGGCCAGTATATTTTTTTTACAATGTAGTTACTTTACCCTTACCAACAGGTTAGCATTGTCTCATGTGGTGAGGTCAGAAGACCAAGTGTGTTCATGTACACTGTACGGGAAGGTAATAAGTGGCATTTACTACTGAAAGTACCATGTAATAGAGTGGAAATAGGTCTGACTTTCTTTTACAGTACAGTTTCATTGTACTTAAGGGGTAAGTACCAAGTACTATTCAAGTGAACATACCCGGTATTTAGTAATGAAAATACCATGTAATAGAGTGGAAATAGGTCTGACTTTCTTTTACAGTACAGTTTCATTGTACTTAAGGGGTAAGTACCAAGTACTATTCAAGTGAACATACCCGGTATTTAGTAATGAAAGTACCATGTAATAGAGTGGAAATAGGTCTGACTTTCTTTTACAGTACAGTTTCATTGTACTTAAGGGGTAAGTACCAAGTACTATTCAAGTGAACATACCCGGTATTTAGTAATGAAAGTACCATGTAGTTGAGTGGAAATAGGGCTGACTTTCTTTTACAGTTACAGTTTCACTGTACTTAAGGGGTAAGTACCAAGTACTATTCAAGTGAACATACCCAGTATTTAGTAAGGAAAGTACCATGTAGTTGAGTGGAAATAGGGCTGACTTTCTTTTACAGTTACAGTTTCACTGTACTTAAGGGGTAGTTTCTGTGGTAAATTCATGGTAAATACCATGAAACGTGCAGACCTAAAGGTCAAGGTACTTTATTTGTACTTACCTTGTTCTTACATGTGGTAAGTACCATAAAAGACACCTTTGCACAACATGTAAATACCCAGTAAGAATATTATAAATACCCAGTATGTACCACATAGGTATGAACCAAATAGTACCATATAAATACACAGTAAGTACCATGTAAGTACAGAGTAGACACAAAAAGTACCATGTAAGTACCCAGTAAAGTACCATAGAAAGTACCATGTAAACACACTGTAAGTACCCAGTAAATTCCATAAAAAGTACCATGTAAGTACCCTGAAAGTACCCAGTGGTTACACTATAAGTACCATGTAAATACCACTTAAGTACACTGTAAGTACTGTACTGTAAAAGAAAGCATTACCGGTTTTAAAATGCCTCATTTGTTTGCCGTTTCAGTCTGGATGCTGCAGTTGCCGTCTCCTACAAAGATGCTTCAATGCTTCTCTATAAAGCATTACAGCTACTGGATGTCTACGGAAAGATGTTTTGCCCTTGAGTCATAAAAAATAAAAATAAATCTAACAATCCACAAGGGTGGTAACTAAACCTGGATTTACTGCAGGAAACAAGAACCAGCAGTTTGCTTGACTCTACGAGGCTCGCCAGCAGATACTTCAGAGCAGGAACTGAATCCCACCGAGTAAGAGGTCTAATGGGAAGATTCCCCTCTTGGAGCGGCCTGCGTGCCAAAAGCCCTCACAGTTAATGACAGGAGTTGGCGGATAATCACATCCCTATGCAGGGATCAGGGTGCAGCGGCGGGGAGCTAAAGGCCTCGCCGCAACCCTTCCAACGCAATTACCTTTCAGCAATTACAGTGAAGATACTTCAGCAACACGAGACGCAACTGACAGACAATACAGAGGCAGTTCGTGGGTCAGCCTGGCGGGTGGATCAGAATGAATTTATCAGTAGCTCAAGAGCTAAGAAAATACCCATCGTTAAGACTCGAGTCACAACTGTCCTTATCGGTGGATACGAGGTCTTTGCAGGAGTAAAAAGGGCAAACTTTTATGGGGCACAAATGTTTATGCATATTTTAGCTACCGGCTTGCTGCAGGTGATACACAGGTGAGTACGGCGCAAGACCCAGGCTTGTCATGGATTTTTCAATTTTTTCATTCCCCCCAAACCCGGCACACTACGCAAGGAGCCCATTAGCTCTCTCTCCCTGCCCGTAGCTTGACCGTTAGAAATAAGGGTGTCCTGCGAGCATTTACTGTGTTTTCCGCTGCATAAGGTGCATTGGATTATAAGGCACACCGTCAACGAATGGTCTATTTTGGACCTGTCATATAAGGCGCATCGAACTATTAGGTCCATTCCATTAACCCTTGTGCTATCTTATGTGGTCCAGATGACCAAACCCTTACATTGACGTATTCTCCCTACCATGACAAATGTGGATAAAGGTGAAGAGGATTTCATGTAATCCATGCACACCAGTGAAGATCACAAATTATTGAAGAAAAAAGGTTCTTGTGGGGTCCAGATGACCCCACTCCCAATATTAAAGTGGCTTGGATGGTACAAGGGTTAAGTGAGACGAAAGAGTCAGAGATAAGTCTGTCATTTGGTCAAACATTATTATTTGCATTCAAAGTAGTTCTAGAACTTGTTTGTGACACACTACACGTTAGAAGGGTTAGCCAAGTTAACTGCGTTCGTCACAAAACCTTAAACTCCCAACTTTGTTTGTGACACGTTAAAAAACAGACTAATACCACTAAAACAAATATTACTGTGACTTTGCTCATTCCAAGTCTTGTTAGTAACACGTAAAAAAAAAAAACACAGTCGGACACCACTACATCCTAGCCGATTCTCCTCAGTTTGTCGATAAAGAGCCAGTACTCTTACCTTAGCAATAAATAATATACAGAGTAAGGGCACGGTACGACTTCATCACCTCTATGTAATAAGTGCAACTTACATTATAGACAGACAGGCAGGCAGGCAGGCAGGCAGACAGATAAAACTTTATTGTCATTGTACAATCACACTTGGTACAACAGTTCAATGAAATTGCAAACTGTTACACATTGGTGCAAAGAGAAAGAAGAAAACAACAATTATCCTACAAACACAAAAAAGTATAGAAATATATACATATATAAATCCTTGCAATTACATCACAATACCGCACTCATGACAATGGTACATTACCTTTAACCCTTGTGCTATCTTATGGGGTCCAGATGACCCCATCCTTACATGGACGCGTTATCCCTACCATGACAAAGGTGGATAAAGGTGGAGGGGGTTTCATGTAATCCATGGACACCAGTGAAGACCACAAATCATTGAAAAAAAAAAGGTTCAGCACACTGTCTTGTGGGGTCCAGATGACCCCACTCCCAATGTTCCAAGTTCTTAGGATAACACAAGGAATAAGGTGGTTGAATGAGCCTCAAGTGAACTGCAAGACATACCTGTGCTCCCCTTAAAATTTGTGGCCACTCCTGTTTATGACCCTCTACGGGGCCGGGACAACCCAACCCCCCCCCCCCCCCCCCCCCCCCATACTGGTGCATGTGACTAAAGCTTTCAGTTTCCGGTCAGGGTGGTAGCTGTACATGTGTTTTCTCCATATGGAAAGCAGACAAGTGCAGGTTCATGAGAGCACTCGGTTTTCAGGATCAGCTGTCCTCCGTGACCAACATCTGTTCGCCCGCCAACGCTCCAGGCTGACGTTCAGCATGTCAGACAGATCCGGCGTGCAGATGTAGGCACAAACACACCCCCTGAATAAAAAAATAAAAAATAGTAATGGCCATATGCCTGCTGATTCTTAATTATTCCTGCCACACAGATGCATTTCTGTAATTGCATATGAAAGTAAAGTGGCAGGAGAATGGTTACTCTTCGAGCCTCAATTGTGCCGATCTGGGAAGGGAAAAAAAAACCTTCAAGTCCGGCCTAATCCCATTCTGGGGCCATAACAGCTTTTACTCCAGTTAATTATTTCTCAAATCTTAAACAAATACATCAGGTACAGCCTTCAATTGGATTTTAATGTGCAAGTCAGGCCTCTGGAGGCTAAAACCGCTGCTGTTCTGTGTCCATTTTTACTCAAGGTAATCAAATGACTGATAATGCTGGATGTGTGTTCCCAGAGATGAGGGGAAATGCAGCATCTTAGAAAGATAAGAAATCAGTTCCTGTTTTCCTTTTTTCTTCTTCTTTTTTCCTCTTGATTGGATTACATTGAGGATGGGTAATCCTTCACTCAAGGAGGCCGTGTACACTGGGGTGGGGGTGGGGTTGAATCTTTATGGGAGAGGATTTGGAGGTTTGAATCCCAAAGAAAGCTAAGAAAATCCGAGCAGGAAAGTGAATCAGTAACTCCAGCCTCCACCCCTCAGTCAAGACTGATGAGGCGTTCCTGTCCCGAAGCCGCTCTCGCTCAAGCTGCCTTCTACTGCCTTTCAGCTGTCAGTAAGGTCTGATGTGTTAAGAATGAAGACACCATCCCATTATCGGCATTAGACTAATAATTTATGCTAAAATACTGAGGTTAAGTAAGATTACCTTAGGATCTTGCAGCTACAATTATCCCTTTTGGGGTTACAGGGTTGCCAGAGCCTGTCCCAGCTACTGTTGGTCAAAGGCGAGATACACCCTGGACAGGTTGCTACAAACATAAGGATGTCTATTGAAAGAAAATAAAAGTTAATCCATGCATCAGCTGGCAAAAAAATTAGAAATTTTAAACATTTTGTCAGCAATGATAAAACAATAGAAAGGATTTAGTTATATTTTCCTGAAAACTATCTAAGAAATAAATGAGGTAAACCACCAGGAAGATGCCAAAAAACCAAAGCTTGAGGTGACCCAGCATACAAATTAAAAAGCAGATAACAAATGAAATGCCAAAAAAACAAAAGATTGAAATTGAGAAGCAGGAGTCAAATTGTATCTTTAACAATAACAAATAACAAATGATCACTGGTTTTGACTTTTAAATGGTTGGATGGCTATGTGTCGGACTGGCGAATGGTAAACGATTGGCAAAATGATTGGCGAATCCGCCTGTCTAGACATGTCATGTGACTTTAAGCAACCTGCTCATACTGCAAAGCTGGTAGCTCAACGCTTAAATGATAACAAAAACCAAACTATAAACAAATTTGGAACATTTCTTCGGGGAGAAAAGACTCAATGAGGAAAGCGAAGAAGAGTCATCGACTTCAAAGAAAAATAAAGCTGCTGTTAACAGACAAAACCAGCAGTTTTCCTCTTGTAAAAGGGACATTTAAGAATTTTCCTACAGCATGGGAGAATTAGGCAGCATTTCTGTTAATCCATTTTAATTGTCAAATTAGACATTTCTAAATGAATTTTTGCTACACATATACCAGATAACGTTTTGAAAATGAAATGTGAAATACTATTTTCTTTGTCATTTAATTAAGTGACAGAATAAGCGGTGTTGAAGAAGAAAATGAAAAAGCATTGGCGGATCGCTTTTTCATTTTAATTTTGAGTCAAATATACAGCTTCATTTTGAAAATGAAAAAGCATTTTCTTTTTTTTCTTTTTTTTTTTAACTTGTCCTGTCCAACAGCTGGGCAGACAGATGAGAGCTGAGGGCCTCTTGTGTTGGACAGATTTTACTTTAACAAGAGGGGTTATTCATCTTCAGACAAACCAAAGGTATGTCTGAATAAACCCCTTTTGTAATTGAGGCCAAACTTTATTAATTTCAATCATGTCTGAAAATCTTTGGTGTTGGACCGGACGGAAAAGGAAAGAGGGGAAGAAGAGAGAGGGACGATAGAGAGAGGGGGGGTAGGGGGTGATAATAGGAGGGGAAGGGGGATAAGACCATGAAGCAGCATAAAGCAACAAGTTTACTGGTTGTTAATCATTATGGTAAGGTTCAAATGTAGTACAATAAGGGCGGAGCCTGTCCACACACACACTCAAATGTTATAAACACACCTGCAAGCTGCAAAAAATGTCCACCTGTCAACATGTATACAAAACAGATAGTGTTCACACGCATACTTATGCCTTAAAACCAACTAGTGTGAAATATTTCAGTCATTCAGTCATGCAAACTGCTAGTGCAAAGGTGAGCTAACACCTGTGCTCAGGTGAGTGTTTATGTTCTTCTAAAATGGATGGTGGAACGTGGAAAGAAGGAGGGAGAGTGCCCAGCCATCCCCACCCCAAGACCCCCACCGCAGCAGTAGCGGCAGCCGGAATCCCCCCAACGCCACACAGGAACCGGCAGGGAACAACCGCCGCCCGGGCGACCAAGCCCGCCACCCAGGCCAGGGCCAGCAGGACCGCCGCAAGGCCCCCATAGCCAGAGAGCAGGGAGGCACGGAGGGAGAGAGAGCGCCGCCCCAGCCCAACCAGGAGAGCAGCCCCCCCGCCGCGCCGGGAGAACCCAACGCAGAAAAAGCATTTTCTGGTTTTGACTTTTATTTTTAATTATGCCACACAAATTCTTCCATAACTGGTCATCACAAAGGTTGATTTTCAGACTCTTGGCTATCTTACAGGAGGGACTTCTAAAGACAGAAAGTTGTGTGGCTCCCCTGAATAAGTCAAGTTTTCATGACTGTACATTAACTGTAGACTTTATTACTACTTCTAAACCCCTTATCTGACTTCAGTCACAATGGATGTGTACATTTGTTTAGTCCTGCAGGTTTATTTCTTTTGGCCTGCACCAAACTGAAGATGTGGCGTCCTCCCTTCCGTGGCGAGGGGAGTGGTAAATTTATGACCGAGTATCACCTCTATCTCCAGCTTATGACAGCTTCCATTTAGCTTGCCGTCACCTTGTTTTCTTCAGTTGAGGTGTTAATGACGGTTCATGTTTGCCTCTCTGTGGCTATAAATCTCTCTCCTTGTTTCTGCAGCAGGAACTCCGGGCCTCAATGTCAGGAAGGACATTTTAACAACAATGAACAAATCACTTATTCAATCAATACCTACTTTGAACGTTTGGTTTCATCTCTCTTTAGAATGAATTAGAGCTCTTCCACTTCATAGCACATCAATGAAAGGAGAGCTAATCACATAGTGGGGGACTGTTTTCACCCCACTTAGTACTGTTTTTTCCTCCAGAGATTAACATCAGGTCGCCTTCATAAAAGCTTCTCCTGGCCAAAGGATATGCTCCTCTTAGTCCTTTTAGCTGAATCCCCTTCTACCAATGTCTGATCTGTCCTCATATCCGGATCTCCTGGATGTGTCTCTTTGACTTTTCTGATCTGTGATGCTATATTCACACAGTCTTGAACACATGTATAACACATGGTGTTCACACTGGACTGTCACAACCCCATACCAGTGCATGTACTCACAGTTGGAAGAGGCTAGGGGCGAAATGTCGAAGCGTTACAAATCTGGGGAATTTTGCACCAGGCTTTTTCTTTCACAGCTCAATTCTGATGTAGACGTGTCATGTAATTCCAGCCGAGCACAAACCGTAAATAGTCATTTCTGTTGGAAAATGTTTGCAATTTGGGTTCAAAAATGTTTTTTCTCTGGTCATCAGGAGACCATGAAGAGACCATTTAGTTGTATGAGTTGTGTGCCCATGACAAAGTTGTCTTACATTCTTTGCACTAGTCTCAACTAGTGGTTTGAGACTAGTTGAAAAATGAGTGAATGGTTGTCTTTTTTTCCAACTTATCCCATATAAAACACACAGATCTATAAGGCACATTAAGTAAAAGCAAAGTCAGAGATAAGTCAGTCTGTCAGACTTTCTTGACTACGTTCACAGTGACTATAGGACTTGTTTGGGACACGCTACACAGTTTTTTGCAATACCTGTAACTCCGCACCTTGTTAATAACACGTAAAAAGAAACAGTCTGACATCACATCCTAACCACTTTAGTATGGCGTTTTATTAATTGAACAAGACAAAGACAACTGCGCAAGTGTATTCAGGAACAGAGTTAGCGAACCTTACAACTTCGCAAGCACAATTATAACCAAGCGATTGCAATCGGTAGCAATCTTAACTGAGCAGCGATCCTGCACGCTCGGTGAGTTTGCACGCAGTGGTAAGGGGGTGTGTTTGTCACTTGGGGGCGGTAACCTTTCTGGTTGATCTGATTGGCCAAAATTTGCAGTTGCTGAAATGTAGTTTTTAACAATTACAAAACAATTACGGATGCACACAGATAGGAAATCATCACAGAAGAAAACAGTCCAGTTGAATGCGCCGTTGGGATGTTCCGAAATACCTCGCTTATGTCGTTTTTTTCAGCAAACAAAATCCTAAAATGTCCAATTTATATGAAGAGAGTATCAGAATTTTTCTATAAAGAAAGTGTTCAGGCTGGGTGTAAAAGAGATGGGCTGGTACTGGTTTGTGTTTGGAGCGGCTGTCTGCCTGACTGATTGACCTCCGGGGACATGAGTTTGAGTGCCGCCACCGCCGCTGCTGCACCGGATGCAGGGAGAATGAGACAATGCTGCTTTCAGACAGTCTTCATGCTCGTCTCCTGCAAACAAAACCATCACTTTCTGTTAGCAAGGTCACAGCAGAAACTGGGGATCAAAATGACTTTTCAAGCGTTTTATTCTTTTCATCAAATGTTTGTGAAGACTCTCATTCATCCAGGATGATTCCATCGCAGTAGTTGGTTTAAAAATTCTCATGTGGACTTGGTTTTTAAAGTTGATAACAATTCATCTCTTATCCAAAAGGCTTTGTCAATTCTGAAATAGCTGGTAAAAGAGCTGGTTCATATGTGCTCGTGGGGGAGGAGTCAGCCCTGAGGCTGGATAGTATTGTTTATGTAGACTAACCATTGTGCTATGGGGTCCAGATGACCCGATCCTTACACTGATGTGTTGTCCCTACCATGACAAAGGTGGATAAAGGTGGAAAGATTTCATGTAATCCATGGACACCAGTGAAGATCACAAATCATCGAAGAAAAAAGGTTCAGCACACTGTCTAGTGGGTCTAGATGACCCCACTCCCAATGTTAAAGTGCCTAGGATAGCACAAGGGTTAAATGGTTTTGGGTCGTTAGCCTTACCCCCTCCTTACCAGCTATTTCAGAATCGCCTTTTAAATAAAAAGCTAAACGTTTTCAACTTTAAAAACCAAGTCCACATGACAATTTTTAAACCGACTACTGCAATTTTTCATCAAATGTAAAAAGTTGCACAAACTGCATGCTGGGTATTCCAGCTTTGTGCCCTTCTCTGTCAAGAATCAAACACTTGTCAACTTAACAAATCTGTCCTAGTTTCAGATAATAGGCCAGATTTGGGGAGCATAGACTGAATACTTGTTTACATTCTTTGAGAACCTGTCAAAAAAATATTAAAAAAAGGCAAAGCTGCCTGAGGTGAAATGAGTCATTCGCTCCTATCAGGTCACATTGAGTACGTCTGCTCCCCAAAGCCCTCCTCCCTTTGGTATGCGACCTGCACAGGCCTGCTCCGCTCTGTCTCAGAGCCCAGACATGGAATTAATAGAACCTCATATTTTCAACACATCATCATTACTTTGCAAGACAAACATTTAATCTCGCCGCGATGGCACGCCGAGCAAATTATCTCGGGTCTCATTCTATCAGCCCCTAAATGAGATGATATTGAATTAGATTATGCCGGAAAATGAGGTGTTCACGCCAATTGAAAGTAATCAAGGTGGTTGAATCAAAGGATAATGAAAGCCTCTAGAGCTAATCCCAGCCTGCAGAGGGCTCCTCAACAAGCAGCGCTTGACTGTCGCGTGAATAGTGATGAAAATCGAACCAATAACAGACGACAAAATAAGCGAAAGAAATCGTTTATGAATCAGTAACTCTTTGGTTCAAAATATGTTCTGAAAAATGTTGTCTGTGGATTATCTACAGTGCAGAAGTGCAGATTATTGCTATTTATGTGAAAAAACTAAAACAAACCATTAAACTAGAGAAAAGTAGCATTTATAATGAAATGACAGACAATACATTTCTGGTAAAATAAAATGCTAACTCATTGTTTGTTGTTGATCACAAATAGTTTTGAGATTTTAGAAGTTTTAGAAGAAATTTCAAAATATTATTTACATGTTAACACTAAATTAATGATTATCCAGATACATGTTCCCTTTAAAATTAAAATTAAAATTTAAAAGTCAAAGTTTGTCAGTCAGTCAAACTTTTATTAAATGAAAATGAAAATCAAAATATTCACAATACCTGTTAGTCCCAACTTTGTTTGCAACACGTAAAAAGACAAAGGGGTACGGCTAAAACAAATGTTCCTGTGACGCGAACTTTGTTAGAAACACGTGTAAAAAACCACAGTCCGATGCTAATGCGGCTAACGTTAGCCGGTTTAGCATACTCACAATAACACCCAACCAAACATTTTGGTCCATGTACCTGTTAAAATCTCTTTAACATCAGTTAGTACAACCAGAATCAATCCTTATGTAAGGTACACTGTCAATTTTGGAAATTAAGACTTGTGCCTATTGTGCGAGAAAAAGAGTATTCATGAAAATGTTTTAGTGTCACTTTAACCCTTAAACACAGAAGATGTTGCCTGGGACACCTGAATGACTTTCCAACATACCGCACCTCTTCAACACGATCAACATGAATCAGCTTCTGACGTGGAGAGAAGCCGCTTTTCATATCGGCGTTTCACCAATGTGCAAATTAGTGCGACTTTTACCAACATTAAGTGTGGCATAACGTTGCAATGCCAATTTTCCCAGTTATAGAGTCAGCTGACTTACGTTGATTATGTAAACACTTTACTAAAATGAAATGTTGTGTATCAGTTGTAGCAAAAATGTCATGGTTTGCTGCTGTAACCTGTCGTAGAGCTACGTAAAGTTACAAACCAAGACAAAAGAGTAACTCTACCAAAGCACGTTCTAGATCCCTTTGCTTTAAGCCTGGATAAAAGAGGAGGAGATGCTTATTGAGTTTATATTGTATTCCATCCTACCATTTTTCTCTGAAAGGTTTTATGCACAATGTTAAGTAGGCGATGCTATTTTTGGCGACTTCTAGGTCAGCCAAAGGCGACTCACTGCGGGGTTGGTAACACTGAGCGCACTGAGGTTGTAGAATGCGAAACCAATGTGTTTTGTAATTTTTTAGAATCTTGTCTTATCTGGCAGTATGACATCATTGGCGTATTATGGTGTATACTGCAACTATTCTCACACTGATGCCCGAATGCATGATGGTGCCATTGAATGTGACTCCCAATTCATTCAAACACAGTGAGACATGATGCTTTATTTCCCCTTTTATTTTCAAGATGGCCGTCCTGCTAGTATGTTTTTGACACTGCTTGATGTATTCAGGTTTGTATTTATAAGTCTGGAATGTTGTCTAATATTTTTGTCTATTTTGATTTAAAAAAAAAAAGAAAAGATGTAGTCACAACTGGTGATCTAAAGTTTCTCATTTCCATCAAGCCGCTCGTTCGAACTGCGGCTGTGATATTAGCTGCCAGAGATGAGCCAAAAATGTGGCCTAATTTAACTTCTGATATAACAAATTGTTTGGATTAACAAACACATTAAAACACAATCAAAACTTTCCCTTCCTCCATAATTTTTAACCATAATAATTAGCATCCCTACCTAATCATTCTTTACCCGAGTCTGAGCCGAATGAACAAGATAAAACTAATTAAAACTGCTTTAGCTGCTTGCAGACTTTCTGCTATCTAATTATAAAACAGCTCCTCAACTCCTCAAATGTCGACATTTTGCTCTCTTGTTGCATCCTTTGGTGCAATTATTGTGGAAATCGGGTTTAATGAGAAGTTCAGTCTGTTTTTTTTATTGCAATTTTGAAAGTAAATATATTTAAAAGAAATTAAATGAAAAAGAAAATGACACAGAAATACTCACAAGAAGCAGTAAAATACATATTGGTAATGATTGGTAATTTTGACCCATGAACAAAATTTCGGAGTTTTCGAAAGTTTGTCTGAAACCTTCCTTGAAATGCTCATATTGGCTTGTTGGTTGAAACAATAAACAAGCTGTTAGTATGTTGACATTATTTAAGTACCTGCTTGATTTAGCACAAGTTCTTTTTTTTTTTTAAATCAGGTATATATTACCAGAGTAAAAAAACTCAAGACTGTTGTTACGAATAAATCAGACTGAAAATGTTTTTCTTTGAGGAGTTGAATAAGTTCTGTTTCGTGTGACATGACATTCCGAGACAGTAATCTGTCCAGTTTGAGTTTAACCTTTTCAATATGTGATAGACAACACCAAGTTTAACAAGATAAGAAAAAGTCTAAACCAAGATTATGGCTTTAATTTGTGTGAAACAACAACTAGCAAGGTCCTCTGCTTTTGACCTTACAACTTTAAGAATATTCTCTGGTGACGTAACCCCAGTATTTACCTAACATAAACTAATATAACCTGTATAATTTAAGAAATAAAATGGCTCATTTAGTCTTTAATGTTCTTTAGGCTACTTTTTTTGCTTTTGTTCTTTAAAAAGAGTCTATAATTGTGCTGATATTTTGGAAAAATAACTGTGAAAACAAGAAAAAGTTATTTAATCTTTGCATAACTTTAGAAATGGCTTCTCTTGTTTATAAAATCTAAAGGAAAAAAAAGAAAAAAGTTTTTTTGGTCTTCTAGTTCTGAAATTTTATAACAGTGTGCAGAGTCACTCATAATCTCATAGGAGGGCAAAGAAACTAGTTTTAAATTGTGTTTTGATTGATTTGTTGTTTTTGGTCGTATTTTATATAATTTATTTAAAAATAAAGGAACAGTTCAATTTCTGGAGATGCACTGGAGATTTCCCAGGAGTCTCTGCAAAAACCAGTGTGCATCGATAATCACTAGATCAGCGAATATAAACCACAATGGATTGCGTCGGAACAATTTTTACCCAAAAAATGTATTTAAATGTATTTTTTTGATAAACCATCAACGTTTTTATCTTCAGAAGACAGTGGAATCCTAAATAATCATCGCAAAACGCTAATTTCAATTAGATTTTAAATTCATGTAATCGATAACGTCATACCTGCCGTTTAAGAAAAAAAAAAAGTAGTGAGCACGGTGTCCGAATTGCTTTTAAAATTCACGGCACTACATAGTGCCGCACTAGATAGTTTTGTAGTAGTTAGGGGTTAGAGTGGGACACAACGAGTGCCTTCTAATTCGGACACCACTCCCGCTTGATGACGTCATCAATAGTCGACGGTCATCCACGTTAGCACGTAGTTTCCAGTGCTTGGAAAATGCATTAAAACATCAGTTTTATAACTTGAAAAAGTCATACTAAAACAAAAATTCATTAGTTACATTTACATAGAAACTTTTGGGCTTCAGAGCACATTCACGTGAAGAAATGCTTTTCTCCTCCGCGACACAGTGAAACATGGATTATGGTTTCCCATTCAAAAAACTATTTCTGACACTTTTATCCCTCCAAATGCTCATATGAAGAATAGGGAGAGGCCAGAGGGATAGGGAAAGAATTCTGATTCGGCCTTTGTATATTACAATACAATATAATAGATGGATAGATAGATAGATAGATAGATAGATAGATAGATAGATAGATAGATAGATAGATAGATAGATAGATAGATAGATAGATAGATAGATAGATAGATAGATAGATGACTTTATTAATCCCACAATGGGGAAATTTCATTTCTGTGGCAGCAACACGACATTCAGAAATAATCTATATAATATAACATCAATAAAGGACATCACAAATGACATTTATATTAGATAATTAAAAATATTACTAAAATTACTATGAAAAATTATTATCAAAAATTAGATTCTTATTAAATAAAGAAATAAATATTAAATATTAAATAAATACAGCTGCAAAAGTGTAAAAAACATGCAGTCTGCAAAACATGTAAACTGTAAAAAAACATTACAAATATTTTCAAAATACAGAAATAACTAATGAAGTTCACACCAAAAAAAAAACAAGCAACTATATTATAATTAATTTTTACAGCTGGGTTACATAATTTTGCTTTGGTGTTATCCACCTCACAGTGGGGAAGCACTGATAAGAAAGTTGCTAAACTAAATAGATGATGTGAGTAATATGTTCCCTTTAAGTCAGGTCTTGCAAACATACGTTTTATCTGGAGCCTGTAAATCAAAGCACAGATTAGATTCAGCAGTTTATTGTGACAATGTAAGACCAACTCCCTATGGAGATAAATGTACACTAGATACTTGCTTCTATAGGGTAGAGAAGGATGCTGGATGCAATAACAAGTGGGGTCCATCAGCCGACGGCACGTCTTTGTACGAACTCTTTGGAGAAGCAGCTGGTTTGCGTCTGCTTCGCCGTCAAATATGGCACTTTGGAAGTAGGATAAATCAAATCCACTCTTTCTGGCTTCCTGCGAGTGGAATTCCAACAAAACCGCAGCATGTGAGGAAAAAAAAGAAAAGAAAAAGGAAAACAGAGCCTCCAGTGCATAGGCGGTGTTTACTACCATCATTTGGTTTCCTCCAGTTCTGACTGTTCTGCACAAAATGTGCCACAGCCATCCCAGTTATCCCAGGAATTTTACTCCAAATGATTGTTTTCCTGCTCCTTCTCCTAAGTGTGTGTTGCATTATGCATGCGTACGCATGGGCGTGTGTGTACACGCATGGGTGTGTGTGTACACGCATGGCCGCAGGCTAAGGAGTAGTAAGGGAGTTCCCTCCACATCTGTTCACCATAAGAGCTTGTTGACAGCAACTCTCGTCTTTCTCTGTCTCTCTCAGTTCACCCCTGATTTAGATTCTGCTCTCTGTCCAAAGATTAGGCACAACTCACTGCTTGGCCTGGTTTTAGATGGGCTCTGAGACCGCCTCAGCAGAAAAAAAAGTCAGGTGATAAGGTACTGTGATAAGGTACCTACTGTATAAAACTTCGGGACCTGGGTTTCTTCTTCTTTTATTTCTGAGATCCATTTAAAATACTATATTTTCCGCACCATAGGGCGCTCTGGATTACAATCTGAACCATCTATGAGCGGTCAACTTTTTAAACTTATGCCATATATAAAACGCACCAAACTATAAGGTGCATTAATAGAGACAAAACAGAAAAGTGCTTCAGTTAGACTATATTAACTGCATTTCACAGTAACTCTAGAACTTGTTTGTAACACACTAGACCAGTCTTAAATTTTCTCCAAAATGTACGGAGCGCCCTATGGTGCGGCCCTAATGTGCTGTTGTGTGACCTTTGTAAAGAGGAGCAAGGAGAGGACAGCATGAGAACGGTAAGGAAGGAAGTGAAGACGTGAAAGAAGACACCCCCCTGAATAGTACAAAGGTGAAGGTATGTGCATGTTGCAGAAAAACATTGTTTTGGAAACACTGAAAATGCTGCAAAGAGACACGCTTATGAAGCACAGTTTAAACTGCAGGCTATCAGCTACGCGGAGGAACGTGGGAATCGAGCAGCTGCCAGATAATTCAAGACAAAAGAATCCATGGTTCACAAGTGGAGGAAGCTGGAAAACAAACTCAGACAAGTCAAGAAGACGCAGCTAAGTTTTTGCGGAATCAAGGTGAGGTGGCCCGAGTTGGAAGACCGACTCGAGCGCTGCGACTGCCCGCCAGATTACGATGAGAAGCTGTCTATCTTCCGCTCTTTTTACTGGGAGGCAGTGTCAGGCGGGTTACGCCACAATCTGTGAATGGATTGTAGAAGCTTGGGCTAACGTGTCTGCTTGCAATGTTCTTCGAGCTTTCGTAAAAGCCGGCGTCATTCATGAGGAACAGCACGGCAACGAGACGGACTCTGACGGTGACGAAAGGGAACCTGGCGTGTTTGATAGAAATTTAGCCCAGTTGTTCCCTTTTAGATACAGAAGAGGAGGACTTTGATGCATTTTTGGATGCTGATTGATGACTGAAATAATACATAAAAACCAACTCAGTTTTGCTCCCGCTGCCTTTTGAAAACACACACTAGCATGCATGTTTTACTGTTATGTTTCAACATAACTGAAACTGCACCCTTTAATCCAGGGCTGTTGTATAATTAGGAGAGGAGTGTGTTACTGGAAATAATATGGCTTTAATTGTTTGTTTGTTTGTGTGTGTATGTCTTGGCAGGTCAGTGCGTGGTGTGGCTCTTTGAATATCACAGTTAAAAATTTCGGCTCTTTGTGTCAAACTTGTTCGCAACCCCTGCACTACACGTTAGTTGCATTAGCATATTACCTGTATGTCCCAACCTTGTTTGCAACACGTATAAACCAACTGTATCAGTAAAACAAACATTATTGCAACTACACTAACTCCCATTCCTTAATAGTGACGTGTAAAAAAACAAAAAACACTCCAACACCAATACACAATTAGCATATTCACAATACCTGTAACTCCCAACCTTGTTTGCAACACCTTAAAAAACTGACTATTATTGCTAAATCAAATGCTACTGTGACTACACTAAATCCGAACTATGTCAGTAGAACGTAGGAAAAGAAAACAGACCAACAGCTACAAGTTAGCCACATTAGCATATTACCAATACCTGTAAGTCCAAACCTTGTTTGCAACACGTATAAACCAACTGATACCACTGAAACAAACATTATTGCAACTACGCTAACTCCTACTCCTTGATAGTGACACGTGCAAAAACAACAACACAGTCCGACATCACTATACGTTAATCGCATTAGCATTTTCCCAATACCTGTAACTCCCAACCTTGTTTTCAACTTGAAAAAAAACAGATAGATATCGCTAAAACAATATTAATTTAACTGTGCAAACTCCAAATCTTGTTGGCAGCATGTAAGCAAACAACAAAACATCTACACGATGGCATATTACCAGTACCTGGAACTCCCAACCTAGCTTGTAACACATGAAAAACTAATTGATACCGCTAAAACAAACGTTAGTGTATCTACAATAACTCCCACAAACAAAAAAAAAGATGTTAGCTGCATTAGCATATTAACAATACCTGTAAGTCCACACCTTGTTTGCAACACATAAAAACAGACTGATACTCATAAAAAAAAACATCACGGTCACTACGCCAACCCCCATTTTTTGCTGGTGGCACGTAAATTTCTTTTTTTTTAAAGCACAGTCCGACACCACCACATGTAAGTCACATGAGCATATTCACAATTCTTGTGACTCCCAACATTGATTGCATCAAAAATACAGACTGATATCGCTAAAACAAACACTACTGTGACCACGCTAAATCCCAACTGTGTTAGTAGCACGTACAAAAACACAGTTCAACACATTACAAATTAGCCACGTTAGCGGATTTACTGTAACACCCTAACCTTGTTTGCAACCTTTAAAAAAGAAAACTGACATTTCGACAGAGCATTGTATTCCTCTCAAAATAACTTCAACATCAGTAAACACAACCAGAAACTATCCATAAATAAGGTTCTCTGGACTACAAGGCGGACTGTTGTTTTTATAAAAAAAAAAAAAAAAAAGAAGGCTTTCAATTGCACCTTTTATTGGGGGAAAAACTGTAGTCCTTGTGAGAAGATGAATCCTTGCAGCAGATGAGGGTAGTGACGTCTTATTGGCCCAAAGCAGAACTTTTAATAGTACAGTATGATTCATTTCTTGGGCAGCATACGCGCGTTTGTGTTGCAGGCCACTAAGTAGCAACTCAAAGTTAAAGTGGGAGTGTTTGTCTGTGAGGATTGAAAGCCACCCAAGCCTGTAATTGGGAAAAGGGCCATTTGGACCATCAGCGTTGTCCATTTGTTTTTAAAAGGAAGAGGCAATCGATGGGCAGCATTAGGGAGATCTGTGAGAGATCTAAATGGTTCCGCGGGTCTACAATCTTTACTTCCTGCTGCAGAGATACCAGTCTTTAGTGATTGGACCAGACCCAGCAATAGATCTGAGAAAGCCACCAATCAAACGGGCTCCGATATGACATACCGACACCTGCCTATTGACCTCCCGTAACCCCTTATTTCTCAAAGGGTGTTGCAAGTTAAGATCTCAGCCTGGGTAACGGATCAACAGAGTGTGCAGTAGAAAAACTGCTTGTTCCTGCTTTGATTGCAACACTAATTAGCTTTGGTGTAATGACTTTTAAAGGAAAGGTGTAATTGAAGTTCTTGGGTTCAATTATATCCCTCAGGGCGGTGCTGGCATGACGAGCCTCAGGTTGGAATCGAGTAATTTCACATTTCTGCTCTCACTAACATGGTCAGAGCTCGAGAGCGTATTGATCTGCTCTTACTCTGTACATACGCCGTATTGACAGGTTGTGCTGTGAGGAGCTGTGGATGAGAACGGGTTCACTGGGAAAAAAAGCACGCAAAAAAAAGCAAAACAGCCTAAAAAAAACAAAGAAAAAAGGGACTTACTGAAGCTTTATAAGATTTTCTGGAAAGAAGAAAGTGCTGTGTTGTTCTGGAAGTTGAATTAAGGTGTAACCAGCACCTGTTCCACTATCAGAAACGGCAGTTTAAACTGCTGGAGCTGTACAAATGGGTCCTTGGAGGACTTTTCCATGACTTTCCCTCCTTCAGAGTGTAACATTTTCCAACAGCTGGCGAACGATAAAATAAGAGTGCACTATGACTTAAAAGACCTGCCAGAGGGTTTATGGAAAGGGGTGGACATAAATGTTAGCACTACGGTTTAGAGATATGCAAAAACAAATCTGTCAAACGATCACCCCACGTAAATAACGTGTTTACTTAAAAGTTTGATTTCCGTTTTTTTGCGGTTCTGCCATTCCTGCTATCCAAGGAGCTCAGTGTCACGCTTGGCTTTTATCTCACAGATATCACTTACATCATAAAAGTGTTCAGATGGATACATGCAATGCTGGCTTTCACTGTAGTCACAGGATGGTGATGTGGTAGGGCATAAGAGCAGGAGAACGTGGCTGGAACCTTTAAATGTATCTTTCAGTTGCAGTTAAAATGGTTATGGTTAAAGATCAGAAGGTGGTCGTATGGTGGCAAAAGGACAAAATTACACAAGCGAGCTGACAATAATTAGAAACTGTTTTGCGTAAGTGGTCTGAGAGTGCTCTCTAGGCTTGGGATTAGGAGAAGGGTTAAGATAAAAAATGATGAATTCTGATCATTGACTGTATATTAGAACTGGACTGAGTGACCCCTCCCCCACTGCATTCCAAACAGGAAGCACCTGCTGGTTCCAAGAAACCAAAATCCCATAGACATCTATAGAGAAAAATAAACAGCTATTTCTCAGTCATTCGACTTTAATTGTCAAAATAACCATTCTTTCTCTGCTACCTTGTTTAATATATTCTTCATTATCCAAATTGTTTTAATTTTTTTTTTTTCTGTAGTGAAATTTATTTAAGTTATAAACTAACCAATTAGGTGGTCTCACGTCAAATAATGGAAACATTTGACAGATTTCATGGAGCCCGGTTTCAATGGTAGGAGTGTGGCCTTCCAGCAAGCTCACTCCTGACTAGCAAGAACGGTTGCCATAAAAATGAATATTCAGACAGACTCTCACCAATCACTGCGTACAGATGACATCTGGTTCAATCATCCGTATCGACTCAGTTGACTTTTTTTCATCTGCACCTAAAGTAAAATCATTTCCATGGGTGTCGCGCTCACTCAGTCTGGTTCTCATACAATGTCTGACACATTAACCATACCTTAATGCAAGATTCAGAATCTCACATCCCAGTCACACACAACAAAAGATAAAAACAGAGGTCCCTTGACTGTTTTGGGACTTACATTGTAAAAATAACCTGCAATAAAGGAAATCTAGCATTATTTAAGTGGGATTTTATGTCAAGTTCTATTCATTTGATCCCATTTGTTCCTTGTAATTCTTTTTCGTGGTGGACAAAATTGTTGGTACCCCTCAGTTAAAGAAAGAAAGTCCACAATGCTCACTGAAATGACTTGAAATAAAATCAATTGAAATAAATTGAAAATTAAATAATCCAAATCAGCCATTACTTTTGAGTTGTTGATTAACAGAATTATTTAGAAAAACAAACTCATGAAATAGGGCTGGACAAAAATGATGGTACCCATAACTTAATATTTTGTTGCACAACCTTTTGAGACAATCACTGCAATTAAACGGTTTCTGTATTTGTCAATGAGCCTTCTGCATCTGTCCACAGGTATTTTGGCCCACTCCTCATGAGCAAACTGCTCCAGTTGTCTCAGGTTTGACGGGTATCTTCTCCAAATAGCATGTTTCAGCTCCTTCAACAGATGTTCAATGGGATTCAGATCTGGGCTCATAGAAGGCCACTTCAGAATAGTCCAACGCTTTTCTCTCAGCCATTCTTGGTTTTTTTTGGCTGTGTGTTTTGGATCGTTGTCCTGTTGGAAGACCCATGACCTGTGACTGAGACCAAGCTTTCTGACACTAGGCAGCACATTTCTATCCAGAATACCTTGATAATCTTGAGATTTCAAACAGCCCCAAAACAGAACTGAGCCTCCTTCATGTTTCACAGTAAGGACAGTGTTCTTTTGGTTGTTGCTTCATTTTTGAGTCTACAAACAGAGCTGATGTGCCTTACCAAAAAGCTCCAGTTTTGTCTCATCTGTCCAAAGGACATTTTCCCACAAGCTTTGTGGCTTGTCAACATGCATTTTTGTAAATTCCAGTCTGTCTCTTTTATGATTTCCTTTCAACAGTGGTGTCCTCCTTGGTTGTCTCCCATGAAGTCCACTCTGGCTACAGGTTGGCTACTGTCCCATGGGTCTGAAACTTCTGAATAATGTGCCACTGTCGTCACAGGAACCTCGAGCTGCTTAGAGATGGTTTCATAGCCTTTACCTTTACCATGTTTGTCTATAATTTTGTTTCTAATGTCCAGGGACAATTCTCTCCTTCGCTTTCTGTTGTCCATGTTCAGTGTGGTACACACTTTTTTCACCAAACAGAAACATGACTATTTGTCTCCCTTTAAGTAGTCAGACTGACTGATATTGGGTTTGAAAACAGCTGTGATGTCAATTAAAGGACATACCTGAGTTCATCATGACCCTCTGGGCAATTAGTTCTCAGTCTTTTATGGAGGTACCATCATTTTTGTCCAGCCCTATTTCATTGGTTTGTTTTTTTAAATAATTCCTGATTTTGATGATTTAATTTTCAATAAATTTTAATTTATTGTTACTTTTGAACGTTTCAAGTCATTTCAGTCAGCATTGTGGAATTTCTTTCTTTAACTGAGGGGTACCAACAATTTTGTCCACCACTGTAGTGGTGAAGCACCATCAGATTTTCATTTATCAATAATAAAAAACATAAGTTTTGTTTTTAGAATACTCAATGACAATCTATCATGAGCAATGTCAGTGGGAGAAACCGTCTGCCAGTCTAGTACACTGTAGTGGGAGTATAAACTTTAAGACACACCTTCATTTTTATACTAAATAATGTTTATTTTTTTGCACATCAATATGTCATTTGCACCGATGAGCCACAGCAACAGGCTTGATCATGGGGTTTAACACATAGCTACAAACTAGCACTTCCTGGCTTGTTAATATTAAGTGTGTGTCACTAGTGCTTAAAACAGGCGTACGGCAGGCAGAGTTTCTGTGGCCTGATTTTACTCCTAATTTAGCTCAATCTCAAGTCCCGCTGGGACCATTTCCATACAGAACCACTTGAGTATACATTTTCAGGCCTGTTGTGACGAGCAGCTTTTTAATGGGGAGACTGCTGGATCTTCTCTGCACAGACTGACCAGTTTAAAAAGTGGCTGAAGCCCAAAAAAGACAGGAATCATGGGAAGACAGCTCATTAGACCAGACTGACTGATTAGCGTGGTTGCTAGTAACAACAGCTGGTAAAGCACAGCCGTACATTGGCATGAAAATGCTCCCAGCGGGACCTTGTGGTTGCAACTTTGGCTGTGCACAGCACAATATAATGCTGTGCAGGACAACACTAGTTAGTTGGTTCAAAAATAGTCAATTGTCTGTGGTTTGGATGGAAAACATGTGACAGGTGCCCGTGATTCATTGTGGTCTGATGCTACATTCGAACCGTTATCGGAAATAGGCATTAAAGCAACCACTTCCAATGAAGCATCTATGCACATGTGTGTACATGCCGTTTTGGGCTTTCCTGTTCTAAAGTCTTATATTCACGCATCATTACGCAGGTTTTTAAGTCCGTTCTGACAGTTGAATTTTGACCAATCAGTGAAACGACCTGTCCATTCTACCCATTCCAGGGTAGTCCTTTCCAAAACACAGAAGTAAAAACAATTTTAAAGTTTATCATAAAGGAGAAATTAATAGTTGGGGTTTGTGTCCGGCCAGCTAACAGACACATACTTAAGTTTTGTGAAAATCCTTAACTGTGTTCCACAGATTTCACTAATATGACCCATGTGAGTCATATTTATGTGACACAATTGGACAAGCATATTAATATTGGCATGGTTACTTAGTGCCTTGAGGTCAGATTAGAAAATTGATTGAAAAATTTGGTGAGCTTTTTCCATCTGTGACCCTGTTTAAAGCGAATGGAAAGAAATACTCTTCATATTTCAGACTTACTTGTGAATGTATTCCAAGAACCATAACAGATAAAAACAATCGCCAAACTTCATTGATACCTAAGGGCAGACTTCAAAATCCATACTTTAAAAAAAACGGGGATAAAAAAACTAACATAATTTAATACATTACTGTGCAGATTTTATCTTTGGGTAAAACTGGCTGTGACCATGAACCAGAGGTCATTTTTATTGAAAACAAGTCTTTAAAGGCTGTTATTTTGGGGAAAACTGAAGTGCAAGTGACATCAACTAATCCCTCAAGACAAAAACTTTAAAAAATGACAATTAAAAAATAAATTTATTTTTTTTAAATCCTTACATTTTAGAAATCAAAACAAAAATTCGAGAAACTAAAACACAATTCCACAAAAAAAAGAAATTAAACAAAATAAGAAGGAAACGTTTAAAAAAAAAGTGATCCTCCATAGTATATACCTCTTCTGGTTTCTCATTTTGTTTCATTTTTTAACATTTCAATTAGATTTCTGAAAATGTGTTTTTTAATTTTGTTTTGATTTATTCAAATATTTTATTTATTATTGATTGATTTTTGTCCTTGTTGTTGAGATCTTTAATATATTTCTGCGCTGGGTGATTTGTCGAGGTGGTTTGTACTTCAAGGCCACCGTAGAAAATAGAAGAGGGTTTTCTTTATTGGCGGCAATGCAAATGAACTTGTCTTATGTAATTGAGCTTTGTTCTCTTGAGATAACTTTGTAATCAAGTTGTAATCTCCAGATTAGGGCACCGGATTAAGCAAGAAGAGCCTCTTTTGGCCTCAAGCCGAAACGTTTCCTTATGCAGTTCAAACTGCCAGTTTCCCTTCCAAGAGATGAGTTTAAACAAAACCTATGCATCCTTTTTTTGACCTTTGATCTGCAGACTGACTCCAAAAATCTTTTCATCTATTTTCAAATCGTTCCCAGCCGTCATTTATATGATCATGATCTTTTTAGCCAAATTTACTGAACCTGTGCCGTTTTCTAAAACATAGTTTCTGCAGAGCAGCAGGAGTTCATTAGAAATTCGTCTTTGCAGACTGGACTGTTGGTGCAGAGTAAGCCCACCCCCACTTCCCATTACCCGCCATCTTACAGCCCCTCACACCCCCAACATAAAATTACCGGTACAACAAAAATTGGTGAGCAATATTGGAGCTATCCATCAGAATGGAGCGGAGCAGGAAGCTTGTGGCCCGCCCAGTGTAGCTTTTACGTTAGCTAGAATCGTAGCTAACAACGGCTTTTTCTCAGCATGTTTTCATCTACTCAGACCTCCTTCTCCATGATTTGAATAAAGAAACACTCAGAAGCATAATTTCTCTTATGAATGTCCTCTGTCATCAGAAATATGTCACAAGAACACCAAAACATATTTTTCATTGAAGTGAGTCTTTGAAGCTATGTTCACAGGACCCTCTGTTGAAGCAACTACTTCCAATAAAAATTCTATGTGAGTGCGTCTTACTCTTGCGTTCAGAAGTAGCTACACTTGCTTCTAAGACCGTTTTTGGGCTTCACGTACAAAGTGTGCAGTCACTTAATGTGCATTGAAAGTTACACCAGATTTGGCACTGTTGGATGGATGGCTTTTGATTCACAGATGTGCCACTCGTTTGAAAATTGATCATGGAGGAGAAATTAATAATTGGTCTTTCATATATCAGAGTAGAGCTGTTAAAGAAAAAGCCTGCGCAAGATTCACAAGATTTGCACCACTTCGGCATCCAGTGTGAACACCATGGGCTAAATGCAGGTTTAAGAATGCACGTTTAGAGCGCCTCAGATGCCCATTGTCCCTGCAGCATTATGCTAAACTCAGATTATTAATATTATCTTTTTTTGCATTTGTTGCAGAATCACAGATCTCTGAGTGCAATTTTAGGAATTTAGTGGATTTCAACTGAAACAGACTAGTTTGGGGTATTTATCTGACCTGAATTCCCATATGAACTACCTCACTTTCAATTTGCGTTACCTCGCTGATGAATTTGTACTGGTCCAACGGCAACTGTTCTCAGTTTTCATTCCCTTAGTCTTCTTAGCCTCTCGGCCATCCCTCGCCTCCTCGTGCTACCCTCCCTTAAAGTCTCTTTGTACTTTCTAAAAGTGCCCGTCTTTTCTCTGAAGCCGCCACCGTCTCCACGCCT
The DNA here is from genome assembly GCF_053564925.1 of Oryzias latipes. Lineage (NCBI taxonomy): Eukaryota > Metazoa > Chordata > Actinopteri > Beloniformes > Adrianichthyidae > Oryzias > Oryzias latipes. The sequence continues at coordinate 12,979,282 of NC_136256.1, read as the reverse complement.
TTGATGCAAGCCGGGAAGACGGCAGTGAGTTCTCACCTGTCAGCTTTCATGGCTCCCTGAAGGTTGACTTTGAGCCTGTGTCTGTTAAATTGGGATTGATCGCAACAACAGGAGTCACACATTCCACACACTCTGTGAGGGGAAAAAGAGAAAAGGGTGGGGAGAGAAAAAAAATTCACGTTTTCTGACAGTTTTAGGGGGTGAGCTGGCTCATGGTGAAGAGTGACCATTTTTCAGGACAGATGAGGCAGTTTGATGTGACCACGACAGATTTTTTTTCCCCTCCTGTATCACAGAGTGATTGGAGGTACAGTGTGTGGAGGAACACTTCCACCAAACCTGTAAAGCATCCTTTCCATAAAAGCATCATCCTGGTGAGAAAAACATGTAAGGAGTGCTGATAAATGTATCCGGGCAAAGTAAATGTGGATCTCAGCGTTACCAGGGGCCACACATACTTTGACAAAGTGACACAAATGAGGCAGAAAGATGAATTCGGAGAGTGTTTTGTTGAAGTAACAGGGATTTTGTGACAGAAAAGAATGAAAGAAAACAGTAAAATTACGATTTTCGTTCAGTAACAGGGGCGGAGCTAGAGGGGTATTTATTGGGGGACCCAGAAAAAAATTTGCCCTCCCACTTTCCTCCCAATTTTTGAGTACATATTAGTTTCATTATTTACAAAGATTAAGAAATAATCCATACAAGCTTTTTTAAGCATCACAAAAACAACAAAAGCAATTTATTTTAAATGACATTTTGAAATTATTATCTGTGCTTCTGTATTGGGTCTTAGCCGAAATACAAGCTGTTTCCTTCCAATGCCATGAAAAAATTCTTATTTTTAGAAATGAATGAACTATAACTCATCCTTCAACTCTGCTGTTCTTCCAGAGCCCCACCATGTAAAATGTTTTTGCTTCGCCACACCATGGGTGCGTATCAGTTGTTTACCAAGCCAACACCAATGATCCAAATTGCGTAAACTCCCATGAGACTGATTCTTCTTAACGTTGAAAAACAACACTCAAAACTAAGACAGCACAGCCAGAAAGAGAACAAACTAATGGGATTTTATTAGTCCCAAATAAAAGAAAGAGCACAACATTCTGCCAGACCTCCTTGTTAACTCCAGTGTAATCAACACATTCCTTTCTGGAAACAGAAAAAGTCCACCCTTATATAAGACGTAGCCCCTCACGCACACAAATTAACAATTTGTACCTTTTACTTGCAAGAGCAACTCGAAAAAACCCTCAACCCAAAAAGTTAGAAATGTTTTTAACAAAATTTCAACTTCTGAAATACGAAAATATATATATCTATATATATATATTTCAAAAACAAAAACATTTTTCACAGGAAAAGAAAGCAACAGTTGAGACGTGTGATGTCACTTCCTGTTTTAAGGTGTGAATGGATATTTGTCTGGTTTATTGATTTATTCCAAGCGTTAAAACAAAAAAACTAAAGACGAAAAACAAATATTTATATATATCTATACAAGAATATATAAAACTTACTTCTGAGGATTATTCATGAACTGATTAAAAAATTGAGAAGAAAAAAAAAAGTAAAAGAAGATTTAATTATGGAGCACCTTAAATCAACATGATGTAGAAGGCGAGGCGTTTGACATAATAGACCTATAGGCATAAGTTAATAAAAATTAAGTAATTAGACACAGTAGAATAAAAGCAACAATGATAAATGGTGAACATAAAATGGAAGAAAAGACTGGCCAAATCTTTGGCACTGTGTGGATCAAAAGATAGGAATGGTAAAAATGTACAAATAATACGGAAATAAAAAACAAATAAAAAAATACAAGTTGAATAAATTGGTTAGTTAAATTATTTCTTGTTATTTAATTCATTGTTGTTAATTTAATAAATGTTTAGACCACCAGGAGCCTGTGGTTCCTCTTTCATCAGTTTAGTGCGAGAAGGCCGGTTTTATTCAAATTAAACACCTGTTCTACAAGTTTGAGTAGGTATTATGTTCATATTTAAAAAAATCAAAAATGATCAATCAGCTGATCATTGCTGCAAAAAGCATCACAAACTACAATAAATGTAAGGCTTATGCAACATTAAGTTCATTTTATGCTCACGAATATAATAAATCAAAGGTTTGCCCTTCTGTCATCAGAAATGTTATGACTTTTAAAACTCCCTGTTATTAAAACCGGCCTCTTTTTTTCTTCACGTTGTTTGATTTCGCTCCAACCCCACTTAACCTCCACCTCCCACACCTGGCCCTGAGGCCACAGGCAATCCAAAGATGCAAATAAAGTTCGAACCGTGTAAAACAACACCAAAGTGACAGGCGGCGCGCACACAAAGCAGAAGCAAAGGTTCAGCTGGTGGAGGTGAAGTCTGACTAAACACTGAGTGATAGAAAATGTGGGGGAGGAGCCAAATGCAGATTAAAATATGTTTTCTCAGAGATCTTTAAATTATGATTATGACATTTTTGACAAATTCATAGAGCCTGTGTTGTTTTCTTTCATAGTTTCTGTAGAGGGGCAGTAGTTCTTTGGAGTTGTGGTTGGAACTGTTTGTGCGGAGTAAGTCCACCCCCACTTCCCATCACCCATCTGTTTACATGTTCTCCAGCCCTTCAAATACCAAACCTAACATGAGCAGAAATGGCGAGCAATATTGGAGCAATCCAGCCGTACACTTTAGAGACAGATACCAGCTGGTACCAGGATGTCTTTGTCTTTAATCAGAATGGAGCGGAGCAGGAAGCATGTGGGTTGCCGTGGTTACTTGTACATCACACTTACAATCTTTTTCAAACAGTTTTTATGTTTGTCTGCTCCTGATTCACAATGATTTAAATAAGACATACTCAGAAATGCTATTTTATAATTAATGTTCTTTACACATGTCCTCCATCTTGAGGAAAATGCCACAAGAACGTGACAGAAACACCAAACCCTTGATTTTTATTAGTGAGTATTTAATTGTATTAAAAAAACAAACAAACATAGAGTTTATATGAAAACCTGACTGATGAAGCCAGGTACACACCAGCCTTCGCTACTGGGGTTTGTGCAACTGCTTTCAATAAAAAGTTTCAATATATGCATTCATGCGGGCATATGCGTATTTAGGGCTTCCGCATTAAAAACTCTCATTTCCATGCGTCACTACGCAGTTTTTAAAGTTAGTTCTTGGGCTCTACGTACAAACCAGGGGTTCACTGAACTCATGCTCAAAGTTTCTAACAGTTCAACTAATTGAACTTTTGACTATTTAATCGCTGAACTTTGACCAATCAGGGAGTCCCATTTGGTGACATATGAGTTTGAAAAACGATCATGAATAAAATTGAATAATTGCTGTTTTTGCTGGAATTCTATGACACCAACTCTTTCATATATCGGAATAGAGCTGGGAAAGAAAAAGCCTTTCACACCAAGCCCCTTCCAACTGTAGGTAGTGGACTTGTGCCAGTAAGCAGTAAAAAAAAAAAGCCACCGTTTCTATGGCAACCCCTGTGGAAGGCCACACCCCTACCACTTGAAAGCAGGCTACACGAAATCTGTCAAACGTTCAACGTAAAAACACTTTTATTGAGGCAACTGATTGGTCAGTTTATAACTTGAACACTACAGAAATGAATATCATGAAAAAAGAGGATTTTTAAGTAAGTTTTGTTTTTTTAAAGTAGCAAAGCAAAAATGGTTATTCTAACAAATACAATGACTGAGTAATAGCTGTTTCTTTCCTCACATAAGCCTGTGGGATTTTAGTTTCTTGGAACCAGCAGGTACTTCCTGTTTGGAACGCCAAGGGGGAGGAGTCACTCAGTCCAGTTCTCATATAGAGTTAAAGCATCAAACATGCAAGGATGTCCTCTCTGGGATCTGCTTGTTGTTACACCACAGCCCATCAAAGCTACCTGTTTGCATCGATTCATCCTCAGACTCATTTGCGGAGTCTCTGCTGTCTGCCACCTGCAGGTGTGCGCATGTTTGCATCAGTGAGGCCAACAGGGAGCATGAGCCTGCAGGAGGAAAAAAAAAGAAAGTCTGTGCACCCGGGAACTTCTTCAGGCCTCTTCACAAACCATCGCTGATCAAGAGCGAAGTTCCTTTAGCTTTTGGAATCTCAAATAACCCCCCCCCCCTCCTTTCCCCTGCCTATCTTTGGTGATAAATGTGTGAGAGATAGAGGGAAGGGGGCCATTGAAGGAGGAGAAGCATCACAGGAGAGCCCCCCACGGAGGCTACTGTCAGGCTGTGGGAACCCAGATGAAAGCGCTGCAGTCAGATAGCTGCGCTCTTTGATCGCGCCTTTGTGTGATAAACATCGGGCCGTGCCAGCCTTGGCCCGGCGCGGCGTGCCAGCCCGGCTGTGAAGGTGAGGGGCTTTGAGGGAGGCCTCCAGGTCAGGACCAAACATCCATCCATTTTTTTCCTCCCTCACTCAGGAGATTTCGGTGTTTGGTGCTTGTTAAAGATGCCGCCTCGCCTTTTCAGAGGCTCCCGATGTGGCGTCCCATTTTAAACAATAATCATCAAGTGCTTGAATTAAAAGAGGGCATGCTTCTTCTCTTTTTTTCCAGCTGTACTGTAATAGTAATCCGGTAGATGAATATTTCATGGCTGCCACAGCTTTGAAACGCTGCAGGTTTGCAGTGTTAGGTGTAACAAGGGAGGAATGAGAGGATTCTGCCAGAGCTGCCTGCATAAATCTTCACCTCTTCTTGTTTTTTTTTTCTCTTTGTGCACAAACCTGCACCTCTTCTTTCTTTTTTTTCTAAACCTGTGGAAGGCAGTGGGAATCCATCTCTCAGCTTGAGCTTCTGTAACAAAGCCACCCTGTGATTTGGATTCCCCAAAAAAACGTAGGGAGGAGAGTGGGATTACTCTGCAGAGAGCAGTGAATGCCACGCGCACGTTTGGGGAAGTGGCTTTGGCATGGCTTCCAACATCCCAAACATGTGCTGAGAGCTGTCAGACCTTCGCAGATGGAGGAACCGCCAAGGTCTGCGAGGCAGAAGCTGGGGACCAAACTTTTGTCCAAAAAAAAAAAAAAAAATTTTCTTTCATTACAAAAAAAAGTGTCAGGGAGAAGTCTTGACATCCGAGAGACCCCGGCAGTCATCCGAGGACACGTCGACTCGCAGCAGTCGCTTTCAATAACTATCATCCCGTCTCCATGGCAACATGCTGGAAGCAGGAGGGGTCTGACACATGAAAATGACACCTTGAAGCCATTAGGCTTTACCCAACATCACTAAAGCAGTGCGTGTTTCTCACAGATGGCCAGTTTATGAATAAGTGGCCTTGAGCTCTGAATGAGGATAAAAGTGTTTAGAATTTCTGATCTTGAATTTTTTTTTTTTTTTTTTTTTTGGCGGGGGGCTTTTGATGTCTGAGAAATCTTGTTACATCAATTTCTTTGATTCTCTACATTTCACCATCCCTTTATTTAAATTTTTTTGGAACTGGCAAAGTGTCAGAATACATGGGATTGGGGAGCAGAAGTTCAACTTGCTGACTTTTATTTGACATTTGGCCAGCTCCTTTCAAAATAAAAGAACATTTCCACAGAACAAATTAAAGCCTTTTCTGTGCAACATTCAGATGGTTTTGATTAGATCCCCAATCAGTTTAGTGATGAAATACAACAAAGAGAAGGGATGTAACTGCAGGCAAAACCCACAGTGGATGATGCAGCTCTGATGATTTGATAAAAAAAATTGATAATAAATAAAAAATAAAAAAAGGGAAACTTTTCCCCAATAGCACGGCTGGAGTTAACTCAGACGTCTTTAAGAAAATTGCAAATAATAAGTAAGATATCAAGCGATGGATGGATGGGATGGGGGGGGGTGTTGTCAGAGCCCACCGAGCGTATCCAACATTGTCATTGCGGCTCGGCTGCCTGCCTGTGGAGAACATCCTGGGCTGACAAGAGGTGAGCGCCTGTTCCTCCCCGCATCAGTTTTGGATCACTACTCTCAATCAAAGCCGGGGAGGAGAGGGCCCCGCATAATGTGACAGAGCCTGTCTCACTCCTCGCCGTTTGATGCCTGAGGAAGGCTTCAGCGAGAGCAACCCCTGTCAGAAACCTGCCCACGGGCCTAGACACAAAGACATCCAGGAAAGTGGGGAGGCAAAAAAATAAAAAAAGGGGGGGGGGGGAGTTGCAGACAAACAAAACAAAAAAAGAGAGGTGTAAACCAAGCTGCAAAAAGATAAAATAAAATATCCAGCCTATAGAATCGCTCGGTAAGAACGCACTTTTCATTAAGCCAACCCCTGCGGACCGCCTAAACCTATTTATGATGACAGTCAAGTTTAATGACATTACAAGCCATTAAAGAGGAGAGGGAGGGGGTGACTGATCTTATCATCTTCTTGTTTCACATTGATTGCCATATCTGATATCTTATTTCACATCTTTGCTCATCTAATGCACTAACAGCTGTGGAAATCGGAGCTGATGTGCATTGTTAACTGTGTTTATTGTGGTTGTGTAATTACAAACTGTATAATGCACAATCTAATTTATTAAATTAGTCAAAAAAAAAAAGATTAGGGGGATCAGTAGTTGGGAGATGTTCCACTGCTGTTGTACACAGTGCCATCTAGTGTCCTTCTGCTGCGCCTCGGAGCAGAGGAGGCGCTTCAGTGCTGCATGAGAGTCATGCAAGTCTGCTGGATGGAGTAAGGTAACAAAATGAGGCGCATTACTTCTCCTCCCTCCAGAGCCACAGCTGTTGGAAGAAAAAAACTCACCGCAAAAACAGCGATCCATCCTCCACAGCAAGACAGTCCCTGCGTGAAGTGCGTCTTATAAATCTTCTCCTAAATTGCCTTTTTTTTTTTCTTTTCTTGAAATGGAACTGGGATGTTGGAAAAAAGAAAACAAAGCACGTGCAGGGAAGGTCATCTGAGGAAAAGCACATTCTTCAGCTTTTACTCCACGGAAAACACCACCTCCTAAGTCCACCCTGACCCGGACAGAACCCCTCGGAGCCGCGTCTCACTCCATTCGTGGGCAAAGTTTCAAGGAAAATATTAGTCAAACTTGCCACTTGTGTGTAAATGAGATCAAGATGGATTAGGAGCTCTGGATTCTATTTGAGCCCTTATGAACCGCACCACTTTGAAAGCCAGCAGAGACCCAGATATGCGGTGCAACGCCGGGGCAACGCTGAATGTGATTTCCTCTCTTAAGCCTTTAGTGTAGGTAAAGGCATTACAGGCGATCAAACCTCTTAGCCCTCCTACTTGTGGGATTTGATGTGCATTACTGACAGTGAGAAATGGCCCTGCCTGAAATACAATATCTCACATCAGTGGAAGATGGAGGGAAGAGGGAAGGCGGGGTTGGGGGGGGTGGAGAGGAAGTATGGGGGCGATAATGGCTGACGAAAGGAAATTTCCAACTTTATAGTTGTTCAGGGTCTCGTGAAGAAAACTGAAAGAAAAACAGCTAATTAAAACAAAGCAGACAAGGGGCAAAAAGTGGGGGGGAAAACTTAGATGAGTGTTTGGCCAAAAAATACTGGAACCCTGTTTTGTCGTCGATTAAAGTCTCTGATGGAATTATCTGAGAAGCTGATGTGGTTTAAACACAAGAAGAAACTTAAAAACACTTAAGCAGCAAAGGTTTTGTAATATTTTTTTATATTTAAATACACACTGTATAATCCGCAGTATGAAGGTACCTACACACCAGCTGCATTGTCTCAAATGGCCACTTAGAATGAAAAGTCTTTGTAAACGCCCGAATTCTTAGGCTTCGGCATCCAGAAAGCTCATGTTCACGCATCAGTATGCAAGTATTAAGTCCAGTCGCGGGCTCTACATACAAGTCCTAAGTCTTACACAATAAGACCCATTTTGAAATGGTAAAGACAATTCACACAATCATCAGACTCTCCAAAAATGGACGTTTTTGGTCAGACACGTAATTTAAGAAGACACCGGGACCTTTCAGTAGCAAATAAACAAAATTGTTTCCGATAAAACACTATTCTGCCAAAGAAATGATCCACATAAACACATTTTCTTGCTTTTTTGTGCCTAGTTTGGTTTGAAAGTGGTAGTGATAGCTGGATTTAACCAGATCTGATCAAAGACTGTCATGCTTGGATTGCCACTAAATTAAAGTTTTGCTTTCATTCTGCTTTTGAAGTGAAAATATGAAGGACGTTGGTTTTAAAGTCACGTATCCTGAGTCATCATCGTGTTTCCACTTTGAAAAGACGTCGAGCTCTTTTCATTTCAGTCCCGTTGATTCTGTGTTGATCAATTTCTAAAGGACTTTAAACGAAAGGTGAATGGAGAAAAAAAATGATGTAACTTTCCTGCGTGACAAACTCTGACAGAAAAGGGAGGACGGTGAAATTAAAGGGATGTTGAGGCCCCCTCTCCTCTGAAAGACATTTTCACCTCGCTGAGGTTTCCTTGGCTTATCTGCACCCCTTCCTTGATATAATTGAGCTTTTCAGAGTGGTGCCACATTAAAAGGCCCTCACATTGATGTGTGTTAGAAAAAATGTACAATTCCAGGCTTTTATTAAGTTTTTTTTTTTTTTCTGTGGTCAGGGTGAAGTTAGTGGAGCTGAAAGGACCCAGATGTTTCCCCGAACTGGAGTTCACCTTGCAAAAGGACACGCTGCCTTTTGATGTGGTCATACTAAACAGACTTGTGGTTTCAAAGTCGGCGGGACTCCCCAAGATGACCACTTCTACGCGTGTTCACCAGGTTTACATGTGCTGAGCGGACCTCCTTCCTCGTAGTAGACCTACCCTGCCAGAACTTCCTCCTTCCCCACCTCTTTGGCAACCACTTCCTCTTCCTCCAGCTGTGCACCAGTCCATATATCTGTTTGTGAGGGGATTCCGTGCTCAACAACTCTGCAAGTGGGAAGTTTTGTTCATGGCAGAGCGTCCACGTGGGTATCACCTCTACACCATCCATCTTCAGCACCTGCTGAATTCTTTGTGGGGTCAACAGGGTTGCTGGAGCCTATCCCAGATACTGTTGGGCAAAAGGTGGGGTACCCACTGAACTGGTCGCGAGTCTGTGGCAGAGACACAAAACTCAAATTCACATTTAGGGACACCATAGAGTAACCAGTTAACCTATGAAGCATGTTTTTGGAGAGGAAGCCAACGTGCCTGGAGAAAATCACCAGCAGAACACAGAGAGGTCTGGGATTTGAACCAGGGTCCTCTGCTAAATTACGCCAACCTGAGTCTTTTGGCTAAAGCTTAAGCTGTCATCTACTTATATTCACTCTAGGACCTGGTTGAACTTTCAGCGCATGTCATGTAGATCCTGAAAAACGGCTGCAGAAACTGGTGTAACTATGCATGAACCTGAGAGTTTTGAATGTGGAAGCCCAAAACACACATTTACATAGACTGCTTTTTAGAAATGGCCGCTTTAACATGTGTTGTCAAGGCTTGTGTGAGCATAGCTGTAGTGTTAGCCAAATGTCTTTTGATATTCAAGACATTTGGTTTTGCTTGAACTTAAAACCACTATTTTTAATTTCTCCTACTTGATTGATTTTCAACGGTTGGCACTTTAGTGAATTAAAGTGGACGCCATCCATGCGTCACTACCAGATCGGAGTTGGTCAAAGTTTGATCTGGTTTAACTTTTAACCCGCATTCCATGGCCGCATGTTTTGTACGTAGAGACCAAAAACAGACTTAAAACCTTGCGTAGCTAGGCGTGAACATGAGAGGTTGAACACGGAAGCCCAAAACGCACATATGCCCACGTTTGCAAAGACTTTTCACTGGAAATGGTCGCCTGGACGGGAGTTCCCCTGGAAGGTGTCATCAAGTTTTGGAGGAAAAGCTAAGAGATAATAAAAACCACACAATTGTAACCAACAATGTAATGATGATATTAATTAAAAAAAAGACGCAAAATGTAATCAAAATAAGTGCCACATATTTCCATACCTCTCCATTTTTTGCCTTTTATGACGATTAGAATCTGCGTTTCATTTTGTTTTACTAACTAATTGTAACATTTTAATTATCAGCACCATTGTTGAAATTAATTTTTTTAATGTCTTCAAGTGTTTAAAGTCAAGATTACAAGATTTAAAAGCGATAAGGAAAGAGGTTTAGACCTTTTTTCCTCCAATAAGCTGAGGTTTTTTTGGAATTACAAATACATTTTGCATTAGGACCTTAGATTTCATGAAAATGGCTCAGGTCCGGCCAACCCATCCTAATAAGTAATCACCTTGGCACAGACTGCAGTCAAAACACTTAGTGTTCAAATTCGTGCAGCTGTCCATGAGCTGATTATGTGAGGATCTAATAAAAATGATTATGGCGTGATTGTTTCCTGAAACACCCATCAGTGTTTGCCGTCTGTGTGCTTGTGTTAGGGTAAATATGTAATGAATGAGCGGGGGAGTGACGTGATCTTTGCCTGTCGGAGCCACTTTCCCCACCCCCTGCGACCCTGGAGTCCAGAGGTTAATGACATCATTAGCATTCTGTCAGGGCTTGCCTGGCCTCTTTTTCCCGGCAGGGCTCGGTCTGCGCTTAGAGGCTGACTAAGCCGGGGACTTAACACCATTCAAGCCTGTGAGTAACGGTTGTGTGTGTGTGTGTGTGTGTGTCAGAGAGATGGGTGATGGGAGTTTTTTTTGTTTTTTGCGAACATCCCGAAAGTGTCACACGATACTGGTACTATATGAGTCAGAAGCTGAAGACGGAAAAAGTAAGGAGGGGAAAAGTGGATCAGAGTGACTGGACCTGTTTGAGGGAAGAGTCCATTACCCAAGAGAAACACACACACACACACACACACACAGAGTTAACTTTGTGTCAATCAAAGAGTCGTGTTTTAACTTTCCAAATGCATTTGCAAGCGCACATTTCAAACTCAAAAATGACTGTATGGCTGCCCTGCTGTTGTGTTTTGTAGCCCTTTAGAACCTTGTGAAAGTTTTGTGTTGCAAAAAACTATTTCAGTAAGGACAGATATTAGTAATACGAGTAAAGATTTATTAGTGTTATAGAAGAATGTGCATGAAGTAGGTCCATCATTTTGGAGGTTAGGCTCTGCGTATTGGATGAGTCGGATGAACTTGGAGTAAAGATGTATAATGCCCAAAATCTAGACGCTGATAATGATCAGAAGCCAGACCACGTCAAAGAGAACGGTTATCTAGACAGCAGGAATAACTATTCAGAAGTTTAAAGGGACAATATGATTGTGATTGGCTGAGGAGAAAGGCAGGCTATTTATGGTTAATTGATAGGAGTGTAATGATGAATTGACTTAAATCGACGAATCGATTTTTATTCCTATGATTTAATTAGACCAATCTGTCTAAAGCAAGTTGTTAATCGAATCGACCCAACGCTATAAAATTGTTTCAAAACAAAACAGTTATGTTGTTTCTCTGTCAGCTTTTCCCATCAGGGGTTGCCACAGGGAACGAGTCGCATGGTAAACTTGGCAATGTTTTATGCTGGATGCCCTTCCTGACGCAACCCTCTCAAAGCAGCCGGGCTTGGGACCGGCATAGAGGTGGAGAAGGGAACAGGGAGCAGCCCGGATTTGAGCCCTGGTTCCACGGATGGAAGGCGCTGCAAACCAGCACGAGCTAAACCGGCTCCCCCAAAACAAAACAGTTATAATTCTGATAATAATAAATACTATTTGGATAGAGACACAATAACCTAAAAATGACCATGACAGCGGACAACACATATGTGATGGTGGCAAAACATAATCAAGCTATTATTCTAGTCCGATGTGTGATAAAATAATTTGAATTTCGTAAAGACACGCGACCATACAGTGTGGTAGAATGTTCTTCTAATGTTCTCTTTGGATTATTTTATGTGGAAAAACAACAGTGGGCTGAACTTTATGGAACTAAAACGTGAACAGGTTTGCCATTAATTCTTTTTTACTTGTTTGTTTGTACACATATTTAATTTACACTTGATTATCTCGCAAGAAATACAAGAAATCTGGAAAACACACCTGTGCTGTTCAGTACCCAGCTATTTATGTCTGAGTCACACTGGTTGAATTTTTGGCTAAAGATCGATTGTAGGTTATTGAATGGGATTGTTCAGAGTGAACCAATATCGACTATGAATCATATCATCAACCACCGATTATGATGCGAATTAAATTGTTAAAACTAATTGTCACACCCCCTTTAATTGATGACAGTGTGTAGGACATAACAACCCACTATACCTGGAACTGAGGTAAACCAAAGCTTCACAAAAATGACTGAATCCTTTTTTCTAAGGGCCACAGACAAATAGTTATGTAATCGACGGGGCCCGCAGTACTGTCCTCAGGGGACATGTCGTCCAGTGTTCAGCTGCCACGCTTTCATTTCTCCATCACTTACTTCTCTTCTCTTCTATTGTCAATTAAGCAGGATCACACTTTCCCACAATGCAACAGATTGTTGCTGAGAAGGAGGAAAAAAAGAAATCGTCCATATGCCCAGATTCCCTCCCTACTCCCTCATTCCTGAAAGATTTAGAGCAGGACTATCCAGTACCCTGGATTTTAAGGTAATTCGGACACATGCTTACTACGTTTTTTTTTTGGTTTTTTTTAAGGAAAATGATGACACAAAAACCTAATAAACAGACTATTTAACAAATCCACTGTTTTCTAATGATGAAAACTTGGATGAACAATAAAAAAAAGGTACGGATTTTTCAAATGACAACTCATTGAAACACATTGAATTGTGGTCTATATTTGCCAATGTAGTGAGCAATGACAGACTGATTTTTCACTGAGACTACTGGCCAATTTCCAGGCCACTGCATTTTGGAATTATAGATTTGGAGACTCAGAAAAAGTGGCAAACACCCTGTATAGTGCACAAAGTAATGAGTAGTGACAGAATATGGACACAACCATCTTATCTACAGTATCAGGGAAGCAGCAGCCACTTTGGTGGATCTTATCCGCTTGGTGGCATTTACTTTCCAGCATGTCAGACAGGCACCGGAATAGGAAAAATGTCAAAAGCTGATGTCTGGGCTCGTTGTCATACGTCTTGTGAAATAAGAGCCCCAATGACTCAGGGGATACTGCCCCCCCTCCCCTCCCTCCCTGCAGGTGACTGTACTTGATGTGTCGGCAGAGTAACTGGGCAGAAGGCAGAGAAGGGAGATGCAGCAGGGGTGGCTGGGAAGCTTTCGGTGTCGCGTCAGACAGAAATCATGGCAGTTGAGACGCTCGCTGCAACAGCACGCCGGTTCTTGCTCCAATCGGGTATGTCACACCTCTGTGCTGACCCAAATATAACATGGTCAGTCTGACGTGGCCGGGCTCTCCACTTTCACACTGCTGGGTGCCAGCACCAAAATAGCTCCCCTAGATTCCCTATAAGATGAATAAAACAACACAAATGTAACATAATTTCTACAAAATAAAAGTCTTTTTGATATTCTTAGTTTTTGTTTATTGAATTCTTTTTTAATCTATTTTTTTAATTTTTTTCTAATTTTTTAATCTAAAATATTTACAACGAAGGTTTTTATAACCAATTAATCTATTTTTAGGAGTTTATCTAGAGAGAAGATGCACTAAAAAGATTACTGCTTAAGTCCAAACTTGTAATTACCAATCGAGGTTTATTCAATAATCACTAAAACAATCGGCATCCATGCCAATTCATGCAAAGTAAACTGCAACAATGATGTAATTTAACCAACTTTGATAATATGTGTCGATTTGTACCATTAAAACTCCAGTCACTGTCATAAGCAAGCAATAGACGAGTCGCTGTTTTATTTTGAAGGGCTAAAATGAAATCACTAAACCAAGACGACAAATGCTGGTTGGTTTCATCGTCCAGCACACAGGTATGAATCTGAATCGGAAATAAATGAGGTAAAATAAGTTTTATCTTAAGGTGTATTTTGAGATTATTGGTTGTTAAATGTTAAATATCTTATAAAGAAAGAAGCAAGAGTGTCGCCAACACCAGGGGACTGGAACCTGATGGACCAGGGTCACGTGCGGCTCCTTTATCTCTACATTGTGGCTCTTTGGCTTTGAAAATGCAAATAGGAAAATGCAAATAATTTGAAAACACATATATAGGTTGGTATTTTTGGTTCCTTTTTGTTTTAGTTAATGAGGTTTTGTCATTTGTTTTGATTTTTAACATGTTAGATAATTGAGCAAAAATGATGGTAAAAGGCTGAATCTACCAAAAACTGTAGTGTGCATTCTATTTAGATCGACAAATAAAAAAAAATTATTGTATTTGATAGTTATAGAAAAAAAGATGGCAACAACAACGACAGAAAATGCCATGTTTGACTTGGTGGTGCAGTAGTGAGAAGGCCCTGGTTCTAATCCCAGCTGGGACCTTTCTGTGTGGAGTTTTCTCATTTTCTCCAGGCACTCAGTCCCACAGTCCAAAATTCAAGTAAATCTGCAGCAGCAGGAAGATCTTACTTCATACAGGGTGGATTTTATTTGGAAAAGAACGTATATGTGTTGCTGTTGAAAATAAATGAAATGAATATAGTTAAATATAGAAAAATATAACAATTTTAGAATTCAGTTATTGAAAGTTTTATGTAAACATATATATCGTGATTTTTTGAGAGTGGTACATCTTTTTAGTGACTTTCTATCTTTTAACTCATATTTATTATTTACATTTCTAAATCTGAACTACTTTAATGATGTGCTACATTGTATGTGGTTTTCTTCACACCCAACAATTTCCCTTTGGGATTATTAAAGTCAACCTATTTATATATCCATCCATCCATCTATCGTTCTGTGTATCAATCTATGAAGTATTTGAAAGTTTCATTTTAGAAATGAATGTTTTTATGTTCACCAGAAACAAATAAAGTGTGTTTTTCTAAATAGTGAAGTGGAACTTTGCGTCTCTCGTTGTCTATTCTCTAGAAAAACATAATTGGTTTCCTGTTTGTAATTAATATGGTGGTACTTTTGTTCATAAACCACATAAGAGGTTTTTGCCATTCATTTTTTTGTTACTTTTTTTTTCTAAACTTCTATTTCTAAACAAAAAAGTGCTACTTTTCTCTGTAATTAAAGCCTTTTAAACTTAATACATATGTCAAAAATAATAAAATAATTAAAGCCCAAACCCATTAAACTCGTGTCCTGTGAAAGCTTGGCTTACATTCTTTCAATAATTTTGACACGTAGCTCAATGGAAGCAAAAAAAAACAAAAACATTTCAAACATCTCAGATGAAACCCAAATAACTTCTGTTTACTTAACCAGACAGCAAAGAAAGCTACAGTGAGCTGCCAGAGCTGCCTTTCATGCACAATCCAAAATAAACGTTAATTGTAATTTTTCTAATGTCAGAAAAACATTGCAGCAGAATAGAGACTTTGACATGATGAAGTGCTTTAGAGCTAATTAAGTAGACTGTTTCCTGAATGTCACAAAGCGTGCGCTGTGCATTTCAGAGGAGAACAAGCAATCATTGCTAATTGGAAATAAGAGGAGAGAAATGAAAATATTGTCTGTAGATGCTCTTTTTCCATAATTGGGTCATCTTTCTCTGCGGTAAAGATTAGTTGAAGGAGATTCTTGCAATCCATCAGATGCTAAATGGAAGTTTGATTTTTTGAACTTGGTTCTTCACACCACCTTTTGATAATGTAGTTGACCTTTACCTTTCAAGCTTTCAAGGTTTCTCCAAAACAGAAGTTTGCCTGAATTCAAGAGGGGGGCAAACTCAAATAACCGCAAAGCAAAACCCTCCCTGTTTTGTCAAATGTAAGGGACAGCGCCCAACATGGTGTGCATTCTCAGAAATCAGTTCAGGGAGAAAGTTCACCTCTTACCGCTTGTTTTTGTCCAAACGATGAACCAAAAGCTTGTTTCAAAAAATCCAGGGCAGTTATATAGAACGTTTGGGCTATGTGACCGGAATTTCTTTTAGGTGTCCATTATCACTGTCCATTATCCCTTTTTAATCCGCACCCAGCAGCCAATTAAAATCAAGTATTTACCAGAACCATGGTATAATTAAGGGATAATACTTGATGAGGTTTCTAATATCAGACATTAAATGAATGACCTGGAGGCATGAGCCGTCCACCTCCGCCTTCTTAAATTTCTGACAATGGACACCTCATTGGGCATTATCACATTCATGACAAGGTCACTTAAGAAATAAGTCAATATAAAATCAAATATTAATATTATAGTATTTGTTAGTTTTTAAGTATAAATAATTTTTTTACAAGAAGCACACTATTTTATATGCTGTGCACAATCTGGTTACTAGTATTAGTATTACTAGTCCTAGTTATGGTTACTGCTGCTGAACCTGAATCGTCCTCGCTCTGCTGCAGCAGAGGAAAGTGGTATAAGTGTTAAACTTCGTCTTAAGTGATGACAAAGCATCACTTCAGAAGAAAGTTCATTCATTCATCTTCTTCCGTTTTGTCCCTTTCGGGGTCACGGGGCTGCCGGAGCCTGTCCCGGCCACTTATGGGCGAAGGCAGGGGACACCCTGGACAGCCTGTCGCAGGATAGAAGAAAGTTCACCTCACTGTTTTTTATCTAGATGAATAAACAAAAGTTTGTTCCAAAGAAACAAAGCTCAAAAGTCATTTTGTATATCGCTTTTACTGCAAAAAATAAATATGTATATATATGTTATAATATGTTTATTCCATGGGCTTGATGAATGCTTGATTCTGATTGACTTTAGGGTGTGGACTAAAGTGATATACCACACTTAAAAAAGAAGTTCTGGTCACATGGCCCAAAAGTTCAATATAACTGTTTCAGGTATGGTTCAGGCTTAGGCGTCGTCCGTTAATTTCTGATAAATGGACACTTTGTCAGACATTATCCCTTACATCAACAAACAAGCCTTTTCTTTCACTAATTATGAATAAAAGTATTTATCAACATGTATTTACCCTCTATCAGGGATAAAGGTTAGCAAGACAGAAAGACAAACTAAGACTAAAGACAACATTGCCGTTGATGGTAACATTGGATGGAGATGCTGTCATGTCCATAGAGCTATTTCAAGGACAGAGATCTTTCTACGGTCTTTATGTTGTGATAAGGTGTGGGATAACTTATGTCCACCTGAGTTCCAAGTTTCTGGCTATGGGACTGAAACTTCTTTTAATGGGAGTCCATTGTCCTTTTTTAATCCACACCCTGCAGCCAATCAGAATCGAGTATTCACCCGGCCTGAGGTATGATTGTAAATACAGTTTCCTGCTCGTCAGCTACTTTGCATTTCACAACTACAAAGCGGTCGAGAATTAAAAGCTACCTTGTTATCTCACAACAGAAGGTGGGGAGGCGACGCACAACAGTCATGCAAAGAAAAACACCTCTATCTAAAGACGACACAATGGATTTATGTGCAGCAACGAAGGAGAATAAAGAAAAAGTTTCACTCCGTTTGTCTGTCATGTAGTCCCTAATAGCTAAAGATACCATGTGAAGGCGTCCTGGGGGAACAGATACTGTTCGAGGTGTGTTTTCCTTTAAAAACTAAGAAAAGAGTGGGACAATTTGCATGGCATTGATGCACAGCTTGTTCCCAGAAGGAGTAATTCACTCGTGACTGTTCTGCTTCTTTTAAGCTCCACTTCCCTCTTGTTTGTAACCGCTGAATATTTGATTAAACGGAACAAAACAAACACGGGATGAGCAGATAGCGTATCTCGTCACCATCGCATCAGATACTTTTTTTTCCCGGTTTTCAGAAGAAGGGCGTCCTGTTCACTTTGTTCCCTCGACTTTGGCCGACCCCGCAGCATTTCGGCTGCCCAGGAAGCGGGGAGCCTCGCAAATTAGATTAAGATACTGTGTGAAACACTGCTTCATTCCATAATGCCGGATCGACATTGGCAGCTGCCAATAAAATTCATGACATCTTCATCATCATCCCAAGTGGAATGAACAGCCCTGTCAGCTTGCACAGCGGGTGGGGTAGAAGGGGGAGGATGAAGCAGGAGGGAAGAACAGGGGCTTGTGTACATACAGCACACGCAGGAAATTCAAATGCATATGTTGCTTGAATTTGAGAGGCCGCATTCAAGGAGCCTAACCTCCCGGCTTGCAGAGGGCGGCGGTGATGGGATGCAGATTCCCAGCTGACTCCATTTGCAGACGTGTCACCCTGAAGGGGGGGCGACAAGCTCTCGCTTGACCCCGCTCTCCTAACCCCGCTGCTCCCGATCTGAGGAACATTTTTACATATCAACTCAACCTGTCCCTCCGACACGACCTCGGGGGGCCACGCTGCCTGTACCTTAACCAAATCACACCCAACCTGCCCTAAAAATGACTTTCCAGGTAATGTGGCCCCGCAGTTCCCGGCACTTTCGTCAAAGAGGGTTTTGAATTCATCCGGCCAGGCTTATTGTGAACGTCGGCGAGGGGGGACATTCTCATTCATGTATGCGTGTTGGCATGTGCAGCTCTTCGGATTCATTATGTGAAGCTGCCGCTCACTCCCAGATAGACTCTTGAGGGGAGCTGCTGAGGCGCAGAGCACCGGCACATATCCATAACATATCGCCTCATATGTAGTTTCACTGTACTCCATTTAATTTTCCATTTCATAGCCTCCACGAAGGCCATAAAGACACATATGGGAGTCCAGCTGCTGCCTTCCTGAATGCAAATCGATGGGAGATTTGTCAACAAAATTACACAGAGGTCAAAAGCCTTATTAACCTTGTCTTAAATGCGGCTTTCCCAAATATAAGCAAAGCAGGTATGACCCATAAATCGGGTTTTGGTGAAAGGTGTTCATACCTGGGTGTGAAATTGCACACAGTCAGTTTATCCAGTGCAATGAAACAAGCAAACACATTCCTTTAGTTCAAATGCTGGAGCTATTTAACAAAACACAGGAAAAAAGGCTTTTTGAGTATTTAATTTTAATTTTTGAGTATTTAAACAATTTAAAGGTGGTTGAAACAACTCTATAATTCAGTAAATTTATAAATTAGCTCAAAAGTGTTCATGCTTAAGCCATGTCACACAACCACTATGCACATATTGCACGGATGAAAATTGGTCATACATGAATAAATGTGGAAAAAGTGATACAAGTTGTGGTCTTTATGTGAAAGTTTCACAGATGTATCACAAATGAACACATTAAAACCACAAAAGAAGTACAAATAAACCATGCAAAGAAAATAAATCAACGAAGAACATGAACCGTAGAACATATTTATATTGCAAAAATCACGCACAATTGCTAAGATTTATGTAATAATTGCGTATAAAATACATAAAATAAAAACACACAGCGTACATCTACACAAACGAAACATTTTGAACTGCTCAAAACCTATTTCACGTAAAGACCCGTCGGCTGACACCCGTGATGGACATCTGCGAACCTCAACAGATGACGAACGCAAGGAAACCCCTACGAATTACGTATATCACACATGCATCATGAAAGACCATAATGTGATACATAGAAAATGTGCAAAATGTATGTAGTGGCTGAGTTACACGGCCTTTAGTCACAACTATGTGCAAATACCGGCCGTCTTTGGGTGAAAAATGGCCAAACTTAGCAACCTGGCCAACTATAAACCAATATCAAACTTCCCCTTTATTTCAAAAATCCTAGAAAGAGTTGTTATTTAGGCAGGTTTACCGCCAACTACAGGTCATAAGCAACTTTGAAGATTTTCATTCAGGGCTCAGACCACACCACAGCACTGAAACTGCACTAGTTAGAGTCTCTAATGACTTATTATTGGCCTCAGAAAAGGGACTACTCTCTATTCTGGTCCTGTCAGACCTTAGCGCAGCCTTTGACACTGTCGACCACAGTATTTTACTTTTTTTTGAAGATATTTTTAAGATTAAAGCATAACATAAGTATCAGAGGATCTGCGCTTATGTGGTTTGAGTCCTATTTATCCGATAGGTACTAGTTTGTTAATGTAAATGGCCAGTCCTCTCACTGCATTCGAGTTAGCTGCGGAGTCCCACAGGGCTCAGTTTTATGACCCATCCTGTTTATGCTTTACATGCTGCCCTTAGGAAACATAATCAGGAAACACAGCATTAATTTCATTGTTATACAGATGATACACAGTTGTATTTATCTATTAAACCTGACCAAAATGACAATAAAGAGTAACTGAATGCCTACATCAGAGACATCCAGACCTGGATGACAATGAATTACCTCCTCCTAAACCCAGAAAAACCTGAGGTCATTATACTAGGTCCTAAAAACCTCAGAGATGCTCTGTCTGCTCAAATAGTCTCTCTGGATGGCATAAGTATAGCCTCGAATTCCTCAGTTAGAAACCTAGGGGTTTTATTTGACCAGGATTTATCATTTAAGGCTCATATATCTCAGGCGTGTAAAAATGCCTTTTTTTACCTGTGCAATATTGCTAAGATCAGAAATGTACTTTCTAAAAGCGATGCTGAAAAGCTCATCCATGCATTTGTTAGGTTTGGCTGGATTACTGTAATTCTTTGTTAGCACCGTGTCCTAAAATTTCCTTAAGAAGTCTCCAGCTTGTTCAGAATGCAGCAACAAGATTGTTAGCAGGAACTAACAGAAGAGATCACATCACTCCTGTGTTAGCTTCACTTTTACACCCAGTTGATTCTAAAATTAAGTCAAAAACCCTCCTGCTAACATACGTATGAGACCTTAACATGGTATGACCTCGTCCTATATTAAAGACCTCATAGTGCCTTACCACCCAAACAGAACACTTCGCTCACAAGTTGCAGGACTGCTTGTGGTTCCTAGAATTTTTAAAAGCACAGTTGGAGGTAGAGCCTTTAGCCACCAAGCCCCTCGTCAATCCATCCATCTTCCTCCGCTTATCCGGGACCGGGGGGAGCAGTCTAAGCAAAGATGCCCAGACTTCCCTCTCCCCGGCCACTTCCTCCAGCTCCTCTGGGCGGACCCCAAGGTGTTCCCAGGCCAGCCGGGAAATGTAGTCTCTCCAGCGTGTCCTGGGTCTTCCCCGGGGGCTCTGCCCAGTGGGGCATGCCCGGAACACCTCCCCAGGGAGGCGTCCAGGAGGCATCCGGACTAGATGCCACTTTAACTGGCTCCTTTCGATGTGGAGGAGAAGCGGTTCTACTCCGAGCTCTCCGAGAGTGACCGAGCTTCTCACCATATCTCTAAGGGAGCGCCCAGCCACCCTACAGAGGAAGCTCGTTTCAGCCGCTTGTATTCGGGACCTTGTTCTTTCGGTCATGACCCAGAGCTCATGACCATAGGTGAGTATTGGAACGAAGATCGAACAGTAAATTGATAGCTTTGCTTTTTGGCTCAGCTCTCTCTTCACCACAACAGACCGGTACAGCAACCGCATAACTACAGACGCTGCTCCGATCCGCCTGTCAATCTCACACTCCGATCTTCCCTCACTCGTGAACAAGATCCCAAGGTATTTAAACTCCTCCACCTGGGGTAAGGACAGTCCACCCACCGAGAGATGACAAACTACCTCTCTCCGGTCGAGAACAATTTCCTTAGATTTAGCGGTGCTGACCCTCATCCACCATCCCCTGTCTTATTGAATAAGCTCCCAGCTCATGTAAGACAGGCTGACACAGTTTCTACATTAAAAGTTAGACTTGCAGTAAAACATTCCTCTTAGGACAGGCTTATTGCCAGACTAGCTAATAATCAGAGAATATTTACCTTACTGTTAATATGTTTAAATTAAACTTAATAATAGCAGTTAGCTGTTAGAAGGAAGAAGTTTGAAGCTGGGGAAAGTATGGTGCAATGGGATTCTGTCCTCTATTCTCGTCTACTTGTCCTCTCCTTCTTTCCTCTATTCATGATAATTACTAATCATTTAGTTCTCCATATCTCTATTTGGTGCAGTGCGATTCATTTATCGTCCCTCTTTCCCTCTCCCCTCCGGGGAAGCGGGAGTGATTCCAGTTGGCCCGTCCATGCTCCTGTACCTGATGAAGTACCTCGTCTCTACTACTGCTCCTACACTTGGCTGTGTATCCTGCCTCTGGCCCGTCTCGCGCCCCCAGCCGCCCCACAACTTCATCTGGATGAAACTCATTTGCTGGACTTTAAATATGTAATTGTAGAGTTAAATAAGCTAATCCTCACTAAGAGTTCTGATACATTGCCTGTCTGTCCTGGGGGAAGATCCCTCCTTCATGTGGGCACCTCTGAGGTTTCTCCTTTTTTTCCGGAATCCATTTTTTTTCAGGAGTTATTCCTTACCGTGAAGGTGGGTCCATGGGCAGCGACGCCCAGTTTAGATTTGTCTGTTTAGTTGTTCAGTTTAGAATTTTCCTTTTGAATTCTATGTATTCATGATTCTTTTAATTTTATGTTTACTTTACAATTACCAGTACGAAGCCCATTGAGACGACTGTTGTTGTGAATTTGGGCCATAAAAATAAAATTGAATTGAATTGAAAACCTCTACCAAGCACACAGGTGTCCTGCATGAAATATCACGGTCGTAGACCAATCGGTGAGCCCGTAGAGAGAAAATGTTCATGCACAGAAAGTATACCAACATACTGTAAATGCATTTGGTTCAGCAGCTGTACAGAGCCTCAAAGAAAAGCACTCCAGCAGGTCATCAACACCGTCCAAAAGATTCTCCTGGGTCATAGCTCCATCCTTGGCCCGCGTCTCGGTGTCCGGCCGGGGTCGCCCATGCTTCCTGGTGCTCCCCGGGCTCAGTGGGTCTCGTCGCCGGGGGTGCTCCTAGTTCGGGGATCTCCTGCCCCCTCTCTCGTGGTCTGGCTCATCAGGCTAGGGAGGATCTGGTTCTCCAAATGAATACATGGTACACTTTGGCAGTGTGCATGCATCTCCACCCCCACGTCCACGTGAACACTGTAACACTGCTCCCTCTCTGCTTAATTCCTCGCTCCTAACCCACAGTGTATTGATGGACAGATATCTTCCACTTATCTTAGTGTCAGAATCTCACTCTTGGATGTAATATTTGTCTTTCAAGCAGATCTAGCATAAATGCTATGAAGTTTAAAATTATAACCTACTCAAATGAGCTACTTGGTGCTTGAATCCCCCTGCTTTCTCCTCCTTTCTCTTTTTTCTCTTCTACCCCACTACCTCCTTTTTCACATTTTTCCCCTATCTCTTCCGTCTGTAAAAAAGACAATATATAATATATAAAAAAAAATACAATTTTATTAATGAATAAAAATAATAAAAAACAAAAAGGGGCTAATACAAATATACACCCTGGCTATCCGAAGATACATAATCCCTATTGTAATAGTAAAACCTGTCCAACACACAGGCCTTCAGCTTTCACCTGTTTGCTCAGTTGTTGGATAGGACAAGTTAGAGACACTTTTGCCACCCTGGAAACCCTCCACAGTTCCATACTGCCTCAACAACGGCAACTAAGTCATCAGAGACACTTCACACCCCGGACACTACATGTTTGATCTGTTGTCTTAATGCCACAGGTCAAGCACAGTAAGGACAAAATCCAACTGCAATAAGCATTATGAATATGTCTAGGAAACATTAAACCTGGACCTCTTCTATTAGAGTGCTTAAACTGTGCAACGGTGGATGTTTTTCTTCATATTTATGCATTTAATTTTTTCCTGGTTTCCACAATTTTTACACATATTAATTGGGTATACTGTTTTTATAAAGGACAAATGCACTGTCTATCTATCCATCCATCTTAATATAGGCACAGGGATGTCGTACACATTTTGCATTTTTATCTACTCCCCAAATCCTATGCACTGCACAAGGAACCCATAAGTGCTGTTCAAGTGATGAGTGCATGCAGCCTGATTGTTAGAATTTAGAAAATTAGACAATCAGAGTGCAGTTTGTGTGGCCATCCTGTGGGCATTTCACAGGCACTTAAATTTTATTGATCAAAAAAACTTAGATATTCTCCTCCAAAAAATGTATTTCTCTCTTTAAAAAAATAAAATTTACCAGCCCCAGTTTATTCAAACAGCAGATGCACTTTTTCAAACTTTAACTACTCTACTGCAAAGCATGATTAATGTGCATAAACGGCAGTGGGGTGCAGATTTTTCCACTGCACAAAAAGGAAAGCACAGTGAAGTCATGCAGGAGACCAGCAGTCCTGCAGCTTCACTGACGCAATGCAAACCATCACTGTGGAGGTCAGAAGTTAATGAAATTCCTGTGTTCGGTTAAATAGTCATTTAGGTAATTTACTTTGCTCCACACAAACTAGCCATAAATCATCCTAATTTAATAAATGGAGAAATAATGATGACATGTCCAGCAAAGACATGTACTCGCAGACCTCATCCCGCTTTAATAGTCGCTGTGTAAAAACGGAAAGACGACAGACAGAATTTAAATAGGAATGCATCTTAAACAAGTGGGTCAAACCTGGGCTTTGTGCTCCAGATTCCCCTTGTCTTGTTAGTGGTTGGGTTCTGGGCATCTCTCAAGGCTATCGACTTTTATATTTGTGGCTATTTATTTTCTAGACCTTCAAAATGTACCAAATATGAGGATAAAAGTGTTTCTGTGATGAAGTGTTCAGGGGAGAATTGGGTGTGCTGGTACATGTCTTCTGGACTTTAGGACTGAAGGGACACTTTTTAAGAATACTGCTTCACCAACCCCTTTTTTTTTTGTGTCCCAGTGATGTTTCCAACAGGAAAGGCTACAAACTGCAAGCAGGGACTGTTTCGTTTTAGATTTATTTTCAAGATTTGTTTTTTTTTATCCCTGTTCTATGTCTCATCTGCAAGGCACACGCCTCGACTATTACTCCTGTGTTCTCCCTTTAGTATTTTATTGCAACCTAGTGCCCCCTAATGGGTGTAAAGCTTTATTACCTCTCAAACAGCTCCTGGGAAGCAGTAAATTTGATCTCTACAAACACAATATACAAACACATAACTTTTTTGGATGCAATCAGTTGCTCATTTAAACGGGGTCCTTCGACTAAATGAAAGCAGCTCAATATAAACCCCCTCCCCTGCCTTCTCTTTCCGCAACTGTGCAGGAACAAAAAAAGGTAATTTGGTGGATGCAACAACAGGGATCTCTGCTGTAGGCACGAGCGGCCTGGGAAACATCCAGCGCAAAGACAGATCAATGAAATCCGTTTGACTTTCAAGCATCAAAATGCCAGCGAGCACAAAAAGAAAAGAAAAAAAGGAAAAGAAAAGGCAACGCTCCTCAGCGCCCTATCAGAACCCGCTGATTCTTTCTGACATTTCTTGGCAATTTCCCTGCTCTATGTAAATGTCCTCCAGCAATCTGATTTAAACAAATGTCATGAGTTAAGCAACAGCCGGACAGACTTGTTTTTTTTTTCTTTTTGTGTGTCCTGCTTTTATCTTGTCTCATGTGAAGGTGAGGAGGCAGATTTGACATTTTTATAACTCAGAGTGTATCAGTTTGTGTTGTTGCACTAAACCTAATTGCAGACATTGCCTGGTGTCCACCCCTGTTTTGTGAACATGCTCTTGTTTTTAAAAGTTCAAAGCTGAGGGTCTCAGCCGCATGTGGCCCACTCTGGCTCTGCCAGGCCACAGCATTTGAGAGCTTGAAAAAACAACAACACTGCAGCACAGAAAGGGGTGTGTGTGTGTGTGTGTGGGGTTGGTTCTGGCCAGACCTCTGACCGTGAGCATCCAGATCCACATTCTGGAGCTCTGCTGTGAGCAGACCTGGCACTGAAAACCACCCCATGAGGGCTAATTAATTGCCCTTTCTGACAAACTGTTAATTACTGAACCCACTATCGCATTATGGTCTAAACATGACCCCATTGCATCACATTGTTCTTGAAAGTAAACTCACATTTAACAGAAGACAGGCGGATGTTGCATAATCTCACAACATTATGGTCGGCTGCCTTCTCAAGGATTGACTCAGACTGCCACCAAGTGGGGGAAAACACAAACTGTAGGTATTACATTTTTTTTAGAAAATGAAAGCTGCAAACATAATATTCACACTAAATTCTTTAAACATTTTCCAAAACACAAAAAATACAATGCAAAATTAAGTAATTAAGTAAGAGAAAAAGGTGAACTTTTTGTTTTTGACTTCAAAAAAGTACTTTTTTTTCATAAATTGATACTTGTGTATTTATACGGTGGTGTCATCAGCGAACTTCACAACCATGTTTGTGGGATGAAAAGCAAATCAGTCATGGGTGAACAGAGTGAAAAGGGCCGGGCTGAGGACCCATCCCTGTGGTGTGATGAGGATGATGAGGAGTCCCTGATTCTCCCCACTTTGGGCTGTTGGTGAGAAAGTCCCTGATCCAGAAGCACAGAGGGGCAGTCCCAGGTTGTAAAAGGTTTCAGCGCCAGCTTGTCCGGGATCACAGTGTTAACCCTTGTGCTATTTTAGATGACCCCACCCTTACATTGACGTGTTCTTCTTACCATGACAAAGGTGGATAAAGGTGGAAAGATTTCATGTAATCCATGGACACCAGTGAGGTTCACAAATCATTGAAGAAAAAAGGTTCAGAGCACTGTTTAGTGGGTCTAGATGACCCAACTTCCATTGGTAAAGTGCCTAGGATAGCACAAGGGTTAAAAGCTGAGCTGAAGTCTACAAATAATATTCTGACGTAGGTGTTAGTATGGTCCAGGTGGAACAGGCCCACATGCAGGGCTAGTGAGACTGCATCTTCTGTTGATTGCTTCTCCCTGTTGGAGAACTGATGAGTGTCCACAGTAGCAGGGATGATGTCCTTGATGTGGCTCAGGACAATCCTCTCGAAGCACTTCATGATCACCGCTGTCGGAGTGACAGGCCGGTAATCACTGAGGCAAGAGACAGATGATTTTTTCGGCACAGGCACAACGATGGAGGACTTGAGGCACACATGACCTGAGGCGAGCTGCTGGGACCGGTTGAAGATTTCCAGAAAAACTCCGGCCAGCTGATGTGCACATAGCTTCAGTAGTAGGCTACTTGGCTATTTTTTTCTTAAAAGACAGTGATGAAACTACTGCAACTGCTTCAGCATCAGCTAGGCGAGTGTAGCCAAGCGTGAGTCCTGATGACCTTGTGAGTTGACAAACCCAAGCCAAGTGCGCCTCAAATATCCAGCGCAATATTTCTTTGGGAAGAAACGCAGTTTGCAATTTCATGGAACCAAAACAGAACCCGATGGGAACATTCGGCAAGAACCGATGCTTGATACTGTTTCCCGTGCAGACGGTTCATAAAAATTTGTTTTGATCTCAGCAATGTTTTAATAATGTTCCTTTATGTTTTTATGTACATCTAAGACTTGAACAAGGTTTGATTTTTTTATTGTGTGAGTTTAAAAAAAAACATGTATAAAAAAAAAAAGTGATAACTGTGCCCCCCTTGCTAAACTCCGCTGGAGCCGGAACAAATAAATTCCCCTCTTATTTCCAAAAACACAATTCTTTACAAAAGATTAGCCCTTTAAGATTGCAAATGCTCTACTACAAGAAAAAAAAATGCATTCAATGTAGCAGTGAATGACCAAACGAGCAGGAAACTGCACTTGATGGCAGGAAGTGAAACTCATAGCACGGCCATCATTAACGATCTAAATGAATAAAGAATGAATAAAGTGACAAGGCAGAATATTTAACAAGCATGAACTGAAAACCAGACGCTTATATACACTGAGAATGCTTAACTTCAATTAAAACAGCTGTGGATGATTGCAAACTTCCACCTGAGCAAGAATTAAAAAAATACCTTTAACCCATTTACATATGAAAATATTTCCAGCTATTAATAAACAAATGTTAACGATATTTTTATGTAGATGCTAAATTAAGGCAATTTTAGAGCCAAAGTGGTTCGCTGCATATTTATCAACAATTAATGTGTAAAGATTTGTGTTTTATTCCAACAAGTACAAATAAAAAAACTGTATTACAATTCACTTTAACTTGGGATAATAAGCTCATTTATTATTTTTATTATTTTATTATTATTTTTTCTTAAGGACACATTTTCCTTTAAATGACTGAACATGCAAATCACTAGAATTAACGGATTATAATTCATCTGACTGCCTAGAATTATGAATAATTGAAAATTAATTGGATTAATTAGACCATATTTCATTAGTTATGAATAAGGGGCTTAAAGATGGTCTTAAACTGCTTTAAGTGAAGTGAATCGTGTTTCAAACCCTAAAAGCTTTTTTAATGGTAAATCCCTTTATTGAAGGAGAATATCATTATTTTTGGCAGAGTGACTACAGTATGGGTGGATAATTTTTGACACAATCCTGATTTGATTTTTAGGAGAATCTGCAATGACGGGAATATGAGTCTAACGATTCATTGACTTTATTAATGAATCAATTTATCTTCTTTCAATCCAACCAGATCGATTTGTCTGAGGCAAGCTGTTGATCGAATCGATCCATATACCATTATATATGTCAAATGTAATGTCAAAATGAAAGAAATCGATTATATACATATGGGGAAAAAAACTTTGGTCTGAGACACGGTAGGTATTTTTTACTGTAATGTAAAAAACGACCAAGTGACGTCACAGTGGACAACACATGTTATAGCAGCGAAAAAATAATCAATCCATCATTACAGTCCAATGTGTGGAAACACTTTGAACTTCACAAAGACAAACATTTACACTTGATTGGTTTAAAAAAAAAATACAAGAAATCTGGAAAACTTAATGTGCTCTGTTCAAATCCCAGGTAATTATTTCAGTCACACTAGGGAATTTTTGGCTAAAGTTGTCCTGAACTGATTTCAGCTCAGTGAATCAGATCGAATTGAATCTTTCAAAATTAACCAATATTGACCATGTCTGCAAATTAAATCATTGTTACAATGAATTTGTTACACCTCTAAATATTTAATTGCTGAACAGAAGTAAACAACAGGAACTTAGCCAGGGCAAGCAAGCAAGCCAAGAACCTCAAACATGACTGAACTGGGTGGGTGCAGACACCAGAATCCAGTAGTGAGGGGCTGAATACCATGTCATTTACCCTAGGACCATAACTCTTTAACCGTTTATGCAATTGATGTAATTCCAGCGAATTCTAAACAGTCAGAATCAGCTGATTCAACCTTTTCGCATAGACCAGGGGTGTCCAATGCCAGGCCTAGAGGGCCTGTGTCCTACAGGGTTTACAACCAACCTGCCATTGAAGATCCATATTGGATAAACACCAAATCCAGGTAATCAACAGTAGATAAGGCTGGATTTCTGAAAATACAACAGGATGTCGGCCCTCTTGGCCTGGATTTGAGCACTCCTGGCGTAGACAGTCAAACAATTACGATGTGTCAAAGCTGGGTTTTATTTAGGTGCCCCTGGCGACATCTCCAGTGTTAAAGAATTTATATAAAGATAGACATTTGC
Organism: Oryzias latipes; assembly: GCF_053564925.1. Taxonomy (NCBI): domain Eukaryota; kingdom Metazoa; phylum Chordata; class Actinopteri; order Beloniformes; family Adrianichthyidae; genus Oryzias; species Oryzias latipes. The sequence continues at coordinate 12,949,915 of NC_136256.1, read as the reverse complement.
TAACAAAGTAGCTTTCAAACCCTATATAACATAACCCGAACACACTTCAAAAATCTAAAAGAACAAAAACTCTGGAGGCTAAACTGAAAAGGCGTCAGTCCTCTTCTGTTTACATCATTCCAGTTTGCATGAACACCTGTTAACCTGCTTTGACAGGCAGCAGCAGCTTTTATGGATGTTTCATTGCATTTGTTGGACGGTTAAACCGGTCTTTGTGGTTTATGAGGTCAGGCTGTTTTTAAATCATCCCAGGTTTATGGGAGCGCTGAGTGAGATTCCATCCAGACTGGAGCTTTGGAGCGTTTACCCCTTCCTAATCAGAAATTATAAAAAAGAAATTCCAAGCACGTGAAGTGTGAGGAAATATATACATGCTGGGCATCGAGTAAAAAGATCCTTTTCACCTAAACGGAAAAAAAAACAACATTTATCTTTAGGAGAGGTTCAAACTCTGTAGTGAAAAATAGAACATCCCCCCATCAAAAAAGAGAAAGATTGAAAGAGCTTATTACAAATGATTACATATGTTATATACCACTTGTTTCTTTGTATTCTAAAGCCATATCTCCTTTTCCGTGGATACCACTGACTCAATATAATCTCTTTGTTTCTGTGAAGAGGCATTTGTGGAAAATAATCAGTCTTTCAGTGGTTGGAACCAAGTTATTTATATTGTTAAAGATCTCAAAATTTAGCATGAAGACAAATTGTCACTCACCAGAGATCTTTTTAAAACAATATTGTTAGAGCCATTTAAACATTCTATGACGTTTGTACTGGATTTTGTAAAAGAATAGGTCAATAGAAACCCAGCAGTTCTCTTGGCTGAGATGTATGACGTAGTAGATGCGCACAAGTTTTTGACCGTACTTTAACGTTCTTCTAATATGTTTATTTGTTTTTACCATTAATTTACGTTTTTTGGTCACAATCCATTTGGAAAGCAAATACCTGAAAACGAAGCACTTGAACTGTGGAAGCTCATTTAAGAAAGACGCGTCAACTATAAGCTCTGCCACTACAGCTTCAGTGTGGCTTTCAGAAATTAGACGGAACCACACTTACAAATATATATGCAACACCAACAACACTAGCATCTTGAGGATTTGGGCACTAGATTGCAAAAAAAAAATTGCAATCACATTCTTTGTTAGTGCAATTTTTTCATTCTATAATACTGAATATTTTATTCCCAGTGCTTAAACAAGAAAGATAAGTATAAAAATGTCTAGTGTGAGGGCTTTACAGCCTTAAAAAATCTGTAATACTTTGCAGATTTCACCTATAGCAGTTTATTTTTTCTACTTAATTAAATGAACACACAAAAGGAGAACATTGTTGTAATGTTGTAAACATTGTTTAATATTTGCTTCATTTTAAGTTTAAAATTCAAAGTTTTGTCAAAACAGCTGACATGGACAAAACCTATTGGCCTGTAAAGCGTCTTTGTGTTCAACTACAAAGCACTTACGGGATTAAAGGTCTTTTATTCCGCCCATCATTTTTAATCGCCAGCGTGTTTATTTGCCATTTACAGCCCATAAACAGCAGCTTCATATTTACTCCCTAATTATTTAATGTAAACGGCTTTACGGTTAAGAGCAACTCAGAAATATTTAGTCCATAAAAATTGAGCAGGAAGTTATGGTGGAGGGGCTGTCTGGAGCTTCATGGGAGCAATAAATGAGATCTTTGGTATCAAAGTGAAGAAGAGGAATGGACAAAATTTACTTTTATACATCTTTTTTGGTGGTAACTTGTACCATCAGACAGGTGATGTTTAAGTTTTACCTTCAGGTGCACTTTTCCAGATTTTTGCCTCTGGACTTTTTTTTAGGTTAAGAATCCTTCCCGAACCACCACTCGTCTCTCTCTCCCCTCCTGAGGTTGCTTTTCCGCCACTTTCCGTCAGCCCCGGTGTTGTTTCCGCCGTCTCCAGCTTCCACTGACAGTCACTAAAAACCTCATTAGCAGCAGCAGAGCGGAGGAGAAACACAAACAGCCCGGGAGACAGCAGCACACCACAAATTGCCAGGGACCTCATTTAAATGCGCTTGTGGTGCAGTGATGGTGGCCGCAGCAGGGGGGAGCCAGGTTGCCGGTTTGATGCCAGGACTCCTGCCACTATGCTGTCAGGAGAGCAGGAGAGTATTGGATGTGTGTGACAGGCCGTCAGAGCCACCAGTCAGCCACACTGGTACTTCCTTCGGCTTTCACTAAACACAACTCTGTCTCTGCTGAGGGCTAATTAGTGGGAACAGAGCAGGAGCTGGAACGAGGGAGGAAAAACGGACACCAGGAGAGGAGGATGTAGGAGTCAGTGGGGAAGGAGATTTGCAGGCTTAAGGAGAAATTGTATTTTTAATGATTTGCAAACAGAAAAGGATAAATTTTTCAGTCAAAATGTTGCAGAAAAGTTTTTCCTGGATTGATAATGCTCTGTAATTTTGAACAGAACCATATTTGGTTTTAACTCTCGATGTACCGACATAAATAGCATGTACGGATGTATATGGTACTACCGGTATTGTATAAAAACATGGATTTTGATGCTTCGCTGCTGACATGTCAACCACTTACATTCTTCATTTTTGCGGGGACAAGTCTGGCCAATTATTTGATATTTCCAGCAATTGTGGCAAGGCTCATATAAGAATGGGTGTGGCCATTGGAGGGGGCAGAGCTTCAGTCATGATGCCAAGGGCAAAGCGAGAAAAATTTTGGCTGTATATCACAGTGGAAGATTCTAATTTAGTGGCCTGATGGACAAGAGGGACGTCTACAATGCTGCAAAAAAGACAATCGTGTTGGCGATGAGCGGGGAAATACATTTTACTTTAGCGTGAGTGAAAACGGAAATGCAGTGCAAACTGTCAGAAAGACGGAATGAAAGCATCACATTCAAACACGCTCTGTCACCCTGTCACAGTGCTTTGTTGTACTAAAAGTCCCACTCTGATCATCTTTTGATCTATTTTTTAAAGCCTTCTCAGTGGTCTTTTAATTATGATTATGTTTCTTTAGCCCAAAAAAATTCTGTAAACTGTCATTTTTTTAGGACATAGTTTCTGCAGAGTGGCAGTAGTTCATTAACAAATTTGCCTCCACTTCACGTCACCCATTTGTTAACACTCTCTCCAGCTAGCTTACAGCCCCTCTCACAGCCCCATTCCGACATTGCCGGTGCAACAATAATAGTGAGCAATATTAGAGCTATACAGCTTTACAGTTTGAACCAGATGCTAGCTTGGGCTAAGAAAACAAAGACGTACATGGATTTGGTCTCGTAGCTTTGGCATTTTCAATTCTACATCACCTGCAAGCTTTATCCAGCGACATTCTCACATCTACAACTGATTCACAACAAGTTGAAAAATGACATACTCAGAAGTGCAATTTTAAGCTTAATTGCCTTATATATATATATATATATATATATATATATATATATATATATATATGTACTCCATTATCAGAAAAATGCCACACGAACAGTCTGAAATGATTATAAAAGGTATTCAATACCTACTAAAGCTAAGAACCAACTTAGATGATGTTTCATTGCTTGGGGTGTTTATTTTAGATCTAGAGGCCTCAAAACCTTTTTGTTTTTTTTAACAAGGTTGAGCTCTTTCTCTCTGTATAATCGTTCCAAAAAGGTGGCAAGTAAAACTTGGGAACATTTTTAAAAAAAAGCATCATCTGGTTTTGGTCCACGTTTCTTCCCCTCTGCAGAGAAGGTGAAAAAGCTTTCTTATAAAAAAAAAAAAAATCAAGTATTCATCTCCCATCAATAAACCCTGGCTAATTAATAGATGAACAGATGGTGGTTTTATTTCCAGGAAGAAAACCTTTAATCTATAGTTTTACAGCCTCTTTTATGTGACTTTGAAGGAGTCCTCATTAGCTAAGCGTGTTGTTCGTGACTAGGCACTTGGCAGTACTGCTCCTTTAAGTCCAAACATAGTTACTTCTTAACGGGTTATTTCAAGATTGGGATTTATTTATACTTATCAAACATTTCAGTTTATGAAGCATTTTAATTACATTAAAGCATGTATTTGTATGCATTTCTGCAGGTGTTTAATACATCTTGATATGGCTTGGATGTACAGCAGTGGTTCTTTTGTTGACTCTTGTTACTTGTTACTAATATTTATTATTATGATGATGATGATGTCCATATTGAATATTGGTTCAAATCCAGTGAAATATATAATATGAAAAATAGTAATGAAAATATAACATCATCAGTCAGATTTCAGAACAAATTAATCCTACACAGTAGCTTATTCACCATTTGATTGGTAACAGTTAAATGTGTTGTTTAAAATTTAATTTCAATATTTTCCTCCCATTACAAACTGTAGCAAAATTGAATGTTGTGAATATTTATTTTGTTTGTTAGTGACTATGGTATAATTGGGGTAATGGCCTTTGAAGTGTGCATTTTTAGAAATCAACACACTTCGCTCAAGCAGGCTAATAGGTGAAATGCAATTATTATATCACGGTATTGATTTTTTTTCCTACCAGGCGATAACATTCTTACAACGGCTGGGTAGCTCAGTTGGTAAGGTGGAAGGCTGCCATGCAGGAATCCAGGGTTAGATTCCCAGAGTGGAATGAACAATGGTAATCGGGGGAATCTCGCAATATCAAGATGCTGATTAGACAGCATGATTATTGCACAGGTGTGCCTTAGACAGGCCACAAGAAAAGGCCACTCTGAAATCTTCAGTTTTGTTTTATTGAGGGGGTCAGGGGACTCAGACAACCAGTCAGTATCTGGTGTGCCCACCATTTGCCTCATGAAGTGCGACACATCTCCGTTAAGAGGAGGAGAGGACCAAAAAATGTACCATTAGGAGAACCAATAAACATGGCTTGGGTCACGCTAACGTTTACTTAATATACCTATATAGATATAAAGTCAGTCACAGGTAGATAATTACCCTATAGGACTATAACGCAGAATCTTCTTTATCATTGTGTATTTTACTATAAGGATTGGCGGGAAAGATTGTACTGTTATAAACATGAGCTACAGCTTTGGCTCAGTGACCTGTGGTTTGTTTGTGAGCTTCTAAAGTTAATGTCTTGCTGCTCTCCTTTCACATCAGTCAGACAGATCCCAGTCAGCCCCATCATTCGGGGCTACAAAAGGTCTGGAGGCCTGGCCCTGCAAACAACAGACTCCTGCCAACAAGTTGTGATGGATGGAGCCCGTCAAACGGCTAGTTCGAGATGAGCCTCTGGAGAGACATAAATTTCAAATCAGCTGGCATATTTACAACAGCCTTGTGTGTGAGTGTCCATGCAAACGGCTAAAACCCTGACACACATCTAGAGAGGATTTATTTCTGTCCTCCTGTGCACTCCAAAATTGTCAGATTAATGTTTTAAGGCTTGTTTTTTTTCAGTGGAAATGCAACATTCCTGATGAATTTGTTCGGGATGTTAATCCCACGGCCTCGAAAGGGTAATTCCAGCATTTCCTGGATATTTTAGTATGCTGTGACTTTATTTATGTTATCAACTGCTTTTCCAAGCGCATGTCACCGCATTATTATGATGCACACCTGCGTAATAAAGCAGAGCTTTAAAAAAAACGACACTTCCTTTCTTCTTTGGTCAAGATAGGCTACATTTCTTAAATTTTAGAGTAAATTTTGTTTCTACAACCCCCCTGCTGCTTTGAGCATGAACCACCACTAACACTGTTTTAAAAAATCAGCTCTAAAACAAAGCATTAGGCTTTTTTGTACCACAAAATACAAGATTTAGCCCAACAATCAAACCAAGCAGATTTTGCTGAAATTTAACAAGTATTCTCTTATATCTCACTTTCTTTAGGTCAAGACAGAATTTTCCTAACATGATAACATTTATTACTAATTTTGTTGAGAACATTTTTGTTTTTGCTAAGCTTATCCCTCATTGAGCCACAAAGCGGCAGCAAAGTCCTACAACTGAGGAACAATCTCCAGTCACTTCAGGAGCAGTTCTTTATCATTTTGAAACATCTTCCCCACATGTTCAAGCAATTTATGTTGGAAAATATGTAAGAAATATGCATGCTCCACAAAGAAACATGCCTACAAAGGAAGCTGTTTTACCAAGATCTGCTGCTCTGACTGGAGGCCAATGAGAGCGAAAATACAGCTTCTGGAGATTACACCTCTAAATATCCTCAAAATATAAATCACCAGGCTTTTCTGCCAAAACTTCTGACTCCTGTCTGCTTGTTTCCTGCGTTTGCGTTCATCGGAGGAAACCCGACTTTTTGCCAGGGGGGAAGAAATAGCAGACAGCCTTTAACTGACGGATGAGAGAAGAAACGTTGAGGCCAGCAGGCTGTCAGCTGTGTGATCAAACATGTCGTGGCATTTGAACACTTTTTTTTAAATCTGAAATTGGCCTTTTCTCTTATTTTAGTAAAATACTAACAAGCGGGATTTTTCTGTGGTTTTTATTTTTCTGTATTTAGTTTGAATCTTGTCTTTTCGTCCAGTTTTATCTTCTAATTGGCATAAGAATAACGAGCACCCTGGTACCACGCGTGAAAAGACTATTACAAACTTGTCGCCAGTGGTCAGCATGCAATGAGAAATGGAATGCAGTACTAACAAACACCAAATAAATGGCAAAAAAAAGTCCACTTTTTTCCTCAAAGTAGAGCAAGTAACATTTTTCTTAAAGAGGTAAATAAGGGACATGACATGGAAAACCACCATGATGCTACGTTCACATTGGGCATGTGATGTAGTAACACACATTCTTGAACGCACATATAGTGTTTACACTGGACTGTTGTTACCCGATACTAGTGCATGTACTGTTCTCCTGTGTCCTGTGGAGAAGGCTTGGTGCAAAATGTCAAAGTGGTGCAGTTGGTGTCACATAATTCTGGCTGGGCACAAACCGCAATTATTAATTCCTCCTCCATGATCAATTTCAAACAGCTGGCACTTCAGTGAATGAAAAGGGACGCCATCCATACGTCACTACCAAATCCATGTCCCTGACTGGTTAAAGTTAAACTGGTTTAACATTCAATGGCTGCATGTTTTGTATTTAGAGCATACAAATGGTCCTAAAAACTTGCGTGGCGTTTTGAACGTGGAAGCCCTAAACGCACAGACACACTTTTCTTTTCATTAAAAGCGGTTGCCTAAAAGCGTGTTGCTAAGGCCGATTTGAGCGTAGCTCTAGGAATAAATTTCTATATTTCATAAACAACAAAAGACAAACATTTTGGCTCTGGATTTGTTATTGGAGTTTTTTTTAATCATAACACTGGAACTTTAGCTGTAGTGTTGACATTTTTTCCAATACCATAACTCTTTAACCATTTATGCATTAAATGTAATTCCAGCAGATACTGAAGCGGTGAAAAGCAGTTTTGCGCTGATGTGACACTGTAAAGTAGTGAGGTGTTTATGCAGTTAACATAAACAAGATGTTTCCGACAGATAAAAGCGTGTTTGTGCCGTTGTGCAACATGTTGCATTAGTAATTTTGTAAATCGGTGCAAAGCTGATATAAAATGAAGCTTTTACGATCTGTCAAAGAGTGTGAGTTAGTTAGGTGTCACCAGCAACGCATCAGTGTTCAAAGGTTAATTCACTCAACCCTGCTTGTATTCTATTTTATCTTTGAAAAGGTTAAATGGACAAAAACAATTGATAAAATTAAAGAAGATCAAAACTGTCTATTGGAATCTGAAAAACCCAAAATAATGCAGAACTAAATGTGGTACCACAAATTGACAAAGCAATTGCTTCTGAAGCCTTTTGTTGAAATGCTTGCTAATATGTTAACTGTTTTTGTTTTAAAAAACATGCACAGTTGGTAGATTCCACGAAGTAGGTATCTTTACTTTTTACAATTATTACTGATGTTTTAAGGCATTAAAACCCCTCACTATACACTTTATACACTTTTCTCAGACAGACACGAACATTTTCACACTTTCTGGTCTTGATTAAAACACTTTTGAAGTTCAAACTTTCATAGAAAATAAGTCCAGTGTCATAGTATGAAAAGAAAGTTCTGATTTTGTTTAAAGATTCACGTGGATTTGGGGAACTGCACGCATTCTGAAGGGTGGACCCACATTTCACAGGCCACAATAGACAACCTAATCAACTCTATGCGAAGGAGATGTGTCGCACTTTATGAGGCAAATGGTGGTCACACCAGATACTGACTGATTGTCTGAGTCCCCTGACCCCCTCAATAAAACAAAACTGAAGATTTCAGAGTGGCCTTTTCTTGTGGCCAGTCTAAGGCACACCTGTGCAATAATCATCCTGTCTAATCAGCATCTTGATATGGCACACCTGTGAGGTGGGATGGATTGTCTTGGCAAAGGAGAACTGCTCACTATCACAGATTTAGACAGATTTGTGAACAATATTTCAGAAAACTGGTTATTTTCTGTATGTGGAAAATGTTTCACATCTTTGAGTTCATACCATAAAAAATAGGAGCAATAATAAAAGTGTTGCGTTTACATTTTTGTTCAGTGTAGATAGATAGATAGATAGATAGATAGATAGATAGATAGATAGATAGATAGATAGATAGATAGATAGATAGATAGATAGATAGATAGATAGATAGATAGATAGATAGATAGATAGATAGATAGATAGATAGATAGATAGATAGATAGATAGATAGATAGATAGATAGATAGATAGATAGTATTTTGAGACTAAAATACCCTTAAATAAACATAATATTATGAACTATTAAAACATAACATTGTTTATGTACTTATAATTCAAAAATTACACAGCAAGAGTACACAAATCTTTGCGAGGAGATACTTTTGTAACAGATGAGCAATTTTATTACAAAAACAGAAAGCAGCGACTATCGTATTTCCTGCTCTACTGTAAACCGTGCAATAGGGGGAGCATGGTATGTCTAAAGCGTGCCCACGGCTGGCTCCGTGGGCATCGTGGAGAAGTGTGTGCTACAGGAAAACACTGCTGCTTTAGTGGACTCGGATCCATCGGGCGGGAGCTGTGGAGGCACACGGGGCGATCCGGGCCTCAATAAACACCCCATTGGGCCGGAGTGGTCTTCTGCCATGGACTTGACGTGCCGTGGGGCAAGTAGTGACTTTCTAATGACAGAGTTTGTGCTCATTGTATTTGAACATGCATGTGCAGTGACGTATGTCTCAGAGGGTGTTCGATTGGCCGTTCTGCATGTCTAGTCTCTTACTTTTCGGTGAGGATTTTGATTTGCTGACAGATTTTTTTATAGATATATATAAATATATTTTGGTTAGTTATCTTTGCTGGTCTGCAATCTACCCTCATATACTTGAAGATCACCTTCGACATAATGAGCACCCCTGGTCTACAGCCAATCGGAATGTAGAACACATTGCTCTGTTAAAAAAGAAAAGATGTTGGCAAAATTGATACAAAAGTATCAACAAAACAGTGGAACCACAAAAGGGGAACTGCGACATAGTGAGGGACGATTGTATACATGTGCCATTGGCTTTCTTACACTGTTGCTGTAATCTTACATGCAGAGCCTTTTATTTAATTCCTTTTTTTTAATATAATTTAGACACCATTTTAGAACCTTCAAAGCAGGCATCTTCAGTTCAATCCTGAACAACCCTAGGAAAGGATTGTTTAGGATTCTTATAGAACACAAATCATTCTTTTGGCTCACCAGCTGACAGGTTTCACCATGTCCACAGAAGACGCAAATATAGCTTAGCCGGGAGAATGGAGCTTGCACTGTAATTGCGTCGAAAGTTGTGGTTGGTGTCGTCAGGAAAACTCTGGCAGTCCGTGTCTGTCATCAGTAAGGCAGACTTTTGTTTATTTTGTGCACACTTCTTGTTTTGACATGAGACAGATTTGAACTACAGTTTCTACTCCACATGTTACACTGAAGCTATATCAAAGGCGCCATTGTTAGATCATTGAACTGACACGCGGAGATTGGTTGTAACCACCTATAATTTCTCAGTAATGTTTACAAATGTTACTTTTTGGAAAACTTATTGCACAATACTATTTAGCCTACTTTTACTTGAAAAAAGTATTGCACTCTTCGTTGCAGTTGGGTTTATATTTTTAATTACTTTTTTGTTTGATTCACTATTGCATATCACCATTTAACCTAAAACATTCGCCATGACAACAGCAGTCTTAGTCCATATAAATTTTTTTTTTTCACAATAAGTCTCACATAGCCTTCACTACTCACTACTTAGTGCCCTATAGTCTGTTCATGTAGTGCTGTCCAAATCTGCAATTTTCAAAATCAAGTGCCTTAGAAATTTCCCAGAAGTCTCTGCGAAAAACCCAGGGTTCATCAATGCTCACTGGTCTAGTGAATGTAAACCATGATGCATTGCGTTTGAACAATTTTTGCCAAAAAAAAGTAATTAAATGTGGGTTTTTTTTAAGACACCAATGTTCATCATCAGAACACAATGGATTTTTTTCAATAGTCATTGTAAAATGCTTGTCTTTATTAGATTTTCACTTCATGAAACCATCATATTTGCCATTAGAAAAAACAAGTAGTGAGCATGGTGGTGTGTAAATTGCTTTTACAATCCAGGGCAGATAATCCCGCACTATATTGATTTTTAGTAGTTGGGAAGTAGGGAGGGAATTTAGACATAGCCACAGATTACAGGTGAAACATCACTCAAACATCTAGATTTGTTGTATGTTCTCAGTAGTAGATGTGGAGCATTAATTTTAAGAAAGGATGTTAGAAACACGATCGCAGGAAATAGGCAACTGCTAACTGCACGATCACATCCATCACTTTCACCCAATGTCCACATGCTATCAATCACAGCTAACCATAATGGAGCAGCAGCTCTGGGCAGAGGGGGATGCCATCCATCACAGAGTTTAATGTGACACTCATGACATTTGCTCAGGCTGAGGGGATGGAGTCAAATGAAATGCTCTGTCCTTTGAGGTAGCACTTCACCAAGCTAATGATGATGAAGATAACCCATTATTAAATCTTCCTGCTGGGGGTTCTGTACTTTACACAGGAGTCTCTGTCCTGGATTGAATCTTACAGATTGATTTGATTTGAAGATAGACTGACAGATGCAGTATTTACTGAGAAAATGTAACAAATTAATTGAAGTTGGATGAACTACTTTTCTGCAAGACGAGAAGTTCATTTTTTTAAGCCTTAACTTATGGTCTGTAGAGCACATATGACAGACCAAGGTGTTTTTTTTATACCTAATTTTATCTAATCAAACTTTAACTACTCCCTGCATATTATTTTAACTCCAGGCTTTTTTTTTTAATTACATGTCTGACCCTCTGTCAGGGTTAGGATATCCCTCACTGTGTATTTTAAACAACTCTATTTTAAACCCTTTCCCTCTGTTATTATTTTTCATTTTGGGTTTTTCCTTTAATCACTCTCCTGTGATCTTGATCTTCGGTATTTTGTCTGGAACCAAAAAACGAGACGACACTTAAGTAAAGGAGTTCCTTCGATTTATGACTCGAAGTAGTAGCGAGTCTTCTTCCCTCCCTGGAGTGTTGGGGTGAAACCAATTTTTTACATCTTAACTGACTGCTGTTCAGTAGGAATAAAGATCTTGTGGAAGCGGCAGCGGACTCCAGGACAGTTCCTCATCTCATTTTAAACCAAAACCTGGTATTATTGGATTGATGCCTGTCTAAAAGACATGCAGTGAAAGAGAAGCGACAGGCCTTTCAGGGCTTTTGTTTACATGAGCCTTCCAGGCACAATTCCCACAAATGTGGATAGAAGCACTTTGTAAACAGGGCTTGAGCGAAGCTGCTGTTCATCTGCCAATCTAAATACAACAAGGGGCCTGTGGTAAGCTTCCCTGCCATCTCTAATTCTGGCTATGGCTTTGGTGGAGAGCAGGATCAGGGCCAGGCGTGCTACTTGCAGCCAGAGAGGGAAGAAGGCTCCTTCAGCTGGGGATAGATGTGGACATGCAGATGAACACATGTAGAAGTGTAGTAATCCAATATGCAGATGAATTAAGCATGAACACATTCCAATCTAAAATAGATTTTAGACGAAATGACACACGATAAGAGGGTAAGAGAAACACTGTCCAACTGGCAGGAAATGACCTTAACGTAACTTTGTACAATGTAAATTGATAGCATAGCTAAGACTATGTTAGACAATTTCACACCCTAACATATCGTCAGTTGGCTTATTCTACAGAATAGACACATGTCTTTGTTGTTTGGAAGTATACCGTGATTGACCACCACCAATGGGCATCCACCCACCCAAAACCCACTGTTGGAAGATGTCCAGAAGATGATCAGATAACAAATACTCGTATTGGATCGATCACTAAACTCTGAGTGGATTGTAGAGGCACTATTGACGATTTCCTGAGAATTTCCTGCTATCTGCAATGATCATGGTCTTCTTTCTACGAGTCGGATGAAGACAATCCTGACAGTTCCTTGATGTAGTCTTCACATGTCGTCTTCTTCTGCCTTCCTCTTAAACACTAGGGGGAGCCAATTCCCAACTTGAAATCCAAACATATCACCCGTAAAAAAAAAAAAAAAAAACAAGTCCCCCAAAAGAGTTTTCCTTTCCGGGAAAAGTGAACCCACTCATAAAAGGACAGTGTCCATCTCGTTAGAGGCGCCACTGATGTGTTGCTTGTGGATCGAAACTCTCAGCCTTGTTGTTAAAGTTGGAGGTAAACTTTGGTATTGGAGGCCCCCGTTCATTAAGCCTACGGAGTGAAGAGGAGACAAGCTAATGAGAAAGATGCCTTTGACAGACCAAAGAGGGTTGTGTGATAATTGGCTAAGGCTAAAAAAAAGTGTCACTGCAGAAGGAGTGAAAATGGACCAGAGCTCTGAGCCTTCCAACCGTCTCCCACTTAGCTCCATCTGACGGCTTTCCACAGATTTGTTGGTTGAGGGGACACACATAAATTGGTACGGATCCATTATACGGACTATGGATGAAGTTCATCTTTCCCCTTCTTCAGTATTGACCGCAGGCTGGATAATTGAGAAGCTTAGACCAAACAAGCATCAGAGGGAAATGCCACTGTACTCCCTAAAATTGGGCATCGATTTGGAAATCTGCCTACTTGACGTGAGTCAACATCAAATTGGTCAATTTGCAAATGCACAACTTTGTCAAAAACTTACTTTTTTTTGTTTGGTTTTGATGTCTACCATATCTACTCGGATTCACCCATTGACTGTGCTGTATATGAGAAGTGGACTGAGCTAGTGTGATGTCACTCATTGAAAATAATTACTATTTTTTACGTGGTACGGATGCTGCCATATTGGAACTAGACAACATCAGTAAGCAGTGATTAGTCCGAGTTGGTCTGAGTCACCATTTCCTCCTCCCAATCAGAGTGAGCTTGTTGGAAGTCTACACCCCAACTACTTGAAAGTGTGCTCATGAGAATCTGTCAATCAAATGTTCAACGTAGGACCACCTACTTATATTGAGGCATCTCATTGGTTGTTCAGTTTATAACTTGAACTATAGTAAAAAAATTAAATCTACATATCATGAAAATAAATTAGGATGAGTAACAATGTATTAAAAAATGTAGCAGAAACAGACTGCTTATTCTGACAAATAGTATGGCTGACTCTATGAGATTTTGGCTTCTTGGAGCCAGCAGTTACTTCCCGTTTGAAATGCAAAGACAGAGGGGTCGCTCAGTCCAGATCTTAAATAGTCAACGAATGGATACACCTGATGGGCATATATCTGGAAAACAAAGTGGAAGACCTGGAGAACAAAAGCTGCGTTCACACCAAACCTTATTTGCACAGCAAATTTGTTTTGGTCACCTCCCTTTTACTGACCAAAAATTTGTTTCTTTCGGCTCACCGCCACTGCCGTGTGTGGGAGGAGCTTCCAGGTAATGCTTTTAGCCTGATTGCTACATGGAGCGGTGTCTGTGTTTATCTCATTTACAATGCATGGAAGACATGGATGATGTTGAGAGATCAGATTTGTCTAAAATTGTCTTGATGAAAATAAGAAAAATAACATAAAGTTCAGGAGGCTCGAGCAGGCTGACTTTCTATCCAGCAGCGGCTTTTTATCTGGCTGCCAGCTCGCCTCCTGGGATCTGCATAGTCAAGTTAATCGCTCCAGCCTCATCGACCCTGCGATAGACTGTCTAGGGTATACCCGCCTTCACCCAACACTAGCCGGCACGGGTTTCTGAAACCCAAAAGGGATACAGCGGTTAAAGAAAATGAATGGAAGTTCATGAGAACTATGGAAAGATTCACAACATTGGATGTGTTTTCTACCCGTGTTTTCTACCCGTGCCCAGTCCCTGACTGGTTGATGCTACTCGTGGCCCTCCCCTGTGTTTTTTACGTTTGGTGTGAACCCAGATTAAGAGTAGACAAACCCATGTGGTCGGTTTGTTTGATTCCATTTTGTATTGAGAAGTTAACTTTAATACTAATGAACCAGTAAGGACACCTGCCTTTACCCCTTTTTTTCCGAGACTAACACACTTTCTTGCTCCTTAGGGAACTTATTAAAATCCATTTTCTGCAGCAGATCACGCAAAAGGTTCCAGAAACTGCATGCACCTGCATGCCGCCACTGCCGCTGCTTTTGCCGGGAAGGCTTGTTCCGAGCTGCATTTGGCTGGCTAACTGCACATTGTGTCAGTCTGTGTAAAGCAGTAACACATGTCTTTTTTTACGAGTTAGACTGCCATGACTTTCTCATTCACGGGTTCTGACATGAATCCCAGCTGTTGACTGCAACCAAAACATCCCATGGACTCTCAATTCAAGGAACATCTGTTTGAGCTGAAAGGCGATACTGAAGGTAGCCGCTTAAGTGGAAGAACGCGAGTAAATTTATGTCAGAAGCTGCTTAAAAGCAGATTTTCCGGTTGCCACAAATTAAACATTCAAGAACACTCAATTTTTTGTGAGGAAATGATGGACAAGTGGAAAAAACTCGTTCCGTTCGGCCTGCCCTGCACATGCACCTTTGTGTTGCTTTTTCATGACTTGATATTTTCTAACTAGAGTGCAATATATTTCCCTCCCTGCAGAAACTCACACCTCCTAGATCATTCATCCAGTTTGCCTGCCTCTGCATTCTTTCCTCTGGCACCTCATGTCACGGTGGAGAGCTGAAGCACGGGACAGGCTGAGCAACTGATGATGAAACACAACTTGATCTGGGGTCTTTCTGCTGCTGAAGGTGCTGGAGAGACAGACAGCCTTCTGACTTGAAGCAGAAAAGCTGCAGCGAATGGGAGAACACTTTTATTGTGACATCCTCTCTATAGGTTTCTTTGGATCTGACGTGCGGAAAGTGCACATCAAGATGATGTATAAATAAAGTGGTTCATGGGCCAAAATGCAACATCCAAATAAACGGGGCGACATGCATTTGTTTTACACCCTTGGATAAAAATAGTACTACGTTTCAATTCCTTTTGGGCCTTTGACACAAAAACGAAAACATAAAACCAGAACCTATCAAGATTAAATTGATTCAAAAGCCAATACAGGATAATGTCTCACATGAGTGGACATAAAGTCACCATGTTGGAGTTTGAAACTCACCTGCTGTCCAGAGCTTGATGTTTATAATGATGACAGAACTTACCTGGTTAAGCCTTAGTCACATGCACCCGTGTGGGTTTTTGGGGTGTAGCAGCCAATACTTTTCCCCAACACTACCCCCACCAAACAATTTTCCGTCCATCCATCCATCTTCTGAACTCACTGTGTCCCTTTTGGGGTCATGGGTCTCTGCCGGAATTGGAACCAGGGCCTTCTAGCTGTGAGGTGAGATTGCTAACCACTCATGAAATCATGTAGTCTAACTCAAACATGACATTTTATGTCATCACAAAGCCCTTAACTCCTACTGTTAAATACTATGAATAGCACAACTTGACATTAGTGGAGTAAATTTGGCATCTGTTTTACTATTAGCACCAAGAAATGCACATTGGATTGGAATAAAGAAAGAAAGATTTTTGACAGTATTAATTGTGTTACAGAGCCATACTGTTACTACAGAGAAACGATTTGGCAAAATAGTCAACATTTAATGTAGAAAAAAAGATGACAGACCCTACTTAAAACATTTATAGCATCAACATTTTACATTTATTTAGTTAAACAACAGATAATCTTACAGTTTTTTCCTCGTGTTGCATCCTGAGCACACACTGCTTTGTTTTTTAAAGACCCACTCGGACAAAAATTGTGTTTTTGGTGTTTTTAACATGTTCTTGGAGCATTTTTCTGATGATGGACAACTTGTATGAAAAAAAACTAAGTTCAAAATTCCATTTCTGAGTGTTTCTTTATACAAATTATCCAACAACAAAAAATAAAATGCAGTTAAAAAGAGATCGTAGCTGTGACGTAGAACCGACAACGGGCGGCCACAAGCTTCCATCTCCACTCCACTGCGATGCACGTAGGTCAAAACTGTAAAGCTGGATAGCTCCAATATCGCTCGCCATTATTGTTGCATCAGTAATATTGAGTTGGGGCTTTGAGGAGCTGTAGGCTAGCGGGACAGCATGTAAACAGAAGGATGATGGGAAATAAGGACAGGCTGTGCCAACAGTCCCACCCACAACTCAGATGAATTTGTAATGGACTGCTGCCACTTTGTATAAATTATGTCCTAGAAAACGACACAGGTTTTTGAAAATGTTTGAAAAAAATTGCATAATCATAATAAAAGACCACTGGGAAGCAGATCAAAAGACGATCTGAGGTCTTTTAGTCCTGTCTTTAAAAAACACTGCTCCTCTCATCCACATTATGCGGGGATGCTTGGTCGAGTTGTATCCCAAGTAAACATTACAACCTGCCTTTTAGATTCCCATTCCCACTTCACTTTTTAAAACATTTTATGGATTCTTTGAGTCGGAGCTTTTAAATATTGTAAACTGCTCTCTTCAGAAGGGGGTCTTCCCCTCTGCCTGTAAGACTTCTGAAGAAGAGTCATTTAGATCCGAAAACTCTGGAAAACTACAGACCCGATCCAACTTACCATTTTTAAGTAAAATTATAGAAAAAAGCGTCTCTACTCAACTACATGAACTTTTAAATACCCCCAAATTTTAGAAAAATATCAGTCTGGTTTTCGGACAAACAACAGTACAGAGACGGCTCTTTTAAAGATCGTTTAATGATCTCAGATTAAACTATGACTCTCAGAAACTTTCTGTTCTGGTGCTACTGGATCTTAGTGCCGCTTTTGATACAGTAGATCACCAGATTTTATTAGACAGACTTAGGACTCTGTAGGAGTGCCTCTCTAGAAATTTTCTTAAGTGGTTTTACTCTTACCTTACAGATCGACACTTTTATGTAAGTATGGATACGTGCTCTTCAAGAATCCATGAAATAAGTTGTGGGGTTCCCCAAGGGTAGATTTTAGGTCCAATACTTTCTAATTTATATATGTTGCCTTTTGGGGAGGTCATCAGGAGACACGGCGTTGTTTTTCACAGCTATGCTGATGCTACACAGCTTTACATCGCCGTGTCTCCTGATGACCTTGAACCTGTTAAGACTCTTTTAAACTGTATTTTAGATATAAAGTCATGGATGGCAGAAAACTTCCTACAGCTTTACCAGGACAAAACAGAAGTTTTAATCATCGGTTCTGAAGACAAGAGAGAGATGATTTTACCACATCTTCATAATTTTAAACCTTCTCGATGTGTGAGAAACCTGGGCGTACTTTTTTGACTCTGAGCTTAATTTTATCCCACACATTAAAAATGTCATTGAGACAGGATTTTATCATCTTAAAAAAATTGCCAGAGTCCACCTGTTCCTCTCTTTTGCCAGCACAGAGGTGCTGATGCATGCTTTTATTTTCAATCGTTTAGATTATTGTAATGCCCTGCTCTCTGGTTTACCCAAAAACTCTATTTCAAATGCACAACTATTGCTAAACGAGTTCGGATGAGGACCAGAGGGCGGGAACACATTACACCGGTTTTAAAATCGCTGCATTGGCTCCCTTTGCGTTTCAGGATTGATTTTAAAATTCTTTTAATGGTTTATAAATGTTTTTATGGTCTTGGGCTTCTTATTTAAATGATATTCTTTTAAAGTCTGAGCCCTCGCGGACCCTGAGGTCCTCCGGTGCTGGCCTCTTAGTTGTTCCTAAGGTGAGAACCATAACCCACGGTGAGGCTTCGTTCTGCCATCACGGTCCTCGCCTGTGGAACGGCCTGCCGGAGAGCC
The DNA here is from genome assembly GCF_053564925.1 of Oryzias latipes. Classification (NCBI taxonomy): domain Eukaryota; kingdom Metazoa; phylum Chordata; class Actinopteri; order Beloniformes; family Adrianichthyidae; genus Oryzias; species Oryzias latipes. The sequence continues at coordinate 12,931,637 of NC_136256.1, read as the reverse complement.
TCAGGGCCGCAGCGACTTTAGAAGTTTTTAGGAAGAGGCTCAAAACCCACCTTTTTAATTTAGCTTTTAGTTGATTTTAACTGCTAATTTATTCTATTAGTTTTAGTATAGGCTATTTTATGTGTTTATTTTCATTTTATGCATCTTATGCATCTAATTTTATGTTTTTATATACATCTTATGTCTTTAATTTTAGTATTTTATTATGATTTTAGCCCCGGTGTTTCTTGACGGGATCTTTTCTGCCAGGGCTTGCTGGCTTGGCCGGTGGTTGTTGCTGCAGATGTCAGCCTTGCTGGGGCAGCTGGAGTTTAACTTTGCAGCCTCACGGCTGTGAAGTGGACCCCGTTGCTGTCCCACTCTGGGTGGGCGCTGTGGCGATGCTCCTTTGGCCAGGCTGGCTCCTGGTAGAAAGAGATTCCCAAATACCGTTTCCTCACAGCAAAGCCAAGCCTTACTTTTTTTTTGTTTTTTTTTATTAGAAGTTACATAGTCATTATTCATTGTACGTGGGGGTCATGGGTCGTATGTTTTAACGGAGGGGAGTGGGAAGGGTAAAGGTTGGGTTTTTACTGTAATATTGTGTTATTTTTGTTTTTTAATGTTAAAGCGCTTCGAGCTGCGCAATGTATGAGAAGCGCTATTTTATAAATAAAGTTTGATTGATTGACTGATTGGTTAATCTATTGCAACTGGCTTAAATGATTTAAAAATAACAATAAAAAAGGAAAATGAATTGTTTTGCGTCATTGTATATAAAAAAAATTGAAGAAACTAACCATAAGACAACATGTGTCCTTTAGCTCTAACGACTGAACACTGCACAGAACTACTGTATTACATCACCATTGACCAATTTCTATTCTTCCTAACCCGCCTCTTTTCAATCTGCAATCCCCTCCACAGATTTCTCCTCTACCATATTAGGTTTCGTCTCTCCCGAGCACCAGCTGTCAGTGTTGAAAACCATCCTTAATTGTCTTCTCCATCTCGTCCACAACGCCATCTAGACTGCAGGTCAGTTACGGATAATGACGAGGCCTCGCCTGAACCCGAGGCCTCATTTCAGAACCGAAGTCCCCTCTCCTCTCAATAAATCCCCCAGGCTACAAAAGGAGAAAGGGAAAGATGCAACATCCTACTGCAGCATTTTCCATCATTTGCTCCTTGCCAAGGAGAAAAATGCATAATTCAGTCCTTCCTCATGCACATGTCGTAATGTAATGAGGCAACTAGCATGTGCTTGCACTAACAATGCCTGAATTCTGCGCCGTGTTTGTTTTCTCTGCCGGCAACGGGGCACGGCTCTGCGATCCCATCTGGTTTATCCGCCGCCCGCATGAAGCGCCGGCTCTGTTTTCTTTGCTGATTGCAATAATTTGGGAGCTGGATGACTTCAGTTCCCGTTTGCAGGAGGGACGAATGACCAGTGTGGAGAACACGGTGCGTGAAAAAAAGAACAAAATAATTCAAGCGGGCTCCCAGAAGTCCATGGTTGCATCGTCAACAGTCTTTCAATTAGCAGTTAGTTTTTCTGCAGAAACAAGAGAGTGTGAAGCTTGAGTCAACATGATACAGACACAATTTGTAATTCCCAACACATAAAATAAAATTGAGCTCCCCTACACAAGGAAGTCTTCTACTAAGGGTATTTAATTGCAGGGAAATTTCTGTTTATTTAGCAAAAGTTTCAGTTTTTGTTGTTGTTTTTCTCTGGATGAAGACTATTTTGCATCACAAAATCTCCTCTGATGACATTTCAAATGTGTAGATTGGAATGCCAACCATTTATTTTTTGCAGTTGAGGCATTTTACAGGAAGGTACCCTTTTAGCCTGAATCTTAAGTTACAATTAATTTCCTTTTGAACAAATATTATTTTTGTTCAAATTTGTGGTTTTATTCCCCTAATGTATCCTATTGCACTTGAAAACTCCATGACTACCCACTTTATGGCATCAAATAGAAATGTTGGCTTTTGAGAACATGCGTCTCCTGCAGAGGGACAGGCCCCTCAGCGGGAACCAATCCCTGGGGTACCCTGGACAGCCAAGAGGGGAAGGGAAATTCCTCAATGAAGAGGGGACTCATGTAATTAGAGGGAGCTCAGGAGGGAAGAGCAGGGTCAGACGAGGGTTTTTTAAGACTCCCCAGGGAAGGTCCTCCATGAGCCAGCTTCCAGAAACATCGACAGTCATCAATGTTGCAGCTTTCAGAGCCTATTAAGTCTTTAGTTTTTAGCATAAAGGCACTCCTGTCTCCTCTAACTCAACACTTTTATTTTTAACTTCATTGTGAAATATTAGTTTAAAAGAAACATTAAACTGATTATCTTAAGCCTTAGTCATGGATCAATCGCTGTATGTTTTTGGGTTGTCCTGATTCATGGATCATCGGGGAGCACAGGTGTGTCTTAAAGTTACCTTATGGACTGTCCAGCCACCGTAACCCTTGTGCTATCCTAGGCACTTTAACATTGGGAGTTGGGTCATCTAGACCCACCAGACAGTGCGCTGAAACTATTTTCTTCAATGATTTGTGATCTTCACTGGTGTCCATGGATTACATGAAATCTTTCCACCTTTATCCACCTTAGTCATGGTAGGAATAACAGGTCAATGCAAGGGTGGGGTCATCTAAGAAAGCACAAGGGTTAAGGGATATCATGAAAGTGAAACGTACATTTTTGTTGTGCGTGTAAGTGTATCGTGAAGTATTCCTAAGGACAATGTTAATTGGACGCATTTACGACACACGAGGGATGCTGTCGTACGGTGCCCTTGTGCCGCACTCTAGTCGTTAATAAGGTGTCCCTATACCTAACACCTGTACAGGGGTTGACCCATGCAGATGCTGGAGGTTTTTGGGTTGTCTGGGTCCATGGAGGGTCATAAACAGTGGGACCACATCTTAAGGTGAGCACAGGTGTGTCGTTCCCTTATGGCTTTTCTGGCCACCTCTAGGGAAATCAGGAAAATGAAACATTTTTGTACATTTTTGTCATGAGTGTGGTCAGTGCATCGTGAAGTATTTACTAGGATAATATAGGTTTCACACACTTATGATGTTTGAATGATAGTGTTGTATGATGTTGTACGATGTCCTTTATGCCTCTCAAACTTGCGGACATCCTCTGCTACCAAGAAGTTGAAGTTTTGCTTTTCCCAATCCAGCTATTCTTGGCAATGACTTGAGTCATTGTTTTTTCCACGTGCCCTTTTTTTGTACCCAGTACCTGACACCTGACCGCAAATCAAACCTGATGTGTAAATGTGTGCTAAATGACAGAAACAGAATAGAAATGACAAATAATTAAGAAAGTCAAGAAATAGTAGCTATGTAGTGAAGGGGAAAACGCAATATTTTCATATACAATGTGATATTTTATCAAGCTGACCAGAGAGCTGCCGTTGACCCTTTAAAACCAGAGCTGGTTGACACTGTTTGTGTTAACATAATTCTTTGACAGTTTGCGCAATTAATGTAATTTCAACAAATTCTGAAACACCTTGAAGTTTTGTTGAAATATCAGCATTTTTAGCTTTCAGAATCCATTGGAATTACATGAACTGTGCAAATGATGGCCTCTGCTGCTAAGCAGAACACTTTTCTTTGCAGTCTTTTTTATTAACCCAATGAGACAAATGAGGTGATGATGCCAATTGTGCAACTTTCTTTAGTGGAAATTGTAGACGAGGCAGATTTAAAACCATTGGACTCCAGAAGATAAATGTATCATCTGTACAACACCCCACCTGGAAGGTTAGGTTTTTAAATTCTTGTTGGTAAGTTCGCCGTGGAAGGTGGCTAAAATATTTATCAGCTGCGGTCTGTTTATCGATTTCACATCTGAGGCGTCTGAATGGATTAGAGCTGTTCCTTTAAAACTGGTCTGAGGTCTGTTTTCAGCTTTCACCAGAGACGTCCCCAGCGTCTGACAGCACAAACCACGAGCCATTTTCTTATCAGCTAGATTTTCTTATGACCTCGACTCAAGTGCACGGTTAGGTTCTGTGGTCCCTGTGTTGCCAGAGGCTGACGTCAAAACGAGGAAGAAAAGGCAAACCCCCAACTAAGAATTTATTTGACTCCTTCAATTAGGCATTTTTCAGGTATTGATCAATCACTTTTTTTTTCTTAGAATGAGATACTCATGATGTTTTATTCATTTTACATGCAAGTACAAAAATGATAGAGAATAAGAACTACATTTTGCATTTAGCTCCATAAGTGTTTGTTTGGCAAATGCATCTGATAGAATCAGTTTAACGGATAACTTCCATATCCATGCTATTGGAATATTTGGAAGCAGCAACAACCTCTCTAAATTAAATGTCCAATAGCCAACAGTCTGTTTCTAACAGTTTTTGCCCTTCAATTTCTCAATGACAAATTATACATTGATGACTTTAGGATTTATAGTTTCTTTAGGTATTTTTCTGTAATTTATGGGGAAAAAAAGGTTGAATTTGGGGGGAAATAAACAACTTGTATGCTGGAAAAAATTAACATTTAGATACATTGAGCTTGTGGTCATAGCTTACTTTATCCTATATCAAGTATTTTATTAATTTCCATGATTTCATTTGCTTTTCATTTAGTTTAAAGGTGTGTGTGTTTATCACATAGTTCTTTTTCCACATGGATATTAACTTTCTAGACAGTTTTTTGGGAAATTTCTCTGTTCTTACTCTATTTCATTAAATGTCTTCTTTTAATACACTAAAATGTGTCAGATCTACTAACTGGACACTGCAATGCACAATCTTAACCGCTCTTCATTATCACATTCCCTGGACAAGACAGAGCCTGTTAAATCCAGCTTTTACAGTATTTCTAAAGTCCTTTTTTTTTCTCCTTAACTAATTACATCCTCTGCACAATTCACAGGAGAGCAGAATGGCGTGAACAGCCTCAGTGTGGAGTAAACAAGACCCCAGCGGGGAAAGAGGGGTCTTGTCTTGCCTGGCTGGCTCGCCCGTTTTGATAGATCGATGCGCTAATCATGGAGTGTCCTGGCTGTGCTTCCAGCTCCTCGCCCTTTGAGCTTAATTTAATTAGGTTCCATCGCCGAAACGCTAAACTTGCACACAGAAGTGGAGCGGAGATGCTTGTTCCTGGTTTTCTCAGCTTTTGGGTGAAAATGGTGTGTAGGATAAAGGGTGTTTCACACAAACAGACACTTTTCTGTGTGGAGGATGTGTATCGTACAGCCAGGTTATAATAAGGGAGGATTCATCTGTAACAATACATATTTTTAAGGCATTGTTCCTTTTTTTTAACAGATGCCCCTCCTTTATGGGGCACTAGATCTTTGACATTCTGTGAGAATGTAAAAAATACCTGCTATGCTTTTAGAAAAGGAAAGGCAGGAGTGGAGCTGAAGGGGAACAAAGGGGGCAGCTGAAAACATGGTATTTATTATTTTATTTGTAATAAACTTCCACTCTGTTTCTTTGCCACACTTTCAAAAACCACAAAAGGAATTTCCTTTTTTTTCTTTGTAAACCAAAATATTTTCTTTGTTGAAATAAAATATTTTATATTTACTTTATTTGTACATATATTTTTTTATAGGATTTCATATGTACAGTGCGCACTGTTGGGGTATTTTAGGTAAGATAAGGCTTCAATTAGGGTAAGTTAATTTTGGGTGGAGGGTCTGGTAAGATTTAGGGCCACTCTTCTAGGGTAAGGTATAGGGTTCAGGATTAGGGTTAGGGTTGTGGTCCAGAGGTCACTTTTAGTTTAGTTTAGTTGAGTCTGGTTAGGGTTAGAGTTTAGACCCTGGCTGGGGCTAATGTTTCACTGTCCAATTTATTACAAGTAGTAAAGGGGATGTTTAAGATTAGGGTCTCCTGAATGGCAAGGCTTCAATTTGGGGTTAAATCATATTTGGGGAGGGCTGGTTAAAATTAGGACACCTCTTTCAGGTTAGGTTTAGGATTTGGGGTTTTGATTAGGACTACAATCCAGGGGTCACTTCTGGTCTAGGGGAGTCTGTTTAAGGTTAGGATTGATATATTAGGCCTATGCTTCCAATAATGAAAATACATTTAGGGGAGCTCAAGGTTACTCTCAGGGACGAAAGGGTAATCTCTCATTTAGGCACTGTGGGTTGATTGTGTCTAATTTAGATATCTAATTCCTTTCAGCTCTCTGCCTTTGAGCCTGGGTCCGGTGTGGATTGCACTACAGGACCGCAGCTTGGACTGATTCCCATCCATGGGTTATGAAGTGCTGGTCCACATGGTGGTGGGTATTTTGGTGTCCCAGGATGTTTTGTTTATGACCACGGAAACAAGGGCTGATTGTTCTCCCTCATTCCCCCATATATTTCTTATTTTGGGTTAGGTTTAGGGTAAGTTTTATAATTTCCACTCCCGGCCAGTGATGTCAGGTGCCATTTTTCGGCAGCCAGGTCCCTCTCCGTACAGCTGCATGTGACTAAGGGTTTAGTTGAGGGAAAACGAAAATGCTTGATTGAAGCTACTTTTTTCTAGAAAACATTTGCAATCACCTAAACTATTTTGCAAATTTTCGCTAAATTAGAACAAAATAGTCAACAAAAATGTGAAATGTCTCACCCTGAAACAACTTTTTACAATATCATTTGATTTAATCATATGATATTGTGTCATATGTATGTAATCATTCATTTTTTAAATGTAATCAATTTAATTCAAATAAACAAGACATACTAGAATTTCTGCAATTGAGACCACATAGTAGGAAGCATCTTTTCTCAAATGTTATTTTGTGTTGGATAAAAAACGCGCATAATTCTTTAGACTGCACAGTCCTCAACACTGAGAAGAGTTAAGCCTGCAGTTTCTCTGAAGAGTGTTCAGGAAAACCACTGACTGCTAGACTCCATCAGATTCACACATTTGCTCAGCTCTCATTTGGACAAATTCCTGGAAGCCTCTGCAGGAGCTCAGGGAAAGCCCTGCCACTGCCATCTTCACTCAGCTGTACCCTCAATCCTCCACCTGCCTCCTGGTTCTTGGATTCAAATGATGACTGCGTGCGTAGATTTCCTTTTTGCCCAGAGATATGCAGCACGTCTGTCTTTGTGCAGTGGCGCTTTTTGTCCTTTAAAATAACTCCTCCGCTCTTGCCGTGGGACAAGCGCGCCTCTGTAACGAGAAGCCGCCAGGCTGTAAATGTGTTCAGCTTTGCCGGCAGCAGCTCTTAAGCTGCAGCTTTTATTATTTCTTAAAGGCATCCTCAAAACATTGTACCTTTCCTGCAGAGTTTCTCACTGTGAAAGGGGAAAAGCGCGATGTGGTCAGTGGGGTTACGCTGAAATCCACGGGTCAGGGCAGACCTTGTTGCATGATGGTTATTTCATGTCAGAGAGCCTCTCAGAACCTTTAAGCTCATCATTTATTTAGGGAAGACTTGTTTGCCTTGTGAGGCTGCGGCCTTGGCTGAGCTCTCGGCATATGCCCCTGTCTACATTCTGGCGTCTCGCAAGGCTAACCAAGATTAATATTTCAAATCAGGAAAGCAAACAAGGCCCAGTTCAGTTTTTGATTTGCAGCTTAGATGCACCGGTAGATTACCGACGTGCTGCTGTAGGAAAAGGTGGGAATTGATGTCAAATTACTTTGGAATTTGGAATAAAATGAACATTTGCTATTTAGAAAAGTTCAATTGATTAAATGTTAACAGAAACTCTGGACCTGCAGGTGGAGTTGAGTGGCACACGAATAAACACTGTAACCCAAAGTTACTCTATTTAAATAGACTACATGAGACATGGGAGGCGTTTCTTGCAGTAGAACATGAGTTTGCCAATTTCGTTTAAAATGACATTTTATCTACAATTTTTGGCCATCAATCTCTTCTTTTTTTATTTTGCTTAAATTGGGTTCCCAAGAGTTATAGTTTAACCATTTAACACAGAAGCTTTAGGTCCAGTGTTAACATTCTATCGACTACCGTAACTCTTCAACCTTTTACACAATTATGCTGTTATTTAACACGTAACAGAAGCAAAGTTCTTAAGCAATCAACATAATTCATCCAATTCTATTGCTAAAGGGAACGAATTTCCGCTTTTATGATACACTTTTTGTTCTTACTGTATTGCCTGTCGGTGCAAAGTCGATATAAAAAGCTGCTTTTCTCCGCGGCAGAATCAGTTGATCCACATTGATCAAGTAAACTGCCAAAAATTTGCTTTTTAGATGTCACCGGCAACATCTCCAGTTTTAAAGTCCCAATCCAACTTTACTTTTTTTTCTATTTTAAAATCGTTCCCTGTGTTTTTTTAAACTAATGATTATGTTGTTTATAGCTAAAATCAAAGTAGCCTGGGTCATTTATATTTTCTGCACATCGGCTGTAGCTCATTAGAAATCTGCTTTTGGGTTGTGGGCTGGACTGTTAGCAGGGAAGTTTGATTTGATTTGTTGGCCTATTTCCAACATTGATTGTAGGCAATATAACAAAAATCCATATAGATATATCAAATTTGTTACAGAAATAATGAAGTAAATTGATTTTATAAAAAATAAAAATAAAACTACTGTAAAAACAAACTGTGTAATTACCATTGAATGTATATAGGTGTGTAGCTGTGATGTCACCCATGGAAAATGCCTTACAGCGAAATGAAGCCAATTCAGTCACCGTTTTTCCACCATATGGGCGTGGCCATGTTGGAGCCGACCAATCAAGAAAGTGATTGGTCCAATTCAGTCTGGATCAATGCTTCTAGGGCAACTACTTTCACCAATCAGGAATAAGCTTGTTCGAAGGCCACACCCCTTCCGCTGAAAGCAGCTTGGGAGATTCTGTTGATAAAACGTTCAAGGTGGGGGCCAATGGGGCACCACATGCTTTTACTAAGGCATCTGATTGGTCAGTTCACAACTTGAATAACTTGCAATAGAAGACAATAAATTTAAAGAAAAAACAAGATTAGCAAGAAAAAAAAGGTATCAGAATAAGAATCATTATTCCAATAGCCACAGGGGTTGCAAGCCAGTTGCCTCTGTGCCGGTCCCAAGCCCGGATAAATAGAGAGGGTTGCGTCAGGAAGGGCATCCGGCGTAAAAATTGCCAAAATAACCATGCGAATCATCCACAACACTTTAGACATACCGGATCGGTCGAGGCCCGGGTTAACAACGACCGCCACCGATGCTGTTAACCTACAGGGTGTCGGTGGAAATTTGACTACTGTTGGTCGAAGAAAGAGGGGAGGCAGAAGGGCCCGTGGCCAGAGAGAGAAGGGAAAAGGCAGGAACATAGGTTTGAGAATAGGGACTCTTAACGTTGGCACAATGACAGGGAAAGGCAGAGAGCTGGCAGACATGATGGAGAGAAGGAAGGTAGATGTACTGTGTGTGCAGGAGACAAGGTGGAAGGGCAGCAAGGCACGTAGTATTGGAGGAGGATACAAACTGTTCTATCATGGTGTTGATAGGAAGAGAAACGGGGTAGGAGTGATTCTGAAGGGGGAGTTTGTAAACAGTGTTCTAGAGGTGAAAAGAGTCTCAGACAGGATGATGAGCTTAAAGTTAGAAATCGAAGGGGTGATGGTGAATGTAGTCAGTGGGTATGCGCCACAGGTTGGCTGTGAGCTAGAAGTGAAGGAGAGATTCTGGAGTGAGTTGGATGAGGTCATACAGAGTTTCCCCAGAGGAGAGAGAGTTGTTATTGGAGCAGACTTTAATGGGCATGTTGGTGAGGGCAACAGAGGTGATGAGGAGGTGATGGGCAGGTTTGGTGTGAAGGAAAGGAATCTGGAGAGACAGATGGTGGTGGACTTTGCGAAGAGGATGGAAATGGCTGTAGTCAACACTTACTTCCAGAAGAGAGAGGAACATAGAGTGACATACAGAAGTGGAGGTAGGAGTACCCAGGTGGACTACATCCTATGTAGACGAGGTCATTTGAGAGAGGTTATTGACTGCAAAGTGGTGGTAGGAGAGAGTGTAGCCAGACAGCACCGCATGGTGGTGTGTAAGATGACTCTGGAGGTCAGGAAGAAGAAGAGAGGGAAAACAGAAAAGAAGACCAAGTGGTGGAAGCTACAGAATGAAGAAACTTGTGAGGAATTTAGGCAGAAGTTGAGACAGGTCCTGGGTGGTCAGGATGAGCTTCCAGATGACTGGGAAACTACAGCAGAAACTATCAGGGAAACAGGTAGGAAGGTGCTAGGTGTGTCATCCGGAAAGAGGAAAGACGGTAAAGAGACTTGGTGGTGGAATGAGGAAGTACAGGAATGCGTCCAGAGGAAGAGGTTGGCTAAAAGGAAGTGGGATGTAGAAAGGACTGAGGAAGGTAGACATGAGTACAAGGAAGCGCAGCGTAGAGTGAAGAGAGAGGTGGCAAAGGCCAAACAGAAGGCTTACGATGAGCTATATGACAGGTTAGACACAAAGGAAGGAGAGAAGGACTTGTACAGGCTAGCCAGACAGAGAGACAGAGATGGGAAGGACGTGCAACAGATAAGGGTGATTAAGGACAGAGATGGAAAGGTGCTAACAACCCAAGAGAGTGTACAGAAAAGATGGAAGGAGTATTTTGAGGAGCTGATGAACGTGGAAAATGACAGGGAAAGAAGGGAGGAAGATGTGGTTGTTGTGGAGCAGGAAGTAGCAGAGATTGGAAAGGATGAGGTTAGGAAGGCTCTGAAAAGGATGAAGAGCGGAAAGGCCGTTGGTCCTGATGACGTACCTGTGGAGGTATGGAAGTGCTTAGGAGAGACAGCAGTGGAATTTCTAACAAGGTTGTTCAATAGGATTTTAGAGAGTGAGAAGATGCCTGAGGAATGGAGGAGAAGCGTTCTGGTTCCGATCTTTAAGAACAAGGGTGACACGCAGAACTGCAGCAACTATAGAGGAATAAAGTTGATGAGCCACACAATGAAGCTGTGGGAAAGAGTAGTGGAAGCCAGGCTTAGGAAGAAGGTGGAGATTTGTGAGCAGCAGTATGGTTTCATGCCCCGTAAGAGCACCACTGATGCCATTTTTGCTTTGAGAATGTTGATGGAAAAGTACAGAGAAGGTCAGAAGGAGCTGCATTGTGTGTTCGTAGATTTAGAGAAGGCGTATGACAGGGTGCCGAGGGAGGAGCTGTGGTACTGTATGAGGTCGTCTGGAGTGGCAGAGAAGTATGTCAGAGTAGTTCAGGACATGTATGAGAGAAGTATGACGGTGGTGAGATGTGCTGTAGGTCAGACAGAGGAGTTCAAGGTGGAGGTGGGACTACACCAAGGATCAGCTTTGAGTCCTTTTTTGTTTGCTATGCTGATGGACAGGCTGACAGATGAGGTAAGACAGGAATCTCCCTGGACAATGATGTTTGCGGATGACATTGTAATTTGCAGTGAGAGTAGAGAGCAGGTGGAGGAACAGCTAGAGAGGTGGAGGTTTGCTCTGGAAAGAAGAGGCATGAAGGTCAGTCGTAGTAAGACAGAATACATGTGTCTGAACGAGAGGGATCAAGGTAGAAGCGTTAGGTTACAGGGGGCTGAGGTGAAGAAGGTGCAGGAGTTTAAGTACTTGGGGTCAACAGTTCAGTGTGATGGGGAGTGTGGAAAAGAGGTGAAGAGGCGAGTGCAGGCAGGTTGGAGCGGTTGGAGGAAAGTGTCAGGAGTGTTGTGTGACAGAAGAGTGCCAGCAAGACTCAAAGGAAAGGTGTACAAGACAGTGGTGAGACCAGCTCTGCTCTATGGGTTAGAGACGGTAGCAGTGAGACAGAGACAAGAGGCTGAGATGGAGGTAGCGGAGATGAAGATGTTGAGGTTCTCCTTAGGAGTGACCAGGTTAGACAGGATAAGGAACGAGTACATCAGAGGGACGGCTCATGTTGCCTGTGTTAGCGACAAAGTCAGAGAAGCCAGACTGAGATGGTTTGGACATGTTCAGAGGAGGGATAGTGGATATATTGGTAGAAGGATGTTGGAGATGGAGCTGCCTGGCAGGAGGGCAAGAGGACGGCCAAAGAGGAGATACATGGATGTCTTAACAGAGGACATGAAGTTGGCTAATGTTAGGGCAGAAGATGTCCATGATAGAGTGAGGTGGAAAAGGATGATTCGCTGTGGCGACCCCTGATGGGAAAAGCCGAAAGAGAAAGAAGATTCCAATAGAATGACTGAGTAATTGCATTACTCAATAGAAGTCTATGAGATTTTGGTTTCTCTGACCCAGCAGGTACTTCCTGTTGGAATGCAAGGGGGGAGAGGGTCACTCTGTCCAGTTCCTAATTACAATAATAATTGGTCATGATCACAAATAAAGATTTTTGCAATAATGCATACAACACACACTTAGGTCACATTAGATACTTTAAATATGATTATTATGAGGGTTATTATGATTATTAAGACAAGTAGAGTTTGATTTATTTATTTTAAAAAGAGTGGGAAGCAGCAAACTGTTGTATAATCCCTCCACTACTATGGATAAACAAAGTAGTTAGGTGGTCCTAGTTTGGCATTACAGGGATCTTCAACTGAGAGGAAGCCCAGTAGCAGATCTGGGCCAGTTAACCCCTTAATACCAGATCCTTAGCTCCAGTGATGACATATGCAACCCTTTACAACAGTGCAGAATTTACGCAATCAACGCAGCTTTGTGTCTTTTTATGGCCTCACAACCCAAACTTGTGTTGTGAGGATAATTCACTTCTCTCTTTATGTGACATTTATGTTTACGTTTGTAGTTTACTATAGCTGTACTAAGTTAAATAATCTGTAAAAAATAATAATAATAATGCTAAATGTAGGAATATTTGAACATTTAGAGATCAAATATGTTTTGGTAATCATTACTGTAGAAGTGGCACATTTCTAATTTAATAGTTAATTAACTGCACAAAAAAAACCATTAGGATCAATAGTTTATAATATTTCATGTAGCATCTTAAAAGTTTTCTTAATTTAAAAATTAACTGAATTTTATTTTGAAAGGGAATGGAATATCCTAATATCCTGGATGGGATAAGTAAAACAAACATTTTTTGAATAAAAAAACTAAATCGGAAAACAGAAAAGTTAAAGGTCAATAATTGAATGTTTAAATGTTAATTTGTCTAAATTCCAACAAACACATCTCATAATTACCACAAATATCCCAATGGTAATTACCTAAACTGCATGCAGATGCGTGCAGTCTCACAAATCTCAGTAGTATAAATTAAAAAAGCAAAGATTTGAATTGTTTTTAAGGAAAAAAAATCCCCTTCTTGTGCGAGCATGCCTGCTCTGAGTACACACTGGTCCTGTCTGCATCTTATCATGTCGTATGTGTTTGTTTTTCATGAGACTTTTCTCTGAATGGAGTGCTTTGTGAACAGTGACGGCTGTTTCCCTCACTCTCTAGGTGGTCTTCCCTTATGACAAAGTTTGTATATTGTGTTTTTCAAGAGGCCATGAGAAATGACATCCCTGTGGATGCTGCTGTGAAAGCATGTCTGGCGTGTGATGACGGTCCCTGTTAACACACTGACTTAAGAGCCTCGGAAAAAAACTGAAAAGAGTATTTTGGCTGTAGGTGGAAAGATGAATTTTTAATTATTTAGTTTGGTGAAAATAAATCGTTTTTTGAGTTGAGTCAACTTAAAAATAACACATGGTTGTCTGACACAGTTATTTTACTTAACTTAATTCAATTAAGTTGGTGTAACTTTGGTGTGAAGCTGTCAATGTGTCATGACGTCGTAAGGTAAGGCAGCGCAAGGAATTGTGGGATACCATTTTCTTTGCTTGTCTGGGCAGATTGGGGTTTAAGTGTGAGTTTTTGTCCATGTGTCTCGTTGTGCAGATGTTTTACTCTGTTTTTACTAGTAATTTAACCTGATATGTTTATTTCTTTCTGCACCATGTTAGAGTTTGGGAGAGGATGAAGACCAACTCCCATGAACAGAAAAACGCAGTGCATTCCATTATTAAAGATAGAGTTATATGTGAACTCCTGCCTTGTAATGCGAGAAATTGCTGGATCACTTGTGTCTTTGATATGAAAATGAAAAGGCCCATTGATTGAAACTTTAAAAAACCGTGTCAATTTAAGTTGTATAAACTAAAGTTGAAGAAAAAAAAGTTAGATCAACATATTAAATTGAGTCTGATAGACATAAAAAATTAAGTTAAATAAACTTAATTCAATTACGTGTTACCAATTGAAGTAATTCAATTAAGTTGGATCGACATTTTTCTTTTTATAGTGTTTGGTTAAACGCCATAGCTTTCTTGAATTAGTATCATGTGTCCTTTTTTACTTTCTTTATTTAAACGTCTTTGTGTCATGGTTTAGGTGTCTTTGCCTTGGTTTTTGCTTGCTTTTGTTTCTGTCATGTTTGAGTTATGTTTCCTGTTTTATTTTGGAAGGTTTCCTGTTTTGTCGTGCTTTTGAGTTTTGACTTCCCTGGTTCCAATCTCTCCTGATCGTTGTCACCTGTGTCTTGTCAGTCATGTCTGTATAGAAGTCTTGTCTCTGCAAGCGTGCCCGACACTCAAATCATGCTGCAGGACCTGTCGCACTTAACTAATGAAGGAGGAAGCATGGGCACAGAGTGACACTACTAATGTGCTACTGTACAGTCTGTTGCTCTGAATAAAAAACCTCTTTACGTTGAGCAATATTCCAATGCCGTTAATGAATGTTTTACAAAGCATCAGAGATCTTTCAGAAGGGCTTTTAAGGAGTAAGGCTCGTGATGGACATTCTTCAGCTGCAGGGGTGGGTGGGCTGGGAGGTTGGCTCTCCGTATTCACGGAATCTGCGAATTCGCAGGTGTCTCTGGTCTCTAACCCTTGTGAATACGGGGGAAATACTGTATTTGCTGGGGTTAGGTGAGCTGGGAGGCTAATGGAGGAAAATGTTGAAAAACTTTTCCCAATTCTCAGAGAAGCTATGATTAATGAGATATTATTAGAGTTATTATTTTTACCATTTACCCCAGTTTATGGGGCGGCTTTGGTGCAGTTGGAGGGAGGTCGACCTCCTATCGGAAGAATGCAGGTTTGATTCCCACCTTGCAAGAAACCAAACATTTTACAAACACTAAAGGACTTTTTTTAAGGAAATAACTGAAGCAGGGGGGTCCTGGTCAAAGTATCCTTGGGCAAAACCCTGAACCCCAGATTGCCTCTGGCAGACGGTTGGCACCAGTGTTCGGCAGCGACTGTGACTGTAAAGCGCCTTGGGCTTTTGAGGAAGGTAGAAAAAAACTATATCTATCTTTTTTGTATTTAAAAGTGCATTATGCAAAAGAATCAAAACCGTGTTACTCGAAGCTCCTGATCAAGGTAACCGTAGTCGTAGTGAGACATTTTGACAAATCATCACATAATTTGGTTCCAAGTAAATAAACAACCAGAATTCATACAGTAGGCGCTTTGGATTAAGGCCAAGTCACACAGCAACTACTTACATTGTGTGCATTTTCCACATATGCAATTTTGGTATTTTGATACATGCCTGATATACATAATTCATAAGTGTTTCATGCGTTCGTCTTTTATCGATGTGCACAGATGTCCGTTAAGAGGTTTTGGCCGACTGGTCTTTATGTGATTTCGGTTTTGAGCTGTTCAAAATTTTTGGTCGTTGAGAATCACGCAGCTTATGTGTATTTTCTGTAGTTTATACGCAATTATTTTGCTAATCTTACACAAATATGCTTTTTTCAAGATGCACATGCAAGTGTGGAGCTTTCTACGACTGTTTCACACACGGTATGTCTATGGGACCTTTCATGCTTGTTCCACTGATGTATACATAACTTATATTGCGTATTCTGCACACCTATCACATTCATATTACGTAACTGACACATGAATCACTAATACATTGCATATAAACAGTACAATAATCACGCACAGGTCATGCTCAACACTGATTTTCTGTCTATTCATACTTCTTGGTTCCTCTGTGATACATCACAACTTTTTTCATTTTTTCCATGCTCATTCACGTTTGACCAATTTTCGCCAGTGTAATATGAGTAAAAGGTGCGTAGTGGCTGTGTGGCATGGCCTTTAGAAGGCACACTGTCAATTTTTGAAAATATCAAAAGATTTTATGTTTGCCTTATGGTAAAGAAAATACAATAACTTTTGCATAACAAATATCCAAAGTCATCAAAATACATAAAGTCTTTTGTGAATGTTATTGTTGCTAATATTTGCCTCATGGAGCAGTTACGGTTTTTCATTATTGAGAAGTGATAAAAAGATCTGGTTTTTCCCTGGTCCGTCTCTGTTGGGTATTTGGCAGAGATGGATGGCGCTGACGTGGCCTTACGTTACTTGCCTGTCTTGTGCACAGATGCTGTGTGTGGCCCTGACTAATAAGGGTCAACTGAGGTCAGAGGTCAATGGGTGGAGTTTTTCTACATGGTAATATTACCCTCTTTAGAAATATATGGACATCTAGCAGCTTGATGAAATTCCAAAGGGGATGATTCAGAAAAAAAAAAAACATTTAGTTTAATACAAATTAAAATGTATACTTTCACTTTTTATTCACCTTTCAAACAAAATTCCAAGGTGTCCTTCATCACCTTCCGAATTGTTGGTACCTCTTTGACACATTTCATTCTTGAACTTGTTTGCTCGCATCCCAAGATTTTAGAGAATAGCCTGGAATAGTGGATGTTGTGTGTATGTTTCCTCACGCTGAGTTTTCTTTGTCAGATCAGTGTTTACATTCATTAGCACTTGAGTGAAATGTGTGACAATCTTTCCCCCTCACTCAGGCGCCAACAATATACAGCTGAAATAGACGTGCAAACAGATTCTATCGGGCATGAAGAATGTTTTGTCTGCCTTCTATTAGCGGATCCCACTGTCATGACTTTGCATGTTTAAATTGAAATGTCCTTCAACAGTAGCAAAAAGAAAGGCTTTCATTGTATCGTTTTTTCCTAAAGGGGGAAGTCCCCCAAACACGATAAATAACCAAAAGGATACATTTTATGAAAGCGTGATTGATTGATGATCTGTTTATTTACATTGATACTTGTTTATTTTTATGCTAAATTACTTAAGTAATGTGTTAATTGAATTTTGTTTTTAAAAAAAAACATGTTTAGATGGGAAGCTTCCAGAATATTAAGATGCCAGAAAAAAGCATTTAAAAGTTTTCTCCAAAGGTCCCTTTATATTTTCAGTTTAGTAGAGTTCATTCATAAGCAAAGTGCATTTGACTCTTCCATTGAAGAGTGTGATTTAAGTAATTAAATTCTGTGACATATGCTTAAAAAAGAGCTTATATTGGCAAATTAGTCCGATAATAAGGGGATATCAGCAAATACCTTTATTTCCAATCAATATATGACTATATATGTGATCATTGACTAGGGGTGGGGGTATTGATCTGAAGATCGATACCAAGCGGGATAAAATCGATACCCTCTTTGCAGTTTTTCCTTAAAACCTATAGTAAAGTGCTTGAATTTACTTATTGAATTCATGCAAGCGCTGTGTCTATTTTTTTTTTGCAGTATAGCCATATTGGGCGAAAACCAAGTTATTTTTTTTCTTATTTTTATCATTGCATTATGCGGTTATTACTATACGTATAATTAATGTATGTTCAGTTCAGATTGTTGTAAGTTAAATTTTAATTTGCCAAAAGTCTCTCTCCTGTGTTTTATTATAGACGTAATTAACGAAAAATTGTGTATTTCCCAAATTGTCCTATAATCACAAAGTTTCATGGAAAAAGTATAAATATTGGCTAGCCCTGTAGTTACTTGGTGTCCCAAATTCTCAGTATCGCCCACCACCACCATTGACTCTTTGTGAGAACTGAACTAAGTGACCCCTCCCCATGGATTTCTATTGAATAATAAACAGCTTTTACTCAGTAATTCTATATGTCAGAATAACCTTTTTTTCTTTTTTAATGTATTTTCCTGCAAGTCATAGTTTTCGAAGGAGTAGTAACCTCAGTAAAGGTTATTCAACTGGCAAATCCGATGCCTATATCTGGTCTTACATTTGAGGCGTTTGTTAGACAGATTCTTCTGAACCCACTATCAAGTGGTAGGGGTGTGGTCTTCCAACAAGCTCTCTCCTGGTTGGCGAGATTAGTTGTCATAGAAATGTTGACCCAGACTGACTTGGACCAATCACTGCTTACTGACGATTTCTAGTTCCAACATCTGTATCTGCTTTTATTACATAAATAAAACAATCCAACTGTGACGCAGTTTACTTGCTATAATCCCAATTTCATTGGCTGTTGGACCTTTTTAGGGACATGTAGGTGATGTATTTTTTGGATCATAAATTCTTTAATACTTTCAAGAATTAAGAGTGGGCCTAACCATCTGTTGTCCCTTACATATGAATCACAAACTCGAAAAATTAAAATAAATTGTCAGTTGAAAACAATTGATTACCCAGTGATTCTACGCACTAGTTGTTAAGCTACTAGTTAATTAGTGTGTCAGACTCCCCTCCCCACCGCACCCCAGACCAAACAAACACTATTTGCTTCTGTCTGCTCAAGAGGAGGCCCATTCCGAGCATGCCTTTCTCCTCCCCCCCACCCCCCACCGTGTCATTTGACAGATTGAGTCATTAATCCCACCTGACAACAGCAATGGCTTTTCATCATACAAGTCAAAATTGAGCCCAATCTAGAGAGACGTTTGGGCCTCCAAGATGAAGGGATGGTCGGATAAATCAAGCAGGGTGGTGGTGCAGTTCCAGGTCCAGGAAGGTTGGAGGGGGGGGCGGCATTGGAAACTGTCAGCAGGCGTAGACCGTAGGGCGGGGGGTCACTCGGTGCCGGCCCTTATTAGGTCCCCATCAGCAGAATGCTGACTGTCAGAGCGCACATTGAAAGCGAGGAGGGATCCTGTTGCGCCTTCTGCTGCTCAGCACCAACTTTCTGGCTCAATAGTCACGATCAAACCCTTCCTCCAGGCCCCACTGTGATGTCTTGTGTCACTCCATTAACTAGCATGTATTACTGGTTTCACGCCACATAAAGGAGGTTACAAGGAAAGTCAACTTGACCTTGAATGCTCCAGCGGCTGTAATTCTTCCTTAGAGGTGTTACACAAATACACAGATAACTATAGAGTGAGCTTTTTAGAAGCTTTTTTTTAATTATCTTGCATTAAGAAAGGAAAAGCGGTATAAGAGTGATGACAGACAACAAATTAAACTGAGTGGTCTTCATTGATTGTTCATGCAAGCTGCCCTTTCAAAAAAAAATTGTAGAATCAAGATGCATGCTTGCACATTCTCTGTTTAAAGGCCGCATCACACAGCCACTACGTACATTTTGCGCATAATGCATGATTGGAAAGTGGTTAAAACATGAATATATGTGAGAAAAAGTGAAAAAAGTTGTAGTCTTTACGTAAAATTTTCAGAAATGTATCGCAAAGGAACTACGCTAAAACCACGAAAAAAGTATGAATAAACCGCGTAAAAAACACTAAATTAGAGCATGAGCCACGTGCGATTATTGCGTGTGTCAATTACGGAATTTAAATGGGAAATAAAAGTTATGCATCAGTGGTACATATGAATCACAAGCTCAAAAAGTTAAAATTATAGTCAATTAAAAACAATTGATTACCTAGTGATTCTACCAGCAGTTGTTAAGCTACTTGTTAATTGTTGGCGTGTTAGAAACCACAAATTTGCGTATGCATCTCGAAAAAAATAAAGCACAAATGCATAAGGTTGACATAACAATGGCATTTAAACTTTGTAAAATACGTATAAACTGCGTTCTCATCCGACTAAAAATTTTAAACAGCTCAAAACCGAATTTACGTAAAAACCAGTCAATGGACATCTGCGCACATCGACGAATGCCGGAAATGAATTACGTATATCATGCATGCATCACGAAAGATCAACATTTTGTATGTGGAAAATGCACAAATGCCTGCGTGACAAAGCCTTTAAAAATGGTAATATGATTAATTTGTTTTGAAAATAAAAATCTTTTGCGTTGTGGGTCTCACAGAGGAATATTTGGTCTGGGCCCAATAACTAAATTGAGAAAAGGGTGAGTTCACTGCCACTTTTCCTACAAACTCTGGTCTAATCAATTACTTAAGTGTCATTACTTTAAACAAATAAATCAAATGGTAAAATCATTGATTTACTTAAGTAAACACAGCTGCAGGCCTGTTTACCAGATGTGTAATAGGGTTTCTAGTCAAACCATTCGCAACTCGACTGTTTTGACCTAAATTCCAGACGACATTTGCATGTGACTCCATTAACACCGAAACTGTAAACATTTGCATTGAACACAAGGTCATGTGACCTGGACAGTGCAGCTATGATGTACCGTCTGTTCACTGGTGATTCAATTCAATTCAATTCAATTTTATTTGTATAGCCCAAAATCACAACAACAGTTGTCTCGATGGGCTTCGAAGTAAAACATGAACTCAAAAGGATCATGAAAGCAAAGACTTCAATAGGAATATACTAAAATGAACTAACAAACTGACTAAGCTATACTGGCATCCCTGCACTTAGACCCTCCTTCGTGGTAAGTAAAAACTCCTTAAAAATCGGATTCCAGAAAAAACGAAGAAACCTCAGGGGTGCCCACATGAAGGAGGGATCCTCCCCCAGGACGGACAGGCAATTTACCAGAACTCTTAGAGAAGAATTAACTTATCTAACCCTACAACTACATATATAAAGTCCAGCAGACGAGCTTCATCCAGCCGTGGTTGGGGGGACAGTCAGGGGCGCGAGTCGAGCCTGAGACAGGAACCACAGCCAGGTGTAGGAGCAGGAGCAGAGACGAGGTACTCTGTCAGGTACAGAGCAGAGACGAGCCAGAGACTACCCAGAGGCAGGATCCACAGCCAGGTGTAGGAGCAGGAGCAGAGACGAGGTACTCTGTCAGGTACAGAGCAGAGACGAGCCAGAGACTACCCAGAGGCAGGATCCACAGCCAGGTGTAGGAGCGGGAGCAAAGTCGAGGTAAACGTTCAGGAACAGGAGCACGGATGAGCCAACAGGAGTCTGGAAGCACTCCCACTCCCCAGAAGGGGAGAGGGAAAGAGTGACAATACATGAATCGCACTGCACCAAACAGAGGCATGGAGAACTAAATGATAAATAATGATCAAAAATAGAGGAGAGGAAGGGTAGAAGTAGATGAGAAAAGAGGACAGAACCCCAGTGCACCATAGTTACCCCAGCTTCAACTTCTAGCAGCCTTTTAAAACAAACAGTTATTGTTATTAAGTTTAATTTAAACACATTAACATTAAGTTAAATAATCTCTGAATACTAACTAGTCTGACAATAAGCCTGTCCAAAGAGGAATGTTTTCAGTCTAACTTTGAATGTAGAAACTGAGTCGGCCTCTCCTACATGAGCTGGGAGCTTTTTCCATAAGACAGGAGCTTGGTGGCTAAACGCTCTACCTCCAACCGTACTTTTACTAATTCTAAGAACCACAAGCAGTCCTGCATTTTGTGAGCGAGGTGTTCTTATTGGATGGTAAGGGACTATGAGGTCCTTAATATAGGACGGGGCCAATCCATGTAAGGCCTTATAGGTTAACAGTAGGATCTTGAACTTGATTCTAGAATAAACTGGGAGCCAATGGAGCGAAACCAACACTGGAGTGATGTGATCTCTTCTGCTAGTTCCTGCTAACAATCTAGCAGCTGCGTTCTGAACAAGCTGGAGACTTCTTAAGGAACTCTTAGGACACGCTGCTAACAAGGAGTTACAGTAATCCAGCCTCGACGTAACAAATGCATGGATGAGTTTTTCAGCATGACTCTTAGAAAGTACATTTCTGATCTTAGCAATATTCCGCAGGTGAAAAAAGGCAGTTCTACACGCCTGAGATATGTGAGCCTTAAATTTTAGGTCCTGGTCAAATAAAACCCCAAGGTTCCTAACTGTGGAATTGGGGGCTATACTTATGCCATCCAGGGAGACTATCTGAGAAGACAGAGCATCTCTGAGGTTTTTAGGACCTAGTATAATGACCTCAGTTTTTTCTGGGTTCAAGAGGAGGTAATTAATTGTCATCCAGGTCTTGATGTCTCTGATGCAGGCGTTCAGTTACTCTATATCGTCATTCTGGTCAGGTTTCATGGATAAATACAACTGCATGTCGTCGGCATAACAATGAAAATTAATGCTGTGTTTCCTGATTATTTTTCCTAAGGGTAGCATATAAAGCGTAAACAGGATGGGTCCTAAGACTGGGCCCTGTGGGACTCCATAGTTAACTCGAGTGCACTGAGAGGAATGTCCATTTACATTAACAAACTGATACCTATCGGAAAGATACGATTTAAACCACTGGAGAGCAGATCCTGTGATCCCTATGTCCTGCTCTAATCTATGGAGTAAAATACCGTGGTCGATAGTGTCAAAGGCTGCACTGAGGTCCAACAGGACCAGAATAGAAAGTAGTCCCTTTTCTGAGGCCAATAACAAGTCATTAGAGACTCTAACTAGTGCAGTTTCCGTACTGTGGTGGGGTCTAAACCCCGACTGAAAGTCTTCAAAGTGGCTGTTGTCCTGTAGGCGGCAGTAAAGCTGCTTAACTACAACTCTTTCTAGGATTTTAGAAATAAAGGGGAGGTTTGATATCGGTCTATAGTTGGCCAAGATGCTAGGATCCAAACTGGGCTTTTTCAGAAGAGGTTTAACAACTGCATATTTAAAAGACTGTGGCACGTAACCCGTTTCCAGAGAGGTATTTGTCATTGTTAATATGGAGTCATTAATTAGGGGAAAAGTTTCTTTAAAAAGTCTAGTGGGAATTGGGTCTAACAGACAAGTTGAGGATTTGGAGGACGTTGTAATTGATGCTATTTCCACTTGATCCACAATAGTGAAGCAGTCTAATATTACAGAGGTTTCTATGGATGCCTCCACTTCTAACGCTTCAGCCTGCTCTGGGCTGATTGTAGGAATAACTTGATTTAACTTATATCTAATATTTGAGATTTTACTGTCGAAAAATGTAAGAAAATCATCAGAGCTGAGAGAAACAGGAAAATGTGGTTCTAATGAGCTCTGACTGCGAGTTAATTTAGCAATAGTGCTAAAAAGAAATCTTGTATTATTTCCATTCTCTGATATTAAAGTTGAATAGTACTGGCTTCTAGCTCTACGCAGAGCTTTTTTATAATTTAATAGGCTATGTTTCCAGGTATTCAGAGACTGCTCTGAGCCGGAGCGGCGCCATTCTCTTTCCAACTTACGGGTTTCTTGTTTAAGAGAACGTGTATCAGCGTTAAACCACGGTGCTACTCGGTTTTGTCTAACAAACTTAGGTTTCAGGGGGGCAACAACATCAAGTGTCCAGTCACCTTGCAAAGAAATTATGATCAAATCGTTGCTGGAGAAGGCGACTTGAGCGATACGCTAAGGTCAACATGGTTCCCAGGATTCACTTGGGTTGAAGCATGCAACACCAGCAAAGCTTATTTGGTCATTGTAGACGGTCCAGTCACTATACGTTCTTACAGAGACATTATAGAACCATCGGCATCCTCCAAATCCACCAGCACAATCCCAACCTACTGTTCATGGATGACAGTGCTTCACCACACGGTGCCAGAATCGTCACAGCTGGACTTAAGGAAGTTGAAATGTCTCAAATGGTTTTGGCAGCAATGTCCCCTGATCTGAACCCCATAAAGGACATCTGGGACAAGCTGAAGCAGAGACTGGATGATGGTACCCCACCCTCAAGTGACCTGAAAGAGCTGCATGTAGCACTTGTGGAAGAGTGGAGCACCTCAGAACAACATTATGAGGTTAGTGAGGAGCAGGACATGCCACTGTCAAGCTACCGTATCATTGTGGCAATTGGTGGAAATATCTGCTACTGACAAGATCTTTTTTTTTTATACTGCCTTAATTTTTGGAATTATAAATTCATTCATTATTGTTAATATTAAAGGGAACTTTTAAGAATTGTATTAAACTTGATTCAAAAAGCACTCATGTCAATAATAAACCTAGTAGTGCAAATGCAAATCTTATACTCACTTTAAAACCTTCATCTAGTCATCATTGGGAAAACACTGTATACTTCTTATTTATAACAAAAAATAAACCAATTTTTTTGTCTTTAGAAAATGTGTTCTACTAAAATCCAGAGAATTTACATTCTATTTAAACTGAAAACAATTGGAACAATGATCCAACTCCTTTACATTTTTTATAACTTGGTTACAGTAAATTACTAATAAATTGCTATTTCTGCTTCTTGCTGCCCTAAATGTCCACAAAACTCAACGTTTAAAGCCCCGAACATAGAAAACCCCTATTTTTTTTCGCGCCATGATGAAAGATGTGTAATGAATACAATCTGCGGATGACTTGGACAAGCTCCTGTAACTGTACCTTGAACACATGGTTTTGCTGAGGAGTTGAAAGATGGCACTTTCGAGGCCAGAGCCGACTGCGAGCAGCCTTGCAGAGACATTACACTGATTTACTTTTCCCCTCAAATGGACGCTTGCCGTTTCATGAACGCAGACTCCGGTAAAGGAGACTAAAGATTGCAGAAACATGCCACAATAGGGGCGGAGCTAAGCGGAGGGCAAAAGCTTTCCTACATTCTTGTATAAAAAGTGCCTCTTCCTAAATTTAGAGTCAAAATTAGTATTCTTATTGTTCTTTAGGCAGTAGAAATTGCACCTCAGCTAAAAGAACTGCTGTTTTAAAAATAATAACAAAAATAAAACTTTGAATTTTTTTCATCCTTTATTATGAAATGGCCCTCCACTCTGCTCTTCCCATTTGCCACCCGTCCAAAGTCTTCTGCCCCCCTTCCAATAAAAAATGTTCTAGCAATTTTTCTATCATCTCCAGAGTACTTTTTTTTTTGTGCAATTTACCCGATTTCCTTTTGTAACCTCCTACCAGAACTGGTTTTCAAGGAGGACTAGTTTTCCCACAAGCTCACTTTCACTGTAGGGAAATAAAAACATCTGAGCTCTCCCCAGACTACCAAAGTGGACTTGCACGGGATCTAAGTTTGAAATTTACGCTAGCTTTCCAAAGTGCATTCTCCTCTTGGCCGCAGCACGGGGCCTTGCAGAAATGTCAGAGTAACCGGATCTCTTCACATGCGTCCAGTTTCACCTCCGTTTACGATCGGGTAAAAGGATCCCCCCGCTGACCCTCGAAAAAGAGCCCCAAATTAGCTTAGATATTTAAGGAAAGTGGTCTTCGGTTGCAGGCGTATGGTTTCACAAGGTTCACACCCAAGATGACACAGCAAACCCACCCCTCCTGTGTAAATATCAGCATCAATTTGCTAATTTTTTTTTTTTTTTCCGAATATACTGTATTTTCCGCACCATGAAACCCTTAATTTTTGCAGCATCTCAATTTTTCTCACTGTAGTTTTCTTATTAGTTTTGATAATTAGACCTGAAATATAAGGTGTTTGGGTCTGTTTTGCCTTTACCCAATAACTGTGTGATCCCCCTCGCCATGCATGAGTCCTCAGACGACAATGAGCCTATTTTATAAAAACATAAGCACATTCCTTCTTTTTAAGGCACTCAAAAGTAATACGGGTATTTACGATATAGCTAGCTAAGTCATGACGCGAGTCAACTGCAACAGAGAACGGCACAAACTTGCACACACTGAAAGTTTCTTGTGTGCTGTTGAACATTAGCGTGGTCAGTCATTTAAGGCATGGTTCCTAAGGAGTAACTTTTGTTTATTTATTGCAGGATGGTTTAGAAGCCTCATTCCAGCATTCCTCATCTTGTTTAACTGTGGCAGCTTTTAATCACGATGGACAAAAATGTCCTGACCTCTGCACTCTGGTGTCTACTGGTTCATCCCCCCATGTCTAAATATGTGCTCCAGTATATTTGGAAATTCAAGCAGTCAATTAGTGATGAATGTTCGCTGTCAACAAACTCTTTAGGTCTGACATAAAGACGCTCGCGGACCATAGGTGAAATCAGGATCCGCTTTAAGTGAACAAAACCAGATTTTAAATTAAAAAAAAAAAATCCGAATTGTTCACATTGTAAACTTGACATGAATGCTGTTAGTTGAAAAATAAAAGAAAATTGAAAAAATAATTCTTTCAATTTTGAAATACGGAAGACTTGAATAACAAGAAACTGTTACTGAAATAAAGTTTTTTTTTTCTTTTTTTCTAACTTTAGTTTTCGTATTTCTCGCACAGTTTCATTTCCAATTTTCCGTTTTTGGAGTTGACCCAAATTTTACATAGGGGTACGGCTTTGAGCCTTTTGGCTGCCAGGACTTGATTGACATTGGGGGACAGAGGTCATGCTGATGTCATTTTAAAATGTTCTCCTTAAGTTCTCCACATCAGAGGAGGGATGAAGTCTGTGTTTTGCTTGACGTCAATTATGTCCCTCTAGTCCAGGGATCGCGATCGACCGGTCGATCTTCAAGGACATGAGTGTAGATCGCGGGCCAGAAAAGATAAAAAAACAAAAAATAAAAAGTACTTCTTAAAAATGCACCAGCCAATCAAACTCCTCACTGAGAAGTACGGGACTTGATTGACATGTAGATTGGCCAATCGGACATCCTCTGATACATAAGTCACTGCACATGCGTGTTTAAAAACACTGTGCGGAAACTCTCTGTCATCAGAAAGTCTCTTCTGTCCCGCGGCACGTCAAGTCCCCGGCAGAAGACCACTCCGGACAACCGGAGTGTTTATTGAAGCCGCCCCCCGGTTGTCTTCCTGCTATCAGCTCTGCAGTTCTCGCCCGATAAATACGAGCTCATTCAGGAAGCTGTTTTGTACGTGGCACGCGCTTCATACGGAGCCAGCAGTGCCTTTGAAATGCCATGATGCCATGCTCCCCGCATTGCACGGTTTACAGCAGAGCATGACAAATGATAGTCGCTGCTTTCTGTCTTTACAAAAAAACGCCTAATCTGTTAATACAAAAGTAGTTCTTAATCATCATTATATAAACAACAATGTTCAAATAAACATGTAACTAATAAACATAACTAACAAACATTTACTAATAGTATTTAATATATATATATATACATATTTTATAGGTAGATCTTCAAGACATTGTCGATTCAAAAGTAGCTTACACGACAAAAAAGTGTGAGCACCCCTGCTCTAGCCAATGGGCTCAAAGCCCCACCCCCACGTAATGTTGAAGTTAACTCAAGAAACACAAAGTCAGAATTAAAACTGTAAATTAAGGCTTGAAAGAAGAACCGAAAAACAAAATTGACACTACAAAAAAAGTAGCTGTTCCAAACACACATTTGTTTTTATTTTGTAACAGATTGAGTGTATAGTTTTTTATTTACGTTTTTAAGATAAGTATTTAAGTCTTTAGTATTTCTTCAGAATAACCCTGTAAAGCCCACTAAGTCAAATAATTTATTTTCTTTTAATTTTCAATTTTTTTATACCTATTGACAAAATCTGAAAAAAATATTATAATATCCTTTTTAATGAGATATAAAAAGTATCAATTACCACACATTGGGGGATTTGGTAAATTTTTTTTTCACGACAATGTTAATTTAAGATGCAAACATATTGACATGAGTGTTCAGGAAAAAAGTATCTGTTAAAATAGCCTACTTTCTCAAATTTGATGCAACTGTACAATAAAGAATTAATTGCTAGCAAATTTGCATTCTTTATATAAGGCAAGTATGGTAGTCATTTAAAGACATGAATAAAAATAGATGAGTTTTTCTCACCATAATGTTTTGAAAATTGGTAAAACTTTTTCCCACCTTAAGTGTTTTTGAGATTTCATGGAGGCAGCCATTTTGAGCAGGAAAAGTCCTTCTACTGCTCTTAGTGGAATGATTATGCATGTTTTATACAGTGGATTTATTTAAGGAAAGTTGTGCTCGTGCTAATGAGATAGGGGTCTCTGTAGAGCATGTTTTAAATACGATGTCAAATGTTATAGTGTTCAAATATATTTTCTACAAACATGCAATGTTTTTTTCTAATTTTCAACATTTTTTTCAAGTTGACAATGTTTACTTTTGAGTTTAATACTGTTTTCATTTTTTATTTAATTTTATCTATTTCTCAAATTCACAAGATAGTTTTTCATTCACTTGAAGCTGATTCAAATTTGCCCCAATACTGTTTGTGTTGTCAGTGGACTGTTAGACTGTGAGAATGGGGAAGGAGGTCAAGTTTATTCTAAATGGGAGCTGGTAGGAAATGCTTGCTTTTGCCTCCTATTGCGTTAACAAATCCCCCCACAATGGGTGATAAATGAAGGGACCGGAGAGAAAGAGCGTAAGTTGTTCAAAAGTATGAAGACGTTTGCTAAGCCCCAGGTGCAGGGCGTCCCCCCGCTGATGCCTTTTCACAAACACTCGCTTCATTTATCTGCTTGATGGGGTGGCTGGACAGCTTACTGGACAGATGCCTGGTCACTCAGCCACTTTGAGAGTAAAATCAAGCTCAGCAAGCTTCTTCTTAGCCCACGCCTTCAAAAACATGTTCCTAGAGTGTGGTATATATACACTCAATCTATACACTCAATCTGTTCACCCTAAACTGGGTGAACCCAGTCTTCACGTAACAGTAGCTAGGATAGGCTCCAGCAACCCCATGATCTTGGAAGGAATCAAGCAAGTTTGGAAGATGGGTGGATTGATGGATGTATAGATGCTCTATATGTTTCCAATTTTCTGGTATAGCTTAAAGGTCGCACACTCTCAGTAGGAGGCCTATTGACATTGTTGAATGAACCTCCCTGGTTTGTCACTGATGAGAGACATGGACAGCCCCAGAGCTTGGCTAGCCCAAGCCCCCCAGGGGTCAGCAGGAGCTGCGTGTCCTTTCTGGCACCAACATGCCTTTCCCTGCTTGAAACTCCAGTTTCAAAGGGTCTTGCCAGGCACGGCCTGTCTTCTCTCATTGTTCGGCCATGTCGTTGTCGGGTAGGGGGTTTGCAGAAAGTGTGTTAGCAGCCTCTCCTAATCATTCACCCCCGGCTACAGCTGACAACAGCTCCAGCAGAGAGCAGCTGCCGCCATCAGCATTTACAGTGCCTTTGCAACTCTGAAAGCCGCATGGCTAACGACCCTCTATTGACTGTTCCGCTCAGCTCAGAGCAGCGGGGGTCAATTAATGAGCAGCCCCTGACCATCAGATCCCAATTATGGTCCTCCACCGCGTGCCTGCTCCAAAACCCAGCCTCATTCAACAGATAATTGTGTAATTAGTGTTTGTGTCAATAATTGAAGTACCAACAGGGATGTGCATTATTTCCCTGTTTGCCTCATTTGCTGCACTGAAAAAAGACTTTCATTAAGAACCAATTATATTATTCATCAGTTTTCTGACAAGCTCTTTTGGAGTACGTTATATGCTGTCATTAAAAGCCTTTTTTTATGTAATGGTAATTTTTTAAATAAAGTTTATTTAGATTCATGCTTATATTCGGTTAGCATTTTCCTAGCCAACAGATTGACTTGTTGCAAGGCTTTTTCTTCAGGTGTGCTTGCTCCTCTTTCATCTGGACACCAATTACTTTGCATGGGTCAGTTTGAATGAGTGATGGCCATAGAGCAACATGTTCACTTCCTGTTTGAGGCTCAGTTGAAAACCAAACTGTGGAGCCAGATTCAATTCTCCATTGAGGCCAGAGACGTTCACAGGATTTTAGAGTAGCAGGGGCTCAAAGTTGGAAAAGGGCAGCAAAAGCACTTTTTCAGTCCGTTAAACAATACAGAAATTAAGTCAAATCTGTTACCTGTGTAGGTGAAAGTGATTCAATTGTCATTTTTTATGTGAACTAATTATTGTCAACATGAGTTCACTCACTTTATCACAGACTTCTACTGTCCTGTTTAAGTTTACTTATTAATGTTTACATTTCTGCCTCCAAGCCCAGTTTCCTGCATTTTGGCTCCTACACCTCCAGTTCCTCACAGCTGTATCCTGTCAGGTACTGGGGCCAGGGCGGTTCGGTTGGGCTTTTGTTTTTTCAATTCCGGGTTGTTGGGCTTTATTTTGGTGTTTCCGGTTTTCGTGCCGTTTCTCATTCTCGCGTTCTTTACCTTCTGTCATTATTTTCGCCTGTTGCCAATCACGCTGAAAGTATTTAGCCTGTGTCTCCCCTGTCCTCATCATGTGGACTTGACTGTGCTTTGTTTGTGGTTTGTTCAGCTTCAAGCATTAAAACTGTTTTCGAGTACGATCTCCTGCGCCCTGCGCTTGTGTCCTCACCTCCAAGTACTGACATATACAACATGTTCTATGTTGGGATCCACATCTAAATTCTCTTTTGCATCTGATCCTTTAAACACAGGTTTTTGTTTTGCGATTGGAACAATCTTAATACAGAAGATTTTGAAGCGAAATAATACAGAGGCATTTGTAATCAGGAAATATTACATCAAACAGATACATTTAGTATCAGAATCGTAATGAGGAAGCAATGAACTTGCTATGAATATCTTTAATCTATTTTTGAAAATTCCCCAGGTGTCTTATTTTGTACTTTGTACACAACTTCCTGTTCCTGCACGATCTGTTTTGTGTTGAATTGATGCATTTAGCCAGACATCTGGCTAAAGTAGAAATAAAACTCCTTGACTAATATATTCCATTGAATAACCTACTGCTTTTTCTCAAGACCTTAAAGTTATTCACTGATCTTCTTCTTCATCCCACAACGACACCTTTTTTTTCTTTTTTTTTCCCATAACCACATCAAGTGACAGCCTGTCCTGTTCACGGTGTCAATAAACATACACATGTGGCCTTGTTTTCTCTCTGTCCTCTAAATGTTTGACAAGACAGCCTTGTTAGGGGTGAGGAATGTTATTTCTTACTTCTCACACTTCCTCAGGTACATTGTATGTCATCATCCCTTCAATAAATAATGGGTTGTACCGCCGGTTTCCCATTCGGCGCAGCCTCATGACATAAATATGAACACGCCTTTGACTTGACAAGAGGTAATGAGACGTTTGACTGCTGCGACTGTCGCACAGCTGATGGGGCTGCTGTCTGCGGTGATGCGCTGCGCAATCAAAATAAAAATAAAAAAAAGCTGCAGAATAAATTTCATAAATCAGCTGTTTCGCCACAGCTGTCAATAAGAACTCGCATTGCTGAATTTATCTGGCATTCGAAGTGCAGCTCAGAGAAAGAGCAGGGTAATTAGTACTAACTGGTAAATTTCTGCAGGACGACGAAATGACTGACTGATGCTTCTCTGGAGCAATATTTCTTATGGGTGTTGAGAGCCATTTGCTGCATGCAGGAGCCCATCTGTGCCCAATGGCCGGGCAGAAATCCCTCAGCAGGAAACTCTCCAGCTCAGCTATATAGAAAGAGAGAAAAGATAAAACAGCAGCACCATTATAATGCCAGCCGGCAACAAATATCCGTCCTAATTACACCACAATTGTATTAAACTTGCTATTATGTAGCAATTAAATTTGCGTAAGCTCTGGCTCCAGTAGCATGGGTAATTAAAACGCGAAAGCAGTAAAAAAAAAAAAACCTAAGCAGAAACTTTCCCTGCGCTGGAGCTCCAGCTCCTCCCAGCATGACAGTATTCAGAGGATCAGTCAAGTCTAAGACAGGCATTCAGACAGCCTTTTTGATTTGGACCATTCATTTCCAGATATGCTTTATTAAATCCGTCGCTGTCCAGCCCTTTGAAAGGTGCAACACGTCTGCATGGAATGTGACACAAAGCAGCACTGAACATGTTGCAGGGAAACGCTGCATGTATGTGTTTGGTATTCAGTTTGGGAGGCAGAAAGCTACATAGGGAAGTAGCTTATATATGCCAACGTGATAATGATGATGATTGTATTTTATTTTGGACATAGACTTTAAAATAAGAACTGCTCTATAGTGAAAACGTATTTGGATCATTGACTTGACACAAGAACTGGACCGAGTGAGTATGACCTCACACATAGAAAAATGTCTTCCAGCTCCAACAAAATGAAGTCAGTTCAGTCACCATTTCTATGAGATATGGACAGAAGGTCCACCTCGCAAAAGTTGCATACTAGATCAGTTACATCTTAAAGGGGATGTCTTTCAGTTCCCTTCAGACTCTTACGGCTACCTTAAGGGAACGGTCCCCTGCCCCCGGGCTGTGGACCGTTACCGCTCCACTGGGGTCATTCAAGGAGAGATGAAAAACCACAAACACACAGTGAAAGAAAATGAGCCATAAAATGACTAAAATATGAATTGATCATCAATGAAAGAAAGGAAAAATAAACAGAGGTGTATTGCCCAGAGATTTTTCTACAGAATTTTGCATGATTTATCACATCAATTTCTTTTCCAAAAAATGCTTTTATTTTTAGTTTGCCGTCCACTATAACAACATTAGACATGACGCACAGACTTAATAACATAGTTTTGCAAATTACTCCACAGCCACAGTCATTCATCTTAGCTCGTTATCTTGAAATCTTTCTCATTTGTTTTGCCCCACCACATTCATTCTTTAAGAAAAACATTAACAGTTGAATTGGCTGTTTTCTCCTTTGGGACCTTTCCATCTCCTGACACACTGCACTTTTAGCCATTTACAGTCTTTTTCTGCTTTTCATGCACCTCAGAGCTTAAAACTAGGATGGATAGGAAATGTATACATTTTACCTACTGCATATAAGTTCCATCAAAGAGTAAATACTAGAACATACTATAACCTTAACGCAGTTAAGTTCAGCAAAGACAAAACAACAGAAAACTCCCTGCTGATGAATAAATGAGGAAAAACTGCAGGTTGTTTCTGAAGTCTGATTTGTAAAAATCTTGGTGAGGCTAAAGTTTGTGAAGCAAACACTGCAGCATACATAATAAAAGTGGCGTATACTTATATATTTAGTACCTTCTTAGAAGGCGCAAAGAGCTTTACAGTCACCGTCCCATGATGGCGGCTCCACTGCCAGACAATTGCACCAACCTATAACCACCAGGAGCAATGTGGGGTTCAGTGTCTTGACCAAGGACACATCAACACATGGCGGGAACCAAACCTACAATATTCCAATCAGAGGTCGACCGCTCTACCTCAGCAACACGGCTGCACTGTTTTAGGGCCACCAAAAAAAAAAAAGCTCGGCTTTACCGAAACCAAACCCCAGTTAGCCAGCTACACTAACAATAATTCTGAACAGTAATAAAATGTTCAGAATTTCTCTGTTTTTGAAACCTATCTGGAAATAAAGCTTCACAAAATGATTCACATCCTTCATCTTCAAGCAAGGCTCCAATAAACAGACAACTTTTTGGTGTTTTTTCTCGCTAATTTATGGTTTTATTCCTCTAAAATAATGACTCTTTTTCTCCTAAATTTACGAAATTTAAAATTGTAAATGTACGACTTTACTCTTGTTATTTAATAGTTAAGACTGTTTTCTCGTAAATTTATCACTTTAAAGTCATTATTTAAAAATAGAAAAATATTTTTGTTTTTGGAAACTGGACCTAAAACGCTGTCAATATATAAAAGGGAAAATGTGAAAATGATTGCACTCTTCCCCGTCAAAAATAGAAAGTTTGAATTTAAGGATGCAGTTGGAGAACATGTATATCTTCCAAAATGCAAAAATATGCTAAAAAATAATAGTATTTTAAATGTAACGTCAGTGCTGGAGCCTCTGTCAGACAGTTATGACAGGATAATTCAACATCGCTGGTAAACTTTTTCCATTGGCTAAAATTCTGTGAGGGATTATTGTGCCTCGGAGAAGTTCTGTGTCAAGATGGGAAGTTCACACCAGGATTAAAAGTTAATACTTTTGACTGCTGCTGCTGATCGACAGCAGGAACTTTTGCAGCCTTTTTTTATATATATATATTTCTCTTACTCCCCCCTGCATCATTACTGCTTTTAGTATTGATTGTCTGCTGCCTCGTGAATTATGCATCCTGCAGCCTGGGTTCAGAGGATCCCAGGTGTGTTTGTCAAAAAAAGGAGATACATGGAATTGGACAGTGTGGCTGGGGGGGCCAAAAATCCATACTGGTCACATTATGTCACTGTGCCAGTTTTAATCTGCAGAGCCTCAATGCAAGCTGGTGGCAGGGCTTAGAGTAATAAGGGATGTGTTTCTGTCTCGGCTGCTCCCTCGACTGTCAGGATGTAGTTCAATATTGCCGGATGACAGAGATTCTTTACCATCAGTGTGTGGCTTGCGGCTTTCAGCCGGTCTGGACCTGTTTGAGGATGTTTCTTTAGCAAAGAAAAAACTGGGTTTGATGGGTTCACCAGGGGTTTTATTTTCTTTCACAGAATGTATCATAATCCAATTCAGCCATTATTCATGTTTATTTATTTCTTGCATAAGAACATTTGCTACAGAAAGTTTGGCCCAAATTAATTCCAAATTCCTTAAATTGTCTAAAAGAAATCCAGACTAAATTACATATACAGTGGTTTTACACAGCTTGCCCAGTGTGTGGCAGTTACATGAGAACCAATGGGAAATTGTTCACCTTTCCAGCAGCCTCCAGTGGGAATTTGAAATGGTGCAACATTTGGGACTTTCCAGTTGGCTACAATTCATTCATCTTCTTCTGTTTTATCCGTTTCGGGGTCACGGGGGCTGCCGGAGCCTATCACTTATGGGCGGAGGCAGGGGACACCCTGGACAGGTCGCCAGTCTGTCGCAGGGTCACAGACCCATGCACATTCACATTCAAACCAATGGACAACTTAGTAACCCATGAAGCATGTTTTTGGATGGTGGGAGGAAGCCGGGGTCCCTGGAGAAAACCCACGCATGCACGGGGAGAACATGTTGGCTACAAATTCAACAAAAAACGTTGAAGACTGATTTTCTTAATTTTCCACCATTTTCATATCATTTTAGTGATGTTGAGTTCCCTGTTAGGAAATCTGGCTTGTATCCTGCTAGAGGTTTAGAGCGCTAAGTTGGTTAAGCATAGAACTAACACATGGAAAACTAGGGTTTGGGGACCGGCCCAGGTGGAATGCCAGACTCGGGCCCCTTGTGGCTACATACTGTAGATGGCCGGTAGCGCAAAGGGTCTTGCTCAAAGACCCAAGCCCCCTGGGAAACAACTCCCTGGTTTCCCATGCACCAGTCCAACATGCAGCCAACTGAGCCACAGTCTATTGCAGGGTCAAAAAAAAGGAGTCTCGATGCGGTCATATTTGGACCAGGTGTAGATAAAGTCTCAGCAGTTTCCGGCCATAAGATGTCCATGGAAGGGCGGGTCTCCAAAGCAGACGAGTCTTCCTTTGATGAAAGCGGCCTGGGAGGAGTGTTGCAAACACAATAGGGTCAAAGAAGGAGCAAGTCTGGCTGCTTTTATTGTGAAGTTGGTGTTACTTTCTCAACGTCCTCCAATGAATGGAATCGTGATTTTCATGAGACCTGTTAAGAGCAGGTGTGTCTCGGATACAATTTCAAACAGTTTTTTGTGTCCTTATTCTTGTCCACCTCCCAGCTGACGATCCCGCTGCCTGAGCCAAGTGCTTACCAACAAAGAAACAACGGCCAATCATCTGGATCTTTCCACTTTTCCGAAGATCCCCACTCTACTGGGTGGAGCCGTCATCGAACCAGAGCTGACTGTCAGACCTCCGTCAGGGTTTTCACATCACCTAACCATTTCCGCTGAAAATGTCACAATAAATGAGCATGAGAACAAGTTTCTCATGTTTCTTAGTTGAGCTCTGGGAGACGCATACCCGATCTCTTCCTGTAAAGAATATCAGGTGAGGAAATCTCCATTTCAACTCTTTTGTAGCAGCAGACATGTTTTCAAAGCCTGAAGGAAGATCATAAAATATGTTTAAAAGTCACGTTTCACAGAAAAATTGTGTTTAATTAAGACTTTTGCAGTTAATTTGCTTGTTTACCTCTATAGTAAGTCAGTGGAGAGCGCCTGCTGCTGCTGTTTGGCTGTGGTGCTCCTTTATGTAAACAGAAGAAAGCCTGGGAAGGAGCCAGAGACACAACATCCTCTCTCTGACCTCACATTCAATCTGCTCAGAATAGACCTTCACATGAGCAAAGAATCACGGAAATGTTTGTTCAAACTCTTATCTCAACTCTATATTTCCTCTGGGCTTCTGCAATGTGAGCTGCATGGTTTATGTTTAGACCTGTAGCATGCATTGCTAAACCCTCAGGACAACTCCCTGGCCTTTGCAGCTTCCAAAGTCACGTTTGCAGCACAGCAGATCAGAGAATATTCCACTGGTTACGCAATTTTTGCTAAAACCTACACGTTTACTACAAATATATACCCAAAATACATGTACCTTTAGCCCAATTTTAATAAAAGTATGTTTATATCAATCAATCAATTTATTACTTGTATAGCACTTATAAAAGCAGAGGCAACCAAAGTGCTTAACATAAAATCAGAAACGATATGATACAATAAAGAAACAATAAAATCAATTAAACAATAAAAGCAATAAAAATACATATAAAATGATATATAAATATCATTGTATATTGAATTTAAAATGTATTTTTCTTCTTTTTATCTAATAAATTTACCCTGGAAAACACTGTCTGACAAAGAACGGTTTGAGCTTTCATAAAAAAAAGCCTTTGCATGATCATTTTGATGGAACTAAATTTTAAAAGGTAAATTAACTTAGTAGTAATGATTACAAAGGAGAATCCTAACAGATTATGTCTTATACTCCAATATTCAGGTTTTACATGGATGCAAAACCAACACTTTCCTGCTTTTAAATTCAACTCACTGTATTTGCGTGAACTCAGTATACAGGTTTACACAACAGGAACCGGATTTTCACATCAATGGATTCTGTCAAGAACCTTATCAAGTCATGACCATTGAAACTTCACTGTAAACCTATGGCAGAAATCTACTTCTGACTTATTTTTACTTTTCTTTTTCAAATTATAAAAACCCAATTTACACAATACTGGACATTTAATAAATCAGGTTGATTAAAAAAACTGCGAGGATTCCGTGTTTTAGCTTGATTTTTTGTTGGTCATGTTTTACGTAGCCCCTTGTCAGTCATGTATAACAAAAGACCGAAATTTCACACGTGGAAAATGCGCAAAATGGAAAATACTTAGTAACGTGGTCTTTAGCGCAAAGTAGCTTTTCTCTGTTCTAGAATCCCCTGGAATTACGTTAATTGCGTCAACGGTTGAAGAGTTACTGTAGTCCAAAGCACGCCAACACTGGAGCTGCAGCTTCTGTTGTTTAGATCAGTAAAAACAGTTTGAAAGGGTTAAAAAACTGTTTCCAACAATATCCAGCCTGACATTGCAACTTGCAGAAAGTTCTGACAAATCCGTGAACACTTTACATTCATAATCTGAAGCACGCCGCCTCCCTTGTCCACATTGTGTTTCAGGTGTCGGCTAATCTCGTCTCACTTGTCTAGTGTTGCCGTTTCATCAAAATCTCCCTTTCTTGGCAGGCATTGCTGCAGCAGAACAAGCCTCTCTCCTATTACAAAAGGCTTGGTTTTAATAAGCGTCCAGGCTATATCCGCACTGTATTCGGTTTCCTCAGATCTTGAAAACACCGCCGTAAAGTAGCTGAAATTTACTGCTTTGCCCCCCTTAGGTTTTTTTTTTTTTTTCTCACAGGGAGATTCCCTTGCGCTGCTTCATTCACTCCTGCCAGAAATATTGCTTTGCTCTCCCTCGGCCTGTGGGAGAAATATGGAAATTTTTACAGTAAGAAGTTTAGAAGGAGACTAATTGGAGTTGTGCCAGGATAAGACACCCCCACCTTCCCTGAGTCCTGAGGCATTAAAGGCCTGCCAGCCATGCCTGAACCGGGTTGCGTCACACACACAGGCTTCATTAATTAGACTGGGCTTAAGTGGAAAGCTGCTCATTTGAGAGGAAAAGCACCACGGAGCACATGTTTCATAAGTGCTGCAATAAACAGCATATTATCCCAGAATTTCATTTTTGTTGCCGGTGTTTATGTTGGTCTGTGTAAGCTGAAAGACCCACTCCAATGAAAATGTTGTTCTTTGGTGTTTCAACATGTGGCTCTTTTTAATGATGGAAGACGTATATAAATAAAATAAAGCTTTATATTGTGTTTCTGAGTATTTTTTTATTCAAATTGTTGTGAATCAGAAACAGATTTAAAAAAATGCTGCAGTTGTTATGTATAACTACAATGGGCGTGGCACAAGTTCCCGGACCGCTTCATTCTTATGCATCCACTTACAGACAAATAGATCCATGAACCTCTTTATTTTCCTCATCTGAGCTGGAATCTGGCTCAAACCTCTACGGCTAGATAGCTCCATTATTGCTCGCCATTTTTGTTGCACCGTTGGGCTATGAGATGCTGGAAGGCAGCGGGAGAGTGTAAACAAAGAGCTCTCAGCCACAAGGTTTGGGGGGCAGGGTTGCCCCACACCAACTGTCCACAACTCAGAGGTGAATTTCAAGTAAACCATCACCGCTCTGCAGAAACTATAATCTAGAAAACTACAGTTGTTTTTATTTTATTTTGGCTAACTGAGACCACTGGGAACATGTCAAAAATAGCTTAAAAAGATCATTGGAGTGGGACTTGAAATTGTATTTTGTTTGAGTTTTTTGCCGATTGTTGGTCAGATTCATTGTTTACTTTATTCAGATTAATCTGGCTGGATTTTATGCCTAAACTCTATTGGCTCAGTTGGAACCAGTTTTGGATTTTTTAATGGGAAATTTGGAACTTAGGAACATTTAAAAATAAAAAGCTAAAATATTCACACTAAGAAGCTGATTTGACCTCATTAACCCTTTAACAATGGAGACTCCACCAGAGACACTTAAATAGGACGTTCTTTGACATACAGTAGCTCTTTGACCATTTGTGCAATCAACATGAATTAGCTGACTAACAAAACAGCTGATTTACATTGATTATGTGAGCACTCCACTGCATGAAAGTGTTGCATGTTTGTGCAAGGCTTCTTTTCTGCACTTCAGAATTCGCTCAAACTACATTAATTTTGTGAACAGTTGAAGAGTTATGGTAAAATGTCAACACTGGAGCTGAAGAACTAAGTTTTTGATTTTAGCTAAAAATGGCATAATGATCGTTAAAAGACCACTGGAAGCGCAAAAAATTATTGGGATGCTCTGAAATATTTCTTTATTTTACTTTAATTTTATTTGTCTATTTATGTAG
This sequence comes from Oryzias latipes, assembly GCF_053564925.1. NCBI lineage: Eukaryota > Metazoa > Chordata > Actinopteri > Beloniformes > Adrianichthyidae > Oryzias > Oryzias latipes. The sequence goes on along the minus strand of NC_136256.1, from coordinate 12,892,519 downwards.
ACTTGCTGGCGTGCTTCAAATGTTTACTCTAGTGTATAGGTTCTGATCAAACAGTTACATCCCCACAACCACCTCTATAATGGACTGTGGCAAACTAGCTTTGGACATGGCGACTGAAAAGTCTTTTCACACCTTCAAACCCTAATAGCTGTTAAAAACTTTGTGGACTTTCAGTAAAAAACTTTTGAACTTTTTAGGCTCTTTTTACTTCATAGCCAAAGGGGATTGTTTTGTTAGTGCTTTTTTATTCTTTCCGTGCAGTTTTTTTTACTTGTTTTAACTCAGGCTCAGCTGAGGAGTTTTGTTTAGTTTTAGGAAATCATATTCTTGCCCCTTGACTTGTTTTGATTAACTTACTCACAGTTTTAAAAAAAAAATAATATAGAAACTTGAGATCCCTCTTGGTGATATGTGCAGATGGGTGATGTCTGGGTGTAAACCGAGCCTTTAAAGCTTCATACCAGAACTCCTTTTAAGCTGTTCGAAAATGCTGCTTGTGGGAAATATGGGGAGGGTGTTTTTTCCCCCTTTGTCAAATACTAAAACTTATTTCAGCCGTTATTTAGATTCTAGAGTACAGGTTTTTTGGGTTGGAAAGAAAACCATATTTGCAAATCCAATGTGGTGGACATTTTATTTCAGCAGCTTGGCTGTTAGTTCAAAAAAATAAAATTTTAGAAAATAAAGTTTCTGCTAAAAAAGGCAGAGGGTCAAAAGTACCATTACCGTACAACACTGTATTTTCCATAGTTAAGAGCGCATCAGATTATAAGGCGCTCTGAACTATAAGGCACATTGAGCGAGACTAAAGATTTAGAGATAAATCCATCAGTCAGTCTTTAACAATTTTTCTGAAAAAAATTAAGGCATTTGAATGCACCTTTTGCGCAGAAAGTATTGTAGCTTTGGTGTCAAAACTAGCCTTCATACCAAGTTTCAGTAGAAAAGGGAAGGTTTTGGGGTCACCTTTAGAACAATTTTTATGAAGCAAAGTCTTCCATCACGCATTCTCCATGCTCTTAAAGACATATTCTGTGCACTCCAAACAGAACTGTGCTAGCTTTCCCTTTTTTTTTTCAACAAACACCCGACCTGTGTCTATTCACAGTCAGTACGGCAGGGCCCCCGTCCAGGGAGCTGTTACTCCAGCAAGTGACTTTTCTTTCCGGTCGTTGGTGGAAATAATTGCACACAGAGGCCATTACTCCACAGTTACCGGGCCATGTTATTCCTATCAACAGCCGGGGCTGCTCAGCGCATTAGTCAGAGTTTTGGATGTTTGTGAGGCATTAAACCCTGAGTTCAAGGTGGTGGGGGTCGACTCTTTGAGGAATCGGATGCATAATAAAGTAATTGATTCACTCAATACTGCTTCATTTCTAATGAGCACCATCTCAAGGCCACGACTAGAACAAGCTTTGTCCTATTGATTACCTGTTAGGTTTACTATTCTGCACTCTTTTGAGCAACATCACTTTTTATTGGTGTCAGTATATTTTTTATATACAAGAAAATCAGCTATTATCAGTTGCTTTTAGACTTTTAGGTTTATTTATTTATATTTAAATTTAAAAAAAAATAAAGATTGAAAAATAAACTAAATAAAAAGTCAACAGATTAAAACTTGTAGGTTTGACCACATGTTAACAATTTTGTAAAAACTAATTTGAGCAAAAGAAGCTACTTTTTGACATATTAGGGAGCTGTAACTTTTTGATTTTAAATTAACCCTATACAGTTTGTTGTTTGCATATAATGCAAATAAATGGTTAAAAACTTTGTTGCTTTTTTTTTTGTTTTTTTTTGTTCCAACTTCTTATTCGGCTCATGCTCTACGTTGGTTTAAGTTTTCTCTGCGTGGTTTTTTTCGTACTTCTTCTGTGGTTATAAGGTGTGTCATTCGTGATGCATCTTTGAGAATTTCACGTAAAGACCAAAACTTCTCACTTTTTCCAAGTTTATTCACGCATGACCAATTTTTCACATGTGCAACATGTGCGTAGCGGCTGTGTGACATGGCCTTAATTAAATATTACATTTTTTTGTTAACTCCAAAAGTGATTAGGTAAAAAGACGTGAATTTAACTTGTCTGAAAGATGCCTTCATAGTTTGGACCTAATAATGGAGCCGGTTAAATTATAATGATCATGGATTTTGTGGTACAAGCACCAAATTTGGCAAGGATCACCTGTTTTTGAAAAGCACACAAGAAAATCCGCCATCTTTACAAGTGGCCACCATTTTGGGTTTTCTCATGGCTGATATGCGTTTCTGAACAAGGGGATCCTTAAGGTATCAATGCCAAATTTTGTGCTTGTACCACGAAATGCACGATTTGTCTGAAATATGGACCTAACCAGGTCCGCTATAACAACAGTCTGCATGCATGTCTGTGTTAAAGAACAAAGAGTCTATGTGGAGTTCCAAGCCAAGAGCTCAATTGATCCCACTTGCCTTCTCAGTGCAGCAGTCTGCAGGACGCCCTGCAATATTTATCTTCACTGTGTTTGCAGCATACTTTCAAACTCTCCCAACGATTTCCCTCGCAGTGTAACCTGACGCCTCTGTCACCCTTTCCATTGTGTTTCTGGAGCAGAGTGGAAGACTTCAATGGTCTCCTCTGGAGTAAGCTCTGGAGAGACAGATTTACAATTGACTTACAGTCTTTTTGACCCCATTAGGCCCATGAGCACCTTTGTATCCACAGCTCTGGGGGAATGTGTGTGTCAGTGAGTATAGGTTTTGCAGACAGAGAGACAGAATGAAAGAAGGCAGTGAAGGAGGGGTTGATGATTCGCCCGGCTTCCAAGGCCACTGCCAAGCAGAGCTCTGAGCGTTGCATCAGGCCATGTTTATTTCATAAATGTTCTCCCCAGCTGTCAGTTTGAGAGGGCTTCATCCCCCCCTTACTCCTTTCTACAACTACCCACTGGAGTAAACAAGCAGCAGCACCTGCGAAACTGCTGTCCTCTCCTGAAACCGCTGACGCTAATGAGCAAGGCGAAAACGTGCAACGCAAGTTTCCATTGCTGCATCTTAAAGTGCAGACAAAGACGTTCTGTTGAAGTCAAGGAGGTTAGCAGTCGTGTCCAGGTGAAAGGTCAAAGACAAACATTAGCCCTAATATAACAGTGAAGCATCAATCAGCAAGGCTATACTTTACCCTTCTGCTGATGAGAGATGTATGACGAAGGGGGGAGGTCCAAAGGCCCTCCATCCCTAGGGTCCCATCTCCCTCCCCACTCATGTGGAAAATCTCCAGAAAAACAAATGCTTGGATCTTCACCCTAAGGCCAAGAAAAAAAAAATCCCATTGACTGCGTCTCTCCTGTATTCATTTGGAGCATGGCGTCTATTATGACATATCTGCCTTTCGCACTGTTTATGTGTGTATGTGTCACTCCGTCTGGGCTGGTTCTCCAGGCTGCCTGTGAGTCGTATCTAAATAGAGCTGTCAGCCACTTGTTATGACCAGCAGTTGGCCCTGGCAGCCTCTGGGTCTCTGAACTCCATGTGATTCATGGCTGGCTGGGGGACAAACACGGGAAGAGGAGTTCAAGTCTATGCAAACACAGAGGAAGAAGAGGGGGAAGGAGAGGAAATATGAATGTGAGAGGGAGGTTGGGATGGAGGGATAGAGGCGCCGTTGTGTGGATTGGCAGTTTGTAAGGAGTGATGCTGCAGAAGAGACTGGGTAAGTTTGGGTTTTTCCTGATTCTCTCCCCTTTCCTCTTCTTCCCAGTCACTGTCACTCTAATCATCATCCTTACTGCACTCTTGGCCTCATTATTTTCCATTCCCGCGTGTTTCCGTTACATTGCCTCTCCCTCTTCTTCCTCGGCATATTGATTGGCAGGAACCAATTTCTGAAATTTTAATTTCCAGTCGACGTTGCCTCAAACTTTTTCTGGTGTTTGTCTCGAAATTGACATGCAGAGAGGACCTGTAATGATACCATGGCTGAATTTGAATATTGTAAACATGAGCTGGCAGTGAATGTGGTCTCCTTAACTGTGCGTTGACTTTCTGAAAACAAAGTATGAACCAACAGACCAGGAATTAATAAATAATGAAACTTTGGAATGATTGAGCGACAAAAATGTAGCTGCAGTGTTATTCTTAGCCTTCACGAGGTTCCTGCTTAAATCATAGCCTTCATTACTCTAACCGGCCAAATGAGAGGTTTTCCGATCTCTACGTGTTACCCACGTGTCACTTGTTCTTTGACGATAAATATCACATCCAAATGTTCTTTGGAAGGAACTTCTAATCATGGACAGCAACAGTCCGTGTCAAACAGCAGATACAAAAGTATATGTCTCCACTCCGCGGTCTCCAATGGACCATCTTAACTCAAACGCCCTATTTCCACATATTATGAAGACTTAGAAATATGGGGAACTCAAAATGGCAAACTAAAGCTGTAATTATTTTGTAGGAGACAAAAGTGCCCTTCATGTAATAACAGCTTCGACACAAATACATAAATTGAAAAATACAAAGTCTGCCATAAGTCAATAGACCCACATTTTCTAAAGCTTTGGTCACCATACAGGGGGTTGATCGGTACGGGCACGGCGGATTTCAGGGCCATGAAGCGTTGTAAAGAGAAGTGTCCACATGTTAACAGGAGTATAGTTGTCTTGCTGTTCCCTTGAGGCTCACAGGGCCACTTCAGGGGAATTCATAAAAAAACGGAACATACCGTTGTCGTGCAGTTAGTGTATCGTGAAGTAGGTGTAGGGATAATGTCAGTTGGATGCACTTATGCAGTATAGGTGATGCTGTTGGACGGCGACCTTGCGAGTACCGGCTCCTAATGGAACAAATGCCGCCCGGGTAGTGCAGGTGATACGCAAGTGCCCAATGGACAACTGTAGAATGTCTCCACAAACTACTCGGTGATTGTCTACCTTCCTAAATTGTAACAATCAGGCTAAATGCAATGAGCACACACTTATCACATGAGCAGCACTAACGGGCCCCTTGCGCATTTAGAAGGGTCCAGTCCAGGACCAGATGCATGGATGATTTGATAAAACACCTCATAAGAGAAAGAAATACATGGAATTTGGACGAAAACATGCTTTAATTTTGATTAAAAAATATTTGATGTATTTTAAAACAGAACATTTGGGAGTTATTATTTCAAAATTGTGGCTTTTGTTCTTATTTTAGTGCCAATTGCACAAATGGTTTCATGTCCTTCAGGGAAAAATGCAAATTTAGAAAACGCTGCATTCATGTGGTGTTGGAATAATCAGACAAAGGACTGTCCAACTCAGAAAACACAGATGAACGTCAGAAAAACAACAAATTTTCAACCACCACATGAACACAAAATTGCTTTGTGGACTTAAGCAAAGTCAATTGATTTGTAGTGCACCATCTATGGGGAGACACCAACATTAGAAGGAAAATGAAAGATTATTAAGGAATATCAGTATTATTTGATCCAGTTTTATTCCAGTTTAGCGGGACAGATTAAATAGTTGGCTGCATGTGGCCCCCGGAGCGTAGTTTGCCCACCCCTGAGTGCCTTGGATTTTACGGCAATTCGGACACATGCTTAATAACTTTTTTTTCCATGAAGTATGACATCACCCATTGTAAAACCTAATAAATACAAATATATTTTGAAAACTATCTGTGAATCCATTGTGTTCTTATGACAACAACCTGGATGATTTATAAAAAACAAATGTTACATCCATTTTTTAAATATTTAATTATATCAACGCAATGCATAGGGGTCAATATTTGCCAATTGAGCTTCAATGCACACTGCTTTGTCGCAAAGAATCTTTGAACATTTTGCAGAATTACCACATATTCAACTTTAGGGATTATGTTTAAGCTTGGTTTAGTGTTACTGGATTTACTATTATTTGTAAAACTGCAAATGCAACTGGTGGAAAGTTGGTGACTATGTTTGGTAGCCGAGCCGCCACCAGTGTGTGAATGTGTGCGTGAACAGGTGAATGGGACTGTGACTGTAAAGCGCTTTGGGCTTTCGAGGAAGGTAGAAAGCACTATACAAGTATACACCATTTACCATTACCAAATGTGAAAATATTTCATTTTCTTCCACAGGTTAGGAACAGATTACCAGTCTTTCTCGCATTCACTTCTATTTTATCTAGTCTTGGTAAAAACACTTATGCTAAACTCAAAGGAACGTGATGAAGGTGATGAAGAGCTCCTCCAAAGACTAAATCATTTCACAAAAACAGACCCATAAAGCTGTAAAAAGCAACATACTAACCTGTTACCATCTTCCATTTTTTGCTTTTTTTTACGAGCTCATTTACGTTCACAGCGCTAAAATCTAGGCCTGTTCTTTAGCAAATGCTGCTATACTAATTTTGGCACACAGGGAATTGGAAGTCTTCAGGCCTCCCCAGCTTAAAGTGTAACCTCATCTTTAATGCTTTTAAGATCACAGACTGGAACACCGTCAGTGTTCATCATGCATCTTACGGGATGATAACATGCATGCAGACAGATGTCACCAGAGTCACTTCATGGCAGCTACAAGAATGGAAAAGTTGTGCTTACATCATACATGCTAATGTCTTTGTTTGCCACAGGCTATTTTATGCTAACTTCACAAGTTGCATGGGTTTAATGTGGAAGAAATTCACATATAAGTTCTTTTTTTAGACGCTTTTTTTATCACTTGGTCTTTACTTTTATGGCTAAACAACCATTTAAAAACATGTTTCTAATAACACATGTTAAGGTGAAAACAAAATAACCCTGCTGGCGGCTTCTTAGCGCCTTGGCATTTTTTACAATGACCTTGCATTGGGGCTATATCGAGAAAAATGTGCATTCCTCAAACCATTTATCCATTCATCTATCCATCCATCCAACTGACCATCTATCTATCTTTGTATCTGTCTATCCATCTGCCCATACATCCATCTCTTCGTCTATCTGTCATCAATCTCTAATCAATTTATCCATTGGCCTATCCATCTAATAATCTACCTATCCATCAGTTAATCTATTTGTCCATTCATCTGTCCATCTATTCATCCTTCCATGTTCATCCATCAATTTATCTGTTTATCTGTATCTATCTGGGCATTTTTAATGTTTTTAAAAAGACATACGTTAGGGTTAGAACAAAAAAAACCTTGCTAGTTAGGGACTTATCTTTTTTTTTTTTAAATGACCTTGCGTTGGTGCTTCAAGCGAGAAAACTGTGCGTTCCTCCCTTGACCTTGATTCATTATCATATTCCTACAGCTCAGATGGCTATCAGCATTCATCTTTGTGAATATTTAATTTGGCGTGATGGCCAAAACAGCCCAGTTTATCTCCAGAGAAACTGTGCTGTTACCCATTATTATTCTTGATGATCAAATAAATTTTTTATTGTGTGTGTGGAGATAACAGATTGTGCTCAAATTGATTACTATGCCATTTGATGGAGAAATGAACATATCTCCGTTTCACCAATTGAGTCTATTTTGATGGTGTTTGACTGTTGATCATTGATGATAATCCTGAGCGTATGTCTGAAGTGATGCTACATGGGAGTTCAAAAGGCCTGTGAATTTTTATTTTTGCACAGGCGTTCGCCGAGGCGCTGTTATAGTGCCGATAAGTGGATGTGATACTCCGTCGTAACCTCTGCGGGAAGTTTTGCAGCGCAGGGATGTCAGATGTGCAGCAGACAGGAGGTAGTGGTAAACACATGCCTGTGAGGCAAAAAATTTCAGCACTGATGAACACATTAGAATACAGCAGCCTAAACTTCAGAAAATACTCAAAGGATGTCTATTTTTTATATTTTTGGCATGATTTTATTTGTTTTACTCCTTTCCCAGTGAAGGTTGCTTCCTTGACTCCTCCTGTCTTCAGATGCGCTTCCACACAGCAGAATAAATTTGGATTAATTGTGGCCTTGGTGCCGGCTCGCTCCACTCCAGCTCAGTGACTGCTGGGAAGCAGCGGAATCATCTGCCACCTCTTCCCTGAACTGTTTTTCCCTCGTCATTACGCCGCGGAAGGTTTGCACGCCTAAAACAGAGGTAATTAAATCTCCCCGCTCTCATTAAAAAATCCAGCTGTCTGCCTCTGAGTAACCATGTCTCCACTAAGCAAATGTAAATTTTCATTTCATGGTGCTGGGAGAGGAATAGAAGGAGGCTGTTCTCCTAAAGCCGCCGTGCCCCTGCCAGCGCTGCACGGAATAAGGACTCCACCAAAATAACCGCCCTTTTGTTTTCCCGCTGAATTACACAGAGAAACGGCCCGTGCGTTACATAATTTGCAGATTAGCCGCAGTCATGTGTCTTTTGGTTACAGTCACGAACAGTAAGTCTATTCAGGTAACCCTGCTTTCATTTTCTTCCTTTTTTTTAACAAGTGAAAAAGTAGATGGCGGGTTTCAGCGATGTTAACAGATTTTTAATTAGCTTTTTCCTATTAAAAAAAAAAAAGCTCAGATTCCCATCCAAGATTAACACTGTGGAAACTTCTGTGAGGTTAACTGCGAGTTGACATGCCACGCACATTTCCTTTCCATTACGAAGAAGAATGGTTTTGCTGATTTGGGGAGATTGGACTAAATGAAACACTTTACGCCCCGTGGAAGTGTGACGCCTTTGACTGAGGGGAACACTTGCACTCGCAGTGCTTTAACGGCGAATCCGCTTTTTGAGGTCCCACTCAGCTGATGTGGCCGGAATTTTAACACACACACAAACCACAGGAAACGTCCAGAAACAAGTGCATTTAGCTCATTTTATCCAAAAGAAAACTGTTTCAACTGGATTACCACAGAAATAGTGTACTGCATTTGTCCCTGATCTTAAAGTACATTGAAAAGACAAACATTCTTCCATAGTTTCAGACGGCTCAGGGGTATAATTGAAATCTGCAGCTATAGGTGACAAAGGTGTTGTGCAACATGTGTTAATTTGGTAAAAACATAAAAATATGTTGGCTTGCTCTAAAGTGAAAACTTCAAAGGCCACAACAACTTTACCAAAGCAAAGGAGCTCAGCAGTTCTTGAAGTTGGTTTCCATGCTCATTTACCAGATATTGTTAGCAACATTCATCCATCCATCAATCTATCTATCCATCAGCCACACACCTATCCTTCTGTCTACTCCCACATCTGTCCAATAAATAAAGAAATCTGTCGGTCTGTCTCGTCAATTTATCCATCTACCTATCCATCCATCAATTCATCTATTAATATACCTATGTGTCCATCTATCCACCCATTCACATTTCTATAAGTTCATCCATCAATGTTTCCATTTATCTGTATATCTATCCATCCTTCTATCCATTCATACTCTCATTTCTATTTTTTTTCTGCTGCAGAGTGGTGAGTGTAGGTGTGGCCCTTTATAGCCTGATGACCAGTGACGTGCGGTGAGGTTAATGGCTGGTGAGGCACTGACGTCATCAGTCAGATTTACAAACATATGAACCATACTGAGTAACTTGTTCACCATTTAATTGACAACAGTTAACGTGTTTTGTTTAAAATATAATTTCAACGTGTTTTTTTTTCATATACAAACTGCAGCATAGAAAAAAGCACAAACGTTATTATCATCTTACCTTTACTTGTAAATAAAGTCCATACGCCGCTCCTTCTGAAGAAAATGACTTGCCGCTTGCTATCACTTATTCTATTGTTTTTTAACGTCACAATCTCAGGGCTCACCGGCGCCCCCTAACATGAGGCACGAGAACTACTGGCCTCACCGAGCGGCTTTTTTGCCGGCGTTTAGCGCTCAGCACAAGAAACGCGTCCCTCACATACAGTTATTTATAAAAACAAACACTGTACATCATATACATCTGCTAAATTATGTAAACTCAGCTCATATAGTACAAGTTATTGAACCGACATACAGAGAGACAGCAGTACGGTCTGACTGCATAGGTATTGCGCAATCCAAAGTGAGGCTCAGCGGGCTGGTGCCTCATCGCACGTCACTTCTTATTATCTGAACGGCAAATGCGGAAATTCAGCGATTTTGAAAAGAAAAAACACCCAAAAATGGTACATTTAAATGGAAAATGACTGCAAAGCACAAATTACTGATTAAATATAATAATTGCAATTATTTTTTCTCTTTTCTTCCCATAATGAGTAATAATGGCAGGTGGCAGGTGCCTCACCTGCCTCTCCTAACTGCACGTCACTGCTGATGACGTGTCAGAATAAACACACTGACATTTAAACCTAATTTTGAATTTCAGTCAACCAACTAACAAAACTGCAGTGTATTCAAGTGGTTTCTTTTTGGCAGGACTTAAGGCCCGTACACACCGGGACGAATATTCGCCAGACGTTATTCACCAGCGTTTTTCGCCATGTTTTTTGTGTTCACACCCAAGCGATTTTCGCTGACGATGAGCGGAGCGAACATGCAATTTCATTCCCGGACATTAGATGGCGCTTAATGTAAACAGAAATACTCCTGTACACAAGGTGGCGCTGCGCAACTTTACGCTTCTTAAAGTCGCTTTTCACTCAGAAGAAGAGAGCAAGTATTTACGTGCTTGTCAGAATCATACAAAGAAAACATGAATATTTCAAGCATCAGTAGCTCCAACTGGTGCTTGGTTCGGGGATATTTTAGAATGTCCGTCATTATTTCTTCGCGGCTGTGTAGATGCTACTTGGCGTCTATCTTCTTCGCTGGTATGTGTGCTCAGCGAGGCAGTTTTGTGTTTGAGCGCCCCCAAGTTGTGTTTTACTGTAACTTCAGAAGCTCCAGACACGTGTGCAAAAGCACCATTCTCATTGGTCGAATAGATTTCGACGCGTTGCGTCGAAAAAAAAAACGAACCCGAGGCGTTTTTGTTTTTTTTGACGCTTTGACGCGTGGCGTTTTTCGCGTCGGTGTGCACACTCTCATTGGTGCCCTTTGTTTAGTCACGAGGCGTTAAAATTCGTCCCGGTGTGAATGGGCCTTTATGGTATCACAATTAATTTTTTTTACAATTAAAGAAAAGTTAATGCTATTTATCATCAATACTTTCTTCTTTTCTTTACTTAAACTCTTTGGATAACAGAAAAGCAAACTGAAATAATGGGACATTTTTTTATCTGATTTAAATTTGCAATTTTTTTGTTAAATGGCCTTTTTACGGTTTTTCTCAGTCGCTTTGGTGCATTTCTCACAAAAGAATTATGACATTCGATTGTTCCATCATCATGGATTCATTCGATTGTTCTCAGAGTCCTAACTTGTGATTTTGATGACAGTTACACTTTCATTGACAGAAACACTTGCTTTTGAAAATCAAATTATCCATTTTGAATAAGGGACTTCCTTTTAAAGCACGAACTATCTATTTTGAGCTATTGACTTGCTTTTGTGCAACTTATTTTGATTATGTGACTCACAGTTGCAGGTTACCATGTTTTGCCGTTTGCACTAATTGTTGTCAGAAATGCTTTAGCAGTAGTGCAAACTTTAATACTGTTGTGGGAAATTCACCGAAGTGACTGAGAAAAACTGTAGAATGCATGATATTTAATCTATATCACTTTATTCCAGATCTTCTATAATGTTTTTTGTTGGTGGCAACAGACATAATGTAGTTGACGATGAAGTATTGAGATTAGAGCAGATGTCCATGAGCAACCGCAGATCGTCATGGACGACCCTCTTGAACACTCATTTGCTGATTCTACAGAAGAACTTAAGAAGAATCCTATCTTCAAACCATGTTCTGATAAGTGGATTCTCATGTCTTTGGCTGTTGAAAGTTGACTGAAAGCTAAAGTGTTCATGAATGAAGCAGCATTCACTTTAGCGTATGATGGGCACATTGCACTGTCTTTACCCAAAATTGGCACATGTGCTTGGAGGAGCCTTGGTGCAAAATGTCAAAGCGTTGTAAATCTCTCTGTGCTTTTGTTCACAGCTCTATCCCCATATATTAAAGACTTGGTGTCATATAATTATGGGTGGGCACAAACCTCAATTATTCATTTCTCCTTTATGATCATATTTTAAACGGTTGGCACTTCCTTGAATTTAACCCTTGTGCTATCCTGGGCACTTTAACATTGGGAGTTGGGTCATCTAGACCCACTAGACAGTGCGCTAAACTTTTTTCTTCAATGATTTGTGATCTTCACTGGTGTCCATGGATTACATGAAATCCTCCACATTTATCCACCTTTGTCATGGTAGGGAGAACACGTCAATAGTCATCTTGACCGCATAGGATAGCACAAGGGTTACAAGGACGCCATCCATACGACACTACCAATTCAGAGTCCCTGCTTGGTCAAAGCTCAACCTGGTTTAACTTTCAACTCACGTTTAATGAATGTAGAGCCTGAAAACGGTCCTAAGAACTTGGGTGGCAACACAAGAACACATACGCACATTCAAATAGACTTTTCATTGTAAGTGGCCACTTTAACATGCGTTGCTAATGGCGGTGTGAACATAGCAAAATTTAGCTCCACTTTCATGGATGATCTGTGGAACAAACCTTACATGAGTTGTCTAATAGTTCGTCATTTGACCTGTTCAAGCTTTTTATAAATGCTTTTTGATGGGATGCTGGTTTTTCTTTTGTTTTTGGAGCAGCAAGAAAACATTTTGTCACTTAAATTTACAGGAAAAAAAACAAGTACAGATGGCAAAATCACATGAGCATCAGCAGTCAGGATGTTCTCACGTTTGGCTTATTAGTGCGAGGAAATGGTTGCGGCATAAAAGGCCATTGTGGTCACGCAAAGAGATTTCAATACCTATCACAGGCATTGAGTCAGAAATGAAGATACTGTGGATTGCTGAGCTCTTGCGCTGCACTGTGAGATTTCATTTCACTTTCATGGCTTGGGCATGAGGTCTGAAGATGTGCCTATCTCTTCTGTCAATCATCCAGGCGAAAACAGCAGAGCAGATCTATAATTCAGCTACATGGGAGCTCATACAATTCATAGGGGCTGGATGTCTCTTCTTTCCAAATCCAAACCTCCCCCTCTACTCCTTTTTTTAAGGCACTTTTCTCATCAGTTGTGCAGCCAGTTGAAGGCTCTTTTTGCACTTGTCTTCCTGACCACCCACCAACTCTGTCCTCGTGGTCAGCAGCACACAGATTGAAGCCCTCCCATTAAAATCCAATTACTTCTGATTTTTTTTTCTGTGATGACACAGGACAGACGGAAAATGGCTGTTTATTCAGCAGCCTTGGCTTTGACACGTCATCTTTTCATTTTCTCAAACCCCAGAGGAGCAGAGGCTCCTCCAAAGACATGAGGTCAAGTGTTGTTGGTGGCTTCAGACAGGACGGCTGAACTTCAATGCTCACTTTCCAGGATAGTAGGAAAAAAAACTGGGGTTGCAATTCTTTTAAAAAAGCTGCATCTGATGGCTGAAAACATGCAGTTTTGAATCATTCTGCAGATAGTAAAGAGTTCTGTTGCCAGCTAAAGGTTGCTAGTTGTAGTGCATCCTATTGGCCAATGGCAATGCAAAATTTGGAATTTACTCATGAACTCAATAAAAACCATTGATTTTAATTTGGTGTAATTGGGTTGCACTGAAAAGTTGAAGGAGACAAATCTGCTAATTTGCATTTTTTGGGGGGGGATACCACAACATTTTTTTGTGGTCTAAAAGGAGCAGAGACCCCATTTAATAAATATTTCTTAATCGTTTAATACTGTAGCGATTGACAGCAACAATTTAATTCATTTCAATGTAGTTTTATTCATATAGCCCAATATTACAACAATAGTTGTCTCAATGGGATTCATACCGGTAATTGTAATATAGACATGAAATCATAAAAAACATAAACAACAATTCATGGAATTCAATAGGTAATGGCTAGACAGGGAACAACACTTCAAGCTAGTGTAACTTTTTGTCTGTTTGTGCAAATAAAGTAATTCCAAGAGATTCTAAAGCAAGGAAAAGCAGTTTTACGCCAATATGCTAAGTGTAGCAAACCCTCTTGTCTATAGGTCAGAATCAGTTGGTTTACATTACTTGCGTAAAAACTTTACGATTGTGAACGCTGCTTTTTGTCTGCTTCAGAATCCACTGGAATTACTTCAAATACATAAATGGTCAAATGTCATTATCACACGAATGCAATGTTGTTATCATGAGAATCCAATGTCTTAATCATTAAAAAAAATTGCCAAAAAAAGCAAGTTAGGCCTTTAGCAACTTACAAAGCAGCTTTATAGATAGTTGCCTGTTGATAGCTTATTTATATAAAGAGGAGAAACAGAGTACATTTGTAGGATAAGTACTCATAGCTGTGGTCCAGATTTAGAGCAGTCAACCTCTGATTGGAAGATCACAGGTTCAGTGTTTGCCTATGTATCAAAATGTCCTTGGGCAAGACTGAACCCCGTATTGCTTCTGGTAGTTATAGGCTGGCGCCAGTGTTCAGCAGTGGAGCCACCATCAGTAAGTGAATGTGTGTGTGCATGGGTGAATGGGACTGTGACTGTAAAGCGCTTTGGACCTTCTAAGAAGGCAGCAAAGCGCCATATATGTATACGCCACTTACCATCTTCCATCCTCGGCATTTCCCAATCTTCCAATTAGGCTGATGTGAATTTGTAAAGGCAGGTTTATTTAACATTTTAAAGTGTTGGCATCTTAAAGAAGGAGCGCAAAACTGGTATGTAGGCATTGTTAGCCATTTATCAGCTAAAGCTTGGGAAGATGCAACTTTTTCTTTTTGGATGTGTTCTATTGGTTTAGAGCAGCATTAACCCTTTAACACCGAAGACCAGCAACACCTAAACAACACGCTCTTTGACTTATTATAACTCTTCGATTTTACTGATGTAAAGCTTTGGGTGTCGGTATTTTCTCGGCTTCAGAATCAGTTGGAATTACATTATTTACGTAAACCAGAGGTGTCCAAATCCAGGCCATGAGGGCCGCCATCTGCTAGTTTTCCAGAAACCCTGCCTTATCTGCTTATGATTACCTGGATCAGGGGTGTTTAGCCAATAAGGAGCTTCAGTGGCAGGTTTGTTGGAAAACATATGGGACACCGGCTCTCAAGGCCTGGAATTAGAAACTCCTGGCGTAAAAGGTTGAAGAGTTAAGATAGTTCAAAAAACACTGGAGCTAAAGCTTGGTATTAAAGAGTTTTAAAAAAAACTATGTAGTGTTTCTCCTTTACTGTCTTTTTGCGTTTTTTACTTATGATCATGGATTTATATGTTTTCTTTCTGACTTTGATTCTTTCGTGCGTGTCCTTGGTTGCTATAAACGCACACCTGAGTGTTGTTCCGCCTCGTCTTTTCTTTTTGACGTCTCTTCCGATTTCATTTGTGGTCCATCAGTCTTCCCTCTTTTTGGTTTTCCACCGCCTTCTCTCACAGACACGCCGGCTCCTACAAGCCCTGAAGTCAATTTCTTTGAGGACGTCCATACATCAGTTCACCTGCACGTTTTGAATACGCTGGAAGGAATCGAACACCCTGTGAGCCCTAAAAATAACCTAAAGACAGTTGTTCGTTAGTTGAAAACAGCGTTATTAGGCAGAAACATTCAATATTACCTAAGGAAACCACCAGTCATGTTGAGCAGAGTCTCCAGTCAAGTCGCTTCCTCCAAAATTCTTACCAATAAAGTCCTGCACTACAGTAGCTGCAGGGTTTCCGTGCAGGCACATACAAGCCCATTCATTATAAATTTCATCACATGTCAAAGCCGTTCTGCCAGACGTGACTCTGAGGGGCTTTGAACTGCTTAATGTTTTTCTCATTTTTTCCAGGGGATGTGAAGTCTGTACATTAAAATCTGGAACTTCTGCAACTGCTAGTCTAGTGGCCTTTTTTTTAAATCAGTTTATACATTTTGGTCAAGCTTGGGAGGGCCAAATGATGTCTACACCTGAGCACCATGCAACTTTTGATGGAAACTTTGACAAATGTTATGGAACTAAGACAAAGTTTTTCTTCAAAGAAAGGTGCTTTTACTTTATCTTCAACTTCCTATTAAAAAAAAGGCAGGAAGGGGGCAATCAGTGCTATGTCTCCTTTTCAGAAATAGCTTCCACCAGTAAAGGAGAAAAGCAGGTGCCAGGTGCTCGGGGAACCCCCGGATGCAGACGCCACGCACCGGGTTTGACTTCCGCCGAGCCCTGACAGCCTGAAATACGTCTGCTTTGTGATCAGCAGGAGAAAATGTGGCGATGGGGGCGATTTCTTTGAAGGCCGCCGTCAGTCTGTCACAGCTCGAAGCTTCTGGGGGATGTTTTCATAATAACGTCCTGATTCAAACAGCAGACCAGGTTGAGAGGCTTCTGCCACGTTTCAGCAGAGAAACGCTCTCAACAGAAAGACAAAAACCTGTTCCTGACAGATACGGTCAACAAATGGAGGCCTTGGTTTAGTTTTTTTTTTTTAGTTCTGCCATTTGAACAAAAAAAACAAGTGGTTGTGCTCAGGCAAACCGTGTAATCTCTGCGTGCATTTCTCCAAACAAAACCTCAGCTTCTGAATGGATTCTGCATCATCCAACTCAAGCCGTGCAATAACAACTGGACCGCCGCGGCTATTTTCAGACTTGCCAGATTTTCCTTGAAGGGATGCAACACTTAGTGGTTGAGAACGCCACCCCTCTCCACCCCTACCGCTCAGCTGAGTTTGTTTTCATGCAGGTAACATCTGCAGCTAAAGTTTGCAGTTTTTCCAATCCGGGATTCTTGGTGTTTAAGGGAAAAGGAAAAAAAAAAACTTTTAAAGTTAGAAGTGTTGTTTGTTTAAAAATCACACTTTTCTAACTACTGTGGCTCTGAAAGGAAAAGTTCTGACAGCTGGTTGAAGAGGTTTTGAACCGTTTTCACTCCAACTCAGAGGCGGAGCTACAAGTGACAAGAGGGGGGCAGGTGCCCCACCCGGCAAAAAGCTTCGCCTCACCCCCAATTCTAGAGTCAATATTAGCATCATTGTTGACAAAGATTAGGAAATCATTAATGCAAGCTTCTTTAAGCATTAGTAATAGCATCTCAGCTAAATGAACTGCAGTTTTAACACTAATAACAATAAAAAATATGACTGTTTAAAATGCATTTTTGATCCCTTTATTTGTAATGGCCGTTAACACCTCTGCCACCCTTCCAAGGTTTTCTTCCACCCTCTTTTCCCCCCATATAAAATGTTCTAGTTCCACCACTGGTCCAACATAACAGTCATCTAACCCTGAATAAAGATAGTTTACCTGTCGGGTTCCAGATAAATCATCATTTCCTTATGAAAAATCAGGTAGAAGGGCTGGAATTACACTATATTACCAAAAGTATTCACTTATCCATCCAAATGATCAGAGTCAGGTGTCCACTTCATTCGATCGTGCCACAGGTGTATAAAATCAAACCGTCAGGCATGCAGACTGTTTTCACAAATATTTTTAAAAGAAGAATGGCGCTCAGTGAATTCCAACGTGAAACTGTCATAGGATGCCACCTGTGCAACAAATCCAGTAGTGAAATTTCCTCGCTCCTAAATATTCCACAGTCAACTTCAGCTCCAGCATAACAAAATTGAAGAGTTTGGGAACAACGGCAACCCAGCCACCAAGTGGTAGGCCCTGTAAAGTTACGGAGAGGTTTCAGGAGAGACTAAAGCGCAAAGAGATCGCCAACTTTCTGCAGTCAATTGATACAGAGCTCCAAACTTTGTATGACCTTCAAATCAACCCAAGTACAGCACGCAGACAGCTTCATGGAATGGGTTTCCATTACCGAGCAGCTGCATACAAGCCACACATCAACAAGTGCAATGCAATGCGCCGGATGCAGTGGTGTAAAGCACGTTGCCACTGGAGTCTAGAGCGGTGGAGACGTGTTCTCTCTAGTGATGAATCACACTTTTCCATCTGGCAATCTGATGGAGAAGTCTGGGTTTAAAGATTGCCAGGAGGACGGTACATTCAGGACTCCCCAGTGAGAAATTTGGTGGAGGAGGAATTACTGGCGTGGGGTTGCTTTTCAGGACTTGGACTTGGCCTCTTAGTTCCAATGAAAGGAACTCTGAATGCTTCAGGATACAAAAATATTTTGGACAATTTCATTCTCCCAACTATGTGGGAACAGTTTGAAGCGGGCCCCTTCCTCTTCCAACATGACTGTGCACCAATGGCAAAGCAAGGTCCATGAAGACATGGATGACAAAGTCTGGTGTGGATGAACTTGACTGGCCAGCACAGATTCCTGACCGGAACCCGATAGAACACCTTTGAGATGAATTAGAGCGGAGACTGAGAGCCAGACCTTCTCCACCAACATCAGTGTGTGACCTCACCAATGCACTTTTGGAAGAATTGTCAAAAAGTCCTTTCAACACACTCCTCAACCTTGTGGACAGCATTCCCAGAAGAGTTGAAGCTGTAATTGCTGCAAAAGTTTCACCGACACCATATTGAACTCCATGGGTTAGGAATGGGATGGCACTTCAGTTCATATGTGAGTCAATGTAAGTGAGCCAGTACTTTTGATAATATATATAATAATATACTGTATGTACCTCTGACCCCACTTGATGTGAATTTCACTTCAGTGCATTTGGATATGACAACAATTTTAAATAAATTCATTGACTGAGCTCCCTATAGTGCGAAAATCATGATTTAGTTGTTTATTTATTTAAAGCAACGCTCAATGCACAAAAGAACATTGATCATGTGAATCATAAAAAGTTGGAAGTTGCCGTAACCTGGCAACATTTTCCTAATTTCCATCTGTAGTTGACATGGTTGAAATCTGACGAAATAGAAATTTTATGTGAAAACGTTCAGTATTAATTCACTTGGATTTTTCTATCTTATTTACCTTCTTTTAATGGTCCAGGACTGAGCATCTTATTTTGTGGCGTACCTACACACAACATGGGAAACGTGTCGCTCCGTCAGGGCATCATCACCCAGGTGCACCAACAAAAGCCCTAACAGATCTAAGCAGTGACCCCTGGGAGGGGTCATGTAGGACTCCAATCTAAATTCCTCTCTGACAAAACCCTTAAAAAGCAGCATGAATGGGCTGTCCATCTGCGCCACAGCACCTCCAATAGACTCCTCAACAGGCTGCAGCTTGAAGACATTTTGGAATGTCACTTTTCTTGGCATGAGGTGGAGCTAAAAGAGGTTCAAGTTTCAAATTTAACCGAGGTCCACAGCCACTGTAGGTAGCTAACTGGCTTTGCTAACTGGCTTTGCATGGAGCTGCTGTGAAGGCCTCAGCGCTGGGGCTGCCAGAGAAACCCCCCAAGGAAGGGGGATATTCTTCTGGGCTGCACTCCGGCTCAGGGACGTCCACAAGCCTGTCCCCCACGATTATTCAAAGTGTGACGGCGCGGTTTGCTTCACTATCAGGGAAACGCAGGCTTGCCTCCGGTTGCCCACTCACGCCCTCCAAAATGAGGCCTTCTGGTACCTTCAGCGTCGCCACCACAAGCAGCGCAGAAGAGCTGGCCAGGAGGTGTTTTCAGGGGGCTCGGGTCCTTTCAGCCTTTGACAACCGTGGCTGCCTAAATGCAGGGCTGTGACCTTGGCAACCGCTCTTCTCCCCCTCTTCCAAATCCAAATCAAGCCAGGAGGAGAGAAGTCTGAGCCTAGTCGGCTAACGGAGTCACTCTCTTTGATAACCACAACTATAAACTGATGAAATGATAACTGCCTCCCCTCAAGATGGCAATTTTCTCTGAGAAAAGAAGATAAGGATTCCTACGCATCGTCTAAATTCTGTCAAGCATGTTTGGTCTTCACCAGAGAAGCATCGGATAAAGAATAAACTATGTGGAGACCAGTATCCTTTGTATGAATGCTTGTGTGCCTCAGTCTAAATAAAAGAGTAGGGAAGAAAAAAAAACTGCCTGTGCTGACAGTGTCTCTCTGTTTCCCCTGCAGAATTGAGTTGCACTGGCATAAGCACACCCCCTCTTTTCCTCCTTCACTCTATTGACTCTGTGGATAATCTTGACTCCCCGGAAAAAATCCTTAAGCAGCTGGCCACAAACCTTGTGCTTGAGTGCACATGCATACAATATCTCCCTCCAGCCCTGAGGCTGTTTTCCCCCTTCTCTCCTTTTTTTTCTTTCCTTCCCAGTTTTCCAGTGAGATTCTAAAGCCAACATGTCTGAAAAAAACAAAAAAAAAAGATTTGTTGGTTGGGTCTGGAAGCGTGTGCCAAAATCAACACGGCTTCTCTCCTCAGGGAAACCTGCAGCAAATTGGTCCAGCGCTGGGTTTCTGTTTCCTGACTCAACAGCCGCCAGGCCCCTGCACTGAAACCAGACACTCGTGTCCATTTTTGTTTAGAAAAATAGAAGCCGGCCACATGTCGAGTGGTGCGGCAAACGGTTGAAACGGTCCCATTTCCTGTGTAAGCAGGTAGCCCATTAGAGAGCCTGTCTGCAGCTGCTGGGTTCCCTTCACTGTGGACCATGGCTTCATGGCCCTGCAGCAGCACGTCTGCATCTCTCTGGGTTAAACTGACACATTTTCCGCACTTCCGATTATAAGGCACACCGTCAATGAATGGTGTATTTTTAAAATTAAGTCATATGTAAGACGCACCAAACTATAAGACGTATCAAGCAACAAGAAAAAATTCAGTAATAAGTCTGTCAGACGGATACCGCTAACACAAGCGTTACCGTGACTATGTTTACACTTCACCTTCTTGGTGACACATAAACTAAACTAAGTCCAACACAGCTACACATTAGCCGTGCTGGCGTATTTACAAAAACACCCAACCTTGTTTCAATTTGTAAAAAAAAAGACTGATACCACTAAGTGTGTTACTATGACTACGCTAACTTTCAATCTTGTTAGTACCGCGTAAAAAAAAAACAGTCTGACACCACTTTGTCTTACACAATTATTCACAGCAACACCCAACTTTGTTTGCAACTTGTAGAAAAACAGACTGATACTGCCAAAACGAACTTTAATATGAATATGCTAACTCCCAACAACAATAACAGGTAAAAACAAATGACACCACGTCACCACTATACATATCCACGTTAGCGTATTCACACTAACACCCAACCAAACATTTTGAGAGAGCGCCATAGACCTCTCAAAATTGTTTCGACACCAATAATAACACCTAGAATAAATGTCCTGAATGTGCAGATTTTAAGGCAAACTGTCGGTTTTTTTTGTTAAATGAAGGCTTTTAAGCGCGCCCTGAAGTGCGAAAATATGGTTCCATTTTAATCTCTGACTTTTGAACACAGCACTGCCTTGAGCTGCAGCTCCTGCTTGGACAAGGTGCACAAACTCTAAATTATGAATGAAAGGATGGAACAGGGGGTGGTGTCCACAGTCAGCTTCCGGTTGATACAGCATGATACAGAGGTGGGCAATCATCGCCCTAGCGAATTCTTTGTATTGTTTCACTCCTTAACATCGAATTCGAACAGACAGCAGCAGATGACATTGTGTGAGAGGAATTTGAAGTTTGATTGAGGAATTTGTTTTTGATGTACGAGGGATAGAAAAGTCAAACCTATACTTATTGGACTTTGACGTTTTAGGGGCAGAAGAGATGTGCAGGTAAGTAAGGGTCCAGTACTATTGACCAATCTCAACAGAAGAGTGGAATAACAATCAAAAAGCCACTTTAATTGAGTGCATCTTAAAAGATGCATTTAAATTGTACAAGTTGTGACCATTTTAAGATTTGGATTTGAAAATCACCTAATTTATTTTGTTTATTTAACAGATGTTTACATTTTGGTCAGTGGCTCAAATACTTTGGTATTTTTGGGTATAGATGTCAGACAGAATACTAACTCTGATGAACTTTTGATATAATGTAAAAGTGTTCCCAGTAATCTTTTAATTAGCCTTTTTTAAGTCAAAATATGAGTCGTTTGGTAGTCGCGCAGAGCATCCCCATCCCCCTTGCCCTCCTACATGATGAGAGCTCTCTGTTTACTTGCTCTCCCTCTAGCTTACAGCCCCTCACACCACCGTGTAAGATAATATTCCTTGCAAGACAGAGAATACAACAATTTTTATTAAAACAGGGGTCTTTTTTATTTTCTAAAATCCATTAAGTCCCTGATTGTTAAAAGTTAAACTGGTTTAACTTTCAATGCTCGTTCAATGGCTGAGCATTTTGTACGTAGAGCCCAAAACGTGGAAGCCTGAAACAAACCTTTACGGGTGTTTCTAGACTTTTCATTGGAAGTTGCTGCTTAAACACGTGTTTTTTTTAAGGGTGGCGTTGAACGTAGCTACAAAGTAACGATAGTTTAAAGAGCATGTGTTATGTTAGTGTCACTTGTTATTGATGTCATTGCGTGCTGTTGCAGGCCCCACCCTCATCCCCAGTGCACTCGAGCTGACCTGTTCACATACAAAAGCAATCAGAGCAATGACTTGTGATGTGGCACTTACCACTTTTTCCACTAAAAAAGTTTCTTGACCTCTTTGCTTTTGAAATTTGATTATTTTTTAAATATAAATATATAGATATATAATAAACTGACCAAACAGGGTTTTTCTTTTCATTGTACTTTTAGTGTCTCATTTATTTTATTCTCAACCTCAGCTCTGACACGTAAAATATTTCCTTACTCCTAGTAGATTTTTCTTCCTTTTCCATCTTTGTCTGTTTTTCCACACTGTTTTCAGCTGTATTTTATTTTTGTTCTTATTGATGTTTCCCCAACAAAGCTTTTTCTGGGGCTGTTTCCGACCTAACTTTATGCCGGCTCCAGACCTGCATGACCAGCCACACTTGATTGGAACACCTGAACACACATCCTCAATGAATTATGGTCACCTGTTTCCTTTGGAACGCAGTGGATTTTGCCCACATCCTGACTCAGCTCTGCTTTCTTTACTTCCTTTTGCAAAAGGCCTTCAAAGAGCAGAGATCCACATATCTTGGGGCCAAGGATTTGAATAGGCCATGTGTCGAAGTCGTATAGAGAAGGCAAAGGAGAGTAAATACAACATTGACAAAACATATTAAGCCTTAGTCACAACTGGGCTTATGGGTGGACACAGGCTGTCTGTTCAGGTTACACAAAGTATCTAAACAAAGCCTGTTAAGTATCATCTTTATGTGCAGCATTTGTACGGGATCAGTAAGAAACCAACACCCGCAACTTAAAGCTGTGTCACACACATTTTCCGCATAATAATTGGTCATATGCGAATATACGAGGAAAAAAGGAGAAAAGTTGTGGTCTTTAAGAGAAATTTTCGCAGATGTATCACAAATGAACCTCGTCAAAACCACAGAAGTACGAATAAAAAATGCAAAAATCAACTTAAATCAACTTAAAACATGAAGTATTATTATTGCACTGTTTATGTGAGATTCATTAGTGATTTGTGCGTCAATACTTAGCATCATTGGGCCATTTACACGTTAGACCTGTTTGCCAAAACCCCGACAGACATCTGTGCACATCAACGAATGACGAATGCAAGAAAACACGTATGAATTATGTATATCACACTTGTATCATGAAAGACCAACATTTTATAATTGGGTTAGTGGGTTGTACGCAGTGGCTGTGTGACACAGCCTTAAACAACAACTAGAGTGTAGTGTAACTGTACCTTGCAACAGCATCTCCCATTCATCATGAGTGCATTTAACTAACATTATTCTTACAACAAACTTTACGATACACTCTTCAAATACACAACAACCGTTAATTCCATTTTCATATTTTCTATTAAGGTGGTCGCAGGAACCTCAGATGAACTGTGAGACTCACCTGCACTCCCCTTGAGATGCAGCCACTTCTGTCTACAACCCTCCAAAAGTTCGGACAACCCAAAAACCTGCAGCACGTGTACGGGTCAACTAACTGACTAACTAGGTGACTAACTAGGTGTTTAACGATTAATCAGCTTAATTGATTAATCGAATTATATTTCTACGATCTAACCAGATTGATCTGTCTGAAACAAGTTGTTGATCAAATTGACCTGTACCAATATGAAATTGTTTGAAAATTAAATTAATCGATTATATCAGTATTGGAAAATACCACTTGAGTTAAGCATGGGAAGTCTATTTATTGTAATATAAAAACAGTGAGGTGTTGTAGCGGAACTTGACCAAATCCAAATTAACCAACGTTTTACCATTTTATCAACACCTCTGTAGATCCGGCATGCCCACCTCAGAGAAGTATCCCAGCATCAAAAGCTAAGTCCTCCTTTGGGATCATCCAGTTGACGTAGCACCAGGCGATTAGCATAAACCCAAATTCTTAACGAGAGGAAACATTTTCATAAACCATCTCCCCAGCAGGGTGGCCTCAGCTGCAATGGACTCTTTGCACAACTGGAAAAATCGGTTTTCTCTGCCTCTGCGCCGTCTGAGTGATTGTCTCGGCATAATCAAGTCACATCTGCATTGATGGTTCCTAAATCTCAATTTACCCTCTCCTTTGAGAGGAAAACTTAAGTTTTTCTGTTGAAAAAGACAAAAGCCATAGGGGAATTGCTGAGTTTAAGGTTAATAGTGCTGCGAATACGCTTCATGTTTGTTTGAAAAGGCATGATTTACCCCAAATTTCCATGGTGGACTACAGGGTGTGAGGCTGCAGCTGCACAAATGAATTTGTCATCAGGTTTAAAGCTTTTCTGGCAGGCCATCCTTGAGTCAGCCAAGGTCCTTGAAGTGAGAAAAGCTCTCCTGCTGCTCTCCTCCTCTGCATCCCAGCAGGTCCCTCGGATTATATTCACGTCTGCCATCAAAGTCTCTGACAGGCCTTAAAGGGAGAGCGGCTCTCCTCCAGCTCGCCTAGAAATCATTCCCACAGGATGCCAAGGTGAGGCCTTTTTTATTGGCAGCTGCTTATTTATTGCTCTGGGATTTTTTTCTTCCAACTGTCTTCAGCTCAACTCCCACAAGACCCTGTTAAGCTATATCTGGATCGTGTCAGACTAGACTAAAAGTTTTGGAATCTAGAAGTAGACACTAAAAATCACATGATCTACAACAAAGATAAATAATTGTTCCTCTCTTTGCTATGTCCTCATCTGTTTTCAAATTTAAGCAACGAATCTCAATCATCATCATCAGTGAGATCATCCAAAAACCTACTGATTACTCCACTTTTTCCTTTCCATTTCAAACCATATAAAGAATTTTTGCGTCTACATTATGCTTATATAGATGAGTTGCATCCAAAGAACACCATACACATTGCGAAACATGGGGGTGGAAGAATCATGCTTTTTTGAAACGGGGACAGTACGACCAATCCACATCAAGGAAAGGAGGAATGGGGCCTGGCATGGTGAGATTTGGGACTTTCAGGATGAAACATGGCTGGATCTTCCATCATGAGCAGGATCCAAACACACTGCCCGGGCAACAAAGGAGTGGCTACATAAAAAGTATTTCAAGGTTCCAGAGTGGTATAGCCAGTCTCAGAATCTCAATGATCTTAATCTAGCAAAAAATGTATGGAGGGATTTCAACATTTTTTCAGCAAAAGCCCCAAAACCTCACAGTTCTTAAGAAGAATGGACCATATTAGCAGCAGCTATGTGTTCAAACCTGGTGAAGACCCAGTTTGACAACTTGCTGTCCCGCATTAGTCCATTGAAGGAAAAAAATAAAAAAAATACCAATAAAATTCAAGGGTCTTTCTATTATCGTCTAAAAACAAGAAAAATACCATAAAATTCGGGAGAAGAACAGACGGCAGCTTGATATCCGTTTGCTGCAAAAGCGAGCCCACATTTCCATGAACCGGGATGAGGGGGCCTTCCTGCTCTCTCACACCTGGAGCAACATCCGCCAGCCGCAAACGGACATCAAGGGGCGGAGTCTCCTGTCAAAGTTTGACAGTTGACTCCGCCTTAGTCACAATCAACTGTTTTTATATACATCACATTACTACTACCCGATGATGACTCTAACAAAGACGGAAGACGTCCATCGAAAAATTTTAGGTATGTGAAAAACACAGCCGTGTCTGATTATAGTAGAACCTAAGATGTCAGTTATCAGTACAGACTCCACGAACTTCATTGAACTATTATGTAAATATTACGCAATTGTGCAGGAATTTTTCGAGATATACAAATACATATACAACTAATATATACAAATTTGTGGCATTCCAGGACCATTCCATGTATGTCTAACAGACGTTTTATGCATGTTCCACCGATGTATATCATGTATATGGCGCACATATCCCGCTAAAATTACTTAATTGACGCACAAATCCATAATTAATGGAATATAAATAGCGCCATCATCAACCACGGTTCACGTTCTGTTGATTTAAGTGTTCTTTCCGTGGTTTGTTTGTACTTCGTCTGTGGTTTTGACCTAGTTCATCCGTGATACATCTGTGAGAATTTCACATAAAGACCACAACTTTTCTCACTTTTTCCACGTATATTCACATATGACCAATTTTCATCAGTTCAATATCGGCAAAATGTATGTAGTGGCTGTGCGACTCGGCCTTAAGACTTTGTAGCTCCTACTGTGTTGTAGTTAAATTAACCCAAATGGTTCTTTAGCTGTTGAAGGTTGCAGACCCTTTGTATAGACAGATGGTACCAGCTATATAATAGCATAGAAAATCAATTAATTAGAGCAACAGTCAACAAGGAAAAAAGTGTCCTTCTTGCAAAAAAAAAACTTCTCTGCATATAAAACCTTTTTCATTTATAGCATTAACATGAAGTCAAAAGTAAAACACCAATGCTTTTAGTTGGGGCTCGTACATAACTTTAAAAGTCAGGGTCTTTATGTAAACTACAAGGATTTTCAAGGCGTACTTTGAGACCAATCGTCTCGCTCCGCTTCAGAACCTTTAAAACAAACCTTGGGAGTGTTTGTGGGAGGGTTAATGAATTTAGATCAGTGTTTGCTGTAAACACAGCATTTCCCCCCTGCGCAGGCCTTGAGACCAGCAGACTCAAGGTTAGAGTTGGGTCACCTCAGGGACAAAGCAGGAGATTAAGATGGTGATTAAAGCGCCACTATCGGAGCCTGGATAAATAAAGGCTGGACAATTATTAAGCCTCAAGATGCAAGAACAGTGACATAGACTTGAACCACCACAATTAGTCATGCTAGTAAAAAAAAACTTTCAAGAATAGATATTTCAGTGGGATCAGTCGTTCATTTGACACTTAAAGTTTGTGGGTTCCAAGATCTGGCTTAAACTAGACCTCATTCTCATGCAATTTGAAGTGTTGATGCAAGATATGAGCAAGATAGTGACTGACGGTTTGATTCCACGAGCTAAACCACTCCTTCAAAACCGTGCACAAATTATCTCTGAAGGATTAAACCCACTGATGAAAGATTCACAGCTGGAATTCCAGCCGAAAATTTCAGAGAGGCTGTTGGAGTTCTGCGAACGACACCAAAACCCAAACGTGACAAATCGCGACCGATTCTGGAACCAAAGCTCACGTCTTTATTTTCTTTCCAGCCTCACTTGGCTGGCACTTGATCCATGCTCAGAGCAGATTTTTGTATCTATTTTGAGGATAAACGGCATTTTCTCAAGGAATTAGCCAACTTTTATTTGAGATTCATTTTTGAGCAGGGATGGAAATTTCTACCCATCATGCAAATTTTTAATGACAACCCTGGAAATGCAACTTGCCGTTTCATTTGCAATGCTAACACGCCTCTGGACCACGCTAATGCGGTTCAACAGTCGGATTCAGAGGAGGGGGCTAATTGCGCAGAGGTGGCCGGTAGCACCATGAGAGCCTGTAATTGGAGGACACGCTCAGTGTGTGTGAAGACCCATTTGCATTTCACTTCCACTGTCTTTGTGAGGCGGTGGAGCTTTATTAACTGGAACGCTTCAGCGTCTACGGTCAGCCCTCTGTGGTTATTTCCATTTGGCCGCAATGCTTGTTTTTCTGTCCACATCATACCGCTAAAATCTTTGATTAGTTGTGGTCTTTCGACCTGTGCATATCAAGGATAGACGTACTCCGCTAAACTAAATTTATCCAAGCAGAGGATCATTTCTAAAGAATTTTTGCCTGAAAATGTAAATAGTTACTAGAACAAAGTCCATTTGAAAAATGCCAGATATCTGACAATTGCTGTAACTCTCAAGATGTGGTTGCATACACAAACTTATGATGTGCTGCCAGAACAGTTCAGTCCTACAGTGATGGTTATGTGTATTTTGTTTTTGTTTTCCACAGAAGCTACAAGACATTTGATGTGTTTATGATGTTCCCTTTTTATGGCATTTGTACATGTAAATTATACCAGCTTCCGTCCTACCGCAATTTATTGTACTTTAAAGTTTGGATCCCACGTAGAAACAAACAAAAGTCAAGAAGTTGTATCGTAGTAGGCATCAAAAGAATAGAAACAGGGTCCTTAGTCTACATCTAATGTAACCCTTGTGCTATCCTAGGCACTTTAACATTGGGAGTTGGGTCATCTAGACCCCACTAGGTAGTGCGCTGAACCTTTTTTTTTCTCCAATGATTCGTGATCTTCACTGGTGTCCATGGATTACATGTAATCTTTCCACCTTTATCCACCTTTGTCATGGTAGGGAGAACATGGTCAATATAAGGGTGGGGTCATCTAAGATAGCACAAGGGTTAAACATCACGTCCAATAGCTCCAGGATTCACTTGGAAATATATCTCTGACAAAGAAAAATGGATTCAAATATCTGCTGCTGTCGAGAAAAGAAAATGACCAAGAAGCATGTTAAGGCCTTTATTACCTTTCTGAAGTTTTCTTAAATTTTAACGCAAGGGTTTATAGATGTTGGCAAATTCTTTATTTATGATTTGTAATTTTACACTTTTGTTGTTTTATCTTTCAAATAAGGGTTATGCTCTACACTGTAAAACCTTCCTTCTTAAAACAATCATAGAATACAATACCTTTGCCAATTTAACTGAATTACTGCATTATGCAAGGATTTCGCTATTTGGTCATGGTGACCAAGACTGCGATTCCAAATTCCGGTGACCTGGAAATTTCCCAGAAATCTCAGCAAAAAACTAGAGTGCATCGAATGTCACTAGATTGGTGAATGTAGAGACCACAATGCATTGCATTTCAACAATAAATAAATAAAAATCAGTAAAATTACGTTTATCATGCATGTATCACGAAAGACCAAAATGTCATATGTGAAAAATGTGCAAAATGTACTTAATGGCTGTGTGACACGGCCTTTAAGGGGAGTGGAGGTGTGTCTCGCAGTTCCCTTGATGCCCACATGGCAATCTTGAAGGATGTCATAAACTGGTACGAACGATTGTCGTAAGTGTGGTAATTGTATAGTGAAGTGTGAAAGTTGCACACAGTTATGATGTAAGGGTGATGCTGTTGAACGATGTCCTTGCGCAACGTTCTACCTATTAATAAGGTGCACGTATTGGCTGCTTACTGACCGCTATGCCGCATCATGGGGGTGTTGAAAAACAGAAAAATCTGTAGATGTGCCTACATCTTACATGCTTCACCCTTACTTCCCATTATGCATCGTTTAAGTGTCCTCTATGGCCTGTTGCCCCCAGCATGTCTGTAGAAAAAAATGTGCATTAAGATTTTTGCCCTATGGGGTCACAGGTTAGTTTATGACCTCGATATTTCGCCACCTTTGTGCCCCCTACAGTTTTTGCCAAATTTTCATCTGTGGATCGCCTGCATCCACTCATAAGGCCAGTTGTGACTAAGGTTTTACAAGCTCTCCTTTCTATTAATTTGTAGACGTTTAAAAGGCTTTCGTGTACCATTCTTTTAAGCACAAATCATCAATTCATCAATGCTGAGTTTGACTTTAAGACTGGGGATGAAGGAGTCTTAAAGGAGGAGTCTCATTACTTGGCTTTTAAACAGCAAAAGGCCAACTTCACCCGATCTGTTTTAGCCGTTTTCTTTTAGAGCCGCTGGGGCTTGTTAGAGCAGACAATACACCTATGAGCTGTAGAGTTGTCCGAGCCTCCTACCCACAGAACAATGAGCCTGTTGTGCTCTACCCAGTACCGAGGAGAGGTCTGTGGAGACGGCAGAGGCAGCTGTGGTGGGATCCCGGGACAAGAACTGGTGAAGGAGGAGTGAGGCGAAGGGTTTTTTTTATTGGGCAAGGGTGTGAGGTTACAGAGTGTAGAGGGCCTGGATATTGTGGGAACCCTTGATCCCCCCTCCCTCCACCACCACCGCTGCCCCTCCTCCATCTCAATCCCCCCCTCCAATCTTTTCTGACTCCAGAAAAAGCCCAAAGTGACAGAGCAGCAATTTGCAATGCAGATCCAGGAGAAGGAAAGAGGGGGTCGCCGGAATCAATGGTCCTGTATCCATCTGTTGACTGCTAATGTCCCCCACATTCTGATTCTTGACCCCTTTCAGTCCCACCCCCACCCACCCAGACAAACCACCATTGTTCTCGTTTGGGCCCCCACCTTTGGCGCTGTCAGAGATGCCACATTAAGCAAGGAAAATCCACAGCGCAGGGCGTCTTTAAGTGTCATTTAGAAATCCGTTCAGCAGGTTTGGGGCCGTGACAAAATGAGAACGGGGGGGGACCAACCAGTGTTTGGTGAACACAACATTTAACCCTTTTGGTCATTGTCATAACACTCCAATTGGTGTCACGAGTCTGGTTAGACTGATACGGTAAATCAGGGGCGAGAAAAGAAGAGTGTCAGGTGACGGCGCTCACGGGACAAAGAGGAGCACGCCCCAAACCCGCCACATCTTTCCTCCCGTCACACCTGAGCTCAGCGGAAAATCTTCCTCATTATTTTTTTCTTTACAAAACCAGAAGCTTCATCAACACGTTAAGCACACCAATTAACGAATCAGAGCAGCCCCTTCCCGCTTTCATCTCCAAGTCGTGAGGATATCACAAAGATGTCGGACTTTTAATGGAACGCCAGGGAGACTCTGCTGTCTTTTTACCCCTGGTGTAATGCATTTTGGCTAATTACATATCAAGCAAACATTATAGGTATACAAAGGACAATTTGTTTTGATTGCTTCCACCATTAGCCTTAAATGACTTGAAAGATAATCACTTTCAAAAATGCAATAAAAGGAGCTGAAAGCTGTAGTGTGGCTCTCAGCGTTCTCACCAAGCAGACAGAAATGAATACAATTAGCAGACCTGCAAGTCTCGTGGAAAGCATCCCAGTTATTTCTGGCCATTAGCGCTGCGGTTTGAAGCAGCAAACTGCCTTCGAGCCCTTGACCTCGGGGGTGGGGGATGCAGAGCAGAATACCGTCGAGGGAGTAAATTGGCCAAGATGTGATTCCGGTGCCAAAAGTTCAGCGTGTGCAGGCCGGTTGGCCTTCAGACCATTCATTATGCTGGCGGATTGAAATGGAGGGTCGTACTGTGGCACCTTGGCTCTCATTTGAAGAACAGCCGAGAGAGAAAAAAGGACCCCATATGGATGCTCTGACCCGTCGACCCACTGAGGGACCAACCCAGGACTTGAAATCATAATATTGCCCGAAGGTAATGACACAACCAGGAAGCGTTTTGTTGGGCTGTTTCCGTCAACTCCACATGTGCATGACATTTCATTTTTCACCATTCCCTTTTCTACATTTGTTCACATCTTGTTGCGAAAATTTAAGCAGGAAGTAGCAGAAAGTAGTTTTTTAAATTCAGCCCATCTCATATGCAATTTCGACTGTTAAAAACTCTTTAAACCGGCTCCTAAACAGGCTGCTTCCA
Source organism: Oryzias latipes (assembly GCF_053564925.1). Taxonomy (NCBI): domain Eukaryota; kingdom Metazoa; phylum Chordata; class Actinopteri; order Beloniformes; family Adrianichthyidae; genus Oryzias; species Oryzias latipes. The sequence goes on along the minus strand of NC_136256.1, from coordinate 12,860,839 downwards.
TATAAAAATGCATGGGATTAGCCACTGCTGAATGAGATTATTTGACATGCAGTCTGTCAGTTCCTACTGTCCATGAGAAGGCTGTTCAAGTCCTGCTGCGTGCTGTTTATTTATGAGCAGCTCTGGGCCCAGTGGTTTTAATCATTCATGGAAGTTTGACGGTCCACAAAGGAAGCTGGCATAATGCTAGGATCCTCATCCCAACCAACCGAGGGGGAAAAAAAACATTATTTTCTAAAAAATATGAAGAGAATTGTAATATGATATATGTAAGTGTTTGCTGTTTGTGGCATCCTTTGTTCAGTTGTTGTTTTTTAAACCCCACTGGTAATTAATCAATTTTCAATCTATTGTTGTCTCTATTATACCAGCCCGTCGCTGACAATGCTGTAACTCTGCCTCCCATAAAACTGTTTTGCACCTCATTCTGAAATAATTTGCACCAACGAGGCAACTAAATTGAAAGGCTTTTGGGGGTCAAGTAAAAGGAAAATTGCTGCAGAAAAGCTGAAAAGCAGAAACAGAAATTCCTGGCAGAAGTGATGCTTTGCAACGCAGCAAGACACAAACAGGTAAAGAAAGCAAAGATTTCCCAGTGCTCTTTTAATTGTCATTTCTTAGCCAATATCTAAAAATTTTGTGTTGTTTTCTAGGCCTGAGTTTCTGCAGAGCATTGAAAATTCACCTCTGAGTTGTGGGCAGGACTGTTGGTATGGATTAAGCCTGCCCACTTCTCGTCACCCATCTGTTTACAGTCTCTCCCCCCAGCTTACAGCCCCTAACCAGCCCAACCTAACATTACTGGTGCAACAAAAATGGCGAGCAATATTGGGGCTATCCACTTTTGATTCAAAGACGAGGAAAACGAAAACCTACTTGGATATAGTCATCCGCAGGGAACTTGTGGGCCAATGATTGTAGCTTCTACATCACAACTACAATCTCTTTGCTCCTGATTCACAACAATTTAAATAAAAAAATATACAAAAATATGCAAAATGTGTTATTTGGAAAATAGGAAAAAGATAACCCAAAGTAATATAGTTACCTTCATGCATGGGTTTGAATGTGAGTCTGTGTGGTTGTGTAGACCTGCGATTGACTGGCAACCCATCTAGGGTGTACCCCGCCTTCACCCAACAGGGGCTAGGATAGGCTCCAGCAACCCTTTGTCCCGTGAATGGTATTAGGTGGAAAATGGATGGATTGATGGATTTGGGGGCACGTGGATGAGTTGTTTGATATCTATGGCTTTGATGATTGGATGTTGAGTGGGCCTGTGATGTTTTGATTGGTGGAATCCTCAAGACATGGCTGCATCATCACAGTATTGGTAGAAGTGGGATGATGTTCTTCTAGGTGTCCATTATCAGAAATTATTGAACTTCAGTGAACAATCATGCTTCACTCCTCCATGTTGTCCAATAATTTCTGATAATTGACACCTTTTTTTATCCCTTACACATAAAGTTGTATATGTTTTTTTTTACATTAAACATTTGTTAAGCAGTATACTGTATGTTGTCCTTTTCTATACTTTTTGTCTAATTGGGTGCATGAATCTTCGATTATGTGTGATGTCATTGTGTGCAGCTCATTCAGCCTCGTTGCAATGACAAATTTAAACAAGTGTTGAGGCCCAGCTGTGCCTACAAGTCCTCCATTTGGAAATACCTCCACAGCGGCTCGGCCAGCATCCAGGGATTAAGCCTGAGGAAAGACTGTGCTGCATTCAGGAGATGGAACATCTGTGTTTTCTTTTTGTGTGTGTTTTTTTGAAGGGCAATACACAAGATACCCACAAGTTTGGGAAGGACATGTGCATTTCAGCGTGGCTCATTTCAAAAAGGTTAGCCAATTTGCCCGAAACCAAATAGAGCTGAGAGTTCATGCTGCTGTTAAAAGTCACCATACAGAGTGCATTGACTAAATTCTGTCCACTGAAACGAACATAAATGCTCCCAAAACAGAGGGGGGCTTTAATTGAAGAGGTTCTGGAGCGCTGATGTTAATTAATGAGCAGCAATATATCACTATCAAAGACTTTAGGAGACCCTAATGCACAACTATAAAGTCTAAACAAAAGCTTGATGACATATAACACTCAGAAGACATTTACATTTCAACAAGAACCCAGAAAGAGTCTGCATAACAGCATGGAAACATCAATTCAAGGAAAGCTCCTTGATCTTCCCGAAACAAGAAGCTCCCAACAGAAGAAAAGATGAATTGAGGACAAGAGGGTCGCCGCTGATTGTGTGTTTGCTTTGACTTTTTGCACCCAAAAAAAGGTTTTTTATTAACTTGCCATCTGCACTAAAGTAAGAAAGGCCTATATTGTCTGTACATGTGAGGCTCAAGTGAATGATCTCTATGTTGAGGTGGCAGAACCATTTGAGCCTCCCACACTGCTCCTCTCCTTCTGGACATGAGTTTGTGCACCAAACAAAACAAAGAGTTATGAGCTATGAAGCTGTCCCGTTTGGATAGCGGGTAGCAAAGTGCTGTGGAGGGAAAGAAAGTCAATGGACGTATGTTAAGAATCCAGCTGGTTTGTTTGCTTTTGGTTGTGTGTTGGTTTGGTTTGATTTAACGTGAGTAGAAGTGACCACTTTCAGTGAAAAGTCTATGCAAATGCACATTTCAGACTTCTACATTCAAAACTCATGTATTCACCCGTAGCTATGCACATTTTGAAGACCATTTTCAAGCCCTACATACAAAAACATAGTCATTGAATGCCTATTGAAAGTTAAACCAGGTGGAATTTTGACCAATTGGGGACTTGGGTTTGGTAGTGACGCATGGATGAGGTCCCATTCAATTCACGGAAGTGCCAACCATTAGAAAATTGATCATGAAGGAGAAATTATTTATTGGGGTTGGTGCCCGGACGGAATTCTATGACACCAAGTCTTTCATATATCAGATTAGGTCTGTGAAAGAAGAAGCCTGGAGCAAGATTCACCAGATTTTCACCGCTTTGACATTTCACACCAAACCTCTTCCAACTGTGCTACCCTTGGCATTTTAACATTGGGAGTTGGGTCATCTAGACCCACTAGACAGTGCGCTGAACCTTTTTTCTTCAATGATTTGTGATCTTCACTGGTGTCCATGGATTACATGAAATCTTTCCACCTTTATCTACCTTTGTCATGGTAGGGAGAACACGTCAATGTAAGGGTGGGGTCATCTAAGATAGCACAAGGGTTATATGCGCACTCAAGAATAAGAACACGGGTTCTTGAACGTGCGTCCCATGACTGGTTTGAACGTAGCCTGACGACCAAACCTCAAGGATAAATCGGGCACCTCTATCGATTCGTCCTTTGGGGGCAGTATTGCTAACACAGACCAAGGGTAAAATCAACTATTCACTATTGACTTAAAAAAGATTGGCAGAGCACAACAGAAACTGAGCCAAAACAAATTAACAACGAAAAACAATCAAAACAAACTATTTGACAAACTCATGAAAATATGAGACACCGGTCTTCACATTTGAACTGTCTGGCAGAACTTTTCCCATTAAATTATCCATCATTATCACGAGCATCTGGTGATTCTGACTTTACCGGATCACTAGGGTGCAGCTGGAGTCGTCATCCACCAGAAAAACTAGTGTATTTCCATGCAGAATCTAACAAACTACCATCCAAAGCAGTTCATCGCATCACCCCGTGCTGCTGCTGCTGAATAGTTGTTATTTTGTTGTTTATGGGCCTGCCCAGAGGAGGTGTTCTCTTGAGCATTTAGGAGTGGGGGGGGGGGGGGGGGGGTTCTCCTGTTCCTGCAAACTTGATGCAGGCAGCTCATTAAGCTGCATGTCTCCCCCGTCCCAAAACAGGCTGGCTTGCATTCTCCAGCAAATGGAAAGTGAAGCTTATGCAGGCAGGAATGGGATGCCGCGATTCCCACTCACCTCCTGATTGGCATTTTTCCTTCCGGGGCATCTTTGGGGTAGACGAAGAAATAACCAATCCAGTGGCCCCTCGCGTGGAAATACCCACCTGTCAAAAAAAACATGCCGTCTTTTTTGCTACGTGCTGTTACTCCCACTTTGCACACAGTTTCCACATTGTGCTGACAGTGTTGTGAAATATCTTAACATCCGATCCGGTCATTAAAGATTCATCAGGCACGACTAATGAGATCCGAGTCTTCCCAGGAAAATGCATAAAGGTGGAAAAGCTTTGTCCTCCTGCCAATAATTGCTGAAGAAACCACAGCAAATTAAACTGCTTGGCCCATAGTATCAGGTGAATTAAGATGTTTGTCAAACTGAAATTAGGGCTTAATTGGTTTGGGATTATGAGGAAAATGGCTGGTCGTAAAGGCAGATCCCAAATTTGTAAAAGAACCCATGTAAATAGTTCAAGCCCCTAAAAAGATATTTTCCTCCCTGGTTTATCATAAAACTGTATAAATAATGATGGACAAGACTAGGGATGGGCACTGTTTTGAGTTTATCCGGTGCCTGTGCTTTTGAGACGGTTCTGATGCCTAACAGGTGCTCGAACCAATACCTTTAAAATTGAAAAAATTTCTTCCAGAATCATTGAAGTATGACAAAGCAGCACTTCAGTGTGCCTCAGATGCTTTATTTCATTCTCTTTGACAGTCTGCACATGCAGCGCTGCATCTCTGTTTTCACACACAATGATTGTAAACATTTATTTCACAGCTCGTCACCATGGCGACGGTCTTTTTCAAAGCATTGTACATGTTGCTCTTATCCATCAGGTTCCTGAATTAGAATAGTTTGCCGTGTAGTACAGACAAACTTTTTTTGACTGAAGTTCCGCACAAGTTCCTGGACACAACTATTCTTCTACGAACCCGCCCACAGTCACTGGTGAGGTAAAATGATTGGCTAGAATTGTACCAAAAAATTGAATAGAATACAAGTGATTGACATGTCCAAAACGAAGCACCCAAATCTGTGTTTGGATAAGGTACTAGTAACATCATATACGTTGGTACCAGTGTCAACTTGGCACAGATTTTTAAACCCATCCATAGACAAGCCAGAATTTAATAAAACTTTAAAATGACACAACATTTAGAAAAAAAGGGTGTGAGTCATTCCACTTTATGGTGTCACCTCTGCTTGACCTTCCTGGGCGTTTTAGTTATATCCAACGAAAAGGAGCCCCAATAGCAGCATAAAAATACCTTGATCATGCCAGCTGACCTGAAAAAATCATAATATCTGTTTTCATGAGGAGAGGAGAGATAATGGGCATGCAAGTAAAGACATTCGTGAAACAGAAACAAATAAGTTCATAACCTTTGGTGATTACGCTCTCCGTCTTGGGATAACCTCATACCATAGAGATATGAACTCCGGAGTCCAGACACTGATGGTGGTTAAGATCCAGATCATACCAAAGCATTGTTCTAGGTAGAGAACAGGGTGGAGGAGCCATTCCTAGAATGCAGAAAGTTACACGTTTGTAAATTTAAAGGTGAACATATATGATTGTGCTTAGCTAAGAAGGCCTTGGGTTAGAAGGTAAATGGATGGTGATTTAAATAAATGGTAAATACTTATGTTGCGCTTTACTTCATTCTCAGAAGTTCTACAGCGCTTTACAGTCACATTCATTCACTGATGGCGACTCTGCTGCCAAACACTGGCATCAACCTATAACCACCAGAAGCGATGTGGAGCTCAAAGTAACGTCGACACATTGGCGGGCAACGAACCAGCGATCTTCTGATTAGAGGTCGAGCACTCTTCTTCTACATCAATTTTCCACTAACAGCAGTCCTCACCAGAGACAGACAAAATGCACAGCATTCTGCTTTGAGAGGAAATGAGCTGTGAGTGTCTCCTGGGCTACAGCTGGCCTCTGGTTCCCAAAGTAGAGATGACTGCATTCCAGGCATGGAAAAAGTCATAACTCCTCTGCTGCTGTGAATGCATGGCTCCTTTAGAGTCCTGGAAGGAATTTCCAAAGTGAACCAGTGCTGAGGATTGTTCCGTGTGTATATGGTCCTGTGAAAATCAAGCTTGATGTTTAAACAAAGGGTCTTTATTATGCAAAATCAATTTTTTGAGCTTTTAAGTGTATTACAATGTTCATTCCTCATGAAAAGAAACACCAAAGTGGTACTTTGATCACGCATTTCTGAGTATTCCTCTAAAACCTGCATTCTGAGCACCAGCCCCTCTCAATCCACAAAAACGAAGGGGTTCCCACAAGCTGACACAGACAAGTGAGGATCTGCCCCTTCCAGGAGGAGTCTGCACTGCCAGCACTGCCCCCAGGCTAACACACACACCTCCACGGAGCTAGCAGTGATCAGCAAAACTCTTTCCCTTTATATGCACAATAAGCACATCTATCTTTGAAAAAGTTTGGATGTTTTATGTTTTTGGGGGCAAAACACAGACACGCTGCCGAGGCCGACTCTAGGTTGACGTCATTAAATGGGCGGCACCAACAAGGAGTGAAAGCCGATCCCTCAGAGAGTAAGTGTCTTACTTCCAGATTGGAAAAGTACTCAGGAAAATAAATAGTATTGAATAAAAAAAAAATTCTTTTGTGTTCCAAAGGTAGTATATAATTATAGATATTGTTTACTATAAAAGGCTTAGGCAGAACAACATATAGGCCCTTTATCACAAGGAAGCATTTTACACTGGGTTTCTAACAAAATGCAGCATTGTGATGCCGTTTTAAAGATGTTTATTATTACAAGACATAAATATTCATATTTATGTTTATTTATTCATTATATGATGAACTGATATGTGGTTCTGGAACTATAACATACAACAGCTCCTATTAAAAATTCAATTATTATTGTGTTCATCTTCTGTTAAAAATGCATGTTTTAAACAAATACCCCCACAAAGTAAACTGTCTTTCCATAGTTTGTCACAAACTTTGTGAAAAATCCGGCTTCACAATGAGTTTTGTTCACAGAGCTGTCTTCCATGATGAAAAACCAACAAACAAACATCACTACATATCATTTCTTTTAGGAAAAAAAAACAAGCTACATCCACCGCTGACAAAACAACCATGCTGTCCTTCACAGCCAAAACTTCCTTAGCATTGCAGCATTTTCACAAGGTGAAGTTACTCCTTCTAAGTGTCACAGCAGACACATTTACACATGTCCCCAGGTGACTAATAATAGAACCAGTCCTGCTGTGTGATGCTTTGCACCCCTTGTGGCTTGCTTAGGGTATGAAATCCTCAGATTTGTTCATTTGTCAGATGTTTTAAATAAAATACGTAACTAATAAAATGTGCTAAATGAAAGCAAGGACATTTTAGGAGGAAGATTCGCTGTTGGGAAGTTGTACTCAGAAAGTCTGTTGGATTCCAATTTAAAATTTTAGCGAGAAATGTACCTCAAAGAAGTTGATTGATCAACAATAATGTTGAAGCTCTTTACCCAGTAAAGACAAGACAAACGTTCTTTAGGGTTGTCAAAAACGCATCTCTTCAGGACCCTGGGCAACAGCGGAAACATCTTCCAGACTCCACTGGGTATGTGCAAGCACTCATTAGGACAGTGGGAAACCTCTTCTTTTCTTTTCAGGTGCCTGATGGATGCAGGATCATTTGCTAATGTCTACACTGGTGCTGCACTTGTGTACTTTGAAGGTGTTAACAGAGCAGGGAGAAATATGGGCACTGGGATGACTTAGAAGAGCGCACACAACACACGTCTACCGAGAGTGTGTGCAAATACTCGGGATCCGCTCAGGCTGACAATAATGTAGTTTTTCTTCTTCTGAGTTTTCGTGGCAGATGTGCTAGCTCTGTAAAAGCTGTAGGGATGCATTGGGGGCTTGTTAATTAGCGGAGTGTTTTGAAAGGCCTTGCCGCGTCCCGCCTTGGCTGGCAGGTTGGCAGAACCTGATTAGTAGGGAATCGCGAAGCGCTGAGACGGCGCTCTACTTCCCCAAAATAAAGAGAGGAACACTCACTATCTCTCTGTTTTGCTCTCTCAGACATGCACACTCAGGGGGCCCATGAGCTGGCCTCGTTTTTTTTCCTCATCTTCACCTGACAAATTGCATTCATGCTGTAAAAAGCACAGACCCTGAAGAGGGAATACATGTGTCTAAAGCTTTTCTTTGAACTGGTAAAGCTGAGGAGATCATTAGACGTGGAACAATGTTTTCTGGCATAAAACAAGCTCAATTTAAAATGCAGCAAATTTGATCACGTAACCATGACAGAACCAAATTTACAGTTCCCAAAGTTGCAAGAGCTGTCGGTCTGTCTGAGGTAATGTGGTCATTTTGTTTGTTTCCCACCCAGAAATGCATCAATCCTCAAAAAAAAAAAAGAACCGTCATTCTTTATTCACAAATGCCCACGAAACAGACACATGTTTGCCGCCAGGCAGCCAAGAATGGCAGGCTGTACATACAGTGTGCCGGGAAGTGTGTGAACCCCTCAATAAGGGACTGACAGCATTGCAACGAAAGCTAAAATTACAGCCTGGGGAAGATGCACATTACGGTCTCAGTGGATCCATACACCCAGAATTTGTGGGTGACTGTAAGGCTGCTGTAAACAGACTTTGCAAAATCACAACAACACGTCATGCAAACCTTAGCAGAAAAAAAAAAACAGGCTGACAGACAGTTTCCTGTCAGACAGAGGAGGTGAAGCCAGGCTCTGGTTGGTTTCAGGTGTAACGGAAGCCAAAGTTTTGCAGAGCACCATAGTTAAAATGTATAATTACAGTTTGAGGACTGTTTGTAGTGCATAATTTTCCAGACTACTCTACAGTAGTCTGTGATCTGAGGCTATTCATGTTTGGAGACTTTGGAAAGATTCAGTTCCTGACTCCTTGGTTCCTTAAAGACCTGATAAGAATGGTGTTTTTGGTGAATTTAAAATGTGGAGGAAAAACAGAAAGAAAATTAAACTTAAAATTGTATTCCTGAGTATTTCTTTATTCAAATCATTGTGAATCCGGACAAGAAACCAAAATGCCTTTGTAAAAAGCTTGTGTAATGCGCAAGTTACTACGGTAAGCCACGAACTCCCTGTTTCGCTCCATTCCAATGAATCCCCTTGCAGACAAATAAATCCAAGTACGTCTTTTTGTTCCTCATCTTAGCTGGAATCTGGCTCAAAACTGTACGGCTGGATTGCTCCAATATAGCTTACTCCATGCCAACAGTCCTGCCCACAACTCAGAATGAACTTCTAATGAAACACTCATGCTTGATTTTAGCTAAAAAGGGTATATTCATGGTAAAAAATACCTCTGAAAATGCTTTTAGAATAGATCAAAAGATGATTGGTGTCAGACTTTTAAATCAGGTAAAAGAGAAAGAAAATTAAACTGAAAAAAGTCTTGCTTGGTCTGCTAAATTATTAAAACAAGTGCCTTCAAATTCTGAAAAAAATTTCAAAGTCACAGTATTATTGGCATTGTGTCTGTGACTGATGCCTGTAGTGGTAGGGTGCTAATATAGTCACATGTCGTGGGTTGACCCATCCGGGTTCTGCGGGTTTTTTCGCTTGTAGTTCCCTTGAGGCTCAATGAAAATGGAATTGCCATGTGTGTGGTAAGTGCATCATGAAGTATCTCTAAGGCTAACATAATTTGCATGCATTATTTCAAACAGGTGATGCTGTCGTACAGTCCCCTCACACCACACTCTGGTCGTCAGTAAAGCATTTGTCACAACTGCCCTAACGGCTATATACTGGTTGTCTGCGGGCGCAAAGTAGGGGCCATGCAAGAATCACACAAGTATTAACGGCACTTATGGACCTCTTGTGCAGTCCACATGATTAAGGGAGGGCTACGAAAATTAAATACCTGAATGACCTACCTGCGTCTCATCCACTTCACCCTTACTTACTTTTGGGTGTTGTATAAGTGTTTGCAATGACCTGTTGCTTGCAGCATACCAAAATAAAAAATGAGCATTAACATTTTCGCCCCACAGGTTTATCGAGCGGTCTATGATCTTGATATTTTGTGTGGGTCAACTGCATGTCCTGCACAGGTTAGCCCAATTTTTGCCCACAGAAAACCTATATCTAGCCATAAGATTTGTTGTAACTCAACCATCATGGCACGCCAATGCAAATAAAAGTTTCCTTGGTTTTGTTTTTTTAGTTTATCTTTTGTCCCTGAAGGTAACTTAGGACAGGACTGTCCAAACAGGATGGTCTGCTCAGTGGAAACGAGTGATGGTCCACTAAAAGTTGGACCATCACAGTGCATGCGTGGTGGAACTAAAAAAACAACTACAATGGAGGTCCTCCAGCAGTTCATCTTTTTCCGCTTGGCTTTTGGTACTTTGTATATACAAACCATTTAATGTTGCTTGAGGAGAAAATTGTGAGTGGCAAAAAGGGATACAGCCACTTTCCAGGAGCTTTCTTTTGTCGTAATGACCTTCATCCAATCAACAAGTTTCGACAGTAGCTCAACAGTCCGTAACAGTCCATCAATGGGGCCCAAAAATGGTACAGTTCAGCCCGGCTTAATGCTTCCATTTTATAATGGAAACGCTCAAAATACCGGACCCGCTCAGTGGAATCGAGGGTCTAGTGTCCCCTTGTAACAAACGCTATCAAGAACTTTGGGTTCAACTAACAATGTTTTAACAGAATCAAATAAAACTCCATAACAGAAGAAACAAACCACTTGTAGATTATTTTCTTGTTACAGAAAGCTCTTTCTTTCCCAGTTTATCTTCCCTTCTTTTCACAGGCGTGCACTCATCAGAATAAACATAATAAGGAAGTCAATGTGAATGTCCAACATAAACGCTCATGTGGACATGTCCGTAACAGCCTGAGTCTATTAATCCATATAAAATGCCCCAAAAATAAACTGGCATATCAGTAAAAAAAATGTATTTTGGGTACCCAATAAGAAAAAAAAGTTCAATCTCACCAACTTGTCTGTGTCTTGACTGTATAGGGGAGCTGGACTGAGTGAGTATGACATCACCCATAGAAAATATCTTACTTCTGGCTCAAACAAAATGAAGTCAATGCAGTTGTAGTTTCTTTGAGCTAAGGATGCTGCCATCCATGTTGGAGCCAAATGTCATCAAGAAGCAGTGCTTGTTGTGTGTTGGTCTAAATCGTTGTTTCTATGACCACAAATTAGGATTATCAAGAACCTATTTGGAACGTGTGTGGTTGGGGGGGGGGGGGGGGTTGCTTAGTGCAGTTCTTATTAACAGTCAGTGGTTCAGAATCACATGACTGCAGCTAACAGAGAACAAATTTCACACACTAAGGTTTGACACAATTGACAGACTTCTTCTTTTCTTAACTATTGGATAACAAAACCACAGAGGACGACGGATGTTGAACATAAAATAAATAAATCTTGGAGTCAAATTGTAAAGTGGTTTATTTCTTCTGTAAAATGTCATTTGTCATTGAGGTGAATAGAAACCAATCATCTAGTGGTTACTCTTGGAATTGCATCGGCTCCACTTTTATTTGGTTTCAAACACCTTTTATAGATAAAAATCTTAACCCTCAATTTAAACACGAAACTCCTTGCAGAATTACTTAGTTTCATCTGCTCACCGTTAAAAGGAACTATATTTCGCGAGCTTCAATATTTTTAAATAAAAACTAAACAATGTGAATACATCTGGAAATAGACACATTCAAGTGAGATAAACAGTGTCTCAAAACACATAATACAACTTGTTGTCATCCAATTTGCAACTATTGTGGCTGTTTCCAACCAAGCTCAAATTTTTTGTCGTTATGTCAGCTGCGTTTAACATCTGGGACTGGAGCCACATTCATGATAGAGGATGACATGGGAGTGTATTTTCACTCTTGTCCCGTCCTGCTCCCACAGGGGGTAGTTCTGTCCTGTCCAGTTTCTAATCCTGTCCCCTCTCTCTCCTGGTAATCTGACTCTCACTCCCATCCCGCTCCTGTTCAAAATGATCCCGCTCCTGTCTTTATTTAGACATTATGTAAAACTTTAAATGTAACTGGATCTGCTCCCTATGACTAGGAACATGGATGGCTTCTGAGTAATGTAGTTATTGTTTCAATTAAGGGTAACGCTTTCTTTTACAGTACAGTACTTACAGTGTACTTAAGTGGTATTTACATGGTACTTATTGTGTAACTACTGGGTACTTTCAGGGTACTTACATGGTACTTTTTATGGAATTTACTGGGTACTTACAGTGTGTTTACATGGTACTTTCTATGGGACTTTACTGGGTACTTACATGGTACTTTTTGTGTCTACTCTGTACTTACATGGTACTTACTGTGTATTTATATTGTACTATTTGGTTCATACCTATGTGGTACATAATGGGTATTTATAGGCACATCATTAGAAAACTACAAAATGGCTACACCTTTACTCTTTCTCTTCCCTTTCTTATTGGTTGGCTCCGGCTCCCGTAAGAATTTTGTCCCGTCCCGGTCCTGTGATTAATGGCAGAGACGACTTCCATTCAACGGGAATCCCACGGGAATCCTGCGGAAATCCTGTGACCCATGGGGTTCCCAGAAAAATGTCAGCCTCTACATTCATAAGGAATAGTTTTTTCCCCCATCCTGTAGCCAGCCAGATGGAGACCCCAGACTTTTTGGTAGAGCAGGTTACAAGGGACTTACTGGTCAATCATCCAAGTAACGGACATCTGTCAAAATCCCTTGGCAACGAAGAAAGCCACTGTCAGAGATGTAATGAAATATGTATGGACCACAAATGTTTAGCAGTTCTGGGCCCATTGCTAATCAATGTTTGAACGCATTCATTATACATGATCTTTTCATACAGTCAATTTTATGCATTTCTGATTCCACCTCCAGCCGTACCGTGCTGAAATCAGCCAAAGCTGAAAACTGTGTTTAAAATTTAAAATGCGCCCGTTGCCCCAAGCTAGATGCACTCCTCCCTGTTGCGCTCACGAGACTCCTGAAAAGTGAGACTACAGTTTGTCTCCCCTCCTGAGCCACAACAGTTGCACAGTAACTTTTTACTTCTTCCTCAAAACAACAGCAGGCATTTGTGGTACAAAGTTGTGACACTTAAGCTCGTCTTTCTAATTATGCGCCAAAGAAGAGGCACCCTGCGTGGAGACCCAGAGCTAAGTGACCTGAACAGGAGTTAGCTGTGGCAGCCAAGGGCAAAGCTGGCTAATGTAAACCAAATCCTGTACCTGGGGAGTGCTGCCTATTCAGGCTAATCCGCTAGCCTGGAGGCTGCTGCTTTAATGGAGGCACTTTGGAGCCAGTCATTGTCCTCTCTGCTCAAGGAAACCAATGCAACATGTTAGCCCCACCAAGCTGGAAAGGCCCCTCCATCCACTCCTGCCTGTTTCCTTTATCTAAGACTTGTGGGTAGGAAAAACCACAGGACACAAAATGTGGCACGTGTTGCCAAAACGCTATTTTTAAAAAGAAACACCTCTCACCACGAAAAGGAAGACGCTACATACGAGCTTGTAAAACAATGCGAGATGCCTCCACTTGATGTGAGACAACAGCGCGAGGAAAAGAAAAGAATATAAATAGAGTGAAGGGAACGAGGGTGCGGGGGATTGTAGTGGATGTGCTATCAAAGGTGCGTTTCTCGGCAGGGCCTGTCATTTGGCACCAGCCATCGTGGGAGCAATAGCAGCTTTCAGCAGCATCCCTTTACATATCTATCCTCCCAATACATCTCATTGCTTTCAATTCATTTCACCCCAGGCGCTTTCGTCATTCCCTTCTCTCAGGTTCTTCCATTATGTGTGCATACCTGAGTAACCAAGATTTTATTTGTGCCTGCCTTTCCCTTCCTGTGTGTGGAGAGGTGTGCGAGGAGAAAAGGAGCGTTGCACATGTTTACCTCTTCTGCCTGAGGAGCCTGGAGTTTGGCTGTTGGTGGTGGTGGTGGGGGGTCTATGAAGAGCTGAAACTCTGATTATCTACATTATTAATCCACAATTCTTTGACCTCAATCTATACCACACGACAAGTCCCGCTTAGCACAGTGGATGTGGCCTGGATCCAACTGTGATTTTCCATTGACTATGAAATTGCGCAAATTGAATTTGAAATAATAAAGTTGTCTAATGGAAATATATCAGTTTAAAAAAAACTCACATTTAAAAAAGTTTTTGCGCTTAGAGGAGGTGGTTTTTGATTTGTATTGAAAGAGAGATATTTAGCAAAACTGCAAAGGAAACACTTTTCTCCAATCAAATTCAGTCCAGGCATTTTCCGCATTCCCTTCTCTCAGGTTCCTGGGGTGGCCCCTGGGCGGCTGGCTGGACAACAGACAGAGAGCCGCTGCGGGATGGCTAGGTAGCCTGATCGAGCCGCAAGCCAGCCAGCGTAGCTGGAACGATGGCGCTCACTGCGCCCTGGCATAGCGAGCTACCATGCCGGGCGGCGGGATGGAGAGGCAGACTGCTTGGGCCTTCTAAATTTTGATATTTCTCTCACTTTCATCAAGACAATAAAAAAAAAGATCCTCTAATTGTATTCTTGTTTTTATTTTTCCCTTCTTTAACTAATGTGGGTCACAGAGACAGAGAAGTAGAAAATGGCGGAAGTGGCGTAAAGCTGCTTTTGCAGCAGGAGTGAAGCTCACAATACTGGGAGAAATTCTGAATGATCTCATGAACCCAGACATGGAGACATAATTACCGATTCTTTTGTAAAGCTTTTTAAAAAAACAAATCCGATCTCTAAACATCCTCCATGTTTTCCATGCATTGTAATGAGATATACACAGATAGAAATTTAGAGATATCTGCTGTAAATGAAAGTATTGTTCACATCTGTGTTTTTGAATCACTTATCACGTGAGTTGGTTTGTGTTTATTTGCATAAATGACTTAATGGAAACATTACGAAATTGTGTTTGGTTCAAAATCTTTTGAATTTCGATAAAGTTTTGCGCATATGTGCAATGGAAACGCAGCTTCTGACACAATGTTGCCTTTGCATCCGGCCTGATTGTAATATTGCATATTTTTAGCTAGCTCAAAAGCCGGATGCAACTCACTTTTAGGGGTCCTTTAACACTGGGACAGTTTTGTAGACTTTTAGGTTTGCTGGGTTACTTTTTGTGGATGTTTTTCATACCTTTAAGATATAAGAGGCTTTACCATCATTCCAACCACAAATAACAGAGGGATATGAGACAACCTCTCTCTAGGACTTAGAGCTATAAACGTACAAAAAAGGGCGACATGAGCTCTGTTTCCACTGACTATGAATTTGCAAAAATTGGATTTGCTATAAAAAATTTGCCTAATGGAAACATGACAATTTAAAAAAAACACACAATTATCGGAAACAAGTTTTTGTGCTTGGAGGACATGGTTTCGAGACGTATTAAAACTGACGTGTTTCATAAAAGTCCAATGGAAACACTTTTTTCAAATTCAATGAGTCACGTAACCAACAAATCTGCACAGGTAGCCAATTTGTAAATAGTGACAGCAATGCGCGCTTCTTGGTAGGAACGGGCTGTCTGGGCACTGCACAGCAGGCACCACAAGAGGCCCCACAGCATCATACAGATACTCAAAAGTTCCACTCAGAAATGTTGGATCCACAACTTCTCTGTAAAAATCACAGACCAGGATTTCCCCAAAAAGGCTTCATCCATAGCTCCTCTCACGTGAAAGGAGCTCGCCGCTCCATGGCCTGAATGAGACGTTGATGTCTTCTTTGATACATGATGATGAGCGCTAGAGCCATGGCAGAAATGTAAATTTATCTGCTGGAAATCAAATTTTAGTTTACGTCCATCGCTATTTTTTGAAGAATTTATTGCGTGAGTTGGATTGATAATCCAGATTATTCGCATAATTAGGACCTAATTAATTCAGCGTTTTTTCGACATTTCTAGAATTTCGATACACTTTTGCGCATGCGTGTAATGGGAACGCAGCTATTGAGCTTAAACAGGAGTTCGTCTTTCGTCTTAGTCACATGCGGGGTGTCGGCCCATATAGGTGCTGCAGGTTTTTGGGTCGTCTGGGCCAGTGAAGGGTCACAGACAGGTGTGGCCACATCAAGGAGGTGTGAGATGCAGTTTCCCTATGGCTCATCTGAATGGATGTCATGAAAATGAAAAGTGCCTTGCCATGAGTGTGGTAAGTGTATGGTAAAGTATATGTAAGGATAATGGAAGTTAAACGCACTTATGGGTGACAGGTGACGGATGATGCTGTTGTATGGCACTCTAATGCCACACTGTAGTTTTATCTGGAGGGTGATAAAACTAAATAAACCCATACGACAAGTTCAGTACAACTATTCTTAACTCCATCATCGTTTTATGAAACGTTTTGGATGTTAGGACCCACAGATTTGTCTTAATCACTTGAGTAATCCGGATTCAAGGGGGTGTCACACTGTTTTAACAGCCCCCCCCCCCCCTCCCTCCTTGCAGATCTGTGTCCTGGTGGTGGACGGAAGACTGGCAGGATGGTGGGCAGGCAAAACCGAGAGCGCTCAGCGAGTGATGAAAATGCAATCCACTGGGTTAATTGAAAGTGGAGCTGTCATGTTTCACACAGACATTCGTGTGTAATTATTCCAGTCTGCCAGGCTTCAGTTTGCCTGTCAGCTACCTGCCTGAGCTGCCGCCACCACTCGCGGGTGTGTGGAGGCAGAGCGAGGGAGGGGTAGCCCATAAAAAGATAGGGAGATGGAAGCTCGCTTGTGCTGCTCGGCCTGGCTGAGTTTCACTTGGAGGGGGTGCAGGAAAAAGCAGTGATCTTCCAATTTGTCTTCCTATCTTTAACTCCCCTTTCTACTTACTTTTTTCTCTGCTGCCTGCACCCTCCAGTCAGCACCTCCCTGTGTTCCTGTCTGCACATTTCCTCCTGCGGGGAAGGAGACACAGAGGAGGGAAGGAGAAGGAGTGACAGCGAAACCCTCTGCAGATAGCCCATGCGGCTAAACATAGCAAAACATCGACTTCAGTTGGAGGAGTATTTTGTTCCTCCATGTGGCAATTAAGATGTCAAATCATACCTGGGGAGGCGAACGGCGGAGAAAAACTCCTCGCTCCTATTTACAGACACCACACGTCTCTCCCGAGCCCTTCGGAGAAGGGATTACACAAACTCTGCTGGAAGCAAGCTCCTGCACCACCCCCCACCCCCCACCCCCCCATAGCCAGAGGAGCGCAGTCTTATGGAAATGATCAAATGGCCCAACAATGCAAAGTTCCTGACCAAGCCGTCCAAAGAGCCATAAATCGGGGCGTTTCAGTGGAGGCCCGACCTCTGACCTTTCCAACACCAGGCCTATCCTTACTCTTAGTCACGCCTCCTTATCTCTGTGTGACCTCTATCTGTCACTCAGACAACAACGGGCTTCGGCCAGAGTCCTCATCTGCAGTCGCATGTCTGGGTTTCACCCCGTGAGATTGGGATTTGCCCTTCGCTCTGGGACAAATCACTTCTGCAATTTTTTGGTAGCTGGTCGTCCCAAAGACTTCTTGACTTAGCCTGCAACCATTTTGTATTATCACATTTACATTTAATTCAATTTTATTTATATAGCCCAATATTACAATAGTCGTCACAATGAGCTTCATACCGGTAATTGTTTAGTAAACATAAAATCATAAAGATCAAGAAGTCTTAGAATTCAATAGGTAAATTCTACACTGCACTAACTAAACAGACTAAACTAAACTGGGCATTCCTGCCCTTCATTCCTTCATGGTGCTAGCAATGTTTGGCAAAAACACCTTCCTTTTATTTGTATAATAGGACCATCCATCTTTGCAAAAGTTTGGATGTTGTTTGTTTTCGTAGGCGAAACGCCGACACGTCATCTAGGATGACGTCATGAAATGGCCGGCACCCACAAGGAGAGAAAGGCAGTGCCTCAGGGATCAAGTCGTCTTACCTCCGGGTTGGAAAAGAACTCAAAAGAACTCACCTTTTGTGTGGCAAAGGTAATATATTATCATGTACAGGAATATTATGCACTACTAAAGGCTCAAGAATAGCATGGTATAGGATCTTTAAATGGACTCTAGATACCCTCCAAACAGGCCTTCCTTTTTCTCGCCAGTCCACAGATTGATAATCCAGATTTTCTTTTTGTTCAGCAGTTTCTCTTTCCTTGAGTTTTTGTTTTTCAGTAATCTGGTTAGGGTTGGGACCAGTTTCTTTCCTAAGGTTGAATGACAACTTTAACTGGGAAATATGGGTTCTGGAGGTATTTAAATGTAGTTTTGCTCCTTCATGACCTTCTGGATTAATCCTTTGTGTTTTTGGAGCTCTTCACTTTTCAAATAACTGCTTTGCCAATGGATTTTTTTTCTGGATTTTCAAACCGTAGACGTACATTTTTAACTATTTTTAACAGCTATTACACCAATATGTCAGGTGACTCTGAACTCAGCCTTACAAAAAATGGGGTCACAAAGGGTCAATTCATGATTTATAAAGACATCTATTGAGAATCACACACAGCAACACATGTTTTAAACACATTGTTCTCACTTTATTTACATAATATTTTAAAATGAACATGTGTTTTACGTTTGCTTTGGCTTAATTTAACATTTTAGTTACATCAAATATTCATAAACCTTTTAGTTGACAGCACTTTACAAAAGAAGATATTCCTCTGTGGGAGAGCTGAGAGCTCATTGGCTGAATTTTTCTTGTCGGCTTCTATAGGGTTTGTCTTTTTAATATATTTGTGGTTGGAAAAAGAACAGAGAGCTGCTCTGGATCTGCTTTAGCCGAACCGCAAACATGCATTCAAGCTAAACATTCCTGACAAGATAAATTAAAGGATTTTGGAACCAAAATCCACTTCAAGGTTCTGTTTTTTGTAGTTCTCTTTTACTGATATTACATTAAAACAGATGGTGTTGTAAATTACACAACATTTTATTGATAAGTGGCTGTTGAATTATGTCTGTGCTACTTTAACATAACTATGCAACACATCATCGCTGAAGTATAAATCTATGGGTATTTTTTCTTTAAAGTACAACCTAATGTTCTAAATGGTTATGACAACTAAGAGAAAGTTGGAAAACTCTACGCCATTCATAAGCATGAAGACAGGCACCAAAAAACCCTCCAAAAAGATCTTTTTTATGCAAACTATTTTCCCCTTAGTACAACCCATAAAGTGGTCTGGAGGATATGCAAAAACATTATCAGAAGAAAAAAGATCAAGCTAAATCATCAAATCATTACTGCTATACGCTGTTGATTACCATCGGTAGACCCCTACCGTGCCTGAAGATAAACTGTGTAAGCATGACGGAAATCTCATTGAACTTTGCCAAAAACATACCAAAAAAAGAGACGTTAGTACTTTTTTACAGCCTAAAATTGTTGATTTTTTTTTTATTTCAAATCTAAACTCGGGTAAGTCGTTGAGTATGTAATGTAAAGACTTTTTTTGTTGTTTTTGACCCTTTTTATGCAACACTCTTCAAAATAAAATAAAATACAAATCTGTTTGTTGTTTTATTTCTGTTTTGTGTTTTGTTTTTTTGTTTTTTGTTTAGTTTTGATTGGTTGAAATTAAGAAAATTTGAAAAAAAAAATGAAATAAATACATACAGTAGGATAGTTGTGAAATACACAACTGTGATTCATGACCTTTGACCTAAAGATGCACATATGTGCCAAACTGTGCCAAAAAAAGTCTGATCAGATGGATTTCTCCTTAAAAATGCATCCAAGGTGGAAATAAATTGCTTTTTAAAAATAATAATAATAAATCAACTTCTTTTACCACTACTGTTCTCACCACAGGTTTACTATAACCTTTTGCAGAATTTAAAATAAAGACAATTCAGAAAAAGTCACCATCTTGACCAGATCTCCTTAGATTTTTGTTGCATCTTCTTTTTTCTCCCTCATTTATTAATCCAGTCGTCTTCTAATTGCATTTGCCGCTTTTCTGTGCCCTGCTCTCAACGTGATGAATAGCTTCAACGAAAGTCTCCACACAGCTGGAAGCTCAGAGGCCCCAAGACTTCAGAGCCGTGCGCTTGGCCCTTCAGCCCCCAGCCACGCTGCGGTGCAGTCCCCTCCCTGTTTTTGTTTTTTTTCTTCCGCGGTGCACTCTGACACGCCCTCACTGTCTTTAAAGTGCACGCAGTTCATTTGAAGTGTGTTCTCACAGCAGGCACTTCGTTTGCTGGAGCTGAAAAACAAGCAGCTATTGTGTGTTTGTGCAAAGGTGCAAACGTGTGTTTCAAGATCTCACAATTAGACCACTTTACAAAGAAATGTATGTTGTTGATGTTGAAGTTGTAGATTCTCAGTCTAATGGTTGTTCTGTCCAAAACACGCTAAACCTTATTTAAAAAACAAATTCTATTGTTACAGCCCAAACTTGTCTGACATTAAATACAAAATAAAGGAAATCAAAACGAAAAAAAGAACTCTAGCATTCATGAATTCATCTCTAAAAACCATAAACCACGGTAGATATACTCAATTATTCTGCTACTCAAAAGCAACTGTTTCTTATAAATGAGGCAAAATGTGGATTCCAGGTCACCCTTTTCCCAGATCTTTGACTAACTTGGGTCTTTGACTGGCGTTTGGGCCCTTCTGGATTAACTCTAAGGACGAACCTGAAAGCAGAAGACAGTACAGACTGTTATACACAGTGTGAACTACTTTAAAGCAATATTTTGGAATTTGACTTGATGAGACAGTTGTTTTTTTTTGCCAATCCAAGTACTCTTTAAGACTTAAAGAGGCAAGTTTATCTTTATAGCACATTTGGTGTACAAAGACCATTCAAGAGTAGCAATTATTTGCCAAATCTCATACTATACTCAAGACAAATCTGCTTTAACCCTTGTGCTATCTTAGATGACCCCACCCTTACATTGACGTGTTCTCCCTACCATGACAAAGGTGGATAAAGGTGGAAAGATTTCATGTAATCCATGGACACCAGTGAAGATCACAAATCATTGAAGAAAAAAGGTTCAGAGCACTGTCTAGTGGGTCTAGATGACCCAACTCCCAGTGTTAAAGTGCCTAAGATAGCACAAGGGTTTTAACAGAGTCCCTTTACTGTGGTTTCTAAGTTTGTGGCATGTTAACTATTCTGTTTAATAACGCCACGTTGTTATATGTGTCTGTAATTTCTGAACAGCAGAACTGAGAAACTACCTTATTAATAAAGTAACATTAATCAACCTAGAAATAAACTATGAATTCTTTTAATTGAGGTCAGTGGGTTAGGACTACTGTAGACGTTTAGAATAAATGGGAAACAGTTTTAGCTAATAGACAGCAGGTGAGCCTGTTATTCAGTTGGCAACTGTATGTTCACAAATAGATGAGTTGTAATTTTAGTAAAATGATCTAATGGGTAGTTTCATAAAATCAATAAGTGTTACGGTTTCTGTTTCTTTGCCCTTGTGGTTTGTTTCCTTTTGTTCTGTGATGTTTTGAGTTTCACTTCCTGTTTTATTTTGTAGTATTTCCTGTTCCGTTGTTGTTTCGAGTTTGACCTTGCCCCATCAGTCCTGAGTGTTTCCACCTGTGTCTTGTTGCCTTGTATGTATTTAAGTCCTGTCTTTCCCTTCCTCCTGTGCTGGTCCATATTGTATTGTTCCCCAGTTTCGAGTATAATGTATTTCGAGTTTTCTAGCCTGCCGTATGCAGTGGTTTTTGTTTTTGTAGTTTTGTTATTATTAAACCCCGTCCTCCTGCAACCTCCTGCCTCCTCTCCTCTCTGCGCCTGGGTACTTCCCTTCCCCCCCGTAACATTATGGACCAGCCTTACCAGTACCCAGCAGAGGGGACCTGTCTCTGGTGGACCTCTGGCTCTTCCCAGGTCTACAGGGACTTCAAGGGGAGTTGCCTGGCCGTAAGGGGGGGTCGACCACGTCACCGCCGCCCTCACCGCAAGCCCTCCCCAAACTCCTGGATGGAGCTGGACATTCTCCAGCCACGGGCCTTCCTGGACCCTCTGGACCAGGACCTGTGGCTGTGGGAGGACTCCTACCTGGAGGAGGAGGGGGTCGAGACCCAGTGGGCCTTGAACTGCCCCCAGCTCCCTGCTTCCATCTTCAACGGGAGTCGACTGGCTGTAAGAGGGGGCCGCCGTCATCGCCGCCGCCCATCTCGACGTCCCGCCCTGGTCCCGGAGGTGAACCCGGAGGCACCCCGTCCCGTTCCGGCTCCTAGGAGGGTCCCGGAGGCACCCCGTCCCGTTCCGGCTCCTAGGAGGGTCCCGGAGGCACCCCGTCCCGTTCCGGCTCCTAGGAGGGTCCCGGATGCACCCCGTCCCGTTCCGGCTCCGAGGACTGTGCTGGGCCCACCACGACCCGTTCCGGCTCCGAGGAGGTTGCTGGATGCAACTCCTCCAGTTCCGGCTCCTAGGAGGGTCCCGGTCGCACCTCGACCCGTTCCGGTTCCGAGGAGGTTGCTGGACGCAACTCCTCCAGTTCCTGCTCCGAGGAGGGTGTCGGATCGTCCACGACCGGTTCCGGCTCCGAGGAGGTCGCCGGACGCCACCCCTTCCGTTCCTGCCGCGGACCCCGAGCCGCTGCCGCCTGCCGCGGACCCCGAGCCGCTGCCGCCTGCCGCGGACCCCGAGCCGCTTGCCGCGGACCCTGAACCCGAGCCGCCTGCCGCGGACCCCGAGCCGCTGCCGCCTGCCGCGGACCCCGAGCCGCTGCCGCCTGCCGCGGACCCCGAGCCGCTGCCGCCTGCCGCGGACCCCGAGCCGCTGCCGCCTGCCGCGGACCCCGAGCTGCTTGCAGCGGACCCTGAACCCGAGCTGCCCGCCGCGGACCCCGAGCCGCTGCCGCATGCCGCGGACCCCGAGCCGCTTGCAGCGGATCCTGAACCCGAGCCGCCCGCCGCAGACCCCGAGCCGCTTGCAGCGGACCCTGACGCCGAGCCGCCTGCCGCGGACCCCGAGCCGCTGCCGCCTGCCGCGGACCCCGAGCCGCTGCCGCCTGCCGCGGACCCCGAGCTGCTGCCACCTGCCGCGGACCCCGAGCTGCTTGCAGCGGACCCTGAACCCGAGCTGCCCGCCGCGGACCCCGAGCCGCTGCCGCATGCCGCGGACCCCGAGCCGCTTGCAGCGGATCCTGAACCCGAGCCGCCCGCCGCGGACCCGGAGCCGCCTGCCGCGGACCCTGACGCCGAGCCGCCTGCCGCGGACCCTGACGCCGAGCCGCCTGCCGCGGACCCTGACGCCGAGCCGCCTGCCGCGGACCCTGACGCCGAGCCGCCTGCCGCGGACCCCGAACCCGGGCCGCCTGCCGCGGATCCAGAGCCCCCCGCCGCTGAGTCCGAGCCGCCAGTTCCTGACTGTGAACCCGAGTCACCAGCCGTTTGCTGGCCGGACCCGCCTCGCCGGACTGAACGGCCTCCCGGCCGCCCCCCGGACCCGCCTCGCCGGGCTGAACGGCCTCCCGGCCGCCCCCCGGACCCGCCTCGCCGGGCTGAACGGCCTCCCGGCCGCCCCCCGGACCCACCTCGCCGGGCTGAACGGCCTCCCGGCCGCCCCCCGGACCCGCCTCGCCGGACTGAACGGCCTCCCGGCCGCCCCCCGGACTCTGCTGCATGTGGCAGTGTGTTCTCTGGACCCCCTCCTCGTGGGCTTCGTTGAGGAACCTCGGTGCGGTTCCTTGAGGGGGGGGTGATGTTACGGTTTCTGTTTCTTTGCCCTTGTGGTTTGTTTCCTTTTGTTCTGTGATGTTTTGAGTTTCACTTCCTGTTTTATTTTGTAGTATTTCCTGTTCCGTTGTTGTTTCGAGTTTGACCTTGCCCCATCAGTCCTGAGTGTTTCCACCTGTGTCTTGTTGCCTTGTATGTATTTAAGTCCTGTCTTTCCCTTCCTCCTGTGCTGGTCCATATTGTATTGTTCCCCAGTTTCGAGTATAATGTATTTCGAGTTTTCTAGCCTGCCGTATGCAGTGGTTTTTGTTTTTGTAGTTTTGTTATTATTAAACCCCGTCCTCCTGCAACCTCCTGCCTCCTCTCCTCTCTGCGCCTGGGTACTTCCCTTCCCCCCCGTAACAATAAGAAGAAAAGAAATCATTTCCACCAAGAATTATATTGGATGTAAGATGCAATGATGATGTAGAGAAATGGACAGTTAGTGAGAAATAAATCATTTACTTTCTGATCATTTTAAAACCTGTTTACCAAAATAATCTTGTTTGTATCTGATTTTAACCAGTACTCAATCACGTTTTGGAGACAGATCTGTAATCCTTTGTATTGGCAGGTGTAATGAGTGATCGAATTAATTCATGAATCGATTTCTATTCCTACAATCCAACCAGATCGATTTGTATGAGGCAAGTTTTTCATCCAATCGATATTTATAAATTGTTTATATCGATATTGGAAAACACCATTTGGATTGAGACACAATAGTTTTATTTTACTATAACGCAAAAACGACCAAGTGACATCACAGCGAATAACACACACGTGATGGTTAAAATGAATCATTACACACCTATTTACATCCCATTGTATAAGCTGTGTTCTTTTCCGCTTTTTTCCATGAAGTTGAGAAAAATCTGGGTTCTCGAATCACAGCCCTGGGGTTCACTTAAGGAAGGCCGGGACTGATTTACATCCCTCGGCTTCACCCCCCCCCACAAAGTTGGTGAAGTGACTGAGGTTGGGAGGAAGGAGAGGCAGAAAAGAATGAGAAAAAGAGGAGAAATGAAGCAGAGAGGGGGAGGAGAAGGTCACGAGGGCAGCGCGGGGTGCTCCCAATCAGCGCTGTGTAAACAGGCCTCCTCCTGGAGTGGACAGGTTGCACCGGAGGGGCGGTGGTGGTGGTGGAGGGGGAGTCTCCACGGACCACTGAGGCTGTCAGCAAAGCAGATAACTGATGGCAGGAATGTGGCATTTGTTGTCAAAGAAAGGGAGTCGAGGGGTGGGGGGGTGAGGAGAGGAGGAGGAGTTCAACTAGTGGCAGAAAGCGGGGGCCACCAATTAACATCTACTTGTTGCATTCATACAGCCGGGCCTCTGGCTCCTTAAGCCCCGCAGCTGCGTCTGTGCTGGAAGGCAGCTCACCACTCCACAGCGCCGCAGAATCCTCCCCTTCTTTAGTGACACAACATTGTCAGACGGTTCAGTTATTGCACTGTAAACTGCTGGTCAGGGGCCGGTCTTTCTGATTTTGGAAGTTGATTTGCCTCTCAAATGAGTCCCCTGGAAAACCTCTGAAGGCTTTTGGTCTCTAAATATAATCTATCAGCACACCCCTGTCACTTTTTTAAACACCCCCCCCATGTCTGAGATGTCTGAGATTGATTGTGCTCAGGAGTTAAGCTGCACCGATGGGATTAATGTGATCCACAGGTCGGGTCCTGTCTGCAGCCTCCGCGTGTGTCCCGTCTGCCTGCAAACTTGCATTTATCTCCTCTGATCCCCTCAACTGCGATCAGCCTGTTATACACCCCCCCCCCCCCCCCCCCACTCATCAGGAAGGGACAGAATCAAATTCAGAGTCCGCTGACCCGGCGCTTGTGCACTAAAGAGGTACACAGCTCTCCCTCTGTGCTCCCGCTCTCCAAATGGAGCCATCTTTGACCCTCCCTCTCCCACCACCCGTCACGGTGGCCTTTGAGGCCAAGTGAGGTGTAAACAAATCCAATATACACCGCATTGTGTGGCACCCCGAGGGTCCGAGCAAAGAAACTCTGGAGGTACAAATCACTCCAGGTCATGCTTTGCTTACTCTTTTTTTTCCCCTGCCCGTTTTTTTTGCTTTTCTGCGCGTGGAAAGCGCCATTCCTGCCACCCACTACCACCATCGCACAGGTTTATTTACATTTGCACATCTTGATTGATTGAACGAGGCCTCGTTTGGGAATAGTGCTTCCACAGGCCTGCTTTATGTTCAGACTGGAGACCACCGTGCAGAAGGAAAGATCTGTGACTTTTTGGTTTCAGGAAAAGTTAGTCTTTAACCCTTTAGCACCGGAGTTTTAGCTCCTGTGTTGACGTTCTTTGAACTATTGTACGTTTTCAACCTGTGGCAAAACTGTCGAGTGGAGCCACCAGAAAACAATAAAAACTATATTGAAAGGCAGACTCTCCAACACAGGTTGTTTACAGACAAGAGATCTCTATTCATACAAACTCATACAAATTTAAAAATGCAATTTTTAAAAGTCCAATGTTCCAAAGAAAAACTCACAGTCAAGACAAGGACAAGGAGACGCTCACTCTTCTCGCGACAGCGGTGGTGCCCAAAACTGATTCCTCCACCAATCTATAACAGCACAAAGTGACACACATACCCACATAGGCTGGGCGCAAACACGCAGGAGAGGTGAGGGTCACCACCAGGCTGGCATTGTTTTTGTGTTTCTAAAACACAAAAACAAGGTAAAAAACACCAAAGCACAGACACCTTAAAACTCCACAATTACACCAAGAATAAAAGGACGGGTCACATCAGAGTCTGCATTCAACCCTCTGCAGCTCGAGTGTGCATTCCTGAACCCAACACAACAACTCCCAATACTCATTGGCCACGCCCACAACACCCACTGGATGCAGCCGATGCCCTCCTGTCATCTTATGTGGGGAAAAGTTGGGGCTCTGGTGGTGTCTGGTCTGAGTCGGGGAGACGAGAGGGGAGGCACAACTAGATGCTTCCAAACCCTGCCACGTCATGTCACGTCAGTGGTGAAGGTGATATGATCAAATTCATCACAACAGGGATGGTGAAAGTGTGAATATGCAATATGTGAATGTGCAAAATACACACTCAATGTTAAAGGGTAACACAAACAGGACAGTCAGAGGCTAACTCCACTTTCAGCCCAAATTTGACAAACACACAAAAGGGAAAGGCAAAGCTAGGAAAGGCAGGCTGAGCGGGGCAGGTTTTTATACTGGAGCTGCAGAGCATGCCGGGAAAATTCTGAAATGACGTAGGACATGCATCACGAACTTCAACTTTACTACCCCATTTCAACCTCTAGCGGGCAGCACGCAGACGGTTTTGATACTCTAATTTCAGGAATTAAAAAAGTTTTTTTTTTAATTGTCAAAAATATGACAAGCAGTCAGCACTTTGAAAGCCCCATTTGTACAGGTAAACAGCCCCAAAAAAAGCTGATTTACAGTTTAGTTAAGTGTTGCATGGTGCAAAGCTGCTTTTCTCTGCTCCAATATCCGTTAGAATAAAGGAAATTGCCTAACATACGGAGAGTTACAGTAGTTTGAAGAGCGTATGTTTTTCTGTGTCGCCGGAGACAACTTTGCTATTAAAGGGTTGTGCATCAGTACTTGTTAGCCGCTGGTGTGTGTCTGATGATGCATTCTCACCTACTAGCCTGCCCTAGCAGACCATTTCAAAGTTCACGTGGGATGGATTTATCAATTGCATAAGATTTCTTTGCAGTCTCTCGACATTTAGCTCCATTTTCAGAGGACGTCCAGCGGAACACAGTGTTGTGCAAACAGGGGTGTACGAACGGGACGGCAGGTCAGCAGGGGAGAGGACAATCCATATCCGGCAGAACACCGTGTACCAAACTTGGGAGGCAGTTATCAGGTCACCATAGGTTCAGCCTGTCTGTCTGCATGCTGCAGACTGAGGTGCAGAGACACAGACTGGTGTGAAGGGAAAACATTCCGCTTATTGGCGTGAACTTAAACTCTTTTTTTCGGGGGTGTTTTCTAGACTTTTTAGTGTCTTTAATTAGGTTTTTTTTTTTTTTAAAGGCTGCTTGTTGAACAAACATCACTCCTAAGAAAATGTCCATCCTTCCATTTACTCCACTTGTTCTCACTTACCTGGGAACATGTCAGGAGTCTGAGATGTTTTACTTCTGCGGCTTATCCAAAGGGATGCAATCGCGTTTCCATGACAACTTCATCAGTCTGAAGCAGTGGCAGAGACTGTCGGTGGTGCGGTGGTTAGCACTGTGGCCCCACAGGGAGATGGTTCAAATTTTGGCTGGGTTCTTTCTGAGGAGTATATATGTCTTCTCCATAAGCATGCATGGCTTTTCTTAAGGTGCTCCAGCCTCATTCCATGGTGAAAAGAACATGTCTTTTAGGGTCAGTTGGGAACTTTAAATTGCCTCTAAGGAGTGAGTGTTAGTGTGTGGTTTTATGTCTCTATATGCAGTGTAGTGAGCGGTCCAAGCTGTACCCAGCTTTCACCAAAAGAGCTGAATTAGCCTGTAGAACCCTGTAACTCGAATTAGGACAAAACCGACACAGATAATGGATGGTCTCAAGTCTGTCCAAGCCCTCGTCCCAGTGGTATGTCCAGAGTATTTCAAGCTCACAGTATCCTTTTAAAGTAGAAGCCTAAGACTCCTCAACTGTATTTATTAAATGTTTAAAAATAAATCACACAATTCTGAGAGCCAAGAAGATGACTGAGCACTTCAACGTCTCCTTATTGGACACCCTCGCGTCTTGTAGGGTCTGCTCACAGTTCATTCTTTGTTTCATGCCAGAGAACATTTAAAAGAGAACTCCCAGAGTAAATTATTTTGGCTTCTCTTGACTTCCAACATTACGGTTGTACTGTTAAAAAAAGTTAACAGTTTTTGGACCAAAGACCTGTGGCCATTAGTCGAAAAAACTACTAGAAGGACTAAAAAGAGGGGTTTCGCGTCTGTTGCTTAAGTTTAGTATCTGCTGGATGTGAACCGTAAACATAATAGGTTGCTCGTGTTCGTGACATTTCTCCCAGCTGGAGCAAACACTGCTGCACCTGATTAACTGGGCCAAGACACAAATGGTGATAGAGTCTTTTAATAAGGAGAGATCTTAGAAATGCAAATAAAGATTTATTTCTGGTTCAAAAGATGTGCATCAAATACGTCCATAGTCTTTGGTGGTTGGGCTCTGGGCCGATAACGCAATGCATGCTGGTGGGATAAGCTTGAATCACAGATGAGAAAACCCCAGAGCCTAGACGCTGATGGTGGTTGCATTGATATGCAACAATTTACTAACATCAAGTGTTACAGTAAGTTTATGAAAGTGTTGCACATCGGTGCAAACACGCTTTTCTACACGTCAGAATCGGCTGATTCAGATTGATTGCATAAACAGTTGACGAGTTAGAGTAAGTCATAAAGAGCATTTTTTGTTTAGGTGTTGTCAGCAACATCTCCGGTGTCTAATGGTTGAAAGGTCCATATATATCCTGAACTTAGAACAATTACTAATCTTTCGTACAAAAAGACGAACACATCATAGCTATAAACTCATTGGAAATAACTTCATGTGTATTCTCAAAAGTTTTCTTCCCCTGTTTTGCATGTTTCATCAACTCTCCACAGCGTATTTTGTGTCGAGTTCCCTTCAACCACTGCACGGCCGTTGTGTTATTGGACCTGTTTCATTTTTTACCTCTCAACGGTTCCAATCTTTGTTAGGATTCATGTTTCACCCTGGAGTTCTTGCCCTGCAGCATTTTTTGTTCTTATCGATCCAGTTAATTATTAAAGCCTCTTGTATCTTTCATCCGGCTGCCTCCTGCACCGCGCTCCTCTGAACACACAACCCTAACAGCAAAAGGTCAAAAAGACATAAAAGCTATCTGGAAAATTAAGTGCTTTACGGGGTTAACAACAAGAATCCTGATTGAATAAAGAAGCTATCGCAGGGGATGCAGGCATATGTTCGTATACTCCTCAGTAAAGATAAAGGCCATGTCACACAGCCACTTCACATTTTGAGCATTTTCCACGTATGAAATTTCGGTTTTCGTAATACATGTGTGACCTACGTAATTTCCGTAATTTTCTTGCGTTCATCATTCGTCGATGTATGCAGATGTCCATTGAGGGTTTCAGTCAACGTGTCTTCACATGTATTCGGTTTTGACCTGTTCAAAATGATGCAGTTTATAATTTATGTAGTTTATACGCAATTATTACGTAAATCTTGTGCAACTGGCCATGATTTTTGCAAGATGCATACGCACATTTGTGGCTATCCGTGACACTTCCACATATGTCCACGGACTTTTAACGCATGTGCCAACGATGGATAACTTTTATATCGCGTATACAATGCACATCACATATCATGTTAAAATAACATAATTGATGCATGAATCACTAATGCATTTTGGCTTTGCATTGATTTATGTGTTCTTTGTGAGGTTTATTTGTGCTTCTTCTCTGGTTTGAACGTGGCTCATTTTTGATACATCTGAATATTTCACGTGAAGACCACACCTTTTTTCCACGTATGTTCACGTATGACCAAATTTCATCCGTGTCATGTGCACAAATGTGCATAGTGGCTGTGTGACACAGACTTAAGAGGTAAATCCCGTTCAACGTCTGGGGTGTGTCAATGATACTAAAAGTGCGTATCACCCTTTCAAAGTTGTTAAAAAAAAACAGAGTTTAAAAAGTGTTTGTCAACAAGAAGTCTTTAGCTTATAATCATAGTCTGAATGTTAGTTTTCCTACCCGAAAGCTTATTTGTGTCTTAGTTGTGTCACCCAAGCTTTTCCAGCACAAGTTCTTCATTTCAAGAACGTGTTATGGTATGTACAGCTCAGTGAAGCAGCAGTGTGTATGTTTGTCTGCATCCACCAGTGTCTGAACACATGAATAGGAAATTTCCTCATGGGTCAACAAGCAAATTTTTGTAAAACAGCGTACTGTAGCTGTGGGATGGCAGTTGCTCCAGATGCACATCCCTGAAGTTCACTTTTCTTCTAATTGAAGGTGACACATCAGCGAGGCGAGTGGCGTCCAATCTAATGTGAGCAGCAATGCGGTCCGACTTGTCAGCGTGGGCTAGGACGCTTAAGAGTCACGTCGCAGCCTGTTCTTGTTCTCTTCCTCACAAGTCTTCTGTCAACCTGCTGAGCTCAAACAAGAGTTCTACTCCACTTTCAACAGGTTGGAAAGACAGGGCCGTTCTCATGACAAGCTTAGAACCTGTTTTGACTCATTTCACACTAAAATATGGTTTGTTTGGTTGCTGTGATCGCTCTTTCCCAGACTTAATGTTTCAGGGTTTAGACTTAATGAACCGCAATGAGGTGGGCCAGCCGACAAATGGTTATAAAACACCATTGATCTTGTATGATCACTGCAATACACCTTGGCAAACCAAAGCTAGGACATCTAGTTAGCTGGAAGAAGGGTTAGGAGTGGCTAACACACGCTAAAACAACATTAGCCTTTGATGAACATAAAATCCATGCGGGAAATACTGCAATCTGCATCTTGACTGCACATAAATATGTGGGAATAACAGAAGCCTTTATTTTGTAGGGACACGACTGGAAACACCAATCCACGTGATTGTTTGAACGGTTTCTAAGGACTGAGCGACATTTCTGCTTTGAAAAGCTCACACACTGCCCCAAAGCCGCTGTGTGAGCTGGAAGTCTGAGCTCTGCTCGGACACACGGTTCTCCTGCGTCCGGCAGCCTTTAACCCAGAGCTGCGGGACGGATCGCAGTCCGAAGTCTCCCACACATAACAAAACGACTAAACGCACACGTAACAAGGCATCCTCCCTTCCCCTCAAACACAAAGTTATTAACCCAGCTGTTCTGCTCAGAGACACAGTTCGCTCGGTCCACCGGCACCACCGGCAGGGTCCAGACGTCATGGGGCACAAAGTGCTCCTCCCCCGCACCCTCCTCGTGAGGGGTGTAAGAGAGGGGAGAGGCGAAGAGCCAGCGAGGCAAGGGCGGAGCTGCGCTTTGCACTGGGCGTCCGTGGAGCGGCCAGTCTGTCCTTTTTAAGCTCCAAAGCTTTCTCTGGAGCCAAAAACACCATCTATGCATGACGTTAAACCAGAGCAGTACTGACACACGATCGGAATGAACCATTTACGTGAACAACGATCGGATCAACAATCGGCATAACCCACCTATCTCGATCGGAAAGAAATTTTGATCCGAATGAGTCTGATCGGGGCAGAGTATTCCGAACTGTGTGTTTACATGACGCATTGTTCTTCTGATCAGGCGTTCTTTCCGATTACTTTTGTCCATGTAAACGCAGCTATTTTGTGTGGTTCTAGTGTGGTTCTTTGTTTCATTAAAACAAAGTGTTACTTCTTCTACGAGTCCCAAGCTGACGCAGTCCAGTGAGATGCAACTATGAGACACTTTATGCCTACGCAATGCAGCCACATTACAGGTGAGGAATTGCCGACGTGACTTCTGTTGCACCACACTGCTCTTTCATACCTGACCAGGTTGTGGTTAGAGGTGTGCATCTGCACAGCTCACCCTGAGGCCAGCTTGCCGCTGCGTTTCAGAGCTGTCTCACATCATTAGGTATTGAGAAGGTGAGTCCTGCTGTCTTTTTGCCTCATACTTCTTAGATTGTTCTACTTTATAAAAAAACAAGTGTTTTTACGTAAAAAAAAGAGGTAGGCTGCAAAGAGAAACTAAACACTAATCGTAAAAAAAATAATAATAATCCATCCTTGCAGTAAGTCATTTTAATTAACGAAAAAACATATATAAAGACCTCAAAATCTAGAAGTTGCACACAAGCATTCAAAAAGGGAAAATAACCCAAAGTACTCCCTGTTAGATAATTACTTCAGATAGAATGTTATACTGCCCAATAATGTTTTTTTGCTACTTTTAGACAAATGGGTTGTTTTTTTTTAGTTTTTATTAACCTAATTGTGATTCCTTTTGATTACAGTGAAAATAAAACTAGTGTAATAAGCAGAAGTGAGCGACCTTGGGAGCATTTCGGTAAGACAACTCAGGCAGGCTTTACTTAGGCCACTCCCCTAGGGCGGGTCAGTTAATCAACTCACTTGTGCAGCATCCTATTTAAGTCCAGGTGTGTAAGTTGTTCATCCTTCTTTACTGCAGCACTGCGTTCTTTGCCCCACCCTCCTCCCCGGCTTCCACCTGTGAGCTCCGTTAGGGGTAGTTATTACCCAAAAGTTTATGGAAATTTCTCTCTCTTGGAATTGCACGGAGTTTTATGCCAAACCAAAGGAAAGTGAAATGCAAAGTCAAAGGAAAGTGAAATGCAAAGTCAAAGGAAAGTGAAATGCAAAGTCAAAGGAAAGTGAAATGCAAAGTCAAAGGAAAGTGAAATGCAAAGTCAAAGGAAAGTGAAATGCAAAGTCAAAGGAAAGTGAAATGCAAAGTTAAAGGAAAGTGAAGAGCATAGTTAAAGGAAAGTGAAATGCTTACTTGGAGGAATGCGAAATGCTTACTTGGAGGAATGCGAAATGCTTACTCAGAGGAAAGTGAATGCTAACTAAGGAAAGTGAATGTCAAAGAATGTGAAAGCAACAAGTATGTGGAAGCAAACTAAAGATGTGAAAATAAATATTATTACTACTGCATGAGTTGTCTGACTGAAATGACACAAAATGAACAAATGAACAAAATGATGATGAGATCTTGGTGCAGTTTGGTTTATCTTAATAAATCCTCATTAAATCTCAAACTTGTTCTTATTTTTAGAACATAAATCTACATTTTAGTTTCCTACCTAAAGCTTTAAGATGTTTTAAATCAATCAAGTTGAGTTTTATTTAGTCTGAAATCAAGTTTTTCTGTTGTTAAGAGTATGAAACAAACTGATTTGGACTTATTTTAATAATAATTTCCTTACTTCTAGAACCTAGCTCTTATTGTCTCAAATAATTTTATTTAGTGAAAAGCTTGGAAAGGTTTAGAGGAGGGGGGTCCAAACCTTTGTGCAAAGAGGACCAGATTTGGTGAGGTGACAAAATGTGATGGCCAACCTTTCTTTGAATCCTAAGCCTAATAGCATAAAATGCAAATAAGAATATCTTTATCTTCATTTTTACCAAAACTACTGTGAATTCCTTATTTGAAGACCAGAAATAAAATTTTAAAAAAGTCTGTCTTGAACATTAAAGCTGGGTTCACACAACATGTTACATATTATGTAGTATTAAAGGCTCACTGTAAACCATCAAATGTAAATCATGTGAACAGGAAAATAACACAAATAGTATCTTATTCAGAGATAAAAAACACTGTAGTTTTAATTTTAAAAAAATAAATCGGTTTATTTTTTTTTACAGTTTTTTTTTTAGAAATGATTTGAAAGTGTCACAGAAGGGTCCTGCCACTGCGTTGCCATGGATTTACTGTAGCTTATGACGAAATTTTGCTAATCACAACCAATAAATTGGACATTTATGTTTTAGATAGTGCTGGAGGCCACATATTACTGATTTTCCGACAAGAACCTACAGGCCAGACTTTGGACATGCCTGGTGTAGAGCATAACTTAAAACCTGGTCAAATATCTTCAATGTCTTAAAACAAGGCTGGAAATCTCTGCAAGTATAAATGGTTTGCATTGAGCATGAACGTTAGAGCTCCCTGTATTAGTCATCCAGTTCATTGTAACAGAACATTCCTCATAAACCCATGCAGCTGTGTTTATTATATATCAGGTAATGTCACTGCAGCTCCTTCCAAAACTAAATGAGCGAAAAGCAGCTTTTTTTTTTCCTTTTTACCACCATCGCTGCTTGGATTATTCTCTAAATGTAAATTAAAAGGCTTTATTTATAAAGCTTAACTGAGGTTTGGTTATTGTAGGTCCAAACCTGAATCTCCATTATTTTCCTTTTTTACAGCAGCAGCATTTGGGTGTCTAAAATTGCAGTCAATTTAAAAAGGACGCATGAATAAGTAAGACGGCGGACGTTTAACATCGTGGGGGGGGGGGGAAAGGGGGGCTCCTGTTCGGCACATAGATTTTTAAATGACATTTAAACCCAGCTCCAACTTGCTTTCTGGGGTTTTGCCTGCAAATATTGTCATCTATTACAGATGCCGTTAGATCTCCATACCAGCAGGCCCTATAGGCCTTTTTTTTTCTTTCACATTGCAACCCTGTGGCTGGATATTTATTGGATGTTCCATGAAATGAATCACATTGCTAACGTTGCTACTCAGGCTCCAACACATTACATATTAAGCAGATATGAATCTACTGTTGTGATATAAATGTTCCCAAAGCAAGAAGTCCGATTGAACCAAAATAAATATCAAAAACACAATTTTTTTCTGAATTTTTGTTGTTGTTCTTTTGTTTTTTTTATATTCCAAAATCTTGGAGCAGAAATCCCAAAGGAAGTCTTCACAAAGCAGCATCAGCGTCTATCCCACAGAAGCTGGTTTTTCGCTGCGGTCAGCTGTGTTTTCTTGCACTCTGCTGTCTTCTGCAGCTAATAAGACTTTTTCAACCTTCTACCTGCAACTGACGGCTGAGATGCACTCCTCAATAATGCATTAGACAGCCAGGCAAGCACCCCTGGGTCCACCTCCCCTCCCTTACACAAACACACACACACGAAACCCCTTCTCTGTCTTTCAGCCCAACCCCCTCCCCCCCCACCCCATATTGTACAGCCGAATACAGTGCTGATGTTGCCTCTGCAGCCTGACTCAAAGGTGAGTAAGGCCTATTGATTTGTGGACACAGAGCACCACTTCTCATCTTCTCCTGACTGTAAAATGGATTGGGGTGAAGATGATGGGGAAGGTGGTGGTGGGAGGGATGCACAACAAAAAAACAAGAGGGTGGTGTGTGGGGGGGGTGATAAATAAAAAGAGAAAAATAGCCCCAAAAATTGGAAAAATGAGTCGGGGGGGGCTTTTGCAGGTTTTCCATCTGGGGTGGACATTCTTTTATGGTCCTAAACAATATGTTCACTCCTGGACCTTGTAAAATAAATCTAGCATTATTTTATTCTTTTTTTTTTTACAAAAAAAATCAGTTTGAAAGACGCCAAACCAGCCTGAGCTGTGGTTGAAATCCAGCTTTATGAGTTTATGGTGCACAGCTGCACAGTCACGTGTTTATAAAACAGACACCCGAAAGTTAAATTTACTTACTCCACTTTTGCAAGACAGCCAGATAAACATTCCAGCCACAGAAGTTAACCAGAGCAGAGCCAAGATAAGGAGCATTGTGTCTCTATTTGTCTCTGTCCACTGGTGGCTGCCTAAGAGGACTTACTATTGATAACTACATAATGACCCCCAACCACCAGCAGCAGCAGCACAACAAATGACCCCTCAACCAGATGGCAAATTAGCACCAATTGTCCAAAAACAATGTGGACAGATGAAGACAAACGTGTGCAACCAAGGGAGAGGACTTTTCTAGACTTTCCCGGTGAATGAACGCAACGGTTGGGAGTTGCCACAAAGTGTTCCAACGCACACGGGCAAAGTTCATTCTTTTAAATCAAACACAAAGACTTTGGGTTCAGTTGTTGAGACGTGTAAAACAAAGCTGCTCACAAATGTTTTATCGGATGTTTTGTCTTTTTGATGTGCAGACATGACGCAGACATGGATGGATGGATGGATGTTCGCCGACAGTGGGATACTGAACAGTTTAGTCTAAAGTGGAACTAAAGTTAGCTTGATAAAAATGGTTGATTGTCTGTTGGTCCACCTACCTGCCAAAATTTGAGCACCAATAAACTCAAAGTCCCACTGTGATCATCTTTTGAGCTATTACATTGATTAATTGATTGATTGATTTCCTTTTATTCCATACACAAAAAGTGCTATCGTGCTCTAAAAGGGAGTGGGTAGAAGAAAAAATCTTATTCATTTGCACCCCAATCTTACTTTATTTACATTTACTTTTAACATAAACACAAAAGAATTGTAAAAACATTCCCAGTGGTCTTTTAATTATGATTAGGCTACTTTTAGCCAAAACCCCGTTTCTGCAGAGCGACAGTAGTTCATTAGAAACTCACAGGAGCGGAGTAACCCCGCCCCCACTTCCCGTCAGCCATCTCTTTACGCACTCTCCTGCTAGCTCACAGCCCCTCACACCCCCAAACTGGCGTTACAGGTGTAACATAAATGGCAAGCAAAACAAAGACGGACATGAATCTAGTCCTCTACAAGTGGAGTGGAGCAGCACTTCTATGTCACAAGCACAAGCTGTTTCAAATGGCATTTTTTTCATCTGCTCCTTATTCACAACAACTCGAAAAAAGAAATACCAATAAAATGTCATTTTAATCTTAATTGTACTTAATGTATGTCCTCTGTTATCAGAAAAATGCCCTAAGAACGGGTTAAAAACACCAAAAACACTATTTTTATTGGGTTTTTAAAGTGTCCTTATAATGTTTTTTGACATTTTTAAGTCATGGGAACTGAATGAGAAAGTTTTAAATACCTACAGTCAATTTTTAATAAAAGTTTAAATGAGAGGTTTGCTGAGCACATAGAAAAATAGACGCCTTTCCAAAAAAAATTTAGGAATTCTTGCGTTTTGAATTTGTTTAAGAAAAGCTTGTGGAAAATTATAATATCCCTTTTTTTCTTTGAATTTCTTACAAATGTAGAACACTTTTAGAGAGATTTCAAACACCTGCATGATCTCTGAGATCAATTTTATTCAAAATTTTAGTAACAAGAATGCGAGGTCTTTGCAACTCATATAAGAAAAGTGAGATCCTGAAGTTCTGCAACTCTGAATATTCGAATTTTACAAAAAAGTAAGAATCTCTAGTAGGTCAGCTGGAAAGCTCGTTGCCTGTTTTCTGCCAGTCTCCACCAGCTGCATGTTTTTACAGAAAGCTGGTTTCAGCGTGTCTGCTCAAGGCTCACAGCTGCACACTCAAATTCTACCCTGTGTGTTGTTTCTGGCCATTTCTGCAGATTGAGTCAGTGTTAATGACTTAAGCAACGGAGCTAGTGACACACTGCCGACAGAGTGAACCATTCCAGCTTTCGAATGAACTGAAGGAAGGCTGGCAATAACAGAATTCTATGATGAATTGCACTTCTTACTCTGTGGCATCTGGCTTTAAGACAATACGATCCTCTAGTTACTAATGTCCCATAACAGTTTCCAAGATCTTTATGTTTTTTTTTCCCTTATGTAAATTAAAAAGGGAAAATGCACGTGTTTGGGATGGTCAGTCATCACTGTGCAATGAATTTGGGGAGAGTGAGATGAGTTAGAGCCACGCTAGAGACTATTTCTAGATAAAAAAACACAGGAGCGCTGCAGAAAACCACTAAATAAAGAGGCCATAGCTTCTGTTCAAAGAAGCATAACAAACCAAGACTTATTTTAGCTCCTCCGGTGAACCAGTCGAAGGAGACGCACTTCTGAGCGAACCGCTGCTGTACTCAGCAGAACCACAATCTGTTGCTATTAGATGATAAATCAAAAACAAGAAGTGAGGCCATGAAACACAGTCATAAACCAAAAAGTCTGCTCTATGATTATTTTACATGTGTTTCTGATAAGAAATAGGCCTGACAATAGAAGCTGATGAAAAAAGGGAACTTTTTTCTACTCTACTTAAAGGTTACAACTGAAAGGAATGGAATACTGGAAGTTAAACTGTTGAGTGTTAAAGTATTTTCTTTTTTATTAAATCTGAATATTATGATTTTTTTACAAATTATAAAGAGGGAATATATGGGAACCCCCCCAAAAAAAGTGATCAGAGCACCTTTATACTGCGGAATTGTTGAGAAAACGCTTATAGAGGTCATGATGCAAAGATTTTTTTTGTAAAAGAGATGAATTTATCTTAACTGAATTCAATAGAAGGTACACCCAAAAGGTGATTCTTTTTTGTAAAATAGTTTTCAAGCAGCCAACACTGCAAACCCATTAATCAAATGGGAAATTATGATGTGTTTCTGCCTTTTTTGTTTCCAAAACTGACTCTCCTGTTTCAAGTTCCTTTTTATAAATCTGTAAAGTGCCCAGAAACACAATAAACCACAACACCTGTTTATGACTCAGCAAACTTTTCGGACAGTTTTTTGGAGCATCTCCCACTACCTGTCCATCTACTTTCTGACGTATTGGCTTAAAAAAAAACCTTTCACTTGGTATGAAACCTCATGAAAACAGGGTTTGTGCCGGCTGCAGACAAACAGTGAGCACGTCTCGTCTCCATCAGCGAACAAACTAACCTCAGGGGGGTAACAGAGGGACGGCAGGCTTGGGCTTGTCAACTTAAAAGCAAGTATAAGCAGCTCAACGACACATCCTGGAACTCCAGTTCCTGACATTTGTTCTCCGTCTCTGGGATAAAAACGTGGCTCAAAGCACAGGATGTGGATTGTAGACAACTTTCCTTCTGTGAGACCCATTTATCAGCGATTACCATCTGAGTTCCTGCTAAGGCAACCTGAAAAGGTGTCTTTCCTTCCTGTCATTTCTCTTTTTTTTCCCTTCACATGGTTTCTTAAGCATACCTTGCTTCCAACCTGTTTCTTCCGTTGAGAAACCAAGCATAAACTTTCCACATTATCAACCCCGTAATTAAGTCATTTTTAAGGAATTTGGCCGAATGGCAGAGAAATGCTAGATGGAGCCGGTCTGATTGAACCAAACCAATGACCTAGAGTGATTTTTTTTCTTCCTCCAAGTGTCATTTGTCATGTTATTGGCAGATAAACTGACCTCTAGGGGAGAAAAATGAATACAAAACTGCCATCTTTTTAACCAGCAGGAACAGCTGGTGGATAAACGAATAGCTTGACCATCCGAATCCCTGCACTGTTCAAAAAGCAACGATTGTTTAACCAAAAGCCTGCTCCTGCCATTACTATGATCACCAAGCAAATGCTATGAAGCGCCCAGCCTCATCCCTCACAATAATTCCTTCTTGACAGATTTATGGCGTGCTCTACAAGGTTGTTGAGCCAGTGCTGGCACCGGGACCGTGCATGCACCTGCACGAGTACGTCTCACCGCTTGCTGAATCTACCCTGCCTGCCAAAGCCACTTCCTTAAACATGTCAGGCATAATCCTGTCATTAGAAGGGGGTGGGGAGTAAAAGCAGGCAAGTGGGTTATTGAGAGAAAAGCCTGATAATCTGGGTTGCAAGCCTCTGTGTGGTCGTCTTCACCACACATGAGTCAAAGGGGAATAAATTTGTAGCTGCCAGCATTTTTGGCATTATTTATAAACATACAAGGCTGGGAGAAGTGGATGTGGTTTTGAGGTGTTCGGTGCTTTACTCTACAATGACATCCAGTTAGAAGTTTCCTTGGGCAAGGCACCGAACCCCACATTGCTCCTGGTGGTTATTGGTTGGTGCTGCCATCAATGTGTGAATGTGTGTTAACTAAATCATGTTTGCATGATTTAGTTCAATTTAAGTACATGTCTAATTCCTGGTCAGATTATTTTATTTGCTAAAATAGGACTAACATCCATGATAATAAAATAAGCAATCTCTATAAAACTGCAGTGTTCCTTATCCCCCCATAATCTGAATATGTTTGGAAATAATGTCAATGATGTAATAACTTTTACTTCAGGCTTCAATTTGTGTCACAGAAGGCGGTTTTTGGTGACTATGGACAGAAGCAACTTTTCATCACGGTCCTGGCCCTGTATCCATGATGTCTAAGTTTGGACAGTAAACATGAGAGTTTAAGCACAGGCATGATGGTAGAACTCACCCAGAGTGGTTGAGTACTTCAGCTATCACAAAACAGCTGGGAAAAGTCACAGAGGGGGGAAAAGGTTTAAGGGTGTAGATCAGGGGTGGCATGCGAGCTACTCCAAAAGATGTACAGTAACTTTGTGTATTTAAAAAACCGCCCCTCTCACCCTCCCCGGGTGGTTTCTCAACCAAGCTTGGGTACTTGAATGAGATAACGGTGGCTCCTGGAGGCAGGCAGCGTGGCGGGACGTCTCCGTCTCAAACACAGTCGAGGAGACATGCGAGGCGACCCGTACCCCGGTAAACACTCCTGCAGACCGGAGTTCCGGCTGTGAGGCAGATGCTGCACGGATGGTATGTGCATGTGATATGCAAGTGCCTGTAGGATGACCACACAAAATACATTCTGATTGTCTAATTTCCTCATCTCTAACAGTCAGGTTGCACATTTATGACGTGAAATAGAGTAACGGGTTCCTTGTGCAGGGTTCGGGAGGGTCACGTGTTGTTTAAGTGTCGCTATGACCTGTCGCCCTGAGCATGCCTGTAGAAAAAATGTGCATGAACATTTTTACCATACAGACTCACTACAGACCTTGATATTTATTTTGTGTCACCTGCGTGCCTCATACAGGTTTGCCTTTTTTTCCACCCACAGACAGCTCACATCCACCAGTAAGGGCAGTTGTAACTGAGGGTGTATTCAGGCTGGACACCTTTTGTTTTGCTTAAAGTGAACCAGGGTTCGTTTCCCTCAGTAATCAGGAACAAATTTTCAGTCTGAATACACCCAAGAGGACCCTGGTCCAGGACCAGGAACCGCTCTCGGACCCATCTTTTGAGGTGGTCTTGGTTCATTTCCAATCGGACTGAGCTTCGCTTCTCAGATTCCTCAGTCTGACTACAATCCGTTCCTGGAGCAGAGCAACTGGACCAAAATGGCCACCGTAGCCGACGAAAACAGAGTAGAAAAAGGCAACAAACAAGCCGCAGCAACGATTGTTGTGTTATCAAACAGAAAAAACTGTTTATTGTCAGAATGTTTATTTTAACAGAACTTCTTACATTCTTTTTTGTCTCGTTACACCTAGCGCTGCTGTGATGAAATCCTAAAAGCTACCTAGAAAAGTTCCTAACGAATTCTCTAAAAATAATGCCATAACACCACAACAATGAGACACAGTATTTATTGAAATGTGATCAGATTAATTCAGACTCATTAAAACATTTTTTAATACATATTGCTTCTCTGTGTTTTCCTGACAATCTTTATGTCATAAACAATGATCAGCCTACCTTCTAGCAGTCTTCCCTACAGTAATCGCCTCACAGCATCTCTCCACCGGACCAAAAAATCGAGTAAAAGGTGTTGAGCCTGACGTTGATACTGACGTTCAAAACTTGTGAACGAAATATAAGTTATATTAATACTATATTATATAACTAATCTTGTAAGTTATATAAGTTTGAATGAACTAAAAGCGCAGGACATAATTTCTGCCTCTAGCTGCTTTCCGCCGCCCTCGGAATTCCTGACTAATGAGATCTTTAGTCGCATGGTTTTGTTTTTAAGCTTTAGTCCGAAAAAGGAAAGTCCCCTTGACAGCAGTCTGAATACAGGTTCAAGACTCGATCAGGACCAAATTAACCCTTGTGCTATCTTAGATGACCCCACCCTTACATTGACGTGTTCTCCCTACCATGACAAAGGTGGATAAAGGTGGAAAGATTTCATGTAATCCATGGGCACAATGAAGATCACTAATCATTGAAGAAAAAAGGTTCAGCCCATTGTCTAGTGGGTCTAGATGACCCAACTCCCAATGTCAACTCCCAGTGCCTAGGATAGCACAAGGGTTAAGCAGACTGGGTCCAGACCAACAGATGTTTGGTGTAGGGTGTCGGAATAGACCCTCCACCATAATTTCTCTTTCTACCCAACTTGTTGCATCATCCTGACCTCCTACTATTCTTTATTCATTGCCATTGCCATTCTTTTCAAAATTGCAGTTTAAGTGTTTTAGCGTCTTTGTATGCTGTGTGACTCAAATCAACGTAGGAAAACATCGGCCTTTCCCTGAGCAGGAGGCAAACGCTGATAAAAGAAGAACCCGACAGGCTGGCAGGAAGAGATGGAAGATTCTGTCCTGTAAACAAAGAAAAAGTCAGCTCCTCCATTCCATCTGTTGCACACAACAACCTACCATTTTCTGCCTTGGCATCCTCTGTCTCACTCTGCTTATGAGGTTTTTTGGCTGACAGTTAGCAGAAGCTAAACAGCACACATGGATAAACTTGTTTTTTTTTTAACAAATATTTTTGTCATTTTATTGCAAATACCATAAACTCAGTACCTGCGTTTTTTTGTTTTGTTTTTTTTATCATGAAGGATTCGTACATAGATGTCAAATGAGAAGTCCTAGCTTTCTTTTCTTTAACAAAATGGTGTATATTCCTCCACCCCTTCCC
Source organism: Oryzias latipes (assembly GCF_053564925.1). Taxonomy (NCBI): domain Eukaryota; kingdom Metazoa; phylum Chordata; class Actinopteri; order Beloniformes; family Adrianichthyidae; genus Oryzias; species Oryzias latipes. The sequence continues at coordinate 12,817,988 of NC_136256.1, read as the reverse complement.
CGGGCAGCTGCAATCCAACATTAACAAAGCCCTGCGAAGCATACATCCCTCTGCCATGTAACTCAATCTTTCCCAGAGGTTCGAAAAATAAACTGTGTTCCTCCAAACAGGGCTAGAGGTAGCATCTGTCAATAAAGCCTAAATGAAGGGCCTGATTGTACAGCTGGCTGGCCGAGAGCCATTTCTGCAAAGACAGGAGAGGAGTGAGGGTGAAAGAAAAGACGAGGAAAAGTGAGAATTTGGTTGTTTAACTTTGGTCAGGCCCTTCCTCGCCCGTTCTGTGCAGCTGTAAACGCACCAGTCCAAATAAATCTGGGATGCCAAGGGCTATTCTGCTACACAATTCAAACCTAAACGCACAAACTGCAGCACGTCTTCAGAGGTTTCTTTACCGCTGATCGCTTGCTGCTTTTTTATGAGTTCATAGCCTTTTCTCTGTGTTCGGGAGGCCTGTGGCGAACCTTTGTTCAAACTGAGAGCGTTATTGTGTGGATTTGAACACAAATATCACGCTAATGAGCATTCATGCTTGGTTTAGTAAGGAGTTGTCGATAGTCTGGCAGCCTTTCTCTATCATCCAACAGGATGATAGAGAAAGGTATATTTTCTGCACTATATGGTGCACTGGATTATAAGGCGCCCCATCAATCAATGTTCTATTTTCTAACTTATGTTAGAATAGGCATAGAACCACAAGGGACGTTAGGCCAGATTAGTCTGTCAGTCAGACTTTAATACTTGGGTTTTCGATAATTCTAGAACTTGTTTGTAATACACGTTAGCCACGTCAGAAGTTTCAGATTGTCTGTAACTTCCAACCTTGTTTGCAACTCATAAAAAAAGAAACTAATACCCTTAACCCTTGTGCTATCTTAGATGACCCCACCCTTACTTTGACGTGTTCTCCCTACCATGACAAAGGTGGATAAAGGTGGAAAGATTTCATGTAATCCATGGACACCAGTGAAGATCACAAATCATTGAAGAAAAAAGGTTCAGCGCACTGTCTAGTGGGTCAAGATGACCCAACTCCCAACGTTAAAAGTGCCAAGGATAGCACAAGGGTTACACAAACTACTGCAAATATGCTAACTCCCACTCCCAACCATGTTAATAACAACAAAAAAACATATTCCGGCACGGCTACAAGTTACCCGCTTTAGCATTTTCCCAACAACACCCAACCTTGTATGGAATGTGTAAAAAAAAAAAAAAAACTCATATGCTAAAGGAAACATAACTGTGACTATGCTGACCCTTAACCTTGTTAGTATCACGTAAAAAAAAAAAGAGTTAAAAACTACTACAAGCTAGCCTTGTATGCATAATGTTTGAAATCCCCAATCTATTTGCAACATATAAAAAAACAGACCGATTCCGCTAACAAACTTTACCGGGAAAACAGTGTATACTCACTCCCAACTTTTTTAATAACACGTGAAAAACAAAAACTGTCTTACACCACTACATTTTTTTATTCACCTTTATTTACCAGGGAAATGTCCCATTGAGATTAAGAATCTCTTTTTCAAGGGAGTCCTGGCTAGGGGGAAACAATAAATCATGTTTACAATAAAACACGTCAGCCAAGTTAGCGCATTCACAATACCTGTAACTCCCAACCTTGTTAGTGACACGGAAAAAAAATCCAGTCCTAAAAGGACCAGACTCACATTTTGATGGAGCGCTGTGTACCTCAAAATTGCTTTGACATCAGTCAAGTAAACCAGAATTAATCCATATATAAGGCACTCTGGATTATTGTGGATTCTCCTTAAAGATGGCCAAAGCGAACTCCACAGATGTGTGAGTGTTTGTGTGCAACCTTCCCTCCCAGCGGAGCAAACTGTGCGAGCTGCATGAAGTGTTCCAGCATCCCACCTAGCAAAATAAACCAGACGATTGAAAAACAACATACAGGCCTGGTTTCCACTCATGACCTACACCTAAAACTTTTCCAGTCCTCCGCTAGACCCCCCCGCCCCCCAGCCTTGTCCTCCTCCTATCCAACCTCCCCTCCCCTCCTCCGATCCTCCTTCTTTCTTCTTTTTCACATGCTTTTACAGTGAGGTACGCTGAAAGCTCTCTTTGTTGCCACGGTCTGTGGCGTTTGAATGGTACCAAACAAGCGCCCAAGTGCACCAAGCCCCCAAGACGGCCACTGAATAGAATTCTTCCCCTGACTTCTCCCTGGCCGAGCGACAATGAGTGGGACCACTCCTTTCTAGTCAAGCCCGCACTAATGGCTAAGACAATATTTGCAGGAATGAGGGGGATTTAATTTGCATTCAGCCTGTCTCCATTTCTTTTCACAAAACTCGGGCCTGCTCAGTTCAACTGTGCCGCGGCTTCTGAAAGTCCGATCTTTCTTTGATGCCCCCCCCCCCCCCCATCACCAGTACCACAACCCTGTCTTTTTTTTTTTTGGAGTCTTTCAAACACCATTTGCTGGCTTGAGCTTTGGTTCTCTAATTCAGAAATGAAAAAGAAGTGAGGGGTTGGGGTGATCGGGAAGAAACAGGTGTGGTTGGAAAAGGAACATTGAGGCTGCTGAGGTTTGTTTTCTTGAAGTGTCCGGACTTTCTTCCCTTTTGCGGCGTCTGTTCTTGCAGTATTCAGCGCCTCACCATGCAGTCCTCATTGTGAAACGTCCAGATGAAGGCGCATCTTGAAATGCGTCCATAGACTTGCCTCCAGAAAAAAAAATCTTACAGCTTTTTTTTTTTTTTTATCTCAAACTGATATCCCAAAAAAGCCATTTTTATAGGTTCACAATTAGCTTTGGGCTACAAAAATAATTCCTTGGACTGGTGCCTGATTAAATAAAGCAATTAACGGAGTCGTTTCTGAAGAAGGGCGGTTTAGATTACAAAAGAAAAATACAACCAGCAAAAACAGTCCCTAATGCTGAGTGACAGCAGCGAGTGCGCTGAGATGTCGTGAAACACCAAACTGTGTTTTTCCTGCAGGCTTTTTTGAAGTCCTTTAAAGCAGGTTCCCCGCACGTATTAAGACGAGCACACAGTACTAATTATCACGCTGCAGTGTTATGCCCATTTGAGGCTAAGAATGAAAATGTTCCTGAGGAGAAGTCGCCTTCTCAAATGCTTGTCGCATCGATTGCAGCTTGTATAACGGACTTTAGTGTCTCCCTGGCGGGTGAGCAGCGCACCAACAAAAGGACGGAAGAGTGCAATGTCAATTTGGATATTAAACTGAGGGAACCTGGAATGTAGCCATGAGCCGCCGTGTGCGGAGACAGATCTTTGGCATTCTTAGAGACAACAGAGAAATCCACACTTGGATTGTGAAGTAATGATCTGCTGTGTATTTCTTTGGATTACTGTCAGTAAATGCAACAAACATTCTGGTAGGAACAGAAAGCAGTTTTGTGGGCGTGCATTTTTCTTTGTTCTTTTCCAACATGAGACATTTTAGTGGTAAACAGTGTTTTTTATTTTATTTAAAGTCACACTCCAATCATCTTTTGATATATTTAAAAATCGTTCCCATGGTCTTTTAATTATATTTATAGCCAACCCTAACCCCAACTTTATCCAAAATTTAAAAAGCAATTTCTTTTTCTTGAACATAGTTTCTGCAGAGCAGCAGGAGTTTATTAGAAATTCACTTCTGAGTTGTGGGTGGGACTGCTGGTGCAGAGTAAACCTGCCCCTACTTCCCGTTATCTATCTGTTTACACTCTCTTCTGCTGGCTTACAGCCCCTCACATCCATAACCTAACATTACCGGTGCAGAAACAATGGAGAGAAATATTGGAGCCATCCAGCTGTACGGTTTTGATCCAGATACCAGCTCAGACGAGGAAAACAAAGACGTACATGGATCTAGTCATCAGAATGGAGCTTAGCAAGGAGCTTGTGGTTGTCGGTTCTACACCACACCTACAACCTTTTTCCAACAGCATTTTTTCTTCTGCTCCTATTTCACAACGATTTGAATAAAAAAATGCTCAGAAATGTAATTTTGAGCTTAATTTTCTTTACATATGCCCTTTATTATCAGAAAAATGCAACAAGAACATGTTAAAAACACAATTTTCATCAGAGTGAGTTTTTTTTTATCCTACACTCTGTCTAGTTGTCTTCAGTGCAGTATGCATTGACCATAATTTTTATTGTTTGAACTACAGTTCAACAAGGATGTTTATTAGGAATGCACATAAAGATTTATTAGTGTTACAGAAAAATGTCCATGAAATATGTCCTTAATTCTTGGCGGTTAGGCCCTGGGCCAATGGCGTCTTGCATATTTGGGATGAACTCTGAGCATCGCTCCAGGTGTAGAACAGCGTGGAGGAGGGACAGCAAACTGTCTGGAATGCAGAAAAACAACCATTCATAAGTTTAAAGGCAAAAATGTGGCTGAGAAGAAGATGGGCTCTTTAGCTATTAGTTCAAATTGAGTGCCTGATTGATAAAGGTGTGCAGAGTAATGTAAAAAACAAGAGTACCTGTAGGTGAGGTAGATGTACCTAATTGAAACTGCGCCAAAGCTTCACTACAACAGAAGTGCACAGGTATGATGTCACTCTGTTACAATCCTATTAACACACTGAGAAGTTCAAATGCAAGCCAAGTCAGGACTGTGTCCCAATCAGATGTGACAGCTCAGGACTTGTTGAAGGAATAAAGACACATCGAAAAATGCATTGATTTACTGAGCATAAGTCTCGTACTGACTCTTAGTGAAACTTGCACTAAAGTTCACCTGTGGTTTCCATTTATGTGCCTTGTCTATAGAGTTTAGAGAACACTTTGTCAGATTTCCCATTTTTGTGTTTTACAGCCTGCCAAATTCCAAACTCATGTCACATTCTAAGAATGGTTCCTTATCTTCATTTTTTACCCTACAGCTTCTTGACCACCTTTTTTTTTTGCACCCTTATCTACAAACTTTACCCCATTTTTTGATTACTGTTACTCTTCAACCGTTTACGCAGTTGGCATAATTCCAGCTGAAGCAGAAAAAAAATCTTTGCGCTGATATGCAACACTTCTACAGTAGTAAAGTGCTTAAATAATCATTGTAAACCAGCTGATCCTGTCGCAGAGAGATAAAACTGATGCACGTTGATCGCATGAACAGATCAAAATTGATAGTAAATCAAAGAGCGTGTCACCGGCAAGAAATGTATGCTGATATAACTGATGTAAATACAAAAGGGGTTTATACAAATATACACATATATATATATATATAACCTATCCAATTAATATTCTGAGAGGAAGTGTTTCATGCAAAGCTTTTTAACACTAGAGAGGCAGTGGGATCTTTCACATCACCCATGTCAACAGTACTAGTTCAAATTGAATCAATACCCAAATTAATTTGTAAAACAAGTTGGGGCTTTATATTAAACTTAAGGATTAGAGTTTTAAATCTATTTTTATGGTTAAAAGCAAAGGAGATCAGTCTTTGGCCTTGTGATTTCTTGAGGCTTACTTGAGTGTCCCTATGTACCTTCATTCCTTGGTTCCTTTAGCTGCTGCAAACAAGTTTTGTCAACGTTGCTAACGTGCACGCAGAACTCGTAAAAAGAAAGGAGTGATCGTACTGGTTTGTTAGGCAGAGTGAGTATTGGAAAAACAAACTACAAACAAAAAATTTCAAGCTCCAAATATTTATGGGAATCATTCAGACCTGTGTGTGAGTCACAGCCCTTTGTATTTTTAAAAGCAAATCGTGTAAGCAAAACCAGGAAATTCTGCAGATTATATATGTGTAATGGAAATTTCTGACCCATAATAAGACACCTAAAAATACAGCATCTAAATTTTTGTGCATGCAGGATTTCTTTGTATGAAAATTCTTGTATCATCTTGAATTTTCAGAACATGTCATCGTAACATCGATCAATACATTACATTAAAGTCCCACTCCCATCATCTTTTGACCTATTTTCAAAAGGTAACCAGTATTTCTTTTAAGCTATGATTATGCATTATTGGCCAAAATAAAAAATCTGTTTATTTCGACCCGGGGTCGTTCATTAGATCGCTATTCAAACAAATGGCACTTCCCTGAATGATAAAGTTTTTAATCTAAAAAGTTTACAAAAAAATAAAAAAAAGATTTTAATTGCAGAAGCCCCGAAACGCATATATCAGTTTGTTTACATAGACTTTTCATTGGGAGGGGTTGCTTGAACACCCGGTGTGAACGTAACATAACATGGCATTTGCATCTTCGTATGGAATGTGGCAGCTGAGGTTCATGTCCAGGACAGGCAATGTGTGGTTCTGTTGAAGCACTACATTTCGCAGAAGTCCAGTTTTTGTGTGGCTCCTCCAATTTCGTGAAAGTTTTTCATTTTTTTTTATAATCCTATAAATGCCATCCATGCTTATCTGCCTTTACTCTTACTGCTTCTGCTCTTAAGGAGTTCCAGACCCATTAGCCAACGCCAGTTCGTTGCCCTTTATGGTGACTAAACCTGGTCTCAAGTCTAGCTCATGTTTCCATGTTTAAGTCTGGCCTTGTGTTTAACTTGCCTCTCCCTGTCTCAGGATTCCAGCCTCCAAGTGTCCCAAGTGTGGATGTCAGTCCGAGTCCTCCTATAGTCCGGTGGAAACCTCAAGCTCTGCCAAGCTGCGCTCTTACCTCCAGCCACGCCACAAGCCGCTGTTCTCTCCAGCTGCCCTCCAAGCCACATCAACTTTCCTGGAAGGAAAAAAAATAAAACTCTTTACTTACCGTTCACCTCCTTGTCCTCATTCTGGGTTTCAGCATCTGGGTCTGTCAATCCTTCATGACACTCGGAAAAAATAAAGAACTGTAAAATCTAAACAGGCAAATACTCTCAAGTTTGTGCATCAAATGCATAATGCAGGTTGACTGTCTTCAGCTTAAGACTCCATATGGTGTAACCTTGGCAAAAGAATGTTGTGCTATCCTAGGCACTTTAAAGGCCCGTACACACCGGGACGAATATTCGCCAGGCGTTATTCGCCAGCGTTTTTCGCCACGTTTTTTGTGTTCACACCCAGGCGATTTTCGCTGACGATGAGTGGAGTGAACATGCAATTTCATTCCCTGACATTAGATGGCGCTTAATGTAAAACAGAAATACTCCTGTACACAAGGTGGCGCTGCGCAACTTTACGCTTCTTAAAGTCGCTTTTCACTCAGAAGAAGAGAGCAAGTATTTACACGCTTGTCAGAATCAAACAAAAAAAAACATGAATATTTCAAGCACCAGTAGCTCCAACTGGTGCTTGGTTCGGGGATATTTTAGAATGTCCGTCATTATTGCTTCGCGGCTGTGTAGACGCTACTTGGCGTCTATCTTCTTCGCTGGTATGTGTGCTCAGCAAGGCAGTTTTGTGTTTGAGCGCCCCCAAGTTGTGTTTTACTGTAACTTCAGAAGCTCCAGACACGTGAGCAAAAGCGCCGTTCTCATTGGTCGAGTAGATTTCGACGCGATGCGTCGAAAAAAAAAACGAACCCGAGGCGTTTTTTTTTTTTGACGCTTTAACGCGTGGCGTTTTTTCGCGTCGGTGTGCACACTCTCATTGGTGCCCTTTGTTTAGTCACGAGGCGTTAAACGTCGGCGAAAATCGCCGGCGAAATTCGTCCCGGTGTGAACGGGCCTTTAGGTTGGGAGTTGGGTCATCTAGACCCACTAGACAGTGCTCTTGACCATTTTTCTTCAATGATTTGTGATCTTCACTGGTGTCCATGGATTACATGAAATCTTTCCACCTTTATCCACCTTTGTCATGGTAGGAATAACACGTCAAAGTAAGGATGGGGTCATCTAGGATAGCACAAGGGTTAAAGGGCGCACAAATGTGTCTTGCTGTTCCCTTGTGGCTTGTGTGGTCACCTAAAGGGATGTCATTAAAATTGAATAGTAAGCGTATCGTGAAGTATTTGGAAGGATAATGTGGGTGGCACACACTTATGACATATAGGTGATGCTGTAATACGGTTCCCTAACGCAACACTTCAGTCATTAGCAAGGTGTACACCCTGGCTCCTTATTGATTGCACACAAATGCTGCACACAAAGGCTATGCAGGTGATATGTAAGTAGCCAGGACACATTACAAGCATTGATTTTACCATGAAACATCAGTTCCAGCTAAAACAAAACTATATTTACTGCCATCTACTGATAGGCTATCGTATTACATCATGATGCAAACAAGATGCAAGCATAACTTACCATAGCGATTGGTAAAATTGTTAAGTTTCAATTTTTTAAACTGTAAGTGTTGTTGGAGGGTGTTTATTTAAGGAACCATAGTCTTGTCAAACCACCATGAAATTCTCTATTCACTGCAACATGAAATGTTCTAATTTTTCAACTGAAACAACAACCAGTGCGAATTTAAGGTGGCACAGATGCCCAGCTGTCTATGTCTCACCCTTATAAACTCCAACGTTATAGGTTGTAAATCTGCAGTCCTAACTTGTGCGATTATTCCTGAGGAAGAACCATACACCAAATTGTCACTGCCACCACACCTGTCTATTCACCTCTTCTCCACCTCTCATCTACAGAGTTCAGCAGAGGAGACAGAAGGGTGCCTGCTATCAAATCATACTGAGAGATGTACCTCATATACACGAAAAAATCGTGTAAAACTTGCAGCAAAAACAAGAGACCCAAGCGTTGCAGAGAGCTGTAGGTGGTAACGACAAGCTCTCTGACTAAAAGCTAGTTTTCATGTGTGTGAGACTGTGTGCAGATTTATATTGGATGAGCGCCTGTGCTGTTTCTTAGATTTTTTTTTGGGGGGGGGGGGCAGCACCCTTTTTCTGCTCGCGGTCATATTGACTCCAGCCGCAGGCCATGTGTGAGCCCTGGCTGACTCTGCAGATGAGGGGGGAGGGGGCGCTGAAAGAAACCCTGTGGGTGTGTTTAGTTTTCCACAGGGCAAATACCCCGCGCTCCTGTCTTCCAAATTAACAAGATAAAGTCCCGACGATAACGATTCTGACAGCTTGTCTGTCTGTTACGTGCCTTTGCCGAGGAGAGACGGAGCCGCTCTTGTCTATACGGCAGGAATTCCAATGAGCTGTAGCCGAGGACTGTTTGCATTTGCAATTGCCGTCTCGCAATTCATTTTAATGACTCTAAATGGCTGAAAATTCCTGATCCCGTTTCAGTCTGAATGAATTGATGCAGCTGTTTTATTATACCTAACATTAAAATGAAAGTTTAACTCATAAAATGGCCACTCAAAGGAAGAGTGCAATGAAGCAAAATCATATGCTGCACAGGGCTCTCTATAGTACTCTCTTTAAGTGACGTGTCCACCCTTGTGCTGTTGACGCGCGTTCAAGAATACGCTAATACAGCGTTCAAAAACACGGGTTTGGAGTTCAAACTGGACTGTCACTACCCAGTACTAGCTCATGTCTGCCTCCTACATTTGGGAGAGGCTTGGTGTGAAATGTTGAACTGGTGCAAATCCCGTGAATCTTTTTTTTCACAGCTCTAGTCCGATATATGAAAGACTTGGTGTCATTAAATTTCAGCACTTCCTAGAATGAAAAGATTCCTACCCATACTGCCAAATCAGAGTCCAGACTGGTCAAAGTTCAACCAGGTTTAACTTTCAACATGCGTTCTGTGACTGTTTTTTTCATAGAGCCTCTACATGGTTTTAAAAATGTGTGTGGCTACACGTAAATGTGTCACATTTGACACAAAACCTACATTTACGCTTGTTTACATAGACGTTTCATTGAAAGTGGTTGGTGAACACGCTTTGCAGAGGGCGGTGTGAACATGGCTTTAGAGTTTCTGCAAGAGCCCTCCTAATTAATACCTCTGCTCTACGCTTTCAAACTTTTTTGTCAATTTAAATACAAAGGCGAGGTTCAATGACAGCTCTTAAACTAACAAAAATCCAGTCTGTCCCTCTTGTAGATCATAAATCCCCACCCCCACCTCACCCCCTGCCAGCCTGGTGACTCATTTTTGAGCACTTTGAATCGACTGCACCGAAAGTCTTCTGTCTTCCACTTGCAGGCAAGCTTTGAGTGAACTCGGACCAAAATGTTTGGAATCGCAAATGGCGCGCTAGGTATTTCAAAGGCAGCTGGTGATTACTTACATCATGTTCCAAGGCGAGCCAACAGCCAATCAGATACAACACTCCCAGTTGCGCTCCTACTGTACACACAGGATTCCCCTAAAATAGGAAAAACATTCGCAGGCTTCTGTGTCCTGCTGGTTTGAGTTGCACAGGGCTCCAGCAGCTGTCCTCATGTTGGACTGGCAGCCAAGAGGATCTGCTTTTGTTCCTGCAGTGCAGATGAGGTTGTTTGAACAAGCCAACATGGCAGTGATCAGTGGTACCGCTCATTGGAATATCAAAGGAGGGACTTGTCAACAATTGACATCAGACCACCACTACTGTGGAGCTGTGAGGAACATGGAAGTTGAGCAAGACTCAAAGATTTGAACAGGTAATCTCTGTAAAGCAAAAAATTGAGCTACTGAGACAATCAAAAAAATTAAAAGGCTCTGGAGTTTACATAAACGAAAGTCTTACAAAAAAAAATGCAGAAATAGCAAGATGTGCTCGACTGCTAAAGAAGCAAAACAAAATTCAAGCAACTTGGACCAGGAATGGGAAGATTTACATCAGACCCAACGGGGTGGAATCTACACGCTCAATGATGATAAGGAACATGAAAGAACTGGACCGTTTCAAATGACTGACATAAGAAGGTATGCTGGGATCGGGTTTGGGACTGTTCAAACTGGACTGGATGCCTGATAATTATGACAGACAATACAATGAAAAATAAAACAAGTTGCAAAGTTAACTCAGCTACAAAGGATCACTTATTGCTGTGTACAGAAAATCAGTCTGATTCATACATCCAAGATCAATCTGAAAACACAAAGCATGACTTTGAAAATGACATTGACCCGGACTCAAACTATTATAATGATCTTGAAATTAGTTGTAATTATTATACAGTGGAACAGTTTAACAGCAATGTGGACATTCAAGAAGGCTTATCAGTTATTCACTTCAACAGCAGAAGTTTATATAAGAATTTTTCTTCTATAGAATTGTTTCTTAAATCTTTAAAAAGATTTAATGTGATTGCTGTATCAGAAACTTGGCTTGATGATAACAAGATGGTGGAAGTCAACCTTGAGGGGTACGAGCTTTATACTACCAATAGAAATAAAAGAAAAGGTGGAGGAGTGGCTCTATACATTGAACAAACAATAAATAGCAAAATTGTCGACGAATTATCTTACACTATTGATAATGTTCTGGAATGTATCACAGTAGAAATAGAAGATGGTCTTTCAAAAAAGATATGGATTAGTTGTGTGTATAGACCACCGGGAACAAATATGGCCAACTTCAATGAAAAAATGTCTGAAGTTTTAAATACTATGGGCACAAATAAAATAAAAATAGTATGTGGTGACTTTAACATAGATTTAATCAATCCAACTGGTTTAAATCAAACAAGAGAGTTTATCAACTCAATGTATGGCAACTGTTTATGCCCAATAATTAATAAGCCTACACGTATAACCACAGAATCAGCAACGTTGCTAGATAACATATTCACAAATAGAACTGATAAAGAAATTTTGGGAGGCCTTTTGTTTTGTGATATTACTGATCACTTGCCTGTGTTTGCAGTGTTGAAAAATGTGTCTTCAAAGAAAATGTATACACAGACCCAGGGAAAATGGATAAGGTGTTGCAGTTCTGATAACATTGATTCATTTAGGAGGGCTCTATGTAATCAAACATGGAATGAAATCTATGCTTCTACCAATTTGAATGAAGCTTATGATGCCTTTCTGCATCGATACATAGAGCTTTATAATTTAAACTGTCCAAAAATTAAAATTAGTCATAAAAAAAATAACGAAAAGCCTTGGATAACCAAAGGTATTGAAAAGGCTTGTAAAAAGAAAAATGCACTATACAGACAGTTTGTAAGAGAAAAAAGTAAAGAAGCAGAAAATACATATAAAAATTATAAAAATAAATTGGTGAATATAATAAGAAATTCTAAAAAACAGTATTATCATAAGTTAATTGAGCAACACAAATTACACATGCAAGAGACTTGGAAAATAATAAACAAATTAACCAAAAAAAACAATAAGAAACAAGAGTATCCAAGTTATTTTAAAAAAAATGATATTCAGATCAGAAACCCAATGCTTATTGCAAATGAATTAAATGAATACTTTGCTAATGTTGGAAATAAACTTGCAATGGAAATAAAAGAGCCAATAAAGAAGTTGAAAGAACTTAGTATCCAATCAAACAAGTTCTCAATGTTTCTGTCTGAGGTTAGTTCAAATGAAATACTAGAAATTGTAAGAACATTTCAAAATAAAAGATCCAAAGATTGGAATGACATTGATATGTCATTAATTAAAAACACAATTGAGTTCATTGTTGAACCACTAACTCATATATTTAACATGTCTTTTAGGGAGGGCATTTTTCCAAATAACATGAAAATAGCAAAAATTATTCCCATTTTTAAAAATGGAGATCGCCATATATTTACAAATTACAGACCAATTTCATTATTATCCCAATTCTCCAAGATATTAGAAAAACTTTTTGTTAAAAGAATGAACAATTTTATTGGAAAGTTTAATTTATTGCATGAGGATCAATATGGTTTTAGGGCTGGTAGATCTACTTCAATGGCGATAATGCATCTAGTTGATCATATTTCTTCCTCGATAGAGAAGAAGAAATTTACTGTAGGCGTTTTTGTTGATCTTCAAAAAGCATTTGATACATTAAATCACACTATGTTACTTAGTAGGTTACAGAAATATGGTTTTAGAGGAATAGCATATTCCTGGTTAGAAAGTTATCTTATTAACAGATGTCAGTATGTTTATTTCAATAACGAAAAATCTGATATGTGTCCTGTTACATGTGGAGTACCCCAGGGGTCCCTATTGGGTCCTATATTATTTATTTTATACATAAACGACCTTTGTAAAGTTTCTGATTTGTTAAATTGTGTTTTATATGCTGACGACACTACTTTGTATTTATCTGGAGATAACCTGGAAAAGCTTCTTTCAGACATAACAAAAGAATTATCCATAATCAAACAATGGTTTGATTCAAACAAACTGTCTTTAAATCAAAATAAAACCAAGTACATTATATTTGGCTATAGAAAACGGGAAAACATCTCTGAGTTAAAAATTGAGGATGTTGTTCTTGAAAGAGTAAATGAAATAAAATTTCTGGGAGTAATCTTGAATCATACATTATCATGGAAACCACACATAACTTATATTCTCTCTAAATTGTCCAAATCATTAGCCATCCTACATAAAGTCAAATATTTTTTAAACACAGCTACATTGTATATTCTATATTGTTCCTTCATGATTCCTTATTTGACCTATTGTTTAGAAATCTGGGGGCATAGTTACAAGTCAAATACAAAACCTATTTTTATTCTGCAAAAAAAAGCAATTAGAATTGTAAACCACTCTTCATACAATCAATCCACAAAACAAATATTTCCTAAATTAAGGGCAATAAAATTTTATGATTTAGTTTATCTTAGTACTGGAATTTTTATGTTTAAAGTTAAAAAACAATGTGTACCTGCCAAAATACTGAGTTTGTTCGAAATAAAAGTTGATAATTATGATTTTCGAGGTAAAGATATGTTTAAAAAGAAAGTGGTCAGAACTAATGCATTAAGAAATAGTGTTTTTGTTCAGGGGGTCAACATGTGGAATTTATTATCAGACGAACTGAAAAATGCAAAATCCATACTGCACTTTAAGAAAATGTATAAAGTTAAAATGTTTCAAAAATACCTTCTGGACTGAGAGACTTTGGTGGTTGTGAGGTCATTTTGAGAAGTGTTTGTTTTGTTTTTGGTTTTTGGTTTTTTCATCTTTTTTCTTTTCTGATTTAAGGTTCTAACAGTTTGTAGGTAGATGTAATGTTTGTATTCAGGGTTGGGGAAATAAGCCTCGGCTTCACCCAACACCTTTTTCGGTTAATTTTGTTCAATGTTTATGTTATGTTTATTTATTTATTATTATTATTTTCAATGTTTATGTTGACATTGATCAGTGTCAATGTTTATGTTGATGTTTTTAAGTTTGTTTGTTTAACTTAACCGAAATAAAGTTTCTCACAGGAAAAAAAAAAAAAAAAAAAAAAAAAAACAAAACCTTCCACCTAATATGTGTCTAACCATTGGGGCCATAGGAACCATAGGGGCTGTCACAGGGTGACCCAGATTTGGACCCCCTTTTGGCCACATAATTAGGCAGTGAAGGGTTTTGCTCAAGGACCCACACTGGGGAAAGCTTATCTTACACCCTATAAACCTTTTTTTAGTCTCTACGGTTAGATTTAAACAAATATTACTGAAGGGTTGTTTTTTTTGTCGTTGTTATATATTTTACCAGTTTTTTTATTTAAATCTAAGCTCAAAAAGGTTTAACTGGGAATGTTCCAATAATTGTCAGGCTTGGCGTTCCTGTGCTACAATTTGGTGACGTCAAGTTTCTTTCTCCAGACATCAATTTAACATCTTTTAAAAGTTCTTAGATTTAAATAGTGAACACAACCAAGAAAATCAGTACACATATAGAAAAGGCAACAGTTTGCCTGCTTCTATGTGCATTTAAACTAGAAACTGTTTTATTTACTTTGCTAAAACATAAAATAAATGATCAAAAAAGGTTTTAAGGGAAAGCAGAACAGCTTGATGGTTTTTTTTCCGCGTTTTTTCGTGGTGTTAGGTCCATCAGTGTTCATGGTGCATAGCGGGTTGGTTTTTCTGAAATGGTCTCAGCTCTGAAAGGCGCCCTTGTCACCAAATTAGCCCCTCACCACTCCGTCAAAACGGCATGAATACATCTCTATTGTTGTGCTGCATAATGCAACAATCTCATTATCACCTGATTAGAGTCTGACTCACCAAACAAGCCTCAGTGAGGTGGGTGCGAGAACTCACGCTGAGAGGAGGAAAGAGTCCAGGGCTGTGAGGACGCAGTGATGGCCGGAATCGGCACAGGTTACCTCTAAAAGCTTTTCTACTAGCTTCCAATTAGGTCTAATTGGATTGCCAGTTACCCCGCAAATGAGTTTGGCTAATAAGGTTTCCTGCTGTCAGACAACTGCATGCAAAATAATAAATAAATGTTGTTTTTGAGGTGGGATAATCTGTTGTTTCGCAGTCCATAAAGCTCAACCGCAACACCAATTAAGCAGAGGTCTTGGCATCATCGGGAGAGAAAGAGAACAGAGAGAAAGATAGTGGGGACGCCTAAAAGCAGACACACGACTAAAGGTGAAGGCATGCAGCATTTGTCTAATATTTAACTAAGTGCAGAGTTAAACAGTAACACATTCTTCTGCATTCACGTCTCTTTTAAATTTTAACTAGTGAAGCATTGTTTCAAGGCCTGGTTTCACACTGTTTCACATTTAAAAAACTGATAAAGGGATTCAAAGAAGTGTCATCATTTCCGAGTAAATGGTATTACTGTTAAGTAATGGAGATATTGTGTTTTTGAGGTAAAGTAACAGGTACCCAATAATGTATTACTTTGAGAAAAGAGGCTATCCATCTTGGGTGGATATGACAGTTGGGAAAAAGCTTGTGGCAAATTTGAGTGTTGGGTTTTAAAAGCTAAACAAAAAAAAAATCTAAACATGTTTGCTTAAACGGCTGTTTGTGACATATTTAAAGCTAATATGACTAATAAGACTGCTGTTAGTTTGGGTTGCTGTTAGACGTTTCTAACATTTCAAACATTGGCACATCCAAGAGTTGAAGGAGATGTCCTCTATAGCAGTGTTTTCCAACCAGTGTGCCGCGGCACACTATTCTGCCGTGGAAGATGGTCAGGTGTGCCGTGGGAAATTGCATCATTAACTGATCTAAAACCATTTTCCATCTCCAGGATATCAGCTCTTTGTTCATCCAAACCGGCCTTAATAAAAAATCATAAAAGACATTTTTCTTTGTGATTATTTGATTCTATTAAAGCCATTTTGATAAGAATGATTTAGCTGCAGCTATAACTGTTTTCTGAAAAGTCCCGCCCCTTTAACTGTCTCCACCAATTTTTCTTGGAGGCTTAATCACACGTCATCAGTCAGACCAGTCTTCACTTCCTTGTTCTGATTCTGCTCATAAAGTCGCTCAGTTTCAACAAACAATACCAGCTATAGCTCGTCTTTAGCGGTGTAGCTTTTCGCGGGATCCGGTATCAGACCGTGGAAAAAGTGAACAAAACAACGAAGCTCAGAGACTCTAGTCTTTCTGCGTTTGGCAGCTAATTGCACTACATCTCCCTTGATGCACAACGAACACACATCAAACAGTTTTTCAATCTTTTAAACTTAACTTTTATTACATCCTTTAGAAAAAACAGCTGCAGTGTCCAGCTTTTTCTGCCACAATTATCACAAAAATGCATGTGAGATTGTGGAGGGGCTGTAGATCAATACAGACTATGAGTGTCTCCTTTTTTTTTAATTTTTGGATGCTGGTGTGCCGCGGGATTTTTATCAAGGTTAAAGTGTGGCGTGGCTCAGAAAAGGTTGAAAAACACTGCTCTATAGGTCACTACCAAATACGGGTCCCTGATTGGTCAAAGTTCAACCTGGTTTAACTTGCAATGTGCATTTAATGGCTTCGTGTTTTGCCTGAAAAAAGTTGCAAAAACAGTTGTTCCCTTTTTAACCCCGGAATGGGGTTCAAAACAATTTAACTTATTTTTTATTATGGATTTTTTTAGTGAGCAGCATTGACATTCTTACACTACTTTATCTCCTAACCACTGACGTAATTCCAGCGGAATACTTTACATTCCTAAAGTGTTGCATAACGGTGCAAAACCGATGTGAAAAGCCTCTTCACTCCGACGCCAGAATCAGCTGATTTGATTGAAGATTTATGGTGTGTCACACAGCGCGTGTTATTTAGGGTTCACCGGCGACATCACCAGTGTTAAAGATTTAAATAGGTTAGCAAATGGATGGATAGAGTTGCCTTGACACCTGCACCCCTCTCAGGTTTTGCTCTATCTTCAGTGTGACCAAAAAAAACAGCAGAAGCAGAAGGTATAGAGGCGCCATGATGTCATCCGTTAGATTGTGTTTGGCCTAAAGTATGATACCAACCTACAGTATGTTAGCACTTAATTATAATTTAAAGTAAATGAACACTAGATTCTGACACTTTCTAATGAGGAGGCAGCTAAAACCTTTGTGAAACTACCTAACCTTTTTGCCTGCTGCCTTCCCTGGGCCCTCATCCTTCAGGTTTATTGAATAAGAAATGTGCAAACAGTTTACCTTTGCCTCGTGGCAGCTGGAACAGACCGTGTCTTGACAATTAAGCCAGTTCAGTAAATAGGTGGATAGATGGATTTTCCTGTCAATTTTTGCAGCCATTGTCCAAAAGTCTCCCTCTTGCTCCTTTTCTAAATTATGTTCAGCAATCATTGAGAGAAAGAAAAAAATAGTAATGCATTGATCAACCATGCTACAGGAACACGCCGCTTAAGGCACAAGCTGCACGAGCTCCGTTGGAGGGGGTGCCACGCAAACACAGCCTTTACAGTCATATCAAATCTCCACACACCATGGCAGCCAACTTTGGCCTTCACCACAGAGGCAAAACGACTTATCCTGGTAATTACATTGGAATATAGAGATTGCATTGACCCAGGGCTAAAATTCTCCCATTGCTAAAATTCTCCTGCGCTGCAGAGGGCTAGATGAGCCCAGCAAGACAGCTTCAGTCAAACTGTGTTTGATCCTTTTAAAATAGGAAGAAATCAAGCTGAGGCGTGTAGTGTCAAATCCAGGCAGCTTCATGTACTTAGGAGCTAGAAGAAAATGTATACATACCAGTGTACTTAGAAAAGGGGGTTGCATTTAACCTTTAGAAAACTGCTAAATAATACAGAACATTTTTTTAACTTTAAAATACTGTTGATTAAAGCAAATTAAATACTGTTGATTACAGTAAATACAGTAGAGACCAAAAATTTGATGTTTATTCGAGGCTCCTAAACCTTGTGAAAGTGTGGCCTAAACTAGAAATACTACTTATACGTATGGAAAACAACTATAGCCTGGTATGCAGTAACAATGTGTCCACAAAGTTGCATTACTGAACAGCTAATGGAGGAGTTTGAACTTTGTTGTCATGGTAAAAACCAGCCCTCTAACGAGACTATATAGATGTGGGGGTATTTGCTCCTGGTAGGGTGTGGTGTACATTGTGGATCTTATGCTATGTTCACACCAGCCTCAGCAATGCGCGATCAAACAGTCAATTTAAATGAAAAGTCTATGTAAACATGTGGGTATGCGTGTTTTGGGCTTCAGCATTCAAAACTTCTGAATTCACGTGAAGCTACGCCAATCTTTAAGGTCGTTTTTGGCTTCCTTGTACAAAACACATGTTTAACCAGTTGAACTTTGACCAATCAGATGTGGTAGTGACCTATGGATGACATTCCTTGCAATTCATGAAAGAGCCAACTGTTGGAAAATTGATCACAGAGGAAAAAAATATTAGTTGCAGTTGCATATTGATAATATGACACCAATGCCTAATTGGTACGGTCCAGTTCGGAATTTTGAGCATTTCCAATAATAAATGGACTCCATAAGCAAGATCAAACCATACCATTTTTGGGCCCTGTTGGTTGTAGGTCCATAGAAAAATGGAACGGGCCGGTTAGGGCGGAGCTACTGCAGAAAATTGATGATTGGATGAAGGTCGTTGTGATAAAAGAAATCGTCAAGAAAGGTTTGAACACCATATGCTAAACACACATTCTTGAACATGTATCACATGCCCAGTGTAAAGGTAACATAACAGCAGTTACAGGTTGAGGCCTTGACATCAGAGTCATCTGCTACTAAACCTAACCTTTGAAGCACAGAACATCATCACTCTAGTGGGGAAGGAGATAGAGTACCAGGGGTACAGTTTGGGCTCTGGAACCAACACGGTTGTACTTTGTTTTTACCTGGAGTTACTCAATATTTGAGGGCACAATCAGGTTGGGGACAACCTTGGACTTGAGTGAAGGATTTTCCTTCTCTCTGACATTGGGGGATAGGTGCTCCTTGATAAATGTTGTTAGGAATAATCCAGGTGAGATTTCAATCCAGCCTTAGAAAGGCCTTTGTCACATGCTTCCCGAAGAGGGGGTTGACCTGCACGAGTGCTGTGGGTTTTTGAGTTGTCCAGGCCTGGGGAGGGTTACAGGAATCTCAAAGGGAGTGCAGGTGTGTCTTGCAATTTTTCTTGAGGCTTGTGTGACCATTTCATGAGAACGGAACGTACCATTGTTGTGCGTGTGTTAAGTGTGTCATGAAGTATCTGTAAGGATAATATAAGTTACATGCAGTCATGGCGTGATTGTGTAGTATGCCGCCCTTATGCTACACTCTAGTTGTTAGGAAGGGGTGCACACTGGCGCAGCTATGACTCAGGCATAAGGCATGGAGGCGGTTGTGATAACTGTGGTCAGACCCTGGAACTGGACAAACAGGAAGCCCGTCACAGCTGGCGAGATCTGATACCAGCATTTCATAATAAAAGTCAGACACAGAGGAGTCCACACAGGCATGGAAAAATCGTATCCTCTGATTCGGATTCGACTTCTTCCTTGTTTTAAAATTTAAACGATTGCTGCTTCCAACATGAACCTCGAACAGCTAAACTCCTCTGGAATAATTTCACCCAGACTATCACGTCTGAATGTGTATCTTTTGGTTTCCTGATGGGAGAGGTTTGTTATTTCCCTTTCTGCCCTGCCTCAGTTCCCCCACATCTAAAAAGCAAGTAAATCAAATATTTCAGCTCAAAATCAGTTACTATCTTCATTCGCTTGCGCAAAAACTGCACAGGCTGTCAGTTCAGACTAAGTCTGCAGCTGTGGATCCCTGCCTCAGTGTCAGATTAGCTGGGAGATGTTCATGAAAATATTCGGGTTCCCTCCATTCCGAGCATTCACTGCTGCTTGGCTCGGAGCCACTAAATGAGGGGCAAATAATAGTGAGTAGACAGGCCCCGCAGATGCTTATGTGTTTAGCGTTAGCAGTACGCAAAATGAGATTACCGAGGAGAGAAGGCAAATCTCTGCATTTGATTTACTCGGGCTCAGTAGAGTAAACAGAATGTCAAACTGCTGCTATGAAAAGGCGGCACAATGTGTATTTGACTAACAAGCATGCAAAGTTTGTCCTTTGCTGTTCATGAAATTACCAAAGTGATGCCACAGTAATTGGAACTGGATGTGAAAAGGAAACAAAAAAGCAAAAAGTGTTGAGTTATTCTATTCAGTCTGCTTTAGTTTTGAAATGGTTTATTGTAAAATATACAAGTTGTACATATAAGAAAACAAGGAAATTCACCTGATTATATGTAAACAGTAATTGAGTACAATTAGGATGTAAAACATAGGATTTCTGTCATTTTTCCCTCATTTCTGAAGTATTTAGATTTTTTATCTTAGTTTTGCAGACAGAAAGTTTCAGTCGGCTAATTTAATAATTCATGGTTATTTTTAAGACCCACTAAAATGAAAATTGTGTTTCTGGTGTTATTAACATGTTATCGTTCCTCAGCACAAAAGTGTATTTCAATTTGTAAATCAGGAGCAGACAAAAAAAAATTTGAAAAATATTGTGTGATGTATAAAATATTCTAGTGGGGCTGTGCTCTATTCTGATGCAACCACTTCAAGACAAATAGATCCATGTATCTCCTTGTTTTCCTCATCTGAGCTGGTATCTGGCTCAAAACCGTACAGCTGGATTGCTCCAATATTGCTCGCCATTTTTGTTGCAACGCTAATGTTATGTTGGGGGTTTGATGGGGCTGTAAACTAGCAATAGAGAGTGTAAACAGAAGGATGATGGGGAGTTCGGGCGGGCTTACCCCTGCCAATGGTCCCGCCCACAACTCAGCCAAATTTCGAATGAACTCCTGCCGCTCAACAGAAATTATGTTCTAGAAAATAATGCAGTATTTTTTAATTAGGCTAAAAACAACACAATCATAATCAAAAATTAAGAAAAAAAACACTGGGATTACTTTAGCAACAGAGCAAAAGATGATTGGAGTTGGTCTTTGAAGACCAGCTGCGGCCGGGTAGTGAAATTATTCCAGATATAACATTCTTAGGAGGTGGGAGGGGTAGAAAGTGGGGAGTAGATAATGTAAGTATCCTCCTTTCCTCTCATCCTCCACCTTAAACGTCTCCCCAACTCCTGAGTTGACAGTTCAGACAACGGCGGGGGTTTCCGGCAAGGAAAAGGAAAAAGAAGATATCTATGAATGCACTCTGTTAGAACAGTGGATCTCAACTAGGGGTTAGTTGTACCCCTGGAGGCACCACAGGATGCTCTCCTGGGGGTATATTAGTTTAAATCTGTTTTTTCAAAAATGCTAATAAACAAACATTGGCACCCAAAAAAACTTTTAGTAATTTTTCCTTCATTTCTCAATTGTTTAAATTCCATAAATCATTTTGACACAATTTAGTGTTTTTTGTTGTTTTGATTTTGCCTAAATATTTTTTTTTATTCTTGCAGAATTGTTTATTTCCAGAAAATACTAGATATAAACTAAGTTTTGGTTAGAGGGTCCAAGTGAAAAGAATTACTTTGTTAATAAAAAAAATTGAAAATCACTTTATTAGAGCATTTAATGGGAAAATTAAACATGATTACATGATAATGATGCTCAAATTTGACCCACAAAGGTGGGTGGTTGGGGGGTTTTCGAGGAGGAAGTCCTAATTTGGACATAATTTATACCAAGGTGCAATCATTGTTCATGTCTAAAGCTGTATGCAGATCATTATGATTTGAACTGTTAAGGTTTGGAGGTGGAACCCCCCCTCTCTCTCTTAGGAGGCTCATTCTCCACCCCAGTTGGAGGGAGATGAAGGCATCACAGTCCACTCCTCACAATAGAAGCACTTCCTCCAGGCCTAATGGCCTCTGAGCCACAGCTTTTGTCCCCTGATTAGCCGGCCTATTCAGGGCTCAGCCTCCTAATTGCGTGGCCTGTTTAGCTACCCAGCATTACAGTAGGAATTAATGAGACACAATTATTACACCTATAGAAGATCTCCCATCCCAGCGACCACTTCGATCAGTGGGGAGAGCCCACCGCATAAAAACCTCCTTGAGCCTCCTGTCAAAAAAAAAAAAAATGTCGAGTACAAGGAACCCAACCCCCTTTCCACTATGCAGGAGAAGAAATACATGTATTTATTCGAAGCTATCTCATAATTAGGCCCTAGAGTGAATGAGGGAGGGAGAGCAGGAGATGGGAGAAGGAGAGAAGGCTGTGGGGGTGGAGGCAGCATTCAATGGAAAAAGAGACCCGCTGATACAAAAGGCAGAAGAATGACAGGCTCTGCAGTGAAACCTGCTCACTCGATCCAGGAGCAGGGCCATGGAAAAGATGGACGAGATGGGGGCAGGGAGAGCCAGGATTCAGACCAACAGTTGCAGATAAGATTTCATCTTTGTGAATTTGTGAAGCTCAGAGGGTCCACCAACCTTCAGGTTTTTTCTTACTTTATCAAAACCTTAATAAAACCGTGTGAAATACAATTTTCTATTCTTTGTTGCAACAGAAAGTGTGTCATGTTTACATAATTACTTGTTGAGGTAAAGTGGAAGACAATAGAAATTCCGCTTATGGGGTTTGGTCAATATACTGCTGGTCCATTCATCCATCTATGTTCTAAACCTGGTTAATCCCTTTCAGGGTCACTGAGTTGCTGGAGCCTATCCCATCTACTGTTCGGTGAAGGCAGGTTCACCCTGGACAAGTTGTCAATCCGTCTCTGGGCTGTTATTAAAGGTCTTTTTAGATAAAGTCAATGGGGGCTGGCTTAGCTTCCTCTTTGAACCATGCATATAAACAAATTGTAGCTAGTTCAGTATTCCAGGCAACCTCTAGGTGGTCTATGTCCAACCCTCCGTCTTCTAAACCTGGTTAATACCTTTTGGGGTCAATGGGTTGCTGGAGCCTATTCCAGCTACTGCGGTTACACCCTGGACAAGTCATCAGTCTGTCGCAGGGCTTTTATTGCAAGACTTTTCCTTGCTTTAGGCAAGTGCTTAACTTCCTGCTTGAAGCATGTTTCTTTTCCAAACATTTACAATATGAAGATTTTCCAAAGGAAATAAAAAATCTCCAAATGGCCACAATTATCCCTGGACCACAACCATGGTTTATTGTTGATTACAATTAATTTCCTGCAAAGTATACATAACATGATGCAAACCTTAAAGGAAATCTGTTTTGTGTCTCAACTGACTATTCCTCCAAATGCTTCAGGAATATTTCAAGTGTTTTTGTTTTTTGTTGTTTAGAAACATTGCAACCAGGATGGCCGAGTGGTTAAGGCGTTGGACTCAAGATCCAATGAGTGCATGCTCACGTGTGTTCAAACCCCACTCCTGGTAATTAGTAGTTATACTTATAATAAATATGGGCATGTCATGGTATTAGGCTAGTAAACCATCTGCACAAAGAATGGTGCCACCAAAATGCTAAGCTGTTGTTGGTTACACCTTACTGCCATGCTGAGTTGCAGTCCTTTCAGTGACTCCACTATGTGTCTCAAGATTGTTAAAATACTCCGACAATAATTGATTTTTTGTTTTCGTTTATATGACAACCAGAATGGAAGAGTGGTTAAGACATTAATAAGATAACACATTAATAGCAGGCTACTTGCTAGCACCTACTTTAGCACACAGTCGACGCCTCCCAGCATGATTTTTCTCTATTAAAATGCGATTACTACCCTGTGATGGCTCCTCTCGATCGGATCATTTGCTTGTCATGGTTTTTGCAGTTGATTGCAAAACATTGCGTCCCCCTTTTTTGATTCTTTGCATACTTGTTCGGACCTCCTCAGTTTTTCACTCGGAAAGATTCAATGCATAGTAATGGTGCATGTATGTCATGTGTGTCGCGTGATGGCCAATCCAGGTGTTTCTTTTCGCCGACTTCTTCTAAACCTGAGAATACTTTTGTGACCAGGATGGCCGAGTGGTTAAGGCGTTGGACTTAAGATCCAATGAGCACAAGCTCATGTGGGTTCAAACCCCACTCCTGGTATCTACTTGGACTTTCTTTATAAGTGTTTGTGACCTGCTATTGCAGCAATTTTTTTTTTTTTTTGCAGTGCAAAAACAATATAAAGGAGTTACAAGAGCCTGTTTGTATGTAATGCCGGCCTATTTTTATTCTCAGAAGTGAGATTTGTAAAACAACAAGTTTTATCCCCAAAAGCAGAAAAGGCTCAAACCATAACTGCACTACCATCATGCATGACGTTTGATTAACCCTTGTGCTATCTTAGATGACCCCACCCTTACATTGACATGTTCTCCCTACCATGACAAAGGTGGATAAAGGTGGAAAGATTTCATGTAATCCATGGACACCAGTGAAGATCACGAATCATTGAAGAAAAAAGGTTCAGAGCACTGTCTAGTGGGTCTAGATGACCCGACTCCCAATGTTAAAGTGCCTAAGACAGCACAAGGGTTACACCTTATACTGTCATGACTTCAGATACAATATGACGCAGACTATTAAGGAAAATTGCATTTGTGTCTCAACAGACTCTTTGTCCAAATATTAACAGGAAAAATCCAAGTGTTGGGTTTTTGTGTGTGTATTGGAGGAATGTCTGAAACACATTTCTGTACACCCAGGATGGCCGAGTGGTTAAGGTGTTGGACTCAAAATCCATTAAGTGCATGCTCATATGTGTTCAAACCCCACTCTGGTAGCTAACAGAGTGTGTCTGATGCTTTATTGAGGCTCAGAAGAGAGCTTTGGGAAGGATGATTTTTATAACAATATCAACATTTGCAAGAACCAAACCATCATTCCACAATGTTAGACTGTTGATCGCACCTTATACTATGATATCTACACTATAAAAATAAAGTAAAAACTATTACAAACTGAAAGTAGATCAATTGACCAAGTTATCACTAGGTGGCCTGTATCCCAAATAATTGGATAATAATGCGACTCAAGAAAGAAAACAATATTAGCATATTAATTCATTATTCTTGAAATCCAAGAAAACTTTTTTGTATTGTTTGTGAACCTGATCGTTTCCTTTTTTATATTTATTATGATTAAAATTCTGCTCAAAGGGGGTGCAGTCTTTTAAATGACAGGTGACTTTGAGCCCTCAGTTTTTGAATAGTCACAAAAGACGTGTGTATAACTTTAAGGCTTGGACAAGGTGGTGACGGCTGCAAATTGTTTGATTCATTGGTCAAAGTAAGTATTTTATATGGTTTTTGTCTGTCAATGTTATGCTGTTATTCCTTCACTCAAGGGATTTGGTTTGTTGGATCAAAAAACACAACTGCTTTGAAAAAAGTCCATTTAACCGTGGGAAAAACTTCACCACCTCACTCCTCCTTCCTAAATCACCTTTTAATCTGTCTTAAAAAAAATTCCTAGTGGTCATTTAATTATAATTAGGACGTTTGTAGACCAAATTAAAAGACCCGTGTCATATTCTTGGACATAATTTCTGCATAGCAGCAGAAGTTCTGAAGAAATTTACTTCCAAAGTTGTGGGCAGGACCATTGGTGTAGAGCAACCCCATCTGTTTACACTGTCTCCTGCTAGTTTACAGAACCTCACATCCACAACCTAACATGACAAGTGCAACAAAAATAATAAGCAGTAAAGGAGCTATCCAGCGGTACAGTTTTGAGCCAGATCTCCACTTGACCAAGGAAAATGAAGACTTACATGGACCCAGTCTTCTGCAAGCGGATGCATCACAACAGGGTGGAGCATGGAGCTTTATAATACAATCTTTTTCAAAGGATTTTTTTGTCTGCTCATGATTCACAATTACTTAAATTAAAAAAAAGTATTAGGAAATGCAATTTTAACCTAAATCTACTTAAATTATATTGTGCGTCATCAGAAAATTGCTACAAGAACATGTTTGTAAAAAACTCTGTTTTCATTGAAGTGGATCTTTAAGTTCAAATCTGTTTTGCCCTTTTGATCCCATTGAAAATAGACCTTTTCAGTGGGTTTTGTTGTGATTAAGTACATGTTTACCAGTGAGTAATCTAGTAAACGATACAAAATTTGCCCTCAAATTCGGCTGTTGAAGGGGAGGTTTTTGACTCTTACATATTTATTTGTCAGGTGTTCGGTGGGGCTCCTGCAGCAATATTGCCATGTTTTGTTTTTCTTTTCATTTTCTAATTAAAACACACACACACCCACACCACCGCCTCAGCATCTGCGGCTGAGCACAGTGCCACCGACGGTTCAAACTCCAGTACATTAGACTCATTCTTATCAGAAGTGGGAGCCTGGCTGTCTCAGGCCAGCTCAGAGCGTTTTACCTGAATGGCCTTTGTTTTCTCTGTGACTGCCCCCCACCCCCCACCCCCCCCACCCCCACATGCCTTTGAGCAGGTAGAAGCCTGAAGCACTTTCAGCCTGGATCAGGCCCTCTCCAGTTTCCACACTTCTCTGAAAAAAATAGAAGAAGGGGGGAGAGAGAAAAGAGGAGAAGAGCCACTGTGACATATAATACAGGAGGTCAGAGGCCCAGGTGAGCTTAGCGTGTAGCCTGTCAATCACACATCATCCTGCAAAGCCTGGGGGAGGGCCCCCCCCTGCAGTTTGACTGCCGGCTCTGCCCAACCTCTGGAGCTCGCCTCACCTCTGTCTTTCATGTCACATTAAAAATGGACTCAGACTTAAAACGGAGCTCCTCTTCCTCACTTTTCCAACACCGAAAATGCTGAGACCAGCCCTGCTAATCACTGCATTTATGTAAAAACAAAAAAACCTTTTGCACTCTATATTCACCTGAAGTATGTGGAAAACGTCCATAAGAATGCGGACATGGTCTCCCCTGATTGAACAATTAGCCAAGCAGTGCAATGAGCACACTTTACATTGTCTGGAGATGCCGATCTTAATGGTGTTGCTGGCTGATAAGACGGTCTTCAGTCGAGATTAGCAAAGATAACATCAGCGGCTGGAGAGTCGAAGCTTCATTAAAGAGTGCCTCACCTGTCTGAAGCAATCAGGGGTGGGAAAAGAAACCTGTGGCCCTTAAAAGCAGCTCGAAATGGTCCACTTGAATTATTTCCACAACACCAGCCTGATTTCAATTGATCCACATAGCGTTTGTTGAAATCCTTAAGATATTTGAGGCCATTTGATGAGTGAAGGGCGAGGTTTAATCCGCTGCAGCACATTGTTCAATTTGATTAGGAGTGCAAGTGTTGCATCAAATACACTCAACTGCTTGACATCTTAAAGGGCCATAATCAACTTTTCGAGCTTTTAATTGATTACAATTTTAACTCCTTACGAAAAACAACCCCAAAGCTGTATTTTGCTCCGTTCCTGTAAAAACCTGCTCTCTGAGCACCAGCCCCTGCCAATCCACAAACAGCTGTGGGTTCTCACATTATGACGTAGATAAGTGGGTAACAGCCCCTTCAGGCTAACACACACACACACACTTCCTCCACAGAGCTAGCGGTGATCAGCTAAATGCTTTTATTTTAATGCACAATATGCACATCCATCCTTGCAAATATTCGGGTGTTGTTTGTTTTTCTGGGCGAGACACAGACACGCTGAAGAGGCCGACTCTAGCTTGACATCATGAAATGGGCGGCACCCACAATGAGCAAAAGGCGGAGCCTCAGAGATTGAGTCGTCCTACTTCCAGGTAGGAAAGAAGACTCAGGAAAATAACTCATATTTCATTAAAAAATCCTTCTTTTGTGTGCCAAAGGTAATGTATTATCATTTACGTGGATATAATTTACTCTGAAAGGCTTAAGAAAAGTATGACATATGCCTTTTAAAACTATAAACCATCAATTTATCGCTCATGAATAATGTAAGGATTTGTATTCTTGTTTGGTTACCAAGTTTATATGTTACAGGTTTAAGGGCATTGAACTAAGAACTAAATAATTAATAAAGATCCAGACCGAGATTCAAAATCTTATCTGGGAAAAAACAACGGATAGAATATCTGGATCTATAATGTCCATTCCATCTTACAAAGGGTTGAGAGCAAAAGACACTTTAGCTCAGGGCTGCTCATTCCTGATCCTCGAGATCCACCCCGCCTGTTTTCCAGCTCTCACTGCACTGCTTACAGCTGATTACCTGGACCAGGTGTGTGCTTGAATCAGAATGTGGAAACATCTGATTGACCAAATCAGCAGTTAGCAGGACTTGGAGATCTGGAAAACAGTCAGGGTGGTAGATCTCCAGGACCAGGAATGAGCAGCCCTACCTTAGCTCAACCTCCAAAATCATTGATGGAAGAAGGAAAACAGGTTGGGTGCCACCAGAGCTGAAATACTAACCTTCATAAAGATGAACCTGCCCTTCAAACTTTGTTTGAATTTGCTGTTGTATATACTATATAGACATGATTTCAGAAAGAAATGGTAATTTTATGTTTAATCTGAAAAAGTGAAGATTATCATTAAGAGCAATTTAATTTCTTTAAGGTAATGTTTTCTCCGCAAAATGTTTGTGCATTTTTCAGGAAAAATGCAACTCCTGCAAAAACAAAACACAAGTTTTCAATTGCAGAAAGCTTTAATGACCAGAAAACGTTGCAGTGACCTCAGATTTTTAGACCTGAACAAGAATAACCGGACAAAATATGACCTGACACACTTTGGAGCGTCATCTTCAGTCTCACGCCCAAGGTGGAGGTTTTATTTTGTTCTGCAACAAAAACCCAAAAAAATATATCTCTCATAGTCGTCAAAACCATGCGCCATTTGACCGACGAATGCGTAAAAAAAACACGTGTGTGACTGTTTAAATGCAGACACAAGTGTGTCAAACAACTTTCCAAATGTGCACTGGTCGGGTTTCAGTCGTGCACGGATTAGCTTGCGTGTGTGTGTGGAATTTTGAGAGTCTTCTCACACGGCCCAGCTCCAAGCAGAGCCACGAAAACATGTCTCACCTCAGTGCTGCCAAGCAACCTCTCATCAGATTCCTGTTTCTGTGTTGGTACGGTCGTTTCAGCTGAATTTGTTCCAAGAATAGCGTCTTTCACAGATAAAATCACAAAAACAAGTTAGAACAGTAAGCAAAACAGAGTACAGAACAAATAACTAGATGCCTTTTTTTTAAAACATACGTCCTTCAGTCGTTTCTTAAAGGCTTGATAGTCTCGGTCACCCGAAGGGCAAGACATTCCACAGTTTCAGGGCTACTGCTTGAAACGCGAGGTCACCTCAAGCTTTATACAGAGTCTTGGGGACTCTAAGTTGGGTCAGTTCAAAGGACCGAAGGGGTCGACTGGAAACACAAATATAAATAGGGGTTTGCCTATAAAGAGCTCTAAAAATAAAGCAAAAATGTGAAAATCAATTTTAAAGTTGTTAGGTAGCCAATGTAACGACGATCAAACCGGTGAAATATGAGCCCTTTTAAGTTACGTTCACACCACTCACATGCAGGTTTAAGTGACCAGTTCCAATGAAAAGTCCATGAAAATGTGTGTTTTAGGCTTCTGTGTTTAAACCTTTTGCATCTATGTGTAGCTATGAAAGTTTTTACAGCCATTTTTGGGATCTCCGTATAAATCGCGCAGCCATTGAACGTGTGTTGCAAGTTAAACCAGGTCAAACCTTGACCATTGAAAGATTTCATGTAATCCATGGACACCAGTGAGGTTAACAAATCATTGAAGAATAAAGGTTCTGCGCACTGTCTAGTGGGTTTAGATGACCCAACTCCCAATGTTAAAGTGTCTAGGATAGCACAAGGGTTACGAACTCTGATTTAGTAGGGACGTGCGGAATGGTCTCCTTTTGAAATCACTGAAGTACCAACTGTTTGAAAATTGATCATGGAGAAGAAATTAACAATTGTTGTTTGTGCCCGGCTGGAATTATATGACACAAAATCTTTCGTATACCTGGATAGAACTGTGAAATAAAAGACGAAATTTAATAATTCTTTCACATCTCAGCGTCACAAAAAGAACAATAGGTCATCAGCATAGAATTTGGTAGGACACATTTTTAAAAGCACTTAAAATTATCCTAAAAGGGGTTATGCATGAGAGAAATAGTATTGGGCTTGGACAAGAAAGCGTTTTATTACATTTTTATTACATCCTCATCCGTATTGAAAATCATAATAGATACATAACTGTAATAAGCCGGAAAGTTGGCATTTATTATTCCCCAAATACCAGAAGTCAAAACATAACTGCTTCTTTCATTTGCATTTTTCTTACTGCCCAACATTTTTTGATGATTTGAGTTGCACATTATAGATTCAAATGACTTTTATCAGCTGGAGGTGCCTTTAAGTGTTTATGTGGAGGTGGGAGCTTGTAGAAAGGAGGAGGCAATGCACTCCACAAAGAGGTGGAGAGGCGGGAAGCTGGTAGCAGCTAAGGTCATGTATGTCCCACATCGTGGCTTTGGGGAATCCTGAAGTTTGAAGTTTGCTCTCGCCGACATCACATTTTTAGAAACACCAGCCATCCCGGAGTCTCGCCATGCTCCCAGCTCCTCGCAAATGTACGTCCGAGAACTTGAAGTTTGTTTGTTTGTTTGTTTCGGACCAAAAAAATGCATCCACCTTATCTGATTTGTCTGACTGCAACTTGTAGTGTTTACATAAACGAGCGCGGCGTCTGCTAATGAGCGGTGTGGAGAGCTCGGTGGGACCGTTGCTCAATCCTCTGATGTGCACACCGAGAGGGATTGCGGCTCGCCAAGAATGAGTCGCCACAAGGTCGATTGTGCTCCACACATCTGCTGCCTCGCTGCTTCTCCATCACTCTCCGTCTGGACATGTTTTCGCCACCTGCAAACCTCGCTGTTCGCTCTCCTTCGATCTCGCCTTTCCTCTGTCTGGCAGTGATCCTTCGCCGCGTCATCTGCTTTTCTCCTATAGGTAGAAACAGGAAAGGGAAAAAATTCTTTATAAGAAGGGGTAAGTGATTGAGAAAAACAAGAGTACACCACACATGTTTTTGTAGACCTTCTGTTATCAGCTTCAGACTTGAAATTACTTGCTTCTGCTTTGGTGTCATCAGTTGGATTTCCCTTTTAGGCCCAAAATTCTTCCTGATCTTTCCTGTTGATCTTAGAAGCACTTTACCACTGTTAAGTGTTGCATATCAGCGCAAGGCAGCTATTCCCCACTTTAGAATCTGCTGGAATTACATTAACTCTTTTAAAACGGTTAAAGATGTACAATAGTTGAAAGAATGTCATCACTAGAGCTAAAGCTCAGACAGTAAAGGGTTAAGTCAGAAAACAAGGATATTTCCAAAAACAAAGTTATCAATTGCAAATTTGTTCCAAAAGTGTCGCAATTATGTCTGAGCATCGCTTTATGAAGCTTAGTAAAAAGAAAAAAAACTAGAAAAATGCTGAATTATCACCTTTCGAATTCAAAGAAAGCTCACTTTGTCCCATATGCTGTAACCAGATGGCGGCTCTACATTTCCATGGTGCCATCTATGTTTTGTCAGGCTTTATCTCTGGAAACACTCAAGCTTCTGCCCTTATTTGAGCAAGTGTCTGTGTGCGTGTTTCCTGCACACAGCTCTCTGAAGGCTTGCTTTCAGGATCAAGCGAACAAGTTACATGCTCTCTACAGGAGAAGAGATAAACCTGACTGGCGTGTCAAATATCAGCAGTCACAGCAGCTCAATGCACATCAAGCTTGAACCTTGTTATTGATGACAACTCCAAACAGCAAAATGTGCATGTTTTTTTTGCAAAATGAGTTCAAATGGTCATTTTCAAATGTTCAAATTGAGTAAAAAATGCACAACTTAGGGACAGAGTGGTAACTTCTCACCATAATAACTGGTTCAGAGTTTGCTGAGTTTAGGGTTTGTATCAAAAATCCACCATGCTAACAAATATATGCAAACAATGTAGTTATGTATGGGTCAAAAAATGTTTTTCAATTGTGTTTAAACACGGTTTGTGTTCTTAGTGAGGCTAAAAGCAACGTGTCAAAGGTCAAACATTTCTCATCTACTGCTACCTTAGCCCCTTTTCTAACTCGTGTGATACGTTACACCAACAACGACACAATCATCAGACTTGAGGCGTTTGACATGCACTCTCTGTCAGGAGAACCGGAGGAAGTAGACTGTAAACACGGGCCCACCTAAACAATCAAAGTAATTGCTGTTTTTCTGGTGAGGGTAGTCAGGATACACCCCTGGGCAGTCTGATGTGTGGCAAAAACTCTGCAAGTCTAGGGAAACTTTAGATTCCTGATTTATCAACTACAGCTAGGGTTTTAATTTTTATTTTTGGTTGCTGAAAAGTTTTCTCAAACATAAAAAAATGTTTGTTCCTATCATTTAGAACTGTTTACCAAATGCACTATTAACTGTACGCATAAATGTCTTTCAGTCTTCCATTCAATCATGTTTCCCCATAAATACATTCCCAATTGTAATAGATCTTAAATATTAATGACCAACAAAAAGGGAAAACCATCAACTTCCTGTTTGAGACAGGCTTAAAAAATAAAGTAGGTCAGGTCCTTCCAGTGCAACAAGAAATGTATGCAAATGTAATTAAATAGAGTTTAGCCTCATATACAAAAGGGGTTTCAACAAATGTATACCTTGTGTCATCAAAGATTTATAACCCCCTCTTTTAACAGTAAAATGTGTCCAACACATGAGGCCTTCAGCTCCTATTTGTTTGCTCAGCTGCTGGACAGTGCAAGTTGAAAAACTAAAAGACCTAAAGTAAAAGGAGCCAGGTCAGTTCACCATGTGACCACTAGGTGTTTTTGTTACACAAGAGCACAGTTCTCGCCTCTGGTGCAGTTTAAGCTGCATTTGTTCAAACCGCCATATGACCTTTATTTTTTAGCCACTGCCACCCCGCAATGGCTCAGGTAGTTGAGCAGGTCAGCCAATGATCGAAGGGTCTACGGTTTGATTCCTGTTCCCCCCAGTCAGCTTTTGCTGTCTCCTTGGGCAAGACACTTCACCCTCCCTGCCTCCGGTGTTGCTCCACTGGATGCATATGAACGTCCTGGTGATGAGGCGTGGCTATAGGCGCAGCCACGCCTCTGTCAGTCTGCCCCAGGGCAGCTGTGGCTACATCAGTATCTTACCATCACAAAGTATGAATGAGGAGTGAGTGAATAATGGACACATTCAGGAAACCACAGAAAAATCCAGTCCGTCAATTCTATTATTGTTGTATTTAGGCACAAATTAGCGTGATCACAACACCTGTAACTCCCAACCTTTTCACAACACATAAAAAAACAGACTGATACCGTTAAAACAAACGTCACTGTGACTATGCTAACTCCTAACCTTGTTAGTTACACGTTAAAAAAAACACACACACAATGCGACATCGCTACATGTTAGCTACGTGGCGTATTTACAATAATGGCTTTGTTTGCAACACATAAAAAAACAGACTGATACCGTTAAAACAAACGTCACTGTGACTACATTAACTCCCAACCTCGTTAGTAACACACAAACAACCACAGTCCGAAAACGCGACACATTACATTTCATATTCACAATAACACCCAACCATGTTTGCAAATGGTGATTTAAAAAAAAATTTAATTCGACGACAGTGAACACAAAGAGAATTAATCCATACAAGGCGGGCCGGATTTTAGAACCGCCTCTTTTTTTTAATTAATACTTTTTAACCCTTGTGCTATCCGAGGCACTTTAACTTTGGGAGTTGGGTCATCTAGACCCACTAAACAGTGCTCTGAACAATTTTTCTTCAATGATTTGTGATCTTCACTGGTGTCCATGATTACATCTACATTAAATCTTTCCACCTTTATCCACCTTTGTCATGGTAGGGAGAACACATCAATGTAAGGGTGGGGTCATCTAAGATAGCACAAGGGTTAAATGAGCCTCATAAAATGGAAAAATTTGGTATTCTGACAAATATAAAGAGTAAGTAATATTTTTTTCTCTGTAGAAGTCTGTGGGATTTTGGCTTTTTAAAGCGGATACTTCCTTCTTGGAATGCGAGGGGGGAGGAGTCACTCAGTCCACTTCTCATATACAGTCAATGATTTAGACATTTGTTACTCTTTTGTCTCCACCAATTACTAACTATTTCCTTTGTCCTCGTCTCAAACAGGTTTTCGGGTGCCTTGTTGGGACAACACTACATTCTCTGACTTTAGAGCTCCTGCTCTGCCTCAACAATGAGAGAGGATTTACTAAGGACCTCTGTCCCCCCAGCAGGAGCCTGATTAGAAGGGCCGGCTTTGTTTGTTAAGGTAATGGCCCCTAGGTGAGGTAATTCGCAGAATACACTGCAGTACGCGCCGCCACCTAAGGAGGCTTCTCCCAGCAAGAAAGGGACATGCTGACGGGGGCTGGTAGGTGCTCGGTTCCCTCCAAAAATCTCCTCCACCTGAAAGTGATTACCAGGCCGGCCGTGAGCAAACAAGCCCCATATGGAGAGCCTATAGTGGGGGCTGACTGGAGGCTAGGGAGCCCTCCACAAGCTCTTAGGAGAGAGGAGGCCTGAGCAAACATGGCTAATGAAGTCTTAACAAGCCGCCCGGGGTTAGCGTGAGCCTGCTAAATGCCACGGAGGCTCTTGGAATTGTGTCCAGCAGATTGGCCAAATCTCCTCCAAGCTTTCCTTTACAAGATAAAGTTGCATTAGCATATCTCTGCCCCACCATCTTTGAGGGACGTCCAGGCTCTGGCGAGCAGTCCCCACTTGTGGGCTTCCTTTTCTTTGGTGGCGCCACTTGATTCCAACAGACTCTGAGTTGCTTCGGATCTCGACATGATTGCGGATTTTATTCATTGGTCCTGGAGTGCTCCTTCTTCAAAGGCATCAGCATTTCCTCCCAGCGAGTGGCGACGGGCTTGTAATAAAAAAATAAGGCAGATGCATGCATTCTCCCCATTGTAAATCATTACAGTCACTCCATCAGCATCCAGCTCTCACTCCCATTTATCTTTTTTTTTTTTTGTCCTCGTCCGCACATCTCAAATTCCAGGGTATATTATTGGAAAAATACCCCACCGTTCAAAGCGTGCCCAAGCTGACATACCTCTGCTGCGCTGGCAGCTCCAACTCTAGCCTCCTAATCAAAAGCAAACAGCCATTAACAGAGCTCGCCGCTTGTTATCTCACACCAGCCGGTCACTCTATCAGTCTGTTGTCTTGCAGAAGAAAAGAAAGCTGCTACACAGGAACTGTAATGCCTTCAATGTTGCATCAGATGGGTTGAAGATAGGTTTGGGTTTTTTTTCCCTGCATCCCCTCCATTCAAATTTAGCCGTAAATGTGCGTTTGTGTGAGCAGGCAGGCGTGTCCGAGTCTGAGGAAACAAAATGCCTTTTGAGAAACCTCTTGTTAGTGAAACGGAGATCAGGTTTCCAACAGATGTGGGGAGGTTTTTTTGTTTTTTTTCCATGCCAGAGGCTGCAGGATCTGCTTTATGAGGCAACAATAGAGTGTTAATTACACATTTCCTAAATGTATTCAATACAACCTTTATTTTTGGGACTGTGAAGATAAAGTTAGGTTTTTGTTTTTTGATTTATTTTGGGCTGCAGTAATTAACAACATTAGGAAAACAATAAAAAAGTTTTAGAAAATTAAAATAAACAAACCAATAAAAATAATGTTAAAAAAAGACCCATTTGACCGAGTGGGTTCTTCAGGGTTACATTTATGGGATTAAAACAAAAAAAACTTTTATTTTGGTGCCTTATATGTCCTGGTCACCCTATAAAATGTACAAAAATCTCTCAAAAGGAGGGGTGATTTCTACATAACTTGTATTTAAGCTAATTGAAAGAATAAAGGTAAGAAATCCTTATGAATGTCTTCTTATGTGTGATTCTCTAGTGGATAAGGTCTTTAAAGGTTATAATATTCTAAATAAACTCACCATAATTCACATTTTACCCTAACCTGTTCAAGGTGTACCTATTCCCAATTGTGTATAGGCTCCAGCAGCCCCGTGACCCAAAAGCATTTAACAGGTTCTGAAGAAGAGTGGACATTTTGATAGCCTGCATCATTTGCTTGTTATTTTTTTCTTCTGCATGAGAAAATCCCCTACAGACCCCTGACTGATTTGTTGATTAATTGATCTGGTTTCACCTGTTGTCTTAATTAAAATAAAGTATTTCTTCCTTCTTCTTTTCATCGAGAAAATGAAGTCACCCGGATAAATGCTAAATTTAAAGAAACGACAAAAAAAGTGGGACAGCTGTTTGAATCTGAGCTTTCTGTATTCAAACATTTCAATAAGTTCCTAGAAATAAGAAAGTTTGTGCATCTCAGTTTTTGTGTGCAGGGGGGGGGGGTGCATTTGTCTGTGCGTTTGTGTGTGCACGTGCATATGTCTATGTGTGTTTTTTTTTCATGTGTCTGCATTTGCCACTGGTTTAAAGTCACATCCCCGCAGAGATTTTAATCACTGTTAGGCGGGCGGGCGCGCGCTGATATAAGAAGCTCTGCTTCCGCGCGCGCTCCCGGGCACTTTGCACCACGCAATTACGCCCCCCGCGGCGCGCGATACAGGCGCTAAACGAAACATTAGCGCCTCATTTAAAACATAAAAACCGCGCTCCGTGACGACGGACGGCTCCCCTGCGCGGCCTTATCTGCGCAAATTAACCCAATTTACGCAACCGGGGGCCGACTGATCCATCAATGGAGCCAAAAGAAGCCATGTTACACTTAATATTGATGCAGAAAAGTTCATTCCTTATTGATTGCAATAGGAAAAATATTCAGAGAGAACATTATCTTTAAATGTTTGAGTTTGATTTGTGAATCCGACCCTAAAAAGTGACAATTGTTGGAGTGTTTTAAATAAATTTGTAAATGTTTTGGAGCAGACACTGAGTGCTGTGTACAGTAAGCATTGAGTGAAAAGGACAAGCCCCGCCCCTGCTACTCTCTGATTGGAGAAGCGGCTCCGGGGGTGTCTCCTTCCAGCCTCCAGCGTATATGAGCGCCTCCACCACCGTCAGGGGGCTGATTTGTATGGGAACCGGGACTGGGGGAGGGACGGCTGCATGTAGCTGCTTTGGGACGTTTTTTGCGCGGATAAAACGAGGCTCCTGTGGTTCCGTGCGCAGCGTTAGAACCGCTCGCTGAAGCCGAATCCTCCTTTTATTTTTTCAAGCCCTCTCTGCATCCTCGCTCCTCCTCCTCAGCTGAGAGTAAACACGGCATGCACGTTGCGTGCAACTCCGTGGAGGATCGGGAAAAGATGGTGCGCAGCGTGTAGCCGCGGATTTCTATGCGCCACAGCAGCAGCGGAGGGAGGAACGACATGGACATGTTTGGGATTTACCTCCTCCTCTCCATCGCTCTCCTTCCCCGCTCCAGCTGTACCACAGCCAAGGAGATCACCTGCCAGGGAATCGCCGTGCCTCTGTGCAAGGGCATCGGCTACAACTACACCTACATGCCCAACCAGTTCAACCACGATACGCAGGACGAGGCGGGCCTGGAAGTGCACCAGTTCTGGCCCCTGGTTGAGATCCAGTGCTCTCCAGACTTGAAGTTCTTCCTGTGCAGCATGTACACCCCGATCTGCCTGGAGGACTACAAGAAGCCCCTGCCGCCGTGCCGGAGCGTGTGCGAGAGAGCGCGCGCCGGCTGCGCGCCGCTCATGAGGCAGTACGGGTTCCCGTGGCCGGACAGGATGAGGTGCGACCTGCTGCCCGTGCAGGGCAACCCGGACACTCTGTGCATGGACTACAACCGAAACGACTCCACCACGGCGTCACCCGTGCTGTCCAAACCCACCAACCACCCCGGGAGGAGCCCGAAAAGCAAACCCGGGAGAGCCGGTGCGCCGGGAAAGTACAAGCCGCCTGCCGCGCCGTGCGAGCCCGGATGTCGGTGTCTGGAGCCCATGGTGGCGGTGACCACGGAGCGCCACCCGCTTTACAACCGGGTGAAGACCGGGCAGGTCACCAACTGCGCTATGCCGTGCCACAACCCCTACTTTACGCACGACGAGCGCGCCTTCACTGCGTTTTGGATCGGACTGTGGTCCGTCCTGTGCTTCGTGTCCACCTTCGCCACGGTCGCCACGTTCCTCATCGACATGGAGCGCTTCAAGTACCCGGAGAGGCCCATCATCTTCCTGTCCGCCTGTTACATGTTCGTGTCCGTGGGCTACATCGTCAGGCTGATCGCTGGACACGAGAAAGTGGCGTGCAACCGTGACTTTGATGTGGAGCACATCCACTACGAGACCACCGGTCCCGCGCTGTGCACCATCGTCTTCCTCCTCATCTACTTCTTCGGCATGGCCAGCTCCATCTGGTGGGTCATCCTGTCACTCACCTGGTTCCTGGCGGCGGGGATGAAGTGGGGCAACGAGGCGATCGCCAGCTACGCGCAGCACTTCCACCTGGCCGCGTGGCTCATCCCGAGCATGAAGTCCATCGCGGTGCTGGCGCTCAGCTCCGTGGACGGGGACTCCGTGGCCGGCATCTGCTACGTGGGGAACCAGAACCTGGACAACCTGCGCGGCTTCGTCCTCGCGCCTCTGGTCATCTATTTATTCATCGGAACCATGTTCCTCCTGGCCGGATTCGTGTCGCTCTTTAGGATCCGCAGCGTCATCAAGCAGGGCGGCACCAAAACCGACAAACTGGAGAAGCTGATGATCCGGATCGGGATTTTCACGGTGCTCTACACCGTCCCGGCCACCGTCATTGTGGCGTGTTACTTTTACGAGCAGCACAACCGGCAGGATTGGGAGATGACGCACAACTGCTCCAGCTGCCTAATGGAGCGCGAGCGCGCGCGCAGCGGGCCGGACTACGCCGTCTTCATGCTCAAGTACTTCATGTGCCTTCTGGTGGGCATCACGTCCGGAGTGTGGATCTGGTCCGGGAAGACCCTGGACTCGTGGAGGACTTTCTGCACGCGCTGCTGCTGGGGCAGCAAGGGCACCGGCGGCTCCATGTACAGCGACGCCAGCACCGGGCTGACGTGGAGGTCGGGCACGGCCAGCTCCGTGTCCTGCCGCAAACAGATGCCCCTGTCACAGGTCTGATCCCCCATCCAATTCAAGCCGAAGTGTGGACTAGTCCTCTCCTTATATTGTGTTACATAGTTATCACAGTCAAACTCATATTTACAATGAGCGGGACCTGAATTTTGAACACAATATAAGCGTTAAATTAAGCCTTAAAGCCCTCCACCTGTGTTTTTTTATTTTACATGTATTTATATAAAATTTCTGTATAAAAATGTACATTTGTGTATAAAAGAAAACTTTATAAGATATTGTATATTTGTACAAAGTGTAGATTGCCTCTTTTTGGTGACAAAGCAGCCTCTATTTTGACAATAAAACACGCAGTTTCCCATGCAGGACTGGTCCATCTTCTTCTCCGAGGCCCGCTTGTTTTCAAAAACGCCAGCAGAAAGCAGTAATTAGAGGCAAGGGGTTGAGCTGGAGCATCTCCCATAATTGTTTGGAGGCCTCTTCACATGCTTGCTGAAGCCTGCTTTCTTGATTTAGTCAAAAAAAAAGGAGGAGGGGGGGTATAAATGCAAGGAAGGGGCTCTTTTCATCTGCAGAAACTTTGATCTTCTCTTTTTTTTTATAACAGCCTGTAGAATAAAGGTGGTGTGTAGTTGGAGTGTCTGATGTGCCAAGGTTCCCCTCTAAATGTCCCCATTTGGACGCTTTGATGGACGTCCCGCCATTGAGACAGAAAAAGAGCTTTGGAATACTCTTCCAATGAAAGGGGAGGGGGGACGTCAGAGGAGAAATCTGCCAGAGCTCCTGCATCCTGGGGTTTTTTTTTCCTTCTCCCATCGTCCAGGGTCTGAATTGAAACATCTCCCCAAGGCTCAAGCCGTGTCAGTGAGTGCAGGGGGAGGGAGGATGGTGGGGTGGACTTGACGTGAATGATGCTGAAATGGCAATAAAGCCCCACAGGTGGTCTGTTCACATGATCTCACATCCTAGAGGGGGGTAGCCCTTAATCTAGCCTCCTCTTTTTTGTCGCTACAAATGTTTCTGCTTTGGTCCCCAATTAACCCGATGCGCCAGCGTGAGGTGATACACTGTAACCCAGCGTGGACGGGCCTTTGGTTCGTGGCTGAATGCATGACGGTGGAGCCTTTGAGTCCTTTGGAGCAGCTAAAGCATGCATCTCCTGATGCATTGTTTACATCAAGCAGTGACAAGTATGCCTTGGAACATTTTAAATGCATATTTGCTGATATTTTCCTCCTGTGGCCTCCTGTTTTTTTGCAGAAATAAGTCAAGGATGCTATGTGTTAGTGGGAAACTAACACACAGCTCCCTCTAGTGGTAAAATACGAGCAGCACAGCTTAAAAGAATATTACTGAGATGCAAAAAAACAGAATCCAGAGTAAGACTGAGTTTTAGGACCAGTTTACAAAAGAAAATGTAATTACGATTTCTTTTGTCGTAAATTTACGAGAAACAAGGTCATGACTGTTAAATTACGAGATTTTAAGTTGTAAATTTACGACTTAAAATCTCGTAAATTTATGAGAAAACAGTCATATATTAACGAGAAAAAACACCAACGTTATCCGTTTATCGGAGCCCAGCTTGATTTTTTTGATTTGATTTGATTTGATTTGAAATGGTTTATTTCAAGCAATCAAATAGAAATAGCTTGAAGATGAAATTTGTGGAGCCTTTTGTGAAACTTTATTCCCGGATCTGTTTAAAATACAAACAGATTCCAAACATTTTGACGACTCAAAATCAGATTATTTTCAGTGGAGCCGTCTTTCTGGGGTTCTGTGTCGGTAAAGCGGCGTTTAATATGTAAAATAAGGAGCTCAGAGGCCCGTTTGGGTGTAGAGGACCGCTGCAGCCTTTATTCTCCTTTTCATTCACACAACCTGAAGTTCATTTGTCACCCTACGTCATGAACCTGTCATCCAAACACCAATACAGACGTAAACAGTTCCATACGCCCCCTCCTCCAGATGAAACGTCCCGTTTCAACATAAAACAATAAAGATGAATGAAAATAGCCACTTGCTGCTCTGCATGCTCACCTCCACTTTAATCTTGTAAAATTACAAGTTTTTTTTCTCTCATAAATAACTTTCTTTGGTGGCCCTAAAACTCCGTCGTATCCAGAGAAATATTTTGATAAGACTGCAGGAAAATTCCAAACATAAATAATTTTGAGCCTAAAATGCATTTGGTGCAACAGTTTATTAATAGTAATGGTTCTGAGACAGTTGAGTTTATCAACTCGGTGGAACCGCTAGGGCGCCATCTTGAACAAATGGCGCCCTAGCGGTAACCACAAAAGGCTTTTCAAGAAGTTTTATCAACTGCTCCATGCCCAAAACATTATTATGTTTTTAAATCACAATAAAATCATTCTTCAATTATTTTTCTGTTCAAGGTGACACAAAGTCTCGTGGAGTCCCGGATTAAAAATGTATGTTGGAAATCAGCGACACAGGGGTTAAAACTAAGGCAATATGTTGTCCATTTTGTTTTATGGTGATCAAAACAACAATAATAAGGAAGACAAGCAAAAAAGATATACATAAAAAAGAAAGCAAACTTTGTTTGGATGATTAATTGTGACTTAATATGCAAAAGTAAAAGAACTATATAGATCTCCATATATATGCATCCACGCACACATGTAATTGATTACATTGTAATTGCTCTGAATCATTTATCGACGTATGTGTACTTATGGACACAATACATGACACACTGACTCCATTAGATGGGAAGTTTGTAAAAAAAAAAAAAAAAAAAAGTGGAATTATTTGCTTGTAAAGGAATGGGAGGAAGTGAATTTCTAAAATCCCATCCCCAATATTATTTACCAAACTATTATTTTACATATTTACTATAATCCGTTTCATAACTTTTAATCAGAGATTCTAACTTCAAACCACTTCCAGAATCTGGCAGGACTTTAATGATGAAAATGATGAGGTTTGTCAAAATGTTTATGCTGCATCAAATGGTTTGGCTGTTTTGTGTTTGTGTGATACTTGCATATCTCCAAACCATATCATTTTGGTATCTACAGAGGACATTTAGGGCTTTTCAATGTGAAGGGCCTGTGGGAAATGCAGTTTTTGGTAGATTAAAAAAAAGTTAAAATTGTAATGAAAAATATAATAATTTTTTCCTCCATCAAAAAGGTTTGGACTGACGAACATACGTAGATGATTCACCTATTTCTACATCATTCAGCTTCACGATGGCAGTAAGGAGTCACATGACCTGAAAACATCCAAACCGTCCAATCACAGGGCCTCGCTCCACAATTGAATCGTCTTGCTTTCCGATCGGTGTTTCTCCAGGAGGAACACGCCGACTTGCTGCCTATCAAATATTTATGGCTCGTTTGATGAGAGGCTGGCGGAGTGGAGGGGCGTTTGGCGGGGGTTTGGATATTGATTGCTTCAATCCACCAGGCGATGGTTTCCAACATGAAGGGGAGGGGAGGAGGGGTGCTGCAGGAGTTTTATAATTTTAATCTTTTTCTTTTTTTTCCAGCTACAGTTATGAGGGAAAGGTGATCAATAAAAGTCCCAAAGTTTCTATGCTCCTCTTAAATCCATAAAGTATGATGAAGATCGCAGGTTTCTGTGACACGTCCAGGTCTGAGCTGCTGACCCCCCACTGATGATGACTCCCACCTGACTCTGTAAGGCAGCAGATGATGGAAAAAGGACATCATTCATGGTCAAAGGCTGTCTGCTTTATGGTTTCACAACTTAAATATTTTCTTTTTTTTATTTTAGTTTCACCTCAGATATCAACAGGAAATGACATTCAAACCAGAATCTTGCTGTGAGGCAAGAATGCTGACCACTACACCACCGTGCCACCCCTCCTTATCACACTTTTCTAACAGCCAGGCAGCCCTATTAGCAAAATATTAGTAATAAGCCACAGACGTCAAAATGATCAGCCACACGTACACAAAGTTAACAAAAGTAACGTTAAAATTATTAACTCTTTTTTTATTTGGTTTTGCTCTTATTTTGCAAACCAGACATCCTGGTTGTGACAATATTGTAAAATAAAAGCCTGCAGGAAAGGTTTGAGTTTGTAGAATAAATGGGCATTCAGGGCATTGGTTGCCCCCCCCCCCAAATATAAAAGATTATAATCCAAAAAAAATAATAAAAGATGACAACATTCAAACCCAAGCTGCTTCCACTTGTGAGGATGTTGAAGGAATCCCTGTAAGAACATGTTCATCTGCATGGGGTTGGCAACTCAACAGAGAGATCAGTCTGAGCAGGCGGCGCTGCAGCCAGCAGCTCCTGCGGTGCCCCCCCGCTGCTTCCTCCAACCCGAGGAACCCCCCCCCCGCCTCCATACTCACTCAGTCACACAGCAGGACTGGAGCTGAGCTCCTCACCGAAGCTTCCAGGATGCTGCTGTACTCCTAGTTCGGTTTCCACTTGAGGGGTAGATCTTTTGGAAATGCTGGTTCCTCGACATGAACATCTGTTTACTATTGTTGACCAGATCTCAAAGTGGGCGGGGCCCCAAAAATGACAGGTCCTCATCGGTGTCAGAGGAACCGGTGCATGTGACTGCGGCTTTAACGGATGATTTAGAGACCCCAACTCAGCTTTGAAGCCTGTTTTTGGTCTGTGGGAGGAAGCTGGAGAAAACTTTCACGTGCACTAAACGAGCACATGCACACAGATAGGACTCCACTAGGATTTGAACTAGAGCCTTCCAGCTGTGAGGTGAGAGCGCTAACCACTACAACATAGTACCCCTTTAGAAAAAAAAAGAAGAAACAAAAATGTGATTAAACAACTTGTAGCGACAGAATATTAGAAAGTTGGTATTTCTGCGTTCTTAATTCAAAGGCTTTGTAAACATTTTTTAGACCCGACATCCATGGCCTGCTGATAA
This sequence comes from Oryzias latipes, assembly GCF_053564925.1. NCBI lineage: Eukaryota > Metazoa > Chordata > Actinopteri > Beloniformes > Adrianichthyidae > Oryzias > Oryzias latipes. The sequence goes on along the minus strand of NC_136256.1, from coordinate 12,773,976 downwards.
AACATAAAGAAATATGAATAAACATTGTTCTAAATCTTAACCTCAAAGACCCACTCTGATGAAGATTGTGTTTCTGGTGTTTTTAACACAGTCTTGTGGTATTTTCACATATGGAGGACATACAGTACAGACCAAACATTGGTCTGTACTGTATATAAAGGAAATTAAGCCTTAAAATGACATTCTTGAGTATTCCTTTATTCAAATCATTGTGAAACAGGAGCAGAGGAAAAAGGATAGAAAAAGATTGTTTTTGTTGCGTAGAAAATACTAGGCGTGTTAGAAAAAAATTGTTTTGCTGATCATTTGGCGATACTTGTATCGATTCAAAGTGCTGTCAGGACGATATTTATATACCGTATTTTCCGGACTATAAGTCGCACCGGAGTATAAGTCGCACCAGCCCAAAAATGCATTATAAAGTAGAAAAAAACACAGATAAGTCGCACTGGACTATAAGTCGCATTTTAACTTTCACAACCTTATATGACACAATCATAGCAGACTGGTTATCTAATAATTTCACAGTAATTTTTTCTCAAACGTATTTATTTATTCTTTTCATGAAGCATCATTGGCTAACTAATACTCTGTTTTCATCCTGTATTTGTAGAAACAGTTTTCATTTTTATTGCATTTCTGAATATATGAAATCATTGGAAAATAGAATATTATGTTGTTAGCCTTCAAGATCTTACTGTATAAAAAAGTTTGCTGATTCTCTGAGTCACTTAACATACCTCATACATCAAATTGACCCAGGAACATCATCTCTGTTCCTCACAAATGAACATAACAGGAGGGTTAACAATGTATTTATTTCAATATTTTTCTAATATAAGTCGCTGCGGAGTATAAGTCGCACCCCTTGCCAAACTATGAAAAAAAGTGCGACTTATAGTCCGGAAAATACGGTAATTATTTATGAGTCCTTCCGCGTCTGACTCTTGTTTTCCACTTCAACCTCCTCCTAGTTGGCAGCAGAACACACAGAGCTTCTTTGAGCAGCACCACACCACACAAAACAACAAGCTCTCAATGAGAGGCAGCTTGTGTTGTTGTTATGAGACATGAACTACGTAGTTTTTACTTAAGATGGGTACCGAATTCGAAACTTGAGTTTGATGAATTTGCTTGGGTAAAAGCAACTTATATATGAGATCCAGTTGCAGTGCTTAACATTGTGATCATTAGATAAACTGAATTTTACAGTTTCATTACAATGGAAGACGTATTGAAGTTCAGGTAGAGTTTTTTTCTATGACGCATTTTTTTTAAAGAAAGAAAATGTGTTCCGGTACAATATCGGGATTTGTATCCTATCCCTCCAGTTTGAGGATAGTTTAAATTAAAAAGGAAATTAAAAAAAAAGTTGACTCAAAAATAAATGTATATAATGACAATCAAAACACTTTTATTTCTTCTTCCATTTAATTATTTTTATTAAATTATTATTTCTACTTCTAATAAAAAAAACGATCTGAAGTCTGTGTCTATATTTGAAAAAGTAATTCATCCTGAAAATGATCTGCTTGCAGAGGTCAGTCACCCCAAAAGAGTTTCAGTTTTTGGGTGCATGTCACATACTCCACCACTAGATGGCAGCACAGTTTCACAATGCACTGTTGGAGGAACCACTTCAAAATGTAATACAATGAAATGAAATAAAGCTGGTTTATTTGAATAAAAAAGCTCAAACAATCTATTTCAATCCACCAGATTTGGTGAAAAACACAAACCTGGTAAAAAACAAAAAGGTGAGCCAGTAAGAAGTTTCAACTGAGGATGGTACAGAAAGACGACCAGATGATGAAGGTCAAGAGCTCTCCTCTTCTTCCGAGCCAAACTCCTCAGCGGTGCCGGTATCCGAGATGCTGAGCGTTGATGGAGGTGAATCCACTGAATGGGTCAGCTCTCTCTGCTGCTCTGTCCTCTATTTCTGGTGCAGTCGGGGGGGGGGGGGTTCTTCTAGCCCTGCAAAGCAGTCTCCATAAACACAGAACCCCTCCGGGAGGGTGGGGGGGCATAATTACTCTGTAATCCTGGGGCTTTAGGGCCCTTCACAGTGCCCTTCACCTCTCCAATCGTGGAGGGTAACAGTGACATGACTGCCTTTTGTCTGGGTTTTTTTGGGTAGACCTTCTGACCTGGACCTGGAGGCTATTTGATCCCACTGACCCTTTGCTCTGAGGGAGGGGTATAAAGTAACAGCAATGGGGGGGGGGGGGTTGCTTACCTAGGAGAGGCTAAGACATGCTGCAGGTGGTTGGAGGCGGGTGGGGGGTCAACATGGGAACAAACAGGTGGACTGCACACTTTTAGATTTTAGATCATACTTTGTTCTTGGGGGGGGGGGGGCTGCTAAATGGAGCTGTGGCGTGATGGGAAGAACTGAAGGGTGTGGATTTGTTCGGGCTGGAGTTTCCGACGTTCTTTTCCTTGTGTCTCACACAGATGTAACCCGGACAAAACCCCGTGACTCACACCCACTCGGACTTTTTCTCCTGTCCCTCTTTATCGGTCTGCAGCTCCGCGGTGCTGCCCAGGTCCACCAGCCTGTACTGGGTCAGGGTCCTGGTACTAACAGCAGCAGAAGCCTCCCGAACCGGAGCTGCAGGGGCTCTACAGGCCCCCGTGTCCCGTCTTGGAGGAGGTGGAGGTTTGAGTTTACTGCGCTTGTTGACGCAAATGGACCTCGGTGTGCCTGAGGGCTCCTGGGGACACAGCGCCACCTCACTGCCATTCCTCTCCAAAACATCTTCCTGAAAAACGGAATAGATTTCGTGGTCTGGATGGGAGCAGCAGTCCCGGTGTGACGGTTCCAGACCCAAACCGACAGCTCTTTCTCCGCGTGGGTCCTTAGTGATGCGCCTGCTCTTAAAACCTTCACCAGATTGCTGCTCTGGGTTTTGAAGAACAGCGTCAGCTCCTCCAGCTGAGAGGAAGCAGCGCTCCTCCTCAAATATCTCCTCCAGCACCATCTTCCTCCTGCTCTTCTGCTTCACTGAGCGTTTGACGGCAAAGACAAAGTCCAAAAAGTTGAGAAGGAGACACAGCGCCGCCAGGCCGAGCATGAAGTTCAGCATGACCGTCTTCTCCGTTGGCCTGGAGATGTAGCAGTCCACCTGGGTGGTGCACGGCGCATGGTGGCACAGAAAGCGTCTGGGGACGTGGAACCCAAACAGGTAGTAATGAGCCGCTCCAAACGCTGCTTCCAGCAGCGTCCTGAACAGTAGCTGGAGGATGTAAGCACCAGTGAAGCTCTGCGTCCACGCCGGCTGCTCCACCAGCACCGCCGCCTCGTTCACGCACGCCTTCTTCAGCGGCGCCTTGTGGGTCTTGAGCAGCTGAAAGGCTTTGCCGGACGCTGTCACAGAGATGGCGTTCGCCACCTTATGAACCACGTAGATGACAAAGACCAGGTACGGGACGCACAGGGCCACCAGCTGCACCAGCCAGAAGCGGAAGAGCGAGACGGGGGAGAAAAGGTCGTAGCACACGTTGGCGCAGCCAGGCTGGATGGTGTTACACACGAACCTCTCCTGCTCGTCCTGGTAGAGTGGGTACCCGGCGAAGAGGAGGATGAGGATTCGGAGGAAGACCATCGCAATAAGCCAGAGCTTCCCTAAAAGAAAAAAAGAAAACGCAAAACTATTGTCCCCACTCAAGAATCAAATTCTGGACATCTGGGGGAGGCGCACAGGTAGAGCGGTTGTCCTCTCATGTCAGGTCAGCTGCCAAACACCGGCACCACAACCTATAACCACTAGGAGCAAGATGTGGTTCAGTGTTTTGCCCAAGGGCACTTCAACACCTGAGGGGAACTGAATCTGCAATATTGAATCAGAGTTCAACCACTGCTTCTACCACTGCACCATAGCTGCCCTGCACCAAATGGACAATTTAGAATAATCAATTACCGTACTAGAAGTTTTTAATAAATATACTTGAGTATAAGTATTGTATACTAAAACCCATGTATGTGTAGTGTAAGAAGTATACTAACTGAATATTCCTTAAGACTATAAATGGAACATTTTAAGGTTAGAATGTATAGATAGTATATAAATAGTAAACTTCAAGTATACTGCCTCCCTTTTAGTATAGACTACATATACTTGTAGTACACTTAAATATACTTCTTGTTAGAGGATGAAGCGTGTTTTTAGATCAGTTAAAAGGCAGACCAAATTTTATTAACTATCTGGATCAAATACAACTAAAACGTTTGATCCCCTGCAATCGACAGAAGGAAACATCTACACACAAAAAAGGATAATTGAAATAAATTGTTAAAGAAAAATGGGGCCTGTTACAGAACCCTCAAGGTTCTGTATTTAGTTTCGAGTATAAAAAGGACTTTGTGTGACATCCTTGAAAAGATTTAGCAAATACTGTTTTTCTTGGAGAAAAGAAACACAGACAGCAATTCATCAAAAGCAGCTGAAGCCACTGTGAAGCACGGCAGTGGAAGTGTGATGTTTGGGCTTGTTAGCTCCAAGTCTATATCGCCTAGAAACCTTGTAGTCCTGGAGTTCCCTTTGTTTTAGAGATTTTCAAACTATGAGGTCATTCTAGATAAAGAAAGCCAGGACAGAGTTGAGAGAGGCAACAACAATCCAAAGCCAAACAAATGATTTTCTTTTTTTAAGCAGAAAGTTTTGTGAAGCCCATGGATCGTCATCACAGACATAAGTTCTTATAAAAGAAATTCACAGCAGTGAAAGTTTTGGGAATTTCTTTTGTAATGAAGATTCAGGTGAATAAAGACTTACCCATCAGCGTGATGCTGTGATTGACAGATATGAAGAGGAGCTCAGAGGTGCTTGACTCCACCATGGCTGCCGTGCTCCACAGCCACCTAACTCTCCTGCACTTGGCGTCTTTACGGACGAACCTGTCTGCAAACACCTCGCTCCTTCTCCACCTTCCCCCCCCCCCACCGGAGGATCCCGGTACCTTCCAGCAACAACCCACAGGTGGACAGACGCTCCTGCATGGAGCATGCTCCTTGACGGTTAAATCTACGCCTGAGCAACTTTCATCTGTCTCAAACGCTTCACCTTTTCCTCTGCCCCCCTGCAGACAACTGCCCCCCCCCCCCCCCCCCCCCCCCAGACAACAGAAGGGGAGCGTGCCCCATTGTGGGTCTATTCTTAACACATTTCCAAACGGACGCCGATGTCCTGGCATTGCAGATATTTCGGTGCCCCCCGGCTCGTCCGTGCTTCCTTTCTTCCAGGAGGAGGAGTGGGGGGGCCACAATCCTTCAGGCTTACTCACTTGAAATGGTTGCATTAGGTTGTCAGACACAATGGCAGGCATTGCTCAGATTGCATGCAGCTCCGTGATAAACTGAGATGTGGGGGATTTACTGCAGAGTTGTCACATGTTGGCATGAAATAACACTGCAGTTAATGATTAACCTGAAGGACGACGGTCAAACTGTCCTTTCACTAAAACCTTGGAATCATGACAGGACATCACACTGAATCAATACTATAAGAAAGAATCAACATTTTTGGTACAGTTCCAAGATTGTTTTTATTTAAGGCAAACAAGTCTAACTTTTTTTGGGGTTGCTGGGAGAAAATTGGAAATAATTTTGAGTTGTGGTAAAGAAATATCCAACCATCAACCAGTTCTACTAAAATAATTAAAATGGAATGTTAAAATGTCAAATAATATAGCTGTTTTGTTAATGGCATATTTAGCTAAATTTAACTACTTTTCAACAGAAAAAAATGTTTAAGTGACAAAAAGGTAATAAAAGTGAAACAAAGTCTGAACTTTTATGGAGAAGCAGCACAATGAAAAATTTTCCTCAATCCTTTTTGAACTTTTGCAGAACCAGTATTTGTGCTGGGTGTGACATGAAATGTTTTAGTCCAACATGTTTAAGCTGCTAACACACACACACGCGCACACACACACACACACACGCACACACACATCCCAATAGGTATGCTCAGCTCAGTTACTCTATAGAGAAGCACAGAGGTGGCAGTATCATAATGTGAAACTCTTCAATGACTCAATCTTTGTGCTTTACTTTAAAGTGAAAGCATAAAGATTTAATCATTTATAATAAACTGTTAATTTGAAGAAAAAAATTAAAACAAACTTAGTTGTTTCTTACTGGGTTTTTACACTGCTTACACCTAAATAAATGCCCCATCTGCCAATTAATAAGAAAACAGCTATTTTGAGAAAAAATAATCATGTTCACTCAGTGACAGACAGACACTGTCACCACTGGGGGCGACAGTGGCTCAGGTGGTTGAGAGGGTTGTCCAATGATCGAAGGGTTGGCGGTTCGATTCCCTGCTCCCACCAGCCAAATGTGGCTCCACTGGTGTGTGAATGTGTATGAATGATCCCGGTGATGGTCAGAGGGGCCGAAGGCGCGAAATGGCAGCCACGCCACAGCTGTGGCTACAACAGTAGCTTACCATCACCAAGTATGAATGAGGAGTGAATGAATAATGGACACACTCTAAGCGCTTTGGGTGTCTTGAAAAGCACAGATAAATCCAATCCATTATTATTATATATGGCTGGCAGTACATGGCACGATGGCAGTATATGTTGTAGCAAAAATCTCAGTAACACCTGAACAACCTTCACATTACAAAACTTTCTCAATGTCCACCTTAAAGTAAAAACTTTTCTCGACTGTGATACTGTATACACTCTAAGTCGCTCTGGAGTATAAGTGGCAGCAGCCAAAAAATGCATAATAGAGATGAAAAAATCCCATCTAAATTACAGTATAAAGTATAAGTTTCACTTTTGGGAGAAAACTGCGAGGCTTTTGAACAACTCAGACAAGCTAGAAATAAGAATGAGCGGCGCATCTTCTTCTGCATTGCTTTCTGTTCCAAACACTCATCCAACAACAGTGCCCTCTAGCGGTTGTTTATGGGAAAATAAATAACATGTCCAAACTATGCAAAAAATATATTTATAACTTATACTCCAAAAAATACTTTAAGTTATTTAAATCATTTTTTAAGCAAAGTGCTTGCTACTACACCCCCCCTCAAATTCAAGTGTTTAAAAAAAAGAATCACATAAAAAAGGAAAAATGTCTGCTTATTTTTTTATAACAAGGTTGAAAATTTAATTGTTGCACATTTTACCAAACATTGCTTTAGAAGAGGAACTGTTGCATGTCGGAAACAAAGAGAAGAACAATTTGGCAAAAGTGAGAACGGAAACTCAAGCAGGAAAAGAAATTTCACAGATGAAGGAAAATATTGTCGAACATGTCAGGATGAGGGGAACAGCAGATCTGTTGTTCACACATGACGTTATCATGATCAAAAGCGGATCAAAGCAAAAAATATACCAACAGTTGGAGGAGGGGGAGCTAAGGGAAGGATTGAAGACTCTATGCAGAGGTAGAGGTCAGTGCACGGGACACATGGAACGCCACACCGTCCTGATCTTCGCTGTCCAGCTTGTGGCATCATGCTCATCTCTGGACCGTACTCTCTCACACGCACTCACACAAACACAATAAATATGCTCATACAATCTCTGTAATCAGCCTCTAAAGACACCCGGGTGGCAGGAAACGGCTCCTTTCTTTTACTTCATTCATCAAAGACTTGGGAAACATTTGGTCCCTCCTTAATTCTTGCAGCTTTTCTTTTTTTAAATGCGGATTTAGGAGTTTTTGGAGAGAAAAAGAAAACATGATGTCAATTCATGGAAATGGAACGATCCAATTAAAAATAAAATCCTGCAGAAATTTGACCTAATTTTAATAAAAAGCTTTCCAGCTGTTAAAAAAATTAAACCGTATTTTTACAATTAGTGATGAAGTAGAGAATCGAGAGTTGATTAAATATTTCTACAAAAAGTTTAATTTCTCTAACTTGCGCCTAATCCAACCAATGCCATCAAAACATTTTACTTTTTTTTATTTTTATAAAAAAACCCTCATTAAGACAATTTAGCTTTTATGCAAGCAGGATACTCAAAATAAAATAAAAAAAAAAAACGTACGCAACACTTGGCTTCTGCTTTTAGGACCACAAACATCTGACAAAGAAGCAACAGGAATAAAGTCACCGGGAAATGGAGGAACGGTTAGCAAATCTTTTAGTCCTTTGAAATCAAAAACTGGGATTTTAGGAAGTGCAAACAAAAAGAAAAGTGGCGTCTCCCTTTGAAATTGAAACGCTTTTCTCCAAACACAATTTATTATGAGAGCACTAAAGTCACAGGTATTTTCTGCCTCCCCCAGTCATAAAATCCAATCTAATATAAATAATCTTAAATCTTTTATCCTTTTTCAGTGGTTTTTTTTTCTTCCAAAGCATATTTCAATCTACAATTCTCCACTGTATTTACACTGTACAAAGAATTTAGAAAAGCTTATACGGGCTCAGTTTGGGAGCCGGGTCAAAGGTCGATCCTCTTCCGCTTCAGGAGAACTTTCCACTCTGTGTCGTTTCCTTTTTGAGCTGGAAGATCCGCATAACAAAAAAAAGGGAAAACTTTTGGGATTATTTCAGGTGTTTTACCGAGCTTATTACAGGCACCACAGGTTGGGACGATGGCAGTGAAGAATGTAAACTCTACAGTATGTCTCAACAACTCTTCTCCCAAATATCAAAGACTGATCAGGCCAGTAGGAGGATGCAGGAATATTGCTTTATCTGCCAGGATATGCGGCTTCATCAATTAGGTGAGTCTAGAAAAAAAGAAAAACAGTGGCGTGTTTTGGCTTAGATGAGGATGCAAAAGAACAAAACACAGAAGAAAGGGAGAACTGAAGAGCGCCTTTAGGCTGTAGTACAAAAATAAAATCAAGTTCGTGTAATGCTTGAACACCCTGGCTGAAATCATAAGGAAGGACACGGCTCCTTCATTCCACGCTTTACTGGGAGAGACTCAGAGAGAACGATGGACGCCTTTGCAGCTTATGTGTTTGTGTTCTGCCTCTCATCTCCAGCAGAACCTGCGTTTTGGTTCGGAGCGGCAGCCGGCCGGACTTCCTTTCTTTCCAGCTTGCAGAGAGGGCGCCGTCACGCTGTCAGCGCTGTGCCAATTGCTCCCCCTGCAGGCGGCCGGTGTTAGGAAATGATGGCTGGACACCAACGCACCACCGTCAGGTTGTCGGCACTCACAGATCGCTTCTTGGCTAGTTTCTTCAAGTCCTTATACTTGTCGTCACACACTCGAGAGATGGCCTAGGAAAAGCAACACAGTTCACAAACCAGATGATGACACATCTACAGCAAAACTGAAAAGGGTTGGATTTTCTTACCCTATTTTCTGCCCTTTAGGGCCTTCAAAGGCTTCATTTTTCTCATAAAAACAACAGTGCGCCTTAAATATGAATGGATTTTTGTTTTTCTTACGTATTGCTAACAAGTTTGGGAGTTAGCGCAGTCGCAGTAATGTTTGTTTTAGTGGTATCCGTCTGGTTTTATGTGTTGCAACCAAGGTTGGGAGTTACAGGTATTGTAAATCTAACGTGTAGCGTATAACAAACAAGTTCTAGAATTATGGTGAACACAGTTAATAAAGTCTGACTTGACGGACGTTTCTCTGACTCTTTTGTCTCGCCAAATGCGCGTCACATAGATGACAACATTTCTAAAATAGACCATTCCTTGACGTGTGCCTTATAATCCGGCACGCCCAATGGTGCAGATAATATGGTACACGTAAAAGTGATTTTTGAAAATCTTTTGTGACACTTTTAAAGGAACTTCTTGAACCAAAACTCTAAAGCAGAAAAGCAATAAACAATTTGTAAAAATAAAAAAACAAAAACTTTGTACTTATTAATTTTGCTGTAGTTACAGCTAAAATGGTTAAAAGGTCACTTTTTTGTGGGCAACAATTAAGTCCCTCTCACCCTAGACGCTATTTATCAATGTCAGAAAACTTCAGGCCACCAGGGGGCAGCAGAGCACACAGCAGGACTGGTCCATACAGCTTTCACCCGGTGACATTTGTAAGGGTGTTTTCAAACATCTAACGGGTTTCTCAAAAGCTTGAGATGTATTCTGCTTTTTTGTAATGAAGGAAAATCAATTCTTGGCAATCGATGCCGTTTTTTGGCATAAAGGGAGAAAAAAATCATCATACATTTACACATTTTCTTAATAAAATCTACTTTTTGCAGCTTTTGTGTTAAAAAAGATCACACAATGGTGTCCTCTGACCTCTAGTTTCTGGGCCTTGTCCCTGCTGAGGGGTTCCAGAGGGAAGCTGAGGTTGTTGGCCTCGGCCAGCGAGCGCAGATCGAAGTAATACTTGGCGTAAACACTGGACGGCACGTTGATGTTGAACTGCAACAACTCCAGGAATTGGCGCTCCAGCTCGTTCCTTCAAAAAACACAGACAAAACAGAAACTTGTTTTGAAATTGAGAATCTGGTTGGATTTTAGATTTAATTGAAAGTGGATTGACTCCAAATTATTACATCCAAGCAGACGGCTTCTGACTTTTGCGTCTCAAAAATCGGTGTCAAGCGTCAACAGATTCATGGCTCGTGCTAGCTCCATCCCTCTTCCTCGCCCATGCTCCTCACCCACACGCTTCACAGGCGTGCAGCAACAGACGAGCTAAATTTAGCCCCCGCTGAAGCCGAACTCTGCCTAATAACGCTGCTTCCTTTCATCTTGCCCAAACACTCATCTATTTTTGGTTTTGGTTGTTTGTTCTTTCCAGCTTTTGTTTTCCAGATCAGAGAAAAGACTCAAACTGGACCTCTTTGGTTTAAAACTGGGTTACTGTTTCATAAATGATCAGATGACAGTTACACAGTAGTGTGAGAGGCTGAACAAACTTCTCTGCAACGCCGACTCCTGCGTCTGCAGCTGTGGTGGATTTTTACGTTCTGGTAGCTTGACGTCATTGGGCAGTTTCTCAAGAAAAAGATACTTTTCTTGTTTTGGGAAGGCTACTTAACAAAAATGAAAGCATTGCCCTGCTAGGAAGAATTATTTAAATTTAAGTGGATTTCAGTAATTTCCTGCAGTCAACACAGTTTGACTTGTTGCCTGCAGGCAGGAGGAGAATCCAAAAAGTGAAAGGAAGTAGGATTACTCTTTTACCAACTGTTACTTAAGTAGACATAAGAAGGAGTAGGTATCCAATTCAATAAAGTAAATAAGAAAAAAAGGTTTAAAAACTAGTTTTATTATCTCAAACTTTATTTACTTCAACTAAAATGTGAATCTCCACTTCACAATTAAGGTTTCTTTTTAAAAAAAAAATAAGAAAAACAACAAAAAAAAAAAACCCCTATCAAATTAGACTATGTTGTTACAATCCTATCCTTTTCATAAATCTACCTGGTTTGATTCTAGCAGATCCATTTTTTGAAATTAGGAATCAAATGGAGAACAGTTACATTCCAATTTAGGGTTTTTGTAAATCTTGATATAATTGAATAAAAAAGAGCCACAAATTAAAATGAAATGTCCCCTTATTTAATGCCATTACTGCAAGAGTAAAAGCCTTGATTGATAGTTAGGATGAATGCTGCAATCATTTGAAGCAAAACAAAAGTATTTAAAAGATTAAAATCCAACATACATGTATATTATAACGCTACAGTGATGATGTTAAAAAAATGTACTTCAGGGAAAACACTGTAAAGAGTAAAGAATGAACATAAGTCACCAAACACATTCTTTCGACCCCCATAACTCTTTCAATTTAATGGATTCTAATGCGGAGAATAGCAGCTTTCAGCCGTTATACAGCACACGAGCACCACAGTCCTGCATGTTTTCCAACATGCCCTCCTCTGGCGTCTTCTAATAGCCTGGTTCCGGTGTCTCCAGCTAATCAGTCATGATTAGGGCTAAGATACCTGGAAATCACGCAGACTGCATGGTTCCCTAAGTGCAGATCAGTAATTTCTTATTCCTCAAGGTTGTGTATTTCAAGCAGCAGTGGATGCAGTTTGTCTTCCCAGCAGCTTCTCTGAGACCAGTTTGATGGAGATTTTTTTAAAGTTTGCTTTGGGACACATCTAATTCCACAAACTGACTTATAGAAATCTGAAACCCAAAGTTGAGTGGAGCGACTGGATGGTTTGAAGTTAATTGTGTAACACTGTCGTTGTTGCTTCGGCCTCCTGGATTCACAACTCTTCAAGGCGTTCAGGTCCTCCACATGAGTTGGTTGTGTTTCCAGTGACTCACATGTCTTCCACAGTGATGTCCTTGAGAATCTGGCAGTAGTCGACGTTCCAGACCGCCTGGTCGTCCCAGACTTTTGAAGCCAAGAGGATGGCTCCAAGCACGATGCGCTTCCAATTGGATGGGCAAATGTCGATCTCGGCGTAGGTCAAGAGCCTCTCCAAATAGACCTAACAAAACAAAAAAAGACAATACATAAACACCATAAACACAGTATCTTGCTTCTCCGCAGGAATCTTCATTTTCGCCCCACTTGAATCATTTCAGAGGCTGATGACTTTCCAAAATTCCCAGCAACTCTGTTCTTTGAAACAGTTTTCTTTTAACAGCTACATTTCCAACACATCAAATAGCCAACAGAGCCTGCAGGCCTTTTACAAGTCAGTGTGGCTGACTCAGAGCATCAAATGATCCTGCACAGCTTCAGGCATCAGCCTGTGATGATCCGCTGCTCTGTTCTCCAAGGAGACCACTGATGTCTTTCAACAACCTGCCAAAAACATGCAGACCTAACAGTTTTTTATTAGACCAGGAAGCTGCAGCTTTACTATGCATTCATGAACACGTTCACTTTTTGCTGTTTGTTATTGACAGCACACACTTTCATTCACATGTCTAAGCAGACCCTTAAAATGCAAAATCCAAGAACAGACGACCTCACAAACCAACCAGAACCAGCTTCACAGGGACACAAAGCCTTCAGGTCAGGTGGACTGTGATACCTGGTTCATGGCTAAGCAAGAGACTAAGGAAACCCCTTCCCCAAGTTAAGAAAGGGCCACCTGACCTAGGAGATCAGTGCCCAAAGGTCAGGGTCAGAGTTGCTGGTGTGGATAGATCCATGAAAGATCATTTCATTACTTCAGACGGATTTCTATTCATATTATCATTTGCTTTTTAAGTTTGAAAGGTATTTTCATCCTATGCAACACTTTGTGTTCCCTTGGTATAAAAAGTGCTTTTAAAGTAAAGTTCGATCTGTCTCTTCTACAAGTTTGCAAAGAACTTTGGCGGCCGACCGGAACAGACGCTCCTCCGCTAATTAGGAATCTCTGCTTGGGCGGCCCTGTCAGAGTGACAGTGAGAGCCTGAGAGCCGGCTGCAGCTGCTGCTGCACGGCTGACAGCAGCAGCAGCTGCAGGATCATCATATGAAGGTGGGTTTGAGCAAACAGAAAGGTTGGGGGGGGTTGCTCAATTCTCCAGTACAGGTTCGCCCAGTTTTTGAATGCAGACGGCCCGTATCCACCCGTAACTTGAATGTTGGCTGTTTTACTTTCATCTTTAAAGTTAGTTTAGGCTCCAAAGAATGTGACTTCAAAAAGTGGCGTCTCCCTCTGGATCATATGGCGGTATGACTCCACAATCAAACATTTCTTCCTCCTGCAATCATTTCAATCTATAACAATTGCTTTTATTTATACATTTCTTTCTGCAGCATAATGCAAATCCACAACAGCATCTCTGCATGCCTGTGTGATGTTCCTCCTGTTTGAGACTCACTTCACCTTCACCTGAATCTTCTCTGCAGACGTCTTCATTCCCTGACTGGACAAGCAAAGCTCCTTTCCATGTTTGTCTATACATTTATGGAGCTTTGATGTAAAAATGATGAACAAGAAGAGACAATAAAGAAGCTCAAAGCATAGTCGTACATATGAATATATGTATGCACAGATTGGGGCCAACTCGGTGTTTTTCAGTCTCCTCTTTCCTGCTGTTCATCAAAATAAAAAAATAAAAATAAAAACTCTGTTATTGGTGGAGACAACCAATTAAAAATGGTCAATCCTGACCTATGGAGATCCTCCGTGCCTCTTTCTACCTCCTAACTCCTTATTGTTAGCTTAGCTGCTTGCATATAAGCCACCCCACGACCAGTAGCTCTGTTAAATACTGTTCGCACGTTGGGCTTTATTTGTTGTAGGAGACAAAACTCGGACGGAATCTCCTATGAGGGCTTTTGTCATTTTGAAGATGCTGCTGAGAAACAGCTGGAGCGAAAATGTGAAGAGACGTTTCTCATCAGGAGTATGTAGAATGGCTACTGCGGGAAAATAGTACGCATATTTAAACTAATTCCTAATCTGAGAGTCAACAGAAGAATGCAGACCATAAGAAAAATAAATAAATAAATAAAATGGTGTGCCTTTCTGTCATATCTGCCATACTTCACACTCTCAGCAGTTGTGAAAGTAAATGACTCAGATCAAACTGATGCTGCCTCACATTTTCTATGTTCCGACATCATTGGCAAAGACCTGATGGCGTTCCTTCCCTTTCAGACACAGAGAACGCTCATGCGGCTCCCCGCGAATCATCGCGGAGAGAGAAAGATTGATGCAACACCTCCTCAGGCATGTCCACTCACCAGAGTGACGATGGCGCACTCGGCCGTGAGTTGAGCTGCACTGAACAGAGTCCTGACGAAGCGGTAGATCTGCTTCTGCTCCGGATCGTGTTTGTCATAGTCAGAAGGAACCTCCGATTTCTGGAGAGAGTGCCAGAGACGAACAGGAGAACGGAAAACTGTTAAACGGCTCGATGGCTCCTGAGGGATCAGGAGCTGCATTTGGCACATAATGGAGATGCATGTGCAGCTGAGGCCTTACCGTGAGAGGATGCAGCTTCTCGTCAAAGATGTCTAACAGCATCTGTCCGTCAACGTCTCTGCAATGAGAGAGACGGGGGGAAATATTGAGATGTCGCTCAGAAAATGACAGACTTCATAAAAGCCATCACTGGGCTTCAAACTGCAATTTTTTTGGTCACAGAAGAACAAGGTGTTTTAGAGTGGATAGATAAGGGATGGAAAAGAAACCTTCACACCAAGGAACCTTTTCAGACGGTCTTAATGTAAAAGGGCGATTAAAAGCATTTAAAAAACAGCTGATAATCCCAGATACATCAGAGTAGGGTTCATTTGTGCTTTTTTTTTTTAAACATTTTCTGATTCAGGTTCGGATTCTTATTCTAGCCAAACAGCCACCTCATTCCTTTTAGCCTCAAAACATTCGAATGCAATGCATTAGTCGTCCATCCAGTGAGCATTGATGCCCACTAGTTTTTCAAAGACTTTGGGGAAATTTCCGGGGCATTGGATTTTGGAATTGGAGATTCAGACAAAATGGCAAACGCTTGCCTGTTTTCCAGTCCTCCCTGACCAGCTTGCTGCTGATTAGCTGACTCAATAATTCCACATCCTGATTGACTGAACACAACTGATTTAGGTTTTCAGCATCAAGCAGTCTAGGGAGAGCTGGAAAACAGGCAGGGGTGAGGCTCTTGAGGACCAGCCTTGGCCCTGTACAGTGCACTAAGTAGTAAGTAGTGAATTTGGGCAAAGCCTTTTCAATTGGGCTGAGCAGCAGAGTTGAACGGCTTCACCCCATGTTTTGCATTCTGGTACCTACAGGTGCAGTCAATCAGGGTCCAGGTTCCAATGGTCAAGAATCATTTTGTTTAACTGATCTAGAAAGAATGCTACTTTCAGATGTTGCATTGTTTGGATGAAGGGACCATCTTGTATACCACTGTAGGATGTATTAAAATGTGGCACATTTAAAAGGGAAATGGCAGTGTTCAATTGTGTTGATAGGTCGAATCCAAATTCGTCCCCTACCCCTCCGGCTTCTCCCTATCCTTCCAATGGTAGGGGCATTCGAATGGGTAGGGGTGTTGGAAATAGTTTTTTGAAGGGGAAACCATTGCAGCGGAAGGCTCTCTTTCTCTATGTGAGGGTAATCCGCGTCGTGCTGTGTCACGGAGAAGAAACGCATTTCTTCATGTTTACACGCCTTTTCAAGTTATAAAATTGATGTGTATTTTCCGAGCGCTGGCAGCTACGCGCTAACGTGGATGACCGACAACTGTTGATGAGGTGGGAGTGACATCCAAGTTAGAAGACAGTATTTTTCTTTGACTCTCCGTTTGGATGGCTGACTGTAGGGGTAAGCAGAAGCCGTAAGGATGGGGCAAGAATTCGGATTCGGCCTTAATCACAAACTCCTTAAATTTTGGCGAATGATTGGATATTTTCAAAGACAATACAAGATATGTCACATACCTGTTCTTTATGTGGTAATAAATTGCAAGGGCTACACTGTAAAAAAACACAAAAAGGACACATTTAAAGTGAAACCATCAGATCATTGAGCTACAAATGTCTTACATGAGTCCCGGGGGAATCAGACTGGTTACCATTTGATGGTGTATTTGAGGTTGGGTTGACTGACGGTGCTCTCGTCAAGAAATATAGTGGAACAGGAGCTGTACTTCCGTCTCACAGGGCCTGGATGATGCTGCGAGGTGCATACAAAGGAGGAGACAGCCACAAAACAAAACATTTTATTGACCACCTGTGCCTTACTGATGACCAGGAATGTTGGAAAGATCCAGGACCCAGTGGTGTATGTAAACCCCAGATGAGGACATGACAGAGGCTGGACAGCAAAGGCCGCAAGTTTGCAAAGGCTGTGACTAGGGCTGCACGATATGAGGAAAACTTGCGATATGCGATATAAGTGATCAATATGGCGATAACGATATAATTTGCGGTATATAAACAAATAGAAAAATAACCAAAAACATAATTCTCATTTCATTGCAACAGTTTGAAAATTATACTCCAAATGACCCTCATCGACATAGGTGACAATCGTCTAACATCACAGGCGTCCATCTGATTGGTCAAAACATAAAGGGATTTATTTGATGGGTTAAATGCTTCAAGCTGCCATAAGATTGTTTTAACACATTTTGGGTTTACGATTTATTGCGATATTTACCGTCTTTCACGATGTGCATATTGCAAAGCTGGATATTGCGATAACGATAAATTTGCTGTATATTGTGCAGGCCTAGCTGTGACGCTTTTAGTGCTCCAAGTCTCAAACAGTAAAAAAAGGAGGGACAGTTGTAGTGAAACAACTTTAGAAATGAAAGCATCAAATTAGGAGATCTCCTTTGGACTGAAGGTATTGAGCCAACTAAAAGGTCTCTTTTATTGTCATTAGCAAATTTTTTTAAAATGTTTTTTTTGTTGTTGTGTAATACACACTTCATATACTGAACTAAAACAAAACGGTGACCTAAAAAAGAAAAAAAAAAAAACAATTGTAGGGAGAGTGAATTGCTGCATCTGTATAGCAGATGTATCATTACCACAACTACAAGGAACACATGAATCTACATATCCTAATGTGGTCTTCATTGGACCTTTAGGTGGAATAAAACCATATTAGAGTAAAGAAATGAAGAAACTGGAATGGAAAATTGAGACGTCTTCCTGACTATGATTTTTAAAAATGTTTCTCTTCTGTCTGTTCTGCATTGGGTCAGAGAAACTCGAGTCCATTCAGTTTCTTTATAAGCACCAGTTGAGTGCCAAGGTTGTGTCAAGCACTGCAGAAACAAAGAGCTTTAAGACAAATCTCATTATCCACTTTCTTTTAAACATTCCAGGTCATTGCAACCCAATCCAGAAGGTCCAGATTGTCTTGTGAATTTGGTCATGATTGACAACGTATCAAGAATCGAGGCTTTAATTGCCGTTTTGAAGGGCGCCACTGGTAAAGTGCTAGAAATTCTGATCTAAAACAAAGAAGTTTCTTCAGCTGTTTCTGCCAGAAAAAGATGTTAGTACTTTAGTTTCCACTCGTGAAGCCATTTTCCATCAAATTTTTAGAAACATGTAACCATTTTATTATTCAGAATGGTACACAGAAAAAAAAGGATTGGTGTGGGATAACAAGCACAGAAAAAACATTTAAACAAATCATATGACTGCCATTGCTTGACAGAGTTGTACAGAAGAATGACATTAAAGTTGAACTCATTTTCATCCACTTTTACTGTGAAGGATTTGCTCTCTCTCTTTTTAGTGGGCATTTATAAGAAATTATATTATTTATTCAGAATTATAAGCAAATGAAAAATTCCATTTAGAGAAATGAAACAAGCTAACACGTCTGCGCTTGGAGGGACAAAACCCTCGGTCGAGGTCATTTCTCTTTTTTGAAGAAATTATGGATGAAAATGATCAGTAGTTTTAAATTTGGGTTTTAAACACACATTCAATCTGCTAATGAAGTGTGGTTATGTCAACTTACAAACAAACAAATGTTACAAAAGTTTGTGTATTCTGTGGACAAAACAAACAGAAAAAGCTTTAGCGCACTTCAAACAATTGCAATGTTTTACCTTATTTTCCGAAATGTGTGTAAACTTGCAAAGAAACAGAAGACGTAAACATGATTTTTCAGCATTTCCTCGGAAAGTGAAAACATTTCTTTAAACCAGTCGGTCTTTCTGGAGTCTCACTTACATGGTTGATGTAAAGGCTCTTCCGCTTTTCTCGAACTGGAAAGAAAAAAGGACAGGGAGGATGTAAGCTTTGTGTTGGTGCAGTACACACGCCCCACAGACAGGGGGCAGCGTGCCTCCAGGACCCTGCAGTCCCTCAGCTTTCAATTCTTTTAATTTTTGTGCTACCAAAACATGATTTAAAGCATTTACTATTAAACCCAATTTCTTTGTTAATAACCTGTTTTATTTTTCTGTTACACTGGCACATATGTGTGGGAGTGAGCATGGCCCCTTCAGCATCTTGTCATACCCCTGTTTACAGCAAACTAGTGAAGATTTTATATGAAGTAGAGTTTTCTTTTTATTTATTTCTCTTAAAAAAATCTGGTAATTGTCAATGCCAATTCATTTTCATAAAAAGCGATTCCCAATTATGTTTATCTTCACAAAGATAAAAAAGTTTTGGCCACAAATTTAAATGTAAAACTTTTTTTCACATTTTTAAACATGTCTGTAAAGAACCAGAACACAAATATAAAAAGCTGATTGAAAAAAAGCAAACTACAGCAGACAGAAAGCACAGAACTATGCAAGAGTGTATTAGTGTTTGGCGTTTCACATCCCAGGATTGATTCTCTGAAGCTACGTTCACTCCGCCCTTTGCAATGCACACTTAAGTGACCACCTTGTGCTGTCTTAGATGACCCCACCCTTACATTGACATGTTCTCCCTACCATGACAAAGGTGGATAAAGGTGGAAAGATTTCATGTAATCCATGGACACCAGTGAAGATCACAAATCATTGAAGAAAAAAGGTTCAGCGCACTGTCTAGTGGGTCTAGATGACCCAACTCCCAATGTTAAAGTGCCTAGGATAGCACAAGGGTTACTAAAAAGTATATGCAAACATGCACAAATGTCCCTTTCTGCAGGGGTCTCAAACTCGCGGCCCGCGGGCTATTCGTGGCCCCCAAGATGATATTTTGCAGCCCCCGCCTTAAATATGAAAGTGTAATGTTAGTGCGTCCCGCTAGCTCTTTTAATAAATGACACTTTTTCAGTGTTGTGCGAGGAGCTGACGAACCAACCAATCACAGTGGGGTATATGACTCTCGGGTGCGTGACACTGAAGTGTCAACCTTTTAACAATTGATCATGGTGGAAAAATGAATAATTGGGGCTTGTGCCCAGCTGGAATTATGTGATCACAAATCTTTCATATATGGACAAAGAGCTGGGAAAGATAAAGCCTGAACAAGATTCACGGGATTTTCACTGCTTTGATATTTCGCAGCAAGTCTTTTCCAGCTGTACAGTACATGCGCTTGTAAACAGTAGCATAACAAAAACATTAAGCTGCTCCCTGCTTGTCCAGTGTGAACACCATATACTGAAAGCGCTTTTTTGGATGCGCGTCACGCCCGGTGTGGACGTAGCTTAACAGACATAGTTGCACATGTTTATCCTCTGCAAATGACCGTGCAATTCTTCCAGGCAAAAGAAGAAAAAAACTATATTTTCGTTAAATATTTTGGATAAAACAAATAAAATTACCAACAAATACAGCAATCAGTTTTATCACTTTACTTGACTTTTTAAATAAAAAACGTACAAAAAGACTCGATCTGTCCTTACAGGATTTATGATCATGGTCATGCAGCCGTGTTTATAATCAGGCCTGACATGGACCAACATGTGCAGTGAAAGAGACAAACAGGCAGAGTGATATTGGTAGAAAAAAACAAAAAAAGAAAGAAAACATATCACCTATGTCAACATTGATAATGTACAACAACCCAGTAAGTTTTGGAACTACAGGACATGACGATTGGGAAGCCCAAACACAGAGGAAGCCACCAGCCTGTCCAGCACAGACACACCTACGTGCTTACCTTTTCTGTTGGGCACCACAACTGAAAAACAAGAGTCCAAGTTGGGGCTTGTTTGTTTGCAACACCAATGTTCACAACAGTTGTCACTATTAAGTGTCAAAAAGAATTTGGGGATAAAGAAATCAGAAGTGAGCATCGGAAGTGTGAATTACACAATCATTTTTTGTGTATTTATTGGGTTGGTCATGTTGAGGGTCACAACGATGCAGGAGGCTACCCAGCTCCTGAGGGGTGAAGGCGGGGTACGCTCTGGACAGATCAGCAGTCCTTCACAGGGCAACACAGAGTCTAACAACCACATACAGACCTTTGGGACAATTTAGAATAATCCGTTAACTTATGTAACATGTCTTTGGACTGTGGGAGGAAGCTGGAGAAAACCAACATATGCATGAGGAGAACATGCAAAATCCACACAGAAAAAATCCAGCCGGGGTTTTGAACCAGAGCCTTCTTACTAATTTCTACTAAAGATTTGAAATTAATATAAAAAAGAAAAAGAAAAACACACATAAGGGTTTAATACGGTTAGAATTTTCTTGATGTTCCAAAACTGCAAAATAATCACATTATTTTTTACTGAATTTCTCTCTAGAAATGTCGTTCTGGACTGAAATCTCTGATAATTTTATCATAGATAACTGCAAACAAACTGAAAAAATACTTCAATATCTAAAAAAAAAAGTGTTTGATTTGACCAGCTTTCAAGGGCAAAAGAGACTTTTTGCATTTTTGCAACATGTCTTACAGAAAGAAAACAACAAGGGGTGAACATTTGATGACGTGTTTCGGTTAGACAAGTGGGAATTTCTTTCAACAAAATGTACGGGGCGAAGGTCAAAGTAAAATACAAATTTAAGATATATAAAAGTGATTAGTGTGTTGTGTAAAGGATTGGAGATGTTTTAAAGAAGAGTTTCAAGACATGAGAACCACTACAACACTTACCATCAGTTTGTGACTTGCTGAGGAAGATGGTGCTGGCCCTGGGGTGATCCGAGGGGTTGTACTCCATGGGAAGATCTAAAACAAATTTTAAAAAGAAAGAGAAGAAATGCTTTAAGTTAAATAAACTGTAGACCAGACAGAAGGGTCATCATCAGTCAACATTTGATTGACAAAGAAAACCGAGGGAACGGGACGTTCCACATTGTTGGGTTTGCTGGTAATAGGGTTGGGCCGATGGACGATATCATCGTCCATCGTGATGGGTGACTGACATCCCGATGGAGAGACCACCATCGTGATGCCACGCCCCCGCCACGTTGCGCGTCGACACCATAAGCCGCGGTTACATGTACAAAATATCCTGATGGGATCAATGGTCGGATTAGACTCCAACCGTGTAGATGGGCCCAGAAAAATGTTTTCAGAATGTAAAAACGTTCACTAAGGTCACAATTTCGGTCGGAATAAATCATTCGCACATGCGCAGTATTCGCACATGCGCAGTTTGAAAACCGGAAGAGGATACAACTTCCGCCGAGCGGCTTTTTTTCCAAACTTTATTGAATATAACAATTCAATACAAAACGATAACAGCGCCGAGCGGCTATATATATTGACATGTCAGCTCGGTAAAATACGAGATGATCTTCTAAACGTGCTTTTAATAATGTTACGGTTATTATGAAACACCTGTTCGCTCATCATTTGAATTTTAATCCGTGTGGTCAGTGCTTTTTCTGAACGGAGCCAGGATTAGCAGTATGCTAACACTGGCTAACAACATTAGCTTTGGGTGGCGCTGCATGCTGTGAATAACATCAGCCTTTATTTAGTCGGGACACGACTGGAAACACAAATCCACGTGATTGTTTGAATGTTTTCTAAGGACTGAGCGACATTTCTGCTTTGATGCTCAAACCGCTGTGTGTCTGCTGACGATCTGAGCTGTGCTCAGAGACACTTTTAGACCCGGTTCTGAGTTCGATAGCTCGTCCCCCTAGAGCTGCGGGACGGATCGCAGTCTTAAATCTCCCACACATACCGCTCATGTACCCCCCCCCCATCAAACACAGAGCTGTAAATCCGCACTCCGCCGGTCCACTCCGCCAGTTAAGTGCGGGAGCGGACTACTGCTTTCTATTTTGTTTGTTACTTTTTCTGTTAAAGTCACTTCCCTCAGTTTATACTGGATCATCGCGGATTAACCATTAGTTGGGAAATAAAATGAAAAAAGCAAAATAAGGAATAGCAGTTATATAAGAACGAAAAATGCAAAAATACCCCCCCCCCCCCCGACGATGTCATCGTCCATCCCGATGGTTGACAGCAAACATCGTCAACGGCCAATTTAGGGGACATCGCCCAACCCTAGCTGGTAATGAACCCAACTGTGTGGAAAAGCAATCCGTTAGCTGACAATATGCCACATCAGTGATGAGTAAACAGCTTTGTAAATCAATGTGCTCAGCAAACACGGCAGAATGCAATAGTTCTGTTTTATTTCGTTGTCTGCCGAGACACTTGCCACCAGGAATCGATCGTTTCGAGCGGCGAGACTGCAATAAACCCTTTGAGCACCGCATAAACGACGAAGTCAGCAGCTGGCAAATGGCTTTTGCACATAGTGTGGGTTCATACATCTCAATTTTCAATGAGGTTTACGTACACAAACCTGATAATTTATGTTTGTCATTGAATGTCATTGTTTTATCTCAAAAATATTCAAAATGACCAAGAAAGCACAGTTTAAAAAATTGATCTTGGCGTTCATTTATGCTGTAAAAATGGTGCTCTTATTTTGTGCTGTGTAGCATATGGCTGCTGTGCAGAGCACTGAATCTATCACTCACTTAAATGTCCTACTTCTCTGTCCCGATTTGATCTCACCCTGAAACTAAAGAAGAAAAATCTGCCCTCCATACATATATAACGCCTGCAGTTGACAAAACTGAAGGTCTCTTATCTGGGCTGATATTGTATTTCCAGAACTGATTTCTTTAATCAAAACTAAAAGTTATTTAATTTCCTAAAGAAAATGAAGATTTTTTTTTTTCATTTAATATAATAAAAGATAAAGTCTGAGGACACCCACATGGGTTAATGAATGTACCACTACAACTCGATATTCAAAAATCCACTGAGTGGATTTGTCTTGGATCAGGAAAACCAAACAAAAGAGCGTGCCAACAGGAAACGAGACAGAATGAAGTGAGGAGGGCACGACAACAGAGGAAGGGCTGATGAAAACAGCTAACAAAAGGTAAAAAAAAAAAAACAGAATTTGAAGATCCTGTTCTGTAGTCTGATCAGTGCTTAGCACCAGCTTGCCTGTGGCTTTGAAAACACTGTGGGAGGGGGGCACAGCTCAGGGAATGGTGGAGATCACAGCCAACATTCAAACAGCTGCTATTGTCTCCAAATTCTTCTGAAGTTATGCTTTTTTTGTGCTGGAGAGCCACTTCAGGAACCTCAAAGGACCCTGATGCACACGCAGATACAAACCACCGTGAGGGGGTCGGGGTGCGGACACTCCAAGATGGGTGAGTGGGAAGGACAGGAGAGTACTTAAGGAGGACTGAGGGCGGGTTAATGATATGGTGCAGTTTCCCACAGAATCAAGAAATAAATGGCCATTTGTTTGTGAGAACAGTGGTGCTGAACTGGAGCGTGTGAAGTTGATCAATTATGCGTCCTATCAAAAAATGGCGGTTTGAAATGGCAAAATTACATTTTGGTAAATTTTACAATAAATTCAAAGGGGGGAAATACCAAAATCTGGAGAATTTATTTTAAAACAGCTGTACTTCAGAACTGTGTTCTCTGCAGGTGACGGATGTTTTTTTCCTCGTATCTAGTTCACATTTGTGTTACGTTTCACTATAAAGGCATCTACGCATTCATGGGTTGACCCGTTCGGATGCTGTAGAATTTTGGAAGGTTGTAGACAGGAGTGTCCAGTTCAAGGTGCATCTTAAGGAGAGTGGAGGTGTGACTCATTGAAAATTAAACGTAGAATTGAGATCCGTCATGCGTACGTTTGATGGTGTCATAGGTTTAGGATTAGAAAATAATTTTATAATATGAATGCTATATAGGGTTGTGCCGATGGACGATACCATCGTCCATCGTGATGGGTGAGTGACATCACGATGGAGAGACACTATCGTGATGCCACGCCCCTGCCACGTTGAAGTCGACACCATAAGCCGCGGTTACATGTGCAAAATATCTTGATCGGATCAATAGTCGGATTAGAATCCAACCGTGCACATGGGTCCAGAAAAGTGTTTTTAGAATATAACAAACGTTCACATGGGTCACACTTTCGGTCGGAATAATCGCACATGCGCAGTAGGGTTTGAAAAACCGGAAGAGGATATAAGTTCCACCGAGCGGCTATTTTTTTTTTCAAACTTTATTGAATGTAACAATTCAATACAAAACAATGTTAAACAGCGCCGAGCGACATGTCAGCTCGGTAATATACAAGAAGATCTTCTAAACGTGCTTTTAATAATGTGACGGTTATTATGAAGCGCCTGTTCGCTCATCGTTTTATTTTTAATCCTTGTGGTCAGTGCTTTTTCTGAACGGAGCCGGAATGAAGCCAGGATTAGCAGTATGCTAACACGGCTAACAACATTAGCTTTGAGTGGTGCTGCAATCTGCATCCTGGCTGCACGTAAACATGTGGGAATAACATCAGCCTTTATTTAGTCGGGACACGACTGGAAACACAAATCCACGTGATTGTTTGAACGGTTTCTAAGGACAGAGCGACATTTCTGCTTTGAAGCTCACACACCGCCCCAAAGCCGCTGTGTGTGTGCTGGCGGTCCAAGCTCTGCTCCGAGACACACACTTTTAGTCCCGGTTCTGAGTTCGGTAGCTTGTTCCCCTAGAGCTGCGGGACGGATCGCAGTCTTAAATCTCCCACACATACCGCTCATGTAACAAAGCACCCCCCCTTCCCATCAAACACAAAGCTGTAAGTCTGCGCTCAGCCGGTCCACTTGACTAATCAAGTGCGGGAGCGGACTACTTCTTTTCTATTTTGTTTGTTACTTTTTTTGTTAAAATCACTTCCCTCAGTTTATACTGGATCATCGCGGATGAGTCATTAGTTGGGTAATAAATTAAATAAAGTAATAAAGTAAAATAAGGAATAGCAATTATATAAGAACGAAAAATTAAAATAGCCCCCCTCCCGACAATATAACCGTCCATCCCGATGGTTGACAGCAAACATCGTCACCTGCCAATTTAAAGGACATCGCCCAACCCTAATGCTATAAGCTAAAATGATGAACTATCAGACTTGATAGAGATAAGCCCGACTGGTGGTTCATACATTAGCCTCACAAACAGAGGATTGCAGTTTGAAACCTGGGAATTCCAAATTTAGAGCTTTTCTTTCTATCCCATCTTTTTTTGTTTGTTTAAAAACTCTTAAAGTTCAAGCCTTCATAGTAAACTAAATCCAGTATCATAGAGTCAAATCAAAGATGTGCTTATGATCAAAGATTTATGTAAATTTGGTATACAAAGTCTTTGAGATATAATGAACTTTCTTACTTGGACCATGGCCCTTCCTTCTTTTATCAGAGTATATCAAGATGTGCAAAAGTCGAAGGTGAAAAGACAAAAGAAAGTGAGCCAACACAAGTCTTTGCATTGCTTTCTGTGAGCATAGGTCATAGAAATGGACTTCCTTAGATTTAAGCCCTGACATTTTCCAACTGAACCCAACCCTTCCTTCTTTCCATGCTGGCCTTTCCACTGGGAAGGCTAATCTTTTTTCCCCTGATATACAGATATACATTCTTGGGGTTCGATATTTGTGACCAGTTGTAGTGTTTTTAGTCATCAGGGAGGCTACAAAAAGTTTTTGTTCTCTATTGTCTTGTGTGTTGTTCTAGCAGTCAAACACCACAAAGAAGATGAGTCATACAGCAGAAGCTTTTCATCTCATTTCTCCAACAGCTTTGTTGTTCTAAGCATGTCCACTGTTTGTGCCGATCTTAAGAGAGTGAATAAATTAAAGGAAAAAAAGAAACAGATTCTTCTGTGCAGTGAAAATGATTTGTGTAACATCTCATGGCAGAAGGGAATGACTGGCACCTAAGTATGCTAAGACAAATGTTTTCTAGTTGGGAAAAACAAGACCTGACTGTTGCTTTTTGGTGTAAAGCTTGAAAAACATTAAAAAAGATAAAGGTGATGTGAAGGTCTGAACCCGTTTTCATCTCAAGTACTTTATATAACTTCCAGAAAATGATCCAGAAACGTGTGACTGTCTAATAGGAAAACACTAGATAAGAATTGATAAGAAAGCTAATGCTTTTATTGCCGTTTGATGACTTTACCATTTCAGTTAATAGTGTAACTTTACTGCTTTATTAAATCAAATCTTAATGTAATATGTACATACAAACCTATGCATATATAGTGAATGCAAATATGTAAATAATATGATTTATTTGTCTGTTGCACTTACAGGGAAGGTAAAGAGGAAGAAAAA
Organism: Oryzias latipes; assembly: GCF_053564925.1. Classification (NCBI taxonomy): domain Eukaryota; kingdom Metazoa; phylum Chordata; class Actinopteri; order Beloniformes; family Adrianichthyidae; genus Oryzias; species Oryzias latipes. The sequence continues at coordinate 12,747,132 of NC_136256.1, read as the reverse complement.
CAAAACAAAATAAAATGTATTTGAAAAAAATGTGCTTCAACTGAATGAGTTATTATATGGTCTTTTGTGTTTAAATTTACTCGTCACAAAACAAATATCAGTTTAAATATACGTTTTTTATACTAACAGAAAAATTACACTGATTAAAAAAAAGTATTTAAAAAGCTAGATAGCTCTAAAACATCATGTAAGTTTCAAGTTTTACCATGAAAAGTGGTGAACTTTTCAAGTACACCTAATTTTTATCTTGTTATAATACAAATTGTTTCATTTTGCCATGAAAAACTGAGTTTTACCAAACTACAAACTACACATAGACCTCCTCCCTGTGTTCTTTGTTCGGCAGACTTCCCTAATAAAGTGTAAACACCCCACCCCCCGTATTTCCTATACACTTCCTTACCCAGCAGATGTTGGGGAAAAGAAATAAGATGCAGCCACACCTTAAACCAGAAATGGTATAGTGGAGAAACACGCCGTCATTGCTTAAATGTCCAGTTTCACTGCACATGTTCACTGATCGAAGAGGCACAGGAAGTAGAACTGCGTTATACTACGTCTGCTTTGTGTTGTTCAGAAACAGTGGACTGTAATGGCCTTCACACGACAAAACTAACAAATGAAGGACAAACACGTTTAAAATCATCAGTAAAACATTTAGGAAAATGGTTGGCTAGTGAGAGCCAGCTAGTGACAGGAGAAAGATGCTGATCAGTTGATCAGCAGAGAAGCCAAACTTGTATCAAAGCTCCCCGACTGTACATTGACTTTGTGGCTGTAAGTCTGGGTGTGCACTGACAGAAAGTGCTATTTAACAAGTTGGGAAAACAACATAATACCTTTTTTTGTTGTCGTTTCTAAAAAATTGGGCTACAATGGCTGAGTACCTGTGATCAAGACATCATCCCTCTTTGCGATTTTCTCCCTCCCATTCCAGCCCTCAAATCCTCTGCGCTCTGTAGCTAGGCAACCGCAGCTTGCTATAATTCATATGGTAAAGGCAGGGCCATCAAAGCAGAGACACTGACAGCCAAGCATGCTGTCATTCTCTTTTTTCTATTGCTTAATCCCTCTCTGGTTCCAACACTAGCTTGCACATAATGGTACTTCATGAGATCAGACGTAGGGTTGCAATTAAGGATTTCCTTGCAACAGTTTTTGTTTATTTTTTCTGATAAGTCAATGAGTCACATATATTCCATCATCTATTTTTGCTGTGTTCTTAGTTTTGATGGGAAACAGAGTTCCTCTTTTGAATTTTTAACTATGGCTTTTAAAAATAGAGAATTATCATACTTGTTTTGGCTCTGTATTTGTGGTAACTAATTTTTCAATGAATAAAAAGATCAAACACTGAAATCTTCGACATTTAGCACACAAATGTGAGATTCCCTTAGCTGTCATATATGAAGGTAATATTGTTCCAAAAAGAACGCACTTGTACATAACCTCAGAGATAAATATTTGTACCAAACATCCCTATTTAGACACTTTGCATTTTTATAATTTGATAAAGGTAAACTACGATTATGTGACAGCTACAAAAACAACATAATTGAAGAAACAATAAAGAAATTTACAGATGTGATAAACTACGTAAATAAAAGTTTTTTTAAACACTAAAGTCTCAAACAAGAAAAGTAAAATTTCTTTTAATCATATCAGTAGAATAATAAGTAATTTCGATTTTTTTTCCCATGACAAGGGCTTTGGTATATAGTGTCAAAGTTATTATTAGTAATAGTAGTATGAGCCAGAAAGAAGAGACTCGTAATTACAGAAAATAAAGCTCTACATGATATGTCTGTTGTCAGTTCAGTCGCCATTTTTTTCGCAATATGGATGTGATTTGCAGGTATTGGTCCAAATTGGTCTGTGACAACATTTCTATAGCAACCACTCTCTTGAATAACTTGCACTAATGAAAAAATTTCATTTAAAAAAAAAGGTGTTTTAGCATAATATGTTTTAAAAAAAAAAAAAGTAACAGTAGTAGTCTAACAAATAGAATGACTGAGAGCTGTTTATTTCTTAATAGACGTCTGTGGGATTTTGGCTTTTTGGAACCAGCAGGGACATCCAATTTAAAACGCAAAGAGGGAGGGGACACTCAGTCCAGTTCTTATGCTCAGTCAATACATATAACGCAATCATTCTGTCAACCTTAACCTGTGGAAACAGTTTAAAGCATTTGCTAGACTTGTGACAGGCCTTGAGGCACGGTGCATTTCCCTGCTACCGCTCAGTTCCGTTCTCACTGCTTCTTGTTTAATCCAAAACACTGTGTCACTCAGTGTGAGATTTATCCAGTGTCAAGCTGTGAAAGGAGCCTGAAATGGCAGATAGGCCGCCTGTGCTGAGATCTACGCTGCCTGTGCTGACATTTCCAAACAACAGTGTCAGCAGTGAGCATGACTGCATAAAATAGTCAGAAATGGTTTGTAAATGGTAACCCTTTTATGATTCATCTTCTTTCCTGCATGATGGCACCAATTAAAAAAAAGCAGGTGGACGAGCGATGAGTCAAATATATTCCCAAGAGCTTGAGCTCTATCAAGAATCCACTAAACGCAAAGACAGCACCCCCAAAATAAAAAGACAATTCACAGAGAGAAAAAGGAGCAGATGGCGTGTCTTCTATCACAATGGCCAATTCTGCAGGTATCTGTAGATCGGACCGCCTGTCCGGTGTTGTCGAAGCCTTTGTGGCAGTAAAGGCTGACCTCTGCCAGCCTATCGGCTGCTTGGTTTTAATTCGAAACCTTACAGAAAAATCCAGTCTTCTTATCTGATGGTGTTGGTTAAATTAGCTTTAGCTAAGTCCAACAAAGCTTCATTGATTCAGTTCACCACAAAAAGATGTGACGTGTTGTCTGTAGCATCATATGAGCGCCTTAAGATCGTTGGTGGATGGGTCACATGCAATCAGCCATTTATGTCAAAAGGAATCCCTTTAAAGAGTGCAATTTGAAGTTAATGTTAAAGCATGAAGCGGTGAAACAGAGTCTACAAGACATCGGATCTTTGTCTGTTAGGTTCTGACCTTTTATCATCACAAAATCTCCCTAGCGTCTGATGACTGTGATGCACAAGTACATATTTCTGCTGATTTCCTCATTTTGGAGGTGATGAAATGGAATGACACATGCTTGTTTCTGACGCTGAAAATAAAACACTGATGCGAGTAAATTTAAAGTCAAGCAACCATTCAGTTCATTGCACATGACAAATGCCTTGTTCCTCGTTCATTATAACTGTTAACACTTTGGTATTTTGGCGTATTCTAAAACACTCACTTTAACACTGCTGGTAGCTCGAAGTCAAACAAGGAATCTGTCCCATGACTGGGGAAAAAAAGAAAAAAAAAAAGCTGGAGGCCTTTTTCCCCACACATGCCATGTCAGCTGTCTGTGAGCATTCAGAAGCATGAAGACATGAGCAGAAACCGATTTTAGCATCTTTGCCAGCACACTTGAGAGAAACACTTCAGAAGCAGCATTTTGTGAAACACTCCTTCTGTTTGATGCTACATTCACACTGCGTATGTGACGTGCTCTTGAATGTGCCTTTAGCCCATGGTGGTAACACTGGACTGTCATTATCTAATACTAGCACATAACCATCTGAGAGTTGGTACGAAATGTCAAAGTGGTACAAATCTTGCAATTCTTGCTCCAGGCTTTTTCTTTCACAGCTCTATTCTGATATATAAAAGACTTGGTGTCGTAGAATTCCATCCAGGTAAAAAAAAAGCAATTAGTAATACCATGTTCAATTTTTAAACGGATGGCACTTAATTCATAAATGAAAAGGAACGCCATCCATACGCCACTACCAAATCTGAATCCCTGGTTGGTCATGCCTGGTTGGTCCCATTTTGGTAATGCAGAAATGTACCAAAATTATTTTATGGCCTTTTCAATAAAACTTTACTGTAATGCGCCACCATAAAACAGTGACTTTTTGCCTAAATTTAGTAGCACACTAGATACTCTTGTGCAAAAAACAGACTGGAAGCAACTGCAGATAAATTTTCTGGCGTTATCAGAGACTTTCACTGACTTGCGTTGCCAAGTTTGTGCTACTTTCCCTCTTTTCAGAAAGCAGTAACATGGCTGCTAGTGCTCTGCTGCCGTGCCCCTGCATCAATCCGCGCAGAAAGCATTGAGCTGGAAAAAATAAAAACCTTCGGTCAAAGCATGAGATGTGAAATTCAAAATGATATACATTGAGCTGATCCTGACTCAAGTGTTTTAACACAAGTGATCTAACAAAAATGCAACAGATAACCCAAAGTATCATCAATCAGTAGGTAGATACTAGAACAGGGGTCGGGAACCTATGGCTCGCGAGCCATATATGGCTCTTTTGATGGTCACATGTGGCTCGCAGACAAATCTTTAATTATACTTTTTTTTTTCTCTCATTTGACCAGTCCTTCTCGGGCGCGATGCGATGCCAGAGGCGCACAGTAGTATCGGTGCTTAGAGAGAAAAATCTGCGCCAGCATTATCAGTTTACTATTATCTATTATTTCACAGAGTTTGTACCAGACGGAAACCTGTGAATTGCCGTGCCTAAAACTGCGCGCTCCCGTCTCTGAGAAAGAGCGCGCAGATGCGGGGACGGGATGTGTGAGGGAGAAAGCAGAGGGTGGGGGGGTATGGCGACAGGCAGCAGGTTAATCGCGCAGGGATTGTAAAAACGTAAACCCGCTGCCCGTCACTCACTGCAGCGTGTGAGTGTGTGTTTGGCTCCCCGTCTTTATGTGATCAGTCTGTCTCACATCTACAGAACATTCAGACTATGATCACGTTTAAAGTCTCAACGCCTGCATGAAGCAGAAACTCACCACGTATCAACCAGACTAGACCATCAGCAGAACTACCACGAGAAATACTCATCATTTATTAGCAACAGCATAACAATGTTATTAAAAAGAATCCACAGACTTATTGTACTCTAAAAATGTTGAAATTAAATCAAATGCACACATTCACTTGTATATTTAGTTTTAAACATATTGTCGCGGTCTGAGTTGGACTGGGTGGGTGTTAAAAGTTCTGGAGTTCATTAAACGCATCAAGCAGAGATCTGATTGGCCCTCAGTTCTGTCGCTCAGGCTGTTGTTAGGGAGTTTGGACCAATGGGGTTCAGCTATGGGCCGAATAAGGGAAATGGGAGGGCTGGAGCGGGAGCAGGGGAATATAAAGTTGGGAGAAGCGCTCTCGTCTCGGCGGGAGAGATTCAGGAGTTGCTGAATTAATTGTACGGCGTTTTTTACAGCCTGCAGTAACCAGAATAAAGAACCTTAAAAGAGGTTAAGTCTCCGTGCCTCAGTGTGGGAAAGGGACACTACATTATTGTATGGCTCTTTCGAAATTACATTTCAAAATATGTGGCGTTCATGGCTCTCTTGGCCAAAAAGGTTCCCGACCCCTGTACTAGAACTACTAGAACTGCTGGAAAAATAGAAAGATGTGACTAAATTAAACTAAAACAGCTAAATAACATTTGAAACTGTTTGGTTGTCTCTTCAGTGAGAAAACCAAACCCAACAAGACAGAGAAGATTATAACAGCACTTTCACTGTTCCTTAAAATCTGATCATTTGCCTTTAAAATGAAAACTCCCATCATCAGGGGAAAAGGAAAACAGAAATAAAAGGCCTTCTGTGAGTGAGTCACACAAGCAGATGTGATTTAGAAACTGCAAACACAGGTACTTTTGTTTCCTAATAACTGATCTTGTGTTTTGCATGTCGGCAAATAAGAACTTCCTAAATAAAGAAGATTTAGTCTAAACCTGCAAATTTACAGTTTGAGGATCTTTGTATTTAAAGACTCACTCACATCATATTTTGAGCAATTTTAAATAAGTGTTCCCAGTGGTGCTTTAATTATGGTTATGCCATTTTCAACCAAACTAAAAATCCATTGTGTCATTTTTAGGACATAGCTTCCGCAGAGCTGCAGTAGTTCGTTAGAAGTGTGCCTCCAAGTTGTGGGTGGGACCAATAGTGCGTGGATACCACTCCCCATCCTCTACCCAGAGCAGAGAGCTTAAGGCCCGTACACACCGGGACGAATATTCGCCAGCCGTTATTAGCCAGCGTTTTTCAACACGTTTTTTGTGTTCACACCCAGGCGATTTTCGCTGACGATGAGCCGAGCGAACATGCAATTTCATTCCCTGACATTAGATGGCGCTTAATGTAAAACAGAAATACTCCTGTACACAAGGTGGCGCCGCGCAACTTAACGCTTCTTAAAGTCGCTTTTCACTCAGAAGAAGAGAGCAAGTATTTACGCGCTTGTCAGAATCATAAAAAAGAAAACATGAATATTTCCAGCTCCAGTAGCTCTAGCTCCAGTTCCAGCGATGAAGAAATTATTGTTCTGTTGAATGATGAAAGACGCCGGAAAAAACGCAGATTTTGGGTACATCCCATAGTAACGAGAAGAGAAGATCATGGGGAGTTTTATCGACTGGTACAAGAGCTGAAAATGTATCATGAGCATTTTCGGGGATATTTTAGAATGTCCGTCATTATTTCTTCGCGGCAGTGTAGACGCTACTTGGCGTCTATGTTCTTCGCTGGTATGTGTGCTCAGCAAGGCAGTTTTGTGTTTGAGCGCCCCCAAGTTGTGTTTTACTGTAACTTCAGAAGCTCCAGACACGTGTGCAAAAGCGCCATTCTCATTGGTCGTATAGTTTTTGACGCGGCGCGTCAAACCAAAAAAACGAACCCGAGGCGTTTTTTTAAATGTGACGCTTTGACGCGTGGCGTTTTTTCGCGTCGGTGTGCACACTCACATTGGTGCCCTTTCTTTAGTCACGAGGCGTTAAACGTCGGCGAATATTGCGCGCGAAATTCGTCCCGGTGTGTACGGGCCTTTACGGTGTACTATTTTACACTCCCTCACAAAAATTAGCACTCGCCAGTTACGAGCATCTTTTCCTGTTTAACAAGTAAATGTTAGAAAGGCTACGTGCCACATAGACAGTAAAAGTTTGCGTCAAATTGGTCATGTTAATAAGTGCTAATAATAAGTGGTCATGTTAATAAGTTTTGGTGATTTTATTTAATGCTCTTTCTCCACTGTCCATTTGTGAGGTACACAGGCGAACACAATATATTAGTGAATATAAAGTGAATCCCCACCCCCTCCCGCGCATGGGAAACTAGTTTATTTCCTAGGGCAGAAGTGTCAAACTTGTTTTCACCGAGGGCCACATCAGCGTAGCGGCTGTCCTCAAAGGGCCAGATATAGCTTATAAATGTAATGAAAAATAAATGTAACTACTCCTTAAAGTTAAATCACTCATTATTTACTAGAACTTTTTAAAGTTACAATTACAGTTCCATAGAAAACATATTTTTGGTTGTTACTCTAGCACAGTGTTTCTGCAGGGACCGGTTTAGCTCGTGCTGGTTTGCGGCGCCTTCCGTCCGTGAAACCAGGGTTCGACTCCGGGCTGCTCCCTGTTCCCCTCTGTGCCGGTCCCAAGCCCGGTTTGAGAAGGTTGCGTCAGGAAGGGCATCCGGCGTAAAACATTGCCAAGTTTACCATGCGACTTGTTCGCTGTGACGACCCCTGATGGGAGAAGCCGAAAGAGGAAGAAGACTCTAGCACAGTGTTTTTCAACCTTTTCTGAGCCACGGCACACTTTAACCTTAAAAAAAATCCTGCGGCACACCAGCATCCAAAAATTAAAAAAAATAAGGAGAAACTCATAGTCTCTATTGATCTACAGCCCCTCCACAATCTCACATGCATTTTTGAGATAATTGTTGCAGAAAAAGCTGGAAACTGCAGCTGTTTTTTTCTAAAAGATGCAATAAAAGTTAAGTTAGAAGATTTAAAAACAGTTTGAAGTGTGTTCGTTGGTTTCAAGACGTTTAACAACAGATCTCCTTGTGCGCTGTCACTCTCACAACCCAATGCATCATGGGAGATGTAGTGCATAAAACGGCCGGAGATCGCTTTTCGGAGCTTCATGGTTTTGTTCACTTGTTCCACGGTCTGATACCGGATTCTGTGGAAAGCTACACCGCTAAAGACGAGCTTTAGCTGGTATTTTTGTTAGAACTGAGCGACTTTATGAGCAGAATCAGAACAAGGAAGTGAAGACTTTAACCACTTCTGATTGGTCAGACTGATGACATGTGATTAAGCCCCCCCAACAATGATTGGTGGAGACAGTTAAAGGGACGGGACATTTCCAAAATACAGCAGTAAGTGCAGCTGAATCGCGGCACCGTCATTCTTATCAAAATGTCTTTAATAAAATAAAATAAACGCAAAGAAAAAGTATTTTACGATCTTTTATATTCCGAACTCCTCAGTGTTTTATCAGGGCCTGTTTGGATGAACAAAGAGCTGAAATCCTGGAGATGGGAAATGTTTTTAGATCAGTTAATGAGGGCAATTTCCCATGGCACACTTGACCATCTCCCACGGCACACTAGTGTGCCGTGCCGCGGCACACTGGTTGAAAAACACTGCTCTAGCACAAATAATTTTAAATTTGATTCTGACAGGTTGGGTCATAATATGAAGAGGAGGAGGAAAAACGGAGAATCTGCTATGAAACTGTTGTGGCTAATACTAAATCTTTGGAGCAAGAAAGCCTCAACATTCAGGAGCAAATAGACCATCTAAGACTGCAGCAGGAACAGGCAAAACCTCAGGTGGAAAAATATAATGACATGATTACTAACCTGAGGATAATACAAAAGGACAATGTTGAGCTTTTGCAAAGACGTGATGCCATGCAAGACACACTCAACCAATTTCATCTATTACAGACAGGATACAACAAAACAGCTGAAAACATTGTCAATTTGGAAAAGCAAAATCAAGAGATCAAGCAAGATATTAAAAAGCTTCAGGAAAAGTATATTAATGTGAACAAACTAGAGGTCGAGTACTTAACTGCAAAAATGGAATACCAGGATAAATTGAAGCAAAACATTGTTCTTGCCAAGGATCATTCCAATCTTAGATCAAGACTCCAACAAGAGAAAGATCGCGTGAAGTTTACAAACGCTCATGAACATGACTTGCAGGTTGTGGAGCAGGAAAACACTCAGCAATATTCCTGTCTGACAGCCAACAAAATGCCTTAGAGAGTGAATGCAGAGAATTTTAATATCTTATGTTATATTATATTATATTGCATCATAGCATATTGTATCATATTATATTACATGTTGGGTTTTTTTGTGATATTGTGTATGTTTCTTTTGCTTTTTTTGTTTTAAATGTTATAATTCTTTAAAAAAAAGTTTGATTTGATTTCATTACATTACAGTACAACATATTATATTATATCAAAGCATATTGTATTATATTATAGCATATTACATTGTAGCATATTACACATTATAATCCATTATAATCCATAATAACACATGAGATTAGATTAGATCAGATTACATCAGAACAGATCTCGGCAATATGGCCAAAAAATAAAATCTCTGATTTTATTTAATTCCTATTAGGTATTTTGCATTTTATGTTGTGTTATAACAGATTATGATATAACATATTGCATCTTATCATATTCTATCACATTAAATTTTAAATACACATAGCAGGTTCTAGCAGGTTCATGATTTTCCAATCAGGAGTCAACTCCACTACCTCTGCACCATGGCCCCCCCATAAAAGTTGTAGAACGTGGTTAATAAAGTCTGATTGACGAACAGACACATCTCTGACACGTTTGTCTCACTTAGTGTGACTCACAGTTCTGTCTGCCTCATCTATGACAAAAGTTTGAAATAAACCATTTATTGACGGTGCGCCCCATAGTGCATAACACACGGTGTGATCATTCTACTACAAATGCTGGAAATACGAAACTAATTTAAATGTTAACAACAAAGAAGTGAGCCAGAAATTACAAAACTCAATTTGATCAATAATCAGCAACTTTACTAAAAACGTATGTCTGGACAAAATCATAAAAGTACAAGATGCTATTATAATTATACAGTAGTAAAATAACTTATTCTCCCATTCTTTCCTAATTAGCAAAAGCAGCTCTCATCTATCAAGGATGGGAAACAACATAACATTACAGCATATTATATTAAATCATAGCATATTGTATTATATTAGATTATATCATATTACATTGTAGCAGATTACATTGTAGCATATTACACTGTAGCATAATACACATTATAATCCATTATAATATATTATAATACATGAGATTAGATTAGACTTGATTGGAAAAGATTGAAGCATATGGCCACAAAATAAAATCTCCAATTTTATTTTATTTTAAATTCTATTTTTGATTTTATGTTATGTTATTTTATAATAGATTATGATATAACATACTCCACCTTATCATATTTTATCACATGATATTGTAAATGAACATAACATAACAAATATTATTAATATATTATTATTATTACTTTTTTGGAAGAAAAGAAAAATCAGTCACCAAATTTTTAGGGAACTATACCAAATTTACCTGTCAGCGTTGTGGGTTTTCTCCAAGTACCTTGGTTTCCCCACAGAAACTGGGAGTGATTGGCTTGTGACTGATAAATTCCCTTCCCCGAATCGCCACCTTATCATGGTGGAGGGGTTTGCGTGCTTGAATGATCCCATGAGCAACGTTGTCGGGAACATTTGACCCCATCGGGGTGTCCCATGACAAACTTCTCCTGGGGGACAGGCCAGAGTAAGGGCGATTCAAAAAAAAAAACTTTTTACTACAGAGACAGCAGAAACCAGTTCTTATGGAAGCATTTCTGTTGCATAATCAAAAATAAAGTCAATACAAAAAATGCTTTTTCATTTTTCAAAATGAAGCATGCTTTTTCATTTTATTTTTGAGTCAATGAATGCAGCTTCATTTTGAAAATGACAGAAAGAAATAGTTGTCCCTTTAAAGAATGCCCACATTCAAAAGTTGTGCTGTCAACTTACTGGTTAACTTCAGTCGTAAACAAGAAATAAGCTTCTCTGTTGTTTTTGTATCGCTTCAGTACAAATCCGTAAAATGTTTTCCACAGTTTTTCCATCCTTAAACTTTTGCTGACAAGAGTTACCGTAGATAAATGACCCTTCACACTTTAGATCAGTGATTCCCAAACTTTTTCTGCAGGGCCCCCCTTTCTGAAGATTAGAATATTTTCGAGCCCCCCCCCACTGACACAAACATACAAATCCTTTGTTTCTAAACTCCACCGCGCGCCCCCTGCTATACCTCCACGCCCCCCCTAGGGGGCGCGCCCCCAGTTTGGGAACCACTGCTTTAGATTAACCTTCTGCAGACGCAACAAAGTACGGCTTCTCCATCATGCTAGCAGACAGTCACATGACGTCACAAGATTTACGTAAAGTTGTTAATTTTTTAAAATCAAAATCAAATATCAAATATGTTTAAAATGTAATAATTTTTCAGAACTTATTTCAGTAAACTAAACATCTGTCTCATTTTTTTTTCCATCTACAAAAAAAACTTGATAGCTTTACTTTGAAAATGAGAACCTTCACTGACATTTTACTTTGGGAAAAAGGATTAACATTATTCTACAATTTCAGAGCAATAATTACATTACCTAAACTGTTTCTTTTAAAACACATCACAAATCAGCCGTCTGGGACATCTCAAATATTTGTACTTGTTTTTCTCGAACAGATATCCAAGTACCCGAGTATGGTATAGTAAAAATGACCTTGGGTGAAAGTAATTATTGCTCTAAAATGCAGGATAATGTTAGATTTTAAGTACCTTAAATAAACTGACACAACCAAATGCGCAACTGTTAGTAGAAGTAAATGGTTCCTCAAAGTAAAGTGTAGGTGAAGGTTCCCATTTTCAAAGTAAAGTCTCTGCCAAACCACCAAATCAGTGAAAGCCAATTTGCTGTGGCGACCCCTTATGGGATGTGCCGAAAGGTGAACAACGGCGGTCATGTTTATGATTTGTTTCCAGCTCAAGTTATCTAGGAACCTTAGAGTGTCACATTGCTTAAAGTGACCCATTTCTATCTTTGTAATTCTGTGTATTTTCCTCTCCTGTTCTAGATAAAGGTATAAATGATGGATTTTAAATATTCGGTTTTTTATACATCCAGTAAAAAGACAAGCATATATATTAGCAACCATTCAAACCTAAATTAAATAGTAAGAATTGGGGTTTGATCTGTGAATCTTTGAGTGCGATTCATGAATCGCCACTTAAGTAACGATCTGCAGCTCTTGTGACAACAAAACCATATCAAGTAAGAGTCTGAATTTGCACCTTACACAAAAACTCCAACACTGTCTGAGTCTCACTGTGTAGAAAATGATCAGTGAAAACATTGACTTCAGAAATACTCAAAGACAATCAGTTTGAAGAGCCTTTTTCTGCCCAGTCAGCATTAACCAGCTAAAACGTGATAAAAGCCCGTTTGTTGCTCTTCAGGAGGATTCACTCATCACCAAGGCGCTTGGCCTTTTCTTTTCACACAGCCGGCATTACGGCGGATTCTCACTGCTTCATGTATTCTGGTTAGTAATTTCCTCACAGTGGCAGCATGCTGGGATTGCTTCCTTTCCTGCCTTGCATATCCTCACTCACTGGATTTGCCATTGTGTTGTAACAAAACAACAACAAATACCAGTACAGAATGAAATTTCGTGTAGGTTTTTGGACCTTTGCGTCTTTTGGAAAATGTTTTTCTGGGTCGACTTTAAAGTTCTACTGTTAAGTTCGAGTGTGTTTGTGACAGCTGAAACATCTATCAGCACTGCCCATCAGATCACTTCAAAAATAAAAGCTGCATCTAAACTAAATAGAAATGTGTGGTTTGCATTGGTTTGAAACAAGGCAAAACAGCTTTGAATCGCTGAAGATCCACTCGAATCATCTTTTGATCTATTGGAAAAGTGTTCCTAGTGGTCTTTGAATCATGATAATGCCATTTTTAGCCAAAACGCAAAGTTCTGGCAGGGGATATTAGCATGAAACAATCCTACCCATTTCTAATCTCTGTTTACACGCTCTCCCACTAGCCTACAGCCCCTCACACACACAACATTATGATGCAACCAAGATTGCAAGGAACATTGGAGCTATCTGGCCGTACAGGTTTCAGCCAGATTCCAGCTCAGACAAGAAAAACAAAGACGTACACAAGTCTACAAGTGAATGCATCAGAATAAAACGGGGTAGGGAGCTTCTTATTCACAATTTGTATAAATAAATACTCGTAAACACATTGCATATTTGGCGTTTTTAACATGTTCTTGTGGCTTTTTTCTCATGATGGAGGATATATAAACAGAGGGGCTGTGAGCTAGCAGGGGAGCGCGTAAACAAATGGATGACGGGAAGTGTAAGCAGGCTTGCTTTGCGCAAACTGTCCCGTCCACAGCTCAGAGGTGAATTTCTGATGAACTACTGCCGCTCTGCAGAAACTGTCCTCGAAATTGACACAGATTATTTTGATTTAGGCTAAAAAGGGCATAATCATAATTCAAAAAAACAACAATGGAAACCCTTTTAGAATAGATCAAAAGATGATCAGAGTAGGACTTTAACATATGTCCTCCATCCCGACAATCCCACAGAACATGTTAATGCATATTGCAGAGAAAATGTTAGTGCATGTGCAGAACAGTGATCATTAAAGAGCATGTGCAGAATAGTGATCATTAAAGTGCATGCGCAGAACAGTGATCATTAAAGTGCATGCGTAGAACAGTGATCATTAAAGTGCATGCGCAGAACAGTGATCATTAAAGTGCATGCGCAGAACAGTGATCATGGGGTCTAAGGGTGGGTGTGTCACCCAAACTGACGCTATGACAGCACTGCAGCTTCAATGTCAAAGAAAACCGGTAGGATAAGACCACTGTGTGTCCGCCAAATTTATATGGCGCAATAAAATCAAACCTGAACCAGCACATTACGCTTTGTGAGTGGATTTTCTGTCCAATATGGTGCATCTTACCGTCTATGTTCTCTCTGTCGCTGATGTGCTGGAGGTTGCAGCCCGTGTCCTCACGACTGAGCTCCGGCTCCGGTCGATAGGGCTCCAGTCTCGAGTGGTTGTTCCTCCGGTGCTTGGGGCTCGACGACACGCAGCAGGATGTTGTATTCCCCATGGCGCGCGGCGGATTTGGGAGCCTCGCGGGTTTATCGTCGGACCGCTATTGACGGCGTTGGATTGGGGAGAGGAGGGGGGGCGGTAACGCGGATACACACTACAGCCCTGGTGCAAGCTATCACACCAGGCTTTCCCCCGTATCCGCTAGTGCTACACGCCCGTCTCCTTCGGTGTCTCTAACGTGTTTATTAAGACATTTGAGGCCATGAAGCCGAGTCGAGATTAATCTATTAGTTGTTGTTTCTTTTTTTAAGGAAGAGCCCCCCTAAAAAAAATGCCCCCTCCCTTTCAAACCTAAAGCGAAGGGAGCTTCGGTTTCAGTCTTGGCTCACGCGTTCACGTAATTATCCTTACAAAACATTCTCCTGTCCTGATATTGGTATAAAATAAAAACGAAAATATTGTAAATTTACAACTTCGGACTAAATATGTCTGCGCTCGGCGCTACATGGTTGCCAGTGGACGGTACACTGCAGCTACATCCGCTATAATGTTGCCTTCATGTGCACGTCACTTAGTTGGATTTTCAATAACCGAAACGGTTTTGCAATTTAAAATAATGTATGTTAGTTTCTAAAAATATATATATATATATATATATATATATATATATATATATATATATATATATATATATATATATATATATATATATATATATATATATATATATATATATATATATATATATATATATATATATATATGTATATGGTATGGATAACATATTGTCTGCATGTACAAAACTTACTCTGCTAAACCAAATCTTTCATTAAAAAAACGAACAAATTTGTACTGACCATTTAAAGAAACAACTGTCAAGAGTTTTGTTTAAATAGTTTGTTTTAAATTTGATGTCAAACTGTATTTATAACAGTTATTTTGTTATTGTTACATTTTTCCACGTGCCCCTTGCAATGTTGTTGCAAACCATTTAATTTTTTTTAATCAAAAAGTTATGTTTAGAAAAACGACAATATTTTAGTACGTGAACGCACCCTTACTGTACAAGAAGTTCCGGTTCCGGCTACGACCATACCTGATTATTAAATGGACTATTTCGGACATTTTTTATTAAAATAAAGTAAATCCTAAAATCCAGATTAGATTGTTTAAAATGAAGTAAAGTCTTCATTTTGGATTAAATCCATGTATGTTTAGTTTGAATAATTGCAATATTATTCATTTAAAAATGAGACTTTGTCACCATTCTGACTTATTTTAGCTGAATAAAACGGTCATAAATATTTTCATGTGTCATTAACCTTCCTTGTTCTTGACTGTTTATTGTTAATTCTACAAATTGCATTGACAGTGGGCAACTACAGATGATTTAGTGGATTTTGATGAACATTTTAATGTTAAGTTATTTCACTGGAATGTTGATTTGATGTTCTTGCCATTTCCTGCAGCCGTCAACCCGCAATGTTGCAGGAGTCTGTGGAAAGAAAGGTGGACATGCTCTTTACTTGAGCTGCAGGAGTCGGGCATGGTACTGTGGTGCCACCTGCAGGTTCCGAGGATGCATTCCAGGTTTTAACAGTCAATAAAAGAAAAACAAAACAGAAAAAAAACATGTATTTGCCGCTACATATCGAGGGAGCTGTCCTCACTGTACATTATATGACTCCTGCATTTTATTCTCATCCATTTATATAGGTCACAAGGCAAGATGAGGATGCTTTTGATGAAGCATTATTGTGGACCTTCCTTCTTATGGTAAATTCTAAGCCATTGACTACACCAATGCTGCCCCTAGGCAAGAAAAAATAATGCAAAAACAATGTTAATTCAAAGAAGGGGATCCTGCTCCTCTTGACTGAAAGGAGGCAATCAAGGTGGCTTAGGTGTCTCAGATTCTCTGGGATGATTCCCAGAGAGGTACAGTATTTTGCCCAAGGGCAGATCCATGTCACACTGGAGGGATTCTGTCTCTCAGCTCAGCTCAGTCCTCAGAACTGGGAGACATTTCTTTGAAGAAGAAGGCCTGAACGTCTCAGCTTAGACTGCTGCCTCTTAGCTCTGAAAAAGTGGTAGAGGATGAATGGATGCTGTAAAAGTTTGATGTCGTTGTGGCTTCCTCTGCCCTAGATAATGGATAAACAGGGTACCCTCTGGACAGGTCGCCAGTCTGTTGCAGGGCCACACACTGACATGCCCACCTAGGGACAATTTAGAGACACTAACCCATTAAGCATGTTTTTAGACTTTGAGAGGAAACCGGAGTGTCCAGACAAAAGCCCCAGCATACACGGAGAGAACATGCAAACTCCACATGTAAAGGATCCAGCCAGGATTCAAACCAGAGCATTTTTGCTGTAAGGCAAGAGTGCTAAACACTGCACCGCAGTGCAGCCCCAATTCTGCAACCTTTCACACCTAAACAATGTTTCCACCGTGCATTTGACATGCATTCAAAAATGCCCAAAACATGCAATTTTGAACGTGCTATTAGCCTGTGGTGTTCACACTGGACACTTCTTTTTCTTTTTCTACTGTTAACTAGCACATGTCTGCCACTTACAGATGGAAGGGGCTTGGTGCCAAAAGGCCGAAGTGGGGCAGATCTCGTGATTTGGGCACAAAATAGAACCGTCCTTGTACTGGCAGATTTAAATTACCATTATGTCAGGAGAGTGGCCTTAGTTTATATTGTAAATGACAGAAAATGTTCTTTTCTGAATGTGCATTTTAGTTTAACTGTCATAGATAACTGCTCCAATCTGCTTCCTTATATTTGGTCCATTCTTTGTGACATACGCACCAACAACTGAAGCACGTCATTTTCTTTCCTTTTCTCCTTCGCTGCACACGCACATGGACGGTATGCTGGAGTCTACAGTTTAGCTAGCACCCCTTTGGAAGCAGAAGGAGGTTTAAATATTGATGCTGTGTTCGCTTTTTGTATTTCTTTAAGTAAATGTGAAACTGTTTATTTTAATTCATGGAAAAGTGTTATGAAGGTCCTTTAATTGGTGGCGCACATCGTGTCGGTGCTTGTTACGCAACATCACAGACTAATTTTGTGCATTGAAAACTTTGTTAGAAGTGAAATTAAAATTTCTTTAGTGCATTTTTCTTTAGTTTTCACGGTGCATGAGTACATGTGGTGCTTTGGATGGTTGTGTCAAGGACCAATAAAGTACGCACCTGTTGAAGCTCAAAGTGTCTCGTATATAACCAAAAGAGGCCGCCACATATATTAATTTGAAAAACAAATGCAGTCGTCATCAGCACATGGGTTCAAATGGTAAATGGCATATACTTATATAGCGCCTTTCTTCCTACAAGGACAAAGCGCTTTACAGTCACAGACCCATTCACCCAGTCACACACACATTCACTCACACATTCACACACTGGTGGCGGCTCCGCTGCCAAACACAGGCGCCTGCCTACCACCAGAGGCAAGGTGGGGTTCAGTGTCTTGCCCAGGACACTTCGACTCATGGGCGTGCAAGGCGGGAATCGAACCTGTAATCTTACGATCATGGGTCGACCGCCCTACTGCTGCACCACGGCCGCCCCAGATTCACCAGATAAAGCAGCTTTGCTCTCAGTTTTGTGAGTTTCACCACACCCCTATCAAATCTGAGTCCCTGATTGGTCAAAGTTTGACCTGGTTTAACTTGCAACGCACGTTTAAAGCCACACATTTTGTAAACAGAGCCGGACAACCGTCGTAAAAACTTGCGTAGCTACATGTGAAGACCAAAACTTGTGTTTATGCGAGTTAACAAAAACTTTTCATCTGAAGTGGTCGCTTGCCGAGGGCGGTGTGAACGTAGCCTCAAAGAACCCTTTGGTCCATTTTCTTACTGACCAAAACCCAGTAATACCCAAAAAGTCTCATTTTCATTATTTTAAAAAATTAACTTTAATAAGGTTTCTTTGACCATTTATAATCTCTCTCTCTCTCTCTGTTTTACGCTAATTCTAATAATAAACAACTTAGATAGCAGATTTAACCTTTAACCATTATTTTACTCAGTTATGTGACATATTATACATCCAAACTAGCCACTTTATTAGACACACCTCTCCAACGGCTCGTCAATGCAAATTTCTAATTAGCCAATCACATGACAGGAGCTCAGAGCATTTAGACATGTAAACATGGTCAAGACGATCTGCTAAAGTTCAAAGTGAGCATCAGGATGGAGAAGAAAGGTTATTGGGGTTTACAGAGAATGGTCTGAAAAGGATAAACTGTCTAGTGAGCTGCAGTTCTGTGGGCGAAAATGCCTTGTTGATGCCAGAGGTCAGAGGGGAATGGCCAGACCGGTAAATGGTAAATGGCGTATACTTATATAGCGCTTTCTACCCTCTTTCAAAGGCCCAAAGCGCTTTACAGTCACAGACCCATTCACCCATGCAAACACATTTTCACACTCTGATGGCAGCTCCAGCTGATAGACAGGCAACAGGAATTTAACAAACCACTGGCTACATCTGAGGTCTGCAGACGAGCATCTCTGAACGCACAGCACGTCCAACCTTGAGGCAGATGGGCTACAGAAGCAGACGAACCACACCGAGTGCCACTCCAGTCAGCTAATAACAGGAAACTGAGGCTGCAATTCACACAGACTCACAGAAACAGACAATAGAAGATTAGAAAAACGTTGCCTGATGTGACGTGACCACCACGTAGAATCAGTATTTGGCATCAACAACATGACAGCATGGATCCATCCTGCCTTGTATCAATGGTTTAGGCTGGTGGTGGTGTAATGGTGTGGGGGATATTTTCTTCAGACAAATCTGCAGCAACTGTGTGAGGCTGTCATGTCAATATGGACCAAACTCTCTGAGGAATGTTTCCAGTACTTTGTTGAATCTATGCCACCCAGGATTAAGGCAGTTCTGAAGGCAAAAGGAGTCCAACCCGGTACTAGCAAGGTGTGCCTAATAAAGTGGCCATGGTGAGCGTCAGTCACTGTTGTTCAGCCACAAATTGGTCAAAAATCTTCCTCTTTGTGACCAACATTGGAACAGTTAAGCAATTTGAATAAGATCTACTCCCATAATTTGTACATTTTTGGTACATTTGTTGTTCCTAATTCAATTCAATTCAATTTTATTTATATAGCCCAAATTCACAGCAACAGTCGTCTCAATGGGCTTCATCCCTGTAATTGTAAGGTAAAAATAGAATCAAAGGGGATTATAGATGCATAGAATTCATTAGGATAATACTAAACTTTAACTAAACTAAACTGGACATCCCTGCCCTTAGACACTCCTTTACAGTAAGGAATAACTCCTAAAAAAACGGAATCCGCAAAAAACGAAGAAACCTCTTTGGTGCCCACATGAAGGAGGGATCCTCCCCCAGGACGGACAGGCAATGCCAGAACTCCTATAGAGAATTAGCTTATCTAACTCTACAACTACATATTTAAAGTCCAGCAGATGATCTTCATCCAGATGAAGCTGGGGGACGGCTGGGGGCGCGAGACGAGCCGGAGACAGGATCCACAGCCAAGTGGAGGAGCAGACGAACCAGAGACGAGGTACACGGTTAGGTACAGGAGCACGGATGAGCCAACTGAAATCTGGAAGCACAGAGCGAAAGTACACGAATCACACTGCACCAAACAGAGGCATGGAGAACTAAATGATGAATAAATTATGAAGAATAGAGGAGAGAAAGAGAGTAGAAGTAGACGAGACTAGAGGACAGAACCCCAGTGCACCATAGTTTCCCCAGCTTAAAACTTCTGGCATCCTAGTGACAACTTTATTGTTATTGTTAAGTTTAATTTAAAAAAAATTAACAGTAAGGTAAATATTATCTGAACACTAGCTAGTCTTACAATAAGCCTGTAGAAAGAGAGAAACTGAGTCGGCCTCTCTTACATGAGCTGGGAGTTTATTCCATAAGACAGGGGCTTGGTGGCTAAATGCTCTACCTCCAACCGTACTTTTACTAATTCTAGAAACCACAAGCAGACATGCATTTTGTGAGGGAGGTGTTCTGTTTGGTTGGTAAGGCACTATGAGGTCCTTAATATAGGATGGGGTCATACCGTGTAACGCCTTGTAGGTAAGCAGGGGAATTTTAAACTTGATTCTAGAATCAACTGGGAGCCAGTGAAGTGAAACTAACATAGGAGTGACGTGTTCTCTTCTGTTAGTTCCTGCTAACGATCTTGCTGCTGCCTCCTCAACAAGCTGAAGACTTTTTAAGGAAATTTTAGGACATGCTAACAAAGCTAACAAAGAATTACAGTAATCCAGCCTAGACGTAACAAATGCATGGATGAGTTTTTCAACATCACTTTTAGAGAGTATATTTCTGATCTTAGCTATAATGAAGTGAAAAAATGCAGTTTTGCATGCCTGAGATATGTGAGCATTAAATGATAAATCCTGGTCAAATAGAACCCCTAGGTTTCAAACTGTGGAGTTGGAGGCTAAACTCACACCATCCAGAGAGACTATCTGAGCAGACAGAGCATCTCTGAGGATTTTAGGACTTAGTATAATGACCTCAGGCTTTTGTGGGTTCAGAAAGGAGGTAATCAATTGTCATCCAGGTCTTGATGTCTCTGATGTAGGCATTCAGTTTCTCTCCTAGATTAGAATACTTGTACTTGATTAATAATAATTAAAAAAGATTAGCTCCCAGTCGCATTTCCCAACAGTTTTGCCTCCTTTATCTGTACTGTTTAAAGAATGGATCACTCCACGTTCACAAAAAATTATGTTTTCTTCAACAACAGCTTCCCCCATCTGAATTACAGCGACATAAAATAAAAAATGGCGGTTAAGTTCAACTCTGTGTTATTTAGATACTTTGCCATTACAGACAATAACGATCTTGACGAACCGTAATATCATGAAAACCACACAGATTGGAATCCTCCTCACTGTTTGATCTATTTTTTTTTTTTTTAATGGCAGTAAGTAAAGACTAGAACTGAGGACATTTTACTCTGAGGAGACGCTTCCGGGCTACTGCAGCTAAATTATGCATTAATAACACCTCTGTATAATGTAATAATATAATATAGTTAATTGATTTCTTGTTAATTGGCGTCATTCTTGTAAACTAGGGAGTGAACTGCTCCCATGCAAAACTGAAGAATGAGAGTGGTTATAAAATTCAAAATAAATGTTGTTTAAACATTTGTTTAAACAAAAGAAATGAGAGATTTGCACAATGTTGCATGAAATAGTCTATATAAATGTATGTATTTAATACAATCCACATGGATTACAGGAAAATATTTTTAGATGTTTTTAGGAGAGATTAAGGATATATATATTTGTATTGCTGTTACTGTCACAAAACAAATAAAAAAATCACATTTGACAACAAATAACTTTAAGAGAAAACAGCAGGGGTTACCTGTCTGAACTGGACCAACTGGCGTGTTTGTGGCTCCTACAATTAAAAATTGTGGGTTGTTTGTAAATGGCTGGTTATCTGTAACGCCCTGAAGATCCGAAGGGGAAAAGTCGAGATGGGAATCAAAACACAGCCCTGAAAGACCAAGGAAAACACAAACCAGTGGGTGTGGAGGTGGTCATGTTAACCACTATCGACATGTTTACCTGCATTACTGTTGTTAGTTTGCAGGTAAGAAGGAATCAAACTGGGAGAAGCTGGAGCTTATTGTGACTGATCACTCTCTTCTGTATTTAGCTGCATCACCCTGGAAGTCATTCTATGGAAAACAAGACTGTATTTGTATAAAAGAAAAATGAAGATTTATATAAAGGAGCATCTGATCCTCCTTTTTGTAAAATAACAGCTTCCTTCTTTAAGCAAGCAAAAAAAAAATACTCTTGTAAGGAATTCAAAATATACCTCAAGTTTTTGGTAAAAGCTAAAAACAACTTCTTCTGGTTGAATATTTTCCATTTTTTTCTAACAAAGCAGAGCAAAACAAAACAAAAAAATTGCAAATTTATAGTTAAAAATGTTTTGATTAACAAAAATTTGTGTCCAAAATGCATTAATTTTACCAGCTATGATATATTTCTTCAAACAAGCACTAAAACTAACTTTAGCTAATCA
The DNA here is from genome assembly GCF_053564925.1 of Oryzias latipes. NCBI lineage: Eukaryota > Metazoa > Chordata > Actinopteri > Beloniformes > Adrianichthyidae > Oryzias > Oryzias latipes. Next base: position 12,724,972 of record NC_136256.1, on the reverse strand, counting down.
GGGATGTAGTAAATAAAGAACAACACTGTAAGTACTAATAGTCAGTTATGACATTTGAACGTTTTTTTTTAACTAATTGATTCAATACACAGTCTGACCTTCAACAAAAATAAAGAAACATTTGGGATTTAGTTTGAAGTAGCAGGCAGTCAGGATGTATTCAAATTTAAGCGGCATATTCTTATGGTGGTGGAAGCCAAACAATGCATGTTTTCAAAGCAAAAAAAGGGAGAGTGAAAATTTGTAATAAAAGAAATCACAGAAAATTTACCAAAGAGATTAAAGAACGTGCAAAGCCAAGCTACTTTGGCACAAGTAGCTTCTGGAAAAACCTTTACTTATTTAAAAGTGAGGCAAATATGAAGTGTTTATTTTTTGTATTTATCAATTAATTTAATTTGTATTAAACACAAATGGAATAAATGCACATTTCCCCTCAAAAAAAATAGAGCATATAAAAACAGAATACACCGGTGTTTGAAAAATTCGATTCCTTAAGGTTTCCGTAGTTTTGGGCGATACCATTTTTTGGTTGGGGTTTTTCTTTTAACGTTGCCGCGCTTTAGTTAATGTAAAGCTTATATCTATGATCTGTTGTTAATGAATTTATATTAGATACAATTCAGACAAATTACTGTTTCCTAAAATTCATACAAAGTATAAACACTTGTCTGTAACGTTCACCTAAGTCAAGTGGTATATTCCTAGTGGTTGGGAAGACCTGTGAGTCAAATCAGTACTGTGACAGCGGAGAAACCGGAGTTTTTAAACAAGTAATTACTGAATTAAGGTTAGTTGTAAAGTCTTTGCTTATAATAAGTAATCAGATTTTTTCAACATCAGCGCCACGCTTTGCCGTAATGTCAAGGTTTACGTAGGGAAACTTCTTGTATGACAATTTGCTAACTATAGCTGAGCAATCGTTAGCCGCCAGCTAGCTGGCTAATTGCTAGCTTTTGCCTTAAAATTGCCTTCAGTTGAACAGGAAGAAGTGACATGCTAACGCGCAGTAAGCTAGCATTTTAGCTCAACATCCTATTTTTGGATTGGCATTCCGCTAGCTTGTACCTTTTTTTTTTTAGCTAGGTTCAACAAACATGTCAGAGGGATGCTAAAATGGAGAGACAGCATTCGGTAGCATAATTGTAGTCACAATAAATATTGACGTGGTTTTTCAAGACAAATGTTGAGATGTTTAATGTTGCGTTATAGCAATTGAAATGAATGACGACAAACATGAAAGAACACATACAGGGCCTTCTTTCTCCCACTTGACGTAATAATTACAACTGCTTGCATTAATTTGAACGTTGATAGATTTTTTATGAAGTGTTTCGCTGCTGCTCAGAGGTTTTCTCTTTACTTTTCTCCAAAATATTTAGCTGTTAGCCTCTTCTTGTTGAACAGAATGATTATCAGACATAATAGTGCTATGGAGTGTTGTTTCCATGATCAAAAGAATTGTTTTAAAAATGTCCTTGTTACTATGTTTTATTTGGTAAAGATGTTCAAATCGTGTTATTGGTTTAATTTCCCAGGTGCTGTTTTGAAATCCTCGTATACTTTTGTTTTGTATTTGATGATGCTTCCTTCTTCTTCTTTTTTTTTACTATCAGTTTCTTTTTTGTCATACAGCCTTTATTTTGGTGACTGTGCTGTCAAAACAAACATTTAGAGACCCACTCCAGTAAAAATTGTGTTTGGTGTTTATAACATGTTCTTGTGGCGTTTTTCTGATGGTGGAGGACATAATATAAAGAAAATTGAACCTAAGACTGCATTTCAGAGTATTTTTTAAATTCAAATTGTTGTGAGTCAGGAGCAGATGAAAAACTGCTGTCTGAAAAAGATCGTATTTGTGACGTAGAAGCTACAGTGACCGGGCCACAAGCTCCCTGCTCCATTCCATTCTGATGCATTCATGTACGTCTCTGTTTTCCTCGTCTCAGCTGGAATCTGGCTCAAAACTGTACAGCTGGATTGCTCCAATATTGCTTCCCATTTTTGTTGCATTGGTAATGTTGGGCTTGGTGTGTGAGGGGTTGTACGAGAGTGGGAGAGTAGATGGGTGATGGAAAGTGGGGCGGACTGCTCTGCAGAAAGTATGGCCTAGAAAATGAAAGTTTTTTTTTTTTTAATTTTTTGGACTTAAAAGCTGCATAATCATAGTTAAAGGAATGGGACTTTAACATCTTTCAATATTTCCTGTTCTTTTCTTCTTTTCAGTCAGGCTGAAGGAAAAACTACAATGTCCTTAAAGCCGCGGGTGGTGGACTTTGATGAAACATGGAACAAGTTACTGACGACAATCAAGGCTGTTGTGATGCTCGACTATGTTGAAAGAGCCACCTGGAATGACAGATTCTCGTATCCTTTTAAAGATTTTTTTTTTTTTAAAGATTGTAGGCAATTTATAGCGGTGGTCCCAACCTCCAGGCCAGTCCGTGGGAGAGAGAAAAAAACACGACCTACATTTTTTCCCATTTTCTTTATCATCTGATTTTGAAAGAAGTTTTATTTGGGAAAAGTCCTCGACTCTCTTCACCACATTCCACTCATTCTTGATGCATGTTAAGTTGCTCGATCACGTTTAAAAAACCATCCTCTACTTTCTTAAAGCTGCTGCTCCGACCGTTAAATTGAGACCCCCAGGCTGGCAAAGTTCATTAAAAAAAACACATATGGAAAGTTTGTTTCAGTAGAAAAAAGTTTTAGGGACCAATGTCTTATTTATTCATTTATTTTTTATATTTGTGGAACCCTAAAAGTCTGACGAGGCTGAAGTTGGCATCAGATTTTTTGGCCTCTACTTTGACAGTTATGGGTTACGGGAAAATCTATATCCCTTTTTAATGGTTCCTACTTGAAATCTAGTGTACAAATAAAGTTTAGAGAAGTGGCAAATATTTCACAGAGGATGAAGATCGACTTTACCCTCAAAAGTTAAGGAAAACCTTTAGCTAAAAAAACAAATCGGACGGCCACTTGAACCTCGTTTCTTGTCTGACATTAAACCGGCCCATGGCCTGAAAAAGGTGCGGACCACTGTTTTATAGGGTAGATGGGTTCTTCATCTTTTTCTAAATACAGATTAGCTATTGTTGAGATAAATGTGTCTGAAAAAAGATGTTTTCTTGGTTTGTGATCCTGACCTCAGACACCAGCGACATTTATGCCTTATGTGTTGCATACCCAGAACCCCTGGGGGAAAGATTATACACGGAGACCAAAATTTTTCTTGAAAATCATGTCCGACAGTTATACAAGGTAAGCCTTTCACGCTCTTGCGGGAGAAAAAAAAGAAGTGCTTCTTCCCCCATAAGTTCTTGCTTTTTAGTAATAATATCTGAATGTACTTCTAGAAAGTTCTGGAGTCGGAGGAAAAGGTTTTAGTGATGTACCACAGATACTGGGAGGAATACAGCAAAGGCGCTGACTACATGGACTGCTTGTACAGGTAACTGTATTTTTTGACATCTACCAGCATGCAACAGGGTAGGGCTGGAGGACACTGCTACATTACTGAATCCATCCAGAATATATTCAGCTGTTAGATCTATTTATTTATTTTATTTCTATCCAAAACCAATTTAGTTAAGTTAGGGAAACCTGTTTTTACCAAAAAAAACTGTTCATTTGGAATACGGTGGAATTTTAATTCATGTTCATTGTAACATAAATAAAGGAAAGAATTTTTCAGACACAAAATATTGAAACAAAGAAGTTCTTTAAAGGGAAATCCAGAGGTATTGGATCCATCTTTTGTTTATTTAAACTCCCTTACAGCACTATAATAATTGATCCTTTGTAAATTATTTTCATTTTTAAAGGATAAATATTTAATGAAATGCCAGACACTGATTTTTATTGCTTTTTATACATTTAAATATCATTTGTACTATATGTGATATAGTGGCTTCTCACTATATCACAGTTCATCTTTTCCAGCCCTTTTTCTGTTTGTTGGTGCACTGTGTTCTGTGTCCTGATTGGCTGTAGACCCTGTCAGTCAATCTCCTCTGTGCCGTGTCTCCTGTATAGAATGGGATCAGCTTGATAGATGGATGTATATCTTCAATCCCAATCAGATCTTTGTTTTCATTCCATAATCCTGGACTCATTTTTATACGAAGGTTTGAACTTTGAGAGTTTAAATAAGAGAGAAAAGGGTGAAAATATTCATATCTGTCTGAGAAAAGTGTATCAAATGTGTAGTTAGGAGTTTTACAGCCTTTAAACATCTAAAATATTGTACTAAACAGACATGACTACTTCACTGATTTCACCTATCGTGGATTATTTTTAGAGTTACTTCTGAGGGAACACTGTATACTAAAAATCAATCAATATTCTGCCATTTTATACTAATAATTACACTGCCTGCATGACTTGTATTGTTATTTATACTACTATATTTATAAAGATCGCTAATCAGGGATGCCAGACAACTAAAAATTCGCATTTGATTTTTCTGCATTCAGATACTTCTTCCATCCTTAATCTTTAGTAAATGATTTTAATTCTCGAGTCTCATGTTTAAACTAATACTTCACCAGACACTAATTCTAACTATTTCAAATATCATCTTGCAAATTCTAATATGCTCACAGATGTTTTCTGTTCTTAACTGTATGGTTTTCTGATGTGTATTTATTCCCCTTACCTCTGCCCTTGCACTTAAATGACTTCATAGCGTTTTGTAAATGAGACCAGTGAGTGTTTGACTGTAACCTGAATTTTCAACAAATTAGTGCAGAAACAGTGGAAAAGGAGGAGCAGCCAAAGGAAGTCAGACAGACCATCAGTCAAAAAAGGAGGAAAAAAATGTCAGTTTGGCAACAAACCCCAAAGCCCTCATTCATTAGACCCACTCCAATGAAAATATTTATGCAAATGTTTAATATTTTCTTTTGCAACACAAAGTTTTGTGTGCAACGTGGTGGCATTAATATTACTCCATGCAAATTGAGCTCAATTGCATTTCTGAGTATTCGTTTATACAAATTGTTGTGAATCAGGGGTAGAGGAAAAAAGTTTTTTAAAAAAGAGCTTATTTGGGACGTAGAAAATACGCTGGGCGTGCCACACACTTCCTGCTCCGCTCCATTCTGATACATCCACTCGTAGACAAATAGATCCATGCACGTCTTTGTCTGAGCTTGCATCTGGATCAGAACTGTTTGGCTGGATAGCTCCGATATTGCTTAACATTTTTGTTGTACAGCTAATGTTAGGTTGGAGGTGTGAGGGGCTCTAAGCCAGCAGGAGAGTGTAAATAGAGAACTTTCAGGAGCTGGGAGGGAAAGGGGGGTGGGGATGATCTGCACCGTCAGTCCCTCAGTCCCGCCCACAGCTCAATTTTTAGTGGGCCACTGCTGCTCAGCAAACAGGTTTTTTGGATTTTGGCTAAAAATTGCATGGTAAAGAAAATAATCTGGGAACGCTTTAAAAATAGATGAAAAGATGATAATAGGATGTGAGGATACACGGTAAATATTTGGATGTTTCCACCTGTCATCTGCTTCGTCAATCCCCATTTGTGTCAAAAATAAGAACCTAAACAGCAACTCTGTACATTTATTTTGCACTAAAGATTAAATAAAAATCTAACCTTATGATTTCAAAATGAACTCCTCCTAAAGTTAAAGTATTTTTGTCCATTGAACGGCTGAAGTATGAGGATGTTTGCAATCCAACGGAACACCAAACTAGTTATAAAGTGAAAGACTCTTTCTAAATGTTTACATCTAATTTCTCAGGTTTTGCACAGATTCTGGATTTAAGTGTAATATTTTCTAAATATTTGACTGATTAGAGGTTTTTCTTTTCTGTTCACTCATCATGAAATTGACTTTCTTTTAATGTTGCAATTTTGTAAAACTGCAGAAACATTTTCTTTTTAACATGTTTCTGCCATCCACTCATTGTACAGGTATCTCAACACACAGTTTATCAAGAAGAACAAACTGACAGAAGCAGACCTACAGTATGGTTATGGCGGCGTGGACATGAACGAGCCGCTCATGGAGATTGGAGAGGTAGATTTGTTCTCCTTCTTCTTTTCTTACATCAAATCACGGGAGGGGGGAGAATCTCTGAGTGACCTCATGAACCCAGACATGTGTTTGTCAGTGCTTTTGCAGAGCTCTTTAAAATGAATAAACCCGATCTCTAAACATCACCAGTGTCTTCCATAATGTAGCTACGAGGCTAAAAAGCTTCTCCTCCGACGAGCGGCAGGAGTGGCAGGTTTAAGAAAACTCTTTTGGATCATTGTCGAGCTTCCAATGTGATACATTTCAAATTAGAGGCAATGCACACATGTTTCTTAAACCAATGTCGTTCAGTGTGAATGCAGCTTTACTGGGAGAGACCGAAACATAGTAATGAATAATAATTATACACACAGAAAGCCCTGTAACACTTGTGTCTTTTCTTTCCAGTTGGCTCTAGACATGTGGAGGAAGTTGATGATCGAACCTCTTCAGGCCGTCCTGATCAGGATGTTGCTAAATGAAATCAAAAAGTATGTTTGTTTTGTTTATACTAATTGTTAGTTATTATAGTAATGTGATTGATCAACTCAATGACCATGTGGTAGTGTCCATCCTGAAAAACTTTACTTAAAAACCAGTTTTTGTATGGGAACATTTCTTTATTTTTTACCCCATCCCTCATTTATTTATTTATTTATTTATTTTTTACTTGTCCTGTCCAACAGCTGGGCAGGCAGATGAGAGCTGACGGCCTCTTGTGTTGGACATATTTTACTTTAACAAGAGGGGTTATTAATCTTCAGACAAACCAAAGGTCTGTCTGAATAAACCCCTTTTGTAATTGAGGCCAAACTTTATTCATTTCAACCATGTTTGAAAATCTTTGGTGTTGGACCGGACAGAAAAGGGAAGAAGAGGGAGGGATGTTAGAGAGGGGGGGGGGGGGGGTACGAGGGTGATAATAGGAGGGGAGGGGGATAAGACAATGAAGCAGCATAGAGCAGCAAGTTTACTGGTTGTTTATCATTACGGTAAGGTTCAAATGTAGTACAAAAAGGCCGGGGCCTGTCCACACACACACTCAAATGTTAGAGTGCAGTTAAATATCCCCAGAGTTACTTTAGTCTCACACTCTTAAAGTTATTATTATTAAATAAATGTATTATTAAAATTCAATCCTGTTTTTAAATTCCTGGATTAGTTTGAAATAAGCGACTTTTCATGCTCTCAGGATTTTCAGAATAAAATCTCAGAGTGAAAAACAGCAGCTCTGACTGCACATCAAAGTTGACTCAAGTGTACATAATGTGAATTAACATGGAGCTATGGATGTGATTAAGTTACCCACAATTCCTCTGTGGGTGTAAATAACAGGCAACAATTGCTGAGGCAGATTGAGAATGTTGGCCCGAGCAGATCGGATAACCGAACGCGGAGCTCTACGATTTCTGGTTTGAGCTTTGGAAGTCCAGAAAGCAATTTTTTATTTTAAATTTAAATCCCCACATTCTTTCAAATTTTGGGCTTCATTGTTCGCCGTCCAGTTGGAGCACGTCCGCCGTTAGAAATATAATATCGTTCGGTCATTACAGCTGTTCTGATTCTTTCTTACAGTGATCGCTGTGGCGAGAACCCCAACCAGAAAGTCATCCACGGCGTTATCAACTCCTTTGTTCACGTTGAACAGTACAAGAAGAAGTTTCCGCTAAAGGTGAATAAAAAAAAACATCACTACCTTGGTAAATATCCCCCTAAAACCGTAATTATTATGAATTAAAAGCTGATTTTTTGGGGGGCGGGGGGTTCTTTGTTGCAGTTTTATCAGGAAATCTTTGAAGGGCCTTTTCTGATGAAAACCGGGGAATATTACAAGCAGGAAGCCTCCAATCTAATGCAGGAATCCAACTGCTCTCAGTACATGGAGAAGGTAGGACAGCCGGGAAATAACTCAACCAATGCAGCCGTGGGAAACGCTCCGGCTGGCAGCAGGAAAGCCCGGTTCGGCTTTCGGTTTGTTCCCAGACGGGGGCTGTGATTGTTGTAGAGGATCTGTTGACGGAGTATTAGCTCTGCTTTTAACACAACAGTGACCCCTGGGCAACTGTTGTCTGCAGCTGCCATGACTGCTGGAACGCTTTGGTTCTGATCCAGGAGGACTTTAGTTGCTATGCTGAACAAAGATGAAACCAGCTTCTAGTTGAATTTAAGGGTTTTGTTCTCTGTGTCACATATTTTTAAATCCTATCTCCCCTACACTCATTCTGGGTTTTTCTGCTGATAATTCATCTAAATGGTGCATTTTTAAAGCTAAAAGTCTCTTTTGAAGCCCTTTGAAGGGGGGTTTGCTTATAAAAGATGCTACACAAAACAAAGATGACTGACCTGAATTTGCCCACAAAGCCTTGATTTTTATTTATTTGTTTTTTCAAAAAATAAAAAACCTCTTGTTTACTGAATCTAATTGATATTCATTTCAAGGACTCAGCCGCTGCCTGTCTGTCACTCACACAGCTGTAGTGTCTATCACACAATCTATGTAATTGATCTTAGTTATCTGAGATGAGACCCAGTTGGTTGCGTTTGCGCTTTATGGGCACTATAACTTACACCACCCTGAAGCTGCGTTCACACCACATGTAGTTTGCGCGACTGGGTGTCTACTGTCAATTCTAAGTCAGTGTACGCAATCAGAGGTCCTGCGGCGCAAATTGACTGGTGGGTGCGGCGGGATAGACTAGCAGTTTCAGGTGGCACAAAGCGGAGGAGCGTGATGTTTCCAGAGTTCAAATATCTGAACTTTGGCGAAGAATTCACACGAGCGATTAAGGACTTAGTTTGGGCCTGTGACACGTTAATGGATAGATCAGCAGAAGGAGTCCAAAACCAACATGGAGGAGAGTCTGATCGTTTTCTTCCCCAAAACGTATGATATTTTTCTTATTTGTATTGAGACAACTCTATATGAGATATACAGTCAAAGCTTCCTTGGAACATTGAGGCTAAAAACGATAGACCGTAGCTCCTCCCACACACAACAGAATCGCCAAGTTTATGGGCAGATTTTTGGACAAGCGTCGAGCAGCTAACTAGTTGCACGTCAAAAGAAAAGAGGGATGCGTGAATTTGACCCATGAATCACATTTGCTGTGAACGCACCCTTAGACCTGGCATTTGTTAGTCTGCTACGGTTCAGGAGTGAGGATCGTTTTCGGTTGACGCTCAATTCCCACTCAAACTGTGCCAACCGCTGCTCTCTTTGTGCTCGTCTCCGCCCTACAAGGTCTTGGCGCGGTTGAAAGACGAAGAGGTCCGGTGCCGGAAGTACCTGCACCCCAGCTCCTATGCCAAAGTCATTCATGAATGCCAGCAGAGGATGGTGGCCGATCATCTGCAGTTCCTGCACGGGGAGTGCCAGAACATTATTCGGCAGGAAAAGAGAGAAGGTCGGTGTGCCGTTCTTATTTGTTTAGTTCCTGACGTCAGTGATGACGTTTCATTAGCTCATTGGTTGTTGTTTCACACAGACATGGCGAACATGTACACCCTGCTGAGGGCTGTGTCCAGCGGGTTGCCTCACATGATCCAGGAGCTGCAGGTTCACATCCACAACGAGGGCATCAGAGGCACCAGTAACCTCTCTCAGGAAAACGTCAGTAGCACAGCACTGTCTGAATGGGTGCATGTTCTCGGATGCTGAAAAGAATCTGTCCCTCTAATGTGTGTAGATGCCAACCCTGTTTGTGGAGTCCGTTTTGGAGGTCCACAGTAAATTCGTTCAGCTCATCAACACAGTCCTCAATGGAGATCAGCACTTCATGAGTGCCCTTGATAAGGTAACGCAGAGAAAAAGGGAATTATTTCTCCTGTAGAAATAAAAAGTAACACTTAGACGATGATGTTGGCTTCTCTTCCTCAGGCTTTGACATCCGTCGTTAACTTCAGAGAGCCTAAGTCCATCTGCAAAGCTCCGGAACTTGTGAGTACAGACGCAGACACGCAAGCACATGTGCGGTTCGGGTTCCTCGCAGGTCATTGACCGGGTCGTTCCCCTCCTCCGCCTTTCCATGCAGCTGGCAAAATACTGTGACAACTTACTGAAAAAGTCTGCAAAGGGAATGACGGAAAATGAAGTGGAAGACAAGCTGACCAGCTTCATCACAGTTTTCAAGTACATAGACGACAAAGACATCTTTCAAAAGGTAATTACGGATTGTCATTAACGAGTCTTTGTAAAGCCTTAGTCACTCAGGGTTGACCCGTATGGGTGCTGTGGGATTTTGGGTTGTCTAGGTGGGGACGGTGGTAGACAGGTGCGACCGCATGTTAAGGGAAGCGCAGGTGGATCTTCCCTTAAGCCTTGTACAGCCACCTAAAGGGACGTCATAAAAATGGAACGATTCTTGTGCGTGTGGGAAATATATTGTGAAGTATTTGTAAGGCTAATAATACTGCCTTACACCACACTCTAGTCCAGGGATGTGCAAACTACGGGCCGCCTCCATGTTTGGTCCGGCCTCCTAAACAATATCAGATCCACATTGTTTTTGTTTTTTTTTCAGTCTTGCCATGCGATCAAAACCCACATAGAACATATTTGAATCCGTCCTTCTGCCGTCTGTGCCCCAATTTGAGCCAATCTGAAAATCCCTGTCAAGTAGAACAGAAGACAGTGTTTCCTTTCTACGTCGCAGTTCATCTTTTGCGGTTTCGCTCACTCGTTAGAGAGATCATGCTCTTCTGTGTCCTGATTGGTTGGATATCTTGTCAATCAATCTCCTCCATGCCGTGTCTCCTTTACAGAAACACGGAGCTTTTCAGATCTACAGAAATCTTTGATCTTTGTTTTCATTCTAAGATCCTGGACTTAATTACTATAAAGGTTTGAACTTTGAGAATTTAAACAAGAGAAAAAAGTGGGAAAATGTTCATGTCTGTCTGAGAAAGAGGGCAGTGAGGAGTTTTACCGCCAATAAACTTCTGTAATCCTACTCCGGAGATTTCCTCGTTCACGGTTATTTTTAGAACGTAACTCCTGAAATAAACAAGGAAACACTGTGCTGGTGAAAAGGTCACGCAGATACATGTCCAGCTGCAGCAGAAGACCTAAGAATTTGACTTTTTTCATCATCACTGGATGAGAAACACGCGTGCAGCTTACCTACCTTGTAGAACTGTATTTCAAAGAAAGGACTTTATGTTTACCAGTTTGAAGGAGAAACAAATGTTAAGTTAAATGCCATGTGGTCGAGAAGGGTAGGTACACTACCTTCATGCTGGGGCACCTAAGATAAAAAGTTAGGTACAACCAGTGCAAAAATTCTAGACCCTAGAGTCTAGAGCCCCGCCCTCAGAAGTTCATACAGCAGACATTCGCAATGGAAACCAGCCAACATTAGAATGAACTAGACTGGGTGATTGTGGATACGATTGATGCGATGGCTGGTCGCTGTGAAGTATAAACCGGCGTGAGGGACAAACAAAATTTATTTATGTTTTTTTTTACGTTTTATGTTTTTGGATTTTGTCTTTTTTTTACCACATTTTGCCACATTTTAACCCAGGCATCTAGTCATACATGCTATAAAAGAAAATGAATGTGGTCTGCCCTAAACGTTTCCCTGCTTACATCTATCAAGCCCGTCCAATGTCACGCCCCCAAGAGCCATGTACCCCACCGTGATTGGTCGGCTCGTCAGCTCTGCACACAACACTGTAAAAGTGCCGTTCATGCAAAACTCGTACTGACGTTAAACTTTCATATTAAGTTGGGGGCTGCAAATATCACCTGTGGGGTTTGAAAAATCCTGCAGGCCGCCAGTTTGAGACCCCCTGCTTTACTTTTTACTCTTTAACCCCTAAATAACAGGCTCTTTGAACTACCGTAACTCTTTGATGTTATGCACAACAAATGTGATTCCAACAGATTAGGACACAGAAATGCAACATTTTATGTAATGCAACGACGTAAAGCTGCACTTCTTTGCAACAGAATCAGGTGATTTACATCTACTTTATTACTGTAAAGTGTTGCAAATCAGCGCAAAGCCTCTTTTTTCAGCCTCAGAATCCATTGAAATTGCGTTGATTGCGTGAACGGGTGAAGAGTTTTGCATCGTTCACACTGAGCACGACTCGCACGCTTTTCTTTTGACGCTGGTTTCTGAGACAAGCTCTTAAACAAAGATCCTGATTGGTTGATGCAACTTGTCTTTGTCTTCAAAGTTCAAATAATTGAACTCCTGACATGCTGTGACGCCCAAAACACGGGGCTGTCCGGCTGCTGCAATTAGGACCTCTGATTGCATCTGTGCATCGACTTGACCTTGAAACTGGACGCCGCTGACACATAAATTGGCGTGAATATAGCGTTACGCTTGTCCAAAGAGTGTCAGCACTAAATCTTTGGTGTCAAAAGGTTAAGCTGCTGTCTTCAGATATTGAAATGTTTCGGCCCTGGGTGGGATGGCCATTAAACCCTTAATGTGTCGTTTAACTATATAGACTATTTCTCTGTTTTCTGCAGTTTTATGCCAGAATGTTAGCAAAGAGGTTAATACACGGCTTATCGTTGTCGATGGATTCAGAAGAAGCCATGATCAACAAACTAAAGGTAAATTCTGAGCGGTCGGATCCTTGTTTGCCAGTTTTTGTGTGCTTGTTCCTCACTTTCCTAATGCCCCTTCTGGCTTCGCAGCAAGCCTGTGGCTATGAGTTCACCAGCAAACTCCACAGAATGTACACAGACATGAGCGTCAGCGCCGACCTCAACAACAAATTCAACAATTTCATCAAGACTCAGGAGACGGTGGTGGACCTGGGAATCAGCTTCCAGATCTACGTTTTACAAGTACGTGGGGGCAAAGTCGGGGTTTTTTTTTTGCATACACACATAGCAGTTTGTTGACATTTTTTCGGTCTCGTTTCAGGCTGGAGCTTGGCCCCTCACACACGTCCCCTCCTCGACATTCGCCATCCCCCAGGAGCTAGAAAAGAGTGTGCAGATGGTGAGCTGCGCTACTGAGCTGTAGACCGAAAGGAGCGATGACAAGAGCACGCTTTTGACTCCACCCCTCTTTTTTTCTAGTTTGAGTTGTTCTATAATCAGCACTTCAGTGGGCGGAAGTTGACTTGGCTGCACTACCTCTGTACAGGTACCAAACAGTTGGACTTTAATGTGTTTACCGCTGAGAAAACCAAACCTGGGCCAGTTTCAGCTGCAAATTTTCTCCAACAGGCGAAGTGAAGATGAACTACCTGTCCAAGCCCTATGTTGCCATGGTAACCACCTATCAGATGGCTGTGCTGCTGGCCTTTAACAACAGCCAGACGGTGACCTACAAGGAGCTACAAGACGGCACCCAGATGAATGAGAAGGAGCTCCAGAAGACCGTCAAGTCCCTCCTGGATGTCAAAATGCTAAACCACGATTCAGAAAAGGTTTTTGATTTCCCTTTTGCTCGACCGTTTCTAGGTGACAACTTTGCTTCAACCTGTGAAATGTTCATTCGAATGCGTCACCCCTTCTGTCTCCACAGGAGGACATTGAAACGGAGTCTACGTTTTCGTTAAATATGAGTTTCACCAGTAAAAGAACAAAGTTTAAGATCACCACATCCATGCAGAAAGACACACCGCAGGTCAGAGAATCGCTCTCTCTACCTTCCAGCTTTTCTCTGCACGGTTAGCGTGTAGTAAAACAGCCAGATTACGGATGCCGCCGGCGCTTTGTGTCCCTGTGACTTTTCAGGAGATGGAGCAGACGAGGAGTGCCGTAGATGAAGACCGTAAAATGTATTTACAAGCTGCTATAGTGAGGATCATGAAAGCTCGCAAGGTCCTCCGGCACAACGCCCTCATCCAGGAGGTGAGTGGAGATCGCCGTCATTCCAAACGCCACCTGCAACATGGAAAACTGCAGGAACAAGTTGATCCTTTGACGTAATAACTACTTGGTTTTAAATTATACATTAAAACATTAAGAATTCAGTTTAAAAATAGAGTTTACGTTATTTCTAAATATCCTTTATTTTTATCCCCCAAATGTTTCCTGCACATCCCGTCCATTTATGTCACTGAATTTGTTTGTTACAGTATTTCCCATGAGTATTTCTCTTTAATGAACTTGTTTGTTTTTATTCGTTTTTTACGGTGGCCGACAGGCCTCACACTACGTACATAGAAACAACACAACAGCATTACCCGCAACGCAACGGCATAACCGCAGCACAACGGAAATGAGGACTTTTTGTTTCCTACTGGCGGAAAAAGAACAATTCAGTTTTAAACTATTCGGCGCTCCTGAGAGCTACGTGACATTTGGACAAGATTAGGGGGTTTTCTTACTACATAACGTAATTTCTTACAAATATACCTTTGTCTAAAAATAGAAATCTACCCAGCTCTCCACATAGTGACATCTGCATCTAAGGCTCTTAGTCTTTTTTTTTTTTAATTTACGACTTAAACTCTTGTAAATTTACGAGAAATAAGTCATAGATTAACGAGGAAAAACACCAACGTTTTCCGTTTATCGGAGCCTAGCTTGAAGATGAAATATGTGGAGCCTTTTGTGAAGCTTTATTTCCGGATTATTATAGGTTTAAAACAAAGATATTCTGAAACTTTTGATGACTCAAAATCAGATTATTTTTAGTGGAGCCAGCTTTCCTGGGTTCAGTGTCAGTAAAGCGGAGTTTCATATGACAAGGAACTCAGAGACCCGTTTGGGTGTAGAGGACCGCTGCAGCCTTTATTCTCCTTTTCATTCACAAACCCTGAAGTTCATTTGTCACCTTACGTCATGAACCTGTCATCAGATCACCAATGTGGAAGTAAACAGTGTTCCATACGCCCCCTCCTGTAGATGAAACGTCCCGTTTCAACATAAAACATTAAGGATGCATGAAAATATTCTTTTATATTAGCATTAGAACGTTGACAATCCCAAAAAGTGCTCCTCCTCAGACGGAAGCGTCACACAGACGTAGAAAGAAGAAAGCATTGAAGTGGAACGCTGCAGGGACACCCGACGGCTTCACGATCGGGCTGCAGAGATCCTGCAAACCACCCATCAATAAATAAAACATTGATAAATCATGAATCAAATGAGCTTCCAGACATTTGGAACGTCATCAATAAACATTCAGCTCACCTGTTTCATTGAGTTTAGTAGGTCTGCTCTGCTGCTGCGTGGCGTTCACCTGCTGCTCTGTATGCTCACCTCCACTTTAGTCTCAAAAATTACAAGGTTTTCTTCTCATAAATTTACGACTTAAAATCTTGTAATTTT
The DNA here is from genome assembly GCF_053564925.1 of Oryzias latipes. Lineage (NCBI taxonomy): Eukaryota > Metazoa > Chordata > Actinopteri > Beloniformes > Adrianichthyidae > Oryzias > Oryzias latipes. The sequence continues at coordinate 12,709,687 of NC_136256.1, read as the reverse complement.
ACTTTGTTTTTTTGTGGCCCTAAAACTCCGTCGTATAGAATAGTTTGAATCAGTAAATTCATTGTGCGGTTGCCAATGGTTACTTTTTAACGTTAAGAGCCACTTAAAAAATATTCAGGTTTTTCAAAACAAAATGCAATATATTTAAGCTGATATTTCCTTCATTTACAGAACATTCTCAACTTCCAACAGCAAATACTCTGATGCACTAACAGCAAGTCTTTGTTTTTTAAATATTGAGCTTTTGTTTATTGGTCATAAAAAGCAGTGCAACAGCTATTACATAACTCCAATGTTTAGAGATTTTTATGTGCAGGTATATTTTAAATATAAATATTTGTGAATACTTTTTTTTTTTTCCCGCCGGTAAGAAAACAAAAAGTCCTCATTTCTGTTGTTCTGCGGTTTATGCTGTTGCTGCGGTTATGTCGTTGTGTTACGGGTAATTTCGTTGTGCTTCGGGTAATGCCGTTGCATTGTTTCTTTTGTATGTAGTGTGAGCCCTGTCAGCCACCGCAGTTTTTTAATATTTGTTGTGTAAATGAAGGATGGACAGAAATGTCAAATCCATATTTGAACGCAGGTGTTTGGACGGCAGAATTTCCGACCTCTGGGCCGCTGGTGTTTCTGCTGTCGAGACCTGAGTTGACCAAAACTGAACAGAAATGATCTCCTTAGTGAAAATATATCATCTGAAAACAGGGAATTTAGGGTGTTCTCCATTTTTGTTGGTGTTTTTATAAGGCCTTATTATTCTTGTAAATTTACGACTCTTTCTCATAATTTTATGACTTTATTCTTGTAAATGTATGTAGTAACAAGAAAAAAAAAAACCACAGTCTAACTCCACGTCACGTTAGCCGTGTTAGCGTATTCGCAAAAACACCCAAACTCGTTTGGAACTCCTAAAAAAAAAGTGACAGGCCTTAATGTGTGTTTGTTTTCTCCATTCCTATGATATTATACTCTATGAGTTTTGTGCAATACTGAAAGCTTGTTTTGTTTTGTTTTTATATTTAAGAAATCTGTTTTCTATTAAATCATTGTTCAAATGTCATCACATATTGCCTAAATTCCCCCTTTGTGCTGTTTGGAAGAGGTTTGGAAAAAAATGTTCAAACAAGGAAAATCTGAATTTTCTTGCACCTGCATGTTATTGTAAGCTAACGAGTTTTCCTGATGTTTTATTGGTTGTTTTGTGCAGGTCATCAATCAGTCTAAAGCCAGGTTTAATCCCAGTATCAGCATGATCAAGAAGTGCATTGAGGTGCTCATCGACAAGCAGTACATCGAGCGCAGCCAGACCTCGGCAGACGAGTACAGCTACGTCGCATAGGAGGAGGCGTTCAGGGAACTCCTGCTTACAGACTCTTCAGCCATTTGATTGATGGGCAAACAGACGTTAAACCTTCTAAACAACAGCAGCAACAAAACCCCACTATTGTGGAGCGTCTCCATCATGACCGAAGCAGGACTGGTGCCTCCATCTGTGGAACAAAAAGAGAAGCGATCGTGTCACCTCAGATTAAGCCGGCTTACTCATACTCCTCCTCCAGACGTCTGATTTTGAAGCTGTTTACAACGTCACCAGTGCCACGCCGCTGTGGACGTCAAAGAAAATGCCTGTAGCCGTGGGGGGAGGGGGGAGGGGTAAACAAAAAAAGGAATAGAAATAAAAAACAAACAAAAAAACGAAAATTAACAAATTAGTTGACATCAATTATGCATTGGTGGCTACACATGGAAACCATGCTTTCTTTTCTCACGTTTGCAGTTGTTGTGAGTTCTTTTCTTTACATGTACTGAAGTTAGGAAAACTATTGTAATAAATCTGGTATACTGACTATTGTATCTACTTTCAAATATAAAAAAGAGGTGACAAACATGACATTGCTGCTTGTCAAATAAATAAATAAAAACACTGAAGACTTTTATCTAAGCATGTGTCCATTTTAGTACTTTTGGGTTCATCTCAAATTGGTTTCCTTTTAACAGGAGTGTAAAGTGGGAAAACCCATAAACATCTTTTTAGTTTACTGCCTAAAAAAAAGAATAAAATCTGAAAAAAGAAAACAAAAACAAGAAAGTCTCAGAGTTGAAGTCCTTAAATTCTACCAGAACCGGCAGAACATTCAATTACTGTAACTCTTTGTTAGCAGCGTGTCCTAAGAGTTCCTTAAGAAGTCTCCAGCTTGTTCAGAATGCAGCAGCTAGATTGTTAGCAGGAACTAACAACTTCACTGGCTTCCAGTTGATTCTAGAATTAAGTTCAAAATCCTCCTGTTAACCTATAAGGCCTTACATGGACCGGCCCCGTCATATATTAAAGACCTCATAGTGCCTTACCAACCAAACAGAACACTTCCCTCCCAAAGTGCAGGACTGCTTGTGCTTCCTAGAATTACTAAAAGTACAGTTTGAGGTAGATCGTTTAGTCACCAAGCCCCTGTTTTATGGAATAAGCTCCCAGCTCATGTAAGAGAGGCTGACTCAGTTTCTACATTCAATATTAGACTGAAAACATTCCTCTTAGGACAGGCTTATTGTCAGACTAGCCAATAATCAGTGAATATTTACCTTACTGTTAAAATGTTTCCTGCCTGCATCTTGACCCATCTTCGACATGACTCGACTTGACTCTTGCACCACACACACTTCAAGGGTCGATTTGATCTCATTGCAACCACACGAATATTTTCAAGGGACCTCCAGATCCTGCCTGCACTACAACCCATCCACAACCGTACCCAGAGACCACTGACAAGACTCCCCTCTAAAGAAGGGGAGTGGGAGTGCTTCCAGATTCCAGTTGGCTCATCTGTGCTCCTGTACCTGACCAAGAACCTCGTCTCTGCTCCTGCTCCTACACCTGGCTGTGGATCCTGCCTCTGGCTCGTATGGGGCCCCCACCTGTCCCCGACTCCATCTGAATGAATATCATCTGTTGGACTGTAACCCTTGTGCTATCCTAGGCACTTTAACATTGGGAGTTGGGTCATCTAGACCCACTAGACAGTGCTCTGAACCTTTTTTCTTCAATGATTTGTGATCTTCACTGGTGTCCATGGATTACATGAAATCTTTCCACCTTTATCCACCTTTGTCATGGTAGGGAGAACATGTCAAAGTAAGGGTGGGGTCATCTAGACCCTAGACCCTTGTGCTATATATATGTAGTTGTAGGGTTAGATAAGTTAATTCTTCTCTATGAGTTCTGGTAAATTGCCTGTCTGTCCTGGGGCAGGATCCTTCCTTCATGTGGACACCCCTGAGGTTTCTAAAGTTTTCCGGAATCCGTTTTTTTAGGAGTTTTTCCTTACCGCGAAGGAGGATCTAAGGGCAGGGATGTCCAGTTTAGTTTAGTTAGTTCAGTTTAGAATCTTTCTGTTGAAATGTGTGTTCATGATCCTTTTGATTTTATGTTTTACCCTACATTCATCTGCACAAAGCCCATCAAGACGACTGTTGTTGTGATTTTGGACTATACAAATAAATTTGAATTGAATGAATTGGGGGGGGGGGGGAGGAGGAGCAGAAATTGGTAACATGTTTAAACATATTGCATTATTTCTCCCTAACATTGTATATTTGAATGAGATTAATTTAAATCAAGTGGAAAAAAGGGAAAATAAATTATTTTGAAATATGTGGGGGGTGGGACACAATATATTTAGTCACGTCACATCACATGATCCGCGACCTTTTTGTCCGGCTCGACGTGGACAGCTGTCCATGGTACTGACGTAAGCAAAGGTTGTACACAATGAGTTATATCACTGAGTGATATAACTCATTGGTTGTACATACCCCGCTGCTATTGCTAATAAGCTTGCGCCTTGAATTTCAAGATGTTTTTATGGCGTGACTGAGCTGAAGAAATATGCAAACGCGCCACATCTTAATGAAATACACCACTCTTTCTGTTAAGTTCAAGCCTGCTGGGGTTGTCATACATATAGTTTGTCAGCTAGCTGTATTGCATGGACCTCGTGGCGCAACGGTAGCGCGTCTGACTCCAGATCAGAAGGTTGCGTGTTCAAATCACGTCGGGGTCAGGTCTTTTTTGTCACAAAAATAGTTTCATTTTAATTACCTTAAACGTAAAAATACCACACTCAACGTATAAAAAAATTATAAGTTACCTTCTACTTAGATTAATTGTAATAATTCTGATTATTATCACATTTTTTTACTGAATTTCAGTTAAGGTCAAAGATTCACCCCTATCAAAAACAAACAAACAATTGTTTACATTTTAATGTGGAGGTTTATGACTTGAACTGTTATTTTAGAGCCTGCATGTTACTACAGTAAAGAGGCAGTGAAACAGTGACAATAGTAACATGGGAGTTAACAGATGTGCAGGATTCTTGAGTTGCTTGGTTGTGACATACCTGCTGTGACTGTGGGACCATGTTGGAGCATGCCAGAAGCAATACCTATAGCTGTTAGCAACACGTGCACAGACTATAGTGTGTCCTTTGTGGTGTTTCTTTTTGTTTGTTTTATTTTGTTTTTTTTAAGGACAAGTCTGGAAATGTATGGATGAGGAAAATCACAGATCAGAAATCTGAAGTGTGGGAGTCAGGAAAAAACATGTTTTTAACCCTTTAATACCAGAGCAGTAGCTCCAGTGTACCAAGCTAGATTTGTTGCAAAAGTATTGTCATAAAAAAGATGTAATACTTGTCAGGGAAGAAAAAAAAAAGACAACAAGCACAAAATCTTTTTACAGACGGGCAATTTCTTTTCTACAGAAACATTTTTACAGACGCACAAATTTTGTAATACAAGTTCAAAACTTTTTTTACGGACGGAGAATACTTTTGAAACAAATCTAACTTCATACTAGTGATGGGAAATACTACACTTTCAAGATTTGATACGATTACATTTTGCATAAAACATTTGATACCAATTATTGGTAATTTTGTATTGGAGATTTTTTTCTTAAGCATATTATTAGTTATCCTAAACAAGCAAATACCACCAAAGACAGGCCAGATAAAAACTTTATTGTGCAAATTTCAAAGTACAAAACTTAGAATTCATTTATTAACATAAACATGAATAAACAGAAATGTAAAAAATAAATAATAAAAAGAACAACAAAGTGTCTTTATTGCTCAAATTAGTATTTATGAACATCAGCATATTAACATTTTCATTTTCTGGATAACTATTTCGTCCTGCCGTAGAAAAAAGAAACGTCCTCTCCGGTCGATCAGATGTAGGAAAAATTTAGATGTTTTTTTGCCACTTTACACAATAAAGGAAATGCCCACTCAATTGTCTTTCCACCAAAGAAAAGGCCCCTCGTTCTTTGGGATCCCTTTTGCTTTTTCGTCCATACTTCTGTGCGCATTTCAATACATGCATGTGCGTTTGCTGCACGATTGCTCTCAGAAGCCAAAACCCGAGTGTCAAACTCCTGCCACCATCCTAAATAGGGTAACAAACGCAAGTCATGTGACTGCTGGAACAGTTCAATACGCTGTGAACGAGGGGAGTTTCGACACAAAACACAGGAGTTACTCACTGATTAATCAAAAATACCCAAAAGTGACCCACTCACTTGTTTATTCATTAGTAAACAATACTTTTGGTGATGTTTGGTAATCGATACTTTAATACTTTGGTATCATTATTTCATATTAGTATTGTTATTCTATGGAAACTCTTCAACCGTTTACGCAATTCCAACAGATTCTGAGGAGGACAAAGGCCGCTTTTTCGTCATTTTTCAACACTTTACTTCAGTAATGTCCTCCTTATCCCTTGTGCTATCCTACGGGGTCCAGATGACCCGATCCTTACATTGACATGTTATCCCCTACCATGACAAAGGTGGAGAGGATTTCATGTAATCCATGGACACCAGTGAAGATCACAAATCCTAAAAAGAAAAAAGGTTCAGCGCTCTGTCTTGTGGGGTCTAGATGACCCCACTTCCAGTGTTAAAGTGCCTAGGATAGCACAAGTGTTACTGGTGCAACACCCATGTGTGACAGTCACAGTCCAAGAGTTGCTGTAGGTCAAAGAGCGTGTGAAATTTAGGTAAAAAAAACAAACCTAATTCTTGGTGACAAAAAAATCTTCTCATAAAACGCCAAACCCCAGGAGTTGGACCTCTGCCACGCCTCCAGACGATGTGTGGCTTTAAGGCACAGCGCAGCGAGATGCAGATATGTTCAGTGTCGAAGACAGTCGCACACCGCTCTTAAACTTTCACCCACTGCTTTCCTGCATTCCTGGCGTGCATTGAACTTACCCCAAACAAAGCCTCTGGACTCTCTGATAAAGCTGCAAAGCTGCTTGTAAATGGGAAAAAAAGAGTAATTGATCATTGAGATAAACAGAGGAGGAAATAATCAGTGAGAAAAGCTACTTTTTGTTTGCCAACGATAAACATAAGTAAGAATCTTGCCACATCTCTTCCCAAAGTGGCCACTAGGTGGTGTTAGCATTGCAGAAGTAGGAGCACAGGTCAAATGCAGCCTCTCATTCAGAACTTTCATGTTCTTTGGATTGAGACACATGTTTACTGCTGAAGCTTACAGTTCAGTCCAAACCCAGCAGTCTGGCCCAAATGAAGAGGCTTTAGGAGCTAAAGTTAGAGCATGATTAAACACTGGGGCCGCCTTAGGCCCTCAGCATGATAGCGGAAAAAAAAAACTTGCTTCTTGCGCTTGTGTCTACGTTTGTCCTGTTGGTGAACAACGTCTCATGCAGAGTCACAGCTGCAGCGAGACGCCCCACAGAGAGGCTGCGGCATTTGTCAGCAAATTGGGTCACATGTTATCTTCATCCTCAGAGATGTTCCTCTTCTTCAACTACAGGTCCACTACTCATTGGGATAATATTCATCCCATTAACAGATGTTCTGTGAGCAAATGATGGAGTTTATTCAAAGAGGCTACAGAAATAGTGTTTAGTCTTCAAATAAGTTAAAAATATGAATTAGATATGGGAAATCTTCACTTAAAAAATGTTTTTATGAAATGATTGTGCAACTCTGGGTGTAAGTGGGTCATGCAATGCCATAATACCCGCCTGCTCCATCACTGGATGAATGAGTGAAAAAATTAATAAAAACACAATTAATTTGTAATAAACATGTAAAAATCCCTTTTTATATTTCAGGTTTTTTTTTTTTAAATCAGTGGGAACAAAGAGAGTACTCATCTGCTTTGAATAGGAACCTAAATAACAATAATAATAATAATTTTGAAATATGAACGAAATATTGTCTTGAGAGTGGACTTGACTTTTGGGAAATTTCTAGGAATGACCGTTAAAACAAACAAAAAAACAATAAGGAGCCCCAAACAAATAGATCTGGCAGGAGCTCTGAAGTCCTTTGTTACATCCACAAATTGGTTTGAGACATGCGTTTGCTGATAGTTGACAAATATTTAATGAAAATCAAACTGTTCCAGTGATGATTTTCAATCTGTAATATTTTCTCCTCTATACTCTAAGATCTATTGTTAAACAGAAGAAAAACCCATCTGTTAATGGATTGCAATTGAAAACAGGATTCTTTTCAACTGGAATGTCAGAAGAGTCAAGTTTCATTTCAAATTAATGCTAAACATCCACGACCTCCTGTTACACTGTCCCAAAACAGGTCAGATAAAAGAATTGAACAAAACAAACACAAAGTTTGAAGGTTACAACTTGTGATCAGCATTTTTAGAGATAAACATATAAGTTTGTGAAATTTGTTTGCATGGTAATATTCAACAGCTAGAACGGTGTGATGCAGTAATGAAAGCAATCAGACCAGCTGGAAATCCAAACTAACCAGTGTTTTCTGGAATCCAGAGTTTATAATCTGATGCTATTCGTGTTCCCCGTTCATTTATGATGACCAACACCTCATTGGGCTACCCCAACAACGTGCAAATTTGTCTACTTTATAAGTATTTAATTGTGTTACAATGTATAGTAAATAAGCGTTAACTATTTTACAACATGTAATACCGGTGTAAAAATATATTTCTGCAAAAAAGGGTATGTAGTAAATGTATCACATGCTATGCACATGCAATAAATATATTATAACATACCATGAACAAGTAGTAAATGTGTTACAACACATCATACACTTGTAAGAAAAAATATTATAAAAAAATACTAATAATTAATGCATGTGTTATTTATAGGTGTGTAATAAACATGTTACAGTATATAGGAAATGAGCAAGAACATCTTACACCATATAATATATTTGTAACAGATACATCACAGCACACGAGAAAAAAAGCGATCCAAACTGAAAAAAATTACAAGAATAAAGTGCTAAACTAACTAATTGAATCTTTATTTCTTTTTCAAGTGACCGTGGTATGAGTGGGTTAATGGCCTTTGAAGTGTGCATTATCAAAAGTAAGTGTTGGATGGTTCCTCCAAGGCGTATGTTAATTTAGGATAGTAGTCTGCCATTAACCCTTACTTAACGCACGCCGTGGAAGCCTGAACCATCAGACGTAAATCAAGTGCATTCATTTCTGTTATGCCATGGTCCAGGTGAATACTCGATTCTGATTGGCTGCTGGGTGTGCATTCAAAAGTGATAGCGCACAGTGATAACCGCACGCCCCAAAAAGAAGTTCCGGTCACCTAGCTTAAATTTTTTGTATCACTGCACCGGCTTCTTTAAAACAACATTTAGCTTCATCATCTGGACAAAAACAAGCGGTGAGAGGTGAACTTTCTCTCTCGCCTTCATAGTATGCATTAGAACTTTTTAATGCGCTTCGCGTTGGACGGTTCAGGCTTCTGTGGCGTGTGTTAAAAAGTGATAATGCACACTTCGTAATGCACACAGCTGAGCCGGCACCAACCTCAACTGCAGCGACAAGAGATAGCCATATAAATGCTGGTTTTCACTATAGGTTAAAAAAGCATCAGTTCAGAGAGAAAGTTCACCTCTTACCGCTTGTTTTTGTCCACATGATGAAACAAAAGTTTGTTTTTAAGAAGCCAGCGTGGTGATATAGAACACCTAGGTAAGGTGACCGGAACTTCTTTTGTTCATGGTTCATTGTTCTCACTTTTTAATCCACACCCAGCAGCCAATCAGAATCAGGTATTCACCTGGACCATAGTATAAACATTATTATAAATATATAATACCTTAATATAAATATTAGTGCACATGTTATAACACTTTATAGCTATATAATACAAATGTTACAACAAATAGTAAAAATGCAGTAAACAATTTTACAACATGTAATAACTATGAAAGAAATATATTACAGGATATAGTGAAAAGTATTTCACTTGTTGCAACATATGATGCAAAACAGCAAAAAGAAAGGTATCAGGATGATTTGCAGAAATACTGTTCAACAGTTGAAAGTTTTTCTTGACCCATAAATCCGTAAGCACCCGAACCGACCCCAGCTCTGCCGGTTCGGGAGTGTGTGTCACTGTGTGCGTGCGTGGTGGATCCGGAGCCCGCGCTGGCTGGCTGGCTGGCGTGGGGCGCATTCCTCGTGCCTGCTGGAACACGCAGAGTCAGTTGTCAGCTGTCCAGTCGTGGAGCTCCTCGCTCTTCTCCCGGGAACTTTCTCTCTGAGTCAGTCAGTCAGACTCGGCGCGGCACGCGGAGGACGCCACGCGCCGCCTCCCGCAGCTGGATCCGGATCTTCTTCTTCTCTTTTTGGATTTATTTCATCCGGGAATGGTTTTCGTGGCGTGGACGCGGCGTCTTCCTCTCTGGAGTTAACGACACTCTGCTGGAGGGGAGGGGGGGGACACAGAGATGAAAGTGACGGTGTGCTTCGGCAGGACGCGGGTGGTCGTTCCGTGCGGGGATGGCGTCATCAAGGTCCAAAGTCTGGTCGAGAAGGCGACCATGCGCTACAGGAAAGCCATTGCAAAGGTGAGTGCCACCACTCCCGCGCGCTTTTCGTGGAACGTGGAAGTGGATCCACGCAGGAGCAACATGGCGCTTTCCCTGGAGGAGGGGGAGAAACAGCCAAGGCACCTGGCGGCTCCCACAACCGATACCAGTAGAGAGAGAGAGAAAGAGAGAGAGAGACCCCCAGGGGCCCCTGATAGACCAGAAAAGAGGGGGCTCTCAGTGAAAGGGGGGTTCTGATGAACCAGCTTCACTTTCTCCTCTGCTCATCCGTAAAGCTGAGAAACAGACGGGTCCAGACTCCAGTTCTCGGTTGGGTTGCGGTTCGGTTCCCCCCCGTCCATAGGAAAAGTCAGGAAACAATGGAAGCCCGAAGGCGTTGAGTCAATTCCGGAAGTGTCCTTAGGTTCAAACAGGCGCGAACTGTGAACTCAAACTTCCAGGTTGAATCTGTTCCTCAGAATCTTTCTGACCTGTGAAAACCTCCGTTTCTCAGAGTTAGGAGCTCTGTCTGTACTTTACTGCTCTTCCAGGTCGTGTCACACCGTCACTATGTCCATTTAGCCTATTTACCACTAGGAAATATTGGTCTTTCATCGTACACGCGAGATATACACGAAATATCTGTTTGTGTATTTTTGGTTGGTTGAGAATTACACAATTGATCCCTTGTGCTATCACTTAAACATTGGGAGTGGGGTCATCTAGACCCACTAGACAGTGCGCTGAACCTTTTTTCTGTAATGATTTGTGATCTTCACTGGTGTCCATGGATTACATGAACTCCTCTCCACCTTTATCCACCTTTGTCATGGTAGTGAGAAGACGTCAATGTAAGGGTGGGGTCATCTGGACCCCACAAGATAGCACAATGGTTATGTGTATTTTGCATTTGTAGTTTATACAGACTTATATGTAAATCTTATGCAGTTGTACTTGATTTTAGTGAGATGCATAGGAACATTTCCACGACCGTTCCACGTATATCTAACGGACTTTTCACGGATGTTTTATATTACATATATGGCGAAAATATAACCTTAAAATGACAGAATTGATGAACGAATCACTACTAAATGACATAAAAACAGCACAATAGTCACATGCGGTTCCTGATTTACATTGATTTATGTGTTCTTTGCTTGGGTTGTTCGTACTTCTTCCATGGTTTTAACGCGGTTCATACGTGATACATCTGTGAAAATTTCACATAAAGGCCACAACTTCAGAATCCTTTTTTCAGTTGTTTTTGGCAGTTTTTTTGTGTTAATATACTGATATATAAAGTAATAATTAACTAATAATTAATAATTATGAAAACATTTGCTATGTGCATATACTTTTTTTATTAACTTTTTCTGTCCAACAGCTGAGCAAACAGGAGCTGAAGGCCTCTTGTGTTGGACATATTTTACTGTTACAACAGGGGTTATGAATCTTCTGACACAAGGTGTTTATTTGAATAAACCCCGTTTAAAATTCAGGATAAACCTTATTTATATTGATTTTCTTTGTGTCAGTTTTTTGTTGGACTGGACAGAAAAGAAAAGAAAAGAAAAGAAAAGGAGGGAAGAGGAGAGAGGGATGTTAGAGAGAGGGGGCATAAAATCATATAGCGTCATGAAGCAACAAGTTGCTGGATGTTTATAATCATTACTGTCAGGTTTGGATGTTTAACAATCTGAAAGGGGCAGGGCCTGTCCACACACACACTCTAATGTGACCAACATACCTGTTGGATCCAAAAATGTTCACATACACACATGTCAACATGTACACAATATAACTAATATTCACACATGCATACTTATGCCTTCAGACCAACACATGTGAGACATTCATTCAGTCATGCAAACTGTTTGTGCAAAGGTGAGAAAGCACCTGTGCTCGAGTGAGTGTTTATGTTCTTCTGGGGTGGATGATGGAATGTATAAAGAAGGAGGGAGAGTGCCCTGTCATCCCCACACCAAGACCCCTGCAGCAGCAGCAGCAGCCTGGACCCCCCAACACCCACACAGTAGCAGATAGAGAAAAACTATCCCAGCAGGATCGCCACAGACGCCCCCAATGCCAGAGCAGGGAAGCATAGGGGGACAGAGAGTGTAAGCTCCAGCCCGACCAGAAGAATAGCCCGTCCTCTGCGCCTGGGTGGTCCAACGCCCCGGAAGAGAACCCCCAGCCCCAGACAAGCAGGCCACCACCATCCAGGAGTTCTGAGCATCCCCCCAGCCCAACCCAGGCACAAGCCTGGGCCCCCAAGGGAGACCCGCACCACGCTCCAGGCAGCCACCCACCCAGCCTACAGGAGGTCCAGGAGAGAGCAAGGCAGGGGCTTGCCACTCCTGCCCAGGAGAAGTGGGGGTCCCCAAGGAGTGTTGTAAACATGGCTTGACAGAGCTCACCCACAATTCCAACAATGTGAACATATATATATAAAAAAACACCCCTCTGCGGGTGGTTTCTCACCCAAGGTCGAGTCCTCTACCAGAGGACTGGGGGGTTGAGGGTCCTGCAGTATCTTAGCTGTTCCTAGCACTGTCCTTTTCTGGACTGAGAGGTCAGAGGTCTTTCCAGGGATCTGTTGTAGCCACTCCTCCAGCTTGGGGTTATACTGCCATAGTTTAACACAGACTCTGCTTCCATTTAGTATTCAAAAGGATTCTTGCTAAGGAAGCAGCTCAAATATTAGAATTATGAACTGCTTTGGTAACTCAATAATTGTTGTAGACATAGTGAAGAAAACACAGCACACAACAGGGGTAATGACAGATTCGACAGCAATACTCCGCTTTTGGATTTACAAGGTTCTAACTGAAAACAAAATCGTTAGGGTTTTTTGGAAACGTTTTTGCCAAACCTGGCCAGAAATTAAAAATTTGACGTAGGCCTACTGGTGCCAGTGCTATTTTCTGTTTTAACGCTTTAACATCTTTTGATCTATTGTAAAAGCGTTCCCAGTGGCCTTAGAATTTTATTTTGTAATTTTTAGCCAAAATAAAAAACATTTTTTTCTGCAGAGGAGTTTATTAGAAGTTTGCCTCTTGGTTGTGGGCGGGACTGTTGGCACAGAAGTAAGCCTCCTCTGATGTCCCATCATTCCTTTGGTTATTCACTCTCCCGCTAGCTGACAGCCCCTCACAACCCCAAGGTTACATTAGCGGTGTAACCAAAATGCCGAGAAAAATCGGAGCTATCCAGCCGTACAGTTTTGAGCCACATTACAGCTTGAATAAGGAAAACAAAGACAATTCCAACTGTCTACGTTGTTTGATTTCACTTTTCGGACAAGCTGCAGTTTCTTCTCTGACTTCTTCTGGTTGCTCGCCATGGCGCCACACATCTTGCATAGAGGTGTGTGCACTCAGACATACCCATGACAGTATGAGTCCTTTCATTTGCCTTGTCATTAATCAGTGATTATTTTGGTACATTGCAACTTATTGGCACACTTATAAGCTGCAGACAAAATACACTATTATCAAAATGTTGATACAAAAAAAATAAAACTCCTATAAGATTACATAGAGTCTAGAGCTTTAAATCTTATGTCCTGTTTGAGGCTGTAATGCCTCAACGTTGTTTAACAGTAATGTTATCTTTTAAGATAATATCAGTTTTAGGAACTCAAAGGCAACCGTATCCGCGTTCATGCCTCTGTTTACAGAGGCTTCAGAGTTTTCCTTGCTTCAGCAGAACACAGGCGACTGTTTTATTGATCCATGCAACCGTGTGTTGAAAGTGTAGAGCTGGGTTTTTCTTCTGGAGGATCCTTGATCAGCACATCTACAAGCGTGACAATCCAAGGTTTATGACCGTGAGGAGACCGAAATCCGAACACAATCTCCAATTCTGCATGCAGATTTTGGACGGGTAGTTCCCCATCTGTATTTGCGTCTGATCAAAGTTAAAAATAAAATTATGATGCAACAGATTTGTTGGCACGTCTTCAAAGGGTTGGTGACAAAAGGGTTAAAAGAGCCATCATCCGCAGTGTGGGTGTCGTCTTTGACGCTTGATGTGCGCCTCCACCCACCCCACGCACAACACTAGCGCCTCCATCCAACTCTTTCCCGTGAACCATCTGGGAGTTGCAAAACATTCTCTTGCACGTGTTACTCAGCTGTATTCAGAATTTGCAAGAGGGGTCTTTCAAAATAAAAATAAAAAAAACCTCTGAAGCAGCTAATCTCAGGCAGACAATGTCGCTCTGGAGTACCTGATCTTCTTTGGGGGTGGGGGTGCTGGGCTTGATTTCTTTGTTTCAATCCCAGGGGACCTGACAGCAGACACAAGCTTCCTCTCAAGGCACCATTGACTTCAGAGTCAATGTGGTTGGCGGTATGCGCAGCCATGAAGGATTAGCTCTCCTCACGCCTCTCCACCCTCCATGCGGCTGCCTCCTCCGCTCAAGCAGGGGGGTAATAGCCGCATATTTACCTCCACTCAACAGCAGCAACACCAAGATGATATTTTGTCAGCTTTGCTGTCTGCATACTAAAGGGCTCTCGGAGGAAACAAGGATCTGAATTGGTCCTCTTGTGGCGTGTTCGAGTACCCCGCCAACAAAAGGGAACTCAAATGTTTAGCCACTAGATCCATAACTTGTGGGCGCAGGTCTTTAAAGAGTTGTAAGATCTTGTTTGTTCCCTACATCCCTGTCGTCTCAGCATGATTTAGAGCTAAAACCCTAAAGTACGTAATTGTTCATCTTCCTCTTAAATCACTCTAAAGTAAGACTTGCTAACACATTGGGGCGTAGTCGCTAAAATCCCGAAATACAGCTGTTTTTCGACAAACACACAGAAAATAATTTTTTTTTAGCAATGAAGTCCTCTTCTCTGTAAAACAAAACAAAAAATGCTATGTCAAGTTAGCACACAAGAAGGCCTTTCAAACTAGGAATACTTTCACAAACGTCCTTGTATCAGCCATTTTTTTATGACACCAGTTGGATTTAAAGGGACGTTTCAGGTTAAAAAAAGAATGTGGTCTTGTCATGGTCAGCATCAAAGCTTTAGATTTATTAGTCTTGCCTGTTTAAGTTTCTCTAAATTGCATCCTATCTAATTCATTTAGCTGATTGCTGTAATTTATTTCATTTCCTTTGCTAAGTATCTGTTGTCCAATGTTGTGGATCGACTTCAATACAGTCTTGATTGGCAAAAGCCAAGGAATCAACAATTTGTTCCTCTGTTTCTGGGCAGCAGGACATTTACCAACATCCATTTGCTTAGGTTTTAAACACAACCATTCCTCTCACCCAACCAGCCAGCTCTGGGAATCTGAGCGGAAAATGTATTCCAGTCTTTGAATCCTCATATTCCCATTCAAAGAGCTGACATGAGCCAAGCCCTTCGCTACTTACTACAGCTCTGCAGAAACACTTGCGAAGTGTGGGAAATGCCTCAGAATTGGCTGTTAGTGCTTATTACCTCACACCACTCCGGGGTTATGTAATAACCTTGAGCTGCTGAATTTAAATAGGTTTATGGAGGACGGGTAAAGTTAGGGATGCTATGAAATAAACTGGAGTGGATGACAGTGCACTGTTCAGTGGAAGACAGAAAATAACAGATTGAATAACCTCTTACAGACCCTCTTGCACACAGATCTGCACTTTGACTTTGTTTGAATGTCTCATTTTTGTTTTTTCTTTCTTCATCTTCTTTTAGCTAAATCCCAATTCTATGATAAAAGCATCTTTTAAAGCCAAACCGAGTAAAAAGATTTGAGCGCTGCAGATCTCTGTTTGGCCCCTAAAATGGAAATCGGCCCCAATCACGCAGTTTCAGACTCAATTGGAATGGGATATTGTAACCCAATCAGATACATATTTTATTATTTAATTATTTTATAATTATGATCAGCACTCTGTATTTCACGCTTATTGTTATCGATAAATAATCCACTAGAAGTTTTTTCATGTCAGGATAACAACATTTTATTACCGTAAAGGAAAAAAACAGTTTGGTAAAGTTAGCAAGATATTCCCACATTCTTACTCATTATAATTCTTTAAAAAAAAATTTAAAACTGACATCAAGTGTCTATATTGATTTGTCTTAGCTCAAACAATAACCTATAAAGGTATTTGAACTGAAAAAAATGGGGGTTTATTTACTTTTAATGATATGGGCGGTTTTCATGCTGCCAACAGAAAGATGGCAGTTAGACGGCCCCAAGGGACCGTCTGCAAAGTGCAAGCTCCAGGAAAGAGGGATTTAAACAAAAAATCCATAATATCTCAAAAACAACCAAAACAAACAAATATTTATATTAATATTAGCTAGTCATGAATACTCATCATTACATTATTCAAGTTACATCAACGATTTTAAATGAAAGTCATCATTCATTTTATACATTTTTAATGAAGATATGAATCACATGTTCAATAGTTTTAAAAATACTAAAGTTATTTTCTGTGTTTCTTGCAAATAGTTAACTTTTTCCTTGATTGTTCAAGCTGCCTCACAGAAGTGTTGTGTTGAAATGTTGAAATAAAAATCCAATGAGTCAGAACTGGACCAAGGCCAAAAAACCCTGATCCCTGCCTAAAACCCAAGTTGGACTTCAAGTGAAGTGTTCACATTCAGAAACCTGCAGCAAAACAACCCAGTTTGTAGGAAAAAAAAAGATGACGGGGGAAAAAAGCCTTAATTTAATGCAGGGATGGCTGGTGACAACTTGGCAAGAGCTGCCTGTGAGTAAAAAAAGGGCGGCGATAGTAAACACAGTAATGAAATCCAGGATGTAGAAATGGGACTTTGAAAAAATTCAAAGTATTCAGAGATTGATTTATGGATTTCAACTATGCAAGCTGCTGGGATGAGTTTGGGCTGAGACAGTGACTAAAAATGAAGGTCAGGTGTTGGCTTGGCCTGAAGCTAGTTTAGACCTCCAAACGAAAATGTATTCCCACGTTGGTCTGACAACAAAATTGTAGCTCGTCACCTTAAACACATGCAAACAGAACATCTGAGGTGTTTTGGAAATGACCAAATCTGGGAACATCTCTGATTGACAGTCTTCTTGATAAGAAACTAACAAGCTCTCACAGGTTGGATGAGGGAAGGGTGGAAACGTTGCCTTACAAGACCCAGATCGTCTGCTTGTCTGTGAGTGATGAGGTAGTGAGTGCACTGATAGATGTATTTCACTTTGAGGCCCAACGTTTCAAGTTTTGGAGGCTAATTCTTTACAATTTCTAACATAAACAGCTCTGACTTAAGTCTGACAAGCTCTTCACTGGTTAGAATGTCTGACTTTTATCATTTTTGAAAGCAGTTTGGTTTATTGAATGCCTTTCTGTCAATTACCACAAATTAGCAAAGCCAATTGAATGAGATGTTTTCCAGTAATGTCAGTGTTTTGTTTCATATCCACCTTTATTCGATACAATTAAATAGACAAAAAAAGGGAACCCTTTAGCAGTCACTGGAGTCTGGCATGAGAAACTAAGTTTGATTGACACAATGGACTCTGTTGTGCTTGTGAGCGTGTTCAGACTAAGGCGGTAAAGTGTAGGTTTGTGTTGTTTGTCAGCTTTGCGGTTCTCTCCTGTCTTGAATAGATATGATGTCACCAGCCCTTCCAAAAACTGGCAGCCTGACAGTGGTTTGTACACGCCCACCAAGGTTATTGTATTGTGTAGGCTTTAGGAGTCACCTGTCAATCAACTCACACTACCGTTTGAGTGGAGATTTGATTTTAAATACAAAACAAATGATAAGGTTTTACTAAATGTATATTTACTTCTGTTGTTGGTGCGCTGTACTTTGGAGTAAGTGAGGAGTAGTTTGTTTGCCTCTAGTGGTTACTTGGTGTACAGCACCACAAACCGCAATTATTCATTTCTCCTTCATGATAAATTTTCAAACGGTTAGCACTTCCGTGAATTGAAAGGGACACCATCCAAACTTCACTACCTAATCCGAGTCCCTGATTGGTTAAACTTCGACCTGGTTTACCTTTGCGTATTGTACGTAAAACGAGAAACTTGCTTAGCAACGCGAGAACCTTTTAGTTTTAAACAAGGAAACCCAAAACTCGTGTTTACACCCGTTCACATAGACTTTTCATCGGAAGTACGCTTGAATGTGCGTTGCCAAGGGTGGTGTTAGCGTTTTTGTTTTTTTTAATATTGTTTTTTTTAAGTTGTTTTTTAATCCAACTTTATGTTGATTTATTCTCCTGTTGACTCTGTAGGTCTTTTTTTTGGGGGGGGGGGCTTATGCATAGTTTCCCCTCTTTGTCCTGGTGCATTTTGAATTCCCACTAGAGCACATCTTTAAACTGCTTCAATAAAGCGTATGCAAGAAAACAAACTACAGCCGCAACAATTCTGTTTCTCAAAACAGATCAAAGTGAAGTGGAAAATCTGTTGTAGATGCTCCATTTCCATGGGGGTCAGTCTGATGCAAGGTTTGAGAGTGGATCTGAAAACAATGACTCCTGCCACATGAAAGAGTGGCGTAACACTTATCTTATCTAACACCCCTCCTGCACCTTGGATCACATTGAAAAGACTTCAGGGCTCTCTACAGAGGAACATGTGTCCAAGTGAACATGCAGGTGCTGATAGACTAGTATTGTGTTTATGTGGGAGTAACATCTGCAGAAAGCCAAACATTTTGGATGCTTTTTTTTTTTAGGCAGAGCAAAGTGGGTTTGTGGCTTCTGCCGGAGAATGCACCGGCCATACCAAGCTATTGCGCCACTTTTAGACTCAGGGTCAGCATTTGTTGTCAATGCGCTTTCTCAAATTCTTGTCCTTTTGGTTTTGTTGTGTTCGTCCTTGGTCCTTGATACTTGAATAACAGAAATTCTTATTTTCAAACTCATGTACAGAGTTGGAAACCCATAGCTAGTTGTGAAGTTTGCCGTGTCTTTCATTCTTTCTTTGGAATAACCATACTGGGACCACAGTGACATAGCAAACCTCAGCTCTGTTGACCGGCCAACTTAAAATTTTTTGGTTCCAGTCATGATCTGCTGTTATCTTAACATGCTGGTTAAGACAAACAAGCTTATCATCAGCTCTTCCATCAGAAGAGGTGAAAGGAATCTGAACGCGTTGAGATATTCTAATTTAATGTTTACTTTGTCTTTGAAATGTTCATACAGTGTTTTTTTTAATTAAATTGCTACACATTTAAAGTTTGCAACATCTTTTTTTATAATCAACATCAGTTTTGGAAAAACAATAAATAACCCAAAAACCCTGATTCGCTGGTAGATACTTATCAATGGTTTGCAGTGATTTGTAGAAATCTGTTGAACGTTCTCGTCATCTTTTCTGCTGCATTTGATTTGATTAGATTTGACTTATTGTTTTATATCAAGCATTAATTCATTAATACACAGAAATTCAAAGAAATATCAGAAAAAAATCATTCAGAAAGAAAGCAAAACATTGTTTAAAAAGCAAAGAAAAATTAAATAACAGAGTAATTATGCATAATCATAAAGAGATTTTTCAGTATAATACAAACTTAGGTCACAGATTCATTAAATATAGTGATTATTAACTAAAGTCAAGTACAGTCTTTTTTGCTTGAAAAGGAGTGAAAACAAGTGAACTTCTATAATGCCACCCCTTTTGAATTATTTCATTTTATATTTTGCAATCTTGTCATAATCCGCTTTTTAAAGGCATACAATACAGAAATTGAAGAAGGGGTTGACAACCCACTCACAGTTAGACTCCCTGTTATATGTCAAACGCAGCTCTACTAAAGCCTTAGTCACATGCTGGGGTTTTTTTGGTGTCCAGGGCCTTTGGAAGGTTGTCGACATCTTAAAGGAAGCCCAGGTGCATCTTGCAGTTAGTTCTCTTGAGGCTCGTTCGGGTACCTCAAGGAATATCATAAAAATTGAATGTATGAATGAGGATTGAATGAATAATGGACATATTGTAAGTGCTTTGAGCATCTGGAAAAGCGCAGATGAATCTAATACATTATTATTATTATTATTGTTGTGTGTGTGGTAAGTGTATTGTGAAATATATGCAAGGCAAATTTAAGTTGCTCGCGCTTATCACACTCATGATGTACAAGTAATGCTGTTGTAAAATAATCTTACGCTACACTTTAGCCGTTCATAGGACCGTGTGCAAATGCTGCACGCCTAGGGTGCAAAGATGATAAATAAGTGTCTGAAGGATCCCGGAGGCTGTCCGCACAACTATAATCTAATTTCTCCAAGTGTTTGTCAGTTTGCGCCATAAGGGAGGGCACTCCTATCGCATGATCTTAACTTAACTTTATCTGTTAAGTGTTTGCTGCCACCTGTCACCCATGGCATGCCCGTTGAATAAAAACGTGCATGAACCTTTTTATTCTATGGGCTTACCAAGCAGTCTATGACCTTGCTTTTTTCGTGCCACGTACAATTTTGCCCATTTTCCGGTCACACACAACCTGTATCCACCCATAAAGGCAGTTCAGACTAAGGCTCAAGATGTCTCCTCTAAAGGAAACTGCTATTGTTGCTTTTAGGGTGAAAAGATTGAGTTTGCATGTATCTTTATGCAGCTATTGCCAAGGAATAGTGCTAAACCTGTAGGATTTGGCAGCATGATTTCGTAACTCGGATTACCTATCTAGTATGTCAGTTTTAAAGGAAAATGCCAATTTGGTAATTTTACAGTTCCCATTTGTTTTCATCCCAACCCTGCACTTCCATCTTCATTTACCTGACACACACCCATTTGTGAACACAGCCGTCTGCCAAAGATAATGGGTTAGCTGCAGGAAGCCTTATCATTAAGCTCCTTTCATGCAATTCTTTAGGTCGGGCTGGTTGCTGAAAAGCTGTGTTTGGGAGTCCAAAAGAACTGGCTTCAATGCCTGAAACATGGTAAAACATGTCAGAGGACGCAGTTTCATGTTGCCCAAAAAAAGCCCTCAGTAGGTCTTTTTTTAACCAAAGCTAGAAATGGAACCCCCTTCTTTACAATGTCTATTTGTGTTCATTTCTGCTACATTTTGAAATCTATTCCATCTTTTAGCAAGAAAGCTGAAGAGAACAAGATAGTCCATAAATTTCATGCTAGCTCAATTGGAACTGTGAAAACACAGTTTCCCATTTCCAGCCAGCAGTCTGACAAATGAAAGGAACCATGAACACCGTGTCAGGCTGTTACTACCGCTGGCTCGGAAGATGGGTCACATGACACACATGCAGGCTATGTAAAATGGAAACATAAAGCAATATGTCAGCATGTTGAATTCAAAGCGACTTAGTTGTAAAAAAGCAAAACAAAACATGCTTCGCCTCCTTTCAAGTACCTAGTTATATAATTCTGCATTTGGACCGTTCTAAAAAACTCTTAATGGAGAAAGTTGAGGTGAATTTTTCAAGGCCAAATTCAGAAACAGTTGGTAGTAGAGGGTCATACAACCGCAGTTATTCATTTCTTTAAGCTTTGGTCAAAAACAGACCAAAGGTTAAAGCAAGTTAAGTAGTGTTTCTATTACCGACTCTTTTTGCAGGAGAACTTTGCACTAGTTGGGTTTCGTTTTTGTGCAACCCACATGTTTTTGTGTGATGACATGCCCCCGGCTGAAGTGCTTTTGTTGTGTATTTAATCAGTTAATTGATTCAGAAAAATGTAATTGAAAGTACATTTTGTTTTGCATTGGTTACATATTTTTTCCTCTTTTGCCTCAAGCTAAATCCAACAGAGAGCAAGTTGTTGCAAAGGCCAACTATGTGGTTTGTGGTGTTTCAACATGCACACACACTATGACAGGCTCCGCTGGGTGGGATCCAAGGTTTTGTTAATAGAACAAACAGAACGTGTTCACCAAAGGATAACAGGCTGCAAAGTAACACACGTTTCAAAAGGAACATTTGATATTTTTCTAAAGAGTGTTATTTCTTCAGATCATGTAAGAAGGGGTTTAATGGAGCCTTGTGTATCATAAAACTGACTGACAAATAGCCTGAAACCTTGACTTTATCTTTCTACTGGTTTCTACTGAGGTCTAATCTGAACAATAACCTACACAGATTTTTGTGTACCTACTGCCATATTTTATTCAAAATCCTCATGGCCAAAATATGATTAATTGTGTAATTAGCCAGGAAATTAATGTTCTTTTGATGCCTTAAAACTGGTTCATTCCTAACTATAAACAACCCCAAAGTAGTATTTTGATCCGCTTACACATTTTGTAGTATTCCTCTAAAAACATGCTCTCTGAGTACCAGCCCCTCCCAATGTACGAAAACCAGCTGGTTCTCACATTGTGACATCATGAAGTGAGGAACCGCCCCTTCCAGGAGGAGTCTGCAATACCAGCACCGCCCCCAGGCTAACACACACACCTCCACGGAGCTAGCGGTTGTCGCCTAAACTCTTTCCCTTTCTATGCAAAGTATGCACATTCATCTTTGCAAAAGTTTGGATGTTGTTGTTTTTTTCGTGGGAGGAACGCAGACACGCTGCCGAGGCCGGCTCTAGGATGACGTCATGAAATGGGCGGCACCCACAAGGAGTGAAAGGCTCAGAGATCTAAGCGTCTTGCTTTCGGGTAGGAAAAGGAACTGCAAAAATAACTAATGTCATATAAATAGTCATTCTTTAGAATGGAAAAGGAAGTAAAATATTATCATTTATATGGATATAGTTTACTCTGAAAATCTTAAGAAATGTATAATATAGGCCCTTTAAGAGCTCAAAGTGGATTTTGCATGATAAAGGCCTTTTAAGTCTATGTGGTTTGTAGAGAAATTAGTTGAGTTACAAGTATTTCTTCACATTAAAAATAAGCTTTTGTCCCATTAATACAACTTCATAGAAAGGCTGCTAGCTTCATGCTTGTACGTTAGCAACAGATTACTAGCATCACAGAACTCATTTCTAAAGAGCTCTAAACCTAACAATTCACAAAAACAAAAAAACGAGAAATAGGTAAAAAAAAAAACGTAATTTGATTTCTTGACAATGAACATGGGCCTTTACAAGATTTTGACAAGTTTCTGACAGTCAACATCAGCGATTTTGCAACAAGTTAGCTAGCAGTCACATGGTGAGTGAGGCGTGTTAGCTTAAAACTTGGTGACTGCAGAGATAACAAGGAAGCTTGTTATAGGAAAACAGGAATAACCTGCTAATCAAACTTGCTTTTTGGCGCCTTTATTAGATAGGGTGATTAAAAGGAAAAGACAGAAAAGATCAGGAAATCAAAATAAATCTAAGTTTGTTTGCTAATCATAAAACTAGCCATAAAAACCCACTTTTGTTTACAAGCTCAGGAATTTTAGTTGTAGAAATAAAGTATTCTAGATTTTAGGTTGGATTTAGTCTGATAAATAATTGACTTAATTTCTAGATTTTCATAGCAGTCTGTATTTTTACGGCTCAAATGATTTTCTGTCTTTATAAAATCAGATATCCTTCTTTTGGTTTTGTTTAGGTCATGTCACACAGCCAACACGTACATTTTGTGCACATGGCATGGATTAAAATTGGTCAAAGATGAATATATTTGGAAAAAAATGAAACAATTTTATTATATCTTTATGTGAAATTTTCACACATGTATTATGAATGAACCACGTTACAACCACAGAAGAAGTACAACTATACATTACCAAGGAAACACGTAAATCAACATAGAACATTAACCGTACGTGATTATTGTGTTGTTTATATGCAATTTATTGGTGATTTGCGTGTTAATTATGTCATTTTAACATGATATGTGCAGCGTATAAGGGATATAAAAGGTACACATCCATGGTATATACGTGATAAGTCCGTTAGACTGGAATGGTCGCGGGAAGCCACAAATTTGCAAATGCATCTTGCAAAATCATGCACTATTGTGTAAGATTTACGTAATAATTTTGTATAAACTACGTGAAATACGTTTGAACTCCTGGGTGGGGTGCTCGCCTGTGTACAGGGCTAGGCCCCTGTTGCCTCTGGTCCTGGGGGTGGGTTTGGGCTTTCCTGATTGGCCTGCCTGTGTCCCAGGCGCCTCCCGTCAGCTCAGCTAGGGCTGATGGGGGGTGGAATACTCTGCCTCCTGGAAGGGGTGGGGGACCTTAGGTCCCAATGGGGGCTCTGTTACCTGGAGTTGGGGCTCTGCTCAACAACTTGGGGATAGTATCCCTGACTTATTGGTTTCCATCAACAAGCAATTCACATAAACATAGTTATTATTAATAAATATCAGCCTCAAATACAAAAGGGAATTAAACAAATATTCACTTCATGCCTCTGAAGATTCAAAACCCCCTATTGTAACAGTAAAATATATGTATCACGCATGTATCACGAAAAAACGAAATTTCGTACGTGGAAAATGTGCAAAATGTACGTAGTGGCTGTGTGACACAGCCCTGAGCAAAGCTGGTGAAAGTTTCACTTTTCCCTTTCGACTGGCTGTGGCGCCCAAAGTTAAGAGGCTGTGGTTTTGCAAAGGATTCTCAAAATAATCTCATCTGAATTCAGCAAACAACACAGACATTTTGCTGGCCAAATTCACTGATGAATATGTAAAGTTGTGGATTTATCTGAGCAGAGCAATTTCCTGTCCAGACATCTTTTTTTTTTTGTTTAGCTTCCAGAACATGTTAAGGATGATTAGTCTTGGCCCGTGAAATGAGGTCATCTGGTGCGGGGCAAGGAAATGCCTCTGAAAGACATGAGAACTATTTAAAAGTGTCATCAGGGTCAGTCACAGAGCATTCATGCTTTTACTTTGAGCTCACATTACATCCTCCACATATTCAGTTGTGACTTGTTGAGTGTCATGGTTTTTCACATAAATTCAAAATTGGTTTCTGGTAGACCTTAAAGGAAAAAACAAACAAACAGTTTTTATAATAGGAATCAAATTTCTCTACATGATTGAAACTGAAATAAATCCTCCTGACGGGCAACTTAAAGGCACTTGAGGTTCTTTAGGAGGACATAAAGACTAAACAACTTGTTATCCCATTGATGCTTCCCTGAGAAACAGTACATTGATAACAGATGGGTCTTTGCTCATCTGTGAAGCTGAGTGTGTTGAGTCGCCACTGACAAGCCAACAACCCTGCACCCTATGATTAGGGATCAGTGGTGCGTGTGGAAAGGAGTCAGCATGTAAATAGCATCTTTCTGCCAACAGAACCTCTTATCTTTAACAATGCGTGGCAAAAAAACATGTTGACCAGGAGTGAGCACTAAAATTTTTTATTGCTTTTTTATATTAAACACAAGGGAAGTACCCTGCTGTTTTGGATGTGCTGTGGATTGAATTTTGAAGGTATCGACAAGTGTATTTTCCATAGTTTTTTCCATCGTTTTGTTCAGTTTTATATAAAATTTTCAAGCATTGATGTGTTTTACAGTAGTATGAGTAGTAGAAGTAAAGCTAGCGAAACTGTCAGCCCCCGGGCTACTGGCATGCCAGCAGATAGAGAGCTGCAGCGGGTGGGGCAGGCTGGTGACCTGTCCTGGGTGTATCCCGCCTTCGCCCAACAGTACCAGGACAGTCTCCAGTAACCAGCAACCAATTCAGTGGTTTAAGATTCTTGCATTGGACGTGTATTCCACCCGCTGATCGATTCACTCAAAAAGGTCACATGCCCAAAGCTGATTCCTGATTCGTAGAGGCAAAGTGGCCAAAATTCAAATGTTTGAACTGTGGCCTTGATGCCCAAATCGCGCCGCGCTGGTGCCAGACCTTCACGTGCGGCTGTCACTCAAATCGGGGGGCAGGACCTCAGATCGCATCTTTGCTATTGACTTAACACTGAAACTGGCCACCTCTAGCATGTCAATCGCATTCAGTATGAACACAGCTTTATTTATGGTGAGATTTCTGGAGGAGTCAAATTCAGTAAAATAAGCAAAAAGTTTGACTAAAAAAACCCAGATTTCCAGGAGAGGTTCTTTCTGTTTTGGAGTTTGCATGTGTGGGGTTTTTCCGGGAACTCTGGTTTCCTCTCACAGTCCTAAAATGTGCTTCATAGGTTACTAGTTGACTCTAAATTGTTTCTTAGGTGTGAATCGTTATTTGTCTCTGTCTGGCCCTTCAATGGAATTTCAAACAATCCAGGATATATCTCACTTTTTCCTAGAAGTTACTGGGATAGGTTCCGGCAACCCAATGTCCCCCAACCAGGAACAAGGAGACTTTAAAAATAAGTGGACCTGTTTAGTAGGTATTAAAACTCAACTTGTTTGATTCAGAAGTAAAGAGGAAACCCCCTGGTCTGTTGGGAAACAAGGGTTCCAGTTCACTTGCAAGTGAACCCTGGTGGAAATTCAGATAGATGGATTGTAGTGTTGCACTAAAATGTAATTGAAAAAACAACCCAATCTGGGTCGAGGTGCCGAGCTAGAGTGGACAACCTGTGATTGGAAGATTTCAAGTTCAATTCCCAAATACCCTGGTTATGTGTCAAAGTGTTCTTGGGCAAGACATAGGACCCCCACATTGCTCTTGGTGATTATAGGTTGGCACCAGTGTTCGGCAGTGAAGCCGCCATCAGTGTGTGAATGAATGTGTACATGGAATTTTAAATGTAAAGCACTTTGGAGCTTCATGGAAGTGTTAAAATGTAAATGAGATTTGCCAAATTTACACAAATTACAAATATGGATTATAAACAAATTGAATAAAGTGGTTAGTTAAAGGCACCTACATGTTATTCCAGGTGGTTTACCAAAAATGTAAAAGCAAACCAAATCCAAATTGTGTACCCTAGTATGTAGTGAACTACATCATGGAAGTGACCATTTTAACACACGTGTATTCAAACGTGTGCTACTTTTGTAATTTGCATTTTTCCATTGTTTATATTTCCAGCCTAATGTAAAAGTTTTGTTGCTACACAACAACAAAGTCTGAGCGGAACATGTCTAGTAAAGTGCAATCATACCTTAGATGTCTATTTCTTTTTTAATTGTTCTCGTAAGAATGAGCGATGGTGTAGCGTTGTTGTCAATTAATTTAGAATATGAATAAAGTCAGATCATATCAATACAATGTTCTTTATTAGTTTGGCTTTAAGGACAGATTTTGTGTTTTCCAACATTAGTACTACATTCATTTGCCTATGCGTTTACAAGTGGGAGATTAAAAAAAAAGTTTAAATCATGACTACTTAATAAATGAAAATCTCAGTGTCTATGATAATTTTGTCGTTTAGTGTAAACTCCTCTCATAAATCAGAACGCTGCCTTTTGGAAAACTTCTATCAATGTTCTCTGTCACTACATTACACATGTTTGTTCTCCTGTGTTCACATTAGTCTCTCGTGTATTTGAATCTGTGTTTCCATGCTTCACGGCGCCAGGCTGAGGTGAAACACCTGGTTAAGCTGGTTTATCCAGGTTTGTTAGTCCCGTCTGCTTTGTTTCCCCAAGCAACCCTCGTGCCTGTAGTTTACCTATACTAATATACAGTATGTAGATTCATATGCTGTCATGGTTGAAAATGTTGAATTCCCTCCACTTTCAGGGTTTTATATGGAAGAAACTGCTTCGGTTTCTGGAGATCCTCCTAGCTTCGCCTCTACTGTAGATCAAAAGGCGGAAACAATGGCAGTTTCCCTTTTGCCTGGGCTCTCATCTCCCCCCAAGCCCCCCCCCCAGCCTTTCAAAAGATTGACAGCCTCCTCCGTCACTCGCTGACTTTAATGTGCACAGGGATAGCAGCTCGTGGTGGAGTGGAACAGTAAAGGAACAGCATGTGGTTAATCAGACACAATGCCCCCGCGTCACCTTTCTTATCTCGGTCTGAGTGAGCGTGACAGAAGAGGGGGCCGAAGGACGATGACAGATTTGGGTAAATTAATACATCCTGTAAGTCTGCTGCACTCATACTGAAAATGAATAAACCCAGTGCGACATACACATTTCTGACATTTGAGGCCAGATTAGGTGTCTTGGCCATGTCCTGTATGAGTGTCTAAGCTGGGATTAACCAACCATTATTCAACTGGGCTGCACGGTGGTTAGCGTGGTTAGCGCTCTTGCCTTACAGCATGAAGGCCCTGGTTCAAGTCTGGAACATCAATGGGGGACCTTTCAGTGTGGAGTTTGCATGTTCTCCCATGCATGTGTGGGTTTTCTCCGGGGATTCCGGCTTCCTCCCACTGTCCAAAAACATGCTTCATAGGTTAATTGGTCAAACTAAATTGTCCCTAGGTGTGAGTGTGCATGGGTGTGTGATTTCGGATACTCTACCCTGCGACAGACTGGCGAACTGTCCAGGGTGTCCACTGCCTTTTCCCACAATTGTCCGGGACAGGCTCCGGCAGCCCGTGACCCCAGAAGGGGATTAGAAGATGAATGTATCCAACTGATCAGTTGATGGCAATTAATGCACTGAGCTACAGTTAGCTTAGCACATAAAAGGAATGTCAAAGTCAGACAAAAAATGCCTTTCAAAGAAGATCTATTTGACAGTTTTTGGCTTATGCACCTGTCGGGGGTTGACCTGTACAGGTGCATATACAGGTGCCGCCGCACCTTAAGAAAAGCGCTTTTCTCAGACAGACAGGAACATTTTCAAACTTTTTTCTTTGTTGAAAAATATTATAGAATGAAAACAAAAATCTGATTGCAATTCAAAAAAGGTATGTGGTTTTGGCTAGCTGAACGTAGTCTGTACAGGATACGTGGAACAAGAAGATTGATGGTATAAAGCAAATTAGGACCCAGAACACAATGGGCTTTTAAAAAAAAAAATATAGCATGCAAAAATGCACTAAAAAAGACGTGCGAAACTGTGAGACTGTGAAAGGTAAATCCACGTTATAGTAGAGGATGACTGTATAAAACAAATAAGAGCAAACTAACCATATGACATATTTCCGTAAATGTAAAAATTACTTGATTAAAGTGTGCAGCTAAAAGAAATTGCAGCACAAATGCCAAACAAATCTTTTCGGATCTGCCACCTTTTAATGTTTTTTATTTATATTTGTTATTGCAGTGTTCATTAATATGTTCCAGCTGTGGCTCCCGTGTGTTTGTCAGGTATGGGTTATTGAGCTGCTTGGTATCGACTCCTTTGGTTATTTGTGCCGTGCAGTCTTCAATCTCAGCCGGAGAATGAGATGCATCGAGGTTACTTTACTCTACTGTCTGCTTTCAAGCATCAGCAGGTCCTCAAATTGCCTGAAGTGGTGGTGTGTACAAGTGTGCGCGTGTTGATGTGTGGAATTGCCTCTCTGCTTTAGTAAACAATAAGCTCATTAGGTTTAACCTTGCAGCGCAGCCTCTGGATCTTTCCCTTTATGCTTCATTCATTTTATGGGTGTTCAGCTACACTTTTATTCATATTTTCTAAACCCCGATTAAAAGTTATTCACAACCTTCCAGTAATTTTAGACCACATCAAAGAGTCTTAAAGAGATGTTCAAAGAATAGGCACGAGGGTGAATCATGTTGAGACGAGAGAACAAGGGTGTTGTACATTCTGAGGTTTGGGGTTTTGATGGATGGTTATAGAGAAGAGGAGCGGTGGCACAATAGCTCAAGAAAATTTACTTTTCAACCTATTTAGCTGTGCAAGGGGGATCAAACCTTTGGAATAAAAATGTTGCCGTTTGCCAACAGGGTGGGGATTCTTAAATTCCAACCTTGGAAGACTTCCATGTTTAGAGTTTCTTCATAAGTACTCAAGAAGTAATGAAGAGAATAAACAAGTCAAGAACAGATCTAATAAAACAAAGGGGTGTGTTATCTGTGTGGTTATATAGCGAGATGAAAAATAAAGCCGCTGGTTGTATGAGGGAGGTTCCACGGTGGTGAAGTGGTTAGCACTTGTGAGGCTGTGAGGCTAAAGTGAATTCCTGCTGGGTCATTTCTCCCAAAGCATGTGTGGGTTTTCTCCTGGTACTCTAGAGCCATGTTTCCATTGAGCGGTACGGTTCGGTCCAGATGTGACTGGTATTTTGAGCATTTCCATAATAAAATTGACCCATTAAGACGGACGGAACCATACCGTTTTTGGGCCCCCGTTGGTTGTAGGTCCATAGAAAAATGAGACGGAACGGTTTGGGTGGGGTTACTGTTGAAACCCATTGATTGGCTTAAGGTCATTACGACAAAAGAAAGCTCCAAGAAAACAGCTTGTAATCTTCTCTCAAACAACATTAAATGTTGTATATATACAAGTATTGTAAGCCAAGTGGAAAAAAAATTAGCTGCTGATTAACCTTCATTGTTTGAGTGGAAATGCTCACCTGAATTTCCTGCTCTATTCTAAACCAGACCGGATCATCCCGGTCAGTGGAAACGAGGCTTAGGTTACTTCTCCTGTCAAAAAATATGATTCTTAGGTTAATTGTTGACTCTATGCTGTTATTTAAGTGAGTGTTTGTTACTGTCTCTCTCTGAGTTGTCCTGTGATGGACTGGTGAACTGTCCAGAGTGTGACCCACCCCCCAACACTGCAAGCAAGAATTTAATGGATCTAGAGGGTGGATGGATAGTGTCTAAAACCAGGTGATGACCAGTAATAATAATAATAATGGATTAGATTTATCTGCACTTTTCCAGACGCTCAAAGCACTTACATTGTGTCCATTATTCATTCACTCCTCATTCATACTTGGTGATGGTAAGCTACAGATGTAGCCTCAGCTACCCTGGGGAAGACTGACAGAGGCGTTGCTGCCAGTTCGCGCCTACGGCCCCTCTGACCATCACTGGGACATTCATATACATTCACACACCAGTGGAGCCACACTGGAGGCAAGGAGGGTGAAGTGTCTTGCCCAAGGACACAACAACAGTTGGCTGGGGGAGCGGGGATTGAACCACTGACCCTTCGATCTTCGGACGACCTGCTCAACCGCCTGAGCCACTGCCGCCCAATGATTGTGAAAAGGGGTGGAAAGATAATTGTATAGAGCACAGGCAAAGTTGCTTTATACCTTTGTGGTCACCACCATTTCTTTAAAGATGTAGTCCCATGCAGCCATATGGAGGTACACCTTGATACTGAATTTTGTCATTTTATAGTGAAAGCTATATCCTACAATATGAATAATTTCATGAATTAGATGTTGTGCCCAACTAGTACCTTCAAAAATAGCTTTAGATCTTCAGTAATAAACACACACATAAAGCCATGGTCATGTCCCCTTAGAGCTAGTTGACCTGTACAAGTTCCTCTTTTTTGCTTCCTTTCAGCTTTTCATTCAGGGGTTGCCACAGCAAATTTGCTTCCTCCATCTAACCCCGCCTTCTGCATCCTCTCCTCTAACACCAGCTACCTTCATGTTTTCGTTCACTGCTTCCATAAACCTCATTTCTGGTCTTCCTCTAGACCTCTTGCCTGGCAACCAGACTCAGGATCCTTCTACCAATATATTCACTGTCTATCCTCCCTACCCTCTCTGTCTGGCCTCTCTGATTTTATCTCCAGAATCTCTAACATGTCCTCTCTCTCTGATGTACTCATTCCTGATCCTATCCATCCTGGTCACTCGCAAAGACAACCTCAGCATCTTCATCGCTGCTACCTCCAGCTCTGCTTCCTGTCTTATCCTCAGTGCCATTGTCTCTAGGTCCAACAATATGGCTGGTCTTACCACAGTTTGTACACCTATCGTTTTCATTTTTTCTTTGGATTTTTCAATAAACTGATTAACAGCTAACTGGAATGTAGAGCCAGTCTGTAGTGGTCATTTGATGAACTGCTCTTAATTCTTTTAAAAATTTTTTGTAAAGCAGGGTTTAATAAAAGAAAAAAGTAAAGAACTGGTAAAGCACCACAAATAATTATGGACACAGGAGTGGAATGTATTTAGGGTTATTTAAAAAAATTAATTCAAAAATATAGTAAAGCTGATGAAGCCTGGCAAAGAAAGTTAAAAATAATGGCATTGGACATCAAGACATTTATTTAGTATTATTGTATCTGGAAATGTACAACGGTACTAATTGACCAACATTTGCACAGCTGGTCAACTTTTACTCCTTGGTTCTCTGCCAAAACACAAATGATCCCCAAATAGATTTTGACTTAAATCGCTTTGGCTACTTCGGTCAACTTGTGATTATTTTGTAATTGCATAACTGAAGCAAGTGCATGTAATTTACTTGCGCAAGCTGCAGGAAAGTGTTGCTTTTTAAAGGATTGAATGCTGTTGTTTACTCCACAGTCATACATAAATTACAGATTCCTGCGACAGAAGCAGCCTCCACCTCCTTTGTGCTCCACATCTGCAGACTGTAGATGAGTCGTGTGAGTCATGACACAAAACCCTGATGTTCTGTTTTTTCGTGTTTCTCTTGGCTTGCTTAGAAGGTTCATCTGGGAATCAAAACCTAAGGCTAAGAAAAGGAAACTAACTATAATTAAGAAAACAATGAGCTTTTTTTATACTGTAATGGGGTTTAGCTAAGGCTAACCCTGCTCAAGTATACATTATATTCCCTTTCCTCCTATGTTAGGAAAGTTGTTTGATGTCCAGATTGCCACCAAACAGAGATTTTCATATTGTGATCTAATCTAAATTTAGTTTAAACCTACGTACACACACATACCTAACCTGCGTTCACGAATGTGCTGAACATGCGTTTTTAAACGCATTTTTGTTCACACTGAACAAGCAAGGAGGGACTTTTTCGTATTTTTCTATTGTTTAGTAGTGCATATCTGCCACCTACAGTTTAAAAAGGCTAGGCAGTGTACTGTAAATGTTGCGATTTGGGCATGAAACAAAAATTGTTTGGTTCATTGCAAGTGTCCTTGCAATAGGGGATCAATTACAATCTTATCCGGAGAGTGTCCTTCATTTGAAAAACAAACGCAGATGTTAAAAGGCTTATCACCACCAAATCTGAGGTCAAAGTTCATCCTGTAAAAACTTGCATAGCTAGGCATGAACACAAGTTTTGAACGCAGAAGGCCGAAACACGTTTTACATAGACTTTCCATTGGAAGTGGTGCTTGAACATGTGTTGCAGAAGGTGTTGTGAATGTAGCTTAAGAGTGCAAACAGTGTAAACGGTTTCAAAACGGGAACGACTCTGTTGGAAAAAATTTCACTTGAAAGTACATTTGCAAATAATTAAGTGAGGATTTTTAGGAATTATAAGACTTTTTTCGAGAACTTGATGTGATTTCCTCACAACAGTTCTTCCAGCCCATGCTGTTTATCATGTGATCAAGCACAGACACAAGTACGTCAGTGTTTCCCTTCATACTTAGGGATTTCTATGTGTATCTACTGTGATTACTATAAAACTGACTACCTCACCCTAGCCTTTATTTACTGGATTTTAAGTCTAATCTTGAAAGCAAGTCTTGAACCTCAGAGAAGACGTGGCTAAATGGCCCTCACAAGTATGTACACACCCAAGTGTACACACTCTTCCTGTTTTTATACAGACCAGATGCTCAGCTCTCTATGTAGTTCTTGCTCGTAGAGCTTGTAGTTGTGGTTTTGAAGAAAACCTGAGATTACTAATCATTAACTGAACCAGATCACAGAGGACTGTGATGATGATTTATTTGACACATTTGGACTTCTTAACGAATTACTGAAGAATATCATTAGTTTGAGCTTTTAACTGTTGACGAATTTGAAATTCCTAAGGATTGAGAGTTGTCACCGCACATGCTGACTGAGGGTGATTATTTAACAGAAAGCAGCTGAGCCATTTAGTTACTGAAACATTGTGTGAACTAGGGTTGGGCGATGTCCCCTAATTTGGCCGTTGACGATGTTTGCTGTCAACCATCGGGATGGACGATGACATCGTCGGGGGGGGGGTATTTTTACATTTTTCGTTCTTATATAACTGCTATTCGTTATTTTGCTTTTTTCATTTTATTTCCCAACTAATGGTTAATCCGCGATGATCCAGTATAAACTGAGGGAAGTGACTTTAACAGAAAAAGTAACAAGCAAAATAGAAAAGAAGTGGTCCGCTCCCGCACTTAGCGGAGTGGACCGGCGGAGGGCAGATTTACAGCTTTATGTTTGATGGGAAGGGGGGGGGGGTACATGAGCGGTATGTGTGGGAGATTTAAGACTGCGATCCGTCCCGCAGCTCTAGGGGTACGAGCTATCAAACTCAGAACCGGGTCTAAACGTGTGTCTGAGCACAGTTCGGATCGTCAGCAGACACACAGCGGTTTGAGCTTCAAAGCAGAAATGTCGCTCAGTCCTTAGAAAACATTCAATCAATCACGTGGATTTGTGTTTCCAGTCGTGTCCCGACTAAATAAAGGCTGATGTTATTCTTACACGTTTACGTGCAGCGCCACCCAAAGCTAATGTTGTTAGCCCGTGTTAGCATACTGTTAATCCTGGCTACGTTCAGAAAAAGCACTGACCACACGGATTAAAATTCAAATGATGAGCGAACAGGTGTTTGATAATAACCGTAACATTATTAAAAGAACGTTTAGAAGATCGTCTCGTATTTTACCGAGCTGACATGTCAATGTATATAGCTGCTCGCCGCTGTTATCGTTTTGTATTGAATTGTTACCTTCAATAAAGTTTGGAAAAAAAGCCGCTCGGCGGAAGTTGTATCCTCTTCCGGTTTTCAAACTGCGCATGTGCGAATACTGCGCGTGTGCGAATGATTTATTCCGACCGAAATTGTGACCTTAGTGAACGTTTTTATATTCTGAAAACATTTTTCTGGGCCCATGTACACGGTTGGATTCTAATCCGACCATTGATCCCATCAAGATATTTTGTACATGTAACCGCGGCTTATGGTGTCGACGCGCAACGTGGCGGGGGCGTGGCATCACGATGGTGGTCTCTCCATCGGGATGTCAGTCACCCATCACGATGGACGATGATATCGTCCATCGGCACAACCCTAGTGTGAACAGGGGGAAAGTAGAAATACTGAAAACATAAGGCAGACAACTAAGGTGAACAAGTAAACGACACCCTATGGATTCTGGGAGAAATAAAGCCGGTAGTGATATACGGACATATTGACTGGATTTATGCCTCACTAACACAGTAAAAGCAGCAGTTGGGTGGGACAAAGTCATGTTTGAAGCTTTATTGCAGGGGTTGCGAACCCATGGCTCCCGAGCCATATCTGGCTCTTTTGGTGGTCACATCTGACTCGCAGACAAATCTTTAATTATAAAAAGAATGTTTCATTAGACCAGTCCTTCTTGGACGCGATGCCGTTGGGGGGGGGGGGCAGTAATAGCGGTGCTTGGTTGGAGAGAAAAAAATCTGCGCCACTATCAGTTTACTATTATCTGTTATATCACAGAGTTTGTACCAGCCGGAAACCTGCGAACTGCCGTCCTGCAGCTGCGCGATCCCGTCTCTAAGAAGGAGCGCGCAGCTGCAGGGACGGGATATGTGGGGAGGAAAAGGGGAGGAGTAGTGGGCGCAGGCAGCAAGGTGAAACGCGCACTGATTGTCAAAACTTAGAACACGCTGGCCGTCACATACCACAAACTGCAGCGTGTAATTATTGCTGTACTGACAATATTTGGCTCCACGTCTGCATGGGAGCAGACTTTCTCACATCTAAAGAACATTCAGACCAACCTACGATCACGTTTAACGGATGGAAGTCTCAACGCCTGTGTTGAACCTTTCCTGCGCGATGACTTCTTTTTTCGTTTCCGACCGTGGTTAACAAAGACTCAATAACAGTTGTTCTGGGGGGACACCTTCTTTTATTACGGTTCTCCTTCCTCCGAAAAACACAACATGAATGCACACACTTCCGCTCTGCGCTCTCACCCCCTCTCGTGCTGCAACTAATCATCCAGACCTCGTGGCGCAACGGTAGTGTGTCTGACTCCAGATCAGAAGGTTGCGTGTTCAAATCACGTCGGGGTCAGTTCTTTTCAGGTGGCAAGATACAAGATGAAGGACAGACTCTCTTTGTCAGGTTGTGTTTTTCAAGTGATGCTAGTTTCTCTACTGGTTGACAGATGATAAACAACCCTATTTGTTATCTGCTGGGGCCATCAAGAAGCTTTGATAACTGAGAAGTTAAGTAGAGGTGGCAAAAAACCATATAAGTTGCCCAACAACAGTCCCACAGAGGAACAATTTTGCCTTTCTTTCTTGGGTATTGTTTCAATATTTCCTTCCGCTGCATGCGCTCCCTCCTCCTCTCACACACACACCGGGCCCAGCACATGCACACCCCCACTCCACAACACCTGTATGAAGCTTAAACTCACCACGTATCAACCAGACTAGACCATCAGCAAAACCGCCATGCAGCACCAGAAGTCACATTAATGCTAAGAAATACCCATCATTTATTAGCAACAGCATAACAATATTATTAAAAAGAATCCACATATTTATTGCACTTTAAAAGTGTTGAAATTACATAAAATGCACACATTCACTTGTATTTTTAGTTTTAAACATATTGTAGCAGACTGAGTTGGACTGGGTGGCTGTTGGGTTCTAAGTTCCGGAGTTTATTAAACACATCAAGCAGAGACGTTGATTGGACCTCAGTTCTGTTGCTCAGCCTGTCGTTGGGGGGGTTTGGACCAATGGGGTTCAGCTATGGGCCGAATAGGGGGAAATAGGAGGGCTGTTGCGGGAGCAGGGGAATAAAAAGTTGGGAGAAGCGCTGTCGGCGGGAGAGATTAAGTTGTGCGGCGTTGGTTACGGTCTACAATACCCAGAGGATACAACCTTAAAAGAGTTTAAGTCTCCGTCCATCTGTGTGGGAAAGGGATGGTACAATATTGTATGGCTCTCACGAAATTACATTTAAAAATATGTAGTGTTCATGGCTCTTTCGGCCAAAAAGGTTCTCGACCCCTGCTTTATGTGGTTCACTTATTGGTCCGTTCACAGAACAACCTTTAGTGATCTTTTGAGGAACTGCGTAAAATTTTGAAAACAGAAGGCGGGGGCTTGGCTTTTATTCTTTGTTAGAACTGTGAGTGAAAAATGGGCAAACGTGTACAAGGGATGCAGGTGGCCCGGATGCAGGTGGCCCATATGAAACAGCAAAGCCGAAGACCTTGAATGGTTTGCCCGAAGAGAGAAATGTTCATGTGCATTTTTCCTGTGGGCATGCTGTCAGGTAGAAGTCGTAGTGAACACTACTACACCACCCAAAGGGAAAAGTAAGGGCGAAGTAGGTGAGACGCAGGTACGTTGTACGGATTTTTCCTGTTTTCAATTTCCCAAATTCAGCAGACTATGCAACGAGCCCTTTATCGCTGTTCACGTGATAAGTGCATGCTCCTTGTATGAAGACTGACAAAGATTTAGAAATTTGACAATCAGTGCGTAGTTTAGGTGGGCATCCAATGAAAGTCCTACTGTCCTACTCCCCTACACATATTGTGTGCACACCACATGGATGCACATCCGGCTGATCACCACTACAAACGTTAAAAAGGTTTGATTGATGGATTTTCCTGAGCCAACTTTTAGTGGAAGGGATGTGGACTTTAAACAAGCTTACCGGTACTGGTGACTGGCGACAGTAGTTGGCATAGATAGATTGACTCAGACTGACTCGGACCAATCATTGTTTACTTACGTCATGTAGCTCCAACATGGCGACATCCGTGTCATGGAAAAATGGCAACTAAATTGGCTTAATTTTGCTGGAGCCGGAAAAAATGCATTTTCTATGAGTGACGTCAAACTTGTTCAGTACAGTTTTCTTATACAGTTAATGGTGAGGGGTCAGTACTTCCACCTTACTAACAACTAGAGTGTGGCGTAATGGCACTGTAAGAATACTTTACAACATACTTACCACTTGCACGAAAATCAAATGTTTCATTTTTAACAGGCTTTAGGGGAACTGCAAGACACACCTGCACTCCTCTTAAGACCAGTTGCTTCTCACCACGACCTTTCACGGGCCTGGACAACCCAAAAACCTGCAGTACCCGTACAAGTCAATTCCCCTCCAGGTGGATCTGACTAAGGCTTTAATGATTAAGATCCTTTCACATATAACTCCCCTGTCTCTGTTTAAGTCCTCATTGGTCACCATGTCGTTTGTTCTATGATGGTAGACAAGAGCAAAAGCTGTTTCTCCCTCCAGACAACATCATAAAGTTTCTGTACCACCCAATTACGTGTCTAAGACTCCTAAAAACGTTCAACCTGTGAATATCTTGTTAACACAGTTTACACACGGCTGTTAAAGTTATTGGGCAAAATTAAATGTGGCTTTTGAGCTTCCAGTGAAATGCCACGGTATGTTTCCCCGCTTGATGTTCACCTATGAATAATTGTTTGCAGCAGGTCACTAGTGAGCACATGGCTGCCTGCTTTTCTTCAGCAGCGAGGTGTTATATTTCTCTGAAGGAGGTAGATGCTTTGGGCAACACGCAATCAATAATCCACAAGGGGACTTTGTCGGTCTCAAAACAATACTAATAAAAAGCTTCCC
Source organism: Oryzias latipes (assembly GCF_053564925.1). Classification (NCBI taxonomy): domain Eukaryota; kingdom Metazoa; phylum Chordata; class Actinopteri; order Beloniformes; family Adrianichthyidae; genus Oryzias; species Oryzias latipes. The sequence goes on along the minus strand of NC_136256.1, from coordinate 12,671,453 downwards.
TCGGTGAACTAACATTAAAGCCAACAGACTCCTGATGGTAAATCTCAGTCACCACAAGTATTTTGTTGCCTTCTTTCTTTCCCAAGTGAAGCTTTTTTTTTCCATCTCTTCTCAGAAACAATGGATGTTTTGGTGAAATAGCAAAGGAGCTGTTTGTATGTTCACACAGCAGATCGTAAACACTGGTGACATCATTGTCAATGACTCAAAGGGGAGAGCATTGGCTCCATAAATCACAACCATTCTTGAGCTGTAAACTGTAAAAGGAGGGAGGTTAAGATGTAGAAATACTGGGTAACCCCCAATAATTCACAAGAACACTCACATTCCTAAAGGAAGGCTCTCTGGAGGTCTCCCCCTGTTCTTATTTACACCATATTGTTTGGAGTTTTTAAAATCAGATTTAGGTTTTACGCATAAACCTGTTTTTGAGAAAGGCTAACTGCCAATTTCTTCTTCCCAGCTCATGTGTTTATATCCTGACACACCTCCCTGGAAATGTACCTACATGTCAGATCAATACTGACAACAATTGTAGCTGGTACACTTGGCAGTGTTGCCTTCCTGGCTCATACTTTTGGCTTCTTCTCAGTCTCACATCTCTAAGCTACCCATTAATTTAGTCCCCATAAAGCTTTATGCTAACTGTTCTGGCTGTAGAGATTTGAGTTTATTAAATGAAATATTTACCCAGTAATTCCCTAGATCGTTCTTGCTTAGACTAAGAGAAGAATTTGTTTTATTTCTTAGGTCAGGTTCAGCTACAACAGAAACATTCCTTGTGTCCTAGATGGCAATAAAGTGCAAAATAATGCAATAAAAAAATGCACTGTTGTAAATGCAAATACGTTTTACCAAGCTTTGTTGCATGAGATTTCATTTTAAGGAATATGTAAACAGAAGTTTGGTGGGACGGAATAATACCTTTGGGAGCTAAGCATGGTTGATTGTAGTGTGTGGTAATTTTGGTGGTTACTCAAGGCCTTCCTCACCATTCCTGTCCCACAGCAGGGAAAAATTGGTTCAAAGGCTTCTGTTTAGAGTTGATATGTCAGTACTGTAGATGAACGGATGTTTTCAAGATGCATTTTATTGTAGTACAGAAAAATGCCAGCTTGTTTTTAGGATTGACATTACGTCTGAATTGTGTTTAGTAATAACATGTAGTCTCTGAATATCCACCGTATGAAAAACCTTCCTCATTGACTGACTGACCTGCCATGACCAAAAGACTATTGATCATTTCCCAAAGGAGATGATCCACTGAAGCGTTCCTTTTTGATGGGGGGAGGTAGACATTACAAAAACCTGTGAGTGTTATTCTTATACTACAATCATCCACTTTCATTCTTGTGATGAAGCAGTAAATTTAACTAAAGTTATACAACCTGAAACACACAAAGACGACAAGTCTGTGCTGGTTCAAGACTGGTTTCAAATACAGTTCTAGACTGATATCAGATGTATCATTAATAATAAAAAAAGGTATTTTGTGGTGCAACAAAGATCTATTTATTTGGATTTTTAAAGTAAAAGATGATCAATCTGGCATTTATTTTCTCTACTTTTGGTCATTGTTAAGTTTTATGATGGGAAAGGGTTAGTGTTTTTTTTTTTTAATGAGAACACGAAACGCAAGAAAATATTTAAACAATAACCAAGAAAGAAAGGCAACATTGTTCATCTGTGGGACTGTTGTTGGGCAACTTATATTGTTTTTGCCACCTCTACTTAACTTCTCAGTTATCAAAGCTTCTTGATGGCCCCAGCAGATAACAAATAGGTTTGTTTATCATCTGTCTCATGAGCTGTCCACCAGTAGAGAAACTAGCATCACTTGAAAAACACAACTTGACAAAGAGAGTCTGTCCTTCATCATGCCACCTGAAAAGAACTGACCCCAACGTGATTTGAACACGCAACCTTCTGATCTGGAGTCAGACGCGCTACCGTTGCGCCACGAGGTCTGGGTGATTATTTGCAGCCCACAGATGTATTGCCAGTTATATAGGCCCTCCGGTGGGAACAGCAACACTTGCCAGAGCTAATGCAACAGTCATAAAACACACATATCGAGACACGTGCTATCTCTTTTGTCTGCGTTCCCACACTCTTCCTTTCCCTGACTTGCTCACAGGGTTGCCAGCCAGTATTTGTGCGGTCTCGGACAGGATCAGGCAATTCAGAAAACCTGTCATCGGGGTTTAGGTTGCGTGTGCGAGACAACAATCTTATTGTTTCCCCTTCATCTTTAGAGCGGAATCACTTTGGTGGTAACCTAATCAGACAAAGGTGGCAGGATGTTTGTCCGTTCAGAGAATAAAGGAACAAATGAGGCGACGCACTAAATGGGTCATTGGGACAAGACCTGACTGGTGGTGCAATACTCTTCCACAGGCTCTGTCACACAATGCTTATCAGCTCATATCTGCTCCAGTTCTGTTTAGTGTCAGATACCAGAGATTTCACTAGAATCAATAGATGCTAAGCTGGCTTTGCCTTAATGTTTATAGCACAAGCAAAATGTTGGCATACCTGTCTTTGTTTCACATTGCAGCTTTGTTAAACGTCATGTTTCTTGTTTTTAACCTTTACTATTGGTACCACCGTCAAACGCTGATGGAGATCTGTCGCTACTGGTTACTCAGGCATGGTCTGTAGCATATCCATTGTCTTAGGCTTTAAAGAAGCACAACATTTAAAAAAAAATGCTGCACAGTCAATTTAATCAACTCTGAGTTGTTTAAGAGTTCATATTCCTAAGAAAAAATACAGATAATGACCAGGACAACATGTAACGCATTAAATTACCCTTAGTTTTCTTGTCTTTCCTAAAAGATCCTTTTCGTTTTCTTGACATGTAGTATTGTTTAACTAAGGACACACATTCCTGGGAAGCACAGTGCTTCTGTTGAGAAAATGTGTAATTGTTAATTATGGTTTTAACATCTAAAGATGGTTACGAAATCTCAAAAGCATTTAAGGAAATCAAAGAATACCATGAGTTTAAATGTAAAATTGACTCCCGGCATTAGAAAACAATTCTTATTTGGAACTATATAGAAGTTTATTGCAGCAGTTTGGTGCTTTTCTGAGATAAGCAAACACTTGACAACACTGATGTAACTTTAAAGCGCCGGTAGAAGTTTGCTCAGCACAGGTTACACTGGTTTTTACAGGTTCCTTATAATCCTCTCTGTTTGCCCTGTGGTTGACAGATAAGGTCTGTGTAGTTGTTCTCATGTTGCAGTGTTGCTTTGTATTCCTGCGAACTTCAGCCCTATTTTTAATGACACAATGCATGCTCACAGTTCAAATGCTGTCAGGGTTTTTGAAGAAAGTCAATTTGTTCATAAAAATCTCTCATTTTTTTTCTTTCAAGCAAATGCATCTAAAGCCACAAAAATGCCTATTATCTGATTTCTCTACATATTTTATAATTTGTGAAGGTATCACACATTTTCTCTATGCAGGTAACTGTGTAAACATTTTTGTGCTGCATTCCAAGCTGTTTCTCTGGCGTTAATCCAAATGACAGGATGAAAGAAATAAAAAAAAAATGTTTTAATTAAAATAATACAAACATTAGGAATAAAAATAAGGCATTAAGAAAACAACAAAAAACATTTAATGTATCAAAGTAATGTCAAAAAAACAAAACAACAAAAATTTGGATCTAAGAAATGCAAAAATCAAATCAATATTTTTGGGATTAAAATAATACAAAACACAAATGAAAAAACATTTTAGGGATCAAAGTAATGCAAAAAAAGCATTTTAGAGATTAATGTAATGCAAAAAAACCAAACGTTTTAGAAAATGAAGTAATAAAAAAAAAAAATTAGAAACAACTCCCCCCCCCCCCCCCCCACACACACACACAAATTTAGGGATCAAAGTGATGCAAACAATAATTGGGAAACAAAGTCATGCAAAAAAACATTCAAGGGATTAAAGTAATGCAAAAAATAACAACAAAACAAGAATTTTTGAAGTCAAATTAAGTAAAACTAATCATAAATGATCAAAGGAACTGGGGAACTTGTGGAAGTAAGGATGATTAGACAAAAAAAAAATTCTGGGTTTTTTAAAATAATGGAATTTAAAAAAAATAAGACACCACAGAAATTGCAGGGGGCCCCAAGAAAACTGCATACCCCGGGCCCTTTAATGACTAACTCCACCTCTGCCAGGTCTCCAAATAAGGAGAGAGGATCTGCTGTCTGTCCACGTCAGTTCTCCTGTTCTGCTGATTCTATTTTACAATACGTCCGTTGTCCAACCACACCAGCAGGCAGCTCACCATCTGATTGAGCCCATATGTGTTTAGATGGGATGCAATCCATCTGCTTAAGTTGGCCGACTGCTGGCGTACTTATGAAAACTGATGTTAAGGAGCATTTGATCTTTATATTTCAACTTTCACTTTCAGTAGGAAAGGTATTTTTACATTTAAAGTGTTGTTTTAGCTCATGATGGACAATCTAGTTATAAAAAGTAGGTGTGACTAGAGAGTTGGAATTACACATACACTTGAAATGAAAAATGTGTAATGTGTTAAAAAAAAAGTAATGTATTACTCCAAAACACTGACCCTAAAGTACTTTTTAAATCTTAAAAAATAAATATAGGACTACCAATTTATGTTTTCCAGCACTTTGTTCCATCTCTTCCCCCAGAAAACTCTAAAATGGAAAAAGGAAAACGTTAAAGATACATTTTAAAATGTAGTCTTTTGTTGATCTTGGTAAAATAAACTCGTCTTAAACCCAAACTCTTGGTAAAAATGCTTGAAAAAAGAAAAGTTGGCCCACATTTTTCTTGCTTACAAAGAACAAATATGAGAAATATACATTATAATCTGCCAAATATTGCTACAGGATACATTTACCCTAAATATTAAACTTAAAATCACTTAAAACCCCCTTTTCTTAGTCTGCAGTGCATCCGTTTTTGGAAGTCAGTGCATAATCTAGTTCCAAATCTTATTCCATTGGTCACAATTCTTTGAGTTTGTGTGGAAGTGGTGCGTTATATTAAAGAGACAGATTAGAGCTTTCTGCAGTTTAGGTACAATCCAAATTTAGCTGTTTAAACTGCCTACTGTAATGCCAATTTTAATTCTGGTGATTGTGTGGGTGTGTGTTTTTTTAAAAGGTTTTACTCAAAAGAATGTTTGTTCCATGTCTGCATGAGGATCTGGATGAGTGGCGTGCTAGAATGAGGAAACGACATTTGTGTAATCACTTTAATTCTGGTGGTGAGTTTGTGGGTTTGACCAGCTTTGGCATGTTTGACATGTGTTGTTTTTTCTTTTCACATTGTTTTTAAAAGAACATATTTCCTTCGTTTGTCTTGCAGATTTGTTTGCTTTCAACCCAAGTATTTTACTTTATAACCTTTCTTAGGAATCAATGGATAAAAAGTGGATTATTATATCAGTTTTGTACCACACAGTATGACCATAAATCACTGAATATTATCAGCACAAAGCTGCCTTTCTAGGCATCAGAAGTTGCCGGAATGATCTAAACTCCGTAAACGGTTAAAGACTCTAATGAACGTCAACACTGGAGCTAAAGCTCAGGTGTTAAACTGATCCCTCAACGAAGGCCATACTGACCTATAGGACGCACATAATAGTTTTCAATTCCAGTCGAGTCGTCACTGTGGTGACGCTTCTTCCAGACGTTTATTTGTTCCGCGTGCAGGATGTCCAGCAGAGCATTAACGTCCCTCCTAAAGGCCGCCATGATTCCACTCCTGCCAGCCAACTGGATCATGACATGAACCGCTTGATGATTGAATCCGCTGGTTCCAAGCTGTTAATTCAGTTGGCCTGCTAGTGCTCATATGCAGAGGGGTTTTATTCATGTAATGCTTCAAATCCTAAGCCCAGACCAGCAGTAAATCGGATCTTATTACTGTTCATCTCTAGGCTAATACTATGGTGTTTTTTTGTTTTGTTTTGTTCTAGGACTCTAGTTACTGGGTTCAGGTGCACCGGTTGGAGCATGGAGATGGAGGCATTTTGGACCCCGATGACATGCTGTGTGACGTGGTGGATGACAAAGACAGGGTGAGTCATGTGGAGGACTTTGATGTATCTTTCATGGCGTCACTCCTGAAGCCTCACACTTAAGTTTTGAAGCTGTGGGCAGAATTTCGAGAGTCTGGATGGAGCGACACAGCAGAGTCTGCTGCGCTGCCGTCAAGGCCTCCGTTTGATGTGTGCACGGTTCTATTTTTACCCCCTACTTGGGGTAAAATCAGAACATCTGCACCGCCCACTCTACCCCAGTCCCACTCCCCTCCTCCCATGGGAGCAAAGCGGTCTGCAGGAGACTCAGCAGATGTTTGGCTTTGAACTTCATAGGATTTACCTGATGATTTATAGGAAAAAACACACTGAGATTGAAGTATTTTTAGGGTTGGGGATGGGCACCATTTGGATTTTGTTTGGTGGCAAACTGGTTCCATCGAAACGGTTCTGGCCCCTTAACAAGGCTCGAACCGGTGTTTCTAAAATTAAAATAAAAAATACTCCAATATGTACGTGCACACCGAACATATGTGGTGCATGAAAGAACGGGCTGGAACATGGCGTACAGTGTTCACACTGGACAGTCGTTAACTGACACTAGTTACTCGCCTTTACTCTTTTTACCTTTTTAAATTGATTTCTTTTTTTTAAACATTAAATCTTGATTTCGACATAAATCCAAACATTTTCTAAAAAGCCTTCAGGACAATAAAACCACAGTTCTGCTGGGCTTTTTTGAAGTCAGGTTGTGTCAAATCAGTCTTTCAGAAACTGAGGATGGAAAACGATGTGATTGAAAATGTTCGATTCCAGAATCGATTGATATTTTTCCAAAAAGAAAAAAATTGATCAAAATTTTCCATTGGAAAAAAGCCAATAATTTCTTTGAGTGCTTCTAAGTAAAGCAAAAGGTTTTTACATTCACTTTAGATTATAAACACCTGATTAGTTCAGAGAATTCTTTTTGAACGAACTTAGTTGCAGCTTTTGTGGAACACAGAATGGATTTGATCCTGCAAGAGCTGAAAAAAGGGGGTTTTGCTTGGTTTTTGGTGTGTGTGTGTGCTGGGTAGGGTGTTTGTGAAGCAGGGTGTGGGTGTGGCTGCACAGCTGATGAGGACTGGTGGGAGTCATGGTTACTCATCAGGTGGGATCACAAGGGGGAGCAGCTGTTTTTCACCTGCTTTATGCCGTTTCCCTTTAATTTTCCCTCATCTTTACACTCTCTCTCTCTCTCCCTTCTCCCCCTGGTGACAACCTGTCTCTTTATCTCATGACAATTGCAATATCTATATTTTTCATCTCTAAATCGGAAACATTTCAATGCACTTTAAGTTGTTAGATCGCGAAGATCCTTTTAATGTCAATTTTTTGGTAACTTTAGGTGCTAAAAATCCAGAGAAGTCCTGGTGGAAATCTCCGAGAGGAGCTCAGCTGTACTTGTGTTTACAGGTGGAACAGCTTTATGTGTGTGTGTGTGTGTGTGTGTGTGCACAGTTTGGGAAGTGGAGCCAGTTTGCCCGGTTCCCTCCATGAAAGCACCTGACAGGCCTGAGCAGCACAGCAGACGCCGCTGACAGAGCCGCTCGACCTGCAGCTGCTGCTGTCAGACCAGACACAGTGGAAGCTGACAGCACAGTTCTCCCAAAAAACAAAAAAGAAGCCCCTTGTTTTACCGTTATAGTGTTTTTTTTAAACCCAGATCTTATCTGGAATTTGATGCGGTTCAGGAATGTGTTGCTCCTCTGAAGCCTAAAGTTGACATCAGCTTACATGGCAACCATTTTTGTTGGCTCAACTCCTCTGTGCACCTGTTTGGTTGCGGATGCAACCTTGAACCTTTTTATTTTATTTAAGATGTTATGGTAGATAAATGCTCTGTTACGACCCCATTGAAAGTTTTCAGTGTCTCTTCCACTCAGGTGTGCGTTTGTGTTTAAACCGGTTCAGCGGTCCGATTATGTGGATGGGATTCACAGGTAGTGAGTGATTTCTGCATGCTGCAGCCTGCCTGACTCCGCTCCTCTCATGATCTCACTTCACCTGCGCCACACAGGCGAGTCCGTTTCTTCCTGCCGCTCGCGCGCTCACCTCCTTAAAGACCATTTCTTCAGACTTTCCACTTTATTCATCCAACCGTATGAACACGACTGCTTTGTTTGAGGGCCTGCAGGTTTCAGAAACCACTGATAGTTTCCTGTAACCTTGTGGTCTTTTACTGCCACCATCTGGCTCAAGTGGGGTACTGACAATCGTTTATGTTGCCCAGATTTAACAAGCTATTTCATCCATAATATTAAAGAAAAGGACTCATCCACAAGAAAATTGTGTTTTTTAAAATTCATGTTTTTGTGTCATATAAAAAGAGAAATTAAGCTTAAAATTGCCTTTCTGAATATTTCTTTATTGAAAAAGTTGTAGATCAGGATCAAATAGAAAAGTCCTGTTTGAAAAAGAGCCTATTTGTTAATATGTGGGAAATAAGCTCCATATTTCACAATTGTAAAGGGAAAAGGGGCGGGGTTGCTCATAATTAACATCATAATTAAAAGAACACTGGGAATGCTTTTAAAATAGATCAAAAGATGGTCAGAATTGGACTTTAAAATACCCTTAGATGTAGAAGGAATCCATTCACATCAGGAACTTTTTTAAAGAAATCCATTAAAAGTCCATGAAACTCAATTCTTTTTTTCTATTTTCTTAAACTTTGAGCTGCATATAAGTCCTTGGAATCTTCTATCATCTGAAGATTGGAGCCTTTCATGAATCAGGAGCAGTTTAGACTAAACAATGGAGCTGAAAGGCAGCATTTCAATGTCCTTGTCTGTCAGGAATCCTTGATTTATGCTCACAGATAAACAAAGTCCTCTGATGTCCTAAACCTTCTTTTTTTTTTTTTTACCACCAGCATCAAACATCCAGCGGCAAAGCTGCAAAGCGAGGAATGCTGCAGAAACGCTAGCATCCTGTTATGTCAGGGGTCTACAACCTGAGTTTTCAGAGTTGTACTAAAACATTTAGACCAAACAGTGTATCATAGAAAATCAATTTGAGATCAGTAAGCAACCAGAATGTACACATACGATGAGTTGACTTATGTTATCACTTTCTGATTTTGGCTATATGGTTAAAAAAACACAGTAATAATCACTAATACCATCACAACTGCCCTTACGGGCGGATATGGGCCATATTTGGGCGAAAAACGGGCAAAGGTGTACGTGGTACACAGGTGGCCCACATAAAATATCGAGGACGTGGACAGCTCGAACATGTTCATACTCGTTTTTTTTTATCTATGTACATGCTGAGGGCGACAGGTCATAGGGAACACGCGTGCAGACCAATTGGTAGAAGTTAAGAAATTAGACAGTCAGACTGTAGTTAGTGTAGGGGTCCTACGGTACGGTAAAGTATTATATGCACAGCCTGTGCCTACAGCTGTTGTGCATGGTCTGTAAGCGTCCACTACACCCATCTTAACGTACGACAGCTTCACCCATTTTTTATAAATGTCTGTCCAACTTCCATTAGCCTGATACATATTCAAAATAGACATGCACAATGGTACGTTCCATTTTCTTTTTCAAAGTAACTGCACCTCCTCTCTGCAACCCTAAACAGGCCTAGACAACCCAGAAACCTGCAACACTCCGTACCGGTGCATGTGGCTAAGGCATTAATTAGCTCTTATCTAATTTTAGTTGGTCAGGTTTACCAGTTTTTTATTGAGATTCACTGACAAATGTAAAATAAACTTTTTTTTCTTCTTTAAATATAAATGACTTTTGACATCACACCACCTACTACAACATTTGCTGCATTGATATGATCCTATGTGGCACAAGCTTTCAACTAGACGTGACAATTAGAATAGACTCCTGGCTAGAAGATGGGCAAATTTTAGAAACAGGATAAATCAGGTTATGAAGGCAAGAATATATTTTTTTAAATTGGATATTCAAATGAATGAATAGAATAGTTGGCCATAACAGCACATAGCCTATTTTGTTTTCATTTTTAAACTTTCTGCATGGTAAGAGACTTCATTATTTGCAAAAAACTGGTCGGATATAGGTTTTTATCGATAATTTTTGTTGAATTCAAACGAGCCTCTTCTTTGCCGAGAAGCAGAGTTAGGAAAGCTTTTTACAGCGTAAGTGTCTGCATCAGCAGCTGTGGTGAAAATCCCTCGTCTGTATTAGTGCCATTGCAATGCCTGCTCTGAACCACCAGGTGGCGGTCCATCCTAGGCAACAGCAGTGGACAAGGTGGGTTGTGAAGAGCGTGCAGGGTGCTTTCCTCTTTGTTTCCGGACGTTTCAGCTGCTTCAAGTGTTTGTCTGCGTCGCCTGTCCGTCACTGGAGCGCTGCTGACCCCATTGGTGGAGAAAGTTTTGGACAACCAGGGTTGTCATGGCAACAGCGGTCAGGTGCCAAGCAGGCACCTGCTCTGGCTGAGGATCAAGCTGCGGGTGAAATTAACCAAAGCTAAAGCCGGGTCCCAGCAGCTGCCCCGCTGGTACCAGAACACTGCCGGGGGAAATCAAAGACTAATTACTCTGTGTGTGTGTGTGTGTGTGTGTGTGTGGGCACAGATTGAGGTCTGTTAGATTGCAGTTTCTTGCTCTCATCTCTCAGACAGTGTGAGGCTTCAGCTTCTCACTTTCTGGGCTCTCTCTGGCAGATTTACAAACAGCTTGTGTCTGGCACTATTTCTGCTCTGGCAAAACAATAACTCTAAACTTTATTTAAAGCAGTTTCGACAAAATGTAAACATAATACAGACAGGTTTTCTTTATTGTCCTTTTATTTTGAAGTTTCTTCTTGTTTGTTTGACTAACTAAACTCATGTTTTCTTTTGTATTTTATACATTTCTTACTTTTTTATTTGGTAGTTTTTTTCAAAGAAGCCATTTTATTTAGGTGTTTTATTTTTAGTTTAGTGGATTATTGTTTCATTTTAGGCAATAAAAACAAAAAAAAGACAGAAAAATTGATATGGATATATCAAACTTAGGTGAAATAGTCATTGGTTAATTGGAATTTAGAGAAAGAAAAAGATATATACCTTTCATCAACTTCTGTCATCTATCTATTCAAAAAGTGTATATATATATATATATATATATATATATATATATATATATATATATATATATATATATATATATATATATATATATATATATATATATATATATATATATATCTGTATCTAGCTATAGACGAATGGATGGACATTGTTTGTCTGTCTGTCCTTAGATCTAGATAAATATATCTCTATATCTAGATATAGATACAGTACGTGTGTAGATACTGTACTTTCATAGATATGTTTGTGGATATGTCTAAAGGTAGGCCAATACGTTCCTCCGTAGATATGTCCATCGATAAGTTCATTGATATGTTTGTCTGTTTATCTATCTATCTATCTATCTATCTATCTATCTATCTATCTATCTATCTATCTATCTATCTATCTATCTATCTATCTATCTATCTATCTATCTATCTATCTATCTATCTATCTATCTATCTATCTATCTATCTATCCATCCATCCATCCATCCATCCATCCATCCATCCATCCATCCATCCATCCATCCATCCATCCATCCATCCATCCATCCATCCATCCATCCATCCATCCATCCATCCATCCATCCATCTATCTACAGACAGATGGATGGATGGTAGAAAGATTGTATCTAAGGACGGACCATTTGTCCGTCCATCCGTCCAACCATAGATAGATTTTGATAGTTTTTTACACATTTTGAATAAACTATCTTTAGGGAATCATGTCACTGATGCTGAACCACTCAGATGCCAGAGGTGTGCGATGTCTCAATGTGAAAAAGTTTGTCGGTGAAAAGTTTTAGGATTTAGTTTAAGCATTGTTTAGCCCTGACTCATCTCAAGCCGATTTGTTATCATCTTCAGGTTTATTTTGTCAAATTTTACTCGATTTGTTCATATTTTCCACCAGTTTCTACAAAAAGAACTGCCTCATTGTGAATTATTTTCTGTAAAAGCAACAATTTTAGATAAACCTAGCAAGAAAGGTATTTATCTGTAAAGAAAAAAGCAATTCAGCGGTGGTTTGTGTTCAAAGGGCCATTATTGGGTTTTGCTTTGCAACTTACCGTAAATCTTTGTAGTTGCGACTACAAAGATTTTAGAAGTAGGAAGTTAAAAATCAAATGGTATGGTTAGTAGGTAATAAAAACAAAAAGTACTAAAAATATAAGTGTAAAAAAAAAGATTAGATTTGTGATGTAAAGATGGGTAATTCAACCTGCATACACTCTGGTCTGGTCTGTGTATCAAGTGTGTGTGTTTACTTAGCATGTGGGCCTTAAATAATAATAATAAAATGCAGAAACCCACGTGGGCATCTTTATAGACGCCCTCTGCTGTGGTCAGCTGAAGTTTGGTCTTCAGTCAGCACCGGAGCTCACCTCCGCCTTGCTCAGAGGTCTGTGGGCAGCAGCTAGCAGTTTTTCATTTGATGTTCCTCTGAGGATTTGGATTTATGGGCTGCTGTTGTTTGTGTTTTTCCTGCCTGGTCTTTGAACTTCAGTCCCTCTTGGAGAATTTTTTAGAGCTCTGTTCTTTCCTTCAATGCATACAGAACGGGGAGATTGCAATCTGCAAACACAAGCTTTTAGCTTTTGTTTTCACCAATTAATTAAAAGTGGTGGATTTCTTAAATCCAAATAATAGTTTCGTTTTTTCTACTTTTGCAATAACTCTTTTCGTTGTTTCATTGCAGTTTCATTGTTGTAGCAAAACAGCTTCATAAACTGGGCCATTTTAACCCAAATCTAAACAAAATGTTTAATTTCACTTCATCTGGAATTAAAGATCATTTATCACTGATTACTTTTTTTTGAATATACTAAGAATATATGCATTTACTTAAGATTTAACAAAATAAACAGATATAAAAATTGCTGAAAATCTTTTCATATGACAGAAAAAATTTGATTTAGTGATTGTTTCTGATAATAGTGAGCTAAACTTTACTTTTTGCATTATTATTAGATTATTATTTAGCTGCTTTAAGGTGAAATTTTTAACATAAGCATAAAAACAGAAATATGTGATTATTTTCTTTCAATGGAAGGCTTACACTATTAAAATACTTTATAAGGGTCTTCAGAAAGATATTTGCACACACAGCCACCAAACTCTATCAAGGGTGCTCAATAAATGGATCGTGATCAACCGGTCGACCTTTAAGGACATGAGGGTAGATCGCAGGCCACAAAAGATAAATAAGCAAAAAAAGAAAAAATATATTTCTAAAAGAATTGTCAGTGGATCAAAATCCTCACCGAGAAGTACGCGACTTGGTTGACATGCAGAACGGGTAATCAAACACCCGGATCGCCCCGCGTGCCTCCCCAGTTCCCGTCCAATGGATCCGAGCCCACTAAGGAAGCAACGTTTTCCTGTAGCACGCTTCCCACGGAGCTAGCAGCCCTTTAGAAATGCCATCCATGAATCCATGCATGAAATACTAAAGTTGCTGCTTTCTGTTTTTGTAATAAAACGCCTCATCTGTTAATACCAAAGTATCTTTTCACATAGATTTGTGTACTCTTACTGTGTAGTTTTTGAATTATCAGCACATAAACAATGTTATGTACTAATAGTACATAATACTATGTTTATTAAGCAATATTTTAGTCTCAAAATGCTATATATATATATATATATATATATATATATATATATATATATATATATATATATATATATATATATATATATATATATATATATATATATATATAGCATAGAGATGTATATACATACATAGATATATATATATATATATATACATACAGTATATATGTATACATATATACATACAGTACAGACCGAAAGTTTGGACACAGTTTCTCATACAAAGAGTTTTATTCATTTTCATGACTATGAAAATTGTTGATTCACACTGAAGGCATCAAAACTATGAATTGACACGTGGAATTATATACATATCAAAAAAGTTATGTATATAACCACGCCAAACACACCTCCAGGCTGCGTAAGGGCTATTTGACCAAGAAGGAGAGTGATGGGGGGCTGCGCCAGATAACCTGGCCTCCACAGTCACCGGACCTGAACCCAATCGAGATGGTTTGGGGTGAGCTGGACCGCAGAGTGAAGGTAAAAGGGCCAACAAGTGCTAAGCATCTCTGGCAACTCCTTCAAGACTGTTGGAAGACCATATCAGGTGACTACCTCTTGTAGCTTATCAAGAGAATGCCAAGAGTGTGCAAAGCAGTAATCAAATCAAAAAGTGGCTACTATGAAGAACCTAGAGTGACATAGTGTTATATATATAATTCCACATGTGTTAATTCATAGTCTTGATGCCCTCAGTGTGACTCTACAATTTTCATAGTCATGAAAATAAAGAAAACTCTTTGAATGAGATGGTGTGTCTAAACTTTTGGTCTGTACTGTATATATAGGTAGATCCCTAAGACAAAAGTAGCTTACATCCCAAAAAAGTATGGACACCCCTGCTCTATATTATTACATTGTGTAAAAACTAGGAATCGGTACACCTCAGGCAGAGATATTTCACCTGTAGAATATTATAAGCAGCGCAATAATCCGGCATGGTTCAGCTTCTAGGTTAATTTAGATATCGTCTGCTTGGTTTGTTCCTACTTCTTCTGGGGTTTTGACGTGGTTTATTTGGGATACATCTGTGAAAATTTCACATGATGACCAAAACTTCTCTCACTTTTCCACATGTGCAAAATGTATGTAGTGGCTATGTTACACAACCTTAATTCAATGTAAGCTTACCAACTTAGGCCAGCTTTTTAGTTTATAGCTAATACATATATCACACATATATCGCAGGAGAGCGAAGTCTAATATGTGGAAAATGCGCTAAATGTACAGAGTGGCTCTTATTAGCTTTTCTTTATTTACAGCTCTTATTAGCTAAAAAATAAAAGCTAGGTAGCTATCAAAGAAATGAATTGATACTTTATTATAGTTACAAGATAACTATAACGTTACTTTCAACTAAACAAACCCAAGAAAATGGATTGATTTGGGATTATTTGCCAAATTTGAGTTTAGCTTCAGATATTGTTGGTTGTCTTTTCAAGAAGAGTTCCATTTGTACTTCCAGACCCTTTGTCTCATCTTGTTAAAGAGATGAAAATGCATTTGTCAAAACCAAATTTAAAGTACAAAAGCATGACTGCGCTGTGACTCCGCTGTTGTACATCTGCCGAGCCACCAGTGGGGAAAAGATTAGCCCATTTTTGTTGACAATCCTACAGATTCAGCTTCAGAGCATATGCAGGGCGACATACACATCCATGCGCCCGGGGTAAGAATATCATTACTCCATAGTGCCAAGCAGCAGGCATCCTCTGTCTTCTGCTGTGTTTTTTCATGTAAAATTGGAGAAATCAGGTCACGTCACCCGGCTCGTCTGCTGGCTGGGAGGAAAAGCAGCTCATCATGTAGGAGTATCTGATTTTCTTGGCAGCTTTTCCTGCAGGAAAGGCTTTCCCCCACAACCAAATACCTCCTGACATGGTGTCACCATGGTATTCTGCCAAAACTGTGCCAAAAGTATCGTGTGGGTTTAAACACATCTTGCTGCACATGTACAGGAGGCACGTTGTGGTGCTGTTTGTGCTCGCGTCATGCAGGAGAATGCAAGTCTGGTTGACAGCTGTCAGGGCTGCTTTGGTTCCATTGTGTGGATGTGTTGCCAAACCAGGCTGGTGTCTTTAGTGGTGGGGTTGTGTGTGGGGTCTTGGCATTGCCTCGGGGGGAGGGGGGTCAGGTCAGCTTCTATAAGACAGGCCATAAATGGAGGTGACAGAATATGGGAGACACCCTGCTGGGGTTTAACTACGAGCATTAATGTAACAAAGGAGGGGTTTTTCCTTTCTCAGCCGGGGGGTGTTGTAGCCACCAGGTTCAGCGCCATCGTCTGTTCTTAATGTAAAATTTGTCGTTTCCCACTCTGATCATCTTTTGATCTGTTGCAAAAACGATCCCAGTGTTTTTTTTTTTCATTATGGTTATTTCGTTTTTAACCAAAAATGTTTTCAAGAAGCAAGAAGCAACAAGCAGCAGAGCGGCAGTAGTTGATTGAAAATTTGCCTCTGAGTTGTGGGCGGTACCAATGGCCTTGGACTTCGGTGAGCATAATTTATGACAAAAGTTTGAAAATATACCATTTATTACTGGTGCACCTTATTAATCCAGTGTGACCTATATAGTGCGGTAGATACAGTATTTCCTCCATCTTTAGAAAAATGCCACAAGAACATGGCAAAAACACAGTTTTCATCTGAGTGGGTCTGTAAAGTTTAGTCTACTAAATTGTTCTGCAGAAACGTTGAATGTTCAGAGTCAGATGAACAAAAACTGTGATCTAAGAATCTTCCGTCTTTCATCCTGCAGGGTCTCGGCACAAGTGTCTTTTCTGCATTCCAAGTATCCCTGTGCAGATTTTGTCTCAGTAGTCTCTAGACCGCGAGTGGCTGTTTTCAACACTTGACTACTTCCCCCAGAACCATCTATAATTATCCTCCTGGATCCAAAGTCACTCCAAGGTTGTGCCTGAAAATTGGCTCTCAAATAGACGTTGGGTGCTCCATTATAGCCTGAGTTAGTTCATTACAGGCTAAATGGTATATGCATGCTTAGTTGGGATTTTTAGTGGCATAGATAATGTAACTGCTCAAATGGTACATGGGGCTGATTAAAGATAGATGTCAGAGTTGCACCTCTATGTACATGTGGATTTTACCCTCAGTGTTACATCTAAACGCATGAGCAAAAGGTGTTTCATTGCATATAGGAGCAGAAAAAAAAGTAAAAGTTTGATTATTTTGAAAAATCTCTACTGTAAAAGAAAAACAAACAATGACAAAAGCAAAAATAATAACATTTAATAAGAAAAGCACAATAATTTATAAACAATTAAAATAATTAACATGTACAAAGTTTTTTAGCAACGGTATGTTATTAAAAATAATATATCAATCAATAAATCCCTTATTCCCCCCCAAAAATAAACGATTTTATTTCTGCTGACATCCGGTAAAGCTACTTCTCCACGAAAGAATCCGGTTATTTATGTTAATTGCGTAAGCACATCACTATTATTAAGTGTTGCATATCAACGCAAAGCTCTTTTATTTAGCATTCAGAATCAGCTGGAATTACGTTAAAACAGTTGAAGAGTTTCGGTCGTCGAAAGAATGTCAACACTGTGACTACAGCTAAATGGTCAATTATTTTTGGAATTCAAATTAGAAGTTTTTTTTTTAAAGAAGTTGTCTTTCCTGATAATTTTTTCTTTTTACTTAAATTTTACCTTGAAACGGAATCACCCACTGGGAAAATATTTCCCCAGATTTTTTTTAAATACCTGTGTTCAGATCCTTCAAAAAGAGTAGTAAGGTTGGGTATTCATAGTAAGCAACCCATATTTAAAACAAAAGCCATCAATAATGATGCAATTTCATACTTTATTAGATTGATTTATCTGATCAATTGTGTACAGATCTCTGTTTAATTAGACAACACAGATGTTGGTTTACTTCACTGGACAATGACTGATCATGCTACAGTCAGATGCAGTCAAAGCAGGAAGGATGAAGGGAGTGAGGAGCAGTGAAGAGCAGACACGACCACAAGCTTGGGCTGCTGGCAGCGGAAAGTGCCACCGAGCCAGGGAGACGGTGCCAGGGCCACGAAGCAGAGTCTGGCTTTGGAGAGCTTTCCACAGGCATATTGTAACAGAGCTGAATCCCTCCAAACACCAGGCCTGTGTGCTCTAAAAGGGCTCTCGCCTCATGGTAAAACTCTGAAAAAACCCTCTACAGATTATGCTCACATGTTGCAGCCTGGAGTTCTTCTAAACCACTAGAGGAAGTGAGTCAGGCTTTGCTGCAGGACAAAAACTGACATCAAAATGGTTCTGTCTTGTGGTTGGTCAAAATTCAAGACTTGGTTGACATTGGTTAGGAATGTAGACACTAGAAAAAACCAACCCACTGCTATCTCACAGTTGGAACAATGGCTATCTTTTAAGAACTGCTAGCGGTGTCCTTGAGGAGAAATATTGAACACTTGTATAGCTTCTCATCAAACCATACGAATCCACACATCTAGGCTGAGTGAAGCTGAGTGTAGATAAAAGAACCAAGTGCTGCCTGGAGAGAAGCTCTGACTGTTCCTGCATCTAGATTGGTATTGTCATTCTTGGTCATTGAGACTTTTCATGATAACTCATAACCAAATCTTGGAGATAATAAATGATGTTCTTAGTGTAACATAAATTAATAATAACGTTAATAATACAAATGTAAAGACTTTAGGTTTGGGACTTGAGAACAATGTTAATTGTTAAGACTTCACTTAAATTACAGCCAAAGACTTAAGACTTGACTTGGATTTACCACCAAACTCTTGAAACTTGACCTCAAAGAAGAGGTACTTCCGGTTTGGGACTTGTAAACAATGTTGATTGTTGAGACCTGGCTTGAAGTCACAGCTAAAGATTTGAGACTTAACCTGGCTTTACCACCAAAGACTCGGGCCTTGACTTGAGACTCAACCTCAAAGACTTTCGGCTTGAGGTTGGGGACTTGTGAACAATGTTAATTGTTAAGACTTCACTTAAATAACAGCCAAAGACTTAACTTGAATCTCTACCTGAAAGACTCAAGACTTAACAATGGTAATTGTTGTGACTTGACTTGAAGTTACAGCAAAAGACTTGAGAGTTGACTTAAAATAAGTGCAAAGACTTGGACTTACAAAAATATACCTGTGAGCATTTTGGCTAGTTAAAAGTCTTTGATATAAGTGACTCTGCAAATCCCTGGAATGTCTCATCTAAAGCAAATGCATGTCTTTGTAAAACAATATGAAACTAATTTTTAGTAAATTAAAAATTTTAAAGTCTTTTTCACACAGTTTACAGAGAATAAGCTCTTTAAAAACAGCAAAAAAAAAACCACAACAATGTTTCTTTGCGGCATACTCTCTCCTTACTTGTTTGTAAGAAAAGTCAGGAATACTAAGAGCTTCATGCATTCATTATAGAGCGTATGTGAAGGTCAGTGGGCCAATTTGTAAAGGCGAGCCTCAGTGTGTCTTCGTGTGCGGTCGTGTCTTTGTCCAGAGGGGATTTTTTTGGGGGTAAAACCATGGTAATACCTCCTCACCGCCTCCTTGTCTTTCCTCTGTAGAAAACCCTTTTCATGTGAGTGTACAGTATGTGTGAGGGAGGTATTGTGTGACATATCTTAAGAGTCCCTTCTTGAATGCCTTATGTCTCTTCCACAGCAGATGCTCCACAGCCTAGGGCCCCCTCGGTTGTAGCTCGTTATCCGAATGTGTGTGTGTGAATGGAAAGCCTGCACGCTATTCCCATTCGGAAGTCAGCAGGGAGCTTTGCCTATAAAGCCTCAAATAATAGGTACCCATTTATCTCTGAAGACACTCATCCATCAGTGCACCCACAAACACACATGCACACGTGCAATGATTTGTTATATTATTGCTCTTTTGTGCCAGGGGTACCGTCCTGTATCCTTGCATTAGTGTAAATGTCTGCCGTTGCACATTCGTCATTGTGTCCTGTCTGCGACGTCTGCCTTTCTTGTTTAAAGGCCATTACAGTGTAAAAGCTGTGATTCAGTTGCTAGCACTGTGTGTGGCCTCACCTTTTTATAACACTCCCTGAGGACACATGGACAGCACACTCCACACCCATCAAAGAGGAGCATGCATCATTTGTGCATGCCTTACCCTTTGTGTTTTACGTCATCTGCTCCATGTAAAGTAGCCAGTTACTTTACACATGTGAAAACTAGAATTAAGTCTGTTAACAATGTGATCAACCGAGGTAGGACAGAAAAGCACCGTACTGTTTGCAAATGACTAAAATGGCATCAAATCTGAAAGAATACATATGTAAAAGTATAGGTCAAAAAGTGACCGTCAAAATTTCTGGTTTTCACCATCTTTGTAGAGTATAACATCACCAAACCCTAGGCTTAAGGCAAATGGACAAGCAGGAAGGCAAACTTTTCCATGATTGGATCACTCCCAGCATATCGCATACATGGCGCACAGCAAGGTTATTATAGTTAACGAAAACGAACGAAAAAACTAAAACTAGAACTGAAAAAACATTTTCGTTAACTGAAATAAAAATAAAAACGAGAGTTTTTAAAAAAACGAAAACTAACTAAAACTGTTTGTTGTGTGTATAAAACTAACTGAAACTAACTAATATTAACCCCAAAAAATACTTCGTTTTCGTCTTTGTTAATACATAAGTCTTTTGGGTTGAAATAAAGTCTATTTACTTCACCCTGCTAGTTTTACTGTGTATCTGACCCTTACGGCATCACGTTGTCTGTGACGTCACATGATGTCTGTCGGACACTGCCGGCTAGCGTGTCCGACAGACATTTACATGAGCGTGATGGCTGCATTAAAAGTTGGGAGAAAGCGGGAGAGTCCTATTTGGGACTTTTTTGAATATAACAGCGTCGAAAACTAAAGTAAGTGCCTTGTAGTCGAAGCAGGAGACAACATTTGTGGAACGCTCCTCAAAGGGAAAAACCCTATGAATCTAAAAGTACATTTAAAAAGCGCACACAACAATGCAAATCAACAGTACCTAGACAAGCTAGCCTGTCGCCCGCCCTCCCCCGAAAAAGAAGCCAGAGCAGATAACGTAATGCTGTTATTGGCTGTAGTATTTTAATTTAAGGATGGTTGTCCTTGTGTCCTCTGAATAATAAGTGTTTCAAAATGTATCCTTGATTGAGTTTTTATCATACAATACTTATTCTGGTGATTTTGAATCATGCACCTGACAAATATCCTAATTTACAAAAAAAAAAAGAAGAAAAAACTAAAACTAACACTAAAACTAATAAAAACTAAACTAAAACGAAGCAATTTCAAAAAATAAAAACTAATAAAAACTAGTAAAGCTGCCTTTAAAAACTAATTAAAACTAAATAAATTTAAAAACAAAAATTCAAAACTAAATAAAAACTAAAACTAATAAAAAATATGAAACTATTATAACCTTGGCGCACAGGCGTGCGCCATGTATGCGATATAAACGCTATATTTTATTGGTACATGCAATAAAAGTCTGTTGGACGTACATGAAACGGTTGCAGAAAGCCACAAATGTGTACATGCATCTAGCAAAAATCACACACAGTTGCTTAAGATTTACGTAATAATTTCAAATAAACAATGTTAAATACTTATAAACTGCGTAATTCTCAACTGACCAAAACCAGCTCAAAACCATGTAAAGATAGACATCTGGGCACATCGACGAATGACAAACGCAAGAAACACTTATGAATGATGTATATCAAGCATGTATCATTCATGGAAACCTGCAAAATGGATGTATTGGCTGTGTGACGTGTTTTTAAGGGTTTAGTATGGAAGTGTTGTATGACCAAACACCAATTTCTTGTTGTGTTGAGGTCAAATGGTGACCATCCCAGTGGCCTAATTGTAGAGTGTCTGGTTGGAGGTTTTGGGTTTAAATACCAATGAGTAAAAATTGTACCCAATGCCCCCCTGTCTGACAGTCAACATAAATGGGTTTGATTGGTTGGGGTTAAAGCACCAAATGGTTCCCAATCATTGCTGTGACTGGAACCACTCCCCCAGAGGATGGATCAAATAGAACACATTTTGACTGTATTAGCCAAATCAGTTTTCTAATGCAAGATTGTATTCATGTTTATTTTCAAGTTGGACCAACTTACATTGATGAAAATGGCAATTCACTTGCTTGTGCCCTATGCGCTATTTAGTACAGTGATCATATTCCAATTATTGTTACTTTGGCTCAACCGGAAATTCAGTGGGCTTCCCCCTGGGTTATGACTGAAGTATTTGGCGTCCCTCAGGGCTCTGCTCTGGGCCTCTCTTTTATTTATTTCATTTCTTTTGTCTACAAGGGCAAATTATTGTTTCTCATCATTATTTGATTTTAAACCTCAAATTATTTCGCTGTTTAACATTCCATAACTGTCATGATGAAGTTGTTTGTCAAAGGTTTCTTTGATTTTTACCTAAGTAAACAGTTTAAAGCTGGTCAATACTCATTTTGCAGTATTTTCTCTCTTGTTTGGATATTTCTACTGTACTTTAAGATAGTCTTAAATAACACCAGCCATGTTTTGATTGCAAAAATATTTTAGAAAACATAAATTCTGTATGATGACTACTATGGTATTTATTGTTGAAATGTATGAGGTCTTTCTTTTTACTTTACGCCTTAGATTTTGCTTCTCTGTAAACTTTGGGCTTATTACAGCAATACTCTTGATTCCATATGCTGTAGCCACCAAATTTCCTGTCGACCTGGACTCTTTGCTTGCATTGACATTGCATTGGTTGTGTTGATTCATTTAAAAGAAAACCAAACTGTTTTTGGTTTTAGTGAGCTTTTAGCTAATGAGGGATTTTATGGGACCCAGATCTACCATTATTAGCTTTTTATGTATGGGTCTTCTTTTGCTTCGGTAAGGCTGTTAAATGGTCAGTAACATTACAAAGAAGGCAAGAAGGCAGACTTGGCTGTTCATCTCGAAACACATCATGATCATCTGCACTAACGCACTCTCCAGATACCAGCAACACACACATGCAAACTCTTAGCCCCTTTTTCTGTAAGTCAAATAAAAGAAAAATCCTCGGCTTCTATTGCACACGCAGAAATTTATATTATGTGTAAAATGGTAGGAATCTCTGCCAAGGAAACAGCCTGGGAGTTCAGACTCCACATTTGGGAAATGAATTTTCTACATCCCTCATAGATAAAACTGCAACAGCTGCAAATGCATTTATTTATTTATTTTATTAATGGCTGTTATTTCCAGTTAAATGGCAGAGTAGAATGTAAAACCTCAACTCCTCTATCATCTCAGAGTCATATGTTCTGAGTAATTTCCTGTAAAAGCTGGACTCCGCCATCGCTGATTTTGCGTTATTTCACGTTCTCTGCTTTTATGGTTTCCATTCTGATCAACTCTTTTTGGAGATGATGTGATCCTGCCGGCCTGTGGAAAAGTAGCACCTCCAAGTCTGAGGCCATAAATTAGAAATGAAGAAATGTGGACTGTCTCTAAATGGTAAAGGCGCCTTAGTTTTCTTAGACGTTAAAGACTTTTCTCCACCACATCAAAAGGTTAGTTATTGCACATGCATTTGAGATGCCTCACTAATTTAGGTTTGACAATTTCTTATAAGAGGAGGGGAGTGGGCTTATCCAAGAGCAATAACTGTGGAGAAAGATGGACAAAAGATGTGGTCATTCCATACTGTGGTTTTTATCATACTAATTGTTGCCATATTGTAGAATATGGTGCCATAGAAACCAGATTTTTTTGAAAGCTCTCAAACAGTTGGGGTGCACAGTGGCGTAGTGGTTAGTGCATGTGTTTGTGTGTGTCGGTAAGTGTGTGTGTGTGTGTTTGACTGTGGTCCTGCAACAGACTGGTGAGCTGTTGAGGGTGTACCCTGCCCTAACCTAACAGTTGCTGGGTCGGGTCCAGCAACCCTATAAATCCACAAAGGGATGGTCAAACAGTTAATGTAAAATATCCCATACGGCTGTTGTATGATTCAGATAATGGGAATATCCTGACAATAAAAAAGAAAACACTCCCATTACCATTAAGTCAAAATCTGGTTTTCTAACCAACCAGGTACGTGGGTTTTTATTGTAAAGTTAGACTTGACTAACTAGTAAATAATTGTTTATAAATGTTGAGTACTAGAGGTGATGGGAACTGCACCTGGCTAAAATTTGCCCCATTTTTTAAAGGGCTTCAGCCTGGAAGTCAAATATTGCTGCTTAGTTTTAGCCCTTTAACAAATTTTGCTCCAGTGTTGACATTCTTTCAAATACTGTAACTCTTCAACTGTTGGATTCTGAAACAGACGCCTTGCGCTGACATGCAACACGTTACGGTAGTGAAATGTTGACGCATTCGATGTAAATCAACTGATCCTGTCAGTGCAAAAAGTGGCTTTGCAACGTGTTTGCATTTCAGTGTAGAGTCGATATGAAAAGCTGCTTTTCTCTGCATCAGAATCAGCTGACTGAGGTTAATTGCGTAAGTGGTCAAAGAGTTACTGTATTTCAAAAAGTGTGTGTTATTAAGATGTCGATGGGTCGGTTAAAACTTGTTGTGAGATGAAGTGATTTTTCTTAACAGGATACAAAGTCGTGGTGATATGAGTTTGAATTCTACATAAAGTTAAGTTTTTTTTTTTCATGCCTGTTGTCTCACATTCTTTTTGTCCTTGGGTGGCGCTCCTTCAAAACCATCAATTTTTATCAATACACTATAGAACAACACAAACAGCACAAAAGTACAACAGAGATTTCACCCATTAGGAGAAACAATCACTGCTCCTGCAAGCAATGACAGGATGCTAAAAATGCATGACAGCAGAGGAAATAGGGCTGACAGATGTGATGCCTTGTTGTGTTCAAAACAAGACCTGGAAGCATCAACCCTGACGACTGAGGAAAACTTTTTAATGGTTTCAACAAGAATTTGTGTCCAAAAACTCTTCAGATGGGAGGCTGGTGTTCATTAAACAGGTGAGATAATCCTGTGGAAACTGGGAGACTGTGTTTTCATTGCTATCAATAAAAAACCCAACCAAATTGATTGAAATTGCCCATTTTCTGCTTGTGTAATAAAAACCTGACATTTATAATTACAGCATAAGATGCCAGAAATATCTTGCTGAGGAAATCTTGGACGAACTCAATGCTCCAATGTCTCCCATGGGAACGGAAGATCCCGTGTGTATTTAAGTGTGCGTGCTGACACGGGGCCGTGCTCCAATTAGCGTAGCTGTTAGGCGAGGTGCGACACCTGAGACCCTCCGAGTTGCACTGGGAGTTTCCTTCTTAACACAACATTAGGGGGTAGCAGCCCCTGCTTTTGTTTGACAAAGACCTCACAATGACGCTCTGCTCTCGTGCCAACGTTAATATTTAGTCATTGGGATGGTGGAGTGACAGAAAATAGAGTCAGTCACAAAGTGAGACACAGTTAAAACCTTTGCCTTGAATTGTGTTTCATAAAGGCCTTATCACACCGTCGCTATGTACAATTTGTACACATTTTCACAGATGTATCATATGAGAACCACGCTAAAACCACAAAAATAATATGGAAAAACAGGTAAATCAACGTAGAACATGAACGGTGTGTGATTGTGCTGCTTACATGCAATTTGTTAGGGATTTGTGTGTCAATTATGTAATTTTAACGTGATATGTGTGCGGTATACTGTACACGACATAAAGTTATACATCAGTGGTACAATGGGGGAAAGATCCAAGATTTATGTAATAATTGCGAATAAACTACGTAAATACACATAAACTGTGTAATTTTTAACCGACCTGTCCACCAAAACCCTCGACGGTCATCTGTGCACATCAGCGAATGACGAACACATCAAACACTTTTGAATTACGAATATAACAAATGTACCACGAAATTGTGCACATCGAAAATGTATTGAAAATGCACAAAATGTGCTGTGTTGCCCAAGTGAAGATCCATGAGCTATTATTTTCAGTCATCTCTTTCAACACATCTGCAAAGTAGTTCATCTTTAAGGGAGCTTTTACTATTCTAAATATACTTGGTTATTAATGGAGAGCCATCTTTTCACTCTATTGGCTTTTTCTTTAGTGTATAGAAACTGCTGGAGCCTGTCTAGTCTAAAGGTACATTTCTAAGTTCTCCACAGTTGGGTAAGTTTTAAAGCAGGCCATGTCATCATGAAGTTGAGTCATGGCAACTGGACTTAAACTATTCTTCTTGAAACATTTTGCTGCTCATCCAAGTGGCTTTTGAGTCTGTGTGTCCCAATTTTTTCAATTTGGCATATTTTTGCTTCTTCCCCAAGTCAACCCTATGATGTGTTATTCATGTTTTGTGCATGTGTGGATTGTGGGTGTGTACTTTTGCTGTGGTGACTTTAAAATTGGATCTAGTTAGATCTACACTTTTGTTTTGGACTTTATGACCCCTACTTTTAATTATGTCTTGCTTTAAATCAGACAGTGGGTTAAAAAACGGATTTTAATCATAACGCAGTCACTATAGATGCTGTGTAGCTTGTAGCTCATAAAACATCTCGCAGCTTATTAAGTTAATGGGGAGGAGGAGAAGAACCACTCATGTCGACGGAAGGGCGTTGACCTTTCTGGAAAGTCCTGCAGTCAAATCCAGACATATGGAGCAACTTTTTCTGTCAAATTTGAAAAAAACCTTTGTGTATCTTATTCCTATTTGATTAAATTTCTCAGTTATTTTGTTATTTGTTCTATTGTGTTGTGTAATGTTGTTTGTTACCATTGTATTAACCTTAATAGCAATGTAAAAAAAACTAAAAAGACATGCTGCCTTTATATTACCATGTCATTATATTCATATTTAAGTAAGACTTTGCCTATATGGTATAAAACGTGCAGATTTATGATTTTTAGACTTTTTTAACCTATATTTATTGGCTGGATTTCTATCTGACTAGCTGAAAGTTAAGGCCACATTATAGGAAATACTCATTTTTGGAAACCCCTCACTAAGACGTGCAGTCTTTTTATTTTTAGATTAGATTAGAATCCAAAGTCAGCTCTGTATTGAACAATCACACAAAAAAACAGATTTAAAAATAATTTTGAACAGGTTTTGTAGCTCAAATCACTAGTTGACTTTAAAGATGTATTAACTGGATATTTATGAACTAAATCTATTTTTAAAGTGTTCCCAGTGCTTTTTAAAAAAAATTGTAATTATGCAGATTTTTGCCAAAATCAAAAACCATGTATCCTTTTCTAAGACAAACTGCCTTTTTTTTTGTCTACTCTGGATTCACAACAATTGGAATAAAAATATTCAGAAATGCAATTTTAGGCTTAATTTTCTTTATATTTGTTCTCCATCCTCAGACAAATGCCACATGTTTAATACACTAAAAAC
The DNA here is from genome assembly GCF_053564925.1 of Oryzias latipes. NCBI lineage: Eukaryota > Metazoa > Chordata > Actinopteri > Beloniformes > Adrianichthyidae > Oryzias > Oryzias latipes. The sequence continues at coordinate 12,644,325 of NC_136256.1, read as the reverse complement.
AGAATATTTATTGGAGTGGGTCTTTAAAACATTATTCTGATGGAGTTTCTAAATGCTCAAAGTAAAATATGCAAAAAATATGCAGATAATTATCTGATGAACAGAGGTTTGTACCTTTGTCTAAAAAATAACTCTAAGTAAGTCTGCCAGCTCACTCTTTTCGTACTAGCAAATGCAACCTTGAATGAAATGATATTTCACTTTTATAGGCAGTTTAGGATGAGGGGTGAACATAAAAATCGCCTAAATCTGCATTTTTGCATCACAGACTAAACGCCATGACTCTGAAGAAACGGCAGGGACTTCTCGATCTATGCCATACACGACTTTCAGCTGCAGCCGAAGCAAAGCTGATAACTCCAGGACCTTAGGATGATGCAGAAATAGCGGCTTGGATGACTAAAGGCTCCCCTCTGGTTGTAGTTGTTTGAGGCTCCAGAAGGGGGCACTGTGGTGCTGTAGTTGTTGCCTGTGGATGGGCTTGCGGTCAGATTTCTCTACAAGCCAACACTTCCTTGTATTACGCCCAAAGACCTCAAAGCTTTTGCAGCTCAAAGGAAATTGTTTGTCAGTTTGATCAGAGTCATCGTCTGGTCACTTTTTTGAAATTCTAAATGATTTTAGCAGTTTGTAGGAAATACGTGTCTGTCAGAGATCAGGGCTATCACGGATCACTAAGATTCTAACAAGATGGGCGTTCCATACTGACCAGGTCAGCGACCAACTCGCTAAACTCGCCAAATCCAACTATTTAAAGGGAATAATGGAAACTTTCATAGATCAGAAACGTCGAAGGCTGGAGCTGAACCCCAGTTGAACTTCCTCCCTCCTTCACCCAGATGCAGAAAAAGTGGAAGTACATCCGTTTCTCTACAGCCAGGATTTTTTTTATTCTCTATTCCATCTCCCTCCTCCTCTTCTTCCTCAGACAGTTGACTTACTCCATGCGTGAAATGCCTCTAAATGGTTTCTTTTTGTCTGTTAGCAGTGCTTGATGTCATGCCTCACACTAAGCCTGGCGTCTGTTACCGTGCAAAAGTTGGAAGGCACGTGCTGTACTCAAATATTTATCAGTACAGGGAAGCGCTGCATGCGTTCTCGCTGTACGGACCGTTTATAGGTGTGCAGCGGTCTCTCATTGCGTCGTCATCTTACGGAGAGTCTTAGGCCAGATTCACACTGCGTTGCGTGGGGAGTCTGTTTCACGACAGTCAGTTACTTTACATCGTCTCTGTTGTGTGTCCGGTCCTCTCCCCCCTGGCTTCTCGAGGCATGGTTTGTCCCACCACCCCGTGTTGAATAGGTTATCCAAAACCTTGGCAGTCAAGCCTGTGCCCTCTCCTTCCTCACTGAGTTCTTGTAAACCGTCCTTGGTGAAAATGGATGCAGGTGTTATCCGTGATGTTAACATGCATTATCTCGTGGGTACATCACTTTAAACATAAAATAACGTTTTCTACAGTTTTATTTTGACAGAAGTTTTTATTTTGAAACCTGGACCTGTATCTGTTAACAGACTGGAAATAGAACCCTTGTGTAAATCTTGATTGCAAAGAGATGGATGTCAGACTCAGACATGACGAAGGCACTGTTAACATTCTGATTAATTGATACACATTCTTTTTATGTGTCAACACAACGCAGATGCAACACAACAGAGACGCAACGCAGATGGATGAGCCTTTAAAGACCCACCCATCATTCTTAGATGTATTATGAAAGACTTTTCAATCCTCTTTTAAATACGATTAGGGCAAAAATCAGAAAATCTGTGTTCTAGAACATAGTTTCTGCAGAGCAGCAATAGTTCATCAGAAATTCGGCTCGGATTTGTAGGTGGGACCCCGCCCCCCTTCGTCTCCCCATCACTAAAACTCTCCTGCTGCCTTACATCCCCTCACACCCTCAACCTAACATTACCGCTGCAACAAAAATGGCGAGCAATGATGGAGCTATCCAGCTATACAGTTTGGAGCCAGATTTCAGCTCAGACGAGGGAAAAAAAACATGTACATGGATCTAGTTGTCTAAACGGGGATGCATCAGAATGGAGCAGAGCAGGAGACTTTTTGAACCACCTATTTTGTAGTCAAAAAAACGAAAAATGTTTCTGCTCCTGATTTAAGCTTAATTTTCTTTATATATATATATATATATATATATATATATATATATATATATATATATATATGTATATCATCAGAAAAATTTCACGTTAAAAACGTCAAATTGATGGTTTTCATCAGAGCGACTCTTCTTTCTTGGAAAATCCTTAGACTTTTCCTGAGAATTGCATAAATCACTTGCATAACTCCCGGTTCAGTCGCTCATCGGTAGGTTCGTCTCTTGCAGCAGAAGTCGACGGTCTTCCTCCCCTCCGTGTACTTTAGAAAACTTTGACTGCAGCCGCAGCGCCTTCAAAGCTCTAAGCTCCTCGCCGCTCCTCTCCCACCGTACACATCTTTGAAGCTTCGCTCATTGGCAGTGCCGCCCAGCTCTCGGAGCTTATGCAGCGAAAGCCTAATGGCCCGGCGCTGGTTAACTTTCAGGCTTATACTCCCGTTGATGAACTCAGGCAGCCATCACCAGTGTCTCTCATCCCTGCTTAAACCTGCATTACACTGGAGAGGTTAAGAGAGGAGGAGGGAGGGAAATGTCAATAGATGGATGGAGGGAAAGGACGGCAGATCGGGCGACTCGGGAGTAACCTGTTAACTGCCACTTAGGTGGGAGCTAAATTCTGGAGGAATAATGAAGTCGGCGGACAAGACGCGCATGCAGACGGCGCTGCCGTCTTCAGAGGAGGATTTAGACAGTTGGTTTTGTGTGTGAAGTCGGACAGCCTTGACAGCGCAAGTGAAACACCTCTCACTGAGAAAAAGTGGCATTAAGACCTAAACATTTGGAGAACATCCATCTGTATCAACCTAAAAGCGTGACTCTGAAAGCTGATTAAGGGCAGCCACGCAGCCGTGTTTATTTATTTCTTTATTTTATTTAATATCCATCTGATACTCTGACTTCTTCTGAAATGATTCGTGACAGCCGCTAAGGAGTTCAGTTGACTCCAGTCTTAAACTCATACGGGAATGATGACCTGCTCAGATCTTCTTAAGGGTGTTAAGACCAACAAGGCATGACCTGACGACTCCACATCTACACTCTCGCTGTCAAAAATGCTAATTTCCTGTTTTTTTTCCCTTCCGGTTAATGTAACTATAACCAAAAACAAGCAAGAAAGCTTATGTCAAGGTGAGAATATTCATTTAATCAGAACGTAAGCCCCAAAAAGATAGGGAGAAATATCTCCCTGTACTCCTTGTTACTTCTCACACCATGGTCATAGTTGGTGACAGAAAGATGAAATCAGTTATGCTAAGTTTTGGCCACACAGTTTAGCAGTTCTTTCATGCAAGTGAAAACCTTATGGAAGAAGGACGTTCAAAAAACAAAGTGATATATTCACATTTGAATTGTCCATGTCTTTGGAGGGTTGTGGATAGGAGCGGCGGTCCCAAGGCGTGCCTCAATGTGGGGTGCAGTTCTTTTGAGGCTAGCTGAAAATGGAATAGGATTGTCGTAGTTGTGGTAGGTTTCACGTGATATGACACTGTGATATCCTTACGCAACACTAGTTGTTAGTAAAGCATTACCGTAGTTACAACTGCCTTTACGGCTAGATAGGGGCTGTCAGCAGGAGAAAAATGGGCAAAAACCCTTACAGGGCATGCAAGGAGCTCACATTTATCACATGGACACCACTTTGCATTGTCTGCAGGATTTGGGGTTGGGTTGAAAAAAAACCTGTATTGTCACATTGGGGGGGGGGTTTGAAGAAGGACCCAAAAGGCAGAGGCGAGGAGGAAGGTGGTTCCAAACACAAGGGCCTTTAATACTCAAAAACAAAAAGTGCTGCTGAGCAGGGTTAACATACCAAACCAACTGTCGGGGAAACCAGGAACACAGGGAATCAGACGGTATGAACCAGCACAAGAGGAAGGGAGAGACAAGACCTAAATACAAACTGGACCGACAAGACACAGGTGAACATGATCAGGAGAGATTGGGACCGGGGAAGTAAAACTCAAAACCTGACCTGTCGCCCACGGCATGCTTGTAGAATAACATGCGTGAACATTTCTGTTCTGCGGACTCACGGAGCAGTGATTTGCCCAAGATTTGCCAAATTTTCACAGACAAACTACCCTTATCTATCTTAACTAAATGTAAGGGCAGTTTTGCTTTGGCCTTAAACCACTCGAGGATGTTTTCCGCAATGCTAGCAAAATAAGTAATGTGAAATTTTCCTATTGCTAACATTTCATGGAGTTCTGATATCCATTTTGTATTCACTGTGAACTTACATGGCAACAAATCTCAGTCGCTCAAATATTTCAATTTGTTTCACTTCTTATTCATTACAGTTATAGCTGATAGTATCATGGTTTTTGTTTAGTTATGTTAATTACTAAGTACACTAAGATGTTTAAAAATCCAGAAATGAATTGTTTGTGGAAGTACATGCTTTTATTGTAGATATAATTAGGATATGTTAGTTAAGCCCAGATATTTTCCTGGCAGTAAAGCACTGAAGAAGATGTGTCATAATATTTGTCTTCTAAGCCTAAGTAGCTTGTCAGAACTGATCAAATAAAATGTCTTCTATGATTGTAGAGACAGTTGGTAATAAGATGGACAATTAAAACAATCGTTACAATAATTTTTATTTGCCAAAAAAAAAAAAAAAAAAACAGAACCAAATTCAACTTGACAGGCCAAAGCTCATTTTCTAAATTTGACTGAAATTCCAGAGATCCTGAGAAAATTTAGATGTGTATTTTGATTAAAATAGTTCAAGGATGAGCTGAAAAAGCACCAGTTTTAAGCAATTTGATGGTAGTGTGGTGAGCCATCCTACTTTCTATTCGACTGCCCCTCTTCAGTCTGTGTCTATTATAGGTAGTATTGCATTTTGTACCAACACATTTTAAAAGATGTCTGATTTGAGATGAAACTGACTCACTGTAAATCCAATTGTAGCAATGATTTGACACTTTTTTGGGGTATAGTTCACCTCAAATAACATGACAAATTTTCTTTATTTTTGTCAATGTTTTTAAGTTTCTACAAAATGATTAAACATGTTTCTAAACACAAAAGACAAATAATCTTCAAGATTAGATTATTTGATTTACAGTCAATGCAGGATGGTTTCATTAGAGTGAAATTACATGTCCTTAAAGTTTAGGGTAAAAAAACCCATCACATTTGCTATTCAACTAATCAAAACTTGAGTTCAAATTTTTAACAATGTTTTTAATGAAGCCTTTATTGGATTTCCTGGTTTAAGGATGGAGGCCAAACGAATCTTTCACCAGAAAAGACGTCACATGATGGAAAGCTTATGGTTGACCATTGATGAGAGGAATAAATGAACTGGACTGCTGTGTGGGAGCTGTGCAGATGAGGTAATGATGGAGACTCAGCATGGGGGATTTGTGTCAGGGCTCTGATTAAGGAACCTGAACAGCACATAATGAGTAAAGAGGGAATGGATAACAGAAAAAGAAGGAAAACGGGGAAAGGAAGGAGATGATATAATCAAGACAAACAGTGCTGGATAGAGTGGAACAGAGTTGATAGAAAAAATGGATTTCAAGAGGCTGGGTTATACCTTTATTGAACTCCCTTCACTTCATTAGTTTACTGCTTGTTTTAGGTAATAGTTTATTTGTGATAAGTTTGATTTCTGGGTCACATATGTAGTTTTTGCTGTGTTTGAAAAAAAGGTCTGGCTTTTAGGGTGTTTTCCGCACTACAGGGCACACCGGATTATAAGGCCATCCGTCAATGAATGGTCTATTTTGTCGTATATAAGACACACTGAACTGTAAGGTGTGTAAGACAAAAGAGGCAGTTATTAATTGTGTTCATAGTATCTGTAGATCTTGTTTGCGACACGCTACATTTTAGCCACGTTAGCATATTCATAATAACGCTAACGTCCAACCATGCTTGAAACAAGTAAATAAACAGATTGATACTTCTAAAAAGTTTTACTCTGGCTATGTTATCTATCTCCTAACCTTGTTAGCAATACCAAAAAAAGCAGTCAGACACTTTTAAAGCCATATGTAAAAAACAGGTAATTCTGAGCTTTGTTTGCAACACGTAAAAAACAGACCAATACCATCCAAAAAAATTTCCAGTTACTATGCAAACTCCCAGCGTTGTCAGCATTCCAAAAAAAATAGAATAAAAAATACAGTCCGACATTGTTACACATATTCATAATACAGTAAACTCCCAACCTTGTTTGCAACTTAAAAAAAATACAGACTGAAAAACCAAAAAAAAAAAGGTCAGTGTGACTATGCTAACTCCTAACCTCGTAAGTAATTTCGGAAAAAAAAATCCAGTCCTGCTACACGTTAGCCACTTTAGCATAGCTATTATCAAGGTAACTCCCAACCTAATTTGCACCAAGTAAAAAAATAGACTGATTCTGAAAAAAAAAACATTACTGTGACTACGCTAACTGCCATACTTTTTAGTAATACGTAAAAAATAAAAAAAACACAGTCCGACACTGCTACACATTAGTCATGTTAGGGTGTTCATAAAATCAATAATTCCCAATCTTTTGTAACACGTAAAAAAAACCCTGTTACATCTAAAACAAATGTTACTGTGACTACAATAGCTCCCAGCCTTGTTGTTAATACTTCATAAAAAAAACACAGGCTGACACTTTTAAGTGCGCCTTATAGTGCGGAAAATACCATAGTTGTTCGTCTTCGTAAAAATGATGGATGCTGATTTCAAGTCTGCCCTCAAAAGTCTTCTCCTAATTCACTTTTCTGTGAACTCCATTGTTCTTTGTCTGCAAATCTGCAGCAGATGGTAGTCCGGCTCTGTGTAGTCCAGAGGTCTCTGATGAGGTTAAGGTAAGTGTATTCGTAGAGAGTAAAACAGGGAATACTCCCCACCTCATCTCTGCCCACACAAGTTTGAGGTTTATGCGTCAAATGGTCATAAACGACCCTCATAATGTCGTTTTATCTGCATGATCCTATCCCCCAGGCCCTGTGTAATCTGTGTGGGCGTGTTATAGTCATTTGCAAGAAAATATTTGCACAACATATGCATACCTGCCTATGAATTTTTACGCCCTTAATGCAGTTTGCATAACAGTGCATTCTTGTTTACCACTTGGCTCTCGTCACCCAGTCGCCCAATCCATTAACTCATGCTACAGATAGAGAGCTTAGATAACAAATAAGTTGAAGAGTGGACTTTGAATGAGAAAATCGTTCCTCCTTCCTCTCCTCTCTTTTTCTCCATCCATCTATCCATCCATCCAGCCATCTGAACGCTAAACCAATTAACAGTAATTACCGGGTCACCCTAGACGCAGCTTCTTTCTGCTGGCTATGCTGTTTGGTCCTCATCACCCCGTAGATGGAGTCTCTAAGACAGACATGGGTCATTACCTCTTATTAGCAAAGGGAGGTTATCGTCCCTTGTTGGTCGCTGTTGAGGTGTGGTGAAGTTTGATGGTCTGGTCATACAGCTGATGTTGTGTATCAAAATGAATCTCATTTGATAGAAGGTGGCTATTTAAGACTATATTTTAAACTTGGTTTAGGATAGTTACTATAGAAGTGCAACTAGATTTAAGGTGAAAACATTACTAGCGCATAGTGAGCTCCAAGTCATTGTAACCAGCCACTTTTAATGACGAAACTATCTGTGTCAGATGATTAAATCTGATTTTAGAGAGGGGTAATTTGTGACGCTGATAATGGGTAAACTGTCACACACTAGACTGATGAAATACCAACAAATTCAGCACTTTCCAGATCTGGAAACAGAAATGAAAAATTTAAGGGAGAGCATTCCAACTCTGGCTGTCAAGCTGTGACGACAAAAATACTGTATGTAAGTCATTATTATTTTGAGCTCATCTATGGGTCGAAATGATCTGACAAGCTGAGAGTGTTAGCCAGCAGCCAGAGCTTTTGTAGCAGTGAGTTAAAACATTACCTGTTGAGGTTTAAAATCATGCTTTTTTCATATTTACTCATGTTGGGTTCCTGCTGATCAGAAATAGCAGAATGCTAGAAGCTGGGTATTGATTTATTACTTTGATTTAATGAAATATTTCTTTTTATATTTTTCCCTATTGGATCATAGATATTTTCTAGTAGAAAATTTTCTGAGTAAATTGAGTAACCACTAGTCCTAGCTTATTTTTAATTATGAAAGATACTTGATTGCACTTGCAACCACACAAACGCACACATGCACACACATACACACACACACACACACACACACACACGGAAAACCAGCTTGATTACTGACAGTGGTTTACAGGTTTTTGAGGTGAGCAGAACAGCAGGTCACAACCCCATCACTTCCTTTGCTGACCGCCCCCTCCCCCGGCAGCCCACGCCCTCCTGTGTTTCAGGGAGCGTGATCTCATCATGGGAGAAATCTGCCGCTGCAGAGGGGTGGTCACCTGCTTCCTGAATAATTAAGGGCCTTTTTATTGTCTCCACATTAGTAAATGATGACACCCCCACCCACCCCCGACAATTATGTCTGCTTTAATAATGAATGAGGGTGGGGTTGGTGCCCAGTTTGGCAGAGGGGGCTGGCATGGAAACAAGATGCCTGTTAGATGGAAGCAGGGAGGAAGGCCGTGCTCATCCTAACCCGTGTGATCTTGTGTTTGTGCGAGTGTAGTGTAGCTGCTCACTGTAATGGAATACAAAGCATCCGTCAACTGTCCAGTCAGACCCCCCCACCCCCCAGCGTGGACCCTCGCTGGCCGCACGGGCTTAAGGCGGAGCTGCAGTGCGCCGCTCTCGGCTGCAGGTGGCTCGGAGGTCTCATGGCTGCAGGGCTGGAGGCTAGCACTGACCCGTGAAAACCTCCAGCTCCACACCGCTCCCTCCAGTCTCCAGCTAATTCGATAAAGGCCATTCAGAGCGCAGCCAACATCTGTGTGCGTTCACGCATCAGCTCTCAGAGCCACCGGGGCCTCCATTCACGCTCGGTTACAGCTTCACTGAAGGTCTGGGCTTGAACGCGCCGCCATTTACTGAGCTGTGGAGCAGTAAAGACACTCCTGAAGCTACATGTGAATGCACGCTCAAGAACGCACTAAACGTGGTCCTAGAAGGGAGGGGACTCTTCTTCTTGTTCTTTCTCTACTGTTCACGAGCACATGTCCACCACCTACAGTTGGAGGAAGCTTGGCGCAAAATGTATTAGCAATAAAAGTCATGCAAATCTTGTTCCAGGTTTTTTCTTTCCCATCTCTATTCTGATATAAGATTGACTTGGTGTCATAATTTTTGTTGGTAATGAACCTCAGTTAGTAATTTTTCCTCCATGATCAGTTTTCCAGAAGTTGGCACTTCCATGAATTATCCTAACGTTACTACCGTCCCTGATTGGTCAAAGTTCAACTTGGTTTGACTTTCAGCACGTTTTCTATCGCCACGCGTTTTGTATGTAGAGCCTTAAAATTGGCCTAAAAACCTGCGTAGCAACCCTCAAGATTGAAAGTATCAATTTATATGAATAAAGGAGAAAATGGACTGAGTATATCAAACCAGGAAGATCTGATTTTACCTGAGATAATATTTTTGGAGGAAAGAGAAATATTACATTTATATTATTCATTCATTTTCATTCATTGTCATTCATTCATTCATGAACATTTATATCAATGGCGCTCTTTTTTTTAAACCTTGTTCTGTTCTAACGTAATAGCTGATAACTTGTATAAAAATATGCGTAGCTACACGTGAACGCGAGAGTTTTAAAGGTGGAATCCAGAAACGGCCATTTACATACGTTCACACGAGTTTGTCTTGGGAAGAGGCAGCCTGAGCTTGTGTTGCAGTGGGTGGAGTGAACGAAGCTTTACAGAGATAGCTTAGTTCTGCAGCATTTTAACAAACTTTATTAAGGAGGAAAAATGTATTTAGAAGAGGTTTTTCCTCCACGTCTGCACATGGGGGGTGCAGAAACAGGAGACGATGAGCATCCGTGGGTTGGTAGAAGGTGAAAAGGTGCAGGAGCAGCTATTGGGTTTCCTCCCTCCCCCCTCTGTGCCTTTTGCTCTTTGCCGGTTTTATCAGTCCTCATCACCTCCAAATTAAATTTGCTCTGCAATGGGGGTGAGTCGTGGGTGGAGCAGAGCGGCTGGGGCCCCCCGAAGAGCTGAGCTGGCCAGCTCCAAGATGCAATCGGCAGGGTTGGATCAGACCCGGAACAAGCCTGTGTTTGTGCACCTTCACAGAGATAAACATTGTGCGGCATCAGCGGGGGGCTTCAGGCCAGACCGGGAGCACTCTTCCTGTCTGCTCTTTGTCTGTTAAGGCGGAATTGGTTTAGTTCTCCCATGCACGCTGACACGTGTAGAACAACGAGCCGCTGTGCCTTTTTTTTTCTTTTTTTCTGGCTTCAAACAGCAGATGGATGGACAGCAGGTGGAAACCCAAACCATCCTCCCAGAAAACCTGGAGGGACTGGAAGTCACAACTGTCAGGTCTCAGAGACAAAGACTTTGTAAGGATTGCTGCAGATAAAACCTGCTGCTCATCTGTTCAACATCAAGTCAGAGGTTAAACTCTACACTGGTAAAACAGAAAATAAAACTAGAATGATGTTAGCTGATGCTTAATATTTAGTACCAATGAAATTACAAAATAATGTCAAGTTTTGAAAATACAGCTTCTGAAAGAAGACACACCTGGTGTGTCTGATATAAAGGTTTACCAATAGACCTAATAGACGAGTGCTACGGGTTTTTGGGTTGTCCATAGAAGGCCGTAGACAGGAGTGGTGGCATCTTAAAGGGCCTATATCATGCTATTCTTAAGATTTTCAGAGTAAACTATATCTATATAAATGAAAATATTGAACATTTGGCACACTGAAGAACGTTTTTTAAAGAAAAATATGAGTTATTTTCGCTGCTTATTTTCCTACGACTCGATCTCTGAGGCACCGGCCTTTGCTGCTTTTGGGTGCCGCCCATTTCATGACGTCATCCTAGAGTCAGCCTTAGCAGCCCGCCTGCGTTTCACCCATAAAAACAAACAACATCCGAACTTTTGCAAAGATGGATGTGCATACTGTGCATATAAATAAAAAGCATTTTAGCCGATTATCGCTAGCTCTGCTGAGAAAGTGTGTGTGTGTGTGTTAGCCTGGGGGCGGTGCTGGCAGCGTAGACTCTTCCTGGAAGGGGCGGTTCCCCACTTTTCCACAACACAATGTGAGAACCCACTCGGTTTTATGGATTGCGAGGGGCTGGTGCTTAGAGTTCAGGGCTTTAGAGGAATACTCAGAAATGAATGGATCAAAATATCGTTTTGGGGTTGTTTTTCATGAGGAATTAACATTACAATGCACTTAAAAGGTTAAAAAGTTGATTTTTGCACAATATAGGCTCTATAACGAAGAAATCAAATATTTTCTAAAGATGATAAAATTGAGGGAGTTTTGTAATAGTGAAAAATAAATTAAGAGACCTGTAAACAAAATTACGTGTTTTCCTTTACCTGCACCAAGACCTTTCCACTTCTTTCTATTAACAGTTACATTTCTATTTTCTAACTATAACAAGTTTTCTTTCAGTTGTGAAGTCTTACAGTCATGTGCCGTGTTGACACATCCTGTGAGCAAAAATGACTTCACCTGTCATTCTTTCATTTATCACTTGAACATCGTGATGCCCCCCTCAAAGGACAATCAGCTACTGTTTTGGCTCCATCTCTTTAGAAAAATTTGTGAGACTTGCTCGGCATTCTGTTGTCTTTTATGTATGTTGATATCTCAGAGAAAAGGTTGTTACTCCCTTAGGATGAGGGTGGAAAAAAAAAAGAAAGCCTGGACTGTTTGAGCTGTCTGTCTGACAGCTACAAGCGCTACTGCTATTGTTAGACATAGGGGTAAAGCGGACGCCTCCATTCTTCTGTCTAAAGGTTACTTCTAATTGAGAAAGCATCCGCTGGCTCTTTGACAGCTTCAAAGCCTTCAGCCGGACATCAGAATAATTATCTTTAAGGGAACAAATCCCCGCCTTCTGTTTCCCTAAATTGAACACCAGCATGAAAGTACAAAACGTTGCAGTTCCTCAAATGACCACCGGAAGATGGTTTCAGCTTTGAGATTGACGCAGATATGAAAAAGTTTGGTTTTATCCCAGAAATAGATGAAAACACAACATGGTCATGATGAGTTTGTGTGACTTGATTCGAGCTGAAATTACAGGGACATTGTTTGTTTGGGTGGAGCAAACCCCATTCATAAGAGCTGTTCCTCTTCAGGCCTCACTTCCTCCATTCAGAACCCCTTGAATGAGCTTAAAGCTTTTCGGTCCCCTAAAAAAATATCTATAGTTGGAGCACAGAGTCACAACGACTGCTCAGAAACCCAACAAAATAAAAGCCATTGTTCTTCATGGTTGGTTTTCCAGAGGTTCTTAGTGATAAAGTGGAGAATGGCCGGATGATGGAACCATTGATTCAGTGTCACACACACACATGTACAAAGTCTGCTCAGCGACAATGCTTCTTTTCAGAGCTCTTAATCGGCCTGACATTGACTAATTGAATTTATTAACCGTCTTGCTGCGGGCTGCTCATTGTGCTCCCAGTTATTTACAGGTCCATTTACAAAGTAACAATGCAGAGGAAATGTCAGGTTAGAGCCACAATGACATTACGTGAAAGCACAGCCTGTGTGGCTTCAGTGTCGCAGTTCGAACACACACCCGGGTCGTTTCATACCCATGAATGGTTTAGCCCAGGAAAGGATCGAAACGGTTTGGTTTTTACGAGCAGAAAAAGACAAAGAAATGAATCAAAAGCCGATTCATATTAGGTGTGTGTGTGTGTGTGTTTCAATGTGTGGCACGAAGGGTTAAGCAGCCCGTAGGAAGAAAACTCATGGGAGGGCTTTTATTCCAAGCCAAATAAAATCCTAAATCAAGCTGATCCCAGAGGCCGACTTAAGAAAATATCTACGCCTCGGAATTCACATCCAGAAAGTTTTCCTTCTATTTTTTTAAATCTGGGAACGGCCTTCAAGTCCCTTTTCTGCTGTTATTTCATACACAAACTGTTTGGACAAGTCATAAAATCTGCTTTTCTCACATGCTTGTTAGTTGGCTGTGATTTATTTAAATAATGTCCCATTTTGGAATAACCCACCTGGTCCTGGCTACATATTCTTGCCCCGTGTGCCTAATATGTTTATGTACTTCAATGTGTTTTCATAATGATTGTAATTTGATTTAGGCAGGGGACTGGACTTTTATAAATTTAAGTAAATCAGAGGTGGAGCAGCTTGAAAGCTTCTGGAAGTTAACATGCTGTATTTTCCGCACTATAAGCCTCAATTATTTTCTAAAAAGGAATTACAAGGTTGGATGTTACAGGTATTGTGAATGCCCAAATGCGGCTAATGTGTACTAGAGATACTGTGAACACAGTAATGTCTGACAGATGGACTTATCTCTGACTCTTTTGTCTCTCTTAATGCCCCTTATAGTTTCGTATGCCTTATATATGACTTATGTCCAAAAACTGACCATTCATTGATGGTTTTCCCTATAAATCGGTGTGCCCTATAGTGCAGATAATACTACATTTCAATTTTTAGTCTAAAAGTTTTGAATGCTTGACTTCTGCATTAGTGGATCGTGCATACAGTAGGTCAAGGATTATTGGTCTAAAAAGAAAGACACGCATATGACAAGTCTCAAGAAGACAAAACAGACTGTTCTTCCTTTAATCAAATTTACGCAGCGTGCACCACATGGCGAGCAGACAACCCCGAGGTTAAATGGTTAACGTCTTGGCTGAAATCCGTCTGGCTGACAGTTCGTATCGTATGTGGGTGTTAGGAAAAGTGGAAGAAGGGACAAACGCGGGAGAGGCAAACTTTTATGCCTCCATTTCAGTTCAAAATAGGTTTTTAATTTAATTTACAGAGATTTGTTCCGGCTCCCCTTGAAAAATGTAACGTTATTAGAGAAAAAAGGAGCTGCATACATGAGGTAGAGGACAATAAGGCGGGTCAAAGCGTACACATTTTATCAGAGTCAATTAGCTGTGATAAAGCGAGTCCGAGTTTGGGTTTTAAAACCTTGAGCGGAAGCCACAAACATACCAAGTAGTGGAGATGCCTGGTGGTGTAAGGACAGATTCCACCTGTGTGGGAGTAATTCAGGTGATAGAGCCAGACTGAAGTAGATGACTGATTGGCATTTTATCTTCTTTATGACTGTAAAAATGTTCTGCATCGGCCACAATCTGACCAAAAGGTTAAAAATGACTACAAACATGTTTTTTATGGACAGGATTTTACCAAGATGTTAAGCTGTCACATAATTCCACACATAACCATGTTCAGATGTTGATTTTCGGAAGCATTTGAACATCAAATGGAGAATAAAACACAAAAATATTTGGTTGGTACCTATCCTACTTGTACCACATACATATGCACTTTAAATCCTATAAGTTTCCATAGAATTAACAGTTCACTTTTAGTAGATTTTTTTTAAAATTGTGTTTACTGACCTGGTACATGGCGCTCAAAAATCTATCAAAATGTTTTACTATTACTTTGGTACACTGCAAAGTCATGCCACTTTATTGATTGTTGGAGCATAATGCTGCATTTACACTGAACGTAATTCGCATGTCGAATTTGCATCCACTGCCTCTGTTTTGACCATCTCCATATATAAGCCGCTTTGGATTATAAGGGGTACTATCGTTTTTTGAAAAAAAAAAACAAAAAAAAAAACTTTTAAGTTCACCTTATAGTCCTGAAAAAACGGTATTGTTATTATTTTAAAACTATACTATTTCATACATAACTGAATGTTTTTGAAGTCTCTTCTCCTCCTTCCAGCCTTTCCTCCCGCTCGTCCATTTTACCCTGTTTTACATTAGTACTGAGCAGGTTTTGTCATCATCCTGTTAAATGAGAACGCGAAGCATGTCTGCGGTCCGCTGGACCGTAAACCTCGCGTCTTCCATGCCACGTACCGCTTTTGGCGCCTTGTTCGCCCTGGCACAATCGGACTTTACGACGTGTCAAAGACATCCAGCAGCTGTGTAAGAAACACACGCCACTGCTGTGTGCACTGCCAGTTCAGATCTGCACGAACTTCATCAGGCACTTATCCAAACTACCACATCACAAGTAAACAGCCCAACGTCTCTCAATAATAAATAGCAGGTTGCCAGAGAAGAGCTCATATGAATACCTATTAAGGCACCCAATTGTCTTCCTGCCAGCTTTGGGACGGCGCCCCGGCCAGCTAAATTGAGCCCTGAGTGACATTCATCAGAGTCTATTGTCGCTTTTCCGTTCGCATCTCTCACTAGAAGTAATTGACTGCAGGGTAATGCCACCCGATTAGTCCACCTATGGAGAGACGAGCCGTAGATTGATTAGTTTCATGGCAGCGCGGGGAGGCTGCACTGTGACTGTGATATTGTTATTCTCTGATGTGAAACAGCGCTAATGGAGCTGGACAAGAACTGATGATCAGAGGGGATGGATGGAAAAAGAAAAGCACAGAAATATCACCTCCACTGGTTTTTGTTGATGGGCATGTGTAGGACAATGCAAAAAAGGTCGAGTCTTTCTTGACTACTCGTCTAATTTAGGAAACGGGGATGGTATTTTTATTGTGCTGAAAGTCTACATCACTGGTTTAGATACAGATAACTTTTTAATTTAAACACTTTATCTAAAAACAACTGTAGCAAACAAACATTACATTTTTTTTGCTTTTGTATTAATGAACATACTGCCATGTTGGAACCAGAAACTGTTAGTAAACAGTGATTGGTCAGAGTGGGTCTAAGGCAGCATTTCTATGGCAATCACCAATCAAGAGCATGTTGGAAGTCTACATCCCTACCTGGTCTCAGGGGAATCTGTCAATCAAAAGTTTCAAACATTTAATATAAGACCACATACTTTTATTGAGACATCTTTGATCCGTTTATAACTTGAATAACCTGTACTACAGAAATAATAGTGTAAAAATGTATAGGATTAGCAAGAACACGTTAAATAAAGCTATCAGAGCACGGATGGGTATTCTAACAAGCAGAACTGTCTGGTCTGAATGCAGACCAAGGTTCAGGACTCAATCTGAATCAAATTAACCAGACCAAATGATTTTTCCAGTCTGAATACACCCTGAGATAAGAGATTTTAAACGCACTAAATCCCCTTTTTGGGTGAAGTGGCTGCCAGAGCCTAGCCTGGCTACTGTTGGACGGTACACCCTGGATGGGTTGCTAGTATGTCGCAGGGGCACACAATCACACACATTCCCAAGTAGGCACAATTTTAGAATTGCCACTTGTCTGTAAAGCATGTTTTTGGACTTTGGGAGGAAACCAGAGGGCCTGGAGAAAACCCATGCATACATGGGGAGAACATGCAAACTTCACACGGAAAGAACCCACTCAAGGGTTGAAGAAGGACCAAGGTGAGAGCACTGACCCCTACACCACTCAGTCCCCAAGTGAGACCCCTATTCTTTAAATAGGAATTTTGGTAGCTTCTCTAACCCTTACCCAGCCCCAGAACCAGCAACCAGTATGCTGACATAAGTGCATGACATTGCAAATTGTTTGGTTTTTCCTGAAAAAGTCAGTCAGGATTCATTGAGGGCAGGATTACGTCACTGGTTTCTCAAAGCCTACTTTCTTGTGTGGTTCTTACTACTGTCCATCTGAGGCCTGGATGGTTTTCCCAGGACTGTCCTAGTGAGAGGGAAAGACAAGCAGAGAAGATAGTTTCTTCTGACGAGAGCGACAGTGACACCGGGCTTATTGCCTAGTCAAACACACACAGCCGCTGCCACACGCTGCCTGGCCCTGTAATAGAGGCCAATGAAATCTGCTCATTGGGAGCAAGGGACCCGCGATGGTCGGCCCGGCAACTGAGCCGAAACAGTCTCATTCTGCTGCTGTCATACGCAGAAAATGGGCTGACTTTAGTCACCGAAGCGCTTGGTCCTGTGAGGCTGCCGCCACTCTGCCGCTGCAGCTGTGGCAGCTCTGACACGGAGGGATGAGAATATATGCTGCTTCATTGTGATTCACAAACGGATGTGACATGCAATTTCACCTGGAGTGAACACAAACTGTGATTTTATAGAGTTCTTTTTCTTTTCTTTTTTTTTACACATAGGAGAGGTTAGCTTTTAGTCGGCAGAGAAGCAGATGGACCTGCACCCACCTCATTGCAGGCAGACGTCATTGTCTGTCTTTGTCTCCCACCCTGTAATCAAAGAGCACAGTAATGAGGCCACAGGAAAAGAGAACCATTACAGCTTTGAAATAAAGTCACATCCTCTGTGGACAGCCTTCTATTTTGGCACTGTGTCCATACATCTCTAGTGATGTCTATCCTTGGTTGCAGATTGAATCTGAACATGTGATTAACATGTCATTTGATCCTGTATGGCCAAATACCAGTTACATATGTTATGGCTTAGTTCACTAGTCCTTACAGCTAGATGTGGGTGAAAAATAGGCAAACTTGTACGGTGCCTGAACAAAAGTATTTACGTTGTAGACTACATGGTGAGCCCATAAAGCAAAAAATGTTTTTGCATATTTTTCTTCTATGGGCATGGTGTGAGCAACAGGTCATAGCGAACACGGATGCTAGGTTCACACTAGTCATGTGATACCCGTTCTTGAACTTGCTAAACGCACATTCTTTAATGTGTGTTTAGCCCATGGTGTTCACACTGGACAAGCAGGGAGGGGGTTCTTGTTCTTTTGCTACTGTTTGTTTACTAGTGATTGTCTGCCACCTAGGCTTTGGGATAGGCTTAGTGCAGAATGTCGAAACGGTGCAAATATGTCTCCAGTTTTTTTCTTTCACAGCTTTATTCCATTATATGAAAGACTTGGTGTCATATGATTCCGGTCAGTTACAATCATCAATCGTTAATTTCTCCCCCAATGGTCAATTTGCAAACTGTTGGCACTTTAGTGAATTCAACGGTACTCCATATATACGTCACAATCAAATGTCAATCTGGTTTAACTTTCAACGTGTGTTCAAGGGCTGCACTTTTTGTACGTAGAGCCTGAAAATGGTTGTAGAGAGTTGCTACTGCGAGAGTTTTGAACCCAAAAGCCTGAAACGCATATACAACTGTTTACGTCGATTTTTCATTGAACATGGTCGTTTATATTGAAGTAGATGATATACAAAAGTGTTGTACCGGTACATGTTTTTCTACCCCATAAGTGCTGTTCATGTGATAAATGCGTACTCTTTGCCCGTTTTTCACCCATATCTAGCTGTAGGTGTAGTTGTAACTAATACTTTACTACCAGAGTACGCCATAAGGGCACAATACATCAGCGTCACCTTCAGTCATAAGTGGGTGAAACTTCCTTTGGCTGTACAAATACTTGACGATACGTTTACAGCACGTACAAGCCTTGCTTCTTTTCTCTGACGTTTACAGGCCCAGACAACCCAAAAGCCTGTACGGGTCAACCCCCTACGAGTGAATGGGACTATACTTTCAAATATGTCTTTAGTACTGACAAGCTGTTTTCTAATGTACACAGTTGGGCGCGAAATCTACAGGAGTGGAAACCTGAAGAGAGTTATGAAATTTGTTTATAAGACGATTCGTTAAAAATTTTCTTTGGTAGTCTGAACTTGTTTGTATTTCAAAAGGATGCACACAGCCACCTTAGATTCTCATGTTAGCCAATGTGCCTGAGATGCTAAAACGATTTTTTTTTTGGCTAAATTAAAAAGTTAGATCAAAGTAAACATAATAACAATGGTTTATGCATGCTCACTCTTTCCTTCACTCCACTCTGCCATCAAAGTGTTTGTCCTGAAGGCTTTTGAGAGCCGAGGAAAACCCTTTTTTCTGGAACCTTATCTGAAGTGCAGCTTGCACACATGCAAAGAATGCACAAAGGCCTCATGACACGCAGAATTTAACATCATTTCCAGTTGCGTGTGCCTTATTTTTTGACAATTCCTTCTGTCGCTTCTTTCCACATCTACCAGTAATTCCAAATTTATTGGACTCAAATCCTCAGATGGTTCATCTTGAGAAAAATGAAGTTTTAGTCCTACAGCAAGTAGGTTTTTTAACTCTAGGAATATAAAAAGAAAACATTTCCTTTGACTACCTCTACTTTGAAAAAATGGGCTTTAAAAGAAATCCACAATGATACACACAGTAGGAAATATATATATATATATATATATATATATATATATATATATATATATATACACACACACACACATATTACTATAGTCGGTCTTGTAAAGCACAATGTGGTTTGCAGTTTGTCCTTGGGCAAGACACTAAACCCCACATTGGTCCTGGTAATTATAGCCTGATGCCTTGCATGGCTGCAAAACTGCCATCAGTGTATGAATGTCTGGGTGAATGGGACTGAAAGGGATTGGGACCTTAGTTAATGTAGAAAAGCACTATATTGATATACATCATTTACCATTTTGATCTATTTTGTGGTTTCATAAAAAGGCTGTTTTGTACTGTTAATGGGCAATTTGTAGATTGTCACATAACTGACATGATATTGAGAATTGTTTGTTGACATATCAAACCAGATCCACGTTACATTGTACCCCAACCATCCATTTTCAGACCTTACTGTGAACACTGGCCTCGGCCTGGTTGGCTTTACTGGCCCCTAGTGTGGAATAAACTGACCTTGCACCCCAAAAAACATTTTTTTAAGGGTCAAATGCATTTGGGTATGATTTGGATAAGCTGGTGTGAAAAGTGTCACTATGGATTTAAATATGAGCGCAGTAAATATTGTCTTGCACTGAATGCCAAATTTGACTTAATCAATTTCCCAAAGTAAAAACCTAATAAACATTAACATTTTACAAAGATTATTTATCAATCAACTGTATTCTGAAGATAAAAACTTATAAAAAAAAATAAAAACAATTTATTCACATAAAAAAATCCTTCAAATGCAATGCATTCTAGTCTATATTCACCAATCGAGTGACCATCAGTGCACACTAGCTTTTCATAGAGACTTCTGGGAAATTTCTAGGGCACTGGATTTTAGTCTTGTAGATTCAGACAGCGCTACAAAATAGTCTGCCTTTGAATGCCATTGGGTGGCTCTTTAATGACTCTCTCAGCTCTCCGATGAAGCAGTGAGGGGAGGGACAAGGTGTGAGCAGCAGGGGGTGGGGGTTGTTTACACCGACAGGCATTTTTCTGTTCAAATCGAGTGTGTGTTTGCTTAATTTGGGTGAATGTTTGCCTAATCTGGCAACACTGCAGGCAGATTGACACCGCACATGCAGGAACTCTGTCAGTAAATTCAAGCACTCTACCGGACGTTTTAAAGGAAAACTACAACTAAAGTTTTGAAAGTATCAATCTCAACACGCTAGTATCAATACTTCACCTTGGTATCGATACTCAGATCGTTCCGCCCACCCCTAGTATTTTTAGGCTTAGAGACTGGTAAGTTTTAAGAGAATACTAAGCTGAACGTAGCCTTTTATTTCAGAATTATCATACACCTTTTCGGCAAAAATTGATTGACAGTCTGTGGTGGTGTAGAAACCCCATAGGATGCAGTTGAGGTGGACAGTGAGGTACAGATGGTTAATCTGAGGGTGGGCGTCCACTGTCTTTCCTGTCCAGCTGAGGACACTTAACTGCTCTGCAGTTGTAAGACGTTCCCTTTGACAGGACTAAGGCGGTTAGCAGGGAACAGTCAGCTTTGGGATTCATTTTCTGTCATGATACAGTGAAACAGGGTCAGCCCAGTATGTCAAAGGAAACCAGTGTTAAGTAGAAGCTCTAAAATGTGAAACAATTGCAGAACTGATGGAAAACATGTATTACATACAGATCTAAGGGCCAATTTCTCAATTCACTGCGCTTAATTGTACCAGAACATTTCTATCTATTTTTTTTAATAGGAAGGTCAAGGTAAAGGTCAACGTTTGACAGTGTTGCCGGGATACTTGCCTCCTTCTCTCTGTATGATGGGAGGGGTGGGGGTGGGTGGTGTAGCTTGAAAAATAAGGAAAAAAAGGAGGGCGATGGCAGAGAGAAAGGAGGGAAAAAAGGAAGCTGATAACAATGACCAAAGGGCTCTGAGCCCACTGAAGTACGACGGCTGGCAGGAAAAAAGTGGGAGCAAAGGGGAGTTAGAGGGAGGGGGGAAGGGGGGGGGGGGGTGTCAGTCTGCCACTGCCTGTCTGGTTTTTTATAACTGCTGTATTTACTTCAGCTGTGTTTAGAAAATAACACATCTGAAGCTGGGGGCGCGCCTATTTGTTTAAAATATTGCTTTTATTTTTCGTGAGAGCATAACGACGTTCTTCTGCAGATCAATAACGCCTGTTTTGCTGCATTATGCCCTTTGCCCCCCTCCACCCTGCTCCACCCTTCCTCTCAGCATTGGTTTCTTCTGTCATCATAACCCATGCCAGTCTCTGTTTCCAAGACAACCGCTCCATCAGCCTTCTCGCAGCTCTGCTGCCAATAGCACTGCTGCGGATTTGCCTATGTGGTGATGCGCGCTCCTGTGCCGCTGTCGCTCTGCTGCTTCTGGTTTAGAAAACAATAGAAATCGGGTTTCTGCCGAGTAAATGCAGTCTGTGCAGATGCATCACACTAGTTAATAAATGCAAAAATAGAGCATAAATAAAGCTTTCTGCATCATATCATGCTATTGTTGAATTTTACTACTTTTAGTATCTATTTTTATTTACATAACATACAAAGTAAAACAAGGATGAATTCAGAGTTGATACTAAGCAGGTTTTGTGTCTTTCTTCTTCTTTTTCTTTTCTATGATCTCCGGCTGCCTGCTGTTTGTGTGATGTTGCAACAACAGGTAAGTCAATCTCAATACCTGTTTGAAGCCGTTCTGCAAACACCTATGTTCCAAAAAAAATAAATAAAGTTCCCTTCTGGTTTTCTAGTCATGAAATGAAGAAAGATCTTGATTTTTGTGTTTTCAAAAAGCCCCTGTGTGTGTGTTAGTCCTGCTTAACCCTTTGACACTGGAAATGTCGCCGGCGACACCCAACTAACCCATCGCTCTTTGACATACCATAACTCTTCAATCGTTTTTGTGATCAGCGTAAATCGCTTTACTAATAAAAGTGTTCTATAATGGTGCGAAGCGAAATAATGAGCTGATTTACGTTCATTGTGTCCACACTTCACTATTGTAGTTCCTAAGCGACATACCCGTACGAAGGGTTGATGCATTCGGGTGCTGCTGGTTTTTTTGGTTGTCCGGGTCGTAGACAGGAGAGTCTGCATATTAAAGGGAGCGCAGGTGTGTCTTGCAGTTCCCTGGAGTGGCTGTCTTAGGAAAATGGAACACATGTATGTAGTGTGTGTTGGGAAATATTCATCAGGAGAATTGAAGTTGCACTGACTTTAGCGTACAGGTGATGCTGTTGTTCGGTGTCCTTATGCAACACTCTAGTCGTTAGTAATTTGTGTCAATGGTTCCTTACTGACTGAGCGACTGCACCTTGCATGGCGTGATATGTTAGGACGCCCATACAAACTGATTGTCTAATTTCTTCATTTCTAATAGTCAGGCAAGCTTTGTTCACTTATCACTTGAACAGCTCCATATTATATATACAGTACCGTATATCTTCCAAAGGTAGTCCTGGTGTTTGTTCCAAACAATTGGCAGCCGGCCCGGTGTTTATTAGACACACACACTACTGGAGACCGCCGTTTATTCCATCACAAACAGCATGGTAATGGCTTTTTTTCTGCATCGGTTTTCTCAATATAACCTATCTGCTTGCGCCATTCTCGGATACGTCTCTTAAGGCGTGAAAAACACGCCTTAAGACACGCTTGCGTCTCCCCCACTTTACGTTTACTTGCTTTTGGGTGTTTTTGCAAGTGTTTGGTGCGTCCTGACAGCCCGTATCCACCCATAAGAGCAGTTGTGACAAAGGTCTAAGGGGTTGCAAATCAGTGCAAACAGCTTCTGTCTACTTCAGAATACTCTAGAATGACATTAATTGCATAAACGGTTGATAAGTAAAGGTAGTCGAGAGAGTGGAGGTAAAGTAAAGCACCAGGGTTAAACAAGGTCCCTCACACCGACACACCAATAAGTGTCTGATTTCTATTGATATAAACTAGTCAAAGGAATCAGTTCAATGCTGCAGTACTTCTTTCATAGATTTAAACATTTTAAAAAAATAATAATATTATGTAATATCTTTTATGGATATGACCCACCTAGGGCTCTGCTTGAGGTCAAGGCCACATTTGCAGTTAGACTAAAGGTGGAGCTCAGTTGCAAGAAGAGCTTGTGATATACGATAAATGTCACCAGCATCGGTTGCCCCCTTTTACATAAGAAAATTATGTCACTTAGCGTGACTGATACACCTATCTGCAGTTTTATTCGGCAGCTAATTTTCATCACTTACCATAACGGGGAGTGACGAGCTCCGAGCAAAGGCTTGAAGCTATCTGTTAAGTCAGCACTAATGTTGGGTCATAATGCCAATTATGTAGTACAATAACAATGTTTCGACTCACTTCGTCATCGTGTAATTTCATTAATTTTAATGTGTTTTGATATTAAAAAAAATGGAATCACTACAGGAAAGATCTCATCTAATTATTCCTGGAGAAAAAAATGCCATTTTGTCCAATTAAAACCAAGAGGTGGGGGAGGGAGTTAGAAATTCATGTGGTGTTTGTGTAAAATAATGCATTAGTGGTCAGCTTTGTTGGGATTTAACATATGAAAAATACCAAGATAGAAAAGCAAACTAGGATATAATGTAAAATATGCGAGATTGGTTTTATTTTCTTATGTTTTTACATATAAAATATTTCCAGTGGTCACTATTTACTGAACAAAAAATGTCAACTGTCAATAAAAAAGAGAGCTTTTATTTAGTGGTTTATTGGAAACTGAGGTTTTTTTAAGTAGCCTGTGTTGCCAAGTGTGTTGTACCATTGACTGTATACAAGAATATCAAGTCTGGGTTTAAATGAATGTTACACATATTCACTATTACAATTTTTACTGTAAACATCTAAATCGAACGGAAAAAAGTACAAACTACTGTGATTTTGGTCACAGACATGTGGGTTCCTTTGGTGTGGCCCAAAATGCTCTGAAGGTAAAGTAGCCAGACAAAAAAAATCATAGTTATTTGAAAGTGCTGGGGAGCGCAAACTGATTTTTTGACTGGAGCCTGCCGGCCGGTAGAGCTTTGAGCACAGGCCAACTTTGGCCCATGGGCTGGACTCCTAAAGGCTGTTTGAACCCACCTTGAATATTTGCTTTCTTTTTTGTAATCGGGGAAGCAGCACAAGGAGTTGAGGACCTGTGATTTAATTGTGACAGTAGACAGCCTTCAAAGAATACAATTTCTGATTGTTGTTCTGAGTACCTTTCACGTTTCATGTTCGTTAAATCATATTCGTGTGCTTCTTTTCTTTCATCGATTCATTACAAGTAGGGAAAAGAATTTGAGTGTAATTTTTTTTTATAATGCTTTAATTCTATTAAAATGGGAGAGGAGATATTTGGGAAATAATTCTATAATTTATATCTATTTGTCTTTATGTTCTACAATTAGGTTCTGGATTCATGTTAGTAATTTTGTCTTTTTTTTTACCCTAAAGTCCAAAATAGTTCAAAAGTCCAGTACTTTGATAACAGGTTGGTTTATTTAATAAGCTTTGCAGGGAAATTTTTAAGAAATTCTTCCTTATTAGTTGCGAGAATTACGTTCTAAAAAAAATCTTGCAAAAGGCGAAATACACAAAGTAGTCAGGCTAATTTTATGCTTATGGTTTCGATCTCCTCACTTCATACTTTATAGATTTTTTCTCAAAAACATATGAACATTATTACACTTCTCTCTTGTTTAAACTATCAAAGTTTCATAGAAAAATAAGTCCTGTGTCAGAATGAAAAGAAAGATCTGATGGCGATTGAAGATTAATGAAAATTTTGCAAACTCAGTCACTCAGACACAGGATTTGCTGGAGGTAAGGGATGGAGAAGATTTATATTGAACCGTTTTATGAACCGCGATATGGTGAGTGTGAACTAAAGTGTGTACCACTTTACACGCTTTAGGAGTACAAAGGGTATCATTATGGTATCAAGTCATAAAGCTATTGTTGCGTCTTCTTTTGTAGTGGATTGGTCGCACATTTCCCTTTTTCACACCTGCTAAATCAGGATTTTCGTAATATCAGTGCAAACAGGTCTAATCATAATCCTTTTGGCTCATTTTTTAACTGTAAGCTGAATACAAAGACAAAAAAAACGAATATGAGGCTAAACAGTGATGGGATTAAAAAAAATCTCACTTTCAACTAAGTTCAAGGTTTGGTTTTACAGCCTCAAGCTGTTCAAATACGATGACGGGGAAGCATCTTCAGGTGTCATTACCGTGTGGGGCTGATACAGACGACGGGGTGAATAGCACATTAAAAGACGAGTGGCCATCATGGATTCACGGCACTTCGGTCCCTCCGGCACCTGCGGGTTGATATCAGACATGTTACATTTGAACGGTAACTTGGGGATAAAACCCTGAAACTAACGTGGAACACGGACAGTTTAAAGATGAATGTCGACTTTCTTTCTCCTTGAGTTAGTCTTTCTGTTTTTACTCCGTTTTTTTAAGACATGTAATAATTGTAAAATGAATGCTGATAAGCTCTGTGTTATTGTAAAAAAGCTCAAATCCTATTTTGAAGTTCTATAACCCCACTGAGCTTCCTTTAGCCTCTCAAAGCTCCAGTGGCTATTTCTCTTTTTAATTTTTGTTTGTACTCAACGGGATTTAAGTCTCACCGCCGTCTGTCTTCTTTTCCTCTAATTGAAGGACGCCGTCTCTTCCCCCCTTTATCCAGCCTTCCTTCCAGCTTATTAGAAGCTTTTAATGGGAACTCCACCTTTTCTTTCCATCTCCCCTACTTCCTGCCGGCAGCCTTCAATGGACCTCTTGAAGACCATTGTGTGAATGTGTGCGTTCAAAAGAAAGACGGGGCGGGTGAAGGGGGGATGACCAGCTGAGAACCTCGCTAATAGACTCGGCCGACCCGATGCCGCCGTCTCGCGCGGTCGGGGCTTCCATCTTCTCCTGCTGCCCCCGTGCCCGATGGGAGCTCTGGCAACACGCTCAAAGAGAAATGAGACTTTGTTGTCAGATTCTGAAATGAGTAGAGGAGAGCTTTCAGAGTTAAATTAATGCTGCCGTCGAAATGATTTCCATCGTTTGTTGCTTTATAACTAAAGAAATAGAAGATCGAAGATACATCGGATGCAGAGCAAAGAGTTGGATCAAACCCTTGCCGTTTATCTGGTGGTTGTCTCTTCCTTCTGCAGACTGTTAGATCCAGAGGTGGCTTTGGTGATTTTACATGAGGTTAACACAGTTAATCCTGTCATTTCAACCAGAACAGGCTGGCCAATTCAAAGGGATGTAAATCCTTCGATTAATTGCCACAGATAAGTGTTTAATCTGGTCGGCACAACGGGGATTATTTTACTCCATACGATGCGATTGGTTACAGTGTAAAACAAGCATAACCATATTAAAGGGCTGATTAAAGGTAGGTCTCTGACAGGTCAATTTGTCAGGAAATTATCTGACATTAACAAGGTTTGGGTGGAATTTTCTGATTTAGTCTGGAAGAAACTCTTTTTCTAAAGAGACACTGTTATGAAAATCTGTTCAATTGCTGTTTGAAAAAGAAATCTGGTCATTTCTAGCATGAAAAACACCTGATGGAGCACATCAACTTTTGAGTGATCTGGACACAAACATAATGTGCAAAAATCCTTTAAAGGCTCCACGAAAAGAATCAATCAAAACTCTTTAGGATTGATTTAACTTAAAAAACAAAGGACTGTATTTTTCTGACCATTAAACACACTTGCTTATAAGGCCAAGTATCAATAAATGTAGTCTTTTTTTATACACAAAGACGTCCGGAATATGGCACACATTAGGCAAACCAAAAGAAAAGAAAATCAAACAGTTTTTTTGATTTTTAAAACCAGCACTTGATATGTTGCTTTCCGTTTTGTTCAAATAGTTTGTAGTTTAGTTCAAATGGCTTTTCTAATTTTTGAAAAAAGTAGAACGAAAATTACAAAAACAGTTTGAATACAGATCGTCTGTGTGTTTTTTTTAAAAATACACAGCAATAAAATTTTAATTGATCGTAATACGCTTCCATATAAAGCAGAAATTCAAGTACATCACATTATTTTTATGGTTGCAAACGTAAATCAATCATCCGCACGGCGTCTGTCGATATGTGACGCGGAGGGGGGGGTCCATATATGACTATTTGGTGTGAGAACGTGTTATATTTTCATGTAAGATGTTTTTAGTCGTACTTTTGGTTTTATTTCAAGGCAACTCAAATAAACAAACTTCCGGGCTTCAATAAAGAGGACGGGGTGAGGAGGAGGCTGCTCGTGGTCAGCGGCAAAAGTAATCTCCTTCCATATTGCAGATTAAGTATGAGCTGCTGGATTTCCTTCTTAATTAAAAAGAGCGAAGGCGCAACTATTGATCTGAGGCCTCAGTGCTGCTCCGACGTTCTGTTCCATTAACAAACAGTGAAACTGGAACCTCGGTTAATTAGAACAATTGAAATGAGATTGAATATTTGTCCATGAAAGCAAAACTAATGAACACATCTTACGACTCTCTGTGCTATTATAGTCATTTCATCCAATTTATTTACCACGACTGCTGATCGGAAACGGTATTTTCCGCAAACAAAAGCCCCATTTTATTTCATTTACATTTAAAATACTTGATTCCAGAGATGAAAATTTATATTTTTCAATGGGGATAGTCCTAATTTTACACCTAAATAGCCTTCTTCATATTTCTCATCCAGGCAATCTTTATCTCCCCCTTTTGTGACGCCTCGCTCCCTCCCCTAGCACTCAATATTACAGCACTAATGCGCCAATTCAAGTGCAAATATTTGAGTTGGCTGTCAAATCCCTAATCACACACATCAATTTCTCCAATATCACAGTTCATTTGAAGGCTTTTGGACAACCATGGCGTTTTTTACCAACCGCTCTACCCCAGAGATCCATTTATTTGAGAGGTTTTCTTGCAAATAATCTCCTAATCTAATCCTAGGTTGACAAGAAAGGCTCATTTTGTGAGCCATCGGAGGATTGCTGTCACTCAGTCGAGAGTTTTCTGTGCCTCTAGTAATCATGGCCATTATTTAGTTGTTTTCTGTTTGGCCTTAACCTACTGTAAATGCCAAGAAAAAAGGCACATATAATTCTGACCCAGACAGAAAAAAAGGGAACCGAGGTAACAAGCCGGAATCTTTTTCAAAACAGGAGAATGTCTGCGGCCTGCATATCATCAGGCTAATTAGGCTGAGCCAGGCATTCCGAATGCATACCTAATGAACACCCTCTCCATCACTGCCGGGATCACCCCGCACTTCTAATGGTCACATAAATTCTCATTTATAGGTCATAATCTGTCATTTATCTACACGAGCTACCCCCAATTAGAGACTAGGGTCCTTCAGACTGATGTCTCTCTGGGGGATTCACAGCTCTGGTTGCCCTGGCTCTCTGAAAAAAAAGAAAAAAATCCCCATTAGTGACAAACGCCGACCTGGCGGGATCGTTGACCTGGAGGATTGCGGATAACCTAACCTCATAAAAAAAGACGCTGGGATTGGGGGAACGGGTCCGGGTGCTTACTGCGAGTGTCCTTTGTGTCTGACGGTGGTGTTGGAACGGGACCGGCAGGAAGTCTTTGAGCGGGGTAAGAAAAAAGGGGGTGACTGGCATTAGCTCAGATTAGCAGGCTGCCATTTCCAGTTCTGCCTCTGCCATTTTGCTTGACAATTAGCATTCTGTTATCAGTTGCCAAAACTATTTATATAAAGCACTCAGGCCAAATTAGAATTGTAAATAGATTATAAACCAGCGCTCCATTCTGCTTTCCTCTAATTAGAAGCAGAAATCTAAAATGCCAATGAATGAGAACATTTGCCTCCATCCCATCGGAATCAGTGAAAGGCCAAACGCAGTTTGTCCCAACAGGCAGGAGATCCGTAACCAAAGTCCAAGTTCTCCATGAAGGCTTTTAATTGCATTACACTGGTGGATATACTAGTTGTTAATGGATCCATACGTGCAGTTTGTCGATCTTTTACCGTCTCCAAAAAGCCTCATGTGGGTCTTTAGCGAAGAACAGTGAAGCCCAGGGTCACACGACCAACCTTTGGCCTGTTCTAACTCCTGAGACACCACTTGTGAAGCTTTACTGTGTTAAAGTTGTGTCTTGGTGGTTACAGGAACCAGAGGGACGTTTGCACCTTCAATTCATTTCAATTCAATTTTCTTTATTTCAAACACAAATAAAAATAAACACAAGAGTTAAAAAAAGGATAAAACAAGACAGTGTGTTGAAAAAGGGTGGGTTGAAGAGAAATCTTGTATGATCCCACCCCTTTTTTACAACACCTTAACCCTTGTGCTATCCTAGGCACTTTAACATTGGGAGTTGGGTCATCTAGACCCACTAGACAGTGCTCTGAACCTTTTTTCTTCAATGATTTGTGATCTTCACTGGTGTCCATGGATTACATGAAATCTTTCCACCTTTATCCACCTTTGTCATGGTAGGGAGAACACGTCAATGTAAGGGTGGGGTCATCTAAGATAGCACAAGGGTTACGCTCTACGTATTTCCATTTACAGTTTTAAATAAAGATTTAAGTGTTATACATTCACATTACATCCTGCACAGCATCTTTGCCGAAGTGACAGTTTTGGTTTTAATGATCATTTTTTACCTTGTGCAGTTCCATCAGTGACATCTAGTAGGTTTTTTTTTCTTCATCCAGTCCGTTCCATAAATCCACACCACAAATTAATAAGCACATTGTCTTTTTTGTTGTACGAATGCACTGCTTTTTGAACTCCCATCCTTGAAGATTTCTTGTATTTTTATTGGTAGCAACTACTTTGCTCCATGGCTGACAATTATTGACCAAAAGAAGCACATGGATGGGTTTTTAACCATTTGCTAATGCCTTAGTCATAACTGCCCTTTGGTTCCAGGCCAAAATTGGGCAAACTTTTAGGGGGGTATGCAGGAGTCCTGCACCAAATATTAACATCGTAGACCAGCTGATGATTTTGTATACCGGGAGTATCCAGTTTCTTTGCAAAGAGGGCCAGATTTGGTGAGGGGAAAATGACCATTTTTTGATCCCTTGTAATAAAATTAAAAGCAAACGAAATTTTTAAAGAACATTTTTAGTACTGCACAAAGGACAGAAAAACATCTAAATACATTTAACCCAAATTACTTTCTTAATAATTATTAGTATTTGAAGACCAGAATTAAAATAAAGGAAATGTCTGTCTGGAAAGAAAAACCTTTTACAATAAGTAATGTCATAATAATTATGCCATTATTTAATAAATTATGGCAATATAGTAAATGATGTCATTATTTTAAATGAATTCTGTTAAGGAACTGAAAGGTTCCTCACATCACAGCAGCTCGTGTAAGAAGCGTTTTCAGTGGTGTTAAAATAAACACCCTGACAAATAAACAGTTGTACTCTTTTTTTTTCCTGTTTGATAACTATTTAAATTAAATTAAATTAAATCCCTAAATCTGCCACACACCTAGGTGTGTGAAATTTAACCCATCCCCTTGGGGAGCGGTGAGCTGCAGACGCTCGGGAACCATTTGGTGGTTCAACCCCCCAATCCAACCCCTTCATGCTGAGTGTCAAGCAGGGAGGCATTGGGTCCCGTTTTTAAAGCCTAACCACAAGGCCACTGAGCTGGTTTTAACATGACAATCGTTGCTTTATATTTGTCTGCGGCTCATTTGTTACCACAAAACTCTGTTTACGTCGACCGTTTGGTTTAGTTGTTTCGCTCCGAGGATGGATTGTATTCAGACTGAGGAATCTCAGTTCCATTGGAAACGAACTGAGACCACATTGAAAGATGTGTCAGAGGGCGGTTCCTGGTCCCGATCAGGGTCTGCTCTAGTGTCTTCAGACTGAAAAGTTGTTTCAGATTATTGGGGGAAACAAACTTTAAGCAAATCAAAATGTGTCCAGTTTGAATACAACCTGAAGAAAAATTACAATTAAAGAAGGATTATGTTTCTTCTTTAAAAAAATAAAAATAAAATAAAAATCAGATACTTTGAAGGATAAAAGACTATGTAATTTTTTTAAAGCAAAATTACTGTTAATAAAAAAAAAGCAATTTAAAACCACATTTTATTCAACCTTTTGTAGAATCTTGAAACGAAGCAGAAATATCCACATTGGTATATAAAAACATTTTTTGAACCAAAAGTTGCTCTGTATAAATTGCAGCAGCCATAAAATGCATAAAAAGTAATCATAAGTCAAGTAAACTCTTTATATCACTTCTCAGTAACTGACTGTTTTTTTTTTATAACATATTTTTGTTTCTTTTATTTTCATTTTTTTACACTCGGAGATCTTTTTAAAATCTCACAGTTAAAACACTATCTTATTATCTCTGAAAGCCAGAAAACTTTTATTTTTAAAAATGTATAGGTTTTTCTCTTCAAAAATGGCTGCAGGTATAACCATTCATTTTTTAAACACTAAGGCAGTCCATCCCTGGCAGAAAACCGGTGCATGTCGGCAAAAGCTGCAGCAAAAACAACAAAGACAAGTCATAAAACTCAAACTATCATAACCTTTACATGAACTTATCAAGCTATCCCCGGATGACCCTTTCAGCATTCCCAACACCCTGATGTTGTTGTTGTTTTCCCAGAAAGTAGATTTGGATGCTTTCAGCTGCAGATCTCTCAGGAGGCTCTTTCTTCTTCACAAAGCGTCATCATATCAACACTTTAGTGTTTTTCTAACTCTTCTTTCCCCTCATACCCCGCTAACCCTGTCTTATTGAAAAAAGGAGAGGTAGCACCGGGGGCGCCCCACCCCTGTCACTTCTGTCAGATGCTCGGCGCACATGATTAGCTCTGGACAGGAAGCACGTTTGAATGCACCACGGCAAAAACCAAAAGAAAAAGCAGAGCCCCTTCGTTCTCATAGCCCTGTTTTTCATTTAAAAAAAGACACCAAACTGCATTCTGTAATTACACACCAACAATAAAAATCAAGGAAAATTCAAGGAAAGATAAGGACGTGTGCTGTGTTGCAACCCAAGCTCTCATCTAGAGGCAGAAAGCCTGCACAGGTCAAAGTAAGTATGTGGGCGTTCAGCGATTTTCTTTGTGTAAAGCGCTCTCCGGAGACGTTTCACTTGGATTCTGTTACCAGACAAGGGAAAGAGGAGACAGCTATGTTGTGGTTTCTCTTTTTGAGGCTTCGGAGATGATTTGATGCTCCTCCAGGACGCCGGCCAAACACGCTCATCACTTTTAAAGAAACCAATTTCAATGCGTCTTTTTGACTGTAGTAGGCCAGAAGCGTTAAAAAACCTATATAAAAGGTGAAGGCACTCCGAAATAAGTAATACTGGAATTGGAGTCGACGACCTGGACAAGGACATTGGAATAAAAACCTTTATTGGTACTGTGACCTCAACCGCCAAACGAAATCCAGAATTTTTATCACAGCAGGAATTTGTTTCCTCACTGAACTGAGTCTGAGACCTTGACGCGGCCCACATTCTGCTATTATATTCCTGTTGACATTCGCTTCTCGACTGATGCTGCCCGTTAGTGGTTAGCTCTGAATAATGCATATTAAGTAATGAGCTGCCCAAATGGATCAGTGGACAGTCAGTTGGGCCATGCATAAAGCAATCAATTATTCGATCGATAGCCCTCATTAGTCCATCATATAGTTAAGCTGTTTGTAGGGGCCTCCCAGAGGAACGGATGAATAATTCAAAGTCTGCAGAGAGGAAATTGAAGGGAAGGTCCAGTTCAGGGATGTCACTGGTCTGATGTCGTGTTATTGTTGTGGGTCAATGATGTTTTGTTTGGGTTTTGGGATGGTTTTTGACATATTTTTGACATATTTGGCCAAATATTCATTGATAATTATGCCTCAGTTGGTTAAGTGCAGGACTGGCACATGGGAAATTGTGGTGCGATTCCCAGGTTGTGCAAAGAGCTTCATCCAGTGTGGGTGCTTGGAGGTCCGTTGTGTTTCCCTGTGCTGGTGCCCAGCCTGGATTAAATACAGGAAGTGAAAGCTGATTCGCTGTGGCAACCACTGAAAGGTTATGGCGAATTAAATTCAATGAAACATGGCATCAGGTTTATCATTCTGAAATTAAGATTCTCGTTTGTCCAGGTGAGTTTTGTCTTGAAATTGAGTCATCTGGAGACTATATATAGATAGAGATAAGTCCAGATGCCGTGACTCAATTTTCAAACATTTTAAAACCAGAGAAGGTGATTTCTGAGAGGAAAGTAGAGCTCGGAAAGCTCCGACACATTTCCGAAGCCTGTCCTCAGATCTCCGTCGGCGGTCGTCGAGAGGACCGGCAGCGCTTTCTTTGTTCGCTCTCGTATTAACAGGAGCCGTGCGGCTCTGGAAACACAAACCTGCCCGGAAGGGCTAACTCTGGGAAAGTGAGCCAAACCAAAAAACTCGTGGCGCCAGCATTTCATAGCGATGATCTGGATTGGGCGGAGTCTTTGAAGATCAAAGCGCGGTTCTTTCGTGGCCGACTACTCCATTGGGAACCCTAAAACCAGTTTAAAGCAGGACAAATAGACCATTATTTTACTTTTCATCTTTTTGAAATGTTAGTCGTAATACCAATGTGTGGTGTAAACATTTTCCGAAGTTTAAATGTCGTAAGTTTGGGTTGACCTTTATGTAGTCGTAAATACTACCAGTTGTGGCTCCCAATCACTTAGCTAAGCCCAGTCCTGATTCTCTGTTCAGTGTCTTAAAAACCTTTCCTGTTTTAAGTGTCTATGTTTCCTTTTCCTAATTGCATGCAGGCGTTTGGAATCAGACCTGAATGCCTCTGTAGGTGTTAATTGGTTTGAATGACTGCTAACAGGAGCCGAGCAGCAGAGAGGCTGAATTAGGACGGTGCATGTTGCACATAAATAGTGCAAAGTGGCCTGGCCGCTGTCATGCTTCGCGCAGACATGTTCTGGTTTATGTTGCCACTGTTGCCCTAGAGAAATGCCACATTGCAATGCATCATTCGAACTTCTAGGAACTGTTAAGCCCTATTATCTTACAGAAAAACAGCAGAAATAAGCCCTAATGGGAGAGTTATTTTTAAAAAAGAATTGCGGCTTCTTACACTCCCAAGGACAATAATGTCTTTGCACTCAAGGAATCTGCTCAAGGATGTCTAAGACTGAACTTTTAGACTCAGAAATGTTCAGACCTTAAGGAAACATTTGGTACGTGATTATACTCCTCTGTGGAAGCGGAGGAGTTGTCATCTTTTTTTTTTATAAATAAGAAACTCAACCAAGATGGGGTTTCTAGGCTATAAAAATGTGGGTTTTTGTAGTAGAATAGATAGTAATACTTAAAAATTCAAACTACTAATATTTCGACTGCTTAAAGATCCTATTCTACTCCGATCTATTGTAAAAGCGTTTCCAGTGTTCTTTTAGTGTCAATATGCTGCTTTAAGCCAAAAATTGGATTTCTAGGACATTTAGGGCAGGACTGTAAGCATGGAGCCACCCTGCCCTCCTCCCCCTCCTCATGGCTGAGACCTCTCTGTTTATTTGGAGTAGGGTGCATGTAGCCCGCCCAGCATATTTTCTATGTCAAAAATAAGATCTTTTTCAAACTTCATTTTCCCGTCTGCTCCTGATTCAGAACAATTTAAATAAAGAAATCCTCAAAATGTAATTTTAAGCTTAATTTTCTTTATGTCTGTCCTCTATTTTCAAAAATATGACGAGGGTACATGTTAAAACACCAAAAACACAATTTTCATCCGAGTGGGTCTTTAAGCAATAAAAGCTAATCTGACTTAAGTTGAATAACAATTTAGTATTATTATTATTATTTATAAAAGTGTTTTCTGTGTCCTCAAATCTTGGTCTGGTTTATGGTTTCCTTCTTAAGCTGCTCTCTTACAAATTTAGTAACTGAATAAATAAATAAATCACCTAATTCTGTTTTTGTTTAGAAGCTGCAACAAACCTCTCTCCTCAAAGGTGGGAGCTTTTACTCTTCAGAGCCTTTGCACTGGGTTTAGAGTCACTCCTTCACCTGGGCCTGAACCGTTTCAGGCTGCTGATGCACTTCTCCAATTTCCTGGGGCATCCTAGTTGGGGCGAGGAGACTTTTCACTGGACAGAAGATCACTTATGTACAGATGGGGTTGGCATGACGATGGGCACAGAGCAGGGCGGTGTCCCTTGCATTAGTCTTTGAGAGGAGTGCCATGTTAATGTTCATTCATCCATCTTCTTCCATCCTTTTGGGGTCACAGGCTTGGTGGAGCCAACCCAGCCATTGTTGGATGAAGGAAGGGTAAATCCTGAACAGGTCGCCAGTCTGTTCCAGGGCCACACTCACTCAAATGCACACCTAGGGACAATTTAGAATTGGAATGTAACTGATAAAGCATGTTTTTGGGCTGTGGGAGGAAGTCAGAGAAAACCCACACATGCACAGGGAGAACATGCAAACTTCACACACAAAGAACCGGGTGGGATTTGAACCAGGGCCTGCTCGCCATAGCCACCATGCAGCCTTGTAATATAATGTGTTTGTTTAATATTTTATTCATAAAAACTGACCTACTTATCAACATGAATATTCCTTATTTTGGTATACCCCCCGCTGTGAGTTTACCCCACTCCTGTCCAGACTGTTCTGCCCCCACAGTGGACTTCAGAACATCAACAACCCTTATTGTCACAGTATGACTAAACATCTAACACAGGAGCAGAGACAGCTGGTTGGATCAGAGACCATTAGATGCTTAATGGCATTTTCCCTTGAACAGATGCAAAGTGATGACGGTTTTTATTCAATTGAGGCTCAATTTATGCTTGTCGCCTAATCTAATGCTACTCAGCTTCGGGGGACTTTCAATAGATTTGTTATGCCTGGCGAGACATCCTGCTCATTATTGATATTTGACAACATTGAGGGAAACTTGAAACAATTCTTATGGTTAACAAAAAAAGAAGACGGGTAGCACCACATCAATCTGACAACTTTTAGAAAAATCAACAAGAAATTTATTTGACATTTAAAAACTTTAAGAACACTTACCAAAAAACTGTGGATTTATACTTATTACACAGCAGCTGTTTTTATTTCACAGATACTGCCCTTAGCAACGCACATCAATGAAAAGTCAATGTAAAAGTACATGTGTGGATGTTTCAGGTTTCCGCATTCATGAGTCTTGCGTTCCAACTTCACTACCCAAGTTTTTGAGTCTGTTTTTGGGCTCTACATAGAAAACGTGCAGCCATTGAATGCACAATGAAAGTTAGACCAATTGATCTTTGGCCAATCAGGGACTTGAATTTGGTAGTGACAAATGGGGAGCGTCCTTTTTATTTCACGACAGTGCCAACCGTTTGAAAATTTGATCTTGTAAGGGAAATAAAAACTTGTGGTTTGTGCCCGACGGAAAATATATGTCTCCAAGTCTTTTAAAAATCATAATACAGCTGGTAAAATTAAGTCTGGAGCAAAATCTGTGAGATTTCTCACCAAACATCTTCCAGCTTTGCGTACATGCTCTAGTTTCTCTTGAAAATACGAACAGTCCTCTGTACAACCCTCTACAGACCTGGACAACCCAAAACCCCACTGTACTGGTGCAAGTTATTAAGGCCTTATCCTTCTAAGCTCTATGTAGCTACCTGCTGAAAAAACTCCTATTCACACACTTCTTTTGCCTTAGATGACACCTGCATAGAGGGGAACTTAAACACTAAATGAAATTAAAGCCGCAAGTGGCGTTGTATGGCCCGCAGCTGCATCTGCTAATTATGCTAACAATGCAGGTTAAGCAAATGTTGCTAAAAGTGCTAGCATTGCGATCAACATCATCAACTCTCTCAAAAAAACACATTGCTTAAAATGGTAATCATGCTAACTATGCTAACTATGCTAATGTGGCTAAAAGTGCTAGCATTGCGATCAGCATCATCAACTGACTCAGAAAAACACATTATTGAAGATGCTAATTATGCTAACAATGCTATTCATGCCAATATAGCTAAAAGTGCTAGCTTAGCGATCAGCATCATCGACTGACTCAGAAAAACACATTGCTCCATTGGTGGGAGCTATGTCATAAGTTGATAAAAATCTAAAACTTCTAATTGCAGCATTTTTTCAAGAGTAGCTTGCCATTGAGGCCCGAAAAGCTACGAGACGATTGATGAAAATTCGAACGACAAGTTTTCTTTTGTATCCGGTAGTAAAGGAGCTTTTTATAAAAAATTTAAGATGGCGACTGTTTCCCGATGTCAAAGGTCGACGACACTCTATAGGTGATTGTAGACTTATGCTAGCGACATATGCGTCAAATTTAGTTAAAATCCCTAGAAAAAAAAGTTAATTTTTCCATACTGTGTAAAAATGCAAAAAATCGTGAAATTGCAGATTTTGGCACAAAATGGCTGCCAACCCGTAGGTCGTGTCGCCATCCTGTAATGATTTCAAAACTTCCTTCGGATATCGAGGACAAGGGTATATTGGTCTCGTTAGTCAATTCTCAAAAAAAATAGTTTTCAGAGTCTGCACATTTTTTTGCGACGGTTTTTTGCTTACCACACCACATTCCTGAGAAGTTACAAGACAATCGCAAAAAGTCCCTAAGATGAGTTTTTGTTTGTATGTGGCGCTAAAGGGGCTTTTAAAAAAAATGCAAGATGGCGGCCTTTTCCCAAGCTCAAAGGTCAACGACACTTCTGTGGTGTTTGTAGACTGGAGCTGGCAGCAAGTTTGTGCAATTTCATGAAAATTGCTCAAACAAAAGTGTTGTTTTTCCTATATCGTGGAAAAACACAAAAATGGCCAATTCTCTGAGTTCGCCACAAAATGGCCGCCTAGCCGTAGGTCGTGTGGCCGTCCCATAATGATTTCAAAACGTCTTTGGGATCCCAACACGTGTGTTTTGGTTTCGTAACTCTACTTTGAAGTAATGGGATCCCTCGCCATGATGTTATCGTCTTCGGGGGGTTGACGTTGACTTTGTGGAAAATTCATTTTTCAATTTATCCGAGGTGTGTGCAAATTTTGGTGACTTTTTCGATTATGCGGCGGGGGTCACATTTTCGCTGAAAGGCGCCGAAATCGTTCCAACTGCGAAAACAATATGGTCCTTGCAGTCAGTGACTGCTGCTGCGGGACATAATAAACATATGTCAAAGATGTTCTTCATGTAAATAACTCAGAAGGAGTACATTATCGACACCCAAAATAAAAAAAACTTTCAATCGTCTTAAGCTACGGTGACCAAATAAATTCTTTGGAGGTAAAGAAAACAATCACTCAAACAAGCCTACACAGATTGACAAGAATGCCTGACACCTTGGAAGAGGAGGTTCAAGGTGATTCTGTGATGGACTGCAGATAAAAGCAGAATGTAACCTTTTTCCTATTCGACAACAAGAGATAATCGAACACTTAACATTCAGAGATGGCAAGTTTCCAAGCCTTTCAGAATTGAAAAGACTGGAATCCAACATTTTAAGCAACACCTGATAATTCGCAAACTAGAGAATTCATGTAATGAAACACAGTGAAACCAACTGATGTTGGGAGTTTAGCAGCATTTAATAAAGAACAGCTAGAATTAGGAACATCAGATTCTTCTGACTGTCACACTTTGGAATTTTCTACTTTAGTCATTTCTTTACTTGTTGCTACGGTTGCCCAAATCATCTGGTTGAGATCCACTAAAACGCTTAGGAGTGGTTTTGCTTTGTCTGCATTTCCTGCAGGGAAGGAATCACAGAAGTCATTTTCTATAAGCTGCTTCTCTGTATCTCACACAGACACCTCAGGTCCACAGAATCCCATCGATTCCTATCGATTGATTCCTGTTGGCGCTGGGAAATGTTCTTCTGTGTTGGAGCAACAGGAATATTCCTGTTGACGTGTTTGTCTGTGCTCCACATACCTTACAACATACTAAGAATGGTTCAACCCAGCACAGCTTCTCAAGGTTGGGCCAAGGGCAACATTACAGGGACTTGACTCTTACCATCTGTTATTTTTCACACTGAACCTGTCGTACCTTAGTGCAAAAGTGAAAAAACCTACACTTGATTAGCTTTATATCTATAAATGCTATTAAGACTTGGCAAAATGCACAAAATTATGGAATTTATGAACTTAAAAAGAGTTTTGAGCACAATTACTAAAAAAATTGGTTTCTGAAACTGCAGACTTTTTTTGAGACAAGCTGAAACTGAGTAACTGTTGATGTGGGTTGAAGGAACCACTAAAGAACAGACACATGTTGCATCACTGCTTACTGTGTGTTAGTCCCAAACCTGTCACGGTGTTAATGCTCAACCAGTTTGATGGCAGCTGGCATTTGTCCATTACAGTGTTTCCTCGTTTATCACGGAGAATACGCTCTAGCAATGACCCGCAATAGTTTAAGTCTTCGAAGTAGGCTTACAGATGTTTTAAAAAGCCTCACTACATTTTATACACTTTTCTCAGACACAGATGAACAATTATTTGTCTTGTTTAAACTTTCAGACTTCAAACCTTCATAGAAAAATAAGTGTTATAGAATGAATATACAAAAGTTGCTCTGAAAAAAAAAATCTGTTCAACATCGAGGCGGCAAAAGGTGTAACAGGATATAGCGAGGGAATACTGCAGCTGACGGAAGACCGTCTATGCTGATGATTCACCTATTTTTTAACTTAAATGGCTTCTATGATATCTTTTTTTAATGGAGGATTTTAGGGTTTGAGGATGCACCACGGGAGGAAGGCCAGCTGATTTAAGGCCGTGTCTTGGTTTGGGGAATTTTCAACAGAAACATAATGTTTGGCCTCGCATGTTTTTGTTGCTTTTAGCCTTTAACACCAGAGCTTTAGCTCCAGTGTTGACAGTCTTTTGACTACCGAAACTCGATTATGCAATCAACATTATTCCATTAAATGCCGAAAGGCAACTTTGCAAATGGTCGAAGATTTACAGTATGCCAAAAAAGAGTGTTATTGAGTTGTCGCCGGTGACAACCTACTGAGGTAACGGGTTAATGACAAAAGTCCCTGGTTGCTTCTTTTTAGCAGAAAATGCCCCACCAAAAAAAGGAATGAGTTTCTTCTGTCATGTTTCGCTGTGCTGTCAGACTTCCAGTAGCTTTTGTCACTCAGGACTTGTCACATGTCCTTCCCTTCTCATCAGGCAACCTGAGTTGCATTTATTCCTCTGCTGTTTGCTGTCCAATCTTTTGGATTGATGGTTGGATTTCCCTCTCTCTGACACCCTGCCAACTGTTTCTTCTCATCCAGCCCTTAGGAGATTTATCTATTACTCCTGATCTATTACTTCTGAGACTGACTTCACTAGTTTCTCCTCCACATCATCTGAGTATCCACAACACAACCGATCAAATGTCTTTGAGTCTCTGCCTTCCTTGGGTTTTTCATCTTAATCCTTACATTTCGTAGTTAATGGTTTTATTTGTGGATCCCTTAGATTTTATTTGCTCAGAGAATGCAAAACCATGTTCTTGTGTTGAAAAGTAAAGCTTAGGTTGTGGCAAACATACCTTATCACTCCCATCATAGAGTAAAAAGTTGTGCAAGTACAGTAGAGATGAAGGCACCAAAATATTTAACCTCATGGGTTGGTGTTTTAAAAGTTTTTTTTTCTGCATCACACCTAAAGTATAAATAGTATTTCATCAATTTACTAATTCAGCATTCAAGAGACTACTTACTGCCTTTTATTGGTAAAGTTAGTTTAAATTCCTGAAGTATCATCTGATCAGGAAAGTGGAGCAGTTTTTTGTGTTTTCCTTGAACGGCAGTGACCAAGAAACATCAATCTTTGAGAAGTCTTACTTGGTCTGGGTTAAGACAACACCCGCTGTTCACAGTGACTCAGCATGTTTTCACTGCAAACAACTTTTTTCTTTTTTTTTTTTTCTCACTTTTTTTGTAATTTCTCAGCAGAGACAAAAAAGGTCATTCAAGACGAACCACCCACATCAAACTTCATTTAAAGCCTGGTTGAGTTTGTCAAAGCTAACAAATTGGCTGAAATGAAAAATGATCCGAAAATAAACACGGAAAGGTACTCTCTCCTCTCTGCTATCTGTAATGGGAAAAGTAAAGTCATTACGCGGAAAACCACACAATTCCA
The DNA here is from genome assembly GCF_053564925.1 of Oryzias latipes. Taxonomy (NCBI): domain Eukaryota; kingdom Metazoa; phylum Chordata; class Actinopteri; order Beloniformes; family Adrianichthyidae; genus Oryzias; species Oryzias latipes. The sequence continues at coordinate 12,602,894 of NC_136256.1, read as the reverse complement.
GGTACAGCTGTTTTGTTATTTACTGAAATAAAAAAAGATACTTACAGTTTTATGTTGACAAGTTTGTGCTACAGCCCTGTGTACATGTTTTTGTGTTGATAGTTTGGTTTGTTGTAGTTTGGTGCCCTTTTTTAGAATTCTAAACAATAAAGACCTTCTCCAATTATCTTTTGATCTCTTCAAAGTGTTCCCAGTGGCATAAAAATGACATAAAAATGACATAAAAAATGATTATGTCATTTTTTGGCACAACTCAAAACCCTTGTTGTTTTCTAGGACATAGTTTCAATAGATCATTGGAAATTTGCAGGTCTGCTGGCTCAGAGTAAGCCTGCCTTCATGTTCTATCATCCCTTTGTCTATACCAGGGGTCACCAACCCTGTGCCCGCGGGCGCCAGTGCGCCCGCGAGCACCCCTTGTGGCGCCCGCAGGGAATGCACCCCAAAAAAAATCTTTTTTCTTTTTTTTTATTGAAGCAAATATTCAACAAACAACCACGGCATGTCTGTCAATGACAACAATATCAATTCTGAGATAAAGGTAGACAAAGAAAACCCAAATATGTAAACAAATATAACTTAAAAAATAATCACTAAAAGTAAGGGTCTATTACAAAAGTTTAAATAGATCAAATAAATTACACAATTTCTGGACATTCTTATGATTCATGTAATGTAAAGATTTTGAGAATAGGTTGAGGTGGTTGAGTAATCCATTAATGTGAGGATTAATATTCCTGTCTGTTTTTATTTACATTTATGTTTAAAAAGTTAAAATTAAGTTAAAGTTCTAAAGGTTTAAAAGTTTAGCTTTAGTGTGTTCAATAAATATTTATCTTGTTCGGCTGCAACCTAAAGTCTGTTTTGTAATTAGGCTCCCTCTGCAACTGAGTTTGACCCCCCCTGTAATACGAGTCTAGAAAATTCATGCATGTTTTTGTGTGTAAAATGAGCAAATAAAAATAGGGCACACAAAAGGAAGTCCTCAAATTGTGTTGATTTTTATTTTTATTTGGGGGGGGGGGGCTAGGAGGTTTTTAGTGGCGCCCTTCATACCACTTGGTGCCCATGAAATAGCCCTCGGTCTCAAAAAGGTTGGTGAACCCTGGTCTATACTCTCTCCCACTAGCTTATAGCCCCTCACAACCTCAACCTAACATTACTGATGCAACAAAAATTGCGACCAATATTTACAGTTTTACCCAGATACCAGCTCAGACGAGGGAAACGAAAGCATGGAGCTAGTCGTTTACAAGTGAACGCTCCAGAACGGAGTGAAACAGGAAGCTTTGGCTTGCTGATGTAGGTCCTACGTCACATCTACAAGCTTTTTCCAATGGTATTTTTTTGTCTGCCTCTGATTCATAACAATTTGAACAAAGAAATACCGTACTCATTTTCTTACTATATGTCCTGACGAGGTAGCTCTGTTCCAACAGTCCTGCCCACAACTCCAAGCAAATTTCTGTTTCTCTGCAGAAACTATGTCCTAGAAAACGACACGTTTTATGATTATGGCTAAAAACGGAGTACCAAATCATAATTATAACCACTAAGACCACTTTTACAACAGATCAAAGGATGGTTGGAGTGGGGATTTAAAAAGTGTAACTATTTGCCCTTAAGTTAATGGGAATGGCTCAAAATTTACAAACAATATGACACAATTTGGTTTAAAATTAGCCAAGCAGGTGTATAAAAGGCAATGACTTAGACCTAGGACTTCACAGCAAAACTTTAAGTAAAAAAAGTAGATGTTAAAACCGCCTCAACATATGAGATCATTAGATATTATAATATATTATTATTATTATAAAATATAAAATAAAAATATTTAAAATACTTTGTGATGTGACACAAGTGCTTTCATGTACGTATTGTTGACTTTTATGAGCGCTTTAGAAGCATACTTCATGCTCGAGAAACTAGTTAAAGCTCAGCATCACTAAAACCCTTCAACCTCAAACGGTCGCCCTTTTCTCCAATGTCTAATAGGCGCAGAGCTCTGCCTTTAAACATAAATATTGTTGCACCCTCAGAACGACCCGCAGTCATGGGAACCCTCTGGCCTCTCCACAATCTCATCGCTCCAAGGTTGCCCGGCCCAACGGAGCATTCCTCCCACTTCTTACAAACTAACTAGCTCATGAACTGTGACATCTCCATCTATCACAGTCTTGATAAGTGCTATCCTTAATTACACCTTCCTGTCCTCCCATGGATCTGCATCTCTTTTTTCCCCCTGCTCCTCTAACAGACTCCCATCCATCCAGTCTTTCGTAGAGATCCCTCCCAGCGAAGGCTAAAGCATGTCGCTGTCCCAATGCTCCAGACTCAGTAAGTCGATCCAACAGGAAATCAATAGCAAGGCCTAATGCTGAATAATTGAGGTTACGGGAGTTCAGGCGCACTCCCCAGAGGTACACCTCCCTCCCAACCCCTAAACCCAATCGTGTAACCTCCCATCATGCACAGGGTGGGGCACACTATATCCTCGTTTCCTACATTTCCTGCATTAAGCTCACAGATGCATTTTCTAGACTGACTGAGCGTCTTAACAAAAGGGGACACTTAGTACCTCACTTTCTATCCAGTTAGCCACAGATTGATTATCGTTTTTGAGTGAGAGCTTGTTTCTGTTCAAATCTACTCAATGGTCGCATCTTGTAAGAAAAAAACAAACGAAAAGCAACCAATATATATAGAACCTGACTCTCTCCAGCATGACATCTACTTAAGACTACCGTATTTTCTGCACTATAGAGCACATCAAATCATAAGATGCACCGTCAATGAATGGTCGATTTTTGAACTTATGTCTATATATGGCGCACAGAACTTTAATGCACATTAAGTGAGACAAAAGAGTCAGAAATAAAAGTCTGCCAGCTAGTCAGTCAGACTGACGACTTATTTGTAACACACTACACGATAGACACAGTCACGTTAGAATAGTCACAGTCTTCATAACTCCAAACCTTGTTAACAACACACAGAACACGATTTGCGTAACATGGGCATCCAGTTTTAATGTTAAGTCAATGTACAGACAAGATTAGAGGTCCTGCAGTGCGATTTGAGTGTCCTAGCACCTTTCTGGCACCGTGCAAGTTTAGATATGTATACTTTTACTTCAAGTTAACCAATCAGCAACTCAGCTTTGACTGTGGGTGGAGTCGAAAATAAACATTGCGGATAATTGGATCAATTTCTTGCCAAGATATTTTTCTTTTTTCCATCAAGACAGTAACAAAAAGGTCAAGTAATTTTATTCTCTTTTTTATTTCTTTATTTCCCTCCTCTGACTAATGAGGGACAGCAAGTCATCAAAGTCATCAAAAATATAATTCGTGTCTTCCATACATTCTATATGAGAAATACAGTCAATGTTTCTATGTTACAATGTAGCTTCTCCCACTTTCAGCCGGAGCATCAGGTTTACGAACATATTTTTGGGCGAGCATCTAGCACCAAATTTGCAGCAGGTCTAAAGAGACAGAGAGTCCCCGAAATCACCACACTAGTGGTGTTTGGTGTGAACACAGCAAGGGCGTGTTGTTTAATGATTTCTTCTGACACGTGTTATAAAACCTTTTAAAGTTGACTGTTACCTTTTTTTAATTTTTGAGCAATTATCTTTTTCTTTTGCTTTAAGAAGATCCAAAGGTAGTCTCCATACAAACAGTCAGAATCTCAGTTTTCCAAGAGGTGTCAGGCTCCGCGGAGCGATGTACTTGGCTGTAGCTGCAGAAACAACAGGGAGAGAAGGAGGAAGTGGGGGAAATAAAATAAAAAAAACACACCAAAACCTGAGCAACCGGTGTCCTTGTTATTCAGTGTGAGGTGTCAGTGCTGAGTTTTCATGCTGGTGTTAAATATGTCGCAGAGCCCCATCTTACATTCTGCACAACCTCCTAGTAGTTTTAGCTCCTCACAGTCCTTCACTGCATGTGCATACTAAACATTCCTGTTTTACAAGCCTTCTACAGTAGTTTTTCCATTTTTGCGGGATAATTATTGAATAAAAAAAACGATTTTTTGAACTTCTTGTCTGTAGTCTGGTTCTTATTGAACCTGCTGTGGTATTGCTGGTTCTGCATGTTTCACGAAGTGAGGCCAGTGGATTTGCATGTAGGACCAATGCCATCCCTTTGTTGTCCTCCACTGGTGTGTGAGAGAGTCCGTGTCGCTCCTTTCATTGCGTCTCATCCCTTACAAATGAACATGAGGGTAGGCATTGGTTTGCTTTCCTCCTCTCCTCTTCCTCCTGCCTCCAGGCTACAGACTCTCCAGCCTGCAGATGGTAGATAATGACAGTTCTGCTGTCCCTACCGGCCAACTTGTGCCCTGCTTTGTGCTTTCGGGTGTTGGCTGTTGTTGGCTGCATCCCTGCTAATTGACTGGGGGACTGGGTCATGGGTTTGGTGTGCTGAAAGGTTGGCTCACTCCTTTGTGTGGCTCATGGCTTAGTGGTACTATAACCCAGATAAAAAAACACCAGTTGGAAAAATTAACCAACTTGATGACGGGCTGATTACATTTTACCTTCTCTATCTATTTATTACCTGACTGGAATCTTAAATGTATCTACCTGCTGGTTAGCGAGCAAGTTAATCACCTGACACATTCAACAAAGTGCTTACTAAACATCACATGGATTGGTGCTCTATTAAAAGGTAGTAAGGGAAGCTTGTTTGAATGAGTGCAATTAGGAACTCAGGTGGGTTCTACACCTCCGCCTATGCTGGCAAGTCATCCTGGTAGAGAGACAGACACTATCCTGCTTTACTTATAATCCTTTACATCTTCCAAATAGTAGCCCCGGTGTTCATTCAATAATTATTTGTTAATGGTGTATACTTCCTTACTACCTTCGTTGAAAGCCCAAAGCACTTTACGGTAACAGTCCCATTCATTCATGCACACACACATTTTCTGCTGCCTAACACTGGCGCCAACCTACAACCTATAACCTATAACCACCAGGAGGAAAGTGGGGTTCTGTGTCTTGCCCAAGGACACTTGGACACATGGGCGGGCAGGGTGGGAACTGAACCTGCAATCTTCCGACCAGAGGTTGACTGCTCTCCAACTGCACCGTAGCCACCCCAAGGGGAGAATGGCAGTGTTTGTAGACGGGCAGAGGTTGGATGTTGACCATACCACTATTTAGCTTGTAGACAGAACAGTGATGGGTAAATGGGATTTATTTTGCAGTCATATACCGTATGGAACCGTATTTACAGCCAGAAAATATTGGCAAGAACATCAGATGAAAATCTCATTATTTAAAAATATTATCTGTATAGAAATACGCCATTGTTAAAGCAGTATGCAGTGTTACATAAGCCTTTAAAAGACGCCTAGTAAACATCTACTAAACTTTCTTGCCAACACTGACCAACACTGATTTACACCAGTCCAAATTGCACACCAAAGACTTATGAGCCCAACAGAACGTAGAGAAATACATAAAGCTCCAAACCCACACATGTACGTGTGCATTAGGACTTGAGATTAAATAAGATAAAATACAGTGTTGTATATCTTCCTATAGTTGCTCTGGCATTTATTTAAAAATGATTGGGGACAACCTGGTGTTGAAAGGGTGATTTGTTGCAACACCTCTTTAAAGTCTCTGTTTATTGGAAACAGGCATGAATAAAACACTGGCCTCTTCTAGAAGATACACAGCAGTAAAGATATTATTATACTTTATTCACTTGCATTGTACAAGAATAGCACACATCAGTAAACAATGTAAAGATATTGTTTTTTAAGAGAAAGAAATGTGATTTGTGAGGCTTTACGTTTATATTTTATTTCTAATAACAAATTCCTTAAAAAAATATTTTCTCCACAGAGGGAATCTTGTATTTTACTCAAATCAGAGGCACAAGTTGACCAGATGTACCACCACAAAATCTTGTTGTCTATTTATTCTGCAACTGGTGAAAAATATTATTATTCTACGTAACTGATCTATCACATATTTCCACTCTCAGTGACAATGAACACACTGTAGAAGATGGTACAAAAAGGTAACGTTTTTAGATGCTGTATAAAAGCGCAATTCTGTTATCGGTGGGTTTCACTTTTGGATCCACATTGTAAGTAGTTTATTAGTCCATTTTACAAAAGACTCAGTGGGATTGACCACTGAAGGCTTATGATACAAGCACCTACTGGTTACCTGGAGAACTGACTTGGCTCCAGTTATGACTCAATGTAGCTTCTATCATGTTTATGTACCGGTTCATAGCACATTATGAGATAACTTAAAATTCTTAAATTTTACACCTCGTCCAAACTCCGATACTGCCACCATGGTTTTTTAACCAAGCTAGGCCATAAATGATATGTAGACCATGGACGGAGCTCTCATTATAGACAAATATTTAAAAATAATCATCAATACAAGCTCCTTTAGGCATAAGTAACAGCCCCTCAGCCAAAGAAAGATATTAATAATAATAACAATAATAAAACTGTTTGAAAAACGTATTTTTGATTCTTTCCTTTGTAATGGCCATCCACTCTGCTGTTCCATTTGCCACCCTACCACAGACCCCCCCTTCCAGCCCCTCACATAAAATGTTCTAGCTCTGCCCAGAATGTGAACCCCAAAAAATGACACCATCCATTGTCATTTTCCTTATTTTTATTAATTTAGAAAATTCTGTGTCAATTATTGTTTTTAATAAAGTCAGGAAATTTCTGTCAAAATAAGTCATTCAAACTGCTTGCTTCAAAAAGCTTTACAGCCCTGAACACCGTCCATCTCCCATTCTAAGAAAATAATACAGTTTTCGTAGCACTAATCTTTTAATAGTAAGTAACCTAGCAACCTTGAGGTATGAGGCTGTGTGTTTTTCTCTTTCAGTTACAAGAACTCAAATCAGTTACTTTTCTGCCTTTAAAAAGACATTTTTTTCAATACACTACATCCAAAGAGTCACACCAAGATTTATATATAATCAAGAATTTGGACAAATGAATCATTCAGGTTAATAAAGTTCTGTTTTCTAAAGAAGGGCATATAGATGCATTTGTTTGAAGTCATTTTATGTGAGTTCAAAGTATTTCTGCCTGCATATTAAGCAGTTTGTGCACATAAACAGTCTCTGTTGTCGATCCATGGCCCCAGGCTATGAGCCTCCTCCCCATGGCCATCCCAGGTGACGATGTGTGCCCCCCAGGACAGATTCACAAACACCAAACCGGAAAAGCAACAGTTTCATTGTAAGCTGGAAAAGAAATAGAGGAAGAGTTTTTATGCAAATAACTTGCAGTTTAATGCTTTATTTGGGTTTGTTTTGTTATTAAAGTAACATATTTACTTGGTATTTACAGCTGTTCTGTAGTATGGGCTACCTTTTTTCTTTGAAAAAAAAACAACATTTTGAAGTAAATACCTCTTTAATTTTTTTAAAGCAATACTGTTATACATTTTATGATCAAACCCGACAATTTATTTTGTATTTATTTATATCTATATCTATAGCTATTTATTTATATATTTTAACTGTGTGCAGATGCGTTCATCCTTTTGTGGTTAAATTCTGATAGAACTGTTTGTCACGGACAAACCTTCCCCTCCTGTCTGCTCCACTCATCCATCTGCCGTTCATTTCAAACATCTCTAGCCACCAGAGAGGCATCACATCTTTAAAGCTTTTTTCCCCCTGTTCTTTGGCCCTTCTCTCTCAGGGCCTTGGATGTGGGGCTTTAATTACTCCCCTTTAGCTTTATGCATAACCAATGTAAGACTGAAGGCCAATGTCAGAATGTTTTTTTTCTAGACGCTTCAGGAGAAGAATGCTAATTTACAAGTGTCGAACTCTCTGGCTCTTATATGCACTGTATTTTTGGTGCTATAGGGAATATAACGCGCACTGTCAATGAATGGTCTATTTTCAAGATAATGTCATGTACAAGGCTACACGTTAGTGTACAATGGAGTTTTCACAATTACACCCAACCAAACATTTTGATAGAGGGTTGTGTACCTCTCAAAATCACTTCAACATCAGGAAACACAGCCAGATCCAACCAGTGTGGGTCTTTGGGGAAGACCCTTTGCACTACTGCCTAACTGTGTAGCCACTGCTAAAGAGGTAAACAACAAGAAGTGAACTTGTGCGACGTGGAAAATATGGTATGTTTGTATTTCATGTGTGGATGGGGTTGGGTTTATAAGTGTGATCCCTTGACCCCAAGCCTGTTTATATCTACACCAAATATCAGTGCTGGGATACGTTCCGACAACCCCGTGACCACAAAAGGGATTCAGCAGCTTCAGAAAATGGATGGATAGATAGAAGACATGAAGATCAGGGAATATCATCACAAATGATTACATTCAATCAATGCATGAGGAACCTTCGCAGACCGACTTACTTTTGAGAACACTTAATACTTGCTTCTTTTAAAATATATTCATTTCAAAGGTGTAGTTAAAACGTATGGCAACAAACTAGTTCACCATAATTCTTTAGATCTTTGTTTCAAAGAGTATCATGTTGTTGAGTGTTGAGTGCATTCAAGAACATTAATTCCGTTTTTGCTCTTCTTCGTTCTTCCGACAATTCAGTTGAATGGATTCAAATAGAACACATGACCGGAGGTTATTTGTTGTTAATATCCAGAGAAGATTGTGTGGAGATGATGCACTAATAAGGGTGAACTCATTTCGGACTAGAACTTTGCTTTTGGATTTGAAAGGGATAAATCTACAATAAGGTTTGCTTGGTCTGTGTTTTTTTTTTTTACTCCCAACATTTTTTTTGACAATTTTTCTTCAGCTGGAAAACTGGCTTTCTTTTTAAAGAATAAATGAAATGATGGCCCGAGGTTCTAACTTTGTAAATCGACCGGCTTTCCAAACATCTTGTAATTCCTGCTGTCCTCATGTTGGATTTTCTTGATTGGGTGAGTCATCAGTTCAGCTTGAACCTCCTTTGCCAGCCAGCCTTTGAGCTCCTTTCCCGGCTTCAACCCCATGTGACAGCACCTGAAATATGCATACGTTTCTGACGCTCTGCCGGCTGCTGCTTGATGGTTATCCGGAATGCTAGGGATGAGCCAGAGTGCCGGAGACTCGTTCTTTGAATATTTGATGGTTTAAATAAACAGAAAAAAATACAGGACTAAGCACTTTGCTGGTCCGCTTGACTCACAGAGTGTAAGAAATAATGGACAGTAGGAAAGGATTAAATATTCAAAACTAGGAGTGGGAGGAAGAATGCTGTCCACTCTAATGCTGCTTAACAAAGTTTTAAGATAGGAGAGCTTAAGGTCGAGTGCTGTGGATACGTTTGCACAAAGCAAAGAAGCGTCCGGCATTGACACTGTGCGATGAAGGATGGCACGACGTTGATGGATGCCTGCAAGGCTCTGTGAGTTTTTGAGAAAATCAAAGTCATGAATGGATGAACAAAAAGATGGATAGGAGGTCAGCACATTGGACGAGAGATGGTAATTTATCGCTCTTAAACTTCAAAGTCCTTGGAGTTTCTGGTGGCTTGAGTGGCTCTCACAGTTTACTCCGCCAAAACCACCTGCAATACGTTGGTGCCACTTGCAATGAAGCGATGATGAATGATGGAGAAATGGGATGAAGCTGGCCATTTTGTGTTTTTGTTTCCTGCCAGAGATGAAAAATGTTCGTGTTTAGCAAAGCATTCCTTGCCCAACCAATCTCACACCAAAATTTAGATTACCTTTTAAAAAAATAGTTTTGACTACGATGACTCTTCAACTGTTTAAGTAATTGACGTTAGTACAGTGGATTCTGATGTAAATGATGAGAAAAGCAGCTTTGCGATGTTATATACAACACTTTACAGTAGTTACGTTTTCACACAATCTAAGCAAAAAGGAGCTTTGTTAAGACATACAACACTTTACAATAGTTATGTGTTCCCGCCATCAATGTAAAAAGCATCTTTTTGATGACATGCAACGCTTTGCAGTTGCCTGTTCATGCCGTCAACGTAAAAAAGCTACATGTTTAAGCAATCGATGTAAAGAGCAGCTTTGCGTTGATATGCAACACTTCACAGGAGTTCACAACAGGACAAAACTAGTACAACACAAGAAGACTCATTATGCGAAAGGAACTGGCTTCCTGTTGGCCTAGTCTTGTCTTTGCGATTCTCTGTTATAAGCCTCTGTCTGGATTAGCGTCAGAGCCTCACGTTGCAAGTATTACACATCCCTCTTGACATTGCCAGCACTACCCTGGGTTTGCTAAAAACCTCTGCAGTCTTTGGAGAGCCACCTGGTAAGTGCCTCACATAGCTGTTTTGCACTGACAGCAATTTGAAGGCCCAGTCACCCCTGTAGATCAGAGGTTCTGGAGGTAGAGGAAATCGAAAAGATGTTGAGAAAATGTCAAAATCCTTCCACTCTTGATTTTTTTGCTTCCCCTCTTTCGTCTTCTCCAACTTGCTGCCTTAAGGAGATCAAAGGAGGCCAATATGAAAGGCACATTTGAGGGGTTTTTTTCTAGCGCTTTCGCTCTGCCTCTGTTTAAGATATGGAAATGTCGAATCCCAAATACCGCTTGTACCCTCAAATCGGAGGGTTCTCTTTTCTTTAACTTCGTCTTCAATCCTCTCCTTCCTCTCACCCCGTCACCCCATCATCGCCTCACACCATCCATCCCCTGCTCCTGCCTCTCTCCAACAGCCCTCGGGCTTCCAGGTAGATAGCGGGTGATTGGCAGCGGCTGTGACAGTCAGTGGAACAGACTGAGAGTGGATGAGTTGTCAGCCTTGCTCTAGGGGCTTAAGGCAGCAGCAAAGTTCGAGCTCCCTGCAGGAGAGGGGGAAAGGTGCATGAAATGGGACTTAGCCAATTCTTAACTTTTGCTGTGCTTGTCTCAACTGAAGCAGGTAGAAGCTAAATAGGTTTTTCAAATTGCTCTTGAGCCTGGAACAAACATTTCTTCAGCTCCTACCTTCAGGTGATTCAGTTATCCGACCGTTGGTCATCTGGAGGAGTTTTAGCTCCGTTCTTGAGAAAAGCAGAGAAAAGCAGCTTTCACTGATATGCAACACTATATAGCAGTGAAGTGTTCAGGCAATCAACGTAAATCAGCTAATTCTGTTGCCGAATAAAAGGGTTTGCACCGATAAGTGTTTTACATCAGCACAAAGCTACTTTTATAATAAAAAAAATATGTCTGCTTGGTGTGATACCAAATAAGATTTTCAAGAGGGAACAAAAAAGTGAATTTTATACATTATTAGCAATAGGAAGAAAAAAAATCCCAACAAGCTGGAAAAATATCAATGCACCAACAATAAAATAGTAGAAAAATAAACTAAAGTAAGTAAATGTAATGGAAAAACTGACAGCCTCCCTTCTTATGGAGCGAGATGCTTTTAATAAAAAATGCAGTGGAGCAAAATCAACATTTAATTAACAACCTAATGAATAATCTAATAGAAAGATACACGCATATTGGTGTGGAGATATACCCAAATAGGACAATAGATAAATGAGATAAATGAATAGTTAATCAATTAAGATCCAACCCGTTTTGGTTTTCTTTTCTCTTTTCTTTTATGCTTTTGCCTCCCGTCTTTGTCCTTTTTGTGTCTATAATCTACTACTTGATATATGTATAAATGTTTGTTTATGGGTTGTTGTAACTTTGTCGTGTTTGTTAAGTGGTTTAAAGGTTTTGTAACATCAAGCCTAAAATAAAAGTTTAAAAAATAAACCAATATAAGAATCAGTTGGAATTAATTGCGTAAACAGTCAAAGGGGTTTGGTGTCGCCGGTGACATCCCGGGAGTTAAAGGGTCATTTTTTTTTTTAATGTGACTGGCATTTCCCATCAATTTTTTTAATTAGGAAAAGCAAGTAAAACCAAGCCAACACCCTGTCACCCACCATAAATTTTGAAAAGTTCGTAATCACTTGTGTTTTGACCCTCTTAACTTTGACTGCAGATGATGATTTTTTCCCCCTTTTTTAATGATGATTTTGCTTATCACAACTTCACAAATAATTACAACCATTTGGGAACAAACAAGCCTCTGTTCAAAGTTTGCTTTCTGATTCAAGTCAAACGCTGTGTTTTATGATACGCATCGGCCTTGAAGATTCAAAAGACTGAAAATATGACAACACTCACACTCATGCCGACTGCATCTGTCTCTCTGATACCAGTTCAAATAGTCTCCAAAGCTGTTTTTAATTAAACTCAACCACTCTCTCTTAAAAAAAAAAAACAACTAATGAAAAGGGACTGATTGAAACAAACCCTTGGTGAGTGGATCAAGACAATGAAACAAAGCAAAAGGAGAAAAAAGGCAAAAAAGTGTATGTGTACTGTCTGGAAGTTCAAATAAAATCATTTCTTGAGCCAGTCTTTTGTGTTATTCTCTTTGGCTTTATAAGTTTCTGCTCCATTTTTAGTAAAACTCTGATTTCCCAACCTTTTAGGTTTTTTTTTTCCTCAGCTTCGATTCATTTCGTTGATTTCATTTGATTAGTTGAACAAGTCTTTAGTTCAACTTCACATGCATTTTTTTTTTTCGTTTTTATATTGTGTTCTGCGTCCTGTTGACTGTAGACCACCACTGTTGGTCAATCAACTCTGTGGTGTTTTCTGTTTAGTTTTCCAAATCTATACAAATCTTTTATCGTAATCAGATCTTTGGTGTCTTTCTATAATACTGGACTTATTTTTCTGTGAAGCTTTGAACTTGAAGGGCGTTTAACCCTTTAACACGGGAGCTTTAGCTTCAGTGTCAACATTCCTTTGACTACCGTAACCTTTTAACCGTTTATGCAATTACCGTATTTTCCGGACTATAAGTCGCTCCGGAGTATAAGTCGCACCAGCCCAAAAATGCATTATCTTCTTTCTCTTTCGGCTTTTCCCATCAGGGGTCGCCACAGCGAATCATCGTTTTCCACCTCACTCTGTCATGGACATCTTCTACCCTAACATTAGCATTAGCATAACCAAAAATGCATTATAAAGTAGAAAAAAACACAGATAAGTCGCACTGGACTATAAGTCGCATTTTGACGGGAAATTTATTTGACAAAATCTGAGACCAAGAACAACCTTGCACAAACTCATATGACACAATCATAGCAGACTGTTTATCTCATAATTTCACAGTAATTCTTTCTCATACTTATTTATTTATTCCTTTCATGAAGCATCATTGGCCAACTAATACTCTGTTTTTATCCTGTATTTGTAGAAACAGTTGTCATTTTTATTGCATTTCTGAATCTATGAAATCATTGGAAAATAGAAAATTATGTTGTTAGCCTTCAAGATCTTACTGTAAAAAAGGTTTGCTGATTCTCTGAGTCACTTAACATACTCTTAACACTTAACATACCACATACATCAAATTGACCCAGGAAAATCATCTCTGTTCCTCACAAATGAACATAACAGGAGGGTTAACAATGTATTTATTTCAATTTATTTCTAATATAAGTCGCTACGGAGTATAAGTCGCACCCCTTGCCAAACTATGAAAAAAAGGGCGACTTATAGTCCGGAAAATACGGTAATTGAATTCCAGTGGATTCTGAAGTGGAGAAAACTAGCCTTGCTCTGATATGCAACACTTTACAGTAGTAAAGTGTTTCCTAATGATGCAACAATCCCATTTTAAACCTCGCTTTTTGGTCAGGGTTTTTTTTTCCAGTTTTTTTCAGTTCGCTCCATGACTTGTACATAACAAAGCAACAACAAAAAAACAAACTTTCTGGAAAATTCCTTACTTTAATTTACTAATAAAAAAGAAAAAAGCTTTGAGTGAACTCACATTAAAACTGGTGTAACATACCAAAACAATAAAAAATATAGGAAATTTAGTTGAACACTTGTTTTCTTTTTTTTTCAACATAAATACTTGCACAAAAACACATAGACAAAAGAATAGAACTACTAACGATTGCTTTACAGACCAAATCAGAGTGTCACGAAAATGAAATCCTAATTTTTCTCTTTCCGTTGAATCTTGGACACAAAACTGAAGTAAAACACTTTAGTTATATGCCGTTGGGATGCAACGATTCACTCTCCCCCCATGATATTGTTCAGACCTTGCTTTTTGGTCTCAGCTTTGTTTTGTGTATTACAAAAGCAACAACAAAAAACTAAAATCCCTTAAATTTTAATTTGCTAATAAGCAAATAACAATGAAAGAAAAGCTTTCATTTGGCCCACATGAAGCTCGTTGAAATGTAATAAAACAATATTAAGTATGTGAAATTTAGCTGAACACTTGTTTTCGACTTTTTCAACGTAAACACTTGCCAATGTTTGCAGTTGGGATGCAATGATTCCCTTACAAATCTTCGGTTTTAAAACTAGAGTTGTGGCATCAGTATTATTTACAGAATCAACGTAAGACAGCGTAGTCGAAAGTCCACATTTTAACACAAAGTGTTGCATAACGGTGCAAAGCTGAAGTGAAAAACCGCGTATCTCTGCGTCAGAATCAGCTGATTCATGATGATTGCTGAAATGGTGGAAGAATAAGTGATGTCAAAGAGCGTATTATTTATGTTTCCCGGTTACATATATGCTGATAAAGCATTAAACAAAGAGAAAAAAGTCTGAGAAAAGTGTACAAAGTGTGTAGTGACAGCCTTAAATTATCAATAATCCTACTTCAATTTCACCTATTGCAGGTTCATTTTAGAGCATAACTCCCGTGATAAAGGAAAGAACACTGTGTTGCATTCGAGGTTGACTCTGACGTGTGAGAGTGAGTCCGGTCTCTTCATGTCGGACGCTAACTGACACCTTTGGAGTGGCGGCTGAGTGGATGCAAGGCTCGGAAAAGGGGACCTAATTAGTGGGAGACCAAATGCATTTAAAAATGAATCACAACACCAACAGCAGTATTCACCACTTCAGCAAAATGGGCAGCTGGCAGGCTCAGGGCTTGTCGAGCTGTTAAATACCCGTAGCCACATATGAATGGGAGGCTTGATTACTTTGTCACTAATGACTCACTGGCTCACGCGCACTCTTGGGGGAGCATAATTCGCTTAAGGGACATATTTTTCCTGCTTGTCTGCATTCACATCAGTCTCTTGTCATGCTTAAACCTGCAGAAAGCGGTATATGTGTTAACCAGTAGGGAAACTCAAGCTACACTAATCAGCATTCATCCCTGCTTTGCCTGTTAACCGTATTTGCCAGTAAAACACAAAGCAAACTGTCACCCATGCCCTGACATTTGAATGTGCAGACTTACAAGTGAGCAAACTTGAAGAGTATTACCTTCTCAATCTGCGGATCGCTTTCCCTTCTGATTGCTTCTGCCGTGTACTGAGTACATTTGAGAAAAAAAACCACAACCTGAGGAGTGTCATCTCAGGATTGGGATGGAAACGTGATAGGAGTAAAATTGGAGAGGCTTTCGATGATGAAGTACATCTCAGACATGGCAGTGAAAGCAAACAGAAAAAAAAAAGGATTGCCTTAATTGTGTAAAACGTAAGAGACGCTGGAGGGAATAATGGCAGCCGTAAAGCACACTTGGAGAGGCATAAATCCACACGCTGATACACAAATATACACTTAGGCATCAGACTCCTCTGCATGTGAATTAAATCAAACGCAAGAGCGGAGACTGCTAAACTTGTTTATATGCAGATTTCTCCCAGCTCGCGTGATGAAAACTTGCAAATACAAAGGTAAAACGCAGATACCATCTTTAGCATTCGACCAATATAGTGTGGTTTACATAAAAGCTGTTTGCTCCCCACAGTAACTAATGCTTTCTTTGTTGGTCTCTAGAGTAGATTTCTCTCCCTATTCCTGGCTGCATAGATTTGTAGGTAGCACAAAGACATAAAAGGAGCCTGTCTTGAGTCTCCAATATACATGCTATTGTGCTGTGTGGCATGTTGTGTATCATTTGACTACTGCGTGATTGCTCTGTCTGGATGGAATAAAGAGGTTAATCTTCTTGTGACAGGTTTAGTAACTGATGCTGTTGGAAATAAAGAGCCCCTGAGCACTGCTAGTTCCATCCACACTGCTGCAACAGGCTTTGTGGATTTTCTGTTTTCTTTTCCTCGTTTTCTGGAGACCAAAGACTAAAGAGGTGTAAGAAGTTGGATGGAGACCATGGTGGTGTTACCAATGGTGTGTTTTGCACAAATCCCAAGTCAGTGGCCATCACCATTTTGGTAGGACATGATGTCATTGTTCCATTATCCTTTCAAAAAGCAGCCCTGTAAAGGGAAAAATCATAATAGACAATACTAAATTTAGGATCTTGATAGGATGCAATATCTTTGTTCTATCACCTTCCAAAAAATAGCCCTACAAAGGCAAGAATTGTAAGAGTCAATCCCAAATGTATCATCTTGGTAGAATACCATGTCATCATTACATCACCTTATCAAAAACTGCCCTAAAAAGGCAAATATTGGAATAGGCAACCCCAAATTTAACAATCTCGGTATGATACAATTTCATCATTCCATCGCCTTACCAAAAATGGCCATATAAAGTCTGAAGCTGTAATAGTCAATTACAAATTTACCATTTTGGTAGGATATGATGTCATTGTTTCATTGCCATACCAAAATCAGCCCCCTAAAGGCAAAGATTTCTATAGTCAATCCTAAATGCAAAGAAATTGATTAAGTAGTTCATAAAAATGTGTCCCTATGATCCAAAATCTGGCCAAAGAGGCCAAAAAAAATATGTTTCATGTTTTAAAGTTTAAGCATTTTTAATGTACTTCCCATAATTTTTTTTTTTATAACCCTTGGGTATGAATGAATAAATAACTCACTCTACACCTAGTGGCTACTAGGGGACCTGGTTCTAATTGTCTAATTGGTTTCCTTTTTCATGTTTTTTGGATTTTGCATTTTCCAAATGAAGATATATTTATAATAAATATTTTTGATCAACAGGTTGTGTTAAATGGGCTTTTGCTTGTCCTTTATTATTTATTCTGATGTTAAATTACACTAGGCCTGTTTACACATATGACAACTGTAAGGCACTTTGAATGAAACTCTGACTCTTCTTTTGTGCTCCAGTTGGTTGCAGTTTACGAAGAACAGGATCCACACAATGGAGGTGATGGAACCAGTGCCAGTTCCACGGGAACTCATAGTCCAGAGCCGTTTCCCAGCGACACAAGTTCTACTTCGGCCTTCCAGACTTACCAGGCCGACAGTGAGATCGAAGTCACGCAATCTGCTCTGCGATCTAGTAAGTCCAACAACGACCGTATTGTGAAAACTTGATACAGGTTATTAAATTTAAACTTGAAGTCATAGTCTTGTGCAGAAGAACTTGAACTAAAGACAAAAATAAAATTGGTGTGAACATGTGGATGGCTCAAGTCTACCAGACTTAGCAACTATCTGCCAATCTTGACAGTCATTGTGTCTTTTGTTAAATACACCCAATCCAATGCATTACCTAAAAAAGAAACTTGTAAATGGCTTTTGGAAGAAAGTATCAGAATTGTGACCAAATGTTTAACACATATAATATAAAGCATTAAAATAATAAACTAATGTAAATGCAGTTCAGTTAATACAGTTTCTTCACACTTAGGCTTAAACATTTAAAAAGTGGTAACCTACTTTATTTTTATTGAATATAAATTAGGCCTTATGTCTCTAAAATGTAAATATCCCGAAACCGGTAAAATAGACAACCTGTAAGTGAAAAGCCTTATTTTGTTCAACATTTCAATTTAATTATGTATAACATGATTGGCACTGGTAAACAAAAATACGTTTTTATACAATGCATATGTACATACAGTAGAAAACAAGTTGTGATGTGATCAGATATCAAAGGAGGAAGATAGACATAAAGAAACAGGAGTTTGTGTTTTGTAAAATGTCCTAAATGGAGGTTCCGGACCTAAATGTTGTAGCAAATGATGGCTGGTCAACTACAACTCTACACTGTTGACTATGTCAATAAATAAGTTTAAATAAAGTTACTGGCTTTTGAAGAAAAAAAGAAACAAAAATATAGCTACAAGGTCAACAAATAGGAGCATTGAGCACAATAAATCGAAAACGTAAGAACTGAAACAACTCAACGGCTGAGTGTGTGCAGTAAAGAGAAACAAGTTAGTAAAAGGGAAGGACCAAAGTTTTGTCCAGTGAAGAGATGAAAACATTTGCAGAAAAACTGAGTAAATTAGTGTATTTTAAACATTTGTATCATTTAAGGGTCATGCTGATATGTTCTGGATATTCCAAGTCTCCTGTTTACCGCCGAACAGCTTTAATTTAAAAGGAAGGACTGACTGAACGTACTGCCAGGTGGTGTTCCCTCCAGAGATGCAGATGAGCAAATTACGGGCAGTAATATTGCATATCAGACTTCAAAGCATTTCAGTGGCGTCTTTCACAGCTGTGCACTGAGGCAGAGAATTATGTCAATTTAAAATCATAATCTTTTAGAGCCATATTGATTGCGATTCTCGACTCCCAAAGTCCCAAACTCTGCCTCTTGCTTGTGTATGGTCCCTCATCTCTCCTATGCCATCTTCTTTGGAAGCCATTTCCGATTTTCAAGCTAAGCAGGTCAAACTGCTAATAATTGGAAGAGATATGAGATGTAAATTACAATAATGAATGTAATTTTCCTGTTATTATACAGATGCTGGAGCTCCCTCTGCCTCCTTCTATCAGACTATCTTTTAAAGTTACCATTGAAACTTTAAATTAGTGTTGGATCGTGATGACAGCCTCTTCTCAGTTAAACCTTCTCTTTTCTGTTACCCAAAAAGTTTTTTTTAAGGTTCATTTATTTGAAACTTTTGTCTGTCAGGCTTTACTGGCTCTATTTTTGTTCTTTCAATGTAATTGTCCAAAAAAAAAAAGATTCAATAGTAATGACAACAACAACAAAAAGGGCAATAAAGATGGAAAAGACTTTAGTTTGGAGAGCCACCGGTCAGCAAAAATATCTTGTAGTTTAAGGCTTCATACACATCGGGCATGAGTGGCGCATTCAAGAACACTCTGAAAATGGGTTTTTGAACAGACTTTTTAGAATATAATGTTCTCACAGGTCTGTCTCTACCCGATACTAGGGCATGTACTCAATTAGAAGAAACTTGGTGCCAAATGTCCATGAAATCACTTTTCCAATGGTACTTCCTTGTTTTAAAAAAGATGCTACCCATAGAGTCTGATTGGTCAAAGTTCAAGTGGTTTAACTTTTGACGCATGCGCTTTGTTCATAGAGCCCGAACACAGACTTAAAAACTTGCATAGCAACAAGTGAACGAGAGAGATTTGAACATGGAGGTCTGAAAGTTTGAAGTTCGAAAGTCGTCACTTGAACGCATGAGCCAACGCATAAAGCCGATTCCAATTTGGTTTGCGTCGTAGAACAATTCCAAGCCTTTTTTGGTAGTGTACATATCACATTTATGTCAGGCTTTGGGTTATTTTGCCCCGGAGTGGCTATGAATGCTATGCATTACATCATGTCATATCCATCCATAGCAAAGACTTAGATAACACTTATAGAAATGAGTAAAGTAGACAATCAGATTGTAGTTTGTGTGGAAATCTGCTGAGTTCTTCTAATTGTGGATTGCCCATTTTTTCTTTTTTTTAAAGCAAACATCTCCCATTGTGTCTTTTAATAGTTTAGAACTTTGACAGTCACTGGTTTTACACCCACACATGTCCACAGCTATGTTGGAATATACTTGATGAATATACCAATGGATATATTGTTGGAGAATATTTAAGTCTAGAAGTAAACTGGCCACAACATTTACTTCTGGTAAAATATGATGTGTGTAATGGAAATACTTTTAGTATCAAGTGAACTATGCTTTACCGATTCTTCTATTTTCAAACAAGGACATTTTATCCTTTAGGCTTTTTTCGTGTCATCCTTGACCTTGAATTTCACAAGTTACTACTTTTTATGGATTCCTTCTATTCGCACATCTCAACAGTCACGCAGGACAATCAGGAAGCAAGGAGAGACAGAAGTGCTATCAGCAGTTCTAACATTGATTTGGAGTGGCCTCAGACAGTCACAAAAGATTACCTTGATTGTAGTGATTACTTGCGTGATCGCTATACTTTTGACGATTTCTGTTTGTACAGATAAAACAGAACTGCCTCCAGGTAACTTTGGACTTTTATTTTTCCATTTACACCATTCCAGCCAGCTCAAACTTACTGCATAATGAGGAGTTGTCCTTTCCTCCACTGACCTGCTCCTCCCTTGAATCCCTCACTGGCCTTGATGCTAGAAACTGTGGTGTGACAGGGTGGCTGGGACACCATTAGAGAGATTGCCCATGCAGGCAGGGGGTTAACACCTTCAAAGAGAAGGCCCTTCATCCAATCAATTTGGCTTATTTGTCAGCCACTGAGGAGGCTCCCTGCCACTCTCAAGGCCATATAAAAGTCACAGCAAAGAAGGTTATACATAGTGACACACTGGTAACAGTACCAAGAAGAAAATGTTAGATAAGTTTGAAGATGTTGGGTTAATACGAGAAACTTTTTTTGGGGAGACTTCCAAAGATGTGATTGCACATAACAGATAAAGAAGCAGATGAAAGCCATCATGTTGGACTGTGAAGATTATCGGTTACCCAGAGTTGTTAATGACAGGACAGGGCATCTGGATTTGGAAAAAAAAAGTTTGTTTTTTTCTCAGATTACCAACAAATGTCTTCTATATGTATCTTTAAAGTCCAGTTTGCCTGAAGAACAATCCATGCAGCATTTTTCATTCAACCATAATACTTAAGATAATGTGTGATAGCTTTAACTCATAAACACCTGTCAAGAAATGCTTTGGCTTCATGGAAAGACCAAGTTTCTTTGCCCTCCTTTTACGTCTATGTCAATGTTACAAACACAACCTTTTGCTAAGCCTCCAGAATTTTGTATCCATCCATCCATCCATCTATCAATTTGTATATTATCTATTCATCTTTGCATCCGTTATGAATGCATCTGTCTATCCATCTGTCCATGAATACATTCATCAACCTGTTCATCCATCCATCCGTCAGTCTGTCCGTTCATCCATCCATTCATCATCCATCCATGCATCCTACTTTGTCTTTCCATCCATTTATCCGTCCATCCTTCCATCTATTATATATGCATCAGGCCATCCATCTGTCCATCTACCTATTTATCAATCTGCCCATCCATTAATTCATCCATCTGTCTATCTATATTTCCATCCATTCATGCACACATCCGTCTATGCATTCATCCTACTGTCCGTCCATCCATGTATCTATCAATCCATCTATTTTTCCATCCAACTATTGTGTATTCATTTGCACATCTATCTACCTATTCATTAATCTGTCCATCCATCCATATATTCACAAATTTCCCTACAGTATATCATGACCAGGGCAGGACAAAATGTTTATTGACCAAATGATCTACGACCTTCATCCTTTTTACCTTTAAAGATCATTTCCCTTTGACTATGCTAGTCTGAGTACGTTTGGCAACATATGAAAAATTTAGCCCTACTTTTGATAGGTACCCATTAACGTATCACCCTTTTTTTTCATCATTAATCTTCAGCCCATAAAAGTAACAGTTGTACCAAACGTTCAACAATGAAGGTTTATGATAAACTTATCAAAACTACTTATAAAAACAGTTGATTGACCTTACATGTTTTCCTCCCAACTGAAGTTTTGTCACTAAACTCTGAACATGTTAAAGCAGAAACTGATTTATCCATAAATCACAAAGCTTCCTGGGAACCTGTTAAATGTGCTCCAAAGTTTAAATGAGCCATCACCACCGCTTATTGAAAGTGTCCGTCCCTTTAGTCAGCATGACTCATTGCTGCAGAAAAAATAAAGATGGAGACGGCATTTCAATAAAAAGCATTAATACTGACACACCATCACCCAAAGCCGAATAGAAGCTAATTATTACAACTGCCGGCAATGTTAAACAATGACAACACTGTTTTTGTTAATGAAGTGCAAAGGTTTTAAAGTGACAGCCTCAAGTTAGAACTGCTGGGAATGTGCTAGAAGTTAAGTTTCCAGTAGTTCTTCTCCACCCTAAAACACTTCCATGGCCAGACAGCTCAGCGACGTGAGGACCTGTGAGTGCACAAGTGTTAGAGCTTGTCGACTGCTTTATTGCTTCCTGAGTGGGAAAAGAGCAGCTCTGCGAGTCACTGGTGTCACGCTTAAAGAAAAACAGGATCAGGAAGGTCTTAAAAACAAAGTTGGATCAACTTCCAGGCATGTAAAAAGTGGCTTTAATGATGACTGGCTCTGTGACAGAGATCATGGGAAGGAAGTTGGGGTTTATTTGAACGGACTCTGGTGTCATCTCATCTCCAAAACGTCAGAAGAGCATGTGAAAACTGTGTAGCCAGTAAAATTATGTTTTTATTCAAGAAATGTCTCTGTTATACTCTTCGATAGAGAAAAACAAAATGGTTTTAAAATGCTAATGTGAGTAGAAACAGTTTATTTTTGTGGTGTGCTATATACAACATCAAGTCTGGTTTTGATGTGGGTTACTTTAGGGTTATAGACTTTTCACAGGATCTATTGGCCTTAAGAAATACATTCAATAATAGTGTATAGGGTTTTTTCCAACTATTAATATTTGCTACATCCAAAATCGCTAATTCACGATCTTTATACATGAAGTAACGTGTAATTCAGGCAATGTACTTGTGCTCCACGATGCAAAATAATGTTGGATTTTAATTTTATAAACAAAAAAAAAGCTAAATGCGTAGTGTTACTACCGGAAAAAAAACAAATCTTCAAAATAAAGTGTAGGAGAAGCTTCCCATTTTCAAAGTAAAAATATCAAGTGTGTTTTTGTTCCATTTACTGACATAAGTCCTGAAAAAAATGAATTTACTTTAACCCTTTAACATTGTAGCTTTAGCTCCAGTGTTCACATTTTTTTTGACTACGGTAGCTCTTTAACCAAGACACAATTAACGTAATTCCAGCGTAGTCTGAAGTGGGAAGAAGCAGCCTAGCAGCCTTGTGCATCACCTGCAACAGTGATATTTATGTTTTCTTTTCTGCCCTAAAAACTGCAGAAACATGGTACATTAAATAGTAGGAGCCAGGTTCGTGAATCGAATAGAATGATTGCTTTGTTGAGTAACGATTCACAGTCCTAGGTATGAGTCAGCGTTACTATGGCAACCACTCTTTCACACCAGGAGTGAGTTTCTTGGAAGTCCTTACCCCTTACCACATCAAATGTTTTGAACTTGCACTACAGACAAAATATCTTAACATTTTTAAGATTAGCAGTAAAACATAAAACAAAAAGGTATCAGAGCAAGATTGGTTATTTTGACAAATATAATGACTGAGTAATAGCTGTTAATTCTTCTATAGAAGTCTGTGGGATTTTGGCTTCTTGGAGTCAGTAGCTACTTCCTGTTTGGAACGCCGGGGGAGGGGATGCCAGCTCTTATATGCAGTCAATAATCACTACTTACTGACTATTAAATATCACAACAAAACAAAAATGTTTTTTCGAAATGGAATTGGAAAAATAAATAAAAATTGTAATCAATTACATATTTGGGCTGTGAAATCCAGCGCTCTAACATAATACACAACAATCTATGTGACAAAAATGTACATCGACTGTCATAACATTTACCTCGTATGTCAACTCGTCTTTATTATTCCTTGAGAACTAACTGAATTTTCAGAACAATAAGTGTTTAGAAATGTGGTTTTCCTGTTTGATTTTTTTAATGGGACGGACGCATCTGTTTGGCTACAGTTACAGTAAGTCTGTCATTCCCGCTCTCTTAGCCACCTTCTGTTTTTCATCAGCGCCACAAAGAAACAATTTGCCCCAAAGCGCTGCAGAAATCCCAGAACACTCCCCTGCTACATCTCACCGCAAATATGACCACTTTCAGAGTGCTTTCTTTGGCTCACAACAGCCGCTTTGATCCCAGCAGAACATTTGTGCACACCACCGACAATGAACGCTTTCATTTAAAGCCATCCGAATATTATGGTCAATTTTTAGATAACAAGAAGCAGAAACAACTAAGCAAATTAGCTCTGTTGTACTGTAGAGACTGTTCTGACATAATATCTTTGTATACTAGACTTCAACTGTCTGTGTCTTAAAATGTTGGGATGGAAAAAGAAAGCATAATTTTGGTTTTTCTAATTATTTTCAATTATTAGTCCGTCTTGAAATGATCACCTAAAACTCTACAGAAGCCTTTGAATCTCCACCCTTTTCCAATAATCTTTTCTTAAAAATTTGAATATACATGTTTATTTTTTTTGCGTACATCGTACTTGTCAGCGCTATGTAAGGAACCCTGGAGCTCAATGGGTTTTTGTACTCATGTATTCTTGCAGAGCAGATGTAGATTGATGTGAAGGCCTAATGTTCCTACCGACTTCCTAAGGCCCGCGGGGCCAGGTTGTCTTTGCCATCTGGACTTTAACGCTGAAACAGACATCAGTGAGGTGACTTATTCGTTTGGCAGGTACAGTTCTGAAGTGGAAGATTGGAGTTCACGTCTAAAGCGCAGGATTTTTATTTAAGGTTATGTTCAAACTGGCTGATGGTTTGTTTGACATGGCAGAAGAAGGGGATTGATGAAAACCAAACCCAACCTGTTCCACTTTTGATACCGAGACATAAAAGTCCTTGCTCCGTCCTCCTTTTTTAGTCTTACTTATCCAATAAAACGCCATTTTAAAGAATTTCCATTTAAAGAAACAGATTTTCTGTACGTTTTTTTATTTGGACAGGTTCTGAGCTTCTTTTAGTTTTATATTGAATTGTTTTAACCATTTTTCAGAAACAGTCTTCGTACTACCAGCAAACACTTCATCTTTAACTTTTAAATAAAGTTATTGAAATTGACACAAACAAGTTGCAGTAAAGCGACTTAATAACTCAATGTCTGTCCTTAAGGCCTTAGTCACTGTTACGGCCCTGGGTCTTGTGTGTTTGTCCCTGGTGCCTACCCTTTTTCTCCTCCTCTTACAAAGTTGCAGGTGTTAAAGACATCAGAGGATAGAAATAAAAAAAATCCGCCCTAAAAGCTCTTTGGTTGCGTGCTCTACCTCTGGTCATCCTGTTGTGTTCGGGATTTTGCTGCGCGCTGCTCCAGGTCATCAGGGTCCAGGTCAATCTTCTGTTTGACTTCCGTTTGTTTGCTCCATTAACAAACATGCAATTACAAACCCAGACACTCATGCAACACCACACCTTCATGTTTCTTGTTACTTTATTGTGTGAACAATTTAAATTGTTCAAATAAAACACAGTTAAATGATGAAAAACAAGATTATCTTGGTAACTAGGGCCTAAAACTTTGAACTTTGGTTGACCCCAGTTACTGTTTCCTCTAAAAGTGCCAAAAAACAAAACAAAACAGTGGGCTAATCTTGCACCGAACAAGCTTATTTAAGATCAAGTTCCAGAAACTTCTCTGTGAAATTTATTTCAGTGGTGTCGGATGCAAACGCCGTTAAAGAGTGACAGAAGAGATTTATCAGCATGTGACTGACTCGATTTGCCACTTAATATTATGGGTATCCTTTCATTCAGTCATCATAAAAACAAGCTACCAATCTGAGTGTAACTTTAGACAATATTATCCTCCTAAAAGCCTCTCCGCTCACTGTTTCTACACCAGAAAGTAAATGTGTTTCTTTCAAAGGTTCCAACAAAGGCTCTGACTACCTCCAGAAACTTAGCTTCTCTATACAACTTTTACTTTTCATGGCCCCCTGCCTTGAATTTCTGCACAAACCTCCTTTGCTTCTATAAAACGCGTGACTGATCAGCATCATGCATGTCTAAAACATCGACTTTGCACATCAAAATACCATCTGTTTCCAAGTTTCCTGGATTCACTTTTTAGAAAACAGTCAAAACATAAGTTCTTGTCTCTCTATGGAGCAGCGGTGCACTCCTGACTTCTTTCCTGTTTTCTTCCACTGTGTGCTGTTCTGCATTTTCAGAAGAAGTTTTCTCTGACAGCCTTTGACTCTGAGCTGCTCTGATCTCACACGCGCTGTTGTACATGAGTGGAGAGTGGGGGATTTTCTTATTTTTTTTTGCGTGTTTTAATAAAGTTTTTATTTGCTTTGGGCATCAGCTTCCATCAGGCTATACAGAGTTAAACAGCACACTCACAGAGACCTAACGGTAGTGTCCGAACCAATATTCTTTGCAGCACAGAACCCAATTGTTTTTCAACCTTTACTGTCTCTGTCTCGTGCATCAGTAGGGGGGTTGACCCATACAGTTGCATGTGATATGATTGTCTTGTAGGTCCCTTGTGGCGTGTGCGCCCACCTAATGGAATGTATATGATTGTCATGTGTGTGGTAAGTGTATCGGGAATTATTTGTTAGGATAATGTAAGTTACACAAACTTATGACTTACTTCGCTCTATGGACTAGAGCGGTCTACGATCTTAATATATGCGTGCCCTGTACAGGTTTGCCCATTTTCTGCCAGCAGAGGGCCCATATCACCCTTTAAGGGTAGTTGTTACAACGGCATAAGGACTTTTTACTGTTCTTATTGACACCATCACATGTTTCATGATAGAAACGGTGTCTAATAAGATTGGCGATACAGGGAGTAGCTTTGGACTGGTAAGAAGTTGACAAAGTATGACGGACAAAAACAGGGACAGGGACCTCTTTCCAGAAAGTGGTTTGGAATTTGAAAATTAAGTACAGTTTGTAGAATATTTTCGTTGTTCTAATGTACCTTATCATTATTATTGAAATGGCTACATAAAAATGGGTCTGATTCTTTTGATATTAAATTGTTACGCTCTGTTATAGACTTGCACGGGGTTGGACCCTGCCTTGGTCCTTCAATTGATGGGTGGGCTCTAGTGACTATGGATGGGAATTAAGCAAGTTTGGAAGATGGATTTCATGTATTGGTATTAGCTGTTGAGCTATGAGTCTTGTGTTAGTTTAGCAAGGCTCCTAGATCTGGTTTGTCCTGTAACTCCTAATTTAGATTCACAACATTTTCATTGTCTTACATACAAGTGAGATTCCTTTCTACAGGAGAAAAAGCTCACTGTTGGCTGTTTACACTGAAGATACTGCTGTGGCTCTGTTCTTGCACAATATTAGGCTCGACCATGTGATTGCTGGGGTGTGCTGCTCTAGGCCTCATAGGTCTTTGTCCTCCTACTTTTCCAACCATTACTGCTCCTGAAGCTTCTGATTGGCTACACCAATGACATCATTTGTTGGAAGGGGACCACTGGAAGCCTGTTTTTCTGAACTACAGCCATCATCATTTTGCCAGCTCAATTTGACGTAAGAAATCCCTCAGCAAATGGGTAAATAGCCAACCATCACGTGTCACTTGTTCTGAATTTTGAAATTTTGTAGTTGATACAAAAGTAGAGTTAATGTACATTATGATGACAGAGATGGAAACAAGTTTTTGGAGTGTTACAATGGTATAAAGCTGGATTATTTTGCACTGAAGTGAATGGGGACTGAGTTATTTGTGTTACAAGACACAGTAGTTATGAACTGATTTGGGTCCAGTTGCTTTTGTTTTCAAACCAGTCTGAAGATGGAAGTAACTGTGTTGCCTTTTGGGCTAGACTTACATGATTTTGGTAAATTGAAATAAATTGGGCATAAGTATCTAGGAAACAAGCATGTAGGTGGCTTTAAAGACCTGAAATGCCCCCCAAGGGGGGAATTCTCACAAGATTGTTTACCCTGGTTTCCAAATTCTAATATAAGTCAATAAGGGCAACAATGTTTTAGGAGTTGTCATTTAAAAAAAATGCTATCCAGCTAAAATCAAAATACAGACACCCTCACACATATGGAGTGGCTGACCTAGATGAGTCAGGTTTGATTGGGGGGGGGGGGGGGGGTTCTACCCCTTTCTTCTCTCTGAGGGCTCCACATTCATACTTTGATGTTATTGTTGCTGAAGTGTCTCTGTGTCTGCTGCTGCAGGCATCCGGGGTCTCAAAGGGGTTCTGGGATGGCTGACATCCTCTCCTCCTTCCCTCTAGTAAACTGTCTGTATTGTTCTTCTGGAAAGAGGAAAGAAGCAGGATTTTTCTGTTTCTAGTTTGGAAGGAAGGTTGACTCAGCAACCCTGTGGGATGCAGCTTCTCTACTCATTCCCAAGCCTCCATACAGAGTCTCAATCAAACCCTGTGAAGTATTGGAACACTATAGAGATCTAATAGGGTTGTATAACAAGCATAAGAGTGATTTAAAAAAAAACCTCAACTTTTTAAAATCGGGAGAACCCTAAAAAACATTGAATGCCTTAGCCACATGCACCCGTACAGAGCACCTATACAGGTGCTGCAAGTTTTTGGGTTGTCCAGGCCTGTAGTAGGTCATAGATGCAGCCTCATCTTAAAGGAGCACAGGTGTGTCTTGTAGTTACAAGCACTTATGACGTTGGGTTATGCTGTCAAACGATACCCTTATGCCAACCTCTAGTCATTAGTGAGATGTAAGCACTGCCTCTTTACTGACCATACGCAATCCTACATGTAGGTGATGCATAAGTACCTACTTCTTCCTTAATTATCCTTTGACTTGTCTCCTGCTGCATGCCTGTCAAAAAGAATATGCATGAACATTTTCGCCCTAAGCGCTTACCGAGTGGTCTACAAACTTGATAGTTTGTTTGGACCACGTGTGTGCCCTGTACATCTTCTAAGGGCAGTTGTGACTAAGCCATAAGATGCACCCTTTGCTTCAGGTCAAAGAACAACAAAGCAATCCTAGCCACTGTTTGTGATAATTCTCAAACATATGAACCATTTTACCAAAAGATGAACGGACATTTGTTCATTTTTAAAGAAGGAATTGTTACATTCTTTTGTCTACCATGACTCTTCAACTGTTTACACAGTGTGTCTCCAGCGTATTAGGAAGCAGAGAAAAAGCAGCTTTGCGCTGATATCCAACACTTTACAGTAATAGTGTTTACACAATCAATGTAAATCAACTGCTACTGTAGTGGAGAAGAGGCAATACAACGACACATTGGCAATATGAAAAGCCAGTTTTCACTGTGACAGAATCAGTTTGTATTTCATTAATTGCATAACCAGTCAAATATAATTATTTAGGCATCACTGACAACACCTTCAGTGTTAGAGGGTTAACCAAATTTGCCAATTAAAAGTCAGAAATTAGCTGACTTTTTAATCATCAAAAGCCTACCAAAGTTTTCTAGAAACATCATACAACCATATTAAAACTAATGTATTCATGCGGTCTATGATGGATTGTTTCTAGCAAAATAAAAAAAGGGTTGCTGTTCCCTCAAAATTCCCTTTGAAGATCTTTAAAAATACATTAATTCAGAATCATCAATCAGAAAAAAATCTAAATGTACATTTTAGACTTTGGTGTCTAGGGGACTGCGTTAGACCCTCTGACACTATCCATGCGTTAAAAGCACAGACACAAAGTGCATTACACAGATATGTGAGCACTTAGCTTTAAAGGTAAGCAGCATTTTGTTTATTTTTCATAGCCGGCCTTTTGCTTTAAAGTATTTTTCCATCGATCCATTTATCTGTAATGGATTACATGTTGTACTCTTGGTAAAAGACGGTAGTTGTTAAAGTCAAGGTCTGTTTTATTCTCTAATGTTCTATCAAAGCCAAATATTTCACAGAAGCATTTTGGAATCTTAACCCGGTTTGGCCTTTCCATGGCCAGGGTCCTTTTTAAATCCTCTACATATTTCATATCTCTTTCCACAGAATTGGTTCCCACCACTTTTGAACTGTGGCGTCCCTTTTTTTAGACTCTTCAGGTCAGGGTGTATTCAGTGGAACTCTCCCCTCTATGCACAAGGGACTCCAGTCTGAGTTAAAAGGGACCACTACCATAATTTATTCAGACATTGAACAAACCCAGGCTTGAAATATTCAAAATAGCCCAAGAAAAAAAATGCTTTCAGACATTTCATGAAGCCAGGTTGGCTTGGTATTTATATTTAAATCATCTTGGTGTGAGAGCATTGACCCGCACTACACAAGGGCTTGAAGGCCGCGACTGAAAATACCCAGCAGATTGTCTTGGGCTCCGCTCGTTCAGTGGTGCCTGTACTCTCGCTGTAAGCAAATATTTTTATATAAATACCAGTTTGGGACTTTATTTATTCCAGAACCTCTAACCCATATCTTGCAGCGCAGAAAAATTCCAGCTTTTGATTCATTCAACCGTGTTATCTTCTGTGATGTTTGGTGCACTCGGCATTCCAGCTGCAGATGTACTTTTACTAATCCCATCTTTTTAAAATGCCAACTTAAAATCGTCCGTTCGTGAAGAGATTTTTTTCACATTTTTATTCATGTATTTGTAAGTTAAATAACACGTGCTCCATAAATTTGATTTTGCATTTGAAGACTTGTCGTATTTTCTTTAAAGCACAACCACATTTGATTTTCAGCCTTTTGATGTATATGGACAAGGACTGTGGAACTATTCAGATCATCTCATGGATGCATTCCTTGTAACATTATCCACATGCGGGAAAAAAATCCCTTTCAGTCAGACAGACAAAAAGGGCAACGTTCTATCTACAATAGAATATTTACTCCACATGCAGTTTAAATGATTGGAACATTCCAGAGTACATACATTAGTTCTGCATCTTTATAGAATGATGTTTATGTTGTGATGCCTTCTATGTTTTCGATATTTTTGAAATATTTCATTATTTAGTTTACCATAAAAATAAAAAAAAAGGTCAGACTGTCTAGATTCATCTTCATTCAGCTTTGAAGTTTTCATCAGGTTAGAAACAATCCTTTGAGACCAGACGCAAAAATGTCAGTTTATGTTGAAGACTGTGCTCATTCTTTTTTTAGCAGTTTTGTAAAACCATATGTGCACATGGTTTGCTTTTATAAATGCCAGTTTCCGCGGATTTAAAGGCACAGACCCCGCTGTCTGTCCTTGTTTTGACTAAAAATGAACACAGATGCTTCCTGATTTAATCATTTCCTCATAGAAGCCTGGGTTACATGACAACGCAAAGGACAAAAAAAACCCAACAACAAATAAAAACATACAATAAGGAAACAAGTTTACCTAACTGAGAAATATTTAGTAAAAGTTGGAATATTAACATATTTTTAAAGAACTGACTTGATTTTGAAAGCAGGAATAGGATTGAAACAATTAAGAAAAGCCCATTTAAAACTCATCTAACTTAAGGGGGGAGATATCTAATCTAGGGCAGCTGCAGTTCAGAGGGTGACCAGTTAAAGGTCTATATCATGCATAAGCAACTTTTTTGACATAGTGACGTAGTGTAACATTCACAGGTTGTGCAAAAGACCAAGTTAGCCCAGCAAATAGAAAAAGTCAAGATGGCAGGACAGAAACCCACGAATATGCAGATTCTGGGACTCCAACAGTGTTTTTCACAATATTAATGATGATCATCTACCTTATAACCCCTTAACTGTTACAGTAGATAAGTGAGAACAGCCCCTTCCAGGAAGAGTCTGCGCGGCCAGCACCGTCCCCAGACTAACCCACACACCCATTTTGTCCGTGGAGCTAGTGGTAATCACGGTGATCGAGGCATTGCACGTAGGTCCACATATGTCTAACACACTTTTCATGGATGTACCCCCGATGTTTAACTTTTATATTGGGTTAAAATGATGTAATTGACTCATGAATCACTAATGAATTACATATAAACAGCGCAATAATCACACAGAGTTTTCATGTTCTACATATTGATTTACATGCTCTTTACAGGGTTTATTCATACTTCTTCCGTGGTTTTAACGTGGTTCATTTGATATACATCTGTGGAAAAGTCACGTAAAGACCACAACCTTTCTCCCTTTTACCACATATATTCACGCATGACCAATTTTCATCCATGCAATATGCGCAAATTGTACATACTGGCTGTGCGATAAGGTCTTTATAAACACATTTCTTGGTTAATGTGGCATTTTTAATGGTCAAATTACCCCCCCCCATGCTACTTCCTTCAGTTTGTAATTTGTCTGTTTAAATGGATTTGCTCATTTTTCTGGGGTTGTTTTGAAACGTGCACTGCAAATAAATAACAATCAGTCATTTACACAATCTTAGAAATTTTGTCTCCAAACTATATCCGTATGAAAGATAAGTAAAGGACAACACAATGCGAAGTGAGAGCCCCTGGAGGGTATGACCTCCCTGCGGTGAATTCAAGTGTGTGCACATGTTTATGACCCTGAGCCCCCACCATAATCCTTCACTGCAGGGCCTGAATCAGGACCTCGTTTTATTAGCGCCCCCCCCCAACCCCCCCAACCATCGCGAATGGTCCTGCTCCCTCTTTAGTCTGGATCGATTGCTTGCGCGCTCTAAAGTGGCGGCGCCGGTTATTAAATGTGGGACCAACCAAACCCCTCGGACTGCTGGGATAATCCCTCCACAAATAAGCAGAGGAAGATTGGTAAGGGAGGATGGGGAGGAAAGAGCATCTTCATATTGTGACCTTCCTATCAGCGGGTGCACAAACAAGAATTCACTCTTTTATTCATGTGCTGCAAATCTGTAATGAATCGCCACAGTAAGGGGGGAGCAGGTTGTTTGTTATTGAGAGGACATTGCTAAAGGGAATCTAGTCAGTGTAAAACTTCTTTTTACATCTAGATAAAAATAGGAAGCTAAATGTTTGTACAACGAAATCAATCAAGACTGAACCACATATGAGTAGAAACTACACATTAAGATTAAAACTAAAAGGAAAAAAGATTGTGCCGCGTACAGTACTACGATTTAATTGTGACATAATTTGTATTGTGTTACACAGTTATGCTTTAGTGACATGGAGGGTTGATCTGTATGGGTGCTATTCTTGCAGTTCCCTTGAGGCTTGTGTGGCCACCTTAAGGGACGTCATGAAAATGGCATGTATGATTGTCGTGGGTGTGGTAAGTGTATTCTGAAGTTTTTGTAAGGATAATGTAAGTTACATGCATTTATGATGTACAGATGGCGCCCTTACACCACACTGTAGTCCTTATTGAGGTGTACATACTGGCCCTAAATGACCATGCGAAGTCCTGCATGCACAGTGTCTGCAGTTGATGTGTAAGTGCCCGTAGGACACCTGTAGGATGTTCACACAAACTGCACTCTGATTTTTTAATTTCTTCATTTCTAATGCTACGGGTCCAAAACAGGCACTCACGTGTTTGCTTCCAATGAAACGTCTACGTAAAGGCGCATGAATGTGCGTTGCAGGCGTTCAAAACTCGTGTTCACATGTTGCTACGCAGGTTTTTATGTCTTTTTTCGAGCTCTACATTCAAAATGGTGCCAACTGAACCTGTGTTAAAAGTTACACCAGTTGAACTTTGACCAATCAAGGACTAAGACTTGGTAGTGACATATAGTGGCGTCATTTTAAACACAAGGAATTTCCAGCCAATTGAAAATCGATCATCTAGGAGAAATTAATCTTTGCGGTTTTTGTCCGACTGGAATTATATGACACCACGTCTTTCGTATATCAAAAAAGAGCTGTGAAAGACAAAGCGTGGGGCGAAATCCATGAGAGGCGCTTCAACATTTTGTATCTAGTCTCATCCAACTGTGAGTACATGCACTACTATTGGGTAGTGATGGTCCAGTGCGAACACCGTATACTAAGTGCGCTCAAGAACCCATGTTTGCTCGTTCTTAAACATGCTACACATTCCCGGTGTGAACGTATCATTGCTTATTCTTATGTGTTGTAAGTGTTTACCACGACATGTCGCCCGCAGCATACCCAAATAAAAAATGTGCATGAACACTTTTGTACTACGGGCTCAAACAACGGTCAACGATCTTGCTATTTAATGTGGACCACCTGCATGTCCTGTAAAGCGTTGTCCATTTTTCACCTGCAGGTAGCCCGTTTCCACCCTCAAGGGCCGTTGCGACGTAGACATAAAACAATTTGGAATCACAGAAATCCAATGTTTTAAAAAAGAAACAAATGCTGATAAACCCACAGTAATAGGCATCTGAGTCTGCCTGCATCTGGAAGCAATCATATCCAATGAAGCGAGATCGATGTGGTCACAGATTCCAAAGATTCACAAATGTCCAGGAAGAGCTGAGCCTTGAGGTATTCTGGGAAATACATAACGGCCTTGTATAAGCCTCGACACACAAAAAAACATTCCCTAACAGCCAGATATAAATATTTAGGCTCTGTAATTACCTGAGAGAAAAATGGTCTGGCTGTTGTAAAAACGCAGAGACGTGGAGACATAATATAATTAGGATAAATACACTATTTAAGCTTCTATTGGCCTTTCACTTTTGTCATTTTCTGCCCTAATTTTCCACATCGCCTTGTGTCAGTCTCTTAATAAAAACCCTAGGCATTAATTACCCCAGCTTAGAGTTGTGAACTCAACATGAACCAGTCATTTCAAGAAGGGTCAAAAGTTTACTGAATGCTGTTATTAAATCTTGAACTTAATTTAAAAAAAAACTCTCATTGATTGGTTAGCTTGCCTCCGTGGAGCATGTGTTTTATTTTTTATTTGATTTGTAGTATTCTTTGAGGAAGCCATGAAGTCAGCATCAAAAATAAATGAAACACGTTTACAACAAAGGGGTACAGATTGGATTATATTACCAGCTGCTGGTGGGTTTTGCTGGGATGTTTTGTCTCAGAGGAATGTTGTAGAAATAAAGTTTTACACTAAAAGTGTAAATCTGCCAGATATATCTTTTTTTTTCTTACATAGGAGTATGAGAATTTTGGGATATCCTATAAAGTAGACAGTTTTAATTCAACACGAATCCACTGCCATCCCTTCCACTCACAGGAGTTAGAAATTTACGGGACATTTCCAAAATAAAGTATATGCCCCCCATTCTGATTTGATTTTATAAGGTTTCACACTCAATTTAGATTCTCAAACACTTTTTTTTCCTGTGTTTTTATTAGTTTAAAATCTATTTACATTTTATAAATCGTTTAAATTATATACAACTTTAAAGTTGTCATCTTCAAAGTTGAAGAATAGCATAGTATTGGTAGGCCCTTTAAGGTTTTGTTACATAACATATCCAACTTCCTGTTTGTCTACCTGCAAGCAGCAATCTTGGCACGTTTGTTGCCAATGAGTAACAGCTTCACATAAGTGCTGATTGAACTGCTTCCAACAATGAGCCACGTCTGTGGTGTATCAGATGGAAGTTTAGTACCGGCATATGCTCTCTGCAATGATGCACAGCTGAATGACAGGTGGTTAACTCGCTGTTTACATAGCTGTGGGTGAAACATGCAGGCTGCTCCATCATCGTATAGAAATCTTTGTGGCTTAAGGAGATTTGACGTCAATTCCATGACAGCTGTTGGTGATGCATTTATGGTCTTTCTGTTTTTACAGGAATCTGCAGCGTTTTTCAATAAACTCGGAAGAAAGAATAAAAAATGGACCAGTTTGGTTTATTTTGACAATCTTATTTGAATGGCTCAACTCTGTGACGAATGTTACTTTGACTACTCATTGTGGTGACAGGAAAGAGGCTTTTTCAAGCCTGCCCAGACTCACTTTGAGATGGAAGTCCTGTAGGAGTTCTGGTCTTTGGTCTTTTTTTGCAATATATATATATTTTTGCTTTACTACAACCATTAAACTTGGTGGACAGTTTGCCAAATTAAAACAGTGTTTGTTAAGCCACATTTTTTATATTTAGTTTTATTTATCTAAAGGGCAACACCGTCATTAGACACCTCTAACATGAAAATTAAACTTAAAAAAATATCTGCCGCAAAATTATATTTATAGGTTAAGTTGTTTATCTCAATTTTAGGGAACTTTAAATTTCAGTTTTATGAATATTCCCTTCAATATTCAACTTTTTTTGCTGTTAATTTTTTTTTTTTTTACCTTTAGCTCTGAGTTTGACAGCTCAAATCTATGAATAGCCTTGCTTAACCTGTGTGTGGGAGGGGCCGACACACCAGCTGCAACATCACTCAAATGTTGATAACACTGAAAAATGATGGATTCCTTGACATTAGAGCTTCAAAAATATATATCCAATAACTCCAAAGCTTGTAGATTTACAAGTAAAGGCTTAAAAAAAGTCCTGGAAGGACCTGAAAACTCAAATGAAAAGAAAAGGTGGGTTAATGTGTAAAAAAATGTACTGATGCAAAGCAGAATACCGTCAGAGAAGAAAGTGACTAAAATTGCAAGATTGAAAATAGTAAAAAAAAAAAGGAAAAGTTGTTTATGGTTCTAGTGGAAAGATGTGTCACACTTTATGTTTAGTGTATGTTTTTTTCAATAAGAAATAATCTGTTTTGAGACTCATCTGTTTGTTTGTGACCCTTTACGCTTTTGGAACAATGCTTATTTAAAAAAAGAAAAAAAACTAGAAGAAAACAAGCAATTGTTCATTAAGCAAAATTTAATTGCTTTCTTTACTAGTAAAACAATTCATCATTCATTTGATTCATTCACTTTTTTTCTAATTTAATGCCAGACTCAAGCAGGATGCAGCCCGAAATGTAAAGCCTTAGTCACAACTGCTCTTACGGATAGATAAGATTCAAGATTCAAAGATTCAAGATTCAAGATTCAAAGAGTTTATTGTCATGTGCACAGTAAAGAACGGGTTTCCCTGCACAATGAAATTCTTTCTTTGCTGTCTGCTCCGAATGCCCAAAAGTATAGAGGAAACAAAAACAATTCACTCACATCATACACACAAAAACACAAGATGTCGAGTGGCTGTTGCAAAAGTGCAAATGTGCAAAAGTGACAGTGACAGTAGCAGCAATTAGGGTAAGCAAGGTGCAGTTTGTTTTTTCCAGACTCCAGTCAGCTGTTAAGGAGTCTGATGGCAGAGGGAAAGAAAGAGTTCTTGAGTCTGGTGGTCCTGCACTTCACACTCCTGTACCTCCGTCCTGAGGGGAGGAGAGTGAACAGTCCTCGTTGCGGGTGGGTGGGGTCCTTGATGATGGAGGCAGCTCTCCTGCAGACCCTGCGTTTGTAGATGCTCTGCAGCGAGGGAAGAGGAGTCCTGGTGATCTTGGACGCAGTCTTTACCACTCTCTGCAGGCGTTTGCGGTCCGCAGCGGTAGAGCTGCCGTACCACACTGTGATGCCGCTGGTCAGGATGGACTCAACCATGCAGCTGTAGAAGTTGCTGAGGATCTTCGGGGACATGCCGAACCTCCTCAGCCTCCTCAGAAAGTACAGCCGCTGATGAGCCTTCTTCACCAGCTGTGAGGTGTTGAGTGTCCAGGTGAGGTCCTGGCTGAGGTGGACCCCCAGATATCTGAAGCTGCTCACTCTCTCCACTTCCAGACCTCGGATAAGAAGCGGCTGATGAGGGTTCCTCCTCTCCTTCCTCATGTCCACTATCATCTCCTTTGTCTTGTCTGTGTTGAGGGTGAGGTTGTTGTCCTCACCCCATGTCACCAGACTGGCCACCTCCCTCCTGTAGGCTGCTTCGTCCCCGCCAGTGATGCGTCCTATCACAGCGGTGTCGTCTGCGAACTTTAGGATGATGTTGTCCTTGTGAGAGGCCCCACAGTCATGGGTGAACAGGGTGTAGAGGATTGGGCTGAGAACACAGCCCTGTGGTGTGCCAGTGTTTGTGATGATGCTGGCTGAAGTCCTGTTCCCTATTCTGACAGACTGAGGCCTGCCAGTCAAAAAGTCCAGGAGCCAGTCACAGATGATGGGATGTATTCCAAGGGAGAACAGTTTGTGGGTGAGCTTGTGGGGAACAACCGTGTTGAAAGCAGAACTGTAGTCAATAAAGAGCATCCTGATGTAGGAGTCTTTATTCTCCAGGTGTGAGAGGGAGGTGTGCAGTGCTGCAGCGATGGCGTCTGAGGTGGACCTGTTGGGCCGGTATGCGTACTGCAGGGGGTCTAGTGTGTCTGGAATGCTGCTCTGGATGTGGGTCAGCATCACCCTCTCAAAGCACTTCATAATGATCGGAGTGAGTGCTACTGGCCTGTAGTCATTCAGGCAGGTGGGAGGGCTCTTCTTGGGGAGGGGAACAATGGTTGTGGTCTTGAAGCAGGAAGGGACCACTCTTTGGCTGAGGGACAGGTTGAATATGGAGGTGAGAATGTCTGTCAGCTCGTTAGCACATGCTCTGAGGGCTCGTCCAGGAATGTTGTCCGGACCGGTTGCCTTGCGGGTGTTGATCCTCCTCAGGGCTTTGTTTACCTGGGCTGATGAGACGACTGGTGGGGGTGAGGGGGGTGTAATTGTCCAAGAGTATAATGGTCCCTCCGTGTGGGGGGTGGACGTCTCAAAGCGGGTGTAGAATGCATTGAGCTCGTCGGGCAGGCTGTCTGCAGCACTGATGGTGCTGGTGCTGCTTCTGTAGTCCGTGATGTGCTGTAGGCCCCTCCACATGCGGCCAGAGTCAGCAGTAGAATAGAAGCCATCCAGAGTGGCTGCAGCTTTAAACACATCCCAGTCTGTTGTCATGAAACAGTCCTGCAATGTGCTCTCAGTCTCAGGGGTCCAGAGTTGAACCTGTTTGGTG
Source organism: Oryzias latipes (assembly GCF_053564925.1). NCBI lineage: Eukaryota > Metazoa > Chordata > Actinopteri > Beloniformes > Adrianichthyidae > Oryzias > Oryzias latipes. The sequence goes on along the minus strand of NC_136256.1, from coordinate 12,564,323 downwards.
ACTGGATTAGATTGTTTGAGTCTTTGTCTGTAGGCTGGGTACAGAAACAAAGAGATGTGGTCCGAGTGTCCAAAGTGGGGGCGGGGTGCGGCCCTGTATGCACCCTTTATGTTCGTGTAAACATGGTCCAAGATGTTCTTGTCACGAGTGGGAATGTTAACATGCTGGTAATATCTGGGAAATACGGTCCGGAGATTGCACTGATTAAAGTCGCCCGCAGCAATAAAAACAGCATCAGGGTGAGCTGTCTCTAGAGCGCTGATGACGTCATATAGCTCGCCGAGAGCCGCTGCAGTGTTGGCTCGCGGGGGAATGTAAACAGCAGCTAAAAACACGGCTGTAAACTCCCTTGGCAGGTAGTAGGGACGGCACTTTAGCAACAAAAACTCCACATCAGGCGAACAGTGCTGGTGAACAGTCCGTACGTCCCCACACCACGTGTTGTTGATAAACACACACACGCCGCCCCCCTTCGCTTTACCGGAGGCTGCTGTCCGGTCTCCCCGATGAATGGAGTGCGTCTGTAGCTGCAGAGCGGAATCTGGGACGTTTTCCGAGAGCCACCAGCAAATAAGGGCTATTTGCTGGTGAAAAATGGGCAAACCTATAGGGGTACACAGGTGGTCCTCACAAAAGTCTTAAATCGTTTGATGAGTCAGTTGAGCGAAAAGGTTGTTGAATATTTCTTTCTATGGGTATGTTGTAGGCGACAGGTTGTAGCAAACTCTTTTACATTTCATAAAGAAAGCGAGACACAGACATGTCGAACAGATTTTTTTTCTGAACCCCCCAAAAACTGCTCAAAGAAGCCCATTAGAGCTGATCACATGATAAATGCCAAGACTGTTGGGAATGAAGAAATTAGACAATCAGAGTGTAGTTTGTGTGGAACGTCCCATACACACCCCGTAAGTGCGGTCAGTACTCACACCTTAATAATGAATAGAATGTGGCTTTTGTATGATAGCATCATTGTGTTCACTTTTCGGCGTATCCCGTCAGGGCTCACCACAGCCAATCAGCTTTCACCGATTCGCACAGGTGGTTTGGCAGAGGTTTTTTACGCCACATGCCCTTCCTGACACAACCCTGTATTTTATCCGGGGTGGGGACTGGCACAGGGAGACCCGGACTTGGGCCCCTTTGTGGCTACATAGTTAGGCCGTACCGCGAAGGGTCTTGCTTAAGGCTGGATTAAGCTCATTGCGCCTCCGGGAAGCGAAACCTAGGTTCAGTCCTACACCCAACTGAGCTATCCAGCCGCTATCACCTGTACATCACAAGTGCGTGCAACTTACTATAGCATTAAGTGTGCTACACGATACACTGGTTTTTGTGTACTATTCTTATTTGATTGCTTAAAATAAACAATTTCAAATCAAATCAAACTTCCCACAAACAGCAACCGTACTTAGCATATTCATGATGTGCCTTGAAGTGGCTTTACGAGCCACTCAAGATTTGACTGTGCCTCTCTACGACCCTCTACAGGCCTGGACAACCCAAAAACCTGCAGTACTTGTGGGTACTGGTGTATGTGACTAAGGCTTAAAACAGGGCCTATTTGGTCTGTTGTTGCAAGAACGGAACACTTTTAACCAAAACTTCTGTTTCAATTTATCATTCTGACGTTTTGCTTTCTGTCTGCCTCCTGCGCCGTAGGCATGGCCCTCAACGTCCGCCGCAGCAGCGACCCCTCCCTGTCTGGCCTTCCTCCAGGTGAGGTCCCAGATGTTCAAGAAGAACCGTCCAGAAAGAACCCATCTTGCTGGTCCACAACAACTGGTTTTCAAAAGTTGAACCATAAGCCGAGTGCAAGTTCTGGCACAAGCAGCCTGGAGCAAAAGGTAATGTATCCCCAGCATTTGTCAAACAGTTGTTAAACCTGAGTAAAACTGATTCAAACTGAGACTTGCCCAGCAGTTATTTGCTGCAGAGGAGCAGATGTATTGAGCTGCACCAATTATAGGATGAGAGATGGTCTCAGAAATCCTCTCACCTTCTGAAGTCTGTTTTTCAAATCACTTACACCTTTCTTCTCTGATTTCCATCTTTCCCCTTTCTGTCAGCCACATCAAAGAGATGGGACATATGCTGCTCGGCTGGCAGGCTTCCAGCGGCGGCATAGATAATGTGAAACTAGTTACTTCTGATAAAACCACTTTTTATCTCAAGTAAAGAAAAAAAAAAGAATAACAAGTTTGATCCATTAAACCCTTTTCTTATTTTTTCCCACATTCTCCCATTTTCTTGACTTTTAAAGCCCCTGATTATAAAATCCTTTTGAAGAAATAAAAGTCAAGATCTCTGAGCATGAACATACTTCTTGAATTCTCAAAAATATAACGGGACCCAATTAACTTTTCAAAACGACTGACAGTCAAAGGTCCTTAAATACCTCCTTTTGTAGAAATGTTTTTTGTTAAAAAAAAGACTATTTATTATACTTAAAGATGAATAAAAAGGCTGAGAGCTTGCTATCTCAAAAAGCGTTGTAGCAGATGAAAAGTATCTTTTTCATTGAATCTTCTATTTTTTCGTTAAAAAAGGAATCAGAACTTTCATTTAGGTTACGCTTCCTCGTAAAGACAGATGTTTAATTCGTAAGTGCATAGTTCAAAAAAAAGGATGACTTCTTCTCCACAAAAACTGTAGAACAAAAATCTTAGACAGATTTGGGATCCAATCGGTTGTTGTTCATCTTCTGGCATATCAATCCAGGTGTTTGGCAGAGATTTTTAAACCGGTATTTGATTTGATTGATTTTACCCGTGCTGGGGACCGGCACAGGGAGACCCAGACATGTGGCTACCTAGTTAGGCAGTAGCGTGAAGGGCCTTGCCTAAGGACCCACACTGGATAGAGCTCATTGTGCCCCATGGAAATCAAACCCTGTTTTCCTATTTGCCAGTCTTGCACTTAACTAACTGAACCTTGGATCCAGCCTATACAGTAATACTTTAATTTGTCTAAAACCCAAAAGATGCCGAAGCATAAATTGCAGAACTGACAGACTCATCAACAGCTTCTAACTTCTTACTGAATACTAAAGCTAAACTGTGATTAACGGTTAGGATGGTGTTGCTTCCATGTGGAATTGGACATTTCATGCGTTGGACCTGTTGGATGTGTAACACTACTGTGCAGTCTCTTTAATCTTTTGTGGCCGTATGTGGAGTAAAAAGTGAGAAACGGATGTAGTAGGGGGCCAGGCTGGTTGATGGTGAATGTTTTTCTTTTGTTTATTTGTATTTTATTATATTGTTTTTACTTTCACACTTATCGTCCCAGGAAATGCTGTTTCACTCTGTAATTCAGTGGAATGAAGGGCAAGTGACAGTAAAGCTTTGATTAATTGATTAAGTTTTTGATTGGAAAAAAATGTTCTTCGTGCTAGTTGATGAACCATACTTTCTTCTATCATGACACTGAAGCCAAAGAATATGTAGTACTGTCAAAGACACCATGCGGAATCATTTCAAAACAATGTAAAACCTGTTTTAGCAAATATTCTCATTGGTAGGTTTAATTTGCACCCAGGTTTGATTCGCAAAAATCAGTGTTTTTTGGTTTATCGCAGGGGTTACATTCTAAAAAGGACAAACAATAGGTAAAAACTACAAAGTAAGAGTACAAATATTTTAAGCCTGTAAAACCCCTCACTACACACTTTATACACTTTTCTCAGACAGACAGGAACATATTTACACTTTTCTCTTTTGTTTAGACTCTCAAAGTTAAAACCTTCACAAAAAATAAGTCCAGTGTTATAGAATTAAAAAACAGAGATCTGATAGCGATCAAGATTTATGTAGCTTTGGTAAACTGAAAGTGAACTCTGGTCCATTAAAAAAAAAAAAAAAATATATATATATATATATATATATATATATATATATATATATATATATATATATATATATATATATATATATTTTCATGTTAATCAGAGATTAAAAAAACAAGCAGATTTTCTTCTTTGTGTGTTTTCTTTTGACACTGCCCCCTAGTGATGAACATCTGGAACTGTTATATTTTTCTTGACAGTTGGGCCCAGTTTGCTTCAGCCTTTGGTTTTATTACAAAACAACCCTATAACTCAGACTGCAGAACCAACTGCAAACAAACCAGATAAGGCAGTGGAAATGATTAGCCATCTCTGCCTTTTAAAACGGAGTTCACGGGACCAATCTGGTGTGAAAGCAACCTTACATGAACATTGTTAAAAAGAGAAATCAGTTCCAAAAAAAACCATATTACACACACAATAAACAAAGCGTTGCTGTCTTACATCATTTCCCCTTCCACGATAAAATGCAGTCATCCATGTTCTATCAAGTTCTCTGAGTTTAAAGGCAGCTGAGTGAGGCGCAGTTCTGCTAAATCTACACAACATTTGCCCGTGGGAGCATTCACTCATCAGATAGCACTTAACAGTGAATTTAAAATACACAATCGAAAGGAATCAGGCTTTTGACTCAACACTGTTGATTTACTGTTGCTCCTCTGGTATCTTAATTTATAAGCTTTTATGGTCAGATGTGTCGTAAAAGTTTGTGAAGAGATCATTGCTGCAGTCTCTCTCAGACTGTGATGCCTATCAAGCTTGTCTGTGTCTGAGTCCACATGTTCAGCTCAGTTTTACTGTTCTGTCTGCTTCCTCAGACCCCTTCACGCCACATTGAGTTGTACTAAAACACACATGGTTTATGACGGGATGCATTTTTCTCCGCTGGATTCTGATTCCCCCTACAATAGTTTTTTTTTCTTTTCTTTCCTTACTGAGTTTCCTTCCTTCACTTGTTTTATAGCCTTCCTGTTTATATGGATGGTCTGTTTTAGTTAAAAAATACATATGTTTGAAATGTTATGTCTATTTTCAGAAATCTAAACCAATTTTTATTGGTCTATAGGACCAGTAGGGTCAATTTAAATCCATCCTTCCAATTTCCCCATCCACCCATTCATTTTCTAAACCAGCTTCATCCTAGTTGAGGTTGCTGGAGCCTATCCTAGTTACTGTTGAATGAAGGTAAGGCAGACTCTGGATAGTTTGCAAGTTTAGCACTGGACCACATGTAAACAAACTTAAGGGATCATCAGGAGTTAGCAATCAACCTATGAAGCATGTTTTCTGATTGTTGGAGGAAACTGGAGTGCATGGAGTAAGCCGTTGCATTCACAAGGAGAAAATGCAAACTCCACATAGAAATGTCCTAGTTGGGATTTGACCAAGGCCCAGATTTACATCAAAATCAAATAATGTGAAAAAAATTCTTTTAAATCATGTCTGGAATCTAATCTGGTGTGTTTGGGTACCAAATCTTCAGAATCCTGCTTATGCTAGAGATTCTGTGGAAGTTCAACTATGAAACCTTAGGAAGGTAGCTTTTATGTAGTGACAAAGCTCATCTGCGCCTAATTTAACAAAAACAATTCTTTTAATTAAAGTTAAAGTCCCATTAGTTTTCACACACTCAGGTGTGTGAAATGTGTTCTCTGCATTTGACCCATCCTCTGAGGGAGTAGCAAATTTAAGCTGCCATGCTCAGGATCTATTTTGTGGTTAAACTCCAAATCCAACCCTTTAATGCTAAATGTCAAGGTGGGAGTTATTGGGTCCCATTTTTAGAGTCTTTATTATGACTTGACCATGGATTTGAACCTACGACCTTTGAGGTTCAGTCTTCCACTTGGCCACTAAGTTTATAACAGCTTGGATTTAGATCTGGGGTAGGTGAGGGGTGAGAAAAGAACATTTTATTTTACACCACATTAGTAATATAGCATTTCTCAGTCAAGTATAGAGTTTGCAATGGTGGCAAGCGAAGAAAAAGTGCAGGGCCTTCAGTAGGGCCAAACTGAACTCACAGAAAGTGACAAAAGTAAGCAAATTCTTCTTTAACAGTCCTGGTACATCGCCTGTCCATCCTGGGAGAGGATCTCTCCTTCATGTGGAAATTCCTGAGGTTTCTCCTTTTTTTCCCCTGGAATCTTTTTTTTAGCAGTTTTACCTTACCAAGAAGGCGGGTCTAAGGGCAGAGATGCCCAGTTTAGTTTCTTTTAGCAATCACTGTTGTATTTTATAACTGATTTTATTTTTGTACAATTAGTAAGGCCTGTTGAGACAATGGTATTGTAATATTGGGCTACAGAAATAAAACTGAATTGAATTTATGTGGGAGTTTGATTGACAGGTTGGTGGTTCAAATCCTCTTAGTCTAGATAAGGTCATGGGGTCAGGGTGCCTACCAGTGTTTTCCCCTCATTTTTCTATCTCTAATGTGCTGTCTTTGAAATAGTTTTGCCATGTAGAAAAAAATTAGCCCTTTACTAGATAATCAAAGATTAATGCTATGTTTCCGACGGGCTCAGAAACGTGTGCACCACGTTTCTACACGTCTATTCTAGTCTATGTAAACATGTTTCGGACCTCCCCGTTCAAAAGTTTTGCGTTCACTTCTTGGATTTTAGGCTCTATGTACAATTGAACACGCGTTGACAGGTAAACCAGTGAAACTTTAACCGATCAGAGAATTCGGTAGTATCTCCTTTTTAATACAAGGAAGTACTAACCATTTGAAAATCGATCCTGAAGGAGAAATTAATCATTGCGGTTTGTGCTGGACAGGAATTCTACAACACCAAGTCTTTCATATATAGTAATAGAGCTGTGAAAGAAAAAGCCTGGAGGAAGATTTACGAAATTTGCACTGTTTTTACACTTTGCACCAACTCTTTTCCCACTGTGAGTACATGTGCTAGCATCTGGTAGCGACCGTATAGCGTGAATGTTGCCAAGCAGAATTCTGGATTTGGATGTGTGTGTGGAGACAGGACAGCCGGGACCACAGTTCAAAAGGGGAGCACAAAGAGTTTATAAAAATGAGGGGTGTTGGCTTAGTCTCTTTTTGCTCTGTCTGTAAAAAATAGAAAAACCCAGAGAGAACCTAAAAAACTAAAACACCAAGCTCAATAAAACCCCTAAAAACATGCAATCAGTAAAAAAATAAATAACGAGCAAAATTTAAAATACGGCACTGGTGACGACATAAAATCACCCCCGGGTTATCCAAAAGAGAGGTAAAAACAACAGAGGGGTACTTAGTTAAAAGAGTGGCGGGTCACAACCACACCCCTCTGCGTTCCAATATCGCCCCCCCCCCTCTGACCACTGTCTGGCTCCTGGCTCAGCTGCTCCTCTGCTGCAGGCCAGTGCTCGTCCGTCCGACTCGCAGGGCGACCTGTTCTGGCACCGCTTCACCCAGAGCTGAGCGTTCCTTCGAGGGTATTCCTCCGCTGTCGGTCCGGCGCCTGCTCCTCCCACAGCAATCCTCCCCTGTGTCGGTCCCGGCACTTGCTCGTCTGGTGGCTTCTTAATCCGCAGCGCAGTCTGGCTCTTCCTGACATTTAGAAGAATCACCCCGCCGCCTTTTCACTTCAGAGCTTGTCCTTGTCCTCTCATGTGCCACTGTTCCTTAAAACCAGTCTCATTTGCTGGCCCCCAGTGCACACCTGTGTCCAATCATGCTTCAATTAGGTGGCCCCTTCAGGGGCCTTAGGATTTAAAAAAACACAAGCAAAAAAAAATAAAAATAAAAACAGTTCACCCTGTTACATGAACACCATATGCCAAAATCACATCCAAAACCCATTCTTCAGTGCATTCTTGAACACACAACACGTTTTTATTTTTATTAAGAGCAATAGGCTACCGTAGCGTACTTTATAACACACATTTGGAGTGTCACTCTGTGCCCCTAAAACCAGGATTTTATGCTTCCTCCTTCATCAAATAAGTTAGGAATATGGAACTCTGATCCGTTTTTTGGTCCAGATTAATATCACTCCATTCATCATCAAAGAATGGCAAGGTTTCTGCTTTTGCAGAAATATTATTCATTCTATTTTCACAGTTCCATCACTCTGCTTTGTTTTACAGGAAAGAGTGGCACATGCGTACAGGAGTCTTCCTCGCGATGCAAGTGGCTGGACCACTCAGTTTCAGAGGGAAATAACCCGGTCTTCCCTCAGCGCCAACCACCCTATGGTAGATCGATGGTTTGACCGCCAGGAACAGGTGACCGAACATAAAACCAACTTAAATCCGTCCTTCTTTAGACTTGGGGATGAAGGTTTATTGTATTAACAGTTATGGGTGGAAGATGCCACCTTATTAAGTGGATCAAGTTTTCGTAGCAGTTTTCTGCTAATTTTACAGCTCGTGTTTTCTTCCATCAATAGATAGTCTTGAAAACAAATTTTTAGCCAACACGTCCTCTCAAAGGTTTTCCTTGCCATTCCTTAGCAGTTTAAACATCCTTTCTTTTCCTTTTAAAAGAAGAATACAACTCCAGTTTGGTTTTCTCCGTGCACAAAAATCCCAGTTTTGCTTGTAAATCACTTCACCCGTACCAGAAGAAGGGCTCTGGCGCTGTTTTAAAGCAGCTTTAAAGTCGCTGTTTACGCACATCTACCTTTATTGTTCGATAAAGAGAGCAGTGTGGTTTAAATCCTGTCAACACAAAAAAAAAAGTAGTCAGCTGTGACCAAAAATCTATGTTACTTGAAGTACAATTGCTGGGAAAACTTGACAACGCGGGCCAAAAGATTCTGACTTGCTTTACTAACTGGATGCACCGATGAATTTGTCTGTTTGACAGGCAAACTATCCGTGTAATTTGTTTGCCTTTGATGAATACGCACATTAAACATTTCTAGCAGGGCGCTCAAGAGATTGGGACAAATAAAAAGACCAACATACTGTAGCAATATGACTGATTAAACATGTTGAATTGACTCTTTTCACATCTATATTCAGCCTGTCTGAGAAGCAGGTTAGCAGGAACAAAAGGCCATGGAGAAAGCACATCTTTATTGCACGTGTTAATACTTTCTTGACGATCAGAGGCAAAGATTTGGAAAACACTTTACCAAATCAGTGTGGGAATCTTGGAACTTCTAGATTAATTCTTTTATTCTCAAGAATTTTAAACATTAATATCTACATTCGTAATGTATGGCCGCCCCACAATGCCAACATAGTGCTACTCTTTTTCCATTGTTGTCATGGAAATGCAAGATGGGTATTTGAGCTCCTTAATGCCATCTGAGCCTCTTTGGTATCTGTTACTTTGGTGCAATTGTCATGTCAAATCGTTTGGACCAATACATCTACATTCCTATATGACATTATGCGTTTTGTGCTTCCTAAAGAAAAGGAAGTTGTACTTTTAGTGATTTCAGACACGTCTTCTCACTTTGCACCTCCTTGCTCTGTTGGCACTTCATGATTGACTCGGTTGGCGACTACTCCCTCTGCTCCACACTCTGTCAAAAGAGGAAGAAAAATATGCTCCCTTTAAAAGTTATTAAAAGTGACAGAGTCTCTTTGCAGGGAGAGCAGAGATGACCTTGGGGGGGGGGGGGGGGGGGGGTGAACATGCTCAGCCTAATGAGCAGAAGACTTCCCCCAGTTTGTGTGTCAGTCTCCACCCATCACTGTTGTCTTCCTGCTCTAGCATAGGGAAAATGAAGAGAAAAATACTGATTAAAGGATGCAGAGACGAGAATCAATACTGTCGGTTGGCGTTGGAGAAGTTTACATTTGATCACCGGCATGCTTAGCTAGCTACGTTATTGGCTTTCTGTTGTTTTCTTTCAAAAGTATTCCTCTCCATCAGACATTTTGATGTCTCCTGAAAAACTAACCTTTGAACCAAGTCATAAACAACATATTTGCAGCAAGACATACTGTACATTGTTTTATATGTTGAACAGTTTACAAGTTGGGTTTAGTGGAAAATCTAAATAAACCAAAACCAATATAGTAGATGATTTTTTTACAATGTAGTAGTCTGTTTGTACTGATAACTACATTTTTACAGCAATTGTGACACTTTGGTAAACTAGAAATAGGTTTTGCGTTTTTTACATCTTATGTATGATTTTGTACTAAAACATGACGTCCAGTTTGAGAAAACTCAAGTTAGGTTAGTTCCTCAGATAGCCGGTAGGTGGCTTGTTATTTTGGCAAGTAAGTTGAATTCAATGCAAGAAGACATCAACGTCCAGAACCGGAAGTCCATGACTGGAATCGAAATCCCATATCACCCCCCAAAAAAACTTTATTTTAATTGGCGACCCTAAAAGTTAAAAAAAAAATCTTTTTTAAGCTTTAGTAAAAAGTTTTTCTACAATTCTCAAAACTTTTGGGTTTAAAAAAAAAGAAAAAAACGGCTGAAACCCACCATCCAAAAGAAGGCAGGGTCAGTGCACACTCCATACAGCACAGCCCGAGGCAGGGAGGCTTCGATTAGGAGGCAAATGTAGTTTTGAGTAAAGACTGGTTAGGTTTAGGCCTGTAATCCCTGGTAGGGGTATGACGATAACTGCATCACCGCAGTTTTTTTTTTTTTAAGTTCTGCATATGGTGCGATATTGTAACAATAATAAACACATTAAACACATTCATCTTTGCTGATAATTTACTCTTTCTGGTAGTCCTGTGTTCAGACTTCAAGGGTTTCTGGGGGAAACCTTTTATTATTGGTCTCCTTCACTCCCTGCACTGCCCGCGACTCTCACACCCTCTAGCCGGCACGCGCTCCCTCCTCTTACACACACGCGTGCGGTTTCAGAAGCACATACACATCCTCATTGTACAACAGAGGTTTCCGTCTTGCGAGGAAATACGACACATTTACTGCATCCTAATAATTAATTTCCATTGTATTAATTTCCATTAAAAACTGCATGCGTTTTTTAGTGCGTGACACGGCCGCCCGCCGGAGGATTTTGTATTGGGGGGGGTGGGGGGGGGTTTATTACTGTTCTCCTTCACTCTGTAACATCAAACATGAACGCGCGCTGTTAGATTTCCATGAATATCACTACATGTTTTGTTTGGGAACTATTTTGTGCAGCGCATAGTTACTTGTCTGTATAAATAAAGGCAGAGCTTCCTGCCCCGTGTTCTTCATGGGTGTCAGGCTTCATGGCTACCGGAAAGGTAACAAAGTGTCTGCCGTCTCACCGCGCGTGCAGCTCGAGAGCGGTCCGCTGCAGAAGAATCGACACGCACCCCCCAGCACCTTCCTTCTACACATGCGGCGCACTGACACACATACACATAGTCATTCTGCAACACCTGTATAGTTAGTTCATTAGTTAGATAGGTAGTAGTTAGTTGTTACTGTTATTTGTTAATAAAGAATACTGCGTTGTAATTTTATTCATTTGCGACGCGGCCACGGGGGGATTTTGTGTTTGGGTTTTGGGTGCGTGCAGTTAACCGCATCACCGCGCCCCGTGCTGGTTCATTACCGGTGATCAAAAATCCCACACCGTCACAGCTCTACTCCCTGGGTCATCTTTAGTCCAGGGGAGTCTGGTTAGGGTTGGGATTGATGTGAAGGCTAGGGTTAGTGTTTCAAATATGATAAGTTTAATTTAAATGTAGAGGGGCTTGGGGTTACTCTTGGGGACAGTCATTGAATGTAAAACTGAGCAGTGAAAATTATTACACTGAGTCATATACGTTTTTTTTTCATCTTCTTATTTTTTATATTTGACCATGTCAGCATTATTTTCAAAATATCACTTCTTGTTCCAGCTTGTTTAATATTCTAATTTTTGCAAACTTTGCTATTTGACCTGACACCATTTTGGCCTTATCCTGGAACCAAGCCTGGGGTTGGGTCTGCTTCATATCTCTGCTGGGTTTAGCCCAAAGTTACTCCATGAAATCTCCTTCCCATAGGGCTACCACCTACAGGAGGTTTCACTGTGTGATCTGGGCAGATTCCTTGATGTTCTAATATATAAACATGGAAATAATAAGACAAAGATAGCAAAAAGAGCTTAGAATAGAGCAGCTGCTCCTTCACTTTAAGATCAGTCGAGGTACATTGGACATCTCTTTCTGACGCCTTCTAGACTTCTTCATGGAGATGTCAAACCAAGAGGAAGGCCCTGGGACAAACCCAGGACACGCTGGAGCTCAAGGGATCTCTGCTGAGACAGTTCCAGACAAGCGGTAGAAGATGGATGGACTTTTTGAAGTTCAGCTAAATTGCTTCATCGCAAATATTTCTGCTGTGCAGATAGTTCAGTAAATAGTTTTGTGATGTATGGACATCATTTCTTTTTCCTCCATTTTGGAGAATTTCATTTGATACCTATCAAAACACATATAAATATGAAGTAGGAGATTATTCTTTTGCAGCAGGGTATTATACAAGCAGGGGGTTCTCTGTGGAAAAGTTCTGCAAATATTCATTGAATAACAGCAGGAAATGTACCAGCATCAAAGGCAGGATCTGCTGTGCTGATGCTTCTTTTTTGTATTGCTACCTGGCCATAATCTGATGGTTGCGTGACTAATAAGAGTCACAAAACACAAATCTGCTCATTAGAGGGGAAGTTGTAGGTACTTAAGAGCCGTTCTGTTTCACTCGCTCTGCATTGCGACGCATTTTGCCTTTTTTTTTATGTCTGATGTGTGTGCAGCACAACAACGAAGAGCCGTCAGATAAAAATACGCTGCGTGGGTTAATTAAAAAGCGCGAGCGGCCCCAGCAGGGATAATGAGCGTGCACAAATGTACACACATAGGTTAGATATATGCCAAGGTTTTTGGAGGAGAAATAGCACTCTAATTAGCACGTCTTTGTTTATTGTGGTTTTATTGTCTGCTTTATGCAATTGTTCTTTTTATGACTTAAAAATAGAGACAAAGAAGGGGCATTCCACTCTTCTTTCTGTCTTTCACTGAAGCGACTGATGAAGTTTTTACTTCAAGAGATTATACACGAGTGTATTTCTGATCTACCTAATGGCTATTCCTCCCTGAATCACAGTAAAATCAAAGTTTTAAGTGGTGCTTATTAAAGCTTTAGTCACATAAACCTGTGCAATGCTGCAGGTTTTAGGGTTGTATGATTGTTGTGTGTGAGGTAAGTGTATTAACAAGTATTTGGGTAGTGTAAGTTGCAAGAACTTATGGTGTACGGGTGATGCTGTCGTGTGGTGCCCTTACACCACACTCTAGTCATTAGTTGTTGGTTACATGCACCTGTACGTTGGGTTGTAGAGAGAACCGTCTGCATCGGGATTGCATATGTGTCCTAAGGTTCCCTTGAGGCTCGTACGACCACCTGTAGGGACATTGTAAAAATAGAACGTACAATTGCCGTCTGTGGTAAGTGTATTGTCAAGTATTCGTAAGTTGCAAACACTTATGACGTACAGACAATGCTCACGCATAATGCCCTTATGCCACACTCTTGTCATATTAAAGTGTGTACACTGGCCACTGTACTTTATTTTCACTGAGCGGTACCCTACGGTTCGGTCCAGACCAGTCCGGTATTTTGAGTGTTTCCATTATAAAATGGACGCACTAAAGCCGAAGCGAATAGTATCAATCTTTGGGCCAACGTTCGTTGTAGGTTCATAGAAAAATGGAATGGACTGGTTACGGCGGAACTACTGTTCAAACCTCTTGATTGGCTGAAGTTAATTATGACAAAAGAAAGCTCCAAGAAAAGCGGCTGTATTCCTCTTCGCCGCCCGCAATCTTCTCTCAAACAACAATAAATGCTTTATTTATACAAAGTACCAAAAACCAAGCGGAAATAAATGAGTGCACTTCATTGTTGTTGTTTGCTTCAACCTGCATGCACCGTGACAGTCCACCTTTGAGTGAAAGCGCTCACCTGAATTGCCTGGATCATTCTAAACCAGACCGGACCGTACACCTCAGTGGAAACAAGGCTTTTCTGACTGCATGTGAATGCCTTAAGCACAAGGTGTGCACGTGATAGTGCCAGAAGGACACCAAGAGGATGCCCACACAAACTACATTCTAATTGTCTAATTTCCTAATTTCTAACAGTTGGGCTGCACAGAATGAGCCCGCCCTCATTATGTTGATATCACCAATGGCCCCTTGTACAGTTTTGAGGTGAAAAGAAAGAAAAATCTGCAGGACTCACCGGTGTCTCACCTACTTTACCCTTACCTACCCTTGTGTGTTGTTTAAGTGTTGCTATGACCTGTCACTCGCAGCATGAAGGTAGGAACAGTAGGCATGAACATTTTTGCTTTAAAAGCTCACCAGGGTCTAGGACATAGATATTTTGCGGGGGCTATCTGCTTGTCCTGGACAAGTTTATAATTTTTTTGTCCTCAGTCTGTATCTAACCAAAGAGACCTTACGTATATTCAAAGACTAAAGCAGCTCTTCATTAAGGACGTAAGCTTAGACTTTGCCACCAAAAGTGACTTTTGCAGTCAATCACACAAGAGTTCCATGAGACATGATAAAAAGTGCGTGCAGAGTTGTGTTTATTGCACTTTCACTGTTGAACCCATTCATTTCCTTAATGTGAATGCTCTCAACAAACAGGGTTATTTGGCCAACTGTCTTGTTTATCTAACCAACCAATAAATCCCCCTCAGTGTCAAACAAGTGTCATTTGAGACCTTTGAAGCCCCTCCTCCACCAAATCCCACCCCATCCGTCTCCTAACCCTGCAAACTCTGCTTCATCAGCCCATATACACCAAGGCCTTATGAGTTATTCTTCTTATAAACAGCTGACATTAATGCTGGCCTATTATCCCACTGATGAATGTTAATGGGCCTTCCCGCTCGACATTACAGACACACGCACACATTTCGATCCGCTTGAGTGGCTCTCTACTGTATTATTTTGCGGCCTTGATGAGGGACCAGAGGCCATTATCGTGAGCTCTACCAGAATCCGGACTGACTCCAGCTGTCAGTCATCCCGAGATTTAACTAAATCAAAGGCTCACACAGCAGGAACACATCTGTCGGGGTTCATTGGGAGACGGGTGAGAGATTGACGTCTGCAGAGGCATGGGTTTCAGTGCGCATGTCACTTTTTCAGATCAAAATTGTACTATTTTCTCAATTTTTGTCTCAGAAAACAAAGTGAAAAACATCTGGGCAGAAAGCAAACTGTTGATGTTATATCTAGTGTGAGTGAAAAGAACTTTGATTGCACAAATTTTGTGTGGTGTGTCTGACTGAGATTTCAGTGAAAGCAGTATCAGGGCTTATTGCCAAGCTCATGGGTTTACAGAATATGAGTCTGTGACTGTTTAAATTTGAATACGTATTCTGAATCTATAGATCTTTAAAAATAAATAAAACAATACCTAAAAAATCAGCTTGATATCATATACAGACTAAAGTATTTGTAAACTTCAGGATCTTCAAACATGTTTTGCATTGTTATTATTATTAAATTGTTTCTATTATCATTATCTCTAAGTTTGTATTATATAGATTTTATTAAAATTTTTAAAACTTTTGAAACAAACTTAATAAAAAAGGGAAACATTAGTAAATGATCAATGATTCTAAATGTGAATCCAAACACAACTCATTGGTTTTAGCTTTCCAAATAATAAATTGCATTTTTTTTTTTTTTTACAAGCACTCACAGAGTTGTCGTAAATGTCGGCATTGATTCCCCCTGTTGTTGTTGGTGGGTGAACTCTGTTCACCAGATTGGTCGGCTGGTTACGGCCACACACTCTGCAGGGCCTGAGGGGAGCTGCGGGCAGAGTTAGAGCAGCGACGCATGGGACAAATCAAAGAAGTAACCCTCAAACTCTGCACCTGTGTCTGCCTCCTCACTACAAAGCCTCCCTAGACCAATGGAAAAAAAAAGTACAATTGATGCAATTATTTTAGAACAGATTGTCATTTCCACATTTCCACCACCAGTTCTTAAGGTTTGCAGCACAACAGTGGACAGAAAGAACTGCAGAACACATTCCTGAGCGGTTTGGTCACTTTGGCTGTCCTGTGTTCAGTGTCAGATGGGATCTTGCACTTATCCTGAACCGGCCTCCTAATTCTACTTGAAAAACACACACAGAGGGCCGGTTGCCCCACAAAGGCTGCTTGTGTATATAGAGCCTATTGAAAACAGCCCTATGTTTTTAACATGTGCGTGTTGCAATCTGTGCTAATTGCTGCACGGTGGGTTATTTTAGTTTAGCTCCATTCGTTTTAAATGGTATAAATATTTATTGTTCACCTTATGGATCTTTATGAGCTTGTTTAAAAATTTTGATGTTTTTAAGAGATAAAAACTGTATATCCGTGTGAAACACTTATTTGAAATTGAATTGCTCCTTTTTTATGCAATATCATTTAAGGCCTTTAACAAACAACTGATCTGACTTTTTTTAAGATGCTAAATTCATGCATATTGACAGATCCTAAATATATGTGTTTATTTTTTCATTTGTTTGCTAAACAAATACATTTTTATTGACATGTTATTTTCAATGTGGGGTCATTTTAACCCCCCCCCCTCCATACTTAATTGCTGTTGTGCAGCTAAAGACCTGAATGAGAATAGTGTCCGTCTGCCGCTAGCCCAATTAGCCATCACCACTGAACTGTTTCTGGAACGCCGGGACCCCAGACATACCAGAACCTGGTTATTTTCTGCAATTTACCTCAATGCCTGCAGCTTTCTAAGCCTCATTTAGTGCGGGTCATTTTTTCCATTTTTACTTTCATGAGGCCTTAAGGGAGGAAGGTTGAGCAGAGTGCTGAGTTTTTGTGCTTTTTCTTTACCACAAAGGGTTTAAAGGTGGGGGGAATATCAAGGTTCTCTTCAATATTTATCAATTTCTTTAATGCTTTCTTGTTATCATTGTTTTTTAGCAAATCAAAAACGGGGTTCAGTATCATGCGACCATTTCCAATGAAAAATCTATGTAAATGCACAATTATGCACACAGCTTCTGCATTCTTTTATTTAAGCTCTTTTATTCAGTCGTAGCTACACAAGTTTTTAAGTCAGTTTTATGGGTCTACCTACAAAACGCCTGGCCATTGAATGTGTTTTCAGGTTTAACCAGATGAACTTTTACCAATCAGGGAGTCTAATTTGGTAGTGACATATGGGTAGCATGGTTTTCAACACACGGAAGTGCCAACTGTTGGAAAAGTGATCATGCGGGAGAAATCAATCATCGCTGTTTGTGTCCGGCGGGAATTATATGACACCGAGTCTTTCATATATTGGAATAGAGCTGTGACAGAACAAGCTGGAAGCTAAAAGCACGTTCTAAAACCAGCGTTCTTCAATGCGTATCACATGCTCTTTGTATGTAAAGAGTTGTGCTACTTTATTGATTTACAATAGGACAATCAAAGGAAGTACAATAGTACCTTCTGGAACCATCAGTTTTAAGCTGCATGGACCATCTCACATGAAACTGACTTATTTACTGCACATGCACTCTGGTGTTTAGTGGAAAGCCAGGCGCAGGTAAAATGCTCTTCACTGGTAGTGCCATTTAGTTGATTCAATCCACAGCGAGGAATGAATAGCTTGTTAATGAGCAATTATGAGAAAAATGCTACTTAGCATGTCATTATTAAAGTCTTGTTAGACACAAACAGCAGCAGTAATCAGTGTGAGGCTCTGTGTGCTTCTGTCGTGTGTTTGTGTCTCATACTGAGACCACCATTTCCAGCCCGCAGTTTCTTAAAAGCTCAAGTACTTTTGCCCTTTTACTCTTTCTGGGTTTTAACGGGGCGTCTCCCTTTTTATCATCACACAGACAAATGAAAGGGAATGAATAGAGAGGTCTAAAGGATTAGGAACAAGGTTAAGGAGTTGAATGTACAGATTTGTGTTTGTTGCTAATTGCTAACCAGCCAGTTTAGCTCGTGCTGGTTTCCGGCGCCTTCCGTCCGTGAAACCAGGGTTCGACTCCGGGCTGCTCCCTGTTCCCTTCTCTTCCTCTGCCGGTTCCAAGCCCGGAAGGAAGGGCATCCGGCGTAAAACATTGCCAAATTTACCATGCGACTTGTTCGCTGTGGCGACCCCTGATGGGAAAAGCCGAAAGTGGAAGAAGCTAATTGCTAACCAGAGACGCTGGAACTTTGTTCTGCTTAGAAACCTTTTTAAACTGAATGACAGCCTTATAAATGGTGGTCCCTAATCTTTTGTATATAGTGTTTTAACATATATGCTTCCCATATCATTAAGAATTTTATTGAACTGGCCCTTTTGCATTAGCATTTTGTAGCGTCCTGCCACTACGTGCTTCCCATTTTTGTTTACGCTCCAGTGAATGTTGCAGCTGCAAAACTTCCTCAGAAATTGATTTTGTTTGGGAAGTACAACACTGACATACAATGACCAAATTTCTCATGAATACTATTTCTTCTAAATCACAGAGACTTGAGTAATGCTGCCTCTGTAAAGTTCAGGAGGATTGTAATCTTAAGTAAAGATGTTACATTGCTGCTTACTTGGGGCCTAAATCATGCTTTTCTTAAGCCTTTTAGAGTAAACTACATCCATATTTCTGATAATATATTACCTTTGCCACACTAAAGAATGACTTTTTTTTATCAAAAGTGAGTTATTTTTACAGCTCATTTTCCCACCCGGAAGTAAAACCACTCGATCTCTGAGGCACCGCCTTTTGGTCCTTGTCGGGGCCGCCCATTTCATGTCGTCCACCTGGAGTCAGATTCGGCAGGGACCCTGCGTTTCGATCACGAAAACAAACAACATCTGGACTTTTGCAAAGATGAATGTGCATATTGTGCTTATATAAGGAAAGCATTTTAGACAATTACTTCTAGCTCCAAGGAGAAAGTGGTTGTGTGTTCGTTAGCCTTTGGGGCAGTGCTGGCAGCGCAGATTCTTCCTGGAAGGGGCTGTTCCTCACTTGTCTTTGTCAGCTTGTGAGAACCGACTCATTTTTGTGGATTTGGAGGGGCGTGTGCTCATAGTGAAGGCTTTCAGTGGATTGCACAGAGAGGCGTGAATGGATCAAAACACCACTTTGGGGTTGTTTTCGTGAGGAATGATTATTTTACAGCCAAAATTGTCACAAAGTTAATTTTGCATGATATAGGCTCTTTATTGTTCATATGACAAATGTAAAGGAAAGTTTGACATTTTTATCAATCTCATCATTCAAAATACACATTTAAAATCAATGTTATGCTCAACTGGGGGAGTGGCCTTTTAATTCAGAGTTAAATGTTGATTCCTCAATTCCAAAATTGCTCTACTAAGTCTCTTTCAACAGACTGTCTGGTATAATGTCTCCTCTAAAGTGAGACATATCTTGACAATATGGCGATGACCATAAGGTCCAAAACAAACCAATAGATGATGTCAGCACATGCTGTCCGCATCTTTATGCATAATCAGTGCAGGGCATTTTGGCTCTTGAACTGTATTGTGGGAAAGAACCTTTCATACCATCTGTTTGGCCCTGCCTGTGTTATTTTTATTCCTCTGATATAATTCAGAATAAGTTGAAATAAGTTATGTCACAAGTAAATAAATGTTACATTTTTGTATAATATTTTTGAGGAAGTGTAGAACTCAGTAGGGAATTTGTGCTAGAAGGTGCTGCTAGAAGTCAAAATCATATCACTCTGCCAGGTTCCTGACTACGGTAGCCTTAATGCTTCAATAATTCATCAAGCAATGCAGCTTTGAAGTTTACCAATGTCATAGCGAAACATTCAGATAGATTTATGACTGCCGTGTCCCAAAGAAAATTGGTTCAAATTCAGAAAGCAAAACCAGAAGAAATATAAAGTTTTTAGGTTGGCCTTGTTGTCCAAAAAATATACTGCGCTAAATTTAAACTTTAGAACATCGGAATTTAAGTACCAAGGATTTTCAAGTTCTATTATTAGTTTCACACCCCTTTTTTTTTACTGCTGATCATTTTGTCCTTTATGTCCTTTTTTTTGTTACAAACAACCATCCTATCTTTTTAGATAACTTCCATCCCACTTATATTCTTGTTAAGCGATGTGTAGGGTCCTGTGATTTGCTGAGGCCTATTCCCGCTATTTCCCATCACAGGGCCACACACAGACAGACACAGCTTCATTTCCTCTAAGCGGTACGGTCATGTTAGGTTTAGAATGGTCCAGGTAATTCTCATGAGTGTTTCCACTCAAAATGGGTCTGTCACGGTGCATGCAGGGTGAAGCTAACAACAACAACAATGGAGGTCATCCAGCAGCGAATTTTTTTTTCCACTTGGCTTTTGGTATTTTGTATATACAAGTCATTTAATGTTGTTTGAGAGAAGATTGTTGGGGGTAAAAAAGGATTACAGATGCTTCTTTGGTGCTTTCTTTTGTCGTAATGACCTTCACTCAATCAACAGGTTTCAACAGTAGCTCCACCCTAATTTGTCCATCCCATTTTTCTATCTTTCTGCATCAAATTTGTCTAATTTGTAATGACTACTCTAACGCGTCCCTGGTTATAAAAATATATTTGCAATTTAAAAAAATGTATTTTATCAGAATGTAAAAAAAAGTTGGGTATGGTATAAGTTGTATAGTTTTGAAAAATACCTGTCATGGCAACAAAAGCCAATAAACCCTTGTTAACTGTGATGATGTGATATAACGGTATTATCCTTTAAGCACTGAAGCTTTCATTGAATCGTGTCATTTTCTTCTGTCTGGAAATTAACGGTCTGTTTGTGTTGGGTCGCCTTCATTTCTGTTTACCATCAGTTATTGAGTTTGGTTTCAAAGTCGACATTTTCTTCCTCCTGCCTTCAATTCCCACTCCTATTTTTGGTTTTAATTACTTCCTCAGATGTTTTTCTGTCTCACATATGCACCGAATCCCCGCAAACAGACTTTTCCTGTACACACATCACGGTTTTTGACAAGTGCTATTTCTTTTTACTCCTCCACTTCAAAGCATTAAAAAAAAGTAGATCCGTTGAGCAAATATTTGTCAAGAAAGTAGGAATAACTTTTTTTACACTGAAATGTGCCACTATTCTGTACATGCTATCGTTTTAACTATCTCCTACTACTCTGCCAGTATCTACTTCATCTTGTATTGTTGTTGTCAGGTTCTTCTGAAGCCTGTTGCCAATGGGTTAATTCTTGATTAGAGCTCATCCAGTCGCCTCCTGCGACTTGCTCTGTGGAGTGAGAAATCACTTTCTCAATGAGAATAATTGAGGATGGGCAGGGGGGTGCCAGCTCATTACCCACAAATCACGGGGAGCAGGGGCACCTTAGCTGAATGCCATAATGACTTCAGGGAATAGCCTGGGACAGTCAGCCCGAAGACAAATCAGCAGAGAACAAAGCAGGAAAAAAAGGAAAGCTGCAGACTCATCCTAACACTTCTTGATCCATCTGCAGCTCAGTCAGGTTGTTGATGGATCTTTCTTCCCATCCCAGTAGAAAAGCATTAAGGGGTTAAAATGTTCACAGCTAAACTATACATTTTTATAACAACTTGAAATTTTTGCAGTAAATCTATCTATCTATCTATCTATCTATCTATCTATCTATCTATCTATCTATCTATCTATCTATCTATCTATCTATCTATCTATCTATCTATCTATCTATCTATCTATCTATCTATCTATCTATCTATCTATCTATCTATCTATCTATCTATCTATCTATCTATCTATCTATCTATCTATCTATCTATCTATCTATCTATCTATCTATCTATCTATTATCTAGTATGTACAAATTAAAGAGTGGGACCCAATAATAGAACCTTGTGGTACACCATATGTCAGTCCTTACGCACTGGCATATGGTGTACCACCACTTGGACATATGAATTTTAGAGGGCAAATAAACAAAAGTTCTGACACTGAATGACATAATTTGTGTCATGGCTGTGGAGCAGGACCTTAAGACGTGTTCACCAATCAAATCAGATGTTTGTCATGTCATAGTCCATGAAACTGCACTTTGGCCCTCTTCTTTAAACTGGCAGGGCTTACTGAACCTGGCATGAGTGTGAATTGGGTCAATCACTCTGGTTAAACAAATGAAACTTTGAGGATCTAATATACTTGAGTCCACCCCCATCAGTTTAGTTTTAAAAAAATAAAGTCCTTTATTTTTTGAGGAGGACGTTGGAGAAGCACTGACAATGTTCAGAAAGATCACTTCTGTTATTTCCAAGACCTAAAGATCATTTTTGTTTCATCCTTTCGGAATTGAATTTCACTGTTCCTGCCTCAGAAATAAATCAAAGGTTTGGTTTATTTACTGGACAGCTCTTAAGCTAAATAACAATCTCCTCATTTTTGCTCTGGGTTGTTAAGAATGACTCAATGCATGATTGACACTGCCCAGCTTCCCACAGTGCAAAGCGGCGCCAGCTCATTTCTCTCTGCCTTCTCACCTCCTTTTTGAAAATATGCCACACACTTCCATTCTGCAGAGTGCCAAATGAGTCCACTCTAACACAATGAGCTCCATTGTCACAATAGACCTTTCGCACTGTGTTATAGGTCCCATTTGGGTCCAATGCTTTTAAGTTGCTGAAGGAATCTAATAAGGCCCTGGCCGATAGTAAACATCCACATCTCTGGGCCACAGAGAAACATTAGATGTGACTGCTTAGCCATTTCTGCGGAAGAGGCTCGTTTCATTTGCATCAGCCACAGATCTAAATGGCCACAGATGGATGCAGTGGAGAGAAATGGGTGCATTTGATTCCAGAACCTAAACGATGGATGAATATAAAGCCTCCTGAGTGGGAGTGTGAGAAGCTGGTCGGTCCATCTCTTCTAGACAGATGTTGGCCTATGAGCAGATAGTTGGACCTTAGATGTTCTGATAAAAAACATCTTCATGATTATACATTGGTCCTGTTGGGTGGTCTCCATTGACAGAAAACAGAAGCGACGTAATGAGGCTTCAAGGCATGTGGCGAGCAATAAAGGGGGCATTTCTGAGATGTGTGTATCGAGACTTGCTTCATTTGGGGGAGGAGCTCAAAACAAAATGTACAATGGCTTGCTTCCTGGCTGCACCACATGACTGATCCAGGTAGTTGTTTGAATTCAAAATGCAGGTGCTTGATGGAGAGCTGTGAAAGAAAACGACTAGAGCAAGATTCACGAGATTTTCTTTTTAAATTCTGAAATTTCGTTGTGCATGTAACATATCACAATGACAATGAAGCCTACTCCGATTCAACATTTCGTACCAAGTCATTTGTAACTGTAGCTGGTAGCAGCAGTCCAGTCTGAACGCGCCTTCAACAATGCTCATTTAGCACGTTCTTGAATGCACATTACAGGAGAATGCCGGGAGACAGTTTGGAGTTTTAGGACAAACTGTTGTTTTTAAATAAAAACCAATGATGTGTCCCCTAAACAATAAACAATATCTCAATGTTACAAAGCACAATCATTGTCCATACCCCAACCAGCCTCACCACACTGTAAATGATCATTTTTATCATTTGTAAATGATCATTTTCCATACTGCCAGTTGCATACACACAATGTACATGTTTTTTTAACTTATTTATTTTGCTGATATGTTTATTCACAGACTTTCTCCAAAATTCCACACACTTCAAATTCAACTGATATTTTTGTGTTCAATAGATGTTCTTCTAGACCAAAAGAAGCTTCAAGAAGCATTGGAGTGAACCAATTGGATGAAAGGCTTCAATGCTCCATGAAGCTTCATGTGGCCACCACAAAACAAAAAAAACTGTCTTTTTACCTACTGTAAGTCAGTTATTTATGGAATGACAGAAGTACTCTCTCTGGCAGCCATTTTTTGAGGACAAACAAGCTCAACGTGAAAGTAAATAGTAAAATTGGTGAGAGTTATCTTATCAGGTCATGCAACTAATACATTTCAAAGAAGTAAATGGATGTCAATGGTTTTCAGAAAGGACACAAAAGGGGAAAACAGCAGATATCTGACTTTCTAAATGACTTCAGAATAACCCATTGGGGTCATTTTAGCCAACTGCCCATGGAAAAGACCAGTTTTTTCCCCTCTTCTGTAGATTGTAAGCACACCTTCCACAGGGTTTCTGTGTAGAATAGCCCACCCTCCACAGCTTCATCAGAGTTCTTAGATATTTGATCATGCTTTCACGACTTCAACCAGATAGCATGCTGACAGTGTTTCGCATTTGCGAGAAGTTGTAGCATACAAATATGTGCTGTTTGCTTGGTTCTGTTCATGCACACCAGGTTTGTGGCTCCTGCTGCTGTTGATGTGCCTGAATTATAAGCAGCTGCTTTGAAGTGTAGACTTGCCAAGTGTGTGGAATGCAGGAGTGTGTGTACACAGGGAGGGTGTTTTCAGACGCCAGAAAAAAAACGATATATTTTCTGTAATCTTTCCTTTTCATCTGTGCATTGATGCTCTCATCGCATCAGTGATTATGTTGCATTTGCAAAGTAAATTATCAGCTGCAGCTTTGATTTGTTGTTTTCTGATCTACAATGTTTTGTCTTAGGTGATTTGTCTTTGCACTCTCCCCTCTCCTTATTTCTTTTTTTCCACTAAAGCGCACTCCTGCCGTGCACCCACACCCCACTCATCTTCCCTGCGCCTCCTTGATTACTGTGACTGCGCCAAAGTCTATGGGGACCTCTCTTCATTACCGGCCCTCCACAGGCCTCCGCCGTCTCCAGGCGGCCCCTCTTCATTTAGCCCCGGTTGAGAGCAACGACTCAGCCAAATGGCTTTTCTGTCTTCCCCTTATCCAGGAATTTCAGCTTCCAATTAAAGCTAAATTGAACGAGCCCCCACCTTTTTCCCGCCCTTCCACCTCGACCGATGGCACTCCCATGATACCACAGATGAGATCCCCTCTTGGAGCCTGCCCTACCCGCTCAAACAAAGCACTGATCTGTAGACTAGACCCTTCACACAGTGTAATAACTTGCTCCAGTGTGTACCAGAGCTTTTTCCCCCACTAAATTATTCATGGTTCAACATAATTCACTCCAATTCCCCTTTATTTATAGTTTTCTCTCCTCATGTTGAGTGTATTAAGGCTTTTAGGTCAAAGAGTGTTGCAAAAATCAAACAGAAAAAGGAGGATACTCTCTCTACATCCCCTTTCCAGTGCTGCAATTACTGCTCACTGGAACAACATTTGCATTGCAGTAACTCTATAGGAAGTGGTTCAAATGGAAATTTGGCAACACAGGAAGTGCAGTTTTGTTGGCAGCCGCTGCGCAGCTCAATAAGTCAGCATGATTCTGACTCTCCTAATTGCAGGAGCGGCTACTAACAATAATTAAAAAGAAGGAATTGTATTTGATTACGACTTAGATCAAATCCACGGGAGCCTTCATTGAAATTCAAACAGGCGCTATTATTTCAACGGGGGTAACACTCACTCGCTGACCTTCACAGTTTGATAGATGGATTAAATGTTCTGAGCGTTGGAAAGCAGACTGTCCTCCCACTTAATAAGCTCAAAATGATGATTAATCTGTGAAAAGCACAGCGGAGCTCCTTTTTAATGCATGGGTAAATACCCTGGATTCAGCTGGGACCCTCCGCTCAGCGGGGGTGCTCTCCCTGTGCCTCCGATTGGTTGCTCAGAACCACCTCCTGTCACTTTAACCAGAAATGAGGAGTCATCTTGCTCTGTTAGTTTTTTTTCATTTATTTTAAATGGAGACATTTGCCGCTACCTCCAAAAGCCACGCTCCCAGAGCTCAGATTTAAGACCTGGACAGTCACCGGTAACGATAACTGCATTTGTAGCTATCTATCGGGTTTGAACCTCCGGCTCTGCGGCAACAGGAGCGGCCTGCTCCTGTTTCAGTTGTTATTGATGAGGTTTGGAAAAGGTCTAGAGCTGCTCTGTCCGCTTTGTGCCTCAGTTATTGACCTAGTGATTGATTTAGGTCCTCATAATTAGCAGGCCTAATTTAATCAAAGTGCAATTTAACAATACAGTCTGCTACGGCAAAGAGAACGGTGTCATTGATAGATCAGCTGAGGCTTGATAGAAAACAGGCACTTGCAGATGATGTATTCTGCACAGTGGGGAGCCCAGACACAGAGAGGAAGAGACAGATAAAAGTCAGGAGACAAGGAGGAAAAAAAAAATATTTTGACTTATTTCTTTGGATGTCACTTTTCAATTAAGGCTGTCTGCTTTTTATTGCTTAACATCTTGCTGCTAAAAACGGTGACGTGTACAAATGCACAGCATGATCTAATTTCTTTAACAGCATTAGAAAGTCAACTTTTACTGCAAGTTTTTCGTCGGAGCACAAACCTTTAATGCATTGATTTCATTTCACCCTCAAACAAGCTGGGGCAGATTTCAAGACTAGAGATTAATGCCACGTAAACAAGAAAGTTTGTTTAGCATTTGATGTTCACACTGGTCTGCCCAATATTAACACATGTACCTGCTGTTAGAAAAGGGTTTGGTATGAAATGCCAAAGCTGGGCAAATCTTGTTTCAAGCTTTTTCCTTTAGAGCTCTATTTCAACTTGGTCTTGTATAATCCGGTTTAGCACAAACAGCAAACATTCATTTATCCTCCATAATCAATTTTCAAACAGTTGGCACTTCCGTCACTTGCCTATGATACTACCGATACATCAATACCAAATCCGACTCCCTGATTGGTCAAAGTTCAACTGGTTTAACTTTCAATGCACGTTCAATGGCCTCACTTTTTATACATGGAGCCCAAAAAGGGCTTAAAAACATGCGTAGCGGCATGTGAACGCAAGAGTTTTGAAGCCGAAACACTCATACACCCGAGTTACTTTTCAATGAAAGTGGTCGCTTGAACCTGTGTTTCAAAGTCCGGTGTGATTGTAGCATGAAAAGTAAAAATTATTTACTCTGTAAGAATTTTGTCCTAAACATGTTTATAGTCAAACTATCCTCTTATGTATCTACCTTTATCCACCAAAAGGAACTGTCTATCATTCGATCGAAGGAAGTTTTTACCCTACTAACCTCAAAGGTGTCAGGGATAATGCAAGGACTAAAACATGTCAAATAAACCAATAAAACCTCACGAGTATAAGTTGAAGTAAAAATAGAAATAAAAGAGATAAAGTCTTAAAGGTATTCTTTTCCTACCTGCTGATGACCTCATTGGCTCTTCAATGGAATGGCAAACTGTTCAGGGTATCCCTCGCATAAGACCATCAGTTGCTAAGTTGAATCCAGCCAATTTGGGACCATAGCTGGGAATAATGTAGGTTTAGAAATTGGATGGACAGATGATGGCTTCCTGAATTTGTTGGGTTGTACCAATAGGCATTTGCAGCGCAAATGTTATTTTATTTTATTTTTTCCTGTGGGCATGCTTTAAGCAATAGGTTGTAGCAAGTACTTTTACAACAATGTGAGGTAATATATGGTAAGGGTGAAATAGGTGAGACACAGGCGTATCGTACGGAAGAAGTTGTGACGAGTGGTTTATTAATGACTAGTGTTGGGTAAGGGCATCGTACGACAGCATCACTCGTACATCAGAAGTGAGTGCAATATACAAAATACTTCACGATGCCCGTACTATATGCACAACAGTCGCTCCTTGAAACGGAATCTCAAGGGAATTGGAAGAGCCATCTATGATCTTCCATTGGCCTGGACAACCTAAAACCCACAGCACCCACACAGGTCAACCACTGTGCAGGTGCATGTGACTGTACCTTTAGGTGTGTTGTCCAAACTTGGTGATTAACCATCAGTGTAGATCCCAGTGTGTCATGGTGTTGACATACACCAAAGCCTGAACTCACTGTGCATATTTGCACACATTAATACCCAAAGTGTTTTCAGGGCTTTGTTGTGAACCAAATCTGGTGATGGACAACCAATAGTTAATGATGGCAGATGGAAAAGGCCGACATTTTTGAGTGCAAAAGTTCCATCCAATTTAACCTCAATTAAAATGTTTGGGCTTCATTTGGCTGTAATGACAGTTTTCCCTCTAAATGGGTGGACGGGCAAATTGTGCATGTACAGTTCACAAAGCTTTGACCAGGTCATCAGCATTTTGCATGCTGGTAAAGCTTATTGGAACCCCGCTGTTCAAATTTAGGTGAACATTTTTCTGCCCAACATCATAAAGTCTCCTCTAACTGCTGATTGAAAACGGTACGGCTTTGGCTGTGGTTAAATTGGGAAAGTATTAGTAATTGTGCTTTTAGGTTAAATGACCTGTAATAGGACCATTAGGAGTTATTACCAGCAGCTGTCTTTGTATGTCAGGGCCATTGTTTAGCGTGGCAGCACTGTGAAGCCTCATTTTGTCCTGTATTTTGTACAGTGTTTCGCCGAACTGCAATAACTGTAGCTAATGAGGCTACAATTAAGGGTTCTTAACCTTTTGAAAGGTATAGGAAATGTCTCCAACTCTGCTGTTTTTATATTAGTTAGCAACCAATTCTTCTCACATGTTACTAATGTTTGTATTGTTTTTCTAGGGGCCATATGCCACCCTGCTCAGTTAATGTTTCCAGATTTGCCTGGTCAAATTGGGATCAAGGGCCAGTCTCTTTACAGATTTTCTTCTTCCTTTTCTTGTTTCTCATATGAAAAAACCCAGTCTTAGCACGTTGCGGTCATTGGTTTTCTCTTGTTTTGGACATAACTCATTGTAAAAGAGCGTGAGAAACTGCAACAGGGACCTGCTCAGCTCACGAAGCTGTCACACAGATGTGGACCTCAGCCACAAAGGAAGAGGAGTTTCCACAAACACACCACCGTTCCCAACCTTCGAGCAAGTCCTTGTTAAGCCCTTGATGCCAAATGTGCTCACAGAAGGGGGTTGGGTGGGCATTCACCCCCTTTAGTCTAACAGCTACATGCTGTATGTGGCCTTGGGTAACGGCGTGACACGTGTACACACGCACACCCACAGTTACAGCAGGGCTTCTTAAGGACGACTGTTGATAGGGCTTGACAGCTCCTTAACATGCTGCCTTTGCCCCCGCCTTCGAACAGTGTGCGTTCGTGGAGTTCCACCTCCTGACCAAGCAGATGCTCCTTCCCTTCCTCCCGCTCCTCTTTTCCCCCCTTTGGCCCTCTTCCCTGTCTCGAACCTGCCAGTGCATTTGAAGCTAACAAGGCTCTGCACTTTGCAGCTTTCTGTCTCCTCCACCACCCTGTATTCCTCTGTCGCTCTCACTTACACAATTCTCAATAATCTAATGCTGCAGCTGTCTTCTTGCCAAACCCATAACTGTTGATATTGCTTCCTTTTTTTATATATTGTCAAAAGAAGCGTGTGGAAGTTTTTGGCCCCCGTTCAGGGCTTTGAGCGCCCGGCACTGCATGGCAGGAGGAGATAGTGATGTAGGATGGAGGGATGGATGTAGCCAGAGGGCAAAAAAGAGAGCAGGCTTGGAGCGAGAACCTCGGGGGAGCTGAAAAGCCCTGTTGCATTCCCACTCCGCTGGTTACCAGGGGATCAACAGGGTGCTAAAAGCACTCGGAGGAGGAGGAGGAAATGGATGGTTTGCAAAGAAGGAGTTCAGAGGGATGGAGAGATCAAGAAAAGAAGAAATGAACCTGCAATAAGACATGGAGACATTTTCCCTTTTATTTACCACTTAAAGCTCAAATCTGCCATCGACACAAGAAGAGACCCAAAATTGGGACGAATAAAAATAATAAACAGGCTTGCTTTAACTCAAAGAGACCTTTGTTCAGGAATAAAGAGACGTGGATTATGTGAAGTATGTGGATTTCTCACCACTAGTTTGTAATCCAGTGGTAATTCCATTAAAAAAATATATATATATTTTTATATTTTTTTTTTCCCTTGCAAGTTACAGACCAACTCTGAATTTTGTTTTGGTCCAAAAACTGCATCTGAATCGTGATTATAGTGAGTCAATCTGTATAAATTTCACAACAGGAGGTAAGAAAGACATACGTGACTCAGAGGAAAGACGGACATAGTCTTCTGCGTCCTACATAGTCGACTCCTGCATACCATGTCTGCAGAAAATTAAGGCCTCCTATACTGGTAAGGGTTACCAAGGCTACCAAGGGCTAAAATGAAACTTTCTTTATTTCTCACCCATTAGAATGATGACTAATATTTGATAGTTGGATAATCGTAGGTTACTCTAATTTACTCACAGGTGTGAATGTGAGTGTGTTTTGGTGTGTGATTTTTTGGTCCTGCGACAGACTGGCGATCTGTCCAGGATGTCCCCTGCCTTCACCCACGAGTGGCCGGGATAGACCCTGGCAGCCCTGTCACCCCGAAAGGTAAAAAAATAAAAATAAAAACGGGTTTAGAAGATGAACGAATGGATAATCACCCTTTTTTTGGGTACAGCCACCAAATTTACCATGGATCTTGAGGGCGTCCTACGGTACCTCGACACATGCCAAATTGAGTCCTAAATGATTATTTTAATAACCAGTTCCACTATTCACTTCACTAATACATTTTCCGTATGTTCTTTCATGGAAAAGGCTTCTAGTACATCCAGACACAGCAGAGAAACTCACTGTTAACACAGTGGAATACAAACTGCACCAGCAAGAGCTGTGATGTGTTATTTGCTTTAGCTAAATATTATGTCAGTGCGTCGCGGCTAAAAGCTGCAATACATTAACAGTTTTTTTTGTTGTTGAAAGAAACTGCAGATTTAGCTCTCCCACAGATGGCAAACTTCAGTGTCTATTGTGCATCAGCTTGATTACCTGAATCCTTTTTTTTCTTAATCCAATCTTTATTCTTTATTAAATGTGCAGTCTTTAAACACTTTATTTTTTAGTTTTTACTCGTTGTTTTCTTTACACAATTCTCAGTCTTTTGTTGTTTTTTGGGTCATTTTTCTTCTTTGTTTTTTTTTTTTTTTTTTTTGATTTTGCACAGAATAAAAAACCTGAATACAGTTCCCTGATTCAATGTGCTCTTATCCATTTGGTGCATGATTTGATGTGATTTCTCTGTCATTTTGACTCTGTAAGAGGTAAACCATCGTTTTCCAACTCAGAGGAAAACCGTCCTGTTTTAAAACCTGAAGAGCCCTCAAAATAAATAATGCATTTATTTGTCTAGGAACACATTTTCAGACAAGCGTCGAGCAGCCAGTTTGATGCGCGTCGAGGGACAGGGCTTGGGACGTTTATTTTCCAAATTTTTTTACTGTCGCGACTTATACTCCTGAGTGACTTCTAACCTGAAAAATATGGTAGTTGGAACCCATTAGACCTCTCTAGTAAATGTCAGCTAGTTGTTTTTTGGAAGGGTTGACAAATATAGCTTTGTTTTTGCAATGAAAAGAGCTTGTATTTAGGATTTCTTAATTGGGGGGTGAAAATCTTTCTATTATGGGGCCAGTGATCTCCCCATTGCCCCCCTTGGCTCCACCCCTGAAGTCTTCTCCATTTCTTTCCTTAATATAGACCTTTTTTTTTGCGTTCACATTTTTCTTTTTCCTTTGAGCTCAAATCTCTGTTAACCTTCTTCGTCATATTTATTCTGTCTTTATCCCTCGGTGCGCGTTTCCTCCCCCCATCACCGTCCGTCTCCCATCTTTATGTATGGATTTACCACAGGTGGCTGATTCCCCCAGTCCCGGAGGTATAGAGGTCTGTGCTAAAGAAGCTGAGTCTGCCCCCTCCCCCCAGTGTTGAGCTTTCTTCATAAGAAAGCTTTGTGACACCCCCCCCCCCCCCCCCCCCCCAACTCAACTGACGTGTAATTAAAGGCAGAGGTCAGCGGCCGACCTCATACCAGACGCTTGCAGAGCAGACAGGTGGAGTTGGGTCTTTTTAAGGGAAACTGCCAATGAAAATTTCATGGCCGCCACCTCCACACCCCCATCCCACCCTTTTACCCCCCGACTGTAATAAATAAATTGGAGTCTCGCTGCGTCACCTGCCAGCGTCGCCAAAGACGTCCTGGACTTTGAATGGGATTGATTCTATTTCCATAAGGAAACTGTAGAGCCCCCCCACCTACACCCACCTGCACCTTTGTGTGTGTGTTGGGGGTGGGGGGTGGGGGCATTTGGTTGACATTTTAGTCAAAGAGACGGGAAAAAGGAAAGGTGAGGGGTGAGGGCGGGGAAATAGCAGAGGCTAACAAAGCGTTTCAGCAGACCCTCCCAAGGTGGCGATGTGCGCTCTGAATGCTGACAAGCTCACACACACACTGACAAACACACATGCACACTAACACACACACACACACACACAGTTACTAACAGGACTCGGAAGCCGAAAGTGAAGTTAAATGGAGGAATTTCGATGCTCAAGAACTTCACGAAATCTTCAAAAGATGATTAAAGAAAGATGAACCTCGCCCGCCTGTGTTACATGTAGGATGTCACGACTGCATGCAGGCGTCCCACCCGCTCATACCATGTATTAATGAAGATTTTTATCCTCCATTAAAGACAGCACGAAGCCTTACCCTCATACCAGCACCTCGTTAAGTCATCAGATGTCTAAAAGCCAGCTCTGCTGCCTAATGGACCTGAAGGAAGACGACCGTCTCCCTTTTTTTGCTCCCTAGTCTGAGGCTTCAAAGGCATCTGCTCCACACCCCTTATGTCATTTCTTTTAAGTGTTTTTTATTTTTTTCTAGTGCAAAAGTTTTCTCATCTTTGTCAGGTCTTCAGTTTAGGAAGGTGGCTAGAATTTTCTGCAGATATTTAGACTAAAACTTATGAGAAAAAAGTGGAAGCAAGAGAAAAAGAGATGTAAGCACACTCATGTTAAGGTTGTAGATGTTTAACTATATTGGTGTCATATTTAATACAGGTATTTCTGAGACCCGTATCTCCTTAGCATTATGAAAACATTCCCTAAAGTCCATCTCCAGCTGTCTTTTGATCTTTTTTTAAAGTGTTTTAATAGAATGATGCTATTTTAGCCACATTTCTTTTTAAATTCTTGTTTTTCTAGGACATAGTTATTGCCAAGCAGCGATAGTTCTTTAAAAAATTTCCCTCGTAGTTGTGGTCAGGACCATTGGTGGGTGTAACATAAATGGCGAGCAATATTGGAGCTATCCAGCCGTACAGTTTTGAGCTAGGTGCCAGCTTGGACAAAGACGGACATGGATTTAGTTGGAACTTTTTACCTGACCTATCGTAATTTCTACCTTGCAAATATTCTTTTTTAAACAGCATGTTTCCGTCTGCTCCTGATAAGCAATAATTTGAATAGAGAAATATTCAAAGATGCAATTTTAAGCTTAATTTTCTTAATATACGTCCTCCATCATCAGAAAAAAATATAACTAGAACTTTTTAAAAACACAATGGGGTCCTAAAGAACCAATTGTCTATAACGTGGTCCATGTTTTCTCCCCTGTAGTTCATCAGTAGTAGAGTTTTCCTTCTCATTTCATTCCTTAAAATCTCCAAAACACTTTTGGTAGGAAAGGTAAAAATAACTTATCTGTTGTATTTCATTTTTGTAAATAACTACTTTCTGTAGTAAAAAAAATGCACATGCTGTTGAAATGAATACTGGATAAAACATTTAAACCATATTAAAAATGTGTGTTGAGACAGTTGGTTTGCTCTTAAACACTCAATATTTTAACTGACATTGTTATGAGCAAAAACGTATCAAATCACCCAATGTATCGTAAATCATACCTTCTAAATCTCAAAAAAACATATTTTTTTTTGTGTTAATGGAAGAATTGTTATTTTTTGTGTCTATAGGAAGAGGAGGCAGAGGAGCAAAGCACGCAGGAGCTACGGATTGAGCGGATAGAGCCAGTCGGGAGGGCTGACTCCTCCCTGGATCACTCACCTTTGCTAAATTTTGAGTGAGTGACCCTCACCTGCATATCTTCTCTCTCAAATGTAATGTCTATAGTCCTGCTATTTATACCTGCAAAGAGCGTAAAGACAATCGGCCACTGAGGCCGAGAAGCTCCTCCAGGAGCAACATGGCACACGAGTGCGGTGACGTTTGCCCCCGTTCATTTGTCTTCACGTCTATCTCCGCAAATGATCCCCCTCCCTCCCTTTACACTTTTTTCCAATTAATTTATTTTCTTAATGCAGCCTGATCTTAATCACTTAATTGGAATCTCTATTTAATCGACCCGGAGGTCCACTGGCCGTACTTTGTGATGGATGACTTTATAAGGGGAACACGATGCAGTCCTCCTCCACCCCCTTCGTCCTTATCAGCCTCTCATCATGTTTGACTGTAATGCTTTATTTTTTTAGATTTGCTCACCCCCCTCCCCCTTTTATATATTTATTTCTGCATGTCTCCCCCTCCTTTCTTCTTCCTGCTGTCGTGATTCATCACCGTCCTGCAGAAGCATGCTCAAGCCGGTCCAAGTGTCCAACGACGGGGGCCCCCTGGGGATCCACGTGGTCCCTTTCAGTTCACAGGATGTCAGGTAAAAAGGAAGACCGTCTTAAAGCTGCTTACTGTACAAAACATTGATTATATGTGACTGTTTTTTATTTATTTTTTACTTTTGACCAATAAGAAGTGTCACTGACAGAGTTCAAGAAGAGGAATACACTTCAGTTTATGGTTATGCTTGAAATAGTTTAGGACGGAGCAAGTGGCCAGATGTAATCTAACTAAAAGCCTGTGTAAAGCACAGAGCCCCTGCTGTACGCCTCCGGGACTGGCAGCCTTCCAAAGGGGGAATGTGGCGACTCAGCTCTGGGAAAGGGTGGCGGGGAGGAGGTGAAAAGGCAGAAGGAGAGGAGAAGATGAGATGGGACAGCTTTTGACGGAAGATGTCATTGAGAGTGGAGGGGGGGACTCACCAGCACACTGTAACTGCATTAAAAAATGTCTGGATGCTATCTTTAGCTGTAAACTCTTGTTGATGCTTCTGTCACTCATTTGTCTGCTACATAGTCGGTCAAGACAGTTAAAAGAAATCATTTATAAAAATAAAACTTCCAAAAATACTGTGGGACTCTAATGAAGGGGCGGAGCTAAGAGATAAAGGGGGCCTAATCTTTGAATTTATATTAGGCTCTTTTTTACAAAGATTAAGAAATTATCAATACAAACTTTTTTAGGCATTTTTAGCAGCACCTCAGCTAGAAGATCTGCTGTATTATTAATAATAACAGTAACAAAAAATGGCCGCCCTCTCTACAGTTTTCATTTGCCCCCCTCCAAAGTTGTCTGCCCCCCCTGTAACACCCATACAGGTCAACCTCCATAGGGGTACTGTCCATGTGATTGAGGCCTTTAACCAAGAAGGATGGGTTGGTGGATAAAAACGACTGTCCGTTATGTATTCTTTTGTCCAATATTCATGTATATAGCACACCTTATGAAAATTATCAACTTTTTTGCCTTTCTTCATCATGAATCTTGTCACTACCACCATCATAGCATCGATCTATGTTGGGAAAAGGTTTTGTAGCTTATTTCGTAAATATTGTTAAAACAACTAAGAGCTTCATGACTGAGAAGTCACCTTTGCCTTCTCGAAACAACACATATCAGTTGTTTTCAGGTTTATTTATTTTGAAATTGTTGCTATATTTAAAGCAAATTCATATGTCTCGAAACAGAAATACTTGCAAAAGACATTATAGAATTTATTAATCATGTCTCTATTTTTGATTTCGTGTTATGGTGAAAAAAAGAAAAGAAAATTTGCTGAAATTTCCTTTTCTTTTGCTGTTTTGATTAGGTATTACTAAATAGATGCTCCTTGAAATTGTTACAAAAACAGCTTATTCCAAATCTCTGACATAGCAATTATGATACCCTGTCCCGTGCATTATAATGAAAACCTAAGATAAAACAAAATCCAACATCATTGTATGGGACATGAGTAATGCTGCATTTCCAGTAAGTTTCCTCTCCATCAGCTTTGGTCAGTGCTAATAGCTATCAGAGCCTTCAATTAAATCCAGCCATGATAAGACTTAGTGTCTGCTCAGTGGGTTGATGTTAATGGCCTGATGCGGCTCTTTCCTGTGCGCTATTGGCTGGGAGGAGAGACATTAGGTTTGGTGGGCTGTCATTAGTGTCTAGACCAGGGCCAGAGGGGTCAGGAAGTGAAAAAAAAAAAACAAGAAAGAACAAAGAATGGAAAGCATAAATAAAACGATGCAACAAACGAGAACCTGAAGGCGCCCATGATCTGCACCGACAGGAGAGAGCTTACAGACTCTGACACTCCAGCCACAAACACTGATCCTCTCCTGATAATGAGCTTAAATCTAAAAACTTTGTGACTGAGTACTCTTTCTTTACAGACAGTCTTGCAGGTCAGCCTTTAGGCTACATTCACTCCACCCTCGACAACACCATTATTCTTAAGGAAATGCCTGTGTAAAGTCTATGTGAACACACGTTTCAGGCTTTTGTGTTCAAAACTCACATTCATGCATAGCTACGCAAGTTTTTAAGCCAATTTTGGGGCTCTACCTAAAAAACGCCGCGTTGCAATTTAAACCAGGCGAAACTTTGACCAATCAGGGACTTAGATTTGGTAGTGGCGTATGGATGAAGTCCCTTTTTGTTAATGTAAGAGCCAACCGTTTCAATTATTGATCATGGAGGAGAAATGAGTACATTTATAATGTGCAGTTTGTGCCCAGCAGAATTCTATGACACCAAGTCTTTCATATATCGGAATGGAGCTGGGAAAAAAAAGGCTAGAACAAGATTTGCACCACTTCAACATTTCGCACAAAGTCTTTTCCATCTGTAGGTGGGGGATATGCACTAGTAAACAGTAGAAAAGAAAAAAAAGAAGAATCCCTTCCATGCTTGTGCAGTGTGCACACCATGGGCTAAACACATGGTCAACAATCTGGGTTTAGCGTCTTCAAGAACACACATCATATGCCCGGTGTGAACGAAGCATTAAAGTCACACTCCGATCATCTTTTGATCTATTTTAGAAGCATTTGTAGCCAAAATTAAAAGCCCTGTGTGGTTTTTGTAATTCCTACAAAGCGGTCCTTCTCATTCCTGAGAGCTCTCTGTTTACATGCTCTCCCGTTAGCTCACAGCCCCTGACAACATCAACATATCATTACCGGTGCATGAAGCAAAACAGGGAGCTTGTGGCCCACCCAGCACATTTTCTAGGTCACACATCCAATCTTTGATCAAACAGGATATTTTGTCTACTCCTGTTCACAGCAATTTAAAGAAATACTCATGATCATGAGAAAAACACCATAAGAAATATTAAAAACACGGTTTTCATCAGAGTGGGTCTTTCAAGAGCTCTGCACACAGTCTCCCAGCTTAATGAACGTCCAGTTCCGTGGCTAGTTTCAATTGTAAACAAACTCCGGCTGTAATTGCCTCGCATAAATGGATTCTGATTGGAATTATTATTTGATTAAAGTCAGTGGAGGAGAGCAGGTGGCCTCCTTCAAATCAGCTCCTCTGTGCTGCAGCCACAAGGTGGAGTAGAACTGCAGACTTGTGGGAGGATGCTGATTCTCATTGACGGGGTTAAAATGGGACATAGAGTCTGGGGAGACTCTTTTACAAAGTCCCGGTTCTTAAAGAGACTTCTTTAAAGATGTCCTTTAGAGTTCCATACTTCTCTGAGAACCTTGTCAGTAGAGAACTGAGCTAGTTGTACTTTAAAGTTGCTATAGTGTTCATTCCACATCTTTTGAAATCTTAACAAGATCTCTCTCCCCACCTCTCTTTGTTTCGGCTAGGAACACTTATCAGGGTTTAGACGCGCTGTAATATTCATCTTCCTTGTTTTCAACCCCTCTATTCAGAGATAAACAGTCATGTCAACCCACGCTGTATCTGCAATTACTCTCTGCTCAGCAGCCTTAAGCCGGCCCGCTAATGCAGGATCAGACACAGAGGAGAGCTCCTTTGTGATCTTTAATTTCAACCCGTTGCTTCGCCTTTTCCCCCTGTCGAGGAACCGAAACGAGCGTGGACGCCCACATCAGGTGGCCAATTACAGCAATGTTCTGGAAATGTCCGTGTTTGCCTGCAAATGCTGAAGAGCTCCAGAAATCTAGTCTTTGTGTTCGTGGTAAACAGGGTCAGGACGCCAGTGTCATTCTCTGCACCCGAAGAACTGTAAGAGTACCAACACTCCGGGCCTGGGATGCCGATCCAAGAATGTGTTCTTTTGAATACTTGTTTAGCCTATGTGTTCACACTGGACAAGCAGGGAGGGGCTTCTTCTTCTTTTTCTACTGTTTACTAGTGCATATGTGCCACCTACAGTTGGAAAGAGCCTGTGCAAAGTGTTGTAGCTGAGCAAATCTTGCTCCAGTCCAGAATTGGTGTCATGTAATTATGTATGATTGTCCCACTAATCCCAATTATTAATTTCTCTCCCACGATCAGGTTTTTAACAGTTTGCACTTTCGTAAAAGTTAAAAAGGATGCCATCCAAATGTGACTACCAAATCTGAGTCCCTGATTGGTCAACTTTCAATGCGTGGTCAATAGCCGTGTCTTTTCTTTGTAAAGCCATAGAAATGCGTAATGACTAAAATACGCGAGTTCTGATTGTAGAAGGCCGAAACTTGTTTTACGTGTGTTTACGCAGACTTTTCATTGAAAGAGGGTTGGGGTTGAGGTTGAGCTGACTGGTAGGGGTACCTCCTGGACCCCAGGAGAGGTGGTCTGGGCGTGTCCCACGAGGTCGTGACCCGATGCACACTGGAGAGACTACGTCTCTCGAGTGAAATCTCTCTTGTGGAAGTGGGTGGCTAAAGAAAAGTCTGGTTATCATTTCTTAGACCTTCCCTCCGCGACCTGTGAGTCAGCCATCCATAGAGCACCACCCATATGTCAAATCCGAGTTCCTCAATTGGTCAAAGTTTGACCCGGTTTAACTTTTCCCATGTTTTCAGTGACGACGCATTTTTTACGTAGAGCCCTAAAATTGTCTTAAAAAGTTTTACATAGACTTCAATGAAAGTGGTCGCTTAAACGTGCGTTGCCAAGGGCAATGTGAACGTAGCTTAAGAAGCCTTTCAGTCCGAGTGGAGCGTATTTTTGCGTCACAACTTTTCCCTTTTCGAATAATCTTCCAAACTTTTTGTCAGCGTAAGCTAGAAGGACAAACATCTGTAGAGAAAAAAATCAAGCTGCTACCTCAGGTCTATCACTCTGGAAGTGTTCAGTGTGGTTTTGCTGTGCTGCTGTGTGAGCACACATCTCTTTGCATGCGGTTATCCGTAGGGCCTAGCTAAAGCCCCAAAGGAGCTCACTGATGTTGCTATTTAAAAGGGGGATGGAAGGAGGGAGGGGGGGGCGTTTGAAGGTAGGGGTTGGCTCTTTTGAACGGATTGCTTGAATGGCTTGTGGTGTTTATTACAGCACCGTCGGCTTCATCTTAAGCTCGGGGGAAGGCAACTGTAGCGTTCTCCTGGAAGCCAAAAGATGATCTGCGAGCGCTGGATTATTTCAGACAGTCTGCCGATCAGACCTGCTCACAGAGAGTGAGGCAGAGGGAAGAAGGACAGACGTACAGGCTTAAAGTCAGCTTTTTATTTTTTTTATCCAAGCTCATGCGTTGAAAGTAAACTTTTCCACAATAGGAAAACTTTGCAAGCTGATGTAGTATGCAGGCACTGGTACATCAACAGTTTTCCATTCCAAAAAAATTGAAAATGCCCAAAATATCCCAAATCTCTCTGTCTTACTTTAGGTGTGTCCATTGACTGTATAGAAGAACTGGACTGAGTGAAGCCAAAATTCCATAGACTTATATTGAGAAATAGTCAAAGATCTTCTTGCTAATCATAATTATTTTTTCATATGTTTTATGTTGTGGGAGTTATTCAAGTTATAAACTGGGCAATCAGACGCTTCAATCAAAGTAGGTGGTCTCAAGTCAGTTGTTCAAAAAGTTTGATTAACAGATTTTGTGTAGCCCTTTTACAAGTGGTAGGGGTGTGGCCTTCTGACAAGCTCACTCCTGAATGGTGA
Organism: Oryzias latipes; assembly: GCF_053564925.1. Classification (NCBI taxonomy): domain Eukaryota; kingdom Metazoa; phylum Chordata; class Actinopteri; order Beloniformes; family Adrianichthyidae; genus Oryzias; species Oryzias latipes. Next base: position 12,524,605 of record NC_136256.1, on the reverse strand, counting down.
GAGTGGTTGCCATAGAAACAATCACTCTGATGGACCAAACTCCACTAACTCACATTGTTTGGTTCCAAATGGCAGCATCCGTACGGCAAAAAAATGGCAACTGATTAACTTCATTTGATTAATGCTGAAAGTAAACCATTTTCTGCGGGTGACGTCACACTCACTCAGGCCAGTTCTCATAGTCAATGGCTGTGTCGAAACTATCTTTCCGTGCAGATTGTGGAAACAAAACCAGTTGTAAATGTCACCATTTCTGCCTGAACGAGTCCTAAAAAAGACACTTGCAACGCTTGTGTAATCATTTTCAGGACTCAGGGTCTGCTTGTGAGACGTCTGGAGCCCGGCGGGAAAACTGAGCTGGAGCGTCTCTTCCAGGAAAATGACTGCATCGTCAAGATAAACCAGGGGGACATCCGCAATCTGCGTTTTGAACAGTAAGTTTGCAAACAGGACATTTCACAGGACCATTCCCCTGCTGGGAGAAGACAGTGGGGAAAAAACTAGATTGGCATATCAAAGTCATTTCATGAATGTATTTATCAATTTTGTCATCAATCAATTTTATATTTATATATATATATATATATATATATATATATATATATATATATATATATATATATATATATATATATATATATATATATATATATATATATATATAGAACTGATTGTGTATTGATACACGTTTGTATGTGACTTTTATATCTTTCAACTTAATTTATTATTAAATTTTTTAATTTTAATTGTCCTTAATTTTTTTAAATGAACATTATTTATTCAGTGATGTCCCATAATACCTACCTGATCCAGTTTCATCTATCTATCTATCTATCTATCTATCTATCTATCTATCTATCTATCTATCTATCTATCTATCTATCTATCTATCTATCTATCTATCTATCTATCTATCTATCTATCTATCTATCTATCTATCTATCTATCTATCTATCTATCTATCTATCTATCTATCTATCTATCCATCCATCCATCCATCCATCCATCCATCCATCCATCCATCCATCCATCCATCCATCCATCCATCCATCCATCCATCCATCCATCCATCCATCCATCTATCAAACCATCCATCCACGTATCCATCCTTCCATTTCCTGAAATATATTGTTCTGAATGCTGAAAGACTTTCTTCGAAATGATAAGTCATTCTAAAAGTGTACTGTTAAAGTGACTTGGCCAGTTGGAAAACAAGATTTGGTGGGACAAGAAATCAACCGGCAGTTGACAGTGTTGTGGTTCCGGAGTCGGACCTGAGCCCCCCCCCACAGCTGAGCAATATAAACCAGAAATATGAGCGTGTTCCACTAATAGCTCACAGTGACCTGCAATACTTCAGCCTCACTTCGCCCTGTGACCCACAGCTGATGCATTTCCACTGACTCACTGCTGCCCTTCATTTCCCAAAGTGGGGTGAATATGTAAGCCTGGCACTCCTCCACCTCCATTTAGCCAGAGCCACCTTTCCTCTCATGGACATGAATGTGAAGATGCCATATGTGCCAAGCTGGGAGGACATGCCGTCCTTGGTTGTCTTCCACCTAATCCACTCCAGGTTGATGACAAGAACGAACCCCGAACTCCTTGATGTACGACTTCAAATTTATCCCCAAAAATCTGGTTAGAGTTAATTATTTTGTGTCTATTTTCAATGCGGACTCTTCCACCTGCACACTTATGTACAATATAGGAAGATTATACAGACTCCCCCCTGCCCCTCCCAGGGTTTGTCATGATTGTACCTCGCAGAGAGTGACAATTGAAAGTGATAGCCTAATCTGCTTGGATTGTTTTGCTTGGGTAAATATTTTGAGATGCTTCATCTAAGTGAAGGTAATGATGCGTTGATGGCGATGATTTATATTCAATGAGGCTCAGGTGGAGGCTGATTGCCGGAGTGATGTCACTGCGCATGTGGGGACTCTAGAGTGGAAGCTCAAGCACGAATCTACGGGGCTTTTTCTTTCAAAATACTATTAAAAATAAAACTAATCGTACTTGGCTAAACCTCTGTGACACCCCTTTAAAGAAATGAAGTCAACTGGCCTACAAGCATTTAAATTGAGTTTTGGGGTTGTTATGGGGGGATTCTAGACAAATCAAGTCTGAATCCAAACGTCCTAACTTGCCCGGGGCCCCATATGTCACAGAGTGGCTCTTTCTTAGTCAGTCTATCTATATGCTAAGTGTAAGTGGTAACCAGGATAAACCCTTGACTGGAAATAATTTTGACCTCTTGTCTGAGCTGATTTGGTTCAGTTAGGTTTCTCGGGGACAGCCAAAGGTTCTACAGTCGGGACCTTAGATGGGCTCTTTTCGTGACAAGAAGTGCTCTGGGTTCTTATCTAAGGCCAGAACATGCTGGTTGGATGGGTAATAAATGTGGCTCTGAGCTGTTTGGGGGTGTCCTTCCATTTTCCACATGAAAGTGGGGAGAAAAGCCAGCCCCCACATCTCTGAACAACAGGGGAGTGGGTTTATAAATTGATGGATTGGTAGAAGAACATTAAAGACAAAGTGTCCTTTTTTATATTCTCTATTAAAAGAATAAAGTGAACTTGTTTACTTTAAGTTTCTGGAACACTGTGCGCTGCAGGATTTATCCTCTATTTGATCATTGAGTCAACTCATGCTCGCTCATCATAAACTCACCACCATTTCAATTGAACTGGATTTCAGACAAAACAAAAGGGGAAGCTCTATATCTATACAGTGACTGGACTCTTCATCAGAAGAGGTGCTTTGCAGTGGTCCTTTGGAGCCTCGCTGGTTTACAGATTTTTTGTGTTTTTTGTGAAACTTCTTTTTTTTACAGGTCACTATGTTTTGTATTCTGATTGGCTGTAGACCTTTGTCAAATAAATCCCTTCCAACCCAGGTACAGAATGGGTTCTTGTATAGAATGCATTCAGTTTGCAAAATGTACATGAATCTACGACTTTGAGCAGATCTTTATTTTCCTTCAATATATTTTGCACTTAATTATCTATCATTTGAACTTTAAGAGTTTTAACAAGAGAGAACAGTTTAAAAAGATGTACTAAATGTGCAGCGAGGGGTTTAACAGCCTTAAAACATGTACAATCCTACTTCACGAAATTCACCATTCGCAGATTATTTTTAATAATGCAACCTACTTAAACGAAGGAAGTAAGGTTATAACTTCATTGTTCCTCTAAAGTCATCTTCCAACTTAAACAATGACAATTTTTCTGTTGAAAAGCTAAAAGGTTTGATTTCCCAAAAGGGGGTCGTTCATCCAGTTGTGACTGTATATCACCCAACTATTGCTAATACTAACCTCATCCCCCCCTACTGCCTTTCAGTACCTTTTGACTCTATTTCTCCAAAGCTAGGATAGTACATCATCGTATGTGTACTTCTTATGATGTTTAAGCTCATTCAATGCAGTCGATGTGACATTTTTCCTTTCTGTCTGTTTGTCCTATTTCACCCGCAGAGCCCAGAACATTTTCAGGCAGGCGATGCGCTGCCCGGTCATCGTCTTCCACGTGGTCCCTGCAGCCCTCAAGAGGCAGTACGAGATACTGACGGCCCACAAGGAGATCGCTTCCCCCCAGTCAAACAGGGTCCGCTTTAGCCAAGACTCTCAGCATCCAGGCTACAGGTCAAGTCTAGTTGGGGGTTCTTCAGCCAGATCTGGATCCCAGTCCAGCAGCAACCACAGGTGGGTTTTCTTTCAAAAGACATGGATGGATCGAAGCAAAGTAAATGACCTAAAATATTGGCGTTTCTCTGTAGCCACCAGTGCCCGCTTTCAGAGAGCACTCCTGAGACGAGCCGCCGGTTTGCCACTTTACCCCCCTCTTTGATCTCTAAGACGCCTCCCTCCTCGTCGCCCTCCCTGCAGCGGAGGATAAGCACAAATTTACCCAACACATCCTTCCTGAATAAGAGAGGTCGCAGGTTCAACGTCCAACTGAAGAAAGGTACTGTAGTTTTTAGAATTTAAGTTTCTTTTTGCATAGTTTGGCAGAAGGTATGACTTGTGCTCAGGTGCAACTTATATGTGTTTTTTTAAATAAATAGAAAAAACCACTAGAGGACACTGTAGGTGTCCACATCAGCATTTGCTACTGACAGCAACGCAGAAGAAAAAAAGCACTGCTCATTGTGAACCTACCAGGCATGTAAAGTGCTAAACCGGCATTCTTGATCGTGCTTTTGGCATACACTAGATTGTAACTACCAGACACTAGCACATGTATTCACAGTTGGAAGAGGCTTGATGCACAATGTCAAAGTGGTGCAAATCTCGTGACTCTTGCTCCAGGCGTTTTCTTTCTCAATCTGTGTTTTGATAAAAAAAAAGACTTGGTGTTGTGGAATTCCAGGCGGGTACAAAACCGCAATCATTATTTCTTCTTCATGATCAATCCTCAAACGGTTGGTACTTCCATGTTTTGAAAAGGATGCTACTCATACGTCACTACCAAATACGAGTCCCTTTCAACACACGTTAACACTTAAAAAGTTGCGTAACGATGCATGAACGCAAGAGTTTTGAACATGTAACCCTGAAATGGGCATATGCGTTTGTTTACCTAGACTTTTTACTGAAGGTGGTCGCTTGAATTTGCATTTCCAATTCTGGTGTGAATATAGCGTTATGCTGATGAGTTTAGTGATTTGACGGGAGATAAAGAGTTTAGTTGACTTGTTAGCGCGTTCTTTATGTTATCTCAATAAGTGGTGATAGATATGTTGTTCCATTCTGTTGATATGATTTGCCTTTCAAGATGAAATTTACACTCTTGTTCCTGTATTTTGCTAAATAAAGTTCTCCAAAAAGTGCAACTTATATATGATTTTTTTCTTCTTCAACTTTTAGTGCGGAAATTATGGTTTAGACAAATGCTTGACCGGATAAACATTTTTTTTGTAGCCAGTCTAATACGATTTGACGGTATACAAACTTTTGATCATGAAGAAAAACAAAACAATTTTTGTGAAGTTTTTCAACTTTTTGCAAAGATTTTGATTCATTAAACATCAACTTTGAAACTATAGAATCGAGAATGAGTTCATTGTTTACTAAAAAGGCTTCCTTTATGATTTTCCTCATTTGAATAAAGGATCCGTCCAATTTTTGTTTAAGGTAAATTGAATAGAAGTTTAAAAAAACTTTATTCAATATCGTAGAAATATATTAATCTTTCCTTCACGACCCCTCTGATCCAGCTGATGTTCATCTCCTCAGTGGACTTGGACCAATCCCTGCTCTTGGAGCAGTTTTGTACCGCAGTGGTGGACCAGCCGCCACATCCCGAGTCACATTCATCTGTTTGTGGCCTTTGGTTTTAAAGGAATCTAGTGCCAATACAGCGCCGGGGCGCTCTTTTTTTCCGTAACGGAAAGAAACAGATGTTTGGTTGGAAGCTGGCAAAGAGGTCTCTGCTGTGAGCGTTGGGGAACAGCATGGCGTGTGAGGGCAGCAGCGCAGGCTAAATGCGACACGCTCAGGGGAAAAGCATTCACAAGCTGCTCTAATGCGTTTGGTGGAGGCTTCTGAGCGCTGCCTGCAGAGCTCCTTCAGAGTGTGGGCCTCGTCGAGGAAACTCGGACTGCTTTTATTTGTTTACCATACAATAAATCTCTTTTCGTGGGTTCGGGTCTTTCATTACACTGAAGTCAGGGGGAAATGTTGGTGCACCCCCAGCTGTTTCTAATAATTCCGTTTATGTCCACATGCTCCTCCGTTTGCTGTGTCAAAAGCTATGTGCGCTTTCCCAACTGTGACAAGTTCAAACATCATGTTTGGGATGTAAAGAAGCTTTTATTTAGATAGAAGGGAGAATTCTCGAGACATACGTTTGAATGTTGATAAGCCGGAAACTTAGAAAGCTCTAAAGTCCTGAAGGGCCGAAAGGAAATGTGACTCCGAAATGTATTTTGACATTTCCTTTCGATGACTATCAGCTTTTATCACGGCTGCAGCGCTTTTAGGCGAGCGGTTGTTGACTACGTGTAATTGTTGTCTCTCACTCTAAGTGGCTCGAGTGAATCTTGAATGACAAATGAACAAGAGTGCCGTGATGAAATAATTCGGTTTGCAAAGGACATCTTTGCTCCATGAAGTCACTGTAATGTGACCCAACCTCTACAAATGTCTCACCACTTGATCGGCTCGATTGGCTTAGTTAGTGTTCATATTTCAACCATCATATTTTCCACACTAAATGTCATACTTAAAAGCACTAATTTAAAAAAACAAAACAATATAATCCGGAGCACTTTATATATGAATTAATGCTGGTTGTGTTTACCGATTTTGTGAGGTACAAGGCGCTTAGATGTTATTGTAAACATGTAGCGGTATCCGACTGTGTATTTTTTTTATGTGTTACTAATAAGGTTGGGAGTTGGCGTAATATTTGTTTTAGCGACATCAGTCTGCTTTTTTACGTGTTGAAAACAAGGTTGGAATTTACAAGTGTAGTACATTTTTTAAAGTGGCTAACATGAAGCACTGTTGGACTGTTTTTTTTTTTTGTTTTTAACATGCTGCTAACAATGTTTGTGGTCAGCGTTGTGACTGTAACGTTTGTTTTTTGAAGCGGTAAATCTTGCTAATCTTTGTCCAGGCTTTTTTCGTTCACTGCTCTATTCCGATATATGGAAGTCTTGGTATCATAGAATTCCAACTAGGAACAAACTGCAATAATTAGATTCCCCTCCATGCTTCATTTTCAAACGGTTGTTACTTCCATCAACGAAAAGAGACGAATCCATAGGTCACCACCAAATCCTAGTCTCTGATTGGTCAAAGTTCAAGGCCACGCATTTTGTACGCAGAGCCCAGAAGCAGTCGAAAACGTAGCTACGAATGAACGTGAGAGTCTTGATCGCGAAAGCCCGAAACATAGACTTTTTTCAGAAGTGGCAGCTTGAACTCATGCTGCGGTGGGTGGTGTAAATGTATCTATGGAGTGATCACCTTGCTACCCAACCAGTAAATAGTGGAGGTCATCTGTATTATTTGACTGTGTCTGAGCAAAGAATAAAAAACAAAATAGACTTGCATTCTAAGAAGATAAAGTTGGAAAAGACAAGTTAGGATTTGATAGCAGTATCAGCATATGTTTTCGATTTAACCCTAGAACAGTTGTGGGGTAATTTTTACCTGATATAATATACCCAACAAAAAGTGCCTAAAACACAGTTTAAAACATGACAACACATGACGAATTAAAGTGGTTTTCTTTAATTTTTTGCACTGTGGTATGTGCAAAAAAATGAAAAAGAAAAACATAGGAAGTTCCTAAAAACATGCTCAAAAATGACTGAAAAATTAGTAATTTGAGAACAAATAATTCTTAAAAAATAATAAAAAACGATTCTACAAACTTGGTCTTTGGTCCACCCATTTCTGGGACATGTGAGACTTCGCTGGTGAAGGCACAGACTCTTTGACCCGCGGCATACTGAAATTCATGTAAATAGTTTTGCTCTGGTGAAAATCAACCAACGATAGTGCTCTAGGGTCTTTTAGTAATATCTACCAATGCACTCTCTCCCCCCAAATTTTGTACATTTGTGAACTAAGATTTTTTTTTTTCTTAAATTGCATGTGAAGCCATTAATTATTACTATTTATACCCAAAAAAGTTTCGCACAGGAAAATGACACAAACTATAACTCCTTTTGAACCATCAAACTGCCTTCAAACAGAGCAAAGAACCTCCACCAATTACTTCATTTTGCATTCAGTCTGTCAGGCGTCACAAACAAACTATATAAATAATATTCTACATAAAACATGACTTCTATTCCTGTACTGTTACCACGCAGCACCGATGGGGAGATCAGAGGGCATCATTATCCCAAACAGCTCAACTTTTCACCTCTACAAGCAACTTCTTCATCACGTCTCTGCAAAGTTGGTTTGTGTGCGGGAGCTCGGAAAAAGTTGCCATCCGCGATCGGCGCTCTTAGTGTTCCATCCGCGGATCATTGTCAGCCCTCCTGACAGACAGTTCGACAGGCTGCTAAAGAGACATGCAGGGAAAAAGTAGGTCATGATGAACTATCACAGGTGCTGACAGCTCGGTGAAATGAGCAGCCTCTTTGACATGAATACTAAGCGCCGCTGTTACTGTTTAGAAAGCAGGGAGTGAAGCCGCACTGCACGACTTCTCCAACTCGCGCTGCTGGAAATGTTGACACCTCGGTTATACTTAGTGGAATCCTGTCCATCTCTGCGATCAGAGATCCTAATCGATCAGCCAGTGACATTTTGACGACAGATATGCCCCCTCAAATGTGTTAAATAGAAGTTGGAGTCCTGCCTCTCAGGTATCTGTGTTTGCAGCTGGCTGCTACCGTCAGGGAACCATAAAAATCCTCAAAAACAGATGTAGAAGTTGAGTTCCAAAACTTTAAACTGAGTTGCCCATATACGCAATAAAAAATTCTCTTGATGGATATTTTAATCAATTTTTGCTGGATTTGAGGATTTATTTAGCATCTATTGTAGAGGACGTAGGTCTGTGGTACAAAATAGTAAAAAATATATAAAAGAAATGTTGCTACTAGGTACCCTACCTTCTGAATGGTGCTTTAATGCAATCCATAATCATCCATTTTTCATACTTTTCTGTTTCCAAACCAGCCTTTAATCTGACCAAAACCATGCAATAATGGCTTTACTGTCCGCATCCACCAATGCACAGCACTCAATTTTGGTTTCTAGCTTTGATACTATTTTCATAGGCAGGAGCATGTTTGTCGTTTTTGCACGCCAAGGCGCACGAACGGGACACACCCTTGGTGAACCTTAAAAGAGATGCCAGAACGGGAGCTTATATTTAATGAGGAAAACGGGGGAAAACGATGATCTAAAGTGTGTTTCTGTTCCATTTAAATACCCGCTCTTATGAAAATGGGATTGTTGTTGTTTTTTTGCATGTTCTTGTAGGATTTTTCTGATGATGGAGGACATATATATTAAGAAAATTAAGCTCAAAATTAGTATTTCTTTAAGTCCTGAATCAGAAGTAGATAAAAAAAAGACAGTTTGAAAAAGATGGTTTTTGGGACGTAAGGGGTTGTAAGGAGAGCATGTAGACAGAGAGCTCGCAGCAACGGGAAGGGGGGTGGGGTTGCTCCACACAAACAGCCCAGCCGTACTGCAGCTCGGCAGAAAACATGTCCTAGAAAACAATACAGGATTGTTGATTTGGGCTAAAAGTGGCATAAATATAATTAAAAAGATCACTGGGAACGTTTTGTAAAAAGATCCAAAGATGATTGTTGTGGGACTTTAAGCTGCAATTGTTAGAAAAATATAAACGTTGGAGTACGGTTGATAGCTACAACACAAACTAATATGAACTTCATGTTGTACGTAAGTGGACACAGTTTCGTTTGTTCTTGTTCTCTTAGGTGAGGAAGGTCTGGGATTCAGCATCACCTCTCGGGATGTCCCCATTGGTGGGATGGTTCCCATTTACATCAAAAACATCCTTCCTCGAGGCGCTGCCATCCAAGATGGTCGACTGAAGGCTGGAGACCGGCTGCTGGAGGTGAGTCGGCACTTTCCAAATGCATTCTCTCTTTGTGGCGTTGAGACACGGATTCTGTTCCGAATTTTTTTCTGATTTTTTATGTCAAAACTAGGAAAGGCTTTAATAAATATGGGTCCGAAACTTTCAAATGTTCCAAAGAGCCCATTGGTTCTTTTTCTTTCTAGTTTTCTCAAGTAGGTGCACCTCAATAAAGCTAGTAAAATCATCTTCCCTTTGTGGAAGCTGGTTTTACTGCATTTATGTGCTCATCTTTGTGCAGGTGAGTGGAGAGGACCTGAGTGGGAAGAGTCAGGAGGAGGTGGTGGCGTTGCTTCGAGCTGCCCCCATGGACGGGATCGTGAACTTGTTGGTGGTTCGGGACGAGGACTCCCTGCTGCCTCGGGAGGTGGTCAGTACGCCGTTTGCAAACATCGGTGCATTCACATATGTGACGCATTTTACTAGAAATATTGCAACATTTCAAAGTGTGTCGTTTTGCAAGACTGAGTAACCAGATCGTTTTTTTTTTATGTGTGTATACAGTTGCAAATAAAAGGTATATGAACCCGGATTTCTGCATGAACTCAACAGAAAGAGGGGTTCTATTGTTTATCTAAGTCACAACAATAGAAAAACATGCTCTGATTAAATTAAAATCACACAAATATTAAACGTTTTCATGTATTTATTGAAGAAAAGATAAAAATAAAAAGTGTAGGGGGAAAAAAGTATGCTAAGTAAATGCTTGGCTCTCTTTTAGCAACAATAACCTCAACCAAATGTTTTGCAAATCAGACCTTCGCAACCCATTTTGGATGGTTCTCTTTACGAAGCTGTTGAGAGGGGAACTACTTTCTGGAGGTCGTGCCACAGCATCTCACTCGGGTTGAGGTCCGACCTCAAGCAGACGTAGTTTCTTCTGCTGAAGCCATTCTGTTCTTGACTGACTTCTATTCTTTGGGTCAGTGTCCCGTTGCATCACACATCCTCTTTGGAGTTGCAGTTGGCGGACAGATGCTGCGTTCACACCAATTCGCGTGTCAAATATGCTTAAATGCTGGACAGAAATTAGATGCCTCTGAATCTCAAATCGCACACGTTGTGAACGCAGCTTTTAGTTTTCTTCCCAAATCTCCTAAAAATCTTTGGAATTTTTTACCGATGACAGCATTCCATCATGGCCCTGAGGCAGCAAAGCAACCCCTAACCATGATACGCCCTCTACCATATCTCACAGTTAGGATGAGGTTCTGATGTTTTTTTATCTGCCCTATCCATCAGCTGAACAAAAAGATCAGAATCGAAGGCCTCTTGTGTTGGACAGATTTTACTGTTATAATGGAGGCTTATGTATCCTCTGACACACAAGGTGTCTATTTGTATTTGTATTTTATTAGTATTATTATTATTTTATTTTGTATTTGGGCCTAAACTTTATTTTAGCTATATATTTATACATTTATTGATGAATGGAACAGATACAAATATAATACAGAATCCAGGTGCTCTTTTGCTATTTCAAACAGTTTGACTCCATGCTTAAGAGATGCTTTCTTATTGTAGCACATGACAGAGATTTCTGTTAGTCTTTATCTGACACTAGGGTTCTTCTTCACCTCACTGACCAATGCCTGCTGTGCTCTTGCAGTTCTTTCACAACCCTCCGAGGGGGGCAGCAACAGAGCTCCACTAAACTAAAGTATCAGCTATGAAATAATAGAAAAATAGGTTATTGGTAAATCAACAAAGTCCCTGTAAAAAATAACAAAATATAAAAAAAACTACATCGACACACTGCAATGTGCACACACGTTTCCAGACTCTGACACGAGCTCACACACACGTGCATCCACTCAAACACACCAAGCATGCAACGACACGCGGGAATGACGATGCAAACGAAATCCAGCTTTTGTCTTCCTCTCAGCCACAGACGAGCAGACTCCCCCCTTCAGACGTATTCAGGGTGACTTTGGTTGTCACGCGGCAGATGGCGGAGCTCATGCCCTCGCCCAGCCTTGCGCTCTGTGAATCTGACAGCAGGCTCGGGCGTCACGGCCCCCCCCTGGCAGACCCGGAGCTTCCGACGCCAACCTCACTTCCACCCGTAAAACCTCAGCCTGGCGCGCGAGCTGTTAACCCCGCCACGGGAGCTGTGACACCTTTCACTCCGGTTCCTGCTGTTTCTCCATGCGGAGGCGCCGCTTATTTCGCTGCACCTGCAGTTAAAAAACACATTTACGCGACTAATTTGCCATCCTTTAAAGAAGAAAAAGCCTCGCTTTCAATCCAGAAATCCTTAAAACCGCGTGCTTCCTGTCATACCTGCCACTCGTGTTAGCTAACCAGCTCTTTAACCAAACCAGCATGCATTTCCACTCCAACTGGAGGGATGCACCCCGCTGATTAATGCAGCCTTGACAGCAGCTGAATGATGCCGTGAGCAGTGATAAAAAATGCACAGCTGCCCCCGGCAAGTGTTGCTGTACGAATGCTGCCCCCCCCCTGCATAAACGTGGGTGGGAAAGAACAGGTCCATCCTGAAGATGCTGCCTAATCTTCTTTTTATCTGGACCAAGATGTCGGGAATTCATATTTTATCATTGCTTTCATATGTTTATTTTTATCCTGCACTTTAAAAAAGTAACATCAAATTAAATATACTCTTCTCCCACAGAACAATCTCGCATTACCCTGCAGTGCTTCTACAAATCTCAATAATCCCAACAAGAGTGTTCATAAAAATCAGAAAAGGAGGCCGAGGCTTTACCGGTGACAGGTATTGCAAATAAAGCATGGCAGAAAAGCACTGTGGGTAATTGCTTTTTCTGACACGCACAAATCGGGTGAGGGGAGTATGTGTGTTTTTTTGTTTTTTTTTATTATTTCGGCTCATTCGCACATAAACAGAAACACATAAACACCATAGATGAGCGTAATTGCCTCAACAATTTGAAAAATGCTGAGACATGTTGCGCAAAGAAAATTTGCAGCTGCATCTGAAAAAAAACAACAACTTTTTTTTAAGGTCTGCATTGATGTTTCATCTTTTTGCCCTTCTCCCTTCACCAACCATTTGTTTGGAGGTTTTATTGTATGCTTGCTGCACGGTGCACACTTCCCAGAGGAATTAATTTACCCTCCCAGCATGTTTGTGTTGCATCTTTAATTAGCACGATTAGACTTTGTTTTGACACACTTTCAGCAGCAACTCGCAAAAGCTTTCAATAAACATGTACTTGCCGCAGAGAGAAAAGGTTAAGCAGAAAATCAAAGGAAATGGGGTACTGCTCCAGTTACCTGCATGCTCACTTTTCCCTCTCCACTTCAAGGATATTGATAGACTTTTTCCGGCAGATGCAGAATATTACATCGGGGAAGCTGTGCAGCTTTGAAACAGAAACATGAACACCGACATCAGATAAGGCGGGACCTTCAGGAAGCTGCTTTTTGCCCAACTTAATGGAAAAATATGTCAAGTTTCAAGCTGAAGGAAAAGTTTGATGGAACTTTTTAAATTTGGGGCTTGGAGGTTAATTAGTTTGGGTTTATTTGTTTAAATTAAGACTTGAAATAAGATATGTAAACAAAACAACTGAAAAGAACTCTGTTTACCAGCCTATTTACTAAAGTCCGCCTTAATTAATAAAATAAAAAACCTTATTAAGATTAATTTCTGTTTTTTTAAATGCTTGCAATAATCTTTATGACCTAAATGGATTACCTTGTTTCCTTTGCACTATAAGGCACGCTTAAAAGCGTCAATTTTCTTCAAGACTTCTTTAATAAACAAAATAATTAACATAACATAAAAAAGCAGGAAATAAATGGCTAAATGACTTCATTTGGCCATGATGGGACCATTTCAAAAAAAGGCTGTGATGAATCTGCTGTTAGTTAAAATAGACAACTTATTGTTTAACCCCCTGACTATCAGAAAAAAAATACTTTTTCCAGTCAAATTATTTTTTAAATCCACCAAAAACTTCAGATCCTAGACCCCCATCCCTTGACATTTAGTTTTGACAAGTAGCATTGCTGTCGACTGTTTTATCAATGGAGAACTTTAGCGTGTAGTCGTAAGTGGTTTTTGGGTTAAAATAAGACACAGATTCACGTTCGTAAAATTCAATTAACTTCGATTCAGTTGGTTTGCAGAAGGCAGCTTACCAAAAAACCTCCAGAAGTACAGGAGGGGCATTAAGATAAGCAGCAAATGAGAATAATTTAGTTAATTGCACGCTTTAAGGCTAATATCTCACTTGGCTGCACCAGCTTATGACTACAAAATAGAAAAATGTGAGAAAATTTAAATATTTTTTGATTTGGAATTACATAAATGTATATTTTTTACATACAGTTGAATCGTTGGCTTCCCATTTATGTTGCATGGAAACACCAGTAAAGTGTCATTTAGTCATAATTTAGTAGATTTAGAACTGCTTGTTACGGCTCAATTGCGGGACTCTAAAAAACTCTACAACTAATGTGGACTTGTGTGGCAAGTTGTGCGTTTCTCACACCTTTTGTTTCTAATTTTTAAAAAATTTAGTATTGTGTTAGCCGTATTCTGACTCTATACTAGCATGATTCTTCTTGTTCTAAGTGGGCTACAGTTCTTGTTGCTTTATTTGTAATATTTGTGTTGGTTTGCCCTCAGTGAGAAATCACGCTGCATCCACTAAATGCCTTTTGGCGTCACGGGGTCACCAGAGCCTGCCCTGGCTATTGTTGTGCAAAGGTGGGGTACACCCTGAACAAGTCGCCAGTTTGTTGCAGGGCATACAGTCTCTCCTACACACATTCACACAGTCAAGCCTAGGGATACTTTAGAGTTACCAGTTAACTTATGATAGCTGTGAATGCTTCTACAGAAATGCTTGTATAAGCCCTCTTTAGCTGATTGTGGGAGGGGTGGAGTCACTGACTGCAACATAATTTGAAAGATCTGAAATAGCTTGAAGTCAATTTCCAAGGGTAACAATTCCATAATGTAACAAACCTTGGAAAAACAGACAGCCCATAAGATTTGGTAATTTTTAAAATACGATTTACATTTTATAGGTTTGATAAATAGCTAATTTAATCAAGCTAAACAAAAGAAATTTGGCATTTTATTTGGATCAGTTGCAGCAGTGCTTAAAATCAGCTTTCATTTTTGTCGAAATATCTTTGCAACGTTTTTACAGTAATGTTGGTTAAAACAAATGCATTTGTCATCTATCAGTTTTCAGCTTAGCTAGCGAGCGCATCAGATCTTTCTGCTGAGAGTAGATGTTTGCTACAAGGTTCATTCCAGCACAGACAGAACACTTTTTAGGGCCAAATACAACAAATATGCCTTTAAATTCCGCACATGAAAGTATAAATGTGTTTGGAGACACAGACACGGCCTAACATAGCCTCTGGGTGTTTTTTGTCTAGTTGCAATCTATCTCCCAGCAAGCAGAGCTGTTTGTACTTACCGCTGCAAGGAGAACATATAGCTCAGATATATTTGGCGAAAATTACATTTCCAACATTGGCTTTTCTTGTAATAGCAAAGACAAATGTTTAGGGCAGAAATCAAAAAGACCGAGACTCTGGTTTTCTTCTTTATACGTTTGTCCCCATGCCATTATTTGGAACCGAGGCCCACGGAGACCCACCTGCTGTCTTTGTAGCTCCTAAAAATGAAAGGAAAAAGAAAGAAAGAACTACAATGGTGTCTTTTTAAAAAGTCTGGACAAAACCATTCTAAATCATTCTCTTGTTAATCCCAGATCTTTTTTTTTTGTAGCATGACTGCTGCAATCTGACAAGCAGACTCACAGCCTAAACATATTTTAGGCAAAATTACAAACACTTAGTCACTCCTTGTAAAACCTCATGCACAATATGGCCTCAATTAGTCCCATATGCTTGAGTACCATAATAACATTGTCCACACCTGCCCTTTCAGCGCTTTGTGACCCCTGCATGAACGGCATATTTTATTTCCAATTGGGCTGGAGAATAAATGGGCATGCCCAGCCTGGATTGTAACACTGGCGACCACATAAAGGCAATTAAACACTACATTAAAATCCCCTCTTTATGATCATATCACACTTGTCATTGATCCATTAGTAGTCGTATCTGCCAAGCAATGGAAATCTTAATTGCGCGATTAATTCTAGCGTCAGATTGATGTGACAGCCGAATTTATGCCTCGTGTGAGTGCCCAGGATGGGGTAGACAAATGCGTGACAATATTGGTGACAATTATAGCAGACTAATGGCCTGTTTCATAAGTGCCAACCCCTGTGGCCTGTTTTAAAATCCAACCCCTCCCCAGCATGTTTTCACCCACTACACTGTGGCTGGTGCTTTCTGGGCTGCTTTGTTTGAAGCATCATTTAGGTGCAATAATGTTTTTTATGTACAAAGATGCTGCAAAAAATAAAACATGTAAAATTATTTCATTTCATTTTCTTTCATTTTATTCGATTTGATTCGATTCGATCCATCCATCCATCCCTCTCAAGGACAAGAAACTGGATTTCCTGGGAAAACCCACACATGGACAAGGCGGACATAAAACTCCACACCGAGCGTTGGGATTTAAACCAGGGCCCTGTCGCAGTGATAAAATACCACACTGTGTACCCAATTGCACCACTGGTAAAAAGTTCCCAAAATGTGTTCTCTAGAATTCAGTTGGTTTTATACTAAAATATTAATTTCTAAAAACTACTTTACAGTTTTGGGGCTGCACGGTGGCGCAGTGGTTAGCGCCCTTGCCACACAGCAAGAAGGCCCCCAGTTCAAGTCCCAGCTGGGGGACCTGAAACAGAACATCAACAGTGTGGAGTTTGCATGTTCTCCACATGCATCCATGGGATTTCTCCAGGGTCTCCAGTTTCCTCCCACCATCTAGATAGATAGATAGATAGATAGATAGATAGATAGATAGATAGATAGATAATTGTATGATTGTGCTTTTAGACTGGACAGGTTGCTGTGAAAAAGCGATGATTCACACAATGACTCACACACACACAGGCGATTTTTGGCTTGGTCTGGCGGTTTTCAGGTGACTTTTGGGCTGGAAAACTGGGACTCTATCTGAAATCTCTTCTACCTAAGCGGTGTTTCATCGAGAGGACGGCTTTGGCTTCCTTCGCTGAAGTGGCGATAAAGATCCCTGTGCTGAGGGGGCAGCTATGCCAAAAAAGACATCTATGCAGTTAATATAATTAGGTGTCTCTCAGAGTAATGCTTCCTTGTATCCTAGATGGATGATGTAATCTGTGGCAATATTTTACTACGAAAAGGGTGAAATTCAGAGCCTTTCTTTTGGCTCCATTAAGTGCTTTATTTATGTTAACAGGTGACACAGCCTTTTCTGGTGGCTCAGTAGATATTTGGCAAAGTGAAAAGAATCCTTTCTCATTCTTGGTCGAAATTACTTCATATTAATAAATCCCTCATATTCTCAGAACAACACCCCAAAATAGACCAGCTGCTAAAATGTAACCTGGTTTAATCAGAAAATTGATGCTGGTTTTTCAGACTTTTCGTTGTTTCTAAGTTTCCTCCGCAGTTTTAGAAAGGCAAAAAAAAAAACCTTGGTGACACACGCTCTGTCATAATTAAAGCTAAAGCTGTCGAGCGTCACCGACGACAATGCCAGACTGGTTAACTGTGTCTGATCATGTGGCCGTGATGCCACCTGTTTTCGTTTAGCACTTTTTAAGCAGCTGCTTCCATAATTACGCTTGCTTTCAATGCGCTTCCGAGTGCGGGATGGGGCGGTTCAGCACGCCGCACTGCTGATAAACAGTGTTTAGAGGCCACTTATTGCAGTTCAGTTCCGCTGCTAAAGGGGATACACCGTCTGTTTCCAGAAAACATCACCAGGCTGAATTTGGTGTTTGATCTCATCAAAATGCTTTGCCTTGAAAGTAAAGGCATCTGCTTAATGATGTGCGAATAATTTCTTTTAAAGCTTATATGTCTTTTTAGAGCTTTTTAGTTTCCAGGTCCTCTTACTGAATTTTTTTATTTCTTTTTGAGACAATATGAACTGCTACTCATATACCAATGTTGACCTAACAAAGGATTCATTTAGGCAAAATTGCCGTGCAAAAAGCTTTTGTTAACGTTAACAACTATCTTGGTTTCATATTACCTGTCTTGTTGTTTCACTTGGGAATAGAAGAGTATATGATACTTAGGCCTTAGTCCCATTTGAGGGGTTAACCTGTATGGGTGCTGCAAGTTTTTTGGTTGTCTGTGCCTATAAATAGTTTTACACAGGAGCAACTGCATCTCAAGCTAGATAGATATTCCATAAAAATGGAACGTACGATTGTCATGCATGTGGTAAGTGTATCGTAAAGTATTCGATTGGCTAAGGCTTACTCATAAGGCATATGAGTAATACCATCATACGGTTCCCTCACGCCACACTCTAGTAGTCTGTAAGGAACGAATACTGACAGCGGGCAAATGCTGCACAATCGAGGGTTGCAGGTGATACGCAAGTGCCTGTAGGACACCCATAGAGGCCCACACAAACTACACTCATCATCTTGTTGTTCACCTTTTGGCATATACCTTCAGGGGTCACCACAGAAGCTCAGCTTTCACTGATTCGCACAGGTGGTTTGGTAGAGATGCTTACGCCAGTTGCCCTTCCTGACACAACGCTGTATCTTATCCGGGCTGGGGACCAGCCGAATGTGCCTACATAATTAGGCAGTAGCACAGAGGGTCTTGCCCAGGGACCCACACTGGATGAAGCTCATTGCGCACTCTGGGGATCAAACCTTGAACCTCCCATGTGCCAGTCCTGCACTTAAGTCAGTTTGTTTGCAAGGAGCCACAAGGATTGCACTCTTAAAATCAGTACGACATGTTTGCGCCTCATGTACTTCACTCCTACAAACATTTACAGGTTGTCTAAGTGTTGTCTATGACCTGCTGCCCGCAGTACGGCCATAGAAAAAAAAAGGCATTTTTGCTCTACAGGCTCACTGAGTGGTCAACGACTTTAATATTTGGTGTGGGACAACTGCACGACCCTGACAGGTTTGTCCAGTTTTCACGCACAGACAACCTGTACCCATTTATAAGGGCAGTTGTGACAAAAGGCTTTCAACACAAATCGTAGAACCACAAAATGTATAAAGGCAAATTTTCCGTT
Source organism: Oryzias latipes (assembly GCF_053564925.1). Taxonomy (NCBI): domain Eukaryota; kingdom Metazoa; phylum Chordata; class Actinopteri; order Beloniformes; family Adrianichthyidae; genus Oryzias; species Oryzias latipes. The sequence continues at coordinate 12,505,888 of NC_136256.1, read as the reverse complement.
GTGACTGGGGTCTTCAGTGTGGCCCATATAAATGAATCAATGAATCAAATCATCATGCATCCACCACCATGCTTGAGAGTAGGTATTATCTTTCCTATTGAACAAAAGTTATTCCCAAAGTCTTTAAGATTTATCAAGTCTTTGCTGATGAGCCTCTGGTTTTCTTTGTGCCTCCATATTTAGTATGTTGTAGAAGTTTGTTGGTTTTGGTGCAAAGGTAGAAGGGTTGACCTCTGATCGGTAGACCGCAAGTTTGGTTCCCTCCCCCGTTGTGTTACATTACCTTGATTTTGGCAATCAAGTTGTCTACTTTTAGCTAGCTTTAACTAACTTAATTAAAATAATCAGGTATTTTTTTATGTCAGATTTGTGGCAATGAGCTTAGAAACTCTTAGTAGAACACTCCAAGCCTGTTGGTTGGAGGAACATGTCCCATTAGTTCCTAAACACTCAAAGCTGTTCACACCGTACTCTCGTTGTACCTGAGCTAGCTTTTGCAGCTTAAAGGTACTTAATAATCTCCCCTTTTGTCAGAAAATGTTGCGTGGAGAAACACCGCCAAAGAAATTTGTGTTACAATACTTATCTCACTTGCACCTCTTTTTCAATTACACCCATGGCTGACTTCTTTTATCCCTTTCAAATTCATTCCCAATGACCTTTATGTCATCAAATTTGGCCAAGTGTGGAAAGAAGTTTTTCAACGGTGTTAATTGTTTTAGGCATTGATGTGCAGAGAGGTAATTGTAATTCATTTGCACTCACAATTTCTTTCTCTTTGCCTTGCATCTCTTTTTTTTTGTTAGGCTGTTATTCTCATCCGGCCCATCTTTCCTAGTTAAGTGAGCTGTCCATTAAATAAGAAACCTATTATTGTGGCACAGCCTTGGTGCATTGAGAGTCTGTATATTAATTAAAAGTAGTAATTCATATTTAAATACACAATGTATTTCCATTAAGGCAGACACATTCTTAAATTATAAAATTCCTTCAAAATCTGACTGAATAGATAGCTTCATTTTTTGTTTTGTATTTTGGAGTAAAGTGATAGTTGTTTTTCTTTTTAAAATCAGTCCTTTCTTTATGAAGTTTGATAAACAAATGCTGTTGGAACTTGGACATATAGTGCCTTCTATGGGTGACATTTTTTGATAACAGAATTGAATTAATTAGACTCTTCTTTTGTGGGTAAGTTTTGATCCTTAAATAGTCTGCAAATGATAGTGGGCTTTTTTGAATTCCTGTTCTAAATCACATTTCATTCACTTCATGTAGTTTCAATTTTATATATATGAAAAAAATTTCAAATAATTTCTCAGATTAATTAGAAATTTTATAATTTATTATTGTATCTGTTTTAAATTATTCTCAGTTTAGTTCCCATCAGCGTGTAAAAGCAAGAAGTTTGAGACATTTGTGAGGTGCTGTCGACCATTTAAACCAAAGAAGATACTCTGACATTACAGTGACATAAGTTTTAACTACTTTCATGGGATTTTAAGTAATCTCAGTTCACATCAAGGTTATAATAGTTTCTGATTTTTTATTAGTTTTAGTTTTTATTTCGTTTTGAATTTTTGTTTTTAAATTTATTTAGTTTTAATTAGTTTTTAGAGGCAGCTTTACTAGTTTTTATTAGTTTTTATTTTTTGAAATTGCTTCGTTTTAGTTTAATTTTTATTAGTTTTAGTGTTAGTTTTAGTTTTTTCATTTTTTTTTTGTAAATTAGGATATTTGTCAGGTGCATGATTCAAAATCACCAGAATAAGTATTGTATGATAAAAAATCAATCAAAGATACATTTTGAAACACTTATTATTCAGAGGACACGAGTACAACCATCCTTAAATTAAAATACAACAGCCGATAACAGCATTACGTTATCTGCTCTTGCTTCTTTTTCGGGGGAGGGCGGGCGAGAGGCTAGCTTGTAGGTAGTGTTGATTTGCGTTTTTGTGTGCGCTTTTTAAATGTACTTTTCGTAGGGTTTTTTCCCTTTGAGGAGCGTTCCACAAATTTTGTCTCCTGCTTCGACTACAAGGCACTTACTTTAGTTTTCTACGCTGTTATATTCAAAAAAGTCCCAAATAGGACTCTCCCGCTTTCTCCCAACTTTTAATGCAGCCATCACGCTCATGTAAATGTCTATGACCACGCTGGCCGGCAGTGTCGGACAGACATCATGTGACGTCACAGACAACGTGATGCCGTAGGGGTCAAATACACAGTAAAACTAGCAGCGTGAAGTAAAAAGATTTTATTTCAATCCAAAAGACTTATGTATTAACAAAGACGAAAACGAAGTATTTTTGGGGGTTAATATTATTTAGTTTCAGTTCGTTTTATACACACAACAAACAGTTTTAGTTAGTTTTCGTTTTTTTTAAAACTCTCGTTTTTATTTTTATTTCAGTTAACGAAAATGTTTTTTCAGTTCTAGTTTTAGTTTTTTCGTTAGTTTTCGTTAACTATAATAACCTTGGTTCACATGTATCTCAATTTTGTCTGATTATTTTTTGCTTGAATTGTTTTAAGTTTTATAGTTTTTCTCTTTTTTATTGTATCCATTTACTTCTACCTGGGCTGCTTGGTGGCGCAATGGTTAGCACTCTCACCTTACAGCAAGAAGACCCTGGTTTGAATCCCAGATGGGACCTTTCTGTGTGGAGTTTGCATGTTCTCCCTGTGCATGTGGGTATTTTCTCCAGGCACTCTGGTGTCCTCCCACAATCCAAAAACATGCTTCATAGGTAGATTGGTGACTCTAAAGTGGTCTGGGACAGGCTGGCAACCTGTTCAGGATGTACCTTGCCTTCACCCAACAGTAGCCAGGATAGGCGGATAGGGGATAGGGCATAGCAGGTTAAGAAAATGGACCGATGGAGGATTTCTACCTTATTTATACATAATTGTTTTTTTTGGGTGCTAGTTTTGCCAAATATGAAAGGAAAAATGGAAAAAAAAAGGCAGCTAGCTGTTGTTACACAATTTTCCATATCTGACAAATTCTTCCCTTTTGGTGTTTTCTGCAATCAAACACACTCAAGAGAAGATTTCAATCTGAGATACAAACACCTACTTTACATAAAACTTTTCTTCCTTCTTGGCACTTTCTCAGGTTTTACTTGAGCAGGTAACCTTTTCTTGGCTTTTACATCAGATTGTCAGTGCCTTTTGTGCTCTTTGTCCCATGTGCATACATGAGGCTGAGCTTGGAACAATGAGTGGGCTTTCTCTCCTCTCATTCTCAGAGCTGGTTGAATTCAGCTCTTCCTGCTCTGAGTCTTTGCTACAAGGCCTGTCAAACAGCCTGACAAACTCATTCCTGGCTGGCGGCACTTACTCCTGTCTGATGAAAACGTTTCACTGCTGTCTTTTGCTTTTTGCCTTTGCCTAAGGTTTTTTAGAACACCTCCCTGAACGGGGGATTATTGTTTCAAATTTTGAAAAGTGCGTATAAACACACTAAAAAGGCTTCCACTTGGTTTCAAAAGTAATCCTTCCAGCTGGTTAGTTTCCCTTGTCATTGTAGCTGACTGTTGGACACTGTCAATTTATCGCAGTTTGAGGTCCAAAAAAGGGGGAAAAAGCTACTTGCAACATTTCTTTTAGCCCCAATTATTCATTTTTAAGTAAAAAGCTGAGCTCTTATTGCTCTACTGCTATGTTGATTCTTAAAGGCATATTTAGCTCATGGTGTCCACACTGGACTGTCGCAACCCCACATTCACAAGAGGCTTTGTGTGAAATGTCAAAGCCACTCACTTGTTCTTAGCTCTATTCTGATATATGAAAGACTTGGTGGCGTATAATTTAATTTGGTTACAATCCACAACTATTAAATTCTCCATGATCAATTTTCAAAGGATTCCATGTTTTGAAAAGGACATCATCCATACGTCAAACCCGAGTCCCTGATTCGTCAGATCGACATGGTATAACGCTCAATGGCCATGGGTTTTGTATCAGGGTGGCCGAGGATCCTTCAACAGTTTTACAAGGTCTTAAATCTAATAGAACTAAAATAAGGCTGTTTAAAGCCTTACATTTTATTAAATTCTAGTAAATGGGTCCTCATTTTTTTTTTTATCTTGACTTCCTGTTTTTTTTTATTGTGACTCTGTCACTAAAAAAAGTCTTAAATTAAATCTTTAGTTGTTCTTAAAAAATGTATTTAAAAAGTCTTAAAAGTTCTTAAATTAAACTTATTTTAACATGTGGACAACATGTGTATTTGAGGCCCAAAAACAGTCGTACAATCTGTTTTGTATGTGTTTACATTGACTTTTCACTAAACGTGGTCACTTGAACAGGGCTGTCAGACATTGTTGAAATAAATGCTTTGCCAGATCAGAATACAAAGTGGTGCCTAAACATTGGAGTTTTTTTCGGTCAACATGTAAAAACTAATTTCTCCCATTTTTCTCCCCTCATCCACTTCATACGGCAGCCTGAGGGGAAACGCTGGGTCACTTCTTTATAAGATCCACTGCATTCTGTTGTAGAAGCAGAGGTGTTGAAATGCAGGGCGATTAAATGGATTCCAGCAGTCTGAATTGACTACGGTTCCAGTCGCAGACAAAGCCCGGTTGACAGGTTGTACCGACAGGTGTACAGCAATTCTGAAACCAAAGGGGGGGGGGAAATGGAAGAATGGAAGAAAAGAGGGCAGACAGGAAGGCCATGTGGAGAATAGGGGCTCAGTCAGACGGCAATGAAAAGAACCTCCACCTGAATGCACCACTGCATCCCAATAATTCCTCAGGCTACAAAAACCAGACAACCCCCCGCCCCTTGCATCGTCTTTGACTTAATCCTTGTGTTTTAGTCTTGATTCAAGCAGCTGTGAGGACCACTCGCCCCCGACTACACATGGATGATTGTATTTAAAGAGGATACGGGCGTCTGGGGTTCATTTCTATCACTTTGGGATGTACATGTGGCTACTCAGGGCATTGCTTTTTCTGCTCTCAGCTGCACCCTTTAGAGGTCGCCACAGTAAATCATGTGGCTCCATGTAACCCAGTTCTCTGCATCTTCCTCTTCTCTCATATCATCCGTCTTTATGCCATTTTTCACTTACATCCATAAATGTCCTCATTGGTTTTCCTCCAGCTCTCTTGCTTGGCAGCTGTAACCATATGGACAGTACAAGTCCCACATCCAATTGCTAAATTATGAGCTGCTCTAAAGCTTTCAGGAGCAAATGTGTGCATGCAAAGGTCATCAAAAGGGTAAAACTCATTGAAAACAACCTTTCCTCCATAACCTTTTGTTACGCATCTTTGTGCTATGATATTTTACCATTAACCCTTTAATTATTGAGCTTTTGCTCCAGTAACTCTTCAACCATTGATACAATTAATGCAACTCTCTTTTCTCCACGTCAGAATCAGCTGAACCCCAGTGATTGCATAAATAGTCAAATATTTACAGTTTCAGGCATTGTCTGTCATGACCACATGTTAAAGGGTAAAGATATGTTTTGTGTCAGAGCAGAAACCCACACCTTAAGTATTTGAGCCATAACCCGAGCCACTTTTGAAACTATTAGTTCAGGAACTGCACTAAACACTTGTTTCCACTGAGTGGTACGGCCCGGTACGGTCCTGTTGAGTTTAGAATGGTCCAAGCAATTCAGGTCAGCATTTCCACTCAAAGGTAGACAATTACGTCAAAGTTGTTTGAGAGACGAGGAAGAGGAATTTAGCTGCTTCTTTTGCGCTTTCTTTTGTCGCCATGAACTTCAACCAATCAACGGGTTCCAGAAGAAGCTCCGCCCTAACTGGTCTGTACCATTTTACCATTTCCTACAACCAACAGGGGCCCAAAAATGGTACAGTTCAGTCCGGCTTAACGGGTCCATTTTACTATGGAAATGCTCAAAACCCCGTACCGTACCACTCAGTGGAAACGAGGCTTAGAAGTGTCATAAAATTAGACATGGACCAAAAATTCATATTATTTTGTGTGACTTCTGTAAGTAGTTTGGGTTGGGTTTTCGGTCGGTTTTTGGCCATCCATGGGTTTTGGGTGTAACTCTCCAGAGTACTAGAAGTTTCAACATCCAAGTACCAAAAACCTGAAAGAAATACATGAATTAGTACCAACATTCAGTTGGAATTGTCATGAAATAGTAAGTCGCAAATGTCACATGGACCCTTAAAGAGAAAGACCTTTTATTTAACCCTTGTGCTATCCTAGGCACTTTAACATTAGGAGTTGGGTCATCTAGACCCACTAGACAGTGCGCTGAACCTTTTTTCTTCAATGATTTGTGATCTTCACTGGTGTCCATGGATTACATGAAATCTTTCCACCTTTATCCACCTTTGTCTTGGTAGGGAGAACACGTCAATGTGAGGGGAGGGGGGTCATAGGATAGCACAAGGGTTATGCAATATTCAAACACACGACAAAAGCATTCCTACAATTTATGTATTTCAGTGGTCTTATGGTAGAGTGTCCACCCTGAGAATGGAAGGTCATGAGCTCAAATCCAAAGTCAAGTCCTACCAATGACTCTATTGTTGGGACCCAATGCCTCCCTGTTTGGCGTTCAGTATTAAAAATTGGATTGGAAAACCGAATCACCAAATGGTTCCAGAGTGCAGCTATGTCTGCAGCTCACCACTCCCCCAGTGGATAGAACAAATGCAGAGAACACATTTTAGCTAATGGGACGTTAACTTTTTCTAGTTTGTGTCTGTTAATAATGTCTGTTAATAACATTTCTTACATTATTCACTTTTTTAGACTTTCAGACACTAAAATGTTTGAGACACATGGGAGTTAAGAACATTTTTAGAGAATTACTCACGTACAAATATTTTTGCAAATGTTAAATATTTCCGTGGCATGTTGGTGAGGTGCTGAACGTTTTTTAAGAAAACAGAAAAATATAGCTATAATATTGAGACATTTAAGCATCATCCTTTGAGTTTTTACAGCCCTTTGTAGAATTCTAAAAGGAATTGAAAGCAGAGTATTCAAACCGGACATTTATTTTAAGTACATTTCCTAAATTTTCATGTCTTACAGTCACATTAGGAGGAACCAACAGTGTTTGACTTGGATATTAGCATTTAGGAATTCCAAATTGCTATAGATCCATCTATCTATGTTCAGCTCTTAGACACATTTTCTCTATTAGCATAGACAAGTACCATAATTATATTCAAATATTAATGTATCCCTTTATTATATATCTGTGGAATTTAAATCTTAGTACACGGTGTACATGCTGGGCTTGTTCTTTTGGATGAGGCAGTCCAATCCGACCATCAGGACTAATCGTTTTTGAAAAAACTAGTATTTTTTATAGAATCTGCTCCTCACAAGAAAATCCTGTCATTTTCACACAAAGGACCCATTCATTGCATTGGGAAGGAGGGTCAGGACCCTATTACATGAAGCTTTCTTCCAAAGACTTGATTTCTGAAGCAAAAGTCCCAAGTGTTGAGTCTAAATTGCCTCAAAAATGACTAGTGCTCATCATGACATCATTACCCAATGAAGATGGTCATTCTTAGCTTAGAAATCCAAACTATTATACCGCCCTACTCACTTCACTCAAGCTCTGGTCAACTTGTGTACAACCTGCTTTCCATTTTCATATTTGTAACCTTTCTTCTTTTAGATTATTTGGGCTTTTTTGTATTTTTACTCTTACATGCCACAGTGGGCTTCATCATTAGGCAAACTTTCTTGTCAAGAAGACTGTTTCTTGACACTCCACACAAATTTGTGCAGTTTTATGCCCTTTGCTGTCTTCTATCACCACTAACAGTGATATAAAAGTTAGAAATCTCAAATCTTGTTGTCAAAATATTCATAAAATGAAATGTAATGAAAAAATGAAATCTAATTTTGTCTTTCTTCAACAGGAGGAAGAAGACACAGCCTTAACACGTGATGGAACGCAAGAGTTCATGACCTTCGAGATCCCCCTAAATGACTCGGGCTCAGCAGGTTTGGGGGTCAGCGTCAAGGGCAACCGCTCAAAGGACACTCAGGCTGATCTGGGTATCTTTGTCAAGTCCATTATGAATGGAGGAGCTGCTAGTAAGGCAAGTAACAACTTTTTGTCTTTGTTTTCTCCCTTTTAACCAGAATGGAACTTTCCAGTGGTACTAATATTTTTTATTTTTTGGACTATAACAATAAAGTTATTAACAAGTCGAATTGTGTCCTTTAGAATGTCTTTATGGACATCCAAAGTACATTTAAACCATTAATTAAGGCAGTTTCTACTTACTTTTCACCACTTATGCAGGACGGGCGCCTGCACGTCAATGACCAACTCATTGCAGTCAACGGGGAATCGTTGCTTGATATGACCAACCAGGAAGCTATGGAAGCCCTGCGCAAATCCATGTCCGTGGAAGGCAACAAGCGTGGCATGATTCAGCTCATTGTGGCCCGGAGGACGGCCAGAGACATTGAGGTACCCAACAGTTACTGAGAAGTTGAACCATTGAAAGAAACCCAACACCAACAGGAGATCTAATTTTAGGATCTCGTTTGGAAATCCTTTAATTTATGGTGTTGTAGCGGCTATCTTTCTTCACATGAAAACTTTATTTCTAAGCCCTTAAATGTTTTACAGACTGGTGTCCTTTATCTGTTTTAAGCACTGATTTAAGGGATAAAAAAAACGAATCGCCCTTATCAACGTTTCAGTCTTCAAAGAGCATAACTTCCTGTTTGAGATGAGTAATAACATTTCCCTGTTGCTCCCTTCAGCCAATGTCGGACCTTAATCTGAAATATCATCAGTCATATCATGTCATGATTGACACCCACCGCAAAATACCACTGCGAGATAAACGGATAAAAGTGGTCTGGCTTTGTTTCTAACGCTACGACATGTATGGTGTTTTTCATGAAAAAAAACTAAAATAAGGAGCGTCTTCCCGTGCCCACACAGGTTCACTCAGCCTGAAGCCAAAGGTTGGAGATCAGATTTGATTAATGTTGCTGTGGCTCTAATTGGATGCTGTATCCTGTGGCGACATGTCACTTTGGAGCGCGACACTGAACTCCTTCCTGAGCAGCGTAGTCCTCTGGAGCATTGTCTTCCCCCTTTCACCACACTTCCACCACCTCTTCTATTTCTCTAATTTCCTCCGTTTTTCCTCAAGCCTGCGATGCTGACTGATTGGAATTGGTTGAAAATGGGTCAGCGTTCTGACAGAGAACTGCAACTATATTTTTGAACAGCTCTGCTTGATCCGCTGTTTTCTTTTCCCTTCTCCTGGCTTCTCCTTTCTCTGTCTCCTTCCTCCCACCTCCAGACTAAGAGGGAGGACACTTGTCCCTCCCGGGAATGCTCCGCTCAAAGCTTCAGTGAGTTCTATCACTTGAGTCCAGTCAGTCTCCTGTCGACTTTAATCTCTCACCAGCAGGCAGACAGGTAGACAAACCGACACTGAGCAGACTGTTAGACTTGCATCAATAAAAAAAAATAACACATTACATTTCATAGAAATCATTCTGCCTGGGAGAAATGAAGGAAATTCTGCTATGACAGGTGCAAACAGCGTTTTTTTATTTCAATAGTAGCTGCAGTAAAACAGCGGCGTAGAAAAAAAAGACGTCCAATGATGCATTTTAGATTCAATCCATCAAAGTCACATTTTAGGCCATCGTGGAGCTTACAAATACCGAAACATCTCAAGATCTCTTAAAAAAAAAACCACACATTTTTAAAATTACAATGAACCATTTCTTTTTCTTTCATGTTTTTTATTTTCTGCATCCCCACTCCCCCATCTCTTCCCTTTGCTGTACTGGTCAGACAAATATGTGGCGGGCCAGTTTGCCACTGTCACCCCGCGGGATGGTAAAGAGCACTGGGAGCCACCAGTGAAATGAATCAGATCCATCACTGTCTTCAGGGGAAAGGAGCCGAGAAGCAGAGCCCGTAATGCACCAGAGACGGGAGGATGGGGGAGGGGGGTTCCATATGTGCAGCGTGTCCAGGCCACCTCACTCCATGAAAACTGCACGGGTTTTGCCGAGGCCTTCGGGCTAGAGCTAGACTTTTTTGGGCAGAGCGCTGTAATGATTCTGGGGAGGTAAAATCCGGTTGGTTAAGTGGAAGTTGAGGCAGAAAAGAACCACTTTACATATGATTACAGACACGGACATGTGAATTTCTCCGTTAGTGGAGCTCATTGTGAGTCGAGACTTTGTGACAATCCTGAACAGACTGGTTTCTAGCATCTGCACACTCAGAAACATTGCTTTAGTTTGCCCTTACTGAGCTTCTCTTAAAATGTTATGCCTATGTATGATAAACAGAAGAAAAAATCACATAGTAAAATGATTAAAATCTAACAGAAACAGTTTCTTTGGTAGGATTTTGGTAAGGATTTTGTTCATTATGTGTGTTTGTAAGATTTATTTGACACCAAGACAGAGAAAAAACATTTAGAAGGAGATGATGCAACTTTCAGTGCCATTGTAGATGGACAAGGTTGAAGAATAATGCTTTATTTACAGGAACAAAGACAGTTTGTGGTGTAAAAATATGGGGTGTTTAAAAATAGCAGAGATGCAGGTCCTGCACAAGCCCAGCTGTACATACAGCATTTTGCCCTATTCATTTAAATGGCTTAACCCTTAAATAGTACAGTAAATAGTAAATAGTAGGGGGGTAACGATGAATTTTAACAACGAATCGATTCATATCATAATTTATGGTTGACGATGCGATTCATAGTCAATATTGGTTCATTTTAAACGATCCAATTCACTGACCTGAAATGGATTCAGAACGTAGCGATGCATGAACGCGAATTTTGAACACAGACACCAGAAACGTACATACGGAAGCGGTCGGGGGTTGACCTTTTTTAGGGTTGCTGGAGGAGTGTCATAGACTGGAGCGGCTACATATCAGGTCTGTTGGCAAGGTTCAGGAGGTTGAAAAACATTGAAAAATCATTATGCTGTACCTGCGGCTCACTTTTTGTCCCCATGTTAAGTGTTTGCAATGACCTGTCACTTTCAGCATGTCTTTAGACAAAATTGCACATGGACATCGGCTCACCGAATGTTAAAATTTCTTCCACTTTCATAAAGATTTGGCTATTTTTGCCTGTAGACATCTACCAATAAAGGCAGTTGTGACTAATACATAAGACATTGCAATCTGTCAGTTCAGATGAATTCCAGTGATCTCTGGTATGTCAGCTTTTCCATATTTGATTCCTTTTTGTGAGATTTAACAAATTCCTTTTAGGTGATTTGCTTTCAGTCTTTGACCTGCTGGGCCTCATTGTGGGCTTCAGTTCATTGTCTTTCTCTCAGGTCACACCCCTTATCTGCTTCTTACTATATTTTTTCCTCAGTTATCTGTTCTCATTAGGTCTTCGCCATCGATCTTGGCCGCTGTCCTGCCTGTTTTGTTGGGATAACACTTGAATAAACAGCAGATAAAAGTCTTCTGCCTATTTAGCCCGTATAGCGCGGGACATTCTGGTCCAATCAGCTTAATTTCATCAGAGCATTTCTAGATTTATCATAATGTATACTCTCTATTGTCTTGCAGCCTTGATATGTTAAGTGTTAAAGGCTGCTAGTTACTACTTACTACCTTAACCAGGGGTTTATTACAAAATTTCACTAATTGATTTTTGTCTAAGATTGCAATGTTGTAACGGTTTAGCAAAGTTGCTAGATCCACATCAGTCTGAAAGGAACAGATTCATCTATTTAAATGGTGACATTTTTTCTCTTAATTAAAACATTCTCAAGAAGAAGTGTTGAGCACAGAATTCAGAAAAGCAGAAATATTCAGAACAAACCTCCTGATTCTCCCTTCTTTTCTGCAGAGTTCCCGTTTAAAAACTGCTGTTCTGCACCAGACAGTCCCACTACATGACTGATAACAGCCAATTGGCTTAAAGCATTTTAATTACTTTTGTTTCTGGAATTGCTCTTTTTTTGAGTTGTATTAATATACTGTAACATGTGTTTAAGGAACTTAATTTAAGAATAGTCTTTTCACTTCCATTATTTATTTGATTCAAACTCTCCCCCCACATTTTATTCAGAGTAGAGATGTTAACAAAATTGGAAAGTTGAGTATTGGTGCACCTAGGCACTCCATCCATCCATCCATCCATCCATCCATCCATCCATCCATCCATCCATCCAACCATCCACTGAAGTCTATTGGGCAAAGGTGGGGTACACTCTGACCAGTTTGTCAGTCAGTAGCAGGGTCAACCTGGCTACTGTTTCAATTGTATTTAAAGGAGTCATTAATGTTGATCTAGGATTTGTTTTCTTTTGGTGAGCTACAGCTCTCTAATGAATTGTTTCCTTGACATAAGACATATTTGCTACATAAGACATGTTTGTCTTGTCGTGCCCTACACATTGGCCACACCCCCTTCTATGACCATATCAGAAGTCATGATCACAGGAGCATAAAACATTGGAAAAATGCTTTTTTGATCAACTGTAACAGCAAATGCACTTTTTATTTTCTTTGTTAATATCATGGTTGGAATATTGTGCTTCTGCAGAGCATGCATGCAGAAAATGGACAAAGCCATTAAAAAGGCAGCTTTAAGACTGATATATCAAGAAGAACAGTAAAATAATAAAGTATCTGATTCCTGGCTTTTTCTCGAAAGCGCCGCATTAGCATAAGGACTCTGCCACAGACTTAACTCGTTGAGGAGGAGTAGACCTAAGAGCTTTTTCTGTATGTGAGAGCACTCTCCTTGGCATGCCAAATGCTCTGTTTGCAATCCATTCCAACAGTATTGCTGCAAGTCACTAAGAGAGGCTTTATGCAAAGAGACAGGAGGGAAGGAAGTGGCCGGCCCTAACAAAAGACACTCACTCGCCTGAGAGAAGGGCTGATCGATCCAGCTTTGAGAGAACTATCAATCAGCGTCCAGGTCCAGTATTTTATGGTTTTATTAGTATTGAGCTAGAAAAGACCTTACAGCATCAACAGAGGCTAATCTAGATAGCATGTGGAGATGACCCCCAACCCCCTAATATGGACTGATTGAAAGTCATTTAGGTTATGATATGTATATTATTTGTAAACTGTATGCAACAAAAGAGTTAGAATCCAGCACTGCACCCTGGGAAAAGTAGTTCCAATCGACTTACTAAGTAAACAGCAGAAAGTAGATCTAAGAGCAGCAGAAATGCAATTCCAGTGCTGCTGGGCCTCATTCCCAGCTGACTCTCTAAGGACTAACTCATTTAGGAGCAGCAGGGGAAACTCAATAGCACCAATTGAGAGAATAATATATTAAATGTGGTGGTTGAGTGGGCTGCTTGAGCCAAATGTAGGACTGCGGAGGTGAAGTGTTTGCTCCAGGGTTTGAAAACTCGTGCGCTGTAAAACAACATACACAGGCACAAACACATCATTTCTAAGATACTGTGTACACTCCATGCTTACGTTGAATAAGAAATGTTTATTGTCCTTGGACCTGTCCAGTTGAAAAGAGTTTCTAAACAAGCCATCTAAATAATAGATGCTTAAGGGGCTTTATGGAGGAGTATTTGATGGTAATCACCAGATGCATTTTTTCTGTTGCATAATAGAGAAAAAAAAAAATTTTTTTTTTACTATTTGAAAAAGAAAGTTGAAAGAAAGTGAGTTTTTTGTAGAAAGTTAAAAACTTTGAATTTTCTGTTTCAGTAAAGTTTATAGTCTAGAGATTTTAAATAAACCAAGCTTCCAGTTTTGAGCCAAACTGGCTTATTGGTCCAAATATCAAAAGATTTCTCAAAGTACTAGCTGACTTTCTTTCAACTACATGTTTGGTTGACTGGGGATTCCAAACGGTTTGGTCTACTGCTACGTTCAAAATCAACGCAATCCGCGCGGCGAATTCACACCTTCAACCTCGTTTTGGAAGTGAATTTGCTGTTCGACCCTTGTCCAAATATGTGTTCATAAACTAAATGCTATTGTCACATGTGGGAAGAGCTATTGTCCAAAGTTTTTAGCCCCATTCAGGGCTCCAGACTAACTTTTTTGACTAGGAGCACAGTGGCCCCCAACTGAAAATTTTAGGAGCACAACCAGAAAATTTAGGGGCGCATACCGTAAATCAACATGCTAACCAAATCTACAAATTTCCACTGTATTACGAATAACTACTTTAATAATAGATGCAGAAATTACAATGTGCTGCTTTAAGTGTCACATTTTATTCTGCCCTTTTGAAGACGCAACAACAAGGTGAACTGACATCACCATCACTGTCATGACAGTACAAATAGAAAACAAAATACCATAAATTTAGAATAAAAAAAAGTTTTTAGTAACAAAGTGATTACCGCAGTAACCTTTCGGTCATTTCACAGTTTCAAACAATACTTAAATGTATGTAAACATTAGGGGATGGAAATTCATGTTGGCGACACCAAATAAGTGCAACCAAGATGCACAATAAGCGTATTTGAGATCACCCAGATGGACATAACGCTGCACAGATCACCTGGTGTGAGACGTATATTTTTGTTTTTGCTCTAACATCACCTGTCAATCAAAACAAAAATATCACGAGAAAGGGGCGGAAGCAAGACCCCAACCTGAGCGAACGCAGCTGGAAATGTAGTACTGAACTGACTGAAAGCTGCCCTACAGACTACAAAACAATGCATTATGGGACATGTGTCCTTATGGGTTTTTTGTAGTTCACTGATCAATTAAAATAATTTAATACCAACTGATTATTAAAAGGCTACATCCATTACAAAACATTAAAATAATTATAAAAGATGCAATATCACAGGTCATACGTAGGGGGAGAGGCATATTAAAACTAAATTGAATGTTAAGGACAACTCCAACTCGCTGTTCTCCTTCAGTCTCGCTGCAGCTTCGCCTTCATTCAGTCAGTCTGGAGCCCTGCCATTGCCACATGAAAGCACATGAAAACACATCTCCATGTCTGGGTTCATGAGGTCATTCTCCCCGTATGGAGAGGTTCACCATCTACTACTGCATGACGGCTGTTTTCAGCAGTACTCTTTTTGTGACCCAGTTTGACAACTTGCTGTCCCACATTAGTCAAAAGAGGGAAACCATATAAATACAAATAATTAGATGATCTTTTTATTATTGTAAGAAAATATCTTAAAGTTCAGGAGATTGACCTCCTTGTTGGCTTTCCACCCACTGATTGCATTATCATTACGTCAAGCACCAAGGCTCAGTTCATGATTGGTTGATGCGATGCACATTCTTCGCCAAGGTTGTGATTTTTTAACTTTAAAGTGTGACGAATACTTTGCCGCATTGCTTTGTCGCACAATCCGAAACGCTCGTGTTGCACGACACTCAAATTGTGCTCCAGGACCTCACTTAGCAGGACTTTCCAGTGACACTTTCTCTTTGATATCCCCTTGAAAGCCAAAGTTACTGGGGCCATGCTGGTTTACCAAGAACCTGCTCATAGCTGGCTTATCTGCTTGGTTCTAAAAAGATAGTCTTTCACCTCTGTGGTTTGGTTTATCATACAGACCAACTATATTTGGGGGAATTTTCATCACCCTTTTTATTGTAAATGGAATTAGAAGCACACCCCAAACAGTGGACAGTGTTTTTATAGAAAAAAAGAATCAAATCTTCCCCTTTAAAGCGCTCTAATAGATTGTGCAAGGTTTACACCTGGGATGTGAAGCGTCTGTCTTCTTGAACGTGCGAATATTGTTGTGTTCACACTTGACTGTCGCTATCAGATACTAGCACATGTCCACCACCTACAGTTGGAAGGGGTTTGGTAGGAAAGTGGTGCAAATATTGTGATTCTTCCTCCAGGCTTTCCCTTTCACAGCTCCATTCAGGGAACAACAAACCACAATTATTAATTTCTCCTCCATGATCAATTTTCATGCAGTTGACACTTCCGTCAATTACATAGGGCGCTACTCATACGTCACTACCAAATCTGACTCCTGAATTAGTCAAACTTCAACTGGTTTAATTCTTAATGCGTGTTCAATGGCCGCCAGTTTTGTCCATGGAGCCCAAAAATGCAGTGGAAACTTGCGTAGCTGAATGTTCTGAACGCAGAAGCCCAAATGGAACATATATGCACTTTTACATGGACGTTGTATTGGAAGGGATAGCATGAACGTTGCTGAGGGTTATGTGAACGTATATGTGTTGGCCCCAGACATTTGCCTTTATTTAAATAAAATAAAAATGTGGTGTTTTGTCAACTGTTTAGATGAACAATACCACATAAACCAACGCATCACCACTCTGTCCATCTATTTACAGCCATCCTCTTACTGCCTGCTTTGTGTTGGTTTCTGTCTTTCTTTGGTAAAAACTGAAGCTTTGCAAAGAACTCCTAAAAGATCACCAAATCCCTCTTTGGGAAGCACAGCATTAGGTGAGATTGTGTGTGGGTGTGAAGGGCTAATGAAAGTAGGTATGTAGCTCACAGAAAAGAGGTGAGCTGTGCCTGGGGCAGGATGCAGCAGCTTAAGGATCGTAATTAGAGCATTATGGTGAGGCTGACTGGATTAGGTCCTCGGCAGCTGGCTGAGACCAGGATAGAAAGTTAGGAAATGGCCATGGAGGAGATTTTATTTGCCTTTAGCTGACAGCTTAAGACAACGTCTGTCAACAAACAGCTTCTTCTCCCTGACTGAGTCGACAAGGTCAGTAGGATGCTGATGCTCAGGAAAAAACACATTAGCGCACGGCTCCGCACTTGCCACAAACAAATATGAAGGCGCACATGCACGAACGCGTAGCACTCAAACCGATATTTACATTAAGCTAAAACAAATACAAGCTCTTTCTTGCACATATTGTCATGCGGTCCAGCAGGACTTGATCGAATGAGCCACCAGGCTCTGCCCTCACTTTCAATCAACAGGATAATCCACTGAAAATGACTGGATTAAGACTGCCTGAATACATAATGAAAGCTGGTAGTGTGAAAGGACAGACATGTCTCTGAAAGTCCACTCTCTGAATGTACAAGCTCTTTTATGACTTTTTTGCTGGTTTGAATCAGTTTCAGTTTGCGAACAAACCAAAAAGCAATTTATTGTACACCAAATGGATTTTTTAATATTTTATCAGGAGTTACCACTGCTTTGTCCTCTGATCGAGGTTGTTGTTTCTCTTGTATTTACTTTAGTTCATAGAACGTGTAGATTTTATTAAGCATTAAATTATGCTTTGTTTGAAAAAAAAAGGGGGGGGGAGTGCCCACAACAATGATAACAGCAAAATTGAAGGAAAATAGAATGTTCAATGTTTATATCAAATTTCTGCTGCTCAGAATGCATGCTGGCAGCGGTCGTCAAAACATTACCAAGTCGGTAAACAGACTGAAAGAAAGCCAAAGCATTGACATGCACAGCAGTACCCTCAATTAAGTCTGAAAATATAATGATTAAATTGCTGCAAAGTTGCATTGATTTTAGCACGGGTTTTACTATGGATCTTTGCTAAATCAAATGGCTTTGGAACCAGAAACCCAATTGGACCTGGTGTTTACACTTCCTAGTTATCCAATAACATGATGTGCAAATTAAAAGTAGGCATGGGTGATATAAGATGATGTTTTTTACAAAGCGGAGATTAATCAAGTACAATAGAAGGAAACTGGGGATGGAAAGATTTACTTTCCCCATGATTTGGCTTAATGGTGTAACATGGTTTGATTTTAAACTGAGAATTGTGGCATCCCGAAGGAGGGTCTAAGGGCAGGGATGCTCAGTTTAGTTTAGTCTGTTTGCTTAGTTCAGTTTAGAATTTTCCCATTGAATTCTATGCATTCATGATCCTTATGATTTTTAGTTTACTTTACAGTTACCTGTACGAAGCCCAATGAGACAACTGTTGTTGTGAATTTGGGCTATAGAAATAAAATTGAATTGAATCCCAATAGGGAACGGTATATTGCGTTCTACAAATGATCACTGACTGACAGGTGCTACTATCCTAAATACATGCATCACACACTCCTAGGAAAGTTAAGGGTTACGCAGACAAAGGTGGGACATGTCCGATTTTTCACACAAATTATTTCTTTTTCACACCCCATCTGTTTTGCCTCAGCTAACGTGCAGTTTACCAGCTTATGTGGTTTATTATTGACTTCCATTCTGGACGTCTGCATCAGTTTCAACAGATCGACTTTGACTCTAGAGTTAAAATGTTTCCAGAATTGTCTTGTTTAAAACAATTGTCAAAAAGACAATTAAACGATGTCACACAAACTGCAAACGATGGCTAAATGATACTACAACCTGCTCCTGCACCACTACTGTAACGATACGTATGTATTGGGTGCCAAATGGAGTAAAAGCTTTGTCTGTACAACTTTGTCATTCTTTTTTCACTCAGTATTACTTTAGATTTACTTCATTTAAACAATTGCAGTCAGTGATTCAATCCTTCCCACATCTTAAATACCCAGAAGACAGAGAAGTAAAGTCGTCTTATCACTGCAGATAGAGACTATTAGTTGCTTCAAATCTCTTCATTTTTTTTTGAAAATGATTTAAACTAATGTCTGTGGTAGAGAGAGGACAGTACCTTAGGGTTAGAACTTTCTTATTGTTTGTATACATCATGGATGTAGAGCTGCTGACCAGGAGAGCACATGCCCTCCTCGGTTTCCAGATATCTTTACACATTTCTCTGTTCTTTGTTTCTATAACTGCAATAAATGTAGGAAATGTATGTTTTAAATAGTACTTTCATTTTTAGGCTAAACTATGCACACAGAATAAGAAAAACAAAATTGACAAACTTATTTTTTCGCCTTCTAACTTATGCCCATTTAAACACAGCCGGCAAGACGTAGTGGGCCCCATATGTTTTAAAAGTGGGCAGAAAATGCGGGCCCCTAAATGGGGGTGGCCCCACCTGTGCTTGCCCACATTGGCTTAAGTAGGCACTCAGTGGGCTAGCTCGCTGTGCTAGGACAGGATAGTGAGCTCCACCGCCCAGGGTCCGGAGTAGGTACCAAAAGTATTCGGCCTGCAATAACTGTTCGGGGTCCTTCGGGGTCCTGCAACTAATGATGACATCACATTATTGGATTGGCTGTACGTTGGTCTGATGACGTTTAAGATAGGGATTGGTCTGCAAGTTTACACGTTGATTCCGTTCTTCGTGAGAAACTATACGCAAACACCATTCATCGTAAGAGCTAATACAGTTCTTTGTGAGAAATATGGATGACTTGAACATCGAAATTTCCCACTATATATCTCAAGGGACTTTTTTTAACCCTTTCAGCATATCATCTGTGGCCAGCTGTGGAGACAAGCAAAAAATTGGATTCAAGACATTTAGCATTTGTTTTAGTGATAATTCTTTTTAGTTTTTTTGGTTGGTTGTTTGTTTCAATAACTTGAATAATACATAAAAATTGAACACAAAAATAAGGTGTGTGTGTAATTTTTTTTTTTTTTGTAATTAGTTTATTAATGCTTTTAACATTTTTCAAAAAGGAAATATAAACTTTGCAATCATAACTGTAAATAAATATTGTTTCTCACGGTCATTCATTTACTCACTTTGGAAAAAGAAGTTTATGTGTCTCCATATAATACATTTGGTGTAACAAGCAATTATGTCAGGCACTCCTTAAAATGGCATAGTTATTTATTTTAGAACACAGGTGACATACAGCAAAAAAGAACAAAAAACAATAAACTGTAAATCAATTATTCAAGGTAAACGCCAGAGGAGATATAAACACAAAATAAACTTATGTTAAATTATAAAGCTGAGGAAAATGACATGTTTTAATTGCTTTTTTGTTTGTACTGGGGGGAAGGCATTATTAGGTATGAGGGAAAAGAACAGCTCGATGCTACGTTGTTCTGTAGTTTGTCCAAGCGGTGTTACCGTAGTGTGACGTCATCAATAGTCGCAGGACCCCAAACAGCTACTGTTATTTTCACAAATGTGTCCTTTGAGTATTTTGCAAACTAATAAAGAATCCCTTGTTTTAATTTCTCCCATAGAAAAACAAAATGCATCCACTGCAATATGCTTTCTAAACATGAAATAAATGTGAACATCTCAAAACCTGAATATCTCTCAACTACTGCATACCACTGAATGAACTCCTTTTGTTTCTACAGAGGACATTTGGGCTTTTTCAATAACACCAAACGTGACGGTGTGGGACTCTGGGAATTGTAGTTTTGATGGATTTAAACAAAAATTGACTCAACCCCATTTTCTTTTTCTGGTAGTCAGTAGGATATAACATTTATCCAATTATCAAAGGAGGTTTATGTTAATTGAGACTTGATAAATGTGTTTCTATCTGAATAGAGACAATATTCATATTCACTGCTTGTATTTGTTCATTTTATTCTAATAAAATTGGTATAATGCTGCAAAGGGTAAAAGTTCAGGTTTAACTGATGAACAGGCTACATGGAATGAATGCATTTGGATGCAAAAAAAAAGGGACATTTTATGCTGTAAACTTCAAAGTGCAAAAGAACAAAATCCCATGATGAAACTATCCTCGCCTACTTGACTAAACTTTTACTTAATTTCTGCCATTATATCTTCACTTATGTTTGTATTCATCCTATGAAAAGACGACGGTCGTAACCAAATTAAAGAGGACCTGCAGCGGTTGGATAAACAGGATAAAAGTGGCTAAAATAAATTCTTGTTTTGGCCAATTTGGCTCTTATGAGTCCAATCATCCAGGGACATTTTCTTTAGTAAAAGGCAGCCTTGCTGTGACCGCAGCTGTGTTGACCCAGCTACACACTCCTGGCCCTGATCCCTCCCCACTCTCATCCTGATAAAGTTTTGGGCTTTTAACTTCATTAAACCGCCTCGATCACATTAAAGGGCCAATAAATCCCTCTGTCCACCTCTGTGGGTGTAGCGATCTGCTCTCACGGAGAGGCGACTTGGCAGACTTTTCTATGTTTACACAAGAAGTGCCTAATGAGCGGCTCTTCTTTTGTGTCTCCGCTGCTGCAGTCTGGTTTTTGAACGTCTCTTTCCCTCCGCAGAATGTTGCAAGACATCCATATTAGTCAAGGCCTCTTGGTTCAAAGCATTTTTGAGAGTTGAAGAGTATCAGGCTGTTACGGAGCAATCTGTAATAGGTCTTGTACAAGAAGTCCTCCTTGTGTGTTTTCCCCATGCTGCTTTGAGATAATGTTGGGAATCAAACCAAAGTCCCAGTCTGAACTATTTTCCTCTCCATTCCCTGATTTATCAATGGTTTGGGTTAAATTTGCATTTTCTTTGAATTAAATTTAAATTACATTTTCTCTAGCTTTTTGAAAGGCCACAACCTCACAGATCTAATGCTAAGAGACTAACTGTTAACTGCTTGTCAGAACCGTCACATTAGCCAGGAAGGCTGAACATCGACCACGAGGCAAATGTCACTGCTCTTTGCAGACCAGCTCATATTTAGCGACAGCTGTCTGTTGATTTATGGGAAAGGCATGGGGCTTTATCTGTCTGAACCTCTGCAGGACCCGTTTCACGCCGCTGAAGCAGAAAATACCAAAGTACCATGGGATGGATGCAAAATCAATGCTCCCATGTTTCAGAAATTTATACACGACATAACACAGAGCCCACAGGACTTTCTGCTCATTTTAATTTTTGTGGATTTAAAGACCCACTCCAATGAAAATGATGTTTTTAGCATGTTCTTGTTTTTAACTTGTATAATGAAATTAAGCTTAAAATAAAATTTCTGTGTATTTCTTTATCAGATCGTTGTGAATCAGGATCAGATGAAAAAACTATGTTTAAAAAACATTGTATTTGTCATATAGAAAATATGCTGGGTGGGCCAAAAGCCCTCCTCCACTCTGCAGCGGAGAGGGGAAGGGGGGGTGGGGTTGCTCTGTACTACTGGTCCCGCCCACCACTTAGAAGCAAATTTCTAATGAACTACTCTGCAGATACTATGCCCTAGAAAACATTTTTCTGATTTTGTCTAAAAGGGGAATAATCATAGTTAAAAGACCACTAGGAACGCTTTAACAATAGATTAAATGATCAGAATGCGACTTAAGCCTTGCCAGTGTTGCTTTAAATAAAGTAGGGGAATACTAACTGTCAAATCAAACTTTCTTTATCAAGCACTTTTCATTAAACAATAAGTGTCTTACAGGCTCAACCCTTCAACACTGGAGATGACATTTGAATAACACACGCTCTTTGACAAATCTGTCAGATTCTCCAGAATCAACAGATTCTGGAGAAGCGACTTTTAATTTGGGTTTGCACTTATATGCAAACCCAAAGCATAATGTTTCCACCTCCATGCTTGACAGTGGGGATGGTGTTCTTGGGGTCATAGGCAGCATTTCTCTTCCTTCAAACCTGACGGGTTGAGTTGATGCCAAAGAGCTCAGTTTTGGTCAGACCACAGCACCTTCTCCCAATAACTCTCTAAATCATGAAGGTGTTCATTGGCAAACTTCAGCGGGGTGGCCAATGAACACCCTGCAACTTGCATAAGGCTACAGGGCTACTTTGCAAGTTGTGAAACCAATACGTTGTAAAGTCTTCTCGGTGACTGTGGTCCTAGCTGCTTTAAGATCATTAACTCACTTTTGCCGTGTTGTTTTAGGCCGATTTCTCAATGTTCTCTTGATCATGGAAACCCCACCAGGTGCAATCTTGTTTAAAGCCCTAAAGGTGGATTGATGCTCATGTTCTTGTATTTTGGGACAACAGTACCAACAGTTGACCCTTTAACCCCCAGCATCTTGCTGATGGTTTTGTAGTCTATTCTAGTCTTGTGCAGATCTACAAAATTTCTCCCTTTAATCCACTGAAAGCACTTTGGTCTTTTCCACGTTGGCGAGTTTGGAGTCTGACTGATTTTGTGGACAGGTGTCTTTTCTACAGGTGATCAGTTCAAACAGCTGTCTTCAATTCAGGTGACAGGTTGATGAGGAGATTCTAACTTGTCTGGGTGAACCTGAAGTCTGAAGGGCTACTATAGGGGGATCAAATATGTATTTCCCCTCAATGAAGTCCTAAAGAATCAATCCTTTAAAGTTGGTTTTGTATCTCTTACTGTTCAAATGAATCTACCACGAGGGTGACAGACTGTTCAATTATTTTTAGATGGGGAAATTTATAACATCAACAAGGGATCAAAAACTGTATTTCTGTCTTCTGCATAGGAACCTCCAGTGAGCCCCATACCACAAGAGCTTCCTGTCAACTCTCTCCTCGACAGCAAGGAACGTCGGGTCTCACATTCCACCTTTGAAACCTTCGAAGGTTTGGATACCATTTCCACTGCACGAGCTAACGTCATAACACGCATGGGTGAGTTTTGGTTGATATTTCTTAACTGCAGCGGACTAAAAACATAGATTCTGTTCTGGACTCAACTCCCTCATGTGGTGAAATTTCACACAGTGACATTTTTCTCATCAGTCTCTGTAATCTGTTAATACCGGATCCTTTGAAACCTAAAAGAGTCCGCTGGCTTCTTTCAAACCGCCGTCACGTTGAAGGCATCTTTCCCCCTTCATCGTTCCATGGAAAGCTGCTTCAGGTCCTCTCAGGGATTCATGTCAGCTCCAATCCGTCCCACTCTTAACACCACGTTTCTTTAGCTTTATTCTGCACCACTGACAGCATCAGATGTTGGTTTCTTTGAGGTATTCAAATTGCTGATTCAGTTTTCGATTATGAGCTGCTGTCATCTCGACATCAACAGACCTTTCATGTGTTTCAAGACACAAAAAAAAAGCGTTGTGGAATTGCATCAGTTTGCAGGAATGATGCAGTTCTTCTTTTGTCAGCGCAAATCTTGCTTCAAAGAGATCTGCTTGGTGTCAATTCTATCGTTCCTTTCAATTTTTCATCTTGTCTTTTTCTCTCTTTAATCAAATCCTTTCATTCATAATTTTCCTTCGCAACAATCAGCTGTCTCCTCACCTTTCACCCCGCTCATCACCCGGGCCTTTCCTCCCACTGCAAAGGGAATTTTTGCAATCAGCCATCGACATTTTCAGCCCCGTCTGCCCTTCTCCCCGCTCACTCTCCAATTTCTTTTCTGTACCTTCCCCACCTTATCCTCCCTAAGCGGTGCTACTCTGCCACTGATCATAGAATATCAGAGACTCTGTCAGAGGCATCTGACGGTTAATTAAGCCTCCGGATCAATAAGGTTTCAACCCTGACACTCTTTCTATTTCACTCTTCCCTTTTTTTTTTATCTGTCTGTTACTTTTGCTCAAAGTCAGGTGTAATTTCTAATAGAGTGTAAGTAGTTTGTGGCCCTGGATCCTGTATTCAGAGCACTGCAATCATGGCAATCTACAGTTTTTTTGAAACATTTCTGAACATTGAAGCTTCAAGGACACCCTGTCCTTGGCTCATCAGTAAAATGGCCCAAAAGGAAGGGTTTAGTGATCCGAGTGGAGTATCTGCTAAATCCGTAAGCTTTCACAGAAGAAGTCTAAGGTCTGTTCCATGTTTGGAGTGACTTCAGGACAATGTCAGGTTGCTTTTATTCGTCAGACTCCCTCAGAATCACGGTCCTACTACCTGTTAGGTTTTCATCAGACAAAAGTCTAGAGTTATCATAAAGACCGGTGTGATTACCTTTATCCAGTGTGGATCCTTGGGCGAGACCCTTCACGCTACTGCCTATGTAGCCACAAGGAGGCCTAAGTCTGGGTCCCCCTGTGCCGGTCCCCAGCCTGGATAAAATACAGGGTTGTGTCAGGAAGGACATCCGGCATAAGAATCTCTGCAGAACCACCTGTGTGAATCATTGGAAGCGGATTCACCATTGGCACAACAATAACAATGGACACACAGTAATCCACTTTAACATTCTCCAGTTGTTGGCTTCTATCCAATACCAAAGCGTACGTGTAAATACAATACACCACATAGAGGAGAAGGGGACCTTGAGGAGGGAAAGAGCAAAAGCAAAACCAGAAAGTGGTCCAGGTCCTTGCAGCTTAACAGTGATGAAGAGCAATCATGGCAAATGACTCCTCAAGAACAGAGCAGGAATAGGATCAAGCCCGGCGATTCAGAAAACAAAGGGGAGAACTCCCGGCAACCATTTCATATGAAAAAAACACGAATCTTGACAGAAATCAAAATTAGACAAGTACTGTAAATTGGGCATTTTGACAACAAGGGGGAGCAGTCAGAGCATGAACACCAAAAGCCACAGACTTTCATATACTGACAGCTGGGTCAATTGAAACCAGATGCAAATGTCCAATATCTTGGATGCCAAATGCTGGGCTGCAGCAGAAGTTCTCTTGTACCATAGAATCCTCTAGTCGTTTACCCTACACTGTAATATCCGCACCATACGGCCAACAAATTATAAGGCGCACCTTCAATTAATGGTCTACTGTCGAACTTATGTCATATAAAAGGTCCACCGAACTATGAGGCACATTAACCGAGACAAATGTCAGAGCTAAGTCTGTCAGTCAATCAGACTTGACTTCACTGTTATTCTAGAATAGAACTTGTTTGAAACACGCTATATGTTAGCCAGGTTAGCGTATTTATATTTACTGTAACTCCTAACCTTGTTTGCAACACATAAAAAAACATACTAACTCCTGTTTACCGGTCCATGACATGACAGAGATGATGTACACATTCGAATTGATCAATAAACGTTCTATTATTTGTTTTAACATAAAGTAACTGAAATGCACCGCAAAAACCAGTGGAAATCACCCCGTTGTCATGGATCCTGTAAATAAATATGGGATGCAAACATCCTAAGAAGTAGGATTCATGGCTGTGAATCAACACTATCATTGTAGTTCCTAAACTAAATGTATCATATAGTGCAGAGAATCTGCAGGGAGCTTTTTTGACAAGGCCTTTCAAAACCTGTTTTAAAATGCCTCTCCCGTCATCTGTGTTCTGTCGTGCAGAGTATTTAATGTTTGGAGATGTAGTTTAGGTTTGACCTCACATCCGTCTTCCAACTCTTCTGAGTCACACCTCAAACTCTTCACCTTTGTTATCGGTTTGTCGGAGGAGTTTAATCAGAACTCCAGCGTCTTGAAGACGTGCCCGGAGGTTGTGAGTCCATAGAGGGTTTGCTTTTGAGTGACTTTTCCTTCGTTGTTAAACACTTACTGTTTGGTTGCATCAGCAGCACTGACATGTTTACGACAACTGCAACTCAGAACCAAACTCAACCGGAAGGCTCTTTTGAACTCAAAGGTGTCCTATTTCAGAAGATAGGAGTGTTGCGCAAAGGACACAGTATTCATTTGAAAGTTTCCACGTATCTCTTCCAAATTCATGAAATATCTCCAGTCAGACCCCACGACACAAGTAGCAGCTCTGCAGATGAAGCACTCTTAAGCACATCTCTTTTGCTTAAGGGACACAGGGTGTGGCGTATTTAACGGCTGATTTGCAAGCACGGGTGGGGTCACGGAACTACTTTAGAAGGTGAAAATAATTAGAAAAACTGCCACCCTTGCTTTTCTGCAGCCATCAGCACAGTAAGCATTACGGGAAAACTGTATTACATGCATTACATACAGATCAAATCTAGGGAATATATATCCAAAAAAGTATATGAAATACAGAAAATATTGCCATTATTGCACACAGGTTCTGCAAAAACTAAAACCTTACCTTACAAGCACATTGTGTACATCAGATTTGAGTAATTACTAAAAAAAAAGCAGTGCTGACTACCGCTTTGCGATGACAGAACACCACAAACTGTAGAGTTGTATGGTTGATAATGTGGTTTGGTTTCCATCTTTGTAGGAGCTGGTAAAAAAGAACAAGTTTAATTGAGAAAACAAACCTGACAGTTGTGACACATTAGTGGAAAAAAGTTTAGTACGATTGTACAAAAGTATCAATCATAAATTTTAAATACATAAAACCATTATTTATTTTTTGATCATGGGTAATGAAAGGCTAAAATGTTGTATTTCAAAACTAGGTTTTCACAGCAGACCAACTCCAAAGAAATTTCAGCACAAATGTCAGGTTTGATGAAACAATAGTAAAATGTTGGAGCCAACAGGAGTTGTGTAACCAGACCCTAATATCAAAGACCGTTTAGATCTCAAGCACCTAGGTCTGTAAATTCTTTTTCTCCACACTTGACCCATCCCCTGGGGGGAGCGGAGAGCTGCAGACACAGCTGCCCTCAGGAACCATTTGGTGGTTAACCCTCCGATCCAACCCATTCATGCTGAATATCAAGCTGGGGAGCATTGGGTCCCATTTTGAAATGCCTGGATTTGAACTTACGACCTTCCACTCTCAGGACAGTAGAAGGGAGCATATCATGTCTACTGTCAGGTGAAGGCGGAGTACACCCTGGACAGGGCCATTAGTGTTTTAATCAAAACCTTTTTTCTGTTACTTTGCATGTGAAGCTACGTGGCCCTTGGCAATCCATGTTCAAGCGAAAAGTCTATTTAAACGAGCACAAGAGCGGCTTTTGGCTGCTGTGTTCAGATCTTTTGCATTCAAGTTTGGCTACCCGAGTTCCTACGACCATTTTTGGGCTCTACGCACAACGCATTATATAGCCTTTAAACCTGCGTTGAAAGTTTTGACAGGTCGAACCAATCAGGGACTCGTGATGGTAGTGATGCATAGATGGGGGTCCCTTTTTATTCACTGAAGTGCTAAGCATTTGAAATTTGATCATGGAGATGAAATTAATAATTGCTGTTTGTGTCCGGCTGGAATGATATGAAACCAAGTCTTTTTTTATACATGGGAATAGAGCTGAAAGAAAAAGCCTTGATCAAGATTTTCGATCTCTGCGCCTCTTTGACATATCACACCAAGCCTCTTCCAAATGTAGGTGGCGGACATGCGCTAGTAAACAGTAACCAAAGAAAAACGTACACAAGCCCCTACCTGGTCTAGCAGTGTGAACACAGCAGGCTAAGTATGCGTTCATTAATCTGCGTTTAGCGGTCCTAATCTGTGTTGGATCTGCATTTTCTATTCGTAAAGTTAGAGAGAACTCCATAAAACAACGCTAGTTTTTTATTATGATCATTTTTTGGAAACTTCAGCTGCTATCCAGATTTCAATCAAAATGTAACTATTTGGTCTGTTGTTACAATGCGACCTTTCATACTGGTGCCCATTCCTTTTGTATACTTCAAATCAAAAGCAAAAAAAGAAAATGATCATCACAAAGACTGTAGATGACAGTACGGACAATCACCAGCCATCCACAAACATAAAATACAAGTGTGAGTGTGTGTGTGTGTTCAGACGGGGAGAAACAGTAATTGATGATTCACAGAAGGCACTTCCCTCACAAAAGAGCAATTTGTTATTTTGCTGAGAGGCTTTGATTTGCGCAGCTCAGAAAAGATTTCAGCGGCAGCGTAATTGTGTCACCGTGGCCTTTGTCACCCTGTAATTAAAGATAGCCTCTCATGAGTCACGCCGACCTTAAGCAGATCCACACGACCCAGCATCCCCTGCAGCTGCCGCCGCAGCCCCTAACAGGGCCACGTCATACAAAAGCAAATTCCCTGCCAACAGCTGAAATCTATTAAACCAATGGCTGTAGTCATTGATTTGTATGTCGGGACATTGAATTACACTGCAGCTGTGCAACCTGGGGTACAATTGTGGAGAAAAATATCATGCAGATCATAATTTGGGGAAAAATACTCAAAATTGGACTTGATGTTCTTCAAGTTATCAGAGGATGGAAGCGCAAACACAATATGAATTCCCATCTGATTACAGATTCTGTTTGCTGTCTCATTAACTGCTGGCTGTTGAAACATTGAGTTAAGGTGAGGGGGTCACACTAATAGCCTCACTCAATCTTCTTTCGTCCAGGCGATTCCTTGAGTCCCCCGTCCATCACACCATCTTTCCCTGTCTCTATTGTCTCTCTTCCCTCGTGACACTTTGGCCTATCGATTTGACTGGAGGGGAGATCGTTAGTCGATCTGCGCTGCCGCGGGGTTCAGACATGAACTGCGGCAGGTAATCACCTTAAGTACACAGCGGTGGAAAGCGATGGCTTTTTGTTCACCGTGGGACACAGGTGCCATCTATCTAGCGGCATTCCACCGTATCTTGGGCCAGATTTCTTCATCTGGTTAAATGCTTAGGGGATAGATGTGATGACAGCCTCACTTGCAGAGAAATGTGTGGACGGGGAACCAGGTTATTTACGCTTGAAGGAGGACATCAAACAGTGAGATGACGGAATTGATACAAAGAAATGTGGCATCTCTGTGGCTGCCGTTGCTTTTAGAAAGTGCTGACAGCTTCATCCTTGTAATGTATGGAAGCCATGACCATGAGGGAAAATGATCCTCCTTACATCATTAAAGTACAGTGTCCACCTCTGCGCTAAAAGATTTTCCTGCTTCATCGATGGCCATGATACGATTATCATGACGGGTTAAAATGTTTGGTGTGAGACATGACTTTTCAGTGGGAATGTCACCAAAACCAATCCCGTTAGTGCCACGGTAAATCTTTTAATACATTTCATGGAACAGGACTTTTTAGCTGCCCAGAGTGACCAATACATGCATGGAAAATGTGAACTATGAGATGCTGGACATGAGGGGCAGCAGGTCAAGCAGTCCTAGACACTAGAAGACTAAGCCAGCAAATGGAACCCATGTAGACATCACAGTTTTATCACTGTTTTATCACAAGCAAAGAACACGTAAATCAACGTAGAATATGAACCTTGCATGATTATTTTGCTGTTTATAGGCAATTCATTATTGATTTGTGCGTCAATTACATAACTTTAATGTGATATGTGCACCGTATACGTGATATAAAAGTAAAACATTGGTGGTACATGCGTGAAAAGTTCTTTAGACATTCCTGGAGAGACGTGGACGGTCATAGAAAGCCATAAAATTTGATGTATGTAAAAATCACACACAATTTCGTAAGATTTACGTAAATTTGCGCGAAAACTGCGTAATTCTCAACCAACCAAAAATTTAGAACAGCTCCAAACTAAATTCACGTAAAGACCCGTCGGCCGGAACTATTGATGTACATCTGCACACATCAACGAATGACGAACGCAAGAAACTTTTATCACACAACATATATCACGCATGTATCACGAAAGACCGAAATTTTATACATGGAAAAAGCGCCACTTGCACGTGGCCTTTAAGGTCCAGGGTTGGGTAGCCCTGTTTTTACACCAGAGCTTTAGCTCCTGTGTTGACATTTTTTCTGCTACTATAACTCCTCAACCATAGATGAAAATAAGGTAATTCCTGCGGATTCCAAAGTGGAGAAAAGCTGCCTTGCTACTTCAGAGTTGGGAATTGCTTATGCGATCAATGTAGATTCTGTTGTACAGAAAAGCAGCTTTACGCCACTTTGCAACACTTTACGTTTTTTAAATTGTGGCATATTTGTGCAAAGCTGATATGAAAAGTTGCTTTTCTCTGTGTCACAATTAGCTGATTCACGATGATCGCATAAACGGTCAAGTATTTAAGACATGTCAAACAACTTGTTATTTAGGTGTCGAAGGCGACATCTCCAGGGTTTAGAATAGTTCATGTATAATATACATGTCATAGTCCTGTTGACAAAGGGTGGGGATAGAAGGAAGGGATTTTTATGTGTTTCATTGAGCAAAGGTGGACGAAACTACACACATCATCTCATGCACCCCTTTTTTCCCACAACACATGTGGACATGAGTAACATGATATAGTTTGCCATGAAACAAGCAGATTGTGTTATTTATTCTTAAATGTTAATAGAATTTATGCAGAAAGGGGAATCTGGCTCAAACCATGGTGTCTATTAGAAAAAGGCAGATGTACCATTTGACAGTGTAACACCTTCCAAAGGCTTTTTTTTTTTAAAGTTTTGGGATATTTATGTTTATACCTAGTGAATTATTATGGGATCTGTTGCTAGTGGAAACTAGGATGATGAATAAAACCAAAGTTTTGTCAACAACAACAATCTTGGTTCGTATGTATCTATCCCAACCCCTTTGACCTTTTTCTTAAGAAAAATGTTCCATCCTTTCATTTGAAGAAAGAATTGGGGAGTCATTTGCTTGAGCCAAAGAGGAGTGCTGTGTTTGTTGTTTGGCAGTTGTTTTTACAGATTCTTTCTGCGTTGCTGTAGTGAGTACACAGTCAGGTATGGTGCATAATAAACCTGCACTGTTTACTGTGGTTGAATGAAATAAGAACGATCATTTCTTTAAAAAAAAAAAGAAAAATACAGCCCAGGTAAATTCAAAAACAAAACATCACTTTCTTCAATTCTAGCAAAAGGGAATATGATCTCTGATCACTAGTAGAAATCAGAAAAAATATTGCAGGAAAACCTAAAAAACACATCTTGGAATATGAGGGAAGTTTATATATTCACTGTATTGACTTGCTGCCGCCTCCCATAACTCATGATTATATGCAGGTCTTAATTCTCAACCTTTCCATTCCATTTACTTCTGAGTCTTGGTTCATTTATGACAGCCCAGGCAGCATAATGAAGCAAAACATCAGAGGAGAGGGCTTGATTTGATTAGAGTTCCTCTATTGTCTTAAACAGGAGCTCAGACTCACATTATTTAAATCAGGTATTAGATAAACATTGGCAAGACATACAAGTGAAGTATGAAAGATTCGAGTTGTGTGATTTCACACATCAAGATCATAAATATGCTTAATTTTTCAGCTCTAAAGAAGAAAATGGGATAAAAACAGTAGCAAATGAAGCTCAATTGACTTTAGTTTCAACTAAAAGACATTTGACTTTTCAAAGGCAAAATACCATCAAATAAATGAAAAATGCAAACCCAAGCTTGTGGTTTGTACTGATGTGAGTAAACAAGTGCTCTTTTATTTCAGTAGTTCCAGGAAAGCGAAAGAAACACCTGGATTGTTCCCAAGACTAATATTCGGCTTAGACTTAAAAGGGACTTTTTTTTTTAAAGCTTTGCATCATGTTATGTCTGGAGTCAGGGAGATTAGCATTCTAAAAAAAGTTTAATCAACAGTCAAGCATGTTTGAGACAGTCTAGTCTTGAAAACCTTTTTTTTAGTTTTATCGATTTTATTTAACCTTTATTTTACTAGGAGTTCCCTTGAGATAAAATTGTTTTTCCAAGAGAGACCAACACATTTACACATACAAAAACAAACATAAAACATGAAAATAAAACAAATTTAAAATCAGCTTGGTAGAAATTACACAACCCTTTAACCCTTGTGCTATCTTAGATGACCCCACCCTTACATTGCTGTGTTCTCCCTACCATAATAAAGGTGGATAAAAGTGGAAAGATGTCATGTAATCCATGGACACCAGTGAAGATCACAAATCATTGAAGAAAAAAGGTTCAGAGCACTGTCTGGCGGGTCTAGATGACCCAACTCCCAATGTTTAAGTGCCTAGGATAGTACAAGGGTTACAAAGCTCACTTATGAGCCAATACACAATGACATTTAACCCTTGTGCCATCCTATGACCCCACCCTTACATTGACATGTTATCCCTACCATGAAAAAAGGTGGATAAAGGTGGAGAGGATTTCATGTAATGTAATGTGTAAAAACGGTTCAGCGCACTGTCTTGTAGGTTCTAGATGACCCAACTCCCAATGTTAAAGTGCCTAGGATAGTACAAGAGATGCTACTTGGAGTAGGGTTTGAACCCACATGAGCATGTGCTCATTGGGTCTTAAGACCAATGCCTTAACCACTCAGCATCCTGGTTACAAATTGTTCCTTTGTTTCAAAAAACAGAGAGAAAATGCAGATGCGTGAGGAAGCATTTGAAAAAATCACATTTTGCAACCCAAAGACTTGTATCCTAGGCACTTTAATGTTGGAAGTTGGGTCATATAGACCCACTAGACGGTGTTCTGAACCTTTTTTCTTCAATGATTTGTGATCTTCACTGGTGTCCATTGATTACATGAAATCCTCTCCACCTTTATCCGCCTTTGTCTTGGTAGGGCTAACACGTAAATGTAAGGATCGGGTCATCTGGACCCCATAGGATAGCACAAGGGGTTAAAGGTTTGCTTCATATAGTATTTGAAGTCAAATTTAACCAAGGATGCATAAGATGAACTCAACAGTCAAGCATGGTAATGGAGGAGTAATAATTTGGGTAATTTCTACTCAAAAATAAATGTTGGAAATTAAAACATTCTATCAAAAGGTCATTTCTTAGCCATAAAACAAGGCTCAATCATGTTCTAGTATAGTATGCGCCACAATAGGGTTTGAACTGACATGAGAATATATACACTGGATCTTTAACCCAATACCTTAGCCATCCTCGTTGGAAAAACTGTTCAATTATTGACATATTTAGAAAAAAACAAACACAAAATTTGATTATTATTAAAGTATTAAAAAAAATAGTCTGTTAATACTTTGTTTTGGTTGAAATAACATAATCCTTTAGAATACTTATTTTTAGCTTAAACAGACAAGCTGAAATTTTAGCTTCAGACAAAGTCACAAGCAACAATGTTCTTGTAGCTACCAGGAGTGGGGTTTGAACCCACGTGAACATGTGCTTTATTGGATCTTAAGTCCAACGCCTTAACCACTCGGCCATCCTGGTTGATCACATTTAGTAAATCGAGAAAGCAAGAAAAGAAAAGAATACATTGAATATTCAGACCATTTAGGTAAAAGCTGTTGAGATACAAAACAGCATTCCTTTTTAGGGTTGCATCATGTTGTAAATGAAATGAAGTCCAACTTTACAAAATTTACAAGGGCACTCTTCGGAACCTAAAAATAAGATCTAAAAAAAAGGCTTACCTCACTGCAAAAAAACACCATCTTAATTCAAGAAAAAAGTACTTGTTTTTAGTAGAAATTAACTAGAAATAAGTCAAATTATCTGTCCATGCAGCTAGTAAATTTAACTTAAGATGTCTTGATTTAAGTAAAAATATCTAAGCCATAGTAAATCGGTTAAATCTTGAAATTAGGCAAAAACACTTATTTTAAGCAGTAATTTAAGACAAAAAACTAGAAACTAGGATATAGGAGCTTGATTAAAATTTATTGCCTACTAAAATTCAGAAAATACATCTTGAAACAAGCCGTTGCAAAAGATATTTTTTCTTGTTTCAATACTAAAACGAATGAAAACAAATTCACTTTTCGATTCTTTTATTCAACTTACAAACTGAGATTTGTGATACAAATTTACCCAAAGGCACTAGGAATACAATATTTCTTTAACAACACAATTAGAATACTCATCTAAACAGACATAAACATTGACCTGCAAAAGCAGTTTATCTTCCAACAAATTCTTTACTTTAATGCTCTTTCATGTGGTGGTGATGTCCCACTTGTGAATTGTATCCTGAAGGATCTCTGTCTGAATGACAGAAGGGTGGCCACGCAATTTGTGTAGGTCAGATGTAGTGTGTAATAATATGCCATTTAGAAAATCAGACCCTCGTGAAGCTTTTCTTTTTCAAACGTCACTGGCATCAAACCAATAGCAACGATTCATCTGCTGCCATCAAACACCAAGACTGGACTTGACAGGCCTCTCTTCTGGATGAAGACGTTTGGATCTTCTGTTGACTATAAAGCAGAAAAAACGTTTTTCCTTTAGTATCTCCAATGTAGTAATTTCTTTATGTATCTGCTTAGGGCAAAAATAAAAATTTACCTCCTGAACATGCAGTAAAGCTTCACTAGCACACCCCAGTTTCTTTGATGGAGGTGCCACTGGGGGAAAGAGAATGGGAAGGGCCTTCACCAGAGCAAAGTTGGCTTCCACTGAAACACAATAAATTAAATTTTACTTCTTGAAGAAGAAACACATAGAACCTAGACAAACCAAGTGATGAAAAATATATATACATTTAAAATTTTACTTTATACTTTTTACATAATACTTACATGATGCAGTTCTCTGGATAAACATCCACGATGGATGAAGCTCTGGTATCTCCTCTTATGGCTCCACAATCAATGTAAGCTTGTTTGGCCTGAAACTCCAGATCAAAAAACTGTTAAGATCAGCTTGGGCTTCTACTTTTTGTACATTTCCTGCAGAGTTTTATAATGCCTAGCTTGTACTTGCATACTATCCTTATTCACTAGAAGTGATCAAAAATTGGGTTTTAATTTCTGCCAACAATAGTAACTCTCAAACTTAAAAATGTTAAAGTCACAATTTTTAATAACAGCAAGTTTTCATTCTAACTTTAAGATCATCAAGCATACATGACAAACAGTCTTTCAAACTGGCCGATTTGGGTGGGAAACTGCCCAATCTAGCAACCCTAGCATAAAACTGAGTTACAGTTGAGCAGTATTGGGCTAGCAATAACTCAAGTTAGCTTACTACAATAGCATACTTCTTAACACTGAAATACATTTTTACTAAACAAAAAATTAATTTAACATATTTAAACAGAACCAAAATCTCATTAATTGTATTTTAAAGTATATTTATGATGTATACAGGATACTTACAAAAAAGTGACGGAGTAGCTGAAATAGTGCTAGCGCAAGCTAGCTAGTTGCTCCGTTAGCCTGCTTCTCAAGATGTTTAAACCCACTTTATAATCTTTACCAGCTGCGTGGAGCGTAATGGTGATTTATTCTATGTCATGTGATTTAATATAGCTTACCTCCTTTTATCTTGTCCGCCGAATATTATATTCCTAATTGTTTTTCCTGTTCGTCCTCGTCATGTTCTGGATCATCAGATGTACGTCGCAAATGTGACAAGATGGCGCTGGGTCGGTCCCAATATGAAAATACTCAAAGGGTATCCCAAAAATGCAATAAATAGAATTAATTTTTTTGTGTTACACCTCCTTATGCCATCATTATGAAAATAAATAAGTTATAAAACAGCATATAACGTGTGGGCTCTACTAGTTTATCTTAAGCAAGTCTTCTGAACATATTAATCCCCCTTCATTTGGTCACAATGGACTTTTCCATTTTTGCTTGTGCCCGCCGGAATGTTCCATTGAAAAATTACGACAAAACATGAAAAATACATATTTTAAAAGATCAACTATTCTACGTAAACCTTGGTTGATATAACAAATAACTTCTTTGATTAAGGAAGATAATCATTGTCTGATTTGTACAATCTTTCGATTCAAAATAGATCTTTGCACAAAATATTGAGTTGGTATTGCCCAAACCAAGCGCGGTAGAATTATGATTGCATCATCTGTGGATTGCAAAGTACTGTTTATAATTTAAATTTAAATCAGATAACCATGCTGTTAGAGTGAAGTGGCTTGTTCTCAATATTAACAAATATGTATGTGAAAGGTCACTAATTATCATTTCTGCGAATAAAACAATACTCACTTTTGGACCTACACAAAAGATTTGTGGTAACAATGGATTGTTGACAAGACAGACAACATTGTATTGAAGCCAGGTTTACGAAACACTGTTTTAACAGAGACCTTCTTGCTTATGAACTAGCTATACCTAATCTTGCTTACGTTTATAAATGCTGAAAACAAGCTTGGTTATC
Organism: Oryzias latipes; assembly: GCF_053564925.1. Classification (NCBI taxonomy): domain Eukaryota; kingdom Metazoa; phylum Chordata; class Actinopteri; order Beloniformes; family Adrianichthyidae; genus Oryzias; species Oryzias latipes. The sequence goes on along the minus strand of NC_136256.1, from coordinate 12,469,383 downwards.
ATATCATTTCAAAATCAGTGTTTTGATCAAAAATAATGTTGATGACGATATTGCAGTAAAAAACAAAAATACTTATCTATTGTTTATCCTATAAATATTGGATGAGCTATTGAACATCAGTATTCACGTACATTTTTGGATATCAGATAATATGGTTACATCTAAAATAAACTTAAGACCTTAACCTGTGCTTAAATCAGGCCTGCAGTATTTTTTCTTGTTTTGCATGGAAAATGATTAATTTCTAAATTTACAAACTGATCAAGAAAGGTAATGCATATTTTTGTCTTAAAACAAGTTTAATAAACTTAAATTAGGACGTTTTCCTGTCCTTAAATCAGGCTTGCGGTGTTTTTTTCTTGTTTTGCATGTAAAATGACTACTTTCTAGATTTACAAACTGATCAAGACAGGTAATGCATATTTTTCTTAAAACAAGTGTAATAATCTTACAAGTGCTGCTGTTTTTATCTAAAATTAAGATCAATAAGATTTTACAGCTAGTTTTAAGATTGATAATCTTAGGTAGATTGACGAAATTTGCAGTGCTGGAGTGTGGTTTGAACCCACGTGAACATGTGCTCATTGGATCTTCAGTCCAATGCCTTAACCACTCGGCCATCCTGGTTGATCACATTTAGAAAATCGAGAAAGCACCAAAAGAAAAAAATACATTGAATATTCAGACCATTTAGGTAAAAGCTGTTGAGATACAAAACAGCATTCCTTTTTAGGGTTGCATCATGTTGTAAATGAAGTCCAACTTAGCATGAAATTAAGTTGTAATCAAGACGGTCAAGCATGGTGGTACAGTCATGATTTTTTGCCATTTCTCGATCTTTTCTTCTGGAGAAGCTTGATGTCGGCAGTAATCATGGTGTGAGGTGTTATCAATAATGAAGCATGGTGGTGGCTTGGGCAATTTCTAGTCTTTAGAAAATCTTCACGTTGATAGAAATTACACAGAATTTACAAAGCTCACTTCAGAACCTAAATAAGGTCAGCCATAACAAAGGATTACCAGGAGTGGGGTTTGAACCCACGTGAGCTTGTGCTCATTGGATCTTAAGTCCAACGCCTTAACCACTCGGCCACCCTGGTTACGTAAAATATTGTTTTTTTTCTAAAAATTCAGAAAAACACAAAGGACAATTGAGAAAAAACAATTTCTGTAAGGTCTGCATGGCAGTGGTACAGGGAAGGTTTGGGCAATTTATTTTTTCCTCCAGTAAAGCTTTATGTTGAAAGAAACCATGCTGTAAGGTGTAATCAACAGTTAAGCATGGTGGACGGAAGGTATAGGCCACCTCTACCCTCTTAAAAACCTTCACATTATCGGAAATTTTATCATCCTTCACGATTGGGATCTTTAGACTGGCCCCTTAACCACTCTGACATATTTTTTGTGAAAAAATTTAGTTTAGAAAATTGACACAAAAATTGAGACACAGAATTTCCCCAGAGAGGCTTCATGGTAACCCTTGTGCTATCCTAGGCACTTTAACATTTGGAGTTGGGTCATCTGGACCCACTAGACAGTGCTCTGAACCTTATTTCTTCAATGATTTGAGAACCTCACTGGTGTCCATGGATTACATGAAATCTTTCCACTTTTTTCCACCTTTATCATGGTAGGAATAACACGTCAAAGTAAGGGTGGGGTCATCTAGCACAAGGTAGCACAAGGGTTAATAGTAACTACGGTGTAAGGTGTTATCAATAATCAAGCATGGTGGTGACTTGGGCCATTTCTAATCGTCAAATTTGTAGAAATTACACAAAATTTACAAGGGCACTCTTCGGAACCTAAAAATAAGATCATCTAAAAAAAAGGCTTACCTGGAGTGGGGTTTGAACCCACGTGAACATGTGCTCATTGGATCTTAAGTCCAACGTTTTAACCACTCGGCCATCCTGGTTGATCACATTTAGAAAATCGAGAAAGCAACAAAAGAAAAAAATACATTGATTATTCAGACCATTTAGGTAAAAGCTGTTGAGATACAAAACAGTATTCCTTTTTAGGGTTGCATCATGTTGTAAATGAAGTCCAACTTAGCATGAAATTAAGTTGTAATCAAGACGGTCAAGCATGGTGGTACAGTCATGGTTTTGGCAAATTCTCGATCTTTTCTTCTGGAGAAGCTTGATGTTGGCAGTAATCATGGTGTGAGGTGTTATCAATAGTGAAGCATGGTGGTGGCTTGGGCAATTTCTAGTCTTTAGAAAATATTCACGTTGACAGAAATTACAAAGCTCATTTCAGAACCTAAATAAGGTCAGCCATAACCAAGGATTACCAGGAGTGGGGTTTGAACCCACGTGAGCTTGTGCTCATTGGATCTTAAGTCCAACGCCTTAACCACTCGGCCATCCTGGTTAAGTAAAATATTGTTTTTTTCTAAAAATTCAGAAAAACACAAAGGACAATTGAGAAAAAACAATTTCTGTAAGGTATGCATGGCAGTGGTACAGGGAAGGTTTGGGCAATTTATTTTTTCCTCCAGTAAAGCTTTATGTTGAAAGAAACCATGCTGTAAGGTGTAATCAACAGTTAAGCATGGTGGACGGAAGATATAGGCCACCTCTACCCTCTTAAAAACCTTCACATTATCGGAAATTTTATCATCCTTCACGATTGGGATCTTTAGACTGGCCCCTTAACCACTCTGACATATTTGTTGTGAAAAAATTTAGTTTAGAAAATTGACACAAAAATTGAGACACAGAATTTCCCCGGAGAGGCTTCATGGTAACCCTTGTGCTATCCTAAGCACTTTAACATTTGGAGTTGGGTCATCTGGACCCACTAGACAGTGCTCTGAACCTTATTTCTTCAATGATTTGAGAACCTCACTGGTGTCCATGGATTACATGAAATCTTTCCACCTTTATCCACCTTTGTCATGGTAGGAATAACACGTCAAAGTAAGGGTGGGGTCATCGAGCACAAGGTAGCACAAGGGTTAATAGAAACTACGGTGTAAGGTGTTATCAATAATCAAGCATGGTGGTGACTTGGGCCATTTCTAATCTTCAAGTTTGTAGAAATTACACAAAATTTACAAGGGCACTCTTCGGAACCTAAAAATAAGATCATCTAAAAAAAAGGCTTACCTGGAGTGGGGTTTGAACCCACGTGAACATGTGCTCATTGGATCTTAAGTGCAACGCCTTAACCACTCGGCCATCCTGGTTGATCACATTTAGAAAATCGAGAAAGCAACAAAAGAAAAAAATACATTGAATATTCAGACCATTTAGGTAAAAGCTGTTGAGATACAAAACAGCATTCCTTTTTAGGGTTGCATCGTGTTGTAAATGAAGTTGTAAGTTGTAATCAAGATGGTCAAGCATGGTGGTACAGTCATGGTTTTGGCCAATTCTCGATCTTTTCTTCTGGAGAAGCTTGATGTTGGCAGTAATCATGGTGTGAGGTATTATCAATAGTGAAACAAGGTGGTGGCTGGGGCAATTTCTAGTCTTTAGAAAATCTTACACATAATCTACAAAGCTTACTTCGGAACTTGAATAAGGTCAGTCATAACCAAGGATTACCAGGAGTGGGGTTTTAAACCACGTGAGCATGTGCTCATTGGATCTTAAGTCCAACGCCTTAACCACTCGGCCATCCTGGTTACATAAAATATTGTTCTTTTATAAACAAATACAGTGGTACAGGGATGATTTGGGCAATTTCTTTTTGCCTCTGGTAAGGTTTTATTTCCATAGAAATCATGCTGTTAGTAAGGTGTCATCAAAGTGAGCTTGTGCTCATTTGATGTTGAGTTCAACGTCTTAACCACTCGGCCATCCTGGTTGCAAATTCTTTGCCATCTTCAGGAAAAGAATAAATAAAAAATAAAAACACCCGGAATTCTACTGTTGCATATGAACAAATAGTTATTGAGACATAAAACAGAATTTCTTTAAGGTTTAGATAATGTTGTATATGGAGTCCAATTAAAATTAAGTTGTAATCAACAGTCAGTCATCGTGGTGGTACAGTGATGGTTTGGGTGATTTTAATATCTTTTCTCTCTGGAAAATCCTAATGTTGGTAGAAACCATGGCAAAGGTGTGATCAAAAGTCGAGCATGGTAGTGGTGGAGTGATGGTTTTGGCCATTTCTACTCTGTTGAAAACCTTCACATTGGTAGAAATGACAGCATCCTTCACAAAAGTCAGCCCTTAAAATGACTCAGTAGCTGTTTGTTCTCTGCATTTGACCCATCTCCAGGGGGAGCAGTGACCTGCACACACAGCCACTCTGGGAGGCATTTGGGTGCCATTTTTAGAGTCTTTGGCTCTTGAGTCCAACGCCTTAACAACGCAGCCATCCTGGTTGCAGAATCTGCCACAAAATTGTCAGACAAATATTTCCTGCTGTGCAAGATCTCTCTATCTCTGTTCTTTGGGTTGCCTCTATTCAGGCCAGGGTTCATTCTAATAATAATATTCCTTACAGTTTCCCAAGTAACTACTTTTTGCCCCTCATTTCAGAAAAACCCGCTGTAGAGGTTATATATTTGTATGCATCTGGAGTTGTGCCGATGTAACGCAAATGCGCCGTACCATATCTCAAACTCCACACATCTACCCTTCACGATTCAGTTATTTAGCAGGTTTAGATACACTCCACATCAAGCTGTCAGTCAGGCCCTGGCAGCTGTGCGTTTGCTGACCTTGCTGAGCCGATCTCAACATCTATCATCTAAGCACAGCTGTCACATCTTTCACAATCAAGCAAGGTGTTTCAGCCCATCTGAAACAACCCGTAAAAGAAAACAGACCAGAAACAGTTGCTCTCTGTGAAGGCTGGGAACTATTACCATTTAACATTTGATGTCAATTTGAGGACACAGTTGATAGTCATATTTTCCTTTAACAAGTATTATGGATACCAATGATACACACTTCAAAGAAATAAATCAAACATCATAATACATCAAATGTATAATAAATTCCACAAATAGACTTTAAGTCAGTTGTAATGAGAAAAATGTAGTTCTAATTAACTCATATGTCCTATTGTATGCAGCACACATTCTGTTTTATAGAATATGCAAAGCAAGCACTTTATGAGGTGTGCATGCTGATCTGTACATTTGATCTGTTATCAGCAATTCACATGACAACATACTTGTTCAGACATGATTAAGATGAGATTCTCTTTGTCCACCCAAGAACAGCGTGGAGAAGAAATTGCGATTCTGTTATCTTAAAATGAGGCGTGGTTGTTGACACCTCCATGTTGGTCATGTCTGATTCTGACCCTTCCACCAGAATGTCACCTCAGACTCAACAGAACAACAAACCTTTTTTTTTTAAGTCTTTCCAGTCCTGTGCTGTTAAGATTAGCCTTTTTGAGCTGTAACCTGGAAACACTGGATGATTGCTATGCTTAACTTTAGGAGGGGGGGATTTAATACAGTAAAGAAGTGTTTTTACATGAGACATGTAGTCGATTGTCAAGAGGGTCTGATGCTACAATCGCACCGGCCTCCGCAACATGCAGATACAATACAGGGTTGTGTCAGGAAGAGCATCCGGCATAGAAATCTCTGCCAAACCACCTGTATGAATCAGTGATAGCTGGTTCACCGTGCGACACCTGAAGGGATATGCCGAAAAGTGAACAACAACAAGGGACTCAGATTTGGTTGTGCTGTTTGGGTATCTTCCTTTTTAATTCTTCTCCAAAATATTTGCTACATGTCATCTTTTTTTGGTCAAAGCGTCTACAAAACCAAGGTTCTGTGCTGTTTGTTGGTGCTCAGATCCATGTTTACACTGTATATCGGTATAAAGATCTTAGTCAAACTAAAGGCTTTTAGGTTCATTTGGAGCAGAAAAATATTACCCTGCTATTAATGGTCTGCTAAAGTCTCAGAAAGTATCATAACTCTGCTTCTCATGCTGCTGAAGGAGTCTGCTGCCGTCCTTGGTGCTGAGTGTTTTCACATCCCCCAATGACTTTTACTCCTGAGGAGCAGAAAAGGAGCGATTATGAAGGTCCTCCGAGTGGGGGGTCAGGTGGGACAGAATACAGATCAGGGAAGCTCTTCTGCTTCTGATTGTCCTTGGAGAAGAGTGAAGGAGAATGGATTAAACTGCAACTTTTCTTCAGAACATGAATATACACTGGATAGCAGATCTTTTTTTTTGGGGGGGGGGGGGGGGGGGGGGGGTGCCTTGTGAATTGTCATGGCATCTTTTGTCCTTTTTTCTGTGGTTGTCATGTGTCTAGCACCAAATTATGGATTAGATATGTTAGATCTGAATGTGTCTCTATCTTTTTGGTGGTCATATCATCAGAAAGAAGGCCCAAAGGTAGAATATAGGCCTGCTTTTAATCAGAGGTGAAGCAGAAATAGATGTTGTTTCCTTTGGTGGGGATTTCTTTTCTAACAATGCTGGTTTGTGGCATCAGTCCTGATGGTCAGTCAATGCAAGTCTGTGGATGCAATCAAATTTGTAAAGTGACGGATGGATGTTTTTGTACCATTTTTTAAAAGAAATACTGGCCTCCTTGTATTCCTTTTACCACTTGTGTCGCTAAACCATTGTCTGCGCTTGTTTTGATCATGTTTTCTCTGCACGTGTTTATCATTGCATAAAAGTATCGCTAACTAAATGCTATAAAAGTAATTACTGAAGCCTCTCTGTCACTTAGGTCACTACCAGCTCTCTCCGACTGTGAACATGCCTCAGGACGACATGGTGATAATCGAAGACGATAGGCCACCCATGCTTCCTGCCCGTCTATCGGATCACTCGTCCTCCAGTTCCCATGAAGACATGGGCTTTGTGGGGGAAAGCTCCAGTGGTTGGATGCAGGAGCTGCCGGTGCAGGACGAATGGTAAGGAGACTGTTGCTTCATGAGTTAATGCAAAACTATTACAGTGGTCCTTTGTCTATCACGGGATTCACGTTCTAAAAATCACTTGTGATTGACAAAACCTTTGTAGTTTTTTATGATTATTTTAAGGCTGTAATACCCCTCAATACAAACCCTATACACTTTTCTCAGACAGACGTGAAGACTTTCGCACTTTTCTCTTTAATTTCAACTCTCAAAGTTCTACACTTCCTAGAAAAACAATTTGGCAAACTGGATGCATGCTATACAGAAGACACTGCACAGAGGAAATTGATTGACAATTGTCTACAACCAATCAGGACAATGCAATGAAAAAAGAAAAGAGTATTACGCTAAATTTTTGCTTAAAAAAGGCCAAACAAAGTTCAACCGCAATTCAGCGAGGGACCACTGTTCTGTTTATGGTTACATATAGATTTAGACAGTGTCAATAATTCTTTTCACAGTTCTGTGTCCTTATATACAGTAGGTTGGTGAAATGGTTGTATTGGGCAATCTCCCACTGTCAAACAGGAGATTCATATCATCATATCAGCACTAAAACCATTAGTGACATCTTTTTGAAACAGTTATATAAGTGAGTTGTTTGTATAAAGACATGTCTTAAAAAATACATTGGCTCTTTGAAATATGGGTAAAAGACTTCTATGGTTTAATGCGCAACGTCAGCATGGGAAGTCAGCATCCCTCTCGGCCTGTAGAGAAAAATTACAGCTACAGCTTGGCCATAAGGCTCATAAACCTTTTCGGAACACAAACTCTCTGCAGTGTCAGAAGCAAAGAGGATTTCAAGTGGAGTTTGAACTGTACAGTGGTTAAGTTATGCTCTAAAAAAACCTGATAGGTGAAATCTGTAAAGTAGGCATCTCATTATTTTTAACTATTACTACAGATGTTTTAAGGCTGTAAAACTCCTTATTACACATTTTTAAACTTTTTCTCAAACATGAACACATATACACTTTCCTCTCTTGTTTAAACTCTTAAGTTCAAACCTTTGTAGAAAAATAAGTCCAGTATAACAGAATAAAGAACATCATCTTCCCATAACACTGTATTTCAAGAATGTATGGTACTATCTAGCAGAACCTTAAATAGAATCATGTAGGCATTGATATTATCTGCAGCAGATCATCTTATTTTCGCAATTTGTCTTTTATACTGTGCCTATAAGTGAAACATTTGCCCCTGCCACTCACTCAAGAACTCAAGAAGAAAGTTTGCATGCAGCTACTATCCAGAGAGAATTCAGTTTCTACACAGTAAACGACTCCTCTCCAAAAAAACAAACAAAAAAAAAAAAACATCACAGCAGATGAAACTGTCAAAAACTGAATGGTGCCAAAATCTGTCATGGGGCTCAAAAAATAAACAAAACCCATTAACAAAACCAGAACACACGAATATCCAAAGGAAAGTTAAACATATTATGGGATGGCCACAGGACCTTGACAGCCATTTTGTGACAATGTTTGAAAATGTTCTATTTTTCCCACAACATGGGAGAAGAAAACTTTTTTTCAAGCGATCTTCAAGAAATTTCCCCCAGATGCTGGGAGCTTAAATTAATGACCACAACCGTAATTTTGTTGACCTTTGGCCACGTGAAGAGGCTGCTATCTTGAATTAAAAAAAAAAACCCTAAGTACCTTCTACACATTGAAGCCCCCACTTGGGATTTTGATCTATTGCCTTCCAACTCCTTGAGCATCATTGGGAAGCTACAATTGGAATACGAAGTTGTAGATTTTGAACGCTGTTAATGTGGCGAGCTCACAAAAGTGATGCTCCCCTGCTCGCATACTTTTTACGGAAATATTGTGAAACTTCAAAACATGAATTTTTGCCTTTAGCTGAACAAAACAATACAACAAAACAATGGTAATATATTAAGAAAGTGGGCGTGGTTAGTAAAAATCCTTCGTTGCAGAGAAAATCCCAAAGAATTTGCTTTTGCTTATTCTTCTAAAAATGACATAGACATGTCTGTCACCCCCAGGCAAACAAAACATGAAATGGTTGCTGTGGTGATAAAACCAACAGAGAAAAAGAAAAAAAGGTTTTTCACGAATTTCTCACATGTAGCTATGACCAGTGTGGCAGGGGGGCGTGTAGCAGCCACTCAGCCAGTCAGAAGGGGCGGCGAGTAGAAAGGGGGCGGGTAGCACCTGTGGGCCTTTCAACGCCACTTTTAGCTTTAACATGTGTGTGCTTTTACATCATTCTCCTCCAGTTGAGCCACGGCCTTGGTTGTTATAAATAGAATTGCTCTGATTTATTTATTTAGGTTTATTTCAGATCCATATTTTTCCCTTAAATGAACTCCTCCCCCTCTCTCAGTGGTTTATTATTAATGAGCAGATTTGCTCAGCATGCCAGTCACTCAGGTGACGTCATGGTGGATTGGATTCTAACCACCCCCTGCACCTGCAGCACATTCACACACATGATATGTGCACACAGTCCAGGAGTGTGCTGCATGCCTCTGCCTGCGGGGTTACTCTGAATAATTCATGATCAGTTACATGTTGTTGTTTTTTTTTCCCACTCACAGGCTAACAGCTGCTTACCAACTGTGTATCATCATTCTTACTTCCTTCTACCGATTCTCATTTTTCCTTCTTTTTCATGTCTCTCCAACATCCTTGTGCACGTCAGCGTTAACAGGCATCCTGAGCCAGCAGGGGATGTGGGTCAGACATCCATTGAAACGGTTGCTGTTTTTAATTAAGCTCCTGCAACAGTGCAGCCAGGTCTCTATATGCACTGAATATGTATTGTGAAGAGCACAGACCAACTCACCTTTGTCCTCTAGTCTTATTCAGCCTTCTGTCCTCATGGGAAAAAGCTTGCCAGGGCCACAGCTGTACACCTACAGTGCATACAAATTAGTTGTCGGTTTAAATCATTGTTATTCCAATCTCATCTTTTTATACTTGATCGATTTTTTTTATTCTTTATTCCATCAACCTTTATAGTAGCTTATTTACTCTTCACAGCAGTTGTGTTTCATTTGAATGCCATAATTAATTTCTCTGATTGTATATTTGGTTACATATTAAAAGTCAATTCCTCCGCCTACCAAGGGATTTTATAGCAAACCTGCTTTTGAACCAATTTTTTTTTTCCATTTTTTGGAATCTCACTATCCTTTTTTCTCATCAATTCCCACCATGAAGAATTTGGCAAATGAACATCCTCGTCTGTTTATCTCCTCTAAACGGGTTTCGGGTGACTTGCACCACCCACGTGATGGTGTGCGAGCAAATGATGGCATCTCACATTTGCAGTTAGGAGACCTGGGCTGACCTACTTTTTTCCTGACGTCTTTAGCTCCCTGCATATAGACCTTTGTTGTGTCTCGTCAGCTTTTCACGCCTCACATTTGCATTTCTGCATATTTTAACATTTCACAGACGTCGATTTAAAAGCACACAGATTTGTACGCTTTTAGTGCGTTCTTTGCACATAGTCATTTGTTTTTTTGTCATCTCCATGGATGGATTGTTGCATTCTTCTTGTCAGAACTGCTGGTAATGTGGTTCAGATAATCTTTCTTTAATCCACCCATGCTGCAGCCAGCTGCAGTGGATTGTTTCAGGATTAAAAACTGTGCAAAAGGGAAATATGATGGAGAGCAGCGTTTCAGGTTTCCATAATACTGTAGGGGTGTCCCAAACAGATTTTTTGTGGCACCTGATCTGATTCCGAGTCACTTGATTTTGAGTATCTGCCCCTACCGCAATCTAATACTTTTATAACAAATTTAAAAAGTTAATCCTATTCTTTTATTCAGCTTATTTTCTTAATGATTTTACGCACCACAAAGCACACGTAACCCTTATGCTATCCAAGGCGCTTCAACGTTGAGAGTTGGGTCATCTAGACCCACTAGCCACTGCGCCGAACCTTTTTCTCTTCAAAGATTTGTGATCTTCACTGGTGTCCATGGATTACATGAAATCCTCTCCACCTTTATCATGGTAGGGAAAACACGTCAATGTAAGGGTGGGGTCATCTGGACCCCATAAGATAGCACAAGGGGTTTTAAAAGCCTGAAGTGTGAACTATAAAAAATAGTCATGTGATAAAGTTTGGTGACTGTAGCTTTACGATCTATTTAACTTTTTCACCATAATTATGGGATTTATATCTCTGTTAAAAATTCCTAAATAATGAAAACAATGACTTTCTTTCAAAACCGTTGGTGTAGGATAAATATGATGACAAATGTTCGTGACTAGCTCATATCAAGAGAAGTATTTATTTGTTTTCTCAGAGCTATGACTTTGTAGACGGTCCCTTGGCAGTCTTCTCACTGCCGTCTCTCTGTTTAATTCTTTAAAAAGAAAAAAACAATCCTTTTTTTCTTTTGAAATGCTTTTGTTGATCGTTGTTTGTGATGAGACAAAGCAGTAGAGACACTTGCTGTAAGTTTTAAATGATTTTTAAAAAACTTATTGAGCCTGGAAGGGAAAATCTGTACATATTTTACTAACTTTATACTGTTTAACTTTAAACTTTAAACTGTTTCTGTGTGCCTCCTGGTCAAACTGGTTCCATATTCTTCTGCACTTTATGGCGATAAAGCCCATTCATGATACGCAGACTTCTAGCAAGGTATTTAACTGTAATAACAAGCTTCAAATATATAGCACTGATCAGAATAATAATAATATAATGTTCTAATCCCTGAATGGGATACAACATCTGATTTTGATCAAGTCTGAAATTACATGATCTGGCCCAACTTCTGATCACATGATCGGATTGGGACATCCTTAAAATAAAGGCTGCGAATTTAGCACATCTTCTCTCTTTATTTTTTTTATTGTGATATTTTTTTCTGGCACTTGACCCTTCACAAAAACTCCCACAGTGGTGTCTGCACCATAAAGAAAACACTGTTTCTACAAGATTTACAGACAAAAAGATCCTAGACTGGTTCATGAAATGGCTGAACAATGTCCCCAACAATAGGGTAGGTGAAATAAAAGTCTAATAGCAGGAAAACTGTTTTCTGTGCATTTATAACAGCACATTTGAAAGGAAATGTTTACTATTTCCACCTGGTTTTCTTCACAAAAGCTCATAAAAAAAAGAGTTGTTGACACACTGGGCCCTTAGTTCTCCTCAGACTGGCATGTTTATTCTCCAAATGCAATGAGACTGAATGAAAATAAAGATATCAGCAAGAGAAGAGCTTAAAGTATGATAGTTTTCCAAGAATGGAGAGTTTTGGACAGAGTTTTCTATGAATTTTCAGAGTTCTCACTTTTTATCTGGGTTCTTCAGAACCATTTACCCCTGGATGCACAAGTATTTTAAGTTTCATCTTCCCATCTCTCCTTCGGTATCAAGTTTTCCTTTAAAATTTTCTTCTAAAGGAAATAGATATAAAAGCACTTTTTGTAACACAGTCAGTCCATATAGCTCCAAATTTTTTTCTAGTTATTATCACCACTAATAACAATCCCATATTTGCAGGTCCTTATCAGCACTCATGTTATTCAATTAACTTCATTCTGTTTCAAGACTCTGTTTTTGTTGTCGATAACACAGCCAAAGTCATTTTGGAAAGTCAGAAACAAGACTCTAAAAAAAAAAAGACAATCTGAAATAATTTATCTTAGATAATAAATATGCAGCCAATAAGCTAAAGGTGGTGTTAAAAACACCCTTTAATTCAGTCCTAAAGATGAAGATTTAGCCGTCAATTGCCACTTCAAAAAGATTTCAATGTGTTGATGCAATTTCTTTTCTAAAAAATGAATTTCCCTGCTTCTTGTTAAGTCAACACACATGTACAAAATATACACAATTTTGGACCGTTTGGAATAGGAGTGGATGGAGTGAATAGGAATGAACCCGATCTGGCTCCACACACTGGGCATATCCTAACTTGACATTATGTGGGTGTCACTTGGTTTTCTTGCGTCACTTAGAAACTTTTCTCACAAAGACTTCGGGCGGGCTGCATGTAGTGGTTAGCATACCCCCCCTTACAGAAAGAAGGGTTCAAAACCGGGCTGGGTCCTTTCTAGTTTGCATGTTCTCCTCGTTCATATGTGGGTTTACTCTACTTTCCTCCAGCAGTCTAAGACATACTTCATAGGTTAATTTATTCTAAATCATCCATGTGGGTGTGATCATGTGACCCAGTGATGGACTGGCGACCTGTCCAGGGTGTACCCCGCCTTTACCCAGCAGTAGCTGGATAGGCTCCAGCAGTCCTGTAACACCAAAATGGAATAATTGGATTTGGTAGATTGTTGGGTGCATGGATGGACGGATTCATGGATAGATGAATGGCTGAATGATGCTGCTAACTCATGGTTAACCCTCTAACACCAGAGATGTAGCCGGTGACACCTAAATAACACACACTCATTGACATACCATAAACTTTGACCCCTTACACAATCAACGTGATTCCGTCGATTATGACACAGAGAAAAGTGCCTTTTCATATCTTTGGACCAACACTTGACGTTCTGCCACAGAATCACCTGATTTATGTTGATTGGCTGAACACTACACGAGTGTAAATAGTTGCATATCAATGCAATGCACTTCAGAATCCACTGGAATCACGTTAATTGTGTAAATGTTTGAAGAGTTACTGCAGTCAAAACAATGTCAACACTGGAGCTAAAGCATCTGTACAAAAGGGTTAAAAACAGAATTCATGTACCATATGTTTTTAACGCTATAAGGCAAATGGCATAAACTTATATAGTGCTTTTCTACCTACAAGGCCCAAAGTGCTCTACAATCACAGATGCATTCACCTACACATTCACACACTGGTGGTGGCTCTGCTGCCAAACACAGGTGCCCACCTACCACCAGAGGCAGGGTGGGGTTCAGAGTGTTGCCTAATGACGCATCGACGTGCAGGGTGGGAATTTAACCTGCAATCTTATGATCATGGGTTGACTGCCCTACCGCTGCACCACGGGCAAATATAAGGCAAATATAAAAGCCTTAATTATAAAAAAAAAAAGAAAAACGAGAGCTTTATCCGTTCTGGTTGTGTTTACGCTAATGCTTCTAACGCGGTTAACGTGTTAGGGTATAAAACTGTGTTGGTGTGTTTGTACGTGATACTAACCACGTTGGGAGTTAGCATATTCATAGTAACGTTTGTTTTAGTGGTATCAGTCTGTTGGGAGGTTGGGAGTTACAGGTATTGTGACGTATTACAGGTAACGCTGCTAACATGTATCAAAAGCATCAATTAGAGTTACTGTGAACGCTGTTAACCAAGTCCAACTGACTGATGGACTCATCTCTGACTCTTTTGTCTCGCTTAATGCGCCTTCTATTTCGGTATGACGTAAGTTTAAAATAGACCATTTATAGATGGTGCGCCCTATAGCACAGGAAATATAACAGTTCAGATTTTAAGGGTTTGCCTATCAAAGTAGGTATAAAACATACATACTGATAAATAAATAAAAAATAAAATGTCCCTTTTGAACCAACAAGACTTATGCTCTCTCATGTCTCTGATTTCGACTTTGACAGAGTAGAGGATAAGTGTCAATTGCTATTAGGGTGAGAGAAGATGGATGGAGTGCTGGAGCGGGTGGGTAGGAAAAGAGAAGGCAGAGAACTAGACTGTGTCCTTCTGTGTCTTTGTGAGATGTCACGGGTGGAAACATCATTTCCCGGGCCGCTCCGACACAGGCTGTCAAGCAGCGAGAATTGAAAAGGAATCCAGACAAACATAACGCGCAGCCATTTTTCAAAGCCTCAAACACACACACAGCCGCACAGACGCATTCAGCCTCATGAGTGTTTAGATACACATTGGCAGGTAAACAATTTCACAAATTAACATATAAAGTGGAAAAGGTTCACACAGGCACGAACAAATAAACTTTGCAGGAGCGCTGCCTACTTCGGTTGACTCCCTAATAGTCTGTCATTAGTAATGTAACTAAAAGTCACAAGTGCTCTATTAGGTTTGTGGGCTTTTTTTTTTGTTTTTTTATCAATTTTTCACCATAAAAGCATCTAAATGCAAACAGCCCTTTGGTGCATGCATATTTCTCACACTATTCGACTCATCCAAATGTCCTTGTAGGTTGTTAGTGACTTAAATGCCAGGTAGTACACATACACATATTTCCCCAGAAAGGCTTTTTGTCCCCGCAGGTTTTATGAATATTGAGCATGTCTCATTGGAGCAACTCTGCTGCCCTTCTCTACTCCCATCACCACCTTGTTCTAAGGCTTCCTGCTTTGTGCACTGGCTGTTTTTTCATGCCATATGACAGGGAAGCAGCTGGAGATCAGTTTTTGCCCACACACCAACATAAACCTTTGCTTGATCCTAATGTTTGTCGGTTCATGTTTCTTTCTGTGTCCATTGTCTATCTGCAAAGTTTATAAAAGATAAAATTGTTAACTACTTTTTTTCTGTATACATTTTGAATGCCATCTTGTGCTTGTCTGTCCGTGTCTCACCTGTATGGCTTTATGCACTAAAGACAGCTTGAAGCTTTGCAGCTAAGCAGTGCATCCATGCAGTCAGCTGACACAGACTCCAAACCTCACAGGGAACCATATCGGAAGCTGCTTACCATACATTCTTATTCATTTTGAAAAAAATGCCATTATTCTTATTGGGCCTTATTGGGAAAGTTAGAGATTGAGCTGTTCGATTATTTAAATATACATGAAAACATAAAAAGTAGAATCAAAAAGGGATAAGTCAAGGTAATTGCGTCGTAGAGAACGTTTAGCACTTCACATTAGGGCCAACTTGTGGTTTAACAGATTTAACTTCCTGCCGTAGAGCCAGAAACAGCAACATGATCATGTAAAATGTGAGTGAGCTCAGTGGATTTTCTTGTGAGCAACCCTCAGCTCCATTTAAATTTAGATGATGGCTGGTATTTGAATGGAAGCATCTGCTTGGAGGAGTGGAAACTGCTTTTAAACACTACTAAAGGAAGAACAGAAGAGGGACATTTTGGAGGCGTAAATTTGGTCTTGGGTTTAGGATAGGGTCGTGACTAAAAATAAAACCACCATTTTCACTTTTGGATGATTAAAACATCGGTATTCTTTAGTACTGGGATTGGTACTCTTTGTGCTTTTCACAGTGACCAGTTTGTGTGGACGTCTTATGGGCAATTTACAAAGACTTATGTATCACATGCTAGCCACATGCAGCAGTCACACACAGTCAATAAGGAGTTAGTGCGCCCATCTCAGTAACAGCTAGAGTATGGCATAAGGGCATGGAACGACAGCGTCAACTTATATTATCTTTATGAATATATGACTGTATCACCTACCACACACACGACAATGCTACATCACATTTTTATTATGTGAAGTGGTTGTAGGAACTGCACAGGAACTGCACCTATGACCCACCACCGGCCCAGACAACCCAAAAACCCACAGCAGCGACACAGGTCAACGACTAAGGCTTAAGGTTAGCCAGAAAGAGAATGCGATAGAAGAACAGAGCTTTACCACAAAAACAGCCTTCTCAATTCTCATATCTAAGATGAGATAAGGGTTGTTAAGTGTGTTGTTGGTGAATGTGGTGCGATGGTGAGGCATTGGTGTTCTATTAGTACATCAGGAATACAAAATTAAAAATTAAAATTAATCCATGTTAGGACTCTAAATAGTGCCCCCAAAGAAGGAGCTGTTGAAACGGGACCTTTTCAGGTGGTTTGGTCCATTCAGCGCTTAAACTAATCCAACCAAAACTCTTTGCAAAACTCTTTCAGTATTCACTCCCATTAAGAATAATCTCCTGTAACACCCATTGAATGGTGAAAAAAAGTGTTACAGTCAGCTTGATCTCATTGTTTGTGACTTTACAACAGATTTCTGCAAAAACCAATTTCTTGCGCGACCACTTATTTTGGTTAGTATTTGGAGAATTTCACTTTACACGTATCTTTAAATCACTTTATACCCAGCAATCTGCCCGCTTTTATTTACTGGTCTGCCAGCTCTCTGGTTTTCTGATTCTTTTCAAGGACACGCCGCACAGCATGCCCTGATGTGCTAAATTTTTAGTTTGTGACTCTAAGGAACATACCCTGCATGCACAAATATTATTCTATGCCTGTCAAACTGTGTTATCTTTGGCATTTTTCATGAATGTAGCTCAAGCAGTGGGAACAAATTATGGTTTCTGCCACAGGCAGTTAGCAAAGAGCCTAAAGACACCATTTCAAATTGCTTCTCAGCCAAAATGTCTGAAATATATTCATACGCAACACTCACTCATCTATTAAGTTAGGTGCCTTTTTCTGTGCTTGAATGATTTATAACTTAGATTTATAGTTTTTTTTTCCCCGTCTTTAACTTGTTAAACATAAGGACTAGACTGAAAATAGAGAAAAACCAAACATTGTTTAAAGAGGAAGTGGAATCCTTGAAGAAAACCCAAAGAACCTTTGCTTCTCTAAAAAGAATATCAAATAGTGAACCGCTTCCCATTAAGCTTTGGAAACTATTTAGGCAAATGGGCCTAAATTTTAAAATTTTTAGTAAATAGCACCAAAAAAAAGAAAAAATTAGTATATGCAACTAAAATGCATTTATTTCTTTTTGAGTCACCATCCAAGAGTGATTGACAACAGAAAAGCAGCATTCAGTTGGGCATTGGTTGTATAGGTCAAGGGTGCCCGATATATTAATAGCAACTGAGGGAAGTGTGGGTAGATCATGGGCCATCACAACCATAAAAAAGATAGATACTTTAAAAATAGCTGTCAGCAAATCATCATCCTCACGTCACTTGATTGACATGCCAAATGTCCAGTTGAATATCCTTTTATCAGTGCACATGCATATTTAACAACACAGGGCTCTGTTCTACTTGCAGATATGGAGTTTCCAACGTCGGCACACTGTACGCTGCAGCACAGTCAACATGACAACTACAAACACACGGGTCCACTTCAACACACTGTTGAAAAAAAACCGACAGACGAACCTTTTATAATGTTGTAATCTTACATAATCTAACCCTTGTGCTATCTTGGAGGCATGTTAATGTTGGGAGTGGGGTCATCTGGACCCCCCAAGACAGTGCGCTGAAGATTTTTTCTTCAATGATTTTAGAGCGTCACTGGTGTCCATGGATTACATGAAATTCTATCCACCTTTATCCACCTTTGTCATGGTAGGGAGAACACGTTAATGTAAGGGTGGGGTCATCTGAACCCCACAAGGGCTAAGTTGACCAATTTTATTCAATATAATTGTCAAATTTCCCTCAAAATCTGCATTACATAATAAGGAAGTGTATCGAAGTACATAAAAAGGGGTATATGTATATAGAGGTAGGTCTTTTGGAGCTGGTCATTTCAGAAGTAGCTTGAAGGCCAGAAAGGTGTGGGCACCTTTGCTATAGGTGGAGATGCAGGAGAAAGGTTGCAAAGAAATCTAAATGTCACCAGGGGGGTCTTAAGTGCGTCTAAAATTTTGTACTGTTAATGAAGTCTGAGTGACTGATGGATTTATCTTTTATCTTGCCTAACCCTTGTGCTATCTTGTGGGGTCAAACTGACCCCACCTTTACATTGATGTTTTATCCCTACCATGACAAAGGTGGATAAAAAATGTAATCCATGGATACCAGTGAAGATCACAAGTCATTGAAGAAAAAAGGTTCAGCACACTGTCATGTGGGGTCCAGATGACCCAACTCCCAACGTTAACGTGCCTTGGATAGCACAAGGGTTAATCCCTCTTATCATTTAGTGTGCCATGTATATGACATAAATTTAAAAATTGGCCAATCATAGACCATGTCACTGATAATTTTGTTTGGCCTATTGTGTAGAAAATACAGTGGATGAATCTAGGGATTTCTCCTTTAGGAAAGTTTCCACAAAAAGGCGTTTAGCTGTTTGTGGAAATTTTGCACTGAATTAATCAGAGGACGTGCTAAAAAAAAAAGAGAAGCAGCTCACAGCAACATACTGAAGTTCCTACTAAGTGAAGTGACACCACTGCAGAGCTGTCCCTCTGAACTTCACTCCTTCTGCCCACAGGTTTCTCACCAATGTTGCTCAGACGAGCTGGGTGCAGAGAGCTTTTTTTTTTCTTTTTCCATAATTACTCTTCCAAACAGTTGCACACTTGTCACCTCTGTGTACCTGACTGACAGGACCGTACACGCTCTAACCCGCTGGCCTCTCACTATGTCACTCTGTCTGTTAGCTCTGCAGGCCCACAAGCTGCTACTGCCAGGACTGAATTTCATCCAAATTCAGGGTGAACATGCTCACTTTGTAACCCACCGTTCCTTCCCCGCCTCTCAGTCACTTAGACAGATGATATTTGAAAGTAGAAAAATAAAGGGCACAGCTTTTTTTGTGTGAACTTGAAATGATAAGAATGGAGAGAAAAGCAAAGGATAATGAATAAATGAATAATACATCTGTGCTGTCATTGCTCTCTCTTCCCGTGTCCTCTGGAGCTGCTCCTATGAGGCAGTCTGATGGTGGTTAGGATTGTCAGGTATGGTTGACTGCAAAGTGACAGGCAGACATGCTTCCTCTGTGAAACGGGAGGCAGCTCCACTGTTAAATGTGGTTGACACCTTAAATGAGGATTGTTTACAGGCAAACAAGTTCAAGCCGATCCCATGTAGGCCTTCATAAAAGCAAACATTAGGCAACATGGAGGGCAGCTTGAAGGGAACATCTTTACTTAGAAGGAGATCTGGAGGAAAAATCCAGATGGGACAAATGTGACGAATAGCGCAATAGCCACAGAAAGTGGCAATTTTTTAGTTTGATCTGCAGGAGACCTAGTTTTCTTGAGTAGTCTTGGTGCGACTGTTCCCCTGAACTTTGATCAAACAGACACACCAGCTTGCATGCGCTATTCTTTTGTCAGATGACTGCGCACAGCGCCTAAAGGGGATGTTCATGTCATATCCGAGCGCTCTTTGCACGGAGGCTGACTGTTATAAATTAGGAAATCAGACAATTAGAGTCCTTAAGATGTGACCGCTCTTCTCTACAGCTCTTTCTGGGTTCAGAGAACCCAAAAAACCACAGTACCTGTACGTGCCAACCCCCATATAAGGGCATATGACGAAGGCTTATACTTACATTCACAGGGGTGCAGTTACTTTTGTGGACTGTTTTAGTTCATTTTTATTCATCTACAATGGTCAAATGATAATTACAGAAACAATAGCTACATTTTGTTCCAACGATCAAAGTCTAGTAACTGATGGTCTTCTTGCATTCAAATGAATTTTTCCACATGTAAATGCCCCAGTTCTCCTCTCCCTCCCTGCCTCCTGCTCCCAGTCCCCCCTGATTTTCAATTAAGATCCAGACAGAGATAGGGAGGATGTTAAAGAGAGTACACTGTAGTGGGTTGGGTCCTGCATGACACATTGGGGGGGCGAGCAGACTGAATGAGAATTGAGTGGCCATGACCCTGGAGCACCCTCACCTCACAGGGGTATCGCACATCTAGGCCATGCCTCCCCTTCCCAATTATGGAGAATCCTGAGCAGGGATGGAGGTGCCCTTTATTGGAGCAGTCACCGAAATAAAAGATGTGTAACGGTTGTGTATATGTGTGTGTGAGTATTGAATATCAATTGTCATTATCTGATAGTGTTGGAGCATTTTGGTCTGAGGATTGTGGTTGTGTGAATATTAATAGGTTTTTTTTTCACTTTCTGCTTTAATATCAGACTAGCCTCAAGCCATGGCTGTGCAACTTGATGTAAATGATTGAAAAAACTGCATCTATAATTGGATAATGATGCTCAAAAAGGATTATCTCTTTGCCATTAATTTGATACATTTGTTTCTGTCTCCCTCTTTTCTCTTCTTTCCAAACTTCAGCACGCTAAGTCCTGATGCAGAGGCCGACCTTTCATTCCAGAGGGAGGGCTTTGGCCGCCAGAGCATGTCGGAGAAGCGCACCAAGCAGTACGACAATCCTGCAAGACTGGAGATTATGAAAAGTCGAAAAACCAAAAGCATGGATCTAGGTACATTTTTATGCACAAAACATATGGCATATGCATTATGGTTGCTATCTATCTATCTATCTATCTATCTATCTATCTATCTATCTATCTATCTATCTATCTATCTATCTATCTATCTATCTATCTATCTATCTATCTATCTATCTATCTATCTATCTATCTATCTATCTATCTATCTATCTATCTATCTATCTATCTATCTATCTATCTATCTATCTATCTATTCTTCCGTTCACCCATCAATCCATCCATTCCTCCTTCAGTCCATCCATTTATCCATTTATATGTTAATCCATTCATTCATCCATCCATCCACCCATCAATGTATCAATTTCCTCCTTCCATCTGTCTGTCTATCCATCCATCTCTCCATCCATCCACCATTTAATCTATCCATTCCTTCTATCCATCTGTCCATCTATCCAATACAGTAAACCCTTGTCTTTCGCGGGGGTTACGTTCCAAAAAGAACCCGTGATAGGCAAAATCCGTGAAGTAGAATCCTTTTTTTTTTTACAAATATTATACAATTAAATACTGTATTATACATTGAAAAGAAATAACAAACCATTTACAGGCTCAAGCATTTGTTTCACAAATAAAAGTACTTTAGAAATGTTTTTTTCAACAACTAACTTCTGTACTGTACTGTCAAATAATAATTTGAATCATCCATGTGAACAGAAGGCTTCAAATTGCGGAGATTAGCCCCGCCCACCGCCACCCGAGTAATACGATTAAACGGGAGAAAATTTAAAATGATTATGAAAAAAATACAAAGTACAGTCGGACAAATAGTGACTCAGGTGTATTTCTTCAGACTGAGCCGCTGCATCCTGACTCCGCTCTGCAGTGTTTTCTTTATTTTGAAGCCCGTGGTGCAGATGTGTTTGTTCAGGAGAAGAACATAGTGATAGGCAGTTGTTGTCGCTCTTTTTTCTATGGGTTTTAGAGAAACTCGAAATTGCTAGATGATTTGCACCTACGTAATGTAAATTTGACAAGCTGCTTTACGTACGTGTACATATTAAACTGTAACGTTATTGACGCACAGGTAGAGAAGAAGTGGAGTGACTTTTTAGCCAATCAGAATGCGGAACACAATGCACGATGCAAATCCTTGAAGTAGCGAAACCGTGAAAAGTAAACCGCGTTATAGCGAGGGATCACTGTAATCCATCCATCCGTCCATCCCTACATCCATCAGCATATCAGTCCGTCCATCTTTCCATTCATCCACTCATCCATCTATCTGTAATATTTGAGCTGCAATGAAATGATTCTTTTTCCACATATATAAAAATGCCCTCTTTCAAATTCTCTACATTTCTCGGCACTCATGCTTTCCTTCATCAGAAACTTCTGCAAACAATGAATAGGCTTTATACTAAATGACTAGATGAGTATGTCAGCTATATGGACCTTACAATGTATCAAAGACAAATGGTTTCCTTGATTACAACAAAAATGTTATAATGTAAGGAGCATATTTAGTTTTGAAGAAAATTTTCCCACTTTAAACAAAACCCATCTTTGTATTATGACCAGCAGAAAAAGCTACAAAAATAACCTGAAATCTTTCTAAAGACACAAAGAATTTGAAACTCCACATTTGTTCACTGAGTTGAAGTAAGAACACGTTTTTAGGGACAACCTCAAGATGGGAAAGCCATGTAACACTCACACACGTGTACAGGTTAATGTATCTTGGGAAAAGTGGTTGTGTGCATTTGCTTTCCCACTGTGCAGGTGCTGTCTTCTCTCGGATCACCGATTAATCACTTCAGATAACACTCCTTGAGCTCCCAGTGCTGCTCAGTCTACTGTAAAGGTCATTGACCCCCGTCCCAATGTTGGTGCATTGGTGGTCAGCCATTTCACCTGTGTTGGATCAAGAATGGAAACGTTTTTGGTTCTTAGAACTGTGACAGTAGGACGTTTCTTCGGTGTTGACTGATGGCACTCTGGCTTCAGTTAGCGATTTGTTGAGCATGAAAATGGGTTCCATGTGGTCCATTGTGTTCAAAATTTTATTAGATATTTCCTTGAAACGGCCATCACACCAGATTGTGTGAAGCCAACCTCTTCTCTAATGAAATTAAGGAATTGTTATTCATCCAAATACACATTTATGAAAGAAAATTAATAATAAATTATAAAATAATACTTTATTCTTCACACAATGGGGAAATTATTCTCCGCATTTGACCCATCCCCTGGGGGAGCGGTGAGTAGCAGCTGAACTGTGCTTGGGAGGCAGTAGCATTAAGGGTGTTGCCTAAGGACCCCCACTGAGTGATGTTGTTTGCCATTGATGTAGAAATTGTCCCCAGTGCCATTGCTCATTCCCCTCTGGGAATTGAACCCTGGATTCCTGCATGGTAGCCTTTCACCTTACCAACCGAGCTACCCAGCCAACCAATATCTTATCGTGCTTGAGTGAAGTGAACATTTCTTTGTGAATTTCATTAGAAGACAGAAACATTCTAGGAAATAAGCTAATTCAACTGGTCATGAAGTCAAAACTTTTCTGTAGAGTGGTCTCATTCATCGTGGGAGTTACTTTCTAAAAGTAACTTGTGATAGATCAAATCTAAGTAATGGAATTGTGGATGTTTTAAGGCTTTAAACCCCTAACTACAAACTTTAGACCCTTTTTAAATGCAATCATTCACACTTCCAGAATGTTCTCTTAAGGTCCAAAAAAGGTTAAAGTTGATAACTTTGCAGAAAGAAAAGGTAAAACCTTTATAGAATGTAGATGAAATCTTCAGACGAGGCCCCACAGTGTTGCAACAAGGCGTCGCCGTGGATTTTTATGTTAAATATAACGTGAAACTGAACCTCATAGAATGAACCAATATTGACTAAGAAATGTATCATCAACCACAGATTATGATTACGAATCAAATTGTTGTTCAAATAAATGGTTAGACCCCTATGTAAAGCTGATCCAAACCTGTTGCCTGTTGGTTTTCACCAAAGCTCATAACCAAGTCAAGTCCTCAATAGTAGCATGGAAAATTGTCCACAGCACCGCAATTCGTGGAGGTGAGCAACCGTGCTGATGCCTGCCTAACACGCTGTCATCCTTATTACAGCCAAGCGCTATGAAAGACCCATAAAGTCAATAAGCTAGATCACAAAAAAGGGTCTTCCCTCATAACTAGCTCCTGATTGGATGTGTGATCTTGGCACCTTTAGATCCACAAGCGAAAAGCGTTAAGGTAATTGCGGCATGATCAAATGAGAGTTTTCATATTCCTGAAAGGCAGACGCTCTGAATAGAGACTTGGCAACAATTGCGGGGACCTGTGCCATTGTGCTCATTCTGCACTGCAAATAATTGAAGAGAATACTCATTACTCCCGAAAGTACAGCGGGCTGCGGGGCGGCAGGCATCGGAGAGGCAATTTGAATATACAGACGCTCTTTGCCAGTTGGCCTCTTCAGCTCCACACATTTGATCTATCATATTTTCAACTCTTATTGGAGCACATTACAGAGCTGGTTCATTAAATTAACAGAACCATCTAATAACTGGGTCTCATGTATGTATAAGAAATGAGCGTGTTTGATATTTCCAGAGCCATTTGGGATGAAGAGAAACTGATGAGATATCATAATATAGCGTGCGACTCTTCAAAAGCAAACTCGCTGGGGTTGCATTCGAAGTCTGGTTTTTCTTTTTTTCTTTTGGTCCAACTAAGTGGTTTTTTTCCCCAAATCCAATGGTTCCAATAGAAAATCCAACGACACTATTAATTTATAATTGCAGGGGCGGCCTTGCCTTTTTTGGCAAGAAAAGAACGTTGCAACTTGTTTCTGCCATTGAATATATATATTTAGCATAAAGAAAAAGAAAAAAAAAGTTTGACTTACCTTACTTTTGTTATTTACTTTGCTAATTACCTTTTACTTTACAGTTACCTTTTTTTTAAATTAAAACTTTTTTGTTTTTCTTTAACCAAAAGGGTTAAAGGGGGGGGGGGGGGGGGGGGTTTAAGGGCCACATGTGCCTCTAGAGCCTCAGATTGCAGACCAAAAAAAGAACTGGACAGAGTAACGCCGCCTTCCTAGAGTCAAACAGGAAGTACCTGCTGGCTTCAAGAAACCAAAATCCCACAGAGCGATAAACGGCTTTTATTCATTCATTCATTTTATTTGTCAGAATAGCCATTCTTACTCTGATACCTTTTTTCCCCACGATCGTGTTAATCCAAAATATTTGTCATGATATTGTTTTCCGTAGTGCAAATTATTTAAATTATAAACTGGCCAGTCAGATGTCTCAAATAAAAGTATGTGGTGCCTGCCTTGAACCTTTGAAACGTTTGATTGACACATTTTGTGTAACCTGCTTTCAAGTGGTAGGGGTGTGGCCTTCCAAAAACCTCAACCCTGATTGGTGAGAGTGGTTGCCATAGAAAGAATGACTCTGATCAACCCATCCTTTTGTTGGATGCGGAAGTAAGCCATTTTTCTATGGGCGACGTCACACTCCCTCGGCCCAATTCTTATATACAGTCAATAGTTTCTACACAGAAATCACAGTCTCAATTTACAGATCAACAAGTGAGAAGGACAAATCAGCACAGCTGACCCAGTCACGTCTCCCTTCCATTCTGGTAACTTGCAAATGGCCTTCCTCCAACCACCTTGAAGGGTATTTTTAACCTAATTACCCTTTTATGACCCTCCTTAAAGCCCTGACTCTTTAAATAAATTATGCTTGATGGAGTCCCTGTCTGTACACAGATCTTCCCATGCAAGGGTCTTTGGCGAATAATAGTCACTAAGGATTGTTTTGGCTCCTATAATTAGACTATGAATTTGTGTGTCTCTAATATTTGCTGATTATTTTTTCATAGAGTTTGCCATAACTCCTCGGCAACGCTTGATGGCAAACGGGCCATCTCCAGTTAACCGTCCTTGCCCCCTAATCTGACAGAGCAACACACATTGGTTGACTTATTTCTAACTATGTTGAAAATTCAAAGCACACTCCATATTTGATTTGTTTTTCTCCGTTTTTTTCTCTTCTTTTATTTCGGTTTAATGATTTGCATTTCTCCTCCAAACGTGTGGGGAGTGGCAAACTCGTGTCTGTATGCAAAAGGGGAATATGCATTTTCTTCCCTGTGAATAAGAAGGAGCTGAGGAGCAGAGCGCCGAGGTTTCTGTAGTGTGATAGGAATCACATAATAGACTGGCATACAGAGAGCTGTCCGTCAAAGTCTCCCAGGAGAGCCGGGGCTGCCTCTGATGGAAACAAAAAAACTGGTCGAGGCAGCCGGGTCCATGGGCAAACTCCCTTTCTCCCCCTCTTTTTGCTTCCCTTAACCATTCTCTTTGTCTCTGTGCTGCTTTCAGACATTCGCCATGTTGGTTAGAAACAATAAGGAGTACTACTGAGGGCCAGAATAGCAAGCAGGAGCATAATTCCCTGTCTCCAAGTACAGCAGATGTCATTTGTGTTCCTGTGAACGGCTGCATCCTGTGAAACTCAAACTTGCAATCCCTCTGTGCCAGCTAGTCATGCTGAATTCCCTTTCCGTCCGTCCTTCCTTTATAAAGAAGCTTTCTGTGTACATAATGTACATTTCTCACCTGTTTGGTGACAGACTAAAATACAGGTTAAGTCTTTAACACCAGAGCTTTGTCTCCAGAGTTCCTTCCTCTATCGGAACTCTACACTCGTTTGCGCAATTAACAAAATTCCATTCTGCAGTGCGGATAAGCCACCTTACAGTAGTGTAGTCAGCACAATCAATGTGAATCAGCTGATTCTTTCATGGAGAAAAGTGACAGAATCAGTTGACTCACGTTGAAGAGTTACGGTAGGTCAAAGAGCATTTGTTTTTTAGGTGTGCGCCAGCGACATCTCAAGTGTCAAAGGGTTAAATTCATAGCCGTCAACAGTAGCAAATCCCTTGATGATAAGGTCAAAAGTGTACCAGCTCCATGCAGTTTTAGGCAGGACACATGAGAGTGTGAATTTTTTCTAAGTGGGAGTCCATGTGTGTTCTACTCTCTGGTCCTCGGAGAACACTTTTCTGTATTTTTTCAATCTTACCATGTTCAAACATACCTGCTTTTATGGCTGCCATTATCTGGCTTCTATAGAGCTTGATGATGAGTTGAATCAAGTGTGCTCAAGTAAAAAAGGTTGGGAAACACTGTTGTTGACCATTGACTGTATATGAGAACTTCATAGAGTGTGATGTCACCCTTAGAAAATGGGTAACATCTCTGACGAAACGATGTCAATTCAGTTAGCATTTTTTTGCAAATGGACACCAGTCAGTAAGCAGTCATTGTTCCAAATCGGTTTTCGTTTCTATGGCAACCACTCTTGCTAATCAGGAGTGAGCTTGTCAGAAGTCCATACCCCTACCACTTGAAGGCAAACTGGAGGGGAATCAAAAGTTTTAAACATTTGATAACCTAAACTACAGCAAAAGTATTTTTAATAAATTAGGATTAGCAAGAACACATGAAAGGAAGGGATGAGAGCACGAATGGTTGTTCTAACAAATAGAATGACAGAGTAATATGTTTATTTCTCTGTAGAAGTCTACAGGATTTTGACTTCTTCGAGGCAGTGGGTACTTCCTGTTTCGAGTGAGTTTTTTTTCAGTACAGTTCTTATTTACAGTCATTGTTCTAGACACAGCACTTCAGGCTAAATTCCCTACAATGCACCTATTCATGTAC
Source organism: Oryzias latipes (assembly GCF_053564925.1). Classification (NCBI taxonomy): domain Eukaryota; kingdom Metazoa; phylum Chordata; class Actinopteri; order Beloniformes; family Adrianichthyidae; genus Oryzias; species Oryzias latipes. Next base: position 12,441,772 of record NC_136256.1, on the reverse strand, counting down.
TGCCTCAGAAGTGAAATGATTCTACTATTTCTGAAATTGGACAAGATTTGTCCGGTCAAGCTTTTCCCGCTGAGTCTCATACTATTTCGAGCGACCAGTAACTACATCCAGAACACATGGTGGTTTGACTTAAGCTCACATTGGGTATTTACTGAAAACCAACAGAGCAAAGAAGGAATTGTCCGCATGTGCTTCAGCAGCTACACAAAATAAATATCTATTAAAAACAGAAAAGATTTCCAAAAAACTTGATTTAAACACAGATCTCAGACAAGAAACATTGCCCTTTTTAGCACAACTGTAGCATTTGCAGGTGTTATTTAGTTGTTGTGCCTTATAACCTTTGGTTCCAGCAAATACCTCTCATGCTGTTTGGAACAGAAGGAAGTGGAAATTGATTTTGCTCCCTTTTCCATATGTTGCCCAAAATTGCTTTCTTCCAGTTCAGAGGTCTGTTTTCTTTGCCTAAAGATCCTCTGTGATCACCAGTGGGACATGCCTCATTTGGACTACTTAAAGCATTGTGGATTATCCTGTTTGTTTTAGCAAACTGTGAGCCTCATTGTGGAGTGTCTCCACATGTGCGATGGAGACAGAAACACATATTAATATTTGCCTCTTTGGAAACTAACAGGAAAAGTCCATTAAGTTGCAGCACCTAAATCCACAGCGGACATACCGTTGACGGCATGTGCAGGCTTTGCCTCGTTGCCTCTCTGGGTAAACTCTGTTCAGATGTGCTTTAACCTCTGAGAGACTTTTGGATTGAAGTTATTCCATTAGCATTTGATCCTGTAGTACTGACAGTTTCCTTCAGAAATGTTTCCCTTATTGTTGTTCTATTTCACAGGGATTTACAGCTACATAAAAGCAGAGTAGATATGACAGATGCATTGATATTTACCCACTGCTGGATAAAAAAGGAACTCTAGGGCGATGGACCAATACCACTGCTTGCACAACCTAAACATTCCACTGCATTGGAAAAATAATTCCTCAACACAAAGTTTGTTTTTGTCCCGGTGGGTCTGCCACCATGTCGATCAGCACTATATCTGTCTTCGTAAAGACATGTCTTAAATCCAAACTTTTAGTACGGAGGGAGTAAAAAAGGCTACACAAATACAATTTTCAACTCTACAGCTTGGCCACATCTAAAAAAACAAAGCAGCTTTGGGAAACCTGCTCCATGGACAGATCAGACTAGACGATCTCAATCCCATGGTGCCACATTTGCTGGAAAAACAGTTATAGTCACAAATAAATCGGGCAAACTGTCGAGCTCAGTGGCGGATGAATAAAGGACTGGGCTTCTGTCGCAGCCAGGGTTAAGGTTGGGGTTGAATGGAGGTATCCATCCCCAGATAAACAGGTTTACAAAATGTGTTTTCGGGTATGATTATTTAAAACAAAAATAAAAATGGGACAAAACGTTTAAAAAGAGAAAGAATAGTGGAGTTTTAGTGAAATGTCTCAGCTATGGAGTGGACAGAGGTTTCTGAAGGCTGCCTTTAAAGTCCCACTTCAATCATCTTTTGATCAATTGTAAATGCTTTCCTGGTGGTCTTTAAATCATGATTATGCCACTTTTAGCAAAAAAAAAAACAACCAAAAAAGAGCCCAGAGCGGCAGGAGTTTATTAGAAATTTAGCGGGACTGTAAAACCTGCAATTTTCCAATGAGGAGTCAACCGCTCTACCACAGCCGGGCCATTAAAGACAAAACTGTCACCCTTGAAGAAAAAATGTCAAAGAGGACCTAAAGTACTGTCCTCATTTTCTAGCCAGTCACAGGTGTTTTTTTTTTCTAACCTCCTCATTATTTTACAAACCTCAACACAATGAATGAACACCAAATGAGGCCTAAGTTTGGGTCTGTGTGACACTGTTCACTCCTTCTGCAGGATCTGAGAATCGTGAAGTGGGACCTTCACCAAGTCAGCAAAAGCCAGGTTCCCTCGAAAGCCTGGAAGCAGCTGTAGCCAAGGTGAGCGTCAACAACAAGATCGGCGTCCACAGGCTCCACTCCCACATGACAAGAGGCCGCGGCTGCAACGAAAGCTTCCGGGCGGCAATCGACAAATCCTACGAGAAATCCGGTTCGAAAAAGGGAAGCAGCATTGAAACACGTGAGTGTTACAGTATCAGAATCCCTGAATTCCCGCTGTTATCTGTGGAAAATGTTTGAAACCAGCATCCAGTTCACATTTAATACTTTTACGTTGAAACTAGTGCCTTAGTCACATGCAGTGTGACTAGATAAGATAAGATAAGAAAAGCAAGGGATGTCAGAATTGACTACTTTTACTGTGTTCCCCACTGCAAAAAAAGCCCCTCCCACTTCTCCTGCCACAGTGCGGGGCAGCTGTGCTTCTCACTGGGAGAACCTCTGAATGATGACATGGACAAATGCCTTGATGCTTTTGGAGAGCTCTTTTAAATAAATAAACCTAATCCCTCATCAACCCCTTGCCTGCGTGATGAGGTAGAGGAAACCTTTTGATGGAAGCTCCTCCCACACGCGCCGGGAGCTTCAGGTTAACACACTTTTGAAAAAGCTTCAAGCATAAACTTTGGCAAACGCTAAAACAAAGATTTAAATGATTTAGGCAGGGTCATCTGCCATGGCCATGATCCATCGTACCGCTACCTTTCACTACACAAGTCTGTGTTTGAGCTTGAGAAAAAACCAGACATTGAACATACATTAAAAGTTAAACCAGTTGAACTTTGGTAGTGATGTATGACCAGTATCTCATATCCACACATAAGGGCAGTTGTGACTACGACCAATCAAGGGAAATTAAGCACAATAGATTTTCAACTCTAATGTTTTCACTTTTGCTTATCTGGCTAGTTATTAAACCAGATTTTGTTCAACGTATTGGAAACTTTTGCCATCAAAAGGTGCTAATTAGTTTCATTTGATTCCATAAATGTTTTGTTTGAAGACCACAAACATTCATCGCTTTAGAGGAGCTGACAGTCTTACATTTTTCAACAGGTAACAGGACTGAAACAGCATAAGAGTAATCACTCGATATAATTTTCTTTCCACCATGAAAGGATTCCATTAATAAAGCCTGGGGACATTTAAAAAAAAAAAGAGGGAATTATTTGCCTGAAATGCTTTGTTCTCTTAAGCTCTGTCGGCAAACCACTAAATACAGTCTTATCTCAGTGAAGAAAAATGGGGAAAGCAGACAATTTTCTCTGCTGCAGTGTATTGCATTCTCCCCATGATATTCAAATAACTCTGTTTTTCAATTTAGATAAAAGCAGGCAGCCTGTGCTCGTCACTGAGGTTAATAGTCAAAGTTGACAGATAAGCCTCTGGCTTTGACTGCTCCCAGACTTTTATTTACATAAAATAAGAACGTGGCATCACGTAAAGAAAATGTGTCCCCACAAGATATTCTGCAGGGCGAAACGCACTTTCTCTTGTGCTACTATGTGTTGCATCATTTAAAAAAAAAAACAAGAACTAAAAGACGGGAGAAAAAAAATGTTGCTTTTATATCTTGGGGTAAAACGAGCAATTTTACTTGTCTGTCTTAACCTGCACTGGCTTTAACATGTCATTGACTATTAAAGCACGAACATTTAATAGCAGATTTGGAGAAAATGGGACTAAATGTGTCCCGTTGTCTTCTGCAAATTAGGACAACTTCATCTATGATTCTGCTGTCAACTCAGGTTGCCGTGTTTTCCTGTTCCAGCAAACCACTAGTATAGCTCTGGATGCCTGATGTTAAAAACTTTTTGTCTGATTCTTTTTTTATCATGGATGTAGCTATTTATTTTTAATTATTTGATTCATATCCTAATTTGTGGTTGAGGATACAATTCATAGTGGATATTAGTTCATTTTGAACTGATTCAATGACCATAAATCAATCCAGGACATCTTTAGCCAAAACATCAAGCAACGTGACTCAGACATAAATACCTGGTACTGAACAGTGCAGATGAAGTTTTCCAGATTCCTTGGATTTCTTGTAAGATAATCAAATGCAAATTAAAAATATGTACAAACAAACACGTAAACACAAATTCATGGCAAATCAATCCACATTTTAGTTTCCTAAAGTTCAAACTACTGTTGTTTTCCACATCAAAATAATCCAAAGGGAAGATTATTAGAACCTTCTAGCACACACACACTGCCGGTCACATGTCTTTCAAAGTGTTTCCACACATTGGACTGTAAGGACAGTTTGATCATTCTTTGCTGACATCACACATGTGTTGACCGCGTTCATGCACTTGGTCGTTTTAATGTTGTAGTAAAATAAACCTAGCATTACTCAAGCCAAAGGATATTTTCCAATATCAATTTAAATATTATTTTTTTATTATTATAAAAGGATTTTATAACAGTATAGGTGGATCGATTAACAACTTTCCTCAGACAGACCGGTGTGGTTGGATTGCAGGAGCATAAATCCATGAAGTCGATTAATTGTTACACCCCTACTGAGGGGGGATTACTTCCATCTCATGCTTCATTTGAACTGACCAACCTAAGCAGAAATTGACATTTATGTTACATTTTAACCTAATCCTTTACTTCTGGTACAGTCTACAGTCTTCTCTTGACATATTTTAGTGATCTTATTGCTTCCAGAATTTTTTACAATGCATTGAGGGCTGTACAATGGAACAGTGGTTAGCGCTCTTGCCTCACAGCTAGACGGCACTGGTTCAAATCCTACAAGGGGGACCTGAAACAGAATCACCAATGAGCCACCAGTTTGCATGTTCTCCCTGTGCATCCATGGGCCTTTTCCAAAAACATGCTTCTGAGGTTATTTGTTACTCTAAAATTGTTTCTAGTGTGTGTGTCTGGATAGGTGTTCTGCATCCTGATTGGCTGTAGACCATGTCATTCAATTTCCTCCATGTTATGTTTATAGAGTGTATTCATCTTGTTACATTTTCCTAATTGTAAACTGTGCTCTGATAATAGTTTTCATTCAAAACAAAGCAAAAGTTTACATGCATTCAAAAAAACCTAAATGTCACTGATAGAAATGATGAATAAAAGCAAAAATGTTTTGTGAATGTATAACATGAACAAACTGGAAATAGAAATACGCAGATCATCAGGTGTTGTAAAAAAGGGGTGGGATCATAAAAGATTTCTCTTCAACGCACCCCTTTTTTACAACACACTGTCTTGTTTTATCTGTCTATTTTATTTATTTTCATTTGTGTTTGAAATAAAGAAAATTGAATTGAGTTGAATTCTACAATACTGGACTAATTTTTCTATTAAGCTGTAAACTTTGAGAGTTTAAAGTTTAGAGTTTTTGCAGGTTATTTTTAGAATGTAACCCATGCGATAAATGAGAGAACACTACCTGAAGCCACACAAACAGTTCTGAATGCACTTGTGTGTGGAGGCAGGTACACACCCATAATGACTCCCCCCCCCTCCGGAAGGCTCTTGATTCTATTGTTTAGTGTGTTATCTGCGACTTGGTGTCATTAAGAGGCGGCAACAATCGCACAACTGCTAATCTCATTCGTATGAATGTGCAGATGCGCTGTAGCGCCGCAAGTTCGCTGCCATCGCTCCTGGGTGCCCGATAAGAAAGCAGCAGAGGGAGCGATGCAACCGATACCCATCCAGAAATTAGTGCAGGTGGAGCATTGCGGAACAGAACGCCGAGTTGCTCTTTGTTCCCATCATACTGTGCTGCATTTTCCAATTCCTCCTTTATAGCTGAGATAGCTGAGAGCTCTGCAGATCCAAGCAGAAAACCAAAAAAGACCAATTCCTCTTTGAAGTATGAACCCCACCCCTCCCATCAGTCTTTCCCGTCGTCCCGGTCTCCCCACCTTCATCGCTCACGATAAGCACTTCACACTCCTCCATCAAAGGCAAAAGTTGCATGGCTGTAACAAGCGGTAATCTGAAGGACATCTTTATACCGCCATAGCAACAGATCCGGCGCAGACAGGAGCCAGATACACCATGAGAGAGACATGTTTGCAATTATGATCCCCAAAGGCCTTTTTTTCAAGATTGTTTAAATGCATAATTAGTGACGGATTAATTACATTTTGTTCATTGGTTCTGATTAGATGTGATGGAAACTTTCAGTTTAATCAACCTCACATCACCTAAGGAGTTTGGTCTTAGATTGATGTTGGGTTTGAAAATTGGTTTCGACATAATTAAGAGGCAGAATTGTATGACTATAATCAGACCTCAGACTATGCAGTCGCAGCACTTTGATATAAAAAAGCAGGAGAAAACAGGCAGGCTCTCGTGTGATCGCTGCGTAATGCACACTTTCACAATCGAAATGACTTCAGGCTTTTAGCTGAGTGAAAATATGTGCAAGACAATCCTCAATAGGGGTGCAATGTAAATATATTCTGCTCTAATGAGGCAAATAAATTCAGTGTGTTTTGTTCAAAGCTGTTATACCTTGTGGGACACAGTTTTTTATGGCTCCTCTGAAGTTAGCAAAAAGAAAGAAGTGATGCTTTGTCACAGATAAGAGAAACTGCTGACTTTAAATATGACTTCTGTGTAATCTGCAGGGAGTCAGCCCAAAGTTTTTCCCCCTTTTATTTGTCTGTCAAAGTTTTAGCAGTTGGTATTTTGTTAGATTTTTCTTATTAAATGTACCTTAACAGTTCCATCTGAGTTTTTTTTATTTTTATTTTATTCTTTTAGTGGATGATGACACTGAGGGAAGCTCACGGTCTGGCCGGGAGTCCATGTCTGCCAGCGGAGAGCTGATTGCGGTCGAGAACACAACAGGTCGTGACGAGGAAAGGGAAAAAGATCAACCCAAAGATGCGCCCAAGGAAAAGAAGCTGGAGAAGGACAAGAACAAATCAAAGAAGGGCGTTCTGAAGGGGCTGGGCGAGATGTTCAGGTAGGACACAAAAGTGCCTTGACCACCCCCCCCCCCCCCCCCCCCCTTGCCACCCTGTGCGATACTATTTACATGTAATCTAAGAACAAATCTTAAACGCGCTGTTAGCACACGGTGCTATCTAAATCTTGCTTTAGGCTTTTTCTTTCACAGCGCTATTCCAATATATAAAAGACTTGGTGTCATAGAATTCCAGCCTGGCACAAACCACAATTATTAATTTCTCCTCCTTGATCAACTTTCAAAAATTAATTGAAAGGGATGCCATCCATATGTCACTGCCAAGTCCCTGATTGGTCAAAGTTCAACTGGTTTAACTTTCAGTGCACATTTACTTGCATGTTGTACGTAGAGCCCGATAATGCTCATAATGACGTGTGTAACTACACATAAAACGTAAGAATTTTGAATGGTAAAGCCCAAAATTCGCGTTTATTTGCATTTACGCAGACTTTTTGATGGAAAGGTATGGACGTAGCTTTAGTTGTAGCCAAACGTTTTTATGATTGCAGACATAGGTTTTGCTTAAATTATACTAAACCGCAACTAATAATTTGTGCTTCATGATTGATTTTCAACGGTTGGCATTTTTTTTAATTAAAAAGGACGCCATACTAACATCACTACTAAGTCCCTGATTGGTCAAAGTTGAAGTGGTCTAACGTTTAACACTGATTCAGCATTCAATGATCAGCGATGCGTAGATGCAAGAGTTTTGAACGGGGAAGCCCGAAACTCATGTTTACATAGAGCTTTTGTTGAGAGTGGTCACTTTGAAGGCAGTGTGAGCGTAGCATAACTCCGCCTGACGACGAATCGTACAAACTTTGAATATATTATCTAGTTGTTGCCCAGCCTTTTAACAGAAACACTTCCCCTTAAACCCTGTGGAGTTGGAGCGGGTGGGGTGCTGGTTATCGACCCTCAGAGCCTCTGGCACTTTGGAGCCAGATTATTTTTAAGAAGGCAGACATGTTTTATTCATAATCTCATGTGCTTGCACTTGCAATCCAAACACAGTCGATATTTGTTAACCAGCAGACAATACCGACGGCTCCGTCTCAGTGCCAATGACAGAAGAGGGAACAAAGGATTGGGCTGGATTTGGTTACAGCTGTTGCTGTTAGCAGGTTCCCGCTGTATCCATCACATCTTGTACTTCCAAAGGTTTCCAACAGAGTCACTTTTGGCAGGTGGGATTCTGATTCTGCTCCTAAAAGCTTTGAAATTTAAAAGGAAAGTTCACAGAAAAACAGTCAGCAGCACATTTCAGTGGGCCCATACCTGCTGGTGGTTTTTATTGCTGTGCTACAGGCTCGTACCTGCGGAAAATTCGGCAACATTTGAGTTATTAGTTTTGTGTATTCGTGTGGAAAATGAGTAATACACAAACAGGGGAAATATCCACTACTTGAGAACATACATCCTGCAGGTATGCACTCACATTTGCTTCTGCGATGAATATTGGCGGGGAAGTCAATGCATTCATTTCAAGCATGCATATTTAAACACGGCATAAATTAACGGTGGAGGCGGCGCAAGCTGTTATCGGGGCCATAAGTTGTTTTCATGTGGATTAGTTTAATAGGATTAGTCAGCATATTGTGGCGCACAGCTCGGTAATGAACAATAAAGGCAATAAGTGTGTTTCGAGGTCACGATTGAGGAATTCACCGAGCCTGATCATCCTCTGTCTTACATTTGTGTGCACACTACATGTGGACTCACTTGCAGGGATGTTTAAAGGAGAACCCTGCAATATTTGGGAGTTGTCGGTTGCCGGTGGGCGGCTGCTGGGGAGTTTTTTGGCTGAGTGCAGAAGCCCTGCACGTGTCCGTCTTGGCCTCATCAGCATTCTTCATTATCCATGAGTGCTATTGCCACTTAAAAGTTGGCATGCCGCAGGCCTCTCTAGACCTCGTGCTTCCTGAATACAAAGAGGTGTTACCCTGACAGGCTTCTTGGTTTTCTGTCTGTCTGCAACCTTTTCTCCATTTAAAAACCATTTTTTTTTCAAAATAAAAGACTCAACCGTGCTTTCCTCTTATTGGTACTAGAGATCTACAAGCCAGTGTAACAAATAGATGTGACGGTTCTCATTCCGGTCTTTTTCCTTTTGTATCGTTCAAGCGTAACTTTTGGAGTTGTTAAGACATTTGGCTGTGGCTAAAGGTACAATAGTCATTGTTCGACCAACATGAAAGTTTATGTTCTGATGCAAACCCAGCAAGTCAACCCTTTAATACCAGAGCATTAGCTCCACTGTTGACAGTCTTTGAAATACCGTAACTCCTCAGCTATTTACTCTCATACAGTAGTGAAGTGTTTAGGCTGTCAACATAAATCAGCTTATTCTGATACAAGAAAAGTGGCTTTTCACCAATATGCAACATTTCACATCAGTAAAATAATTTAAGTAACTTTAAAGTCAAAGAATGTACTCAAAAGTTTACTAATAGAAAGAGTTGCACATTGGCACAAAACCACTTTTCTCCTTTTCAGAATCAGCTGATTGATTGAGTAAACACTTCACTACTGTAAAACATTGCATATCAATACACAAAGCTGCTGGAATTACATTGAAGAGTTACTGTAGTCGAAAAAATGTCAACGCTGGATGGAGCTAAAGCTGTGTTCATAAAAGATGAACTCTTGGCCAAGTTATTGCTTCGTTACATGAATCTCAGTTTAACTTGCAAATGAACTCTGGTGCGATTCACTTTAGTGTGAATCCAAAAAACCTGCAGGTCCAAACCAAAGGGAGTAAATATTGTAATTGGATTATATTACATGAAAAAAATGCCTCGTAGTGCAAATCTTAAAAAGCAAATGACCTGGCATGTTAATGTGATTTGTTGTAGTCTTGTAATAGTTCTTGATTATTGATCATTTTTTATTTTTAGGATGGATCCTTTAGTTTGCCTTTTTTTCAGTTGAATTTTCTTGGGTTTTGTGATGCTCTGTTTCCCTAATGACACAGTCCCTCCATGTTGAACTTTCTAACTGTCCACAGATGTTCTATTTTCAATTATCCTCAATGTATTCTGTGCTTGAGAGCACATCCACGCCCCAGCGCAATGCAGTTCGCCCTACCGGTGGAGGGATGGCCAGCCCTAAGTCACTACGGCTTCTCCTTAATAAAATACTTTCAGACACCACTACAAATCAAATGTCTCTGCAATTGGAGCAATAGGGAGGTAGTTAAATTCTTTAAGTTCCCACAATCAAGCCTGGATTCCTGCATTTTGGGTACTACTCCACAAGTTCCTGACAATGACGGTCAGATAACCAGTGCGTCTAGTCAGTTTTCATCTTTGTGCATGGTCAGAGTTTGTCATGGCGAAAACTGCCTCTGAGTAAGCAGCTGTTGGAACTACATACTTTTTGAAGACTTTGGTCCTCTCCTGGAAGTATTGTAAATGTAAATCAAACCCAATAAGGGTGTGAAATGTCTCCACATTCCTTTCCCCTTTGGACTAAGTCTCCAGGGATGTCCTGGTTTCACAACGACCTAATAGAATTATATATCTTCATAGTCTTCTGAAGAATTCCTTTATTGCCTTAGCCTGACATCAACCATGTATTGTAATTGTGTTGGCCTATCTTTTATCAGCAAAAACAAAAACAAAAAAAAACAGACAGCGCTTCTGCCTTTTCTCACAGATCCATGTCTAATGCTTGCATTCTCCTTCTTACAGGACTTCAAGGAGCTTAGGATTCGCTGCAATTTCAGCTCATTTGCATGCAAGTCTTTGGACAGCCTGATGAGCGTGTTGTGCACGTCCACTTAATGGACAGCCTGATTGGAAGTGCATTAACATCAGAGCCAGGAGAAAAGGAGAATAGGCTAATATAGTGGGAGAAAGAGACAGCAAGCGTGAGATAAATGCAGTGGGTGCAAGAAGTGTGTGTGACGGATAGAAAATTGACTCACTAAGGCCCTGAGCAAAGAAAAAAAACATCAGTAAACAGTGTTTTTGTGGAGGTCTTCTCCGGACATTGGCTTAACTTACTGTAGAATGAGAGGCTTTAAGCGTATATAACTTAGTAATGAATATCCTATATATTCAGATGCATGCATCGACTGGAAAATGAACCCCTAGCAGTCACTTTACCAAGTTCTCTTGCATGCATCTATAGACTGTAGTGTCAGATGAAACAATTGCATCTTATTATCATGTCTTTTTTGGTGGCTCGCGTGTGATCCTGACTTTCCAGTCTCCTCAGGATTGTTTAGTTGTTGTAAGGTTGTCATAAGCGACAAAAGCCCGGGGCTCCGAGGCCGCATCACGCTCGTAGACATCTCAGTCAGCCTCGATGACCGCTTTCAACACGCCTAATGAGGTGTTGTTTATCTCCTTCCACACGGCCTAACCTCCTACATCGAAGCCCCGTCCCCATTGCTTGTTGCGATTAAGTGTCCAAATTTGTTTTTTACAGTCTTCATGCACAACTACAAATAAGTACATTCATTTTCAAGAAAAATGTGGAAATTGAACAATGTTTTCGTAGGGTGGAGCCTTATTGAAGTGATTGCAACTTGCAAGTTCTGCATATTTTTTTAGAGTAAAAGAATGCAAAATTTACATTTCAGAAAATGTAATTATCCGCTGTTAATTCTAAATTGACAAGAAATTTGACATATTTCTTGTGGTTTCTTCTCATTCTTTGGGGACATTTAGCTTTTGCTTCAGTGGATGTTTACAGTAGACATTATTATCATTGTTGGGTGGTAATAACTCACTTGGAACAAAGGACTATTCCGACTATTCCCATTTGTGAGTAATTGAGCGACAAACTTTTTTTTCCATTGGTAAATTGTAATAATTTTCTTGGATACCTTACCTCAAATAGACTTTTTTTTTTTTAGATTGTGTGAAGCAAAAACGAAAAGGATCCTCAGACTAGAAAACATAAGAATTGAAAAATTGACTTATTTAAGTAGCACCTATTCCAGATATTCTAACAAAATTAGCTTTAGTTTTTTCTTTCTAAATTAAACTTAGACAGTTTAAGTAGCAGCTGACATAACATCACTCTCACTACTGTATGTTCGAATATGATGTTACCCATTTACCGAAGGACAACAAACTAAATATGAAGATATTAAAAAAACTATAAATCCGCTGTGTTTTAAAGATGAAAACTTAAATATAAAAAAGTAAAAATTATTTTTTCACATGACAAATCTGTCAAAAGCAATGCATTGTGGTTCATTTTTTGCTAATGTAGTGAGCACTGATGCACACCAACCTATTTTCTGCACTATAAGGCGCTTTAACTCTGGTGTTATCTTGTGGGGTCAAAATGACCCCACACTTACATTGAAGTGTTCTCCCTACCATGACAAAGGTGGATAATGGTGGAAAGATTTCATGTTATCAATGGACACCAGTGAAGATCACAAATCATTGAAGAAAAAAGGTTTAGCGCACTGTCTTGTGGGGTCCAGATGACCCCACTCCCAACGTTAAAGTCAAATCAAATCAAATCAAATCAAACTTTATTTATTAAATAGCGCTTATCAAAGTGCCTTGGATAGCACAAGGGATAAGCAATTTTGAGAAATACACTGCGCTCTGTTATTGGAAATATGCTAAAATGGCTAATGTGTAGCGGTGCTAGACTGTTTTGTTTTAATGTGTTGCTAGGAAGGTTGGGAGTTAGCGTAGTCACAGTAGCATTATATTATTATGATCATCATGGCGCCGCGTGTGTGGCAGCAAATCTCGGCATTAGTTCTACCGGTATCAGTCTGTTTTTTTACGTGTTGCAAAGAAGATTGGGAGTTAAAAGTATTTGAATACGCTAACGTGGCCAATGTGGCTAACATGACTAATGCTACTAACATGTCGCATGTGACAAACAAGTACAAGGTTTGGGCTTATCTCTGACTCTTTTGACTCGCCTAATGTGCGTTATAGTTTGGTTTGCATTATAGTTCAGAAAAAAGTTGTCTTTTGCAAAGGCTTCTGGGAAAGTTTTAGTGCATTGTTTTTGGAATTGTAGATCCAGAAACCAGACAACATGGTGAACACCCTCTTTAGTGCACTAAGTAGTAAGAAAATATGGACACAATCTGTGTGGCACAAGGAAAAAAAAAGAAAAATTAAAGTAGTCGATATAATAGTCAAAAATCCGACATTTTAAAGAAAAACTGATGTGAAATTAGCATGCAATTCTTGACCTGATTGGATAGGCATTCTCCTGTTTGAATATTATAACAGGTTTTACTCACAAAACACTTATTATAGATTCTAGGATGTTGCTGTCACTGGACAAGCAGTGGGGTACATTTAAGGCGATAACACTGACACAAACACACTGTCCTGCACCAAATTCCAAGTCATAGAGTGTGCTGGAAAAGAAAGATAACAGCAAAGGCGAGGTGTTACTCCAGTAAGCTCCCAATAATTTCTCAAATACAACCTTAAAATGAGCATAACTGCAAAGATATTAAACCTGAAAAATGTGAATAAACTGAAGGAAGTACAAATAAAAATCCATGAAAGTAAAATCCATATTTCCTACGTTCCTTATCTCGTGTGAAAATGGGATTGGTGTAGGTTTGCAGCTCTCTATATCCAGGCGGATAATTCAAGAATTGTTTTGAATGCTAATATGTCTTTGGAAAAAGGAGTAGTAGGGTAGCATAAAGGAGAGGAGGAGGGAAAGGCTGGGAAAATATGAGGGAAGGGCTTGAGGAGAAAAAAAAGGGTACCAAAGACTGGGAGAGATGAAGGGGGGGATTTAAAACGATGGAATGAAGAAAGAAGAGGGAGCGTGTGCACTGGAGTGAACTGGGGCACCAAGAGAGAGTAGGAACCAAGGGTGAAAGAGAAAGGGAATAGGGGGATGAGAAAGGCAGGGAGCCTTTCACAGTCACGGCATCATGCTGCTGCCTGTAGGGAGGATTGTGGATTTTAGGTGATTTTCGCCTCTAAAATATGTCTATGTGTGTGTGGGGGGTAGCTGTAGATTGCATGTGAATGTGTGGTGGTCCATTTTTTTTTGGATGTTTTGTTTTTTGCGAAAGAGCATGGTAATGGGCTCTGGCATCAACTTCAACCTTCCTCCTCACCGATTCCTCGTCTCTCCGTTTTCCCCAAGACCCTTCCACTTTTCCTAACAATCTGACAACAAAAAGCCATCAGCCATAGCTAAGTGTGGCAGTTGTGCACCCCCCCCCCCCCACCTCTGTCCTCACCCCTCTATTTCCATCACCCAAGTGGAACTTGTTTGCCGACTCCTCCCTTCAAATATAGGCCCTCTCTGAGAGGAAATGTGGCAGAGCGAGGACAAAACTCTAACGCTACGTTCACACTAAGCATGTGACGCGCGTTCAAGAGCATGCTGACATGCTGTCGAGGGCGTTGTGGATGTAGCTTAAGAAGTCTTTCCGTTTCTATTATTCGTAACCAGTGTTCATCCATGCACAGGTGTTCAGAAATGATGACGAACATGAACGATCTGTGCTGTAGCATGTTACTGCAGAGCTCCACGCCGTTTCTCTCTGCTCTTGTGGGCGTGAACAGCTGATGGCGCGTGTGGCTCATTAATATACCAATATCACTACGGAATAACTGGCATTTGTGTGTTGAACGCAGCCCTTCCACTTCCCTCTGCTGAAACACACACTCACGCTGAAACGCATGTGAATTCAGCGCAGTAATTACACGCCTCTGCATGTGGACCCTGACATCTGCTGAATGTGATCTGCGAGAAAAAGATAATTGCGCTAAATTTCCTGTTGCCTCGCTTATCGTAATGTCTGGGCGAAGGTGTTAAAAGAAAAATGCAAGGTCCAGCTTTGAACAATGTTTTTCCTTTCTTGAAAAACACGTGTAACAGTATTGTTTCAATAAATGAAAGAGCTCTCTGAAAAACAAACCTATTCCAACAGTTTACTGCTTGAATGTATCAAAGAAAAACTATAATTTCTTCCATAAACTCTTTCTTTAATAATGAATAAAATACAAAACCTTGATTTTGACCTAGAATAACACATATGACTCACTCAAGCATGTATTGGTAATAAACAGCTTGTTTAGTTTAATGCTATGTTCACATAGAGGCTCAAATGAGCGCATTTGAGCAACCAGTGTGGAAAATACAGTAAACATTTTCCTAATTCTATAAAACAAATCAGAAAAAGAATAAAAATAATAGATTCAGAAAGTACCCCCCCCCACACACACACACACGCACAGACATTTATTTGTTCATCTATCCAGGATACTGGGTTGCTGGAGCCTATCCCAGCTACTGTTGGGTGAAGGCTGGCGTACATCTTGGACAGCTCACCGTTGTCGTGAATAGAACCTTAAGAAATGATTTGTATGTAATTGTTTGATTGGGCATGGGTAATGTTTTTGCAACCCTCTCCAAAAATTATGGTTATGCAAATTCTGTGTGTATCTGTCTGTGTGCATAAGTAAATTACAATCGGTGCGCCTGTGAGACAAGTCTACTATCATCAATGTATGAATATACTTAGATCCTGCAAATAGCTGTGTGCAGACTATTTGTTGATGTGTATATGTGTGTATGTGAGAACTAAGTCATGCAGTATACCTGTGACACTCTTGTGTTATGACTCTGTATTATCCCCTGCTTCCCCACCCCCTCTATCCTTCCTATCTTAACCCCTTAACCCCCCCCCCCATCTCTAACATCCTACACCCTCTCTCTTCTTCTTTTCTTCTGTCCGGTCCAACAAGGAATGCGTATAAACATAAATATTATAAATAAGCCTTAGCCTCAAATACAAAAAGGGATTTATAAAAATATAAACTTTGTTTGTCTAAAAATCCCTATTGTAACAGTAAAATATGTCCAACACAAGAGGCCTTCAGCTCTGAAGTTTAAAAAATAATAATAAAAAGAAAGAAAATGAAGAAATTAGCATTGAAAGCAAAAACAACGTCAAAAAACGTTTTGTCATTTTATTTTTAGTGCATTGGTTCTCTTTTTTATATTACAAATAATAGTAAGTAATACTAATAGTAAGTCCTTTCTTTAAAGCAGTCTCTAGTGGTGACAAGCTCCAACTTCTTGGAATGGACGATGGGGTCAGGTTTCTAAATTATACTACAAGCTTAAGACATTAAACCTAAAACAACACAATCTTGTAGTGTGGCCCACTACCATCATCCACAAATTTCCTTTGTTACTGATGTGTATTTCAGCTAAACTAGAGCCAGTTTAGCTCGTGCTGGTTTGCGGCGCCTTCCGTCCGTGAAACCCAGGTTCGACTCCGGGCTGCTCCCTGTTCCCTTCTCTACCTCTGCCGGTTCCAAGCCCGGTTTGAGAAGGTTGCGTCAGGAAGGGCATCCGGCGTAAAACATTGCCAAATTTACCATGCGACTCGTTCGCTGTGGCGACCCCTGATGGGAGAAGCCAAAAGTGGAAGAAGAAGACTGATGTGTATTTCAGCTATAATTTCAGGTTGAACCTTGTCAGCCTTTTACAGTCTCACCAAGTGCAATGTCATGCCTCAATATCACCTTCAATTGGCTGCACAGCTGAAAGGAATGCATCTCAGACTGTGCTATATAAAGGGCAGGTCACCTTTCTCAGCTTCTTGGTGCAAACGCACTTGTCGGCGCACTGCCCATCACCTCCGTGTTCAAAAGCTGACGAATTACCCACTGACTTTAAAGAGGTCATTTTTGATCTCAGTGTGTGGCACCTCTTTCCCATCCTGGCTGTTATGCACCCGAGATTCCCAGCAAGAGGCCATATAACTGAAAAAAGTCGCTGGGGAGGAGATAACTACAGCACACAGCAACAATGGATGAAGTCAATATAAGAACTTAACTCCTGGGTACATTGAGTTAAGGTGGGGCCAACATTGTGTTCTCTAAAAAATTTAGATGTCAACATCTCTGGGGGTTTAGGCATTCTTACACAATTGCAGGATTGACAAAAAAGGGGAGGTGGGTGCTCGCTGACTTCAGCAAACATGCAGAACTTGCTAGAGGGCTAAAGGGGGGCCTTTATGTTGTCCATCCGCACTGTTCCTGCTTTCGGCCACTCGATGCAAATGTGATTGGACAGCACAGGGCCTCCATCAGACAGCTCGGCAGTAATTAGGTTTCAAATGATCCTACAGCTCGAAGATGGACCTTGAAGCATAGGGAGGGAGTAGTGGCAGAGGCTGCCTTGTGTGCGTGTCCAACTGTGTGCAAGACGGAGGTGGTTTCGGGCGACAGAGTTAATTGAATCTGAAGTCTTGTTGGCCTGAAATGAGATCCACCGATGTCTCTCATGCTGTGTCTCGTGCAGTGGGCATCGCAACAGGACGGAATTCATAAAGTGTGTTATTAAAGAGTTCAAATTAAGTGTAGCAGTAGAACCCTCCGCTCCTACAGCCCTATGACTACTAATGATCCAACCCCAGTGGAATGTCCAGCAGACGCACAGTCAACCTTGCTTTTTCCTCTCACTTTCTTCACTTCTTTTTCCACTTGAGTTTAACGGACACAAACTAAACCCTGTGAAGTAACCACATCCCCACCTCTCCAGCACTAGTGTTTCTTGTAGCAACAACAAATGGAACAGCTTTAAACGAGCTTAATTGAGGCACAACACCATCTACTGTACAAAATATTGTCTAATGAATTTGTCCGAACTGCCCCTATGGGTGGGTGTCGGTGAAATTGGTGCAAAGGGCACACACGTAGCCTTGACAAAATATTAGAGTCAAAGAACTCTTGTTAAGCCGGTGACCGAAAACTTTTAGTCATATTTTTTTCTACAAGTATGCTAGGTCATAGCAAACACTTATACAAAACACGGACGCGTGTCGTGTCCAAATCTGGGTGTAATCCCGAATTCTGCTGACTACCCGCAAGTGGTGTTCACATAATAGGTGTGTGCTCCTTGCATATCCTGTAAACCTTATTCCTACACAGACAGCCCAAATCTAGTCGTAGCTCAGAGTGTGGTATAAGGGCACACTGACATTAGTCCTATGACTACTTCACGATACGCCTACCACACACACGACAATCGTATGTTCCATTTTCCATGTGCCTCAAGGGAACTGCAAGACACACCTGCGCTCCTCTTAAGGTGCAAGAATCCTCTCTACGACTCTTCACAGGCTCAGACAACCCAGAAATCTGAAGCACCCATATTGGTCAACCCCTGTATGGGTGTATGTGACTATACCTTTATTTGCTGATGATCTTTTGCTATTGTTTTCTGATTATAAGAATTTGTCTTATTTAGAATAATACATCTTTATGGGTTTGACAACCTATCCCAGAAAATATGTTTCTAACGCAGTCTAGACTCTTGGTTTATCTATATTACAATAACATTTCTTAAATTTCTTATATATTAAAGAGATTAGTATAAAACAGTTCTAGTGTGAATGTTTTTATTGTGGGTGCCCAGATATTCTGGTTTCCTTTTTTCTTTCTTTTTTTTGTCCCAAAGATGTTCAGACTGGGTGAAATGACCCAGAAGTACCTACATGACAGCCATGGAAGGGATTGTCTGAAATTCACTAAATTGCCAAAAAAGGAGATTCAGTGCCTCCTGTGTTTTCCCCCAGAATGTAGAAAAGGCTAAGCCATTTTATGTGGAAAGGAGAGATAAAATTAAGTCTTGCTGCAAAACACTTTGAACACATCATGTAGGTATCCTCAACCTCCTTAAACTGAGGAGAATGACAAAAAAAATCAAAGGTATAATAATATATGTTAGACAACAACACACAATATGTCTTTTAAAAATGTGTCTGATGATGAAGGATGTATACACAGAAAATCCGAAATAAAATTGCATTTGTGAGTATTTCTTACTTAAAATCATGGTGAATCAGGAGCAAAGGGAAAAAGTGTAATCAAGTGGATGATGGGAAGTCAGGGCTGGCTTAGTCCGTGCCAACAGTCCCCCCCACAACTCAGAGGCAAATTTCTAATGAACTCCTGCCGCTGTGCAGAAACTGTTCTAGAAAATAACACAGGTCTTTGATTTTGGCTAAAAATGTAAAATACCTGAAATCTCAGATGGTATGTCTGGCCTCCAGTCCAGAGTCTTGTAGTGATGCCAGTGAGTTTGCGTGCTCACAAAGAACAGAGATGTGGAGATTAGAAAGTTTTGTCATTATAGTTCTCTGAAATAAACCCGAATAGAATTCTTGGATGGTTGAATTTCTGTAATCTGTCTTGCAATACTCCTACGGTATGAACTCTTGGCCAGAAGTAGTTTACCACCAACCTAACACATACACGTTTTGCATGTCATTTTGGGTGGCCGCCTTTATTGTGTTCGTCGTTGCATGAATGTGTGCACAATGGACAGATAGTATTCCTTTGGCTCCGTGTTTCTTGACCTTTTTTTCTTCTTTGCTTTTTTGTCGTTGTTCAAACACTTTGATGTTTTTCTGTCTAAGCCAGATTGCTTTGATCAATCTAAGCAATGTTCAATACGTCTTGACTTTTGGGGGTTTAAAAATAATCCTAATAACAACACTTTTAGCCAGGAGAAACATATCAGTTTTGCTGCTCTAAACGATACAAATGAAACTGATGTCCCACGTAATGAATAATATATAGATGTCTCCATCTAAGGAAGAAAAAATGAATTAGAAATGCATAGAATACTTGATATTACAGAGACAAAAGTGAGAAATGCACATGGGAAAACCTATTTATTCCCCCCTGTGTGTATGGAAATGAAGTGGATTGCCTTCCCTGGTTGGAGTCATTACTAGTCTGCTCACTCACCTACCAGGCTTAGCATGTAATGAAAGAGAGGCCTTTGGCTGAAATGACCTTTCCCCATTTGCAGAGTTCCCACCTGCTGATGTGCACATATATTAACATATGAGTAAGAGGACAAGGACGGAGACAATCGCGGCAGAGAGGGAAAATTGCCTTTGAATTACAAACGTAATATCAATTGATGTTGAATTACACATCTGATTTCCATCAAAGGGAGCAAATTAAAGCCACAAAATATATCCGTCTTATTCCGTCAGTGTCTTGGCATGTGCCAAGCATGGTAAAAGAAGAAATCTGCTTATTCTTTTATTTTAAAGGTTTTATTTTTACTAGTTTTTGGATTTAATTCACACAAATCTTGTAGAAGAAAGGGTGAATGAGATGTTCAAGAGATTTGGGTCTTTCTATGAGATGCTATCAAGGACTGATGCGAGACGAGTCAAAGCCAAATCACATCATAGTTTGACAAGTGACTCAGCAGGATTTAAACCCCTCTGCTCAGATTTGTTGGGCTTTAGTCAAACATGCCCTTAAGGACGAATACGGGCTGTCCACGGACGAAATAACAAGGTCAAAGACTGCTCAGTGACTGTACACGCACTTCAGATACTATGTATCACACAATTTTCATCGGAGTGGGTCTTTAAAATTTAGTCGCTCCTGCGGACGACCCTCTACAAGCTCAGACAACCCAAAAAAGCTGCAGGACCTATACAGGTGCATGTGACTAAGGCTTTATTTATGCCAAGGAAGAGTTTGGTAACTTTAGTTATGCTCCACCTTCCTGCCTGAGAACTTTTTTTTCAGCAGAAGTTCCACTCAGAGGATTCTCCTTGCGGATTATTCTTTTTCAGATATCGCACTCGGGTTTTAGGAGGGATTTTTGGTCACGTCCTTTATTTTTATTTATTTTTTTGATTGCCACCCTCCTTCAGCACTAAAAGGATGAAGGTGCTGGCTATTCATCTTACCCGGCTCATGATCTACAGTCGCTGTGGATGCGATTCGCCTGGACTTTAGCTCATCCTCACTTTACTTACTATTACTGTCAATCCCTCCCTCTTTTCTTTCCATACATCCACAGATATACCCCTCCTCACTCTTCCTCCCCCTTTTAGCCCTGGGGATTCATCACTGCATTGACAGAAAGACCTCTCCAGTCTCCCATTGAATGCTGGAAGGAATGTATATCACGGATCAGCGGTTCTGCTGTCTCCTTTCTGCGATGTAATCGCATGCAGCGCTCGGACCGACGTGTATTTCAAAGTCTGACGTTTTACGAGACAGCGGCGCTTCCCGCCTTCCTCCTCCAGTTTGGCATCTGAGTGTCTCAAGCACATCAGTGTCCAGACTCATCAGGATGCAAATCGAGCGGGGAGGCAAGGCGAATCAAAACAACAACAAAAACAGTGTCTGATGAGCGAATTAATCAGAAGTAACAACTAGAATCCTGTACCATCAGTTTCAGGTGTGTTGCAGTTCAACAAGTCAGGTGGATTCTCCCAAAATTGTGGCCTTTTGACATCCATGCTGCATTGAACTGAAGTGTTTTGAGTTCTGTGGCGGAAGCCCGCCTGAGCGCACAGAGAGTGGCAATGATCAAAATGTCCCATTAAGAATGGAGTGTGTTGCTCTGAAACTAGGTCACAGTCTGATCCACCGACTGAAGCTCTTCCAAAGGCAGAGACGACCCCTCTTCACCAGCCTGTGTCTCAGCATGTGCCCCTCATACGTAACCATTTGTTTTGTTGAAGATATAGAAGATATAGGAAAAAAAAACCCACAGGTTTTCACGGCCACATTTTCCCTATAAAGCTACGTTCACACCACCCTCGTCAACGCACGTTCAAGCGACCACTTCCAATGAAAAGCCTATTTGAATATTATTTTGAGACTTCTAAAACTCGTACGTCCATGCATAACGACACAAGTTTTTATAAACTACGTCCAAAGCGGGCAGCCATTGAACATGTGTTAAAGTTAAATCAGGCTGAACTGTGACCAATCAGGGACATGGATTTGGTTGTAACGAATGGGTTACATCCCTGGTGCTATCTTATATGACCCCACCCTTACATTGACGTGTTCTCCCTACCATGACAAAAGTGGATAAAGGTGGAAAGATTTCATGTAATCCATGGACACCAGTGAGGTTCACAAATCATTGAAGAAAAAAGGTTCAGAGCACTGTCTAGTGGGTCTAGATGACCCAACTCCCAACGTAAAAGTGCCAAGGATAGCACAAGGGTTACAGCTACCTTCACACAGCCCTCGGCAATTTGCATTGAAGCAGCCGCTTCCAATGATATGCCTATTAAGCGATGCGTTCATGGCCGTTTTGGGTTTCCCTGTTCAAAACTCTTGCGTTCACAAATTTCGCAGGTTTCATGTTTTTGGTTGCCAGGTACAAAATGCGCATCCATTGACAGTTAAACTAGTTGAACTTTAACCAATCAGGGACTCGGATAGTGACTTATGGATGGCATCCTGGAATAGAGTTGTGAAAATAAAGCCTGGAGTAAGATTCAAGAGATTTGAACACGCTTTTCTAGAACATGCTTTTAAAAGCGCAGCATCAGCGTATCTTCTGTCCTTCAGAAGCGAGCCCAATCGCTCTAATAAATGAATGCATGAATGTCTTTGGACTTTATTTGTGTTCTAATGAGAGGCTTTAATCTGAGGTGTCAGGAATTTGAAATATTCTATAGCCATGCTGCACCCCCCCCCCCTCCTCCTCTATTGCTCGCCACCTCTCTGTCTCTCACAAACACAATTCTGTGATTTATGTGAAACATTAAAGGCAATCATGTTGGGTTGGGCCTTGTCCTTTGTAATGCTCAAGCTGTTTGAAATATGGAAAAGCCAAGCTGCTCTTCCACACACACAAATAAAGTAAACCACACACACGCTGATGATTGTGTGTACCTGCTTTTGCCTCCATATGAATAATTAGCAGTTAGGATAAATGACTTACTGTGTGTGTTTTTTTGTTTTTGTTTTTTACATAACCCAGTTACTCAGCTCTGGCATTTCTTTGAAACTGAGAACTGCAGTCCGCTCTGATGTTTATTCGGAGCTTGGATGTTTTCTTTTTGTTTGTTCTTTCTGCTTTATGGGGAGACATTTTCCAGTGAGTGGATTATTTTTTAGAATAATTCATGAACATCAGTATATATATATATATATATATATATATATATATATATATATATATATATATATATATATGTGTGTGTGTGTGTATAATGTATATATATATATATATAAAAACACAGTATGACTGACCATTTTTCATGCAATTTTTAGCATTTCTTCCTTGATTTGTTTTTTTACTCGGGTGGAAGAAATGCTAAGAAAAAATAAATCTGTTTTATTGTGCTTCTCTAATGGCTTCTGCTGAAGTGTAGTTGCTGATTAGCCCTTTGGACACACAGGCAGACTTGTGGAAGTTTCAGGAACCCAAAAGGATTTTTTTTTAAAGAGAAGCGTGAAAAAGTGGCGGAAAATTGTTGACTGACATGGCTGGAAAAATAAAATGTATTTATGGTGTATTTATGGAAAAGTTTGAAGACAGAAACATATTTCCGTTGCACACGTCAGAAAAAGTTTATTTCCATGTAATGTCATTTTTATGCTAAGCAGGAAGAAATAGTGACATCTGTTTGAAATAGGCTGGATTTGAACAAGATTCAAGATGGTAAACAGTTCATACGCAGAAAAATTGATTTTTTTTTCTGTATTTTAATATGGAATGACCTCACGCAGCTTCTCTGTAACTGAGCAATCTCAGGTGTTTTACTTTTGCTTTTGCCCAGCCATGAAACCCAACTGGAGTAAAATCCTCCTCTTATTCTGGTGCTGCACCTGCGGCGTTGTCCCCCCTACCTGCGCTCAGCCAGTTGTCATGAATAAATGGATGTCATGCCTCTGGGGTTCAGAGCATTTGCCGCCCAGGATGAGCACATGTGACTCCCGACCTCATCTTCCTCTACCTGTTGTTTCCACTCTTTGTTCTGGGTGGCAGGAGTAATCTACATCCACGCTTCTTCTTGATTAGGAGAACCGGCGTGGTCGCAAAATCCTCCAATGAGGCGAAAGAAATGAGGTGTCACGTTTTGATGTAGCCTGCACGAAATGCCACTGGCCTGTGGCAGCTTTAGTTTAAAAGACACATCTGGCTCTCCAACATCTGTTTATGTTTATTGCACTTAGAGTATTAAAATTATTTCAAAGAATTTTATTTAAATTGTGCCAAACAGCTGGTCATATTGACATGACACTAAGGACACACATTGAGCGTTTTTAAAGGAGATTTCATATTTTGGATGATTTCTATTTCATATCTGGTCATGATGTTTTGAAGTTACGGTTTTGAATTTTTGATCCGACTCTGGTTCTGAATTTTAGACTGTGAAAAACCAACCAGTCCACAGCGAGTGGGGTTAGGTTGTCCCACCTAAAGGGTTTTCTGTTCTCCTATAAAGAATCACACCACAATTTTTAGCTTTACCAAGATTCCCCAAACGTGTTAGTGTGTCAGCTGTGAAGAGGATTTTTTTTTTTTGTTGCCAAAAGATATTTATACCAAACAGTGGATGCAGTTTTTTTTTTTTTTTTGTCTTTATGGAGCTGAACTGTGGAGGTTTGTCTGAAAACACTCAGTGTTAAGGTGGATTTGCCTCAAAACAATCGGAGTGCCTAACTGGCTGCTAAAAAATGCTGACATTTAATTTGATTTCTAACTCACCAGCCACGTAGATCGGTTTAAAATATTACCGACCAAGCATAAGTTCTACATTAAATCTTAAAATCAAGTAAATATAAAATCATTTAAAGCAAACACACCCAAGTATAATATTGTAAAACACATTTTGGATGCAAATAGTGCAAATAGTTAAAACATAAGCAAAAACAGGTTTATTGGTCATTTATTTATTTTTATAATTTCCAAAATGTTGTTGAATTACTTTTTTATTCTTTCTTATCACAGTCCTTGTCCTCTATTTGCTAAAATGTTTAAAAAAATGCTTTGAGTACCTGGCTTGCATACCCCATGTGCTATCTTGTAGGGTCCAGATGACCCCACCCTTACATTGACGTGTTCTCCCTACCATGACAAAGGTGGATAAAGGTGGAAAGATTTCATGTAATCCATGGAAACCAGTGAAGATCACAAATCATTGAAGAAAAAAGTCTGTGGGGTCCAGATGACCCCACTCCCAATGGTAAAGTGCCTAGGATAGCACAAGCGTTAAGGACAACAGAAAGATGTAAGAGAAAACCATTAAAAAGATTACTGATGAACCGTATAAATTTGGTGCGAATATTTACCATGTTTTCCGCACTACAGGGCACTTCGGATTACAAGGCGGACTGATAACTGATGGTCTATTTTCCAATTTTGGTAACTTAAGGCCGACTTAACTGTACTAAGGTGCACTAAGCAACACAAAAGGGTCAGAAATATGTCCGTTAGTCAGTCCGACTTTATTAACAGCGTTCACAGTATCTCTAGAACTTGTTTGTAAGACGTTACATGTTAGTCACATTAGTGTGGTAACAATCCATGTAACTCCCAACCTCATTTGGAACATGTTAAAAAAAAAACAATCCGAAACAGCTAAACGCTAGGTGCATAAGCGAATTTACAATAACTCCCAACCTTGTTTGCAACCTGTAAAAAACATTCGAATACCCCTTACAAACATTACTGTTACTGACACTGCGACACCTTTGCCGTGTTAGCGTATTCATAATAACATCCAGCCTTCTTTGCAATTCTTAACCAAAACAGACATTTTGAGAAAGCGCCATATTCTTCCCAAAATCCCCTCGAAATCACTTAGATCAACCAGAATGAGTCCAAATACAGGTGGACCAGAGACACCCGCGAATACGGAGAACCCCCCACCCAGCCCCGCAGTCGAAGAATGTCCTTCGCCTATCCGTACTCAACAAAACCATTCTGAAACATTTCTGATGCTGTGTGAAACATGTGTTAAAGAATATTGCTCAACATTAAGAGTTTTCTTTTTATTCAGAGCAATAGACTATACCATAGCGTACTTTATAACCCTCATTAGGAGTGTCTCTCTGTGTCTCTCTCTTCATCAGTTAAGTGCGAGAGGGCATCTTCTTCACTCCTGCTCTGGATGAAGTACAGTATTCTCCGCGATTATCTTCTTATCGTCAGCTGATGCCATTTCTCAGTGCAGGGGCACAAACTTTATTATAGTGACTCAGGAACTGGTGGAAATATTCCTTAGCCGTCAGCAAGGAAGGCTGGCGTACTCTTTGCTCCCCTCCTCAGAAATTCCCACAGCATCCCTTCGGACAGAAAAGTCTCATAGAAGCGTCGTGAGTTTTTGTGATGAACCGGAGGAGTCACGTGTCTGAACAAAAAAAAAAAAAATCTGCGAGTATTGAAACGCATATAAGCGGGGGAACACTATATGCGGTTCTCCGGACGACATTTAACAAATTTATGGCTTTTAAATGCACCTTATAATGCGGAAAATACTGTACCTGCGATGTAGCAAATGGCCTTCTAAATTGTATTAGTCAGGCAGAAAATGTACCCACGTTTGACAAGAGTGTTCATTTCGGACCCAAATCCAATTGTGTTGTTTGTAACAGGGCTAGCAAAGTTCTGTAATAAAAGTACTGTATCTGGAGTAGTTGTGAATTCTAAAAATATTATTCTAAATTTACTTTTGACCAGAGGTAATTTGTATCTTTGGGGTTTTCTGTCATGAAATTACCAGTTTAAAATCATACCAGTTTATCATTAAACATCAAACTGGACAGGGAATCACAAATAATTTGTCATTTGAGCCATTTTTTCTGCACTTCATGCTCTTCTCTTGGAGGGCCGGGGTTTCCTTTTTTTTGTTTTAAGGGTGCTTTGCATCTTATTGCCATGACATTCGAGGCAGGAGGAGGCTCTGTTATTTATTTTCCTCCTGACTGCCACCAGTGCGGTTCCAGGTGATGGTTCTTCAGACACCACATCAGACGGCTGTGGGGGACTTCGCCCCAGGAGATACGGATTAACTTTCAGGTTGGCCGAGCAGAAACCGTAATGATTCTCTTTGTCTGCCCTTGAAATTATCTTCTCATCATGTACTCAAATTGATAGATGCAGTCTCTTTCTCCCACACTCACCTGGTTCCGTCTGCAGCTTTGAAAAATTGAGAATATTTTAAAACTCATCTGAGGTTAAATCAAGCAATCCACCATGTTCCTCCGTTTGCTTTAAAGGAAGCATGTTTTGCTTTTCTTCTTTTTAGGTCAGTAAAGCGCGTTCAAATTTAATACTACCCAAGGTTAAAGATTTTACGACTTCACAATATCTACCTTCATTTCTTTGTCTCTGTAAATTCTGCCTTTAACTTTTCACTCCTCAGTTTTGATGGAGGCCATGACAAATTACTACCCGATGAAGATGATGGATTAGATAGCCAATGCCAGTATTATAAACCCTCTCCGTTTTTTCGTCTGATATATGATGATGTATCGTATTGAGTAGTTGATATTTACTGACTCCTTCTCCCAGTAAAAGTGTGGAGCAACTCCAGCTTCCCGGCAACACATGGAATGTACAGCAGTGTTAATTTTTTTTGTCATTTTATGAGACACTGTCAACAAATGACAAATGTAGAGCACTTGGATTGAACTTTGGAGTATTTCTCTCTTTGTCTCACCACATCACCGACCATTACAATAAAACACGTATTATAAGTGCCATCGCATGCTAGATGACATGCCATCCAAACTATATCGGATAACAAATCAGTCATCATTGTGGCCAAACTTTAATAAGTAGCTGGAAGGAATAAATAGCCTGGAGGTCATGAATACTCTCTGCATGACATTATTCTTTTTTGCATGACCCGTGCAAAGTGATCCAATGTACACAAGAGTCAGCTTTTTCTGGATTTCTTCAACATTCATGGTCTTCTTTTTGTTGCATGAAACAGATTGGTTTACTGAAGGAGTGAGTTTTTAGAAGAAATCATAAAACGGCTAAAATTGATACTTTTATTAAAGAAACCCAGTCAAGATTTTTCTTTCTCATAAGGACATTGCACTTTAGTCTCTGCTCTATCTTTTTAAGTATTTTTATCAATTCATTTTGACTACAAAATTGGAGTCACAGCTATATCAGCTATTGGCTTTTATCAGGACATGCCTAATACCACTTCAGAAAAGAAACTGAACTCAGAGAAAAAAAGGGTGTTGAGCTTTGAAGGCCTTCCCTGGTACAGTATTAATTACCAGATTAATTTTTTAAAGGAAGAAATCCTATTAGTCAGATGTTACTACTGCCTGTGTACAGATAATGCAAGTCTAAGGGTGGCGTTTCATACGCAATGTTGATTCTGGTTTATCAATGTGTAAGTTCAATTGTTGCATGCATTTTCTCTTGTATTCCTTTGGTTTTAATGATTAATCCCTACAAAGTGGTTCATCTGAAGCAGCACAGAAATTTTGTTTCTAAATATGTTGTTAGCATAGCTAGCCCGCATTACTGCTACCAAGGCTTTACGCGTCTTTAGTGACCCCATTTATTAAATACAAAGATTCCCAATAACTTAGGCTTACTCCATTCACCAGTACTGCACACATTGGGTCTCTATTTTTCACCTATTTTTGTCCTGTTCACTCTTTATTTTAGCGCTAGCAACATTGCTAGAAAACCAGGATTTTTCTAAAAAGGCATCAAATTGGTCTTTCAAATAAAAACTGTTTTCTTTTCAAATTCTTTAACCACTATACAACTGAGTTTTGTAAAATGGATGTTTCATCTTGCTAATATATAAACAGACAACTATTAAGTTGTAAGTTTAATGGTGTGTTCATATTTAGTTAGCAATTTTTGGAATGACTAACCTAAAAAACTGTGTTTTACTTTGTGTTATAGATACTGAAACCAAACATTCTTTTGTAATTCTGACATCTAAAAGTTAGGTAATATATTATAATAGGCGGTTATGTAAGAGATAATGGTCCACGAAGTGTGCATTATCAGAAATTAACGCCCGCTGTGGAAGCCTGAGCTGTCCGATGATAATGCAAACTTCAAAGGCAATTATTCCGCTTATGCCATGGTCACTTACAAAAGAAAATATATATTCAGTCAGTTTTTAATCGTTTTATGTTTTCAGTTCCGATGGCTTTTATAAAAAGCGGACTATTTGTCAAGTGGTGCCGCACGTTGTAACCGAAATATGACAACGCGCTGAGCCGGCCCGATTTGGACTGCAGCGGCAAAGGAAAGCGATATATATGCTGGTAGTCACAATGGGTTGTATAATGCATCAGTTCGGAGAAAATTCACCTCTTACCGCTTGTTTTTGTCCAGATGATGAAGCATCGTTTGTCTGCGCAGTGATTTTTAAGATATGTGACCGGAACTTTTCTTTTTTAGGTGTCCATTATTACTTTTCAGAATGGAGTATTCACCCGGATCATGGTATAAATTATGCGAAGCATATGTTAAGTGTAGGCTACCCCGTTAGGTAAACCAATGCGGAATTTGCATTGAATAATTGATTATTAAAAGTGCTTGTCTGTTTAATATATTTATACAAACATTTTAATGTTTTTGTCGTTGAAAATGTGGCAGATACTGCAGTCTAGACAATATGAGAAAAAAAGAAAAGAAAAAAAATACTCAGATTTCTGAACAAAGTACTATTTGCCTCCCATCCATAAGATGCAGCTGCCAATCAATATCTTATTATAGAACTTAATGTCTCATTTCCAATAGATTTTTTTTCTGATACTTGGCTTGTTTGGTGAAAATGTGGCACAGGTGTTTTTACAAATGGTTTCATCGCCTCATCTGACACTCATTACTGTCATGTCAAACCTTTGAAATTTTTTACCCCAGTTAGAACATCAGTCTTATTGAAAAGATGTGTCATGTTTTGATGTGTAATATAAGGGAAATTGACAAGGTGCATTATATAAGGGAGGTGTTTGTGCACCATTTATGTTTTGAATAATTATCAAGGTTTATCAAGGCTCCCATTGGCAGGCAGGCGATGACCAAGTAAACAAAACATTATTTGTAGTTACACTTGTAACGATTTTGGCAATTTTTGTTTGTTTGAAAATAAAAAGCTTTATTTGTGTCCAACAAAACCCTGTTGGTGAAATCCACAAAATAGGACAACAGATGTTATAAGGTTTACTACACACTTTATACACTTCTCTCAGGTAGAAATTATTATTTTTTAAGCTTTCCTCTCTTATTGAAACTCCTAAAGTTAAAAACGTTCAGAGTATGTACAGTACAGACCAAAAGTTTGGACACACCTTCTCAGAATGAGAAGGTGTGTCCAAACTGTAGGTCTAGTGATTAAGAATCGAAAAAAAAGTTTTGATTGCGATTTAAGATGGATTTACATTTGGCAAACTGGACGCAGTCTGTATAAAGAGACACAGAACAGAGGAGATAGATTGATGTGCCTAAAACCAATCAGAACGCCCAAGATAGATAGATAGATAGATAGATAAATAGATAGATAGATAGATAGATAGATAGATAGATAGATAGATAGATAGATAGATAGATAGATAGATAGATAGATAGATAGATAGATAGATAGATAGATAGATAGATAGATAGATAGATAGATAGATAGATAGATAGATAGACACAGTGATTACATACAGTACGTGTGCACTACAGTATAGTACAGAGGGTTCTCAAGCTATATCGCAGTTCACCTTTGTGGTGTTGCTTTTTTGTGTATATATATATATATATATATATATATATATACGTACAAACGAATATATGAAACTTTATTATACTTCTTTTTGCTGCAACTTGGTGTTCAAACTGACACAGTATGACTCAATACGACATACAACACATTTCATTCTTTTGTGAAAAAATCGTTAAAATGCATAATAACGATATTTTACCCAGGATTCATTGAAATCACTAAACTTGTTTTTTCATCTAAAAATATCTTAAAGTTTACTTGATATCTTATTATTCAATAGATTGTGGATTCTAAATAAAAAAAGAAAGAAAGAAATGTCTAGGAAAGGTAGCGGAGGAATTTCACTCAGAGACTTAAAGTCCTTGAAGTGGGGCAAAACGAGCTGTAACCTGCTCTGGTGATAAATAGCTAAGTCATTATTATTAGCATTCCCAGCTCTATTACAAAGTTTTAGCTTACCAGAGCCATTTGTTGATTAAATAATCAGGTAATGTATTAGATCTGTGCCATAAAATTTAGAAAGGGCTTTCTCTGCCTTTGTATTTTTTTTTCCAAGCCTTAAAGCAGACGTGTAGCCACAGCATATTGAAAGCATTGTAATTCCAGAATAGCCTTTACCAGATCCTCCATTTGCATAAAATTAAGTCCAGTTGCTTTTACGGTAAAGCGGACTAATAAACATACCTGCAGACTCACAGTTCATGACTATATCTATTCTCTCCCCACCTGCCTCAAATCAACCTCGTCTGATGCAATTCTTCAGTTTTGAGAGAAACTTTTTCTTCTGTCAGAGAAGGCTCAGCTTTAGGGAGTAAGCAAAAATGAACTGGCGCTGTGAGACTGCAGAGCCTAATTTCATCCCTATCTGAGATTGAACTGCACTGTGCAAGAAACAACAACAACAAAAAACAAGTGAAACATCACAATCGATGCCTGTGTATAAACAGCACTGAGTTAATTTGAGTAACACAACTGCTCGATACAATAGAGGCTTTGTCTGTGATTATATTTATTGAGTTTCTTCTGACTGGAACAACATGCCTTCACGGCCTTGCGTGTCTCCTCTGAGGCTTTGTCCCGGGGCCCATACAGTAGCTGCTCAACACTCTAACTGGGCTGTTTGGTTGCACTGCCTGCTCTTTTATTAAAGTTTGTACTTTCAAACATTGAACAGCTTTGGAAAACAACTCAGCAGTTTAGCAACGTGATTGTTACCTAATCTGTTCTCCATATTTGTTCTTTCTTATGCAAGTTTTTTCCTTCATCTGTCTACTTTTCTAACAGGTGTTATGCTAGATGTCTTTTCTTTCCTACAATGCTACTGACCGCGATCCAACAACGTGAAAAAATTGCATAAATGCTTATTGCTAAAGACCCACTCCAATGACAATTGTTTTTGGTGTTTTTAACATGTTAGCATTTTCCCCATGGTGGAGGACATTTATAAAAACAATTAAGCTAAAATCAATTAAAATTCAAATCATAAATCAGGAGCAAATGAAAAAATACTCTTTGAAAAAAGATATAGAAGCTACAATCGGCAAGCCACAAGCTCTCTGCTCCATTTCATTTTAATGCATCCACTTGCAGACAAATAGATCCATGTACGTCTTTGTTTTCCTCAACTAAGTTGGCATCTGGCTTAAAACTGTACGGTGGATAGCACCAATATTGCACCGGCAACAAACACCTAAATAAGACACGCTCTTTGACACACCGTAACTCTTCGACCGTTTTCCCACGCTCAACATGAATCAATGGATTCTGACATGGGGAAAAGTGGCTTTGCATATCAGCTTTACAATGGCGCAAAAGTACTATTTTTCATGACAGAATCAGCGGATTTGTGCATTGCGTATCCACTTCACTCTTGTTGCGTATCAGTGCAAAACTGCTTTTCTCCGCTTCAAAATCCGCTAAAATGACCTATTGTTGTTGAAAGGATGTCAACACTGGAGCTAAATTCTCGGTTGGTAAAGGGTTCAACTTTCAGATTCAATAAATGGTGACAAAACTTTATCTGAACATTACGCTGATAGATTTTTACCAGAATAACCTGACAATGCAAAAACAGCAGCACGATGACATCATCCTTAATTGTTAATATAGTTTAATTTTCTTTACAAGCAGATAGTATGAGCTATGAAGTATTATTTGGAATATAAAACAATTAACTCCATATTTTGCTGTTTTTGCCTGTCGAGTGTGGGAGACTTTCTATATGTTCTTCTTTTTCATTTGATTTAGCCTAACTTTTGTGTTGCATTTAGTTTTAATTGATGTTCATATCTTGAAGCTTTCCCAAATATACTAGTATGACAACACTGATACATTCAAATCTAGAAGTAATTCTGTTTAATTTGTTGGTTACCTCTTCTCAAAGCTCCATCATAAACTTTCATCGTCAACTCTAGACAGAAACCAAGAGTTTATCCACATTTTGTTATTTCCACTTTTCACACCAAAACCCTCTAAATGCTTCTTCTGTCTCTCAAAGAGACTTTTCTAAAAGTGAATTCACTTTTGTCTTATCTATTGGTGTGACTTGACGCTTTCTGATTCCATTTATATGAAAGAGGCCAAGTTATTGCTTCATTATCGGATTATTGCCCAGAGAGACATCTCCTGTGTTGTCTCCACAATACAAGAGCAACTTGCTGATTTTGACAGCTTGACACTTTCATTTCCTGCAGTGTTTCACCTCAATTTCCCCAGATAAAGGAAGCAACACAGCCCTATCTAAATATTCATATTGGGCAAGGAATTATTGACACTCTAGCTTTTGCTAAATCACCAATACACATTTTTATATATCCGGCTTTTCTTTTCTGTTTCTGCAGGTTTGGAAAGCAACGAAAGGGTGAGGACCAGATAGAGAGGAGAAGCTCCAGCAAATCTAAAACTGGGGAGGCGCCAGAGGAAGAGACTCTCCAGATGAAGATAGAAAGAGAAAGGTTTGTAGGATGCAGGGATGGGGGCAAAAAGGCAAAACAAGTACACTTTCTGGGTATAGATACAAATTATGTAACTTTATTTATTCATTATTAATATCCTATTTAGACATTTTGAGAAATGTTATTAATTATTATTAATTATTGGGCGGCTGTGGGGCAGCGGTAGGGCGGTCGACCCATGATCATAAGATTGCAGGTTCGAATCCCGCCTTGCACGCCCATGCGTCGAATCGTCTTTGGGTAAGACACTGAACCCTACCTTGCCTTTGGTGGAGGTTGGCGCCAGTGTTCGGCAGCAGAGCCGCCATCAGTGTGTGAATGTGTGTGTGCATTGGTGAATGGGATTGTGACTGTAAAGAACTTTGGGCCTTCAAAAGAGGGCAGAAAGTGCTATATAAGTATACGCCTTTTACCATTTAACCCATTACTATCCATTGCACCATTGTAAAATAAATAGCCTATTGTGTCCGTCTAAAAATTCCCTTTCAAGCAATGATTGCTTCATTCTTTAGTTTAAAAGGCACATTGGGTTCTGTATTTTGATTGGCTGTTGACATTGTCAATCAATCTGCTGTTCAGAGGCTATTCAGTTCGCCAAATTTACATAAATCTCTATCACGATCAGATCCGTGTTTTCGTTCTACAATATAGGATTTATTTTTCTATGAAGATTTCAACTTTGAGAGTTTAAACATGAAGGAAAAGTGTGAACATGTTTATGTGTGTCTGAGAAAAGTGTATAAAGTGTGTAGTGATGAGTTTTACAGCCTTAAAACATCTATGATGATTGTTAAACATATAGTTGACTACTTTTGGATTTCCACGGTAGCCCTAAAGTCCAAATCACATCAATGACAATTGAAAAAGCATAACAAATAAAAAATTTTTAAAAAGTAAATTTTAGAAATCAAAAGAAAATTCTAGACCCCAAAACACAATTCCAGAAAAAGAACTGTTTCAGAAAACAAAAGTAATGTCCAGAAATCAAACTGAAACGTTAAAAAACTTAAATACGATGAGAAACCAGTAAAGATAGGTGCTATGGGGCATCATTAATTGATTTTTGAGCTTTGAGATTTGTAAAATTCTTCTTCAATACTCATAAAAGTTTTGTAATTAGTATAGTATAGAGCATGTGAGTTATTATGAGTTATTTCATAGTGTAATTTGCACTTCAGGGCCACCGTAGTTTCTAGGTTTTCATGGGTTTTTTTTTAAAGGTAACTCCCGGAATAATCAAGGGGTCACTGCACTCACCCAAAAACACATTGTTTCCATCTATACAGTTCTCAGCATGGCGTCTTCCAGCATTGGATGAAAATTTAGGCAGAAGGGGACGTGGCTTTGGCTTCCTTTCCCTCACAGTCCAGCCCGATTTCATTCTTCCCAATGGAGAATATGGCATTGGAAGCAGAATGAATGAAATGGCAGCTCACTGTCCACATTGTTGTCCTCCATCCAAATGAAGTCACCAATCAAAGGGCCGTTGGTAACAGCAGTTAATTGAATCAAAACAATGGGCTCTGGTAGCGCTCCCTCTTACAGCCAGGGAAGAGTCAGATTGAAAATGTAAGACACAGACTGACGTAAAACTCTAAAAGTTTCACAAAAGCCCTCTCCCCTGAATGGAACATCTGGACGTCTCGCTCAGAGACAATCGATGTTGCCCATTTCTTTTTGCATTGAAGGTCCTATCCATTGACTGCTCTCTGGCGGAGGGCCCGGCCCATTCGGGCTCTGGAGACCCTGGTTCTCCATCCAGATCTACCCCCTCTTTTAGCAGCTACCAAACAACTGTCATGCTAAGCAGCGGAATCAAGACAGGCACACAGAGGGCATGAATTATGTATGGCGCATACCCTTCCCACAAACAGATACAAGCCATTTAAATCCAGTCTCTACCCCTTGTCTTCTTCCTGCTGTCACACACTTCAGCTGCTTTGTCTTGCAGCCCCATTCTGATTCCCTGTCTCGTTTGTGTCCGTTCTGCATGTCTGGGCTTCCTATGCAGAAGTGCCGCCTAATTCTTTGTACCTTTCCCCAAATCCCATCTCTCAGGCCGGCTGTGATTGTCCCTCAGTTAATGGAAAGGGAATCCTAAGGGAAATTTGGGTGGGTAATAATAAAGCAACCTGCCATGAAGCCAAGTCGATATTCAAAGCATCGGGGTTCAGCGGAATGACAGCTTAGAAATCCATTACCCCTTGTATTTTTCCGTAGCACCCCTGTTTTACACTCCAAGAGTGATACATTTGATTGTCGAAGTTCTCCACATAAGTCATATGTCCTGATTGATTGCCACACTTGACATGGAGACTGGCTATTCCAGAGTGCTTTTATGAAATTATGGATCGGCCCATTCCAGGCTCAGGAAGCTGGCAGTTGTCTGGCTGCTCTGCATGTCAGCACGACCCGGAACGGACTGGAGCCAAACTCCCGGCTCGGCTGACATTAGCGATCATTAATTCGAACAGACGTTTTGACAGCAGCTTTTAGTGATCCAAAATAGGAGTCAGCAAGGAGGTGAAACAGATTAATTCCCAGAGCCTGCCCCTTTTTACTCTGCAATGAGCAAGGTATAATCATTTATTTAAAAACTCTGACCTTGATGGTATTCTTGCAATTGATGGTTTGGCCTGTGGTCCTTACAGATACAATCCATTTAGTTTAAGTAAAAATATTACGCTCTATTGATGTCTTGTCAGGCACTTATGACTGCAAATGATGGAGAAGAGAGTTCATAAAAGTTTGAGTCTGTTCCATCTGTACTGGATCTTCTTAGTGCTGAAACCTTCCAACTTCTTTTCCAGAGTTTAAATGATTGAATGTTGCAGATCCTCAAATGGCCACTAGGGGATGGTTTCAAATAGGAAACATAAATATTGAAAAATTTCAAATGTACTCAAAAATTAACCTATTTAGAATCAAGTGTCACAAAAATTTTATTGTAATTTGCTTTGTCGTTTTAATAATCACAAATGAGGGTTTAAATGCATTTTCCGACCTGGTGTTTGGGATTTATTCAAACTCAAGTTTGTGCATTTTTAGTGATTTAAGATTCAACAAAACCTCAACTGAATTTTAATTGTTTCCATACTCCTACTGCTCCCAATTGTAGGGGCATTTGAAGCTGTAGTGGTTGTGCTCTGAACCACAGAATTTTACATTTAAATATAAATATTGAGTTTTTGTGTCTGCATGACTTTTTATTGTTATAAAACTGATGATATGTATTTTGCTAGTGCTTGCAGCTATCCGCTAATGTAGAATTCCGGTGACTATCAATGATGTCATCGAGAGGTAGCAACATCCGAATTCGAAGACTCTATTGTTATGTCCGAATTCCCACCCTAACCCCATAACGACTAAAAAACTATATAGTGTGGCACCATGTAGTGCCGTGAATTTTAGAAGCAATTCAGACACCATGCTCATTATTTTTTTTTTGTTAATGGCGGATATGACGTCATCAATTTCACAAAGTTAAAATCTAATTAAAATGAGCGTTTTGCGACGATTATTTATGAGTCCACTGTCCTCTTAAGTTAAAACATTGATGGTTTATCAAAAAAATACATTTGAATACATTTTTTTGGTAAAAAATGCATTGTGGTCTATATTCGCTGATCTAGTCAGCATCGATGCACACAGGTGGTAAATTTCTAGGGAACTCGATTTTGGAATTGTAGATTCGGACAGCACTACAAAGGGGTGAACGCACTATATAGTGCACTATGTAAGGGTTAGGGTTGGAATTCGGACATACCCTATTTTTTCCATATCACATTTATCCCTCGCTTTGAGGGATAGGGAGAAGTCGAAGGGTTATGGAACCAATTTGGATTTGGCCTTACTCTGTCTGACCAGATTGCCTGTTTGCAGAGTATCAATATGTTGGGTGGAGATATTTACAGCCATTGTTCTAGTCCCATTACAATTGCCATTCAGAGTCCCATTGGTGACATCAAAATTGTTGTCTGTCTTGTTCTAGGTTGTACTGAAAAGGTTTAATTCCCCTTGGGATCAATAAAATACTATTGTTTTGTATTGTGTTAGGTAAACTCTTGTAGATATAGTTCCAGAGACTGGCACCATCGAGTGCAAAACATTGACTATATGTTATGACTGGACCGAGTGAGTGTGACATCACATATAAAAAATGACTTTTCTTCTGGCTTTAACAAACAAAGTCAATTCATGTCGCCTTTTTGTCGTGATATGTTTGTCACTGTGTTGGAGCCACAAATTGTCAGTAAGCAGTGATTGGTCCAAGTCAGTTTAAGTCATTCTTTCTATGTGTCTTCTATCAGGAGTGAGCTTGTTGGAAGGCCACACCCCTGCCACCTGAAAAGGGGCTTAGGAGAGTCTGACAATTAAAAGTTTCCGACTTCAACGTGAGACCACGTGCTTTTATTGAGTCATCTGATTGGCCAGTTAAAAAAAGATATCAGATCAAGAACAGTTATCCTGACATATGAGTAATAGCTGTTTATTTCTCTATAGAAGTCGATGGGATTTTGGCTTCTTGGAATCAGCAGTTACTTCCTTTTTGGAAGGCAAGGGGTAGGGGTCACTCAGTCCAAATTTATTTACAGTCAATAGTCCAAACCTGCAGCAAATCTGACGTTGATTAGTGTTTTAGCTCGAAAACGTTTCATTTAACCCATGGAAGATACCAAGACAGCTCAGAGTGGACTCCAGGTACAACTGTCCCTCTGACCAGCTTCAGGTAATAGGCGAAAATCTCACACAAGCAGAGCCGGTGGACTAAAGGACTAAAAAACACACATGGGAGGTTTTGTTGGTGGGGCTTCTATCACTCTCTGGCTTATCTGTGCACATGCTAGTCCTGAAATTATATTTCTGTGGCCAAAGAGACAGCACACGGCGCCAATCTGACATTGTTTTTTTGTGAACCCGTCTCCATTTTCTCTGTCTTTGTCTGCGGCAGCTGATTATGATGTCCCTTTTCTGTTATCTGCCCAGCTCTGCTTGGCTTCTAATCAGCCACCAGCAGTCTCTCTGCCACTCCTTCATTTCCCTTTTGCAGACCACAGCAGAGCACATCACAGCTTTCTTTTCTCGCCAACTTTCGTTTGTTTGTTGTCAAAAGTTACTGCTGACTCCGAACAAACAAATCCTGACTAGGCTTTACTAAACTAGTCACCGTACTGTAGTTTCTTCAAACGTGGATAAGACGTGACGACTTTTCTTCCTTTCATTTTTGGTCCCCAATCAAAGAAAGAAAATAATTTCAAAGTAAATTATTCGGCTTTTTCTTTTCTTTTTTTTGTTCTGGAGATTACAGAAGCAGAAATATCTTCCCACTTTGTCAAACCATCTCATTATTCTCACATGCTGTCTGAATCTCATTTGCAGAGTTCAAAGCAAGGTCCAATTGGCTGATTGGAAACTATGATTCCATTTGTAATTATATTGATACCTACATCAGCCTAATATGATTATTAACACTGTGAATTAACACTGCCAAACCAGACCAATTATCTCTGTGATTGCATTATCGGCTCAGTTTCACCACCAAGTTGGGGGATTTTGTCGTTCTTCACCGACACAATTCCCTGCAAGTTTTGATGAGACAATATTTGATAGAAACAATCGAATCCAGGCATCAGAAAGCAACACTTTGTTTTTAGTCTATGTACAATAACAACTTCGACTGTGGGAGAATAGTTTTAAACATCCATATATTCTTGCCAGAGACTTCATCAAACATGGTTGTAGGAAATTCTGTTTTAGCTGAACATTTGATTAATAGTCATTGACGGTTTCTAAAGTAGTAAAGTGTAGAAACAAGTCCTAATGGAAGGATTTTAATAAAGGAGCTCAGTGGTTTTTCCATTATTGTGGGATTTATGTTCTAAAAAAAACACGCAAAAGGCAAAATCTGATTGTCAACTTTCTTTTTTACAATTATTCTAGATGTTTTAAGGCCATCACTACACACTTAATACACTTTCTTCAAACAGATGTGAACATTTTCACACTTTTTTCTTTCTTTTTAAACTCAGTTCAAAACTTCACATAAAAATAAGTCCAGCATAATTAAAAGAAAGATATGTTAGCAATCAAAGATGTATGTAGATTTGGTAAACTGAATACTTTCTGGACAGTAGACAAGGTCTACAGCCAATCAGGATCCAGACACAGTCTGCCTTTTAAAAACTATAAACATACAAAATTACACCACCTTAATGGTCCCTTGCTTTAACAATTTGAGTCTGTATTAGAATTTGAATCTGTACTTTTCTCAAGTTCTCTTTGTTTTTCTAATTACGTATTCTGAGTTCACCTCTGGGATAAACCGTTGAGCATGGTTAAATCCAGCAACATTAAATGCTAACTAAACAATAATCAGATTTTGACCCCCCTTTGAATTCCTACCATGACAAAGGTGGATAAAGATGGAAAGATTTCATGTAATCCATGGACACCAGTGAAGTTCACAAATCATTGAAGAAAAATGGTTTAACGCACTGTCTAGTGGGTCTAGATGACCCAACTCCCAATGTTAAAGTGTCTAGGATAGCACAAGGGATACTTCCTGATATAATAGTCTAAAACCATCTGTGTGCTGCCCCCTAGAGATTGAAACGAGGTAATAAAGTTAAATTTCGTGATCCATTGAGTCCCACATCATTTCAGAATTTTCACGTCATGCTCTGCAGTTCCGGTATAAAAACCTCCCCTAGCCCCACCCCTTTAAAAAATTGTATGGGCTGAGAGTTGAGTCATTTGGAGGTATTTTGAATACATCCCGCCAAAATGTGACCTTGGGGTCAAACCATAGACATATTCAACAGACTGATAATGTTGAGCGTAATCCACAGGATTCTACATAATGTCAATCCATCCTGAACCAGGTTGGACATTATTCAGCCCATTTCAACAGCGACTGAGTTGGACAAAGGGGAGGAAAAGTGTTATTGAGTTAACCTATAGGCTCACCCATTTGTCTAACAATGCACAAAACTGAACTTTAATAAATTCAAACAGAAAACAATACTATTCTTGCTGTCACATTTGTTGTGAATAGAGAATAAAGTAATAAATAGGAATGATTTTTTTAGACCAGATGGTAGATCGTTTTTTTGTTGATGTAAAATTTTAAAGTGCAGTCATTTGACAAGAGACTCCCTATGCCTCCAATGGCCTTTTTAAGGAACTGCAGCATTTGACAGGTTTACTGTACGTCACTTCTCAAAACGGAAGTTTGGATAAAAAAAAAAAACAGACCCTAATGCAGAGTGGACTAATCGAGTACCTCCTGAGCTGGTTCAAAAAGCCCTCTCAGTTTTGTAGTTTTTGGCAAGGGCATTCGAGACGAGACAGGCTTGGGGCTGTACGGCAATAATCAGCTGAATGTGGGCAGCCCTTTCCTCGCTGTTAACATGCAGGGCCATTAATTGGCTAATGGACTGTATATGGTACATAGGAAACCTGGTCTCAGAGGCAAAAGATGGGCCCAGAAAGGAACCGGGAGGGGTGGAAAGCAGCAGCAGGTTTCCTAAGACTGACACAGGAAGAAAAGGGGAAGGTTTTAGACGTGATGAGCAACGAAGCAAAAGAAAAATCTCTTTAAAATCCAAAAACTTTTTATTATTATTTATTAAACCCTTTGCAAGGGGCTTCTTTAGACATTTAGGGTAAAGATCACAGGATAATGTTATTTGAGACAAGAAATTGGTTCTGTATGAAAGTACAAAAGTCAATAAGTCATTGTACCATAATCCTCAATTATGGCCGACAGCAGTCTTGGACAACAAGGATCATGTTGTTTTTGCAATTCTCCTTTCTTACTGTGCCTTTGAGCCAGAATTTTGCCCTCGCCACATTCTGAAAAACTCACCAAAATTTTTACCCACCTAGTAACCGGAAATGAATTTTGGGCGTAGTGAACAAACCCCTAAAAAAATGATGACATCATAGCAGACGAAGCCATCAAAAATATTAATTAGTCCAAAATCTCTCAATGGGCTCAAAAGAATTTTTCAAGGTTGGTGATATTTAAAGAAATTGACGGTATCATGCGATGTCTACAAGACCTGGAGGCCATTTAGTGGTGAAGTAGGAAATTTTGTGGTTTTTACCTTCCCTCAATATAGTAAAAGAAAACTTTAATTTGTGCGATCTTCACGAAAATCTACATTCACAACCGATGTTTTGTTTTCCTCAGGATGAGGATGCCATCTTGAATTTTATTTAAAAAAATCCGTATTAGTGCCATTTACAAATAAATCTCCTCCTAAGGATTTTGATCTATCACTTCATAACTACTCAACATCATTGGTGAACTAAAAAATGTTGGACAAAATGTTTGTAGATTTTAACTAGCATTAGCCTGGCGCGCTCCGAAAAGCTGCGTTCCCCTCTCACATTTTTGTAACCAAAATATTGTGAAAATGTAATACACGCATTGTAGGGTTTTAAAATTTTGACTTCCCATTACTTTGTATGTATTTTTTCCCTAATGTCATCATAATCTTACATGCTGGTCATTTAAGCGGCATTTTAGGACCTTTGAATCTGAAATAGCTATATCAAAATAGCAGCAATGTTTGCAATGATTGTAATTCTTTATCGAACTAAAACAACAGACTTTTGCTTGTTTGCAGGTTTTATGGGTGTTGTAGGAAAACAATAGGTCAGATATTCTTACAGCTGTATTGAACTTGCTGTTAGTCTGTCAATGGTACACACCTATTAGTCCTAAGCATATCAGACTCCTGGGGGCAAAAAAACATGTCTTCCTTGTTGCTTGATGTCATTGGTTTAGCCGCAGCCATTATCTCATCTTAAATGTCAATAATCCATTTTTTTTATGAATCTGATTAGTCTGTAATATGCCAGAGGGGCTGAAGGTCCCAGTGGACTTACGTGAACCTTCTGTAATTTCATTGTCTGATGCTTCCTGGCAGGACCTGGTGGTTGGTGGTTTTACCCTGTAAAGCTTTATTTATTTATTCAATTTTTGTTGCTGAAAAGGGGTATGTGAATCGAGACCACCATAACCCTAAACAGCTACTTATTGCCGTCTACCTGCTTCTAAACAATGCGGTGTTACATCTAATGAGCTTCAAGCCTTTATTGATGACTCGGCGTCCCCGCCACATTGCATCACGCCTTCCATCTAAATCCCATTCCACAGATAATGCCAAGAAAATAGGATTTTGGAAGGCAGTGTATGGGCAGGATAGGAAAATTAGGTTAATCTGGCACTGAAAAATGGCGATTGTTTGAAATGTGATTACCGTTATTGAAATACAGGGAAGGGCAAGAGATGGGAGTTTTACGAGGAGGCAATCCATGTTACAGACCTGTCAATCAACAGTGAGAAGCAGCACCCAGGGGGACGGGTCAAAGGTCAGATATGTCCTTAGGTAACAGGAAAGTCTAGCAGCAGTTGGAGTTGTTGCACCAGTGTGTGGATGATTGTGTTACCCTACAGCACGTAACATCTGGAACCAGTGAGCAGCCTGGTGGCGACTGCTTGATCGCCACATTGGGAGGTCAACCCCCCCCCTCGTTCAGCCTGTCCTAGTTGCGGACAGATGCATTCACATGCAGCCATTCTTCGGGACAGGAAGGGCCCGACAAAGACTTTCTTATGTGGCTTGTGCAGTCCCATGGAGAGAAAACAACACTAAGATGGGGGGGGGGGGGTTAAGGCGTGTTAAAGGAGGAAGTGGATTTATGTG
This sequence comes from Oryzias latipes, assembly GCF_053564925.1. Classification (NCBI taxonomy): domain Eukaryota; kingdom Metazoa; phylum Chordata; class Actinopteri; order Beloniformes; family Adrianichthyidae; genus Oryzias; species Oryzias latipes. The sequence goes on along the minus strand of NC_136256.1, from coordinate 12,398,731 downwards.
ATCCCATTCCATTATTTAATAAACAATAACACCTTATGGTTGACAGGAGGCATTTCCTTGACTGTTTAACAATTAACATTGAATTTAAATGGTGGATTTACGCCTTTCTGGAGGAAACAGTTCAAACCCGTCCTTTCTCTGGTATTGCATGATAATGTCATTTACTCTCAATCATATAAAGCAGAGGGCTGCATGGTGGGGCAGTGGTTAGCACCCTTGCCTAACAGTGAGGACGCCCTGGTTCAAATCCTGGCTAGGATTTTTATGTGTGGAGTTTTCATGTTCTCCTCATGCACTGGTGGGTTTTCTCTGGGCTCTTTGGTTTTCTCCCTCAGTCAAAAAATATTCTTCATAGATGAATTGGTGTCTCTAAATTCAGGGTACCCAAAGCCAGGCCTCGGGGGCTGGTTGGTGTCCAACATGTTTTCCAACCAACCTGCCATTGAAGATCTTTTCTAGCCTTTTGAAATTACTAATCTTGCAGCTTTAAAATTATGACACAGATTTTTATGTTTCTGTGGAAAGGAAATCATAAAGAGCATTGTTCAATATACAGTTATTTCACAATCCAATAGAGCATAAAAGGATACGTTTTCCACAGTCATAAATGAATTGAAATACTCTTTTATTTTCTTTTTACTTTTACAATTTACAATTGATATCTTTTCCAGCAGCGTTTTTTGCTCTGTGGTGACAACTTGCAAGTAATGAGTTTAAAAATGACACAAAGTAGCAACATTTTTTCTGTTTTAAAAATGCTATCAGTAAAACATAAAAGGAATTTTTTTTTTACCCTTCAGATCCATGCCAAGTAAACAAAATAGCATCCTATCTTCTTTAAAAGCCAGAGTTCAGCCATAAACAGAGTTGTCAGACATTTTTCATAAACAAAGTCAATAAAAAAGCTTTGAGCTTACAATAACTGACAACACAAGAGTGAAAAATATACAGTGTGCCTGAAAACTCGCTGGTAAAAAGGAAAGAAAACTTCTGTCTCTTGGACCAGAAACACTGGCAAACAAAAGCGGCGAGGAGCAAAATAAAGCATTCACATCAGAGGTAGTCTGTCCTTCTTTTCATTGATCATGTCAACAAAAGATTTTCCTTAAACTCTAAAGGTTTATTGGCTGAGAGAATGTCCAACTCTGTCAAGCCCTTGTGCTATCCTAGGCACTTTACCATTGGGAGTTGGGTCATCTAGACCCACTAGACAGTGCGCTGAACCTTTTTTCTTCAATGATTTGTGATCTTCACTGGTGTCCATGGATTACATGAAATCTTTCCACCTTTATCCACCTTTGTCATGGTAGGGAGAACACATGAAAGTAAGGGTGTTCATTTAAGATAGCACAAGGGGTAGATTATGTCCTCCTGACTACCAGTCATGTAAATTTGTCCTCTATAAAGAACATTTCTAAACCGGAGTTTCTCCCAACCTCTGCATATTACTAAATGAACTATCATTGGTGTCTACAGAAAACATTTAGGGCTTTTGGATGATACCAAACGACTTTATCTCCTTTATCTCCTGGGTCAGAATACAGGCAAAGACAGAGGAGCTCCGGGAAAAGCAGGTGAAGGACAGAGAGTACGCCGAGATCCAAGACGTCATCAGCCGCACCTTCAGCTCAGACGAGGAGCACACCTACGCTGGAATCGGCTCGCTGGGCTCGTCCATGGACGGCAGCAGCACTGACGCCTACAGCCACCCCTACCACCTCCCACAGAGCCCTCAGGGCCCTCCCCCTCCTCCTCCTCCTCCTCCTCCTCCACCTACTACAACACTTAACCTTGACAGCAACGGACCACCACTGGAGGCGCTCTATGCTCAGATCAACAAAGTTCGCAATGGGAATGCTGCTGCTCCTGACAGGTAGGCGACAGCAGTCCAAACACAATCCAGAGTCTTTCTTGTTTGACCTTGAACATCTGAGCTTTAGCTTCAGTGTTGACATTCTTTTGACTATCGTAACTCTTTAACCGTTTACACTATTAATGTAACTGAAATGGAATCTGAAGTGGAAAAAAGCAGCCTTGCATCTTTGTGTAACACCGTACGTTAACAATGTGTTGAAAATCACTGACAACAAATTAATACTGTTTGTATTTGTTCACTGTCATGCATCAAGAATGACATTTAGCTCACCATTAAACACAGAATTTTAATATTAGGTTTTCTCCAACTCTTCATTCACACATGACACTCCCCCGTGTGAACAGCTAAAATCCAACATATATCACTATTTCCACCAAAGTTACAGTTTAATATCAGGCGGATTCATTCTTCTTTTCATTTTGTTTGGATCACATGTAATCCTTTTGCTGCAACAGATCAGAGTTCAGCCTCACAGATCTCTGATTCCTACAGATGACTAATAAACTAGACCGATTAACCCAATGTTGCTTCTGTTAAGGCTTTACTCCAAAGAAATCCATTTAGCTCATAAATGCAACTATTTATGGCTTTATTTTAGCAGTCTCTAACTAACCCTACAGAAACCATGCATCTTCACTTTAGAAATATTGCACACAAAAAGCTTTCTTAACTACAGATGCTTCTATTTTTTGTTGACTTGAAGTGAAATGAGGATACTAATTACCTTTTTTGGGGAATTTCCAGTGGTGACAAGTCACCAAAAGCCCACTCCGAGGGTCTCCTTAAACCGTTGTAAATGTGGGTTGAATGAAAGCCTTCTCCCATGATTGACATGTGTCGGCAGGAGATTGGGGGGGTTTGACCTTTCCCTGCTGAGCTCTGGCTGGAGTAGAGTTACGCAGAGAAAGAGCGTCTCCTGACGAGCTGCTGGATGTTTTTTGGAAGGAAGTATCTCTGTCCTCTCTTGACAGTTGGTAACAACACATGGCAACAATTAGGGCAGTGATCCGAACATTCAGACTGGAAGTTGCCTTGTTGTGCCGCAATTGCCTCCCCTCATGGAAGCCACCTCTGCAGCGGAAGTTTGGTAATGACTGCATGGCAACGCTTGACCTGTCTCCATTACTTGCAATACCAGAACTCTCTGTGTTTTAACATGAAAGCAGTCGGTTATGAATTATTTTCTTCTTCATTACAATGTCTAAAACGAATTGAATCAACCCTCCTTAGATTTTCTTCCTGATGTCATCATTTACAATAAAAATGAGTTGTCACAGAATGGCGGGACCCTGCCCTATAAATGCACATTTCAAATTTATGAACACCCAAGCTTAAGCTCCAAAGTTGACATTCTTTCAGCTTTCGTGATTCTTTAATTCATGTAAATTGCGGGAGAAAAGCAGCTTTGCACCTACTTGAAATACTACAAGCTAGCGGTGTTAGCATATTTACAATAACTCCCAACCTTGTTTGGAACATGTAGAAAACTGACCACTAAAACAAACATTAGTGTGATTACGCTAACTCCCAACATTGTTAGTAACAGATAAAAAAATACTACCTGCCACTAATTCTTAGTTACGTTAGCGTATTTACAATTATACCCACTTGTCTGCAACATGTAGAAAGACAAACTGATGTCGCTTAAACAAACAAACTGTAGCTATGCTAACTCCCAACTTTGTTAGTAACATGTTAAAAAGTACAGTCCGACACAGCTACATGTTAGCTGTGTTGGCGTATTTACAATAACACCAAACCTTGAAAAAAAAGAGACTGACATTTCTACAAAGCGCTGTTTACCTCTTAAAATTGGTTCAACATAAGTTAACACAACTAGATTTAATCCAAAAGGCTGCACTGATATTTTTCGAATAGAATTTAGACTTTTTCCTGTGCCTTATAGCGCAAAATATATGCTAGAAAAGTGTTGCAGACATAGATGTTGCTAAATGGGCAAATAACAGGTGTCACTAGTGGTTTTGCTAGCTTACACACAATAGGAGGTGCACACTAAAAATGATACACAATATATAGAGATTTATGAAAATCCACCATTTTTTATAGAGAATATACACGTTTCAAAAGGCCCAAATCGTCGGTTACTTTAAAAGTTTTTTTTTTTTTTAGAAAATGAACCAACAAAATTTAGTTTCAGAAACATTTTTAGGGGTTTGTTCACCAAAAAAACTCAGTAGTAAATGACTAATCATAAATAACCATTAATTGTTAGAGCCCTCGGTGGTTCGCTTACACTTTTCGAGCTGTTTCAGTTGTAATAATATTTTATAGTCGTATATTGGTGTGAATTTATTTACCTGATTTTGAGGACTTTTCTGACATTTCTCCGCTCTGAAAACACTCCGTCTGTTCTTCCTTTGCCTTCCTTTGGCAGCTCACACCTCTACAGGTTTATGTCAACGTAAACAGCTTAGTGATGCATGTTAATTATAAATGCAGTACAAGCTTATTTCAACTTTAGGCCGCGGTATTGATAATGTGGTTTTATTAGCTCGGGAAGGATTAACTGCTACGAGGGTTGTGTTTTGATGCAAAATCTGCACCACGTGCTCGACACTGATTCCTTTCTCTTTTTGTTTGTTTATTTCACACCTCTTGCTGCTTTGCATATCTCGTGGATGCCATTCCAGCTTTGAGCCTCCAATATTTTCCTTTGCTGCGCCTCACATAGATGTGAATATGTGCATGTTCGTTTTGTGCACCGTCTCCCTATTTTTTGTTTGCAAGAAGAGACTGGAAACACATTGAAATGCAGCAGGATTGCCGCTTGCCTTTCAAAACAAACAGTCGTTTGCATTTTGTTAAGTTTAACTCAACAGTTCCCAAATTATTTTAAATTGCAACTCTTATCAAAAAGCAAAACCAAGCTGGAATTTTTAGTCAAACTAGTTTTTTTAAGTTTTTTTCGAAATTTTTATTTATCTGCTGCTATCTGATTGATCTGCAGAGATTAGGCATGTTTCACGTGTGGAAAACAGAGGCAGATCAAGTGTGTTCACTCCTGGCTTTGAGTCAGTTGTCTTTGTGCAAGAGGAGACCGAGCAGCGTTTAACCCTGACCTGGATACTGTTTCCTCTTTCAGCGGGCAGCCCTGGAGAAAAAAAAACACACGATCAAAGTGCAGATTAAGGATACTACTTTACAGGGTTATTGGAGCTTTTTTCTGGCAAAGGTGAAGGCCGTGTGGTGGTGCTAATAAAGCATTATTCACTTTTTTTTTTACCTCTACAGATATTGGCTTTTTCTTTAAAAACCCTCTGTGAGGAAAATAGTGTTGTCTGGGTTGTCAGGTTACCGCTAAAATAAAACCCAGGAGCTAACAAAATAAGTTAAAAAGAAACGTCTTTGGAAAGTTTCTTTGCAAAGGGGAAAAGGCCCAGCCAGGAGACAGAAGAGGAGCCTTCGACTTCCAATAAAAGGAAAGTTACATTTAATAGACAGTCCTTCTTTTTTGCACCATGAGTGTGGGAAGGGGAGAGGATGATGACACCTGTGCGATCTAAAATGTTATGCGTGTCTAAATAAAAGTTCAGCGTTTGACTTGTTATGTCTCTGTTCCTCCTTCATCATGCCGTCACATCTTAAAGACCGGGCCATGAAGACTTTGTCTGACGTCACACCGGTCCGTGGCTTCAAAAAGGTTAGGGGCCGCTGATTTTAGAGGATAAGCTGGACAAGCTCCCGGCTCCACTCTATTCTCATTCATCCACTTGTAGACGACTAGATCCGTGTACGTATTTGTGTTCCTCGTCCAAGCTGGCATCTGGTTGGATAGCGCCGATATTGCTCGCCATTTTTGTTGCAGCAGTAATGTTAGCTTGGGGTTGTGAGGGCTTGTAAGCTAACAGGTAAACAAAGAGCTCTCATCAATGGGCAGGGGAAGTGGGGCGGGGTTTGCTCGACGCCAACTGTCTGTCATGGTTTGGGTTTGTTGTCTTGTTTTTCGTCCTTGTTCTGTCTTGTTTGTTTCTGTTTCCTGTTTTATTTTGAAAATTCTCCTGTCTTGTCTGTTTTCTTGAGTTTTACTTCCTTTGGTCCCCATCTGCCCTGATGGTGTTCACCTGTGTCGTGTCTGCCCTGTTTGTATTTAAGTCATGTCTTTGCCTTCCTCCTGTGCTGGTTCATTGGTCTTGTCATGGTGTTTCATGTCATGCTGTCTCTTGCCACGTTCCATGTTTCATGTTCCTCGCCACGTCAAGTAAGTTTTGTTTGTTCAGAAATCCTGCTCTGCAGCGCTTTGTGTTTGGTTTTTGTTTATTAAAACCCCTAGTCCCTGATCCTCGTGCCTCCGCCTCTGCTACTGGGTCCAACCGGCTCTCGAGCCACCCCGCACCGTGACACTGTCCTGATCACAACTAATTGTTTTAGAAGACCAATAGGAACGCCTTTACAATAGCTCAAAAGAGGATCGAAGTGGGTCTTTAAGACCCGCCCTGTGATTGGTTTGAATAGAGCTGATCTGAATACAGAATGTAAGGAATCGCTCCCTCAGTATCCTGACCGCTTTAAATCACTTCCCACCGAATGATTTTTATGACAAGAGCTGACAGCGTGTAGCTGGATGAAATAAAGCTACTCTGAGGAGAGATTTAAAATTAGATTGGAGCAATCCATGAAAGATGACAGTGCAGATTTAAAGACTAAATGAAGCCAGCACTCGGTTTTTTGGAAAACAGCCAAACACTGTACTCTCTCAGCACAGTAAAATGATGTTATCGGATATTAGCATGGAGGGCAACATCTCCTGATTAGCATATGACCTGTAGAAAGAAACCTAGGTTGGAGAATTCCTCTTGTGTAGAAATATCTATTAAACAATGTGATGAAGTTAGCATGATATCCTAGTGATTGGGTCATTCAAATCAGGTTGTTTAAACTACTTTTTGACTTAAAGTTACTCATCCTATTATAATAAAAATAAATAATGGATTTGATTTATCTGCGCTTGTGTCTTGTTGCTCAAAGTGGTTACAATTTGTCCATTATTCATTCACTCCTCATTCTTATGTGGTGATAGTATCTACTAATGTGGCCTCAGCTGCCCTGGGGCAGACTGACAGAGGCGTGGCTGCCAGTTTGCGCCTATCCGCCCCTCCGGGGGACATTCATACACACTTACACGGGACATTCATACACACTTACACGCCAGTGGAGCCGCACTGGAGGCAAAGTTCACATTTTCCCCTTTTAATGTGAAATTATTTGCAAGTTGATGTCCATTTTTATCTTCAAGTGTATAACTAATGTAATTCTGAATGTACTGGATTTTCCAAACAAATTTAAGTTGTATCATCAATGAATGGTCCATTTTCTAACGTGTCATTTTTAGGGCGCACCGAACTATAAGGCTGAGTGAGACAAAAGAGTCGGAGATAAGTTCATCAGTCAGTCAGATTTTTGTAACTGCATTCACAGTAAGTCTAGAACTTGTTTGTAACATGCTGCACATTAGTCTCGTTGGGTGCTTTTGTGAATTTAAAATTCCTGTACCTCCTAACCTTGTTTGGAATACATAAAAACAAAACTGAAACCACTAAAACAAGCGTCACTGTCACTATGCTAACTGCAACTTCTAAGAGAAAAAAACATGACATGACATGACATGGCAACACGTTAGCCGCTTAAGAAGCGTTAGCAGCGATGGTGTATTCACAATACCTGCAACTCTGTTTACAACACGAGAAAAAACAGACTGATACTATTAAAACAAAGTTACTGTGACAACACTAACTTCGTACTACACTGCTATATGTTTGGCATTGTAGGATATTCATATTACCACCCAACCTTGTTTGCAACTTGTACAAAAAACACTGAGACGAGTACCTCTGAACAACGCACAACCAGAAATAATCCATATATCATGCGCTCCGGATCTTAAGACGCATTGTAATTTTTTGAAAAAAACTGAACTTTTCATATGTGCCTTTTAGTGCCGAACAGTTTGGTGTCCAGAATAAAAGAAAAAGAAAGGGCTGTGAGAAAAAAACATGAAAGTCTTTAATTGGCAATCGCTTAGATTGATGACAAGATTTCCTTTATCTCAATATAAGGACGAGTTGAGGAAGTAGATAACCATCTAAAGGTTGTCTATCCGATTTTTCTTTTTTACATGTGTGTGCATTTTTCATGTCCTTAACAGAGCCGCTCACCCTGCAAAGCACTAGCACAGAGAATAGAAAAAGTCACTCCTCACATAATTGACTTTGATCAAACTGGATTCATCAAAGGCAGACACTCGGATGACAATGTCCGCAGACTCGTTAACATAATAGACTTTGCCACCATCAAAAACCAGGAAATGACTATACTATCACTGGATGCTGAAAAAGCCTTTGATAGAGTAAACTGGAAGTTCCTCATTGCTGCCCTCCATAAGTTTGGGTTTGGAGAATCATTCATCAATTGGATCAAAATATTATATCACAACCCCAATGCATCAGTTAGAACTAATAAACAGACTTCCAACAGGTTTTTTCTTGGAAGAGGAACTAGACAGGGTTGCCCACTCTCCCCCTCTCTTTTTGCAATATTTATCGAGCCTCTAGCTGCAGCAATAAGACAGAATGAGAGTATTAAAGGAATTAAAACCAAACACAGCCATCATAAAATTAGTCTCTATGCAGATGACATATTACTGTTTTTAAGTAATATACATTCTGTAAATGAAACGGCAACAATCATTAATGAATTCTCTTCTATATCAGACTATTCCATTAATTGGAATAAATCTGTTTTATTACCACTGAACAGTAATGCGGAGCAAGGACTCACAATACCAGTTAAATCAGGCAATATAAAATATCTAGGTATTTATTTTTCCCCCAAAATATCAGAACTGGTGCTGCTAAACTACACCCCATTACTGAAAAACATACAGGACGATCTAACACGCTGGACCAACCTGCCTTTGTCCCTTATGGGCAAGGTAGCCACGGTAAAAATGAAAATCTTACCCAAAGTTAATTATCTCTTCTCAATGATTCCCACACAACCGCCATTAAAATGGTTCAAAACATTAGACTCATCCATATCAAGCTTTCTATGGAACAATAAACCTGCAAGAATTAGTCTAAAAACTTTAAAATCTGCAAAAAGCTGTGGAGGATTAGAATTACCTAACTTCCACAATTACTTTCTTGCAAATAGATTACAATACATCTTAAAATGGTTAAAAAATAATCCAGAAACCAACTCATGGTTAGACTTGGAACAGGCGTTATGTGGAAAGATCAACCTGTCAGATCTTCCATTTATTAGTCAAATAGTTAAAAGACAGGATTGTTTCAAAAGTATTAATATAAATGCCACTTTAACAGCCTGGTGGGAATTTCTCAAAATATCAAAATCATCAATTCAACCGTGCAAAATGACACCCATCTGGAACAACCCAGACATCCTCATAAACAAAAAAATTATCCACTTCCCAGCTTGGCAAGCAGGGGGCATAAAACAACTAGAGCACATAATTATTAATAGAAGATTCATAACTCCCCAGGAACTTCAAGACAAACACGGAATATATAACTTCTTGGAATATCAGCAACTTAAATCAATTATTACTAAAAAGTTTAAATACAGAGACAACGATTTAAAGCTACCAGATGTAGTTACCACTCTGATCAATTTCTCAATGAATAAAACTCTCTCCAAAATATACAAACTTTTATGTAATTTAGATAACAATATTTCACTTCCGACAACAAAATGGGATGCGGATTTGAGCATCAGCACAGATGAAAGCTTCTGGTCAGAACTTTGTCTAAACACCTTTAAAATGACAAAAAGTCCAAATCTGCAGCTAATCCATTTCAAAACTCTTCACAGAATTTACTACACTGGACAGAGGATGTTCAAGATGGGTCTCAGTAACTCAGACATTTGTCAGCACTGTGACAGTAATCTACCCGACAATTACATGCATGCACTATGGTTCTGCACGCCTGTCCAGGCTCTCTGGCAGCAGGTATGTGCCGATCTATCAGTCTGGCTTAAGGTTTCAATCACAGCTTCACCGTCACTTTGTGTGCTTGGTGACATGAGTGCCATCGATGTAGAAGGAGGATTAGCATCTATCATTTTCATAACTCTTTGCATTGCTAAAAAAACTATTTTAATAAATTGGAAAAGCAAAAAAAATATAAATATAAGTCAACACAGAAATCTGCTGCTTGATCATATCAGCTTGGAAAAAATGTCAGCCCAAAGTTCAAGTAACTTTGAAAGAATTCGGTCTCTCTGGTCTCCCATAGCTAACTCCGTGACTTAGGGGGTGGGGGGGGCATGGTCGTCGCTGCTCCTTGCCCTTCTGCCGTGGGCCGGGGTGGGGGTCGGGGCCTCCGGTGCCTGGCCGGGGGTGGTGGGGGCTCCGTTGGTCGGGGGGTCGGGTCCGGCGCCTGGGTGGGGCGGCCTGGGGCGCTGCGTGGTCCTCTGGGCTTGGGTGTGGGGGTGCGTGGTGGGGGGTGGGGTGGTGGTCTGGCTTGGCTTGGGGGGGTGGTCCCTTTGCCTGTGCTGGGGGGGGTTGGCGGGGGGCGCTGCTCGGGGGGGGGGGGCCCAGCGGCGCTGGATGGGCTTCCCGTCTACACCTGGGGCTGGGATCGGCCCTTCCCTGGCTCTGGGGCGGGACGGGACAACCCTCTTGGGGCCCCCGGTCGCTCTGGGTGTCATCCGCTTCGGCTGCGGGGTCTGGGGGTGGAGTGGGGTGGGGGTCTTGTCGGCCCTGTCCTGTGGGGGGGCATTCTGGGGGAGGGGGGGGGGGCACTATTTGGTACGGGGCAGGGGGGGTTGACGGGTCGGGGTCTCCGCTGAGGCCATCGGCGGTTTCCCCGGCCGGTTGGCTGCCTCGGTCCCGTCGAGGCCTGACCAGAGCTCTTCTAGGGCCGGCGTTTGGGGGTGGGGGCCTGGGCTTGCTCCGGGGGGGGCCGGCGCTTTCTGGCTCCCCTCTCTCTGTGTGGGGGTGGTGGTGCTGGGCCTGGGGTGTCTGCGCCTCCGGGGGTGGGGCCCCGGGGCTGGGTGGGCCTGGCCCCCTTGCTGGGGGGGGGGCGGGGGACGGCTGTTTGACCACCGGGGGACAGTCTATCATCTGTCCCCAACTTACCCCCTTCCTCATATAACCTCATAATAGGGTGAGGGGGTGGGGGGCTTAGCCTGCGATGAGCCTTGGGGGGGGGGTTTACTAGGCAGTGACCCCCTCCTGTGGTTGCCGTATGGAGTGGGCCCCCCCTCTTTCGGTTTTATTTGCACCTTAGACATGTAGGGCCCTTGGTAGGGGGGGTGCTTGGACATCACTGCCAGCAAGCAGCGGATGTCCTCCTAGCACCCTACCCGCCAATTTTAACCGCACCTTAGACATTTAGGGCCCCTTGGTGGGGAGGGTGAGGGGACGTCACTGTGAGTAATCAGGAGACGTCCCCTTAGTGCCCTACCCGCCAATTTTAACCGCACCCCCCTTAGTACACACACCCCTCCCCCCTCAATATATACATCCCAACATAAACACACACACATGCACACACACACTCTCTCAAACACACATACACGCACACACATTTTGCAAGGAAGGTGGGACCTAGGACCATCTGTCCCCTGCCTCTTCCCTGGTGGGGGGTACGGGCCCCTTTGCAACGGCGGCTGTGTCCCTGGGGTGCTGGCCTCCTGGGCCCGGCGGTGCTCTCTCCGCGCGGTGGGGGGGTTCACATTACATCTGAGCCGGGGGTGTTCGTGTCCCTGGGGGGTGGGTTCTGGTCCTTGCTCCTGAGTGCTGGGCCCCGCCAAATTTCCAACTGTGGCCGAGCCTGGTCGGGCCATATTTACAACACCCCTTGTGGGCCCTCTTTTTTCCCCGGGGTTCCCCCCTTCTGGGCGGGGGCGGCGGGCCCCTGCCTCGCTCCTCCCTGGACCAACCGTGGGCCGGGCGGATGGCTGCCTGGAGTGCGGAGTGGGTCTCCCTTGGGGGGTCCTGGCTCGTACCTGGGGTTGGGGCGGGGGGATGCCCGGAACTCCTGGGTGGTGGTGGGGTGCTCGTCTGGGGCTGTGGGCGTCCTTCTCCGGTGGGGCCCTGCGTTGGGTTCTCCCGGCGCGGCGGGGGGGCTGCTCTCCTGGTTGGGCTGGGGCGGCGCCCTCTTTCCCTCCGTGCCTCCCTGCTCTCTGGCTCTGGGGGCCTTGCGGCGGCCCTGCTGGCCCTGGCCTGGGTGGCGGGCTTGGTCGCCCGGGCGGCGGTTGTTCCCTGCCGGTTCCCGTGTGGCGTTGGGGGGATTCCGGCTGCCGCTGCTGGTGCGGTGGGGGTCTTGGGGTGGGGATGGCTGGGCACTCTCCCTCCTTCTTTTCACGTTCCACCATCCATTTTAGAAGAACATAAACACTCACCTGAGCACAGGTGTTAGCTCAACAGACTGAATGACTGAAATATTTCACACTAGTTGGTTTTAAGGCATAAGTATGCGTGTGAACACTATCTGTTTTGTGTACATGTCGACAGGTGGACATTTTTGCAACTAACAGGTGTGTTTATAACATTTGAGTGTGTGTGTGGACAGGCTCCGCCCTTTTTTTTTTTTTTTTTTTTTTTTCATTTGAACCTTACCATAATGATTAACAACCAGTAAACTTGCTGCTTTATGCTGCTTCATGGTCTTATCCCCCTTCCCCTCCTATTATCACCCCCTACCCCCCCTCTCTCTAACGTCCCTCTCTCTTCTTCCCCTCTTTCCTTTTCCGTCCGGTCCAACACCAAAGATTTTCAGACATGTTTGAAATTAATAAAGTTTGGCCTCAATTACAAAAGGGGTTTATTCAGACATACCTTTGGTTTGTCTGAAGATTAATAACCCCTCTTGTTAAAGTAAAATATGTCCAACCCAAGAGGCCCTCAGCTCTCATCTGTCTGCCTAGCTGTTGGACAGGACAAGTTAAAAAAAAAAAAAAAAAAAACCGAGCCGCTCACCCATATGCATCCCTCAAAGCTGCACTTTTGTTTGCCCAACCTGATTTCACAGATCTAAGCTGCAGCTGAGAAAACAAACCCCCGTGTTCGCCTTTCTCTCTAATAGACCTTCGGTAATGGAGCCTTAATGGGAAGGTCACTGTGACTGTAAAACTGGAATGAGTCAGACCTTAGCCAATAAACCTCCTTGGAGATATTAGGACCTCTGGTTGGAGTGCGCGTCCAGAGATCTTTAGGCCTCTGCAATATCGGGTTTTACAGTTCCTGAGTGGGCGCAATGAGAGCTCATTTGACAATTTATTACCAACCTCTGTGTTATTAGAACTGGCAGCTTTGGATGTGTTTTGACAGTGCTGTCAGAGCCAGTAAAACGGAAGGGCACCAGTTGGAAATTACCATTTATGTATGTTCATTTTTGTTAAAAAACATTGGATATCGTTTGGATAAATATCATTCTTCATTTTAGGAATGTGAGTGGTAGGATAGCCCAACCCGACGTATACACCTGAGTGCCGTGTTTTCTTTTTAAATCGCCTTGCTTCACCTTATAAAAAAAAGGTAGAACTCATACAATAAGAATGACCTCATTTCTCGACAGGCAGCTGACAAGTCAACCCGTCCGTCTGCCGCGGGACGCTGTGGTTCGGGTGAATGGCACTGACAGTTGCCAGGCTCGATGGGATTTGCGGGAAGCAAGCGTGAAACAAAGCATCACCTTTGAAAGTTCATTTTGATTGACTGCTGCTCCCTTTTTTCCCAGCGGAGTTTCCGAACGCTCCTAAGAGCCGGGGATAGAGAAGAGGCAGGGGAAGTAAGGCCGGGGGAAGAAAAAGATGTGAAGCTCACAGATCCGAACTGTCCAAAGCCTTGGAAAGCCTGCGCAGCTCAGCAGCTTAGGATGGTGCCGAGCAGGCGTTTAAAAAAAATCTAACAATTTTTTTGTTCACCCATTTGCTCTTTCAGCACGCTAGCCAAAACGTCCACTTTGCATGGTCTTTAAATTGGGTTATGAGGTTCCTAATGCATTTCCTGCAGCTGATAAAAGGTCAGGCTTTTTATCTCGGGAGAAAATTTGTGAGGCTCTGCTCGCTCCTCAACACTCTGCACAAAGGCTTCAAAGGCATGCTGGGAAATATCAACCTACACAGAGATTGTCATGCAAGGCACAGATAAAACTCAAACTTTTCTGATCTATCTTTTCCCACTTTCAATCATTATTAGGCTGTCTCTTTTCTTTTTCTTTAAAAAAAAGAAACGTAAAGATGTGCTCACAGTAAGGACTTTTTTGTTCAGGTGTTCTGTTCATGGCTTAGTCAAGACGGCCCTTTGGGTTACATGGATAAAAAAAAGGGTACACCTGTCTGTGGAACGCACAAACTCACAAGGTTGCAGGCCGCTCTGTGAGCCTGTAGAGGGAAAGTGTTAACGCACATTTTTTTCTACGACAGCAAGCAAAAGGTCATAGCCAATGCTTATACAACCTGCAAAGGTAAAATGTGGTGTACTGGTGCAATAGGACTGCGTCACCCATGTGTCGTAAGTGCGTGCAACTTACATCAACCTTACGAATATTTCACCACATGCAAACAACACGCACAACAGCCGTATGTTCCATTTTAAACAGTGTGTGTATACACGCCACATGTGTATACACACACTGTTTAAGACAGAACATACGGCTGTTGTGCAAAAATGTGGGTCACATGTGAAATCAGTGATATTAGCACCATATGAGGTAAAAGAAGGACCCTTTGGCTGCATTGGTACATGTATTCAGCATAGACAGGCCCTTTCTAAAGTATACTGGACCCACTTAGACCCTATTCTAAGATGAGTTCACCAAGAAACCCCCTGGACAAATCCATTCTTGAAGCCCACATGGCTTGAAGGTTTTATTACAGATTACACACAGAGGGTGTTTTAATTCTGGGTAGTATGGGGGGACTTGGTTTGAATGTGTAAGGAATGTTGGGACATTTCAGAATCGTCATTTGGTTTGGTGTGAATTACATTTCCCGTGTCTCAGAACAGCAGCAGAGTTCTCCTGCTTGTAACGTGGGACTTTCGTTTCCAAGAATTTTCCTGGAGTTTGTCTTGTTTGGTTGTAGATCACATAAGCTTTTACAGCTTCCTAACAAAAACTACCACCTGTAAAGACACACTATAGAGTGGATCAAAGATACCAGTATGAAACAGCATTGATATAAGGACCAAAAAAACAAAAAGCACCATCTTTTTTAGATTATAAACTTCAGTCAGTCATTCAATTTATTATTTGTATAGCACTTATAAGAACAGAGGCAACCAAGGTCCTTAACATAAATTCAAATAAAATCAGAAACAATATGATACAATAAAGAAACAACAAAATCAATTAAACAATAAAAGAATAAAATTAACAAGCTGACCCACTAAATCTGCTCACCGGAGTGAAACGCCTGAGTAAAAAGATGAGTTTTTAACTTCTGATCAATAAACAGAGAAGGAATGGTCTTTTTTCATACATAGGGTGCACCAGGTTGTAGAACACATTGACAGAAACAAAACAGTCAGATTATGGGATTTGACCAAACTGCCCAGAATGCTTTGAGGGCTCAAGAGACAGGGGACAGAGGGGTTGATGGGTAGTTTTTTTTTAGTTAACTGTGTTCTTCATCTGTAATAAGCAGACTTTGCAGAAAATACACCGTGACAAATAAGTCCATCTTAATTCAGAAAAAACTTTCAACATTGTTCAGTTGTAACATAACATACAAAAAACGACACTCACTTCATCACTATAGTACGTTGCAGCACAGTACATATTACTTCATGAGGCTCCTGACTGTGTTAGCCGTTTCGTAGTTTCGTAGATCACTAAAGTCGTGCTAAAATACCTTGACAGATTTTTGAACAGTGTTCAACAGAAAAACAGGTCCAGATCAGTAAATACAATCAGAATTCATTCATAGGCCGTCAAATTTTAAGAAGACGTAAAGGTTTTAGGTTTACAGCAGTGTTACTCTTATTGATCCCTTACTTGCAAGATGAAAGGGAACATGTTGAAGCCAAATATCTTTTTTTAAATTTTTTATTATTTAGGGCCAAACATTTCCCAAATAAGCAGCTGATGTAATTACATGACATTACAGATTTTTGATCCACTCAAAAGTGCAGTGTGAAACAAAACAAATAAATGGGGCAACTCTTCTTTTCGATTTCCCAGTATTGACCCCCCCAAGACCATTTTGTTTGGTCTGAAAGTCCAAGAAGGTGGGTAAGCACATTTAAGGAATGCAGATGGAACATAACGTGCCTTTCCTTCTCCCTCAGATAATTACCCAGCCAATCTGAAGTAATCACTTTCTTATTGTTTACCATCTCTGATTTGAGCATCTGTAATTAACTCCACAATCAACAATCACTCTGATTTTTTATTATGGGCTATACTTTCATTTGGACGCAATCAATCAAGAGAGATTAACGATGCTTACGACTGCAACATCTGTAGCTTTGATTAAATAGAACCTCTTAATAATTTATTGGTAAACAAATGAATATTTTACAAAGCCTTCATGCGCTTTAATAACAGTTTGTAAGTCACTTATAGTGTTTTATTGCAACATAAAAAAAACATTTGCTTTAATGGGACAGACATATATTTCTTATGATTATTGGAACTCTTTGTTTTCCTCTTTCTGGGTCCCTCCTCCTACTTCCAGAGGAGACTTTTTTTCCTTTTTAAAGACCCACTAGGATGAAATTTGTATTTTTAACATATTCTTGTGGCATTTTTCAAAAAATGGAGGACAAATATGAAGAAACTTAAGCTAAAGCCTGAGTACCGGTATTCATTCGTTCAAATTTTGGTGAATCAGGAGTAGATGAAAAAATACAGTTTGAAAAAAGATTGTTTTTGTTATGTACACGCTTCCTGCTTCTCTCTATTCTGATGTGTCCACTTGTAGATGACTAGATCCATGTCTGTGTTCGTCTTCCTCGTCCAAGCTGGGATCTGGCCAGTAATGTTAGGCTGAGGGGCTGTAAGCTATTGGGAGAGAGTGTAAACAGAGAGCTCTCAGCAACGGGGGGGGGAAAGGGGGTGGAGTTGCTCCATGCCAACAGACAAAACTGCTGTTTCTCTGCAGAAACTATGTCAAAGAAAACCACAGCCTTTTTGGTATTTTTGGATAAATATGGTATAATCAGAATTAAAAGACCACTGGGAACGCCTTCAAAATAGATCAAAAGATGATCGGAGTGCGAATTTTATGAAAACGTAAAACATAATCCACTTTTTTGTGATAAAAAAAATAAGGTAAAAATTAGTATGTTTTGTTTTTGGGCATCAACTTTCCACCGTATTGAAACAGGAAACAACATTTGCTGTTTTTTGTCATTTAAAGTTTAATAAACTTACCTACTTTTGGTTGAAGTTTTAGGACCGTATTGCAGATTGTAGAGCTATGTCTGCTGCTTTGGTCCCCAGCACAGACCCTGCACAGATAACAGAACGATGATGATGCAAACATGATGGCGCGCGTTGCCTTTTGCCCTCTTCCTCGCTCCTTTGGCTCTGCGTCGCGGCGATAGTGCAGGAGGACCCGTGCGGCACACGCTCAGCCCTCTTATCGCAGGAGTTCTGCACAGATAGCAACATGTATCTCCCGGGCAAAGCAAGTGAATTATTTTCCTGATGTGTTTTCATTTTCCCCGCCTCCCCTTTGGCTGCGGAACAGGCCCTGTGGGATGGAAGTGATGAGATGGAGTGCAAAGAAGGCAATTTATCCTCCGTTTGTAACATTGCGTTCATTTAAGAAAGCAAACAGCCTGAAAGCAAACGAGAGGCAGAAGGAAGCGTGAGAGTGGATGGAGCTGATTAAGTATGTGCGTACAGTTTTATATCGTCCTTCAAAGTCTCTAGGACATCCAAACAGTACATAATGAATTATCACAGGGAGATGAAAGGAAAAACGAGATGGTGGGGGCATGTAGGGCTGCTGTTTTCAAACATACTAAGTAGGTGATGAAAATAGGGGGATTTTTTATGTGGCTGTGGGCTGCTGAAGTCTTCGTCTTGTGATCAGCGCTGGAGGGCATCCCATTCCCAGCCACCAGCCTCTGGAAATAGACAGTTAATCCCCTTCCCAAACTCTCCGAAAAAGCGGTGAGGCCCGGCACCGTAGCTGACGGTGCCGCAGGTACGTGAAGCTCTCAAAGCAGGCACCACAGGCCAGAGTGATGATTGGTTTTGAAAAAACTCACCGCAGCCAATTGAGAGAAAGCGCTCAGAAAACACACTGTTAGCAAACGTGGGATATATTCCCGAACCCCAAATCCGTTTTGATTAAACAACACTGTGTGCCTCCAATGCTGACATGAGCCTCTTCTGTGGGAAATTCTACTTTTCACATGATAGATAACCTAATTTTGTAAACTAATAACACGTCCTCTCCACTAACGCAGGAACGCCGCTTTCATCTTTGCTATCTTCTGCCGCCACAGGAAAACGATCAGATAAAGAATGTAATTGGGAGGCAGATGACTGCCAGGTCTCGGTTTCCTGGTTCTTTCTTCATCGTCGTCAACTTACTTTAACAAGGTTTTTTTCGCTGTGAGAAATTGATCGGGATCAAAAAGCTCTAAACCTCATCGATGGCTGTGTTGCTAAGCATTCATTTGACAGACTTAAGTCTAAAATTTAAAGCATCAAAAGCTCAGAGTAGTTTGTTTTAACACTGCTTGTACTTATTAACAGAGTTTGTACGGTCATGAAAAACTGTGAAAAGTTATGGAACATGAAAATGCAACTTCAAGGTCTTTTAAAAGTTTAGAAATACGAACTTCTTCTGTAAAGTTTTGGAAAAGTCACTGAAATATTGGGTGTATCTTGGATGTGTGAAGCATTAAAAAAAAATAATATAGTGTAACGATGTTCATCTTTTGGCATGTCAGGTCAGGGGTCGCCACCGCTCCGCTCCGCTTTCCCAGCTATTGTTTCCCGTTTTGTTTTTGTTGTAAAAGTGAATACGAATAGGACCATTACAACAAAAATTCATTTTACATTCAGTTTGAGATGTTGCATATTTTATGTTTTAGGAGAAAGTTTATTTTTGAAGAACTTATATTTATGTTTTAATAAGAATGCTAGTGCACTGAATTTTTCTTC
Source organism: Oryzias latipes (assembly GCF_053564925.1). NCBI lineage: Eukaryota > Metazoa > Chordata > Actinopteri > Beloniformes > Adrianichthyidae > Oryzias > Oryzias latipes. The sequence continues at coordinate 12,379,744 of NC_136256.1, read as the reverse complement.
ATTTTTATGTGTTGAAACAACAGATACTTTGATTTAAGAAACTGTATTCCTTTCCCTCAAGATCTTTTATGTTGTCATTTCTCTTGCTCTTTGTGAAAGCGAGAAGTCAGATGGTTTATCTGATAAAACTGTAATGATACCTGTGTTAGTGTTGAAAGAAAACACGTTAAGAAGTATCGATATGTGTTTTTGCTTGATTTAGAGGCACAGATTACAATAGTCTGACTGAAATGTGTTCATTTTTGGGCTTGGAAAATCAGTGATAGGTTATGGAAACGTCACTGAAAAGTTAAAGAAACAATTGCTAAAAAGTATATGAGTATGTTGCTAAACATACACAATTTAGCAAATAACGAGTGCAAAGTGGTAAAACTATATATTCATTAGTGTTTTATGGTATTGTGGAAATTGATGTTTGGAATGTGTCTGTTTGGTTTTGTGGGGATTTGTAACACTTTAAACTTTTTCTCAGCTCAGGCTCTCAGGTTTGAATTTGACAGCAACAAAAATGAACACATACCTCTCCGTCCAATACTTTTTCCTTTTCATGAACTCATACCAACCTGTGTAAACCCGTTTCATGTTCTAAAAATGAAAATCCTTTGCCAGAATTGCCCATATTGTCAGATCTTTTATGAAATATGTTGCAAATCCAGTTAAAGAATAACTGTGGACATTATGTTGCGTGTTCTATCAAGTATACACATGTTATTGCACATGCAAATTTTAGGTAAATAAGGTACTAACAGTTAAATCTATCAGAGCCCCAAAACCCTACACCTACAATACCCTACAAGTATTGTTACCACGTACGAAAAAAAAACTGTGTACAATGCATAAATATTGAAAATATAAAGAACAAGTAAACAATAGTTGCAAACCAGAACTCTTTTAGATGCTGAACTTTTTTAATCCTGCATCATTTCAAGCTGTAGACGGAACAGGAGCTTCTCACTTTATGCCCAATGCCATGGCAACCATGCTATATAGGGTCTCGCTGAGTTACCTGGCAACTTGAGTGAGAGATTCCTCAACTTTTACCTATTGAAGCAAATCTGCATTCGTGAACAATCTACAGACATTGCAACCAGTGTAGCTACGGCCGGCTAATCCAACGGGGAAATGCAAAGAAATGCGCTGACGTCATTTTACGGGACTGAAAACTCTCAAATCTGTATGCTACCTGTGCTGCTCTCTGGGCGTCTTAAGACATCAGCTTCAGACTCATTACGGGATGACCTCATGCAGGTTTAGATTTGGTAAGGATTAAAAAGCATTAAAAATGGAGGATGCCATTATAAAGACATTAGAAATGTGCGGTCTCACAAGTGTGTGCTCTACGCTGAATTAAAGACCATGTTCTGAACACTGCTTCCTAAATGGTCACTGGGGTACCACTGTTTCAGTTAGTTCATTCTAATCGAAAGCCAGCCTGTGTGTATAGGGCACATAATTAAATTTACCTTGCCCACATCCGAGCCAGTGAGCCTGTAAACTCAACAAAGAACAGCATTAGTCTTCTCTCTATTTTAAAGAGCAGTATCCAAGCTCTCTTGTCAAACGGTGTCATTGTAATAGCAATCCCTACGCCTTCGGCAAGCTACAAGAGGCAAGTCAGATCCCGGCGGAAACCTCTGTAATTACAGTGAGATAAATGGGTGAACACATCCTAAATCCACAAGACCAGCCAGTGACACATCCATGTGTCTAAAGCTTTGTAAAATATTTAGGATTGAGGTTCCAAAGAAAGTGTTGAAAAATAACCACTTCTCTCCACTTTTCCCAATTTGGTTTTCTTGACCTCATTTATTGTGTAGCACCTTAAGATGACTATAGATTTAAATCAGGGGTGTCAAGGACCGGCCTCCTTCTGTTTTTCCGTTATTCCCTGCCTATCTGCTGTATTTACTGTATAAAGCTAGATTCACACTGCTCATGTGACACACCGTTGGAGGAGGCTTAATGCGAAATGTTGAAGTGGTGCAAATCTCGCAAATCTTGCTTTTTTTCACAGCTCTAATCCAATATGTGAATGACTTGGTGACATATATTTCTGACCAAATGATTCATTTTCAAACGGTGTGCACTGAATGAAAAGGGACGCCATCGATACATCCCTACCAAAATCGACCCCTGACTGGTCAACGTTCAACCTGGTATAACTTGCAACGGCTGCTTCTTTTGTATGTAGAGGTCAAAAACAGTCCTAAAAAATGTGCGTTGCTATGCATAAATGCTTACATTTTGAATTTTTTAGTAAGTGTGACATCACCCATAGAAAATGACTTCTGGAGAAACACAGTTAATTCAGTCACCACGTTTTAGCGATACGGACACTGCAATATTGGAAACAGACAACATCAGCATGCAGTGATTGGTCAGAATCATTGTTTCTATGGCAACCACTCCCACCAATCAGGAGTTCTCTTGTTGGAAGTCCACACCCCTTCCACTGAAAGCATGTTTGGGAGAATTTGTCAGTCAAACGTTCCTAACGCTCAAATTGAGACCACATACTTTTCTTTAGCCATTTGATTGGTCAGTTTATAACTTAAATACATTGCATAAAAATATGAAAAACATGGCATTATCAAAAACATGTAAATAGAACAAGGATTGGCTATTTTGACATATAGAATGACTGAATAAACCTGTTTTTTCTCAATAAAATCTTATTGGATTTTCACTTTTGGGACCCAGTGGGTACTTGCTGTTTGGAATGGGATAGGGGAAGGGTTCACCCAGTCCGGTTCTCATGTACAATGCTCGGGACATACTTGTGTCGTCTAGAGTGTCAGATATCAGAGCGTATGACAGGTTTGTACCCTGTGGCTATACAGGGGATAACGGACATCGTTTTGCGATCCATTAACACAAAGAAACAGAGTTAAGACAGAATGTGCAAGGAGAAGCCCAAAGCTCCCTTTGTTTCAGCTCTGCTGTGGCCTACACTTGGCTCGAAGACCCCCGCAGGAAAATGAAAAAAGTGGTTCGTTGGGTCACCTGAGCCAGACTAGTCTGAGCTTGCCGTGGGATTTAATAAAAGCATGCAAAGGAAAAGCAGACATTTTCTAATGCCATCAGCATGACTGTAAAAAAGCTACAGTCCCTTGTGACAGTGTAATGGCAGCGCAAGGCCCTGTTGGTCTACTGTAATGGGCTCATGATGTCATTGTGGATCCCAGCAGCTCTTAAAGTCCCAGAGACTTCAAAGGGAGGCATATTAAACAAAATCACATTGATGTCTGTGTTTATAATGGGGGGATATCCATTGAATGGCTGGGCTTGTTTGTGTCAGGAGGAGCTGTTTTTCAAAAGGTATCTTAACTTAGTCAGCCTTATTTAATTGGTTAACTGATTTGACCTAATGTCATGTTGGCTTCTTGTAATTGGCTTTGCTGTTATCCTGGTTTTCAGTTTTTAGAGCGAAGCCACAGCCTTTCTCCCCCCTGTAGTTAATTTGGAATTTTCTCCCCAACTAAGCAAAATCAATCGGTGAATCTGGTGCTTCATTTTTACATAATGGACTAATTGATAATATATATTCAGTTTCTTTTAGAAATTCATGTATTTCAAACTATAAATGTGATTTTTGTCTCATTATAGTTTAAACTTGAAATCGAGTAAATGAAATTGTAAATCGCCCACGGACCAATATTTTTCTATGGTTTCCACTGACTTTTCCATTCCCCATGATGACTGATGGCTTTAGCACATGAAAAACAACAACCTGTCTGTTCTTAAGAGTTGCGTGACATTTTCAGAAGCAGCTCAAATGTATGATTTTTTTTTTGTTGCTTTTGCATGGAAATCACAGCGTCTCAGTGTTGCCTATAATTTATAGCCATTCCAAATGCAGTGCATCTTGTGTAGCGGCAGAACGGTGTAATTTCACTGCAATGGGCCAGCCTTGAATCAAAAAGTGAAATTTAATTGATTGAATCGCATGGCGTTTATCTCACACAACAAAGAAAACGATGTTATAAATTTGAGGTCAATGTAATAAAAGCGAAGGAAGAGGTAAAAGGGTGAAGATTGGAGTTTCTTTCTGCCTTTGTTCTAATGCCCTAACTGTTACTCCATGTTGTGTCTTTCCTCTTCATTTCATCTCTTCTCCATCATGGGATCTGTTCTGCCTCATTAATGCTCCTTTTTCTCCATCTGCATTCATTCTTTTTGTCTTTCCTACCTTACTCCTGTTGTGCACCCTACATTTCCCCTCTGCAAATCATTATCTGCCTTTCTTCCTTTTTCTTTTTTTCTCCACCGAGGCCAGGGATGCCGAACAAGACCTAGATATCAAGCCAGAACGAGCATGTGCACTAAAGCACTGATTCATCAGAACAAAGAGAGGCAGAGAGCAGTGAATGATAAGGGGGGTAGAAAGATGCTGGAGTGTACCCTTGAATGGCTTTGGACTGTAAACCTCTGCTTCCTCCTCCTCTGGCTGTATTTTCCCTAATAGCCTCTTGGGCTATTTCTGGGTCCCTTTTTAAATGGGAGATGGTAGGGAGTGAATACAGTAAAGAGGGGGGTCGAGCGACGCATTAGAGTGTGTTTGGGGGAGGGGTTTGGCCCCACTGAGGCAGTGAATTAGCACTCTGACTCACAGCAGGATCAGTGATGGTGGCGGCAGCAGCAGCGCTGGATGTCAGCGCATGGACCCTCTGTTGCCACTGGAGACAAGGAAAAGGGATGCACACACACACACACACATTGAATGTAGAACCTCCAAAGCTGATTAGTCAAACTTGTGATTTCCAATTTCAAACCGGCGACACAAATCCCACACTTAATATTCATGCAGAATGCAGTTCTGGGCTCCTCACCGTACCAGGCAGCTGAAAGGCTATGGGTAAGGTTGTGGGCAAGTTGAGGGTGTTGACTTTTAATCAGCTTAGTTGAAATGACTAATAAGAAGAAAATGATAGAAAAAGAAAGTTTTATTTATATTTTATTTTATTGTCAATACATTGGTTAGGTTTAAGTCTTGCACATACAAAACAGTTTCTTAATGCATTTGTCAAAATTGCCCTTTTGGTTGTCTACGGGCGAAAAATGGGTAAACTTCTATGGGCCACATGAAATATAGACCACCCTGTGAACCTGTAGAGCAAAAATGCTCCTGCCCAGGCATGCTGCAAGCAACAGGTCGTAGTGAACACTTATACAACACGTGTGGGTAAAGTAATGCCAAAGTAGGTGAGACGCAGGCACGCTGTACCTAACATTGACCTTACAAATACTTTACGATAAACTTACAACAATGGTAAAGTTCATTTTCATGACGTCCCTTGGGGTGGCTGCATGAGCCGTTGGGGAACTGCAAGACACATCTGCGCTCCCCTTAAGATGTGCCCCCTCCTGGGCTCCTACACCCCTGATCTTGCAGCTCTTTTTTCCGTGCAGGGAGGGAGTATACAACACCTGAGCGTGCTGGGCGGCATCCCCTGGGGACCGGGTGGGGCCCCTCTTTTTTCCTTCGTTGTTCACAGCAACTAGGGCCTGGTCCTCAAGCTCACCGTCCCCTGGCCCTGTGAGGGGCCTCCGCTGGTCGCCTGCGTCCGCCTTCCCACTCGGGCGGTCGGTTTCAGCCGCTTCCCCCCTCTTGACCTTGGTGGGGCTGGTGGGCAGGTTGCACGGGTGCGCAGTGTGGGCTGACCATGGACTGTGCCGGCCTGCCTCTTGGGTTGGGGGTGGGTGGGGGCTCAGGACTCCCGGGCGGTGCCGTGCCTCTTGTCTGGGTGCCGGCGTAGGTCTCAAGCGGTCGGGGCATCGGGTAAAGGCCCGGTGCGCCTTGGGGTGGGGCGGGTCCCTGCCGGGGCTCCGGCTCTGCGTGTTCTCTGTTCCTTCTACTCCTCAGCCGGAGGCTGATGGGTCCTGACCTCCGTCTCCGTTTCTGTGGTGGGGGTCCGGTGCACGGAAGGGCGGTCGATCCTGGATCTTTGTCTGACGGTGAGGCTCTTGGATGCCTGGATTGGCCGGGTTGCAGCGCTGTCTGCCCCTAGCTCTGGGGTGTGGGGTGCCGGGCCTCCTGCCTTTGCTGGAGCATTCAGTGTGATTAAGGTTCACTCTAATCGGCACACATTCGTTCAACCCACCGTCTTATTTACCTTTGCACAAATACGGGCGTGGGTGTTGGTTTTTTTTTCCTTTTCTACACCCCTCTTCATGAATATTGGTAATGTGAATATTGTGTGTACCTGTGCAGTAATCTTGGGAGATAAATCTTTAATCATTGATGCATGATTATACTTCAAACCCGTAAATAGTTGTGTGCAGACTATTTTTTTTGGTTTATTTTGTTGCTGTGTGAACCAAATTATGTAATTTAATTTACTTAAGACACTTTTATGTTTTACCTTTGTGATATCGACTACCCCCCACTCTAACCCCTTATCCCCCATTTCTGACATCCCACTCTGTTTCTTTCTCTCCTCTTTTGTTTCCTTTTTTCCGTCCGGTCCAACAAGGAATGCATACAAATATAATTTTCATAAATAAAGCTTAGCCTCAAATACAGAAGGGGTTTATACAAATATACACTAAGTATGTCTGGGTATTCCATAAACCCCAATTGTAACAATAAAATTTGTCCAATACAAGAGGCACTCAGCTCTGATATGCTTGCTCAGCTGTTGGACAGGACAAGTTAAGAAAAAAAAATAATAAAAAAAAGATGTGCCCCGTATGGGTCAACCCCTGCACGTTCCCACTACCCTTAGCACCACATATTCCCGAGACCACTTTCAATGAAAAGTCTGTAAACGCGCTTAAATGCACGTTTCGGGCTTCTGAGTACAAAACTCTCACGTTCTGCATCGCTACAGAAGTTTCTATGTCCAATTTTTTGACTCAATGTACAAAATGCACATTCAAGGAACACGCATGTCAAACCAGATCGAACTTTGACCAATCATGGACTTAGATGTAGTAGTGACGTATGAATAGCGTCCCTTTTAATTCATGGAAGTGCCAAACATTTGCAAGTTAACCATCGAAGAGAAATGAATAATTGTAGTTTGTGCCCAGCTGGGATCATGACATCATCTCATTCAGATATTATAATAGAGCTGTGAAAGAAAAAGCTTGGAACAAGATTTGTAAGATTATCACCACTTTGACATTTTTGCCAAGCCTCCTCCAACTGTTGGTGGCGGAAATGCACTAGTATCGGGTAACGACAGTCCAGTGAGAACACCGTGGGCTAAAGGCGTGTTCAACAACGCCCGCCACATGCCCGATCTGAGCAAAGGTCTCTGACAGCCTGACAGGAGTTGACTTCCCACAGACGGTTGTTTTGAAGAAAACTCCCCACAGCGTTGTCTGTTACACGTTCATTTAGTCACATGACTGTTCACTCATCAGTATCAACATCAGCTACTCGGACTCATCTTTTCCGTCTGTAATACGACATGCTGTGTCATCATTGACAGAGGTAGCAGGAGGCCGAAGAACGACGATAGACAAAATGCAATTAAAAGAATTGTCATGCAAAATGTTAAATAAGGGAGAAACCATTTGAATTAGAGGCAGGACATTTTCCTCAATAATTTAGCAAGTCTTTGAAATGAATGGACTGGTTCACTTTTTGTTAAAAAGAGTTAGGAAAGTTTTGTCATTAGAGCTTTTTGCCAGTCTGTCTGCTCGCTCTTCTCCTTTTTGAGGTCACGCTTTGATCCCGCCAAACTTTTAGTTAATAATAAAGAAGGAACTGGGTCAATGTCACAGGCTCCTGTCAGTCATGAAACCATCTATGTGTGGCACAGCCTCTTATTTTCATAAATAAAATAGGTGATTGATGGAAGGATCCAGTTGGAATCCCTTTTTCTGTAATCTCCAACAAATGTTACAAATTCATTCACACTGTGCTGAGAATATAAGTGATTCGTTTTACAACATTTCACAAACTGAGAAGTAGGTAGGAGAAAGGGAGGGAGGTGGTGTTTAACAGACATTAGTGCTTTTAACTTACATTAGCCTTACAAATATTTCAGGATACACTTACCACACACACGACTATAGTATATTCCCTCTTATGAAACAATAATATATTTCTCAATATATTGAGCAACAATGCATTGAAAAAATGTATTATATATATATATATATATATATATATATATATATATATATATATATATATATATATATATATATATATATATATATATATATATATATATATATATATATATATGACTTGTTTTGGCTTTTTTTAGTGATGTAAATAATCATTTAGTATTACAGTCAACTACATTTAGGTTATATAAATTATTACATAATCATATGTGGCTAATCAACTTCTAATAAGAAATGTAGGTTGCAGAATCTGAGTTGGATTTCCAGCCTAAGGAACAAAAAACAATTACAACAAAGATACAATCAATTTTAAAAATTCAGATTGTTTGCAAACTTATTGGTTTTAAATATATAAGACAATAAAAAAATATGTTGTCCATCCATATATATTATTATATTTTGAAACTTGTGAATAAGTTGCTGATATATTGAATTATATTTCCTAATAAATATAATATATCTATCTTGCAACATAGTTTTTTGTAAGAGCCTTATTTGTGACATCCCTTAAGGTGGTCACAAGGAGATTGCAAGACACGCTTGTGCTCCCTTAAAGGTTCAGGCGCACCTGTCTACAACTCTTCAACATGGCGATGTCTGTGTGACAAAAAAAGGTGACTGAAATAACTCATTTTATAGGAGCCAGCAGTAAACTATTTTTATGGGTGACATCGCAGTCACTCAGTCCACTTTTTGAACACAGCCAACGGTAAGAAGTAGTGGAGTAATTTAGACAAACACATATTTGTGTTAAGTACAAATATGTATGTGAACCATCTACAAAATGTATAATGTATATATTTTGTTTTCACTCAAACTGGCAATTAAATAAAGATAAATGAATCCAGAACAATAGAATACGGTATGAATGGTTCCTCAAAGAGAGAAACATAGCAGTATCTGCCTCCCCCGTTGAGGCACTGCACTCCCATGCCATCACTCATCCAACCATGGAGGAGCTGTGCAAGGTGTTTCCAGTCTCCACCACGCTCCATAACTCAACCCCTCTTCTCCAGAGAGCTGCTCCTTAAACACCACCTCCCTCCCTTTCTCCTCCCTACCTCTCATCTCTCCCATCAGTCTGTCTTTAAAACAACCATTGGAGGTTTGAGCCTACAGCTCTCACACTAACCACACAGATCTACAGGCCCCGTCCCCTCAGGCCTTGGGAGGGGGGGCAGATGTGTGGATGGGTTGTTCCTCTGAGAGACTTTTGGAAAAATGGCAGCAATAGAGTCTGCAGAGACTATCACTCACCTGGCTGGCTCTATGATGCTTTGACACAATTATTAGCCACATAAAGCCGAGCCTTGACTGTGTCATTATTGCTCACAGTCACACGAGGCCGTTCTTCTCTTTTTGTTTACTTCTGTATGTGACAGCGGCTACGGCCCCGGCCTCTTGTTCCTCTGCCATGTGATCAGGGCGATTGATGCCTCTGCTCAAAGTACTTTGTTATACTTGTGCTTTCCCCCCGGATAATAACACACATTCGGGCACATTTCCAGGACACGATGTCGATCGGCTGGCTGTGTGCCTGGTGGGTGTTGACACGAAGGAAACATGGTGGAGGAGATTCTGTCAGCTCACTTCTTCTACTCATTTAGTTAGTGATGTGTCTTCAGTTGTGGGAGACCGCCCCAAACAGATGAGTACAGTCAATCCGGTCCATTTTGTTAAGAAACTCCATGTGACGAAGTTCTTTCTATTGACTGTATAGTATGTAGAAAACCGAGTGAGAATATGCTTACCTAAGGTTCCAATGAAATGAAGCAAATTCAGTTGCCAAAACGTTACTAAACGTCAATGTGAGACAACCTTATCGGATTTAGGCATGTGATTGGCCAGTTTGTACCTTGAATTGCTTGTACTACCAAAAAGATTTGAAAAATAAATTTAAACTGAACTGGAAAAGTTATGCCTTAGATAAATAAGGCCTAGCCCCTCCTAGAGGCCAATTAAACAAACATTTTATTATTTTCCAAGCAATTTCTAACTTTTACTTGCCAGTAAAACTAATAACTCTTAAAAATACAGATACAAAAATTGTATTTATTTGGAACTAAAGTGTTTGGCACGTGACATCACTTCCTGTTTCTGGGTGTAAATGGATATACTGTATATGAAGTTACAATGCCAAGGTAGTAAAGTACAATTCTAATTAGAATTAAGTGTGCCCCGTTACATTCAAACAAAATTGACACAGCAAAAATGTTTGCGTATTCTCATGTGAGAGGTGTGGCTAACAGGCAGAGAAAATGAATAAATAATTTGGCTGGTGTACAGGAACTGTCTTGCAACCTGTGCCACTGCTTCATTGCACTCTAAGCTCCAGAGTTTGGGTAAGAAGACTGTTCCATAAACGAGGCCCATAGTGCTTAAAAGATCCCTCACCAGTTTTGGGTTTTATTGTCAGAATGGTTAAAAGACCAGTGGCAGAAGATCTCAGGGTCCGCAAGGGTTCATATTTTACTAAAAGGTCTGAGAGATAAGAAGGCGCAAGACCAAGAAGACATTTAAAAACCATTACAGGTATCTTAAAATCGGTCGTGAAGTAAATGGGAAGCCAATGCAGGGATTTCAAAATCAGGGTGATGTGAGCCCACCTCCTGGTCTTGGTGAGAACTCATGTAGCAGAATTTTGGAGAAGCTGAAAGTTCTTAATGTTGTTTTTAGGAAGACCAGACCAGCAAGCAGAGTGTTACAACAATCAGTCCTAATGATGGTAAAAGAATGCCATAGCATTTCCATGTAAGCGAGAGAGAAGTGGGCGGACCCTAGCCAGGGTTCTAAGATGACAAAAAACAGTTTTTATCACCTGCTTATTATGATTAGCTTTGAGTCAAAAATGATGCCAGCTTTTTAACTGTTTCTGAATGACTCAATGAGAGTTAATCTAGCTTTAAACTGTTTGTCTGTCTTGGCTTCAGGACCAATGACTACATTTTTTTCCTGTTCGAAGTGCAAAAATTGTACTTGCCATCCATGACTTTACATTTAAAATATAGTTAAAAATGCTTCTATCATAAGGAGACATGGCTATGTACAGCTGGGTATCATCTGCAAAGCTATGAAAGCCGATCTTGTGACTTCTGATGACATTCCCAAGTGGAAACATGTAAATGTTAAAAAGCAAGAGGCTGAATATGGAGCCTTGAGGCACACCACCTTTAATTTGGTGGAACTTAGAAAAGTGTGTCCATGCTTACCATAAAGTTTCTCTCCATGAGATAGGATTTGAACCACTTCAGAACAGTCCCTGAAAGGCCAAGATTTTTAAATCTGTTTACAAGGATCAGGTGATCAACAGGATCAAAAGCAGCACTTAGATCTAGTAAAACTAATACTGCGATCTGACCTGAATCCAAGGTACACCTAATATCATTAACAAATTTTAACAAAGCTGTCTCAGTACTGTGGTTTGTTCTAAAGCCAGACTGGTTTATCTAAAAAATGTTGTTTTGTAAGAGAAACTCATTCAGCTGAATAAAAGCAAGTTTTTCTATAACCTTGCATAAAAATGGCAAGTTGGACACAGGTCTATAGTTCATAACAACCAAAGGGAACCAAGTGTTGCAGCTTCAACCAGGTCAAAACTGTCCAGTACTTCCTCAGGTAAGATTGAATATGAATGCTTTTGGTTCATTTAACATGCTTGATCTGACTCAAGCAATTTTGCTCCGAGGCTGATTTAGTTGTGTAACATGACCTCTGATGGTTACTCAGTAAACTGAGACAGCAACAGTTGCTTTCATTTTCAAATGCGCTTCATTCTGGAAGTTGAAGTCTCCCTTTGGTTGCTAATTAGTCATTTCTGTTTTTCGCTAGAAAATTACAAGGGCTGCTGTGAACCCTCATAATCCAGTAAAAGCTGAAAGTTTGACTGAATATCAGATTGTGATCTTTATGTCTCTCTGCCTCCATATGGAGTCAAATATGATTTATTTGAAAATGTTATTTTTCCCTGAAGCGTCCTCCTTTATGACAGCATCTAAACACTTAAGTACAGGAAGTCTGTTTTATGAGTTAAGGAGCAGCGAGGTCAAGATCCCTCTCGCCGGTGTGATAAATGGACAGTTGGTCGGTGTTTACACCGGCCTCAGAGTGATAAATGCCCTCCGGTTTGAGAGAGATGTAAACATATCATTCTCCTATCTGTGTCCACCACTTTGACATCAGAGCCCTGCAGTTTGCACACTTGATGGGAATTATGGGCTGCAGGTTGCAGGAAATAGATAAAATAGTTGATTACAGATAAGCAACACTTAAATGCATCACGGAGATTTTTTTTATGAAGCTTCTGCTTGTTGAGGAAGTGAACTTTGCTTTTACACAACAATATCTAGAATATTTAGAAGAAAACTGGACTCACAAGATACATCTAAAGGTAGCTTTGAATGTGTATATTGACAGTAAAAAAGCACTTTTGCTGACATAAAAGTAGAAATGAAAAAAAAGTTAATTTTGTCACGTTGCAACATCAGCTACTAAAAGGTTTAGGTTTAGGTTAACGTGGATGGGTGCTGCAGGGTTTTTGGCTTGTCCGGGCCTTGAAGGGTCATAGAAAGGAACAGCTAGATCTTAAAGGGATGTCCATAGAGGCGCGTTTCACCATCCTTATACATCGGAGACTAAGGTCCAATGTTTACATTCTTTTGACTTCCATAGCTCTTCAACCATTGACACGATTAATGTAAGATTCTAGAGCGGAGAAAAGCAACTTTGCACTGAAACAATTTAGTTGTGAAGTGCTTGCACAATCAACGTGAATCAGATTCTGTCGCGAAGAATGCAGCATAGTACATGTAATGTGTTCCATATCCCTGCAAACCATTGTGAAAAGCCCATTTTCTCTGCGCAGAATCAACTGATTCACGTTGATCCCATCTACGGTCAATGATTTACGATATGTCAGAGAGCGTGTGTTGTTTAGACGTTGCCAGCGCCATCTTTAGTGTCAAAGGTTTAAGGGACGTCATGAAAATGGAATGTACAATTGATGTGTGTGTATCATGCTGTATTTAATAGGATGATGTGAGTTACATGCATTGATTTTGTATGAGTATTGCTGTCACATGGTCACCTTTCAGCATTCGTTAGTAAGGTGCATATACTGGTTATCTTTAAAGTTAACAATAATGGAATTCAAACTTTTAAAACTCTGTTTTTGCTAAACATATCAATATTATTTCACTGATTTTCGTCAAATTTATTTAAAAAAAAAGTTATGTACCATCTTTAGCACTAAAGATAAAAAAAAGTAAGAATATTTGTTATTAATCCATACTAATATCTATATATCTTTTAGATACTATAAGTCGCCCTTTTTTTCATAGTTTGGCAAGGGGTGCGACTTATACTCCGCAGCGACTTATATTAGAAATAAATTGAAATAAATACATTGTTAACCCTCCTGTTATGTTCATTTGTGAGGAACAGAGATGATGTTCCTGGGTCAATTTGATGTATGAGGTATGTTAAGTGTTAAGAGTATGTTAAGTGACTCAGAGAATCAGCAAACTTTTTTTTAAGATCTTGAAGGCTAAGAACATAATATTCTATTTTCCAATGATTTCATAGATTCAGAAATGCAATAAAAATGACAACTGTTTCTACAAATACAGGATGAAAACAGAGTATTAGTTGGCCAATGATGCTTCATGAAAAGAATAAATAAATAAGTTTGAGAAAAAATTACTGTGAAATTATTAGATAAACAGTCTGCTATGATTGTGTCATATAAGGTTGTGAAAGTTAAAATGCGACTTATAGTCCAGTGCGACTTATCTGTGTTTTTTTCTACTTTATAATGCATTTTTGGGCTGGTGCGACTTATACTCCGGTGCGACTTATAGTCTGGAAAATACGGTAATTGACATTTATTTTCTGTGGACTGAGGGGCTGCACGGTGGCGCAGTGGTTAGCGCCATTGCCTCACAGCAAAAAGGCCCCTGGTTCAAGTCCCGGCTGGGGGACATGAAAAATACATCAATGGGGGACCTTTCTGTGTGGAGTTTGCATGTTCTCCCCGTGTATGCGTGGGTTTTCTCCGGGATCTCCGGCTTCCTCCCACTGTCCAAAAACATGCTTCATAGGTTAATTGGCAACTCTAAATTGTCCATAGGTGTGAGTGTGAGAGTGCATGGGTGTGTGATTGTGGATGTTCTACCCTGCGACAGACTGGCGACCAGTCCAGGGCATCCCCTGCCTACGCCCAAGTAGCCGGGATAGGCTCCGGCAGCCCCGTGACCCCGAAAGGGACAAAGCAGTACAGAAAAAAAAAAAATGAATGGACTGGGGGGCCACTCATGCTAACTCCTTTTTTGTTGCAATATAATATCTATGACATGCTCACTTACTTTTAATTTGTCTGCCGCCTGGTTGTCAAAAAAAGTCAGAAATTTTAGATAAAAACTTCTTATAGATAAAAATCAGCTGTAGTTTATGTCACAGTGCATCATGGGGCGTACATGGGTCAGCTGACTAAAACAAGCAGTTTGCATACCCTTTCATAAATCTCCTCTTAGACCTAGGTTTGGGGAGGGTGCGGTGAAGACAGCACTGGAGATAAATCTGGAGGTGCAGGATCAAAGGTGAGGAGGTGGAAGTTGTAGCGAAGTTGCTGCTTGTCAAAGCTGCTTTTCTGCAGAGGCCCCGCCTCCTGTCTATATCTATTGTAGGTAAGCATTCCGCATTCTGTAAAGGAAGCCCGAGACAAAATTGTACTGGTCTCTCACAGGAAGTAGTGCAAAAGTATCAGTTTCAAAGCTAATCAACGATGAAGTTGTGGTTCTATAGTGTAAAGCTTTTTCTGTGTGTGTTATTTTAAGATAAGTGTAAAGTCTAAAAAAGAACTAGTGCAAGCAAGACTCAAACAACCAAAATATATAATGCATCCCACTGAATGGGAAAAAGGTGGAGTAGACTAAAGCTGCGTCTACTGCAAATGCAATTTGCTTATCAGGGGCTTCCAGTTTCAATATTAGGTTAATGTACAGACAGGATCAGAGGTCCTGTGATCCGTTTTGAGCGTTGGGTGCGGCATGGTGGTCTTGCAGCAGTGCATTTTGGGCATAGTGGCATGTCCACAGTTCTAATATCTGAACTTTGTTAAAGACATGTTTACCAATGTTTTTCTAGAGCTCGTCAAAATAAATAAATCTGATCTCTCAACATAAGAAACGTCTTCCTAACATTGACTGCTATGAGATATGGAGATATATAGTCAATGCTTTCACGTAACGATGAAGGTAAAAACCTTAAACAGTAGCTCCTCACACATGCATCAGGAGTGTCAAGTTTATCAACACGTCTTTGGACAAGTGCTGAGCAGCAGAAACCAATTACATGCGGAAATCAGGTTGGGTGTGATCATAAATTTTAAATTTTCTGTACCCTTAGCAAAAAGCAGTCTCTTTAAGTGTAATACAAGTATTCTTAGTCTTAAAGTAGGGCATTTACTTAAAATTTACTTTTTATATACTATTTATATATTGTAAACTTTAAATGAAATAGTATTCAGTTGGTGTACTTCCAACTATACATGTACGTGGTCTATAGTAGACCTGCTATACTTAAGCATGTTCAGACTGGACACATTTGGTTTGGTTAAAGAGAACCAGAGTTTTTTCCCCCCGATAATCCGAAACAACTCTTCAGTCTGAATACACCCAGGCGGACCAGGAACCGCTCTCGGACCCATCTTTTTAGACGATAGCGGTTCGTTTCAGATTGGACTGAGCTTCGGCTCGCTCTGAGTTCTCTCAGTCTGTTCAGGCTCCGTGCTCAGAGAGGAACAACAGGACCAAAACAGCCACCGTAGCTGGTCATTACGGAATGTAAACAGAGAGTCGCAGAAAAACCTGCAACAGCAACTCATTGAAATGTGGTTGGATGAATGCAGAATCATTATAACAACTTTTAACATGATACACATTGCTTCTCATGGTTTTACCAACAATATATATGACATGAACACTTATCAGTGTACCTTCATAGCCGTCACCTCCTCAGTAACCGCCTTGCAACATGCATCTGTACCACAGTAGCAATAGTAAATGTTGTAGCTGATGTCGATACAGACTTTCAAAATGGGTCGCTAAAATATAAAGTTTGAATAAGTGAACTATCAAGACAAGAACTGCAAATTGCAGGACTTCCATTATTCCTTCTTCTCCCTCATAATTCATAGCCAGTGACTGAGCTTTATTTTGAAACAGAAATCTCCCTTAGACACCAGTCTGAATGCGGATCCGGACGCAAGTTTCAGGAATCAATCCGGACCAAATTAAGTGGATTTGTCTTGACCACATGATTTTTCCAGACTGAATAAACCCTTATACTCAAGGATACCTAATAAAATGTATTTTAAATCTGCTACTTCTTGGCTAAGAGTACGTATGGTTCAGGCTGGTTTTACTAGTATTTACCTATATGTTTAGTAGTTGGCATCTAAACACATGAACACTAAATGATTGTCCGTAGGGTCCTTGCCCTCCCGTCCTCATCACCCCTTCACTTCCTCTTTTCTTCTTTTTTTTGTTGTCAGTCTGATTCCTCCTCACAGGACACACACACACATACAATGTCTGCAGCTCAGACACCCTTAGGAGTAGCTGTCAATCACCCATCAGGCTCCCAGGTCAATTTGCCAGGCTGCCAAATGTGTCGTATCAGTGAGCTCCCTGGTGTCAAGAGTCCTCATTATAGGCCAAAGGCTAAACCAAGGAAGTGAATAAGGCTTATCCCTTCATTATTTCCACTCCTCCATGACCCCCTAACCCTTTTTTTCTGTTTGCCCCCCCCGCCACATTTGGTCGAAAGTAGAACAACCCTCAACAAACCACATTGGTTTAACCAAATTTAGCTGGTGTCTCCAAGTCCTTTTCTTGCACTTCCTTTGTGCCTTTTTCTGTTTCCTGCCACGTCCCAAATCTGCCTTCGTGTTCCTGGAGGAGGTGCTGAATAGAAAAACATTTGATGACTTTTGTCTTTTATGAAAAGTAAGATCGAATGGCTTAGATAAGAAAAAGGATGGCATCAGAGCAAAGTTTTGTTCCTTTTTATTTTAAAGTCTAAGGCAATCAAAGGCAAATAGTTTTATATAGTGTGGGGCTTACATACAGAGGAGTAAACAAGGTTATCTGGAGACCTTGATGGCTGCAGAGAAAACAAAAAACACACAATGGTGGCAGTGTTTGCCCGTCTGATCGGAAGGCAAACGAATCCCAAACAGCCGCTGTGCTTGTATTCAGTGGCGTCCTTGGTGTGGGCTCCGCCACTAAGAATGTGGCTGGAAAAATACAAGGTTAGGTTTTATTTTTTTACGACCCAAATGAAGCAGGAGTCAACTGCAGTCAGGTTCTCAATCTGACCGTTGTATAATCAGGTTGAGAATAATAAACAACATACTTTTATTCTGAGCTTTTTCTTCATCCTAAACTATACAAATGTAGTTTTCATTTTACCGGAAGATAATTATACGGGAAGTTACTGCGTGCTGACGTCAGCAGAAGAAAAGTTTGTCACAATTTCACTACCTTCAATGTTTAATCGCTGGAGTTATTCTATATGAGAATGAATGGTTGCCATAGAAACGTTGACACACCTAAATGCCACAATGGCAATAAGCAAGACTTGACAGGAAGAAATAAAATTAGAAATGAAAAAAACAGCAAACAGTTAGAACAAAACAAAACAAAGAAACCAACTCTTACCCTCCCTCCTCCCATTCTCTGTCACTGCCAGCCATCTTTGGGTGGGGGTACCCCACAAACTGGTATCACAGGAAGAGCTCGAAGCTGGACTATGTTTGACATGGTAAAGCACCCTGGTTGCCTCGCTCCCATATCTGCTGAAATGTTCCCAGAAAAAGGCCCCATGTCTCCTGTAAATTCCTGCTCTTATGATTGAGGGAAGATCTAATCTTCTCGAGTTGCAAGCGAGAGGTTGTAGAGGACTGAAATAAGTCTTTTGTGGGACGGGCTTAAGGAAAGGACGGTTTCAACAATTGTTGAAAGATTTAAGATTTTAAAAACTTTTTTTTTATTGAACCATTCTGGATGAATGAGTCTTTGCTGAAATTGCCTACGTAGTTAAAGCAAAAGAGACATTTAATAAACTAAATAACTTTCTTTTTTTTGTTGTTTTCTTTTTCTTTTATTGAACTGCTCCTTAGTACAGGTCTTATATCCGACTTATGCTGCCAGTGGGAGAGCTCTAGGGTTTAAATAAAGAGGAGTTGAAGCACAAAACACTCATTTACGTAGACTTTTCTTTGGAAGAGTTTGCTTAAATATGCATCGCAGAGGTTGGTGTTAACATAGCTTTAGTAATATAAACGTATTTCTTTAAAATGAATTTATAAACACCGCGCCTATTCTTTTTGACAGAATCTAAAAAATGTACATTGTCTCTCTCGAAAACAAAAGTTTAAATTTGTACACTCCACAATCATCCGGTTCTCTATCGTATGTATATCAAAGTGCAAACCTGCCAAGTTTAAAAAAATTTTTTGCTCTTAAATTGACAATTAAAGGTCAAAATAAAACAAAAAAAACAGAAATATTTCTTCAACCCCGGCGAGTCCATGGGGTCAAATATACCCCCTGTTTTTTTTTTTCATTTGCTTGATGTTATTTGCACGTTTTTACGTGACTAAACACAAAAACTGATCAAATTTAATATTGGTCACATGTAATACGTCCAGCCAAAATGCACATTGCCACTATGCCCGCACATATTTGAACTCTAACTAACCTTAACCCTAATTAGTCACCTATAGTCACTTCCGTTTTTTGTTTTTTTTGGCTATTAATTGTTGCAACCCAAAAGGAACGAACAAAACAAAAAGTTCAATGTAACTGAAGAAGCCCAGAGGAAAATTGTTCTTTGGTTTACCAGGGTTAAAATCCCAAAATATCTTAACTGTAATCATATAAACAAACAAACAAAAACAAAATCATGGAGCTTTCTGGAAGCTCCGAGGTTCTAAACTCAGCAGGTGTTGAATTTTCCGAGGATAAAAGTCAACCAAAGAACAGATCATTCCTCCTTTAACTGAATCTACAGTAGGGTTGGTAATGGTAACGTCTTGGATAGTGGTGTTCAGGAATGCCCGTCCGTTCTTGGGGACATTTGTGCCAGTGGAACAGTGTGTGCGGCCCGCCCCCTCACAGATTAGCCTCGCTCATGCTGACATGTGCAGCGGAAGAACAAAACCACAAGCGTGGCGGGAGAGAGTGGAACAGTTGAGAGCATTCTTCAAGCAGTTCCAGCTAATCTAATCCTTCCTCCCCTACCAGGTGCTGAGAGAGGAGATAACTTGGGAGACAAAAGCACCAACCAGGCCTCTCCATATGCTCCAAAAGTGTGTGTGTGAAAGTGGTGGGCAGTGACTGACTACATGTGTGTGTGTGTGTGGTGGGGGGGTTAAGGACTGGCATTTAGAGGGATAACAACAGTGAGTAAGAGGGAGGGAGAGTGTGTTTTTACAGGCCTAAACAGGGATTAGTGGCTCGCCAACGCTTTCCGTCACTCGCCACACGGTGACAGGAGCTGCGGCCATCATAGTGACCGAGGCGGGAGTGCTCAAAGCTGCGCTGACTGATCTGTGTCATAGAGATGTCAGGTTAACCTCTATCCACCTGCTGGGAATGCTGCAGACACACTTCACTGCTCTGATCAAGTTAACGTCCATTGATTTTCTTTGTTTTTTTGTTTAAACATCTCTTCAGCGGGTTGGAAGTGGGCTGATCTGACATGAGCGGCCGCTGTGTGATCATGCAATCACAGATCAGTGGAAGCTGCCACTGACTCAGCAGGTGTTGATACTCCAATAAAGATCCAGTTGTGAAATGGACAGATGTGCATTAAATAAATCTACTCCTTGGCGGTCAAATTGGAACTGGGCCAATGACATCTTGCGTTATTGAGATGAACTCGCACTACTATAAACCTAGGAGTGGAGACTTTGATGGTCATTGGAGGCTGGGGCATTGCAAAGCATGGCTCCAGTGGACGCCGGGTGGAGGAGGGACAGCAAACCCATCTGGAGTGTAGACACAACCCTTCATGAGTTCAAAGACCAATATACGATTGTGTTGGCTGAGAAAAAGGCGGGCTCTTTAGCTAATGCTTCAAAGTGAAAGTGGTGTGTAGAGTCTAAGCCAAAAACACACACATACCCACGTTTCCGTAGACTTTTCATCAGAAGTGGTCACTTGAACGGGCGTTGCCGAGGCGATGTGAACGTAGCCACATGCCCCAAAGGTTGTAGCACCGAATAATCCAGGACAAAAGAAAAACATAACATTATTCATATATAAAAAGACATAATGTTAAAAAAATGTTAGTTAATGTTAATAAACAAGAAATACGTTGAACAAGGAATTGTTAAATATAAAACATACATATACAGATTAAACAATTTTACAATGAAAGTGGACACACACACACACACACACATATATACAGAATATATAACAGTTGAAAATGGAATGTAATCAATAAATTGTATTAAAAATTAATATTTATTGTGAAGAACAGAAATTAGAAAAAACAAAATATATAAAATAGGAAACAAAATCAAAGTGTTTAACATATAAAATGATAATCAGTATTGTTTTCT
Source organism: Oryzias latipes (assembly GCF_053564925.1). NCBI lineage: Eukaryota > Metazoa > Chordata > Actinopteri > Beloniformes > Adrianichthyidae > Oryzias > Oryzias latipes. The sequence continues at coordinate 12,359,034 of NC_136256.1, read as the reverse complement.
TCTGATCAGGCAGAGTTGGTACTTTAGTCCTTTTAAAACGAATAATTGGATATTGAAATATTTTAGTACTATATACACTTTTATAAGCTATGTAGGTGTTATTTAATTGTGTTTTTGTCTTTTTTCTTTTTTCGATTTAGAAATGTTTGTTTTATTTATTTATTCATGTTACGTACAGACAGATTCATTATTGATCCTCCACAGACTCAACACAAACAGAGTAGATTAAAACACATAAAATAAAGAAAAGAGAATAAGAGCATAAAAAGTAAAAACTGTATATTTGTTTCATTTATTTATTATCACCGTTAAAAGATTCTTTTAGCAGCCACCCGGCTGCTTTCTTTAACCAACTTGGCAAAAGAAAATAAATACATGTTTTTTTACGAGGTAATTGTGATTTTTGGCAATAAAAGAATCTGTAGATGGCACGTTTCCTTGGTTACCGCTCTCACAGGTTGTCACATTACAGACTGAACACTTCTGCTTTCACAAAAAGCAAACTTTCAAACAGTCAAACGGTTTTGTTTTTCCTTTTAATGTTTTTTTTTGTCCTTACATGAAAATGTAGCAACATTCTGCAATGTTTTCTTTAGAGGAACATTTGGTAAGAAAAATAGAGGTGGAAGAAAAGATCCTGTTAAGTGAGATGGAAAGATTGCAGATGTTTTCTTTTTCTTTTAAAGACGGCGAGAGGAGTGTTTATGATCCACCTTCTTCTGTCTGAGAGGGAGGCGATGCGGCGATAAAATGCCCCGCCGCGCTGCGAGATAGGACATGACACAAACTTGGCTGCCACTTGACCGCCTTTCCACTTTTCACCTCCACAGTGGATGAATGCTTTCTTTCCTTCTGCTGCAGTTTTCACTGAAACCTTTCGCAACAGCAAGGTTTTGATTCAAGTCCAAGCGATAAGACTCCCTGATGGAGTCCCACTGTTTTTTTGCCCCCCCCCATATGTTGACAAATGATTTTGGCATTGTCTACGATTTAATTTTTTTTAACTTCACATCCCAAATCAGGACCATGTGCAACATCGAACATTGTTATAAAGCCATTTGTGTTATATTTTGCAAAAAGATAGCTCAGGTACAGGTGGAGGGTCTCAACAACATTCCAGAAGTGATTTTCGAATGAACTACTGCGGCTCTGCAGAACCTATGTCCTAGAAAACGACGGATTTTAAGATTTTGGCTTAAAGGTCGTAATTAAAGACCACTGGACACATTTTAACAACATTTTCTATAACTTGGTCCATGTTTTCTGCCCTGTAGTTCATCATTTCTCCACTAGGGGCAGTAGAAGGCCATTTCCTGCTCATTTCAGAATGGCTGCTTCCATGAAATCTCAAACACACTTTTGGCGGGAAAAGTTTTGCTAATTTTCAAAACTTTATTGGGAGAATAACTAATCTATTGTCATTCATTTTTAAATAACTATTTACTGCAAGTAAAACAATGCAAAATGTGTTGATAATTAATTCTTTATAATACAGTTTATGAAATGTGAGTTGTTTTTTTTAGCACCCATGTCAATATTCTTAACTAACATAGTTGTGAAATCATTCAATCTGATATAATGGATACTATTTATGTCATAAATAAAATTATTATGCACATTGGCTTTGGCTGATTTCATCAAAGGGTTTAAAAAAACATCCTAATTCCAAACAAAAAATTGAATTTTCTGCCAATTCTTTGATGAAGTGGGTTTTAAGAGGTTAAAAACCGATTTGAGTTCGCTTTAAACCAGAGCCACAAAAGCTGCTTCTGTGCTTGAAGCATCTGACTGCGCTTGACACAACATGGGAGCAGAGGATGCCATCTTTTTCTGTGATCAAGGCTGGCTTTTGTTGGAGTTTTAGGGGTTGGGGGGAGGGGGGCTCCATCAGATGCCAGGTTCAGGAGGTCTGGATGTCCTCGGGCTGGACTTCAGCTCCCGGTTCATGTGAGGCAGCTTTGTCCAGCCGCTGTGGGGCGAGCGGCACAAAAGAAAAATTGTGGAGCTTCAGATGCCCTTAGGGGTGTACCAGTTTGTTTTTCCATAACAGAGGCTGCATATCATGGCTGGAAAAGCCTTGAAGGTTCCATGAAGTTTGTAAAAGTAGCTCAGTTCTTCTAAAAATATTGAATGGTAAAATGGCGTGTACTTGTATAGCCCTTCCTCGAAGGCCCACAGTGCATAACAGTCACAGGCCCATTCACACACTGGCCCCACCCTTCCACCAGAGGCAAGGTGGGATTCAGTGTCTTGCCCAAGAACACTTTGACATATCGGCGACAAGGCGGGAATTGCACCTGCAGTCTTCTGATCGGAGGTTGACTCATTGGCCACGTGTGGTCCGTTCAAGAATGCGATATTGGAATGCTTTTTTGTAGAGAAGTTGCAAACTTCATGAAGGACGGTGGGGCTTTTGAGATCTTGGGTGTCTTTTTTTAGACTCTTTTCCATACTGAGAGTTGTCCTTCATAAATATTGATGTTTAACCGCAGTGTTCCTCTCTTCCACGCCAGGTGTTTTGGAGTCCTCATTCCTGAAGCTGGCAGGTTGTGCTGCAAATAGCAGTCTGTTCTCTACGGTTTCATCCAACAGCTTGAACAAAGTGTTCTTTTTTTTGTTTTGTTTTTTACCTGCCCGCCGTTCCCTCCCTGCTCCGACTCACTTGTGTAGATCTTAGGTGACAAGTGAGAAGCTTTTTTGCAGACGGGTGAAGAAGCAGGCAGCACCGAGCGCCGGGAAACTGGCTTTGATAGCGAAAATTAATGAGGCTGGATATGTTTGGCTCTGCTCATTATGCCCGCACATAGACCTGGAACCCCGGGGGCCCCAGGAGCTCGTCTCAGTGCCGTGATCTCTCTGTCTCCTGATTTAGAGCCTCCTCCACTTTTCTTTTCTACTTCCTTTTGCGTCTGTTTTTTTTTGTGTGTGTGTGTGTGTCTGCCTCCTCCGTCTTTTTTTACTCACCTTGACACCACTCTGTGTTCTGAGCAAAAAGATAACAGAGGCAGCGAATGAAAAAGCCTCGTGTTAGGCTGAGACAAAGCAGACACCTCTTTAACAGCTACCTTAAATTTCCACTTCAACTCTTAAGTGTGTGCAGATGGAGGGAAGTCGAGTGGAGGAACGTCTGCGAACGGTCCGTCTGAGGACCTGGAGACGTGCATCTTGTCCCGCGCGTGCATTCATTACTGTCGATGAGGAGTATTTCCCCAGCAAAAACTCCATTCTTTTCCACATGACCTTCCCCCCCGGTGTCGGCGTGTGCTCACGCCCGGGTTGAGGGGGTCGAAAGGTTTGGAGGTTGGTCCCGAGATAAGGGGAACATCTGTTAGTCTGCCTTTATCTTTGGCAGAGCTGCTGGCACACCGCAGTAAGAAGCCCCGTCTAATCTGAGCAGACACAGAGCCGGGGAGCGGGTTAGCATGGCTGCCAGCTCCGTGCTCCATCTTGCTTCACGCCTGGCACCGGCACACACGCGCATACCAACTCACACAATGAGACAGATTGTTTTGTTGCCATTTTTGTACTCCGTCACATTGTGGGAGCGTTTCGTAGCCGCACAACATTTTGTCAATGACAAAATCCTGGAGCTTTTCTTCTCTAATCACAAGTAGCTCAGTTGTAGTTTATTCAATGATGAGATGGAAAGATTGTTGTTCCAATTTAGGTTTTTTGGAGAATGATTCCATTCAGAACATTTTTTGTATTAGAAAGGGGCACGGTGGTGTAGTGATTGTTGCTCTTGTCTCACAGAGAGAAGGTCCTGGTTCAAATCCTGGCTGGGATCTTTCTGAGTAGCATTTGCATGTTCTTTCTGTGCATGCACTCCTGTTCAAAAACACACTTGTGTGTGTGTGTGTGTGTGTGGGTGTGTGTGTGTGTGTGTGTGTGTGTGTGTGTGTGTGTGTGTGTGTGTGTGTGACCTGGGTTTGCGCCAATAGGGATTGAAAGGGTTCTGAAAATGGATGGACTAGTTTTTTGAAATTCTGTCAACTCCATTCATTTATTCCAACCCATTTTTCATTTATGTGGTGACGGGGGGGGGCGAAGCCTAACCTGGCCAGTGTTGGGCAGGGTACACCCTGGACAGGTCGCCAGTCCATCGCAGGGCACACAATCACTCCTACTCACACAGACACGCCTGGGAACCATTTAACCCTTGTGCTATCTTAGATGACCCCACCCTTACATTGACGTGTTCTCCCTACCATGACAAACGTGGATAAAGGTGGAAAGATTTCATGTAATCCATGGACACCAGTGAAGAACTCAAATCATTAAAGAAAAAAGGTTCAGAGCACTGTCTAGTGGGTCTAGATGACCCAACTCCCAATGTTAAAGTGCCTAGGATAGCACAAGGGTTACAGATATTCTATTCCATTGGTGGATTGTTCCAGAAAGTTCAAGTTTATTTTTTTATCCCTGTTTTGAAGGACAAAGGTTTTCTTTTACTGTTTTGTTTCAAAGTTTTCCCCGGTTGTATAAAAACCTCTCGTGATCACAAAATCAAAGCTGTTTCTCCTGGAAGAAAATCCCCCGCGCTTGTTTCTTTTCTCCCCTGCTACTTTCGCTGTTTTCAGTGTCTGTGTCACAACCTCTTAAATAGTCAAACACGACAGCAGTGGCACTTTTGGAACGGGTGATATTGGCTCCCCGATCGTCTCACTGTGCGTGAAGATTGATTTTGCTCGTCTGTTTTTTTTCCACGGTTGGGTGGATTTTTAAAAAACTTTTTATATGCTGTGGTTATGGTGGGTAGCATGTGTGCACTAACAGGCAGTGACACCGACCCGCAGAGAGGTATGGATCGTGTCCCCAGGAGGTCTTATATCCAGAGGTGAGCCCTGTCGCCATGTGTCTCCACGAATCGCCCCGTCGATCATGAGAGTCGACAGGTGTTTGCAGCTACGCTGGCTTCCCCTGGGGGGGGTGGAGCAGCAGCATCACCCTCTGACACACACAAAGATACAAACCTTTGCCACGCTGACACACATGCACACAAACTCAATGTTGATGCAATGATGTTTATTGCAAACTGAGCAGAATGTATTTTTGGCGTTTACTTATGTGGCGCTTTTCCACCTTCCTTTAAGGCCCAAAGTGCTGTAACCCTTGACCCCATCCTTACATTGACGTGTTCTCCCTTCCATGACAAACGTGGATAAAGGTGGAAAGATTTCATGTAATCCATGGACACCAGTGAAGATCACAAATCATTGAAGAAAAAAGGTTCAGCGCACTGTCTAGTGGGTCTAGATGACCCAACTCCCAATGTTAAAGTGCCTAGGATAGCACAAGAGTTAAGGTCAGAGTCGCAGACAACCATTTACACACTGATGGCGGCTCCAGTGCTAAACACTGGCGCCAACATGTAGCAACCAGGAACAATGAGTTAGGTTGTTTAGCGGAACATCATGCATTAAAAAGTAAAGAAAATGTACATGAGACACTTTGTTATCAAGGTTGTTTTTTTTAAGTGACCCTAAGACAGATAGGCAACCTGTCCAGTGTGGACCCAATAGCTGGGATAGGCTCAAGCAACACCTTGACCCTGAAAGGTATTTCAAAAACATATGGCCTTTTTAAAAATAACTCACCTGTTCAAAAAATAAAATAGTTAAAACATTGTATAAGAATTTACTACATTACATTTTACAAAATTAAAAAATAGACTATATAGTAATGGCGTATACTCATACAGTGCTTTTCTGCATTAATTAAGGTCCAAAACGCTTTGCAATTACAGTCCTATTCACGCAGGTTGGGTCTGTGTTCCCTCCATCACTCAGTGCACTATATAAGGTTTTTGTTTTTCAAAATCCTCCAAGTCCTCATCAACAGAACACAGTGGATATATAAATAGTCTTTGTAAAAAAAATATATATATATTTTAAGTTTTTTTTTTATTTTGAGCAATGTGTCTTAATTGCATTTAAATCCAGGGTACTAGATAGTCCCGCACGATCTAGATTTTGGGGGTTGGAGAGTAGGGAGGGAATTCAGACACAACCACACCGATGGTGACTTTACTGACATTATGGCGCCAAACTTTAACCACAAAATGTGGGGTTCAGTGTCTCGCCCAAAGACCCTTTGACTTATGGATAAGAAAGGCAGGAACCAAACCTGCAACCTTCCGATCAGGGATTCACCACTCTACCGCTACACTTCAGCCGCCCAAAAAAGCAAACCAAATTAAACAAATATAAATCTAACAGGGTTCAAAACCCAGATGAGTAAACATTGAACTTAAACTGTGATCAAAACTACAAGAAATTGGATGTGATCATCTCCCATTAAAAATAAAATCAGTCCACCTTAAGAGACATGTCATGTTTATTGTTTAATGTGATGGAATTGGGCTAATAAGTCAATCATTTTTTATTTTTTTGCTCTAAAAACCCCCCAGACCATTGGTTCTGAAATACTGATATAGCGGTAAAATATTAAACAAGAAATTATTTGTGGTGTTGTTTGTCGTGCAAAGGCTTTTGTATTTAATAGCAAATAGTTGCAACTTTATTATGGACACATAATAATAATGTGGTCTTAAACACAGTTTTTCTTTCCTTTCTTAGTTTTATTTTGATTTAAATCCAAAATCTGGACCGTATTTTCACTTTGAAATAATATTATGGCAGAAAATTTGTTTTTTTTTTCTGTTTGATGGCAGAAAATGAGCAGAATGATTCCCACCTGTAGCTCACGCTCATCCCGACAGGCCTGAAACCTTCCCATTACTGCTAGCTCGCGTTTCTTCTCCCTTTCCTAAAGTCAAAAGTCACACTCAGCCCCTCCTATAATGACTTAATGAACGCAATTTTCTCTTTATAATGCCAACCGTGACCACTCTCGTATGGGGAGACCTTTGACTTGTTACCCACCTCTGGAGCAGCGCTGCCTTTTGTTATGGTGAGTCTCCACATGTGTCGCTTCTCCCCGCGGCGCAGTTCGGCGGCCTGTTCAGACAAAAGCCCTGTCCAAGGCCAGGCTTGTCAGGAGAAATTATAGCATCACATTCCGTAGTGGAGGAAAGCCAGACGCCTGCTTGTTTACTCACATGTCAGGGAAAGTGTGATTTTGAAAGGCAGAGCCTCTTTCACCACAAGAAAAAACCGCTTCAAAAGACTACAGACATTTGAAACGGTTGTAGTGAAAAAAAAGAAGCCAATGGTGATGGCTGTCATGAGGATAGGAACTGACCATAAACGCTTCTGCTTTGTTTCCATCTGGCACCAATGTGTTGTACTTTATTTCTTTCGTTTATTTAATGAAAATCATAATTAACGTAATTATAGCTGGCGGAAAAACACTGGAAGTCATTTGAAACATTTTTGCCTTTTTATATTTGACAAAAACTGGTGAAAAAAAGAAAAAAAACCACTAATATTCTATATGATTGACTCATTTCCTGATCCTAGTTTAACCCATAAGAACCCAGATTCATTTTTTCTAAAAAATAAAATTATATGTATTTTCCCATAAACCAAATGGACCACAGAATCCATTTCTGAGATCTGTCTGTTACATTATTGTCACCATGGGTTCTTATGGGTTAAGAAATTGCGGCATATTTTTACCTATAAAATAGCTTTAGCTCATCGAGGTTCCTTGGAAATGCTTCATTGTGTGCAGTACTTTGAAATAGTTGTTTTTTTATTTGATTTGAAATGGTTTATTTCAAGCAATCAAATAAGAATAATACACAAAAACAATACAATCATCAGTTATACATTCATACAATGACGAATCAATTATCAATAATTAGACATAATTAGACATATTAATAAATATTTTTTGAAAGGGAATGGAAGGAAGCAAACTTATATAATCACCCCCCGGTTCTACCGTATCCATTTTATTACATGATTTATCATTATCCGGTTCCCAGCTTTTATCAGACAGAATTAAGATTCCTGAAATATCAATAAAGCACATGACAAAGATGAATTACTTAAATATTATGTAAAAAATAACTTTTTAGAAATCAATATGGCAAATGCAGATCATTTATCCAAAATATATGCAGATTGTGTTACTTTTAAAAGTCATGTATGATTAATAAAATACTAAATCAGTAAAATAGACAAAAAACTGTTTCAAAAATCTTCATAGCAAAATTTGATCAAGTATCAAAAGTTAAAATGTGCAAAAGTATGTTCTATTGAGAAAAATCATGAATCCATTTTCAAATTTTGGATCAAGTGAAGTAATATCATTAGGAATCAATCAATTTAACCATTTTCAATAATTGATTAAGCATTTATTTATTTTTAAATTTTTTTACAAGGTAATGCTGTGAAATAAAATAAAAAGGGTCCATATTCTGTCAAATGACCAAGGTTGGTATTCCTTCTTCTGCTGCTTAACAGCTGTTCTTCTGGAAACAGAGTTTATAGTTCTCTACGATGTTATGTCGGCAGACATTAGATAAAGGATTGAAACTACCTTAATTGGCAAAAATCGCAACCTGAAATGGAATAAAATGAGTTTAGGTGCTGACAATTCCACTGGATTTCCGTTAGATTGGTATGGCAGTTTGATTCCAGACGTTCTGCTAGGATGGCCTCACATTTCCCTCCCACATAGAAGTAGAACTTCGCGTTCCCAGGGGTCTTTCGTCGTTTTTAGCCCAAGTCCCTAGCTCTAATTTGCTTTTTAATACATAGTTTCTGCAGAGCGGCAAAAGTTCATCAGAAATGTACCTCTGATGCTACAAAAACATGTTAAAAACCATGTTAATCGGAGTGGATCATTAAAAAACCAAAGATCATAAATGGCAGCAAAATTATCCCATACCATTACCCCTCTACTTCCATGCCCAACAGTTGCTATAATGCTCTGTGGGATGAAAAACTCCACTTTGGATGTGTGTGTCAATGGAGCATTGTTCCGGAAGTTTTGGGGTTTGTTCACAAGTAATTATGCAAACCTCAGTCGTGCGCCTGTGTTCCTCTCAGACAAACGGATCTCTGTCATTCGACACAAATGGCCCTGTTTCAGTCCAATATGATCAGAGAGGCCTGCAGCATCCGAACCGCAGCCCTAATTTCTTTTGGCCCTTTTCTTTAGGTTTGCATGACTGGAGCTTGAGATCAACTCAACTAATAAATCCACAGCTAGAAAACATGGCAGCGGCCTTCAAGGTTTACCACAATATTTTTCACATGATGAATTATAGGATATAAATAGTTAGTAAAGCATTCTGTGTAAGCATTCACCCACTAGAGAGTATTTCTCAAGGTTTCCTCTGAGTTTCAACAGATTTTTTGCTACAGACCACAAATAACTTGAATTATTTTATATTCCTACAATCCAACCAGATTCATCTGTCTGAGGCAAATTGTTAATGGAATCGACCTATACCGTTTTGAAATCATTCCAAAATTAAATAAACCGAATGATCGACTTTGGATCGATCAGCATCATTGTGTTACATATTCCAGGCAAACATTGACACCTTTTCTTTTATTGCACTTTTTCAATAAGAAATGTGTTACATTGCGTTATATTGGTCCGGATGCCTCCTGGACACCTCCCTGGGAAGGTGTTTTGGTCATGACCCACTGGGCGGACGCCCCGGGGAGGACCCAGGACACGCTGGGGAGACTACGTCTCTCGGCTGGCCTGGGAACGTCTCAGGGTCCCCCCAGAGGAGCTGGAGGAAGTGGCCGGGGAGAGGGAAGTCTGAGCATCTTTGCTTAGACTGCTGCCCCCGTGACCCGCTCCCGGATGACCAGAAGAAGATGGATAGAGACATTTTGGGTCAAATTGGGTCGTTCAAACCAATGTCGACAATGAATCATAATGTCAACCACAAATTATGATCGGATCATTGTTAAAATGAATCGTTACACTCCTACTTGCAGCAAATACTTGGATTGGTTGCTCCAAAATACTTTTTTTAAACCAGTCTTTTAATCTCTAATAAATGCAGAATGACAAATTAAAAACAAACTGTATATACCCTTATGGGGCAGCATGGTGGTGTAGTGGGTTGGAAAGCCCTGGTTCAAATCCCATGTGGGACCTTCCGTGTGAAGTTTGCATGTTCTCCTTTGGGTTTTTCCTTGTACACCAGTTTCATCCCACAATCCAAAAACGTGCTTCATTGATTGTTCTGAATTCCCACCAGGGTGTGACTGTGTTTGATTGTGTGGCCTGTTTCAACTGTAGTTGGGATAGGCTCCAGCAACCCTGTGACCCTAAAAGGGATACAGTGGGTTCAGAAATGAATGGATACATGAATGCGTATTTACCCGTCTACTTCACATGAGATGGTTTTCTTTGAATGGTTGTTTTAAACATATATTAATCCTTTTACTATGAAAGCAGGTAAATCCATCTGTTTTTTTTCCTCGTTGGTTGTTTCCTTGTCATAGATTGTAGTTGAGTTGCTGCACCTCTGTAGCGGTCATGTTCTCATCTGTTCAAATAGTTCAAAACCAAACTCCAGAAAAGCTTTTTCGATTCTAACACACAGAAGTTCAGCTAAACACTCTTCACCCTTAACAGGTCTATTGCAAGGCCAGCAATGCAGCAACTGCAGCCATCCTGGGCGTTTCAAAACCTTCCAAGCTCATACCTCTAGAGGAAGGCAGGCATGCAGGAGATAAGATTAAGCCACCCTTTCTCCAGTTCTGCCTCTCCTCAGCTTTAATTCCTCCTCCTTTGCGACAACCTGAGAGGGTTGAGATATCTACAGTTTGGATGGGCTATTGTGTGAAGCAAACGGATTGGTGACAGAGCCGTGCTGGTGACTCCTTGAAGGAGACTCCTCGTGTCTTGCTGAAGGACTGGGCTTGCTTTGAAATGTTTGATAAAAAGGGACTTCATTCAGTCCGTGAGATTTTTCAACTTGTAAAGTGTGAATTTTTTGAAGAAAAGTGCAAAACTATTCATGATTTCTGGCTTCTTTCAGTGGGAATATATAAAAAAAGGTCTTAGGGTTGGAAAAAGTATTTTTTATTTGCCAAAGAAAGTGTGGCAGCCATTAGCGACTCCTGTTCCAGCCTTTTTTTTTTATTCTCCGCATTGTGAAAGCTGTTCAGACTTCTGTGTCCTTGATAAAACTAAAACTCATTTTTTTTGTTTTGTTTTGTTAGAATTTATCTGTTAAATCCAACAGTTTCTGAAATTTTTCTCTTTGAGTTCTACAGCTGGGTTATGAGCTTTCCTATTTCCGGTATGACGTCAGTCTTGGATTTGTTAGCTGCTCAGCTGAACAAAGGGGGGCGGGGTTGAACCCCAGATATGTCATCTCTGAGTCGGGGAGTTGAGGATAATAGTAGGAGGCCGCTGGAACGCAGTCCAATACCCCTTGGTGCTTCATCCGTCCTTACATCCTAGCAGTCTATATACTGTAGCTCTTAGCTGGAAGTGCAGCAGCATGTGGGATGGCCTTTGTGCTGCTGGAGCTTCCTCATATCCAGCTGGGACCCTCATGGAGGATTTAGAAGGTTTTTTTGCTCCTGAGTGAAGGTCTGTGCCGAGTTATATTAAGGCCATACCACACAGCAACTACTCACATTTTTTCACAAGTGTTTCTTGTGTTCGTCATTCGTCAATTTGCACAGATATCCGTCGAGGGTTTCAGCCAACGTGAATTTTCTTGCTAGCATACGTTAGCTAGACCAGCTAGAGCCTGACGTTGATATGATTGGTCAGCGAAATATAACGTCTGAATTAGTGAACTATCCTGACAAGGACTGCAAAGCGCAGGACTTCAATAATATCATTGCTTTGCCCCACCCTTGTAATTTTTGACCAATGATTGAAGAGATCTGTAGTCATGTGGTTTTGTTCACAAGTTTTGGTCCAGGACAGGAAAGTCCGCTTGACTGCGTCTGAATAAAGACCAAACGCAAGGTTCAGGACTCGATCCGGAACAAATTAAGCGGACTCGGGTCCGCAAATGTTTTTTCCATTTTGAATACAACCTCAATTATGATTATGTTTTAGCAAAAATCCAAAAACCTATCCTTTTCTAGGACAGAGTGGCAGTTCTTAATTAGAAATTTGCATCTGAGTTGTGGGTGGGATAATTGGAGTTGGGCTAAAAAGTCTTGACAAGTTACATGTCCTAAACCCCTTAATGTGTTTCTGTGTAGAATGCCTTGGATTCTACTAGAGTTGGGTGTCAAAAAAAAGGTCTTCCCCTCTCCGTGTCTGAGGCCCTCCCTGTTTACATTCTCTCCTGCTAGCTTACAGCCCCTCACACCTCCAACTAGTGCAACAAAAATGGCTAGCTATATTAAGTGTTATCCAGCCGTACAGTTTTGTCTTTATCGTTTCTCATACTATCAGACAGTCATGCAGTACATTTGACTTCATATTATTCAAGTACAGTATATGTATGTGACTTGAATTTGAATTTACCTTGATTCAGAAGTTTGGGCATACGGTAGGGCAAAAGCTTTTTGCTGGGGGGGCAACTAGCACCCTTTGCCCCCCTGTTGCTCCGCCCCTGGCCTGTAGGTATTTCTTGTTTCTCATAAAGACATAAAACACGACTGAAGTCACATTGTGTGGACGATGATTCACATCCTTACGTGACGACATTGCAGACCTCTCCAAAAGGTTACCTTGACATGAGCTCTTTTTTATGCCTGCTGCATAGGAGGTGATTCATATTACGTCTGTTCTTCCTCAAAGCTCAAATCGCTCAACAAAGGGACGAGGTTTTGGTGGCACGGCGAAAGGCGGACAATAGAGAGACATCCAGAAAGCGATGGATGACTGCCTTCGGTCCTAAGACCCCCGTTATTACACTGCTGGCTCTGCCACCACAAGAGCAGCTCAGTCAGTTCGCCCCCACTGTGAATGAAATGTAATTTACCGTCAGCTTTGTGAAAAGGCGAGCGGCGATCATGGCCAAGAGCTCTCCCTTCTGCCCAGGCTAATGATCGCGTTTGACAGAGGACCGGCCACCGCGATTTTCCCCACAATCCTTATTCCACTCACATTGATCCCACCCACCCCTGCCTATTTTCACAAAGTAATGGATGGCATTGTCCCTCCCTCGCCACTGTTAGTACAAATAATTACGAATCAATATGCACTCAGGGGCCCCCTCACATCAGAATATCATTTTAACCCATGATTTATTTCTGCAGTGGGGCGCACATCTTCCCATGTGCAGGGGTCATTGCAGGGTGGGGTCTGGGACCGACTTTCTAAGGCGGAGTGGGGTCAATACGAGCAGATGAAGACTCTTACTTGAAGCTGAACAATAAAAGAAATAGAAGTGTTTGTGGTACTTTAAGCCTGCGTTTACATCGGACGGGATTTGAGCGGCAGGGGCGACCAGCTTCAATGTTAAGTCAGTCTACAGACACAATCAGAGGTCCTAAGTTGAGTGCTGTGTGGCAAAACAATTTCTAAAATGGAAAATGTAAACATTACTGTAGAAAAATAAAAAGAGGGGCATGAGTTTTAGAGTTTAGAGGACTTCTAAATAAAGAAAGACCCTTTGTTTGAAAGTTTTACATCATATATTTAGACATTTGCAGATAAGAAGAGACTATTTAGTCTAACCCAAAACAAAAAACAAATCTTTTTAGACTTTTTTTTGTGTGTGTTTTCTGTTATGCTTTGCAAATCCCAGAGTTTCTGTTCTTCCTGTCTGTTGAGTTTTCAGTTTTTCATCCCTACATTTCCTTTGTGAGCAGAATGAACACAAATACCTGTAATTGTTGACTCTCAGCTCATAATTATGCCACTATTCTTATTGCTTTTGTCCTCAGACTAAAAGAAAAGAACTTTTGTTTATGTATAAACTATGCTTGGGTAATTTTGTTCAAACCTGTACCAGTTCCTCACCCAGCTCACCATTCTTTTGCCTTCAACCTTCATTTTTCTGCCACAATAACTGACATCATTGGCTTTTTTCAGTCACTAAAGTTAACCCTTGTGCTATCTTAGATGACCCCACTCTTACTTTGACGTGTTCTCCCTACCATGACAAAGGTGGATAAAGGTGGAAAGATTTCATGTAATCCATGGACACCAGTGAAGATCACAAATCATTGAAGAAAAAAGGTTCAGAGCACTGTCTAGTGGGTCTAGATGACCCAACTCCCAATGTCAAAGTGCCTAAGATAGCACGAGGGTTACAAACACCATAAAGTTACATTCACACCAGAGCGTGCTAAATTGGCATTCTTGCGTGTGACTTAAGCATAATAACACCAGCAAATGTTCTAAAACTTGGAAGAGGCTCTGTGCAAAATGTCAAAGCGGTACAAATCTCACCAATCGTGCTGTAGACTTTTTCTTTCACAGCTTTATTCCAGATATGAAAGATTTGGTGTTGTATAATTCCATTCCAATTATTAATTTCTGTACTTTGCCTGACTGCTACCTGTACGTCACTCCCAATTTCCTGATTGGTCAAAGTTCAACTACTTCAACTTTTAAGTGCACGTTTAATGGCGTTTAATATGTTTTGTTAGAGTCCAAAAATGGACTTAAAATCTTGCATTGCAATATGTAAATGCGAGTTTTAATGCGAAAGTCAGCTGGTTGGGGTTACATAAGGTCCTGATGTTCTTCCCGTGTCAAACCCTTTCTCCAAAACACATTACAGTTTCTAAGAAGGATGTTGATGCTGCCTGTTTCATGACAGATTAGTCTTTGATTCTTGGCAGAGGAAACGTAAAACAAATCGCGCTAGTAATGGCCAGTAGGGTGAGGTCCCACTCTGAGCAGCAAGTTTGGGTGATAGCTTAAGTGTGAATTTGTTTGTGTGAAACATAGAAGGACTTCTGAGAGCTAGTAACCATTTCTGGGAGTCAAGAAGGTGTTCCAAAGGAGGCAGGATCGAGTCAGTGGGTTCACTCTTTCAAAGCCTCCTGCTGAGACAATAACCTGCCTCCTGTGTGTGTGTGTATGCATACAAATAGTCTGCACAAATCCAGGATCTTCTGATAAAAAAAAGCTGTTTTCATCTAGTAACTAATGTCCTTTAGCCTAATAGAGGGGTCTTCAACCTGATGCTCTGGAGCCAAATGTGTCTCTTTTACCCTTATGTAACCCTTGTGCTATCTTAGATGACCCCACCCTTACATTGACGTGTTCTCCCTACCATGACAAAGGTGGATAAAGGTGGAAAGATTTCATGTTATCCATGAACACCAGAGAAGATCACAAATTATTGAAGAAAAAAGGTTCAGCGCACTGTCTAGTGGGTCTAGATGACCCAACTCCCAACGTTAAAGTGCCAAGGATAGCACAAGGGTTACGTTTTCATTTATGTTTAGATTTTTAACATATACAGTGTGTAGCTGTTCAGATACAAAGTTCTAAACGCATATAAATGGATTTACACGTATAGATCTAAAAAAAGCTAGATATTGATATAAAATAGCCTGTTTATCTTGTCTTTCTTGCTGTATTAGTTCTACAAATCTGAATCTGCAGATATGTGCCTCATTTGATACCAGTTGTATTTTATTTTGAAAGGAACTTGTCCTGTTGCCCAAATTAAAAGAAGGCAAATATAGGAACATAACACTAGGGCTGTCATGTGATGAATTTTTTGGAGTGTTAAATAAACTATTACTTGTAGTAAATTAATCTAATTGATTTATTTTGTTTTTTAAATCTAACCAAGGAATTGGTGTAAAAAGCCTCATTTGGAGGTAATTCATGACGTTGCGGTGCAGTAAAAGATCATAATACAACTAAAATAGTGGTTTCATTCAGTTTTCTTATTATAACAGACTTCCAACCTTTACTTTTACATCTTCGAGGAGTATTTTTTTTTCAGCATGTGTGCATGTGGTAGTGATTGTGTGCCCTGCAACAGGCTGGCAACCTGTTTAGGGTGTACTCCACCTTCACCTAACAATAGCTGGGACAGGCTCTAGCAACCCTGTGAACCCAAAACGGAAAAGACTGGATAAGAAAATGGATGGGTGAATTCATTAATAGCGATTAACGTGATAATGTTGCACTATATTTATTTATCACTAAATTCAATTATTGTAAATTTTTAAAAGTAACATTTTACAAACAAATGGCTTAATGGTCAGAAAAACATAACGTGTATTTTCTAATTACAAAAATGGGCTCTTGCTGGGTTTTAGTCAGTAAGAAACTGGACCAAATGGCTTTTTTAGCTTTAAAAGTTGCGAAGTCTTGCTCTTGTTATAAAGACACACAGGAAACAACCCGTTTGAAAGAATAGATACAGATAGTCCCTTTCAAATCTACATGAAAAGATCTATTTTTTCTTAAAAATACAAGCCACAGGGTTGTCATTAGGGTGCGCCGAAGTTTTCCTCTGCCTCTTTTAGTAGGTGACATTGAACCGACACTCTCCACCTTGCCACTGCTTCATCACTGGGTGACCTCTTTCAGGAATGGCCTTAATTAAAAGTGGACTTCATGCCTGCCAACGTCGCCGATCCATTTTATCTCTCCTTGTTCCCCACCATTAGTGGAACAACGTTGAGCTAATAAACGCGGCCGGAAGGGCCACTGACTTATCTGCTTTTCTTCAGCAGAATAAGTCGTGATGCACCCTCCCAGGGGGAGGGGTTTACCTTTGTACCTCAAGGAGGGGGCACATTTAAATAAGTCAGCAGCCAAACACCAATCTAATCAAGTCACCTTCCAGACTTCCTGACGTTCTCTCTGCGGTGGAGGCAGGCCGGCTAGCTAAAGGCGTTGAAGTGAGGACAGGTTCATCTCTTCAAATCCACCCTCCACTGCTTTTATTATTCTGCCAAGGCTTATATTGTCTTTTTTCCAGGTCACTTTATGTCTATAACAAGCCAGAAAGTGATTTGTCACCAAGAACTACTGCAAATCCTTCAAGTTTTAGCTGCAAAATTGAAAATTGAAAAACCACAAACATTGTTTAACAGCTACAAAAACACTTCCTAAATATTTTCAAACTGGGATTATTCACTTTAACATTTAAATACGTTGGAAACGTCACAGAGACACTGGGGAAATGAGGCAAATGGTTTCTCCTGCTGCTGATATTACTCCCTCCGCTCCTCAACCCCCTTTCATTCGCTTGGACTTTTAGCCCTGAAGCGAAACGACACGGTGAAATACAGCTTCCTAAAGTGATCTTAGCACAGAAAGCCTCTGTGGTAGTCACTAAGGCTCAGAATCTTCGGGGACGCATCAGCGCCATCTCTGAAAGCCGTTGCATTCCACCACAGGGAGAGAAAGTAATATGAGCGCAGAGATAAGATGAGCCGATGGTGTGCACTTTTGGCACTAATGATGTCTTTAGTGTTTTTATTGTAGATTCCGCCCGCTGCTTTCTGTAGCTTTTATTATGCGCTCGCTTTTGTGGCAAAAAAAGGGACTTAATCGGGGTAGGTTTCCATGTACTTGCCAAGGCACTGAACACTCTTGCTTTTATGAGATTGCCGGGAATTATTATGAGTGTTGGGATTATTCAACTCGCCATAATAATACTATTGAGCCATCAAGGGCTCTATTTATTGCTTTTCTTGTCTGGTACTGTATCCCACACTCCCCGATCCCTGGAAAACATCAGTCCTAAAGGCTTGGTTCCACATCCTGTTCCTTTCCTCCCTGTCCTCTTCCTTTGACATCCATCTTTTATTCTGTTCATTTGGGTTTATTGCACAGATGACCCAACGGGTGGAGAGCCTGAACCATCTGTGGGTCAGATCCTGGTTTTCTATGCTCTCCTGTGCACCAGGACTTGATTAAAAGAGGTGAAAGGTGAAGCTCGAAGGTTATGGAGGCCAGGGGTAAAGTTTATGAAAGCTATTTATCTGTAGCTTTTTACAAACCTTCCCTTTGAACAGTTGGAATTTATGGACCTGTGCACAGTGTGAAGTTGCGTGTCAACTTTCAGAATGCCATTATTTATGCAACTGAACGTGCACCTGTTCTAATAAAACTGTGGTCAACCACAATCGAAGAAGGCCAAAGATCATTGGAACCTTGACAGGACCTAGACTTTCTAAAGTTTGGTTTTACCATTTTTGTTTAATTATTTCCACTCTTCTGATCTCGTTAAAATGCAATGAGATCCATTTTTGGGGTTTTTGGGACAAAGTCCAAAATACTTTAATCCTCAGGGTGTAGTACTGGACTATTTGTAGGAATAGGGAAATTTAATTCTGTTAACGCCGTGTCACACAGCCTCTACATACATTTTGTGCATATTGCATGGATACAAAATTGGTCATACGTGGAAAAAGTGAGAAAAGGTGTCTTTACCTGAAATTGTCACAGATGCATCATGAAAGAACAACATTAATACATTAAAAGAACTGCAAATAAACCACGAAAAAAACACGTTAATAGACATAGAACATGAACTGTGCGTTAGTGATTTGCGCGTCAATTATGTAATTTGAACATAATATGTGCGCCTTATACTCTAGAATAGTTATAAAGTTTGTTAGACATTCTTAGACTGTCCTGGAAAATCCACAAATTTGAATATGCATCTCGGAAAAATCACAAACAATTGCGTAAGATTTACGCAATATTTGCATATAAACTACATAAAAATACACAAATTCTTAACTGACCAAACTTTTGAACAGCTCAAAATCGAATTCACGTAAAGACCCGTTGGCCGAAACTTTTGAAGGACATCTGTGCACATTGAAAAATGATGAACCCAAGAAACACTTATGAATTACGTATATCATGCATGTATCACAAAAGAAAGAAATTCATACGTGGAAAATGCGCAAAATGTACGTAGTGGCTATGTCACACGGCCTTCAGGTCTATTTAATGCAAATCAAATCAACCTTTATTTACATAGCATTTTAACAACACATGTCACTCAAAGTGCTTTGCATAAAATACAATCAAATTTAAAAACAAAATAACACAACAAACAATGCAGACAACCCCCCCCCCCCACACACACACACACATACCATGATAAAAAGAGGAATAAAATGATGAAACGTAGAGACCTGGCTTTGTACTGAAGTGGGACCCCCCCATTTAAATGTCTGGCTAACTCTAACCTGATGCCTGGTTGGCTCAAACCAGGCTTACTGATGCCTCATAAACTAAACAAAATCTATTGAAAAAAAGCAATTATTTACTGGAATGGCTGTATGTATTTTCACAAAATACTAAAATAAAAGATGGACCAAAAAAAACGTATACTCTGCGGCCTTTGAAGATGTTAAGTCAAGTCTTGTTTGCTTTCTTGGTATAAATTCATTATACTTCCTGTTAGATTTGGCATCTCTTCTCATTTCAATCATCTCATTGGTCTGGCAATGAAAATGGGAGATTTAAAATTTGTTTTTATGGTCTTTAATGCTATGTATACACTGGTCATGTGATGTGTGCTCATGATCGCGCCAAACATGGGCTCTTTAATGCGCTTTTAACATATGGTGTTCACACTAAACTGTTGCGACGCAATTCTAGCGTGTGTACTCACAGTTGGAAAAGGCTTGGTGTGAACTGTTGAAGCGGTGCAAATATTGCCAATCTTGCTCCAGGTTTTTTCTTTGACAGCTCTATTTAAATACACTGTACTTTACTCTGCCATTAAAAAGAAATTGACCCTCTTGATGCAAATGAAGATTCAAGTACTGAATAATAATCCCCTTTTAGGGTTACGGGGTTGCTGGAGCCTATCCCAGCCACTGTTGGGTGAAGGACGGGTACACTCTTGACAGGTCGCTTCTTTAACCTAGGGCTAAAATAAAGATGTGATACATTTGTTGCAACTGTTACTCTTAAACAAAACCAAGAAACCTTTAAGTATCGGGGATGTTACAGAAGAATATGCTAATAACAAACACTCTTTGACACATTGTAACTCTTTAACTGTTTATACAATCAATGTGAATCAGCTTATATCAGCTTTGTATTTATAAAAAAAGGGATGCATATCGCGCAAAGCCACTTTACTCTGCAACAGAATCAGCTGATTTTACATTGATTGCGTTTCACTTCACTACTTTAAAGTGTTGCCTGTCATGGCATGTCAGGTTCAGAATCAGCTGGAATTATGTTATTTAAGTAAAACATTGAAGAGTTATGGTAGCTGAAAGAATGTCAACACTGGAGCTTAAGCTTCGGCGTTAAAGGGTTAAAAATACATTATGATTATGTTTTTTTTAGCTGTACATCACTATTTATGCTCTCTTAACACACTGTATCCCACCAAACAGTGTTTGCTAAGCAGTTGGGCTGTTGTTCAGGAGAACAATATTAAATCATCATTAAGAGTAATGGACCTTTGTTCCGCTTTATATAGACACAGACAAACAAGTACATTGTGTAGGAAGCTTCTGGAACACAGCATCTGAGTGGTCCTTCTTTGTGTCGAGTCTCCCTTTACATCATCTCCCCTGCCACTTGAGAGGACAGCCCCCCGACCCCCATCCTTCCTCTTCCTTAATTCACCCTCAGAGCACAAAGAGGGACGGAGTCGGCCTGAGTAATTTGGATAATAATTATCTCTCCGTTTAGTGCCAGCTGGGTGCCTGAGAAGGTCAGGGAACAGCATGACGACAGGTTTTATCTTCATGTTGGTGCTGGCGTCCATATGGCGGCAGACAATAAGAAAAGGCTTTGGCCCTGGACATAGCAACATGGCACGGGACAGCTCCCACTGACAAAACACAATGACACACTGAGCCGGCGATTGCCGCGGCGGACCACAGACTTGCCACACTGGTTGCAAGCTGAACAGCTGATGACAGAGGGAGGCAGAAAAGTGATGGAAAATGACAAGAAAATCTGTCAAATCTAGTAAAACCCTTGTCCCATTCAGGACATCAATGGTTGACTTCTTGTTTGAATGGAAGCAGCGAAGAGGAGGCTAATAATTTATGAAGTTGACCTTGACCTCTTCATTGAAAGGCTACCTATTGGAGTTCATTTGGTAAAAGCTCAAGGCTTGATGAAAAGATGTGAACATTAAGAGGTTAAAAGTCCCTCTTCCTTTCTGCTCATTGTGCTGCTCTTTCTTCAGCCACCTCTCCGACCTTACTGTTCGCTGGGTTACCATGGCACCAGAATCCCTGTAGACATGCAGCCAGAGCTCCATAAATCACTTTTTTTCTTTCACTTTGTAGAACTCCTTAACATCTCTATTCATTATAAGCTTTAGATGAATCTTTCTTTTTGAAGACCTTTCATTGGTCAGTATGTCCTGAAAAAAGGTTGGGGTTTGTGAAGTATGTATTTGTTGAAGTTTATAAATACCCCAAAGCTCAAATAAAACAATTTTTAAAATGTTTTTTTCAAAGATTTCCGATTGAATTCTCAATTGTTTAATTTGCCATGTGGAAATTTCGAGAAAAAATGTACCATTTTTTCCACGCCCTAAGGCACACTTTACATCCTTTTTTTCCCAGTGTGCCTTAAATTGATGATTATTGTGGTTCTGCTTACTGGTGTTGAAGCGATTTTGAGAGATGGATGGTGCTTTGTCAGTCTGTTTTGTTTTTTTACGAGTTGCAAACATGGTTTAATGGTATTGTAAATACTCTAACATGGCTAATGTGTTGCAGTGTTGGACTGTGTTTTTATTACGTGGTATGAAGAAGTTTGGAAGTTAGCGTAGTCTTGGTAACGATTATTTTAGGGGTGTCAGTCTGTTTGTTTACATGTTGCAAACTAGGTTGGGAGTTACAGGTTATGTGAAAATACTAACATTGCTAACCTGTAGCATGCAACAAACAGGTTTTGGTGTTTCTGTGAAGGCAGTTAATATAGTCTGACTGACTGGTGGACTCATTTCTGACTCTTTTGTCTCACTTAATGCGCTGTATAGTTTGGTGCACCTTATACATGACATTGATTTGAGAATAGACCATTCAATGACAGTGCGCATTTTAATCTCATGCACAGTGAAAAATACGCCAGTTTAAAATCCATATCATTTGTTGATTGTCAATCCTTTGCAGCAAACCAATATACACCTATCATTTTTCAAAGATGGAAAAAGCCCAAATTCTTCTCCTCTTGTGTAATTTTCCTTTTAAAAAAAAGTGGTTTTAATTTAGTTAAAAGGGTAGCTGGCAGGTCCTGGTTGAACGATTCATTATTCATGAAGCAACTAGCTTTAGAGAAGACCTGTAAAAATACTGAGGCCCTGTAAAGAAAACAAGCCCAAAAAAGCCTTCTCCAGGCAGAAACAAATTTTTAGTAGAAGTCACGGATGCAGATCGTGACTTTATCTCATCCCACAAAGGAAACATCTGAAGGCGCTTGGACCGCTCAGATATCATGCCTAACCCTTGTGCTATCTTAGATGACCCCACCCTTACATTGACGTGTTCTCCCTACCATGACAAAGGTGGATAAAAGTGGAAAGATTTCATTGACACAAGTGAGGACCACAAATCATTGAAGAAAAAAGGTTCAGAGCACTGCCTAGTCTAGTGGGTCTAGATGACCCAACTCCCAATGTTAAAGTGCCTAGCATAGCACAAGGGTTACAGCCTCTAAGTCTAAAGAGACGCCACTTTAAGGAGCAGTTTTAAAAGTGTCCCTTTGATCTGCAGCCTGATGGAGGAGATGACTTTAACAACATTGGGGAGCTTCAGTTTCTAACATCAGCTGCATGTTTCAGACTTTGGCCCGAGGGATTTATAAGATATCTATGTGCCACCAAACAAGACTTGACTAGGTGAAAATCCTCCCTATGGAATGAATCTTTGCTTTGCCTGGGTTTTTGGTTTGTGCGAGATATGTAAATGGCATACATGCTAAAAAGTGTATAATTGTATAGTGCTTTACTACCTTCTTTGAAGGCCCAATACTGTCTAAGAAAGTAGTAGTACATTCATTGTCCCATTCATACACTAATGGCAGCACAACTGCCGAACACTGGCGTCAACCTATAACCACCAGGAGCAATGTGGGGGGGTTCAGTGTCTTGCTCAAGGACATTTCCACACATGGATGGGCAGGGCGAATCTTCCAATTCACCAATCAGAGGTCAACCACCCAACCTCTGCACCATGGGCATTTTGATTGTTGAGTTCAATGTTACTTGACTCTTAACTGAGAGGATAAAAAGATAAAAATAATATTTTTTGTTATTTAAAATTTACTATTATGCTACGTACACACTAGCCATAAGCTGCACGTTCAAGAATGTGCTACACTTTAGGCATATGATTTTCACACTGGACTGCTGCTCCCTGAGACTAGCACATGTACTTACAGTTGGAAGAGACTTGGTGCGAATTGTTGAAGTGGTGTAACTCTTGTGAATCTTTCTCCAGGCTTTTTCTTTCACAGCTCTATTCCTATACATAAAAGACTTGGTGTCATAGAATTCCAGCCGGGCACAAATCCCTATTACTAATTCCTCCTTCATGATCAAGTTTCAAACAGTTGGCACTTCCATCATCATTACCCAATCCAAGTACCTGATTGGTTGAAGTTCAACTGGTTCAGCTTTCAACACACATTCTGTGACCCCGCATTTATTACACAGAGCCAGAAATTAAGCAAAAAACTTGCGTAGCGACATGAGAACCTAAGGTTTTTTACCCCAGAAGCCAGAAACATGTATAAACATGCTTTTTCATAGACCTTTAATTGGAAGTGACCAATTGATTGTGTGTTTCCGATGCCTGTGTGAACGTAGCATTAGAGATTGGTTAGACATCAGAAGTGAAAAAATGGCTGTTCTTTTTTGCAATTTCCTTTCTTCAAACATAGTAATCTAAAAGCTATGAGAAGATTTAAAATTCAATTCAAACCTTTTGAGTTTTTTGGCTAATTAAGTTTCTCAATTTACAAATCGTTTTCAGAGCTTACTTTTTACAGTGTAATAATTTCAGGTTCTACATTTTTTTTCATAGCTAATACATGGTAATCTAAACGCAATGAGAAGTGATCACAATAATAAAAAGATGTACATTTGATTAGTAATGGTAATTAAAAGTACACTTTTAAATGATGACTGTTGTGTGTTAATCAGGACAGTAGTGATGTTAAAGGCCTCAGAAGTTCTTTAGTTTATTTTTTTAAACTTCTGTTTTCAAATGATTGAAAACATCAAAGTCTGCTTTAAAAACAGTACCAGTAAAGTACATACTTCCCAGGATGAGACTTTTCTCATTTTTCTACCTTTGTTCTATTCAGAAATGTAATGTGAAAAAGCCCAGAAGTCACAACTAGAATAATCTGGATGTTAGAAAGTATTGGTTCTATTGGAGCAACAGTTACAACAGTTTGGAAATCGTCCTCATGGGGTATACAATTTTGGCTCATGATAGGGTAAACTATCATAACTTTGGCAAAAGTGAAAAATGCCAGGTTTCCTTTCTAGACTTTGCCAAAGACATGATGCAAAAATAACTCTTCAGAGAGATTCTGGATGGGCCACGTAGACCAAAGGATGAATAAGAACTGCCGAAGGGCAATAAGATATATCCATGAAACACTTTCATGGGGTAATTTTATTGGTGGTGATTGAAATATAAGGGTTTTCCAATAAATGTTTGAATATTTCTTAACAGTTTTGCCATTCATCAGTAGAAGCACCTGCAGATTTTTGTTTATTTCTCTATAACGAATGTACTGTTTTATATACATAGGGAGTTTCTTCTATCCCTATAGACTGTTCCAATCTAATATCTAAAGCTAGAGCTTTGTGTTACCAATAGCATTGGGCATCTTTGATTTTTTTTTCATAAAACTTATTTCGGGATACATTTTTTCCTTCAAAACCGCGCCCTTTCCTTTTTTTTTTTTTTTAAAGATTGAGATCCTGTGAGCGCCAGCCAATTGGCAGCACCGGTTTAGTAAGAGCTGCCATTAAACATTGAAGTTGTGGCCTCTCGTTTACACTTTAATCTGTTTTCTCTGGCTTTTCATCTCCCTCATTAATCTTTACAAGAACCCAGTGTTTGGCACCAGTTGAGTTTTCGCCATATTTACTAGTTTTAAAGGCCTGCTAGAGCTATTTTGAGACCTCATTGGTCTTGATCGGCGCGTATGTGAAAAGCATGAACTTTAAATCTTTTGTTTTTTCATTTGGTCTCATTTGGACAGTTTATGGGATCTTGGTGAAACACCACCACATGCCTTAGGTTGATTTCTCAGTTGACCTTCTATCAAAGACATACAAAAAAAGAACTGTTGGTTCCATTCCTCTTCAGCTAACTTTGATAGGAATGAGGCTTTTTAACAGCTTCATTTTAAGACATAAAACAAGACTTCATAAACATCTAATGGTGGGTCAATAAAAACAACAAAATATTACCCAAAACCAAACATCTAAGATTCTGCTCAACCACATTAATTAACATTGTCACTTTTCATATGATTACAACCAAGTTATTTATAGGTCTCATCCTTCAAGCATCTGCCACAACACAACCATGCACAAGAAGACACCCCGCCACAATAAAAGACCATGAGCCAGAGCAGAGCCAATTTACTCATTTAATGTATCACATCTTTATTATCCTTGAAGCCACTAATTGCACTTATAAAGGAGAATACAGCTGCTGGGAATTTCATCTTAATAGATCCATCTTCAGTCTGGTGCCTTTAGTCCTCAGTAATATGTTGAAATGCACACGGGGACTCATAAAAAAGAGTGGAGATCTAAAACAAACCTCGTGTCTTTTATTAGTCTCATTTTGTGCTGTTATTGTGTTGTGCCATTATAATTGAACTAGTAATTGCATCTTTAGGTCAGTGTTTCAACACACTACAGCTCTAAATTCACAGAACCAGTATGGGGTGTGAAATTGGCATATTAGGTTTTACTTTGAAAAATGAGTACGTTCATTTCAGACTTCACTCTGATCCAAATTACTAACTCATATCCATGGCATGAGCACTGGTCGCATGCACAAGAAAGTGTGTTTTATCATACCTGGAGGATATGTTTTAACTCAGCAGGTTGAGCTCTACCAAAGACCTCCATTGTCCTCGTCTCTACTGAGAATTCTCCAAGCTGTAGCCTGTAATTAAAGGGCTCACTCCTGTTTAATGCCTTTGTTCCCATGCTCTCCCCACCCCCACAGATCTATACAGGGGGTTAAGGATAATTCTTTTTGTTTTTTTGTTAGTGGTTGTGTGATACACATCTGTGTGTAAGCTTGTGTGTGTCAGTATCTTAATTCGGCTTCGACTCGCCGGTGCATTCATTCACACATCATCCACCGTGGCTGCCATCTGTGGGCGAACCCACGACCGCGTGGTCCCCTTTGTCAGCCTGAGGGGCTTATCCCCTCAAGCTTGTCTGGGACTTTAAGAACGCCCTCTGCCTGCCATCTTTACCCCCTTT
Source organism: Oryzias latipes (assembly GCF_053564925.1). Lineage (NCBI taxonomy): Eukaryota > Metazoa > Chordata > Actinopteri > Beloniformes > Adrianichthyidae > Oryzias > Oryzias latipes. The sequence continues at coordinate 12,332,786 of NC_136256.1, read as the reverse complement.
AACCACCTGAAGATGACTGTTTTTCATCTGTACCTTCCCCTCCCTGTAGATGCTGTAGTTCTCTATGCTACAAAACAACCAACCTAACCTGTTATTAACAAATTAAATGAAAAGACTAGCTGACAATTAAAGTTTAGCTCAAGGTTTAGCTTTATTACTTGAAGAATTTGACCTCTTTATGTCTTTAAATGTGCATGCTTTCCAAAGTCATCACTGTTTCTAAAGAGACATGACAATGTGACATATGGTATTTTCCACACTATAAGGTGCACTTTTTTTGTCTTTCAAAAACAATGGTGCCCTTGTGTGTCTGTTTGATTTGTTTTTTTTTACATATTCCTAAAAAGTTTGGGAGTTAGCAGAGTAACAGTAATGGTTGTTTTGGAGGTATAAGGCTGTTTTTTATACTGGTTGCAAATAAGATTGTTACAGGTTATTGTGAATATGCTAATTCAGCTACTGTTTCTAATGTGGCTGATGTGTAGATTGTTACAAATAAGTTCTAGAGTTACTGTGAATGCAGTTCATAACGTCTGACTGACTGATGGACTTATCTCAGACTCTTTGTCTTGCTTGATGCGCCTTGGTGTGCCCTATATATAACATGTGTTTGAAGACAGACAATTTATTGGTGATGCACCTTTAAATCCCGTGTGCCCTGGACTACAGAAAATGAAGGAAAAGATTCTCATGGCAGAGACTCTTCTTTACTCCCTTCTTGCTCTTTTTAAGACTGTGTTTATGCTGAGTTAGAGGCAATTTAGTCTACTCTGGAGATTAAAGGAGATTACCAATGACCTGCTTTATCATGGCAGCTCATTTTGGGGAAAGTCCAACTGTCACTTTCTTTTTAGTACAAACAAAAATGGCGCCTTTGTTTAATACAAAATGCATTTTTCTCGTGAAAAATTCCTGATCTGTTAAATGATGTACAGAAACATGATCAGATCTCAGCATGCTAACCGAAACCCAATGCTGGGACAAAGTTACACCTAATCTAGACCCTGAACCTGAGGAAAAAGACAAAAATCTAAAAGAAACCCAGTAAGTAGAACACATTAGTAAAGCTCTGCAGCAGTACAGACTTATATACTTTTTATGTCCCCTAACATTAATCGCCTCTTTGTTTGGACAGCACATTAGGTATTGTAGTTGCCTGTATGTCTGAACAGATACATTCTATTTAAAATATGATGTGACTTATGCCTTTGGATGGATGGATGGATGGATGGATGGATGGATGGATGGATGGATGGATGGATGGATGGATGGATGTTGTGTTGTCCTGAGCACTGACTGCTTTCCTTCACACCTCATTTTCTCAAAGAGATCTGAGTTTATGTATGTAATCCAATTATCAACGAATGATCTCATTAGAGCTGACTAACAGCACCCAGCAGCATTTTTGATACCGTCATTGACTGCCACTGCTCCTGATTAGCATGTCAGTCATCAGAGAAGTCATGGCAGCATTTATGCTGATATGAGATTACAATCCCAGCCAGTGGGCTTGTTTGTGTATGTTTATGTCGATGCGAAGGTCATAGTCTTAGAATGAGAACGGGAGGGGTCTACCAGCTGTCAAATGGACTTTTTGATTGATTGATCGCTGATGCTAGATGATGGATGGATGATCCTAATAAGCTGGACGACAAGCATGTAGAGTTTGCGTCTGACTTCAGGGGGTTAAAGAATCACTCAGCCTTCATTAGGAAGAAGAAATCGCAGTGTCGATAGATCACGGCGATGACAGACTAACATTGTGTCTGGCTGCATTGATAATGATGTCATGAATAAGGGGGGTCACAGGTCGGAGGGGCATTAACATATGTAATCCTCTCTGAGGGTGATGGGAGATAGCAGAAGTGGACGGACTCCATCTTTAGAGGCTCAGTTTTATTCAAAACTGCTTTCAAATTGGGATTAATATATTCCTACAATGTTCTCAAATTGTTTATATTCCGTTTCTTTGTTTGGTACATTTTTTTAGTTGGTATGAATCCCCCTTTTGTCTTTTTGTCCCACCATCTGCCATCATCTGCCAACTCCAAATTGATTTTTCGGCTATATTGGTGATTTAGATTAAAAGTATTTCTTCGCCCTTTTCTATCCGAACGGCTATTACCAAGTGCCACGACCCTTGACCCCTTCCGTCTTTTATCTTGTTGGGTTTCCTAACAGGGGTGTAAGTCTTAATCCAGTAATGGAAGCAAAGCAGCCGGGGCAGCTCCAAACGTCGGAGGGTGGGTTAAAAAAAGGGGGCGGGGAGGAGGGAGAGGAACCTAAACTCTACTTAACCTTTTTTATTAGCTAAATTCATTCAAACCACCAAGTCATAACCCTATGTTATAGCCAATCTTAACGTCTCTACTAAAAAATCAATTCCCTAAAAAAAAAGTCTTGGAGTCCACGTCTTTCCTTCTGCCTTATTACACTTGCTGTAAATATTGTTATTTTAAGTGTCTTAGGCTACAGTTGAGCTTTGAACGACTGGCTTCCCGCTGCGCCTCTCTTGTTAAATATGCATTGAGGAAATAGTGGCTGCACAGGGGGTGGGGGGAAGAGAAGGCTTGGGGGTTGGGTCTTGGTGGGACAGCAGGGAAAGCAACGCAGGGCCAGTGTGAATTATTTACTGTTGGCTCACGGTTCACCTGCTGAGCGTCAAACTCTGACATTTGGAAAGGGAGCGATCGGCTGCATTCAGCACAGTGTGACGTTGAGCTGAAGTAAATGAGATTCCTTACAGGTGTAAACCCTGTCGGAGGAACCCGGGAGCCCCCAGCGGCTTTTCTGCTCTGCTTGTTAGGGACTAAAATAGGAATAAAATGTGCTACCAGAATAACCAGAATGGAGAAACAAACCTTTTCTGATGAGTAGGCTCATGTAAAATGATGCAGCAGATGTCAAATGATATATCCCCGAAAGCGTTTGCACTATATGGTCAATACATCACTGTTTCTTGGCTGTCTTTGAAATCTAGCATTAGCTTTTCATTATGGGTAACCATTGGCACTCTATCGTTTAGGCAACATGCTGGAATAGCAAACTGGATCTGCATTTTTATATCTGCTCCTTTCATTTGGAAAAAAAGTTTGCATTTATTCAAATGAAACCCTTATGTTGTAGCTTCAGCTCATATTCAGTTTACAAATTTCCATTTTTAGTGCACTCTCTCAAACATAAGTTCCAATGAAGGTCACTTTTATTCATTATTCCTCATATTTTTTATCTCGTCCTCTATTCATTTTAGAAATTACAGCCTGACAAAGCTCTGTTTTTGCCTCCTGCTCTACAGCTCCATTACCGGTCTTTTATCTCTCCTTAAATAGAGGAAATGCAATTAAATATATTTTAGACATGCCAACATTTCTTCAAAAACACATATTTTGTAACATTAATCTAGTGAGTTCTACTTAACCTTTGTGCTATCTTAGATCAGTGTTTTTCACACTAGTGTGCCGCGGGAGATGGTCAAGTAGGAAATTTCCCTCATTAACTGATCTAAAAACATTTCGCATCTCCAGGAAATCAGCTCTTTGTTCATCCAAACAGGCCCTGATAAAACACTGAGTAGTTAGGACTATAAAAGATCTTAAAATTACTTTTTCTTTGTGTTTATTTGATTCTATTAAAGACATTTTAATAAGAATGACGGTACCGCGATTTGGCTGCAGCTAAAGCCGTTTGCTAGCTCAGAGACGCTAGTCTTTCTGCCCTTTTGCGGCAGTTTTCAAACTACATCTCCCATGATGCATTGGGTTAAAGGAACAGCGTCTGAGCCTACAATGAGTCGTCCTTAAACGTCCTGAAACCAAAACAAACACACATCAAACCGTTTTTGAATTTTCTAACTTAACTTTTGTTTCATCTTTTAGAAAAAACAGCTGCAACTTCCTGCTTTTTCTGCCACAATTATCACAAAAATGCACGTGAGATGGGGGGGGGGGGGGGGGGGGGGGGGTTGTCGATCAATACAGACTGAGTTTTTTTTTTTTGGATGCTGGTGTGCCGCGGGGTCTTTGTCAAGGTTAAAGTGTGCCGTGGCTCAAAAAAGGTTGAAAAACACTGTTTTAGATGACCCCACCCTTACTTTGACATGTTCTCCCTACCATGACAAAGGTGGATAAAGGTGGAAAGATTTCATGTTGTCCTTAGACACCAGTGAAGATCACAAATCATTGAAGAAAAAAGCTTCAGAGCACTGTTTAGTGGGTCTAGATGACCCAACTTCCAATGTTAAAGTGCCTAGGATAGCACAAGGGTTACAGCTATAGTCAGATGCCCCCATGCCTCCATACAAAAGTTTACTTATATGGATACAACTGGTTCTTGGGTTGGTCTGGCCCGTGAAATAAGTTGATAAACCAGTTCTAGGCCCTGAACGCTGGAAACTGACTGTTCCTATATATATTATGGAGGTTTACTGGAGTCCTTGCACCTCAGCCGCCAGTGTTGTAACTTAAGTATGAATTTTGTGATATCAACACAAACAGGAAAGGAAGAAAAAACTTCAGTAATGGTGCATATCACTGCACTTTGAAGTTTTCAGTACAATTAGTTCTTGGAAGGGTCAAAGAGATCGTTGAAGAACGTACTATATTCTTCATCTTTTTCTGGCCTTTTTTCCCCTCGTGAAAGGCCCTCTGTGGGTTTTTTTTTTTTTTTAGCCAGAGCTGGGCTATTTCTGCATTATTCACACTAGGGGAACAAAACCAAGATGAACAGTACACCAGAGGCCAGCCATGCTGGACAGCCGGCTGGAGGGAGCAGCTCCACAGACGCAGTTTCCTTCCCTTTGCTAATCAGAGATCCAAGCCCCCTAGTCACGGCACCGCCACAGCCTCAGCATGCGTCCCAGATGATGGTCTCTTAAGAACCCCAAGGACCCCATATGGGCTGATTTGGAGTCTAAAAAGAAACCATGAATACACATTCACACAGCTCTACTTCTCCAATCTAGAAGTGGGGTGCTTTATGCTGGCAGGGCGCCACGATCGGTGCATCAGTCACAGGAGGACATGAGTGAAGTCAGAGCCTGACAAATCCAGGGTATTATCAGACCTTTGTCCAGCTTGCAGCTGTCACTTACCAGGCTACTGAGAGAGGATGGGGGGGGCAGAAGGGAATTCATGACCTATCCCCAAAACCACAAAGGGGCAGGGAAGCATTTAGAGAGAACACATGGGAGGCAAAAGAAAGAACTAATCTGAGTTTAAGAATGAACTGTAATGAATGCAGTCGATCCACTTAAAATTCCTCACCTATTTTTTTTTTAAAGAAACCATGGATAGGCTGAGTTTCTCTGAAGACTCCATAAACTCGTCTTCCATAAATGACCCACTGAAATCCAGATGTAATCTTTTCCTATCATCCCGGTACGTCCCAAAGGCTGTCCCCCACCCCCACCCCCAAAAAAGCCTCATCTTTTTGGTCTTTGAGATAAATGAAAGTCTCCGGGGTGATGGAATAAAGATGAGCTAAGCCTTTGACTTGATGCAAGATCGCCATAGGGCCAAACGTAAGACGTCTTCCCTCCTTGTCTGCTGCATGGAGATACTGGAGCCAGAGGAAGAAACCAGATAATCTGATAGAATTTCAATCAACATCGATCAGATAAAAATAACAGAATGTCTGCTTTAAAGTTACGCTCAATCTCAAGCAGTTCAGCCCTTTTCAATTTACTTGGAAATAACTCAACTTTTGAAATTTCACCCTCTGCAACCCCATCGCTCCACGATCCTTTCTGTTTGAGTCTGGCCTCCAAGTATGCTCATATGATGCACCTTATATGGAGAGTGATTGGATTACTCATTTATTAGCCAGTGGCAGGCTTCAGAGGGCATGTAGAGACTCAGTGTGACTTTAATCCACCAGCAGAAGCAAAATAGGTGGAGTATGGCGTAGTTTGCATCTTGGGCTTAAGCCTTGCGGTCGGAAAGACATCTGCCAAATCCTCCTGGATCAAAGGATGACTATTACACAGACAGGGATCCGCGTAGCCCCAGCTGCAGCTTTAGAGTGCTCATGACCTCTGTCAACAGGCCCCCCGTTTGAAAAGCACAGGTGGGTTTGACGGAGGGGGGTGGGGGGGTGTCAAACATGTGTGCGGACATAGACAGATTCTAAACATTGGTCCAATTGTTGCACAAAATATGGTCATTTTATGCTGTTTGCAGGTATTTTTCCAGTTATTTCAAGAACATTATGAAAGGTGTGTTTATGGGGGGGGGCAATGTAGTGGGAGCAGAAACGTACATTAACATTCCTGGTCCTTTCTAAAGGCTTTCAGATAAGCTATAAATAAAAACGGCGTGGCCCACTCAAATCAAAACTTTTTTTAAACATGTTTTTCTGGAATGTTTCTGATGATGGAGGACATTTATAAAGAAAATTAGGCTTAAAATTGCATTTCTGAGTATTTCTTTATGCAAAATTGTTGTAAATCAAGAGCAGACGGACAAAAATGTTGTTTTAGAAAGATTGTATTTGTGTTGTAGAAAATCCACTGGGCTGGCAACAAGCTCCCTTCTAGACGAATAGATCTATGTTCCGCTTTGTTTTCCTCCAGTTTCCATTGGCTCAAAATTGTACAACTGGATAACACTAACATCACCTGTTAATTTTGTTGTAGTGTTAGTTTGGGGTTGTAAAGGGCAGTAAGCTAGCGAGAGAGAGTGTAAACAGATTGATGATGGGAAATGGGGACAGACTCACTTCACACCAACAACTCAGAGGTTAATGCCTAGAAAACAATACTTTCAAATTTGGACTAAAGATGGTTCAATTATATTTTAAGGAACCCTTTTGAAAATAGATCAACAAATGATTTGAGTGAGACTTTATATGCAAATATGAGGACACGATGAAAGACCAAACCATTTACTTTCTTTATTTGTACTTGCTAGAAACTCTAATTGTCAAGGGTTGACCTTTTACCAACAGAACAAAAATGCTCCCCCACATTATCCATGATTACATTCTGGGAAAAATACAATTTTCCACTGGCCTACATTTGACTTACACAGCTGTGGTACAGACGACAAACCTCAATTTACTTAACATACTTGGAGCTAATTCACAACAAGACTTATTCCAAGACAAACACTACTTATAACACATTAAAAAGCCTTCTCTGACAGTTAACCCTTTTCACATTGCTTCTTTGGCGCACATATACCTAAGACGTCCTATTACTTTTGGAAATTTGCCTACACTGTTATTCTCCATATCTATACCTCATCGAGAGGCCAAAGTATAGAAGAAAAACGTAATAGTTCACGGGACACAGACTTGTTTGTTTGTCAGCCTTTTATTTGTTTCTGCATTCACTTTTTAATGCTTTATTTTTAGCGTCTCTGCTCACACGTGTCGGCAAATTTAAATTTAGCATACAGACAACATCAAAGCCATGCTGACGGACAAATTCTACTCCTCAGAGCGTCTGCGTGTTGGCACTGATGTTTTTAGCTTGACAGGAGTGACACTTTCCATACTTTCTTTGACCGGGACAAAACAAATGATTCCTCTACATGTTTTCTGAAACGGATAAATGGAAAAAGTGTGCAATTATATGCAGGTTTTTTTGCAGCTCAGGAGGAATTTACTTGTATAAAAATGTTTGCAGCTATTTGGAAGACTTTCTAGTCAGTTCCAATGATTTTAATGAGTGATTCCCTCCTTGAGGAGATGTTTTAATGGTGCAAATTTAAACTTTTCTTCATTTTTTTTCCCTTATTGCTGTTATTATAGTACTTGTATTTAAGTCTCAATAAAAAATGAATTCCTTCACAGGTGACACAATTTATAAGCTGTGACATTTGATGCATCAATAGCGGATAGGTCGACTAATTATGTCCACATGCTGCTGAAGCACCGGATAGTCCTCAACAAAAACAACAGAATCCATTTTTCTATCGTGCAGAAACTGCTGGTTCTCATGGTGTAGAATAGCAACTGAACATTTTATTTAAGATATTTTATTGTCTTAAGTTAACTCCTTTGAAGCCTGTATTTACTTTCAGCAATGAAAAGAAGAAGAAAAAATCACTTTTGTCTTTCCCTTAAGTAGATGTTTAATTAAGTTAATTTTGGAGCCAATGTAGTATGATGCATATTTGCATAAAATGGTGACAAAATGTTCATCAGAGACCATCTGGATGATCCAGAGGAGGATTGGGAGAATGGCATGTGGTCAAAAAGGCCAAAATGGAAATATTTGCTATAAAGCACCATAAAGCATGGGGGTGGACAATGAATCCGTATTTAGGAACAGATGAACGGGGTCAAGTATGATGAGATTTTGGTCAGAAACCTCCTTCCATCAAAAGCACTGATGATGAAACATAGCTGGCTCTTACAGCAGGGTTAAGGTCATCCCAAGGTGATCCCAAACACATCGCCTGGGCAACAAAAGAGGGGCTACTTATAAAACCTTTCAAGGTTGAGTAGTGGCGTAGCTGGTCTCTGGACCTCAATCCAATCCAATAGAGAATCTTTGAAAGTTCAAAGTCTGTGTTGCCCAGTAACAGCCCTAAAACGCCACATCTCTTGAGAAGATCTGCATGAAGGAATGGACCAAAATGGCAGCAATAGAGTGTGAACCAACTGAAGATCTACAGGAAACCTTTGACCTCTGTCAATGACAACCTGGGTCACATTACAAAGTAATGAGGAGAACTTTAGTTGTTGACCAAATACTTAGTTCATGCAGCAAAATGCATTTTTTTAAATAATAAAATGGGATTTTCTTGATTTTTTTTCTCTCTATCTCTTCCAGTTGATGTTTCTATGGTGCAGACTTCTACCATCTTGTCAAGTAATCTTAACTAAATTAGTGATGGACAAATACTTTTTTTGTCCCTCTGTATGTAAATTAGATGCTGTTGAAGTATCTCAAAGAATCCTATGGGGTGGATGGAGAACCTATAGAAGAAAGCCCCACAGATAAATTAGATACTAAACAGACTGCCTTTGAACTACCATGAAAAATGTACCCCCGATAAATCCCACCCTCAATCCAGACCCCCACGCGATGCAGTTTCCATTTGCAGAGCTTTGAAAAAAAGATATTGAAATGATATGCTTCTAATTCTTTCATTTGCTCGAAAACTCATCTTTTTTAATGCCACGCCACCAACCACCAGCACATATTTAAAGATTATTATACAGACTGTTTCTTTTCCATGGCACTTCAATGTGTCACTGGGGCAATTGGTGCTTTTTTGCAGTTTGTCTATTTACATTTTTTTTTGTTCCAGAAAAAGATGTATGGATCCTAAGCTGCTTCTTATTTCCCCTCGATTTATGACGTTGTCATCGTCTTAAATCACTGGGGAGGAATTTGCCCCACTATTTTTTGCAACATTGTCTTATTGACTCTTTGTTCACACAAGTTCCCACCACAGACTTGGAGCCGGACAGTGATTGATTTAACTATTGCAAACCATCAATACTTTTCCTTGTACTCTTCCTCCTGCAGATTGGCTTGGGAGCTTCGCCAATCTTGGATGCATCGAGGTTTTTGAATAATTCCAAAGATCATGTCACATTTTCCTCCAGAAGATTTTACATAGAAGAAATCAAAGCCTTCTTAATAATTTCAAGCCTTTCAGATCCTCACAGTCAAGAAAAAGCCCAAATTATTACTCTTCCACCACCGTGCTTGACCGTGCATATGAGCTATTAGTTATTCATAGCTTGCGGAATAGTTGGCAATAAATCACAAAATAATTTTTATCTACGTTTGTGATTTGGTTTTTACTTCTTAAGTTATAGGTGTGTTCTATTTTTCAATAGTGACTACATTCTTAAAACACTTGGGTTATTCATGTTAGGATCTATTTTTGGGCTGCTTTTTAGAGCAAAACTAATTTTTAAAATTATAATGGTTTTGTTGTAACCCGAGTTGTGTTTTTTCCCCAGTTTTTTTTTTAACCTATTCTCTTTTTAACCTCAAAGATGGGATAGAGTTTTTAGTGTATAAATCTTGCTCCTTTTTTTTCAATATGTGCATAATAGTAGTAGCTTGTGTGTATTATCCAGTTTCCTTACACAAGATTTTAAATCTTAAGCCCCTTAGGACTTCTTCTGGGTACTTTGGGTTCTGCACTAATTTGTCTTTTCCAAAACTTTATTGTAAACTCTGAACTGCTTTTATTGTGAAAGGAAGACAAAGTGGTGTGATAAACGAATTTGAATGTGCAAGACATTTGTGTGGCTTGTAACTACAATTGAGTAATTACGGGTCTTTGACATTGCATTTTCAATTTTAACAAGCCTCAGATAAATAGAGACGGATCATTGATTTTGCAATGAACAACAATAAAAGGGGCTCACCATCAGCCCACGCCGTAAAAGCTGAGGCTAGCTCACACCCTAGTGAGCCACTTAATAGCCCGCATCCAAAAGGGGCTAATGCACGGCCCCTGTGCTCCCACATGTATAAAGCTATGGTGATCAAATGGGGTATAACTAATACAATTGATTTTGATCAGCCAGTACGGATAACACGGTAACCATGTGGCCCCCACCCTTTGAGTGCTAATCGAGAACATGATTCAAGTTCCATGCATCCTTTTTGAGCAGCTATTTATTGTGCTTTTAATGAAGCTTGATTGGCAGCATGTCCCAGTGCCCATTATCATCAGAGGAATGTGCTCAGCTTGGTCGGCAATTATCCCCGTAATTGTGCTCGGAATCCTCTGGGCCCAAACATGCAGTCGCTTCCCTGGCCGGCATTGCCACCTGTGGACGTTCCTGTGGAAAGCTGACAGGTTCCTGTATGAAGAGTCCATTTTCAGAACCGCGCCGTCTTCCCTTGTTCCTCATTTCATGCACCTGTGCTTCTCTGCTCTCAATCTTCCTGGCTATTACAGTTACTTTGTCCTGGCTGACTTTGTTTCTTTGGCTCTTTGCACATGCTCTTGATTAACCTTTCCCTTTTTTTACTCAGCTTCTGCGCCATGAACCCCCGCCTCCCTGCCTTTCCTACTTTTATCTGCTTGTCCTTTTCTCACCCTATCCATTCCTTTCCCATCCCTGAGCTTCCATCCCCGTCCAGCACAAATTCCTAACCTTTGGTCCCTTTCATCCCTGTGGTATGCATAAATGTGGGCGTATTATCAATCCTGTTCTCTCATCATAATTATGCGTTTTGTCATGTGCAGCCTCTGTGGCTTGTGATAAAAGGGGAGCCTGATTAAGTTGAGGGAGAACTATTGATTCCTATTGACAGAGCCCTCAAAGGGCTTTAATGAAGAAGATGTAAATGAGGGTTTTCCATTGCGTTTAATGACTGCGTACCACAAAGGGCCGCCATTCTTTCGCTCTCCAAAAGAGACATGCGTCCCTCACAATGGCCGCACAAGGGACACATTTACCACTCCGAGATGTTTGGGCATGCTAAGAGGAGGGAGAAAAAAATGTGCAGAGATGCCAGTCACACATCATGGTTGTTGGACCAAACCATTTAGAGGGTGATCCCTTCTGTCACGCACATTTAAAAGAGAGAAAAACAGCAACTGTATCAACATGCTGTTGTTCTTGTGTTCCAATTTTTATCAATGAGCGCCGCTCACTGAAAAATGCCAGCCGTAATAAGAATTTACCTCATCTTTTGTACTGTTTGTCCCTTTTTCCAGCACTCAGATGACTCCCAGTAACCACGACCGGATACAAAGGTTGAGACATGAATTTCAGCAGGCCAAGCAGGAGGAGGACCTAGACGGCCATAAGCGCTCATACAGCTTTAACCAGCCCTGGGTGAGTGTCCTGTCAAAGACGTTAGGGCAGTGGTGCGCCGCGTGGACAAGACAAATGAACCCAGCAGCCACCATCTTTGTTATTTTCTCTTTATGTCAAAATTTGATGTAGTTTCTGCAGAAAGTTCCACTTTTATTAACAGATGAGATGTAATGTAAGTCAAAGTCAAAGTCAAAGTAAACTTTATTGTCAATTTCTATAATGTTTTCACACAGATAGAAATTGAAATTCCGTTTGTCTTCAAACTCCAGTCTAAACGGGGAATTTAACTTCAAATTACAGAATAAAATAGAATAAGACCAAAAAATAAGGTGACTATAAATAGAAAAAAATGGAGTGACTGTAGTATAGTTCTTCATTTTTTTTTTACAGCACCAGTGGACTGGTGGAAGGTGCAGTTCAGTGCTGATGAGGTAGATGACGTCTGTATGTCAGAGTTCAGCAGAGCAGGGGGGCAACGGGGAAACAAGAGGGGAGGGGGGGCAGGGCCAGGGGAGAGTTCAGCTTCCTGACAGCCTGGTGGAGAAGTGGAGAAGTCCTTTGCAAACTTGACAAAACATTAAAAAAATCTTACAAGTAAAGAACAGAACTCTGGACCAACAAGGTATACTTTAAATATCACAGTAAATGCAAGAATACAATTGGTTTGTTGAGTTTTTTGTTCAGATTGACTGGTCACAGCAAGTTAAATCCTCATAAGGTGTTTTTTTTTCCTTTAAAGCAGTGGCGGAGCTAGAACATTTTCAATGGGGGCTACTATGCCGTGTAGGTGTCTGGGGGGCCCTGGATGCCACTGCTGCCTCGCCTTTCAGCGGGGGTTTTGGTGTGGGGGTGACTGGGCACTCCCACTCTTTTACATTCCATCATCCACCACAGTAGAACATAAAAACTCACCTGAGCACAGGCGTCAGCTCACCTTAGCACAAATAGTATGCGTGATGGAATGAAATGCTTTAGATGTGTGGGTTTGTATGTACAACTTTATGTGTGTGAACTGTAGTTGCGTTGACATGTTTGTATGTGAAAATTGTTGGGGCCAACAGGTATGTTTGTAACATTTGAGAGTGTGTGGACAGGCCCCACCCCCTTTGACTTAAAACTATAGTTGACAGTAATGATGATAAACCTCCAGCATGTTGTTGCTTTGTGTTTTTTAGCCCCCCATTTCTTTAACCTTCAACTTTTGTACCCTTATCCGTGCTCTCTAACATCCCACTCTCTTCATTTTTTCCATTTGGTTCAACACAAAATCTTCTTTCTCTTTCGGCTTTTCCCATCAGGGGTCGCCACAGCGAATCATCCTTTTCCACCTCACTCTATCATGAACATCTTCTACCCTAACGTTAGCCAACTTCATGTCCTCTGTTAAGACATCCATGTATCTCCTCTTTGGCCGTCCTCTTGCCCTCCTGCCAGGCAGCTCCATCTCCAACATCCTTCTACCAATATATCCACTATCCCTCCTCTGAACATGTCCAAACCATCTCAGTCTGGCTTCTCTGACTTTGTCGCTAACACAGGCAACATGAGCCGTCCCTCTGATGTACTCGTTCCTTATCCTGTCTAACCTGGTCACTCCTAAGGAGAACCTCAACATCTTCATCTCCGCTACCTCCATCTCAGCCTCTTGTCTCTGTCTCACTGCTACCGTCTCTAACCCATAGAGCAGAGCTGGTCTCACCACTGTCTTGTACACCTTTCCTTTGAGTCTTGCTGGCACTCTTCTGTCACACAACACTCCTGACACTTTCCTCCAACCGCTCCAACCTGCCTGCACTCGCCTCTTCACCTCTTTTCCACAATCCCCATCACACTGAACTGTTGACCCCAAGTACTTAAACTCCTGCACCTTCTTCACCTCAGCCCCCTGTAGCCTAACGCTTCTACCTTGATCCCTCTCGTTCAGACACATGTATTCTGTCTTACTACGACTGACCTTCATGCCTCTTCTTTCCAGAGCAAACCTCCACCTCTCTAGCTGTTCCTCCACCTGCTCTCTACTCTCACTGCAAATTACAATGTCATCCGCAAACATCATTGTCCAGGGAGATTCCTGTCTTACCTCGTCTGTCAGCCTGTCCATCAGCATAGCAAACAAAAAAGGACTCAAAGCTGATCCTTGGTGTAGTCCCATCTCCACCTTGAACTCCTCTGTCTGACCTACAGCACATCTCACCACCGTCATACTTCTCTCATACATGTCCTGAACTACTCTGACATACTTCTCTGCCACTCCAGACGACCTCATACAGTACCACAGCTCCTCCCTCGGCACCCTGTCATATGCCTTCTCTAAATCTACGAACACACAATGCAGCTCCTTCTGACCTTCTCTGTACTTTTCCATCAACATTCTCAAAGCAAAAATGGCATCAGTGGTGCTCTTACGGGGCATGAAACCATACTGCTGCTCACAGATCTCCACCTTCTTCCTAAGCCTGGCTTCCACTACTCTTTCCCACAGCTTCATTGTGTGGCTCATCAACTTTATTCCTCTATAGTTGCTGCAGTTCTGCATGTCACCCTTGTTCTTAAAGATCGGGACCAGAACGCTTCTCCTCCATTCCTCAGGCATCTTCTCACTCTCTAAAATCCTATTGAACAACCTTGTTAGAAATTCCACTGCTGTCTCTCCTATGCACTTCCATACCTCCACAGGTACGTCATCAGGACCAACGGCCTTTCCGCTCTTCATCCTTTTCAGAGCCTTCCTAACCTCATCCTTTCCAATCTCTGCTACTTCCTGCTCCACAACAACCACATCTTCCTCCCTTCTTTCCCTGTCATTTTCCACGTTCATCAGCTCCTCAAAATACTCCTTCCATCTTTTCTGTACACTCTCTTGGGTTGTTAGCACCTTTCCGTCTCTGTCCTTAATCACCCTTATCTGTTGCACGTCCTTCCCATCTCTGTCTCTCTGTCTGGCTAGTCTGTACAAGTCCTTTTCTCCTTCCTTTGTGTCTAACCTGTCATATAGCTCATCGTAAGCTTTCTGTTTGGCCTTTGCCACCTCTCTCTTCACTCTACGCTGCGCTTCCTTGTACTCCTGTCTACCTTCCTCAGTCCTTTCTACATCCCACTTCCTTTTAGCCAACCTCTTCCTCTGGACGCATTCCTGTACTTCCTCATTCCACCACCAAGTCTCTTTACCGTCTTTCCTCTTTCCAGATGACACACCTAGCACCTTCCTACCTGTTTCCCTGATAATCTCTGCTGTAGTTTCCCAGTCATCTGGAAGCTCATCCTGACCACCCAGGACCTGCCTCAACTTCTGCCTAAATTCCTCACAAGTTTCTTCATTCTGTAGCTTCCACCACTTGGTCTTCTTTGCTGTTTTCCCTCTCTTCTTCTTCCTGACCTCCAGAGTCATCTTACACACCACCATGCGGTGCTGTCTGGCTACACTCTCTCCTACCACCACTTTGCAGTCATTAACCTCTCTCAAATGACCTCGTCTACATAGGATGTAGTCCACCTGAGTACTCCTACCTCCACTTCTGTATGTCACTCTATGTTCCTCTCTCTTCTGGAAGTAAGTGTTGACTACAGCCATTTCCATCCTCTTTGCAAAGTCCACCACCATCTGTCCCTCCAGATTCCTTTCCTTCACACCAAACCTGCCCATCACCTCCTCATCACCTCTGTTGCCCTCACCAACATGTCCATTAAAGTCTGCTCCAATAACAACTCTCTCTCCTCTGGGGATACTCTCTATGACCTCATCCAACTCACTCCAGAATCTCTCCTTCACTTCTAACTCACAGCCAACCTGTGGTGCATACCCACTGACTACATTCACCATCACCCCTTCAATTTCTAACTTTAGGCTCATCATCCTGTCTGAGACTCTTTTCACCTCTAGAACACTGTTTACAAACTCCCCCTTCAGAATCACACCTACCCCGTTTCTCTTCCTATCAACACCATGATAGAACAGTTTGTATCCTCCTCCAATACTACGTGCCTTGCTGCCCTTCCACCTTGTCTCCTGCACACACAGTACATCTACCTTCCTTCTCTCCATCATGTCTGCCAGCTCTCTGCCTTTCCCTGTCATTGTGCCAACATTAAGAGTCCCTATTCTCAAACCTATGTTCCTGCCTTTTCCCTTCTCTCTCTGGCCACGGACCCTTCTGCCTCCCCTCTTTCTTCCACCAACAGTAGTCAAATTTCCACCGACACCCTGTAGGTTAACAGCATCGGTGGCGGTCGTTGTTAACCCGGGCCTCGACCGATCCGGTATGTCTAAATCTTTCTCGTGGATGATTCGCATGGTTATTTTGGCAATTTTTACGCCGGATGCCCTTCCTGACGCAACCCTCTCTATTTATCCGGGCTTGGGACCGGCACAGAAGTTACTGGCTTGCAACCCCTGTGGCTAGATTCAACACAAAATGAATATTAAAAACATAATTAAGCTCTGCCTCAAATACAAAAGGAGTTTATACAAATATACACGTTGTGTGTCTGAAGATTCATAACCCCATGTTGTAACGGAAAAATATGTCCAACACAAGAGGTGTTCAGTTCTCATCTGTTGGACAGGACAATTTAAAAAAATAGATAAATGGGGGCAGGAGGGGGGCAGAAGACCTTCGAAGGGTGGCTAATGATAACAGCAAAGTCTACGGCCATTAAAATGAAAGGATCAAAAATATGTATTTCCCACAGTTTTATTATTTATGAGTTTTCTTAAAGAGTTTTAAATGTACATAATTTATGTGTGTTTCTTGTGTTCGTCATTCATCAATGTGCGCAGATGTTTGTTGAGGGTTTTGGCCGACGAGTCTTTAGGTAATTTCGGTTTTGAGCTAGTCACAATTCTTGGCCGGTGAATTACGCAGTTTAGGCAAATTTTACGTAGTTTAAACGAAATTATTACATAAATCGTATGAAATTGTCCACAACTTTTGCCAGATGCATAAGCCAATTTGTGGCTTTCCATGACCGTTCCATGTATGTCTAACAGACTTTCACGCATGTACCACCAATGTATAACTTTTATGTGGCATGTACGGCACATACATCACGTTAAAATTATGTAAACAGCGAAATAATCACACACGGTTCATGTTCTATGTGGATTTACGTGTTCTTTGCATGGTTTATTCATACTTTTTCTGTGGTTTTACCATGGTTCATTTGTGATACATAAGTAAAAATTTCACGTAAAGACCACAACTTTTCTCACTTTTTCACACTTATATTCACGTATGACTAACTTTCATCCGTGCAATATGCGCAGAATGGAGGTAGGTAGCTGCTGTGTGACATGGGCTTAACAAGTGTGTCATGCGAATTTTACCCGTCTTGTGTTCAAAAATGTTTTCAGAGAGGCCATTACGAAAGCCCACATTACTTTATGGTAATGTTCTGTGGCTAGGGGAAAGACACTAAAGAGGGGGTTCAGTTTAATTTTCCCTGCAGTTGATTAAAAAGCTTTCAAATTGGAAATTTCTAAATTAAAAATTGGGACTCGTTTCTTTAATCCGATCCTCTCTTCCGTGATTGATCTCTAACAGCAGTGGGATTTATTCTTTATAATTGGAAATTTGCAATCAAGTTAATTTCTTTTGTTAACTCGTTTTGTCTCCATTTCACGGCCCTTAATGCCGTGCATGAAAAGTTCAGCTGCCACTGAAGCTTCAATAAAGAAGCAATTTCTTTTACCGCTCCAGATCCCCAGTGATCTCACAGAAGATCTTAACATGTAGACATAATATTTACTTAACTCTGCCGGTGTGTTAGAGCAGTGTAACTGCAGATGACATTTGTTTAATTCATGTTTTAATATTAAAAATGATCACACATAGAGAGCCAGATGGATTTAGTTAATATGTCAGCACATTGTTTTTCTTTTTTTTTTGGTTTTATCTTTGGTTTTACCCAGATGTCTCTGTTTTTTGTGTCAGTCTTTCGTGGAAAAAAAGAGAAAAAGTTGGCTAACTGTTGCTCCAAGAAAGAACCATTTTCCTAATGGCAGGTCAGAACGTCAGACCTTAAAAAAATGGTAATGTCTGGCATCCAATTTTCCCAAGAGCTATCAGTGTCAGTTTGTCGGTTAAATTGGCTCGGCGTGGCAAACATCTCCTGCTGTTTCAGTTTCCCCGCTGTCGGGATGAATTTGGGCAAACCAGGAAAAAAAAGGGGGGGGATTCCCCCGGTGTTCTTCATCAGACAGACAAAGTCAGCCCTTTGCTTTCAGTGTTTGTTCAACTGTTGGTGGAAAAACCACCCAGCAGACGTCTATCAATGTTGGCTTAATCTCCTTCTCCTCTCCCATTCTCAGAGAGATGTCGAGTGTTTGTTTCTTCACTAAGGCGCCTTTCTCTTTTAACCTCTGAGCTCCTAATTGCTCGTGACCATTGACAGTGTCGGGCATGCCACTGCTGTCCGACTGGTAATTAGATTCGGAAAAGGCTTTGAGCATTCGAGCCCATATCTTGGATCATCTTTCTTCTTTTCTTGGTCTCGTGGGTAAGGATTTCCAGTGGAACGGCTCATCAACAACAAGTGTGTCATCACTTTTCCTTCGCTGTGACTAGAATAGTTCAGGACAACTTGTTGGCACTCGGTGACTCAATGGATTGGCTGCGGGAAAACTTGGAAAAAGTTTTTTTTATTTTTTAAATCATTCATATTTGAATTTCATGGTCTTTTTTACAAGTTAGCTTTGTATTTCCTGATAAAACACCATCCCAAAAGCTTCATTTTTAGGACATAGGTTAAAGATCTTATTTGATGATGAACTACTGCCACTCCACAGAAACTATGTCCTAGAAAACAACACAGATTTCTTGGTTTTGCCTAAGAATGGCATAATCATAATTAAAAGACCACTAGGAAAACTTTGAAAATAGATCAAAAGAGGATTGGAGTGGGACTTAAGGAGACAAACCCCATTTAAGAAAGTTCTTGATTTAAAAAAAATGTAAAAAATCAAGGACAACTGATAATTTTCAATTATCTGTTCACTCGTTCTTTTACTGCCAACTTGACCCTGTGTCATTGGCAACCAACGTCCTCTATAATAAGTCATCAATGAGCTTTTATTTTTTTAAATCAAAAAGTTTAGCGAATATTGCCAACAATGGGCAACATGCTTAAAAAGGGAGTTGGAAATGTAATATTTTAAACTTTGGGGAACTAAACTTGAAAACAAAAGGGAACTTTGGAACTAAGATTACATCAGGATGCCTTTAATGAACATCTACAAACCGGGTCAAAGGTAGCTACTCTTGCATCTGCCAACTCTATTTTCAAAATTACTGAACAGAACAAAAGCCAGTCCAGATAGTTTGAATAAGGCATAATCAGAAATTGATCATAGAGTGTTGGTCTCACAATCTGAAGGCTTACGGCCAGTTTAGACTTCAAAGGGATTTGTAACCGTTCGTGGTCGCAGTGGTCGCACGGCCATCAGAGCAGAATCTCCCCAGTCACTGCAGAATGGGACACCTGCTGGTGACTTCACCCGCAACTGGAATTTTAACCCATAACGCAATCGCTGGCAAATCAGAATTTATTTTTGAGCGACTATTGTACGCGATCACGGAGCAACTTTTTCCAGAAAGATCTCCTTATTGACTGCGCTTGCAAGCCGAACGCAGGTGTGTGCATGTGATGCGTAAGTGCCTACAGGACCCACGTAAGCTGTCCACACAAACTACGCTCTGATTGTCTTATTTCTTCATTTCTATCAGTCAGGCAGCACTCAACGAGCCTGAAAAGAGCTCACACTGATGTGAAACGCACTAACAGCCTCGTTGCGCAATACGCAGGATTTAAAGTTCAAAGAAATGAAAAATGTGTACCTGCCCACATCTCACCTACTTCGCCTTTATGTGTGAGGTTTGCTACAACCTGTAGCCTACTTGTAGAAAAATTGTGCATGAACATTCACGCTCTACGGCTCACTGCCGTTTCGTACCTGCCTGCCCCGTACAGGTTTGCTCTTTTTGTATCTACACATAAGGGCAGTTGTAACTAAGGCTTTTATGAAGGAGATGAAAGGTATACCCAGATGCTGAAACACTTTAGAAATGTCTTTACTGGATTGACTTTGAAATCCTTCCCAAAAACAATAAAGTTTTCTAAAGCATTTGTGCCAACAACAGGAAATTCATTCAGTCATTTATAGTAAAAACCAGAGTCTTAAAGAGCAGCAAATCTAGACTACTTAACAATTTGATGTCTAAACGTAGTTTTTTTTTGTTCTTTTTTTGACAGTAAGCTAAGGTGTGTCACTTTGAGCACAACAGTTCAGGCACTTCCTGAACTTTAAATGGAGTAATGACCAATCTCCCAGCTGAAGCCAGCACACATCAGTGGAGCCAGCGTGTTTTCTTAGCTTTCCCTCCCTACTGCTCTCTGAAAGGGGATTTCCAGATGTTCATCATAAAGCTTTTTTTTTCTATCCCTCTCCCTCTGTTTATCTCTGGCAATAAAATCGATTTGTGCTGTTTATGTGGAGCACCCATGAGCACAACTTGCACCGAGGAGCGCTGCACCACGCTGGTGCCACGGATCAAACGCACCAACAGCAGCTTGTAAAAACCTCTATTTATACAAACTCTTTTACCATTACTTCTCTGGTGCTACCAAGATCCGTATGTCCACAAGTGTGTGTGTTTATTTTTTTTTTAGGTTTGAACAAACATTAGTTGCCATGAATACAGCACCTTTATATTTCTGGATTGCACAAGGCTTTCCTTTCCTCTGTGATCACATGCAGAATGAGCCATTTTTTTTAGCCAGTCACTTGACTTCCCAATGGCTAAAGGTTGGATTTAAGACAACATAGCTCTGTGTTGTGAAAGAGGGTGACCCTTTGGTTGTAAGTACTCAGAAAAGTACATGTAGTGTATCTGCTAAACACGACTTTTTGGAAATCTTTAGAAGAATGCAGCCCTGGCACTACAGTAGGTTGTTTTGTTTTTTTCCAGTGTTTTGCTTTTTGCGCTTTAGAGGCTTTGACTTACCATGGATGCAGTATTCCAGATGAAATGTGAACCATCCAATGCTAATTAAAAGTCTGCCACAAGCACTCGTCCTCATAGAGACATATAATGTACCGTAAAAAGCATTATAGAAGCGTAATTGTACTGTTGCATGCTGGGTGTGACAGTTTAGTAGCTGCGTGGTAAAAGAAAATGTCAGTCAGAATGACTTTAGTTTGTTTTTTATGATGATTGTCGTGTTTATATGTGTGATGTTGCCAAATGGTATGTGTTTGTATGTATATAAGCATACATGCCCAATCAAGCACTTTTATCTAGTGTATATTTCCTAATTAAAGGTATAGGCTAGTATGGGTGAACCTTGTATGGCTGTTGACCCCCAGCTTTGGGGGTTTTAGGTTGTTTGGGCCTGTGAGGGGTCGTAGAAAGGAGCCTCGGGTTTAAGGGCGCATCCCAACCCGTTCATGCTTAATGAACTTAATTCTCAATGTACCATTAAACCCAGGACTCCATTCAATTTTGCATCATCTTGAACGATAAACAAAACAAAACATTGAAGAATATTTTTTTAATATAATTGAAAATAAAGTCAGGTATTATAGGGTTGAGGGGAGGACAGGTATGTCTTGCAGTTTCCTTCAGGCTTGTTAACCTTTGTGCTATCTTAAATGACCCCACCCTTACATTGATGTGTTCTCCCTACCATGACAAAGGTGGATAAAGGTGGAAAGATTTCATGTAATCCATGGACACCAGTGAAGATCAAAAATTATTGAAGAAAAAAGGTTTAACGCACTGTCTAGTGGGTCTAGATGACCCAACTCCCAATGGTAAAGTGCCTAGGATAGCTCAAGGGTTACAAATGGATCGTACCGTTGTTGTGCGTGTGTATAATGAAGTATTCGTAAGGCAAATGTAAGTTGTACGCGCTTATGACTTACGGGTGACACTGTCATACGGTGCCTTTACACCACACTCTAGTCTTTAGTAAAGCATTAGTCACAGTTGGCCTTAAAATTAGGTATCACCAGTCTGCAGGTGAAAAATGGGCAAACCTAGATGTGGCATGCAGAGAGGAAGCACTTATCACGTGATCAGCACCTGTGGGCCCCTTGCACAGTGCACAGGTTTGAAGTATCAAAAAAGTAACAAATCCAAACAACACGCCTATCTCAAGTACTTGAGCCGCACTTTATTCTTGCATGTTGTATAGGTGTTCACTACAACCTGTCGGCGTCAGCATGCCCTTAGTTAAAAAATGCATATCTCCAGCATCTTGCTACTTCTTCAATTGTCCTCCAACTTCCTTAACCCCCTCATATATTTTCCCTCCCCTTTCTTTTGTGATGACAAACAACATTTATACAAATATAATTACTATAAATAAAGCTTAGCCTCAAACACAAAAGGGGTTTGTACAAATATACACCTCGTGTGACTTAAGATTCAAAACGTAAAAGATTCATTCAACTTTGAGCCTATGTTGGAAAATAATGTCGAAAAGACCAAATCATTGTCACATCCACGCTTAATTTTAAACGTAGAGACCAGGAGAGAACAGACCACACTGGTTGCTCTCAGATGGATACTCCGCCTGGAGCTACACGCCCAGCTAACCGCAAATGGACTGGCATGCTTATAATAAATTGGCGGAATTGGGTTGAAAGAATCATTACCCAACAGGGTTTTTGTCAGGATGTAGCGTTTCATTGCCTTCTTTTCACTTTCTTCCCTCTCTTTAGCAGTCTAAATGCCTTCCATGTGTCTGTTTGTATACATCTCAGCTGTTCTCCTTAAGCGGTTCCCTGCTTGGTGCCATGAAAAGAGCCGAAGTGGTCGGGACAGTGGGCGGTGGTGATGGATGTTTATGATAACATCATAAAAAAAAAAACTTTCCCGGGATATAGGAAGGGCTCTAAATCAGAAACTATTGCACATTTGCCTTGTCTTGAACTTTAAAAGTTAAACTCCCCCCGCAGCTGCTTCTCTTTCTTGTGTCTGGGAATTTTGATAGCTACAAATCATTTTCGTATTATCTCCCCCTAGATTTCCTGTTTAAACAGGTGGACGAGTCCTTTTTAAGTCCCTGTCTGTGCAACACCACAAAAGGAGCAGGGAAAGACAAAAGCGTGCCATATTGACATCGTTTTTCACATTATTGGAAAAAAAACAAACACGGACATGTCTCCTGATTCAATTCCAACAAATGTCATATTTCATATGGCATCGTATCCCAAGTCTAACGTGAAATAATCGGATTCTCCTGTCCCTGGATAATGCCATTACACTGACTGATTTTCTCTCCGGGCTGTTTTCCGTGCACATCTCTCATCCACCTCGACCATCAGGCACGTCCAGGTTCCTCCCCGCTTCACCTACAATCACATCAAGAACTTCCAGAGTGCATGACTAATTGTTTTCTCACTGCTGCACAAGGCGTTGGAAAAATAATTTGGTCTTTCCGCTCTCGGTTCATCTGACATTCGTTTGTGTTCATACTGAGAAGCGTGCTGTTACAGCCAGAAACAGATGAGTCCAACTCTCCTCCCCCGTGTGGAACACTATTATGTTTTCAAGAGAGCTCGAGGAAGGATTTGCTGTTGGCGTTATGTGCAAAGTAATTGCGCTGTTATTACAGCTGTCTCAGAATGGAGGAAAGCTGCCATTCGAAGAACACGAGACGCCTTTTCCAACGTCCCGTCTTTCTGCTTTAAAAGTTCCTCGAGTTTTTTGCAGGGTGTTTCACCTTAAAAGCCTTTCCAGTGGTCTTTTAATAATCATGATGCAGATTTTAGACAAATTAAAAAAGAAAAATGATGTCTCGTTTCTAAGACATTGCAGGAGTTCATTAGAAATTCCGTTTTGAGTTGTAGGGGAGACCCAAGCTAACATTATTGGTGCAACAAAAACAACAAGAAATGTCGGAGCTTGCCTACTGGACAGCTTAAAGCCAGATGCCAGCTCAGATGAGGAAAATGAAGACATAGATGAAAAGCAATTGCAGTGAGCTTGTGGCCTGCCCAGTGTATTCCAATCTTCACAATTTGAATAGAGGAATACTCAGAATTTTCAATTTCTTTATGTGTGTCCTCCATCATGATAAAAATGCCACAAGAACATTAAAAAAAAACATTAAAGCACAATTTTTATTGGAGGTCTTTAACTCTCAGTCGATCAGTTTGAAAGGGAAAGCTATTCCTCAAGCAGAAAGGTGTCTGAAGCTGGTGGAAAGTGACGCTCTGTAAATACTTGTTTGCTGCGTCTTCTCAGATCATCTTTAATTGGCTTGTCTTGTGCTTTCATCAAGCAGCTCGTTTGCAGCAGGTCTCAACTTTGGACACGATCAGACGGCAAACACTTGAATCATGGAAAGGCTGGTAGAGCAGCTTTGGTCAAATCAGGAAAAGTCAATTAAATGAAAAATTGCAAATTTGAACCAAAAAAAAAATCTAAATTTCAAAACACTTTTAAAGTCCAAAGTATAAATTGTAAACTTGAAGTAAATATTGTAAATTTGTCATTTGTATTTAAAAAATAACTATAAGCCCACAATTCTTGCCAAATATAAAATATTTTTTATTTGCAACAGCTGTTGTTTCATATTTCAAAACTGCATTTTTTTAACTGTTTTTCCAGTTTAGTTTAAATTTAGACTTCTTGTTTATAAAAAATGAGCCTAATTTTACATGAAGGTGGAGCTTAGAGCCCAGTGGCAACCGGGAAATCATTGACATACAGGTCATGGGGATGTCATTTACACTCCAAAACAGTGTTGGGTCATAAACTCCCAACGTTTAGTGCAACATTCTATTTCCCCAAATTTTTAATATTTACTTTAATAATAAAATGCATATATTTTTAATTGATTTTCACTTAATTCTTATCCTGATTTGAGCCCATAGCTTTGGGCCAATATGTTGGATTATTTTGCAAACGGTACCTTCTGAGGGCCCCATCGGGAGTCCTGTTTTTGCTCGGACAACTTTGAAAGATCCTTCCATCCTCTGTTCGTTTTTACTTACCAAAATGAAAATGTCCCCTTTTCCCTCTTCGGCTGTGCAGATCTATATTCAGGTGCGGCTAATTTTTCATCACACACCCTCACAGCCGCCTGTCAGACACTTTGAAGTGCTTTAAAAGACTTTCTCTGGTTGTTCGTTTTCCTCACTGGAGTCCCTATTTTTTCTTTTTTAGCTTCTGATCTTAGCTCCTGTAACCACAGTAACTCTCGGCTATTTTTACACTTAAGCTGGTCCACGGTTCATTTCTACAACATCAGGAGTTGCTTTCGACTGGTTTTTACTCCTTAGGAGTTTATGTTCCCTGTGGCAGCACAACCCATTGAAGCAGCAATAAAAAGGCTCCTTAGGTTAGGTTGTGCGACCTGAACACTCGAAAGGCCAGTTGGCTCTTAAACGTGCATTGACTGCACAGGAGACATCGAAGCAACAAATGAGCCAAGGTGTAATGGTAACCTTTGCAGTGTCTGCTGTTGTTATCCGATGTAGCGCTCACAAATGAGATCTGATAAAAATATAAAATCTTCCCAGTAAACACCATTCCTTAAAATAGAAAAGTATTTCATTAAAATGCATGTCCAATCTAATAATAATAATAATAATAATACATTTTATATAGAACGAATATGCTTTACATTTAGAAGAAAAAGGTCAAAGCGCTACATTATAAAACAGCAATAACAATAATTTACAAATTTCAAAGAAAAAAAACAACAAAAAAGTACTAAAAATTATTAGTACAATCTAATTTATTTCCCTTATTTTGGATGACAATGACAGAGAATAATACTACTGGTTATTTGACCTATTGCTTTCATTTGAAGGTAGCTTTGAGCCATCTTAACCCTTGTGCCATCTTAGATGACCCCACCCTTACATTGACGTGTTCTCCCTACCATGACAAAGGTGGATAAAGGTGGAAAGATGTCATGTAATCCATGGACACCAGTGAGGTTCACAAACCATTGAAGAAAAACGGTTCAGAGCACTGTCTAGTGGGTCTAGATGACCCAACTCCCAATGTTAAAGTGCCTAGGATAGCACAAGGGTTAACTGGAAATGATGTCATCAAATCCTGTTTTTGTTTTTTTAAAATTACCAGTTCCTGGTCAATTCAAAGCACTACAGTCTTCCCTTGTTTGTCGTGGCGGATAAGTTCTATTTATAACCCACAATAGGTGAAATCTTTGAAGTAGGATTGCAGATGTTTTTATAGCTGGAAAACTCCTCACTACACACTTTATATATTTTTCTCAGGCAGACGTGAATATTTTCAAATCTTTCTCTCTTTGTCAAACTTGTAATACAAACCTTTATGGAAAAATGCGTCCAGTATTATGGAATGAAAAGAAGGACCTGATTACAATTGTAGATTTAAGTAGATTTGGAAAGCTGAATACATTTTTTACAGGAGACATGACACCAGTCGATACCGAATGACGCTTTTTTTGCGTCAGAATCAGCTGATTCACGTTGATCGCGTAAAATGATTGAACATTTATGTATGTCAAAGAGCATTTGTCATTTGGGTGTCGCTGGCAACATCTGCGGTATTAAAGGGTTAAGTTAGACTTCAGTCAGTGCATAAGAACTCACACATCCTCTAGCTGTTGGTTGAGGTCGACAACACCCATAAAGGTTTAGGCCATTATCAGAAAGTGCATGTCAATAAGAGTCAATGTCAGTATGTCAATGTGAGTGCTGAAAATGAAATCTAACTGTACTTTTTAAATATTTTTTGAAGGTGAGCAACGGAACAGAATCTAAGAGCGGACGCCATTCTGCAACGGTTGAGACTCAAGCAGAAAAACAGCCGCAGAATGAGGCAGACTCTTTCCAACAAGCACAAAGGCACTACAACTCCCTGCCGCGGTGAGACACACTTCACTCTTTCCATTTTGTTGGTTTTTCGCTCCATCTGTCCGCCTGTCTGTCTGCGCGTCTGCCCGCCCGCCTCCTTTGACTTATCACGTTTCCACTGACCTTTCTCAACCCTTTCATTTGACTTTCTCATTTTCCATCAATTCCTTCCTCTTGTTTTTGCATGTGTCCTCTTCCTCCGCTTGCTTTCCTTCTTTCCTTGTGAATTGTCATTCACAAGCTGCTTCGAAATCATCTCCGCACATCGATATGACCCGTAGCAGACCTCTTTGGGTGAAATGATTTATTTAACGTCACCGTTTTTGAATTAAAAGACCGACACTTTACATCTCAAGTCATTGCTAACCCCAAGGAGCCACTTTTCCCCCTAATGAATAAAAACTTCAGTTTGCCTTCTATACTTCTACAGTTCAAGCTCAAAGCTTTGAGAAATAACCCTTCATCTTCTCAGTCTTCCTGTTTCAAGTTTTTTACATATTTAAAGATATGCCAAGCAAGTTTTTTGTATCTACCATCTTGAGACCTTGGGGAAAAATGGAACATTGGTATTTGCAAGTTGGGCTATCACTCAAGGAAGAGACTTCATTACCTCTGAAGCCTTTCTAATCTCACTTTAAACTCTTGTAGGCCAGCCGGTACTGAAGAAAAGTGTTCACTGTTGAGGCTCAAACCAAAATTGCCCAAAGGCAATAGTACTATCTGTTAGCTAACCTAGTTCTAAAGTGAATGTTTGGAGTGAAGTCGATAGGTGTTTCCACATATTTAAAAACTTACTTTAAAGAACAGTTTGACTTTTTATCCAATACTAATAATACAACGAATTGTATTTAATAATAGAAAAAAAGATCAAAGTTAAAGACAACTACACATTTTTAAATAAAAAAAATCCACTCAATATGAAATATAATGAACCAAAAAAACATGTACTATACAGGTGTCCTTTTCTACAATGCGGTTCAACTTTTACAGTTTTGCTGTTTTTCGCAGATTTTTCTTATTGTGCAATTTAGCATTTCACTGAGCATTGCTTTTGCCGTGATTGGCTTTAGACAATTGTCCATCCATCTCCTGTGTGTTGTGTCTCCTGTACAGAATGCTTTCAGCAAAATCTTCAGTAGCGATCAGGTCTTTGTTTTCATTCTAAATTGCGGACTCCTTTTTCTTTCAAGGCTTGAGCTCTTAGTGTTCAGGCAAGGCACGTTTATTTGTATCGCACAATTCATAGACAAAGTAATTCAAAGTGCTTCAGAAAACAGAAAAATGCATTAAAATCACAATACACAGGAGTGCCAAGTTTAAAAGCATAAATAATCATTATAAATATAAAAGAAAGGAAAGAGAAAAGAAAATGAAAGGGACCCTTCAGTTATACACACTTCAGTTTAAAGACCCAATCTGATGAAAATGATGTTTTTGTGTGTTTAACATGTCTTTATTGGCATTTTTCTGATAATGGAAGACATATAGACAGAAAATGAGGCTTTTTTATTTCTTTATCCGAATTATTGTGAATTGGGAGCAGACGTAAAAATGCAGTTTGAAAAACATCCCATTTGTTTTTTGGCGTGACAAATAAACGTTGATGCACCGCTAATGTCAGGTTTAATGGTACCTCCTTCAACTTCGAGGTGAATTTCTAATAAACTACTTCTGCTCTACAGACAATACCCTAAAAAAAACACAAGCCTTTAGATTTTGGCCAAAAATGTTACAATAGATCAAAAGATGTTTGGAGTAGGACTATAACCCTTGTGCTATCCTATGATCCCACCCTTACATTGACGTGTTCTCCCTACCATGACAAAGGTGGATAAAGGTGGAAAGATTTCATGTAATCCATGGACACCAGTGAGGTTCACAAATCATTGAAGAAAAAAGGTTCAGCGCACTGTTTAGTGGGTCTACATGACCCAACTCCCAATGTTAAAGTACCTAGGATAGTACAAGGAATAAAGAAGAGAGAAAAATGTGTGTAGTGCGGGGTTCTACAGTCCTAAAAAAAGATGACTGCTTCACAGATTTCGTCAGTCATGGGTTATTTTTTTTAAAACATAACTAAATAATATACTAAAGATATCAACACTGTCTGTCTGTCCGTCCGTCCGTCCGTCCGTCCGTCTATCTATCTATCTATATACACCTATACATACATATGTGCGTACACACACAGACATATATAAATATATATTTCTAACCCTGTAGTGTACTTACAAAAACATCTGCTCCCTGGACAAATGTTCTCACCTGTTCTACATGTTGTTAGTGCAGGAAAAGGGTCTAAAAACCATTCAAAAAAGGGTTTAAAGAGGAGTCTAAAGAAAAGCAATAACTAAATAGACTATTTTTATTGACCCACTCACTCTTGACAATTACTGATCAATCAGTGCAGCTGATTAGCAGCACATGGCTGCCACATCCTCTTTTTTTTTTCCTCCTAAACTTACATGAAGTGGTATGTTTTACATGTTGCATGTGTTCAAACTAATGGTAAGAAAATAAAGACATAGCATTATGTATTGAGTTGTTAAAAAATATTGGAAGCACAGGTAAATTTAAAAAAAAAAAAATCTCTTTTATATAAGACTCCATGAACTGAAAGTGGTTTTTTCGTCTTGGTTTTCCTTCAAATGAATATAAACATGTGGTCTTTTCATTTCTCATTTGGTCAATATCAACATACATCCTCCACCCCAGTATAATGAGCTTCCCCTTTTCCTCCTCTGACTCTGACCAGTCGCAGTCGGGTCGATTAAAACATGTTCCTGTCCATGACTATAGATCCGCGGCCCTCATGGACACATAATCAATGCGGTCTGTATAAGTCTGAATGATCTATGCGCTCCCTTCAAAGGTGTTATCTGCTGGCATCTCATGTGAAGTGACAGTTGCCTCGAGGCCTGTCCTCGGTGAGTAACATCTCCTGGGAAAGTTCTTCTTGCCGGCCCGGACCTCCTTTGATATACATTCCTCTAGTAATCTGGCAGAGCAAAGAGTCGCTTGAGCTCAGGCTTGACGCCTGATCCGGGTTAAAGCTCCTCAGAGCCTGTCTCCGCACAGCTCCTCATTATGGAGCTAAAGTCTTTGCTTCCTCACATTAATAACCACAATTCCTTCCAAGCCCCTAACCACCTCCATCCATCCACTCTGGAACCGCTTCGTCCTGTGCCTCTTTTTCCAAAACAGGAAGTCTGCCGTTTAGCTGAAAAGCGGACATTCCCTGGCTTTAAAAAAAACAAAAAAACATTTAACTATATAAGGGATTCCAGAAGACGCCAAGGTTATCTGATGACGGCCAGGCTTAACCCTGTGAGATGTGAGGATTGGAGGAGCACTAATGAAGGCTTGTTGTTGAAGCGGGATTAGCAGTGACAGGCAAGCGGGGGCAAGAGGGGCAGGGGAGGGAAACAAGTGTTTTGGTAGCATGGAGAAACCACTGATTAGCCTGAAAGAGAAGCACTTAAACACACAAAAAAACGACTGTTGAGATACGGTTATTTTTTCTGGACTCAGCAACCTTTTAGAGTATCCCTTGATCAAAACGATTCTGTGTTAAGCCAGAAAGAAAACATTGTTCCAAGTATTTTAGAAAGTTATATGTCAGTTTTTTTTGTGTTTTTGTTTTTTTTTGGGGGGGGGGGGGGGGTCACTCATGAGAATGATTTTGAGGTTGTTCTCTGTACTTTTTTGTCTACCGTATTTTCGGCACTGTAGGGCACACAGGATTATAGGGCAAACCGTCAATGAATAGTCAACTTTTGTACCTATGTCAGTTAACCTTGTGCTATCTTAAATTACCCCAACCTTACATTGACGTGTTCCCCCTACCATGACAAAGGTGGATAAAGGTGGAAAGATTTCATGTAATCCATGGACACCAGTGAAGATCACAAATCATTGAAGAAAAAAGGTTCAGAGCACTGTCTAGTGGGTCTAGATGACCCACCTCCCAAGGTTAAAGTGCCTAGGATAGCACAAGGGTTACCAGGATCTCTGACTATGAGGCGCATTAGGCAGAGTCAGAGATAGGTCTGTCAGTCAGTCAATCAAAAATTATTGACTGGATTCACAGTAATTAAGGAGTTTGTTTGTCCCACTACATGTTAGCTACATTAGAAGCGTTAGACACGGTAGCGTATTCCCAATACCTGTAACTCCCAACCTTGTTGCAACCCGTGAAAAAATAAAAAATAAACTGAAACCGCAAAAACGAATGTTACTGTGATTAGGCTAACATCCAAACTTGTTAGTACAAAGACATAGTCAGACGCCGCTACACGTTAGCGTATTCACAAAACCTATTACACCCAACCTTGTTGTAACACACAAGAAAACAGGCTGATACCACTAAACCAGGGGTGCTCATTTTGTTGATGTGGGTGGATTGCGGGCCATCAAAAGAAGCTGAAAAATATTTTTATTTTGTCAAAATCCATCACTTGATTGACATATGGAATGGCCAATCGAACACCCTCTGATGCGTAACTGCACGTACTGCTACATGGAGCGAGCATTATTTCTGCAAACGGAAACGTCGGGGTCGTACCGCCGGGTCGCCAGCAGAAGACTGCTCTGGCACGCAGGACTGAGCAGGATCGTGCGTCCTCAATGGAGACGCCCTGTCTGACCCAGCTGTCCTGCCACGGCACTACCGGCTCCGTGGTTTCCGCCCAGGGCGGATCTGAGCCTACTCAGGCAGCAGTGTTGTCCTGAAGCGTGGGCTTGTTGAGCTATGTCCATGGACCACGGAGCGCTGTTTGCTTTGCCACGATTAAGCCAGCCACTTATCGGTAATGTCCTGCTCCACCTCATTACACAGTTTACAGCAGAGCATGAAACGCAATTGTCGCTGCTTTGTGTTTTCATAATAATTTGCCTTATCTATTCTAATCATATATTTATAAGAGAATATTATTGATACAGACAACAAACCTATTAAACCACAAAGATTTGTGTACTTTTACTGTGTAGTTTTTGAATAATTAGTACATAATCATAGTATTTTCATAGTATTTCGGACTGAAATACTGTATAAATTGTCAAAAACTAAATCTGGGCATTCCTGCACCAAATAAAATGTTACCGTGACTACTCTAACTCCCAACCTCGTCAGTAACACAAAAAAAAAAACAGTCCAACACCGCTACATCTTAGCCAGGTTAGCATAGTCACAATAGCACCCACCCTTGTTTGCAACACGTAATAAAACAGATTGATATAGCTAAAACAAACATTACTGTGACTACTCTAACTCCTAACCTTGTTAGTAATGTAAAAAAAAAGCACAGTACAAGACCGCTATACGTTAACTGTGTTAGCTTAGTCACAATAACACCGAACTTGTGTGCAGCTTGTAAAAAAAATAGACTGACAATTTGACAGACAGCCGCGAACCTCTTAAAATTGCATCAGTAAATACAATTAACCCATATATGAGGACTGCACTGTTATTTTTTCTTTTTTTTTTAATTAAGACTTTTAAGTGTGCCTTATAGTGTAAAAAATACAGTAATATTTTATTCTTTCTCCTATAAAGTCTGATTCCTCCCAGCTGTTTAACAGAAACCCGGAGCGGCCACAACTTCCTGGCTTTGTTTGTTATTTTCTGTCATTCTAAATTTATCCTTCTCTTTGGCGTGATGTATTTTCCCATCCCCTCTCCCTGAAAATGTAATCTACTCCGTGACATATTCTGGCGCAGGAGTGGAGGTGATAAGAGAAGTAGATCTGCTGACACATCCATCACCGTTACATTCCTGCAGAACAATGTTCTCAGCGCTCTCCTCCCCTCGCCGCGGTGACCCTCTCCCTTAAATCAGCTTCCTCCCGTCTGCTGTTGAGCCGGAAAAGAGCGCAGCCCCTGTGCTGCGAGCGCGCTGAAGTTCTCCAACAGGACGCTCAGACATGAGGGCCGCTGGCTGCTCTTCAAGCCGAGACGGGGTGGAAAGGCGTGGCAGCCTGCCCAGACCCCGAAACTCAGATACAGAGCATGTGGCGGGGTCTTTCTGCAGTCTGTCCTTACAGCTGCCCCTCCACCAATGACTGGTAATCACACAAAGTCAAGATGCACAAACGTGCACACACTGGATGCATGTTTGCGCTGCATTTACATGACATACAGACATGAGTCTCATCACATACTGAGCTGCGATGATGCATTTTGTTGGATGTTTGTCACTGTCGGCGATTCAGATTAGCACAAGCATTTTAAAGCAGCTTTTCTTCCTAAAATATAGATGTTTTTTGCTGCTCAGACAGGGTAAGGTCTGGATTATTTACTGAGCAAGAGTTGGACGTCATCTACCAGCTTGTTTTTGAGTTCCTCTGTCATAAAATTGATTTCTGGAAAAAATAGATAAAGCTAGGGAAGAAAAAGCTAAGTTCTTTTAGGGTAAAGGTCAACCTGTGATTGCTCTATATAGAATTGACAACAAAAACTCCCTAATAGAATCTGTTCATCCCTTGAAGGTCTAGTACTAAAATACACTAAAAAACAACTTGTCCTTGTCCAGAATAAACTGGATTGCAACAATCCTAATTCATTGATCTTGGTTTAAATGTTGTTTTTTTTTTCTTTTTGTCTTGAAGAGAACTTCAGCTAAGATCTTCTGCTTTATGAACTGAGTTGAAACCTAGACCTCGATCTTCTATTGGGCAGATTGCTCCAGAGCTCTTTCTAGCAAATTATCTGCCTCCATTTAAACCTTAGTCACATGATATCATGAGGTATTCGTAAGGATAATGTAAGTTACGATGTACGGCTGATCCTGTCGTACCTTAGCCTTAGACCATACTTTAGTCGTTGATAAGGTGCAAGTAGTTTACCCGTTCTGACCGTGCGTGAATGCTACATCAATGGGGTGTACAGGTGATACAGAAGTGCTTGTAGGACACTTGCCAAAACGACACTGATTGTCTAATTTCTTCATTTCTGACAGAGCGCATACTTATCACTTAAACAGCGACCTTGATATTTTGTGAGGGACACCTCTTTGCCCCATACAGATTTGCCCATTTTGTTGTTGTTGTAACTAAGGCAATTATCAGCTACTCTGCATCTTCCTTTTGAATGTGAACTATCTGCATATTGAATAGAAAAGAATATCAATAAAAATCTTTCTAGTTCTCTGTTTAAATCTTTGCAAGATCCAAATTCGCTCTGACTGTATCATCTACACTTGTATGAACTTTGTTTTACTAAAGTGTGATTAAGAGTGCAATGCAAACATCCAAATTTTTACTTTTTTTTCCAGCTTCGCCTTTTAATAGCACATTTCAGTATTGAAATGGTGATAGCTGGAACTTTTCATGAAAGTTTTTATGTTCATGTATTTTCCCCCCGGATCTATGGATGATTAGTTGGATCCAAACTGTATTGGATTAGACATAGACTTATATCTTTTTTCCATCCATCCATCCATCCATCCATCCATCCATCCATCCATCCATCCATCCATCCATCCATCTTCTGAACCCGCATAATCCCTCTCTTATTCTTGGAGGCCTAGTCACACGTCATCAGTCTGACCAATCAGAAGTGATTACAGTCCTCACTTCCTTGTTCTGACTCTGCTCATAATGTTGCTTAATTTCAACAAAAATACCAGCTATAGCTCGTCTTTAGTGTTCTAGCTTTTCGCGGGATCCAGTATCAGACCGTGGAACAAGTGAACAAAACAATGAAGCTCAGAGACGCGAGTCTGTCTGTGTTCGGCAGCTGTTTGGACTACGTCTCCCATGATGCATTGGGTTAAAGTGACAGCATCTCAGCGCACAATGAGTCTCTCCTCTTAAACGTCTTGAAACCACAACGAACACACATTAAACAGTTTTTAAATCTTCTAACTTACCGTAATTTCCGGACTACAAGCCGCTACTTTTTTCCTGCTCTTACAGCCCTGCGGCTTATTCAGTGACGCGACTAATTTATGGATTTAATTAGCGGCAGCCATGTACGTACTTTCGAACTCAGTGAAAAGTTTGAATTCTTTGTCTAACACCAAGCACAACGCATTTATATTCAACACACCTCTAAGCAGCCAAACAGCATGGAGTTGACTTCAGGTCTTAGACACTTCAGTCATGGTTCAACAAAATGAAACACGCATGCCCGGCCGCATCCCAGAATCCTTTGGGGCCATTAGACCCAACGTGCACCAGATCGCCGCTACAATATGATGAAGCTTTCAAGTTAAAAGCAATCGTTAAAAGCAGCGTAAAAAAGTCCACCGTCACCAACGGGTTTGGAAAAGCCGGTTTGCTGCGTGACGGAGAGAACAGCGCATGGAGTGAATTTACACTCCATTTACGGTTTCTAAGGAAACCGTAAAAGCGGAATTTTGCTTTGAAAAACTCACAGCCTCCGTGTGAGCTGGAGACATCTTCTCCTGCTGATTGAGCTGCGGGGCCGATGGCAGTCTGATGGCTCCCACACGTAACAACGCACCTGCCCCTCATACACAAAACGTACAGTATTAAGTCCGATTGCTTTGCACAGAAACGATTTGTTCCGTCCACCGGCGCAACGGGGACGAAGTGCTCCTCCCTGAAGCCGCCCTGGCCAGAGGTGTCGGAGTAGATAGGAAGGGGAGACAAGGAGCGCGCGGGGCGGGAGCGGAGCGCAGAGGCGTCCGCGGAGTGCAGAGGCTTCTGAATTCTGACGCACGCGCCGCACTGAGGCGCGCGTATCGTGTATCGCGCTGAGGCGCGCGCTTTTCAGTCGCCGCTGCTGTATTTTACCGGTGTGTTTTTTTAACCAGCCCTGTTACTCCCATAACGCTGCCGCGACACAAGCGGAAGGAGAGCTGTACCCGTTCACCCCTCCATGCACTGCTGATACTCATTCTTAAACACGTACAACAGTATGGCGAGCCGGGCGTTGGCCCCGCCTTTATCCCCTAAGACTCATGGGAAATGTGGAATCACGGATGTAAATTTCCTCATCATAACTGAGGGATGTAATGTTGATTGTATGGTTACTGTTTGTAATTTTATGTATGATACCTAGATTGTCAATAAGTAAAAAAAAAATGAAATAAAAACACCATAACTGAGGAACTTGTGAACAGAATAGAGGTCCATGCTGTTTGACAGATGTCGATACACTCAAATACATGAGCCAGAGGCAAAGCTGGCACCACCCACAATGTGCTAATGAATTACACTCACTCTGGGATGCTGTCCGTGATCGGTCAGGATGACAATATCGCCTAACATTTGCGCGACAATATCGCCTAACATTTGCGCGGCTTGTACTCTGACGCGGCTTGTGTATGTATAAAACTAATCAAACACGTGAAAATGGGTGGGTGCGGCTTGTAATCGGGTGCGCTTTGTAGTCCGGAATTTACGGTAACTTTTATTACATCTTTTAGAAAAAACAACTGCAACTTCCAGCTTTTTCTGCCACAATTATCACAAAAATGCATGTGAGATTGAGGAGGGGCTGTAGATCAATACAGACTATGAATTTCTTCTTTTTTTTTAATTTTTGGATGCTTGTGTGCCGCAGGATTTTTGACAAGGTTAAAGTGTGCCCTGGCTCAAAAAACGTTGAAAAACCCTGCGTTAAAGTATCACCCACACATATTCCCACCTATTTGGAGTCACAAATGAACCCATGAAGCGTGTGTCTGGACTGTGGGAGAAAACCGATGTGCCTGGGAAAAACCAACACATGCATGAGGAGAACATGCAAACGCCACACCGGAAGCTGATATTTGTAACAGTGCCTTCTTGCTGTGAGACGAGCGCACTAACCACTGCCTCACCGTTCAGTCCCTTTTACCTTTTGTCATGTCCAAAATCAAAATAGATCTTTGGTGGGTAAGTTTAGTCAAACTAGATTATAGAAGGGTTTAGTTGATCTAATTTGCATGTTGAATATAACCAAAATCTACAACCAACTGAACTGCTGGTCATGCTTTAGCTTTGAGAAGCCTCCCATCTCTTCCTGTCAGTTCCATATCAGGAAAAGTGCCGGTGTCTTGGCCTAGAAGCAGCAGGAGCTTCTGATTGCTTGGGCGGTTTTGTAGCACAAGCTCCGAAACCTTTTAAGCGCACGCCGGGTCACCGGGGTGTGAATGGGATGTCTTTTAGCACCTTTGACGTAAAAGACAGAGTCAAGGGCCTTCCATCGCATGTCAGCCTTTAATGGATCCTTAGAGCAGAGTTTCCATTTTTTTTTCCAAAAAAATGGAAACGTTTGCAGAGACGACTTTTGAAGGTTAATTTCCGGAGAGAGCTAGAACGTTGGGTGTAAGGTGCTTATTTTGCCAGGACCGAGACACTTGATGTGCGTGCGTCCTAACCTGTCAGGGCTCGGAGGCACGCTGTGGATACATCAAACACCCGCCATTACTCTGTCTGCTCGGAGGGTGCACTCATCTGCATCTCCAAAAAAGAAAGACTTAAATGGATAAAAGCCAGCATTTTTCTCCAGTAGATTTTAGCGTTTGTGTTTGTTTACTATGTGGAACTAATTTTCCTGACGGCATTTTAGCCGTCGGTTTTTGTGTTTTTGTGTTCTTGCGTGACTACATTTACTTTTTTTATGTTGCCAGAGTCAGAGTGATTATGCAGCTGCACGCTAACGCCGATCGCCTTGGACTCCACTTGTGTTTGAAATGAATGCTTCAAGCTCATGCTTCTCTTTATCTCATGATATGTAAAAATAGCCACTATCTCTTTTGGCTTCCTTGGAGTTCTTCACCAGTACAGAGCCAAAGATTGTTTTTCATTTTCTTTGTACTTCCTTCCTTTTTTTATCTTCATTGACAAAGGGTGACCAGACTTTCTGCAAAAAAAGGCCCAAATTGGTGAGGTGAAAATATGTAATGGTCAACCAATCAGTTTGCATTTTGAACCCTTATAATATAACAGAACATAGGGTTTAAAAACATCTAAATACATTTTTGCCAAAATTACTCCGAATTTTGTATTTGAAAACTAGTAAAACTCAACATTAAATCTGGGTTCACATAAAATGTTACATATTAAATCTCTATTAACCTAAGCATCGCCCTCGGCAACACACATTCAAGCAACCACTTTCAATAAAAAATCTTCATAAAAGTGCGTAAATGTGAATTTCAAAACTGTTTAAAACTCTCACGTTCATTAGCTACTCATAATTTTGCGCTTTATTTTTGCTTTATGTACAAAATGCCATTGAACCTGATTTGAAAGTCAAACCAGGTTAACCTTTGACCAATGTGAAAACCATATGCTAACGGTCTGGACTTAACACCAAATACTCACAGTAAACCCCTAAAATAATACAAATAATGTTTTATTTAGAAGTACAAAACACTTTATCTTTGATCAGTGGATTAAATCTGTTCATTTCGTTTTATGTCAACAGTCTAAAAATGAGCTAGAAAGTGTCACAGAATTCCACGACATTATTACCACGTGTTGACAATGGCTTTTGACAAAATGTAGCCAAATTATAATTAAAAAATTTTACACACTGTTTTAGAAAGTGCTGGGGGCTGCATGTTATGGTTTTGTTGACAAAATTGAAATTGGAATGTGGCCGGACTTTAGACATTCTGGTCATAGGTCCCCTTAAAGTGAGTTTTATCTTAATTAACTTTCAATTTTCCCTTTTTTTAGGCAACCTCGCAAAAACCACAGCACAGTGTCTCAAGACTCATGGATGTACACACCAGCACAGGGATACCCAGCATCCAAGGAAAACCCTCGCCACTCCGGGGCCCCGGGGCCACGCAACGGCTACCTGGGCATGTCCAGCTTAAACGCTCGTGTCCTTCTGGAGACCCAGGAGCTGCTGAGGCAGGAGGAGAGGCGCAGGGAGCAGCAGGAAGCCATGAAAGACCAACTGTCTACTGCATCGGAAGCCTCTGGCAGCAACAGCGGCGCCTTCAGCCTCAGCAGGGACAACACTATGGCTCCTGGCTCGACCCCCATGCGGGTGGGGTCTCAGTCCAAAGGCCCCTACAGGCAGGACGTCCCACCGTCGCCTTCGCAAATCGCCAAGTTCAGCTTTCGTCACAGCTCTGAAAAAGGAAGGATGTTTTATTCCTGAGACGTACATAAAATTACTGATTTTTATTTTTTCAAATAACTGATCCCAACAGGAATTTATAGGATAAATGTCCGTTTTTTAACACAAAGAATTTTAGGTTGGTTTTTTTTTTTTGGATAAACTGTTAAAAATTGTTACGAGTAAAACTGTTTCAAAGATCCTCATTTTCTACAGCGAAAGGAAAGGATGAGCAATCTTTCAACGTCCAGCAACGTGTTTCCGTTCATGGAACACTAAAGTGCCTTTTGGAGTCGTTAGCGTGTGTAGGCGTGGGGCCAAGGCGTTAACCCATCCGTCTGACACCAGCAGTAAAGCAGACATCCCAGCAGAAGGTTACGGGTGTGGGTCACTGCGGCATCATCAGATCTGACAGCAGAATGACCTGAGCTATCTAACCTCCAGAGCATGACACAGTCCAGACATGTTCTGTGCCATCTGTGGGGGGAGAATGGAACGGATCATCGAAAAAAAAAAGAAAAAAAAAATCATTCAGAGATGCTTAATGTAAGCAAGGTTCTTCTATAGATGTTTTTTATATGCTGACGGTCTAACATTGTGAAAGTTTGTGTTTTACAGATATTTTTGTACTTAAACATGGTGTCCAAAAACATGCTTCATAGGTCAATTGGCAACTCTCAATTGTCCCTAGGTGTGAGTGTAAGTGTGAATGGGTGTGTGATTGTGGCCCTCCAACAGACTGGCGAACCGTCCAGGGTGTACCCTGCCTTCGCCCATAAGTAGCCGGGATAGGCTCCGGCAGCTCCGTGACCCCGAAAGGGATAAAACGTCAGAAGATGAATGAATGAATGAATGAAACATGGTGTACGAAAGATCTTTCATCTCAAATGGTACGACCTAAACTGCATGTTACCAGTTCTAAAGATCAGTTCAAATGTATTGAGAGTTGGTGCTGAGCTCTGTGATGTCCAGGTCATATTCTCATCATCTGATGGAGAATCTCCAAAACTTTAATAATTGTGGGTTTCTTTTTTATGACATCAGCTGTAAATAGCCTTGTTTCCACTGAGCGATACGATACAGTCCAGTAGTTTGAGTGTTTCCATCATAAAATTGACCCATTAAGCTGGACCAAACCGTACCACTTTTGAGCCCCGGTTGGTTGTAGGTCCATACAGATTGGCAGAACAGATCTGTCAATCAAACGTTTTGAATGTTTGGCGTGAGACCACATACATTTTATTAAGGCATAACTTGAACAACTTAAACTATAGAAAACACATTTTAAAAAATTAAGATTATCGTGAACATGTTCAAAACAGTATCAGATCAAGAAAAAAAAAAATCAGATCAAGAAAAAAAGTATCAGATCAAGAATGGTTATTCTGAATGACTGAGTAAAAGCTTTTTATGTCTCTTTAGAAATCTATGGGATTTTGGCTTCTTTGAACTAACAGGTACTTCCTGTTTCGACCGCGACAAGGGAGGGGTCACTCAGGCCAGTTCTCATATCTACTCAATTGTCAAAGAGCATGAAGATGCTCGTTGTTTCAACTCACACTCAAATGTTATCAAATGTAGTGTTCTGAAAATGAACTTTGAGTAGGAGCTCGTGTTTCCAGCATGAATCCTGAAAGTTTTTTTGATTTTCTCAGATCTTTCTGCTCCCAAATTTGGTATGATAATCCTAACTTCTTTTCCTTACCCCCCCCCCCCCTCCCCTCACATGGTTTCCCTCCTGCTCTATCTGTGTGTGAAAACAGCTTTAGGAGTTTTGCTCTCCTCCACTCAACCACGAGAAGCAATCAGCTCTAACAGGGGTCACACTTGCTTTCTTAATTAATTTCCTTCATCAAAAATGAATGAACCTTTCCGAGTATGTTCATCGTCCACTTCCTCAACAACAGTGTTTTTAAACTGGGGGTGCAGAGGCACAGAGACTCAACTTTAGGAATAATAATTCACACGTTACAGACTCTAAAAAAAGAGAATCATGTTCATTGTTTGGGTAATCGATCAGGTCACGTCACGCTGAATCCTCCAAGAAAATAGTCTCAGGGAAACAAAAAAATGGTTCTAATTGAGCCTAAAAATGAACAAGAAAGTCCTTATTTAGACTGAGCTTTGATTCTGATGAGGCTTCAAATCATCATCCTTCCATCCTTTGTTCAGTTTGTGCTACAAGATTTATTAAAAGCGAAGTTCAAAAGGGAAATCCAGCAAAGGCTTCTTCATAACAGGAATGTGTCAGTAAAACCAGAGTTGATCCAGGACATCCAAACTTTAGCCTTGGACGTTGTTCTGACCTAAAGTCATCAAATCAAATGTCTGTGTTTTAACAGAAACCGGCCAAAACCAAAGAAAGAAGCTGCCTGCAGCTTAATGGCTTCATTTTGAAATGTCAAACGTGTGTTCAAAACCAGCAGGAGTTTTGCTTAAGTCATAACTGACCTTATGGGTGAAATATTTTAGGGTCGTAGACCACACTGTGAACTGGTAGAGCGAAATGTTTCATGTTTTCTACAGCCATGCTACAGGCAATAGGTTGTAGTAAACATTTCCGTACCACCTATCCACCCTGTGCGTGACACATTTCTGTGGGGTCTTACTAACGCATAGAGTGAAGGGCACCGCACGACAGCTTCAGCATAACTGCCATTATCCTTACAAATGTGATACTTTTACCACACGTATGACAATAGTATGTTCCATTTTCATGGCATCCTTTAAGGTCACCGTATGAACCACAAGGTAACTGCAAGAGACACCTGCACCCCCTTTGAGTCTTTCTACGACCCTTCACGGGCCAGGACAACCCAAAAACACGCTGCACCCAGATGGGTCAAGTCGTCTAAATCCAGGCCTCTTTGACTTCCACAGCTCTACGTTTAGAGTCCAGAGCAGAAAAGCATGGATAGATCTCTCCCGCACGGCAAGGCGGATCCATTTCTATAGGAACTACTTTGCTGTCCTGATTTAAGTGTGTTTGTTTGCGGGGGTTGCCATGTGTTTCAGCATCTGTAAACGCTGCCGGGAACCCGGCGGCCAGGGCGCCTGGGCAGCCATACGAGCGGCCGGGCTGCTGAGTGGGAGAGGTAGCGAAGGGAGGAGTGGGAGGAAGTGAAGACGGGGAGGCCTGACCTCGCAGATGATTCAGTCAATGGTGTAATCACAGAGGCTCCTCCGAGCCTCCACTACAAACAGGAGGTTGCAGTTTGTTCGCCGTCTCTCCTTCTTTTTAAAGCCTTTTTTTTTGTCCGTTTTCTCTGCTGTTTTGTGTAGAACTGGAGGGTTTCCTGCAATAATAATGACTTTTTTGCTCTTCTGTGCTCTGATCATATGCAAATTTGACAATATCACATAATGCACGCTTATTATTTGTGCACTGTAATTAATGTTTGTGCATCTCCATCATGACATATGGACTTTTTCCCCATAAACCTTTTGTTTCGGAGGATGTTTTTTTTTAATCCTGGGAGAAATAAGAAATATATGATTGTTTTATTGTGTTTTTATGACCATCCTTCATTGTGTTTTATTATCCACAGTATGGTTTCTATGTTGGTAAAAATGAATAATGCAAGCACTGTGCAATTTCCCTTTATACGAGAGTGTGTCATTAAGAAATGATTCTGCTGTTCTCTGTGCATAAAATATGAACTTTTCCGTCAATAAATGGAGGCTTTTTTCAGTCCTTGTAACACTCATTTCGTTGATTGTGTTGCTTTAACATTCAGAAGAGCGTTCGGTCTTTGAAAATTTGCCGTTAAAATGTGAGCCATAATTAAAGGGACGTGATAAATGTCTGGTTTTTGCCGTTGCTACGCAGTCGGATAATGATTTGCCATTGATGAACCGACACGTGACTAAACTTTACTTTAAAAAAACCTTTATTGATTGCAGATTTGGTCGTGTGATTACTTTAAACCGGATTCTCAATGACTTAAAACAAACATGGTGAAGAAAAACAGGTTGACTTGTTGTTGCAAACAATGATGGCTTGAATTAATGAAAACAGCTATGGTACTTGCATTGACTATAGAATTGCGCAAATTGGATTTGCGAAAATAAATGTGCCTACTGGAAACACAACAATTTTAGAAAAAACTTGAATTTATTGAAAAAGGTTTTTCCGCTTGGAGAAGTAGCTTTTTGTGGCGTGAAAAAAGGTTCAGCGCACTGTCTAGTGGGTCTAGATGACCCAAATCCCAATGTTAAAGTGCCTAGGACAGCACAAGGGATAAATGAGTCACGTGACCAACAACCGGATGACAATGCGCTTCTTGGTAAACTGCACAGCGGGCGCCACAAGAGGTCCCACAGCATCACACAGCTCATCAAAACTTTCATGTCATGCAGAATTGTTGGATCCACAGCTCTGTAAATTCACAGATCACAATTTCCCCAAATTGCTTCATCGGTAGCCACTCCCACATGTAAGGAGCTCGCCGCTCCATGGCCTGAATGAGACGCAGACGTTTCCTTTGATAGATGATGATGAGCGCTAGAAAATAGCAGATTTTAGAATGTATCTTTACATCTTTTGCCGTGTTTTTAAATGACTTATCGCGTGAGTTGGTCTGTGTTCATTCATAATTATCATTTAATCAAAGCAGTTTAATTCCGAATTCTTGTTGTTGTTGACATTTATTAA
Source organism: Oryzias latipes (assembly GCF_053564925.1). Taxonomy (NCBI): domain Eukaryota; kingdom Metazoa; phylum Chordata; class Actinopteri; order Beloniformes; family Adrianichthyidae; genus Oryzias; species Oryzias latipes. The sequence goes on along the minus strand of NC_136256.1, from coordinate 12,289,508 downwards.
ATTTGGGTAAGTTTGTGCATACGTGTAACAAAAACGCAGATTATGATACAAATTGTGAGCAGATGTTTGATATCTAATCCAGCAGTTTGTTCACTGTTTCATACGGTGATATTTTGATAACAAGAATTCTAAAGGACCTTAACATCATAATTTATTCACAATATTGATTTTTCACTTTGAAAAAATGCACACTTCTATGCATAAAATTGACCCAAATTCTAAAACGAGCCTCAAAAGTTTTTGGTTTTTTTTACTAAAAAAACATCAAATTTTAACCCTTTACTACAGTAGCTTTGGCTCCAGCGTTGACATTCTTTCAACTACTGTAACTCTTCAAGCGTTCACACAGTTAACGTAATTCCAGCGGATTCTTAAATGGAGAAATGTAAAACTTAATAGTAGTGAAGTCCTTGCACAATTTTCATAAGTTAGCTGAATTTGTCACAGAGAAAGGTGACTTTGAGCCACTTTGAGCCAAGCCTCCCAGTTTGTATGTGCAACACTTTTCAGGAAACAACTGGAAGATTTCCAGACGCCGAAAGGTCAGCGAGCAGCTTTAACCCCAAATTCTGAAGAACACCACACATCATATCCTTCAGATATGATGAATATCCACAGAACCATATCTACAGAACCCTGGTTGCAGAGTCAATATGACAAATGAACTCCTGAACAGAATGCTTACCAGCACAGTGGCACACAAAAATGTTTTTTTGGAATATCTCTAATGTACAATGAAATTCACAAACTCGTGTTGATGGACGTTTAGCTCTGAATTCCAAAGGTAAATCTACACTTAAATGTTGCGTTTTTGCATTTAATTACCAATATTTTCTCAAAAAGCTCTGCATGACAAAAAGTTCTGCATGATAAATACTGGCAGAATTTGATTGATAACGTTTATTATAAGTGACCTGTAGCTATGCATTTATGTGCCTAAACTCAGCGCTTCAACACTTTAACGTTGAACAAAAACAAAAAGAAAGCTCCATCAACACAAATGTAAAAACAGACTTAAAACATTGTTTTAAAGTTACAAAATTACATCAGCATTATTTGGGTGAAACCTCCTAAAAACATGAATAAGATTCATATCATCTGCTATTATTTTGAAATTAACTGATAACAGATTTTCGCATTTCTGAGTTTTTGCTCGTTTATTTTTCTTTACCCAGAGTACCAGCGTACAGCTGTTCAAAGATTAAACATTTCCAAGATATCTATTAATAAATTCCCACCAAATATGATTTATGTTTTCTGTATTTAAACATTTAAAAAGTGTTGCAATGATTGAAAATAATAATAAAAAAGAAATTCCTGTTTTAATAGTTTTCTCTTTATGGGTTATTTGTGTCAAAGTAAAATACATGGTCCAATTGCACTTTCTTTTTTGAAGTTATTCAAGTGAATGTAACTATGAGGATGAATCGGCTTTAGGCTCTTAAATCATGTTTTGCGTTCTGCTTATGCGAGGTTCTGGGTTCTCCACAGTCACGCCAGGTTTCATTTGTCAATTATCCACAGCTGTTTCTGCTTCAGTTTATTAGTCCTCCGTTTATTTAAGAGTTTTCACTTTGTCTTAGTCAGCTACTCTGTTTGGTTACCCCCAGTTAGTTCTATTCTCCTGTGTGGGTTTCTTTTGGTTTATTTATTTTTGTTTTTGCCATGTTTTAATTAATTTATTACTTTTTTTTTTAAATATACAAACCCTGTTCACTCCGTTTGGCACTTTGTATAAATTTTATAAATATTAAGTTGTCCTGTTGAGTGCACAGATAGGACCTGAAGGCCTCTTGAATTGGAAATATTTTACTGTTCTCCTAGTGTGTTCTCCTTACACAATAGGTGTGTATATTTGTATAACCCCCTTTTGTATTTTAGACTAAACTTTATTTTAATTGATTACATTTGTATCCTTTTTTAAAAAAAAAATCTAAAGCTAAGTTGTGTGTTAGCATCGTGTTATTGGTGTTAGCATCCCTCACCTTTGCACGTCTGCCTGTTTTTAATCACACAGCCATCAATGTCACAACTGAAAAACATTTAAAAACTGAAGAGAAAAACTAACACAGAAAAACTGTTGGTGGTGAAAACAAATGAAGAAAAACAGGCCAGTGTGACACCAAAGCTTTGTTTATTGGATGCTAACATGATGGAAGCATCTATTTATTCATTTTTGCTCATTTGACTCGATTAAAAGTGGTTTATTAAAATTTTAAAATTTTAATTTTGATTTTAAATTAAAACCTTTAAAATTTCTGAACTCCGTAAGCTTCTTTAGTGTCTAGGCATGAAAGGGCCTTTACCATTCTTTTTTAAGTCTTTAAGGCTTCGGGGTTACGAAGGCAGCAGGGCTGATGAGGTGAGTGACAACAGCTGGGAATCCGCCAGAGCAGAGCAGAGAGGGGCGGGGCTGACAGAGGCACCATGACAGCGAACTTTATAATCTACTTCAAAGCTCAAAGTTGATTGTGCATAATAAGGTCCTTTAACTGCCGGACCTTATATTTTTTCAAGATCACAAGTTCCAAAATTAATGATTTGTTTTTAAACAAAAATGTGAAAATATTGATGCACATTTGATCTAAAAAACTGAACTGAAACCTAAAACTACGTTCACACTGCCCCCAACAACACCCTTTCAAGCAACCACTTTCAATGAAAAGGTGACGTAAATATATATCTCAGACATCAGAACATCCGTAGCTGTGCAAACTTCTGCGACTGTTTTCGGCGTCTACGAACAAAACATGAACACTGAACATGTGCTGAAAGTTAAACTGGTTGAACTTTGACCAATCAGGGGTTCAGATTTGGTAGTGGTGTATGGGTGGCGTCCCTTTTAATTCACGAAAGTGCCAACCGTTTGAAAATGAATCACGGAAGAGAAACGAGTAATTCCGGTTTGTACCCGGCTGGAATTTTATGACACCAAATCTTATATAAGAATAAAGCTGTAAAAAAATGTCTGGAGCAGAATTTCTGAAATTTGACTTTAACATTCTCGCACCAAGACTCTGTAGGTGACGGAAAATAAGAGGAAATTGTAAATAGTAGAAAGAAAAATGAAGAGGAAGCCCCTCTCTGCTTGTCCAGTGTGAACCCAGTGGGACAAACGTGTTTTTGAAGGCGCGTCACATGCCCGACGTAGCTTCAGAAGCGAGCCTTTGTTGGCCTCAGGTGTCACACACAGTCCAGAACATCATCTGCACTCATGTGACACTTGACACATCCTTTAAGGTCACCTAGATCCATTCAAAGACAGCCGGTTTTATCCCAGCATGATGCTCAGAGGAGCTGCCTTCATCCTCAGCTCCCACACTGAACACATGGGAGCCTGAGGGAACATTAAAGCTGTCTCTGACCGACCATTCTTTACACTGAAAGAGCTCTGCTGAGTCTTTAATATCCTCCCTTTTGCCCCCCCCCCATTATAATGCTTAAAAAAAATGACTTTCAGCGGTTTTAGTGATCAACAGCAGACCGTTGCATGGTCCTCTTGACTCCATCACATCAGACCAGCAGGCCTCGGAGTTGTAAACGAGAAGCAGATGAGGGTTCGTGTGATGATAAAAACAAACGTGTCAAGTGATTGAGGAGATCATTTGTTGAAGCCATTTTTGGCTGAGTGTGAGTCACCTGCTCCGGCTTTCAGGACCTGCTGCTCCCTCTGATCGCCCCCATCCGCAGATGCGCACGGGATTTAGGAGGCGGAAGGCGGCCCGGCAGCAGAGGAAAGCTGAGGTTGTAAATCCCAGCACCGAGCAACAGGAACCTATAGAGGGAGTTTGACATGAACACACACACGCATACCTGTGGGATCTTCCCCAAAGCTTTGGGCAACATCTGGCGTGCACGTTTCTGAGGAGAGGACGGCGTCTGAGTATGCCAGTACAAAAGGGAGGAGCGCCTGATGTCTGACTTTATGAAGAGATGGATGGATCGGGAAAGATCTCAAAATATGCTCCACCGTCTGCCAGCAAAAAGGAAAAAACCGACTAAACCAGGGGTGGGCAATTCCAGGCCTCGAGGGCCGGTGTGTCTGCATGATTTCCAGATAGTCTTGCCCTACTCATGGCTGATTACCTGGTTCAGGTGTGTCCAGCCAATCAGAACATGCCAGAGCAGGGTATGCTGGAAAACATGCAGGACTGCGGCCCTCAGTGCCCACCTCTGGACTAAACTATGATAATACTGATATTCTTTTTCTCCGTCCTTATCGTAGAAAACTATAAAAATAAGTTATGAAGGTTTTCTTTGCATTACCATGCAAGAAATATGATTCTAACAAAGTGCAGGAAAAACGAGAAATAGATATAAAAAAACAATAAAGGTTACATTAAATCCACTTTTCTGGGTTTTTTAAACACGTGACCTCAAACCTTTAAAATCGCTAGATTTTTTAAATATATCCTGCTATAAAAAAGAAAAGGTAATTATTTATTTATTCATTTATAAATGATATTTATTTCTTTGTCTGTTTATTTATTGTTGTCATCCAAGAAAAGTGGACATATTTAGTTGAAAGGATTGTCTCTGCTGATAGTTCTTTCTGCGGAAGTTTCTTCATAAAATCTTATGAAACATCAGTGCCGAAGGTTATTGAAAACGATTTCATTCGAGGAGATTTTCTTTGTACGGACAAGAGATCAACACAATCTGACTCATTTTTCTGTGGTCTGATAGTCAGTTTAATAAAATATACATAAAATTAGTTAAAATTTTAAAATCTATTATTAATCAACTTTGTTGATACAAATTTAGAAAAAAGGAAAAACATTTATTTCTATTAAATGTAGCAACATTTTTTTTAAATAAATGAGCAAATATGCTTTTTTGGGGATGTCAAATTTCTAAAATATAGGGACTTTTTGTGCATTATAGTGCAGTATAAGTGATCCAGAATGAAGACCTATTAAAAGCATTAAAAAAGCAGATTTTAATGCTTCTTCACAATTAAAACACCCTTTTCTAATTACTCCTTTTTGATTTTTATTTGTGTTCATGAAAATCGTTGATTGGACAAACTGTATCAACCTTGTGCCATCTTAATAAATTGCTCACTTCCTTGTCCTGCGGGTCAAAAATGACCCATGCTGCCAAAGGCTCAAGATAAAACAAATATGCGAATTTTAAAATCTAAAATACACAATACACTTTTTTAAAAGACAGTCCCAAGTACCTTTTTTCTTTAACGCAGTAAAGTTTTATATATTATAATATGAATATAAAAGAAGCATGACTAAATAATATTGCAATAAAAGAACTGTCAACAATCAGAAATTACTTTTGTGTGTGTATATATATATATATATATATATATATATATATATATATATATATATATATATATATATATATATATATATATGTGTCTGTGTGTATGTGTGTGTGTGTGTGTGTATGTGTGTGTGTGTGTGTGTAAGTGGGTGTGTGTAAGTGGGTGTGTAGGTTTGTGTGTGTTAATTTGAGTTTGTGGGTGGCCTTTCAACTTTTTCTGCGATTAAAATGTTTTTATAGATCCCAGGTCAAAATGACCCTTTAGACAATCTTAGCACCCTAATGGTGTACAGCTCATATGTACACATAAACAAAAACTAAATATGTATTTTTAAAGATAAAGTCCCTTTAAGAACACTACAAAATTCCAAGTTGGAATAGGATAGTAAAATGGTAGTGGGTCACCCTGTACACACAAGACAAGACAAGGATAAATGAATCAAAGACAACGTTTAGATCTGCTTGTGGCTTTTTACCTGTGCCACACATTTTTTTCGAATGACTACTTCATACAGGAAATGAGTAAATATTGCAATCATTGAAATGTTTTAGATAGAGTTTTGATTTGTACGAGCAAAACATTTTATAATAAACTTTTGGAACAATTTCTGACATATTAACTTCTGAGTCATCAATTTAGCCATTCACCATCTGTGGTTCGGTTCATGTTAATCATCAACTGGAAGCTCCCACGAGCCTACCGACTTATCAAACACTGCACCATTGACCTGAGTTCTTGCCGTGAAATTAGCTGTCCTTGGACCAGGCTATACAGCGGTCCCCTGACAGTTTCCCCCTTCCCGTGACAATTTACCCAGAGGCCTTTCCCGTCCCGCCACCCACGGAGCGTCACACGCTGCCTGGGACCAGCCACCGCCCTGAAGGCGACAGGAGCGGACTCCCCCGCAAATAAGAAGCAATCAAGAAAACAAGTCCTGAGTCACAAAGAAAACCCCTTCCAGCTTGATGTTTTACTTGAACATTTTATGATCACAACATTTGAGGTTGTGGTTAAATCTGCTGCAGCGTACATGAAGCTGCTTCTTTTTTTTTTTTTTTGAGCTTCAAGGCAACTTCACAACAAAAGCGGCTCCTGTGAAGCTGGAAGACGATTCCTGTTCACTGCGGTGTGGTTCAAGCTTGTAAAACTGCCGCTGGTTTGTGTTCCTGCTTGACGTATTGCTGCGGTCCAGCTCACCGTTCCCTGATGGGCAGCATGGAAAGGTAATGGGCGCTGTCGTATTTCACATGCGCGCATAAAACACATGCGGCAGGCTTCGGCCTTTTTCGAGCAGCTTGTCAAAAGCGCCGGATTGGAAACAGAAGGTGTTTGAGAGCTGTTTGATTGGGGACATGTGTTGAAAGGAACTGCTGGGAATTCTTCTCTTGCGGAGAAGAGCGTTTGAGTCCTTAGAAAGTCTGTTGGAGGCGTCTGTCTTGCACCGCTTGAATTTTCCTGCAAATGTTGTGATGCGAGCTGCAGGAGTCGCAGCGAGTTCACTGCAGCGATCTGTTACTGTTTCATGGGCAAGAAAGCAATTATAAAACAAAAAGCCAAGCCAAACAGACGGAGTCATGTTGTGTTTCTCCAATGTGGACGAGGAGCTGCACAGCTTTGACCAGCTTTGAAATGGTAATGCATTGTTTGAAGTGTTCCAGTAAACATAGCGCCACAAATGCAAATGTGCCGTGCAGTTTTGATCTGGCAATAATCTCCCGAATTCAAGTTGAGTCTGTGTTTTTGACATCAAATAAATCGTTTATTCCAACAAAAAATGTCCTTGTCTGATGGAACTTTTTCTCTTATACTTCAATTTTTTGGCTTCACACCTTCTGCATCCATGTTGAACTCCAGGGAGGAATCTGTTGGGTATCAGGGGGAAAGTCAAAGACCTATGGTCTGATTTCTTGCTGTGAAACAAAAACAGATTGGATGTCAACTGTCATGATCAGAACAGGAGACGGACCCAGATGCTGAAACCCGGAAGGAGGAGACAGGTAAGTGGTAGGTAAGTAGAAAGTTTTATTTTTGCTGGTCCAGGAAGTGTTGTGGGTAAGCGTGGCTGGAGACACTGGAGAATCCTAGTCCGAGATTGGAGCTGGGATCCTGGCGGGGTTCTGTGGCGAACCTGAGTGAAGCTCAGAAGCGTGGCTGGAGATCTTGACGAGTGGCGTGGCTGGAGTTCTTGAGGAGCACGGAGGCTGAGACTCTTGAGGAGGGAGGCGTCAGTGTAAGTGGGAATGAAGCTGCTGCTCGAGGTGGTGTCAGACTGAGGTGACTCTCGTGGCATGAGATAGACCTGAGGCACAAAAACAAGGCAAGGTTAGCGAGAGGCAAAAGGCAAGGGGACGAGACATAGAGCTCAGAGAGACTAGGCACCATCAGGGTTAACGAACTGGCGAAGAATGCTGGAGCTGGGTCTCCTTATGAAGAGCAGGTGGCTGATGAGGTGAGTCGTCACAGCTGGTGAGTCTGGAGCAGGGCAGAGCTAGGTGGGGAACGAGCACTGACAGAGGAACCAAGACATTAATCTGTTTTTCTTTTTTCTTTACAAGTTGTAAATAAAGTTTAGTTTTATAGTAAATATGCTAACGTGGCTAACGTGTTGTGGTGTCAAACTTTTATTTTTTACAAGTTACTAACATGGTTGGGAGTCACACTACCATCTGTTTTTTCACAAGTTGCAGAAAACATGATACTTTTACATAATAATAATAACAATAAACTTTATTTGTATAGCACCTTTCAAGATAAAAACCAAGAAGTGTTTCACAGTAAAAGACAGAATATAAAAAGAACTTTGAAAAACCCATTTTAAAAAGATAGGTTTTTAGCTTCTTTTTAAAGAAAATGCTGAGTCCACAGATCTAAGGCTGAGAGGAAGGGACTTCCAGGGGGATGGAGCCACTGCTGCAAAGGCTCTGTCACCTTTTGTTTTTAACCCTTGTGCTATTTTAGATGACCCCACTCTTACTTTGACGTGTTCTCCCTACCATGACAAAGGTGGATAAAGGTGGAAAGATTTCATGTAATCCATGGACACCAGTGAAGATCACAAATCATTGAAGAAAAAAGGTTCAGAGCACTGTCTAGTGGGTCTAGATGACCCAACTCCCAATGGTAAAGTGCCTAGGATAGCTCACGGGTTAACCAAGTTCTCTTAACAACCAGCAGGCCCTGGTCACATGATCTCATGGGCCTGCTGGGAGTTTACGGCTGCACAAGGTCTTTTATATAGACCGGTACTTGGTTATTAGGGCCGTGTATGTTAAAACCAGGATTTTAACAAGCACTCGGTAGCAGATAGGGAGCCAGTGCAGCTGGATTAACAACGGGGTGATGTGTGAAAACTTGGAAGAATTGGTTAAAAGCCTTTCATCAGCATTCTGGACAACCTGGATCCATTCTAGAGATTTTGTGCTTAAACGTAAAGATGGATTGCAACAATCAAGACGAGAAGAAATAAAAGCGTGGATTGGCATTTCCATCTCAGAACACGACACAATTGCAATAAGTTTTGCAATGTTTTTAAGATGATAAAAACAAGAGCGAACAAGTGACCCAACATGAGAGTCAAGGGATAAAACCAGGTCTACAGTTACCCCGAGGTTCCTGACAGACGGCTTGATAAAGGAAGCAAGTGGACCAGGCCACTGAACCATCTGGGGGAGGCAACTGTCAGGAGCACAGACTAGGACCTCAGTTTTGGCTTCATTTAGTTGGAGAAAATTATCATTCATCCAACTCTTGACTGAATCCAGACACCTGAGTACAATCTTTATTTTAAAAACATCCTGGGGTTTAAAAGACACATAAAGCTGAATATCATCAGCATAAAACTGATAGGAAATATAATTAAAAGAATATGCTGCAAAGGCTGCAGATATAAAATGAACCATAAAGGTCCCAAAACTGAGCCTTGTGGCACACTAGAAGTGACGGATGCAGAGGAGGACTTAAAATACACAGAAAATGGTCTACCAGTCAGATAAGAGGAGAACCAATTTAAAGCTGATCCTGATACCCCAACCCAGTTTTTCAGCCTGTACAAGAGGACGAAATGGTCAACAGTGTCAAAGGCTGTGGTCAAGTCCAGTAACAGTAGCACAGAGCATTTTCCTGCATCAGGATGTCATTAGTGACTCTGAGACTCTGATATGCCAACGAAGCTAACGTGTAGCATTGTCAGACCGTTTTGTGTGTGTGTGTGTTACTAGCACAGTTTGGAATTAGCCTTGTCATTGGCTGTGCGCAAATTCCCACCCTAATACCTAACTACTAAAAAACAATATTGTGTGAAGCTATCTAGTGCCCTGGATTTGAAAAGCAATTTGGACAGCATGCTCACTGCTGGGTTTTTTCCTAATGGCGAATATGATGTCATCGATTTTACAAAGTAAAAATCTCATTACTACGATCGTTTTGCAATGATCATTTATGAATCCACTGTGTTCTTAAGATGAAAACAATAATTTTTATTGAAAAAATACATTTAAATGAATTTTTTGCAAAAACTGTTCACATGCAATGCATTGTGGTCTATATTCACCAATCAAGCGAGCATTAATGCACACTGGTAATTCGCTGAGACTTCAGGGAAATTTTTAGGGCTCTTGATTTTGGAACTGTAGATTCAGACAGCACTACAAAATAGTAAAGGCACTTTAAATTGCACTGTGTAGTGAATAGTGAAGGAATTCAGACACAGCCATGGTAACATTGTTTTGATTTAGCCGTATCAGTCTTTTTTTATGGTTTGCAAACTAGTTTAGGAGTTACAGGTATGGTGAATATGCTAACACGGCTAATGTATATGCTACAAAGAAAGTTCCCTTGAACGCAGTTAATAAAGTCTGACTGACGGATATATCTCTGATTCATCTCTCTCTTAATGTTCCTTATTGTTCGGTGTGCCTCATACACGACAGGAGTTCAAAACAGACAATTTATTGAATCCTATAGTGCAAAAAATATGGTATATAAAACTCTACTGCCATTCATGAAGGCATTATTGTTGATTGCCTTTACGTGTGCCTGCCTCACTGTCTCTGGTAAATAAAAGACACAACACTTCCGCCGCTGCTCAGTATTTAGGTATTGATGGATTTCATCGAAAACATCCGGGGCCACACGCTCCTGCACAGGGACTTGAATGGCTCCAGCAAAGCGACTCTGCTGAAAATCTACATGGGAATAAATCCTATAATCTCCAAGCAGTTTGCACAGCAGACCGGCTCAGAGCAATTACCCTGACAAAGAAAGCATTTCTTCCCTTCCTCCTCCTTGCCTTCAACCATCCCCTCTGCCTTGTGTCAAATTAATCCTCTGAACTTTCCTTAAGATCTTCCAATACTTCCTTTTCTATGCGTGCACCCACTCTCCATCTTTTCCTTGTTCCTGTCATTTACAGATATGGCACTAAGAGTGGGAGGGGGGGTGGTGGCTCTGAGTGAAACAGCTGTCAAGAGTCCCCAATGTCTCTGTGTGCTTCCTCTTCTTTGTTCTACCTGGCGCCCCCTCCCCATCATGTCCCGACTCCACGGAGAAGGAAAAAGGAGCCTCGTGAGGGTCTTATCCTCTTGGTGGGATCTTCACAGGTGCTGAGTGATGGAAGCTTGGGGAGGGGATTAAAAAGAGGAAAGCTGCGATTCTTTTTATTCTTATTTTGACAACCGTCAGAAAAGGGGGCCAGGCAAGATTGTAGATTACCTCCTGTTGGTTTTTGTGGTTGGGATGGAGGGGGTCTGACACCTGTGGGAGAAAGGAGGGCGAGGAGGGAGGGGGTTGCAGAGGGAGAGGGCGGAGCCTCTGAGAAAGGGGGCGACCATCTGTTGGAGTCACAAGCAGCAGGAGAAAGCCGGGGAGCTCCTTCAACCCGGTCCAGGAATGGTAATGACGAGCTGCTGATGCATATCAAACGCACATCTGTCCGCTTGGCAGCGCTCGCCTCCCCGCCGTAAATACACGACGCTCAGCCGCTGTTCCACATGTCAAAACTGTTGTACCCCCGGATCATTTGATTCCTGCCCCCCCATCCCTCGTCGCCAAACTTTCATTATCATTTCATTATTGTTTTATTGATTCTCTCTTTAATTGACCTGGTAGCAAAAACGCCCCCAAACCAAACAATCCATACCCTAAGTGACTCTAATTTGATTTTTGTTTTGCGTTTGTTTAAAACATTAATCGGAATTTGATTGTGGATGCAGCAGAGCGGGGATGATGAATTGTTTGTTCCACAATAGTTGCCATAAGGCAAGGTTACCGAAATGAACGTCTGAGAAGCCACGTGGGTCCAACACAGGAGAGCTGCTGGTTAAGAGCAAGGTTATTGACTGGTTGATGATATTTGCATATTTGTGGCATTGGGCTGACGCATTAACATGGGTGAAAAACAAACCACAGAATCTCTAACTCATGGACAAGATGGAGGTGCAACTTAGAGGCTGGCAACAAGAATAATAAAAGCTTCTTTAGGAAGTTTATCAGCTGAAGGATTATGTATACCTTCTATGATTTTTTTGAATGCTTTAGCACTCTTGGTAAAATTTGTATGTGTATCTGCTGTGTTGCTCAGAGAATGTAGAACAAGGCTTGTCGGATAAAGGCCCGTACACACCGGGACGAATATTCGCCAGGCGTTATTTGCCAGCGTTTTTCGCCACGTTTTTGTGTTCACACCCAGGCGATTTTCGCTGACGATGAGCCGAGCGAACATGCAATTTCATTCCCTGACGTTAGATGGTGCTTAATGTAAACAGAAATACTCCTGTACACAAGGTGGCGCTGCGCAACTTTACGCTTCTTAAAGTCGCTTTTCACTCAGAAGAAGAGAGCAAGTATTTACGCGATTGTCAGAATCAAACAAAAAAACATGAATATTTCAAGCACCAGTAGCTCCAACTGCTGCTTGGTTCGGGGATATTTTAGAATGTCCATCATTATTTCTTCGCGGCAGTGTAGATGCAACTCGGCGTCTATCTTCTTCGCTGGTATGTGTGCTCAGCAAGGCAGTTTTTTTTGAGCGCCCCCAAGTTGTGTTTTACTGTAACTTCAGAGGCTCCAGATACGTGTGCAAAAGCGCCGTTCTCATTGATCGAATAGATTTCGACGCAACGCGTCAAAAAAAAAAAAAGAACCCGAGGCTTTTTTTCTTTTTGACGCGTGGCATTTTTTCGCGTCAGTGTGCACACTCTCATTGGTGCCCTTTGATTTAGTCACGAGGCGTTAAACTCGTCCCGGTGTGTACGGGCCTTAAGACAGGAGTTTTGAAGTTGAGTCATAGCAGCTGGACTGAAATTCTTCCTTCAAGTGGTTCCATTGGTCTGACTGGTGCAGGATTCAGTGCAACTATTAAGATGTTAATAACCTGTTAATTTCCCTTCCGTCAACAGAATGCGAAGCCTCAGACACAATTTGTCTTCTATTTACCACGGTACCCTTATATCCTAAGATGATCAAAACTCCAGCACAACCATACCCAACGACCCTATGATGGGGCTTGGGGGATTACAAGAAGTGAGGCATCTCTTCTGGTTTCGCTACTTTGTTTCCTTTCAATGAGATGTCGATTTGCATAACTATGGGTGTCCCACCTGGACAATACAAATGTGGACTGAATCCTCTCCCCTCAGACTGACAAAGCCCCTTGAATTCAACTTCAATACATCATCACATGGATGAATGAGAACCCTCACAGACTTTGGGAAGTGTGGTTTCAGCTGTAACAGCATCGCTGCTTCCAATTCTCAGTGGGGGGGGGGGTTATACCAGGCTGGAGTGAATGGAGTTTACTTTCGAGGACAGCAGTGCAAATGAGGAAGTTTTGTTTGGTCTCAACTTCACAGAAAACAGCTGCATGTGTGAAAACGTGTTGCTGCTTTCTGAAGTCTTTGTCAAAATTACCCTCACGGGTAGATGTGGGCCTTCTGTAGGCAGAAAAACGGCATGCAGGTGGCCTACACGAAATTTTAAAGTCGTAGGCTAATCAGTCAGCCTGTAAAGTTAAATTGGACACCTGCAGACAACAGGTCATAGTAGACAGTTAGATCATGTGCAAGGGTGAAGTAGGAGAGACGCAGGCATGCCAAACACACTTTTCATTTATTCATCTCCCCAAATTCCCTGTCAGTGCTTTTCATGTGACAAGTATGTCTTCCTTGAGTAATCCTTTGAATGCAACCTGATTATTAGGAAATTAGACAATCAGAGTGTAGTTTCTGGGCATCCTATGGGTGTCCTGAAGGGACCTTCTTATCTTGTGCACACCCCATGCGTTCCACACAGTAAGGGGCACCAGTACCTATGCCTTACTAACAATAAGAGTGTGGTGAAAGGTCACCATACTACAGTAACACCCAAGCAAATGCGTTAAACTTACATTATCTTAACAAAATCTTCCCAATACACTTGTCGCACACACGACAAGCTTATTTTCCATTTTTAAGACGTCCCTTTAGGTGGCCGTACAAACCTCAGAAGAACTGAGACAAACCTGCGCCCCCCTTAAGACGCTTTTCTCTTTGACCATCCACGGGCCAACCCAAAAGCCTATAGTACCTACATAGGTCACTCCCCCCAGTGACTAAGAGTTTAATCAGGGAGAATTTCAACTGGTCTGAGGTCTGCTGAAAATACAATTATGTACATCCGATACCAAGAGGCTCACATACTTTGCTATTAAACTTGAAATGTTTGAACACCAAAGTCTACCCAAATAAAGTTAATCAAGGGGTTAGAACTCAAGGTGGTTAAATAAATTTAAAAAGCAAGTGTTAGATTCGTATAATACTACAAAAATGACTTTCCTGTTTACTAAAAGGAACAGGATTAGTATTTTTTAAACTTTCTTTTCAGGCTTCTCTTGCTTTCAGAATAAGTATTTAAAAGCAACAGCATTTATTGTTCAACTATTTTTCAGATATTCTGCAACTGTGGGTTTGAGGACGGCGTATTTATAAAACAGCTCATATTGAGCCTATCCCACTGACGACCTGCTTTTCTCCACCGTGACAGTAAATATCCTTAATGGTGACAGCGTTTTAGTTTTTTTTCCTCGTCTCAGGGGAGAGATAATGCAGAACCCACCCCCTCGAGGCATAAGGGCCACAAGAGCCTCTGTAAACATGCAAGAATGAAGATTAATCACACACTGGAGATGGTGGTACCACTTTAATAATCAGTATTGATTACTGTCACCTTACATCTGTAGCAGCAGCTGCTGCGACAGGAGGGGGAGGGGGGTCTGTTGCTCAAGGCTGGTCCATCGCACACCTCCACAAAGAAATTAATGAAGAAATATGAATGTAAAACACTGCATCTGAGTTTTTTTTAAATTAAATATGTGATGTAAAATCCAACAAATTTAAGGTATTTTCTTTGGATATTGTGACTATAAAACGTCCATCCGAATCACTGGCAGCTTATTTATTCATATTCTTTTGAACCTATTTCCACAGTTATATTCCCAGCATTGTGATGAATGAAAAAAAATACTAAATGAACAAATTATGCTCAAAGTAGCCTGTTTGAACTTTAAATATTTGAATACACTGGAAATCGCCCTATGGATGCGAATTGGTCGCCAAAAACTGTGAGGTTGATTTTTTTCTTTTTCTACTTTTAAATCAAAAGTTTGATACATAAATTGCTTTTATTAATATCCTTTAACAACCCAGGTTGTATCTCAGCTGCCTGAGAAACCCATGGCCATCACAGATGCGGTGTACAGCAGTATTTAAATATATCTGACATTGAGGGATTTCTACAAAACTGTTTTCTTAAAAAAAGAAAATAAAGAAAGAGTTTTAAAGTTCTACGTTCAATGTGGATCACGCTGAAGTAATAAAGATGAACAAGAATCAGCATAAAAATTCAAATATTTGCTCATAGATCACAGATAACATTTACATACCATTCAGGTCTTTAAAAGCTCAACCCGTAAAGTCCTGGGGCCTCATTTATAAACGTTGCGTACGCACAAAAGAAGGCGTACGCCACTCTCTACGCAATAGTTGAGATTTATAAAAAGCAAACTTGACGGGAAAATGTGCGGTCCTTCACGCAAGCTCTGACCCAGGCGTACGCACAAAAACGGGTGAAATGAGAAACGGCGACACCGTCGGCAGATGGAAGAAACACGTGAAAGTGACAGTGTGAGCCAAATCGTGCTGGCATGTGCTGTGCTACACAATGTGGCATAGCTTAAAAACGTGCCTCTACCCCCTGGCGCTGATTGCTGTGTTGGCCCCGACCCTGAACCCCATCCCCACGCATTTGAGCCATTTGCTGCTGCTGTGCGCCAGCGTTTGGAAGTGATGCGTCGCTTGTAAAGAAAAAGAGGTGTGGAAAATATTATTTATTTAAGAATTCCCTCATCGTGCAGTTTATTTCAGTCAGGGCGATCTTGATTTCGCCCAACTCCTTGGCCACCTCTCTGATTGAACGACTGACTTCCCTCTGCATTTCAAGGACTGCATCGGTGAGGACGCGCCCACTGCTGGAGGGTTGAGAGCCGCGTGCCGTGGAGACGCTGGGTCCAGACGGCTGCTCAGCTGCAGCATCGTAACCACTGGCCCCGCTGGAACACCCAGCAACTAAAATAAAATTGTTCTATATTAATAATCTGTAATTGTGTAGCCTGCATACATGTGACTTGACTGCATTCATTTGAATTATTTCTCTTACCTGTGTCACCCTGACCCTGGCGCGTCGGCGTCCCCTCCGTCTCAGTCAGGTGACTGAGGCGGAGGAGAACGCCGATAAGGGGGACTTAATAGGGATTCCCCAATAATAGCGGCCAGTTTCTCATCAAGAGGGGTCAGCTCCGGTCCCCCCACCCCCACCCCACCCCCCCACGTGGCGGACACACTCTGCCGATGCAGTGCTAGACGTTTTTTTGCCTCGACTTTGATGTCCGATCATTTCATTTATTTCTTTTTCATTTCGGCCACGGTCCGAGGTTGTGAGGCTGCAGCATTTTCGGCGTCTGCCACCGTTTGCCGCTTACGTGCCTTTTTGGCATTAGTAATGGCCACACTGGGCCCTCCAAACAACATTTTTCTCCTCTTTTCCACCTCGCCAACGATAACTTCTACTTCACATTGAGTGAAGTTACGTTTTTTTGATTTCCCCTCTGTGTTTGCCATGATTTAGCAAGCCATGAATATTAATTTGTGGGCGTTTCACGGACTATTTATGGGCAACTATGGGCGTGTCATGTAGCCGCAAAAGCTGCGCTGCATTTAGAATCGGTTGTGATTTATAAAGGGAAAGATGCGTAGGATGTGCGTGCGCACAGTTTAATAAATCCGAATATTTCTGTGCGTACGCACGTCCTATGTTTCATCCGTACGCCACTTCTGACGCAAATCCTACGCAAAGTTTTATGAATGAGGCCCCTGGAGTCTAATAGTTGCTCTTCAAGGAATTTAGAACAAACACAGGTTTAAAAAGGCTGCTTTGATCTGATTGGCTCTGTTTTTTTCAACTCATCAAGACTTTGTCATTTCTTCCTCTGAACCATTGTGTCAAGAAAATGAAACTCATGTTGTATAATGTCTTCACATTTGTGAATGTGGTCAGTTTATTTGATGAAACTACAGCTTATGCCTATAAAGCCTTCGTCACAATTGCCTTTACTGGTGAATATGTGATGTTTGTGGGGGAAAAATGTACAGGACACGCAAGGTTGACATGACTGTTGTATCAAGTTTGTAGACTGCTAAATGAACCTGTAGAGTGAAAATGTTATAGGGAACACCTACTAAAACACAGAAAGGGAACGAAGGGCGAAGTAGGTGAGTCTTTCATTTTTCTCCCAATGCCCCCAAAATCCAGCATTTGAACGTTAGCAAGTGGCCAATACTCGCACCTTGATATAAACTACAGTGTGGCATGAGGGCATCATACCACAGCATCGCTCGTATGTCATAGGTGCTTGTAACTTACATTTGCCTTTACAAATAGTTCGCAATTCACTTATCACGCACAACAATGGTACGTTCCATTCTCATGACATCTCTTGAGTTGGCCTCAAGGGACCTGTAAAACACATCTGCACTCTCTTTAACCCTTTTGCTATCTTAGACGACCCCACCCTTAAATTGACGTGTTATTCCTACCATGACAAAGGTGGATAAAGGTGAAAAGATTTCATGTAATCCATGGACACCAGTGAAGATCACAAATCCTTGAAGAAAAAAGGTTCAGCACGCTGTCTAGTGGGTCTAGATGACCCAACCCCCAATGTTAAAGTGCCTAGGACAGCACAAGGGTTAAGATGTGGTCGCTAGGCCCGGACAAACCAAAAAAACACACGGGTCAACCCCTGTTCAGGTGATCAAGGCTTAGGACTTCACGGTAGTGGTTACAAAATGGTCATTCACTGATGCCCCGTGGTAAGAAAAAAGCCTGTAAATAAATGTTAGCAGATTGCATTATACAACCACATCCCATTTGGCACTCACACTTTCAATCCTAATGTGAAGGACACAACGGTTGATGTGTGCAAACGTATGTACAATTTACTAAAAGTATGTCAGGAAGATTTAATGCTCAAAAAAATAAAAATGTTCATAAAAATAAAGAAATGTAACAGGAGTGTCCTATTTTACTTACAGCATGGAACATTTTTCGGATCTTGATTCTGGATCTGTGGACGACTGTGGCCATAAATTACTTCAAAGGTTGACTTGAACAACAGAAGTGAAGCTTAACTGTACAGGAGACGATCAAAACATTGACCCTTATTATGATATAGTTTAATCCGTTAAACAATTGAATTTTACTTTATACCCTTTTTTTGTAACCCTTGTGCTATCCTAGGCACTTTACCATTGGGAGTGGGGTCATCTAGACCCACTAGACAGTGCTCTGAACCTTTTTTCTTCAATGATTTGTGATCTTCACTGGTGTCCATGGATTACATGAAATCTTTCCACCTTTATCCACCTTTGTCATGGGAGAACACGTCAATGTAAGGGTGGGGTCATCTAAGATAGCACAAGGGTTAACCACACCTGTTCCACAGTACTTTATTTTTTTAACATTTCATCCCAATCTTTAACCCTTGTGCTATCTTAGATGACCCCATCCTTACATTGACGTGTTCTCCCTACCATGACAAAGGTGGATAAAGGTGGAAAGATTTCATGTAATCCATGGACACCAGTGAAGATCACAAATCATTGAAGAAAAAAGGTTCAGAGGACTGTCTAGTGGGTCTAGATGACCCAACCCCCAATGTTAAAGTGCCTAGGATGGCACAAAGGTTACACATGGGTGTCCTCATATATCACCTTCTAAGCATCACTCAGTGCACGGAGAACGGCTACATTTCGCCACGTGTCTCTGTTGTCGGTACCAATGCACCGACATGGAGACAGGAAAGCTTCTTTCTGCGGTGACGGCTTCTGAATACAAAAAGAAGGATGATTTTAAAAAGTCAAGCCTGCTAAAAGATTTAGTGTTTGGAACAGAAACACACTCTTCAGCTGGATGTTAGACTCAGAAAACTCCATATTTTCCAAACTGACATTCTGGCATCTTTAGCGTTCAGAACCAACAAAGGAGTTCTCTCACCAAGCATCAACAAACGGGAATGTTCTATGAGTTTTTCTCATTTCAAAACATTGTTTTAATACTGGAGGTTATCTTTACTTCTTAAAAAAAGACCATAAACCCAAAACTGGAAGATGCAGTGCCAGAGAAATGTTCAACCCAGTGGAGAAATCAATGGGGCTTGTGTTGGGTTTAATGCCTTGTTTGCAATGAGCTCAGAAACATCTATTCAAGTCGCCACATCCAAGGAAAAGTCTATGTTACCGTGTAAGCAGGTTTCAGGGGTCCACATTCAAAACTCATGTGTTCACATGTCGCTACACAACCTTTTTTTTAAGTCCGTTTTACGTCTTTACTTGCAAAACACAATTCCATTGAACATCTGTCAAAGTTAAACCGGTTGAACTTAGACCAATCAGGGACTGGTGGTGATGTATGGATCGCATCCTTTTCACTACACAAAGTGCTGTTTGAAAACTGATCATGAAGAAGAAATAAATAATTTCGATTTGTGCCTTTTATCGGAATTATAACACCAAGTCTTTCATAAATCAGAATGGAACTGTGAAAGAAAAAGCCTGAAGAAAGATTCATGAGATTCACACCGCTCTTACATTTTACACTAAGCCTCTTCCAACTGTGAGTACATGCGCTAGTATCTGTTAACGACAGTCCAGTGTGAACAGCGGATGCTAAAAGCATGATCAAGAACCCATATTTATTGCATTTATTAAACCCACATCACATGCCCAGTGAGTGCATAGCCTAACTGTTCAACTAGTTTCTACTGTTCTAAATGTCCCTCTTGTGGACCCGAGTGACCTTTCTGATCCATACCCAATAGCATTATTGATTTGTTGTTAATGTGCATGGATGACCCAGCAGTGAAAAATAAAAAAGGGATTATTTTTCTTTTGAGTAAAAACTTGAATAGAAGCCACGCTTGTGTTGCTGCTGCATGTCCGATCCTACTGCAAGCGTGTCTTTCAGTGCTGCTTGACCTACTTTTGAGATGTCACGAAACCCACCGACCTCACAGGACAATCTGGAACATCACTAACAGGAAGAGACCCCTCGTTTTCAAGTTGACTATAGTTTCACTTCTGTCTCTTAGAATTTGTATGAGGTTTCATGAAAGTAAAAAGACCCTTTATTTCCAGAAAAATAATCTTATCAAGACAGTTTTTGAGTTGCAAAATAACTTTAGTTTGTGAAAGCATGTCTTAGTGACTAGAATTCTTTGTAATTACGTTTTTATTACTCTTTTGGCAAATTTTTCTACTTAAAGAAAATTCTTCGACTTTATTTTTAGAGGCCTGGTGGTAGTAAAAACGTAAAAAATAAAGCAGACTATATGAAGAAACAGTTCTGTTGTGTACCAAATGATGTAAAAATCACTGATGTTGAAACCAAAGGCTGATTATCTAGTTTTTTGTTTATTACCGGCTTCCTGATGTGAATTTGTTCATTTACTGAGTTTAGCAAAAAGTTGTTTCATGCAGAAATGCTTTTTTGGATGCACGAGTAAAAAGCCACATGCATATTTAACTTGGCAAAATCATTCTCGGGACACCTCTTTCCAGATGTTTGAGATTTAAAAATATGCAAAAAAAGGCACAAATTGTTTCCTCTTTGCTGGTTTGACTAAATCCTTTATGGTGTACAAGTATTATTTGTACAAAAAAGAGGAAATTATGTCAAAATAAAAATCTCTCCAATGTTTGTTCTTTCAAGGTTAGCGAATCCCCAGTGTGGAGAACAAATAAAAAATAAATCACAACAGTAATACCTGACCTTTGTCCTTGGGCTCGCTGTTCTGTTGGGGTTTTTCTCCACCGTGGGACTTGCGTGTAATGGAAACAGAGCAGCGGTGGCGTTTCTGCGGATGAGAACACAGAGCCGTGTGACCTGAGGACGGCCTTTCTCCACCTGCAAAGCCTGGGGGCGACAAAGCTGGGAGATTGAAATCCAGTTGGGACACTTTGATTGGCACCGACAGCATGTTGACCCGAGCAGAAAGTTGAAGCCAACACGGATCAGCCTAACATGGGACTTGTCCAATTCCATGTGCCGCATTGTAATTTAAAGGAACAAAGAATTAGGCGATTAAAAACAATCGATTGAAAACGTGTCAGCTGGAGAGGTAGAGGTGAACTTGACTGCCGTGCTTGGCAATGGGAAGGGGGCGCCGACTCCAACTTGTTGTGCTGGAATAATTGCACAATCATGTTGTCATGTGTAAGTACAAGCACATATGCTTGGCCGAAGTCCATTTAAACTATTCAAAGAGCTGCTCCTCTTAGATAATTATGTGGAAAATAACAGATCGATTGGAGCGTTTGTGTGGAATGGCTTTAAGTTCGTTCATGCATTTCAGTAAACATCAAAGGACAGGGCCAGGAGTGAGATGTGATGATTTTCTCTCCATGTGATGAACTGAACTGATGAACTTTTACCCTTAGAATGTGCACTTGAAGAATTTCTTCTATGTCCTGTTAAATCAAGGTTTTTATATTCATTTCATTCATTCATCAATAATCTACCCAAAAAAAGCATAAATTAAAGCTGCATGTAGCGTTGTATGGCCAACTGACGCTACCCGCCCCTGCAGCCCCCCTCTACACCGCTCTCACTGGCTGAGCAAGTGCTGCATCCACTTGACTGGTACTCCGTCTGCCTATTTCAGCCTGCTCAGAGTTGCACATGATACAGTAATGACAAAACACATTTTCTAAAATGGCTGCTTTTCTGTTAGTTTTATCTCCATAGCAAGCATTTTATAATTGGTCGCCCGGGGTAACTAACAGGTCTATGTAATTTTTTGACAAATTCTTTCTGATTTCCTTGGAAACACACGTTTTTTTTGTTTACCACACGCACACTGCAAATATAGCCATTTTATCTGTTATATCATTTTAATCAGCGTAAGCCAGGTATTCATACATTGAATGTTCACTAAATTCCAATATGCATGCAATATTGAAACTTCTGCAAGCTCACGACATGAAAACCTTTTAAAATATACCATGTGTAATTCCAACATTTACACCACAAGACACCAGACAGTGTCAGAGAGGAAGAAATAGACAGAGAAGCTAAGTCTTTGCAGCTTCAAACCTCATTTAATCGAACACACCACAAACAGCCAAACAGCGTGGAGGTCAGTTGTGTTCCCAGACCTCTCACTCATGGTTTTCAAATCAAGATTCCCTACTTCCTGTGAGTCTTAGGGGCTGAAGGTGGGGCTGACCCCAGGTCGCTACACACTATATATATATATATATATATATATATATATATATATATATATATATATATATATATATATATATATATATATATATATATATATATATATATATATATTAAATGGCATCCTCTTGTACATAGTTTTTCCATATTGTGGGAAAACTGACAACTTTTACATTTTGTCACAAAATAAGCTGTAGGTCCTGTGGCCATCCCATAGTAATGTCAGAACTTCCTTTGAATATCCACAACAGGTGCGTTTTGGCTTTGTTGGTGGATTTTGAAATATTTTTCAAGCCCCTTAAGATATTTAGCCCCCATTATTTTATTTTTTTTACTGTTTCACCCGTTGTGATGTCATCATTTTTGGTCGTACACTAGTCCCAAAACTCTGTTTCTCAGGTTACTAGGTGCGTGCAAATTTTAGTGAGTTTTTGAGTATGTAGGCGGGGGTGAAACTTTTTATTTCATCCATTGATAAATGAGCTTATAGGTCAGGAGGTTGGCATTATTTCAACTGTTGCTTCCCTTAAGGATTTATTGGTAGGAGGGGGTTAATTATGGGATGCTTTGGCTGGTTTGCCCTGATATCATTAATATCAGAAATATATGTGTGAATTCAGGTCATTTCTCTTGACAGTGATGGCTTGGCTGCCTGAGCTTTGAGCTGTGAAATGTTCTACTGCTGTCGTCAGAAGAGCAGATGGGTTGGAGAAGGGGGAGGGCTTCTCTTTGTTACTAATCATCTGCGTGTGGATGTATGAACGCGTGGTCCTGAAGTGTCAGAAACATCTCTCAGCATGGTTAATGGAGGCGGCGGTCAATGAAAAATGCATCAGCTGATTCAGATGCACGGCAGCAAAACAAGCTTGAGGATTATTTATGCGACAGCAGCTGAGAAGATAAAGGGTTGGAGTCATTTGTTTGCAGCTGTTTAAATGACCCACCTCGTCTACAAGTCGGTTCTAATGGATGCCGACCCGCCCGCTCACACCCACCCATCCAACAAAATGTCTTGAAAGCACAATGAACTGTATGCATATCCAACCCCTCCAGGGCTGGAAAACCTGGAAAAACACACGAGTTAGCAGACTTCCATAAACCGCCGATGCTGATGGAGCTGAAGGCATTGGCCTTCATCCTCAAAGGCACAGCCGATTGACATACAGGGACTCCGCCCTTTACCGGCTGGTTATTGCTGTTAAGCTACATTCACACCGCTCTCAACAATGTGCGTTCTAGCAACAACTTTCAATGAAAAGTCGCGTATGTACATTTCGAGCAAAACTCTCACATGCATGTATAGCTACGCAAGTTTACGGCTGTTTTTGGACTCTATGTACAAAACACAGCCATTGAACAAAGGCTAGAGGGACTAAGATTTGGCACTGATGTGGCATCCCTTTGATTCATGGAAGTCCCAACCATTTCAAAATAGATCATGGAGGTGAAATTACTACCAACTGCGGTTTGTGCTCGGCTGGAATTCTATGACTCCAAGTCCCTTGTATATTGAAGGAAAGACGTGAAAGAAAAAGTCTGGAGCAAGAGTTGCAGTGCTTTGACAATTTGCACCAAGCCCCTTCTAACTGTAGGTGGCAGACATGCACTAGTAAACTGTAGAAAAAAAATAACAAGAAGAAGCCCCTCCCTGCTTGTCCAGTGTGAACACCATGGGTTAAACGTTCTTGAATGTGCACCACATGCCCGTGTCATTGTAGCATAACTTGTAGATGGGCGACAGCCTAAAATGTCGAGGAACATTTTTGTCATCCCTTAAACACAGTGTGACAAACACACATCGACATGAATGACTGAACATATAGGGGTGTAATTGCAAACAGTGGGTGTTGACTGTGGAAACAGATGCTCTAAAGTCATCTAGCTGCATGAATTTATTACAGTTGTTAATACTTCATGAAGCTCAAGGGGTAGAAAGTTGTTTCTACTGCAGACTCAAGAATGATAAATATGAAGTTATTTTGACTGAGAGACGCAGATATGTATCATGATGATTGCTCACGATAACTCAGTTTCTGAACAATAAAATGCCTTTGATGTTTTTGTTAATCTGTCAGAAGCAGTTGTGGAGGATTAGGGGTGGAGGACAATGAAATGCACTGATTACGATCCATAAACTATTCAGAATCGTTGTCTGAATTTTAACTAATCAAGAATCAAAACATGTATGTGATCTAATGTAAAATTATTGCGTGCGGCACATTTTTCACTCGGACATTTTTAAAGAGCGCACAAATATGACTGACCCTGCAGACAGTGGCTATGTCCGAATTCCCTCACTACTCCCTACATTGTGCACTATATAGTGCGTTCGCCATTTTGTAGAGCTGTCTGAATCTGCAATTCCCAAATCCAGTGCCCTTACAAAATAAATAGTAACCAGTTTTTAGTCCTTAATTCTTGTTTTTTTACAATACGGATCGCTTATCACAAAAAGCGAAGTATTTGTTACATGGTGCGGTGCATCACGTAACCAATAGTCCTCGTCGCGACGCACAAACGCTGCAGTTGAGACTGGGCAATATAGCGATATATATATGCTGATCTTTCCGAAGGGTTGAATAAAGCATCAGCTCAGAGAGAAAGTTCACCTCTTACCGCTTGTTTTTGTCCAAATGATGAAGCAAAAGGTTGTTTTAAAGAAGCCTGTGCAGTGATGCAAACCATTTAAGCTAGGTGACCGGAACTTCTTTTTTCACAGTGCGGTTATCCTTTGGTATATCACTTTTGAATGCACACCCAGCAGCCAATCAGAGTCGAGTATTCACCCGGACCATAGTATTATAAGTATTATGTCTATTAAGACTCTCAGTCATCCAGGTAGAATCCATCATAGTAGTAGGTTTAAAGGTTGTCAATCTAGCCACAGGGGTTGCAAGCCAGTAACTTCTGTGCCGGTCCCAAGCCCGGATAAATAGAGAGGGTTGCGTCAGGAAGGGCATCCGGCGTAAAAATTGCCAAAATAACCATGCGAATCATCCACAACACTTTAGACATACCGGATCGGTCGAGGCCCGGGTTAACAACGACCGCCACCGATGCTGTTAACCTACAGGGTGTCGGTGGAAATTTGACTACTGTTGGTGGAAGAAAGAGGGGAGGCAGAAGGGTCCGTTGCCAGAGAGAGAAGGGAAAAGGCAGGAACAAAGGTTTGAGAATAGGGACTCTTAACGTTGGCACAATGACAGGGAAAGGCAGAGAGCTGGCAGACATGATGGAGAGAAGGAAGGTAGATGTACTGTGTGTGCAGGAGACAAGGTGGAAGGGCAGCAAGGCACGTAGTATTGGAGGAGGATACAAACTGTTCTATCATGGTGTTGATAGGAAGAGAAACGGGGTAGGAGTGATTCTGAAGGGGGAGTGGACTTGCTTTTTAAAGTTGAAGATGTTTCACCTCTTATCCAAAAGGCTTTGTCAATTCTGAAATAGCTGGTAAAAGAGCTGGTTTATATGAGTTCATGGGGGAGGAGTCAGACCTGAAACTGGATAGTATTACTCAGACCACATGGTTTCAGGTAATTACTTTAAAAACTAAGTCCAGATAACAACCTTTAATCTTACTACTATGATTAATAAGTATTATTATTGTTTGGGGTTCTAGTAAGACATTTATTAACTAACTTGACAAATTAATAGGCTTTATTAATGTGTAAGATGCTAGTAAGATATTAATTACCGGTACAGAATCAAAGAAAGGCAGGTTAACTAATTGACCATAAGCAAATTAATCTCTCCATCAAACCCATCAGCAAAACAGGCGTGCTCGCTTTCAGCCAATTGAATGGCCTCTCAGACTTTCTCGAAAGCTTTCACACAGGTGACAAAAAAGCCCCACCCATCCTTGATTCTGTACTGGCCGATCATTAGCGTGTTAGCTTCAGCATGGCTCCTGTAGGATTATTGCCTTTGGTCATCAAAAATGACTGGCTTGTGCAGCTTTCCAGTGGACTTGGAATCAAGGCAACAGCGGTTGAATGCAGTTGGCATTGAATCCAGAGAACTGTCTCCTGGTGATAGGATTTGCAATGAATGTTTCACTCAGGACAGTTTGCTAACACTTTATCCTTATTAGCTATGATGCTAGCGTCATCCGACACCGGTCCCTGTGTTTGTTTGATTTTGTCTGAATTAAATTATTATATTTCTTTTATAGAAAGACTTTTGTATGTTTAGTCTGTTTTAATGTTATAAAGTTCTTTTTACAAGCTTTATGCTTTGTGGTTGTTTGTTCTAGCTGGGCACAAACAACAATTATTGATGATCAATTTCTAAATGTTTGGCACTTCTGACAACTACCAAATCTGAGTCCAAGATTGGTCAGAGTTCAACGTCTTTTAACTTTCAACATAAGGTGAGTGGTTGCATGTTTTGTACTTTCAACCTGACATTGGTCTGAGTAATGTGCGTAGACATGCATGAATGCAATACTTTTGAATACGGAAGCCCGAACACGCACATTTACACAGATTTTTTGTTGGAAGGGATCACTTCAACGTGTCTTGCAGAGGGCAGTGTGAACGTGGCTTAATGCTTTACTAAAGACTAGAGTGTGCGATAAGGACACCGCATGACGGCTTCGCCGTATGTCCTAAGGGCATGAAACTTACATTAACCTTACGAATACTTCCTGATGCACTCATGACACACACGACAATCATTCGTTCCATTTCAAGTTTCCTCAGACCAAGACAACCCATAACCCCCAAAAGACCAAAGCTTTCAAAGCAAAAAACTAGGTATGTCTACAGCAAAATGTAGCTTTATGAGATGTAAATAAGGTCATATTATTCTCATGGGGCAAAGTAATCCACTTCACTAGTTCCTTTTAATATTTTAGTCATGTAATCAGCAATTTGCAATGGATTAGTCTTTTAGGGTAACCCTCCCATCTATTATGATTCACCTTCATTGTAATTTCATATTAAACTTTGTGACAATTCATTAGGTGGCTGCAGTGGCTTTTAAATGCTCAATGTCCAGTAATTACAGCCCACAGTGGAGGGCCTGACCCTGGAATGGGTCTACAGTCACAATGACCAGTAAATGCTAATGGAGGCGAAGGAGCGAGGCTACACGATGGCTGTAGTGCTCTTAGGAGAGCCGACAGGTGAGGAAGCGCTTCATGAGATCATTTGGAAGGGCGTGTTGGACAGGAGGATTAGTAATGACAGGAGGATGCGGGAATCTCACGGAAAGTGAAATGGGAACACAAGCATTAGAAGCTGCACAATGAATCGAGTTTACGAGGCACAGCATGCCAGAGGAGGCTCTTAAACTCACCGTGTGCATTCTCAGATGTGGTTGCTCCCTGTAATGAGCAAAATAACTTTCAGGATAATTTGAAACTTAAGCGTGTGGCCATTTTGTTTTGCAGCTTAAAGTTCCACTCCGATCCTCTTTCTATTTTAAAGTGTTTCCAAAGGTCTTGTAATCATAATTATTTGGCTTTTCGCAGAAACAGCAAAAAAAAAGTGTCATGTTCTACAACATAGTTTTTGCAGAGCGGTAGTAGTTTATCAAAAATTTGTCTCTGAGTTGTAGGTACAGAGAAAGCCCGCCCACACTATTTTGCCCCCTCTCCTGCTAGCTTACAGCCCTCCACACTTCCAACAAAACATTACTGGTGCAACAAAAATGGCAAGCAACGTTGGAGCTATCCAGCTGTCCAGTTTTGAACCAGATGCAATTTTCAGCTTAATTTACTCAATGAATGTCCTCCATCATTATAAAAATGCCAAAAAGGACATGTCAAAAAGTCCAAAAATAGGATTTTCATCGAAGTAGTTCTTTGATACGATTTGATATGATTTGAAATGATTGAGGTTGTAGGTGTGGACCAACATGTGGTTGCTTGGACCATCAACTACCACAGTTTGTGAGGCTGCGTGACTGTGTGTCTGATGTGGTGGTCTGCAGCACGGGAGCACCTCAAGGGACTGCGCTCTCCCCATTCCTGTTCACCCTGTACACATAGGACTTCACCTACGACTCCCAACACTGTCATCTGCAGAAGTTCTCAGATGACAGTGCCATTTCATTGCTGCCAGAGATGCATGAAATTTCGCCATTGTGGGATTAAAAAAGTCATCTATCTATCTATCTATCTATCTATCTATCTATCTATCTATCTATCTATCTATCTATCTATCTATCTATCTATCTATCTATCTATCTATCTATCTATCTATCTATCTATCTACCAAATACCAATCATCAACAGGAGACAACATTGCACAAAGACAGCATGGAGTTTTAGTTTGTATCAATCTTTAAGTGTAAACATTTAATAAAGATGACCATTTCCTTTTGTTATCTTGAACCAAAGTCCATTAAGTTTTACATTGAAAATGACACTGAATATTATTATTGGATTCATCTACACCCCCTTTGACGAAAGCACCTCTGCTGCCTGATGCATTAGGGCTGCAACACCTAAATTTACGCAGCAAACATGCTTTTCTTAAACATTTGAGGACCAATGTTGGAATGTAATTAAAATCACAAGTTATAGCTACTCACTACTTGATCCAAACAGTGACTGTGTTAGTAAATTAATTACTCTATAGAAAAAGTATCTAGTTCCAAAGAATAATATCTATTATTGTTTGATCAGTTTTCACATGTCAATGAAACTCGTTTACCGTTCAATATTTTTGACATAGTGCTTGTTCATAACAAAGCCAACATTTAAAGTGTGTTCAACTCCGATGTTCAACATAAATAAATCAAACTTAAAATAATACAAACTGGCCTGGGACAAATCTGATCTGATCATAATATTCTCTCTACCTACGCGTTCTTCACTTTGGGCTCAATAAACTTGAAGTAGTGCTTATATCTCTACCTGGAAAGTACAAAGTTCTGCTGTGAAGTCACAATTTTTTCAGTTGCTTTCACTCGTTTGTATGGGGCATATGTGTATAAAGCAACGTTGGCTCCGATTGGCTACCATGAAAATGACACTGCCTTAGCCAATCGTGTGTCCCGTTGAAAATCCGCTCAGAGTCCCCTTCTGAATGAATGTCCCAACAGCAGCTGGTGGTGCGTTTGGTTTACAAAGTTCATTAAAGCATTCAGAGTAACTGACCATGTTTAGCTTCCAGTAAAGGTAAAAGCGTAGTTGAATGTACCCCATCCTTCATTTAGTTCACAGTATAACATTTGTACTTAAAAGCACATCATAATTACAAAAAGTTCTACAATACTTTTGCAGTAATTACAGGATCAAAAACTGAAACATATTTTAAAATGTTACTGAATGTTAGTAGGAACTACAGAGTTTGTTGGTGCTTTGAAAAGAGTCTCATGTGGTGAGCAGATGAGAGTCCTGGCATTGACCCACGACAAGACCAAGTAAAGAAAAAGGAAACCTGAAGGATGTGGAAGGAAATGTTTGTTTAAAGCCTCGCAGGAACTTTTATGCCTCATTTTACTTAAAATCTGAAACATCTTCTGGATTTTATCATCTGCTCTCCAGCAGGTATGACAAATGCATATTTTACAGTTCAGTTCAGTTACATTAAAGTGCAACTTCAACTCCATTTCCCAATAAAAGCCAACTTGGGTCACTCTACAGAAAGAAAAGGCATAAATCCGAAGAACACCCAAACAATCTGATGAGAATACCTAAAAAACAGTTCAGTTTAATGAAGTGTCAATAAAATCCATGGTACACTCCCAATAGTTTAAATTCAGAACCATGTGATGTTTAAAGTCGTTCGGCGGAAAGCTACACAAGAAAAGTTGTATGTGGAAATTTTCCTTGCAAAGGCATTAGTCCAGGGACAGAAGAACAGATTAAGGAACGGAAAACTGTTCAGAAACTTGCGTTTGGTCTGTTTTCAGACTGCCAACAACCGGACATTTCTGTTTGGAACTAGAAATAGAAATATCTTTATTGTCATGGTACGGTTACAATGAAATTACAGTGCAATTTTTCCGGTGGAATAAAAAAAGTCAAATAAAAAACTAAAACTGCGAAATAAGACAATATAAGATAAAAAAAATATAAAAAATATACAAAAATATTAAAAAGGAGGTTGCATCTTGTCAAGGTATTGCACGCTTCCCTAATAAATTAACTTTATTTAGCAGCGTTTAAGGCCACGATGGCTCTTGGATAGAAGCTATTTTTTTATCTGTTTGTCCTTGTTTTAATCGTCCTGTATCTTCTGCCTGAAGGCAGCAGTTCAAACAGAGAATGTCCGGGGTGTGATTGATCCCGCAGAATTTTCTGAGCCTTTTTTAGGCAGCGGGAACTGTAGAATTCTTCCAGGGATGGGAGAGGGCAGCCGATGATCTTCTGGGCTCTTGTGTTGACTTTCTGGAGAGCTATCCTAGCTGCAGCTGTGCAACTGGCAAACCAGGCACAGACACAGTAAGTTAAAATACTCTCTATTGAGCAGTGGTAGAAGGACACTCGGTTTCTCACTCAGTTTGTTTTTCTTTAAAAGACTGAGAAAGTACATTCTCTGTTGGGCCTTCTTCACCAGAGCAGTGGTGTTGGCGCCCCAGGTCAGGTCCTGCTCAGGAGCTTGAAAGCAGCCACAGTAGCAGTTTTGTTCTTCCTGTAGTCCACCACCAGTTCCTTGGTCTTTGTTGTGTTGAGGGTGAGATTGTTTTTTCCACACCAGACACAAAGCCGCTCCACCTCGTCCTGGTAAGCAGACTCATCATTTTCAGAGCTAAGCCCCACCACTGTGGTGTCATCAGCAAACTTAATGATGGTATTGCTGGAGTGGGTGGAGGTGCAGTGTTGTGTGTAGAGGGTGTAGAGCAGGGGGCTCAGCACCAAGCCCTGTGGGGAGCCAGTGCTGAGGGTGAGAGCTGTCGACATGTGGGACCCTACTCTAACCCTCTGGGGGCGGGCTGTCAAGAAGTCCAAAATCCAGAGGCATGTGGAGGTGGGGAGTCCGAGGACCTCTAGTTTGGAAACAAGTCTGTGAGGAAGGGTGGTGTTAAAGGCGGAACTGAAATCCACAAACAGCAGCCTCACGTAGCTCCCCGGTTGCTCCAGATGGGACAAAGCAGTGTGGAGAGTGGTGGTGATGGCATCTTCTGTGGACCTGTTCGCCCTGTATGCAAACTGGTAGCTGTCAAGTGTTGATGGAAGGCATGAGGTAATGTGGTTACGTACCAGTTTCTCAAAGCATTTTGTGATAATCGGGGTCAGGGCGACGGGTCTATAGTCCTTAAGGCCTTTGATTACAGATGTTTTGGGCAGAGGGACAATAGTTGAGGATTTGAGGCAGGGTGGGACAATGGACTGATGTAAGGACTAAAGCTCGTAAACAAAAGCAAATGACTAAAGAACATTTTGATTGTCGGGAAAACAGTGTGAGAAGCATTGTGGATCACTTTTAAAGATGTTTTAATGAGCCTTGCATTTATCCGACCACATTCCAGTGAGTTGCTGTGTCTCATTGTCAACGGTTGCTGCCTTCCTACTCTGTTTACATCACGTAAAGACCGAATGGCGGTGGCCGTTTGGCTCAGTCGGTTCGCTGCGCGTATGGAGTCTTTTTTTTCGGACTGAGGAAACTCAGAGCACACTGGAGCTCAGTCCAATTGGAGACAAACTGAGACCTAAAGTGGTTTCTGGTCCCTGACTTGAGTGTATTCAGACTGAAAATGTGTTTGGGATTATCGGGGGAAACGAACTCTGGTTCTCTTCAACCGAACCAAATGTGTCATGTCTGAATTTTTTTGGGTTATATAAAAGTGTCCTCCACACAAACACACAATCAAAAGCCACAAATAAAGTGCACCAGACTAAATGGGGCACTGTACATTTTTAAAGATTATTAGATTTGAAGTTCACGTTATTGTCCAAAGAATAGTGTAGATCAGATGGGTGATCTTTACGCAGGTGGCAGCAAGTTACTGGAGCTACTTCTGCTCCCAACCAAGTTGAAGTATTTTTATGTTGGGGAGGACATGTCACACCACCTTAGGGGGTGTTGAATCTCACAGGTTAAACATAGAGCGAGAAGCGTGGGCTGCAAATCCCACCTGCTTTACTCCATTTCACTCCATACAAAATAAGGTACAAAGAGACAAAGCAGATGGATTAGCATAAGAAAAAAAAAACAAGAAAAGAAAAGTAGATTTTGTCTGGAGGAGCTTCAACTTCACTCCAGGATTCTCAGAAAGCAGCCGTCAATGATGGAAAGGGGCGGGAGGCAAAATTGGCATTCCTTGGCCTTGACTGCTGACCAGATTGAGTCATTTAAGGCAGAACCAGAGGATGGAGAGAAGACACACATGTTGTTGATTGGTGCTTACCTGTTTTGAACTGAACTATGTTGATTTCTTAAAATAATGTCCCTCATAAATGATTAGAAGTTAAAAAACACAAAAATGTGCCCAATCCATCAGCCTCCCTAAATACACATACTTTCTATTTCACACACAACCCCAGTCAGGTTGTGTTTCTCCATCTCAATACTAAATATACTTTTAGCTACTTGGGATTCAGGTGCATAAAACATCGTCTCCTGGAAAATGGGCAGCGAGCAGAGTTAACCTTGAGCAAGTGGGCAACAAGTTGCTGCTGTTTTCTGAATATTTTGAGATATCGGTCTAAAGAAAAAAAACTGCACTACATGACATGGTGCCTCTGCCAGCTGCTCTCCCCCTCCCCTGCCTGCTCTGCTCCGGACGCGACCAGCTGTCTCCACTTACCCTCATCACCACCATGGCCTCTTAAGGAGTTCCTGGACCTCCACTCGACGCCAGTTCGTTTTCCTCCCACGGTGCTTAGTCTGACTTGCTCAAGTTCTTGTCCTGTTTACCAAGCTTCGTGTTACTAATTGCCCCTATCGTCTCTGACTCAGGAATACTCTACTCTGGATCTCACCTGGTCGCTGTCCCCTGGTTCCACGCTGTCCCTCGTCTGGAATCCTGCTGCTGCTCTCCTCCAGCCAGCTGCTGCGCCCCTGTTGGAAAGAAGCCTAAGACTCACCTTTCTATATAAAAACTTCTTAACTCACCTTATTGTCCTAGTCTCCTTCTGGGTTACAGCATCTGGGTCACTCTGAACTTTTGACAAACCATGACAGAACGAACTGGCCAAACTCCTGACCCAGCTGACCCGGAAGGGCTCCAACATGCCTTATCCATACAAGAAAATCTTCTTACTCATCAAGCGGAGGCCATCACTCTCTTGTCCTCGGCTCAGTGGGATCTTTTTCGTCGCTTCGACAGCATCACGCAATTCCTCAGTGCATCTACTAGCCAACATGCTAATTCCGCAGCCGCTGCTCAAGATCCCGATTCCGTCAACAAAGCCACTTCCGTTTCCGCCGACATCCCAGAAAATGCCCGCCTTCAGCCGGAACCTTTCTACGGCAATGTTGATGCCTTTGGAGGGTTCCTACTACAGTGCCAACTCATTTTCCAGCAGGCTCCAAGGTATTACCATTCCGACCACAGCAAAATCTCATTGATTGTTAACTCTCTCCGCAGTAAGGCGCTACAATGGGCCCAAGCTTTTCTAGCCTCGCATCCTATCGCTCATCTCCCATACGACAGTTTCATTGGAGAATTCCGGCTCGTCTTCGATCAGCCCCGAAAGCAGGAAGAAGCAGTCCGGCGGTTACTAAGTCTCAAACAAGGTAACCGCCCGGTAAGCGACCATCTGATTGACTTCCGCATTCTAGCGGTCGAAGCTGGTTGGCCTGACTCTGCTCTAAAAGGGATATTTTATCAGTCACTTAACGAACGTATCAAGGATCATTTATGTTCTCAGCCAGAGGCGGACTCTTTTTGAAGACCTGGTCACCGCAGCCCTAAGGTCAGACGACAGGTTACGGGAACGGTTCGCAGAACAAAAACGTAAGTCTCCGGTCAATCCATCTCCTCCTATGCATGCGGTTCAACCTTCTAACCGTGAAACTCTTGACAATGTCCCCCATGAACCTATGCAGATCGGTCACTCAAAACTATCCCCCGAGGAACGTGATAAACGACGGGACGAGGGCTTATGTTTCTATTGTGGCCAAGCCGGTCATATGGTCTCCGATTGCCGCGCACGTTTAAAACTCCCGAGCCCCCCGTTAGATAACAGGCCACGGGGAGGAGATGCTGAACTCATTCACAGTTCCAAGTTTTTATGTGTTCCAGTCAAGCTCAGTCACAAGAATCTGGTTTTCGAACTCGAGGCTCTCATAGACTCTGGGGCTGAACATAGCCTTATCGATCAACGTCTCGTTCAAGAACTCTCTCTTCCTGTTGAACCTCTCGCTAATCCTGTTAAAGCTGCCGGCCTAGGAGGCAAACAACTCACTCGCATTACTAAGCGCACTGGTCCCGTACTCCTTCTCACGTCGGGAAATCACCGGGAATACCTTCAGTTTTTCATTACTCACTGTCCTCAGACCCCGATAATCCTGGGGTTCTCCTGGCTCCAGATTCATAATCCACACATTGACTGGAGCTCGCCCCGTATTGCTAATTGGAGTACCTACTGTTTGGCTAATTGTCTCCATTCCGCCTTGCCCATTACTAACGTACCTGATTCAGCTCAAGAGGATATCGACCTGTCAAACGTTCCTGCCTGTTATCACGATCTTCGTACGGTCTTCAGTAAAGTTAAAGCTAGTTCACTTCCGCCTCACCGACCTTATGATTGTTCCATCGAGCTATTAAACGGCGCCCCCCTTCCCAAGGGGAAACTATATAAACTTTCGGGTCCAGAAAAGACTGCCATGGAGAATTATATTCAGGAAGCTCTGTCCCAAGGTCACATTCGCCCCTCATCATCTCCTGTCGGTGCAGGTTTTTTCTTTGTAGAAAAGAAAGACAAGACTCTACGTCCCTGCATTGATTTCCGTGAGTTAAATCAGATCACGGTTAAGGACAAATATTCTCTCCCTTTAATCGATTCCGTGTTTGAATCTGTCCAGCAAGCCAAAATCTTTACAAAACTAGATCTTCGTAATGCTTACCACCTCGTGCGAATCCGTGAGGGGGATGAATGGAAGACCGCATTCACCACGCCATTAGGTCATTACGAATATCTTGTTATGCCGTTCGGCCTCACTAACGCCCCCGCAGTATTTCAACGCCTTGTAAATGACGTTCTGCGGGATTTCCTTAACAGATTTGTCTTCATATATTTGAATGACATCCTCATCTACTCTTCCGATTCCTCCCAGCATAAACATCATGTTCGCCTAGTTCTAGAAAGATTATTGGCTAATCAGCTGTTTGTTAAAGCCGAAAAGTGCGAATTCCATGTTTCCACCGTCCCATTCTTGGGATACATCATCGAAGCAGGCAACATACGTCCGGATCCAGCTAAGATTGAGGCCGTTGCCCAGTGGGAAATACCCCAGACCAGGAAAAAGCTCCAACAGTTTTTGGGTTTCGCAAATTTCTACCGCCGCTTTATCCGTAACTACAGTAGTATTGCAGCGCCTCTCACTCAACTCACCTCCATCAATAAAACTTACTCCTGGAACCCTGCTGCCGATTCCGCATTCAAAAAACTTAAGTCCCTTTTTGTTTCAGCTCCCATCCTCATTCAACCTGATGTCACGAAGCAATTTATCGTTGAGGTGGACGCCTCTGATTCTGGCGTGGGGGCGGTTCTGTCACAACGGGAGGAAAGCTCTGGGAAGCTTAAACCGTGTGCTTTTTTTTCCCGCAAACTAAGCCAGGCGGAGCAAAACTATGATGTGGGCAACCGTGAGTTATTGGCTATAAAACTAGCCTTGGAAGAATGGCGCCACTGGCTGGAGGGAGCAGAAAAACCATTCATAGTCTGGACAGATCATAAGAACCTCGCCTATCTCCGCAGCGCAAAACGCTTAAACTCCCGCCAGGCCAGGTGGTGTTTGTTTTTCGATCGTTTTCACTTTACGATCTCCTACCGGCCTGGCAGCCGAAATGTTAAGCCTGATGCTTTGTCCCGCAAATACTCCTCCTCTGATTCCTCCTCTGACTCATCCATTCTCCCCATGTCCTGTTTCGTTGGAAGTCTCACCTGGGAGATCGAGAGCAAAGTCCAGCAAGCTCAAGGTGAGATTCCTGCCGGCACCTCCTGTCCTTCTGGTACACTGTATGTCCCCGAATCCCTCGGGTCAGAAGTCATTGCCTGGGGACACACGTCCCGCATCGCCTGCCACGGGGGAGTTTACAGGACCATCCGCCTCCTAAAGCGGCGTTTTTTCTGGCCCTCCCTGGAACGGGATGTCAGGGAATATATCTCAGCCTGCAGTATCTGCGCCCGTTCCAAGGCTTCCAACAGGCCCCCCTCAGGTCATCTCCTGCCTCTATCCACGCCTAGCCGTCCCTGGTCTCATATTGCGGTGGATTTTGTTACTGGGCTTCCTCCGTCTCAAGGCCATACGGTAATCCTTACAGTCATTGATCGTTTTTCAAAAGCCGCTCAATTCATTCCTCTGCCTCAGTTGCCCTCTGCCATGGAAACGGCCGATGCCCTCATCCATCACGTTTTCAGACACCATGGGATACCCAGTGACATTGTGTCCGACCGCGGACCTCAATTTACATCTCAAGTATGGAAGGCCTTCTGCTCCGCCCTCGGAGCCACAGTCAGCCTTACCTCCGGGTACCACCCACAGGCCAATGGACAAGCTGAACGGGCTAACCAGGAGCTGGAGGCGGTTCTCAGATGTCTGGCGGCTCAGAATCAGGAGGACTGGTCCAAATACCTGGTGTGGGTAGAGTATGCCCACAATTCCCATTCGTCCACTGCCACCGGGATATCACCTTTTGAGGCCTCCTTGGGTTACTCACCCCCTTTGTTTCCTTCCCAGGAATTGGATCTGGCAGTGCCCTCGGTCCAGCTCCACCTTCAGCGGTGTCGTGACATCTGGCTGCAGACCAGGGCGGCTCTCCTCCGCACCAAGGAGAGCAACTGCCAGATAGCCAACCGTTGTAGGGTGGTGAGTCCCAACTACCAACCTGGCCAGAAGGTTTGGTTATCGTCTCGTTACATTCCTCTACAGGCCTCGTCCCGGAAACTGGCTCCCAAGTTCATTGGACCCTACACCATTGACCGGGTCATAAATCCTGTTTGTGTCAAGCTGCGTCTCCCGGCTGCCCTCAAGGTGAATCCCACGTTCCACGTCTCACAGGTCAAGCCAGTCACTGAGAGTCCGCTTTGCCCAGCGTCCGCTTCCCCGCCACCCGCCCGTACCATCGACGGCGCCCCGGCCTTTACGGTTGATAGGATCTTGGATGTCCGGCGCCGTGGGCGGGGGGTGCAGTTCTTGGTGGACTGGGAAGGGTATGGTCCAGAGGAACGTTCATGGATTTCCCGCTCCCTCATTCTGGACCATACCCTCATCGACGACTTTTACCGGGCCCATCCGGACCGTCGTCTTGGACCGCCTGGTGGCGGTCGTTGAGGGGGGGGTACTGACATGGTGCCTCTGCCAGCTGCTCTCCCCCTCCCCTGCCTGCTCTGCTCCGGACGCGACCAGCTGTCTCCACTTACCCTCATCACCACCATGGCCTCTTAAGGAGTTCCTGGACCTCCACTCGACGCCAGTTCGTTTTCCTCCCACGGTGCTTAGTCTGACTTGCTCAAGTTCTTGTCCTGTTTACCAAGCTTCATGTTACTAATTGCCCCTATCGTCTCTGACTCAGGAATACTCTACTCTGGATCTCACCTGGTCGCTGCCCCCTGGTTCCACGCTGTCCCTCGTCTGGAATCCTGCTGCTGCTCTCCTCCAGCCAGCTGCTGCGCCCCTGTTGGAAAGAAGCCTAAGACTCACCTTTCTATATAAAGACTTCTTAACTCACCTTATTGTCCTAGTCTCCCTTTGGGTTACAGCATCTGGGTCACTCTGAACTTTTGACAAACCATGACACTACATCCTTAATCGTCATCATGGTAACAAGGGAAGAGAAAGGTGTGTGTGCGGGCTTTTCTTATAAAGTACCATGTGTAATGTGTTCGTCCTCCTCATACGCTCAGACACTCAGAAAAGAAACGTTTGTGTGTCACTGACTTAAAATGAACTTTTTGCCTGGGAGACCAAATGATCTCAAATGAGGCTTGGCTGCAGCCACACCTGCCAGGAAAACGCTCTGTGGTCAATATGGAGTCACCACTGAAGCTGCAGGTGCAGAATCCTGAATGATGTTCACTGGAAAGCAGAAGAAATGGCTGCCTCACTCTTTCTACAGCATCTGATCTGTTTCTGGTTTTAACCCTTGTGCTATCTTATGACCCCACCCTTACATTGACGTGTTCTCCCTACCATGACAAAGGTGGATAAAGGTGGAAAGATTTCATGTAATCCATGGACACCAGTGAGGTTCACAAATCATTGAAGAAAAAAGGTTCAGAGCACTGTCTAGTGGGTCTAGATGACCCAACTCCCACTGGTAAAGTGCCTAGGATAGCACAAGGGTTACATGCTTTCTCAGCTAAAAAGAAATAGTCAAGATTCATTTGAACAATGGGAGATAGAAAATCAAGAAATCAACTTTAAAGAATTTACATTAACTATTTGTCATTTGATTTGGATTTCATTGGGGAAAATAAATATTTGATCCCCTATAGTAGTCTCCTCATCATCCTGTCACCTGAATCCATGCTGGTATTAGGGGTTTTGCAACAAAGTACAAAATATTTCCAGCAAGAGGGTTTAAATACTAATTTTCATCAGTGAAATGCAAAAAAGAAAAATATATATAGATCCCTTGAAATCTATATTTCTTAATTTTCTATCTCTAAGATGACAAACTATTTTATTTTTAAGAGGGCCAACCAACAAAATCAGCAAGGGATCAAATATTTATTTTCTCCACTGTAGATGCTCTAGGAAACAAGCTTTAAACTGTTACGATTCCAATGATTGCTTTTGCAGAACAGCTCATGCAGATGTGTTAAGATTTCTGTTAAAAATGATCTCACAGAGATTGGTAGTCAGTCAGCAGTTTCTACAAATTATTCATCGTTACGCGACGAAGGGAAGTTTCAGAAAGAGCTGAAACACTTTCAGCGTGCAGCCAGCTGTTAGCGACTGTTCATAAACTGCTAAGGGATTTTATAATATGGGAACTAACAGTTTCATATAAGGCAAACCCTGCAGATAAGTAGGGGAATGAGACCCCCAAAATAGAACTCTTCCTTAAACTGGCTGCTACCAACAAAGACGCATGAGAAGGGATTTGTGGGGATGTACCTCTATGATGTGTTCAGCCGGCTGTAAAGATTCAACAAAACTGTGTCAAACAGTCAAACAAAAAAGAAAAACAGAGTCATGTCTCTTTTTACTGCAGGATGACATAGTCGGATTTTCACAAGCGAAGCTTTGTCATTAAATGATTTTGGCTCATTCAGAGGAAAAATCCTCCTAAAATTAAGCTATATGCCTGACGATTTCCTATTCCTTTAACATGGGATTTGTCCCAGGTTAACTCTGTTAAAAAGTGAAACATATAAAACAGAACAAAAATAATCCAGAGATTAAAAAAAAAAGGTAGAATTTCATTTTATTAAGGATGATTTGGGCCATATAAGAGATAAAACTGGCAAGATCAGCATATTCTAAATGAAAATTGAAAAGATTTACTAGAAATGTAAGCTAAATCTGGACACGAGTATGAATGAAAGGAGAACGTTCTAAAACAAGAGGATGTGACAGCCTGTTAGGGGAAAGCCAGAAAAAAAAGCATCAAAGAATGTATTTTATAGAATAAAATATTTGTGGTCAAAGGTAAAAGTTCTGGGATGAGACTGGATTCCTTGCCCCAGACTTGAAGATGATTTCACCCCGAAAACCCAAGAACAGTTCTGTTCTGGAATTTCAAAGTTCATTTGACATATTTTGTTTGGCTGATGTTAATTGCTGCTCCCCAAAATGAACAGCAAAAAATAAAAAAGACAGAAAAAATAAATAAATAAATAATAAAATAAAAATGAAGAAAAAAATGTAGTGACCAATTTGACCCTATGGGTTTCTCGGGGTTAAAGGCACAGAGGTACATCTTTAGGTTAGTGGAACATAATTTAAAGCAACGAAAACTAAAAACTGAAACAAAAAGTTATTTTTTTTACATATTAATATGTAGAATGAAAGTTACAACTACGTAAAACAGGATTCAAAAAATTAAATATTTCAAAAAGGCAATCAAAGCCTTAAACTGTGCATCAGTAAAATAATACAAAAAAAAAACAGATCACAGAAGCAAATATGAGATTTAAGTTTTACATTAGAAAAGTTGAAAAATTTAAGCCCAAAAATGCAGCTTTGACATTAAAAAAAAAGGGAAAACATGACAAAATAAGTCTACAGATGTCCACTAAAAATTGGATCAACATAAAATGACTGAGGGGATACAAATAAGAGAGTTACTATAGCGACTAAACTGTTACAGCTTTATTCAATTGATAGAAAATGGGAAAAAGATCTGAGCGTAAAGTGGCTCAGTGGAATAACCAAAACCAGCAACTTTCCAAATATAATGAAAGAATGAAAAAACAAAAGGAAAAATAAACTAAGATTACAGACAAAATCTGGAAAGTCTCCCTTTTTTCCAAAGATGTGTTACTGTTTTCAACAATTTGGTGAAAATACATACAATTTAAAGTTTGCTTTCATCTCTTTTTATTATTGGGACTAT
Source organism: Oryzias latipes (assembly GCF_053564925.1). Classification (NCBI taxonomy): domain Eukaryota; kingdom Metazoa; phylum Chordata; class Actinopteri; order Beloniformes; family Adrianichthyidae; genus Oryzias; species Oryzias latipes. The sequence continues at coordinate 12,248,791 of NC_136256.1, read as the reverse complement.
TTTCCAACAGAACATAACCAAATGTTTTGCTAAAACAGTAGCTCAGAGACAGCTCTTAAAATGCATTTCTTTATTTTATTTGAAAGAACAATCTTACCGTATTTTCAGCACTATAGGGTGCACTGGATTAAAATGCGTACCATCAATAAATGGTCTACATTCAAAATATTGTCATAGACCAAACTATAAATAAGACTTAATGAGCCAAAAATTCAGAGATTAGTCCGTCAGTCAGTCAGATTTTATTAACTGTGTTTACAGTAAAACCAGAACTTGTTTGTAATATGCTACACGTTAGCCACGTTAGCGTATTCACAATGGTTGTGTCTGAATTCCTTCTCTACTCACTATATAGGGCATTGGCCACTTTGTAGTGCTGTCCGAATCTACAATTTCAAAATTGAGTGCCGTAGAAATTTCCCAGAAGTCTCTGCGAAAAACCAGTGTGTATCGTTGCTCACTTGATTGGCGAACATAAACCACAATGCATTGCGATGGAAGGCATTGCAAAAAACTGTATTTAAATTATTAATTTTAAATAAACTATCAAAGTTTTCATCTTTAGATGTTAAGGTAAGTGTCCGTGGTGCAGCTCCGATCTTTCTCCTGCGTGGATAGATGAAGAACGCTCCGGAACAGGATCAACTTTAGCCTCCTCTAGGCATATTTATTAACTATTGCACAACAAGCCCGTCTCCCTCGTACATCAGAGCTCATACATTTAGTGATTATGTCATTAACCGTGGACACATACAGATACAGCAATGACAATGACTAATGGAAAATAGATTAAAAAGAGTAAGACTGTGTCCGAATTCCCACCCCAACTACTAAAAAACTATATAGTGTGGGACTATGTAGTGGCATGAATTTTAAAAGCTATTCGGACACCATGCTCACTACTTTTTTTAAATACATTTTTTGGTAAAAAATGTTCAGACGCAATACATTGTGGACTATATTTGCCGATGTAGTCAGCATCGATGCACACTGGTTATTTGCAGAGACATCTGGGAAATTTCCAGGGCACTCAGTTTTGGAATTGTGGATTCGGATAACCCTACAAAATGGCGAAGGCACTTTTTATTACACTATTTAAGGGTTAGGGTGGGAATTCGGACCAACCGTATGAGTGAAATTGTACACAAAGCATTTAACACTCTACATAAGAGCCGTCACAAAACACTAATTTCAAGGAAAATTTCACTTCGTGAAATCCAGGACATCATATTTGCCGTTAAAAAACTGAAAAAAAAGTAGTGAGCATGGTGTCCAAATTGCTTTTAAAATCCAGGGCACTACATAGTCTTGTACTTTTAGTAGTTAGGGGGTATGGAGGGAAATCGGATACAGCCTGTACCTTTTACTGTCAAACTTGTCTGCAACATGACAAAAACAAACTAATAAGCAACCATTTAAACAAACATTACTGTGACTTTGCTGACTCCCAACTTTATTTGTAACACTTAAAAAGAAAACACAATTACACAATTTAGCCATGTTAGCATATTCATAAAACCTGTAAGTCCCAACCTTATTAGTAACACGTAGAAAAACACAGTCTGACAGGTTCAATGCATTAGCATATTTACAATTAATCACTTTAATACTTCAACATCAGTAAACACAACCAGAATGAATCTATTTATAAGTTGCCTCCGATTATAAGACGTACTGTCATTTCTTGAAACTATTTTGGCTTTTAAGTGCGACTTATTGTGTGGAAAATACTGTAGTTCTTTTTTGGGTTTCTGTTGCCAGGACAACCACACTGAGGAAACAAATAAAGGACTCACCAGACATCCCACTCTGAAAGTTATGGCAAACAGCTGTTAGTTGCTGGGATAATTGAATTAACTCCTTGTCTGGATGCAGTTCAGTCGACTGTGTTGAGTTTATCACAGGTCAGTGGTAGAAACCCAGCTGGTCAGACCAAAAGGGGACTTGAAGAGGAGTTTTTAATGAACGTTTTTGGAATTTCTTCCTTTGCTTCCCTTTGTGTGATCTGGGGCAGACAGAAATAACATCAAGATGTGTGAAGTTCACTGTCTTTCCTTGTAGAAAGTACTCAGTCTGACAAAATGAAACCAGCAGAAGGACAAAATCTGAAGATGACTGATAAATCACGATTGAAAGCAGCTAAAGTGTTCAAGTTAAAATAGAAAGTGACCTACATGTTGTGGAGACAAAATCTGACACATCCGGACACTGCTGCTAAGTCTTTTTTTTTTTTTTTTTTTTTTTTTAACTTGTCCTGTCCAACAGCTAGGCAAACAGATGAGAGCTGAGGGCCTCTTGTGTTGGACATATTTTATTTTAACAAGAGGGGTTATTCATCTTCAGACAAACCAAAGGTATGTCTGAATAAACCCCTTTTGTAATTGAGGCCAAACTTTATTAATTTCAATCATGTTTGAAAATCTTTGGTGTTGGACCGGACGGAAAAGGAAAGAGGGGAAGAAGAGAGAGGGACGTTAGAGAGAGGGGGGGGTAGGAGGGTGATAATAGGAGGGGAAGGGGGGTAAGACCATGAAGCAGCATAGAGCAGACAGGTTTACTGGTTGTTTATCGTTACGGTACGGTTCAAATGTAGTACAAAAAGGGCGGGGCCTGTTCACACACACTCAAATATTATCAACACACCTGCTAGCCGCAAAAATGTCCACATGTCAACATGCACACAAAACAGATAGTGTTCACGAACGCATACCTATGCCTTTAAACCAACTAGTGTGAAATCTTCCATTCATTCAATCATGCAAACTATTAGTGCAAAGGTGAGCTAACACCTGTGCTCAGGTGAGTGTTTATGTTCTTCTAAAATGGATGGTGGAATGTGAAAAGAAGGAGGAGGAGCGCCCAGCCACCCCCACACCCATACCCCCGCCGCAGCAGCAGCGGCAGCCGGAATTCCCCCAACGCCACACGGGAACAGGCAAGGAACAACCGCCCCCCGGGCGACCAAGACCGCCACCCAGGCCAGGGCCAGCCGGACCGCCGCGAGGCCCCCAGAGCCAGAGAGCAGGGAGGCGCAGAGGGAAAGAGAGCGCCGCCCCAGCCCAGCCAGGAAAGCAGCCCCCCGCCGCGCCGGAAGAGCCCAACGCAGGGCCCCACCGGAGAGGGACGCCCACAGCCCCAGACGAGCACCCCACCACCACCCAGGAGTTCCGGGCATCCCCCCGCCCCGACCCCAGGTACGAGCCAGGACCCCCCAAGGGAGACCCGCTCCGCACTCCAGGCAGCCACCCACCCGGCCCACGGTTGGTCCAGGTAGGAGCAAGGCAGGGGCCCGCCGCCCCCGCCCAGGAGGGGGGAACCCCGGGGAAAAAAGGGCGGCCCACAAGGGATGTTATAAATATGGCCCGACCAGGCTCGGCCATGTTGGAAGTTTGGCGGGGCCCAGCGCCCAGGGGCAAGGACCAGGACCCACCCCCCAGGGACACGAACACCCCCGGCTCAGGTGTAATATGAACCCCCCCACCGTGCGGAGAGAGCACCGCCGGGCCCAGGGAGCCGGCACCCAAGGGACACGGCCGCCATCGCCAAGGGGCCCGCACCCCCCACCAGGGAAGGGGTAGGGGACAGATGGACCCAGGTCCCACCTTCCTTGTAAAATGTGTGTGCGTGTATGGGTGTTTGAGAGGGTGTTTGTGTGCATGTGTGTGTGTTTATGTTTGAATGTATATATTGAAGGGGGAGGGGTGTGTGTACTAAGGGGGGTGCAGTTAAAATTGGCGAGTAGGGCACTAAGGGGACATCTCCTGATTACTCACAGTGATGTCCCCTCACCCTCCACACCAAGGGGCCCTAAATGTCTAAGGTGCGGTTAAAATTGGCGGGTAGGGTGCCAGGAGGACATCTGCTGCTTGCTTGCAGTGATGTCCAAGCACCCCCCCTACCAAGGACCCTACATGTCTAAGGTGCAAATAAAACCGAAGGAGGGGGGGCCCACTCCATACGGCAACCATAGGAGGGGGGCCACTCCCAAGTAGCCCCCCCCCCAAGGCGCATCGCAGGCTAGACCCCCCACCCCCTCACCCTAATATGAGGTTATATAAGGAAGGGGGTAAGTTGGGGACAGCTGGTAGACTGTCCCCCGGTGGTCAAACAGCCGTCCCCCAGCCACTGCTGCTAAGTCTATCATATTTACAAACAGTCATAACGCAAATATGAAAGGGGGATGCCAAAGCAGCTCCACTGATGCAGACTTAGTCCAGACATGGACATGACTGCAACTGCGGAGCTTCCACTGATGTGCATCAGACTGCCAAAGCAGCTGCAGGACAGCGAGACAGAGAGAAATAAAAGGTTTGTTGGTGGCGATGGGTGAAGGCGGATTAAGAAGATGGATTTGGACGTTGGTGGAGGGTGGCCAAACGGTGAGAATGAATGAGATCTACGGCTAAGCCAAGGGAGGGTTCAGCAAACCTTAAATAAATAAAAGAGGTTTTCTGAAAGTTGAAAACTGAAACTCCAGCAAGGAAACGACCCGCAGACGACCTCCTTTTAGACAAAGATAGGATCAGCCTTTTTAAACGTCAGAGAAAAGTAGAAAAAAGGAAGAAAAACACAATGTAATTCCTACAAACACGACTCTTTTATGGGTTTAAAACTTCAAAAATCCAAGGAGAAAAAGTATTTACCATCCCTATTCAGAGGAATAATCAACAGAGTACTGCATTAAATATTTGTTTATCACAGAAAATACAAATATTTAAATAAATTCACTATAATTTATTGCATTATTAAATGTTGGGACTTTTAAAAATGTATAAATTGAGTTTTATGCAGCAACGTAACACAACTTGTTTTAATTTTAAACAAACCAATCAGACAAGGACGCTAAAGAAATCCCTTTAGGAAAGTAAAATTCATTTCAGTTAAAAATAGGAGGGCTTGCACCCACTTTCCACTGCTCCTCCAACCTTTTGCTTCTTGAGCCAGCGTCCCACCAAGTGTTTTTTCTGATGTATACTCCAATGATTTTATTTACAGCAACTAGTGTAAGTAATAGTTGGATGTTTTGGTTGAAATAACTGCAAAGGTTTTTTACTTTGTTTTTTGTCATTTCATTGTGAAATTGTTATCACGAGAAAAGAAGCTTGACAACAAAGAACTCCTTCCTTCCTGCCCCTCTCATGCCTGATTCTGTAACTTTGTAGACGGCCTGATCCCCTCATCTGATCACTGATGAAATTAACAACAACAGCAAGATTAATGAACAACTAGATTCCAAGTATGACCATTTTACATCTGTGCAATATGGGCAAAACGTATGTGGCTCTGTGACGTGGCCTTTAGTTTGATTGAATTGCCCTTGTTAAGCAACATTTTCATAAAGTTGAACATCTTTTTGCTGAAATTTCTGTCTGTTCTTCTTGAACCACCCTTTTTGTCAGATGACTTGTCATGCAACTTCACACAACAAAAGGTTTGATATGCTATATTTTTCACATTTCTTATGTAACCCTTGTGCTATTCTATAGGGTCAAGATGACCATTGACATGTTCTCCTTACCATGACAAAGGTGGATAAAGGCGGAGAGGATTTCATGTAATCCATGGACACCAATCACATCACAAATTCACTGTATTGTGGGGGCTAGATGACCCCAACACCCAAAGTCAAAGTGCCTAGGTTAGCACAAGGGATACATCAAGATGATCTTTTAATTTAAGGTTAGAGTAAAGAATTTTGTTTGTGAAGTGACTAAAAAATAATCTTTTAACTTTGTTTAAATTCAGATGGCACAGTTTTGTTGCCGCAATGAAATTCCCTGATTTAGAACCAAAACGTTTTAGTCAAGTGTTAACTCAAATTGGGAAAAAAATGTCCTAAAAGAACTGCTCATGGTGAGCCAGCGTGTAGAGCGCTGGATTATTAAGGAGCTCAGCTGACATCAATCTCCAACTTCACAAAAGATTTGCTGCAATTCCAGTCAGCGCTGTCAACCTCCGGGTATTAGTGTCAGAGGAGCGGGATGCGGAACGCTGCTTCCCACTTTCCTTTGGCACAGAGCAACACATGTATGTCAAACATGCGGCATTTGTCTCATCTGAGCGGTTCTTTATTTATGCCAGGCTTCGTTTGGATTGACATTCTTTTGAATTTAAACGAGTGAAGCCAACAGATCATCACTGACCGTGTCCTTCAAGTCACAGCCTCACAACAACCAGCAGACATTTTACACACTAATTACAAAACCATCAATAAGTTTGGGATATTGAGAAAAACTCAGTGGATGTCATTTGTACACAGTTTTATTCACTTCAGAGATTTTCAGGACAGGGAGATTTTTTTAATGATGTGATAGACACACCTTATTTTGTGTTTTCCACACAATAGTTTCACTGTCTACAGTGTGTTTTACTTATTGGAGCCAAAAATCTGAAAAAAAACCAACCTTTTTCTATGTATCATCAATGTCAACATTCTATGGGTTTAACCCTTGTGCTATCCTAGGCACTTTAACATTGGGAGTTGGGTCATCTAGACCCACTAGACAGTGCGCTGAACCTTTTTTCTTCAATGATTTGTGATCTTCACTGGTGTCCATGGATTACATGAAATCTTCTCCACCATTATCCACCTTTGTCATGGTAGGGAGAACATGTCAATGTAAGGGTGGGGTCATCTAAGATAGCACAAGGGTTAAAAAGCTGGTTTTACCTGTAAGTCATTTCAAGTTCATCATTCAAACGACCATGAACACACGACACCACCTAACAGACGGGCAGCGTCATCTGGCCATGGCGCCTACAGGTTGGTAGTGGACAGGCAGATGTTGCAGGGGAACTTGTTGAGTCTCAAAGTATCGTCAGCAGACTTGAATCAAGACACAGAACTACTGACAGAATTTGTGATGGACCCAGGAGTGGAGCCCAGCCAGTGACAGATCACAACCATGATCTAAGGACCTTTGAACGCAGACATGGTCTGGCAAATGCTGCACAGCCACAGGCCCGTTTACCAGATTTAAAGGGATAAACCATTCTCAACCGACTCCACCGCTTTGATTTGAATGCCAGACGACAGTTGCAGACTCCTCTTATACCAAGACACTGTCATGAATGTATGCAGTGGACACAAGACTGTGTGACCTGGACAATGCAGCGATAGTCTACAGTCTGTTCACTGATGGTCACCTTGCGCAGAAACAATGGTTGTCAGCGTTGCTGGAGAAGGTGAGGTCAGTGAAAGATCAACATGGTTCGCTGTGGTTGAGGAGATGAAACAGTCTAGGCAGGCAGCACAAAACCAATTTGTTTATTGCAGAAAGTCCAGTCCCCACACGTTCCTACCTCAGAGACATCATAGAACCCATCATCATCCCCCAATTCCACCAGCACACCCCCAACTTTCTTTTCATGGATGATAATGCTCCACCACGAGGCACGAGAACAGTCACAGCTGGACTTCTGGAACTGGGAGTATCTCATGGGGTTGGACCAGCAATGACCTCTGACCTGAACTCCATAGAGCTCGTCTGGGATCAGCTGAAGCAGAGACTGGATGATGGTACTCCACCCCCAAGTGACCTGGCAGAGCTGCATATAGCACTTGTGGAAGAGTGGAGCACCTCACAACAACATCATGAGGTTAGTGAGGAGCAGGAGACACCACTGTCAAGCTGTCGTTTCTGCAAATGGTGAAAATATCTGCCTCTGACATCGTCAGTTTTTGTTTTTTGGGGCTATTTTTTTATTGTCTTTAATTTTGGGGTAATAGATATCAAACTAATAAAACAAATTGTGTTCCTTCCTATTTATTATTAGTAATATTAAAGGGAACTTTATCGTATTTAATTAAAATTTAGACCTAATGGGAAAAGCACTCATATGAAGAACAACATCCCTAATTTATTGTGAGTCGTGGAAATGTAAAGATTTTGTTTTTTGTAGTGTTTTCTGTAAACCAGTTTTATTATTGTTCAAGAATCGTTTTCCATGTGACAAAAGTTTCACCAGGAAGTTAAGCAAATTAATAAACAATTTGAATAACAAAAGGTAAGAAAGCAGCTTCTCAGAGAAAGCCCTGTTTTTTATGCAAACTATCTCGTCTTCCTTTTAAAGCGCTTTAATTTTCACCTCACTTTTTCTTTCCCCCCACGAAATAAAGAGTGTTAGCTAATACCTCGAGGCATGTGGCAGAATAATTTACACCTGTGAGATGAAAAGGGTGTCAGAGAATTAATTACAGCATTAAAAGTGCAGATAGCAACACTCTCGATGCCTCTGAAAGGAGAAAACAGAGACGGAGACAAAAAAAACAAAAAAGGATTGCCGTGTCAAAAGTTATCTCTACCTGGCAGCATAATGGGAATGTTAAACACAACTAAACACTTCAAAGTGCATTTGGAACAGGGAGGAAGAGGAGGGGTTCGGTGGAGTGATGAGAACGTCTGGATGTGAGCTGGGTAACAGATACGAGAACTCTTTATTCTGTTTTTAACTTCAGTAAAAGTTTAATTTTTTCCCCCTACCGTCAACAGGAAGTCAGTTCTGTTTCATTTCTGGTTGATTGCCGGGATGTGTATTATTTTGACTGAGGGTGACAAGTAGCTGTCACAGTTGTCAAATGCTTGGGCCTGTAGGATATCAAACTGCAGGTTAGAGGGAATCTGGTGACAAGCTCAATCAGCCATTAAAGAGAAATCACTGCCGGAGCTACACAGTGGCTGACAGTCAATCACATCACTAAGAAGAGGCTCATAAGAGCAGCTAAAGTCAAGGTGATTATAAAAACTCGAACTTTAACATCAGACATACTTAAGATTTGCAGAATTTTTATTTTAAAAGCTTAAACCAATGTGTGACAAAGTAGTGGTGTAACAGTTTGCTGAGTTAACCAATAGTTTGATTTCTGATCCTATGATCCAACTAAACAGATCTGCCTGAGGCAAATTGTTAAATGAGTTTTTATCCTAATAGTTGAAGTTGTTAATTGAAGTTATATTGCAAGAAATACAAAGGAATCTGGAAAATTTGACCTACACTGTTCAGTACCCAGGTATTTATCTCTGATTCCCGCTGCTTGAAATTTGGGCTGAAGACTCTGCAGATCTTTGGAATGTAAAGTGTAATAAGATATTGGAGCTCAGATGGTAGTTGTTATAAGAACAATGTTGGAGGTGTTGCAATGTCTTCCCCGGTGGAGATTTGTGAATGAAAAGAAGCCAGTGATTGAGTCATCTAACGTGTGGGGAGGACCAACCTATCAGTTTATACAGTCCACAATGGAAAAATCTGCACCAGTGGCAAAACGGATAGTTGTGTGATGGAGAACATCAAGCCTGTTGAGAGCACTCTTGGGAGGCATTTTATAAATGACATCACCATAATAAAACGTGGGGAGTATGTTCCTCTTTACCAAATAATAGGTAAAAAGAACCCCAGTCTGGATTTTCATTAGCCTGCAGGTTACTGATGAAAATGAAAGAAAGTGAGGAGTCCAGCCAGAGATCAAGGTATTTGTGGGAGCTAACAAACTTCAGTTCTGTTCTGTCAGCATTGGTGATCTTATAGGTACAGGTGGCACTATACTTCCAGTTAAAAACATGTATTTAGCCTTTTTTGGAGTTAAGACACAGATGAAGGTCGTGGAAGACTTCACTTCTACGGAAATTACACTGAGTTGGAGGGTGGATACGGCAGAGTGAAGTGAAGGGCCAGATGAGTGAATGATGGTATCATCAGCATAGAGGTGTATCCAAAAAGTACCAATAGTCTTGACCACATTATATATGTTTATAGAGAACAAGGATGGCTATGATGCAGTGGTAGGGCAGTTAACCTCTGATCAGAAGATTCCAGGTTCGATTCTCGCCTCGCCCGCTCATATGTCGAAGTGTTGGGCAAGTGTCTTGGGCAAGACACCAAACCCCACATGGTGGAAGGCACCAGTGTTCGACAGAGGAGCCGCCATCAGTGTGTGAATGTGTGTGGGAATGGGTGTATGTAAAGTGCTTCGGGCCTTCGAGGACGCTAGAAAAGCGTTATACAAGTATACACCATTTACCAAGATGGAACCTTGAGGCACACCCTGCGAGATGAGCCTAACCATAAATTATGATATGAATCGAATCTTTGTTAAAATGTATTGTTACACCTCTACGACAAAGTAGCTTTGGCGGCTTGTCACAATATGTTACAGCTCAATTTGTAAAGTCTCACAGTTATAGACTGATAGTTTCATGCGAGTTTGTCCCCTGGTGCCCAAGGGACAAACAGTGGCCAAGGCCTTCACTTCCTGTTTATGAGGGCATAAGTTAACAAGGGGGAGGGGCTGTTTGGATTTTTTTGATTATCTTTTAGTTGTAATATTTGGAGTTATTTCCTATTTTGGGTGTGTTTTGTTCTACTCCCGTAACTCTTTAACCATTTATGCAATGAATGCATTCCAGAGGATTCTGAAGTGTAGAAGAAGTAGCTTTGCGTTGATATGCAAGACTTTACAGGAGTGAAGTGTTTATGCAAGGATCGCATAAACGGTTAAAGAGTTACGATATGTCAAAGAGCATGTGTAATTTAGGCGTTGGAGACAACATCTCAGGTGTTAAGGGTTAAGGTGGCTTTCTTCCTGGGTGGGGTCAGCCAATTAGTGTTGAGCCCATGACAGGTGGAGGATCGGAGTTTGAGCCAGACAACATCTGGTGGTGTCCGTATTTCGAAAAAATGGCGACTGAATTGAAGTAAGTCATTTTCTATGGGTGACGTCACACTCACTCGGTCCAGTTCTCAAATACAGTCAAAGGTGTTGTGTTTCTGCAGACTGAACCCTTGATTTTTATCTTCATTTTTTTATTTTTTTATAGCTGGTTCATCAAAGTTTAACAGTTAGAGCAGTTTTAGGCCACACACAAACCTAAGCAGGCATATGAGTGATGTAAGAGAGTGCAAAATGCATGAGAGGAACACCTTCAAACTCCAAGAATCCATGTCCATCCATGGTAAAATATGACAGTTATGCTCTAATGCTCTGCATATGTTTTCCATAAAACATCTGCCGAAGCCTTTCTCATCCTCTATGACTTCCCCAAAAAAAAAAAAGAATGACTAGGAGAGGAAAATGCTGCAAAGAGAAGGTTTGCAATTTTAGTTTGGGCTATATGAGCTTGTAAGAAAGTGCTTTTGGGTATAAATGCAGTTCTGTGCCAAAAAGTACGCAATGTGCCACTAAATGTTACAACAGCACGGTTTAAAGCAACACAACTGACGGGCGGTAGCTTCAAAAGCAGAGGAAAAAGCGTGCTGTCTGTGATGAAAAGCACGGCTAGGATTGAACCCTGAGGGGGAAAAAAAGCAGGTTGTTGTTCTTTAAGTGTGTTGCCAAGCTTATAAGTGTGTTTTCCAGAGGTTAACTGCTGGCTGGTGATGGAGGAAGGAGGCGAGGCGCAGAGGAAGTGCAGGTGAAACTGCAACTTTTCCTAATCCCCTTAACTTTCCTCTGAAGAAAGCAGTTTTTTTTTAATGCCCAGCTCATCTGTCTTGAGGAAAGGTTGACTATCAGCTGATTCTTTCTTTTCCCCCCAACCTCTGTCATCCCCCTCAGCCCATACCAACTAACACCAGGCCTTCTCCAAAACATCTGGCAGGTGTGATAAGCAGACAGACGCCACCCTTACAGGGCCATTAAAACCACCCCCCCCATTCGTAGTTTTGAAATGATTATCGCCTCAGGCCCACAGTTACAGGTGAGCTCACCTCCATCTCGCCATATCTGGTGACTCTTTGAGGCTTTGGGCAGGCTGGGTGATTGAAGATTATTCGCCTTGCTTTAAAACGCTTGAATACTAGGGGAAAGCAGGAGGGGGAAAAAGGGGGGGGCTGGGAGGAATGAAAATAGCAGGAGTCATGACATCCCCAATGCTGAGCCGGATGATAAGGGAGGCGGTGACAGCTCTACCTCGCTTCTGTTTGGGGTTCGGTTGGACTTTACGCCGGACACAATGTGAGGCAAAGGGCAGCCGCAGTCAATCCTTCATATTCATAGCTTTCAGGAACTTCTTTGCATTGTCCTCCATTGTTCTTTTCCTAATTCTTTGGCCTTGATTGAAAGCAGCTTTGGCAGGAAAAAACTGTGTCTTTAATAAAACCATCTCAAATGGCTTCTGAGAAATATTTGTTTTGCTGCCTAAACAGAATCCACCCTGCAAGTCTGCCCCCTTTCCCACCAGCCAGCCGGCACTGTTTTCTCAAATCCTCTCAAGGATCAAGTCTGCTGTGCAGAGATATCACCAGCAGCGCCAACCACTCCCGACTTCCTCCCATAACCTGCTCTTCACTTATCTGTCTCTGCTTGACTGATGATCTGCTTTATTTCTGACTATTTCCTGCTTCACATTAAGACGAGCCACTTCTTAGGACTCAATCTGGGTTCAATTTGATCTTCTTTCCTATCACCGTCAGACACAAACGAAAACACTTCGAAGGGGAGCTGCCTTCCCGTCAGCTGAAGTGTTTATTAACTCTACGTCGCTTTCCAGGACAAGTCGGGATCCTAATTGAGGTAATATTTAAAATAGACATTAACATTAATTTAATTGCACTGAGAATTTCCCCACCAACTGACCTCGGCTCCTTTGCAGCATAATTAGCAACAGTGCCGCTCCTGTTCAGTGAAGCTCGACACATTCTGTAAGGTCGCTGACCCTGCGGTCTACACGAGGTCTTAAACAGGTGATAGAGAAAGGCTTAGAACCACCCAACAACAAATTATCAGCCCCCCCCCCCCCCCCCCACACACACACACACACCATTTCATTTTTAATGTAAGCCCTGATAACAAGTCACATGGGAAGAGTGAAGCATGTGGTTAATAAGACCAAGTGGGAGACACAAAGGTTACTGAAATAGAACCAGCTGGGCTTTCTTCTTTTTTTAATTTCTGTGTCAGAACGCACACGCAAATCATTGTGTCACAACGGAACTAAAGGTTTGGTCACATACACCCGTACGGAGGTTGACCGGGTTGTCTGGACCCTTGGAGGTCTGCAGGAGTGACCATGAGGGGGCTCAAATGTTTCTTGGAGTTCCCTTGAGGTTCCTACGACCATCTCAAGGGATGTTGATTCATTCAACCTTTATTTCTTTCGTGAGCATGGTATAAATGGGGTAATGCCTTTCGAGGTGTCTATTTTCAGAAATGAATGTTCACGCCCCTTTATTGTCTGTTAATTTTTACACCATCTCTCACTCAAGCATTAATCTCATGCACGGGTCAACACACACGGGTAAACCCTCGTATGGGTGCTGTGAGTTCCTGAGTTGTCTAGGCCTGTGGAGGGTCATATAGAGGTGCAGTTGCATCTTTACCCTTGTGCTATCCAAGGCACTTTAACATTGGGAGTGGGGTCATCTGGACCCCACTAGACAGTGCACTGAACCTTTTTTCTTCGATGATTCGTGATCTTCACTGGTGTCCATGAATAACATGAAATCCTCTTCACCTTTACCCACCTTTGTCATGGTAGGGAGAACACGTCAATGTAAGGGTGGGGTCATTTTGACCCTATAAGATAGCACAAGGGTTATGGGGAATGAAAGTGTCTTGTAGTTCCCTTGAGGCTTGTACAGCCACCTCAAAGGACGTAATGTAAACGGGATATACGTGTACGTGTTGTGTGTGTGTATCTTCAAGGCTAATGTATTTTGCACGCACTTATGAAATAATTAATAAGTGCCAGTTGGACCCCCGTAGCATGTCCACCCAAACACTTCCTGATTGTCTAGTTTTCTAACTTCTGTGCGGCTGTGTACAAGAGATGCACACTTATCACTTGAATTGCAACAAACGGGCTTCATGAGCAGTCCGCTGGAATTGGGGGGTTGGTAAAAGGAAAAATCTGTATGACGTTCCTACGTCTCACCTAGAAGGGTGAACCCTTACGTACAGCTGTGCGTGGTATTAGTGTTCGCTACAACATGTCACCCGTAGAAAAATGTGCATCACCATTTTCCTCCTTTGATAAAAATCCTGTTTTTTGAGTTTTTGACATGTATGTGTGGCATTTTTTGTGCGAAAGAGAAATCACAAGAAATTATTTCGTTCATTTCATTTTTGCACTCCTGAGTATTACTACTTTTTAATCGCTGTCAATCAAACTTTCGCAAAGATGTTGAGTTTGAATGAATGAGCTGTTGTGATGGCCCATTGCTGCGATGTCCGCACTCACTTGAAGTGCGTCCAAGGGTGGATTTTGTTGTTGGCCGCACGTATTTAACATCAAACTTAAAGTTAAAGTCCCAAAAGCTGTTTTTTTTGCATTTGTGTTCTCGCTCTGACCGATTTTGAAGTCTTGCTGTCCCACACTAACCAGAGAGGGTAAAAATAAAAGCAAGAATAAAATCAGAGGACCTTTTCTATTATTGTCTCAATGAAAAAACAAAGCGCAGCGGCTCTCTGCCTGGGCGCCAGCTCACCTACCAAGATTTGGCATAGTGATCTGGATCACTCCAGCTCCATCGCCCCTGTACCCCTGCGACACACTGTCCAGGGTCCACTCACCAATTTGGTTCAGACGGATACCAAAAATCCCACGGCTGCCAGACCTTCGCGCCGTGCCTGTAGCTCAAATCACACTGTAGGACCTCAGATCGCGTCTGTACCAACGACTTAACAATGAATATCCACGCCAATGTAAAGGAATGTCATAACAATACCACCTTCGGTCTTAAGACATCAAAAAAGGAGGTGGAGTTGGTAAAGTCTACGAGAAAAAGCAGATTGAGACAGAAACATGACAGACTTTTAATTCCTGAGAGAATAAGTTGTCACATGAGCCGTCAGTCGCTGTTTCCTCTGACCTTGCCCCATGCTCTGACTTCTATACAGTAACATTACCAAGCACCTTTTGACAAGAGCAGCTCCTTTAACCAGAGCCTCCAGCCAGCCAGCAGTTCAGCCGAGGTGATTGGAAAGTGCTCAGGCGTGCGCTGGAGAGCCTGCCGAGAGCTTTTCACACTAATGTTTAATGAGCTACATTCAGGTCCACTCCACATTTATCCCAGTCCATTATTGGCTCCGAAAAGCTTTCAAAATGCCGTTTGAGCACCCAGTCTACTTATCCAATGGTTTAATAATGAAAATGCCAACTCTTTCTCTCAACCGGGGTCATTTGAATTGTGAATTCCGACTGATTGGGGAAAAATTAAAATACCCTAAAGGCCTTTTTAGCTTTATAAATAGACTTAGTTGACTTTATCTTGAGCTGGCGTTCCATGAGAAACGTAAAACAATAAGTCTGTGAAATTTAGCCTTTTTCTTTTCCTACTTTAAGACTGAACATGTTACACTTGAGAGACCAACTGTGAACATGTTTTCAGGATGAACTGAGAGCCTCTAAGGTGTTTTAAAGCTTCCGCTCTCCTGCATCTGAGCCCCCAGGAGGGTTGTTTTCACCACAACTCTGTTATGAGGAAATTTCCAGCAATAAAAAGAGAAAACCTTAAAGTTTGAACTCAACGTGAGTTCTGTGCTGCCGTCGGAAAAAGAGAAGACATTCTAAAGGAGGCCGTTGAGTAATGAATTTCCCTATTAATCAAAGCCCAGATTTTTTCGGCAGAAATCCCTCTGTCACTTCCATTTCAGCAATTTCCCTCCGTCCCCCATCTTAATTTCGGTTATTGGCAAATATATCTCTGCTCCGATGGGGAATGCCTTATCAATTAAATGCCACCGTTGCACAGAAGCCGCTCTGTAGCACTTCTGCTTCTGTTGATATAATTATTTCATTTCGTCGAACAGAGGGAATCCGATTAGGAAAAGAGGGAGCTTTTATTCGTGAATTTATGGTGAGAAATCAGCGGTCTGACCAAACGCCGGCCCTGAATCACACAGATCATTTTCCGATGGCTCGTGTCTTCTGAGCGAATCCCAACAGTTTACCGGGTTGTTGTTTACCCACAACAGATCATTCAGAGCTAAAACACACTTCCTTCACGTTTATTTCAGTAAAAACCCACGGGGAAA
The DNA here is from genome assembly GCF_053564925.1 of Oryzias latipes. Lineage (NCBI taxonomy): Eukaryota > Metazoa > Chordata > Actinopteri > Beloniformes > Adrianichthyidae > Oryzias > Oryzias latipes. Next base: position 12,232,821 of record NC_136256.1, on the reverse strand, counting down.
ACCATTGAGGTTCGTAAAATTAATTATTTTGATGCTTAAATGAAATAAATATGGAATTATACATGTTAAAACCTATTACATGCAGGAAAGATTCTTTTACAGCTTTGTAGAGGAAATTGGATCTTTGCTTAAATTGCTTCGCTGTTCTGAGAATCTGTGTGCCGATGTGCAATTTTAAGTCAAATCATGGTCATTTTTCCACTATTATTCCAGAAATCTCTCTTCCCCCACATCGTCTGAACTGGCAGCAAACATATTTTGTATGTTTTTACTCTGCAATCGGGCTAGTTTCTAATGAAATATAATATACAATGCAGTGATGAATATCCATTTCATAAACTCAACAACACAAGAACAAAACAATAAATACTAAATACAGGTTGTCTTACAGCCAACATCTGGCAGTTACTACCTTGATTTTAAGCTTTTAATCGTCCTGATGGTTTAATATTGGCTTGACTTGTCATTTGCACCTTATAATGATTACATTTACCACTAAAATACATATTTTAACTGTAACAGCTTTTCTTTTTTTTGCCGTCCATGCAATGACATTATCACCAATTTCCTGCAAATAAATGGAAAAATGCAAAAAGAAAAAAGTCACATTTACATTTTTCTGTAAAAACATGTGAAATCCACTCTTTCTACAAGACATACCGCACAAAATGGACCAAAATATCAACAGGATCCTTTGTCTCATTTATACAAGTGCAATTCAGAGGTAGAAAGCATATTTTACAGCTTAGAGCAGGGCTCTTCCAAGTCCTGTGAGTTTGAGATATTCTTGCAAAATCTGCTGTTTCTAATTACTTAAAACAGATGGGAATCATCAATGACAAGCCACAAGGACAGGGGTAAATGGAAAATAATCAGGACAGCAGATTCCGATTGATCAATCACCTGACCAACCAGAAATTTTCTGACTTTTTAAAATGATTTCAGTGATCAAACTAGAAATGGATAGTGACCAATGTGTTTGAGCTGTGTTTTCTGAGAGCAATAAGGCTTTTACGAGACTCAAGCTGCGTTCACGCCCTCAGCAACCACCGTTAGAGCGGCCACTTCCAATGAAAAGTCTACGTAAACGCCTGTAAATGTGAGTTTTGGGCTTCCGCGTTCAAAACTCTTGCAATCATGCATCGCCATGCAAGTTTCTATGACTCTACGTACAAAATGTGCAGACATTGGACGTACGTTGAAAGCTAAACCAGCTCAAACTTTGACCAATCAGGGACCGGGATTTGGTAGTAAGGTCAAGTACTTCATGGAATGGAGTGGTAAAAGCAAAATTTGCGAGATATGCACCATTTGACATTTTGCACCAAACCTCTTCCAATTGTAGATGGCGGACACACGTTATAACGTACACAGTAGAAAAAGAAGAAGAAGCTCCTCCATGCTAACCCACTGTGGGATAAACATGCATGTAACATGCAAGGTGTTTATGTAACTTTACACGACTTGAGTTTGCTTTACTACTAAAGTGTTGCAGTAGAACCACATCGTTATTACCCCTTTAACACAGGAGCTTTAGCTCCAGTGTTGACATTATTTCAACTACCGTAACTCTTCATCCGTTACTACATTTAACATAATTCCAGCAGATTCTTTAAATCGGTATTGCAGCTTTGCGCTGATGTGTAACACTTTTTTCAGCATCAAAATCAACTGATTCATGTTGATCCGGTTACCCATCGAAGAGTTACTGTAGGTCAAAGAGCATGTGTTTTTTAGCTGTTGGGATTTGAACCTTTGACCATCTGGTGAAATTCCAAATGCAGCCCCATGCTCTGCCACAGAAAAGAAATCAGTAACACTTTAAAACAAGTTACCCTTTATTAATGTCAGTTAATTCATAATTAAGCATTATTTAACTTTCTAATAACATGTTAACAGACATTTACGCATTACTTTGCAATAAAGTCTCACCAAGAAATCAAGCTAGATGTAGTTGCCTGAAATGTTTCATGGTCTTGTTGAGATCTGATGGGCTAGCTGGTGGAATGAATCCAACATGGACTGATTGCAGTAGAAATAATAATGATAATAATAATAATAATTTAATACAAATAAAACAATTTTCCCCAAATCTTACAGTCCAGTAGTCATCGCTTCTCATGCTCCACTACTAACAAACAGCAGAACACAACTGTGTTGCTGGGTATTCTAGCAAGTGCCAACAAGTCCTGCTCATCATGACTTATTTACACTGTTTAGACTGGCTGCTCCCCAAAGAGGCCAGACAGAAGCATCATTTGAGGGTGGGGGTTGGAGAGGTTGGCTCAATGATTCAGTGCTCAACAGGGGCCCTGGAACAAGCCGCAGATTTTACATATTTATAGAGTTAGAGGTGTTGCTGAGCTGTTTGTGCCGCCGCGAGGGTCGGCCTGCTGCTCCATGTGTTACCTCACATTGTTGCCTTTTTTTTTTTTTCCCAAGCATCCCAAACTCACATGAACAGACTGTGTCCTTGATGCTCGTTTGGTTGAGTAACAACTGTGGAAAGTATTTTTTGCTAATCTCCTTTGATTAGAAAAAAGGGGCCAAAAACTCCACTGCCAAAACGTGAATGTTCCACTATCACGTTCAGGAGTGATACATCAGTTTCACATATGTTCTGTGCGTGCCTACACTTAACCAAACTATTTCCTGTAATTCCAGTCCCAGTGGCGAGCAGATGACTGATGCCCAAACAGCCGAATTTGGAAGGAGCATGCCTCGATATCCAGAACTCCACTGATTAAGAGCACATTTCACACAGATTGATCTTGGGAAGGGGAACAAAGATCAAAAGATAATCATTTAGGGAAGGAGCATTAAAACATATAGGGATTTCAAAGACTTCTGTATGTCTCCATCTGATCGGCATCCAAAAGAAACTGGGGTTCATCTGCAGCGTTATTTATCCCGAGCAGCCTGGCAGTCCCTTCAAGGCTCAGAAGCTTCTTTAAAAGGAAGCCAATGGTGTTTTCCTATAGCTTTAGGGGGATTGAAAATGAAAAGAATGGAACTGATATGTTTATGATGTTATAAAGTTTGTTGATGTTTCTTCAAAACCTTTTACATTTCCCCACCAAGAAAGTTAAGTATTCCAACTCAAAAGGAGTTCTTAGTCGTTTAAATCTCCAAAGAGTTGCGCTGTACTTTGTGTTGACTTTTAACCATGTCGGCAGGAGATTTTTTAAAAATCTTTCATATACAAATATCATTGAAATTAAAACCTCTATCACAACTGTGATAAATGGGCAAACATGTACGGGGGATGCGGGTGCCCCACACAGAATATCAAGGTCGTGGATGATTCGTTGAACCTGTTGATCGAATTGGGGATTAATAAAGTTCATTCATTCAAAATGTTCATGCACATTTTTTTTTGCAACGGCCATGCTGCAAGCGACAGATCATGGTGAATACTTAATACATACATAACACGTTCGGTTAAGTAGGGGTAGGTAGGTGAAACGCAGGCCTGTTATATGGTTTTTTAAACCCTTGTGCTATCTTAGATGACCCCACCCTTACATTAACGTGTTCTCCCTACCATGACAAAGGTGGATAAAGGTGGAAAGATTAAATGTAATCCATGGAGACCAGTGAAGATCACAAATCATTGAAGAAAAAAGGTTCAGCGCACTGTCTAGTGGGTCTAGATGACCCAACTCCCAATGTTAAAGTGCCTAGGATAGCACAAGGGTTACCCCCCCCCAAATCGTTAGGAGCTCATTGGTGCTGTTTAAATGATGAGTGCGTGCTCTTTGGTTGCAACCTGACTGTAAGGAATTAGGAAATTAGACAATTAGAGTGTCGTTTGTGTCTCTCTTACAGTACATATCACCACGTCTGCAGCATTTGCATACGGTCAGTAAGAAGCCAGTTGGCGCACCTTACTAACAACTACAATGTGGCGTAAGGGCACTGTACAACATCATCACCCGAAGTCATACGCATGACAGCATCACCCGTAAGTCTTACGTATGACAGCATCATCCGTAAGTCATACATGCGAGCAACTTACATTATCCTTACAAATACTTGACAATACACTTATACATGACAATTTCATGACGCCCTTTCAGATGGCTGTTCGAGCCTCAAGAGAACCACAAGACACACCCTTAAGATGTGGCCGCACCTCTCTATGACCCTCTACTGGCCCGCACAAACCCTCATCCCCTGTACAGTCAACCCATCTACAGGCGACTAAGGCTTTAGTATGGGATAACAAGACGCCATTATTTGTGCTATCTTAGATGACCCCACCCTTACATTGACGTGTTCTCCCTACCATGACAAAGGTGGATAAAGGTGGAAAGATTTCATGTAATCCATGGACACCAGTGAAGATTACAAATCATCGAAGAAAAAAGGTTCAGAGCACTGTCTAGTGGGTCTACATGACCCAACTCCCAATGTTAAAGTGCCTAGGATAGCACAAGGGTTGGGTGATTGTCTAATTAACATGAATGATAAAGAACATAAAGTAATAGAATTCAACAGCTGATTGCTAAACTAAACAAGACAGACTAAACTAAACTGGGCATCCCTGCCCTTAGACCCTCCTTCGAAACTAACGGACAACGCAGAGGCGTAAACTGTAATTTCTTACGATCGACCCCTAATCGGACCCCATCCTGCTTATACTATGGTCACCTATGAAAGAAAGAAATATTTAATTAATTATAAGTATTTTAATCTTGGGCTTTTTAATGTTTTGTTTTTTACTATTTGATATGTAGTGTGACGCTTTGTCTTGGCAGCTCCAGAACCTGCAGGTCGCTCCAATGCAGCTGGTGCATGAGGACTAACCAGCAGAGGAAAGTCGTTTCTAAGTGAGACAAAGCATCATTTCAGAGAGAAATTTCACCTTTTATCGCTTCTTTTTGTCAAGATGATGAAGCAAATTTTTGTCTTAAAGAAACCCAATCAAAAATGTGGTCCCTAAATCACTATTATGGCAAGAAATATTAACTATTAACTCATTAAAAAGTCTGCTGCGCTACTTCCTAACTACAGTATGTAGCCACAAGGAGGCCCAAGTCCGGGTCCCCATGTGCAGGTCCCAAGCCCGGATAAAATGCAGGGTTGTGTCAGGAAGGACATCCGGCGTAAAGATCTCTACCAAACCACCCGTGCAAACCAGTGAAAGGGATTTGCTGTGGCCACCCCTAAAGGGATATGCTGAAAGGTGATCAACAACACCTCTGATCATTAAATGTGGATCAAAAAACAATTTCTTTAATTAATTGTTGGTAAAATTGTTAATACACACGGTCACTCTGTATTAACTAAAGGCAACATTGGTGTTGATGGTAACATTTGATGAAGATCCTAGCATGTCTAGAATATAGCCTTTTGAAGGACAGAGATCTTTTTTACGGTCCTGCTGTTGTGATGAACTGCGGCATAATGTCTGTCCACCTATGATCAACGTTTCTGTTGTTCGAGCAAAAAACATTCAGAACATGTGACCAGAAGCCCTCTTTTAGGTCTCCATTTTGACTTTTTAACGGACACCATGCAGCCAATCAGAATCGAGTATTCATCAATTCTGTAGTATAAAGTCAAATAAATATTGTTTTTATTTTCTTTAGAGGCTTAAATTGTTTGTTCTTTCCTGGCGAAAGTCTTTTTTCAGACTCAACAATCATCCTAACATTCTCCAGAGTACACAGGGCCAACCACAAAGCAGAGGGCTTTACAGGGAGTCAAAGAAGATTAAAAAAAGTAAATGGTGAGTAAAATCCTCAACCAAAGGTAAATTCTCAGCAAATCAAGACTCGCTGTTGTGTATTTATGTGCGCGGCAGGCTTAGAGAAGTTCCAGGGTCTCTCACACCTCCACAACTCACTGAACTCCTCTTTTTAGCATGTAGATGGATGTGATGAGGCCTGGGTGTGTTGGAGGAAGACTTTGGAAATTCTCCTCTCAGGAAGTGACAAAAGAAAAGGGCCTGCAACGTCTGGCACCCTCCCCTCTTCACGCACAATTAAAAGACGGCTGCCTCAGGCAGCAACTGCATTAATACCATTTGCATAATATAAACCATCTGTTTGCATTTTTTGATTGATATTTGATGCTGCTATAGTGAGTTCAACTGCAATATAATCATTTTCTTGTGAGATTAGGAAAAAAAAAGAAACATGTTTAACATTTTGACACATAATCCTTACACTGGGGTGACCTGATTAATGACATGCAAATCAAGGTGACAGTTTTTATCCTATTGGCTCCAGAGCACTAAAGTCTGTTGGAAATTTGAAGCCTCAAATTTTCGCATGCATCTTGCAAACAATCCTGCACAATTGCGTAAGATTTACGCAATCACTGCACTTTTACTGTGTTAAATATGCATAACCTGCGTAATTCTCGACCAACCATTTTTTTGAATAACTCCAAACTGAATTTACGTAAAGACCAATCAACCGAAACCCTTGACAGACATTTGCGCCAATAAACAAATGATAAACGCAAGAAACATGAATGATTTACGTGTCACCCATGTATCACAAAAGACCGAAACCTCCTACGCAAAATGTACGTAGTGGCTGTGTCACACAGCTTTTAGGACCCGGCATCGACATTAAATTTTGGGGTATTTTACTTAAGTAGATAATTCTACTTAACTGGAGCCCTGTGACTATGTGTGTAGAGGGTTAGCTCAAATATAAGTTCAGGTCTTCAGAAGTTAAAGTGAGTCTGTGGGGTTGTAGTATTCTTAATTGTTTCTAGCAGCACTCAAACAGAAAACAATTTAAAGAACCCCGAGTGTTCACTTGACTTATAAGCCAAAACAAAATGGTTATGTCATTATCACCAACTTTGCTTCCTCTTCTAGCCATTTCTTTGACAATGACTGTAGTAACAGGCCACTACTATGAGCTGTTTTGGGGTTTCTAACCCCTCAAAATATCTACACGAGACCAATAAACCATATTGGACACCACTGACAATCTAAAGGACAACTCAGATTAGTGCCGTCTGATGCGTGTCATCTCGAATTTGATGCATGCCATTTCAAGTTTGAAGAGTGTCAACTCATCTAAGTGAATGGCTTTCTCCATGCCAATCCATCACCTTCATTTTGCATCACCTTCTTTTGGATCCTCCTGCTGCCTCCACTCATTGCAACCCATCAGTCCTTGAACCTGACTTATGATTCACTGCCTGTTTTCAAGTTGCAGAGAAAGTTTTGGATCATTGTAGGATTGGGTGTTGGATTGTCAATGATAGGATTGTTGCACTTGTGAAAACATTTTTGGTATATGTTCCTGATAACCGAGAAGACATGGAGTTCATGAAAAAAACAATTGAAGGCAAAAGGAAGAGGAAATTATTTGTTCAAATCAAATAGAAATTCACACCTAACCGCTTTGTTCCAGTTTGAACTAGTTGAACTTACTGGTATACACTGCATGATTCAAACTCCCTTTTTGTTCTGATAACTTACGTTGTTATTACATCTGACATCACCTTAGAAACAACAACTTTGATGGATGAATGTTTTTCTCTCTCCTTAGCCACTGAAGATGGCTTCAAATCATCCAACATGTTTTTTAAAAATTGTAGTGAATCCAAAGCACCTGAAGTGTTTTTCGTAGTTAAAACAAATCCAAATGAAGACAGCACATCAACAGTGATGCGCAGCAACAGGTCATGGTTGAACATTTCATATAAATATTTCACTCAAAATGACAGATATGACAACGAGTTTGCCTTTAATTTTTTAAAAGTAATTACTGCTTGTCAGAGTTTTGGATGTGTAACTGCTGGAGGACATGTCACAGTGCTGTGTGCATAAATCTAGTTAATGTCCTAAAATGAAAGTAAATTTAATGAAATATAAAACGACCTAAACCCAAATTTGAAAAAAAAATGTAGAAGCACTGAAAACAAACAAGAAATTGAGCGGACAGCCATTCCACTAAGGTTTAGATTAGTCTCAACTGTTGACTGTGTCACATTACATGACTGCTTGATATATGGGTACATCTTACAGACTGTACCTATCTGCCTCACAGAGTTTGATACTTTATCCTCTAACTGGGTTTCACAAGCCTGTTTTAATGAACAAATTAGGAATTAAGAACAAGAGACAGAAGTCAATCTGGCTCCATGTGGTCTCTCTTCATTGTGTGTGTTTTGTGAAGTAAAAGAAAGAACCGAGCTACCTCTGGTTGGATCGAGCCTTTTATTAGTGTCAAAAAACAAAATGTTGCAAAGGTTCCACCCTTCAGAGCCCCATGCACAAAGCATAAAAAAATGAGTTGTAGAATGAGAAAAAAGAAAAGCCTTGGTCACATGGACTCATAATGGGAGTAGACCCAAACAGGTACTGTAGGTCTTTAGGTTGTCTGGGCCCATGATGGTTCATAGACAGGTGTGGTAGCATCTTATGGGGAGTGTAAGTGTGTCTTGCAGTTCCCTTGTTTGTTGTGTGGCCACTGTAACCCTTGTGCTATCCTAGGCACTTTAACATTGGGAGTTGGGTCATCTGTATCACTAGACAGTGTGCTGAACCTTTTTTCTTCAATGATTTGTGAAACTCACTGGTGTCCATGGATTACATGAAATCTTTCCACCTTTATCCACCTTTGTCTTCTTCTTCCACTTTCGGCTTCTCCCATCAGGGGTTGCCACAGCGAACAAGTCGCATGGTAAATTTGGCAATGTTTTACGCCGGATGCCCTTCCTGACGCAACCTTCTCAAACCGGGCTTGGAACCGGCACAGGGGTAGAGAACGGAACAGGGAGCAGCCCGGAGTCGAACCCTGGTTTCACGGACGGAAGGCGCCGCGAACCAGCACGAGCTAAACCAGCTCCCCTTTATCCACCTTTGTCATGGTAGGAATAACACGTCTATGTAAGGGTGGGGTCATCTAAGATAGCACAAGGGTTAAGGGATGTCATGAAAATGGAACATACAATTGTTGTGTGTATAATATGTGATAAGTGTATCTTGAAGTGTTTGTAAAGTTAACTTAACACAACTCTAACTGCACACATGTATGACATATGGCTGATGCTGTCGTATGGTACCTTTAAGCCACACTCCAGTCATTAGTACTGTGCAAGTACTGGCACCTTACTGAGCATGCTATACATGGGGGGGCAGGTGATACGCAAGTGCCCAAGGACGCTTATTCAAACTATACTTTGATTGTCTCATATTTCTTCAATTCTAACAGTCAGGCTGCAAATAAGGTGGGCGCAAAGGAGCGTGCATCTATCACTTGAACAGCACTTATAGACTCTTTGCAGCGTGCACAGGATTTGTAGAGGGTTGAAAAAAAAGAAAATTCCATCCGACACGCCTGCGTCTCACAACTTCACCCTTCCCTACCCTCATATGTTACGGGCTCAACGAGTGGTCTACGACCCTGATATTTCATATGGGCCACCAATGTGCCCCGTACAAGTTTGGCTAAGGCTAAAATTGTTTTAAAGCAAACGATTCGTGTCGCAGCCGTAGGGTAGCGCTATCATAAGCATTTGGCCAAGCTACACAAAACAAAGGACAACATTCAAATTCCAATAATTACACAACATAAGTTGACTTCTATGTTCCATATACCTCCATAGGACACGTATGTAACACCTATAACCCACAAACAGTAATTTAACTTTAACCCTGTTTGCATGAGAACTTCCAGAAAACTGACAACTGTCATCAGAAACCTGCTCGCCTTTACCAGTTTGCAATATAGGCAAAAGTAAAGACTGACAACCTTCCAATCTATGGCTGATCTGGAATATAAATTAATGTCTTTCATTTAAGCACAACTCCTCTCCATCCCATCCATATTCATAGGTTGACCTCCTTGTCTTCAGCTCAATGTAAAAATGTGGATGCCGCTGAAAAAACAGCGTGCTCTTGACCTCAGACTTTCAGTGGATCCTTCAATAAGGGGCTGGTTTAAGCAAGAGCTCAGCTAATTAAAATAAATATCAAGAACGCTGTTTTGGTTTTGAAGAACGTGGTAATGGGTGAAAAAAAAACAAAAAAGGAATTTCCAAAGATCTAGTTCAACCAATACAGATCTATCAATAAATGTTTTTAATATTTTGGATTTTTGGTTAATAAAAGGGGTGGCCTTGGTGCAGAGTTTGGGTTCCTACCTTTCCCGACCATGTGGTAAAGTGTCCTTGGGCAAGACACTGAACCCCTCGTTGCTCCTGGTAGCTATAGGTTGGCGCCTGTGTTCTGCAGCAACCACGCCTTTATCTGCCACCACGTTGATTTTATAGAGGTTTACACATTCACACATCAATGTTGGTATGTGTGTGTGTATTCATAGATGAATGGGACTGTGACTGTAAAACACCTTGGGCCTACAAGGAAAGTTGTAAAGCGCTACATAAGTATATTCCATTTAGCATTAAAATATACTTCCTTTGAATAAGTTTGGTTACTCTTTATGCTCACACCTTATTTAAGAACAGCTTTCATTTCCTATCGGGCTTAGTCAGATTACGTTTGGACACAATCCAGATTCACACAATACAAAAATATTATAATTGAGTGTAATTAGGATAGCAGAATTTAAATAAAATGACCTCATAGCATCTGCTGGTGCCACATTTCACTGATGCCATTTATCTGAGGATTTGTTTTGAAGTTTGGTTCCATTGTCCATAAGCAGGTGTACCACATTCCTTACAGTCACCGAAAAAGCAACCATTTCAATAGCTGTAAAAATAACAATTAGGTATAGGCTGGCTGTGCTGAAAATAAGGACGAGGAGATTTCATCAAAGATCCCCAACATCAGATTGACTTATCAGATGCCTTGTAGGGTTGAATTCAATTATCTCTTTGTTTTGGTGCTGAGCAAAAAAGGGAAGTAGATGGAAATGCAGTGTAGTGAAATAGCAGGAGGCTGCTCGTACAGATAAAAGGTCAATAAAAGCAACAGCGTGGAAGAGAAAAGTGATTAGCAGTAAAACTAATAGATGGTGGAATATTGTACTAGGGGAATTGTTTGAAATGTTTTGTTTTTCCCCCCAATGGAGATGTGAGTTTGAGGGCATATTCATACCTCCACCAAATCATAGAGCGATACTTTTCTTTGTCCAATTTTCTACCAAATTTTTGTGAAGCACACTGCTGTTTTTTAATAGGCACTGGTGTTGCAATTCTGTAAAAATATATTTATACAATATTTTCGGCACTATAGGGTGCACACTAGGTTGGTCTATTTTCCAACTTATGTCATATAGCGCACCAAACTACAAGTCGTATAAGACAAAGATGAGTCCATTAGTCAGTCACTCTTTATGAACATGCTCACGATAACTCCAGAACTTGTTTGTAACATGTCACACGCTAGCCACATTATACATAATACTTGTACCTTTGCGTTGCAAAGAAGGTTAGGAGGTACCGCTAAAATAAAGGTTACTGTGACTAGGCTAACTCACAACCCTGTTAGAAACACGTAAAAAAAAAAAACAGTCCGACACCACTACACGTTACACACATTAGAAGCATTAGCCATCTTGGCACATTCACAATACCTCTAACTCCCAACATGGTTTGTAACAGATAATAAAAAAAAAATAAGATTGATACTGCTAAATAAACGTTACTATAACAATGCTAACTCCCAACCTTGTTAGTAGCACAAAAAAAAGTTCGACACCGCTACATGCTAGCTGCGTTAGCAAATTCACAATAACACCCAACCTTGTTTACAACATAAAAAAAAAGACTAATAGCACGTAAACAAAAGTTACTATGATTATGCTAACTCACAACGTTGCATGTTAGCCATTTTACCGTATTCACAATAACAACCAACCTTGTTTGCAACTCATAAAATAACACACTCACAGTTAAACAAAGCACTGTGTACTAAAATTGCCTCAACATCAGTAAACACAACCAGAATGAATCTATATATGAGGCAAACTTGTCTGGATTGTTAGATTTTTTTTTATTTTTTTTATATATAAGTGCACCTTACAGTGCAGAAAATAGGATATGTGAAAACCCAGAAGCTCTTCTTTTTTCTTCTCTCTCTCAGAATCCAAGTCATGTTCCAAGAAGCTCTGTTATCAAAATCCACTTTCCAAATGCAGATCTCATTCAATCACTTGGTGGTCGTCTCCTGTGTTCTTATCTCTCCAAAGCTTTTTTCTCGGGGAAAACCCACAGGAGCCGACTCTGCAGTACCTTTTTGTGATAAGGCAGAACAGAAAGAAAAGGAGGGTGGGGGTGAGTTTACCGCCTCTGTAACGTGCAGTTGCATTCCAATTCCTGCTTTGTTTAAGACTGGGAATGCTGGGCATGTGGGACGCTCTCCTCTGCAATGCAATATTCAAAGAGATCTTACATAATTCATCTTTTTTTTTTCTTCTGATTTTGGAGAGCTGTGCTCAAAGTGTCACTGGCAGACCCTTTTTAATTTGACAAGCCTGTGAAGCTGGAGTGCAAAATCTTGACTGCTTGCCGTTGCAACTTCTCGCGGGACGGGCTGATATTGGGATGATAATGAGGCCCTCTTTTCAAAAAGAATGGATGAATTAATAACGAGTCAACGGTCTGGGTGGAATAGTTCAAAGGCCGTCATGAAGTAGTGGCTGCGCTTCCAAATTAGACGAACTATGATTTATTTAGGTCATGAACAGCCCTGTTACAAAGCGTTTTTTTTGCAGACTTGAAACAACACTCAGATTACCCTTCGTTAGGGAGCTACATTCATGCATTTATTTTGCTGCAGATATGCAGCAGTGACCTCAAATAACCGTGTTCTTATTGTTCGTCTTTGGGCAGTATGCATGCAACTTTTGTGTACTAACTATATTCAGGCTTGTGGTCAGCAGCACAAAGAATCTCATGCAAGCCAAGCTAATTCCCAGTATTCTGGATGGTACATGCATTAAATGTGTACTTTCAATTGAGAATCATTGCTGTTTTTTTGTAACACAAACTAAATAGACAACGACATTCATCAACGTCTTTTTTTGTCAGGCCAGTGTCCTGAGTGTCTATCAAGTTAACCAACTTCAAACTGTTCAGTTTGTTTTCGATTGTATTGGAAAACGTCCTACTCAACATTTCACCAACATGTTCAATTTTAATAATGAATTTCATGAATATCCAACTCGGGGTGGCTGTCTCATCAGAGCAACTTTCTGTCACATAACTCAGTCACAGTTTAGTCTCTTACACAGAGGATGTCAAATTTAGCGAACAGTCTTCCTTCCTCTTTCAAAGAACTTTCACAAACTCGGTTTTAAAAAGCTCTAAAAAGCTTTCTTCTCAACAATGGTACTTTTCCATATGGCATGTATTTTTAGCTTGATGTAAGTATGTAAGTGCATTAATTGAATATGTATTGATTTTATATCTATTGTTTTTACTGAACTGTATATTTTTAGCTTATAGACTCATTATGGGCGTTGCCACATGTTAAGCCCCTTGTGGGTTTTTGGCAACCATCCATCACATCCACATTGTTGCACATTCTGCTTTTATTTCCTTTTTTTTTGATAAGTGATAAATGAAACAAATAAAAAAATGAATTCCCACCCCGATCATCTTTTGATCTATTTTCAAAGCGTTCCCAGTGGTCTTTAAATTATGATTAGGCCGTTTGTGGCCAAAAACAAAAAAACTGTGTTGTTTTAAAGGACATAGCTTCTGCAGAGTGTCAGTTGTTCATTTGAAATCCAACTCTATGTTGAAGGCGGTACTGTTGACGTACATGGATCTATTTGACTGCAAGCGGATGGATCAGAATGGGGAGCTTGTGGCCAGACCAGTGTTTTTTATGCATTACGACCACAATCCATTTCACATGGCATTTTTTCCTTTGCTCCTAATCCACAATGATCTGAATAAAGACATATTTTCTTTGAATATGTCCACCATCATCAGAAAAACACCACAAAAACATTTAAAAACAACTAAATTACAATTTTTGTTGGAGTGGGTCTTTAAGGCTACATGTTTTCATATGGCCCAAGGAAAAATACAATACTATCAAAAAATAACCATTTAAAGCCCTTAAAAGCAAATTAAATGAAATGAATTTAGCATTATAGTGTCAAACGACAACAGAGAATGCACTAACTTTATTCCTGTCCTTCAAAGTAGTCCTTGGACTCAGACACTATATTACGATAAGTGCTTTAACAAGAGATTTCTTAAGGAATTAAGTGATCCAATCAGAGGGGAATCTGACAGTTTATGACTATGAGCTGTCAGATAAATGCATCTAGACATTAAAGAAGAACACAATTAGATACAACACACCACAACAAGAATTAAGTTTCTCATGCACAGAGGAGAAGAAGCCAGTGTGAGAGACAACATCCACCACACTTCTCTTCTCCAAGGTCTGCCTCTCCCAGTGCATCTTTTATTAAACCTTGTGCTATCTTAGATGACCCCACCCTCGCATTGCCGTGTTATCCCTACCATGATAAAGGTGGAAAGACTTCATATAATCCATGGACACCAGTGAAGATCACAAATCACTGAAGAAAAAAGGTTCAGAGCACTGTCTAGTGGGTCTAGGTGACCCAACTCCCAATGTTAAAGTGCCTAGGATATTACAAGGGTTACGAACACAAGTAGGAGGTTACATTTCAAGACAAAGAGAAAAGTTCATTAGGTTAGTTCCTTTAAATGATGTGGAAAGGAGTCGGATTTGTAGATTTGCTTCTCTTCTTTTTTTTTTTAAAAGATGGAGTTGTGTGATTTGGCCAAGGTACAAAAGACACTGAACCTAAAGAAGTAACTACTAAAGGTGGATAAATGGGTGGATGGATTGATGGAAGGATTTAATCTTTAAAAAGAAGTAGAACTGAATCGTGATGTTTTCCCCAGTTCATGTAAAATCTGCTCTTGTTTGCCGCTGTTTTTTTTCCTGTGACTCCCCCACAGGGCTGATAAGGATAAACATCCCACATTAATGTCTTAGTAATTTTCCAAGATTCAATTTGCAATCATACCTGAGCAGATTCTAATCGTCCACATGCTATTTCTCCCTTGTTTTTACACTGTAGTTCATTACTTGCAAATAGAGAAAACCTATTATAAACTCATTTAAATCTCTCCGATTCCTTCTTGATGGAAAAAGCTTTAAAAATACAATTAGGGTTTGTCAGACAACGTCCCACAAATCCTGTTCTTTCCCCGAATTTTTTTCATTAGAAAAACATAGTTTGTCAAACGTAGCATGTTTGGATGCAGCAGTGACTATAAAGTTTTGTCCCTGCACATCTGCAAAGCTCAAAATCTGGAAATGCGAGGCCACAAGGAATTTTACCCCAACACTCCAGGATTTCTCTATTCCATTAGGAAACTTCCCTTCATGCTTTCCTGATGGGCTGCTTTTACTGCTGAAATTCCAGCACACAGAGGCCAGTAGCACACCCACCCAAAGTATGAGGTAATATTTATTTTTCAACCTTTTCAACATTTTCTGCCTTCCTTTTAAAGGCAGAAAATGTAATATTTTTGTATGTTTTTAAACCCTTAGATGAAATTTAAAAAATAAAAATATAGATAGTAATAAGTATGAGATTTGATAAGTTTTTGCTAAAAATAAAAATGCTAGTTTAAGGGAGTCTTCAGGATGGACACATTTGGTCCGCTTTAAGTGAATCACAGGAACAAATTTTCAGTCTGACTACACCCAAGGCGACCCTGGTCCAGGACCAGGAACCGGTCTCAGACCCATCTTTCGAGGTGGTCTCAGTTTATTTCCAATCAGACTGAGCTTTGGTATGTCTGAGATTCCTCAGTCTGCTTCTCACTGCCAGTCTAAACACTTATCAGCGTACCTTCTTAGCTGTCTTCTTGCCAGTAACCGCCTTGCAGCATGCCTCCATCGGACCAAAAAAGCAAGTAAAAAATGTTGAGTCTGACGTAGATACAGACGTTCAGAACCTGTGAGTGAAATATAAATTTGAATGAACTAAAAATACAGGACTTACATATTTTCGGCCTGAAATTGCCTTGTCACGCACTCTTAATTTCTGACCAATGAGTGAAGAGATCTTTAGTGATGTGGTTTTGTTTACAAGCTTTAGTCCATAACAGAATGGTTCGATTGACAGCAGTCTGAACACAAACCAAATGCAAGGTTCAGGATTCGATTCGGTCCAGATTTAGAGGACTGGGTCCGCACCAAAGGATATTTCCAGTCTGAACACACCCTATGATGCAAGTGTATTGATATGAGTGTTCAGGAAAAAGCACCTTATTTACCTACTGTCTCAAATTTGACCCACACTTCTTATTGTGGTGTTGCCGAGCACCTAAGAGAACATCAAAGTAAAAAAAAACAAGAATCAAAGTAAAAAAAAAAAAAAAACGTTTCAAATGGCACCAGTTACTAACTGGTGAAAGTAGATGAATTCCTTGTGCCGATACAAACCACTTTGAGAACTGGTTTTAGGTGATTTTCAGTGATAGTTTGAGCCAGTTAGACCCAAAATTGGGTTCATAAATTTTGATCCAGTGTGTTTGGTTGGGGAATGTAGCTTTCAGTGTGTCATCTTTTACTGTCCGCCATTTTTCTCCATTGGACAACCTGGTAAGAGCTCATCACACCTGTTCTGAAAGTGTGTTTAGTCTTAGCATTTATTATTTCCACTTTTGTAAAAGTGTTAAAAGTGTTTAAAAAAATTAGTAAAGCGTTTCCCGCTAAAAGTGTTTTTGAGATATCATTCAAGCACCCATTTTGAAATGGGCAGGAAAAGCCCTTCTACTGCCCCTAGTGGAATGACGATGAACTACAGGGCAGAAAACATGGACCAAGTTCCATACAATGTTTTTTTTTAGGAAAGTTTGTATCAAATTTGATGCAAGTGTTAGGTGAAGTTATCCAATCCCAAATAAATAAAAAGAAGAAGGTGAATAGAAGTGCTTGGTGCTAAGGGATTTTTTTCTCTCTTCCATAATCCTTTCTGCCCACTTGGAATTACATCAAGTCTATGAAGACATACTGCAGCAGTGTTTTGGAATCTCAGGGAAGAATGACATCCTGCTTATTAGACCGCTTTAGCAATTTACTCAGAGGCAGCAAACAATAAGCCAAAAATAAACAACCCAATGGGGGAGAGCGAAGGCTTTATGCACACTAAGCCGTCATTCAATCCATCATAATTGAATATCCGCACTATCAAGCACATTCATCCCCACTCTCTCATTGTTGACTTATTGTGCAAGTCCATGAATGGAGGTTTGTTGATACCGCTGAATTTTCAATCAGGCCCCACACTCCTGAACTGCTTCCAGTTAGACTCAAAATAAGTGTGAATTTGCAACTTTGTGTTTTCCTTTTGGCTCCAAGCTCAGTGGCAATCACTTGGCCTCACTTGCAGGGAAGGCAACTGTGCTACCGGCACTAGAAGACCAAAATGCAGTTTTCCTGCAGTGATGGGAAGCATTCACTCCTCCTACTAAAATGAACAGATGGAGTCCTGCACTGGCAACACAGAGGGGTAGAGAAAGCATTTTTCTACACGCTGGGATTGTTACTTATTGACTGCTGGATACATGGGGAGCTCTGCAAAATACAAAGAAATTGGGAATTTGGTTTTGCATGCATTTCCTGCAAGTGTTTCGTCTTGTTCAGAGGCTATAGAGCGGTGAAGTCTTTAGGAGGGTTCTGTGCAGGGACAATGCAGATTGCCCAAAGATAGATGTATCTAAAAGATCACTAAAGTTAGTCAGAACTGGCCTTATGGCTGGATACGGGCAGTCTGCGGTCGAGAAATTGGCAAAACCTGTACAGGACATGCAGGTAGCCTGCACAAAATTGAAAGGTTGTAGACTACTCGATTAGCCTGTGGAGCGAAAATGTTCATGCACATTGCTATGGAAGGCTGTGGTAAACACTTATACACCACGAATGGGTAAGTACGGGTGATGTAGGCGAGATGCAGATGTGTCGTGGGCATTTTTCATTTTTTCAAGCATTCCCAAATCCTGCAGACTTGCATTTTTTTATTTATTTTGTAGTCTTAAATCTTTTCGTAGTAAATTTAAAAATATATATGTACTTTTTGATGAAGTGGAGGGCTGATATAAAGTAAGAATTTCATTCTCTAAACTGTTCCCTTCCATTCACAAAGTTGAAATTGTAAAGTTGTCAAATTAACCCTTGTGCTATCTTAGGCACTTTAACATTGGGAGTTGGGTCATCTAGACCCACTAGACAGTGCTCTAAACCTTTTTTCTTCAACAATCTTATATAGGTAGACATCTACTTCCTGACTACAAAGGCACGTAAATGTAGTCAAAGTTGTGCAGAAACGTTAGCTGTGTTTTTTCTTTCATCTCTGTTTTATGTTCAACTTTCTAAAAACACTACCATAATGTTTTTTTTAATACATAAGCAAGCGATTTGTTGCATGAACTGTCAGAGCCTGCATTGTTTTAGATGCAGCCGACGGAGCTCAAGAGAGAATCCTGGGAAATCTTTTCAGCTGGGAAAGAAAACAAAGTGCTGTGTCTCTCAGTAGTTATGCAAAACTGCAATAAAAATAACGCAAACTAATAAAACACTTCCTATAATCCTCACAGAATAAAAAAAAATATATCTAGTATGCGAATCTTGCTGTCAGAAGATGCACAGGAGTTTCCTGTAATGTTTCAATTTGCTCTGCTCGTAAGCTTATCTAAAGCAAGGATGAACACCTTTACCACTTTGACTCATCTTCCTCTCCTCTGTCGGCTTGTGCATTAAAAGGAAGCCCAGCAGTCACTCAGCTTTTGACCTTCTTTCATATTTTATAAGTGATCAATCAAGACTATATTGACCCGCTGCTTGAAAAGGCTAAGGAGTTAACCAATCCTGGCCTAGACCACGTCTGACACATACAATGATAGGGAGCGTGGTCTTGCATCAGTTCTGACTTCTTTCATAGCTGTGCTTTTAGACTGGATGCTATATAACCGCTTGACAGGCACCACTGAATGTAGCTTTCCTTCAGGAAAGGATTCCTGTAAAAAAAAATAAAAAAGTATACAAGCTTTAATCCGAGACTCTGTGGCTCTTTCCAGATGTGCTGACAAAGAGGAGTTTTTACTTTTATAGAGAAGTTCATGCAATGCTGGGATTTTGCTGGGATTCAGTTCCCCGTGTTTCCTCCGACTGAGTCCCTCAGACTGAACCCTGTGTTACAGAGATGACCTTCAGGAACCGTTCTGACAAGACGTTTCTCTTTATCATAAGCACTATAAAACCCAGACAATAACACAGACACAATCATGTTCCAATAGCAGGATGACATGATCCAAAAGAATAAGTCCTGTGATAAACTGGTGACCTGCCTAAAGTGTACCCTGCCTTCGCCAAACCAGTTGCTGAGATGGATAGCAACCCCGTGATCCCATAGAGGGAGGGATAGATGGATGACAGATGGAAGCTCGAAGAAATGCCAAAGACTCTTTAACCCTTGTGCTATCCTAGGCACTTTAATATTGGGAGCTGGGTCATCTGGACCCACTAGACAGTGCGCTGAACCTTTTTTCTTTACTGATTTGTGATCTTCACTGGTGTCGATGGATTACATGAAATCTTTCCACCTTTATCCACCTTTGTCATGGTAGGGAGAACACGTCAATGTAAGGGTGGGGTCATCTAAGATAGCACAAATAATGGCGTCTTGTTATCCCATACTAAAGCCTTAGTCACCTGTAGATGGGTTGACTGTACAGGGGATGAGGGTCATCTAAGATAGCACAAGGGTTAAAAAGGGCAAGACAGAAGCCCTTCAACACACACATATTCAGACTGTCTGTGCTGTGCTTTAAACCAACAGACAGACAGACAAATGGATGAATGGATTAATAGATGGATGGATGATGGATGGATAGATGGATTAATAGATGGATGGTGAGACAAATGGATGAATGGATTAATAGATGGATGGATAGACAAATGGATAGATGGATAGATAATTGGATAGATGTTTGACAAGCACAGGTTTGTCATAATTTGGGGATTGGTTGTAAAACTGGGGTTTGGCTCAATAGAAGCACCTTTAATTTGATGACCAAAGGAAATAACTTGGTGGGAAATCATTTTGCTAATTGGTGCACTATACTTGCTTCTCATTCAGCTTGATGAGCAATTGAGTTATGTTTCCCTATGTAACATTCCAAAAAATCAAACAAAACACATACATGTATGAACATGAAGCCAAAATAAAAATAGAAGCCTCAGTAGTTGACCCCCCCCACTAAAGCCCCAGTTGAAGCCCCCCCAGTGTGGCGCAGCGAGGGGCGGCTGTGGCGCAGCGGTAGGGCGGTCGACCCATGATCATAAGATTGCAGGTTCGATTCCCGCCTTGCACGCCCATGAGTCGAAGTGTCCTTGGGCAAGACACTGAACCCCACCTTGCCTCTGGTGGTAGGCAGGCGCCTGTGTTTGGCAGCGGAGCCGCCATCAGTGTGTGAATGTGTGAGTGAATGTGTGTGTGACTGGGTGAATGGGTCTGTGACTGTAAAGCGCTTTGTCCTTGTAGGAAGAAAGGCGCTATACAAGTATACGCCATTTTACCATTTACCATGTTGCCGATAGGAGCCTGGTTAGCACCTTGGGTGGAAGCTCTGCCCCTCGATGAATAAATGTGTGCATGAATGGCTGAATGGGTTTGTGAATTTAATGCTCTTTTGGGCCTTTGAAGAAGGTTGAAAAGTGTTACTGTATTTTTTGGATCATAAGGGACACCCGATTATGAGGCACAATGTCAGTAAATTACTAATGAACTGTCTTTTTTAACACGTTAAGCACACCAGATTATAGTCATATAACATGACTAAATGGTGTATATTTAAAGTATTTCGGTCTTTTCTACCTTCCGTAATAGACCCAAAGCGCTCTACAGTCAGTCCCATTCACACACTGATGGTGCCTCGTATAACAATGTTGGTTCCAGATCAGTAAACACAACCAGAATTCAAACATAAGGCGGTATATCAATTTGAAAGAAAATTAATTAAATTTAAGGTAAAATAAAAGAATACAAAAATACTTACTAGTCATCTTTTCAAGTGGTTTATATTTCATTGTCCTTCTTGTAAATTGTGAATTATTCATTCTTTTTGCCATTCTTAATAGGTTTAGTAAAGTAGGTCAAATGTGCTAACACAGTAAAAAGGCAGTTGCTGTTTGGTCTATCACTCTGTTTTAAACTTTCAAGCTGATTGAAGGTGAAAAAAAGCAATATAAAAAATGATTCTACGGTCTGTGCACTCTTAGATTGTTGACTGTAGCTTACTACCAAACATTTTGCGAGAGCCTATTAGTGTAATTAGCTCCAGCGTTGATCTCTTTGTAAGATAGGTTATAATGGAGCCACCAAGCAAGACTAATGTTCTGCAACTTAATGAACGCGAGAAACCCTCTTAAAGCACCAAAGATGGGGAAATGAAGGTGGAACTTTGAAACTTGATCCTCTTTTTTTTTTGCTGTTGCAACAAATCTCTCTACATTTTGTTTTGTGTGTGATTCCTTATTCTTTTTTTCTTTTTACCAAACAGCCAACTATTCTTTCCAGTGACGGAGCACACGTTCTCATTTCCCTGTGGAGGAGACGCATGTCTTCTAATCAGCGAGCGGCTCACAATCCAGACATATGGCTCTTTCATTGCTCCGCTCTTGTGTCAGCGCTTGTGTGAGTGGTGATTTCATTGTTGTGATTCCCTCCTTTTTTTTTCCCCTCTTTTTTTTCTTCCTTTCCTTCTGCGAGAGCGTGTGGCTTATAACATGAATAATTAGTGACTGTGATAAACTGCAGTGTGCCTCATCCCAAGAGGCCAAGACTAGAAGTCTTATTTAAAGAAGACAGCCTTCCACTGGCTTTAAATGAGCTGTTCTTACTCCACCAATCAACAGGCAGTTATGGTGCGGGGGGGGGGGGGGGTCCCCACTATGTTCTGCTTACTCTTTGGAAAATACTCTATAATTACTTTGGAGGTACATCTGTGTGCAAATTAAGATATCATTTCTGATTAAAGCTCATAAAAGGCAGACATCGCAGCTGAGGGTTGGTACGATCCGCACACAAATGCAGAAAAATTCGGTTGTTGCTCCAGTGGTTCATTTGCGTTTTTCATTTGTGTTTAATTATTAAACCATTTCAAGGATGGATTCACAATCCACATTAGCTATCCTTGAACTGGAAAAGCGTATCTGTCTATAGAATATTGTGTAACCAGGAAGACAATTTTAAAATCACCAAATGGTAGAAGGTGTACTGCATGGTTGTTATTCAGAATCCCCATTATGTAGATATTTTGGTTGTGGTCCAAATGTTTTACTGTATTTGGGCAATTTTTTGGTAGAATCATTGACTTAATAAAGGCATTCGGTTGATTTCGATGGGTTAAACACCAAAGCTGAATGTCATAGTTTTCATTTTTTTGCAAGCCAGGTGTTGGCAAGGGAAAACAATCCAACTTAAAAGTTATAGAATACCTGGTAATAAAACTGTTACTTTTTTAATGATGTTATTAGCAAATGAAGGCTCTGATGTAAACAATGTTTTTTGAAAGTTTTTTAAAACTAGCAGGTGGCTTGACCCCTCCCACATCCCAAATTTTCTGAGAGCACGGACTGTACATCAATACAGACTATAGAGTTTCTCCTTTTTTAATTTTTGGATGCTGCTGAAGGATAAAGTGGGCCTTGGCTGAAAAAAGATTGAAAAACACTGCACTAGAGAGACTACGGTTGCTCTGAATTTTCTCACAACTCACTACTTAGTGAACTAAATACGGGTGATGCCATTTTGTGGGAGTTATGCAAATCTATTATTCCAAAAACTAGTTCCCTGGAAATTTCCCAGAAGTCTTTAGTCTGCAGTGAATTAGCAAATATAGTACACAATGTACTGCGTTTGAAAGATTTGTCATTTGAAAAAAACATGTATCTAAATGTATTTTTGATTAATCATACAAGTTTTCATCATCAAAGAGGAGGGGATTCTTCAATATACTCTTCGTGAAATGTTCTCGTTTGTTAGGTTTTTACTTCGACCAATCGATGAGGTCATAAAAAAAAGCGGAGAGCATGTGTGCAAACTGCATGCAAATCCAGGGCCCATGGATAATCCCGTACTATATAGTCTTTTAGGGGTCAGGGAGTAGTGATGGAATTCGGACTGAACAGACATCTATCAACTGACCTAGGAACGCTTTGGAGTTAGACTGCTGGCCCTGTGACCCAGTCCCGGATGACTGGAAGAAAATGGATGGAGGGTTTTTGCTTTAAATTTGAGCCTGCTCTAATAATTATTATCGAGGTCTAATAATAAGCATCAGTTGCTGCCAAACCCCGTCACCCATCTGGTGCCCTAAAGCAGCAGAATGCAATTTCCCAGCTTTTGTTGGGGTTTAGGTTAAAGCAATAAATGGAGGTTAAGGTTAAGGTTGGGGTTAAGGTTGGGGTTATGGTCAGGGTTAAAGTTTTTGCTGCAGAAAATCAACAGACGTTAACACAATATCCTAACTCGAGTTTCTTGTACCGACCTTGTGAGTTTGCATCTCTGACGTGTTCCCCAAGAGTTCCAGCCGTGACGTCAAAAAAAATGAACAACCTCCTAAAGTCAAAAGGTTACACAGTGAGTAATAGTATCAGCCAATGTTATTCCAACAAATTATTTGCTCTGACATTTGAAGTCACTTCCCCCAACACACACACAAACACGGACACACACATCTATTGACCAGTTAATTCTATTAATTCCTTCTTTGAGGCACAGTGAGAGCGAAGACCGAGGTTGCTCATCAGAGAGCTCCTTCATCCCGACATTTTTCATTAGCCTGACCCTTGATGGCTTTGTAAGTTGCCCCTGAGCAAAGACACAAGTGTGTTTGGTGTGAGAGGCGTTTTGGTTTCTGCGGTCAAGATTAAGCATGGGATGAGTACGGGGTTATGCAACGACTTTAATGGCGGGACCAGATGCCTCAGCTGAGGTTTTCCCAATGTTTTCAAACGTTTGCTGTTATGGAGGATTCAGCTAATGAAAAATTTGACGAATTGAAACTGACAGAGTGCATGTAGGTGTCCCGACATGCCACTAATCGCCAAACAAAAGCAGACAAACGTCAGCAAGGTTGATGCAGGTGTCGATGAGAGAAATGTCAGGCTAACATGCCAATGTCTCCGGGCTTCATTCTGATTACGGTAATTATTTTCATCCTCTTGTAGCGCCATGTCTGCTGTTTCTTTCTCCTCTTTTTTTTCCTTTGGCAATCATATTAGTCAATTGCAGGCCAGGTTTTCCCTGGTGACTCATTAATCATGCGAGTATTTGCAGAAGTGCTATCAGATTCTATGCAGTATGCTGCGCGAGTGTGAACCAGAGTATAATTGCATGCCAACGATCAATTTAATCACAGAGAGCGTGCGTTTTCTGCATTAGCTCAGTTCATTCGGTTATCTCTACAGTTCACTGATACACATAAGAGATAAATCAGCCCAATCTCATTCACACCTGGGCGCAGCAAGAAGACAGAGTGGGAGGAAACGAAGCCAGGCTAGCGCCACCTGACTGATGAATACACTCATGCATGTGGACACCTGGCTGGCGCACAGAGAATAACAGGGAGGGGATCTGGCACTTCATCAAGCAGACCTACTAGTGGGAAATCGCCGTGCGAGAGCGATGAGGCTGATGCGTTTATCTAGTTTCCTTCATGATGCATAACTGGCTCTGCCGGCCTCGCTCAGCACAGCATTGCAGCAGCAGCGTCGGTGCACCACACTGGAGACTTTTTGTTCTCCTGACACATTAGAGGAGTTTTTGTGTTCGGTTAGCGCAAACAAAATCACGGTGCTGCACTTTATCTCCAGCATTTTCATTCTTTGACACGCCAAATCTGTTTTTGTACGTGTTGTTGCTTCTTCTTCAATCAGTGAGGCCCTCAGGTGTGACAGCATTGGCCTCCCTGCAACCTCCACAATCGTAGGCAACTCTGTTTTGGTGAAATATTGCACAAATCAAAGGGAAAGCCTTAGAAAATGCCCAGAAATGAGGTTTGCATGCCGCAGCATGTAATGAGATTACAGCTAAGGGCGCATGCGAGACCGTTTGTGCGTGTGTGGGGTAATTGGCAGCCAGAGAGCATAAGAGGGGAATGTTGC
Source organism: Oryzias latipes (assembly GCF_053564925.1). Classification (NCBI taxonomy): domain Eukaryota; kingdom Metazoa; phylum Chordata; class Actinopteri; order Beloniformes; family Adrianichthyidae; genus Oryzias; species Oryzias latipes. The sequence continues at coordinate 12,207,707 of NC_136256.1, read as the reverse complement.
ACGAGCCCAGAAAACAGTAACTCAGACCCAAAGCAACACTAATTATTCTAGGCCACCCGCCAAATTCACAATATTACAACTTCACAAAGCTACAACAGAGTGTGTGTTTCCTCTGTTTTGGCGTGGTTGGAACCTGTTGTGAGGGCGTCTCGTCCAGAAGAAAACACAACCAGGTGTACAAACAGAAATGTATAGATGCACATTCCTCTGATGAATGAAAACTTTTTTTCTGGCTGGATTTGCACGGTGTAGAGGCTCAGTGAGCATGAAATGCAGCTGCAAATTGTGTAAATAAAAATATTCTGTAGCAAAAAAATTTTGATCCCCGAATGCCTGAATTCATTTCCAGCTAGGAAAAAAAATCTTTTAATTTATGCTTAAAAGGAGATGCTAAATCTAGGTCATTTTGGAACCGAAGTGGTTTGATGTGTATTTGTATCAAAAGGCACCAATCCTGACACAGAAAAAAGCAGCTTTTTAAATCGACTTTGCATCACTTTTACAACATGTTAGTACACCACCTAAAATATTTACACTTTACATCAGTAAAGTGTTGCACAGTGGCTTTGCACCATTATACAACACCTTGTTTGGAATATCCCTTACTAACACGCTACTTACATGTTATTACATTAGTACTAACATGGAAGTAGCATTACTAATGTTACTGACATTACTAGAGTTACTGATGTTAATAAAACTTTACGCTACTAAAATGTTGCATAACAGCTTTGCACCAGCAGGCAACACTTCTAATTGGTACCACAATGTGCAAATACATTACTACATTAGTAGTAACGCATGATAAGGTTACTATTGTCACTGACATTACTGATGCTTTATGTCAGTAAAATGTTTATGTTTGTTAAGTGTTACATAATGACTTTGCACTGATAGGCAACATTTACTAACACGTAAGTAACATTACTGACGCAACAAAAATTACTCACATTACACTTAACACTTGTAAAGTGTTGGTAACATAAAGTGTTGTATAACGGATTTGCACCAATATGCAACACTTAATATTAGTACTAACCTGTATTAACACATTACTACATTAGTACTAACACGTAAGTAGTTAGTACTAACATTATTGATGTTAATAACGTCACTCACATTACCAAGACTTTAACCTAGTATAGTGTTGCACTGATATGCAACACTTAAGATTTATACTAACACATACTAACATGCAACTAAGATATATACCTTTAGTACAAAAATGCATTTAACGTTACTAACAGTACTTTATGTTGCCAACACGTAAAGTGTTGGCAACATAAAGTGTTGTATAACGGATTTGCACCAATATGCAACACTTAACATTAGTACTAACCTGTATTAACACATTACTACGTTAGTATTGTAGTAGTTTTAGGGGATGTCATCTGGACTTGGTTTTTAAAGTTGGAAGACGTTTCACCTCTTATCCAAGAGGCTTTGTCAATTCTGAAATAGCTGGTCTAAGAGCTGGTATATATGCGCTCATGGGGGAGGAGTCAGACCTGAAACTGGAGGTGTTGTCCACTTAGCCTACGTGGTTTCGGGTCGTTAATAGTCCTTTGTCCTCAGCTTGGGGTTGGGGAGTCAGTGACTCCCTGTCCAAATGGTCGTCTCTTTCAGCGGTTAACGACTCAGGTGGAACTGGTTTGGTTTGTTTAGGTTTCAAAACACTAGATGGATGGAAGAATAAACCTGAGACCACCATTCTTATTAAGAGAAGGTTTATCCTTCTTGACAAAGATGGCTTCTTTCACTCCTCGCTCAAACCATCCTTTCTCTCTGGCTAGAATTCGGACTTCACTGTCCTCGAAAGAGTGGTTTGTGGCCTTCAGGTGGAGATGTACTGCAGACTCAGGTCCACTTGGGTTGGCTCTGCGATGTTGGTAAAGCCGCTTGTGTAGCGGTTGTTTGGTTTCTCCTATATACTGTTCATTGCAGTTCTCTTTGCAGTGGATAGAGTACACAACATTACTCTGTTTGTAGCTGGGAATTTTTTCCTTTGGATGAACCAGTTTCTGTCTGAGGGTATTGACTGGTTTGAGATGAACTGGGATGTTATGTTGTTTGAAAATCCTTTTAAGTTTTTCAGACAGGCCTGAGATATATGGAACTGAAATGCTGTTTCGTTTTGTCTCTTGTTCCTTCTTGTCTTGTTTTCCTGTATGTTGGGATCTGGTGAATGCCCACTTGGTATATCCACAGGTTCGGAGGGCTTGGTGGATATGTTGCTCTTCCTTCTTCTTTCCGTCAGAGCTTGTGGGGACCTCCTGGGCTCTGTGTTGTAATGTCCTGATGACGCCTAGTTTGTGCTGTAAAGGGTGGTTTGAGTCAAATAACAGGTACTGATCTGTGTGAGTAGGCTTTCTGTACACTTCAACCTGGAGCTGTCTTTCCTCTCCAATGATCACAGCACAGTCTAGAAAGGCTAGGGTGTTGTCCTTTGTGTCTTCCCTGGTGAACTTGATGTTCTTGTCTACTGCGTTGATATGATCTGTGAAAGTCTCCACTTCCTGGCTTTTGATCTTGACCCAAGTGTCGTCCACATATCTGAACCCGTGGCTTGGAGTTGTACCTGGGAAGTAGTCCAGGGCTCTTCTCTCAACTTCTTCCATGTACAAATTGGGTGAGATTGGAGAGCCCATTGCACAGCCGTGTCTCTGCCTGTAGAAGTTTCCCCTGAATTGGAAATATGTGGAGTTGAGGCACACTTCCAGCAGTTCGCAGATGTGGTCTGGTGTCAGATTTGTTCTGTCTTGTAGCTGAGAATCCTGTAGTAATCTCTTCCTCACTGAAATCACTGCCTCTGTGGTGAGAATGCAGGTGAAGAGGGAAGTTACGTCGTAAGACACCATCGTCTCGTCAGAATCCAGTTGAAGATGTTTGACTTTGTTTGCAAAATCTTGTGAATTCCTAACATGATGCTCTGTGTTGCCAACTAGAGGGGCTAAAATAGTAGCCAGGTGTTTAACCATGTTGTAAGTTGTAAGTTATAGAGTACTACACGTTAGTACTAACATGTAAGTAGCTAGTACTAACATTACTGTTGTTAATAACGTCACTCACATTACCACCACCACTAATTCACGTCGATTGCATAAACTTCAGCATCTGCTGGAATTACGCTAATTTCGTAAAACGGTTGAAGAGTTCTAGTAAAGGACAGAATGTCAACACTGGAGCTAAAGCTCTGGTGTTAAAAGGTTGTAAGTTATTCTGAAAAGCTGAAGTTAGGAATTAGTTTTTCTGTGTCGACTGATCTTTTTTGCTTAGATGCAAAAGATGATGAGGAGGAAGCAGCTGATTATTTATTTCGTTCTTGGTGAATACATCAGAGAACCCCCTACCCCCCTTTAGCCAATCTGAAATGATGACCGTGATATAATTTCCAACCTGAAACAAAAAACAAATTTTTTTTTTCTTTTCTTCATTTTTCAACCACATTTTTTAATGTCTGTTTTCAAGATGCAAACATCAAATTAACATCCTGCACATTTAACATGTTATCCTGGGCCAAACAAAGATCTTTTGACTGACAAACAAATGGAGACAAACCTCCATCCTTTCAACGCCTGTCGCCGGAACAAAAGGCCCTTGCTGGCTGCATTAGCATGATTGCTGGGAGGAAATTTGGGGGAGCGAGCAAGAGTGAGGAGAGAAATCATAAAAGTGGAATAAATGTGAAGTGGAGGGGGGGGGGGATTGAAAACCTAGCGAAGTAAATAAGATTTGCCTCTTTTTCTGCTGATGGCTGTCAGAACACCAGCGTCTTAAGCTGAAGATGTGGTGGCAGCTCAGGATGTGTGTGTGTGTGTCTGCAGGCATTGTGTGTTCTGGTAAGGTCTAATTATCACGCAGGAGTGAGGGTAGGGGAGGCTGTTCATTGAAAATAAAGGAGGAGGGGGGCTGTTTTCTTTTTTTTTTTTTTTTTTTTTGCAGAGATGAGTTTGAGAAGGGGTGCTCCATACACACACATCCCACCCCCACCTGACATGCCCGCCCTGCTAATAGAATAGCAGTGGAGCATGCATGAAAAGGAGGAAAGCCTTTGATCAGCGCTCCCCTGTGACATCAATTAACCATTAATGTGCAGTGACAAAGCTGGAAGATGGAGATCTGTCCAGGGTCATCCACCCCCGCACCACCACCTCCACCCTCCATCCATTCGCTTTGATAATAGCAGCTTTTTTACCCACATTGAGTGTTTTGTTACATATTGGAGTAAGGCATCTTGAATTCCACTATAATGGGCTCCTTTTAAGGTCACTGAATCTAAATTGAGGGAAAACAAACCTGAAAAAAATGTGGATTTTTTTTTCTTTTGTGGTCTTGAATGTAATTTGCACACATCCTTGTTGTTGAAGTTACTTTTTTTGACTGCCCAAATAAACAAACCTTGTTGTGTTTCTGAAGCATCACTTCAAAACTGTCGTCATGGTGACAGGGACAGCACCCTGCATTAGCGCAAAGAGACAATCGTGACTTTTGCCGTGTCACTCCCCCCCTCTCAGATGCCTTTTCAACTCCCGACCTCGTCAACCCGACTTGGTAACGGCACTCGGGAGGAACAAGATGATCAGGGGAAGGCCCCCCCACGATGCGTTCAGGCTCACCAAGAGAAGAGATGTCCGTTCTAGTTGTACTTCAACCCTCCCTAATGGGAGATATACTAATGAAATAATATTCTCATTTTCTGATTTCTCATTAACCACCCCCCATACGCATAGCCTTTCTCCTTTCATCATCTGCCTCGCTCATTTACTGTGTCACATCTGGCACTGCTCAGCACCTCAAGCCGATGACCATTGTCCTCCCCCTAACAAGGATATATGACTCCATGAGGCTGCAGGTAATTATTTAATCATCTCTTAGAAGGATTTAATTGAAATGCTTTGATTAATGATGCACACGGGACACAAAAGGGGTTTCTGTCCTGGACCCCTCACCTACGATCTATCACACTCTGAGGGGCACCCCCCTATTTAGGACGGGTGTAGGAAAGAGGATAAAGGAAAGAAAGACAAATATTGTGCCTAATTGATTAATGTTTTATAAGAATTTTCCCATAATGTGTTCCGAAACTCCCTTTTTCTTGAGACTAGATGAACTTCCAGTCGAAGTTCTTCATCAGACCTAACATCATCCTGCTGACTCCCCTCTCTAGGGCACCTGGGAAACCTTTCTGGTGCAAAGAAAGCTAAGCAACATGACCAAAAGAAAAGTAATTGATGGGGAATCAACAGGCCATGAAGAGAAAACAGATTTCAAACTATGTTCACATCGCCTTAGGCCAAGTTCAAGTGGCCACTTCCATTCTAAGTCTTTGTAAAAAGTTAAAGTCCCACTATCTGTCACATACTTAGGTGTGTGAAATTTGTTCTCCGCATTCGACCCATCCCCTGGGGAGCTGTGAGCTGCAGACACAGCCACGCTCGGGAACCATTTGGTGCTTTAACCCCGCAATCCAAGCCCTTTATGCTGAGTATCAAGCAGTGAGGCATTGGGTCCCATTTTTAGAATCTTAGGTATGACTCGGCCTGGATTGGAACTCACGACATTCCAGTCACAGGGCGGACACTCTTCCACAAGGCCACTGAGCTGGTTTGGGTTCTGCGTGGAAAACGTTTGCGCTCATGCATAGCTACATAACTCTTTAAGTCCACTTTCTGGCTCTACGTACAATTAAATGAGCATTGCCAGATAAACCAAGTTAAACTTTGATCAATTAAGCACCAAGATTTGGTAGTGACGTGTGGATCTGGTTCATCTGGTGAACCCAGACATGGCAAAGAACCTGACAACGCCTGTGTTTGTTTTTCAACTAAATTTAAACCAAGACCACTCTCCTGACATGATGGAAATCCATATCCATTGCGAAGACGCTAACACCATTGGATAAAGACAAGCTAAAGAACATCCAACTGCCCCGCTTTAAAAATTAAGGTTAAACAACAGCAAAATAATCTACTGTAAAAACTGGAAAATTAAACATCAGCTTAAATTTGACTGATCATTTTTAACACGTGTCTTCTAATAAAAAGTATACTATGTATGATAGAGTGATGATTTTCTGACTCTCAAGGGAGCTCTGTAAATTAACAAAACTAATTTTAAAAAAGTATTGTAGAAACATTATGAATGTCCCGCAAAAAATGTAAATACAGGTCATTTTGAGAGAAAAAAATCAGCATATGGTCAATGCCATTAACTAGTTATAATGGGTAAAGTAGTTAATTTAGTCTGCTTGAAGATCTAAAAAGTACGTTTTTTGGTTCTTGGTTCAGGACATGTTTAAGAAGACAGAATATTTCTGCACTTTGTGGGCAAAGAGAGGTATAACATCTGTTGGTGATGTAACTGTACTTTTTGCCTTAAGAGAGCTGCTCCATTGCTCACAAAGATTAGTTAGGACTCTAATCTATTGATCCCAGAGGACATTTCTCCATAGGTCTCTCAATGGATCCTACTTAAACTCTCATCAAAGGCCGAGGCAATGCGTCCAGCAAGCTGTTTATGTCAATACAGTTAATGTGATGCACTTCACAGCTCCCCTCTCAGGCGCCAGTGGTGGCACTAAGCAAAACATAAAGATCCAGCACGAGACCTAAATAGAAGCAAAATTAAAAATAAGGGGGGAGTCTATTCTCCTGCCTGAGGATGATAATAGGGAGCATTCAGGGACGACGGGAGAGAGAAATGTAAGACAAATCCCAGCGCTGCTTCAATTCTCCTCCCTGTCATTTCATGATCCCTTCCCTCCTCCCGCTCCCTGTAAACACATCTCGCCATCCAGACAGCCCCGTCTTTGTTGTCTGTCGTCTCTGTGTCTTTGGTTAATGGTATGGATAACCTATCATAGCGTTGTGCCAGTGCAAGGCTAACTGACAGTAAAAAAGATAAATGCCATGTGTGAGCACTCCATTGAGCGCCGGCCTTGACCTTTGACTGCGAGACTTGATGCGTGGCAGTGAATGCAAACCATCATCAAACACGCAAACACACAAAGCTTGACTTATTGATGGAAGCTGCGGAAGAAAGACAGCAGTCCATCATCACAGAGTTGGCGTTCAACCATAGGATGTCTTATTCCTGGATGGAGACACGTACATTTCACATTCAGCTTCTCATGGCTTGACAACCATAAACAAAAAGTTCTTACTAATTAACAGAGAGAGAGAGTAAACAATCGGACGGTGTACACTGACATTCTCAATTTTACTTTTTAAAACAACCAAAGAAGTGAAGGAAAATGCAAAAAATACATCAAACCAAGAAAAGAAAAAGGAAAAATATTTGCAATGATATAATCAAAATTTGCCATCCATCCATTTTCCAAATCCCTTATGAGGTCATGGGGTTACTGGAGCCTATCCCAGCCAGGATTCACCCGTCCATCACAGGGCCACAGAGACATAAAATCACACAGACAATCAGATTCACACCTAAGGTACATTTTAGTTACCAATTGATCTACAATGCATATTTTTGGACTTTTGGAAAAAGGTTGAGTCCCCGGATAAGACCCATGAATGCACTGGGAGAAAAAGAAAACTCCATACACTTGACATCATACTGCTACAAAACTGCATGAGTTTGTCCTAAACACTAATGGCTTTTTTCCTACAGACAAAGACAAAAAAATCTTAAGATTTGTGTGGACTGAGCACAGATGCCAAAAAAATAAACCCACCCATATTTCCTTTTTTCGTATTTATGTGTGGGACATTGTTAAGAGCTTTTCCTGTCTCCATTTTTGTTCTTTCTGTATTGTTGACAGAGAAAAAGATGAGGGAGGATATAGAGAGGTGAGACATCAGTGAGTAAATTGCCTTACCGGCTGAAGCAGGTGTTAAGGATTGGACAATTTCAAATGTTTGCTGAAGCAAAATGTTAACTTGTGGTACATCAGTGATTTGGTGTGTTTCCAGAATTTTTGCTGCATGTCAACTTTCTTATTTTCCACAGTTTCTCCTTCAACTGTAAGACTCAGAGATGATTATGGCTTACAACTATTTTTCCCAGTGATAACACTTTGTATGCCAGATTTTAGCACATAAGTAGCCGTGAAGGTCTTGCCAAGGTTTGGATTTCAAAGTAGAGTGGAGTACAGGGTTGGATTTTTGATTGGTTAAACTGAGTTGGGTTGAATAGGGATGAGTGTATTTTGGATTAGTTCAATTAGGTTGAGCTCTTTCTTCACAATGGATTTCTGCAATCGGAATACCTAACACGTAAAATAGATACAGAAAAAATGATTGTTGATGTTGTACTTGTACATGTTGCAATGCCAATTTATCCTCATCAGTACTAACACCTGCGTTTTTTTTTGAGAATGAGACTGGCAATATCATTTGGCTCTCAGACGGAATGGGTTCAAATGTATGACATAGTATTTACAGCCGGAATTTAAAGGAAAAAACACCAGGCAAACATTTCAGGATTTAACAAAATATCACAACAGTGATATGTCATTATAAAAGCAGGATTCCTGGTTGTTGTTGCTCACCTTTCGGTGTATCCTTTCAGGCAGGGGTGCACATTAGGTCGATTGCGATCGACCGGTCGATCTTCAAGGATATGGGGGTAGATCACAGGCCACCAAATATAAATTAAAAAAATGTACTTCCAAAAAATACACCAGCCAATCAAAAACCTCACCAAGAAGTACGGGACTTGATTGACATGCAGAATGGCCAATCGGACAGCCTCTGAAACATACGTCACTGCACATGCGTGTTTAAATTCACTTAGCGCAAATTCTGTCTGTCATCAGAAAGTCGCTTTCTGTCCCGCGGCACGTCAAGTCCCCGGCAGAAGACCTCTCCAGACAACCCGAGTGTTTATTGAAGCCGCCCCACGTGTGTCCTCCTGCTATCGCCTCTGCAGTTCTCGCCCGATAAATACAAGCTCATTAAGGAAACTGTTTTTTTCCGTGGCACACGCTTCGCACGGAGCCATCAGCGCTTTGGAAAAGGCATGCTCCTTGCATTGCATGGATTACAGGAGAGCATGACATAAGATGGTCACTGCTTTCTCTTCTTCTTTCTCTTTCGGCTTTTCCCATCAGGGGTCGCCACAGCGAATCATCCTTTTCCACCTCACTCTATCATGGACATCTTCTACCCTAACATTAGCCAACTTCATGTCCTCTGTTAAGACATCCATATATCTCCTCTTTGGCCGTCCTCTTGCCCTCCTGCCAGGCAGCTCCATCTCCAACATCCTTCTACCAATATATCCACTATCCCTCCTCTGAACATGTCCAAACCATCTCAGTCTGGCTTCTCTGACTTTGTCGCTAACACAGGCAACATGAGCCGTCCCTCTGATGTACTCGTTCCTTATCCTGTCTAACCTGGTCACTCCTAAGGAGAACCTCAGCATCTTCATCTCCGCTACCTCCATCTCAGCCTCTTGTCTCTGTCTCACTGCTACCGTCTCTAACCCATAGAGCAGAGCTGGTCTCACCACTGTCTTGTACACCTTTCCTTTGAGTCTTGCTGGCACTCTTCTGTCACACAACACTCCTGACACTTTCCTCCACCCGCTCCAACCTGCCTGCACTCGCCTCTTCACCTCTTTTCCACACTCCCCATCACACTGAACTGTTGACCCCAAGTACTTAAACTCCTGCACCTTCTTCACCTCAGCCCCCTGTAACCTAACGCTTCTACCTTGATCCCTCTCGTTCAGACACATGTATTCCGTCTTACTACGACTGACCTTCATGCCTCTTCTTTCCAGAGCAAACCTCCACCTCTCTAGCTGTTCCTCCACCTGCTCTCTACTCTCACTGCAAATTACAATGTCATCCGCAAACATCATTGTCCAGGGAGATTCCTGTCTTACCTCGTCTGTCAGCCTGTCCATCAGCATAGCAAACAAAAAAGGACTCAAAGCTGATCCTTGGTGTAGTCCCATCTCCACCTTGAACTCCTCTGTCTGACCTACAGCACATCTCACCACCGTCATACTTCTCTCATACATGTCCTGAACTACTCTGACATACTTCTCTGCCACTCCAGACGACCTCATACAGTACCACAGCTCCTCCCTCGGCACCCTGTCATACGCCTTCTCTAAATCTACGAACACACAATGCAGCTCCTTCTGACCTTCTCTGTACTTTTCCATCAACATTCTCAAAGCAAAAATGGCATCAGTGGTGCTCTTACGGGGCATGAAACCATACTGCTGCTCACAGATCTCCACCTTCTTCCTAAGCCTGGCTTCCACTACTCTTTCCCACAGCTTCATTGTGTGGCTCATCAACTTTATTCCTCTATAGTTGCTGCAGTTCTGCATGTCACCCTTGTTCTTAAAGATCGGAACCAGAACGCTTCTCCTCCATTCCTCAGGCATCTTCTCACTCTCTAAAATCCTATTGAACAACCTCGTTAGAAATTCCTCTCCTGTCTCTCCTAGGCACTTCCATACCTCCACAGGTACGTCATCAGGACCAACGGCCTTTCCGCTCTTCATCCTTTTCAGAGCCTTCCTAACCTCATCCTTTCCAATCTCTGCTACTTCCTGCTCCACAACAACCACATCTTCCTCCCTTCTTTCCCTGTCATTTTCCACGTTCATCAGCTCCTCAAAATACTCCTTCCATCTTTTCTGTACACTCTCTTGGGTTGTTAGCACCTTTCCATCTCTGTCCTTAATCACCCTTATCTGTTGCACGTCCTTCCCATCTCTGTCTCTCTGTCTGGCTAGCCTGTACAAGTCCTTCTCTCCTTCCTTTGTGTCTAACCTGTCATATAGCTCATCGTAAGCTTTCTGTTTGGCCTTTGCCACCTCTCTCTTCACTCTACGCTGCGCTTCCTTGTACTCCTGTCTACCTTCCTCGGTCCTTTCTACATCCCACTTCCTTTTAGCCAACCTCTTCCTCTGGACGCATTCCTGTACTTCCTCATTCCACCACCAAGTCTCTTTACCGTCTTTCCTCTTTCCAGATGACACACCTAGCACCTTCCTACCTGTTTCCCTGATAATCTCTGCTGTAGTTTCCCAGTCCTCTGGAAGCTCATCCTGACCACCCAGGACCTGCCTCAACTTCTGCCTAAATTCCTCACAGGTTTCTTCATTCTGTAGCTTCCACCACTTGGTCTTCTTTTCTGTTTTCCCTATCTTCTTCTTCCTGACCTCCAGAGTCATCTTACACACCACCATGCGGTGCTGTCTGGCTACACTCTCTCCTACCACCACTTTGCAGTCATTAACCTCTCTCAAATGACCTCGTCTACATAGGATGTAGTCCACCTGAGTACTCCTACCTCCACTTCTGTATGTCACTCTATGTTCCTCTCTCTTCTGGAAGTAAGTGTTGACTACCGCCATTTCCATCCTCTTCGCAAAGTCCACCACCATCTGTCCCTCCAGATTCCTTTCCTTCACACCAAACCTGCCCATCACCTCCTCATCACCTCTGTTGCCCTCACCAACATGGCCATTAAAGTCTGCTCCAATAACAACTCTCTCTCCTCTGGGGATACTCTCTATGACCTCATCCAACTCACTCCAGAATCTCTCCTTCACTTCTAACTCACAGCCAACCTGTGGCGCATACCCACTGACTACATTCACCATCACCCCTTCAATTTCTAACTTTAGGCTCATCATCCTGTCTGAGACTCTTTTCACCTCTAGAACACTGTTTACAAACTCCCCCTTCAGAATCACTCCTACCCCGTTTCTCTTCCTATCAACACCATGATAGAACAGTTTGTATCCTCCTCCAATACTACGTGCCTTGCTCCCCTTCCACCTTGTCTCCTGCACACACAGTACATCTACCTTCCTTCTCTCCATCATGTCTGCCAGCTCTCTGCCTTTCCCTGTCATTGTGCCAACGTTAAGAGTCCCTATTCTCAAACCTATGTTCCTGCCTTTTCCCTTCTCTCTCTGGCCACGGACCCTTCTGCCTCCCCTCTTTCTTCGACCAACAGTAGTCAAATTTCCACCGACACCCTGTAGGTTAACAGCATCGGTGGCGGTCGTTGTTAACCCGGGCCTCGACCGATCCGGTATGTCTAAAGTGTTGTGGATGATTCGCATGGTTATTTTGGCAATTTTTACGCCGGATGCCCTTCCTGACGCAACCCTCTCTATTTATCCGGGCTTGGGACCGGCACAGAGGCAACTGGCTTGCAACCCCTGTGGCTAGATTAAGATGGTCACTGCTTTCTAACTTTGTAATAGGAGCTTTCGCTTTTGACAGTCTTTTAACTACCGTAACTCTTCAATCATAACACTATAGAGTAATTCCAGTTGATTCTGATGCGGAATTACATTAGTTAAACAAGTCAACAGCTTTGCGCTGATATGCTTTGAAGTAGAAAAGTGTTTACGCTATCAAAGTAAATTAGCTGATTTTGTTACAGAGAAAATCAGCTTTGAGTCATTATGCAACACTTTAAGGGTTGCATATCGGTGCAAAAACGATTTGCAATGTTAATATTGTAAGCAGTCAAAGAGTTACGGTTTGTCAAAGATTCTTTATTTAGCTATCACCGCTGACATCTCAGGTTTTAAAAGGTTAGATTAAAGGATTTCTACAATTTTTAAGGTAGACAAATGAAATCTGTTTAATTAGTGTCTCTAAAAACTTTTGGATTTGTTAACATTTTAAGAGGTATTTTAACCAAGTTCAGATAGGATCACCATTTTCAGATAGTCTTGAATCTTGTGATTGGCTGGTGAGATTTTGGATTTTGTGATTGGCTGGTGAGACCTAAACAAGTGTAACCAACATTGTTAATGGTAAGTGTCAGGATTTGTGTGTTTTTGTGTTTACTGATCCAAGCTGTGCATGTTCCCAAAGAGATAAGAGGAGCCAGAAGTTGGTTAAAATTCAAATTCCAAAGTCATTTGTTTCTGAAATCCCAAACTTTGAAGCCAATTTCAGTAAGCGACTGAAGATAAAGGTATTTCTGAGCCCTGTGATGAAAGTTCCTGTGTGTCAAAAATGTTTCCATGGCGACACTCCATTACACTTGCTTTGCATAAATGAGTCGGGATAAATTAGAAATCCAATTTGTATTGTTTGCCATGCTCAGAATAGATTACAAATGTATCAGCCAGCCGATCCTAATTCGTTTGGCAGCCTGTGTTGTTCTGATGAGAAAGGAGAGGAGTGAGGGGGCGGTATTGCCAGTGTGTGCAGCATTGTTTGTCATCAGCTATATTTACCTTGCAGCCACTCCACAGGCTGCATGCATATGGCTTATGATAATGAGAGTCTGGATCAGGTTGGTTTCTCACTTACTCATTCTCATCATCTGTGCAGCAAGGCCCCTCTTTATTCACTTGACTTTTAATATGCACCCTCAGATCTGACGCTGGTTCATTTAAAATCCCATTCAGCCCAAAGGTGGAAAAAAGAAACACTTTTTTTTGCCTGTTCTTATTTTATTCCAAGTCCACAGAGAGGCTGTGTAGAGAAGGTGTTCTAGATCCACTGTTTGTAGTGTTAATTTTGTGTCCCAGTGGAAACTGATACAGCAGTTTGATTGTTATTCCTCTCTATCAAGGGCTCACAGCAAGAACACTGGTGTAGAAGGGGGGGAAAAAATTTATCTACAAATTACACGATTTTCAGAGCAGAACATCTGTGTCTTCCATCAAACACCAGCATTTAGATGACAGATTTATACATCCATAGCAGCTTTAGTTGTTAACACCAATCTGATTGTTCTTGGTCATACATGAGGAAATGAAATACCCCGAAGACCTTTTTTAACCGCGCTTCAGTAAAGTTTTTGTAATCAGTGGTTGCAATTCTAGCTTGTTTCTCCCAGAAAACAATACATCTTTCTAAATGTCTGGCCTGTAATAAAAGGCAGAGGAGGTCTGCAGAGTAAAAGCACTACACTTTCTCTATAAAACACTGAGCCAAAAGGAAATGGATGCACAAATCCCATTTATGGAACTCATCAAGAAACACAAAGTTCTGTGGTTTGAATGCAGCTTCCAGTTTTCCTGCTAGAAACCTTTAAAGGGCCTACATCATGCAAAATCAACTTTCTGAGCTTTTAGGTGTATTAAAATGCTCATTCCTCACTATGAACATCGCCAAGTGGTGTATGTAACTATTAATGCATTTCTGACAGTGCAAAGCCGATGGGAAAAGCCACTTTTTTTCCCTGCGCCAGAATCAGCGGATTCACGTTAATCGGTCGAATTATTATGGTTTGTCAAAGTTGTTGTTCACCTTTCAGCACATCTTTTCAGGGGTCGGCAGAGTGAATCAGGTTTCACTGATTCGCACAGAGATTTTTACACCAGTGTCTGGCTCGAAACTGTACGTCTGGATAGCTCCAATATTGCTCACCATTTTTGTTGTACTGTTAAAGTTGGATTGGGGGTTTGAGGGGCTGTTAGCTAGCAGGAGAGTGTAAATAGAGATGTCTCAGGGGAAAGGGGGGAGGGGTTGCTGCTCGCAACCGGTCCCGCCCACAACCCAGAGGGGAATTCCTAAATTTATGCAGAAACTATGTCCTAAAAAATGAGACAGTTTTCCAAATCTTGGCTAAAAGTGGTCTAATCATAATTAAAAGACCACTTGAAACACCTTTAGAACAGATCAAAAGATGATTGGAGTAGATCTTTAAATGTTATACGATTGTGGGTTTGACTAGTTGACCTAACTGAGGCTGGAAATTGTGTTTACCCCCTTCCAATCTATACAAATCCTTAAATAACCCTAAAGGTTCAACCTTTGTGTCTAGCATTAACCACACACTTCTGCAATACAGACCTAGTATTCTCATTTCTGACTTTAACATGACTTGGCAAAGGAAATTGGCTGAGACTGACTTAAGAGTTGGAATTGTAAGCTAATTATAAATTATGAAACCCAGAACAAGCCTTGGCTTCGGAAGTCCATCTGAGCACTGATTGAAGTGGGATTTTAGGGTTGTGTATTTCTAATTCTGTCAAAGGAGCAGCCGGTTTTAGGAAAGAAAAAAAAAGACTGAAACTTTAACTGGATTGCATTCAAAGACTGTCGGACATATGCACACAATTATTCAAAATAATGATGTTCAGGTTGTGTTTCCGAGAAGAGAATCGCTCTCCTATCTTATGTCCACTTCATTTCCAGTTCTTTGGTGTGTGTGGTCTTGGATCTTAGAAAACTGCTTTCAGATAAACAGGGTTTGTACACAAATTCCAAAACAAATTGGTTGCACTCACTAAGTGCAGCTTTTAGTAAAATATTTTCAAGATATTATATTATGTCAAAGCAGGATGTTTGTTCAGAATTAGGGATTTTTCCATCTATGAACAGCTTAGAGGGGCTCACAAAAGTCTTTTGGCATTGATCTGATGTTTTTTAAATTCTTTTTTAAAACAAGTAAATTTAACAAGAGTATGACTTTTTCTTTTATTCAGGAAAGTCCATCAACTCATTTAAGATGTAAACTTTCTCCCCTTTGTGAAAATCAAAAAACACACAAAAAAATATGAAAACTGCAAATCAACAATGAATACATAGGTGCATTAAATGAATTTTGAGACTAAAATACTGTTGAATAAACATAATATTATGAACTATTAGTACATAACATTGTTTATGTACAAATAATTCAAAAACTACACAGTAAGAGTACACAAATCTATGTGAGGAGATACAAAAACAGAAAGCAGCGACTGTAGTATGTCATGCTCTCCTGTAACCGGGAGCTTTTCCAAAGCGCTGCTGGCTCCGTGGGCAGCGCTCAAGAACCGCGTGCTACAGGAAAATAATGCTGCCTTAGTGGACTCAGATCCATCAGGCGGGAACTGCGGAGGCACTCAGGGCGATCTGAGCCTCAATAAACACCCCAGTGAGCCGAGGGTCTTCTGCCAGGGACTTGACATGACGTAAGGGAAAGTAGCGACTATGTATGTATGTGTCAGAGGATGTTCAATTGCCCGTTCTGCTTGTCAATCAAGTCCTGTATGTCTCGGTGAGGATTTTGATTCGCTGACGGATTTTTTTACAAATACATGTTCATGTTTTTGGTTATTTATCTTTGCTGGCCTGCGATCTACCCTCATGTCCTTGAAGATAGAACCAGTCAATCGCGATCGACGTCATGAGCACCCCTGCTTTATACTATACTATATTACCAAAAGTATTTACTCACTCATCCAAATGATCCGCGATAGGTGTCCTAATCACGTGGCCTGGCAACTGCTACAGGTTTTAACCGAGCTTCAGTAAAGTTTTTGTAATCTCGTTGGTGTACAAAACACTTTTGGAAGAATGGACCGCTCTCAGGAGCTCAGTAGAATTCCAGCGTGGAACATCATAGGATGCCACCTGTGCAGCAAATCCAGTGATGAAATTTCCTCGCTCCTTAATATTCAACAGTCAACTGTCAGCTCTATAATAAAATAATTGAAAAGTTTGGGAACAACAGCAACTAAGCTACAAAGTGGTAGACCATGTACATGGACGGAGAGGGGGTCATCAGATTCTGAAGTGCATAGTAAAGAGGTCCAAACTTTATGAGAGCTTCAAATCAGCCCAAGTATAGCACTCAGAGAGCATCATGGGATGGGTTTCCATTACCGAGCAGCTGCATCCAAGCCACACATCACCAAGTGCAATGCAAAGCATCGGATGCAGTGGTGTAAAAGACGCCGCCACAGGAGTCTAGAGCAGTGGAGACGCCTTCTCTGGAGTGATGAATCACACTTGGCAATCTGGCAATCTGATGAACGAGTCTGGGATTGGAGGTTACCAGGAGAACGGTGCATTTCAGACTGCATTGTGGCGAGTTTGATATTTGGTGGAAGAGGAATTAATGGTGTGGGGTTGTCTTTCAGGACTTGGGCTTGGCCCCTTAATTCCAATGAATGGAACTCTGAATGCTTCAGGATACCAAAACATTTTGGACAATTGCATGCCCCCAACCATGTGGGAACAGCGGGTCCCTTCCTCTTCCAACATGACTGTGCACCAGAGCACAGAGTAAGGTCCATGAAGACATAGATGACAGAGTTTGGTGTGGCTGAACTTGACTGGCCAGAGTCCTGACCTGAACCCGATAGAACACCTTTGGGATGAATTAGAGCGGAGACTGAGAGCCAGACCGTCTCCACCAGACATCAGTGTGTGACCTCACCAATGCACTTTTGAAAGAATTGTCAAAAATTCCTATAAACACTCTAGTCAACCTTGTGGACAGCCTTCCTAGAAGAGTTGAAGCTGTAATTGCTGAACCAAATCGTATTGAACTCTAGAATTGCCCTTTAATAGATGTGTGAGTCAAGGCAGGTAAGCGATGACTTTTGGTAATGTAATGTGCTCACCAAACTATAGACTATATTGACTGCATTTGCAGTAATTCTGGAGCTGCACTGTTACACTTTAGCTTGTTGGAAGCTAGCGTATTCATAACCCTTTTATCTTCCAACTTGTTAGCAACACATAAAAAAACAGTCTGAAACAGCTAAAACAAAGTGAACTCCCAAACCTGTTGGTAACACACAAAAATAAACGCAGTCCAACAGCGCTAATTATTAACCACGTTGGCTTATTCTCAATAAGTCAGTGTACCTCTCAAAATTGTTTAAACATTGGTAAGCATGACCAGAATCAATCAGTATATATTTAACTGTTTCTTTAAAGTAAAGATTTTAATACAGCAACATATTTTTTTTCTGGGATATATCTGTTTTGCAACTGTGTTTAATTTTTCTATATTGCATGTGTAACTCAATAGGTGCCACAGCTTTCATACTTCTTCAACTTTATCACTTGGTTTTATTCCCTTCCCATGAAGGAAAAAAAAAAGTCCAGTGTTAATCTCTGTGCCATATGGGAGGACTGATAGATACTGCAATGCTAAGTGGCTGGCTCAAACCATACTGGCAGAAAGTAATTATAATTTATGAGACCAAACCTTCCGATTCATCAAAGACTGTGCCTTTTGAGGCAACCACCGCACATGGTTATGAGGTATCGCCTTTCCCTTTCGTTGGTTTCCTATAATCCAATAGTGTGGCCATTTTTTTAAACCGAAATGTACCACTCTGCGTGCTTTTGTAGCATTGCTCTGCAGTTGTGGCTCTGACCTGCAGCAGTTGAGATGTAACAGTGACTGACTAGTGAGGAAGGCTGAGCTGACACTAAATGCATCATAAGGGTATCCTTATGGCACCACTGCTCCATGCCAGAATTACTTCCTGCTCTTTCAAGACCTAAAAACACAGGCTCAAGTAACATATGAGCTTTTTCACATGAAGCATATTTTTAATTGCCTGATTACAGTGTGACTTTAACATTTCTGTTTTGGGGATTTCTAAACCACACACCACTCTCCTGTGGAGTCTGTTCTTCTTGTAATGCTGCTTGATTTGAAAATCCTAAATGTGAACCAAGTAATGGCACCATTGTTTTCTATTTAAAAGTACAAAACCATAAAATTTGATGGATTATACTTTGTTCAGAGCTCTCAGCAAACCATAAAGGTGGCCGTCTGCTTGAAAACAATAAGGAAGCAATTCTTCCAGTGACATAGAACATCATGGATCATCATTTATGTCAAGCTATTTATCATCAGCCATCCCAGAAACGCAGGCATGCTGAGAATGCTAAAAGAAACATTGCATGTATTTTTTTTAAAATTAATATCTAGGGGCCATGTAATAACCACCGTTGTTTTACATGCTAACTAACATTCAGATTTCACACAAAAATGATGCTCAACTGTCGTGGGTGTGGGAATCCAGACAAGTCACGAGTCTTCAGATAGACTCTTTCTCAACAGTTGGGTGTTTCAATAAACTGGACCCAAGACCCAGAGAGGACTCTACATCACACAGTCCCTCAGTTTTGTTTTGACTCATTTGTGTGTTTTTCTGTGCAGGTTGGCTGTGTTTTCTCCTGGAGGGCTCCACTCCTCTCCCGTGGCTGTCATCGGATTGGTCCACAGCTGCCTGCACTTTAGGTTAATTTGTTTGAGCCGTAATTTTTTTTATTTAACTGGTCCTGTCCAACAGCTGAGCAAACAGAAAAGAGATGAAGGCCTCTTATGTTGAAAATATTTTACTGTTACTGTTCAAATAAACACCTTATGAATCAGAAGATTCATAAGGTGTTTATTTGAATAAACCCCTTTTGTAATTTGGGATAAACTTTATTCATATTTATTATATTTGTGTGGACCGAAAAGAAGCGAGAGGGATGTTAGATAGAGGGGGTGTGAGAGCACAAAAGAAAGGAGGGAAAGGGGGGGTTAAGGAAATAAGAATGATGATTATAAAAGGGAGGGGTACAAACACAAAGCAATAAGTTCCTAAAGGTTTATAATCATTGCTGTCAGGAGTTAATATTATTTTTTTTTTTTTTTTTTTTTTTTTTTTTTTTTTTTTTTTTTTTTTTTTTTTTTTTCAACTTGTCCTGTCCAACAGCTAGGCAGACAGATGAGAGCTGAGGGCCTCTTGGGTTGGACATATTTTACTTTAACAAGAGGGGTTATTAATCTTCAGACAAACCAAAGGTATGTCTGAATAAACCCCTTTTGTAATTGAGGCCAAACTTTATTAATTTCAAACATGTCTGAAAATCTTTGGTGTTGGACCGGACGGAAAAGGAAAGAGGGGAAGAAGAAAGAGGGACGTTAGAGAGAGGGGGGGTAGGGGGTGATAATAGGAGGGGAAAGGGGATAAGACCATGAAGCAGCATAAAGCAACAAGTTTACTGGTTGTTAATCATTATGGTAAGGTTCAAATGTAAAAAAAAACCAAAAAAAAAAGGGCGGAGCCTGTCCACACACACACTCAAATGTTATAAACACACTTGTTAGTTGCAAAAATGTCCACCTGTCGACATGTACACAAAACAGATAGTGTTCACACGCATACTTATGCCTTAAAACCAACTAGTGTGAAATATTTCCGTCATTCAGTCTGTTGAGCTGACACCTGTGCTCAGGTGAGTGTTTATGTTCTTCTAAAATGGATGGTGGAACGTGAAAAGAAGGAGGGAGAGTGCCCAGCCATCCCCACCCCAAGACCCCCACCGCACCAGCAGCGGCAGCCGGATTCCCCCCAACACCACACGGGAACCGGCAGGGAACAACCGCCGCCCGGGCGACCAAGCCCGCCACCCAGGCCAGGGCCAGCAGGGCCGCCGCAAGGCCCCCAGAGCCAGAGAGCAGGGAGGCACGGAGGGAAAGAGGGCGCCGCCCCAGCCCAACCAGGAGAGCAGCCCCCCCGCCGCGCCGGGAGAACCCAACGCAGGGCCCCACCGGAGAAGGACGCCCACAGCCCCAGACGAGCACCCCACCACCACCCAGGAGTTCCGGGCATCCCCCCGCCCCAACCCCAGGTACGGGCCAGGACCCCCCAAGGGAGACCCACTCCGCACTCCAGGCAGCCATCCGCCCGGCCAACGGTTGGTCCAGGGAGGAGCGAGGCAGGGGCCCGCCGCCCCCGCCCAGGAGGGGGGAACCCCGGGGAAAAAAGAGGGCCCACAAGGGGTGTTGTAAATATGGCCCGACCAGGCTCGGCCACAGTTGGAAATTTGGCGGGGCCCAGCACTCAGGAGCAAGGACCAGAACCCACCCCCCAGGGACACGAACACCCCCGGCTCAGATGTAATGTGAACCCCCCCACCGCGCGGAGAGAGCACCGCCGGGCCCAGGAAGCCAGCACCCCGGGGACACAGCCGCCGTTGCAAAGGGGCCCGTACCCCCCACCAGGGAAGAGGCAGGGGACAGATGGTCCTAGGTCCCACCTTCCTTGCAAAATGTGTGTGCGTGTATGTGTGTTTGAGAGAGTGTGTGTGTGCATGTGTGTGTGTTTATGTTGGGATGTATATATTGAGGGGGGAGGGGTGTGTGTACTAAGGGGGGTGCGGTTAAAATTGGCGGGTAGGGCACTAAGGGGACGTCTCCTGATTACTCACAGTGACGTCCCCTCACCCTCCCCACCAAGGGGCCCTAAATGTCTAAGGTGCGGTTAAAATTGGCGGGTAGGGTGCTAGGAGGACATCCGCTGCTTGCTGGCAGTGATGTCCAAGCACCCCCCCTACCAAGGGCCCTACATGTCTAAGGTGCAAATAAAACCGAAAGAGGGGGGGCCCACTCCATACGGCAACCACAGGAGGGGGGTCACTGCCTAGTAAACCCCCCCCCCCAAGGCTCATCGCAGGCTAAGCCCCCCACCCCCTCACCCTATTATGAGGTTATATGAGGAAGGGGGTAAGTTGGGGACAGATGATAGACTGTCCCCCGGTGGTCAAACAGCCGTCCCCCGCCCCCCCCCCCCAGCAAGGGGGCCAGGCCCACCCAGCCCCGGGGCCCCACCCCCGGAGGCGCAGACACCCCAGGCCCAGCACCACCACCCCCACACAGAGAGAGGGGAGCCAGAAAGCGCCGGCCCCCCCCGGAGCAAGCCCCGGCCCCCACCCCCAAACGCCGGCCCTAGAAGAGCTCTGGTCAGGCCTCGACGGGACCGAGGCAGCCAACCGGCCGGGGAAACCGCCGATGGCCTCAGCGGAGACCCCGACCCGTCAACCCCCCCTGCCCCGTACCAATAGTGGCCCCCCCCCTCCCCCAGAATGCCCCCCCACAGGACAGGGCCGACAAGACCCCCACCCCACCCCACCCCCAGACCCCGCAGCCGAAGCGGATGACACCCAGAGCGACCGGGGGCCCCAAGAGGGTTGTCCCGTCCCGCCCCAGAGCCAGGGAAGGGCCGATCCCAGCCCCAGGTGTAGACGGGAAGCCCATCCAGCGCCGCTGGGCCCCCCCCCCCGAGCAGCGCCCCCCGCCAACCCCCCCCAGCACAGGCAAAGGGACCACCCCCCCAAGCCAAGCCAGACCACCACCCCACCCCCCCCACCACGCACCCCCACACCCAAGCCCAGAGGACCACGCAGCGCCCCAGGCCGCCCCACCCAGGCGCCGGACCCGACCCCCCGACCAACGGAGCCCCCACCACCCCCGGCCAGGCACCGGAGGCCCCGACCCCCACCCCGGCCCACGGCAGAAGGGCAAGGAGCAGCGACGACCATGCCCCCCCCACCCCCTAAGTCACGGAGTTAGCTATGGGAGACCAGAGAGACCGAATTCTTTCAAAGTTACTTGAACTTTGGGCTGACATTTTTTCCAAGCTGATATGATCAAGCAGCAGATTTCTGTGTTGACTTATATTTATATTTTTTTTGCTTTTCCAATTTATTAAAATAGTTTTTTTAGCAATGCAAAGAGTTATGAAAATGATAGAGCCTAATCCTCCTTCTACATCGATGGCACTCATGTCACCAAGCACACAAAGTGACGGTGAAGCTGTGATTGAAACCTTAAGCCAGACTGATAGATCGGCACATACCTGCTGCCAGAGAGCCTGGACAGGCGTGCAGAACCATAGTGCATGCATGTAATTGTCGGGTAGATTACTGTCACAGTGCTGACAAATGTCTGAGTTACTGAGACCCATCTTGAACATCCTCTGTCCAGTGTAGTAAATTCTGTGAAGAGTTTTGAAATGGATTAGCTGCAGATTTGGATTTTTTGTCATTTTAAAGGTGTTTAGACAAAGTTCTGACCAAAAACTTTCATCTGTGCTGATGCTCAAATCCGCATCCCATTTTGTTGTCGGAAGTGAAATATTGTTATCTAAATTACATAAAAGTTTGTATATTTTGGAGAGAGTTTTATTCATTGAGAAATTGATCAGAGTGATAACTACATCTGGTAGCTTTAAATCGTTGTCTCTGTATTTAAACTTTTTAGTAATAATTGATTTAAGTTGCTGATATTCCAAGAAGTTATATATTCCATGTTTGTCTTGAAGTTCCTGGGGAGTTATGAATCTTCTATCAATAATTATGTGCTCTAGTTGTTTTATGCCCCCTGCTTGCCAAGCTGGGAAGTGGATAATTTTTTTGTTTATGAGGATGTCTGGGTTGTTCCAGATGGGTGTCATTTTGCACGGTTGAATTGATGATTTTGATATTTTGAGAAATTCCCACCAGGCTGTTAAAGTGGCATTTATATTAATACTTTTGAAACAATCCTGTTTTTTAACTATTTGACTAATAAATGGAAGATCTGACAGGTTGATCTTTCCACATAACGCCTGTTCCAAGTCTAACCATGAGTTGGTTTCTGGATTATTTTTTAACCATTTTAAGATGTATTGTAATCTATTTGCAAGAAAGTAATTGTGGAAGTTAGGTAATTCTAATCCTCCACAGCTTTTTGCAGATTTTAAAGTTTTTAGACTAATTCTTGCAGGTTTATTGTTCCATAGAAAGCTTGATATGGATGAGTCTAATGTTTTGAACCATTTTAATGGCGGTTGTGTGGGAATCATTGAGAAGAGATAATTAACTTTGGGTAAGATTTTCATTTTAACCGTGGCTACCTTGCCCATAAGGGACAAAGGCAGGTTGGTCCAGCGTGTTAGGTCGTCCTGTATGTTTTTCAGTAATGGGGTGTAGTTTAGCAGCACCAGTTCTGATATTTTGGGGGAAAAATAAATACCTAGATATTTTATATTGCCTGATTTAACTGGTATTGTGAGTCCTTGCTCCGCATTACTGTTCAGTGGTAATAAAACAGATTTATTCCAATTAATGGAATAGTCTGATATAGAAGAGAATTCATTAATGATTGTTGCCGTTTCATTTACAGAATGTATATTACTTAAAAACAGTAATATGTCATCTGCATAGAGACTAATTTTATGATGGCTGTGTTTGGTTTTAATTCCTTTAATACTCTCATTCTGTCTTATTGCTGCAGCTAGAGGCTCGATAAATATTGCAAAAAGCGAGGGGGAGAGTGGAAATATTTTACTGTTACTGTTCAAATAAACACCTTATGAATCAGAAGATTCATAAGGTGTTTATTTGAATAAACCCCTTTTGTAATTTGGGATAAACTTTATTCATATTTATTATATTTGTGTGGACCGAAAAGAAGCGAGAGGGATGTTAGATAGAGGGGGTGTGAGAGCACAAAAGAAAGGAGGGAAAGGGGGGGTTAAGGAAATAAGAATGATGATTATAAAAGGGAGGGGTACAAACACAAAGCAATAAGTTCCTAAAGGTTTATAATCATTGCTGTCAGGAGTTAATATTAGTCTAAAATCTTCACATGCAAACATGTCAAGTACACAAGACAGCTTACACACGTATACTTACGTATACAAACCAACACATGTCAAGCATTTCATTCAGTCACGCAAACTATTTGTTCAAAGGAGAGTCAACACCTGTGCTCAAATGAATGTTTATGTTTTGGGGTGGATGATGAAGTGATTAAAAGAAAGAGGGAGAGTGCCTGGTCATCGCCACACCAAGACCTCTGCAGAAGTGGTCGCCAGGACCCCCACCCCCCAACACCCGTACGTCATAGGCGATAGAGGAAATCCGCCCGCCAGGCAATCACGCCGTTGCCGTGGGCCTGGTTCCCCCCGCCAGGGATGGGGTAGGGGTCAGATGATCAGAGATTCCACCTTCTTTGTCTAATGCCCTGAAAACGCCCTGGTCTCCATCACTTGAAGAGCAGACCCCCCAGGCAAGTGTCTCATCGTGTCTCATCGCAAAATCCGTTAAGGAACTACAAGGTAGCTTTTAGGATGACGTCGAAGCAGCCACATTTGGGCGCGTGCCGCGTCCTGAGACACAGAAAAGCATATAAGAAGCATTTTTCGCTGTGTTTCAATAAACGTTCTAACCAATAAACAGTTGGACCCTTTTTTTCTGTTTGATTATACAACAATCATTGCTTCATATTTGTCCACGGCTAATTCATTGCTTCATTTCTACTCTGTTTACGTCAACTGGAGTGGAGCAACTTGCCGTTTTGGTCCAGTTGCTGCACTCCGGGAACGGATTGTATTTAGACTGAGGAAACTCAGTCTGATAGGAAACAAGCTGAGACCACCTCGAAAGATGGGTCCTGGAGTGGCTCCTGGTCCTGGACCAGGGTCTGGTTGGGTGTATTGAGACTGAAAATTTGTTCCAAATTTTCGGGGGGAAATGAACTGTGGTTCACTTTAAGTGAACCAAATGCAAATGTGTCCAGTCTGAATACACACTTAGATACCAGACAAGAAAAATAATACTTCACTAAAGTGATCAAATGAATGACAATACTGCTAAATTAACACGTTTTCAGTATAATTTAAGCTGCTTCCTTGCAATTTAAATTGTAAACGCCCTGCCAAACTTGCTAGCTGTCTGAAGAACGGCAAATTTATCAGAGGTCAATACAGATGGATGGAACACCAAATGGTGATCAAACATGTGGCGTCAGAGACTGACTTACTCTGGTTTTGAGATGAATGGAGAACTAAGCGTTGGTCCCGTTTGTTGCTTCAAAAATCAGGTAACTTCAATCAGAGAACTGATTGAAGACACAGAACACTCAAAGGGAATCCCAGTGGAATTCTCAGCTGTTTTTTTTAAAATGAAAAAAAAATAAACAACCACTTTCATCAGTAAAGATCAAAGATACGACAACGTGACTTATGGTTGTCATCTCTGTCAGCTGCTTTGTTAGACAACTGTAATAAAACAATGAGACGGACGTGCAGTCATAACATTTTCAGACTTTAATAAGGGAATTTGTTTCTTGATTTCTTATTTATAACCTAATATAATGATTTATTGGGGAGGATATAACGTTTAGATGGCATTACCTGTGGTTCCTTTGAGCCTTATTGGATGTTTGTTTACATGTTTGGACATATAAGTGTTTTTATAAGTAATGCATCATCAATGAGGTATAGCCTAATCCCAGTTTTTTTTATACTCTTGTGACATTAGCGCCACAATTTTTTGTCCTGATGTTTGATCCTCCTTGAAATTGTGATGGGTTAAATGAATACCGAAGCATGCGTGTCCTGTTTTTTCAATATTTTCTTGCATCTATATGAACCTTCTTATGAAATTTCTCCAAAAAACAGTCAATAAGATATGCTATGATGAGTTCAGCCCTGACTTTAGCTGAGACGTATCATAGATTATCAAAAAGGACTTATAAGCATCTCTGGTGTCAAAAATAAAACAAGGATAAAAAGTAATGAAGTAATGTGGGAAGCACACTTTAAGACCGGACCATGAGCTGGTCTCCACTGAAAGTTGCGATGCCCTTTAAAGTGCTGACTCGCCGCATTCTCCAGACTACAATTTGATTCAGCAGCTGTGAAATTAGCTGTAAAATATTCAAATTGAAACTGAGGAGTATACTCTCATTTATGTGGGGTCAAATCAAGATAAGCTTCAAGTAAATTAAACCAGATTTTAAATTTGAATAAATGAATAAATAAATGAATTAAAACCATTTATAACTCAAAAGTACACATTGTAAACTTGAAGGAAATACTGTGAATTTGAAACAAAAATTGTACATTTGAAACTTCAGTTAATAATAAGAAAATAAACGTAAAATTGTAAATAAAGAAAATGTTTACAGTTGCTGTTTTGTATTTTTTTTGTTTCTTTCCCCCTTCAGTATGACAATCGTCTGTTTACAGTTTCAATTCAGAACTTTTGTTTTCTGAGTTTTGCCTAATTTCACATGGGGTTTTGATAGAGGAGAGGTCCTTTCTGATCCAGAACAACATCTCCTGTTTTCACCGCTCGTGTCATCCCTCCTCTTATGTTTTGGAGCGGAAATAGTGTCACCATAACACCTGTCACTCTTTGTCAACCACCTCCTGGTAGCCAATGGGCTCAAAATTGTTTTATTCCTTTATTGATATTTTTTTGACATTTTTTATTGCATTTTAAAAAAAAAGTCAATTTTTCTTATTTTTTCTTTCTTTTTTGAGAACAGGTTAAAAAAAACAGAAATTATTTTTCAAAGTCTTAAGCTAACACTTTGGTTCATCATCTAAAATACATATATTTTTGTTTTTTAATCAGAAACTTTTCTGCAAAAAAGAGGCTTTTATTCCCCCTGGATCTTAAACATAAACACTAAAATCATTTAGCGTGATTTTAGCTGTTTGAGTGAGTTTTTTTGGAGAAACACAAGAGATTAGATAGTCTTCTCTTAAAATCTATTCATTTTCAAATCTTTCTTCCTTCAAGAGCCTTCACTCCAGTGCTGTAGTTGTGGACGCATACCTCTAGGATTCCACATCAGCTGAATATAGCAGGACAAGCAGAGGGCATGTCAACACTCCATTCAGAAGTCACTGCAGCATGCCATCGACTACCACCCATGAGTGCTGCAGGTGTTCTCGAGTGTTGGAGGACAGACTCTACTCCAGCTCTCAGAGTGGGTGTCCAGACAGAAATAACACTTGGCAGGATGTGTATGTCATGTTCTAACCTGTTAAGCTCTTGGCGCAACTGCGTGATGCCACGGAAGTTCCACGGTGATTCGTGACTCTGCCTCTGTCTGACCTTCTGCCACATAAATCCTGACGTTTCAGACTGAAACATATATGGGAGGAAGAGGTTTGATATGGGCTTGCACTCTGCTCTAACGAACCCAACTGCTACCATATTCTTGTTTCCACTGACGTGCGGTGAGGTTAATGGCTGGTGAGGCACTGACGTCCTCAGTCAGCTTTACAAACATATGAACCATACTGAGTAACTTATTCACCATTTAATTGACAACAGTTAACGTGTTTTGTTTAAAATATTATTTCAACATGTTTTTTTTCATATAAAAACTGCAGCATAGAAAAAAGCACAAACGTTATTATCATCTTACCTTTACTTGTAAATAAAGTCCATATGCCGCTCCTTCTGAAGAAAATTACTTGCCGCTTGCTATCACTTATTCTATTGTTTTTTAGCGTCACAATCTCAGGGCTCACCGGCGCCCCCTAACATGAGGCACGAGAAATGCTGGCATCACCCAGCGGCTTTTTTGCCGGCGTTTAGCGCTCAGCACAAGAAACACGTCCCTCACATACAGTTATTTATAAAAACAAACACTGTACATCACATACATCTGCTAAATTATGTAAACTCAGCTCATATAGTACAAGTGATTGAACCGACATACAGAGAGACAGCAGTACCGTCTGACTGCATAGGTATTGCGCAATCCAAAGTGAGGCTCAGCGGGATGGTGCCTCATCGCACGTCACTTCTTAGTATCTGAACGGCAAATGCGGAAATTCAGCGATTTTGAAAAGAAAAAACACCCACAAATGGTACATTTAAATGGAAAATGACTGCAAAGCACAAATTACTGATTAAATATAATAATTGAATTTATTTTTTCTCTTTTCTTCCCATAATGACAGGTGAGGCACAGCCTCACCTGCCTCTCCTGATTGCACGTCACTGCTTGTTTCCACTAAATTGCGAGTCCAATAAGTGAGAAAGTTATTAATTTCTTTTCTCTTGTTGATTTTTTACACTTTTTCACATGTCCTAAAAAAACAGTTTTTTCCTAAAATCCTCTCCAAAATCTAGAAAATCATTAGATCCCTTAAATACAGAAGTAATGTGCCATTTCACTCATCCTTTCCTTTAAAAAACACTAGGCAACATGTGCCATTTTCTCTGTTTGTGCCATAAAGAGGGTCAAAATAAAATGTTAACTCTTTTCACCGATTGTTGCATTCTAGTAAGGAATCAGAAAACCATAAAGCTGAAATAAAAACTAAAGTTTTGTGTGTATTTTTTCTTTTACTTAACTTTTTTTTTATTTTTAAACCATGAAAATTCCAGAAGCAAAAAGCCCGAAGGCGGTAAAATCCTGGAATGCAAGCACTTTTACAGAAGTAGGTTAGTCAGGCGACTTGGCCATCCATCAAAATGTCAGTAACAAATTTAAGAAACTATATTTTCAGGAGACTTTAAAGTCATTTTTTTCCAGATTTCATTTGCAATGTATATCTGTACAGGTCACTCTTTCCATGCTTACCTTCATGCACAAAACAGATCAAATAAACCTCAACTGAATTGAATATGTACCTTTGCCTTATCAGATGGCAAAACTAGAGAATTTACAGTAAGGGAGCAGGTTAAGATTTTTTTTTATGTATAATGAATAGTTCAGGTTAAAGAAATAAAAATCTGTGATATTTAAATTATTACCAATAAATTACATTAAAGTTTATGTAGTTTAGAGACTTTTAGCTTTCACTTGACTTCAGGAAGAAGCCTCCAGCAGATGTAGGTTAATAATTCACACAAACCGTGCATTTTGTAGTTTAAGTACCAAATTTGGCATAGATGTGCATTAGGATCCCCTCTTTCAGAAAAATATGATAGCCATGATAAAAATACAAAATTGTCGCCCTAGACTCAATTATTACAAAAACATTCTATGTCTATTTGCCCCAAAATATGGGCTGTTCATGCACAAGATGGCAAACTTTATTATATATATTTTTTTATATTTGAAAATCTTGGAAATTCTTGTGGGTAACATGCTTTTTTTCCATGCCAAATTTGGTTCTTGTACCACAAAACGGACGATTATTTTAATAATAACAGGCTCCGCTAGAATTGAAATAGAAGACACGTTCAGTTGGAGGTTTCTTCATATGAAGGATTTACCACCTAAGATCTGATGTCACCCACCAAAGACAGTTGGCCCCTCCTAATGCAAAGACAGCCAGATCACACAGGTGTCAGAAAGTGAATGGGTGTTCCGCATTCCAGTTTCCAACTCTTCAATAAGAAAAGTCGCTGGAAGTCGCTAACTGGCACCATTGCTGAGCTTGTATTATATTTACACCGAGGCTTTCAGGGAAGGATGGCACGATGAACAATGTCGTATAATGTTGTCTTGCTCTATAACAGACAGAAGGACACTAAGGACAGTGTTAGTCAAAGTCCCGGTCAACGTTTGTGTGTCAAGTGCAGCCATTTATGTTGGTCATATTTGAAGAAGAGGACATGAACATTATTTTTAATCCCACAGTGTAAAATTAGGTGGAATCTACTGCAACAAAGCGGGATTCACTTGTGCTTTTAATATGCTGGAGTGTATGGCTCATTCCGCTCTACTGCAGTTGGCATGGTCACTGATTTAGGGTGGGCGGAACCTCATGGCGGCACCCAACACTGCTCAGTCAGAACAGGGATGACAAGACATTTTTGTCGCTAGTCACTTTTGGGAAAATGAGTTACTAAGGGGGTTGAAATCTTATCACATATGGCCAGAAAGTTTTGTTGTTGCAACAACGGCAAATCCAAAATGAGAATGTCTCTCTGCTAAGAATTGTCCCATAAAGCATCAGTAGAAAGAAATTAAACCCATTTTATTGTAATATTTGTGTCATTACGTTAATTGTATTTCAGTGAGTGCAAGGATGATTATTTTCAAATTGTCCTCCTTGGATGGTAATATAATAAAATCATAGCATTGTAGTATTATTATTATTATTTCTTTATATGCTGCCCTTACATGACCGAAGTCAAACAAGATGCTGTACAATAACATCTACAAGTAATAAAAACAGTTAAAAGGTACAAACAGTTTACAACGCAGTAAAATATAAAATAAAAACAACATTATGTAGGAAAATGGTAAGACTTGATTTGTTTACCATATAGCACACTCAATTATAACACATTAGTCACAATTTATCAGTCATTAGTCATAATGAAGAGCTTGGAAAAGGTCTAAAATGAAGCTATTGTTTCCTGTACAGTGACAGAATAATCTTTTCTGCTGTACGTGCCACTTAAGATTATGGGTTGGAGTGCTTAACCACACCAGACAGAATACTTGCTAGGAATTATATGGACTGTGTGTTGATTTTCATATTTTCTTTCAATTTCTCACTGTGGTTTCAAGCCTAATTACGCCAGCTCCCGGTCAGGTTTGATCTACAGAAAGGTTCATCAGCACATCAACAATATTTGAGATCTCAGATTGTGTCCTTCTCCAGCTTGACCGCATTCACATTGAAATTAGAGTTTAATTTGAGTGCGACGGTCGAGGGTCTGTCAACGAGCCAGTGCATCCGCTAAAAGGGCAACTGCATCTGTGTGATTGAAGAGCTGTTAAAGACGTCAAACGATCCCGCCTTTAGTCAGCATCCAAGGCCGTTTAACGCGTCAGCACTCTAGTTGCTTGGTTTTAGCAATGATTACATGTTTTCAAGACAAAAAAAAAATCCAACACACACAGCCTTGTTCTGAATTTAGCTTAATGTGTTTAGGCTAAACCTTTTTTTATGGACAACAAGGTCAGTCAGGATGAACTGTGAATTCCCTCCGCCCATCTCACAGTCCGATATGTGAAAGGGCCTCTTTCTCTTTTGGTTTTAAAGCAGTATTCCCATGTTAGGGAGCACCTGTTTGCATGGTGTATTTAAGCCCAGCTGTTGGAACCCCTCAAACAGCTGGGTTAAAACAAGGTGGAAAAAATATTACCACTTAAACCAGAAAGCACACACAGAGACTCATTCAATAAACTGTGACTGGATATTGACAAAAATTAGGCGTACACGTGTTTGACTTACTTCCAGTCCAAATCTTAGTGTCATAAACTAAGTCAAACATCATGTAGTATATATACACCATATTATTCGCCATATAGGGTGCACCGCATGCCAAGACACACCGTCAACAAATGGTCTATTCTCAAACTTGGGTCATTTAAAAGCTGCACCGAACTTAAGGCTTATTTCAACTAGTCCATGTGCGGTGCGACTCCGTTGTGTTGATACAAAAAAATAGAAAACGCTCATTAATCAATCAAAATGTTTATATCGCCTCCGTTATGTCTGCGTCTGAAATCCGTCTCTTCTGGGAAAAAAGTCAGAGAACAGGAAACACATCCGGGTTTCAAAATAAATACTTCCGTTGTGATATCAAAACTAAACTTTTATGTATAAGGCGATGACAGACGTTAACACAGCGGATTGCCCCATCAAGTTTAATTTTGGATGAACAAAAACTCATCTATAACCCAAAACATGCATTTTACAAGAACTCAGTGAGGAAGAGGAGGGCATGGTGCCTGACCTCTTAAGTTTTAGATGAGAGTGGAACAAACTACTCAACACAGGGGTGGCAGGACAAACCACTCCTCTAGGAGCCAGCGGGGAGGGGGGACGGACCGAAGATGCAACAGAGATGAGGTAAACTTACTGACGGTTGTGAGACGGACTTCCCATGCACTGCAGATGGACCAATGTAAATCCAGGGTTAGAGATAAGGCAGTCAGTCAGACTTTATTAACTGTTGTTGTCCACCTTACGGCTTATCCCTGCTGGGGTCACTGATTCGCACAGGTGGTTTGGCAGAGATTTTTTATGCTGGATGTCCTACATGAAACAACCCTGTTTTATGCAGGATGGGGACCGGCACAGGGAGACCCAGACTCGGGCTCCCTTGTGGCTATAGTAACTGTGTTCACAGTAATTCTAAATCTTGTTTGGGACAAGCTACATTAGAAGCATATTCACAATACCTGTAACTTCCAACCTTTATACCTGTAACTTCACTTCACTAACACAATACCTGTAACTTCCATGTACCTCTAAAAATCCCATCGACATCAGTAAACGCAGAAACCAGAATTAATCCATGAGGTGCTCTGAATAAGTGCTCATATTGTTTTTTTTTTTTTTTTTTATAAAAATCAAGGCTTTTTATGGCGCTTTATATAGTGCCGCAACATTATTGACCTTTTATTATATTTTTGGTGTTAGAATAAAACCTGGTTTAGTTCTTTTTGTTCATGTCAGCAGTCAAACCTCCCACCTGCTGTATAACTACAATATTTAACTCATTTTGTTTTGATTCAAACTAAGGATATTTTTAAAAGAACAAACTGCGTCCAATCTTCTTCTGTCAGAAATGTACTTCTAGCTGAGATTTAGGGTGCTGTAGCAATAAATTACCCCCCAGTGCCCTTTAGCTCACCTCCAGTACCCCTCAGCTGTGCCTTCACTCAGATATTTGAAGCTAATAGAAATTAGTTACCTTGTGGAGCCCTTCCTGATTCAGTGCAGGCGGACCAAACAAAGATTGATGGCCTTTACAGAAGACCATTCCCAACGCAGAAGCAACGGTGGATACGCTTTAAACTCCTTTTTTCATGGTTGCCTCATTTTATCCCATACTCTCTGTTTACTTCCTCCTCCTATCTACTCATAAGTAGGTTTTCAGGGTCACATTAATGGGGTTCTGTTGTGTATGGCTGCATGTTTTGCTCGGCCTCATCTTGAAAATAGGTCTCATCAGAGGTTTGATGAGAACGCACTAATAGGACAGAGGTTTGGAGTGAAAATCAATAGAGCTTAGTTATTAGGAGGTAGAGGGATAAAAAGGACACTCGAAGCTTGAAATAGCATGAGTGCATGTAACCAAGCAACTCCTCTGTTTGATTAGTTGTTCAGTGTTTTCAAGAACAATTTTTCAAAAGAAAATTATTTTACGTTTTTACTCTAATAGCTCACCACTCACAGAGGCAGCAGTGGTGCTAAAACATGCACAAGAACCTGAAATTGTTTCCCCTAATTCAATACAACAGTAACATGAATTACTTTCAAGTTAATATACTATGGATCTGTATTTTTTTGCATTTATTTTCTGTTCTTTAATGCCAAAGTCAGACGTATGTGAAACTACAAGATTTGTCGGTTTTTCAGTTTGATTTCTCCTGTGAACGGTTGTTTGTAAAAAAAAGATGAAATGCTTAAATCTCAGAAGGAGAACTGACGTTCGCTGTTGGAGGCATTTTCAAGATTAATTGCCACCGCCCGATTTTCTCGAAAGATCGTGGATGATGTCATCATGAAATTGTGTGGCCACAGGGCGGCTAGCAGAAGGTCTGCTTGGACAATGTGTAAATGTCTCCGGACGGCAGCCATTTATGTCACGTGCCACCTTTGTCTTTATCCTGTGCAATATTTTGGAATGTATGTGTGTATATTGTGTATATAGGTGTTTAAACTTACTCCATTGTCTTTTTCTTTTATATACTGCTCTCTGTTCCTCTACTGCTGCCGCAATAAGGAAATTTCCCCATCGTGGGACTAATAAAGGAATATCTTGAATATCTTGAATATACTGCATGAGCAACACTATGCTGTGCAACTACGGCCTCATCCAACACCTTCTGCTACTTCTTCGCTCTTCTGCATGTTGTGCTTCTTCTATGAGTAGAGCAGCAAGCACAGAGTTCTGTTTTCTTTGTATTCTTCTTAGCATCTACTGCAGTTCGTTGACACGTAGGTCTCGGAGTCGCTGTGGTGTGACAGGAAAAAAAACGCCATGATGAGTTTTCTGCAGCATCACTGCCGTGTCCCCATTTGGGCCCACGGTGGCAAGGAACGGCAGTTTGACTCGAGTGCCTGTGCTGCTACCGTACTGCAGCAATCGGATGGCAGCACGAGGGCAGAGGTTGGCTGGAGGGTGGTAGACTTAAATCAGCCGATCATCAGATGATTTTGGAGACTCTCCTTTCAGTCAATTATCGCGCTGCTGCCTTCCTATCACCTTCTTGCTGCTGGACTGGTCAGCAGCACTTAATGCAATGACATCAAAACTCAGATCCGAATACTCCACCAGATCTACCATAAATGGACTCTTACCTCTACCAGCATTTAGGAACTCCTACAAACAGAAATCTTTCTATTTTGTGTTCACTAAAACCTGGAATGAACTCTTGCAAGCCATCAGGACTGTAACAGACTATAAGAGCATCTATACTTTAATTAAATAGAGATTTGGCTGCAACCACACGTTGCTTCTAACTTCCTCTCATGTTGTCTCTTTTTGAATTGAATTGATTGTATGATTGTTCTGTTTTGTCGTGGTATGTGAATGTCTTGAGTTACTTGTTCTGCAGAGCAGAAACCTCCTCAAAACCAGTTTTTAAACTGAGTCAGGCCCAATTGTTTTCAATCTTTTCCTGTTTAATAAATGAATGAATGATTGCACTTCCACCACGTGTCGTCCAAATGTTCCCAGTCGGCCACTGACTGATGTCAAAAATTGTCTGGTTACCATAAAGGTTGAACTTTTTCTTGAAACCTCCTAAGCCACCTCGCAGTGTGTAAAAATGCCGCCTCCCGATTACAAGTACTGCCGGGCAGCCACTTGCTGTATTTGCTGAAAAAGTTGCATTTAGGGTTCCGCATGCATCATTTATGATATGTGACCATAGTCTAAAAAACAAACTTTAGTCAACACCAGAGACATGCTAACCTAACTTTACAGACTCCATAGGCTTTTTTTTCTCCAGTGTAACAAGTGAACTCTTCACTGAGTCAATAAGAATAGTTATTATACTAATCTTAACCCAGTAGGAGCAGCTGTTTTAAAAATGGCTTTCAAATCAACGTGAATGTCTTAGTATGACGTCTTTTTTTTCCTGAATCCTGTCACTAACAGTGATTGGAATAAGCTCTTTTAAGGTCACTTGTGTCTACTGCTTGCTGAAGTGCACCTTTTGATTAGAAACCTGGCAGCACCTGCCATTTCAGAAGCCTATAACAGTGATTTCAACTAAATTCCACTCTCACTCATTTACTCGGCAATTGAGTAGGACACTCAAATAATTTTCTCCCTGTTTAGTTAAGTAGGGGCAATTTTGTCATTTAGAAATTCTTCGAAAAAGAACAGGACTAAGTATATCAAACTTCTTTCATGCACAGTTGATAAAAGTACAAAGGATGCAACATCATTTGGTCTGATGTACTTGACTGATCAAAAACCATTTAGTTTATTTTTGAAAAGGGAATAATACATAATTGTGGACATCAAAGTAAAGTTAAGCTGGAATATTGTCAGTTAGGTTTATTGTTTCCTAAAGTCCCTCTCCAACTATGTATCTATTGTAAAAGCATTCCCAGAGGTTGTTTAGTTATGATTATGTAATGTTGTTTTCTAGGACATAGTTTCTGCAGAAAATGTAAAGATTCAGCTCTGAGTTCTGGGTGGGACCAATAGGGTGGATTTAGCCTACACCTTCTTGTCACCCATCTGTTTACACTCTCTCCCACTAGCTTACAGCCCCTCACAACTCCAACCGAACAAAACAGGTGCAACAAAAATGGGGAGCAATATTGGAGCTATCCAGCCGTACACTTTAGAAGACGTTGATGTATTTTCTTTTTCTGCAAGTGGATGCTTCAGAATGGAACGGAGCTGGGAGACTTTGGCCCACCTATTTCAATGGCTGTCTCACAGATTATTGCTCCTGAGCCATCATAATTTGAATTATGACATACCGTAATTTCCGGACTACAAGCCGCTACTTTTTTCCTGCGCTTACAGCCTTGCGGTTTATTCAGTGACGCGGCTAATTTATGGATTTAATTGGCGGCCGCCATGTACACTTTCGAACTCAGTGAATAGTTTGAATTCTCTATCTAACACCAAGCACGAGGCATTTTTATTCAACACACCTCTTAGCAGCCAAACAGCATGGACTTGACTTCAGGTCTTAGACACTTCAGTCATGGTTCAACAAAATGAAACACGCATGCCCGGCCGCATCCCAGAATCCTTTGGGGCCATTAGACCCAACGTGCACGTGATCGCCGCTACATTATGATGAAGCTTTCAAGTTAAAAGCAATCGTTAAAAGCAGCGTAAAAAAGTCCACCGTCACCAACGGGTTTGGAAAAGCCGGTTTGCTGCGTGACGGAGAGAACAGCGCATGGAGTGAATTTACACTCCATTTACGGTTTCTAAGGAAAACGTAAAAGCGGAATTTTGCTTTGAAAAACTCACAGCCTCCGTGTGAGCTGGAGACATCTTCTCCTGCTGATTGAGCTGCGGGGCCGATGGCAGTCTGATGGCTCCCACACGTAACAACGCACCCGCCCCTCATTCGCAAAACGTACAGTATTAAGTCAGATTGCTTTGCACAGACACGATTTGCTCGGTCCACCGGCGCAACGGGGACGAAGTGCTCCTCCTTGAAGCTGCCCTGGCCAGAGGTGTCGGAGTAGATAGGAAGGGGAGACAAGGAGCGCGCGGGGCGGGAGCGGAGCGCAGAGGCGTCCGCGGAGTGCAGAGGCTTCTGAATTCTGACGCACGCGCCGCACTGAGGCGCGCGTATCGCGCTGAGGCGCGCGCTTTTCAGTCGCCGCTGCTTTATTTTACCGGTGTGTTTTCTAACCAGTCCTGTTACTCCCATAACGCTGCTGCGACACAAGCGGAAGGAGAGCTTTTCCCGTTCACCCCTCCATGCACTGCTGCTACTTGCTAATTCTTAAACACGTACAACAGAATGGCGAGCCGGGCGTTGGCCCCGCCTTTAGCCCCTAAGACTCATGGGAAATGTGGAATCGCGGATGTAAATTTCCTCATTATAACTGAGGGATGTAATGTTGATTATATGGTTACTGTTTGTAATTTTATGTTAGATACCTAGATTGTCAATAAGTAAAAAAAAAATGAAATAAAAATGAAATAAAAACACCATAACTGAGGGACTTGTGAACAGAATATACGTCCATGCTGTTTGACAGATGTCGATACACCCAAATACGTGACCCAGAGGCAAAACAACACCCACAACATACTAATGAATTGCACTCACTCTGGGATGCTGGGCGTGATCTGTCAGGATGACAATATCGGCTATCACATGCGCGGCTTGTACTCTGACGCGGCTTGAGTATGTATAAAAGCAGTCAAACACGTGAATATGGGTGGGTGTGGCTTGTAATCGGGTGCGCTTTGTAGTCCGGAATTTACGGTACTCAAAAAAGCAGTTTTGATTTTAAATTCATTTACATTTGTCCTCTGTTCTGAGAAAAATACCACAAAAAACATGTTAAACACACCAAAAGGACAATTTTTATTTAGAAATCTTTAAAGGAGAGTCGTAACTATTCTTCAGCTACCATAGAAGTTGCCGGTGACGCCTAAATAACATAGGCTGGTTGACGTTCCGTAACTCTTTGATCGTTTTCACGATCAATATGAATCAGCCGATTCTGACGTGGAGAAAAGCGGCTTTTCAGATCGGTTTTGCTCTGATACACAACACATTACCATCGTAAAGTTTTGCTTAAGGGAGCATAGCCTATATTTTTTATGACAAGATAAACTGATTTGCGTTGATTCCTTAAACACTTTACTACTGTAGTGATGTTTATGAGTGCAAGGCTTCTTTCACTGCCCTGGAATTGTGTTAATGGCGTGACCGATTGAACGGTTACGGATGGGCGAAAGAATGTAAAGAAAGGAGCTGACGCTCTGATGTTAAAAGCATAATCAGACATTCCAATCAAACAGATGAAACCTTAACCTATGATTGCAGTTTTGTCAGTGATAAATCCACAATTGCCCCTTTAACTTCTTTCGTCTTCAAACTCCTTTGTTTTTCCTTCATTTGTTGGGAATCTGGGATATCCAACCATAGAACAGCCCCCAACCCTTTGATAAAATCAGCCAGAGCATACTACATCTCCCCATGCAAGTAGGTCATTAGCATTTCGTGTCCGAGAGACTGTCGTCGTCAATTAGTGCTATGGCAGAAGACCTGAAAGCATGGGGGAAGGTGCCTGGTGTTTTGTGTCAGTTCCATCAAGCCGCCCCCCCTAAATTCACTTCCACTCTTAATAAATGTAGACAACCCGCACCCCATGTACTCAAATCAATGGTGCATTGCAAGGTCAACATGTAGACTTGGAGTCGCAATCGTAGGAAACCGGTTTATGAGCAATTGGGTGAGGGGTGACCTCAGAAGACAGGGTGCTAACAGCCTCCACTTCACCTATTACCACATTGATGTGCAGGGTCACAGTGCACAGACATGTTAGGATTGGACCTGTAATGCATTGTTATAACAGTGAGAAGGCTTTGAAGGTCCTTCAGGTATATATAAAGGTGAAGGTACACGGCCAGTCCCAAAACAAAGTCACCATCTGGATTTAACGGGGCAATCAGGGAGCTCTCCAATTGGATAATACAAGTATGGATGATTATCTTTTGGCTAGTAACTAGACAAACTGATACAGTGGATGAATTTTAATAAAATAAAATACTGTCAGAAAACATTTTTCAAACTGCTAGGTCAACGGGGAATCATCATCCCCAAGAAAAAAAGCCAAGCCAAGATGACGAAACCTAAACCACTGGGTCACATGACCATGTCCAACACCTTCCTGTTCATCAGTCATCATGTTAGAAGCAGACATGCTGTTGTTTTTTGTTATGTGTTGGGTAACGTGTTCCAAACATTCATCTAAAATGTCGAAAACAAAATGCGAATCAATGTTGTAATAAAAAAAAAATCTTGATTTTGCGAGTCTGAAATATAAAACTTTTTTCAAATTTACAGAAGAACGAGGGAAGTCAAATGCTAAAGAACAAGTGCTCCAAGATTTCTATGTAAATGATTCCATGTTTAGACAGATGCAAGAACGCTTACTCCACAACTACGAAGAAGCAAATGGGTTGCATCTGTGGCTCATCCAAACACTCCATTCTCTGTCTTTTCTGTCATCTCCGCCTCATTTTTCTGTTGGCAAGGTCTCAAACCGTCACTTACTGGGAGAACTGGTAAAAGACAGCTGGCTGCTCTTTTCCTCGGCTGCTACCCGCTCGTTTCCAGCTCCGTAGATGTGAAACGCAGAATGATGCAGCGGTGCCATAATTCAACAGGCCTCATCGTTTCGTCTTGCATCAGCACGCATTATGCGAATAGGCGAAAACAGAAGTGGCGGGTGCCCACAGAGGGGCCTCTCGCTGTCATGGAGGCCTTGCGGTTTCAGCTACATTTGGAAACTTAATAGAAAAAGCACACAAAGGCTCATAATTTAAGCTTTTCTGCTGCAAAAATCCACCAAAATGCGGGCTGCATTGTGTAACTTGACAAAAGATGAAAGGCGTTTCTCTGAGCTTTGAGGAGACACACAAGGCAGTCATATCAGTGGCTCAACATGATCGGCAGTCCTTTATCTTTTTTTTTCCAGTGTTTAGACACCTCAAGTCACACATGCATAGAGCTTAAGTTTTGTTTTCACACCAATGTGCCGCTTGCCTGTGGGTTTAATGTCAAAACGAGTTTTTGGCTTCAATCAAAGGTTGGAAGGTTTTAAAATATTTGTATGCAAGCTTATTGGAAGTAAAATGGTTTCCCTGAGTAGCCAGTGGGATTGCTTTGATGCCCAACAAGTTATTGTGCAGTAGGTACATTTCAATAAATAAATTAGTTCTACCTATTCAAGAAAAGCGTGACCCAAAAGAAACCTGCTGTGTTGCATGTTGGGGTGTCAGTTTTGTGCATATTGGCAGCCTGCTTGTACATTTTTACTATTTTTTTAATCTGTAATAAATAATGTATTAGTACCAAGATATGTTGCACCACTAAGACTTTGTTTTTTTCCCTACGCTATTTCTTTCAACAAAACATTTTTAATATGCATGACATCTCATGAGCTTATCCGGTGTCAGAATGGTTGTTTAAATTCAAGATTTTTTTTTTGCTTTTGTTTATCTGGGACTTGCAATCTGTGCAGATAAAAAAAAAAGAGAGAGAGAGAAACGAGGGAGAAGCCTGGAACTTGTGATGGCGGTTGGGAGGGAGGAAAATGAGATCAAGTGAGACGGCGGGCGATAAAGACTGAAGCGCGGTGAAATGATAAACATGCAGATGACCGTGAGAATGACAGCTGTGGCGGCGGAATACATTTGGATGCTGGTTTTGGTTAATGAACAACTTTGTGAACTGGAGCACATGGCCTAGTCTCCAGTGTGATGGACACGGGTTCATGGAGTCATCTCAAACTGATTATTCACCAACAGCCTTGTCACATAAAAAGCTCCTCCAATTTCTGCCCTATATATTTTTGCGTATCCCTCCACAATAACATGGAAATTGAATTATGGTAGCCAATATTGGAACATAGTAAATCTAATAATTGTTTTCTTTTTCTATCTTGTCCTGTCCAACAGCTGAGCAAACAGATGGGAGCTGAAAGCCTCTTGTTTTGGACATATTTTACTTTTACAACAGGGGTTATTAATCTTTTGATACACTAGGTGTATATTTGAATAAACCCCTTTTGTAATTTAGTATAAACTTTATTCATCTTACTAATATTTGTGATATTTCTATGTTGGACTAGAAGGAGAAGAAAAGGAGGCAAGAAGAGAGGGATGTTAGGGAGGTGGAGTGGAAGGGTGATTATAGAAGGGGGGGGGGGGTAAAACCATGAAGCAGCATAAAACAACAATTTGCTGTTTGTTTATAATCATTTTGGTTAGGTTGTCGAGGAATGTCCCACCTCCCCCTATGCTTGATTGACGTGTTTTAAGTTTTAGAATCGCAACCACAACAGATAAAAGCGCAAGTCAAAAAGACGATTTCAGAATGGCAAGAAAACAAATCAGCACCTGAGAAATATGATTGAGCTTTGGGTTATATCTCTTGGTTGCAAATTAAGGGTTTTGGTTCTCAATTTATGCATTTTGATCTGCGGATTTGGGGTTTTGATGCGCAATACATTAGCCGCTGATTTGACACCTTAGGGAAAGTGCCCAGTCATCACCACACCCCACACCAAGAGCCAGCGTGTCCTGGGTCTTCTGGCCAGTGGGACGTGCCCAGAACACCTCCCCAGGGAGGTGTCTAGGAGATGTCCGAGCCACCTCAACTGGCTCCTTTGGATGTGGAGCAGGAGCGGTTCTACTCCGAGCTCTCCGCGGGTGACCAAGCTTCTCATCCTATCTCTAAGGGAGCGCCCAGCTACCCTACAGAGGAAGCTCATTTCAGCTGCTTGTTTTCAGGACCTTGTTCTTTGGGTCATGAGCTCTGGGTCATTATTGGAACAAAGATGGACCGGAAAATTGAGAGCTTTGCTTTTTGGCTCAGCTCTCTCTTCACCAAAACAGACCGGGGAAGAGATAGCTGCAATCCACCTGTCAATCTAACGCTCTGATCTCCACCCACCAACAGAGGGCAAAAGAAAATAGAAGTGAGCATGATGTCTGAATTGCTTTTAAAATCCATGCCACTATATAGTCCTGCACTATAATGTTTTAGTAGTTAAGGAGTAGGGAGGCAATTGGGACAATACCTTTTTTCATTTCTGTTTTTTTTTTTTGTTTAGGACAAAATGGAATAAAGTTATGTCCAAATGTCTTCCCCACTCCCAGACTACTAAAAACTATATGCACTATATTTATGAATCCACTGTGTTCTTCCTTGACCTAGAAGAGCAAATTGTAAAAATTAGTCTACGCAAAAACATTTCAAAGATCACAACAACAATCAAAAAGGCAAAACACTAAGTAGTGCGTGGTAAAGGAACTCAGACACAACCGAAGAGATTTGTTGGGAATACTCATGGATCCACCCACCTGCCAATCATATATCCCCCCTCTAGTTGTAATTGGTGCAGTTCCTTAATTAATACTCAACAACAATCAAAATATTAAACATGGATAGACAACTGATGGTGCAAATTCTTTCACTACTCACTACGTAGTGCAACATGTATCGCGTTTGCCTTTTTGTAAAGGTTTATTAACCTAAAATTCCAAAATCCAGTGTCCCAGAAATTTCCCCAGTCTAAAAATTCAGTGTGCATCGATATTCAATAGATTGGCAACTATAGACCGCAATGCAATGCATTTGAATAAATTTCATGTGAAAAAAATGTACTTTCCTTTTTATTTTTATAAACTATCTAAGTTTTAATCATCAGAACACAGTTGATTCATAAATCTTCTTCATAAAATATTCATATTAATTACTGTAGGTTTTTACTTTGTGAAATTGGTGATATTTGTCATTTAAATTGAAAAAAAGAACAGTTGTGGGCATGGTGTCTGAATTGCTGTCGAAATCCAGGGCACTACATAGTCCCTCAATACATAGATTTTAGTAGTTAGGGAGCAGAAGGGGATTGGACATAGAAATTGTTTCTGACCCATCACTGCACAGTTCACCCCTTCGATGACCACAGAACCCGTAAGTGTTGATCAGCAGAATGCAGAGCTCTGGTGGATTGGTACCAAAATAAAGGTACACATACGGGTGCAGTAAAAATAAAATTCTATTGAATACTAACTGGAACTTGAAGCTGGTGGAGAAAATGCTAAACAGGAGTGATGTGCTCATATTTATCAGGGTTAATTTGTTACCAAGTAGCAACATTTCCAACAGGTTGGAGACGAAAAAGAGAGCTTAAACAATTCCCCCATAAAGACAATTAGAGCAGTCAAGCCAGACGCTAATGAAAGCATGAATGCCTTTCTTCAATGCAACCCAGAAATTAATATCTAGTAAAGAGATTACCCTTTACTAGATATTGATGCTGAAACAACTGCTTTCCATGACAACAAAATCCATGTTTCAAAAATCTAATCTTTCCAAGTCTGTTTAAAAGTCTCACCTCAACTGAGCTAACAGGAAATTATTTAAGGGCCATTATAAGGGGCTATTACTAGGCATTTGCTGGCTTTAATTTTATAAAGATATGAGAAGATTTTTCTATTAAAAGGCAGACTTGAAAATCATCCAATGGAATCACTGTAACACGTGAGATTAAGACAGTGCCTGAAATGCGTCTCTGTTGTACGCCAGATATCAAGCAGATTAGAGAAAAAGAAAGTTACCAATTACGACACCAAAACCACCACCAAAACTACCATAATCTTCAAACCCCTCCAATATGGGTTACTAAAGACCAACCCGTTGAGCCAAATGAGTCAGGAAAATGTCTCGGTTGACGAGGCCAAGTGTGTAAGGAAGAAAAAAAACGGGTTTAAGCTGCTTGGAGAGGACCAGAGTGATTGGACGAATAATACCTTTAAATGGACACCAATTATGTCCAAACCTTTAAGTAGTGGAGTATGTCTATCTTTGTTAAGCACAAATGGCTAGGAGACACATTTAGCGTCTATGAAAAAGTATTTTATATTTCATTCCAATCATGTTACCAGTTGTTTTTTAAACCCATGTTCACATAAAGCGCTTACATGTGTCAAAAACATTGACTGTATGTGAGAATTGGACTGAGTGAATGTTAGAAAATGGTTTACTCTTGGCTTCAATAAAATGAATCAATTCAGTCACCATTTTTTCGCTACATAAACACCATCATTCTGGAGCCAGATGACGCCAGCAAGCAGTGATTGGTCTGAGTCAACGTTTCTATGGCAACCACTGTCGCTAATCAAGAGTTAGCTTGTTGGAGGTCCACACCCCCACAATTTGAAAGTGGCCTACATAAAAATCTGTTAAAGGTTTCGAACATTTGAAACGGGACCACATACCTTTATTAAGGCGTCTGATTAGTCAGTTTATAACTAACTTGTACTACAAAAACAATATGAAAAAAAAAT
Organism: Oryzias latipes; assembly: GCF_053564925.1. NCBI lineage: Eukaryota > Metazoa > Chordata > Actinopteri > Beloniformes > Adrianichthyidae > Oryzias > Oryzias latipes. The sequence goes on along the minus strand of NC_136256.1, from coordinate 12,163,501 downwards.
TAGGATTGTAAAAAATATGTTAAGAAAAAGGTATCAGAACACGAATGGTTTATTTGGTTTATTTGTCTATAGAAGTTAATGGGATTTTGGCTTCTTGGAACCAACAAATACACCCTGTTTGGAAAACGAGGGGGGAGGGGTTACTCAGTCCAGTTCTCTTATACAGTCAATGGTCAAAATAAACATGCATATTATTTTCTTTGACAAATATTAACTTTCTGAATCAAAACCTGTCCTTAACCACTCTTGATGCTAAGCTGACCAGCATTTCTGTTTTTATTTGTAATAATCTGGTCTCAGAATTTGTGTTTGCTTATTGATTTAAGGAGCTTTCTTAGTTTACTCACTGACTCTCTGAAGGAGGTGGCTAGAGCTACAGCTAAAGATTTTGCACGTGGGAAAAAAGAGGTTCAGTCCTTTCCTTTTTAGACTGTTAAATGGTGAATATACTATTGCAGTTTCAAGTAACATTTTAAAAAGTTAACTAACACGCTTACATGTTGCATACATAAACGGTGCCACATCCCCGTGTTTGTGCAGCGTAACGATGGCATCTAATTAGCATGAACAGTGAGGAACCAGTGAGATGAAAAGCTAGTCAAATGCACACTGTAGAAAAAGATGTTAATCAACAGCGCAGAACTTCTGTTGAACTGATATTTGTTTCAAAACATCTTGTAAAGGGTGGATCTCATGGAGCGTGAATTCTGACATATACTTGAAGGCAGAATTGTGAGAGAAAATACAAATTGGTAACAACTTTTTGGTGTATAAAAACTGGAAGAACTCAGATTTTTTGGCTAAAGTTCTCTTGGCTTTCATGTAAAACAAATTTGGTACACTTGTATATCAGCTTTTATGTCCTTTCATTGGTTACCAACCATCATAGGACCATTCTACCTCACATTTCTCAAATCACTGACACACAATATTTAACAGTTTGTTCTTTGATTTGACAATTTAAAAAAAGGGAAGATCTGTCAATTTTTAACCTGTTTAATGTATCAAAGACACAAAAAGAAAACTCTATAAGCAATAGGAGGAAACTGACAACTGCCATGAAGGTTTTCTAGACACGCACGGGCCTTTTATGAATTTGCAGTTTACTACCAACAGGTCTACCAAACAGCCCTTTTCTTTAGTCCTCTGTTCTGACTTATAGACCCTACCAGTTGATGCAGGTGACTGTCCTCAAGTCTGGTTATTTTGCAACTTTCTTTTGCATGCACAGGATGGGCAATAATAGCCTATCGATCCACCAGCAGGATGACATGATCCAAAAGAATAAAGAATAAGATACTTGGATAGATGTTTGACAAGCACAGGTTTGTCATAATTTGGGGATTGGTTGTAAAACTGGGGTTTGGCTCAGTAGAAGCACCTTTAATTTGATGACCAAAGGAAATAACTTGGTGGGAAATCATTTTGCTAATTGGTGCACTATACTTGCTTCTCATTCAGCTTGATGGGCAATTGAGTTATGTTTCCCTATGTAACATTCCAAAAAATCAAACAAAACACATACATGTGTGAACATGAAGCCAAAATAAAAATAGAAGCCTCAGTAGTTGACCCCCCCACTAAAGCCCCAGTTGAAGCCCATGTTGCCGATAGGAGCCTGGTTAGCACCTTGGGTGGAAGCTCTGCCCCTCGATGAATAAATGTGTACATAAATATATATACATATCTTAATTATATCTTAATTTTGGAAGGATTTTGGGTGATTTTTTATTTTTGGTCATATTGTCTTAAGTTATGTTTTTGTCTCAAGCATCTTCTGCACACAGACTGTTTGTCTTGATTGTACTCAGTCTACAGTGGTTTAGTTCACTTTTCGCTGTCTTGCTGTTTTGATTTTTTTATCTTTACACCGTTCTGCATTCTGATTGCCTGTAGGCTATTGTCAATCAATCCCCTCCATGTCATGTAAACGATGGCAAATGCATGCACTTTACCAAATTTACATAAATCTTCAATCGCGGTTAGATCATTGTCTTTATTCTACAATACTGGAGTTATTTTTCTACAAAGGTTTGAACTTTGAGAGTTTGAATCACAGGGAAAAGAGTGAAAATGTTTATGTTTGAGAATGTATTGTACAAAACCATTTTTGGAACCCAACTACCGCGACAAACTACAGCCCACTGTCTGTAAATCCATGGTTTTTCAGCTTGTTATTGTGATCTCATCTTTTGAGCCTGTTTTTTTTGTTTGTTAGTTTGTTTCTCCCTTGTATTATGGTTTTGTCTTGTTAAAGTTGGGATTTTTGATGTCAAGTTCCTCGAATATTAGTTTTGGCCAGAACCCCAGCCTCCTCCAGTATGGATCCTACACCAGCCATTCCTCACAAGCTGTATAAATGTCAACTAAACTGGAGTCATTTAGACCCTTTGAATGCATGGTCATCTATTTTGAGTTGTGTAGGCAGACTTTTCTCTGTAAAGGTGACTTTTACTGTCATGTGGCATAATAAGACAAACAAATCCACAACATCCACTCATGTTTTTCTTTTGTATGTCACCTTAAAAATGATCATTTTAATTTCCTAAAAAATTCTGTGAATGACCCAAATACTTGAAATGGTGACATAAATATTTTGAACATTATCTGATGGAGGAGGAATAACAAATACAAGTTTAAAAGTGACAAAATTTTAAAGTAATTTCCGTGTTTTCTGCACATTGGATTATATGGCATCAATGAATGTTCTAGTTTTGGTCTAGTATTTTTGGTGGTTTGAGGGCTGACTTATTGACATTTAGGTTTCTTTCTTCTTTTTTTTGCTGTCCTCTGCACCCCTAGACATAAGTTGCATAACAGCACCAAACTTTAAGGTGCATTAAGTCAGTCTAAAGAGTCACAGATAAGTCAATCAGTCAGACTTTATTAACTGCGTTAACCCTTGTGCTATCATAGATGACCCCACCCTTACATTGACGTGTTCTCCCTACCATGACAAAGGTGGATAAAGGTGAAGAGGATTTCATTTAATCCATGGACACCAGTTAAGATCACAGATCACTGAAGAAAAAAGGTTCAGCACACTATCTAGTGGGTCTAGATGACCCAACTCCTAATGTTAACGTGCCTGGGATAGCACAAGGGGTAACAGTAATTCTGGAATTTATAGCACGCCACACTTTGGCCACAATAAACGTGTTAGCTGTGTTAGTGTATTCAAAATACCTGTAACTCGCAACCTTGTTTGCAACACGCAAAAAAAACCAGACTGATACCGCTAAAACAAACGTTACTGTGACTACGCTAACTCCCAACCATGTTAGAAAAACGGGAAATACAGTATCTAAAAAAGAAAAAAAATACATACAGTATGTATATAGATTTTTAAAGGACTAGTATGTGCCGGAAGTCAAGGTTAAAAATATCTTTTAGTTCTATAATAAAGAAATGTTCATGCAGTATTTCAATCGCTATTCCTTAATTCATTAGGTTATCTTTCTCCTCTGTTGTCATGGTATTCCCAGCGTGCTGCATTACCTTCCCCAGACCGTGACTCCTGTTCTCCGGGTAAGCTGTTCACCTGCTGGGAAGGGTGACGACCACAAGCCTCGCCATAATCCAGCTCATTTCCTCAAACAACAGGGTGCACTGATGAGAAACTCCAATTATTTTCATAATTGGATGTGTTAGTGCTTCTGTGTAGGCTAACCCTTTACTCAGCCTCCAGCCAAAAGTTTCAATACTTCCTGTTCTTACATAGGAATGGGTTAGTTATCTCGGGAGACAGTTACCACCAGTGTAATCAATTCTGCTGCCCCTCTGGAGCTGGAATAAGCCCCCCTCCTCATATACAGACCTTTTCCAAAAAAATTAGAATATCATGGAAAAGTATATTCATTTCCATAATTCCATTCCAAAAATTAAACATCTTTTAAGGATACGGATTCGCGCCCACTGTTTAATTGATTCTAAGTATGTATTTGTTTATTTTTAACTATTTTTCACTCCCCAAAACAGGATTTCAGAAAATTAGATTAATGTGGAGAAACCACTGTTTACTTCAAAGTTTTTACATAGAAAATAAAGATGGAGATTCTGATCACGTCAAATCAACCAAAATAAAGCATTTTCTAAGCTCATCTTCAACCCTTCAATTGTAGGACAGGGCGTCAGGTCTTGCTGAGGATGAAATCTGCGTCTCCATCCAGATCCTCAGCAGACGGAATTACGAAGTCCTCTGGAACATTCTGCTAGACTGTTGCAGTGATTTAGGATTAAAGAAAGCAGAGTTTACCTACACCAACACTGGACATTGCAGCCCAGATCATGACTGACTGTGGAGATTTTACACTGGAATTCAAGCAGCTTGGGTTCTGCTCTTCACCAGTCTTTCTCCAAACGTTTGGACCTTGATTTCCAAATGAAAGGCACACTTTCCTTTCATCAGAAAACAGGACCTTGGACCACTGGCCAACAGTCCAGTTCTTCTTCTTGGCCAATTTGAGACTGTTAATCCACTAAAGCCCACAGTCGTCTTTTCAGCTGGTGCATCTTCTCCTGCCACATTTTGCTTTACACTTTCAGTTGATCTGGACACAGCGTTATAGGAACAGCCAGCCTCCTTAGCTATGGACTTTGGAGGCGTACCCAGACTATGGAGGGGATCCATTAGGATCTTCTGGCTAGTTGTCAAGTCTGAAGTCTCATATTGAACCAAACTGAGACAATTGAACCAAACTGAACCAATTTATTGACATATGGGGGAACCTGTGCTTTGAGTTTAGTAGATGATTAGTTGGTAAAACTGAGTTTAAGCTTTTATGCTTTCAAAACTGTGCAGACTTCTTTATAATATTCTATTTTGTCTGAAATTCTGTTTTTGTGGGTTTTATGAGCTTTAAACCCAATTAATGTAAAAATAAACAAATAAATACTTGAAATCGGTAACACAGTGAGAGCTGAATCTATATTCTATGAAATTTTCATTATTTTGAATGGAATTATGAAAATAATTCCACTTTTCCATGATATTCCAATATTTTTGGAGAGAACATGTCAGGCTGAGCCCCTCCCAAAGGCCAACCAACCAAACATTTTCTCAATTCAGAAAAATCTTAAATATAAAAAAATATATATATACATATTTTTTTAACAACATTTTAACTTTCGAAAAACAAAAACAAGTTTAATTTGTAAACATAAAAATAATTTAGACAGAGAATAAAAAAACAAACCATTTAGACATGTGATGTCACTTCCTGTTTCCAGGTGTGAACAGATATGTATGATGATGTGTGCAACTCTCCAGTTTGAACCTTTGATGGTGAGTACAGTTCTATTTAAAACCATGTGTGCACCCTTAGAATCAAACCAAATTGACTAAACAGTGTGGTGAAATGCGAGTGATGCAATTGTGTGCGTACATGACAAAAAAAAAAAAAACTCAGGCCAGCATTCAGGTGCTGTCCTGCAATTTTTGTTGTTGCTTTTCACAATTAATCTTTAGATGTTTAACAGATTTGTTTCCTGCACGACTACAATCATTTTTTTATATATCCATTTTAAAAAATATCTTTGAATGAAATGCATTGTCTTTACATTTGGAGTCAACAATCCCAATAAACTAAATTTCATTTGGGGTATTTTGAGAGTTTTGGTTGTTTACATTGGTCCATCAAATTTTTGGCACAGTGCAGGCAAATCCACAAGCTTGGTATGTTTTTCTTTATGCAACTTTTTAAATGTATTTCCTTCCTCTTTAAGAAAACCATCCATGATTCCAGTTGGTGCCTGCTGATTAAAAAGTTTTTCTTTAGTGGCTAGAGCAATATGAAACAGTAAGTTATCTTCAATCCAGAGTGAATTAAACACAATCATTTCTTTTGCCTGGAGAGAATTGCAGCATGACGGCATATCGCAGCATGTTCAGCCCAGACTCTAGTGGTCCCTGGAACAAATGTGACAACTGAAGCCGAAGTCTTGCTTTTCTTTCTGGAGGCATGCTAGTCTTCCCAGAAGTCAGCATGACCAAAAGGGTCCTGGTGAAGTGAGCTGGGGAGAGATCAGCAGCAGATGAGTCCTTAGACCAATTTGTCTGGAGGGAGCTGGAGGCAGCTCAAAGCTCCCCCCACACCCCTGCCGTGTGAGAGCACAGGAAGGGCTTAGACGTGGCCAGACCCGGGGCAATCAGACACACACTGCCCCATTGAATAAGATCAAATATAGCTAATTTAGATAGTTTTCAGTACTCCCTCCATAAGAACCAGAAGCAAACTTTTAACATTAATTTTTAGTTTTTTTTCAGTTGTTGACTGAAAACTGATCATATTTTCCATGGTTTGTTGACAAAAATCAAATTGTGTATGTTTTGTTTTTGTAATTTGAAAAGCAAAAAATCCATTCAAACAGCATTTGTGTAAATCTGTTGCACTTGAGATGCACATTTGAATCTTATAAAGCCTTAGCCACAACTGTCCTTACAGGTCAATATGAGCTGTCTGTGGATGAAAAATGGGCAAACTTGTACGTGGTACGCAGCTGGTTCGCACAAAATAGCAAGGTTGTAGACCACTCAGTGAACCTGTGAGCGAAAATATTCATGCACATTTTTTCCTACGGCCATGTTGCAGGTGACAGGTCTTAGGAACACTTGTATAACACTGAGTATGGGTGAAGTTTCTCAACGGCCTTGAATCCAAGTGATACACGAATTATACCATTAGTGTCTAATTGTATCTTTTGAATACCGCCTGCAGCTAATGCACATGGTCAGTAAGGAGCCAGTGTGCGCACTTCAATAATGTCTAGAATATGGTGTTAGGGCATCAGCCATACATCATAGGCGCGTATCACTTACCCTATTCTTACAAATACTTTACAATATCCTTATCACATGGACATTAACCGAATGTTCCACTTTCATAACCTCCCTTTTGGTGCCGTACAAGCCTTGTAGTTAAAAGGAACTACAAGAGATGCAGCCTCAACTGTCAATGACCTTTAACTGGCCCGGAGTACTCAAAAACCGGTAATGCCCGTTCTGACCCGTGACTAAGGCATTACCAACAATGAGTAAGGTAACATACCACGTCAATGGTACACTACATTTACTCCTTGAGCCATCTGTATGAGCCACAAGAGAATAGCAAGACGGACCTAAAGCTACTTCTCTCGATCAACCCAATACATGACTATGACTTAAGCCATAGTAACATATGCACGCGACTATGGCTTAAGTCCTAGCAGCATCAACTCCCATCTCCTTTGAGATGAGATTTTCCTAATACTCTTATTTTCCCATTTTTGCTTTCCTTTTCATGATCCATTTCCATATTTCTGGGTTGTTGTTTTTTTTTATCTGAGGAACGTGTGTCCTGTTAGTTGAAGACAGAAACTGCTTTGCATTTGCTCACATACACAGAGCATAAATATTGGATTATGTAAACGAATCCGAGGCGCTCATTCCTGAGCGATATCAGCGGGTTGGCCCCGCCATACCAGCAGGAATGCCACAGTCGCAATCTTTTTTGCTGGAGACTCAACACATTCAAAGAAAGGAAGGAAGGAAGGAGACAGGAAAAGATGGGCCAAGAAAGGGATAGTGAGAGTCAAATGGAGGTTTAATCCTCTCTGAGTGTTATCTCACAGGTGTTTTGCAGACCGCTGTCTCTTTGAAAAGAGGCCAGCCTTTCATGTGCCAAAAGACCCAAGTCTTTTGACATAAACAAAAGGAGTGTAAGGAAAAATTGATACATGTATCGATTTAAAATGTTGTCAAGACAATGTTTAATTATTTATGAGTGTCCTTCAGTGTTCGAGTGTTGTTTTTCAATTAAACCCCCGACAGCTAGTTGGCAGCACAGCACATTGAGCATCTTTGAGCAGCTCTACACCGCACCAAAACTACAAGATCTCGCGAGAATCAGCTTGTGTAAAATGTTCAGTTGACATCAAAGTTTTTGTTGTAATGTTCTACTTAGTTTTTGCTTGGGATGGGTACCGAACCAAAAACTCTGTGCCACGTTGCTTCCAGTACCATATAAAAATGTGGCTTCAGATGCTTTTACACCTGACACTTGAAATGTATTACGATACATATCGTATCATGTGATGGTATCGTGATATATATTGTATCGTCAGACTATTGCCAACACTCACCCCTAGTAAACAGTTCACAGCTCCACTTTTGATGTCTCCCCAAAGATCCAAACAAAATAAAATGTTTACATATTTTCTATTTTCCATCGATGATTGGTCTATTTTAACATGTCATATATTAGGCGCACCGGACTATAAGGTGCATTAAGTGAGACAAATAAATGAAAGAAAAGTCTGTCAGTCAGATTTTAACTGTGTTCAGAGTAACTATAAAACTTGATTGTACTATGCTACATGTTAGTCACATTAGAAGACCTTACGTATTCAGAATTCCTGTAACTCCTAACCTTGTTTGCAACACATAAGGAGATTGATACAGCTAAAAAATTTTTTACCGTGACTACGCTAACTCCAAATGTCTTTAGTAACGCATTCACACAAGCCGGGTTAGCATATTCACAATATCTGCAACTATGCTGACTCCCAACCTTGCTGGTCAGATGAAAGAAAACACATTCTGACACCGTTACACCTTAGCCTCGTTGGCGTAGTGACAATACCAGTTACTCCCAACCTGATTTGTAACACGTACAATTACAAATTGAAACTACTTAAATAAACATTATTGTGACTACGCTAACTCACAACTTCTTAAGTTGTGCAAAAAAAAAAAAAAACACAGTCCCACACAGTACAATTTAGCCGCATTAGCGTTAAGCGTGATAATGTATTCACAATACTTGTACTTGTACACTCCCAATGCTATTGGTAATGTAAAAAAAACAAAGTCGGACACTGCTACACGTTAGCCATGTAAGCAGATTGAAAATGACATCCAATCATATTTGGAGCTAAATTAATCTATGTATAAAGTGCTCCAGATTACAAAGTGCACGGTCGTTTACAAACACTTTATTTAGCAATAGAAGAAAAGCGGTCAAAAAACTTTTTTTTTGTTTTTTTAAACTTGAGCTGTCATTATCCTTAAACAGGTAATCATGTCACATAATGAGCTGTGCTAAAAGCTGCAAAGAGTTCTCTAAAGTAATTTGAATTGACGTTGTTTTACCTCCTACAATTAGCTCACAGCAGCAAGGCCCCGCACGCGTCTAGAGTTACATTGCCCTCTGGTTTTTTTTTTAGCCACATGTTCCTGACTCGATTAGGATCGAGTCCTAAATCGGCCACATTGGGGGGGGGGGAAAGTTCAAAAGAGAGTGCCCCCCCCCCCCCCCCCCCCATGCAGAGTATTGAGTGTTGCTGGGTTTCTATGACCCAGAGCATCACCGCACTCCAGAGATGGTAGATAGCCTGGCAGCATTTGCCCCCCTCCCCCCGGGGAGAATGTGCTGTTTTATTGCCCCCGCTCAGAGCGGAGTTGACCTAACGTAATACAGCAGTTAGCATCAATAAGAGGAAAGGCCCCCCCTCTTTCCTGATTAATCTGTAGTATGTGTTTCTGAACGGCAGCAAAGTGCTCATGTTCCATATTTTCTAATGGTTATGGGCAGAGTCATTTAGAATGCTGCTGAGGGAGCCATTTGTCAGGATGTTACATGGCTGCAAAAAGCTCAGGCACGCCGCTTTATCGAGCAAAGCGTGAGAGCCAGAAAGAGGAAGTAGAAAACAGCGTTTATGAGTAAAGGTGGGCTCATTCTGTCAGATTTGACAGTTAAATATAGATTTCTGAAAGTTTGTCCTTCAGGGGAACTTTGGTTCTGCGGTTTCCGAGCTATGGGCTATAACCAAAATGGCGTTTAGCACCTCTCAGCGGGTAACGGCTGAGTCATTCTGGCCACAGCGTGGGGCGCACATTATATCCAAGGGAGAGAGGGCCATTCAGGGTTTTTCTTGACTCCCCGCGGCCAGGCATTATGGGAAACAAACATGGAGGCTGAATGAAACGGGCCGCGGCGAGGGGCACTTCTTTTCATCGCACTATAAATCTCACACAGCCACTCTGGCGTCTTGGCACAATACCCAAATTCAATGTGGCATTTCATAAGCGTGCTCTTCTCATGCTACTGAAACTGTGCCGGTTCTGCTAAAGAGAACAGCTCTGCCTGTTTGAAAGTTGTTTGGGAGTTATACATATTAATCACTGCTTGACATTTTTTTTCTGTACGATGCGCCAGAAAGGCACCGGTGACGATGTGAGCAGTGGTTTGGGATGTGCCAAGATCAATGTTGTCACATTAAAAGCAATGTGATGTCAAAAAAGGTAAACAAGGTTATGTAAAAGATGTAAATTTGACTTTATTTTCAGTTGTGGCACACATCCCAGTGGGAGCCACAAAGTCTTATTTCACTCTTTATAACATCATTAAATGCATGTAATTGTTACTTTTATGATAAATGTATAAAAACTATTGATTTTTTGGCCTAAATAAACTTATGGAAAAAAATTTAAACATAAGAAATAGTAAATAATTTTTTACACAGATTTACATGATGTCTTTACGAAATAAAACACCCTGTACAACATAGGATTATCTCAATGTGGCAAATAATAGGTAGTGTGATGTCAACAGTGACAAAAATACAGAGTTTTGCAAATCTAGTGAAGTAAAAGTAAAAAAAGAGCTTGAGATTAAGATACCTGTATTAGGTAGTATATTTTCATTTTAAAATGTTTACAAGTAGGTGGTTTAGTTTGGATTATTAAGGAAAACCAAGAAAATGAGGCAGCTGTGATGCATTTATGAAGAAGATCACGCACCACTGTGAGGAGTTATGAGCCGTCACACCACATGTTGAGCTTCTGCATCACATTGAGGAATCAAATTAAGGTTTAAAGTGAAAAAAAGATGATAAAAAATGCAAAATAATTGGAAACACGATTTTTTGTTCAATGTTGTCCATGAAGCAAAAAAAAAGGTCTAATCTTAATGTATTGCTGTGAAATTCTAGCAACTCATTTATAAAATTTCCAATCTTTTCTGAAATTTGTATTATTAAAATTCCTTCTAGCACATGTAGAGGTAATGTGGGTCTTTCGAAACCTCTGTAACCGATGCTTATTTCCACCCTTGAGACTTGAGGTGTACTGCAGGAATTGCTCTTCCTTCAAAATGAAAATCGTCTCAAAGTGCTAATTCCATTAAACGAAATCAAAACAACAAATATTTGAAATATTTTACCACCCCTAAAAAATTGCAAAAGCCCTACTTAGTGCCCTAGCTGGGGGATTAGGGGAAATTTCAGACACAAAATAAAATTGGGGGTCTTAAGATGACAGCAATTGAATAAGGAAGATTTTTTTCACCCATAATTCAAAGTGATATTCAATTGTCAAACGGCAATTGAATTTGCAATTAGACTATTCTAAAATACATTTTCCTTAAAAAAAATGCATTTTCAAATTGCATGATCAAATTCCGCAATCCATTTTTTTTCCAAACCCACTTTAACCCTTTCAGGGTGTTTTTGGAGTGTTCAAAGAAACCGGAGAGCCTGGAGAAAATCCACGCATGCACGAGCAGAACATGCAAACTCCACACAGAAAAGACCCAGCCGGGGTTTGAACCATCTCACTGTGAGGCTGAGAGTGCTAACCACTGTTCCATCGTGCAACCCTGCATGATCAAGTTACAAATTTAATTGTCAATTGATAATTATATGTCACTTTGCATTATAGGTGGAAAAAAAAATTAAATTAAAATTTAAATAGGTGCTTTTCAACATTTCTAGTCTAAAAATAACTATGTTGGATTTCTATTTTTCTATCATTACCATACTGAGTCCGGCACAAAGCCTGGAATGCAGATAAACAAATGTCTGAATTTAAAGGACGGACTTTGATTGTCATTGGCTGTAAAAAATGGAGCCTTTTAGCTTTTGGCTCAGAATGAAGACCAATTGATGAGTGACGTGTTGTGAAGAAACAGAATCCCAGCATCTGAAGACGTGGTAGATCTTCTTTATTGAAATTGCACCAAAGCTTCACAACAACAAAAAAGACCTAAAACGTGTTTACCAAAGTTTCTGCACTACAGGCAAAACAGATTATGTAAGGGTTAATGGCCGACGAAGTTTTTGACAGTTTTTAGTGCTTTACACTTGTTGTTTGTTCGGTTAGGATGGCTTTTTTCACAAAAAACAGACTATTTGTTACGTGGTGCTTTGCGTTGTTACAGTAACATGACAACATGACGCCGCTTAGCCAGCCGAGCCGGCACCGACCTCGACTGCAGCGGTAAAGGCTAGTGATATGTATGCTGATCGCCACAATGGGTCAAATAAAACATCAGTTCAGAGAGAAAAGTTCACCTCTCACCGCTTGTATGAAGTAAAAGTTTGTTTTAAAGAAGCCAACGCAGTGACATCGAACATTTAAGCGATGTGACCGGAACTTCTATGCAATTTAAACAACTAAAAGATGAAGTCTGCAGTGCGTATTGCAGTCGGTTGCACACCACTTCCATGTTATTTAGAAAAAAATGCTGGTACATTTTAAAATGCTTACTCGTTTCTGCAGCTGACCTATAGAGAATTTAGCTTCTGGGCAATCTAAAAAACCCTGTAAGTTGTGTCTTTACTGATATTTAATGCAGGAACCTGTATATCAGTCAGTGCAGAGAGCAGGGAATGGAGAGATTTGCAGTCTACAACAGACGGAGAGGGATTTAGGAATTTGTTTTGAAGCCAGAGGCTGGGGAAGTAGGAAAAATAACAGAATTAGATTGAGGACGATGATTGACAGACAACCAGGGGAGGATCATACTGTACTGCATTTGATAGAAAATAATAACACATTCAAGTGAACAAAAAGGGCAAATTTGACATTTCGGTGGTGTGAGGGACGGAGGCCCCAGAACAGGTTGTACGCCCTGAAGCCCAAACCCCACCTGCCCCCCCCCCCCATATTTCACAATCTCACCTTCCATCAGCGAAAACAGGTTCATACATCTCCCCCACCGTCGCCTCTTTCCATTATCTGTACTCAGGCTGGCAGAGTCAATAGGATTCTGAAAACATTGCGTTTGTCCAAGCAGAAAATGTGCTCAGGACTCAGAGCTGCTTTGGTTTGAAGAGAAGCTGGGGTTCTGCTCCATGGGAGGCCATCATGGGAGCCGAGATGAACCGAACTGAGACCTATTGATCACCATGAAGAGCTGAAAACACAAGAGCTGATCATTTTCTGACATTTGAGAAGGAGTTTAAAAACCTTACAAACACCCTCCATACTCCATATCTTCTCTAGTTATCTATAGTACAGTACTAACAGGATTCTGTTCATTCATTCATTTTTACTCTTTTCTTTCTAGTCAGGAGTTTCCAAAAACTGACAGTAAATCTCAAGGAAAAAGTTTTAATAAATTTCAAGTTCTAATAAACAATCCATGAATACAAATGTTTTATATAATTATTAATATATTACTAAAATACATACATCAGACGAAATAACTTTAAAAAATGTCTTAATGTGAGAAATATAAAATCAAAAGTCCTGATCCCTTTTTTTCTGGAAGTCATATTTTATTTCATATTATTAAGGTAATTTAACTGAAAATTATTAAAGATTAAGTGGTTTATTTCAAGCAATCAAAACAAAAAATACATAAAACTGACAAAGAAATATATATACAAATTAAATGTATTTAGGATAATTAGTCATTGATTGTAAAAGTTAAAAAGAACTAAAAGTATTATAAAAAAGGGAGAAGCAGATGTATTTAACTCCACACCTGCTTTGTTCTTTTTTATTATTAAACAATAGTAACATTTAAAGTTCATAGGGATTTTTGGCAAGTTAGGGGCAGTTGTGAAACTTTATTTAAACCTTTATGTTAGTCAGGATTTGATCTTCAATATGCAAAATAATGGTTTTGCATTTGTCCAGTGTTTCATGGATGGTAATCATGACATACATCAGTTTAACTCCTTTTAAAACCTTTGCTCTATAGTGTTTTTGCTTTTATTCAACAAAGGCATTGGTTAAATAAAAGTCTAGATACAAAAGTTTTGTATCTAATTTCAGGTGCACTCCACAACATTTAAAATTGTGTTTTTAACATGTTCCTGTTGCATTTCTTTGATGATAGAGGATGTATATAAAGAAAATTAAGCTCAAAATTCCATTTCTTAGTATTTCTTGATTCAAATAGTTGTAAATCAGGTTCAGACACAAAAATGCAGTTTGAAAAAGATCGTATTTGTGATGTAAAAATACATTGTGTGGGCCACAAGCTCCGTGCTCTGCTTCATTTTAAAGCATCCACTTTAGGTCATTATTGAGAAGGCAATGCTCCTGGTAAAATAAAGGTTAGATAAATAAACTAAAATTCCCTGCCTGATCTGGTATCTGGTTTTAAACTATATGGCTGGAAAGCTCTGATATTGCTCGCCATTTTTGTTGCACCACTAATAGGTTAGGGTTGTAACGGGGCTGTAAGATAGTGGGAGAGGTTGTACAGATAGTTGACAGGAAGAAGGAGGGAGCTTTTAGCTTAGAGGCAAATTTCTAATAGACTACTGTCGTTTTGCAGAAACTATGTCCTAGAAAAAGACCCAGGGGTTTTTGATTTAGCCTAAACCGTGATGATCATAATTAAAGGACCAGTGGGAACACATTTAAGATGGATCAAAAGATGTTCAGAGTGGGTCCTTAAATATTCTAAAATATATACAACAGCTTTAAAGATGTATAACAAACAACAAATACAAACCTAGAAATGTTGAAACAGATTTTCTTTAATGGAATCTATGGAAATAGACCTGTCTGATAATAAGGCTTTACTAAAAATCTAGTATTTAACTTTTACAAATAGAATATGATCTTGCAGGGTCACTGAGTTCATCATCTTGGAAGGTTTAGGCTCTGCCTCAGATATTTTAAATGAGAGAGGAGAAATCAGGAGCAGATGGGCCAGTAATTTCCTGCTCACCTGTCTCCATTTTTGTCAGTTAACTAAAGTATTCGGACACAGTCTGCCAAAAAGTCAGAGAGAATAAAAAGAAAAGGACTTTGGTTGGGGTTGAGAAAATATCACAAATTAAACAGAAGTGCCACATAAAATACTTAATCAATAGAGGTTTGTTTGACTGAACAAAGAAAAATTAAAATCCCAGTTTGTGTCTATAAACCAAACCAAATTTTCCATTTTATAATTTTTATTTATAGTTTGTGCCACAAGCAAACACATGATTTACTTCCAGCAGAGGTTTTTGGCTCAGACTGAATCTGCTTTTGTTCCCGGAATGAATACCGACCTTAACATTAAATACTTGTGCTTTCATGGCTTTGATGTCTTAAATTTTCAAAGATGTCAAATCAAATTTTACCATCTGTTTTATTTTGTGAAACGCTGTGGATGAATTTCTTTGTACTGTGTTAAATATAATCCACGAAGTTGTTAGGTTTTAAGTCTTTCGACAAGTGAACTCTGAAGACACAAAGCCTTGGATTGGGTTAGAGCAGTGGTCCCTAACCTTATTTAGACTTTTACCTCAGACCATATTATCACGGCCCATACCAAGCTCAAGTTGGCTGATGGATTTTTTGCGTCCAGATTACCTTAACCTTTTAGGTAAACATTAATCTTCTTCCTTTCTAAAATATCTAAAGTCGGTTTAAACTTTCTTTGTTCGCTAGATTTTGTGTAGGAACCATTAAAGTGTGATAAAATGTGATTTTATGTTATTATTTTTTTCCTATTAAAGGTTAAGCTGGAAGCTAAAAACCGGGAATAAATTCTGCTTAGTCTGACTTTAAAGGTGCTGTAGGAAAATTGACAAAGTAAAAGGCTAAAATCTAAGCCATACTAGTCGTTCCTGCAGTGTGAGTTCTGGCTCCTTACTGATGCTGAACACATCTGTAAAGAGTGATACACAAGTACCTGTGAAGCTACATTCACACCAGGCGTGTGTTGTGCATACTATGAACACACATTCAGCCTGTGGTGTTTGACGGCAGAGAGGGGCGTCTTTTTCTCTGTATTCTACTGTTTACTAGCGCACGTCCGCCACCTACGGGTGGGAGGGACTAAATGCCAAAGCAGTGAAAATCCCACAAATCTTGCTTCAGGCTTTTTTCCTTTCACAGCTCTTTTCTAGTATATGAAAGACTTGGTGTCATAAGTCTTCATAAGTCAGTCAAAAGTTCAATTGGTTGAACTTCAAGCACCTGATCAATAAACGCAGGATTTAAACGTACATACGAACCCAAGATTGAACTTATAAAACCGTAGCAACTGCGTCCAGAAGTCCAATATATATATATATATATATATATATATATATATATATATATATATATATATATATATATATATATATATATATATGTATATATATATATGTATGCATGTATGTATGTATGTATGTATGTATGTATGTATGTATGTATGTATGTATGTATGTATGTATGTATGTATGTATGTATGTATGTATGTATGTATGTATGTATGTATATATGTATATATGTATATGTCCTCTTATTTCATACATGTTGCACTTTTGAAGAGTTGATATTTCTCTGGTAAATATATCCATGTAAGTTTAGTGTCAAAAGGCAGCAGCAGACGAATTTTCCAACTCCTTCTCTGTAATATTACAGGAAACTGTATCACTTCTTGAGCTTTAAATTGCTACCTCCACATCCCCCCCCCCCCCCCCCACTCCCCACTCCTACCCCAGCCCGTCTCTCATGGTGATTGCCTTCGGTTGCTATCTCTGGGTAGCAGTTCTGTTTGTGCGATGTCTCCGTATGTCAGAGAGAGTGGCCTGTTAATTTTATGATCTGTCACACGTCTGCTTCACCGCGACTGGCTCTGGACTTTCTTATCGCTCCGTTCATTCCTGTCCACCGCTGCCAGACGGGAGTCCCATCACATATCAGGGAGGCAGAGCTGAATTGGTTTTCACATGCTATCAAGAATGGGGCGGCTCATGTGGGAGAGTACATTTTTATTTTTTTAATTTTTTACTACATTATTTTGCATTTAGGAGCGATAAACCGGATCAGCAATGTCAAATGCAGCTATTTCCCAATAAACGTTAATGGCATGAAATTGCACATTTCTGCTGCATAATCTAAACTTGCATTTGCGACGGAAGGAGGCCTGACGGTTCAGTTGCAGCGTAGCTCAATTTAACAATGGTCCAAGGAACAATTCCTGGAATGCAATATTGCCTCTGTGGCAATGATATCCGGTTAAGCATCTTCATTCACTTCCCTCACTTTAGGTTGTGCTTTCACATGGGGGTGGGGGGGTCTCAAAACAAGCTTTCAACAGAAGGAGAAATGAGAAAATGATCTACGTGACACTTCCCAACCCTCACGGGGATCAATTCATAAAGCCAGAGGAGCTCTGTTTGAGTGTGTGTGCTTGGTGTGCACATTTTGTGGTGCGGGGTGTGTATTCTCTGCAGAGCATGCTAAAAGAAATAAAGATGGAAAAACGCTGAAAAGTCTCACAGTCTGAGCAGCGGCGGAGTGAAAATTGTCCTTACCAAAGCCTTCGATAGTCTCTGACTCACCTATGAGCCAATCACATCGGATGTTTACAATGACGTAGAAAAAAACACTGACTCCCTCATAGGTAGAGTTTTCAAAGTCTAACAGGAAGGTTTCACAAAGTTTTTAGCTTTGAAATATTTGGTTTAAAACAAACAGAAGAGATATGGTGTTTGGTATGTTGATTATGGTGTTTCCAGCCCCTCTGTAAAACATTTCATGAGGACATTGACTTTTATTTTACATCACTGAAACTAATGAAAAATAAAAATGCAAAAGCACTTTCCTCTTCTTATCTGCACCTACTATTTTATTATGTTTGTGTTTTTTCTTTATCTTTCCTTTTTTTAATGTTCTTGATGTTTTAGGGGAAAAAAGGGGGTGAGCTCCATTATTTTTTTTTGCTCTGACTGACCTGTAAAAATGGTGGATTTAGTCTTTTTAAAAGATTAAAGTGCGAGGTTTTTGGGGGGCCTGGCAGTTTTTAGACATCTTTCGGGCTGGAAAACTGTGAATCTTTCTGGCAATACAAGTTATGAAACATAATTAAAACAAATTCTTGGAATGTTGTATTTATTAAAAGTTCAACAGTTTTTCCTTTTGTTTTTTTTTAACTTTCTTTCACATTATGTTGTTTGCAGTCTTTGAGGATGTATCCAGTTTTATTTTCTACATTAATTAATCTTTTTCTAGTAAACATTAAAAAAAAGTTAGATTTCTATTTTTGTTATATTTGCCTATTCTTTTTTTTTTTTACATTTTTAGGCTCATTGTGAAATTGTTGTGTAATATTACCAAAAAAAGAAGCTGGGGTAATACTAAAAAGATAGATATCAAAGCATCTGCACACAAAAAATGTTTCAAAAACAAATTATAAGAGCTAATTGTAAAGTTGAAAAGAGTGACACCACAGATTAATATAACTTTTTAATTTTTTTTGGAAACATTTAATACAAAACCCTGTGTCTAACGGTAAAGCTGCATTAGTTTGGCTTTATTTACGCAAACCTGCTATTTACTTACATCAGAAGGAGCAGAAATTGAAGATCCGCATAAATCTCCAGAACACGGATACATCAAGTAACCCAAACTTTGAAGGGATCAGTTAGTAATCCTCTAATCTCATTTGGAATCTTAAATAAAGACGGCATGTTCGCGTCTTTTAAGTTGGACAAACAAAGAGCAGGTGGTCCGCTTTGCTATGTAAATGTGAGGGCTGCCTTCCAAAATTACATGCCGCCGCAGAAATTAGACAGCGGCCCATGTCTTGGAGGAAAAAACAAACGCCATCCAAATGCACAGAGAAACCCAAGGACTTGCACGGAAAACTATTAATCAGTGAAATGAGTGGAGATGAAGGCAAAACGGCCTGTTTGGGATAAACATGAAGTTACTTGTGGTGAATTGCAATCATCTTTTTTTCTCTCTCTTGAGCATGATACAAGGCAGAAGAAGAATCCCCATGTCTGAAGAGACTTCTCCCCCTCATTTGTTGTGCTTTGTTTATTCAAAGCTGAAGAACAGACTATATTAACCCTTTAAAGTCCACTCAGATTATCTTTTGATCTATTTTCAAAGTGTTTCTCAGTGGTTTTTTATTATAATTATTCAGTTTTTAGCAAATAAAAAAAAAACGGTGTGATTTTCTGAGACATACTTTCTGCAGAGTGGCAGAAGTTTATCACAATATCACCTCTGAGTTGTAAGCTTGTGCTGGTTTCCCATCATCCATCTGTTTACATGCTCTCCCACTAGCTTACAGCCCCTCATAGCCCCAACGTAACATTACTGGTGCAACAAAAATGGCGCTATCTTGCTATATAGGTTTGAGCCGTACGTGGATCCAGTCATCTACAAGTGGATGCATCAGAATGGAGCGAAACAGGGGACTTGTGGAGTCTACAACTTTATATGAGAAAAATGCCACAAGAACATGTTAAAAACACCATTTTCATTGAAGTGTTTCTTTCTTTTGACTACCTTCGACCCTTTTCTCGTGTGATGTAATTCCAACGAATTCTAAAAAGCTGCCTTGTGCCTATATGCAAAACAGTATGTTAGTAATGCTGCTATAGGCTGATAGGAAAAGGTACTTTTTTTCCCACGTCAGAATCAGCTGACATACTTTGATCATATAAACCAGGGGTCGGGAACCTATGGCTCGTGAGCCATATATGGCTCTTTTGATGGTCACATGTGGCTCGCAGACAAATCTTTAATTATACTTTTTTTTTTCATTAGACCAGTCCTTGTCTGCCGCGATGCGATGCCGGAGGCGCGCAGTAGTAGCGGTGCTTGGAGAACAAAATCTGCGCCAGCACTGTCAGTTTACTATTATCTATTATTTCACAGAGTTTGTACCAGCTGGAAACCTGTGAATTGCCGTGCCAAAAACTGCGCGCTCTCGTCTCTGAGAAAGAGCGCACAGTTGCGGGGACGGGATGTGTGAGGAAGAAAGCAGAGGGTGGGGGGTGAGGGTGTGTGGGCACGGCCAGTAAGGTGAATCGCGCAGGGATTGTAAAAACGTAAAACCCGCTGCCCGTCACTCACTACAGCGTGAGTGTGTGTTTGGCTCCGCGTCTGCATGTGAGCAGTCTGTCTCACATCTACAGAACATTCAGACCTACGATCACGTCTAAAGTCTCAATGCCTGCATGAAGCAGAAACTCACCACGTATAAACCAGACTAGACCATCAGCAAAACTACCACGAGAAATACTCATCATTTATTAGCAACAGAATAACAATGTTATTTAAAAGAATCCACAGACTTATTGTACTTTAAAAATGTTGAAATTAAATCAAATGCACACATTTGTGTATTTAGTTTTAAACATATTGTTGCGGTCTGAGTTGGACTGGGTGGGTGTTGGGCCGCGTTAAAAGTTCTGGAGTTTATTGAACGCATCAAGCAGAGATCTGATTGGCTCTCAGTTCTGTCGCTCAGCCTGTTGTTAGGTAGTTTGGACCAATGGGGTTCAGCTATGGGCCGAATAAGGGAAATGTGAGGGCTGACGCGGCAGTGAGCGAATATAAAGTTGGGAGACGCGCTCTCGTGTCGGCAGGAGAGATTCAGGAGTTGCTGAATTAATTCCGTTGAATTAATTACGGCGTTCGTTGCGGTCTGCAGTAACCAGAATAAAGAACATTAAGAGAGGTTAAGTCTCCGTGCCTCAGTATGGGAAAGGGACGCTACATTATTGTATGGCTCTTTCAAAATTACAAATAAAAATATGTGCCGGTTGCAGGGTTACAGTATGTCAAGGAGGCAGGCCACAAGCTCCGCCCCATTCTGATCTTGTAGACAACCATAGATTGTTTTCTGAGCTGGTATCTGGGGCAAAACTGCACGGCTGGACAGCTCCAATTTTGCTCGCCAACGCTAATGTTGGGATTAGGATGTTATCTAAATCTTATTTTAGGATGTAAACTAGAGGGAGATAGTTCAAATAAATGGATGATGGGAAGAAGAGGCGGGCTTATCTGACCCCATAGTCCCGCCCACAAGTTGGAGGGAAATTTCTAATGAATTACTGGCGCTCTGCACAAACTGTGTCCCAGAAAACAACATGTCTTTTTTATTTAGGCTAAAAACGGCATTATCATGAAGAAAAAAAACACTGGCAACACATTTACAACGCATCAAAAGATGATTGGAGTGGGTCTTTAAAAGCAGCAGACGGAAAGATGGGAGGAAAGGTGAGACCCCCCCCCATCAACTCCCACATACTGGAATTTCAGTGGGACGACTTGAGCTTTGCTTTAGTTTGCCAAGTGTTTTGTTCGGCTCCACTGTTGCCGCGCTTTTCCCCAAAGATCCTCCATCGTTTGAGTGAAACGGGATAGTGCGCCTCAATAGACACACATTTGGGAAATAATTTTTCAACTTTTCAGCAAGCATTTTAAGCACCCTGACGCTGTTCCGTGTGAATAAAAAGACCGCATTGTTCATTCCGATAGAAAAGCTCAGCGCTGCAGAGCCGGCGCCCCAAGAGGCTCCCCAACCTGGCCAGACTGAATACTGATTTCTTCACATTCCGCATGTTGCTGGATCGGATGTGAAATAGAGAGACCCCGATTTTGAAATACGCCCCCCCCCCAAAAAAAAAAC
Organism: Oryzias latipes; assembly: GCF_053564925.1. Taxonomy (NCBI): domain Eukaryota; kingdom Metazoa; phylum Chordata; class Actinopteri; order Beloniformes; family Adrianichthyidae; genus Oryzias; species Oryzias latipes. The sequence continues at coordinate 12,141,875 of NC_136256.1, read as the reverse complement.
AACAAAAAAAAAACAAAAACGCAACAGACATGGCAATTGTGAGACCGAGAAGGACCCTGGCCTTATCTGATTGTTGCATAGAGAACAGCAGCAATGACAGAAATGTCTGTGTAGTATTTCCAACACATCCTCGGACAAAGACGGATCTGTTTATTTGAGGATTCCTCTAGATCCAGGGTGGTAAACATCCTAACACAAACAAAAAAACAAGTTTCAAGCAAGACAAGCAAACATTCTTCTGTAATGAGTGAGCAGAATTCATGTGTTTGAGACCCTTATATAACAAATAGTCATTAATGAAAGGCGTCTCCAATAATCCTTCATCCTCCAGTTTCTCTGTCCTCCCTAAAGAGAAGTAAAGTAAACTTTGATAATTACTGAGATTTTATTATTTTAAAATCTTTTGTAGATTCCCCCCCCCCCCATCATTCCTGTGGTACTTTATCCCAGATGAAACAAAAATTAATATTAATATGATTACTCGATGGGCTATATAGTGGTTACCGCTTCTTGGCTCACAGTGAGAAGGCCAGCTGGGACCTCTCTGTGTGGAGTATGCATGTCCTTGTGGATTTTCCCAGGAACTCTGATTTCCTTCCATTTCAAAAACATTTTTCATAGGTTAATGGAAGATTCTAAATTGTCCCTTGGTGTGCACGGAGAGTGTGTTTGGTTTTGTGTCCCTGCAACAGACTGTTCAGGGTGTACCCCACCTTTACCCATAGTTGCTGGTATAGGCTCCGGCAACCATTTGACCCTATAAGTTATTAAAGGGAGATGGAAGATGGATGTTTACCCATATTTTCCTCTTTGCCTTTAATAGAACTCCAGCCTCACAGGTTATTAATTCCCTCAACAGGACTGAAGAGACCCTCGATACATGGTAAAAGTAGAGTTTGACTTGGAGAAGAGTGATTTTCAACTAAATATCTTTCAACAAGGTTTTGTATATTCAAAAGATAAAACAAAAATCCTTATCCTAATCCTAATCCTATCCCCTCCAACCTATCTAAATTCAATTTTGTTTACTTTTTCCAGTGAATGTCCGTAGTCTCTGATGTGGGACATCATTAACAGCAATGGGCTAAGGAGGCCACAGAGGGCCCAAACAGTTGGTTAGGTTGTTTCATCAGTCACCTGGGAAAAATTGTATCTGCTCTGTTGCTTATGGGAATAACACCATGAATTTCAACATTTTTTTAAAAATAGAAGCATATTTTTATCCTTGAAGCATGGCCGGGTTATTTGTCCTTCCAAATGGGTATTCTCAACCGGCAGCAGTGGAAGCAGTTTACATTTGGCCAGCTAAACAGTAGTGAGATTTTTGATCAAACTTAAATAAACGGTATATGATGTATACTACCTTCTTAAAAGGCCCAAAGTGCTTTACAGTGTCTGTCCCATTCATGGATGCACACATTCTTACACTGATGGTGACTGTGGAGTTTCTTACCCAATGATACTTTGACACGTGTGGACAGAGCGGGAACCGAATCTGCGATCTTCCGACTGCTCTACCTCTACACAGCGGCTGACCCTATACATACATGCAACAATATGTATGTACAATACCACATTAATACCTACCCCCTGCTTTATAAGGAAAAAAAGAGATATTTTCAACCTGGTGTGCATATGTACAATTTGTGAACATTGACATAGCAGTTGGGTAGTTTTATCCACCCTCTAGGGTTTTTGAATGCAAAAACGCCCAAGAGAAAATAGGAGTACAACAATGAACAAAGCATCCCAACCACTGCAACAGTCTTTGCCATCTATAACAGTCATGTGACACCCTTCTGCTACAAAAAAGCAATTTTATCAGAATGGCATTCAAATAAACATTGAGACATGTTGACTCCGCTGTGCACTGCTCCTCCCATGACCTCCTTTACTGTGATGACAAAATGAGAAGGACCAGCGGCAAGGAGCGTAGAGGTCGTCGTTACGCGGGGTAGGGAGTTTCGTTTGATTTGGGAGAAATAGGTTCTGCATTAATGGAGTCATTCGGCAGCCCGTCTGTGGCTTCAAAAGAGAGAAACAAAACAAAGGCTTGGGAATGATAGCCTCTAGCTCTTTCTTCACACATGCACTGTGTGATGGCTGTACAGTACATTAGTGTAAAGAGCTGTGTGCATGACATACAGGGACCTATTGTGGTATGCAAATGATGTCCTTTAGCTAAATTCCAAACATGACTCAGTTGATAGCTATTCATGGTAAACATGGTAGCCTTATAGACATGAGCCGACAAACATGTTCAAGCAATGGAATAGTATGCATTAGTTCTCTATTGTATCAAATTTCCCAATGACCTTTCACAGTCTCACTGTTTTGCAGATTTTTTTCCAGCATAAATTTACTTGCTCTTTTTTTTTCACGTCTGCCACCTAGAGTTTGAAGAGGCTTGGTGCCAAATTCTGAAGTGGTAAATAGGCCCTTTGTTTTGTTCATTGCTAGCGTTTTTTATCAATGGCGAATATGGATTACCATCATGTAAGGAGAGTAGCGTTGGTTTAAATTTATTTGAACAAAACAAATGCGTATATCGTCAGGCTCTCCGGGTTGTTAGGGTTCGTCAGATAAACCAGCTACACAGTATGAAAGGTTTTACTGCTTGCTCCATTTGTCAATACAAATTGACGTAGAGCCCGAAAATGGTCATAAAAACTTGCTTAGCCTTGCGTGAGTTGTATGAGAAAGCCTGAAACATGTTCACGTGTGTTTACATAGACTTTACATTGGAAGTGGCTGCATAACCCTTGTGCTATCCTAGGCACTTTAACGTTGGGAGTTGGGTCATCTAGACCCACTAGACAGTGCTCTGAACCTTTTTTTTCAATGATTTGTGAACCTCACTGGTGTCCATGGATTACATGAAATCTTTCCACCTTTATCCACCTTTGTCATGGTAGGGAGAACACGTCAATGTAAGGGTGGGGTCATCTAAGATAGCACAAGGGTTAAATGAATGCCGAGGGCGGAGTGAATGTAGCACGACAGTTTAAACATGAAAAATGTTGTTTGAAAGGTGTTTTAGAATCTTAAAGTAATGCCAAATCAACTTTTTGAGCTTTTAAGTGTATTACAATGTTCATTCCTCACAAAAAACAACACTAAAGTGATATTTTGATCCATTCATGCCTTTCTGAGGATTCTTCTAAAAATCTGCACTCTGAGCACCAGCCCCTCCCAATCCATAAAAATGAGTGTGTTATCACACTTTGACGTGGATAAGTGAGGAACAGACCTTCCAGGAAGAGTCTGCGCTGTACCGCCCCCAGGCTAACACACACACACACACACTTTCTCTGCTGAGCTAACGTTGATCGGCTAACGCTTTCCTTTTTCTGTATATGCACAATATGCACATCCATCTTTGCAAATGTTCTTATGTTGTTTGTTTTAATGGGCGAGACGTAGACTGGTGAGGCCGGCTCTAGGTTGACATCATGAAATGGGCGGGACGCACAAAGAGCGAAAGGTGGTCTTAGATCGAGTCGTCTTACTTCTGGGTAGGAATATTTGCTGCGAAAATACTGTATTATTTAGAACATATGGATGTAGTTTATTCTGAAAGGCCTTAGAGAAGCGTGACATAGGCCCCTTTAAAACATCCATATTCCTACTTCACAGACTTTACCTATCATGGGTTATTTTTAAAACGCTGTGAGCACCTGGATAGCTCAGTTGGCTAAGCGCAGGACACAGGGCACATAGGAAACCAGGGTTTGATTCCCAGGAGCTTCATTCAGTGTGGGTTCTTGGGCAAGACTTTTCGCGCTACCGCCTAACTATAAAGGCACAAGGGGGCTGTAGTCTGGATTCCCCTGTGCTGGTCCCCAGCCCGGATAAAATACAGGAAGATGTCTCAGGAAGAGCACCTGGTGTAAAAATCTCTGCCAAACTGTGGCGACCCATGAAGGGATATGCCGAAAAACAACATTTTCAGAATGTAACTCCTACTATAAACGAGGGATGAATGTGAAACCACATTCATATATTATTATGACAAACTGATCTTGAATTAAGAGTTTTTGGAAACTAACAAACAGGAACAGATAAGCTCTGACTGTAATCAAGCCCAAATTAGTCCAAGTCTGCAGATGCAGGTGCTGGACCCTGAGATGCAGAAGCAAGGGCTAGCAGCCGTGGCTGTATTGATTAGTTGCCACCACTTTGTGCCACACAATCAAGGTTCCATGCACCACTGGAATTAGCCACATCTGCATCCTCTCTACGGCTCCGCAACGTGGTCAACTAATCATCATCACAAACCATTCAAGCTTCAGGGAGAGGAATTTGATTGCTGTGGAGAGCGCGCTTTCGATTGCAGCACTTCCATCTAGTTTGTGGAGTTTCAAGAATCTCTTTAGGTTGTCTGAGAGCTGCACTTGCTGTTTTTTTCTTTTTCCATTGCTAAGAACACTTCAGCGTCCATCAATGTAGGTTTAACTTTATTCATTGGGAAGGCTGGGGGGGGGATTGTCATTTGGCGAAAACACTCATCAAGCTTGAAATGGCATCTTTAGTTGTCGTCATTGCGTTGTCCGTCAACGGCAGAACTTTTTCCCCCCAGATCACACAAGCTGTTTTTTTTTTGTCTCATCTTCTTTTTCATCAACTTTCTCCATTCTACCACTTGTTCTTCATGCCACCCTGACAATCATACAAAATACTATTACAATCCAACTTTACCACGTTTTCAGTACATTGGCGGCGAGTAGATCACATTCAGAGACTTGACCTTTTGAAATTCATGTGTGCCATCTCGTCTCTGTATAGAAGAAGCTCTTTGAAATAATAAATGGGGTGAGGGGAGTAAAGAAAGGGTCACTTTAAGACAGGAGATCCTCTATGTGGGTGTGGGAGAGAACAAGAGGGGTGTAATGAGGGTTGGGATAGACATTAGGCTAGAGTCAAGTTACATCGCTTGAGAGGACGAGAGAATAAAAAATAAAAAAAAAGGAAAGAGAAAAGCCCTGCGGTAAAGAAATGTGCATGAAATAAGCAGGGAAATTCAGATCCCACACCTGTCTCCACAATGCTGATTTATTCGCCTTTGCCTCTTGGGAGCACCACCTGAAAGATGCAAAGCAGTCCAACCACACATTGCTTTGCTGTTCTTACAACTGGTATGACAGCGGTAGACGGTGTTGCGGTGAGGCTACGTGACAGGAGCTGGTGAAACATGAGATCCTGCCACCTCAGCAGCGTACAAACAAGCTACGACGCCACAATGTGAGCAACAACACTCATCCCTCTCTTATTTCTTTCTTTTTATAGCTCCCGGCTGATGTTTATCTGGCGCTGTTAAGATATTGTCTCCCTTTGGAGCCAAAGGACAACAAGAGGAGCAAATAGGTCAACTTCAATATGGAAGGGCTAGATCCAAGGGCCTCTATGGGCATTTGTTCACAGATAGAATGGGATGTTAAATGGTACTCCAGTAGGAGTATGAAACTAAATCATTGCAGAATTCATCAGGGGGTTGGAGTACAAAGTTGTTTGGCCTTTTAAGGCAAGGTACTTGCTTCACTTGTTAGGAGTCATACATCTTTGTGTTTGAAGATGAACCTCTTGAAAACAGTCGTTCCTTTAACGTTTCACAAAAAATATTTATTTTCGCTGTTACAATCCAAAGATTGTTTTGGTGGACAAAGGTATCACTGAGCTTCTCTTGAACCTTTGTGCTATGAAATGAGTTTGAGGTGATAACAATCTGTATTTTCCTTAGATTTTTTTTTTTTTTTTTGCTCTGATCTTGACAAAATATCAGGTCGGTGTAAGTCATTGGGCTGACTGGGGTTTTTAACAAGCTTCCATTTGATTGGTCAGAAAAGTGTTATGTAAATAGATGGGTGAATAAGAAAGATGTTGCACAGCGTTCATTAAGGTTAAAAGATACTGTTGGAGCATGAAGCTTCCTCTTATAAAAGAAATGCCTCATTGGTAACAAAAAAAACAGCTTTTATTTTGCTGCAATCCAATAAAAAAATATGTCAATCTCAAAAAGTTGGGGGGGAAAAAAGTATGTGCACCTTGATAAATGTGTATTTATTGAAAGGCCCATTTTTGTTCACCTGTCAGTTGAACCAAGGAGACTTACATTTTCAGCATCAACAGCACTATTTAGGTTCATGTATAACGATGGATATGCAAATGCTCAATGTTTACTATAAAAAATGTTTGTGTGGTTTTGTTGCTGCTATTTTGAACGCCACTGTGGACTGGGAGTAACCCCATTACTGCTCTGCAGGATTACCATGCAGAGACCCAGGGGAGGTCATTATGAAGGAGTTGTTTGCCATCTTCATATCTGTAATTAACATTTGAAGGGCTGATTACTTCATTCAGTATTTAACCAACATTTACATTTGAGCAAACGTGGAAAAAACAAACTAAAGGCAGTCGTCACGCCACCATTCGGTGGATGTTGTCGGCTTTTGACTGGTGGAAAGGTGAAGCAGCACACTTCCTGTTCAGGTGTGCAGGGTTTGGTTGGGATCAGTTACAAGGGATTGTAGGATTGTGTAATCACCGACTGCATCCACGATGACCAGCTGCAGGGATCTTTCAACCTCTCCATAGGAAGTTTGCATGAATGAATCCAGTTTTAGTTTCCCCCATTGTTGTTGTTTTTTTCCACCTCTTCATGCCCAAAAAGGGCTATAAAGGAAGAGGGGGAAGGAGAATGAAGAAGGAAATTACAGCACGGAGGGGGAATGTTTGATATACAATTCCACTGTGAAGGTACAAAGTCAAACGGGTGTTTGTGAGTAAACTCAGAAACAGGTCTTTCATCTAAAGGCAAATAAAGGAGAAAAAAAAGTGGATTTTTCACCACAGTCCTTCATTTGAACCTTGTTTTTCAGAATCTCAACCGTTTGGGCCAGTTTTCTTTAGCTCTGTCCTCTGATATAATTTCATTCATTTGCATCGATTGGCTTCCTTGTGAGAAGCTCATGAATTCATAGAAGGGAGCAGGTGTGCTGTAGCTTCTTTCTCTGAGGTAATTCCCTGTAGTGTTTACAGCGGCCAGATACACAAAGCAGTGGGCGAACACTTTTCTGACCTGCTGGGACTCTGCTTCCTGGTATAGTGAGTCAATGTTTTATCAAATAAGCCAAACAAAAAGGTTCATAAAAGAAAGCTGCAAACTCTACAGCTACGCTCACACCACCCTCTGCAATGCGGGTAGGGGCCTAGATCAGGGGTCGGCAACCGGCGGCTCTTTCATCCCTGTGCTGCGGCTCTCTGTGTTTTTGTTAAATAACTATCATGTTCTAAGATTGTCGTGGTGCCTTTAACACCATCGGGTTGCGTGAGCTAGCAGGAGGAAGAGACCAGCTATGAACGCCGACCAGAGTCTAATATGGGATGGAAAGTTTTCAGCCCATGGTGTAAAAAGTACTAACGTGCAAAGTCTCGTACAAACGCCCCGAAAAAAGCCCCCCCCCCCCCCCCCACACACACACACACACACAGACTAAAACCACCCATTTCCATGTAAAATTAATTAAATTTGCACTATCCTGTCACCTTTCTGCAATGATGACTGTATGTTGCGCTGTTTGTGTAGAACACGCTGTCGGAGGGGGGGGTTGCACGAGGGGGAAAACAACGCACAGGTAGAGACGCGGGGGCGGGGCTTAGACTCACTGCTAATGATTCCAGACCCTGCAACACACTAACAGCTGCTTCCTAATAAAAAATAGTTGTCATCCATAAAATTAATATAATATATTGGGTTTACTGGATTTAAAGAAAAAAAAATAGAAGCAAGTCTGCATCAAAGTGAATTTGTTTTGACGGACGGAAAAGTCTGTTCTATTCAAGGTTGTGGAAAATGGACAAAAGATCAAACATCACGCTCATAAAGAATGTAAATAATTTAAACAAATAATTAAATAAATATCCTGACAACGTTTTGAATCAATACAAGTATCACCATATGAACTATTGCGATATATCGGCAAAACCATTTTTTCTAACACCCCTACTGTTGCGGCTCCCCGTGCTTTCATCTCAGTGGGAAACTGGTTAGCCTGGGGGCGGTCCCGGCATTGCAGACTCTTCCTGGAAGTGGCTGTTCTCACTTTTCTATGTCACAAAGTGGGAACCCCCGCGTTTTTGTGGGTTGGGAGGTTTTTAGAGGAATGCTCAGAAATGCATAAATGGATCAAATTACCACTCTGGGGCTGTTTTTTGTGAGGAGTGAACATTACAAAACACTTCTAAGGCTAAAAGAGGTGATTTTTGCATGATATAGAGCAGGGGTGTCAAACTCATTTTCACCGAGGGCCACAAAAGCATAGTGGTTGTCCTTAAGGGGCCAGATATAACTTATACATGTAACTAAATGTAATGAAAAATAAATGTACCTACTCCTTAATGTTAAATAACTCATTATTTATTCATTATAACTTTTTAAAGTGACAATTGCAGTTGCATAGAAAACATATGTTTGCTTGTTACTCTAGCATAAATCCTTTTAAATTTGATTCTGTCAGGTTAGGTAATATTGACAGTGTTAACGTCCTAATGTATAGTTGCCCAATCCAATATTTGAAGTCTGATTCCCCCTAGATATGAATAAATATACACCAATTTTAAGTTTTTATTTTAAGAAATTAAAAACTTTCATGCCCTCGCAGGCCACATAAAATTACATGGTAGGCCTTCAGTTTGACACATGTGATATAGAGGCTGATATAGAAGCTGAAAAACCTAAGCAAATGCATGTCTTTGGCCTCCTCGTGCAAAACTCTCGCGTTCAGATGTAGCTATGCATGTTTCCACAGCCGCTTAGAAATTTTGCACCAAGCCTCTTCCAACTGTACGTGGCAGAGTTCTGCAATTAAAGAGCTGAAAAAGAAAAAGCAGAAGAAGCCCCTCCCTGCCTGTCCAGTGTGAACATCAGGGCTAAACATGTCAAATCCCCGGTGTGTACGTGGCTTCAAAGAGAGTTAACTCTACCTCGATACATTCAGTCCTGTGTTTGATGGGAGAAATATCGTTTTCTTGTCTTTTTTATTCTTTTGCCATGGATTTTTAAAAATGCACACTCATCCATCCATCCATCCACTGAACCTGCTCTGTTGGGGTCACTAGGTCGCTGGAGCCAACCCAACTGTAGGGTGAAGGCAAGATACACCCTGAACAGGTCACCAGGGCTACGCACTCACACACATGCCAGCTAAAGACAACTTAGCCCATGAAGCATGCTTTTAGACTGTGGCAGTTAGCCAGAGTGTCACCCACACATGCAAGAGAACATGCAAACTACAAAATGCAGACTCATTGTAAGAAATATCAGATAACCAGAAGATCTGCTTTTCTTTTGTGTTTTTCATAGTTTTGTTTTTGTTTTTTAAAGAGTCTAAAAAGAGTTAAATTCTGTTAATATCCACTGCAGAAATATCATAGAAATATAGCTAAAAACATCTACACTGCTGCAAATCTGTCTAAAAAAGACTCACTTTTCTTAGAAAATTATTCCAGTTTCAAATGTTTTGGTATTCACTTCACACAAAAAGTTCTTTTGTTTGGTTTTGTCACACAAGTAACTCCGGCTGATTTGTGTGTGTCTGAACCTTCTTGGGTCTCTATAGCGTCTGTCCTTGTTCAGATTGAGACGCTATTGTACCCTGTGTCTGCAGGTTAGCTTGAATTGATAATGTCTGGGTTCTTTTTACACTTCCCTTTTGGAATGTTGTCATACTTTTGCTTTTTCGTTCACGTCTAAAAATTTTGGCTACAGTCCCATGGGCTGCGAACCTTGTGACAATGTGGCTCCCAGTGGACGCTCAGTTCTGGAGATGAACTTCAGATTGTTCACATTTTCCCAACAAACACCTGGCCGACATGTTCAGGTGGTTAAGCAGGTCTTTAAGAAGCGGCGGCACCGCTCTACGACCCTCCAAGGACTAGAACCCGATAACCTACAGCACCCGTATGGGTCAACCCTCCTTAAGGGTGCATGTGACTAAGGCAAGATATGGCAACACCTTTTAGAATCTTCTGGTTGCTCCTTGATTTGACAAAATATGTTTATTCGCCACTTCTTTCAATGTATTGGTTCCACTCAAGTGCAGTATTACTGTCATTCTAAGAGGTGTTTTCACATTTATATGTAACTGTTTTTACAAAACGCCTAGTTTCTCTGCCCTTTGCTGTTTAAATGCCATTCTGATCGGGGAGTTTTTTTTACGCCCCAGTGTGAACGCGCAGCTTGCAACTTTGCTGGTAAATACGCTGCTTAATAAGGCAAGCTTTAAAATATGCACCATCACACCTCCTTCTCCATTTCATGCATGCTGTGCAGTGTGCAAATAGCTCAAATAAAACACAGACAAGAATGCTGGCTTGTGATTGCTGTTTGCTAATTTAAAGCGGCGCACACTTGCCAGAGTTTCCTGCTGTTCATTGTGTAACGAGCCAAAGCCCTGATAAACACACACAACCAGCTGGTCAGCACCCGCTTCCACAGAAGTAATTTAAAAATGAGGAATACTTTCATCTTATCAACGGATGTGCTCGCATACACACACACACGTCTGGAGTATGCAAGAGCCTGAAGCTGTTTCATCCATCCATCCAAAAAGAAGCAGATTGAAGTTATGCAGGTTTGAGTTGTTAATAATTTCCAGGTAGAATCTGGATGTTCCAGGGCTTGCCTGGAGTGCATTGCGTCCTCCGCATGATTCTCTGCCTTATTCAGAAGATTTGGGGGTTCATGCAGAGCCCTGGAGATGAAGCTAAGCTGGCAAGTGTGAAGAAGGAAAAGCTAAAAAAAATTATTAGAAAAAGTGATGGACCTGAGCAGGAGTTGGCCAAAATCCTCACATAAAGGTTGATTTCCCCCCACACACTGTAAGACAAGTAAAAAAAAAAGATTTTTCCGAAAGACCCCCTATGATGGTAATGGCATTTTTGGTGATATTAAAGTATTCTTGTAGCTTTTTTTTTTCTACAATAAGGGACATATATTAAAAAAATTAAGCTAAAAATTGCATGATTCAGATGTAAATTCTTTATTGCTTTGACTACAATGCTTGAAATAGAGCAATAAATAAATCAAATTTCTTACTAGTTTTTCATTTAAATTGTTGTGAATCAGGAGCAGAATAAAAAATGTTGGAAAAAAAAATTACATTCTTTGTCTTCAGCTGTAAAGGTCACATCGTCTGACATTTCGTTTATTCTAGATGCGTGCGTTACATACGTACTTCATAAGTGTTTCGTCCATTCGGTGATGTCCGTCAAGGATCTCGGCCAAGGCCATTTTGCATATATTCGGTTTTGAGCTGTTCTAAATTTTTGGTCGGTTGAGAATTACACAGTTTGTGCGTATTTAAAATAGTTTTTGCGCAATGTATGACTTTTGCATCACATATCATGTTCAAATTGACGCACAAGCCACTATTGAATTGCATATAGACAGCGCAATAATTACGCACGGTTCATGTTCTACGTTGACCTATGTGTTCTTTGTGTGGTTCATTCGTGATACATCTTTGAAAATTTCACATAAAGACCACAACTTTTTCTCATTTTTCTCCACTTAAGACCAATTTTCATCCATGCAATATGTGAAAAATGAACAAGGTGGCTGTGTGACACGGCTTAGCAGGAGAGAGAGTAAACAGAGAGCGTTCAGCAACAGAAAGGGAAAGGGTGGGCGGGATTGATCTGTGCCATTGGTCCCGCCCACAACTCAGAGGTGAATTTCTAAGAAACTACTGCTTCTCTGCAGAAACAATGTCCTAAAAACTGACACAGGTTTTTGGATTTGGGCTAAAAAGGGCATAATCGTAATTAAACACTTTTAAAGTAGATCCAAAGATGATCTGAGTGGGTCGCCTTTAATGGACGCACAGCAGAGTTTTGCTTTAACAAAGAAGACAATTGCTGACTGTTTACTGGGGGGTTCAAAGCGGTCTTTGAAGCGTTTGAAAGTCTTTCCACAAAATGCTGACCGAGTCAAAATGCAGAGCTGGAAAACACAAAGTTTGGTGAAGAAAGGGATGCTGGCCCTGTCAGGAATTCACACTGATACAGCAAAGGAGAGGGCAGTCTCCGCTCTTTTCCTGTCTCCCATTGTTCTGCTCCTTGGCTTCCTCAGCATTTTCACTCCAGTTGAAAGCAAGGGATTATGCAAGACAGGCAGCATCAGATGATAGGTAACTCACGCCCTCCTTCCTCAGTGCTTCCCCCGCTCCCTCGTCTTTAAGTCTCTCGGCTGCTGAGCATGTAGATCTGGAAAAACATGAAGCCAAGCCACGTACACTGACAAGACAGCCCCGTCAGCACACACATTCACACACTTTAAAAGTTTTTCTAGAGTCAAGGTCGGCGTTTAAAAAAAAAAAAAACAACAAAAAAAACCACGGTAAGCCAGTCCATCCAACGCTTGTGTGTGGGTGAGCTGCTGCATTATAGATGCCGAAAAAAAACCTTCAGGATAGAATTGTGGAGCTGCAGCATTGGAGCCGTTGCACAAAGAGTTCCCTGTGCATGAAAGCAGAGATGAAGTCGGTTGGGTAAAATGCCAACAACAGTTTTTCAATCAAATACCAATAATGTTTTGTTCATTTTCATTTTTATACTCCTCCCACTGTGGTATTTGCCGTTGATTTGATTCCGAAGAGTTATAACATGCCGAAAAGGAACCGCATGTACACAGACGAGCTGTGCTCATGGGTCACTATGTTTCCGTTACACACAAAACTTCATTTATGCAAAATTCTAGAAACACAATTTCACAATTACACTGTTCCCATTAAATAATATATGTGAATGAACACAAACAAACTCACGTAATATCTCATTTTAAAAATATGGTGACGGATGGAAACACTGATATCCGGCAGATACATTCAAATTTCTGGCACGGCACAAGCGATCATTATCATCTATCAAAGGGGATGTCAGCGTCTTATTTGGGCCATGGAGCGGAAAGCTCCTGACACGTGGGAGCTGCTACAGATGAAGCCATTTTGGTAATTCTTGGTTGGTGATTTTATAGAGAAGTTGTGGATCCAACAATTCCGCATGACATGCTCAACTTTTGATGAGCTGTGTGATGCAGTAGGACCTCCTGTGGCGCCTGGTGTGCAAAGCCCAAGTCCGCCAGTCGCATCCGGTTGTTGGTCACGTGACTCATTTAATTAAAATAAAAGTTTTTGCAGTTTTGCAAATTATATCAATTTTGAAGTCTAAATTGTCCTCTAGGTGTGAATGTGAGTGTGGAGTCCCCTGCCTTCGCCAACGAGTGGCCGGGATAGGCTCTGGCAGCCCCGCGACCCCAAAAGGGACAAAACGGGTTTAGTAGATGAATGAATGAATGTCAATTTTGATACGCCTCAAAAACCACCTCATCCAAACATAAAAATGTTTTGACAAGACTTTTTGAAATTCTCGTGTTTCCATGAGGTGAATTCATAACCGCAATTCCAACCTGCACAATTTTATGGTCTATGGAAACGCAGCTAGTGGGTCTTCGTCAACTTCTTCAAACAATAGAAGGAAATTGTGTTCAATTGTACTGAAATATCATCTCATGGTGGCCATTAAAAAAACAACAACCTGAATCTGGAATTCTTGTGACTGTGAACGACCACAGGAGTTTCTCCCATAGGACTGTTTTTACTGAACAAATCTAACCTGTGACGTTCTGCTTTATTGACCTACATCTGAACTCGTGGGGACAAGGGGAGTTGCTTTTATTGACAAGGCGGATCTGATGCGCAGTGTTCCAGAAACTCGTCTGATGCTGTCAAGCCAGAGCACATTGATTATTGGGTGTCAGCGAGTAAACCCATGCGCCTTCTTTTTAAAAGTCATCCTCCTGTTTCCTCTTCCTCCCAGATCCGTCCTCTTTAGTTGATGAAATCTCCTGATCTCTCAGGGCCCAGCTCCCCATCTCCTCTGCTCTGATAAACCATCTGATCCAGGTGTTAAAGTCAGGTATGTTTCATGGTCTACACACACAGTGATCCCACTTTTTTTTTTTACCATCGTTTTAGTTGAGTTTAGCATACAAAGACTCGGTTTTTTCGTCATTGATTTTCTTGTCAATATTGGATTTCCCAAGATAGAATCAGGGTGAGATCTTCCGCCTGGGTTCTGATTAGTGATGTTTGGAGTGAACCTATTAGAGACACAGTGCAGGCCATGTTGCTCTATTGACCGACCTGTTGATAATCCCTTTGGAATGCCGATAAAGCATTAAACACATTGTTTACTCTGACCGTGCAAATAAATCAACGCCTACATCATATGCATGTGGTAATATATTTCTGGCCTCATTTAATAACGCTATTAAACCTCCAAGTGCAATGAAAATCTGGCCGCACAGCCATTAGTGACAGGGCAGCAAACCGACCATGCTGCAATTTGCGCTACATTATCGCCTCCGCTTCGTTTTAGTGTTAATGTAATGAACCCAAAATGTTGGACAGCTTAATACTGTGTGTTTGGATTCATTAGCCCATTAAGAGTTGCCACTGCTTGTTGAGGATTGCAGTTTCCATGTCCAAAAGGTTAAGATTAAGGGTTAACGTCTGAGGTACAGTAAAAATCTGGGTGAATTCATGAACAGGGAGACTTTTGCATAATCAGAGGATTGAGGCAGATGTTACCAAATCCTCCACTTGCTGGTGGGCGAACCAATGATAGACATTGATGGGAATGATATCCACATTAAGATTTGTAGTGATATTTTTGTGACAATGATCACATTTCCTTTCCTTTCTACGTGTTTGGTTTTTTGTATTGCAGCTGCAATGCAAACATGCGTCCTCTTATGTTGCTCAGGCTTACTTTGCCTACCATTTTGTATTTGCAACCACTGACAGTCCTAGAACTGGACCTAGTGAGTGCAAAGTCAACTATGGAAAATGCCTTACTTCCAGCTCCAACAAAATGAGTCAATTAAGTCACCTTTTTTTAGGTTAGAGCCAGGCGATGTCAGTTAGGAGTGATTGGTCCGATTTGGTCTGACTAAACATTTCTATAGCAATAACTCTTACCAATCAGGAGTGAGCTTGTTGAAAGGCCACACCCATACCACTTGAAGACCAGCTCGGTAGAATCTGCCAATCAAACATTTTAAACAGTAGACATAAGACCAGATACCTTTATTGAGGCATCTAATTGGCTAGTCTATAACTTAATTAACTGGTAATGAAGAAAAAATATCAAGAAAAGAATTCGGATTGTCGAGAACATGTTAAAAAATGTCACCATCAAATATCACCCCCCTGGCAGGAGGAACCAGGCCCTCGGCAACGGCGGCCGTGTTCCCTGGATGCTGGCTTCCTCGGAATCAATTATCCTTATTCCTACTTGCAAAGAAGGTGGGACCTCGGAGCATCTGTCCCCTACCCCATCCCTGGTAGGGGGTACCAGGCCCTTGGCAACGGCGGCTGTGTTCCCTGGGTGCTGGCTTCCTCGGCCCAGCGGCCCTCTCTCCACGCAGGGAGAGGGATCCCTGAGTTCTCGGGCAAGACCAAGAGATCACATCACATCTGAGCCTGGGGGAGTCTGTGTCCCTGTAGGGTAGGTCCTTTCGCTCAAGCACCGGCTTTCTTCAAAATTCCTGGTCCGGCCAGGTGTACAACACTCCTTGTGGACCCCCACCTCTCTTGGGCGTCTTCCTCCTGGGTAGGGGTGGCTGGCCCCTGTCTCGCTCTCTCCTGGACCAACCGTGGGCTGGGTGGGTGGCTGCCGGGAACGTGGGCCGGGTCTCCCTTGGTGGTGCTGGTTTGTACCAGGGGTTGGGGTGGGGGGATGCACAGAACTCCTGGGTTTTGGGGATTGGTTGCTTGTCTGCGGCTGGGGTTTGTCTTCCAGGGCGGGGCCCCGCGTTGGGCCCTCCCAGCGTGTGGGTGGGGCTGCTTCTCTGGTTGGGCTGGAGCTTGAACTCTTGAACTCTGTCTCCCCTATGCCTCCTGCTCTCCCTGTAGCGGTCCTGCTGGCCCTGGCCTGGGTGGCGGGTGTGATCGCCCGGTAGGTGGTTGTTCTCTATTTGCTACTGTGCTAGTGTTGGGGGTTCCTGGCTGCCGCTGCTGCTGTGGCGGAGGTCTTGGTGTGGGGATGATAGGGCACTCTCCCTCCTTCCTTTTACATTCCATCATCCACCCCAGAAGAACAGAAACACTCACTCAAGCACAGGTGCATTCTCACCTTTGCACAAATAGTTGCGAGACTGAATGAAATGGTTCACATGTGTTGGTCAGAGGGCATAAGTATGTGTGAGTGAACATTTGTTATATTATGTACATGTTGACATGTTTGTATGTAAACATTTTTGGAGCCAACAGGTATATTGGTAACATTTGAGTGTGTGTGGACAGGCCCCACCCCTTTTCAGATTTGTATTACATCGGAAACTGACCATAATGATTATAAATAAACATCCAGCAACTTGTTGCTTACCACAAATTACATTAAATAAAATTAGTCAAACTTATTGACCATTTTTAGTTGATTGCTTTTCTGTTTTTATTTTTATACTTGTCATTTTTTTTCATGTTCCTAATTATTAATGCCAAGTTTTAGTTTTAATGCTTCGATAAGCTAGCGACATAAACCATACATATTACCTCATAGAATTTCAAGGTAACTGATCTGCAGAAGTGAAGACGACACTTAATTAAACCTAATGATTATTGTTATATGTAATAATAAGGCATCTTTTTTATTTTAAATGAATAAACTTTTTATTTTTAGATGGATACTCTTTCTAAGAAAAAAAATTGCATTGATGCTATTTTTTTGGGTTATTTTTTACATCTGGAGTACCCCCTGGAGGGTCATTAGAACCTTGTGAGCTCCTAGTAGAACTACTGAATTCAGATCAATAGTTTTTTCACCATCAGGACTTTTAGTTTCCTCTAAACCAAAGTGGATTTCTTTTTAAAAGCAGAAACTTTAAAGCAAACCAACAAGCAGATGTCTTTCTTTACAGCCAACCACCCAATCTGCCCAGCAACATCTTACCAAAAGCATGACAGATAAGCAAGAGAAGCACTGGGGGAGAGCTTTAAGATACCGACATCAGAGAAAGAAAGAGAGCTGAGGTCTTTGTGTGTCACTAGCATGTGGCATTTGACGAGAACAATGGGGTTGATGTCCTGCACCCTTCGTTCTGCCTCCAAAGTTCATTGAAGCTTCTGAGAAAACAGATGCCGGAAGAAATGCTAGCAATGTGTCACTTTTGACTTTTAAAGCAGCGCAGGCTTTTTTGTTTTTCTGTACAAATAAAATTGCTGTTTGGGTTTACGCTTCCGTCAGTTAACAATTCATTCCTTTAGCCAGTCACAGGCAGACCACAAAGTAACAAAAATGGTTTAATTTAGTTTTTATTATGCCGATTAAAGTATTCTGGAAATCAGTTCCATGTGCGAACGGCTTAGAGTCAACTAACAGCTTGGAGCCTGTGTCTTTAAAGACCCACTCCCACGAAAACCATGTATTAAAATAGTAAATAGATCCATGTACGTCTTTGTTTTCCTCGTCAGAGTTGGTTTCTGGCTCAGAACTGTATGGCTGGACATCTCAATATTGATCGCCATTTTTGTTGCACTGGTAATGTTAGGTTGGGGGTGTGAAGAGCTGTAATCTAGCAGGAGAGCGTGTAAACAGAGAGCTCTCAACAAATTTTTAATGAACTACTTGCTCTGCAAACTACGGTTGTGTCCTAGTTCCTTCACTACTTAATATTTAGTGCATTTTGCAGGGCTGTTCGGATCTCTAATTCCAAAATCCTGCACTCTAAGAATTTCCCAGAAGATTGTGGAAAAACCAGAGTGCATCAATGCTCACGAGATTGGTGAATATAGACTACTATGCATTGCATTTGAACAATTTTTATGATATTTTATCCATTTCTTTTAAATCAGCCACATTTAGAGATAGTTAGGGATTAGGGAGGGGTTTCGGACATAGCCAGTGTCCTGGAAAACAACACAGGTTTTTCAAATTTTGGCTAAAAATGGCATTAATAAATATCCAATGGAAACACTTTTAAAATAGATCAAAAGATGATCACAGTGGGTCTCTAAAGCCCCTGCAATGCTTTGAAGTGGATAAATTCCACAACTGGCTGCCCCTTTGCACACGGATGCTGGAACACCTGGACGCAGTCAAGAATTTCTGGCTAAGGTCCAGAGACAAAAAAAAAAAAAAGATGGGCGAAAAGGCATAGGGGGGTGTCAGTGGTTTGTTCAACCGTGATAAGAAAAGCCAATACTGCACTGTTAGGGAGATAAAGACCAGTGATGACTTCTTCTTTAAAGGCCAGCCTGGAAGAAGAAGGAATCTCTGAAGAAACATGCACTGCTTTTGGCCAGTGGTTGAAAGGAGAGACGATGGGATGCGCGGCGTGATGAACGCTTGAGCTGGATGTCCACAGGATTGCTCTGGCAGAGCAATCTTCCCCAATCTTGGCAGAGCGTAATGGAGGCATGCGAGATACCAGGTGCAGTTACCTTCCCCATTCGGAAAGGCAGGACCACATGCCAGACAGTATTTGATGAGCCCCTTATTGTTTGGCCCACACTCGGCTGGGTTACCTCAGGAGGGCTCGGCGTTCTCAAAGACCTGCAAGGACATGCAAGAGAAGAAATCAAAATAGAAAAGTGTGGGGTATATAGATAATAAATATATACTGTCACTGAATTCTTACTTATTGCAATTCCAACAACTTAGTTTTAGTAAATTAAAAAAAAAAACACTAAGCCCCACATTGTGGCAATGTATAAATAAAAATATAGATAAAAATGCCTTTCTTGACGACAAAAATGTATAAGAACAGCATTGACAAGAAGTGTTTGCTAAAATTAAAGATAAAATATCCATTATTTAGTTATTCATTATGTCCAGTAGAAGTTCTGGACTGCATGGTCCAGGTTGTTCTTTTCTGTTACAGCGCCCTTAAGCAAGCATTTTGCCCTCGCCACCCGTGAATAAACTCACAAAGTTTGCACACGTCTAGTAGCCACTCAAAATGAATTTTGAACAGAGTGAACAGCCCTTCCCAAAAAATGATGACATCCCGGTGGGAGAAATGGTTAGAAAATGATCGGAGCCAAAATTCACTGACAAACCAAAACAGTGTAGGTGATATCCAAAGGAAGTTTTGAAATTATTATGGGGTGTATGAGACTTGGAAATTTTTACATTTTTGCACCATTTAAAAAAAACAAAACTTTTGTTAAAGTGATCTTCCCAGAATTTCACTCACACACAATCAACTTAACCCTTGTGCTATCTTAGATGACCCCACCCTTACATTGATGTGTTATTCCTACCATGACAAAGGTGGATTAAGGTGGAAAGATTTCATGTAATCCATGGACACCAGTGAAGATCACAAATAATTGAAGAAAAAAGGTTCAGAGGACTGTCTAGTGGGTCTAGATGACCCAACTCCCAACGTTAAAGTGCCTAGGATAGCACAAGGGTTACATGTACAACCACCATTGAAGTTTTGTTGACCTTTGACCTCAGGAATAAGCTGCCATCTTAAATTTCCCAAAAATAAGAAAAAAATCCCATTTATTACTTTTTAAAGTTTCACCTCCTCCGAGAAATTGTGATCTATCGTCTCCTAACGTCATCATTGAGAATCTACTTGAGGAAAATGTTTTGGTTTTAAAGTTTGTTGATTTTGAACTGTGAGCTCACAAAAGTGGCGCTTCCCTGTTGCCTGCACAGTTTTTACCCAAATAATGTGAAAGGTTAATACATCAATCCCTGACTCAAGCGGAACGAAACAACATAAAAAACGATCAAAAAATGATAGGAGAGTGGGTGTGGTTAACAAAAATCCTCCGTTGCTAAGGAAATCCAAAAATCATCTTTTCCAGATTCTTCTAAAAATTACATAGACCTTTAAGTCCCCCCCCCCCCCCCCCAGGTGACCAAAAAATGAAATGGTTGCTATGGAGATAAAACCAACAGAAAAGCCAACATTTGAAAACAAAAACTTTTTTTTAAATGTCTCACATGCAGCTCTGACCAGGATGGTTGGTGGGCCAGTGTGCCATACAACGCAGCTTGCTTTAGAAAGTTTTTATACAATTGGATGTAAGGATGGATTAATGTTGTATCATCTAAAACTAAATACAATTTCCCCAGATAACAATTTTTTTTTTTTTTTTTATAATGACATGTTATCCTGATGAGCATCACAATGTTGTTAGATCAACTACAAGTTCGTCTTTAAAATCACACAATTCTACAAAGAATCCCAGCCAAGCTGTGGTAGAAAAAGTAAGAATTTAAATAATATATTGATACATTTTGGCACTCTGAGACTAAAGATTATCTGATTAATACCCTCCTCTCTTAAGAAAAGATAGTTCTGTTGTTGTGGGTCATCTGAGCATGAGAAAACAAGCCAACACGCTGCCTGCTGCAGAGCTGCTTATTGCCCATTATGTTTGTTTGGAGGACTTTGGTCAAACCCAGAAGGATTAGAACTGATTTACAGCCTGAAAAGGGGGATTTGCTGGAGTGTGCATGTTTGTGGACGAAAAGCGTCGCTGTAAACGCGCGCTGTAAACACTGACTCTTCAGGAGCAGCAGACGCAGCGCGG
Source organism: Oryzias latipes (assembly GCF_053564925.1). Classification (NCBI taxonomy): domain Eukaryota; kingdom Metazoa; phylum Chordata; class Actinopteri; order Beloniformes; family Adrianichthyidae; genus Oryzias; species Oryzias latipes. Next base: position 12,121,266 of record NC_136256.1, on the reverse strand, counting down.
GGATCGCGGCGCTTCGTTGCCTGGTGACTCTGTTGCTAGCTGCTTAGGCCTCACAATAGGATAATGCAATCTCTTGCTGTTCCAACTCTCCAGGCTACAGTGCAAACAGAGGAGAGGAAGACACACTTGAGTTCATAGCAGCTTTTAGAACGACGGATCACGTTGTAATTGCTTTCCTTTATGATGAGACAAAAGGAGAGACGCTTCATCTGTCCGTGAGAGGGGATCGTGTCCACTAATTCCGCCTTAAATTTAAAAAAAAAAGCACGTTGGCCTTCAATTCCAAACGCAATATAGTGAGACACCTGGAAGCCGAGCCAGAGGGCCACATTTCCAATGGTTTACAAGTCTCTGAAGGCCGCCTTCTCACCTGTCATGAGTGAACACACCTTCTCCCACAGGCTGGTCATCTCTAAGAAAGGCGAGGGAAGAATCTATTAAAGATACTGTCACGTTGCTTTTTTTTTTCTTATTGCACCTCTCCTTTCTTTCTGTCTGTGTCACCACATTTTTACTGTTGACGATGAAAAAAAAATGGGAAAAGCATTAAAGGAAGTGAATTTGATGCTCCATTTGGTAGCAGCAGTGGGAAGTCCCATTTCATCCACACCAAAGAGAAGTAAATACATGATTGCCATGACTGTACCTTTGTGTGCTGAATCTAGGTAGGAAACAAAGACTTATCGGCAGTTGTTCTCTTAAAGGTTGAGAAGAGGTTAACACATTTGCTTGTATTGTGGTGGGACTATAAAAGCTGTGCTTCTAATTAACTGATGTGTTCATTAGCTCCATCAGGAGATTAGGCGTTCAGTGAGTCAGGATGGCAGGCTGCCTGGTAATGTTGTTTCCATTGTGGGGATGTTTGCTTTAGCTGTGGAAGGAGTCAAAGATGATTCTGTGAATTTTCTTTTCTTTTTTCTGCAGCTTCATTGCTTCCACTGCTAATCGCTCCATTCAAAGAAATCAAAAGTCAAGGCTTTAAAAGCTGTTTTTATTTCCCTTCCTTTTTTTTCTTCTTTTCTAACACCACCTTGGTGGTCTTCCTTTTTCTTTTTTTTTAAATTTGTTCAGGCAAGCAACATTGTTTTCTTCCCACACATCATTCATCACCCTGAGGAACGATAGAAAAATGCAAGCATCCATCCATTTTTAATACGAGCAGCATCCTGCTCAGGGTTGCAGAGGGTGGGGGGTGGGGGGGGGGCATGATCCCAGCTGTAATCGGGCGTGGGACGGGGTACACCCTGGACAGGTCTTAAGAGGCCCCCACCACTTCAATTCAAAGGAGGCATGCTTTAAAAGCATTGACAGGGAAAAAATAAAATAAAATCAAAAAGGACATGGCTCCTGTGTATCCATGGTTACCTCGACTTTATTGCTGTTTGTCTTGGGCACCAGATGCAATAAAAAGCGCTGGGAGAGAAGCAACTGGGCAGGGCGTCTATTTGTAAAAGAAGGCGCTGCACGCAGGTGTTAGGAAGAGGAGGAGGAGGCGGGAGTTGACCTGAAATTCTCTACCTCCCTCTCAATGCCTTACAAGGGTCTCATTAGCAGAGATTAGGCTGCCCCTGCATGTGCCTGTACATCATATTTTTAGTTTTTCCAATTAACACTGAAAGCTGTAGGACTCTCAGGTATGCTATTAGGAAAGGCCAATTGCAAAATTGTCTTTCATAAGGTGCTAAGAGGTGTAGGGTGGCCTCATTTGAGGGATATTAAAACAGACATCAACTTTAATGTCGGCTTTTTTTGAAAAGAAAAGAAAACTGAAGGGAAAAAAACGTACAAATTAATATATTTTTACCAACGACTAATGCCTGAAGAGAACAGAGTTGTCAAGTGTCTTTCAACCTTGTTATGACTAGCGGGACAAAACAGACCCAGATGCTGGAACCCGGAAGGAGACACAGGTGAGGTTCTAGGTGAGTAGTAAAGGTTATAATTTTCAGATCGTGGTCCAATAGGTGGTAGGCGAAGCAGAGTAATCCGAGGCGATCCCACGACGAGGATGGAGGATAACGGTGGCTCGTGACGTCACTGGTGGATTCCACCGTGGCTCGTGGCGAAACAGGAGTATCGGCAGAGGTTCGTGGCTGGACAGGAGATAATGACGAGACTGGGGTCTGGAAGAGCAGTAGACTCAGGCGACCATTAGTGGTAATAGATTCCTGGAGACAAGGTAAGAGCAAGACTTTAGGCAGAGGCTTGGAAACAATAACCAAGAATGTGAAGACCATGCTATGCACCATCAGGGACAACGAACTGTCGATAAATGCTGTCCAGGATCTCCTTAAGAAGGCAAGCAGGTGATGAATTGAGTGGTCGCAGCTGTGTGGCATCAGGAGCCAAGCAGAGAGGGGAGGGGGAGGAGAATTGATAGAGGCACCATGACAAACCTTGAGGAACTCCTGGAGTTTTCCATCCGTCTGTCCGTCCGGGACCGGGTCACGGAGGCAGCCGTATAGACAAAGAAGCTCACACTTCCCTCTCCCCGGCCAGTTCCCCCAGCTCCTCCTGGAGTTGTATTTTTTTTTTATCAGAATTTTTTAGACTGTAAGTCACTCTGAAGTATGTGGCAACGTACACACCAAACATGTGATGAACATGGGTTCTTGAATGTGCTTTTTGCGGATGGTGTTCACACTAGACTGTTGCTACCCGATACTAGCGATTGTACCTACGGAAAAAAGAGGCTTGGTGTGAATTGTGAAAATTGTTTAAATCTAGCAAATTTTCCCCCTTTTTTTTTTACAGCTTTATATAGATTTATGACACACTGATGTCATAGAATTCTGGCCGAGCACAAACCGCATTTATTAGTTTCTCCTTCATGATCGATATTCAAACGGTTGGCACCTCGTTGAATGACAAAGGACGCTACCCATACGCCCCTATCAAATCCAAGTCCCAGATTGGTCAAAATTCAACTGATTTCACTTTCAGCACGTTCAATGGTTCCACGCTTTGTACAGAGTGCCTAAAAATGGACTTAAAAACGTGTTTATTGATGCGAAAGAATTTGGAATGCAGAAGCTCGAAACGCACATAAGTGCATTTACGTTGACTTCTCATATAAAATGGTGACTTGAACGCAGGTCGCAGAGGCAGATGTGAACGTAGCATAAGTTGCAGCAGCCAAAAAAAACACAATTAAGAAGAATCAAAATCCCATGACTATTAGTCTTACCTTTAAGAGAATTTTTTTCAACAAAATACAAGAACAAAAATTGACTTTTCAGCTTAAGGTAAATCATAATAATGGAATGGAGAACAATAATAGACTGAATATTTTCACATTTGACTATCGTGACACGTTGTTGTTTGATTAGACTAATGAAACATTGGAGGAATCTAGTATATTAAAGCAGCATATGAACAGTTATTCAGATAACCATTGAGAACATGCTAACAGTTCAACCAAACTCTTTGTATTACTTTAAATCTGTTGCAGCTTTTTTTTTCCAATGCAGTGGAATGCCATCCACATAGGAAAAGAATGATTTTATTCAACTAATATTTTATTTACAGACTGAGTCGTCTGACAACTATTTTATGCGTCGTTAAAAGAGATGTGGTAGGAAAAGATTTGTCATACAATGGGAAAATGTAATAAAAAGTTCACTTTGGCCTTGATCTCTCTTTCTATAGTTAACAAGCATGATGAACATTAGAAGGAATATAGAATCTTTGAAATCAGGACCTTTTAGAAAATTAACCTCAGCCTTTCCTTTAGTAAAGGTAGTCGAAGCTTCAAAAACACCTAAATATCCTTTCATGGACTAAAAGTAAAATAAAAAATATCTTTATCCAAATAAGTGAACCTGTACTTCACCACAATCCAGTACTAGTCGGGCAGCCAGGTCCCTCAAATGATCTGTTAACTGGCTCCTATGTTTCTGTTGGTTTGCATTTTGTCCAGTTTGGCCACTCCTACTATACTGGCAGGCTTTGGAGCACTTTCCTACCGCACTATCTATTTTATGGACAGCAAAAGAGTTTTTTGTTAAATTATTTTTGGCCAGTTTCCCATTGTCCGTCTTCTCCCTAATGTGAATCCACGAAGAAAGAAAGCCAAACAGCGATTTTGTCTGACCACTGAAGCCCAGGAACAGTGTGAGCTCATGTTTGGACAATGCAATCACAGTCTGCTGCCAGCAAAAACATCTTTTAAATGTTTCGGCTGACGGAGAGATGCCTCATGTTTGTACAATGCAGGCATGTGTGTGTGAGAGAGTGGGCAAGGATCCTCCGTTTGTCAAATTTCACTATTTTATTTTTTTGGCTCTGGGAAATATATGAGAAAACACTGTGAGAAGATGACCTCTCGTAGAAACTCTTGGATAGATTTCTGCTTTAGTGGATGAACCATCTTGGATATCTATTGGCTTTATCTCTGATATCAGCCCAAAAATGGCCCTTTTTTTTGCTCCTGTGCAAAATGGGCGTGGTCATCTGTTTTTCTACCTTTCAGAACACAAAAACATATTTTGAAGGAGTCAGTCTTGAATGCTTTACCGAAACATTTTCAACAAGACCAGGGCTTGTAATAACCCCTGGAGTTTTTGGAACTATCCAACCAGTTACTGTTTTTGTTGTAACAACACTTTACCAAATAATAAGGGCGGTGCATTACTTTAACTGATTTAATAAATTGTGCAAACCAAACACACCATGGACTCCTGTTGTGCCAGAGCGTCTTTCTGCCAGAATGAGAAACTTGGTGGGGATAAAAACTGTAGAATTATGATAGTCTAAAGTCATGTGGTTTATTAAACAGTCGGATCCATCATTGTGTTACAGACCAGCCCCCATATGTCCTATACACGCCCATTGTACTCGTGTACAACTAAGTAATGCAATGGTACTTTTCCTGGTATCTAATTATTTTAACTACAAAGTAATTCAGTTGCCTAAGCCTTAGTCACATGCACCGTTATGAGGGGATGACTCTGTGGGCTTTTGACAGGAGTTGATACAGTGGACAGTTGTACCAGGTCAATGTGGTGAAGATTCCAAAAGTTTAAATAAAATCCTTTAAGACTGAGTCATGAGCTCCGGGTTTTTGGGTTGTCTGGGCCCATGGAGGATGGTAGAGAGCAGTGGACCAGTGTTCATTTTGTTGACAAAAATCTTTCGTCATAGTTTTCGTTAACGACCTTTTTTTCCCCCCAATGAAAACGAAACGATAACTAAACAAAATGTCCTGCTCAGACACAAAAACTTTAACAAAATATATTGACATTTTCGTCAACAAATCAAAACAAAACAAAAATGCCCTTTGATGACGACATCCAATCATAATGACCGCTGGTAGAGGAAGGCGGGAGCAAATGGAAAGTGATCCAATCAGAACACAAAGTCCTGCAGCGAGGCCAGCCATGCCTCTTTAACGAGAAGATGCTAATTTAATTTAATGAATTGCGTTTCTGTGAGTTAGGTATAAAAGAGGCCTACACCGGGTAGAAGAAGAAGAACAGACATATGGACACATTTTACATTTAACGCGACCATCAATAAGTCTTTGTATGTTGTGCGGAGCGGCCATCATTGGAAAAAACAAAAAAATTGAAGCGACATTTGCAGACAAGCCACCCTGAAATCCACACAACTGTAAGCATGCAGACACTATTATTATGGAGCATTCTTCCAAAGTTAAAGTTACACTTTTCATGACAATGAAAAGATAATCTAAAACTTTTTAACAGAAACCTCTGGAAGATGACAGTGGGCCAGCAGGTACCAAGAAGGCTAAAGCTACCCAACAGAGTATTTAAACTGCAATTCAAAGTGTCCTGAAATACAAGAGGGACTCAACAGAGCAGCTGAGCAAAGAAGAAGTAATAGCTAAATGGATTGGAAGCACAGGATTACCAATCACATCTATTGAAGATGAAGACTTTGTTCACATGATGGAAACAATTGATAAAAAGCTGACTGTTCCCAAGAAAACTCAACTAAGGAACCGGAGAGACAAATACTAGGAAGATCTTAGAGAACATTCAGGAGGTGGTAGGCTGCTTCTCGGAAGATGTCTATTGGGATGGATTTGTGGACGAAAAAAGGACTGACTGCTTCATTCATGGCTATTAGTTGTGCCAAAAGTTTTAATGTCAATTTCCTAATAAATATTGTTAATAAAATAAAGGAAAAACGTATTGCACTTGCCTACCTCTTCAATGAAGGCTCCTTTTATGTTCACACATTTATTATAAATGTGGTGGAATTAGAATTTATTTTCTTTGAATGTGTTTTTAGGTTGTGTTAGGTCTAAACCTAAACCAACATTTCTCAACTATATATATGCCGAAAGAAAGGACGCGGACTCGAGGAACTCCTTTCACGTGGATAGCAAAGTAAAGCTTGTACTCAGACAATGCACTAGTTTGCTCTGAGTTTTGCAAAGCTCTGCTCCCACCTTTATTAAAATCTGGGCGTTTCCTAGCATACAACATGTGACATTTATTTCTAAAGGGTAAGGGGTACAAACATACACACACACACACACATGGTTTACAAAAGTTAGGAAACCAATCTAAAGATTTCTTGACATCGTCAGGAAGCTAATCAAAACATCCCTTGAGATCATTTGTTCACCGCTGTAGATCAGGTCTATTTATTGCAGATTTGAGGTGAACAGCTGCCTCCTGGTCAATACAAAATCTCTTACTGCATTCCCAGGATCATCCTTGCAGAAAAACAATGAACACACTTTATCATATATGGTAACACAACAATACAAAAGTTCTGAATAAATATGGGATAACATATGTACAAATTTATTCTAACAGGTTGTTACGCTGAATTTGCAGAAATGACAACTTTGGAAAGCAAAGTGAAATGAAATGTTTTTTTTTCAAATTAGTTAAGTCTTTTAGTGTTATTCATATGTTCATAACTTATGCTTTACCTTTTACTCTAGACTTTTTCTCTACTCTTTTTGGCTGAACTAAAATTAGACTAAAATTAATAGAATCAACATGACTAAATTATGACTAAAACTGAACCTTATTTTAGTCAAAAGACTATGACTTAAACTTAATTAAAATTTCTGTCAAAATTAACAGTGCAATGGACATATCTAAAAGGGAATGTAGGTGTGTCTTGCAGTTCCCCTGAGGCTCGTACAGCCACTTCAACATCAGGAAAATGCAAACGTACGATTGTCATGCATGTGGTCAGTGTGTTGTGAGGTAGGTCTCGGACTAATGTAAGTTGCACACATGTTGCACAATTGACACAAAAGGACAAAGTTTATTAATCAGTCCGAATGTTTGCATCACCTCAGTCATTTCAGCGTCTCACGTCTATCCCTTAAAAACGAAACGCAAGCTTCACACAGGAGGTCTATTTCCAGTTTGTTGACGCGTAAATGACGTAGCAGAAAGCTGAAGAACCAGAAACTGGTCCGGGTTTCAAAATTTAAAAAAAATGTTTTTATATTATATTTAAGGTGACATGCCCACACGACAAAGCATATTAACAGCGCAGATGACACCGGCGTCCATTTTTGCCATGGACGACAAAAGTTTAATTTCGGAAGTACAAAATCATATCATCATTTATGACACAAAACATGCGTTTTACAAGAACTCACTGAAGAAGGAGAGGCCATGGGGCCTGATTACTTACGTTTTGATGATGACACATGGATAGCGGGACAAACCCTTCCTCCGGTAGCCAGGCGGGAGAGAGACGGATCAAGGATGAGATCAATGCATACTAACTGTCAGTCATAAGAATGATTCCCCATGCAATGCAACAGAGATTCACCGCAGACGGATCGGCGTAAATCTGGGTTTACCCCTGAAAAAGCCCAGTGGGCAGGATTTGGGAGGCTCAAAAAAACCTAAATCTATACGGCATGCCCGCGTCTCACCTAATTCTGAACCCTTACTTACCTTTTTGTGTGAAGTGTTTACGACGACCTGTTACTCACAGAATGCCCGAATAAAAATGTACGTGAAAGTTTTCAACGAGTCGTCTACGACCTTGATATTTCATGTGAGCCACCTGCGTATCATGTTCAAGTTTGCCCATTTTCACCCACTGACCACAGGTATCCACCTGTAAAGGCCAGTTGTGAATAAGGCAATAACTAGCTTCTTTTTTGGATAGAGTAGTAACAAGTAATTTGTAACTTTCCCAACACTGATCGAAAACTGAGATCCCTTTGTTACCAACTGAATGCTAATTTGCCATGTTCACGGCAGACTGCACCGTCCATTACCAAATAGAAGTGGCTGCCCCCCTTTTTTTGAGTTGATCAGCACATAGTTGGACCGGTGCCTGCAGAGCTGGACCCTCCCCTCGGTGCCGTTTATAATTTGAAGCCGCAGGCCTACTTGGCCAGCTTTGTAAATGTGCACTTCAGAGCCTGATTTATCAGCCTCAGATATCTGTTCTGCTGCCTCATTTCCCAAAATATAAACAGCCATGTCATATTACCCACAATGCAATCTTCCTAAAAGGCATGATTCTGCCAGTAACCCGTACATGTGCTTGAATCTATTTAGCATTCAGAAATCATCTATTTTGGGCAGAGAACAGATTAAATACACATAAGTTAACTGGTTTGAAAACAAATTCGATAAAAAAAAAACTATTTGATATGTTTCACCTGAAAAGATACGAAAAAGTTTCTTAAAAAATTCTGACCAATTTTGTGTTTCAGAGAAAAGGGGCTCCTCTCCTTCTGACACCTCCTTTATTGTTCTTTTCTCTGTATCCTGCCCCTTCTATCAAATGAAATAAGGACTGGAGGGTCTTTACACCTCTGTGGTCCTCGAGGACAGATATCAGGAAGACCAAGGTAAATTATTTTCTGCGGAGTGTCTGCGACGGATGGATGGATGGCCCACTGGGGCCCAGGATAGTTGCTGTTCACACCTGAACTGACACAAACACCACTGGCTGCAGAACCTTATTTCAGGTGTTGCTTGCAGATGCAACGCAAGGAAGCTTTTTGTTTTGGAGTAGACAGATCAAGGGAAATCCAAACTGAGTGGAGAAGAATATTCAGAGTTAGATACCGGCGTTTGAGTATGCAAAGCGCCTTTAAATTTTAAAGAACAGGGTCACAAACATCCATAAAAAATAACTGTATTTTATGCGCTTTCACCTTTGTGGTATCCTATGGGCTCCAGATGACCCGATCTTTACATTGACGTGTTATCCCTACCATGACAAAGGTGGATAAAGGTGTGGAGGATTTCATGTAATCCATGGACACCAGTGAAGATCCCATTTCATTGAAGAAAAAAGTTGTAGCGCACTGTCTTGTGGGGTCTAGATGACCCAACTCCCAATGTTAAAGTGCCTAGGATAGCTCAAGGGATAAGGTGAACTTAAAAGTCTTAATTATATAAAAAAAACAACAGTGTGCCTTATATATGGTTTAATTCTGGTTGTGTTTAATGATGTTGGACGATATTTAAAGGTACTCGGAGCTCTGTCAAAATGTTAGTGTGATTATGCTGACAGGGCTAACGGTATCGGACTGTGTTTTTTTACATGTTAAGGCCCGTACACACCGGGACAAATTTGCGTGCGATATTCGCCGACGTTTAACGCCACGTGACTTAACAAAGGGCACCAATGTGAGTGTGCACACCGACCCGAAAAACGCCACGCGTAAAAGCGTCATTTTTTCAAAAACGCCTCGGGTTCATTTTTTTGGTTTGACCCGCCGCGTCAAAAACTATACGACCAATGAGAATGGCGCTTTTGCACACGTGTTTGAAGCTTCTGAAGTTACAGTAAAACACAACTTGGGGGCGCTCAAACAAAGAACTGCCTTTCTGAGCACACATACCAGCGAAGAAGATAGACGCCAAGTAGCGTCTACACTGCCGCAAAGAAATAATGACGGACATTCTAAAATATCCCCGAAAACGCTCATGATACATTTTCAGCTGTTGTACCAGTCGATAAAACTCCCCATGTTCTTCTATTCTCGTAACTATGGGATGTACCCAAAATCGACGTCTTTTCCGGCGTCTTTCATCATTCAACAGAACAATAATTTCTTCATCGCTGGAACTGGAGCTAGAGCTACTGGTGCTGCAAATATTCATGTTTTCTTTGTTTGATTCTGACAAGCGCGTAAATACTTGCTCTCTTCTTCTGAGTGAAAAGCGAGTTTAAGAAGCGTAAAGTTGCGCAGCGCCACCTTGTGTACAGGAGTATTTCTGTTTTACATTAAGCGCCATCTAATGTCAGGGAATGAAATTGCATGTTCGCTCGGCTCATCGTCAGCGAAAATCGCCTGGGTGTGAACACAAAAAACGTGTTGAAAAACGCTGGCGAATAACGGCTGGCGAATATTCGTCCCGGTGTGTACGGGCCTTTACTGACGAGGTTGGGAGTTAGTGTAGTCACAATTATATCCGTCTTTGCAGTATTAGTTTGTTTTTTACATGTTGCAAATGAGGTTGCGAGTTTCAGGTATTGTGAATGCGCTCAAGTTGCTAAAGTTTAGCGTTGTCAGATTGGGTCTTTTTTATGTCTTACTAACAAAATTGTACGTTAGCATATTCAGTAACATTTGTTTCGATAGTATCAGTCTGTTTGTCATGTGTTGCAAACAAGGAGTTAGCCTACAGATATTGTGAATATGCTACCGTGGCTAACCTGTAGCGTGTTACAAACAAGTTCTAGAATTACCGTGAGCACAGTTAATAAAGTCTAACTGAAGGATTATCTAGAGCAGGGGTCGGCAACCCATGGCTCCGGAGCCACATGTGGCTCTTTCATCCATCTGTTGTGGCTCCCTGTGACTTTGGAAAATAATGAGTATTTTATAATAATTAAATTTTATTTTAGTCTGTTTATTTTTCATGGCATTTCAAATGCGCTGCTGGCTCCGCATGAAGCGCGAGCCACGTAAAAAACAGCTTTGTAATGAGCTCATATTTATTGGGCGAGACCTGCAGAGCTGATAGCTCCGATCTTCTGCCGGGAACTTGACGTGCTGCGGGGCAGAGAGCAACTCGCTGATGACAGAGAGTTTGCGCCAGTGTTGCCAGATAGAGTCACAGTTTTCCAGCCAAAAAGTCATCTGAAAACCGCCAGACCCAGCCAAAAACCACCCAACACAACTTTTGTTGATGTTTTTTTTCGTACTTGACTGATTTAGCAAAATAAAAGATTTTTCTAAATAAAAGAAAGTTCAGACTAATAATAAAATATGTAAAATATTGAATATTTCCTCAGCGGGCCGCCTTCTTCCATTCATTTGCTTAACCCGCTCAATCCCCGCTATTTTGATTTTGATTTGAAATGGTTTATTTCAAGCAATTAAGTAGAAATAATACACAACAGCAATATAATCATCAGTTATACATTCATACAGTAACTAATCAAACTTAGGATAATTAGACATATTAATAAATATTGCTTGAAAGGGAGTGGAAGGAAGCAAACTTATATAATCCCACCCCGATTATACTGTAACCATTTTATTACATGATTTATCAATATCCGGTTCCCAGTTTTTATCAGACAGAATTAAAAATCATAAAATATCGATAAAGCATATGACAAAGATGAATTACTTAAGTAGTACGTCAAAAATAACTATTTTAGAAATCAACATGGCAAATGCAGATCAGTCATCTGAAATATATATGTTACTTATAAAAGACATTCATATGAATAAAACATAATACTATATCAGTAAAGTAGACAACACTGTTTCAGGAATTTTCATAGCAAAATTTCATCAAGTATCAAAAGTTAAAAACATGTGCAAAATTATGCTACATTAGGGACGCTTTTTGAAACAATTTATCAATTTTTGGAGAAATTGAAATATTATCATTAAAAGTCAATCAATTTAACAATTTTCAATAAGTGATTAATCATTTGTTTTACTTTTTTTAACATTTTTTTTGTATTTTTTATTTTTTTTTATAATAAAGTAATGCTGTAGGGGAAAAATAAAAAGGGTCCATAACTGTCGATTGTCCAAGGTTGGTATTTCTTCTTTTACTGATAACAGCCGTTCTTCTGGGTTCAAAACAGAGTTAATAGTTCTCTTCGATGTTATGACTGCAGATATTAGATTCAGGTTCATATCCTTCTTCAGCTGATATCAGCGACGGTGAAAGTTGAGGTCAAGTTGTCTGCAGGTCAGAGCTCTGCTGTTATTCAGGTTACGTCAGACATACAGAGAAAGTGATGAATCCACGTGTCATATTTCTTGAAATTATTTGGCTCTTTGGTTTATTACTCCATGTTGTTTCAGACGACCGTGATTAAACACTTCTCAAAGTCTTTCATGGTTTTCACAACCAGAACCTTGGACCGGTCCTCTGGACCGAGCGGTTTGACGTAAATCCCACAGCCTTTAACCCAAGTGTTCTCAATCTGCTTACGCTTCCTGAGAAGCCGTGCATGTTTTGAGATTTCAGCATTCCTTCTGGTCAGATGGTCGTTCAGATAAGCAGCCGAACCTTTCAGTTGTTTCCTTTGGGTCATCAAAGCTAGCTTGTGTTTGTGATTCACAAACCTGATGAGGATCGCTGGTTTATCCGTCTCCTTTCTCCTGGGGAGCAGGTTGCTCCTGCTGTCAGTTTCGGTCGAGGCTTGATCGGTACTCCAGTGAGAATGACAGTATTCATCCTTACTTGCTGTTCCACATCGTCCAGTCTTTTCTCCAGAATCTCGACCCGGTTTTCTCGCTGCTCGTTTTGAGCCCGAAATCTTCGGAACTCTTCCATCATTTCCCAAAGTGGCGTTAGTTTAGCCGACACTTGTTCCATAAAACTTTTCAGCGTTTCTTAAATAATGTCAAGAGTCTTTTTGAGGTCTTCGTATTCCTGGGGTTTCTTCGGGGGCTTGGTCAGCTCTCTTTTTTGGGGAAAATCAACCTTTTAAGTAATTTGAAGATAGTTGTATTCGCAGAGAGGCACGCAACGCGTCCTGCTGTTTAACCCGGAACCGGAAATCTTCTATAACCTGCCTCCGGCTCTTTCATCCTTGTGCTGCGCTGGAGCGCCCCGACTATCGTGTCATCCTGCTATGACCGTATTTTGCGCTCTCTGAGTATAATACACTGAGGAGCGTGGGGGAAACAAATCTCAGCTGCAGAGGACATGAACAGGTAGAGAGGTCAGGAGATGCAAACATGGGCGTCAGATTGAAACGCAGAAACAAGTTGAAGCAGAGACTTTCCCTGGGAAGATTTTATGAACTCAAACATGGAAACATGATTACCAAGTAGAACTCTTCAAAATAATAAACCTGATCTCTCCAATTTTCAGCGTCTACCATGCATTGACAAACATATCGCTCTATGCAGCGATCAGACCAGAACTAGTAGCTCCTCCCACACGCGGCCGCGGTATCATCCTTTAAAGAACACAATGTGCATTTGCAGCGACGTATGCTTCAGACGATGTCCGATTGCCCAATCTACATGTCAATCAAGTCCCGTACTTCTCAGTTAGGATTTTGATTGGCTGGTCGATTTTAAAGAAGTACTTTTTTTTTTTTTTAAATATTTTCTGGCCCGCGATCTACACTCATGTCATTGAAGGTCGACCGGTCGATCGCGATCGACGTAATGAGCCCCCTTGAAGAATAAATACATGCATAATATATATAATGATGTCAAAACGGGTTGTGGCTCCGGGTGCTTTCTTTTCATTAGGGGCAGTCCCAAATGGTTTCTTTGACTAAAAAAGGTTGCTGACCCCTGATCTAGAGCATGTTAAAAAGGTATCAGATCAAGAATGGTGAATGACTGAGGAACAGCTGTTTATTTTTCTGTAAAAAAGGCTGTGGGATTTTGGCTTTTTGGAGCCAGCAGGTGCTTCAGTTAGGAACATGAGGCGGGTGGGGTCACTCAGTCCAGTTCTCATTTACAGTCAATGGGAACTATACAGTTGTTGTGCTGGTGCCATCCCATGAGCCTCTAGAGTAAACTCCTCTAGGAGCTTCAGACTGATGAAGACGAATAGGCTTCATCAGTCTGAAGACTTGCTGGTGTCATTACAGCAGTTGTGGAACAGACACCATCCCTTATTTGTTCCACATCAAATTGTCTGGTTACAATTTATTAACATTTATTCTTAAATAAATGATTGACAGAAAATGTAATTATTTTTTTATTAGTACAAGAAAAGCACATAAGAAGTCTTTAGCTATTAATGACATAGCAAATACAATTAGTTCCATTCAATGTAATAAACTTTATTTTACTGCATTTGAAAAACACGTGTTAATATGATGTTATGATATTTTATTGCAATGATAAAGTATGACATTTGATCAGCTGTAAGATTTATAATTGTGTTTTATTTAATAGGCACTTACAGCAGTTCTATCAAGTTATTGGCACTCTAAAAAACTGGGTGATGCAAATGTTGCAACAATATCATAAACTTTTGACCTTCTCAAGAAAAGTTTAAGAAACGGATTCCTTTCCATTTAATGCCCCGGAGCATTGATCAGCTCTCAAGTACAAATGAATTTAGCCCCAAAGCAAGTATCCTGATGACGGCGGTGAACGTGCCCACGCATGAAAATGTTTGAATCTGAACAACACTTCAGAGTGACTCGGGTCAATCTATGCAAGTATTTAAAAGAATTGTATTTAATTAAGGAGGGCAGGGAAATGGATGAAATAATTGAAAAACCATCTTTGATTCATTTAAGGGTCTTCGTCAGCAGAGACAAATGGATGCACCTTTGCTCTGTGTATTTAAACAGACGGATTCTGCTCACATCTCTGAGAATAATTAGCTTTGCACTTCCTGTATGTGTTTCCGCAACAGATTTTCCGTTTTTTTTAACTGTTAATTCATTTTTGTCCTTCCCGTGTAGTCAGTTCTGTGGGTTCTATGTCGGGGTCAAGGAAAAAATCGACTATTTATTGCAATATTTCTTTTGGCGATATTTGGATTGATATAAAATGCTTTCAGGTCAATTATTTATGGGCGTCTCCCAACGTCCGACTCTTGTTTTCCACTTCAACATCCGAGCTATTTGGCAGCAGAGCAGCTCTACACCGAACAAAACAAGCAAGATCTCAGTGAGTGGCAGCTTGTTTTGTTGTTATGAGACATGCACTACTTAGTTTTTACTTAGGATGGGTACCGAACCTTTACTTTGTGCCATGTTGCTGCCAGTAACATATAAAAACGCGGATTGCGGTGCTTTATAGCGGGCTCAGATAAGAACGAGTGAAGCACTGCAGCTGTGCAGCAGCCAATGCAGCCAAAATTCTATCGGTAAAGCGGGCCAAAGTTCTGCAGAACCTCATAGCAATAGATTGTAGCTTGGAAACCTGATGGATCAGAGTGATGTGTACAACGCTCTGAAAAAAGGCCAATGTAGTGGTGCTGAAATAAGCGTTTACTTCTGCATGAAAGAAAGCGGAGCTGAAACTGCAGTGCAGACTGTCATATAAATAAAGCATCTCAGCCATATTAAGGCAACTTTTCTTCACCCTGTCATGCTGCATTATCATCACATTTAATTGTTTCTGGAAAGGATTGGTGTTTTATTTTATTTTTCTCCTTTATTTCTGAAGCACCATTCAGGCTCCTGGACTGTTTAAAAGTTCTGGAGAAGCTACATTAAGCAATATTGAAAATAAAGAGCACTTTATTTCCTTAATCATACTTTAGAACAATATTGGTTAAGGCACATTCATCCTATTTTTTTTCTTATACTGAAAAATATTTTGTTTTAAAACTCAGACAATTTTGACTGTTTTCTTTAAGAAAAACTGTAACATTGTGATCATTAAATGAAATTAATTTTACCTCTTTTTTTTTTCCTTTTTTTTACAATAAAAGGCTTATTTTTATTCAGGTAGAGTCATACAAAAACAAAAAAAGAAAATGTATTCCGGTAAAATATTGCGAATTTATCGTATCGTGGGACGCGTACTTTAACAAAAAAAACTATTATCCACTGTGCACTGTGCACTGTGTCTTGATTGGCTGTCGACCTTGTCAATCAATCCCCCCATGTCTCTTTTAAAAAATCTGTTCCTCTTGCCCAATTTAGACTTTTGATCACAATCAGATTTGTTTTCATTCTACAATACTGAACTTATTTTTCTATGAGGCTCTGAACTTTGAGGGTTGAAGCAAAACAGAAAAGTGTGGAAATGTTCATGTCTGTCTGAAAAAGTGTATTAAGTCTGTCGTAATGGGTTATACAGCCTTAAAACATCTGTAATCCTACTTCACAGATTTCACCTATTTCGGTTCATTTTTAGAAAGAAACCCCCCGCAACAAACGAGCGAACGCCGCACTCACTTTACTTGCAGGAGAGTCAACTCACTTGCAGATGAACCCTAATCAGTTCACAACAGTGTGGTAACATAAAGAATATTTAACGAACTAAAGATCAGGAGTGAATTCATGGAAGTGAGAGATGTGAGAAAACATTCCCAGCAAACAGCACATATCTGATAAAAGCACACTGAGCATGTGACGTGCATTCAAGAACAGGCTAAACGCGCATTCTATAGCGTGCGTGTTCACTCTGGACAAGCAGGGAGGGGCTTCTTCTGCTTTTTCTTTCTCTTCCATTTACTCACCTACATTTGGTGTGAAATGTGGAAGCAGTACAAATCTCGTGAATTTTGTTCCAGGTTTTTTCTGTCACAGCTCTGTTCAGATACACGACAGACTTGATGTCATAGAATTCTAGCCAGGCACAAACCGCAACTATTAATTTCTCCTTCATGGTCAAATGTTTTAACGGTCGGCAGTTGTGAGTTAAACACGATGCTATCAATTCGTCACTACCAAATCCGACTCCCTGATTGGTCAAAGTTCAACTGGTTTAACTTTTGACACCACGTTTAATGACCGGGGGTTTTGACCCCAAAAAAGAGTTGGATTATGCGTGAACACCAGAGTTTCGAATGCAGAAGCCCAAAACGCGCATGTATGCTACTTTACATAAACGATATGAACATAGCTTTAGTCTCTGCTCTGGTTTGGAAACCAAGTTTCTGGTTTACGTGAATTTATAAAGCAAGAACTCAAGTGAAAAGCAACTGTAAGTTCCAGTATTTAATCACAATAAACCTGGAGTTTTGATGAATGGAAGGTACTATATTGACACCACTAGCAACATTTTTTTAAGTGTTTTCTTTTTTTCCTGACCAGTGTTTGTTTTGGAAGCTACTGCAAGCACATAGGCAATACTTTTGTCCTGGAAGCCTTAGTCATAACTGCCCTTATGGGTGGAAGTGAGCCGATTTGCTTCTGGGTTCTGTTTCACGTTCCCTGCCTTAGCCGTTAGCCTCTTTCATTTTATTTTAGTTTCAATTTATTGCATGCTTTCATACAAATAATCAGATTTGACAGGTTATTTTCATCTTTTCACTTTCTCGTCCTCTATATCAGTGTTTTTCAACCTTTTCTGAGCCACGGCACACTTTAACCTTAAAAAAAATCCCGCGGCACACCAGCATCCCAAAAAAAAAAAAAAGGAGAAACTCATAGTCTGTATTGATCTACAGCCCCTCCCTCCACAGTCTCACATGCATTTTTGAGATAATTGTGTCAGAAAAAGCTGGAAACTGCAGCTGTTTTTTCTAAAAGATGCAATAAAAGTTAAGTTAGAAGATTTAAAAACTCTTTGATGTGTGTTCGTTGTTTCAAGACGTTTAACAACAGATCTCCTTGTGCGCTGTCAATCTCATGACCCAATGCATCATGGGAGATGTAGTGCATAAAACGGCTGGAGATCGGTTTTCGGAGCTTCATGGTTTTGTTCACTTGTTCCACGGTCTGATACCGGATTCTGTGGAAAGCTACACCGATAAAGACGAGCTTTAGCTGGTATTTTTGTTAGAACTGAGCGACTTTATGAGCTAAATCGGGACAAGGAAGTGAAGACTTTAAGCACTTCTGATTGGTCAGACTGATGACATGTGATTAAGCTCCCCAAGAATGATTGGTGGAGACAGTTAAAGGGACGGGACTTTTCCAAAATACAGCCGAAGGTGCAGCTGAATCGCGGTACTGTACAGTCATTCTTATCAAAATGTCTTTAATAAAATAAAATAAACGCAAAGAAAATGTATTTTACATCTTTTATATTCCTAACTCCTCAGTGTTTTATCAGGGCCTGTTTGGATGAACAGAGAGCTGAAATCCTGGAGATAAGAAATGTTTTTAGATCAGTTAATGAGGGCAATTTCCCACGGCACACTAGTGTGCCGCGGCACACTGGTTGAAAAACACTGCTCTATATGACACTTCCATCCAGCTTTCTTGGCTTGAACTTCCTGTCGCCCTGCATAACACCAGGAGCTGCTAAAAGCAACTCCCCCTCCCTCTTCTATCAATCCATCTTTACCCATCACTATGTTTTCCATCCCTTTTTTTCCTTTTTTTTCTTCTTTTTTTGCATCTTGTCATCGATTTTCCCCGACATGGAGCATGAAGCCTATCAATATTTTTTGTGGAAGAATGAAATCAATCGACAACACCCTGTAGATGTGGTACAAAAAAAATGAGAGCTCACTGGTCTTTTATTAAAAAGCCAGTAGGTAGTATTCACCCACCCATTTCCTCCTGTTCTGCTCAGGTCCGTGTAAACTAATGGTCGGCCCGTGACCCACCTCAATATAGCGGATCGATGAGCTGCCTTGTGTGCTTAAAGAGACAAGTGAGGAGGCAGCAGCAGCTTTCAATGTGCAGAACAAACAAAGCAGGTTTGTGCGTATAGAGTGCAGACTTTTGAGTCCTCTACTCATTAAGCTTCCTATTTTAACTGAAGACTGCACTTCATTTGCTGCAAAAGGGACAAAAAAACCAAACTTTGCAGTGACTTTGCAGTAGAGCAAGGCATTGTATTTCCCCGCTATTCTCGACAAGTTCATCCTCCCCACTGTGGAAAATCGTGTCTTTGTGGAAACCTCTGCTCGTGCAGCTTTCTCCTTCTCCAGACCAATGCACATTTTTCTCTGCTTCAGGCTGTGTGCCTAATTCACCCAAAATTCTAACAGATCGCAGCAATCAGTCATAGTGCGGAGGCCCTCAGGGGGCAAAAGTTGCAATATTTTGACACATGGATCGAAAGGTGGAACTGAGACGAAAAGAAAAAGTCAGCACGACCTCAATTTTCAGTGTTTTGTAAAGTATTGTGATAATTTTGGTTCTCAGCAGGGATGTTGAACAGAAAAAGTAAAGGTTACATACTGTTTCTTTGTTTTTATTTGTAGTTTTAGAAAACAATTTTATGATTGTGTAAAATTTAAGAAAAACCACTGAGCTTAAATTTGTAAAATACTAAATAAAATAGAAAACTTCCACTTTATCCATTAAAAAACATAAAAAAAGGTTAAATAAAACAAATTTGTAGGTTCTTTATTCACTTAAAGACACAAAAGAGTGTCCAACACCTGATAAGCTCTAAAATCTGTCCATTACACCTCATCTAAATGTGTGATACCTTTTTTTTTTGGACAGATGGTTTCCTGCACAACTGTACTGTTATTAGCTAATTATCAGGAAAAATGCACACACACAACAATACACACACAGACACACACACAAAGCGGATTATTCAGAGCAAATCTCCAGAGAGGGAAAGGCCAGAGCTGCTGTTTTGCCGATCAGAACCAGCAGGAAACCACAGGGAGCTCCTTTCTCAAAGGAGGCAGATTAGAAAAATCCAAGGATGGGTGATAATGGGAACAGGAAGTAGGACTATATTGGCCATCTGGGCGACCTTGTGTGCATCAATACTCATGGATTGCACTGAGCTTAACCTCCATTTTGTTGTCTAGCAGAGCAAAGGGACTTGGGGATTTCTTCTCATGAGGTTTAGTGTGACAAACCTCAACAATCCTCTGTGTATTTGAAAATGTTCAAAAATGAAATGTTTTCTAAAGATCCACTCTGAGGAAAATAGCGTTAACATGTTTTTGGGGCATTTTTCTGATGATGTAGGACATGCTGTACGGCTTTGATAGCTTTGATATTGCTTGCCATTTTTTGTTGCACCACAAAATAAAAAGGTTGTAAACTAGTGTGAGAGAGTGTAAACAGCAGTGTTGGGCATATTACTTTAACAAAGTTACTACGTAATAGTCACTAGTTCACTAAAAACCTAATTGAGATATTGACTCAGTTACTGTGTCTTAAAAGTAATTAGTTACTCAGCAAAGTAACCACTCAGTAATGTCTTTGTACCGGGACACAACATGCATTTGACGTAAACATTTGTTTCTATTGGTCCAATTAAGGTAAAATAGTGTTGATATTTCCAACCTGGGGCTGCAAGAAGCAGCGGTTAGCGCTCTCGCCTCACGGTAAGAAGGCCCTGGTTCGAATTCCAACTGCACCTTTCTGTGTGGAGTTTGCATGTTCATGTTGCGTGTTCTCTAGGCATTCCGGATTCCTCCGACGGACCAAAAACATGCTTCACAGGTTAACTGGTTACTTTAAAGTGTGCATGTGTGAGTGTGTTTTATTGTGTGCCCTGCGACTGACTGTCGACATGTCTAGGGTGTATACCCTGCCTTCGACAGGCTCCGGCAATCCCTGACCCTGAAAGGGATAAAGAGAAAATTGATGGATGGATTTCCGGCCTGAAAGTGCAGCCTTTGTCGGCAGATTCCACATCACTGCCACATTTGGTTGTGGCAGCGCAAATGCGACTATTTGTACTCCAGCGACACACAGAAGACGCTTGTGGATGTGAAGCGCGCAAAAAAAAAAAAAAAAGAAGCCTTGATTAATAGGTTGATTAATAAATTGTGAAGTAACGCACTGTATAATTCAATTTTATTTGTAAAGGCCTCTGTAATTGTAAAGTAAACATAATATCATAAGGATCACGAATACATAGAATTCAATAGGAAAATTGACAGGCAATGTACCAGAAATCTTGGAGAAGAATGAACTTATCTAACTCTACAACTACATGTTTCAATAGTCCAGCAGATGGGCTTCATCCAGATGCAGGTGGGGGATGGCTGGGGGCGTGAGACGGGCCAGAGGCAAGGTCCACAGTAGTATAGGAGCAGGATCAGAGACGAGGTACGGTCAGGTACAGGAGCATATACTAAGGAACACTGACAGCGTTGTAGTGAGGATACAATAATTAGTTAGATTACACCGTTAATTAACTAATAATGCTGTCAGTAATGCTTTTATAAATGGCTGGAATACAGAGATCTCTCAGTAACCGGGATGGGAAGAGAGGGCGAGATTACCAACGGTCCCACCATAACTTATAATTGAATTTCTAATGAACTACGGTGCTCTGCAGAAAATATATCAGAAAAAAAAGACACTGTTTTTTATTTTTTTATTTTGGCTAAAGCATAACTAAAAGACCACTGGGAACGCTTTTAGAACCAATCAAAAAATGACCTGAGAGGGTCTTTCTAGACAAAAACTGACCAAATCTGATGTACGATGGGAGAATTGAGACTGATTAGAATGACTCTCGGTGAGTTTCTACATGCATCAAAGAGACACATCCTGAAAAACTGGCATCTCATGTCAGTGTTTATTAGCAGCAGGGTAGGAAAAAGCTGGTGAAGGAGCATCTGCAGACAGCTTTGACATGTTCATGCAGCCCTCAGAGGACAGCCCCATGTAGGGAATCCCCGTCAGCTCCACCCGTCTCCAGGCCTCCAGGCTGTCCCGTCATCTCCATCCACCGCAGCCGGCACGAAAGGCCGCCCCTCATCAACATGGCTGCACAACCCTTAATGAAGGTGACATTTAGCTGATATTTACATGTCGCGCTCGATGCCAAATTAGCATGCCAAACACTAAGCTGCAGATTAAACAAAGTTTAGCAATTACACCCAATCTATCATGCTAAGATTTACTACACGTGACCTGCGCAGCTTACCCAAGACATCCACTTACTCCTGGCTTCCCCCCTTCCCTCATTAAAATGTTACACACACTACTTATTTACATGGCAGTGAAGCGAAGCCCGGGATCTCCGCGAGGGAAATTGTCAATCCCGCCGGTTGCTCAGGTTGAAATTGCTCTCCTGACAAGAAGCAAACTATCAATCAGGTGTAATTTCTTCCTACTGTCTCACCTGTCAGCGTCGCGGTCCAATGTTGACCCTCTGTCATCAGACGGTTGCGCAGCATTTGCATCTCCCAACTCTGAAGCACTGGAGGATGTTTAAGGAGAAGCAGTGACAGAATATAAAGCAGGGAGTCCTCTGCACTCTCACTCTCACCTGGAGAAGAACTTGTGGGAAAAAAATGATCTAAATGCAAATATATGAACACACAGTAATGCTACATACAGACACCGGGCATGTGATGCTCATTCAAGAACGTGGTAAATTCCTGCGCATGCACTCAGTTGGTACAAAATGTTAAAAAGGTCCAAATCTCACGAATCTCGCTCCAGGCTTTTTCCGATATTTGACTGATTTGGTGTCATGCTGTATATTTCCAGCTAGGCACGAACCACAATTTTTTAATTTCTCCACTATAATCCCTTTCATGAATTGAAAGCGAGGCTATGAAACATCACTACCAAATCTGAGTCCCTGATTGGTCAAAGTTTAACTGGTTTAACTTTCAATGGCGTTCAATTGTTGCATGGTTTGCACATAGAGCCCAAAAATGGTCTGGAAAACATGTGAGCAACACATAAACACGAGAGTTTCGAACGCGGAAGCTCGAAACGTGAATTTACACACGTTTACATGAACCAATTTTCAAACGGTTGGCAATTCCGTGAATTAAAGGGTACGTCATCCATACGTCACTACCTGTGACGTATGGATGGCTTTCCTGTGGAAGCCCAAAACATGCATATACACTCTATTATATTGACCAAATGTTCAAATGTTTGGCACTGCTGTAAATTAAAGGAGACATCTTCCCTTTGTCACTACCAAATCCGAGTGCCTGATTGGTCAAAGTTCAACTGAATGAGCAAAACATCCACATATCCGTGTTAAAATAGGCTTTTCTTTGGAAGTGGTCATTTGAACACACGTTGCAAAAGGGTTTTTTCTTCTGTCATTCAGTAGTAGTGAGGAAAAAATGTGCAGCACAGCGACTCAGCAAAGATAGAAGGGCAGCAGCGCTTATATCAGCATGTTCCAACCCAGACAGCCTTTTGAGGTCGTCTGCAGGAGCTGTCGATGCCATAAGTACTTCCTGTAGTGAGAAAATGCTCATCCTCATAGGATCATAGTACTGCTGACGCTGCTTATCCCAGTGCTCACCCCAGCACACTCTGATGTGAACCACTCCAAACAAAACAGTGGTTTTAATGTGGCCTGAACTCAAATGTCAGTGCTGTGGCTTTTGGAACCGCTTTCCTGACCCGAGGGCCGTGCGGGTCGCAGCTCCGGTAATGAATTTGTTTCTCCGTGGGTCGCAGAAAGAAAAGGCGACACAACTGACATTTGGGATTTTTCAGTCAAGCACTGGTGGCAGTGCAGCAGTGACCCAAGAAATAAATATTAGCACACCGATTTAACACAAACTTGTGATGTCCTTTGTTAAAAAAAAAAAAAAAACGAACGATGTAAAAAATAAAGATACAGCCTTTTCGAACAAAAACCACAGATATGAACAAGACTATGTTGGTGTAAAATGATAACGGTATAAAATTTACTAGAAAATAAATAATTTGTCTCTGGCAAACTTTCAGTATTTCTATTGTCTTTGCCTTTTTGATGTAAAAAGATCCAATCACAAGCTTGCTTCCACCGTTGGGCCAGTTCCAATTGGCTGAAGGTGAACCACAGTGAGAGATGTGTGTTGAGGTTACTGAGCAGATGATAAACCTTTTTTTCACAACACTAGAATAAATAAATACGATGCACCTTTTCATAACCACAAAAACAAAAAAAACTCTAAAAGATCCAAAATGACAGATTTTTTTTGTCACATTTTGTTATGTTCCTTGAAAGACACTCCAATGAAAAATTAAGAAAATTAAGCTCAAAATTGCATTTCTGAGTATTTCTTTATTAAAATCATTGTGAATAAGGAGCAGATGAAAACATGCTGTTTTTAAAAGATCCTGGAAAATACGCTGGGCGGCCACGAGCTCCCTGATTTGCTCCATTCTGATGCATCCACCTACAGAATTAACAAATCCATGCCTCGTCTGAGCTGGAATCTGGATCAAAAGTGTACGACTGGACAGCTTTTTTACTGCAATGTTAGGTTGGAGGCGTGAAGGACTGTTAGCTAGTGGGAGAAAGTGTAAACAGAGAGCTCTCAGTAATGTGAAAGGGGGTGGGGTTGCTCTGTGCCAACGATCCCGCCAACAGCTCACTCTTGGTCCTAAAAAAAACGACGTTTTTTAGATTTTGGCTAAAAACAACATTATCATAATTAATACCACTGGAAACGTTTTGAAATAGATCAAAAGATGATCAGAGAGGTTCTGTAAAGTAAAAAAGTGCTGGTGAAAAAAAACTAAAAAAGTGCTGGTTTCTCTGTTAAGGCATGCAATTTCATTTAAAGTTTAAAATACCAAATAAATATTATATGTAAATTGTTTCCATTTAGGTAAAAAACAACTGGACTCTATCACCACTGGATTAGTTGAATCTTTTATGTGTCAATTCGGGGACCATGTAATGATATTCATATTAAAGATACACTTTAAACAATAAAAATAAAGTATAAAAATATACTATATAAATAAATAAATTTGCTAAATTAGACGAGAGTTTTGTGATTTTCCAGCTTTTTGCGGTTTTTGTATTTTCCAAACTCATCTGTGCCCACTATCATCTATTTGTCTCCTTCAGCTAGAGCATCCTCAGGTGTGTGTGTGTTTGTGTGCATCCCTCTTACCATGAGGTCTGAGAGCCAAGGGCCCATCTGTGGACTTCCACCTGAATCTCTTGAGAGGGCCACAGAGGCTTCTAATTATCCCTGACCTTCTGGCTCTCTCTGCTCCCTGCCTCCCACTCTGGGCCCCTATGGCTCTCCCAGTTCTCTTCCATCCCCACGCTCTCCTTTCTCGCCCTATTTGTCCCCCCCCCATCCCCCCCTCACACGTTCAAAATAACCTCAATGCTTGGCTCTAGACTCTAATTGTTGCCATTTCCGAGACAAAGATGGCGTGTGGTGCGAGGCAATCCCGAAGGTCAGTCAAGGAGAGGGGGTCCGATGACACCTGCATGTCTGTCGAGGAGGCTGTTTTCGAAGGCTCTGACGGGAGCGACTCTTTGTTTCAAGGTGATCTATTTCTGGAGGAAAAGGGCATCAAGGTCTTTGGTATTCCAGAGATTGTCATCTAATGGATGAAGGAAATGGTAAAGTCATTGAAGGAGGAGAACAGGTTATGTGGAAGGCGATGCTTTCCTCCCGCAGGAAAGGATCTGCTGTTTTACACAGCAGGTCATTGTTAAGGTTAAAAGTGACTCATCTGTTGATTTCAATGTCATATGTCTCTCCTGCTTTTTGATTTTATTTTTATCATTATTTTTATTTCTGGAAATTTCTTTAGTGTTTGTGGCGTGTCCATTTGTAGATGATTTAGTGGATGAAGAAGCTCAGATAATACTTTTTCCACCGTGAGAGGGTGATAAGACCATGTATGGATGTTGGAAAGATAAACTTTTTTACATTGATCTAACTTAATTATTTTCTTCAGTTAAGATAAATCATTTTTTTGAGTTCAGTCAACTAAAAAATAACACATAGTTATCAGACATTTATTTTACTTTCATTCAAATTAATTCAATTAAGTAGGTGTAACTTTGGTGCTGCTGTTAGATTGGCAGCGCAAGGAATTGTGGGATACCATTCCCTTTGCCTGTCAGGACGGATTTGGGTTTAAGTGTGGGTTTTTGACCAAAGGTGTTTAGTTGTTTAGCTGTTTTACTGTGTTTTGCAGAGTTATTTTGTCGTATTTTGTTTGATTCTTTCCGCACCATGAGTGAGAAGGAGGGAGAGGATGGTCAGTTTATTAAGAATCCCTCCTCTGTTATTTTACAAACTGAAGTCAAACTCAGAGTCATGATAACTGTATACATGCTTTATACCGCACTTACACTCTTAATCATTCATTTTGATCTTATATAAATTAGAATATCTGCGGCCTCAAACTTAGACATATGAGACTTCAAGAAGTACAATAAATTAAGATGGAAAAACATTTAATTGAATTGGAGTAATGTGACATTTAGTTAGATAAATGTGTAAATGTCAGTTGTATAAACAATTATTGAGTTGGATAAACGTAAGAAATTAGGTTGAATAAATTTAACTCAATTACTTGTTACCAATTGAAATAATTAATTTAAGTTGGATAAATTGGATTGAAAGGATTGGAAGTTTTATACATACATATATGCGTCAGAAACTGGTGTGTTTACTTTGTCTGTTCATTTCTCCAAGCAGGAACTCTTTTTTTTTGATGATGCAGCCGTATTACTTTTTTGATGGACGTATAATCTTCATACGTCGTCATCAAAATCTCAGACTCCGTCTCACTGGAGTATAGCGCTCTCTTTTTTTTCTTTTTTCACCATGGTTTCCATGGTGACTCTGGAAATCGTCCATTGTATGTATGTACCTGCTGTGCACGAGCAATTAACCCAGGGTTACCAAGTCGCTAACTCATATGCGGTCTTTTGGAACCCACATACCCAGAGTAAGCAAGTTCAGGCGGATTTCAGCCAGAGTTCAGGGTTAAAGTCAGGGTAGTGCAAACATGTTTTCTGGAATACCCCCATGTCTTTTTATTCTAAAAAACAGAGTTTTTAAATTATTTGTTTTACTTTTTTAAATTGTTGTTGTGACCTTTTAAATGTTTTTGCGTTGAGTAATTTGTCCAAAGCCACCGTAGGCTTGCACTGATATGCAACGCTTTACAGTGGTGATGTGCTTATTTAAAAAACGTAAATCAGCTGGTTCTGTCGCCCCGAAAAATAAACCAATGTCTTCTTAAAAAACAAATAATAAAAAAAAAAAGGTTAGCAGCTGTATTTTTGTGTTTGTTTTCATTTTGATGTTTATTCAACCAGGAAGTTTATTTTTCTTGATATGAAATGATATGAAAGCCGATATTAAAAGTCGCTTTTGTCAGCTGAATGCGCGTTTATGAAGCCTTGAACTCACCACAGGCAGCTTTAAAGGGTGAAAGAGCGCTAGAACTGTCATCTAGAAAAGGGACCAACCAAGCACATCAATATCCTATTGTTTTCAAGAAACGCCCGTATCCTGAAAAAACACAGCAAAGGACCTATTTTAATGGATTAAATTACCCAGAGGAATAATCGGGTCAAATTCATGATCAGACATGTGTAACATGCTTATTTTTTTCAGTATATTCCAACATGGAAACAACTTTTATTGTGTCTGGCTAATATGCACAAAAACATAATTAGTACATTTGCTGCACTTGCAGAACAATTAAAATTTTGTTTGATTGTTTTTTCACTAAAGATGTTGTGATAAAAATGTTTTTCAGGAAAAACAGGATTTTTTTTATTTGTTGAAAGAAAGTTGTGCTGATATTCACTGTTGATAATAAACAATAATAATAACAATAATAATAACAATAAACTTTATCTGTGTAGCACCTTTCAAGATAAAAATCACAAAGAACTTCACGGTAAAACCCGGTTGATACAGGTGATAATGATCTGTGTAGAACGCTGTCACTAACGTGTGTACAGGAATATATATATATATATATATATATATATATATATATATATATATATATATATATATTTTTTTTTTTTTTTTTTGTTGAATATGGTTCTCATGTAAACAAAGTCAATGTGGAGTGCCAATCTTTTTCAGAAGGAATAACTCAATGTAAATGTTCTTACAGTCTTTAAATGGCCTAAATCATTCTCTCTTAAGCCTTTCAGAGTAAACTATATCTATATATATGATAATATATGATCTTTGGCACACTAAAGGATGCATTTTTTAGTTAAAAATGTTAATTTATTTTGCAGCTCATCTTCCAAACCAGAAGTAAGACGACTTGATCTCTGAGGCACTGTGTCTCGCATCCGATCTTTTGCAAGGACGGATGTGCATATAATTCGTATAAAACAAAAGCCTTTAGCCAATCACCACTAGTTCTGCGACGAAAGTGCGAGTGAAAGTCTGTGTGTGAGAACCCACTAATTTACGTAGATTGGGAGGGCCTCAACCTCAGAGTGCAGGTTTTTAGGGGAATACTGTGAATAGATGTTTTTTTGTTTTTTTTTTGAGGAATGAACATTAAAATATATATAAAAGCTCAAAAGATCGATTTTGCATGACATAGACCCTTTAAGAGAATTTCCACGGGCAGCAAAACCCCTGACTGTATAAGAGATTCTGAGCGAGTACGTGTGACGTCACCCATAGAAAATGAATTATGTTTGACTGTAACTAAATTAAGTCAATTCAGTCAGCATCTTTTTTTGCAATTCAGATGCTGCCATGTTGGCGCCAGACGATGTCAGTAAGTACTGATTGGTCTGCGTCAAGTAAGCTAAAGAAAGTCCCAATGACTGGTTTCTGTTCCTTAAAGCCAAAACCATTCAGGAATCATCACTATTTTTAGAGTTTTATTTTTGTTTTTTAGAAAATGACCGTTTGCTTTCATTGCCTCACCATTACCCAGCAGCAGCTCTGCATGGCATCGCCAATGATTGATGGTACTGCCTGCAGAGAAGGATGGATTTTACAGCCTCAATGTAGCACAGATGCAAAAGTAAAGATCATGAATTTGAAAAAAAAGGACCTACAAATGCATCAGTCTGGTACAAAGCGGTCATAAAAAGTCTGCTTTCAATTTTGTGATGTGACTTTCATTTTCTTACAGACTGTAGTGTTGGTTGTGCTCATGTGACTTGTAAGCAACCAAAACTGTACCACGTACAGCAACTGTTGGTCTTTACTAAGGATACAAAAATTCATTTTCCGCACGATTCAGT
This sequence comes from Oryzias latipes, assembly GCF_053564925.1. Classification (NCBI taxonomy): domain Eukaryota; kingdom Metazoa; phylum Chordata; class Actinopteri; order Beloniformes; family Adrianichthyidae; genus Oryzias; species Oryzias latipes. The sequence goes on along the minus strand of NC_136256.1, from coordinate 12,092,381 downwards.
TCAAACTTCAATTTTTGGGTCACAGATTTGCTCGGTTAGATTTATGATTTGAGTATTACAAAACAAATTAAAAAAAATAAAAATTCAGAAAAAGTCTTCTAAATTTGCTAATAAGCGAGTAACAATGAAGTATAGCCTATCAGTTTGCTTATGCTCTAAGAAATTCCCCCTACATGTGTGTTTGACACTTTCTTTTTTTTTTTTAACTTCTCCTGTCGAACAGCTAGGCAGACAGATGAGAGCTGAGGGCCTCTTGTGTTGGACATATTTTACTATAACAACAGGGGTTTTTAATCTTCAGACAAACCAAAGGTATGTCTGAATAAACCCCTTTTGTAATTGAGGCCAAACTTTATTAATTTCAATCATGTTTGAAAATCTTTGGTGTTGGACCGGACGGAAAAGGAAAGAAGGGAAGAAGAGAGAGGGATGTTAGGGGGGGGGGGGTAGGAGGGTGATAATAGGAGGGGGCCAAGACAATGAAGCAGCATAAAGCAACAGGTTTACTGGTTGTTTATCATTACGGTAAGGTTCAAATGTAGTTCAAAAAGGGCGGGGCCTGTCCACACACACTCAAATATTATCAACACACCTGCTAGCTGCAAAAATGTCCACCTGTCAACATGTACACAAAACAGATAGTGTTCACACGCATACTTATGCCTTTAAACCAACTAGTGTGAAATATTTCAGTCATTCAATCATGCAAACTGTTAGTGCAAAGGTGAGCTAACACCTGTGCTCAGGTGAGTGAGTGTTTTCTAAAATGGATGGTGGAATGTGGAAAGAAGGAGGGAGAGTGCCCAGCCACACCCAGACCCCCGCCGCAGCAGCAGCGGCAGCCGGAACCCCCCCAACGCCACACGGCAGCAGGCAGGGAACAACCGCCCCCCTGTGTTTGACACTTTCAACGTAAACATCCTGGTACTTTTCCCATGAATCAGTTCAGTAGAGTAACATACAGTTTGGTTTTTAACTGAGAACTGTAACATCCCTAGTCTTTACACACTACACAGTGTAAATGGTATTACTGGTTAAATAAGTCAAGTGCTGCTGGAAGTTGAAGGGTGGGGTGGGGTGGGGGAGCTGACATATTTTTGATACTTGATGCTTAAACTGTTCAATTTTTTTTGTGTTCAAATTGTTCAAATTTTGAAAACAATAAAAAAAACAAAAAAAACACTAAATTAAATGACCAAAATGGAAAAAAAAAGAAATAACCAACCCTCAAAGGTGCAAGGTGAACACACTCATGCAGAATGATATCTGAATTTTAGACGTGCTTTAGCGTTGACTTTATTCCAGATTCTTTATTTAAAAGTTAACCTGGTGTAGTAAAATATTAAGTGGGGCAAAAAAGTATTTTCCAGAAAATAACTACAAACGTGCAAAAAAACATGGCCCACTTAGACTAGTAAGAAAATTCCTCCTTCTATCATTGATAATATTAAGGATGAAAGGTGGCCCGGTCAACAAAGGAGAAGCTAAATAAAAAGCCTTTTGAGCTTCGAGAGTGGTTCAGTCAGCCTCCTGACCTCAATCCAATAGGGAATTTGTGGAGGGAGTTGAAAGTGTTGTCCAACTATAGTCCCAAAACATCACAGCTCATGAGGAGATCTGAATGGAAGACTGGACCAAAATAGCAGGAACAGTGCAAGCCTGCCAAAGGAAACCTTTGACATCTGTCATTACCAACCAGGTTTACAAGTATTGAGATTAACTTTTATTATTGACCAAGTACTACAATACAATGCACCATCATACTTACAAGGGGCCGCTGTGTACAGAGGTAAAGCGGTCAAACCCTGATCGGAAGATTGCAGGTTCGGTTCCCACCTCACTGCCGATGTATCAGCGTCCTTGGGCAAAACACCAAACCCCACATTGCTCCTGGTGGTTCTAGGTTGGCACCACTTTCATTTATGACAGCGGAGACCCCATGTACCATATAAATTACTTAATAGCCACTTAATAGATGTAATTTTCTGGATTTTTTTTTTTATCATTCCGTCTCTCCCAATTGCAGTATTTCTATGATGAACATTACAGACCAAACTCATCTTTCAAGTCAGAAAACTTGCAGAATCCATGACAGCTAAATACTTTTTTGGCCCCCCTGCATGACTGTACTGCATGAGTATGATGGTTTAACAAATGCAAATAAACAAAGACTCCAGTGACTTTGACGGCTAATAATTTATAGATTCCCTTCAAGGTGAAAATATTTCTCTCTCTTTGCATGCTGCAATTGCTTCGAGCAGCCTTGTTCCGCTTGTGGTCATGGTCGAATGGAGAAAGTGAACATGGGCTGTAATTAAAGACTTGGTTTATTGAATTTCACACTTTTCAAATTTAGATTTATCACCGGGTAGAATGTGGCCTCGCCGTCTACTTTGCTTCATTGTGAGGCTGTTGAACCAAAAACAATGATTAGCTGCTAAAATACCTTCTAATTAGTGCTCAAGCATACATTTAAAAGCGAGCTTCTAAACACTTGTTTAGAGTTCTTTGCATTTTCCACCTGCTACTCCGTCAAAGAGTAAAAATCATGTGCATTGTGTCTCTTTCATTAAAACAAACATCATACATTTTTTTTTCATGAAAATGAGAAGCAATGCCCTTACAATTGACTTTATGAGAGAACTGGACTGAGTGACCCCTCCCCCCTTTCCTGGCCCCAAGACTGCTATTGAGAAATAAACACCTTTAACTCCGTCATTCTATTGATCAGGATGACCGTTCTTACTCCGATACTTTTTCTTAACACGTTCTTTTAAATCCAATTTTTTTTCATATTTCTTTCTGTATTGCAAGTTATTAAGGTTATGAACTGAATAATAAGATGCCTCAATAAAAGAATGTTCTGCCAACTAGCTGCTATGTTGAAGGTTTGATTGACAGATTATCTTTTAGTTGAAGGGGCATGGACCTCCAACAAACTCGCTCCTGATAGGCCAGAGTGCTAACTATAAAAAAAAAAAGGTGATTTCATTTACTTCTTTTGTTTGGAGCCTTAAGTAAACCATTTTCTATGGGTGAAGTCACACTCACCACAGTGCAAGTCTGGTGACTTGGCTTTGTCCAGCGGGACCCAGCTGGGCTCAGCCCAAAAAGGCCATGGGGAATTGTTTTTCCATTGACCCACAAAGGGACGGTACTTTGTGATATGGGCAGCATTCAAGGGATGGTGCCCCGACAGCCCAATAGAATCTAACCATCAGGACATAAAATGTCACAACTGAAAAATAGTCTAAGCTTTTGCAGAAGGCTGAGCAGTACCAGCTAGGTAAAGTTAAGCTTTCCTCCACAAACAAGAAACCCAACTCATCAAGAGGGGTTGGACTCTCTTCCACTATGGAGTTGCCCGTGATGAGGTGAGTGTGGGTTTGTTCCTAGCCTCCCAGCTCAGTCATGATCTGTTGAGGTTTGCTGCGGTAAACAAGGGGGTTACATCCTCCGGGTCGGTACAGCTTTCTTATCATCTTCGTGTTTTACAGGCCAAATGGGAGCAAGGGGGGAGCAATTCCCTACTCCACATGTAGGGGCATTTGAAGCTGCACTTGTATCTAAACTTGATTTTTTAAAGAGGAGCCATAAGAACTTAGGGTTGGCTATTAGTCGATGTTCGACTAATCAGTTTTAGAGGCCAATACGCGATTGTGCACATGTTTACGCAGACTTTTCATTAAAAGTGTTTGCTTGTTTCAGAGGGGGCTGTGAACGTAGATTCAGAAGCATCACACCGCTTTACAGTCATAGTCTCATTCACCCACACACATTCACACACTGATAGAGGCTCCCCTGCCGAACACTGGCGTCAATCTATAACCCCCAGGAGCAATGTGGGGTTCAGTGTCTTGCTCAAGGAAACTTTGACACATGAATGGGCAAGGCGGGAACCAAACCTGTGGGAGGGTGAGGAGCTATTCACCCAGGAGGAGCTCTGAGTAGACTGCTCCATCACATTGAGAGAGTCCAGTTGTGGTAGCGCAGACATTTTCCTGAATGCCTCCAAGTCTCTTGGATGGTTTTCCAGGCATTTCCCATTGGGGAGTTGTGAAGGAAATTGTTTTATTATTATCATTGTTTAAATGTATTTGTTTAAATGTATGTTTAAATGTTAACTCAGATTGACCTTTGTACCTTTTTAGAAAAACAGTTGTGTGTTTGTTCATCTGTTTCTCATCCCCAGCTAGGAAGAGGGGGTTTTACGACACACTGTCCTTGGCTGATAAGGAATACTGTTTGAACTTAGAATCCACCCAAATGGGTCATTAGACGACACCCCCTAATGAACTTTTCTCTTTGTCTGGAAATTGTAACCTCCTACTTGAATTCTTAATAAAAGCAGCATGAGGAGGGGCAGTCCTTTGAGAAGAGAAGCGTGGTGATTGTCTTCTGTCACACTTGCTTCTTCTCCCTCGTGCATGAGAAACTTGATTCTTGTTGTGGTCTGTTGTTTCTAATTGTGCTTTTCTTTAATGTCTAGATGCATTTATCCGACAGGAGTGAGCCCCAAAGAAGATCCAACATGCGTTGGATGTCTCTCAGCTGGCCTGGAAGCATCTTTGAGCTACTTCAGGACAAACTCGAGGAGGTTTATTTGAAAAGAAAGGTCTGGGCATCTTTCCTTAGACTGCTGCCCCAGACAAGTGAGAGAGGATAGATAGTTGGAAAAATCTTAGCTCGGAAAGCGACCAAACCAGTAACATGGCCATGGAGACTGTAATTACAAACATCAGGATGAGAGTGGTGGAAATAGACATGAAATGAAGGAGGTGACACTTGTAAAGCGTGTCAGTGAACATCAGAGCTTGAGCCCTGCAGTAAATAATGACTCCACTGCACTCTTTCTCCAACTGAAAGTTTTCCAAGCTCTCAGAGAGAGTTGCCAAGGAAACAGTGAATGAAATAAATTTACAGTTTCATGTCAGGAGGTTGAGAGATGCTGGATCAAGACAGGAGAACAGAACCTGAAGTCAACTCTGACATTAGCAATGTCCTGTGACACATCCAGACATTGATGGTTGGCAGTGAAGCTCTTGGTCTTTTCACAAGCAAAAAGGTCAGAAATAGCCTTCTTTTAAAATATATGTATATATATATATTTTGAGCTATTCTACACCTTAATTTTTTTCCCGTAGGTTTAAAAAATTATCTTGTTAGCTGCATGTTTGGGTTCAACACAATGTCAGTTATGTGACTTTTTAATTTTTACCTCCATGCCACTAATTGACACGTTGGGCGATTGAATCTCGTGCTCTAAATCCCCCCTTCAAGCATTAATTTAGTGACCCTCCCCTCTTCTAATTAACACTGTATTACAAGCACAACAAAATAAACGAGAGCCCTGCGTGCATCCAGATGATAACATATTCCAAAGTGTCCACAAGGCAATACAATCTTGTGCTCACTCTTGCGTAATTGGACACTGATCAAAGTAATGCGTGATTCGAAAAGATGAGAACAAATCTGCAAAAAATAATTGCATGCCTGTGCCGCAGTTTGTCAATACGAGGAATCTGAAAGATTCTGCTCTTGGTGTTGCAGGAAAGTTTCTGTGGATAGACAGAAACTTTATACTTTGAAGAAATGCTATCAAAGACTCCCACTTCTTCGCTCAAGTGGCTCTGCTGGATTTGTAATTTGAGCGTTTGTGTGGGTAGCTCGCTCTAAAACACACCAACACGACTATAATTTTCAAAGCTACCAGCGCCGCTGCCACTGCTGACGCCTTTAAGCCTTTAATTGTGAGTGGTGACAGAAGTGTCGCTCTTTTGTCATCCACCCACCTCTTCATGAGGTGGTCCTGGGCTGCCAGCTTGCGAGTCCCCAGGAGGATACTTCGAAGTGTTTCTGTTTCCGTGGCTTGCCATGTAAGCGCTCGTGTTTTTGGCACATGCCCAGCGTGCTTACATGTTTGTCCTCTGAGAAGAAATGTTACCACCTTCTTTATTTCAGCTGCTCACTCACCCTTGCCAACAAACTCCCAAGTTCATCTATAATGAATCAGTGGATGTTTGAGCTGCTGGTAGTGGATCACCTTAGTAAGCAGGCCTCAAAGAGCGCCACATGTCCTGGCTCTCGTCCCTTAGAGAGCAACAGGGACCCACATGACATGGCCGGGGAGCTCAGGCAGCACTGAGCTGCTCAAATATTGATCAGCCACTCTCTCTGTGAGCTGGTTACTCTTGGCCAGTCGGCTGCTCTCAGGAATCAAATAACTGCGCAGCAAAAACAGAGAATCTTGCCGGCTTGCCCGTGATCCTTTGGCAGACACGGCTGTTTTTATGGCAACAGAAGCACAGAGCTTCAGCTGCATAGTGACAAGCTACATACTTCCTATTTACTGTTTCATTCAGCCCCTGAGACAAATCCCTAAAGATGGGCCTCAGGGTAGATGAACTATACTTTTGTGAGATTTCTGTCCTGCTGAACACAAAGGAAGTGTGTAGACACCATATATCAGAGTGGGAATCACTTTAGCTTTCCTTAAACCCTTAACACCCTGTATGTTGCCGGTGGCACCCAAACAACGCATGCACTTTGACATAACATAAATCTTTAAATATCTGTAAATTAGCTGATTCTGACTCGGAGAAAAGCACTTTTCTCTGCTTCAGAATGTCCGTTGAAGAGTCCGTTGAAATGTTAAAAACACCAAAAAACATCATTTTCATTGGAGTGGGTCTTCAAGGTGGGGTTTGGAGTAAGTTGTGTTTGCCCAAGATGAATCATTTTCCATTAGACAGAGTAGAACTTACTCGCATAACAAACCCTTAGTGGTAGAGACCTGTACAAGTAAACAAGATAGAAAACAAAAATGTAGTTTTATTTATAAACTCTGACTCTTTTCTCATGCTTTGCACACATAACCATCCAATGGACAATCTAATTTCTAAACAGATCTTTTTCTTGAACAATTCTTTTTAAAATGGACAAACGGACAAGAAGATTTCATTAAACCAGCTGCTGTATGCATTTGTCCTCAGAGAAATTGCCATCTTACTAAAGCTATGAAGCTGGCACAGGAGTCTGACATCTTTGGCTGCTGCCTATCAACACCTCTGTATCTCAGAATGTCAATTGTCAAGGAGCTAATCAATAAATACAGGTCATTCTGCACATGCCACATATTATAGATAACAGAGAACTAGTGGAAGGTAAAAGCCTCTTTCAGACATCAAAGTTGAGCTCCACACTGCTTAAAATTCAAAACAGACTTTCTCTGGCGCTGAAACTCACCTTGCCAAGTTTGTAATTAACCTGAACTTTCTGATGAGCTCTAACTCTAACTTTAGGTTGGCTGTACAGATGCCAAAGCCAATTTCCCTCTAACTCCCGTCGATACTCTCAGATCTTATCTGGATGATTGCCACTGATTCCCTGCACGTCAGCACCGGCATCAGGTGTGTGGCTGCGTTTTGACTTATCGCTTGCCCAGTTCGCCTTTTCATCCTCGTGACTGCTGGTCTCTGAGTGGAGACATTGCGGCGTTGCCAAATTCCTGACATGGGCTGCAGATGCACAGTGACACAGGGTCCCTTCACCCTGTTGGCTTAGGTCCTCGCACGGCCATCTGGTAGCTCTAGAGAAAGTGCCAGTCACTGCTCACAGCCGCCCACACGCCTGCAACAAGCATACCTCTTCTGATCAATTTCTTGAAGAGCCCCTACAGGTTCAAACTGAGAAAAGTCTACATCTATAAAAATGGGTGATTAGGTTAATTGGGATTGACTTTGCTAGTTTGAGGCAGAGGAACATCCAGCCAAGCAGCAGACAAACTCATGTGGAAACATTCAGTCTTTCATCTGTCAATCAATGTTAAGCTAAAAGAAAATTTGATCGAAGCCACAAAGAGATGAAGGAGCTGATTTGACTGATGACATTTCGTTGACATTGTCGCTTTGGCCGCCTTTTGGCCCATCAATATGCTCGTCTCCTTCTCGCAGACGGGTTGTTTCTCCAGCTTATTATTTTTTTCCCTGTCCATCATTTCATTAATTCAGATGTCGGCTGTAATGAGCAGCTGTAGTTTGCTCGTTTGGCTGCTGACACCTCTTTGACATGGACAATGAATCACAGCGGTCGTAGTCTCTGCCCACTTGAATGACTTGCATCGAAATGAGGCGCTGGTAAAGATTGGGGACAAAAATGTCCGACACCATCAATCTTAAAGCTGTTCACAGTTTACATGTGGGCTAAAATAGTACAGCAGATGTACTTGTAAACACCTTTATGTTATTTTCCAAAGATATGTTTGAAGTTGAACCTTTACTGTCCTATTTAGCATCTAGACAAAATAATTTGTTAGACCAATCTTTATTGAACAATTGTCTTGTAAGGTTGACAGAAAGATAGATGTTCTTTGCGCTGTGTAGATCTCTTTAAGGGGTGAGTTGGATGGCCAAATGATAAATGTATGTCAAGATGCCACAACATTCCTAACACAGAATTTCAGTCTTCAAAGGGGCTAATCGTGCCCAGCAGCACGTACTGCAAACCGCAGGGGCTCCTATTTGGTAGGTACTAAGCACTTCCAGAGGTTCTGGCTGTTTTGCAGTCAAGAATCTAATGAAGAACTGTCTTGTGATTTAAATGTGCTATGGTTCCTGTTATTTGTAGCATCTACTACTGCATTAAAGATTAAAGAATGGGACTGTCCAGAACCAGACTCTTTATCGTACTTGGATCTGGTATCTGACCTATCAGACAGAAACTAACCCTCTGGTTGACATTCCTACATCAGTACATTTTTATTTTTTGTATGTATGCTTTTTTGGTGGTCATTTTAACTGTGACCGTTGCTGTTCTGGAACAGTAATCCCTTAGCAAAAAGTGGTCTTTTTAAGTGTACTACAAGTATACTTGATCTATACTAAAAGTAAGCCAGCATACTTGAAGTTTACATTTTATATACTGTCTATATAATGCAAACCTAAAATGTTCCAATTTAGTTGGTAGAAGTGTTCAGTTAGTCTAGCTACTCCCTACACATACTGTATTTTCCACTGTATGTAGTATACTTACATTTTTTGCAAGAAATGACAGTGCGATTATAACCCGGAGCACCTTATTTAAAATTAATTCTAGTTGTGCTTCCTGCTGTAGAAGCTATTTTGCGAGACAAACGGTGCTCTTTTAAAATGTCAGTCTGTTTTTTTCCAGTTGCAAAAAAGATTGTGTAATTGTGTTCAGTAAAGTTCATAGTGTGTATATGTTACTTCTTAGGTTCTTCTATTATCAGACAGAGTTGTGTTTTTTTCAAATACCTTGAATATTTTGACGGATGTCATCTGTCTTCGTCAGAGTCATCCAATGGTAGTGATGTGACGTATATAAAAACAGAGGATTGTGACTGAGACTGAGTCACCTGTCAAACTTTGACAGGTGCCCAGGGGATTGAGGACCACGGCTAAAAGGTACATTCTTGATCTAACTACTTCTGCTGAACTGACTTTGCTCAGACAGCGCTGCTCCAACCTGTCTCACTTAGAAATGGAACAAAACTGCTTTGCATATGTTACAGTGTTTTTAACAGTCAGCCCCCCATGCAGCTGCTTCAGTCTCAGTGTCTCTCTGAGTCATGGCTGTTGGCCAAAAACGGCAAATGTTTCTTGTGAGGTAACTTTTATAGAATCCCATGCATTTATGGGGATGTCTTGCCTAAAAGACATGACCGAACTGTCTTGTCTTGGAGTTTAAAACTTTTGAAACGCTTTCAAAATGGTCACAGACTCATTGGCGGTCACATCAAACCATTTTTCTGTTCTGAAAGTCAGAAACCCAAAAAGTAAAGGTGATAATCGCCATGTTTGGCTTCATTTTTTTGTGTTTTTCGTTCATCCTCTTTAGCTTGTTCAGACTTTTTAGGCTCTGTTTAGCTGTGTCTCCTCATTTCGTGACAGCACCTGAATGATAGTGTTAATTATCCACATGTTAATGTGTTAGTGAATTAATGAATACATTTGTCGCTTCACATCAGATTCTGTCTTTTTTTTCATAGTTTATGTTTAAATATAACATAATTAATTTTTCTGTCATGTCTAATTCAAGTCTGTATTTGAGTCCACTATTAACCAATTCTATTACATCTAACCTTTTGGTTAGCTTAAACCAGTACGCTTGAAATCTGGTAATCAAAATTCGAGTATGAATATTTGTGAATTTTTACCACTACCAAGATTCAGGCAATGTATTTATCGCTCTAAAATGTGACATAATGTCACGTTTTTAGTAAAAAAAAAATCTTTGCACTGCTGTTACTGGAAGTAAATATAATTTCAAAGTAAGGTGTCAGTAAAGCTTCTCATTTTCAAAGAAAAAGTCTCAATTGTTTTTGGTAGATGGACTTTATAATATATAATTTTATTTTTATAATTAAATAAAAGAAAATGCTTTAAATATATTCGACACATTGAATACAAAATGTAATGATTACAAAAATCTCGTGCAGTGTGACGTCACGTGACTGTCTGGTAGCATCCCGGAGAAGCTGTACCGTAAAAATGTTCATCTAAAGTGTGATCTTTTTTTTTTTTCACCTAAAATGGAAAAAAGTCAATATATTAAACACTTCTGTCAGAATTGTTTTCCAGTTGTTGTGACTGTGCCTTTATTTACTTCTTCATGTAATCCATCTACTGTAACTTTGGGCTGCAAAACATTTTTTAGGAACTGTAGTTAAAGGATAAATAACAGTGATGTTTATGTGTTGCTTAGAGCTGAAGTTAACCAGAAAGTTGACAAAAACCTCTGAGTGTGACATTGTTTAAAGTGATTCATATCTTTTCTTTCTTTAAAAATCTTTGCGTTTTTATCTGCTGCTTTATTGATTCTGATTTACTCTTCAAAATAATAGCATAAATGATGGTGAATAAATGCATATTTTAATTTTTTATGCATTCCACATGTATAACTATTATATATTACATAATATTTTAAGTAGTAAGAATTGTAGTTTGATCTGTGAACCATTGATCTTGATTCGTGAATCGAATCGAAAGAACCACAGCCCTCGAAAAAAACACATGTGGTTACTTGGTGTTCTATTGTAAACATATGTTTACTGAATCTTAAACATATGCGGTAACCTATATGTCTACACTTGCTGCCCCACTCAACAGGAAGCCCAGCAACACATCACCATTGGATTTTTTTTTTGTCTTTATCTTGCTTCTTCTCTAAAACAGTGTTTTTCTTCCCCACTCTTCAAAGATGAAAAAAATAAGAATTGGATGCAGGCACACATATGTTATCACTCACAAGCACATCTATAAATGTCACCCCACTTATGCCATCCTCTTCCTCCTGAATAAAGCAAGAGCAGATGAAAGCCCCAAAGAAAATTCGGCAGCTGAATGTATTTGTCGTGTTTGATAGCATCGCCATCGATAGCGTGATACAGATGCACAAGAAGGCCTCAAGAGTAGCACTCGCAGCTTGGTTTAGAAGGGACACAAATACTACAACTGATTCATCACGGCAGCAGCGTCCGTGCGTCTGAACTCTTTAAACCGGGGGGGAAAAATGTAATCTCCCTGCAATTTCAAGGGTGTTTGCATCACTGAGACAAAATAGTGGGGAAAAAAAGCAGGAAAACTTATACTGTTGTTGCACCTGCGGTAGGAATGTTCTTGCATTGAAAGGTAGAGGTGATTTAGGTAATTTACTTTAATAAATGCTTTTATCTAAAAAAAATCTGTCTGATAGCAAACAAAATTAACTTTGTGCCATTAATGACTCACAACAAACCCACACCCACCTGCCACCCACATGACGGGAATTTCATTGAACCCATAGCTATTACACACAGTGATGTAACTAAAGAGCAGTTTCCTGCAACACTGGCAGACTGTTGTCAGATGTGGTTTGTGCTTATTTTCCAAAGAAAAGAAATGTTTTAAAAACTAAGTTTCTAATGAAAAATTTAAACAGGAAACGTATACGGAAGGTGCACAACTTTCTTATTTTTTACCTTCTTTTCCGCTTATAGGCCTAGTGTATCAATAAATATCTCCTAAATTAGTAAAAATTAACAAAAAATTAACAACAGTAAATCATGAAACACAACAGCAAATCACAAAAACAAAAGGAAAACATGAAACACAACAGCAAATCATGAAACACAACATCAAATCATGAAACACAATAGCAAATCAGGAAACACAACAGCAAATCATGAAACGCCACAGCAAATCAGGAAACACAAGAGCAAATCATGAAACACAACAGCAAATCACGAAACACAACAGCAAATCATGAAACACAACAGCAAATCATAAAACGCAACAGCAAATCATGAAACACAACAGCAAATCATGAAACACAACAGCAAATCATGAATGACAAAAGCAAAACACAACAGCAAATCACGAAACACAACAGCAAATCACAGAACACAACAGCAAAACACAACACCAAATCAAGAAACACAACAGCAAATCATGAAACACAACAACAATTCATGAAACACAAGAGTAAATCACGAAACACAACAGCAAATCACGAAACACAACAGCAAATCACGAAACACAACAGCAAATCACGAAACACAACAGCAAACGTGTTTCATGATTTGCTGTTGTGTTTCATTTGTACTGGGATTTGTTGTAGTTGTATCTTAAATGTTAGCGTGTCTTGCACCTCTCGTCCACAGTAGTGACCCCTGCCGTACAGATTTGCCTATTGTTTTGCCTACAGACAGCCTGTTCCCACCCGTAAGGACAGCTGTGACTGATGGGGTGGGTTTTAGTGTTAGGCTTTGGTAACTCTTTAGACAGAGTAAACTTTAACCTTGATAATGTCTCAGTTCATTTTTCTTTCATTGTGTGAATTGCTCTTAGTCTGGCCAATCCCATGGCATCAATAGACCCAGGCAGTGGCTATGAACTGGGGATTTTCTGGGGCACACAAACCCCTCCACCGCGATAAGTTGGCAATTCAAGGAGGGGATTTTTTTTTTTATTGCTTTCTATTTTTACTTTTAAGAATCAACGGACAAGAATTTGGGGGTTTTTTTGGACAGGAGAAACCAGAGCACCTGGAGAAATCCCTGTATTTAAAAATTTTGTTTTGTTGTTGTTGCTTTTTTTATTTAATTGTATTCATTTCTTAATTCTAAAAATTGGGGGACTAGAGTTTGGTGTTTTTTGGACAGAGGGAAAAACCAGAGAACCTGGAGAAAACCCTGTTTATACTCGAGTGTCAGGCAGTGTGTGTGTGTGGGGGGGTGGGGGGGGGGGCTTTCCACAACACCATTGCCTGACCTCGAGAAAATATATCTGTGCTGTCACTAAATTAATCTATTTTTATTATCACACAAGATAAAAACAAAATAAAAGTAAAACAAAACTGGAGTTGTTAAAGAAAACCTAGCTAAAAGGGGTGTTGTGGAAAGTTACCTTTAATACAATAGAATAATAAATATAACAGAAGATACACATTTAAAAGATACTCATTTACAAGATACACATTTAGAATAGAAGAGAAAGAAAAGCCACGCTAGTTTTTGTCAATAAAATACAAATTAAATGTTTAACTCTTTAACACTGGAGCTAGCGTCAGTTTCAACATTCTTTGGACAACCATGACTCCATCTCGCAAACTTCTGTGATCTCCTGTGTGACCGTGAAATGACCCAGAAGTGACCCACATGCGCAGAATAGTACTCAAAGGGGGAACGACGTCACTCTTTGTTTGCGGAAGTAGCTAACGTTAACAATGGATGTCAACAGCTCTTTTTGCATTAATACATTTATTTTCACAAAGGAGCCAGCACAATTACAATCTTCTCATTTTAAGAAGGCATTGGAGCCAGGATCGTCTGTAACCACTGTTGTGGAATGTGGATGTGAATGTGATGGGGCTGCGTGTGTGTGTGTGTCGGTGTGTGTGGGTGTGTGCATGTGTAAGAGAGAGGAGAGAGCGCATGCAGCGAGGTAGGGAATGAGGGGGGCAGTGGGGGCGCGCATTCATGTTGTGTGTTAGGGAGGAAGGAGAACGATAATAGAAGGCTTCCCCCAGAATAAATGCTATTGACTCTTTATTAACCTGCTCTGGAGAATCTGAGGGTCCGAACGGGGAAGTGAACCCCAAAGGAGGATCCGCCTTCGGCCCTGGAGAAGCCGGTCTCTCCCGCGCTTCCGTCCACGGTCGGAAAGGCGGGAAAAAAAGCTATCGCCAGAAAGGTTCAACACCGCACTCGGCCATTTTGCTAGAAATTTTTTCAAAAACCGCTCGGTAGCGATAAGAGCCCTTGAGTTTGGCCTGAAAAGAGCTGTCACCCCAAATATTTATCAAATCGGTGACCTCGCTTCCATTCCACTGACTGGTCTCAGCAGCATGGTTGATGTTTATGTTCTCGTTCCCGCCTACTTCAACACAGAATTATGACGTTTGTAGCGTATCGATGACCTACGGGTCGGATTCATATGGCCTGGCCGATCAGACGGAGGTCGCATTTCAAAAGATCGGATACGTATTGGATTCAGGACCACATACCCAAGTAGCCTGGACCGCATTTGAAAGATCGGATCTGTATCGTTCAGACTGTCATGAAAAGATCAGATACAGGTCGCATGGGGGCAAAAAAAAAAAAAAAGAAATCGGAATTGGGTCGTTTCAGAATGCGGTGTGAACATAGCCTTTAAGTCTTAAAATACTATATATAGCCTGGGAGAGATGGGGTTTGGATCGCTTTGGGATTTTGAAAGAGGATGGGTGCAGGACAGCTTGGTATGCAGAGGGCATGGAAGAGACCTTTTAAGCATTTGTTGAAGTCATCCAGGTACAGTTTTATCTGCTTAAATGCTCAAATTATTTGCTAAAATTGAACAGATAGAGAAAAAAAAACTCTGCATGGACTCTTTCATGCTTTTGCTCCTAATTTCAGAAGTAGGTGCAGACATGTCTTTGTCATTTTGCTACCTTTAATCTCTTTTTAGAACTGTTTTTGTCTTATGCTTTCTTTAGGACAGCTGCTGTAAAACCAACTGACATTTAGCTGATGAGTCTGTTCGTGCACCCATAGAAAACATTAAGGCAGCTGCACAAGATGAACTGTATTTTTCCGGGGGAAGTTTAAGTTGTCAATCGTTCAGATACCTTAAAATTGATTCAGACAAAAAGATTTGTATGGGTTCTAAAAATGGAGCTCCTATCTTATAGGAGAGGTTCCAGATGGGAGCAATGAAAACCAAGATGAGTAAATACTGACAGGTTAAAACCGGTGGAAAACCTTTGAGATTATTAACCAAGACCAGGTGTAACAAGATAACAAGAAAGGAAAAGCAAACACATTACAGAAAAACAAAACAGAAACACTAACTAGAAACTTAGAAAAAGGGCAAAACCGGCCAGGGCAGGGCAATCACATGGTGTAATGAAAAGGAAGGTGGTGGAGGTACATGAAACATTCACAGAGCTGTTTGGAAGACTTATTGCAACCACCAAAAGAAACAACTCCAACACAAAGCCATAAAAGTACGCAAAGTTTCAATGAATGTGGTGTTAGAAAGCAAAACAGTTACTTTGGAGTTGAGTTAAATCACAACAATCAAACAAAGATTCGTTTAGAGAAATGCTACTCCGTCATTGAGATGCCACAAAGAAATAACAAAGGTCATTTTACAGTTTGGCAGGGATCATGGCGACAAAAACTGTGGGCAGAGGGCCTTTTCTGAGCACATTCGGATAGCATTTTGTTGAGATTGTGTTACATTTAAGAAGGCAGTTTAAAGTGTAGATTATTATGCGTTTGGAACCAAGCGCTAGTATGAGCCTCACATTTCACTTAGAAGACAAAAGAAGAAAAAAAAGAAGACAAAAGATGCTCACCTTTCAGCCAATCAGCTTTCATTGATTTGCACAGGTGGTTTGGCAGAGATTGTTGTGTCCTTCCAAACACAACCCTGTATTTTACCTGGGTTTGTGTCATGGCTACAGAACACTTTCGGACCCAGATGCTGGAACCAAGAAGAAACACAGTGGGAGACGAGCGTGGCAGGTAAGAGATTTAATGGTAGATTCAGGAGGCAGAGTGTGAGCCGGACTTGAGGTAGGTCCCTGGCGTGAGGCAGATGTTGAAGGCGTCACTGGTGGGTTCCTCTGCAGGAATGTGCAGCCGTCTGAGGTGGAGGTCCGAGGAACAGGGGCGACGGCAGAGGCTCAAGGTGTGACCGCAGGAGAAGACAGAATGGGGGATCCGGGCTGAGGCTGATTCTGGCGACCACTCGTGGTTATGGATTCCTGGGGGTGAGCAGAAAGAGAGTTTAGGCACAGGCTTGGCGTAGCGTGACAAACTAGAGCTTGACATGAAAATGAACCATGCACCATCAGGGGCAACGGACTGGCGGAGAATGATGATCCTGGAGCTCCTTAAGAAGGCAGGTGAGGTGATGAGGTAAGTGGTCGCAGCTGGGATGAATCAGCAGCCAAGCGGAGAGGAGAGGGGGAGGAGTCTGACAGAGGCACCATATCAGTTTGGGACCAGCGCAGGAAGACCCAGACTTGGGTCTCCTTGTGGCCACGTAGTCAGGCAGTAGCATGAAGTGTCTCGGCCAAGGACCAACACTGGATGAAGCTCATCCCGCAATGTTTCAGCTAATAAGATCCCAATAAATAAAATGAAGAAAGCGTAAGAAAACAGAGAAAAATAGCCTTGTTTAAATGAGAAGTTTGCATCACAAAGCATAGGCTTATTTTGCTAACCATAAGGCACATTTAAAAGCCTTTAATTTTTGTCATAAATTGACAGTACAGATTTTAATCCAGTGAGTCTTTTGTGTGAATATGGTTGTAGTGATTGACCTGGAACTGATTTTCGTGTGGTACACAGCACCCAAAAATCTGTCTGTCTGTAAGTACGACTTTGGTAAACTACAAAGCCGAACTGCTTGATGGATTGTTGGAGCATTACTGTCAATAAAGTCAGGAGTCTGGTGGAGTGATACGTACACATTATGCACAACATAATGAACTGAAAACTCGGCGTGTTGCTTTGTATTTTTAATTGAACATTGTTGAGTTATCGTCAATAAAGTTTGAAGTATCTGTTGTGTTGCATTTTCTGCAAAGGCTTCTCATTACAGATAAAAGAGGCAAACATGAATCAACAACACAGTTCAGTAGAAAAATGTCCCATCAACTCTTCTTACCAATTGCCTTGCTCCTGGCCCCTATAAGCATTCTGGGTAGTGTAGTTAAATAAAGACTTATTGGTTTTGCTTATAGCATTTTATAATTCTTGTTATTTCAGAGTCCAGTCTGTATGGGCAAAAGTTTGGCAATTTGATACGTATCGCTATACTGTACCAAAACAATTTTTCCATATTGTGATATATTATAGGAGTATTACTTGGAAAAAGAAAACTCTACCTAAATATTAATACACCTTTCATTGTAATAATATGTATTTTATTTAATGATCACAACATTAAGCACAACTGTATCTCATATACAAGTCGCTTTTACCCAAGAAAAATTATAGGAGTTTACCTTTAAATGTTAAAAAATGTTTATATTTGTGTTTTTGTTTGTATAATTGTAAAGAGCATGATTTGAGATTGTATATGTGTGTATATGTAGTTTTTTAATAAAGAATACTTTTGTTCAGTTTTCTGTGCATTCAGCTCTAATCCCTGCATGTCTCATTTAACGTTTTTTGTTATTTATTCCAATTAAAATTCCATAATTCATTCATTTAAAAAAAGGGCATGGAAACTGAGAAGAAATTAAGGCATGAAAAAGTAAAAGCACCTAAAAGCGTCACTTTTAGCCCCAACCGATTGCTAATGTAGATGAATATCCATCATCTGATTATCTGACTAATAGATGGTGCCATATGGTAAAACTTTCAAAAACTTCAGTGCAGGATCAAAAAGATTCAGGATTAATGTTGATTGCAGACTGTGTGCATCGTCTTGTTTAAACACGGCAAAAATCAGAATACCAAGAACATGGAGGAAAAGGTTAATAAATAACACAAAAATCCCGTAAAATGTGCAGATATTCCAGCTTTTTATTGGTATGCTGAATTCTCAGGGAAACAATCTTGTGCTGTCACATTTTCCAGATTTTGAAATGAAATTCGGAAGCAAGTAAGAAAACATACATAGTTGTCAGAAATTGTGGTGATTGTGAGTGTGGCAGCAATCTGCAAAGTGTCCTTTAAGTGTCCTCCTCCTAAAATCAGACCCGGCTCCCAGAATCCTCATCATCTCTTTGGTGTCACAAACATCATCTTCAGAAGACACACTTGGCAATCAGCCCTTCACACAGCTTGACGTCTTAAATAGCCGCTTTGCTTGTTGTTGTGCCTCAGTTATACATCAACAGAGGCAGGAGTCTTATTTTCTTTTTTTTGCATATCGATCATCATCAGCAGTCAAGAACTCTTGATTGAGCGGGATGAATCATGATATCATGCTCATTCACTCCATGAATAAACATTAGTATACAGACAGCATGGTCTTCTTCTCTTTGGCGAAGTGTTATCGTAATTCATTGCTACTAAAAAGCATTATATCCCTTACATCATCCCAATCATGAGAACAACTGTAGCCTAAGTGCTATGTATTGTAACAACACTGTGATAGCACTAAACAAAGATCTAATTACTACCTGCTGGATGTGATAAGGAGTAATTAGCTCTGTGGTTTAGAGTAGCTGATGACGAGTTTGCAAGGAGCTGCCTCGCGCCCATTAATGGAGTGAATGCATGTATTATCTATGATATTTTCACGCATCAATGGGGTGTAATGAAAGCAGTTGTTATCGGTAGGGTTTGTTTGTTTCGCAGCCAGGTGTTGCACCATTTTGAAAACATTCCAGGGTAAAATTTCCAGGACATGGATTTTCAAGCAAGGAAACACACACACACAAAAAAGCTAAGGCCTCCGTTGGTCAGTGTTGACCATGGATGGCATATCTCAACTCTTGTCTTGGTACATGTTTATCTGAAATTGATCCCTGGTGTGTTGGTTGCAGCCTGCCATTCTGAGTGTTCCTAATTCTAATGCACCCAATGAAAAAAGCAGATTGCAAGGCAGTACCTAACTGTACCTAACTGGGGGCAGGAAGTAACTGTCCAGTGAGACCTGAAGATTCCTCCCACCGTCTGGCGGCACGCTCAACGCCACCTAAGCTGTGGCTTACTGGCAAACCACTGCTACTCGTGTTGTTTTCAAGCAAGCAACACTGGCGAGACTGGAGTGTCCTCTCCAGGGTGCAGAAAGGGTTTAATGTGAGGTATGATCGGATATTATCAGGGTGAGATATTGAGGACAGACTGTTGCCCAAGTAGCGGGTCCCCCACTCTCCACGTCGTCAATGGATCCAAAGGAACAGCAAAGCTGCAACAGGTTGACATCGCCGTTGTTGCAGGAGTTGCCAGAGCGAAGCTGCAAGCAGTGTTGAGCTGCCTTAGGAACGCTGACACCAGATTTTTCCTTGAGGTTAACTCCTTGAGGCTTTTCCATGAATGGATGTAGCCACAAGACAGAGCAGGTCTGTATTCAGGGTTCAATTCAACCCCTCCAAAACCTGCGCACTGTGCAGGGAACCCTTCATAGTTGTTCAAGTGTTAGGTGGATTCTCCAGAGCGTGCTGTTGTTTTTATGAAAAAAAAACCCCAAAAATTAAGGCTTTTAATTGCGCTTTATAGTGCAGAAAATATGGTGATGACAATTAAAACCTTTAAACATTTCATTGACTCTCTTTTGTCTTTTATACAATTCAAAGGCCTAATAGTTCAGAAACATCCAGGTTACCAAAAAGCTGTGAGCTTTATGTCGGGACGGCTGTATGTTGTCGCCTTAACGGGCTCACAAAGCCATTAATGCTATAAAACTCATGACTGGAAACGACTGCAGGGTCATGTTTAACAAGATGTTATCCTCACTGGCTCCAGCTGAGAGTTGGCGCTTGCCCTCCCCTGCCGAGTGTTAGCCTTTTCACTGAGTCAATAAAGAGGCACAAACACCTTCTCAATCTTCACCTGAGATTTGAGAGCTTTTACAGCCTCGCCCCCAAGGTCAAAAACGTAATCCGTTGAAACGCCGACGAGTTAACGTCCCTCTTTGCTGCTCAGTGAAACATTCCTGCCGGGCAGGACGGCCAAAGACTGCCGTGGACCATTACCACTGAACAAAAGGAGCAGATGAAAGGAACTTACTGAGGGAGGCCAGGGCATGCAGGTGCATTTTATGGGCTTTCTGATAGCGGGGGCATTTATTTACAACACCAGCCTGCGTTACGTGGTGAGGATGTGGCTCAAATGTTGTGAACTGGACCAATATTGTAATATCGCGTTGACGTATGAGCCAGATGTGAACTGAACCGTATGAACTGACCTTTAAGATAGATTTATTCAAAAGACACAAAGAAAGTTCAGGTTTGGGCCATTTGTGGCGTGATTTAGGAACCAGAGAAGACTATAAATGCAGGGCAAACCGGAGGCAAATACTTTTTCTCGTCTCGGCACAAACATTTCTGTTTATCCGAGCAGAGTCCCTGAAATGCATCTTTAATGACTTTGAGACATAGATGGGCCGCCACGCTCCCCATTTCCAGAGTCCCCCCGCCGTTTCCTGTTTGACAGATGCCGTGTAATTCTATGTCAGTGTGTGGCCAAGGATTTGTTTATGTGTGCGGTCACAGTTTCTGTTCCCTGCCACCAAAACATTACCGACAGCTCCGTAAATTCAGCAATGTTTTTTCTTCTGCTCTTGGTAAGTGTGTGCAAAGATACTCGCCCCTGATGAGGAAATGCTGATTATATCGCCTAAACAACCCACATAAGTTATGGTAACGTATAACGTCTACACATCACTGCGAGGGAAATAAGAACCCCCGGCTGACTTGGGAAGTGAGAGTAGCCCTTGCAGATAAAATATGCTAATGAGCTGCCAAGGCGCGAGAGCAACTTCTAGTTAATGACACAACAGAGCAATTTAGCCCTCCAGAGGAGGGACAAAGATGAGCATCTTCATCACCGCCATCCTCTGTCTGAGAGAAAGATTCGAGGAGACGGTCGCGATTAAACCACCAGTGGGAAACGCGGAGAAAGGGCCGGATGTCCTTAGCTCCCGTGAACATTATACCCTCGACTGGAGAAGAGGGAATCATTTCCATAAGATACCATAATAAAGAGAGCACCAGGGGAAGGAAAGAAGTGAGGAATGAAGCAGAGCGGGAGTGTTTGGCAGAAGCAGCAGGGGGTCGGTGTGAACGTGGCGCATCAACTCATCACAGTTGTCCCCGTCACAGATGGATCCGATCCCGCAGTCTAGTTGTAATATGCACACAAATGGTTGGAAACCTGTCAGCTGTTTGGAATCCATCAAAGTCATGCAGTCGCAAAACTTCCCCACGTTTCTGCAAGAGTCCAAACCTCCAGGAAATTCCTTTTTCTCCATCAAAGACTTAACACTAAAACTGCGGTTGGAACATCTAATCCCAAACTCTTTTCCCGTTATACTGTATGTCACAAGCAGGTGGACAGATTTGGACGGTCAAAATTGATTTTTGAAGACACAGTGAAGGAAAGGTCACAACTCCAGGCTTGATGCAGACAAGTCAACATCATCTAAAGGAAATTTTGATTGTTATATTTTCTGATATGCAGGTAAAGGTTAACTCCCAAATTAGGTCTTTTCCATATTAATAAATTTCTTATTTACAAATCAAACAGAAGAATTTCCTTTTTCCTAATGAAAACCTATAAATGATGTTTTAAAAATAAGCTAACGTAATGTGACATGAAATTTAAATGAAAAAAATAACATCATAGGACCCACAGACCTGACAATATTTCAAACGTCCCTGTGAAAAACCGTTGTGCATCAATGCTCAGAGGAATATAGACTATTGTGTTTCAATGATTTGTCATTTGAAAAAAATCTAATTAAAGTTATTTTTTATAAATTATGCAAGTTTTAATCATCAGAACTCAGTGGATTGATAAATTGTCATTGTAAAACGTTTCCTATTTATTAGACTTTTACTTCAATTATGTCAAATTTTCCAATAAAAAAAATTAGCATGTGTTCGAATTACATTAAAATCCAGGGCACTACATAGTCCAGTATAAAGTCTTCTAGAGTTTAGAGCAGGTTAGAGCAAACTGGGGCTCCGGGGCCTCATGCAACCCGTTTAAAATATTTAAACTGTCCCGCCAAACTAAAATAAATCATATTGATAATCCTAATTATTGTTTTGTTTTCCCTGAATTTCAGGTGTCTCCCCATAGATGGTGCTCTACTAAAAACATCGATCATTCTTTAAGTGAGGAAATTACTCTGCATACAGGTGGTGTTGGAATATTAGTTGTTTTTCTGACGTTCATGTTTGTTTTCCTAGTCGGACAGGCTTTTTTCTCCCATCAATCCAACAGCACATAAACGCAACATTTCTTGAGGTTTTCCCTGAGGGACATCAAGCCATTGCTGGAATTGGCACCAAAGTGAGAACAAAAGTCTCAGATTTGAAATAAAAACTACAACGCGTTCTGTTTTAAAAATATATATACTTTTTTTTCTTTTAATTCAGGTTTTAATTTGCCTCATTTTGTTTAATTCCATAATTTTTCCTTTCTTTTATAACCCACCAGCTTCTCACACTTTTCGTCCACATAAAAGGAATGCTGGAAGTCACCTGTTTTTTAATCCCTTTTTATTTTTAGTTTTGCTCTTAGCTAGTTTTAATATTTTGCAGCCCATAGAAGGGTTTGTTTTTTACACTGTCAGTGTCACACCTCTCTACGCGGACTCATTTTTATCAAGCTTTTTGCTTGTTGTGCTAACGTGTTGCTTATTCCTGTTGCTCCTGGTTGTTGCTTCAGACACGGTTGCCGCCTTCAAAGAAAAGAAATATTTGTTCAAATGGCCCGAGCAGCCAAACTTCAACCCGTTTGCATTTCTAGCAGTGATTCTGCACCGTGCTCCAGGAAATGCAGTTTTATTCAAAAAGTTCCTGTGTTTTTTTTCCTTTCTTAGAATAAATACCAAAGAAAAATGACGCGCGCCAGCTGCCAAACAAAATGAAAGCAGCCAAATAAGATTGCCGCTTTCACAGTGGCGCCCTTTCATTCCTTCTTACCTGCTGTTTAGCTCAGATGTGCAATTGTGTGCAGGTTTTTTTTAACAGAAACCCTCAGGTTGCATTTGTGTGGCTGCACGTGTGTGCACGTTTTCTTGTCACGGGAAACTCTGCTGACAGGAAAAACTAACTGTTACTCCGTTCGCACAAGACAGGTGAGCGTTTAGTCTTTCTCCTTCTCAAGACAGAGGAGAGCCTTTAGAACAATGATCCACTTGGTAGATTACAGTTGCTCTGTGGGTGCATCTTTGTTCTCCCGTGGCTGATTGATAAGGGGTGTCACCTGTTTGTGTGTGTGTATGTGTTTGTGTGATAGAGAGAGAGAGACGGCAGGGTGGAAGCCAGGACAATACCATCTCTGAGCACACATTATGTGGCAATTTAGCAGCCAGTTGAGCATAATTACGCTGCAAATATGTTTTATATCCTGAAGAGTTGGCAAAGACAGACTTGTGCTGCACCAGAGGATAGCAAACACAAAATTACAATCTTCACTTTGTTTTGTGGTTTTGAAAAATTGAGGTTTTACACACGTTTCTTTCTTTTCTCCCCCCACACTTTTTTGTTTTACCGGGAAATCGAAATTCTGAGCACAGGCTTAGCAGCCCGTACACTGAAAAAAAAAACTTTTTACACACAATGTCTACATGGTGCACAGTTGGGAAACATGGAGGTAACGGTCAACCACAAACCACAGCTAATCAAAAGGTTCAGCCGAGCCCTGCAGTTGGAACTTTACCGCCATGTTGCTCTTTGTGAAATAGGAGGGTCTAATTAAGTCCTGTGGGTACGAGAGAGACTGGCTCTCCCCGGACAATTGCAAACTTTTTAGTGAACCGACTTAAGCAGGAGTTGGTGGGTCTCTTTCTTGTGTGCATCAACAGATTTTGTGAAAGCTCCACTTCTAATTCCTCAAACAGGAGCCTGTTTGACCAACGAGGCCAGGCGACAGATAAGCTGTTGGGCTTTTTTGCGTCTCGAGCCGTGATGACGTCGACCTCTGTAAACACTGTTTATCAGTGACTCAGTCCCAGGACCTCTGTTGTTTGGGAAGGTTATCTCGGGTGGAAAAGTGGAGTCTGGACCCTGCAGGCATGTGAACAGGATGCCAAGCTTGTGTGACCTTGTTAGCCTTTGTGTTTCACAGAGACCTCAAAGCTGCTCCTGGTAAAAGGTTAACATTGGGCAAAATAAAAGGGTTTTTGTAGTAGTTGACCTTTGTAAGCGCACGTCTCATCACTGCTGTTGTGTACAAGCAAGGAAAGCTGTGAAAGTTCCTCTAGGCGGAACAAAGCAATCTACCTGCATGAGTTTTTAAAGAACTACTCCGATTCTCTGTGGATATGTCCGAATTTCATCCCTGCTCCTTAACTACTAACAGACAATATAGTGTACTGGATTTTAAAAGCACACTCTCAAATTATTATTTTTTTTTACCAGTGTGGTATCTTCTGGGGTCTAGATGACCCCACCCTTACATTGACGTGTTCTCCCTACCATGACAAAGGTGGATAAAGGTGAAGAGGATTTCATGTTATCCATGGACACCAGTGAAGATCACAAATCATTGAAGAAAAAAGGTTCAACACACTGTCCAGTGGGGTCCAGATGACCCTACTCCCAACGTTAAAGTGCCTAGGATAGCATAGGCGTTAAGTATGACGCCACTGATTTCCTTAAGTACAGTACACCAAACCACGAGGCGCTTTAAGTGAAACAAAAGAGTCTATTAACTGAAGTCGCAGTACCTCCACAACTTATAACTTATAGAGTGTAAATTAATCAGAAGACACAAATGTTTTATCCAAAACTGAGGCTGTGTTTAAAGTGAAATCTGTGTAAGGGATAATGGCAGACGAGGTGTCTATTAACAGAAATTAATGGAAGACATGGAACTCTGAACCGCTCGAAGGTCATTATCCCACTTATACCTTGGTCGCTTACAGAAGAAATAATTATTCAATGAATTTTAAGAAAGTTCACCTCTTTCCACTTGTTTTTGTCCAGATGATGAAGCTAAAGTTTGTTTCAAAGTAGCAAGCGGAGTGATATAGAACATTTGGGCTGTGTGACCGGAACTTCTTTTTTAGACTATCCCTGTGGTCTATCATTTTTAAATCCACACCCAGCAGCAAATCAGAATCGAGTATTCACCTGGACCATGGTATAACTTGGATTAACAAACATCCTACACAGAATATTACACCTAAATGTAGCTAAAAGCAGAAAGATATAAACGATGCAAAACTCCACCCACTGTATTTTTTAAGAACTCAATTTAAAAAGTCTATAACATATATATATTTTTTGTAACTACTTGGGATCCAACATGTCCTCTTCACAGTTACAACTGACTGCAAACTTGAGTGGCAATTTTAAAAACTACTTTTTAGGAAGTTCTTTCTTACTTATCTTCGAAAAACATGTAATGTTTCGACATCACTTCGACTTCAAAATTGGCAAATCCAGATCCAGTCAATTTGATTTCTCTCAAACCCAATATCACCTCTTCCGTTAGAGCAATACTCACTTTTATTTGCAAGCTGTTTGCAAATCATTCTTCCATTTAGGACAAATATATCCGTCTGTTGTGTCATATCCTGCGACCCGGGCATGAATGTAATAGAAAAAGAAAAAAATTGAGATTTTAATAAAAGAAGCCTGAGATATGATGTTTACCTGGGCGAGATAAAAAGTATCCAACAATAGTGTAAGAAGAATAGTATTCCAGAGCTGTTCTTTTTAATCTTAAGCACTCAAGATAGGCTTACTCACTGAGATATTGGGTTTAAAACTCTCAAACAAACAAAAAATTGCACAACTGACTTTGAGAGAATAGCTAAATCTGTCTGTATTTTGTTACGTCTGAATGTTTGGCCGTACCTTCAAATGCAAGGAGCAGCACACGTGTACTAGCGCCTAGATTTGCATGTGTGGAAGCGTGCCTCGCCTCCTTTCGCCAGTGTTTCCGTCCAAAGTTCCAGTGACTGTCGTGGAGGGTTTTGGAAGGATAAGTCAGCTGCTTGGCAGGTGGTGGGACCTGCTGCCGACTCCAACAAGCACAGCTCTTACAGGCAACAAGCTTCCTCTTAGCCCCTCTCAGAGAGAGAAACCCTCCGTTTGCCAACATTTAAGTCTCACTGTGTACAAGTGAGGTAAAAAAAAACAAGAGGAGAGCACAGACACCAGGGGTTTGGAGTGTTTTACAACACACTGAGACTTGGTCAGTGTGAAGATAAACTGTAGAAGGAGCAGAAGCCGGTACTGAGGGGTTAACTTGGAAGTGGATGAGACTTGCTGTGGTACAGCGTCCGTCACTGTGCCAGGGTGACTGAAACAAATCAAAATAAACACCTGCGGGAAGATGAAATCGACACACGATGCGTTTGCAAACCTCTCAAACTGACCGGAGAACTTAAATCACTGACTACAGAAAGAAACCTTTTCTTACCTACTCCGATCATCTTTTGATATATTTTCAAAGCTGTCCCAGTGGTTTAATAATTATGATTATGTTGTTTATTGCCTAAATCAAAAAAGGTTTTCTAGAACAGTTTCTGCAGAGCGACAGGAGTTCATTGGACTTTTCTTTTCCCACCTAACCATTAGAGTTGGGTTGGTCCAAGTCTCACACCAGTCATGTGACCCAAACGTGCGTTGTTGAATGTGTGTTTAGCCCACAATGGATGAGCAGGAGAGGCTTCTTCTTCTTCTTTTTCAACTGTTTACTAGCTCTTATACCATGGACCGGGTGAATACTCAATTCTGATTGGCTGCTGGGTATGCGTTAAAACCTGATAACCGCACGGTGAAAAAAGAAGTTCCGGTCGGCTAGCTTAAATGATTTGTATCACTGCGCCGGCTTCTGTAAAACAACCTTTTGCTTCACCATCTGGGCAAAAACAAGCGGTAAGCGATTAACTTTCCCTCTGAATTGATGCTTTATTCAACCCATCGGGACGATCAGCATATATATATCGCTGAATATTGACTGCAGCGGTGGTGCTGCGCGACGCGGACTATATGTTATATATAGTACGCTGTTTATGAGAAAAGTGATCCAAATCGGAAAAAAAAACAAGAATAAAGTACTAAAACTGATTGAAAAATATTTTTTTTTGTAAATGACCATGGTATAAGCGGGTTAATGGCCTTCGAAGTGTGCAGTTACAACTTTTTAACGCAATTCGCGGAAGCAACCTCCGCTTCGCGTCGGACGGTTCAGGCTTCCACGGCGTGCGTTAAAAAGTAGTAACCGCACACTTCGTCGGCCATTAACCCTTACTTATATCATGGTCCGGGTGAACACTCAATTCTGATTGGCTGCTGGGTGTGCGTTAAAAAGTGATATACCACAGGATAACCCCACGGTGAAAAAAGAAGTTCCGGTCGCCTAGCTTAAATGTTTTGAATCACTGCGCCGGCTTCTTTAAAACCACCTTTTGCTTCTTCATTTGGACAAAAACAAGCGGTAAGAGGTGAACTTTCTCTCTGAACTGATGCTTTATTCAACCCATCGGGACGATCAGCATAGATATATCGCTTTATATCACCTAGTCTTGACTGCAGCGGTGGTGGGGCGCGAAGCGGACTATTTTGTTAAGTGGTGCGGCGCAACGCTTATTTCCAAATTGGAAAAAAACAAGAATTCGCTTCTCGTCGGACGGTTCAGGCTTCAACGGCGTTAAGAAGTGATAATGCATACTTCGTCTGCCATTAACCCTTACATGCCCACCACCTACAGTTGGAAGATTCTTGGTGCAAATGTCAAAGCAAGTGACAAATCTCGGGAATCTTGCTCCAGCCTTGTTTTCACAGGTCTAGTTCGATTTATGAAAGACTTGGCGTCAGATAATTCTGGCAGGGCACAAACTGCAATTATTGATTTCTCCTCTATGATCAATTTTCAAATAGTTGTCACTTGTGTGAAATAAAGGGTACGCCATCCAAACGTCACAACCAAATCCAAGTCCCTGGTTCAATTTTCAACATGCATTCAATGGATGATCATTATGTACATAGAACCAGAAAACTGTAGTTAAATGTTGCATATCGTGAGAGTTTTGAACATGGAAGCCCGGAAAGCACATTTCCACGCATGTGTTGCCGGGGGCAGTTTGAACGTATCTTCAGACTGAGTCTGACCTCATCCATTACGTTATTTGGATTCTTGTGATAAGTTAAGGTCATAGATTTTTTGGGGATCTTTCCTAAAGTTTTATGATGGACATCAGTTGACTTTAAATTTAAAGAGGTTTAGGTTGGCATGAATTTCATAGCGCTCCTAACTATGTAAGCAAACCCAGCAGAACCACAAACGCCATTTCTGCCTATAGAAACGTGTTTCCTGCTGCTTCTATCCTGCACCTTCAGCAGTACGAGAGGAATTTTCCTGACGAACTAAAGAAACAAAGAAGCAGCAGTGAGCTTCAAATCAACGTTAACAAGATTTTGGTGCAATGCTGTGGCCAAACTACCAATTTCTAATAAATAGACTGAGCTGACTTTTTAGGAGATTACAAAATAAAACAAGATCTGATGACTTAGTGTTATCTTCAGTGAAACTTTTGATCTCATGACGTCTTTAGGACCTGCTCTGGAGCCCACTCATTTAAAATTAAGTTTAAAACAAAAAAAGCTATGTATGTCTACATATTACTTTCTCATGTAATGAACTTTTATTGCAGCTTTATTTCCTGTTTTTCTTGCAAAAGACAGTTTTTCTACGAAAGATTAATAACATTTCACTTCACTGTCTCGGTCACGTTGGTCGATTTGTTTTGACAAAACTGCATTCAGTCACACCATTGTTACTATTTAATAGTATTTTTTCAAAACTCTATGCATGAACTCACAGTTCACAGTGAAGTCTGTTTAAACTCTTCTTGGAAGCCCGACATGACAGCACTGCACACGCTCATATCAGGCAGAACAGACCAACAGAACTAACACACATACCTGCGCACAAACACAAGCTTTGTCTGTCAGGGACTGCTTTTTTGTAAGCGGTAACCAAATGTCCAGCCAGCCAGCATTTACCATGGGGAGTGTTTATGTTCTGCTGTTTGATGCAGTGTTAGTAATTAACTCAGATAAAAGCTCTGCAAGCTCCCCTCTGATGTGAACTCAACAAATGGACCCACATAAAAAGACACATTCTGCATCTACCCTCCCTGATTAACACAAATCTGGAAACAAAGAGTTCCTAAAGACAAACTGTAAAAATCTGTCAAAGTTTAACTGTGAATGTTTGCAAAAATCCAAATTCAAAAGGGTTGTGTGATAAAACATTAAAAACAACATCTTTAAAGAAATATTTTTTTTTCTTTTCTTTTTTCTGTAAAACTTTGATCTTATCAAGGGAGCAGACTTACAGTGGAATTTGGCAATATTGCTGTTTGCCTTTTGCGGTCTCGCCATTCTTTCTTCTTTTGTCTTTTTAACAGTGCATTGTGTTTTGTGTCCTGATTGGCTGTAAACCTTGTCAATCAATCTCTTCTGAACCATGTCTCCTGTACAGAATGCGTTTCAGTTTGCCAAAACAACATAAATCTCTAATCGCAATCAGATCTTTTTAAAAAAAGTGTGGAAAGTGTGTATTGAGGAGTTTTACATCCTAAAAACATCTGTAATCCTACTTGGCATATTTCACCACTAGCGGGTTATTTTTTAGAACATAAGAGAACCCATAAACGAGGGACCAATGTAAACGAAAGCCACCAGTAGGTTCAGTAGGGACATGCCAACCTACGCTGTTTATTGAAGTTCATTCTTCCTTTCAGGAGGATGAGCCATTATCCGGGCTTTAGATTTCAGAAAATGTACATTCAACATTTCCTTGAACATCTTGGAGCTTTTATAAAGCAACTGAAAGGTTTAGGTTTCAAAAGAATCCCCAAATAACCAGGATATAATGTTCACCATAACCGTTTTGAGAGTACCTCAACTGTAACACTTCAGAAGGGTATTTGAATGGTTCAGAGCCACTGCATTCCACTGTTAAATAAGCAATAACAGACTCAAATATTCACAGGAATTTCAGTTATTTGTCAGATCTTCCAGCAGAAGACTCTAATCTTACATAGAAGGAGCTTTGTGGGTGTCGACTGACAGGGACTTTTCCACAGCATCATCACAACAAATTGAGGTCAAAAACCCTATTTTTCCTGATATTCCCAGATTAAAGGCTAAAGCACACTGTCAAAAAGGTTTATTTTGAGAGTTGTCATGTGTAAAGCACACAAAAAAGAGTCAGAGATAAGTCTGTCAGTCAGTCAAACTTTATTAACTGCGATCACAGGAACTCTAGAATGTGTTTGTAACACGCTACACGTTAGCAGCGTTAGCTTATTTACAACAACCCAGCCTTGTTTCTGACACATAAAGGAAAAGACCGAAACCGTCACTGAGACTACGCTGCCTCCTAACTTTGTTTGTAACAGATAAAAAATATGGTTCGACACTGCAACCCGTTAGCCGTATTGGCGTGTTAACAATACCTGTGACACCAAACCTGGTTTGCAACACCCAATAAAACAGACTGATCCTGCTAAAACAAACTCTGTGACTATACCAATTTCCAAACTTTGTTAGAAACACGTAAAAAAACACACCAAAAAATAAAGTAACTGTGATGCTAACTCCTAACCTTTTGATTAACATAAAAATAAAAATAAAAAAACAGTCCATTGCAACTACACATTAACGTTGTGACGGTAAACATAATGAACACCCAACTAAACATTTTGACAGAAAGCTTTTTACGCCTCAGTATAGCTTCTTATCACTTCTACATCAGGAAGTACGATCGGGATTAATCCATTAATAAGGCGCTGCAAACTATAAGGGGCACTGTTGTTTATTTTGAAAAAATGAAGGCTATTAAGTAAGCCTTATGAATTTTGCAACTGTAAAATACGGTAGTGTCCATTTAAAGGCATAAGGCATAAAAACCACCACAAGTTAAGGCTGGGCTGTGGTCCTCTACCCGAACTGGTGAAAGGTTTTGGAAACATTCGGATCTGCTGCTGCACCACTCCTCCACCCTCCTTTCAGTAGATAAACACTTTTTCGATTTCACCTCTTTTTTTTTTTCTGTTTCTCTGCCAGTCTTCATTAAACCTGTCAAGTTTCTGCAGCAGCCGTGTATTAAAGCATGCAGTTCTCATCGCCATGCCCTTCAGTTGCCTGGAAACAGAGCATGACTAAGACATAAGAAGAGGCATAGAACATCTTCTGATACAAAGTAAACATCTGACCTTGTTATAGAAAGTTCTGGGCAGTTTTACAGCGAATGTAAGGATCAATTGGAGATGGGTAAACAACATTTCAAACTGCAGCACTGCAGAGTCTGTTTTTGCTCTATGATGTTGTAAAACTGCATATCTGGACATTAGAAATGCATGAACCCCGACAAGGCTAAACATGTTATACCTTTTACACTGTTTAAAAAAGGCCTAAAAGGATTTTTTTTGTTTAGCTCTTATAACTGCTAAAAGTCTAAGTTGTTATTTTAAGCTGTGCATCTGCAGGGAGTCTGTAAAAAGGTATTATTTCTGCTCATTTTTAAGGGTTTGCGTTTTGTTCTTATAATGGGCCCAGGAGGAGGAGAAGATGACAAAAGCTTGAACAAACCTTAAACTGAAAAGTAACCTGAGAGAACTAAGACTAAACATGGAAGAAGAAACTTTAAAAAGTGACAAAGATCTATAGGAACCTGGGAGTTATCAATTTTCTTAACTCCCTTTATCTCTTTTAGGGTCAAAGGGTTGCTGGAGCAACCTGGTTACTTTTGTTCTTCAGTGTTGGCATTTTTGCTGTTTTAATTACTGTCAATATGTCTTGTTGTTGATTCCTGTTTAAACTATTAGACAGTTATGGAAGCTGTCGCATTGGGGTTTTATTGAACTCTATGGAGTGCAATTGAAATCAAGTGTAGCAATTTTAAATAAAAACATTTTACAATGCTTTTAATGGCTGCATGCACAGATAGTGTGTGCAGTTCTAACCACAACCTTTTTTTCCCAAACTTGTTCAAAGCTGAAAAAAAAATCATCAGGCATTTTTACAGCATCTGTGTGCCCTGCTTCAAAAACTGAAGGCTCTTCTGGGCAGGACTGAAGACAGCCATGACTCCTGGTCATTTAGGGACCAGAGTGAGCACCATAAGGATTTCACAGGAAACTTTGTCGACCACAAGCAAAAATCTGTGGTTTAAAAGACAAAAACACTCTCAACACACTGTGTCAGGATTTCATAGTTGTTGTTTTTTTTTGTCAACAATAAAAGAAAATGAAGTTAAGTACAAATCTACTGTATGTATGGAAAATCTTTTTGACAACCAATGTCTGCTTTACACCCATTTGACTCTATAAAACCATTGGTGTCGCATATGATGCGTATATTTCTGATATATATATATTTCAAGACCAGAAGGCGGGGATCACATCACACCTGAGCCGGGGGGTGTCAGGGTCCCTGTGGTGTGGGTTCTGGTCCCTGCCCCTGAGCGCTGGGCCTCGCCAAATTTCCAACTGTGGCCGAGCCTGGTCGGGCCATGTTTACAACACGTCTTCTGGACCCCCTCTTCCCCTGGGTGTCCTCCTCCTGGGCGGGGACAGCCGGCCCCTGCCTTGCGCCTTCCTGGACCAACCATGGGCCAGGTGGGTAGCTGCCTGGAGTGTGGAGCGGGTCTGCCTAAGGGGGGGGACTGGCTCGCGTCTGGGGCTCTCCTGGCTGGGCCAGAGCTGCACTCTCTGTTCCCCCCATGGCTCCCTGTTCTCTGGCTCTGGGGGCCCCCGTGGCGGTCCTGCTGGCCCTGACCTGGGTGGCGGATGTGATCACCCGGGGGGGCGGTTGTTCTCTATCTGCTGCCGTGCGGTTGTTGGGGGCTTCTTGCTGCCGCTGCGGCGGGGGTCTTGGTGTGGGGATGACTGGGCACTCTCCCTTCTTCTTTTTACATTCCATCATCCATGTTAGAAGAACATAAACACTCACCTGATAACAGGTGTTAGCTACACTTTGCACTAAAATTTTGCGTGATTGGATGAAATATTTCACACTAGTTGGTCTGAAGGCATAGGTATGCGTGTGTGAGCAGAATTTGTGTTGTACACATGTTGACATGTGGACATTTTTGGAGCCAACTGGTATGTTCATAACATTTGAGTGTGTGGACAGGCCCCGCCCTTACTGACCTGTATTACATCTGAACCTCACCGTAATGATTCTAATCATCCAGAAATTTGTTGCTTTATGCTGCTTCATGGTTTAACCCCCCCCCCCCCTTCTATAATCACTCTCCTATCCCCCCCTCTCTAACATCCCATCTTTCTTCTTCCCTCCTTTTCTTTTCCGTCTGGTCCAACACAAAAGATTTTATAAATATGATTAAAATGAACAAAGTTTGGCCTTGATTACAAAAGGGGTTTATTCATACATGCCACTCTGGTTTGTCTGAAGATTAACAACCCCTATTGTTAAAATAAAATATGTCCAACACAAGAGGCCTTCAGCTCTCATCTGTTTGCACAGCTGTTGGACAGGAAAAGTGAAAAAAAAAAATAAAAGTTCTAATTCCAGAAATTGAGTTTTCTTTTAATTCTTTGAAGTAGTGGGCTTTGCAAGTTTACGGTGTACTTCATAAAACGGTAACTATGATAGGCTCCAGCAACCCCATGACCCATACGGCATTTAGTGGGTTTAAAAAATACATTGATGACCAAATTTTAGATTTTTTATTTTACTTTGGGTTCATTATAAACTGGTTGTTCTATTGAAATAGTCCGGGAATTTAAGTGGTTAATGTATTCCTTTTTAATCTTTTGTTCATAGAACAGAAGATGAGACTTCAAAATACACAAGTTTATTATATTTTTTCCTTTATTTCATGAAGCTCCAGAAAGTGGTAGATAACGATGACTTCGAGAGTACAAGTTCCATTAACATCTATTCTTCCTCAGAAACTGATAAAACCGGCAGGGCTAAAGCAATTAGGCATAAACATTGTGATATTATTTGCACCACTGTTGTGGTTTTTTTGGTCTCAAACCCAGACATGAAACTGTCTCATGTCTTTGAGGGTGTGATCAATAACTTCAGGCTGTTTTCTCATCCATACATCACAAAGAGACTTTTGTTTCAGGCGGAAAATGCCTGTACTTACAATCCAACTACATATGCAAACATATTTTTTTAGGCACAGCTTCAGCGACAGTAACGCACTTTGTCTTTGAGATAGATTGCACAGCATGAGCAAACACTTTGATCCATCCGCTGGACTGAAACCCATTCGCACTATCTCTGACAGAACCCAACAAAGGACAGCTGGAACAGCTTAAACCACCAACTGTCTAATTGACTTGGAGACCAAAAAGATTTAAAAAAAACGGAAACCGATTTGTACAAGACGAAAAACAGTGTCAAACAAGGATTAAATCAATGTGGCAACATGCTTTTACTGCACAAGCAAACATAATGCCGTCATTTAGAAGCACTTTCTTTCCTTTTTTTTAACCATTCTTCCCTCGATGAAAGCTCTGCAGGTTCTTGACATCTCAACACGGTAGTCCGTCACTGTCTAGGGGTTCAGCCCAGTGGAACCGCAGATCTATATATCATCCAAACCACCATAAACTTCCCCTGTCCTTCAAACTGTCAGCTCTTGGGGAGCAGCGGGGAAAGTTCAGTCATCCAGAGCGATCCCCGCAGTTTGGCAAGATTAACACAAAAATATCCACATTTCTCTCATAAAGCACCCTCGGAAATGCACGTTCCAATGAAAATGTATGTAGATGGGCATTGCGGGCTTCCGCGTTTACAACTTTTTAATGTGTCTCTACGCAAGTTTCTACTACTGTTTTTGTAAAAAACGTACATTGTACGCACATTGAAAGTTATACCAGGTCAAACTTTGACCAATCAAAAACTCGGATTTGGTATTGACGTATGGATGGCGTCCCTTTAATCTTAGAAGTGCCAACCATTAGAAAATTGATCATGAAGGAGAAATTCATTATTATTAATTCCGGTCGGAATGATATGACAAGCCAAATTGTTTACCTACCCCTCTGGCTCCTACCCATTGCTGCAACTGTGGGGGCATTTGAAGCTGTAGAGGAGGAGTCGTAGCGGCTTAAACCTGGCTATCCCATCTGCATCGCGCTGTGATGCAGAAGAAAAAAACATTCATTCACATCAGTTTGCATTTAAATGTAAGTATTGAGATTTGGTTTTTGCATGACTTTAAAATTATAAAGTCGATGTTGTTTTGTACTGTCCAAGTGCTGACAGCTGCGCGCTAAAATAGATGACCAGTGGCTATTGATGAATCCATCAAGTGGAAGTAAAGTCCAAATTGGAAGACACTATTGTTCAGATTAATCTAATTCTTTCATATGTTGCAATGGAGCTGTGAAAGAAAATTTGCATTAGGCCTCTTCCTATCATCCATGCCGGATATGCGCTGGTATCGGGCAGTGACACTCCCGTGTGAACACCATGGGCTAAAAGCATGTTCAAGAATGCGCCGTGTGCAAACATAGCATCAGTTTAACTCTGAATTTAATTGAAATTTGGGGGAAAAAATGAAATCTCTCTTAATTTTTCAACATAATAAAGTCAGATCAACGGCTCTGAGATTTTATCACTCTTAAACTGATCATTTGTGGCAACGTATGATTTAGGTAAGTGTGTCAGACCAGAGCAGCGTATCCTGAAGTTTGCGATGGCGGGAAGCCACCGATATATCAAAGCTGTGCAACACATCAAATGTCATCAGTCGAATTCATCTCTCGGCAGCCTGTAGAGTCGATGCAGATGACAAAGGCAACATTACAATGCAAGATCGCTTTTTCTGAGTCTGAGGCGACGCCGGCTGACGTGAAATCAATGCTGCTGGGGTTAGGAGGAGGGTTGGTCTGTGGCTGTTGTACTAATGACAAAACAAGACAAATTAAGTGCCCGTTGAGACGCACTTCCTCTAACTTGACAAGATGATGGTGGAGGCATAATAGGGAACACTAGAAAAGCAATAGGCTGATATATAGTCAAAGAGTGTGTCAAGCCCTCATAACCTCCCCATGCATGTGTGCTGCTGGGTGCATGCGATCCCCTGACACTGTGTGGAGGTGCAGTCCAAAAGTGATGTAACACACAGAGGCGTATCGCCACATCAGGCGCTGGCAGTGGAACAAATGGGGTTAGAAGTTGATAACTTGTCAGAGTCAGTCTCAGGCTGCTAAGAGTATGACTGCTAGTCTGGCAGAAACAGGGGAAGCTGATAACCCAGCCGAGAGTTGACACTCTAAGAGCCGCTGGGTAGCAGCTCAACGGTCTGGCACCGGAGTCATGTCAGCGCAGGCAGAGACGGAGGGGGGCATTTGAGAACCAGCAGGGCCCAAAATGATCATGTGTCCAACTGAAAATTAAAGGAACAGCTAACAAGGATGCGATGAGTACAAGACCCCCGTTTTGTGTGTACTCGTGCCAGTAACCCCCCCTCCCTGCTTTTGGAGAGTTTACTAAAACCTTGTGGCGATTAGATCCAGCCATATGTCTACTCTGTGAATGTTCTTGCTGCACTGCCACCCCTTCCATTTGGCCTTTTAAAAAACAGGCTCCCTCATCAAACGCTTTATAATTAGCCATAAAATTTGACTAGAAACTGTGGTGGGCTGTATCCTTTGTCTGCTGTCCAAGAGACAGGCCCAGGCGTCTTTGAGAGGGATGATTTTAGAAGCCTTCATGGAATAGAGGGGCCTGGTTCGACTCTTTATTTTCTCTGAGTCTCCATCCAACACTACCTAATTCCCCACAAATCTAAAATTTACAACAACAATTAAAAAATTCTTCTGGGAGACCGTACATATGCTCCAAACTAAAGTCAAGCAACACCAGTGTTTGTGTTTTTTAGCTGCCACGATCAGTTTCATTGCTGTCTTAGGCCGATTGGAACTTGTGAAAATACTTAGTTAGCAGTCAGACATGGATTGGAGGTCTGTAACAATAAACGGGTTCCTTTTTGGGCTCTGTGCTGCAGCCCTGATGCTCACAGGAAAAACAAAGACAATCTTCTTTTTGATATCAACCCTGTCTGTGACACAGCACATCTGTCAAGGCCATCTTAGAATGTTTCCTTGCATCATAAAAAACTTTTTTTGGGGACTAGAGTTGAAAGTTTAGCCTGCGTTCATACCAAACACGATTCGTGCATCAACGTTGTGCTTCTCTTTTAAGACACTTGTCCAAAAATTTGTTAATAAACATGTGGGGGAGGAGCTACCGTCTAAATGTTTTAAGCCTCTCGTACATCTCTACTACAATGCAGGGAAGGACACAGATGATGTTGAGATTAGGTTTATTTATTTTAAAGAGATCTACAAAAGCATCAGTAAACATATCTGGGTTCATGAGGACATTCAGAGTCTTTCCCACTTTCAGCGGTACTTCTGACTCTCTGTGACCCACTTTGACGACTTGCTGTCCCGCATAAGTCTGAGTAGAGAAAAAGTAAAAGTTAGAATAAAATAAAAATAATCTTTTTTATTTTTGCCTTGATGCATAAAACTACAAATACCATGAAGTTCAGGAGTAGAACAACCATTCTCCTCTTTGTTGGTTTTGGACTCCACCTATTTATGATGTCATCAACACGTCACGGGCCAAAGCTGAGTTCACGACATGGTTAACGAGATTTCTGCGACAGTTCTGATTTTATTTTGGACATTTCTTGTACTTCTTATGTTTTTTTCTCAGCCTTTTTTTTCTTTTACAGTACATGTCTAAAATAAAATATTATCTACATCATTATCAGGTTTGAAGTCTGAACGCCTGAGAAGGTGCGGTGGCCTCAGTACTTCTGATCGTCTCTGGTCTACAACCTTGCATTTTCGTGCAGGTCAACTGTGTGCCCCAGACAGCCCATGTCTAGCCATAAAGGGAGTTTTGACAAAAGCTTAAGCCTGGCTCAAACCTTTTCCTTCAGATTGAATTAGAAATAGTGTGATTTGGAGATGCACACCTCAATCCCTCAAGGCTAACTATCATTCTTTCTCTCCGACCACATTGCACCTTTTATTGGCAGAGCACACAGGATTTAGGTCAGAGTTTCTTGAGGGCTGGAAAATGGAGATCCCTTCTGTCAGTAGTTCAGTTGGGAAGGTATCTGTGTGAAACTGCTGCTGCTCTTTTTCATCTGCTTCTGGTGGTAGTTTGGTTGTGGTTTCTGGTCACAACGATTTCCAGTGGAGACATAAGAGGCTTCATCACGAGAATGACATTAATGTGAGCCCAAAGAAAGCCTTAGTATCCAATGGAATGATCCTGGGAAGGTGGATGGAGAAAGGGAAAGACTTGAGCTTGAATGGTTGCATTTTCAAACAGGTCATGAGGAAAGGATGGACTGTTGAAAGGAGTGTGGGGCCACCACCACATGACAATCACTGCTGAGAAATGTTGGCGCTGAAAAACTTTGGAAAATTTCGGTTTGGTTTATGAAAAGGTTTCTCCGTCCCCTGTCATTTTCACTTGACAGACACACCGGCCCCACTGGTTGATTGCTGTAACTTAAACAAAACCAAGTGTGGACTATTTTTAAAAATGGATCAATAAACTATCATTTACACCCCCACCCCCCAATACCTTTAGCCTGCATTGGTTAAAGTGTTGCCCACCAGCCATGGTTCCCCTTTTGTGTATTTGATTCCTTTTTTTAGCCTAAAAGTGAGGAGCAGGAGACGTCACTGTCAAGCTGCCGTTGCTCCAAATGGTGGAAATACCCGCCATAGACATCGTCAGTTTTTCTTTTTTGGGGCTATTTTGAATTTTGTCTCAAATTTTGGGGTAATAATTATGAAACTATTACAAATTGTGTTTTTTTTTTTTCTTCAATTATTTGTGATCTTCACTGGTGTCCATGGATTACATGAAATCTTTCCACCTTTATCCACCTTTGTCATGGTAGGGAGAACACGTCAATGCAAGGGTGGGGTCATCTAAGATGGCACAAGGGTTAAGGGAGTTCATCCTGACTTTTTCTTTCATCAATTCTTTCACATCTTCCCGTTTTTCCTCCTTTATTCACTGAACACTCCTCATCTCCCAATCCCTCCGCTGCGTCTGCCTCTGAAAAATTTCTATTCACGTCTCATGGCCTCATCCTGCCTGGGTTTTTCCTGCTCCTGTCTCTTCTTCCACGCGCCGGCTGTCCTGCTGCATCTCTTTCTTCCTCCTGCCCGTTTCCATTTGTCTCAGCGGAGACGTTGGCTTCTCTGAGGGCTGCGCTCTGACATGCTGAAATGGAGTTAGTTTGTTCCTGCACTGACGGCAGCACTTTGCAGTCAGGATAACAACTCTTTGTATTGACAGGAAGGAGGAAGACGGGGCTTTGAGGATAACTAAGAGCTGGCAGAATAGAGTGGTGATTCTTTAAATGTCTGCAGATATTAGCTGAGGAAAGAGTTGGGAAAACAGAAGAGTGGCATGTGAAGATATAATGCCACTGTATCATTTTGATTTTGAAAGGTTTTATTAACAAGTTCACTAGGATTTGCAAAATATGGTTTCACTGGCTTTACAGCAACTGTTCAAAAAGGTTTGCTTGCAGACTTTGTGGCCAGGTTTTTGTTGACCACCAGAATAAACCACTACAGATTATGGTGGCAGAACACAATCTAAGGGTGTATTCAGACTGAACACATTCGGTCCGTTTAAAGTAAACCAGAGATCGTTTCCCCCGATAACCCGGAACAAATTTTCAGTCTAAATACACCCAAGCGGACAGGGACCAGGAACCGCTCTCGGACCCATCTTTCAAGGTGGTCTCAGTTTATTTCCAATCGGAATGTGCTTTGGTTCGCTCTGAGATTCCTCAGTCTAAAAACAATCCATCCTCAGAGCGGAACAACTGAACCAAAACGGCCATCGTAGCCAGTGGAAGAAACAATGGTCTGAAGAAACAAATGAGCCGCAGACAAATATAAAACAACGACTGTCGTATTATCAAACAGAAAAAAAGAGTCTTAACTGTTCATTTGTTAGAACGTTTATTTTAACAACGCTGAAAAGGCTTCTTATATGCTTTGCTGTGTCTCGTAACGCGGCACGCGCTGCTGTGACGTCATAGTAAAATCTACTTTATAGTTTCTGAACAGAATTCTCTTAGAATAATGCCACAATACTACAACAGTGAGACACAGCAACTCATTGAAATGTGGCCAGATTAATGCAGGCTCATGCCTCAGCCAGACCCAAAAAAGCGAGTCAAGTGTTGAGCCTGATGTTGATACAGACGTTCAAAATTGATCAGCAAAATATAAAGTTTGAATCAATGAACTGTCCGAACAAGGATTGGAAAGTACAGGACTTCCATTTTTTTTCCTCATCCCCGTCCTCGTAATTCCTGTCCAATAACTAAAGAAATCTTGTGTCATGTGATTTCGTTTACAAGCTTTGGTTTGAAACAGAATAGTCCAGTTAAAAGGCAGTGTGAATACAGACCAGATGCATGGTTCAGGTCAGGACTCGATCCGGATCAACAGACCTTTCCCCACTAAATACACACTTAAAAGTATGTTGATTAACTTTTTTAGTACTGTCACAATGTGAGAAAAAAGCAAGAGAATTAATTTTAACCTGGAAGCCGACATTTTTTGAGAAATGTATTTAGGCCTGTCTGAAATGTAGACAAATGCTCTCCATTCTCCCTGAAATTAAATTAAACCTAAGAACATTATTATTATTATTAAACTTTATTATTAAGACATTATTCAGCCAGATTCTCGCTCACGTGACACGATCACATGATCTCTGATACATGAGTGGGTTTTTTTTACTCATACATGTTAATTTTCAGTGGTCTCTGAACTCACTTGTGAGTTTGTCCAATTATTATTTGTTAATTACAATGACGCAGAAACGAACCCCACCCTCCCATCTTAGTATTGGTTTCATTGAAATTTGACTGTAAATGATTCAAAAAGTTTTTATCTTTGGAATTTCTTGGTTTAAAACAAATGTAGTAGGAGTTAAGACACACAATAATAATGCTTGGAATAAATCCTTGAAACTTAGAGTGGAACTTCTCCTGGTTCTTAGACTTTTTTCACTTTGTTCTGACCTCATCTTTGCTTTGTTTGTGGATTTATACATTTTTATTTTGTATCTATGTTTAATGTAAAATGTTTAATTTGAATTTTTATCAATTTTTGCAGACAAAATAAATGACAAACTTTACAAACTTTACAACTCGGAATTAAGTTTTTTTGGTTTTAGGTTCACTGTGAAATTATTGTGTAATATGATCAAGAATACGTTTGTAAAAAGAATAAGCTGGGGTTGTACTTCAAAGAAAAATCATTGCCTAAAATAAAAAATAAATTATAAGAGCAATTTGTAAATTAGAAAAAAAAAACTAAAACAGCCCCCGGACTACTAAGTCACTAACTTTATTTGTGGAAGTGTCTGGAAGTGTTGCTGAAGGCCGTGTCACACTATTTTGCACATTTTGCACAGACGAAAATTGGTCATATGTATAAATATATGAAAAAGTGAGAAAAGTTGTGGTCTTTACGTGAAAATTTTCAAGATGTAAATCACATTGAAACCATGGAAAAAGTTCCAATAAACTGCACAAAGAACATGTGAATCCGTGACATGAAGCGCTGTTGATATGTAATTCATAAGTTATTCGTGTATCAATTACGCAATTTGAACATGATATGTGGACGGTATGCATGATAAAAAAGTTATGTGGAGCGTGTGTGAAAAGCCACAAATTTGCATTTGCATCTAGCAAAAAAATCGCGCACAATTGCGTAAGATTTATCTAATAATTACGTATAAACTATGTTAAATACGCATAAGCTGTGTAATTCTTTTTTTTTTTTTTCTATCTGCTGCTGTGCTGGTGTTACGGGGGGTCCTGGCTGCCGCTGTTGCTTCAGCGGGGGTCTTGGTGTGGGGATGGCTTGGTACTGTCCCTCCTTCTTTTCATATTCCATCATCCACTTAAGAAGAACATAAAGACCCACTCGAGCACAGGTGCTATCACACCTTTGAAAGATTTCACATGGGTCGGTCCCAATGCATAAGTATGCGTGTGTGAACAGCCGTTGAACTGTGTTCACATTGAAAAGTTTTGTATGTGGGCATTTTTGGAGCCCACAGGTATGTTTGTGGCATTTGGGTGTGTGTGTGGAAAGGGCCTCCCCCCCTTTTGGATTTATATTACTTATAAACCAGACTGTATTGAAACAACGTGTTGCTTCACGGTTCTAACCCCCCCCCCCCCCCCCCCCTCTTTAATCACCCTCCTACCCCCCGACATCCCTATCTTTTTTTTCCCTTCTTTTCTTTTCCATGCGGTCCAACAAAAAACTGTTACAGAATTGAGTAAAATGAATAAAGTTTAGCCAAAATTACAGAAGGTGTTTATTTAAGTATACACCTAGTGTGTCAAATGTTTCATAACCCCTATTGTAACAGTATACTATGTCCAACACAAGAATCTTTCAGCTCTCATCTGTCTGTTCAGCTGTTAAACAGGACAAGTTTAAAAAAAAATCTTAATAAACTGTGTAATTCTTAACCAAAAGCTTTTGAGCAGCTCAAAACAAATTCACGTAAAGACCCATCAGCCGAAACCCTCGACGGACATCAGCGCACATTAACGAACGACAAACACAAGAAACACTTGTGAATTACGTATATCACACAATTATCATTAAAAAAAGACTGAAATTTCATTCGTGGTAAATGTGAAAAACGTCTGTAGTGGCTGTGTGACACACGGCCTAAATACACGTCTGTCTGCATTTGGTGCTGGGATGACAGGAGCCTCTTCAGTTCTCTCCCGTCTGTCCGTGGTGAATGATCCAGCATTAAATCAGCAGTCATGTTACATTACACACTGCTGGATCCGC
The DNA here is from genome assembly GCF_053564925.1 of Oryzias latipes. Classification (NCBI taxonomy): domain Eukaryota; kingdom Metazoa; phylum Chordata; class Actinopteri; order Beloniformes; family Adrianichthyidae; genus Oryzias; species Oryzias latipes. Next base: position 12,049,365 of record NC_136256.1, on the reverse strand, counting down.
AGCAGCTCCACAACAACAACCACCACAGCAACACAACCGTCGCACACAAATGTTAAAATAAGAAGAGACCCACAAAACTGGAAGGAAGAACCTCCCGTGCCTCCAGCATTTCACCACCCAGAGTGTACAAAACCCACTTCTCATCTTCCTCGGTTGGCCTTCTCACTGGCTCATCATTACCATCACAGGCTGCTCCACCATTGTTGTCACTTCCTCTTCTTAATCACCAGGACGCTGGGCTTTGTTCTTACATCTCTGCGGGTCCATTTTTCTTCGCCCTGCAGTGTCTTCTCCCCCCCCCGGGTGAGTCTTTTGGGGGCCAGGTTGGGTCTACCACCTGTTGAGTTGATTACAAACTGAACAAAGCACATTGAACAGTGAGGGGGGGGGTTCCAACTAACATTTTTTACTTCACATTATTCATAATAACAGAGAAAACCAGCACTATTGTTCTCAGATGTAAGGAGAGCTTTTGTTCCAACTAAATGATTCATCAGAGACAAACTGGTGGATCCACATTTATTTATGTCGTCTTTTTCTCTTAAGAAATTACACCAAAAATCTGTTTCCACTTTTTTTAAACAAAAAAAAAACTATTTTTGTTAATGAGATACTTTCAGAATAAGAGTCTCCTTCCTTGTTTTTTTTTTAATTGTATAAATAGGCAATCCAAGTTGGCCTTTGGACTCATTTCTAATGTTTTTATGATCAGCCGTTTGCCGTCAGCAAGTAAAACACAACCTTTGGCTGTAACTCATTAATTATTCTGATCATTTTATGACTTTATTAAAAAATTATCAATGACAAGAACGTCATTTATAATCCTTGATTCTTCTCATTTTTTTGCCCTATTTTACACCTACTGTACATTTTCTATTCTTGATTTTGACCTCTAACATTAAAGTATTTTATAACATTGTTCAATATTTGGTTTATTTCAGCTCCACAATTAGGTTTTTATCAGATTTGACACTTTTGTTGTCCACACATCCAGCAGGATTTGAAGTTTCTGATCGGTTTTTAAATGCAACAAATAAATCAATCACACAGATTTGGGAGCTGTTTTTGTCCTTGTGTTTGGTGAAACCACAACACAGGACAAAGAAGCTCTGCAGAAACACAGTGAGGTCAGTGGAAAGAGCCTGTGGGAATTCTTTTTCCACAATCCTAGACGTGTGTGGTTCCCAAAGCAGGCAGCAAGCCGAGACAGCGTTTCAGCGCTCGTCATCTTTAAAGATAATTTTTCCAACTCCCTGCTGCTGCCAGGAACTCACCAAACACAGGAATGGCTCATTTTTCCCTCCATGACATATGCACTTCTAAAACTATATTAAAAATAAAAAAATATTTTTAAATTCTAAAAGTAATTCTTAAGCTTTAAAGACTCCCGCCAATCAAAATGCTGTTTTTGGTGTTTTTAACATGTTCTGTACATTTATAAAGAAAATTCTGATAACTGAGCACTTTTTTAATTGAAATTGGCTCCATCCTGATGAATCCACTTGTAGAAAAATAGATCCATGAACATCTTCTTTTTCCTCGTCTGAGCTGGTAGCTGTCTTTAAACTGTACAACTGGATAGCTCCAATATTGCTCGCCATTTTTGTTGCACCGCCACTGCTAGATTCAGGATGTAGGAGACTGGAAGCTAGCCAGAGAGCATGTACACAGAAAGATGATGGGAAATCATGAAATGATGCACCAACAGTCCCACAAACAACTCAGAGGGAATTTCTAAAGAACCACTGCAGAAACGATGTCCTAGAAAACGACACTGTTTTTTTGACTTTGACTAAAAACAGCATAACCGTAACTAAAAATGAAAAATAGGTCAAAGGATGAGCAGAGTGGGACTTTAAATTTAGCTCTTGACCTTTTTTTCCCCCTGGAAGACTACTCATTTTGTTCTGGGAATCCTTTGGGCCAGTCGCTGTCTCTGGGGAGGATTCTGTTTTTGTAGATAATGGTTCTCAATGAGGTTCTCTGGAGCCAAAGCCTCTTTGTAACTTTACCCACAAAGACAAATATCTCTTACTTTGTTCCTCATCGCTTTGTTTATATTCTTCCCTTTATCAGACCACTTCTTCTGCTTTGTCTGTTTTCTTGGTGAGCATGTTCAGCTATAAAGATCTTTGAAAAGTTTGATTAATCACAAGAATTTCACAATTTCGTAAGAAACCGATTCCTTTTCACACTGATTTAGGCAGATTTGGAAAAGTGAAACCATCATTTTGAATTTTCTATGGTTATTTTTTTTTTTGTCTGACTATTTTCCACACCTCCATAAATCAAAACTGGACTGAGTGGCCCTTCCCGCCCATAAACAGGAACTACAAGAAGCCAGAATCCCAAAAAGTAATAAACAACTGTTACTCAGTCATTTTAATGGTCAGAATAACAGTTCTTGATATGATATTTTTTATTAACACGTTCTTGCAAATCCTGATTTTTTTTCATGATATTTTTGCTTTGTTGCAAGTGATTCGGGTTATGAACTGACCAATCAGATGCCTCAATAAAACGACGTGGTCTCATGTCCAACGTTGGGAATTTTTGATTAACAGATTCTGGACAAGAAAACACACAAATAGTGCAAAACATTTCACCTTCTGACATCATCTGGCTCCAACATGGCGGCATCCATATCCCCCCAAAAATGGCAACTGAATTGACTTTGTGTGGTTGGAGGCGGAGTAATTTTGTATGGGTGACGTCACACTCAGTTCTCATATACAGTCAATGACCAGAACTGCACCTAAAAAGTTCCTCCTAGCCATACCTAAAGGTAACTCCAAGAAACTTGGACATACAGCTCTGACAGCAGACGCTCCTCCGGCAGCACCAAGGTGATCTTAGGGAGGGAGAGGGGGGCGGGGATCGCTCATAATTCAAGTCGGATGGATTCACCGGAAATCAAATCAGCTGTGAGCTGAGGAGGCAATATCCCGGTGCAATTCTTTATTGACCTACATAGCATTTCCCCGTGACAGCTCCTTCCCACATCTCCACCTCCCTCCCCTTCGCTGCCCTCATCTCTGGGGCTTCTCTCTGCATGTTTGATGATGAGCAGCACAATATTCATCATCTCAGCCTGCAAAGTGGAAAAAAGAAAAAAAAAAGACGTGAAATTTAGCCCAGACAACAACAAAAAAATGTCTGCAGCCCCTAAAATTGGAACTTGCTCCTTGGCTCTTCCCAAAAATGTAATTAAGCATCAGGAGAATCACAAATCGGTGTGTCTCCGCAGAAGTGATCGCTTGATTGGGTATCTGGGATTGAGCAATTTCCATCAGTGATGATGGGTGAGTTGGATGTGCACGCGAGCGTGAGCTGATGACACACACACCCCTTTGCAGATAAACACTGTCACATGTGCAGACCCATATGCAGACGGAGACAGACAGTAGGCTCCCTCATCATTAATTCAGGAGCCATCACTCTCACCCTCCCTCTGCCCCTGAGAAGCCCTCAGTGCTTCCCGGCAACATTATGCATATTTATTCATACATCCCCTCCGCTTTACTAAATGTCACTGTGAATGTTTTTTTACTTCTAATGAAGCCATTGCTTTCACTTTCTTCTTCCTTCTTGCCAGTGTTTCCCCTCCTTGTAAGTCCCTGCGACTGCTACGTCTCCAAACTTCACAGGCGCTTTATTCAATACCCCCACCGCCGCTAATTCCATTCACACTTGGTTTCACCTCAACCAAACGCCTCCGAGGAGAAACGCCACCTTTGTAGCAATTACTGGGGACCTTGATGTAGCTGAGCCTGCACCACAACCAGCAGCAGTCGTCTGCGCGGGACTCAGCCGAGCGTCGGTTTCCTTTTGTCTTCACCCACAGCTCTCTTTTGCAATCATCTGAGAGCGAGCTCATTTCAGTTTCTGCTTGTTTTCCGCTCCTTTCACCTCCATGCCTCCCTCCTTGGTCTCACACAAACATGCACAGGTGCATTCCACGCTCCTCTGAACAAATAAGCTCGGGATTAAAGCACATTGTTAGCGCTGCGTCGTTTGTGCGGGTGAACTTGTTCAGCAGTGTGTGAAACACGGAGCTGCCTAGTAATTATCAAAAGTGTGGGGCAGGTAGAGCAGCTTCTGTACTGGGGGAGATGTTCGGGTCCTGAACCCGTTTCTGCAGCAGGTGCACAGAGGAGGAGCTGGAACTCTGCAGGTGATCACTGACTAACAAGCTTTTCTTAAATGCTTTTGGTGAGTGCAAAAATGTTACGTCTGCAACTATGAAGATGCCGATAAAAAATGTGCTTTTGGTGTTTTTAACATCTTGCGACATCTTTCTGGACATACCGTGTTTTTTGGAGTAGAAGGCGTGCTTTTGTGCCGCTCTGCAGAAGCTATGTCCTAGGAAATGACACAAGTGTTTCTTTTTTTATTTTGGCTAAAACCAACCTAATTTTTGGGGGGAAAAGTTTATTTTTAAAGAATTTCTCATGTGGAGCTCTGACCGGGCTGGCAGAGGCTGAGGGCGAGAGTAAGGGGTTGGGGGGGGGGGATCCTGCAGGCCATACAAAGCTGTTTTAATTTATTAAATGATCTGACTGAGTATTTTTAACTGATCCTTTTATGCTTGTGCTTTTCTTGCAAGATATGTAAGGGTTAATGGCCGACGAAGTGTGCGATTACTACTTTTTAACGCACGCCGTGGAAGCCTGAACCGTCCGACGCGAAGCGGAGGACGGTTGCTTCCGCGAAGTACGTTAAAAAGTAGTAACCGCACACTTCGAAGGCCATTAACCCGCTTATACCATGGTCACTTACAAAAGCAATACATATTAACCAGGTTTTAGTCCTTAATTCTTGTTTTTTTTTCCGTTTTGGATCACTTTTCTCATAAACAGCGGACTATATGTTACGTGATGCGGCGCATCGCGCCGCATCACGTAACATATAGTCCGCGTCGCGCAGCACCACCGCTGCAGTTAAGATTCGGCGATATATATATGCTGATCATCCCGATGGGTTGAATAAAGCATCAATTCAGAGGGAAAGTTAATCGCTTACCGCTTGTTTTTGCCCCGATGATGAAGCAAAAGGTTGTTTTACAGAAGCCGGCGCAGTGATACAAATCATTTAAGCTAGCCGACCGGAACTTCTTTTTTCACCGTGCGGTTATCAGGTTTTAACGCATACCCAGCAGCCAATCAGAATCGAGTATTCAACCGGACCATGGTATAATTCATTTTATTGCATTTCTGGATGTGTAATTTTAACAGGTTAACCAGTGAAGGATAAGATACGTACAGAACGCTATTCTTCCTGCAGATCTAGTGTGCCACAGAGCTAGAGGAGACAAATTCTACTTAAGTATAGCTGGGAGTGACTGCTGACCCTTTTCATCTGCATCCCAACTAGCAGCCTTTTTAGCTCAGGGTTTCAGATCATATGCTTGGGTTCAGACGGAGGTCAGCAGTAATGAATGCCATTCATTTGAACAAAACGATACAAACAATTTAACTGGTTTAAAAGCTGATCCTGAGATTTCAGATATATGTCATTTCCAGGAATCTTATCTGGATGTCTGTTCAGGGCTTTGGCTAGAGACTTACCCCCCAAAAACACTGACTGCATCTAAATAAAATCCTCTTCTGGGAGAGCTCCCTTCCTTCTAATCTGCAGTAAACACAGGTCAGCTCAGAGCTTCTTGGTGACACATCTTTCCTTATTTACTCCACCTCTTTCTTTAAAACGGGTTCCAGTCGTGCCTGAAGGATCCTGTTACTTCAGCAAGTCTCTGAATCACCACTGTTGCCATCACTTTGAAGCCTGGCAGTGTTTGGAAGGGTGGGACAGAACACTAACAGCTGCATCACTCTGCAGTGACAGATGCTGCAACAATTTAAAAAAATGAATTTGGTAGTAATAGACCTAATTTTACGGCTAATTCGTTTTCATCTTCACAAAATAAAACCCAGTTTAAACAGCAAAAACTCCTCTAGTCGGCATTGATTGGAATTTTAGGGGGAAAACCTCAGACGCCTTAATAGAATGTGTTTAAAAGTAACAGAATTCTCTTTCTTTAGGTGTTGAAGTCTTTGTGTCAGCTGTACCGCATGACCGAGCAAACTCTCGCCTTATTTATTTATTTGTTTATTTATTTATGTATTTTTATTTGTTCATTTTATCTTCTTATGAACTTACACTAGATTTTAATGTGTTATTTTAATTTTAATTTATCTTATTTCAATGTTTTATTGTTTATTGCTTTTATCAATATGTTTACTGTTTCATTCTCTTTTATATTTTATTTTATTTTTTTCCAGTACTTTCTCAGTTGGGACCTCTACCTCTGGGTTGGATGCTGTTCAGCCTCTCCGGCTCTGGATGGGGACCTGCATCACCTCTTAGCTGTGGTGGAGCGGTCCGCGCCTGTGATGCTGCATTTGGCTGGTCATGCGGCGGTTCACAGAGAGAGAAGTTCCAATTATCAGCATTTCCAACATCTTGTTTTCGTGCTCTGCCTATTTCTTATTTCTTATTCCATCAAGTAGGGGGCTGGGGGGGTTGTGCCCTATTTATATTTTTATTTATTTTTTGTGCTTGTTTATTTTAATCTTCATGCTTGTTTTATATTATTTATTTTGTTTTGTTTTAATGTAAAGAACTTTGTGTTATTCTTTAGTGCTTTATAAATAAAGTCTGATTAATTGGTTGATTCTGTTCTCGAATTTAAAGCAGCTGCAGTTCTTCAAATGGCCACTGGAGGCTCTTGTAAGAAAGAAACCCAACGACTCCCACGTTAACCATTTAACAGCGGAGCTGTCACCGATGACGGCAAACAACAAATGCTCTTTGAACTAACTGTTCGACCGCTTACGCAATAAACGTTTTATTTAATTATTGTGTTGCATAAAGTAAACAAGGTTGAAAGTAACAGGTAATGTGAATCTGCTAACGTGACTAAAACGTCTGATGCGGGTAACATGTAGCGTGTTACAAACAAGTTCTAGAATTACAGTTAATCTAGTTAAATACAACTCTGAATCTTTTGTCTCACTTAATGCGCTTTATGTAAGACATAAACTTCGAAAATAGACTATTTATTGATGATGAACCTAATAGTGCATAAAATACAATAAACATTTCCATGATTAAGTGTGTATTTTTTGATTGGTAGATGGGTAAACCGATAAGTGGACTCAATCAAACATGCAGTGTTCCAACATCGTTTTTTTGATTGTTTAAAAAAATTGTTTAGCTGGTTGCATGAACTTTAATCATATTGGGTCCTTGATTTAACTTTTTATTTTTTATTTTTTTGCTCTTCCTAATGGTATGGGGACATGAAAGATGATTTTTCTAGTTAATATTAAAGATTCAGGCAGAGGTTTTATTATTGCAGTTGGTAAAGTCTCACAAGAAGCTGACTTTCTTTCCACCTGAGGTCTGTCCACCTGTCAGCCTTGTTGTTGACTTTCTCCCACATTGCTTTTCAGTCTTTGCATCAGCATGGTGCAGACGACACAGCCGTTTGTTTGCGTCTGCCTCAGGTACACTGCAAACACAGATAAACACAGCCTTTGACTACAGCCCTGCAAGTATCACTGCTTTTTCTCAGCTCGCCTTACATAGCATGCTTGGATCACAAAGGGTCTCTGTGGTTACGCCCTCTTTGGTGCCACAGTTGAGTAATTTAACGTGAATACACTCACAATCATCTGCTGATGAGGGGACTTTGTGAATCAACCTTAGGAGACTCAAGGCAGGACAAAGACAGACCTCAGTTTGCACCTCTGTTGCGTAACAGTTGTGTGAAAGGGCCATTGGCCTCTGTAACCAGGGTTAGGGGATTAGAAAAACCGGGTTTCCGTGGGTAGATTTTTCCCAGGTCATCGGATTTCTCCAAAAGTACTTCAACAAAACAATCACTGACGATACTCAACACTCAACTTTCCAAAGAAAGAAGAAATAATGCAGCTGAATTTAAGTGGAAATCATTTATGTGAGATCATGGCGGTATGAAAACCAGATTACTTGTTCGTGCCAAGCATGAAAACACAACCATAACGTCCATGGCTTGTGATTTTCTCTGTGAGCTCCTGTATTGTCACCTCTGTTTCTTCATCTTTCAGGTTTTGTGGTGTTGTTATTCCAAAAATGTTATATCTCATACTTTTATAAGAACGTTTGAATTGTGTTTGTTTCATACTCAGGCTATCCCTCAGATTAAGTTCGATTTGGCAGAAAATACTAAAAAACGTCTTTCATTTTGTTAGGTTAGGGTTAGCTGAGCGGTCATTAAGGGCACAATTGAGTTTTGACCCTGAAGAAAAAAGCATAATAATGCTATATTTTACAGTACGGTACTTACTGGGTATTTATATGGTACTTATGGTAATTACCAGGAAATACACATAAACTTACCACATGAGTTGAAGGTGCTCAAAAGGTAAGTACCAGAAAACTCGTAATAACAAACCATAGAAGTATTACATAAAAACCAAGCACCATGAAGACAAAAACCAGCAGGTCTCGCTTCTCTTCCAAGTATGAAATGTTGATGTTTACCTGACAGACACGTTTCCTACTTTTATACAATTTATTCTGTATATTTACACTTATAGCTGTTATTTTTTCACTTGCAAGTACTCTGTCTATTTGGTTCATTTCAGCTCTTTACTCCACTGCATTTACACCACCACTAACCCACATCACAATTCACTTGTAAGTTAATGCATGCGCTCTTTTTAAGGCAGACTGGTGCTCAATTGTTCAAAGTTTAGATGTTCTTGGCTTCTGCCGTACCTAGGAGGATAAACTCCATTCTAGAACTTAACAGTCTGGATTGATAAACAAACCAAACACTTGTAGACAGAGCTGCAGATACCCCCAAAAACGAAACATCTTTACTCTAAGCAGTTGATATTAAATCAGAAAAGAAGACTGTCTGTCGTCATGCTTTTAGCTGAATAACAGTCCGACTAATGAAATCAAACCAGCTGCTCACAGGGGCCATAAAATGTCTGCTTTTGTGCTGGAGGCAATTATTTATCCGGCTCTGCTAAAGATCACCATAAATCTGTGTGAAGATCCCAATCCTTTAAACGGCTCTTTTACTGTTCCGTCAGTGTAGATACGGCACCGGTGGCTCCTTGTGAAGTGACTCTCAGCCGCTGTTCCTCCGTTATCCTGATTATACTGCCTTTGTCAGAGAAACCCGCTAAATTTCAACTGTTATTAGATAGAAAGAGAATTGCCCTATTTTCTGAACTATCGGGCACTCCGTGAATGGTCGATTTTTTTTTTACTTATGTCATAAATAAGGAGCAATGAGTGAGACAAAGAGTCATAGATGAGTCTGTCAGCAAGTCAGACTTTATTCATTGCTAAAATGTGTTTGCAACACGCAAAAAAACGCTACCCACTAGCTGCGTAAGCACATTTACAATAACACCTAAGCATGTTTGCAATAAGTAAAAAAACGAATACAGCTAAAGCAAACGTTACTGTGACTATGATAACTATCAACAGAAACCCTTCAAAAAAACACTCCAACACCGCTACATGTACCCGTGGTCAAAATTACACCCAACTCATAAAAAGTACAGATTGATACCATTTTTTTTGAGATGCGTACCAACTAAATGGCTCAGTTGTTTATAAGTGCGGGGACTGGGACACGGGAAATCAGGGTCCAACTCCCCAATGAGTTTCATTCAGATTGCTTCTACTGCCACAAGGAGTCTCAGCTCTGGGTGTCCCTGTGCCGGTCCCCAGCCCGGATAAAATACAGGAAGGCAAGGCATCAGGCATAAACATCTCTGCCAAACCACCTGTGCTAATTATCGAAGGCTGATGTGCTGTGGCGACCCCTGACAGGATATGCTGAAAGGTGAACATTTTGACAGGGAGTTGTGTACATCTCTGGTCATGTTGACATCAGTAAACATGACCAGAGTTTGTCCAATTAATAAGGCACACTGTTGACTCAGTGCGCTTTATACTGCAGAAAATACTTTACTGAGGCTGGAAGCAGTGTAGAATCCCTTGATCCAAGATGAAAAACATCACCTTGTGCTATCTTTATCCTCAATTCTTTGTTTTTTATAATTGATGGTTAAAAATGTGAATTTTTACTCAAAAATTTTACACATTACATTTTAAAAACGTTTTGTTCTTTTTTTCTCTTAAAAACGGATGTGACTAATTCAGGGAGCACTGGTTTAGTTTGCCTGCTCTGCTGCCCCCTTCAGGTCAGAACCAGGAGCCCAGCAGCCGGAGGTCTCTTTATTGGAGTCAATTGAGCTCACGCAATGAGAGCGCCGGACTTTTAACTCTTTCGAGTCCAGGAGAGATTTCGGAGCAGGTCCTTCCTGTCTCAGTCTCAGTTATTAAAGTTGCACAAAAAGATTTAAAATGGAGCAAAGAAGCTGGTTCCTTTTTAAAAACTTTGTCTCCACCCACCCCTCCACCCCATACAATGTGCTGCTATCTCAACTCGTGATGAATCCAGAAAGCAGCGCGGCTTCTGTTCCATTCCCCTGTTTGATGTGGCTCCGCATACCAGCGGTGTCAACAGATTTAGCTCAAAATAGCATATGCAGTCACTTTTTTTTTCAAGCTGAAGCAAACAGACATCTGTGTTGTCTGCAACAACATAAACTGTCAGCAGGATAAGAAACTCTGGGCCCCTGCCGACGCACAGTTGCGCATTCAGAAAAATATATCCAATATTCCAAAGGGAGTATCTGCGTGTGGCGCGCTGTGGCGACCTTTGCGCGCGTCTTAATATTCTTTATCTCCGCGCTCCGAGGGAACTGGAGATCCAATCGGCAGTTTGAATAAGATCCCGAAGTATTCCTGCAGCAATCGTGTTTATCACACATGTATATGGAGCCGCGGGGGGATTGCTTGGGAGCTCAGGAAGTAGAAGGCGGATCGGATTCGGGATGAGTCAGGGGCGCATTTCATGTTTTCCTGGGAGCGTCAGGTTGAGGCAGCTGAGGGAAATCTGCATATCGACCGCGAGACGCACGCGCCTCGCACACGAGCGTGCGTAAAAAGGGGGCGTGTGGGACGGGCAAAGACTCAAGCGAGCCCCCCCCTCCACATTTTCATCGGTCTCTGAATCGGGAGCGGATGAACAGAAAAGGAGAGAAGGTGGGCAAAAAATAATGGAGGAAACTTAAATGTGAGGACTTTTATTTTTTTGATATATTGCGCATTCTTTGTACCTCCCCACGCGCGCAGGAATCCTCCCTTTCTTCCCTCGCTGTAGCTGGATTTGGGATGTGACAGCGCAGAGTGAAAGACGGAGGATCAACGGGGGAGGAGACGTGTCTGTGCGCGGAGAACAGAGCGGGTATACCCGGCTGCGCGTCTGCGCTGCGCCGCTCCACGCTGTTGGGGAGGGAGAGTCTGCATGGGGAGGCTAGGAACAAGTTAAATTGTTGTTGAAAACCTCTGGATTGGACGTGTTGCCATTCTAAAAGAACCGTGGGATCGTGGAGACACGCATGTGGGGAGTGGAGAGAGGAGGGCCGGATGCCTACGGGTCTGGGAGTCCTCGAGACGCAGGTGAATATTTGTTTTTATTCCACAATATGAAGAACCCAACAGAATTTTGTCTTAATTTAAAAAGTTTTATAGTCAAAACTGGAGATTCTTCATTTAATCTGTAATTTAATCTGTTGTGCTTTGTGGGATTTGGAACCAAAATATTTGGGATGACCTTTTAGTCATTTTCCTGTCTTGGAGCCTAAAAAGTGGAAAATAAGTTTTATTTATTTTTATCAAATGAAACAGACTAAAACAATAGAAATAATAGTGAAAGCTTTGAAGAATAGTGGAAGAAATGGCGCTAAAAGGTGTGCATTTCCAAGAAAAAACACACAAAACACATAGCACTTTGTTATATTTTGTTTTCTTTTGTGATCAGAAACATAATACAACTTATCGAGGAGATAATTTAATCATTTGAAAATGAGACTTGGGTCGCGTTTTTTTGTAAAACTGGCCAGTTTGTGTTGGCTACTACCTCCGACGGGGGGTCCAGTTGTACCACTACACCTCCCATTCATGCTGCCTGCTTCTTTTTTGTAAGAAAGGAAAGTGGGAGGGAGGGAAGGAGGGGGCAGGAGAGAAAGAAACGAGCGAGAGAGCCATGTCACTTAACGCACCGCTGGCGCGCCGAGCCTCAGTCTGAGACATCTCTTACGCACGACGGCACGGGGCTTTTCAGACCCAAGTCAGCCCTCATCAAACCAGTCTTCAGCCTCTCTGAGTCCGGGAGAATGATCAGCCTCGCGCCTTATCTTTAACAGACGGGTGTTTCCAGATATTTGAGGGGGAAAACCGTCCAGGGCGCACGGTGGTTGCGCATTCACCATTTCCTCCCTCAATATATTTATCCTTTGAACTGTATTTCCCTTCCACAGCCAAGGACTGCAGCCCGCCTGGGCATCAACTGAAGAAGGAGTAAGAAAGCAAGGTGGAGACCCTTATTTCTTTTTTTCCCTTTTCTTTTCTTTCTTTGGCGCATCTTTGGAGAGGATATGGCACACCGCGCGCAAACGATAGGAGACAGGAGCTGAAAGACAGGATGCCAGCCACCTGAGCTCGGGCTCACATCAGCTCCAACTTTTCTCAAAAAGAGGCACTTTATGTTGACAAATTAAACTTTAAAAAAAACTTTTGGAGGATTTTGGATGCTTTTTTCGTTCCTTTGTCTTTTTCTTTGGATGTTTGATTTTATTCTTTTGGGCGACAAAACAAGGATGCATTGTGGATTAGTTTTTATCCTGTTAATGGGAATCCTCCTGGTGGTCAAGGCTTTGGAAAAAGGTAAGTGTGTCATTTGATATCTTTTCAAATAAAGCTTTTATGTACTCTGGAAAGCCACTAATTCCACTATTTTTTTTAAAGATTAGCTCCCTCTGATCTCCGCTGATCTGTGGGCAAACTCAATGCTTACCTGCACGCACTGACACCGCCTAAAGAAAGCTTTGTATTGTCCCAACTAAGCATTCCTTAGTGATTATTCTCTTAATACCTTAATGTCGCTCCCTTGATTCTAAGTTGTTCTTTATGTTCTTCTTAACATTTTGAGTTTGTTTTTTCTGATTTGGCGCAAATTGATCGGAAAAAGGAAGAAAAAATTTTCTTTTAAATTTCTTCAGAATTTTTTTGACTTTTTTTACATTTCTGCGCATAATTGGTATTGCAACATGTAAAAGCCCATAAAACCTATTTTAAAAGAGGTGTATGATAAGACTATGAGTTTTCGAACGAATTTAAGTTAAAAGCAACAGATGTGCCTTAAATTCACACTTTTATCTTGTTCAAATGTTTAAATTGCGTATTCCAAACACCTGAATTTGCTTTTTTGTCATGTGAAAAAACGTATCTTTTCCAGTTTTTTTTTTTACTTGCATGCCTAAGCATTGATAAATAAACCCACATTGTTTGTTAATTAGTTTAAATCCAGCTGCACTGTCGGCAGGACTGTGCGCATGTCTGGAACGATTTCCTCCAAATTAAAATTAAATCTGGGAGTAAAAGAAAGACTTTATTCTTTTTGGGGAAAAAATGCGCACAAGAAAAATGTAGAAGTTTGTTTGTAAACACGAGGAGGGCTCTGAGCTCAGCCTTTGTGCGTCTGACTCCTCAGATAAATGTGGGGGCAACATCAGAATCTCCAGCGCCAGCTACCTCACCTCGCCCGGATACCCCAGTAGTTACCCCGCCTCCCAGAGGTGCACCTGGGTGATCACGGCGCCTGGTCCTCACCTGCGGATCTTCATCAATTTCAACCCGCATTTTGATCTGGAGGACCGGGAGTGCAAGTAAGTGGGCAAACAAACTTCCAGCAAGCATTTAAAAATGCACAAAAGATTAAAAAAATGGCTTGAGAGTAATTTAAGAGCCAAAACGGCTCGATCTGGCGTATTTCTAACTCATGGGGCACATGCACGCGCGTGCATGGTGTGTGGACACAGCCGATCACGCCCATTGCGCGTGAAACCGCGCCATCTAGCGTTAGGGCGCTCTCCGACGCTGGCGGAGGAACTGCTCGTCCTCTCCGCGTGCTTGGTCTCAGAAATGTGCTTTTTATTTCTGTTTCTGGGGGGTTGTAGAAGTATCGATTTTTGGACTCTGACTGGAATCTTTGTCGTTTTGCAGCTCACCTCGCGGGGCTAAAGACGCACCAAAGGCAATTAACCGAGGCTCTGTCTGTGAAAATTAAAACAAACTCTTCTTTTCTGGGGGGAATGCATTTCCTTGAAGACACAGCTACACAACATGAAAATTTGTTGCGTTAGAAAATAAAACTGTCCTTGTCAAATATCAGATTATAATCTGTGAAGACTCCATTTGGACCCTCGATGACCGTGCGTAAAAGATCCATATTGGTGTGCGCCAGCAGAAGGGCTGAGCGGCCAGGCTTTTGTGCAGGGACAGCTTGAGCCGGTGAAACCAGAGACAGACAGTAATGTGATGAGGCTGTGTGAGTGTGCGTGCCCTGGAGGTGAGCTGTGCCTGGGCAGAGCGCCTTGTCTGAGCGTCCTTCCCCACACCGTCTGTGTGTGGCTTCTGTGCGCGCGCCCTGCTCTGTCTCTGCTGTTTGTTTACGCTGCAGGGCTCAGGAGAGCTGCACTGGATCCTGTTACTGTATCTCTGATCCACCCCTTAAAAAAAAAGAATCAGGACGCCCCCTGCTTGTTTTGTGCGCCTTGAATGGACCCCAAATATCCAAGGTTTTACTTTTAATCCTACTTTAACCTTTTGGATGCTGCTGTCAGAGGTCTGAGGCAGACTGGACCCTCCTGGATGCTCCGTGACACTTCTTACTGCTTCAGTTTCAGCACCAGAGGGACTATTAAACTGTTCAAAATGCCCTGTCAGGAGGGAGGAAGTGCAAGATAACAATGCTTGTGCTAATCTAGTTAGTAAGGACTGAATTTCCTGTGTTTAAGCGCTCACAACACAGTTTAGTTAGTTGGTGCAGGATCGTAGAAGAAAGCTGGTTTCAAAGGGACCTCACAGGCTGATCAATTTATCCCTAATCTTTCATTTAAATGACAAATGTTTCATCATTTTGTTTTGCCATCACCTGAAGCTGACGATTCCTTGTTTGATCGTTTGAGTTGAGTTTCAAACCCTTTGTCCATGAAACTATGACATTAGATAGCTTAAAGTGATTTATTCGTCTTAGTTTGTTGATGAAAGGCATCAGATTATGCATTAGAAATGCTGCCACAGCTATGTTTCATGTATGAACAAGAACTAAAACTGAAAAAACTCTTTTAGGCTCAAAAATAAACCTGGTCCTGATCTTCCTGAAGCTTTTTTTAGCTGCTTTCTCGCCCGTCTTCCAAGCTGTGTGCCTGTGTTTTCGCTGCTTTTGTTCCGTAAGCCATTTATCCCTCACCTGTGGATCACTGAAGCTTAAAATCGGCACCTAAGTCAAGTGTTTACACATTCTTTTAGGCATGCCACTTCATCTTTTGTCCACCACTTGTCCAGCTTCTTCAGAACTCACTGCACATTAGGGGTTTGGTAGCTTACTGTGGCTTTGGCAACAGAAGAAAGACTATTTATTGCAACCAAGTCAAACACTGATAGCAAGGATGGTTTTTAAAGTTGTTTCACTGCTCTGGTTCATGTCTGGATTTGAAGATTTAAGCCCAAAAGATAAATAGGTAAAAGTTTAAAGGACTGGGCTGAACGTGAAAGAGAAAAAACAAACCTCTGAAAGTCTTTTAAAAGGCAGTGAAGTAAGAAACCTTTTAAAAAAATATTGCAAATTAAAAGAGTAGGAGAGGTGACAGGATTGCCTCATTACTTTAATCCAAAATGTTAAAGTGTAAAGTTTATATTGTTTGCAGTTTTGCCAAAATCTAAAAATCTGTGTCCTTTTTTTTAAGACATAGTTTCTACAGGGCGACAGTAGCTCATTAGAAATTCACCTCCGAGTTGTGGACGGGACCATTGGCGTGGAGCAAACCTGCCATTCCTTCCCCTCCCCACTGCTGAGAGCTCTCTGTTTACCGCGCTCTCCTGCTAACATTAGCAGTGCAACAAAAATGGCGAGCAATGTCATAGTTATCCATCCATACAGTTTATATCCAGATTCCGGCTCAGACGAGGAAAACAAAGACGTACACGGATCTATTTGTCTGCAAGTGGATGCATCAGAATGGACCAGAGCAGGGAGCTTGTGGCCCCCCCAGTGTATTTTCTTTGTCACAAATGGAATTTTTTGTTTGGCTGCTTCAAATTCACAATGATTTTAATAGAGAAATACAGTATTTTCCACACTTAAAAGGCTTAATTTTTTTCAAAAAACACAAAGTGCCTTATATATGGTTTAGGTCTCAGAGGTACACGGCGCTCAACATGCAGCTAATGGTTCTAACACGGCTAATGTGCAGCATGTTAGAACCTGTTTGTATCACACTACACATTTAATAATAAATGACCTCATCTCTGACTTTTTTTTTCTCGCCTTACATATGACATACGTTGGAAAATAGACCATCCGTTGACGGTGCGGTTTACGCTGTGCCCTGTAGTGCGGAGAATATGGTTATTACAAATGCAATTTGAGCCTCCACCAAATTCCCCAAGAACATGTTAAAAACACCAAAAAAACAATTTTCATCAGAGTGGGACTTTTAAGTCAAGCTTTTTGCTTTTGTGCGCCAAAGATTTACGTCATTCTTTGAGTGTTTGGAAGATTCGCAGAGGCCACGCAGAGGTTTTCAGCCCAAATCCTTCTATTTTTAACCGGGGTGGCGTTTCATTTTTAATGGCGTTAATGGACCTTTTTCACGGGACTTTGGCTCCGCCTCGTGATGCGTTCTGACGGTCGCGCCCGGCAACCGAGCCCGGCGACGCTCTCTTGACTGAGCAGCAGGCGGTCAGCTACTTGTTGGGTGTGGGTTGGCTGTCAAAGCCCCGCTCACCACCTCAGCCCATACATAATGGAAACTGATGAGAGTCAGAACGGCTCCCTTATCTGATGGACTGGCAGTGTGGGGGGAGGTGGGGGGGGGGAGTCGCAGTGCATGCTTCAATGCACTCCCTTGCAATCTAATTAGCGGGCAAATGGAACACACATGCACCCCATGTTCCCCAACATGGCTCTTATCAGCAAAGCAAACAAGGAGCACTCAAAGTGGAGCCGGTAAAAAGAAAAACAGTCGTCTGTGAGCGGGCGGTGCATGGCGGCCGCCGTGTTGTTGCACGTGTGCGCCTCACTTGTCAGGTTTTGTTTGGGGAAGTGCGGGGGCCTGTATCCTGAGAGCGGGAGGAGGAAAACACTCAATCGCAGAGATAAGGAGGCCGCCTGGCAATCCTGAACGCAGAGCGTGTTTACCCTTCACGCACCGCTGTGGACTTTCACAGAGCTGCCTCTTGTGGTTAATGAGGTCGAAGAAAAGAGTCAAACCCCGCATCCAGGCAAATATTTAAAGTCAATTTGCTCGGAAAAGTGGCCGAATGAGAAACACTCCTTTTTTTTCTTGATCCGATAAGAAGTATCAGGTTTTTCTGGCTTCTTGAACTGCTGGATGAAGATACCAGCGAGGTGTTGTTGTTTTTTGTGTTGGTTTAAATCCAAGCATGGGGACAAGACGATTGCACGCAGGAACAATGCAGAGCCTTTTGTCTAATAGAAAATGTTGGAGAAAACTTTCCCTCTCATGGATCTTTCTGTCTCCACCCCCTCTCCTCCTGCTGACAGCCAGCTCTGTTCAGACCCCAGCACTCCCGACAACGTTATGAATCATTGATAGCATCGGATTTGCTGACCAAACCAAAGAGTTGGGCTGAGATTCCTCGCAGTCAGTCAGTCGGAGCTGCTCTGTTTGTGTTGGAAGAGTGGAGGAGCTCGGCCTCCTGTCGTTTCTTTGCCTTCTTATCTGTCTGGACGTCTTTCTGGGGTTCTCATGTGGCAGCGGGTGGAGGGGAGGTCAGAGGTAGATGCACGGCAGGGTGGTGCCGGGAAGCGGAGCTATTCTAGGAATGCTGTTAGAAGGGGAAAGTCCTTTTTTTTTTTCTAAACGATTCAAGAATTTACCAGAAGCAGAGCAGGTCATCACTTTGGGGGGTTATGATCTGTAAACTCTCAAGTTCATGTTTCAAAGCATCCTTAGGTAGGATGCTTTGAAGGTGGATGAGCTGGTATCCTCTCCTAAATGAATGCAATCTGATGCTGAAACTGGGAGCTTTCTTTGCTCCTTTTCTCCAGCCTCAAGCTGAGCTGTCCCTGCAGAGCGGCCTGTCCTGCTGTGAAGGGCAGCGCCTCTGCTGCCGTTGGTGCTCGGGCCCTGACTGCAGCACATTACCTCAGTCTGAAGCTGGCTCTCCTCCTCTGTCATGCAGAAGCCCACCAGCTCTCAAAAAAAACAAGCTAGCAATCCTAACTCGCGGGCTTTATCATTCAAACTTGTGGATCATTTTACATATTTAGGTATAGAAATCAGACGTAAACTAAACGACGTTGTTAGGGTTAACTATGAATCTTTGATAAATGAAACTACAGTGTCTATTGATAGGTGGATGTCCTTACCTCTGTCCTTGATGGGAAGAATTAATGCTATAAAAATGAATATTCTCCCCAAAATGTTGTACGTGTTTCAGAATTTACCATTGCCCCCACCTGATGATTTCTTTTCAAAAATCAAAAAACAATTTCTTGCATTTATTTGGAAAAATGATAAAGCACGAATTCGGTTATCCATGATGCAACTGCCATATAACCAGGGCGGGTTAAAATGTCCAAATATAATTTGGTATCATTGGGCTACACAATTAAGATCAATAAAATTTTATTTTGAAATTATTGATGCCCCCCAGTGGAAAGAAATGGAATCTGTTGGTCTAGATTTACCACTGCCATATTATCTTTATTCAGATACGATTTTTAATTTGATTAAGAAAACTTCAAATCCAATTGTTAAATACATGATAAAAATCTGGTCTAGGGTATACAAGCATACTAATGAAACTAATAACTTATCTTTGTACACCCCAATTTGGGGAAACCAGTATTTTATCCCAGGGAGGGCAGATATTATCTTTCAAGACTGGTCTTCGAGAGGATTAAAATCAATACAGGATCTATATTTACCAAATTCAGAATCACTAATGTCCTTTGACGAACTGACATGCAAGTATAACATTGATAAGAAATGTTTCTTTAAATTCCTTCAGTTACGGAGTTTTATTAGAGAAAGGCAGGGTAATCAATTAGCTAAGCCAAAAAAAACATCACTTGAAAGAATGCTTACTAAAAATAGTCGGAATAAAGGTGCCATATCCGAATTTTATGATCTTTTGTTGTCCAACTCTAAGGAAAACTCTGATTTTAAATTTAAGGCCTGGAATGAGGATCTCAAAACAACCTTGTCAAAGGAAGATTGGGAGTTAGCTTGTAGCAAAGTTCACAAACAGATAATCAGTACTCGGTTTAGGCTTCTGCAATACAAGTGGCTTATGAGAACATATATAACACCAGCGCAACTGAACCGATATGACAGTCATATCCCAGATATCTGTTGTAAGTGTGCTGAGGCTAAAGGGACTCTCTTCCACTGCATGTGGCAATGCCCTGAGATAAGACTTTTTTGGGAGGAGGTTAGAAAAGCAGTGGAGATGATTGTTTCAAAAACTGTTCCAACAAATCCTGTTATGTTTATTCTAGGTATATATCCTTCAAATCCCAAGTTTAGTAAAAGCGAACAAATTATGATTGACATGTGTTTTTTACAAGCAAAAAGAACCATTGCAATGTTTTGGAGAAGAACCTGTAGGCCCAAATTGACTCACTGGGTGAAACAGATGCTCGTAGTTTTTCCATTAGAAAGGATTACATGTATTAGGAAAGGAAAGTTGGAACTGTTTGCAGAAATGTGGGGTCCTCTAAAAAGTTTTGTGAGGAGTCTTAATTTGGAGAATGGATCTGTGGATGACCAAGACTAACTAAGAATACTCTGTAAACCTTCAGTATTTAAAAAAAAAAAAAAAAAAAAAAAAATTTATTTGAAAAATGTATCAAAAGATGGCTTTTTTTTAATTTCCTGATTAGTAAAGGTTGATCTGTTTTTTGTTCTTCTTGTTATTGTTTAGTTGTTTTTTTTTTCTCTGTTCTATTTTCTTTATTCTATTTTAGTTCACATATACAAATTGGATGTAAAGCTTGTGATTATGGTTGATAATGTACCAAAAATCAAAATAAAAACAATATTACAAAAAGTTCATGTCACAGAGGCGTCCACCCTCTCAAAAATCAAGCTTTTAAAACATCATCTTCTGGCGCACCTGGCGTTCTTCTGCTGACCTCCCGCAGTTCCCAAGCATTGGAAATCAAATTAGACTTCCAATTACTGTGAAGCCCTTGGACACAAAAAAAAAAAAACAGAAAAGCTTGTCAGCAGCATCTCAAAGAGCAATCTGCTTTGAATTTGTTTGCACTTCACGGCAATTATGGCCAACCTTATTATGTCAGCGTGGAGAAATCACCTGGCGTGTTGCATTTCTGTTGCAGAGATGAGGCAGACGGGGAAGGAAAGCAGCGGCGTTGATGCATCTGAAGTGTTCACCTTGTTAATTAGGCAGAGGGCAGCAGAAAGCTTCACCCTTCATCTCATAGAGGGGTTACTCTCTGGCTAACGAGCTGGATTAAAATAAGGCTCTCCTTCCCCGTGTGGGTGAGAGGGACCTTGAGGTTGAGGGTCCCTCTTTTCTTCATCTGTCTGCGAGGTGTTTCACCTTGGCCGCGGCTTGGAAGGGCAGCCTGATTGAAAAGCCTTCCGACCGCGGCATCTGCCATCCTCCCCGCTGCTCTGTCACCGCTTTGATTCATGCACAACCTGACCGAAACCGGGAGGCGAGCCACTCCGCCTCGCAGCGGGACGCGAGCTCTGCTCACAGCAGAGAGGAGTGGGAAAAAGGGAGGAATGGAGGAGGCTCCTGCTCATAAATAAGCCATGCCTCTGCTGGGGATCTGTGCCAGCACAAAAGCTTCACAGTCTCACACGTCTTCCTGTTTGGCTTTTCATCTCGAGGTGGAGTGAGCAACTTGTGTTGCCTTTTGCCTCTAAGCCTTTTCCTGGCAGTTTTTTATTTTTTTTATCCAGCTTCAAAACTGCCCTAGCTTCCTTATACGGAAGGGCAGTCGTCTGATCTTTTCCTTTTATCTGAGGAAAAAGAGATTTTTGAAAAGACACTGTAGGATTTAAAGATTTGTTTTCAAAGGAAAAGCACCCGTTTGTCAGTTTTCACCTAATCTAAAAATGATTAAATTCTGTACAACCAAAGGTATTAAGTCACGTACACACCAGCCATTGGATGTATGTTCAAAAATGTCTGGTCAAAATTAGATAATTATATATATATATAAAATTAGATAATTATATATATATATATATATATATATATATATATATATATATATATATATATATATATATATATATATATATATATATATATATATATATATATATATATATATATATATAGAAAGAGAGGGAGAGAGAGAGAGAAAATGGAAGAAGGGAATTGCTACATTTTAGCATATCCAATGCCCTCTCTCTCTCTCTCTCTCTCTTTATCTATCTATCTATCTATCGCTCGATATACATCACATATAAAATATGATGTTGCAACCTTTTCTTTGTTGGATATCAACAAAAACATCTTATGGGCATCTCCCCAAAAAATAGAATTGTCTTCCACATGTTTGATGTAGAAGACATCATAGTGGTAATATATTTTCTGCTCATTATACGTGAGTGGCAGAGCAAATAAAAAAACACAACACCAACCAAAAATCAGACATTGCCTCAGAATGTCTTGTTTGTGAGGGTTTTAAGCTAAAATGATGAAAGAGATCTGGGCGCCTTAATACGCCATGCTGGTGCTTGTCAGACGTGTTTTATTCCATGTTCTTACCCTGAATGGGGCTTGTGATTTTGATTGATGTGGCTGCAGCCATACACAGTTTGTTTGTTGTCCTAATGCGTCAGTGCTTAAAGGGGCAGCAGGTGGGAGGAGGAGGAGGAGGAGGAGAGGAATCGGGGGCGTCCGGAGGGCTCCCCACTCATCAAATCAGACTGTTCCCCAAAGGGGATTTGAGGGGAAGCAAAGTTTGTTTACAGAGGGTAAGAGGGAAGTGGGAACCAGCTCTGCTCTGGATCTCCGTGGTCATTTTCAGTCACCGTTGGCGCTCAGCGGGCCTCTGCTTCAATGGCGTCTCTCTACCACTCAGCCCTGCCTGATCCGACCATGGGGGCAAGCAGACAGTGATTGATGGGGCGATACCCCACTGCTCTATGATTGAGTTAGAGCCCCTCACAATCCCATGCTTTGTTTGCGCCTAGCTTGATCTCTCCTCACGAAATTGCGGAGGTCTTTCTGTACTTTTTCCCTCTCTTGTTTCTTCTATTAGATGGCTGCGATTGAAAAGGAGTGACGTAAATTCAAACTAAAAGCATTTTTTTCAGCATTATCTCGGTGGGGTAAGTGCTGAAAGTATTATTAGCAGCCTGCTCCTCTGTAGCCTGCCCAGCTTGTGCAGGATGACCCCTGTTTGCACGAGGATAAGTGACACTTTCCACTTCCCACTCCAAAATGACAGGGAGGTTGAACTGTCAGACCAGTAAGTGGAAGTGTCACTTTGCCCTTCAAAAGGCTGGCAGCTGCTGGCCAACCATCAGCAACTAAATCACCGCTGTAATGCCAAGAACTCCGGCTCTGCGGCTGGCAGCGCTGAGGAGATGCGGCGTTTGGCACGTGGCTCGCTCAGACGGGCTGCTTTAGCTTTCCAGACGGCTGCATCCCTGCACAAAACTTCTCTTTGGAAACTACAGATCAAAAAGGGCCGACGGATTTGTGCGTTTTAATCACCAACTGTGGACTGAAGTTTGCAGGAAGGCGAATGGTTTGACCCGAGGCTTCGTCTTTATCGGCCGGATGACCGGGTCATGGCGCACATGGGCCAGCCGGCTCCCTGACCGACTATGGGGAGGTCACCGCTGTTTAATTAAATAATTCCCAGAGCACTTATCGTTGGTGCTCCCCCTTTAGCTCCCTTGTCATTTGGCGACCTTTTCTTTACAATCTCCGTGAGAAGGTGGGCTTTGTGCCACTGATCCTTTCACTGCCTCCATCTGTTTGCCAATTACTTCTATCAGCTATTTGCACAATGTTTCTCTTTTGTCATCGTTCCTTCACTCGCTTTATCATCCACCAAGTAGTTCATTCCTTCTCTATCTCCTTCAGCAGTTTCCTTTTCACGCAGAAATCCTGCCCCCCCCTTCTGGACCCACAATGCTCTCTTCCTGCCTATTGTGGAGCGGCAGGACAGTTTCAACCGACACCAAACACGTCACCTCTGCCTGACCTCCGCCGTCCCTTCCTCTCCTTTTTTCTCAGACTGAGACACTTTCTGAGTGGGCTGTTCCCCCTAAAGCTACATACACACCGGACATTTGACCCGCGATCCCTTAGCGCACCAGACAGGCAGGGAGAGGCTTTCTCTTTGCTATCTGTTTTTTCTTTTTCTATGGGTTACTAGCGTATGTCCGGCACCTACAGTTTAAATAGGCTAGGTGCAAATCTCACGATTTGGTCACAAAACGGTTCATTGATATCAAGTCAGCATAGTGGCCTTAGTTTATCTTTATTTGAAAAACAAACGCAGACGTTGTCAGGGTCGTCGCCATGTCTGGGTTCACCAGATAAATTTCAACCTGATTTAACTGGCAAGGTTTGTTCAATGACCACACGCTTTGTGCGTAGAGCCCCAAAATGGTCTTTAAAATGTGCGTAACTACGTGTGAATGCTAGAGTTTTGAATCTGTTTAGTTCTTCTGTGTTGCTTTGGAACAACTCCCTCAAGCCTGGTTGAAGACTGAGAAATACTGCTTCTTCTTCTCAGTAGCAAACACCCATCTACATGCACCCACAGTGCCCTCTAGTGGTTGTTGCTATTTATTTAAAAGAAGACCACATACAAGTCGCACCTGAGTATAAGTTGCATTCCCAGGGACTGAAAAATAATGCGACTCATAACCTAGAAAAGATGGTAAAGTCACATTTGATGCCAGTTTTGAGACTTTTAACAAATGTTTTCATATTTTTTGAAAAAACGTCAGCGTACCAATGATGTCATCGCACAAAACCTTTCATTAAACTTCTACGAAAAACTCTCTCTTAAAACATCAACAAGATCCTTTTGATTGGGTCTTTCCTCCAAGAGCCTCTTAGCTTTTTTTGTTTCAGTGAACTTTTCAATTATAAAACGCTTTGCAACAAGACACATTCTGGTAACTATAGGTTTTTTTTTAGGCATTCAAGGTATTCATTCTTAGGCAAGAACATAATTGGTAAATTCAAATTTCAATCAGTCTTGGAGATTGTATTAAAGCTCCAAATTGTGCTGCAACTTAGTTTTGTGGGATACCAGCATGAAGTGTCCCTGTCATGATGGGGTCATAGAGCCGTTCAGATTCTTGAAGTACTAAAAAGCCATTGTAGCTCTGATTGGCAGTACCACAATATGAGTCAGTGCCAGGATTTGGCAGAGACCTAAAAGTGACTTAGCAATAAAGAACCAACTCCATGTACTGCTCACGAAACACACAAGCATGTTTGACCAACACTTGTTGGACGCTATTCGTCTGAACCCTTTATGATAATTCACCCAGGGGTAACTCTGTCCTCTCAGCGGGGTGTGCAAATATTCCTTTGTCCAACCCGCTGCACCTGTGCTGTCTTCAGAAAACACAGGTGTACAAGTGAACCCAGCTGTGCCACATCACCCCTCTCTCCGGGCACCTTGTTAACGTCCCCCCTAAACTTCTGTTGTAACAGCGTCCACCCCTTTATCCTGTGTGATCACAGATTCCATCGAATCTCAAGTTGAGAGGAATGGGAGCCATTTTCTTTCAATAATAGGTTCCATGTTTCCTATTTCTTTTTTTATTTTCTACATTTGTATCCTTTATTTAATCCAGTTTGCTTTGCACTTCCTGGTTTTGCACTACCTTGCCTTGCTTTGTAGATCCTTTCAGTTTCGGTCTGCAGTGAATAAAACATGCTTTTCAAGAGAGCATGCATAATTGATGCATTTCACTCCGATCGGTCTCAATGATGTTCTAATAAGGCCATCACTGAGTTTCTGCTTGGATTACAAGAAGGGTCTCTTAGAAAATGTTCCAAAGAACTGGTGGGGTCACTTTAAAATGCAACCATTCACAATGTGTATCATCTGGACGCTGACAAGCAAACAATCTGTGCATTTTAGACAGCAAATTTCAGACATTTTACAGGGAAAATGCGATGACTTACCACTCTTTCTACCTGTTTATGATTAGCTGATAAAAGCAACATAGAATTTTGGTGCAAAATTTGTTTTTTTTAAATAGGAATTGGAAATTTAAATATCAACAAGTTTTTTTAATTATTTTTTAACGGTCAAAAATTTGAAAAACTTTCATTTTAGCTGCCATTATTTAAAAATTAGTATTAATGGAATATTGGTAATTAAGTAATTGTTAGTTTACATATAAAGTCAAAGTTTTTTTTAAAGCAAAAACTATTTTCAACTTTTGCTTACGGTCAGTATCATGAATGCAACTTTAGAAGATTTCATGAGTCAGTAAGTGTTATTTGACAGATTTTGGAAGTATTTGGGAAAGAAAACAAGGTGTGCTTTTAATATACTATGCTGCTATTCTGGTTCCCTATGAGAATAAAAAAAATCACATGTAAATCCCTTCACCATAAGAGTTTTTAAACTATGTATTTTAAAATGTAGAACTGAAAAATACTTTTGAGATTTAGAATTTTCTCAGAACAGGACTAAAAAATAGTTTTTCAGTCTTTTGACAATTTAAAATTAAACCAAAGGAATTTTTGCTATAACAACTGTTCATCAAAACATGCCTTATATGCCTGAAAATTATTGTTTATATATATTTTTTGTGATTAAGTCTTAGTAGACTTTATGGTTTGACCACATATTCGCATGTATGTCAATTTATGCTAAATAAAAGTAGTTTCATTCTTAAATATGTATTGTAATGCATTAATCAACTCATTGATAAGGAATTGATCATGAAAACAAGCTTATTTGAAACCTTCAGGCGGAAAAAAACTGCACCTTTTCTTTACAAATAAAGAAGTTTTCACTTTCAGAAACTTGTTAAAACTTTTTTATGCCTTGTGCACCATGATCCTGGATATAGGAAGGGATAAGTCATGGTTCATACCATCCTTCATGGGCACGGAAAAGCATCAGCTGGACAGTCAGCTGTCTCAGCATCTTCAGGGTTCAAAGACTATTCTACTGTCAGAGCGAGGGGGGTGTGCTCACCACCGAACACTGGCTGCCTTTGTGGTCACCTCTACTTCCTTCTGTTCTCCAACCTCCTCCACCAATTCATGCTCGAGTCTTTAGGGAGCAGAAAACCTTAAAAAAACCACCTCATCTTGTCAATATGTGTTCATATTTAAATAAAGGATTACTGTGCAGGAAGGGAGGGGGGTGCAATGTAATAGTCCAAACAGGCAAAATCATTAATTTGATTGCTGGCGACAGCAAATCTCTCTGCAGCATAATTAGGAAAGCTAATGGATGTAAGTGTGCTAAATTCATCAGGGCTAATGATAATTGTTAAATATGCTGTGGAAAACTGCAGTGACGTGGTAGCAGGAGAGCCCACTGCAGCTGGACCATCAAGGCGGCGGAAAAAAAACTCTTTTTTAATCCATGTTTCCAACTCCGTCGAGCTTGTGGAAGCACATGTGGTGCAACAGGGAACCGATCCGATTGGTCGGTGGTTTCTGCAGTTATTTCCTGCAGAGTCACAGAATCAGCAAAGACCCTGATTGCCTCCCAAATATCTTTTCTTTTTTTATGATGCATAGATCAAGTGTCCATCTAAAACGATTTGCTCTTCCCCTTCAATAAAAATCTTAATGTCCAAGTCAATTAGGGTTAATGTTTCTAACCAGGAGCAGTCAGACCTGGGTTGCTGGCCCCTTTTTTTCCTTTTTTTCAACTTGTCTGTCCTGGCAAACCCAAACGGGGGTCATTACAGCTGGATCGGTGCCCAAGGAAAAGGGAAACCTGTTATTCTAGTTGGGGTTAATGAATGTCACATGCAGTGGGGAGGCAGCTCTGGATGGAAACTAGAGAAAAGGAGACCATTTTATTTTAGCGAGGTATGTCCCCTCTAGGCACGGAGAACTCAGTTTTGTCGTAGCCCCCCTTGTACAAACGTTAATGATGTTTTGCCTGAGACCCGAGTGACAGTTTGTGCGACGGGACTCGTTAATACCTGGAGTCCCCTGGCTGGAGTTTCCTGACAGCTGACAACCAGCTCTTTTTGTTTCAGATGAGTCTCCCTGGGCTGTCTGGAGCCGCCCAGAGTTCAGTGTTTAGGCATTTCCACTTACCCAGATGTGTTTTGACATGTTGTAGGTGACATGTTTTCATACAGCAGCAAAGCTGTACATTGTCAGCAGCGAAGCAGTTGGAGAGAAGTGGGAGAAAGGCTGTGGCATTTGTTCTGAATGCGGCTGAACCAGAGGGCAGCGGCAAAGAAAGGGCTCTTGTTGTGGGACTTTCCGCAGAATGCCTCAGCTTATAAATGGTCTGATTGAGAAATCTAACCAATTGTGCGAGGCTTATACACTCTGTCATAGCGTTATTTCATTGCCTTAGATTGCATTGCTTTTGTAGAACCAGATCAAGCGGACATTTATGGAGGGAGGACAGATTATTTCCATGGGAAAGCTTGAGGCAATATAGCAGTTATATTGTTAGGGTGGTGGTTTGTACCGCTCTCTTTGGCTTTGCAGGGAGGACTAATGCTCTCGTTTGACACTGGCGGATTGCTTTTTCTCTGTGCCTGAAGAAAGAAGGCAGGCTAATACATTTGAGTTGCTGAAGCGAAGGTCGAGGAGAATTACAGCCCCCTCCTACCCCCATTTTCTCTTCTTTCTACGCCCCCCCTTTAATTTCCCCACTGGATTGGCAAACCGTTTTCACTATTAGCGCTGTGGTAGGCTGCTTAGTGTGTGTGTGTGCAATTATCTGTGTTGTAGTCGCCAGCCCACCCAAACCAGAGGCAGAACAGATGGATAAATAGTGGCGTGGATGATTGTATTGTCATGAGGTTCGAGTGAAAAGAGAGTTCTAAGTTTAACCTGGCTGGATGGACCCAAAACTGTTGGACCGTGTGGGCTTTGGAAGTAGGACGTGTCCATGGAACTGTTTAATGGTCCTACATAGAGGTTGTTAACCGTCCTCTGTCCTTCCTGAGGGCTCTTAACCACCGAAGCAAGTGCCCACAGGTGTTTGGTGGGATAGATTAGAGCCACATTTAGCATCAGGCGATAGTTTGGAGCATTTCCCATAACCCCTTTCCGGAATGGATCTGTGTTAGCGGAGGATGTGGACGCGTCGGAGCAGAACCGCTGGAGTTCTGGCTGACACACCACTCATTTAGGCACAAATGGAGACATTTTGATGTAATGGGTTCCTATCTTGCTCAGAATGCATCCTCCTGGGATGCATTCTCTCCTCCATTTGCGTTCTCTGCCCCGCTGCGTCGCAATGACGAGGCCCATCCGAGCTGGTTATGGGCCCAGACAGTAAACAGCTTTTCTGGAGAAACGAGGAGTCGAATGTGAGCCAAAAAATAATATTTTCTTCTCCTTTTTGGATGTTAGAAACAAGATCTGACTGGAAAACCTAGGTTATGTTATTTGTGTGTGTGCCCTGCCTGATACAGTGTACAGAAAATGCAAACCGCCGCCGCATCTGCACACGCGTGTACATTAAAAACCAACCCACGCAGGAACTTGCTTCTCTGCATCAATTTTTCAGGTGTGTGGAGTCGCTCAAGCTCTCAGATTTGGGGAAGGCTGAGACATCTGCAGTGGCACCGGGCTGAATTATAAGACTGCGGATGGGAGGAGCAGAAGCACTGATGCATCTTCTGTGATTAAAACCAGAGTTCAACCCACAGATCCGACACTATTTTCTGTATTTAGAAAAAATATCTGTTCTTTTACAACAATAAGATCTTCCTGCCATCAAACAATATTACATCATTACACAGGGGAGCCTTTTAAACCAAATAATGACTGACTTCCTGGAGGTTTCGTCGCACCGCAGGAAGGATAGAGCTGTGAACACTACAGGAAACAAGCTTTTCCTCTTTTTTTTTTTTTAAGAATCCCAGCAGTGGATGTGTAAACCAAGAAAAAAAGATGAAGATCTGGTCAAAACGTTGTTCAATAAGAAATCAGAGAAACTCAAGCAGCAACCCATACAAATGGAGATATTTAAATCTGTAAAGAATAGAACAGTTTTGACCCTTTAACGCACGGTGTTTGACGTACTCTTCAGTCGTTTCAATGTCAATCAGCTGATGCGGACATTTTAATATCGGTTTTTGCTAGTTGGAAAAATAGTGGAGCTAAAGCTACAGTGGTCTTCAGTCATTTTCTTCAGATCCTTCCAAACTATATCTAACAGCCAGACTGCGGTTACCTTTTCTGTTTTAAACTAATTCCTCATCTTAGCTACAAAAATACTGCAAGATCTGTTAAAAGCTAAACTTAAGAACTTTTGGAAAGATTTCGGGGTACACGTACATGCAAGAACGGGGTATCTGTTAAGTTAACACATGTATTTTTTAAACCTCAGCACCCCAGCGACTAGATGGCTCAGTTAGCAAAGTGTGGGACTAGCCCGCAGGAAACCTTGGATTGCGTAAATTTCTCCGCCAAACCACCTGTGCAAATCGGTAAAGACTGATTAGTTGTGGCGATCTCTGACGGGAAAAAAAACCAATGCATACCTTAACTTTGAAGTGTAAACATACACAGATCTATTTAATTTGATGAAAAAATATCAAGCAAGGCTTTAAAACAAAGAATTACAGTCATTTCTGTACTATTTGGTGCACTGGATTATATGGTTAAACCAGAGTTAATTTATATACAACGCGCTAGGGATTATAAAATTGCATTGTCTCTTTAAAAAAAATAAAAATTACAGCTAAAAAGTGTGCCTTACAGTACAGAAAATACGGTACTCGTGGCTAGAAATAGAAGCGGCAGAAGGACATTTCTGGGGGGGGCTTTCTGAAGGAACTTTACCCAGATGATCCAAAATTTGGAAACTTCAAGATCAATACAGAGGTCTGTTATTTTTTACAGTACCGCAGCTCTTTCGCCCTGGAACAGAGTGGCGACATGTCCAGGGTGTTCCCCCACCTTCGCCCAGCAGTAGCCAGGACAGGCTCCAGCAACCCTGTGACCATATAAGGGATATAGTGGGCAGTTTGTAAAGCTGTTGGTTATTGAAGACTGGTCTCTTTCAGGGGTTTAGGGGTTAAGATGATCACAAGATAAACCTTTCCCCAGAAATCCTTACCGAGCTCCCAAAAATGCCTTCTTGGAGGAAAAAAAAACAAACATTTTCTTAAAAAGGTGGCACATTTGGGTGCATGTTGATGCAGGTCAAAGCGCATCCAAAGCGTTTAGCTGAACAACGCCGTCATTCTGGGTTAAGCTCCCTTTAGCGTGCAAAAAGCCACACATTAAGTGGGTTCAGAATCATTTGGGGAAATCAAGCAAAACTATGAAAATTGGCCCCTTTGCCCGGAAGGCGCGTCTTTTCCGAAGAGTCTGGGAAGGAGAGTGTAACTGAACGTGACCACACACCTGCTGGAAGTCTGACTCGCGTACGCTCGGATCGGGTTGCGTGTGTTCAAAGCGCTCTGGTTTCCTCAGAGGCTGGTGGCGACACCGTCACATTTTTGGAGCAGAATATTTATGACAGAGGAGCTGCAAACCTGGCAGAGCCTTCTTTGTGGCAAATTGCACACAGATGAAACTAAAATCTGCTTCTGGAGCAACTTTAAGTTGAAACAAAACCTGGAAAAGTTATCTCATCCTTCAAAGACACATTCATGCCGGGAGGCAGAAGAGCGAAAAACCACACCTCAGAAAGATTTAATGCACGCTCCGAAAAGCTACCTGAAAACACAAACCGATAACACCAGGCCACAGACCACCAATGTTGTCTAAGGCGTTCTAATTTCTCCTCCTCTGACTTAGCTTTTGCATGCCAACCATCATGCTCGTGTCTGTGAGTCTCCATTCTTCCTGCAAAGCTCTTCACCTCCTCTGCTCCCCAAATCATTGCAGGCTCAATTAATATGCTCCCTTTAATAGCCGCAGGTCTGAAATTCCATTTAACTGCAGCCTCTGAGTGTCTGCAGCTTTTTCAAACTTTCAACACCTGTTCTTTTTTTTCTTTTTTTTCACACAAATCGAAGCCAAAGGCCAAAATATAATTATGTTCCAATCCAATTTCTTTCTTACTGAATGGAAAAAGACACACATGCTGAGCAGCAGATATTTTCTGGTTATGTGAGATAAGAGTTCAGCTGTAAGTCCTCCTCTAAACGTTAATTGAAATGATAAAATAAAGTTTCAACCTTGTTAACATGACCAATAACTGTTTGTGAATCTCTCAACCCCCGAGGTTCCAGCCCTTTATTGCATAATCCCAACGTAAAAAGTGATCAAATCTACACATTTTCTGAATTTACTGGGTGTGTTCGGGCAGAATTGATATCAGATTGCTGGTTTAGTCAGATGAAGCAACCGAAGACACTTTAAGGGCCTATGAGGATCCATGGCTAAAAGTTTGTGGAAGCCTTTTTTGGGGGGGATTGCTGGGAATTTCAGTAGTTAATGGGGTTACAGGAAGTCGATCTCTGTCCTACGGGGAGCACGGAACCTCATCAGTGTGCGCGTGTGACTGCGTGCGTCTTCCTAATGAAAGTATATTACCTCCCCACCTGTTCTCTGAGTTCTAACCTTAGACCTCATTAGCACACGGTGTTTTCTTTCCACCACATTACCTGCACAATATGCTGGGCTCCTCCGAGGATAAATATCACTCATAAGCCATTAAATTCGGAGAAAACAAAGTGCTGTTTTGAGAGACCCCTGGTTTTCTGTTGTGTCCAGGTATGACTACGTCGAGGTGCGAGATGGCGTGGACGAGAGTGGGCAGTTGGTGGGGAAGTACTGCGGGAAGATCGCCCCGTCCCCAGTCGTCTCCTCAGGGAACCAGCTCTTCATCAAGTTTGTGTCCGACTACGAGACCCATGGAGCTGGTTTCTCCATCCGATACGAGATCTTTAAGACTGGTAAGCTGCTGGCGCATACCGAACATTTCTAGCAGCTCACATTAACACAACACATCTCTGTGCACAATAAGGATGCAACGATACGTTGTCTTGACGATTTGGTACAAAACCTCAATTTTTGGGTCACGGTTTTGTTTCGGTTCAATAAAGGATTTGTATTTTACAAAACAGCAAAAAAAAAAAAAATGTAAAACTACATTTTTTTAATTTAATAATAAGCAAGTTACAATGAGGAAAATCCTTTCAGTTAGCTTATACCAAGCCTGGTGTCATGTAATAAAACAATAAATAACAAATCAATTTTTAAATTTAGCACAAGACCCATCTGATACTTTAAACGTGGACCTAATGCTACATACACACCAGGCATATGATGGAACGTGGGTTCTTGAACGCCCCTTTAGCACACAGTTTTTCACACTGGACTGTGGCTACCAGAAACTAGCGCATCTACAGCTGGAAGAGGCTCGGTGCAAAATGTTGAAGCGGTACAAATCTCATGAATCTGTGTTTACATAGACTTTTCATTGGGAGTGGCCGCTTGAATGCTGAGGCTGTAGCTTCCAATTTGACACAGAGACCCCTACAGAGACCATTATCTTAATAGCATGATCCAAACTGCCCTCAAAAACCCATTGTATATAACTTGGTCCATGTTCTTGCTCTGTATTGGACTATCAGTCCACTAGAGGCAGTAGAAAGGCTTTTCCTGGTCATCATGCATGAACGTAAGAGTTTTTAGCACAGAAGTCTGAAACACACACATACACGCCTTTACAAAGACGTTTCATCAAAAGTGGTCGCCCAGCGAGCGTTTCTGAGCCCGGTGTGAACATTCCATAATGGTATGCAGTAGGGATGCTACAATTCACTTTCCCCAAGATTCAGTTCAACGGTGTAACACACGGCTCGCTTTTAAACGGAACATTGTGTCATCCCTAGTACGCAATAAACCTATTACACTTGTGTTCCATTTGGGGAGATTTAATTTGACCCCATGTTAATGGGCTCTTGGTTTGAGGGTCACTAAACGCTTCTGCACTTCTGACTCTACCAACAGCAGATACATGAGCTGCAGAAACAATTCTGATAATGAAGCAAGAAGCGCCTTCTCTGTCTAATTTCATGGTTTGTTTGTGCTTTAGTCAAGACATCAGGGTATCACCATTATGTAAATTATGTAAATGGACTATTGCAAGCTCTGGGCCACATACAAAACCAATGACTCATCGTCCCCATATGTTCCATTATTGTAGTTTATATCTGGAGTGAGTTATTTTGCAATAAGTTTGCTGAGCAGTGACTGAACAAATGCGGGGATAGTCAGATGGTGTTTAGAAATCAGGGTTTGAACTGTTGTTATCACCCCAACAATCTGCCGGCGGATGGAAAGGAAATTAGTTGAAGTGAGGTCGGGAAGGGGTTGACGAACTTTTCCTAAAAGACTCACTCCGATCATCTTTTGATCCACTTTCAAAGCGTTTCCCAGTAGTCTTTAAATTATGATCGGGCCTTTTTTAGGCAAAAGCTAAAAACTTGTCATTTTCTAGGACATAGTTTCTGCAGAGGGGCAGAAATTCATTTCTTAGTTGGGGGCGAGATTGTTGGGGTGTTTTCCTACTCATTTTCTGTCATCCTTCTGTGTACACTCTCTCCCCGCTACCTTACAGCCCTTCACACCCGCAATCTAATATTACCGGTGAAACAAAAAATACTGAGCAACATTGGAGCTATGCAGCCGTACAGTTTTAATCCAGATACCAGCTCAGATGAGGAAAACTAAGGCATACATGGATCTACTTGTATGCAAGTGGATACATCAGAATGGAGCGGAGCAGGGAGCCTGTGGCCTCCTGATTCTAGTTTCTAAATTCTTTTTCCAACAGGTTTTTTTTAATCTGTTCCTGAATCACAATGATTTGAATAAAATAATACTCAGAAATAGAATTTTGAGCTTAATTTTCTGTAAATATGTCTTTCATCAACAAAAAATGCAAGAACATATTAAAAAACACAATTTTCATTCAAGTGGATCTTGAATGCAGCGACCAAAAGTAAGATCTGCGGGTCACATTCCGTCATTTCAGGGGATGTTTATCTAATCAGAACATAATGGAAAGTGAGGGAGAGTTTTCGTTTGGCATACCGCCTTTCTTTGTTTGGGCTGGAAAAAGGAGGACAGTCAGACAGGTGCCAGAGACTCCACTTTCATTAATTAACCTTAGCAGCAGTCCATAGGACAGCCTCCTCATGACCTCTGAGACATGATGGATGGCCTGGCAAGGTTCCTCCTTCCTTTAATCTGGGCTTGTGTGCCTGTTTTTCTGTGACTTTGCGCGTGTCCCCATCGGAGCTGGGCAGCTGGTGGAGTGCGGGTCCATTTACAAGATCAAAGCCATGCTCCACCTCGACATACACAGACCCGTCCGCTCGCACCTCCCCATTCGCCTCCATAGGCCGCTTAAATCGGCTGCATTCTTTCCACGATTAGCCCGGTATTTCCCAGCGACCTCTATTAACCAGATTACAAATGAGCTGCGTTAGGTGCCCTTCGCCAGTGGCGCACATGGTTGCAGGCTTCTGAGGGAGCAGAGAAAGTTGTGATAACGCTGCTTTTGGTTTCCAAATTGGCGCTGGTGTGGAGGAACAAGCCGTTTTCATCTGGGTGTTTTCAAACCTCGCTGCGCTCCCCCAGCGCTGAGAGGAGCACCACGGGTGTGCCATCTCAGCCTCAGCGAATCCAGACCCTCGGCGAGCTTGGAATTCGTGTTTTGACTAGTGCTGTTCTCGCTCTCGCCAAGAACAAGGCTCTGAGTTCAATTAGCAGCTCTGTTTGTTAGAGCGAGTGGTAGAGGCGCGCGGAACGAGAGAGACAAAGCTAGCTGATTAGCGCAGCTTATCAACAAACAGGGTATTAGCTGGGAAAACATTGTGTTGGCTAACACGTGTTACGTTAATGATGATGCACAGATGCTCTGATTGCAGATAGAGGAATGGGAGGCTTTTGCATGTCAATGAAATGGAAATGCAAAGAACACCGGCTGTTTATTGCAGGGATTATGGGCCTGGATCACTGCAAGGCGACCTCTGGGATTTACACAAACAAAGGTCACACAGAAGATGGATAAACTCACCAAACCGACATGTGTAAACACCTACTTCCCCTAGGAACCGCATGCCAACTTATAAAAGCATGTTTATATGCGCAGGCTGGCCCACTTAAGCTGTAAACTATGTAAATACGCTTTCACTCGCACTTGAAAAAAAACATTCGCAGCTCTGGCTTTGATCAGCCGCGGCCTGCAAAGTGTCTAATTGGAGAGCAGGTTGTTGTGCGGCTCTCTCTGGCTGCTTCCACGTCTGTCCCTCTCTCCTCTTCAGTCCCATCCAGCCATTTTAATTAGCATAAGCTATTTATTTTATTGCTTGCAAATTGGCAGCCTTGTTCTACTGGCAAGTCTGACCGCAGACGAGGAAGAGAGATGAGAAGGAAGGAGAGGGAGGCTGGTGGTCGTGTCTGTCGGTGTGGAGGCCCTGGACATCAAGACAGTAATCAAACTCCGGGTGAAAAAGCTGAAGAAATGTATTTTTGTTTCCCAAAAGAAAGTGGGGATGATATATTCCAGGAGCTGTGCTTTTTTTTGTCCTGTGACATAAGAGAAATCCTGTTAAGCATGCCAGATATATGTTTCTCTTACTGTAACAGCTCTGCCATTTGCATAGATCCACTAGAAGACTAGCAGAGGGTTTTTTTTACCTGTAAGTTTCCAGACAAGCCCACGCCTGTGCCGTTACATTGCTTACAATCATTTCAAGGCCCGGTTGACCACGGGGGGGCTTCTAGTGTGAGCAGGCACCATTGACTGAATATGAGAACTGGACCAAGTGAGTGTGACATCACCCATAGAAAATGACTTGCTTATGGTTCCAACAAAATGAAGTCAATTCAGTCGGCATTTTTTTTTCTTGTCACCTTGTTGGAACCGGAAATCAGCAGTAAGCAGTGATTGGTCCAAATCTGTTTGAGTCAATGTTTCAATGGCAACCACTAACACGAATCAGGAGTGAGCTTGTTGGAAGGCCACACCCCTACTACCTGAACGCAGGCTATACAAAATCAATTAATCCATTTCTATTCCTACGGTCCAAACACATGTATCTGTCTGAGGCAAGTTGGTTATCGAAACAACCTGTACCATTAGAAAATAATAATGTATGAAAATAATTTCAAAATAAATTAAACGGATATTGGAAAATACCCTTTGGATTGAGACATGGTAGGTTTAATTTACTATAACGTAAAAACGACCAAGACAACACACATGTGATGGCAGTTAAAACTGATCAGTCTATCATTAAGTCCAATGTGTGGAAACACTTTGAATTTAGCAAAGACATGTGACCAGACAGTGTGCTAGAATGTTCTACTAATCTTCCCTTTGCATTATTTTATGTGGAAAAACAACAGTGGGCTGAACTTTAGTGACTAAAATGTGAATGGATTTGCCATTAATTCTTGTTTACTTGTTTGTTTGTACACATATTTAATTTACAGTTGATTATCTTGTAAGAAACACAAGGAATCTGGAAAACGTCGACTGCACTGTTCAGGTATTTCTCTCTGAGTCACACTAATTTAAAGTTCTAGCTAAAAATGTCTTGAATGCATTTTAGGTCACCAAATAGCAACGTCAGCCAAAGATTATGATGCGAATCGAATCGTTACAACAAATCGCTACACCCCTAATATTCTGACAAATGTTTATTTGTCTATATTTGTATTCCTACTTAGAATATGAGGGGGAGGGGTTACTCAGTCCAGTTCTCTTATACAGTCAATGGCAGCCACCTGTCCAAACAGTTTGAAATTCTGTGGAACATTGAGCTTTTTTGTGCGCGGTCACATCTGGCATGGAGACGCTGTGTCATCAGGCGTCGTAGGAGGATAACAAGTTCCTTGAAAGGGAGACCCTCCTGCTCCCTTTTTCAGCGCAGTTTTCCCCTCCCTCTATTAAAGCCGGGGAGGGGTGACATCATGGGCTCGGATGACATGCTAAATACGGCACTGCCAGTGAGCGCGCTCACGTGAATCTGCCTCTCCATCTGTTTCAGTGAAAGGCCCCCTCCACATGCTTCAGGACAATGATTGATTTAGTGCTGAAAGAGTTGATTTTCCACCAGCGATTAACCCTTCATCAACGGGACATGAGGACAGAACAAAAAGGGGGGTGGTGGCAAAGTTAGTGAGGGGAGGGGTATGCTGCATAAACAGTGGTCATTTACTTCGTAGGGCAAAAACAAAGCCGAGAATGTGCACATAATAAAAAAGCGGAGGAGGCGGTCAGGTTTAACTGCTCCTCGGTGCTGTGTTGGTGTAATGATTAACTCTGAGAGTTGCAGCTTTATGGAGATGTAGAGGACAAGTCATCAGGGAGACTAACAGCTGAAAGGCTCTCTTAATGTGGGAGACATATTTATTGAAGATTCATTATAAATCCCAAACACTTGCACAGATTGAAATTGGATTGGAATGAACTTCCATTAAACACCATTCCACAGGCTACGACTCTACCTCTGAAACAAACCCTGATCACCCATCAAGCCAGTGGCAAATGGCATATGTCCTCTCTCCCTTTCACTATGTAAAGGCTCCTTAGAAACCGACAACACCAAACATCAGAGTGCTAGCTGGGAACTCAAAGCTGCTTCTCTTTCTTTGCCTTAACTTCCTGCAGTAGATTCTGCTGCTCTTGTTAAAAGTTTTTTCTCTTTTTTTCAAGATAAAATGTATGAGGTAGCTTACCTTTTATGCTTTTAAAACCATTTTTACCCACGGTTAGTCCCAGATTTAACAAAGACTGGTGGAATCAATTCACTTACAAAATATGAATCTTTAAAATCCACAAATAGATTTTTCTTTAATGGAATTTCTTGTAACTCAGTGGGAGAAATATACTGCTTTGCGTTTATCTTTTAATAGGCAATATCAGTATTAATAATGCAAACTCTTCCTGTGTTTTTCCCAAATCAGTAGTTAAATGAAAACTTGTAAAGTTTGTAAAGGGCTCAGGTGGTTGAGCAGGTCGTCCAATGATTGAAGGGTTGGCAGTTCGATCCCCCCAGTCAACTGTCGTTGTGTCCTTGGGCAAGACACCTTATCCCCCTGCCTCCATTGTGGCTCCACCGGTTTATGAATGTGTATAAATGTCCCAGTAATGGGACAAACTGGTAGCCACGCCTCTGTCATCACCAAGTATGAAGGAGTGAATGAATAATGGACACATTCTAAATGCTTTGAGCATCTGGAAAAGCACAGATAAATCTTATCCACTATTATTATTATTAATACTATGCTAATGTAGCTGTAAATTATAAACTTGAATACTTATTTAAAGTAGATAAAATCGGATTTTTTAATCATAAACTGAATATTGACCTTATGCATCTGGTTTAAATCAGTTCAGAGGCTAAACAAGTTATATGACATATATAACATACTTTATTGGTCAGGGTGATTATTTTTTTTGACCCAATTAATCAGACATATCTCTAGGGAAGAAAATGTAACTATTGTATTCTCCGCTACACTACTACTATAATAAGGTGCACTTAATGTTTGTATTTTTATTTATTTATGTCATATATAAAGCCCATTAAGCAAGAAAAAAGACTCAGAAATAAGTGCGTAAGTCAGTCAGATTTACTGTGTTCAGTCATTCTAAAACTTGTTTATAACATGCTTCACGTTAGCCGTGTTAGCGGATTCACAATACCTGTAACTCCCAATACTGTTTGAAAAAAAGACTGATACCACTTAAACAAACATTTCTGTGTCCCAACATTGTTAGTAACGTAGAAAAAATAAAAAAAAGTCTGACGCCGCTACATGTTAGCCTCATTTGCATATTCACGCTAACACCCAAACTTGTTTTCAGCAGAAAAAGCCAGAAATAAGGTGCTCCTAAGGTGATTTTAGACTTTTAGGTCTGCCTTGTAGTGCAGAAAATTTGGTATTTTGAACAGACGATGTTTCATTTAACAATTTTCATATTCTAGCTTTTTGTATAATCTAATGACAGATATTCAAATTGAATAGATTTTTCTTTCTCTACTGTTAAGCTGGATATCTGAAACTTATGTCCGAATTCCCACCCTAACCCCTACATAGTGAACTATATAGTGCATTCGGCATTTTGTAGTGCTGTCCGAATCTACAATTCCAAAATCGAGTGCCCTAGAAATTTCCCAGAAGTCTCTGTGAAAAACCAGTGTGCATCGATGCTCACTAGATTGTCGAATATAGACCAGAAAAAAAAAGTAGTGAGCATGGTGTCCAAATTGCTTTTAAAATCCAGGGCACTTCAAAGCCCCGCACTATATAGTTTTTTAGTAGTTATAGGCGTTAGGGTGGAAATTCGAACACCAACTTTGCTTCCATCCTTTTACGCCCAATCCACCCCAGCCCCCCACCTGCAACAAAAAGTTACACACTGTGGAATTTGGTGAAGTTATGGCCGCTCTTTACCCTAAAACTCACCATTTTTGCTCAGGAAATACAATGGTAAAATTTGAATGGCACCTATTGTGCTACAAAAAAGCTTGGCTTAGCTGCGACGCTAAATGTCAGCTGTCTTCGGAGTGAAAATGCAGCTTGCCTTGGCTTTCATCTTTGGGAGAAACATAATCAATACAGCTCTCAATCCCTTCTTTCTGTCTGCTGGTGGACAGGCTCAAGTGGGCCTGATGGTCTTCAATTAGGGGGCCCAGCAAGATGCTTGAGTGACTCTGGCAAAAGCAGTTTGCCACATTCACTTAAGCTACAATGGCAGATGAACTGTGGCTCTAGCCAGCGATAACTCCCTGCAATTTTCGGTTTGATTGGCCACAT
Organism: Oryzias latipes; assembly: GCF_053564925.1. Classification (NCBI taxonomy): domain Eukaryota; kingdom Metazoa; phylum Chordata; class Actinopteri; order Beloniformes; family Adrianichthyidae; genus Oryzias; species Oryzias latipes. Next base: position 12,009,267 of record NC_136256.1, on the reverse strand, counting down.
CTGCACCCATCACGCCAGCTGCCACACTAGCAGGAAAATTATATTATCTTGGGTACATTTCTGCAACTAATGGTATCAAATAATTGCCTTAAAGCACAGTACATCTATTTTTTCAGCTGTTTTAAGTGCGCTTGTGTGAAGGAGAGCTCCGACCAGCACTTAAGCCTGAAAATCTCCGTTTACCACGCTTTAAGAAAAAAAAAAAAAATCACCCTGCAGCTGTTAGCATAATTTTTTATCATGTCATTCATTCTAAAATCATAATCCGAGAGGGTGAAACGATAAAAAAAAAGGTCTAATGCTCTTCATCGGCAAAGAGGCAACTCTCTGGGAGGCTGTGCATAAATATTTTAGATTTGCTGGCTGTAAAACTGTGTATGTGATGATGTGTGCAGTCTCTGCTTCCATCAGTGGAGCTTTACGCTTGAGCGTGTTTCACAGAAATCCGTTAACAAGTGTGCAGGAGGTTTTTTACAAAAGGCGTGAATCAAACTGTGCATCGTGTATTGACTCTGGTTACTGTTGCCTTTATAATTTTACAAATAAAGTTTACGGTTTTAGTCCAGGTTTTCAAAAAACAGTGTTTTTTGGAGGGTTATTTGCTTTAAGAAGAGGTAAAAAGGGGCCTTAGAAAGAGCAGTACAGGGGAAAGTGGAAAGATCCAGATGTGGCTCCTTGTGAACAGAAGAATCAAGGTGGTCCCTCAGTTATGGGCCGTAAACTGCTGCGGTCAATAGAGCAGCTGGGAACCGAGCTTCACAATGGCTACCATGTAAACAAACCCAAGCCAAACACTTTCACGTTTGCCAGTTGCAGTCGTGACCTCTTGCTCCTGCTTTGTTCTTCTTTTCTTAACATCTCACGTTCCGTCTCACCTTCAACCTCTCTGCAGGTCCCGAGTGCTCCAGGAACTTCACCTCCAGCAGCGGCGTCATAAAGTCGCCCGGGTTTCCAGAGAAGTACCCCAACAACCTGGACTGCACTTTCATGATCTTTGCCCCAAAGATGTCTGAAATCATTTTGGAGTTTGAGAATTTTGAGCTGGAGCCCGACGCGACGCCCCCTGTTGGTGTGTTCTGCCGCTACGATCGGTTGGAGATCTGGGATGGCTTCCCTGGAGGTGAGCCCAAAAGTTTATTATTGTACCTGTTTTTCAAAATGATAGGTGAAGATATATGATACTCTCAGCTCAGTATTGAACATTGTCAAAGTTTCTGTGGATAAAGTTCTGTATTTGACTGTATATACGCAATTACAACTGGTTGTTTACTTTTAAAACAGCCATGATTCCAGATAATAAAAGCAAAGATATTTAATGCTACCAGTTTGGTAACGCCTTAGAATACAGCCCACGTTTTACCCTGTAATTACTGCATAGAGTATGTACCTATTGGGTAATTATTTCCCAATTACGGGGTACAACGAACAAAATAAAATGCATGACCTAAAGGATAATGGGGTACATACAGATAATCTACATTGTAGGGATTTTTTAGCTACTGGCTAATTATGTCTTAATTGCAGGGTAGAGCCTTTAAAGGGACAGTGACAGTGACAATGTAGGATGTAAAAGACGATTCTACAGAACAACCTGAACGTTCTGTCTGCACTGGAATTAGAAAGTAGTGAGGCTGAAAGCAGCTATTTCAAGGTGACAGAAGGGGGCGTGGTTTCAGACAGACCTGAATAAATGAATAAATATGATTGGGACTCTGAACAACAGCACATGTGATTCTGCACACCATCTGAAGATTTATCTGCTAAGCTTTACAAACAGTGGAAGCACTATATATATATATATATATATATATATATATATATATATATATATATATATATATATATATATATATATACAGCTGAAATTGTAGTCACAACTGCCCTTATGGGTGGATACGGGTTGTCCGCGGGTGAAAAATAGGTAAATGGTGCGACTGAAAGATTGTGGTGAAGATTTAAACATGTAAGGGTAGGTAACGGTGAAGGAGGTGTGAAGCTTGGCACGTCATATGGACTTTTTTCCAACCCTCCGAATGCTGCACGTCGCGCAAGGAGCCTGTTGGTGCTTTTCACGTGATAAGTACCTGACTGTTAGAGTTTAGAACATAAGCCAATCAGAGTGTAATTTGTCTGGGCATTCTACGGGCATTTACATATTAGCTACACATGGTCCGTAAGGAGCCAGTATAACACACAGCTTACAAACGACTAGATTGGGGTGGAGGTCATAAGTCTGTGTAAGTTCCAAATACATGATGCACTTACCACATGACAATCAGTAATATGTGCCATTTTCATGACGTCCCTTCTGCGTTCATTACAGAAATAATGAAATGCATTGATTAAAAAAACAAATAAACAAAAACAAAGTCACGCTTAAGTCACATTAGATTCATTAAAAAAAGTCATTTTTGAGTAGAGCTTGATTTAATGCTTGGTAAGGAGTTGGAAGAAGCAAATTTGGAGGAAAAAAAACTTCACATTGTAAACCAAGATCTTGCAGCTGTCATGAAAGCAATGTCCAGTCGTTGCTCAACGCCAAACACTTCCTCATCACAGCAGTCCCCACCCTTCCTTGTTTTAATTATGTTCTGCATTGTGTCCTGCTGTTTGTTAGGAGTTCATTCATTCGGGAGTTCAAGGTCTTATCTGTGATGAGATATTTATGTTTTTGTGTGACATTCCCCATCGTGCAGGAAAGTGACTCGAACAGGAATTTCCTCTGTTGGGTTCTCTGTGTTTCCCACCAAAAAGGGGTGTGTGGGGGAGGCGGGGAGGGGGAGGCGTCCACTTTTGCCCAATTTAGCTGAAACAGTTTGAACCATCTAGTTGCAGGGTTGCTCCAGCCTGCGGCACTCACATCGACTTGCACCACATAATCAAATACCGCCTTAAATCGGCATTCTCAGATCCATTCATCTTAAAAACCAGCAGGTGACGGACGGAATGAGAAAAGGGGGTAGCCCTGTTCAAAGCCTGGCTTCCACAGCCCGGGATTAGGCTTTGAACTCAGACGCGCGATATTGCATCTTCTAGGTTTTTTTTTTTCTTCTTCTCCCTGGCTCCTCCGACGTAGGGTGCAGACAAGATGAAAGCCATCAGAGACCGAAAATTGAATATTATCCAACCTGCTCCTCATCAGTATTCAGCGGGTTTTGGCGGTGCAGGTGATGGGGTTGAAGTGTTAATCGTTGCCCCTCTTGGAGGTTCTTTTTCTTAAAGACCCACTCCGAGAAAAATATGTTTTTTGCTGTTTTCAACATGATCTTGTGGTGTCTCCCTGATGATGGGGGGACATATATAAAGAAAATATATCTTAAAATTGCATTTCTGAGACTCGTATTTTCACACCATAAGGTGCAACTAAAAGCCTTCATAAAAAAAAGCCTTGACATATACTTGGAACAAGTTCGGGAGTTAGTCTGGTCACATTAATGTTTGTTTTAGCTTTGTCAGCTTTTATTTTGTACATATTGCAAACAAGCTTGGGAGTTACAGGTATTGTGAATTCACTAACGTTTCTAATGGGGCACGCGTGTCACAAAGAAGTTCTAGAGTTAGTGGGAATGCACTTAAGAATTTCGGACTGATTGACGGACTTATCTCTGTCTCTTTGTTCTCGCTTGATGAGGTTTGTAGTTAGGTGCGCCATGTGTAAACCATAAGTTTGAAAAAAAATCTTTCATTGACAGTGCCGCTTATAATCTGCTGCCCCCTAAGGTCTTAAGGATAGTATTTATGACTTATGAAATACATTGGGTGAGCCACAAGCTACTGTCTCCAAGCTCTCAGCAACAGGGAGGGGAAGTGGGGGCAGGGTTGCTCCAAACCAACACCCACAATTCAGAGGTGAATTTCTAATAAACTCCTGCCACTCTGCAGAAATTGTGTCCTAGAAAACAACACAGATTTTCTGATTTTGGCTAAAAACGGCATCAAAAGACAACTAAAAATAGATCAAAAGCTGATTAGATGGAATCTTTAAGGTCCAGATCGGTAAAGATGGTAACTTTTTATTGATGGTCCCTAAAAATGTACTTGTTTCCATGAGTGAGTACTTTGTTTTGAAAATTGATGGAGATTCTCAAAGATTCTTCAAAATAGGAGCAATTCTAGCACTGAAATCAGAGCACTTCCTTTGCCTTTTCCTCTTAACTTCTGAGTTAAACAGAAAAATGTTAAGAGAGAAGTGAAAGGTCAGAAAATAATTTCCCTTTTGTCCAGCAGTGTGTCTTTCCAGGGCAGAGAGTGGACATTCACGCTTCATGTGGCATCACACCTTCCGGCCCTGACGCATGTGACAGACAGTGCTTTATAAAAATAAGCCCAGAGAAAGAAATAGTGTGTTGGCTTTTGCCAGGCGTTTCCCGTTGCGCCTCTCCGTTCGATAATGCATTAGCGCAGACGGAGTGTGTTGAAGTGGGAGATGTCTGGGCCAGCAGCAGGGGGAGTCACACCTCCCCAGGCCGCCACCCTTTTACAGCACACCTCAGTGGGTATAGGAGCAGTTTGAAGAAAGAACCTCCGCTCCTTGCTTCATCTTCCCTGAGGAACTGGAGGCAGGCAGGACGCAGAGTTCATAGCGAGGTTCTTTAAAATTTCATCGAGCTGGGGAGTCATGCAGATAATCCACCAGATATTGCTCCCCCCGTTCAGCTTTGGTCTTTCTGGGTTTTAAGGCACACAGTATTCTCAGGGACATACAACACCTGCTTTATAAAGATTAATCTGAGCCATCACGCCGCCGCCTCATAACCCCCCACGGCCTGGCCTTTGCCTTTCATGTCTCAGCCGGGCTGCAAGTGGCATGTTCTGGATGACAGGAGGCCGCGGGGAGGCTGATCACAGCATTACTAATCACAGATAAGCTGCAGGTCCCTGCACACTGACAGGAGCGCACACTCATAAATGTGCATGGATCACGGCACACATCAAAGAGCACGGGGCAAGGTCATTGCTCTTCCTCACCTTCATCCCTACATCTTTTCTCTTTAGCATCCGTCCATCCTTGTTTTCTTCCGTTTTTATTTACCTGTCTTTTCAGTCAGAGAGACCTCCGCCCCACTTTTTGAGCCTCCTCATAGTGTCGGTCACACACCACATTTAACACCACCTCTACAGGGAAGTGGGGTTAATGGTTAAACCCTTTTCTGCTTTTCTGGGTTGGCTGTGAATAACCAACGTTTCCCCCCTATTGCCCTCTGTTCTCTCCGCAGTGGGGCCTTACATCGGCAGGTACTGCGGGCAGAACACCCCGGGCCGGATCATCTCCTACACGGGCATCTTGGCCCTGACAATCAACACCGACAGCGCCATCGCCAAGGAAGGCTTCTCCGCCAACTTCACCGTCATCGAGAGGACTGTTCCGGAGGGTGAGCCTTGCAAAGAAAACAGAAGGACGCCGCAGCCTGAGCTGAAAATAAATAAAAAAACCTGTAAAAAACAGGAGAAAAATCAAAGTCGAGGTGTTTGTTCAGTTAAGAAAACTGTGAGAAAACCCGCCAGCAGTGAAGTTACCACCAGAGGAGTATTTATGCACGTAAGAAGAAGCAGATGTTGTCCCGTTTCTGCAGATTCCCACTTGTTAAACACAGTTTAAGAGTTATTAAATAAACGCCTTATGCCTCTTTGTTTGGACAATGTGCTACAAAACCGGGAGTTTACAACATTTACCTTTACACTAGCACCCCAGACGGCCTCCGAAAGCCTGGACACACACTAACAACACCCCCCACCACCACCTAAGGGCATTTACATGCAGCATCGCTGTCACGGGGCTCGACCCCGCCGACCCCATTTTGCAAAATGCTCCATCTAAACATTTCATTAAGGAAGAGGAGCGCTGGTAGGAGTCATAAATCTGTCCAGCAGCGAGACCACCCCATGCACAAAGACATGCGCTCACAGAGAGTCTTTGAATGGCAGCCGGGGCGATTCAACAAGTCTACTTATCAGACCCTGAAAAAAAAAAGGGTTTAATCTCGCCCGCAGGCGCTGCGAGTGCTCACATGCGCACATGCAGAGAGTAAAGCGGGCCTGTCTTGGAGTAATGATGTCAGTTTTCTGAGCTGCATGAGCGCTTTTAATCACATATCTGAGATAAGATTACACAAATCAACTTTTAAGAGCCGCAGTGAAACGACTGACTTACGATCACTAAATACCTCGACTTTAAAGCCAGTCGCTCGGTCTGCACCATAAACTCTGATGTTTCCACCGCAGATAAGTCTCTGAAGGAATCTCTTTTCCTTCATTTTAGGCTTGAACCTCTTAATTTTCTTTATCCAAAATTTACATTGAACTCTTTTGCCGTTAGAAGCAAATTTGACTGGTCAACCCTTTATGACCGGAGCTTCAGCTTCAGTGTTGACATTCTTTGTCTGTTTACACAATCAACATAATTCCGGTCGATTTTAAAGCAGAAAAAGCAGCTTTGCGCTGAAATACAACACTTTACAGAAGTGAGAGGCTTAAGCAAGAAACGTAAATCAGCTGGTTCTGATGCGGAGAAAACTGGCTTTGTGCCGTTAAGGAACCCTTTACATTAGTATAGATATGCTAAACTTTATGTTAGTAATGTTATGCAACACTCTACACTAGTTTTGCAGCACTTTACATTAGGAAAAGTGCAAAGTAGATATAAAAAGCTGAAATCAGCTGATTCACGTTGATTGCAGTTTAGGAGTTGCGGTATGTTAAAGAGCTTATTTTTATTTAGTTGTCGCTGTCTTTTATCTTTTTATAGATAAAAGTAAACAGAAAAACTACACAGACTTATTCTTAAAAACGTTAATCAGTTGTAAAAAATGTAAAGCTGAAAATGATTGACCTGCAATGAAAACATGCAACACAGATTTACCAAAGACAAATCTGTTGAGTTTAGCCCAGAACCTATTTGCACTCATTTGTTAGTAGAAAAAGTGTTTTTAATTACACTTGAATATCCTCTGGGAGTCCCATCCCATATCTCCTCCAGGAGGGAAGGCGTGGAATCTGATGAAGGCGATAAGATGCTGAAAAGAGGGTTTTGTTTGATAGTTCCAACAAGTTTCTCTTGGCCTGAATCTCTTTGTTTACCCTCTATCTTCTCAGCTATCAACTGTGCTCGGTAACCCACATGATCAGATAGACCGCGCAGCCAACAGATGCCTCTTTGTGCTTCTTGCAGCTTGAGTTTGGGTGTAACATGTTTGAGAGAATGTTTCCCCCTTTGCGCAGATCCAGAGCCGCGTGCAGCAAAGCATGCATATGCAGCTACAGTGTAAAATCAGTTGACCAGGAGTGAGCTCCCCCTGCAGCAGATGGTTAGACCACCTGTGTTAGCTTTCAGGCAGCAGCCACACAGTCCTGCAAGCATGTATTCCTTTATGACCTCTTCAAAGTAAAGACAAGGATGACCAAACAATAGCAGGATATATGTTAGTACGGTGGTGTGAAGTTTGTTAAACTTTTGCATGTCATTCCAACCGTTGCTCCTCAACGGGGTCAGTCCGTCTGACCCACTGGGGTTTTAGAGGCTGACCTCAAAGTGACCTAGCAGAGTCTTCAGGCCATGGAGCCAAGAACAGTGGCCCCCATGTCAACACAAACAAGGGAAGTCACCTCCTGGCACCAAAGCTTTGGGCCATTGAGTGTGAAATATGGCATCCAGATCCAGATAATAAACACACACACACACAAAAATAAGTTACTGTTTGCAAAAAAGATAAACTGCCCTGAGGGAGGTGAGGTAAACAGATTCAGTCAGTGGAAAAAAAATAACCGGAGAGAAGTCGCTCTAAAGTCTAATACCGGCGTAAACCGCACTGAATGTTTTATGAAGACATTTTTACGTCTTAATGTGGAACGCTTCCATCCAGCTTCCATTAAAACTACAGAGGAAAGGATTTAGAGGCCCGGCCGATGCCCCGTTCCTTCCCCGAACAGCGGAGCTGAGTGCCTGACATGAGGTGGCCCCCTCCCTGGAGACAAGCTCCAGCACTACGGGGATGCTGACTCCTCTCCGTTTGCTCACACGTCAGCTGAACATCCTCCACTCTGCCCCTTTCATGCTTGTCTTCTCTCTGACTCCCTTTGCCCTTTCAGACTTCGACTGCAGCGATCCTCTGGGAATGGAATCGGGTGAGATCACGTCAGACCAAATCATGGCCTCTTCCCAGTACAACCCCAGCTGGTCCCCGGAGCGCTCCAGGCTCAACTACTATGAAAATGCGTGGACGCCGGCAGACGACACAAATAAAGAGTGGATTCAGGTAACGCTGCCTCAAACATGCCGTTCTTTTGACACGCCACGGAAAACTGTTTCCTGGAGGCAGCCGCAAAGTCATCGTCTTTCTGATGAGTCACTGTCTGGGACTACATCTGTGCAAAAGATCCACCACCGAATTAGTGTTTTTCCGCTCCTTCTCAGAAAATATCTCCCCACACAACCACAGACATCCACCATAACACACGTTTCTGTGCACATAGTGTGTGCAAAGGAAGCAGACTGTTCATGATGCTGCAGATTTCAGGCTACAGCTGCAACATTTGACTGTACAGTAAGCAGTGAAGAATGAGAACAAGAAAGTTTTTAAAGTTAGCCAGATTCTTGTTGGCTCAGGGCTATTTTTTTTTTTTTAAGAAGCTTGAGAAATCAGGTGATACAGAAAACCCTGAGAGGAAGTGAAAGTAGAAGTGAGTTCATAAAAAAATAAAAGAGAAGTCCGAACATAACTTTAAATACAAAAGGCTTGGTGTGTTTTCTGTAGAACTTTACATTATTTTAGAAATCTCTAAAAAGTAAGATTCTGCTAAAGTCAAAGTTTTGAGGTTAAAGACAGAATTCTGAGACTTAATCTAGAAAACTAAAGTTCTTAAAAGGGTTTTGTGTCAAACTCCTAGATCCTAAACCACAGTACTGATGCATTACCCTACTGCAGTACCCAGTACCTTTATCCTAATCCGAACCATTAAAAATAAATATTTAATTAATGCTTTTCTGTGTAAATGAATTTTGATCATAGATTTTAATTTTATTTTATACTCCACCCTCATAAAAAACCAGAACAAATTAAACTTTTTTTTGGTCACTTTTGATGTCATTTCAGGGCATTTTCCCACTGGACTCAGCAGTCCACTTCATTTGGGCAGATGTGAAAGCTTATTGAAACTCCAATATAGTCTAAAAAACAAACATATTTTTCCATCTTAAAATAAGCATTGCTATTCACTTGCAAGTGAACCCTGTTGCATATAGTTGAAAAAGTCAGCAAACTATTAAAGAGCAGAAATAAAGAGATTAGGGGATGAAAGAAATGTGGTTGCTGGTTAGGATAACAGGAAGCAGAACAGGAAGCCCCCTACTGATTGGTGAGAGTCGTTACCATGGAAGTGTTGACTCAGAACGACTTGGACCCAGTAACTACTTCCTGACGATGTCTGTCTCCAACATATCACAAGAAAATGGCCTCCCTATTGACTTCATTGAAGTCAGCAGAAAGTCATTTTCTATGGGTGACATCACATTCACTTGGTCCAGTTCTCTTATACAGTGAATATCTGCTGCACATCAGTAGAGTGAATCATTCAGTTGATGGAACAGGTTTTGTTAGTAAACATCAATATATGATAGTCAGAAAACTGCCAGGATGAACCTGTTCTATTTGTGCATTTTTTACTTCTTTGTCAGAACCAAAGAGTTTGACTTGCTTTGACTTGAAAAGGTGTTCAAATCTTTGGGTTATCCTCGCCTGGTTAAACCAAGTCTAGATTTGGCTGTGAAAGCCATCTTAGATTCAAACTTTCCTCTTAAAATTGGAACGCGAGTCTTAGAAAGTGTTTTTGGAGTTTGCATTCAGTGATGTGGGCAGAGCCTGAGGTAAAAAAAAATTAAAAAAAAGAACAAACTTTTTGGAGTGCAGATGTTCTGCACTGTTTGGGCACATCTTCTCCTTCAAAGATTAAAAAGCATTCGCCCACCGTCCCGTCGAAGCTGGCGCTTTGCAAAAAAAAACGCCCTCCCCTGCTGTCACTATCTGCCTGTCCTCCTGCGTCTCCCTCTGCGTCTGTCTTCCTGTCCTGCCTGATAACGTCCCATTGGTCGATAGCGGAGGTGGCTTTCGGCGATGCTTAGGCTTAGCACAGGCATCCAGCCCAGCTTCACACACACACAATCACACACACACAAATACTGTCATATTTTTCTCTGTCAGCTTATCTGTACAAAGCGATCATTACCCACCAAGGGAACTTTATGGGGGAAGATTAAGGATTTAGTTCTTTCTTGGCTTGGCAGTGATAAGACACATATACTAAGTCCACTCATATCACCAACCCCCCAGTGACACACAGCACTACCTAGATGCATTTTGCAGTATGTTTGATTTATTGACCCAGAGCTTTAAAGCCTCGTGAATACCCCGGTTGTCTTTCTGTTCCTGCTCCCTTTTCCTGCACTTTTTGCTTCATCACTGAAAACCTAGCCGCGTCGTATTCCTCAAGGGATGGATAACACAGCTGACCCAAAGCCAAATATTTGCTAAGGGAAAGTCATAAACAAGCTTTTCCTTTATTATAGCAATGAAAATGTTGTCTTGGAGGTACTTTTTTTTTTAGGTCATAGTAATTTAATCAGGGTGCAACCGAGTGTGCAGGTTTATGCTCCCATGCTCGAGTGCGTGTCAGTGTGTTTGGGGTTCTGGGTGAGTGACAGAGTCCATATTGTCCTGCAGAGGAAAGCAGCATGTGTTTGAGTGGAGCAAAGAAGAAACATGGCTTCCCCTCGCCACATCCTCCTGCAGATGAACCGTCTGACGTTTCCAACGTTTGCCTCTCCCAAGGAAGCGATGGCAGCGATTCGCCGCCTCTCCCTGTTATGATATTAATCGCATTGAGGATTTGTCTTGGCACCGAAAGCTGGCGCTAGCGCTGATTTCCAAGTCGATGAAAACACAGACTCGCTCCTCATTTCAAAAGGCAGCAGAAGAGTCCTGTAATTTATGTTTTCTAAGAAATGCGAGGCACTTGTGCCGAGCAGCCTGAGCTCCAATTATCACAAGTGCTATTAAAAGAGCAGAATCTCTCATTCCTGTTTCATTAAGTCAGTCCGCTGTGTTGCAACAAGCTCAGGCACCCTCGCGGCGTGTACAAATCATCTCTGCGCACAGTCTGATGCATAGTAATCAATTCATTATTTATTTCATGATCATTCCCCGACTGCAGACGATTTTATTATTCATGACAGGCGGCCTTTGATTCCTGGGCTCCTTCCTTCACTCTGCTTTTCTTTTCTGAGCAAGATCTAGATTTTTCATTTATTTTCCCGCTGTGGAGAGGCTCTTGGCTGGCTAATTAGATTGGTGGGGTTTGCTATTGAATGCTGGGTTAGCCAGGTCATTAATCAAGTCTTTGGGTGTGCAGAGATGGACAGATGTCCTTTGTGGAGGTTCTGTGCTGGAAAACAAAAGAAGCAAGAGTCCTCACTTCCTGTTCAGCAAAAGTGTAGCTGTGTGTTAAGTCAGAGAAAAGCTGGTGAAATAAATGAGACAAGACCGTTCTAAACCAGTCAGTGACCGGTCGTTCTTTATGGACTCACATAGCTTTGACAAGGGGGAGAAAACCTGCGTCTGTGCAACACATTTTCTCCAAGGGGAAGGTATGGCATGTTTACAGACTGCCTTAATGGTTCCTCTGGGACATTTGGGAATGACTAAGACATTATGGGAAATGACTTTGTAGGATTTGTCGGCTCAAGTGCCTGACGGCCACCAAAGGTCTATGGCATCCGAATGGTCCAATAAAAGACTGACTCCAAGACTCTGTCAAGGAGCTGCTATTGATCGCGCCGCATCAATAATTTAGACTGTCTTGGAGAGACTGTCAATACCTGAAAGCCTCCATATTGAGCATGTCATAACAGGAATTCAAAACATATCTTATCCTGTTTATATCTGCAATTTTGCTTCAGGAGCTCCTCCATTGCTTTCAGTCGTCTCGCGTTATTTACCAGTAGTTCATCAGCGTCTCTGATTGCCTGCATTGTTTAATCACAAGCAGAGATAAGCCTGGCACCTCTCTGTTCATCTGATGCGAGATAGCCTTTAATCTCTTGACAAAAACTAAGAGGCATAAAAGTGTTTGTTGGCACAAAATGGTTACTTATCGCCGTCCCGCATGATTCATCTCAAGGTAGAGGGAAGCATTGACGGTAGAACAATAGCTTTAACATGGCAGTTGGGAACCCTAGAGGGGGGTCGGGGGTGGCATGTCTTGTGTTGACCATGCTTCCTGTGATCCGTAAAGCAAACAACCGGCTGATCAGAAGAATGACTTTTGATTGCACGCTTCCTTGATGAACACTTGATGGGGACATGCTAAACCACCCTGCATCCTGTTTTGCTTTCTCCTCTGAATGCACTTCAGTTTACGATGTACACCCCCTTTTTGCCGTCGCAACTCTTCTGACTTCCGTCCACATTCCAGGGTACTTCCACCCTGCCGAGCGCTGAGAGATCAGAGTGTGGACTTGATAATCAACCACAACTTCTCCGTATTAAGTGCAGCATTACTGGGATTCAGCTGCTAGTGAAGTCATCACTGTGTCTTACGGATGGAAACAGCGGATGCCATCTGTGTCCCTTGTCTGGGGAATCAATGAAGGGGATAGAGACTCCCAGGCGTGCCAAGAAGTGGGACTGCAAATCAAAGTCTGAAGGATGGCATGATGTAATGAATTGAAACAGTTAGGCGTAAGTATACAGGGACGAAAGGGGCAATTGGCTCTGATCAATTTGAACGTCAGCAATGCAGAGAGGAAAAACGCCTAAAGATACGGACATAGTGTGAGACACTTTTGAGAATGCGTAACGTGTCCGTGTAGCACGTGGTGTTCACACTGGACAAGAAGGGAGGAGCTTCATCCGGGTTTTTTCCACTGTTTACTAGCACATGTCTGCCACCTACAGTTGGAAAAGGTTCTGGTGAATCTTGCTCCAGGCTTTTTCTTTTACAGCTCTGTTCCAAAATATCAAGGACTTGATGTCATATAATCCTGGCTGGACATAAAAAACACAATTACTGTATTTTCCTGGAGTATAAATCGCACTTTTGAGAGAAAAGAAACAAATTCTTGCTAATGCTGCTTTCACAACTAACGTAATTTACGTGTCAAATTTGTGTCCACCAATTCTGTTTCAAGGTGCATCAAATTCGCATCCGCTGCCTCTTTTGGCCCGCATCAGATGCTCAATGCTTTTCCAAAAATGTAATCATTAACTTGACGCTCCTGTCATGTGTGGATAGGAGCTACTGCCAAGTTTTTCGCTTAAGCGCTACTTGGAAGCATTGACTGCATGTGGATGTCATTGAGAGATCTGATTTATTTATTAAGAATATCTCCAAAAGCATCAGTAAACACACCTCCATGACTGGGATCATAAGATCATTCAGTCTTTTTTTTGGGGGCAATTTTTTACCTTCTACTGCAGGAGCTGCGTCTGAATGATGGCGATTTTAGCTGTTCTTCCGTGTCTCCCAGTTTGATGACCTGCTGTCCCGCATTAGTTTAAGGAAGGAACAAGTATATATGTTGTCTTGATGCAAAGAGGAAAAAAAATATAAAGTTCAGGAGGAGAACGATCAGTTTGATGTTTCAAAAAATCAGTCACTTCTGATTATAAGTAACACCCCTGGTCCAACTATGAAAAACAAGTGATTCATACTCTGAACAGACAGTGGTTATTTCTCGTTCATGATCAATTTTGAAACGGTTGGCACTTCCGGGGATTAAAAGGGAGGCCACCTATACATCACTACCAAATCGGAGTCCTTGATTGGTCAAAGTTTTTCCTGGTATAACTTTTAACGCTTGCTCAATCTGTACGTAGAGCCCAAAAACGGTCGTAGAAACTTGCATAGCCACGCATAAGAAGCCCAAGATGCATTTTTACATAGACTCTTAACTGGTCAAGAGCGCTGTGACCGTAGCTTTAAAGCCATTCCTGATCATTCATCACTGAACGGTCATGTGCAGCAGTGCACACTGGGAACAAGCAGCTTCCAGACATACTATAGCCTCTGGCCGCCCTATTTTCTATCCTTGTCCCTGCCTCTTGCTTTTGTAATCATTACTCAGCATGTGACTCGTGCGTCTGTGGGAAGACTTGGGAATGATTCAGGAGTCTGAGGACATTTCACAAGCAAAGACCGGCTTTGATTTGATCGCGCTGCAGCATGAGTAACACGTCGTTCATTGGCAATATAACAGATGATTGGTGCACAGGAAGACATGCATAATTTAAGGCCACCGACGAGGTGTCAGGGAGCTAAAAATAAACTGTAATTCTGTCAGGTGAATGATGTGATAGATGGGAGAGGTCGGGAGTGGAGCTCACAGGTCCTGCCGTGATGCAATTTTCATGAAACAAGGATTAATTACACTCTCAGGTAAAGGGAGTTATTCCTGCAGGCTTCCTCCACCACCCACTGTGGGTGAAATTGGTGGGCAGATTGCTAAAAGCTGCTTTATAAGTGCTGCCTTTGGAGATACAAACATAGTCAGAAAATGTCAGCTTTCACTCATTACCACTTACAGGTAATTATAATCAGATTTTAGGTGGTGATAATGTTCTGACTTTTGGCCATATCATGCTCACAGTCACACAAAGTGGTTGCGTCTCCTGAAGCGAGCCTCTTTCTACCAGCTGCAAGGAGCTCTACCTTTTGTTTCCACCCTTGGCATTTCTCTGTCGTCGTCTCTAGTGGTGGAGGGGAAAAAAAAGGAATAAACCAATCCCCCAGAGGCTTTGGTTATTCAATCAGCAGCAGCCCACACACACAGAAGCCACCCCCCCCCCTCTCTCTCTGTTGGGGAAACAGAGAAATGGATTTAAAAGAAACATTTTAGTTCCTCTTCCAGAGGACAGATCGCTGCATGCAGCTCCTCGCCAACTCAATTATAAGCAAATCAAGCAGAGAGAGATGGAGTTTGGGCGCCTTTTCTTTTAGCCGCCTCCTGAACTTCATCCTCGCTTTGGTTTTATAAACCACCTGCGGCGCCTGCACAACACTGACAAGGCTTTGGCTTTAAATATACATCGTGCAACCTTTTTTATCTGG
Source organism: Oryzias latipes (assembly GCF_053564925.1). Taxonomy (NCBI): domain Eukaryota; kingdom Metazoa; phylum Chordata; class Actinopteri; order Beloniformes; family Adrianichthyidae; genus Oryzias; species Oryzias latipes. The sequence continues at coordinate 11,994,171 of NC_136256.1, read as the reverse complement.
ATCGGTGGAGCACAGTGCATCAGTTGGAGACCCACCGCTTCCACTGGGGGAGGTAATTAGAAGTTCTCTTAAATTAAACTAAACTTGCACAAACACATAAACACTCATATATGGACGGCTGTTTGTCGCCTCCCTCGTTTGTTCCTGAATTCAGTGCAATCATGGTATTTACCTCCATTCAAATGCCTGCACCTTAATTGCAAAAAAACAAGCACGCCCTGGCTTTAACTGGCTACCACAACAAGCCCGAGCATGGCTGATTTCAGCTCACCTTCCTGACTTTGTCAATTTGTGAAAGCGCTAAAGCCATGCACCGTAGACTTTGAGTCATGACTCACTAAAAAGAAAAAGAAAAACAGGTAAGCAGAGCCAGAGATAGAAACTCTGACAAAACCCAGACACTTGCATGTCAGATCTTGGCTGATTCTTTTCCTCTGCCTAGCATTTTTACGACCTAGTTGGTGTGGTCCCTCCAGAGACAGCGATGATGTCTGGGTTGCATTTAATATCAAACAATATGGTTGATATGAAGCAGATTTTTGCTTTGTTTGCTCAGCAGCTCAGCAATTATAATCCCCACCTTCTGCTAAGTGATTACAGCAGCATGACTCAGCCGTTCGGCCAAAGTGAAGAATCCTCTTGCAGTTTCTTCATTTCAGTGGGTGCATGTGGGTCACCGAGTGCTGTCCAGGACCCGAGCTAAAATAAGTCCCAGCAGTAATCATTATCTGGGCCTGCGGTTTCTGTGGTTTACGGTGGACTTTGCATCCAAGCATCTCTGCAGACAATCTTCTCTCTCTGACCCTTGCAACCTCCCTCTGTTAGCGCAGTCTCTGTTTCACTAACAAGCAGCCATTAATAAATCATGCTCTCCTCATTACTCGTGCCCTGTTATCAGCCCCTGTCTGGGAAATTAATCTTGCCTGCTGCACTGGGGAGACCCCCATGCCTCTGTCCTTCACATCTTGCAAGGCATCAGTGTTGGAGGCCTACTTTAAAATCCTTTTGTGTTCTGTGAACTCTACTTTCTTGGAGCACATAACTCTTTTCTTTCCTCTTTTCTTTCTTCTTCGTCTTTTTAACATTATATCACTGAAAGTCAAGGCTGAAACATGGATATGGTTAGGGCCACTCCTGGCCCTCAAAGGGCCTGCCACGACCTGGATCAGAGTTGGAATTCAGGCAATATCTGGACCACATTTTGAAAACTGATGCACATGTCCTAAAAGTGGTTGTGTGCGATGGGCTCTTATTTTGAAAATCCAATTAATTCAATCAAGATCCTACAGTCTGTGCCAGTCACTAACAAGCGGATGTCACCCATGAAATTCATTCGATCCATTTTTGACAATATGGACACCAGCATTTTGGAGCCAGACGACGTCAGGAACCGGCCCAAGTCAGTCTATGTCAACATTTCTATGGCAACCACTCTCACCAATCAGGTGTGAGCTTGTTGGAATTACACACCCCTTCGACTTGAGACCACATACTTTTATTGAGGTATCTGATTGGCCAGTTTATAACTTAAATAACTTGCACTAGAGAACAAAAAGTAATGAAAACATGTTAAAAAGAAGATATTAGAGGAAGAGTGGTTAATTGACAATTAGAATAACTGAGTAATAGCTGTTTATCTCTTTAGTGAAGTCTTTTGGCTTTCTGGAACCAGCTAATGCTTCCTGTTTGGGTTACAAGGGGGGAGAGGTCACTCAGTCCAGTTCTCATATACAGTCAATAGTACAAAGTGGTGTTTGCATAAAGTCTCAAGCTACTTAACGTGTCTCACTAATGAGCTGATTTTGATTGAAATATTCCAGTATTGAGTAATATCACCGTGAACTATCCTTCCTGTCAGAACAGATGACTGCAGATATTGCAAAGAGCTAAATTAGCTTGCTGCCATCCATCGCTGTGTCCAACCAGCTCCACCAAATACAGGCGTTTACCCTGCAGCGAGAATTCCAGCTCCTGGCTTATTAAATGGGAATGTCTGAGGCTTACAGGATCTGATTTGTTTCTATTAGAGCATTCAAAAGAAATCCGGGACTTTCTGCAAATCCGTCTATAAGTCTGTTGACAAGAAACAACAGTGATCTGTGTCTGGATGCGGTTCTTCCTGAATCCTGATGAGTAAATGGGATGCCAGGATCTAATTTGCCTCTCCCATCTGTTTTTTTGTTTTTTGTTTTTTAATTTTAAACTGGACTTAAGGAGCAGAGAGGACCATTGTTCTGTGGCAGAGAAAAGGTTCCCTATTTCGCTCTTTGCCCTATAGATCAGGACTGCCCCAACTTCGGTTCCGGAGATTTGCTAACCACCTTGTTTTCTTGCTAAACCCACACTTTATTTCTACCAGCTGCAAGGACTGGTGTGAATTTTCTGCACTAGTCACTGCACTTAAAAGCTTTTTCAACAAATGACTGTGTGCCTCAAAATTTGGAGCATCTAATAAATAGATGTATTCTAGTGCTGACTGATAACAAAAGCATTTTAAGAGGTTTGTCTTTTCTACAAGTTGCAAACACGGTTGAGTGTTTTTGTAAATATGCTAATGCAGTGTTGGACTTTTTTTTCATGTTGCCAACAAAGTTGGGAGTTAGTGTAGTCACAGTAACATCTGTTTTAGTGGCATCAGTCATTTTGTTTTGTGTGTGTTGCAGAGAAGCCCATGATGTTTACACTGGACAAGAAGGGAAGTGCTTCCTCTTTTTTCCTTTTGCTACTGTTAGCTAACACATTTCCACTAGTTGAAAGAAGCTTGGTGTGAAATGTCAGAGTGGTTTAAATCTTGTCAGTATCGCTCCAGAATTTTCCTGGAATTTTAACAATTGTTAATTTCTCCTCCATGATTGATTTTCAAATGACTGGCTTTTCCGTAAATTAAAAGGGACACTGTAAATACATTCCTACCAAATCCAAGTCCCTGATTGGTCAAAGTTTGACCTGTTTGAACTTTGATTGTGCTCTCAATGGCCACATGTTTTGTACGTAGACCCAAAACAGTCGTAGAAACTTCCGTCGCCACTTTCAAATGTGGGAGTTTTGAATGTAGAAGCTTGAACCACTCATTTACGCACATTTTATATAGATTTTTCATTGAGAATGGACGCTTGAATGGACGTTGCCGGGGGCGGTGTGAGCGTTGCTTTAAGAAAAACTTCTAGAGTTATTGTGAATGCAGTTAAAGTCTGACTGACCGACTGACTTATCTCTGACTCTTTGGTCTCGCTTAATGCGCCTTATAGTGCGATCTGCCTTATGTATGACAGAAGTTTGAAAAATAGACCATTTATTGTTGCTGCGCCTCATAATCCAGGACAGAAGATACGATACCTGGATGAGGTGTCCAAAACCACCTTGAACCATTTTGCCAAATGACTTTGAAGCAAGTATTGCTGAACGGGGTGGCGCATTTGGAGAACCGCCTTGCTTCAAAATCACGAAGCATCTAAGTTTGCTGACTTTTAGCTATACGCTTTAACAGCACCGGAGATCCATTAATGTGTTTGGAGATGCATAAGCCTGGCTTTAATTTTCCAAAATATCTGCACACATTTGTCTTTCTTCTCAGTCTCACACAAAGGATTTTGCTGTAGTCGGTCTTCCCTGCACACCCACACACGTGAACACCGATGATTTCCTCCCAGACAATGCAGTAATCTACTCCAGTCCCTGGTTGCCATTCATCAGAGCCAGTTCCCATCTCTCTTCAGCATCAAAGAGTCCTGTCTCTCATCGCAATCCCCCCAAAACCTGTTCCACCAGCACCATGGCTTCCCAGCATCACCGGTGTCTGCACACAGCGCCATTACTCCTCATTAATGTCAGCTCGTCCTGTCAGTGGTGGTGTTAATGCTTGTTAAAATTAAGCATGCTGCTTTTTCTTACAGGACCTTAGCACCATCTGTTTTTTTTTGTTTTGTTTTTTTTGGCAGTCATGGATGAAACGATGGAATGTGGGGTTAAGTAGCCTCTACAGTGATCCAAATACCACAGAAGAAGTTTCTTACCCAGACCTGCAGCGTTTAAGTGATAAAGTTGTTGTTTTTTTCAGAGATCGCTCGTAAACAAACAGGAAACAAACCAGCTCTGAGAACAGAGCAAACGCTCACACGCCGCTATGACCCCTCAGACTCTCACTGCCACCCGGTGAAAATGCAATAGCCCCTCAGCAGCTTTACCGGCACAATATTTGAAATTCAGCGTGTATCCTCTTTTCCTCCTGGCCGATTCTGATAATGCGATTGCAGAGCCTGATCTATTCAACGCTCACTTTTATCCAATAAGCTCTTGTCTCCCATCTCAGGAAATTAAGCTGTCATCCTGAGTCTTTTTCATTAATGTGAATATCTTGTCGTTGGCTGTCTATTAAATTCCAGGTAGCAGCTGATGAAACTGTGGCCAGAGGTGATTGAGATGGAAAGGCGATCATTCTAATTCCTCAAGCTTCTCTTTGTATTATTCATGCAGCCTGTGTGAAGAAAGCCTTTTATTTATAGTTTGTTATATGTGAGAGCATTACCACTTATCTTTATCAATCCTCATCTGCCTTATTGAATGGAAAAAGGGGACATTTTCCATCAGCTACTGCAGAATTTACTCCTTATGAATAGTTTTAAGATGCATTTTGAACCTCAAAAACAGTTCATCATTGTCTAAAGCAGTGGTCCCTGACCCGTGGGGTGTAGACCGGTACCGGTCCATGGGACTGTTGGTATCGGGCTGCAGAGAAAAAAGAAAGAAAGAAAATGCTCCACGTAATTTATCAAAGTTTTTAGAAAACTAGAGGATTCCCCACCGCATCTTGACGCATGTCAAAAATCCATCCTTGGAGTCTTTACTCCAAACATGGATTTATTGTGACAGTTGTTCCCACAAAACATGATAATAATGTATAATATTCAGCTGCCAGCTGCCTAATGTTACGAAGACACAGCTAATAAAGTTTCTCAAACAGTGGATTATTATTATATTTGGCAGTTTTAGTAACCTTTTAAAAAAAAAGCTTTTCTGCATCTTAGAAGTCGAAAAAGGCTGAAGTTGGTGTCTGATTTTTTGGCATCCACTTTCTAAGTTATGGGTTCAAGAAAAATCTATCTCATATTTGAATGGTTTCTACATGAAATCTAGTGCATAAACAAAGTTTAAAGCAGCTGCACATATTTTACAGAGGATGAAAATAAATAGTTACCCACAAAGATTAAGAGAAACTGGAAGGTAAAGAAAAAAATCAGACGCCCACTTTAGTCTCGTTGAGACTGGTCCGTGTAAATATTGTCTGACATTAAAGCGGTCTGTGGCCTGAAAAAGGCTGGGGACCACTGGTCTAACGATGGAGAACAACTTTACAGTTTAAAAAATGCAAAAAATTTTCTTCCAGAAAAGACCAAAATGAAGAATTTTGTTTATGTTATTTGAGAGCAGTTCTGTGTTCCCAGATTTAGACAAGCCCCTCCTCTTTTTGTCCCCCTCAGGTGGACCTTGGGTTTTTGCGGTTTGTCTCAGCCATCGGTACCCAAGGCGCTATTTCCCAGGAAACCCAGAGGATTTACTACGTCAAGGCCTACAAAGTAGACGTCAGCTCCAACGGAGAAGATTGGATCACACTAAAAGAAGGCTCCAAGCAGAAGGTACCACCCAACATGTTTAGTCTGAACTCTGCACTGCAAAAACTGAATCTTGAGACAGTAAAAAGACCCATGAAAAATGTTTCTGTCTTTCTAAAAGAATCATCTTATCAAGAAAGTTTTATTCTAAGACATCATGTCATAGTAAGACCATTTTTTCACTCCCATTGGCTGATTTTCTTCGCTTATATAAAGAAAATCTGCCAGTGGAGGTTAGAATTTATGACTCATTTCCACGGGGCCTGTTTTTGCAGAGTGAATTCAAATGTAAAAATATTTTGCAATTAAAAGAGAGTCACATTACAGCATCACAGGTTGCATTTTGGAAATACCAGAGGGAAGCTGACCTTTGAATCTCCCTGCACATGTGCTCCGTTTTCCTGTCATGACAGCACTCTCAGCTGATCACACATGTGATTTTGTTGCTTCTAAGACCAGCTAACAGGGAAATACCCAACTGTATATCCTCCTAACATGCAGAGTGATCAGTGAGAGGCACTTACAGCGCAGGCCAAATATAGCTGTGAAGTATCTGCGTGAGAAGGCTGCCACTGTTTTGTGTCAGGCAGGAGGCAGCAATGACAAAAGGACTTGACACACGGGAGTGAAGGGTGACTGGGATAGACTGAGACAGCAGTGGTTGTCATGTTTGAGCAGCTGGTGGAGGTGGGACCAGATAAAGAACAGGAAGCTTTGACCGGAGTGTGACAGGCCGGTTTGTCCATCTGGAGGCGCCTGGAGGTGCATGGAAGGAAGCATGTGTGTCTCATGGTTCTGGTGTTTGCGTGGCTTGCAAAATAAAACGGGGCGCATTTTAAAGCAGAAGTTAGAAGAAGTTCTGCGTTTGAGCAGACCAATCGGAAGAAGAGCGGCTCATTCATACGCCCCCAGGCATGTTTCTTTTATCCGGAGTACACTGTTCCTTTTGTAAAGTGGTGGCTTAACGGTGCCACTGTAAGCTGGGACTGTGTTTTTCTGCCTTCTTAAGTGCTTTCCAATGGAAGGGCACCATTTGCTACATGCTGAGCCTGCAGTTTGGCATCTTAGTGCTGCTCTGGTAAGAAAAAGCCACTTTGCAGTTATAGAGTTGAGGAAAAAGACTGGGAGAAACATGGGGATGGCAGATTTTCCTCTCAGTGTTAGTCAGCCTGATGGGTCAGGCGTGGTGGTGTTTTAGTTCAAAGATGAGCTGTATTGACATCCTTCTGTTCATCCCTCCCCTCTCAGCTGGTTTCCTCTCTGTCCCATAACTGCTCAGTCAGTGGGGTCAGGAGGCCGCGCAGTCACCTTTGAGATTCATTTACTTGGAATGAAAAGTGATGGGCCGTGGGGAGTTGGTCGACTGGGAGGCCGGGATCCGCGTATGGTGCTAGTAAACTGTCAACTGACCTCCAGGGAGAATGCTGACACGGCTGACCTTTCAGTGAGAGACTGCAGGAAAAACCTGCACTAGATTGGAAAACAGAGGACAGAAGGTGGCGAGGTGTGGGGGGGGGGGTTTCTTTAGCCAATCTGCCGTCGTCAATGATGCACATCCGGCATCGCGTTTCAAAGGCTGCAACATGTGCCACGAGGGCAGAAGTTAGCAGCTCTTTGAAACTGTTTTATCGAGCTTCTGTCTCATTCTACGTTCACACACCCCTCGGCAAGGTGACTTCAGCGGCCACTTCCAATGAAAAGTTTACGTAAACATGCTTAAATGCGTGTTTCTGGCTTTTGCGATCAAAACTCTCACATTGAAGCGACGCTACGCACGTTTCTTCCCCTATTTTCCTCTGCTCACATAATATGCTGCCATTGATCGGGCGTTGAAAGTTGAACCAGGTCAAACTTTAACCAGTCAGGGACTCGGATTTGGTAGTGATGTATGGATGGCGTCCCCCTTAATTCAAGGAACTGCCAACTTTGGGAAAACTAATCATAAAGAAGTTAACAATTGCAGTTTGTGCCCAGAATGGAGCTGTGAAAGAAAAAGTCTGGAGGAAGATTCACGAGATTTGTACCTCTTTGACGTGTCACACCAAGCCTCTTCCAATTGTAGGCATGTGCTAGTAAAAAGAAGAAAAAGAAGACGAGGAAGCCCCTCCCTCCCTGCTCGTCCAGTGTGAACACCATGCGCAGTGTGAACGTAGAATTAAACAACTACGAACCTCAAAGTAATCACATCTTGTTCAAATGTTTCATTACTCTGAAATTCCTCCACTTCTGTCAGGTCAATGAAACAGCGCAAAGCCTTTCTGAGTTGAATTTTTCCATTGAAATCTCTGTAAGTTGCCAAGGTCTTCACTCATGAATTTGATCCTCTCCTCTTCTGTTCATAGATTTTCCAAGGCAACACCAACCCAACAGACGTTGCCAAGACAAAGCTGCCCAAACCCACGCTGACGCGCTTCGTACGGATCCGTCCTGTTACCTGGGAGACGGGCATCGCGCTGCGCTTCGAAGTGTACGGCTGTAAGATATCAGGTTCGTAGCAGTTAATCCTCGTCATGCACACCCATGAACTGAAGCTCTGCCGGCAGCTGCATCGGAAAAAACTCTTTTAAAATGCATTACTGAGCAGGTTTGACTTTGTTTAGGGTTTTTCGGGTCCGTCTTGCACACACGCAGAATTTAAATACAATAAATCCATCCGAACAGCACAAGACCAGATCATGATACCCAATGTTTACATGTACCTCATTCAATATAAATGCAGTAAACAGCTGGCAGGCAGAGACACTTAGAACTGGGTGGGCTCCGCGAAGCCCCCTTCCCTCCCGATGATGTGTCTCAGCCTCCTCTTTAGCCGCAGCCTGTCTCCACTAATAAAGCTTTGGTTTCGCTCTTCTCGTCTTGCTTTTTGTTGATGATATTTTAAAATGCTGTGTGTGCGCATCTCCCTTTCATAGGGTTTTAGCACATCTGTCGGCATCTCTGTGGGATTATGAACATGTGTGTTGAATTCTAATTAGAGCTTGCCTTTGGGCTTTGTTCTTCTGCACTTAGAAGTATATCAAGGACAGACAGGAGGAGAAATAGCTCTTTATCTGTCAGCGTTGTCAGCCTCAGATTAAAGCCAGGGTCATGGTTTCTCGTAACCAACTAAAGCATCTGAGTGTTTTTATGGAACGAGGCGCTTATAGCATGTATGCTTGTGTAATACTGAAGCGGGATTCCAGTCTGGGCGTGTGTTCGGGGCACATAATCAGACCACATCACAGGACTGAAGTTGCCACAGGGCCTCTGGGGTGACGTCAGCAACCGTGGGTGCCTTAAAGATGCTGCCAACTGTGCTGTATGCTACCAGCGACATCAGGTTTCTTTGCACTGAGCTATGAATTCTTTAGAACAAACCATTTTTGCTTATAACGTCCTAAAAGCTCCAACTCAGAGCCTTAAAGGCCCACTCTGATATGTTTTCTGTGTTTTCAACATCTTCTTGTGGCATTTTTCTGACGATGGAGGACGTGTTTAAAGAAAATTAAGCTTCAAACTGCATTTCTGGGTATTTCTACATTCAAATCAATGTGAATCAGGAGCAAATGAAAAGAAAATGTCGGAGGAAAAAGAGCATATTTGTGATGTGGAAAATACACTGGGTTGAGCCACAAGCTGCCTGCTCCTCTCCATTCTGATGCATTCACTTGCAGACAAATGGATCCATGAACGTCTTTGTTTTCCTCATTTGAGCTGGAATCTGGATCAAAACTAAACAACTGGATTGCTCCAATATTGTTAGTCATTTTTGCTGCACTAGTAATGTTAGGTTGGAGTGTGAAGGGCTGTAAACGGAGAATTCTGAAATGGGAAGGGAAATAAATAGGGGGGGTTGGGTCCCTCTGCGCCAACTGTCCTGCTCACAACTCAGAGGTGAATTTCTGTTGAACTATTAGAAAACAATCTGTTTTTTTGTTGGGGGGGGGGGGGGGGGGGGGGGCTAAAAAAACAGCATATTTATAATTAAAAGATTGTCAGAAATGCTTTTGAAATAGCTCAAAAACTGATGGGCGTGGAACTTTAAATTAATCTTTTTTTCTCTGATCATCATGACTTTTGATCTCATGATGACCTGAATCCCTAAATGTAACACCACATCCCTCCATCACACCCCCTACTTATTAAAATAAAAAGATTGACTGACTTGTGCTTTTAATGTATAAATATCTGATCAAGCAGCACTCTCCACCCTAACTCTGCACGTGGCCCACATCTCCTCCACATCCACAAACATAAACACCAGCTCTTGCCCTCCGCTGGGTGTGTCCTGCCATCTCTGCAGCCTCTGCAGCTGATGTTGATTAACAGCTCCAGATGATCCGTGGAGTTCGCCTGAGTGGCTAAATCAGTCTTCCTCTCTCCCACACTCTCAATCACATGCGGGTACCTGTCACATATATCCTCCCTCTTCAAAGCCAGAGGCTAGCTCCTCTGATCTTGTCAAGCAGACGCTGGCCAAACACCAAAGAAAGTTTTTTCCACATTAACAGTGTTTGTTGCTTTTGCTAAGATGCAGAAACAGTTTTTTTATAAGTTTGCAAAGGAAATTATAAAAAAAAAATCATTTAGGCGTTTTTTTTATTCAATTTTCTGTGAAGTTGGACAAAAATTCAATGTAAAAAAAATGAAAAATCAAATCAGAATGCAAATGCTTACATCATGCTTATGCTATGTTTACATTGAGCATGTGACGTGCGTTCAAGGACGTGCTTAACTGCACCTGCAGTTGGAAGAGGCTTAGTGCAAAATGTCAATAAGTTGCAAATCTTGTGAATCTTATTCGTTCATAGTTTTATTTCGATATATATAAAAACTTGGTGTCCAATAATTTAGGCAGTTCCCCACTGCAATTAATAATTTGTCCTCCATGATCAATTTTCCAATGACTGGCTGAATGAATAGGAACCCCATTCATTCATCACTACCATACGAGTTTCCGTTTGGTCAAAGTTCAACTTGGTTTAACTTTCAGGGTGCGTTCAATAGCTGCACATTTTGTCTTTGGAGCTTGAAAAACAGTTGTAGAAACTTGCATAGCTATAAGTGAAGACCATTTTTTTAAACCCGGATGCCCAAAGCACGCATTTGTATAGACTTCTCATTGGTAGTGACCACTTGAAAGCGCTTTGTCGAGGGCGGCAGAACGTAGCTTCAGACAGAAGGATGTTAAGTCCAAAAAATCAGGATAAATTTCAAGACGGCTGTCTAACTTCTAAGTGCTTATGAGGATCTAAAATGAGATTGGATAAGAGGAAACATGCAGGACACTAAGTGGACACTAAGTTTTGATCTCACAGATGTTGACAGGTAGAGCAGCGATGAGTGCTGCAGATAAAACACAAAGTGTTGTGAGAAAAGGCTTGTCAGGAGAGAGGGAAGGAGAGAGATGAAAAGAATTAGGTCCCTCAGAATGCAGGAGGTAGAAGCAGAAACCAAGGTGAGCCTTTTAATTGGCTGCTTGGAGACAACAGCTTCAAGGGGAATGCATGAGATCTGCAGACAGAGAGAAAAAGAGATCACAGTAACATCACAAGGAATTTGAGGAAAGGTCCTTCTCTCTTTGGCTTTGGCTGTCCCTGCTTCCCTGCATGAGTCCTACTAAAACTTGACTGATGGTTTAATAAATAATGCTGAACCTCCAGCTTTTGGATAAAGTTTTTTTTGAGTTTGTCTCAGTGGCTTACATCAAAGAGTTAATTCATCTTGTTTTATCGGACAGAGTATCCGTGTTCTGGCATGCTGGGAATGGTATCAGGCTTGATCGCCGACAGCCAGATCACTGCATCGTCCCACACCGACAGGAACTGGGTACCTGAGAACGCCCGGCTCCTCACCAGCAGGACGGGGTGGACCCTGCTGCCCCAGCCGCAGCCCTTCAGCAAAGAGTGGCTGCAGGTGGATCTGGGGGAGGAGAAGCGAGTGAAAGGGTTGATCATCCAGGGAGGAATGCACCGTGACAACAAGGTGTTCATGAAGAAGTTCCGCCTGGGCTACAGCAGCAACGGCTCTGACTGGAGGATGGTGTTGGACCCCACTGGGAACAAGCCAAAGGTAGGTCTGACTCTGTGTCTATCCATCCAGGCCTTTCAGGGTCATGGGGTTAGAGCATGTTTTTGGGATTGTCTGAAGAAACCAGAGTACCTGGAGAAAGAATTTGAACCAGGGCCTTCTTGCTGTGAGGCAAGAGCACGAACCACTGTGCCTCCTTGTGGCCTACTTGGTGTGCAATTGGGTGTTAATTCAGGTTTGATTAGGATGGTTTGATTTTCCAACATGTCCAGGGTGTACCCCACCTTCACCTAACTGCGGCTGGATAGCCTCCAGCAACCCCATGACCTCAAACAGGAATGAGCAGGTTTAGAAAATGAATGGATGGATAGTTTGATTTTCCAACACAAGTACAATATTCAAAGAGCAAAATTGAAAAACGGGTATTTCAACTTTCCCTCAGGGGATTGATTTCTGTTTTGACGCAGTTCGGTCAGTGGGACGTTGCGTCTCGCAGTTATGAGTCACTTATTGTAAGTCAATTTCAGCAGTGCGCTGAATCACATTAGGATAAGCATCTGAAATCTCTCAGAGGCCTTTTCTCAGTTTCCTGCTTTGTATTCTGCTCAACACACACCGTTCAGCCTTTCGTATGGATGGTGAAATCTCCCCAGAGGAGAGCGGGATGGGAAGAGTCCAGAGAAAACGGGAGACCAAAGACAAGAGAGGAAATGATGTGAAACTCAGAGAGAAGCAATCGTAGATTTATCTGCCAGCATCACTCTGTGGAAAGAAGAAATGCTTTTCTCATTGGACGCATATATAAAAACAAAAGACACCTATCAGGGGTATGCGGCCGGCCACGCACATTTTCAAGAAGGGCCTGTCCCCAATTACAAGTGTTTCTGGCAGGGCATAAATCTGATCAAGATGGGTGCTGGGTTGATTTATAAAGGGAGTGAGGGGAATCCATATCCAGCCTGTCCTGGTTAGCTGTGTTTCTGCACAGCATTCAAAGCTCTCTGGGATCCTTCACGTGATCACATCCATTAATCCACATCCATCAATCCTCTATCTCTGTCTTACGTTTGCTTTGAGCCTCTTTCTCCTTCAATATTGTCTTTGCCTTGTTAAAAGTTTAAGCTTAAATTAAAGAAACTTGCTTTTTCTTTTTTTGGTTCTTTAGAGTTCTCATAGGTTAGGTTTCCATTATTGTATCCCCCCTTCCCCCTCAAACCCATGATTCTTCATCTTTGCATGTCACTTAAGAACTTAGAAAGATGAAGAGAAATATAACATTGTTGTTGCTTTCTCTGACAGATATTTGAAGGTAACAGCAATTATGACACTCCTGAGCTGAGGACAGTGGAGCCCCTGCTGACCCGTTTCATCAGGATTTATCCGGATAGGTCACCTCCTGCCGGAATGGGCCTACGACTCGAGCTGCTGGGCTGTGAAGTCGAAGGTAAGCAGGAAGAACATGCAATCATCAGTCAAATGTTTGGTTCTCTCTGGTCTCTATATTTTCTTTTTTGGAGAAAAACCTTTATTATTGGAGAAAAACCTTTAAACCAGTACGAATGTCAAAACATTAAAAAGAAATTACAATCTTCTAACCACAAAGTTCTGATTCAGGCTCAGAACAGGACAGACCCACTCAGCGCAGAGGGGTAGGCAATGCTGAGAAACCTTAATCACAACTGGCCTTACAGTTGGATATGGGGCGTCTGCGGATGAAAAATGGGCAAACCTGTACAGGGCATAGCCCGCATGAAATTTTAAGATTGTTGACCACTTGGTGAGCCTGTAGAGTGAAAATGTTCATGAACTTTTTCTTTTCTACGGTCACGCTGCAAGCGACAGCAAACACTTAATACGCAATGGTCAGTAAGGGTGAAGTAGGTGATACACAGGAATGTTGTATGGATTATTTATTTTCTAAACCTACTTGAACTCTTCGCACTGTGCAAGGAGGCCCGTAATTTCTGTTTAAGCGATAAGCATGAAGCCTGGCTGCTAGAAACTAAGAAGTTCCATTCTCATGATGTCCCTTTAGGTGCCTGCGCGAGCATCAAAAGTACTACAAGACACCCCTGTGCTCCCTTTAGGATAGGGCCACTCCTTTCTACGACCCTCCACAGGCCCGGAAACCCTAAAAACCCATAGAACCATGTGGGTCAACCCCTAAGGCCTACCACATTCCAACTCCCCTTTCACGCTTACCCAAATAAAGTAGGAATTAAACTTTGTTTCAGTCGAAGAAGCCCTTGTAGGAATGAAGGTTTTTTAAGTATACCAGATCTGTCATCACCTTACATGGTTATTTAAAAATGTACCTGAGGGTCCGTCTGTTAAACACACAATTATTCAGCTTGTGCTCTTTATCCAAACAGGAAAGATTTCCCCTCGTTTGATCAAAGCTGCCCCTACAGGTAGCTTCTTCCGGAGGGAATCAAATGAAAGCATAAAAAGGACACCTGACCAGCTCGGTTAACGGCAGCCTGGTCCTCATCAAGCTCGTCGCAGCTGCTGCTTTGTCTTTTCGTCTTTCAAAGGACCAGCACACACTTTGCAGTGTTTGAAATTACCCTTGTTTTTTCTTTCTTATCTGTCCCTCTTAAAGCTGATGAAGCACAGAAGCGGCTCAGTGATGCAGGAGCGTGTTCGCTCTAAGTGGATTTACATATTGGATTTCAGGAAGGCCCATTCTCTTGTAAGCCTCGTGGGCTCCCACCGGGAGCTTTAGTCACACGATAATGCTTGTCTTAGGTGTTAATGCTGAACACACATACGGAGAGGTGCACACTGGGGAAAAAACCACCATCACCACTCCAAATTGGTGGCTGCAGAAGTACAATGGAAGGTGCCCGTCCGCGTGTTTGTGTGTTTAGCAAGCCACAGCAGAAGGGCTAAACCCTCATTTCTGTGAGGGGGCTCCCCTGACGCAGCGTTGACCCCATCCTCGACCTCTCCCACCCTCAATCTGACAGGGGCTGATCTGCCTCATTTTTCATCTAGGAGAGGGCGGGAACAGGAGCACACACACATGGACACACAAACACAAATCCACATTTTTCATACAGCTTACCCCAATCTGTCTGTGCCTCTCTTGCTGCTCCTTCTTTTTCTTCCACCTGTACTGTGGAAGCCTAATCGTTACTCAGTTAGTGAAAACATTCAGCAAAGCGCACACACACTGCAGGGTGGCTGTGCAGCAGCGGAGCGTAGATCGGATCTCGGCCGTCGGCCACATTTCAGTGAACCAGGCTCTAATGACAGGCCACATCGGCCCTGCCTATACACAGTCTGGTTTTTTACCCGCCCAAGCACCATGCATTAGCGTCAGTTGTCACTATTTATACACCCACAACTTGGTTATAGGAGGAATTTAACAGCAGGAATATATTATTGCCTGTTATGTTCATTTCTTGCTGCCATGTTAAAAAATGCAACGTTTATCCTTTTTACATGAAAGAAACTACTTTTGCAGCAAACACCTGCAGTTTCTAAGGCCTTATAGCATATTTTCCACACTATAAGGTGCACTTAAAAGCCTTAATTTTTTTCTAAAAATGACAGTAAGCCTTATAATCCAAAATGCCTTACATATAGATGTAAACAGATATGGAAACATTTTTAAGAGGTACACAGCGCTCTCTCAAAATCTTGGTCTGTTTTTTTGTACAAGTTGCAAACAAGGTTAGGCGTTATTGTGAATACACCAACGACACAGCTACTGTACACTAGCTAATGTGTAGCTATGCCGGACTGTGTTTTCTTTATGTGTTACTAACAAGGTTGGGAGTTAGCGTAGTCACAACAACGTTCGTTTTAAGGCCGTGTCACACTGCCACTATGTACATTTTGCGCCTGGTGCACTGATGTGTCACAAATGAACCAAGTTAAAACCACGGAAGAAGTACGAATAAACCACACAAAAAACACGTAAATAGGACATAAACCGTGTGTGATTATTGCACTGTTTTTATGGAATTCATTAGTGTGTCAATTACGTAAATTGAATGTGATATGCGACGTATACGTGATATAAAAGTTATGCATCAGTGGTACATGCGTGAAAAGCCTGTTAGACATACGTGGATATACCTGGGACAGTCGTGGAAAACCACAAATTTGCCACACAATTGTGTAAGGTTTACGTAACAATTGCATATAAACTATGTAAAATATGCATACACTGCACAATTCTTAACTGCCCAAAAATTTACAACAGCTTAAAACTGAATTTGCGTAAAGACCCGTCGGCCGAAACCCTCAATGGACATCTGGGCACATTGATGATTGATGGATTGCGTATATCACTCATGTATCATGAAAGCTTGAAATTCCAAATGTGGAAAATGCACAAAATGTACGAGGTAGCTGTGGGACGTGACAATTAGTGGTATAAGTCTGTTTTTTTCATGTTGCAATCAAGTTTGGGAGTTACAGGTGTTGTGATTATGCTAACGCGCCTAACGTGTAGCATGTTACCGACAAGTTCTAGAATTACTGTGAACGCTATCAATAAAGTCTGAATGACTGATGGAATTATTTCTGACTCTTTTGTCTCGCTTAATCCGCCTTATAGTTCTGTGTGCTTTAATATGACACAACTTCAAAAATAAACCATTCATTGAAAGTGCATCTTATAATCTGGTGAGCCTTATAGAGCAAATACGGTAGTTTGGTTCAGTGATGTGGAAAACAAAACGTACTGCTGATAACCTTGAATGAAACAATTTCCACGTAGCCAACTCAACTAAATGGTGAAATAATGTGTATCCATTGATGAAATCCTCACCCTCAGCCTCCACGCTGATCCATGTTTAAATTCTTCATCCTTCAGCTCCTACACTCCCTCCTACCATGCCGAGCACAACCCCATCTGACGAGTGTGACGACGACCAGGCGAACTGCCACAGCGGCACAGGTGATGACTACGATGTGACAGGTGCTAACATCGCCTTCATGAGACTGCGACCATCCTCCCCCTTTTGCCCCCAATGCCATCCCCCACTCTGCTTTGGCACTACCCTCGATTAAATGTCACCTTTTCTCCTCTCTGCAGCTAATGTGCTGTTTATGTGGGTGTGTGCACTCTTGCACGCATTCTTGCACGCATGTTTGCTAGCACCCGCGCATCCACTTGTGTGCTGGCTTCGTTACAACTCCAATTAGCTGCACCTGTAGCTCCCACCTCTCTCCTCAAT
The DNA here is from genome assembly GCF_053564925.1 of Oryzias latipes. Lineage (NCBI taxonomy): Eukaryota > Metazoa > Chordata > Actinopteri > Beloniformes > Adrianichthyidae > Oryzias > Oryzias latipes. The sequence continues at coordinate 11,977,361 of NC_136256.1, read as the reverse complement.
CTGTCTCTTATCGTCTCCACCTCTGGAAACTCACAGGAGAGGGCTAATGCTCCCTCACCAGAAACTGATCTGCACACACCTGCTTCTAAAGCGCCTAATAGCCAGCTATGCAGCTCTCTTTCATCCCTACTCTTCTGCTCCCATAAATTCCTGACCCTGCACTTCCCATTAACCAGCAGTCTCCAATGATGAGCATGAACCAGTTCTTATGTTTGTTTTTTTCATTTGTAGGTTTCTCCTATAGACTCATGGACAAAAGACAATTATGATTAGTTGCTGTTGGCATAAATATTTCAAAGCATAAAGAATTGCATGAGCACAGGTACCTTCATAATGTAACCCAATATGTTTGCAGTTATCTTTTGTCCATTTTGGGATTTTACTGATACTGTTGGCACCACCTGAATGCGGTATCATATCCAGCAAATATGGCCAACATTTTTTTTTTTTCTATGGATGCCATTTGGCACTCAGAGAACGACTGGCAACTTAACATCAAACTTGTCCCAGATAGCAGAGACGTTTAGGCCAAATCTTGGCTAGTTTTGCAAAAATGTTGCTCATTTACGAGCAACTGCTATGAGACCAAAAGCACTCAAACTGCACTTAATGTGAGTTATTCTATTTTTTAGAGACGCTTTTGCATCAAGAGACAAACTTTTCTCATGGGTTACAATGAGTTTGTGTTACGGGGAGAGGATGAGGGAGTACCCAGGCGCAGAGAGGAGAGGAGGCAGGAGGTTGCAGGGAAACAGGAGCTTTAATAACTTAAACTAAGGAAACCAAAAACCACTGCAAAAGCAGGCAAACCACAACTCGAAACTCGAAACACTTAACACGCAAAACTGGGGAAGAGGAGAATATGGACCAGCACAGGAGGAAGGGAAAGACAAGACTTAAATACATACAAGGGAACAAGACACAGGTGGAAACACTCAGGACTGATGGGGAAAGGTAAAACTTGAGACAACAACAAAACAGGAAATGCTACAAAATAAAACAGGAAGTAACTCAAACAGGCCCGAACATAAAACAACTAGAACATAAAGGCAAAGAACCTAAAACCGTGACAGTTTGACCATGTGTGACCCAAAGGTTCAATGGATTTTGAGTCATGCCTAATAATGCTGTTACATAAGATTATCTACTAACTCAACTCCTGACCTAGTGAATAAAAAAAACTAGTGCCAACATTGATGCATAACCAGTTAAACCCAGATGTGATTGTTTTCAGGGAACGCTAACCATTCTGTTTTCTGTTTTGACAGGCGGGACTATAACACCAGACACCACTACTGCCGAAGTGGTTACCACGCCAGGTGAATATAAAAAATATTCTAGCTATTTCATTGCAGAACAAGTAGTCTTCAAAGACTTTTATATACAGTATGTAAAGAATGAGATAAGTATGCTGGCTCTGAAGTCCAAATCACACCAACAAATCACTCAATGCAAAACCAAACAGGAAAAAAATGTTGTCATCCAATCAGCGATGTCCCATCGCACCTACCTTTTCCAGTTTTTTCGATTTTAACTCTAACTTTACTTTTCCGAAACTTTTCGAGTCATTTGGGAATTTTGTTTTGATTTAAAAAATGTCATGTTGTTTATCATTATTTGTGTTGCTTTTTGTTATTCTCATTGTGATCTTCAATATATTTTTAATTAAGTAATTTGCTGGTGTAATTTGCACTTCAGGGCCACTGTAGATTAGATTATTGGGTGAATATCTTACTGCTTAAGACCAGGTTTGGACTCATTTCATTGAATACATGGAAGTACAGCTTTCCAGCTGTGATGTGCGTCTGTTATTAAAGCTGACAATGTTGCCCTGAAGGGCTCCTGTTGACAGTTGGAAGGAGCTTGTGTGCTGCAGGGTTAGCTGATGATTAGCGTTGTTGCTCTGCTGCTGCTTTCTCAGCATAATCGCTAATTACTAAAGGCAGTTGCTCATTGGCACACAACCGGAAAACACAAAGTAGGCGACCAAAGGAAATTAGGTGTACTCTAGAGTCACATGGACGGAAAAATACTCCTGGAGTAGGGTGATGAGGCAGCAGTCAGTGGAGAGACTCTGCTCCAGTTTGACCTTCACTAATGGGCCTTAGGCTCCACCCAGCACAATTCACTTAGTCAGCTGGCCCTTTGGCCTGTCTGTAGCTGGAGCATCAGTGGGTGACATCATGGCTGTTTTTAAATTTACAGATTTTCACAAAAAAATCAGTGTCTTAGGAAAAAGTTTATTCACCCATTATCACCCATACATCCATGTATGGGCGCAATGATGTAAATCAGACTTGAAATGCCACTTCATTATAAAAAACAAGTGATTGGTGCGGCCATTCATATTTTACTGAAGTTTTTGATCTTTCAGTCAGAGAGCCCTGGCAAGAGGGCATAAAAGGGAAAAACCAAAACTATTTTAACTGGACTTTCTATCAAGAAAAAAAGTCGTTTTGAGTCTGACATGTGGCTCCACATGAGAATTCCATCCTTTGTGTTTAATTGGGAAAATTGTTCTTTCCCTGCAGAAGCTATTTTAAAACAGTCCTGTTATCAAAGGGAGTATGTTCTCATATATTCTGCCATTTGGAAAGCAGCCTTGTCGTATCTTTAAGCCATCCCATAAAGGAGTTCACAGCCATGGCTAACATCCCAAACATCTCCCTCCCTTGTGTTTCTTGGAAGTCTTCCTTTGTCCAATTTGATAAACACCAAAGCTCTCACATATTTTTTGGCCTCTGTGGAGTTTTCATCGGTGTGGCATGGGGGATTGCATTGTTGGAAAGGGATTTGGTGTTGTTGCCATAGCTGTCTTCGTACCCCAAACCCTTGCTCTCATTAAAATTGTCATTTATTAGTGGACTTATTTCAGAACTAGTCCTTACCCCCACTTTCTATTCCCTGTCTTTGTCCTGTTCTTACCATTATTCCATTCTAGTTTTAAAACACCTGGTTACAGTCATTCATAATATTTTTTGGGAGAATGTCAGGGCTGCATTGAGTCAGTCATTCTCATGATGTTATTCATATTCTGTCTGAAACTTGTCTCCGTTTCTGAGTAGAGTTGTGTTCTGCAATCCTTTGCTGCCCTCTAGTGCTTATAGCCATCAAAGTTTATAATAAGAAAACCTCAGTGAGCCATGCAGATTTGTAGAGTAAGTGCATCCAACAGCTTTAGTCATGAGTTTTTTGTGTTGATATTTCAATACATTTAATGCATAATATTAATGCACCTTGTAAAACCTGCAGCTTTCCAGTGGTTTGCCTGCGACTTTGGCTGGGCCAATAATCCATCCTTCTGCAGCTGGACATCTGAGGACACTGGCTCTCGGTGGCAGATCCAGTCCAGTGGCACCCCAACATTGAATACCGGACCCAACATGGACCACACTGGTAAGTACTATGGTCAGTTGAGACACCCCAAAACAATTTAATTCTAATGCTGACAGCCAAATCTGGATTTGTTTGTTGTTTTTAATCTGAGTTTACTTGTCTATCAGGTGGATCAGGGAATTTCATCTACACCCTAGCAACTGGTCTTCAGGAAACAGAGGTGGCTCGACTGGTGAGTCCTACGGTCACCTCCCCAGACGCAGACCTGTGCATGTCCTTTTGGTACCACATGTTTGGGTCGCACATCGGAAAGCTGCACATTAAACAACGCAAGCAAACAGAGGATGGGCCAGCAGACATACTGCTCTGGGCTGTCAGCGGTCACCAAGGCAACCGTTGGCGGGAGGGTCGTGTCTTTGTGCCTCGTAACAATAATCCCTATCAGGTAACAAAAATGCATTTCCTTACTGTGCTAATTGAAATGGATGTTACTCTTTTGTGAATAAATGCCAGAGCCCCCACATGATTATATACATCTTCTATCCAGGTGGTGATTGAAGGCATTGTGGAGGAAAAGAGATGGGGAGACATTGCTGTAGATGACATCAAGGTTCTCGATGGCCTCAGCATGCAAGACTGTAAAGGTGAGTTTTTTGGGCTGTGTTTCCATTGAAAATCTATTTTGTATAGTCATCAAATATTAAGATTACTAAGCTTTCCTAGTGAGTTTTCTTTTGCTGGGATTCACTGAACAGTAGACCTCTTTTGTCCACTCGTTGGTTATTAAAGTTAGTCACATGCACTCGTATGGAGGGTTGACCTGTACAAATGTTGCAGGTTTTTGGGTTGTTTAGGCCTGTGGAGGGTTGGAGGGTTGTAGACAGGACCAGCTGGGTGTGTTTTGTAATTCCCCTGAGGCTCGCACGGTCACCTCAATGGATGTCTTGAAAATGAAACGTCCGATTGTCATGGTGTGGTAAGTGTATAGTGAAAGATTTGTATGGGTGAAGCATTCATACGGTGCCCATACACCACACTCAAGTTGTTAGTAAGGTTCGCGTACAATACGGGGCATGCAGGTGCCTTATAAGGGCCAGTAGGACACCCGTAGTATGCCTACACATACTACGCTTTGATTGTCAAATTTTGCGCAGGGACTGCACACTTATAGGCCGCTTTGGGGAAATCCCAAACCGTAGAACTACAATACCTGTCAAGGTCTACCACAGAATTTGCAGCTATTTTGAATGATTTTTTGGGGGGTTGAAAATGTAGTTTGAAGCAATGTGACTGTTTAGTTCCCCATTTCTTCAGATGTGCAGTCAATTTACAACACTTTGCTTCAGCCTCTTCATCAACTCGTCTGTGTTGTTCATTGACTTCATTGCCTGCATTGAATGTAACTAGTGTTGTCATGTTGGTATATAGCTAAAGAAGCTATTGCCAGATGACTGGTACACTCAAAAGTGCAAATTAAACCCCAGCTGTACTATCCTGACCCGTCTGATATGAATTGCTCTGGTCTAAGGAAACATGGGTGTAACATCTATTACTGCTGTTAACATAAACGTTTATTACTATTATTAAGAAATAAAACTAAGCACATCAATTCTTTTTATAGATCCAGATGTGCCCACAGAGCCGATGCTACCTGAGGATAGATTCAACGAAATAAGTATGCCTTTACTTTGCGTATCATATCATTAGTTAGGGTTTTGTTTTACAGACTATCTAAAATTTGTGTTTGTCTTTTGCAGTTGAGACAGCCACAGACTATCCCGACTCTGTACAGACCAACCAGATCAGTGAGGCAGGCAACATGCTGAAGCAGCTAGACCCCATCCTTATAACCATCATTGCCATGTCTGCCCTGGGGGTCTTCCTCGGGGCCATCTGCGGAGTGGTTTTATACTGCGCTTGCTCACACGGCGCCATGTCAGAGAGGAACTTATCAGCCCTGGAGAACTATAACTTTGAATTGGTAGATGGTGTAAAGCTAAAGAAAGACAAACTCAATGTGCAAAACTCATACTCAGAGGCATGAGTGTATGATGGGCAAAGCTCGCACAAGACTGAATGAGCATATCCTCTTGTATCTCTGCGGGACGCCAGGCTCAATGGAACTGCCAACGCCCTCAACTGACAGGATGAGGGCCCGGTTCAGGTATCAGTGGGAGGTTTGGACTGATCCACGCTTTTCTCAGGAGCTGCAGTAAAACAACCTACCAATAGGGGACACTGTGTACAAAAGACGTACAGGAAAAAAAAATATGTAAAGATGATATTTTAATTTTGTATTATTAATTTTCATTCATTTTTACAATCGAATGCTGGTGTTGAGACCAATTTATTAATAATGTCAAAAGTATTTATCATTTTCTGGGAGAGTGAGGAGTTTTTTTTAGCATCAGTTCATGAAAGCTGTTGTTTCTTTTGAAGTTTTCAAAGAGACGTATCGAAATCTTTAATGAACCATATTCGGCAAAACTGTAGATTTGCCCCATGGTGTGGCATAAAGAGTGTGCCCTTAACCTTATTCCCTAAACATGTACCCTTCCCCCTTTGACCCCTTTCACTCTAAAGTGAGGGTCCCAGTCATGGCAACATATGGTTCTGACAGTGCCTTTAATAGCTTTTCGTTGGCCGCCGCTGTTGAAAATTGTGTTTTTTTTACTGTACTTGATTAAGTTATGATGGCAGGAAACAGGGGCACATTAACTTTTAAACTCCTGGAGAACAGGATTATGGTTTATCATAGTGCTTTTTTTCTGCTTTGTGTTCTGTCCCAAAAAAAACCCACACTGTAAATAAGTTTTAATATATTTTATTGCCCTTCTTAAAGAAAGTAAAAAAACAGAAACATAAAAAAAAAAGCTGCAGTATCCCTTTTTTCATGGGTGTGTGCGTGAGTGTGTGTAAATACAGTCCGTTTTGTGCAAAGTGCGGTGTTGATTTTTAGAGTTTGTAGCTCAGGCAAGCAAGATTTTTGTGTGTTGATGTTGCAGCGATCTCAACGTGCATTCAAGCCATCTGTCATCCATACTCCCACCTTGCAAAATAAATGAATAACAACGGGACAGCTGCAACCAAAATACGCCTAACTATACTCCTAACTAATACTCCTTCCTGTTGATCGTCACACGTCCTGCCTCTTCTCAGTTTGAGGGGAGAGTCGTACAAGTAAAGGAGGTTGACAACATTGCAAAAACAGGCTAGTTAGTGAATGCTTTCAGTTCAAATGCAAATGAGCTCATTCCCCCTCAAAATCACTGTGGACTGTCCCCTGCAGGACAATGCAGCTTGAATGCACTTTGTTTTCTGCGCCTCTTACAAGAGAAGTCCGTTCCAGGCAAGTTTAAACTGAAGAATGGTGCTATCAGTCATTTTTGCCAATTCCACGGTGAACCCCTAGTTTGTATTGTACACATGCGATTGTGTAGCCAAAGGCCTTCTTTTTTTTGGGCCACAAAGAGTTTCATGTGTTCCTCATGTAGCAGCCATATTGTTGTGATGTCAGACTTGATGTCATAAGGATGGGACATTAGTACAGAGGGGGAACGAGCGGCATTACCTGCATCAGGTCATCTGGCCTTCCTCTGTGGCTCCACCAAAGGATTGTTGCCCCCTCCCCTGTTTTGTCTATGTGGGGGGTGGGGGTGGGGGGGGGCTGTCACCAACACACAAATTGCATCATCGATGGATTGTGTTTCTTTATTGGTCCTTCAAAAACCGACACTGGGAAGGAAGCATCATAAATCACCACCATGATTGTCGAGCTTCTGTTGAGACTCTGGTTTACAGATGAACAGATGAGACAATCCCACCGGTTCACGCTCAAAGAGGAGGTGATATTGAGGGTGAGACTGACTGAACACAGACACAAAAGGGGCCAGCGGGTCCTGGAACTCAATCATACAATCAAAAAAAAAAAAATCCCATCTGGAAAAAGGGGAACGTCTTTTTTTTTTTTTTTAGAATGTACTTTATATGTTGTGACGTGGTGAAATCATTTTCAGCTCGTACGTTTTGGAACAGACGATCTGCAGCCGGCGCTGTTAGCTGCTGAGGACTGCAGCAGTAGAGAAAAAAGGATACTGTAGCGTGAACTCCAAACCAACAATGTTGCACTGACAAATATATTGAAGAGGTCTATGTGTTTATAGTGATCATTTGCAAAGAAAAAGCTTTAAAAAAAGAAAAAAAAAACCTAGTTCCATCTTTTTTATACCTGATTTCAGATGATCTAACATGAATCTGAGATGTAAAAAAAAAAACCACAACTATTGAAATGTTTTCATTTTCAGAATGATGGGACATTTTGTTCAACAGTAATGTTCCTTTCCAAACATGTACCATACTGACGCATCATTTTATACTGTAATATGAATTTTGTGCCGATTCCTTTTTGCTTTTTGTTACACAAACGAGAAAATAAGACTTATTTTCAATACTGCTTCTGTTTTTTGCTGTTGTAGAGGGGAAAAAATAAACAGCAAAGGCCTTAAATCCAACTGGGTACATCTGTGTTGTATTAGACTTTAACTTTGTTTTTTTCTTCACTCCTTTATTACTTTCATGGTAGCAGGCGGTCTGGTTAAGAGCTGGTTTTTCTATCCGACCATTGCACCGAGGATGCAGTGTAACAAAAATCATCAAAACTTTCTTTCTCTCCAAAGATACAATAAAACAGCTTCATCTGAAATAAAGGTCATTTTCTGGGTTGTTTTATTAGCTGATGTGTTTTTGTCCAGTTAGTTTTTTTTAAATTCATTTAAAGTTCTAATCTGCAAAAAGTGGATATCTATGTCCAGATGGATGCATCCATAGAAGATTTTTAGAAGAAGAAAAAAAACACTTCAAAAGACCAAAATTACAGCTGGAGGGGACAGACCCCTAATGACAAGCTGATGTCCTCTGTACTGTACTGCTTTATGGGTTTGGGATTTCTACATGTAGTCCTTTTTGTCTATATTTACAAATTTATCAAATGTACAGTGAAGAAAATAAGTATTTGATCCCTATGCAATTTTTGGAAATGTGCCCACCTAAAAAGAAATTGACAGTCTGTCATTCTAATGGTAGATTCATTTGAACAGTGAGAGACACAAAATCCACTTTCGAGGATTTTTAGATTTTCTTTTGGATTTCATTGAGGGGAAATAGATATTTGATCCCCCTATAGTAACCCTTAGGACTACTGGTTCACACAGACTGGTTAGAGTCTCTGCATTAACCCGTGACCTGAATTGAAGACAGCTGTTTGAACTGATCACCTGTAGAAAAGACACCTGTCCACAAAATCAGTCAGACTCCAAACTCGCCAACGTGGAAAAGACCAAAGTGCTTTCAGTGGATTAAAGGAGAAAATTGTAGATCTGCACAAGACTAGAATACACTACAAAACCATCAGCAAGAAGCTGAGGGTTAAAAGGTCAACTGTTGGTACTATTGTCCCAAAATACAAGAACATGAGCATCAGTCCACCTTTAGGTCTGGGGCTCCAACCAAAATTTCACCTGGTGGGGTTTCAATGATAATGAGAAGAGTGAGAAATCGGCCTAAAACAACACGGCAGGAATAAGTTGATGATCTCAAAGCAGCTGGGACCACAGTCACCAAGAAAATCATTGGTACTACTTTACATTGTATTGGTGTAACCCTTGTGCTATCCTAGGCACTTTAACATTGGGAGTTGGGTCATCTAGACCCACTAGACAGTGCTCTGAACCTTTTTTCTTCAATGATTTGTGATCTTCACTGGTGTCCATGGATTACATGAAATCTTTTCACTTTTATCCACCTTTGTCATGGTAGGGAGAACACGTCAATGTAAGGGTGGGGTCATCTAAGATAGCACAAGGGTTAATATCTTGCAGTGATCGCAGAGTACTCCTGGTTAAGATGGCACATGTGCAGGCCCGCCTGGTTTTTGTTAGTAACCACCTTTAGACTGATTGGGAGAAGGTGCTGTGATCAGATGAGACCAAAACTGAGCTCTTTGGCATCAATTCAACCCGTCGGGTTTGGAGAAAGAGAAATGCTGCCTATGACCCCAAGAACACCATTCCCACTGTCAAGCACGGAGGTGGAAACATTATGCTTTGGGGGTGTTTTTCTGCACAGGACTACTTCACCACGTGAATGGCGGATGGACGGAACCATGAACCCTCAAATCCTGAATGAGAACCTCCCTCCTTAAGCCAGGAGGATTAAAAATCCATCCTATAGAAAACCTACGGAGAGAGCTGAAGCAACAGCCACAAAATTTGAATGATTTAGAAGTCATTTGCATTGGTGAAATTTGCTCAAAGGCAACATAAGAACAGAGAGCTTAAGAAACAATGTAGTCACGGCAGACAACTTTTTTCAATTATAGCAGATTTTTTGATGTGTGTGACTATTTTTCCTTTTTGTTATTAATCCCTGCTTGAGATCTTGAGGTCAACACAATCGGCTGCATCATGGATGAAGATACCAGCAGGAACACTCTAACAACAATACGGTCTATAAAAAATACTTGTAAATACATGTGAGCACTTTATTTAAAGTTTCCACATAGAACAGAAATGGCTAACAACAAAGAAGGATTAGCCATTATTAGGTAGCAGACAAAATCTGTTGATGGCACAGTCAATGTCATTGGCAGCCTCCCTTCCCTCCAGAAGAGACGTAGAAATGATCAACACTTGCACCAAAAGACACTAAGTAACTTTAAGCTTTCAGGTTCCTTAAGTAAACAAGTAACTTGAGCAATTTTTATCTTTGTTTCTTCAATTTATTTATAGTCTTCCTATTATGAACTGCTTCTTTTGCACATATACGGTAAACATTGGGGAATGTGTTGTTTATTTGTTTATTTATTTTAATTTCTCCTAAATCTGAATATGACGGGCAAAATTTTAAATTTTAATCCTTGGGGCAGTAACTTCAACTTGACAATGCAGTTCTTATGTTGGCCACAAGGTGGCTCCAGCTTTTTGAGGAATGTCAGAGTCCCACAGCAGGACCTCATGGTCACAGTCTCTAAAAACAGACTAAACACTGAAATTATACTATGATAATGATCTAAAGTGTGTCTAAAAGTCCTTCATTTAATAAACTAGGATGTATTGACATCTTTCTGCGTTCATAACAGTGAGACATTTTGTGGTGATGAAAACATAAAAAACAGAAAAAAAGTTTAAATCCAATCAATTAAAGCCAAACTCCAATAAAAAAGATTATTATCTTGTTATTTAAATCTTTCTGAATCAGATTTTCATTTTGGCTAATAAGGCATAATTAAAAAAACACTGGGAATGCTTTGAAAATAGATCTAAAGATGATCCGTGTGGGACTTTAAAGCTTTCTACACTTAAATTGTTAAGCCTTTTTTTTAGAAAATCAGAGTGTGTTCATGGCTCTTATTAGTGTAGTCGAAGCAAACAAAGAGTTTCAACAAATTCAACATCTAAGTAGTTTAGATTATTTTTTATTTACAGCAGGTTCATTGAACCACTAATACTAAAAGGATTTTAAACCAGAGCAGGCCAGGGATATAAAAAGCTGGACTCCCTTTTATAGCACTCTGCAAATAAACAGGAGCGAATGAACCTCTGGTCCTCTGCGTTTGTTTTTTCCCCACATTTTTGCCATTCCAGCCCTCGGCTGAAGCTGTAACAACTTTCCACCTAAATTTAAACAAACAGGTCTTGTAGATTTGATTATTTAGACTGAAACTGATCCAGTATGACCAGATTAATTTAAAGAATTAAGCTATTTATTTAGGTCCTTTCCAGATGAGTTTACAGTTTCAGAAGATGTTGTGCTCCGGTACAACATCTTCTGATTCACATTTTTTTTTTTTTTAGCTGGCTAAAATGTTTGCAGTCTTCTATAGGCTGGTATGGGTTAATAGAGCTTTTGCTGCTGTCAAGACGACAATAAATCTAAACTAACGGACTTCATTGGTCACATCCTAATGACTTCATATAGAGCAAGGATCTATACATTACTTGATAGTATTTTCACAAAGATTTAAATCTACAAAATCCATACATACATGTTTAAACGTTTTTTTTTAGCTTTATATTTCTTTTACCATTATGTGTTAACCGTACATTCAAATTTTCACAATTAATTTGTATGTAATTTGAAAAAAGACTTGGGTTAGAATTGGTTTGCTGTTCAAACAGTAAAGTCAGTCATCTTTTTTTTTCTAAAGTTTTTTTGTTCTCCACATGTTTTTCTGATGTTTGTTCACTCTTTTGTGCTTCTAATAAAAGTTGTCATATTACGTTTAGCTGGATTTAGAGAAGTGTACCTCACAGCACTTAAATGTGTGATAACAAAAAGGGGATTCATGACAAATGCCTTTCTAGGGGCAGATATTGCATTTTACTTTCAGGAAGCAAGTGTCTGAAACTAAATGAGTTACTTTTAGAACTAGGGGGTGAAACAACATCTCTGCTGCTGAGGCTTGCTCTGCCTTTAAGCACGCAACCAAAGTTTGCTCAAAAAGAGGCAGAGACAGCGTGACGCGGTCAAGTCTGGTTGAATAATACGCTCTCTGCCTTTTTTCTCTCCTTGTTTTGGAGTAATACAGAAATCCCATGGCCATTTTTCAAGTCCAAGCATAATAACGACAAGTTAATACAATTGTTTCTATCACAGCTATTGTTACTTTTATTTAAAAAAAGGTTCTTCACCTTCTGCATTTTATTCAACTATGTCACATCCTGCTGATGTGGAGTTCTTATTAAGGTTTCAGAGAGGTTTGGTTATTTCTAAGGAAATCCGAAAGCATTACTGATTGAAATTCATTGATCCTCTGAAAACCAGCATTTGCTTTTTAGTTCCAGGTTTCAGCATTTGTTGAATGGCTTGCTTCCTGGCCTCATCTAACTTTCGACCTTTTGCTGTAGGGGTGTGTCCTAAATACTTTACACTACTCTGCCATAATTGTAGTTTTTGTTTTGAGGCTAAGGCCGAATCCAAATGGCTTCCCTATGCCTATGGCTTCGCCCTGTCCCTGCATTTGTCCGTCCAAGTGGAGAGATATGGAAAAAAAATGGTGTCTTCAAATATGGACGTTACTAACGCTTGATGAAGCAATCAACAGTTGCCGGTCAATTACATGACATGTAACTGCAGCGCTCAGAAAATACATCACAACATTGGTTTTATACATTTAAAAAGTCATGCAAAAACCAAAACCTCAATACTTACATTTAAGTGTAAACTTTTGGGCTTCTGAGCACACTTAGAAGAAGAAATGTGTTGCTCCTCTAAGCCACAGTGTGACATGGATTACCCTACCAGCGGAGGGATAGCAGCAGTCACTACGACAACTTCTTAACACTTTCTAACAGCATTACAGTTTCAAATGCTCCTACATTGGAGCAATAGGGAAGAGCCGGAGAAGTAGGGAAGGAAGCATTTCGGATTTGGCCTATATGTCCTTTGAAACAGACTGGCAACCTGTGCAAGGTGTACCCACATTTGGGTTGGCTCCAGAAACTCCATGACCCCGAAAGGGATTCAGTAGATAAAGAAGATGGATGGTTGGACTTTATGTCCTCTGTGACTGACTGGTGACCTGTCCGAGGTGTACCCGCCTTTGCCCAACAGTAGCCGAAATAGGCTCTAACAACCTTATGACCCTGAAAGGGATTGAGCAGGTTCAGAAAATGGATGGATGGATGGACTTAGAGTCTTTTTTATGCCAGGTGTTTTAACATCGCAATCTGATCTGATTTACTTTTAGATGCAAGTAAAATACTGTATTATCTACATAGGCTAATATGTGACCTTTACCTGGCAGATCAGAGGTTGACTAACTGGCCAAGCTTCGCCATTCCACTGGTTATGTCTCTTATATGAAACTCAGTCTATTATCAGTAAACCTGTATGATGGGTTGATTCCTATTACCATGGGGATTTGAAACTTTAATCATAGAATAAGCTAAGGCTAAATCTGGTCCAAATTCCCATTTGGGGTTCCTGCCAGATGTTTATTGAAATAAGTTGATTGTTTTCTCAACCTGTATGCAGACTGCCTGGACTCTGGTTATAGATACAGGCTGGGGTTATGGAGTTAGACCAGAAACTTCTGGATATCCTCTTTATGATGTAGTTAGGCTTTGTATTGTGGAGGTCCTCCTTCTACAGACCCATGGGGCTTTCACTACACTGTCGATAGACTTTTAGCACTGACCATTTCCTTCTCCCTCAGATTGGAGATGTAAGGAATCAGGCTTGAAGTACCAAAAATGTCGAGACTAAAACAAAAAACAGACAACACGGTTTTTGAGCCCTTTTTACTTTCAAGGAGAGAAGTTCACATAATCTTGAGCAATCTAACTTCTCTTAAGTACAGAGGAGTCATCATGTGATAATTAGAGCCAGTGCAGATGCTAGACTAAAAATTACACTATAGTTTTTCTTCTTATTGTTTGTTCAAATTGTCACGCGGAACTACCTCCAGAGTTTACAGAGAATGATCAGAAAAAGAGAAAATATCCAGTGATCGGCAGTTCTGTGGGCAGAAATACCTGATTGATGTCAGAGGAGAATTGCCAGACTGGTCCTAGCTGATAGAAAGGCAACAGGAACTCAAATAACCATTGGTTACAACCGAGGTCTGCAGAACAACATCTCTGAACGCATAACACGCCCAACCATGAGGCAGATGGGCTGCAGCAGCAGAAGACCACCCTGGGTACCACTCCAGTCAGCTAAAAACAGGAAACTGAGGCTACAATTCACACAACCTCAGCAAAATTGGACAATAGAAGATTGGAAAAAAAGTTGCCTAGTCACCATTTCTGCAGCAACATTTGGATGGTAGGGTCAGAATTTGGCATCAACAACCTGGATCCATCCTGCCTCATATCAGGGTGGTGCTGGTGGTGTAATGGTGCGGAAGATGTTTTCTTGGCACACTTTGAGTTCCTTAGTACCAATTGAGCATGGTTCCAACTCCACAGTCTATCTGAGTAGTGCTGCTGACCATGTCCATCCCTTTATCCCTTGTGCTATCATAGGCACTTTAACATTAGGAGTTGGGTCATCTAGACCCAGTAGACAGTGCTTTGAACCAATTTTCTTCAGTGATTTGTGAACCTCACGGAAGTCCATGGATTACATGAAATCTTTCCACCTTTATCCACCTTTTTCATGGTAGGAATAACACATCAATGTAAGGTCGGGGTCATCTAAGATAGCACAAGGGTTAAGACCACAGTGTACCATCTCCTGATGGCTAATTCCAGCAGAATAAGGCACCATGTCATAAAGCTGGAATAATCTGACTGGTTTCTTGAACATGACAATGAGGTCACTGGACTCAAATGACCTCCACAGTCACCAGATCTTAACCCAATAGAGCACCTTGATGTGGGGGAACGGGACATTAGTATCGTGGATGTCCAGCCGACAAATATGCAGCAACTGTGTGATGCTGTCATGTCGATATGAATCAAATTCCCTGAGGAATTCTTCCAGTACTTTGTTGAATCTATGCCACCAAGGACTAAGGTAGTTCTGAAGCAAAAAGGGGTCCAACCTGGTACTAGCAAGGTGTATCTAAAGTGGCCAGAGAGTGTATTTTTCGATTCTAGCGAAAATGTAAATAATTGTTTAGATGTAGAGATCACATTATGTTTATTTCGTAATACATTTCAGTTATAATAAAAATAAACATGTTATCAGCGAATTCTACAGTTTTTGGTAATACTTTAAATAGTAGAGAAAAATCATGAATGTCAAAGTAGGGCTCTTAAAAAAGGGTTATATTGTGGTCCATACCAAAGGTGATATACCAACATTATTAAACATTCGAGCCACTACCAGAAAAATAACTTTGCTCTATAATTTAAACAAATCTGGCAGAGTTTATTGTTTAGACTAAACCTCAAATAAACCAAATGAAATTAAATGATGAAAGTGTTTATTTAGGTTATTTCCCATGAGTTTACATGTAGATATATATGGGTATGACTGACTGATGCAGCGCGAGAGCATGACGCAGGCGTGCCAGCAGCATCTGTATAAATAGGCAATTATTTGAGTGGGGGTGCGTAACGATGACGTACACTCAAGGCTGAGATTTAAGTTGGCAAAAATAAAACAAACCAACCACCCTTCAAAATAAAACAAAGGCTCAGTTTAGGTTATTTGAAGAACGCCAGATTTGTCGCTAAGATAAAAAATATTATCACTTAGTCGATTATCTCGAAAATTCTTTTAAGTGATAATACATTTGTCATCTGAAAATAACTTTATTTCAACTTTTACCTTATTGGTGGGAAAAAATGGCTTTTATTTTTAAAGGAAAGGGCAGGAAGTTGCAATGGTAGTGAGCTTCGCTAAAAGACAGCAAAGGAAAGCGGGGGTTACTTACTTCTCGGCTTTGCCCGATTGAGGCTGACGATAGGAGAGCCTCACTTCCACGCTAGAGAGGGGAGCCGTGTCTCTTGGAGTTTTTAGGCACTTGATACTTCACATCCTATAGAAAATTTTCTCAAAGGAAAGTTGATGGGAATGAGCGGCAGGAAAGGTCTTCTTTGAGTTGACAGAGAGAGTGGCCCCCGGTGCCAACAGGGCAGATAGTTGCTGCTCTCGCCGCGAGCTGGACGAGGGTTAGCTTACTGCATGTTGCCTCGGATATAAACATCACTGCGGCAAGGTAAGCTGACAAAAATACTTTAATATTTTTTCTTTATTTTGGTACAACCTTAATTTATTTTTCCAAGTTTTTTTGTGTCTGTATATTATAAATCTTTATATGTATATATATCCACGCCAATTTTAATACCAGCTTAGAATTTTCTTTTTAACTCAATTTTGTCTTCCCCCCGTGGCTTAGACAAAATGCTTTCGCCCAGGTTTGTTTTACCTCAGTTTTTATACATCAAATTTCAAAATAAGAGTTTTAGAAAATGACTAGAAATTTTGTTAAAATTAAACTTGAAAAATCTGGGTTAAAAATAATTATATTGCCAACATTATATTCTTTTTCTGGTATTGTAGGGCCTATTTATTTGGCCTATTCCAATGCAACAGGCTCTGCATGTCTACTTTAAAGGGAAAACCAACATGTAAAGCTAATCAATTAGGCAAGACATGAGGTTGACACCCAGGGGAACAGAGCTGTTATAAAAAAAGAAATAAAACAATGATTTTATTTTTTGGTCTTACTTTCAGAGGAATTAAAGTTTCTGCAATTAGCTGCCAGAACACAGAACTTTGTGCATAGCTTCAGTCTGGCAACGGAATACACTAGAGAGATGTGAGACTGCATGTAGAGCTTTACTGAATAGAGCTTGCTGCTCTTGCAGTTCAGGACTGACGGTCTGCACAGTTTTCCATTGATTGAATCAACCAGACCCCCACCATTTGATCTGAGGAGGAGCAACGGGATCAACGCCCTGAAAAGAGCTCAGTTTGCTGACTTTACAGATGAAGAGACGAGGTTTCATCAGGAAAATTGAAGCAGGAAGGGTAGAGACAACGAGGGGGGTCAAGGGGAGATAAAGATGTGTGTGTGTGTGTGTGGGGGGGGGGGGGGGGTATGAAAGAGAGAGGGGGGGGGGGGGTTAGCTAATTGTGGAGAAGGATAAATGTAGGACAGTAGGGGAGTTGAAAGTCTGAAGCTGAAACAGTGGCTACCAGCTGAATGAATGTGGCCACAGGACCCCCCCCCCACACACCCACACACATCCCCCAGGGGAGCAGCTGCTACTGCAGAAGCCAGGTCCCACCTGATTTATGAGGCTATTTATTCAACACAGAGCCACGCCCAAGCCGTTTCTATCTCATAAGAAATCAAACGTAAAAGTGGGATTTTTCTATGCCGCCAAATTTCTGTCCTCCCCTTTCTGCTCTTCAGACATTTGTTTTACAAGCGGTCTTTAATGGGTGTTTTTGACACTCAAGAGGCAAAATGTCAATACTGCAAGAAAAAATACTTCATACGGTCGTACAGGCTTCACCGAAGCTTGATAGTGGCCCACATACAATAACTCACAGAGAAAAATTAACAGTTAAGAACAGAAACACAGTTGAGCTGGCAATGCTTTTGGGGTTAACTAGTAGGCAAGATTTATGCTAACAGACAGAAACTTGATTCAATTTTTTTTTTGGTCATGTCAGCTAGTGCTCTTATACGTCAAATTGTTGCTGCAAGAGTGAAAACGGTTAATGTGCTGTTCTTTTCTTGTTGTGACTGCCATTCTTTTTTTTTTAATCCTTCAAAGCTACCTGTGCACTGGATAACCTGGAAAACATGTGGCCAAGTGGTCACTTCCAATAAAAGGTCTATGTAAACATGCGTAAATGTGAGTTTCCATCTTCCACATTCAAAACTCGCGTTCGCGTGTAGCTTTGCAAGCTGTTGTGACCGTTTTCAGCCTCTACGTACAAAACACACGTGTTGCCAGGTTAATTAGGTTGAACTTTGACCACTCCGGTTTGGTAGTGATGTATGGAGCAGGGGGTGAAACTCATCGTTTCCAACGTAGCTGGTTTTTCTGCTGAATCCAAACAGGGCGGCAAGCCTGAGGACGTCTGTTTGTTTTTGAAGTAAAGATAAACCAAGACCACTCTCTTGACGTGATGGTAATCCATATCAGACATTGCAGGTATGCTAGCAATGAACCGAACCGTTTCTGTGTTCAATTTGCCAGATTTTAACATTTTGCACGAACCCTTTTCCAACTGTAGGAGGGAGATGTGTACAAGAAAATAGTAGAAAAAGAAGAAGAAGCCCCTCCCTGCTTGTCTGGTGTGAACACTATGGACTAAACACGTGTGGTTTCTTGAACACGTATGAAAGGCCATGTATCAACTGTGGTCTTATAACAGTTAGACAGTTTAAGCCCCCCCAATAGCTTGTCCCAAAGCCAATTTGTCTACATTCTTCTCCTTCTGAGCAAGTTTTGTCGGTGCCTCTTGCTTCCCAAACGAGCCTCTGAGGTCAGGTCCTGCTCAGAAAGCGAAGCCGAACGTGCCATGTTGGCCATAAATAGATTCAGTACAGATTTAGCTTAACCACTGGGCAGACTTCCCCTCCCACTTACAGCAGAGCTGATGATGGAGACATTAACTTTGTAGAAATGAAAACTGGGAGGGGTAACAAACATGGATTCCTTACCAGCTTCTGTTTTGAGATAAGAAGCTGGTAGATAAGAGATTGTTGGGAGGTGACAGGAAGTGAGTCCAGAGTCTTAAGTTTGTCAAGAAACAAATGGTTTCAAACTGGACACTGCCTTGGAATTCTTCCTTTAGAGTTAGGACTGTGACATGACTTAATCTGTCAAAACATTTTTATCTAAATACCTGTTTTCACATGCATTTTTTTTAAATAGTTTTTTTTTTTTTACATCCAAGTAGCTTCTTCGGTGCCATCAGCTGAATGGTAATACTGACTGTTTTTGCTTACTGCATCAGAGGTGTGGCTGAAAAGTGAGTAGGTACAAAAGTCAACAATCTGGTTGGGGTCTTGATGTAGATCAGAGGGGGTAGTTAATTCTTTCTTTGGCAGGTGTGAATGGGACCCTGGTATCCTTGGCAAAAAGCTCAAAACAGAGGTTAGGAGTTAAACCATAGACAGCATATCACAGGACAAAGCAGCTGTGATGTCATTAATAGAAAAAGCCTTACCTCTGGCTCCAGTGAAAGGAAGCCAATTCAGTCGCCATTTTCCCGTGATAGCCTCAGTTGACATGGATTGGTTCCAGTTGGTTTGAGTCACATTTCTTGGGCAACTGCTGTCACCAATCATAAAAAGCTTGTTCGAAGTCCACACACCTCCCAATGAAAGTGAGCTTAGGAAAATCTGTCAAATGTTCAAGGTGGGGGGCAAGCGGGCACCACAGGCATTTGATTAAACCCCTCCTGAAAAAGAGCGGTCTTGATCCCACTGTACTGAATAATTACAGACCTATCTCTAATCTGCCATTTTTAGGAAAAGTCCTTGAAAAAGTTGTCTACCAACAGCTCACTGACTTTCTCTTATTAAACAATTCGTTTGATGTTTTCCAGTCAGGTTTTAGACCCCATCATAGCACAGAAACTGCTCTTATCAAGGTAACCAATGACATCCGCCTGAACACTGATGATGGAAAAGTCACTGTCTTAATCCTGCTAGACCTGAGCGCTGCCTTTGATACTGTTGATCATGGGATCCTTTTGCACAGACTCCAAGACTGGGTTGGCATCTCTGGATCTGCCCTAAGTTGGCTCAAGTCTTATCTGGAAGACAGGAAATATTTTGTTGAAATTGGGAGTTGTGTCTCAGACTACATGGGCTTGAATTCAATTCAATTCAATTCAATTCAATTCAATTCAATTTTATTTGTATAGCCCAAAATCACAACAACAGTCGTCTCGATGGGCTTCGAAGTAAAACATGAAATCAAAAGGATCACGAATACAAAGAGTTCAATAGAAAAATACTAAAATGAACTAACAAACTGACTAAGCTATACTGGCATCCCTGCCCTTAGACCCCCCTTCGCGGTAAGGAAAAACTCCCAAAAAAACCGGATTCCGGAAAAAACGAAGAAACCTCAGAGGTGCCCACATGAAGGAGGGATCCTCCCCCAGGACGGACAGGCGATTTACCAGAACTCTTAGAGAAGAATTAACTTATCTAAATCTACAACTACATATATAAAAGTCCAGCAGACGAGCTTCATCCAGCCGTGGTTGTGGGGACAGTCAAAGGCGCGAGTCGAGCCGGAGACAGGAACCACAGCCAGGTGTAGGAGCAGGAGCAGAGACGAGGTACTCGGTCAGGTACAGAGCAGAGACGAGCCAGAGATGATCCAGAGGCAGGATCCACAGCCAGGTGTAGGAGCAGGAGCAAAGGCGAGGTAAACGGTCAGGAACTGGAGCACGGATGAGCCATCTGGAGTCTGGAAGCACTCCCACTCCCCAGGAGGGGAGAGGAAAAGAGGGACAATACATGAATCGCACTGCACCAAACAGAGGCATGGAGAACTAAATGATAAATTATGATCAAGAATAGAGGAGAGGAAGGGTAGAAGTAAAAAAGGAAAGAGGACAGAACCCCAGTGCACCATAGTTACCCCAGCTTCAACTTCTAGCAGCCTTTTAAAAGAAATAGTTATTATTAAGTTTAATTTAAACAAACTAACATTAAGTTAAATAATCTCTGAATACTAGCTAGTCTGACAATAAGCCTGTCCAAAGAGGAATGTTTTCAGTCTAGCTTTGAATGTAGAAACTGAGTCGGCCTCTCTTACATGAGCTGGGAGTTTATTCCATAAGACAGGGGCTTGGTGGCTAAACGCTCTACCTCCAACCGTACTTTTACTAATTCTAGGAACCACAAGCAGTCCTGCATTTTGCGAGCGAAGTGTTCTGATTGGTTGGTAAGGGACTATGAGGTCCTTAATATAGGACGGGGCCATTCCATGTAAGGCCTTATAGGTTAACAGGAGGATCTTGAACTTAATTCTAGAATCAACTGGGAGCCAATGGAGCGAAACTAACACAGGAGTGATGTGATCTCTTCTGCTGGTTCCAGCTAACAATCTAGCACAGAGGTGGGCACTGAGGGCCGCATTCCTGCATGTTTTCCAGCATACCCTGCTCTGGCGTGTTCTAATTGGCTGGACACACCTGAACCAGGTAATCAGCCATGAGTAGGGCAAGATTATTGGCTGGACACACCTGAACCAGGTAATCAGCCATGAGTAGGGCAAGACTATCTGGAAATCATGCAGACACACCGGCCCTCGAGGCCTGGAATTGCCCACCCCTGATCTAGCAGCTGCGTTCTGAACAAGCTGGAGACTTCTTAAGGAACTCTTAGGACACGCTGCTAACAAGGAGTTACAGTAATCCAGCCTCGACGTAACAAATGCATGGATGAGTTTTTCAGCATCACTCTTAGAAAGTATATTTCTGATCTTAGCAATATTCCGCAGGTGAAAAAAGGCAGTTCTACATGCCTGAGATATGTGAGCCTTAAATGATAAATCCTGGTCAAGTAAAACCCCAAGGTTTCTAACTGTGGAATTGGGGGCTATACTTATACCATCCAGGGAGACTATCTGAGCAGACAGAGCATCTCTGAGGTTTTTAGGACCAAGTATAATGACCTCAGTTTTTTCTGGGTTCAAGAGGAGGTAATTAATTGTCATCCAGGTCTTGATGTCACTGATGCAGGCGTTCAGTTTCTCTATCTGGTCATTCTGGTCAGGCTTCATGGATAAATACAACTGCGTATCGTCGGCATAACAATGAAAATTAATGCTGTGTTTCCTGATTATGTTTCCTAGGGGTAACATATAAAGCGTAAACAGGATCGGTCCTGTTTACGCTTTGTGGTGTGCCCCAGGGATCGATCCTGGGACCCCTTCTGTTCAACCTCTACATGCTGCCACTAGGGCAGTTAATACGCAGTAATAACATTTCTTATCACAACTATGCAGATGATACTCAGATCTATGTGTCACTGACAACAGGTGAATATGGGCCAGTGGATTCACTCAACCACTGCCTCCAACAGATCAGCGCGTGGATGCAGGACAACTTTCTCCAGCTAAACTCAGACAAGACCGAAGTTATTGTTTTTGGCCCACAGAAACAAAGAGAAATTGTCAGCAGCTACCTTCATTCTCTGTCTCTTAAACCCTCAAATCAAGTCAGAAATCTAGGGGTAATCATGGACTCTGACCTGAACTTTAACAGCCATATCAAGTCAGTAACATCAGCGGCATTTTACCACCTGAAAAACATTGCCAAAATCAAAAACATAATCTCAAAGCGAGACCTGGAGATACTTATCCATGCATTTGTCTCCAGTAGGTTAGACTACTGTAACGGCCTGCTCACCGGCCTCTCCAAACGAGCTGTAAAACAGCTTCAGTACATCCAGAATGCTGCTGCTCGAGTCCTGACCAAAACCAGGAAGTATGATCACATTAGTCCTGTGCTCAGGTCTTTGCACTGGCTCCCTGTACCTCAAAGAATAGACTTCAAAGCAGCTCTGCTTGTGTACAAGTCTCTCCATGGCCACGCACCAAAATACATCTCTGACATGTTAGTGCCATATGAACCATCTCGTACTCTGAGGACCTCAGGGGCCGGCCTCCTGTTGATACCCAGAGTCAGAACTAAACAAGGGGAATCAGCGTTTCAATATTCTGCAGCTAAGATCTGGAACAGCCTCCCTGAAGGCGTAAGACAGGCCTCTTCTGTGTTCATGTTCAAATCTAGACTTAAAACATTTCTGTTTAGCCGTGTATATGACTGAAAGGTCCTATCTGCACTTTTCTTTCCTTCCTTTCTTTTTAAATCTTTTTTTTTCTTCTTTTCTTTTAAAGTAAATTTTATGTTGATTATTTCTATGATGTATTGTGATTTTAATGCATTTTTCTGTTTTGTGAAGCACCTTGAATTACTTTGTGTACGAATTGTGCTATACAAATAAACTTGCCTTGCCTTGCCTTGCCTTGATTGGTCAGTTTATAACTTGAATAACTTGTGACAAAGAAAATGTATCATTAAAAAAAATTAAGATTAGCAAGAAGATAAGAGAAAAGTATCAGAGCAAGAATGGTTATTCTGACCAATAGAATGACTAAGTAATAGGTTTTGATGTATTTATAGAAGTCTATGGGATTTTGGCTTCTTGGAAGCAGCGGGTACTTGTACTTGGAATGCGAGGGGGGAGGGGTCACGCTGTCCAGTAATATACTGTATGTGTTCTGTAACAGAAGCCTATAGCCCATTTGCTTTGCAGCTAGGACATGGTGAAAAGGCATGTGAAACATTGGTGAATAGGGTGCAGTTCTTGTGGGCCACAGCAATGTTTGAATAATATCAAATTGATGATGATCCTTTAGAAAACTCTTGAGTTTGGAGCACATGCAACCATGCTTTGGCTATTTTCTTGAACTCTAAAATTCATCCTGAAATGTTTCTGCATGGTGGTAATACTAATATTAATCTTTTTTATTACTAAATGGATTGTCTCACAAAAGCACAGGGTCATAGGGGACAACCATTGACTGTATCTGAGAACTGGATCAAGTAAGTATGATGTCACATAAGAAAGGAATTGCTTCCGGTTTCAATGAAATTAAGTAAATTCAGTTGCCTTTTTTGCAATGCGGACCTCGCGTTTGTAAGCAATGATTTATCTGAGTCAACATTTCTATGGCAACCAGTGTTGCCAAACAGGGTTGAGCTTGTTGGAGGTTCACACCCCTACCGCTTGAAAGCAGGCTCAGGAGAATCTGTTTGTCAAATGTGTTGTACGTTTTACATACGACCACATACTTTTATTGAGGCATATGATTGGTCAGTTTAGAACTTGAATAACTCACACTACAGAACTAAAGAACATGTTCAAAAAGGTTATCAGATCAAGAATGGTTAACCTGACCAATAAAATGACTGAGTAAATACTGTTTAAATCCCAGTAGAAGTCTGTGCGATTTTATCTCCTTTGAACCAGCAGGTACTTCCAATTTGAAAAGCGAGGAGGGAGGGATCACTCAGTCCAGTTCTCATATACAGTCAGGAGGGCCAACGCTAATTTGTATCTGTCATGGCGAGGGAATTTTTTTAGACCCCTTTTCAACGATTTTAGGACCAGCAGTTGGGCTTACAAGGGATTGATATATTCACAATTGTATTGTAAATCCCCCTTAAGGATTTACTGCAAGGCTCATTTATAGGGGTGTTAGAAAAAATCGATTTGGCGATATATCGCAACAGTTCATTTGCTCTACTCTGCACAAAACAACAGGAAGACCTCAGCTAGAGGCAGTTTTTTTTTTAGTTTTTACTTTGGATGGGTACCGAACCTTAACTTAGTGCCATGTTGCTGCCAGCAGCATATAGAAATGCGGCTTGCGGTGCTTTTTAGTGGCCTCAGATAAGAACGAGTGAAGCACTGCAGCTGCCCAGTCGCTAATGCATGGAGCACCAGGCAAATGCTATCGGCAAAGCGGACTAAAGTTCTGCAGAACCTCACAGCAATAGATTCTAGTTTAGCGGCCTGATGGATCAGCGTTGTGTGTACAACTCTCTGAAAAAAGGCCGACATCGTGGCGATTTGCATGTGAGAAAGTGTGCCTGCAGCAGTGATATAGACAAAAGCATCTTAGCTACATTAAAGCGCTCTCCTTCACCCTGTCATGCTGCCTCATCATCACACCTTATTGTTTCTGGAAAGAATTAGTGCCCCCCCCCCCCCCCCCCCCTTTATTTCTGAAGCACCATTCAGGCTCCTGAACCGTTTAAAAAAAAATCTCAGAGTTTATTTTTTTACATTCGATTTCCGATTTTTTTTCTTTTTTCTCCCCCCCTACTTAAGGAAAGCAATAAGTACAAACGGCAGACAACTTAAAGCAACATTTGCTTTGATTTAATCAAACGCAAGACAAATGTAGCCCCTATTTCTGGGATGAATAATAAATAAATGAACACACTCTTTGAATCAAAGTCCCAGCAGTGTTTTAAGTCACACTTTGTAGTCTAGACCAAAAGGAGACAAACATTCACCTTGAGAGTAGCACCATTTCCTAAAGGATTAACAATACAGCTCATATCTGGGGTTTAAGGTTTTAATTAAATTAATAAACCCCGTCCTCTCCACGGTATATATGGGTACCATGTCTTTGGCGATATGCAAATGTGTCCCACAAGATATAAACTAGAGCTGTGACGGTGTGGGATTTTTGATCATCACACTGATGAAGCAGTAGGAGTAGCGGTCAACACCTACCCCCCACCCTCGCCGCCGGCCGCATTGCAAATGAATACCAGTACAAGTAATAATTACAACGCAGTATTCTTAATTAACAAATAACAGTACAACTAACTATCTAACTGATAAACTAACTATATAGGTGTTGTAGAATGACTGTTTGTGTGTCAGGGCGCTGCGTATGTAGGAGGAATGAGCGCGTGCCACGCGATATTGGGTGAGAGCGTGCACAAGTGTTGGGGGCGCGCGTTCATGTTTGGAGTTACGGAGTGAAGGAGAACAGTAATAAAAGGTTTCCCCCGGGTGTTGAAATAGGTTTGTGGTGCTGCTGCCTTTGACTGCGATGGGCTTTAGGCAAATGTTGCAGTGTGGGGTCTCTTCCTCCACGTTTGTGGTAGCAAACTCATACCAGTTCCAAACAACAGATGATTTTATTCCTTTCTTGGTAACAAACTTCCCACTCTCACCGGTAGCCATGCTGTCGCTTGCTGTTTCATGTGTGCTATGATGTTGTTTGTCGCTTGCCACACGGCCGTGTGAAACTAACGCTATGGAAGCTCTGGGAAGCCAAAAACGCGCTATTACACAAAATCTCGATTTAGTTATTTTTTAAATCCCCCGTAACAAAATATTCGAATTAATTAATTCAATCTATTTTTCGCCCAGGCCTATTTCAGAACCTTATTGGTTAAGGCACATTCATTCTATTTTTTTTTTCTTACACTGAAAAATATTTTGTTGTGGAAAACAGATGATGTTGACTGTTCCCTTTATACATTTTAAGTTACCAAAATAAAAGCATTACGAATTTGCCTTGGTGAAAGCAAATTATATATGTTTCAGTGCTTAACATCGTGATCATAAAACTTAGTGACATTCAGGTACTGTTTTCAAAGTCATGTTTATAAAAAAAAAAAAAAAAAAAAGTGTTCTGGAACAATATGGGGATATGTATCGTATCGCCAGACTCTTGCCAATACACACCCCTACTCATTTGGGATAAAGCCGCCTGTATGGAACAATTAAGTTTTAGATTTTGTTTTTTGCATTATCCAATCAGGCATTAAGTCTATGGCATCTAAGAAGGAAATTAGAATAAAATATGATAAAAGTACTTTTTCTGTTTCCATAAGCAAACGCATTTTGAAACAGTCAGCACGTACCGCTAATCTCTGCACAGCTTTTTTGTCCTCCTTGTTGCTGCAAACCGAGGCCCCCCAGTTGAAGTGTGAAGTCTGCGGCCAAATGAAAGACATCTGACATTCATTATTGTCTGTTTACCAGTATTGCAGCCTCAGCAGTTTTGCCTACCCTGGAGGTGTGCACAGCTGACTTATTGCCAGGTTAAATCTGATAAACCTTTGACATAGCATCCATCCTGGTCCCTTTAGTCGCAGATAACACGCCATCTTTGAGATTTATCTCTGTGCTGTAGTTTCACTTAATCTATGCCAAGTAAACCTCTTTCTGGAAAAATGAAATATATTTGTTACCATTAGAGAATTTAAATTGTGGACTACACACAAGCATTTTAGAAGGTCTTCATCTTTTTGTTTCTCTATTATGTTTATCGTAGTCAGGCAGGCTTTACTGTTTTCACACTTTCCTTCAGTTAAATGTTGATTCATTTAACTATGAATTTGGGTCTCAGTTGTAAGTGGAGTGAACGTCTGTTTCCCAGCTGCATCAGTTCTTTTTTATTAACATTTAGTGCTGGAACCATTAGCTGTGTTGCGAATGCGTTTATTCTCGTCTCTGTCTCAACAGGCTATTCAT
Source organism: Oryzias latipes (assembly GCF_053564925.1). Taxonomy (NCBI): domain Eukaryota; kingdom Metazoa; phylum Chordata; class Actinopteri; order Beloniformes; family Adrianichthyidae; genus Oryzias; species Oryzias latipes. The sequence goes on along the minus strand of NC_136256.1, from coordinate 11,950,519 downwards.
TAAATCCTCCAGAGCTGCAGACGTTTGCCAGCGCTGTCATGGACATAAATAATTCCTCGCACTGTTTAGCAGCACATGTGTTCTGCCCATATTTGTAGATTGTTCTCAAGAATTAATGGCCTTGTCATTGTTTTGTTTATTTCCAGTTGGGTCTTTTGGCTTTCTTACTGTCATTGTTTTAGAACAGTTCCAAATTTTGTTTGGCCTTTCCCATAACTTGGAATTTTGCTATTCCCTTGTTTAGGTTTAGATTAGACGTGCTTGATTCACAAAGACAATAGGCGCTGCTGTTTTGGCAACCAGCAGCTTTTCAGCTCTGCAGAATACGTTGTCATGCCTTCTTTTTCTTCTTTTTAACATTGCTCCAGTGGTAGATTTGGCTGCCTTCCGTGCATCTTCACACAGGCTTCCTGTGTGTTAAAGGATAGCGTCCTGTGTTTCAGCCTAGAATGGCAGACTCTGCATATGTGTGGAATTTTTGGGAGTCGTACTGTGCAGCAGCTCTTCAGGCCACAAACTGTGCATGGGTGTAACTAATCAAAGCCATTCAGTCACGTTCTTAAAACTGCTAATTTCGAAAAACTGCTTCTCGAGGGCAGCTTTAAAACAGACATTTGATGATTCTCTGCACTATTTAAACATTTCCTCTGCCAAACTACCTTAAACTAGTGAGTTGAACTGGTGTAGTGCCTTTGACATTTATGTGTCCTTTTTATTTCTTTTAGAAATGAGCAGAATTTGGTGTCAAGTTCTGAGCTTTTCTCAAAAATCCACCTCACATTGAGAGATTCTGTCCCACAGAGTGGAACCATTTCCCAACAGTAAATTCTCTGGGGCAGCAATTCAGGGGGGAACACAGGAAGCACACTGCAAAAACAAACAATGGAAACCAACAGTTTATCAGCAACATTTCGGAAAAATCTACAAGGTTCTCCATCTGGGAAGGGTCAGTCTGTTGAATGTTTAAGCAAAATGGCTTGGGACAACAGGATTCTTTGTCGATTTTTCGAATTTGAAAAACTATGAAAACACTTTGCATTGAGATTTAATACATGGAGGTTTTGTTTTGCGAGTGAGCATAAACACCCCTGATATCATATAAAGCCCTATTCACATGTGTCCTAGGTTTGACACATATGGGTGCTGTGGGTTTTTGGGCTGTCTGGGCTTTTTGAGGGTCGTTGAGAGGACTAGGTGTATAAGAGGTGGAGTGGTCAACCTCTGATTGGAATATTGCAGGTTGGATTCCTGCCCTACCCACCCATGTGTCAAAGTGTCCTTGGGTGGGATGACGTACCCCGCCCTCATTGCTCCTGGTGGTGCTACAGTCTTGGTCAGTAAGGTATGAAAACTGGCCCTTGCCGACCCAGCGCACATGCCACACGTGATACATAAATGGCTGTACAACGCCTGAAAGATGCTCAAACAAACTACATCCTGATTGTCTAATTTTTGTCTGAATTTTTTCCAACAGTAAGGCTACACACGTACTCTTGTGGAGGTGTTTTTCTTTTGTGTCTGATTTCAGTGTCAGTTGTGTCTAATTTCCCCAACAAAATATTTTTCAGTATAAGAAAAAAAATAGAATGAATGTGCCTTAACCAATAAGGCTCTGAAATAGGCCTGGGCGAAAAATCGATTGAATGAATTAATTCAAATTTTTTGTTACGGGCGATTTAAAAAAATAACTAAATCGAGTTTTTTTGTAATGGCGCATTTTTGGCTCCCCAGAGCTTCCGTAGCGTTAGTATCACACGGCCATATGGCAAGCGACAAACAACATCATAGCACACATGAAACAGCAAGCGACAGCATGGCTACCGGTGAGAGTGGGAAGTTTTTTCCCAAGAAAGGAATAAAATCATCTGTTGTTTGGAACTGGTATGGGTTTGCTGCCACAGACGTGGAGGAAGAGACCCCACACTGCAACATTTGCCTAAAGCCCATCGCAGTCAAAGGCTCTCACTCGCGTGGCACGCACTCAGTCCTCTTACACACGCAGAGCCCCGACACACATACACAACATCATTCTAAAACGCCTATATAGTTAGTTCATAATTTAGATAGTTAATTGTTACTGTTATTTGTTAATAAAGAATACTGCGTTGTAATAATTACTTGTCCGCTGGATGATTGGAGCGACTCCTGCTGCTTCATCATCTTCTCCGTGGAGAAGACGGGGTTTTAAAGCCTTAGACCCCAGATATGAGCTGTTTTGTTAATCCTTGAGAATATGTTGCTACTCTCAAGGTGAATGTTTCTCCTTTTAGTCTAGACTACAAAGTGTGACTTAAAACACAGCTGGGACTTTAAGTAAGTAACCTTTTTATTTTGGCCAAGTGAAAACAAGTGTAGAATAACGAAATAAGACAAAAATTATATAAAACAAAAAAATTATGTAAAACACAAGTCCAAAAGGGCGTGAGAAGAAGAAAAGTCTTGTACTTAACTTTGATTCCAAGAGTCTGTTCATTTAGTTATCATTCATCCCAGAAATGGGAGTTGCATTTGTCTTGCGTTTGATTAAATCAAAGCAAAATTTGCTTTAAGTTGTCTGACGTTTGTGCTTTTTGCTTTCCTTAAGGGGGGGGGGGATTGGGAGAAAATCGGAAATCGAATGAAAAAAATAAATCAAATCTGAGATTTTATTTTTAGGCCATATCGCCCAGCCCTAGTCTGCAATGACCTGTTGCTCGCAGCAGGCCAGTTGAAAAATGTGCATGGAGATTTTTGCTCTAAGGGCTCACTGACCTTGATGTTTCATGCAAGCCACCTGCGTGTCCCATACAACTTTCCCTCCCTTTTTCCTGCCTACAGACAATTTGTATCTAACCAGAAGGGCAGCTGTGACAGAGGCTTTTAGGGATAATACGGTTTTTTTCAATGTTTCTCATCCTAGATTTAATTACACCCTACTCAGCTTTTAGAGCACCATTATGATCCACTAGTGCTTCTTTTTCTGTTAGCAAATATGAAACCTAATTAGTGATGTCAACAAAATCTTATTGATATTGATCAACAAGTGCAAATCAATACTTATGTTATATTCTAGACAGGAGTGGACAGAGCAGCCCTGATGATCTCTATATTTGTAACACATGTTCTACGTTTTTATTTATTTATTTTTTTTTTTGGTCGTTGGCTGGTTGGTTTAAAAACATCAGGAGCAGATGTTGTGGACAGTTGTTTTCACTTCCAGTGCCTTTGGAATGAGTCTCAGAGATGATGGGACTGCAGTTTAAAAGAGGCTTTAGTTCACTCTTTAGAGTCCTCTTAGAAACCAAATGGGAGGACAGGTCAGAAATGGCTTGTTAGCACACCACTGCTATTTTCAACACAGAGATGGAGCCTTGCTGAGAAGAACTTGGCTCTCATCCAGAGGTCATGGTGTAGCTTCTGTTGTTATTTATTTAGCTGCTTGGAGAAAGGATCTGATGATGACTGAACTTTGATCAATGCCAATACATTTTTGCTGCTAAAGTGTTATAGATTTTTCTATTTGGGTGTGTTTTCAGGACCGCTCCTCCCTTTGGAAGTGTATCTTGAACCTTGCCACACACACGAGAGGAATGTTGGCAACATTTGAGAGAACAGATGTGGTTAGCTGTTTTTTGTGATAAGTACAGATCTTTTTAAAACCAGAAACTTCCCTTTAACAACGGATGCAGCTAAAATACTGCTGTGATGCAGGGAAAATGTAAAACACCTGTAATCATTTTTTTATCTTATAATTTCTCATTGGGGGAAAGAATCACACTTAAAAATCTTGCATTCCTTACAGTGATGCACAACTATTCAGTGAGTCAACTTGTTTTATGTTGTTTAAAACTGCACTTAAAATCCAATGTTTGTTTTTATTTTGTGTTAAAATCCACAAAGCTGGAGACTGCCTATAAAAAAACACACAAAAAAACAACCACGTTTTTTTTTTTTTTTAAATACAAGAGATTTGTATTAGATAGACGGAAGGACGGACGGATGGATGGATGGACTGACAGATAATAGGATATTTAACCACCAATTGTGCAAGTTCTCCCACTTAAAAAGATGACAGAAGCCTGTAATTTTCATCATGTATACCTCAACTATGAGAGACAAAATGAGAAGAAAGAAAAGCCAGAAAATCACATTTGTAAATTATGGTGGAAAATAAGTATTTTAAGTTAAACTCAATACTTTGTTAAACACCCTTTGTTGGCAATGACAGCAGTCAAATGTGTTCTCTAAGTCTTGAGAATGCTTTCAAAAACCTTTGCTGGTATTTTGGCCCATTCCTTCATGCACATCTCCTCTAGAGCGGTGATGTTTTCGAGCTGTCGCTGGGCAACACAGACTTTCAACTCCCTCTAAAGAGTTTTTTATGGGTTTGAGATCTGGAGACTGACTAGGCCTCTCCAGGACCTTGAAATACGTCTTCCAAACCCACTCCTCTGTTACCCGGGCAGTGTGTTTGGAATCGATGTCATGCTGAAAGACCCAGCCACGTTTCATCTTCAAATCCCTTACTGATGGGAGGAGGTTTTCGCTCAAATTTTGACCATACATGGCCCCATTCATTCTTTCTTTTACACGGATCAGTCATCCTGGTCCCTTTGCTTAAAAACATCCCCAAAGAATTATGCCCCCCCCCCCCCCCCCCCCCCCCCCATGCTTTACAGTAAGTATTGTGTTCTTTAGATGCAACTCAGCATTCTTTCTCCTCAAAAACATGACAAGAAGAGTTCTTACCAAATAGTTCTATTATGGTTTAATCTGACCATAGGCCATTCTCCCAATCCTCTTCTGGAACATCCAAATGTTCTCTAGACAGGCCTGCACATGCACTGGCTGTAGCAGGGGGACACATCTGGCACTGAAGGATTTAAGTCTCTGGTGGTGTAGTGTGTTACTGATGGTAGCCTTTGTTACTTTGGCCCCAGCTCTCTGCAGGTCATTCACTAGGATTTTTGCTCATCGTTCTTGTGATCATTTGCGGGGGAAATTTTGCGGGGACCCCCAGATGGAGGGAGATTATTCATGGTCTTGTATGTCTTCCATTTTCTAATAATTGTTCCCACAGTTAATTTTCTGGATTTTCTTTCTTATTTCGTCTCTCATAGCTGATGTACACCTATGATGTAAATTACAGGCCTCTTTTAGGTGGGAGAACTTGCACAATTGGTGGATGACTAAATTCTTTTTTGCCCCACTGTATCTACCTATTCACACTCCAGTTGTCCCTTCTAATGAACGACATCCCAATGTACTTGTTGTATCGTCTTGGAAGAGGCGCTCTCCACCTACCCAGAGAGGAGAAGGTATTCTTTTCTGGTAAAGAACCATAGCCTTAGACGTGGAAGCACTAATCTTCATCCCAGCACTTCACACTCAACTGCAAACCATCCCAACGCTAACTGAAGGTCTAAGTTGGAAGCCAGATGTATAACCCCCTTTCTCTTGAAAAAACATCAATGAATTCACGTGGTTCCCAAATAGACTCTCTCTAGCTCCTGCTCGTTTTGCTCCTGATCTTTGTGATCTTTTTTTTATTTGTGTCGAGACAATTATAAAAAGGTCCTCTACTTTATACTTGTTTTTGTGTTTTCCCTCTTGGGACTTATGCAGGACAGCAAGTTGTCAAATTGGGTCACAGAGAGACTGAAGTACTGTTGAAAGTGGTCGTGATTCAGACACAGATCCTGCAGTAGATGGTGAACCTTACCGTACTGGGAGAGTCTCTGAATGAACCCAGACATGGAAATGTGTTTACTGATGCTTTTGTAGAGTTCTTCAAAATAAATAAACCTGATCTCTCAATAGCCGCAGTTACATGGGCAAAACATCTCGATCGGATCAATGGTCGGATTAGAATTCAACCGTGTACATGGGCCCAGAAAAACTTTTTGCGATCATAACAAACGTTCACATGGTCACACTTTCGGTCGGAATAAATCATTTGGGCATGCGCAGTAGTGTTGAAAATACCGGAAGAGGAAATGGGTCTCACTGTAAACAAAGTGAGCCGCAGCTCTGTAATATACAAAATGATCTTCCAAAAACTTCTTCTATTAATGTTCTGAATATTATGAAGCGCCTTTTCGCTCATCATTTTATTTTTAATCCGTGTTGTTCTCCTCTCTAAACTACAGCTGATAAGTCATGTTTACGGTGTCTGATTGGTTGAGATGGAGCATCAGAGAGGTCTAATGAATGTTCAGCAGTTTGGAATAAAATAGATCTTGACTTTAGATTTTACCTTTTTTATTTTAATTGACATAGACAGATCTTCCAGTCAATCATGCATCAGTGAGTTACATGTTTTGCACGTTCACACTTTCTGTAGTTATCTTTCCATCAGAATTTCCTAGAAAAGTTCTATTTTAATCAGATTTAAATGGAATTTAAGACTATGTAGGTAAAAAAACAAAAAACAAAATGATTAACTTTAAAACTGACTGGCATGCAACCATTTCTGCCAAATTGTCTTTATTTTGGAGTTTTTTAAAACAACTTTTTTGATATTTTTGTTCAACAGTTGAAGCTCAAATCTGTTTAACTTCTGTTTAAATATATATCCATATAACATAATCCTTTATGCCGGTGTTTTTGTGGTTATTTAAGCACAGTACTTGGTGTGATTTCCAGTAATTTTACTCAACCTCTCAAAATAAATACCCACTGACATACAGAATGAGGGGTTTCTGGGAGAATAAATGCGTCACATTTAAGAAAAATACCCTTACCCCTGAATTACAGCTGAAGGTGTCAGTCAGCTGAAGCTGAAGGCTGAGGTGTCTCACTTGGAGTGCACGGAACATTTTCTGGAAGCCTTTTAGGTTAAACATTTAAGTATGCTTATAAAAAGTACTGTATTCCCTGCACTATAAGTCCCTCTAGAGTAAAAAAAAAAAATCACAAAATCTGTGGAATTCTTTGTCTGTTTCGCTTTGGAACAATTCCATCAAGCCCAGCATAAGACTGAGCGACACTTCTTCCTTTGTGTTTATGTCAGTTGCAAATACTGATACACACACCTATGGTGGTTGTAGCGATTTTTTGTTTTTAAATGACATATAAGTCGCATTTGAGTATAACTCTCTCCAAACAATGCAAAAAAGCACTACTACAATACTTTTGTCAAACCACTCTTGTTCCATTTTTTTTTTTTTTACAGAGGATTGTTTTATTGTACCTTAAAGGTATTGGGCTTGTTAGCTACTGTTAGTCACTTCCTCATAGACACAAAACAAATAGAAACTGTGGTCTGACTTGTGAATCTTTTCTTACTAATGGATCCAAATGAGGCAGATGTGAATGAACATTCTTGGCATTTCTTTCTCTTTCTTACGTAGTCACCTCTGTTATTTGTTCCTAAAGGTGTTCTCCGAGCTTTTCCTTTTTGGGAATTGTACGAAAACTGGAATGCTTGAGCAATGTGGAAACTATGTCAACTTTATTCATTTTTGTTTTTTATGTCGCTAGTCGTGACATTTTTTTGTTTGTTTGTTTTTAAGTGCAAAAAAGAAGTGTATTCATGTATCCGTACCCTAAGGGAAGGGATTAAAGGCTTCATCAAGGCTCATTAGTGTTATTTGTTACACAGAGTCTTTTAGCAAAGAAGTGGGCTGTAAGTGGGGACACTTGAAGTATCAAACCCCCTGTCGTGGTCTCTGAGGGTGAACGGATTATTTCCTTTGTTTCCCCTGCGAGGGACCCTCCGGATGGCGAGGGGAAGTGGGGGTGGGGGTCAGACACAGAAGGACAGTGTTTGGTATTCTCCTTCAGTTCTGCTGTGCGTGGACATCCCAGGGCTCTGACATGTTCCCCAGTCTGCGCAGCTGAAGGCTGTAGGGAGTCTGAAAGACCGCTGGTCTGGTTCTGCTCATGGAGAAGGAAGTGAAGAGAAAAAATGTGGGGAGGGAGGGGGGCAAGAGCAAAAGGGAGGATGGGAGTTGAATGAAAGGAAATTCATTAAAACCTTTAGGCGATAAAGATCTATAGGATTAAACTGAGCCACACAGAGCTCTTTTTCACAGAGCCCTGTTTGCTTTCATAGTCCTAAATATTCTGTTTACAGTGAAACACATCGTGGAATTGGGGTAGTGTGGATCAGGAGAGGCTAAAAGGCAACCTTAGAGGCGAGGAAAGCCTGGGATTTCTTTTTCTATGGATCTGGGTCTCTTTCTTTGAGCCGTGTCCCGCCCTTTCCTGTTTTTCTTTCTTTTCCAGTCCATTTTTTTTCCATAGACTGAGGAGAGCAGGCATTCTGAGTGGGGAAAAGCACCAGACCTCCTACGGCTACTGCTGCTACTGCTGCTGCTGCTGTACAGCTTTCAAATGTGTTGCTGGTTTTCAACTGCTGCTCTTTTCTGATGGCCCAAATACTTGCCAAAGACTCGAATGTGTTTATTCTGACGATGCATTATTTCCTTAAAGATAAATGCTGCAGCCTTACTGGTATACCTGCGAACTAGAGTGAGAGCTCCAGCAGTTGGGGTTTACAAGCCTTGTGTTTGCATCATGGGTGGTGAGGATCACATTTCCCTAAAGCATTGAGGGTTAGCACCATTGGGAGGCTCGGGAATGCCTGAGAAGCTCAGCCCGTTTTAGTCGCGCACCACAGTGTCTGCCAGACTTCACTTTCTGCCAACTGATAGAGCTCTGCAGGCTTCATGAAACACCGAGCTCTCATTTGTCACAGCTGTTGGTGGAGGGGAAAAGTTGTCTGACTGAGAGACCAGAACACCTATATTAACTTCTATTTACCAGCTCTAGTCAGTCATATTGTTGCGGGATTCCTCTGTGTATTCTTATTTGAAACATTTTAGTTGTTAGATTAAAATGCCGGTGGTCGCACCAAGACAACACTTAAGTAAAAAGTCTAAATAGTCGCTTTGGGTGTAAAGAGGAAAAAATATTTCAAATACATCAAGCTTTATAGGACGAGCAAATACTGTTGAGTGGATTTTTTGTCTTTCACAATTGAGATGTGTGGTTTTAGAGTGTTGGGAATGGTTTTTGGAATGCAGCACTCTCTTGGGAGTGCGTAGTTTAGAGACCCACTCTGATCAAAATGGTGTTTTTAACATGTTCTTTTAGTATTTTTCCGATAATGGAAGACATAAACAATTAATCTTAAAATTGTATTACTGAGCATTTATTTTTTCAAATTGTTTTGAATCAGGAGCAAATGAAAAAAAGGCAGTTGGAAAAAGCAGGCAGCTGTGACTTAGGAGCCACAGTCGCTGGACTGCAAGCTCCCTGCTCCGCTCCATTAGCCACGGTTACATGTGCAAAATATCTTTGATCGGATCAAAGCCAGAGCAGTAGTGACCCACGATCGGAATAGACTGTTTAGATGGACCATGATCGGATCAGCATAACCCACCAATCTCGATCCAAAAGAAATTTTGATCGAGTCTGATCGGCGCAGAGTATTCCGAACGGCGTGTTTACGGGAGTGAGTGTCGACAAAAGGATCATGGGAAATCAGCACAAGCTTACTTCCCGCCCACAAATAGGAGGCGAATTTCTAATGAACTACTCCTGCTCTTCATAATCGCAATTAAAGGACCGCAAGAACAAACAGTTTTTTTATTTTGGCTAAAAACAGCATACCGTAAATGCCGGGTTATAGTGCACACCTGATTACAAGCCGCACCCACCCAATTTAATGAGGATTAACCACTTTTTACATACACAAGCCGCATGTTGTGGCAATTCAATTGGCATGTCACTGAGACCACAGTAGTCTCAGAGAGGGAGGAGTAACCAGTAGTATAGCCTATTAATTTGAATATACCCACGTCGGCCAAACAGCATGGACGTCACATCAGCTAACGGCTTCCTCACTTATGGTGTGGAAATTCACGCTCAGATTCCCCACTTCCCATGAGTCTTAGGGGTTTAAGGCGGCGCTAACCCTGGTTCGCCACACTGTGTTGTAGATTGAGGATGTATATGTCCTGAAACTGAAACCGCATGCGTGTTTAAGAAAGAGCATGGAGCTGCAGCGGAACGCGAGAGCAGCTCTCCCCTCGTTACGCCTATAACACGGCAGCAATGTGGAAATAACCGGGCTGGATGAAAAAAACATACAAGTAAAAGAGAGCACGGTGACTTGTAAGTGCGCGCGGCACGGGCCTATGCGAGGTCTATGCGGCTCTGCGCGGCGCGTGCGCCAGAAGTTTCCTTCCACAACAGTGAAGGAAACTTCTGGCACGCAGCAGACCGACTTTTCCAAACCCGTTGGTGATGGTGGATTTTTTTCACACTGCTTTTAACGATTGCTTTTAACTTGAAAGCTGCATCATATTGTAGTGGCGGTCACGTGCACGTTGGGTCTAATGGCACCAAAGGATTGTGGGATGCGGCTGAGCATGGGTGTTTCTTGCACCATGACGGACGTGTCTTAGAGCTGAAGCTAGGTCCATGCTGTTTGGCTGCTTGAGTGTGTGTCAAAGCAATCGCGCTTATTGCTGGACATAAAATCATGCAGGTAGTCTCCCCTCTGAGGCTTCCGTAGTGCTCCTGGTGGTCGTTTAACAAAAGTATAATTTTAGAACTTAGATTATTATGCAGATGCTTGGAGAACAGATAGGACTTTCTTTAAAAAGTCTAAATAGTTTCTTAAAGGGGAAAAATATTTGAAATACAGTAGGCCTGCACAATATACCGCAAATTTATCGTTATCGCAAGATCAAGCTGTGCAATATGCATATCGCAAAACACAGCAAAAAATGCAATATATGGTTACCTTAAATGTGCTAAAACAATCTTATGGCAGCTTAAATTATTTAACGAATCAAATAAATCCCTTTATGCATTTGACCAATCGGATAGAGCCTTTAGAGTTGTTGACCGATCAGATGGAGCCCTTTTATGTTAGATGTTCCCTCCTATGTCAACGAGGGTCATTTGGAGTACAATTCTTAAACTGTTGCATTAAAATGGGAATGATGTTTTTGGTAGTTTCGCTATTTGTTTATATACCGCAAATTATATCGTTATCGCAATATTAATCCCTCATATCGCATATCGCAAGTTTTCCTCATATCGTGCAGCCCTAAAATACAGTAATTAAGATAAGTCTAACTTAATAACACAAGCAAATATTCTTGGCTGGATTTTTGGTCTTTCACAAATTGTTTAGTTTTGTGCTTTCTTAGTGGTTTTGGGACAGTAGTGTTCTATCAGGAGTGCGTAGTTTAGGGATTTTATTTTATATAAAAAGAGGAAAAGAAGTCAGGCTTAAGTTTGAGCAAAATGTGAATAAACTTGCAACAAACTTTAAAACTAATAATTTTCTAGTCTTTATTTAAATATACTCATTAAGCAATTTACACAAAGCGTAAATTCCTGCAATATCAGTAAAATCTTAGTGATTTGTTAGGTTTTGTTAAATGCCTTTCTTCTTTTGAACCTCAATTTTTTGGGATCTTCTTGCATTGTAATAAACAGTAGAAACTGAACTGTGTGTTTTCTGCTTTAGTCTCAGATGTCAGAAATAACTGAAATAGCCTTGGGAAGAGTTTCTATTATTTCTACATTTATGTAACATTAAGTCCAAACTCTGCTAAATGCTCAGTTAAAGATTGATTTAAGAAAGATGTAAAGTGGACCTAATATGAAGACTATTAGACTATTCTATAGTCCATTTTTATGCCTAAACATTTTCTGTGAAAGTGTCTTTCACGTTTACAAATATTTTATGAATTGTTAGAACAATCAAACATTTATGAAAACAACTGTGTTAGCGACAATGTATGTGTTAGGATCACCATAATAACTGATGTGTAATTAGCATTGTAGTCCTTCAAAATAATCAAAAGCGTAGGTGAAACCCAAGAAAAATGATTTTTGATTTAGTTATTTTTAAGTATTTAGTATCATAGTGATAGGTGATATGCTTTGGTTTCTGCTCTGGGAAATTGTTTATGATAAGTTCCGATTTTTGACGACGACGACCTAACTGTATCCATATGTATGATAATATATTTTTGGCACTAAAGAACTTTTTTTTAAATGAAATGTTAGTTATTTTCCCACCTAAGTAAATATGTAAGGCGACTCGATCTCTGAGGCACCGCCTTTCTCTTCTTGTGGGTGTCGCCCATTTCATGACGTCAACCTAGAGCCGGTGTAAGTACCATAACCGTTCGGCCTGCAATAACCGTTGGGGTCTTTTCGACTGAGGATAACGTCACAGTACGGTAGCCCCACTTGGACAAACTACATAGGGTGGAGATCTGCTCGGGCTCTATATATTTTCATTTCACGTTTCCTTTTGTAACCCAAAGTTCTTTTCCTTTATAAGTTGTGTCTGACATTTTTCTTTGTAATGTTTATAAAGAGATTTTACCACAACCCACTTTGTAAAAGGATCTGTGGCTGTTAAAATGAACCGGCTGCTCTACACAAGCGAACCGTGTCTCTGAGCAGAGCAGCTGGAGTCTCGTAGCTTCGTGTTCGCAGGCAGGGAAGGTGATTTGTTACAGTGTGCGGTCCGGAGAAGGGTTCGGACCACAGTCCGTTCGACTGCAAATGCACTTAATTATAACCATTACAATAATAAAAGCACATTTAGAAGATAATCTTGCTCTATGTCGGAGCTCTGTTTGTTTAAAACAGACCGCATAATATCTTCTTCTTGGACAGCAGTCACACAATGTGACGTCAGCACTACTCAAAGGGCCCTGAACGGTTGTTGTAGGCCAACTGGTTATGGTACCTACACCGACCTCGGCAGCGTTTGCCATTCTGCCTTTTTTTTTATCACAGTTCTTAGTAGCCTTCGTTTGCCTTCTGTTTGACTCCTTGGAACAGCAAACTCAAGCTGAAGATGGAGCTTTAGTCAGAAGGAAAGGAAAATATGCTGGTGTGGTTTTTGTTTTGTCAGGAATTTGAGCTGAGATTCTTCAGCTTAAGGCTTCGTTTCAGTGGAAAATATTTCTAGGTTAATGCAGACTTGATGAAACAGTCAAAATATTTAAAAGTGTATTTTAATAGTGAGCTTTACTAATGGGTTACAACTGCTTTTATATCATAGAAGTAAAACGTGCTTCCTCACTGAGTGTTCACCTACAGCAGTGGAGATCCAGGCCATCTGATCCAACCCAGGGGGCCCACAGACAGGCCGTCTGTGTCTATATAAATCACCAGACACAGTCACAGAGGCATTTAGGAATTCACCAGTCAAAGCATCCTTTAGTAGCAGAGTAAAGGAATGCTGTCTTAACTAAGCCCCTACAAAAAATTAACCGATAAAAGCTTTTGAACCATGTCAGCTTCCGTAGAAAGTTTACTGATGGTTCTTTAAAGTTTGAGATTTAATGTAAAATGCGATACTACACGTTTACTTTACAAAATCCAGTGAGATTTGACACAAGTAAGTTCCAGTCCATCGCAAACTACAAGAGCCCTTTGATTCAGAATGCCCATTCATTCTCTTAACCCCTTATGCATTGTTTTCTATATAAAGCACTGAGTTGGGGATGGGGGAGGACGGCTATTAATGCATTTAGAACACTACTTGCAATCCTAAAATCTAAATGATTTTCCTCTACATTTTCTCTTGTCGCACAAGTATAGTACTGGCAGCAGAAAAAGTGCACACATTTGTGGACTTTCTGAAAGGAACACACTGCAATGTAACACACTGTTGTAATGAAAGTATGTGCATTCCTGTCAACTCGTCTCCCTCTCCTCCCACACAAGCATGCATGTACAGTAGTGAATGTAAAGTAGAATGCAGCTAACATAGAGTGACAATGTCGTTTTAGAGCAACAAAAGTTTCCAACACAATAAGATTTGTTGGGACTTTTCTGTTAATGAAAGCAAACCCACAGAGGTCACTGAAACAAGTACAAACTCACAATCAGGCATTGATGTTCAATTGTTATTAAACAGAATCTTTAAAAAAATAGTCATATTAATAAAACAAAATTGGACAAAAATTGTTGTGTTCTTATTGCATTCCAGAATGCATGGGGTTCATAGTGTGGGTGTAACAATTCATTTGAACAACAGTTCGAATCAAATCATAATTTATGGTTGCTGATACCATTCATAGAACATTCATAAAAATGGATCTAGAACATCTTTAGCCAAAAATCCAACCATTGTGACTCAATAAATAGTTGGGTACTGAACAGTGCAGATTTCTTGTATTTCTAGTCAACAAGAATTAATGACAAATTTAGTCACCTTCTACCTTCCTAAAGTTCGGCCCAATGCTGTTTTTCCACATCAAAATAATTTTTGATGGGAGGGAACATTATTGGAACATTCTACCAAACTGTCGGTCAGATGTCTCTGATAGATTCAAGGTGTTTCTGTACATTGGACTGTAATGATGGACTGATCCTTTTTTTGCTGCCATCACGCGTGTTGTTCACTGTGATGCACTTGGTCGTTTTTACATTATAGTGAAATAAACCCACCGTGTCTAGATCCAAATGATATTTTCCAATATCCATATAATCGATTTATTTCATTTTGAAACAGTTTTATAGTCAATTCGTTGATTAAGTCAGTTAATCGTTACACCCTTAATGGATAGTTTTGAATTTTCCTCGTGCCTGCACAGATTCAGGACAGCCTGTGGCAGATGCAGCAAAGCAGCCTCAAAAAGTCAACAGGAACTGGTTGCAAACAATGACATGGCGCCCTGACATTAGCCAGAACCGGAAGTCCGTTTTAAGGCGCAGTTGTGTCTAGGCATTAATGGTGTGATCGAACAGTGAATGGACCCCTACTAAGGAGTTCACCTGGAATGTTTTGGAGGTTATTCTTGGCCCTATGGTTACCATTCCTCACATCCACTTCCTCTTTCATTTGTCGTATATTTGCCTTTTGCAGCCACTTCCATAGAGCTTCACGTGTGTCTGTAGACCTCAGTGATACCTGTGACACTGGTCACAGATGGGGGGGGGCCCCACACTCTATCCATTAGTAAGTCATGAGCTTGCATTAAGGGTAGCTGAAGTGCATCACTGCCATCTGAGCAGAGAACCTGTTGTCAGACAAGGAATCAATAAACATGACGACTCTAGGGATCCTATTTTATTTGGAGGAAAAGGGGTTGGGCAAATTCAGGTTAGGCCAAGGGCAACTTGATTGTGCATGTTTGTGTGGATTCATGAAGGCATATGAAAGTGGCTTAAATTAGCGGACTTTAGCTTCTTTCCCGCCTCTGGATGATTGAGTATCTTTCATTAAAACCAGCTCATTCATAGACGATATCTGTCATCTTTCACACTCTTCGCAGCTTTATTTCTCAAATGATCAATGTAAGCATTTAGGCCACAAAGCTTAGATTTTTTTGAAAATGTATTGATGTGTTGTTTTTTTAAATACTCAATTACAATCTGTTGTATGTTTACAGATGGACCTAAAGCTATTTTTGATGACTACCCTGTTGGGGATCTTCTGTTACTGTTTTGCTCAGAAAGGTAAGATTCATTTAAGGACTTTGGATTCTTGAATTACGCTATGGTAAATTGTGATTAGTATTTTTTTTTCCTGTCAGCCTGTGTTTTGTCTTGGAGACAAATGTTGGCTTCTAGACTTGGGAGGTATTCAAATATTAATACCGTCAATATTTCTCCACATTTTACTGCGGTAAAGGACTCATGAGAGGGCTAACGCGCTAACAACATTTAGCCTTGGATGAAAATAAAGTCCATGCCGCAATCTGCATCTTGGCTGCACGTAAATATGTGGGAATAACTTAAGCCTTTATTTTGTCTGGACACGACTGGAAACACAAATCCATGTAGATTGTTTGAACGGTTACTAATGACGGAGCGACATTTCTGCTTTGAAACAGCGTGTGTGTGAGCTGGCGCTCCGAGCAACTGCAAAAACCCTGATTTATGAAATTAAGCTAAATTAAACAACAGGCTTGACTTGAAACAGCAGCATGTTGATCTAAAGTGCATTTGAAGGCCCATAAACCTTAAACGGGAAATGTTTTTCAAACAGCAGCACATCTAAAGATTTTTGGCCAGAAATCGAGCATATTTACTTTGTCTGGCTTTAACCCGGCACGTTTCGGTCCGACCACTTTACACGCATTGCTGAAAATGCGCTTAGGATGAACAGCTTGTAGCGCAGACACACAAGTACTCTCAGGCAAATCGCCACATTTGGGGAAGACGACTCTCGGCATTGCTGCACCAGAGAGGAAGGATCCCAAAGTACTACCAAACTGCGGATGTTGTGTTCTGTTTTTATGACACCTGTATGTCTCGCTTCTGAACTGTAACATAATGATGTCACAGATTATTTCATATTAAAATAATTATTTAGAAGAGAAAATGTAAACCACAATAAGTGCCACTGAACATATAATCAGCTTAGGTATTAAATTTGTAATAAGCCTATTGGTTTCTTTAGCCAAAGGAGGGTGCGATACCGATTTAGCTAAGCTTAACTGAAGGACAAAGAATTCGATCTGAGTCAGTCCTTAGTTTACATCAAGCTGCAGTGATTCAAATGAGCTGAACTCCAAAAGGGAAGGAGGAGCCAAGTGACTGACCTTTCTCCTGTTTTGTCCACATGCAGAGGGGAACGAGTGCATCAACGCCAATGCCAAATACTGTGGAGAGTGTATCCAAGCTGGAGCCAAATGTGGCTGGTGCAAAGACCCGGTATGTTGGCAAAAGCTGGCTGCTAAATCTGCTAGCCATTGTTGCAGGTGGATGCCTTTGATTTAGGCAATGAGTGACAGCTGGCTCATGAATATTTAATTCTGGATAAGAACAATTTGTTGAATAGCTAGAGTTAACCATTGTGATGTCATTAAAAACCATTCAGATCTGCTAAAATGGTTGTTTTCAAACGTTTTTTGAAAACTTTTATTTACAAACGCACCATTTGAAGCTGTAAGTTACAGTAAAGGTTCGGTTGTAATTCATTAGGGTGTTCTGCGTAATTAGACCTCATGTCAAATCATGAGGTCTAACCCCCAAAAGGAGGAGGAGCTAAAATATTTTTTTGTCTTTACTTCAATCAACTGCTAACGTCTCAAAGGCAAATGTGGAATATTGTATACACGAATCCTCTTCCAGCTCAAGCTGAATGAAATGATGCAACATACAAAATGAACATATTAGGAAGGTGGGCGTGGTTAACGAAAAACGCCAAGGCTGCCAAGGAAATCCAAATATTTACTTTTGCCGATTTCTTCTAAAAATGACGTTGACCTATTCGTCATTCCCAGGCGACCAAAACACAACATGGTTGCTATGGAAATAAAACCAACAGAAAAGCCGCCATTTTGAAAAAAGGGTTTTAATCATGAAGCTGTCACATGCATCTTTGACGAAGCTGGTGGAGGCAGAGGAGGAAGAGTAAGGGGCGGGAAGCAGCTGCTTAGGCCCGCTCAGCTGTACAATGCTGCTCGCAGCTTTAATTCATAAAGTTTTACAATTGTATCAAACTGAAATAAATTGTCTTAAAAGTTTGACACAAAAAAGCAGTTTTGGCATTTCAAATAATAAAGAGAAAAAAATGGTCTTTTCAGAATTGGAAGAATACTGGCTTGTGTTGTCTTTCCAGCCGTTTATCGGAACTCTCCCATTCATTTGTTATTGTTCTACTTTCAGAACTTTTTGAAACAGGGCGAGTCCTTGTCAACCCGCTGTGATGAGTTCCAGTCTCTGTTGACGAGGGGTTGCACTGAGGACATGATTGAAGACCCACACGGAGAGCACAAGGTCCTGCAGAACAAAACGGTTACAAACCGCAAGAAAGTTAAAGACAGATCCAGAGCAAAGCAGCTAAAGCCGGAGGACATCACTCAGATCCAGCCCCAGAAACTCAACCTAACCCTTCGATCTGGTGCGATCATATCTGAGTTGACTGTTCTAAAGAAAAAAACTTGTATTTGTTTATGCTGGTTGATAGATTTTTTTAATATCTTTCCTACAGGAGAGCCTCAGTCCTTTAAGTTGAAGTTCAAGCGAGCCGAGGATTATCCCATCGACCTTTATTACTTGATGGATCTGTCCTTTTCCATGGCGGACGATCTGGAGAACGTGAAGAACTTGGGAACCAGTCTAATGTCGGAGATGTCAAAGATAACATCTGACTTCAGGATAGGTGGGGATCATAAGGGACCACATTTTGAAGCACAGTGTTCTCTTCTTTATTGCAGGAGTTGCATTCTAAAAATTACCTGCGAGAGGTTAAATCTGCAAAGTAGGCTGACGGGTGTTCCGACCCTGAAAAACCCCTCATTACACACTTTATACACTTTTTATACACATTTTCACACTAAACGCTCATGTTTAAACTTTCAAAGCTCCAACCTTCATGGAAAAATGTGTCCAGTGTTATAGCATGAAAACAAAGATCTGGGGCCTCATTTATAAACGTTGCGTACGCACAAAAGAAGGCGTACGCCACTCTCTACGCAATAGTTGAGATTTATAAAAAGCAAACTTGACGGGAAAATGTGCGGTCCTTCACGCAAGCTCTGACCCAGGCGTACGCACAAAAACGGATGAAATGAGAAACGGCGATACCGTCGGCAGATGGAAGAAACACGTGAAAGTGAAAATGACAATACTGCCTCTCAGAAATAACATGAAAACTTCACAAAGCAAGTCTTACAATTAACAGCCTACACGAACACCTGTTTGATCGATCAGCAGTGAAACAAACAAAAAAAAAATCAAACGAAAATTACAACAGAAATTCAAATGAACACATATTTGGAAAAAGAAAAGTGAAATATGTTCTGCAATATTGGCATGTAGTGCAATTCATCCTCATAAATAATATATTTAACAGAACGAAATAATGTACAAAACTGACATTCCCGTCAATGTGTCCGTCTGGCGGAGCAGATATAGGTGCAATCAGACAGACAGATGGATAGATAGAGAGAGATGCATTAATTGTCCACTAGGGAAAGTTGTTTTCATAGTAAAACATTTCTTCATAAGCTACAGAATTATGGTATTCATGCATATGCCTTTAGTTTGTTTTATTTTTCATAAAACAATGTATGGCGTATGTCTCAACCATTCAGAAAGCAACAAGAAATTACATTTGCGCTGATAAATTTCCCATTTCCACGTCGATTATTCCCGACATCTGTAGCTTTTCAGATGTAATTAAATGGATGGAAATAAAATGCCCCATCACAATGCGTAATGACGCACAATGGCTGATCTTGCGCTCTTAGAAGATGTGGCAAATGGAAGAATTCGGAGTGAACGTGTCTTTAGACAGCAAGGAGACTTGTTGGCAAACGAGGACGAGTGGCTTATGAGCCGGTTCCGACTTCCTCTGCGGGCTTTTGGGGGTGTGTCACCCGGTGCATCTGGCGCGTCGGTGTCCCCCTCCGCCTCAGTCACCACTCCACTTAAAAGGGATTCCCCAATTATTGCCGCCAGTCTCTCATCAGGAGGGGTCAGCTCCGGTGTCCCCCCCCCCCCCACACCCGTGGCAGACACGGGTGTGTGTGTGTGGAGGTGGGGGTGGGGGGTGGGGGCTTCAGCGCTAGACGTTTTTTTGCCTTGACTTTGATGTCCGACCATTTCTTTTTTATTTCGGCCACGGTCCGAGGTTGTGAGGCTACAGCATTTACGGCGTCTGCCACCGTTTGCCGCTCACGTGCCTTTTTGGCATTAGTAATGCCCACACTGTGCCCTCCAAACAACATTATTCTCCTCTTTTCCACCTCGCCAACGATAACTTCTACTTCACATTGAGTGAAGTTACGTTTTTTTCATTTCCTCTCGGTGTGTGCCATGGTTTCGCAATCAATGAATATTCATTTGTGGGCGTTTCACGGACTATTTATGGGCAACTATGGGTGTGTCATACAGCCGCAAAAGCTGCGCAGCATTTAGAATTGGTTGTGATTTATTAAGGGTAAGATGCGTAGGATGTGCGTGCGCACGGTTTTATAACTCTGAATATTTCTGTGCGTACGCACGTCCTATGTTTCATCCATACGCCACTTCTGACGCAAATCCTACGCAAAGTTTTATAAATGAGGCCCCTGATTACAGTTGACCATTTATGTAGGTTTGGCAAAATGGGCTGCGCCAAAACTTAAAGGTGAATTTCTAAGGAGCTCCTGCGGCTCTGCAGAAACTATTTTCTGTAAAACAACACAGGTTTTGATTTTGGTTAAAGATGACATAATCATAATTAAAGTGCCACTAGGAAAGTTTTGAAAATAGATAATAGTGGGTCTTATTTATTACACATAATTATGGCACAACAACGCTTTTCTGTCCTCTGTTATCATAAGATTGAGCAAAATGAGTTGTAAAAAAAATATCCCCTTTAGAATCTCTAAACAAGAAATCCAGCAAAGCATTGTGATCCCTCTTTCCTTAATAAATTAAAGTGAAATTTTGAATCTGCTCTTTTAAATTTTTTTGCAGGTTTTGGGTCTTTTGTGGAGAAAACCGTCATGCCTTACATCAGCACCACCCCAGCCAAACTGCGGAACCCGTGCACAGGCGACCAGAACTGCACCAGCCCGTTCAGCTACAAGAACGTGCTGAAGCTGACCGAAGATGGCAAGTTGTTCAACACGCTGGTGGGCCAGCAGCACATTTCAGGAAACCTGGACTCCCCAGAAGGAGGCTTTGATGCCATCATGCAAGTGGCTGTGTGTGGGGTAAGCGTGACACCACTATCCAATAGAGCTGCACCTCCAGAAAAAGTCACCGCGTTTTTGCATATTCGGACAAAGGGATTCAGCAAACTGTAAAATTCCATTTCAGGAGCAGATTGGATGGAGAAACGTGACTCGCCTGCTGGTTTTCTCCACTGACGCCGGCTTTCACTTTGCTGGAGACGGTAAACTGGGAGGCATTGTTCTGCCCAATGATGGAAAATGCCACTTGGAGAACAACGTTTATACCATGAGCCACTACTATGTGAGAGATTTGATGCTGCCCAGACACGTTTGGAAGGATTATGTTAACATTGAGATACAAACGTGCCTTTTGTCCTTCGCCTAAAGGACTACCCCTCCATCGCACACCTGGTTCAGAAGCTGAGCGACAACAACATCCAGACTATTTTTGCAGTAACTGAAGAGTTCCAGCCGGTTTACCAGGTTTGGTTCAGTTGTAAAACAGCTTTAAAATGACCTGCGTTAAGTTCAAAGATCGGATGTTTTTTTCCAATCGGTTTCTGTAACTTCAATTGTAATTTTCATGTCAGGTTGAACACCTTTTATTTTGTTGATAATGTTTTAAAATGAGTCTCATAAATAAGTATTTGTATGCTTAAAGTCCCACTTTGATTGTCTTTTGATCTGTTTTCTAGAAGTTATGCCGTCTTCAGCCAAAATCAAAAACTTGTATCGCTTTCTATTGTTTCTGCAAAGCGGCAGTAGTTCTTTCAAAATTCTACTTGTGCTGTGGAAGCAGAGCAGCCCCCCCCTCCCCTTTCCCTCCTTGTTGCTGAGAGCTCTCTATTTACACTCTCTCCTGCTAGCTTACAGCCCCTCACACTCTCAACTGGTGCAACAGAAAAATGGCGAGCACAGCTGATAATCAGATGCAGCTCGGAGGATGACAACAAAGACGTGCATGGATCTATTTGCATCCGAATGGAGCAGAGCTACTAATGCTAATGAGCTACTGCCGCTCTACAGGAACTATGTTCTAGAAAACGACACAGATTCTTTGATGTAGGCTAAAAACGGCATAATCATAATTAAAAGATCACTCGACTATCTAAATATAAGTTCTAACATTCTGTTATGTTAATGTCAAACTTTTAGTATCAAAACCCCCACAGATAGAAGTCATTTGAGTATAAATTAGTGCATCCAAGCAGGAATTAAACACTTTTTCTTATTTTTCAGGAGCTGAAAAATCTGATCCCAAAGTCTGCAGTCGGTACTTTATCGGCAAACTCCAGCAATGTCATTAACCTCATCATAGATGCTTACAATGTAAGTAGTTTAGGCAATACTTGAACAAATTGAATTGTCTAAAACTTGAATAGGGATTTTACTACCTGGGCTGCAGAACACTTGAGAGTCTGCAGAGCTGGAACAGCTAAGTCTTTGTTTATCGATTGTTGTCAAAGCAAAGCTACCAGATGGCATTCCAGAGCTGGATAAGGCAACGCTGATGCTGTTATCTCCTGCTTTTTTGGCAGTCTCTGTCATCTGAGGTCATCCTGGAGAACAGCAAGCTTCCAGAGGGCGTGACCATAGCGTACAAATCGCACTGCAAGAACGGAGTGGTCAGCGAGGGGGAAAGTGGACGCAAGTGCTCCAACATCTCCATTGGAGATGAGGTGAGCAGCAGGACCCCACTTTGTTGTTGTGTACTTGTCCATCATACCAAAGTAAATCAACTTCACAGAAAGACTTGGAACTGCAAAAGGGTTTCATGTGAGATTTAATGGAACTTCACAGACGGTTTCTTTTTCTGATGTTGAATCACAAAGCACCAAAAGATATCCCACAGTAATGTCCAGATCAGGCTTTTATTTTTGGCCCGATTTGATTCTGAGCCATTTGACTTTGAATGTCTGCTGAAACAAAGTCCTGATCCAATACTTTTATTAAAAAGTGAGAAAAATGTAATAAACAGATCCAACTTTCCCTCTATTTTTATTTTGTTCCCCTTCTTTTATCTTTTAACACTTAAGTGTCAACCAGGAAATAGTTAATGATTAAGAATAGGTGATATTTAGTCATGTGAGAAAGTTTGGATCTTCAGATCTATTAAACATTTCTGATCATGTGATTCATATCCTCATAAAACATCCCTAAATACTAAAAACTTTCCTCTATGATTGTTACATGAATATGATGATGAGTGTTCATGACTCGCTCAGAGCCATGGAACCATTTCTTCATTCTGGTTGTTCTTAAGAGATTATGGACGGTCCCTATTTTTTACTAAAGGCGAAACTTTCTTAAAAAACAGTTATTGAGCCTGGAAATCCAAATCTGTGAATATGTTATATAATATATTTTACCAAACTGTTTTTGTGTCCCTCCTGCTCAAACTGGTGCTGCATTCTGCTGCCCTTTGCAGCAATAGAATCTCTTGATCTGTTAATGATCTGCAGACTTCTACTAGAGTATTTATCTGTAATAATAAGCTTGATATATACACCGTTTCTTAAACTGATAATAATAAAATAAATACTGGATCCTTGAACGGGATACCACATCCGACTTCCAATCCCATGATTGGACCAGGACGTCCCTGTCTTCACAACAAGAACCGTCCACTAAGCTTTGCGTTTGTTTTACTCACAAAACTATCCTTTGTCTGTCCCTGTCTTGGCAAACCACATCACTAAAGGGCAAAACCTGCCCAGCAATGTCCATCATCAGAAAAATGCCATAAGAACATGTTAGAAACACCAAAAACTCTATTTTCATCAGAGTGGGTCTTTAAACGTCTGAATGCCATCCAAATTCTTTCCTTTGTTGTTATACATTCATAGGTTAGCACCGCTGTCTCACAGCTACACTGACTTAGTGTTTATTTGGTCCTAAGACATCTTTAGGATGTTTGCACATCTTGGTGGCGCCACATCCAAAATCCAGTAATGCACCTTCAGCCTTCTGTCTGCTCTGAGTCAGGCTGTCTTTGTTGCTCTCTCGTTTCCAGGTCACATTTAATATCAGCATCACATCCAAAGGCTGTCCCAAAGGAGGCACGGCGGAAACCATCAAGATCAAGCCTCTGGGATTTACCGAGGAGGTGGAACTCACCCTCAACTTTATCTGTGAGTGCGAGTGCCACAACGACGGTGAGAAGAACAGCCCCAAGTGCCACTTTGGGAACGGGACGTATGAGTGCGGAGCCTGCAAGTAAGCCTGAAGCATGCTCGCCCTCCCTTATTCCAGTGTTCCAGGTTTCCTCTGACCCACAGGCTCCTCTTCCCTGTCAGGTGTAACGAAGGCCGCGTGGGCAAACAGTGCGAATGCAGCAGCAACGACGTGGCGACTGAGGACATGGACCGCACATGCCGCAAGGACAACAGCACCGACATTTGCAGCAACAACGGCGAGTGCGTGTGCGGCACCTGCGAGTGCAAGAAGAGGGAGAATCCCAACGAGAGGTACAGCGGCCTGTACTGCGAGTGCGACAACTTCAACTGCGACCGCTCTGGGAACCTGCTGTGCGGAGGTGAGTGACGCTCGAGTCCGAGCCTCAGACAGAAACGGAGCTGAGCCGGTGACGCTGTGCCCGTCTGCGGTTGGCAGGGCACGGAACCTGCGAGTGCAGGGTGTGCAAATGTGACCCCATGTGGACGGGAAGTGCCTGCGAGTGTTCTCAAGACAACCGGACGTGTTTGGCCAGCAACAAGCAGATCTGCAACGGCAGAGGAACCTGTGAATGCGGCGTCTGCAAGTGCACTGACCCCAAATTCCAGGGTCCCACCTGCGAAGCCTGCCCCACCTGTCCCGGAGTCTGCACTGAGCACAAGTAACTTCTGCTTCTCCAGTGCACATTCTGACCCTTCCTTTCTGTTGGAACGCTGTGCATCTGTAGCTAGTGACGGCTAAGAACATCCGTGTTCTCTCCAGGGATTGCGTGGAATGTCGGGCCTTCGGCACCGGCGAGATGAAGGACAAATGTCAGGAAATGTGCAGCACATTTACCCTGATCAAAGTGAAGGACCGAGACAAGCTGCCCCAGCCCAACGACGCCTCCTACCCCGTTATGCACTGCAAGGAGCGGGACGCCAACGACTGCTGGTTCTACTACACCTACGCCGTCAACAACAACACAGAAAAAGTGGTTCACGTGGTGGAAACTCCTGGTAAGAAAGCCGCAAGTCTCGCCAAATCGCTTTTTCCACAGAAGCTAAATTATGGGGGGTCTGTAAAAATAGGCCCTTTGTTGATGTCTGCCCCCTGCTCTGCGTCAGACTGCCCCTCAGGTCCTGACATCATCCCCATCGTGGCTGGCGTGGTGGCCGGCATCGTCCTGATCGGCTTGGCCCTGCTGCTCATCTGGAAGCTGCTGATGATCATCCACGACCGGAGGGAGTTCGCCAAGTTTGAAAAGGAGAAGATGAATGCCAAGTGGGACACGGTGAGGAGCTGGAAGCTGTGCCAAAAACTGAGAAGGGGCTACTGTAGCAGAGTTTTGGCAGGAGTGTGGTTGAGTGAGTCAACTGTGAAAAGCAGCCGCAGTCTGGCCTTTTTGTTTAGCTGTGAAGGAATGAGCTTGTGGAGCTAAATTCTTGTTCTTGACTGCAGATGAGGATTTGCAGACACACTGATATCAAAACCTTTCTTTTTTTCTTTTCTTCTTGGCAGTCCTGCAGCTGCACAGACAGATTGAGTTTGAAGCTTTGTAACTGCCCTCAAAAGTAAAAAAAAGAGGTCGAAAGCTGCTGTCTGGAGCCTTTTTTTCCCCTCCTATGTTCTCCCCAAAAACTTCATACGGGGAGTGGCCACGACTTTCCACTCTTTTTTTCTGTCTCGTTGTGGCCAACATCAATATGACCTAAAGCCTGAGCCCGCCAAAGCTCGGCATTGCTGTTAAATCTCGCCATCTAGTGGTCGCAAGCTGTCATATCCTCTAGGAATGTGGATTTAATGAAGGAAACCGATGGATCTATCAAGAATTTTGTTTCTTCGAATGATCATTCTGTTCGCACAAATTAGCATTTTATGCTAATATATAAAATTCTAAGTTGTGCTCATAAAATACTCATTTGTGTGGAAAAACTACAAACTTTTGCTTACAAACTGCTAATGAAAAGCTCATTTATGGCCATGAAAAAGTAATTTTTGCACAAATAATGCTAATTTGTAGCCACAAACTATTAATCTTTGTGCAAAAATGCCAACTTCTATTTTTAAAATTATTTCCAGGCCTCCATAGCATTTCTATGAGCAGGGCAGGTTCACTTCTAAATGCTAACAGATCATTGGAAAGTTCCCGGCAAACTTGCTTCATGATGTCTCCATTGCTCCATCTACAAACCCTTCTGATCATCAGGTGACATTTCTATAAAAATGTCTCTAAATCTTGTTCTTTTTTTAACCTTTTTCTTCTATTTCAGTCTCCCTATTGTCACTTTCATGCCCCTTTTATTCCTGCATAGGCTACCTTTTTTTCTCTGTGCTCATTTTCTCTTTTGAATCTTCTGTGTCCTCACTGTCAACCTGTTTGTAGCAAGAAAACCCCATTTACAAGAGTCCAATCAATCAGTTCCAGAACCCCAACTACGGACGTAAAGCTCCTGTTCTTTAAGTTTGTATTTCCTTTTCTGTTCATGCATGCCCCCTTTGCGTGCTCTGATATTAGCCCACTCCTTTAGCATTTATCTCTAGAACATTAATGGCAATAAGTAACCAGCCAGAAATGCATGATTGTGCTGTGAGAGGAAAGAAAACACAAAAACGTAAGATGCAAATTCTCCATCTTTACAAATGTGCTTGCAGGGTTTTAAAAAAATGATCAAGTACCGAGCCTTTAAAAGGGTTCTGCAACCATATTGGGTTTAAATTAAATGAAAATGAATAAAACTGGAATGTTTAACAATGCAAATATTATTCTGATCGCTTTCATAAAGTACCATCTAGAAATTATCTAGTTAAGAAAAATACTTGAAAGATTCTAACCTTTGTAATGAATCGTCTTTTCTCACAGTTTGGTGTAAAAATATGATAACCTACTGATAAAACGAGGAAGCAGAAGAAGATGGACAATTTCTTCTTGCCTCAAAAGGAGAGAAAAAGCCAAATGAATACCTGGAAAATAAAGAATTCTGTATGAACCAAAGGACTAAAAAATAGGAGAGATGCTTTTTATGTTTAAAAAAACAAACAAACAAAAACAGTTATTTAAGGCAGAGGCTCCCTGGTAGACGCACCACTCAAACACAAGCAACACATCTGTGTGTCGAAAAAAATCAACATGCACACATGGAGAGTCTGAGACACAAATGCCCAAAAATAAAATGTAAAAAAAATGCCGTTTAAATCAGTTTTAAAGACAAACATTCACCATGATTGCATTTGTGAAGACCCACGCCGATCATCTAGGTTCAAAGCAGAGTGACGGTAGTTCATTAGAAAGTCACCTCTGAGTTGTGAGGGGGACCTCTGGCGAAGAGTAACCCCCCTCCCCTTAGCTGAGAGCTCTCTGTTTACACGTCTCCTGCTAGCTTACAGCCCCTCACAACCCCAACCTAACATTAGCAGTGCAAGAGCAAAACAAAGACGTACACGGTTCTAGTCGTGTACAAGCAGAGGCATCAGAATGTGTATTTTCTGCGAAACAAATAAGCTCTTTTTCATCTGTTCCTGATTCACAATGATTTCATTCAAAGAAAAACTCAGAAAGGCAATTTTAAGCTTAATTTTCTTCATATATGTCCTCCATCATGAGAAAAATGCCACCAGAACATGTTAAAACACCAAAAACCTAACTTTGATCTTTAACAGAGTGTTATTTGGTTTTAGTGTTATCCCTCAGAAGCATGGCCGTCTGCAGTGTGTGATCTGAATTCGGGGCTTCCACCTCTTTTGTCTTCAACGGTGTCATTTTGGTGAAAACGGGAGACTAACTGCACCAGCCAGTCCGAACCGCCCAAACCTCCTCTCCACTCATTCCCCCTTTTCATGCCTCCTCTCTTTCAGGGGGAAAATCCCATCTACAAAAGCGCCGTGACGACGGTGGTCAATCCTAAATACGAGGGCAAATAACGGCCCGGAGGCTTGAAGTGAACTCTGAGCGCCGCCGCATTCGACGGAGCACACGGAAGAAATACTTCTTCTTTTTTTTTTTTTATCCCTTCACTTTATCAGCATCATGTATCATCCGGCCACTGCATCAGATATTTGTGCTAACACACATGCTTTATATGCGTTTGATGTACAGTATTCAGTTTGTGTATATACTTTGAAGGTGCATTTTTGCAGAAGTTGTGTTTTTGAAATCTGCCGATGGTTTGGGCGAAGGACTTCTTCACTTTTTAGCCGTTTTTATCGACACCTTGTGGACTGTGTGGATGAACACCACCATGTGCCAGACTTCTTTTGCCTCTTTGTGTTAATTGTCTACCCATAATTCCCGGTGTATACCTCATGGCGATGTTGTAACCGCATTGGAAGTGAAGGGAATCGTTGCGAAATGTGACACAAGCCGATGACATCATCCCTCATTGGAATTTTGCAGCCGTAGTACAATCACGTGCATCTTTAACTTTGACTTATTTTAGCGATTAGAATGGATCAGAGCAAACTCCATCCAGAAAATTTCAGTTTCCACGACCCCGGATTTCCTAGATGAGGCCGCTTTTACTGCATTCTAAGATACAAACGGGGTTAGACATCATTTCAGTCTGACCCAGTTCTAAATAGTAAAAAAAAAAAACACAACTATAACGTTAGCTATATTCCATTAAGGTATGGAGGTTTTTTTAAAGTATAGTTATTTGTAATACTGAGACTTTTAAAAAATTAACTTGTTTACACCATTAATTAACCACAAACTCAATTAGATGCAAACATCTTCAGAAAAACTTTAGTAAAATACCAAACCACTGAAACGTTTATCGTAGTTTAGGCGGAAAGTCGCAAGCGAAACCAGCCAACCTTGGTAGGAACTAGACCGCACATTTGAGGCAGCGAAGCATTACGAAGGCTGATCGCCATGAAGTATAAACCCAGCATAAAACTGCACCTCTTCGGTCTATTCATAACAATCCGCTCCAATTAGACTCTTCTGATTAACCGACCTGACGGTGGTTGTAAGCTAGATTTTTTTCACATTAAGATTCAATCATGACTAAGCGAAATAGGATGAAGGTAAGTTTTTTATGTTCACTTTGATGTACAGTTCTATAAATGAAGGGAGTGTAAACCACTGGTTTAAATTATGAAATTGTTGCCTTCAGGAACAATCAGAGGATCTGTAAAGTTCTGACACTAAAGGCGGTCATGCAGCGAGAAATTATCTCTGCAGTTTAGTTCAGTTCTAAGGTGCTTTTTCTTTCTTTCTTTTTTTTTTTTTACTACACCAAATATATTTTTGTCAGCTTTTTTCTTGATTAGGTTTGAGTTATCTTGTGATGGCACGACTTCAGGACGAAAAACTTGCGTGTCTGTTGCAGTGTCACATCAATCTATGGAGCCTTGACATGACATTCAAATAAATAAATAAAAGGTCCTCTCAAATAAAAAATGTGTTGCCACAAATTGGTATTTTGTAGCCACAATCAAGTAATTTGTGGCCACAATTTTGCTTTTTTTTGGTGAAATTTAATGCACAAAATTCTAATTTGTGCAAACAAAATACTAATTTATGCACACAAAATGCTAACTTGTGCGCATAAAAGATGAACTTATGTGGACAAAGTGCTAAAATGTGGCCACAGAATGCTAATTTGTGCAAATAAAATTTTATTTTGCTCGCACAAAATCAGAAATTTTGGCCACAAAATGCTAATTTGTTTCCACAAAATATAAATTTGCAGCCACAAATTATTAACTTGAGGGAACACTTTTTTTTTTGTTTTGTTTTTTTAATGTCGTGTCGGTATAAATCCGCTCTGCTCACACACAAAAATACCACACTCTTAAGCTTAACTGTGTTTGTTTCGAAGTGCCTTTTCCTTTCAATCACATCTCCAAATGCTGTTCCTGAGATATTTATTAAACAATACACAAAACCTTTGTGCCTCTCTGAGTGTGACTTTCCAAAATGACACTCCCAGAAGTGTTTTTAAAAAACACATCATCATGATCAACATGACATCTTACTGATTTATTTCATGCGTTTTTCATCCTTTGCTTGGATTTTAGACACGAGTAGATTTTGAGTATAAGGAAAGAGAACCTACAGATCACAAATATACATACATATATATATATATATATATATATATATATTTTCATCTGACAGTGTTTCTTTGTAATTTTATACCCATAAAAAATAAATAGAGTAGTTTGCGACATATTTGTAGGGAACATTTTTTTGGTTGATGGGCAACAGAGCTGAGTACATGGGCTGTACATGTCTGGTGGCACTTATAAATGCATAAAGTTTTAATTTTGTCAATATAAGGTTTTGGAAAATACAATAAAGTGTTAAACTAGAAGCTGTAGTTCCAACGTAAAAGTTAACATATTCAAACACCAACTCCAGTCACCTTTTGATCGATTTTCAAAGGACTTCATTAGCAATTCTCCTCTGAGTTGTGGGTGGGACTATTTGTATGGAGTAAACCCACCCCCCTTCCCATCAAACTGAGAGTTCTCTGTTTACATGCTGCCCTGATGTAACATTAGTGCAACAAAAATGGTGAGCAATACTGAAGCTTTCCAGCGTACAGTTTAGAGCCAGATTCCCGCTCAGACGAGGAAAACAACGACCTACATGGATCCATTTTTCTGTGGGTGGATTACTTATTAATTGTTTATTCTCTGTCACAAACGTGATCTTTTTTTAAATGAAATGTTTTTGTCTCTTCACAACCATTTAAAGAAATAAGAACTGCAACTTTAAGCCTAATTTTGTATATCTATCTATCTATCTATCTGTCTGTCTGTCTGTCTGTCTGTCTGTCTGTCTGTCTGTCTGTGTGTGTGTGTGTGGGGGGGGGGTGTATATATATATATATATATATATATATATATATATATATATATATATATATATATATATATATATATATATATATATATATATATATATATATATATATGACCTCCATCATCAGCAAAACACCATTTTAGTGGGTTTCTATTAGATCATTTTAAAGTATGCATTTTAAACGATCTGCCAAAGGCTGTTCCTTGCATCATTTTCAGTGGAAAAACCGGTGTCCGTTTTAACATATTATGTAACATGCATGATTCATGCGCGTTTGTGCAACCGGAAGTAGCCTTTGGATAGTCGGAAATGGTTGGAGTGAGACATCTTTCCACGGTTTACTGATAAACTATCTGTGCTGTGAAGCTGTAAACAGCAACCTACGCCTCTTTTAGCCATTTATAACGTGTAACATAGCGAAGTGTGAGAGGGAAATGGAAGACGACGTCCTAACCACGTTGAAAATTTTAATAATCGGTGAAAGCGGCGTTGGGAAGTCCAGGTAAGACGAAGCTGTCTCTGAAAAACTGATGTCGTGGCTGAATTGCTAAGCTAGCTCGTTTGCGTTAGCTTCCAAATGACAATATTGTCAAAAAATGATCGTTTTTAGCAGCAGAAATGCAGAGCAAATGTTCAGTAGTATTTTTCTTTTAAATATGTCTCACTGTCAGGTTAAAAACAAAAAGCAGAATGCTTTGTTTTGCTGTGGTTTTTAAGCTAAAGCGGTACTTACGTCGTGTCATCTTTGTTCGAAGGTGATGCTGCTGAGGTGTTGAAATCCCAGTTTTCTGGTTCCGATCTGAAGCAAAAACTCGAATGTTTTAACCTCGTAACAGATTGAATTGAATCGTGTAAACAAAATAAAGCTGACGTAAGTTTTATAAGTGATTGTTGATGTGGAAAAAAATTATTCACGGTTTATGTAAAAAAAAAAAAAACATACAAAAAAACACTTATCTTAACTTAACTTCACTTAACTTCTGCTTGAAAGAAACATTACATGAAATTTGGTGTGAATTTAATCATAAAAGGGTAATAAAATTGTAAAATCTTTTATTTTGCAAATGTACAACATTAAAATATAGATGAAAATTCAAAGCTTTAGTACAAAAATATAAAGAAAAAATGATCTGGCCGTAGAGCTAACATTTGAATTGTTGTTTTTATTTATCTATTTTAACACAACTCTTGTCTTGAGAGAGAAAAAAACTACATTTACTTAATTTATTTTTATTTTTATGTTAATGTTTTAATTTTAATGTCAACAAACAACACAATTATACCCTTCTACCACTTGTAACAAAAGTTTTAGTGGGAAGATGCCACGAGGCAGCAGTTTTCATTTTTTTCTTCTTCTAAAACTTCATCTTTTCCTTAAATTTAAGCTGTTTTTTTAAGTAATGGCTTCTTTACAAAGCAGACAGCACCAAATCTATTAAATCATCAGTGGTATTGTTAATTTAGAAAGCACAACACATGTAAGGGGATAAAAAACTAATTTATTTTGTCAAATTTGGACACAAATAGAGTCAGATCTCTGATAGGTGAGCTGTTTTTAGACATTTTCTGTCCTTTTTGCTTGTGTTTTTTTCTAGATTATTAACAGAAGCTATGTCCTTAAAAACACAACACAGTTTGTTTTTTTAATTTTTGCTAAACATGGCATTATCATAACGGGTAGACTCACTTCTCAATGACTCTCTGATAATAAATCAATGTTCCTCCAATCACAGCTTCTGCTTGGCGTTGAATCCATGTGATTCCATTTTCCTGCATTAAATCATTTCTAATTTCCCACAAATGGCTGTTTTGGAGCTCAAACAACAAACATTTATTTCTCCTTCATGTGAGCTGATTGGGGGGGAAATAAATGCTTTGTTTTTGTTGTCATGCTTGAGGTAAAAAATGTTCTCATTGTTGGCCTGGTCAGAACTTTGCACCTGATTTAGTCACGGCAAACAAAGAAACCCTGTCCTGTCTGCAGCGTGGCAATGATGAAGAACGCACTTGAAAAAGATTCTTAAAAAATGCAGATTTTGTTGAAAGGTTGGTGATCTGGGAAACAGATACCCGACTGACTGTATGGAGCAGAATAATAAGAACATGGACTTAATTATAGTCCATAAAATGTTCCATCTGTCTTTCTCTGTCCACAGCCTCCTGTTGAGATTTACAGAAGATACGTTTGATCCAGAACAGTCTGCTACAATAGGTGAGTGCTACACATGCTGGGCTGTGATTGTCTGAATTTTAGGGCATATCAGTGCATCTAGCTTTCACATTGAAGCACAATATTCTTTTCTATTTTTTATTTTATTTTGAAACACCATGTGATAGCAAACATGTTTGCAAATGGATGATTGCAAAGTGCGTCAGAATATGATCAGTGATATTTCCAGACATGTGGACAGATCAACACTTGACGGCAGTCTTAGTGAATACAGACCAAAACGCAAAGTTCAGGACACGATCCGGACCGAATTAAGCGGACTGGGTCCAGACCAACCCATTATTCCAGTCTGAATACAACTCCAAGGTCATTTTTAATCCTTAAAGTTCTGATGAAGAGAAAATCTAGAATCAGTTTATTGTTTCAGAAAGGACAAATGCTATGTACCGCCACCATGGATTCCTTAGTTCATCTTCATCTGCGTTCTTTTACAAACTGGCGCTTTGACATTTCATCGTAAGGAATAACTGAGCAACAATTTCTTATTTGTTTTTTTTTAAAGTAAATTAGAAGAAATGTTCTGATGCATTTAGAAAGAAATGATTTAGTCACAAACTGCCCAACATCCTCTGTCTGAGTTCAGTCAGGCACGTTGTGATGGTCTTTCTATGTCCTACAGTTGTGTACAGATGTGTAATAATCGAGCTGACGGTGACCTACGGTCTGTGTTGCATCTTGTTGTGCTGTGGTTACAAACCGATGCTTGTCCGTGTGCTTGATGGGAAAGGCCCTACAGCAGCAGAGATGTGTCCTAGATTAGTCAACTGAAGGGACTCATCTCTCTGTGTTTGGCAGCAGACGCATTTCTACGTTTCTCTGCTTCAATGTTTGTTGTTGTTGTTCCTAAAAACAGTTGTTGTTGATGTTTGTGTTTCAGTGCTCACCCTTTCTTCAGGTATGTTAGCTTTTCATAGGACAGGTATGGTTTCGTTTAGGCCCGCACAATAAATCTCAATTGGATTGTTAACGCGATGTTGGCCTGTGTGATATGTGTTTCACTAAAGAAGGCGTAAATTGCGATAAATGGTTACCTTAAAACAGGGGTCGGGAACCTATGGCTCGCGAGCCATATATGGCTCTTTTGATGGTCACATGTGGCTCGCAGACACATTTTTAATTTTTTCTTTTTCATTAGACCAGTCCTTCTCGGGCGCGATGCGATGGCAGAGGCGCACAGTAGTAGCGGTGCTTGGAGAGAAGGATCTGCGCCAGCATTATCACTTTACTATTATCTATTATTTCACAGAGTTTGTACCAGCCGGAAACCTGTGAATTGCCGTGCCTAAAATTGCGCGCCCCCGTCTCTGAGAAAGAGCGCGCAGTAGCGGGGACGGGATGTGACTGAGAGGGAGAAAGCAGAGGGTGAGGGTGGAGTTGTGGGCTCGGTCAGTAAGGTGAACCGCGCAGGGATTGTAAAAACATAAAACCTGCTGCCCGTCACTCACTGCAGCGTGTGAGTGTGTGTGTTTGGCTCCGCGTCTGCATGTGATCAGTCTGTCTCACATTTACAGAACATTCAGACCTATGATCACGTTTAAAGTCTCAACGCCTGAACGAAGCAGAAACTCACCACGTATCAACCAGACTAGACCATCAACAAAACTACCACGAGAAATACTCATCATTTATTAGCAACAGCATAACAATGTTATTAAAAATAATCCACAGACTTATTGTACTTTAAAAGTGTTGAAATTATATCAAATGCACACATTCACTTGAATATTTAGTTTTAAACATATTGTAGCGGACTGAGTTTAACTTGGCTGTTGGGCCGCGTTAAAAGTTCTGGAGTTCCTTGAACGCATCAAGCAGAGATCTGATTGGCTCTTAGTTCTGTCGCTCAGCCTGTTGTTAGTTAATTTGGACCAATGGGGTTCAGCTATGGGCCGAATAAGGGAAATGGGAGGGCTGGAGCGGGAGGGGGGAATATAAAGTTGGGAGAAGCGCTCTCGTCTCGGCGGGAGAGATTCAGGAGCTGCTGAATTAATTTACGGCATTTGTTACAGCCTGCATTAACCAGAATAAAGAACCTTAAAAGAGGTTAAGTCTCCGTGTGGGAAAAGGACACTACATTATTGTATGGCTCTTTCGAAATTACATTTAAAAATATGTGGCGTTTATGGCTCTCTTGGCCAAAAAGGTTCCCGACCCCTGCCTTAAAAGTTTACACGCATGCTAAATCAATTTCACAGAATCTTAAAGTAATGTGACCATTCCAATAGAGCCCTTGACGCGTTTGACCAATCAAATGGATCTCTTTTATGTTAAAGCCCACCCTCTATGTAGAAGTGGATCATTTGTTGACCTTTATTTAAATAAAACGGTCGTAGAGAAAAAGAAATGATATTCTCATTTGTTTTGCTATTTGCAAGTCATATCATAGCAAAACTAATATTGCAGTCTTAGCTTAGCGTTAAGACACCATAATCTGGTCTGTATGGACACTCATTTGATCAAAGGCTGTTTGTTTGTACTACATAAAAAGCAACATTTTCTAAGACAATTGGCTGTATATGAGAACTGGACTGAGTTCCCCGTCACCCCCACATTCCAAACAGGAAGTACCTGCTGGCGCCAAGAAGCCAAAATCCCGTAGACTTCTATAGAGAAATAAACAGCCATTACTCAGTCCTTTTATTAGACTGAGTAATGGTAAAAAAGAATAACCATTCTTGCTCCGATACTGTTTTTTAACATGCTCTTGCTAATTCCAACTTTTTTAAATCACATTTTTCTGTAGTTCAAGTTATTTAAGTAATAAACTGATCAATCAGATGCCTCAATAAAAGTATGTGTCCCTACATCAAACATTCGAATCGTTTGTCAGATTCTCCTGAGCTTTCAAGTGGTAGGGGTGTGGCCTTCCAGTGAGTTCCTGATTGACGAGAGTGGTTGTCGTAGAAACAATGACTCAAACCGACTTGGACTGATTTCTGATGACATCTGGCTCCAACATGGCAGCATCCATATCCCTAAAAAGCGGCAACGAAATTTATTTATTTCATTTGGTTGGAGCTGGGACTAAACTATTTTTTGTGAGTGACATCGCACTCACTCAGTCCAGTTCTCATTTACAGTCAATGGCTAAGACATGTGGCAGCAAGACTCATTTTTTATAAATGGAGTCCGCATAACTTGTTCCTGACACCCAAGTCGAGCTCTGTCTCTGTCAGCTGTGAGTCAGCGATTACATAACTGGACAGTAAGGTGTCCCATAACCGGAAAAGACCTCTTCAAAAGACTTCAAGGACATTTAAGTGTAGAGAAATCACCCAAAGCATGGCCAGGTAAAAAGCCTCCTGTGTTTTGGTGCTGCTGTTGTCATTATTAATTTCCACAAAGCCTAGAGTACATGGGTCAAAGGTCTGCAGTAGAGCCCTGCGCGGGACTATTTTCTTCATCCCGCTCCCGCCCGCTGAATTTTTGACCAATCCCGCCCGCTCCCGCAACGTATGCGTTACACTCCCGCCCGCTCCCGCAATATGTATGTCCACTCCCGCCCGCACCCGCAAAACTCAGAGAATTTAGTCCCGCACAGTAATAGAGATGCATTGATTTTGTATCGTCCCCCGTCCCGCAGGAAAAAAACATGTATTTTTATTGATATTATTAAAGAGATTCATGTCCCTCCTCCAGCCTCATCTTTTGATGCATTCCTCTTGTGTAATGTGCAACTTAAA
Source organism: Oryzias latipes (assembly GCF_053564925.1). Lineage (NCBI taxonomy): Eukaryota > Metazoa > Chordata > Actinopteri > Beloniformes > Adrianichthyidae > Oryzias > Oryzias latipes. The sequence continues at coordinate 11,914,054 of NC_136256.1, read as the reverse complement.
TATTAAATATATTTTCACAAATCCTGTTCGGTTAAAAGTGTCCCTGTGTGCGCGCAGACAGACGGCCTGAAGCGCGCTCTTAGTAAGAGGCGGGGCGGGGCGCACCCCCAACATCAGGTTACATGACAGAGCCCATTGGGCGTCTCTACCTGGTGCCTTCACGGAGCTTCAGTACATAAGAATCCAACAGCCGCTCAGCCTAACGTAGTCCGTTAATATATATTCATGAGATATTCATGGCAGCACTGATCCCGCGGGGTTTATTTTTTGCCGCCCGCTCCCGCCCGCAGCACAATCCAAACCGCCCAATCCCGCGAGATTTGGGTTGGGTCCCGCGGGACCCGATCCCAATGCAGCCCTCTAGTCTGCAGTGAAGCTGACTCATCTTGTTAGGGAGTTTGCTTCACATTAAGCCATTTTTCTTCTCGACTCTGAACTGAACTCCCTCAGCGGTCCTACATGTAAAAACACAAAGCCACTGGCGTGTTTTTCTCTGAAAAATCTGTCAGTGGATGCTAAAACAGATCTGTGGTGGTCTGCACACAGCAGCGTTGTTGATTCCATGTAAACCTCTAGTCATAGAGACCTGGAAGGAGGTTCTCTCTGAAGAGTCTAGCAGGTGGCGCTTTCAGCAACAGACCTGCTTTGTTTCTGTTTCTGCACATGAAAGCAGGCCGTGCGTCTGTCCGTCTGCCGTGGGCGTGTATGCATCCTTCCAGCTGTCATTTTTCATCTGGATAATTATAACAGAATTGTTGGCATTAACTGAAGGAGCCTGTGAGGCTCATCAGGCTGAAGCAGGAGGTCTTCATGTCAGCGTGAGTGACCGTCTGACCTTTGTCTTCATCCAGGTGTGGACTTTAAAGTAAAGACCATTTCTGTGGATGGAAACAAGGCAAAGCTGGCAATATGGGTAAGATTTGTCACATGACTTCATTCCACCAGAAGGTGGCGCTTTTTGCTTATATTTCCAGCTGGTGGTGTCCGTCTGTCCTGGTTTTCCCTCAAAGATTCTCTCCCTGAAGCTCTGGTGTGTTTTGCAGGACACTGCAGGACAGGAGCGGTTTCGAACCCTGACACCTAGTTACTACCGCGGCGCTCAGGGCGTCATTCTGGGTAAATAAAATCCTCCTTTGTCTTTTCTTTCTTACTTCATCTCTGAAGTTCTTGCTTTGTTCATGCAAAGCTTACAGATTATTTTTACGGTATTTTCTGCACTAAAGGGCACATCGGATTATAACGAACAGTCTGTTTAGGATCTTTTGTCATCTGAAGCAGAAGGCGCATTCAGCAACACAAAAGAGTCAGAACTTAATGGAAAAATTCTAGAACGTGTTTGCGACATCCTTGTTAGCATATTTAGCATAGCTGTCACTCCAACCTCGTTTGGAATGCATAAATAGCAGACCAATACCTCTTAAACAAATGTTACTGTGTCCACGCTAACTCCCAGCCTTATTAGTAACACGTATAAAAAGACGGTCCGACGTCGCTACATGTTAGCTCCGTTAGCATCTTTGTAAACACAAAACCTTGTTTACAACTGGCATTTTGACAGACCACCATGTACCTTTTCAAAATCGCTTCAACATCAGTAAGCACAACCTGAATGAATCTATATATAGGGGGTCAAGAATATAAGTAAATAAATAAAGCTTTTTGGTGCGCCGTATAGTGTAGAAAATTACATTACAAGGAGTTTTCTTCCAGTCCTGGATGCTGCTTTTTGGGTACACAGACTCACTTCCTGCTTCCCTCTGAACTTCTCAACAGTTTACGACGTCACGAGAAGAGAAACCTTCACCAAGCTGGACAACTGGCTGAACGAGCTGGAGACGTACTGCACGAGGAACGACCTGGTCAAAATGCTGGTGGGGAATAAAATCGATAAGGTGAGCGGGGCTAGCTTCTGTAGATCTAGAATGGGTCATGGTGGAGAAAACATTTGAATGTGTTCTTGTGAACATTCATCTCCTCACTGTGATCCAGCAGCCGTGTCCCACAGACCTCAAATATTTCTGCCTTTGCTTTAGGAAAGCCATGAAGTGGACAGGGCTGAAGGGCTGAAATTTGCCAGAAAACATTCTACACTTTTTATAGGTAAGAGAACGTTCTCCTTGAAATGTTCAGAGTGGATGATTCCCACCAGGAAAGCAGCTTCCTTCCCTCCACTGTTTGTTTTTGCTAAATCCCCATCTTTATTGGTTTTGGTTCTGTTTGCTGCTGATCCACTTGACTATTTATCTGCATTGCAGTATTTTATTTTTGTTGTTGCAGGACATCGCAGTTTTGACTCTGCAGTTTTGTTGTAGATGAGAATAGCTTAGCATGTAGCTAACTAGCAGTTTAGCAGAAGTACAAACTTAGACGTGCTAGATTTAATATTAATACCAAAGCCTGTGTAAAACCGTTAAACCGAATTGTTGCATCTTGACTGTTTACTTTGAGGTAAACAATTGTGCCAGTTTTAAGAAGGATTTATTATTATTGCCTTACACCCAGTTTAGGAAAAGCTAACAGTTTCTCTTTATTGTTATTCGCTTATTAGAAAAAAATGTTTTGTTTTCCCCAAATTATGAGGTTTTGTGTTGTTTTGTGGTACACAAATCAAATATCAAACCAAAACGAAACTATGACCCAAAAACCAATTGACCAACCAACCTAATTATTTCTTCAACGCGAGTAATCAATCAATTGTTCTTAGAATTGGTGTTTGTTTTTGTTTTTTTTAACTTGTCCTGTCCAACAGCTGGGCAAACAGATGAGAGCTGAAGGCCTCTTGTGTTGGACATATTTTACTTTAACAACAGGGGTTATTAATCTTCAGACAAACCAGAGTGGTATGTCTGAATAAACCCCTTTTGTAATCGAGGGCAAATTTTATTAATTTTAATCATGTTTGAAAATCTTTTGTGTTGGACTGGATGGAGAAGGAAAGGAGGGAAGAAGAGAGATGGATGTTAGAGAGGGGGGGGGGATAGGAGGGTGATCATAGGAGGGGGGTAAAACCATGAAGCAGCATAAAGCAACAAGTTGCTGGATGGTTATTATCATTACAGTGAGGTTCAGATGTAATACACGTCTGTAGGGGCGGGGCCTGTCCACACACACACTCAAATGTTATGAACACACCTGTTGACTCCAAAAATGTTCACATGTCAACATGTACACAATACAAATGCTGTTCACACACCCATACCTATGCATTCAGACCAACTAGTGTGAAATATTTCATTCAATCACGCAAAATATTAGTGCAAAGGTGAGCTAACACCAGGGGGGTATTCCAGAAAGCAGGTTATGCTAGCTCCCACGGTAAGTTTGAGGCTAAGGAAGTTGATAACCTCAGTTTTCGGTTCCAGAAATGGAGGTATGTTTCAGGGTAGGTCAAGTTGCCATGGCAACTCATGCTCTGAACATAACCTGGTCTGGAGCAGGTTTAGTTGAAGGTTAGTTTGTTTACAGAGAGGTGAAGCAGCATGGCGTGTCCATTTGAAGATGATTTAGTGGATGAAGAAGCTCAGATAATACTTTTTCCACCGTGAGAGGGTGAAAATACCAGGTATGGATGTTGGAAAGATAAATATTTTTACAATCTAACTTAATTATTTGCTTCAGTTAAGATAAATCATTTTTTTGTTTAGTCAGTTTAAAAATAACACGTAGTTTTCAGACAGTTATTTTCCTTTCATTCAAATTAATTCAATTAAGTAGGTGTAACTTTGGTGCTGCTGTTAGATTGGCAGCGCAAGGGATTGTGGGATACCATTCCCTTTGCTTGTCTGGAAGGATTGGGGTTTAAGTTTGGGTTTTTGACCAAATGTGTTTAGTTGTTTAGCTGTTTTACTGTGTTTTGCAGAGTTATTTTTTCCTACTTTGGTCAAGTCTCTGCACCATGAGGGAGAGGGAGGATGATGAGTTTATATAGCACCCCTACAGTCAAAAAGTATATTGATAATATCGATAATTCCTAAATGAATGAACGCACTAAACACATACTGTTTTGTTCTTTTTATTGTTATAAAAATGAGGATATCTGCCGGCTTAAACTTAGACATATAAGAGTTCAAGAATTATAATTAACTAAGATGGAAAAAAGATTACTTGAATTGGAGTAATGTGACATTTAGTTAGATAAATATGTAAATTTGAGTTGTATTAACAACTATTGAGTTTTATAGACGTAAGAAATTAGGTTGAATAAATTTAATTCAATTACTTGTTACCAATAGAAGTAATTCATTTAAGTTGGCAAAATTGGATACGTTTCTTATATATATATATATATATATATATATATATATATATATATATATATATTTATATATATATTCGTCACAATGAAAATGGAAACAAGATCAAAAACTGGTGCGTTTACTTTGTCTGTTCTTTTTCTCCAAGCAGAAACTGTTTCTTTTGATGATGCAGCCGTATTACTTTTTTGATGGACGTATAATCTTCATACGCCGCCATTAAAATCTCAGGCTCCGTCTCACTTAATTGTCGCGCTTCTTTTTTTTCTCCATGCGTTTCCATGGTTACTCCGTAAATCGGCGATCCATTGAGAATTTCTTTATGTACCTGCTGTGCACGTGCATTAACAGGTTCAGTTCAGGCTTAAAGTCAGGGTAGTTTAAACATGTTTTTTGGAATACCCCCCTCTGCTCAAGTGATTGTTTATGTTCCTCTAACATGGATGATGGAATGTAAAAAGGAGGAGGGAGAGTGCCAGAATTTGTGTTTTTGGTGTTTTACTGAGCAGCAAAACACGCTTTGGAAAGGTTCATTTTGTTTCTCTTCTCTTCTCTTCGTGTAGAACGCAGACATGTCAACAGAAAACACAGACTTGAATCCGTTCACACCTCTTCTTGGCCGTGTCTGTCTTTTTCTTTTGTTAATTCTCCTAAACTCTTTTCCATCTCAAGACTTTTCTGATTCTTTCAAAAATGACATAGACCTAGTTCCCCCAGCCACTCCCAGGTGATCAAAATATAAAGTGGTTGCTATGGCGATGAAACAGATGTGGGCAAACTTTTCAACTTGTGGTCTTCATAGGCCGGACCAGGAGCAGATGAGTGAAGTGATTTGGTAATCCACCTTATAAGTGAAAAAAAACCTGGAATCAAAATTAACTTAAAATTAATATATAATTGAAAACAGAACATTTTCAGTTGTTTTTTTTCAAAACTTCTTTTGTTCTAACTTTAAAGCCACTTGCACCAAAGGCTTGATGTACTTATAAAGAAATTTTGCATTCATGTGGTGTTTGGAAGAAAAAATAATCATGCGGCTCCGATATTGTTTTGGGGGCCGGACCAAACAAGGAGGCGGGCCGGGTCTGGCCGTAGTTTGTGATAAAACCAACAGAAAAGCTGCCACTTTGAAAAAGTGAGGAGTTTGGATACTGAGGGCCTTGATGCAGCTGCTCAGCCAGACAGGCCGAGATGAAAGGGGGGTAATGTTGGGTTGGCGGGGGCGGGTAGCCACCCACGGCTTAATGTCCGGTCTCTTGTTGAAACTCTCTTTCAGAGGCGAGTGCAAAGACAAAGGATGGCGTTCAGTGTGCGTTTGAGGAGCTGGTGGAGAAGGTCATCCAGACGCCCGGCTTGTGGCAAAGCGAGAACCACGGCCGAGCCGTGCAGCTGACGGACGAAGATGCCGGCGGCGGAAGCTGCGGAGGTTACTGCTCCCTGGTTTAGACTCCGGACGACCAACACGCGGAAGAACAAAGGAACTATCCACACGCTGAGCCAACCGAGCCCTCTACTCAGACGTGAAGGCGGGGCGGGGTGGGTCACCAGCTCGCACTCTGCCTCCACCCAAAGACACTTTTGCACACTTTCTTCTAATAACGCTGCACTAAAATGCAGCTCAGCCTTCCCGGTAATGAAAGAGTTTTTTCTCTTCACTTTAAAACCTTCGTCAAAAGATTCAAGTTCTGCCTCAACGATGTGCAGAGAAATGAGTCGGATCAGGAAGTCCAAAGGTGGAACAGTTTGACAGCATGTCCTCTCTGGAGCGCTTTGCCTTAGTGCGTTTCTGTTTTTGCTTTTCTGCATCCAAACTCTCTGTGCTGCTTCTTTTCCAAGCTTCTGATTGGGTGGACACACCTGATCCAGGTAATCAGGAAGCAGGGAACAATATCCAGGAAAAAAGCAGGATAGTCCAGGACGGGATTTGCACCCCCCATCATGCTGATTCATGCTGTCTTCCCTCCCTCTGTCTGCACACATCGAAGGCATCACGCCGCTCAGTTTGCACGCCTCCTTTGTCACAGTTTGTCATTGTCGTCTTTGTGTCACAGACACAGAGTTTAGATAAAGATCAAAGCTGATGGATCTAGCAGCATGTTTGTACTGTTTGAGAGCTGTGGTGCATTCTGGGAAATGAGGTTTCTTTGTCTGAAACTTGGTGTGTAAAACAGACTAGATTAAGTTTGTTTTTAAACTTTTTTTTAATTGCATGGGAGCGCCTTGTGCCAATGTATTTGTTTGTTTTTGTCCAAGAGGAGATTTACAAACCCATTTAACTTATAGTTAAATATTAACGGTGCATACATTACAATGTATTGGGATAATAAAGCCAAGGGGAAGATGTAAACCTTGTAAATTCTGTATTTTAATATTCTGTATGAACTGTCATTTTGAATGTTCCACTACAAACCGCCCATTGTATTAAACAACAAAGAAATCCTGTTTTTAAGCCACTATTTTGGTGTGAATCTTAACTGTAAAGCTGCTGGGATGTTACTTACAGCTGCACAATAAACCCCAACCAACAAGAAGGAAAAGGTTTCATTTGCATGAACTGTTTCTGGGTCAGCAGAAAATCCTCTCGCCTTTCACGACCGACTGTTGTTCCTTTTAACTTGTAGGAGGTTCGAGTAAAGGTAAGAACCAGGGAGAATATGGAAACTGGACTGAGTGACCCCTCCCCTCACACATTCCAAACAGGAAGTAGCCGCTAAAATCCCACAGACTTCTATTGAGATGAGTTAAGTTCCAAATAATATTTTAGAAAAATACAATTTATTGATGACTTTTTGGCCATTAATCTATTTATTTTGGAACATACATTTGCAATAATTTACTAATAAAAGTTTTAGTTTTTTGTATTTATAACAATCTTGACTTCTTTTACTTTTGATAGCAGCATCCTTTAAAACATACAAAACACATTGTGTCAAATACAATCTATTACTGCAGCAGCAGACTTACTTAAGAAAGTCCAACATGGAATTTTCTGTTATCTTTTTTTCCCCTTTTACTATTCATTGGTGTAGAATCAAATTTTAAAAAATATGTTCTTTAATCTTATTCTAATAAAACAGTAGATTCATCCTTTTACCATTGTTATATATTAAATGATTAGTATTTTTCTTCAAAGCCAAAAGCCACAATGGAAATGATGGATCCGGGGTTGCAGGTTGTAGAAACACAGAAAAGCGTGAGAGGAATGAGGCATTTTCATTAACAGATTTAGAAAAATAATCTAGGAAAGCATCTGATTAATAAGAGGGCTCATTTTAATGAGAGCGGATTTCTGGAGGATTTGTAAATCAATAAATCCAACTTTAATTATTTCTTAAATAAGTTAGAGTAAAATGTTTCTACTAAGTAATATGTTTATATTAAGCACATGACGTTTAAAAAATAATTATGAGTAGTAAAATTTATAGAAAATGTGGAAACAGCACTGGAGTAAACTATAAAGAGTGTAATGACAGAATGCGAACACAAGGTGGCAGCAAAGCCACAGCAAGTTCATATGATCGTTAAAAAACATTTTATATCGGCCCTTCCATAGAATAAACTTACATGATGTCAAAGAATCGTGCAGGTATTGGAAAACGCCCAGTCAAAAATGTGAGAATTTTTTATTTAAAAAATAGAATAAAATGGGGAGACTTAAAGGAAAGCAAAAACAAAGTCAAAAATAAATGAATTTTCTGCACCATTGTTCAAAAAATGCGGGACCTTTCTGCGTGGAGTTTGCATCCCCGTTAAAAATTAAACAATGGGATTTCCTGGATTGTGAAAAAATGCCGACTGCCTCTGTTTCATTTCCCTGGAGCCAAAGGTAAGGCATTTTCTATAGGTCTAGTCTGGACTCTGGACTTGTGTCTTAATTATGAAGATTTTCTTTATGGAACAGAGTTTAACTTGTAGGTTTGTAACCCTTGTGCTATATGAAATCTTTCCACCTTTGTCATGGTAGGGAGAACACTTCAATGTAAGGGTGGGGTCATCTAAGATAGCACAAGGGTTAAACTACTGAAGAAACCAGATAAAAGTGCCACTTTTTGATGAGTTCAACAATCTTGAAGGATGTACAAGAAGACATTCATCAGCCCAACATTTACATTTTAACCCTTGTGCTATCTTAGATGACCCCACCCTTATATTGACGTGTTCTCCCTACCATGACAAAGGTGGATAAAGGTGGAAAGATTTCATGGACACCAGTGAAGATCACAAATCATTGAAGAAAAAAGGTTCAGCGCACTGTCTAGTGGGTCTAGATGACCCAACTCCCAATGTTAAAGTGCCTAGGATAGCACAAGGGTTACAGAGGTTTCTTTGACCTCTTGTAGCCAACAACAGTAGTGTTTTTGTTCAAGCGTATGGAGGTTCTGAGTCCAGAAGAGGATTAGACCATCAAAACACTTTGTTTTGCTGATTGCTACCGGCTTTTTGGCCGGTTCTTTGCCAGACAGATCATTTCATTCCGGTCTGCTTACATTCTGACCAACATTTTGGCTCAAAAGAAAAAAAAATCCCTAATAATTAAGCAACATTCTCTTATTTTCTCCCTCTAGGACAATCAGAAAATAAATTAAATAATGTATTCATGCATTTTGGAGGAAATGAATCAGTATAAGATTATGCAGACAAATGAGCTCTCCCAATGCCCGTGGATCTCTGTTTGGAGCCAGCTGGGCGTGTTGTCATACCCTCAGTGTGTTTGTTTCACAGTCCTAACTGTGTGCAGATGGCAAAGGTCTGTTTTTCATTTGCTGACTTCCAGCAGCAAAGTTGTGTCCAACATGAGAAAACCACGGAAAACGTTGCGTGTGTCCTGAGTGGCTGCATCAACACGTCGCCAACATATTCACATTTGTTTACAGTAAATCCTAGTGTTTTCATCCATTTGTTCATGTATGTTGTCTTAGAAAATTTTGGAAAACATTATTACATTTGGCCAGACAGAAAAGGGAAGAGATTTGTTGGTCCCGCCCACTTGCCATTAAAAAATAAATGCAGCTAATTATGCAAAAAGTTGAGAAATTTGAAAATAATAATATATAATCAAAAAATGTCTAATACCAAAAAAAGACTAAATAAACAACTACATTTCCTTCCTTCATGTGTATTTTTTTGCATGGATTGGAAAATGTTGCTCACGTAAAACCCGTCTCTAGTGGTCATTAAGGGAATTGCAACATGTAGTGCTTCCTTATGTTTTGGTACTGAATTTAAGGGTTTTTGCTCATTCACGCCACAGAAACTGTTGTACTGATGTTGCAAAATTATATAAAATGTCCAAACTTACTGAAAGTAGGATTAATATGTGAAAGCTAAGCTCAGGACATCATTTTTTTATCTACTTAAGGCAGATTTCTTTCCATTTTCTAAACCTTTCAGGGATGTGGGGATGCTGAAGCCTATCCCTACAACTGTTGCAGAAAGGCGGGGACGCACATACTCACTTTTAGAATCACTAATGAACCTATGATGAAGAATTTTTTTGGTCTGTGGGAGGAAACCAGAGTTCCCCCAGAAAACTCACGCATGCATAAGGAGAACATGCAAACTCCACACAGAAAACCAGAGCATGCTTGCTGTGAGGTCAGAGTGCTAACCGCTGCACCATTCAGCCCCCAAATGCAAATTTACAATTCTTTTTGTTTTTTTTTACAAAATAAAGCTATTAAATTTAGCTATTTTTACATGTAGCATGGATTTCACAAAGACTTGTCAAATCTTAATCTGCTTTTCATTTGATTTTGTATATTGTAAACAGAAATGATTAAAAGCAGATCTGTATTGCAAAAATATAGCTTAGGTTAATTTTGAAACACAAAAGTATTGTTAGAGAAAAAAACTATTTTTTTTCTCTGGTAAATCTGTCATTCATTCATTCATTCATCTTCTTCCGTTTAGTCCTTTTCGGGGTCACGGGCTGCTGGAGCCTATCCTGGCCACTTGTAGACGAAGGCAGGGGACACCCTGGACGGTTGCCAAACTCTCCCAGGTGTAAATCTGTCAGTGGATGCTAAAACAGATCTGTGGTGGTCTTCACACAGCAGCGTTGTTGATTTCATGTAAACCTCTAGTCATACAGACCTGGAAGGAGGTTCTCTCTGAAGAGTCTAGCAGGTGGCGCTTTCAGCAACAGACCTGCTTTGTTTCTGTTTCTGCACATGAAAGCAGGCCGTGCGTCTGTCCGTCTGCGGTGGACGTATCATAATTTAACGGCATGGTTCTAGGCAAAGGCAGGATGGGAACCATGCCAGTGTGCATCACCAGGGTTAGCAGAGGTTCAAAGACATTCTGTGGTCACTTTTCATCACCAATAATTATATCCTGTCAGGCGGCTATAGTACTCTTGACAACATTTGAAAATAACCTGTCAGACTCATCAGGCTGAAGCAGGATAAGGTCATGGGGTCAGCGAGAAAGACCATCTGACCTTTGTCTTTCCAGGTTTTGACTTTACAGTAGGCTGTTCCTTTTAACACTTTTCTAGAAGAGAAACCTCATAAACATTTCTTGATTAGGCCTCAATAATTCAAGTTAAATCATTTGGGTCAGGTTGCCCCTTAAGACGTGTCACTTATGAGGTGTTTAACATCGTAAAGTCCCACTCTGATCATCTTTTAATCTATTGTAAAATTTGTTCCAGTGGTCTTTTAATTATGATTATTCTGTCTTTAGTGTTGATTTGGAGACAGAGTTCATTTCCAGAATAACATCTTACACGCTGATGCTATCATCCTACGATGCTATCATGCTATGGTAACAAGCTGTTCTGTGTGTCTCCTATGTGATCACAGAGCAGTTTAAAATCAGACTATATTTTCACGGAGCCGACTGTAAGATTCAAATCATTCATATAACATGTATATAATCAGTATTTTATAAATAAACCCTTGTGCTATCCTAGTCACTTTAACATTGGGAGTTGGGTCATCTAGACCCACTAGACAGTGCTCTGAACCTTTTTTCTTCAATGATTTGTGATCTTCACTGGTGTCCATGGATTACATGAAATCTTTCCACCTTTATCCACCTTTGTCATGGTAGGGAGAACATGTCAAAGTAAGGGTGGAGTCATAGGACAGCATAAGCATTATTAGAAGTTTCTTTGTAACATTACAGAGCCGGCGTTTTACTGAAAAAAGTGTTTTCAAGGACATTGAAAATTCGTTAATTGAAAAATTAATTGATTAAAAAAATCCATTCATTAAAAATTCGCCTCTGACTCTTGGGGTAGAGCAAGTCCGCCCACACTTCTCCTCCCTGTTGCTGAGAGGTCTCTGTTTACATGTTCTACCGCTAGCGGTGGAACTAGTCTGTAAACTACAACATATAAATAGAAGCATATAAAAGAGCAAATAAAAAGAACGATAAACCAAAGTCAAAGAGGAAAGCTGGAGGGCCACATCTCTCCACAAAGAAAAACAAAAAAAGTTAGACGGTTTGAAGGACTACCTCCAGCCTAACATTACCGGTGCAACAAAAATGGCGAGCAACATCAGAGCTATCCAGCCGTACAGTTTAGATCCAGATTCCAGCTCACACAAGGAAAACAAAGACGTACATGGATCTATTTTTCTGTAAGTGGATGCATCAGAGTTAGGGCAGAGCAGAGAGCCTGTGGTCAACCCAACCTATTTTCTACGTCACAAATACGCTCCTTTTTCAAACTGCATGTTGTCTTCTGCTCCCCATTCACAACGATTTGAATAAAGACTTATTCAGAAATTGAAGTTTAAGCTTTAATTGGTCTTTATACATGTCCTCTATCATCAGAAAAATGCAACAAGAACACGTTAAAAACACCAAAAACAACACTTTCATTAGAGTGAGGATTCATGTTCATGGAAACATTATGTTTTAAAGGAATTCTAAATTAGTTACATTTACATGTTTTGGTCAGATCAGATTTGGTCAGTTTGCATGCTGATGCTACACAATCAGCAATGGTTTGTTTCCAAAGTCAACTGTCTTTTTTATTTTTTATTTAATAAAAGTGACTGTTGCAGGTGTGTCCAAAAGTTTATTCTGTATTTATCCTTCAGTCTTTCACATGTGTCATTACAAAAGATTCACAAGAGATGCTGATTTTAGGGTATCTGTCTCATGCATCTCCACCAGAAGGTGGAGCCTTCTGCTTATATATTCAGCGTAGCGGACGCTGATGGTGTCCATCTGTCCTGGTTTTCCCTCAAAGAATTTTCCCCCTGAAGTTCTGGTGTGTTTTGCAGGAGCGGTTTTAAACCCTAGTCTAAACTAGGCTCAGGGGGGCATTCGGGGTAAATAAAGAAGCATCCTCCATCGAAATACATCTCTTTTCTTGACAACTAATCCTTTGTTTTTTCTTTTTGAAATTGTCCCCCCAGATTTATTCATGCAAAGCCACAGATGACTAGAATTATTAGGCGCTTTATTCCAGTTCTGGATACTGTATTATTTCTATTTTTTTATTTAGAGACAGCAGGACAATAGGTTCACTTCTTCCTGCTTCTCTCTGAGCTTTTCAACAGTGTACGATGTCATTAAACTACAAATGAGTTTGTATTTAAAAAACTGTTTGGGTTAAATATTGTGATTTTCAAAAGATTCCCTTTTTTTTTTAGTAAAACTTTGAGGGTTAGGGTTAGACAGATGGGATGAAATCTACAAGAAAACATTCTACGCTTTTTACAGGCCAATGAGGAGAATTCCTTCATCTCTGAAAAGGTTCAGGAGCCCACGAATCACAGCAGCTTTAGAAATCCTATTTTAGCATCTTTTTAAATATGTGCTTGTTTTATTTCATAATTTCCTTAGGCAAACTTTATGAAATATCCCCCATCCCCCTTTTTTTATTTGTGAATCAAATTTAGTCTAAATTTTTCTTAAATTCCTTCTCAGTCAGTTTTATCTCTTGTCAAATATCAATAAAATGTCTTATATCCCATTCTTCCCTTTTCTCTGAATTTTGGCACAAATAATCAATAAATAGTTGAACCCCTTAACGGCTGTTTATGCACATAAATCCATCAAACACTTCTGCTCCAAAATAACCTTAACCCTTGTGCTATCCTAGGCACTTTGACATTGGGAGTTGGGTCATCTAGACCCACTAGACAGCGAGCTGAACCTTTTTTCTTCAATGATTTGTGATCTTCACTGGTGTCCATGGATTACATGAAATCTTTCCACCTTTATCCACCTTTGTCATGGTAGGGAGAACACGTCAATGTAAGGGTGGGGTCATCTAAGATAGCACAAGGGTCACAACAATAGACGTAATTCGTTAAATCTTGTTATTTTTGTTTAGATTGAGGCAATCTAAAAAAAATGACACCAATGTCTTTCATTTATTATTTTAAGATCAGAATTATCTATGTATTTCATTATTATTGTCTTTTTATTTGTACATTTGGTTGGAGCAGGAAGTAAGCCATTTTCCATGGGTAAGGTCACACTCACTTGGTCCAGGTCTCATGTTTTCCCTCTCTCTGCTCACAGTAAAGGGTTGCATCATGTCTCTGCTCCTGCTTTGTTCTTTTGACCCAACCCCTCTGCAGCGTTAGGATGAGCGCATGAACCAAAGATTCTGGTACCAGCTTGCTTTCCGCATGATGCTGAAAAAGAGGAAAACGCCTCAAATTGCACGCTTCTGTCATGACAACTTCTTTTAATGGAGTGCGACTTGCTGGCAGCGCTTCACTCAGACAAATACAATCAGAAATATCAGTTTCTCCTTCTTGTCTTTGTGTCACAGACAATGGAAAAGTGTTGGGTTTGAAGCAAGGCAGTGAGTCATGAGGGTCGATCCACAGAATCAAAGCTTCTCACTGCTGATGGATTTTGCAGCACTCCCATCTCTCGTAACCCTTGTGCTATCCTAGGCACTTTACCATTGGGAGTTGGGTCATCTAGACCCACTAGACAGTGCGCTGAACCCTTTTTCTTCAATGATTTGTGATCTTCACTGGTGTCCATGGATTACATGAAATCTTTCCACCTTTATCCACCTTTGTCATGGTAGGAGTAACACGTCAAAGTAAGGGTGGGGTCATCTAAGACAGCACAAGGGTTAAAAAGGTACTGTCACCCTTGAGCTCTGAGCATGTTTGTACTCTCTGAGAGTCAGAGTGCATTCTGGGAGGCCCTGTCATTGTCAATCTCAAAACTTGGAGGTTAAACCCTCTTTTTGGATCAAAGCTTGTGGTTAACCCTATAACCATTCACAATATATTTTGTCAGCGCCTTTTTTTCGAGACCCCAACTCATTATCATGATCCAAACTTTCCCTAAAAACCTATTGTTTAAAACTTGCTCCATGTTTTCTATCCTGTAGTACATCATCATTCCACTAGAGGCAGTATAAGGGCTTTTCCTGCTCATTTCAAAATATCTGCTTCCGTGAAATCTCAAAAACACTTTCGGCGGGAGAGCACTTAACTGATTTTCACAAATGTATGATGAGAATAACCGCTCTATTGTTATTCATTGAAATGGCTACTTGCTGTATTGACACAAAGCTAATTTAGTTGATGATTAATTCTTTATACACATTTACACCCTGTTAGTAAATGTGTAAATCAAATTTGAGATACATAAGTTGCTACGTTTATTAATGGGTACTATCTCTATTGCATACATTATTGTTATTAAAGTGTTTAAAAGTCTTTGCTGTAGTGGACTTTACAGGGTTTACCTATTTTTTAACTTTTTGCTTTTATTTGCTTGCTTTTTATAACTTATCGTTTAAAATTAAAGTAGGCTTTAACATCTTGAACAGATGTTGCTGTTTTTGGGACCATAAGGGAGTCAAAAGATGTAAAGTGTTTATTTTAGCACTTTTCAGGAGTAATTCTTGCATGATCTGTAACGTTCCACCCATTTAAGTGAATACCTCGGTGTGAAAATAGCCCCTGCAGCTGCTGACATATTACTTGAGGAGCAATATTGATTCCCAGAGGATAAGAAATTACTGCTGTCGTGGTTGCCATGTTGGAAATTTTACTGTTAGGTGATGGGTTTTTCACTCAGCACCCTCCGCATTCCTCTGTCCTCCGAATAAAGGCCGGTGTTTGAACAGTGTCCGAGGAACCCTCAGAGCCCAGACGTGTGATCCGTCTAAATCATCTCCCTGGCCAGCTTCTCAGGAAACATCACCACAGCTATAACTCACTCCATCAGTGCCGTAACTGGGAAGTGCGTCGTTCTGCGCCGCTATGAAAGGCTGGCTTTGGCAGCTGCATGGAGGCCTCTTCCCCTCGCAGCGCGTCCTTCATCTCTCGCCACAGTCTGGGCATCTGTCTGGAAATATGTCTCAGTCAAACAACAACGGCGTAATAATGCCTTCATGTGGCCTGTCGGTGTGCTGAGCTGCAGGTCTGCTGTTTCCTTTAAAAACATTGAGTGTTTTAAGGCTGAGCTGAAAAAAATGGCCAATTTGCCATCATTAACTTTTGTAATTATTTGTGTTAAGTGGAGAAAATGGAAGTTCACATCCTCAGTTAACTTATTAGTCAGAGATATTTTATGGCATAGAAGTCAGCGGATCACAGCGCAGTTCTATCAAATTTGTTCAGAAAATATCACCAACTTGATGAGAAAGTTACCTTTTTTATGTTGAATCTTTATAGTATGCTACTTGATTTGTGAGCTTTAACCAAAGGGACTTTGTGCAACTTTGTGATGTTCATTAGGAGGGACTAGCCACTCTACAAGGCATTTGCCCTTCATACGCCTTCCCCCAATCCTAAAACAAATTCTTGGTTAATGCGTTTCTTACAGAATCGTTTGTCTATTTTGCACCTGTTATGTAGAATGTGGTAATGGTAAATGGCGTATACCTGTACAGCGCTTTTCTACCTTCCTCGAACGCCCAAAGCGCTTTACAGTCACAGTCCCATTCACAGATTCACACACTGATGGAGGCTCTGCTGTTGAACACTGGCACCACCCTTCCACCAGAGGCAAGGTGGGGTTCAGTGTCCGACCCAAGGACACTTCGACACACCACCAACTTGATTTGAAAGTTACCTTTTTCTATTGAATCTTTGCAAGGTGGGGATTGAACCTGCAACTTTACGATCAGAGGTTGACCGCCCTACCACTGGGGTGTAGTTTGTGTCCTATGGTCACTTATGCTGCTCTGGACTGGAGCAGAGACTCAGATTTATCCACCTTTTTCATGGTAGGGAGAACACGTCAATGGAAGGGTGGGGTCATCTAAGAGCACTAATGAGGTCCTTGCGCGGTGCAAAGGTGTTGAGGGGGTTGAGAGAAAAAAATTCCTACAATGTGCCTGTGTCTCACCTTCATCACCTTTACTTACCCGTACATGTTCTATAAGTGTGACCTGTTACCTGCAGCATGCCCCAAGAAAAAATGTGCATGAACAATTTAGGTCATAGTGGTCTATGATCTTGACATTTTGTGTGGGCCAACTGTGTGCTCTGTAAAGGTTTTACCCTTTTTTTGCCTGCAGAAGCCTGTCTCCACCTGTAAGGGCAGATGAGACTAAGTATTTTGTCTAGTTATGTTTCTACATCCAATCTCCCCACATAAAAAATAGTTGTCATGCTCAAAAAGAGAGTCTTTTGCATTCAAGTCCAGCTGTTACCAATGGGTCAAAGGTGTCTAAGTCATCATCATGAGGGATTACATTTTCAGATCCAGACACAAAATGTTATTGTGCATGTATGCCATAAAAACATTTTGCACCAAAAAAACAAAACAAAGAATTGTTGTTGAAATCAACCAGAGGCTGTGCTCTGACCTGTTGTGCTGGGACACTTTTACAGACTACTGCGCTCCTCTGCTGTCTGTTTTGGAGGATCCACCTAGGCTCTGAGCAAAACGGGCAGATCTGGCTCCCATTAGAGCAGCCTTGTCTCCTCTTTGCGCCCACATCCGTATGGATTTACAATCAGATGAGTCTCTCAAGACAACCGCCACGCTGTCCTGTGTAAAATAGTTATTAGACTTTGGGCTTCGTTTCATGAGGTGTTGGGTTCCTAAATGTCATTCACTTTGTCATCCTCTCTGCCTGGCTGCTATCAGGTAATTGTTTTGCCATGCTGACTGTTAGAATGAAAAACAGACAGAAAAGGGAAAGATTATCCAACCACCTGAAGGGAGTATCAGGCCTCTTAAGTGTTTATGGTAGGTTACCTGGACCGATGGCATCAATGTCAGGAGAATCCCGGAAAGTTGGTTTGATTGGTTGGGTGGGAAGTTTATTTTTTTTATCCTAAACCTCTCAAAGTGGATCAAACCACCTAGACACATTACACAGTACACTTAGGTGTACTGTAAGGCAAGAAAAAGAAAAACTTGCAGAACTCACTCATACTACTTTATATAGTACTATGTTCTAAGCTGCTTCTCACTGACTTTACCGTGTTTATGCATGAATCCAGCTCTTCCTTTTTTGCTTAACCCTTGTGCTTTCCTATGGGGTCCAGATGACCCTATCCTTACATTGACGTGTAATCCCTACCATGACAAAGGTGGATAAAGGTGAGAAGGATTTCATGTAATCCATGGACAACAGTGAAGATCACAAATCATTGAAGAAAAAATGTTTAGTGCACTCTATTGTGGGGTTTAGATGACCCTACTCTCAATGTTAAAGTGCCTCGGATAGCACAAGGGTTACAGCAGGAACCAAAAAAAAATTGTTTTACTTAAAGTTCTGCTTTTTACACAGTAGCTCATATCCCACGGTGCTAGTCAGGGATCAAAAAAGGTGGAAAATGTCTTAATAAGTTATAAAATAAGGCAAAATATGAGGTGTACAAGCAAGCAGGTGGGTAACGTTCCCCTGCAGGTGGGTTGGCTCCATTGACTGTACATGAGACCCCTCCCCATCCCCCACCCTGAGCTATTACTCAGTCATTTCCATTTTTTTAATGACATCTTGCATTACAGACAAGATATCACTAAATTGACCAATCAGATGCCTCAATAAAAGAATGTGGCCTCATACTGAAAAGTGTGATCGACAGACTCTCCTGAGCCCGCTTTCAGAGATAGAGGTGTGGCCCTCCAACAAGCTCACTCCTGATTGGCGAGTGGTCGCCATAGAAACGATTACCGATTTCGACCAATCACTGCTTACTGATGTTGTCTGGCTCCAACATGGTGGCATCCATTTCGAGAAAAAAATGTTGATCGAGTTGACTTCATTTCATTAGAGCCAGAAGTAAACCACTTTCTGTGAATGATGTCACAACCACTCCATCCAGCTCTCAAACAGAGTGTATGGTTGCCTTTCGTGACTGACGTGTGAAAGTAAACCCTAATGAAGATGTTTTTGTCATTTCCCATTGACTTGAACCAGATTCATTCCAGTGTCCATTTCTGCTTAGGTTAGCTGTGTACTGGTTCATCTAAAAGCCAACGGAATCCCTCAGTTTACTTGTCTCATCCTCCGCATGGCTCAAATGGGCTTTTAACCCTTGTGCTATCCTATGGGGTCAAAATGACTATTGATGTGTTATTCCTATCATGACACAGGTGGATAAAGGTGGAGAGGATTTCATGTAATCCATGGACACCAGCGAAGATCACAAATCATTGAAGAAAAAAGGTTCACAGCACTGTCGGTCTAGATGACCCCACTCCCAATGTTAAAGTGCCTAGGATAGCACAAGGGTTAAACCTGTCAAATGCAGCAAAATAAACTACGTTCTGGACAACTGGCACTTTTAATCTGGAGGAAGAAACCTTTAAACAAAACAAAACCCTTGAACTTTCATGTAGGTCTGCAAAGTGTTTCTCTGTTTAAATTCCATAGTGAAGTGGAGGAAGTTCCCCATAACTTGTTCTCCGTATTTCCTCTGACATTCACCTGAGCCAGGCTCTGGTCTCTCTTCGATTACCGTCTGAGCACCAGAAGACGGTGAGGTAATGCCTGCCATCTCTAGAACTGATGGCTCTGTCACTGCAGGTGAAAACACTTTGATTACTTGGAGCCTCGTGTGTTACTTATTCCCATCCAGACCCTTTTGACATTTCAACAGGAGGTGGAAGCGTCTTGCTCTGATATGCGACCTTCTGTACCTTTCGAGCCACACAAAGGTCAGTCAGCCCCCGTCTTACCCTTTCTCTGACTCCATGACAATCCCAGGACCTCCTATTGTGGTCGACTCAACCTATTTCAGTATTGAATATTGTTTCAGCTGACCACCTTCCTGGAGGATATCTCACTTTGGGATTTGGTAGGAATGTTATTAGTGTATAAAAAGGCGGCAGCCTTGTCATGTTTGCAGACCCATCAGACCTGCTTAATAGGAACAAGCCCCTTCAAGCCTGAAACCTGTCTTTGTTTGGTGTGAACCCCAGGCCTCACATCCATGTCAGCCGTTGCAGTCAGTAATGCAGCCTTAATTGAGTTCCCTCATATTTGATACCCTGTCCATCTTATTTAACCTTAAATGATTTTGTTGTAACCGACTCTTGTTATTTCCAAAAACACAGACTCATATGTTCTAAAGAAAGCATAAGAAAACCTGGGCAGAAACCTCTTCTTGCCATTGGGCTTGCTTTCATCCACGCCTCAAATTTCTGTCACAATAAACCCTAAAGCTGCGACGATCCAACACAAAAAATGGATGGACGAGAAACAGCGTTCACGGTTTATCTAGTTCATAGTGAGTCAGAGAAGCCAAACACGGCCCCTCTGTTGTCATGACAATAGTCCAGTTCCCACTAGGGCTACTGCTACGACATGGGAGCAAGCAGCCATGTACTCAGCCTGTTGGGTTCCATAATAAACTAATCACACAGAGTCAACATGAGCTGGGTGTAAGTTTTCCACATGCCTCCAACATTTTCATGAAGTAGATGCATGCTGGGCTGTAACTCTTTACTCCCAGTAGGAAAAATAAAATCCAAAAAATGAATGAACTCCATTTTGGAGGAAATGATTGGCATGTATAGAAACAAATTCATTACTCTGTTTAAATAAATCAAGCCTCTGTGTAGTAATTGTGTTGCTTATTTTTCTTTTCCAAGTTTTTAGGGACCATATTTTATTATTATTATTTTTTTAAACCACCATTACTGAAAAGACTTCTGGATTTAATGAGGTTGAGTTGGTGGACACAAACGCCTGCCAGAGGTTTGAGCACCAGACCACACCTCTGGTCTGCAGAGTGCAAGGAGGGGGGACATTTCTGACTTACCTGATCAATAGATTGTAACATAGCTGAAGTCTCACATCACTCTTTTTTTGTCCAGCCATTTGTGGTCCTCTGTGCTCAGTATTTGTTACTTCACACCACATCAAGGTTAGGCGGCTCTACTCAGTGACAGACTATTGAATTTAAAAAGACAGCCTCCACCTTCCCCCCGTATGCCTAAGTCGAATAAAGCCCTCAAAGGAAATCAGAGCTGGGTCTTGCAAGCTCAAACTATTTACTGTTGTCCATCTCTGTTGTAGAATTTCTTTGTAGTTAAATCTAGATTGAATAAAAAGGTGTCAGGTGTTTAGTAACTCCATAAAGTAAGACTAAGAGTCTTTTTCTCTGGTTCAAATTCTATTTTTTGAGTCAAGACAGCTCACGGCAGGCACTTTAACATTAGGAGTGGGGTCATCTAGACCCTACTAGACAGTGCGCTGAACCTTTTTCTTCAATGATTTGTGATCTTCACTAGTGTCCATGGATGACAAAATCCTCTTCACCTTTATCCACCTGTGTCATGGTAGGAATACCACCTCTATGGTCATATTTTGACCCCATGGGATAGCACAAGGGTTGAAAATGCAAAAAGAAAACTTATTCAAATAGTCAAATTTACTGACGAAGTTTTGAGCCTGAATCATAAATCTGTATCCAGGTTTAGATGATATATATGCGAGGCTTTGACGCATCAGAAAAACAAAACTGTCAATTACAGTGGACAAAAGAAATGAACCATTTTAATGCAATTTTTTTATTCCACCAAACCTAAAACGAGCAGCGTTCATGCAGCATTTTAAGTGTGATTAACCAATCAAAACTGTGTAAGTGCAAATATGTCTATTTTATGATTAAGACAAAAAAATGTGTGTGCGGAGTTATTGCCTATATGAATATATATGTACATGTCTATCCATCTACCTGTACATTCGTCCGTCCGTCCCTTCCTCTATCTATCTATCTATCTATCTATCTATCTATCTATCTATCTATCTATCTATCTATCTATCTATCTATCTATCTATCTATCTATCTATCTATCTATCTATCTATCTATCTATCTATCTATCTATCTATCTATCTATCTATCTATCTATCTATCTATCTATCTATCTATCTATCTATCTATCTATCTTCCTAATGCATTCCTCATTTGCAGTACTGTTGGATTCTACAATTCCAAAATCCAGTGTCCTAAAAATTTGAAGTTTGAAGTTTTTGTGAAAAACCAGTGGGCATTGATGCTCATTAGATGATCAGAAACAGTGGATTCACAGTTTTCGTAAAATGTTCATATTTATTTGGTTTTTACTCCAGTAAATCTTTGACATCCCATTTACTGTAATATAAAACATTAAAGGAGTAGTGAGCATGGTGTCTGAGTTGCTTTTAAAATCCAGGGCACCAGATAATTCTGCTCTATATCCATTCTTCTACTCATCCATCTGGTCAAAGGGGCAGCAGCCTAGATGCCAGGACATCCCTCGCCTCGGCCACTTCCCCCAGCTCCTCCAAGGGGACCCCGAGGACTTTTTTAGGCCGGCCAAGAGACAAAGTCTCTCCAGCATGCCCTGTGTATTCCCCGGGGCCTCTGTCCAGTGGTACATGCTCGAAACACCTAAAGCTCATGTCAGCCGCTTGTATTCGGTACCTCGTTCTTTCAGTCATGACCCATAGCTCATGACCATAGGTGAGTACTGGAACGAAGATCGACGGGTAAATTAAGAGCTTTGCTTTCTGGCTCAGCTCTCTCTTCACCACAACCGACCGGTACAGCGACCGCACAACGACAGAGGTTGCTCCAATCTCGCGCTCCGGTCTTCCCTCACTAATGAACAAGTCCCCAAGATTTATAAAGTCTTCCACCTGGGGCAGGGACACGCCACCAACTGAGAGATGGCAAACTACCTTTCTCCGGTCGAGAACCTTTGCCTCAGATTCAGCGGTGCTGACCAACAGGACATCATCATCTGCAAAGAGCAGAGAGGAAATCCTGTGTTCCCCAAACCAGACCCCCTCCAATCCCCAGCTGCGCCTAGAAATTCTGTCCATAAAGATTATGAACAGAGCCGGTGATAAAGGGCAGCCCTACTGGAGTCCAACATGCACCGGGAACAGGTCTGACTTACTGCCGGCTATGGGATCCAAGGTCCTGCTCCGGTTATACAGAGACTGGACAGCCATAACTAAGGCTCTCCTGTTTTTGTGTGCCCCTTACTAAGCTCAGTATCAATATGTGTTATTATCCTGCTTAGCTGCAGCTTCTGCTCAAGCAAAGCAGAGCAGACGGATCTCTTCCCTCCGTGTTCATGCCTTTACCTGAGCTTTTGAAAACACAGAACCTGCAGTGATGCCATGATCAAAGAAAAATCTCCTCTCTTCCTCTAAACTGATACCATGTGCTGTCCTGTCAGCTGATACCGGAGCACCAGGCAGGGCAGGATAGGTCTGTTTCCCAAGCGGCTCCTAAATTCTGGATACTTGGGCTCTGTTTGTGCCGCGCACAAACGCAATTCTTACATTTTTCAAATATTTATTCTCAGTGTGGGGTAGAGGAGTGTCTCCTGTCTCCGAAGAGTAAAAGTTCATTACACTGCATCAGTTGTTTCAGTTTTCGGTCTCGTCCTCCCGGATTCAACTTTGATGCTGACAAATTTCCTGCTGTGCTTCGATCTGCAGCTTTAGAGGAAATCAGGTTGAGATGTCCTCACAAGTTAAATTTCTCAGGACTGTAGGAGACAGCTTCAGCTTTGATAAACAAACTCAAACACACAAGTGAAAAAAGACCACGGAGGCTATTATTTAAACTGACCCTCTCATAGGCATCTATTCTCACACACCCACACAATCCCTCCTATATTTATATATTCATACAGTCAGATAAGTATTCTCAGGCTCAAATTCAAACCTTCTGTCTCATTCACTATCATTCTCACTTTCATATATGTATGTAGCCACAAGAGAGTCCAAGTTTGGGTGTCATGTTTGGTCTGTTACACACTTTCTGTACAAAACATAACTTTAGTGTGTACCAAAAAAGAAAATTGTCCACTCTATATGCATTTTTTGCACACATTAAGACAGCTTTTTCCATTTTGTCTAGTCTTTTTATTTATATGAATACATTGGAATAAATACGTTTTTGTCAGTCACCAATTCTGCAAGATGAGTTTGGTCTGTAATGTTTATCATTGATGCACTTCAACTATGAGACAAAATGTAAAAAATGGATCCAGGAAAACACATTGTTTGATTTTTGATTTTTTTATTGGTACATTGGTGCAATGGATGCCTCAGTTGGTTGGGTGCAAAGTTGGTGCACAGGAAAGCTGGGTTTGATTCCCAGGGAAGACATCATCCATTGTGGGTCCTAATCCTTCTACTACCTAACCAGGGGGCCAACTGTGCCGGTGCCTAGCCCAGACAGAATACAGTACGCCGTTGTGTCAGGAAGGACATTCGGCAGGAAAATCTTTGCTTTACCACCTGTGCCAATCGGTGAAAGTTGATTCGCTGTGGTGACCCCAAAAACTAAACAACATATTGTTAGAATGAATTACGTCGTCCCATGATAGATTTTTCTTCTAAAAAGCTGAAGTAGTTTTAAGCAACTTAGGATTGATATTTTTTTGGAAAGTCTCTTGGATAAATCATCAGTGGTAATAGTGTTTTTCTTGGTGGTTACTCATTGGGTTCTTCTTCACTTGCTGTATAAACTGATCCTGCATTTTCTTTTATTTCTTCATAACAGTTTAAGCACTCTGAAACACATTAACTCACAATTTAAGGAGCTGAAGCAGGTTTTTTTCTGCAACTGAAGCATAATTTAAGCCAAACTCACATCTGAGCGGCTGAAAAAGCACTTTAATAGTGTCATTTTCAGTTTATGTGACAGATTAGTCACTCCAAATCCAACATTTTTTGTTGCTAACACTGGTACCTGAAATAATCATGCTAGCCTGTTACAGGAACAATTCTGACTCATTTTTCTGAAGTCACTCTAAAAGGTTGAACTGAAGGCTTATGGATCTGACTAATCCCATTTCATTCGTTTAAACCTGCAAGAAGTGCATCTTTTTTAGTTAGTCTTATGTTGCTGCTTGACATGAGCTTTTCCCTGTGAGCTCTGAACCAGAGCCCTCCTCAGTCACAGCCTCACGTTTTCCAGAACACGACTTCGAAGCTGTTCATGTCAAAGGGTTCTGGTTGTGCAAAAGGCCTGTAACCTCAGCTGAAGGTGGGCAAACGTTCCACCACAACGTGGTTTTTCTGCATTAGTGACTCTGTGAAAGTCCGGTCGGTCCGGAACTGCAGAGAATTCTGAAAGAGCTGCTGAAATTCACAAAGCAGCAGCCGACAGAAAGCAGATTACCCCTTGTGCTATCCTATGACCCCACCCTTACATTGACTTATACGATGAACTAATGACTAGGTGTTTTGAGGAGTAAGACTATTGCACAGTGAACTATATAATACATTTTGATCAACATGACATGAACAATTGATAATGTAGCAAAGAACAGAGAATTGTACATAATCATTTGCATGGATGTACCAAAGCAATTGCAACTTGTTCAAAGAAGTGAGAAACTGCTGATATGATGTGCACAAGTGACATCATGATGTGAAGATAGTTTTGGGAATTTCATTCTGATCTGAGAATTGTACTAAAGCGACTGAGAAAAACTGTAATTAAAAGACCACTGGGAACGAATTGACTATAGATCAAAAAATGATCGGAGTTGGCCTTTCAATGAAGACCTGTGTGCATTTAATTACAATCTATCACTGTTGTGATATCAGGAATAGCACAGCTTTTCTGATCAGAGGATTACACGTGTCATGGAAAATGACAGTAATTATCATCAACTCTCAGTATTTGTTGTTTCTGCTGAGGTTAATGCAGTACACTGTTCAGTAAACCTGACTTAGTAATGGGAAACATTATTCGCTCAGGAGAGAAAACTACACAGAGCGTTTTCATTTTTGTCAGACCACAGTCAGCCGGATGGATAGAAAACTCCATGTAGACAAAGTTAGACAGGCCTTCCATGTGGTTCTCCAGCATCCATCTGAGCTTAGAGGAATAACCACTCACAGCCACTTTCAAAAAGAAAGATGAGCTCTGTGTGCCGCAGGAACTTCGTCTGATGAATGTCAGTGGACCAGAGCAGAGCGCTTGCAGCGAGTTAAGTCTCAACCTGACTTAACCAAACAAGAATCCAGACAGCTCAGCTCTGCAATTTTACGCCTAACATGTGTACGTTTATCTGGTAAAAATAAAAAGAAGACTTCCATAACTAACATCTGGAGGACTGAGCTCCTGCGTTGGCTGCATTTGACTGCTCGATTCCAGATTCGTGGTAACATTACAGCCTTGGCTGAGCGCTTCAGCGGAGTGAGGCCTTGGAGTTTGCTGGCCGTCAGAGCTGGCTGCCATGCAGACTGTTCAACGTCTCCACAACTGTGAGCCTCTAATGTGTCAACTTATACTTACTCTATTTGCTGCACTATAAAGCACACTTAAAATACGTAATTTTTTCCAAAAAGTGACATGGCGCCTTATAATCCAGAGTACCTTATATTTGGATCAATGCTGGTTGTGTTTACTGATGTCGAAGTGATTTTGAGAGGTATATTGCGCTCTGTCAGTCTGTTTTTTATGAGATATAAGCAAGTCTGGGTGTTTTGTAAGTACGCTAACGCAGCTAATGTGTAGGGAAATCGCACTTTGTTCTTGCTTCTTTATGTGCTACTAACAAGGTTAGAAGTTAGCGTAGTCACAGTAACACTTATTTTAGCGAGATGTGTCTGTTTTTTACGTGTTGAAAGCCAGACTGGTTTGTTACAGGTAATTGTAAACGATTTGGTGGTGCCAGCCTGTTTTTTTTTTTTTTTTTTTACGTGTTACTGACAAGGTTAGAAGTTAGCGTAGTCACAGTAACATTAAGTCTGTTTTTTTGGTGTGTGTTTCAAACAAGGTTGGCAGCTACAGGTATTGTGAATACACCAACGCTTCTAATTGGGTAACGTGTTACAAACAAGTTCTAGAGTTACTATTAACACATAAAGTCTGGCTGACAGACAGACTTATCTCTGACTCTTTTGTCTCTGCGTCGTTCAGTACGTCTTATACAGTATATGACATAAGTTCAGAATAGACCATTCATTGGTGGGCCCAAGTGTATGGAAAATACAGTATTTGAACTGCTTTTATTTACCTTTTTTTAAGGAATACCACCAGATAATCTCAGTTAATCCAGACTAGATTCCCTATTTTGTGAGGGACCTCTTCACCTTGACCCTCATTCAGAAATAACTGAACCTTTTTCGGTCAGTCTTTGTATTTCTAAACACAAAGTGTGAACGTGAGAGGACCCTCTACTCTCTGCAGACTTTACGTTTTCTGCCAAACCACATTCCCTCCAGTAGCTGCCATTTCTTACATCTGCCCGATTGACGTGGTTTCATTTCATAGTAGTAAGGAATTTATTTAGTTTTTCTGTGATGAAATATTACACAGAGACACCAGACCCCCCTCCATACTGTTTCTTACGCAAAATCCCCCAGCTGTCATTATGTTATGAGTGGTTGTGGCTTCTGTTTGACTCTGTAGTCCGCTCCATCCTACTGCTGCTGCTGCTACTCATCACGCTGCTGGGAATACTCCATCTGCACCGGACCTTTAGCAACATACCTGAAACATGAGCCCGCATAATTTATCCTCTAATATAAGCAGCGGTTTGTACATTTCCAGAGATATGATAAGTAGTTCAAGTTTTCATTTTTTACATTAGTCTTGAAAAGAGCTTGACCCGGCGTCCAGGATCTGTTGCTCCAAATCCAAATCATCATCATCGAGACTCCACCCTTCACCGTCTTTGGCTGGTTAGGAGGGTTTTGTAACAATCAAGCTGCTGTTGTTTCCCCTTGTTCTTACCTTTTTAAACTGAGCAGAATAAGGAAAGAAGATGACTGTCAGCCCATTTTGACTTACAGTAATGTTTCTTTCTGCTGCCACTAAGCAGTATAAGAGAATACTTTTTAATTTTAGTAGTAACTCATTACCATATTTCCTGCACTTTACGTAGGGGGTAAAGGCAGACTTAGTGTGGATTATCACTTTTTATCGCATGCCGTGGAAGTCTGAACCGTCCGACGCGAAGTGCGTTAAAAAGGGATAATGCACACTTCGAAGGCCATTAACTGATTTATACCGTGGCCACTAACAAAAGAAATAATTATTAACCAGTGTTTAGTCCTAATCCACAATCCTCCAGCACCCTTAAGAGGGTGTAGAGCT
Organism: Oryzias latipes; assembly: GCF_053564925.1. Classification (NCBI taxonomy): domain Eukaryota; kingdom Metazoa; phylum Chordata; class Actinopteri; order Beloniformes; family Adrianichthyidae; genus Oryzias; species Oryzias latipes. The sequence goes on along the minus strand of NC_136256.1, from coordinate 11,886,335 downwards.
AGTCCACTGTTCCACGACCAGGATGGAAACCGCACTGTTGTTCCTGAATCTAAGGTTCGACTATCGGACGGACTCTCCTCTCCAGTACCCTGGCATACACTTTCCCAGCCTTGTTAGTAACACGCAAAAAAAATAAATCAGTTCGATACTGTTAAATGTTAGCTGCATTAGCTTATTGACAATATCGCCCAACCAAATATTTTGAGAGAGCGCTGTGTTCCTCTTAAAATCACTTTGAGATCAATAAACACAACCAGAATGAATCAATTTATCCCTTGTGATATCTTAGATGACCCCACCCTTATATTGACGTGTTCTCCCTACCATGACAAAGGTGGAAAGATGTCATGTAATCCATGGACACCAGTGAAGATCACAAATCATTGAAGAAAAAAGGTTCAGAGCACTGTCTAGTGGGTCTAGATGACCCAACTCCCAATGTTAAAGTGCCTAGGATAGCACAAGGGTTACAAGGCACATCAAAATATGAGGTGCGTTATTTTTTTAAAAACAAACAAACAAATGGTAAATGGCTTAGACTTGTACAGCGCTTTTCTACCTTCCTCGAAGGCCCAAAGCGCTGTACAGTCACAGTGCCATTCACACACACATTCATTCACACACACATTCATTCACACACTGATGACGGCTCCGCTGCCAAACACTGGCGCCAACCTTCCACCAGAGGCAAGGTGGGGTTCAGTGTCTTGCCCAAGGACGCTTCCCGCAGGGCAGGAATCAAACCTGCAGTCCTCTGATCAGAAGTCGACCGCCCTACCGCTGCACCACGGCTGCCCACAAAGGCAAATCCCCCCCCCCTGTGGTGTGTAAAATAAGGTTTATGTTCACCCATGTATTACAATTGACAGTCCATTCAAAATCTACTAGTTCCAAACAGGAAAACTAATAAATCAAAAAAGGCACAAACAAAATCTTTTCCTGCTTGTTGTCAGTCACTTTTAAGCTAATTTAATGAATCTGTTATGCTTCATGGAACCAATAACTTTAATTTTAACTTTTGGGCTTTTTCTGACAAATGTGTGTTTAGTCCAGCTTTTTTCCTAGAGTAGCAGATGTCTGTTCTGTTGTTCGCTAGGTGGAGTCATTTTAGCCTGAATTTCTGTTAACCTGTAGAACATGTCTGCTTCTTAGTTATTTTAGGAAATGGGACAAGGCGAGAATAGTGGGATACCTCATGTGGTTTAACAACAAGCTGATGCGGTAAGAGAACTTCACGCCACTGCAATGGAAAGTAGATAAGCAGAAGGTATTTTCTGGAAAGACGACCAGCATTTGCATCATCTGTAAAAAATAAATAAAAAGAAAAATCTAATACAGACCCTTCTTTTGGTTTGCTGGTAGAGTTCTTCCAAGAAAGAGCATCCCTGAATATTTTTGTAGAATTGTTAGGGTTGGTCTTTACTACATAGTTTTGAGCCTGACTTTAGAAACAGTAGTGAAAAAAACATTAAACTCTCTGAGTGTTTACAGCAGTCGTCCTCTCCATTTACTCCCCTGTCAGCAGAGCCGTGCTTCCTGCTGGTTTGCAAAACCCAACATGGAACTTCCCATTAAAATTGAATCACAAGTCATGAATTTATTGTATCTGTAACACTTTACAATGAGGGTCCTTTAATTAATGTTAGTTAACACATTATTAAACCTTAATTAAACATTACCTAATATATTAACAATTGCATTTAAGCAGTAGTAAGCATATGGTTGAATGCATTAGCAATAAGCTTATCAAAATATGTTACTCAACATTATGTAATGCATTACTAAGCATAAAAACAATTGCATTTGACAACTATTTAGCATTAGGGATGTATTACTATGTTAGCTGCTAATACATTATCATGCCTTGGGTAACGTCTGCAGTCATCATGGTAAATATCAAATACTTATACAGCGGTTTTCTACCTTCCTCGAAGGCCTAAAGTGATTTACAGCCACAGTTCCATTCAAACACACACATTCACACACCGATGGCGGATCTGCTGCCGAACACTGGCGCCAAACTTCAACCACCAGGAGCAAGGAAATCGTCGGCGAGCAGGACAGGAACCGGACCTGAGATATTCCAGTCAGATGTTGACCGCTCTACCTCAGCACCATGCCTCATTTATTGTGGTTTTATATATAGAGTTCAATATCTACCCTGTATGTTGCATGTAATCTGGATGGGGATTAATAAACCGCTATAGGTGACATTTTTTATTCCTAGGCTGTGTAAATCATCATTGAGCTGAAGTGAGATGTTATTTAATATTACAAGCCTGACAAAAAACATTTCTCAATGCAAATTCATTGTTATAGTATGGTTTTTGAATTTTAATTACAAAGTACAAACATGTGTCCCTTTAGTGACAATTATTCAAAATTGTAAGTATAACGTGACCATAATTATTCACTGTGGAATGTTTCTTACAAAGTGCAAATCTTCTTCCCTAAACAAAGGTAGGTACTAAGTTTATTCACTATCAGTTAAACCACTTAAATATGAAACATTTTAAAACGTAAAACTTAAAAAAAATGTATTTTTAATGTGTTAAACAAGATTAAGTAATAAACATCAATGGTTTATTGTTCGTTAATGTGTTCAAATTTATTTTTAGTAACAAGTAAATTACTTTATTTAGGATGTAACTATTGCTTAAAAATACCCCAAATAAAATGAGAATAGCAATTCTAACGGCCAATTATTTATTTATGATCCTTTTATTCATTTCTTTATTTAAAGTGATTCTTTTTGTTTTATGAATAAATCTGAAATATTTAGCCTCAACATCTGTTTTTATTCTTATATTTTATGCTCCAAAAAAGTGGATTTGTTAGCAAATCTTTAAGCAAAAATCTAAGGTTTTTCTTTTGTTGCAGATCTAGGGATGCACGTTAACAATGCACTTCTTTGGTGCAAAACTGGCATTTCCGTGCCTGGCTGAAAGGGTTTACCTCCTGGGAAACAGGCGGGCACATCAGCTTTGGAGGACTAACATCAGAAAGTGGCCACACACCACCACACACTTTGGAAAACTGCAATCATGGTCACTCATCAGTTCGTGCTGCCGTCATTTTTATTTTTGTTTGAAGCTGCTTTAGCGGCCCACAATATCCAAGTTTCATTCAAGAATTCCAATCAAAACACCTCAATTTGGTTTAACTTCGAATTCCTCTTAATGGATAAAGTCTGGATTATGGATTAAAGTCTAGTTTATGGTCGTTGTTCTGGGTGAGATCACTTTGGAGAAAATAGAGTGTTACCCCAAATCACAGCCTACAGCTTCAGGGTACAGCTGTGATCAGCATGACCGTCTCATTTGGCTTTTCCAGAGGACTTCATTTAAAGACGCTCTGAAAAGATAATGAGTCTGTGTCTCAAAAATAAAAGAGGGGGAGAAACAGGCGAACAATTTTAGAGCCTTCCAAGAAATCTTGGTGAGAGTGATAGCACCGCAGCTTCTCTGATCAGGAAGGATTGGTGAAGACACAACGTGAGTAAAATAAGTTAACAATCACTTGATCCCACGCTGAGTTATTTCTGCTGAGAGACTTTGGTTGGTTTCTCTGGAAGTTCCCACTGAAGAAAACCCTCTTTCCCTGATTCAGCCCGTCTGGGCTAAGATGAAGTCCAACTAGCATCCGGTAGTTGCATTTAGACTTATAGATGCAACAGATTTAGGGGACTAATGGTTCTAAAATGCTATTGACAACTGAATTCTTAACTTGTAACATTTTCTTTAACCCTTGCTATTTTAAATGACCCCACCCTTGCATTGACGTGTTCTCCCTACCATGACAAAGGTGGATAAAGGTGGAAAGATTTCATGTAATCCATGGACACCAGTGAAGATCACAAATCATCGAAGAAAAAAGGTTCAGCGCACTGTCTAGTGGGTCTAGATGACCCAACTCCAAATGTTAAAGTGCCTAGGATAGCACAAGGGTTACGCAAAGCTTTTTTATAGTTTTCGGGCGATATTGCTGTATTACGGTGGACCCTCACTATATCGCAGTCCGCCTTTTACAGTCTCACTGTTTCACAGGTTTTTTTCAGTGAAATTTTGCATGCCTTTTTTTTTTTTTTACAATGGACTGTGTTCTGCGTCTTGATTGGCTATTGAGCACTGTCAATTATTCTCCTCCGTACCGTTCCTCCAGTACAGAATACATTCAGTTTGCCACATTTACATAAATTATTAACCCTTGTGCTATCTTAGATGACCCCACCCTTACATTGACGTGTTCTCCCTACCATGACAAAGGTGGATAAAGGTGGAAAGATTTCATGTAATCCATGGACACCAGTGAAGATCACAAATCATTGAAGAAAAAAGGTTTAACGCACTGTCTAGTGGGTCTAGATGACCCAACTCCCAACGTTAAAGTGCCTAGAATAGCACAAGGGTTTATCGTTATCCGATCTTTGATTTCATTCTATAAAACTGGAATTATTTTTCTGTGAAGGTTTGAACTTTGAAAATAGCATGAATGAGAAAGGTGTTTAACCCTTTGAAACCACAGATGTCACCAGCAACACCTCAGAAACACGCGCTTTATGAGGTACCCTACTGCCGTTCACATGATCAGAGTGACACGGACAACAGCGGTCTTTCCTTTCGGCCTAGCACGGATATGCCACACATTACTAACACAAAATGTTGAATAATGGCACAAAGCCACTTTTGCGTGCAAAAAGGTTTAACATGTTCTTGTGGCATTTTTCTCATGATGGAGAAAATATATATTCTATTTCTCAGTATTTCTTTAGACAAATCGTTATGAATCCGGAGTTTGAAAAATATCACATTTGTGACGCAGAAAATACACAGAGCGACGAGCTCCCTTCAATCTGATCACAAATAGATCCAAGTACATCTATTTTTTCCTTGTCTGAGCTGGAATCTGGATCAAAACTGTATGACTGGATAGCTCCAATATTGCTCGCTATTTTTTGTTTCACCGGTAATGTTAGGTTAGGGGTGGGAGGGGTTGTAATCTAGCAGAAAAGCATGTAAACTGAAAGCTCTCGGTTATGGGTGATGGAAAGGAAGTGCGGGGCTGATCTGCACCAACAACCCACAACTCATTGGTATATTTCGAATAACGCTCTGTAGAAGCTATATCTTAGAAAACAATAAAGGTTTTTTGATTTTGGCTAAAAATGGCATAATCATAATGAAAAGACCACTGGCAACAATCAAAAGATAATCAAAATATTGTTGGAATGGGACTTAAAAAGCCTAATGTTTGCTGTGTAGGAAAATAATATTTCTAGAAAATTTCTGTGGAGATATAGAGTCTCACAAAGTCCTTAATGTTTATTGCTTTCCAATAACCCAACTTCCTCCCAAAAGAGTGAACTTTGTCAAACATGGAAATTTATTATTTTTTAAATCAAAGAGCCATAACTCAAAGAAAACCTATTTTCCAAGTTGTGGACAACTGTCCAAATCACCAGAGCAGAGAAACAGCAAAGTAAAGCTTTTCACAGATCCTCCAGTGAGACCAGCCGTTGAAGTTTGAAAGCTATTTTGGGGGAATTTTAAACACTGACAATGAAGTAGGCATGTTAGTTGGAAAAAAAAAGAGTTTAAACATTCACAGGGTCAGTTTCAATGCTAAAATCCTAACTATCATCAGGGGATCTCATGTGTTTATATAAACAGACACGCCATCTTTACTTCTGCTTGCTCAAGCTGAAGTGAAAGCACGGATTCTCAGTGCTCAGCTTTGCAGGAAGCTTTGCTCTCCACGGGTTGTTCTGGCCAGATCCAGCGCTGGCAGCTGTGTGCTGACAGGAACCTACAGCCCTCCTGGACGGGGGCTTATTGTTTGGAGCAGCTGGTTTGTTAGGCTGTCTCTGGAGAAGACCAATTAGCAGCATTTTGTCTGGGAGGAAGGAGTTGCTTGTCCAGTCTTGATACCTTGTGACTCTTAGATGGACTCACGGATCCAAATGAGAAATTAAAGAACGCGATCCTTTGATAAACTAATAAGGAAACTCAGGGCATGTCTGTGAAGATGAGAGCTGTGGTGGTGCGACCCGTATCATACGGTGTTCACACTGGACTGTCGCTGGCTGATACTAGTGCAGGCACTCACAGTTGAATAATAATAATGGATTGGATTTATCTGTGCTTTTCAAGACACCCAAAGTGCTTACATTGTGTCCATTATTCATTCACTCCTCATTTATACTTGTTGATGGTAAGCTACAGTTGTAGCCACAGCTGCCCTGGGGCAGACTGACAGAGGCGTGGCTGCCATTTCGCGCCTATGGCCCCTCTGACCATCACCGGGATCATTCATGCACATGCACACACCAGTGGAGCCACACAGGGTGAACTGTCTTGCCCAAGGACACAACGACATTTTTTTTTTGGCTGGTGGGAGCGGGGATCGAACCGCCAACCCTTCGATCATTGGACGACCCGCTCAACCACCTGAGCCACTGTCGCCCCTTGAGGTGTGGTGCTAAAATGTCATAGCAGTACAAATCTGGTGAATCTTGCTCCAGGCTTTTTCGTAGCTCTGTTCTGATATATGAAAAGCTCAGTGTCATAGAATTCTGGCCAGGTACAAGTCACAGTTAGTAATTTCTCCTTCATGATCAATTTTCAAATGGTTGGCACTGCCATGAATATTCAAATCTAGATGTCACTACCAAATCCAAGTCCCTGATGAACAAAGTTCATCTAGTTTGACTTTTAACGCTTGCTTGGTGGACGCTCGTTTTTTACACAGAGCCTGAAAACGGTCGTAGAAACCTGCGGAAATATGCGTGAAGGCGAGAGTTTAGAACGTGGAAGCCCGTAACGTGAATAAGCGCGGGTTTAACATTTCATTAAATTGGTCCCTTGTACGGTGTGAACGTGGGTTCAGAGCGAGACTATAACCAGGATTACGTCTTTTGTAGGACATTATTAGCATCTGTTTTTCGTGCAGTGGTCATGGCGGTCAGGAGTATAAGAACAAAAACTCAACTCCGGGTATCAAAGCATTCCCCTCGCTTTCAGAGTCTGATTCCCGTCACCCTCATGAAAATAGCATCCTCCTCTCTGTAGGAACAATTGTCTCTGGCAAACCAACCGGCTCCATTCCTCAATTTTTCAACCTTTCCAGGTCAGAACAGCGTGCACGCCTAAACCGTCAATGTTTTATATGTGCAATTGACCTCTTTTGCATTCAACTGGTGTGTGTCAGATTTTTCCTTCTCACAAAACAAAGTGGCGAAGATGTCCACCTGGAATAACAGCCAGTACGTCCTCACTCGGCCAAAGTCAGCATTTCTGTGCGGTTTCGTGTAAGCATTAGCCTCTCCAGCTTGTTCTTGGTCATTTCTGTTGAGGTTTATTATGAAAAATAAAGACAGGAAATGTTTTTCGGTGGCCTTAGGTTAGCTCAACAAAAATGAGACTCAGAAACTGTCTCGCAAAGAAGACCCTATCAAAAAAAAAAGGAAAAGAAAATGTGACTTTGTTTGGATATTGGAATGGAAAAGAGAAATATTGTTTCTCTCTTTAAATTTAATGACTTGAGTGAAAGACAGTTAATGAAACTGATCGTGAGATAGCAAAAATACAGTCTAGAAATGGATGCTGTGATTGATTTTTTTTTCTTGGGTGAGAAGATCAGCGAGCTTTGGAGTGAAAATCAAATGTTAACCCCCCGACCCAAAAAAAAAATACACTGGAAGTGAAACTTCCACTTGGGTCAGCCAGCAGTGAGCAGGCTACTCCTGTTCAGAACAGCCTCCATTTCCATGTGTTATGTGAAAAGGATTCTAGTGAAGCAGTAACTTGGACATCCATCCATCTTCTGAATCAGCTGAATCCATTCTGGGGTCATGCAGTTGCTGGAGCCTATCCCAGCTACTATTGGGCAATGGTCCAAGCATTTGATCCCTACATTTTTTTTAACCTTATATGTTAAAGAAAACTCCGATCATCTTTTGATTTATTTTAAAAGGTTTCCCAGTGGACTTTTCTTTATGATTATACCTATCCCCTGATATCCCCTTACCACTGTCTAACAGCCCCTCACAACCCCAACCGGCGCAACAAAAACAGTGAGCAATATTGGAGCTATTAAGCTGTACAGTTTTGAACCAGATGCCAGCTCAAACGAGGAAAACAAAGACGCATATGGATCTGTTTGTCTGCAAATGGAGGCATTGGAATAGAGTGGAGCAGGGAGTTTGTGGCCCGCCAAGCGTATTTTCAACATCATAAATGTGATTTTTATTCAAACATTTTTTCATCTGATCTTGATTCACAAGATTTGCATAAAGAAATACTCAGAAATTAAAATTCGAACTTAGTTTTCTTTATGAATGTCTTCCATCATTAAAAAAATGAAAAACACAATTTTCATTGGAGTGGATATATATAAAGTGATCAGAATCCAAAAGTCCTGGCTTTACAAAGACAGTAAACCAATCAGCCTTGGTTTATAATCAGTCGATAATTTAAGTAATGTAACAGTTTGTCCCAGCGGTTTGTCTCAAATTGGTCTCCAGGGGTACAGTGGTGGACAAAATTGTTGACACCCCTCAGTTAAAGAAAGAAACTCCACACAATGCTCCCTGAAATGACTTGAAACATTCAAAAGTAACAATAAATTCAGATTTATTGAAAATTAAATAATCAAAATTAGCCATTACTTTTGAGTTGTTGATTAACAGAATTATATAAAACAAACTAATGAAATAGGGCTGGACAAAAATGATGGTACCTCCAAAAAGACTGAGAACTAATTACCCAGGGGGTCATGATGAACTCAGGTATGTCCTTTAATTGACATCACAGCTGTTTTCAAACCCATTATCAGTCAGTCTGCCAATTTAAAGGGAGACAAATAGTCACGTTGCTGTTTGGTGAAAAGCTGTGTACCACACTGAACATGGACAACAGAAAGCAAAGGAGAGAATTGTCCCAGGACATTAGAAACAAAATTATAGACAAACATGGTAAAGGTAAAGGCTATAAAACCATCTCTAAGCAGCTTGACGTTCCTGTGACAACAGTGGCACATTATTCAGAAGTTTAAGACCCACAGGACAGTAGCCAACCTCTCTGGACGTGGCTGGAAGAGGAAAACTGATGACAAATTGAAGAGGCGGATAATTCGGACTATGTCCAAATAGCCCAGAACAGCCTCCAAAGACAATTAAAGGTGAACATATAGATCAAGGTACATCAGTGTCAGATCGCACCATTCGTTGTTGTTTGAGCCAGAGTGGACTTCATGGGAGACGACCAAAGAAGACACCACTGTTGAAAAGAAATCCTAAAAAAGCGAGACTAGAATTTGCAAAAATGCATGTTGACAAACCACAAAGCTTCTGGGAAAGCTTGTTTGGTGTCTCTTTTTTGATCGATTCCGTTTTACCATCACCTACAGACCAGGAACCCGCAATATAATACTGGATGCCCTCTCATGCAAATACAGTCCCATGGAACGACCCACCACCACTATTCTACCCTCCACCTGTATCGTTGGAAATCTCACGTGGGACGTGGAAACTAAGGTCCAGCAAGCCCAAGGTGAGGAATCTGATCGTCCACCTTGTCCTCGGGGCACCCTGTTCGTACCATCATCACTTAGGCCCGACATCATCTCATGGGGACTCTTATCCCGGGTGGCGTGACATGGAGGTGTGCACCGGACTCTACATCTTATCCGGAGGAGGTTTTTCTGGCCCTCTATGGAGAAGGACGTCCGAGAATTTGTCTCCGCCTGCACTACCTGTGCCTGTTCCAAATCGTCATCTTCGGCTCCAGCTGGACTCCTTCATCCTCTTCCCACTCCTAACCGTCCCTGGTCTCATATGGCTGTAGACTGTGTCACTGGTTTACCCCCTCTCACGGTAATACAGTCATTTTTACAGTAATCGACCGTTTCTCCAAGATGGCTCATTTCATCCCGTTACCTTAGCTACCCACAGCCACCGAAATTGAGTCAATAACGTCTTCCGTCATCATGGAATCCCCTTTGACATTGTTTTCGACCGTGGACCCCAGTTCGTTTCCCAGGTCTAGAAAGTGTTCTGCGCGGCCTTGGGGGCCACGGTCAGCCTCACTTCCGGATACCACCCACAATCCAATGGTCAAGCGAAGAGAGCGAACCAGAAATCGGAGGCAGCTCTTCTCTGTCTGGCGGCACAGAACCAACAGGACTGGTCCCAGTTTCTGGTCTGGATCGAGTATGCCCACAATACTCATCCTTCCACTGCAACAGGGGTTTCCCCGTTCGAGGCCTCGGGTACTCACCACCACTGTTTCCGTCGCAGCAACTCAATCTGGCGTTGCCCTCTGTCCAACATCACCTACGGTGCTGTCATGGCGTTTGGCATCAGACTAGGGCTGCTCTCCTCCGCACCAAGGAGAGCAACTGCCGCCTTGCCAATCGACGCATGGTGGTGGGACCTGATTACCAACCAAGACAGAGGGTCTGGCTCTCGACTCGGAACATTCCTATCCAAGGCTCCTCTCGGAAATTGGCCTCATCGGTTTATTGGACCTTATGTCATTGACAAGGTCATCAACCCTACCTGCGTCCATCTCCATCTGCCCAAGGCACTCAAGGTACACCCATCCTTCCATATCTCCCAGATTAAGCCAGTTCTGGACAGTCCTCTGTGCCCGCCGTCCGCTTCCCCACTGCCCGGCCGTATCATTGACGTAATTGCCTCAAAAGGTTGTGCAACAAAATATTAAGTTTATGGGTAACATCATTTTTGTCGTGGTGCCTCTGTCAGCTCATTTCATCCTGTCACGCCACGAGCCTCTGCCGATACTACAGTGACGCCACAAGCCACAGTCGTATCCTCCAGTGACGCCACGAGCCACACATGATCATCCAGCCACGTCGTGGGTCCGCCTCGGATTTTCCTGCTACACCTAAAGCCCACAGCATCAAGAAGAGAATTTAAACTTTCTTACTCACCTCAATACTCACCTGTGTCTCCTTCCGGGTTCCAGCGTCTGATTCTGTTTTGTCTAGCTAGTCATGACAATTTTTGTCCAGCCCTATTTTATTAGTTTGTTTTTTAAAATAATTTTGTTAATCAACAGCTCAAAAGTAATGGCTGGTTTTGATTATTTAATTTTCAATACATTTTAATTTATTGTTACTTTTGAACATTACAAGTCATTTCAGTGAGCATTGTGGACTTTCTTTCTTTCTTTAACTAAGGGGTACCAACAATTTTGTTCACCACTGTAAGTAGACACAAAGCAAGTCCTGGCTCTAGCAATGGGGTTCCTCTGAGCATCCTTTTACACCAAGGTAACTAATTACTTTAGCATGCTGTGGGATTCATGTTTCCTCATCAAATGGGAAACAATTTTCAGAACTTCTATGTTCTTGGATTTCACTGCACGTGTGTTGATTTGCTGTCTGCAGTTTGGAGTGTGGTGTGCTGTACGGCCAAGGTGAGGTCTGGACCGCGTCAAGCGGCGGTGTTATGTTCCCACTTGAACACGCAGATAAACCACTGAAGAAGACCAGGACCACTAGGGACGTTTTTGAGCTTTTAATTTCTTCTCCAGATGGTGAAAACTGAAAACAAATGTACACGATTCTCTCTAAAAATGATGTATAAATAACACAAAAATAAATATTTTATCTACGCTTTAAACTAAGCGTACCATACAAATAATACAAAAATATGTTTCCCTGAGTGTAAATAAACAACAATATGAACTTACGGCATTGCCTTGCCTGAGCTTCGGTGTGGATGGCGACAGATATCTCTGACCTCATGCTGGGCTTCGTCGGATCTGATTACATGAGGCCGGAACCCGGAAGTTGCCCGCCAACCGGAAGTTGCGCGGAAAAAACCGGAAGTTGTTATTTTCGGTCAATTTACTTACTTTCTTTTTTTTTTTTTTAACGTTTTAAACATTCAAATTCACCACTATTAACATTTTAACTTATTTACTAAATTAGTGCCTGGAGGCAACACACTCCCCGCCTGGCCTCTATGAGGTCACAATTTAACTCAATACTTAACTAGAATCAGTCCTTTGGCAAAAGAAGAACAACCTCAGTGACTGGTCGCATAAAAGTCTTTTTACAGCTTTTGTCATTTACTGTAACCTCAATCTTCCTGACTCGACTATCTTTGCCTGGAAAGGTCGCACTGACTCTAGCCATGGGCCAACTGTTGCGTGGAACTTGTTTGTCCTTGAGCAAGACAAGGTCACCAACTTGTAGGTTTCGACATGGTAAAGTCCATTTGTGTCTCTGTTGTAGTAAAGGCAGGTATTCTCGCTTCCAGCGAGACCAAAACTGATTGGCAAGAGCTTGAACTTGTCTCCATTGCTTGGTGTAAAGGTCTTTGTCCAGAAAATCTCCAGGAGGAGGTGAGAGGCATGATTTCTGAGTTAGCAGCATTGAGGGAGAGAGAATGAATGGGTTGTCTGGGTCAGAAAGAACTGGAAAGAGTGGCCTAGCATTTATGATTGCTGAGACCTCAGCCATTAGTGTACACAACACGTCATGAGTAAGTTGCACCTTACTCTGCAGCAGCATTGCGTCCAGGATTCTCCGAGCGATGCCGATCATCCGTTCCCATGAGCCTCCCATATGGGAAGCATGAGGTGGGTTGAAGTCCCAGGTGCAACCTTGATCATTAAGGTACTGTTGCACGGCCTTGTCCATACCCAGTTCCTTAGATGCTCCGATGAAATTTGTGCCACGATCGGATAAGAGTTTTGTGGCAGGGCCTCTCACAGCAAAGAAGCGCCTCAGGGCATTTACACAACTGTTGGTATCAAGAGACTCTATCACTTCAATATGCACGGCTCTTGAACTCATGCAACTAAACATGATGGCCCAACGCTTGCTTTGTGCATGCCCTCCTCTAGTACGTCTGGTAGTTACCATCCAAGGCCCAAAAACATCAAGGCCAACATAGCTAAAGGGGGAACATGTTTTGAGTCGTTCTGGAGGAAGATCTGCCATGAGTTGCTGTTCCTCTTTTCCACGCAGTTTGCGGCAGATAACACATTTGTGGATAACAGAATTGACAAGCCTCTTTACGCCCAATATCCATAACCCTGCTGCTCTTATTGCACCTTCTGTGAGGTGACGACCCTGGTGCTTGACCTTGTCATGACAGTGGCGAGTAAGCAGGAGAGACACATGATGGTCTTTTGGAAGGACTATTGGACTTTTTTCAGATTTTTCCAGTTCTGAGTATTTGAGTCGACCTCCAACTGAAATTATGCCATCACCTAGGACTGGACTGAGTTTATGTAAAGGGCTTTGTTTGGCAACGGGCTTGCCAGCCTTGAGGGCAGACAACTCCTTTTCGAAGGCGTCCTGTTGTGCTTGTTTGAGAATGACAAGCTTTGCTTGATCCATTTCATCTGGTGAACGAGGAAACTGACATGTGTGCCACCCCTTGCTTTCACAGTTTGAGTTGGTTCCATTGAAGGATTTTGCAATATGAATGAGAAAGGCAACTCCACGGACTAAGGACTTGAATGTAGAGAAGCGTTCAAAGCGTTTGGAGGAGACTACTTGAAGGTTGGTGGCGCAGGTTTTCACTTGTGGCCTGATTTCACAGTCTCTGTCTGGCTCAATTAATTTAAACTCATTGCTTTTGTGTTTTGTCTCTGTGAGTGGACGATGGATGAAGCAGGGTCCAGTGAACCAAGTTGTTTTCGGTAACTGGAATGCTGTGAGCGAGCGGGATGCATGATCCGCTGGGTTTTCTTCTGTGCGCACGTAGTGCCACTGTTCCGGCTTTGAGGACTGACGAATGCGCTGCACTCTGTTGTGGACATATGTGTAGAATCTCTTGGATTCGTTGTAGATGTAGCCCAAGACTACCTTACTGTCTGTGTAAAAATTAACCTTGTCGAACTGTATGTCCAGCTCAGTCTTGATGAGATCAGCCATCTCCACAGCTAAAACAGCAGCACACAGCTCAAGTCTTGGTATTGTTGGTTCTGACTGAGGAGTTAGTCTTGCTTTACCCATGACAAACCCGACCTCCACTTTGTCATTTAGGTAAACTGCTTTCAAGTAGGCTACGGCACCTATGGCTTTGGTTGATGCATCCGAAAACAAACATAGTTCTTTGTGTATTGCTTGACTCAGAGATGTAGAGGTGTACGTTCTTGGGACATGTAGTTCCTTTAAGTCTTTCAGAGAGTCTCTCCAAGCTTCCCATTTGCTCCGTTTATCTTCTGGAAGTGGCGTGTCCCAGCCTGAGTTCTCCACTGTGAGTTCTCTTAGTAGAGCCCTTCCTTGAATGGTAACCGGTGCCAACAGTCCTAATGGATCGAAGATGCTATTGACAGATGACAAGACACCACGCCGCGTAAATGGCTTGCTTGTTGTGGTCACAGAAAACGTGAACGTGTCTGTCACAGTTTCCCAAATGAGGCCTAGACTGCGCTGCGATTGTGTTTCTTCACCACTTAGATCCAGATCTTTAAGAACCACTGCACAGTCATCTGGGGAGAAGGCTTGCATAACTGCTGGTGAGTTAGAAACAAACTTATGCAGACGTAGATTGGACTCGGCAAGTGAAGCTTGAGTTCTTTGCAACAAATCAATTGCTTCAGCTGGAGTAGGCACAGAAATCAAGCCGTCATCAACGTAGAAATGCCTCTCCACAAAGTTGACTGTATCAGCCCCATAGTCTTTTGCTCCGGCTTTGATGGCCTTGCGCAGTCCATAGACCGCTACAGCAGGAGATGGTGAATTGCCGAATACATGGACTTTCATTCGGAAGTCAATCACCTCTTTTTCAATGTCGTTGTCCCTGTGCCACAGAAAGCGGAGATAGTTTCGATGATCCTCACGCACTACGAAACAGTGAAACATTTGCTGTATGTCAGCCATTATAGCAATGCTTTCTTTTCGAAATCGGAGAAGAACTCCTATAAGCGTGTTGTTTAAGTCAGGGCCAGTGAGGAGTACACTGTTGAGTGAGACACCGTTTTCCTGGGCACTTGAATCGAAAACCACCCTGATCTTGTTGGGCTTTTGAGGGTGATAAACCCCAAATGTTGGGAGATACCAGCGTTCTTCTCCTTGCTTAAGTTCTGGTGCCACCTCAGCATGACCATTGGAGAAAATACCTTCCATAAACTCCACGTAATCTAGCTGCATTTGTGGTTTTCTTTGCATGCTTCTTTTGAGGGACAAAAAACGTCTGACTGCTAGTTCTCTGTTGTTCGGCATTTTCTGGCGAGGCTCTTTAAAGGGAAGTGGGGCAACCCAACTATTCTCTTCATCTCGGTACATGTCTTTCTCCATGATGTCTAAGAAGACTTTGTCCTCTATGGAGGGAGCCAGCTTGTTGTCGTTCTCGCTGGTGTGGAAAACTGACTGTCCCAGAGTTTGCTCTGGTGCTTTGCTAAGCGAGTTAGTGCAGGGTGTTTCCTTAAGATGTCGGAAATTATCACACTGTGCAAAAACTGTGGGACGACCGTTTTCTAGAATAACTGTCTTGTATGAGTTGACTGCAGGCATGTGGATGTTACCTACACACACCTCTCCCACTACAACCCAGCCTAAATCTAGGCGTTGTGCAAAGGGCGCATGATGAGGGCCGTTAACCTGTTCCCTGACTTTGTGTGCACGTAAAACATCTCGCCCTAGCAGTAAGAGTATTTGTGCGTTTGGGTCTAGCTCTGGAATGTACTTTCCAATTGGCTGCAGGTGCGGCTGGTGCATCACAGCGCTTGGTGTTGGGATCTCACTCCTATTGTTAGGAATGTCCTGACATTCGATAAGAGGAGGGAGTGGGATTACCACTGACCCATCTAAAGACTCAAGCTGGAAGCCTTCAGCCATTTTTCCCCATGTTTCTACAATCCCAGTGCATGTCCTTAGATTGTAATTGACTGGTTCGTTCTTAATGTTGAAAAGTTCAAAGAACTCTGGGCCAGCTAAGGAACGATTACTCTGGTCATCAAGTATGACGTAAGTTTTAACTGCACTGTCTCTATGACCTTCGGGATACACCTTCGCGAGACATATTTTAGAACAAGAACGACCCCACTGACCTGGACCGCACACTTTGGTGCATGTTGCAGTTACTGCAACACTGTCCGAGCAGCTTTCTTCCTCCCCGCCATCCTCTTGAGCAGGGGCAGGAGCCCGGAAGGCTTGCTGTGGAGGTCCAGGATGCATGATGGTTTCATGCCTTGTACTTTCACATTCAGAGCACTTTACTGTAGTTCTACAGTCCTTAGCAAGATGAGTGTCTGAAGCGCAGCACTTGAAACAGATTCCTTTCTCTTTAAGAAAGGCCTTTCTTTCGTCGAGCAGTTTGTTCCTGAACGTCCTGCATTTCTTGAGTGGGTGGGGTTTGTTGTGCAGAGGGCAGTTCTTGTTAATGTCCTTATTAGGAGATGTGACGTTTGATTTGTACACCGATATGGGTTTAGCAGAGCTGAAATTCTTTAGGTTTGGTCTTTCTGATTTTGTATATGTTTGTGTGTTCGGCTGGTTGAAACTTGGATCGTTGCGTTTTTTAGCTTCTTTGCATATAAACTTACAGAAATAACTAAAAGGTGGAAAACAGCCTTCATTCTCTTCTTTATATTGTGAACCTTGTGACATCCATTTCTCTTGAATTCCGTATGGAAGTTTGTCCACAATTGGTCCTATTCCACGAGATGTGTCCAGATAGAAAAGACCAGGTAGATATCCATCCTCTTTTGCTCCTTGGATCTCCTGTAACAGATCTCCTAGTTCTCTCAGTTTCATGTTATCTTTTGTTGTTATTTTGGGAAAACTGTCTAACCTCTGAAATAGTGATTTTTCAATTATTTCAGGGGCTGCATAACACTCATGAAGTCGCTCCCACGCTTTCTGTAGAGCCATAGTGGGGTTGTTGACATAAACAGAGCGGATGCGCTTGACTTGACAGTTTGACTCTTTTCCCAACCATTTTGTCATCAAATCGAGCTCTTGAGTGGGAGTGAGGTGAACTTCGGCTGTAGCACCCGTAAATGAGGAGTACCATGCTCTGAAATTCTCTGGCTTGTCGTCATATTGGTAAAGACCGGAAATGATGAGGTCACGACGTGCCATGTATTGTGCAAATGGTTCAGCTGGATGTGGCACGCCTGCAGGTGTGTTATATTGAGACCTGAAAGGGCTTGAGAATGGATTCAGAGCGTTGTATGCTGGTTGAACTTTTGGTTCACTCTCAACTTTGTGAAGGGATGATGTATTCTGGTTGTGAAGGGATGATGTATTCTGGATAGGCAAAGTTTTATGGTGGTTGTTGATCCTTTGCCTGGCGCTGATGGGCTGTGGCTCTGTGTCTGCAGCGTTGTTTTTAGGAGGACTCCAAGTTATGAATGAGCCCTCTAAATCAACATTTTGATTTTGTGTGTCTGGTACTGGTGCTGAGTCATTAGGTTTGCTCACTTTCATTTGTGATTGCACATATTCTCTTGTTCTTTCTCTTTTAACTGACTGATCTTCTGCTCTGGTTTCCATCAAGCATTGCCTCCGCTTCTTCTAGCGCTTCTGCTTCAGCTACTGCGGCGTCTGCCTCTCTTTGTAATGTTAGCACTTCCAATTCTGCATCGATTTTTAATTTTTCCACTTTCAGCTGTGCTTCCTTGCTTGCATATGACGCTCTCACCTTAGCTGCTTCTGCTCTGGCTCGAGCACGAGCTGCGCTTGTCGCAGAGGAAGACGTGACCCCCGATGCATTTGTTGTAGATCTGTTGCTGGCTGCCATCTTGACCACGATGAAGCTCTGAATGCTGCCTTTTCACTGTTATGTTCCCACTTGAACACGCAGATAAACCACTGAAGAAGACCAGGACCACTAGGGACGTTTTTGAGCTTTTAATTTCTTCTCCAGATGGTGAAAACTGAAAACAAATGTACACGATTCTCTCTAAAAATGATGTATAAATAACACAAAAATAAATATTTTATCTACGCTTTAAACTAAGCGTACCATACAAATAATACAAAAATATGTTTCCCTGAGTGTAAATAAACAACAATATGAACTTACGGCATTGCCTTGCCTGAGCTTCGGTGTGGATGGCGACAGATATCTCTGACCTCATGCTGGGCTTCGTCGGATCTGATTACATGAGGCCGGAACCCGGAAGTTGCCCGCCAACCGGAAGTTGCGCGGAAAAACCGGAAGTTGTTATTTTCGGTCAATTTACTTACTTTCTTTTTTTTTTTTTAACGTTTTAAACATTCAAATTCACCACTATTAACATTTTAACTTATTTACTAAATTAGTGCCTGGAGGCAACACAGGCGGGTCGCGCTGAAGTGGGAATCTCCACTTGTCCGTCTCCTGCTCCGAGATAACCGTGCGGTTCCGGGACGTCTGTCAAATGTTTCAGCATCACTCGCTGGAGGCATGGATGAAAATGGAGAGTGGAGAGGCAGCGGAATGGAATCTTACTTAGGCCTTTGTTGGAAAATGTGACTCAATGTATTTGAGGTTTGGCCAGCCCAAGGCAGTCAGGGATAAGTGGTCAAAACCTGTTTTAGGGAGTGAGAGCCCATAGGATGCTGATCTCGAAGCCACTGAGTCATCTCTTAATGTACATCCTGATTGCTAAATCCACACAGGTACAGGGGCTTCCTACTAGGTGGGGACCATCTTTTTAGTTGTAGTTTGAGGCTGGCAGATGCATGCTTAGATAATTAACACACATAAAAAAAGGATTGGAGACTTAGCTTTGAAGGATTTGGACACCATCATCTCCCACTTTCGCCCTACAGTGGATGGGATAGGCTCCAGCATCCCAGAAGGGATAAACCAAGTTTGGAAAACAGATGGGATGGACTGAACGGGACACACCTCATATGAGTGAGAAGTAAATTCAGTTGTCCCTTTGCCTCCCCGAGATACCACACTGCACAAAGGCCCATTATCTGCAAAGTCTCTCATTTAGGAATGACAAAACCTCAAGCTTTCGGTTTATATAAGCAGACTCCCTTTGGTCGCCAAAAACAGATATGGAAAACCCAAACTTTATGCAGTTTCTGCTTCAAAGCGTCTATATCTCACTTCTTCTGCTCCCTTGAGCTGCAGAAAGACCGGTTTAGATCTAATCCTGGCCTGAAAAAATAAAGCGGTTCCTGCTTCTTAAGGTAGCAAAAATACACAGATCACAAAAGCTGGGTCTCAAACCGCTAATGTGAGGTACGTGGTCAGGCACAGATGTCCTCTTAAAGCAGCTCCTCCTCTGGTGGTTTTCATGATTAGTTTGTTTAGCTCTTGAAAACCAACCCCCTTCATATTTTGTGTAAACCAACATGTTCTGTATCGCCGTTGGGACTGGGGAGCTGCCCCGCATGGCAGCAACACAGATGCAGCAGAAAACGGAAGACACTGACTTAAAAAAAACAAAAGGAAATTCTTCCTTTGTTTGGGTGACTTCACAGTAATAAAAGAAATGACACAAAAAGCTCATAAATCTAAAGACTTGATGTGTTCTGTTTAGATCT
The DNA here is from genome assembly GCF_053564925.1 of Oryzias latipes. Classification (NCBI taxonomy): domain Eukaryota; kingdom Metazoa; phylum Chordata; class Actinopteri; order Beloniformes; family Adrianichthyidae; genus Oryzias; species Oryzias latipes. The sequence continues at coordinate 11,866,862 of NC_136256.1, read as the reverse complement.
TCATGACAGACATCACAGTCCTTCATCAGGGCACCTACCGTATTTATGCATTAGTGCATGAGTATAAATTGCTCCTTTTTAATATTTTGGGGGTGTGACTTATTATCAGGTGCAACATTTGATATAAAAATTAATCTATATATATATATCCCTTGTGCTATCCTAGGCACTTTAACATTGGGAGTTGGGTCATCTAGACCCACTAGATCTTCACTGGTGTCCATGATTACATGAAATCTTTCCGCCTTTATCCACCTTTGTCATGGTAGGAATAACACGTCAATGTAAGGGTGGGGTCATCTAGGGTTAAAAATAGCGCTTCCTCTGTATACATTTTTCACTAGACTGTTTTGTGCCATCCAGCAACAGCAAAACCCAAAAGCTGTTTTTTGACAGGGTTAGAGTTAGCTACCTTTGCCAAAGGATCATTTTGGGTTCTGGTGTAAAGTTAAAATCCCTATTAGGTCTAAATAAATGATGTTTGTCTGAATTGAATACACATATAAAAAATATATGCAAGTTATTTCATTCAGAGGTTTATTCACTGCTGTTGGGCAACTAACAAATGTTTTTTACAAAAGAAACTTTACAAGAGAGCAAATGAGACAATACAAGGAGATATGTATTTGGTCATTGGATTGGAAATCCAGTCTCTTTCAGAATGAACAAAAACAAAAATCTCAATTTATATAACTTAACAATTAAAAAAAAAAACAACGTGGTCTCTGCTTTTCTTTTCAAAATAATAGTAGTAATAATTTATAAGTTTAATATACCATTGCTTTGCATCTGTCTGCATGGTTTAATAAATGGCGCTTGTGCTAGACAAAGTACAGTACCAAGGTCGTGGCTGTACAAACCCATTTGTTAATACTGGTGTGGTGCTGGGGGAGCCATGAATCCCCAGTTTTCTTGCTCCATCTCCCCTCAGCGTGGGGTTATTGTGTGAGGTGTGAGGGTCGCGAGCGGCCCAGAGGTCCAGAGGAGCGATTAGGAATACTAGGCTCTCCACCCCCCACCCCCACCCCCCCTGCTGTCCTGCTTGAATCAGCTGTATGAATTACACGTGTGCACCCCCCCCCCCCCACTGTGTAAGCAAATAATGCCTGTGTGATTCATTTCATTACACTTCCAGAGGCACTCTGACTGAAACACTACACTGTGTTTCTTCATTTTTCTTTCACCGTTCTTCGCTGTTTGGTCAAAACTCCAACGACAGCCAAGAAGTGCAGCTTTTTCTGAACAGTTTGCACATTCAAAACACAACAATTAAACGTCGAAAAGTCACTTGGTGCATCTTTGCTCCCACTCAAACTCCTTGAACACAACAGTCGCAGAGTCATGGTTCATCAAAAAGTGTCATACATTAAACAGCACCTTAAAAAATTTACCCAATTTTTCGGACTATAAGTCGCCGCAGCAAAAAAAAAAAATTATAACGAAGAAGAAAAAATCAAATATAAGTCGTACTAGGGTATAAGTTGTACTTTGGGGGAAAAAGTGCAATGCTTTGAACAAATCCACCAAGTCGTGCATAATGACGCTTTTACACCAAACGCCATTCATGCGTCACATTTCCATCCACTGCCTCTTTTTTGATGCACATCAAACTCGGTGTTTGGTCAAAAAAATGTGTTGATAAACTAAATTCTCCTATCGCGTGTGGGAATAGCTTCCGTCACGTTTTTAGCCTCATAGCTAATGGAGAAGCATTGACTGTATATCACATTTAAAATGCATGAAAAACACGGATGACATTGAGAGATCAGGTTTATAAATGTAAAGAGCTCTAGAAGAAGCACCGGTAAACACATCCCCATGTCTGTTTTTTCAATGCATTTCAATGATGGGGTGTTTAGCGGTACTTCTATCTCTCTGTGACCCAGTTTGACGACCTGCTGTCCTGCATTCGTCCGACGAACGAAAAAATGAAAATAACGTCTCTATACGAACCAGAAAAACTATCATGAGGTTCAGGGAAGGAATGCTCAGATTCTCCACTATGTTTGTTTTGGACAGGGCATCTTCTTCTGCGTTGCTGTCAGTAGCAAATACTGATACACACACCTACAGTGACATCTAGTGGTTGTTAGTGGGAAACAGCCGCTAAAGGGCAACCGGTTGTTTATGGGAAAATAACAACATATGAGCCAATATTAATGTTTAAAAAAAAATCACATAGAAGTCGCTCCCGAGGCCAAACTATACACAAAATCACGACTTATACTCCGAAAAATATGGTACATGAATTCAAATTTTGTTTAAATTACTTTTCCAAACAAGTGAGTTTTCCATGTATGCCAAAAAATAAAACTTAATGCACAACATTTGATTAAAAACAACACAACCAAACATACTGGGAGCACACATTAATTGCTTGGTTGACAAACATATAATACTGAAATCTTTTGTGGAATCGAGACGTTTTGGGGAAAAAAGTGAAACATGTAAGCCTATCCTCTGGTTTCTTGTAAACAGTCTTTTGAGCGTAATGTTAAGCAGCTGAGGGAGCCAAGAATTTAAAGGCTGAAGGGTGCAGAGGATTTTTTTCTCTTCGGCTTTTCCATTGCTCAGGCTATCTTGTGCTCAAACGTGAGAACACTGATAACGTGAAAGAAAAAGAAAAAAACAACCAAAACATCCCTTTTAGGTCACGGCTGAATCTGTTCCACTGGTGTCCTCACTTGGGTCTAGCTGAGCGCTTGTGCACGTTTTAGCAACTAAAAGCAACGATAAGAGAGGAATCCTTCGCTGGTTCTTGAAATCCAAGGCCGTGACGTAGACAAGGAGGAAAGAGGAGGCTGCTTATCTGCAGCCATTACGCATGGCCTGCTGCACGCCAGAGTGCGGGTGAGACAAAGCACGCTTCAGTCAAAATGAAGACTTCAGTCAAAATAAAAACAGAGTCTCTGAACAAGCTGGCAATTTTCTGCAAGAGTATTTGCCTGCCTCTCTGTGTTTCTTAAGGCACACGATGCTGCAGGGACTTTGTCCCCTCCAGTCCTTCACAAACGGTAGATGCATGCCACCATCGGTAACACAGGCACTTTGGCAAAAATGTAAAAAAGTTTAGCTTAAAAAACAATAATGAATGAAAAGTTCATAAAAAAATAAGTTAACATTACAAAAAAAAAAAAAAAGTGTCTTGTTTTTAGGAAATGCTGCAGAAACACTTCCAAACCAGCCCCGTTAGGAAAAGGATGGTCAAGGCCTCTTTCGGAGAATCAGCAACAACAAATGAGTTTTTCTCACTTTAACGCCCACGGGAGGTGTTTATTTGGGTTTTACTAAAAGAGGAATGATTGCTGGTTTGCATAGAAGGATGGGGCAGTGACGTCCAAAACTAAAACTTCTGCACCATCGGCACTTTTACAGTTTTGATCTCTGCTATATGGGAGGACTTCTGGATGATGCAGCTGGTTGTCCCCGAGACGCTGTCCTTCCCCTGTGCCAAGTTGGTCAAGGCCATGGCGGCGTTGATCTCCTTCCAGTACGTCTCATCTTTGCCCTTCACCTTTTCCTTCTGCGTAGCTGCGACACCACCGCTGCCACTGACAATCACCAGAAGAGCCAAACATGCACAGAGAGAACACAAACAGAAGGAGCATTAGAGGTCACGCTCAGCCCCAACTGGAGAGAGTTTTCAGGAGCTTCAAGGTCCACTTACTTGTCACATTTACTTGATCCATGGTCGGCGGTTTCTGAAAGCACAAGTAGACATAAAAGGTCAATTGTGCAATGAGGATCTATCAGGAAACATGGACATGCAGGAAGAAAGGATTAAGCCGTTTTTGAGTTTTTCTTTGTGCAAACGTGTTGTTCTATTTTCTCTCTTCATCCATGACACGGGACAAACAGAATGTTTTTTTTTATACAAAGCAATCCATCAGCAAGGTACCTCATAGGATGGAAATGAAAGGATGTTTCTCATGACTCATAATCTCCAGTCTTTATTATGTTGTCGGAGAACAAAGGCAGTCTAGTTGAGCTGTCTGAGGAAATCCAGATTGGAAATGACTGAACGTGAACAATTTGAGTAGGAATGAAAGAGAAGAGACGGAGTCAGCGTCAGAACTACGGACGGCCTCTTTCTGGTTCTCTCTGAATGGGAGCAATCTCTGTGTCATATGTAAGACATTAGCGGGGAATAGCTAAGTCATTAAGCAATGAAACCAAACTTTCTTCAGTGTGTTTATTTCAGTGCGAGTGTTGGGGTTTGTTGTGGACCTGCCATCCGTCGATTTAATGACAAAAGCTTTGTACCTTATGAGGCATGACAGAAGAAACACGCATCTGGATTTTGTAACCGTGCAGCCTGAAGAAGCTCTCTTTAAGTCAAATGACCTTACACAGCACAAGCCATGAGAGCTCTTAATGCCTTAGTACCAACTGCCCGTACGGGTGGATACAAGCACAATATGGGCAAACATGCATATCTTGGCTTTGGGCAACAGGTTGCAGCGGACACTTAACATGTGAGGGTAAGGATGAGGTGAGTGAAACGCAGGCGTGTTGTACGAACTTTTCTTTTCTTTCAACCAATTGAACCATGCGCACTGCACAAGGGGCCCGTTAGTGCTGTTCACATGATAAGTGCGTGCTCCTTGCGTGCTGCCCGCCTGTTCGAAACTAGGAAATTAGTTAACCAGAACGTACATGTACGTCCAAACTCTTATGTATCACCTGCACACTGTGCTTGCAGCATTTGCGCACGGTCAGTAAGGAGCCAGTACTCACCACTTACTAATGACTAGAGTGTGGCGTAAGGGCACTCTTTGACACATCACCCGTGTCATAAGTTCGTGAATTGTCCTTATAGACACTTCACGATACACTTAGAACACACACAACAGTTGTACGATCTATTTTCATGATGTCTCTTACAGTGGTCGCACAGGCCTCAAGAGAACTGCAAGACCCACATGGTCGCCCATTAAGATGCGTCTGCTCCTCTCTACGACCCTCCCAGACATACGCAGCACCCGTATGATGCATTTGACGAAGACATAAACAGTTGACCGGGTGTGAATGACTAGACAACTTAGGAAAGTCAAAAGACTTCCATTCCCATTCCTTTATACCCCGTGTGCTATCCTACGGGGTCAAGATGACCATTGACGTGTCATCCCTACCATGACAAATGTGGATAAAGGTGGAAAGATTTCATGTAATCCATGGACACCAGTGAAGATCACAAATCATTGAAGAAAAAAGGTTCAGAGCACTGTCTAGTGGGTCTAGATGACCCAACTCCCAATAATAAAGTACCTAGGATAGCACAAGTGTTACTGACACACATTTCCAAATAAATGAAACCTCCTGCCTTCATTATTCCTAATGGTTGTAGGATGGGACTGGAAACAGTTTAGATTATTTTATTAAAGTTTAGTTGTGACAGCAAACCCCACCCAACTAACCTTTACCCATTCAGGCTTATTACCTTTTCACCACCTCTTGTAGATTTTCCAAATATCTAAATCCAGTGCTCTGACATCGCAGGTGGCCGTAAACACCTAGCTATTCCTTTTTAAATCAGTTCCAGTGCAGCATAACACATGTTGACAGTACAGGGATTGCAGTACCGCAGGCAAATGTGAGGCTGATTATAGAATTTCCGATATATTTCCAGTTCATTTTGCAATTACTGAATTCAGCAGAGAAGAGACAGACCCCTCAGTCTTGGAAGAGATCTCTCAAGTTTGCAAGAAAAAGGAATGTTAGCGCACACGCGAGAGTGCGAGGTGAGAATACGATAACCCAGAGGTACAAACGACAAGACGAGATTATCAGTCGCTGTGTTCCAACAATTTTTCTCATCTGGTTGTCTGCACATTTCCACACAGCCCTATCTGTGAGTGTGTTACTCTGTGATCATCCCTCATTCCCACTCCCCTCTCACCGCACAAATATGCTGTATCAATGTCTGGTCCAGTACTTGACACTGACCATTCTAATTCCACCCAATCACAACAGATGCAATGTTTCCCGTCTGCTTCAATAAAAGGCGGCCATGTGGTGTCTCTCAAAAGTCTCTGATGTTCCACATCTCTTATTTTTACCTTTTTTTCCATCCTTTTCTTCTTAATTTTGCACTCTTTTCTCTCGTCTATATCTTAATGATTGCCAGTGCTCCAAAGCAGATTGGTCCTGATTAAAAATGTGCACCACTCTCAATAATCACAGCATCGTAATTACAGGCTCAGTGCGCTGTTTTCATGTGTTGTTTATGTTCACCCCAAATTATGTTAGCTCAATGTTTACCGCTGTCTTGCAAAGATTGGCTGGTGAAAGCGGAGGAGAACTCAATGGCAGAGACATCAAAGATAAAAAAAGACAGGCAGGAAAAGTCTGTGTGCGGCCAGTGGCAGCATTTTGAGTTCTTCTGTTCTCAGCTGTGAGTGCTTCCAGTGTGTGTGTGTGTGTGTGTGTGTGTGTGTGTGTGTGTGTGTGTGTGTGTGTGTGTGTGTGTGTGTGGCATGGAACAACAGAAAGAAAGGCACTCAAAAACGGACAAAAAGTGTGTACCAGTAGTTGCTTTTTTGTCGTATTTGTTCCATTGCTGTATTTGTCTTGCTCTTCCTGTTTTCTACTTTTTTACATCCCTTCTTTTAATACAATTTTTTAACAATTAAAGAAATTAATTATAAATAAAAATAAATTCCACCCTGAAAAAAGAAAAAGATTAAACTGCAAATTCCTTGTTTTTAATACTTAGAAGAAGAAAAAAAACTAAAAAGATGCCACTTGCGGGCGAAGGCTTGGGACACCCTGGACAGGTCGGCAGTTTGTCACAGGGCCACAAATCACTCACCCATGCGCACTTACATTCACACCCATTTAGAGTAACCATTAAACCTATGCAGCATGTTTTTGGATGGTGGGAGGAAGCCAGAGTCCCCGGATAAACCCACGCATGCACAGGGAGAACATGCATCTCCACACAGAAAGGTCCCCCCTTGGTGTTCTCTTTCAGATTCCTCAGCTGGGACTTGAATCAGCCCAACAATAACAACAAACAATTTTAGAAAGGAGTGACAGACTTATGAAAAAAAGCCGAAATGAATGAAGTCATAAAATAATGAGAAAAAAGTTCCAATTGTATGTAAATGAAGTTGTGCAATAATAAGAGAAAAAGTCCAAATGTGATGCGAATGCTCAAACATTTATGAAGAAAAACGTCAAAATTTTACGACGTAAAACGTAAAATTATGAGGGGTAAAAAAAAACATTTCATAAGCTTAAAATCATAAATCTATAAAACCTGTATATCAATGGTGATAATGCAAAGTTACATTTGCTTAACTTTGTTAATTGAAATTTATATTTTTGTTTTTGAGAATATTTCCCAGTAATGGGAGAACAGGCTGAGGGCACAGAAGTGTTTCACGCCAATATAACACCCCAAATGAGACCCTTCAAAAGCCCATAACACTAGGATCTGGAAATGTGCTGGAGCATGCATTAAAAAAAAACTATTTCCAAAGCCCCTTTGCCTAAAACATCTAAAACTTAGATTTTTAAAAACAAAATCTGAGCCAGCAAGACAGTAAATTGCCAATAAATCATGGAGGACCTGTGTTTTTCCTTTTTCTTTTTTGTTTGTTTTACTACTTTGCTACTGAACACTCACTGAACTGCACTGTTGCCTTTGGGCTTTTTAACAGTGGGATTTCACGCACCGCCAGAGGGAAAAGCTAAGAAGTCTGCTGGTCTCTGGCACCTCAGTGAAAGTCCAAAAATATTAGCTCACTGAACGTTATGGCAGGGTAATAAAGGGAGAGAGAAAAAATCTAACGTTAAAAAAAAAAATCAGGAAAATTACGGGTAAACAGTGGCTGACACTCCACCTGTCGAGAGGATCCTGGAGTAAAGTGGTGTGATTTACCATGTGCAGAAGTTTTCCACCAGTAATTTGACACAGACCATTCTAATTCCACCCAATCACTATAAATGCAATGTTACAGTCTTTGTCTGTGAAATTGTTTCATAGGAAAAGTTCTGTCCGGAAAAATGTTTCGTCCGTGCGTGAAGCGTCATGCACACAAACAAGAACATTGATCTACAGTGACAATCCCAAGTTACCAGTACAATAAATCAACCAATCAGCAGCCTTTCACTGTCACCCAATCAGAAGGCCAGCCAATAAGATGCATGATATCTATGCCAGGAAAAATGAGTTTCCTAATCTAAGTGGTGACAAGATGAAAAGGTTGAAGATGCCTGTAACATGGTAATTTATGTGTAACTAAATAAAAGAAGTGTTGATTATTATTAGTTTCAGAAAAATTCTAACGATATCTTCCTTTTCCTCCGTTTTCTTTTTCTGTTTTACAGACGAGCATTTGTTATCAATAAGTACAACATTTTTTACCAGACACACAAATCTCTTAACACAAGCACAAATCTTTTCTACGGGCGGACAATACTTTTGCAACAAATCTAACTTCATTAAAAACATTTCTGTTGTTGCTGTTTCTGAAAGAGGAGATCCCTTTTGAGCAATGAGGGAATGTTACATGAAGTAACGGGATTTATAACACCGTGGGAGGGAAAGATGAATCCTCATCGTTCCAATTATGGGGGCAAACATTTATATTTCTCTGTCATGAGAAAAAAGCTTTGAAAAAAGATCAGTTTTCTACAGTAGGAACATCAAAAATCTAATAAAACATTGTTGGAAGTTGCTGTCAAACAATCACTTCAAGTAGAAAAAAGCTTTAATAATAATAGCAAAAATTGAAAAAAAGAAAAGAAAAAATGTTTTGCTAGTGATATAGGATTACTTAAACCAGAGAGAGGAGGCCAACAGACAGAAGCAATTGTGAACTCATTGGATAAAGAAAAAGAAATGAGCCCATTTCCTTTAAAGAGTCTGATTGAAAACAGAAACCGAGCTGCAAGCTCGACAATCTGCTCATCGCTGACCTGTGCAGCCGAGTCAGGAAGGGAACAGTTTATGCAGCCTCTTTCAGGCCTGAGTCAGGACTTACTGCAATTAAAATATGAGTCATAAATCGGCAGTGGATGAAAAATCGCAGGCTTTAACTTCAGCAACGCCAAGAGACGCAGCTTTGTCATTTTATGATTCCAAATGTGCAGATGTGTGACTGGCTGGATCAAAAACTGAAGAGGATGTGACAAAGCCTTCAGGTTAGACCTGCAGTTTTTGTTCTGACGTCGCCTTCAGGGTAAATGTTTTTTTTAACGTAAATATCTGTTAATGGATTCTATGTCTGTTAGAGTCTGCAAATGAATTCAGAGATGTCTTGGTGCTCTACTGCCTCATGCCATGCCAACGACTTTTCTTTTGCCCTTTCCAGCCATTCCTTCTTGTGTTTCCTTTCAAAACCCTGAACTGTCAATTCCACTCCATCAGCCAAAGACATCACACATGGTGTAAAATTAATTCCTTCTTTGTTTGCCCTCACCACACTTTCGTAGCTCCAAAGTACAGAATAATTAGCTCCTGTGCTATTAAAAACGACAAGTGTGGACTGACGGATACCAAACCCGAATGCAGTTTTTTGTGTGTGTTTCTGAACAATTTTTTCCTTGTTTTCCCCAGCTGATGACACGCTGGTGAGGCTGCGGTTGGCCCAGATAACCCAGCAATGAGGATTGTCTTGTGTCTTCTTGCTCGATGAGGAAATAATAACAGTGTTTGAGACCGTTTAAAGCCTGCCAGGTTGTCCTTGTGTTTACGAGCGCTGGTAAACAGAGAGCAATCAGTGCCCTAGAAAATCAGCCTAAATGAAAAGAGCATGTTGACGACGAGGAGCTGCAAGATCTGTGTCGTGATGAGGTAGGAATGCTGTGGGTTTGGTTTGGTTTTCACTGTACTGTGGACAAATAAAGAGGACAAATCCGCCATTGGAAGCAAACGGGGGTCCAGGTGCTGAATTCATGACGGCATGGGATAAATGCTCTATTAAGAAACGCAGGATTGTGCATTTATCCCATGGTGTTCACACTGGACAAGCAGGAAGGGACTTCTTGTTTTTTCCACTGTTTACTGGCACAAATCTGCAGCCGACACTTGGAAGAGGCTTGGTGTGAAATGTCAAAGTGGTACAAATCTCTTGAATCTTTCTCCAGGCATTTTCTTTCACAGCTCTGTTGCGATATTTGAAGAACTTGGTGTCAGTATACCAGTCGGGAAAAGAACGCAATTATTAAATTCTCCTCCATGACCCATTTTCAAATGGTTGGCACTTCCGTGAATTAAAAAGGAACACCATCCATATTTCACGATCAAAGCCGAGTCCCTGATTGGTCAAAGTTCAACTGGCTCGAGTTTCAATCCGTGTTCAATGTTTTTTATTCGTAGAGTCCAAAAACGGCTGCAGAAACTTGCGTCGCGATGCATGAACGTGAGTTTTGTACACCGCGCATATAGACGCGTTTCCGTAGACTTTTCATTGAAAGTGGTCGCTTGAACGCACTTTCCTGAGGGCGGTGTGAACGTAGCTGAACATTTCTGTCGTCTGCGGCGTGCTAAATCACACAGAATACTAAAAAAAAGAAAAGAAAAAAAACACTGCAAGTAAACATTATTCAGGTTTTAAGTGTTTACATGTGCACAAAAATAGTCCTTTTTTGGGATGCAGAGGCTAAATGATATGTTTCCAAGGCCCTCACTGCATTATTATGTTGTGATTCTTCACAGCGGTAGCAGCTCTCACACTCACAGGGAATTTCTGGGTGTGGAGAGTATTCACTGAGTCACACCTCTGCTGCTTAATTAAGCCTCGCTCCGCTCCGCTCCGTTCCGTGGGAAGGCAGCTCATTGTTCAAGGCGCGAGCTGTAAAAGGAAAACACTCTGGGGTTTCCAACAGCTGACGACCAACATGGTGTGTGTGATCTCCACAGAAAGCACTGGCGTGACAGCAATTGGAAAACGGTCACAACGACACAGCCTATTATTCTCAGTTCTATGTTGGGGATTGGCGTGTAAAGAGCGCGTCCGTGTTTGTCTCCCAACTCGTCTCCGCAGGACCAACAGCAGGAATGAAAACAGTCTGAGTCCGCCTCAACCTCAGAGCCGCCAATACACCACATAACCTTGAAGCTTTTTTTTTTCTTTCTTCCACTTTTCCATTCACCAATTCCCTCTTCCCAGTCCTTCGTAGCATTTCCATGCATGATTCAGTTTTTTTTTTTACAAAACAACAACTTTATGAGCAATAAACCCACTGTTTGACTCAGCTAAAATTTTATGGCTCATACAAGTTTTCTTTAGCGACCATGTTCATTTCCAACCAAACCATGCTAAAATTAAGGCTATATAGTTTTACTTATTTCAGGAGATGGAAATCAACAAAGCTGTGGATTTTAAATTAAGGGAAAAAAGCCAAACCCTTTGACCATACATGAAAAAGTCATTCCTTCCTTTTGCTAAGACGAAACGGTGTATCATTAGCTGCATTTGTCAGAAAACATATTTCAGTCTCAGTTGTGATATCCAGACTTGACCACAGTAAGACCCATCAAGAAATCACTTAGTTAAAGCTGTCAGATGAAGTAAAACACACCAGCAGATCTTCAAGAGCACCATTTCCTGCTGTGATTTGAAAAGATCACAAAGGTCCAGATTATCTTTAAAAATTTGGAACCAATATTCCCTGATCTGAGGTAAAGCCATCATGGACGGTGCCCTTCATTTTCATCCTCCTGTGCATGAAACCATGGGTGCACTGGGGAGCTCCTTCAGAAAAACCTGGCTGCAGGAAGGAGTGTTTTTGACCTCATCTCATAGTCACTTGACAAATATTATTGTTAGTTCTTATTTTCACTAGTCTATTGTCAGTGTTTTTATTATCTAGCAGCTGTTTTTAATAGACCTATGGTAATGAGGTCATTTCCCCTTTGTGTGATCAACAACGTTTTTTATTGTATTCATAAAGGGGACAATTATTATTATATCATTGATATTATAACTTATCTTTTCTTCATTTTGTTAAGTTTAATCTTCATAAAACAGCAGGACGCAACAGCCAAATCAGACTGAGATGCTGGTTAATGAACTTTAAATGCAACTCTGCAAAAAAGAGTTTAACTACATTAATCCACAGTCACAAAGTCGCTATTCTTTAGAAACCCTTTAAAGTCTTACTTTGCATCTTTAAAATTAATGTAACAATAAAATCAATTTTTTAGCATTGTTTTACATTTGGTTTACGGTAAAAATACATAGAAATTCATTATTTTGCAGTAGGTTTGACTGACAGTCATAACTTTTTCAAGAAGCAAAACGGACATTGTAATCACTATAATGCCAATAATCTACTCCAGTCTAAAGCTGTTTGGATAAAAAATAAATAAAATATTAATTTGTTTTCTTCTTAATTTGGTTATTTTTTTAGACTTTTCTCTACTTTTTTTTTTTGTTATTTGTCCTTTTCGAATTGTTCTTATCTTCTTGTCTTTGTGAGCTTTCTCTGTCTTCCATGCTGCCGTTCTTTTCCCAGATGCTCACTGTAGATAAAACTCTTCATCTCTTCTCTCCTCTACACCGATCTCCAAAGCTGATCCTGAACTCAGCGAATCTTGGCAAGAGCTGCCGTCTTGGAACGGCATCCTAAACCCCCTCTTCTCTCCCTGCCTTTTCGTTCACCTTTCCAATGAAACAGTGGAAAGATGAAATCGTAGCCAGTCTGTCCACATCTCTGGATTCCTGGGATGAGAAGTTTACATCCATCATTCCCTGGGAGTGGCTCATTGTCATCAAGTGGCTGCAGGTCGAGGACTGTCTTTCCTGTAGATTTCCTATGATTTTCTACTGATCATCAATCAGGATGCAGACATCAAAGTCTTAAATCTAACACAAACATCACAGTGCCTCCACAATAAATCCCCACAGTTGAGCTTTATTTTGGAAGGAAAACAAGACAGATGTTCATAGTAAAGGAATTCCTGTAGGGTATATACCAAAAGTATATCTTCTTGGATGAAAATTTAAATAGAACATGTTCTCTTGATTTCTATATCTCTTGAAATCCAAAAACTCTCATGTGTTTCCACATTAACAGGACTTTTCTTCCTTCCATCTTTAGCGGCTGCTTAAGCGCCGCTAAAGTCTCCATGATTCAATAACTGTCTGGCACCTCCTGTGACCTAATCTGAGCAGTCTCAGCAGCCGCCATCAGACAATGTTGATCGCCTCTGAAGAACCCAACGGCAGCAACGCCGTTAGAAATAAAATGGAACAAAGTGAGACGTGGCTAGCCTCCTTTGCTCTCTGTTATATATTAGATTGGTTCATATGGATGAAATAGCTGACATACCAGACGCCGATAGGTTATTTTAGCCATTCTGAACATATGTGCTTTATTTTTGGGTTCTCTAGACGCTCATGTTCCCCTTCACCATGATTTGTGCTGCAATAACTTTGGTGGTCCCTTAAATGAGGTTCAGGGCTTTGGTTTATGATCAGATGCATGCAAAACTAATAACATCTACAGAGGTCTTAGTGAGCCTTTGGGTTAGTGCTCGGAAAAAAAAAAAACATTGGAGCGCTATCATGCTAAATAAAGATGGAGAACATGTCAGACGTAGTACCTGCTAAAAGCCAGCAGGTTGTCATCGTAATGAGGTTATCATGCCAGTTAGGCTTGATTTAAAGCAACGATCGATGGAAAAACATGGAAGATGGACTTTGAAGTCTTTAGCTTTGGCTTTGAGTTCGATCGACCGCTACAATACAGGCTGAGCACTCCCTGATGGGTTGTCATGAATGTCCTGGATGACATAAGGAGCTCAAGGTTGAAAAACATCTCTACTAGTAGAGATAAACTGACAGATGGTTCTAAGTTACAATACGTCACCTCTGGATTCGCGTGACACATAATGTGATCCATAAAGTGTATGTAGTACTCTGACAGGATCCAATAACGACCAAAACATGTCCTTAAAGACCTTCTCCTATGACAATTGTGTTTTTGGTGTTTTTAACGTGATCTTCTGGCATTTTGCTCATGATGGAGGACAAATATAAAGACATTTTACACCTAAAATTGCATTTCTGGGTACTTCGTTATTTAAATTGTTGTGAATCAGCAGCAGATAAAAAATTGCAGTTTCAAAAAGTCTGTATCTATGACGCAGCTGCTATAGTCTGCAGGCCACAAGCTCTGTGCTCCACTCCATTCCGATGCATCCACCTGCAGACACACAGATCCCTGAATCTCTTTGTTTTTCTCATCTCTGTTGGCATCTGGCTCTAAACTGTTTGGACTGACAACTGCGATATTGCTCGCCATTTTGTTTGCACTGCTAATATTAGGTTGGGGGTGTTAAAATAAGGTAGCAGAGCAAGGATGGTGATTCTGACAAAAGGAATAGAGAGTGTTTCTTTATAAAAGTCTACGGGATGTTGGCTTTTTGGAACCAGCAGCTACTTCCTGTTTGGAATACCAGGTGGGAGGGGTCAATCAGTCCAGTTCTCATATAAAGCAATGGTTTAACTTAGTTAAAGAAAATGTTTTGATTAACAGAAAAACGAAAACAGGCCTCTGAGGCGTTAGCTTGTTAGGATACGTAAGGTCAGCAGTGCAAACTGTTTAGAGAAAACCATAATGGAAAGGGCATGTCAAAACAATGATTAAGAAAATGTACATTTGGAAAATATGCAGTTGGCCATTAAGATGTGTAGTTCTAAACAGCTAGTAGTTTTCTGCATCAATTGATGCACCGGCAAGCTTTCCATGCTCAACATGGCGCTACTGTTTGCAGCTGTGACCAGGGCCGGTTAAAGAGAGTATGTAATATGTCTGAATGAGATCCCTCAGTCTCTGTCCACAGACGCATTCATTTGGCGCACGCTGACCCATCTGATTCTCTATCAGACGAAGAGAAATGTGGCACAAAGCAAGAAGAAAAAGCATTGGGGCAGATTCCTGCTATTTAATATCCCATTAAAGGGTAATTTGGCATGAACTCCCCCACGCCCCCTGGCATGGGGGATGGAATTCTACTGCTTCTACTGTTCAACCAAACTCCCTGTGTTGAACTGCAGTGTGAGAGCGAGCGAGTGTTTGTGCTGGATGCGTGCACGTTGCTTGTTTGAAGCCTGTGAGTTGTAAATGAGGTCCTTTTCTAGCCGACAGAAGTTTAGTTTTCCACTGAGGTGAATCAAATGCACGCTCTCCATCTTCTGCCACGTCGGCCTGCCCTCTGTGGCTGCAGGGGCTCGGGCTGCCCCCACCACAATAAGCTGCACCGGTGATAAACTTTAACCCCATGGGAAAACGCAACATGCAGCACACCATCTTTGCTTTACAGACCCATTTCTTTTTTTCTCTGGAATCGAGTTTTGTTTTATTATTTTTTTTGTTTTAGTAGGAGGTTCTAAGGCAGGGATGTCCAGTTTAGTTTAGCAGTTTAGAAAATTGTATTTACAAAAATTAATTTGTGTTTTGTACAATTAGTGAAGCCCGTTGAGACAACTGTGTTGTAATATCTTTTTTTTTTTCTATTTTTAAAGCGGTCAGTGATCTTTTAATTTTATTCTGCCGTTTTTAACCAAAAAAAAATTAAAACTATCGTTTTCTAGGACAAAGTTTCTGCAGAGCGGCAGTTGTTCATTTGAAATTCACCTCTGAGTTGTTGGCACAGAGTAAGCCTGCTCCCGCTTCCCATCATCCCTTTGATTCCACACTGTCCCGCTAGCTTACAGCCCGTCACAACCCCAACCTATTGCATCAAAATTTCTGAGCAATCTTGGAGTAATCCAGTCGTACCGTTTTGAGCCAGATTCCATCTCAGATGAGAAAAACCAAGATCCAGTTGTCTACAAGAGGATGCATCAGAATGGAGCAGAGCAGGGAGCTGCTGGCGTATTTTCTAAATCATAAATTTGCCCTTTAATATGGCATGTTTTCGTCTGCTCCTGATTCACAACGATTTGAACAAAGAAATCCTCAGAAATGCAATATTGAGTTAAATTTCCATTCCCAAAACGCCATTTTCACTGGAGTGACTCTGCGAATAATCATAATAGGATCATCATGAAAGATGAGGTTTTTAGGAATAAAGTTCACCTCTTGAAAAATGTCAATGCAACAAAAAAAAGGAAGGGGGTTATAAAAGCACAGATTTATGTGAAGCCCGCTACTCAGGGACAGATTTTCCCCCATTATGAAAACATAGTAAAACTATTGGTTAAAGAAGGAATGTCTTTGCTCAAGAAATATCTGGAATGTGTGGCCCACAGATGAAAAAAAAAAAAAAAAAGGAGAGGAAATGATGCAAACCCGAGCTTGAAAAAGGATTTCTCTCGTCAGGTCTGAATCGGCACGGAATTAAGATTTCATTTTGTTCCCTTTGTGTCAATTGCTCGTTGGGATGATGGGATCAGAACTGCCCGGCAGGTGCTTGGTCCCTCGAGCCGTCGCCGCCTCGGAAAACTTTCCATGTGCGTACTGCAGCGCTTTCCTCGCATGTAACAGAGTAACGCTTCTGTAAACGAGCCAGAGCTGGGGGAGTCCAAGGGGGAGAGATCGATGCCAAGAAATTATATTAACCAGGGAGATAAAATAGTTATTCTCTATTAAAAACAGCAGGTCGACCAGGTGAATGAATCCCTTTTCTGGATTTCTCTTATTAAAATCTCTTGGAGTGAAGGTTATAAGTCTCTCTTGGTCTATTCATCTATTTCTTTCCTCTCCATCTGGGAGTCTCAGCAGGTGCTCCACTGTCAAACCCCCTGATTTTCAGAAAGGTCACAGAGTTTTTTTTTGTTTTTTTTTTGATCAGAAGAGCTGTCCCAGTCGTTGATGCATTTCATACAAACCCAGCACAGACCCTCTCCTACACTCACATAATAAAAAACACATTTCTCTACAAGTAAAACCGGCTCTTCCCTCCGTCGCTGCACAACCCACACCTTCAGATCCGGCCCCTGCGGTTTCTGTCCATGCTCAGCAGCAAGTGAAAACATTACTATTGGACGTGAGGTCCGCCTGAACAAAAGCCCAGTGTTCTTCCCGGCCAGGCGGACAGAGCCGACCTGGATTGTTCACGGCTTGGACGAGCGCAAACGCCGCACACGCCTTTGTAGCCTGCAGAGTTTTCCCGTTTGCAAAGATTTCCAGATAAATTCACAGTTGGGAGAGAAATCGTTGTAAAACACTTCAAACTGGCCTGAGTCAAAAAGGACGCAGTGATCAGTAAAGTAAGATGGGAGCTTAGGAAGCAGCAACCTGCCTGGCATTAGATGAAAACTAGTGCTGTCATGCAATTAATTGTTTTGAGCGATTCATTAATTATGAGATTATTAAGATTATTCATCATTAAGCTAACCTAAAAATTGCTGTGAAAAAGGATAATTTGGGGATTTTTAATTTAAATTCATGAAATTGTCTTTGCTGCTATCTTGAGCCGTGGTTGCATCCACAACTGGGTGCTTTGATATAATATACTAAACTGGAGCCTCTTCAGTGGTAGGCTAACTACTTTGTACAAAGAAAGCACATCATCTCCCTTTCATCTATGGCTCCATTGGGCGGTGTTCGGAATGCGAATTTTCCACCCTTAATACCGACTACTCGCGTGTGCTTCTCCATTTTCAGTTTTATGAATAATTCTTCTCACCTTGCTCTCACTGGAAGTTGACATCAGTTAACGCCTTAAGCTATGTACACATCGGGCATTTGTAGCATGTTTAGCCCATGGTGTTCACACTGGAACAGCAGGGAGGGGCTTCTTCTTCTTTTTCTACTGTTTACTAGCTCATGTCTACCACCTACAGTTGGAAGAGGTTTGGTGTGAAATGTCGAAGCCGAAACAAACTCACAAATTAGGCATTCAAATTGAAAAGATGCTAGCATCCTTGCAATGGTGGATATGGATTACCATCATGTCCGTAGAGTGGTCTTGGTTTTTCTTTATTTGAAAAACAAAGGCAGATGTCGTCGTGTCTGGATTCACCAGGTAAACTAGATACACTCCGAGTTTGGTGAGTTTCCAAGTCCCTGATTGGTCAAGGTTCGACCTGGTTTAATGGTCGTTCAATGGCCACACATTTTGTACTTAGAGCCTAAAAAAGGGTCGTAAAAAGAACGTGAGAGTTTTGAATGGAGAAGCTCGAAAGGCACATTTATGTAGATTTGGACCTTTCATTGGAAGACGCCACTTGAACACTAAAAATAGATTTCATTTTAAAACAAATCACATGCAGAAAAATTAACGTTATAGAACAAAAATAAGATTAATTCGATTAAAAAAAAAACATGAAGTTGTCTAATTATTTAATCGCGATCAGTGATATTTTGACACCCCAAGTAAAAACAATGAGCTTAGAAATGAACTGAAATGTAATTTTTTTACTTTAAATTCCTTACTTTAGCTGCTACTCTTTATGCAGAAACTCTGCGCAGCTGCTATGAGTTGAGAAATCAAGACAATATGTTGCAATTTAAGGCAACTTTTTTTTAGGATTTTCATATCAAGGAGGCTGTGAATTTGTACTCAGAAGGTTTTAGAGAAGAAGCTTGTTGCACACACAGACGGTGGCCCTGCTCTCAGCAGGGCCTCAGCAGGATCAAAAGCATGCCAAACGGTAGCCTGAAAGTGGATCGGCCTTGTTGTGTCTGGCCTTTCCCGATCCCGGTCAGGGTAGCTGGATGGTGGGAATTCCATCTCTGCTTGGCTGGTGTGGGTGATGGACAGCTCGCATGCGAGAGTAAGTTAGTTCTTGGTGTTGATGAGCCACTGCACCTTTGCTCAAATCTAATAAAACACTTCAAGGCCTTCTTATGACCTCTCTGTTTCAGAAGTGACGAGAACAGGGTTCAGCAGCGTTGGAGAGGTGGACGTTTGGAAGCAATAGAGCAGCTGAAACTAAATGTGTAATTGAAGTAAAGGAACAAAAGCGGCAGAGGAGGAGGATTTGGAGACTATCAAAGGGAAAAAATGCAAGAAATGTGGCTACTTACCAGCCCGGTAAACAAAGTTCGCCTCAGCCTCAGAGGAAGACGGTGACAGCAGGTCGTCGTCGTACTCGTTGGAGCTGAAGGAGCCGGAGTGGTTCCTCTTGCGGGCATCCATGACGGCGTTGGCCACCATCACGTGCCGCAGGGAGTCGTTCAGGTAGCGGTGCAGCAGGCTGCTCTTGTATTTGGGCGGAGACACGTAGTCCTCTGCTAGCGAGGCGGCTTCCGAACGCAGACCCGCGCCCATGCCCATGGCCATGCCCACCATGGAGGAGCCCTCCTTCTTGATCACGCTCTGGTACATGGGCTTACCCAGCTCCTGCGGGCCGCTTTGGCTCCTCTGCGGGTTGTCCACATCTGTAGTATTATAGGAACAAAGATCAAGTTTTCGTTTCTTCATCTTTTCCGAGTTCCAAGTTCAACCAATAAATAAAGTGTCGTGAATTTTCTTCCCAAGAACTCTTGTTATCTAAAATTGCTGTTAGATTTTATGAGTCTCTCAGACAAACATGTCTGGTCAAAAGTTTCAACCACCAATTAGTTTTTATAGATGTGATCTTGAGCAACAAGATTGGCTGCTTTTTAACTTTTTATACCTGACCTCCTTTAGAGGATAAAACCTGTTCTTTGCCAGGTTTCTGAATACAGATTCATCACCCTAATGGTTGCTTTTTTTAATGCTTTTATCATCTAGAAAATGACAAATTACAGGAAAAAAAACAACAGAATTTAGGAATCTCTGGAAACATTAAGATAAAAGAACAGACGTTTAGAAAGCTGTTGTTGGCTAAATCTAAGAAATAGGTACTGCACATCCCATCAGACGCAGAACAGCATGTTCCAGCACCACTAATCTTTTTCTTCCTTGATGAAGGTCGGGACTTATCCTTGAAGATCCCAAAACTCTAACTTTGTTATTCATCACTAACGCTGGCATTAGGACAGCGTGTGTGTTTGGAGTGGCTGTCCTCCTGAATGACCTACTTTCTTTTAGGATGAAGTTTACAAAAGAAACGTTTTGGAGTGTTTCTAGAGTTTTCACTGCACATGAAGCTCTGTGGGGGTCATGTAGAGCCCCCAGGCTGCAGTACATCCCAGGACCAGTCCATTGGACAATTGGTACAGGACCTAAATGTTTCTTATTTTTTAAATAATCTGATTCTAAAGGAATTTTTATTTAGGAAAAAAAATGGATTTTCTACCACATCCCACTCAGTCAAGTGTCCAAAATCCATCTGCCACTTGCAGCGGCTGCTCCAGCTGCTTCATTGAGACCGCCAGGCTAGCTAAGTTGACAACAAACAAACGTGTTTGAAAAGCTTATTTTTGCAGAAAAGAGCCAGTGAGGAAACAGAAGACGAGCCTTTGACTTCAAAATAAAATAAATCTGCATTTAACAGACAAAAATCAGGAGATTTTAATCTAAATATGGATTTATAGTGACAGTTGTTCCCACAGACCATAGTAATAATGGATAATATTCAACAACCAGCTCTCTAATGTTAAGAGGATGCTGCTAATAAAGTTGCTCAAATGGTGGATTGACATTTATTATTATATTTAAAAAAAAAACAGTTTTAGTGACCTTTATTCTTTTTGTATTTATCTTTCACACCCTGAAACTCAGACTTTTTGCTTCCACAGACTTGTTCCTAGTTCCTACACAAAAACTAGAGTGCAAATAAACTTTAAAGCAGATGCAGATATTTTACAGAAGATAAAGATCAACTTTACCCTCAAAAGTTAAGAGAGACTGGAAGCTAATGAAAAAGAAAATTGGATGCCCACTTCAGCCTTGTTATCTGACATTAAACTGCTTCATGGCCTGAAAAAGGTTGGTACCCAGCTGTAGAGTCTGGACCTTGCAGCTTAAAATCTAGACTTTAATCTAGCAGAGCAACGGCAACAACAAGCCCAGACCAAAATACTAACAATGTCGTGTTTTGCAGTGAATTTCCCTTCCAAATAATCAGTTCTTGTGTCAAAAGAAATCGTTTGATTCTTCCTATAAATACTAGGCCAAACTATCGTTCTGATTCATCCACCTGATGACAGAGTAAAAGTTTTAGGCTTGATACCAAACAGACATGAATCCATAAATTCAACTACAGCTGAAAAGCAGAAAGAAATATGCTTGTGTCCTCAAAGACCCATTCCAATGAAATTGGTGTTTTACATGTTTTTTACATGTTCTTGTGGCATTTTTCTCATGATGGAGGACACATATCAAGAAAATAAAGCTTAAATTGCATTTCTTGTAGTATTTCTTTGCTCAAATTGTTGTAAATCAGGAGCAGAGGAAAAAATGCTGTTGGAAAAAGATCATATTTGTGACAAAAATACACTACAAGCTTCCTGTTCTGCTCCATTCTGATGAATCAATTGTTGAGCTAAACCCTTCGACATCTTTGTTTTGGTCGCCTGAGCTGGAATCTGGCTCAAAACTGTACAGCTGGATGCTCCAATATTACCCGCCATTAGGAATGCTTTTAAAATAGATCAAAAGATGATCGGAGAGGGACTTTAAGGTTAAATCTGTTTTGAGGAAACCCCATTAGCTTCAGCCAGACTGATATTGAAGTAAACCAGCACAGAAGTTACTTATTCCCAGCAAATCTTCAATCTAAAACCAGAGCAGGCAGATTTTCAAACTGGCACTGCCGCCCTACTCCTGGCGGCACCTCAAGAGCAGAAACCCCAGTTGAACGGATGGCAAACGATTTCCTCTCCTTCCAAAAGCCCTTCCTATCCCCCGCAGAAATAAAATCATTTCTACGCAGCTGAAGAGATCGAATTAAAGCACGAGATCCTACCTGATGAAACACACAAGAGGAAGACAAAACACTACCGAATAACCAGATATCCTCTGGCAGTGGGGCAATCAGGGAGAATTCACTCTAGAAATGATCCTCGCCAAGACTGTAATTCTGTAATTTGGGCAAGTCGGACACTTGATTCAGCTGAGGCCAAATTAAAATTATAGCTCCCATATATCAGAAACACATGGCTCAGCTTCCTGTCTGAGGCGGGACTCTCGCAACACACATCTGACCTTTCATTTTAATCCCACGACACTGTCACTCCAAATATATGTCCGCTGTATTTTTAGATAAAGCTTTTCACGCCAAGTCGGCAGCATATTTACGCCACAGAGAAGAGCAGACTGCTTTCCCTTGGATGAAGCTTACACAACAAGCTGGACTGTAACAGAAGTGTAAGAGAAATGTACGCCGGGTCAGTGGGAGCGTAGCTGGCCCCATAAATAGTCTGTGGAACAAAAGCATAGGCTTAAGATCATAATGGAAGGCCTTTCTCTGCATGGGTCAGAAGTGGGAGCAGGCTGCGGACAGCTTCATAACCATAATGTGACAGTAAGAGGAGTTAGGAAGATATACGGAGCCGCCGGTGGTACGGCGGCCTGCGGCAGACACAATGCAAACACTGTGCACGCATTCCTCTGCGAGCCACATGCTCGGCTTCTCCTCCTCACATGCTTAATTAGAGATTACTAACGCCATGGCGCTCTGTCTTCCTGCACTTCATTCTGCACTGGCTGAATGACTACGGTGTTTTTGTTTTTTTTGTAAATTTCCTTCAGAGCTTGTTTTGCATAAAAAAGCCTGAGAATGAGTGCTGCTAGAGGGGGGTGGGGGTTGTCTTGCAGACAATGTACCTTTCTCCAAGGCCGTTTCAAAATGGTCCATGCATAGAGTTCTCCTAAAGCAACTCTGCACTGTTTCACATCAAGTTGGATGTATCACAAACGTTTTCAGCGACTGTGGCCAGATGCTTAACCCCTTAATTGCCTGCTCATTTATCGTCTATGAGAAAATATATTACCATGCTGGTTGAAAAGGTGAACGCATGCCTACCTTTTCCAGTTACTTATTGTGTTTCGTTTTTAAATGTTTCATTCTGATTTCTGGAAATTACTTTTGTTTTCCAAAACGTTCCTTTTCCATATATTTTTTTATTCTCAAAATATAATGTTCTTTTATCCCTTGTGCTATCCTAGGCACTTTAACATTGGGAGTTGGGTCATCTAGACCCCACTAGACAGTGCTCTGAAACTTTTTTCTTCAATGATTTGTGATCTTCACTGGTGTCCCTGGATTACATGAAGTCTTTCCACCTTTATCCACCTTTGTCATGGTAGGGAGAACACATCAATGTGTGAAGGGTGGGGTCATCTAAGATAGCACAAGGGTTAATATTTGTTTTGCTTTTTTAATTGTCATCGTGATTTGTAAATGTGATTGGCACTTCAGGCCCACCGTAGTTTCTTTACCTTTTTCACTTAAAAAAAAAAGTTTTTTTAAGCCACAGTCAGCTGCAGTGTTAGGGTTGTTTGTGGGAACAATATATATATATAAATATATATATATATTTTTTTTTTTGCAGTGACGTGATGCAAATCATGAGAAGGGGGCGGGGCATTCTGTGTGTGGGTGGGGCTGAGGGAAAGACAAACACTATCTCAGCTGGAAAACATCTGTAAATCCCCAGAAAGGGCCTGAAGTGACAGATATACAGTGTTTAAGGGCAGGTTCTTCCCACAGAAAACACTGTTTTTGTAGTTTAGCCAACAGCCTGTGAAATGGCGGAGCGCCTCCTTCCTGTTCAGCTCAGAATGAGGCAGGGTCGTTACTCAGGTGCTTTCGGTTTCTCCAGGTAAGGAATGGGATCCACATCAAGCTGAGAGCTAATGAAAGCAATCTGACATGTCAGAGTCTTTAAACTTTAACTGATTCAAAGGAATAACAAAGGATAACATTTCACTGTCTTCCTCATTTTTGTTTAAGATGATCCGAAAAAATGGATTGTTTGGATTTTTAACATTTCTTGGATGATAAAAACCTCCTGAATCTAAAGTCAGGAAAGTTTTGAGCACTAAACTGTGAATTCCCAAGAATGGAAATAAAGGTAGAATCATTTTTCTTTACATGTATTGTTTCATAAAGCAGTTGTCAGACTCAAACACAGAAATATTTTGTTTGTGAACATGGTTTGCGCCTGGCTTTGACCTGCCAAGACATGAAAGATGGAAATGACCCTTGGCTCTGATGGAGCATATTTACATAAACATATGTGTTTTAAGGCCTTTTCCCTTTAGAAATCAAAATCTCACAGATCAACCTTTCCTGCATGGGTCTATTTACTTGGTCTGCTGCCCTGATTCTGCTCCACAGCTCAGATCTGCGCCCTCGTTCCTGCAGAAATCCACCACAGACATCTCTGTTCAGGAAGACAGTGGGTGGGAGTTGTGACGCTACAAAAACAAACGTTTTTACCTAACTCTACTTGATGCTTCCCCTCATATGATGTCTTCTCATGTCTTTGCTTTAGAATTGTGGAAACAATAAAATTCAAAATAGCTACAACAAAGAATTCACTACATTGTGTAAACGTGTAGGCACAGTTTTTCCTTCGAAACCCTGTTCTGGTTGTCTGAAGTGATCTCTGTGACCTCTGTTACACCCAGGATGGTTTCACAAAGTCTGGGAGTTCAGCATGTTTCTCTGTTATTGTTACTCTGATCATCTTATGATTTATGATTTCTTGTAAAAGCATTCCCAGTTAATGGCGTATATTTATATGGCGCTTTTCTACCTACAAGGACCAAGGCGCTTTACAGTCACAGACCCATTCACACACACAGTCACACACACATTCACACACTGGTGGCGGCTCCGCTGCCAAACACTGGTGCCAACCTACCACCAGAGGCAAGGTGGGGTTCAGTGTCTTGCCCAAGGACACTTCGACTCATGGGCCTGCAAAGCGGGAATCGAACCTGTAATCTTACGATGGGTCGAGCGCCCTAACGCTGCATTTATGTCATTTTTAGCCAAAATCCAAAAACCTGTGTCGTTTTCTAGGATGATGGCACGGAGTAATCTCTCTTTCACTTCTCCATCTGTTTACACTTTCTCCCACTAGCTTACAGCCCCTCACACTTCCAACCCAACATTAGAAGTAAAACAAAAATAACGAGCAATATCAGAGCTATCCAGTCATTTCCTCCAGGTTCCAGCTCAGGGGAGGAAAACAAAGATGTACATGAATATCTTTGTCTGCAAGTGGATGCATCAGAATGGAGCTTGTGCTGTTTTTTCTACATCACAAACTGCATGTATTCATCTGCTCCCAATTCCCAACAATTTGAATAAAGAAATACTCAGAAATGCCATTTTAAGCTTAATTTTCTTGATATCTGTCCACCATCATCAGAAAAATGCCATGAAAACACCACAAACACAATTTAAATAAATATGTTGGTGTTATCTTTGGTTCAAATTTACCCTTTAAAAATTATGCAGAAAAGGTTTCCAGCATTATTACATTTAATTTAATAAACTTTAGACATAAAAGATCTTACAACTAAGGCAGTGAAAGTATTCATCTATTCATTGATTTTTAGTCTTCAACATGTTGTCTGACAACATGGTTTTAAAACTTGTGAAGCCACTCAAGTCCCTATTTAAAAAAAGAGTCTATGGTAAGATTCTTAGTAAATATAAAGTATTGGATTTTAAAATGACCAGCCGTCTCTAAACGTCTGTCTCATTTTTATAGTTTTAAATTGAGTTGTTCACCCGTTGTTAACACATTTTATACAAAAACAGTGTAGAGAGTATTTGCATGTAAAAAATCATAAATCATGTCTCCTCTGTACGTTTGTATACTGTATAAGGCTCTCTCCTTATTTGCCATTGTGTGTTTGCAATGTCTGTAAATTTCTTTCTATATGTCCTCCATCATCAGGAAAATGCCACAAGAACATATTAAAACACCATTTTCCTAGGAGTGGGTCTTTAACATGATGTCTTAGTTAATCAGGGATTAGGATGGAGGCAGAACATCCCATCATGGCCTCCAGCTGCCACGCGCACATCTGGAGGTGCCCCTTTACCTTCCGAGCAGCTGTCGTCGCTGCTGACGCTCAGCCTCTCGGCGTTGCCCTGGACGTATTTGTTGTAGAGCTTGATGCGGAGCGCCCAGCTCAGGTCCGGCTGCCTCACTGTGTTCTTCAGCCGCCTCCTGGCATTGGCGAACCAGTTGGAAACCTGCAGGAAGAGGCAGAGGGAGGGGGTGAGCGCTCTGAATCCAGGCTCTGCTGCCGTGGGTGGGGTCAGATTGCAAGAGCAGCTCTGACTTCCCAGACTCCCCAGCAGGCATCGTCTCGCATTGACGCCATACATTTTGAAGGGCGACGTTTCATTAAAGTAGCGCTCTCTCTCTGACGTGCATGTGTGTTCCTTCTGCTTCACGCAGCCTTTCTCCAAAATGACTTTTTTTTTTCCAACTTGGACTTCAAGATGCAATAAAAGACACTTGAGCTGCCGCTCGACTCTTAGATGTTATACAAGAAAAACTCTTCATGCTCAATAGGTTTCAAGCTGCTTATGAAGGGGCGGAAACCAGGCCTTCGTTTTTTCAGATCCCCCTCTTTTGGAATTTCCAGTTAACTGAGACATCCTTTTGTTTGGGGGCCAGCTCTGCTTAAAAACGGGGGGTGGGATTGGACAGATGTGGAGGACAGGAGAGGCGAGGTGAGACGAGAGATGACAAAAACAAAAAAAAAAGCTTCATCTGCGGTTGCTCTGAGGCGGCAACGGCGGAGAGATGGCAGCGATTCTGGAGGATCCCAACATTTACACGGAAAAATATGCGGCTGTTTTGCTGAAACATCACTTGGTTTGAACACCTCGCTCCAGGTGGGGCTTTCCATGGGAAATGTTGGGCATCACGGCAGGCCCGACAGCCGTCTGTCTGGACCCAACCCCAGTGGAAAAGAAGAAGGATGAAGTCGCAGTTTAAACCAACTTCATACCGCTTTTTTGAGGAATCCAGTCAGGAAAAAAGGACATCATGCAGGTGTGTTTTTCTTTTTTTAACAAATTCACAAAATTGAAAAATAAAATCGTCTTTTAGGATTTCTCTGGAACAAATCAAAAAGCTTCAGATTCCTTTACTTGCTATATTTCTCAATGGTAATCTCTCCGTCTGTCCTCGCCCTCGTTTAATTTCAAGCAACACCTCCCCCTTGACCTTTGACACCGCCGCTGGCACTGGGGTGTCTCCTCCGTGCGCGTGTGTGGCGGCGGCGCAGCATCCAACACAAAGCATTCCTCGGCGCTCTGCCGCGCCCTCACCAAAACAAACAGCTCCGCCGGGCCCCCCGAAATGAGAAGCAGATTAAGCTCAGTGGCCGGCAGCCCGAGAAAGCCGCTGCAGACTCTCTGAGGCCGTATCAGTGACCTCGTCAGCCAGATGATACTGTACACACACCCGGAGCTGCACGTGCCGCTTGCCAAACACACACGCGGCCGACGCTGCCTTCCCTCTGTGCGCCAAAGACTTTCGGCTGGTTGAGTTTCTGCAATTTCTGAATGGCCGGGAGTCCATTGTTTATATAAAAATTACCAAAATAAATGAGGTTTTATACAAATGACAATTTAAAAAGTATAACAATTCAGGAGAACAACATTTTTGTGGCTTTTCTATGATTTTTTTTCTGTATCTGTTATGTAAATAAGAGAAGATCATCTGGAAAGGTCTTACATCTTAAAGATGATCCATAAAAATGAAATCACTTCCTTTCTTTTCCATCAGAACCAGATTCAACAAACCGAACCCGCAGGGAAAGCAGCAAAGTTGCACTTTTCCCTATACTCTCTGTCACCCGAAAGGCAGCACAGAGGAAACTCCAGAAGGGATCGGACTCACCTGCACCAGAGTCATCTGTGAGCCCAGCGCCAGCAGGATTTTTTCCGTCTTGGTGGGGTAGGGGTTATCTCTGTGCTTGTAGAGCCACTGCTTGAGCGGCCGTGCCATGTCCTGCAGGGCCTGGCGTTTGTGCCGCACTTTTCCACCGCTGGGACGGCCTCTATGAAAAGCAGGTGCAAGATGCATTACTGTTTTTATTTTGGATTTTCTTGTTGCAGCTACACAAATGGATGCTGGGTTAAAGAAAAGATGACGTTATAGAAGCTGAATCATGTAAGACAAGGAGAGGAGAGCAGCCAGTTTATTCTTCACAGTGTGTCCTACAAACCACCAACAAAACAAACAAAACCATTCTGCTCACAAACTTCTCACTGCCAGATTCACTTTACATAGTGTGGAGACGTAGAACAACGTTTTTCAGCATGGGAGCTAACAAAAAGCTTAATTTTTACATTTTTTTAAACTTCGTCATTAAATCCCAGAAAGATCTGGAAAATCCACTATATTTGTTCAAATTTAAAGACCCAAATAAGCAATTCTTATACCAGTCAAAGATCCCACGAAACCAAAAACTGTCTTGGTGGAGCATTTCTGACTGAAGGAATCTGCTGGCTGCTCACCTGCAGCTCCAGCTCCAGGTTTTTTGGACCTGTAGATGTCAGTATGGTGCCGTTTTCCTCATCTCCCTTTATCTCACCAAAAAAAAAAAGCTCAACTGAGTGCAGATGTAACATATTTCAGTCTAACCTCAAAGTCTGAGGTTCATGTTCTACAAATATTTTCCCTGTAATCTAGATCTTTCGTGGACATCCAAAAGGACGATTCACAGCGTGCTCTGAACTTCTGATTTTAACTCTCACACACAGAGGTCCACACTTCTGCTTTGAGATTCTTAATTTCTCAGGAAGCTTTCAGTGAGGTTTTAAAGTCAGATAAGTCGTATTGGTCTGTTTCATGTTCACTGAGGGTTCCACTGTGAAGCCGTTCTTTACATGAGGTTCAAAACATCCAAATATAAGCAAAACAAGAAGATCTTCTAGACTTTTTACAGAAACTGATACCAAACACACACTTCTTTAAATACTGGTCTTTATGTGATGGACCAGACCACACAGAAAGCTCAAGGGGTGGATTTATTTATCGAAGACAGATGGAAACTTCTAAAGGTGGCTTCTGAGTAGCTCAGATCAGCTGTGAACATCAGCGCTCACAAGAGGACCAGGATAAAAAGCGCCAAATGTTGGCTTTGTGATCCACTCAGGCACGTGATAATTATTTGAATAAGTAGTAAAGATCCATCAAGAGATATAAAACACAAGTGCTGCTTTAAAAAAAACAGAACTCAAACGGCAATTATTTTGCGCACAAGTGCTTAATTACGCGCAGGTGCAGGAGCTAAAATGAGAAGACTCCAATAAACTTTTTTTTCCTATTGAAAACTATTATGTACAAGAATAAAGATCATAAAGTCAAAAATTAACTAGAAGTTTATTTTGCATCTTTCTTTTTAATGCAAACGCAAAGATTCTGCAAATATCATGGGAATAGAACATTTCACTCTGTGCCAACTTCGTGAAATGACTGAAACGGAGGTATTCCCTCCTCATATATTAAGCTTTAACTCATCCAAACATGCAGTTCAGCAGCACTTATCCACAGCGGCAGGACGCGCACACATACCCGCTCCGCCGGTGCCGGATCCCCTGGCTGTCTCTACTCTGGTTTCCGGACAGCAGGTCTGGATGTTGCCCGTCAATCACTTCCAAGTAGTTTCTGCTGCTCATTTCCACTTCCTTCGCTTTGTCCTCAAACAGCACCTGAGTGCTCAGCTTGTTAAACACGATGGTGTTCATTTTCTCTGACAGTCTGGACGCGTCTCTGCAGTGCGTAAAGACTGAGAACCGTGTCTCTCCTATGAAAACAAGTGCAGGTTTGAAAAAATAAAACGAACATATCTACACTATTTGTTTATAGAACAATAGTGAACAAGGCTCTCTGTGAGTTTATATATAAGTTAGTGTGAACGCAGCAGAGCGAGCTAAATGAAAGTCATGCGCAACCGCGCAGCTTTGATCCGTCACTCATGCTCTGCAAGTAATCTAAATCACAACAACAATGTTTGTGCAGAGTGGCCAAAAGAAATCTAAAATCCGCTTATTTGTTGCGCAGATTATATACAACACATAAATCTGGAAAAATAAATGTTATTTGGTTTATGAGGAAGATTTGGCACTCGTGCGTAAGACTTGGATTTCGTTCGAGTTAAACGCATTTTATTTACATGTATTAATGAATGGGAGAAAACAAGTTAAACTCCTGAAATATTTCTCTTCCTCTTCTAGTAGAGATTCCTACTTTAGGAAGAGTTTCTGAAGCAAAACAAACAAACGTGACCGCTGCAGTGTGAACTGTTTGCAGGTTTCTCATCACGCAAATGGATGCGCAGCAGCCAAGTGAAACGTTTCTGCACAGAAATAAACTGAATCTGGTTTATATCGAGTCTAAGATTTAAAATTATTGAAAAATTAATAATAATAATAATAATAAAATGTCCATTCAAAAGCATCAGCGGGCTTCCGTTTTTCACTCCCAAACAGCGCGCGCCGCGTTTGTCTGGGTTACCTGGTCCGCGTCCCTCCTGCGTCTCTGCTGAGCTGTAATCCCGTTTCCAGCCGCCCATGCCCCGCTCACATGTTCCCCTCCTGAGTTCCTGAGCTCTGACCGCACGGACCGCCGTCTCCTCCTCCTCTTTAAGAGGCAGCCCGGGACCCTGAATATCTGCCTGCGCTCATGTTTCCTCGCATGCGACTGGAGCCTGCGAACATACAGCTGATGGTTTGCGCCGGTTCTGGGGCGGAGAGGAGGCTGAACGCTGCAGAGCGCCGCCACTCCGATCTATGAAAGAAACCGGTTCAGGTCCTGAGGAATCAGTTCAAGACTCTCACTAATGCAGGTTGTGGGGGAGAAGCTCTCATTGGTCCATTTAGCTCCAATGGAAAACCCATCTCGTGGTCTATTTGATGAAGATAAATGGGCATCGTTCTACTCTTTCTTATTCAGTTCTATTCATGTGTTTGTAAAAAACCTTTTGGTGGAAAAAATGCCCATCTGATTTGCCATTATGTCCTCCCACCAGCAGGTGACGCTGTCATCTATTGTCTTTGTTGCAACTTGCAATCTGCAAAGTTTTGGATGGGAGTCGTGTGTTTTACTCCTCCAAGGAGTTCAAGTGTTTATTATCAACATTTATGTCAGCATCAGGCTGTTGCATCCTCAAAACAAACAAACCTGGAGATCATTGGGTGGGGCAGATGCCCTCAATACTCCACCAAACTCCTGAATACAACGGTTTCAGTTGATAATTGTCCAAATCGACAAATCAACCGGTAGCCACAGTTCTAAGCTTTAATTAGTGTGAAAGTGAATATTTACACCAAAGGTAATTGATTAAAAAAAAAAACTTTCTTAGTATATTTAAAATAATCTCTGGAAGTTATTTGGACTCTGGTTGTTTTGGTGTAAAATGTTTCATTTTGCTATGTTTTTCAGAAAGTTCAAGTAGCTATGTCTTTAGCAGCAACTACATGTTATAAAGCAGTTTGAGGTTGTATTAAATGCTGACATCTTGTTTCAGCTTGGTAAAATCATTGACTTAATGCCACCTTAGGGATTCCATGAATCAAGCCTAAAGGGCGTCATGAAAACGTCCCACTTCAAGAAAATTCTGAAAGTGGGTTGGATAAAGAAAAAACACTCTTTAACTCTTTAACACTGGTGATTTCGCCAGCGACACCTTAATACACGCTCTCTGAAAGCCGTAGATTTTCAACCGTTTACGCAATCAGCACGAATCAGCTGATTCTGACGTGATTAAAACCCGCTTTGCACCGAAATACAATTTGCAACGTAAAGTGTTGCATAATGAATGAAAAAAATAAAAATAACGTTCATTCTGTAAAACGGTTAAAGGTTAAAGTAGTGGAAAGAATGTTAAAGGCTTAACGATGTAAAAATTCCACTATGGTAAAATAAAAAAAAGATTATACTGTAAAAAATAGCCGTCTAAACTTGAGTTAAACATAAAATAGGAGTCACTGGAAAACTGCCTTTCTAAAAATCGGCCTCCAGTGGTCATTTGAGGAACTGCAACATTTCGTAATGAAAGATTTGTGTTGATTTTAGAAACAGAAGGTGGGGGCTCAAAGAAAAACTATTTCCAATAAGACAAGATTTTAAAATTTGTACTTGGGCTGGAAGCATGCATAACATCGAGAAACCAAAGGATATTTAAAACTCTGCAAAAGAGGAAATATCAGGGGTATACCAAATCTTTTGAACAACTATCCGATTGACATCATAATTTGTGATTGATGATGCAATTTATAGTCGATATTGGTTCATTTTAAATGATCTGATTCATTGACCTAAAATGGATTCAGGACATCTTTAGCCAAAACTTTAATCAGTGAGACTCAGAGAGAAATACCTGAACAGTGCAGGTGACATTTTCCAGATTCCTTGTTTTTCTTACTAGATAATCAAGTGTAAATCAAATATGTGTACAAACAAACAAGTGAATGAGAATTAATGGCAAATCCATTCACATTTTATAAAGTTCCACCCGCTGTTGTTTTTCCTAAGGGAACATTAATAGAACATTCTACCACACTGTATGGTCACAACTTTGCTAAACTCAACGCGTTTCCTTGGACTTAATTATGGAGTGCATCAGACATCAATAAGATGCGTGATGCACATTAAGATGGTCGTCTTAACATTGTAATAAAATAAACCTATACGGCACCTCAATTCAAATTAAAAGTTTCCAGTATGGATGGGTTGATAAAATTGATTATTTGATCTGAATCAACCCAAGCTTAATAAATCAATAATCGATCCATAAAAATAGAGATCGATCTTTTATGCCTTTCCTTTTCCTAACACAAAATTACCGTAAAGCCAAAGTCTGCTAGCTTGATGCTAATGTATAATGAAAGTTCCCACAGGATGGCCAATGCTAACATTTGCTCGACCACCACATACATCGCTGACTGAATATGAATATATTCAAGACATATATAGATTATTAATGCATTTATATACAAATATGTCTAAATGTGTAAACCATGTAAATTCAAAATTGAACTGAATTTAATTGATTTGGATCGAAAGAGTTGTGAGTTGAATCTGATTGAATCATAAGAATATAAACTGATTAATTAATTAAGTCGATTAATGTTGCACCCCTGTGAGATATGCATGCACGACTACAAGACCTCAGCTGTTTATATTTAGGGGGGTACAGTCCTCAAATCTGTAGTTTTCACATAGTTTCTGGTCTTGTCAACTATGTGGCACCTGGTTTGCAATTGGTCAAATAATGTAAAGGGAAGGAGCACTGTCATGCATTTTGAAGAACAGATCTGGAGCAGAGGCAGTGAGGAGCTTTGAACACTGCAAGAACATTTGAATGTAACTGGAAAGAAATGGTCTCCTGATTGAACTGGATCTTTGTGCTGCTGTTACTGTTGATTCCCACAATGCTTAGGGCAGGTCAGGTATGCAGCAGAGATTAGGTCCAACAAGAAGGTTTAGATGAGCAGAAAACATCCGGCCTGGAAAGATAACGTGTCTGCAGAGTCTGTTTCCTGCAGAGTATAATCCAGTGTAGAACTGCCCCGACTGTTGCTGTGTTTGAGTGAAAACCCTGTTAGGCTTTCTAAAGTTCAGCGAAAATAGTTAGGTAGTTGTGAATGGTCAACTCTTAATGTACTGGTTAAAACTGGGAGTTTAACAACGTTTTCTAGGTTTTCTGGACACAAACGCACTTATTTAGGTGGTAAAATTCAGTCTCGCATCACTTTAATCCTATATGAACATTCATATTATATTTGATACAGGCATTTTTGAGACCCCATCTCATTAGTATGATCCAAACTTTCCTTAACAAAAGTTTGGTCCATGTTTTCTGCCCCATCACCATGGGGCAGAGGGTAGAGGGTTTTTAACTGCTGATTTCAAAGTGACTGCTTCCATGAAATCTCAACAACACTTGGTGGGAAGAATGTTGCTTATTTTCAAAACTTTATTGTGGGAATAACTAATCCATAGTTAGTTGTTTTCAAAAAAAGAAACACTTGCTATATGAAAAAATGCAAAATTTGTTTACAATTAATTATTTATAATACAGTAAAACCGTATAAAAAATGTGTGGATCAAATTTGAGACAATAGCTGCGTTTACATGGACAGAAGTAATCAGAATAAATGCCTGATCGAAATAAAACCGCGTCATGTAAACACATCATTTGGAATACTCTGCCCCGATCAGACTCATTCAGATCCAATTTTCCTTCCAATAGAGATAGGTGGGTTCTGCCAATTGTTGATCAGATCGTGGTGCATGTAAACAATTTATTTTGAATGTGAGTCTTTACTGCACTGGCTTTTATGTCATGCGTGGACGGTGTGGCGCTCCAGAGGAGGCTTTGGAGCCCGAACAGGACCGGTTGGCTGCTCTGCGCGAGCGAACCATGTCTCTGAGCAGAGCAGCCGGACTCACAGCTTCATGTTTGCGGGCAGGGAAGGGTGCTTTGTTACGCAGTCCACCTGACTGCTCTGTGTTGGCGAGCTGCTGGACTCATGAGAACTGCGTCTCCCAGCAGAGGAGCAGCTTTGGGACGGTGTATGGCTGGCAAAGGCGGCTTTTAAATTCAGAAATTCCGCTCTGCACAGAAACCTTACTAACAATCATATGAATTTGTGTTTCCAATCGTCTCCAGACAAAATAAATGCTGATGTTATTCCCACAGATTTACGTGCAGCCAAGATGCAGATTGTGGCATTGACCGCACACAGATTTTAAATTGACCCAAAGCTAAATGTTGTTGGCACACATTAGCCTAACCCTAACCCTTCTTCCAGGTCCGTGCTGCCAAGAATAAAGCAATGGCCACACGGATTTAGACAATTATCAGCGAACAGGCACTTAATTATAATCATATCAACACCAAAAGAACGTTTAGAAGATCATCTCACTCTGTGCCGCAGCTTTGTTTGTTCACAACGGAACTCAATATCTCTTCTTCTACAGCCGTTTCCAGTGTTTTAGAGAGTTCTGCACATGTCCAAATGATTTATTCTGACTAAAAATATGCCGTTTGTAAACATTTGTTATAATCGGATAAAGTTTTTTTGAGCCCATGTACACAGTTCAATTCAAATCCGATCTTTGATCCGATCAAAGACATTTTTTACATGTAATCACAGCTAAAGGCTAAATGAGGTGCTTTTTTCTTGAACACTCGTGTTAAAGTAACATACAAATTACCCAACATGTCATATTTGATACTGTATATTTCTCCTAAAAATGATATTGATATTTTTTGTGTGGATTTTCTTTTTTATGATTTAAAAATCATCTTAATTCCAAATAATTTAAACGCCTCTTAGGTCTGGCATAGTGGACTTTACAAGGTTAAATAATGTGTCACATATGCAGACTTTCTTTTTACCCTTCTGTAACTTCGACTTGTCTCTCTTCTTGCAGCTGTTCCTCACAGCACATTCAAAGTAGCTGTAAAACTCAAATGATGCAAACCGTCTGACCTCACTTTTCTCTGCAGAGCTCCACAGCTAAGGCCTTGACGGCTGATTTTGCTTAAATTACGTCTAGAAAGTAATTATTGAAAACCATATAATGGGCAATTCAACAAGGTCAAACGCTTGTTTTTATGTGACTTTTTATTAGTTTAATGAATTTCTCTATGATTGTGACTTATAAAGAACACCGTCATGCTTGCAGAAAAGTGGGGAAAAAGATGTACTGTATATCCCTTTTTTTAAGTGGAAAACTCCGACTTAGTGGAGATTTGTTTATAGCTCCTGCTCCATGTATGGAGGCGGAGTAAAACCCACCGTCTGCCACTTTACGGTGCATTAAACCTGCTGGAGTTGCTCATAAAGACTTGATCTTGCTCCATCTTTGTTGGATCCAACCTGAACCATCTTTCTCGGTTGATCAGCTCAAGCTCCTTCCAGAAAGTGGTTGGATGCTGATATGAATCCTCGAGTTCGTGTCTTCGGAGTTAGAGCAGAAGAAGGAAGGAGTCCTGCTCTGCACAGTCATGCCTCCTCTGATGATTGCTGATGCACCCTCTCATTGACGTCCATTAAAAAGCTGCCACACTTTGGGTTCATGAGTCATTGCTCCTGAGCTTCTCTGGGGTTTATCCAGGGTAGCCATTCGAGGTACGTGACTAAGCAGTGAGAGCCATAAGAAGGCTCAGGCTCTGTGTAATTATTGTTTATTTGTGTTTATTTTCATTTAACGGGGGGAAGTTAACTTTAACTAACAGCTTGTGCAAACATGCTATGAATGGTCCAGTCATGTAATCACCTTAATTAGGGTCAGGACTGGTTTATTTGCTCAGGTTTTTACACAATATGAAAGCTTAACCTCTTGCCTGAGGTGAACTCCGGTTACCTCGTCTGAACTTGTGGCTAAGCCTCTTGTTACTATCGTGCCTTCAGCTCACACTCTGCAGAGGGGAGACTCTGGCTCACCGCACCTCCGCCTCCGACTGCTGCCTGGCCATCTGCGATTTGATTCGACAGGTAGAAGCGCAACATTAATCACTCCGTTTCTGCTCTGCAGGTGATCCGGACGCGCCGCTCTGCTTCGTCTGAGGCTGGACGTGTTAAATGACTCATGCTGTCTTTGTCGTTCATTCATCAAGCGGTGAGGCTTCGATTGAACTGGGTTTGGAGTCTTGTAACACCGGGACACATTCATGGGTTATCAATTTAACTCTTCACCCCTCTACTGCTTTCCATCATGATTAACGAATGACACGATAGAATTTTTTCATCTTTCTGTTATTGTCAGTCTTGAAATGCTGTCAAAGTGGATTTAATAGCAACTGCAGGATAGGATTTAGACTGTTTTCTACAATGAAAAGAATTAAGCCTTTTATAGGATTTAGAAAAACTAGGTGCTTCTAGATAAGTGTAGTCAGGGTGGCGGTCCATTTCCTTTACTACAAATAAGTTGATAACACTTTTGATGGTCATTTAGTCTACTGTTGTGCTACTTCAAAGTTTTCCTGCTTTAATAGCAGTTTTTCTGCATATAAATGTGACAACAATCCAGCAGTGAGGTCAGCAAACCCAAGTTTTTGGAAAACTGCGAACATAAACGAGATCAAGGAGTCGTAAGGTAAATGGAACATGGTTCTGCTGTAAAGCTGGGGATTTGATGGTCACCCAGCATCCAAAACACTACAGCCGCAGCTGAACAAATGTAAAATGAAACCATAAGTTAATAAAATGATCCCCAGAAAACATGGATTAAGCACAAGAAATCTTCTAGAAGCACATAGTTTGTTTTTTGTAAAGTTGGACGGTTTAATGTGAGTGTTGTTGTAGCAAAGAAATCTTTTTTTTTTCTCTATTTTACTTTTTTTTCCTTAGCTGAACAATTTGGTTCGATATGTTGGGTGCAGCACTACATGTAAATTTAAATAAAGTTGGTCTAAATATGCCATGCAACAGTCTGGTGACCAGTCCAGGGCGTACCCTGCCTTAACCCAACAGTAGCTGGGATAGGCTCCAGCATCTCTATGAATCTAAACGGGATTTTAAAAAATGATGGATGGCTGGACGGATGAAAGAATGGATGGATGGATGGATGGATGAATCATGCAATAAGGCTGCAAGATATTTAGCCATGTGTTGTGCCACACTTTGTTAAGGAGGGAAAAAGTATATGATGAAGGTGATGACTCCTAGCTCTGGTTGGACGGGTGGGTGAGGTGAAAGTCCTTTGATTAACTGATAAGCCACAGGAGGAAAAAAAAAATCATGGCTAAGTTTAACCCTTGTGCTATCTTAGATGAATCCACGCTTACATTGGCGTGTTTTCCCTACCATGACAAAGGTGGATAAAGGTGGAAAGATTTCATGTAATCCATGGACACCAGTGAAGATCATGAATCATTGAAGAAAAAAGGTGCATCATTGAAGATCTTAAAGTGCCTAGGATAGCACAAGGGCTACCATGGTTATTTTTTTCATATCTGAGGATTTTGGTGAGTTAAATATTAATTTAAATTTTTTGTCACTGCTTTGAAATGTTGCATATAAGCGCAAAGCTTCTTTTTACCACTTCAGGATCCGCTGGAATTTTTTTACGGTAGTTGAAAGAATGTCAACACTGAAGCTTAAGCTTTGGTTGCTAATGGCTTAATGTCCACTGAGTTTTCAAAGGAATCCCACTGAAACCAATACTTTTTATGCTTGAAACGACTTTTAAATGTCAAACCTATGTAACCATTGGTTTTATATTTGATTGAAGCATTTTTGAGACCCCTATCTCATGAGCAAGACCCAAACTTTCCTTAAAAAAATCATTGGAAATAACTGAATAAACAAAATGAAAAGTGGAAAATTTGTTATTAATTAAATCGTTTTAATGCAGTGACACATTGTCTCAAATGTGTGGATCAAGTGTGAGACAGGGTGCCTTTTTCTGAATATTCATAACAATATTGTTACATTTGTTGTCTTTAAACACCAAGACAACAAATGCATCAACATGATGCAGCATGTACACGTAAAAGAGAGCACAGCAGCATTTATTCAATGCATGTTTCTATATGGAATCATATCATTTTTGTCTCTTTGCTTGGACTGAAGTTCATTTGTGTGTGGGTTTGGACCGGTTGGCCAAAAGGCTGTTTGTAGTAAAGTTTTATTTCATTACCCCTCATAACATTTGTTTTCTCCCTAAACTCCTAACCAATCCCTCTGAAGGAAACAACATCTGCTCTCATTAACACACCAAAGCCCAAAAGGAAGATCTTCCCTGAAGGACTCAGGACTCCCAAAGTCTGTTTAGAGACAGCGCATGTAAAACCGACGCGCAGACACTTTGCAAATCTGGCAGGAAACACCCCGTCTCGCCTCACCATTCAGTCCGTAAGAAAAAGGTGGCTTCTCACAAAAATCGTTTCTGGCATAAGGTAGACGCCGTTCCACTCCCACTTATCATTGAAATTACATCTGCAGTCTGTCTTTCTTTGGGGATGATGTTTTCACTCGGCTCTTTGACCAAATTGCTGCATGTAAACCACGCTGGAATTACACACT
Source organism: Oryzias latipes (assembly GCF_053564925.1). Lineage (NCBI taxonomy): Eukaryota > Metazoa > Chordata > Actinopteri > Beloniformes > Adrianichthyidae > Oryzias > Oryzias latipes. The sequence continues at coordinate 11,828,055 of NC_136256.1, read as the reverse complement.
GAGGCACCCAGACTACTTGTAAAGCCACAGACATATTTGTCCGATAGTTTGCCAGCTTCAGTGGAAAGTGTGACTGAGGAGAAACTTTGCAGGTTATTTGAATGACCCAATTACTGTTTTCAGAGTCGCAATATATGTGTACTGTAGGCTGTGTGTATGTCTGTCTGCTGAAGGTGCTCTTGTAAAGTCAGGGAAATGGGTCCCCCAAAATTATAACCTGGAATAAATGCAAAATAGAACAACCAATTTATTATTTATTCATCTTCTAAACCCGTTTAGTCCCTTTCGGGGTGATGGGGCTGCTGGAGCCTATCCTGGCCACATGCGGGCAAAGGCTTGGGGACATCCTGGACAGGTTGCCAGGCTGTCGCAGGGCCACACAAATCACTCACCCATGCACACTTGCATTCACACCCTCGGGCAATTTAGGGTAACCAATTAACCTATGGAGCATGTTTTTGGACGGTGGGAGGAAGCCGGAGTCCCTGGAGAAAACCCACGCATGCACGGGGAGAACATGCAAACTCCACACACATTGATGTTCTGGTTCAGGTCTCCCAGCCCGGACTTAAACCACGGGCCTTCTTGCTGTGAGGCAAGCTGAGCTGAGCTTTTTATTATATTTTCATTATCTGATGTCTTTAAAAGGAAGGAGAAGTTGCTTTTGTCATGAAAGAACAAAATAAATTGCATTCATCTGGAAAAAAAAACATGAAAAAAGGGAGCAACAAACCAAATTTTAGAAGAAATTATACTCTCCTAACCCTTTAACACCGAAGCCAGTGTTGACATTCTTTCAAGTACTATAACTCCTCAACCGTTTAATCAACTAATGTAATTCCAGTGGATTCTGAAAACGTGTCGACATGCAACACTTTACAGTAGTGAAGTGTTTTCGCAATTAACGTCAACAATCGGATGCAAAGAGAAGTGGATTTGCGCTTAACGTTACTAATTTGTCGCATATCGTGCAGAGCCGCTGTGAAAAAAAAACTTTATTAAACTGTCGCCCACGACATCTCCGATGCTAAAGGGTTAAGATGTGCAACTTTTCCAGAACAGATTCCAAATTAAATGAATGTTAGAAGTACCTCAGCTACATAACATGCAACAGGGAAGACCTCAAAAGATACACAGACACTGAATCTACAAGAAAACTATTCAGTCATCAATAAAAAAAAAAAGCACATGACAGAAGCCCCTCTTAAAAGCGTCGCTCCCAGACGCCTCCCTTCTAAGGAGAAACAAATGAGAGTAAGGGGGAAAACGGGAGGCAGGTTGACCTAAAAAGTAAAAGAAAAAAAAATAATAAAAAAGCAGAATGAAACCCTTCTACATGGCGGGAAGACTTTAACAGACTAAAAAGTAAACATGTAAACAAATTTACACTTTTTTAAAGTACCAGAGCTTAAAATTGAGACCGGAACACTTCCTAACTAAAAAAAGATTGAGATCCTCACAACTGCGGTATTCAGCAAATGTGGCTGTGATGAATGCGTCTGTCGGCCAACATGCCTTCAACTGAGATTTTCTCGCTTCGTTGGTCTAAACTAAAGCAATAAATCCTGCATATTTTTGCACCAGAGTTTGCCAGAGGTGCTCACTCATGTTGGAATAACAAAGAGGCATGTTTGACTTGGTTATTTGCACAGCCACTGTTAAAGCACTGGTTTTTGATGAACAAAAAAACTGCCACAGTGTGATCAGAATGACTATAATGAGATCAAAATTATGGAAATATAAAAGAGATGTTCATAAAAGAATAAAAGCACCAAGCTGTTCTTTTGTGGTGTTGACTTTATAAAGAGATGTAGGCTTGATTTCTTCTTTTTGTTTAAGATATATCTCTTGTTTAAGGTATAACTCTTGGTAAACATGTCCAAGTCAGGGTTAACCTGAAACTCCTGTAGGTGGAAGAGAACTCTGAACCTCAAGGTAGTTGGTAGCAATCATTAATATGAGGCACAGCGACCTCAAGGGAGAAGAAGCTCATCTTTGGTAGTAAAGAGCAAAACAAAATCCCAAATCCACTCCTCATTTAATAAGTTCTAAAATCGCAAAAAGACGACACATGGGTATCCCGTGTTAACAAAGAACTCTGGCAGTTCTACTGAAATAGGGAGGACCACTCTGTGGTCAGAGAGCCGAGAAACATCATTATAAACTCCTACTTTGATGTTATCGAGTTGTATTTTTTCTTGAAAAGTAACGTTCTAGAAAAAGGGGGCTGAAGATTTGAGAACAAAGATAAAGTCTTTTTAAGTCTTTTTTTCCACTGAGTGGTTTGGTCCGGTCCAGTTTAGAATGGACCAGGAAATTCAGATGAGCGTTTCCACTCAGAGTTGGATGCATGCGGGGTGAAGCTTACAACAACAATGGAGGTCATCCAGCAGCTCATTGTTTTCTGCTTGGCTGTTGGTACTGCGTATATACAAAGCATTTAATGTTGTTTGGGAGCAAACGTTGAAAACAGACGTTTTCTTGGCACTTTCTTTTGTTGTAATGACCTTTAGCCAATCAACATTTTTAAACAGTAATTCTGCACTAACCGGTCTGTTTCATTTTTCTTTGGACCTACAACCAACGGGGGCCCAATAATGGTCCGGCGTAATAGGTCCATTTTATAATGGTAATGCTCAAAATACCTCACTGGACTCTCCCATACTGCTCGTTGGAAACTAGGCATTAGGGTACCAGGGTCAAAGAGCAATTTTAAAATGTATGCCTCCAGTGAAATAAAAACAAAGGCAGATTTTTTTCTTTAGACATGAAGCTGTAATTAAGGTCCTAGTCACATGCACCTGTATGTGGGATTGATCTAATTGGATGCTGTAGATTTTTGGGTTGTCTGGGCCCATAGATGTTCATAAAATGGAGAGGCTGCACCCTAACCCTTGTGCCATCCTAAGCACTTTAACATTGGGAGTTGGGTCATCTAGACCCACTAGACAGTGCTCTGAACCTTTTTTCTTCAATGATTTGTGATCTTCACTGGTGTCCATGGATTACATGAAATCTTTCCACCTTTATCCACCTTTGTCATGGTAGGGAGAACACGTCAATGTAAGGGTGGGGTCATCTAAGATAGCACAAGGGTTAAAGGGAGCGCACATGTCTTGCAGTTCCCTTGAGGCTCATACAGGCCATTGACTTTATAAGAGATATGGACTGAGTGACCCATCCCCCCTTGTGTTCCCAACACAACCCTTGCTTGTTCTAAGAAGCCAAAATCCCATATACTTCTGTAGATAAATAAGCAGCTATTACTCAGTTATTTTATTGATCAGAATAACCATTCTTGCACGGACCACTTTTTCTTAACATCTTCTTGGTAACACGGAAAATTGGCAGTTTTTTTGCCAATGCTGTGAACAGAACAAATCTGCCGGGAAAAATGATCAAATTTCATATAAAGGGTTTCTTATCTTTTTGTTTCTGTCTTTTGACGAACGTTTGAAGGAAATAAACAACAAAAATAAAAACAGGATTTGCTGGACAAACAAGTATAAAGGTTAATTTTAAAGTTGTTTAGGAAACGTTTATAAGTTCTTTAATGTTATTTTAAGACTCTGTAAGGAACATATTTTATGTTCTAATATGTCAAACTTTAGAATCAATGTGGCTGTGAGGGAAACTTTGCAGTTCTCTACATGTTTATGGTGAAGTTCTCTCTTGTTGTGTTGCTCCTGTGGGTCTTCTCTCTGCAGCAGACGGTTTCAAGCCCCTGAAGTATTTGGGAGTTCTTGGGCAGACTGACCGACAGCAGTTATTTATGCTCTGTGCAGAAGGAAAGGACGTTCATTTCAGAGATTTAAAGCAGCAGAAGCACACTGGAAAAGATCATAAAAAAGGCAGTCACGTGTCTTTGTTTTTAATTGACTCTTTTTTTTTCTTTTACACAAATTAGCCGTAATTCTGTGAGGAAATTCAAAGCAGCAGTTTTCTCCTTTGCAATGATTTCTTGTGGTAGAAAATGCTTCGCTGATGATTTGTTGATTTGATGCCGTTCCCTTCAGTTGCTCGTCTTCCCCTCAGGTCCAGGGGGCAAAGGAAAGTTCCCGGTGAAAACTGTGGGGTAAAATCATTTTTGGTGGGGGCCGATTGGACCTTTCAGGTTGGATGAAATGAGAGAAATCTGGAGAGCCTGACAGTTTGCAGCTGTGCAGCTTAAACTGTGCCAGCTTATTACTGTCTGCTTTGTGAGGAACTTCTCTAAACAACTTTTGGAGCAATTGTTCCTCGTCTGCAATCAAATTTAAGAGCCTGCAGAGCCGGTTTCCTTTCCAGTTTGGTGGAAGGGGAAGCAGAAGGTGGGTTTGGAGAACAAAATGCTGCAAACAGGAGCATCGTCACATCAGAGAGCGCTGCAGAGTCGGCATGAAGAAAAGAAAGTTTTTTTAAAGTTGATGAACCTGATGCTTCAAAAGTACCATTGAGTTCTTCCAAACTAAAAGATGTCATTTACAGTCTCACTCCAATCATCTTTTTATTTATTTCAAAGCATTCCAATTGGTCTTTCAATTATGATTATATCGTTTTTAGAAATGAACTGGAAATTGTGGGCAGGACCGTTGCTCAGCAACTTTTCTGTCTCAAACTACATAATTTAAAAACGGCTTTTTTTCATCTGGTCCTGATTCACATTCATTTGAATAAAGAAATACTCAGAAATGCAGTGTTGAGCTTAATTTTCTTGACATACGTCCTCCATCATCAGAAAAATGCCACAGAACAAAATACAACTTTTATCGAAGTGGGTCTTTAAAAGTAATTTCGTTCCTTATGGTATAATTCTCCCAGAAATTTACTTGAACTTCTAAATACTTATAAAAGTCCCGGAGAATGTTTACATGACGCCGAAGAAGCTAATATCTTTAGAAGAAAAACAAAAGAATGGATTCATTCTAATGCAAACATTGTTTGGTGTTATTGTGACTATTCTGACATGGCTAACGTGTTGCCGTGTCGGACAGTTTTTTTTTACACGTTGCTTAAACGGTTGTTTGTTACACGCATTGAGAATATGGTAACGCAGTTAACGTGGCAAATGTTTATTAAAAAATAGACCATTCATTGACAGTGCGCCTGTGGTACAGAAAATACGTTAAACTTATTCCAGATTTTTCTGAAAAAAACTTTAACAAAGGAGTGTTTCTGTAAATATCCTCCGGAGTGAGGAGATGAAGCAGTTTGACTTCTGCACAAGTACTCCTTGTTTTTATTTTTTACATTGTTTGTGAAAGAAGAACCCAACCAGTCTGATAAGCTAGGGAGTTCTGGTTAGTCTTGCAATCAATTAAACAAAACAGATTCAGTGGTTTGTGGTGGAGTATTGTCGTTCTGTAAGGAATCTTGAGGAATCTTGCCTCAGCTGGACAAGATGACCTTTCAGCAGCACAATTATTCAGAAATCACTCCACAAATCCACTTAAAAATGTTGAACAAATGTGGGGATTTGGAAAAGATCAAGCTGAAACCCAGATTTACATTCCACTATAAAACTGGAGTGACACTTGAAGACGAAAAAACACGGAGGAGAGGAAAAACTCAAAACATCCTAAATGGAATGAGATTGGTAACAGAAAAGAGTGATCACAAATGGAAGATGGAGCATCAAAATAAGACTTTTAGTCTCTGAGGTTTATAGTAACTGCTCCAACAAGCTTGTTTGAGAGTGGAAAAGCTTTGAGGCAGCTTACAGGTTTCCAGGAGCAGAGTTCCTTGGAAGCACAGCTTGGACTTTACAAAACAAAAATGCGTCTGAATAAAGCAAAACATTTCAGGATCAGTGTCCTTTGGTCGAATAAACTTTAGATGAAAGTGGATGATGCTGCAGCTGCCGGAAACACAGCAGCAAATCCATGAGAGAAGGGCTAGAGAGGAAAATAAAAAAGTTTGTTTTGTTTATTAGCCCTTGTGCTATCCTATGACCCCACCCTCACATTGACGTGTTCTCCCTACCATGACAAAGGTGGATAAAGGTGGAAAGATTTCATGTAATCCATGGACACAAACAATGACAACAAAAACAATAATGAACCTAAGAAATATCTGCAAATAGTTAATTTGAGCAGACAAAGATGTTTGTTGAGACATCCACAGATTTCCTGTCAGAGTTTTGCCCCGTGTGCTTTCAGGAGCACAAAGAGGATTTCTGCTGTCAGGATTCGTTAGCGGTATCACGAGGGGGCTTTGAAAACATAAAAAAAGACACAACAAAAAAAAAACCCAGCCGCTTTGGTGCGTGTTTCTTCTGAGGAGATGAGAGAAGGAGCTCGCTCTCGCAGGAGAGTCGGGGTCCTCTGGCTCAAAGCTGAAGGCGCTCCAGTGATGTAAAAGGGAATTTGCGGCTGAGAACAGAAGCCGTGTTCAGCTTCCAGAAAGGGCTGCCCTCTGTGCGCAGGAGCTGTGAGAGGCCGTTGTGCGCACGCATGTTTATGATGGCAGCAACACAAGCAAACCACGCTGCCGCTCTGCAGATATTAGTAAATGTTCAGACATTGCAGGGAATGGAAAAGCCACTTCTGATATTTGGAAAGGACTCGTGCTCTTTTTATGGTTTCTTTTATGAAATATTGGGGGATCTTTTAAAGGGAACTTTGGAGAAACAAAGGCATTTTTAAAACAGTGGAGCTGACATCAGCAAAAACAGGCCATAAAAGGAGCGATTTGACTTTTATTACTCTATAAACCCAAAATGTGAACAGATGCATTTCATAAATACATGAGTGATATTAGGAAAAGGTGAGAAGCAGCACAACAGAGGCTCCCCAAAAACAGGGATAACCCCACACTATTTTAGTTTGAAAGGATGAGAAGTGTGGGAGCTTGAATGGTCACCAGCAAGGCCAGAGTGGGACATAATTGCTGTCCCCGCTGAGGCGTGGAGGCAGAACCTCTAATTTCCCTTGAGTGATGTCCTCGTGTTGGATGTCGAGCCAAAAAAGAAAGAAAAAAAAAAGGGGTGGCAGTTTGATTTCTCTCAGGGGTTTGTGGCACGACTGTTCACTGCACTGCGGCTTTATGACCGACGAGTCCAGCGGAAAAGCTCCTGAAAGTCGTCTTCCTGCGTCGTCTGAGCAACCCGGCCCGGGTCCCCACAGGGTTCAGCTTCAGGTTCAGAGAGGAGGTGGAAGGCTAAAACCACGCATTTTCTCTTTTAATGTCCTTCTTGTGCTCCATTTGCTGAAGGTAAATGCTTTGAATTCTCAGGTTTCACAGACCAAAACACGACGGAAGTACATTTAAGTCTGAAGATAAGGTAAACGCAAAAATGCAGCTTGTTGAAACACCTTTAGCAGCAAAAACATGAAGCCAAAACCTTCGGTTTGGAGTTTGCCTCTTTTTCCCATCATGGTAAAGCAATTTTATCCTTTTGCTTCCTTTCAACCCTCTTTTAGCTCAATTTTTTCTTATTTTTTTGTCTATCATGTTTGGACTCAATATTTTTCAACATCCAGATGTAGATTTGACAGATATGAACAACATCTTGATATTCAAAGAAGGATCACGGTGACGGAAAAATTCCCAATACCTGTGGCTACAAAAAAAGTGCCCAGACTACCATACTTCCACTAACATGCTAGAACTGAATGCAGAGTTTTTAACTCTGCTTCTGCCAATATATCATTTCTTATGGATTCAACCAATCCATAAGAACATTCTTTTAATTGCTGCAGCTCTGTAACCATTAACATGTAAATCCACCAGATTCTGATGGTGAGAAAAGCAACCTTGCAAAATGTTGCTTGCAAAACATGCAACAAAAACATGTTAAAAACACCAAAAACACTATTTTAATCTCAGTGGGTCTTTAGCGGGTTTAGAGGGTTAAAAATTGTGTTGTTTTAGTTAGAACTTTTGCTTTGGATGACAGTCCCAGCATGCTCTGGTCTAGAAGCAACATCTGAGTGTGTAGCACTGATTTGGAGTGTGCTCAAATGCTCTGTATAAATTCCATGCAGTAATAATAACTCATAAATTCAGGCAGTGTAGGCACAAGCGGACAAGAAATGTCTGCAACACAATGGCGTGTTGTGTCTGGAGTTGAAAGCCGGATTTTTCCACAGTGTACTTACAAGCCATTTTCAGATGCTGAGATATTTATTATAAATAGTAAAATATGTTTTCATAAAGGAGCTCATTATTTCTGTTTGTAAAACAGAAATCTTGTATATGGGATCGTCTGTGTACCCGAGCGTTCGTGTGGCATTTATTCAACAGCAACTATAAAAAATCCTAATAAAGCTTTTTCTCCTAAACTTGTTTTTTGCTGTTTGTTTGGTTGCTGAGCACCTTCACTAGACCGGTGTCTTCATGCAGCCCGCTGCAAATGCAATGCAGGGTTAGTGCACTTGCAGGCCTCTGATCCGGCGGCCTTGCTCTGACGCTGCACCAGACTTTCATCACTAATATCAGCCACATGCAAAAAAGCAGAATTAGCAAAGCACTGAAAATCTTCATCACTCTTTGAAGATTTAAACACTACCGGCTGTTTGCAGGGGTCAGAGAAGGAGCATGAGCGAGAGGTGGGGAGGATGCTTGTTAATGTGAAGAAGCAACTTCCTCAGAAAAAACAAAAATAGGAGCTGAGAGAAGGCAGACTGTCAGCTTTAAGAATCCAGCCAAAACATCTTTTCTGAGGCGCACTTTAGGTCTTCATTCAAACATGATTCTTCAGTCACAACCGCCCTTATGGGTGAAGAATGAGCAAATCTGTACGGGCTACGGGGGACGCTGCAGGCGACTGGTTGTAGTGAACACTTATGCAACACATCAAGGAAAGTAAGAGTGAAGTAGGTAAGACACAGGCACATCGTACACATTTTTCATTTTTTCAAACCCTGAACCCTGCCACTAGGGAGCTAGTCAGTGCTGTTCAGGTGAAAAGTTGTGTCCCTTGTGTGACGACTAGTTGTTAGAAATGAGGAAATGAGACAATCGGCGTGTAGCTCCCATGTCTTTTTTTTTCTAAGGTAGAGCTTAATCTGTCTTCCCACCAGAAAGTCATGCTAAAGAGTGTTTGACCTAAGAGTTCTTTCTAATCTAGATTGTTCCGTTTTGGGCTTTGCTATGTCTAGCTAACAGATGTGGACAGGAGAACGGTTCTGTTGACTGGCGTGAGTGCAATTCTCTAAAGAGATGGCATCTAACCTGGCATGTCATTCACTCAACAAGGCTTATGTTGCCTGATGCGAGACTGTCCATATTTCCGATTGCGACACGTGAAACCAAACTTTTTGTTTTGTTTGTTTAATCCACAGGAAAAACAAAGTTGAAGGCTTTTTAGAAACACGTGGAAGCATAAATTCATGAAAAAACAACACAAACATGTCAAACCGACTATTGACATCCCTCCTGGGTGTTCATGGGTTCCTCTGGAGTTTCAGCTGGCCTTCCTGCATTCCATGGCTGTCATTCGGATGTTGCGTACGCAGCAGGCAGCGGCTTCCTGGACCTCCTCCAGAGTAGAGCCAATCATGGGAATCAGGCGCTAAAGAACATGAGACAGTTTGATAAATGTCTACAGTTAAACCATCTTCAGCAGATAAACAGAAAAGGTTGGGCGCGTGTTGCTGCGCTAGCTCCCCCAGCTCCTGCAGGCCCGTGAGGATATACAGTGGCTAAGTGAAGCTCAGCTTCCAGCCGTCCTGGCACGCTCCTCCTGCTTGCATGCATCTGTGTGTGCTTTCTCCAGCAAAGGGCTTACAGCTGCATGCACACATGCCTCTGGAGTTTGCTCAGATGAAAGTGGTGCAGGGCCGGCTCAACATTAAAAACCTGCGCATGAACCACACTCCTCGGCAGCCTTTCCGCCCCTCCAAAGGTCAGATTGTATCCGACTATTAGTGGCTTGTGTAATGGATCTTGTTAATCTTATTACAGAAACAAGGGCTTTGAACTTTCCCAGAAATCTCTCTGTTTGGAACTTTATATTTTGGCTTAGTAAAACGAAATGTTTAAAAAGATTTTCATACGTTGAAAAGAGTTGCATCCCATGCCGAGCTGTGTGTGTGTGTGTTTCTCTTCTGGCAGAGCTCTTCTTGAGTGTGTTTTATCTGCAGCAGAAGTACTGCATTATGTTTGGGGGGTGGTGGGGTGGTGGCTGTGGGATTGAATCCAAATAAAAGTTTATGGCATAAATATTGTGGCAAAAGGGACTATTCTAAATTTGTTCAACGTGTGCTGTTTGGTACGATCGCACTGGTGCACCACAGAGGTTTTTTGAAGCCACACGTGCAATTATTTTGGACGGTCTTGTTTACATCCATTATGAAGCAAAAGAAACATTACATCACCTAACTAAACACTTAAGCCCTCCTCCTCCTCCTCTGTAAGTCATCAAAGCTTAATAAATCCAGAACTCAGACATTTGGGGGGAAGTCTACTAAGATTTTGTTCTTTAGGGAACCAAAAGTGTGTTTGAATATTGTGTGGACGGTTGCCTTGGTTTCGGTGTAACCTGGGGTCAGCTCTGTTACAACTAAGGACAATGCAGCAAAACGAGCGAGGACTTTAACGTTTAACACTATCATCCTGCTCCTGTTTACAGACTTTGTCACATGCACCCGTACGAGTGCTGCAGGTTTTTGACTTACGCTGCATCTTTACCCTTTAACATGGAAGATGTCGCCAGCGACACCTAAATAACATAACGAAAATCTTCGACCATTGACAAAACCCTTGTGAATCAGCGGCGTCTGAGTGGAGAAAAGCGGCTTTTCTCGGCTAACATAAAGTGTTGGATAACAGCGCAAAGCTGCTGTTGTCGACAACAGAAACAGCTGATTAACGTTGATTGTGTAAACACTTTCCTGATGTAAAGTGTGGCAGGGCTGCTTTTCACCGCTTCAGAATCGACTGGAATGATGTCACAATTACATCACGGGTTGAAGAGTTATGGTAGTGGAAAGAATGTTAGCATTGGAGCTAAAGCTTCAGTGTTAAAAAGGTTAGGGGGAGCCCAAGTGGGTCTTTTTGGTAAGTGTATCATGAAATATGACTTACCTATGATGCTGTCGTACACCACATTCTAGTCTGCTGCATGCGAGGGTTGTGCAATCAGAACTCAAACAGCCCTAATGGGCCCCTTGCAGTGTGCAGGATTTGGGGTTTTGATTAAAAAAAAATCGGAAAAAGGAACGATTTGCCGGTGTCTCACCTATTTACTCTTAGTGTTGTTTCAGTGTTGCCTACAACCGGTCCCTCGAAGCATGCCCGTAGCAAAAAATGTAAGCATTTTCGCTGTACCGACTCACCAAGTGGTCTACGATCTTGATATTTCATTTTCAACAGCAGACAGCCCATATCTACCTATAAGGACAAATGTGACAAAGCCTGATTCTGTTTTATGCTCTGCGTTGTGACTCGGCTCACATCACACTCTCTGGGTTACGTCCAAACCCTGTACCCTTTTGGGGGCAGAGAGAAGACATTCGCAGGATTTCCAGCTCTAAGGTAAACAGTGAAGAGGAGGCGGATGAAAGACGAGGCGGCCCGATTTGTGTGCAAGAACACAAGAAGGCTTTTACTCTGAAGTTGAAAAATTGATAACCATCACATCGTGTTCTGGCAGCACAGGATGTCAGCTGCTTTTCGTGAGTGCTGCATGGAGTGTGTGTGACATACTTTTGTGCGTTTCTTAAATAGCTTTAAGCACAACTCCGAAAGCAAACCAGCATCCAGGCTCCAGAAAACACGCAGCTCTCTGAACAAGCCTTTTCTGTGAAAAGAGACGCCTGAGAAGTGCCAGAGGCGGTTTTTTTTCTTTTTTTGCCAGCCTCATGGCATGTTATTCAGACGTGGCCAAATAAGGTCCCCCCTGAAGTGAAAGGCTAAGCTAAGATAAGCGTGTCTCTCTTTGCAGATCCTTCTTCTTTTTTTTTTTTTTGGAGCTTGCTCTTTCCCTCCCAGCTGGGATCCCCAGGAATATAATACTCCACTTGTTGGATTTTCCCCGACCGAACATGAACACTTGCTTGAAAAAGAAAAAAAGAGCCGCTTTAGACATCAGAGATCCCCAGTGTGTCCTGACCTCCAAGAAAGGAGCTGGGGATTACGCCTCAAGCTCCTGCAGTCTAGCGGTGGTCAGGGGAGGCATGCAGACTGGGGGGTGGGGGTTCATGCCGCAGCACGTGCACACGGGGTATCGCTCATAGAGGTGTGACGGTGTTAAGTGTGCTCTGTTGGATTGTAACCACCTCCAAGAGCCAAGCTGCCCTTCGCCTGTTCTTATTCAGGTTCAATCCGACCCCACTTGTAGTTTGTGCATGTTTTAGACTCAACTGTGGAGGCAAAAAGCAGCACAAAGAGATGGCAGTGTGCTGAGCTGAGAGGAAGTTAGCGAGGAAAGTCAAGGTAAACAACATTCCCTGCAGCCTTCAGCGGGCCGCAGACTCTGCAGCTGCTTTTTCTGGGTCTCCAAAGAGGAAGAGGAGGGAGCATTTGAACCAGGGACCCCAAGGGAAATGTTTCCTCCTGAATCTTGAGTGTGTTCAGTTCCAAGAGACGCTCTAAAACACTGCACACCCCCCCCCCCCCCCCCCACACACACACACACACACTTTGGATGGAAAAAACATGGTAGTCATAGCAGAGCTGTATCTGCTGACCACACCCACTGCCCTGCAGCTTCAAACAAACCCAGAGGAAGCTGCGCATGTAAATCCTGTGGTGCAGTTTCTCTCAGAAATAAAGTCCCTGTTTGCGCTCGCTTTGGCCCCCCCACAGCCTGGCTGCACACTTGTGCTCCTGAAGTAAGCATGCGGCAGGGGAATAGATTCAGATGTGCCGCTCCTGGTAACTAAAGAGCAGGCGCTTTTTCTCCTTCAGATGGATAAAAGCCCAAAACACAAGCCAGGACCTGGCAAAAGCTACCAACTGGAATACCTTCAGTTGAAAATCACCAGTAATTACCGTCCGCATTTTGTAATTTTCATCAATTTACTTCACAAAGCTTTGCTTATGAGAGAGGCTCTTTAGCACAAATAGCTGGCCGTGGCTGTCTACATTGATTTATGGCTTCAGCAAACAATTCCCAGGATTTTGGACGGGATGTGAAGTGCAGGACGAGAGGCGCGTTGATTTAATGCGGGACATGAAATGAAGCTCGTCTGTTCCTAAGTGTCAGATACTGAGAGAGTGTGTCAGTTCAAACTGAACGGGCCGTTTTGTCCGTTTGTGTGTTTGCTCCGAGAGAGGAGGCACTTGAAGTTGTCCTGCTCAAAAACCTGATCCAGCACATCCTGCAGAAAACGCAGCGAGGAGCACTTTTCCACAAGAAGCTTACCGTGTTTATGTATGCCCCCCATCATCGAAAACATGTCAAAAATACCAAGAACCCAAATACGTGTCTTCAAGTTATAAATTAACCAACCAGATGCCTCAATAAAATAGTTGCTCATATGTTGAATGTCCGCAACCTCTAATTGACGGATTATCCCGAGTCCGCCTTCAAGTTGTGTGGCCTTCCAAAAAGCTCACTCCTGATTGGTCAGAGTGGTTGCTATAGAAATAATGACTTACACTGCTTGATGACGTCCTCTGCCTCAAACATGGCGGCGTCCATAACACAAAAGAATGGCGACTGAATTGACTTAGGTTGTGTCAGAAATCCTTCAATACCCACTATGTAGTGCGTTCGCCATTTTGTAGTGCTGTCTGAATCTACAATTCCAAAATCGACAGCGCTAGAAATTTCCCAGAAGTCTCTGCAAAAAACCAGTGTGTATTGGCGAAAATAGAGACCACAATGCATTGCGTTGAGTCAAAAAAATGTATTCAAATGTATTTTTTTCAATAAAGCATCAACATTTTTATCTTCAGAACACAGTGGATTCAGAAATGATTGTCACAAAACGCTCATATCAAATAGATTTTAACTTTCTGAAATCGATGACGTCGTATCCGCCGATTAAAAAAACAAATAAAGTAGTGTCTGAATTGCTTTTAAAATCCAGGGTACTACATAGTCCCGCACTATATAGATTTTTATTAGTTTGGGAGTAGGGTGGGAATTCGGACACAGCCTTAATTTCATTGGACCCTGAAGTAAACCATTTTCTATAGAGACATCACACTTAGTCGGTCCAGCTCTCATTTACAGTCAGTGGTTTCAAAACAAAAGTTAGTGGATAAACTAGAATGCTGGGACAGTTGTGCAATAAACCACTTTTCTTTAAAAGCCCAGTATAGAAAGGTTAGCTAAAAATATCGTAAAGGAGATGTGTCTACTCTTCTGTCATTGTAAATGTTAGATGGTAAACGTCCTTTAAGGGGTTTCGCAGCACGAAACAAAAAACATTCTGAACATTCAAAGAAAAAGTTCAGACTTCTCCACTCTGAGATTTTAATGAATTAATTACAGGCTCTCCATCACTTTTACCCTGACTTTAACTCCCTCAGAAACACCAACTGTGTTCTGTAGTCCAGACTGAACAATGAGATGTTCTGAGCACGTGCAGTTCCGTGGCCTTTGCCTATTAAGCTCTTTAATAGTCCAACAATACATTGTGGGGAACTGCTGCAATTTCTAACTGGTACATTAATAAGGGCAAACACGGAGGCAGATTAAAAAAAGGGTGGGATGTCTTGGCTCTGCACACACACACACACACAACACAAGGTCAAATATAGACAAAAAAAGGGGCTTGCCCAGTTTTTTTTTGGGGGGTTTTTGTTGTTCGTTTTTTTTGTCTCAAACTACAAAAAGCATTCGGCTTAACGACTTTTGCAAATTGGACAAAACTCTTGGAACACCCAGTGTTCAGTCCAGCTGACCAATTATGGTGAGCGTTGAACCGCATATACTGCAACAGCAGCTCGAGCTCAGCCATTTAATGAACATGGGAAAAAATATCTGGCTGCAAAGCCATAACCAACTTTTAAGATTTTTTTTTTTTTTTTTAATCGCCGTTGTTCTTTGGAGAGGCGTTTTAACACGCTTGTGGCTACAAATAGATTTCTCATGTGAAAGTCTGATTAAGTTTGGCTGTAACAGAGCAGCTGTGTGCTGCATGAAGAGAGCAGGACTCTCTGTAACAAGACATTCCAGAGTAGTTGTGGGATCATATGATATGGAATCGTCCTATGTTGGAGGTTAACACAACCAGCTGGTGTGACGGGAAAATGCAAATTCCCTATTTTCCCAACAAAAAAAACAGAGATGCTTTATCCCTGAAGTGTGTTAACTCCACTCCACAGGCATGCGACACGCCACGGCTACATTCTGCCCTGATGTCCAGGAATGGCCCTTAGCAACCGTTACCACCAGCTACAGCCCTTTGACTCGTGCTGCGATGGCATCTTAGCTCCACCGGCGAAATGGCACTTTGCACACACTGAGCTGTTTGCTTTTCTCAATTCCCATGACGGCTGAAAGGTGGAGTCATATTTCCACTGCAGAAGAACACTTGCTTTGTTTCTACCTCATCAGTCAAAGACTCTGAGATTAGTTGTGGACCTTTTATCACACTTCACTAAAACAAAATCCGCAGGAGACCAAAACACATTCTTATGACAGCAGTTATGTCAAAATGTGTCTCAAAGGCACTTCAATAAATAAAATGAAGGTTCTAGACACAACTCACTTTGACGGCTCCTCTGGAGAGCATCGTCAGGTTGTTATTGGGGTCCCAGGACAGTTGAAAAAGGGCCATGGTTGCGCTCTGTCGGACCAAAATATCTTCAGACTTCATGTACCTCACCAGAGGCTCCACGGCTCCGGCCTCACCAAAGGAGGCAGTGTTGTTGGCGAACTGACAGCAGTGGCAGATGGCATCAGAAAGGTGGTGACGGAGCCTGTCATCCTTCTGCAGGAGGGTCAACCAGACCATTAGAATCTACTAAACAAATTTGACATTTTAACTGTGTAATGAAAACAAAGAGAGTAACTGCTTTCTTACTGTGTTTGTCAGCTTGGTCAGCAATGAGACAATCCCGAGATCAGTCAGGGTCGCCAGGATGTTTTTGTATTTGGCCAGTTTAGCGATGACAGCACAAATGCTGGCCAGCACTTCGTTGTTTGTGGACATCAGCAAATTCGGTATCCGACCAAATCCTTGAAAGGATAACACCGTTCTCATGGCATCCTGAGAAAAGAGTCTCTCATTAGCTTGTTCGTACCATTGACCTGTATAATAGAATTGGACCGGGCCCCCCCCCCCCCCCCCTCCCCCATGTTCCAAACAGGAAATATCTGCTGACTAAAAGAAGCCAAATTCCCATTGACTTCTATTGAAAAAAAAGCTGTTACTCAGTCATTCCCCTTTCAGAATAATCATCCTTGCTCTGCTACCTTTTTTTTAACATCTTCTTGCTAATATTTTTCTTCATGATATATTTTTCTTTTTTTCAAGTTATTCAAGTCACAAACTGGCCAATCTGAAGCCTTCAATAAAAGCATGTGGTGCCCGCTGGCCCCCAAAACTAACGTTTGAAACGTTTGATTGACAGATTTCGTAAAGCCCGCTATCAAGTGGTAGGGATGTGGACTTCCAACAAGGATCTACTGACTGTCAAGAATGGTTGCCATGGAAACGTTGACTAAGACCGACTCAGACTGCTACCTGACATCACCTGGCTCCAACATGGTGGCGTAAATATTGCAAAAATATATAGACGGAATTTACTTCATGTGGTTGGAACCAGAAGTAAGTAATTTCCTATGGATGACGTCACATTCACTGTGTCCAGTTCATTTATGAGGTTGTCACACAGCCACACACATGCAGGATTCATGCATGATATACATAATTCATGAGTGTTTCTTCTGTTCGTAATTCATGGATGTGTGAAGATGTCCGTCAAGGGTTTCGGCTGACGGGTCTTTACGTGAATTCAGTGTTGAGCCGTTGAAAATTTTTGATCCGTTTAGAATTACGCAGTTTACGCGTCTTTCATGTAGTATTTACAAAATTATTGCGTAAATCTTGTGCAATTGTGTGGGATATTTGAGCGATGCATATTCAAATTAGTAGCTTTCCACGACCGTTCCACGTATGGACTTTTCAGGCATGTATCACAGATGTATAACTTTTATATCGCGTACATGGCGCACATATGAAGTTCAAATTACATAACTGACACACAATTGAATTGCATATAAACAGCGGAATAATCACGCACAGTTTATGTTCTACGTTCATTTGCGTGTTCCTTGTTTATTTGTGCCTCTCCCAGGTTTTAAGATGGTAATACATCTGTAAAAAGACCACATCTTTTCTCACTCCTTCTATATATATTCACGCATGACCAATTTTCATCTGTGCAATGTGCGCAAAATGTACGTAGTGGCTGTGTGACATGGAAATACAGCCAATGGTTCTTACAAAATAAAAGTTTGTAAGAACTTGGCAAAGAAAAGTGCACAGAGATTAGGAAAAGCAGATCAGATAAAGGAAATATGTATGGAAAATAGGAATGTACGGTTTATTCTAATCATCTTGGAACAATTAGTTGAGATGAAGTTGCAAAAGATAGTCTGAAATTTATAATTGAATTTACTTTTCCTGCAGACCTAAAAATCAAAGCTTTAAGAGACTTCTTCCACACATATGAGCTTTGCATTCCCAGCACCAGTTGATACCTTCAGCCTCTGAGCCACTTGTGGGGCGATGCCTCCCAAACTGAGTGAGCCACAGTGGCGGAGCTTGGCAGAGGCAGCGGCTTCAGCGTGGCTTTGGCAAATCGTGCTGCTGTGTCAAATCACAACTCACCATATCGTCACAGCCACGGAGAAATACACCAGTGTGGCCGAGTCTGTTATGTTCAGCGCTTTGAAAACACAGCCCAAAATGTTCTCAGAAGCATTCAATTATGGATCGCTGGAGCCAAATCATAAAGCACGCCCGAACTGAGTCCATTCAACATAAATCTACATGCTGAGGAGCATTTCTGAGGCAGCGCTGCATGACCACAGAAGGTTATTGTGCACACTGCAAACACAGAAATAACAGGATTTCATCAAGTTGTCAGGAGGCAAGAGTTGACTGAGTGTCCGTCCCAGAGCTTCCAGCTGAGATGTGGACTGCGGGCCGTGTGATGCTGTGCCAAAGGACCAGCCGTGTGCACAGGGCAGCCGAGAGAGGGTGGTGCCAGCGCCACAGGCTGACCCCCCGACATTCAGGAAGCTCTTCCTCGGGAATACTGATGATGACTGACTGGCTGGGAGTCCCTGCCACAGAGGAAGCTCTCTGAAGCCACCAGCTGCAGCAGACCGACCAGAATTCCTTTCATGGCATGGATGAGCTCTGGAAGCGGCAGCATTAGGAGGCTGCACACGCAAAGACCTTCCTCTACGTCCCTTCTGCTTTCCCAGGAGGAAATAGAAAACACATTATGTGTTCTACCAGGCTGAAAGGAGACAGCGGCGAGCACCGACCCTCCTCCGAAATCAGCTTTATGTTAGGTTAGCACGATGAATTGAACATGTAAAATCAGCCGTATCGCAAAAGAAAATGTGTAAATTGCGATAAATGGTTACCTTAAATGTTTACTCACATGCTAAAACAATCTTATGCATGAAGTTTTTAACAAATCAAATAAAGGCCTTTATGCATTAGACCAAATCAAAAGGAGCCTTCAGGAGCTGCCTCCTATGTAGATGTTGATTATTTGGAGTGTGATTTATGTTGGCTTTTATTTAAATAAAACTGTTGTAGTGAGATGGAAATGATGGATTAGTTTGTTTTTTTTTTGCTTGTTTAGCTATTTGTTCATATCTGATCACTAAAATCGCACATTGCAAGTTTTAACGATAATCAACGATAAAATAAAACTTCATTTTGTGTGACTATGACAGTTGATTCCCCCAACTGGATAACAGAACAATCTACCAAAATATCAAGTATTTCATGGTGAAAAATCACAGTTTAATAAAAAGAAAAGTCACTCTCTATGCCTTTAACATGTAGCTGTTAACTCAAACCATCTGTTTTTAAATCCTAATAACAAACACCAAAAGCTGCTATATCAGGTTGCTCCATTTGATGGGTAACTGTTGCTTGCTCTTGTGTTTAACAAAAAAGTTCACCCAAAAAGCATGTTTGCAAATTTCCCTTAAAATTGGCACCCTGACATCCTGACAAACACTGTCAAACTTTATTAGCGCTCGCTGGAGGGTCTGTTGTTCACCCCTGCCTCCCTCATTATGGCTGCCATGCATGTCAGTCGCTGCAATTTAGGGCTCGAAAAATAAAGACTTCACCCAAAAAATAAAACATTAAAAGTTGGAATTCATTATATTTGTGGTTAGAAAGGACACGCGTGTGTGACTACAGCCCTGACAAAGAAAAACACATTTCGGAAAATTTCCTATTCTTAAATCCAAAAATAAAATCCAGTTTTAGAAAGCAAACCTAACTAACAAAAAGAAGACCTAATGAATGTTTTAATAGTGGAATAACGCTAAATGTCATTCATCCAGGTGATGTCGTCTTCTTTCTTGAAGAAGATTTTTTTATGAATGCTCATGTCTATAAACTGCATTTAAAGGGGAAAAATATAGAAATTAAAGCTTTTAAAGTTAATCTAATAAACAAAGTAGTTGAAGAAGCGACGAGTTTAACAAGTTTCCACAATTTGGGGATGATTGCACTGAGTCTATCATTGTTAAAGACCCACTCAAATCATCATTAATATATTGTAAAAATGTTCCCAGTGATCTGCAATTTTAGCCAAAATGAAAAAAAAAATGTTTTCCTAGAAAACGGTTGTTTGCGACAGGAGTTCATCAGAAATTCACCTCTGAGTTGTGGGCGGGACCGTTGGCGCGGAGTAAGCCTGTCCTGACTTCCCATAATCCCTTTGTTTATACACTCCTACTAGCTTTCAGCCCCTCACACCCCCCAACCTAACATTACTAGTGCAACAAAAATGGAGAGCAATACTGGCACTACTCAGTTATACAGTTTTGATACCATTTCAGACAAGGAAAACAAAGACGTGCATGGATCTAGTCGTCTGTGAGTTGATGCGTCAGAATGGAGCGAAGCTCAGAGCTCGTGGCCCGAAGATGGTATCACCTACGTCACTGCTCCAGGGTTTTTCCAACTACATTTTTGCGTCTGCTTCTGATTCGAATAGAAAAATACTCAGAAACACAAATCTTAATTTTCTTTATATAGGTCCTCCATCATGAGAAAAATGCCACAAGAACAGGTTACAAAACCCAAAAGCACGACTTTCATTGAAGTGGGTCTTTAAGCCGGTTTGGGAGGGTTCTGTTGTCTTATGCCATAGTACCAACTGCCCTTACAGGTGGAAATGGGTGCACCTAATGACTAGAGTGTGGCGTAAGGATACCGTACAACAGCCTCCCCTGTACATCACAACTGTGCGTAACTTACATTATCCTAACAAACACTTCACAATGCTCTTAGCACATGCACATCAATGGTACATACCAAGTTCATGACGTCCCTTAAGGTGGTCATACAAGCCTCAAGGGAACTGCAGAACCCCCCTGCGCTCCCTTAAATAAGATGCGGCCTACAACCTTCCACAAGCCTGGACAACCAACAATCCCGTGGCACCCATATATAACCCTCTATAAGGGGGCATGTGACTAGGGATGGGTATCGTTAAGGTTTTAACGATACTACTACTCTTATCGATACTGCTTATCGATCCGGTACTCTTATCGGTACTCTTATCGATATTTTTTGAGGACGAAAAAAAATAAATAAATAACAAATTAAGAACATAAAGTGTTTTATTTCCTCACTATGCAACAACATTGTTTTTTTTAACAAAACATTTTACTTTATACATGAGAATGTTCCAGACAGCATATTTATTTAATTATTTAATCTAATTGTTTTTATTATTTATGAGAGTGATGTTTCCTTTGATCTTTTGTCCATTTTCCACAACCTTGAAGAGACTTTTCTGTCTGTCAAACACCAGAGTTAAGTTAAATTAAGTTAAATGATGGAAACAAATTCACTTTGATGCAGACTCCTTTCTATTTTGCCAACTCCATTTATTTTTCTTTAAATCCAGTAAACCCAATAAATGATATTAATTTTACGGATGACAACTATCATTAGTTATTAATTATTATTAAGTATTAGGAAGCAGCTGATAGTTTGTCGCGGGTCTGGAATCATAAGCTGTGAGTCTAAGCCCCGCCTCTCTACCTGTTTGTTGTATGCTCCGCGTGCAACGCCCCCCCCCCCCCCCCTCCCGCTGCCCCAGCCTGTTCTGCACAAACAGCGCAACATACGGTCATCTTAGTAGCAATGTGACAGCATGGTAGGCAAACTTAATAATTTTTACGCAGAAACGTTAGTTCTTAGTCTAGGGCGCTCACGTGTCCCCTACAAGATCGCCACTGACTGTGTGTGCGCTGCCTTGTCTTGTGTGTGTGCGCGCGCGGCGTGTGCTGTCTGAACAACAGCCCCGCCCCCCGTGCACACAAATAATCAGACAGAGCTCTACTCTTCTACGAGAATACCGAAATTAATATAATCATTAATTAACGGAAAATTGACTGACTTGGTGAGTTAAATATGGCAGATAACGCTTATATTTTGTGGGACACAAAAAAAAGAAAAAGTAACTTCTCCACTACCGATAGCAGAACCGTTCAGGTCAGATCTTAACGATACTGCGGTCTTGAAGAATGCGGCCCCGGGGCTGGTTCAATACCGGGGCACGGTACCCATCCCTACATGTGACTAAGAAAACTGTTTTCTAACCCGGTGCTGTAGAACTTGTTTTTTTTTTCTGTGAAATCATCCCTTAATTTAGATATTTGATATTCTAACTTTAGCAATGTTACCTGAGCCGACAGGAACAAAGATGTTTATGTATTTTCTTTAGATATTGGAGTTAAACATTGTGTTTTCATCAGAAACATCATACCGTTTCACACAGAACTCTGTGAAGACGTTTATGGTCATGGTGTTGGATTCGTTTGAAAGAGAAGCTGTCTGGTCCTGTGTGCTTTATGCTCAGATTGTGTGCTTCTGAAACTGGCAGCATGCTGAGGGAAGATTTTCAGCTAGGAAATCAGACAACATGCCACAGGATATTACTCAGTCTATCTCCATGCCTGTTCTCCATCGCACCAATCCCAGTGTGCCAAGGAGGCTTCTCTGCTTCATATTAGCTCAAGGTTCATGTAAGCCTCCGTTGACACGGCTCTGCCCCCGCTAACCTCCCAGTAGCAGGGATGTGGAGGGGAAACCTTTAGGTGCAGTCATCCAGGCAGGATTCTCCCAACCTGCTTAGCTCGTTAGCCATATGCAGAGCAATGACCAGTACACTTTAAGAATTGAATGTTCACCTTTGAGTTGCCGATGCATGGACAGATTGCCCATGCAGCACTGGCCTGAACTTCTGGATTGGGGTTTTGTAGAAGCGACCACAGCAGACTGATTCCGTCAAGCTCGTCAATGATCCTGAAATTAGAAGAAACAGGCTTTTTTTTTGTTAGATACAGACCTCAATGTGTACCTTCATGGAAGAACCGGGCGATATGGGCAAAAAATAAAATCTCATTCCAAATTTAATTTTCGATTTTAATCTATTTTTTTCCAGTTTGCACTTTCTTTAACACAAATTACTAATGAAGAAATATATTTAACAAAAACTATTTTATTTTCACTTCTCCTTTGGAAATTGGTTCTAACACAAAGTTCAACTAAATACAACCGGTAACATTTTTGAAGAACAATGAGAATCTCATAAAGAGAAATACTTGAAAACGTTTAGCAGAATATTTTTGATACCAACAGCCTTGAAACTGATTTTTTTTTTTCTGCGTGTGGTTTGATGCTCCAAGTTTGAAGTCACAACTCCAGTGACCAAAATCTCATTTTTGCCTCACCAGACAAGTTGTCTGGTAGGAAAAAAAAAAAACGAAACTACCAACCAAAGTATTCCATTATTTTACAAAGGAAAACTATAGGTGCTATTTAAAAGAAAGATCTGCAAACAGAGAGGAAGTCACAACATCATGAAAACATCAGATAAAAAACTGTGTTTTTTTACAAAGGAACTCCTGTACTGATTTCTAATCAATCTTTGTTCTCTGCTTTTGGCGTTTTCACGCTGTCTATGAAATGTTTTATTTTCAGTCAGCTTCAGTTGTTTGTTTTCTTTGTTGAAAAGCGCCCCCATAAAAAGAGGGGTTTCAATCAGTTTTGTGTTGTCTGAGCCGACTATAAAGTCAAATTCAAAGCTGCTGAAAAAAAAGGACAGATTTACTAAAGGGGATCAAATTGACAGAAAAAGCCCTTCTTTCCTTATTCTGCCTCCAGGTGATTCATTTTTATATAAAATCTTAACAAAAACAGCCTAAAAAGATGGCAATGCTTTGGAGTCTCGTCGTAATGACAGTAAAGATGCTGTGCTCTCACGGGGGGGGGGGGGGGGGCTTTTTTCAGCTTAAAGCTGGCTCTCTAATGTTACATCCATCTGTATGCAGTCCTTTACTTTACCATTTATAAATAGACACTGACAAAAGTTACGTTTCATGTTAGTGCCTTATTTTTTAAACCTTTGCCAAAAGCGAGACTTCTTTCCAACTCAAACAGAGCAGAGACAGGTCCCTCTATGTTTCATTAAGTCTGACTGAAGTTTACTCAAGATGGAGCTTTATTTCATGTCACACACATGACTGTTTTGAAACCTGAAGTCAAACTCAGAGAAGTCAGAGTTGTGCCACAAAGTGCCCGTTGTCTGGAATAAATAACATGTAACGTGTTCCCCATGTGTGCTTCCACCAACAAGGCCGACACTGAGTGCTGTCATAATTACTTAAACACTCCCTAATCACAGTATCTCCGTGACTGGCAACAGGCGAGGGACGTCTCCTGCGCCATCTGTCTTCCGTTTGCACATAAATCAGTCTGGAGGGATCATAACACCAGATTTCCAGTCTGCGGAGCCTCTTAAATGGGGAGGACCGAAAACAAAAGTGATATCATCTGCCAAAACAGCTCCTTATTCCCACAGGGCAGGTATGAAACCGATTAGCATGAAGTAGCAGCTGACAGAGACAGATTAGAGGAGGAGACCGCAACCCTTGGAGGCATGAGACAATGTGTGTTTGCTCCCTCAGATACACAAGACTCATTGAGCGAAGTGCGATGTCATTCACCACACAAGCACTAACGTAAACATAGGATTTCATTGAAAACTTGAATGCGATCGATGGTAGTTCGGAGATCTTGGCTGATACAAGTTGAATACGATTTTTTTAAAAGTGTTTTCTGGAAATATGAAGATTCTGACAGGAACGATGTCTATTTTTGTGCATCATCATAACAAGCGTCAGGCCAATGTATATCATCCATAAGGCATTCTAAAGGAAAAAACCCCAGCTCTGGCGGTGTTGGACAAGGCAGGAAGCAATCAAACGTGAGTTATGTTAATTGCGCGGCAAACTACTGTACACACATGTCTCAAAATAAGCTATCGCCACAGAAAAACACAAAGAGCGGCTGTTGAAATAAAAGCTCTGTGTTTGCAGCGACGTGTGAAGGCTGAAAGACGACCCGGACAGGCCGAATGCGTAGAAAAACGGAGAACATGATGAACTGATGTAACAGAGTGCTCCCATCGTGTGAAGTTTAC
Organism: Oryzias latipes; assembly: GCF_053564925.1. NCBI lineage: Eukaryota > Metazoa > Chordata > Actinopteri > Beloniformes > Adrianichthyidae > Oryzias > Oryzias latipes. Next base: position 11,803,473 of record NC_136256.1, on the reverse strand, counting down.
CACAGTCCCCGGCTCTGTTTTGACACGCTTCATTTTTTACGGAGCCGCTGGGTTTTGCCCGTCCAAACAAATGTGAGTAGCTCAGTAACAACAGACAGACATTCTGTTTTATTTCTACTGGGCACTGATTTGGACGGATCTGGTAGACGCGAACAGCCTTGTTAAAGGCACAGATGGAAGCCTCACGATGTTTTGCAGCATTGAGGAGGAGATTAAATGAGCACTCTGGCTCGCTGTGTTCTCTCAGCCATGCAGCCTTGGACAGGGCAGGGCTTTAGGTATGTCAGTCTGACCGGCAATGTAACCGCAAGGCTGCAGTAAAACACTGGGAAATTAAACCGCAGCCATATTTAACGCTGCAGGTATAATAAACAAAGCTTTTAAAATCTGTTATTAGACTCTAGATGAAAGAGAAACCAGCCTGAGTGATTACAAATGAAAGGAATATGTTTTTCACAGCATGATATTGTGTGTGACCCTGGAATTATCGGTAAAACATATGACATCAGTCATCAGTTGAATGGATGTTCGGAGCTCTTTCAGTGACAGTGCTAGGACAGCTCACAGGACAAAGACGTGTAAACATCCAAGTTTGACTTACTTCATATTTTCCCTATCGGTGGCGCATGCACCTACAGCCTTGGTGACATTCACAAGCAGCGCCTGATTAAAAGACAACGCACACAGGACATTGTTTATGCAGCAGGGTGTTGTTGTTTTTTTAGATAACTGACTGTCTTTAGAAGAACACTTCATACCTGGTTTGTGCTCAAAAGCAGTTGTATCATTGGTTTGATGCCGTCACACTTTCGGATGACGGCCTTGTTTGCAGGCACTTGGAGAAACTCTGTCAGTGCTCCCGCCACGTTGATAAGCACTTCCTCCGGCTGAGCAGTTAACAGACCAGCCAGGCTCTCCAGGACTTTGTCGTTTTGAAAGCTTAAGGAGGACCAGAATTTAGAGAGATGTCATCAGTAATAACTTTAATATAATGCTTAACAGATTCGTTATTTTAAAAGACAGACACTACGAGTCTAAGTTTAAAAAAAAGGAAGAACAAACTAGATTTAGCTTAATGACCCACTCCAAAGAAAATTTTGTTTTTGTTGTTTTCAACATGTTATTGTTGCATTTTTCTGATGATGGAGGACATATATAAAGAAAATTAAGTCTAAAACTACATTTCTGAGAATTTCTTCATTCAAATCGTGAATCAGGAACAGATGATAAAATGCAGTTTGGCAAAAAAATTGCATAACCATAACTAAAAGACCACTGGAAAAGCTTTAGATCAACAGATGATCGGATCGGATGTAGGAAAAACTTGTTAAAAGCAATTATTGTTGCAAACAAATGTTATCAAAAAAGGAGCTGAAGACTAAGACAGTTGCCTCGCAGCAAGAAGGCCATGGTTCAAATCCTGGTAAGGTCCCTTTCTGTCGGGACACGGTGCATGTTCTTGCCATGGTTCAAATCCTGGTAAGGTCCCTTTCTGTCGGGACATGGTGCATGTTCTTGCCGAGGTGGGTTTTCTCTTGACATTCTGGCTTATTCCAACGCTCAAAAACATAATTTAATAGGTTCACTGGTGACTCTAAATTGCTCTTTAGGTGTGACTGAGTGTGCGGTAGTCTGGCTTTAGATGCAAAGGATTGGCAATCTGTCCAGGGGTATCCTGCCTTTGCCCTATTGGGGCAGGAATAGGCTTCACACTTCTCTGTGAACTGTGCCAAATGGATGGGGATGGCAGTGGTCAACACATTTTTCCAGAAAAGAGAGGAGCGTTGGGTCACATTTGAGGGGGGAGAATGGGGTGCACATGTTTCTTCCATCGTGTACAGATGTTGTAAGGTGAAAGAGGTCAGTGACTGAAAAGTTGCGGCTGGGGAGGGTGTAGCCGAACAGAAAAGGATGGTGATGTGTAGGAGGACTCGTGGTAAGAGACAAGAACAGAGCAGAGTACCGAGGGGTGGAAGTTGAAAAAGGACAAGTGTTTTGTGGTTTTTAGGGGGGTGTTGAAACAGACTATAGGATTCAGGAAGTTTTCCAGATGACTTGACTGCTGTGGTTAAAGTGATCAGGAAGACTAACGAAGATAATCGGTGTGTCGTCTGAGGAAAGTAGACTTGGTGGTGGAAAGAAATAGCTTAGGAGTGTATTAAGAGAAAATAAATAGCCAAGAAGACATGGGACACTGAGAAGACAGCAGAAAGGAGTACAGATAGATGCAGCAAAGGTTGAAGGTGGAGGTGGCAAAGTACAAATAAAGGGTAGAATGAGGATTTGTATGACACATTGGACACAAAGGAAGACACAAAGATGGAAGAATGTGCAGTAGGTTATGGGGATCAAGGACAGTGAGAGAAATATGTTGACAGATTCTACAAATCTGATGGAAGGATGGGAGAACTTCGATGAAGACCTGATGAATGAGCGCAAAGAACAATAGGTGGCTGTTGTGGAGCAAAGAAGAGCGAAGATCAGTTAGGATGATTTGAGGAAGGAATTGAAGAGGATGAAGAGTAGAAAGGTAGTTGACCCTAACAACATACCTGTGGAGGTATGGAAGACTTTAAGAGAGGGAACAGCAGAAGTTTTCACTGGACTTTTAAACAAGATCTTGGAGAGTGTGAAGATGCCTGAGCAAAGGAGTAGATGTGTCCCAGTGCCCATTTTTAAGAACAGGGGCAATGATAATAAATATAATACATTTAATTTATTAGCCACTTTTCAAGACTCTCAAGGTTGCCTTCCAATAAACAGATCGCAAAGAGCTGCAGCAGTATTCACTCAATGGGAGATAATGAGGATTACATGAAGAACGGGGAGGAAAAAACACTTTATACAAGTACATATACCAAAGGCATCCAAGATAATATATTCAAACCTAAATATACAATGTGTGGAGTAGTAAAGCTCACGAGTCACACAATGAAGTTTTAGAAAGAACTGTACATTCTAACCAATCAGATGTCTCTGTCTCGTATTGATGGTGCTTGGAGGCAGACATGGACTTTGGACTTTGTATTGGTTCTGTTCGACCTGGATTCCTGGGTCCCATGTCTTCTTGGCAATTCTCCCGTTTTCACTCTGGCCCATTTCTCTCAGAGTAAAACCAAGAAGGAGCAGCAAAGCAGCTAACATACAACAGGGTTTTGTATTTCTTTATGTCAGTGTAGCGACCAGAGTGTTTAAAATGTCTTCAGCAGAAAAAAGCGTCCGAGCTCCGACTCCGTCTAGCCGGAGGTTATATTTTATTACAATTAAGTTTTGTATCTGAACCATTTTGTTTTCATCAATAAATGTTTAAATATAAAGAGAAATAAATAATTTGTTCATGAGTATTTTTTTTTTACTTTGGACAAAAGCACAGGAGTTCTTCAAAAAAAGACACTGTGAACGTTAACATAAAAGTTAAAAATGCTTCTTTTGCTAAATACATGAAGTCTACTTTGATGAGCCATTGTTCTTTTGCTTCTTACTGCTGTCAATCTATTCCAGAAAAACTTGGGCAGCATAAAATAACATATGCTTTAATTCTCTCTCTATTTTTTTACCTTCAAACAGATCTTAAAGAAAATCTACCTTTTTTTTTTCAATATTTTGCTCCGGAGGATTCACAGATTACACACAGGGCTGTTGATTTAGGGTAATATCCGCAGATACATTTTACAGTTAATTTTTCAGGTTCAGGAGATCCTCAGCCATAAATTCGCAAATCTGACTCAATAAAAGTTAAACAATGCTAAAAAATAAAAAAGAAAGAAACAAAGTATGAATTATTGTTAAAATTATTAAAAATGAAATTTTATTCAGCCAAAGAGACAAAATCAAGAGTAAAAAGAGCTGGTTCGGCTTCTGAGCCTCGGCAGCAGACGCCATGTTAGATAAATATGGATGGTGATTTGATTGGTTAGAATATGAACCAATCAGGAGCTGTCTGATGGCAGCTTTGTCACACTAAACTGAAACTTATGTGAGCAAAATTAAAGATCGGAAAAAAGCGAGATGACGACACAACACGTGTGAAAACGTTTGTTTTGCAAATGCAATAATATTTCTTTTAAGCAAAAAAAAAATATCAAAAGCAAAAATACAACTTTTGAAAGCAAAAAAAAATTTGAGAAAAAAGCAATTTAAAAGCAAACATTTGTTATTTTCACTTGCAACTTAGCCTTAAGTCTTAGTCAAAGTTTTGTGTGCAACGTGGCGGCATCCATATTACTCCATGTCAGAATTGAGCATTTGGACAAAACAATATGGTTTCATGCCAAGGAAGAGTACATGCAATGTTTGCTTCTGGATGATTATTATTTAATACTTTGCAGAAACACTACACTACACTACCACTACACACAAAAAAGACAGATATTTTCAATTTAAAAGACACAACATGATTGTTTTTTGAGCTATGTCTTGACAAGTCTTTAAACTAGTCAACCAAAAAGGAAATTAGAGGTAAAGCTGAAGTCTGAGGTTTTTTTTTTAACAAAAACAGTCTTAGACCACCACACAAACAGAAGCCATTCTTTGTCCAGCTTTTTCAAGCTAACTAAGCATTAATTTAATTTAATAATTTGAAAACATTCTACTGAGACAAAAATTTCTATTTTCTGCAAGACAGACATCTTGTTGCAACAGTAACAGTTTTCCCACGCCTTCTCACATTTGCATAATAAAGACTTTTGCTGTGGCTTGGAAACTCTTCCTGCCTCTTTAGCTGTCATTTTACCCTGTTGCCCTATAGTGCAGAGTAGTAAACTACAGCAAATGTTCAGAAGGAATACAGTGTGGTCAAAAAAAGAAAGAAAAAAAAACTCAACAAAGCTCAGAAACACAGCTTAACTCTACGTCTGTTTTTAAGCACAGTTACGGTTGCCGGCTTTGTGGCCTATTGTGGAAGGCTAAGGTCATTTGGTTTTGGTCAGGGTCTGCTGTCGGGAGGCCTGCTCCTACGAGAGAAAACACTGCTAATGAACAGAGGAGCTGCCAAAGTTAACTTCAGTGAAATTCACCATAACAAAAAACAATGGTTTTCCTATGTCATCACCGAAGTGTCATCTACATTTTACTACAGTACAATTATCATGTAATAACAGACATAACTCTGGATAAATGAGCAGTGTGTCGTGTCTATTTTTGTTAAGTCGAGCCCAGCTGAGGTAATTAAGTGAAAGAGAAACATTACACGCTTTCTGCCTGAAGCGGCTTTTAAAGCAAACATTGCTACTCAGCCGAAGGTTTATTAGAGGACGGCTAAAGAAGCAGGAATCTTGCTTTAGCTTCCGTGCGGCAGGTTTTTATGATCAATTGTAGGCATTTCCCTTTACTCATTCATCCTGCCGACTTCAAACACTTTCGCTGGTTGTCGAAATTTAAGCCAGCTCTTAGAAAAAATGCATAGATTGGGCTCTTATGCAGGTTCAAGAACAACACTTCAAAGACCTGATATATTCAGCTTTGACCACAAAGAAAAATGAATTCCACCAAAAGTTAAACAAACGGAGGGACCTGGTTTTGGTTTTTTGTTAAAAAAAAAAAAAGCTTGGGTGAATATCTAGGTGAGATGCAGAAGCAAATACTATATTTTCTGCACTATAAGGCACATTTAAAAGCCCTTTTTTTAAGTGACATTGTGCCATATGAGCGCCTTTTATGGATTATTCTTGTTGTGCTTTGGGATGTCAAAGCGATTTTGAGAGGAACAAGGTCCTCTGTCAAGATGTCAGTCTGTTTTATAAAGAGTTGCCAACAAGGTTGGCAGCTTTTGTGAAGATGTTAACATGACCACAGTGTACGGGTATCGGCCTGTTTTTGTTGCGAGTTACTAACAAGGTTGGGAGTTAGCTTTGTCACATTTACGTTTATCTTAGTGGTATCATTCTGTTTTTTTATGAGATGTAAACAAGGTTTGTTGTTATGGTGAATATGTAAGGGTTAATGGCCAACGAAGTGAGCGTTATTACTTTTTAACGCACGCCGTGGAAGCCTGAACCTTGAAGTGCGTTAAAAACTTAATAACGCACACTTCGAAGGCCATTAACCCGCTTATACCATGGTCACTTACAAAAGCAATAAATATTAACCAGTTTTTAGTCCTTAATTCTTGTTTTTTTTCCGATTTGGATCGCTTTTCTCACAAAAAGCTGACTATTTGTTACGTGATGCGGCAAATCGCGCCACACCACCGCTGCAGTCAAGATTCGGTATATATGCTGATCTTTCCGATGGGTTGAATAAAGCATCAGTTCGGAGAGAAAGTTCATCTCTTACCGTTTGTTTTTGTCCAAATGATGAAGCTAAAGTTTGTTTTAAAGAAGCTGGCGCAGTGATACAAATCATTTAAGCTAGGTGACCGGAACTTTTTTTTTCACCGTGCAGTTATCGGGTTTTAATGCACACCCAGCAGCCAATCAGAATCGAGTATTCACCCGGACCATGGTGTAAGCTAAAGCGGCTCATGTATAGCGGTGTAGGACTGTGTTTTATTTATTTTTACGTGTTTCTAACGAGTTTAAGAGTTAGCGTAGTCACAGGAAGGTTAGCTTTAGCGGTACCAGTCTGTATTTTTACAAGTTGCAACCAAGGTTCGGAGTTATAGATATTGTGAATAAGCCAACGTGCCTAACACTTCTTACGTGTGGTGTTACAAACAAGTTCTAGAATTACTGTGAGCCCAGTGAAGTCTGACTGATGGACTTATCTCTGACTCCTTTGTCTCACTTAATGCACCTCATAGTTCGATATGCCTTGTACATGATGCAAGTTTGAAATTAGACCATTCATTGATAGTGCGCCTAATAATCCGGTGGGCCCTATGAAGCAGAAAATACAATATGGTGTTTGCATCATGAGACTGAAACTGAGGTAAGACAGAAAAGTGTTCAGATCTCACACACTTTCACCATAAGCATTTCTGCTCTATTTAATGCACCCAAAAAGCTGGCTTTTGTGCCTTTCCATTGCAAAGTTCCACTCTACACAGTTTCTGTGTCCATAACACCTCAGGCTCAGGGCCACATGTGAATTCATCTATAAACCTGCATAAGAGAATGCTTACTGTTTCTGAGAAGGGCTGCTTTTAAAGTTTGAGGTTTTGACATTGGCTGTTAAACAACGGTAGTCGTGTACAGAACAAAAAAATAAAAATAAAACCTGCGCCTTTGACAAACACATGCCTGTGAATGTAGTTATACTTAAATACATCATTCACTTCTTATTTGAATGCACAATTTTTCAGGAAATTGCAAACATATGCTGGCATTTGTCTTAAACAGAGCTCCCTTTAATGTCTATATTCTTTCAGCGCATGTAAAAAAACAAAAACGTCACACAAACACGAAGCAAACGTAAATCATCTGACTGCAGTCTTAGCAAAAGACAGAAGAATACAACAAACACAGCTGATAAATGTAAAAGATTCCAAAATAAGTTATTTTATGACATCGGTTAGCTTTGTAATTGAGTCTGGAAAGAGCCGTGCCGTCTGAAAAACACGTCTTTACTTAAGGCCTTTTATTTTTGAGAGTTTGGGTCGCTTCATTCCGGGTTTCTGCCTGACTAAATCTTCAAGTGATAGACACCGGCTGAGGAGCGAACAGAAAAACACGGCCACTTACAAATTTAGGCGGATGTCATTTCATGTTTATTTTTATTTTTTTTGATCGCTTACACAGTGCAGAAAAATATGGCAGACGGGAAAATTGTGATCTGTTGACAATTATCTCTGTGACTCCTCTGCAACATACTTAACCTCAAAATCTGGCTTCAATTGTTTTAGACCATAATTGATTTTTTTTCCAAAAATGTTATTATCAGCAATTTTCTGACCATTTTACAAAACAGTGAGAAAAGCCTTTAAGTACAGCAGGGAGACTGGAAGCACATAAAACAAACACGGCATGTCCCCTTGACTGTTAGGTAAAAAGATGATCAAAATAGTAAAAAGTATTTCATCCTAAATGTATTAAAAGGCTGAAACCTTTTTTTAAACATTTGAACAGAAAAGATTTAATCATTTCAAATAATGACTATTTTGGAAATGTTCAAACAGGCAAAAGTTAAGAGCTTGTATTCACTAACTCGGTTCATTTCAAATTCTTGTTGCTGGTCCTAAAACAGTTGGAACAGGGAGATCCTAAAATGGCGCAACATCTCCTCGTTTTCTAACAGGTTGCAGACAACTACACATCAAGGTTATGAGTTTCTGGAGTGTTGGTGTTGAAGTTTTGTCTCATTTTGGACCAAAATACCTTTCAAATGTTTTCAGTTGGCAGTAGTTCCAGGCTTCAGGTAGAACAAACGGATCATTCAAACTGCTCTAGAATAAAGCCATGCTGCTGGATTAGCTGCAGGGTTTGTTTTTTATTTTATTTTATAATACAGTCTATAATACAGAAATTATCTTGAGGAGACCATATGATGCATTAAAATCTTATATGTTTTTCAGTTTTCACAGTTCCAAATATGGATGTTCCCAATTGGTATGCACTGTGTTTTTCTTACAGTGGTTTCTGGAAGTACTTTTTGTAAACATCATTGACACAATCATGACCAGATGGACAACACAGGACTCAAAGGTGGAAAGTCAATGGTGGGGAGACTCTATGGACTGCAGTCTTTAATGATCTGACAGGTTGTCCCATGAAAGTTAAAGGTAAAGTCTCATTAGCTGTCACACAACGGAGTTTTTTAAATGTGTTCTCTGCATTTGAGCCATCCTCTGAAGCAATGAGCTGCAGACACAGCCGCGCTCAAGAACCATTTGGTGGTTTAACACCCCCCCCCCCCCCCCCTCCACTGACAGGTGGAGAAGCCTGACAGGCTAAGGGACTAAAGACCATGTACATTCTATAATGTCCCTGACACACAAAGATTTCTTTGGTTTCTTCAAATCTTTTGATGATATCCCGGATCGTAAATGATGATTTGCGATACAGTTTGAGAAATTTTTATTTTTCACTTTTTTTTTTTATCTGCTGTTGGCTGTTATGCAGAAAAGGCCCTCTGTGCAATTTAAAACTTGGGGATTGGCTCTCAGAAATCTCTTTTTTAGATGTTCATATTACAGTTTTTTATGTTTTGCTGTATGTTTTTCTGTCAAGTGTTGCATGTAAACTACTTTAGGAGTTGCTTTCAATTTGAAATTAGCATGGTTTGTGTTTAAAAGTGCAGAATTCCCTATTTTATGTCTGTAATGTTATCCATGTTGTGCTGGTGATCAGTTGTGGCTAAATCTCTGACTTACCTCTAATAATAAAAAGAAACCTAAAAAACAAACATTTTTTCTGGAATCAATTAGGTAAAAGCTTAAACTTTTACACCATAAAACATCTTTTTTCTCTATAAAACAGCAGCTTCTAAAACGGGAACAAGCTGTTGCATCTTCAGAAGAGATGTGGATCTGTCCATCTTGTTCTAAAAGACTATTGTTGTCATTCTTCTGCTGCTGTGAGGGAATCTTCTCCTAATTGGAGGTGGCAGCCCACGCCAAGCTTCAGTTGGGATCACTTCAAATGCAGGACATCATCCTGTCAGCTGTGATATATGAAGTGAGGGAAGATCACCCTGAGTGCTGCTGAGACATTTTCTTGTTATTTTTAGACGTCCACAGAAATGTGAACCACACATCAATTCAGAATTAGGACGGCGTTTCACCTTTCGTCAAAACAAAAATGCTCTTCATTGTCAAAATTCCTATTCTTATCGGTTTTGGCAACGAGAAAGGGTTTTAATTTGATGAACGTTTTCCAGTGGCACTAAATCACTGCATAAGTCCCCCACTTTACATTATTTTTGCAGAAATGTAGATGACAAATCGCTGAAAAAAAACCTTGTCAAACTCTCCTCAGACATATGGAAATCTCAAGGCTGATTCTTTCTACATGCCCACCACTGGCACTGACCCAGCAGGCCTTAAATGACACATCACCAAAGTCTATAAACTCTGCACATTTACTCAAGCTTTTGTTAACAGCAGAAAAGCGAGATCTCAAAGCAAACACCTATAAAAGATCACTCGTCCAAAATCTTGACATTTTACTCAAATAATCGCTAAAAACAGACACAAAGTCGGTGAAGAAAGAAATATGACAACGGGAAAGAGTGGAAAGTGTGACACAAAGGACTCACAGCAGAGTCAGAGCCTCGTATGAAGTAACATATGTGGTGATGGCATGATGAAGACAATGGACGCAAGCTGGCTGAACCCTTCGTTTCACTATCCGTCATTGGTCATAATTTTTTTACACACTGCACGGCTGCTGTTAACTACATCAGCAAATCAAGCATGGAAGAGCTTGAAAAGTTATAGACTCGTGGATAAAACGTTGAATTCCTAACAAACGGCTTGTACATGGCGTCTCATTGGGCCGCTATTCAATTCAGCGAGTGACACGGATGTGTTGCTACAGAACAGAAAAATGTGGTGCTATTTTAGATAATAAAAAAGTTTAGCTTCTCTCATAGGTTGGATTTAAAAAGGTATGTGCAGGAGAGCGGGAGTGTTATCAATGGTGTCAGACTTACATCAGCACATTTTCTATGCTGATGGAACATTTCCAGATGGCCCCAGTGGCAGCAGCGAGGAGCTCCTTGTTGTTGGTGTTGTTGAGCAGCTCCACCAGTAGCTTCAGCCCCTTGTACTTGCGCACCAGGTCACGGGTTTCTGTGTCCTCTGCACACTAAAAAGTAAGTGAAAATAAGTACCGGTATATCTTTTGGATGCAGCAACAAAGAAACAATCAAGACGGTGCAAATGAGGACCATGTTGTTCTGTCATACTGTTAACCCTATAAACTTGCTTCTAATAAAAAGGAAAAGCCCCTGTGATGACTGCTGATGGTTTAAGGCTGTAAAACCCCTCGCTTTATACACTTCTCTCAGAAAAACATCAACATTTTCACACTTTTGTGTCTTGCTTGAGCTCTCAGAGCTCAAACGTTCGTAGGACAATACGTCCAGTATTATAGAAAGGAATAAAAAAAATCCTTTATGTAAGCTGAAAGCATTCTGGAGACACAGCTGAGTTTGATTGAAATGGTCTAGAAGCCAAACTGACAGAACAAAATGGACTGTAAAAAAAAAAAAAAAAAGTAAGAAGCACGCAAAACTGCACAACAAAAATGCACAAAATAGTGAGGCAATGAAAGGTAAACCTTGTCATAGTGAGGGATCACTGAACCCCACTTTTGCCTTTCTTTTGCTGGGTAGGCTTCAGCCTCCCCTGACCCCAAAACGAAAAAAGCGAGTTTAAAAGACATGCCGATACATTTCACATATGAATTTAACCAAAAAAAGAAATGGATCAGAAGGCCTGAAAAAATTAAAACTAAAAAAAAGTCAACTGGCTATGTTGACTTTCATACAACCCTATTTTCAGCACTATAGGGCAGACCAGATCATAAAGTGCTTTTGTCATATATATGGAGCACCAAACTAAGTCCGTCAGTCAGTGAGACTTTAACTGTGTTCACAGTAATTCTAGAGCTTTGTAACACGCTACATGTTAGCCATGTTAGAAGCGTTAGCCATGAGAGAGTATTTACAATACCTGTAACTCCCAACCTTGTTTGCAACACGTAAAAAAAACAGTCTAACACGGCTACACGTTACAAAACACACAATTTTGTTTGGAAGTCATAAAAAAAAAAATAATAGACTGACATTTCGACAGAGCGCTGTGTACCCTTAAAATCGCTTCGACATCATTAAACACAACCAGAATGAATCCATATATAAAGTGCTCCTGAATATAAGGCACACTGATGTTTTTGAAAACATTAAGGCTCTGAAGTGCACCTTAAGTGCAGAAAATAACTGCAGCTTCTAAGTAATCCTCAATTAAAAGCATTTTCTTACTTTTTGATGAGTCCAACAGCACAGATTTTGCATCTGTAACTCCCTTTGGTTTTCCCTTTTTTGCTTGATTATCAAATAACTCACAAAACAATCATATGGAAGTAAGCTGCAATGTTTTCAAGGGAATGTCTTTGGTTCCCACTACTCTTCAAGGAGCTCTACACAACCAAGAGAAAGTCAATTACCAGAGGAAATCAATCTCATTTATGGATCCCACCTGCCAGTGTGAACGCGTCGTCAGGGCTACATTGGGTTCATTAATGTAGTGTTTTGTTTACAGATATACCCTGCAAAGTACCTTAAAGAGTGCCATGGAACACTGGATCTGTAGGTCAGTGCAGTTACTCCTCAGGTTTTTGACCAGATTCTTGATGATGTCTTTGGACTGAATGGTAATCCTGGAGCTTTCCTGCAGAGAGTCAATACATCACACAGTCATGACTGAATCTTTCATTTAACTACAGATGCGGTGGCCTCGTTGGATGACTTTGGACCGGTTCATCGACTCTTTCCTTCCCGGCGCTCATTGGAGCCTGTCAGCACCTGGCTGTTACCTGTCGCCGGCTCAGAGCAGCTGTTCCAGCCTCGCGGTCCCTGTTCTCCTCCGCCCAGGCAGCGCGGGGTGAACCTGGAGAGCTTACGGCCGCTCCCCCGGGCCAGCCGGACCATCAACACCCCGGCCCCACCACCCCCCGCCAGATTTGGCCTGGTGAACACTAGGTCCGTGGCAAACAAAACTTTCATCCTGAAGGATTTTTTCGCCTCTCAGGGCTTGGATTTCCTTTGTCTGACGGAGACGTGGCTGAACGTCGGTGAGTCCAGCGCGTTTTCTGAACTTTTACCGCCGGACTGTGATTATTTCAACTCCCCGCGCACATCAGGCCGAGGAGGAGGAATCGCCACCATTTATAAATCTGCATATAAATGTCTCCCTCCGTCTCTGCTGGTCTCTTTGTCCAGCTTTGAACTTGAACTTTTTGAACTGGGCTGCTCTCCACCGGTGCTGTGTGCAGTGGTTTATCGTCCACCAAAATACAACAAGGACTTCTTAAATGAATTCTCTGGGCTGCTGGCTGAAATCCTGCTTAAATATGACCGAGTTCTTATTGTTGGAGATTTTAATATACATGTGTGCTGTCCAGACCATACAATGTCTAAGGACTTTTTAAGTCTTATTGACTCTTTTAATCTTGTTCAGCATGTGTCTGAACCCACGCAGGAACGTGGACACACACTTGATCTGGTGCTAACATATGGACTCTCTGTTTCTAACCTGGTGATATGTGATGCAGTGTTTTCAGATCATATGCCTGTTTTGTTTGACATCACTCTGCCCTGTAGCCCCTGTAGGCCTCGAGCTCCGGCTCGGTGGGTCCGTATCATCAAACCTTCCACTGCAGCTCTTTTCTCTTCTTCTTTTAATCAAACCAGTGTCATCCCTCAGTCCACATGTTCTAGTACAGATGAGCTCAGCTCCTGGTTACACTCCACCTGCCTGACAGTACTGGATGCAGTGGTTCCACTTAAATCCAGGCAGCCAAAAGTTAAAACTGAGCCGTGGTTGAACAACGTAACTCGTGCTGCTAGACGTGAGTGCAGAAAAGCTGAACGGAAGTTTAAAAAGGACAAGCTACAGGTGTCACTACATGTTGAAGGCCAGCTGGTGTCATTATCAGGCTACTGTAAAAGAGGCAAAAAGGGAGCATCTGTCAAATGTTATCCTGTTAAACCGACACAAGCCCCGTGTCCTGTTTAGCACCATAGATGCAGCTCTCAACGCCCCCAAGTCTGTCTATGTCCAACCTACGCTGGAGACATGTGAAACCTTCCTTAGGTTTTTTGTGGACAAGGTGAATAATGTCAGGGCCCTCATATCACCACCTGGATTTGACCCCTCTGTTGTTGTGTCCTGCCCTGTAACCTTTGACCAGTTTGAACCAGTGACTCTGTCTGTTTTATATGAGACTGTGAAACACCTGAAGCCCTCAGGTTCCCCCTCTGATGCGATTCCACCCCGATTATTTAAAGAGGTTATCACTACTCTGGGACCTGCAGTTCTTGCTGTTGTAAACGGCAGCCTTTCCTCTGGTGTGTTTCCTAGAAACTGTAAACATGCTACAGTACAGCCATTGATAAAGAAGCCTAACCTGGATCCCTCTGTGCTGTCCAATTTTAGACCCATTTCTAAACTTCCTTTCCTCTCAAAGATTCTGGAAAAAATTGTGTATGTTCAATTGAAGGATTTTTTAGATGAAAATGGCAACCTTGAGGTTTTCCAGTCTGGCTTCAAATCTCTTCACAGCACCGAGTCAGCTCTGCTTAGGGTGTTTAACGACATCCTCTTAGCTACAGATGCTGGGGACCATGTGGTTCTGGTACTACTGGATCTTACGGCTGCCTTCGACACACTGGATCACAACATCTTGATCTCCCGGTTACAGCAACTTGTAGGCATCCGTGGCACTGCTCTGCAGTGGTTCAGGTCATATCTAGAAGATAGAACATTTTGTGTAAACCTCAATAATGTTCAATCTTCCTCTGCTCCTCTACTGTATGGGGTCCCGCAGGGTTCAGTCCTTGGGCCTCTGCTTTTCTCCCTTTACTTACTCCCCCTGGGTTCCATTCTTAGAAAGCATAACTGTGCTTTTCATTGCTATGCGGATGATACCCAGATATACGTCCCAATAACAAAGAAGGATGCCCACTCCATCAGCCCTTTAATTAAGTGCTTGGAGGAATTGAAAATCTGGATGGCTCTGAATTTTCTCCACCTCAATGAGGAAAAGACAGAGGTGATTGTCTTTGGTCCCAGTGGCAACAGTGAGTCACACCCAATAGCTCTGGGCTCTCTCACTCAATCGGTGAAATCCACAGTCACAAATTTAGGAGTGAAGATGGACACTGGTTTTAATTTGGACAGGCAGATCAGTTCAGTGGTGAGATCCAGCTTCTTTCAGTTAAGGCAGCTTGCCAAAGTCAAATCATTTTTATCAAGAAAGCACTTTGAGACAGTAATCCACGCCTTTGTTACAACTCGGCTGGATTACTGTAACTCCCTTTACTTTGGTACCCCTCACTCATCCTTGTCCCGTCTCCAGCTGGTGCAGAACGCTGCTGCACGCTTGTTAACTGGAACGTGGAAGAGAGAGCATATTACACCAGTTCTGGCTTCTCTCCACTGGCTGCCTGTCCATTTTAGAGTTCGTTTTAAAATTCTTTTATTTGTTTTTAAGTCTTTAAATGGTCTGGCTCCGCCCTACCTCTCTGAGCTGCTACACCTGCATTTCCCTTCCCGCTCACTTAGATCAGCTGACCAGCTGCTCCTAGATGTGCCAAGGACACGGCGGAAACTCAGAGGGGATAGAGCATTTGCTGTTGCTGGCCCCAGCTTGTGGAATGCACTCCCTATGCAGGTTAGGCAGGCCCGTTCACTGAATGATTTTAAATCCAAGTTAAAAACTCACCTTTTCTCCCTGGCTTTTAACTCAGTATGAGTTGATGTTTTTATTGGTTTTATAAATTTATTTTTATTGGTTTTATTGGTTTTATTGGTTTTATGTATTTTTATTTAATGTATCGATTTCTTATTGATTTTATTCTGTTTTAGTTTGTTGTTTTGTTTTATTCTGCATTGTTAAGCACTTTGGTCAGCTTCTGCTGTTTTAAAAGCGCTTTATAAATAAAGTTGACTTGACTTGACTTGACTAATCTCTTTTTCACTGCATGCTTTCAATCTTAACATCTTGATACAAATATTTTTTAATGCTTCCATTGTAATTATCATAGTCCACTATCAGTCAAGACGCAGGCACACTTTCTGCTTATTATTGCACCACCTGAATGTTTAAACTTTTAGAAAGTTTTTTGAATTCTTCTGAAGGTTTCCTCTGAGCTCTCTCACATTTAATGACGTTAAACTCTACCTCTGAGGCACATTCCTGCAGGGTGCCCACCACAGGGATAAGCATGCTCTCCAGAGAAGATGTGAGGAGGCATCCCAGCAGAGGGATGCCCCCAGCACTGCAAATGGCCTTTTTGTTTTTGGTGCTCCTGCTGCAGCTCCACAGCGCTAAGGCGCCACAGCGGGCGGCCTCCATGTTCTCCGAGTGGTCGCTCTTCTTCTGAGATTTCAGGAAGCAGTCCAGTAGCTTTATCTAAAAAAAAAAGAAGTGGATAAACACAAACTTTTCAGCAGAAAACTTCCTCACTCACACAAAAAATCTCTGTGTCTTTTTAAAAAACTCCCCTACAAAGCTGAGGTGATAATGGATGGTTCCAGATGAGAAAAGCTGGTGGTTAGAAATGATTAAGGATGTAATTAAAATTCTATTACCACTGGTTCTGTGAGAATGAAAACACCAGAGATGCAAAGAGTGGAAATAGTGTCAGGACAGATGTTGATGTTAGGCCTGAAAAGCCCAGTGTGACAATTCATGACCATCATTCAGTGTTCTAGCCCATTGGCTTCTGGCCGCTGAGACAGAGCAGGCAGAACTATTCCCCAGCACGCTGTTCAAAGGTGGTCCTGAATGGCATGAAACTAATCTGCCTCTGTGAGTGACTTGCACATGAGACCATCCGACTCGGGCCTGAGGAAAATATACAAGCAGTTAAAGCTCTAATCACAGGTCCCTCTGTCAACAAACATGAAAAAAGGTTGAAGGATGTCGTTTCATATTTTTTCTGCTTTTTTTCTTTTTCTGGCTTTCACAAAATATGGACGTACTCTGTCTAACATGTGCTGCACATTTAAATAAAAAAAGCATAAAGAGCTTGTTTTTTTTTAAATTTGATATCAATATTTTGTTCAGATTTCAGTAAAAGGCTTAAAGATGCTGTACGCTGCTGTAGGATCGGATAGGAGCGGTTTCCTTCCATCTGGAAGTCTTATTATTGAGGACACTTCAGAGGCAGCATTTCCTTTTAGCCCAACCTAGAACTCTTTTTTTATTATGTGGTTTACCTGCTACAGTGCAGGAGAACAGACTCACGTCTATCTTCAGTGCAGCAGCTCACAGTGCTGCTTTGGGCCGCCTCACAAACACAGCAGCTCAGTGACAGCAACCAGTCGTATTTACAATCATTTTTTTATTTATAGCCGACTGTGACTGCAGTGAGTCTGAACACACCTCTCTCCATTCAAAGGAATCTGGATTTAGGCTTTTATTTGGAGCTTTTCCTCATAAATTAGACACTATTTCTTAAAGAAGACCGAAAGGTCATAAACACTGCTGTTCTTGACATTTTTCCTTATATTTTTAACATGAAATTTATCATGCAATGGATCCAAATCTCAACAGGGAATCACTGAGCCAAAGTCCTTTTTTGAATTTGTTTCAGATTTTGTTTTTCTTTTCTACTAATGTGCCTACATCATGTTTTAATTTTGTCTCATTCAACAGTGTTCTTTAGTCATCAAGCCAAAATATTTAGTATCACCTGTCAATTTATAATTCTTTATAGCAGATATATAGTGAACACTACCCCTCCATTTTAAGGTCAATTTTCATGAATACCAGACTTTTGTGACTTTGCAGAACCTCTTCAATGAAAATTATGTTTTTGGCGGTTTTAACATGTTCTAGTGGCATTTTTCTGATGATGGAGAACATTTGTCCAAGAAAAGGACAGTTTTTTTTTCTTCACAATCATAAATAAAAGACCACTGGGAACACTTTTACAATAGATCAAAAGATGACTGGAGTGGGACTTAAATTTCTTTTTTTTGATATTTGCTCACCAGTTTCTCAATGCCGCCAGATTGCCTGACGGTTCTTCTTGCCCGGGGGAAGTTGGCCACATTGGCGATGGTTTCAGCTGCTAAGGCCTTCACCTTAGTCACCTCTGAGTCCAGGTTGTTCACAAGGCTCCGCACACCAAGCATGTCCTCCATGCTGCGCTGGATGGGAACGCACCTGCTCATCCTAATCAGGATTTTCAGAGCTCCAATCTGAAATCGAAACCAGAAAGTTCTTGGATATACTGTGAGAAGAATACCAGAACCGGATATTTGTTCAATATACAAAGATCACAAAAACATGCAAAATAAGTTACCAGAAGTGAGCTTATACAGTGGCATAAATGCAAAAGTAAAAAAAAAAAACCCACATGTTTATCCTACATAGAAATGAAGAGATGTAAAGAAAAAATGTTCCAGGTAAAGTAAAGCTCGTCAACAATTCTAACAAAGGACTGTGAAAGCTGTAACGCAGGAAACTGAGACCAAATTTAACTTAAAAAAATTTTTTTTTTGAGTTGTGAACAACTTTGGCAAATTTAAAGCTTATTCTTAATGACTCGCAATTTTATTAGCAAAAATAAACGTTGCCTTATGAAAGGAAGTTAAGATGGAGCAGCACGTGTTTAGCATTTGTAAATAGTTTCCCATTTTAAAAATGTAAGAACATCCTTGCAGAGTGATGAAATGTTGTTAATATGTTAAACATTACATGATCTTACAGCTAAATGTTCAGCAACACTTTGTTTACAAGTAAACATAAGTTGCCCTTCAAAATCCCCATTCTTTGCCTAATATTTCTGTTTATGTCTATGAAGACTATCATTCATCCAGGTTGGTTCCATTGTAGCAGTTTTAGGTGCTGTCATCTGGACTTAGTTTTAAGGTTAGAAGACGTTTCACCTCTTATCCAAGAGGCTTTGTCAAAATAGCCAGAGAGAAAGGATGGTTTGAGCGAGGAGTGAAAGAAGCCATCTTTTTCAAGAATGATAAACCTTCTCTTAATAAGAATGGTGGTCTCAGGTTTATTCTTCCATCCATCTATGGCAGTGTTTTGAAACCTAAACAACCCAAACCAGTTCCACCTGGGTCGTTAACAGCTGAAAGAGATGACCAGCCTGGGGTGGGAGTCACTGGCTCCCCAACCCCCAGCTGAGGACAAAGGACTCTTAACGACCCGAAACCATGCAGGCTAAGTTTACAATACCATCCAGTTTCAGGTCTGACTCCTCCCACATGAGTGCATATATACCAGCTCTGCGACCAGCTATTTAGAATTGACAAAGCCTCTTGGATAAGAGGTGAAACGTATTCTAACCTTAAAACTAAGTCCAGATGACAGCCCCTAAACCTACTACAAATCCTGTTTATGTACTAAAACATATGGACTGGGTAAGCAGGTAGTTAGTTTATGGTTCACTCATGACAAAATCCCCCACTTTGCATTTGTCTTCATTTGTATCCAGCAGGTTGAGCAGGAACTGAAGGCCGCCTTCATCCCGGATGGCCAGGTTGCAAGAGTCCTGAGTGAGATCCAAGTCCAGCATGCAGCAAAGCATGAGGAGCGTGACTTTCTGGTCTCCTTTCTGAAAGCACATTGACAAACACAAACAGATGAAAAAACAAAAAAAGAAAGAAAACTTACATACACTAGGACACATTTAAGCCGCTGGCATTTTTTTTTGAAACTACAGTGCAGCCCAATTAATGAGAAAATATATATAACCCGTTGTTTTTGTCACAAAAACTACGCTACTCACAATAAGTTAGGAATTTTGTTATTGACATGAATGCTTTGTGTATTTGGTCTGAATTGTAATGAAATAAGTCAATGTTCTTTGATATTACTAATAATAAATAAGAAGAAACACCGTTTTCATTATACATTCATCCAGTCAATATGATATTTGTTACTCCAAAAATTAGAATAATAATAAAAATATTATTAAAAGTATTTCCACTATTAACCACAACAACGGCTTGACAGTGAAGTCTCCTGCTTCTCACGATGTTGTTTTAAGGCAATGCCTTCCACCCTTCCACTACATGTGTAGTTCGATTACACATACGTGTTGTGTGGTTGCCCCAACTACATCAACTGTAGTGTCTGAACCCCCAATCCCCACTATTTTTGTCATTTTTCTTTTTCTTTTTTTTTAGCTTTTTCTCAAACAGTTTTTTTTAAACAAGTAGTGCTGAAAGTAAAAATGCAGTTCTGTCTGGAGCAGATGACTTGTTTGGAAGAGAATTTTGCATACCCAAAGGAAATGTTAGCCAAGAAATGAAAATAAAAACAAAGTTGTTTTAATTTAGTTGCCATTATACACTTTAAAACAACTCTTAAAATTGTATTTATGTTTACATAAAGAATTATATTTTAATTATTGGGCATATTTTTTATAACTCGTTGTTCATTTAGAAATGTGACTGATTTAACTTTTACTGTCATGTAAAAACATATGGTACCTAATTGAGACTTAGTTTACAGCCACAAAACAACAACATAAAAATCTAGAAATAAATAAAATCCAAAATCTAGACGAGTGTACAAGTAAAGAGGTAAAAGAGTGTCATTTAAAGATATAACGCCTTTCAAAGCCCAAGTAATGCATTGATAATAAATAAAGTATTTGTATAATAACTGAGTGTGTAGGAAAAAACATATTTCAGTCATCACGACTTTTCAAATAAATAAACTAGGCGATGAAAGGGAAGGTGTGAAGTCCTGAAGGCTGTGTAGGGTTATATCTTTATAAATGTGTGCTAACAGCAGTGGGAGTCAGTTGGAGCCAGCTCATCGGTGTGAGCCTGCAGTGCATTGTGGAACGGTGTTTGATCATCTTCCTCACAGAGCAGAACTCTAACGCAGCAGGGCAGCAGGCACATGTGTTCTCCATATCACAACGCTCACATAAATGTGAACCATTCGCGCATTAAAAGCAGTGGATCTACTGCTTCCTTTGTCCACTCCGTTAAAACTCTTCAAAGGATTCAGCAGGCGAGATTCTTACATTGTTTAAACAACACAGAGTGCCCTGATGTTTAAGGAAAAGTTTGGAGAACAGAAAACAGATCACACACTTTCATTTTTGGCTGCCTGCTCCTGAAGTATTGTCGACATTCTTTAAAACATTGACAACCTCTGAACATTTTCTGCGTTGATAGATCTTTGAGTCTCTTTGAGCCTGATGGAAGCAGATGCTCAGTGTGGAACATATTTAAAGATGGACCACAGAACTAAAGTGTCAAGTAAATTGAATTGGTTTAACGTGTGTCCTTAAAAGTGTAACTGAATTTGAAGCTATACAAACAAATATTTGTTAACCCTTTAACACCAGAGCTTAACTCCAGTGATGATATTCCTTGACTTAACATCGTTTTTTAACCGTATATGTATTTAATTGCGCAAAGCCGCTTTCCCCCGCTTCAGAATCTGCTGGAATTGGATTTATCACGTAAATGGTTGAAAAGTTACGTTTTTTTAAAGAATGTGTGTTAAATGGTTGTCACTGGTGACATTTTCAGCATTAAAGTGCTGAACACTTGACCAAGATGGTGCCAAACAAGGAAAATCTGTTCACCAAATGCTACTAGAACCCACTCTTGACACTAAATTAAAGTTGTTGTTCACTTTTTGGCAAATTCCTTTAGGGGTCGCCACAGTAAATTAGCTTCCACTGATTCACACAGATAGGTTGGCAGAGATTTTTACGCTGGATGCCCTTCCTGACACAACCCTATTTTTTTTTTTTTCGAGCTAGGGACTGGCACAGGGGAACCCAGACTTGAGCCCTCTTGGCGCTGTTAGGCAGTAGTGCGAAGGGTCTTGTGGAAGGACCCACACTGGATGAAGCTCATTGCACCCCCTGGGAATCAAACCCTGATTTCCCATGAGCCAGTCCTACGCTCAACCTTTTAAGCTATCCAGCCCTTTGACAATATTCAAAGTGAAATTAAATAAACTTAGCCTACATGACATTTAAAGGTGAAGTTAGGAACAGATTTGTGAACAAAATCTGCTTTTTTTAAATTTCTTTCTTTCTTTTCAGAATGGTTCATTTTAAAGCAGTGTTCACACCAAATGTGATCGTCAGGGGTGTCCAGTTTTAGTGTGATTTAGATGTCTTGATTTCACTATCAACAGACACCTTTGATTGAAGCACAATGAATGAATCAAAACCTCAGAAAAGCATGGTTGTGGCTGTTTGTGTAGCAACCATGCACATTTGTGTCAATATTGCTGTTATGGACTTTCGCTAGTGCTTTTTACAAACTGACCCCAAACCACAATTCAAACATCCACCTTAAGTCTAACCGGGAACTGAAAAATTATTTTGTTCTTTGAACATATGAACTTTTCCATAAATCTGCAGATATCTTTTTTCTCTTTGCAATAAAACTGTGTTATCAAAATGGATAAAACAAGACTCTTCACGGTTGTTGAAATGATAAAACTATGTTTAACAGGTTCATCTGAAGCTCATCATCAAGTGCACAAAGATGCTGACACATTACGTCTCTGCAGGTGTTTCAGCATGAGCAGCTAGCAGCACTGTGTCGCTGAAAGGAAGCCTTCTTCTAGTTCTTTCAGAGCTGCAGACACAGAGTTAGCAGGACTGCCAACGATGGTTTGTTGACCCTGCTCCAATTACTTTGCTGCATTCAACTTGCAAACTGCTTACATGTTTAAGCGGTTACAAGTTACTATTCATAGATGTCTGTGGTACGATTGCTGTGTAGATATATTTGGGAGTAAATCTGTGATGCTGGATTTTTATTTCTATTTTTCATGGAGGAAAACTTTAAACCTTTACATTTGATATTTGATTTTTTTATTATAAATATTTACACTTGCTGTAATAAATATGGGAGGGGGGGAGGTGAAACATGCGTCTTAGTGTTTCAGATTTGTATAATTATCATTATAAATGTGCGTGTCCTAAAGCTGCTTTTACAGCTTTCAACTGGAATTTTAAAATCCTGTCATAAAAACAACAACTTTTGGTTAAAAAAAAAAAGGTTTTTCATTGAAATAACAGTTTTCAAAATCAAACATACAGTATACATTTAAACCATACAATAGATTACTGAAAGATTTTTTTAAGAGTAGTTTGCAGATCAAATTAAATGGGGATCTAGCTAGTTTTATTTCGGAGAAAACTTGTTAAACAAAGAAAAATGATCTAACCTTTATACAGTCCAATCTAAGTTACGTACGTTCACACAGGTGTCCATCTCCAGGCCTTGGGGGCCAGTGCTCTGCATGTTTCAACACATCTGATCCAGGGGATCGGCAGCAGATAAAACTAGATTACTAAAAAACGAGCAGGAGGTCAGACCTGGAGACCTGGAGTCTGACTCCCCAGCCCTAACTCCTTCCATAAATTAAAAAAGGTAAGAAGCAATCAATGATGAAAGAAAAGCATTAATTCTAAAAACGTTCCCAGTGGTCTTTTAATGTTGATTATGCAGTTCTTACCCAAAAATTAAAAAACAAACAAACCTGTGTCTACAAAGATAAAGTTTCTGCAGAGTGACAGTAGTTTATTAGAAATTCACCTCTGAGTTGTGGGGTGGGACCGTTTGCACAGAAGAACCACCCCCGCCTTCCCTCCCCAATCGGTCACGTGTTTATTATTATTTATTATTGCATATTTTAAATGTGTTGAGAGGAGACAAAAACCATTTTCCTTTAAAAAAAAAGAAGTGTGACTGCGCATTTCTGACTGTAAAAAAGGTCAAGTGAGAGTTTTCCTCTTTAGCACATGAAAACAAACACACACACACACTCAGGGCTGGCAAGGTCCGTGTTTCAAACTCCTCTTTGAATTTTTCCATGATCTGAACTCACACAGGTATGAAAGCAAACCTAACAGACTCTGAGGTAAAGGAGGTCTGATGTGTTGAAATTCCATAAAAACCTGTCATTCAAGCACAAACAGAACATCCGTGTGCCGCTGGATGAAAACATTCCCAGAGTACAAAACGCGTGCCTTCAGTGAAACGCCAAAGAGGGGGGAAAGAAATCTCTCCAAAATAAAGCAGATATTTCTTTTGGCTTGTGTTGAGTTTCAAAGTCTATATGGCTATGATATTATGAAAATGGACAAACCCGATGAAAAATACGTCTTTTTTAGACAGATAAAAGACTAGGAGATGTTGATTAGGGGAGAGATGCTTCTTTTTTTAAGCACACAAGTTAACCAAAAAGAAGTGACCACAAAGTAAACAAAAAGAAAAAAGTGACACAACCCAGTGTGTGTTCTTCTGTGTCTGAATTTGCCTACTTTCTATGTTTTTTTCTTTCTGGAAACGGTAAGAGCCTGCGTTTAGAGTGGGAATTTCCTTCGATTATTTTCTATTTAGTTAAGCCCAAAATACTCACTTAGAATTGCCCTTGCAGGCAAAAGTTTTCCAGAAGGGATTCCTCTGCTTTTAGTGTGCTTGATCTTATTGAGCTAGATGGCTTGGAATTCAGAGATAATCAGGCTAAATTCTTGTGCTGTTTTAAAAACACAACATTTGCTCAAACTAATTAAGCTATTGATATTGGAAGTTTTTTCTTTAATGCTAAATAATAAAAAAAACTCTTTGTATGAGACTATGCAGATAAAATGTGATGAAAGATGGCTGTCACAAATGTGGTAATCTCAGAAATCCAGTTCTTAGAGTTTTTTGCAGCCCACAATCGGGTTCTTTCTGCCTTTTGTTTTTTTTCTTACATGCTTTGACACATTAATATCCACCATGTGGCCTGTCAAATCTATCACAGGCGTGCTTCATTTTTCCTGCTTCTGCGGTTCGGACAGGCAACGCGTACAGCTGGTGCTGTCATACACTTCTTTCCAGCCTCCGCTTTGGTTTGCACGTGCGACCAAAATGGATTCCGTCTCAGACAACAGGAGAATCTTCCAATAAGACAGGAACAGCTTGCACTTAAATTCATTTTGTACAAGAGCAGATAGGTGGAGTGAGAAAGGAAATTACTCTTAATAAAAACTGCTAGCGTCTATTGACTACAGTGTTTTTGGCACTATGAGGAAATCCTGTTTTTCATTGTGGATGTGTTGTTTAAATGTTTTTTTTCTTATTACTAACAAGGTTGGGAGTTCGTTTAGTCACAGTAACAGTCAGTGTTTAAGAGATTTCAGTCTGTTTTTTTTAACTGTTGCCAACAAGGTTGGAAGTTAAAGGTATTGTGAATACGTCAACGTAGCTAGTGTGTAGGGTATTACAAACAAGCTCTAAAATTTCTGTAAATGCAGTTAATGAGTCAGACTGACTGACAGACTTATATCTGACTCTTTTGTCTTGCTTGATTATCAACTATCAATTATCAATTTCCCTGCAGCTGCACAATTTCCCCTTAAAAAACTGTTGCTTCCACACCTTGAGGTACTTCACCAGTTTCTTGATTTGCAAGAACTCAGAGGACAGGTAGAAGTCGCTCTCTGGCCGGTGCTCTGGCCGCTCCTCTTCCTCCTCACTCTCGCTGGAAGTCTCGCTGGAAAGTTCTGCGAGGGTTGCTTTTGATGACGTCTTCCTGAAAGAGCAACAATCCCTCAGCCTGCAGGTAACGCTGTGTATGTACATTATGTAGGTGTGGAACAGAAGAAGCCACAGTGTGACACGGGCGGCGGAATTCAATATGAACTCCTTCCTGGAGTTGGAATGAACAAAGCACCTGGTCCTCCCACCTATTAATGATTTTGAAATTTCAGCTTCAACTTTGAACTTCCGCACAACATAAGCAGCAGGGAAATGCAGATTTGTGTCGCAGGAGGACTGCAGCTGTCATCATATTCAGTGCAAAGGATCTTTTTATCTGAAGCATACATGCAACCGTATCGCAGGTGGCTTTTCAAAGTTGCTTTTATCACGAAAACTGGGCCCTGCAGAGGAATAAAGTTTGGTGCACGTTCAAATGGGACGCCTGAGAGTCAGTTCCCATGTATATATTAATAGCATTTCCAGTAGAGAACATTATCAGGGAGAGTAAGCTGATATAAGTGTTTTCCAGGGTTCAGGACGACAAACAGAAGGTCCGGCATCCTGACTTCTGAGAGGCGATCAGTGTGAACAGCTTCCAGTGGCTAATACATTACAGATGTTCAAAAGTAATCCTTTACCTGCCTCAGAATGGAATACATGACCCTTGTATTTTACTTCTATTGAAATTAGCTGTAGTGGTAAAAAACTGACGCGATTAAAGACCTGAAGGGCTTTTTACCTCAAGAAGACCAGGACAAAATACTACATTTTCTTCCCTATTGTCATCATTGAATTGAATTCAAAATGGTGAAAACAACAAAACTTGTGAACATATTGTAAGCACCATTCACTATTTCATTGGTTAGCCCTCCAAAAATCTGAGCCCAACTTTAATAAATGGAGAAAAAAATGTAAAAAGAAGGACTAAAAAGAGAACTTGAATCTTTAAAATAGTTTTACATTTTTTCAGCTAGCCTTCGAAGACACCAACTTGGACAGATGTTAGCTTTCTAAAAAAAAGAAACTGCAATAACCTTTTACATTTTTAGGTCTAAAAATGAAGAAATTTAGCTCCGTAATTGAAGCCTTAGTCACACGCACCCGTACAGGGGTTGACCCGTATTGGTGCTGCAGGATTTTGGATTGTCTGGGCCCGAAGAGGGTTGTAGAGAGGAGGGGCTGCATCTTAAAGGAAGCACAGGTGTGTCCTGCAGAATCCTTGAGGCTCGTACCGACACCTCAAGGGATGTCATGAACATGAATCCAACGATAGTCGTGGTAAGTGTATTGTGACGTATTCTTAAGGCAAATGTGGCACGCACAGGGTGTGCACATGGTACATAAGTGTCTGTAGGACCCCGTAGGATACCCACACAAACTACACTCTGATTATCAAGATTTCCTAGTTTCTACTAGTGCACGCTTATCTGTTGAACAGCACTAACAAGCTCCTAGCGCAATCTGCAGGATTTGAGAGGGTTGAAAAATAAAAAGGAAACATTCAACGACACGCCTACATCTCACCTACTTCACCCTAACGTGTTGTTTAGGTCCTCACTACGAAAAATGTGCATGAATATTTCCGCTCTAGGGTCTCCAGCTTAGCTATGTCCTACGTACCTCGCACAAGTTTGCCTATTTTATCCCACAGACAGCCCATATCTAGCCTCACAGCTTTGAACAATTCCATTTGGGGATGTTGTGTTGAACATTTTGTTAGAACTGAACCAGTAATTCCTTCCATGACTGTGTCATGATAGTATAATGAATGCATGTGAAAAAGTATGATCACAGGACTAAAGCAATGCTCCTCCAGTCTGTGTAGACTGGCAGGTTCAAATATGGCTGAAAAACTGCCAAAAAGAGAAGAAACTTTTCAGAAAACCTCAAGTTTGCAGCGGTTTTTGCTGCAAATAAAGTTTGCGCAACTTATATATGATCTGATTTTGCTATCTTGTCGGCCCTCCTTTGGTTAGAGGCAACTTGGGTTGTCTGCAGGTGTGGGCTTACTTTGGTTCCTTTCTCCTTTGCTCCCTAGATTTCATCTGTTTTTCATTAGGAAAAATGATGAAATAACCCTCAAGTTTCTCTGAGCTTTAGCTGTCTGCTTCATGTTATTCCACCTGCAGCTCCTGAAGATAGCAGACTCTAACAGAGGACCGAATTCTTCACTCTCGCTGTGTGTAAAAGCCAGGCAATCCTGTGAAAATAACATGGGGGTTTCTAGACTTGATCTCCTTTGCTGAGCTCCCTCTGAGCTGCTTTTCTGTTTCTCTCTTTTAACGATGTGAGTCATTGTGCTTGTTTCAATTTTGAGAAAAGTAAAAGTAATTTTCTAAAATAATGACTATGCCAGATAAGAGCTTCTATGGCATATTTGTTGTTTTCCTTTTGGCAATTTAGGACACTTTTATCTGGAGCCAGTTTAACAGAGTTTCAATTTCACTGGAGTCAGTAAATGTCTTAACTGAGGTTGGTTACAGTCATCACAGGTGTGTTCCCTTTGGTTTTATTCTCCTTTTTTTGCTGCTTAGATTCTTAATAAAAAATAAATGTATGTTTTTAGAAGAACAATGAGAAAAAAAACATCTTCTCAAAGATTGTAGGAGTGTGAATTCTGAACACTTACTTCGTCAAAGAGGTCAGGCGCACAGGTGACGAAGACACAGAGAGCTCTGCTTTTATTTTGCTCCTGGTCCCTGGCTCCAGCCTTTTCTTCTCCTCTGCAGAGCTCCTTCTGGGCTTCCTCTCCTCTTCTCTGTTATAATGATGTGAAATAAGAGTCAACATGCCTGCTTCCATTTTAAAAATGGTTATTTTTTTAAAATAATCATTATTTAACCAGTCGAGACAAGAGTTTAACTGGCATTTCTGAAGCAATTTGGGAGACTTTAATCTGAAGCCAGCTTCTTCACAAAAAGGGTACACTTGTCAGGCTGTAAGAGCTCAACTCCTACAACTCTTTTGTCAGTCAAGGACCATATGTGGTGGGTCATTCCTGGGTCCTCTTTTCTTTTTCAAACATTTGTATCTGTGATTGGGCTAAGAGTGTTTCCACGCTAAAGTAAATATTAACTCAGATCATTGTGCAATCAGGAGCTTGGTAAACTCTGCAATCATCTTTTCAGAATGTGTGACTGCTGGCAGACTCGCTCAGCAGATGTGGCAAAGGTTTCCGCACCGCTGTCTTCCAGGGAGTCCTGGCCTCTTGAGGTTTCGGTGAGGTTTTCTTTTTTTTGTGATCTTACCCGCCTCCAGCCGACAGGAGGAGATCACTCCACCTCGGCTCAAGCTTTCTGCTGCCGTGAAACTGCGACGCAGACTGCCGAGACCTCTGTGTTGAAGGGGGATATGGTTCCTGTGATTAAGAGGATAGACAGATGCTGAGAGATGAAAAGAAAAAAATTGCTTGGATATAGAAAACATTCACATTATTCAACATATCACAGCAAAAACAGGATCTTAATAAAGTAAAAAGTCCCTTGTTTCAAGAAAAAAAAAAGTCTTATTTGCTGTCTTGCAAGAAATGTGATCTTAGTAATAAAGTTTTTTTTATAGCAAAACAATCTAAATGTGTCTAATTGACTGGAATTTTTTTCTTAGAATAAGAGTTCTCGCTTAATCAATTTTACCCCACTGGCAGATTTTTTTGCCTATCAAAAAATGGGGTAAGAATTTTTGACTTATTTCTAATGGGCTTGTTTTTGCAGTGTTGACTTAAAACAACAAACCCAAGATTTGAAAGGTTTTCCTCATTGAGGCTAAACGGTCTCTTATAGTCATCTCTATTAGGGAATCATTTTGTTTTGGTTTTTTTTTATAAATAAAGCAATGAATAATGTGCTTTCAATGCTCAAGTTCTCCCAGATGATGTAGAAAACCCATTAAATTAAATAAAAGTTTCATCCAAACAAAATACAATTGTTATGATCTCATTTCGTCCAGATCATTTCAAATGGCAGAATTATCTGAATAGGATTTTAATATTGGATTATATTCAAAGATATTTGGAATATATTTAAAAAAAAAAAACTTTTGAGTGTTTTCCTGTGTGTTAGAATCTCTGCTAATTTCCTAATGGGAAACAGATTTATTTAAATTTATTTTATACATTTTAATTTTAAAAATCTGATTTCTTTGGATCTAAAGTATTTTTCACAGTCAGTAGTTCAAATTAAACTCATCCTGACATAAAAATAATGTTTGGAATCAGAACATGCAATTCTACAAGTCTGAAGAAGAAACTTCAAGTAAAGCCAAACTTATTAAGGGCCAGAGTTTGCACTTGGATGCACACAGTACATGTTAGCCAGATAATCTCCAAGGTTGCCTATTGACAAACACAACAGAACCCAGAAGAGATTGCCCATTAATGCCTCAAGTTACCATCAAAGTCAATGAATAAAAGACAAATCAATAAGGATACCTGGCTCTGATTATTTTATTTGTTATTTTTTTACTAAAACAAATGGACTTTTTAACATCGGAGTCGATGGGTAATTGCTCTTTTCTGAAATCAGTCTCTCTTTTGAATAACTGCAACATTTTTTGGGAGTTTGTTTCAAACTTGGTAACAGACATTGATTGTATATGAGAACTGGACTAAGTGACTTCTCCCCCCTTCCTAGAGAGCCTCTAGGAAGGGGGGAGAAGTGACTTAGTCCAGTTCTCCCCCCTTTCCTAGAGAACCTCTGGTTCAAAGGAGCCAAAATCCCATAGACTTCTAAAAAGAAATAAACAGCTATTACTTATCATTCTATTTGTCAGGATAGCCATTCTTGCTCTGCTTCCTTTTCTTTTAAAATTCTTGCTAATCCTAATTTTTTTTTTCCTGATACTTTTTTCTGTATTGCAAGTCATTTAAGATACGAACTGACCAATCAGATGCCTGAAATAAAAGAACATGGTCTTACACCAAACGTTGGAAACTTTCAAGTGTCCCGAGCCCGCTATCAAGTGGTAGGGGTTCAGCAACAAGCTCACTCCTGATTGGCGAGAGGGATTGCCATAGAAATGTTGACTTTGACTGACTCGGAGAAATCACTGCTTACTGACATCTTCTGGCCTCAACATGGCAGCGTGTGTATCGCAAAAAAATTGCAACTGAATTGACTTTATTTTGTTGGAGCCAGAAGTAAACCATTTTCTCTAGATGACGTCACACTCACTCAGTCCAGTTCTCGTATACAGTCAACAGAGTATGAGGACTTGAGAATAACATAACTGATTACTAATTTTGTATAACTCAAATCTTTTCTGTTTTATTGTCTGATAAAAAGTGAAAGCCACAGTAAATACTGCACATAAAAAAACACACAACCTGCATAAAAGCCCAACATTGTGCACAGAGAAACCTTCTCTTCACCAATTGCCTCTGCAATGTTCCTCACTTAAAACATCTTGGCTCCCTGTAAGTGACGCCTTTGTGTCACTGCCTGTCATGTCTGATTATTTTGCTGGAGGTTTTCAAGGACCTATAATAGCAAACTTTACAGCCCGTACACTAATGCCAGCCACATGAATAGTTAGCAGCTATAAGAGTTTTTAATCACTGACACCTGCCTCTGCAGAAACGGCCCAAACTGTCACCGGCTCTGCATTTGTTCAGGGGAAGGGGAAAAGAATTGGGTTGTATTTCACTGCTTGTGTTCCCTCAAAAAGAGCAGAGCCAAGCAGGCACAATCGCTTTTTCCCCGAGACTTGTTATTCATTAAACATGAAGCGACCTGCTGTTGGAAACACTCAGGTGGATTTATTCAGTCTGGCTTCGTCAGAATAACTGGCTCTCTTTAATTCTATTATGCTGTGTGTGGAATCCACAGACAAGGCTCCGCATTTCTTGGCATCTGGCAGTGAAGCCTTTCTCCACAGGTGCTCTTCAGCATTAGAAATGAATGGCTGAAGTACTTTTTAAGCACAAATGACAACTGAGATCGCAGTGCAAAAATGTAAAAAAAATGTTAAAAAACAAAAGGCCTGCTGCTTCGTTGTACTTGAATCAGATTAATTGATTCATTTAGATGGAAAACCAGCAGGGGATGAAACTGAAGTCAGCACCCATAAAGAATCTGTCAGGACTCATGCTGACTGATGGTGACAGCAAGACAGTCGGCTTTAATTTTGGAATGTTGATGCTGAAAACAAATGTGCAAACTGGGGGTTTTGGTCATTTGTAATGCTGCGCATGTGAACGTGCTGGACACCCTCTGATCATGCTGTGATGTCAAACCAAACAGGAGCTCTCTTTCCTCGACACACTGCGGCCCACGCCTCCTTTTGGCGTCCGCTGCACCTTTGATTGAGGCTGTCCGATCTAATGTAACATAAAAAGAAAAGAGACGTGCTTCCTCACATGGGGAATGGGGAGATACGCTTGGAGATTAGGAGTTGTTATCCTTGGCGGTTGGCGTTTTGCGGTTCAGACTCCCTGATTCACAATCAGGAAAGAAAGCTCCAGTGATGCAAGATGGTTTCTGACAGACAACTTTGTTATTGCTGTCTCACACCAAAACTGGAGCGCAGCACGCCCATGCGAATGACTGCAGCTGCTGAACGTGTCGTGCAGATGATGCATTGTGTTATGCGAGTGCTGTCAGGAGCAGTCAGTCAAAGGAATTCAAGAGGTGCAGGTTCGACTGGAAGGATCATTTTTAGCAGAAATCATAAAAGCCTGCTCTTATTCATGCTTCTTTTTTTCAGCCTGTTCAGACTTTCAGTCGTTAATCTTTACTCAGCTCCTATAAAAAAATCCTGACATCATTCAAAGCTGTAATCAAAACTGGCAACATTTTCTGTATGATTTCTTTTTAAGCATTTAAATACGTAGAACTGGAGACACCTTTGTCATAGAAAGTAAGGATTTTCAAATTAAGTCATTTGTTGCAAAAATAATAATTAGAAAATTAACCACAAATGTAACATAGTCCAAATAAAGTGAATTACATTCTGAAGTATTTTACACTAAATCATTTTAAGTGCACTTTTTTGGATTTATGGTACACTATTATCAATAATTGTATTATATTTTCATACATTCTGTTTATATATTTAATTCCTTTAAAACAATAATGATTCAGTTTTTCTTCCTGCAGTTACTAAACACTGTATTGGTTTCTCTTTTTATTTTATAGTTTTTAGTCTGGGAGCCATTGGACTTTGACATGTGATAAATAAAAATTCACAGTTACCATATGACATTAATTTGACCTTCAAATACGGTAGCTTTTGTCTATAATTTTGTTTTTATAATTTAAAAAATTAAGTGCGTTAAGTTGCAAAAAAACATTGCAATTTACTCATTAATCTAGGGGTGGATTGTATCATTAATTATCATTTTAAGGAATTTAGAAAATAACTCCCCATTTTTAAACTAAATTGCTGTTTAAAAGACACTTTTGGTCCTTGTAACTCACAATCTCAGAGATGATTCAGATACTAAGCTGCTTATTTTGTCGTAATCACACCAATACGCTGCATGTTCCATGATCAGGGACTCTTTTTTGTCTGTCACAGCTTTTGTAAGATAGTCGTGGAATTTAAACATATATGATCACTTGTGATCATCCAATCCACTCTGACTCTTTTTTGCTGCAGACATGATGCTATTCCCTGCAGAAAGGCATAATTACACGTTTAAAAATGGAATCATTCATTTCAGTTGCATTCAAAACATTTGTTTCAGTAAAAATAGATCCTGATGTTTCACTATTTGATAATGTGTTCCTGCAGCTGTTTTTGCTCTAGAAGATATTGCATTAATAATGTAACTTTGGTGCTAATGTTAGATTGGCAGCGCAAGGAATTGTGGGATACCATTCCCTTTGCCTGTCAGGACGGATTTGGGTTTTAAGTGTGGGTTACTGTGTTTTACTGAGTTATTTTGTCCTTTTACGTTTAATTCTTTCCTCACCATGAGTGAGAGGGAGGAGGGAGGGAGAGGATGATGAGATTATTTAGCACTAATTGTGCTGCTTTGTGTTATAAGAACTAAAGTTAAAATTAGAGTAATTATAACTGAATAAAAGTTTCATTTTGCAAATCCTAATTAAATTATTCATTTTAATGTTATAAAAATAAGAATATTTGCAGCCTCAAATGTAGACATTTGAGAGTTCAAGAAGTACAATAAATTAAGATGGAAAAACATTTAATTGAATTGGAGTAATATGACATTTAGTTAGATAAATGTGTGAATTTGAGTTGTATAAACAATAATTGAGTTGGATAGACATAAGAAATTACGTTGAATAAATTTAAATGAATTACTTGTCACCAATTGAATTAATTAATTAAAGTTTGATAAGTATATATATACAAATATGCGTCACAGTGTAATTTAAAATAAGATTAGAAACTCATGCGTTTATTTTGTCTTTTCTTTTTCTCCAAGCAGAAATGCACATATCCACTTTACTTTGAACAATATCACCTTCTTTAAAACTTTTTTTTTTTTTCTTAAGCTGCCTCACTTGTATACTTTCACTACCAGCTGGAAACTGCATGTGGCCTTCTTCTCTCCTGCTGAGGCTGTTGAGGTGTACAACATGAAGCACTGCTGATATTGTGATGATGCCTCATTTTTAACAAATATGAGCACATCTGTGAAACAAAATATATATTCCTGAATTATTATGTCGTCAAATTACCGCAGCAGGAAACAGCACTACTGAGAAAATCACACATATTTTTGCGTCTGGAAACATTTGTGTTTGTGTGTGTGTGTGTGTGTGTGTGAGTGTGTGTGCGTGCAAGCGTGTGTGTGTGCCCCGCTCCACTGCTGGGATTTGTAGGAGGTAGATTCAGAAATGTTTCAACACGGTGACAACCAGATACTAGCTCACTAGGGTTCAGGAGCTCAGACACTGATTACACAACCCTAACTGTTTACAAGAATGAGACGGTGAGAGTTCTAGGTAGAGAAAAAGGGTTGGACGCCCACTCCCGCTCAGTTTGAGAGCTATGGCTGAGTAACAAAAACTCAAGTAATGGCACCTGGTTGTATTTTTAACTTACCTCTCTGACCACATTTAATGCGAAATATGAAGACCTTCTCTTCATGAGAGTCACCAGATCTGGATACATTTCACTTGTTCGAATGCAGCCACCATCCTCTTCTGGATTCCCGCCCTGTGAAGATATTAAAACGGCTTCATTAGATTGAAAAAAAGCAATTCTAGTGTGAAGGACATGAAAGATAATGAAAGACAATAGATATTTAATGTTTCATTTCCATTACCTATACATTATTGTATTTTTCTCACTACAGAGCACACTGGATTATAAAGCGCACCGTCAATGAATGGTCTATTTTTCAACTTGTGTCGTCTATAAGGCGCACTGAACTACAAAGCACATTAAGCAAGACAAAAGAGTAGAGGATAAGTCCGCCAGTCAGACAGACTTCAGTAACTGTGTTCACAGTAACTTTAGTACACATTTGTGACACGCTACATGCTAGTGTGTAAAACAGACGTTACTGTGACTATGCTAATTCTCAAACTTGTTAGTATCACGTAAGAAAAACACAGTAACACTGCTAGATACTACCGTAGCCATGTTAGCATGTTCACACTGACACCCAACAAAACATTTTGACAGAATGCCATGTACCTCTAAAAATCACTTTGACATCAGTAAGCACAGACACAGAGTCAATCCATAGATAAAGTGCTCTGGATTATAATGCACATTGTTGTTGTTGTTTTTTAAATAGGGCTTTTACAGTGTGAGAAATACAGTAAACTGGACTGGACTGGACTGGACTGGACTGGACTGGACTAGACTAGACTAGACTAGACTAGACTAGACTAGACTAGACTAGAATGAATTGGATTGGATTGGATTGGATTGGATTACAGTACAGTAATTAACTTTATTGCCACAGGATACATAAACATCATAGACACAAGTGGAATACAACAGCTACTCTATTAAGAC
The DNA here is from genome assembly GCF_053564925.1 of Oryzias latipes. Classification (NCBI taxonomy): domain Eukaryota; kingdom Metazoa; phylum Chordata; class Actinopteri; order Beloniformes; family Adrianichthyidae; genus Oryzias; species Oryzias latipes. Next base: position 11,768,450 of record NC_136256.1, on the reverse strand, counting down.
TGTCACATTGCTCGGTTCTTTTTGCAAACACATTTAGATGTGTTCTTCCAGTGAGTTTCCATGTTGATCCCAATTTTTCATATGATACAATTTTAACTTACCTCTAAAGTTGTTCAAATATGTAGTAGCATGGCAATACAATATTGCAATTCCTGGAAGTCCTTCAACTATCCCAGCAGTTTCTTATAAGTTCAACCTGTTCTAGCAGTAGCTAGTGAGGAATTGCAGAAAATGCATTGCTGTAGAAAAGTTTTTGTTTTAAAACCGCCCAATTTATTCCAATGAGAGAATATTGGGTTTTCCCATATTACCATCAGAAGTTCAGATGCTATCCGATTTTTTGATAGTGAAATAATTTATTGGGTGTTCAAAACTGAGATTTTTAAAGCATAAATTTAGTTAAAAAAAATGATGAAATTGCAAAAATATCTCTTATTAAAAAGCTAAATATGTTTTTAAAAAAAAGCAGATGGAAGTTGAAATGACTCTTTATGTATTCCTACCTCTTTCCCCCACTAAGCTTTGTGCTGGTCAGATCATCTGACATGGACTTTTTGCATGTTAAAGCCTTAAATAAACTATTTTATTCCTAAAGCTATAAATTCAGTTTAGCAGGAAGGTGTGTTGTGAGCAAAGCTAATAGCCATACATATTTTTCCACAATATTTGCAATAACCCGCACTCTTTCGCCCTCAGATGTCACTTTAGCTTAAGTGATCTTGACCATACTAGTTCTTTTATTTTGTGAAATAAATGTAATTTGTGTCTTATTTTGAAGGTCGACGGTGCAAGTTTAAGTGTAGCATAATCCCAGAAATGTTTTTTCAGGAATTTTATTTCTAAAGATTTTCTTTTCTCTCTTTTTTTTTGTTTTTTGTAGGGGTTGACAAAAGATGGAAAACACAGCTCCAGACCGGATGAGTTACTTTCCCCTCATGTTACCGCCCCTGTAAAACAGTAATGTTATACAGTCATGGTGAAAGTTTTGTGTCCTGTAAATCAATGTGAGTGGGGCTCATTAAGAAGTATCTTGACTCAGTCCTTTAAATCAATCTATTTAGGCTGAGTAGCTGAGTAAACAATACTCACACTTTGCTTCCGATTTATACAGAAACAAACAGCTGTTTCTGTAATGCTAGAACCTTTCATTTGAAGAACAGCAACTTTGGCTTTCATGAGAATCCCTGATCAGCAAACTCCAGTATGGAAGCTCCAGTGCAGTGATCTCTAATGAATGGGGAGGTTCTCTGGTTAGTATGTGTGGTTGTGTGACTGATTAGTTGTGGAGTGACTTGGATAAAGAAAAACCATAACGGAAAATTGAAAAATGCATCTGTATTTTTCTACTCACTGGTATCAAAGTGGGATTATAGGAGTAAGATTATATATATTTGCTTCTTTCCACTCCCTGTCAAGCAATTAATCAAACTCTGTTGGACAATCGTTATTTTGATAGGATCAATGGTTGTGTCCAAATTGCGTTCCTTGGGCTGCATTTGAAGGCTGCTTACGTCGCAGCACTGAGAAGAGTGCTGTCCAAATAAAGATCAAATAAGCCAGAAAAATTTTGAGCTCCATGCCTGATTCACGACTCTTTTCTGTTCGGGAATCACGGTTCTAGGCGATAGGGCATTCACCAATGTAAACGCTGGAATTATCTACAGGCTAGACTTGTCCAAATTCACAGCCGTAAACATACGCCGAAATTGGACACATCCAATTTCGAGTGCTGTGTACAGTATATAAGTAAAAATGATGTATATTTTATCAATAGAAGTAATTATAATAAAAAAAATCATTTGTGTTCATTAACTTCTAATCAATTTATATTTCATATTTCGTATATTTTGGAATATACATTCCATTTTTTGTACAGCTTAGCCGGCGGTAAGGCTTACGTGATTTAAAAAAAAAATAGAAACAACCACTAGAGGGCACTGTAGTTGTATGTATCAGTTTTTGCTACTAACAGCAATGCAGAAGAAGAAGCGCTGCTCAGTCTTATGCCGGGCTCCACAGCATTGCTTTAGGCGACAGAAAGGAGGGAGAATTCAACAGATTAAGTGATCTGAAGTGAATATATGAATAATTGTTCATATGTTGCTTTAATATACTAGATTCATTCAGTGTTTCATGAAGCTAAATAAGCATCAATGTGCTATAGCAGTATATTAAATATATGTGTCTAAGCACATTTCTCCAAACAGTGCAATTTATATATGCTTTTTTTCATTTTTATACATTTTGTAGCGTCTGCCAATCCAGAGTGACTTATAGTCTGAAAAGTATGGCTATCCTTTTTTTTGTTCATTTTTTCTTTTTTTAATTGCTTGAAATCATTCAATAAACCAGTGAACCAAAGTGTGGACTCTTTTTTATAAATGTTTATTAATGGAATAAAAACTACTAAATATATACCTTCTTGTTAAACGTAAGTCACAAACTGGCGCCAAACATCAACCTAAAATATGTACATTTCTAAGCCTTGACCTTCTAGACTGAATTGGTACATTTAAAGAATTGTCTGCAATTTTCTAACGTAGACAAATCCTATAAATAAAATAAAAACATTACTTTGACTTATGTTGAAGCAGATATGGTGAAAGCTATGTTTTTCTGTGTAGTCTTACCCCATTTAGGAAAACTCCAGCAGTGCAGCAGGTGACATTGAGGCTCCCTGTGTCCACAGACTCAATAACAACGTAACAAATCTCCCCCTGCGCTTGTCTCCATGGGGGAGCTCGACAACCATTCCAAAACTCAAAATCTAAAACCAAAGAAAAAGCCAATTAGTTCAAACAAGTTGGAACGTAAAACTTAAATACATTTATGATCTGTATGAGCAGTGTGAAGCCTACGGAAACCAGAGCAGGGAAAGGAGGGATCAACCCACATCAAATGTGTCAAACAGAGATAAACCAAATTCTTCAGAGAACGGGGCTGGGACTTAAGTCCAGATTTGCACTGCAGCCCCCTGTCCTTCCAGTTCCATTCCAGTTATCTTTTCATCTATTTTCAAAGCGTTCACAGTGACATTTAATTAGATTCTGCTGTTTTAGCCGAAATAAAAAATAAAAACCTATGTTGTTTTCTAGGACATAGTTTCTGCAGAGCGGCAGGAGTTCATTAGAAATTCGCCTCTGAGTTGAGCGCGGGAATGTTGGCGTGGAGCAACTCCACCCCTACTTTTCCTTCTCCGTTGCTGCTCTCTGTTAACCCTTGGAGGCACTTTAACGTTGGGAGTTGGGTCATCTGGACCCCACTAGACAGTGCACTGAACTGCTTTTCTTCAATGATTTGTAAACTTCACTGTGTCCATTGATTACATGAAATCTTTCCACCTTTATCCACCTTTGTCATGGTAGGAAGAACACGTCAATATAAGGATGGGCTCCTCTGGACTCCACAAGATAGCACAAGGGTAAACACTCTCTCTCACTCTCTCTCCTTGCATTCCCAACCTAACATTCGCGGAGCAACAATAATGACGACCAATATCAGAGCTGTACAGTTTTGATCCAGATTCCCGCTCAGACGTGGAACATGGAACTATTTGTATACAAATGGATGCATCCGAATAGAGCGGAGCAGGAAGTTTGTGGCCTGCCCAGCGTATTTTCCACATAAGAAATACAATCTTTTTCAAACTGAATTTTTTGTCTGCTCCTGATTCACAACTATTTAAATATATATATATATATATATATATATATATATATATATATATATATATATATATATAGTTGTGAATCAGGAGCAGACAAAAAAATTCAGTTTGAAAAAGATTGTATTTATATATATATATTTATTTATATATATATATATATCAGAAAAATGCCGCAGGAACATGTTAAAAACACCAAAAACACAATCCATCATCTTTTAGAGCTGCTGGGATGAGCATTATTGCAAAAGGTGTCCTTTCAACTGGAGGAAGTGAAGGATGGTGAACCGTATTCATTTTTAACTGCATGCTTTTTTAGGGCCTAAAAAATGCACTGCAATGAGAAAAACAAGGCCTGTGTGGACTGAATGTGACAAAAACCAATGACTTCCATGCCTTGTTGTTTTGGATGTTTTGGTGTAAAAGGCAATCATAGATATACTGTAATTCAGACCTGATGTGTATCGGACTGACTTCAGCAGCCTGTCGTCCCCCTCACTGCAGAACTGCAAAAAGTCCATCTCAACCTTCATAAAGTCTGGGTCGTACTGGGCACTTCAGCAGAAAGACAAAAAGGCAAGCATTAGAGACTCTGATTTCAATGATGGGCAGCAAAATAAACGGCTGCCCACTCACTCGGAGAAGTCTCTGAGAAGCTTCCTCAGGATCCGTGTGTCTGTATTCTGCAGCAGGGCGACCAGTCTGGCTTTGATTTCTGAGGCTTCATCCTTCACGTCCTCTTTGAGGCTTTCAACATCGGCATAGGCTCCATCTTCAAGCAGCTGGGAGGCGATTCTGGGACCCAAAATTTTAACCAGGAAGTCCCTGTTTCCTGAAGGGAAAGAGCATCTACATTTTATTGGATCACATCCAGACAACCTTCCTTACAGAGCTTTTTTCTGCTAAATGTGTTTTCCAAATAGCCACTGTAATTATGTCTGCATCTTTCAGTGCCTTAACTCGAAAAAAATTAAGTGAGTGAGTTTCAGAGGTGTGAGCTATTTACAGTCACCTTCCAGACACGCTTGAACTTCTTCCAGTTTCTTATCTTCCGCTGCTTGAATTAGCATGGAAAGCTGGCCGAGGCTACGAACGCGAACAGTGGAGGGAGTGAGCAGCGGCGGCGGCGGCGCCTCCCTGCTGTCCGTCTCGTGAGACCGTGCAGTAGAGTCACTGAGTGCAAATAAAACATGAGACATTCAGTGTCTCTGTCGAGGTCATGTCAACGTGCATCTTATGATGAGCTAAAAGAAAGAAAGAAAAAAATAAAAGGAGTTTTTTTGCTGCACTGTTCAGCCAGCTGATAAGACCAACCGGATGTGGTAGTCTGATTTGAGATCAGATGTCACCACGGTGGTGCTCCACTGCAGCGGGGCCTCAAAGGTGAAGTCGGCCTCCTGTGGGTGCTGGGAGCCGATCTGCTCCACGAAGGTCAGGATTTCCTTCAGCAAGGCCTCGTTTGTCGGCGAGGACTTAAGTTTGCTGGCGTCTGGACTGAAGGTGGTCCACTGAGCGGCTTTGGACAGAGACACCCCCATAACTTCAAGAGGGAGATTCTAAAACAGAGAAGTTGAGGGTGAATGGGATCACTTGGGGTCTCAGTGTTTAATCACAAAGACGAGGAGGAGAGCGTTGACAGAAAAAAACTGTAAATCCTTTCCCTTTTAGCTTTTCTGCTCCTTGTCTTTTGCCTCTCGGCTGAACAGCATAGCTGCTCTCACTACAGTTTTCCACACCTTTCCTTTCATTTGAGCTCAAACTTTTTTTTATCACACCAGCTGTTTTATCTCTTCTCCCTGTAACCTCACTCTTCCCCTGATCCCTCTGAGTCACACACAACAGAAAAAAACTACAAATGAAGTAAAAACATAAATAAATAAATAAAAACATGACCTAATCACCGCATCAAAATTATACAATTGAAACAAAGTTCTCATTTTAGATTTTACATGCATGGATGGGCGGCTGTTGGCATGGACAATTTGCATGGCAACAGACAACCAGGCACTGCACATCACCTGTTGTCAGACTGCCTAAACCAAGAAGAGGTTGCAATTTTCATGGATTGTTATCCTTAGTCTAAAAAACATGCTCTTCTCTAAAAGTACTAAGTAAAGGAGTTGCAACATAATTATGTTGACAATGACATTAAGTACCTCAGATATACATCATTAATTTTTACTCTGAGTAGTTTTTTGAAAGAAAGATTGCACTTAATTCTTTTAGTAGTTAAATATTTTATGCCCTTGTTCATCTGCCTTGTTATTGCTCTTTACACTTTAGATTGGGATATATGTCTTGATCCATGTATTAAAAAGGGACCCTTTTCACATGTTTACAAAAAAACATGTTTATATTTGTTCTGTTTTAATTTTATAAAATATCTAATTTATCTCTTGACATAAAAAAAAAGTGCCATTCATAAAGTTATACGATGAGACAAATTACTATTTTATATTATTTAATTATTATTTTTCTACTATTGAAAGAAAAATAACACTAATTTAATAATAATTTCTGGAATTAAGGTTTGAATAAAAATGCTAACACAAAATGCCTGTTTTACTTTTTTGTAATAGACAATAGAAGCAAAGTTTAAGTAAAAAAAATTAAATACAATTATAATTTAAAAAAAAAGTTTATAAAAAATGCTATTACTTATTACATTATTGATTTTGTTGGAAGTTTGTTTAATACATAAAAATAAACAACTTGCTAACATTTCAGAAACACGCCACAAACAATAAACAAATAAGGCTGTATTGTGTTGAAACAATAGAAAAATAGCGACATTTTTTGAGAAAAATAATCAATACATTTTTTTGACTATTTTCAAAGCATATTCTGGAAAAAGCGTTTGTCAAGAAAGAAAACTTCCGCTTCTTTTGACAATTTGACAACTAATGTTACTAAAGTTCGACGACAGACAAAACTTACTTTGAAATACGTAGCTTACGCCGACGAAGTTACTGTTTTTGTGAAGTAATTCTTCATAAATTCTCGCATAAATTTTCTGTTTTTCCAAATGTAAAAACCTTTGACTCACCCGAGACCCCGGTCCGTTGCTAGGATACCACCACACACGACGGAAAGCATGATGGATCAAAAAGTACCGCATGATTTCTAACGCGGAAGCCCAACACAGACGGCCTAATGCTGTGTATTACAACTTTCCTTTCCTTCAATAGAAACATAACAGTGACAGTCGTAAAGCTGTTTGACAAACTAAATAACAAAGTAAATTCTATAGCTTTGTGTCTCACACAATTAGACTTACAAATGTTAAATTAATCCCAAAAATCTTATCCTTTACTAAAACCTCCACAGCTACTCATTTTATTTTAAGGTTTGCTTCTTCTCCACTCTTCACAAAAAATATTATATTTGGGTGTTTTATAAGTAGTTTATATTAAAAGGGATACAGTATCCATGAAGCTTACTTTTTACATACTATTGTAAACTTAAAATGTTGCAATTTAATTTGTCAATCTTCTTTATTTCAAACACAAATTAAAATACACAAAAGTTTAAAATAGACAAAACAAGACAGTGTGCTTGAAAAGGAGTGGGTAAAAGAGAAATCTTGTACAAACCCACCCCTTTTTTACAACACCTGATGATCTGCGTATTTCTATTTACAGTTTGTACATATTATACATTCACATTACATTCTGCATATCAACAATGCAGAATCACATGACCGCAACTCAATGCATTGAGGTCTGTAGACATGGTCAAGACAATGTGCTGCAGTTCAAACCAAGCTTCAGAACAGAGAGGAAAGGTGAATGAAGTGAGATCTGGGTAAGACACGTTAAAGCCATAGTTTATCCTGCTTTGTATAGCCCAGACATATCTCAGAGACTGCTGATCTACTGTGATTTTCACCCACAACCATCTCTAAGGTTTACAGAGAATGTTCCAAAAAAGAGAAAATATCCTGTGAGCAAGAGTTCTGTGGGCAGAAATCCCTTGTTGATAACAGAGGTCAGAGGAGAATAGCCAGACTGGTTCCAGCTGATGGAAAGACAACAGTAACTCAAATAACCACTGTTTACAACCAAAGTCTGCATAAGAACATCTCTGAACGCACAACACATCCAACCATGAGGCAGATGGGCTGCAGCAGCAGAAGACCACACTGGGTACCACTAAAGTCAGCTAAAAAACAGGAAACTGAGGCTACAATTCACACAGACTCACTGACGATTGGAAAAACCTTGTCTAGTCTGATGAGTCTCCATTTCTGCTGCAATATTCCGATGGTAGAATCAGAATTTGGTGTCAACAATAACAAAGCATGGATCCATCCTGCCTTGTATCAACAGTTCCGGCTGGTGGTGGTTGGTGTAATGGTGTAGGGGACATTTTCTTGGCACAGTTTGAGCCTCTCAGTACCAATTGAGCATGGTTACAACGCCGCAGCCTGCCTGAGTATTGTTGCTGACCGTGTCCATCCCTTTATGACTACAGCTACCATCTTCTGATGACTACTTCCAGTAGGATAAGGTGCCATGTCATAAAGCTGGAATCATCTTAGACTGGTTCCTTGAACATGACAATGAGGTCACTGGACTCAAACGGCCTCCATAGTCACCAGATCTCAACCCAATAGATCACCTTTGGGATGTGGTGGAACGGGAGGCATTGGATGTGCAGCCAACAAATCCGCTGCAATTGCAATGATGCTATCATGTCAATATGAACCAAACTCTCTGAGGAATGTTTCCAGTACCTTGTTGAACCGATGCCACCAAGGATTAAGGCAAAAGGGGGTCCAATCCAGTACTAGCAAGATGTATTAAGTGTGTGATACATCAGTAAATACGCAAACTATTTGGCCTATTTAAAGTTTTGAAGCATTCAGCTAAATGTTAGCTAGCCAAACTAAATTTCCAGTTATTATATGGAAGCAAAGGTCGCTGCACATCCGTCTAAGTCTGGAAAAATATTGATTTTTTTCAACAGCGGAAAAAATTAAATTGTTTCAGAAAGAATGTCTTATATCTGGATATAATAAACTGCAGGCCAGCTCCTGCAAACAGTTTTTAGTGCCAAAACTGGAGCTCTGCATCTGTCTGTGTATGTAAAATTTGGGATTTTAAAAGTCAGATTTAGTTTTTTTTAATACAGAGATCACAGTTAAAGCTTCTGAAACATGGTTTCACTTTGTTTTCCTCCAAACTGCTGCTGAAGTTTCTTTAAAACACACTTCCTAGTGCCGCCAAATCTCCTTTTCAGAGATCTGTACCTGAATAAAGTGGACCAGGTGGAACTACTTTGTTTCCTAAATTGTTAAGAAATAAGTTGGATTACGCTTGCATGTAAATCAATCGCCAGTGATTCCCCTTGGGGAGGGAGTAGGGGGAGAAGCAGTAGCTCTTTTCCAGTATCAAGACAGATCATTTTCTATGTTGTTGTTGTTGCAGAGCTGAATTTATGAGCTTTCCCTACTCTCCAGGTTTTTTATTTGGAATGATAGGTAGGAGAGCGGTCTCAGTTAAGAAGCCCTGAGTGCACAAAACATGGGGCTTGAATTAAAGGGTTGGATTAAAGGCAAAAGAGGTCAGACGCAGCACAAGGTCTGATGTAAAAAGCAGTCCAAAAAGGAAGGAAAAAGTGAAGATGGATGGAATAGTGAGAGAAAACAGAGCAAAAAAAAGCAGGATAAACTATGGCTTTAACGTGTCTTACCCAGGTCTCATTAGCCGACCTAATTGCTGTTTGTTAAAGGAGACTAAAGGAAATGATCCTCCTGGTCTGGATCTTTTACAAAGTAAAACAAATATGCAACATGCTCCAAAGCACCTGTACTCCTTTAGATGTGCTATGACTCCAACCTAAGCCAGAATAACAAACACCACCCCTCCTCGTGCTGTTGCTCTACTGCATCAAACAGCCTCTGATTGAACGGCGCGGAAACGGTCCGAACATCATGATTGCATCCGTTCACAGTGTCCAACAGCCCATTAACGCTCAGATCAAAAACACACAAAGCAATGGGTGAGTAAAATGAGTGATGATGAGGAGCTGGAGCAGACTACTGCTTTGGTTCAAAGCTGGAGAGAGCCACTGTTGTTTGGAAATTTTTTGTTCTGGACGTGAGTTTAGACATTTTCATAGGATCCATGTCTGAGCGGCTCAGACCTCCACTTTTAAAGTGGGAAAAAAGGTCAACAGCGGTCTTTGTGAGCTCTACGAGATGGTGGAGTGGATGGGGCAAGGGGCACCAGGAACAGGACCCCCCCACACACACACACTTCCCCCCAAATTTTAGAGTCAATATTATTATTGACAAAGATTGAGAAATGAACAATACAACTTTGGTTAAGCATTACAACAATTACAAAAGCAATATTTTGAATAGCATATCAGCTTTTAATATTAAAAACAGTTCTAAATATGTCTGTTTGATCCTTTTGGAATAGCCTTCAACTCTGCTGTTCTTTGCTCCCATCCGTACAAAACGTTCTAGCTCCACCACTGGCGAGAAGTGTCTCGTCCATCAACAGGTTTCTAAAATAGCTGCAAACTGTTGACCACACCCTCCTCCCTCTTCACAATGGCTCCGGAGGGTCACTTGTCACTAGCCCCCTCCTCTGTAAACCATCATCTTTTCAGGCGAGGAGAAAAGGGGCTAAAATGGTTTCATTTCTGAGAATTCGGATCAACTTTAGATGTTTCTCAGAGTTCAGGTCATTACATTTTCAGGCTTCCTCCCTGAAAAACAAGAATAGCAAAAAGGCATTATCAACCTGAATAAAACACTTTTTGACCCTGCCATTCTGTGGCGAATAAGATTCTTCCTCAAAAGCAAAACAGGATGCCTTTGCTATCCATTTAGCACAGGAAACTCAACTTTAACTTCATGCAGAAACTTTTTGCAGCAAGATTCAGTTTTTCCCATTTTAACTTAAGACATAAAACTGAAAAAAGAATCTTTCTTTCCACAAATATTTTCCATCAGTTCCGCAGGAGATTCAAAACATTTTAGAAAAACCTCCACAGACAACATAAAACAAACAACGTAGTGTATATAATCTGTCCATCTTCTTGCCATTAAATTAAAAAATTGGTGACAATGCTTTGACATGAAATGGTCAGTATTTACATAAAAAAATAAAATAAAAGGAGAGATACACGGAAAGGAAATACACATGACATTAATATGATGTGTAGGATTTTTTTTGATGCACTTTAGGCCCTTTTTGTTAGTTGAACACTGAACTATTTGTCTGCTAGAGGATGCATCAGAATGGAGTGGAGCAGGGAGCTTGTGGCTCGCAGACTGTAGCACCTACTTCACAGCTGCAGGTTTTTCAAACGGCATTTTATCGTCTGCTCCCAATTCACAACCAATTGATCAAAGGAATACGCATAAATGCAATTTTATTTTGTTATTTTATAAATACAGTATATGTCCTCCATCATGAGAATAATGCCACAAGAATATCATTTTGATTGGAGTGGGTCACAAGTCACGTTTAAATTTATTTATGATTTGTGTTCCTTTGATTTATTATCTGCATCCAGCAGTGATTCACACCATGTCAAAGCCCAGATCAATACAAAAAGATTTTTCATCATCCGATAACTAAAAATCTTATAAATATGCTTTAAAAATCTCTAACCTCTTATTTAAAGGTCATCATCTTTAATTTACATCAAAATGCTTTTCGGACAACAGACAACACCAAGAAATGACACAAGGTGGAAGACTGAGGAGCAGTAGAGGGGGTGGTTCCATGTGTGGACCCAAACAGATCACAGACTTTGGGTTTCATGCTACTAATTACAGAAATTAATATCTGCTAAAGATGAAATTAGTATTTAATTTCTTGCTTTCCTGGCCAGCATTGTTAAAGCGATCCCACATGCTTTGCGTAAATGCAGAACGCCGATGAGCTCAGCGAGTCTGCAATCCGCTACCATATACACGGCAGAGCATTTGATACCTCTTTTGGCCAACAGCAAGCTTTCTTTGGGACGGAGTTTTCTTGTGAGATTTTCCACTAATTGGTCAAATATGAACTATTTCAGGCTATGGCGGGCCTTTTTTTTTCTTTCCAAAGAAGCACTTTGCAGCAGAGTTCATAGGAGTGTGTTTGTGTGTTTAACAGAATCCCAGCTCTTATTGTTAGGGCTACGTCTGCCTCACACTCATCACAAGGCCAGAAACAGAAAAACAGAACTTCCATCAGATCAGGCCAAATTCCAGTAATTAAATGGAATATTGTGTCTGAAGTGATAAAATCCAAACGAACACACTAATGTAACTAATAAAATGAGTTCTTTTTCTTTTTGACGGACTGTGAGGTTAACCAGTCAGTGACTCCTTTGGATAAATAACCGGTAGTTAAAAACGATGGTTTTTAAGCTTTGCTGTTATAAAAACACCTGCTGGTTCTTGATCAGTCTCAAGAAGTTTACGGCTGTTGGACTAAGAAATATTTTGTGGCAGAGAAGGGAAGGGCATATGGAAGCATAATGATAATGTCAGAAATTGTGTGTTCTGTGCAAGACAGAATTCCAAAAAAGAAGGAATTATTTTCTAATAAAGTCGGATCACGTGAAAGCCACAGACACCTCAACTGAAAAACTCAACTCACCTTTTCATTGTCATACGTTGGTCAAATATGCCGAAATGCCACTGTGCGGTGACCTAAATATATGTTTATCTTAAATTCGACAGCTAATTGGGAAGCGGCAGTCACATTTTTACACGCCACGCAGTGGACGTAGAGGTTTTAAGAGGCTTTATGACATTGGTCAGTGGCAGCCCAGGCACATTTTAGGGTAAGGCGGTGGACGTGCAGTGACAGGCGGGTGGCAGGAAGACAGCGGCGCAACAATAGAGTGAAAGGAGGATGTACAAGAGCCCAAAAACTCTCAGATGATCAGCTGAGAGCTGAGACCATGCTGCCGTCCCACTGCCACGTCTAATTGTCAGAAATACTATGGTAGCAGCGTGGCTACTTGACAAGGACTGGTGAAATAGCCTGGTGAGATAGGCGGGAAGTCCGGTGATGAACGGATGACAATCTGGCGATTACAGCCACTGTGGGTCCTGCATATAGTATAAGTGGGGAGATGGCATTGATGCTGCAGTAATGCTCTTCATCCGATGAAGACTCCTGCTGTGGTTGGACCGCTTGGACCATTGTTTTCTTGGGTGCTGGGGCATTGCTGGGTTTCTTGGGAGGCAAGTTGTCTAAATTTGTAAAGTGACAAGATAATATTGTGTGCCTTAAAACCTGGGTTGTGAATGACCAGTATCAGAATGACCTGCTTTCTATGTACCCAGAGACATTTACACATTGGCTTGCGAAACGGCTGCCACCGCCCCGTGGCTGCCCAGCTGTGGCCCGATTTTGTAATGATGTCATCCTGACTGAATGACGCCTGACTGCTGCAGCCTAAAATTTTCAAAAAATTGGACGGCGGCATGGAGATTTTGCAAATGCCTCCCCATTGCACGGTGGGAGTTGTATTTTTGACGTAGCATAATACCTGAACAAAGATCACAAGTTGGTGGCCATTACTGTAACAGCCATTGGCTATGTCTGAATTCCCTCCCTACTCCCTAACTACTAAAAAACTATATAGTCAGGGACCATCTAGTACTTTTGATTCAAGTGAAATTAAGTAAATTCAGACCCCATTTTTTTCTAGATGCAGATGCCGCTATTGTTAGGTACCAGCAGGGGCCAGGGCGGCCGATATTGTTTTTTGATTCACTTCCTGTTTTAGTTTGACACTTCCGGTTCTGGTCACTAGTTACACTCGTTGTCTTTACCTCATTGATTGTTTTCACCTGTTTCCACTTTAGTCACTGTATATATTCTTTGTCAACCCAGTCATGGTCACAGGTTCGTTTGTTTGTTCTCTCACGACAATAGTCGATTAAATTCGAGTTATACGTATCCGCTGGCGTCCTGCATTTGTGTCCACCACCCGACCCTGACATTACGATCCTGTCAACAATGGACACAGCGGGCGCTGATCATTCTGGAGCTGATGCCGGTAACCAGGAGCGGATCATCCAGCTCCAAGCAGAACAGCTTGATTACCTGCGTCGAGGGATGCTGGAGATGGCCGGTCGCCAGGAGCAACAGTTAACCGCGCTCCACAAACGCCTGGACCTCCTGGCCACGCAGGTTCAGCCGTCTTCTTCATCTCACACGCCTCATCCTTCCTCCTCCTTCTCGCCGGCTGCTGTGGCTCCTTTTCAGACTTCTCCGGCTCCTGTGGTGCAGCTGGCCCGGCCAGAGAGGTTCTCCGGTGACTCTGGGGACTGCAGGGCGTTCATCACGCAGTGTGAGCTGCACTTCGAACTACACGCCGCAGCGTTCCCTACGGAGCGGTCCAAGGTGGCCTTCATGATATCGCACCTCACGGACAGAGCTGGAGCATGGGCCACAGCAGAGTGGCAACGTGGAGCCACGACCTGCGCATCTCTTCCTGCCTTCCTGGAGGCGTTCACCCAGGTCTTCCAGCACACAAAGCCTGGGAGGGAGGCAGCCCGGGCACTTATGCGGCTGCGACAGGGGCCTCGGCGGGTGGCTGATTACGCCATAGAGTTCCGGACTCTCGGTTCAGAGAGCGATTGGAACCCCGCTGCGCTGACGGACGCTTTCCTGGAGGGTCTTTCCGAGGAGATGAAGGACCATCTCGCGCCGTTGGAGATCCCGTCGTCCTTGGAGCCCCTGATAGCCCTCGCTATCAGGATTGACAATCGCCTGCAGGATCGCAGAAAAGGACGTCGGGCGGAGGTTCCCCGTTTCGAGGGACGCCCCGTGGACTCTTCTCGCTCCTCTCATCATGCTTTGTCTGCTGCTCCCACAGATCCTTCGGAGCCCCTGATGGACGAACCTATGCTTTTGGGACATGGGCGCCTATCCTCCGCTGAACGTAAACGCCGGAGAACGGCAGGTGAGTGCCTTTACTGTGGTCAGCGGGGTCATTTCTGCAGGGCCTGCCCAAAAGTCACTGCTCGTCATTAAGTGTGGGCACACTGACGAGTGGAGGTCCAGCGCCCACCATTTCTAGTCCTGCCTCGTGCTTACTGGAGGCTCATGTTATGCTTAAGGTTGGGGGGGTTCCCGTTCGGGCCTTATTGGACTCTGGGGCTGAGCAGAACCTCATGGATGCCGAGCTGGCCAAACAGGCGGGTTTTACCACCGAGTCGCTTCCCCGTCCGTTATTAGTTAGCTCTCTTAATGGTGAGATTGTTTCCACCGTCAACCAAATTACTGAACCAGTCCATCTCATAATTTCAGGTAATCATCACGAGTTCACCCGGTTTTACGTATTTAAGTCATCTCTCAATCCTATAGTTTTGGGGTTTCCCTGGCTCTTGGCTCATAACCCCGTTATCGACTGGTCCTCTGGTCGCATCACTCGCTGGAGTGATTATTGTCATGAGACCTGTTTGCGCTCAGCTCGACATCCGGAGGCCGATCCCGCTGTCCCGGTGGGGCAGCCGCCCTCACCTGACCTATCCGGGGTGCCTTCCGAATACCATGACTTGGGGGAGGTTTTTTCTAAGGATCGGGCTCTATCGCTTCCACCTCACAGGCCTTATGACTGTGCCATCACACTGCAGCCAGACGCAACGCTGCCCAAGAACCACCTCTACAACCTGTCGAAACCGGAGAGGGAGGCCATGGAGCGGTACGTGGCTGATTCCCTCAGGTCAGGACTCATCAGGCCGTCCTCATCGCCTGTAGGGGCCGGGTTCTTTTTTGTTGGAAAGAAGGATGGGTCGTTACGACCCTGCATCGACTATCGGGGGTTAAACGCCATTACTGTGAAGAACCGGTATCCCCTTCCTCTGATGAACTCCGCCTTTGAGTCACTGCAGGAGGCCAGGGTGTTCACCAAGTTGGACCTGCGGAACGCCTACCATTTGGTGCGTATCAGGGAGGGTGACGAGTGGAAGACTGCATTCAACACCCCACTCGGACACTATGAATATCTGGTGATGCCTTTCGGTCTGTCTAACGCCCCTGCAGTGTTTCAGGGACTCATTAATGATGTGCTTCGGGATTTTGTTCATCACTTTGTTTTTGTCTACCTGGATGATATCCTGATATTTTCTAAGGATTCCAGCGAGCATAGGCGGCATGTTCGTCTGGTTCTCCAGCGGCTTCTCGAGAACAAACTGTATGTAAAGGCTGAGAAGTGTGAGTTTCACTCCCCTTGTGTTTCGTTTTTGGGGTTTGTCATCGCGGGTGGGGAGGTACGAACCGATCCTGCCAAGGTTAAGGCGGTTGTGGAATGGCCCACCCCTGTTAACCGTAAACAGTTACAACGGTTTTTGGGGTTTGCCAACTTCTTACGCCGCTTTATCCGTAATTTTAGCTCTGTCGCAGCACCCCTCACGCGCCTGACATCCACCTCCTCTGCTTTTCAGTGGACGGAGGCCGCTGAGGCTGCTTTTGTCAAGCTGAAGCATCTGTTCACCACCGCGCCTGTCCTGATCCAACCAGATCCCTCCAACCAGTTCATCGTGGAGGTTGACGCTTCTGATATTGGGGTAGGGGCTGTGTTATCACAGCGGTCGAGCACGGATGACAAGCTCCATCCGTGCGCCTTTTTCTCCCGCCGGCTTAACCCGGCCGAGGTGAACTATGATGTGGGGGACAAGGAGCTTCTAGCGATTAAGTTGGCTCTTGAGGAGTGGAGACACTGGTTGGAGGGGGCGACTCAGCCGTTTGTGGTCTGGACCGACCATAAGAACCTCTCGTACATCCGGACCGCTAAACGGTTGAATCCCAGGCAGGCGAGGTGGTCGTTATTTTTCACCCGTTTTGATTTTGTTGTTTCTTACCGTCCTGGCTCCAAGAATGTAAAACCTGACGCCCTCTCTCGGCAGCAGGAACTTATAGTGAAGGATCAACATCCAAGAACAGTCATACCGGCATCCTGCGTTCTAGGTGCCCTCACTTGGCGGTTGGAGAGGGACATCAAGGCTGCTCAGGCGCAGGACCCAGACCCAGGTGGGGGGCCGCCTAATAGACTTTTTGTTCCCAGGACCTGTCGCAGCCAGGTTCTCCAGTGGGCTCATGCTACGCGCCTGACCTGCCACCCCGGCATCCGCAGGACCATCTCATTCCTACGCCGACGGTTCTGGTGGCCCAGTCTAGCAAGGGACACCCGGGAGTTTGTTTCTGCCTGCACAGTCTGTGCCCAGAATAAGACCACCAACCAACCTCCTGCTGGGCTCCTACACCCTTTACCAGTCCCGAGCCGTCCTTGGTCCCACATTGCCCTGGACTTCGTCACCGGTCTGCCATCCTCAGCTGGCAGGACGGTCATCATGACAGTGGTGGACCGGTTTTCGAAGGCAGCCCACTTTGTGGCCTTGCAGAAGCTGCCTTCGGCCGCGGAGACTGCCAAACTCATCACTGATCATGTTTTCCGGCTGCATGGTATTCCAGTGGACCTGGTCTCGGACCGGGGTCCACAGTTCATTTCCCAGGTGTGGAGGTCCTTCTGTGCAGCTTTCGGTGCCACTGCCAGTCTCTCCTCAGGGTTCCATCCTCAGTCTAACGGGCAGGCTGAGAGGACCAATCAGGACCTCGAGGCGGCCCTCCGATGCATCTGCTCTCGTCACCAGACCTCCTGGAGCTCCATGCTTCCCTGGGTGGAGTATGCCCACAACTCCATGACCTCGTCTGCTACTGGTATGTCTCCTTTTGAGTGCTCCCTGGGTTATCAACCTCCTTTGTTCCCGGAGCAGGAGACAGAGGTGGCGGTACCATCCATCCAACACCTTTACCGCCGCTGCAGAAGAGTCTGGAGGGAGGCGCGTGCCGCACTGCTTCGCTCTTCCGCAACCAACAAGAGGCTGGCTGACCGGCACCGCCGCCCAGCCCCCGCCTACGCGCCAGGTCAGTCAGTCCTCCTCTCCACTGCTAATATCAAGTTGCGGACAGAGTCGAGGAAGCTCTCCCCCAGGTACATCGGACCTTTCCAGGTGGTGAGGGTGATTAACCCCGTGGCGGTCCAGTTACGCCTACCACAAACCATGCGGATCCATCCAGTTTTTCACGTGTCTCAGCTTAAGCCACACATCACGAGTCCCCTGCATCCGTCCCCCACACCACCACCGGCGCCTCGCATCATCGATGGTCAGCCCGCTTGGACCTTCCGGCGCATAATGGACGTCAGACGGAGAGGACGGGGCTTCCAATACTTGGTGGACTGGAAGGGGTGTGGGCCTGAAGAACGGTCCTGGGAACCGTCGTCCCGTATTCTGGACAAGGACATGCTCCGGGAGTTCCACCGGCGGCACCCTCACAAACCTGGTGGTGCGCCCAGGGGCGCCCCTTGAGGAGGAGGTACTGTTAGGTACCAGCAGGGGCCAGGGCGGCCGATATTGTTTTTTGATTCACTTCCTGTTTTAGTTTGACACTTCCGGTTCTGGTCACTAGTTACACTCGTTGTCTTTACCTCATTGATTGTTTTCACCTGTTTCCACTTTAGTCACTGTATATATTCTTTGTCAACCCAGTCATGGTCACAGGTTCGTTTGTTTGTTCTCTCACGACAATAGTCGATTAAATTCGAGTTATACGTATCCGCTGGCGTCCTGCATTTGTGTCCACCACCCGACCCTGACAGCTATTTTAGAACCAGAAATCGTCAGTAAGTAATTTGTCTGAGTCGGACTGGGTCAGCAATTCACTCTCATCATTGAGGAGTGAGCTTGTAGCTGTTTTACTCTGTTTGAACTAGTCATTTAAACTGTTATGTCTATTTCTTTCTGCACCATAACGACTGAGTAATAGCTATTCATTTCTCAATAGAAAGTCTATGGGAATTGCTATTGAATTATGGGTAAAGAAAAACTACCAAACTTCCTATCTGGAATGTTATGGGTCACTCAGTCCAGTTCTCATATACAGTCAGTGGTAACAACAAGGTTTCTTGTGCATTTTTTAAATTTTTTTATTGGTTCTCATTCAATCATCAAAGCCCTAAAAGTTTTTTGACCTAAATTTGATTATGAATAGTTGTTGGTTTAGACATATGACAATAATGACTGCCTGTCAGGACCTGATGGGCATATCCAGAAAGCAAAAGGCCTGTGGCAGATACAGTGAATGATGAGTCCAGCTACATCCTGGTGAGAAAAAATGAGTATATGTATAACAGTTCATACACTAATATTGTGATTCATGACTAAAGATGACCAAATAAGCTTCATCTGAAACCACATTTACGCTTGTTTCAAGTTTTACTTCTTCTCGGTAAAACATGCTTTTGCATCTGTAGCAAAAAAGTTGGTGACTAAAATGGGAAAGGAGTTTTAGCGTTTTGTTTTGAAATGTAAAACTAAAGCGGTCTAAAGGCAGGTCTCACATACTTGACCCATAATTGGTCATTTCCTATCGCACCTCAGTTAACTGGTCCGACAGTCCTGACGTTGGGCTGCAGGTATGCAGGAAGATCAGTATCAGCAGACTGCCGCGGTGGTCGATGTTTTCATCAGATAAAGCGGAGACATCAGCGCCCCTCCGTTGACCCAGACCGCGGTTACAGAAAGCTAACTTTACAGAAAGAACTAAAATATCCTGTTTGTTTCATTTCCTTGAACTCTCCGTGTTACCGAACGGAAGGGTGTTTTATAGGGAAGCTGTAATGGTCTGGAAATAATCAAATGCATTTAAATGTATAAAAAAAAAGAAATAAATAAAAAAAGCCGGGGTGCATTAATCATAGCAGACTGAGGCTGCTCCACTGTGGGACACTTGTTTGGTATTCAGGCGTTCAAGACGTTTAGGACTGGATTGTTTAGCCATTAATGTATTTTCTTTGACTCCTAATGTTTGTTTAGCATGTATTGATTTAAAAAAGTCACATCATATGTTTGCTAATGACCAAAAAAAGTTTCTAAAAAACAACTTTGGTTTTCATTCAACAGGATATGTTCTGATATGTGTGACACCACAAGGTTTAAAGCCACGTTCACACTGCCCTCCACAACGCGCATTCAAGCACCACATCCATTGAAAAGTCTATGTAAATTAAAAAAAATGCTAGTTTACTTTTTGAAAATTGATCATGGAGGGGAAATTAATATTTGCGATTTGTGCCCAAATTGAATTATAATGGTAAATGGCATATTCTTATTTAGCGCCTTTTTTACCTTCCTCAGAGGCCCAAAGCACTTTACAGTCCCATTCACCCATTCACACACTGATGGTGGCTCCACTGCTGAACACTGGATTAAGAAACATGCTAGCAAACAGTTAAAAAGAAAAAGGCCCTCCCTGCTTGTCCATTGTGAACACCATGGACTAAACGAGCCTTCAAGAATGTGTGTTTAACGCATTCTTTAGCGCGTCATATGCCTGGTGCAAGCTCGAGAGAGAGGTTAGGAATCCAAGTTAGCATTACTTTGAAAAACACAGAAGAATCTCTTTTTTATTTAATTTGAAATAAACTCAGGCATGATGGGGTTTACTTTAGAAATATTAGTTACCGTTACATTCAAATATTTAAAAAGTAAATATGTCTTCCTGACTGCCAGAGGAAAAAAACTATTTTGTCCAGTCAAAATGTTTTAAATCCACCAGAAGCTACAATTTCCAGAGTCCTGCCGCTTCACATCTGGTATCATTGAAATGCTCCAGTTGTCCTCTGTAGATATTAAAATGAGTTAAATCAGTAGCATGCAGTGGTTGGGAGATATTCAGGTTTAGAATTGTCCTCTACAGAGGACACATTTGCATTGCTGGTAGTCAAAAGGAAATTAAAGTCCCTTTTCATCAGTTAGATTAACTGCAGTGTACAAGCTGTGTTTCGTTTTAGATGTTTACAGCCTTTATCTGTTGCTTCAACAATGTGATTGTACATTTATCTATGTTTATATTCTTAGTTCCAGCTAAGCAGCTCAATAGTATGATACTCTCACCCCTGTGCTTCACAGTTACATTGGTGATCTTTGGCTTCTCCACTTCCTCTTTTTATTGAAAAAAAAAATTGTGATGAAACATGGTTGAAAATAGATCGTCAGCTTTATTTTGACATTCGCAAATAAAATAAACTTTACCTCATCCACTTTACTGTCAGAAATGTCTTTTTCGGGGCAGCCTTTCAGCTTCTGGCTTCTATTAGACATAGATTCAGTATCAGGTAATTTTTATTGCTTTTATATTATTTACTTTGGGACCAAAGCTGCAATTACTGGTCCCAAACAGTAGGCTTTCCAGTGCTTAAACAAAGCACTTCAGGAATATCTCACTAACCACTTAGTTTAGGAATTTTAGATGTGAAATATGCTTCTCTACAGACTGAAAAAAGGTGGTGGGGTTGTGTGTTGCTCCAACGCAAATAATCTAGTCAAATCACAAAGCTCTGAGGTCTAATCAGTCAGTCTGCAGGCTGCCTGTGAGCCCCACTGCAAAGAGGGGGTTCGCTTTGAAAGAGATTCCGTCACAGGATCTGCCAGCCAGACGCGGCACTCCAGGCCCTTCCTGCTTTCAGATGGCTTCAGTTCCCGTCATTTCTGCGTACACTGTGGAGCATCACTCATTATGGCTGGCCGTCTGCAGCCAAAGCCCTTAGCCGCTCCCCAAGCAGCTGCAGCACGTCCCTCTATCATCAACACCTGCTGGTGGGACTCCCCTCTGCTGCCTAACAAGCCCCCCACACGTCCTCAGACACGTTTGCAACTTTGGTACCCCTTTTCTTTTGTTCCCCTTTTGTTGACCTCACGCTGCCCTTCCTCACAAGCACTTTGGCTTTCCAAAAGTCATCACAGCAAAGTGTAGAATCAACTGAGATTAGCTTTATAGGTTTTTTTTCTTATCCTCTCAGCTCTGACTTTCTTTAAAGGAGGCTTTGGCAGTTTAATGTGTTGTTTGAAACAAACCTTTTTACTGACCTGGCAACCCAGCCTACTGTCTGCCTGACACTTAATATCCTCATCCTCACTAGACCTACGGCTTTTTATTGCCAATTACATCCCCTCATGAAGGGATGTTTCTGACCTAAACTTTGACATTGTTTTTTTTCTTTTTCTTTCCTTTTAGTTCTGTCTTTTTATTCGTCCCAAGCATGTTATCCCATAGAACTTGGTCACAAACAGCCGTCCCCCCTTGGCTAAGTTTACATCACCCTCGGCAACACGGGTTTAAGTGCCCACTTCGAATAAAAAGGCAACGTAAATGTACATTTCCACATTTTAAACTCTCACGTTCACATGTAGCTATGCAGGTTTCCATGTAAAAAAATTAATTGAACGCGCACTGCAAGTTAAACCAGGTCAAATTTTGACCAAACGGAGACTTGGATTTGGTAGTGATGTATGAAAGGTGTCAATGTTGGAAAATTGATCGAGGACGAGAAATCATTTTGGTTTGTGTCTGACCAGATCTCTATGATACCACGTTTTTCACATATCAGAATATAGACATGTAAAAAATAAGGATTCATAATATTTGAACCGCTTATAGATTTCAACTGTAGGAGGCGGGCATGCGCCAGTAAACAGAAAAAGAAGTCCCTGCCTGCTTGTCCAGTGTGAACACCGTTGGGTAAACGCGTGTTCAAAAATCTATGTTCAGCACGCTCTTCTAACGCGTGCCACATGCTCAGATTGGACGTAGACTAAAAACAGAATGGCATCTTGTCAGAAAATCATGTAAAGGTCATACCAGGGTCCAAGCAGGGCCTTTTAAAAGCTGTGAGAACCAGCCATGATTGTCACAAAGCTCGCTACGTGTCAAGACGCCAAGAGTTCTTGACACGTCAAACAGAACACACGCAGCAATAACAAGGTCTTTTCCCAGCTTTCACCCTGGTGACAGCATATACAGCCCGTCAAGTGCTCGGGTTTCATATGAGAGCTTGTTACATGCAGGAACATGGCTCGTTAAGCGCACCTCGATTTTCCCAAGGCAGAGGTTCCTAATGTGTTGATTTGTGGAAATGTTGAAATGTCAGGAGATGAACTTATGTCTGCGTTATTCTGTAGGGAATGCAGCATTTCCCCCCCATTAGCTCACACTTGTCCTCCAAACTGTCCAGACCAGATGTGTGCTTCATGTTTTATTTGGCTGTCGGGCTTGTTGTGTAGAAGCTTGTCTAGACACTTGCACAAACATTTACATCCGAAGAAGTTTAAGGAGGAAGTCTGTTAACGAGGAAAAGAGTGTTTGTGATCTTCTGTTGATTTCTTTAAGGAAATAAAATAAAGAAAGCTTGATTTTATTGAATTATAGAAACAAAAAAGGCCTTAGGCTTGTGGAAAATATTAGTGAAGAGATTTGTGTAGGAAAAGAACCATGATTTAGCATCAATTCTACCAAGAATATTCTGCTTTAGATCGTGATATAATGGTGGTTGCTAAAGCAACCTATGATAAGCAAAGGTGCAAAAAAAAGGCTATTATTTGACATTAAAATGTAGAACATTCTCTAAAGGTCCCAAAACCAAACCAAATGCAGATAGTTGGTGTGGGTTTCAAAAATATATTTATCCATATTATATTATATTTATAATTTCTTCATTTCTAACAGTCAGAATACAAGGACGGAACATGCACACTCATCACTTGACCACCACTAGTGGGATCATTGTGCAGTACGTAAGATTTGAGAGGTAGCAAAAATAGAAAAATTTATATGACACGCGATCCGTATACTTCATCCCTACTTGTCCTTAGATGCTCTACAGGTGTTCACCACGGCCGGTTGCTCGTTGCCCATATAAAAAATGTTTATGAACATTTTCATTCTACATAGACGGGTTCACTGAAGTTTGCCTTGTACAGATTTGAACATTTTTCGTCAGAGGACAGCCTGTATCCACCTGTAAGGACTGTGACGCATGTTCAAGAACGCACATCTAGCACATGGTGTTCACACTGGAAAAGCAGGGAGGGGCTTCTTCTTCCATTTCTACTGAGTACTAGCGCATGACCACCATCTACATACAGTTGGAAGGGACTTGGTGCGAAATTTCTTTGCGGTGAAAAATCGCAAGAATCTTGCTCCAGCCTTTTCCTTTGACAGCTCTATTCCAAAATATGAAAGACTTGATGTTATATAATTTTAGCCAGACACAAACCACATTTATTAATTTCTCCCCCATGATCAACTGTTAAATGGTTGGCACTTCTGTGAATTAAAAGGATGACATCCATACATTACTACCCACTCCAAGTCCCGTACTGGTCAAAGTTTAACTTGGGCTACGTTCACACTGGAGGGCTTAATGCTCAATTCGGATTTTTTGAAAAAATACGAATTTTTTGCAAGATCGTTCACATTTCCAAATAAATCCGAACTTTTGTGGTCTCCAGTGTGACCGTGAGACGACCCAAAATTGACCCGCATGCGCTGAAGAGTCCTCAACGGTGAACGACGTCACTCGTTGTTTGAGGAGCCAACGTGAACAATGGATGTCAACAGTGGAGCTCTTTTTGCAATTCGTCTAAACTGTAGTACTGTAGTAGAATGAGCATGTGTTTGGGCCGCGCGCGCCGGACAGACAGGAGAAGAGCGCGTGCAGCGGTGGAGAATGGGGGGGGGCAGTGTGGGCGCGCATTCATGTTGTGTGTAACGGAGGAAGGAGAACAGCAATAGAAGAAGGTTTCCCCCAGAATAAATGCTATTGATTCTTTATTAACCCGTACTGGAGAATCTAAGGGTGAGAACAGGGAGGAGGAGGAGGAGGATCCGCCTTGGGTCCCCCGCGCTTCTGACCACGGTCGGGAAGGAAGGGGAGAAAGAAAAAAAGTCATCGTGGGAAAGGTTCAACACCACGCTCTGCCATTTAGCTGGAAATTTTTTCAAAAACCGCCCGGTTGCGATAAGAGCCCTGGAGTTTGGCCTGAATAGTGCTGTCACCCCAAATATTAATCCAATCGGGGGATCGCTTCCCTTCCACTGACTGGTCTCAGCAGCCTCGTCTGCCATGGTTGTTGTTTATGTTCTTGTTCCCACCTACTTCAACGCAAAATGATGACCTTTGTTGCGTATAGATGACGTATGGTTTGGAATCAAGCCGCCTGGCCGGTCAGACGGCGGTCGCAATTGCAAAGATCGGATATGTTTCGGAATCAGGACGGCATACCCAAGCGGCCTGGGTCGCAATTGAAAAGATCGGATCTGTGTCGTTCAGACTCTCATGAAAAGATCGGAATTGGGTTGCCTAGGGGCAAAAAAATCGGGATTGGGTCGTTTCAGCCTGCAGTGTGAAAGTAGCCTTGGTTTAACTGGCAACGCGCGATCAGTGGCCACACGTTTTGTACATACAGCCCAAAAATAGTCTTAAAAATGTGCATAGATACATGCCAATACAAGATTTTTGTGTGTTGCAGATGTCGGTCTAGGTTAATATGGACTGTTTTTTGGGTCATAATTCAAAGTAATATTCAAGTAATATTCTATTCAATTTAAAATTTGTTCATGCAATTTGAAAATGCATTTTTCAATTTACAATTCAGATGCTCATCAGGGTGGGGCCTACCACCTTCATAAATTTGCTAAATCCTGCCTGCAACTTCCTTCTTGAGATCTGTTCATAGGACAGAGTGTAAATCCTAACGCAGAGGATGGAAGAGCTTTTCCTCCTCTCAGCACCAAACACGTCTGTTGTAGAAACCAAACATTTTGTCTCTACTCGTCAGATCTTGACGGTGCATTTTTAGGCATAATGTAGAAAGATTATCCATCTAGATCTAAACAGATGAATAGATATGCATACATATTCATACAGCATAACAAAAAATACATACTAGGCTAGTTTAGTGTCTTAAACTTAGACTTTGACGATTTGACGATGACGATTTTCCCTCAGATGCTAACAACCGGACGCTGACTTTAGCTGTGTCCGACTTCTAAGGTGTGACGGATAAATAAAGCAAAATAAAATGACACAACTTTTGTAAAACTGGTATTTTCTAAATATAATATAAACGTGAATCCACCGTGTCTGCAACTTCATTATCCGTGTGTGTGAAACAGAAGAGAGTCAGTTGCTACTCAATATTTCACAGAGCGGCTTCTGCTACGTAGGAACAACTGTCTTAATACGTATGTCGAGGAAAACTCCCGGTTTTGTCGGTAAACACAGATAGACACAGAAGCTAATTCATTAGCATTATCTTCTCTAACCTCCGACAACAAATAATTCCATCAGTTAGTTGAGTCTTTGATATTTTTAATTGGTCATCCAAAGGAAATGGAGGCGGGATTTAGCAAATTTATGATGGTGATAGGCTCCGCCCTGATGAGCTTCCGGCAGGTTGCATTTCAATTAGAATTTTGACACAGATAAAGCACAATGCCATGCAAATGTTTGTTTGTTTCCCTTTCGGCTTTTCCCATCAGGGGTTGCCACAGTGAACGAGTCGCAGGGTAAACTTGGCAATGTTTTACGCCGGATGCCCTTCCTGATGCAACCCTCTCAAAGCAACCGGGCTTAGGACCGGCACAGAAGTCGAACCCTGGTTTCACGGACGGAAGGCGCCGTAAACCAGCACGAGCTAAACCGGCTCCCCTAAAACCGGCTCCCGTCACAAAGCCATGCAAATGAAAATGCTTTAAATCGGGGAGTGCAGTTTTGCTATTTAATTTGAATTTTGACACAAAATCAGCATGGCATTTAACAATGCAATAGATATGAAGTTACTTTAAAATGAAGTCAAAGCGAACAGTGTATTTAAATGTCATGTTTTAATATTGAATTGTACATTGCAAAATGCATTGCCATTTGAGTTATGACATTCAAAACTCATGACAATTTAAAGTGCAATTTGTTTTGTTGTAATTTAATATTTTTTTGTCATATTAACTTTTAATGTTAATACTGAATTCTAAATTGCTAAATATGTTTTCATATTCCAAGCCTAAATTACATATTGAATTGTCAACTGAGAATTGCATGTTACCTTGATTTATGACTCAAAAAAACTTCCATGATAGAAACTCACATTAAGGAAATTTGTTCTTGAGACCATTAGACAACATTTACAGTTACTGCTTAGCTAAATGCTAACAGGCTAGCATTGGTTCATGGATTCATGATTTGATTGAGCGTATTTTGCTAGTTAGCTTCATGTGATCACAACTTTGTTTGAATAACTTTTATTCATTTGAGTTTTAGATGTCTGTTCGGGGATGCACTCACAGCCGCGACTGCTGCAGTACTTCCATCCCGCAAAAATAAAAGTCTGTTTAATCCCTCTCAGCTCATTTGAACTTTCAGGGAGCTTGCAGCTTTTCTTAGGCCTTACACACTGCAGCGAGCTTCTCGGGTATCATGGACGTCCAGGGCTCCGTCCCTGTGGTGCAGCCGCTGCCGCGTGGAGGTAACTCAAGCATGCTCAGCATTAATGACCAGTGACCAGGGCCTCCTTGTAATCCACTTACAGTCATTACACAGGGTCAGTGTGGCTTCTCCTGCTGCTCCTGCTGCAGCGCTCTAGTGGTCCAGCTGGACGCCGTGCTTCATCCCATTTGTGCGGTGTGCAGCTGGAAGATCCCAGCAACCTTGTTTAGCTACTTACGCTCTCAAGACCTTGGGGTTTTACAAAGTTGCAGGGATTTAATCCGTCAGCGCAGCTGAAAACCCATCAGAATTGCAAACTTTTCCAAAAAGGTCTTTGCGAGGCAGGGGATGTTTTTGTCGCCTTCACTCATCCAATCACAACAGCGCTGACAACGGTTTGAAGACTCCAGAGAATTATCGTTTAAAAGCTGACAGCTCCGCATTGCTTTAATTATGAACACCTTGCAGAAGAGGCCTGCGAGCCCAAGGGTTTAAGAAAATACAGGTGGACAGCGCTGAACTAAGGTAACAGCCGGTGCTCCTGGACCCCCACTCTCACTCCACGCGTGTCAGAGGAATTCTTCAGCTGCGAGGACCCTCCTGCTGAACTTTTAGCCCCGACTATCGCTGTCAAACCTCACAGTGTCACGTTAACCTGCAGGCAACTTCACGCCCCACCCTGACTGACTTTCAGACTGTTATGATCCCTACAGTCAGATCAGGGTGAAAATAAGGTTTCGTACGGAGGAGCCGTCATTCAGGAGCCGTCATTCCCCCCACCAAAAACATTACCGCTTAAGACTTCTAATTGAGAAGAGCAGGTCAGAGCAACACGGCCTGCAGATCGACAGCAGTAGCGTCTCCCTGTGGTCAACAGCCAAGGATGAGGACATCATAGATGGTTTTTCTTGTGCATGGCCACATGAAAGACAACAGGAGGAAGAAAGGCATTCAAATGCAGCAGGAGTCCCTTCTGAAGCCTCGTTCTTCTGCTCACACTCAACTAGCAGTCACATTATGGGATAACTCAGCCCTGTTCTGTTGGTGTATCCTGCCACCGTGCTTCCAAAGCTGTAAATCAAAAGTGCCGCAGACCATATTAAGACGCTGGACTTCTAATGGATTCCAAAAAATGCGTCATGGGATGCTGAAGGAACCGTGGTGACATGTCGCTGGGTTCCCAACTTTTCCACATCCTCTCCATCCATTTATTCTCCTCCCAAATAATGGGATCGGTTAAAAGCCCAGATTTATGGACATGAAAAAGAAATATGTAAGTAGGAAAGCGAGCGATTCACGAGACTCCACTGGGGTGACATGAACATCCCAGATCCCAGATGAAAGCAGGCCCCATCGTTCCATAAATCCCTGGATTTGGTTCTGCTAAACTATTGCAGCCATCGGGAGTAGGGGGGCGGGGGGCAGACGGCGAGCTGCTCTTTGATTTGGTGGGCGCCAGTGTTCATGTCCTAAGCTGGGGAAGCCATCACTTGGCCTGTTCTCACATGGCAGCTCACTTCTCAAGGGATGTCAGGGAAACATGAATAAAGGAAGCGGGGGAGATTTGCTACCTAAACCTCGCTCAGGCCAGAAGACAGACGCTCATAGAATTACGGGAAGATTTATGAAGCCATGTCAATCTTTGTTCCTACTTACCTCACAGACTCAAACGCACTGAGCACGTTGTCATTTTCTGTGATACATCATCACTCATGTCAAGTGCCCTGGCATGTGTGGCTGCTTCCTCTCTGCTCATTATGCACGTCGGGGGGGAGGGAGGGACACACCAACATCCAGGCGTTCTGAGCCACAGCCTGACAGCACGTCACCATGCAAAGATGCAAAACTGCTTGTCCGTCACCGCCGTCCACCAACGCAGCAGGAGCTACAGGGAGTCTGAGGATCATCAGGGCAAAAGTAACCAGAGACGCCTGACACGTCCAGTTGAGCAGAGCTGAATAAACACATGGAAAAAAAAAAAACCTACAGCAGACGAAGTTCTGGGTGATTTGAGACATCGGCTTGAGAAAACTTTGAGATTTATTTGGCTTCCTCAAACTTACCACCACCTTTACCCCCTTAGGGCTCTTGGTAGGACGGTCCACAGCGGCACTCCACGTTTACAGGAAGTGGGGGTCAGTAAAACGTCGGTGGAACTCCTCCAAACATGAAGCTTTTCCTAAAGACAGGAGCTACTCAGCACAAACCCAAGAATAAAGTCATGGAATGTCTTCCATTGGATGGTTCTTGGAGGAGGCCTGGTCAACTTTAGAGACATGAAGAAGAAGCCTTCAATATTTTCTGCTATACTGTTTTTTAACCAGGAGGAAAAAGTCATTACTTTTGCATGACTTTATCACCTTAATACACCAAAGTCCAGCAGAGTAACACATCTGAGTGAAAATTAAGGAGATGGAAGATCTCATTTGAATCAAGTGGAGGATAGAAGGTAAAATCCAAACGTTAAAACCTAAAATATGAACTTCATGTTGATTTCAGAAAAAGATATTCTACGGAACTAACTTCTTTTTTTGAATCATCTGGATGTAAAGAAGCATCCAGATTTCAATTGCAAAAAAAGCCAAGAGCAGCGTTGTATGACCCGCAGGCGCTTCCCGACCCCACCATGTGGCTACATCCTGACACGCCCTCATTGGCATAGCTGCTGCTAACACCCCACCCCACCCCCCCGTCCACCCCCATCCACACTGGTCAGAGCTACATCTAACAAGTTCATGATAAAAATAAAAATAAACTTTCTAAAAATGACAGCTTTCCTGTTGGTTTAATCTCCATAGCAACCACTTGATGTTTTGGTCGCCTGGGGTTGACGAACAGGTCAATGTAATTTCTAGAAGATTTGGCCAAAGTAAACTTTTAGATTTCCTTGGCAACAGAGGTTATTATTAAACCCTGCCCACATTTCTAATATGACGATATGTCATATCATTTTGCTCAGTTTGAGCCAATGATTCATATATTAAAGTTTCACAATATTCAGATAGAAAAAGTGTGAACAAGCTCGCCATGCTTACACCGTTCAACATCTACAAACCTTAAAACCGATATTTTTTACAATGTAGTTTCCCAATGAGAAGGAGTTAGGCGGTGATAGATTGAAATCTCTAGAGTTTTATTTACACTTTATTCAAGAGTTTAAAATTGGTTGCTGGTACTTAAAAGGATTTTCTTTTTTATGTTCAAGATGGCGGCCTCATCCCAAGATCAGAGGACGACGTAACTTCTGCGGTGGTTGTAGACTTAATCTTCTTATGTGTGGGGGAAAATTTTTCTGAAGATCACTTGATCACTTGAATTGTGGATAAATGTGAAAATAGCAAAAATTCACACTTTGCAACCAAATCGCCAGCAAGTCCAGCTTCTGTGGCCATCCCATAATAATTTCAAAGCTTCCTTTGGTTATCCCTGACATGTGTGCTTAGGTTTTGTTTGCAGATTTAGAAATATTTCTTTAAGCCCCATAAGAGATTTTGGTGAGATTTTAGAGATCTTTGTTCTTTTTTTGGCCATTTCCCCTGCTGTGATGTCAAACTTTATTCTTTTTTGTGGTGGTGGTCGTTATTCCAAATACCAAAACACTTGTGGTCGAGGTGACATTTTTGTAAGAATGTAAGAAATACGGATTGCTAAACAATCTAAGCTTTTTTTTTTTTAAACTCCTGCTTCGTTAGGTATGCAACAGAAACTTCTTTGACATGCTCTCTACTTTTGGCTCAGATAAAACAAAGCCCATAATCCAGCCATATCTTACTCTAGAAAGCCAGAAATATTCATAAATTCACGGTGATACAGGGAAAATATTTCAGTTTTCTTTTGGGAATAGAGCGTTGAGCGCATGACTTTTCCTGCTCTCCCGTGTCGTCATTTACAATGTGAAGTGTGTCGGAAAATTTTCCACTGGTGAAGGGAGATGACCGACGGCACAATGGGATCCCTCTCCGCTCGCCGCAGCTCCAACTGCGCAGACGCAGGCACAAACCCATGAAAGGCGCATTTGAAGTTGTGATTGGCTGGATGTTCTTTACTGTAGCATAAAGACCCATACAGTGTGCCACATAAGCGGCCTCTTCATTTACAAGTTAAAAACAGTCTTCTGTACAAATGTGACCCCTTATCAATGGAAGAGTGGAGGTGTGGCGCACAGAAAATGAAGTACTTGAAATCCCTAAAACACTGTTTGAAACCAAAATTTGTGACAACTGTCAACATGACAGCAGATGGAAAAAAACAAAAAACATTTGAGCCTTTTTTGAGAATAAAATAAAAATGTATTCATCACCCACAGTCGACGCACAGGAGCAAACAAGGCCTTACATTTCTCTACTGCATTTTATAAAACTAAAATTTGTGTTTTTGAACTTTTATTATGAAATTGATACCAACTTTGATTCTTATACGTACCTTTCAACCCAGGAATTATTTAAAAACAGATGTAATTTTCTCTTATGAAATATATTTTTTTTCCTTCAACTCTCTTTGAGGTTTCTCCAAAGTTTGTGACGAGAGCACATGAAAAAAACAGGAACCAAAAAAGAGAGGAGGAAAGGAAGTGTCGTTTGATCACAAGCTACAGTTCTGGTTCTGTTCTGGTTTGAGACCACTTTAAATTCAAATAAATGAAAGTAAAAGCCTTTATTTTATCCAAAAAAGTGAAGATCTGGAAATGAATTTCACAGAAGTTACAGTATCTTTGTGGAAAAAAAAACAAAAAATGTACCCTAAAAAAATCTAATAAAACCTGGCTTTTTCAAACTGCTTTAAATGGAACCAACAACATCTAGCTGATGGGAAATGAAACTCTTCTAGAATAGAAAATATCCATTTAAAAAATGGTGCTACAGTTAAGACCAGTTCCTCTGAAAGTTACATTTTGTGTATAAAAAGAACTAGTGGAACATTTCAGAAAATATATTAATTTCTTTAAATAAAATAGTTATTGCCCTTCTTGTTGGAGTACCTGGCTGAGTTTTATTTGGACTGAACGTTGTGAAAGCTCAGGCGTGTGGTCAGAGAGAAAACTTCTTTTTTTTTTATTGTTTACCCTGTTTTTTTCCCTCACAGTTCTGGAGCCAGCATGAAGTCCGTCGCTCCTTCTGGTCCATTTCTAAGCCACCGGATAATGTTGGCAGAAAGGACAAACAGGTTGAGGATTCTGGATTGGACCTGGAAATGTGTCCAGAACTCCTATCCTGAACAAAATGGATGGAACTGAAGATCCAAATCCCTCCACATCCCACTTTTCTGGTTTTAGTGTGGCAAAGCCAAAGTCGGCGGGGCGGTCCAGATTTGTTCTGCCGATTCCCTCAGAACTAGTCGCAGCAAATATGAAACAGATATGTGTATTCATCTAGAAAAAAACACGTATTTTTGTGGGAAAAGCCCCGCCCTTTAACCCTTTTACAGTCCTTGCTGGTTTCAGGAGTGAGTCCAGCTGACTGGAACCCAACGAGCTTCCGTCTCCACTTTCTTTAGTGCTGACCGCAGCTCGCTGAAGGCCGTTGAGAGGTCGTCGTTGACTATGACCTTCTCAAACAGATGACCATACTGAGTCTCCATCACCTGCGCAGTGTTCACCATCTCCTGGAAGTCTTCCTCCTGCACACAGACCAGAGGAGAGAGGTCAGCACATCCAAGTGGAATTTAAGAAAAAGATCAGAAAGGAGTCAAATACTTATATCGTTAACACTAAATGCATGGCTTTAGCGCACAAATAAACATTAGACGTGTTTGCAGAGCCTGTTATAACCCCGGTACCCACGCATGAACCCTGGCACCCCTTCTGCACGAAAGCCTCAAGGAATTTTTCCAATTTCCACCATCGAGTACACACAGTTATCCAATTCCCTAAGCAAAACAGAATCTCCTCAAAATAAGTCAAGTACAAAACATAGCCTTAACTTAAAAATGGCAGACACGAATAAGCACACATGACTGAGAAATGACAGCATGTGCACAGACAGTGGACTAAAATGGACTCGACTCAGGTCAGCCTTGAGGTTTGATGAGGTTTCAATCATGGTCATCAGACGTGGGATTGAACAGCCGGCCCTGCAGGCCCGAGTCAAACCAGAATATC
Organism: Oryzias latipes; assembly: GCF_053564925.1. Lineage (NCBI taxonomy): Eukaryota > Metazoa > Chordata > Actinopteri > Beloniformes > Adrianichthyidae > Oryzias > Oryzias latipes. The sequence goes on along the minus strand of NC_136256.1, from coordinate 11,735,400 downwards.
AGTTTCTAATTCAGCACAAGTCTATTTTAGGTTGACCTGTCGTTGGATCAAAGCAAACTTAGGAAAATAAAGACTTAAAAGTCCCAATCCAATCATCTTTTGATCTATTTCGAAAGCCTTCCCAGTCGTCTTTTAATTATGATTGTGATTTTTTTGTCAACATCAAAAAACCTGTGTCGTTTTCTAGGATATAGTTTCTGCAGAGTAGCAGGAATTCATTAAAAGTTTGCCTCAGAGTTATGAGCATGACTGTTGGCAGAGAGCAACCCCCACCCCTCTTCCCATCTCCCATAATTGATCTGTTTGTTTAAATGGTCTTAAAGGCCCTCATTAAAATTACTAGTGCAAAAAAAATGGCACGGCATAATGGACAGTTTGGACAGATGCCAGCTCTGATGAGGGAAACAGAGACATACATTGATCTAGTCGTATGTAGGTGTATTTGTAAGAAATGTGATTTTTTTTCCAACAGTTGTCTGCTCTTTATTAACAACAATTTAAATAGAAATTTAATTTTAAGCTGAATTTTCTTTACACAAGAACATGTTAAAAACAGAAACACAATCGTCAGAGTGGGTCTTTGAGACTGTATAGCTAGGGCGGGTTGTGTCTTTTTAAATCTAGAAAGGGGGATGCACATCCTTCTTTGGTCAACCTCTGGACTGCAGTAACACACTTTGACACCAGTCAAAACACACTTCCATGTTTGCAGTTCATCCGCAACTCTGCTGCCCAAGAAGCAAAAACACGATCATGTAACTCCATGTCATGCTTCCCTTCCCTGTCTGACTCCTTTCATTTGGGAGTGACTAAAAGATTCTATTGACTTCATTAGAACCTCCAAAGACTCTTCAAGTTTAGCTGGTGGTGTTTCTGTTGGCACTGATGTCTTTGGAGGCGATTATGGCTCAAAGTCAAGCGCAACAAGTTCAACTGACTCATTCTCCACCAGAGAGTCTCACAAGTCCCTTTTCCCAAGTCCAAGTCAAGCGTAAAGTCTTAAAAGGGTTGATTAAATAGATATATTTTTGGGTGAAAAATGGTCAAGAAATTACTTAAATAACTTTTTTGGGACACAATACCAGGCATTAGGTGTTTGTGAATTCTCAAAGCAATAATATGTGAAGGGAGTTTTTATTTTCAGACCTTTCAGCATTGTCCAAAAATAAAAATAAACATCGTTTGCAAGTCCAGAGTCCTTGAGGTTGAGTCTTAGGTCAAGTGTAAAGTCTCTGCACATGTGAAAACAAACCATAACTTTTATAAATATTCATCTATCAGTGAATTTTCAGTTCCTGCCGAATCCCTTTTGGGGTTGCAGGAGTTATGCAACTAATGCTGGGCGATGATGGGGTTACACCCTGACAGACCCGGGCGCAGAGCATCATTGTAAAACTCTCCTCTGAACCTCCCTTAGGGTTAGTGCTGGTGCAAAACCCATACAAGGAAAATCAAGCAGGTCCTAGCTTTAGCTTATGTGCTGAAAGACAAGTGAAAGGAGCGCGTCATAGAAACCTTAAAGTGACAGACAGCAGTACTCACAAGCAGAATTATGATGTCATTAAATGTGGTTTATTAAACATTCTATCCATTTCCTCTAAGTCTTAATCAATGAGTAAATTAATGATAACAAAATTAGTCTACTAGCCTTAACAGAAACTTGTTAAACTATGTTAGATTGAATGAAGCAACCCCTCCCACTTATGCTAACTATCAGAAATCTAGGATCTCAGGGAAAGGAGGTGGTTTGGCAGTAATATCACAGTCTAGCTTACTTCTCAGCCCTAAAGTTAAAAATATTTTTAACTCCTTTGAAAGCATAATATTGTCTATAAATCACCCAAACAGGAAGACTCAAAAACTTGTTTTATTTATAATTATTTACCCCCCCCCCCCCCCCCCCCCCGGCCCGTATTCAGAATTTTTAACTGAGTTTTCCGACTTCCTATCGACTATTGTTTTAGATTGTGATCAAATTATAATAACAGTGGATTTTAATATTCATGTTGATGACCCCAGTGACTGTCTAGGAAATGCTTTTGCAGCTTTATTAGATGATGTTGGTTTCACCCTAAATGTAAATGAACCCACTCACTGTCAAAGGCACTCCCTGGACCTTGTTTTAACCCATGGTATAGAGATTGGCCAGCTGAGTGTCCTTCCTCTTAACCCCATCATTTCTGATCACTTTCTGATTACCTTCCAGTTTACATTAGATCATGCTACTGCCCCAGTGAATAAGAAACAGCTTAGAAGAACCTTAACTGACCGTTCTGTGTCTGAGTTTAAACTCACAGTTCTGCCAGTACTTAGTGACATTCTGAGAAAATACTCTGAGACCAGCTCCCATAGTATCAGTCCTAGTATAAATGACCAGTTTGTTAATGATGCCTTACAAGCCCTCAGGAGTACATTCAATGTTGTTGCCCCCCTGAAACCTAAGTGCGTTAGACAAAACCGAGTAGCACCGTGGTTTAACGCTGAAACACGTTCTCTGAAACAAGTAACCCGTAAGTGGGAAAGAGAATGGCGCCGCTCCGGTTCAGAGCAGTCTCTGAATACCAGGAAACATAGCCTATTAAATTATAAAAAAGCTCTGCGTAGAGCTACAACCCAGAACTATCCAACCTTAATATCAGAGAATGGAAATAATCCAAGATTTCTTTTTAGTACTATTGCTAGATTAACTCGCAGTCAGAGCTCAGTAGACACACATTCCTGTTTCTCGCAGCTCTGATGATTTTCTTACATTTTTCGACAGTAAAATCTCAAATATTAGATATAAGTTGAATCAAGTTATTCCTACTATCAGCCCAGAGCAGGCTGAAGCGGTAGAAGTGGAGGCATCCATAGAAACCTCTGTAACATTGGACTGCTTCACTGCTGTGGATCAAGTGGAAATGGCATCAATTATTACGTCCTTCAAATCCTCAACTTGTCTGTTAGACCCAATTCCCACTAGACTTTTTAAAGAAACCTTTCCCCTAATTAATGACTCCATATTAACAATGACAAATACCTCTCTGGAAACGGGTTACGTGCCACAGTCTTTTAAATATGCAGTTGTTAAACCTCTTCTGAAAAAGCCCAGTTTAGATCCTAGCAACTTGGCCAACTATAGCCAATATCAAACCTCCCATTTATTTCTAAAATCCTAGAAAGAGTTCTAGTTAAGCAGCTTCACTGCCACCTACAGGACATCAGCCACTTTGAAGACTTTCAGGAGGGGTTTAGACCCCACCACAGCACGGAAACTGCATTAGTTAGTGTCAAAGGCTGCACTGAGGTCTAACAGGACCAGAATAGAAAGTAGCCCCTTTTCTGATGCCAATAACAAGTCATTAGAGACTCTATCGACCACAGTATTTTACTCCATAGATTAGAGCAGGACATAGGGATCAGAGGATCTGCTCTCCAGTGGTTTAAATCCTTTTTATCCGATTGGTACCAGTTCGTTAATGTAAATGGACATTCCTCTCAGTGCACTCGAGTTAACTATCCTAAGAGTTCCTTAAGAAGTCTCCAGCTTGTTCAGAACGCAGCAGCTAGATTGTTAGCTGGAACTAGCAGAAGAGATCACATCACTCCTGTGTTAGTTTCACTTCACTGGCTCTCAGTTGATTCCAGAATAATTTTCAAAATCCTCCTGCTAACCTATAAGACCTGACATGGTATGGCCCCGTCCTATATTAAAGACATCATAGTCCATTCCCTTCCAAATAGAACACTTCACTCCCAAAATGCATGTCTGCTTGTGGTTTCTAGAATTAGTAAAAGTGCGGTTGGAGGTAGAGCGTTTAGCCACCAAGCCCCTGTTTTATGGAATAAACTCCCAGCTCATGTAAGAGAGGCCGACTCAGTTTCTACATTCAAAGTTAGACTGAAAACATTCCTCTTTGGACAGGCTTATTGTCAGACTAGTTAGTATTCAGAGATTATTTAACTTAATTTTAATGTGTTTAAATTAAATTTAATAACAATAACAATTAGTTGTTAGTAGGCTGCTAGAAGTTTGAAGCTGGGGTAACTGTGGTGCACTGGGGTTCTGTCCTCTTTTCTCATCTTCTTCTACCCTTCCTCTCTTGTCTATTCTTGATCATTGTTCATCATTTAGTTCTCCATGCCTCTGTTTGGTGCAGTGCGATTCATGTATTGTCCCTCTTTCCCTCTCCCCTCCTGGGGAGTGGCACTGCTTCCAGATTCCAGTTGGCTTATCCGTGCTCCTGTTCCTGACCGTGTACCTCGTCTCTTCTCCTTCACCTTCACCTGGCTGTGGATCCTGCCTCTGGCTCATCTCTGGCTCGTCTCTGCTCTGTACCTGGCCGTGTACCTCGTCTCTGCTCCTGCTCCTACACCTGGCTGTGGATCCTGTCTACGGCTCGACTCCACGCCCCTGGCCGTCCTCCCAACTTTGGCTGGACGAAGCTCGTCTGCTGGACTTTAAATGTGTAGTTGTAGAGTTAGATAAGTTAATTCTTCTCTATGAGTTCTGGTAATCGTCTGTCCGTCCTGGGGGAGGATCCCTCCTTCATGTGGGCACCCCTGAGGTTTCTTCGTTTTTTCCTGAATCCTTTTTTTTGGGAGTTTTTTCTTACCGTGAAGGAGGGTCTAAGGGAAGGGATGACTGTTTAGTTTAGTCTATTTGGTTATTTCAATTTAGTATTTTCCTATTGAATTCTATTTTGTTTCTGATTCTTTTGATTTTATGTTTCATTTTTTCAACTATTGATATGAAGCATATCATTCGACTGTTGTTGTGAATTTGGGCTATACAAATAAAATTGAATTGAATTGACCCTGAACAGGGCGCAGGTCAGGGACAAACACTCACATGTACACCTAGGGACAATTTAGAGTCACCACTGAACCTATGAAGGGCTGTTGGAGGAAGCCAGAGTGCCCAGAGAATATCCACACATGGGGAACATGCAAACTCCACACAGAAATGATCCAGGATCTTCTTGCTGTTGGGCGAGGGTGCTTACCACTGAACCAATGTGCAGCCCCCTTTTAAAAATACAATTTTTTTTAAAACCAAACTTTTATTGTTAACTGTGCAGCTGAGCTCTGGCATAACATGTTCCCACACAAACAGAAAGACCTTTAAAAGAAAAACCATAAAGTACGCTGCCGTCATGAAGTGCATTTCTTTATATTTAACTTTCAAATCCTCATTTACCCAGTCAGGGTCAGCCAAAGGCCCGGATGTGGCCCTGGTTTGATCCAAAGCACAGGGAAAAACCCCATCCTAACGGCGAGCAGGAGCAAAATAACTTATTTTTATTGGGTTGGAGGTAAATATTGGATACCTGGGGCTCCTGTATTAATAAATAGAGTGCTCTGAAAGAGGGCCGGTATCTCTGGCGGTGGTCCCTGTGAGGACTCTGGTTTGGCCGTGTGGGTTCTGGCAGATCCAGCCCTCAGTACTGCAGCACGTCTAACGTGGCTGCACCAATTTAGCCTCCTGTTTTTACAGGGAACATTCAACTCAAGATTTCAGGACAGATATGGTTTTATAGCCAACCGCGTTGCCAAACAGACTATTATAAATACACATAGATACACATTCAAAGTCAGACGCACAAAATCCGGCAGTGTGTGCGCCCGGCATGTACGCACATAAACACAGCCTCGTAAAAAGTTTCAAACTCCTGAATCGCCTGCTTTTCAGGGAGGCTTCTTCCAGCCAGAAGTTACTTCAGAACCATTCTGGTGGTTTTCCGCTTTATAATGGATTAGCCGCGCAGCTAAATATAAGAGCTTGCTCGCTGTGACAGCCCGCAAAAAACCCTGGCCTGCTTTTCTGGCACGACTCCACCAACGCAGACAGGCTTTCTCAGAGTCTACCGCCTCTTCTCACGGTTTCATCAACTTTGGAGATCACTGAAAGAGGACACGAGGACAAGAGTCTGGCCTCTGATGCTTTCTGTGAAGAAGTCCCTAATTTTACCAATCACTTCAAAAGAGATGGATGGTCGCACGAACCAATGATTTGAGTGGGCGTGTCTGGAGCTTTGAAGGAAGTCTTCTAGATCTGTGGTCATTTTGGCTAGCAAATGAGCAGGACAAACGATCATGACAGGAGTTTGCACTCATACAAAAGGATTTGACTTTTGTCCAATGTCAAATAAGTGCAATTGTGAGTCGAGATCTCACATGACAATAAATCTTTAAAAAAATAAGGGTTTGAAGGCAGGCCGTATACTTCTGTGTGAAGTTGTTTTACCTTGAAGTGATAAACAGAAGGATTTGCTGATTTTCGATGAGTTAATCATTCTTAATACTCTGGCAGGTTTGTTTTCATCATGGTCTTTCGTTTCTTTTTGAACAAAAGCTTGGTGTTCTTCAGATTCAAGTTCTTACTGTCTTTAAAGCATTGACTGTATGTGAGAACTGGACTGAGTGAGTGAGTGTGATGTCACCCATAGAAAATGGTTTGCTTCCAGCTAGAACCAAATGAAGTCAACATTTTTTCACTTTATGAATGCTGCTACGTTGGAGCCAAACATCAGCAGGAAGCGGTGATTGGTCCAAGTCAATCTGAGTCAACATTTCTATGGCAACCAATCTCGCCAATTAGAAGTGTGCTAGTTGGAAGTCCACACACCTATGACTTGAAAGCCTACACATACTTTTATTGAGGCATCTGATTGGTCAGTCTATAAATTGAATAATTTGAACTACAAACAAAATATCATGAAAAAAAAAAAAATAGGAAATTCAAAAAGTGTTAAAAAATGTATCAGAGCAAGAATGGTTATTCTGACAAGTATAATGACTATCAGCTGTTTATTGCTCTTCAGAAGTCCATGGGATTTTGACTTCGTGGAACCGGCGGGTTCTTCCTGTTTGGAACGCAAGGCAGGAGGGGTCTCCGAGTCCAGTTCTGACCATGCTGCATTTGTTGAATATTTTTTTTGTTATTGCTTAGATGCTGCTATGATTAAAGCAGTGCTTCTCAAATAGCGGGGCGCGCCCCCAGGGGGGGGCACGAAGCGATGCCAGGGGGGGCGCGCGGTGGTGGCGGTTTTAGGCACAGGTTTGTCCGGTGCGCAAATTTAACGTGGGGGCAGCGGTGACAGCGGCTCAGTGCTTGGAAAATAATCTGGTCCACTATTCGGTTCCTATTGTCTGTTCTGTCTGTCCGCGGCTGCGCGAGTGAGAACGAAAGGGGAGGGGTGGTGTGGGCCCTGTCTGCCAGGGGAATCGGGGCACGCGGACCACTGCTACCGCTGCCTGTTGCCCAAGATCACCGCTGCCCTTAGATTCCTAAGCTCATGCTAACAATGTCATTCTTTATGAACTATTGTAGACATTTTGATGACGTGTCTTTATTTTCCATCCATGTTTTCTTTGTCTGCCTGTGGTTTAGTTAGTGTCAGACAGACATAAAGACAGCAGGTAATGCAGGAAAACAGCTGCACTTTTATGAGATCAGAAATAAACAATCCGTCATTTAGGAAAAAAAATCAGCACGTTTTTACCTATTTCTTCAGACTAAAAACGTTAAATATATTGGTGCTGCTGTGTTAATGTTTCAGATCAATTTAGATTTAATATTATTTATTGATTGAATTATTTTTTTCAGCATCAAATGGTTCAGTTGGTCAAAATGTTTCTAGTTTAAATAAGGAATGACAGATTTTTTTTATTTCAGGTACTTTCAGCTTCTTTTCTGTTTTAGACTAGAACAGGGTTTCTGTGGCTAAATAAAGTTAATATTTGTTGAAAGTGGATTTATTTTGCTTTTTTCTTTTGTTAGTGTTAAAAGATACAATTTTAGGTATACAAATTTTATAGATACTGACCTGATGTATTGTCACCGCGCGAGTGTGTCTGTGTGTGTGTGTGTGTGTGTGTGTGGGGGGGGGTTATGGGGGGGGGGGGGGGGGTCAGGGGGGGCGCGAAACATTTTCTTTTCCTAGGGGGGGCCTGGCAAAAAATAATTGAGAAGCACTGGATTAAAGTAAGCCACCAGATGCTCAGATGTTTTTAAAAACTAAAAGCCTCAGAGTTCCTTCAAATTTCACTAGCTTTGTTTTCTGAGAAATGCCTCCATTGTTTTTTTCTTCTTTGCTGCTGTGTTTAACTTCTGTTCACTTCCTGTTGTATGTATGCTCGCAAAAATGCTAAGGATGGTAAATGGCTGATGCTTGTATAAGGCTTTTTTACCTTCCTCAATGGCCCAAAGCACTTTACAGCCACAGTCCCATTCACACACTCACACACTGATGTCTCTTTGACACAGAGGATGCTACTATAATCATACCGACTATGGAATCAACGAGAACTTATAAAAACTACACATCCCAAGAGTTTTGGGTCAATTAAGGTAAAGGAACATCACTTGCAGAAGATTGCTGCTTGCAGAGGAAAAAATAGGGATAGTCTTAATTAGGAAAATTTTTAAAATTGTGAGAAAAAGGTAGAGGTCTACATATGAAGAGGGAAGAAAAGGCAAATGGAAAAGTGGGTGAGTCTGAGGGAGTGGATATTCTTTGTCATCCCACGCGTCAAAACAATCCTCGTTAGAAGAAAACTCTTGGGACACATTCATCAAAAATGGCATGACATCACTTCATTTCCAAATGAATCAACCCATGTCATGTGCCTGTTTTAACATTTTATCCTTCCAACGTTTAATGGCCCTTCTGATTGCAAAAAAATGAGCTTAATGACTCAAACTTTGTTGTAACCACTGAGGCTTTCACTTTTGAGTTGTTCATCCTATGATTCTTCAGATCTTTCTGCAGTAAAGTCTGCTTGCTAAGAGAAAGCCTCTTCATGGGACCTTTAACTGCTGTGGGCTTCAGTTTGTCCTCCTCAGGTGTGACCTTTTAAATGCACCACCTGCAGCAGGTCCAGCAGGATGCCTGCTTTATTGCTGAAATAAAAAAAACCCACACACCTGTCATGTCTTTAAAAGATTATCCAAAGCAGGTGGTTCTTTTGCTGTTTGACTGTAATTTTCTGCTGCTTGGCTGCTTTCTGCATTAGAGCGCAGTGATGAATTACATCAGCTTGTCCTGCTCGTCTCCACTCCAGTTCAGATTTTTTTTTTCTTTTTTAAAGAGCTGCAGAAACAATGACACTACTGTCTGTCAGGCTTTAGCACTAAAGCAGACTCATGTCGTCAGGAAAGAAGTGTAGCTGGCAGAGGACGGGCAGGGCTGAAACAGCTTTCCTGACACATTTTACTTTGAAGGGAAGCGGTGACGTACAGTCAACGTTGTTTCACAGGCACTGATTGGAACATGCTTGAAAACATTCCCACCTGCCACACCATTATTACCCAGAGGTCACTACTGATTTTACATTTTTAAAGTAAAGCCATAACCTTTATATCTTGGATACAAGGCATTTCGCTAAAATATCTCCAAAAATACGAAGGGTTCCAAATTAAATGGCAAATACTAATTCTTATTGTCTCTCTACTGGTCAATATCACACCAGCATGGTAAAAGTAAATTGTTAAGCTGATGTATTTTAATATTTATTTTTACTTGATTATAACTGTAAATTGATATTGTTTTTCAAGACAAAAATTGGTTCAGTACTTTTACTGTATATGAAAACTGGACTGAGTGACTCCAAACCTTGGCATTCCGAATAGGAAGTAGCCGCTGGTTCCAAGAAGACAAAATGCCGTAACCTTCTATAGAGAAATAAACAGCTCAGTCATTCTATTTGTCAGAAAAAATTCTTGATCTTCTTCCCTTTTTTTCAACATGTTCAATCCAAACCAATCATTGCTTACTGACCATTGATGTTAAATCAATGGTTAAACATCAATTTACTGTATTATTGTATTCCCATGTGCTAAACCTAAAAGATTGAAGCAGCTATTGAGGACAGCTGTCCCCCCAAAAACCTTCATATATTTCTCATTGACTTTTTTTTATAAATTGTTCTTATAAGCATGGATAGGGAGCCGGTTTAGCTCGTACTGGTTTGCGGCGCCTTCCGTCTGTGAAATCAGGGTTCGACTCCGGGCTGCTCCCTGTTCCCTTCTCTACCTCTGTGCCGGTCCCAAGCCCGGTTTGAGAAGGTTGCGTCAGGAAGGGCATCCGGCGTAAAACATTGCCAAGTTTACCATGCGACTTGTTCGCCGTGGCGACCCCTGATGGGAGAAGCCAAAAGAGGAAGAAGAAGAGTTCTTATAAGCATGGATATAAAAAACGCGTTGATGGAATTTGCTGCTTTCTGATGAGCTTATTTTTTTTAAGTGTTTGATCAGGAACTTAAAAGACTAAAAATGGTTGAACATATCTAAATGGAACAAACACATTTTAAAGGGTAAGATATAGTCCATAAAATCAGTACTACTTTGTCACCAAGAATCACTTTTAATCCATCATCTACAAGCCTCTAGGACCCCTAAGCCCTAGACGGCTGTCAGTCATCCTCCATCTGTTCTGCTGGGTGCGGTCTCCATGTAGACCTTAAAGTTGCCTGTGGTGATTAAGACACGGGAACTGGACAGCTCCGAGCCCGGTGGTGCTGGGAAAACCATCATGCTTTCCCTCCGATCCTTCGCCCGTCAGCTTCACGGCAACCCGCCTGATTGGTTTCATGTGTGTCCCTGCCGGGCTGGGATGAAGGTGTGTGGGGGGATGACCTCATCCCTCCACACACAGACAGAATCCTCAGCGGGACCACAGAGTCTCTGCTGTTACTCTGAAAGGTGCAAAGCCGGGTGTTTTTTACAGCCTTCCAGCTTCATGCTTCAAGTTGACATATTTTTAGCGTGCCCGGAGGTCATCTTATCTTAAAATCAGAACGTGTTCGATTCTGATCGCATGAATTCCACTGTAGCACTTCTGGACGCTGTTGTATCTTTTGGTCACAGCTGTGATGATTCAGAAATTCAAACCTGGAACTACTTTGATGACACTTAAACTTTCAGTGTCCGTCTAAATGACGGCAAACCTGACCCGGCTGTGGCTAAATGCTGAAGAGAATCTGACAATAATTTCCTGTATCTGACCGTGAATGGCCTGGTGCTTCTCTTGTCGTCCTTGCTTGACATGATTTTGGCATTCTTTCTGGTTTCCTTCAGTCTCTCGATGGATGGAGGTTTCACAAACACAATAAAAGGTTTGAACTCTGCTATCCGAAGAACCTTTAGCACCTGAGAAGACAGGGAACACAAAGGAGAAACATACGTATGCTTTTATTCACAGGGAAAATAAAATATAATAGAATCCTCCAGTTAACAGTGTATAATTGTACTTTAGATATCTTCATCAAAGTGTGTAGTGATGAAATAATCTAATCCTATTCTATCTTAATTTATTTTAGGTTGTCGTTAGAAAAGATCCGTTTCAGTCAAGTGAGATTAGTAAATTGAAAAGGGACAGATTTTCAAGACATTAAAATTTTAAACTAAGACTGAACGGACACCAATCCAAAAAAAAAAAAAAAAATCAGACAAAACGCATACACACTGCAAAAGCACAAATATTACAAGGTATGCTTTGTCTAACGTTTAGTTCAAATATCGTTTTTTTCTTTATATAAGTCAAAACTGACTTCACTGTGAAAACTGAATCTTAAGAAAGAAACAGACCGTTTCATAAAAAATATTTTCTGCCTTGCAAAAAAGTTAATCCTGTAAAGAAAGTTTATAAATGGCAAAACAATTTTTGTTTAATACAACAGGTCAAGGGGCTTAGAAACATTTTCTTAAAAAAAAGATTCTTGGTAAAATCCTTAATCTTACCCTATTGGCATTGTTTATTTAAAGAGCCTCTTTTATGTAAGTGTATTATAATGTTCACTCCTCACTGTAGGCAACCCCAAAGCGGTAATTTGATCCGTTCCTCTAAAAACCTAAGCATTAAGCCCTCCCAATCCACGAAAACGAGTGGGTGTAGTCCACTGAGAACAGCCCCTTCCAGGAAGAGCCTAGCGCTGCCAGCCCCGCCCCCAGGCTAAGACACACGCCCACTTTCTCTGTGGAGCTACTGGTGATCAGAAAAACGCTTTACTTTTATATGCACAACATGCACATCTATCTTTGCAAAAGTTCAGATGTTGTTTTTTTTCGTGGACAAAACGCAGACACCCTGCCGATTCCAGGTTGACATCATGAAACCCTTTTGCTATCTTAGATGACCACACCCTTACATTGCAGTGTTATCCCTACCATGACAAAGGTGGATAAAGATGGAAAGATTTCATGTAATCCATGGACACCAGTGAAGATGCAAAGCCACAAAATATCACAAAGTTATTTTTGTCTTGTTTCTAGTTTCAAACACCTTTTTACACTTGATACAAGAAAAAACTCACTAAATTTTCAGTAAGGTGTAATACATGGTTTTAAAACAGCGAGTCGTTTGATCTTGACAACATTTTTCTTTCAAGTAGTATCTCTGATGACAATAGTTTTTAAAGTCATAAATTACATAAATTTTGTAATTCTAGTCTTATTTTAACGGGTCTAAAAAAATAAAGGATAATTGGACTGTTGTAGCACTAAAATCAGGATTTTATAAGCGTATATATATAAGTTTACAGACTTTAAAGATGAAAAAAAACAAAAAACTTTTTTACCAACAAACATTTTAGGACATAATAATTCCAATATTTAGAGCAAAAACCTGCATATGAGCTTGTAGCTGATTTCAATTTTAAAAGGGCAGAAGAAGAAATCTTACCAGAACTATTTCTACTTGTTCCGTTGGCAGATTGTTTTCACTTATAAAAGGGGGAAAATATCTTGTATTCTATATGGTTTACTTGTTTTCACAATGATATTTGCATTTCCTCAGAAACTTATGTGCATCTTTTTTTTTTCTGTCTTTGTAATTAATAATAAAAGGGAAAAAAAAAAAACAGAAGAAGAAAAAAAAAATTAAACCAGGATGTGCCAAAGTAAGTGAAGCCATGAGAAAACACATGCTTGGACAATGATCTGGATTATGATATTGCTTTTACTGCTCCATATGTTTGTGGTTTGAAGACTTGCCATCCTGATGTTTGTTGTGGTAAATGTACCCGCTGAACAAAAGCAAACGGAGCGGAATATCACACAGACTCTGGTTTGTCCAGGCTCAGCTTGGAGCGAGCCATCTGAATAAAGTCTGATCCCAAACTACCCAAGAAATTTAAGACTTTGAATGGAGCAAATTAGTGGCAATTTCGTTCTTGAAAATGAGCCTTCCATTTGCTAAGTTTCTTTAGGAAAGTCAGGGTTTAAAGACCCACTCATGAAAAAGATGTTTTTGGTGTTTTTAACATGTTCTTGCTGAATTTATCTGATGACGGAGAACATATGTAAAGAAAATTAAGCCTTAAATGTATTTGGGAATATTTCTTTTTTTGTCAGAAAGTTGTGAATTAGGTGCAGATGGAAAAATGCAGTTTAAAAAGGGTGTATTTGTTATATAGCAAATACAATGAGGGGGGCACAAGCTCTCTGCAAAGAATCTGGTCGTTCTTCCCAAACACATTTGAATATTTTTCTTATTTCTATCAAGTCAATTATAAAAAGATCCTTTGACTTTGTTCTTATTTTTATTCTTTCCTTCCTCTTACTAATGCGGGACAGCAAGTCGTCAAATTTGGAAGTACTGAAAGTGATGTCATTCAGACGCAGATCCTGCAGTAGATGGTGAGCATCACCGTACTGGGAGAATCTCTGAATGACCTCATGAACCCAGACATGGAGACATGATTACCGATGCTTCTCAAAACATAAAAAACTTGATTTCTTAACATAATTTGTGTCTTTCATGCATTGTAAAAGAGATATATAGGCAATGCTCCCATGTAGTGAAGTTTATGAACACACTTTTAGACTAGCTTGGACCAGCAAATTTGACACGTGTCAATAGAAAGACAGTGGACGCGAATTTGATGCGGGAATAGCGTTCAGTGTGAACGAAGCATAAAAAGAGTAAATATAAATGTTAGCATCTGGCTAAAAGCTCTATTTTTGTTGAACCGGTAATGTGAGATTGGGGGCATGAGGAGCTGCAAGCTAAGGGGAAATAAAACAACACAATTGTGATGATTATGCTATTTTTCAGGCTAAAAACGGCGTAATTCTAATTAAATGACAATTGGTAAAGGTTTGGAAATAGATCAAAAGATGATTAGAGTGGGATTTATAGGTGGATTTAATTCTGAAACAAGTGAAAGTGGAGATCCAAAAACAGAAAGCAAACTGAAAACCAGAGAAAAAGGGCGACAATGTCACTCACATGAGGCTGAACGTCCAACAGACACACTTTGCCTTTGGACAGGACAGAGCGAACCGAGTCCAGGGTCGTCCCGTAGTAATTCCCTTTGAACTCTCCGTACTCGATGAACCTGAAAGAGGAAAAACAGGAGACGGGTTGATGCCCAATTATTGGAGTTTGGCCAAATTATATTCTAAATAATGACTTATAAAAAGTCCCCAAATTTACAGAGACAGAGGAATTGTTCTTTTAATCACTAATATATCTGAAGAGACAAAAGATACTTCTTTCAGTCAAATATCGCCTGCTAAAGAAGAGTTAAAGCCCTAATTTCTCCCCGTTATCCTCAGCACAGCAGAAACTGTACGGGTTGAAGAAAACCCTTTTTCTCTGGATACTTTTTTTTCCAATTGGAATATTTTTAGCTGGAAACCAGGAGGAAAGAAATCCAAGAACGTGGAAAGAGTGTGGTGCTCAAAGAACGGTGTGGTATACCGCCTACCGTCCATGCCATGTAAAAAAGAACATTTTATTGTAATTGCTCTTGTAATTTACTTTTGTGTTTTTTTGAAGGGATTATATGTATATAAAACTCATTTACAGTAATGGAATTCTCATTTACAGCATACAGTAGCCTGTATTGAGAGAAGCAAAACCTGTGTGCCAGCGTGAGGGTTGATGGTCAGAGCCCGTCACGCCGGCAGAGAGAGCTTCACTGAGAGGGTGGAGTGTTGGCGTTCTGACACAGACCAGGGCTCTCCCTGGGAAAGCTGTTCAAGGCGAACACGGATTGTTGCGGCCTTTCATGTCTATGATCACAGCATTGTTTCTGCTGCATGCAATGAGGCAAAACGCAAACAAGTTCATCTTGCATCTTGCCACTGCCGCCTTGTAATTTTTGTAGTGCTGAGAGCTCGGCGCATCTGCCCCACATCACAGCTCCGCTCACCCCCTCCAAACATCGCATGCCTTCACCTCCACCGCAACACGGCCTAAATATACAGCACCTCCTCCTCCTCCTTCATGCCCCGACACAACATGCACTCCCCACCACAGGCTTCCCTCTGCCGTTCGCAGAGGATGTGTTTGTTTGCATGCATGCGCATCTTTTCCTGCAGTTCGTGTGAGACCATCCATCACTCTGATGACCGTCAACAACCTGCATTTTCATTTGTGGGCCACAAATGTAAAGGCGGCTTGCGGTGTGGCTGCACTCTCTGAGAGGGCGACCAGGAAAAGGAGGCATGAGAGACAGGAGATCTAGGGGCCACCGTCTGGAGGGCCCGGCCCTGTCATCAACAGCTCACTCTCAGCTACAGACTCCCAGACGACAGCAGGGAGCTGCTGTTTGAACTGTGGAAACGGGCAGTCTGCAGCTGGGACTTTCAGCTTATAAGGGTTTGGATCTAACATGATAAGCCTGCAAGTTTTTGTTTGAAAGCAAAATCTCAGAGATATGTTTGTCTAAACCCAGCAGCACTGAAATATTAGGCCAGTCTCCATAGCCTACGCTCATGTTGTGCATAAACCTCTTGACCTGAGCACAAACACCAATACAGTAAAACAACCATGTAGAGAAGAGGATGAGGAAAAATGGGTAGTCTTGTGAAGACAAAAGTGCTTTATGATTTAAACCCAAGTTGGTTTGTCTTTTGCAGTGCTATGCTCTTTACAACCTAGTTTTAACTAAAATATTATGTAGAGCAATTGTTAGCACATGACATGTTGTCATCTATTGATGTCAGCTAGTTGGAGAATTTGTACTGAATATCACACATCGGGGTCCTGTGGTCCACCTCTGCAAGTGGACATAAGTATGGTTCACTAAACTTGCCTGTGCACGGTTTGCTTAAATGGGTCTGTGCAGGATTAACCTGCATGATCTTGTGCATGGTTCCCTTAAACAGGGATGGACATGTTCTTTTGGCATTTTTCTGATGAAGAAGGACATATATGAGGAAAATAGCTTAAAATTGCAAATTTGGATTCCAGTACTCCTTTATTCAAATGGTTGTGAATCAGGAGCAGGTGAACATTTTTGAAAAAACTTGTACTTGTTGCGTAGAAACTACAATCGGCAGGCCACAAGCTCCCTGCTCCACTTGTGGACGAATAGAACATGTACGTCTTTGTTTTCCTCGTCTGACTCAAACCTGCACAGCTGGATAGCTCTGACATTCCTTGCGATTGTTGTTGCACTGCTAATGTTAACTAAGGGTTGTGAGCTACCGAGAACATAAAACAAAGGGATGTTGGGAAGAAGTGGCAGGCTTACTCCATGCCAACAGTCCTGCCCACAACCGAGAGGCAAATTTCTAATGAACTCCTGCTGCTCCACAGAAACAATGTTTTAGAAAACGATACAGATTTTGGCTAAAAACTGAACAATGACTATTAGAACTGGGAATGCTTTTTACAACAGATCAAAAGATGAGCGGACTGGGATTTGAAACACGCCTGTGCCTTATTCACCTAAATGGCCTGTACACATTTGACCTCAATGTGCAGAACAAGTGTTGTGTTAAAAGGGCCTTTTCCATGCTAATATTGAGTCTTTTATAGTAAACAATATTCATGTATATAATAATATACTCGCTTTGGCTTACCAAAGAACAAATTTTTGCATTTTTCCCAAGTTCTCTTCCTACCCGAAAGTAAGACGACTCCCCTTTCGCCCATTGTGGGTGCCGCCCATTTCATGACGTCAACCTAGAGTCGGCCTCGGCAGTGTTTCTTCTTTTGCAAAAATGGATGTGCATATTGTGCATATAAAGTAAAAGTGTTTTTGCTGATCATCGCTAGCTTAGCGGACAAAGTGCATGTTTGTGTTGTGTTAGCCTGGGGGCGGGGCTGGCAGCGCAGACTCTTCCTGGAAGGGGCTGTTCTCAGTGGTCTACGTCAGCTCATGAGGATCCACTTATATTTGTGGATCTGGAGGGGCTGGTGCTCAGAGAGCAGGTTTTTAGAGGAATACTCAGAAGTGTGAGAACAGATCTAAATAACACTTTGGGGTTTCTTTTTATGAGGATTAAAAATAATACACTTCAAAGCTCAAAAAGTTGATTTGGCACGGTATAGGCCTTTTAAAAGTTTAAACTTGAATATTTTAAAGGTTTTTCCTTCTTTTTGTGATTGTGTGACATAATTCAATCGTCACGCTGTCAACCAGTGAGACGACAAAATAAAAAAATAATAAAACAATAAACTTAACATCAAGCAGAACCAGCTCTCTGCAGGTCCAGAATGAACTGCAACTGCAACTGCAGACATTATGGTCTATTAATCAGCTAATTATAAATTAGTGTTGAACCTGTAAATGGGGGCTACTACCTACGAAGATTTTGCTTTAGGAATGTTACGAAGCTTTGACGGAAGCTGCAAGCAAATAACCTGTTTGATAAAAACTGCTTTCTTTTACAGTAAAAAGGTAAAAACAAGTTCACACTTAAAACTACTTTGAAAATCGTAAAAATCACAACCCTCTGGTCATTATCCAGTTCAATCTACATCATCAAAGCTTTGAATATGACGATTTTACCCACTTGTTGTTTTGGATGTCCGCCTCAAAGAGATGCTTGGAGATGAAGTGGTACTCAACCCCCTCAGTCTCGTGGTTCTTCTTGGGCCGACTGGTGTCTGTCAAAGAGAAACCGGACCGTGAACACCTGAAGCTTAGACTTTGTGAGTCACTGCTGGAGCTAAAACGGTGCTGAAGCGAGCCATGTTCCCACGCTGCAACCTGCAGATCTCCACAACATCAACAACTGCTAATGACCACAAAGCCCAAAGAGGTTCAAGGGAAGATCAGCTCTCTGCGCTCTCCTTTTAAAAAAAAAGGGGGCCAGAGCGGCACGTGGAGGGAACGTGACCAGGGAGAGGATCTGGATCTGCAAGAGTGCAGGGGTCGACTTGTACTGCAGCTCCTCTCTGAAGGTCAGAGGGGGGGAAGCACTTACCCGTCAGCAGCTCCAAAACAAACTGTTAAACTTTTATCACCTGCAGCCCGACTGCCATGTTTTGCAGAGTTTTTGAGCTTCACTTTTTAGCAGAATGTTTGCAGCATTGTGAACTTTGAAGGCAGATTGAGTAACATTTAATGTCTCAGAATTGCAAATTCCTTTAAAAAAAAACCCAGCTGATTGTGCTAATTTGGATGTAGTACACAGACGAACAAGGAAAAGAACAGTTTATTTTGGAGTGAAAGAAATAATAAATGTATCACAATATTGTAATTACACTTTACAAAATATTACTTAAAAGAACCAAACTAAAATGTTTGTAATATTTCTTTTTTCTATTTTAACAGATGTTTGGGTACAAAATTAAAAACACACATTATAAAAATGATTTAATCAATGATTCAAACCAAATGTGGTTCAAAACTGTTTTTGATTTAAAAAAAATAAAATACTTGGTAGTTCTTCAAATCCAGCCCCATCAGCTGCTGATTACCTGGATCAGGTGTGTTTTGCATATAGGAAGCTAAAAAGTGTCAGGTTAGTTGGTAAACATGTAGGATTAGTCCCCTAAAGGCCTGGAGTTTGACACCAGTGCTTTAGCGTATTGTTCACATTACATTGTTGAGGTAAGAGATGAGAAGTATTATGACCGATGTGATTCTGCAGTGCACAGGCAGAAAGACAAAACAAAAATTGAACGGAGAAAGTAAAAAAGACCAATGTTTCCAGAAAAAAATGTCTTATTTTCTGTCTTGCAAGAAAATAATACTTTTAAGAAAGTTTTTCAAAAATAAAAATCCTAGATCTGAAAAAATATATCTAAGTGAAATGAATTATTTTCCTTAAGATAAAATTTTTTACACCATTAGCAGATTTTCTTTTGCTTATTTACATACAATCTGCCAGTGGGGTGAGAATTACTGACTTATTTCTAACTCCTTTCCTGTTTTTTCCGTGAAATGTCTTTTTGTTGATGCACCAGGATTTCAAATCATCTGGAGTGCCCCCTGAAGTCTTCATTAATGTCAAATGTATTTGCACACATATCTTTGTTACTAGCATCACTAGAGCTCTTTAAGATCACATCCCAGACACAAAAACAATTATCTTCGTAAATTAAATACATTTTTAGTTTGAAAAAATGTGTTTCATAATCTGTTCTGAAGAGATTTGCTGCAACAAGTGTCCGTTTTTCCCGCTTTAAATTGTGTGGAACTCCAGATCTTCAAACCTGAGGGACTGACCTCACCAGGAATCATCAGTGACAGTGCCATCTAACATCTTAATAGTTAATAGTGGCATTTGTTTACCAGAAGCTAATTGAAATAAGATGAATATGAATACTTCGAAATTTCCTTTAAAGAGAGAAGAAAACACTCAACAAAAAAACCCTCCGAAACCTTACGTGTCTGCTTTATATTGGTGATCCAGATCAACAAGTGAATACGATTTCACAAACAGGGTAAATGCATCTGTAATCTTGGATTGGGATGATGGTGTTTAACCTCTAACTCGAGTGCTTTCAATAGTGTCTCTGTTTCCTCGAAGGCTGGTTTACATTTCACAGTGACAAGAGGAGAATAGAGGGAGGGAAAAAGCATCATCGGGACCGCAATCTGGTGGCGTCCCAAGCTGCGGTTTTTAAATGAAGAGAACAGGTCGAGCTTTTAGGCTTAATCTGAAACAACACTACGTTTTGAAGACATCCATGTGTCCTCTGGCAGCAAGTGCCATTGAAAAAGGAGTGAGACGAGATACTTTCCATCCCTTTCCTGTACGCGAGAGCCAGCTCTTGTGCCGTACGTCCTCCAAAATCCCACTGTCTGGCTCTATTAGGCAAGTGCACGTCATATTTGAGAACAATTAACAGACCTAACAGGGGGAAAAAAAAGACCCTTGCCAATGAAATTTTATTACCAGGGACATTTTAAGTGTCAGACTTTGACGCTGCATGTAGCAAAAACAGCAATCACTATGAGCTGTGCTCAGATTTCCTTTAAACTCATGTTGCAAGCTTCCATGCAAGCCCCAGATGGTATGGGCGCAATTAATAGCGCCTTTACTGGGCTTAAATGTACAAACTGAGATTTATTTGTCCCAATATGCTGGCTGTGGGACATCTCAGAGCTACAAAATCCTTCTGCCAAACTGGAGATCCCGTCATCTGCAGAAACCTGGACAGCGTTCAGCAGAGAGGGCTGCGCGTGGGCCCTTAAAAGGAAAAAAAAAATAAGAAAAAAAGCAAGACGCAGCAGTAGAAAGACAGAAAACATAAGGAGAGTGTGTCCCCAGTTCACGAAGGGCAGGACAGACACATTTAAAATGGGAAAGTTGACAATGTAAGTGTGAAAGCTGGACCTCAAGCTGCCTTGTCATGAACGAGAATCTTCCCAGCAGCTGCCACACCAAACAAGCCCAGCTTTTGGGAGGGTTAAAGTTCTCAGAACTCATATTGGGACAAGTAAACTCAACATCCTTTATCCAAAGGGCCTGATTTGAGCAACTTCTGCCGAGCAACTGTGCTTACATTTCTCTGAGTGTTTCCAATTCGTCTCTGTGGACAAGAAGATCCTCGGATGTAAAACCGATCAGAAGGGGAGCAGCTGGTGTGCCGTTCCTCCTCAGAACAGCGCCACATAGAGGCAAATGCTGAAAATACGTCTATTTGAAGCGTTCTTCATCAACCTCAAAGAGTGTGTTTACAAAACCCTCCGTCTTTGATAAGCCCTCCCAAAGACATGCAGTAAAGTCTTTTTGTCCTTTGAGCCACAGGTATGCAAAAATAAGTAAAAAAAGTCAACAAGTTTCTGTAAAAAGCACAACATTAAACTTATACTTTTTCTTTTGTAGGGTCAGAATATTCCCATGTCTGCAAAGGAGAGCTTTAGAAATAAAAGTAAAAGCCGTAAAAAGGATCAAAAGGGAAAAAAAAAACAAAACACCAAAATATAAGTGTGATATGAAAGCACCAAAGAATGAGTGTATATTTCTGAGTTTAAGTCACACGTTTTTGTGTAATTGGGGGTGCAGCTTGTACCCAGGTGTGACTTATCTGTGACGCAGAAGCAATGCAGAAGAAGAAGCGTCGCTCAGTCTGACGACGGGCTCAGAGGAATTGTTCCAAAGCGACACAGAGGATGAAGAATTTAACGGATTTAGTTATTTAAAAGTGATATAGAGAGTTTAGCTGACTTCTCAACGCTGGAGATGTTTCTCTGGCCTGGGAACATCTCGAGGTTCCCCCAGAGGAGCAGGAGGAAATAGCCGGGGAGAGGGCAGTCTGGGTATCTTTGCTTAGATTGCTGCCCCTGTGACCCGCTCCCGGATAAGCAGAAGAAGATGGATGGATGGTTGACTTGTTAGCATGGTCTTTATGGTTATGTCCTATGTCTTATGAAGCTAAATAAGCATCAATATGTTACAATAGTGAAGCGTGTAGATATTATTGCTATTGATTCTGTTTTTATGACTTCCCTTCCAAGATGAAATGTCTGTACTTGTCCCTTATTTTGTGAAATTAATTTCTGCCAGAAGTGTGACCATTAAACATTTTTATCAAGTGCCTTTAGAGAATAATAAACTGCAGGGGAGGCACATTATGCTTGATCACACAGAAAAGCATTCAAAGACTCGGAGCTGAACTTACGTGGGATGGTCACACCAAAATGCTGGGGGTCACTGATCAGCAGCTTCCTCTTCAGCTCGTTCATGCCGACGCCAGTGGGTCCTAGACAAAAACCAAAGTTTTGTTTCAACACTTTCACAAGCAGGGACGGACATGAAAACTTCCTGATGTCCAAAACCAGACAAAGTTCGGACTGTAATGTGCTGAAATACGGGTTTATGCAGCTGTCGGAATGTCAGAGCTAAGATGACAAAAGGATTTGAATTATTAAACTTGATATAATGATCGCTGATCAGAAACTGAAAGGCTCCTGCTCTGCTCTTGTTATCTTTGCTCCATCTGCACGGCTCTTCAGCATCGTAAACGTTTAATGTTTCGACTTTCAACGAAGGAGGACAGCAGAAGTTATTAGAGAAGAGCTTTTCCAGAAAACCAACGGGTCTGACAGGAACCCTCTGTTGTCAGGTATAAAAACAAACTATATAACAACAAAAAACCTTATTTCTTACAAGTTCGTCAATCTGCAACACTTGTTCTTGTTGATGATGCACTTTTAGTCATTTTACATGCAAGATGCATCCCAGACGTGTTCATTTCTGCAGAAATCCTACATTTACAATCTCAAAATTGTCTGTAATCTGATGGGTTCGAGTCTGAAGCGTACTGGAGCGGTGCGGACAGTTGATTTAACTCTGTAAATCTTCGGTTCCACTTCTCCTCTTTGCTCTGGCAGGAGATGAAAGCAAGAAAAACAGAGAACGTAAGAATATTTTTCCTGCCCCGCCGTGAGTCAGCTGGACTTTCCATTAAATCCCCAGTGGGAAAACGGGGGCAGCGAGTGGGAGTGAAGACCGTCTTATATCGACAATGTATCAATTGACGATTTGCTGACAAAACTGAGCGTCTCTCCCCAGCATTTATCACTAATATGGCAGGTAAATTAGACAACCCCAAAAAACCCAACAAAATCTTAATCTGTTAAGCCGATTTTGCCAAATGTTTCCGTTTTTCTAAGTTGATGTTTGTAACAAAATGGACAAAAAAAATTGTGCATAGTTCCTTGCAGAGTGTGCTGGATCTCGGATCGAGATTCCTCGCATGCCTGGCGTTCTGGGCAGGCGGCGCAATCGCCGAACCTGATTGAAAACTCGTTTCTCCAGGCAAATGTGTTTAGCAGGCCGCACCTCTAAAGTAAACGGACGATGAGTTCCATCAGTCCGGTGGATTTGGTGGAAAAAATAAAGGAAGAAATTTCCTCCAGATTTCTTTCAGTGTGAAGGAGGTCACTCTAACTGAACAGGTGTGGACATCACAGGTGTGTTTTTTGAACTCTGAACATCTTCTCCTGCAGTCTAACTTGTGCTCACTACTTCTTCTGTGTCTGCTGCGAGTGATAAAAGCAGTTTCCTTGCTTTGCTTCTGAAAAATCTTCTTTTGGACGGACACCACAGCCTTTCAGGACATTCTGTGGTTACCGTCTCATAGAAAAACAGCAGATGACAGCATCAATCTTCCCGCAGAGGGAAGGCTTTTCACAACACGGACTGAGGAGCTGAGGGCCCCGTGATTTATTGCAGCGACGAAATGGAGTTCATTTAGTATTTTCTTCAGTGGGGAATGCAGCTGTGCCATAGAGGAAAGGGTTCACAATGGCTGAAGGTGTTACAGCATGATAATAGAAGGTCCACCCAGTGGGCTCAAACCTCCACATAGAGTAGGAACGTGGCGCTCTGGCGTCAGCTGCCGAAGCTGCAGCCAGTGCCTGCAGTTCTTCGCACTTGTACAGCCACTTTCACTTTGTCCACCGTTCCACAGCCCCCCACGGGCGATATCAGTGACGCATGGCGGCGGCCCTTCTTCAGAATACCTCAGACAGCGATTAAATGAGCCGCCTGCCTGCCAAGCAGACTCACCGCCCGAACTTTTACAAGCAGAGGCAGCGGCCCGTTCCACCGTCTGACCTCGCTCGCGGCACCGCTTGGTTCACTTTTTTGTGCCAAACAATTCACCGAAACAACAGCAGCATTATGAACATGAAGGCGGCTGTAAAAAGGAGAAACTCGGCGGCTCTGAGCTGAACTGGAGCCCCTCATTTTTTTGTGTGTTCTCTCTGTCCTTGCAGTTTGCTCCCCCTTCGCTAAAAATGTCAGACTTCATCAGTGCTCTCATTAAAGAAGCAGGTTTAATGGAGGGAGCACATCCTGACCATTTAGCGTCCCGTCCAGCACGGTGCTGGCTCCGGCGCTCCCACAGTCAGATCAGGACGGGCAGCAGCACTCCTTTACGGCGCAGGTTCCAGACAAGTAGGAGTTTTACATGTTTGGATAAACTCCGAACAAATATTGACCTATTACATGTGTTCAGGGCGAAGCTGCAAATTAAAAAGGCTCAAATCATCAGAAACCTGGAGGTCATGGCGTCGGGTTACGGGGAAATGTGGGAATCCAGGCAGCTTTTTGACAGGTTAAATAATCAGATTTCTTTCAGAACCCCTCCGCGGTTGGGTCAGACTGTGCGAACAGTGTGTAAAAATATATTTGCACTGGCCGTCGTGTTAGAAGTGAACAAAAGCCCAGATAAGCATCGTGATTTGTCTTTGAAACAGATCTGAGACTTCATTCATCCAGCGCTCCATGCAAGTGTGGGAGGTGGGCGGCAGGTCCATCATTAGTGGGTACTTTGGACCGCGTGCTTTAGAGGAGGACCGCCTGCAGGAGCGAGAGAAAGGCCTCGGGAGGCGGGGGGCGATGTTTGATACAAAAACAACGTGTGGGGAAGGTGTTGGGCCGGAGAGTGGAAAAACGGCGGCGGTGAAGCCAAGTCAGGCACACAGAGCCGCCGCGTTCCTGTCTGCAGCTCCAACAATAAAGCAGACTCCACTTGTGAGCAGGACGCTGACCTTCCCCTAAACCCCTTCCTCGCAGCTCTGCTCTGCTTCGGCTCTCCCGCCTGGAAATAGCTGCAAATGAGCAGCAATTAGGAGAACCATCGAAAAAAGATTTTGACAAAAAAGCAAAACATTTCTAAAATACTGGCCATTAAATCGACTCCTGGTTTCATGCAGAAAAATGGATAACTAGGGTTTAACCTGAAGCTACAAAACATTCAAATGTAAAAGATTTGTATGAAAATCAAACAGTTATTTTAATGCCATAATTACATCAGCATTAAAGCTTAAGCAGAAGAAAGTCTGGTCTTAATGTCCAGTTGTTCCCCTAACCGTTAGCCTTTGGGGTTTCATGTGGAGGGTAGGAAGGTTATTCTTTTAAATGGGATTTGAGCAGGGAGTGCACTTCAGGAATCAATGTGAATCGATTCAATTTAGATTTAGTCAAGACTGTGCTGGTCAGGGGGCTGCACAGTTAGCGCTCCTGCCTCACAGCACAAAGGCCCTGCTTCAAACCCCTTTCTGTGTGGAGTTTGCATGTTCTCCCCGAGCATGCATGGATTTTCTCCAGGGATTCTGGCTTCCTCCCACAGTCCAAAAACATGCTTCAAAGGTGAAGTTTATTACTCTAAAGTGGCCCTAGGTGTGTGCCTGTGTGATTGGGGCCCTGCGACAGCCTGGCGACGTGTCTGGGGTCTACCCCGCCTTCGCTCAACAGTAGCTGGGTTAGACTTCGGGTGAAACCGGTCAAGAGAATGGATGGATGGGTCATGACTTTATTTGATCTGAAATTATATTTTATTTGTATTTTTTAATGCAAATGTATAATTTACAAGCAGTAAATTAAACTGAAGAAGAATTTTCACTTTCTAAATTTCAAATTAATATTTGTTCAAAATCTAAAAGAAATTTGTTATTAGCTTAACCCCTTGATGCCAACTGATGTAAATATGCATCAAACCACTTTTACTACAAAATTAGTTTTATTTAGCATTTACTTGAAAGCAAAACCATTTTTATAGCTGGAAATAAATTCAGGCATTAAGGGATTAAAAAATAAGCAAAACATTGTTATGAAGTCAAATCAATTAATCGATTTCATCAAGAATTTTTTTTAAAAGAAAAGGGTGGATGATGTGTTTTTACATTAGGCTGGCTATTAAATGCACAGAGTTGATTACTTTTGAACAAAAGGGAAAAAAACTGCCTCAGAGCTACAGCACATATAATACACCACTAAATGTATTATAATGGATTTATTAAAATTTGAAATATTACTTTTATATACAGATTTTACTTTAAGAGAAAATAGAAATGTGATGCATCACTAGAAAGATTTATTCATTGTGTGTGTGTTTTTTTTAAATTTAGTGCATCTAAGTACATATTACTACTTAATACTTCCTTTTTTTAAAAACTATTAATCCACATGTTAAGCATGAAATTGTACTGTGCTTTTGCAGGAAAATGTGTTTGTTTTTAACAATAAATGTACTTTATTTGGTGTTAAGACAGTAAAATGCTGACCTCTATCATAGTTGGGTTTATAAATGTAATTTTCAGCTGTCTGAAACTGTCCAAAAAGCAATCTTTGAGTGTAAAAAGATTTCCTCAGGGGTCAAGCGCGGTCATTTGTGTTGTGAAATTCAGAGTAAAAAAAATTTCAGTAAGAAAACAAAGTTTTTTAATGTGAAAAAAATCTAGTGGCTCCTGGGAGAAAATTAAGGAAGCAGGCTGAGAAACAAAAAGCAGATCTTTCTTTGGCCCTCTACGCCGCTGTGTGAGAAATTGTCCACTGATTGTCCTCCAAAATATGGAATTTAATTGGAAACATTTACATTAGCGAGACAGGCAGGAGAGGCTCAGCATCCTGGGTGTAAGGCTGGGACATGCTGGCAGGAAAATGGGCTTTCTAAATGAGCAGCTCGCCTGATGAAGAACATGCTCTGCACACAAAGGACTGGCCAGTCAGGCCGCAGAGCTGCAAACAGGCAGCAGACATGCAAACGTGGGTGGAACACCTTCAGCACAGCTGCCGCTCAAACACTGCTGTGAAGCCTCCAAACCATAACTCAGATGAAGCATCACTTTCAATTTGGTACTGATGAAAACATTTTATAAAGTGACATTAAATAAAAATACGCCTGTATTTGTCTGTCTGTCTGCACAGCGTGACTTTTGTTCATTTTTCATGATCAACATTGGAAAAACTAGTGGATTTCATGTTGTATCTGGTCAAATAAGACTTCATTCTAGCTGTTCTAAATGTAAGAATCCACCGATTGTAGGTTTGATTATTCTTGATTCCTTTAATGCAAAGTTGCTTTTATTCATAGTATGGAAAAACAACAGAGACAAATTCTAGGTTATGTCTCTTATATTATCTCAGCAACTAAAGTTGTCTAAAGAGTTAAGATCTGTGCTCAGGAAGCTGCAGAGGAATTTACTGCTTGGCTCTTTTTTTTTTTAAATATTGGGAATAATATTGGGACTATGCAAGAAGTTTGAACCGTTTGTTCCACCCATTTGGAGCTTAAAGCTGAGTTTTGAGCTAAGCTGGTGATTTTTGCTGTGTGGTGAAGAGACAGTCAGGAGGGCTTGTAGACCCGGATAAAAGTGTTTTAAAAAATTGTGTTTTTAACATGTTCGTGTGGCATTTTTCTGATGATGGAGGACATATATGGAGAAAATAGACCTAAAGTTGCATTTCTGAGTATTTCTCTATTTAAATAGTTGTGAATCAAGAGCAGACAAAAAAATGTTGCTTGAAAAAGCTTGTAGCTGTGACGTAGATGCCACAATTGGCAGGCCATGAGCTCCCTGCTCTGCTCCATTCTGATGCATCCACTTGCAGGCAACTATAAACGTCTTAATTTTCCTCATTGAAGCTGGAATCTGGATCAGAACTGTAAATAAGCCGGATGGCTCCAATATTGCTTGTCATTTTTGTTTCACTGCTAATGTTAGGTTGGGGTTGTGAGGGGCTGTAAGCTAGTGGGAGAGAGTGTAAACAGATGGATGGTGGAAAGTGTGGGAGGGCTTACTCCATGCCAAGAGTCCCTCCCACAACTCAGAGGTGAATTTCTAATGAACTGCTGCTGCTGTGCAGAAACTATCACAGTAAACAAATTATATTATTTTATTTTGGCTAGTAACGGCATATTCATAAATAAAAGACCACTGGGAATGCTTCTAATATAGATCAAAAGTTGATTGGAGTTGGTCTTTAAACATGAACTCAAACAATGATGCCTCTGTTGGATCTTCAATGTTACGCTGAGTCCTATTGCAACAACTTTGAGGCTTTTTTGTCCTGTAAACTTCTTTTTAGAAAGGCCAGAACTTGACATCATCACATCCTGCCAAGATGGAGACTAGTATAAAGAGATGAAGAAATGGCTTTTAATCAGCACGATATAATCAAATGTGCCCTGTGATCACAAATGCCATCTGTTTTTAACATCTACTGGAAAACAAAACTGATGAGTAAAGTTAAGGTATCATCAAACATTTTTAGAGAAACTTTATAATGTTTTGGTTAAAACTGAAATATCGTCATCTTACCTGCTGCACCTGTTTTTCTATCTTGTACCTCTGTTTATGGGTAACACTTGCCTTTCAACCACAAAAACTTCACATGAAGCAGCTGAGTTCATTTCAAGACCTTGGCAGGTTACACAGCTCTTTGTGTGTGTGGGGGGGGGTGTCTCTGCAGCCCCGTGTTAACAACTCCATCAGCGTTCAATAATTCAGGAGACACTGACAGTGAAGTGAAGCAGACGGCGGGAAATACGACTGATAAATATGAGGTCGGCTGTGTCGGTTTAACAGAGCTTTAAGCGACTGCTGGTTAGTTCGAGGCCAAGCCACCTGGAGCTTCTGGATCGACAAAAATCGTGCTGAGGCGTTTGTGTCATCTGTACTTGTCACTACCTAGAAAGTGAGACTTTTCATTAAAATCTGAGAAAATCTTGACTTAGCCAAGTCTGGATTCCACTCCTGACTCACCCACGAGCACAACCAGTCGGTATTTGGCTCCGCTCGGCCTGCGGTGGGGTGCGACCTCCTCGTACGTGGGGACGTCCGCTGTGTCGTACAGTTCACTCTTCTTTGACTCGTACATCGACTTGTTTGTCTTCTTGTCTCTCCTGCTGAGGCGGAAGCTTCTTCTGAAGCCAGCTAGAGATGAGAAAACAGAGAGAAAACTTTCATCTAGAGGTTTGGAGCCGGAGCTGCTGGGGATGTTGGTGCATCTGCAGCTGTGCGTTTCATCTGTTTGCTATAAACTATCATCAGTTTAAGTAAAACTTTATTATTTCATACCATTAAAATGAAAAGAAAGACGTCTGATGCTTTAAAGCAGAAAGAAAATTCACACTAAAAATAGAGAAACTAGACAATCAGAAGAGTTTGCCAAATGACAAAGGGATTTGCATTTACTCTAATACTCTACAGTTTGGGTCTGAGGGCTGCACAGGGGTAACAAGTCCTGTTTGTGTGCAATTTGCATGTTGTCCTTGTGCACGAGTGGGTTTTCTTTGGGTTCCTCCCACCGGCTAAAAACATGGATCATAGGTTAATTGGTGTCTAAATTGTCCTTAGGTGTGCATGTGTCTGTGTGGCCATGTGAAACATGTGCCCAACAGTAGCTGGGATAGGCTCCAGCAACACAGTGACCCTGAAAGGGATTCAGCAGGTTCTGAAAATCGATGGATGGATGTGTCTGATGGACTTTAAAATGTTTAGGGTAAGTAAAAGTTGCAGCCGAATCTACTGCATTGAGGTTTGTACCCATATTGAGTCAATGAAAGCATCTGAATGATTGCTGGATTCAAATTTCTTGCAGATGGTGGAAGATCCCTTCAAAAAAGGTCATCTCTTTACAAACCAGCATGTCTAACACCTCATTTCCCTACTGCCTTCCATTCTGGCTTTCCATCTGTTTTTCCCTAAGCAATAAATAAACTTAAAGATACAATGCCATTTCAAATCTAAAGTTATGGGCTGAGGGAGTTTTAAAAGCTCTCTCATCCTATAGTTTCTGAAGCCGTGTAACACCGCAGTGGGTTGTGGAGGCAAAAAGAGTCTACATTTCTCTCTGCTTTTTCCATACAGCCCCTTAATGAGGGATGGAACTGTAGAGCAATACAGATTTACAAATGAAACACACTGTAAGTCATAAGATCCTACTGTTTTTCTCTTTTTTTGCCTCAGTAGAAATGGGCACATGTGGTCCATAACGGAGTATAATGTTACACTGAACATTTAGGGCAGACTTTGTTCCACTGCGGGTAAGCTGTGGCTTGTGTCGTCTGCGACATTTCTCCTGTGGTCGAGCTATTCATTCGGCATCATCGCTCCATTCCCCACCTCCCAAACCAGGGATTATTACCCTCGACCTCACAGTGGAAAACACACGGCTCATCTGTGTTTCTCCTGTAAAAAGACATCAAACTGTAACCAATATCCACCAGACTGCCATCGGTACAATAAACATTAGGAGTGCAGCGTTGGTGATATCCCACTGAAAGCAAGCAGACGCGTTCTGAAAGTTCAAAAGCCTCAAAAACCACACCGCTCAGTCGTTTAGCACATTAGAAACGGCCTCCTTTGTAATTAAGCCTCTAGTTTAATGATGAAAGTCATTTGTTCTGTTGGCTCACGGCAAGAACAGTCTCTGCTTTTTGCCACAGGGAGAGCAGGTGCACAGTTTCCCTTCCCTTTTTCCTGCAATTTATCTAAGCATGATGCAATTTTAACAAAAAAAAGCTCTTTTACAAAATAAAGGAATTGGCATCTGGTGCAGAAGTATGAATTGCACTTTTCCTCAATAATCACTTCATCCTCTGTTGACAAAGACCGAATTAGGCAGAATACATGATGTAAGTCTTTAACTGGTGGAAGCCTGCCCATAGACATGGAGACGACAGATATGTTGGTGCACCAATCATGTCTGTAAAAGGATGATACAAGCGCAAGGCTTACATGAAAAAGGAAGAATGTTTGCCATTAGAATCCAATACCTCCTTTAAACTTCTGATGAGTCAAATCAGACTTGCTGACAATAGCTCTGCTTTGACTTTCCTTGAAATGGAAAAAAAAAAGTCATGCAGTGTTGAGGTACGACCTTCAAGCTCCAACTAGGGGGTAAATTAGCAGAACGGCATCTTGAAGTTGGACATCCAAAAAACGTGAACCTTCTCCCAAGCTCACTTCGATAAATAACCATCTTAAAGTCTTTTAGGGGGGGAAAAAAAATGGAGCGAGAAAAAATGTTGACATTGTGTAAACATGAGCTGATGACACACAGAGACACACACTCGATTGGAAATAAACTACAGTCCTCTGAGCCCATTTTCCAGTATGATAATGTCTCACAGCCACATAGGAAATTTAGGAAATGTGTAAAGAAAGCAACCAGAAGTCTCTGGAATTTGTGATTAAAGGGCCGCCCCACATTATCTACTTAGACCCCGCACCTGAAAAAGAATGTTCCACAATGGGAGCCCGACAGAATGACTTATGAAAACAAAAGTCTTCACATCTTTTACATGCCTAAAAGGTGACAAGACTGAAAGCCAATTTCCATCAACACAAACTTGATTTTGTGAAGAAGAGAAAAAAACCTCTAAGTGAAACCAACTTGAGGGGCCCCACTTTAGTCAGGACTGCTGTCTGTGGCCCGAGGCCTAACTAAGGAAGAAGGTGCTGACAGCTTCAATGCCATCCTGGCTCTGTCTACCCTGTAGACGACATCTATAGAATTAACCAGGCATGGCGGCTTGGGATTAAACTAGATTAAACCCTTGGCTCAATGCGGCACGCTGCGGTTTGACGCTGTAACACTTAGTCCAACTCATGGGCACCAAAATGTGGGAAGCATTACCAGCTTTCCCTGTCTTATTAAGTACAACCATTACTGTGTTGGCTCGAGTGAATGAGGAAGGCACATGGAAGGCGGTTAGAGAGCAAGATGATTTCCACACCGACAAACGCCGTACTCCCAACAGCACATAAAATAAAGAGTTGTGCTAAAGTACATAAACCCCGAAATTGAAAGAAAAATGTTTCTGTTGAAAGGATCCATTTTAATTATTGTCGTATCCAGGAAGAGATGTTAAACCTCTTTAAACATGGCGGTAACAAAATGTTTAGGGAGCTGAATGCAGGAGAGGGGCCATGCCATTGCAAATGTCCTGGTTACAAAACTTTTATTGATATATTTTACGTCAACAGTGTACCTGATTAAAAATACAAACAAACTTTTTTTTGCTTATGATATAGGTTCAGTTTGGACAAGCAACAGTTTGGGAAGTCCACTACCTTCTACAATCATAGGTGAAAATAGAGTTACCCATAATTCAAAAAAATACATGCAGCAATCTCCCCAGCCCATGATGCCCATGTGTGTGGGGCGGTCGTGGTGCTCTGATCGAAATATTGGCACCAATGTTTAAGCAGTGGAGGAATGTGAATGTGTGTGTTTGGGCCTACAAGGAAGGTAGAAAAGTGCTTTATGTATACGCCATTTACCATTATCATAGGAACTCTGTTAACCCATGGTGACATCAGTGTAACAGAAAAACAGCAGAAATGTATTCCTTGGTCTGTGGTATATTACACATAATTCCTTTTCAGGAAAATGGGTCTGGGTTCCAATGGGTTAAAGGGAAACCTCCAGAGCATCTGAACTAGAGGCCCAGACCTGAGCAAACCATGACTGACACCTTCATGTAGCACAGTAGCAATCAACAGTACTGTGAATACAAAGAAAGCTTTCAAAAATGATAGTGTTGATTGTGTATTTCTAAAAATACACAATCAATACACAGAAGTCTTACATTAAAATTTGGTATGATGACCTTTTCCCTTCAAAATAGCATCAGTTTTCCTAGCCAAGCTTGCACAGTTTTTGAAGAAATTTGGCTGGTAGGTCGTTCCAAACATCTTGCAGAATCAACCACAGATCTCCTGTGGACGTAGGCTTCTCCTTCCGTCTCTTCATGTAATTCCAGACACACTTCATGATGTTGAGATCAGGGCTCTGCAGGGGGCCATGCCACATTACTCGCCCAGTTTTTGCCTCATGCACAGCCGTTTCTGTTTCAATTCATGACTGGGTTTCAACCTACTTCTTACTTTGACCATCATCAGCACCTCTATGGTATAATTGATCAAACACCTGCATGTAATCCAAAAAAACCCCTCACTTTGTGCGGTGAAGGTAGGAACACAACAAATTGATTTGATATAGATTTTTTCTTTTGTTTGCCCACTTGGTTTGTGTACCGACCAACGTAATTTGGTTAGGCAAGAACTTTTGCACAGAAGTGTACATTTTAGAGTCACTGGACATCAGCAGCTGTCCACTGGCTTTTTGAAAGCCTTTGATTCCAAATGGCATTAAAAAAAATCCCATAAAAAATTTCTAAAAGAAGCTCTAAAGACCTCTAATGTTGAAAGTTCAGTCGGTTGGAGCCTTGGTCACATTCACCTGGATGGGAGGTTGACCCGTACGGGTGCTGCATGTTTTTGGGTTGTCTGGGCCCGTGGAGGATCTTAGAGAGGTGCGGTGCATCTAAAGGGGACCGCAGGTGTGTCTTGGGGCTCATGCGGCCACCTTAAGAAACTTCATGAAAATGCCATTTTTTTCACAGACAGAAAGCCCACGTCCACCCATAAGGGTATATATGACTAAAGTGTAAATTAGAATAGTTAACTTTACTAAGATTTTCTTATTTTCTTTCAATTTAAAAAAAAATCCTGTAGGTTAAATGTTATGTTCTGTTTAAGTATTATGGAAAATACATGTTTTAATTCTTAAGATGACATTTAGCATCAAGTGAAATACTTTATGCTATAATTTCTAATGTTTAATTGTTATTGCTACTGACCAAAAAATTATTTTACATCTAAGTGCTTTTCCCTTACCGTAGTTTTTACTATACAAAATAATGTAAATGGTGTTAAATATTACTGATATAGTCCCCAGTGACTTAATAAATAATAAAAAATCCAGATAATTCTCAGTTTGGGTCAATTGAGGGTTAAAAGGCCAACTAGGAAAAATATGAGAGGGGCAACAGTCAGCTATCAATAACATGAAAGCTCAACAGGAAGTTCTGCTCCTCTAATTAACCTGTTGCTGTAGGTTTGATTGATATAATTTCTACGTAATCTGTTCACCCACGTAGACTGTCTCACAGCTGGATTAGGTTTCCTCCAGGCTTCCGTGAGATCATTTTCTACAATAACAGCAAAGAAGAAAGAAAGCGATGGTGGAAGATGCGTTTCTGTGTGGTAACAGGTCCACTGTTACACAGCTTCTCTCGACAATGTGTATATTAAACAAAAGAATCAGCCAAAAACAATATCAACACCTGAATTATGAGCGCAGAAATTGATAAGTACAAGTCCCTAATTACACTCTATTTGTACTACAGCCTCCATTTTACTCTGTTTAATTTCACAACCAGACACATTTACTAAACAGTGACACAGAGGTTTGTATTGTGACTAGAAAACCATTGTAAGCGTTGGCTGGTTGTATAGTTGGATTTGTGGAGATCTCCGTCCCTGTGGCTTCTAAAGTAAACCAAATTAGGATCCTCATGCATCAAATTCAGATTTAATATACTTCCTGATAATCCACTGCAATCAATGATGGCCTGAATGCTGGAAAACATGGACATCACTTTCTAATTTGTGATGCTTTCCCTGCCCTTTACCACAGCTGGACCCATTTATTGACTGACCATGGGTCTGTCTTCATTTAGCTCTACAGCAATCGAAGTGCAACTATATCAAGAGCAGGATCAGGTGATGGCTCAGCCATGGGAAAACGTCCCAATTCTGTTCCTTCTGGACTGATTTACTCCTCCTTCTGGGTCATTGTCTGTCTGTTCTGTGAAGCAATGTCTAATCATTGTTGATGCATTTGGCTGAGTCTGAGCTCACAATAGATAATCTGTTATGCATGGTTTGAATCATGAATTGTTTCAATCCCACAATCTTTTATGTTTTCGTCATTCAACCTAATGAACTATTTGGAGACACTAAAAGTTTTTTTCTCTTATTTTCAAGAAACATTTACACTGGCACACAGAGTTTGTTTTCTCTTAAATCTCGCATCATTTGTAAAAAGCTCAACTTTGGCACGGACCATACCTGGTTGTTTTGGAAACATGAATTGTAATGCAGTTTATTTCAGAGCAACTGCTGACAGACTTTTTGTTGATTCAAGCAAACCAAAGAGAGGAAATGAGTGCAGCTCATTACTGAAAGTGAAATCAAAACTAGCCATAGTGTGAATCTGAAGTAGTATATATCATATATAAGTTGAAAAATATCTCATGAGTAAATGTGGTGGTGGGAGGTGGATTTTAACAATAGAGGACTTTTTAGAGTGGCCAGTTTTCTTGTTGACGTGTGAAATCAACTCAAATTTAACAAAGTACATAAAACTTAATGGCAAACAGGATAAAGAGGTAGAGCGGTCAATCTCTGATTGGAGGAAAGCCGGTTTGGTTCCTTGTCCATGTGTGTAAGTGTCCTTAGGCAAGACACTGAACCCCACATTGCTCCTAGTGGTTATAGGTTGGCGCCAGTGTGAATAAGTGTGAATGTTTGAATGGGACTGTGACTGGACAGCGCTTTGGGACCTAAAGTACGATAGTAAAAACGCTATCTAAGAATAATTTATTTACAATATATCAGTACATTTCTCTGCTAAACATATTTTTTATTTTCCAGCCTGTGTCGTTTCTGTATTTTAAAGCATTAACAGCCTTAAAAAAATTGTAAAATATCTCCAGCATTGTTTCAAAGTGTAGTAATGTTGTCTTTTATACAGTGTTATGATATCTTCTGATAAGTACTAAGTCCTTCATCTTTGTTTCTAGATAAATAATTTGTACTTGGACGAAAAAGCATTAATAACTTTAAAAAGACGTTAAAAACCACTGGATTCTGACAACTATGTCGTTTAAACAAAGTTTAGTAAAATATATTAAGGGTGGGATTATAGAAATTTGCTTCTTCCCACTTTCTTTCAACTTTTAGTCTATTCGACAAAAATTACATCTAATAGATTCAATGTGTTATGAGTGAATTTCATGCACAAATATACCTATTAATGATTAAGAACAAATATACTGTAAAGCATATTTTTCTTTTACTGATCTTTAATCAATTAACGAAATAATATATTAAACACTATTGATATATCTGTATAATCTTTATATTCTTATTTTCCTTTGTTTTTATTGTTAAAATTGCTTGAAATAAACCAATCAATCAATCAAAACAGACCCCCCCCCCCAAAAAAAAAAAAAAAAAAAGTGAAGCCATTATCGGTTCATGGTTTAGGTTCTAAGCAACCTATTCCATTTTGTTTCTGGAAAAACCCAAATATAAAACCTGTAATTCCTTAACCCTCACTTCAATATGAATGGGAAAAAAAAAAACAAGTTTTAGGCAAAAAGTGTGTATTTGAATTTGAATTTACTCTCTCACTACAGGAGTATGCATTGGGTAAAAGGCTGCAAAAAATTAAGTAATCGCACAAATATTTCCGGAACTGTATGTGTTCTACAAATGCTCCCCCTCACACAACTGCAACAACAGGCATCTGTGGGAATGATTATGCTTCCGTAATAAAGTGAGCTCCATGACTGATCTTAAGATATTTGATTGCATCAAGCATCTGTTTTCAGCAGCAGCCTGGAGATACAGTAAAGGGCCTATACGACCTTTCAACAAAGCAACTCGCAGCTGGGTTGCAGCCAACAGATGCACTTCAAACAAGTTTGTGTTGCTGTGGCGAACTCATCAACAGCGTTGCTTAGGGACGACTACAGGCGCAA
This sequence comes from Oryzias latipes, assembly GCF_053564925.1. NCBI lineage: Eukaryota > Metazoa > Chordata > Actinopteri > Beloniformes > Adrianichthyidae > Oryzias > Oryzias latipes. The sequence continues at coordinate 11,698,876 of NC_136256.1, read as the reverse complement.
ACATTTTTACAAGACCCAGATTTTTAGAATCTAGTACTAAACCCAAGAGTTATAGGCTTAAATAGAGAAATAGTGCAAAAAATAAGATATTTATTAGTGTTAAATGTTTGCAAACAATCCTGGATACATACAAGTATGTCACCTTTAACTAAAACCCTATGATTACTTTAAGGTGACCAATAAACGCTACAACATGTTTTCATGCTTTTCATTTATGGTTTTATTCCACAGTTCAGGATTTATTTAAAGGTTGGAATCTTTAAACTCCCAAAATGAGGCGGTGCAAATCCTAGGACTACTTTTTTTTTAAGATATACCCCAATAGCATCATTGATAAGAGGCGCAAAGGAAAGAAATAGCCTAAATTAACTTCCCACCACATCCTCCACTTGTCCATGCAATCCCAGTAGCTTTTAAGGAGCATAAGTAGGCTTCTGCACATGTTTCTAAGATTTCAAACTTTTACTGTGGGCCAACTTTAAATCAGACAACCACATCCAACAGGCTAAAAACCAAAGTAGCAAGTACTTCCATAGTGGACTTATTATAACTCGAATTTTTTTTTTTTTTAGCTTCTCCTCCTGAGGTTCTCTCATTTCAGCGAAACCTCGTTCTAGGCCTGTTGGAGTTAAAATGCTGCGACCCCGCAGGAGTTCCTGATGTTGCTTGAGTACTAAAGAGGAGGAGGAGGAGAGGCTGAGGTCGCTGACCTCATGAAGGGGGTAGGGTGACGGTGGAATAGAAGGGAAAAAAAAGGAACGTTGTTTGGGAAAGCTGGGCCTTGGGAAGCGACAGCCGTGCCCAAATGCTGTGCTTCTGAACACGCCTGTACTCTGGAAACCCTGTGAGATGAGGAGATTCAGTGGTGTAGCATAGCTTGAAATGAACTCTCACCTTTTGACCTCAACCTCAAACAAAACAGGAGACCAAAATAAAGACAAATGAGGAGACGGATGAAGAGACGGATTTACATATGAGCAAGTAAGTGCTGGCTGTGGTCTTCCAGAGGGACGATACCTTATGATTTGTTGGGAAAAATGACAGTGGTAATAAGAACACGATGGGGAGAATTGAAAGCAACGTTTGGAAAGAGTTGAGAAGCGGGTAGCAGTAATGGTCATTAAATCTGACCAGCACCACATCAATGAGAGCATCTCTCGAGCGTTCAGAACAAAGTACTGAAAATGAGCCGTTCTTTTAACCCAAATCTGTCCAAAACAGTTCTCTGAGACATCCTGAGACGCAGAGGCAGAAGATGACACATGGTTAACGGGCAAAATGACTTTAAAACTACACCGCTGCTCTTACTTTTGCAGCAAAAGTAAGTCATGGGTGACACGGATTACATTTAAAGAGTGGAACCAGTGGGAACACAATTTGTGTTTTGTGGAACACAGAAGAGTGAAGAGGCCGACAACAGAGGGGCAACTTGAGGATTTCGGGAAAGGAGGATCAGCAGTCACTACTGATGACACAACACATAAGAAAAGAAGAAGGTCGTCTCACCTAAGTGGAATCCGCTAATAGCGTCGGCTTCCTCTGGTGTCGAGAAGAAAAAGAAAGAAAAAGCCGGAAGAATGGAACATCGTGTAAAAAATAAAAAAAACAATTAGAATTGTGAGAAACTCAGACCTACCTCTTTAGGCATGCATAAAAGATTTACACAACTGTACATCCTTTTTGTGGAATCAGATGACTCTCCAAATGACTTGAATAATTGGAAGTTGGGAGATTAAAGATTTGCTCATAAAAAAAGCCAAACGTATTTAGACAAAGAAATAGTCACAAAGCTGAAGCTTTCTCTTAATAGCAGAAGTTTTGACTAAATGACAGACTAAAGAGCAGGGGGGAGAATTTACATATGAAATATTATGAAGAGGGAAACATATAAATGGCTTAACAGTGTCACAATCAGCACATGAGTACCTTTAATCTCCTCATCTGTGAGAGCTGAAGAAGCGAGAACTGCTGTTATTCTTAGTTAGAAGACTGTTAGAGGATTAAAGATTTAAGGTGGGGACAAGAAGAAGACACCTACCAAGTTCCACCTCCACATCATCTTTGAAAAGCAAAAGAAAAGACAAAGAAACAATGAGAAAAAAGGGTTAAAATCTCTTTTTGCTGGTACGCCGTCAAGTCCTTTCTAAAAAAAACTCTCCTTTGTACTTTAATTCTGAGGGGTTTGAATTCTTATTCAGATTTATTTTATTGCTTCTTCTATTCTATGCATAGAGAATTAGAACAACTACAAGCGTGACTTCACATGTGCTTCTATGCTAGATATGTATGGATTATAAAGGACACAATTGGAGTACATTTTGTAAATAGTTTTTTTTTTTTTCCTGTTTCTAATACTTTCAGGAAAAAACTTCAAATAAAATGGGAAAAGACAAAAACCAGTAGGTGACAGTCTGGACAGTCTGAGTGTGGGACTACTCCCATCCTAAACCTAACATTACCGGTGCAACAAAAATGGTGTGCACTACTGGAGCTAACCAGCCGTTCCGTTTTGAGCCAGAGTCCAGCTCAGACGAGGAAAACAAAGACGTACATGGATCTGTTTGTGGATGCACCAGAATGGAGCGGAGCAGGGAGCTGGTGGCCCGCTCAGCATATTTTCTACATAACAACTACAAGATTTTTCAAACAGCATTTTCTAATTAGCTCCTGATTTACAACAATTTGAATAAAGATATACTCAAAAATGGAATTTTAAGCTTAATTTTTTAAATAAGTGGCATCCATGATCAGAAAAATGCCACAAGAACATGTTGGAAACACCAAAAATGCGATTTTAATCAGTGGGTCTTCAGAACTGCACTAATGTAACCTCTGATGTCAGTGAGGTCTACTGCTGTTGCAGGTCAGAGGGATATGCTGTTGGCTTTTGCATTGAAGTGAACCTGACTGAAGACACTGTTTTCTTAATCTTTGTGTACAGGGGCAACAGTGATATCCCTCTGTGTTATGTATATTCCTCAATATATCAGCATCATTTGCTGCTGAAATTTCAGACTCACCTTTTGCACAGAATCAGTCGGTTTTGTCACTTTTAAGCAACACATGAAACTCCTTTAACCACAATAAACAAATCTGTTTTGCTTTTCTCTCTTCCCATTTCTTTGATGAAAATAAATGCTTTTTTTCCCTTTTAAAATAGGTGGTGGTGGTGGTGGTGGTGGGGGGGGGGACTAAAGCTACAAGGATTCAAACTACCAGCTAATGCCTCTAAGTTACTGATGATTTTGCAAATGTGTTTTTACCTAAAGATACACAATCCAGAGTACCGCTCTGTGGAGCATTCACTTCATCTTTACAAGAAAAAAATGACAACCTTTAAACCATCAACCTAGAATTCAAACAGTTCAAAATGCTAAAAGCATTACACTCTTGATTTTACCAATGGTGAAGTGTTTATTCCAGAGTTCTTGTAGTTTTGAATGTACTCCAGATGTTTGTGAGAATCAATGAAGACGGGTTCAGAATGGGTACTGATGCCGGGTCTTGAGGGCGTGTTGGTTTGGTGTATTGTGAATTTTCGGAGCCATTTACAGATGTTTCCTCTTGTTTCACGTCTTCCCATTTGGACCAAAACGAGCTTAAATCAAAACATACACGACTCCGTCTCCCGCAGCATGAGGCTCACCTTACAGCACTGCGCCATATTTTCCCAGAGCGCACTGCAGCTCAGAGAGATGCAGCGTCACAGCTGACACTAATGACCTGTCAACACTAGGGCGGATCGGCGTGAAGGTTGTTTGGGGTCAGAGGAGAGCGGCGACGGGTTTTGAAGTGTGGACCAAACGCCTTTATCTGGCATCCTGTTTGGCATGTTCACGTTAGCTCTACCAGTGATGTTGCCCTCCTTCTGTTGCGACATGACATCTTAAGCTGAACCAGCATCTAAACCACATTTGGAGAGGGTAATTGTAGCGGGGGAGGACGAAGGAAAACTTGAAAGAACAAACAATGAGGACAATGTGAGAATGATAAAGCCGTCCAAAGTCCTTCCAGTGCTGCCTGATTACACTCTGGAAGGCTTTCATCTGGGGCCTATCTGCCACGGGAATGGCTCGGATTGTCTAATGATGTTGCAGCGGCATTCCAAGGCTTATGAAACACCCCGCGATAACATGGCGGGTCTGTCCAACGGCACGTAGAAATCATGATCTGATGCCCAGGCCTGCTGGATCGGTGGCAGCCTAGCCCATCATTTACCCAACTCCAGGGAGCCTTGGCCTCTCACGCTGCGGTCATTGACAGACGCTCTCTGAGGGCAGTCGCCCCATCCGCTGCCAGTCGGCATGCTGCCCTCAGTGGATGCTGAATGCCCTCCCAGGGAGGAGAAACATTCTTAGAGGTTTATCACATGCCCTTTACAAGCCACAAATAAACCACGGAGGACGACACAAAGGGTGAGATGGAGGTTGGAATGTAAGAAAAGGAAGATGTTGCGTTTGTTAGATCAGATTTCATCAGACACATCAGAAGCAAAACTTTGACCAAATTATGTTTTCTCCTTTAGTTCAACCACAAACCCAGATTTGTAGCCTTTGGATTGTTTTCAACCATTAAGCAAATTATACCCGTCGTGCAGTAGTTGCAGATCTTTTAGGCAGAGGGTAGATCTGACAGTCCATAACTGTCTAACATTTTATACCTCCAAACTTCTTTGGGGTGATCTGACCTTTTCCTCTCAGGATCAAAAATAACTTCTCTGTTTCTCTTGTTGCTCCTTTCAATATACTCCGCTATCTGCAAGTGTTTAAGTTGAAAAATGAAATGGATAAATAAACTGAACGTGGAGCCAAAGTTCAGGGCCACTTAAGACCTATCTGGGGTGCTGTTTGGAAAGGGTTCAGCAGCTTGGTGGAAAGAAGGAGCGAGAAGAAGAGGGATGTAATGTATGGAGAGAGCACAGCGAAAAGACCCTGAGGTGAGTGTTAAGTGTGTCCACGTGTTTGGCAGACTTTTACACCGCGAGACGGCAGAGAAGTCTGCATGTCAGCCAGAGCAGCAGAAAACAAAGCTGTCGGGACGTTCGGAGAGCAGAAGCTGCAGGAAAAAACCCACATCAGCTGCACAGATGAAGCAAAAATAACCGATCTAACAAGCAGCTCATTAATAACCGGTTTGAACAACTAATGGCAATTTAAGGATCAGTTTCATGTCCAAAGAATGTATTAATGAAAGCACTGAGATCAACGAAAGGGAAGGAATTATTTATGTCCTGCAAATGTTAAGAGTGAACGGACATGGTTAAGCAACGATCACCTCAACCCCTGCCAAGACCAATATTTTTACAACCAATGGAGCTCCAAGAGAGGAAAAAAAAGAAGAGGAAAAGACCCCCTTCAATCACCACCTCTGCCTTCCACTTACAGCAAAAGGTTCTCCATGGTATTCTTCAATTAGCTTGCAGATTGTACCTCTAAGGTCCAACTCAGCCATGAGCCCAGCTTGATCTCCATCTCCAGAGGCCCTGGGCTGCTCCTGAATGTGCCCCCTTCTTCAACCCCTCCATCCATCAAATGCTCTGCAAGTTATTTCCGTGCTTCTTGTTTTAGTTCTCATCTGTTTATCAAAAAAGACCGTCTATCAAAAAAAACGCAGCAATAAGTTGGACTTTGAGAAGTAGCACAACGGGACACTTCTGCTCCTTCAGTGGAGGCTGCAGAGGACTATTTTTACACCTGGAGGAGGATTACAAATCCCATAACTCATAAAGAGAACCGGGCCAATAAAAAAAAAAAAAAAATACAGAAAGAAAACATCAGAGCGCTGTCTTTTTATTTTTGGCCATCCGTGAATGCCAGCATGTGGTTGAACATAACCAGGAAATGACAACATCTATAATTCACTCATAGACTAGAAGCCGAGGTGAAGGAGGCTAATGGTAAGTTTGGAGGTCGGTCAGTGCTGCAGAGGGTTTGTTTAAACGACATAAAGTGCTTGTGTAAAAGGAAACAAGCAGTCAGATGTGGTAATAGAAGGGAAGAAACAACCAAACACTGTCAGTTAAAAAAAAAGGCTTTTTGGTTTACTGGGGTCATTGCAAGACCAGAAAAAGATTGTTTTCCTTGGAGTGTGTGAAAAAAAAACAGCAATATAAAGTCTAACTATGGAGGGCAAACAGGATTTTATGATTTAAATATAAAAAATTAAGGAATTCATATTCCTAGAAGTTATCCTCCAACGAGTTCGAGAAAACCCTTCAAAAAGTGGGATTGCTTTTTGCCCTGGAAAAGTTAAATTTTGGGTGTCAACTTTTAAAGTGACACAGATAAATATTACAATTCAAACTGTGTGGGTTAGATTTGTAGCTTTGTGTTACCTTATGGCTGCAGGTGCAAGAATTCACATGATTTTGCACTGGAGTTTATAATATACAGCGTTACCTCACTTATTCACGTTTCAATACTCGCAGTTACACGTATTCAACCCAATTTCTCTTTTTTCAATCACGGGACTCCGCCGGTTAATCACAAAAACTCAGACAACGGTTTTGGGTTGTCCAAGCCGTGGAGGGTTGTCGACAGGTGTGGCTGCATGTGAAGGTGAGCGCACGCGTGTCTTGGACCCTTTATGCTCATGCGGCCATCTCAAGGGATGTCATGACAATGGAAAGTACCGTGTGGGAAGTGTATTGTAAAGCATTTGAAAGGATAATGCAACACACACACTTTATCATATTGATTTTTCTTTAATTCTATCCTCCCTGAATCCTGCGCACTGCACCCACTAGTGCTGTTGGGAAAGGTCATGCTCTTTGTGCGCCCATTGCACGCAACCTGGCTGGTAGAAATAAAGAAATTAGACAATCAGAGTGTAGTTTGTGTGGGTGTCCTATGGGCATCTCTTGGGCACTTGTGTCTCATGACGTGCCCATCCTGTGTGAGAAGAATTGCCTGCTGCAAGTAAAGAGTCAATCCTCGCACCCTATTAACAACTAGTGCTGCGTAAAGGGTGTTATGTAACATCCTCACCTGTACGTCATGAGTGTGTGCAACTTACATTATCTTTACAAATACTTCCCAATACACTTACCACACGACAATGACAATAGTACATTACATTTTCATGACAACCCTTGAGGTGGCCGCACTAGGCTCAAGGGAACTGTAAAATACACCTGCGCCCCTCTTATGATGCAGCCCTTGGAGCCACTCTTCGCTACAAACCTGTTGGACAACCCAAAGACCCGCAGCATCCATATGGGGGTTGACCTATACAAGTGCAAGTGACTAAAGCTTAAGGTGTGCGTACCAGCACATGACCGTGCGCAAATGCTGCATGCACAGAGTGTGCAGGTGATAAATAAGAACGCCTGTAGGATGTCCACACACATTATGCTCTGTCTAGTTTCCCAATTTCTAACAGTCTGGCTGCATGCAGAGTATGCACCTATCACATGATGGGCCACTTGCATAGTTCACAGGTTTCGGGCGGGATGAAAAAGTTAAAAATCCGTACAGTTTACCTACGTCAACATTTTTGCTCTACAGGCTCACCTAGCGGTGTGCGCCCTTGCTTTTTCCTCTGAAGACAGCCCTTATCTACCCATAAGAGCAGCTGTGACTAAAGCCTAAGGCATTTTAATGAAATCAATTCTTTGATCTTTTAATCTAAGCTCCAAAAACTGAAACACAGGTTTCAACAAACAGCTTTTTCTCCCTTTTCCCTGCAGCTGGTGTGTTGACAACTTTCCTATAACCACGATACACTGCTTTAAACTCTTTCTGCTGCAATTCTTGTACAACATGGTTTATGTCTTCTGTCGTCATTAAGAAGCAATCAGCAATCCTTGATTTATCAGGGTAATTTAGCCACCATCCCTTCATTTCCCAAACTCCTACATTCAGCCTTGTTTATGGCACGTTTCAGATGAAGCCGTGTCTGGGCCTTCACTGCGGCGGTCTGGGTTGGAGCGCAGATTAATGTGCTGCACAGAGCTGGGTTGAACTTTTATCACACATCCGTGCCTCTAGAATCAGATTGTGAGCCCATCATTAGGCTTTTCACCCGTCATTAGATGGGTAAACGTGCTGGTGGCTGGGCTGGATATTGTTAGCGTTTTGCTTCTTGCATTAAAGCTTCTTAATGAATTATAGCACGATAAGTCTGTAAAGAAGCAGAAACTAAGCAGACTCCAAAGCAAGTGGGGGATCTAGACAGGACATTTCCACTGATGAAAAAAGATCTTATGCCGAAAAGAAAGTACTTACATAATCTCTTGCTTGAAGATCTCTGGATAGGAAGAGTTGCAACAGGCCGTCGAAGAGCTAACCTCCTGAAAGAGGATTGAGATGGATAGGGGGACAGGTACAATAAAACCATCAGTTTTCACGGCTGCTAAGGGAATAATAAAAAGCAGTGTTGTTACAGGGATCCCACTCAACAATCACCACCAGCTCCATTCTGTCAGCTGAGGCTGGTGAAAGAAAGAGAAACTGATAAAGGAGTTCAGGACAAAGGCAGTGTGTAATCATGAAAAGTGCAAGAATGCATCCAAATGTGCAATCTCTTCCTGCATTCTTTGCTTTTTTTTGGATGTGAATAGTTTTACTTCCCAGTCTTGGATCATCCTGACCCTGTCAAAACATTTTTTTAAAAACCTGTCGCAGCCTCCTGAGCTCTGTGTTGGACATCACGTGTGACGGAGAGCTTACACTGATGTGTGTTTTTTCCGTCCGCTTGAGATCCAAAGTGGATCGGTACCAGCACTATCATTTTCTGTCATTACTCATTTTGGGCCAGACGCGGTGCGGAAATCCAGACTATTTTGGCAGTGATAGGCAGGAAAGGGAAAAAAGAAATGAGAAAAAGAAAGAGATAAAGGAAGAAACTTCTGTGGCAAAGAAAAACAAAACAAAACTGGTCCTTACCTCTCCTGGAACTGTCTGGACGGGATTAGGCCGGCGCGGGGGTTGGCGTCACCTTCATGTTTGGCTTGCCACCATGTTGCATCGTCCTGGCTCACAATCTCAAGGATTGAGCCTTTCTTGAAAGCCAGACCAGCTTCCTTGCATGGGATGGCCTTGTCTTCTTTGGGGTCAAAGTCGAAGAGTGCCTTCATGAACACCTGGATGTGCAAAAACGAGGCCATTGGCAGGAAATCAATGTTGCTTTGGCAACTCACGGTGATCCAAACTGTTTTTTTTACTTCTTTAGAACTAATTTTTTTCACTAAAGTTTCTTAGGCATTGACAACCCAATCCAAAGAAAATGGTGATTTTGTTGTTTTTAATATGTTCTTGTGGCATTTTTCTGATGATGGAGGACATATATAAAGAGAATTAAGCTCAAAACTCAGATATATCTTTCTAGTGAGCTCCTGCCGCTCTGTAGAAACTATGTCCTAGAAAACAACACAAGTATTTTTGATTTTGGCTAAAAACGGCCTAATCATAATTAAAATTGATCAAAAAGATGATCAGAGTGGGACTTTAAAGTTTGACCTCATAAAGGAAAATCATCAGCTTTGTTATGTTGTGAAGCACAAACTGCAACCTAAAGCATCTCGCTGCATCTTTCATCTAAATGAAGTCCTCTCAGCATAACATATTACTCCTTGGACAACTTGTTTAAAAAGAAAACATAAGACCAGAAAGCCTGTATGAACAGACAGTCCAGGACAGAGACTGTGTGATGAACTTTTTCAGACTCCTTTTGATTTAAAGAGTGCTTCTGCTATGCGGTGAATTTATGTTGCAGCCGATAGCGTTTGTTTGGAATATAACGGCTGCTTTGGCTGCTGCGCTCTCCAGCAGCTTCCACTCAAACGTGCATGCACCAAGATGTCCTCCTTCTCTTCCCTTAGGGCTTGTTTTGTTCCGACATCAACATGGGTTAGCCACTTCGCTCTTCTGGGTTGCATCTGCACGACCTGATGTAAGCACGCCGGCTATTTTTATGGAGGAGTTGCTGACTGTTTGGCAGCCGAGGACGATTATTCAGAGGGATTTATTAAACAGACGGACAGATTTAACCATTACATGATGACAAAGGATGCAAGTGGCCCACCCTCTCCTTTGTGCATCCATTAAGCATACAGGGTGGGCTGCTGTATGAGTAATCATCGGGAGCCTACACCCTGGAGCTTAAATAAGTGAGTGGATCCAGCTTCTGTCTGCTACTGATAGATGAACTACTGAAAAATGAAGTATCAACACCCCAGTGGGTGAGAGTGATGCCAGAGTGACAGTTGAACTAGGATGAATGGTCATGAGTCTCTAACCAAGCTCTACACATGAATCAATGGATATAGAGATAGCTTGGATGCTATATACACATGTGTTGACAAAAAAAGTAGTGCCATATTAAAAACATTAAGTGTAGAGAAGGGCACCTCGGGTCAAGCAGTGAACATAAAAAATGAGCTGCAACGAGGCTTACCTTTGGCTCTTTGACTGGCGCCTCCTCCTTCACACCGGGGACAAGTTTAAAGGTAATGGCTCCTTCTGACTGAGCCTGCATAAAGGCAAGACGGATGAAGAGGGTTAAGCAAGGTGATGGAAAAACCACATTTACCCAACGACATGTGGAGTTAGAGCTGTGGAACCACACAACAATGGAAAGCTAAAACAGATTCTCTTTGATGCCTTTTGGAATATTCATTATGTGGGGCACAAAAACCTCTCAAGTTATATGAACAGCAAGACTGATCAAACAACTAATTCAAAAACTTTGGTCTGAGAGTCCACAACTTTATACTATTGGAGAAAAACATGCAGTATTGATGTGAGAAAGCTAGTTTGAATGTCCTAAATATAAGCCAATGTGTGACCTGATCCTATACTTCATACGTATCTCAGATATACCACAAGCTTCCAGCTATTACTCCTGATTTTTACACAAATCAGGCAGTACTAATTGTTGCAGTTCTACCAAAGGCAATGGAGGCTGGTTGCAAATGGAATCAATTTTGTATTTATAGCTAAAAAGTCAGATTTTACACCAAGAAAAGTGTGGTTTATAGGATATTTTTAATTTATATTGCTGAATTTCCTATTAATGACAACTCTGGAGGGGTTGAATATTCTACTCGAAAGTAAGAGGACTTGAGTGAGGCTCCGTCTTTCGCTATTTGTGGGTGCCGCTCATTTCATGACGTCAACCTAGAGCCGACCTCTGCGGAGTGTCTGGGTTTCATCCCCAAATACAAATAACATCCATCTGAAGTCTTTCAAAGAAGGATGTGAATATAAAAGGAAATCGTTCAGGTGATCACTGCTAGCTCTGTGGATGTGTGTGTGAAGGCCCGTACACACCGGGACGAATATTCGCCAGGCGTTATTCGCCAGCGTTTTTCGCCACGTTTTTTGTGTTCACACCCAGGCGATTTTCGCTGACGATGAGTGGAGTGAACATGCAATTTCATTCCCTGACATTAGATGGCGCTTAATGTAAAACAGAAATACTCCTGTACACAAGGTGGCGCTGCGCAACTTTACGCTTCTTAAAGTCGCTTTTCACTCAGAAGAAGAGAGCAAGTATTTACGCGCTAGTCAGAATCAAACAAAGAAAACATGAATATTTCAAGCACCAGTAGCTCCAACTGGTGCTTGGTTCGGGGATATTTTAGAATGTCCGTCATTATTGCTTCGCGGCTGTGTAGACGCTACTTGGCGTCTATCTTCTTCGCTGGTATGTGTGCTCAGCAAGGCAGTTTTGTGTTTGAGCGCCCCCAAGTTGTGTTTTACTGTAACTTCAGAAGCTCCAGACACGTGAGCAAAAGTGCCATTCTCATTGGTCGAGTAGATTTCGACGCGACGCGTCGAAAAAAAAAAAACGAACCCTAGGCGTTTTTTTTTTTTGACGCTTTAACGCGTGGCGTTTTTTCGCGTCGGTGTGCACACTCTCGTTGGTGCCCTTTGTTTAGTCACGAGGCGTTAAACGTCGGCGAAAATCGCCGGCGAAATTCGTCCCGGTGTGAACAGGCCTTTAGCCTGGGGGCGGTGCTGGCAGCACAGACTCTTCCTGAAAGGGGCTGTTCCTCACTTGGTGACATCACAATGTGAGAACCCACTCATGGTGCCTAGAGAGCCGGGCTTTAGAGGGATACTCAGAGATGCATGAATGGAGCAAAATACTGCTTTGGGATTGTGTTTTGTGAGGAATTAACATTATAATACACCTAAAAGTTAAAAAAGTTGATTTTGCATGATATATGTATGCCCTTTAAGAAAATCTGTCATTTTGACTTTATTAGGGCTCAAACTAGGACAGATTTAAGGGTTTGGTCTAAAGACTGGCAAGTGTATGGATCTATGAGTAGACCCAACAGAGTGTCAAAATTGTCCTGCCCAAACGTCTTGCCAAAAGATTGCTGATTTGAGCTAAGTAAACACAGGCCAATGCGCCCTCCCCACCTCTGGCTTTTTTTCAGTAGGCACATTTTGTGGCTGCTCGACAGTCAACCGTGAACTGTGTTTGCGTATGTACTGTGTTTTCATGCGTATTGTGCTTCTGTGCTAAAACAGTGTATTTATTTCTTATGTCTATATTTGTATTGTATGGGGTATGGAGATGCAACTTTTCTTTTTGCTACCATGACCATAGTCCACAATTTCTGTTGACTGTCTGATCTTGTTCGGGTTGTACTGAAACCAAGTCCCTGTGACAGTGAGAGCTGTGCATATGACAATAAAATGAATCTGGATCTATTTCTGGTGTAAAGTCTGAGTTTTTAATGTTGGAATCAATGGCAAATTTCTCCTTTTTGCTACCAGCTTCCTGTGGTCATTTGAGGAATTGAAACATTTGGTACTTTGATTCCAGGAAACAAAATGATCCAACTTTAGAACACGAAAAATTCATACTTACACTGTTATTCTAAAAACTATCTTTGACTGCTTGGGTTGTATAGCCAACACAAGTGAAATGGGATAAAACTTTGTGTTTTTGACTATTTTTGTCAATATTTGTGGTCCAGTCATATACATTTCATATACATGTGGTCTAAAGGCTTGCAAAAACCAACGGAAAAAGGCTGTTGCTTCGGTTTTATTGCAGCGGTGGGAGGCTCAGGGTCATAACAGCAGTGAGGGAGGTTTTCACCATCACAAACAAGGAATGTGATCTTCGCCAAGAGAGTGGTTCTAAAACATAAGAGAAACCGCGGAACAGAGCCTTTGCATATAAGCATAAGACATACCATGCGTGGGTTCTCTCCGGGATCTCCGGCTTCCTCACACCATCCAAAAACATGCTTCATAGGTTAATTGGCAACTCTAAATTGTCCATAGGTGTGAGTGTGAGAGTGAATGGGTGTGTGTTTGTGGACATTCTACCCTGTGACAGACTGGCGACCTGTCCAGGGCGTCCCCTGCCTTCGCCCACAAGTGGCCGGGATAGGCTCCGGCATCCCCGTGACCCCAAAAGGGACTAAACGGAATAGAAAATGTAAATGAACATACCAGAATACGGATTATTTCCTCTGGTTTCTTGTCCTCCACAGGGATTCCGTTGACTTCCTTCAGTTCATCACCAACATGAATGAGTCCTACCGCCCCAACAAATAAGAATACAAATCTATGACTATTTAAATTTCATTTTCTGCAGCAGAAGTGGGTGCATCCATCAACATTTTTTTCCAAGGCAGCGTATGGGATCAGAAAAAGTTTGTTTTCTCACAAACACATGTGGACAAACAGTTATCATATCATATATTGATAGTCATGCTATTAATTTAAAATGCAACATGAATGTTGCATCATTCTTTTTTTTTTTATCTGACAAATAAATGTCACTTTTTTTGTCTTGCCGTGACCACAACTGCCAAAAAATAAGAACTGACCGCTTCTGGCGGCTGGTCCTCCTCTCATGATCCTGGCCACGACGATGGCGCCTGTGTGTTCGTCACGTCTTATCGTTGCCCCCTGTAAAGGAATCAGCACTGAACATTACACATGCGCTAGTAAAAAGGTGTTTTTATCTAAGGTAAGCAGATGTAGCAATTAATGGTTTACTACACAACAAAAATGCATCTAATTAGAAAAAATAAACTCCATAAAATCCTTTTAACCCTGCAAAGAGCAAGGATGAGAAAAGGCTGTTTGGAACTGAATCCTCATTACTTGTTGAAGAGAAAAATTGCTCATAGATCCGACAGACCGTCTAGTTTAAACATGTCTACAGACTGCAAACCATCCTTGCATTTTTTTTTTTGGCAGTCGTTTGATCACTCCCTAAGATTGTTTCAATTTCTTGTTGCATAAACAAAGAGGTCTTACCACCTCAATTAGATGATCAGTTCTATATTAAACAGGCTGTTATCAATTTCTGACCAATTCTCCTTTTTCATTAATCTTTCTGACATCCTTGGCGTAGTTCTGGCTACAGCCATCAACACAAATATTGAAAAAAATCCAAGGAAAATCTCTGGTTTTTACCACTTTGGCAACTCCATTATCGTGTCATTTTGGTTGTTATCACAACACAGTCTCTTTTTTATGGTTTTTCTTGAAGAAAATGGGTTCCCCAAGGCTGTTCTAGTGACTATGGACACGAAAACAACAGAAGACATTAGGATAAGACAGTGGCGACACCAAAAAGAATAATTGTGCTTATTAAAGAAACTAGAGAGGTCTAGGTTAGAAAGAGATCAGTAGAGCAGGTCAGCGGGAGAGGAAGGCACTGCCAGAGCTGGTGTCAGGGTCACATAAAACTCTCGTGCTGTGACTTAAAGCAGCCGTCTGCGACGCCGAGACAGACAGAGAGTCCTTTCTCCACGAGTGCCTGGAGGAATTGAGCATTACAGGGAAAGAGACAAACCCTGACAGACAATGGGGCGAGATAGGGACTCTACAGGAAATCTCACAAGAGTATTCAGACATGTGGTCATTGCATTTCTCTCTTTTCCTTTTATATGAGCTTTTTTTCTTTGCCGTTGGATGATGGCCAGAGGTATGATGGATGTTTTTATTGTGTCCCCTGAGGTGTTTGCTGGCTGGTGGCAGTCTAAAGGCTAACCAAACAGCAGAGGAGCAGAAGCCTTGGACTCTGCCTCTATGATGACAATGGGTTGTCTGCACAATACACTCCACACCGCCCGCCTAAGGCCTGTGTATGGAATGTGCTCGCATATGGTGTGTAGATATAAATCATGTTTTGACACACATGGCTTAAATCACACGCTTAAACCCAGATGCCACTCTCAAAGACCATTTTACTGACTTTTATTTCGAGTGGCAAAAGTGATTATAGAGCAGCACATTTAGAATGCAAATAGGAGTGGTGAGGTCAAACTTCTAGGAAGCAGAGACAATTTTATCTCCATTCAAAAACACCACTTTTTATGTGTTTTTACAAAACAAACATGGACATATTTATCATTTTACTTTACTTGCACTCTTTGTAAGTTATTCAAAGTTGCTGTTATTGTGAAATGTTTAAATTTGAGTAACCTAGTTTGACCCAAGACCCTGTGATGTGATGGGCCAATGTCAGACCGCCAATCCAGCAGCAAGAGTGTTTGGGATTTATGAGAAAAGGTGGAGGCTTTCTTTATTATTTGGCCAGCCTTAGTTTGAACTCACACTGGCACGGTAGTCGAACGAGCTCCTTCTGATAAGAAAAACTGAAGAAGGCCAAAAGACTCCAGTGGCAACAAGAGTGAAACAGAGTGCAGCGTAAGTGAAAGAACAGACGATAGTCACAAAACGACGAGCTGCCTGAAGAGGGGAGAAGACATAGGATGAGTAAATGAGAGGGGGTAAAGTGAGGCCAAAACTGTACAGGACAAGGGGTTTTAATTAAATATATGTCCTTGCAATTAGGAACAAAAGTTGATTTTTTTTTAATGAGAAAATGCAAGTTAAGATGGAGATTTGACTGGACAATAATGAACCAAAGACAAGTTTGTCCCTGAGATGAAAAAGACATTCTTGAATTACTTTAACCCCCATGATGTTAAGCAAAAACTATCAATAATTTGCCAATTAATTCAAAAATACTCAATACTCTTTGTACTGTGAAGGGTGTATTGTGTGTGTTGCCTTGGGACATACTGTAACAATCAGCCCTTGCAAACATATTTTTAAAAGCAGTCAATAGTGGTTACATTTTGTTTAGATATTGAAATGTCAAGATAAATGATCTTCTGGTGTTGCTTTCACTCTACAATGTTGTATACTGAAAGTAAGGGAAAAAAGAAAAATAGGTACACTTTCCTTTTGTGTAGTTCGATCTGACTTAATATTCTCAAGGGAAGAAACAATTATCCAAAGAATACGCAGATAGACATCTGACTATCACACATTGATAAATCTCTCTTTATTTTCCATATTTTAAGTAATTAAAAAGAATAAATCACCCCATCAGGAGTAGCAGAGGTGAGGTGTTAGGCTAAATCATGAAGGGCAGGGGTAATTGAGCATCGAGTTAGGAAACTCTGCTGGCCCTGTAACTAGTTATATATTTACTATAGAGTAATTCAGTCATTGCTCAGTTACCTTTTGGATCAAGTATTAAGTAGCTACTCTTTAATATAGCATTCCAACATTACAGTGCAGAAGGCAAAGTAATATCAACATGAAAAGGGTTTTGCTCAACAGCTGCCAGCGTCTTTGGCATTGGCTAAACAGGTCTCAAAGCGTTCCCTCTAGAAGTTGTTGACCTCCAGGGTGGTTGTTTGAGCTGTGGTTAACTGCGGTGAACTCCTGAACTAAGGTGATATTTACAACCATGTTTTTACATTTATGTTAGCGGGCCCTCAGCAGGGGTTTAGGTCGGCCTTTCTAGAGGTAACGATGCGACTTCCAGGAAAAAGGAAAAGACAACATGGCAAAGACAACACTGTAAAGGATAAATCTTTGAAGGGAAGAAAACAGGTAATGACGTACACAGTTAAGACATTCGGAGAAACTTCCGACCGTAAGCAAGAAGACAGAATCAGAATCAGAATCAGAAATACTTTATTGATCCCACACGTGGGAAATTTGTTCGTTACCATAACAACTGACAGGAAAAAAAGAGTAAGAATAATATAAATAAAAATAAAAAAAGAGAACAAGGAAAATGTGGTATAATTTAAAGAGCTATTTACATAACAGTGCAGGTAAAGAGATGTGCAAAAGAAATGTGCAAAATAAAGAAAAGAGAAAAAAAAATGTGCAAAGGTTATCTTCTGCATTGTGAATTATTGAACAGGGTTATAGTATTTGGCAGGAAGGATTTCTGGTACCGGGCAGTTTTGGAGCGGAGCTGTCTGAGCCTTCTAGAGAAGGAGCTCCGCTGTTTGTCCAGAACAGGGTGGAGAGGATGCTCTGGGTTGTCCATGATGGATAAGAGCTTGTTCAGTGACCTCCTCTCCATCACTGCTTCAAAGGTTTCCTGTTTGCAGCCAATGACAGAACCCGCCTTCCTGATCAGCTTGTTCAGTCTGTTGGTGTCACTGACTGCAATGCTGCTTCCCCAGCAGACCACGGAGGAGAACAAGGTGCTGGCCACCACAGACTGGTAGAAGATCCCCAGCATCTTGCTGCACACATCAAATGACCTCAGCTTCCTCAGGAAGTAGAGTCTGCTGCAGGCCTTTTTGTACACAGCAGTACTGTGGCTCCTCCAGCTCAGTCTGCTGTCGATAGTCACACCCAGATATTTGTACTCCTCCACCGCTTCCACATCCCTGCCCAGGATGCAGAGGGGTTGTAAGACTGTCCTTTTCCTCCGGAAGTCGATCACCATCTCCCTGGTCTTGTCCACATTGAGCAGCAGGTGATTCTCTCCAGCCCACTCCACAAATCCGTCCACCAGCCTCCTGTACTCCTCCTCCCGTCCACCGCTTATACACCCCACAACCACAGAGTCATCAGAGAATTTCTGTAGGTGACATGACTCTGAGTTGTGCTGAAAATCTGAGGTGTATAAGGTGAACAGGAAATGGAGAGAGCACAGTGCCCTGTGGGGCTCCCACACCACTCAGCACCACGTCAGACAGGACGCCGCCCAGTCGGACAAACTGTGGCCTGTCTGTCAGGTAGTCAGTGATCCAGGAGACGGTGGACGCACCAGCACCCATCAGCCGCAGCTTATCACCCAGTAAAGAAGGCCGGATGGTGTTAAAGGCACTGGAGAAATCAAAGAAGGTGATTCTCACCATGCCTCCGCCAGAAGAAAGATAAAAACAGGAGTCCATCTTAAATAGAACTAGAATTGTATTTTCCTCTCATAATTTGCACATTTTTGTACTGGAGTCCCCTTTCCCCTGTACCTCATCACAGCCTTTAGCCTGTTTTAGTTCTTTTAACCCTCCAGAGGTATCGCAGTCTCTCCTTGGAATCACAGTGAGGCAGCTGGAACAAAGCAGACAAATCCACCCTTCTGAACTCAACACCACCTTTCGCTGTGGTGTGATACCCTATGGGCGCTATCATGGGCATCCAACCATGCGTAGCCTCTAATGAAGAATGGCTGCTCTGTTAAACAAATGTGTAAACATAGCAGACTTGGACCTAAATAATCACTGTAATGTGTGAGTGTTTTGGAGAAACATAAAGAATCTGGAGCAACAACAGGGGCTTCTTGGTGAAGCAGCTCGGCGTGGACTGATGACTGGGCTTACACCGACTCTTCAACGCCTCCTGGCACATGGAAGCCATCTCAGCCTTTAACTCATGTTTAAACAGAGTAAAACGACTGAATTAGAAATCTACATCTGTCAAATGGCTTGAGGGACAGCATTTGTGTTGTTTTTTGAAGAATGCTAGTGTCTGTTTCTATGAGAATGTGGCATAGAAGTGAGTGTACCTGATGTCAGGCACTGCGGGACCACAGAGAAACCTCAAAAGAATGAATGATTGATGCTGGACATTCACTAAGCCTGATGGATGGGCTACGCTGTATTAGCAATTACAAGTAAGGCACCATTTAACCATCGAGTGTCACAATTCAACTTTTTCCATGGAAAGTGTGCCCAGGAAGGCTAAATAACTTCAGGTTTCAGGTCTAATGCTCGTTAAAGGAGAGTTTCTTGAAAAGCTCACAGTAAAAGGAAAAGAAAGTACACATCTACACCATTTAAAGTGCATTAAAGCAGAGCTTCAACCAAACAACCTTTCAGGTCTTTTAAACATTCATTTCCACTGTGAAACTGTGAAAATACATGCACCACAATCCTTGAGGAGATGAGAGTCACCCCGAAAAATGACCGTGGTAGACATATGCCATTTGTAAATTTACTAGAGACCATTCTTATAAGTCTTTGCAGCATGAAGAATTTCCAAAAGGTTATATTTGTTGTATTCTAACAGTTAAAGGCCGGGTCATACAGCTACTATATACAATTTTGTGCATGTTGCACGGATGAAAATTGGTCATAAATGCCAAAAAAAAAGTGAGAAAAGTTGTGTGAAATTTTCACAGATGAATCATGAATAAACCACATTAAAACCACGGAAGACGTACGAATAAACCACACAAAGAACATGTAAATCAACATAGAACATAAACCGTTCGGATTATTGCGCTGTTAATATGCAATTCATTAATGATTTGTGCGCTAATTACATCATTTTAATGCGACATGTGCACTGTATATGTAATTATAATAACATATACATTGGTGGTACATGCATAAAAACTCCGTTCCACATATGTGGAACGGTCGTAGGAACCCACACATTTGCGTGTGCATTTCGCAAAAATCAATTGCATAAGATCTACATAATAGTTGAATACAAACACGTAGAATACGCATAAACTTTGTAATGATTAACTGACCAAAAATTTTAATCAGCTCTAAATAGAATTCATGTAAAGACCCGTCGGCCGACACCCTCGACGGACATCTGTGCACATTGATGAAAGACAAATGCAAGAAACCCTTTTGTATTAAGTATATCAAGAATTATGTGCATCACAAAAGACCGGAATTTCCTACATGGAAAATGCACAAAATGAATGTAGTGGCTGTGTGACACGACCTTCAAACCTTTTCTAACTCTAGGAACGTTTAAAACACTTCAACGTAATTTTAGGGGTGTCAAATTATTGCATTAATCGGGATTTTAAAAATGTATCACAGAAAATTTAGCACATGATTTTTTTAATCGCATTAATCTCATTTTTGCGTTGGGTGGTTCCTTCCGCATCGTCCATTTTATTTCTCATGATGCACAACTTAAAAGGTTATCCTGCTTACACACACCATGATCAGTAAAAAGAAAAAAAAAATCAGTTTTTAATACTTTAATCTGGTTATACTTTTAAGTGTAAATTGTTTTTCCCAAAAAGTGGACTATTCAAAACTCGGTGACCATACAGACTGCTCTTCTAAACATTATGATGAGTTAAACAAAGCATCATTTCAAAGGGAAAGCTCTTCAAGCTTGTTTTTGTACAGAGAACCAAGAAACCAAGTCCGAACTTGTTATAGTTCAATTCCTCTGGTGTCACCATCCCTGTGTCTGAGCTCCTCGTCCTCAGGTTCTCGTCTCTTTTTCTTCCGCTACATACCAGAATGATCAAATTCAAATCAAGCAGGTTTCTACTGTCTCGATGTTGTGTGTCAAATGTGAAATATGTCAACATATGTTTTGTGGCATTGATAAGAAGTTTGTGTTCAAAATTTTTGAATTGCTCAGAGAAGTGCTTCGAATGTTTTTTGATGTGTTAAATTAGAGCACTCTGGACCTGAGGTATTGTTTTTGTTCCCTCCTAGTGGTGTAAAAGTAAAGTTTGGAAGTCTGTTATAAAAAATAAATAAAAAACTTAATTAAGCCAAATTTCTTTTTGTATTTTTAACTTTTACTGAGCCACAATGTCACAAATTTAAATGAAAATACCTCAAAATGGGGCTTTTCACAGCAATTATTAGATTAGATTAAAAATAGATTGACACGATTAAATAATAAAAGGTCATAATTACTTAATCTCACAAAGCAATTCATCGCATGACAGCCCTACTTAATTTATCAAGAAATTCAGATGATGGACAAGCCAATAACTTATCTGTCTAGTTCTAGTAGCCAATGGCAGAAATAAGTCTTAGGTAATTCATGGAACCTTAAAGATGTAACTATAGACAGAAGTAATTCATCTTTAACAAACAATACAATTTAGCATTACAGGAAAAAAGGAGCAGGTTGGCATGCCAAACTATTATTTCTACAAAGTGGCATTAAATATACAAACGCGCAATTTTAACCCATTTGAAATTGATATCATAACATTGACGCATTACTACCTTCTGCAGTTTTTGGGGGTAAAAAGAAAAAAAAAGTCCATGACTGGGTTGGATTTGGTCCGTCATAGAGAAGAGTGCTTAGCATAGCGTGGCCAACATACAAGCCACACCATTAGAGATGACATAAGCCGATCGCCTCATGCAGAGCAGTAAAAAGCAGAGTATATTGATACAATTTGGATCCTGTTACATCTCACAGGGTTGAGAGAACAGAGCAAAGATTGTCCAGCGAGCTGTCAGCAACACATGAAACTTTAGCAGATAAGAAGTAAAAGACAAGCAGACTTTGGCCTCTCGTCACTTGCCTTGGATTGGTCACAGTGAGTGTTTTGGTGTTTGACTGGAGGCAGTTAGAGTGCCCCCTGGCTGACAGACTTCTGGATGACATAATGGAATTTGGCTGGCTTTGTAAGCTACTTGTAGGAATGACGATAACCCTGGCAAGTTGCATTGGCAAGCCTCATCCTAGTGTCTGTATCTAGACTACTTTTGTCTGTCTTCAGAATGCCGCAGAAGAACAGATGGACACAAGAAGCTCTTCACCCAAGGCACAGCCTCAGCTCACAGCCACTTCGCCATTCCTAACCTGCCAGGGAAAACAAACTCTGAGCTCCATTAAAAAAAAAACTCTCTGCCCTCCACCCGTAACAACCACTCAAAACATTGCCCCCTGAACCCAACTGAACACCATCGCATTTGACAAACATTATTTCTCCCTCCAAATTAAGAGCGACAGGGGAAAACAAACGCGAGCGGCCGGTGAAGGGGCGGACGTGTTTTGACATGATGTCACTTAACAGCAGAAGTGTAACGGGACAATAAACTCCCGCTGACTGCTGTGTTGACTGCTATGTTTAGAGGTATAAATAGGGGTGTAGTGGAAACACATGCCGTCGTTCTTCACACCAGATGTCAGACGTGGAAAAAACCAAATATGAAGTGGGACTGGGCCTCCTGGACATTAAAACACAATTACCTCCAATCATATCTGGTGTTGGAGTGTGTCATTTTGTTTGACCTGAGTGAGATGGCACAGAGCCCCTGCCAAGCACATAACATGCATGACTGCTTGGGTATTTACAAGTTATTGTAAAAAATAAAAACAAGCAAAATTACAAGATTTGTGTATTTGATCAGGCAATAAATGTCCGCTAAGATCACCAAGAGGGAAGAATACAGTGGTGTAAAAAATTAGAGAAGGGAAGCAGTTAAAAGTATCTTTTAAATGATTTTTCTACTTCTACCCCTGCTAGTATGTCTTTTACACCTGTTTCATTAAATCATTTGTTATTTTGACCCATAAAAGCTCAATTTTTAGCCAAGTCTCCCTATAGTGGCTAAAGCAGACTGTGGTTTCCCAATGTTGTTTTCTTAACCCCAAAATTATCCAACTAATTATAATTAACAGCAATACTGAAAATGGAAATTACTGGTCCTTTTTAGTACTATTATTATTATTATTACAGCAAACCCAGTTCAGAGGGCTTTCTGACTGGACATTTGTCTTCTTGCAACCCCTCTTTCCTTTTCCTCTCCCGCTTCTTTAAACCCTAATGTTGGAGCAAATCATTACCCGGTCTACCAAAACACACCTAAGTAGCCCACCTCTGTGCTTCAAGCAGCTGGCTGTACATTTGGGTGAGGGAATCTGTGTATCTGAGGGTGTTTGTTTCCCCCACTCCCGCATGACTCAGTGTGCGAACACTTTGGTGATTCACTTAGGTTGAGTGGAACTGCCACCTCTTTGCTAGAACTTTGACAGCGCCAGAAATTTCTGTCATCATGCAGTGTGAGAGCTGTACGAATGCATACAAAGAAACGGTTGTGCCATATAGAGAAGGATGTCTCTCTGCTTTGGGATTGTTTAGAGTTTTTACCATCATTATACTTTGAATTGGTAAAACAGCGCTTTCACATGCCACTTCTCATTTCCACAGCAAGTCCAGAGGCAGAGCTGCTGAGGGGCAGGTAGCCGATGGGCAACAATACACACATTCAGTCTCAGAGCTCCGTCCAGGGATGTGTGCACACATTCACGACTACGTATCACAGGAGAAAGACTTTATTTAAGGGGGGATGTGAGATTAGGATCTGTGGATGCCTCAGATGTGGCTTTGGAGGCTGTGCATGTTTTCACATTCACAACTCAAGACTGTGAGGTTGGTGTGACAGCCGCGGGAACGAGTGCTCCCGAAGAAAACACAAAAAAACAAACAGCCACTTTTACACCTCTGCTTCAAAACACTGTTATAATACCTGTTCAGTTAGGAGAGAGACATTTCTGCTAAACAGAAATTGTCAAAACGGATTTTATAAGAATCTGATATCAGCACTAAAGTAATATATGTTTCTAGCATAATATTGGTGTAAAGAAAAAACTCATGTGGTCCACTTTCACTTAATTTTAGAGAATCCCTATTTTACCTCTTCATATTTTATAACACAAACATTAAAACAAATTGTTGTTATGATTTAGATTGGCTTCTTGACATACACATCAGGCATTTCTAACAAGTTAGGAAAAGGATGGTTTTGCTCACTTTAGCATGTAAATTGGGGTTTACGTGTTCAGAGTGCCATGCTGTCCCCACTAAAGCAATTCATTCATTAAGTTCTTTTAGTTTGATTTTATTTCTGTTTATTTTTATTTACCTTTGTAGTGGAACCTACGATGGAGTTTTAGCGCCACGCAAAAAATAAAAGTAAAATTAATTAAAGTCTTAAATTTAGACGGAAAAAAACTCGTCAATTTACGAGATTAAAGTGGAAGTGGGCATACGCTACAGCAAGTGAACGGCGTGCAGCAGCAGAGCAGATCGACTAAAATTAATTAAACAGGTGAGCTGAATGTTTATTGATAACGTTAAAAATGTCTGGAAGCTCATTTGTTTGATTTACGATTCATTAATGTTTTAATGTAAAGTATTGCACTATATTTTGTCGTTTTGTAGTTTATTTTCTATAACAATAAATCAAGGTTTTTGTGGGGTATTTTGTTGATATTTCAAAAAGTGTTAGCATACCTTTTTACTGTTTAACATTCGAACACAGATGGAGGATTCTGAGGCGCAAAACTTCTAAGACCGATAAAAAACAAATGTCCTCATAAAAATCTGTGACAAATGCAAAGTTTCCAACTCTGAAGCAGGAGCAAAAATGGGAGTAGGCAGCTTCCCACAGTGAGACCGTCAGCATCAACAGCTCTCTCTATCTTCTGCTGCAGCTTCCCCCAAAACTCCAACTCCCCAGGACAGCGCAGACCAATCCATCACGTGAAAGATGAATTGCATTTAAGGCATGTGGTTCTATCTGTAAAACACTTGCACATGTGCTGTCTTCTTTAATCTCATTAGCTGCTTCATTTATTCCCAGTCAGTGTCGTTACTTTTCTGTCAACATTCTGATAGAGAGAGATAATAGAAAAGTCACTTTCCTTCAACGTATGCATCAATCTGATCTCTCTTGTGTCTCATGTCCTGATTGGTAACGCATTTTTGTAGATTTTTAGTCTTGGAGTGAACCTGTTTGTGTATACGCACAGACTAAACACGTAACACGAATGGCATTGCAGCTTATTTGTGTAGGACAATGACCGCAGCGTTGTAAATCAAAGTGTTTGAGCAGACTTCCAGACAAATGGAGTAGGAGAGGCCCTGATCCCACTGTCCTGATTGTGTCCAAGAGTAGAAGAGGCCTGTCTGCCACAGATGAGAAAAGCATGGCATGTGGAACTGCCAAAATTTCATTCCACTGACTGCAGTTCATGAAAGAACTACCATGTTGCAATCTGAACAGACTACAAGGTTTTTGCTTTGCTGTAATTACAAGCTTCTCATCAAGCAAAGAAAATCTACAAAAACAAAAACTGAAATTAGACTAATCGTTTGAGACACGTCTGTCTTCATACGCGCATTAGTGCCATAGCTCTGACGTCAAAGTGCTGCTATTTGTGGGCCTATAATGAGAAGTCCAGCTGATCCGCTGGTATCCAGGCCGGCTGTGTGGCCGGGCTCAGCAGTGGTAGATCCAGATGGATTGGTTCTAGTTGATGCCAGGCGGGATCTTATGAAGGATGGTGGTGCCAACTGAACGGCAAAGCCAGCTGCACTCAGTGACACTCGTAATATGAAATCCAAACATGGTTATGTATTGACATCAAGTAGAAAGGGGGTATAACTGAAGATTGATACAACCGGACACCGATTGTGGGACAACACTAGAAGCAATTTTGTAACCTAAAACCTAGGAAACCAGGGATCAAAACCTAACGGAACCACAATCTATACATGTGGACTAAAGGTGTAAATACAAACACAACCAAAAGAGCTGATTATTAAGAGACAGCAAACCCTGCCATGGCCTTTTGCTCCCACATCATTCAAAATTGCAAATGAAGGCCAAAGCAAGAAGGGCTTATAGCAAAACCATATGAAAAGAGTGAATTAAAGAGTGGGAGGAGAAGGGAGGGAAGGATGCCGTGCTAGCAGGAAGATCACGAAAGATGAACTGAGTGGGAGAAATGAGTGAATGCTGATCCCACACCGACTCAGCAGCATTGAAAGAGCGGCCGAGTGATGTACGAAACGACAGCGCGCACAGCGGGGCACACGCAACAAGGATCCCCATGTCTGCTATTTACATTTACGTCACCGGGGCTTCCAGAGTATCCAAATGAGAGGAACAGAGTCGGCCACAGCAGGCATGTCCTCCACCGATGTTCTCACTTCATAGCGATGGTCACTCTGAGCAGCTGCAGTGCACTAGTCTGTGGGCGACTTGCTTTTCTCTCAGCTCAAGTTGCAATAGGTTTTGGATTTTTCAAAATTCTTTAGAAATGATGCAGACTGCTCCAAAATAAAGAAGGCCTTCTTTACAAGACATTTACAATACAATTTGGATAAAAAGGAGTAAATGTAATAATGTAAGACAACTAACAGCACTTTTAGACAAATTTCTATAATAAAACTTTTATCAGCTCAATTTTATTATTGATGTTTAGGGAGGCTTGCTGATTGTAGGTCATACGTAACAACTACAAGCTTTTTAAACTGTATTTTATCATCTGCTCCTCAACCACCAAGATTAATCAATCAATCAATCAATCAAACTTTATTTAAAAAGCACTTTTCATATAAAAATATAACACAAAGTGCTTTACATTAAAACAAAACAAAATAAATAATATAAAAACAAGCATGAAAATTAAAATAAACAAGCACAAAAATAAATAAATAACAATAAAAAATAGGGCCCCCCTCCCTGTACCTACACAACCCCCCACTTCTTTCACATGTCCCACCCCTAACCTCTAACTAATGGGGAAAGACAATGAGAAATGGCAAAAAAGAAACAGGCTTAGCACAAAAACAAGATGTTGGAAAGTTGAGGATGTAAAACAGAAAAATATGCAAAGGACTTTGGCAAATGCACATGTCGCCAGATTAATTTAGGACCTTAAAATAATCTGCTACCAATCTAAAAGATTGATAAAATCCCAAAAGAAAGATGGATTACCTTTTAAGGTGTTCAGAATGACAATGAATCATAAAATAAACAATTACACACATAAAAAATGTTTTTAATGCATTTTGGACCCATACCTTTTTTTTGGTACAGTCCAATTCAATGGAATAGGATTATAAGGAATTTTGTTTCTTATTTCAAATTGTTGTGAATCGGGAAAAAAGGAAGGGGGGGGGGATAATTTTATCGTGGCATTTCTAAACTCTCATTTCCTTCAGGACTCCTGGTTTTCTTTAACATGTCAGTTTGTAAAACTACATAAAAAAGTGAAAAACATCCCAGTCCAGGCCTGCTGTTTTCCACGCCACACTCAGACATCAGCCTATTACTACAGGAGAAGATGGGAAGCAGCAGACACACAGGGGAAAGCTCCTGCCTGTTCTCTCGTTCGCTGTGGAGTACTTTGGAATGACACATTTAGTGGCATTTGCTCTGAACTTGACGGATGAAATGTGTTTCTATCTAATTCAAGTGGAAGGCTATAATGAAACGGTTTCCTGTTATAGATCAGAATACCTGCATGTAGTGTGTTGTGCTTCAAAGTCTAAAACAACGAACAGTAATAAAATGCAATTTACTACAAGAATATCTCAAAAGAAAATCAGTACTGTGATACAGTTTTGTGTTTTAGTACTAACAAGTTCTATAATCAAACCCTTATTTATTGAAAACATTTCTTAAAAACTATCTGGATGTGTTTTTTTGAGATTTTCTCTCACATTAAATGATATTTATCCAACAAAAATGTATGCATAATACACTTGAATAAAATTGATTCCTGGTTAAAGTCCGTACTAAAAGCTTTTGAAACCTTTCCTTTACAAGAGGCTGGGATGATTCTTACCATTAGTGTAGTAAAATTCCAAGCCTAGATAGTACTTTTAACGCACTGCTGAAGTATCAGACAGGATTTCAGATTTATTCTTTTGCCAAAGTGGTTATGATAAGAACTAAAGAGCAAAGATTTAGAGATCACAGATGAGAGTTAATCTGATGGCCTCTCAGAAAGACTTTCCTCAAGATTTATGGAATTTTAAATAAATGAGAGATTCATAACATCTTTTTATGTTGAAGAATATCTATTTTTAAATATACTTGGTGACTTTCTTTTATTAACTTTTAGTTAAGGTTTTGATTTTGTACCTAATAATCTTATACCAATGTTCAAACTGTTTTTGAGATGTGAAATGCAAAATTGGATGTACATTAACCCCATATAAACATTTGGTTCATGTATGATACACACTTTTCTGAGACCCCTATGTCATTAGCACGATCCAAACTTCCTTAGAAATTCATTAGATCCAACTTGGTCCACGTTTTTTTGCCTGGTAGTTCATCATCATTCCACTAGGGGCAATAGAAGGACTTTTCCTGCTCATTTCAAACTGGCTGCTTCCATTAATACTCAAAATCACTTTAGGACGACAAAAAAGTGTTTATTTTCACATTTTTATGGTGAGAATGACTTGTCTATTGTTATTCATTTTTTTAATCACTACTTGTATTGAAAGGATGTTAAATGTATTCATAATTAATTCTTTATAATAGAGTTACACCGCAATAAAAAAGTGTGGATCAGATAAAGTGGTTAAATAAGGTGCTTTTTTCCTGAATGCTCATGTCAATATTTTTGCATATTATTTTGCATAAAAAAGGACATTGCAGACATTTTTTGTGGACTTTACAGGGTTCATGGGGGAATTCAATGTAGCTTAACAAATGTGAAGTTTTCTGAACTGAAACTGTGAGAAGCTTTAATCTAATTTGTGGTTGCAACGGAGCCCCTGGCGATCCACAAAAGTGCGTTCTACTTTAACAGCACTACCAATATGGTGCAACAGTGGATGCTGTAACAAACCGATAATGGGTAATTCAGATGTTTTAAGCGGCTAAAATACTTTGAAATAACAGCGTCAGCTTCCTCAAGAATAAATCCAGACAGCCGATTAAGCTGACTGTGGCTGGTGTAAATCTCATTTTGGGTTGATGAAATGGGATCTGCCATCAGGCTCGAGGAGTAAACATCAGCACCAATGTGTGCCGTGAGGTGGAGGAACAGAAAATTCCTCTAAGCCACATTAATTCATTCAGAAGCTACAGAGAACATGCAAGAGGCAGGAACCCAAAAATGGCTTAGGTGTGTTCCCCTTCCACTGGGGTGTGGTGAGAAGAGTGCAACGGCCTGGAGCCAAAATGGTGGTTAGAGTGAAAAACCGCAAAGTCAAAATAGAGGCGGCCAGGGCCAGGATGTGTCCGTCAAAGATCAAAGGTAGGCAGGGCCTCAGAACACAACAAAGGACTGTGAGGACAGAAGGACATGTTTGACCAGCCAATGAGGATGTGTGCTGCTCTGTGTATATTTTGCTGGAGGACACTGAGGTCACCAAGCACAATCTTGGCATTACAATTAAAACTAAATTGGACGTAAATCACAAAAGGAAAAATGGGTATGTGATGCAACCAAAACCAGCGGTTATGGAGGCCCAGTTCCAAATGTCTCCTTTAGCTGAAAAGCGTCAGGAAATGCTTGGAATGGGAACCATCAGAAGACGTAGACTCCTAGGTTGCCACAGGGTGGAGTGACAATGAGAACGCCAGCCAGCATGTAAAAGTAACGTTGAGGCCGGAGGCCAGGACTGGCTGTCGACGTCTGGGAAGTGGACGCGAGAAACATGTTGCTTTGAGAAAGCAACAAGTGAGCAAGACAGGGTAGATGTTTGCAGGCGCCAAGCCTCGGCAGACTGAAATACTCCTGGTAGAGAAAGGGAGCAATTGTGGTTGGTTTTTGTGTGCTTACAACTTCAAGGTTGTGGGCAGGAGTCCCACAAGTTAATACCTAGAAAACATGTATGGGCATGCCTTGTGGTTGGGGCACAGCTTTGATACAGGAGGTTGTAGATTTTTTTTTAAAAGAAATTGAGCAAAACAAAAGCAAAAACAATAGACTGTCATCAGCAAAATACAATGATCACACACTAAGTGTGTGATAAATTCCTTCAACTTCAAACAATAAACAACAAATACACAATTTTCCCACGATTTGACTGCCGATTGCTGTAGATAAAGCTCTGCAGCCTTATCTAGGAGACAACTGCTTATAAGTGTTTTTATGGAATACTGACAATAAGGAATGCAATAACACAAATCTATTATCTCAGACTATTATTGCTATGATTTCCTAATTTAAAAAAAACTGTGTACAGTTCTGCTACGCTCTTACAAACAAATGGTAATAATAACCATCACAAACTAAGAAAAAAACAGTATATTTGGCTACGCTTTCCCTGCTATTACTTGTTCTAGAGTGTTCAGATGGTGAGGATGGCAGATTACCAAGTTCCAGTGACCAGTCGTAACCCAAAACATTTGTAAAACATCTGGACTGTGCAAAAGAAAACGTGTACACAATAAAAAACATGACTCACGAGAGGCTCTTTGTTTTTGACGAGTCTTATGATTTTCACAGAGTCTTCCTCATCATCGTAGTCTTCAGGAAGTGGAGGTAGTTCAGGGTCGTAGCATTTCAGGGCAACAGTGTCGTGGACGGACAGAAGGCACTAGAAGACGCAAAGAAAACAGGCATCTGTTATAGGGGAAAATACATAATAGATTTAAAGAAAATCTACTTTTGATTTGGTCTGAGTGATGAAATAAAGTGAAACAAAGGTGGGGGTTAATATTTCTGTTTCTACGAGCAAGACGGAGAAACTGCAGAGAGGATGACAATGAATTGGGGTGCCTCCCTCAAGTGCAGGGTGATGGATTTCAGAGAACCCAAAGCCAAAAATTGGAGCTACTTGCGTTAATTGTCATTAGGCCTATGCTAACCCTCCATACATCTTCCTGATTAAAGGTAACCAGAGCTCTCCGTGGACGGTAGAGGAAGGGTGGGAATGTACATTGTACCACCCGCTTCCCAAGCCTGTACCCTCTAGCGCGAGGTTGAGAATGCTATAGCGGTGATGCTTTACGCTGTTCAACAGCAAGCTCAAAGTGATGAAGTTCTCAGCTGCCTCAGATATTTCACACGTTCACAAGCAGACATAAAAAAAAAAAGAAAAAAGGACGGGATGCAGACAAGAATGATGCCATTGAAACATTCATTTTTCAAACTGTTTAACGACTGTGTCCTGACCAATTTGAAACTGGACGCGTGCCGCTTTTTCCGTAGAGGAGAAGGGGGATGCAGAAGTGAGAAAAGCATCTTCCACTGCGTGTGCCAGACAAAAACAGAGAGGGAGAGAAGGAGCAAGAAGGAGGGATGAAGAGGAGCTGTGTGTTTTATGACAGGGGAGCATGCTGTAGTACAGCATTCAAGATGTTGTTAACAGGGAGCAGATGAGAGGAGACACAAGATCTTAAGAGTCCTGGATCTGCAGAGACTCGCGTAGATGCAGTCTGTGCAACAAATATTCTGTTTACAGACTGTATACAACAATTTGATATATTAGATTTACAACAAATACTTTTTGTCTGCTGTCCTCTACTAACAAAATCAATACATAGCCTAAAACCAGCTCCAACTGAAACAGATGAAGAGTTCATCTAAAAATATTCAAGTTCTCAAAAGAATAAATTCCATCGTTTCTCTCCCCCCAAGAAATATTCTTATAAATCTTGATCCACCTGTCACAATTCCTTTCAGAACCCATCAGTCAACAATATTTTTGCAGAAATATTTCCAACAGCAGTTAGTTCTTTTCTCAGAACACAGCTAAATAACCGCTCCTGGCTCCTAGCGGCTCTTTGCTTCTAGCAATGTTTGCCCTTTGCTGCATGTTCCTCAAAATGCAGACGAAAATAATAAAAAGCAAACTGTATGAAGATGGATTCCAAGTCTGTACGCAGTTTAAGTGATGAATGATCTAGCAGCTCCATAAAAAAGAATGGATGGAGTGGGTGTAACTGAAGTTTCCAAATTTCTTTAATTCTTCTATCTGCCACACATGAATTTGTTTAAATAACTGACATTGTAGACAAGGCTAAATGAAATATGGATGGTGTATATTTGTAGAGGACAAACTCTTGTTTTCTTTATCCTCCTTTTCCTTGTTTTTTCTGACAAAAAGGGGGTATGTGATAACCAATTTTAGATTTGTTTTGTATCAGATGTATGTATTCCAATAACATCCTCTGGTGAAAACCACACTGTGGTGACAGCCAATGTGTAGAAAGGGGAGAATTCTTTTCTCGTCTCAGGTCGGACGCATGTGGCTTTTGCGGTTTTCTTTATGTTACTTGACTGTCAATCATATTATCAGATCTAGGTTGAAACAACACGAGACTCTGTCAGGCGCCTATCAGCCTCACAGTAGGGAGGGTCAGCCGTGTCAGCCTGGAGCCCAAGAAGCAGGACTGAAGTCAGGAAAAAGAAAGGACACCTTCTTTCAATTCAGCAGTTTTATGCATCGGCAAAATAAACATGATTGGATCTTTAACAGGTTAAGAAATTAGGTCATGTGCTGCCTACAAATGAACATGATGCGTCATAGTACACCATGTCTTTATTTATTTAGTACAAACTAAATCAGAATTATAGTCAGGGTGCAAAAATCCATTAGTAACAATCTGTAGAAGTGATAGAATATGTGCTAAGCTTGGAGAAATTTTGCTCCCCTCTTTAAAATGTTTTTAAAACAAAGGCAATTATTGATTTAATTAATTAAATAAAGCCAATTTAAGAACTTCCACAACATTTACAGAAAACCTGTCAAAATGAGGTCTCAATCAAAAAGAGAATTCCTTACATAAACATATTTTTTAGATTTTCATTTCCCAACTATTTTTTTCTTGGGTTTGAGATCAACTTAATTGTGCTATCCTAGGCACGTTAACGATGGGAGTTGGGTCATCTAGACCCCACTAGACAGTGCGCTGAACCTTTTTTCTTCAATGATTTGTGATCTTCACTGGTGTCCATGGATTACATGAAATCTTTCCACCTTTATCCACCTTTGACATGGTAGGGAAAACTCGTAAATGGGTGGGGTCATCTGGACCCCATAAGATAGCCCAGGGGTTACACAGCACAATATAAGGGGCAGATTATTTAAGACAACTCAACTGGGAGTGATGGAGTAATGGTCAGCACTGTCACTTCACAGCAAGAAGGCCCTGGTTTGACTCCCAACACTGACTTTTCTGTATGGAGTTTGCATCTTCTCCCTGTGCATGCCTGGGTTCTCTTGGACAACTTCATGTTTTAAGAAAAACAGAGATGTTCCATCAAGGCAAGGACGAGTTGGAGAACCAGCTTTAACTTATACTACAGTTCTCCTTCGCTATATTGAGGTTAACCGCGCTTGGTCAGACTTTTTCACTAATTTTATTTAGTGCAATTTAACATACAGCTTTTTTATGTTAAACAGGGCCCCCTATTCTGCTTCTTGATTGGCTGGAGACCTTGTCAATTTTGTGCCATGTCTCCTTTACAGAAATGTGCAGCTCTACCAAATCTCCATAAATCTTTGATCACAAGCAGTTCTTCGTTTTGTTTTCATTCTATAAAACTTATTTTGTTTGAACTTGGAGAGTTTAAACAAGAGAGAAAAGTTTGCAAATGTTCATGTATGTCGGAGAAAAGTGTATCAAGTGTGCAGTGAGGAGTTTTACATCTTTAAAAACATCTGTAATCCTACTTCACAGATTTCACCTATTGTGGATCACTTTTAGAACAGAACTCACGCAATAAAAAAGGGACTACCATATTACCAAGGCAATGGATGACGGCACACACCACCTGTCCATCTATCATGAATATTCTCTCTCAGGCGGTGAACTCTTGACGTCCAACACAATTGTTCTTTCTAAAGATGAATGCTAATATCTTGTTTGGTTTTATGCAAACACATCTGTATGCTTCAGAGCAGCCAACTGCATCACTTCTGCTCTTTAGAGGCCTCCTCACTGGCTTATAATCACCTCATAGACAGCAGTGATGTACAATCATTGGATAAAATTGACCATCTAGTCAACAGAAGCAGCAAAGCTACACTTTCCCACACTGCTTCTGTGTTTAACTTGATTTCAAATGTGTTGTTAATCACCTGAAGCAGCGAGAACCTCATCAAAAGATGTGTTCAGGCAAAAAAAAAGGGTTTTTGTCCCAATAAGTACATTTTTACCGTCCAACCTTGTTTTGCATCATTGCAAAATCTATTTACCTCATTAAAAACATTCAATCAATGATTTATGGTGATTTCTAGAGCCAACAAAGTCACTTTTTGTTAAAAGTTATCTATGAAAGGAACAACTACTACAAAGCAGATTCAGATAAGGAACTATTTGCTTGTTTGCTCCACCAACATAGGTTTCTTTGAACTCAGTCCAACAGACCCAACATCCTGACCTGTGGGTGCACTTTCATAGATGACACTTCCTTCAACAGGGCCCAGCTCACGTCCGCCATACATACCGCCTCCCCCACGGTCGTGCCTAACAACCTGTAACCGAGACACGGCTAATTCCTTGTAAAAACTTTCTTGGAAGTTGCAACAGCAGCTGTTTGCTAATAGACTGCATATGGCAGATGCCCTGGCTGCTGACCACTGACATGGAGTACCACACAGGTACACACACATCTCACCCACCTCCTTCCTCACAGATTTCTAAATAATTAGAAACCTTCTGACTGAGCTCACTGGTTTTAGTCTTAGTTGTCCAATCGAACTTTTACTCTCATAAAGACTCTGCAGCTGAAAAGACAAAAAAGACAGACTGAAAGGAAAACGAAGGGAAACCAAAGCACCCTTGTTTTCCAGGCCTGTCCGTCTTTCTGGGTTCGTGAGTTTATGTTCATTAGGAATAATAGGTATGCTACACAAACAGATCACTGAACTTAAATAAATAAACCTTGCCTGTACATTCCTGGTTAAGGCCTCTCATTAAAGCCCCCAGCTCTATCAAAGTCCTATCTCAGCTTTCAGCAGGTAGAGCTGGGTTGGTGCGACGTAAACACTTTCTTTGGGCTTTGGAGACCACGCTGTGCAGTTTCTTTGCCCGTGTGGAGCCGCTGTAGGTCAGCAGGCATTGCAATGTCACACCAGCCTTCTTTGAGCCTTGAACCTGAGCACACTTCACCCTGTAGCATGCATTCACACAGACCCAAAGGAAACAGGTCATCATAATTGCCTCTTTCATCACTGTCAATATTAATCTTGCTGAGGGGGGCTAATACCAGCAAAAGTTGTTTTTGCACGTGCCAATCATAAAAGGTGAAGTTTGAGGCAAAGAGGAGAGGAAAACATAAGGGTTTCAACGAGAATGATGCGTTTCCTCATCCCAAGAGTGCACCATTTCCACCATAATTAAGAGTGATACAGTTACTATCACATGCAGATGCCATTCAGGGGTAGGAGCGTGTTATCCTCCCTTTGCTCCTGTTTTATATCAAATCGAATGGCCCTGACTGTTAAGTAGTCTGCCAAGGTTCACTACCCAACAAGAGGAAACAAAGGAGAAATGTCGATCAACGTGTGGAGTGGAGCAATTAGGCCACCCTTTATCCTGTACTAAAAGGTACGTACGTTTAGCAGATAAGAGAGTAAGATCATTGTTTTTTTTCCAACATTCTTTATGTTTCCAAGTTTCTACATTATATTTTTTTCTGTTTTCGATCCTTTAGTCTTTATACGTTGGGCTTGAACCCAGCACTGCTCTGCCTTATGAAGCCCCTTGGATGAGCAGTGAAACGTCTCATCTCTAAGACAACACTGCCTGAAATAGTCAAACCTTCATTGAAACATTCTTTGCCTTTTTTCATATGCTTTTTTTAGGGTGGTGTGCACAGTGGTGCATCGTTTAGCGCTCTTGCCCTCAGTTCAAATCCTTGGCTGGGGGGGATCTGACACACATCCCCAATGGTGGAGTTTGCATGTTCTGCCCGTGCGTGCGTGGGTTTTCTCCGGGGACTCCGGCTTCCTCCCACTGTCCAAAAACATGCTCCATAGGTTAATTGGTTACTCTAAATTGTCCTCTAGGTGTGAATCTGAGTGTGCATGGGTTTGTGACTTGTGGCCCTGCGACAAACTGGCGAACTGTCGAGGGTGTCTCCTGCCTTCGCCCATGAGTGGCCGGGATAGGCTCCAGCAGCCCAATGACCCCGAAAGAGACAGAGCGGATAAGAAGATGAATGAATGAATATTGACATAGTCTTAGTTTTGTTGTAAAGCTGTAATATGCAAGTTGGAAAATAAATAAAATCATCTCTCATCATTGGATGTCAAAGTGATATTTTTTTATTTAACATTTACAAAGAAATTTAAAAAAAGATGTGTAAAATAAGCAGCTCACTATGTTTGGTAAAGCTTTCTCCATCCTTGTTCCCATCCCTGATGCCACTGGATGTTTCCAGTAGTGGTCAACCACAAGGTAAATGAAAGCTGCTCTCTATCTAAAAAATGTTCTGCATTTGTTGATGCAGGACATCAGTTTGTGTCCAACACAAGGCAAGTTATATATATATTTTGCACTAAATTAAAAACATCAAGCTGTTCTTGTTTATGATCATGTTTGCCGAATCTAGACTTTTAAAAGACCCATCATCCTGTCAAATGCACATGATGCCACTTTTCTTACCATTTTAAGAGCAGTTTTTATCTTAAAGTCGTGTTTTAGTGCAATACTACTGCATATTTTATTGTGAAGATGTTAGCTGGAAAAAAATATAAGAAAGTAGCTACACGTTATTCCCAGATTGTCTCAGAAATGAAACATTTAAAAAGAAAGTTTATGAGATGTGTCGTGAAGTAAATTCATCTGAAAATAAAAAGGCATAAAAAAAGTATAAATGTTCTTAGTTTTTTGGTTTGGTATTGTGTTTTAACCTGGTCCTTAGTTCAGTCTGATGCATAAAGCTCTCCTCACCTCATCGTTTACAGCTGCAGAGCTCAGTGATCGATGGCTTTTACTAATGCTTAAGCAATGAACCGAGCTTTTCCAAGCCAATTTTTTTCCCCCGTTTATTAAAAAAAATAAATACTGCTGTTATGACAGAAGTGTTGTTTGTGGCAAGAGCAGCCACCATCATCTGTACATGAGGAATGGAAGTAGACGTCAGCGTCCCTCTGTCATTTTTATAGTAGGAGGGAGCAAAGTCGTGATCGATGCTCTGTATTTGTCTTCTGAATAATGGCAGAGTCAGTTTTGAGTGTGTTCACTGTTTGCACCGACTGCGGATGAAGTTTCTTTTCCACCATACCTGCCTGTTAACTTTGGGGCTTCAAAAAAGCTTTTATGGCTCCTAACAGATCAATGAAGTACAGGGGCAGAAGTCACAAAGTGAATCATCCTCACTTTTTCAACTTTAGATCCCCAACTCTATACACATATCCTAACTGATGCTTAGAGGAACTGAATATTTGTATGTAAGTGCACTTTGGTGTTATGGTTGGAAGGAACTTTATAGCGAGCTGTTGTTTCTGGCACAGGCTAAGAAAGCATGACAACGGAGAAGAAGAAGTCGGTCCAACTCTATTCCAACGCTGAGCAAGCCAACTCTGGCTCAGACACCTGGAGCTGCTGATGGAAGCTCACAGCTATTCACAAAAAAACGAAAATCTGTCTGGTTAACAAGGTCAGGGGGCCGCAGCCAAGAGACAAGGAAAATATATAAATGATAAACCATAGTAAAGGATATTTAAAAAAGAGAAGAAACTCACCTTCATGTGAGGTTTTGTCAGTATTTTCTGAAGCTCTTTCATGTCTACATTCTCAGATTTTCTTGCCAGTTCTTCAGAAATCTGGAGAAAAAAACAGAGAATACATTTGGTCACTAAAAAACATTTTACTTTTCACACAAACATTTTAGACTTAAGGTATTTCTTTAAGATACATTCAATGGGCAAATGGAATTTCCAGCAGTTTAAAAGGTAAGATCTTTAGCATTCATGTAGTAAAACTACAAAAAAACAGATTGATATCAAGACAAAAACCAAATATTAGGAATGATTTTAATAAAAGTTTAAGTTATCTGCCTTCAAAAGGTCCAGCTTAAAGAGCAGTCAAGATAAAAGGCTGAAAACACAACTTTCTATGCAAACGCTTGAATTGAGAACAGTGTCCATACATTTTTCTTTTGTTTTTTTTATTACAAAGAAAATGCAGAAAATGAATCTTCATTGTCTGGAGTTGATAGCGGTTTTAATTAATGAGATCACTGTAAGTATGGACAGTGTTAAAACTATAACAAAACTAGTCTTATGACCATATTAGATGAAAGTATATGTATTTGTGAGCATCCCCAAAAAACAAAAAGTGTGATCTGAATATTCCCCCACCATCTTACTTACAGATTTACAACAATTGTTCGATTTCATGAAAATTTACATCATTTTAAAGTAATACAATGCTTTATTGAAATACAAAGCATTACGCCAAACCCAGGAACCTGTTATTACTTTCATATAGATCTAAAAAAATGCATAGATTTGTGCTGTCCGTGGTCCTGAACGGAAAAAAAAAAATATTTTTTTTTTTTTGGTGGAGTACAAAAAATATGTAAGCCTTGAAGAATTTGTGAATATTTCACCACCAACTCAGATCTACTTGTTCATAAGCAGAACATCCCTAACAATTAATGAGCCCTTTTAGTGGCCCTGAGAAATAGACAGGAAATTGGGAACACTTCAGTAGGAGGAAAGGTCAGTTTGTCAGCGGGGTCTATAGGCCCACTTCACTGCCACCTTTCTCAAAATTGGATTTGTTATTTATGCCAGAAAATTGTTCAGGGAGTGAGCAGAAACTAAAGAAAACATTCAGCTTTCAAATGGAGAAAAACAGGAGATGAGAGAGCGTCTTTCAGCAGTAGGACCACATTTATGATATATGTCTGGTAATTGAGACATCTGCGTCTAAGGACACGGTTCTCCTATCCATAAACAAATCTCCCAGATTTTTGGAGTCTGAAGAGAGACCAAAAGGAGTCCCAAACCAAAATAGGACTGTGTTCAACTCAGATGAGGGAGTCTACAAACTAAAGGATGTAGAGGACTTGTTGGGGACCTTCACACTGGGCCGTTTGTTCACTTAGTTGTGGAAGGAAGACTGCCTAGACTTCTGTACACCAAAAAACATAAGGTTTTCATTTACTTGCAAGTGAATCCTGGTGTGGTACAGCAACAGTGTGAATGTGGAATAATAAATCAGATTACCGAACAGCAGAAAGAAACAAAACAGGGCAATAAACCAAATGTTTTTACATTTTCCACTTGCATTATTTTTATGATTTGTGTGCACGCGTGGAAGTGTACACACAAATCATTATTTTATGAAATCCTAAAAATAAGGCAATTGGAAAACTTGAAAAAATACTTTCAGAGGTCTGTCAACTTCAAAAATATCCCTAATTCTTGTACTCTGACATAATATTTAAAATGTTTAGAAAATGTCCCAAACTGTAGAGGATTGAATCATACCAGACCTTTATTTAAACAAATATTTAAACAAAATCAAATAAAGTGAAATATGGTGACACTTGCATACGTTTCTAAGCCACAGACAGAAGTAGGTGATAAAAAGGCGTTCAAATAGGCTCCAATACTCATAAGCAAATGTGATAATAATACTTAAGTTATTAAAGTGTACCTTTTGCAAAATATCCTTAAACCTTTTTTGACTTTAATCACATGTCTGCCCCTTTTCATTTGAAGACTTTGTGCATGAAACTGTTTTTTTTTTATTTAAAACAAAATCTAATTTATGAATTGGTAAAAAACACAAAAGTAATGTAAAATCCTAAAAGGCTTCAGATAAAGTTAATCATTAACAAAACACATTTTTCATCTAAACTGAAAAACACATTAGAGATCGACCTCTCAAGAGAGAGAAAAAAAAATCCACAAAGGTGAGACAGAGGTAAAGTCCAGGCGTTAGAGGTTACTGAAAGTGCCATGTCACTTTTTACTTATTTTTACAAATGAGAATGTCTACCTTTGGCCATGAGGTGATGAGTCATTTTATGATTTCCATTAGGTCTTTATTCTCTCAGGGGAAGCCACAATGAAAAAAAGCAGCAGTCAGGGTTAAGTATGGTGATATTCATTGAAAAGTCATTCAATGAAATTCAAAAATTAATTAAAAAGGGGACAGACGAATGTGTAATCTTGGGAAATGTGATGAAAATGTAGAAAGATTTCAGAAACAAAAAAGGCAAGGTAAGAGAATGCTACAGAAAAAAGCCATCATCTCACCAACACATGGTTTCTAAAAGTAGTAGAAAAAAATCTAAACTGATTGGTCTGTTTTAGCGTCTCCTTCTGGATTCGATGAAACCTGTTTGAAAACAGTCTGCTCTCTTCCTTTAAGATTCCCTCTAAGAATCACATTTTCCGCCTGTAGACGGTTCCAGAAAGTGATGCAGGTCTCCTGCGAGACTCTGGCTCCGTTTTTTTAGACCTCAGGGCAGCCGCAGCAGTGTTTAGATAAGTTAAATCACAGCATGTCAGTTTACAGCTCTCACTTGACCCTAAACGACTGACGGCTCACTTCTTTAATATATGGTCACCAATAGATCAAGCTAAACTTTCTTTAAGAAAAAAAAAAGCTTTCATTAAGTTACTCTCAAACTTCCAGTCTTTTTGTTGTAAAACTGCTCTCCGCAAAGTAATATTCTCCATTTAATATCATAAATACCATCTACTGCGGATTGATTTGCCGGGTAAATGATCTCAAATGCGCCGATTTACTGCAATCTCCTCATGCAGCACTTAAAGCCATTTTCAGGACAGCTCTGCTGAAATTCTATCTCGAAAATGGTCAAATCTCATGGGCTAAATACAGACTTTAACATCCCTTCAAAATGAAATCAAACAAATATCATATTCAATTCATACTAATGTAAATCATCTCTTATTCTGTGGATTCTTTGTTGACCTTAGGGATAAATGACAATACTGATATTGTTAGGAGGAGAAACGACATTGTACTGGAGGGACTGTTAAACTTCACGTGTCAAAAGAAGAATAAATGAATCAATGTCAAATATTGGCATCTAAAGAATGTAATGAACACCTTTGGTTTGAGTTTTTAACAAATTGTGATAAAAACCATAGTTGTAAATAAGTTTTAGTTGCTGGTCCCAGAAATGCTTCATAGGGTCAGAGGTCATTGCCGGCCATACCATAAGAGGCAATCCAACTTCCTGAAGTCGAACTGTGACAATTTCGTCACCATGTGGTGGAACATTATCATCCATCAACAGAAATTTGGGGGTCTGCTGGTAGAATGGGGGGTGATGATGGGCTCCATGTAGTAAGAACATGTTCCACCTCCTCCACGAAAGCGAATCCTGGGGACCATGTTGACCTCAGAGTGTCATTCACCTCGCCTTCTCCAGGAACGCTGACGACCATTGTTTCTGTGCAAGGTGACCCGAGACTCATTAGTGAACAGGATGGTAGACCATTGCTGCATTGTCCAGGTCACATGGTCTTGTGTCCGAATGCAAACGTTCACAGCAGTGTCTTGGTGTCAGTGGAGTCTCCTGCAACGATCGTCTGGCATTCAAATCAAAGCAGTGGGGTCGGTTGTGAATGGTTTGTCTGGAAACCCTAAGTATTACCCCTCACATCTGGTAAACCTGCAGCTGTGTAGTCTTTGCTAAACCATGTCTGAGTGCAGAGGTCCTTAGGTACTGGTAATGGTTGGGGTCCGTCACTGGCAGGGCTTCACTCCTGGGTCCATCACAAACTCTGTCAGCATTTCTGAGTCTTGATTCAAGTCTGCTGATGATAGTTTGAGACTCACCAAGTTCACCTGCAATATCTGACTGTTCACTACCAACCTGAAGGCGCCATGGCCAGATGACACTGTTCGTCCTTTAAGTGATGTGTTCACGGCTGTTTGAATGATGAAAATCTGATTTTTATACCCACAGAATGTTGAATCTGATGCCAATTTGAAAAGTGTTTTTCTTTTAGAATGTTTTGGTTTTGTCCTCAAAGTGTAAGGCACACAATTTATGTTGGAAACACAAAATAAGGTGCTTCCCTATCCCTTATATCTGTGAAGTGAAACAAACACTGTATAAATGACATCCACTGAGTTTTTCACAACATTCCTAACTTATTGTGAGTGATGTAAGTGTGAGTTGATCCTCAGATTGGTTGTGTTTTGTGCAGCATTGCATGTGCTGCTTTGTTACAGAATGGCAGTCGACTGCTGTGAGTTCCAGACACTGCAGACGAGACTTTGGTGTCATTTGATGTTGGCCAGTAAATTAAAGCAGCATTAGCGGAAACCCAAGCCCAAAATGAATGTCATATACTGTAGATCTCTCCCTTTGCACTCCAGTCTGCAGCCACTGCTTCAAGAGCGTTCATTTGGAGCGGTGGCGTGGATGAAAAACAATCTGTTACAAAAATATACTGTAGCGCCCGGTGCAGACGACAGACTCACAACTGTGGTGTGCTGTAAGGAGGCTTTGATACACCATCTCTGAGCTTTATCCTGATACCTGATAATCCCGTCGAGACGGTTTGCGGTGCCTCTAGCAGGAAGAATAAATCCAAAAGTCTATAATTTGACAAAAAGGATAGGAAGGGGAAAAAATGCAATGGGGAGGGAATATTAGGGCTGATAGCTGGGGGTCTTCTAAGTAGGCTGTGGACTCATGCCATGACCTTGAAATGGAGCATCAAGAAATAAAAGACATCCTTCACAGTATTCTAGACTTTTGAATGTGAGGGTTTAGGACAAATATCCTCACCGCTGGCATTTGTTAACTCTGCAGTTGGATCATTACTGTTAAAGACAGGAAAACCCTCCTGGACTAGATCACTGTCTTTCTCTGTGTCCCCCTGTCTTTAGTCTGTCCCCCGTTTCAGTCTTACTAAAAAATGATGCAGTGGAGAAACAGACAGAGACGCTCCGATTACAATAAACGCAGCTGAGGGTTTCATGCAAAATAACACACGCATTTCGACATTTTTTCTTCTTCACATGCCAGGCTGGCCTTTGGGTATATGCAGACGCGTGTTTGTGTGTGCGCACACATGTGAATGCGATCAGTGCACTTGGAAGCTCACATGCACATGTGGCTTTCAATAAATAATGTAAATGAACAATACAGTAACAAATGTCAGGTTATTGGACAGTTAACTAATAAATCAAACTAAACAGCTTTTACAGTTTGATGAGAACTGCAAGGCCAGAGGAGGAAAATGCTCATCAGGGGGCGTGTTGATGATGCCATTGTTCATGTGACGGAAGAATAGGGTCTGTTCCGGCAGATTAATTAAAGAGGATGTTGCGTTTTTGACTTTTGAAAGGAGCCGTCATAGTGAGTCTAATCCATCTTCAGCTTTCCTCAGAGTTCTGGGCCCGTCTGGTTTCTGAATGCGCAAAATAATAAAACCCGTCTTTCCAGAGCTGGACGGAGAATTCGGTGATGTGTGGCTTTGGAAAGATTGCATATGACAGGCAGCAGGTCAAACGGTGAGTTGACGACCGATTTGTGATGCGTCCAAGGAGACGAAAGGGAAGATATCTCAACTTTTCTCAACACACAACTTTAAGAAAAAGAAAAAAAAAGAAATCATCTATATAGAACTTTAAAGCAGAATCATCAAAACAAAGCTAGCAGACAAAACAAAAAGAAAATCCTAGAAAAACAAGTATGAAACTATTATTCGGCCCTGGTTGATCTCTTTGGGAGCAGTAGGAAGGAAAACAAGGAGGCAGCAGATAAACTGATGGACAAAGCTGAGGGACAGCTGAAGCTATAAGGGAAACTGATAGGTGTTGATGAAAAATTCAATCTACAGACTGAGCTTAAATATCTGGTACTGTAAAGCTGCATGTAGCAAATAAAAACAAGGGTATTCATATCGTAGCAGAATACGTTTTGAAAAAGCTTTTCAGTGTTTTTTTTTAAAGTCCCACTCTGATCATTCTTTGATCTAAAAGCCTTCCCAGTGGTCTTTCAGATAGATTATTTCATTTTTAGCCAAAATCAAAAACCCTGTACATCCTTTATGGTGCTGCCACATCCATGAAAGTCATAAAACTTACTTCATGGGCCAGAGCCGCTGCGCTTTTCAGGACAGCCGTGGGTTTGCCCTCCTCGTAGTGCCGCAGCCGCTCATGGATCTGAAAGGACAAATGGAGCTTATAAGTTTCAGCAACCATGAATACCTATAAATTATGCACCATTCATCTATGTGTTCTTAAGGAATCCAATTTTTAACATTGGGAACGCCAGCAGAACCTATACTTCCTGAATTTTTTTCTTTTTCAGACTGGAGAGGGACTGACGTCAAAGAGCAGTTTTTTTTGCAGGGGAAAGACCCTGAACAAGTCATGAGTGCTTTATAGCATCATGTGTAAAAAAACAAACGCTCATATGTTCAGGGGCATATTAGAATCTCCAACCAATAGCTGTTCAAAAATGTAATCAAAACTATCTTCACTAGATTTATTCATCAAATCTAAATATTAATTTTCTTTAAAGAAAATTCTTCAGTCATTTTTTAATTGAAAAACCGATTTCTTATTTACAAAAATGTTCATTGGATTGTAATTCATTTTGGTTAAAATATTTTTTTTGTTGCAAAACGAAATAAATCTGAAAAAAGGCAACCACAAAACAACCATCAAGTTCAAGATTACAAGTTTCTTTTGATAAATGAAAGCAGTGACACATAACACACAATACTATCTGCATTTAAATGCAAAAATTACTAATGAAATGAAACTAAAGTAGCCATTAAGTAGTCATTAAAGTCTCTGAAACAAATACGTATAAATTAGAAGTGGAAACATTTTCATGCAGCAGGAAACCAGCTTTACTCCTTTGTGTAAGATGAGAATCAATACGCCAGAGGCAAATTTCCATAATTTCAAGAGTGAAATCAACAGATTTTCCTGCTCTGTACCTGCATT
This sequence comes from Oryzias latipes, assembly GCF_053564925.1. Classification (NCBI taxonomy): domain Eukaryota; kingdom Metazoa; phylum Chordata; class Actinopteri; order Beloniformes; family Adrianichthyidae; genus Oryzias; species Oryzias latipes. The sequence continues at coordinate 11,654,286 of NC_136256.1, read as the reverse complement.
GCTACTTTGTGACTTTTCATTTGGGCGCCAAACGCAACTATGAGAAGGAGTTGTAGAAAAGAGAGTGAAAACATCAGGCCAGTGACAGACATCTGCGAAAGTAAGGTTACTTTTTGGGTGCTTAAGATGCATTTCAATCCAAAGTTGGGACACACTTTGGCTTCTAAAACATGCTTAGTAATGCTCGTCTTAGTTTACTCGCGGTTAAACTCCCTTAAAATAAAAAAAAATAAAAAAAAGTTGAAAATCTAGTTTACAGCTTTATGTTTCAAATAGTGAAAAGTTTCTGCTCTGGTTTTTGTTAAAGACTTACTCCGACTAAAATTGTGTATTTTTTTTTTTTTTTTTTAAATCATTGTGAATCAGGAGCAGAAGAAAAAAGGCGGTTTAAATGAGGAGTATGAATGAGGAGTGATTGAATGATGGACACATTGTAAAAGCCTTGGGCATCTGGAAAAGCGCAGATAAATCCAATCCATTATATAAAGATGTGCATAAAGATGCAGATGTGCGTCTTTGTGTTCCTTGTCTGAGTAAGCATCTGGCTCTAAACTGTACGGTTGGATAGCTCCAATATTGCTCGCCATTTTTGTTGCACCAGTAAAGTTTGGTTGAGAGTTAGAGGGGCTGTAAGCTACCGGGGTGAGTGGGGCGGGGTTGCTCTGCAACAACAGTCCCGCCCAAAACTCAGAGGCAAATTATAATAAACTACTGCCGCTTTGCAGAAGCTATGTCCTAGAAAACAACACAGTTTTTGTGAGTGAGCATTATCAGAAATTAACATACGCCATGGCCTGAAGAGAGGACGGTTGCTTCCATGAAGTGCTTTACTTTCTGATTGATCACACTTCGAAGGCCGTTAACCTGCTTATAACATGGCCAAATACAAAATGAATAAATATTCAATATGTTTTTAGTACTTTATTCATTATTTTTTCAATTCAGTTTGCTTTTTCACAAAAAGAAAGCTGATTCAGAGCCAGGACCTCGACTGCAGCGGCAAAGAAAAGCGTTATATGTGCTGATCATCACTATAAGTTAAATAAAGCATCAGTTCAGAGAGAAAGTTCACCTCTTACAGCTTGTTTTCATCCAGATGATGAAGCTAAAGTTTGTTTTAAAGAAGCAAATGCAGTGATACGAAACATTTAAGCGATGTGACCGGAAAATCTTTTTAGGTGTGCATTATCACTGTAGATTATCACTGTTGCTGTGTTACAAAGTTCTTTATTTACTTCAAAACAATGAAGAAGTGAACATGTTGCACATGAGACAGGTCTACTGCTGTGTGCAGTCAAAACATATGACATCTTTACACAAACCCTGGTAATTTGCTAGAAAACATTATTACAGTCTGCAATTATTACAGTATACAGACAACTGCATGTATCTATACATCAGCAGATAAATTAAAAAAAGTCCTCCATCTATGATAAAAGTCCATAAAAAAAAGCTTTGATGTTACTTTTATACAGCTGTGTGAGAAATGTCTTCATTGATACATGACCTCTTCTCCGCCTGTCAACACCCCCTTCAAACTGTTGGCCTTAAACAGTTTCAGCCATTTTAGCTGCACGTATCCACACAGTCTGGTGATAAATCTTCTTCCTTAGAGGCACATCGGCCATGTTTCGGGGTCAACTTGGAGGGTTCAAATGCTCATGTAAAGCCGACAATACTGTGCTATAAAACATGGTGCATTAGGAGTGTCATAGAGGTAATCTGTTTGGGCCACTCACCTCTGCTGCAGAAAGTGTATGCTGTGGAAATGAAGTGGAATAAAGATTGAGGAATTTATTTAAAAAAAAAACTAAAGCTTTAGCATTAAAAAGTTCTCTGCAAGCTTCATTGTTCATGACAGGTCAGCAACACGCGTTCAAGCGACCACTTTCAATGAAAAGTCTATGTAAATGCATGTAAACGTGTGTTTTGGGCCTCTGTATTCAAAACTCTAAAAAATAGCTACACAATTTGTAAGACCGTTTTTGGGCTCTACGTTCAAAACGCACAGCCTTCGAACACCCATTAAAAGTGAAACTTAAGCGAACTTTGACGAATCAGGAAATTAGATTTAGTAACTTATGGCTAGCGTCCTTTTGCGTACCAAAAGTTTGAAAATTGTTCTTGTAGGAGAAATGAATAACTCAGGTTTGTGCTCGGCAGGAATTTTATGACACCAAATCTTTTATGTATCGGAACAGAGCTGTGAAAGATAAAGTCTGGATCAAGATTCACCAGATTTGCACCACTTTGACATGCACTAGTAAACAATAGGAAAAGAAGAAGAAGCCCCTCCCCGCTTGTCCAGTGTGAACACCAAATGCTAAACACGGGTTCTTGAACACCATGCCTGGTGTCTCCGTGGTGTAAGAGTGCCACTCATGGAGGTAAGTCCTGTCTTTTCGTCCTCATCCAGGAGGTTTTCTGCAGACACGTCACATTCTTAACGTCGGTGAAGCCTCAGCCACTCCACCCTCTGCTTCTCTACAGTATAAGGCCATAAAAGGACAGGCAGGCAGCTCCAGTTACTTTATCTGTCCTGATCGTCTTTGTAAAAAAACAGATGAAATGAATGAGAGGCTGCCAGGATCCTCGGTGCTCCAACATACCACAGTCAGAGTGACATCTGCTAAGGTAGTTGCTGCGGCACCACCTCCACTTACTTAGTTACTCAGGAATTTCTTCTGCTCTGTGAGCAAATGCAAGATTCAAATGCTTTTATTTACAGTTCAGGACACCCTCCAAGGGCCTGTCCGTGATGCAGTAATGTACTTTAAAGCCATGACTGAACTTCTTGCTTCCCTGTCCCTTTGGTGAGACAGAAGTGATGTTGGCAAATGAAAAGTGTGTCCTGTGGAAATATAATAATAAAAGAGAAAAAGCTAAAAGCATAAAAACACAGCTGAAGCCAAGGAGGGCTTAGCTGAAAACAGAGCACAATTCAAGTCATAGAACAGCATCAAAGACTCAAGTTATGATGCATTTATATAAGAACTGTAGATCCACTTTTAGATTGAATTAAAAACAGTTAAGCAAAAATACAGAAAACCCCATAAGAAGGAAGGTTTGCAGAGGACATTAATGAATGAATCCCCTCATGGACTTCTTCAAAAGAGAGCATGTGGTAAAAGAGCAGTGTGTCCCATTTCCATGGAGGTCTGACTGGTATTTGCTTCCAGAAATACCTGGCGTCCTTCAAATACACATAGCTACATGCAAGGATTAAGAAATGTGAGTGAAAACATCAAGCAAAGGTAGAGAGTGATGTAGCCCAACAAGACTGGAGCGTTGCAAAAACAAAGCATCCATCTTCATCTTTTTGCGCAGCAGCAGAGAATCACTCTCTGGTGAAAGGTCAGATGCCTCCAACTGTTTGAAAAAGTGTGTTCAAGAGTGATGAGCAGCTTGAGACTTGATTTTCAACATGAAGGTACAAGAAAAAGAAAGTCTCGGGTTTGAGCGAGTTAAATCTGACTCAAAAGAATGGAAAAGGCGTACAAAAAAAAAGCAGAAGCCCACTAGATGGAGAGGTGCGATGATAGAAGGAGAAGGAGAGGTCTGGAGATCACAGGGCTGGATAGTGTTTCTGTTTCTTGGTCCTGCATGGCTCTGGTTAATGTTCACCTTCAGAAAACTTCCCATCAGGCCATTTAAGCTGACGCCCCCGCTTCTATATCCACCCTCCAGGAAACATCCTGTATTGTGCCTCTACTGACCAGCCCTGGTTTGATCCAGAACACCTTGTCAAGACACCATGGTCTGGTAAATCAGCCCAAAGGAGGAAACCGTAAGATTAAAATATATACAAACGTCTATGGTTACTATGAGATAATATGTTTACACAAAAAGATCAAGGTTCCTTCTTTGTTCGGTCATGGAAGGTCAGTTGAAATCATATGGGCTTTCACTGTGGTATAATATCATCAGTACATTGACAAGGAGCTTTTTTTTTTCGGGGAACAGGGCTTTTGGTGCCTGAACCACTATCCTTTGAACACCACAAATCTCGTCTCCTAACAATTGATTCTTCTTAGTTTGAGTCACCAAAATCTGGATTGATAGAAAAATAACCAATGAAATTTTCTCAGCCTTAAAGTTTGGTAACCTGCTACAGGCTCTTTGTTATTAAAAAGCAATAGAAAGTGAAGAATAAAAGATAATCAAGAATGCTGATTATCTGAAAAGAGACAAAAGGAAGCCACCAAATCTGAAAGTCTAAACTGATCAATCACTCCATATAAGAATGTAAACAGGTAAATAATGTATGCCTAATGTACCAACTAGCGATGCCACAATTTTGGTTTGAAAACTGAACAGTGCAATACTCCATCAAACTGAATCATGGGGATAAGGGATTATTGCATCCCTTTTTTTTAACCTTCTTTTTTCTAAATGGTCCTGTCCAACAGCTGAGCTTAAAGCCTCGTGTTGGATAGCAGCCCGGTCGATCCAAGCACCCAAGAGCCCCACCGTCAGAGCAACCACCCACCCGGGAGCAACCACCCTCGCGCACACTGGACCCCCACCACAGAGACGGAGCCAGAGGCAAAGCCCCCCAGCCGAGAAGTAGGAGGAATAGAGAGCGCCACCGCCTTGAAGTCCTGAGCTCCCACCTGCCCCCACCCCCAGAGGCTGGCAGGGACATCCCACGGCCTGCCCACAAGTGCAACCTGCCTGCCAGCCCTACCGAGGACAAACCAGCAGAAGCAGCAGAAACCAACCGCCATCCCTTGGCCCCAGACAGGCCCCAGACAGGGCCAAGGGATGGTGAACCTAAGGAACAGGCTCCAGTTTCTGTGAGCAATGATGGAAAAATTGGGGTGCCCCGGAGTGACAACATACTTTTCGGGGGATACTGTCCACCCTGCTCCGATGTTGTAGACTCCTTTACTCTGTGGGAAAGAGTTGCAAGGTCAGGGGCGCAGGAACCCCCCGGGATGCCACCAATGCCCTGACAGCAAACGCCGGCCCGCGCCACCCAGTCTGGGGGGCGGGGGACAGGCAACAACGTGATCTCCCCTTTCTCGCTGTGTATGTGCGTATAGTAAAGAGATGCAAGTCAAATTTGGCGGACCGGGGCCATAAAGATTCCTCCATTCTTCAACAACGGAATCTGATCACCCATACATGTCCACCACAGGGCCCCATGAGCGCATTTGTGTTCGTTGATGTTAAATCTGTAGTGTATGTACTAAGAGGGGGCACAATTAAAATTGGTTGTTGCTTTCAGCAATGATCCCTACGTGTCTAAAGTGAATAAAGCCTGATGCCAACACTTGTAAAACACGCAACTAAAAATGTGTAAATCCAATGAAAGTTTGAACTGTGTCATGAAGCTGCACATCGGCTCAGATTTTTTTGTTTTCACTGTCTTGAAATCTATGTAATTACTATGATATAAGAAAAACAATGACACATCTTAAGACTTAGCTTATTGATAACATGTTTTCATGAAAAACTAACAGCAGAAAGCTTAAAGTGACACAAATATATGTATTTTCTCTTCCTGTATTCCACAAGAACAGAACCGGGCAGAAGAAAAAATTACCAAGCGTTATAAAGCTGTCAACATTTTTAGGGTTTATTGTTTTGTTTGTATTTCAGTCCATTTAATGTATAAAAACAGGGATAGTATATATACAGTTTGCCATGATGAGTTATTACATCTTCTGCATCAGCAAATAATATTAAATAGGATGGAAACTTACAGACAAATGTATGTAATGCATTGAGTCAGAATTATTGGTGTTTGTAAGGAGGTCCAATTTGCTTGGACTATCTTGAAACGCTTCTGGTAAGCAAAAGAAGTTATCGAGCAGTTCCTCAGTCAAAAGGGAACCATAAAGTCAGTATATGGCACCATTAACCTCCTTTTCCCTATTCTGGACATTGCTCCTGTACTCCATGCTTTATGAAGATTGGCTTTGTGTTATTCAAACCTTCTGCTTTCATTTTCAGCTATTATTTTCAGAGAAATACAAATTTAAGTTAGGTCAAAGTGTTCTGAAGTAATAGTTTCAAAACAAACTAGATATTTTTCTCTATCGATTAAAGTTGAGAATGTACCACTTATCAGTCGTAGACGGCATGGATCTGGATGGACAATAGCAGATTTGCTCATAGACTTGGAAGAACTACCTAGGACTGGATCCATGTTCACTCACAGCCCAGCTTGATAGAAAATCAGCTCATTCTTCAAAAATAGTTCACACTTTCCACTTGGGTAGCTGCAGCACCTTCAGAAGAACAAACTGGCAAACCCACATCAATAATGCTGAGAAACAATGAAACTCAAGCCAGGCTTATTAGCAGACAGCTAACAGGGGAGGAATTTACGGGAAAAATGGCTAACCACAAAATGAGCGATCTCAGAATCAGTCTAAAGGTCTGCTGACAGAAACTTGGTCTTAAAAGAGAGCCCCACCTGAGGCAGGTGGAAATTGAATATTGTATTATGTTTCCTGTGGGTTTTTTGTGGTGCTGGAACTTGGCAGCAGAACAATAAGGGGGGGAGGAATTTGCAGAAAGAACACTTGAGTAACTCTTTAATTGAGGAAAGTTGGACTTTCCATGTCGTTTTGGCTTTGCTTAGTGTACACAGTCTCTTTTTGTGTCAATTCTCCTACTGGTCTGATGAAAAAGATTCAAAATAGGGTGTTTTGATGAGCCTCCAGCATGACTAGAAGGAAACAGGAGGAGGTACTTGTTTCATCACTGTGACATAATCGGATTAAGATGGCTGATAGAGGCAGTCCCAATCGTCGGATAACAGAAGACAAAGAGGGAACGCAAGACTCTAAAGTCTAGTTAATATCCGTGACCCACTTCTTGATCTCTGACACCTCCTCCATTGGATCTTCCCTCCCTCCAGACAGAAAAGCGGTAACTGATGCGCCATAATTACCCAGGTGAGGCCTGAACATTACCACGTGAGCAACCTGGGTTGCAAAACCTGTCAGATTAACATGATATGTGTGTTTTCTCTGTGATTTTTAGCCTTTCTCAAAGTACACCCTAGCAGACTTGTGGAATAAAAAGAGTAATCTTTGGAGAATTTAGAGGAAGAGGAACAATTTAAAGCTTTATTAATGGCGTGCCCCTGACAGTATCCATGTTCACCTGAATGTTGCGTCTGTAAGGCGAGATGGTTGAGCTGCAGGTCTGTGTTTTACAGTCAGTCTGTCTGTACTTTTAGCTGACGAGCTGACAGGCTGTCTTATGTCCTAGTCCCAACGAGAAAGAAGAGGAAACACATAGTTGTGCTTGTCTGGAAGAGAGCAGTTTATACTTAGACCTTTCTGCTAAGGAGGGACGTTAATGCAGCTCTTTCTATTTCAACTTAACAGGAATTGCACTGAAGTTATTCATTTAATTAAGGCTTTTTCCAAAAGCCCCAGCATCATCAATCAATGAAAACTCCTGGTTTGTCAAGATTTGTCATGAAACAGAGCAAAATAACCGAGTCTATATTGGGTTACAAACTCTCTTTCCTGGTTTGTCTCATGTGATCAACACTAATGACCATGACAACAATGTAAGTAATTATTTTAAAGTGTAATTACCAATTGTCTTGTTCTTTCTAGCATTTATATAAGGTACAACGCCTGGTTGGTTTAGTGAAGTCTGTTAATTTCTGATAATGAACACCTCGAAAATCATTATCCTGCTTATACCATGATCACTTAAACAATAACTAAATATTTAATCAACTTTTAGTACTTTATTCTTATTATTTTTTCAGTTTAAATAACTTTTTACCTCTTACCACTTGTTATTGTCCAGATGATGAAGTAAAAGGTTGTTTCAAATAAGCCAGCAGTGATATAGGACATTTGGGTTATGTGACCAGAACTTCTTTTTTAGGTGTACATCATCACTGTCCATTATCACTTCTTAAATCCAGACCCAGGAGCCGATCAGAATTGAGTATTCATATCCATGGTAAAATGAACAGGTAAATACACCGTAGCTGTGGCAGCCACTTTAAAAGTTTAAAAGCTTCTACTTTGGCTGCAGAAGTAAATAATTTTTTCTCACCATAATTTAATTTGATCACGTAGGGGTAGGATTATATAAATTCGCTTCCTTCCACTCTCTTTCAAGCAATCTTTGATTTATTATCTAATTATCCTAAGTTTGATATGTCTTTGAATGAATGCACTAATGCTTATTGTATTGTTTTCTGCATTATTCCTTGATTGCTTGAAATAAACCATTTCGAATCAAATCAAAAATCAAATCACGTAATGTTAGGATTTTATTTTTCAGGGCAATTGGACTTTGAAAGGTTGATGTAGAGGATTTTTCTCTGCTTATCCAAAGCTTGAACTGCTGATGGGAAATAAAGTAATTAGCATGTAAATAACCACTTGCCCTGATTTCGATAACTATTAATTTAGTCACTTGAGGAAAAAGTGCGAAACAAAAATGAGCCCCTTTCACTTCATGTTAGATCATTAAGAAATAGTGCTTTCTGCTGTCAAACTAAAATGAAAATTACTTTTATTCTTTTTTTTAGAAATGAGTATAATTCCTGCAACGTGTTTCAACAAACAGCTAAAAAACTTCGTTTCTAAATGAAGGTAAACTTTTTATAATGAGAACAAAGAAAACAAAGGGTTTTGGATTTCAAAAAACATTACTAGAAAAAGTTTTGGAAATAAATGTCTTCTTTTTTTATTTGCATAACTGGAATCGAGGACGATACCCAGCCAAAAGTGGCCCCTTGCTCATTTAAGAGCTGGTCTTCAGCCAAGCTGTTGAATGAGTAGAAAATGTGATAAAAATGCGTTGCACAGAAAGAGTTTTGTGTTCATGCTCACACAGTTTCTTAAATATCTTAAATTGTGTGTTTAACCGCTTCAAAAATGTCATATTTTCACCTTTTCACCTTTTTTGAGCTACACTGAACAAAACGCACTACTGTGTTCGTATGCAGAAAACCCTCAGTGACTCTCAGGCTATCAGGGTACAACAACACCGGTGTGAAAATATCAATGGGTGGTCATTTCACCAATTCAGCCTTTCTATACGACAAAAAAGGAATAAAACGTTTGGAATATTTTTCCAAGTCTCTTTGCTTTTTGTGTGACTGCTGTCGTCGAGTCAACGTGATCCCGCCTATTTATTCATCAATCCATCCATCATCAATTATTTTTTTAACTAATAAGATTTTTTTACAGATTGCATTCTGTTTCCAGGTACTATGTCTCCTCAACAAAGAGGCACACTGTATACTATGAAAAACTGAAAAAATGGCCCATATAGAGGAAGTTTAAACAAATTCTTTCCTTGGTTATCAGGAAAAAAGTGTAAAAATAAATTTTTTTATTAATCTGCAAAGTTGGCTTTGTGCATTTGAAATCTAAACAGCAAAATAGTTTGTATTCCAAATAAATCAAATTGCAACCATGAAGTACTTGTCATGTTTGTGTACATCAAAGTATACAATTTTCATTAGCAACCAACTGAAAAATCCTCCAGGCAGTCTCAGTGCATTAGGAGTTTTTACTATTTACTGTTTTTTAGTTTGGGTAGGATCAGTGTGTTTACAGAACCTCTAAATGATTTGTAGCTCGGTTGGTAAGTTGCAAGACTGTCATGCAGGAAACCCGGGTTCGATTCCCAGGGCGGAACGAACAATTAATGGTAATGGAAATGGGGCAATTACCATAACAATGGAAATGAGGCAATTACCATAACAAAGACGGGCAATGACATCACCCAGTGAGGGTCCTTGGGCAAGACCCTTAACGTAAATGCCTACCTCACAACATGAGAGACAATGAACCACATGTCATGCCGGCTCAGACGTCACCCGGCCAAACAAGATCTGCGTCAGGTGCTGAGGAACCAGAGCACCCTGATGGAAAGTGGGCTACTGGAACAAGACGGAAATGGACTAGATGTGAGAACAAGGTTCTGTTAGAATGCTACTACTCAAGTAATCCCACCCAGAGAGGTTACATGCAGAGAATGTGGAATGAATGGATGCTTCGAAACCCACAATCAAGGTGAACTGCCAAACAACTGGTAGCTCACTGCTCTAACATCCACAAACGGCAACTCCTATCACAACTTGAGATTGAAGCGATACAATACAATGCCATGGGAGAGCCAGAACAACAGGTCAGAGATGCCACTCTCCCACCCTGAGATTGGGTACACAGCCCCAACAACCACAATTACGCTGAGCGAGGCAGCAACTGACCTGAAAGACAAGATCATGTCTACAATGAACACTAGGCAACCCCGACACCAACTACAACGGTTAAGTGACGTACCTGAAAGTCTACTGGAAACTGTGAATGAAGCATTGAGGGCAATTCCTACCACGACCATCACAGAAACCAATGAACTGGTTTACACTTCAGCAGCAGTGATCCCTGAGATGCTTGGCTATAAGAGCAACCATGGAAGAAAACAGTACCCACCATGGAAGCAACGGTTAGAGGCCAAAATCAAGGCAACTCGGAAGGATGTGAGTAAGCTGACAGAGGCTCAAAGAGGTACAATGAGAAAGCAAGTACCTAAGAGATACAGCCAGATGTCCATACCTGAAGCACTGGAAACTGCCAAACAAAGGCTCCTAGCCTTGAGCAGCCGCCTAAAGAGGTACACAAGAGACAATGAAGCCAGACGAATAAACAGGCTCTTCGCAACTCAACCTGCAAAAGTGTACGCTCAGTGGCAGGGTCAAAACAGCCGAGCAGACCCACCAAGGCTGGAAACTGGAAAAGTATATGGGAGAAAGAGACAGCACATAACAGCAATGCCCAGTGGCTGGTCTCTCTGAGAAAAGAAAAATAACAACCTCCCTGAACAGAATCCAGTAACCATCACAGTGGCTGACATCCAAGAAAGAGTCTCAGGTATGAAGAACTGGACAGCACCGGGGCCTGACATGATACATGCCTACTGGCTAAAGAAGCTTACCGCACTCCACGAGCGCCTGGCAGCACAAATGAACCAGCTGCTTAGAGATGAGACTCACCCCGAATGGCTAACGGAAGGGCGAACGATCCTGATCCAGAAGGATCCCTCAAAGGGTGCAATCCCATCCAACTACCGGCCAATAACCTGTCTGTCCACAACATGGAAGCTCATGTCAGGCATCATTGCAACCAAGATAAACAGGCACATGGATCAATTCATGAGTAACACACAGAAGGGCATTGGTAGAGACTCCAGAGGAGCCAAACACCAACTCCTGGTCGACAGAACAGTCGCCCAAGACTGCAAGTCACGACACACCAACCTGTGCACAGCCTGGATTGATTACAAGAAGGCCTATGACTCAATGCCACACACATGGATCACTGAATGCTTGGAGCTGTACAACATCAACAGGACTCTAAGAGCCTTCATAGGAAACTCGATGAAGCTGTGGAAAACCACCCTTGAAGCCAATGGGAAGCCACTTGCACAAGTGTCCATCAAATGTGGGATATACCAAGGTGATGCTCTGTCCCCACTGCTGTTCTGCATAGGTCTGAACCCCCTCAGCCAAATAATCAACAAGACTGGCTATGGATACCGACTCAAAAATGGGGCCAACATCAGTCACCTCCTCTACATGGATGACATCAAGCTATATGCTAAGAGCGAGCGTGACATTGACTCCCTGATCCTTTTTGAAGGGTTTCCTGTGACGTCATTTCCGGGTGAGCTATTCCCAGTGCTAGTCGTGTGTGACTGCTGTCCTCTTGTTTGGCATTAGCCTTACTACTATTGCTTACTCTAAGGGTTATCTGGGTTAATATTCACATCTAGTACTTTTTATTAGCGAATTCACCACTGTTAAACCGCTTGCTGTTCACTTTCTCATTTTGCTAAATAGACCACTTCTCTTTACCTAAACACCGCTAGCCTTAGCTTTAAACCTGGCATGGCCACCACTTCTTCCGCCTCTCCTCCTCTCTCCTGCCCCATGTGCCATATGTTTAGTGATGATCCTGCCTCCTTTAGTGAAAATAGCGGTAGTTGTGTTAAGTGTAGTCTTGTGTTAGACTTGGAGGCCAGGCTGGAGCAGTTAGAAGCGCGGCTCCGCACAGTTGAAGCTAAGCCGGCTAGCCAGGTCGTTACTCGTAGCGCGGGCCGCGCTACCAGGGCTAACTTAGCTAGCACCCCAGCGCCCTCCCAACGGCCGGGAGACAGTCAGGGGTTTGTACCGGTTGGGAGGAAACATAGTGCTAAACGCAAAAACTTAGAGCACCCGAGACTCCACGTTAGTAATAGGTTCTCCCCCCTCGGCGACACACCCGCTGAACACTCAACTCTGGTTATAGGCTCTTCTGAAGTTAGAAACGTGGAGCTCCCAGCGGCTACAGTCAGGTGTTATCCGGGGGCCAGAGTTGGTGACATCGAGCGGAACCTTAGGATGTTAGCTCAGAATAAGTCCAGGTTCCGTCGAGTCGTGATTCACGCAGGCGGTAATGATGCCCGACGGAGACAGTCAGAGGTGGTTAAGTTAAACGTAGCTACGGTGTGTAAACTGGCTAAGACGATGTCCGACACTGTAATTTTCTCTGGTCCCCTGCCGAACTTAGTCAGTGATGAAATGTACAGCCGCTTTTCATCATTTAACCGCTGGCTTTCTAGATGGTGCCCAGAAAACGGCGTTGGTTTTGTGGATAACTGGAGCGCGTTTTGGGGGAAGCCCGGTCTCATGCGGAGAGACGGCGTCCATCCCACCCGGGACGGTGCCGCTCTTCTTTCTAGAAACATTTCTGCTAGCCTTAGTCTGTTAACCTGACAATCCAGAGACGAGACCCGGGCGCAGAGCAGCAGTGTAAAACGCTCCTCTGAGCCTCCCTTAGGGTTAGTGCCGGTGCAAAACCCATGCAGGGAAAGTCAAGCAGGTCCTAGCTTTAGCTTATGTGCTGAAAGACAAATGAAAGGAGCGCGTCATAGAAACCTTAAAGTGACAGACAGCAGTTCTCACAAGCAGAATTATGATGTAATTAAATGCGGTTTATTAAACATTAGATCCATTTCCTCCAAGTCCCTCTTTGTCAACGAGTTAATTACTGATAAAAACCTTAGTCTTTTAGCCTTAACAGAAACTTGGCTCCATCAGGATGACTATGTTAGATTGAATGAAGCAACCCCCCCCACTTATGCTAACTATCAGAAATCCAGGATTTCAGGGAAAGGAGGTGGTTTGGCAGTAATATCACAGTCTAGCTTACTTCTCAGCCCTAAAGTTAAAAATGCTTATAATTCATTTGAAAACATCATATTGTCTTTAAGTCACCCAAACAGGAAAACTCCAAAACCTGTTTTACTCATAATTATCTATCGCCCCCCCGGCCCATATTCAGAATTTTTAACTGAGTTTTCCGACTTCCTATCGACTATTGTCTTAGATTCTGATCAAACTATAATATTAGGGGATTTTAATATTCATGTTGATGACCCCAGTGACTGCCTAGGAAAGGCTTTTGCAGCTTTATTAGATGATGTTGGTTTCACCCAAAGTGTGAATGAACCCACTCACTGTCATAAGCACACCCTGGACCTTGTTCTAACCCATGGTATAGAGATCAGCCAGCTGAGTGTCCTTCCTCTTATACCCATCATTTCTGATCACTTTCTGATTACCTTCCAGTTTACACTGGAACATCCTTCTGTCCCAGTGAATAAGTAACAGCTTAGAAGAACCTTAACTGACCGTTCTGTGTCTGAGTTTAAACACACAGTTCAGCCAGTACTTAGTGATATTCTGAGAAAATACTCTGAGACCAGCTCCCATGGCATCAGTCCTAGTATAAATGACCACTTTGTTAATGATGCCTTACAAGCCCTCAGGAGTACACTCGATGTTGTTGCCCCCTTGAAACCTAAGTTCGTCAGACAAAACCGAGTAGCACCGTGGTTTAACGCTGAAACTCGTTCTCTTAAACAAGAAACCCGTAAGTTGGAAAGGGAATGGCGCCGCTCCGGTTCAGAGCAGTCTCTGAATACCTGGAAACATAGCCTTTTAAATTATAAAAAAGCCCTGCATAGAGCTAGAAGCCAGTACTATTCAACCTTAATATCAGAGAATGGAAATAATCCAAGATTTCTTTTTAGCACTATTGCTAAATTAACTCGCAGTCAGAGCTCAGTAGAACCACATGTTCCTGTTTCTCTCAGCTCTGATGATTTTCTTACATTTTTCGACAGTAAAATCTCAAATATTAGACATAAGTTAAATCAAGTTATTCCTACTATCAGCCCAGAGCAGGCTGAAGCTGTAGAAGTGGAGGCATCCATAGAAACCTCTGTAACATTGGACTGCTTCACTGCTGTGGATCAAGCGGAAATAACATCAATTATTACGTCCTCCAAATCCTCAACGTGTCTGTTAGACCCAATTCCCACTAGACTTTTTTAAAGAAACTTTTCCCCTAATTAATGATCCCATATTAACAGTGATAAATGCCTCTCTGGAAACGGGTTACGTGCCACAGTCTTTTAAATATGCAGTTGTTAAACCTCTTCTGAAAAAGCCCAGTTTGGATCCTAGCATCTTGGCCAACTATAGACCGATATCAAACCTGCCCTTTATTTCTAAAATCCTAGAAAGAGTTGTAGTTAAGCAGCTTTACTGCCACCTACAGGACAACAGCCACTTTGAAGACTTTCAGTCAGGGTTTAGACCTCACCACAGTACGGAAACTGCACTAGTTAGAGTCTCTAATGACTTGTTATTGGCCTCAGAAAAGGGACTACTTTCTATTCTGGTCCTGTTGGACCTCAGTGCAGCCTTTGACACTATCGACCACGGTATTTTACTCCATAGATTAGAGCAGGACATAGGGATCAGAGGATCTGCTCTCCAGTGGTTTAAATCCTATCTTTCCGATAGGTATCAGTTCGTTAATGTAAATGGCCATTCCTCTCAGTGCACTCGAGTCAACTATGGAGTCCCACAGGGCTCAGTCTTGGGACCGATCCTGTTTACGCTTTATATGCTACCCTTAGGAAACATAATCAGGAAACACAGCATTAATTTTCATTGTTATGCCGACGATACGCAGTTGTATTTATCCATGAAGCCTGACCAGAATGACCAGATAGAGAAACTGAACGCCTGCATCAGTGACATCAAGACCTGGATGACAATTAATTACCTCCTCTTGAACCCAGAAAAAACTGAGGTCATTATACTTGGTCCTAAAAACCTCAGAGATACTCTGTCTGCTCAGATAGTCTCCCTGGATGGCATAAGTATAGCCCCCAATTCCACAGTTAGAAACCTTGGGGTTTTACTTGACCAGGATTTATCATTTAAGGCTCACATATCTCAGGCGTGCAGAACTGCCTTTTTTCACCTGCGGAATATTGCTAAGATCAGAAATATACTTTCTAAGAGTGATGCTGAAAAACTCATCCATGCATTTGTTACGTCGAGGCTGGATTACTGTAACTCCTTGTTAGCAGCGTGTCCTAAGAGTTCCTTAAGAAGTCTCCAGCTTGTTCAGAACGCAGCAGCTAGATTGTTAGCTGGAACTAGCAGAAGAGATCACATCACTCCTGTGTTAGTTTCGCTCCATTGGCTCCCAGTTGATTCCAGAATCAAGTTCAAGATCCTCCTGTTAACCTATAAGGCCTTACATGGAATGGCCCCGTCCTATATTAAAGACATCATAGTCCCTTACCATCCAATCAGAACACTTCGCTCGCAAAATGCAGGACTGCTTGTGGTTCCTAGAATTAGTAAAAGTACGGTTGGAGGTAGAGCGTTTAGTCACCAAGCCCCTGTCTTATGGAATAAACTCCCAGCTCATGTAAGAGAGGCCGACTCAGTTTCTACATTCAAAGCTAGACTGAAAACATTCCTCTTTGGACAGGCTTATTGTCAGACTAGTTAGTATTCAGAGATTATTTAACTTAATGTTAATTTGTTTAAATTAAACTTAATAATAACTATTTCTTTTAAAAGGCTGCTAGAAGTTGAAGCTGGGGTAACTATGGTGCACTGGGGTTCTGTCCTCTTTCCTGTTTTTACTTCTACCCTTCCTCTCCTCTATTCTTGATCATAATTTATCATTTAGTTCCCCATGCCTCTGTTGGGTGCAGTGCGATTCATGTATTGTCCCTCTTTTCCTCTCCCCTCCTGGGGAGTGGGAGTGCTTCCAGACTCCAGTTGGCTCATCCGTGCTCCAGTTCCTGACCGTTTACCTCGCCTTTGCTCCCGCTCCTACACCTGGCTGTGGATCCTGCCTCTGGCTCATCTCTGGCTCGTCTCTGCTCTGTACCTGACCGAGTACCTGACCGAGTACCTCGCCTCTGCTCCTGCTCCTACACCTGGCTGTGGTTCCTGTCTCCGGCTCGACTCGCGCCTTTGACTGTCCCCACAACCACGGCTGGATGAAGCTCGTCTGCTGGACTTTTATATATGTAGTTGTAGATTTAGATAAGTTAATTCTTCTCTAAGATTTCTGGTAAATCGCCTGTCCGTCCTGGGGGGAAATCCCTCCTTCATGTGGGCACCCCTGAGGTTTCTTCGTTTTTTCCGGAATCCGGTTTTTTGGGAGTTTTTCCTTACCGCGAAGGGGGGTCTAAGGGCAGGGATGCCAGTATAGCTTAGTCAGTTTGTTAGTTCATTTTAGTATTTTTCTATTGAACTCTTTGTATTCGTGATCCTTTTGATTTCATGTTTTACTTCGAAGCCCATCGAGACGACTGTTGTTGTGATTTTGGGCTATACAAATAAAATTGAATTGAATTGAATCCACACCACCAGGATCTACAGTACTGACATTGGGATGTCATTCGGGCTCGAGAAATGCAGCCAGATGGTGACAAAGAGAGGCAAGGTAGTCCACACAGGAGGGGTCTCACTCCCAGAAGGAACAATAACAGACATCGAGGACAGTTACAAGTACCTTGGAATTCCCCAGGCAAATGGCAACCTGGAGCAGGCAACAAGGAAAGCTGCAACAGCTAAATACCTCCAACGAGTAAGGCAAGTCCTGAGAAGCCAGCTCAATGGCAAAAATAAGACCCGGGCAATAAACAGCTACGCACTGCCAGTTATCAGATACCCTGCAGGAATAATAAGATGGCCAAAGGAAGAGATACAGACCACGGATGTTAAAACACGAAAGCTCCTCACCATGCATGGAGGGTTCCATCCCAAATCCAGCACCCTGAGACTGTATGCTAGCCGCAAGGAAGGAGGCCGAGGACTAATGAGTGTAGAAGCCACTATCCAGGATGAAACATCAAAGATGCATGAGTACATCAAGCTCAAGGCCCCAAATGACAGTGTGCTCAGTGAATGTCTCAGGCAATGGAGAGCAGAGGACACAGTGCTGGAGGACAGATCCTCATGGGAGGACAAACCCCTGCATGGGATGTACCACCGGACCATAACTGAAGTGGCTGATATCAAGAAGTCCTACCAATGGCTAGAAAGGGCTGGCCTACAGGACAGTACTGAAGCGCTCATCCTGGCAGCTCAGGAACAAGCCCCTGAGCACCAGAGCGATAGAGGCTCAGATCTACCACACCAGACAAGACCCAAGGTGTAGGCTGTGCAAAGAGGCCCCTGAAACAATCCAGCACATAACTGCAGGATGTAGGCAGGTAGGGCATACATGGAGCGCCACAATCAAGTGGCTGGAATAATATACAGGAACATGTGTGCAGAATACAAACTGGAAACCCCAAGGTCAAAATGGGAAACACCTCCGAAGGTGGTAGAGAATGAGAGGGCAAAGATCCTGTGGGACTTCCAGATCCAGACTGATAGGATGGTAATGGCAAACCAACCAGACATTGTAGTGGTGGATAAAGAACAGAGGAAAGCCGTTGTGGTGGATGTGGCAGTGCCAAGCGATGGAAACATCAGGAAGAAGGAACATGAGAAACTGGAGAAATACCAGGGACTCAGAGAAGAACTGGAGAAAGCATGGAAAGTGAAGGTGACAGTGGTGCCTGTGGTAATTGGAGCACTCGGGGCAGTAACCCCCAAGCTGGAGGAGTGGCTACAACAGATACCTGGAAAGACCTCAGACCAGAAAAGCGCAGTGCTAGGAACAGCTAAGATACTGCGCAGGACCCTCAAGCTCCCAGGCCTCTGGTAGAGGACCCGAGCTTGGAGGAGAAACCACCCACGGAAGGTGAGAGGGGCGTTTTATTTTTATATATATATATATATATATATATATATATATATATATATATATATATATATATATATATATATATATATATATATATATATATATATATATATATATATATATATACATATATATATATACACACACACACACACACACACACACACATATGCATATATACATATGTACATATACATATATGTAAATATAAATACCTATATATATACACACTGAGAGAGAGAGAGAGAGCTGCTGAAGGGGAAGCTTGAGAGGATGGGAATTGATCCAGTTTTTGTTCGCTGGATCCACAACTATCTAACTCTAAGGTCACAGTTTGTCCGAATGGGAGATTGTGTATCTGGGACATTGATGAGCAGCAACATTGGTGCACCACAGGGAACTGTACTATCGCCTTTTCTATTCACACTCTACACTGCTGACTTTAATATTGCATCTGCAGCTTGTCATGTCCAGGAGTATTCGAACGACACTGCTTTTGTGGCGTGTCTAAAGGGAGGGGATGAGAGTGAGTACAGGGAGCTCATCACCAGCTCATCACCAGATTCACCTCTTGGAGCAGGGACAATGGCCTTGTGCTGAACATCTCAAAGACCAAGGAGATGATCATTGACTTTGGTAGGAAGCCCTCCCACCAACCATTGATCATCGATTGAGGGAGAATCAAGGTGGTCGATTCCTATAAGTATTTAGGTGTGCACCTTGACCACAAACTGGACTGGACAGAGCAGGCTCAGGCTCTGTAAAGGAAAGGACAGAGTAGGCTGTTTTCCTGAGAAAGCTAAGGTCCTTTGATGTATGTACTGACATGTTGCTCCTCTTTTATCTGTCGGTTGTGGCGAGTGCTGTCTTCTATGGGGTTGTATGCTGGGGTGGCAGTATGACCACAAGGGATTGCAATCGATTGGACAAACTGATAAAGAGGTGTGCAGCTGTGATCGGGAGGAGAGTGGAATCTGTGGGAACTGTGCTGCAGAAGAGGATGAGGGCCTTAACTCAAAGCATCCTGGAAAATCCGAGACATCCCTTGCACAACACAATGTCTGGTCAGAGGAGCACGCGGAGTAACAGGCTCTGTTCACTGCGCTGCAGGACAAAGCACTTTAAGAACTCATTTGTCCCTTCAGCTATCAGGCTGTTCAATGAACCTGCCTGATATGAACTGATATTTTATTTTATGAACTGCCATTTTATTGTAATTTATTGTGTGTGGTTGTGTGTGTTTTGCTGCCGGACACCTGAATTTCTCCCTTGGGAGAAAAATAAAGTTTATATCCATCCATCCATATATATATATATATATATATATATATATATATATATATATATATATATATATATATATATATATATATATTGGTTTTTTTAATGAGAACTGGAGTAAAAATGCCTTATTTCCAACTCCAACAAAATAGAGTCAATTCAGTCGCCATTTTTTTCATGATACAGACAACGCCATGTGGGAACCAGAAACTGTCAATAAGCAGCGATTGCTTCGAGTCGGTCTGAGTCGACATTTCAACCACTCTCATCAATCACAACCACTTTCACTCATCAAAAGGGAGTTTGTTGGAAGTCCGTAAAGCTACCACTTGAATGCGGGCTTGGGTGAGTCTGTCAATCAAACATTTTAAAATCTAATTGGCCACCAACCCTATCATGAGAAAACATTAGGATTAGCAAGAGTGTGTTTTTAAAAAATCAGATCAAGAATGGTTATTCTGACAAAGATATTGACTGAGTAATAGCCGTTTATTTCTCTATAGATGTCTAAGAAATTTTGGCTTCATGGAGCCAGCGGTTCCTTCCTGTTTAGAACACCAGGGGGGAGGAGTTACTCAGTCCAATTTTCATATACAGTTGAGGGGTTTCATACAGATAAGTATATTGTTGTCTAAAAAAAGTTTAAACATTTTAAACAAAACTAATGTTTGGAGTTGTTTTTTCAGCTTCTGCCATACTGTGTAATTTTTCTTGAACAATTTGGGTCACAAAAGATGGGAAGAGAACCCTTTCAGAAGTAAATTCAATGCCTGTACAAACATGGAACTTGTTGAGCTCCACCCTTATGCCTGGCTACATCTCACAGAAACATAATGCCACCTTCATTAGTATCACTATCTGCCCACCACTGTGCTGTGTTTTCTTTGGGCCCATGGAGAAAGAACATACACAGCCCTGCCCGTCATTATCCACGATCTCGATGCCTTCTTCTTTGGCCATGCATAACAAGCCAGGCATCAAATGAAACCCTTTTGGTTTCCTAAAAATCCCAGCATCAAGGCTTTAACTTAAGCGCCTGAGGTATGCCATAATTCAGGCGCTTTAACATCCTCGCACTGGCGAGTTACAACCCTGGATCCTGAACAAACACGCTTACAGAAAATGTTTCTTTCAATTGAGGGCAGGGAAATTATGCCAATTTTTATCTCTGTCAATTGTATTTTTGACATCTTGCAATAATTCTGGTCAAGCCAAGAGAGACCACCAAATGGGGAAAAAGATCTCAACAGCTTACAAGACCATCTGGCTCGTCTTTCAAGACTGAGACTTTGCTACAAAGAATACAGTGTAATACAGCTCTAACAATTAAAGTTTTTTTTCCTCTTTTTAGTGACCAAGTACTAAAACATACCCAGTTCCATCTGTGAATTAGACAAAGGCATAAAAAGGTTGTCTGGAGTCTATATGTTGGTCAACATACATTGAAGTTGTTTTGGCAAATGGACCTGGAAATCATGGTAAAAACTTGAAAAACGGAAAAGCTGCACAAAGCAAAAAATGTCAATACCGGTATATTTTTGTCACAGAAAAAAAAAAGCATGCAGTACTATGTTTTATCATTTCTCAAAGGTTGAGCTAGGTGCCATTTTGCATTATTAAGTACTTAAGTGTAAAAAATCTATTTTTTAAATGTGCAATCATGCTGTTGATGATTAGCTCGTGCTGGTTTGCGGTGCCTTCTGTCCGTGAAACCAGGGTTCGACTCCGGGCTGCTCCCTCTTCCCTTCTCTACTTCTGTGCCGGTCCCAAGCCCGGTTGCTTTGAGAAGGTTGCGTCAGGAAGGGCATCCGGCGTAAAACATTGCCAAGTTTACCATGCAACTTATTCGCTGTGGCGACCGCTGATGGGAAAAGCCGAAAGGGAAACAACAACATATCCAATAATGCTCTCAACATAAAGCAGAATGACATCAAGCACAAACAGAACAATCCATTAACTTCTTTTGAGACTTTTTAGCAAGTTACCTAATCACTTAACAGTAACAGGGGTGTACCGGTACTTATTCTGCACTTTTCTGTCTACCTTGAAGGCCTGAAGCGCTTTACAGTCACGGTCCCATTTACCATGAACACACATTCACACACTGCTGCCATGCATAGTGCCAAGCTGTAACCACTAATGTGGTTATGCGTCTTTTCCAAGGACATTTTGAAACATGGGAAGGGAACCAAACCTATGATCTTCTGATTCAAGGACGGCTGGTCTACCTCTCCACCACAGCTACCCCTGATGTTGAGCTGAACAAGAACTCTGGGGACATAAGTAGTTAAAACCAGCTTGGTAAAGTGACTAACATCTTGATGATCGTGATCTGATTGCAGTAGCAAAGAAATGTTTCAGAAGGTTTGTGGTTCTTATTTATGGTCAAAAACAGTGTATGAGGATGTGGGAGGGGTCAATGACAAGACCAAGCTTGTGTTTCAAACCAATTGCCAAAAGTTCCTAAAGATAACATAAACATCAAGTAAATGTGTCACCAATCCTTCTTCAAGTTTTAAAGTTGGCAATACGTTGATTGAAATGTTACAATACAAAGACGTCGGGCGCTGGGGGTTTAGTCTTTGATGACTGAGATTCATAAACATAATGCAAAATGTTGCCCAAAAGGTGGACTGTCTGTAGAAGTCATCTTGAAAGAGTTTGCTCAAAACACATAAAGGTCTGTCTCTTTGAAGAAAAATGATTTGTAAAAAAAAAAAAAAAAAAAAAGAAGAGTAAAAGCCAGTTAAATAATATATCAACGTAACTATTTTTTTAAAATAATTTATTGTAGCAAGAAAAGACAATAAAATAGTGGAGTTTGTCTTAATATTGTAAGCAGAAACATTTCTATTCTGTTTACAACTACAATGGTTGCTAATGTGGTCGTCTCAATAAGAAGTTACAGGGCTAAAATAAGGAAAATAAGGTGTTTATAGTAGTAAAATGTGGATCTGACAAGCCAAAACATGACCTTACTGGATTTGCAATAGGTACAAGTTCTTGTAGGAATTACTTTTGGCCTCCAACACAGTCCCGTTTTTTTTTTTTTTTTTAAATTGGGGTTGTCCAAATCCTATAAACGACTTGCATTTTAAAAACTGAAATCATCTTCTTTTGAGTACAAGATGAAGAAGGAGATTTCCTGAGGATTACGCAAATCCCTAATGAAGACGAGAGTAGACAGAGAAATCTGTTCACTCATCCCAACTTCATGATATGCAGGTTTCAAGTTCAATAAGAAAACAAAGCAGCGCCTGCTGCAGAAAGAGCAACACAAAACATACAAATTGTGATGAGATCCAAGTTTGTGATGAAAACAAGACAAGAAAATAGAAGGCGGAAACTACTTAAGATATACACATATGTTTTAGACAACAAAAACAAAGATTCAGAATTTTATTTTCACTAAAGCTGGTAAAATGTAAACCCGTTTGACAGAGATGTAAGAAGATCCTAAAATGTCCATGTACGGCTGCATCCCATTCACACATGCACCAACAAACATTTACAAAAGATCATCCATTAACTGTCGAGGTTGGAGGGCTGTGAGGGTAAAAAAAAAAAAAAAGAAGTTCTTTTTACCTTAACAAGCGAGTGGAGGCCTTTCTCCCCAAACATATTCTGAAGGAAGGTGTTATCTTCAGGGCAGCTGGCGTGAGGCTGAAGCTGGGAAGGCAATGCCGCCAGCAGCTCATACAGACCTGAGGATGAGGGGAAGAGGGGAAAAAAAAAAACTCACTGAGACAAAAACATAGAATCTCTATGCACCACACAACACAAAAGGGCCGACAGGCTGGGATTAGTTGCAAATTTAAAAAGAGCAAACATGAAAGACATATGCGTTAAAACATTCCCTTAGACAGGCTGCCGATACGAAATAAATAAACTGATGCAACTGAATGATTATCCAAATCTGAAAACACTTAAAACAGGGAAACATAAAGCACAGAGCATTTCCTTCAGCCTTTGCTTCCTGCTTTTGTTCCAGCTTTTCCTGTTTTTGAGGAACAATAAGTGAAAACTACAAGTTCCATTCATAAAGTCATCTGAAAGGTTAAAATTTCAGTTTTCCTCCATTGAAGTTGGAACACTTTCTTTAGGAGATCTACATCCTTTTTTTTCTCCATGTAAACAGAAAAGCACATCTTTGGTGTTTCCAGCATGGTCATGTGGCATTTTTCTGATGATCGAGGACATTTATAAAGAAAATTAAGCTCAAAATTGCATTTCTGACTATGTCTTTATTCAAGTTGTTGAGATTTGGGAGCAGAGGAAAAAATGGCATAGACATAGAAGAACAATTAAAAAAAAAAAAAACATTTGGCGTGCCACAAGCTCCCTGCTCCATTCAAATATATCCATTTGCAGGGAAGTAAATCCATGTTTGTCTTCATTTTCCCCTTACGAGCTGGTATCTGGTTCAAAACTGTACTATAAAACTATAGCTCCAATGTTGCTCGCCAATTTCATTGCACCAGAAATGTTAGGTTGGGGGGGTAAGGGTCTGTAAGATAGTAGTAGAGCATGTAAACAGAGTACTCTCAGCTATGGCAAGGGGGGACAGAGTTCCACTAAAGGTCTCTTTAAAAGATTACATGCTGTCCATTTAAAGTCATCAAAAAAAAAACTTGACATAAACAGGCTCAATTTGGGGGAAAAGAGGGTGAACAGGCTCAGATGTCCAGTAGCTGACGTCTTAAGCACAAAAGCACAGCAGACCTTTACTTTTCTAGAGTCGGAACAAAAGCGGTGGCACTGAGGCTTAAGGAGCCCGCCAGGAGCAAAAAATACGCAGAAACCTTTCACGGTTTACTAAACCAGCTTATTTCAAAGAACAAATACTTCAAAAATCAGTTTAAAGAAAACCAGACTGGGGAAACTGATGGTTTCAAGATTAAGCTGCAGGGAGGTGAAGCACTCTGCGGAGAGAGCGCAAAACCAGCAAGTCTATGGGTCCACTTCCAAACACAACAGAATCCTGGAGTGTAACTGATGGAGTAGTAGCAGATACTTGTCTTTCTGCTCAGCTCTGGTCCTCCACACGCCTAAGATCTATTAAACTAGGAGGTACAACAAAGGTCAGGCACTCAAGCTGAGCTGTGTGCACCAAAGACCGCATCAAAAAAGCCTCCCAAACTCAAACCCCCTGTACTTGAAACCGTCTGAATTAAGACAGATCTTTTAAAGAAACCCCAAAGCCATGGCCCAGCCATTGGAACGTCAAAATAACTTGAGTGGCTTGGCTACCTCCATGAGGGTGTCTTTAATCAGTGCATGGAGTAAAGAGGAAAAAAAAAATACTAAACTGGCTAAAAAACAGTTGACGGAATCAATGGTTGACTGAAGGGTCCACTGCTTTCCTGGTTGGAACTTGTCGGATCGGCTCATATCACAAAATCAAAACAAACGTTATTTATATAGCACTTTTCCTATAAAAACATAACACAAAGTGCATTACATTAAAACAAAATAAATAATATAAAAACGAGCATGAAAATTACACACAACCCCCCACCCCTTTTGTAACCTCCCACCCCCTAACTCAGTGCTTCTCAATTATTTTTTGCCAACCCCCCCCTAGGAAAAAGAAAATGTTTCGAGCCCCCCTCTAATTTTTTTCCAAGCACTGAGCCGCTGTCCCCACTGCCACCCGTTAAATTTGCGCCCCGGACAATTGCCCGTATTACCTGTGCCTAAAACCGCTTCTACTGCCCCCCCCCGGCATCGCTTTTGAGAAGCACTGCCCCAACTGATGGGGATAGACAATAGGATATAGGTTAAGCACGAAAACAAAATGTTGGTTATTGGAAATGCTAGTAATAGTTGGGACCTCCCTCCCTGTGAATAGCTGCATCTCAGGCAGGGACCAGCCTCACCACAGCTAAGCGGCGATGCGGGTTCCCATCTAGAGCTGCAGCCGACCCAGAGGGAGAGGACCCAACTGAGGAAACACCGGAAATAAAAATTTAAATTAAAAATTAAAAAGTAAACATTCTGATAAAAGCAATAAACATTGAAATAAGGAAATATTATAGTAAATGATTAATTATCTCGTGTAAATTCCTCAAACAAGATTACAATAAATCAATAAATACAAAATAAATAAAATAATAAAAGTAGTAAAATTAGCTATAAGTCAGCTTAAAAAGTTGTGTCTTGAGCCTTTTCTTAAAAGCAACTATGCTCTCTGGTTATCTCAAAGATAACCATCTTGTCGTCTCCAGCATCCAACAGTCTGTGCGGCGTTAGCACCTCCTCGCTGCTCCGAAGGGTCGGCTTACAGCAGAGGAGTGAAATACACTACGAACAAGAGAGCTTTAACGTGCAACGCGTTTGCAGCAGTCCCAAAGTTGTGAACCCTGTGGTTTTACTCGAGGGCGTGATCTCTGGTACGAGATCTAAAGCCTTGTTCTGAGGTCCTCACAACCACAAAGTTGCCCCTCCGTCTTTGGTCATTTACATTTTGGAGCCCCCATCAGAACATCTCACATAATCTGTTTAAAAAAAGGGATTTAAAGAGACATGAGATGAGGTGATGGGTGCAGGAAGTGCAGAAAGAGTGGGGGAAGGAATATGGTTATGTCGTTACGTGTTGGCAGTGATGAGATGCTGGTAGGCGGGAATGAGGGGAGGAAGAAAGAAGGTCAGAAAACATTTTTTTCTCCCAAGGTGCAAACTTTCTCTGCGTGTCCGCACTCAGCTCATTATCTCTCTGGACAAGGGCGCCTCCTTGTCAACACTGAGAGAGCGTTCACAGTCTGAGAGATGTGTGCCAGTGGTAACATATGGGAAACAGATTCATTAACTGATTGGAAACAACAACTTCAAGGGAGACGAAGATAAAAGACAAGCTGTTGCAATTCTCGCCTCATCAGGTCACTGTGTCGAGCTGAACTCTGTGACCAGGAAGAAAGCCAAATTCAAGAAGAAACCCAGAGCTAAAGTAGGAATCGCCAAAACAGAAATCAAATCTGAGAACATTCAGGGTCAGAAAAGAGTCAGACAAAGAACTACTGAAGGTCAGATCATCATGAGCATCCTAAAGTGCAAACACAGAGGAGTTACCAGTTCCCCCATTTGCACATAGATCATGCATACGAGTGTATTAAAGAATCACTCTAATGAAAATCCTTTTTTGGGTGTTTTTAACATCTTCTTGAAGCATTTTCTGATGATGATGACAGAAAATGAATCCTAAAATTTCATTTCTAATTATTTCTGAATGAAGAGCCGATGACAAAGTGCAGTGGGGAAAAGCCTGCAGCAGGTGCTACAGCCAGTGGCCCACAGGCTCCCCGCTCCGCTCTATTCTGATGCATCCAGTTAAAGACTAAAAGCTCCATGTGCGTCTTTGTTTCCCTCGTCTGAGCTGGAATCTGACTCTGCATGGCTACATAGCTAAACAGGTTTTTTGATTTAGGCATAATCATAATTAAAGAAACCACTGGGAATGCTTTGAAAATAGATCAAAAAATGATCAGAGTTAACTTTAACAGCTGCAAGGTCAGTAAGACAATAAAAAGACGACAAAAGAATGGATGGAAACAAAGTGAATGTAGACCAGCATTTTACCACTAAAGGGTGGAACAACTAACTTTTTTTTACTGGACCGATCTGGCTTCATGCAATTTGTTTTGGCAAGACTATTCTGGACCCACTTGTATGGCGGCTGTGGCTAGTGAACCTGACAGCATCTAGCAGTGGACCACTTGGTTCGGTTGTGGCTAGCACTGGACCAGCCCAAAGCTGCCAAAGTCCAGCATTATGCCGCGCAGCACAGCCCAAACAATCTTCAGAGAAATCCGAGAGGCCAGGGCCTCCGGGGCGACCCGTACGCAGGAAGAGAGCACTTTAACTGCCAAGCGGCACTTCCCCTCTCACGCCCACACCCGCAGCGGTCAAGAAAAATCACAGATCTCCTTCATGTAAAACACAGTAAAAAGACAGACGCTGAAAGGCATTATATACGATATGATTCAAATTGCTAGTCACATAGGTCAGCAACCTCAAAGATTTTTCAAGGGCTAAGCAAAACAAGGAAATTGCTAGGACAAATCTACAAATATGAGAAAATTATGACTCTTTCCATCAAACTGTAACTCTATAACAGGAGGATCAAATCATCAGTCTGCCTGTAATTTTACATGTTGGACTGTCTGGTTTGAATGAAGCAGAACCCACTTTAATCTTATAAGTGATGAACAAACACTGAGAAAGCTGTATGTGCGTCTGGTGAACATGAACATGCAGGAAATGAACGGTGGGTTCTGACTCCATTTCCTCCTCGCGCACTTTCTACCAGGTGCCGAATGATTAATTGACCACCCTCATTTATCTCGGGTTCACTGGAGGGCTGAGGAGAGAACGCTACGGGAGCAGTTTTCAGCCGAGGAATACTGGCAGACATGTTAGCGAGAAGAGTCAGCTGAAGACAACACAAACGAACCCATTCGAGGTTTGATTTACTATTTTATTCTCAAGTCGAGGGAGCCAGAAAAAAAAAATAACCCTCAAACATGGTAAACGCAGTTGAAACACAACATCTGACATATGCATGAGCATAAATAACACCTGATTAAAGTGTGCACGCAGACAGAGGAAGATTGATGACAGTGAGGATGAAGATGAGAGGGAGCGATGGTTTACTGCAACAGGAAGAAATAACAATCACACAGATGATGGTTCCTGCACACATACTTTAATCCAAAGGGAGAAACCCTAGACAGACAGTGGGTGGAAAGATAGATTTGACCAGAGCGAGGTGCCAAACAAAAGGAGAAGTGTTTAGGGCCTCTTATTGACAGCCAGCACAGGGCAGGACAGAAACGTCATCAGCCCACCAGTTCTCCACAAGGAGGAGAGGCGTAGTACAGCTGCACCTACCAGGAACAAAATGATATGGTAATACAAGACAGATTAGCTAATTGGACCATATAATCTTTTTAACACATCATGCACTTACTCCAAAAACCATTTTACTTTGGGTATGGCAGGGGTACGACCGTGGAAGAAAAAGCTATTCAAGTGACTGGATCTGGAACCTCACAGCAGGGGTTTGTGCTCCATTCAAGCCCACAAGCCGCCGATTACCAGCTCCAAAGACCAAAACCACTTCAATATCATGTTCACTGATGTTTCAAAGTCACACTCACTGAAAAATTCCATCCTTTCAGATTGGAAGAAAAAGTGAGCAGCTCCTTAGCATGGAAAAATGACTTCAGTGAGTACGGTTCAGCCAACAACGGCCTGTTTTTTTTTATTGGCTGCTTCACCACAACAGGTTGAACTTTGAATGTCAGTGCTTAAACTAAATTATTGTGAAATGATGCTTTAAATCCTAGATGCTCATCAGATTTGTGTTTGACCCATGCCAGAACTGGCTAAACTAATCAGTTTATGATAGCTTTTTTTTTTACACGGTCAAACTCCCACATCCATTGTTGACCTTTTAACCCCTTATGGTTTGTCTTGACCTATGAGGCCTGCAAACCAAAAACTTCTAACTATCCATAAAACTGGATTTCCTCCCTTTGTCCTTATGACAAATCAACTCTGTTGAGTGTTTGAAAAGGACTAGTCAAGACTGTCTTTTACTGTGAATATCTTAATTTGTGTTTGTCCTATTAACATGATCATTGTTCTAATTTCCTGCTTCTGTCTTCTGTGTGATCTTATGCTCCCCTTTTACTGTTGTGAGGTATTTGTGATTTTATTGTGGGTAAAAGTACTTAATAAAAAAACATTTACTTATGTCTCTACGATTGGTGAATGAAATACGAATGAAAGCAGAGAGAATATAGGGACAAATTTAACCCATTTATTTTAATGGGGATTTAAATGCTCATTAAAATAAATGTGGTCTTCCCTGTCATGAACTAAAAAACGTAGAAAAAAGGTTTTGGAAATATCTTATGTTAGCCAAACATTTAATGATTTTCAGCTATCTTTCACAGAAGAGAGAACATATAAAGAATCGCTGCAGCTCTGCTTGTGGTCAAACACAACACAATAAACTGGTTGTGTGAACAGTTTTGTATAATAAAACTCAAATGACATTCAGCTTAAAAAAATGTGGGCTAGGATAATGAGTGAGTCAGGAAAATGCTGGTGTCAAATCAAAGTCCCTTTTTTGTCTGATTTTCTGCCATTAAAGTTTTTTTATGGATGCTTGAACTCAACTTCAGCAAGGGTTCGATGTATCTGTTGGCTCTAATGTTCATCAGTTAACACAAAAAGATCCTCTTGTCTCACAGACATTTGGAGTCTGCATTAATCAAACATTCAGACGTAGCCAAGTCTATCCAGATGTTTGTTACATAGTGGGACGTGCAGACATGCCATGTAAGCATCGTTTGGTAACTTGTTGATCAGGGGTTTAAATCTCCACTAATTGTGTCTTTAGGAAGGGCAACTTTTGTAATGAGCTTCTAAATTATTATTTTTTACTTTTTTTTTAATGTATTTATTTATTGTTCTTGTCCTGTCCAAAAGCTGGGCAAACAGATGAGAGCTGAGGGCCTCTTGTGTTGGACATATTTTACTTGAACAACAGGGGTTATGAATCTTCTGACAAACCAGAGGTATGTCTGAATAAACCCCTTTTTTAATATGAGGCCAAACTTTATTAATTTTAATCATATTTGAAAATCTTTTGTGTTGGACCGGATGGAAAAGGAAAATAGGGACTTTTGTAATGAGCTTGACAGCAAGTTGCTTTGGATAAAAGCTTGGTCAGTTACTTTCAATTGTATTTTTATGATTTGCATTTTGTGGAGATCATTAAAAAAAAAACAGATGTTGACATTTTACAGAGAGAAATATCTCTGTAAAAATGTAAATAACAGCTTCAGGAACGAAAACCCATCATTTACTGTAAAGAGCCATACACAGGAGTATATAAATGCATACAAAAGCTTGTCAAACTACAATTTCTAAATCCATAACCGCAAAATAAGAAAAAAGGCTATAGGAGGAGAGAGTATATGAGCCAGGAGTAAACCTACTGTGACTAAAAGGTAAAACTCAAATTCAAATTTTAGCTTTTGAACAAACCTCAAAACTCCTATCAACTTTTTCACAGACATAAGTAGAATTACCATAATTCAGAACTTGATTGTTTCCAATAATTAAACCTAACATTTAGGTGAAAAAGAATACAGTTTTTGGAATGAGAAGTGTGCTTGAAAAAAACGCTCCAGAACTATAATATACACGATGTTACTGCAATGTGAGAAACTGATGAAAGCAAACTAAAATGGCTTCTTGAAATGATCGTAGTTGAAGATGGATTAGCAAAGATGTTGCCGTTTTATTTTTGTAAAAAAGAAGTACATGATGCAGTTTTTGTAGTTATCAATCTTAGTAGCTGAAGATGCCATTAAAACTCAGAAACAGTTTGAACTTTTTGCCTTTTACCATATTTTCCCCACTTTAAGGCACATTTAGAAGCCTAGCATTGTGAATATGCTAACGTGGTTAAAGTGTAGCGTGTAGCGTGCAACGAAGAAGTTCTGGAATTACTGTGAATGTAAAGTTTGACTGACTGATGGATTTATCTCCGACTGTTGTCTCACTGAACACACCTTACAGTTTGGCATGCCGTATATGTGACAAAAATGAGAAAATAACCCATTTATTGACTGTGTGCTCTATTGTGCAAGTCCTCATTCTTCACTCCTTTAGTTGCACTTGATTTATTTTCTTCTTTTCTTTTTTTTACCTTGGATTCCTAATGCTGCATTTTTACTTTCTTTTTTAATAGTAAAATGTGGAAATTTTCTTTTAATGTATGTGGAAACAGGGAGCTTTTCCAGTGGCAACAAATGCAAATCAGTGCTGTATCATTGCAGCACCATGCTGGCTATTGGCTATCAACCAGGACAAATGGCTGGAGGCTCTCAAAAGATCCTCCATACACACTCCTCACCACCACCACCACCACCACCACCCCACCCCAGATGAACTCAGCCTTTAACTGTTCCTAATGTCTCTCGTGTGCTGAAAATGACAAAAGAACAGATGCTTAGGATTTGTGAGCTCAGGATGGAATTTTTTTTCCCCCTTCTAACAGAAAGAATAAAAAAATATGCTAACATTCTCATCATAACACTAGTGTCACTTTAGGGTTTTTAGATTCAACATCTGCCTTAAACATCCAGCAATAAGTTAGATCCCTTCAACATAAGTGTTTCTGCATCTCATTTTGCCCAAATCATCATACAACCATCAAAGTCCACAACAAGGGGCTTCCAGACAGAGAAAAAAGATGACTGAAGTCATTCATCTATCCCGCCGCCCAAACAAGCGCACCGCAGCAAGTTATTAGCGGGTCTGTGAAAAGCGTTGTCCCATTGAAAGATTTCCATGTGTAGCGTTTCATACAAGGCCAGCCACCTCCTCTTGCAGCTGTGCAAGGCTGAACCACCATCACCTTTAAATGCTGTGTGGGGGGCTGTAAACCTTGATAGAACATGCAGGTAAAGCTTGGAAAAACACTGTTAACTTTAATGGGGTTAATAAAAGGGCAAAGAGGTCTTTAGAAGTTCTTCCTCCATCAGAGCGGAGGAGAGTACGGTTTAACGGTCGACATGCAGCGACTGTAAAGGCACATGAAGGATTTCTTCTCAGTGATCATAAAACTTGGCTGCAGGCCCAACAGGACAATTAAAAACACAAATGAGGGTCTTTTTCAATGAATCAAACTAAGTTAACAAGGTCAATAAATAACAGTTGCTGTGTTAATCAGCAAAATTTACCAAAATGGCAAATCAAGAACTATGGAGTGATTCTTACACTAAATAGGAAACAAAAAAACAATAGTTTCTTTTATCTTTGCAAAAATGATATTCATCAACTGCATAAAACATTTTTTGGCTGTTGTAATAAACTTCCTAAAGAGAGCTGTAAAAGCTCCCCCTTTCTTGAAACAATTCTCAGTTTCTTTTTCTTGGCAGCAACAATTAGGATCAACATTGCTGGATAGGAAGTCTACAGGAATAATCTCGATAAGGTCAGTCCAAGAGTTTACCGCAAGTTTACCATAATAAATCAGATTGTTTTGGTATAAATCTATAGATTTATACTTCTATGCTTGTACAGGATGACAGTTATTTTTCTCAGAGCGTGCCATGTTTTCCTACATTATCCCCTCCAGTCTCAGGAAAACATCCACACACATTATGATTGACCATGACAATGTAAATAAACGTGTCTTACTGTCCATCCTCAAACCACCAGTCATTAATCATTTCAATCATTTTCCTGAAACTGACCAGTGGATTCTTGGTGACCTTTTTCGTCAACATTTCTGATCTTGGATCTGGGCCCCTAAAACAAACCCAGTCTCGCAAACACCTATAAAACCCATAAAACTGGCAGAGTTTGGAGGGAACGTTTTTAGATGAAGATGATTAGATGATTAGCTGCAACTGCGGCAATGGGCAAACTTGTACAGGGCATGCAAGTGGCCTTGCACAAAATAGAGGGGTCGTAAACTGCTTGGTGACCCCATAAAGCAAAAATGTTCATGGACAATTTTATACTGTGAGAGATAGGTCATAGTAGACAATTAAACAACGTGTAAGGCAGGGCTGCCAATCCTGGTCCTTGAGATCTACCACCCTGGCTTTTTTGCAGCTCTCCCTGCACCTGGATCAGCTAAGTTTAGTCAATAAGAACAGGGAAACATCCGAAGCCGCTAATCAGCAGAAAGTAGTGCAGGGAGATCTGGAAAACAGGCAGTGTGGTAGATCTCAAGGATCCGGGTTGGGCAGCCCTGACGTGAGGCTAAGTAAGGGTGAAGTTAGTGAGATGCAGGAGTGTTGTACAAATTTTTCTTCTTTTTTATTTTTTAACCCCCACCCCCAAAGAGCCTGTAAGTTCAGTTCATGTTAAGTTTGTTCTCCTTTCACGCACCCTGAGTGTTAGAAGTTAGGAAATTAAAAAAAAAAAAAAATCAGACCATAGTATGTGTGGGCGACTTACGAGCATCTTAGGAACGTTTTACGAGTATCTTACAAACGTCTTACGAACACTTGCCTATCACGTGCACAGCCTGTGCATGTAGCATTTCCACACGGTCAAAGAGGCCCATACTTACCCCTTACTAACAACTAGAGTGTGGCATAAAGGCACCTGTGCATCATCAGCACATGGAACTTACATTAGCCTTATGATTACTTCACGATACATTTACCTCACACACACACAACAATTGTTTGTTTCCTTTTCATCAACGATGAGCCTCAAGAGAACTGCAAGACACACCTATGATCCCCTTAAGATGCGCCCGCTACTTTCTACATCCCTCCATGGGCCTGAACAGGCAAAAATCTATCGGGATGTACTCAGTATAAAAGTTTTGTTTTGTTTTTTATTTGAAATACTGTCACTAATTGGGATCTACAATTACATCTAATTACACACATTCCCATTTGAGAACAGCATCAGCTCAATTTAGCCAGGGAAGAACTACAATAAATATGTTTTTTTTTAATAGAAAGACCCCAAAACTCATTTAATACGTACCTTTGAAATTAGGCAAAACCACACCAGTCCCCTGTCATCTGCAATTCTCTAAGGAAAAAGTTTCTGTTGTGATTTCTCCAGCTTGCGACTGCTGACATTCACCAACTCTACCTTTCCCCCACGACTGCACCCAACAACCACAAGATGACAATCACATAACTCAAGACGTTTGGAGGAAATGGGGCTACAAGGAGAAAACACCCACTCTCACTCCAGGAGACTCGCTGACCTCCGAATGGCGTAAACCAGATGCTGTTCTTTTTAGTGAGCAAAGATTTTAACCGAGAAACATTTGAGAAATCTGTGGCAACAAGTTCCCATTCGGTTCAACCCGAAGATGCTGAGGAGGATCAATTATTTCTAAACAAACTAGTTACAAATTGAAAACACAAAAAAAATGTAATAATAAGAGAGCTCAACAAAAAAAAAAATCAACTTTAAAACTGAAAAAACCTCAATATTTTCCTGACTATGTTCACAGGTTTCTTGGACACAAAGAGATCAGTCTATTCCTGCAGTGAAAATTTGGAAGCCTTTAAATATTCAAACGAGTGTGAAAAAAAAGTTATCTTTGGAACTGATGAAGTCCAACAGAGAGAGATAAATTGTGCAGAGCAGACAGTGGAGTGGGATGGGTTGGCCTGTCTGGATATTCTTAAGTGGGAGACAGAATAAACTGAGACGAGCTGAGCCAAACAGAGCAGAGGCGTAACAGTTATCTGACCCATCCTGAGCTCACAAACGTAGTCCATCACATTTGCAGTGGAGGAGAAAGGACCAAACAACAGCTGTCTGGCATGAGGCATAGCTTTGATGCAAAGGAGGGAGAAAGTGTGTTCAGGTTAATCATAGCTGAATGTTTTTTTCTTTTTTTGAGTCTGGCTTATTGTCTGTCGAGGAGACTCCCAACTGTCAGATTGTGAGGTGTTTGCAGAAATGAAATACTTTTGAATTTCTTTTTATTTTCAGAGTGTTATGGCTGAACTTCACTTGTGTATAAATAAATGCATTCAATTCTTTAAAAGAAGTGTTAGCTTAATGTGCTGCATTCAGAAGAAGTTGGAAAAGTCTTCTAAAGGAAAAGCATGGAGGTCAGGTTAGATTTGTCAGCTGTATTCTACCACCAGTTGACAGATTAAGTACTGAGAGCGGGGGGGGGGGGGGAGGGGGGGGGGGTTCAGCCTGCGACGCACCTTGGGGGGAGGAGCTAGTTGGCAGTGGTCCCCCTCCCATGGTTGCCGTATGGAATGCCCCCCCCTCTCGGTTTTATTTGCACCTTAGACATGTAGGGCCCTTGGTAGGGCTGCACTCTATGAGGAAAACTTGCGATATGAGTGATTAATATTGCGATAACGATATAATTTGCGGTATATAAAAAAATAGCAAAACAACCAAAAACATAATTTCCATTTCATTGCAGCGGTTTAAGAATTATACTCCGAATGACCCTCGTCGACATAGGAGGGGAACATCTAACATAAAAGGGCTCCATCTGATTGATCAACAACGTTAAAGAGTTTATCCGATTGGTCAAATGCATAAAGGGATTTATTTCATACGTTAAATTATTCAAGCTGCTATAAGATTGTTTTAGCACATTTAAGGCAACCATTTATTGCAATTTTTGCTGTCCTTTGCGATATGCATATTGCACAGCCTGATCTTGCGATAGCGATAAATTTGCGGTATATTGTGCAGGCCTAGTGGGGGGGGGGGGTGCTTGGACATGCCAGCAAGCAGCAGATGTCCTTTTAGCGCCCTACCCACCAATTTTAACTGCACTGTAGACATTTAGGGCCCCTTGGTGGGGAGGGTGATGGGACATCACTGTGAGTAATCAGGAGATGTCCCCTCAGTGCCTATACCCGCCAATTTTAACTGGTGCACACACCCTCTACTCCTCAAAATATACACTCCAACATAAACACACACACACGCCCTCACAAACACACACACATGTTGACATGTGAACGTTTTTGTAGCCAACAGGTATGTTTATAACATTTGAGTGTGTGTGTGGACAGGCCCCGCCCTTATGACTTGTATTACATCTGAACCTTATCGTAATGATTATAACCATCCAGAAACTTGTTGCTTTATGCTGCTTCATGGTTTACCCCCCCCCCCCCCCCCCCCCCCCCCTTCTATAATCAACCTCCTACCCCCCCTCTCTCTAACGTCCCTCTCTCTTCTTCCCTCCTTTCCTTTTCCGTCCGGTCCAACACATACGATTTTCAAATATGATTAAAATTAATAAAATTTGGCCTCGATTACAAAAGGGGTTTATTCAGACATACCTCTGGTTAATCTGAAGATTAATAACCCCTGTTGTTAAAGTACAATATGTCCAACACAAGAGGCCTTCAGCTCTCATCCGTTTGCCCAGGTGTTGGACAGGACAAGTAAAATAGATACATTAAAAAAAAAAAAATTAAAAAAATTATTGAGCAAGATTGCACATCAGACACAGTTATGATTGCAATTGTTTGAATTACTATGGTCCTCAAATAGGACAATTAACATTTTAACATTTGTGTGGTACGCCTGCATCTCACTTACTTTACCATTGCATGTTGTATAAATGTTCGCTACGACTTGCTACTCGTAGCATGCCCATAAAAATTAATGTGCATGAACATTCACGCTCTACAGGCTCAACAAACGGTCCATCACCTAACTATTTCGGGCGGCCCGCCCGAGTGCCCTGTACATTTTTTGTCCGCATAAAAGGAATTTGTGACTATGCCGTACAGTAGTGTGCATTTAAGTCTGTTGCTAGGGTTAAAAAACAAAAGTCGAAGATAACTATTTGAGTCTCGACTCCAACAACAATGGGCTGTTGAAAAAATCCAAAATGCAGTTGAACAACTACAGAAAATCTGGGCACAGATACTAAAGAAACAAAGCTTTTCTAGGACTGCCATCTCTGTAATCCAGTTTGAGGTAAATCAATATAGCTATGGTTGAATTAAAAGTCATTTGTGAAACAAAAGACTCTCTGAACGGAACAATAGCATTAATGCAAACCCTTTCTCTATTTTGCTAGAAGCCTGAGAAGAGCACTTCATCATCTCAAAGTGTGTGGCAGAACCACCACATGTGGTGGGAGGAACTGTTTGTGTGCGTACCCGCAACACTCGCTTTTACAAGGAATTGAAAGCACTGTTAAAGATAATTAAAGATAATGACTTTGCTGCAATGATGGTGCGTGTCATTCTTAACCAGATTCTGTAACTCAATATTATGAGTGTAAATTACGAGTGTGTGCATGTGTGTGTGCATGTGCATATATATGTGCAGCTGCAGCTCAACACTAGTTCAAAATTTAAAAAACAAAACAAATAAAATATAAAAAATGGTGGCAAACTGTTGCAGTGTTTGGATGGTGTTAGGTTTGGTTGCCTTTATAATTAAAGTCTTTAAATTGTACCTATGCATTTAGTACTACTGAGGCCACGAAAACCTGTTGAGCGTGACCTTATACAGCTACATGTCAGACCAGCAGACACCAATTTGGGTCATCATCATCATTACTTCAAGACTTTTGTCCAAATTTTTAAACAACTCTTTTTCAACACAATCAAATTTATCTTTTGATAATATTGACTAAATCATTTGTGCTATCATTTCCTTAAATTTGTACTTATATTGACACAGAATTAACCCAGTTTTGTGTATTTTTCTATTTTTCCCTTTTTCTGTTGAAAAAAGACATTGAAGCAGTTTTACGGGTTTTGCCTCTATAGGTGTTAGATTATATAATACTTTATATTCTTCATTATTTTTTTATTTTAAGGTCGTATTAATCAAATTATTAAATCATTTAATTGTTAGATGAATAAAGTTAATCAAAACTGTTATAGTTTAGACAAATACATGTACAGTACAGTAGATGTGTTGGTAAAAGTTAAGGTTTTTAATTCTAGCCTCTGAACAAATTTAACCTTTCAAGCTTTTAGCCTGTCATAGGTAGAGCTCTGGTTGTTTATTAAATATATCATGCAGAAATGTATTCTCATATCTTCATTTATATTTAATTCATTATTGTAGGTTTTGATTTCAAATCGTTTAGTGTTGTATGTCCATCACTGTACATGCATAACCTTGGTTTGATGCTTATTTTTGTGCAGAACCTTTGGGAAAACTTGTAACATTTT
Source organism: Oryzias latipes (assembly GCF_053564925.1). NCBI lineage: Eukaryota > Metazoa > Chordata > Actinopteri > Beloniformes > Adrianichthyidae > Oryzias > Oryzias latipes. Next base: position 11,616,203 of record NC_136256.1, on the reverse strand, counting down.
TCTCTTAAAATTACATTTGAGTTTATTCAAATAGTGATGACTCAGGAGCAAAACAAAAAAAATGCAGTTTGAAAAAGCTTATAGTAGTTGTTGTAGAAACAATAATCAGCAGGCCACAGGCTTCCTGCTCCGCTCCATTCTGATGTTAAAGTTAAAGTCCCACTATCTGTCACACACCTAGGTGTGTGACAGATAGTGGGAAATTTGTTCTCCGCATTTGACCCATCCCCTGGGGGAGCGGTGAGCTGCAGACACAGCCGCGCTCGGGCTTAACCCCCCCAATCCAACCCCTTAATGCTGAGAGTCAAGCAGGGAGGCATTGGGTTCCATTTTTAAAGTCTTAGGTTTGACTCGGCCTGGTTTAAACCCACGACCTACCAGTTACAGGGCAGACACTCCAACTACAGGGCCACTGAGGTGGTTGTAGGCTAGTAGGCCTCGTTCTGGCCACATGTAGGCCAATAGATCCATGTAAGTCTTTGTTTTCCTCGTCTGAGCTGGAATCTGGATCAAAACTGTACGGCTGGACAGCTTCGATAATGCTCGCCATTTTTTGTTGCACCGCTAATGTTAAGTTGTGGGTGTAAGGGGCTGTAAGCTAGTGGGAGGGCATGCAAACAGATGGAAAATCAGCACAAGCGGATCGAGGACTGAACCTTGCATTTAGTGTGTATTCAGACTGCAGTCAAGAGGTCTTTCCTGTTCCGGACTAAAGCTTGTAAACAAAACCATGTGACTAAAGATCTCTTCACTCATTGGTCAGAAATTATGAGGGCGGGGCAAAGCAAAGCAAATAGAGGCAGAAATTATGGAAGTCCATAGCTTTGCAGTCCTTGTCAGGATAGTTCACTTATTCAAACTTTATATTTCACTGACCAATTTTGAACATCTGTATTTATGTCAGGCTCAACACTTTTTACTTGCTGGTTTGGTGCAGTGGAGGCATGCTGCAAGGCGGTTACAGGCAAGAAGACAGCTAACGTTTGCATAGGAGTTTGCATGTTCTCCTGGTGCATATGTGTGTTTTCTCAGGGCACTGCAGCTTCCTTCCACAGTCCAAAAACATTCTTCCTTGGTAAATCTGTGACTCTTAACTTATCCATTGGGTATGAATGTGAGCGTGTGGTTGTCTGTCTCTGTGTGGCCCTGTGATGAGAATTCAGCAGGTTGAGAAATGGGAAGCAGCAAATGAAAGGTCTTCCTAAAAAATGTTATACTACAAAAAGGTTTGTGCAAGTTCTGCGAAATGCATGAGGGACTGTTGTGCTCTTTGTTCCTAGAAAAAAACTTTTGAAGTCTTCTCACTTATTTAATCCCTTCGTTTTTGCCAGCATTTAAACTATATTGCTACATTAAAATGAAGAAATGAAATTACACTGGCAGCTAGTTATTTTCCAGCTGCAACTACAAACAACTTTTTATTACAGCAAGAGCTTGACTAGAGAATGTGGTTTCATTCATTCAGAAACTATTCCGTTTATTTATTTATTTTACATTTTACTTGTCTTAATGTTTCTTTTACCAGCATTTTGAAATGCACTTGACAATTATCAATTGTGTCAATATCCAGGAAACTTTCCATCCATGCTAACACTGCTCAGTATTCTGTACAAACCTCATTCCTGTGCCAGGCACTTACAGCTCCAGGCCAGCCGCAAGCATTTGTGACTTCACCTGGAGATCAGTGACCTGCTGTCATGATTCACCTGCACACACAGCTCCATAGGATCATCAAGGGGGAAGCGGAGGAGATGGGCTGGAGGAGTCTTTACGTGTTTTATTTGGAAATCTGAGGCCTTGCCGGTAATTGCCCAAAATGACTGCGATCGTAATTGACCGTCTGGCTTTCTACTTTGCCGGCACAAATTTCCACAACGACGGGGGCTTCGGTGACTCTGTTAAAAGTCTGCATGCACTAACGCACACGCTCTTTTTCCATCAGAGACGGACATAACGGCTCCCCCTCCCTTTGTCCTTTAGCGATTTTGTGCCCAAGTCTTCTGGATGCGTGTGCGAAAGCCCCACGGAGGGGGGAGGAGGCGAGGCCGCCCTGGCGGCTGCAGCAGTGATGACAAGCTGGAAACGTTCCTCGATATGACACCCCAAACACACACTCCACAGAAGTGAGGAGTGACAAACAAAAGACAAAACTGGAGTGTGACGCTGAGCGAAGCTGAACATAATCTCTTTGTTTTTGTTGTTAAACTGTAAATTTGCAGTGGAACACTCTTCGTTTTGCTGGGCACAAGACAGGAGATTTGTCTGTGGTTTATTTTACAAATCTTGATTAGTGGCTCCATTCTAGTTGAGAAAAAGCAGCCTGGGGCATCTAAAGAGTAATTCCTTTCTACTTTAAAATTAAATTAAGGCAGCAGTGTTGAGCGCACCACCAGCATGCGCTTAAAGTAAATACAAATGTATTCATTTTTCCGTAGAGGTCATTTAAGGTCATTAAGTCTGGTTTAGAGTTTTTCTACTGATGACAGACATAAACAAAAGAACAGAAGCAAATTACTTGTCTTTTTTTTTTTTTTTTTGGAGGACCTGTTAGTGGAGAACACTTTCAGAGTTCTCCGCCACGAGGCTCGTACCTGGCTCATGGCCGGCCCCGGTGGCCAGTGCAGGCATGACTCTCGCCGACTGCTTCCTGGTTCCCTTCTGGCGGTGGAAAATGGCAGCGCTGCGTCAGAGGGGGTGAGCTCCTTAACAGAAATCCCCAGGAACTGGCAGAATCTGAGAATGGGCCTTATGCCATGGAGTCCTGCAAGAGAACAAGACTTTAGAGCCTACCTGTCAAGTAACAGCATGGCTATACATTGTGCATGTGTGTTATGACAGACGTATCCGTAGCTATGGATTCAAAATCTAACATCGTAGAAAATGCTTCTTTTTTTTTTTGGTCAAAGAGCCAAGGAATGTGAAAAACACATTTTCTGTCAATTTTTCACAAAACATCTACAAACACTTTTCTTTGCTTTAATTTATTTTCAGCATGTATAAAGCATAAAGTAACAAACAAGCAAATGCGAAAGAAACGCACAGTCCATTCATGTACACACACATCTAGATACACCTATACACATATATACACAAAAAAACAGCTTGACAACTGATTGGGAGAAACAAAACTATTTATTTCCACCCCTTACACATTGTATAAGTTAATATTCTATATTGCTGGTGGCTTCTTCATCTATGAAACTAATGGATTTGACATCACTACCATCCTCCAATGTCTGCTACTCATCCACAACAACAACAATTATAATACTAACAGTTAATACATTACAAAAACATATTCAAACCATACGTACAATATCACAAATGCCAATGGTCTTCCTAATGGATAAACTATTCTTACCCATATCCCATAATGCATGTCTCTGCATTGTCACAGCTGAGTCCCAACACCATTTCAGAGTCTTTTGACCATTTGCTGTTTAAAGTTGCTACATCTCCTCAGATAACAAGAACCCCCCTTTTTGTGAAAAAGGTTTTTGGATATTGCATGGCAATGCGTTTTTACTGATGTTGTATTTTGTACAATAATCTACTAAAAAATATATATATACTTTAGATTTATGAAATAATGGATTAGTGTGTTAAAAAAAACTACTTTGTGTTTGTTTCTTATTGCACATTTTATTGTAGTTGCAATTGTAGGTCTTAAGTTATGGAAAAACAATATTTTAACAACTATAACCATCAGTGAGAAATTTAGGAAGTCCCGGATAACAAAAACAGAAAAACACACAAACGTTATCAGATCCCTGAAATGGACCTAGAATTCATGCACAAAAAAGCACTAATCTAATCTAAGCAGAACCCCCCATGCATTTCATTTCATACTAACAAAAAACAAAACTAATAAAAGCAAGCAAGTTCCGATGTGCTTCAAAGTAACCTGGAAGGCCACGTCTGCCATCGCTGTCTTTGAGTTTGGTTTGTTCTATGAACTTGTGCAGGCCTCAGCTGGAAAGAGGAATGGAAAACAATTGGGTTCTATTGTGAGGAGTGGTTTTTGTCATTTCACTAGAATAATTTGTCTCACACAGCCAGGGTGGTGCTTTTTAAGTGTCTTTACTGAACCAGAACCACTTAACCAAGAGAAAAACGGTGAAAAACACCTGTATCCGTTCCACTCATCCACTGGGTGAACCCATGGTTGGAAAATGTCTACAACAGGATTAAAAAACCTGACTTCTTGTCAAGTATGTGGACCTGTGAAAACTCTTTACAAATGTATTTCTCTGTAAGAAATTTCCCAATCAGCCCCCACAGCGACCTCTGGACAGAAGTTTCCTGGGTCTTTGCCCAGAATGTGTACAAACACATGCAGAGATTTAATCCCAGGCAACATAGCAGCCCGAAAGCCAGAATGATACCACGCCTGTCAGACATGCTGCGATATGAAATCACCTCAGAACGGAGCAGACCCCAGGTGGGGCCTTTTGGAAAAGGTACCTCATCAGTAAGGTTCAGCAGATGCTGGAAATGCAAATAGCTGAGGGCAAATCAGAACAGAAATATTTTTTCCTCTGGATTGAGATGTCCAAAGTATGGTGCATCCATCAAACAGCACTTAAATGAGAATCGATTTTCCAAGGAAAGATCTGGGGGACGGATTCAGATCCCACTCTGTGTGCCAGCATTGATTAGTAGGACCGGAATTCTCAGCCTGGCTGTAACGTGCAAATGCAAAACCCGATCACAACAAAGATAACGTTTCGTACATGTCAACGAGAAAGGTTAAGAGGTCCAACAGAAAGGGGCAGTGGCGCCTCAAGCCACGACCGCAAAATCTCTCCAACAGGCCGATTTGAACAAGGGACTAGACCTAACAACCGCTGAGTTCACGCCAAGAGTACTGACCCATGTTAAATCAGTTCAGTGTTTCACTGAGCGGGCTCTGCACGGTTTTGTCATAAACTTTGTGATTGGAAAGACAGACATAAGGAAAGACAAGGGACAGAGGGCATGGACGGTCGTGAGGTATGCTACGCTGTAATATCACCAGATCTTCTAAAAGGGAATGACCACAATCTTAGGAAGCATACGGTTTTCCTTGTGGGGAACTTTCTAAAGGCGAAGGGGCATGTTGCTGTGCCAGGAACACCTGGGACTTTTAACAAGGCCCAAACAGCTCATAAGAGACAGACTTTAAGAAAGATTTTGACAATGCTCTGAGCCTGCCTGGACAAATCACACAATATCAGATGGTCATTGGGGAAGTAAAGCAACACTTTTCATGTGGTTTATGGATAAAATGTGCTGGACTTCCCTGATGTTTTCCACACGCTGCCTCTCTTAAAGCCGATAACATATTATCTTGCTGCCACCAAGTGGTTAGAAATGAATACTTCAGGGTCTGATGGCTCCTGAAACAGCAGATCAAACTATGTAAGGCCCTTTTTTTGGGGTGGGCAAATAAGAGAATGTGGGAAAGTACCAATATACAGCCGAATGAGAGGATTCTAGGGATGCAAGGATTCACTTTCTCCACCATTCAGTTTAATGATGTAACATACTGTTTTCAACTGAGAATCGCGACATGCCTTGTAGACTCATTCTATCTCAGCTGTTTAAAAGACACAAAGGCTACCGGAGTTCAAGAGTTGGAAAACAAATCCTTCCAAGAGCCAATCAACTGTTTAAATGTCTGCACAGATTTTCCAATTATACACTGGACTCCAAAAGAATCAGCGACCCAAACCGTTCGGCCAAAAAGCAACTAGATCCTCATCAGGGAAAGACGAGAAGAGATAAACATATCGTGCTGTAATGCATTCACAACGTTCCCTGAATGGTTTACCATTCCTGTTATCTCCGTCTGGAGCTGGACACGGCAGAGGTCTACTTTCAGCACCGCCTCAGCCTCCACAGACTCTTCCAGCAGCAAGTGACAGGAAGGTCAGTTACTGGCACGGGACTTTTACTGGGCCACCATGAATGACACTGATTGTTTCAATCGTACAGCTGACACACGTCCAGAACTGCTTCATCGCACCTGCTCTGGTTACAACTAAGAAGGCCAATTTAATACAAAACTATCCACCAGCTCCAGAGTCTGCTGATCAGCTTCAGCCTCACTGTTGGTCCCACCAGACCTCTGGATCACTATAGTGTATTCAGCTTATGTCACACCTCCTCTTAAAGTCCCACTCCAATCCTCTTTTGATCAATTGTAAAAGCATTCCCAGTGCTCTATTAATTATGATCATGTAGTTTTAGCCAAAATGAGAAAAAAATAACCTGTGCTGTTTTCTGGAATATAGTTTCTGCAGAGCAGCAGTCGCTCATCAGAGGTTCACCTCTAAGATTTGGTCAGGATTGTAGGTTCGGAGTAAACCTGCGCTCATTACCCATCATCCCATTGTTTGCTCTCTCTCCCGCTAGCTTTCAACCCCAACCTAGCAGTGCAACAAAATAATGGCAAGCAGGTTTGAGCCAGATGCCAGCTCAAACAAGGAAAATTACGACATTAATTGGTCTCTGCGTCTGCAGGGAGATGCATCAGAATGGAGTGCAGGAAGGGAGATTGTGGCCTGCAGATTGTAGCTTGTACATAACAACTATAAGCTTTTCTGGGAACAAAGAAATACTCAGAAATGTCGTTTTAATGTACTTAATATTTGTCCTCCATCGTGAGAAAAAACTTTCAAGAACATGTTAAAAACACCAAAAACACAGGAGTGGCTCTTTAAATCTGTGATAGAGGCTGATATTGTGATGCCAGAAAATAAAGATGCAGTACTTTGCCTTTAAATTTGACTTTTTTTTTTTGAATATCTGTAAAATTGCTGAGAAAGGGTGATGATTTGATTAAAGTAGAAACCCCAGCAGCATGAATAATGATATTTTCAGTCTAGCAGCGAGACAAGGATCGACATTAGACGGCATGAACTGATCTAAAACATCTGGAACGACAGAAAAGCTAAAGTCCCAGTAAGACGATCGCACATCTTGGTATTTTTGAGATATGAGGAAAGCTTGTGGCACCTGTTAGTATTTTGAAATAAAATGTTTTGAAGCATGAAATAAAACACAATTCTATTCATTTTTGGATGTGCTCTCATAGAGGCCAGCAACACCACCAGACCGCGCAGAACCGGACAAACACGGTTTTAATGATCTTTAGAGAGAAGCAGAGTGCATCTGAGACAGTGGAGATGAGTGATTCACTGTCGCAAGGGTTTACAGGGAATAACAAAGTGGTTCCTTTCGTGGAAAACTGAGGTTGATTCACTCAAAGCATCACCAGCTTTGGCCGTTGGTACAAGGCAGCTGTGAAGACAGATTGGATGTAGAATCCATTTGTATTTCAGCTACTCTACATCATATTGGCTTGTAGCAACCGCAGAGTGCAAAGTCAGACAGACACAAGCGGATAAAGTTACTGCCGCGTGCTCACGACCATGCGTGATATAATCATAAGAGTGTAATTGCAGCGCTTCCAGCTGGGGTATGGGCGAACATTTATTTACACACCCGGTCACACGACGGGACTGCATTTCAATGGCCTGTGCATAATTGCAGAATATTAAACGGTGGTCGCGGAGAGTGACTTTTTGAGAAGGAAAACCCTGTTTCAAGAAAAACAAAGAGAAGAATGTCTAAATCCTCCTCACAAGCAGTGCAGAGGCGGCTCTTTGCCTTTTCGGCTTCTTCTGTGGAAAAAACACATTGTTGACTAATGTCTTTCTCCTGGCTGGCTGAAGTGCTGCCAGAATGTCACCACATCAGTTCTTATTAGGTTTAAGGCGTGTGATGTTGGCAGGACGGGGCTGTGTTTTCTGGACTGCATCGTGCATCGTCTCGTTTAATAGCTGTTAGCTTTACAAGGAATTGGGGCTGCTTAAATTAAGACTCAGTGGTACCTGGCATCCCTAATGTTACTGGAATTACCGACTGCTGAGGAGGAGCAGGCCCAGTCACAAGCAGCAAGAGGACACGACAACTTTGGGACATTTAATAATTAGTATTTTTGCAAAAAAATAACTGAAGACACTTCAGTTCACTTTTTTGTCCATATTTGCAATTGCGCAGGTGAAGAAATTGGATAAAAAATTTGTGCAAAAAGGTGAATCATAGACAACAGCTCTATCCAGTATGAGGACAACAGAGAAGTGGAAACTTCCAAACTGCTCATGTCGTTCTATGTTTAGGTTACTTCAACCTTTTGCAGGAAGTCGTGATGAGCTTAAAGACTCACTTAAATGAAAATCCTGTCTTTGGTATTTTTAACATGGTCTTGTGGCATGTTTCTGAAGATAGAGGACATATAAAGAAAGTTTATATTAAAATTGCATTTCTTTATTCTGATTGTTGGGAACCAGGAGACCAAAACATTTAAGTTGGAATAATCTTTTAGCAGTGAGGTAGGTGCTACAATCAACGGGCCACAAACTCCCTGCTCTGTCTTTGTATTGGTATTTGGCGCAAAACTGCACAGCTGGACAACTCCTATATTTGTTGAACTGCTGATGTTAGGTTGGAGTTGTGAGGGGCTAGTGGTAGAGAGTGTAAACAGATGGATGATGGGAAATGGGGGCGGACTTACTCCACGCCAACAGTTCCGCCATAAATCTGAGGCAACTTTCTAATGAACTTCTGCTGATCTGTAGAAACTATGTCTTAAAAAACAACAACACAGGTTTATTGATTATGCCTAAAACAGCATAACCATTATGAAAAGACCACTGGGAACGCTTTGAAAATAAATAAAAGATGGTCGGAGTGTGACTTTAAAAGACAGAACAGTCCGTCTATATAACAAAAGAGATCAATCTGATTTATAAGAAAGATGGTAATGCTTTCACTTGCGATTTACAGTCCAGGTCAGTGTAGGAGGAGTCCAAGACAAATTAGCCCTTGTGCTATCCTATGGGGTCCAGATGACCCCACCCTTACATTGACGTGTTCTCCCTACCACGACAAAGGTGGATAAAGGTGGAAAGATTTCGTGTAATCCATGGACACCAGCGAAGATCACAAATAATTGAAGAAAAAAGGTTCAGAGCACTGTCTAGTGGGTCTAGATGACCCAACTCCCAACGTTAAAGTGGCTAGGATAGCACAAGGGTTAGTGTAAGATCAGTTTGTTGAACAATGCCGAAAAGAAAGTTTTACAGATACTGGGTGAGCTTCGTCCTAAAATACCAGAGCTATTCTGAACAAAAAGTATGATAACTATTAAGAAACAGAAGTCATATTTCTGTGCAGCACAGAAGATAAAAAGATCTGATAGCACAGTATGTCACAGAGCAGTAACAAGAGTTGATGAAATCTGCACGAGCGCTCAGTAGACAAAGATCAAAAGCGACACGAGGACTTACCAAATAACTTTCTTCCGGCTCCAGACACTCCACACAGAAAACAAGTCCTCTCACTCAGGAAAATAACGACCTGCCAGGCTCACCTGAACAGACCTGAAACTCAAGTTTCTTTGTGACTCACAGAGCTCCACCCTCTGTTTTTTTTTTTTTTTTCCTCAAATACATCTCAAATATAAACAGCTGATTAGCCTAAAAGCTGACTTTTAATAAAATGTACTCACTTTATTTTTATAAGACAAGTTTATGAACAGCAATCCCTTGAAAGGTTTTTAACCGACATGTTTCCTTTGACACCCTACAGCGAGAAGCCGTTTCTGTTTCAGCCGAACAGGTCAAACATGCAGCGGGTGAGGCTTTTTTCAGTCATCATGGAGGAAACCTTAAACAGCAACCTTCAATCTTCCATGATCCTGTAGCCTTCAATTTGAATGTTTCACATAAAGCTAAAAGAAAATCATATCTATTAATTTACTGGTTCTTAGGCAGTGCCTGTGCTACAGTTTGCATTTTTTCTCAGAATGAAGTATGGTCAAATAAATCATAGAGACTAAATTAGTCAAGTCAAGTCAACTTTATTTATAAAGCACTTTTAAAACATCAGAAGCTGACCAAAGTGCTTAACAACGCAGGATAAAAACAAAACAATAAACTAAAACGAACAGCATAAAATCAATAAATTAAATAAAAATAAGTAAAAACCAATAAAAAGAAATAAAAACCAATAAAAACATCAACTCACACTGAGTTAACCCTCCGGTCGTGTTCGCATTCAGCCCCCTACTTTAGTGTTCCCGGTCAAAATTGACCGGTCTGTTTTAACTGGTCTTAAATTAGCACACAAAAAAAATTTCACCACCAATTTTTTTATTAAACATTCTTTAGTTGAGAACAACATTTAAAAGTAGTGTCTAACGACAATTTGTAGATGTAAACATTAAATAACATCAGTGAAAATACAATTGGGCACTGAAAATGAACTACAAAATGAACATATAATACAAAAAATAAATGGAAAACCAAACACCAAACTCAACAGGGTGTGTGTGGGTATGTGTGTGTGTGTGTGTGTGTGTTTGTGTGTGTATTCATGCACATGAGTGGCATGTGACACTCAGGTCAGAGTGGGCCTTGCAAACATAAGCATTACATTTGCAGCATGTCAGGCTCGTTTTGATGTCTCTAGGGGCACAGAGGCCACAACGCTTCCTTTTCTGGCAACACTCCAGCTAAAATCAACAGACCTATGTAGGCTTGGAGGTCTACCAGGTCGATTTCTCTCCAGGTGTCCCCAAACACACGCTTCCCCTCCAGATTTGTCATCTCAAGTATAATTCCCTCAATGGACTCTGGTAAAAAGAGTTGGAAGCTGGACTTGATGTCATCCACACGAGATGCTGCATAACGCGTTGGTCCTGGTGTCATCTTTATGATGTTTTCCACTCTCGCTCTACCTCCTCGGTCCTGGGGGGATGATGACCAGAGCAAGTGTCCACTTTTGGACTGAAATGTTTCCTCAGGTGCCTGTTCTTCAGGTGCCTTTCCCTCTCCATCTGTTGACTGGTCAGTCTCCTCAGAGTCTGGTTCAAAATCTGTGATGTCTTCCAATTCCGAGACATCCTCCTCTATCTCTGGTTCAATTTCAGTGCCCTCTTCATCATGCCCAAGAACCTGGACCAGAACCTCTTCCACAGAAAAACGCTTCAGTCGTCTACTCATTGTGCTCAGAGTAAAAGGAATGCAAGGCAAACATCGAGCTATATATAGTATGGGGTTGTGTAAAAATGATACATTGATTAGTCTGGAAGGTGTGGTTCACGTGTGATAGGTACAGAAGCGTGGGAAAGAAATGGGTTCACATAAAAGACACCTGTCTAGTCTGTGTAAACATATGATACATTGATTAGTCTGGAAGGTGTGGTTCACGTGTGATAGGTACAGAAGCGTGGGAAAGAAATGGGTTCAAAAGACACCTGTCTAGTCTGTGTAAACATATGATACATTGTATCATTAGGAAGTTGGTTCACGTGAGAGGATCGGCACATAAGCAGAAAGACATGTGTACCCACAAAAGAAATTGTGTGTGTGTGTGTGTGTGTGTGGGGGGGGGGTGGGTGTGTGTGTGTGTGTGTGAGAGTGTGTGTGTGTGTGTGTGTGTGAGAGAGTGTGTGAGTGAGCTGGGGCAGTGTGTATGGGGATGTTTTCTGTATGTTGAATGAATTTACTCTGGATACCCATTCATTTCCTATGACGGTCACTTTTGACCGGGAACACCACAGGTGTAACAAGGTTGATTAAAACACTCAAAATTGAATGAAATAGGTGATCATCACTTTTATATGTTCAAGTACACAGTGTGAAGGATATCATAAGGTCTTGAGGTAATCAGATGTAAAACATAATATTTATGAGTATTATAAGTTGTAAAACGGTCAGATTTGACCCGAACACGACAGGAGGGTTTTAAAACCCAGGGGAGAAAAGGTGAGTTTATATTTTATATTGTAGAGCTCTTGGTGACTGCTTTGACTTTTCCTGGTCCTCAATAGACCTATTGTGCATTGTTATGCAGTGACAACAGCTCTCCACTAGATGGTGCACCATGCTCATAAAATATATGCAGCATTTTGTCCAAAAAAATCCTGTTTTACTTTTTCTCTTCAAAGGTCAACAGAATAATTTTGTTTTCAGAAAAAATTTTTTTTTAAAATAAGATCTTAAAATTTCTTCAATTCCATTGTAACTTTTCTCTGAAACACAAAAAAAGTTATTACTTTGAGTAGGTTTGAGCTGTGTTTATATCCAGCATTGACTGACAAGCAGGTGCGTTCTAAATGTTTGTACAAAATACAGTGGTGGACAAAATTGTTGGTTCCCCTCAGTTAAAGAAAGAAAGTCCACAATGCTCACTGAAATGACTTGAAACGTTCAAAAGTAACAATAAATCAAAAAAATTGAAAATTAAATAATCAAAATCAGTCATTATTTTTGAGTTGTTGATTAACAAAATTATAAACTAACAAACTAATGAATTAGGGCTGGACAAAAATATTTTGTTGCACAACCTTTTGAGGCAATCACTGCAATTAAACGGTTTCTGTTTTTGTCAATGAGCCTTCTGCACCTGTCCACAGGTATGTTGGCCCACTCCTCATGAGCAAACTGCTCCAGTTGTCTCAGGTTTGACGGGTGTCTTCTCCCAATGGCATGTTTCAGCTCCTTCAACAGATGTTCAATGGGATTCAGATCTGGGCTCATAGAAGGCCACTTCAGAATAGTCCAACGCTTTTCTCTCAGCCATTCTTGGGGTTTTTTGGCTGTGTGTTTTGGACCGTTGTCCTGTTGGAAGACCCATGACCTGTGACTGAGACCAAGCTTACTGACACTAGGCAGCACATTTCTATCCAGAATGCCTTGATAATCTGGAGATTTCATTTTACCTTGTACAACTTCAAGACACCCTGTGCAGATGCAGCAAAGCAGCCCCTAAACAGAACTGAGCCTCCTCCATGCTTCACAGTAGGGACGGTGTTCTTTTGGTTGTATGCTTCGTTTTGAGTCTACGACCATAGAGCTGATGTGCCTTACCTAAAAGCTCCAGTTTTGTCTCATCTGTCCAAAGGACATTTTCCCAGAAGCTTTGTGTCTTGTCAACATGCATTTTTGCAAATTCTAGTCTCGCTCTTTTATGATTTCCTTTCAACAGTGGTGTCCTCCTTTGTCGTCTCCCATGAGGTCCACTCTGGCTCAAACAACGACGAATGGTGCGATCTGACACTGATGTACCTTCAACTAGTAGATCACCTTTAATGTCTTTGGAGGTTGTTCTGGGCTCTTTGGATACAGTTCCAACTATTCGTCTCCTCAATTTGTCATCAATCTTCCTCTTCCGGCCACGTCCAGGGAGGTTGGCTACTGTCCCGTGGGTCTTAAACTTCTGAATAATATGTGCCACTGTCGTCACAGGAACTTCAAGCTGCTTAGAGATGGTTTTATAGCCTTTACCTTTACCATGTTTGTCTATAATTTTGTTTCTAATGTCCTGGGACAATTCTCTCCTTTGCTTTCTGTTGTCCATGTTCAGTGTGGTACACACCTTCTCACCAAACAGCAACGTGACTATTTGTCTCCCTTTAAATAGGCAGACTGACTGATAATGGGTTTGAAAACAGCTGTGATGTCAATTAAAGGACATACCTGAGTTCATCTTGACCCCCTGGGTAATTACTTCTCAGTCTTTTATGGAGGCACCATCATTTTTGTCCAGCTCTATTTCATTAGTTTATTTTTTTTAAATAATTCTGTTAATCAACAAAACTAATGGCTGATTTTGATTATTTAATTTTCAATACATTTTAATTTATTGTTATTTTTGAACGTTTCAAGTCATTTCAGTGAGCATTGTGGACTTTCTTTCTTTAACTGAGGGGTACCAACAATTTTGTCCACCACTGTAAGAAGAATGTGTGTATTTGTTCCAAACAGACTATATACGTTTGTTTGTTTTCTATGGTTCAATGGTTGACTTTAACTTCAGTAGAAGCAATTTTTTAAACCACAAACCATATCCAGTTAGGATTCTTAAACTATGATATTGAGCATCTTCGTTGTATCTTCCTCCTCTGTGGTCATTTTTGGGGATTTATGGCGCATGCTTCAATTGTCCCTTCCTGGTTGTAACACCTCTCGCTGGTCTTTGTCCCCGGTCCATTCCTCCGCTCTGGTTCCCATGCAGACACAGCAGGTCTTTGTCTATCTGACCCATTAACAAGCAGAGGAGTCACAGCCACTGTCAGTCGCTGCTGACACATTCCTTTGTCTCTTTCTTACGCACACTTGTGTGAGTACAAGGCCAAACACAGGCTTTGGACCGACAGCGCTGATCCCAAGCATAAACTCTGAGAAATAATTATCTTTTAATGTGGACAGACAGACTCTTGTGTTGTTGTACTTTTTTGTTTCTAAAAGTCATGCAGAAGCTAAAACTCAACAAACCGAATGCAACATATTCCTTTCATAAGCAGTCCACGCGCCAACTCTACAGATTGCACTGATATTAATTAGAAAATGATGGATTTTCAGAACAGCAATTCACGTGTCAGACAATAACCTCCGAGGGGCACAGAGAGGGAACAGACAGACATAAGCCTCTCTAATCTGGAAGTCTGCCTAAATGCCATTGTTGCTCTGTAACCCACATCCTCAGCAGATAATGCTGGACTGAATTACTCTACCTGGAGTGCATTGACAGCGTCAGGAGGCAGCTGCTTTGACAGACGGCTGTATGAGACAGAGCACATTAAGAAAGCAGCGGGGAAACCAGTAGGGAGGCTGAAATCGTCTCTGCACCGAACTGCCAACCTATACAGAAGTTAACACCTGCAGGGTCACTGTGTTTGCAGCATGAGTCAGCAACGGGAAGTGAGCAGATCAGCAAATGGATAAATGAGTCAACGTAAAAAAGAGCAAGTGAACAATGAAAGAGGAAAACAATGTAAAAAATATTGAAGAAGCAGAGAGAATCAATTTTAGACTTGAGGAACAAGTCAAACTGAGGCTGAAATCTCAACATGACCTACTGTATTAATCAATCAAATCTTTATTTATAAAGCATTTGTCACAAGATTAAAAAAAGGACAAAGTGCCTAACACTTCACAAGTCATCTCAACCTCTTCTTTGGGGCAGGGTAACTGTCAAAAAGCGACATACGCATGAAATCAAAGTTGAGCGTAAAAAATTAATACATTATGCACAACTTTGCAAGAAAAATATGAATACATTTGGTTTCATGTTTGACATGTCTGTTTTGATTTCGATTTGTTTTCTTTGAATTGGAAATTTCCCCCGTTAACTAAATTGTACCTGTGAAAAAAAGTGAAATTGTTCATGCCCATTCTTTTCTATGGACATGCTGTGAGCAACAGTTTGTAGCACTGACACTGAAGCTACGTTCAGCAACGCACATTGGAGGCTTCAAAGGCCTTTCAAGCTTTTTTCCACAGGTACATTTCATTGCATCACTGCATTCTGGCGATTCTACCCTACTGCAGTGCACAGACATCTCCTTTTCTCTATCATACCATCATGTTGGTGCTCATCTGCTGTACTGCCGCTTTTCTGCCTTGTCGCCGCTTTTTAAACTTGACAATCCAGCCAAATCAAAACATTTTTTGAGGCTAAGGTTAAGGATGAAAACCCTTAATGTTTGCCTCTGCCTGTAGGCTAAAAGCAATCATTTCTGACAGTTACCCAACAACTCCAGCTATTGGTTGCTGAAAAACCCCAGTAATTGTGATGAAAGTCAAAAGAATGACAACACTGCAACCAGCTGGTGGAAAGCCATCATTCTGCTGAAAAAAACTCAACTTCAGGGCATTACGCAGATGTTCTGCAGTTCATCTCCTGCCAAATAGGACTTTCATTTGACAGAGGGACAGTTTTGGGAGTGATGACAAAAAAACGAAAAAGCACCATTTTACAGTTTATGGAAGTAAGAATGGACACAAAAACACATGGAAAATATTTCATTCAACTGCTTGTATCACAAGACTCTCTGGTTGTCAAAACTTGTGACAACATTGGATCATTGCCCGTTTGGTAAAATAGGTCTGCTTCTCAAAACAAACACGGGTATAAATAAGGCAAAAGTCAGGAAAAAAAATGTTGACATAGAAACTGTCTTAAAACACTCCCACCGTCATTGCTAGCAGATGAAGTGCTGTTAGATACGATTGCTCTTTGAGGTGAACCTTCTTTTAATACAGGAGCAATGCTGCTACTGTACATACACTGGTTTTGCATGCTAGTCCTGTCATAAAAAACATAAAAGCCATTTATTTTAGGTGGGGAATAGCACTCTTCCTTCTTTCCACTCTATCTGATTACAGACTCCCTCTGGGAATGATGACACCACTCCCAGAGGAGCCGGACCTGACCCTGGCAGCTGAGCCCCACATTACACCTAATGGCACTCAAACATTATTAAACCCATTGCTTAGACCAGTGGCTTTATTTCTCAGTTGCTTTATTTCTTTATATGCGGAAATAGGAAATCATAATGACTTCAAAATATTCAGGTTCTGTGGCTGTAACACAAGCCCCAATCACCACACTTCTACACATTTGTCGTTTTAGACAACAGGCTTTGGTGTTTGGACATTTATGCTGTTCAGGGATTTACCAAAGGTACATTATGGCTAAACAACAAGAGCTAGCGCTGGCTTTCTTTAGAGCACCGTGCTTCATTCACAAACCAGCTTTACAACAAAACAAAAAGGACAAAAAGGAAGTAAAAGAATTGGTAGTAAGTAATTGATGGTAAGAAGAAAAGATCATGAATACAATGAGGCTTCAGGATTAGTCTTCTACAAACCGACCCTTTCAGGCTGCAGGATTTCCAGAGCCTTTTATTTTAATCTTTATTAATGAAATACTTTAAAATTTCTAAGCCTTTATGAATACTTTTAATATTATTTAACATAAAATTTGCTTTTGCTAAATGAAAAGATGTTTTATTATTAACCTGAGGCAGTGAGTGGGTGCCTAATTTTTTTAAAGGGCTGTCAAGGACATTTTGTATAATGGCTTGAAACATGAAACTCATTGCTGTGAGAGGTTTTATTTTATATCATAAAAGGAGAACATGACTGAACTTTGGCTCGGCTCACTGGTAGGTGTTATTAACATGTTTGGCAAAGACGGAACCCTGTTGTTGCAGACAGACAGCGTTGGACTGAATATCTTTGAAGCAGGTTACTACTTTCCACAACATTAAAATGCCTAAATCATTTTTAGCAGTTCTTCAAAAACCTATTTTGTGTAAAATTGAAAGTAAAAAATTTAATAAAAAAATAAAAATAAAAAAAATCACAAAACGACATTTTGCCCTTTTTGAACATACCGGTGAGTGTTACTGCAGCGAGACTGTAGTGTTAGTGTATTATTAAAAACCATGTGCTTCCAGAATGAACATTTCTGAAGCTTTGGCTCATGATACTGAATCTGAAATTCTGCATCCTGGAAGACACAAACATGTCAGAACAACAAGAACTCTGTTTGGTTCCTATGGGTTTTTTTTATTTTTTATTTAATTAATTGGTTTCATTCTCCGAGGCCAAACTGGATATGAAAGGAGAGATGAGGTTTCCTCACATGTCTATACAAGTTCTGCATGACGGATGAAAGAAGTCTTTTAATTTAAAAAATATCTGAGGATAAGTATGAACCAAATCCAATGAAACAGTTTCAGAAACAAGAGAATCTCTAATATCCTACAATCACCATATACTCCTTTAACCCTTTACCACCAGAGCTTTAGCCTAGTTTTGCCTATATTTCAACTACCGTTACTCTTCAACTGTTTACGCAAATTAACATAACTCTAGCAAAGAAAAGCAGCCTTTTGCTAATTTGGAACACTTAACAGCAGTGAATGTTTATGAAATCAATGTCAATCAGAGGATTCTGTTGTGGAGAAAAGTGCCTTTGCATTGTTATGCTACATTAAAAGTGTGTTGCGTATTGTTGCAATGCCGATCTGAAAAGCTGCTTTTCTCCGTGCCGGAATCAGCCGATTCACGTTGATCGTGTGAACATGTGGAGGGTTCCGGTGTGTCAAAAGACCATGTGTTATTAAGGCGTTGCGAGGGACATCTCTGGTGTTCGAGGGTTTAAATCAGACTATCAGGCAAAAAAATGGGCCAGAAGAACAAAATATTTAGAAATGCAAATTGGACACTACTTTTATTTGGAATAACACATGACAGACATTTGATTACCTTATTGCAGTTCTTTTAAATGATCCCCAAGTTTAAACTGTCTACTGTCCTCTAGTGTAGAAGTGGGGCCAAAGCATTAAAGCTACATTGTTTAAAAAGTTTCAGAACCACAGATATAATCCAACAAAACTATGCCTGGAGCCATTTGCTCAAGGGCACTTGTCAGTGTGGCTAGAGGAGCAGAGAATCAAACCACTTTTTCTTAAGCTACGTCGGCAACGGGCGGTCAAGCAACCGCTTCCAATGAAAAGTCGCTGTGAATGTGCGCAAGTGTGCGTTTCAAGCTTCTGTGTTCAAAACTCTTGAACATCTAAACCTAGAATTTCTATTCAAATTGAATCAATTCTGGAAATTATTGCCATTAAAATATTTCACTAAAACTGGGGAAGAATGTCTCCACCAGCCGAGGATCTCCACAGGGCTGTGTACTTTCTCCTCTGCTCTTCTCTCTGTACACTTACTGCTGCACCTCCAGCCATGACTCTGTTAAACTGATCAAGTTTGCGGATGACACCACCCTCATTGGGCTCATCTCTAACGAAGAGGACTCTGCCTACAGGAGGGAGGTGGACCAGCTGGGGTCGTGGTGCAGCATCATCATCCTGGAGCTTAACGCTCAGAAGAAAATCGCAGAAATGATCATGCACAAACTGTCACAGCCTCCTCACCCCCTCTCGTCCTGTCAGACTCTCCCATCACCATAGTGGACTCTTTCTGTTTCCTCTGCACCACTATCACACAGGACCTTTAGTGGGAGCCGTCCATCAGCTCCCTGCTCAAAAAGTGTCTGCTGCAGTTGAGGAAAGCCAAGCTGCAAGCCCAGGTGATCATAGAATCCATCCTCACCTCCTCCATCACAGTGTGGTACGCTGAAGCCACAACCAGGAACACACATAGACTCCAGGGTATAGTGCACTCAGCTGAGAAATAATTGGCTTTAGTCTTCCATCTCTCCAGGACCTATATGTCTCCAGAACCCGGGGGCGTGCAGGTCGGATAGAAGCCGACCCTTCTCACAACTCCCTTCGGGCAGGAGGCTACGGTCCATCCGGACCAGAACCTAGCAACACAAGAACTGTTTCTGTCCCTCTGCCGTTAGACTCACAAATACTTTTTAAATCTTCCCCCATAAAACATGTCAACTTATCAGTCCAGTTTTCCACTACCTGCACCTTGTTTCATTCTCTGCTGAACTATTGTCTTTATTTTTATTGTTCTGATCACTGTGTCTTTGTCTTTTGGCTCATTAATGTTTATTTTATTATTTTTAGTTCATTATTATTCTGAAGTGTTGTATGTGGCAAATTGGCACCACAGCTAATTCCTAGTCTGTGAAACTGTTTTGTTCACAATCACTGAAAACAGCAATAAAAATCCCTCTGACTCTAAATTCCAATTGGCAAATGAATTCATCACCAGACATGATATCACATGTAGTTTACTTGCATTGGTGCTTTGTAAATGGAGTAAATGGACCACAGAAATTCAGCTCTCAAAGGTGGAATGGGCTCTCAGGATGCTTCCCTTCTCATCCCCTCCTTTAACGCCAGCAATTAAAACATTCCTCCATGCTACTCAGCTGTGGATCAATGGACGTGTTAGTCCACTGAATAAAAACATGGGTGTGAGTGTAGCCTCTTTTTAGCTGCTGGAAAGAAGAAGAAAAAAAAGAGTAGGCGCTAAGTAGGTGGGAGTTTAAAAAAAGCCTCCATTGAGAATCAAAGAATGGTGTCACACACTAAATGAGACACACCTCTTAAATAATACAAGTCTGTAGGAGACAAAGCTCCATCAATGCAGTCCATTCATAAAGGAACTGAGCCACACAACAAACAAGCGAGTACAAATGCCGGTGCTTTACTTTCCGCTCACTGTTCCTGTTCATTACAGTAATTGGTGGCAGCTTCTTTCAGCGTTTTGTTCCCTCTTCTGTCACACGTATTAGATGGCGGTGATGTGGCTGAGCTGAAAGACATGTCATCAGGCGTGTGTTAATCTGCATTGTCCGCATGGCTCATTCTGAATAGCTAAGCAGCCTCTAATAATAGCAGGTACGAAGGAGAGTCCACCAAACATCGGGGTCCCTCTGTACTCATTGGGAAGCACCCTAATCTTCACTCTTCCGCAAACAAAGCCAGCTCTTCATCGGTAATGGTATGTTTCTGTCAATGCATTACTCGTTTCCCTGCTTCTTTGGAACTGAAATCTGAGCCTTATGAACACAATTTAGTAGAACTTATATTTAAAAAAAAATTTAAAAGGAGCAAGATTTTTTCATTTTATGGACAACTTTGGGTGTTTTTTTGCCTATATTATTGGTCCCAATAGTGAGATAACTTGAATTTAAATGTGGTATTTTTTGTTAGCATTTTGTTGGCATAAATAGGTACTTTTGTTTCTATTTTACAGCTTTAAAGTCCCACTCTAATCATCTTTTGACCTATTGTACAAGTGTCTCCAATGATCTTTTAATTATGATTATGCCATTTTAGGGGACATAGTTTCTGCAGAGCAGCAGTAGTTCCTTAGAAATTTCTCACTGAGTTGTGGGTGGGACCATTCGCGCGTAGCAAGCCTTCCCACACTTCCCATCATCCCTTTGTTTACACTCTGTCCCACTAGCTTACAGCCCCTCACACTCCCAACATTAATGGTACAAGAAAAAGGTCTAGCAATATTGGAGGTATCCAGCCGAACACTTTTGATCCAGATTCCAGCTCAGACGAGGAAAACAAAGACGTTTATGGATCTATTTGTCTGCAAGTGGATGCATCAGAATGGAGCGGAGCAGGGAGATTGTGGCCCGCCGACTGTAACACCTACGTCACAGCAACAGGCTTTCTTTCAGCTTAATTTTTTGTCTGCTCCTGACTAACTACAATCAGACTGAAATGAATCCTCAGAGAACAAGATTTTCATTGGAGTGGGTCTTTGAGAAATGTAAAAAATTGCCTTCATACCGTTAACCATTGAAAACATCTCAGCTAAACAGACACACTTAGTTAAATTATCTTTTTCTTCTTTTTTAACCAACAGCTTGGCTCGTTTCCAACAAATGATCTCATCTCATGCAGTTTAAAAATGAAGCTTTCTGCTGCTCCAACACTTTTACCTTGAAACCACATGTGGGTGGAACCACAAAACATCGACTGGACAGTTAGTTGAACCCAAACTCTTGCAGACCACAACTAATGGAAGCACTCCAACCCAGAGCAAGGAACCACCTCAGGTTTGCTTTTTTAAATCACTTCACTACATGTTTTCCATCCTCGTCACATAAAGAATATTAATATATTAAAACATAATATATTTAGGAAAGACAGCATTGTTGTTTAGACAAAAATCACTCAAATCAAGTTTTCTTAATCATCCTTAAGTTGGGCAAGCGTGATGCTGATCGTCCTTTTTCCATCAGATTCTTACCTTTTATCAATTTTAATAATTACACTTTATCATCTGAAAATAACATTTAAAATAAGAATTATTTAGTAAATTAAAAAAGCATTTTAAACTTAAATATCATTCAGTGTTCCGTGTTATCTCAGGTGTACACACGCAGCTAAAAAGATACTTTTTAGTCAAATTTAATAGAAGTATGAATGAGAAATCACAATTAATGGATTATGCTTTTATCCAAAGCAAATAGCAAATGAAAAACAAGACTGAAAGAGCTTTTTTTTTTTTTATTTGTCTGGGAAGTTGCCAAATACTTGAGTGTTCAGCCATTGCTTGAAGATTGCAAATGAGGCTGCAGATCATCATCAGAGCATCGTAGGACCACAAAGCAGAAGGTTTAGCTTCTTATCTTCTACTATGTTGATATGTGAGTGTCAGGCCTTTGAATCTGATGGTGCAGGTGTTGGAAGCCCATGCAAAGACTTGAAGAGTGATATGGCTTATCTGATTGGATGAAACCAAGGAGTGCTGCATTTTGGGCCAAAGAGGCTCGAGTGTGTAGGGCTGATAGCCCTATGGGGCTGATAAACGACAGTTTCACAAGATGATGAGACAGAGAAAATCTGACACAGGAGACAACTATTAAAATCCCACTCTGATCATCTTTTAAAGCATTTTCAAAGCATTCCCAGCGATCTTTTAATTAAGCAACCAGTATCCCTTTCCCCTCCCCATTCATGGAGCTGTCCGTTTACACACTCTCCTGCTAACTTACAGCCCCTCACACGTTCAAGCTAACATAAGCAGTGCAACAGATATGGCAAGCAGTATTGGGTCTATCCAGCTGGACAGTTTTGTAGGGCTGTCACAAACGATTATTTCAGTAGTTGATTAGTCAATGATTATTGTGTACGTAACGTGGTGGGCAATTTTTTTTTTTTTTTTTACAAAAGGTGATCATGCTGGTAGTCAGTCTGTGGAGGTTCACGCCATGTATGGTAGTGCTACTGCTCGGCGGTGCGTACACAGAAATTAAAATTTTACATGTATAGTTCATGAATTTCAATTTGACCTTATAAAAGATTAAAAAAATTACGGTCCCAGGTCAGCTATATGCTAGCACAAAAAAAGACATAATCGGCTTGCAAGCTATAGGGTTCCTGATCCCTGCTCTAAATCGTTGTCTAAACGTCCCATAGAAATAGTAAGCAAAACTATTTTTATGAATATGGGTTTTACTTTATTGCAATTAGTGAATAGTAAAATATTCCACAATCATTTTTCCCTCATTAGTTTGCAAAAATGACAGGTGGTACCAGGGTGCAGCACCCCAATCATGTCTTCAAATCCATCCTCTTCAGCAATTGACAGAGGTCTCAATTCTTTTAGAAACGCGTTAAAAAAAAGGTCCATACACACGGACTCGCGTTCAAGCAGCCACTTCAATGAAAAGTCTAGGCCAGGGGTTCTCAAGGTTTTTGTAGCGGAGGGCCAAATTAGGAACTCGACATTAAACTGGCGGCCAATTTTGGTGAAAAAATGGATAAACATAAAAAGTTATTTTTAATAACTTTAATGACCAAGTGTCATTTGTGCAATTAACCAGGTGTTCCAGAAGTTTTCCCAGTTGCGGTCGGAGGTTGCCGCCCGCAGATCTTCTGATTGGTCTAATGATTGTGTCATTTGACAGACTTAATTCTTCAAACTTTCTCTTTTGCCGTAAACAAACAATGTCAGCTACTTTCAGCACACATTCTTTTTACAAACTCCCCGTCAGTTAAGGGGCTTGCTTATCATTCTCGCTGGGCCATTTCCAAAGCCACAACGTAGCTAGCTTCTGTCACAGCTTCACTGGCTTTAGTCATTTTTGTAAACATTATCTGCAGTGCAGCACAGCCTCGTTGTAGTTGTTGGAGCTTATTGTTGCGCTCCTCGCCGGTAAATTTGTTATAGATTTTATGATTTGTAACATAGTGAAGTTCTATTGATTTCTTAGAGCATTGCATTTACCTGCTTGCAAATAAGGCACAGGACTTATCCAGCCTATGAGGTACGAAAAAGTTAGCATTTGTCCACTTAGCTTGAAGCGCCTTTTCTCCTCGCCAACACAACGTTTTTCCTCAAAGGAACCTGCTCTGGCCCTCTTTTATTGAGGGCCACAAAATATCTTCCTGTAGGCCGCCATTGGCCCCTGTGCCGCACCTTGAGAACCCCTGGGTTGTGCAAATGCGCACACACCTGAATTTTAGGCCGCTGCTTCTGGAACACACGTGATCACACGACACTACGCAACTTTTTAAGTTGGGTCATGGGCTCTACGTACAAATTGGGCGTTTC
Organism: Oryzias latipes; assembly: GCF_053564925.1. NCBI lineage: Eukaryota > Metazoa > Chordata > Actinopteri > Beloniformes > Adrianichthyidae > Oryzias > Oryzias latipes. The sequence goes on along the minus strand of NC_136256.1, from coordinate 11,592,360 downwards.
CTGATTGTGTGCTGAATGTTCACCTAATTGAACATTTTTACGCAGAATCGCGGCAACGTGGCACTATGACCAATCGGGGATTTGCAGAATTTGCACCACTTTGCGCACCGAGCCTTTTCCTATTGTAGGTGCCGGACGAACCCTAATAACAGTAGATACACCAAAGAAAAATAATCTTTTCCCTGTCGCACCTGCACGTCTGGCGTTTGTCTGATTTAAACACAAACGGCTGGATGCACGTTCATTAAACCAAAAGGACGAAAGGAAAAAAGACCCGTTGACGATACCAAATTAGCGTAGCGGATTTTTATTAGTTGACAGCCCTTCAGTTTTGATCCAGATTCCAGCTCAGACGAGGAAAATAAAGGCGTACATGGATCTATTTGTCTGCAAGTGAATATATAAGAATGGAGCAGAGCAGGAAGGTTGTGGCCTGCTTATTTTCTGTCAATTTTTTTTTTTGATGCACAATGATTTGAATAAAGCAATACTCAGAAATCCAATTTTCTTTAGTTGTGTCATCCATCATCAGAAAAATTACACAACATGTTAAAAACAACAAAAAAACAATATTTTAAATCAAAGTGGGTCTTTAAAAATTGAGGATAAAGTTATGTTGAATGGCGGGACAGACACAAAAGACCAGAATTTATGCCTTGCAGAGATTCAGCTTGAATTTGATAGATAAAATATCCCACATGAAAGAAGAGGAGGTAGATGATTTAACAGAGAAAAAATATTCTGCAAACGAGATGCCAGTATAGCTTAGTCAGTTTGTTAGTTCATTTTAGTATTTTCCTATTGAACTCTTTGTATTCATGATCCTTTTGAGTCCATGTTTTACTTCGAAGCCCATCGAGACGAATGTTGTTGTGATTTTGGGCTATACAAATAAAATTGAATTGAATTGAATTGAGAACAGGCTGAGGAGTCGGATTAACACGCATCAGCCAACATCAGACGTCCAAATGTTTGCTGTAAATCTGTTTACAGCAGTGGAACTGGTATTCAGCTATGACACAAATACACAATGCATGAAAATACCAATACAAATGAATTCATCCAATGTTTCTGGGGCTATTTTTCTCACAATCGAAGTGTATTTATGATGAACATTACAGACCAAACTCATCTTTTAAAGCGGGACTTTAGTGAAGCTTAGTTTCATTTTATATGCAAAATTGAAGGTGCAGATCTGTAATAATTTCCTGTCTTCAAAACCAGTGGATCATCGCCATTTTTCATAGTTGTCCTTGAAAAAAATAAAAATTGTAGGTCTGTCTTTTGTTAGCGGGACAACAAATGACCCAGTCGTCACCCTTCACATCCTCTGCTGGACTCTACTGGACTTTCTGTGACTGAGAAATGGCTGATGGTTAGCGAGATTAGTATCCAGTCACTTAGAAGCAGACCTCAGAATGGACAAAGACTGAGCTGTTTTTTTATTGTTTTGTTTTTTTCTTCACTGGTGCCGATTAACCCGAAAAAAAAAAAGAGAGGAAATGCCATGCTCAGAAAGGAAACCCATTGGGATGAACATTTAGAAAATGACTAAGTTAGGAGTGGTTAATTTTTTTTTCAAGATGGATATTCTTTAAATTTCTACAATAATGATATAAAACTATTTAACTCCTTATCAGTTCTCACAGGAAAGAGGTTGTCCTTGCCACCTTTGGCTTCATACAAACAAACAAAAACTCAAATCTCAAAATGACAAGAAATATTGTTATGCAGGGTTAGAGGAAGTTGCTATTCTAGACTTAATCTATGCATTCTAGTAATGGCATTTCTTCAGGAGTGAGTTTCAAACCTTCTACAACTGTTATTCCTCCTCCCACCTATTCAAAGTGTGTTTTGCTAATGTGATAAAATGTCAACAAATGTTTTTGCAGTTTTTTCTATTTGACTCGATGACTAAACTAAACTAAATCGAGCCCCTCAGTCACAACTGCCCTCATGGTTGGATACGGGCTGGCAAAAAATCCACAATTCTGTACGGGGCACGCAAATGGCCCCACAAAATCTTAAAGTTGCAGACTTTGAGCCTGTAAAACAAACATGTCTATGCACATTTTTTCTATGGGCATGCTACAGGTGACAGATTTTTGCAAACACGTAACCAACATGCAAGGGTGAGGCAGGCGAGATGCAGCCATGCCATATGGATTCTTTTTTCTTTTTCTTTTTTAACCTCCCCAAAACCCTGGCCTGTTCAAGTGATAAGTGTGCGCAACTTACTAACGACTGAGTGTGGCGTAAGGGTTCCATTACCTTTTTGTCCTAAGTGTGTGTAACTTACATTGCCCTTAAAAATACTTACAATACAGTTACCACATGCACACCACCCCACCACCCATTTGGGTGCATGTTACTGAGGCTTAAGCAGATCCTATTCAAGGAATTGAAGGTTTATCCATGTGTTTGAAGTTACGCCACGTCTGTATGGCGTCAAATTTCTGTTGGAATAAAAAAAAAATAATGGCACAAGTGCAACTAGCCTCACACTGGAGCAAAACTGTTCTTTTCTTTGTAAAACTATGCTCCTCTGGGTACTGAATTCTACAAAAAAAGCAGACTCATAAGCGTAAGGACACATCACTTGTGTATGCCCACCTGTTACCTCATGGTTCTAGATCGCTTATTTACCAGTAGCCATTTTTAGAGGGCGGTTTTGAGAAGGAGAACGTCAATATTTCTTCTGATTGGCTAATACTAAAGGCAGTCGATTTTACTAGCCATCACAAAAGGGTTGCTAAGTCAAACCTGTTGCCCCTACTTTACCAACACCTTATGGCTCATCTTTTCAATATAAAATTCCCTGCAGCATGATGGCTGGTGGGTTAAAACATGACATTTTGGTGGTATTGATTGGCCTTTAACAATCAATCAATGCATTTCCACTAGGCCTGCACAATAAATCGCTAAATCGCAATAAATGGTTACCTTAAATGTACTAAAACAATCTTAAGGCAACTTGAAGTATTTAACAAATCCCTTTATGTGTTTGACCAATCGGATGGACTCCTTTTAACCCTTGTGCTAACTTAGGTGACCCCACCCTTGCATTGACGTGTTCTCCCTACCATGACAAAACAGGAAAGATTTCATGTAATCCATGGAAACCAGTGAAGATCACAAATTATTGAAGAAAAAAGTTTCAGAGCACTGTCTAGTGGGTCTAGGTGACCCAACTCCCAATGTTAAAGTGCCTAGGATTGTACAAGGGTTACGTTAGAGGCTAGGCTCCTATGAAGACAAAGGTCATTAAGAGTGTAATTCAAGTTTTGTTGACTTTTATTTCAATTAAAATGTTGCAATGAAATTATGTTTTTGGTTGTTTTGCTATTTGTGTATCGCAAGTTATACCATCATCACAATATTGATCACTAATATCGCAAATTGTGAGCTTTCCTCATATCGTGCAGCCCTAATGTCCACTAAAACTATGCCTCTTGATGGGAAAATATTGTTGGACATACTGTGCCCTTAAATGGGCTTGAATTGGTTCTGTGGTGAATAGATTCACCACCACAGCCTTATTTAGAAAATATACAGATGGCTGGAGTTCTACAACATTGGTTACTAAAAGACAGGCAGACATTGTCTCTAATGGACCCAAAAAACATTCTAACCAGATGTGTGTAACAAATGAAAACTTAATGGAGCGCTGCTATTGTAGATTGTGCAATTTTTGCAGTCCTTACATTAGTCGTGTCATGAAAGCACACAGACAAATTGCAAGCATGTTGAGTTATGACAAGTTATAGGGTGTAAAATTTGAGCAGGCGGGCCAGTTAGAGGCAAGTTACACGCAAAAAGATCAAGGAAATAGCAATATATCACTGTAAAACAAAAGTAGATAATCAGAAAACTGTCTGCTTTCGAAGGATGTTTAAAGAATAGACAAGTCAAACAGGAAAAAGGAGACAGCTGGACGGGGCAAGGCAATGAGAGTGAAACCGAACAAACAACCAAAGAAGGTTGAGAAAAGACCAGTGAGACAGAGAAAGAGACAGAAAAACATGAAAAAGCCCCAAAACAAGAAAAAGTGAAAAGTAAAAACAAGAGTTTTCAATCTGTATAGAACTTCACTTTGAGGACTAAACCAGGGGCTCTCGTGTGTTTAGGAACAGTGGCTTCTGTTTAAAATACCAATGGGAAACAATATTACGAGACAAAACACAGAAGTTTTGAACAAACATACCCACTAAAATCTGAGGGAAGATCACAGAAAAGAAATACTCAGTTGGAGGTCTGTATGAGCCACTCATTCACTGAACATGCTCAGCAGTTACCTTAAACTTCCTGGTATATTGGACCAACATGCAAAAAGTTATTAATCGATGGAGGTAGTGCCAAAGAATCCACAAGTGCAGTGAAATCAAATTCAAAAGTTGGGTGATAAAGCAAAAAAATGATCCCTCCACCTCCTGGCTCCAAATGAGACGCCTTTTCTGGGTCCGAGTACAGTGGCTCTGTACATAGCATTGGCTACATGTAACCATGAAGCAGCTTTCCCTACAATGATTTCTATTCAAATCAAATATCAATCCAAGCTCATCAATAAACACTTGCACAAGTGACTCCATTCAAACCACTATTAACTTCGCCAGCCAGTTCTGGTTTTAGTCTTAATCTTTTGAAGGACATGGTTTCGTTTAAGTCTTATTTAAGTCATCAGATGTGTTTTTCTTAGTCTGGCTTTAGTCGACTAAATATCATGAGAATTTTAGTATTAATGTAGCCTTAAGGTTTTTAATCTAGTTTTACAGTAAACTGATCCGCTTTTTTTAATTGCCAACCATTGACTGTATATGAGAAATGGACTGACTAAATGAAACATAACCCATTGAAAAAGGCTTTTAGGTGGCTCTAACAAAAAAAAAAGGCAATCCAGTAGCCATTTTTTCATGTAACAATCACTGCCACATTGGAACCAGATGACATCAGTGAACAGTGATTGGTCCCAGCTGGTCTGAGTCAACATTTCTATTACAACCACTCTCGCCAATCAGGAATGAGCTTGTTGGAAGGCTGCAACCCTACCACTTGAAAGCAAGCTACATGAAATCAAATGTTTTGAACATTTGACATGAGCCAACATACTTTTATTGAGGCATCTGATTGGCCAGTTTATAACTTAAAAATACTTGCATCATAGAAAAAATACCAAAAGAATGGTGGATTATGTATAACATGTTAAAAAGGGTATCAGAGCAAGAATAGTTATTCTGACAAATATAATGGCTGTTTATTTCTCTGTGTTTATGGAATTTTGGCCTTTTGGGACCAGTGGGTACTTCCTGTTTGGAACGCGACCAAGAAGGGGTCACTAAGTCCAGTTCTCATATACAGTATTCACTCTGATTGGATACCTTTAGAAAGGACCCAGAAAAGAGGAATTCTTACTGGGTCTCTTCACTATTCGTATCACCCCAACATTTTCATTTTGTTTTTAATTAATCGACTGGAGTGTCAAATATAGATTGTTAAGGTCTTTCTTATTACATGCAACATTTTATTGCCTTTTAATTTAGTTTAAGGCTGAGTCCGACTTCACTCAGTACTCCCTAACCCCACTGAATAGTCTCCACTATGCAGTGTGGGACTATCCAGTGCCCTGGATTTTGTAGTATGCAGTATGGACACATGCCCTCTACATTTTTATTTTTTAATGCCAAATGTGACCTTACCCATTTGCCAAAGTAAAATCTAATAAATTTGAACATTTTACAAAGACTGTAATGATTCTGTGTTCTCATGACTAAAACTTGGAGGGTTTATATATATATATATATATATATATATATATATATATATATATATATATATATATATATATAAATATTAAAAAATGTATAAAAATTACATAATCTCCCTTGTGTGACTTATTTTCACCATTTTTCAAATGACAAATCTCTACACATTGGGGTCTATATTTCCCAATCCAGTGTGCATTGATACACAGTTGTTGTTTCTTTGCAGAGACTTCTGGGAAATGTCCAGGGCATTGGACTTTGGAATTGTAGATTTAGACATCCCTAGAAAAAGGCAAACGCCCTTTGTTGACTAACTTAACGGCAACTCCAACCCATATTTTAAATCCCAGCAGGCTAGAGCTTTAATTTCTCTCTTAGAAAAAATAAAAGACGGAAAGATCATTGTTAAACATAACTGATATTTCAAATTGAAACAGAAACCCCCCTTAAAAAAAAAAAAAAAAAAAAAAAAATCAAGGTTTGATCCGAATTAAGGGTAAAGTGAATTGTTGTATCCCTAATTAGAATGAGACATTAGAAGCATGTTCCATCATGTTCATGTTCCATCAATGATAATTTTGCTGTGTTCCATTAAAAATAAATGAATGTACACACAGACCAAACCCCAACTCCAACCTGCAGATCTATTCAAATTCTATTCAAATCTAAAGTTACTCTGGCAACAGCCTGGCTGTGCAGTGACCATCTCTTCAGACTTTCTAGAGCAGAAACACCACATGTGTCTTCTGTTATCAAGGACCAAAAACCCCAAGAAACTATAAACGTCACACTTTAACTCCACCAGGGCCAAAAGCCTCCACTGAAAGAGGTTTCTACAGGGGAGGTGGCAATTAGTGGTCACCATAAGGCCTGCTGTTTGATACGAGTACCCTTTGATAGGCAGGAGAGAATGATTATAGCTCTATAAACTTTAGGATGGCTCCTCAAAAAAAAAAAAAAAAAAAACAGAGAGCAGATGCCAAATTATATCTGTGATAAAAATAAGTTCCAAACATGTCAGGCACAGTCGGATCTCGTCTCTTTGTTTCCAGAAAAAGGTTTGCAGGAGTTTCAAGACATAGAAGCCCCTTCTATCGAATAATCCTGCAAGCCTCTGTCTGGCCAGGCCTGAATAGTTTGGATCACACGTCAAGAGCCAACAAAGAGTGAAAACGGCGTCATTAAAGCTTCTAATAGGCCTTTAAATATGGGCATTCATTCTCAAATTGCCTTAATTGCCCGTATTGAGCAGTGAATGAATACGTGTGCTCTATAGATGAATGAATCTCTATTCTGAATACACGACCACATACAAGGAGCCAAAAAAAAAAAATGGACTTGGACACAGGGAGAAAGTCTCACATGCCCACACAGGCTCCTTGATGGCCAGTGTCATTAGAAGCCAAGAGGTTAAAAAATGTATAAAAGGGACACTGCTGTGGCAGCAGGAACAGCCACACTTGTTTGAAATGCCAAACAGACACAGATAGAATAGCTCTTTTTAAACACCACTCCTCTTCGGAAAAACGACTAGACTGTAGAAAATAGGCGATGAAAGCACGTCGCTTCGGCTAATAAGCACCTTACTGAGCCACCGCCCTGCCAGCTTTAAGGCAATGCTTCACACCAAAAGGTCAAGGATGAAAACACTTAATTTACAGAGACATGAATCTTTCCTTTCTTAAATGCAGCTATCTGTTAGTTTATTATTATTAACCTATTACCCACTTGTTGAGTTTGATATCTCTGATTATTGAAGCCAAAACGTCATTAGGATCCCATATTAGAAGGGCGCAATACAGCAGAAGATATTGAGTAACTGTTTGACCCATTTTTATCTCCTTCAGTAGATTATGTCAACATCAATGCATCAAATGCCTTCTCACCTCGGGACAAATTGCTGTCTGGGTTTTGTTTTTGCTGTCAAGTTGAGACATCAAGGAAAGGGAGAGAACAGATGTCAAGGCTGTCGTATGGCAACCAAGCCCCCCCCCCCAAAAAAGAATTTGTGTAAATATCAACACAAGATCCATTAGTATCGACATCAGATGGGCCATTAATAGAGCACCGGATATCAGCTGACAGCTTTCATAAATATCCTCTTCCATCCTTTGATGGTTTGGACCCCAAACTATGAGCTCAAATGGCAAGAATGGTAAGAAGTTATGACCTTACAAGGCCCAATCCCTCATATCATGTGTTTGAGGGGTTCTTAGGAAAGACAACCATAAAATTCATAATTACATGATTTATGTTTACAAATCTTCGGTACGTGTTGTGATTCACACTTTGGAATATTTTTGGTTTCGTCTTTCCCACACATACTAAATTATTCAATGGGCTTCCATACGAGGAAAATGCATCGTAAATTTAGCCCTGGAGCCATACATGGAAACTCTCGTAAATAAAACAGTTCGACAAATAGTCCCAACGTGGATTTAGTGAGTCCAGTGCGTTGCCACGAAAAGCAACACCCTTCGATGGCTGCTGACGAATCACAAGCTTCTGCAGAGATCTAATATGCCTGCAGAAATTTTACGAAAGGCTTTTGGATTGGGATGACAGGTAAGAGAAAGAGGTAAACATGAAAACAGCTCTCAAAGAAGTTAAGAAAGGCTATGCAGGTCAACCAACAGCCACACATGCAGCTATACACCCATGCACTGAAACTGACAGGGCATTTCTTAAAAACAGAAAGCAAATGGGTGAAACTCAAACCACTTTCAGTCATGTCATGTCAAGACCTGTGCATTATAGCTTAATCTTAATCCCGCTGTAAGTACTTTTACTGTTGCCCTTCGTTCTGGCTCAAAGCGTTCTCTTCAAAAGCCTATACCATGTCATTGCGCAGCATACCTATGCAGCGGCCGCAGCATTTTCTGCACACAGGCCAGACTAAAACCCACCCGATGCCGGTGTCGGATGGCCGGTATCTGCTGGGTGGGCTCATTCCAGCGCAGAAGTGCATGAGTTTAGGTGAGAGCAACTCTAAACCTCTGCAGGGCAGCCAGGGGAGGAAAAAAAAACCAACATCACAGTTGATGCAACCTAAGTTGGATTTTTCTAGAAATAAGTTAATCACTTTATCACAAGATTGTCCAAAGAGAAAAAAGCAAAACATAGTTGAGGTTTGAGTTAGTAAAAATTTTTTATCTTTGAGATTAGTTTTTTTTTTAAGATTCAGCAACTTCATTACATTGACTGTAAAAGAGCTGGACTGAGAGACCCTTCCCCCTCGCGTACTAAACAGCAAGTACCTCCAGGACCCAAAAAAACAAAATCCCATAAACTTCTATTGAGAATTAAACATCTTTACTCAGTCATAATATTTGTCAGAATAACCATTTTTGCTCTGATATCTTTATAATATGTTCTTGCTAATCCTTATTTTCAATATACTTTCAAAATGTTTGACTGATTCTCTTGAGCCCGCTTTCAAGTGATAGCGGTGTGAACTTCCAACAAGCCCACTCCTAATTGGATGAGAGTGACTGCCATAAAAATGTAGACTCAGACCAATTCTGACCAATGACTGCTTACTCAGAATTTCTGCTTTAGGGTGAAAAAAAGGCAAATGAATTGACTTTGGAACTGCAAGTAAGTCATTGTCTACAGGTGACGTCACACTCACTCGGTCCAGTTCTCATAGTCTTAGTCATATGTTCATTCTGATTATCTATTCAAAATAAGTCTGGATAAATGCTGCATCATGCTCAAAGTATTCTTGATTTTGGGTCTGTGTTGTTAGATGTAATTTTGACGCCCATTCATTGCAACATCAGGCAGAAATTCCTAAATCACCATTCTTAGACAATGACTAAAAAACACTGATTCTAAAACCTTTATAATAGATTATTTTAAATAATTTGGCAAAAAGGATGGATCCACTCTGTGGTGTTGGACTTCTAAAACATGACTACAAACACAAATCCATTAAGATCCCTACGTTTCAAATTAACAGAGCATTGATGCACTAAAACAGCATATAAACTGTCACAACAACAATAAAAAGCCCCATAAAACTCATGTTCAATTGGTAATGTGTTACCAAAAAGCTTTCAGTCAATCAGCCGATGGGTAAACATCCATAAAATGGAAGGGAAGTAAAGGGGAAACACAATGAAAGGCCAAGCAAGATGCAAACAAGTCAACTGTGAAAACCAGATTAAGAAATCACACAATAACCAAAAAATGTAAATAAATAATGAAGATCAGACATTAAAAAATGGGATTGAGATGCACAGATGACAAACTTGAACCTGTATATGTAACCATAGATGTGCCCTGAAGGTTTGTTTTTATGGGTATCGTTTCCCCATTTATTTCCCTTATGTGGTATTGAAAAAGGGCCGCATCGTGGTTGTGAGAGAGCTGATAGATACCCAAACTAATGCTGGGATTAAGCATCTTAAACCACTGAATCCTGGCTGCCCCTAAACTCTAAGACAATAGCCTTTCTGCTGACAAGCAGTCGTGGAGACCACCTCTCAGATCGTCCCTTGCCATGGCTGACGCAGTAGCCCGCTGACAGCTTTTTCATCAACAAAAGCCTCGCTGTTGCACTGACAGGAAGTGGTTGACCCTATCAGCAAGTTGGCTTGGGAGGAATCTGGGAGTTGAAGCTCGCAGGCAAAGCATTCCTGCCTCCCCCTAAAGCAGTGGCCTTCCACAGGAGGCAGAATAGCTCTGGGAATGTGAGCTATGTGAAGCAGCAGCTTGGACACACCTGCCCAGACAAACCAGCACTATGGGAAACCTTCTAATGCTGGGTTTTAGAGTAAGCTGCCACATTCAACCCCACCCTGACCTCAGCCAATTCCACAAAAAGAGCCCCCCCCCCCCCCCCCCCCCCCCCCCCCCCCCACCTCCAGATCCTGTGCAGACACACAAGTCATCCCGGTCAGGCGAGTTTCCAGGTGATGAACCTCAACAGCTTCAATAATTACAGATGAGTCTACTTGTGGTGGCAAAGGCAAAACAAAGCCGTTCCCACACTAGAAGTGATGCAGTTGACCTGACAAACAAACCTAAAATACTTCTAATCAAAGCCTCCTGAGAAACTCTCTCAGTCCTTTTGGAATGTAGACTGAAGACCTCCTGCCTTTCTTTAATCAAGATTTAGAGGGAGAACTAGGTTACTCCCAGTGAGAGTGAAGCAACTGGCCAAAAGCTGCAGACAAATCGAGAAAAGACGAGCTCTTTTATTTTGAAAGTACACGAAAAAGACAACCTATTTCCCCCACTTATAGATAGTAAACACACTAACTTTTATTTATTTATTCAGGAAATTCTTAGGACAATAAGGGACCTAATGGGTCTTGTTTAAAGGCTGGTCGCTGTCAGCCAGTGACAGGCTCCATGTCAGCATCCAGGACCCGGCACAGCACGGCACGGCTTTCTCGGATCACACTACGCGGCACGCCGTGCTTCCTGGAGAGCAGGAGCGGTGCGTTCAGGGTGTGGGCGGGAGCGGTTCTTTTCGCAGGAAGCTCGGAATTGTGTCACAGGAAAATTGTGTCACTTTTTTTTTTCTTCTTGGACGTGTTACTAAGATTATCTTGGGTTTCGAGCTCGGGCTGTGCGGTCACGAAGGGTTCAGTGGCTTTAGCATCTCATCCTCGCCGTTACGACACGTTGTTTTTAAGCCTGAGCTAAAGATGCGTTCACTTCCCCGAGGAAGTATCAACAAAAGTGAACTTTCATTGAAATAAAATACACAGAAATGGGACAGCCTTCGACACAGACGTTAATAGATTCATAATTAGCATTTTAATGCAACTTTTAATAAAGCCTACAAAAAGCAGGCTCGTGCACCTACAATTAGTTAATGAATCCATAAATTATCTTCCTCCTATTTTTTTACAAACCACTAGAAAATATTGTAATCACTGTTAGTGTTTAGTAGTGACTTCTTAAGTATTTTTCGAAACGTGCACACAACACCACCTTCCATTCACAATCCTCCTGCCGTTGTGTCTTCAGTATAAGAAATACATTTAATTTTCAGTTTGCAAGTACAATACATGCAACAACTTACTTCGTATGTGTGGTCGGAGCTGAAATGCTTTGTTGCTTTTGTCGGGCGGCAGCCTCCTTCGAAAACCAAACTTTTCGCTTGTTATATTTTTTTCGTAAGTCTCAAAATGAATATCCCTTTTCACGTCTGTTCATTGTGCCAAATCTTTTTAAATGTTACGCATCGACAGCACGCTCTGTAAGTCAGAGAACAGATTATCGCAGCACTGGTTTGAAAGCGGTTTGTTTAGCTCAGTTTCGCCAGAGTTTGAGAGGAAGGCTGATCTGAGATCGGAAGAGGTTTCCCTGAAAGGCCCGCTCATTCGGCTTGTTCATTGGTCAGTCGTTTCTAGGCGTGGTTTGCGTGTAAGGGCGGGGAATGATTGGCTGGGATCCCTGTCAATCACTGTATTTGTTTTATATGTTGCTGTGATCCCGAGTGTGAATGAATTTTCGTCACTTCAAGGGAAAAAACTATGCTTTCAAACCTTCTGTTTACTTTATTGTACTTTAAATTTGCATTTAAATTGTACTTTCATAAAAATCTGTGTACTTTGTCGTAAATTCAAATTATTGTAATATTATTCGACAGACTAAAATAATGCGAAACTTGTTTTTTTTTTAATTAACCTTGATTCTACACGTTTACGTTTCTCCTTGTGCCGATAAATGTTATCTTGTTTTTGATATACAAATATCTAAATTTCCTTTAAAGGACACAAAACATTTTTGACAGAAGTTGGAAAATAAGTTAATAATTATGTGTTTAATTTCTCGTTTTGGTATCAAAGTAACAAAGATATTGGAGAACATCGCCCCCTTCCGGTTAAATCAAAAATAAAAATAAAGTCAACCTCGTGTTCTGGTACAACTTGAGGTTACTTAATCAACATAATGCATTTTTTTTAAACAGTGAATAATTAAAATGTATAGAATAGAATAGAAATGTATTGATTCTACAAAGAGGAAATTACTTTGTTTCCACTGCTCAACAGCGATGGATCAACAGCGGATAGATGATAAATAACACTAAAAGTAAATTATAACAAATTCTCACTTAAATTCTACAAATGATTCCTTAAAATATTCACAAAAATAGTTGATTGAACCAATATAATAATTATAGTATAAATAATCATTTTAATAGATAGATAGATAGATAGATAGATAGATAGATAGATAGATAGATAGATAGATAGATAGATAGATAGATAGATAGATAGATAGATAGATAGATAGATAGATAGATAGATAGATAGATAGATAGATAGATAGATATTTGACCTTTCAATTTTAAACCTGTAATAACATTTTACAGCCACTAGATGTCTCTGTTAAACAACGTACTCTACAAGTTCTTATGACCACACATCACCTGTCAAAAGCGTTTGCGTACAAATTGCAAACAACTTTACATTTTTATTTGATGAATTAGGGTTAGGGCTGTTTCAAGTGTTTTAACAGGAAAGTGTAGCGCCATTAGACTGCAGATGCTGGTATTTGAAATTTTAGTTGGACCAAGGTTGCCAGGTTTGTTATTGCAGACTTTAGTTTCAAGTAACATATCGGTTTATTAAAAATATTAGGTTGCTCTGATTACCATTGTTTTTGATTTTGTTTTGCATTTTAATCATTATTTACTTGCTCGTGCGTGTTTTTGTATTCCTTTCATGTCTTTCTTAATTTAATCTTAAATAGTTTTTGATTTCATTTAACACACACACACACACAAATAAAATTATATAGATACATTATATAGATAAATTATATACAAAAAAAGAGAAAAAAATCTATCTATCTATCTATCTATCTATCTATCTATCTATCTATCTATCTATCTATCTATCTATCTATCTATCTATCTATCTATCTATCTATCTATCTAGATATAATTTTTTGTCTGAAGCACTCGTGATTTTCCGAGAGACTTATAAATAAGCGTAGACGTCTTCAAAACTGGCAACCCGAAGCGCAGTTGAGCAGCAGCGGCAGCAGCGCTGCTGTTTGTGTGAGTGGGAGATGGACTGAAGGAGGGCGCTCTATCAGACCAGCGCCGTCGCTAGCTTTGCTCTACCCACTAGCTAGATAGGAATAACAGACCAATTCAGGTCGTTGAAATCAACAACAAACTACGGTGCCATTACCAGTCTTTCACATCCCACTCTAAACACACTAACACGGCATTGATGGTAATGTATGCAAGGAAACAACCGAGACTCGGCGATGGGTAAACACCTTTTTAAACATTACTTATTCTGATTTTTGCCTCGTAGCTTCGCTTTGACAAGCCGCCATTTTTATGGAAACAAAAATAAGTGTCTGGAAACTCGCCCTTTCGACTAGTGCGGCCCCTCGAGGCATGTCTGAGCTCGGACATTACAAGTTACTCACTGCTGCATGTTTTCTCTCTTTTTTTGCAGGTGCGACCGAAGAGATTCTCAGCCCTATCAGGTACGTGTTAGCCAGCTTGCTAGCTAGTCCAAATAAGATTAAAATGGACACTCCAGCTCGGGCTGTAGTAGAGCTCAACAGGCCCAAACAGTGCGGCAAAGAACGCGAAAAGTAGTACAAGCTTCGTCACAGCTATGCATTCAAGCCCAACAAACAAACATAATGCATGTTTTTGTTGACGTATATAAAGTAAACGAGTTTTATTCGTCGACTTGGACGCTTTTGTAAACGACATTAGCTAGTTTTACTGCATCTTCAAGCTAACACTAGCTAAGTAGCTTTCTTGCTAGCAATTCCGACTTGGGCCTGACCGCGATCTGTCATTTTAAGGTTAAAGCCAGCTATACTGTCTTTATTAATTTTTTTCTTTGAATTAATTGGCAAAGAAAGAATTGTCATAACTAATCAATAGTTGCAAGCGGTCGCTGGCAAAGACCCCATAACTTCTGTCCTTTGATTTCCTGTTTACATTAGACTGATCAGGTATTTAACTGCACCCTACGTGACAATTTACCTAAGCTAAGCTTTTTTAAGTAATAGTTTAATGGATTTGGTTCTCTATTTGTTATAACTGGCTGTTTTGTAAAACTGAAAATACATTCATCTTTTTAGAGATGAAAGTTTTGATTTGTATTGATAGTTTTCCTATTTATGGTTTTCAGTGGAGGTTAGCTATGATAGTATTTTCTAATAGTACCAAATTACCCTTGTGTTTTGATGGAGCTGATAAATGCTTTAAACTAGTAGTAGGCCTCTGTGAGTACGGTATCGGACTCGATCTGATAGTGTTTACCTAAAACCAGATGAGTCATTCTAGTGAAGCATAACCAAAGGTCCAATGTGAAATGTTAATAGGACACCATCCCATTTAGCATATAACACTCATCTGCCTTTACCGAGTCGCACATTTGGTCCGGCAGGGAGTTTTACGCCGGGTGCCCTTTCTGACACAACCCTGCATTTAATCCAGGGAGACCCAGACGTGGGCTCCCTTGTGGATAAATAGTTACAGTAACGGGAAGGGTCTTGCCCAAGGACCAACACTGAATCAAGCTCATCACGCCCCCTGGAAAATAAACCCTGGTTTCCCATGCGTCAGGCCTTCACACAGCCACCTAAACCATTCGGCTGCTATGACACTGGACAGTATGACCAGGGTTCGGCTGGAATTATTAAAAAAACAAACAAAAAAAACATCTTGAAAGCCTTTGTTTAAAGTCAAATATTACAATCATTAAGCTTTTCTAAGGCTTTCCATTTGTTATCTATAGGCTCTCAAATATTCATCGAAGAGCCATCCAGGAGGGGACCATCGACATGAAAAGATGCGCGACTCCGCAGATGTCACTCCTCCCTGCAAAATGCTCAGGAGGTCCGACAGTCCTGAAAACAAACACATCGACGGCACAGGGCACAGCAGACCCAAAGCTGTCCACACACACCGGGCCAGAGACAAGGATGGAGGTGAGCAGATGAGCGGGCTTTAGCTTTTAAACTTGGGTGTTTGACCAAGGATGGCTGTTTAACACAGGGTTTGGCAAGCTCATCAACATAAACACAGATCAATCTCAATTCACCGTGTGATCTAGTTTTAGATGCCTTCATGCAGGTCACTTTACTCCTAGACGCGCTTACCAAACTATTACTTGTGTGTAGACATGCTAAATTCATTTATTGGTTTCATTAGGTATGCTGTGACTTTAAGTAGCCTGGATAATGAAGAATAGCGGGTGCTCAATCTAGGCTGTTTTTGTGCTTTGTTAATGGTTTGTTTTTGTTTGGAAATATAAAGACTCTTTCAGCAGCTTCAGGTCATTTGATAGATTTCTTCAATTATACATATATTATATTTTTTTTTCTTGCAACAGATTTGGGACATTAATAGTCACAGCCTTTATGAAAATGAGCAGTATCAGCAGAACCGTCCTTACTTTCTTTTTTTTTTTTAGTAAAAATTCTCATAATTGGAATAGACAATACTGATGGAGAATTTAAATTATTTTTTGTCAGCAAAGATTGCTTGGTAATTTTTTCATGAATGTATGAATATGTTGGGCAAGACCTATACATTTAAAGGGCCTTTCAGAGTAAACTGTATCCATGTATATGATAATATATCATCTTTGGCACACTAAAGAACACATTTGTTTATAAAATATTAGTTGTTTTTGTAGTCAATTTTCCTACCCGGAACACAAGACGTCTCAATCTTAATCTCTAAAGCTGAACTCTTAAAAAAAAGCATGTCGTGTTTACCAACCAAATGCTAGCAAAATGATTCTCTTTGTGCATCAAAATATGAAACTGAATAACAAAAATTAACTGAAATGAATAGAAGATGGGTGAACTAAATACTATCAAGTATTTATCAGAATCAGAAATACTTTATTGATCCCACACGTGGGAAATTTGTTCGTTACCATAACAACTGACAGGAAAAAAAGAGTAAGAATAATATAAAAAAAGAGAACAAGGAAAATGTGGTATAATTTAAAGAGCTATTTACAAAACAGTGCAGGTAAAGAGATGTGCAAAAGAAATGTGCAAAATAAAGAAAATTACTAAATAACTAAAGAAAATTTAGTTCACTCATCTTCTATTCATTTAATTAGACTCCCATATTGTAGTTTTATAAAAATGGATGCATTTTCTTTTGACATTCACCATTTGTTTTTTGCAGCTTTGTTTTAGCAACTTGGATAATTATGTGTTTGAGAGGAATAATACTGTATCACAGCCATAAACAGTCACATTTAGCAACATTTTTAAGATAAAAATCAGCTATTGGTTGAGTAATTAACACAACAACACTTGTGCGTTTACATTTGCGTTCAGCGAGTCTTTTCAGGTAATATTTATAGTGAACTGGTGATGAGAAATTTATCCGTGGAGCTTTCCAAAATAGTTCCACCCAGCTAATGTTTGTCACTGTGTTTAACTAGATTCTGTTGATTCTGAATAAAGACAGAAATGGCTTTAAAGTTAACATTTTCTCTACTTTCTCTAATGCTCTAAAATCTATTTTTTTATCCTTCTGAAATATTTCTAATACAATAATTATGTAGCTGTACTGGATTCTGTTGGATTCTGTTACTCTGCAAAATGAGAGTGTGCTGTCAGTTGTCTTGTAAACATCAGAGACTTTAGACCAGGGGTCGGGAACCTATGGCTCGCGAGCTATATATGGCTCTTTTGATGGTCACATGTGGCTCGCAGACAAATCTTTAATTATACTTTTTTTTTCATTAGACCAGTCCTTCTCGGGCGCGATGCGATGCCAGAGGCGCACAGTCGTAGCGGTGCTTAGAGAGAGAAATCTGCGCCAGCACTATAAGTTTACAATTGTCTATTATTTCACAGAGTTTGTACCAGCCGGAAACCTGTGAATTGCCGTGCCTAAAGCTGCGCGCTCCCGTCTCTGAGAAAGAGCGCACAGTTGCGGAGACGGGATGTGTGAGGAAGAAAGCAGAGGGTGGGGGTGAGGGGTGGGGGGGACCGGCAGCAGGTGAAACGCGCAGGGATTGTAAAAATGTAAAACCCGCTGCCCGTCACTCACTGCAGCGTGTGAGTGTGTGTTTGGCTCCAGGTCTGCATGTGAGCAGTCTGTCTCACATCTACAGAACATTCATACTAACCTACCATCACGTTTAAAGTCTCAACGCCTGCATGAAGCAGAAACTCACCACGTATAAACCAGACTAGACCATCAGCAAAACTACAACGAGAAATACTCATCATTTATTAGCAACAGCATAACGATGTTATTAAAAAGAATCCACAGACTTATTGTACTTTAAAAATGTTGAAATTACATCAAATGCACACATTCATTTGTATATTTAGTTTTAAACATATTGTCGCGGACTGAGTTTAACTTGGCTGTTGGGCCGCGTTATAAGTTCTGGGGCCTGTTTCAGAAAGGAGGTTCAACCAACTCTGAGGTTGAACTTGAACTCTGAGTTGGTCAATCGGGAGATTAACAACTCTGAGTTTTCTGTTTCAGAGAAGCTGATCCGAGTTAGGTCAATCAACTCTGAGTGGACTGATTCGGAGTTTAGCGTGCGCACCGCGACTATAAGAAGCCATTATCAATGGAGCGCAGATATCACGAGTCACCATGGCAACCGTGAAAAAAAGAGGTCTGCGTATTTTTCGCCAGCTGAACTTGACGTGCTGCTGCAGAGTTACAGTGAATATGAGCACATATTCCAGAAGAAAAGCAACACCGCTGCATCTGCAAAACAGAGACAGTTAGCGTGGGAAAACATTGCTGCTCCAGTTAATGCGCAAGTTTGCATTTAAATCATTGTTATAAAATATTGGCTGTAATAACTTTTTAAATAGCGTAAGGAGTGAAATAAAAAATGGCGATATTTAGGTGTACTTTTGAAGTGTCATTCCTGGTGTAATTGCATGAAATGCTGCATAGTGTACAGAACCAATCTGGGGGGGAAATGCATTTAACGTCAGTAATGTTTAGAGGACTTTTTTGTTAACCTCCCCCTCTTGCAAATGTTGGACAGTTTAATATTAATACATGCAATTGTGTTTTTAAAAGTGAACTTTTGTCTACTGTTGAACCTTTCGCTGCGCGAAGACTTCTCCTTTCTTTTCTCTCGTCTTTCCGACCGACCGTGGTCAGAAGCGCAGGGGAGATTTCCTTCAGGGCCGAAGGGAATTCTCCTTCGGGGTTCACTTCCCGTTGGAAACCCTCAACCTCCAGAGCGGATTAAGAATGACTCCAAAACAGTTATTCTGGGAATGACACCTTCTCTTTATTTAACTAAGTGCTCCGTCCTCCGAACACACAATATATTCCACGCACACACCTCCGCTCCGTGCTCACACACCCCCATCTGCACCTGCACTCCCACCCCGCTCAGCACACACACGCTGCAACACTACCCTTGTATTGGTCAAGTGGTATAGGTTTATATGGGATTAAATTAAGCAGTACTAGCAAATTGTGTTTCCAAAAAGTAATTGTTACATTAATCTAATTCAATGTCCCTGATTTCATTTTCATGTAGATGCAATCCTGCAGGAATTAAAAGAACATGGCAGCAGCTAAAAATGAAGTATAAAAACATAATTCAATCAGGTCAAATTTGAGCATGTCATGGATGTAGGCTTTGTTGACAATATTTGACATATGAAACATCTACATAGCAATACATATCTAATGTTGTTTTCATTTTGTATATGTAATTGACAGCAACGAAAAACGGTAACGCTCAAACAAAAACGTATGGAGCAATGACAAAATATTGAGTCTTCTCAAAATCCTCGTACGAGGTAAATATAATTCTCTACGAATTAATGCAGCCTCCTCGTCTATTGGGTCCTCCAAAAAAGAACAAGCCATTCTTGTCACTTAGACCGTCTCTGTCTGTGTGACGGAAATTTGGGCAATGAAGGTTAAAGCGAAAAATACCACTTCGTCTTTAAAAAGGGGAGGGGACTGGCAGAAACCTTGAGTTCAGAGGATAAAACCTGCTCCCGACCAGGTTAGGTTCACAGCATAAGTAACCATGGACACTGACTCCGAGTAAAAGTTACCTCTCTTTCAGAAACGGGTTTGACTTACTCTGCTTTCTCTGGTTTAACAAACCTCCCATTCTGAAACGGAAAACCCAGGGTTTCCCTGATTCCAGGGTTAACGCACTCAGAGTTTACACTTAACCTCCTTTCTGAAACAGGCCCCTGGAGTTCATTGAACGCATCAAGCAGAGCTGCTGATTGGCTCTCAGTTCTGTCGCTCATCCTGTTGTTAGGTAATTTGGACCAATGGGGTTCAGCTATGGGCCGAATAGGGGAAATGGGAGGGCATGAGCAGGGGAATATAAAGTTGGGAGAAACGCTCTCGTCTCGGCGGGGCGGATTCAGGAGTTGCTGAATTAATTGTACGGCGTTTGTTGCGGTCTACAGTAACCAGAATAAAGAACCCTAAAAGAGGTTAAGGCTCGGTGCCTCAATGTGGGAAAGGGACACTACATTATTGTATGGCTCTTTCGAAATTACATTTAAAAATATGTGGCGTTTATGGCTCTCTTGGCCAAAGAGGTTCCCGACCCCTGCTTTAGACCTTTAGTGTGGAATTTGTTGTTGGTTTGTTTTGAAATTTGAACCATGTGATATTTTTGTCTTTAAGTCCCCCTTTGGCATTTTTTTAAATGTTCCAAGTGTGGTTTTAATTATGATTATGAAGTTTTTAATCAATATCTCACATCCTTAAAAAGCTATATTTCGTGTTTATGTGAAGTAGGGTTGTGCCGATGGACGATACCATTGTCCATCGTGATGTCAGTCAGCCATCACGATGGAGAGACACCGTCATGATGCCGCGCTGCCACGCTGAGTCGACACCATAAGCCGCGGTTACATGTGCAAAATATCTCGATCGGATCAATGGTCGGAATAGAATCCAACTGTGTACATGGGCCCAGAGAAACCTTTTCCGATTATAACAAACGTTCACATGGTCACACTTTCGGTCGGAATAAATCATTCGCACATGCGCAGTAGTGTTTGAAATACCGGAAGAGGAAATGAGTTCCACTGAGAAGCTACATACATAGATATGTCAGCTCTGTAATATACGAGATGATCTTCTAAACTTGCTTTTATTATTGTTACGGTTATTATGAAGCGCCTGTTCGCTCATCATTTTAATTTTAATCCGTGTGGTCAGTGCTTTTTCTGTTGAAGAATGGAGCTGGAAAAAGCCAGGGATGAGAGAGGCTAACACGGGATAACAACATTTAGCCTTTGATGAACTTAAAATCCACACATAGCGCACACGTAACAAGCATTCTCCCTTCCCCTCAAACACAAAGTCCGTTTACTATGCTCAGAGACACGGTTGCTCTGTCCACCGGTCCACTTGACTAATCTATGGAAGCGATTCTGTAGCAAAGAGGTGGTGAACACGTGGCTCTCGAGCCGCATGCGGCTCTTGGCCAATGAGCGTGCGGCTCTTTGCGTCTCATCATATTTTCTATATACGGTGCCTCATTTCATTATTTTTTTCCCTCTTAAACCACACTCAAACCATCACAGGGTATTACAAATAAATAATAATAAAAGTAATTTGGCAGTGTGTGTTTGATGCTGCTCCCGACACATACGTGACCGCCAATCATTTGCGCAGGTTACGCCCAATGCCGGAACACATAGGTAAACATTTGATGTGCGTGCAGACCGTTACCCTCATGGTCAAAATGGTTAAATTCAGAATATAAAGATAAACACAGGACGTTTCTGGAAGAATGGGAAGATTCTTACTTTTTTACTGAACAGAATGGCAATTCACGATGTTTATTATTATCATGAGCTTTTGGAAGCAGTAAAATTGTTCATGGCAGAAACAAAGCGTATCCCGGAAAAATTAAAAACTTCCTGATCTGACACAAATTGTCTCTATAAACAAGTTGTAGCTTTTCAAAGTGCACATTCAAAACGGCCATCATTCCACTTTCCTTCTTTGCGCGGTTCACAGCAGAAAGCTACAATCCAAATGAATAAAGCGCAGAACGTGACGCTGCTTGCACAACTGGACGGAAACGACCGCAACGACTGAAAGAAGGCCCTGTTACATTTAGGAGAACGGAAGAATACCCGTGTGTAAATGAGCTGCTCTCAAGCTGCTGTTGATGTTCTCCTCAATACATGTCTGCCAGTCCCTGTTTTTTACCTTGAAACACGTGAAATCAAGACACAGCTCCGTTCTGACCGACACTCACGTAAGGAACCGATCAGAGAGGCTGCGACTGGCCTGGGGGTTAGCACCGCCTTCAGCCCCTAAGACTCATGGGAAGTGGGGAATTTTAAGTGTAAAACCAAAAGCCAGGGAGCTGTTAGCAGAAGTGACTTTCATGCCGTTTGGCTGTATGAGTGAGTGTTAGTTAATGAGCTTTTGATGTGGACAGAGGGGGCGTGAAAAACACAGCCAGTTTAATGGTAACTTATCACTTGTTTGCTTCCTACATTGAAGAATGAACTGAGTCATTGCAATGTATTGACATTTAATAAATTATTTGCTTTTAATGCAAAAAGTCAGTCATTCAATTTTAAATAAAAAAACATAAAAAAGCAAGATATTCTAATGAAGGTAAAAATTTATTTAAGTTGCACACAACTGAAATGTAATGTATTTAACGTTGTGTATTATGGAAAATAATACGGCTTTAATTGCGTGTTTGTGTGTACGTCTTGGCAGATCAGTGTGTGGTGTGGCTCTTTGACTCTCGCAGTGAAAAAATTCGGCTCTTGGTGTCAAACTTGTTCGCCACCCTTGCTGTAGCATAATTAAAAATAAAAGTCAAAACCAGAATATGTTTTTTCATTTTCAAAATGAAGCTGCATTTTTTGATTCAAAATTAAAATGAAAAAGCATTCCTTCAAAATGCTTTTTCATTTTCTTCTTCAACACCACTTATTCTGTCACTTAATTAAAATGATAATGAAAATAGTATTTGACATTTCATTTTCAAAAGGTTCTCTAGTAAATGTGTAGCAAAATTCATTTAGAAATGTCTAATTTGATCATTAAAATGGATTAGCAGAAATGCTTTTTAATTTTCAAAATGTAACTGCATCAAATGACTCAAAATTTAAATGAAAAAGCAATCCATCAAAATGCTTTTTCATTTTATACTTTAACATCGCTCATTCTGTGACATAATTAAAGCGAAAATGCATAGAGGGGATTGCATTTGCGTTTTCACATTCACCCCGCAAAACTGTAGCAAAATCCTATACCAGTCAGCATTTCCAGGGGGGAGGCGGGGCGATGACATCAGTACTCACTGTCCTTCTGCGCTCTTTTCCCTCCCGGCAGCGTTGCTAGATTGGGTGGTTTTGGTTCTAAATTTGCGGGTAAAAAAGGCTTTAGGGGAGTAGGCAAAATTTGAGGTATTTTAGGGTCGGTCTGGCAGTTCTTATTTCCCCCAGAAAATATTTTACCGGACTGTGTGGCTGTTGGAGTTCAGCGAAGCTTCTATGTACTAGTACTCTGTGAACGCACCAGGCTGAGTGTGGGAGGAGCTACCAACTTATGTTTTTAGCCAGTTCTCTACATGGAGCATGTCTGTGTCACTCACTATCTCACTTTCAATGCATGGAAGACACAGAGATTATTGAGAGATCAGGTTTATTTATTTTGAAGAGTTCTACATGGTAATCATGTTTCCGTGTTCGAGTTCATCCCAGAGATTCTCCCAGAGAGTCTCTGCTTCAGCTTCCAGGCATGACGCCCACTGCAGGCTGCGGTTTTCCATCTCTCTCTCTGACTGAGTCTGAAAGCTTGCTGTCCTGCATTAACCCTTGAGGGTTACTGAGGGTGACTTGCTCGTTGATGCATTTAAACTCCGTACTGCGGGCATAATGCCACAATGTGCATCTTGGCTGTAAATATGTGGGAAAAACTTCAGCCATTATTTTGTCTGGACGCGATTGGAAACACAAATTCACATGATTGCACGGTTTCTCAGGATTGCCCGAAGCGGCACTTCCGCCTTCAAAAGCCGGCTCAAAGCTACTCTTCTGCTCAGAGACTCGGTTCTCCCGGGAGACACAGTCAGACGGACTGAGGTCTGAAGCGTAAAAAAAAACAGAAAATGTTTTTAAACATAAGTGCGACTCATACTCCAGTGCAGCTTTTAATGATTTTTTGTTCTTTATTGTTATACATCTTTTTGTGTCAGGTCTGCAACTTGTACTCCAGAACAACTTGTAGTCAGAAAAAAAAGGTAATTCATTTTAAGAAGATTGAACATCTCCTTTAAGGCGTTATCAGAATGGAGATCGATCAGTTGTAATTTTTGGTGCCATTTCTGGGTCTCATGAGAAAGGACACCACCAGCTGAAGTGACTCAATATACAACACAATTCTTCATGTAGGTCTGACAGGAACTTTGTTTACATGTTGCCGGGCCTCTTTCAATGCGGTTACAAATCAGTAAAGGACTTGCAGGGCTCCAGACTAACTTTTTTCACTAGGAGCACAGTGGCCCCTAACTGAAAAATTTAGGGGCGCAACCAGAAAATTTAGGGGCGCATACCGTAAATCAACATTCTAACCAAATCTACTAATTTCCACTGTATTACTAATAAATACTTTAATAATAGATGCAGAAATTACAATGTGCTGTTTCAAATGCAGTGTCACATTTTATTCTGCACTTTTGAAGATGCAACAAGAAGGTAAACTGACAGCACCATCGCTGTCATGACAGTACAAATAGTTAAGAAAACGGATGGAAATTTATCTTTGACACCAAATAGGTGCAGCCAAGATGCACAACAAGCGTGTTTGAGATCACCCAGGTGGACTCAACGCTGCGCAGATCACCTGGTGTGAGACATATATTTTTGTTTTTGCTCCAACATCAACTGTCAATCATCACAAAAATATCGCGAGAAAGGGGTGGGAGCAAGGGGCAAACCTACCCGGACACAGCTGGAAACTAGAGACTACAAAACAATGCATTATGGGACATGTGTCCTGATGGTTTTTGTAGTGGAGTGATTAATTAAAATAATTTAAAATACCAATTCATTAAAAAAGGCTACATACATCACAAAACATTAAAATAATCATAAAATATATAATAACACAGATCATACTAAGGGGGAGAATAATATGAAAACTAAATTGAATGTTAAGGACAACTCCAACTGTTGTCCTTCAGTCTTGCTGCAGATTTGCTTTCATCTCTCAGCCCCCCCGCCTGGTGTCCCCAACGATCCAGGCGAGCCGCCGGTTCATCTCAAACACGTCTATCGTTGCATTTTCCCCACGTATTTTCAGTGTGTCTAAAACTAATGTTGTTTTTGCTCGCACGTGTTTAAAGTTCAAGCCCCGTTAGCTGTCACGCATGTAGGTGTGGGACATTTATTCTCCTCAGCTGACCCGACCCCCGCGGGAGCGGTGTGCTGCCGTAACCCGTTTGATGCGCCGCCGTAACCAAAACCTAAACCTTCCTCCGGGTCTGTGCGGCCCAGAGAAAAGTTCAGCACGGACTGCATGTATGTAGAAAATTACGAGCGAATAAATACGTTCAAAAGGAAAGTAAGGAACTCCTTAATGTGGTCCGGGGAGGGGGCTGTCAGGTTTCCTGCTTTCAAACCCTGTCATTGTCACGCCCCCAAGAGTCATATACCCCACTGTGATTGGTTGGTCAGCTCCGTGCACGACGATGAAAAAGTGTCATTCATACAAACTGGCGGGCTGCAGTAACATTAAACCTTCATATTAAGGCGGGGACCGCAAAATATCATCTTGGGGGCCGCAAAAAGCCAGCGGCCGCGAGTTTGAGACCCCTGCTGTACACTCTGGCACTGGTACACTAGCCGCAGGTCGGAAGAACGAATCAATAATTCGCTTACCCATAGCTCAGACGCACATATCAGGTTGTGATATTTGTCTCAGTTTCCTTCCCACAGATGTTTACGCGCGCTTGAATATCTCTAGGCCCCGACTGACCCAGGACCGACTGACCCATGTTCAACTGCTGTTCACATGGAACCCTTCTCCACTTCGGCCTTCAAAGTTCTCGTTTGAATATTTGCTACTACCACCAAGATCTGCACCCGCGGCGGCTCCACCCGGGCTCGCGCCCCAGGCTTCTGTGCGCACCGCGGCGGCCCTCCTACTCGCATTTTAGCCACTCACAGTGGCTTTCCCTATTCTTCTCACACGCAGTGGCCGCCTCACAGACAGGTATCACGCGAGAGTGTACGTGCTCGCGTTTCATGAGTATGTGCGCGAGTGTGTGTGTCTGCCTGCATCCGTGTGGCTTGCGTCTCATTGATTATTTCATTGATCATTGACGTGCCCCTTCCACGTTTGATGTATAAAAAATACGAAGGGTGGGGGGGAGGCAAATTTACTGGTCGCACATGTGCGACTGGATGTAAAATTCAGTCGCACACTCTCAAATTTTGGTCGCAAAATGCGACCAATTGCTCGCAGTCTGGAGCCCTGACTTGTCTGGGATTTGCTTTGAAAATGAAGTTAATTTGATTTTGAATGAGAAAATATTTTTGTGCATTAAATGTCAGGCTTGGAGCCTGACTTGCAGCTCATTCATTTATGTCTGGATGTCAGCAGCGAAAGCTGAAACTCTAAGCCGTGTCACTCAGGTCAGGAAAACCATCAGCTTTTTGAGGGAGCTCTAAAAAAGAAGAGAAACTCCTGTTTGAGGTTTTTGACCTGGTATCCCCAAATGTAACCAGTAGACATTAGAGCGGTAAACCAAGTTCTTGTGATTAGCATCAGTTTCTTTAACCCCTTAACATCTAGAACCGTTTACACAGCTAACATAACTCCTACAGATTCTGACATACATGAATCTGTTGCAGAGAAAAGCGGCTTTTCGGCATATTAGAGAGGAGCCAAAATGAAAAGCCCTCTTTTGTCAGCATCAAAATCGGTGGATTCGCGATGGTGTAAACCAGGGGTTGGGAATCTTTTTGGCCAAGAGAGCCATAAACGCCACATATTTTTAAATGTAATTTCGAAAGAGCCATACATTTATGTAGTGTCCCTTTCCCACACTGAGGCACGGAGACTTAACCTCTTTTAAGGTCCTTTATTCTGGTTACTGCAGACCACGACAAACGCCGAACAATTAATTCAGCAACTCCTGAATCTCTCCCGGTGAGACGAGAGCGCTTCTCCCTACTTTATATTCCCCTGCTCCCGCTCCAACCCTCCCATTTCCCTTATTCGGCCCATAGCTGAACCCCATTGGTCCAAATTACCTAACAACAGGCTGAGCGACAGAACTGAGAGCCAATCAGATCGCTGCATGATCCGTTGATTGAACTCCAGAACTTATAATGCGGCCCAACAGCCAAGTTAAACTCAGTCCGCGACAATTTGTTTAAAACTAAATATACAAATGAATGTGTGCATTTGATGTAATTTCAACACTTTTAAAGTACAATAAGTCTGTGGATTCTTTTTAATAACATCGTTATGCTGTTGCTGATAAATGATGAGTATTTCTCGTTGTAGTTTTGCTGATGGTCTAGTCTGGTTTATGCGTGGTGAGTTTCTGCTTCATGCAGGCTTTGAGACTTTAAACGTCATCGTAGGTCTGAATGTTCTGTAGATGTGAGACAGACTGATCACATGCAGACCTGGAGTCAAACACACACTCACACGCTGCAGTGAGTGACGGGCAGCGGGTTTTACGTTATTACAATCCCTGCGCGATTCACCTGTTGCCTGTCCCCCCACCCTCTGCTTTCTTCCTCAATCATCCCGTCCCCGCAACTGCGAGCTATTTTTTCTCAGAGACGGGAGCGCGCAGTTTTAGGCACGGCAATTCACAGGTTTCCGCGTGGTACAAACTCTGTGAAATAATAGATAATAGTAAACTGATCATGCTGGCGCTGATATTTCTCTCCAAGCACCGATACTACTCCGCGCCTCTGGCATCGCATTGCGCCCGAGAAGGACTGGTCTAATGAAAAAAAGAAAAAAAAAGTATAGTTAAAGATTTGTCTGCGAGCCACATGTGACCATCAAAAGAGCCAAATATGGCTCGCGAGCCATAAGTTCCCGACCCCTGGTGTAAACGGTCAGAGTTACGGTTTGTCAAAGAGGGTGTGTTGTTTAGGTGTTGCTGACGACATCTCTGATGTTAAAGGGTTAAGAAGTTGATGATAAATTGTATAAATACATATCAATAGCATGTCTTGTATGTCTGCATTCAGCTGGAGGAAAACACAAGTATCAACCAAAGGCGCATTTACCGTAAATTCCGGACTATAAGCCGCTACTTTTTTCCTGCGCTTACAGCCTTGCGGCTTATTCAGTGACGCGGCTAATTTGTGGATTTATTTGAACGGCCGCCTTGAACGTACTTTTGATCTCGGAGCTGGGGTTGAAAGCGCAATCCAACTCCAAGTAACAAGTCATTTGTTTTTCAACACACCTCTAAGCAGCCAAACAGCATGGACCTCACTTCAGGTCTTAGACACTTCAGTCATGGTTCAACAAAAAGAAACATGCATGGCCAGCCGCATCCCAGAATCCTTTGGTGCCATTGGACCCAACGTGCACGTGATCGCCACTACAATATGATGCAGCTTTCAAGTTAAAAGCAGCGTGAAAAAATCCACGATCACCAACGGGTTTGGAAAAGCCGGTCAGCTGCGTGACGGATAGAACAGCGCATGCTCAGGAGTGAATTTACCTCAGAGTCATAGTGACACTAGCCCATCTATTAGCAGCTCCGTAATATGAGATGATGTTCTCCTGCTGCTCGTTCACATAGAGCTGCGGGACAGATGGCAGTCTGAAGGCTCCCACACGTAAAAACTCATCCTCTCTCGCCCGTCATCCACAAAACGCACAGTATTGAGTCCGATTGCTCTGCACAGACACGATTCGCTCCGTCCACCAGCAGCCGCGCGCAGCGACTGGGCGCCGCACAGAGGCGCACGTATCGCGCTCAGGCGCGTGCTTTTCAGTTGCCGCTGCTTTATTTTACTGGTGTGTTTTTTTTAACCAGCCCTGTTACTACCATAACGCTGCCGCGACACAAGCGCAAGGAGAGCTGCTCTCTCGTTCGCCCCTCTCACCACCGCTGCTCCTTGCTCATTCAATAAACACTGACAACAGTGTGGTGACCCAGGGAATAGCCCCGCCTTAACCCCCTAAGACTCATGGGAAATGGGGAATCGCGGATGTAAATTTCCTCATCATAACTGAGGGATGTAATGTTGATTATATGGTAACTGTAATTTTATGTATGATAACTCAATTGTCAATAAGTTAAAAAAAACTTAACATACACACAAAAAAAACCATAACTGAGGAACTTGTGATCAGGAATGAGGTCCATGCTGTTTGTTAAATGTGGGTATCTTCAAGTACATGAGCTGATGCTATGCCGACTCCTCCCACAGTGGGGTTAAAAGCAGTATTTAGTCTGGGAGTCTGGACATGCTGTGACAGGTTGGCCGCATTGCTGATTACACGCGGCTTGTACACTGCTGTGGCTTATGTGTGTATGAAGGTAGCTCAACACGTGAAAATGAGTGGGTGCGGCTTGTAATGGGTGCGCTCTATAACCCGGAATTTACGGTACTCTTTCTGGTTTGGTCATTGAAAATCTGCTAGAATGATGATGGTAAGCCTGATGCAGCTGCAAAGTTTTAAAATGTTCCAGTTGTAGCTTGCAAAAAGCTATGAAAGTTTGTCCAACATGAGTAAATGACACAGAATGAGGTTTCTTCAAAGCATAGAAGCATTAAAAAATGCTTTTAAAATCAATTGCTTTTACCAGAAAATGTTTAAGGTAATGCATCATCACCAAGTTTGTGCTTGTAGTTCTGATTTAAATGCATTTAATGATTCCTCTGTTGGTTTTCTTCAGTAACTACTTGCCTTTTTTCTTTTACTTCTCTACAAACATTTATAGTTTGCAAATACTGGAAGGTGGTCACTGATGTCAGTCCTCAGCAATCCACTTTTTATTCTGTTTTCTAGGCAGTTTGTGAATATATTGTCTATAAATGTCGCTCTATTTGTTGTTATTTTGCTCGGTTTGTTGATTAATGGATAGAAGCTTAAACTGTACATTTTATGAGTAAAATCTTCTGTTGTGATGTGATTGTTTTGTTTCAACAAATCCATATCAAAATTGCCACAAAGAAATATTACGTTTTTGGAGATATTAGCCAACATGTTTTCAATGGTACTTGTAAAAGTTTCAATGTTTGATGCAGGGGTTCGATACACGCCACTGACGTTACTCTGTTCCTCCATACTGATCTCTACAGATTCCATGACATCATCAATACAGCCAGACATCATTTCCACAACTTTGTGTTTAAGACTGTTGTGTATATAAAGAGCCACCCCCCCGCCTTGCTTATTTTTCCTGTTCCTGTTCACAAAGTGAAAATCATAGCTCTCAAGCTAGAAGTGCAAGTCCTTTATACACGGCTGAAATTGTTTGATTTATGTTCTTAATGCTGGAGAGTTAAACCTATTATTAAAAATAGATTCATATTTTAAAGTCTTTTGTATTTTTAATCAAATCGTTTTGTTTTTTTAATGGATAAAGTTGTGGTTGACGATTGAGGTAATTACTTTTAGGTACTTCTGACTGTAAGCTAACTCAAGCAGGAGATGATCTGCTTGGCATTTCACTGAGTTTTGTCTTTTTGTCATGGGCTGTTCCTTCTGTGTTTTCTCTTTTAGGTACCAGTTATTCACCACAAGAAAACTCTCACAACCATACTTCCCTTTATAGCTCCAACTCGGTTTCAAATCCAAACAAGACCTCAGACGCAGTAAGTGCTCCCCTCTGCTTTAGACAATGTGGACCAATGACTTGCTAAACATTGCTCACCTGGTCCTTAGTGACTGTTGCACCAAGATTTGAATATTTTATGCTGTCTTAATCTTTTGGTTAATTTTTTTTTTAATTCATTCCGTTAAAATAATTGGTGGTCATTCCTTCCTTTCAGTTTATTCTTCAGCTGTGTTCACACCGACTGCGATTCACGCGTTAGGGGCATCCAATTTTTAATCTTAAACTAATGTACGGACGTGGTCAGAGGTCCTGCAGCGCAATTAGGCGTGTGGCATCTACATGATTTGGGCGTTGCATCGAGAGTTCAAATACTTTGGCAAAAAAGACGCCTCGCATCAACCAATTAGGGACTCAGCTTTTGCCCATGACTTCTTGATGATGTCATCAGGGGGTGAAGTACAAAACCAACATGAAGGGGAATCGAATTGTTCTCCTCCTGAGCTTCATATTTTTTTCCATACTTTTATTTTCTAATTCTCTTATTCTTATTTTTCTTTTTTCCTTACTCGGACTAATGTGAGGCAGCAATTCGTCACACTGGGTCACCGAGAGACAGAAGTACCGCTGAAAGCGCCGTCTTTCAGACGACGCTCCTTCAGTAGATGGGGGGAAGCTCATGTACTGGGAGAATCTGAATGACCTAATGGAGACATGATTACCAATGTTTTTTTATCTGGAAAATAAATGAACCTGATCCCAACATCATCCGTGTCTTCCATGCACTCTAAATGGGATATAGAGACATGTATATCCCATTCACGTAGCGATGAAGTTAAAAACTTTGGAGAGTAGCTCCTCCCACATGCGTCTGGAGCATCACGTTCATGAACACAGTTTTTGGCAAGGGTCCAGTGGCAAATTTGTCACTCATCAAAAGAAATGCGCCTGACACAGATTTGACACATGAATCACCTTCGGTGTGAATGTAGCGTCATACTAATGACAACATAAAAATGCTTCAGTTTTAAAATGTTAAATGTAGATGTAAAGTAAATTCACACTGACGATGAAGGGTTAAAGGGGACTTTTCTGTCATAGGAGAGCTAATTCTCCCCTTCTGCTTCCATCCCATCCTCCTTTGCATTTTAGAACAGATTGCCGGCTATTGCATCAGACCTCTACCAAAACACCTGTCTGTCTGACAGGAAGCCATTTGTTTCTAAGTTTGTGTTCTTCTACTCAGCCTTTCGAGCCTGCTGATGACTGGTCAGAGCACATCAGTTCCTCTGGAAAGAAATATTATTACAACTGTAGGACAGAAGTTTCCCAGTGGGAGAAGCCCAAGGAATGGCTTGAGAGGTAGTTTTATGGTTTTTTTTCCACTAATGAAACAGTATTTGGCTTTGCACACTAAAGTACATTTGCACAAGTGTTGTTAAGCACAGATCTCTAACAGTGTTGTTGTATTTGCCGCTTAGAGAACAAAGGCAAAAAGAGGCAACAAAGACTGCTGTTGTCAACAATTTCCCAAAGGACAGGGACTACAGAAGGGAGGCTATGCAAGCAACAGCAGCCCCTGGCTTTACTGGTCCTAGTAAGTGTTGCACAGATCTTTTCTGACTCATCTCACTAAATCACACTTACTTTGTTTTATTGGTCAGACTGTTAATTATGTTTTAACCTAGCAGCTAGTATGGCTAATGCTTAGCAGATAAAACATTTTGTCAGGCATGTCAAATGTTTTGATCATATTACAGGTCTTCGGTGTAAAGAGCATTCTACTCATCACTGAATAACAAAGTTGTAGATTATTTCTCACAGGTCACTGGATATTATTTAGCTGTCAAGTTGTGTGGTGCCTCTGGTGCTTATAGGTCTATAAATCAATTACCTGATTTAAAGCACCTGTTAATATGGGCTGATTGCAAATCTCTTCCAGAAAACAAGAAATTAAAAACTAGTGATCCTTGGGGTTTACGGTTCAGCCATGATCTGTCGCACCCCTACCTTACAACTAGGTTTTATCTGATGGAATTGCACTGAAATTACTTATATACAGTAATCCCTCATTTTGGTGCAGGAGCTGCGTTCTAAAAATAACTTATAATAGACAAAATCTAATATTTGTGCAATGATTTAAGGCTAAATCCCCTCACTACACACTATACACTTTTCTCAGTCAGACATGAACATTTTTACACTTTTCTCTCGTTTAAACTCTCAAAGTTCAAACCTTCATAGGAAAAATAAGTTCAGGATTGTAGAATGAGACCAAAGATCTGCTGAAGGCTTTCTATACAAGAGAAACGGCACAGAGATTGACTGTGAATGCCTTACAACCAATCAGGACACGAAACATAATGTAAAAAAAAAAGCAAAAGGCATGCAAAATTGCACTTAAATGTTAAGACAGCAAAAGATCGACAGCGATATTGAGGGACCACTATACTTCACAGACGACCTCACAAATAAAAAAGTTTTTTTTGTTTTGGTAAATTATTTTGACAAAATGCAAGTGTGAGCTAATATATTATATTCTTTTGTGACTGATATGTTTAAGTGATTTTATTAGAACTGAAACTGGCAGATTACAGTTAACATAGTTTTAGCTCTTTGTTGGGCTAGAAAAACGTATCAGTAGTGAATGTTTCAGATCCAAAACCATCTGATCACACCAACAAACCTGCCAACTCCAGTCTCAACAAAATTAGGAGAATAGATGCTTTTAGCTCCTCTTTTCCAATGTTGGTTACATTGAAGTCATCATAGTACTACTTTTTAGCCTCTGGTACCTCTAGTTGTTATTGAGTAGGTACTAGTATGTAGTACATTTAGCATTTTCCAGGTGTTTTTATCAACAGGTGAAATGAAGCACTTCTACTTAAAACAAATTGGTACTGCAGCTACGTTTGTCTTTTCATTTTAATCCTTTTGTCTGCTCTTTATATGTTCTGAAATTCTGAATTTCAGTACATTTTATGTTTTTGTTTATTTATTTTCTACTAAGGATTGTAATTTCTCCCACCTAGACTCTCTGCAGTTAAAGAATTTAAATTCAGAAAACTGCTTAGCTAATACATGTTGGTAATTTTCCGGAGATTTCGCATTTGATCTCAGTCTCTATTGTAAAACTCATTCATTGTGTTATGATCTGAGAATCCACATGATGTGGGTGCTGGTTTGTCTGTGTAGGTTGTAGCAGGAGAGATTACCGGTTACATGCAGGGTTAGTGGTGTGTGGACACTGAGCGCCAGGTTGCATAATGATTTCTTGTCGTATAAATGAAAAGAGCTGTGACAGTGTGGGATTTTTTATTTTTGATACCTATCTAACTAATGAACTAACCATATGGGTGCTGTAGAATGACTATGCGTGTCTGTGTCAGCGTGCTGCGTGTGGAGGAAGGACCGCGTACAAGTGTGTTGGGGGGTGCGTGTTGATTCTTCTGCAGCGGAGTGCTCTGGAGCTGCATGCGAGGCTTCACCTGTGCTCTCTGGTACAGACATCTTCTCAGAATATTATATATTGCCCAGTAATAAACGAGACTGCAGACACTTTGTCACCTTTCCGGTAGCCATGAAGCCTGACATCCATGAAGAACGCAGGGCAGGAGGCTAGGGTTTTGTTTATACAGACACGAAACGTTGTGCTGCACAAAATAGTTCCCAAACAAAACATGTAGTGATATTCATCGAAATTTAACAGTTCGTGTTTGGTATTACAGAGTGAAGGAGAACAGGAATAATCCCCCAACCCCCCCAACACAAAGTCCTCCGGTGGGCGGCCGTGTCGCGCACTTAAGAAAGCGCTCAGCTTGTAATGGAAATGCATAATTAGAACGCAGTAAATTTGTCATATTTCCTCAAGAGACGGAAACTTCTGTTGTAGAATGAGGATGTGTATGTGCTTCTGAAACCGCGTGTTTTGTGTAAGTAGAGTGAGCCGCGTCCTGCGCCACTCACCTCTTGCGCTGCACGTGGCTCTAAGAGGGAGTGAGAGGCGCGGCGCAGGGAGTGAAGGAGAACATTAATAAAAGGTTTCCCCCAGAAACCCTTAAAGTCTGAGCACAGGACTAGCAGAAAAAGTAAATTATCAGCAAAGATGAATGTGTTTAGTGTGTTTATTATAGTTCCAATCACGGACCATATTCAGAACCTTCACACAAAAAAACTATCAAAAAAAAAAAAGGTGATGAGGTCATCACTCCGGTGATGCGGTTATCATCACGCCCCTATAAATGAATCATCCAACACTGAGGAAGACTTCCATGGTTTCAGTGCACAGGAGGAAGATGAAGAAAGCTCTGTGACGTTTACGTTCATTTTTTTTAAACCAGCCCTGTTGGCGCTGTGTTACGGTGTGTCACTGTTGTGGAAGAAAACTTCCAGCCCCCTCCTTCGCAGCGCTTGCCTCTGTGTTACTGCTGCTCTCAGTGACTTTTACCGGTATGTTTTTTTAACCAGCCCTGTCACTACCATATTGCTGCCGTGTCACAGGCACTGTTTGGAAAGAAAAGCTCAGGTATATTATTACAACTTTGAAAACTCCTTCTGTGTACCTTCTTTATTTGTAAATATATTACATGTTGAACCTTTCCTGCGATTACTTTTTTCTTTCTTTCTTTCTTTTCCTTTCTTTCTTTCTTTGCATTGGGTCCCATTTTTAAAACATTTGCTGTGACTCGGCCGTGGATTTGAACTTATGGCCTTCCAGTTTCAGGGGGACACTCTACTCCAAGGCTGAGCTGTCAAAAGGAAAATAAATGTTGTCCATAGCTGCTTAATTTCTTTTTTCTTTGCTTGTATTTTGCATTTGAAACCCATTTGAAATGGCATTTTGAATGTTAGACAGTCTTTCACAGACATCTGATGCATCCCTTTTGATGACAATGATATGAAAATCCTTTGCTGCATTTCACTCATGAATACCGGTACACACGTTTGGGCAATGTGAAAAGTTTAGACAAAGCAGTTTAAGGAAAACGCCCCGACTCGTTGATCTGCTTAATTAACTTGACAATCATAGTTTTTATTTGAATCTTTATTGGTGGCTCCAACAGAGCCCAGCAGCTCATCCAGGTCACAACACACCTTCACCGGGTCGTGCTGTGGAGTCGACTCAAGACTCTTGTTGCTGGGTGTTTTTCACATTAGGACACTGTGTTGTGTTTAATAGACAGTAATTTTCTTTAAAAAAAATACTCCCCGTCACAAGGCCAGGTTTTATTTGTTGCTTTTGTGATGACATTTACTTTCTGCTGCTCATGTTTAACACTAAGTTAGCATTTAAAGAGCCACTTTGATAAACAGTTGTGTTTTTGGTGTTTTTAACATGTTCTCGTGGCATTTGTCTGATGGAGGGCTTGTATAAAAAAAAAGCCTAAATTAAATTTTTGTGCATTTCTCCATCAAATTGTTGTGAATCAGGAGCAAATGTAAAAGTGCAGTTAGAAAAAGAGCGGATTTTTATGTCAACGAGCTTCATTCTTCGCTCCATCCTGATGCATCCATTGGTAAACAAATAGATCCATGAATGTCTTTGTTTTCCTCGTCTGAGCTGGAATCTGGATCAAAACTGTACGAATGGATAGCTTTGATGTTTCTCTCCACTTTTGTAGCACCGCTTTTGTTAGGTTAGTGGTTTGAAGGGCTGTAAGCTAGCATGAGAGAGAGTAAACAGTAATGGGGGGGGGGGGGGGGGGTCCATGACAACAGTCCCACCCACAACTCGCATTACAACTTCTGCCCCTCTGCAGAAACTATGTCCTATAAAATGACAAGGTTTTTGTTTTTTTTGGCTGAAAACAGTATACCATAATCATACCACCAAAGACTGCCATCTACTTTAAAATAAATCAAAAGATGAGCATAGTGGGATTTTCCAAAGTGTACCTTTTTCTTTCAATATTCATAATTTTCACTGTGTAATTTTGATGTTTGCTTTTACAGCCTGAGTTTTACAGTTACCTTTCAAGCTTGTATTTTATTTAGATCTTTTTAGTAAAACTTCTTCAGATAAATTCTGCATCAGCTTCTCTATCTTCTACTTGGTTAAAGCCATCTAAAGGCCCACAGTCATTTAAAGCCTTTTTCGTTGTCTTGTGTAGTTTTCGTGATCTGTCTGATGGTATGAATAGTGTTTGAGGCCTTTAACTTTTATTGACAAACTCAGAGGAAGATTTCACCAGACCTGATTGCCCTCCTGCAAATTACAACCACTGGTCTTTTGTTTTAATGTTTTCCCAGGTTACCACAAAACTACACACTGCTTTAG
This sequence comes from Oryzias latipes, assembly GCF_053564925.1. Lineage (NCBI taxonomy): Eukaryota > Metazoa > Chordata > Actinopteri > Beloniformes > Adrianichthyidae > Oryzias > Oryzias latipes. Next base: position 11,555,584 of record NC_136256.1, on the reverse strand, counting down.
ATAAACAGTTATGGTGTTATGTGTTTTCACTTTATTTATTTAATTGTATTATTAGGCATAACGTGTTATGTTGTAATAGTGTACATAATTTATTACTTACTTACATTTTACTTTTTTTATATTTTTGCACATTTTTGTATTTGTATACTTGCACATTTGGGAACACCCCTCACTTTTGCACATTGCTGTCCCTTTTCTCTGCTTTTTGGAACTGCTGTGATAATTGAATTTCCCCAATGTGGGATCAATAAAGAAATATCTATCTAAAGTATCCACCTTAACACAAAAAAATCCCTAGGACAATTGAGGGTGGTTAATGTTTGAAGTGACTTAGCTCCTTTCACCTGAAAACCTAGAGGCAGCTCCTTAACATGATCAGGACACGCTGCACTTACTTTTTCCTCCCGGACTGTAGTTTTTGAACTACAATGTGAGCAAATACCTAAAATATTTATATATATGTTCTTTTTTCAAATTTTTCACAGAATCATCCCAGGCGGAGAAGCCTTCAGCAGTTCATGCCACTCAGTCATCGTCGTTGTCGTCATCAGGCTCGGGTGGCGTGAACCCGTCATCTGGGCCGCATGGATCGTCAGCTTCCACAGTGCCTGTCTCTCCGGTTCTTCAGTCGTCAACTCCTCCGTTACTGCAGGACCCCACTCTGTTTCGCCAGCTCCTCCCAGCACTTCAGACCGCACTGCAACTGAACAACGCCAGCGTGGACATGGCCAAAATCAACGAAGGTACAGAAGCTTTTAGGATCTGTAGAATTCCCTTCTCGGCGTTGATCTGTCTCCTTTAACAGCATTTATGCCCAAATCCTACCCCAGCTTGAAGTATTTAACGAATCAAATAAATCCCTTTAAGCATTTGACCAATGGGACGGATGCCTTTTATGTTAGATGCTCGCCTCCTAAGTAGACAAAGGTCATTAAGAGTGTAATTTAAGTTGTGTTGACTTTTATTTCAAATAAAATGTTGCAATGAAATGACGTTTTTGGTTGGTTTGCTATTTTTTCATGTATCGCAACTTATATCATCATTGCAATATTGATCACTAATATCGCAGATCGCGAGTTTTCCTCTTATCGTGCAGCCCTATTCTAATGGCTGTTCTTTCTTTTTTTTTTACCATCTTTGGACTAATGCGGGACAGCAAGTCCTCAGACAGAGTCTCAGAGAAGGACGTCCCACTGAAAGCGACATTCTGTACAGGGAGACTGAATGATCTCATGAACTAGAGCTGTGGATGGTTTTTATTTTATTCTTTTTTTATATATAAATTTAAAAGCGCTCTGTTAAATTTAGAACGATTGCGAATAAGCTATCATGGATGATGCTAAATATTCATCTTTGTATTTTTGGGAACAGATCACAAATATCCAAATATTCGGTTACTCGTTACAGCCGCATCATGACAGTACCAAGACATAGCAACGTTCTTTCTGACGCCTTTGTATAGCTTTAAAAAAAAACATAAATGACGTGTCCTCCATGATGTAGCGATGAGGCTATAAACTTTTGACAGTACCTCTTCCCACACGTGGCGGAAGTGTGTGTGTGAACACACTCTTGGACAACTATCAAGCAGCCAATTCAATTCCATTCCAACTGTCTGGAAAATCGAAGTTCAACCCACAGCCTTTTATTTGATTGAAATTTTAATAAGTAACTCTCCAATTTATGTCTTAAGTAATTCAGTAGTGAAATTGATTCATACTGTATGACCGGTTTTTACTTTAAATAGTTTTTAAGGTTCCCATCAGAAGCAGCAGATTTTCTCCGTGCTTCTTGTCCTCTCTGCAGATCATTGAACAGACGGCTTTGGTTGAACAGTCAGAAGCACATTTACTCGGCGCACATCCGTCATTATGGTCGTTGCCTCCACAGCTCTGCGTCTCCTTGAAGCAGCGAGGAGCTGCAGGAGTGGCTGTCATCCAGTAATTAGGCCTCTGCACACAGATCTGTAGTTTCACATTTCAGTAATTGTGAGTGGGCCGTCTGATCTCCTTGTACAGCTGTTGATGCACCTTTGCTGGCTGCCCACCTATTGGTTTTGTGTGCAAAAACCCTACTGTGACAGAATGATTGTAACACTATATAAGATAAATGTAATATTTGAGAAATCAGAGCAGTCGGATTGTTGCGTCTGCTTTATCCGTCTCCAAATGTTATTGAAGTTCTGCAGAAGCAGATTTCCAGTACCATGAAAATATAACCTTTCCAAATATTGACAGTGTTCAGGTGTTTGCTGAATCCAAGCTTGCAAACAATCATGTATTTGTAGTACCTAGACTATTTGATCTGCATGCCTAACAGCGGGTTTCCTCTTGTTTTTGTGTAGTTCTCACAGCTGCTGTCACACAAGCTTCATTACAGTCGATGCTCCACAAGATCTTCACAGCTGGACCGTCGGCGTTCAATATCACTACGATCCTTTCTCAAGCCGCTCAGCTTTCTAACCAAGGTGAGTTCAGGCTTTGGTGTTGTTGTTGTTTTAAAGACATGTTCTTGTAGCATTTTTCACATGTTTGAAGACATAGACAGAGAAAATTAAGCTTAGAATCACATTTCTGAGTAGTTCTTTATTCAAATTGTCGTGTATTAAGCAGATGGTAAAAAAAAGCTTGTAGTTGTGACGTAGCTCCCTGCTCTGCTCCATTCTGATTCATCCACTTGTAGTGGACTACATCCATGAACGTCTCTGTTTCCTCTTCTGAGCTGGAATCTGGTTCCGAACTGTGCGCCTGGATAGCTCTGAGATTGCTCACCGTTTTTGTTGCACTGCTTATGTTGGGTTGAGGTGTGAGAGGCTGTAAGCTAGTGGAAGAGAGAGTAAACGGATGGGTGACAGGAAGTGGAGGGGGGGGGGCTTACTCCACACCAGCAGATCCACTCCACAACCCAGAGGTGAAATTCTAATTAACTACTGCTGCTCTGCAGAAACTATGTCCTGGAAAATGACACAGGTTGTTTGATTTTTCTCCTAAAATGACATAATCATAATTAAAAGACCACCGGGGACGATTTTACAGTAGATCAAAAGATGCTTAGAGTGGGAGTTGATGAATTTTAGTTTTAATTTACATAATTTACATGTGACAACATGAACACAGAATACACTTTATACAATGACTTTAACACACAGACTGATACAGTCATGCAAGACAAAATAAGACGTTATAAAGTACTGTTTATTCAAACAACAAAAATACAGGAAGGGCTCCTGTTAGTTTAAGGTGCATGTGGGTGTGCTGGTTCAAACACTTCTAAAGCTCTAAAGCCTTAGTCACAACTGCCCTGGCAGGTGGATTAGAGCATCACATGCAAGTGAGTGCAACTTACATTGTCCTTATAAATACTTCACAAAATACTTCCAACACGTACAACAGGAGTATGTTCCATTTTCATGGCGTCTCATTTAAGATGGTTACCCTGAGGCAACTGCAAGACACACCTGTGCTCCTCTAAAGATGCAGCCGCTCCTTTCCACGACCCTCCAATGGCCCAGTCAACCCAAAAACGCACAGCACCGTACGGGTCAACCCCCGCATTCTTAAAGGGTTTCTTATTTAAGAAAAGTGGCTCTGTGTCTAACCATCTCAGAGCAAAAGTGCAGCTTCTCAACCTGACTCCACAACAGATCTAGTGCCACTTTCGTGGGTTTTGGTTTTTAAACTAATAACTCAATTATATTTTGTAAAGTTACTCCACTGGTTACAGAGTAGGGCTATACCATAAAGTACTTATAAATGGGGGGAACAAATCATACAGTGTAGGTAGGACTTAGCAGCCCCGATGGAAATGAAAGGCCTGATTTGTTCCAAGTTTTTATGTTAAATGTCATTTTGCGTTTGTGACCTTCTTAATGACTTAAATAATCAGGTTTGGAGTCCAACTGAAAATACAGCAGACCTCATTTTGGAGTTATTGTATTTACTTTGTTCAATTAAAAAACTTACGCAACAACTGATGAGATAAAAGTCTGAATTTATTTTCTACACTCCTCAACAGGCCAGCAGTCAAATCAGTCACCAATGTCTTTAACATCAGACGCCTCATCACCAAGATCCTACGTTTCCCCGAGAATCAGCACGCCGCAGACCAACGCCGGCCCCCACAAACCCCTCCTCAGCACGCAGCCTGTCATCTCACAGTCAAAGGTAAGACACTGCCACCTCTCAACCAGACTGCACTCTTGTCTGACAACCAGTAAAGTCAGGTCATCTCATTTACAACCAAAGATGAGCAAAGATATGACACAGCCTCATGCCAGCTGGGTGATAGTTGACATTTCTGCAGGTTTTTGCTGCTTGATGGAATCTGTCTTGTAAGGTTTCCCAACAATGAAACATGTCATTTCTGGTCTCTGGGATTCTTGGTTTATGTGAATACGTTGACAGAGAAATTGCGGTTTTTGCGCTGATGCAGAGCTTGCGTTTCAGGTGAATACACCAGCAGTAAAGCAGACGTCTCATTCCCAGCCCACATCCCAGCAGCACCTCTCCAGTGAGAAGTCGCACAGTCACGATGTCACCACGGCCTCCCCGAGAGCCCTCCAACGCCAAGGGTGAGTCCAAACCAGAAGCACTGACATCCTATGACCAAAAATAGGCATCTCTATCAATCTGTTTATGTTTAATTGGATGTAGTTGGTTTATAAATCATCCATTTTCCTCCTTATTATTATTTTAAAGCTGTGAACTACATTTTAATCATCTAAAATATATTATACTTTACCTGGAAATCATTGTAGCCATCCACACCTGAAATCACAGCTTATCTTAAATGAGCAATCAGATGTTTTATTTGGAGTCTTTTGGCACCATCTGCTGGTCATTAGTGGAACTGATTCATTCATAAAGGTCATTTACTGCTGTTCTTTTTTGCTCTCTAGTGCAGTGTTTTTCAACCAGTGTGCCGCGGCACACTAGTGTGCCGTGGGAGATGGTCAAGTGTGCCGTGGAGAAATTGCCCTCATTAATCATTCACTGATCTAAAAACATTTCCCATCTCCAGGATATCAGCTCTTTGTTCATCCAAACAGGCCCTGATAAAACACTGAGTAGTTAGGAATATGAAAGATCTTAAAATTACTTTTTCTTTGTGTTTATTTAATTCTATTAAAGACATTTTGATAAGGATTACGTTACCGCGATTTACCTGCAGCTACTTGATCGCTGTCGATCAATACAGACCATGAATTTCTGTTTTTTTTTTTTTTTTTTTGGATGCTGGTGTGCCGCGGGATTTTTGTCAAGGTTAAAGTGTGCCGTGGCTCAAAAAAGGTTGAAAAACACTGCTCTAGTGAATCAATGACCAGGGCTCCAGACTAACTTTTTTCACTAGGAGCACAGTGGCCCCTAACTGAAAATTTTAGGGGCACAACCAGACAATTTAGGGGCGCATACCGTAAATCAACATGCTAACCAGATCTACTAATTTCCACTGTATTACTAATAAATACTTTAATAATAGATGCAGAAATTACAATATGCTGTTTGAAATTCAGTGTCACATTTTAATCTGCACTTTTGAAGATGCAACAACAAGGTAAACTGACAGCACCATCGCTGTCATGACAGTACAAATAGTTAAGAAAACGGATGGAAATTTATCTTTGTGACACCAAATAGGTGCAGCCAAGATGCACAATAAGCGTGTTTGAGATCACCCAGGTGAACTCAACGCTGCGCAGATCACCTGGTGTGTGACATATTTTTGTTTTTGCTCCAACATCAACTGTCAATCATCACAAAAATATCGCGAGAAAGGGGTGGGAGCAAGGGGCAAACCTACCCGGACACAGCTGGAAACTGAACTGACTGAAAGCTGCCCTACAGACTACAAAACAATGCATTATGGGACATGTGTCCTGATGGTTTTTGTAGTGGAGTGATTAATTAAAATAATTTAAAATACCAATTCATTAAAAAAGGCTACATACATTACAAAACCTTAAAATAATCATAAAATATATAATAACACAGACCCCCCCCCCGCCTGGTCTCCCCAACGATCCAGGCGAGGTGCCGGTTCATCTCAAACACGTCTATCGTTGCATTTTCCCCACGTATTTTCAGTGTGTCTAAAACTAATGTTGTTTTTGCTCGCACGTGTTTAAAGTTCAAGCCCCGTTAGCCGTCACGCATGTAGGTGTGGGACATTTATTCTCCTCAGCTGACCCGACCCCCGCGGGAGCGGTGTGCTGCCGTAACGGCCGTGCATAAACCGTTTGATGCGCCGCCGTAACCGTAACCAAAACCTAAACCTTCCTCCGGGTCTGTGCGGCCCAGAGAAAAGTTCAGCACGGACTGCATGTATTTAGAAAATCACGAGCGAATAAATACGTTCTAAAGGAAAGTAAGGAACTCCTTAATGTGGTCCGGGGAGGGGGCTGTCAGGTTTCCTGCTTTCAAACCCTGTCATTGCCACGCCCCCCAAGAGTCATATACCCCACTGTGATTGGTTGGTCAGCTTCGCGCACGACAATGAAAAAGTGTCATTCATACAAACTGGCGGGCTGCAGTAACATTAAACCTTCATATTAAGGCGGGGACCGCAAAATATCATCTTGGGGGCCGCAAATAGCCCGCGGGCCGCGAGTTTGAGACCCCTGCTGTACACTCTGGCACTGGTACACTAGCCGCAGGTCGGAAGAACGAATCAATAGTTCGCTTACTCATAGCAGCTCAGACGCACATATCAGGTTGTGATGATATTTGTCTCCGTTTCCTTCCCACAGATGTTTACGCGCGCTCGATTATCTCTAGGCCCCTCCCCCTACACGCATTTCAGCCACTCACAGTGGCTTTCCCTATTCTTCTCACACGCAGTGGCCGCCTCACAGACAGGTATCACGCGAGAGTATACGTGCTCGCGTTTCATGAGTATGTGCGCGAGTATGTGCGCCTGCCTGCGTCCGTGTGCGCTTGCCTGCGTGCGTGTGCGCTCGCGTCTCATTGATTATTTCATTGATCATTGACGTGCCCCTTCCACGTCAATGACCACCCTTCGTAAAAAATACGAAGGGTGGGGGAGGCAAATTTACTGGTCACGCATGTGCGACTGGATGTAAAATTCAGTCGCACACTCTCAAATTTTGGTCGCAAAATGCGACCAATTGCTCGCAGTCTGGAGCCCTGATGACGTAAGATTTATTGTAAACAAGAGAAACAATGGAGGGTTACAGTAGTTTCATTGAAAGGAAGGATAAATATCTTTTTAATCCAGTTTTATTAGATGACACTTCAACTGAAATGGTTTGTTCAGACCTTTTTTTCCTTATTTTTGAAGATATTGCTGGTTTGAAGCAGTTGAAGAATTGATAAATAAATCTCTTCCAGTTTAAATTGTAACCAGTGATTGTAAATTTAATAATGCTGCACAACTTGCAGTGCATGTTACTCTGCTTATGTACGGATTTTAAATACCGGTAACTGTAATACCTCCACACACTGGGGCAAAATGTAATTTTTATGTAACCGACCAAGTTGACTGTATTATAAAAAAAACGTATATTTTTAACAAATTGTAACACTATTTTACACAGACTATTCGGAATATTTTTAAGGAAATGAAAATGCATAAAAGTAATTTATTAATGCTGTAAACACGTCTTTTTCATCTAACTGTAAACTTTAATTCAAACATGCTGAGAAAACAAAAAACAGATTTACTAGAGATTTCCCTGTTCTGCTTCCAGGTGATCAGGTTTCATATTAAATCAGAACAAAAACAGCATAATGTTGATCTTGTCATTATATATCATTTACATTAAATCTGAAGGAGGAAGGTGGTAGTGAGATTCAGCAAAAACATCTGACAGCTCACAGTTTTTGGTGTAACACCAGCTCAACGCTACAAGGACGCTGCTAAAACAGAGCGGATTCACTTCAATTATATTTAGAGAATATCCGTTCTGGAGACTTTTTTTCTATTTAGCTTCTACTTTGACAGCAGTTATGGGTTAGGGAAGCTCCATGTCTCATTTTAGTGGAACCCACATAAAATCCAGTGTACTAATAAAGTTTAAAGCAGCTGCAGATATTGGACTTGCATCAAGAATAAGTTGGATGTAGTGGAGAGAATCCAGTAGTTTTCCAAAGTAAAACTTCCTTCAGAATCAGAATATAAATAAAACGGCAGAACTGTGGGTTGTGGGTTTTTTCCTCCGTTTCAAAGCTTCTGCAGAAACATCTTGTATGACTGCATGTTTTTTTCCCCTCCATGTAGCAGTCAGAGGAGTCCGTCTCCAGGTTCCAACCACGTCGCCTCCAGCAGCAACGCCCCCAACTCCGCCTCCGCTCCCCCGGCCTCTTCTACATCCCGGCCCTCCTGTTCCTTCACCCCCTCCCTTGCGGCCCATTTCAATGAGAGCCTCATCAAGCATGTGCAGGGCTGGCCCGCAGAACACGTGGAGAAGCAGGTCAGTGTCCACCGCACACCTCCCCTCCCTCCTTCTTGGCTCCGCCCCATTTAAGTTTGCCTCCGTCTCCCCAAAGGCGTCCAGACTCCGCGAGGAGGCTCACACCATGGGCAGCATATGCATGTCGGAGAACTGCACTGAGCTCAAAAACCTGCGCTCCCTCGTCCGGGTCTGTGAAATTCAGGCGACGTTGCGCGAGCAGAGGTGAGTCGTCCGCACGCTTTCTGTTGCTGCGTCCAAACCCCCCCATCTCACTCCTGCTCTCTGTTCTTCTGCCCCCTCCCTTACAGGATATTGTTTTTGAGACAGCAAATCAAAGAACTTGAAAAGTTGAAGAACCAGAATTCCTTCATGGTGTGAGAACTTTTGGTGGGGGGTTTGGGGGGGTGTCCGGAGGTTGTGGGGAGCGGGGTTGTCATTGCACATACTAGGAAGCCGGCAAGAAAAACGGTTCCTCCCGAACCCAGTCTTAACACACGGGAGCTGCAGTCCTGCTGGCAGACCACAGGGGGGCGACAAGGAGCTGCTGGTGTGGTGGGTGGGGTCAGGGAGGGGCTGATTTACAAGACTGTGTTTTTGTAAAAAAAAAAAAAAAAAAACCACGGTGGATTAACATGTAGATTTCTTGTAGATGTTATCTATGTTGTAAATATGTTTTGTAGATTGAATCCATGGAAAGCCATGCCTATCAAAGCTTTTGACATCCAGACTAATCAGCCGAGGCGCCAGCCTCTCCGTCACTCATCTGCAGACTTCCGTTGTCACGTCACGGATCATTGAAGCGCCGTGCCCAACGTGAACGGAGGAGCTGGCCTCACCGGGGTCATCGGTTTGACCTTTTTAGATCCTCTCCCACCTGTGGGTGTGGGCGGAGGCCTCCTCCGTGCAGGTGTTCTGTAAACGCTCACAGCGCTTCAGTGATCCGTCAGCAGTTTCTGGCGCCCCACTTTGAGGAGGACGGGTGACGAAAAGACAGTTCCTGGTGGTGCAATGGATTCCAAACGAGGAGCGTGCTGCTTTGGACCATTCCTTCACCCTCAGCAGACCTCTTTGGAGTTGAACTCCTTTCTTTCCGTTTTGTTCCCTTTTGTTCGTCAGCTCTGCACGCTGACTGTCTTCATTCCTTTGTACCGTCGCTAACAGCAGCGGGGTTTTAGAGAAGGCCAGCTTTCACGTGTGGGTTGCAGTAATAAGCCATGCATCACCCGTCAGGAGCTCAAAAGCGGGTGGAGGTGGGGCGCCTCTCCGGTCGAACGCAGGGCAACCAGGGGTCAAAGCTCAAATGTGAAATGTATGTAATGTAATAAACATGTTAAACTAAAGTGAGCGCTGAGTGTTTTGTTGGAGTGTCTGCTTTGGTTTATATGCTAGTGCCTTGTTGAAAGTCTTAAGCCTCATCACCCGCAGGTCCATGTTTGCTGTCATCCCGCCGGATCAAAAGGCCCAGATTTAGTCAATATCCTTTAGCTCCTCCCCCATATTCATCACTGTCAGCTGCTGCTTTATGCCCACCAACACAACATTTAGTTGAGCTGACCATGTCATTGCTTTGTATAATGTTTCCTGAAATATATTGACAAAAAATAAAGGATGCCTCTCCAAGGCAGTGTTGTGTTCAATGCTCCTTTGAGCTTCAGCTCATTTTGTTTTTTTCTTGTTTGTGAGAAAATGACTAAAGCCTGAAGCTACGTTCACAGCGTCCTCGGCAACGCACTTTCAATGAAAAGTCTGTGTAAGCGTGCATTTTGAGCTTCCGCGTTCAAAACTATCATGTTCGTGAATAGCTACATACGTTTCTACTGCCGTTTTTGGGTTCTTTGTTTAAAACATGGCCATGGAATGTGCGCTTTAACCCTTGTGCTATCTTAGATGACCCCACCCTTACATTGACGTGTTCTCCCTACCATGTCAAAGGTGTATAAAGGTGGAAAGATTTCATGTAATCCATGGACACCATTGAAGTTCACAAATCATTGAAGAAAAAAGGTTTGGCGCACTGTCTTGTGGGTCTAGATGACCCAACTCCCAACGTTAAAGTGCCTAGGATAGCACAAGGGTTACAGTGAAACCACAATGACCAATTTGGTGGTGACGAATGGAGGGCGTCCCCTTTAAGTCATGGAAGTCCTAACCGTTTGAAAATTGATCATGGAGGAGAAATTCATAATTGCGATTTGTGTCCGGCTGGAGTTATGACAAATCTTTCATACATAAGAATAGAGCTGTGAAAGAATAAACCTGGAGTAAGATTCACGAAATGTGCACCACTTCAACATTTCGTATCAAGCCTCTTCCAACTGTAGGTGGCGGACATGAGCTATTGAGTGCTAGGAAAAGAATAGGTCCCTCCTTGATCGTCCAATGTGAACACCATATGCTGACAGTGCGTTCAAGAACACGTGGCATTCCTGGTGTGTGAACATAGGTCACACGGTGTTTTGGTTGTTCGAGCCTGTGGGGGATCTTAAGAGAGGCACAGGTGTGTCTTGCGTTTCCCTTGAGGCTCGTACAACCAACTTGAGGGACGTCATGAAAAATGGAATGTATGATAGTCGTGTGTATTGTGAAGTATTTGGAAGGATAATGTAAGTTGCACGCGTTTATGATGTATGAGTGAAACTGTACTGGCTCCTTACTGACCTTGCGTGTGCAGTTGATGGGTAAGTGTAGGACGTCCACACAAACTAAAATGTGTAATTTCCTTAATTCTACCAGTCAGGCTACGTGCAAGCACCTATCGTGTACAGCTCAAACGGGCTCCTTGCGCATTTCGCCTGCGTGTCACTTGTTTTGCCCTTACATGTTGTTTACGTGTTCGCTAAGACAGCACACAGCATGCCCCTAGAGAAATGTGCATAAACATAATTAAGCTTACTGTACCATGCAGGCTGCCCCCCATGCCCCTACCAGGTTTGCCCCCCTTTTTTGCCTGCAGACAGCCCTATCCACCCTAAAGGGCAGTTGTGAGTAAAGCTTTAATTCACCTGAAGGTCAGGAGGTATCATAGATCACAGACATGCTGACCTGTACTTTGGTGACATCTACTGGCAGTTTGTGCTAATCACAGCTTTCAGTGGCCCTAATAATGAATTAAAATCTTTTAACAAATCAATCCAAAAGATACTATGTAGATTCTGGGATTGTTTTGTCATTTGGGCATTAATTATTATATATTTATAGGTTAACCTTTGAATGGCAGGAACATATAGGAACTAGGCTTGGGTCATAATGCAGCAGAGCTGTATGCTAAGGTTATCGTGTGCAAACGTTTAGGAGGATCATTCCTGACTCTTGAGTTGTTGCAGCTTATTACACTTACACGAGGAGCATGGGTGGATTTTGGTGTGACCCCAGGGTGGCTCAGGGTATGGCTGACTGATATAAAAATCAATTTGAAAAAATTACTGGTATTGTTTTTAATAATTTAAAGTTTCATCAGTTTCCCTTGTTGTAAACTTACCAGAGCGATGCAGTTCTATTACAAAGTGATAAATCCAAAATGTGGACAATTATGTCTCATCCTTTTATTACTATAATTTTCATACAGAGACTAAAGGTTTCATTGCATTTATTTACAATTTCCAATTCTTTATTTCTACCGTCGTGAGGTAGAAAAATAATAAATGAATGAAAACAGAAAGTAAAAGCATCAATTTCTGAATGCACTTTGTCCCTCATTCAGGTTCCTGGTTGAAATCAAACCATAAATGAGCTGTTGCCATGTTTGTCAAATTTAAGTCCAAATGGACCAATTTGACTCCCTAACATTCTCTTTGATTCTTTCCCTAAAAATGACATAAATTTTAGGGAAAGTTTATTGAGCGTCAGTCTGAAGAATTGGACAAGAGTTTGAATCCCATTCTGAGAAGAAACTATTTTTACCGGATCATTCAAAAAGATGCACTTGAATGTAAACATTGAAAGGAGACGTGTTAAAGCTGGTCATGAGAAAGAGCCTCCTCCTCCTGCTCCACCACCTCCTGGTGAGTGAAACATTTTACAGTTTTCATCTGTGGCGGCTCTCCAAGAACAGAAATGTTGGATTGTGTTCAGAAATTATTTCTTTTATTATTTTTTTTAACTTAAGTTTTATTTTTTATTTTTTGTAAACAAGATAAACAAAAAACAAATGATTTCTTTTATTTATCATTCATTGTTTTGTTATTTGACTTATTCCAAATATGGTTGTCTGGGTTTTTACTAGTTCATCATGTTTTCATTTGCTTACAATTCTTAAACATATTGCTATATCTTAGCAAAAACAGATTCAATTCATTTGCTTTCTAAGGTCTACCTTGATAAAACGGTTGTATTTGTGGACTTTGCTGACAGCAGAAACGTCAGTGTTTGCTAGGTGTCATTGATGGTTTGAGGGAACTTTCTGCAGGGAGTCTTAATTAATAGAAGTGGAAGACTTCTCTTGTTATCAGCTTCAAGTTCAGAGAAACTTTTCTGAACAACAAAATGAAGAAGTTTACTGCTTTTAATCCCATTTTGGAAAGAGTTCTCATGTAGAAATATCTAGAATGTTTTCAGATTTGAATGTAAACAAACACTGAGTGAAAGATGTTCCTCTTTATTACTCAGGCATGTGTGACTGCAGGTTCTGCAGTGGAGCATTATGAGAAATGATGTTTAATTGGGGTGTTTTCTGTGCCGATGTTGTTGAGGGTAGAATTAGTTTAGTCTGCTTTGTTTTACTTTTATTTACCTTTAAAAATGTTTGCTGGTAAAGACTCAACATTTCATGATGTTTTCTTCAGGTTTATGTTGGGTTAAAACAGCCTCCAACATCAGAATAACTACATAAGGAAAGAAAGACAACAGACCAAGGTACCTTTTGTGAGGAGAGCGAACAGTGATCATACCCAGAAAACAATCTCTCTCCACTCTGGCGCATAGTCTGTCGCCTCCTTTTTTTATTAAGTTTGTTGGGTTTTCCCTAATTTACATATGCGCTAAGCTCTAAGGAGGGGAAACAGAACACAGCTGCAGCGCTATCAGAAAACATTAATTACGACATGTCTATCTTTTCACAGCCTTCCCACATCATCTTTGGACCTGCAAAGCCTTTTCTCACGGATAACTAACACAGAGCGTCATCCGATTCATTCTAGACTAAAGGTAAGATCTTAAGCCCGAGCCCGAGTCAGAACCCGGCCCGAAATTTGGGTCGGGTCGGGGACTAAAATGACAATTATTACATTCGGGTCGGGTCGGGCCGGGCGTCTCTCTCGCTGACTTTTTTAATAAATATATGTTTATAAAAATGTATACTAAAACGATGTGTGGATACCAATCTAAGGAATACCTGTTATAAATAAATCATTTGGTTAAAACAGAGAAGGTGCTGTAAGGTAATTGCTATATAACTACAACTACACAGGAAGCACAGACGCTGGCTGCAGTATTTCTCCGCGTAATTAAGCGAGTGCGCATCAAGATATGTCTTTCATTCTCTTTGTCTGGCCTCTTATTCTGTGTTCCAGTGTTATTTCGTTGTGCAAAATATCATGATCATAAAAATATGTAGATTATTTTAACCTTAAGAAATCTTGCGTTTTTTTCTGCCATAAATACTATGGGATAAATTGAAATTTCGGGTTTGCTTCGAGCCTGGCCTGCAAATCAAGTTAATTGGTCGGGCTCGGGCTGGGTTGGGCTTTAATGCCCGCGGGCCTGGGTCGGGTCAGGCTGGATTTTTTAGGCCCAATCTTACCTCTATTCTAGACACAGCTAACACACAAGTTCTCAGGAGGATGCTGGTTTCCCCCAAGGGTTTTACCTTCATCTTCCTGTGAAACAGAGTTGGATACACACACACACACACTTTTGCAAACATGATTATAACACCTATATAGCTAGGTAATTCATAAAAGCATATGAGATATCTATATACATTTTTTACTCCTTCAAGATAAAATGACTAGAATGCTGGGTTATCCAGAGGCCTGGATTTTAACATTTGAATGCATGTGTCATGATTTGCTAGGTGGGACAGACCCAGGCGCTGGAACACGGAAGGAAAACACAGGTGAGTAAGATGGTAAGTAATTGAGTTTTATTTTTGGTGTGGCAAGGGCTCGTGGCATGGCTGGAGGTCTTGACATGGCTTGGAGTTCCCAGGATTTTCGGTGAGGATAGGTCTGCTCTTGGAAAAGTGTGACTCAGGTGAACACTCGTGGTTTGAAGTCATGTAGGCGAGGTGGATGAACAAGATTTAGCGACGAGCAAAAACACATGAGCAAAGCTTTAACTTTAGTGACCAGACTAAGCACCATCAGGAGCAACAAACTGGCTATGATTGCTGGAACTGGATGTCCTTATGAAGGGCTGGTAGTTGATGAGGTGAGTGTTCACAGCTGGTCCAAATCAGGAAGCAGAGCAGAGAGGAGAGTCTGCCAGAGGCACCATGACAGTACCCCCCACCCCCCCACCCAGGGACCGCCGCCGGGTGGTCCAGGACGTCTGTCCGGTTGAGCCTGGTAGAAATCCTCAATGAGGGACGGATCCAGGATGAGGAGAGCAGCCCTGGTCTGGCGCCAAATGCGCTGGCACCGCTGGAGATTGTGTTGGACTGAGGGCACTGCCAAATCGAATTTCTGAGACTGAAACAGAGGTGGTGAGTACCCGAGGGAGGCCTCGAACAGAGACACCACAGAGGCGGAAGAAGGGTGAGTATTGTGGGCATACTCAATCCACACAAGGAACTTGGACCAGTCTGTATTATTCTGTGCCACCAGACAACGGAGTGCCGCTTCCAGCTCTTGGTTAGCCTTCTCAGCTTGACCGTTGGACTGGGGGTGGTAACCTGATGTGGGGCTGACTCTGGCTCCCAAGGCGGAACAAAAGGCCTTCCAAACCTGGGAGATGAATTGAAGACCCGGTCAGACACAATATCAGTGGGAATGCCATGTAAGTAATTAAGCCGTTTCTGTGGCGGAGGGCAGCTGAGGAAGGGGGATGAAATGAGCCATTTTGGAAAATCTGTCAATGACTGTAAAAATGACAGTGTTGCCTTGATAGGGGGGCAGTCCAGTGACGAAATCTACAGCGATGTGGGACCATGGAGGAGGATGGTGGAGTTGGTAGTGGACTCAGAGGGACTGTACTTGCGAGAGAGTGCGTCTGGCTTGATGTTGCTACAGCCGGGTCTGTAGGTTATGGTAAAATTGAACCGATCAAAAGAGAGACACCAACAGGTGCATAAGTAAGCCAGGTTCTCATGATCAGTCTACACGATGAACGGTTGTTCTGCCCCCTCCAGCCGGTGTCGCCACTCCTCCTAGGTGAGCTCGATAGCCAGCAGTTCACGATTTCCAACGTCGTAGTTTTGGTCTGTGGGAGAAAGTTTCAGAGAAAAGAAGGCACACGGCTTGAGCTTGCCTGAGGATTCCTCTTTTTCAGAGAGGACAGCTCCCACACCAGAATCAGAGATGTCCACTTCCACAATAAACTGCCGTGTGGAATCCGGTTGAATGAGAATAGGGGCTGTGACGAAGAGTCTCATAAGATTCTCAAAAGCAATCTGAGCTTCAGGATTCCATTTGTAAGGCCTGCTGGTAGGTGTGAGTTGGGTTAAGGGGTACCGATAATGCTGTAGTTCCTAATGAATCGGCGGTAAAAGTTAGCAAACCCCAAAAACTGTTGGAGTTTTTTGCGGGTATCAGGAGGTTCCCTGCTTCAATTTTCGAAGGATCGGATTGGATGCGACCCGCCTCAATGATGTAGCCACGAAATTGAACCGTGGAAACATGAAATTCACACTTTTCGGATTTTACAAAGAGTTGGTTTTCCAAGAGTCTCTCAAGGACTAGGCGGACGTAGTTCTCATGTTGAGCAGGGTTCTGGGAGTAAATGAGGATGTCGTCAAGATAAACAAATACAAAACGGTTGAGAGAATCTCTAAGAATGTCATTAACCAGTCTTTGAAAGACCGCGGGGCCATTGCTTAAACCGAAAGGCACCACCAGGTAGTCGTAATGGCCTAGGGGTGTGTTGAAGGCCGTTCTCCATTCCTCACCTTCCTTTATGCGAACAAGGTGGTAGGCGTTTCGCAGGTCTAATTTTGAGAAGATGCGGGCTTCCTGGACAGAATCGAAAACAGAACCAATGAGAGGGAGATAATATTTGTCTTTGATGGTTATTTGATTTAACTCACGGTAGTCAATGCAAGGGCGTAAGGACTTATCTTTTTTTCAACAAAGAAAAACCCGGCACCCACCAGCGAAGAGGACGGACAAATGTGTCCGGAGGATAACGCCTCCTGAATATAACTTTCCATGGCTGCTTTTTTGGGATCGGATAAGTTGAATAACCTATCCTTGGGTAGGGTAGCACCACTGAGAAGGTTTATGGAACAATCATAGGGTCGATGGGGAGGTAAAGCACTAGCTTTAACATTACAGAAAACAGACTTGAGGTTGTGGTAACAAGGGGGAACTTTGGGAAGGTCAACATCATCGGTAGTACTATGAACAGGTGGTACAACAGACGGAATAGCAGACTGGAGACAATTGGAATACAAAAGACACTACAATTAGTTATGCGTTGATGTGTCCAGTTAAACTGCGGGTTGTGTAATTTAAGCCAGGATAACCCCAAAACAATGGGAGTCTGGGGGGATTGCGTGACAAAAAACTGTAGGAGTTCTCTATGATTACCGGACGTGATAAGGAGGATGGGTTTAGTGCGATGAGAGATGCAAGAGAGGTGTTGACCCCCTAATCCCGCAGCCTCGATAGGGATCTCCAGAGGTTCGGTAGGCAGAGAGAGTTTAGTAACGAGATGATGATCAATTAAACTTTGTTCGGCTCAGGAATCAATCAGGGCTTGAAAATCCAAAACTTCTGACTGACGACAAATCTTGACAGGGATGAATAAACAGTTATTTTCTGTGGAGCACACAGAATCACCCACCCGCGGCCTGTCTTCTTTTTTTTTTTTTTTTTTTTTTTTTTTTTTTTTAACTTGTGCTGTCCAACAGCTGGGCAGGCAGATGAGAACTGAGGGCCTCTTGTGTTGGACATATTTTACTTTAACAATAGGGGTTATTAATCTTCAGACAAACCAAAGGTATGTCTGAAAAACCCCTTTTGTGATTGAGGCCAAACTTTATTAATTTCAACCATGTTTGAAAATCTTTGGTGTTGGACCGGACGGAAAAGGAAAGAAGGGAAGAAGAGAGAGGCATGTTAGAGAGAGGGGGGTGGGTAGGAGGGTGATAATAGGAGGGGAGGGGGGATAAGACCATGAAGCAGCATAAAGCAACAAGTTTACTGGTTGTTTATCATTACGGTAAGGTTCAAATGTAGTACAACCTGTCCACACACATACTCAAATGTTATCAACACACCTGCTAGCTGCAAAAATGTCCACATGTCAACAAGTCAACATGTACACAAAACAGATAGTGTTCACACGCATACTTATGCCTTAAAACCAACTAGTGTGAAATATTTCATTCATTCTATCACGCAAACTATTAGTGCAAATGTGAGCTAACACCTGTGCTCAGGTGAGTGTTTATGTTCCTCTAAAATGGATGGTGGAATGTGAAAAGAAGGAGGGACAGTGCCCAGCCATCCCCACACCAAGACCCCCGCCGCAGCAGCAGTGGCAGCCGGAACCCCCCAACGCCACACTGGAGCAGGCAGGGAACAACCGCCCCCCCGGGCGACCAAATCCGCCACCCAGGCCAGGGCCAGCAGGACCGCCGCGAGGCCACCAGAGCCAGAGAGCAGGGAGGCACAGGGGGAAAGAGAGCGCCGCCCCAGCCCAACCAGGAAAGCAGCCCCCCCCCCCCCCCCCCCGCCGCTCGGGAGAGCCCAACGCAACGCAATTCATTGAGAAATTAATCAGAGTGGTAACTACATCTGGTAGCTTTAAATCGTTGTCTCTGTATTTAAACTTTTTAGTAATAATTGATTTAAGTTGCTGATATTCCAAGAAGTTATTTATTCCATGTTTGTCTTGAAGTTCCTGGGGAGTTATGAATCTTATATCTATAATTATGTGCTCTAGTTGTTTTATGCCCCCTGCTTGCCAAGCTGGGAAGTGGATCCTTTTTTTGTTTATGAGGATGTCTGGGTTGTTCCAGATGGGTGTCGTTTTGCACGGTTGAATTGATGATTTTGCTATTTTGAGAAATTCCCACCAGGCTGTTAAAGCGGCATTTATATTAATACTTTTGAAACAATCCTGTTTTTTAACTGTTTGGCTAATAAATGGTAGATCTGACAGGTTGATCTTTCCACATAACGCCTGTTCCAAATCTAACCATGAGTTGGTTTCTGGATTATTTTTTAACCATTTTAAGATGTATTGTAATCTATTTGCAAGAAAGTACTTGTGGAAGTTAGGTAGTTCTAAGCCTCCACAGCTTTTTGCAGATTTTAAAGTTTTTAGACTGATTCTTGCAGGTTTATTGTTCCATAAAAAGCTTGATATGGATGAGTCTAATGTTTTGAACCATTTTAATGGTGGTTGTGTGGGAATCATTGAGAATAGATAATTAACTTTGGGTAAGATTTTCATTTTTACCGTGGCTACCTTGCCCATAAGGGACAGAGGCAGGTTGGTCCAGCGTGTTAGATCGTCCTGTATGTTTTTCAGTAATGGGGTGTTATTTAGCTGCACCAGTTCTGATAGTTTGGGGGAAAAATTGATACCTACATATTTAATATTTCCTGATTTGACTGGTATTGTGAGTCTTTGTTCCGCATTCCTATTGAGTGGTAATAAAACAGACTTATTCCAATTAATTGAATAGTCTGATATGGAGGAGAATTCATTAATGATTGTTGCTGTTTCATTTACAACGTAAATTACTTAAAAACAGTAATATGTCATCTGCATAGAGACTAATTTTATGATGGCTGTGTTTGGTTTTAATTCCTTTAATGCTCTCATTCTGTCTTATTGCTGCAGCTAGAGGCTCAATAAATATAGCAAAAAGAGAAGGAGAGAGTGGGCAACCCTGTCTGGTTCCTCTTCCAAGAAAAAACCTGTTGGAAGTCTGTTTATTAGTTATAACTGATGCATTGGGGTTGTGATATAATATTTTGATCCAATTGATGAATGATTCTCCAAAACCAAACTTATGGAGGGCGGCAATAAGGAACTTCCAGTTTACTCTGTCAAAAGCGGCCTGTCTTCTGACGGGGGGCTCTGGTGTTTAAAGTAACGGACATTGTGAAACTAGGTGACCTTGGTTGCCGCAGTAAAAATAGGAACCCTCCTCTCTACGTTTTTGACGCTCTTCAGCAGTTAGCTTAGTGTCCGATCTGCATGGGTTCCTCTGTGATTTGGCGGGGTATTTTGAGAACATATTGAGGTAATGAGTTGGAGGTGGTGGTGTGAGGAGTGATGTTAGATGGCAGCTTACGGGCTTGATGGTTGTGTTCACCTTGACGCTCCTGGAGGCGGATATCGGAGCAAAGGACTGCGGAAACAAGGTTTTCAAATGTGTGGGTTTCAGGTTGGGAGCAAAGGTGGTCTTTAATAGTTTCATTAAGAGACTGGTAGAAAAGGCCTCTTAAAGCTTGGTCGGGCCAACCTGCTTCCACTGCTAATATCCGAAAGTCTATGACATGGTCACTGACCGATCGATTGTGTTGCTTGAGGCTTAGCAATCGTTAGCATTCCGTGGCTTCTTCCTGCTTGCGCGGCTGGTCGAAGACCAGTCGAAATTCTCTGATGAACCGGTTGAAAGGCAGGTGTGAAATGGGATTGGCCATTAGGAATGCTTGGGCCATTTGCAGGGCTCTGTTTCTGAGAGAATTAATGATTAGTGTGATCTTACTGTGATCTGTGTGATAATACCTGGGTGCTTGTTGGAATATTAATTAACATTTTAGAAGACGTCCACAGGCTTCAACGTCACCAAAGAAAGGTTCAGGCTGGAGGCAGAAGTTGTAGCGGAAGTGGAAGTGGGCGTGGTGCCGGAAGGTGGAAGCGACGCTGCAACTGTGGGATTAGAAAACTGTCCAGGTAGTTTCATAAAGGTTTGCGTAATACCGTCAAGACCCTGTTGTGCGGAAGCCATTTGGGGTAGCGCGTCAGCATGACGTCCCAGAATGAACTCTTGTTGGGTTACTGCGAGGTGAAAGCCTTCCGGGTCAGCTGGGTCTGGAGTATGGCCAGTTTGTTCTGTCAGGACTTGCTAGGCAGGACAGACCCAGGTGCTGGAACGCGGAAGGAAAACACAGGTGAGTAAGATGGTAAGTAATTGAGTTTTATTTTTGCCATGGCTTGGAGTTGTGGCGTGGCTGGAGATCTTGTCGTGGCTAGGTCTTTTGATGTGGCTGGAGGTCTTGGCGTGGCTTGGAGTTCCCAGGATTTTCAGTGAGGATAGGTCTGCTCTTGGAGAAGTGTGACTCAGGTGAACACTCGTGGTTTGAAGTCCTGTAGACGAGGCGTGAAACAAGATTTAGCGAAGAGCAAAGTGGGTAGGGGGAGGAGAGACTGCCAGAGGCACCATGACAGCATGCTTACTCCTTTTTTTATCTCCCTAGAGAGACTTCAGTCCGCTATTTTTTTAAATGTGAAATTGTTCAAACGCAATGTATTGTGGTCTTTCTTTGCCAAACTATTAAAGAATTATGGTTTTCGCAGAGACTTCTGCGAAAAATTTCCAGGGCACTAGTGTTATGAATTGTTTTCAGGTCTAGAACTGAATGGGTTAAAGAAGGAGAAAACCTCCTCTCCGTGTTTTGCTGTCCAGATTTTAGAAAAGTTTCAGACAAACTTCTTCTCTGTGAGGAGTGATAACCTAAAAACAGCTGCTGTCAAACCATATTTCCTTCTTGTTTTTGTTGCCTTTCAGCAGCTCTGTTGTTTTAATTGTCCGACTTTGTTTCTGTTCATTTTCATCCCAGGATGCTGAAGCCTTTTTTCATTTGATTTAAGATTTTGTTTCCAATGTGGATGTAAAATTTAAATAAACTACGTGAAGCAGAGAAACAGAAAAAACTATTAAAAACAAAACTGTTGAACTGATTTCATTAGTTATGAAGGAAATTTCTGACCTGAACGTCCCTCCAACCATCATGTCATCATCCTCGTTACCAAACCTGGGAAAGACTCCAGACTGATCAATCATCTTAGATTAGTATCCCTCCTCAATCATGAGGATAAAATTCTGACTAACATTCACAAAACTAGAATGAAAACAGGAAGGAATCTGATTATGGACATCAGAGGTGACACTAGTAACCAAAGTATATGGTCTGTATCAACTCCACAAAGCTCAAATCGACCTGTTGATTATTTTTCAGGGTTTTTTCCTATTTGAACTGAAACTCGTTCATCAAAACTAAATGATCAAACACGCCAGATTTAGAGAAAATCTCCTCTCTATGTTCCTGCTGTCCAGACTTTAGACAAGTTTCAGACAAACTTCTTCTCTGTGAAGAGTGATAACCTAAAAATAGGGTCCTTGGGCAAAACTCTTGACGCTACTGCCTACCTCATAACCCATGAAAGACAATGAATCACATGTCATGCCGGCTTAGACGTCGCCCCGCCGAACAAGGTGTGCGTCAGGTAAGGGGGACCAGATAACCCTGAAGAAAATTAGGCTATTGGAACAAGACAGAAATGGACTAGATGTGAGAACAATGTTCTGTTAAAATATCATGAACTCCTCTCTACAGACGGGTATTTTTCCTGCTGCCTTTAAAACGGCAGTGGTGAAACCGTTACTTAAGAAAACTAATTTAGACCCTTCTCATAAAGACCAGGAGGCGGGCTCACATCACCCCAATTTTAAAATCCCTGCATTGGCTCCCCATATGCTTCAGGATTGATTTTAAGATACTTTTAACAGTTTTTAAATGTCTTAACGGTCTTGCTCCTTCTTATTTATCAGATCTTTTAGTAAAGTATGAACCCTCGCGAATCCTGAGATCCTCTGGCACTGGTCTGTTAACCATTCCGTATGCAAAAACTAAAACCTATGGAGAGGTTGCGTTTCAGCACTATGGCCTCCGTTTATGGAACAGTCTGCCAGAGGACCTGAGAGCCGCAGAGAGCATTAATGCTTTTAAAAAAAGGCTCAACACTGTGAAGAAACTGGATTCTCTAGAAAGGACTGTATTAAATTTTAGTTCGTAACCCCGTCAGTTTCTTACACACAGAAATAATGAATAACGACTCAGAGACAAAACTTATCTTTTGTGGAGGTTTTACTTCGCACAAACACGAAGGGGACAGACATGAACATGGTACATTCAAAGTCCGAACCAACGAGCTCAGGGATGGGCTTTGGTATAAAAACCCTGCATTAGCATATTCAGAAGATGGTCTGAGGATCTTCGTGTGAAAATCACGCCCACAGGTTACTGCTGGAGGGAAGCTCCAAGGCTAAAGTGAAGATAAGTCTGAGGCCTGCTCAGCAGAAAACATGCACAGAAAAGAGGGAGTATGGGAAGAAACTGTTAGAACAATAGTTTGGCTGTGCTTTCTTCAAATGTAATATAATTTTGAGATGACAATACATGCTCAGTGAATTAAGTTTAAACCATTAGTGTAATAAAAGTTAAAGGCAGTTTCTAACTATTCTTCACATACCCCCCTGTTTGTCATATTAAAATTATACATGGATAGTCAGCAGAACTCCTGTCATCATCAACCATACACCATTTCACGAAGATTTTCAGTATAGGCAGCATATCGGCTCTGCATCGAAAACAAAAATGTAGAGGTACATGTAAATACAAAAGAAAACATAAAATCAACGTGAATAAATGAGCATATCAGAGGTGGTAGGTGATACATGAGTGTTGATGCGAAAACCTCCAGGGCTAAACTTATACCATCTGTGTGAAACATTCAGTGAGCGATCAGGGAGGGCAAAACTCATCAACGGCTCTGTGCCCCTCAGCAGCCACCACTAAGGATACGCATGCATCACCAGTCCAGACCTCGGCACAAAATCATTAATTAAATTTACATAGAACAAGAAACAAATTAAGAAATAAAGAAAATAAAAAAAAATCAAATCAAACAAAAGAAAAACGATAAAATAAATCTGTAAAGACCAGTTTCAACCATGAGCGGATGCGCATTAGGTTAATTGTTGGCATAATGCTGATAGAGTCGGCCTGACAGCGATCATTCATTTGACACATGGAATCAAACAGGTGACGAAAAGAAAAAAAGAAAAACAACACACAGAGGACCGGAGTGACTAGTTTTATCAGTACACTCCACCAGAAGTAAACCAATAAAGTGGGGACCCAGACCAGTAGGCGTCAGTCATCTGAGAATAAATTTGTGACTTAAGGGCCTTGACCTCATTGATGATGTGAGTGAGATCTCCAGAGGAAGAGGGAATAAAAGTACAAGATGAAACCACGAGGAACAGCTGGACCCATGTTAGCTGGTTCGAAGCTCACTGTAGCTGGAAGAGAGCAGCACTAGAGGAAACACACCAGGGAACGCTCCTCTCGCCAGGAGCAGTGTCACACTGGGGCGGCTTCGTAGTTGGACTTCAACCAGGGATGTGTTCCAAAATGTCAGTCTCATAGGCTCTCAGCAATTTACAGTGGCTTACGTGAATCCAGAAGGGTCGTACAGCAATTCGTACTGCAGTTGGCATAGCGAGGAGAACCTTGAAGGGTCCCGTCCACCTCAGGTGTGACCAATCAGTCCGTTAAATGGCCTTCGAGTAAAGCAGGTCACCAACAGGGGCCTTCTGGTCGGGATGCAGAGTCTGTGGGGAGGAGAGAGCTGGAGGCAGACTCAATGTTTCCTTTGTTCTCACAGCTTTCTTCAAACAATCATGTAAATCATCAATGGTGTCAATAGAGTCAGGCATGAGAGTAGAAAAAAAATCAGGAAAAAAATAAAATACTGTAAATAAAAATTAAAAAAAAAAAAAAAAAAATTGTGAAAAAAACACATTGAAAGTGAAACAGACAAGAACTGCGTCTCATTTTAACAGCAGCATGAACAGGCTGATAACAGTTTGACTAATGGTAATGCTTGGACGGAAGGGAGTGGAGCATACTGCATGTGATTCTGGAGAATTCGCACAAGAGAATCACAGGTCACGTTGTTTCAACTATCAGCCGCGCAAGCAGCTGCAGCTTACAGCAAGTGAGTAAAGGTGGGGGGCTGATCAGATAAGGTGGTGAGGTCCAGGGAAAGAAATAATTTTGCTAGAAACAGAAACTAAATGTCCCAAAAAATTTAACCTGTGCTTGGGCCAGCTGGAGTTTAGTTTTACTGCACGTATTGCCCTGAGAGTTGAAACTTAGAAAGATTAGCAGACATGTCCATTAAAAAAAAAAAAAAAAATGTGAGACGAGTGTGTGAACCAGAGATCCTCGGGAATGCTTTTAAGGGGTCAATCCAGATTTACAAGCAGAAATGCAGGGACCTGATTAGTGGGGTCAGAAGGCTGCAATCAAACTTTTTATGAGCAGGGGAGAGTGAACTAAAAAAAGGGAAGGCTGCACCAGCCATCCGAGTCTGATCATGTTTATACAAGAGGGAGGTGTGTCCTCCACAAAATGATCCACATCTGCTTTCTAAGAAATGATACTTTCTATTGTTTTTTCTGAACATCTACCCTAGTCCATGTCCTAAACACCAAAATACACAATAAAACACGTCCTATCATTATTCGGAGAGCAGAGAAAGCTGTTACACCTGCTTACAACGGAGAAATCACTTTCTGCGAGTCCTCATCAGCCTGTCTGCAGGCTCGGGCACGCGCACTCTGATCTGTGAAGCTGTCCCCCCCTCCTTCTACTCTGTCCTGCACTCTGAGGCTGCTTAACTTTCTATGAAATCCATAATCTTTAAACCATTTATCAAAATACTTGATTTATGTCTGATCCTGACTTCCCACATACTTCCAAACTTTATGAAAAGTTTTCTGGACCTGATCAATGTGCTTTTTTTCTTTTTAGTGAGATTTTGTGAATGAGTCCCACCCATGTTTTCTAGGGTTATGAATGACGATCAGCCACAACGTTCTCAGGAATTCATAGACCACACCAGGCTTCTACAAGAGCTAAATCCCTTGCGGATGTGGCTGTCCTGAGAACCAGCTTCTCAATTTCAATCACAAACCAGAGCTCCCACCCAAGTAACCCTTTTTATGGATCCTCCAGCGCTGAATCTAATCAGCAGAAAAAGCTTGGAGAATCAGAAAAGAAGCCTAATTATTTGTCAACTGAGTCACCATATTCATTATGCATTTATTTAGAATAAGATATGAATCAAAGCCATCATGAGGCATTAATCAAAGCGAGCATACACCACAGAAGCCGTCGCAGAAAGCAGACACAGACAAGACATAAAAAACGTTACACACACATGAATTCCCCGGAGCTCCGTTTGTTCCCAAATGCCGTGCACGACGCGCCTTAACCGAATCTGTCCCTAAGCCGTCCACACAGCCGACAGCACGTTTCAACCGATTCTGTCCCTACGTCGGGACACACAGCTTCCGACGGGTTTCAACCTAATCTATCCCTACGTCGGGGACACACAGCTTCCGACGGGTTTCAACCTAATCTATCCCTACGTCGGGGACACACAGCTTCCGACGGGTTTCAACCGAATCTATCCCTACGTCGGGGACACACAGCTTCCGACGGGTTTCAACCGAATCTATCCCTACGTCGGGGACACACAGCTTCCGACGGGTTTCAACCGAATCTATCTCTACGTCGGGGACACACAGCTTCCGACGGGTTTCAACCTAATCTATCCCTACGTCGGGGACACACAGCTTCCGACGGGTTTCAACCTAATCTATCCCTACGTCGGGGACACACAGCTTCCGACGGGTTTCAACCGAATCTATCCCTACGTCGGGGACACACAGCTTCCGACGGGTTTTTCTCTTACGCTACACACTTCTCCCTGTCATCTCCCGTGAAGGAGGACACATGCACCCGCAGCAGGCTGACTGCAGGCGCTCCTGTGGTCAGCGTGCACGCGCAGCACTGTGACTGCACACGGCTCTCTCTGTTCTTCCCCAAGAGATGAGGCACCCACACACAAGACACAGACACAGTCAACATAAAACCCTAACAAGTAAAGAGAGGACAGACTTTCTGTGTGGCGTACTCACTTCAAGCAATGAACGTCGCTATTTGATGAGGGTCCGACGTCACCGGGGGCACCACCGGACCCAAGGGCGAGGGCCGCCGATCCTGAAGGCGGATTGGTCAATGCTGAGGCTGTGATCTCAGACCGCTAGCGGTTTTCAGGCAACCCCCCCCAGGGGTTCCAGCGATGTCCAGGGCGCGCGCCGGCCGGCTCAGAAGGACCAAATGTGAAGAAACTGGATTCTCTAGAAAGGACTGTATTAAATTTTAGTTCGTAACCCCGTCAGTTTCTTACACACAGAAATAATGAATAACGACTCAGAGACAAAACTTATCTTTTGTGGAGGTTTTACTTCGCACAAACACGAAGGGGACAGACATGAACATGGTACATTCAAAGTCCGAACCAACGAGCTCAGGGATGGGCTTTGGTATAAAAACCCTGCATTAGCATATTCAGAAGATGGTCTGAGGATCTTCGTGTGAAAATCACGCCCACAGGTTACTGCTGGAGGGAAGCTCCAAGGCTAAAGTGAAGATAAGTCTGAGGCCTGCTCAGCAGAAAACATGCACAGAAAAGAGGGAGTATGGGAAGAAACTGTTAGAACAATAGTTTGGCTGTGCTTTCTTCAAATGTAATATAATTTTGAGATGACAATACATGCTCAGTGAATTAAGTTTAAACCATTAGTGTAATAAAAGTTAAAGGCAGTTTCTAACTATTCTTCACAAACACCCATCTTTTTAACCTGGCTTCTAGCTAATTTTTTTACTACTTTTATTTATCTGTTCATTTAGTTATTTATTTATATGTGTTTTATTTATTTTTATTATTTATTTATCCATTTGATCTTGTTTTATGAACTTGAACTAGATTTTTAACGCGTTATTTTAATTTACCTTATTTAAAAGTTTTATTGTTTTTATCAATATGTTTACTTTTTGATTCTCATTTCTATTTTTATTTTTTTTATTTATTTCCTCAGTTGGAACCTCTCCCTCTGGGTCGGCTGCTGTTCAGCCACTGCAGCTCTGGATGGGGACCTGCATCATCTCTTAGCTGTGGCGGAGCGGCCCACGCCTGTGATGCTGCATTTGGCTGTCTATGCGGCTGTTCACGGAGGGGGAGGTTCCAATTATAAGCGTTCCCATCTTGTTTTTGTGCTCAGCCTATTTCTCATTGTCTTTTCCCATCATTTAGGGGGTGGGAGGTGTGAAAGGAGTGGGGGGCTAGGTACGGGGAGGGGGGTCCTATTTTTTATTTATTTTTATTTATTTATTTTTTTAATCGTCATGCTTGTTTTTATATTTTGTTGTGTATTAATGTAAAGCACTTTGTGTTATATTTTTGTATAAAAAGTGCTTTATAAATAAAGTTTGATTTGATTTAACATCCACAAAAGCCAACCCCTATCACTACTTGAAATTGAAGCATTACAACACAAGGTGAGGAGGCTATACCACACTGCCACGCTGATTTAGAGTATACAGCCCCAACAACCACAGATATGCTGAGCGAGGCAGGTCAGCGAGACAGCAACTGACCTGAAAGACAAGATATATGTGTGTGTGTGTGTGTGTGTGTGTGTGTGTGTGTGTGTATTCATATTAGGGCTGGGAATCATGGGGTACCTCACGATACGATACGATTTGCGATACATTGCTCACGATAACGATACTATCACGATATGGCGATATTGTGATAATCGATATATCTTGTCTCTAACAACTCACGATATATCAAACTTTAAGAAAGAAGAACTTGAAAAACTGTTTTTTGGAAAATAGTTCCCCATTTATTTTTTAAATAATGATAATGAACAACTTGTCCTATTTGGTGTAATGAATAACAGACTTTTGTGTACCATTGCTGAAATCAGTAATACTATGTCTTAGACAAACAATGACAATTTTCATTTGGAAATATCTGTAAAATTTGGTTTAAACAATATTAAACATGAACAGCAGTGTCATTAATTAGTACAAAATTGCTGTAAACAGGATAAAAAATGAATAAGTCAAGTAGATGCCAGACACATTGTTATTAACTTTTGAAAAACAAAAGCATAGCCATTGCTTAATTTAAAAGAAATAGCTGTTAATCAGATATTAATTCTGTGAACAAATTATATCGTCTTTGTTAAAAATAAGACACCATTTAGTGGAAATGTGGAGTAAACAAAAATAAAATTCTCCCAGAAAAATAAAAATGAAGTAGCTAGGAACATTCCTTTAAGTTATTTAAGACATAAACTGCTTTCAAAATAAATGACCAGGGATAAAATACACGAAGAACTTAAAGTGCATCTAAAAGTAAACATCTTTGTGAACAACACGATTGGGCAAAAGCTGCATGTGATGTATGTTTAAATGTTCATGTTTTTCTGGAGAACCACAGGCTTTTTAGCGTCAAGCTGCCTGTCTACCTCTGCTTAAAGGAGAAGGGGGGGTCTAACGGATGGATGCCTCTCTTTCTTCCGTTTCCATCTCAACCGTAACTTTGGTCTGGCCGTACAGCGCAGGGATCCTTTTTTCAGTATTTCCAAGAGGGAATGTCAAAGCGTGGCTCTAATGCGTTCAATAAAAACCGAAATCCCTCGTTCTCCACCTCCCGTTTTGTTTTCCGTTGTTAGTTATTGCCGGTGCTCTGTCTCACAGAAGACGGCGGAAGCTTCGTTTGGAAAAAAAGTATCCGCGCTGGGCTGTGTCGGCTTCAGGCCAGCAACAGCCACGGCTTTCTCACACAACTCCGTTGATGCAGCTTCCATGCTGCCGGCGCGTCTTTTAAGTTGTTGCTTGGTTGGTCGGCCAAGATGGCGTCTCGGTAAGACACTCGCGCTCGAGCTCCGCTTAAAAAGCCTTGTTAAAGCCAAAATTAAAAAGACTGTGACAACAACAACCGTATATTTATATCACCACCATGCCAAAACCCGAAAATAAACGGAAAGAGCGAGAAAGTCTGCCCACAAAAGGCTGTGTTATAGACGCACACAACTATGCTAACCAAGCGGCTGCAACAGACTCAATGAAAGCTGACGATTTTACTTTGACCCCCCTCCCTGATACGCCACTGAAGTCCCCACTTCTGAAAAAAGGTAAAGCTTCTGAAATCGAAGACCCTGTAGGCATTGTTTCCAAACTCTCTTGCCTCATTAACTCAAGATCTGACTCCATTGAAAATATGGTGGGGGAGAACTGTATGAAAATTGAGGGTCTGAAAAAAACTATTGATTTCCTTTCGGAGGAACTGAAGGAAATGAAAACTAAAATGAAGGAGATGGACACAAAAGTTACAATGGGGGAACAGCGCATGGCATTGAAGAGCTGGAGCGTTATTCTCGACGGTGGAACCTGCGGCTGGCCGGGGTTCCAGAAAACAACACCGAAGATGTGAAAGCTAAAGTCATCACCATCTGCCAGAAAACCTTACTGGATGAAAACATCAAGGTAAATGAAGGACTCGCCATCATGCACAGACTTGGGAAGAGAGACATTAATAAGACCACGCCACGGAACATCATCCTCCAATTTTCCTCCCGCGCCCTGAGAGATGCTCTCTGGAAAGCAGCCAAAAAGTCCAGATACCTGAAAGAAAACAATATGCGATTCTCTGAAGACCTCATTGCTTCTGACCGGGAGAAACAACGCCTCCTTTGGCCGCTGGTGAGAGATGCTTGGGCTGAAGGCAAAACGGCTTACTTCGTTGCTGGACGCGCCTTCGCCAATGGCACCGAGTTGTTCCTGCCCCCTTCCACCTAACCGTCACCATGATACCATCCTGAGGATGATGTGGGACACCACTCTGACTACTTTCTGGTAGAAAACTTAACTTCAAGGTGTCTGGGAAACTTAGTTATAATCTTTCTGTTTTGATCTTGGTTGTTAAAATGTGACTATTCACGTCACTTAGTTTTTAATGACATTATTAGGCTTTAAACATGTTAATATTCTGAGTAAGTGAAGCTCGAGTTCCAACGTGTTTCTTAAAGTAAGAAGCACTCTTCTGAAGTTCACATTTCTCCTTATTGTTCTCTGTTGAGAATTTGTTCTACTGTTCATGTCTTTATAGTTTCTTTCTTTTAATGCCAGGGGTTTAAGAAATATTTTGAAACGCAAAGCAGTTTTTTTGTTCATCAAACAATTAAAATGTGATTTTTGTTTTATTCAGGAGTCTCATAGCACAAAGGAAGATTTAAACTTTTGGAAAAGTCAGTGGGGTAAAGAAATATGGGGAGCTCATGGTTCTAAAAAAATGGCTGGTCTTTTGATTTTAAAGGATAAGTTTCTTGGAGAAATCATCCATCACTACAGTGACCCTAATGGGCATTTGATTATTATGGTGCTGTTAATCTCCCAGAATGTGGTGATCATTTCTAATGTATATGGCTACAACTCTCCTTTGGAAAACAGTCAGTTATTTGATTTATGGGATGGAAAAATTAGTTTGTGGCTTAAAAAATATCCTGAGGCCTTTTTGATTTTTGGTGGTGATTTCAATGTTGTTAATGACAACACCTTAGATAGACACCCTCCTAAAAAAACTAATCCAAACAATAAGTATTTAGAAAATTTCATGGATAAATTTGAAATTGTGGATGCTTTTAGAGCGAAATTCCCTTCGTTAAAATCATTTACTTGGCACACCATAGATTATTCTAAACAATCTCGGATTGATTACTTGCTGACATCAAAAAGAATTAATGTGACTAATGTTGATGTGAATTCTCATCCAGCTCCCTTTTCTGACCATATGATACTCACCCTAAAGTTAACTCTCTCCCCAATGTCCAAAATTCCCAGGGCTGGTTGCTGGAAAATAAATAACAGTCTTCTGTCCCACAACACTGTAATAGAAATGACAAAAAAAAAATAATACAATCGTACTGGGAAGAAGCTACTGAATTAAAAATATTCAGACCTAAATGGGAATTATTAAAATTTGATATTGGGAAATTTATGAGATCTTATAGTAGTAACTTAGCAAAACTTAGAAGGAAAGAGGAAAATGAACTTTGCTCTAAAATTGCTTCCTTGTCTAATAAAAGCAGTGAGAACATCACTGAAAATGAGCTGATAGAACTTGGTGAATATCAGAACAAGCTGGAAGAGATGTATAAAAGGAAAACACAAGGTGCATTTATAAGATCTAGAGCAAAGTGGATGGAAGAAAGGGAACAATGTTCTTCCAATTTTTTTGGACTAGAAAATTCTAATTTCAGCAAGAACTCTATGGATTCTCTTCAAATTAACAACAAAATTGAAACAGATCATAAAATTCTTGGCTCATTTTGCTCTGACTTTTACAACAAACTTTACTCCTCTAATTACTCAGAAGTTAAAACGCGTGAGCTGCTAGATTCTATTAAACATTGTAAGATTATCAGTGAAACACATAAAAAACTCTGTGATGCCAGTATAACCTTAGAGGAAGTGCAAGATGCTATAATGATTCTAAAAAAGAACAAATCTCCTGGTAATGATGGATTGTCAAGTGAATTTTACAAAAACTTTTCAACGGAACTTAGTACTTTTATCCTGGATATGCTCACTGAAAGTATTAATCTGGGAAAACTACCCCCTACTCTAACACAAGGTATTATATCACTAATACCCAAACCTAATAAGAATAAACTTCAAATTGATAACTGGAGACCTATCTCGTTACTTAATAATGACTATAAAATATTAGCTCTAATTTTAGCCAAACGAATTAAACACACCTTAACATCTATTATAGACGAATCCCAATCAGGATTGATGTCTAATAGACATATTACTAATAACATCAGATTAGTTTTGGATTTATTGGATTATTCCGAACTAATAAATGAGAATAGTTTTATTCTGTTTTTGGACTTTTATAAAGCCTTTGATTGCCTAGAACATGAATTCATTTATCGATCTCTAGAAAAATTTGGGTTTGGACTATTTTTTGTAAAAGCTATTAAAACTCTCTACAATAATTCTAACAGTACAATAAAACTTTAATATGGTACGTCTCCAAGATTTCAGGTGGGTAGGGGGGTACGCCAAGGCTGTCCAGTGAGCCCTTATTTATTCCTGCTAGCAGCACAACTGCTTGCAGCTTTCATCCAGGAAAATAACATCCATGGCATTTCAGTCGCTGATAAACAAATTCTCATAAGTCAAGTTGCTGACGACACCACTCTTTTTCTGAAAAATTCAGATCAAATTCCTGTTGTAATCAACCTTATTCATAAATTCTCAGAAGCTTCTGGCCTTAAACTTAATATAAATAAATGTGAACTTTTACCTATTTCAGAATGCGCTCACTCAGTTTTACATGGTATACCTGTAAAATCACAAATTACTTATCTTGGAATTATGATTTCTAAAAACACAGAGGATAGATGCAACCTAAATTTTAATCCCCTAACTGAAAAGACCAAAAAGAGATTTAACCGCTGGCTTCAGAGGGACATCACTTTAAGAGGAAGAACTTTATTATCCAAAGCTGAAGGAATCTCCAGATTGACATATCCAGCACTTGCCCTCAATGTTAACGCATCCACATGTAAAACCGTTGATAAAATACTTTACAAATTTATTTGGAAAAATAAAACTCACTACATTAAAGATAAAGTGCTTTTGAACACAATAGACTCAGGAGGACTTAATGTCTTAGATTTCACCACCTTAAATTACACCTTTAATATCAATTGGATTAAGAAATTTCTTAGCAACCCAGATTCCTTATGGAATTTTATTCCAAACTATTTATTTTCTAAACTCGGTGGACTCCCTTTTCTTCTCCAATCTAACTATAACATTCAAAAGTTGCCCATTAAATTAGCAAATTTTCACAAACAAATGCTTCTGGCCTGGTCTCTAATCTATAAACATTCATTTTCTCCTCACAGCTTTTATATCTGGAATAATACTAATATTTTGTACAAAAATAAATTTTTATTCTTCCCTTACTGGTTTCAAAATAATATACTCTATGTAAATCAACTTTTTAACTCAGGAGGGTGTTTAATGTCATATAATCAATTTTTGACCACTTATAATATTCCAGTTACCCCCAAAGAATTTGCAATAGTCATGGATGCTATTCCTAAAGGCGTTATAATGTTATTTAAAGGTCTTGTTCACCCTTTACCCTCACGTTCAGTCTCTTTATTTGAAACAAATATTGGTAAGACCTGCTTTACTACTAGAACATCTACAAGAAATAAAAAAAATAAGATCACTGTTTCAGAAAGATATTGCAGTTGTACCCTATGTGACCCACTATTGGAGAAAATTTGCCCCAGATATTGAATGGAAGAAAGTTTGGAATTTGTCCTCCAAATATTTTATTTCAAATAAACACCGGGATGTTTGTTTTAAACTTCTTCACAGAATCTACCCAGCCAAATCCTCATTACACATAGACATTGATAAAAACTGCTCCTTCTGTAAATTAGACACTGAAACAATAATACATCTTTTCTGGAAATGCCCCCCAACAGCAATATTTGGAAAGACATTACCTCCTTTGTTCGATGTAAAGTTTATGAAAAATTTGATTTGGTATACAAGGATATATTATTTGGTTTTTATAGTGTTAATAATTCACTAAGAAGGGAATACTATTTAATTAACCTTTTGATAATACTAGCCAAATTCCGCATACATAAATGCAAATTTTCTGAAAAAAAGCCCTTATTCAAACTTTTTATGATTGAGTTAAACCAATATATCAAAGCAATAAAATATTCTTCCAACCCCAAAGCTATAAGAACCTTTGACACCCCCGAATTTTTTAGATGTACAGAATAGCAACTTACTGCGTTTCTGCTCTTGTTGATAATTTTTGTTTTTTTTCTCTTTTGTTCTTTATGTTCCCCTGGCACATTTTGTTACTCTTTGTTTTGTCTGTGTACTTAAAATTGACTTGAATTTGTATCCTGTATATCTTCAATAAAGTAAAAAAAAAAAAAGAAAAAAAAAAGTTGTTGCTTTCGCTTCTCATTGTTTTCCCCAATGAGTTATATCACTAGAGGAGACATCACGTGGTTCCTCATGGGAGGAGAGCACCGCCATCTTGGTGAGGTCGACTTACTGCTGCAGTGGATGCATGTGAACACGTTTTTTGCATAATACCAGTTCATTGTTTGGGTTTCAACTGCCAAAATCAGAGAAATGAGTCCATGAAGGAGGAAGGTATATCATTTCACACGTAAGTACTATAATTTTTTCTTTTTATGCTGCAGGGGCTTCATTAATCGTACACATGTTGACATGCATGATGCTGCAGGGCTATTATCAACATGCTGCATGATGTACGGATAATTTGCTGTCGACATAAATGTACATTTTATTTTGCTAAACCTGTATACAGCATACTAGGCTATTATAGTAATATAGATTTATACATTTCTGACTCAGTGACTGAACTTTTTTTGCACGTTTCCAAAGGATTCAGACTTAAGGAAAAAGTGGATCTTAGCAATAAAAAGAGCTAATCCAGATGGATCACTGTGGTACCAACTAGTAATACAGTCTGGATATGTTCAGAACATTTTGTGGAAACACATTTTGATAAGAGGCCAGACTGTTTGCTTGAAACCCGACACCATAACATCTGTGTTACACAAATTGATCACTCACATGAATCAGTATAAATCTATTGTTTTTATTTGTTGTTGTTTTTTTTTTTAGGATAAATCTATTGTTTTATTTTTGTACTTCTTTTGAATATTTATTATTATTATTATTATTATTATTATTATTATTATTATTAATAGACTTGTTTTTATTATTATTTATTGACTTATTATTTATTTATTTTTATTATTTATTGTTTGTATTGATTCACTATTGATTTATTATTATTTGTATATTATTGACTTATTGTTGGGTTTTTCTAAATAATTTAAATTACATGTCAAAGAGGTCTAGAACTTCTAAATGTTTAGAAATTATTTTTAAAAATTCTTTGTAATAATTTTTTTATTTGTAAGAACCCTGCAACAATGCATTTTCATTAAAGTTTGAGCTTTTAAGGCTGACTGTTTCTCTTCTTTAACAACAACAAATGATGTATGTATATATATATATATATATTATATATATAAATATAATGTATTTACCTATATGTATAAATATATATATAAATGTAAAAATATATACAGTGATCCCTTGCTATATCACGGTTTACTTTTCACGGTTTTGCTACTTCACGGATTTGGATTGTGCATTGTGTTCTGCATTCTGATTGGCTAAAAAGTCACTCAGCGAGTAGCTCAAGAATGGGACCCTTTGATGAGCCGTTCATAACAGTTCTCCAACATAATCGATGGGGGCATGTCGGTGTATAAGGATCTTTAGCAAAGAAGAAAAAAGAGCGACAACAACTGCCTATCACTATGTTCCTCTCCCGAACAAACACACCTGCAGCTGCACCGCGGGCTTCAGAAGGAAAAAACGCTGCAGAGGATGCAGCGGCTCAGTATGAAGAGCAGTGAAAAAGAAGACCGGAGTCACTATCTGTCCCACTGTACTTTTTTATTTTTTTCATAATCATTTTAAATTTTCCTCCGTTTAATCCACTCGGGTCGCGGTGGGCGGGGCTAATCTCCGCAATTTAAAGCCTTCTGTTCTTATCGATGATTGAAATTATTATTTGACAGCACACTACAGAAGTTATTTGTTTAAAAACGTTTCTAAAGTACTTTTATTTGTTAAAAAAACAATTGATTTAGCCTGTTAAATGGTTTGTTCTTTCTTTTCAATGTATAATAGTGAATTTCATTGTATAATAATTGTAAAAAAATAAAGGTTTCTACTTCACGGGTTTTGCTTATCACGGGTTCTATTTGGAACGTAACCCCCGCGATAATCAAGGGATCACTGTATAGTATATAAAAGCTACTTAGACACCTCTAAAAGCAATGGAAATCATTGTCATGTGGGCGTCGTCGACCTCACCAAGATGGCGTCGCGCTCCGCCACCGTCGGCCAGGCTTCTAAAACGGGCGTGTCTCCTCTAGTGATATAACTCATTGAATATAACCTTTTACAGGGTCTTTACACGTAAGTAAAAGGTCGATACTTGACGAAGACGTCTCGAGAATCAATCTCGGGACTAAATATCTATATATATATATCTATATATATATATATATATCTATATCTATATCTATATATATATATATATATATATATATATATATATATATATATATATATATATATATATATATATATATATTGTGTATATATATATATTGTGTACGTGTGTGTATTTATATATGTACAGTCAGGACCATAAATATTTGGACAGACACATTCTTTCTAATTTTGTTTCTGTACATTACTACAGTGAATTTTAAATAAAACAACTCAGATGCCATTGAAATGCAGACTTTCAGCTTTTATGCCATGGGTTGAACAAAAAGATTGCATAAAAATGTGAAAATGTGATAGCTCCAAAAAGCTTCATTTGTTGCATTTTAAAGCTCATTTTAGATAGACAGAGTTCTTCATCACTATTGGTGTCTAAAAACATTTCTAAATCTTCCTTTATAGACAAACTGATAAATCCATTCCAGAATCAGGATCATCTGCAGGGTCATTGATGAAAAAATGACATGAGTGAAAGTGGGATCCATGTGTAATAGATCAGGAAAATCCTGCTGCTTTCTATGGAGCTACAGCCAAACATTCTCTAGTTTATAACTGTCATACCTCTGGAACAAATGGGACTGACTTCACTTCACTGAAATTCAGAGAAAGCTCATAGTTTTTGTGTTAAACCTTCAACAAATGTTACAAAAATGCTGTCAACTCATCCACGAGGACTTTAAAGAATGTCAGAGAAATAAACAGAAGAAGAAGAAAAGAAAAAAGACCTCTGACAAAGAAAAGTGGGACTCCTAAAAGTTGTCCATCTTTTACTCATGTGGATCCGGGGTGTGGATCCAGCAGTCTACCAGCAGGAATGAAAAATATTGTGTGTGTAAAAGTATAATTGATCATTGAGGCTCAATGAGGAGCAGGAAACAGGGAGAACTATAGAGGCGGAGCCAAAGACACAACAATCAATCGAAAGTCAAATAAGAGCTGAAACAAAAAATTAGAACTCTGTTAATTGAGTTTTTTCATCAGTATGTCTGTTTTTTTATTTTTATGAGACAACAAGTAAACATAATCTAATACCTGGGGGGGAAAAAAATCATTTTTTAACATTTAAATGAGCTTTTCCCACTTTTCAAATCACTTGTTGTACCAAAAGCTGCCAGCAGAGGGAAGCACCTGCATGTAATTGAGCAAAGAAGCACTTTAATTCTTGATCCTCTACAACTGCTTTTTCTCCATTTTAAGTTAAAAAAATGTACAAAGTGATCTATATTAACACAATTATTAGTTCTTTCAACAACATTCATTTTTATGTTTAGAAGAAACCATGGAGTGGGGATTGGTTTTCCTGATGATGAGATTATCTGTGATCCTAACCCGAGAGACGCTGAGCCAGCAGAGTGCTGCTGAATGAGATCTCACGCAGAGACGGAGGTGGACGCCGTCGGCTTCCTGTCTGAGAGCAGCTCTGATCAAACAATGCTCCGCTTTTAACATGAAAGCTGGGAGGAGCGCTTTCCCCGCCTCCCCACTGTACACAGACTGCCTGAAATATTTGTAAAATGATGTTGAGTAGAATAAACTGGATCCTGCGGGATGGAGACAGCCTGCCTGGCTCTGATCCTCCACAGACACCGATATGGTTGACATCAAAGGGAGGGAAGGAAGTCCAGGAGCTGTCAGAGGAAGCTGCCTGACAGATGCCCTTCACTTTCCGCTCATGAATGTGAAGATATCTATTTAGTTTGAGGATCTCAAAAGATGAAAAGTTGATGTTTTAGACAGTCATTGGTGCAGCACCAGGATGGGGGGGGGGCTTTGTTAAACAGACAGGTCACACTTGCGTCTACTAACGTGTGAAAGCCAACGCAGCGACCTGTGGGGGGCAAGACAAAGCTGAAAAAGCCCCCTACGCTGAACCCCACCCTGTGTGCTGAAGAACTTATTGACGCCCATTCTTTCAGCTGGAGACGCGCTCCTGTTTTCTCACCGGGGGGTGGGCTTTGAACAGCATTTTCCCCTGTGATAACAATGCAAAGGTAGGTGTTCTCCCCCCAGGACACTAAAGTCCACTCCATGTCGCCTGAACTTTGCAATCCATAGATTAAAACACAGACAATCAAGGAGGGGGAACATTTTTGACCCCCTCAAACAAACCTGAAAATGCAAAACAAACTAAAAATGTTCTGATCAGGTCAAACAAACTTTTCCTAGACTAAGAGAAACATTTCAGTCATTTTAACGACTAAAGATGAACAAAACGTTTTTTATTGAAAAAACAAAACATTTCGTGTATCATTTGTAAGCTAATACAATTATGTTACAAAAATGTTTTAAAGTTATTACATCTTTAAACAACAGCAAATCCTTTTTCATGCTCAATGCTGAACGTTTGAGTTTCTATCTTCTAAAAAAATACCATTTAAAGACACACTCCGATGAAAATCAGGATTTTGGTGTTTTTCACTTGTTCATGTAGCATTTTTCTTATGGTAAAGGATACATGTAAAGAAATTTAAGATTACAAATGCCTTTTCTGAGTATTTCTTTATTCAAATTGTCTTGAATCAGGAGCAGACGATAAAATGCCATTAGAAAAAGCTTGTAGCTCTGACGTCAAAGTTGCAACGGCAGGCCTCAGGCTCCCTGCTCCGCTCCACTTGCAGACAAATAGATCCATGTACGCCTTTGTTTTCCTCGCCTGTGCTAGAATTGGGATCTAAACTGTACGACTGGTTAACTTCATTATTGCTCACCATTTTTGTTGCACCGGTAATGTTAGGCTGGGGGTGTGAGGAGCTGTACACTAGCAGGAGAGAGTGTACGCCAAGGGATCATGGGAAATGAGTACAGAGGCAGCTCAGAGGTGAATCCCTGATGAATTACTGCTGCTCTGCAGAAACTATGTTTTAAAAATTGACAAAGTTTTTTTATTTTAGCTAAATACATCATTATCATAATTAAAAGACCACTTGGAACGATTTTAAAATAGATCAAAAGACTATTGGAGGATTATCCAGATTAAGATCAGTCAAAAGTTTCACAAACTGTTTCTTTAATATCTCAATACATTAAAGACACACCCCTTGTGCTATGACTCAAAATCAAGTCCCTTATTGTCTTGTTTGTTTATTTATTTTGTGTTGTTTGTTTCCCAATTTTGGAAGGTCAATACCAACTATGTCCGCTAGGTGGTGGTGTTTACCTATCAGTAAAAGGTTAACAGCAGCTTCCAGCGCTTGGAGCTGCTTTTCCAACCAGTCTAAGTTCAAATGAAAGTCATATTAGTGTCAACGGTACCTGATGAGCGACTCTGTCGAGGTTAGGAGCCAAACAGAATACCAGAACTGGATTTGTCCCCAATGTAGGAAAACCCGAGCGTCTGCGCACCTTTTACTCGTTTCACACATGCAGATGGGGAATTGTCCCAGCAGCCGGGGG
This sequence comes from Oryzias latipes, assembly GCF_053564925.1. Taxonomy (NCBI): domain Eukaryota; kingdom Metazoa; phylum Chordata; class Actinopteri; order Beloniformes; family Adrianichthyidae; genus Oryzias; species Oryzias latipes. Next base: position 11,515,561 of record NC_136256.1, on the reverse strand, counting down.
ACTGGCGCCTCTGCGGAATTGCACATAATTGCGGTAATTGCAGTGTGCAACCCCCCCCCGAAAGCAGGATCCTCATCCTGTTGTTTGAGGGCCACAGTAAAAAGCGCACGGATGCTCCTACTAAGTCTGCAGGCATGGACACTGCGCAGACGCGTGACCGGAGGGATCTGCGCAGTGGGGAGAACCCCTCCACGCAAAATAAAAGTTTCCTCGTGGACGCGCTTGGGGGAAAACTGCAGAGATTTTTCTGGGGGGGAAAAAGGATGAAAGCAGAGCTATCACTATTGTAAAGGGCAAAGTGTCCGTGCGCGTGCGCTGCGAGTCTGCGTGTCGTCTCGGTGGCGCCATGCACTTCTCTGTAGATTGCTTGTTTGTGTGAGTCGTGCGCGCCTCCCAGCAGACGGGTGGCCTGAAGGGAGGCGGCTCAGCGCGGCGTCAACCTGGCGGCCGGCGTGATGACGCTGCATTTACCTGCTGACCTGACACCACACCTCACAGCATCCCCGCTCAGTCACGCTTCAATAAAACCAGTTTTTATTCTGAAAAAAATTCCAAATAATACGTTATAAACTAATTTAATATGTTAAGATTCAGAGTATTCACAGCTGGATGACTGAAACGGGACTGGAAGCATTCAGTAATGACATGTGGACCGTAATGTTATGGAGATGAGGGAACATGAATGAATGTATGTATGTCGCTTCCGTCAAGCTATTCAATGTAAAGGACACAACAAACGGAAGTCTTAAAAAATAAAAGGTCTGATGTCGGCCTCTTTAATCATTGTGCACGGATTAAAAGGTTGAAAATTGCCACCACTGTTTAAACATTTAGCAAAAGTAAAAAACACTTCGGGAATTTCTATTGCTGTAATAAATACACTTTAAAAAAAGGAAAGCACAAACCACTTCAGAGCCATGCAAAATTTGTCTTATTTGCTGTGATCCAATACTTTGTTACTCTATTGTTGTTTCAATTATAAGATAATATTGCCATGAAATGCGTAGGTGAGTGAAAAAATGCATAAGGATATGATTTGAATAGATTTTTTTGGGCATGCACTTGATTTTTTCATGCATAAACGTTAACCCAGTATACATTTTAAGGATATAAATGAGAAAACAAATGTTTTTAGATAAAAAAAAGTGGGATAAACATTCAAAAATAACAACCCCCAAAAACGAAGGAATTAGGAAACCAACAGTAGACAGTAATTCCCCACAGTGTTTTCCCAGTTTTAATTGAACACAAAATAGATCATTTATTTTATTTAGCTATTGTTTATTTTTTAAATATAATTGTATATACTTTTTTAAGAGTAAAATGAAATAATAATATTAACTAAATTAAAATACTGACAACAGGACATGGATTTGTTTAAACCTTAGATGTGTATTATTTTGAAAGAACTTAAACGGAAGTTGTGTTGTCACACGTGCAGTTCATACACTTAGCTTGTTATCTGACCAATCAGGTGGATGAGGGCGGGGCGTCGCTTGAACACAGCTATTTCTTCGGGGGTTCCGAGAGTGCCACAGGTCTGAATCCAGTCATCGGTCCTCCGGCGGACTTGTTCTCTTTGGACCGTCTTACTAACCAGGAATACAGACGTGATGCTCCCGTACACTCGCTCTCGCGGAGACGTGGAGACAGAGTAACTATTTCTTCACCGGAGTACACTTTCGGACTTGAAGAAATACGGTTGTTTTTGTTTTCATGTAATGTCGGGCCACTTTCACAAAAAATAAGTCGGCCAGTTTTTTCTCTCGCTTCCATGCGGAAAGGGGAAACGTTTCTGGGTGAATTTGGTCTCCCGGCGTCCCCGTCGGCCTCGTGAGCTGTCGTGTTTCAGCTCAAAATGCCTCGTTTGTCGCCGTAGCTCTGCTCCCTGCTCAGCGCGCGCGCCCCTGCCTCTGCCACTGGAAATACAGGACGCTCCGCGGCGCACCAACCTGGAGTAAATGGATCGCCAGTCCAGTTTCGTTTCCATCTGGCTACAACTGGAACTGTGTGCCATGGCCATCCTCCTCACCAAAGGTAGGTCTCGACTTTGCTCTGCTGACAAGGCGTGTTTTTGTTTCAAACTGTTTGAAGCTGATAAAAACCGAGCTGCACCTCAACCTAACATGGCATACTTCACGCTGAAGGTTCTAAACAACCCAAATCTGATGATCTGATCTAACTTTGAGGATTTAAAACCAGAATGTACCTTCCTGGGCTATTATTAGGGATAAATTAGTCCTAAATAGTGTAAAAGTTGCCTTAAAAAGTTAGATTCCTATCACTTTCTGAACTCTTTATCTTAGTTTGACCTCAATCACAACTCAGCTTTGTGGCTCCCATTAATATTAACATAAGGGCTAAAAGGAAAGCAGTTCTGCCCCCCTCCTGCTCCCTCTCCCCCTGCCCACAAAGGGGCCTCTCCTTCCTAATGAAATATTCTCCAAATGACCTGCCTGAGCCCTGCCGCTCCAATCATTCACAGGGAAAACACTGATCTGATGAATGCGCTGCTGCCCTCTCAAACGCTCACTTTGAGTTGAGGGGGGGGGGGGCTCTAAAACGCCTCTGTTTGCTCTTTTTCTGAGGTTATTTTAGGCCAATCTGCCATGTGAGCGCAGGCGCTGATTTAAGGTCTGTGCAGAAATGAGCAGCTCTTGGAAGCAGGAAGCCTTAATGATAAGGTTGCTGGAGCGCTCTTCAGATGGGACCTCGGAGCACTCTGCCACCCCCTTCCCACCACACCCCAGTCCTGACCACAAGTGAAGCCTTGCGTGTGTGCTGGGGAGGGGAGACGGAGATCCTGCAGGGCGCTCCAGACCTCCACCCCCCTTCATCTTCCTGGTTGCATGTTTTCATTCTGAGAGCAACCGCTAATTAGAAGCTGCATTTTCTCTGTTCTATAATGGGACAAAAGCAGGGGGGTGGGGGCTTACCTGGCTGCTTATTGCCTGAAATTAAAGTGGACTTTTTTGTTGGTTTGTTTGTAATCTTTCAGGGGAAATAAGGTGTTACTGTGACGCGCCGCACTGTGTGGCCACGGGCTACATGTGCAAGTCGGAGGCCAACGCCTGCTTCACCAGGGTCCTCGACCCGCTCAACGCAAACTCCCCCCTCACCCACGGGTGCCTGGAGGCAGGCGCCGCCGACGCCTGCAGCAGCCGGAGAGCCGCCACTGCTGCCGACGGCCTCAGCGGGGCTTTGGTGCTGGAGTGCTGCCACGACGACATGTGCAACTACAGAGGCCTGCACGACCTGGCCCACACCAAGGACTCTGCAGGTGAGCAAGGAAATTCGGGGGAGTCGAACCGCAACGCTTAACCTGTGGAAAAGGATGGATTTGGACAGAACTCTGTGGTTTCTCTTATTTGTTGGTTCATTCTCAGCTTCAGCAGGGATGCATGGCTCTTTAGGGGTCAGGAAACGCTTGATGTTTATGGAGACACAAGTTGTTTTTTCCTATTTTCCAGCTTAACAAAACTTTGCCTGGAGTTTTCATGAGCTGCTGCGCTGTGCCAGAACAGGCAGGGAGCAGCTAGTTTACCCATGAGTGCTTGGAAGTGTGTTTTATTGCGTTTCCTACTAACTTTGTGCCTCCAATGTCTGCATGTTGGGTAGAAATAGCAGAGTTTGAAGGAGGGGAGCTACATTCACACTGGGCATTCGGCCCATTATTAATGAGTAAATTCTCCATGATCAATTTTCAAACAGTTGGCCCTTTTGTGTATCAAAAGGGAGGCCGTCCACCCAGTAGTTCCACCAAATCCCAGTTCCTGATTGGTCAAATGTGTCTTCAATAGATTTGTGTTTTGTTTGTAGAGCCTGAAAACGGTTCTAGAAAATTTTGTAGCTTCGTGCGAATTCAGGAATTTTGAACACAGAAGCGTCAAACAAGCATATATGCGGTTTTTACACTTTTCGTTGTAAGTGGTCGCGTGTACGCACGCGTGTTACCGAGGGCGGAGTGACCGTAGCTCAAGAGAGCTGCTCTTCCTGCTTCTGGAATTAGTTCAGATGAGACTGGCTTCATGATTAAAAGCTGACATCAAGCAGCAGCTGTGTGTCTGACCTGCTGTTTTGTCTGCGCAGACGGCCGATACCAGGCAGACGGCAACAACAGGAACCTAGTGACGCGGGTTCAAGAGTTGGGCTCGGCCAAGGAGGTGTGGTTCAGGGCGGCGGTGATCGCCGTGCCCATCGCCGGCGGCCTCATCCTGGTGCTGCTCATCATGCTGGCGCTGCGGATGCTGCGCAGCGAGAACAAGCGGCTGCAGGACCAGCGGCAGCAGATGCTGTCGCGGCTCCACTACAGCTTCCATGGCCACCACACCAAGAAGGGTCACGTGGCCAAGCTGGACCTGGAGTGCATGGTGCCTGTGACGGGCCACGAGAACTGCTGCCTGACCTGTGACAAGATGCGGCAGGCCGACCCGAGCAATGAAAAGATCCTGTCTCTGGTGCATTGGGGGATGTACAGCGGCCACGGCAAGCTGGAGTTCGTATGAGGTCCTGCTGGGACGTTATGCTTCTGCCTTCAAAGACATTCCAATGTTCTTCATCCGTTGGACCTTTGGTTTCATTTTCTTTTCTTTTAAACCAGTGGTGAAACAATACGAGACTGATCTCATGCCGTGTGGTTCTTGCTGGAGGAGCACTTTACTTGAAAATGAAAGGCAAAGCAGCATGGAGCTGCTGATTTTTTTCAAACTTGAGGGACCTGAGTGGGAGGAGTCTGAGGATCCTGGACTATCTACACTGAGCGCTGAAGGATTCCAAATTTGTCTTATTTGCACACTTGTGAGAAACAAAAAGTTGCTTAAAACAAGATTTTTTTTACACTGACAGCAGGGTACGACACAAAGGAGGAGTTGAAACAAACCCAGTGTTGTGACTGTAGGCGTGCACACTCCTCTGTACGTTTCATGATTCAAGGTTAATGTAAAGATTCTAAATATATCTATCTATTTTTGTCTGATGAATCTGACCTGTGTGTGTCCTGTTCTGGGTGAATGTGCAGCATCTTTCGGACGGAAAGCTCGATTGTGTGCGTGTGAAAGAAAAACTTCCATTAAAGGTGACTTTTATTTATGTCAGGATTTGTTCTTGCCTTTTTTTGTATTATTAAGATAATTTTTTACACATTTCAGGTGATCTGCCTTTTTTAGTTTGACAGACTGCCTGAGGAGAGATTTTTAAAACGTCTAAACTTTTTTGGACATGGATGTTATTGACAGTCTGAGTAGACTGTGAAGTTCTAAATTTATTTAAATATTTGCAATTTACATAGTTAATTTAAGTGTGTATATATATATATATATATATATATATATATATATATATATATATATATATATATATATATATATATATATATATTTTAACTTTTTACTTAGAAAAGGAGCAGATTCTACTTTATTTGAAAGTGTCCCAAAAGTTTAGCATCAGCCCCCTCTATGCATGATCTCATTGCATCTCTCTTCAAAATATGTGGAAACGTTTTCTTATACCTTCAATCTTGTTGCTTTTCCTCAAACTCCTGCCTTCTCCAACTTAAAGTCCCACTCCCATCACCTTTTGATCTAGTTCCAAACTTTCCCAGTGCTCTTTTCTGATTATGTCGTTTTTAACCAAAATCATTAGAAATGTGCGTCTCAACGGTTGGCTCGGAGCAACCCTGTCCCCCTTCCCTCTCCCCACTGCTGAGAGCTCTCTGTTTACACTCTCTCCCACTAGCTTCCAGCCCCTCACACCCCCAGCCTAACATTAGTGGCCCAACAAAAATGGCGAGCAATAATGGGGCTTTCCAGCCGAACCGTTTAGATCCAGATTCCAGACGGGAAAAAATGAAGACGTTTATGGATCTGTTTGTCTGCTAGTGGATCCGATTGTAGAGGAGCAGGAAGACTTTGCTCTGCCCAGCGTACGGCTATGTCACAAATAATTCCTTTATCAAACAGAAGTTTTGTCGTCTGCTCCTGGTTCACGATTTGAATAAAGAAATACACAGGAATGTCATTTTAAGCTAAATGGTTTTTATAAATGTCCTCTTTCAGAAAAAAAGTTACAAGAACATGAAAATCACCTTTTTGTATCAGAGTGGGTCTTAAAGTAGCAGCATATAACAATATGTGTGTGGCTGAGTGACTAACCTGTGAGTGGAGACCCATCCCAAAAAAAAAAATGTTTTTTTTTTTAAACATGAAAATTTCTGCCTGAAAATTCTATTTTCTTTTAAACAAAAACATCTGAAAGACATCCAACAAAAACCCCAAAAGCTCTCATGAAACATAATCCTTAGCTCAGAAAGTGATTAGCTTCTAAATCTTTCCAGTATTCAAGCACGGTCCCACTCTGAGAGATTCGACAGGATTGTTTGACTCTGTTTGTGTCAGATTTGTACACAATGGTCTCTTACATGGACTTTTTGTTCAGCTGTGCGTTTTTTTGTTTCTTCTTTAACAGCACATTGTGTTCTGCGTCCTGATTGGCTGTAGACCTTGTCAATCAGTCTCCTCTTAGCTACGTGTCCTGTACAAATTGCGTCCAGTTTGCCACAGTTACATCAAATCAGAGCTTTTATTTTTATCCTACAGTCCTGGAAAAAGTTTTCTAAGGCAGTTTGAACTTTAAGAGTTTAAAGAGAGAACAGAGTGAAAACATTGATGTCTGTCTGAGAAAAGCCTAAAAAACATCTATCCTACTTCATGGATTTCACCCCTTTTGCGAGTTATTTTTAGAACGTAACTCCCGTGATAAACAAGGGAACACTCCCTTTCAACCAGTTTTGTGCAAAATGTGCACTGAACAGGGTGAATTCTGGGAGATTGTTTGCGGGTCGAGGTCAGGTCTCTGTCGCCGGTCCTCGGTTTCCAAATCTTGTCTGTAAATTTACATTTCTAGGAAAGCTTCTCTGAACGTAGCAGTGGCACAAACAGTTGGTGTCCAACACACTGCACAATTGGAGGGTGGGCAAGGGGGGTGCTTGGCTTTAAACGTTCACACCTTATGGCCCTGGTGGTTACCTCGGCAACCACAGGCAAGGCATCCTGGAAGGAAGTGGAGGTCCACTTGGCTGAAGAGCGTCTGGGCTGAGAGCATTCCCCTATTCCTGGACAGGACAGGAAAACACTATTAGCAGCTAACTACTTAACAGCATCTTAGATTTGCAAAGCTTCAGCTCATGCTCGCCGCTCCCCCAGGACTATTACCCCTGGAACAATAATAACTCCCTCTGCTCACCTGTGGAAGCCTAATGTGTCGCCTGTTTTCTTTAGACTTCCCTTTAGGCTCATTCATCAGTGTGACACTTAGGGTCCATCCGCACTGGCAGGTTCAGCTCACGCCAGGTTTCATAGCTTTGTTTGGTAGTTGTGAAAACTCAACCTGAACTCTGGTGCAGAACAAATAAGTGTGAGGGTCCCCCCCCAATAATGGAAGTACAGTGTGGTACAAGAAAACAATGAAACACTGCAAAACTGAAGAGGTGAGACTTACGGAAAAGTTTGATGATATTGTGAGGATGAACATGTTACCTGCTGCTATTTGGTTGCTTTGGTTTGCTTTCACACTGCACCCTTCAGAGTGGACCAAACCGCTGGAAGTGCAGTGAAGGCCGTGTCACACAGCCACTACATACATTTTGCTCACATTGAACAGCTGAAAATGGGTAATATGTGAACATACGCGGAAAAAGTGAGAAAAATTGTGGTATTTATGTTTAATCCTCACAGATTGCAACCATGGAAGAAGTACCAATGAAAATTAACGTATAACATGAACCGTGCACGATTATTGTGCTGTGTATATGCAAATCATTAGTGAATATGATACAAAAGTTATACATTGGTGGTACTTCGTGTGAAAAGTCTGTTTGACATACGTCGTCCACAAATTTGTGTATGAAAGTCATGCACAATTGCACAAGATTTGCACAAGATTTGCATAATAATTGCGTATAAACCACGTAAAATAAGCTATGTAATTTTCAACCGACCACAAATTTTGGCAATATGTACATCCTCTCAACACGTAAAAAGACCTATCGGCCGGAACCCTCGACAGACATCCGCACACATCAACGAATGATGAAGCCAAGAAACACTTATGAATTACATATATCACGCTTGTATCACCAAAGATCTCAATTTTATACGTGGAAAATGCACGAAATATAAGTAGGGGCTGTTTGACACGGCCTTTATACCACATGCAAAGGTAAGTAAGGGTGAAGAAAGTGAGACACAGATGTGTCGTGCACATTTCTATTTTTACAATCCCCTCAAATCCTGTGGACTGCCATGTAAGTTCTATTGACATAAGTGCATGCTCCTTCCATGCCCTGTGCACGTTTTACACCCACAGACCGTCATAAGTGGGCAAAACTCACAAAAGCCTTGCAAATACTTCTCAATGCACTTACCACCCCCACAACAATATATGTTCCATTTTCAATACCCTCAAAGGAACTACAAGACAAACCTGTGCCCTTGAACCAACCGCTCCTCTCTACGACCCTCCTTGGCCCTGGACAACCTAAATATCGGCAGCACCAGTACGGGTCGATCCCTGCGTGGTTGCTAATAGACAATAGCTTTACAACTGCTATTATATCTCTATATAACATGTGTTAATAAGCCCATTTTTCTCTCTGTAACACATCTATTTAAAATAAATTCTTCTTTAGACTCACACCGTGAATGTCTTTGTCTTATAATGCACGTCTTTTCCCGTACAGATTGATGGGGCGACCAGCTGTCCCTGGTTTCTTTGAAAGCAACTGCAACCCACTACCTGTGATCCCACCTTTCCTTTTCACCTCTCTGCTCTGGTAAAGGACCTGAAGAAGCCAATCTGGGCACCAGGAGACTGTGGAACAATATATGAAGTGTCAACACACATGGAACCAGTTAACACCTGAACATGGTTATAGATCAGGGGTCCCGCAAACTTTTTCCAGCGAGGGCCACTTGACGTTTCCATATTCTCTAATCGGGGGCCAGGGTCAGTTTGAAAATGAAAAAGTGTGACAGTCACACTTTTTGTAAAACTGATGTAAACTGCCACAAAAAAAGCCACACCTAACCAAATAGTAATAACCCAATCTGATATCAAATACTCCTCTCTGGGTTCTTCACCAAAAAAAAAATGTTTATAATAATCAGCAAATATATAATAACACTCTTTATTCTTCTTCCACTTTCGGCTTCTCCCATCAGGGGTCGCCACAGCGAACAAGTCGCATGGTAAATTTGGCAATGTTTTTTTACGCCGGATGCCCTTCCTGACGCAACCTTCTCTAACCGGGCTTGGAACCGGCAGAGGTAGAGAAGGGAACAGGGAGCAGCCTGGAGTCGAACCCGGGTTTCACGGACGGAAGGCGCCGCAAACCAGCACGAGCTAAACTGGCTCCCTAGCATGAGCTAAACTGGCTCCCTATAATAACACTCTTTATGAAATCAGTAAAAAATAAATAATCCTCTCTGGGTTCAGAAATATATAGAAACAGTATTTTAGATTTTAGAAAATCAATAATAACCAAATAAATCTCTGTGGATTGTTTACATAATAAACCTTCTGTTGTCTATTCACAATCTTGGGCAAATATTCAACTTCAGTTATAAGAACAGAATCTCTTCTCATATGAGCAGTCTCATAACCCTTGTGCTATCATAGATGACCCCAAACTGGACTGAGTGACCCTTCCCACCTTGCATTCCAAATAGGAAGTACCTGCTGGCTCCAAGAGCCAAAACCCCATAGACTTTTGGGGTCACAGGGTGGCTGGAACCTGTCCTGGCTACTGTTGGGCAAAGGCGGGGTACACCTTGGACAGGTCGCCAGCAAGGCCACAGAATCACACACACTTACGTTCAATTTAGGGTCAATGAACATATGAAGCATGTTTTTGGACTGTGGGAGGAAACCGAAGTGCTCACAGAAAACATCCTCAAAGAAAGGTCAAAGCCGGGATTCGCACCAGGCTAACCAATTCACTACCATGCAGCCCCCTCCAGTCCGTATCCCTTGTGTTATCCAAGGCACTTTAAAATTGGGAGTGGGGTCACTTGGACCCCACAAGACAGTGCGCTGAACCATTTTTCTTCAATGATTTGTGATCTTCACTGGTGTCCATGGATTACATGAAATCTTTCCACCTTTATCCACCTTTGTCATGGTAGGGAGAACACGTCAATGTAAGGGTGGGGTCATCTGGACCCCATAAGATAGCACAAGGGTTAAACAGTATACAGTCAGTGATGCTCACCAAATGTGTATGCACATTCCACTGATTTTATGCTAACCGTCTCCAATACAATTTGAATGCATTCAAAAAGCAGGCAAATGGAGAGAAATTGGACAAAAAAGAGCTGTATGCCACCTTTTTGTGGTGATGAAGTAAACTGTTTACTTAAAATAGTCTGAAATATGGCAACCTTTGAGACAAACTGTGAGAAGATAAGACATGATTATGTATGAGATGTATGCACTCACTTTAGAAACAACGGAGAAAAAAAACTTGGCTTGGATGTCAGGAGGGAGTTTGCCCTAGTTTTTCCTTCAAAGTTAAACCAGAATTAGTTTCTGCATCGACTGACGTGACTAGAAAGTGTGCTTTAATCAGCATTTAGTCTTGTCTTAGAATCTGTTATATCCCCGCCAAACACTAGAGGGCAGTAGCTGTACTTTATGAAGCACAAGTATGCTAAAGTAGCAAAAAATGCGAAGACTCAAACTTTTAACTCTGACATGATTCCTCTGCTTGAGCTGCAAGACTGTGACATTTATGAAAAAAACTTGCGATTTTTAAAAATCTTGCATGGTTTAAGCAGTCAGCATGATAGGTTTCCTGCTTCTGTCAGCAGGAAACTACTAAAAAAAAAAAGATTATTTAATTTAAAAATAGAAAAAAATTACCCAGAAAAAACCCTTTAAACCAACTTAGTCAAGTTAGCTAAAAACTGTGACAAAATCAAACTGCTTCATACTGTATTGGTGGCATTTTCTCATCTGCTCCTGATTCACAACAATTTGAACAAAGACGTACTCAGAAATGCAATTAAAACTTAGTTTTCTTTATATATGTCCTCCATCATCAGAAAAATGCCACAACAACATGCTACAAACACCAAATACATCATTTCCATTGGCGTGGGCCTTTAAATTTTTGCAAATCATCTTGTGAATTGGCCAAAGTTTAAAGCGCATCCCTGATACTTAAAGGCTCCTTATAATTCCCTAACCACAAACAAATAGAGACATTCCAGAAAACAAAAACAAACTTTTATTCCAGAGCCAAAAAATAAGACAAAGTGTCTCACAGTGAAATGTTCATTACCGTTCAGACAAATCATCCTCTGCGTTGATAGATATCCGCTGGAATAAGACGTAACCTAAATATTTAGCCTCTTCATTTCCTTCCATGGGATAAAACTGCAGCTTTAGCGCATGTCCTCATTAGCCCCCCCATCCCGTCTAAACATTTACCCCAGTGAGTTGTTAACATTGAGATATAAATCTGGCCCAAAAGAAAAATAATAATGTTGGGAATGTTTAGAGGACAGAGTGGGCCTCTTGAAGTTAAACGTCTCTGTCTGAAGATGACAAATGGCAAATTTGTGTTTCAATGAAGCTAAAAAGAAATTAAAAGCAAAACAGCCTGGGAGCAGAGATTGTGTTAGCGGTAGCGAGTAGACATCCGCAGGCAGGGGGGTGTTGGACCTTGTTGGTAGGATGCTCCAGTAGACGTTGCGTGGGAAGTTGATTCTGTGATGGAGCTCGTCCTCCTTGTCATGACAAGGACGGTCGCCGCTCCATCTGTTGTTTAAGGGGAACTGATGAGGGATGGATGAATAGGATGATGCCTGGCTTCACTGTCAAAACCTTTTTCTTGTGTAGGAGTGCCAAGCAAAATCCTGACTGATCAAGGAGCCAACTTTGACTCCAACCTGATGTTACCACTGCATAAAGAACTGGGCATCAAAGGAATCCAGACAACACCATGTCATCCACAAACCAAGGCCTGGTGCGGAGATTTAATCAGTCTCAAGCACATGTTGCGTAAATTTGAGACTCTGGACGTGACTGAGATAAATGGTTGCCTTTTCTCTTGTTTAAATATTATCTCCAGGGGCGAGAATTTGATCTGAAGTCAGATCACAGAGCGCTGCAATGAATCAAAACTATGACGGATCCTAACTCCAGAATTAGGAGATGCTACCTTGCCTTACAACCTTTCAGTGTCAGCACACGCCACAAGGCTGGAAGAATCAACACCATGGCGGACAACTTACCACGATTTCCCAAAATGGCAGCTTCCTGAGAGGGGGAAAGTAATGTGATAGAGCACACGTCTGTCACGGTGTGAAAGCTTAATAAGGTGTCAGTGGTTGCACACACTGTTCAGCTGTAAGGTTCCAAGAACTATTGCAATTCACTTTGTTTAGTTGTCTGTAGTCACCTGGGGGGTATTCCAGAAAGCAGGTTATGCTTGTTACCACGGTAAGTTTGAGGCTAAGGAAGTTGATAACCTCAGCTTTTGGTTCCAAAAATGGAGTTATGTTTCAGGGTATGTCAAGTTGCCATAGCAACTCATGCTCTGAACATAACCTGGTCTGGAGCAGGTGTAGTTGAAGGTTAGTTTGTTTTCAGAGAGGTGAAGCAGCATGGCATGTCCATTTGAAGAAAATTTAATGGATGAAGAAGCTCAGATAATACTTTTTCCACCATGAGAGGGTAAGAAGACCACGTATGGATGTTGGAAAGACAAACCTTTTTACTTTGATCTAACTTAATTATTTAATTCAGTTAAGATAAATCATTTTTTGGAGTTTAGTCTTCCTAAAAATAACACGTAGTTATCAGACAGTTATTTTCCTTTCATTCAAATTAATTCAATTAAGTAGGTGTAACTTTGGTGCTGCTGTTAGATCGGCACCACAAGGGATTGTGGGATACCATTCCCTTTGCCTGTCTGGAAGGATTGGGGTTTAAGTTTGGGTTTTTGACCAAATGTGTTTAGTTGTTTAGCTGTTTTACTGTGTATTGCCCAGTTATTTGTCCTGTTATGTTTAATTCTTTCTGCACCATTGAGAGGGAGGGAGAGGATGATGAGGCTATTTAGCACACTACTAGTTCTGTATCTCGCTGTATGAACTGAAATTTTAGTTATAGTCATGATTAAAGATTGCCTTCTTCACATTGTAAATCCACATTAAATCATTCATTTTAATGTTATAAAAATGGGAATATCTGCTGCCTCAAACTTAGCCATATGAGAGTTCAAGAAGTACAATAAATTAAGATGGAAAAAACATTTAATTGAATTGGAGTAATATAACATTTAGTTAGATAAATATGTAAATTTGAGTTGTAAAAAAAATATTGAGTTGGATATACATAATAAATTAGGTTGAATAAATTGAACTCAAGTACTTATTACCAATTGAATCAATTCATTTAAGTTGGATAAGTTATATATATATATGTGTGTCATAATGAAAATACAAATGAGATAAAAACTGGTGCGTTTACTTTGTCCGTTCTTTTTCTCCAAGCTCTTTTGATGATGCAGGCGTATTACTTTTTTTGATGGGTGTATAATCTTCATATGCCGCCATTAAAATCTCAGACTCTGTCTCACTGAAGTATAGCGCTCTCTTTTTTTCTCCACGCGTTTCCATGGTGACTCTGGAAATCTGTGATCCATTGAGAATGTCTTCATGTACGTGCCGTACACACGCATCAACCCAGGGTTACCACGTCGAGCGTAATTACGCTAACTGATATCTGGTCTTTTGGAACCAACATACCCAGAGTAAGCAAGTTCATGCGGATTTCAGCCAGAGTTCAGGGTTAAAGTCAGGGTAGTTTAAACATGTTTTCTGGAATACCCCCCAGATCTTGGTTTTTCTCAGTGTTTTATTTGTTTACTTCCTGGTTTACTTCCTGTTGTCAGGAAGTGGACCCACATACTCTTTTGGTTTTCTTTTACAGGCCCGTTTTACATTTTGCATTTTTGTTTAAAGATTGTTGTTAAATTAAAGACATGTTTTTGTTTATGTTGAATTTGTTACAAGTAAAATGCACGTCAATGTTCTTTTGTTTCTTAGGATTTGATATTGACTAATAATTGGGTTGGTTTGGTAAGGGGTGGAGCCAACCACTTTTTAAAGGAGGACCTCTTTTCAAGATGGAGAATCCTTCTTGTTGTCTGGCTTCCACGGTGCTGCATTGTTGGCTGCTTCCCTGCCATAGATTACAAATGACATAAAAATAAGAGCACCTTGACTTTTTGTGTGAACAGTGGTTTGTTCTTCAGATCAAAAAAAATTGATCAGAGTTGGACTTTACGATGAACAATTGTGCAACATGTCCCCCACAAATCTCACACAGTCACACAGATGAGTTTCGGGCAAACACTCTGAAATAGGAAGAAGAGGCCTGCAGGGTGTGTCCACCTTCTAAAGCTTGCGTGCGTACTAAGAACTGCTGTAAATGGCCCCAACAAAGCCTTTTGGCTTGGAAACCGGCCAAGTTTCTGTGCACCTCACAGGGACGTGCAGCCTGAGCTGGCAGCATAGCCCAGGGACCTGAAGCTGGATTGCTGGCTCTGATGGGACTTCATTGTAAGTGTAGATCCCAGGGATTTACTTGGATGAAAGGAGAGAAGCTTGCATCTTTCTGACAACATCTCTGTGTGAGCAAGGCTAAAGCCTCTACCAGAGTTTAGGAAGTCTACTAAAATAACTGACGGCTGATAACAATGAGTCTTTTAGACTTTGTACATGAAAGTTGATTTTGCGGCAGAAGGTTGCAGCTTAAATTTTGCACAGATGTGTAAAAGCAATATTGCATGTTGTGAGAGTTGTACTTTCTCTAAGCAGGTGGGAGGAGGAAATCTCTTTTTGCTTGTTTGCCAAAAAACACAAGAAGAAGGACTTGGATTTGACTTTATACTCTTTATTTGGCATTAAATTGATTTATTTTAAAAGCATGTTTGCTGTATTTGGCTGGTTTTGTAAAAAGGGTGCAGAATTTTCAAATTTATTGACAAATGAAAGAATAAAAAATCTGCATAAAACAGTAACCCACATAACAGAAAGACTGTAGAACAACGTGGGCTATTTTTTAGGATGTGTGACTCATTTGAGAAAAAGGTTTTACTGTATGTACAGTACAAGAATTAACCCCCAAACTGTTGAACTGTGTCCAGATTAAGGAATGTGTTGGAGCAGTCCAGGTATGATGGAAATGGATCATCAGAGTTTTCAGATGCAAAGGAGGTTTAAAAGCCCAAATAAATGCATTTTTGGGTCATAGCAGGAGAATATTTGACAAATGTTGAAATACTGCAGAATATTAAGGTCGAATTTTTATTCCACCTTTGTGATAACTAATCCATCTAACCAGCAAACTGAAAAGTCAGATCTTTTAAAAGAAACATGACCTTCTATTTAATAACTGCTACAAGTGAAGCTGGTGTTTGACCAGTTACTTGGGAAACTTAATATACTGAAAATTAGTGACTTTATTTGTCAACCCTGCTCAAAGTTGTCTTTATTAGACTTACTTGTTAACTTGTTCGGGTTGCACTGGAACACATTTCGTATGTCAGTGTAAAAGCTGTACATATGAAAATAAAATTATTCTAATTCTGATTCTGGACATAGTGATGGGGGAGAAGAACTCCAAAACAATATGCAAGTTAGTTTTTAGTCTTGATATTAAATGACGATTTATCGTATTTCGGGCAGATACTCGAAGCAGTGTTTTCAGGTAAATACCCCAGGGCGGTTCAGTTAATTAACTCACCTGCTCAGCGTCCTATTTAAGCCAGGTGCGCAGTTGTTCATTCTTTCTTACCTTCAGCGCTCATTCTTCGCCCCACCCTCCTCCCCGGCTTCCACCTGTGGGCTCCGTAAAGGGGGGTTTTGTTACCCGAAAGTTTTATGGAAATTTTATGGAATTTTATGGAAGTTTTATGGAATTGAACGGAGCCTTATGCCAAACGAAAATATGTGAATGCCAACTTAAAGAATGTGGAAAAATGTCAAATAAATATTTCTTACTGCAAGAGTTGTCTGACTGAAATGGGATGACCTTCTCACTTATGTCTCAGAACCTCTTTCCGTAACAACTTTCTGACTTAACTGAACTGCTGAGTCAGGTATAGACACTTGTGGGCGAACTTGGTGCAAGGATGAAGCGATCAACCTATGATCAGAAGATCACAGGTTTGGTTCCAACCGCTGCCCACCCATGTGTTTGGAAGTGTCCTTGAGCAAGACATTGGACCCTACTGTTCCTGATGGTAACAGGCTGGCACCAGTGTTAGGCAGCGGAACCGCCATTGCGCCCTCATGCGTGTAGGCTGACTATTAGAAATGAGACAGAGTGTAGTTTGTGATGTCATCCTTATGTTTAACCCGCTCACCTTGTGTGTGCAGTGTTTCCATGCGGCCAATAAGGAGTCAGAAAGGACTTCTCTGTGATGCTTGTGTTTCTGGTTTTAAGGCCATGTCAAACTACACTACAGACATTTTGTGCTTATTGCACATTTGGAAAAAGTGAGAAAAGTTGTGGTCTTTATGTGAAATTTTCCCAGATGAACAACATGAAAACCCCGGAAGAAGTACGAATAATCCAAGCAAACATGTAAATCAACATAGAACATGAACCTTGTGGGATTCTTGTGGTTTTTTATGCAGTTTATTAGCTATCCGTGCATCA
The DNA here is from genome assembly GCF_053564925.1 of Oryzias latipes. Lineage (NCBI taxonomy): Eukaryota > Metazoa > Chordata > Actinopteri > Beloniformes > Adrianichthyidae > Oryzias > Oryzias latipes. The sequence goes on along the minus strand of NC_136256.1, from coordinate 11,498,833 downwards.
ATTATGCGATATGTGCGTCGTATACGCGATATAAAAGCGATACATTGGAGGTACATGTGTGAAAAGTCTGTTAGACATGTTGAACGGTCATGGAAAGCTGCAAATTTGGGTATGCATCTTGCAAAAATTTCGAACAATTGAATTATATTTATGTAATAATTGCATATAAACTACATAAAATATCCATAAACAGCATAATACTCAACGAACCAAAAATTTTGAACAGCTCAAAACCAAATTTGCGTAAAGACCTATTGGCCGAAACCTTCGACGGACATCTGTGTACATTGACAAATGCATGAAACACGTATGAATTATGTATATGTATAACATTAGACTGAAATTTCATAGATGGAAAATGCACAGAATGTATGTAGTGGCTGTTGGGCACGGCCTTTAGATGAAGTGAATTCTTGTTAGGATTGGCTGTTCAACCCTAAGTTTTCCATGTGGAGGAGACTTCCAAGTGGTGCAGTCTATCTGGAAAACACAAAGCCATGTTCAAGTGATGTTTTCCTTGAAAAGATTAATGACTTTTGACCGACTTTACAAACAAAAAAACGAAGCTGAATCCACTGCGCCTCGCTGATAAATGTCCTCATCTCGCAAACCAAGTGCTGTGGGCTGGCTGTGTATCTAAACATATTTTACTACTCCCTCTTCATCTCATGTTTATTCTGGCAATGTTGAGTAGACTTATCCAACATGCTGGGGGAAAATTCACTGGTGTGTATTTTGACTGAACAGAAAAGACCCCACTTCACTCTGCAGAGGGAGAACAAGTGAAGCACTAGAATATGCCTGAAAGCATGAATTTATCTATTTGTTTATGCTTTAGTGCGCTAATTGACACAGCCACACCACAGTGCAGCGCCGGTAAAATATGACATGAAGGAGTTGCTGTATGTGATTGCTCTCCCCAGAGCTCCTTATGACATTTCTTTGGGAATGTTAAACATCAGAATTCGTTTTTAGGAAAATTGCTGCCCCAGAAATAAAGATGGTGGTTTTACTGCTACTGAGTGAGATATCAGTTCATATTACATTTCTACACATAGCTGGAATTATGTATTTTCTTTGGCTTAATCTCAAATCCAGAATCCTCTTTCCTGTTCAGATAGACAAGAATCTATGCACACACGTGTTTCATAAGATCAAAGATTGAGCAAAAATCTCTTCACTACTTTCTACTCAGTGCACTATATAGTGATTGCTGATCACCATTTTTTTTAGTGCTGATGGACCTTACAATTGCAAAATCCAGTGTCCTGGAAATTTCCACGAAGTCTCTGCAAAAAACCAGTGTGCATTGATACTCAGTTAATTGGCGAATATAGACCACAATGCCTTGCAATGTTTTTCAATGTGACAAAAATGTATTTAAATTTATCGTTTATATCTCTTCAGAACACGGAGGATTCATAAATAGTCTACATAAAATGATAATGTTTATTAGGTTTTTACTTTAGGGAAATCTGTGACATCATATTTGCTGTTTAAACAAAATAAAAGTAGGGAGCATGCTTTCTAAATTGCTTTTGTAATCCAGGCTACTGAATCGTTTTTTAGTTGTCAGGGAGTAGGGAGGGTATTTGGACAAAGCCTAAGAATCCAAAGCTATAGGATAGAGTCACTGGTCTACGGGTTGGCTATGCAAAGGTTGGCGCCATAGTGGAAAGGGCAAGATGCCAGCCCACTGCTGTGCTACAATTGTAGAAACAGAGCTGGAAACAAAGATGTGACTTTCCATAAGTCAATTTTTACTGTCAGCTAATAAAGGACAACTCATGGAAATTTTTTTCGGAAGATCTGAGTGAGTTTACTCGCAGAGTAGTCAACGTTTAGGCTGATCTTGTAGTGATGATGGTAATGTCAACTTGTAGACCAATTTTATTCATAGATAATGGTAGCATTAAGGGCCGTACACATTGGGACGAATATCGGCGCACGTTTTTCGCCAGCGTTTTTTCTGTTCACACCCAAGCGATTTTCGCTGACGATGAGCCGAGTGAACATGCAATTTCATTCCCTGATATTAGATGGCGCTTAATGTAAAACAGAAATACTCCTGTACACAAGGTGGCGCTGCGCAACTTTATGCTTGTTAAACTCGCTTTTCACTCAGAAGAAGAGAGCAAGTATTTAGGCGCTTGTCAGAATCAAACAAAGAAAACATGAATAGTTCAAGCACCAGTAGCTCCAGCTCCAGTTCCAGTGATGAAGAAATTATTGTTCTGTTGAATGATGAAAGACGCCGATTTTGGGTACATGCCATAGTTACGAGAAGAGAAGAACATGGGGAGTTTCATCGACTGGTACAAGAGCTGAAAATGTATCATGAGCGTTTTCGGGGATATTTTAGAATGTCCGTCAGTGAGTGCATCTTCTTCGTCTTATTTCTTTGCGGCAGCATAGACGCTACTTGGCGTATATCTTCTTCGCCGTTACGTATGTGTGCTCAGCAAGACAGTTTTGTGTTTGAGCGCCCCCAAGTTGTGTTTTACTGTAACTTCAGAAGCTCCAGACAAGTGTGCAAAAGCGCCATTCTCATTGGTCGTATAGTTTTTGACGCAGCGCGTCAAACCATAAAAACGAACCCGAGGCATTTTTGAAAAAATGACGCTTTTACGCGTGGCGTTTTTCGCGTCGGTGTGCACACTCACATTGGAGCCTTTTGTTTTGTCACGAGGCCTTAAACGTCGGCGGATATCGCGCGAAATTCGTCCCGGTGTGAACAGGCCATTAAACTGGACATTATTTCCATGACCATCTATCTTTTTTATTTTGGAAGATGGTCTTCGTATTTGTATTTGTGATTAGAGGAGACGATCCATTGAATTTAAGCAGATCACTGAGTGAGGAAAAGAAACTAACTACGATTCCCTCAGTGGAGGGGAGCGAAGAGGATAGAGCCCAGCGTCGAATCCCCATCCAGGAGGCAGAAGAGGGTCATGTGGGGTACGCCTATCCGATGTTGTACGGGTGCTGGAGTCCCTCTGGTGAAGGCTGGGTGGGATCCACTTGTGGGACCCCCTGCTCACTCCCCTTGCATTTCTCCTGCGACAGTGTGCCACGACTGGCTCCAGCTAAGCAAGTCCTAGCTGCCGCGTGTTTAACAGTGCTACCCCACCCGGACTTCGCCTCTCTACGGGACCTGGCGTGACTGTCGACCCGGGTGCACTGTTCTCAGTGTCATGGGGACAGAGACAACGGGCACAAGGGGGTCTGAAGGCGATGTCGATTACCCATCAGACCCCTCTTAACCCTTGTGCTATCCTAGGCACTTTGCCATTGGGAGTTGGGTCATCTAGACCCACTACAGTGTGTTGAACCTTTTTTCTTCAATGATTTGTGATCTTCATTGTGCCCATGGATTACATGAAATCTTTCCACCTTTATCCACCTTTGTCATGGTAGGGAGAACACGTCAATGCAAGGGTGGGGTCATCGCACAAGGGTTAAAACACAGACCAAGCAATCTAAGATTTTGTATCAATCTTTGTGTGTATTTGAATATGTAACCACTACCATGCATCAAGTATGCATTCTGTTTAATAAAGTATTTATTTATAGAAAAGCTTGAAATGTTGTTCATCTGTTGCACGTTGTACAAAAGCATCAATATCAGGGTCTGGGTCTTATTTTTGTGATGATCAGAATTTTGTTTTTCTTTTTAAAGTTAGACCAAAATGAAGCATTTTTTTTAACTCTGTCTTCTAAGCCATGTGTTTACTGCCCTTCCCAATATTGCGTTGCTCTTTGTGTACATTGGACAACGGTAACAGGTTTGCGCAGCGTCTCCAGCCTATATAACTTATTGTAAGAATCAGTCTGCAGCCAGGTCCGTCCCTGTTTATATTCCCCCCAAAACACCGTCCTGCTGTTGTTTTTTGCCGTTTAGCATCTGTTTTGCATACGCTGCTATAGTTTTGTTTCTCAGTCAGGTTGTGGTCACGTTCATCTAATCTGATGTACGTATCATCAAGTGTCATATAAGCTGTTATATATTACATACACTTTGGAACAGAGATAGTGAAATTAGAATGAAGATAGTCAAATAAATGAAAAAACAAAAACAGAAAACATTTAAAAAGTTGTGGTTAAAAGTCCAAATATACACATTTTATCTAACCGTATTGTCAATATTACATCTCTTGGTACATGTGCACTGCTATCGGATGATGTCAAAAGGTTCTGCAGCTGTAATCAAACAATACATTTGTTCTTGGTTTGACTCTCTGTACCTTTGCCAGGATCAGCCCACTCTTCCTGAATGCAGCTATTGCCACATTTTTCTTCTTTTCCGCTTTTTTCTTTCTTCAAATTTCTTTCCAAAAATATGAAAACTTGTTAAATGAGGTTCAGATTTCAGCAGAGAGGAAGAATAGGAATGCTCCAGTGGTTTGGAATGATAATTTTTCTTTTTAAGTAAAGGAAGATTGTTTCTCTTTGTTTCTAAATCAGAGAAATTGTGAGCTCTGGATTGTTACTGTTGCCATGCTGAAAATGAACTCTTCCACCCACAAAGTTTACTTACAGGCCTCTCTTTTTCTCAAATAGAAGCAGGGGTGTGCAAAGATAAGCAGCACACCCTGTCCTTATCTGACCTGTTTGTCCCCTTATCAGCTGAAAGTCAGTTTCCCAAACGAGAAGCGGGTAAGTCTGGACAGGTTGTTTTTTAACCCTGCAGCTGCTTTTCTAGGCTGGCCTAATGTGGCCAATGGTTTTGGTGGTAGAAGACCTCATCCTGACCTCATTAACCCAGGGGGTATTTTTACACAAGTGATCAAAATGTGAGGACGGTTGCTTTACACGTGTCAAACACACAGTACATGACGCTCACTCACTTAAATCACAAACTGATGAAAATAATCTCCATTGTGCCTCATTTTCTTCGGAACAGAAGGTGGAAGTGAACTTCTAAACATAAATATGTCGAGATGCCGGCTTGTCTCTCAGGAGTTCCCACTGAGAAGGTCAGGCTAAACAAACAGGGAACTTCCTCCATCCGCTTCAGCTAAACTGGGAATCAGAGTTCCCTGCAGTCAACATTCCCCCCAGAAGTATGAAACTCCATCAGGTAAGAGCTAATCCTGCAGGGGCTCCACCATGAGGATAATCCATTTATGTCGTTATTCTATCCTTAATGTCCGATGGTTTTATTTAATGTTAATTTTTTTTTTATTAACAAGAGACAGCTCAATTTGTGGGTCTGCATGCACTATTTCCTTGACTATAGAGTGCACTGTATTATGAGACGCACTGTTAATAAATAGTCTATTTTGAATTTATTGTCATATATAAGGCACACCGAACTATAAGATGGATTAAGCAATTAAGCAAGACAAGAGTCCAAAAAAATGTTCAGAACTTGTTTGTAACACGCTATACATTAGTCACATCGGAAAAACAGCTGTTACCCTATTTACAATAGTGTACAATACAAAATACAAATACAAAAACTCCCAAACTAGTTTGAAACACGCTAAAACAAAAGTTACTGTGACTACACTAACTGCCAAACTTGTCAGTATAACGTGTAAAAAACACAGCTACACATTAGCAGCATTAACACATTTCAAGACACTACTTTGTTTCAACTAGTAAAAAAAAAACAGGGTAAGACTACCTAAACTAACATTACTCTGACTATGCTAACTCCTCACCTTGCTAGTAACAGATTAAAAACTGAAAAAACAGACACTGCTACACGTTCAGCGCATTACCGTATTTACAACTTTATTGGCAACGTGTAAAAAAACAGACTGACATTTTGACAGTGTACCTCTCAAAATTACTTTAACATCCATGAACACTACAGTTAATCCACATATGAAGAGCTCCTGATTATTAGGTGCACTGTCGCACTGTTGTGCACTGTTAAAAAAAATATGAAGGCTTTAATTGTGCCTTATAGTGTGAAAAATACAGTAGTTATACTGTATGTGTGTAAAGTTCATGCTGGCATCAGGCATGTATCGTAAGTGCGTGGGTCTGGGACTGTTGGGTTGCAGAGTATTTTCCCATTTCATTATAGCAAAAGCCGAAGATGATCAAATAATTATCAACATAATCAAACTTGATTTGACCCATGCTTCAATAAGTATTTTCTTTGGGCCAATTAATTATTTCTGATATTTTATCAATATCCTCACGTTTCATTATATTTATTTTAATATATTTTCGATCCGTTTTAAAAAATGTTGTCAATTAGACTTTCAATCAATTTTTTAGATGTTATTCAACACTTTTAATATTTTTAAATATATTTTTAAAAAGTGAACAAGCCAAAAAAAAAACACATCAGTGGTCTTGTAGGGACAGAGTGCAACAGGAAAATGTCAGGTTCAGATTTCACGTCGTGCTTGTCTCTCTACGGCAGTGGGAAACAGACAGCGGCGGGCCTCTGCTCCGGCCCAGCCCAGCTCTGCTATTCATCATCAGGTGGAAGGGCTGTTTACTGCCGGGGTCAAGGTCCCAGGCACATGTTTACGGGCTCTCTCAGAAGAGCCATTGTTGTTAAAACGCCCCCCAAGCATGCAGCGAGCATTGCGATGATCTTATCTCACAGGGCCCCCTCTGCCCTGGGGCCAAAAGAAGCCCATTCTAACCAGATTCCACAAAAGCACATTTAAAATCTGCCTAGGATAAGGCTTCCTCCTCATTGGATTATCTGTCTCCTGTGGCTATTTTCCTTTGTTTACGGTCATTTATTATTCTTCATAAAATGAATGTTGTTTTATTTTCCCTTCAATTAGCTCGGAGACGTGTTGAATTAAACATAAGCGAAGCAGATCTTGATCAGTTCATAACCGGTGAGCTGGAAGCAGGAGCTCTGGCTTTCATTTAGTGTTTAGTGTGTGGGAGGTTCACAGACCACTCTAACCTTTTTAACATTAAACTTTTTCCGCCTCTGAAGATCATGAGAGGAATGTCTCGGGAGGGTACAGTGACGCTGGAGCCTTAGGATTAAAGCTGTCACCTCAGCCTACAGGAGATTTAACCACACTGCAGTAAAATACTACAATGGCACTGTTTTTTCTTCTTTTTAAAAAAAAAAAAATGCATTAAAAGTCCTGCTGGATAACGATCATTAGAAAAATGACAACAACAAAAATATCACTCTTGATTTATATATATGAACAAAAACAATTTAGCAAAGACAAACCTTGCCAAAAGAGCTCCTATCCTGCTAATTACATGGTAAATATTTAGTGCTTCTCTATTTTGATCAAGACCCAAGGTGCTTTGCATTCACACACTGAATGTGACTCCATTGTCAAACAAAGCACAACTAGACCTCCAGAAGCAATGTGAGGTGTGGGTGTCTTGCCCAAGGACCTCACCTCAACACATGGCTGGACATGTGGGAATCAAACCTACAACCTTCTGATTGGAGGACGACCGCTCTGTCCCTGCACCACAGTTTTTAAAGGGCCTATTTCATGCTTTTCTCAAGCCTTTCAGAGTAAATGATATCCATGTGATAATATATTACCATTGGCACACTAAAGAGTTACTTTTTTATGAAACATTAGTTGTTTTCGCAGCTCTTTTTCCAACCTGGAAGTTAGTCGACGCGACCTCTGAGGCTCTGCGTTTCTCTCCTTGTGGGTGCCGCCCATTTCATGACGTCAACCTCAACGGCCTCTGCAGCATGTCTGTGTTTCACCCACGAAAAAAAACTTTAGCAAAGATGGATGTGCATACTTTGCATATAAAAGGAAAGCGTCTAGCCGATCACTACTAGCACCACGGAGGAAGTGTGTGTGTGTGTTAACCTGGGGGCGGGGCTGGCAGTGCAGACTCTTCCTGGAAGGGGCTGTTTCTCACTTATCTACGTCACAATGTGAGAACCCTCATGATTTCTAAGATTGGGAGGGGCTGGCGCTCAGAGAGCAGGTTTTAGAGGTACACTCAGAAATTCCTAAATGGATCAAAATACCTCTTTGGGGTTGTTTTATGGGAGAAACTAACATTATAATACACCTAAAAGCTTAAAAAAATCTTTTTGCATAATATAAGCCCTTTGAATGAAGGTGTTATATCTGGATTAAGGTTTTACCGTATTTTCTGCACTAGAAGGCGCAGTTAAAAGCCTTAATTTTTTTCAGAATAACATAAAACATGGTAGCAGTAATGTGATGATTTGGAATTTTAGGACCTACAGAGTGAAGTTCACTGTTCACTAATGGAAAATCCTCTAATGTGAATGAAATAGATGAAACTCCCACAAAAGAGCCCTATTCCAAAAAAAATGTGTTTTCGCTTAAAAAAAGAAGGTTTAATTTTTTTATCAACTTGGTAAAAAAAGTTTTCATAATCTTGCATTATTGTGTAAAATGAAATATTTTTTATAGTTCTACGTTGATAGATTTAGCAAGAAATTATGTAATACATAAAAAGCAGCCAAGAAAAGGAAGCATGTAAAACAAATATGGTGAGGGGGGTTTAAAGCTAACAAAACCTAAATCACGAATCTTCCACCACTGTTTAAATAATTAGGCTCACTTATTCAGAGCCCAGTCATCATTTTGTGGTTGTATTGATGGCTGATCATTTTCCTCCGTCTGAACACTGGAAAGCAGCGTGCAGTTTTGTTTGCCTGAAATTAATTCTGGGTCATGTCGCAGAACATCCTCTCTTAAATTGAGTAGTCTTCTGTAGCTCTGCTTTCATGGAAGTTGTGCCGAAGGGGAGCAGGGATGCGGGCACAGCCACAATGGCGATGGTGGGGGTTGAGGGTTTACGAGGCAGTCTGGGACAGACAGCCATAATTTAGACCAGAGCTGGAACCCGAGAGCCTTCCAGTCTGACAGGAAGCGCTGGCTTAACTCCTGGCCCATTGGGATGACAGCTTGCTCGACCTGACCCGGTGTGATGTGGCTGTGACAGAACCTGGGCTAACCTTATCTGACCAACTCGGTGCAGCTCAAGTGGAGCGACCTGGAAGAAATCGGAAACCAAACCGACCATTTTAGACCCAAAACAATGAACTTCAGTTGTTTGAAGTGTTTCTCTTGAGTTCTATGAACTCTAGAAACACATCATGATAAGGTCTGTTAAGAGACTAAAACAAACTGAAAGACTTAAGCTAAGTCAAAGCAAGATTTTCATCTTGACATTGGCCCCAAGCTTCATATAATCCACACGACCATGCAGATTATAACAATTTTGCAAAGTAAACCTTTAACCCTTGTGCTATCCTAGGCACGTTAACATTGGGAGTTGGGTCATCTAGACCCACTAGACAGTGCTCTGAACCTTTTTTCTTCAATGATTTGTGATCTTCACTGGTGTCCATGGATTACATGAAATCTCTCCACCTTTATCCACCTTTGTCATGGTAGGGAGAACACGTCAATGTAAGGGTGGGGTCATCTAAGATAGCACAAGGGATAACCCAAGCTGGAGCATTTTCATCAGTCAATCAAATTATTTTTTATCAATCCGACTCAAAAAGCTTGGTTAACATCTGTTAATTACTTTTACAAAGTAAAACGAAAAGAAATTAAATGAAAATTCTAGCTAGAAACTTTTACAAAAAATGTGGTTCACCTCATATTCAGTTTATGACCCCACTGCTGATGCTCCTGTTAATAAGTCCATAAAGACAAAGAGGCTCCGGACTGACAGGTGATGGCGTGATGGAGTCTCCAGTTAGACAAAACAAAAAAACCAAACCAAAAACAAGCTGACGCCTGGTTGACTGCTTCTGCTTTTAATGTGCTGCTAAAGGGAGAATCTGCTCTTGTTAAAGTTGGAAACGCTTTTAAAAGCATTTAAAGACAGACTGTTAGGAGAAGCTACAGTCCAGCTTCAGTATCCAAGGAGTTCTGCAGAGTTTGTGAAAGCAGAACATTTAAAAAAAACTAACTTTCCTTTTAGGCTTCCTTCTGTTCAATCAAATTACTCCAAGATTTTAAATGCTTTTAAAATCAGCTCCTAGATCCTGAAGTCAAGTCAGTCTAACCTTTTAAGACTAAAAGACCCAGTCTGATGAAAATTGTGTTTTTAACATGGTCTTGTGGCATTTTTCTCCTGATGGGGGTCATGGATTGAGAAAATTAAGCATTTCTTTACTCAAATCATTGGGAATCTGGAAAAGACAAAAAATAAAAAAAAAACACAGTAGGAAGAAGATCATATTTATCACATAGAAAATCGATGGGCGTATCAGAATCTTCCTGCTCTGCTCCATTCTGATGAATCCACTAGCAGATAAATGGGTCCGTGTATGGTTGTCGTTTTTCCCCTCTGAGCTGTCTTGAAACTGTACAGCTGGATAGCTCCGATGTTACTCGCCATTTTTGTAAGAAGGACCTGGCTGCAGACAAGATGACGCCTGACGTCATCGGCCGGAGGCGGAAATTAGGCGGAAACAGAAGTTCTTGTTTAAATGCAGTTCACAGTGCGAGGTCTCATGTTGCATGTTAAGGTGTTCCACTTTATGTTAGTAAAGTGTTGCCACTTTTCTCCAACTCATAATCAGCTGATTTACATTGATTACATAAGCATTCACTAAGAGGTTGCATGTCATCGCATGGCTGTTTCTCTCCTCTTCTGAATCCGTTGGAATTATGTTAATTGCAACAACGGTTGGAGCGCGGTGGTTGAAAGAATGTCAACATGGGGGGCCAAAGCTCTGGTGTTAAACAGTTTTCTGCTGTGGATTTGTTGACAACATTGTTAAGGCAGCACTCCATCAGTATTGCTGGACGAGTGCGGTTTGCTGCTAGCATTGGTTAAAACGTGTTTTGCTTGAAGGTGGTATTTCAAACTAGTTGTGCTCCTATGGAAAGAAAGTTTATTGTTTCAACAAAAAACCTCTCTTTATCTCTCTTTATTAAATAAACTTTAGCTGCAGCAGTTCAGAAAGATTATGTTTTAAAAAGAAATTTGCCGATGAGCACACCAGCCACCTCACTCATCTTTCCCTCACTCCTACTGACCAGACCACCGACCTTACCACACCCTGCTACTCCCACCAGATAAATGTCTACGGTTATCAGATCGTGCACTTAATTTTCATTAATGAACATCAATTTAATTTCCTGAAACATAAACTAAGGGGCTTTAAGGTATTCAAGCTTTTGGCTGTAGAGCAAGCCCAAGTCATTAATCTTCTACCACCATGCTTGACAATGGGAAGCCCCCCCCCGTTCTTACTGTTTCACTGAACATTGTTAGGGAATCCTCTAAAGATGCCATAATAGCTTACTTTTTCAAAATCAGATTTCTTAAAATGAACTTTTAATCAAAGTTCTTTGAGTTATGAATTTGTTAGAAAGATTAACATGAATGTTTTATGAAATGTAATTTGTGGAAAAACTCATTCTAGGTCTGTTTCCTTTACAGCAGCTAACAGCCCAAACATATGCTGTCATAGATGTGATTAAAGCTTTCAAGGACCAATCAATTGCATTTTTTAATTGGCTGGGTTATTTTGGGGGCAGTGTGTATAGAATCTTTCATGCACATTCATGGAGTGGATCTGCTGTGTTTGTGTGCCCCTTTCCAGATGTATCCGCTGTTGGCAGGCTCTCTGTTCTCACAGCCGAGGCCAGGAATTTTCTTCATCCGTTTCCCTGTTTTCTTGACCAAGGGTGTGTTTGATGTCATCTACATGAATTTCAAACACTGGGACTGTTATTCTACCCATTTGCTGTCCTGCACACAAACTTGTAGGACACGACCTGCACATTTGACGCCTTCACAGGATTAAGTTGAAGCCGTGCCTGCTGGCTGTGTCTCGCTTTATTTGATTTTTTCATTCTACTTATGGTTTTAGGCCTCGTTTGGTCCCGGCTGTGCTGCGTCACGAGCAGCAGCAGCAATCCAGATTCACCACAGCAGCTTCAAACTAATCTAAAATCAAATAAAGATGCGTTGTCACAGGATGCTTGCAGGAAGTTCGGTGTCAGGGTTTGGCACAAACCGAACCAAGGAGCTCAAAGTCTGTGCGGGGCAAATAAATTGAGAGTGGAGGGTAAAAAACCATGACGAAGCTGGCTGGCAGCAGCTCTGTAAAAGTGCAAACAGAAACCAGATGAGGTGCGATTGGAACTGACAGGAGGGTTCCAACAGAGTCCAGATAGACAGAAGGCCTGCAGGAGCACACATGCACTCTACAGGGGTAAAATTCAACAAAAGTGTCTGATTATGAGGGTTACTTGAATCAGTGATGTGGTCATTCTTTCTTATTGGATTTTGTGCAGGTTAAGGTGTGATTGGATTTGGTGGTCAGCCTTTTCCAGCCCAGTAGGAGGGTGGCTGACAAAACCTTTGCTCCTCTCGAGCATCTGCAGCAGCTCCTCTTTTCCTCTTTTGCTGCACTCATTTGCACCGAATTGAAGCATGAATTCATAACCACAGTTTGGATCGGTTTTCAGTTCCCATGGCCTCGCCACTGTGTGTTTTCTGGGTCGATCCACAGAAAGGTGCTGTTTCTGCACACTGAAGAGTTTCCGTGTGGTTTCACCAACAGGGAGGGCTCCCTTATGGCCTGTTTCTGAATAATTTGATTGTGAGTAAGAAGTGGACATGACTAAAATGAGGTGGTTCTCATGACCTGCTCAGATACCCTCAGGGACAGAAATTGGCTGTTTAATCACATTTGGGATGTTATTACACTTGAGGAGTGAAAGATAGGACTGGCATGGGGAATGAGTGCATATTTACTTTTGGGTTTTTTTTGCACAAGTTTTCACAATTTGTTTAGATTTGTTAAGGTAGAAAGTGGAATAAGTCCAAAAAACCCAGCAACAGCCATTCAACACAGGATCATGTTGTTACTGGAAGTATATTTGCACTTAATGATTTAACTCATTGCGCTTATGTGCATTATACGGCTACTCATCTATAAATGCAGGATTTAAGGAATTGTCCATGAAAAAAATTGTGCATTCAAACCAGAAGTACATTTTATATTTTTAAGAACTTTCATTTTTGCATTTTAGGGTTATTGAAGTTTCAGAATTGACAGACTGAAACTTAGGAATTATAACAGTCTACATTACATTTTGACTTAGACAGGTCAGTGACCCAATGGGAGAGTGTCCGACCTGAGACTGGCAGGTTGTTGGTTCAAATAACTAAAACACTTTGTCTCTCCTCTCATAGGTCAAATTTGGAAGACAAAATTTCACACAACTAATGCTACGTTCATACCAATTGCGATTTGTGTGTGAAATTCGCAGTCCTCACCTCTCTTTTGACACGCGACAGCTCCTCCTACACGGACGTGTGGGAGAAGCTGCTATCAAACATTTAGCTCATCTCTAAATGGTAACATTGAAAATGTGTTTATCGAATATGCAATGCATGGAAAACACATGCCGCACCTGCTGCTCAAAATGCGCCTGATTGTGTCTATAAATAGAAAAAAATAGAATAGAAAAGAAAAAACTGTGATCAATACAATACGAATCGCATTCGCTGTGAATGTAGCTTTAGTGTTTGACAGCTAATGAGACTTCAGTAAGAGCTACTTTGTTGTAGTTGGAGCTGATGTGGCATTTAGTGGACAGTGAATGCCTTGACTGACAGTCATTTTTTATGCTTAAAGGAAATGAGCGAGAACTATAAACTAGTAAAATGCTAATTACCAGTTGGATAAATTCAGCTGAAAGGAATTCATGCTACCAAAAATATTTAAAACCTTGGTTGGGGTGAATCATCATGTTACAATATGAGGATATTAAAAAGTGGCCTTTATAATAATAATAATAAATTTTATTTGTATAGCGCTTTAAATGGTACACAAAGAAGCTTTACAACATATGAGCAAAAACAGTTAATAAGAACAGAGCTAATACAATGAAAATATTAATAAAAACATAGAAGACAGATTAAAGATTAAAAGCTATTTTAAAAAGATGAGTTTCAAGTGATTTTTTTAAAAACTGGGAGGTCAGTGCAGTCTCTGAGATGTTGGGGCAGAGTGTTCCATAGGGTTGGAGCAGCAATGGAGAAGGCTCTTTCTCCCCAATTTCAACACTTGGTCCCACAGGGGAGAGACAGAAGGTTAGAACCTTTGCAAAGACCAGCCCAGCAGAGTTTAGGGTTTGACGTTCAGCTGTTACCCTAAATGGTTTTGGACCATTTTACATCAGAGTAAATTGAAACCATAGAGTTAAAACTATGAGCGTTTGTGGTGTTGTGGTTGCGACTTGAATTGAGTGAAACACACAAGGGGGTGATGCATTGTGGTTTGGGGCGTGAAGACCCAGTTCAATAAAAATCATGTTTTTGTGACATTTTTCTCATGATGAAGGACATGTATAAAGAAAATTAAGATCAAAGGTTGACCTTCACAGGCCACAAGCTCCCTGTTCCACTCCATTCTAATACGACCACTTACAGACAAATAAATCTATGGGCGTCTTTGTTTTCCTCGTCTAAGCTGGTCTCTAGCTAAAAATTGTTCTGCTGATTAGGTCCAATATTGCTCGCCATGTTTGTTGGACCGGTAAATATTAGATTGGGGTTGAGAGGGACTGTAAGGTGGTGGGAAAGCACGTAAATAGATGGGTGATGGGAAGAGTGGGCGGGGTTGGTCCAGTCTCGTCCACAACTCGGAGCTGAATGTCTAAAGAACTCCTGCCGCTCTGCAGAATATGTTCTAGAAAATTATACAGGTCTTCTGATTTTAGCTAAAAATGACATAATCATAATTAGAAGCCCACTGGGAACGCTTTGAAAACAGATCAAAAGATGATCAGAATAGGACTTTAAAGCCTTAGCAGTTCTGTGTGTTTCTGGTTCAGCAATACAGTGACTCAGAAAGATCGCTGTTAATAAGACTCATTTGTCTGCATGTCCATCCCATACCATCAGCTCCCACGGCATCTCATTTAATCAGAAACTTTAATTAAACACATTAAGAAGTGACCAATTTTCAATGATTATTAATGAGGATTTGTGGTAGTAATAATGGACTAAAAATGTGCCAGCCAGTTTAGATTCTTTTATTCCTGTTGGAAAACCATCAGGAACATCAGACTGTAAATCAAGCTGCCGTGGGTGTTTGCATGCTGACGAAAACACGAGAAGCTGAGAGAAAAGAAGGAAAGAGGGCGGAAGGCAGGAGAGGGCCAGCACTTTGCTTTAGGTAGGCCAGCACAGCACAGACAGGAAGAAATGCCCAGCAGGAGGGCTGGCTAATTATGAGATCCTGTTACATCTCGGAGCAGCCTCCCAGCTACAGTTTGGTAGACATTACAGGCTCCCATCCTTTCTCAGTGCCTGACTGTCTCTGTCTGTCTGCATCCAAAAAAACTCATGCAAATTGCAGGGGTAGTCAACCAGGCTTTGTTTTTTTGCATGCAGCAGCCAGAAAATCCCCTTTGTTTAAACTGTAACCCCCCCTCTTGTCTCCACCTGGCTTATGTTGTTTTTGCACGCTATGATTACACACCATTGAGGCTGTCCTGCATTTCTATTTTGACTGATCCAATACTCATCAAATTAGAGGGGGGGGGGGGGGGGGTGTTAGGTAGTAGTTATGGTGTCAACCGGCACGAGACTTTCTGTGACTGAAAAAGAGAACCTCAGAAAAACTCCATGGAGGTTTTTTTCCTCCTTCTGCGAAAGATGAAAACCAACATTTTCCAGACATGACGCACATCTCTGAGATGAGTCTACAAAGTATGCAGTAAAAGCCTAGCTTCGCCGTAAATATTGGCTTGTATAGACAGATACACCTCAACTAGAAGGACAGTAAAAACATTACAACATAGGATCGAGGAAAATGGGAAACATAGCACAATATTTTTCCGGTATAACTTTCAGTTCCCATGTTTTAATGACTCACCAACCCTGAACGATCACTGCTCTCTTCATCCTCGACTCATTAACTGCTCCCATTTTGCCAGAAACAGTTGCAGTTAATGTTTGCCATTAGCAAAGGTGCTGAGAAGCTCTTTTTTTTCTGTCAAAGCCACAGTTTTACGACTTTTCAGAAGAAGACGTGCCACACAGCAAGATGCTGGGAGAACCACTAGGTGTATTTTTCATTTAGTCAATTCACATAAATTCTATGCCCTGATTTGTGACCAAAGGCGCCAAACCTAAGTGTAATTGCATGCAACTTTATGAGTTCTATTCCGTGCGTGATTGGGCAAAATGAATGTGTGCCTGCTGTGGGTGGTTACAGATTCCCAATGCCTGTGGGTTACACACCCACAACGACACAGACGTTAAATGAAAGGCTCACATTGTCTGAAGCTCACTGTAGTAATTCTGTAAAGGTTAGGTGGGAGGCGTCAGAGCAGGGTGAGAGTTAGCCTGCCCCGTCTGTTCCCCCCCCCCCCTATTTCATCACCAAATTATGTGTAATAGTTCAGGGTTTCATTCAATCTAGTTAGTGTGTGTCATCCAACAGTCAGGAGGGAACAAATGCTAACCAGCGATAAATGGAGTTGGTTTGTGGAAGAAAAAAAGGAAAGAGGGAACAGTAAAACAGCTTCTGAGATGGGATCGGGGCATGGCTGAAGAAAATATAGCAGGTATTAAAACACCACATGACACATGACACTGTCTTTATTCATTTTGTCAAAATTAAGGTAAATTTCATAAGCAGTGAGTCAAAAACGTACAGCTTTAAAGACCCACTCTGCTGAAAATTGTGTTCTAAACATGTTCTTGAATATTTCTTTCTTCAAGTTGAATATTTTTTTATTCAAGTGAATGACGCACAACCAAAAAAATGTAATCTGAAAAAGATCGCATTTGTGACAAAATATTTTAGGCAGGCCACAAGCTCCCAGCTCCAAGCTCTAGGGGAGGGGAAGAGGGGCGGAGTTGCAGAAACTGTGTCCTAGAAAATGACACAGGTTTCTTCGATGTTGCCTGAAAACGGCAAAATCGTAAATAAAAGTCCACTGGGAACACTTTGAAAATTGATCAAAGGATGATCGAGTGAGACTTAAGACAAAATGGATGCAGATTAGTTGACAGCTCATATACATTTTCTTTTTTTCTTTGTCAATGCAAAATAATACTTGTTTAGATAAGATATAATTACTTTAAAACAGCATAAAAAGCCCTTTTCAAAGTAAAGTACCACAACCTCTTTGACTGTTTACGTAATTAACATAATTCCAACAGATCATCCTTTACCAAAGTAAAGGCCTAAGCTGCTTTTCTGCTTCAGAATCCACTGGAAATGCATCCATTGCGTGAACAGCTATAGAGTTACGGTAATGCAAAGATGCCAACATTGGAGCTAAATGGAACTCTGATGTTAAAGGGTTAAAGAAAAATCACACAAGAGACCCAATTTTACAGGCTCATCCAGTTACAGATAAAAAAGAAAATCTTTTGTGAACAAGTTCTTTTAATTTGGAAAAAGTATCATCATTAAAAAAAGGCTTATAGAAGCTTTAGAAATTTATTGTATTATTTTATAACCTGTAAGATGAAATTCCTTTTGATTGTTCATATAAGTAAAACACAAACAAACATTTTAATAGCCTCTGTTTGCAGTTTGTCGAGCCAGAATACGTGAACGCCTCGTCTCCTTTTACGTCATTACTCTGATATCTTACTAACTGACAGTCTGGAAACATTACAAGCTGCATAATGTGCTTGTAAAAGCTTCAATCAATGGACACATTCTTGTTACCCAGTGTTGTTGTTTGTGCTCCTTTGCCAGGTCATGTAAAAGCGTGTCACCCTTGCCTGGAAATGCTTCACTAGGTAATTAATGTTTGTAAGCACTGCTGAAGGCATAATAAGAGGCAACTGTGGACAGGCCTGCTCTCAGAGGAACACAGACACAAACAGATGCGGGACGCTGGGAGAAAACAGCTGCTAGGTGACCACTGCTGTGGAAGGTCTGCAAGCAGAACCCCCCTAAACAAAATGTTCATTGAACATTTACAGCTCAATTCTGCTGTAATTCCTCTGATATAGAAAATTTCTTATAAACACAGTTATTTTGTTGCAGCTCCAGACGTGTCATTTCATACTGTAAACTGGTTTTAACCAGCTCAACGGGGCTTTCTGGAGAATTATTGCATTAGATCTGCCCTTTTGGCTCATTTGTGGACTGATTTCAGCATGATATCCTAATGAAAAACACATATCAAACGATCTGATGCATTACAGAGGTTACAGTTAAAGGTTAAAAATCAACTTTCCTTACTAAAGCAGATTTGTTTAGACTTTCCACAAAACAAAACCTAATGTGCATACGGAAATAGATAAGTCTGGAAAGTGTTGCATACCTTTTCTTTATTGCGTTTATGTGAAAAAAAGAAAAAAGGTTATTTATCTCTCTAATGCAGTCCTTGAATTAGGACAAAATTGCTTAAAGACCCACTCCGAAAAAAATTGTTTTTCTGGTGTTTTCCACAAGTTCTTTTAGCTTTTAGATCTAGATCCGTGTACGTCTCAGTATCAAAACTGTCCAGCCGGACGGCTCCAATAATATTTTGTTGCACCATAATGTGAGATTGGGGTGTGAGGGGCTGTAAGCTAGTGAGAAAGTATTAACGGATTAGCCAACAGTCCTGCTCTCATCTCAGAGGTGAATTCCTAATGAACTACTGCCGCTCTGCAGAAACTATGTCCGGGGTGGCCGTGGTGCAGCGGTAGGGCGGTCGACCCATGATCGTAAGATTGCAGGTTCGATTCCCGCCTTGCACGCCCATGAGTCGAAGTGTCCTTGGGCAAGACACTGAACCCCACCTTGCCTCTGGTGGTAGGCGGGCGCCTGTGTTTGGCAGCGGAGCCGCCACCAGTGTGTGAATGTGTGAGTGAATGTGTGTGTGACTGGGTGAATGGGTCTGTGACTGTAAAGCGCTTTGTCCTTGTAGGAAGAAAGGCACTATATAAGTATACGCCATTTACCAGAAAACAACATGTTGTTTGATTTTGGCTAAAAACAGCATAATCATTCTAGAAGAGCACTGGAAACGCTTCTAAAATAAATAAAAAAGTGACTTTATGGATTAAAAACAATTTTGTGTCAGAATGAACCACATTTAAAAAATAAAAAATTGGATTGTTATAAATACACTTGAATGTATTTAAGCCCATTAATTGAAGAACAATATTACTAGAACAGAACCCGTCTTTTTATTAACAGAGAACCAGAGTAAACATCACATAAAACAAACTGTGAACATTGGAGAACCTGTAACCCTTGTTCTATCCTAGGCACTTTAACATTGGGAGTTGGGTCATTTAGACCCACTAGACAGTGCGCTGAACCTTCTTTCTTCAATGATTTGTGATCTTCACTGGTGTCCATGGATTACAGGAAATCTTTATCCACCTTTGTCATGGTAGGGAGAACACGTCAAAGACTAAAACGACTCCAAAAACCCCAAGATGACTCCTGTGGGACCCACATGACCCAGTAAACCCTTTGACACCAGAGCTTTAGCTCCAGTGCTTACAGTCTTTTGACTACCGTAACTCTTCAACCGTTTGCACAATTAATGAAACTACAGCAGCTTTATGCAACACTTAAAAGCTGTTTTGAAAAGCCACTTTTCTCCACAGAATCAGCTGCGTTAATCGCGTCAATGGTCAAAGAGTTGCGATATGTCAAAGCGTGTCACTGTCGACATCTCTGTTGTTAAAGGATTAAGGTCAAAGATGATCATTTAACCTAAAATGGCAAAATAGGATCGAGGAGAAAACAACTCTTGAGCAAAGAATAAATAAATGTAACGTCTTATCGCACATTTAACAAAAGCATGTGGATAATCCAAAAAATGTTTTCAAAAAAAAAAGAAATTGTGGATCGATGAAACAAAAGATGAACTTTTAGAAAGGTGTATCTTATTAAGCCAAGCTGACAGCATTTCAAGAACATCACAGCAACAGCCAGACACGGTGGTGGTAGTGTAATGGTCTGGATGTGGGTAAATTAACTGATAGAACCAGAGAGTGTCATATGTTCATTCCTGACCTGCATGAAGCTCAGGAGAAGTTTGGGTTTTGAAGCAAAGCAATGATCTGAACACACCTGCAGGTCCGTGTCTGGTGGTTGTAATAATGCACAGATCTGTGGAGATTGGAGATCTTTCCACTTGAGGTATTTGACCTAAACTCAAGTGGAGTTTGAAAATGAATATAGAAAGATTTCAATGGAATGTTGCTGGTTACATTTTCTGGATCGGATCTGTACCCACCTGGGTTTGCACCTAGTGGTGCCCTTGAGCAATGCCTTTACCCCAAACCACTGAAGTTGTTGTATGGTATTACTAAACTAGATTGTGTAACTCATCCCACAAACATCTACTCTCCCCCGAAGATCCCAGACTTTTCAAGCGTCTGGGACAGTTTTTGTAGGTCTGATCACCCTGTCATTTCAGCAGCTCCCTCCTCCGGAAACCTGTCATCTTCTCCTGGTTTCTCCATTCATTTTGTCGTCAGGGTTTCAGTTCCAGTGATTACCTACTGCTAAACATAGTTACCCAACACTTGTGTAAACAAAGCCCTGGGGGATTGTTTGTATTTGGTGACGAGTTAGTAAAAAAAAACTCATCATTTGAATGATTCAAACTGTACTCTAGATAATATTAAAGGTTTTCAAACAGAAAGAATGATTTTTTTCGGTCCATAAGTCTTCTTAACTGGACATCAATTTTGATCTGCAGGAAAGGAAATAAAACAACTTGTTGTTTATCCGAGAAACAAACAAAAAAAAGAAAAAGAAATTCAATGTTGCTTTGAGTTGATGTTTAACTGGAGTAGAACTTTAACAAGCAGCTCTTGTGATGTTTGGCCTGTTTGGCACCATGCTTTCTGTTCTGTGTTTGCAGAGAAGAACGAATGGATGGATGAGGAGGAAGGGAGCAGCAGTCCCTAACACCAATGTCAGCTAAAGGGTAAAGGCAGTAAAGGCGCAAATATTTGCTATCCTGTCTAACAGACTTGCACTCCCCAATATGGAGCAGAAAGCTGTTGTGCAGATGGCAGTATAATTAGAAACAGTTTGTGCACAAACACTCAACTTCTGGGGTGTGGGTTGACCGGGAACGTATGATCTGCGCTATAGGGCGCAACCTCAATGAATAGTCAATTTTCAAACTTATGTCATAAGTTTAAAATTAAAATGACCAGTGAATGTGTATTAAGTGACACAGATGATTCGCAGAATCTGTCAGTCAGTCACATTTTAGGAACTGCGGTCATAGTCAGGTTACAAGTGTTAGCTGCGTTAGCATTTTCACAATACCAACCTTGTTTGCAACTTGTATTCACTTATTGTATTCACGGTTGACAGCACTGTGTAACTCTTAAAATCGCCTTAATATCACAACCATAATAATCCAAATGTAAGGCGCTCCAGATTATAAGGCTTTTACTGAAAGTGTGCCTCGTGCTAATTACACACTGGTGACTGGTGCTACCTGATACCAACGCATGTAGCTACAGTTGGAAGAGGCTTGATGCAAGATGTGGAAGTGGTACGTGTCTCACAAATCTCGTGGCAGGATTTTCTTTTTTTCACACCTCTATTCCGATGTATGAAAGACTTGATGTCATAGAATTCCAGTCGGACACAAACCAAAACTTAGAAAGTTAAAAACTGCAAAGTAAAGACCACTCAAATCGCTTTTACAACAAATCAAAAGATAATCGGAGTTGGACTTTAGTTATAATTTTCTAACTACAAATGTATTAATTTCCAAATCACAAGCTTCTGTTGCTTTTTACTCTTTTCGTAGGGTTGTTTTCATCTAACTTGACAGATTTCTCAACAAACCTTTGTTCACGCAACTGGATAATAAATATAAACAAAAATGATGGAAACCTAATTTTGAAGATCGGGTGGGATGAGAGGAAGAAAAAAAAAGAGGAAGGATCGACCCTCCAGTGAAAAACTAAACATTTTTTCTGAACTACGGATGTGTTTAAGTCATAGACTAGAGTTCTTAGAAGACAATTTTATGGAATCAGTTTGTCTCTGCCTTAACATTCCCAAGCTGACTAATTCCACTCATTTGCTTTTTGTTGTTTTAAAAGCCATCATGTTCACAGATTCTTCATCTAAAAAAGTTTTTAGACTTGCAGCAGACAAGTGAAGCAAAATGGAGTGAGAGGTGAGGTGTTTTTAGAAGCTAATCCAGCGTGTTTTCATAAAAACATGAGCTGCAGGCAGCAGATTCCTGCGAACATAAGGCAGCCTCTGCACAATGAGGCATCTAAACAAACACAGACGTAGCGTCAGCTTTATAGGTTACAATCATCTGTCTAACTCCAGAAAAGTCTGAAATTTACTTTTATTTTAAAATATTTAAAAAGAGGACTTGGCATGTCTAGAAATGAATGTCTTTCTTGCCAAAAGAATGATTGGCGTTTAGTATAATTGTCAAATTTTAAGTTGGATGTCTTGTTTTTTGGGAGGAAGAACCCTCAAATCTTCACCTCATATATATCATATTCCAAATTTTCTAAAATGATTAGTAAATCCTTCCTTGATGTTTAAAAGCACAAAATAAAGGTCATTTTGAAGACAAACCTGTGGTTCATGTTAACTGTGAAATTCTGTTTCATGCATATTCCACAAATATTTCACATAACACATTAGGCACATAAAATCCAAAACATCCTAAAGTTTATTTCATTTCACATTTGAATCTTTAATTTTTTTTTCCTACCTAAATTTGATCAACATCATGAACCCACAGAACATGTAGTTTGGTCTCTTCTCTCAGATGAACGAGGAAAACTTGACTTGGGCATCTGGTCTCAGTCTTCTGGATGTCCTCATGGGAAAGACGTCCAGAAGGTCTTTAGGGAAAGATCCAGGACACGCTGGACAGACTACATCTCTCGACTGGCCTGGGAACACCTCAGAATCCCCTACAACAAAAGTGTGTATCATTTCCTGTCATTGGTGAGAGCTCCAGTATTAATGGGCTAAAGAACCCCAAAAAAACCCAACAGTTCCAAAGTATTTGACTCACAAAAACAAAGACAAAGAAAGACTTGAAAGATTTGTCACCCAAACATTTTATTACCAAATGAACCAAAGCTGTTTGACCTCTGCATAGGTTTAAAAACATGTTTTGAAGTGTTGCCAACAATAAGAGTTTGTTAAAAAACAAAAACAAAAGGGAGAGAACATAGTTTATTCCTAAATTCTTCAAGGTCTTGATCAAAGAACCTCATATGTTCCTCAGTAGATGGGATTTTGGCATCGCAGATGCTGCAAGTTGCGTGTTTTGGCTAAAGTTTGCGTGTCGTTTCAGAAACCCCTAAGTCTTCATGGCAGGGTTAGTCAGCTGGAGCACCTGCAGAGCACAGCTGGAGAACACCAGACTGATGAAGATGGCTGGTGATAGTAAAGAACCAGCAATGCACGTTCCTTCCAGTGGTTGCTGTTCATGTTGACTCTGAATAAACTCATAAAGACAGGTGGAGTTTGTCATATTTACTGCATGTCTTCTAATGAACTCGTTCTCCCTTCTTCTTGTGGTGCATCACTTCCCACACTGTGTTTTTTGTCAAACTGGTCTTCAAGCTACGTACTCATTGGACTCATTGATTTACTCACGCACACATGGTATGTTTAAGTGTCTGCAGGTACTGTGTGTCTCATGTTTTCTCTGTGTTTAAATGCCCCTCCTTTGAAGTCTGCATGAAGCTTTTAGGCATCTCCCCTTAATATGGATTTGGAGTTGCTGAGCCCGATATGGATCCAGTTAGAGTCTCACTAAAGAAGCCTTCATATTTTGTCTTTATGAGCATGTAAAACATTCTGTCTATATTAAAATCCAGCACGGAACGGTCTATTAGCCATAATGAGTGCCTTGGAAAGGCTCCAAATGGTGGCTAAAATAAACAGTGTGTGTATTCAGGCTGTCCACTCAAACGGAGCAACAGAGAATCCATGGGAACATTTGAAGCTGCTTCAAGATTGATTCAGATTTAAAGTGAATTAGCGACACAGCCACACGCAATGCAAAAATAGTCAAGTAAATGGTATTCTGTTGCTAAAGGACATTTTAATGGACTTTTTTTCTCTTGGACCGAAAATTGCTGGATGATTCTCAGAAGCTGGATCAGTTTGGTCATGACTAAAATATCGATGTGTGTTTGAATTTTAATGTGTGTTTAATTTTAACAAAAAAAAAGCATAATTATTTATGCCTTAGACACATTTGGATATGAAATATTTTTATACACAAAAACTTAAAGAGCACTAAAAAGCAAGGCAATTGCAGACATAATTATGCTGTGAAAATCTTTAATCTAAACACAATTTTTAAAAAGCCTTTTTATTAAAACAACAACAACCAAGTTTTTCAATATTTAAATTTTATATTCAATGTTTATTAGCTCTTTTTTCTGGAGTGCCACTCAGGGTATTCTATTTCTTTTGTTTCATGTTAGTTTACTGTTTTTTGAATGCATAATTACTTTGATTATTTAAATTTTCAAGGAAAAAAAAAACCCAAGCACATATAAAAGGTCACTTTTCTCAGTTTTTTTCAGGTGTTTGAAGTGATTTTCAAAGGTGTGGAAAGCCACAAATATGTGTATGCATCATGCAAGAATTACACAGTATTGCGTATGATTCATGTAAAAGAGGAGGATGCAAATGTTAGCATTCGTTCCAAACAGACATCTTTTTCCGTGCTCAGCGTAGGCTTACCTGGTGCTTATAGGGTTGGGTGGGGGGGGGGGGGGGTATAGTATCTGGATTTCCCGTTTTTACTGCCCTTTGTGTGACTGTGTATAAAAAGCGCACAATAAGTATAGACTGATTTTTTTTGTGTCTGACTTTTTTTGTGTTTTTCTATTCTGAACCTGAGATCTCGAAGGCTTTCGGTTTTTATGACGCGGTTGGGTGAAAGGTCTGGTTTTCTATGACTTTGCAATTAAAATAACTTTGGATTAGTATAAAAATGGTTAATAAATTAAGAATAGATTTGTTTGGTTTTCATTTTACTTAAGTTTGAAAAAGCTCACAGTTAAATGACAGTTGTTCTCCATCAAACTTGTGCCAAAACTGAGATGTCTAAAACAGGTCTCTCAGGGTTCTTTGAAGGTTTATAAAAAAAGAAGCTTAGTAAATCCCTTTTTCAGAAGTTGCCAATTATATTATCTTGTCTGCTGTATTTTCAAAGCACAGAGACGGAACGTCCCACTCTTTATTATCCCATAATTGGAGCTCCAGCTACACCCAGCAGCTTCACCACACCCATCAGGTGTATCACTGTTTGTCTGTATACCTATAATAATGTCTGTAATGGGGCCACTTCCCATCAGAGGGGTTAATGAAGTACAGTTTTTGTGCTTCACCTTTCAGTTGAAACTTGTCACGTGTTCCAGAACTTTTGGTTACAAAACTTACGCCAAAAAAATCCATTGTATCATAAATTATTTCGAATTTTCCTAATTTTAAAGAGTAAATTATATTGTTCACTAGTTTTAAAAGTTGTAAGTTTAGTTTTGAAAAGAAAATATCCATTGTTTTTTTATATTTTTTTCATTTTTTTTTTATGTATCCATTGTTAATAACAGCCCTGCTGCAACAGGCTGGCGACCTGTCCAGGTGGTCCACGTGCTCCCCCTCCCCCGAAAATTACCCAGGTGTGGCCCGTGACCCGTAAGGGATACAGCAGTAAGGAAAATTGATGGATAGATGGATTATATATGGGTGTTAAACAAGCACCATGTTGGAAGATGAGAACGTTTGTTATGAGGGCTCGGAGAGAATCTGCAAGGTCAGGGGCAGAAAGGCGGCGGCAGAATCTTAAAGGTAGCGCAGGTGTGTCTTGAGGTACTCTTGAGGCTAGTGTGGCTGTAAGTGAGTAGTGCAGCAGTAAAATTAATCTACCGTTTCTCAACCCAAATGGTTTTTTCCAAAATAGATTGTAATCAATTATTTTTTTAACAATCATTTTATAAAGGTTAGGTCAATTTGATGAACAACTTTCTTAAGACAGATTGATCAGGTTTGATTGTAGGATCATAAATAGATCTTTCAATTTGTCTTAACCATTTTTATTACTTTTCTTTGAGCTTTGAGCAAAGTTTCAACACAGAATCGTTATCCCAGCAGTGCAATGAGGACAATTTCAGCTTTTGTTTGCAGAAGCTTTTTACTAGTGGCATATTTCTGAGGCATTCGTTATTCTTTCTGTCTTTCAGAGTAATCATTTCTCCTCTACACTAAAATAGAGCCGATCTTTTTGTCACTTTTGTCCTTGGGAAGGGCTTGAAATGCACAATTCTCTTTGACCCACAAATCAAAGAGAGCTTGTTGGGAGAAAGTCATACGTCAACTGTAACAACAAAGTTCTTGGTCTGTTTGAAGACAAGCTCTGAAAACACCAGTGTTGAACCATTAGAAGTGCTCTTGTTTAAATACTGATGATCCCAACTCCTGTCCCATTCTATATCTGCTGTGTAATGTCTTGTTATTCGACAAGCGTTATTTAAAAGTAAAAATCAAGGTGAGTCTTTTGGAACTACTGCCTGAGTTCTTCAAATAGTCTTTGTTCTTTCTGATATATTTACCTAATTTCCAATGATTCAGCTGTGACAGCTGGAAATGCATCCTAACCGCATTACCACCAAGATGGTATGTTCCACCCTATATTCACAACTATTCTGCATAGTGTAATGTGACCTTAACCCTTGTGCTATCTTGTGGGGTCCAGATGACCCCACCCTTACATTGACGTGTTCTCCCTACCATGACAAAGGGATGATAAAGGTGGAAAGATTTCATGTAATCCATGGACACCAGTGAAGATCACAAATCCTTGAAGAAAAAAGGTTCAACGCACTCTCTTGTGGGTCTAGATGACCCACATCTCCAAGGCACATTTACGTGCCTTGGAGATGTGGGTCATCTGGACCCCACAAGATAGCACAATAGTTAATAGTAACTATGACAAAGAAACAAATTCAAGATATGTATAAGTGGTAAATTACATTTACTTATAGAGCGCTTCCCATTCACACTTGCACACACACATTTACACACTGATGGTGGTTCCGGTGCCTAATACTGGCACCAACCTATAACCACCAGGAGCAATGTAGGGTTTAGTGTGTGCCGTGGTGCAGCGGTAGGGCGGTCGACCCATGATCGTAAGATTGCAGGTTCGAATCCCGCCTTGCACACCCATGTGTCGAAGTGTCCTTGGGCAAGACACTGAACCCCACCTTGCCTCTGGTGGGAGGTTGGCGCCAGTGTGTTCGGCAGCGGAGCCGCCATCAGTGTGTGAATGTGTGTGTGAATGTGTGTGTGCATGGGTGAATGGGACTGTGACTGTAAAGCGCTTTGGGCCTTCGTAAGAAGGTAGAAAGCGCTATATAAGTATACGCCATTTACCATTTAGTGTCTTTCTCTAGAACACTTTTCCTTTTTCACTGGCGAAGACAATCTCAGCCTGAAAGATGCATATTTGTGTGTTTTACGATGTTTTCTTTTATTCCTTAATGACACATATTGTAATATTGAGTTAGGACATAATAAATTTTGACAAAGCTGTCAGAAGAAAGCTGCCCACTACCGACTGCATCCAAAAACAAACTGAATAAAAAAACATCAACCCGTATCAGAATTATGCTGCCTCTGCTCAGTCCAGATTGACTCTGACTGAGTTGATGCACCATGGCGGCATGACAAATTCCTCCATGTTTGGTCGGTTAGTGTGGGGCCTTCAGAAAGATGACCCCAGACTCACCTCTGTGTGCAATGGTGGGCCCGGGGAGCCCGCTCAGCCCCAATAATGAGATCATTACCAACAGTTAATTAAAAGCGATGCGTCTTCTAAAGCTTCGCCCCATATCGCATTGTGTCCAAACAATTGCTTCCCTTGTGGACAACCAAGGATGAAAGAGTGAGCCAAGTGGAGGAGAACACCCATTGTCTTTCTCCTGAGAAACTGTCTTCCCTTGCTTTTTGCCTCTCAATGAGTTCATTGTGTGTGCATTGAGGTTCGGGGCGAGTCATCATTGGTTCAGAGGGATAGGACTGTACTGGGCCGAGCTAAACCGGGCCACGGTGCCATAATGGAAAAAAACCTGACGGGGGGGGGCAAAGGTTGGCACAAGAAAAACAGATATTAAAGGCCATGTCACACAGAAACTACGTACATTTTGAAATTTCGGTCATGATACATGCGTGTTTCTTGCGTTCGTCATACGTCTATATGAAATCAGTTTTGAGCTGTTCAAGATTTTTGGTCGGTTGGGAATTACATAGTTTATGTTTATTTAATGTAGTTTATAGGCAATTATTACATAAATTGAATGCAATTGTGCGTGATTTTCGCAAATGGTAAAAATGTGGCTTTCCAGTGCTGTTCCACGAATGTCTAAGTACGTCTAACGTATGACTTTTCACATAACACACCAGCAACTGATGTATAACTTTTATATCGCGTATACAGCGCACATATCACGTTAAAATTACGTTATTGACGCGGAAATCACGAATGAATTACATATAAACAGCACAATAATCACACATGGTTCATGTTCTATGTTTATTGACATGTTCTTTGCGTAGTTTATTCGTACTTCTCCTGTGGTTTTAAACATGGTTCATTAATGATACATCTGTGAAAATATTATGTAGAGACCACAACTTCTCTCACTTTTTCCATGTATATTCATGCACAACCAATTTTCATCCGTGCAATCTGCAGCAAATGTACGTAGTGGCTGTGTGACACAGCCTTTGGACAATAATGCTTAGAATGACTTTTTTTCTCATTATCAATGACAATGAATAAGCTCATAAGCAGACAGAAAATCTGTCAATGACTCTGTTCTTTGTGAAGCTACGAATAAAACAAAGAATATTTTCTGGATCTAAGAAAATCCCCTGAATGTTCTTCCCTCTCACCGTATCTGTTTGTGATAACACTGGCCGGCAGACACATGTTCCACAGTCAGAGGCATTTGTTCATTATCTTCTCTGTGCTGCTGGTACTTGCCAAGGAAACACTATGAGAGAAGCAGAATAGGTATGTTGTGGTTATCTTCTGGTTTCGTGCCACTTTCCCAGCAAACCACTGCAACTTCATGTCTAGAAACATTTAAGAGGCACAATTTGTCCTGGAAAACATAAAAATGAATCGATAAAGAACAGCCTTGTTACTGGACAAAATATAACGCAGAGAACCCAGCTTTGCTTACAGCCCAGATAAGAAGCTTGTCTGAAAGTATCATATTTTCCACATTATAAGCCAAACTTAAAAACCATAGTTTTAAGAAAAAAACAACAGTGCATCTTATAATCTGGAGAAGGATGGAAAGGAATCTGGATAAAAGTAGAAAGATTTTATGTAATCCATGGACACCAGTGAAGATCACAAATCATTGAAGAAAAAAGGTTCAGGTCTTGTGGGTCTAGATGACCAAACTCCCAACTTTATAGTGCCTAGGATAGCACAAGGGTTACAGGGAGGCTACACCAAACGATTAATACTTTACCCAGAGTAGCACCAGTTCATAGCTTACAAATGCTATAATATGAAGCACCTAACTTTTATAATTTTAGAGGTCTAGCAAACTAAAGTCTCAGGACTTGGGCCCTTCTTGAATTAAACAGGGGCCCTGCCATATTGGATAACTAGTGCTGCCATCTATGGGATAAAGCAAAACCCATGCAAGAGAGGCCCAAGTCCAGGAATTTTGCACTTAATGCTTTTTAAATGTCAAGCATAGTCAATACATTACAACTGACTTGGGACTTTTTTTTGCACATAATCAGATAGCTTTTCCCTTGAAGACCATAGAACTTATACTATCTCTATTTTGAAAAATTGTGGACTTGGGCCCCTTTTGAACTGCCAACACGGAAAACGTGTAGCAGTGTTGGGCTGAGGTTTTTTTATTGTGATGCCAAAAAGGCTGAGAGTTAGCATAGTACCATTGACACCCATTGTACTGGTATCAGTCTGTTTTTCTACATGTTGCTAACAAGGTTGGGAGTTACAGGTATTGTAAATGCGCAATGGGGATTGTGTTACTAACAAGGCTGGGAATTACCGTAGTCACAGTAAAGTTTCTTGTACTGCCATCACTCTGTTTTTTATGTGATGGAAACAGGGTTGGGAGTTACAGGTATTGTGAATACGCTAACATGGCTAACGCTTTTAACATGGCTAATGTGTGGTGGGTTACAAACAAGTTCTAGAGTTACTGCATGGCTGAGCTTGCACCGACCTCGACTGTAGCAGCAAAAGAAACCAATAAATATATGCTGATTGTCACGTTGGGTTAAGTAAAGCATCAAATCAGAGAAAAAGTTCAATTTTTAGCGCTTGTTTTTCCCAAACGAAAGTTTATTTCAACGAAGCGAGAAGTGATATAGAACATCTGGGTTGTTTGACAGGAACTTCTTTGATAGGTGTGCATTATCGCTATGGATTATGGCTACTTAATTCACACCCAGCAGCCAATCAGAATTGAGTATTCACCTGGACCATGCTATAAATGTGACATAGGTTCAAAAATATACCATTTATTGACAATGAACCTTAAAATATGGTGCACCCTATTTCATGCAAAGTACAAACTGTACTTTTTTTCTTTATACAAAGCTAGCTTTGGAATTTGGTTCTGTGGAGTTGCATGTGTTAAATATGAGTTTAGGTCCAAAAAACCTAAAGAAAGGTCCAAATGATCTGATTAGTGGACTGCTGACAAGCAAAAACAATGTTTAGAGTTGAAGTGAGATTTTTTTTCTTTGATATCCTACATTGTGTGATAGGACACAGAGTAATGTGTGAAATGGGAAAGATTTATTCGCCGTGGCTGTTAACTGTTGTGTGAAGCCGACATTGGCCTGTTTTTGTTGCAGGACTTTACCATTCCTCACATTCTCGTCCACTTAAACAGGCCTTAGGTTCACATCGGCGCCTCCTTTGCCTTCAGCAGGCTGCAGATCTGCAGTTAGGCCCAGCCTCTCTTGTTCAAACAGTGTAATGACATGATTAACACGTAGTGGAGGGGCCCGGCCGTGCTGCGACAACACAACAATTTGCGTGCTCTGTAATTTCGGGTGGAGTGTGAAATGGGGGTCTCTCAAGGGATTCCAGGCAAAAAACGAAAACATTTATTAAATAAATTATTATATATATTATATATATGGTATGTGAAAAATAAAGAGGCAAATGGATCCCAGGCAGGTTTTTTAGGGGATTGTTTAAAAAAGAGTATAAGAGTCACAAAACAAGGAATAAATGCCCTAAAATGCATTTTAGTATCATATTCACTACATGGTAGGTTTTTTATTTTAGGTCAAGCTTAACGCTGTTCTTCATTGTCTTCCTTGTGACTTTGTGTCCACACGGTCTGTATGAACTTCACAATTTTATTGGAAGTCAGATGAAACTGAAAAACAGTTTTCTTTGGCCATTTGTAACAAAAAGAAAATGTTACTATAATTTGGTTCACCTTTTTTTTTGAAAACCCATAATATAGTCCAATCTTTTGTTTTAATATACAGTAGGTATCAGTTTCAAACTGCTTTCGGGTCTCACCAAAGAAAGAAATGACTATCATCATTTTCTTCTTTTCTTTTATTTGGGGAATGTTTAAATAAACTTGCTGACAGTTTGATTTCATGGTTAACAGTTTAAAGACAATAAATGTTCTTTTTTTGTGCTGTGCTCTATTTCAACATAAGAATCTCAATCTGTACATTTGGCAGGTTTTCTGTTACCTACTACTACTTAAATTAATATTTAATAGTTGAATTTCATAAAACACTAATTAATTAAAGCGTGATCTGCTTTTGACATACTTAAGCGAGCAGATTTGTGGAGCTTAAAACTGAGAAATGTCGGCCTAAGACTTAATAGATGATCATGGGATCATTCTTTTCAAAATGATCTCATGCTATAAACAAACGTGCTGCTTTTGATGACTTCCTGAATTCTGATGTCATTTCAGATGTTCTGTTTGGAGCTGCTGACAGAGAGGTACCTTCCAATTTATTGTTAAATGAGAAAAAAACACTATATTTAAACAATCACTGCATGTAAAGGTGCACGCAGCATTGTCTTGTGGGAATGTTTTGTTATTCCGAGGGTTAACACTCAATATGCTCTCCTGAATCTTAAATTACACTGATAATAATGAGTTTTTTTGATTGATTTAGAAATGCAAATGCAAAAAAAAAAAATTGATTTAGATTTCCAGACTTGAACAAAGTAACTGTACTCTCAATTTTACAGTTAAGCCTTTAACACTGGATCTTTAACCATTAAGCAATTCATGTGATTTCGACAGATTCTGCTGCTGAGAAAAGCAGCTTTGCACTGATATTTAAGGCGCTTTGGATTATAAAGTGCGCTTTTATGTGCCCCTTATAATAAAGCTCCTGCTTTCATGGGATTTCCTCCTAAATGCTGCTTCCATGAGCCTTCTGGTGTATTGTTAGATCTGTCTTATTACTCCCTTTTCACACAGCTTGAACTTTTTCTTTTTAAGTTTTTTGCTTAATGAAAAAAGTCAGTTAGTCCGCTCTCTTTAGGCTGCAATGAACCACACCAGGGTTCACTTACAAGCAAACCAGGACCTTTATTTTCAGGCTTGGCTGTCGATCTGCTCCAGAGTTTTGAGTTAAGCTATTAACAGCAGGATAGTCACCAGCGACAACTAAATAACACAAGCTCTTTGACATACCGTAACTCTTCGACTGTTTCAGGCGATCACTTTTTCCACCACAAAATCTGCTGATTGATGTAGATAAACACTTTACTGTAAACTGTTGCATATCAGGCAAGGCTGCTTTTCTCTGCTTCAGAAACTGCATGAAAGGTTGAAGAGTTACGGTAGATGAAAGAATGTCAACACCAGTGTTAAGGATAAACTGTCTAATGAAAAGTATACTAGTCTTCCTAAAAATGTGTGGCACACCTGTGCAGTTTCACACAAATTTATTCGATTTTTGGGTCTTTTATCACGAGGAACTTTCAGTCAAGGCAGGTGCTGCATAGGTTTTTCAGACCTGGGTGTACAGCGATCTGCTGGTAGATCATTTGAATTGTTTTCTTTTGGAGCTGCAGTCAGTCAGTGAAGAACAGCAGAAAAAACTGTTACAATTCACACCAGTCCAAACACAAAGGCAATGCTCCTTCAAAATGTGGGAATAGTTGGCAGGAAAACTCAGATTTCAGCTAAAAAATCATAGTCATTAGTCATATCCAAGAAAAACATAGATTTATTCAGATCTAGACCACATTGATCCCCTTGATGCTCCAAAAGTTCTTTTAGGTTTTTCAAACGTGTCTCCATGAGGCCACAGCAGCTCCTCAAAGCTTCGCCCTCTTATTACCTGGCTAACCAATGACGTAAACGACTGTGCATGTTATTCAGAGGTATATTTCCAGGTGGGGAGTGGCAGCAAGAAGTGGTCTTTCAGTGTGCCTTAAGCTAGTCGTTGAAAGCAGAGAAACTCCCAAACCCATATTTAGGGAAGAACGAAGGAGGAATGACAGACAGTATTTGTGGCACTGAGAAAACACTAACCTCAGTATGGCTCTCTTAAGAAACAGGGCATTTGTTTGACCGCTGACCTCACCAGATCTTTTCATTTTTAAAGATTTAAGGTCTTATTTTGCTTTAAAACTTCAAAGAAAAGATGCAAATAAATGTCAAAATCTTTCTTTGCTAAAAAAACAACAACAAAAAAATGACCTATGTCTTTTTGCTTCTCTTCAGAGCAAAAGACATTTTTGTGGGACATTTGTTAGTCATGCCATCCAGTTGTGGGATTTAGCAGATGACAGGAAGGAGAAAGCATCAGAAATTGCCTGCAGGAGGGGAAAAACTTGCTTACAGTAAAAAAAAAGTATACATTAAAAATTACTTTATGATTTTTTTTTTAAGTTTTCATCCTTTTCACATGACAGCTTTCTTCTTTATCCAGAATGTTTTAATTTCCCGTATAAGCCCCTTAGAGGCCACATGAATGCACCAAACTGTATTATTTAAGCTCCTTTTGAAGGACACATCCGTTTTCCATTACCTTTACTCCATAACATCTCTAATTGGGAGGAGGACAGTGTGCCCGCAAGTCAGGAATATGATGTCACATGGCTCTGTAACGTCCTAAACATTTAAAGATGGATCCTTTCACTTGCCTGTGAATGCCTCTTTAGTTTTTTTTTTGGCTTTAATCACTCAGACATTATGGATAAGTAAACGGACACTAAGGTGCTGCGTAAATCAGTTCAGAATTTTTCTGTGTTGCACAATTCCTCCGAAGCGTGTTGTCTATTGTTTACAGCTGCTTTGCAGCTAATCTGTTTTAAAAAAGATGCGAAGAAAAATGAGCCAAAGACGGAAAAAGTTCTCAACAGGATCGAGCTGCTTAAATTTGCTATGAGAAAACCTTTCTCAAAGCCGGAGGACTCTTGCACCGAGTGATGACACCAACGGCTTAGATAATCTTGTGTTTTGCGAGTCTGATCTGAAGAGGCACAGCAGAAAGCTGGAGATCAAAGAAAAGCCTCTCCTGTAGAGAAGACGAAGGGGAGGCGGGGTGTTGTGGAGGTGCGTCCCGCCCCTGTCCACCAGTGCCAGATGTTCTCCCCTCTCCGTGTTCCATCATGCTTGATAATTGCACGGCGCACCATAGGTTCCCTCCATGCCCCCTTGACATTAAAGTGAAGCGCCTGGCGGGGTACTGGGCCCAGCAGAGCTTTGAATTAGTGCGAGATTCAGCAGTTACACAACCTCAGTCTCTCAGAGGCCCTCGGTGTCCTGCAGGTCCCCCAGGCAAAGGGCCATGATCCTTAGCCAATTATGGAGCAGCAGTTTGGTTCTGGGAGGATCGGAAGTGGAGGAAGTGTTTTGTTCTTTTCTTGTGAGTGTTGATGCCATGTGCAGCTTCTCATTTCCCAATGTGCATTTATAAAGTCCAGCTCCAGTGCATGCATGTCCTCCCTTGTTATGGTGTGAGTCACCGGCACCGCTGGCCCGGCGGCCTGTTCTACTGGCACCAGCCCTCCTCTCTGCATCGGCTTCATTATAGGTGTCCCAGGGAGCCACGGGGGCTGAAATTAGGGCACAGGGACAGATAATGACAAGGTAGAGATACAGCAGACATGACACTTGCTTTTACTGAAGCAAACTGGTACCATGTGTCAGTCCCAGAGTCTCCGTAGCCCCCTCTCCACCCTCCAACACATGGCCAGTTAAGCCCACGTTAGAAACTCCCCTCCCTGGGATGTTTAGAGGAATCAGTTGCCTCCTCCATCCGTCCTCCAGAGGCCAGATGGTAGATAATAGGTGACTGCAAGCTGCAGGTGTTGCATCTACTACACAGTTTCTGCTCACTATATCTCCCTATTCTGTCATCAGCCTTGGAGAGATCCAGACAGATACCCCGCCCCTCCCCGGCCTTAACCTTGGTGCACCTGTACTCATCTGGGTAAACCAGAGATAGACACGGCCTTGCTGTTATTTGTCCATTCATTGCAGCCTTGGTGTGTTGTAGATAGCTGGAGCCGTGCGATAGTTCACGGTGTGAATAGTGTGGCCATTCAAAAGTGAATGGATCCAGATGCGAGACGGCAGCTGCTCAGTCTGAGAACGTTTCATTCATAAAGTTTGTGCTGTAATTCATTATAGATCTGAACACATTTTACCCACAATTCCAGTATGTAGCCTTTTGATACTAAAGACCCATTACAACAATGTTTATGGTGTTTTTAACATGTTCTTGTGGCATTTTTTTGATGATGGAGGACATATATAATGAAAATTAAACATAAACTACAATTCTGAGTTTTCAAGTATTCAAATCGTTGTGAATCAGGAGCAGAAGAAAAAATGCTGATAAAAAAAAGGTATTTGTTATGTAGAAAATACGTTGGACGGGCGACAAGCTTCCTTCTCCACTTTTGTTTTCCTCATCCAACGTGGCATCTGGCTCAAAGCTGTATGGCTGGAAAGCTCCAATATTGCTTGCCATTTTTGTTATACCCATTATTGGGGTGTATCAATTTATATACTTAATCGATAAATCCATTTCTATTCCTACGATTCGACCAGATCAATCTGTCTGAGGCATGTTGTTAATCGAACTGAAATCTAATATTGACTCTAAATCGTATCAGCAGACTCAAATTATGATATAAATCTAATTGTTTTTAAAATATTGTCTGAAAATAATCATATTTAAAAGACCACGCTCTTACAATATATCCAAAGATGATTGGGACAAGAATTACAACAACAACAAAATAAATGACATATTGAACTCTGTATCATCATTAACAATTGCTGGAATAATCTGCTCCCACTGCATGAGCAGGATCTATAATATAACCTACAGCTTCTGAAATGGAGTTGTGTTTGGATCTTTTTTTTTTTTATCTCGCCCCACATACTTTCCAAATGTCATTTTCCCCAAGGTCATGTACCCTGTTAAATCACTAACAGAGGCTGTAAATGCAGTCTGTCTCCAGTTCATGGAGAGAAATGAATGGAGGGCAGCAGTTTTCTGGTGGCTCTTGGCACGTTTCTCCCCTCCAGCTCATGAATGAACACTGATCCAATGAAGCCCATGAACCAGCCCTCCCGCCGCTTCCACCCACCACCGTCTTCCACCCACCGCCGTCTTCCCCTCGTGGTGCGCTGCAGCTTTGGCCTGCTTGACACACGGAGGTGAGAGGGAGTAAAGAGGGAGGCGGCAGCTGGAGAGGGGCTGTAAAGCTTTCGTCTCCTCAGAGATCCCTCTGAGGCTTTGATGGTGTTTCAACGTTAATGCCCCTCAGCTCTGAGCACAGGCAGCCGGCAGCCGCTGTAAATGGTGGTCATTGTGTGCTGTAATGTAGAAAGGTGGTATAGAGATTAGTAGAGTGACGCCAGCCAGATGCCCAATACAAGGCATTGTGGTATTTGGCTGCAATAAGTCTGCATCCCTGAAATAGTTCTGTTCCCACTGACTCACTGGGTACTGTCTTCTTCATGGCATCAGAGGAAGAGTGGACCGTGTGTGTGTGTGTGTGTGTGTGTGTGTGTGTGTGGGGGGGTACTTCTGCCTGGATGTTGTTTCAGCCTGTGGGCATTGTTTTTGACATGCTGGAACTTGCACAGCTGACTGACCAGGGCTTTTTAAAAATGTTACCCAATTGAATTCTTCACTTCACACCCCCCTTTTTTCAGGGGAAAGTGTTTTATTTATTCGTTTTTAGAGAGTCAAACTAGAAATTGGGCAAAAAAGACATTGGTCAGTTACCAATTCTAAATGTTTTCCCACTTGAAAAGTGGAGAAAGGTCTGTAATGTTTATCATAGGTACACTCCAACTAAATAATTTATTTGTTATGTTTTTAGCGTGGCCGCTCCTCGGTTGCCTGGCCGATGTGTTTGGGATCATTGTCATGCTGGGAGATCCAGCCTTGTTTCATCCTCAATGACCTCATGGATGGAAGAAGGCTTTGCCCCAAATCTGACCGTTCTTCATACAGATCAGTCATCCTCTCCCCTTTGCAGAAAAGCAGCCCCAAACCATAATGTTTTCACCACCATGCTTCACACTGGGAATGGTGTTCTTGAGACACAATTCAGCATTCTTCCTTATACTACAGAGTTCCATTTTGATTTTATCTGATCACATGACATTCTCACAACCCTCTTCTGGATCATCCAGATGCTCTCTGGCAAACTTTGGATGGGCCTGGACACGTGCTGGCTTCAGCAGTGTGGCCTTTGGAGCTCTGAATGATTTGAATCCATTACAATGTCTTGTTTTACTATAGTAACCTTTGTTACTTTGGTCCCAGTTTTCTTCAGGTCATTGACCAGCTCCTATGTGTAGCTCTGGACTGTTTCCTCACCATTCTCAAGATCCTTTGTACCCACCAGGTGAGATCTTGCATGGTACTCCAGATGGAGATAGATTGGTTCATCCATGTCTCCTTCAGGTGAACAATCTTGTCCCTGGTGTCCTTTGTCAGCTCTTTGGTCTTGGTCATGATGGAGAGGTTGCAGTCTGACTGTTCAAGGGTGTGGACAGGTGTCTTTTATACAGAAAACCAATTCTAACAGGTGTCATTAATCCAGGTCACAAGTAGAGGACAGAAGAGCTTCTTAAAAAAGTAACAGGTCTGTGAGAAACAGAAATCTAGTTTGTTTGGAGCTAAATTATCTTCTGTTCCATTATACGAATAAAGTCTTGAAAAACCCAAAGATTCCATTTTAAATGTTGTCTCTCACAATTAAAGTTTATCAATGATAAACATTACAGACCAAACTCATCTTTTTTAAGAGCGACAACTTGCAGAATCTGAGACTGACAATTACTTTTTGCTTTACTCTACACTGGACTGAAAAATGAAGCTGTTTTCCAAGACATTGTGTAGATGAAAGCACTAAAACTGTAGGTCCATAACTGGAGAGGGTTCAAAGCTCCAGCATATACACTAACATCACTTCCTCACCACCTCTTTTTAGATCCAATCAGTACAGAGTGGCTCCACCAGTCTCTGCTCTCAGGATTTCATGCACCGCAGCGTCTGCCACTCGCCTGTCATGTGTGAGAGGTGGCTTGCAGAGTTCATGGTGCGAATCTGTGTTTTTAAAAGCTGGGGGGAGTGATATGATCTGCTCTCTGATCTCGCCATAATCACATTAAAGCTGTTTGAACTCTGTTTTATTTGCCTTCACAGGGACTCGCTCTGGCCAAATAAGCTTGTATGAAATGTATTTTTCAACTGATGGACAGTGGATAACAACAAGGAGGATTTGTTTCATGTCACCCAGCAGAACCGGCCCTTTGTCTTTCTTCCTTCTCTTTCATGTTCAGTTTTTATTTGGCCCTGCACTGGGCCTGCAGGGATGTCTGTCAACCTCTATCAGTCCCAGCTTGACTGTTCCTCCCCTGTTCTATCTATCTGTCCCCCCTCTGGGTCACAGTGAAGTGCAGGACCTCTCTTTAAAGTAAGACAGAAAGGCCTCATGTTAGAATCTGAGGAATGAGTCGTGATTACTGTGTTACCATATTTTCTGCACAATAGGGCGCAACAGATTGTAAGGGGCACCATCAACGAATGGTCTGTTTTCAAACATATCATAAAAGGCACATCGAACGCTAAGGGGCATTAAGGGGACCAAAAGAGTCAGAGAGTCAGACTTTAATAACGGAGTTCACAACAATTTTAGAAGTTGTTTGTAACACATTACATGTTAGAAGCGTTAGCCTCGTTAGAGTATTCACAATTCCTAGAATTCCTATAGGTATCAACCTGGTTTACAAAACGTGAAATTAACAGACAGCTACAGTGAAAACAAACGCTATCAATTATTATGCTAACTACCAACCTGCCAACCAAAACTGCTACACGTTAGCCATGGTAGAAGTGTTGGCTGCGAAAGTGTATTCACAAAATCCGTAACTCCCAATATTGTTTGCAACACGTAAAGGAACAGACTGATTCCATTAAAACAGACATTACTGTGACTAAGTAAAGGCCGATTTCCACTGGTCCGTTTGCAGTGCGTCTCCGTTGCGTTGCATCTCCGTCGCGTTGCCTCTCCCTTGCATTGTGGCGCCGTTGCAAGCTTTACGGAGGAGTTCTATTTCCAGTCCTTTGACTCATCAATTTTGCAGCAAAAAGTCGGGAAGCAGAAAACAGATCTGGGTTTCAAAATAAAAACTTTAGTTATACTTTCAGAATAAAATCTCATTTTATACTTAAGGTGAAGTGCCCATGCAATAATGCACATTAACCCCGCAGATGGCAACAGCATCCATTTTACCCATGGACAACGATAGCTTACTTGTGGATGTACAAAATTATAACATTATTTATGACATAAAACGTGCATTTCACAATGACTCAATGAGGAAGCAGAGGGGATAGGTCTTCATTGTTTAAGTTTTGGATTGGCAACGAGAACGGGGGAAAGCTACTTGACATGGGGGGGGCAAGACAAATCACTCCTCCGAGAGGCAGGGTGAAGGGGGGACGGACGATGCATTGGAGTCAGTGTAAACTAACTCATGTCGTCGTGAAACGGATTCGTCATGCAAGGCAACGGAGATGCAGCTCCCAAGCTACGTAGCCACGTTAGCGTATTCACAGTAACACCCAACATTCTTTGCAATTCATAGAAAAAACAGAGTGGCATTTTGACAGAGCACCGTGTACTTCTGAAAAGTAAACACAACCACAATAACTTATATAAAACACACTCTGGAATAAAAGGCGCTATTGTTTTTAATAAAAAAAAAGATAATATGTAGCTTTAAAGTGCGCCTTATAATGTGGTAAATTCATATTTATATAACGGTAGATTGTTTTAAATTATTTTCTGGCCTTATCCACATAGAAAAAGATTCTCTTTTAATACAGAACAGTCCAACATGTTTTCAGTTTGCTGTTAGTGTGACTAATTCTTTCTTCTTCCAGTTGAACCTCGCGGTGCAACAAAGGAAAAACGTCCTTCTGTATCCAACTTTTTCCCCCCTCCGATGTCATGACAACTTCACCCACTTCTCTATTTTATATTTTTTACGACCCGATGCAGGATGGGAACTTTGGTGGTAAAAATGTCCTCCTACCTAAAAATGTGACAGGTCTATTAAAGCCAGAATTGAGCATAATGACTATTCCACAGCTTTACGTGACAGAACTTAAAGGAACAAAACTGTCCTGGACTCAAACGCGTGAACTTTCTGACAGGAAATTTTGCGTGTTCGTGTGTCCAAAGCTAAGAAGTGGATGTGAAGACCATGGAGGAGAGCGAATGGAAAAGCCAGGTCGCAGAATGAGCGCCTCTTTTTATTGTTTATTTTTAATGTAGGGCTCAAAATAGAGCTAGATAAAATATCAAAAGAAGGAGCAGCGTCTCTCTGCATGGTTATAATTTAGTTTTCAGAACAGTGAGGCTCCTCTCCCTCTGTATTTCAGAGAAAAGGAGGGAGTAAAAAAAAATGAAGAAGTCAGGAACCCAAACCATTTCTGAATGATTTAAAAGCCTGCCTGCTTGGTGTGGCTGTAATTATGGCTGCTCCAGATTGAAGAGTAGGAGGAGATGCTGGAGCCCCAGCCGGGATTATAGCTGGTAAAGACAGTCACTGTAGAAGGGCAGGGATGAGAGGCAGACAGGGGAACAATGGATCAAATAAGAAAGAAGAAAACAAGGAAAAAAATGGAGAATTTGTTGTTGAATACACCTATAGGAAGGGACATCAAATTCAAAATAAGAGAAGCTTTAATGTCATATATATAAAAACTCTACAAATCTTGATTCTGCTTCTAATATATGGTACATCAAAAAGACGTCCCAGTGCTTATAGGGACAAGGAAGGACTTTTCCTCCATAAATCTGGACAGAAATAACTCTGGCCAGCACATAAAGCAGCAGCAAAAAAAATTCCCACACGAATGTTTTCTCCATACTGTACTGAAATGAAATGGTACTTTGTGCCAAGCCAGAGCTGTTGGGGGAATATTGGCTCTCAGAGGACATTGTTTCACTCCGGCTGGAGAATCTGCATCTAAAATAAAGCCCTGTTTCATACAGTTATTAGAAAACGGGTATTGCTCCATTCTATAATGTAAAATCTTAGTCACGTGTACCTGCACTGGAGTTGACCTGTACCGGTGCTGCATGTTTTTGGGTTGTGGAAGGTTGTAGAGAAGAGCAGCAGCATCTTAAGAGCACAGGATGTTGGCGGTGACGCTGTTGTATGGTGCTCTTCTGCCACACCGTAGACGCTTTTAGTGCTACGTAAACAGCGGGCGTCCTTGTTCCTTTGTTCAAGAATTCCGGTTCTAGAACGCACTTTTAGCATACAATGTTTACACTGGACAGTCACTACCCGAGACTAGCACAAACACACACAGTTAGAAGAGATTTGGTGAGAAATATTGAAGCGGTCCAAATCTTGTGAATCTTGCTTCAGGCTTTTTCTTTTACAGCTCTATTCCGATATGTGAAAGTATTGGTGTCATAGAATTCCAGCCGGGTAAAAACGCAATTATTAATTTCTTCTCCATGATCAATTTTAAACGGTTTGCACTTCTTCAATGAAACTTAAATTAACTTTCAATGGCATTCAATAGCTGTGAGTTCTGTACATAGAACCTGAAAACGGACCTACATTAAAAACATGCGTGGCGACGCACGAGTACTGGCTTCTTACTGACAGCGCACAAATGCTGCACTCATGGGGTGTGCACTTGTTACAGAAGTGGCGATAATATGGCCACAAAAACTAAGCCATGACTGTCTTCTTTCTTGATTTTTAAAAGCCAGGATGCGCTCAAGGAGCTCACAAGGAGCGTGTACATAACAATTGAACAAAGGGGCCCTTGTGCAGTCCACAGGATTTGAGGGGGTTAAAAAAATAAAAAAATAAAAAAAACATACGACACACCTGCGTCTCACCTACTTTCTCTTTACATACCCTTGCGTGTTGTATAAATGTTCATTACGACCTGTCCTCCACAGCATGCCTGTAGAAAAAAATGTATATTAAACTTTTTGTATTTTGAAATCTGATATTTTGTGAAAATAATCACAGATGCAGTACATTTTTTATGCTGAGCAACTATTATTCTGAAAATTTGAAAGCTGAACTTCACTTTGATTAAAACCAGGGGTTTATCCAATTAATCTTAGGGCTCAAAGTTGTGGACATGATGACGTTACCAAGTGGTCAGACACAGAGGAGAGATTCCAGGTAGGGCGTGCAGCAGCATGCGGCATGGAGTGGAAGCAGAGATGAATGTCATGCAAGACGATCAGGAACATCACTCAGTGAAACAGCTGTGAAGAAAGTGAAACCATCTTTCACTTCCAGCTTTTATAACCCTTGTGCTATCCTATGGGGTCAAGATGACCATTGAAGTCTTCTCCCTACCATGACAAAGGTGGATAAAGGTGGAAAGATTTCATGTAATCCATGAACACCAGTGAAGAACACAAATCATTGGAGAAAAAAGGTTTAGTGCACTGTTTAGTGGGTCTAGATGACCCCAGTCCCAATGTTAAAGTGCCTAGGATAACACCAGGGAAAAATACAACAGTATTACGATCCATTGCAGAAGGTTTGATGGAACATGATCTGGTTTTTAGCAGAACTTCACATTTGCTTAATAGCTTTTTTTAAATCAAAATATAAAAAATAAAATATAAAGTTTTTCATTTTGTTGTGTTTTGCTTTTCTAGTATGACTTGCTTTTTTCAGACGTGGGGAATAAAATAATGCGATAAAATATTTGGATTTATGTGGATTTACTAAAATGTGTGTGTGTGTGTGTAACAACTTATTACAGAAGAAGAAATCTTCCTTTTCAGAGATTATAATTGATATAAAAGGTTGTGATCAAATTTCAACCAAAGCTATTTATAAAAAATTAAAAAGAAACTAGTAAAACCAAACAAAAATCTTTCATTTTTCCAACAGGTGATGCATTTACTTACATTTTCTAACACGTTTTTTTGTTTTCTTTCTATGTAGTTTGACTGAAAACACAGCTGCGGCAGACAAACAAACACACACACACATAC
Organism: Oryzias latipes; assembly: GCF_053564925.1. Classification (NCBI taxonomy): domain Eukaryota; kingdom Metazoa; phylum Chordata; class Actinopteri; order Beloniformes; family Adrianichthyidae; genus Oryzias; species Oryzias latipes. The sequence goes on along the minus strand of NC_136256.1, from coordinate 11,455,358 downwards.
ACACACATACAGTAGATTGCATCTCCCAGAGGCAGAGTGTTGTTGGCGACTGACAGCTCGACGCCGGTTTGTCTGTGGAAGTGCCGTCTGCATTGTTTTCTTTAAATCGGCATCTCTTTCAACACAAAGGTCACCAACGTTTCCACCTTTTTACCTGTCAGCCTGACTCCCGCCTCCTGACGGTTAGCTTTTAATGGCCTCTGTAGCGAGGTGACTTAGTCATTGCATTCAAAGACGCTTTTGCAATAGAAAAAGTTTTGTAAAAGGTTAATATAGTTTTCAGTCAAAAATAACAATACAAAGTCCAACTGCCAAAGCCAGAAAATTATTAGTTTTTCTTTAAATTAAATGAAAATGTGCTGGTATAGTAAACCACAATATAGTTTTACATCTTAACTTCAATAAAAAAAACAAGGAAAAAGAGACACGGACTTTGTATTTATATGTTAGAAAAGTAGTTATTTTATAAAAATAGGCCACCAGCTACACATATAATATTACTGTAATTTCTGAATGTAATTTCTGAAGGTTTATTTTAGTTGATAAAAAATGTGTAAATAGGTATGTGAAAAAAAAGAAAATATATATATTTATTTTTATATATATATATATATATATATATATATATATATATATATATATATATATATATATATATATATATATATATATTACACACCAAAAGTTTGGACACACTTTCTCCTTCAAAGAGTTTTCTTTATTCTCATGAAGGCGTAAGACAGGCCTCTTCTGTGTTCATGTTCAAATCTAGACTTAAAACATTTCTGTTTAGCCGTGTATATGACTGAAAGGTCCTATCTGCACTTTTCTTTCCTTCCTTTCTTTTTAAATCTTTTTTTTTTCTTTTCTTTTCTTTTAAAGTAAATTTTATGTTGATTATTTCTATGATGTATTGTGATTTTAATGCATTTTTCTGTTTTGTGAAGCACCTTGAATTACTTTGTGTACGAATTGTGCTATACAAATAAACTTGCCTTGCCTTGCCTAGAGTCACACTGAAGGCATCAAGACTGCTCCATTCTATATACATAACAAAAAAGTGTGAAACAACGGAAAATATGTCATGTTCTAGGTTCTTCATATAGTCACCTTTTGATTTGATTACTGCTTTGCACACTCTTTTCACACTTTCACACTTTTCACACACTCTTTTGTACCCTGTCAGGTTTAAGAAGTGTGTGGCCGTGCGTGGTTGCCCATCGGTAGCTGGGACACAGATAAACAGACAACTTTGGTGCTTTTTCTTGTAAATTTATGACATTTTCCTAAATTCATGTGTTTTAAAGTTGCAAATTAAGTACTTTGAAACATGTAAATTAACAAGACAGAAAAGTTATAGTGACTCTTCTTTTGTAAATTTAGGATTTTAAAGTCTTAATTAAAAAACATTTAATTAAGAAATATTTGTTTGTAAACTGGCCCTAATACTTTGTCATGACCAACAGATATTTAAGTTTTAAATTTTAATTTAAATTCACAATTGTTTGCTCATATTTGTCATGAATAAATAGGATGTACATTTATATTTAAACATAAAACAAAAACCTAAAAACACAACTGAAAGTAAAACAAAATGTCAAGAAATTAAACTGTAAAAGAGTTTTTTTTTTCTAGTGTAAACGTTTGTGTCAATATTACAGATACAACAGGATGCTGCCAAAACATCTGTCCTTAATTTATGTTCTATGGGAAACTTAAATGTGATGGTTGGTTCTTTTGTTAGGTACGAACAGGTAATTTCTTTCTTATTTTAAAATTCAAACTTTTCATTTTAAAAACTTTAATTGCGAATTAAACAAACTCACAGACTCACTCTGATTATATTTTGATCTATTCTAAAATTGTTCCCAGTGGTCTTTTAATTATGATCGCTGTTTTTAGACAAAATCTAAAAAAAACTGTCATTTTGTAGAACATAGTTTCTGCAGAGCGGCAGGACTTCATTAGAAGTTTGCCTCTGAAATATAAAAGACTGTACTGAATGAAGAGCTCTACGTGGTAAGGGTTTTACTCTTGCCCAGCAAAAAAGTTGTGACTAAAAAATGGCACAAGCTGGACCCTGTTGGAAAAGACGACTGGCCTGAGATTAAATGGACCATCTACTCCATAGAAAATGTGATGTTTTAACTGAAATCAAAAGGATATATTTTCAATACAAAATGGGAAAAATTGTGCCAATGTGTGGAAACCTACTTAACAGAGGAACTCAACACCTAAAGCTTTATTAACAAAAAAAAAAAAAATCACAGCCCTGTTATTGTGTGTTCTGTCTGTTTGTTTATTTGTTTTTATTGTCCATACAATAAAAATACAGGTTAAAAAAAAGAAAAAAGACATTCATTTCTGAGTTGTGGATGGGACTGTTGGCATGGAACAACCCTGCCTTTATTTCCCATCATCTATTTGTTTACACTCTCTCTCGCTAGCTTACAGCCCCTCGCAACCCAAACTTCACATTACAGGTGCTACAAAAATGGCGAACAACATTGGAGCAATCCAGTTTTGATCCAGCTCGGACGAGGAAAACAAAGATGTACATGGATATATTTATCTGCAAATGGATGGATCGGAATGAAGCAGAGCAGGGAGATTGTGGTCCTCCCGGCATATTTACTAAAAAACAAGTACAATCTTTTTTCAAACTGAATTTTTTTTTCTGCGCCTGATTCACAGCAATTTAAATAAAGAAATACTCAGAAATGCAATTTTGAGCTTAATTCTTTATATATGTCTTTTATCATCAGAAAAATGTCATAAGAACATGTTAAAAACGTCAAAAACACAATTGTCATTAGAAGGGTCTTTAACTTAATTATGGTTATTTAATCAAAAGAATAAAACAAAAAACTGATACTTCCTAATGTTTTCATTCAGGGCACAACTTTTCTAATGAAACTTTTTATTTTGTGAAATGGTTAAACACTTCTCAACATGTTAATCCACGCTTATGAATGGTTTAGTTGCCGATCCCTCACACCGAATAAAATCTGAGCTTGTGAGAAAGTTCAGACCTAGGGAGAACGAAAAACGTATTTTTGTTTAAACTCATTTAAACAGACCTTTCACAGTTGTTCTTTCCCAGATGCCTTGTTTCAGATAAAATAGACTGTAATTAAGATGCAAAAAGTAGATTAATCTGGATTCTCACCAGGACAAGCTGAGCTCACAGAAAGCAGGATTTGGGCCACACTGCACGGCTGCCTATAATTGCTTCCAGATTATAAATTTGGACATGTGCCTGCATAGCAGGAGTGAGATTAGTGATCACCTGAAGCACACATGAACTCACAAGTCCTAGTGACCATGAAAACAAGCCAGATTGCCGGTGATTGTCCCTCGAGCGTGGCAGTTTTGGAGGGGAAGAAGAAGCTGACTTAATGCCAGCAACAAACAAACAGTTTGGGGGACCTCCTCGTTTTCCTCCTCTTTATCTTGCTACCTCGTGCAGCCTCGCCACGCCCTTATTGTGCCGCTGAATGGCTGCTGTGGATAATAAACTGATCAGATTACTGAAGGAGAAAAGCTGTTAAGTCAAGAGAAAGGCCAACAAAGGGAGCTGCTGTCAAGAAGCATTCAGCTGTGGAGCTGTGCTCGGGCTTTCGCATCAAAACTGCTGCTGACGCCGGCGTGCTTTGAGTTCTTTGATGAAGTCACATTGAAACAGAGTGCAGGTACTCCCAGAATGCTTGGACGCACACTCACCTCCATGCACATTACAAGAATCTGTTAAGTAAAGGGGTCAGCAGGTCTCAAAACAAAGCTTCAGTCAGACACAACTATGCAGCTGAGCATGGAATCAGCTTCTGCTGACAGAGCTGTCCGATGCCGCAGACACACAGGGGAATGAGGTCAGAGGAACTGGCCAACAAGACCGCGCTGAAGAAAGAGGAAAGAGCGCAGGAAGGAAGACGAGAGATAAGGAAAGCGGGTGGGGGCGGGGTTAGGTGAGTGAGGAATTATAGCCCATGCAAGCGGCTGTGTTGGTTTTTGTCAGCCGCAGATTCTGAGTTAAAAATCAACCACAATGAAAATGCTGTTTTTAACATGTGCTCGTGGAACATGATAAAACTGTGATTTCTTGATCTTGCAGACAAAAAAATGTCGCTATTTTGATGAATCCACTTGTAGACAAATAGATGCATGAGCATCTTATACCTTCAATGTAGCTCGCCATCTTTATTGCACCGGTAATGTTAAGTTTGGGGTGTCAGCTAGTGGGGGAGTGTAAACAGAGATCTCTTAGCAATTGTGAGGGGAAGGGGGGGCGGGTTGATCCAAACCAATAGTCCTAATTCACACAGGTGAATTTCTAATGAACTCCTGCTGCCCTGCAGAAACTGTCCTAAAAAACGATCGATTTTTTGCTAAAAACGGCATGATCACAATTAAAATAACACTGGAAACACTTTTGCAATTAATCAAAAGATAATCAGAGTGGGACTGTCCCAACTGAACAGCCGCCATGACAGCACAATGGACGAGGCTAGGGGTTGAAACCACTCAATTCTTTTAAAAGCTTTTTTAACTTTTTGTCAGAAAAAAATGTGAAAAAATATGAACATGGTTTCTGTGAATATTTTTGCAAAGCATCTTTACTTCCATGCTATCTTTAAAATGTATTGAAAGTAGTGGAACAGCATGAGTTTGTAAATATAAACGGGCAGCTTGTCCGAGTGACACCTAACCGATGACAACGAAGAAAAATGCTCCGTACTTCTGTCGAATTATTCTAAAATTGTAGAATTAAAACCTGCCACTTCATACACTTTACGCAATTTCAACATATGAAATTTCTGTTTTCCATGATACACGCGTTATATATGTAATTCATGAGTGTTTCTTGCATTCGTCAATGTGTGTAGATGTCCATTGAGAGTTTTGTCTATATTTGAATTCGGCAAAATTTTCGTTAGACTGAAAAATAGGCTGTTTATGTGTATTTTACGTAGTTTAAATGCAATTACTTAAGCAATTGTGAGTGATTTTTGCTAGATTTCCCAAGCAGATTTGTGGCTTTTGACAACTGTTCCATGTATGTCCACATCTAACTGACTTTTCACGCATATACCACAGATGTGTTACTTTTATATTACATATACGGTGCACATATCACATTAGAATTATGTAATTGACGCACAAATCCCTAATGAATTGCATAAGAACAGCACAATAATCACGCATGGTTCAGGTTCTACATTGGGTGGTTTATTTGTACTTCTACCGTGGTTTTCATGTGGTTCATTCGTGATACATCTGACAATTTCACGTAAAGACCAGAACTTTCTCACAACTTTTTTCCTCGTATAGTCATGTATGACCATTTTTCATCTTTGCAATATACACAAAATGTACGTAGTGGCTGTGTGACACAGCTTTGAAATACACCATCATAGACAGATTTAAATACTAAAATGCCCTGAAACCTCTTTTAAAAAAATCCATTCAGAGGTGGATTTGCTGGAGTCTAACCATCAAAGTACCTCAAGTCTGGAGCTTCTACAGATTATTGTAACACTGAAGGCCAAAGCTGATCCAACCTGCCCACAGCTTCAGTCCAAGAAAATTAGAAAGAAATCATTTCTGCATGGGATCCTTAAAGAATTGTCTTACTGTAAAGATTACATTATTTTTGACATCAGATTACGGTCAGAGCCCATCCTTTGTTCTATCAGGTATGCCTTTATGTCTTGCATCTCCAAAGTCGCCACTGAATCACAATATCTGTGATTCTAAACCAATACTGCAACAAATCATCAAACTGGGCCAGAGAGAGATGAAAGCCCTGCTGAAAGTCTCCATTTTTCAGATGAAGCTCCTGTAGAAGATGATGAAACTCACCACATCTTTCAAGCTGGACATTTCCAGTTATCTTGGAGCAGTGGTATATCGAAAGGGTGACAAGAAAACATCAGTCCTTAGGCTGGTCTGATTAACTAAATAAAGCACATCCTCTGTACATCTTCAAATATGGTTGAATTGTTATTTTCTTTCATCCACTAAAGTAGACTTTTGCTTGTGCATTTCAAAATTTGAAGGCTGGAAAATGTTACGACGAATACCATATTTTCGGTATTATGAGGTGTACCTTCAGTGAATGGTCATATACAAGGCGCTCTAAACTATAAGGCGCATTAAGCGAGAGAAGAGAATCAGAGATAAGTACGTCAGTGAGCAAATTACGATTACACCAAGCATAGGATGTGCATTCAAGAATGTGCAAAATTTGCATTTTTGAAGGCGCGTTTAGCAAATTCACTGATGCTATGATACAAGCGCATACACCTACAATTGGAAGAGGCTTGGTGCGACATCTCGTGAATCTTGCTCCAGACATTTTCTTTTGCAGCTCTATTCCAATAAATGATAAACTTGCTGTCATAGTAGTCCGGTCAGGCCCAAACTGCAATTATTAATTTTTCCTTCATGAACAATTTTTTGAACGACCGGCCCTTCAGTTATTAAAATGAATGCCATCCATACATCACTACCAAAACCAACTCCCTGATTGTTCGAAGTTAGACTTTCAGCGCATGTTCAATGGCTGCACGTTTTGTACGTAGAGCCTCTTAAAAACCTGCGTAGCGATGCGAGAACGCAAGAGTTTATTTACATAGACTTCTCATTGGAAGGAGTCGCTTGAACCCGAGTTGCCGAACCCGGTATGACTGCAGCTTCTGACTTTATTTAACTGCATTCAGAGTAATTCTTATTTGTAACTTGTTTGTAACACACTACATGTTAGCCACATTAGAAGCGTTAGTGCATTTAAAATACCTGTAACTCCCAACCTTGCTTGCAAGTAAAAATACAGACTGATACCTCTAAAACAAATGTTACTGTGACTACGCTAACTCCCAACCTTGTTACATGTAAACAAACACAGTCCAACTGTATGCATGCTAGCGTATTCACAATAACACCCAAGCAAAAATTTCGACTGAGCGCATTTTTCAGGTTAGCAAGGTAACTCCTCTTCTTCGCATACTGTATGCAGTTCCAGCTTGTAACCCTTGTGCTATCTTAGGCACTTTAATATTGGGAGTTGGGTCATCTAGACCCACTAGACAGTGCGCTGAACCTTTTTTCTTCAATGATTTGTGATCTTCACTGGTGTCCATGGATTACATGAAATCTTTCCACCTTTATCCACCTTTGTCATGGTAGGGAGAACACGTCAATGGAAGGGTGGGGTCATCTAAGATAGCACAAGGGTTTAACCTGGGCAGCCGACTCCAACTTCGGTCAGCAGACATTTTGTGAGAGTGAAGTAGTAAAAGTAAATTATGATTGACGTGTTTTGAACTAACAAAAAAGTCAGAAAAAGCTCTTATAAAAAGCTCTGTTGGCATGACGGGAGTGATCTTCCGCTCACTTTGTCACCAACTTCTTAAAATGAAGCAGCTGGTGATTTTTCATGCAATTGCATCCACATAGAGGCGACTGTGAGAGCAGACAGTCTGCGTGTGCAACACGTGCGCTTCAGTGTGTGTGTGTGTGTGTGCGCGCAAACAGTGTGAATGGTGAAATGGGAGTAAAGGTCTGCATGTTGAGGTAGTCCAGATGGCCTGTTAGTGGTCATTAGATATGGCTGAGCGGACGACATAGACAGATGACAGTGGCGGTCACCCTCTGCTCCTCAGAGCTAGCTGAGTGAGTGTGTGTGAGTGGAGGAGATGGCAAATGTAGATAGGCTGCTGACGGATATATAAACATACGTGTAAACCCTACGCTCTCAGCGGCCCACAAGCCCTGCAAAGGTTACGCTACGAAAGAAAAGGAGGTGGAATCGGACAAGTGGCACTGACAAACATGCACATTCCTATGCACAATTTGCCAAAAAACAAACAAACATATACAGTATATACTGAAGTTTGAGTGAACAAAAGATGAAATCTTGTGCAACACAAAGAAACCCTTCATCTGTGCTAAACCTACTGTAAGACAGTAGGGTGGTGTGGTGCAGAGGTGTAATTAGACTGTCTGCTTGCACACAGGCTCCAAACACTCATCTGGAGACCTACACTCTGACTCCATCATTATGTCTCAAAGTATGTAAAGGCACACAACACTGAAAATGTGTCCATGCATGTCCTACAGCTAAAAATAACTAAAATATCTCACTACTATGCTTTGTTCTTGGACAATAATAAAGGATTCTGCTGGTTTTTAAGGAGGAAATGTATGTGTCTCTTCAACTCTTTACCCACATTTTTCAAAGCTAACATTCCCCCCACACCCCATCTACCATCCAGTATGGCTGAAGGGGGACCTTGGCTCGTCACTGGCAGCTCCTTTGTCTTGTGCGACCAGATGAAAGCTAACTTACTAACCCACTCTGGCTCCCCCACATCCTGCTCCAGCTCCTGCACAGTAATCTTTCATAATCCCTCCCCTGCAATTTTCACCTTGCAGCTCTCTAAACCCCATTCTTTTCAGCTACCTTTATTTTCCTGCTCCTCCATTTGACTCTTCAGTGCAAACATTGGAGTAGTTGTTTTTAAAAATTTGGCAAATGATTCAAACGCACTGATTTTATAGAGCAAGGTGGTTATTTGAAGAGCTTTTAAAAGCAGCACTTTTATTTGGGGGTTCTGTGTGCTCTGTACTTCACATGGTGCACTGGATGGTAACTCGCTTGAAAACAAAAATTACTGGAGCCAGATCCATTCACCAGGTAACCACAAGTGGGTTGTTACACATGCAAGTTAAATCTAATATCCATGGGAACCAACCTGGAGGTAAACTTTAAACAGACTTGTTTAAAGGGGCTGCACGGTGGCGCAGTGGTTAGCGCCCTTGCCTCACAGCAAGAAGGCCCCCAGTTCAAGGCCCAGCTGGGGCCAACATCATCAACACAACATCAATGGGGGACCTTTCTGTGTGGAGTTTGCATGTTCTCCCCGTGCATGCGTGGGTTTTCTCTGGGATCTCCGGCTTCCTCCCACCGTCCAAAAACATGCTTCATAGGTTGATTGGCAACTCTAAATTGTCCATAGCTGTGAGTGTGAGAGCGAATGGATGTGTGATTGAGGATATTCTACCCTGCGACAGACTGGCAACCAGTCCAGGGCATCCCTTGCCTACGCCCAAGTGGCCGGGATAGGCTATGGCAACCCCGTGACTCCGAAAGGGAATTAACGGTAAAGAAGAAGAAGATGAATGAATGTTTAAAGTGGCTTAATTTGGTGTTTTGTATCAGGGATCAGGGTTGTTTTTTTACACCTATTTCCCTCTATTTATTTTTTTGGGAAAGACAGTCTGTGATGTCATATTAGGCCAAGACACAAAATCACAGAACGGCACACCTGATTACCGTAAATTCCGGACTACAAAGCGCACCCAATTATAAGCCACACCCACCCATTTTCTTGTATTTAACTACTATTAAACATATCCAAGCCGCGTCAGAGTTCAAGCAGCATAGTAGTAGACACGGTGAACCTGAAAAGTCACATACTGACTCCCAGAGTAAGTGTGATGCATAAGCATACTGTGGGAGGAGTCAGCCTTGCCTCAGGCTCATACATGTGACTATACCCACATCTACCAAACAGCATGGACCTCTATTCTGTTCACAAGTTCCTCAGTTATGGTGTTTTTATTTCATTTTTTTTTTTACTTATTGACAATCTAGGTATCATACATAAAATTACAAACAGTAACCATATAATCAACATTACATCCCTCAGTTATGATGAGGAAATTTACATCCACGATTCCACATTTCCCATGAGTCTTAGGGGCTAAAGGCGGGGCCAATGCCCGGCTCGCCATTCTGTTGTACGTGTTTAAGAATGAGTATCAGCAGTGCATGGAGGGGCGAACGGGTAAAGCTCTCCTTCCGCTTGTGTCGCGGCAGCGTTATGGGAGTAACAGGGCTGGTCAAAAAAAACACACCGGTAAAATAAAGCAGCAGCGACTGAAAAGCGCGCCTCAGCGCAATACCAGCGCCTCAGCGCGGCGCGTGCCCCGTGCGCTCCCCTTCCCATTTTCTCCGACACCTCTGGCCAGGGCGGCTCCAGGGAGAAGCAAATCGTGTCTGTGCAGAGCAATCGGACTTAATACTGTAAGTTTTGTGGATGAGGGGCAGATGCGTTGTAACCTGTGGGAGCCATCAGACTGCCATCGGCCCCGCAGCTCTATGTGATGAGCAGCAGGACATGTCTCCAGCTCACACGGAGGCTGTGAGCTTTTCAATGCAATATTCACTCAGTTCTTAGAAACCGTAAAAACGATGACGTCGATTTGTGTTTCCAGTCGTGTCCCGACAAAATAAAGGCTGATGTTATTCCCACATATTTACGTGCAGCCAGCCGAGTCACTATGACTCAGAGGTAAATTCACTCCTGAGCATGCGCTGTTCTCTCCGTCACGCAGCTGACCGGCTTTTCCAAACCCGTTGGTGATGGTGGATTTTTTCACGCTGCTTTTAACGATTGCTTTTAACTTGAAAGTTTCATCATATTGTAGCGGCGATCACGTGCACGTTGTGTCTAATGGCACCAAAGGATTCTGGGATGCAGCCGGGCATGCGTGTTTCGTTCTGTTGAACCATGACTGAAGTGTCTAACACCTGAAGTGAGGTCCATGCTGTTTGGCTGTTTAGTGTGCTGAAAAATAAATGACTTGTGCTTGGTGTTAGAAAAAATTTCAAACCATTCACGGAGTCCGAAAGTGCGTACATGGCGGCCGCCAATTAAATCCATAAATTAGCCGCGTCACTGAATAAGCCGTAGGGCTGTAAGCGCAGGAAAAAAGTAGCGGCTTGTAGTCTGGAAATTACGGTATATCTGCCAGATAAAAACCATTGTGCCACCTGCAAAGGTATAACATTATTTTGAAAAAGCTACAGTCTAAGGACGCCAGAATGATATTGTGTCATATATCAAGATACTTGATATAGTTTCATAGACATGCAGGGTTATATGAGGTCTCTTTACATGACAGTTTTAGCTGAACTGACATACAGTCAGGGCCATAAATATTTGGACAGAGACACATTCTTTCTAACTTAGTTTCTGTACATTACCACGGTGAATTTTAAATAAAACAACTGAGATGCCATTGAATTGCAGATTTTCAGCTTTTATTCCATGGGTTGAACAAAAAGATTGCATAAAAATGTGAAAAACTAAAACATTTTTTAAAGACAATCCCTTCATTTCATGGGCTCGTAAGTAATTGGACAAATGAAATAACTGAAAACAAAATGGTCATTACTAATATTTGGTTAAAAACCCTTTGTTGGCAATGACACCCTGAAGTCTTGAACTCATGGACATCACCAGATGCTGGGTTTTCTCCTTCTGAATGCTCTGCCAGGCCTTTACTGCAGCAGCTTTCAGTTGATGTTTGTTTGTGGGCCTTTCTGTCTGAAGTTTAGTCTTCAACAAGTGAAATGCTGCTCAATTGGGTTAAGATCAGGTGACTGACTTGGCCATTCAAGAATGTTCCACTTCTTTGCTTTAATAAACTCCTGAGTTGCTTTGGCTGTATGTTTTGGGTCGTTGTCCATGTGTATTATGAAACGCCGCCCAATCAGCTTGGCTGCATTCACCTTGAACTGCGCAGACAGTATGTCTCTGAACACCTCAGAATTCATTGGGCTGCTTCTGTCCTGTGTCACGTCATCAATAAACACTAGTGTCCCAGTGCCACTAGCAGCCATGCACGCCCAGACCATCACACTGCCTCCACAGTGTTTTACTGATGATGTAGTGTGCTTTGGATCATGAGCTTCTCCACGCCTTCTCAATACTTTTCTCTTGCCATCATTCTGGTAGAGGTTGACTTGGTTTCATCTGTCCAAAGAATGTTTTTCCAGAACTTTTTGAGATGCTTTTTAACAAAGTCCAATCTAACCTTCCTTTTCTTAAGGCTTATGAGTGGCTTGAATCTTGCAGTGTACCCTCTTTATCTACTTTCATGCAGTCTTCTTTTTATGGCAGACTTGGATATTGATACATCTACCTCCTGGAGAGTGTTGTTCACTTGGTTGGCTGTTGTGAACGGGTTCCTCTTCACCATGGAAATGATTCTGCCATCATCCACCACTGTTGTCTTCCGTGGACGTCCAGGTCTTTTTGCATTGCTGAGTTCACCAGTGCTTTCTTTCTTTCTCAGGATGTACCAAACTGTTGATTTTGCCACTCCTAATACTGTAGCAATTTCTCGCATGTTTTTTTTCCGTCTTCTCAGCTTAATGATGGCTCCTTTCAGCTGCATGGAGAGTTCCTTTTACCGCATGTTGTCTGTTAACAGCAAAATCTTCAAAATGCAAGCACGAGTCCTCTAATCAACTCCAGGCCTTTTATCTGCTTCACTCATAATGACATAACAAGGGAATTGCCAACACCTGCCCATGCAATAGCATGGAAGTCATGGACGTTTTTCCACATTTTTATGCAATCTTTTTGTTCAACCCATGGAATAAAAGCTGAAAGTCTGCACTTCAATGGCATCTGAGTTGTTTTATTTAAAATTCACTGTGGTAATGTACAGAAACAAAATTTAAAAGAATGTGTCTCTGTCCAAATATTTATGGTCCTGACTGTATTCATAAAATCTTTTTCCTGGCCAAAGTGCTGATTGTAAGAAGTATCTGGAATATTTGTGGTCAGAGATCAGACATTAGTGCATTAGCTGCTCTTCATGAAATTTAAGAATTTAACCTTTGGCTATCTTCATCAACACTCTCCGAGAGGGTTAATGATGTTTTTCAAAACCAATATTACAATTTTTTGAACAAATAATTGAGTTTGTGAGAAAGCGATACAAGAAACCTGTTTATGTGTTTTTTTTTTTTTCTTTTTTTGGGCTGTATCTGCAAATGAAGAACACTTTATTCTGTTTGAAGCCACACAGGAAACAATTTTTAAAGAAGAAAAGGACAATTTAAGCTGAGTAAAAACTTTAAACTACTACACTCTTCATTTGTTTACCATATCCATCCATCCATCCATCCATCCATCCATCCATCCATCCATCCATCCATCCATCCATCCATCCATCCATCCATCCAGCCATCCATCCATCCATCCATCAATCCCACTACATATCCATCCATCTGTCATTCATCCATCCTTACAATATTAATTATGCTGCATTTTATTGCTTTTTGTAATTTTATGCTGTTTTTAATTTTGTTCCTAATTTGTCTAATTTTAAACTTTCTTCTGTCTATCTTTTATTGTGAAGCACTTTGGTACCCTGAAGATGTTGTGAAGTTCTATACAAATATTCATTCATTCATTCATTCATTCATCCACCTACCTAATCCCTTTGGTGGTCACGGGATGCTGGAGCCTTCCCAACTAACATTGGGTAAATGGGTTGGGCTCCTCCTGGATGGTTTGCCAGTCCATTGCAGGTTTTTCTTTTGCCGCAACAAAGTCAAGGAGAGGCTGTGACAAAACCATCTTCAAAGCATTAAACTCAACACTGGCTGATGAAAAGAGTTCACATAAATTCATAAGCTCAAGCTATAAAGACACACGAAAAATCTCTCCTCTGTGAAAAATGAATTTTAAGTCTACAAAACTTGACCTGTCTGGTCAAAATGAATTACCACTAAGGCCTCACACGGGTTTATGTTGGCCAAAATGAAGCTCTGTAAATCCCAGCGCACACTGGAAGCTAAGGATAAGCCTGTCCAAACTGGGTCCACGTAGATCCATCATTCTCTAAGCGTATACTCTCTTTAATCGTTAAAAACATACATATCACGCATTCCATGCACCTCCCCTCCTCAGTGGAGGAGCTCCATTTGATCTGTCACTCTTACATGGGGCCCTGTGAAATTTGTGAATCATTACCAGTGGGACAGGTATGAAAATTACCCCAACTGTGCCGTAAGGCTGCGCTTCGCCTCCCAAGGCTTTTTTTTAATGGGGCTCGTCCCATTTTTCTTTCACAAGCCCTTGTGCAAACACGCGCACATGTCAACCCTCTATTGTCGGCTGCAAGAGAGAAGATCAGCCACTGTCCCTGCAAACATACGTTTGATTGACTTTCTAGAGAACAAGTCGAACTCTTCCTTTTCCGACCCATTTCCTCGTGAAAGTCCTGAGAGCACACAGGACAATGAATCATGTCAGAGTTTACCCAAAGGGCCTAAACTCGCTGTCATGTCCACATGTGTGCTGAGGCATGTGCAAGCTGACATGCTGCATGCTGCTCACACATGGAAACAGTAGCCTGCTGCCTCATTAGTTGTCTGCGAGTCAGCAACCCTCCCCCACCTCAAATACTTCCATTAATGGAAAACATCCTTCATTTGAAGCAGGAAGGCAGCCTGCGCATTTTCCACCAAGTGATCTTTTGATGCAGTTACGCTGACGGTTAGCATGCAGCTTTAATTGGACTCTGCCACTGACTTAAATTTGAAAGCCTGCGTAGCGGGAGGAAACTTGAGTTGACGTTTTCAAGGAACGTTTTAGGTGGTAAGCTGTCTGCTCTGGAAATGTGGTGGAAATTACACATTTATCTCATTGCATTCAAAAGGGATTGTGGGAAATTTCATTAGCTGAACTTCCATAGATAAGAAAACAAAAGTATTTTTTTCTGAAATTTATAAAACTTAAAAGCAGCACATAAATAAGTATAAATAAGTGTTTGATCAATCTTGATTCAAATATCAAATATGGTTACATCTCAAAACATACAAACAAAACACACAAAACAAAACACACAGGGTGTCCAGGTGATGTGTAAGTGTCCCAAGGACACCAGTAGTATGCCCACACAAACTGCACTCTGATTGTTTAATTTCCTCATTCTTAAAAGTCCGGCTGTAAGCACTGGATATCAGGCTGTTTAATGAACCTGCCTGATATGAACTGATATTATTTTGTGAACTGTCTTTTTACTGATGTTTGTTGTGTGTGGTTGTGTGTTTTGCTACCGGACACCTGAATTTCTCCTTTGGGAGATTAATAAAGTTTATATCTATCTATCTGAGCATGCGCACATCATGTGAACCCGCACTAACAAACGGATCCCTTGGGAAATGTGCAGGTTTCGGGTGGGTTGAAAAAAGGCAAAAACCCATACGACATGCCAGCGTCTCACCTATTGTTTAAGTTTTCTACGATTTGTCACCGACAGCATGCCAGTAGAATATAATGTGCCTTACAGGCTTTACAGGCTTACCGAGCATTCTGCAAACTTGATATTTTGAGGGGTACACCTGCAAAATATCAAGTTTGCTCATTTTTCGCCTGCAGTTGTGACCAAGGCAAAAAATGTTTGTTTAGCATAATTGTCCAGTCAAATGTGTCGGAAGTCTGTGATAAGGACCTGAGCACTGTAGCTGCTGGTTCCCACGACTAATTCAGGTCAGGGTGTGCCCCCTTCCTTCTTGCTTTGTGACAGCACACAGACACTATCAGTTTAAGCAGGGTGGAGTGTTTTATGACAGCATAATGAATTCTGAGCATTTGATTCCTGTATCTCTTCATTCGTTCATTCATTGAGGGATATCAATCTTCTAATCAGACACACATTAACACTAAGGGACAATTTAGTCCATCTGGTGTACTACACACAGTTGCCTATGATGTTGTCTTTTTCCTACTGTCACAGGTGACATCGACAGTGTTAGTTTTGTTGCCCAAATGCAGAGCAAACTTTCTTCAACAAGAGAAACATTGATAGGAATGCACAGCTGTAAATGTAGAGCACAATTGCTGTCAAGATGGCCACCTAGCTTTTCTTCAGCATGATCAGACAATTTATGTCAAGTTGCAAAAAGGTTTTTCCAAAATGTTTTATGCTCACACCGGCTATGGCAATTCAAGCTGCCACTTTCAATGAAAAGTCAATGTAATCGCCCATAAACCTTGCATCCAGGCGATGCTTCGCAAGTCTTTAAATCCGTTCTGGGGCTTTATACATACAAACCGGGCTTCACTGAACGCACACTGAAAGTTTAGCCAGATGAACTTCCAACTGCTTGAACGTCAAACAGCTGGGACTCAGATCTAATAGTTGAACCTTTTTTAAAAACACGAAAGTGGTAAGCGGTTGAGAAGTGATTACGAAGGAGAACTTGATGACTGAGCTTTGACATTTCGCGCCAAGCTTCTTGCAACGGTATGTGGTGGATATGCACTAGTAAACTTCAGAGAATCAAAAGAGGAAGAAGCTCCTGTTCCCTGCTTGTCTGGTGGTGGTCCTGTGTAAACTAAACGGGCGAAATGTTTTCAGAAAAGCACGTGTGGCGAGTTCTTGAACATGCAACACACTCCCTTTTGGATTCCCCGACAGGTGTGTTCTTTCACCACAATAGTCTTTTGCCACAATTTACATGCTCATAAGATAGCGTAAAGTTCAGTAAGTTTGAAAGTTCAATGTTTTGTGGATATTTAAGCCTCTAATTGTTACTTGTCCTTTTTCACAATAGTATAGTCCAAAGGAGTTTGGTGAGAAGGTATTGTGTGTGTCTAAAGTAGTTGTACTCCAAATTTCATTGAAAATCTCTTTAAAAAAAGAGTTTGGAATAGATCTAAATAAAAAACGGGGGGAAATTATAATTTTTTGTGGGGGTGGGGCATATATTCTGTTATCCCAGTGACCGACCGTAGACCACTGATCAGAAGATTGCAGGTTTGATTCTTGCTTTGCTCACCCATGTGTCAAAGTGTGCTTAGAACAAACGCTCAACCCCACATTGCTCCTGGTAGTTACAGGTTGTCGGCAGTGGAGCCATCATCAGTGTGAATATGTGTGTGTACATAGGTGAATAGGACTATGACTGTGAAGTGCTTTTGGTCTTCTAAGAAGGTAGTAGTAAAGCACTATACAGGTATATGCCAATAAGTTGAATTACAAAAGCAAAAACAACCTTCTGCCATCAACAATGTAGTTATCTTCTACTAAAGGCTTTTTTTCTCTTTGGCCCTATTAAAACTATGCAGACTTGATTTCCTTTTTGTGCAGAAAAGGCTTTTCTCTATGAATCTTTAAGCCTCCCCACCGTGTACGCTCCAGAATTTGCCCTAGTGACCTTGCTGAGGCTCTTTGTGCGCATTGTCCAAAGACAATGGAAGTGTACTGAAAGCGTTATGGGACTAAAGCGACCACTGTGACCTGAAGCTGTGGCACATCCGACCACGAGCCAATCCACTGCTGGGCCGGTTGGAGGCCCAGACCTGACAGACTTCTCAGCATTGTCAGGTCCGCCAATTTCAAGGACTTTGCTCCCTTGTAATTAGACAAAACAAATAAAGTGCATGCCATTAGCAGTTTCCTTGTTATCTTAGTAAATCAGCAGCATCTGTTGTTTCTCCACTCCTCCTTTTGAAGTTCTCAGAGCTGTAAAGCGGTGGCTCGTAAGCTTGGCCTGCTTCACATTAATCCTTGGCCTGACCGAGTGCTGCCAGTCGCTACATGTATGGATTTATTTCTGGCTGATTTAAATACAACCAGAAGTATGTTTCCAGAACCTATAAACCCTTTATGGTTAAAAATACAAGTTCATTTCATTTATTTTGAAGTAAGTGCTGTTTTCCGTTGTCTTTCATCTTGCATCAAATTATAGGAATTCAACCTAAACTTTTAATACAATAAAGCAAAAATAACCTAAAAGTTAAAAAAAGAGATTTTCATTTAAGCAGAATTTTCTGTAGAGCTTATCAAATTGAAAAACAATGAACAATTAAAAAAAGAAGGTATCAGATCAAGAATGGTTATTCCGACAAATATAATGACTAAGTCAGTGTTTTTCAACCAGTGTGCCGTGGGAGATGGTCAAGTGCGCCGTGGAGAAATTGCCCTCATTAACTGATCTAAAAACATTTTCCATCTCCAGGAAATCAGCTCTTTGTTCATCCAAACAGGCCCTGATAAAACACTGAGTAGTTAGGAATATAAAAGATCTTAAAATTACTTTTTCTTTGTGTTTATTTAATTCTATTAAAGACATTTTGATAAGAATCACGGTACCGCGATTTAGCTGCAGCTATAACTGTGTAAGGAAAAGTCCCGCCCCTTTAACTGTCTCCGCCAATCATTCTTGAAGACTTAATCACATGTCATCAGTCTGACCAATCAGAAGTGGTTAAAGTCTTCACTTCCTTGTTCTTAATTCTGCTGATAAAGTCGCTCAGTTCTAACAAAAATACCAGCTAGAGCTCATCTTTAGCTGGTGGTTCATCTCTTAGAAAAAAACAGCCGCAACTTCCTGCTTTTTCTGCCACAATCATCACAAAAATCCACGTGAGATTGCGCGGGGGGGGGGCTGTCGATCAATACAGACCATGAATTTCTGCTTTTTTTTTTTTTTTGGATGCTGGTGTGCCGCGGGATTTTTGTCAGGGTTAAAGTGTGCCGTGGCTCAAAAAAGGTTGAAAAACACTGGACTAAGTAATAGCTGTTTATTTCTCAATAGAAGTCTATGGGACTTTGGCTTCTTGGAACCAGAGGGTACTTCCTGTTTGGAACGCAAGGAGGGAGGGGTCACTCTGTCCATTTCTAAAACAGTCAGTGTTACATATCGGACGAAAGTCGATATGAAAAAAACGATTTTCTCTGCTTTTCTCAGAATCAGCTAATTCATGCTGATCACGTAAACTATCAAAGAGTTACGGTATGTCAAAGAGCGTGCTGCCCGGTTTATTTGGCAACATGTCCGGTGTTTAAAGGGTTAATGGTTCCTTTTGGTGTTGTGAGAAGTAGATGATGACAAACTTTAACATTTATTTTGTTTTCCATATTTCACTGGAGTCTTGCCAAGAGCTCCTAATGTCTAAATTTCTCTAATTTTAAAACAACATCATTCAAGTCTTTGTATTTGGTGACTGTGTGGGCAGACCAGGCCATTTCTATATGTGTGGTTTGTGCCATTGTACACGTATTGAAAAAAAAAAGGACCACAGAGCGTGCCATTTAAATGACTAACTGCACATAGATGCATATACGGGAATTTCCAGATTGTGTTGAAAATTTCTACAACATCACATGAAACAGAGTTCAGGTGAGCACCACCCCATGCTATCAGCAGGGCTTTACAGCTCCAGGTGCAGCAAACACAAGTGCTCCACCTGCAGCGCGTAGGTCATTAGTCACGTCATATCAGCAGCACGGGCGCTCCCTCCTGCTGTCCACACACGAGTTGAAACATTTTCTCTTGATTAGATATGTCTCATCATCCAGTTCCTTTGCACACCCAACACGCCTACCTGCAATTAGAATGATAAAGACGGTTGACGTCTGTGCCCTGTGTTTTTACGGCATGTTAGTCTCTAACTCTCCATGCCTCCTTGTCAGAGCGGCATTCCTGTCGGACTTGACAGCTATTCCAGCCTGCATTCCCAGCTGTAGCCGCTGTGAAGCCACAACTTCTGTTGTCTCCACATTCACCGGTGTTGAGAATGCCGCCTGTGTGTGGCTCAGTGTGTACAAACTGCTGATGACTTCATCCTCACCCTCATCCCAGGCGTCTGGGCATGTTTCTGTGCGAGTAAACCCTCCAAGTGAGCGTTGCTATAATGGACGACGCTGCTGTTTCACATTATAGGGAATCTGGGCTTAATTTCCTGTTGATAGACGGAGCTGGTTTGCAGATAGAAACGCTTTTACAGGAAGGGAACGGGCACCCCATGTAGCACTAATCTGAGAAGGTGGGATATACTGTAAATGAAGTGCTGAATTTATTCTAGGTAAAACTCTGAGGCTCCCAGAGGTTTATTTCCCACAAAAATGGAACCTTAGGGGTTCGGATTAAAGATCAGGAAAAAAAATTGGAAAAAGAAGTTACTTCAGTGAAATCATGTGTTTTGATCAATTTATTTATCGTTGTATGCGAGTAATAAAAAAAAAGTCCATTATTGGAAATAATTCTTGAATATGTAAAAAAGCTAAAATTTCAGAATAGGAGGGGTAAAACGTATGTTAAAGTTTCAGATAATATCTCTTTACAAAGAACTTTATTAATATTTGATTATAGTTCTTTAAAAAAAAAGATTGTTCCCCTATCTCTTCTCAGAATATACCAGAATTAATGGTTAATAGGAGAAAAACAACATTTTACAAGTATTTTAATGGTTATTTTAAATCTTGAGCAATTTTAGAAAAATAAAATCGTGTGCATTTGTTTTTTTTACACACTTTTTTTTTGTAAAACTAGTGAAGTTGTCACTTTATTGTAAAAGTTGTCGTCTTATTGTAAAAAAAAAGAAATGAGAAGACAAAAAATTTCTTGAGATATTCAATTTGAAATGTAAAAAGATCCAAGGCATAATATAATTACTTGCTAGTGATTGAAGCTCATGCTAAAGATTCCTTATACAAGTGGTATCTGGAGCTAGATTCTGAGTGACTGGAGACAAAAGGTGAGATAAGTTCAGGTGGGAGAGGGAATTGCAACAAAGAGGACCTGTAATTGCTCACCCCAGGACAATTTTAGCCCAAGTTTCACAGTAGGTTTATAAGCAGTATTTCTGTGATATATAAGCCAAAAAACATGCTTCATATATTCTTTGGTGAATCAAACGCATCCTTTAGGTTTTATTATATGCGCTTGTGTGGCCCTCCAACAGGCTGGCAACCTATCCAGGTTGTACCCTTACTTTACCTTTGCAGCAAAAAACCCTAAAAAGAATTGAGCAGGTTTAGAAAACAGATGGATATGGACACATTTGGTGTGGATCCAAGAGGACAGCTTTGTTTATTTGTGTACTTTGTCACAATCTTGCCTATAACGGTGCAAGATGTAGTGGCCCAGTGAGATATAAGCTTGTACTGGTAGTTTAGCTTCCCACTATAAATTTTAAACCGGTCTGTTTACTTCGTGTGTGCAGCTTCAGCTCCAAGCCAGAGTTAGTGAGTGAAAGTAGGAAGTTACAATGTACCAGCTTTTCTGTCTGCACTGAGGTCCACACATTTGGAATAATTTAGACAATAATATAAGTCTGCTACAATATACCGTAATTTCCGGACTACAAGCCGCTACTTTTTTCCTGCGCTTACAGACTTGCGGCTTATTCAGTGACGCGGCTAATTTATGGATTTAATTAGCGGCCGCCATGTACGTACTTTCGAACTCAGTGAATAGTTTGAATTCTCTATCTAACACCAAGCACGAGGCATTATTATTCAACACACCTCTTAGCAGCCAAACAGCATGGACTTGACTTCAGGTCTTAGACACTTCAGTCATGGTTCAACAAAATGAAACACGCATGCCCGGCCGCATCCCAGAATCCTTTGGGGCCATTAGACCCAACGTGCACGTGATCGCCGCTACAATATGATGAAGCTTTCAAGTTAAAAGCAATCGTTAAAAGCAGCGTAAAAAAGTCCACCGTCACCAACGGGTTTGGAAAAGCCGGTTTGCTGCGTGACGGAGAGAACAGCGCATGGAGTGAATTTACACTCCATTTACGGTTTCTAAGGAAACCGTAAAAGCGGAATTTTGCTTTGAAAAACTCACAGCCTCCGTGTGAGCTGGAGACATCTTCTCCTGCTGATTGAGCTGCGGGGCCGATGGCAGTCTGAAGGCTCCCACACGTAACAACGCACCCGCCCCTCATACACAAAACGTACAGTATTAAGTCCGATTGCTCTGCACAGAAACGATTTGCTCCATCCACCAGCGCAACGGGGACGAAGTGCTCCTCCTTGAAGCTGCCCTGGCCAGAGGTGTCGGAGTAGATAGGAAGGGGAGACAAGGAGCGCGCGGGGCGGGAGCGGAGCGCAGAGGCGTCCGCGGAGTGCAGAGGCTTCTGAATTCTGACGCACGCGCCGCACTGAGGCGCGCGTATCGCGCTGAGGCGCGCGCTTTTCAGTCGCCGCTGCTTTATTTTACCGTTGTGTTTTCTAACCAGTCCTGTTACTCCCATAACGCTGCTGCGACACAAGCGGAAGGAGAGCTTTTCCCGTTCACCCCTCCATGCACTGCTGCTACTTGCTAATTCTTAAACACGTACAACAGAATGGCGAGCCGGGCGTTGGCCCCGCCTTTAGCCCCTAAGACTCATGGGAAATGTGGAATCGCGGATGTAAATTTCCTCATTATAACTGAGGGATGTAATGTTGATTATATGGTTACTGTTTGTAATTTTATGTATGATACCTAGATTGTCAATAAGTAAAAAAAAAATGAAATAAAAACACCATAACTGAGGGACTTGTGAACAGAATATAGGTCCATGCTGTTTGACAGATGTCGATACACTCAAATACGTGACCCAGAGGCTAAACTGGCACCACCCACAATGTGCTAATGAATTGCACTCACTCTGGGATGCTGGCCGTGATCTGTCAGGATGACAATATCGGCTAACACATGCGCGGCTTGTACTCTCTGACGCGGCTTGTGTATGTATAAAAGCAGTCAAACACGTGAATATGGGTGGGTGCGGCTTGTAATCGGGTGCGCTTTGTAGTCCGGAATTTACGGTACATATTTAAAAGGAAACTGTGTATAATGTTGCTGCGGCTGAAAGCACTTATTGCTGTCAATTTTTTTTCCCTGTTTGTGACGCATATATGAATATGCATCTGAGTTTATGTTGTTTGAGTTTAATGACTTATGTACTAACACTCTCCACTAATTTTCCCATCAAATTGTTATATTATCATTTTTATTATTATACTTTTGATTTTTATTCTTTTATGCTAGGCTAAAATGTTGGCCCCCTGATAATAAGCATCTGCTTTGGGGGTGTCCATTTTTTCCACGTTTGTATTGTGAGGTGATTTGTTGCTGTGACACATTGTACAAAAATAAAAACTAAACTAAAACTAAAAAGTATTTACTGCAAAAGTTAACAATTCAGCTCAAATCAGTTTAGAATATCTTTAATTTTAAATGTTTCCCAAAGTACTAGCATCAGTTATGTTTGGACATTTTAATTTGATTTGATTTGAACCGATTCAATATAATATGATTTGATATATATAATATAAGGCAACAATGCTGTGCAATTATGCTGAAATATTTTAAATTTTATTCAATCCTCTTTCCATTGATTAATGTTTTTGGTTTAGAAGTAATGGTTTTTCCTGTCCAAACTCAGATTCTGCAACTACCGGTAATCTAATATGTGTATTTCATCTGTATACCAAGCAGCAGAAATGCATGCATCTGCAGATCATTTATATAAATGATGGAAGACTTCCTGTCAAAGAGTAGATTAGTAGATACAAACAGTAGAAGTAAATATCCTACTCTCCACCCTTACAGCCAAACCCCCACCTCACGCTCCACTGAACCCCCTGGGTGAACCCATGGGGAGCCCAACCCTCATTTTTCCCCTCTTAATAAGGGGCAGCATTTTATATGGTCCTACCAGAAGGTTTCAGTTAGTGCTGTTAGCTATAGCCACAGTTTTAGCCTCTGCTGCCACAACCGCCTCCACTTGAGACTCATTGTGACGCCATGGAGGCCGCACCCTCCCTGGAGCCCGCGTCTAGACACCAGGGTTTCATCTCCCCTTTCTGCTGAAGTCGAGATGGAACGCCATTTGTTTACCGTTGGGTGCTACTGCAGTGACACCTGATTTGAGGAAGACAAATGGTTTTGTCTGGTGGGACACACAAAAACACACAAGGATAGGAAGTGAGGTGGAAACAGAAGTCTGAGGGAAAGTTCAAATACCATGGGGGAAATGAATGTGTAATGTGCTACATGTGTGCAGTGGTCCAGGGCTAATATGAAAGCATACGCACACAAACACGCAGACTGAGGGGCTTCCAGAGAGCCTCTGTTTTCTTTCTAGTGTTCCAGCAGCCATTAATCTCCTTCTGCCTCAGATAATTACTGCAGTTCTCGTTTAGGGGCTTTTTACAGCGGTACAAAAGACTTGATATGATGAGTTAGATGATTGTGTTCAGTCATATGGAAATTTCCCATCATAGTGTTATTACTTAAGTTTTATTCATGACAGATAAAAATATCACTAAAGCACAAAAGAGAAATTTTGTTAAAAACCAAAACAATGTTTATTCATAATACATTATTAGTTTTTCTTTTGCTTCATCTCTTATGCCTCGTACACACCGGATATGTGATGCGCAGTCAAGAAATGCACTGGACTGTCGCAACCTGATACTAGCGCATGTACTCACAGTTGGAAGAGGCTTTTTGCGAAATGTCAAAGCAGTGCAAATCTCGTGAATCTTGCTCCAGGTTTTTTCTTTGTCAGCTCTACAGTATTCCCATGCACGAAAGACTTGGTGTCGTAGAATTCCAGCTGGGCGCAAACCGCAATATTATTTCTCCTCCATGATCGATATTCAAATGGTTGGCACTTCCATGAATGAAAAAGGACACCATACATTCATCGTTACCAATCAAAGTCCCTCATTGGTCGAAGTTCAACTGGTTTAAAACTTTGAAAAGTAAAAAAATGTATTCATGGATTATGGTGGCTTTACTGTATGCTGAAATAATATTAAAAGGGGGTGTGGAGATGCTTAGTTAAAGCTTACCCTCTTTGGGGACTGTGCATTAGGATGCTACATCAGCCCCAACTACAACAAGAGAAAAACATAAATGCTAAATACCCCATATGTAAGGCTTTAAAAATGGCAATATTACCTACGACAGGTGAGTAACACACACTCTTTTAAGTACTGTTTACGCAATTAACACAATTCAAATGGATTCATGGAGAAAAGCTGATTTACAGTGATAATGTAAGCACTTTACTTATGTAAAATGTTGCATATTGGTGCAAGGCTGCTATTCTGTTTCCAAATCCCAAAAAAGTCTAAAGGAGGCACTAAGTTACTGTTTACAATAAAAAAGACAGAAAGAGACTCATGAAACGTTTAAAAACATCTGCATTTATCACAAACCACATCTGTTAAAGATGTCTTAAAAGCAACTAAGGAGACCAAGGTATGCGACTTGCAACTTTCAGTCATGGGGGCAGAAAAAAAGAATGAGGAGGGTTGAATGATTAGGTTAGGCTGGTATGAACCCTAGTAACAACCATAGTGAGAAAGTCACTAGAATACCAACTACACGCACTGTTAGAAATATTAAGAAGGCCAAAGTAGATGCTCCGTTCTGAAGCATCCACTTATTGAGGACTAGATCCATGTCCATCCATTCACCTTCTTCCTCTTAACTGGTATGCGGGGGCAGCAGTCTAAGCAAAGATGCCCAGGCTTCCCTCACTCCGGCCACCTCCCCCAGCTCCACTGGGGGGACCCAGAGGTGTTCCCAGGCCAGCCGAGGGACGTAGTCTCTCCAGCATGTCCTGGGTCTGCCCTGGTGCCTCTGCCCAGTGGGACATGCCCAGAACGCCTCCTCAGGGAGGCGTCCAGGAGGCATCCGGACTAGATGAGCGAGCCACCTCAACTGGCTCCTCTCGATGTATAGGAGAAGCGATTCTACTCCGAGCTCTCCGCGGGTGACCGGGCTTCTCACCCTATCTCTAATGGAGCGCCCAGCCACCCTACAGGGGAAGTTCATTTCAGCTGCTTCTATCTGGGATCTCGTTCTTTCGGTCATGATCCAGAGCTCATAGGTGAGTACTGGAACAAAGATCGACCGGTAAATTGAAAGCTTTGCTTTCTGGCTCAGCTCTCTCTTCACCACAACAGACCGGGACAGTGACCACATAACTACGGACGCTGCTTCGATCCGCCTATCAATCTCATGCTCTGGTCTTCCCTCACTCGTGACCAATACCCCAAGGTATTTAAACTCCTCCACAAGGACACTCTACCCACCCAGAGATGGCAAACTACCTTCCTCCGTTCAAGAACCATGGCCTCAAATTTAGCGGTGCTGACCCTCATCCCAGCCGCCCCAATGCAAGCTGGAGGTCCTGGCTCGATGAAGCCAACAGGACAACATCATCTGCAAAGAGCAGAGAAGAAATTCTGTGGTCCCCAAACCAGACCCCCTCTGACCCCTGGCTGCACCTAGAAATTCTGTCCATAAAAACGATGAACAGAACAGGTGATAAAGGGCAGTCCTGTTGGAGTCCAACATGCTCCGGGCACTGGTCTGTTTATCTGCTGGCTATGTTAACAAAGCTGGCTCCGGTCATACAGACACCGGACAGCCCTCAGTAAGGCCCCCTGGACCCCATACTCCCAGAGCAGCCTCCACAAGACACCACGGGGGACGCGGTGTCATGGGCTGGACAGCAAACTACTGCGAACCCTCCAGCACCCTAAAGAGGGTGTAGAGCTGGTCCACTGTTCCACGACCAGGATGGAAACAGCACTGTTGTCCCTGGATGAGAGGTTCGACTATTGAGATAGATCCACGTACGTCTTTGTTTTCCTTGTCTGAGCTGGAATCTGGGTCAAAACTGCACGGCTAGACAGCTCTGATATTGGTCACCGTTTTTGTTGCACCGCTAATGTTAGGTTGGTGGCGTGAAAAAGTTATAAACTAGTAGGAGAGAGGGTGAACAGACAGCTCTCAGTTAAGGATGATAGGAAGAGGGGTAGGGTTGCTTTGTGCCAGCGTTCACACCGAAAACTCAGAGACGCATTTTTTATTAAACTTCTGCTGCTCTGCAGAATCTATATCTTAGAAAATGGCACAGTTTTATTGATTTAGGCTTATGAAGGCATAAGCATAATTAAAAGACCACTAACGTTTATAAAAGAGATAAAATAGTGATTTCAGTGAGATTTAAGGGGTTAAGCTTTTAGGGATGTCAGGTACAATTGCAGAGAGATAAGTTAAGCTTTACTGTATAGCGCATAACTCTACGTAGCTCTCAATGTCACATTTTCTTCTAAAAATAACGAAAATGTTTGATTACAGTGTTTTTCTCATTAAATACTTGGAATTTTGCAACATTTCCATAGTGTTGTATGCAGACAGCAAAGTAATCAACTAAATAACAGTGTTTACACCAAAGAAGAGAATTTTAAGATGACAAGTATTATTTAGGGTCAAAGCAAAAAGATAGTCAACACATTTTAAAGAAAAGAACACCCTGAATAGATCCTGGACAGATCATGACACCATTTAAAAAAAAAGCAGAAATGGCTTTTGAAAAGAGAGATTAGTTGATACACATGAAGGTCTTTATTGTGCTATCTTATGGGGTCCAGATGACCCCACCCTTACACTGACGTGTTATCCCTACCATGACAAAGGTGGATAAAGGAGAAGAGGATTTCATGTAATCCAAGAAAAAAGCTTCAGCGCACTGTCTTGTGGGGTCCAGATGACCCCAGTCCCAATGTTAAAGTGCCTTGGGTAGCACAAGGAATACGAAAGATTGTTTTTGTAATACTTGACTGCACAAAAAAGTCACTGTGAATCAAGATTTTGGTTTTCTTTTGTTTCCAAACTGTTTCCATCAAGGCCACCTTAAAAAAAGAGACTAGAAAATGCATTTATCTCCCTTTAATAAGCCACAAAGCGATTGTGTGACAGCTTGTAAGTGTCTGTTTGCATCTGTACATGACAGACTATGTGCGAAGCCCCTGGCTCCTTCCCCCCACAACGTCAGCCCACAGTCTCCACCGCAGTTTGCCTAAAGTCTGCCAGACCCCGACTACTACTACTACCATTCACCCCCTCCCCCAGCCCCTCAGAAGTGCCTTATTTGCTTTATCCATCAGCCTCCTCCCCTTTCCTCCACTTCCTCTTGCATTCCTGTATTTCAATGCCATAAACAACTGTTAACTTAATGGCCACAAAATTCATTAAAGGAGGAACATCTGGGAGGCTGCCGTGGCCAATCGGAGGACGCCGGCGGCATCTGGGCGGGAGAACTGGGGCTGTGGTTGGCTGCTTGGAGTTATTGCACCTTGTTGACTACCTCCTACTAACAGGCACACTATTTACAGTCTGTCTACTGAGAGGAAGAAGCTGTGGGACGTAGCTGAAGAGAACAACTGAGAAGGCAGGGTGGGGGGGCCCGGCAAGTACACAGAGACACATGGAAACGGTTAGTGTCTCGTTGGGTACGGGGAGAAGCCTGTTGCCTCTGTCTCTCTGTTCTTTTTCTTCTTCATTTTCAATCTTTTACATCCCAAAATAGGAACCAGATTTCCTCTGCGGTGGCTGAGTTTGAACTCCCTACTGTTTCAGCTTGTAAAGGGGAAGTTAGGGTGTAAAAAAAAACAAAAAAAGGATGTGTTTCGAGTGGCGGCATAAACTGCATAATTGCAGAAGTGAACATTTTGTGTTGATTTCAGGTTTGCACCAAATTCAGCTTTTTCAAAGCAGCAGTTTAAGTTTGGGCGGAAAAAAAAGGCGTATTAATTTAGGGAAGTGAACCCTCCGATGATGGAAAGTCTCTTGCGGCAGCAAGCAAACGGTTCTTTAACCCCTCGGCCACCCTTGAGTTTTGTGAGAACAGAGTCAAACGGGGGGGGGGGTTGGGGGCATAAAGCAAATGAATGGAAAAGCTCAGGCGGCGCTGGGACCGGCGTTCCCGTCCCGCATGCCTGTGGTCACTGCTGTTTTCCCTCAATCCCGATTGAGAGCGACTCATGTCAGGCACAGGCCATCGTCTGCGAGAGGAGCGGCACCTCCAAGATGAAAGCGTTTTTCATGATCCATTAGAAAGACACCGCAAACACTGTGGTCATACCTGAATATGGGCTGCAGGACGGACTGTCGACCCTGACACTGAGGGCTTAAAACCGAAGGAGCCTTGTGGGGTAAAAACTCCTCTAAGGTGTTTCTCAGATATGTGGACGTGGACATGGTGTCAGTTTTAGCAACAGTTTCCGTTTATGACGTGACAAAGTTATTGCTGCAGGTGTGGACAGTGAGGTGGGACACGTGTAGGAAGCACGGTGGGGTCCGACCTCGAGAGGGGGGGGTGCTCCCATGAATGCGTGTTTGTGTGTGGAGTCAGGAGGACGATAAAGCCGTCAGCCAAGGCCGCTCGTTCCCACGCTGCTGACTCCAAGGGTTTCCTGACATGGTTGAAATAGGGGCGGGGCTACAGTGAAAGGAGGCTGGAAAATGGCGGCCGCTTTGAGAAACATAAACAGATCATAAAAAAGCTCTTCGGTCCAACTGTGGGAGCTAAAAAACTTGGTTAATAGACTTGGGTCGGTGCAAGACTATCTCCGGCGGAGAGGGGAGTGATCTTCAAAGATTCAAAGGGATGAGCTTAGATGTGACAGCTTTGCAATCACAAAAACAACATTCACTCATACTTGAGTCAACTGAACTTAAACAAACTCATTGGGTCACAGCAAAGCGAGCCCTTCCAGGATAAATGACATCAGCCCTGGACTCGCAGTTCTCCAACTTACATATCAAGTCAGAAATGCTGGCTGTTTCCAGCGAGTTCCTTCTTTCTTCTTTGTGACTCCACCCGGCCCTGGAGAGACGCTGGCATCGGCCCACCAGCCGACTTTGGTCTTGCCTTGCGCAAATATTAAGAAGGTCTGTCTTCTTAATAAACCCAAATTTGCAGAAAGGTCCGCAGTGTGCCTCCTGGAAGTGAATGCTGTGTACGTTGGAGGCCTCTCATATTGTTGCTGGCACAGCGACGTGTAAAAGTAATGAAGGCCGGCCGCAAAATCATAAAATACTACTGACTTGTTCGGGGTGCCACTGTTTTGTGACATTGTGTGCACAATATTGGATATTGGCGGATATTAGCAAAGTGTCTGTACTTTGGGGAATTACCAACATAATTCTATAAAGGCTGATGAAAGAATTCATTCTGACCAGAAGACATTTGAAAAAAGAAATATAGTTTGTTTTTCTTTCAGAGAAGGAGGTTACTTTTGACCAATTTAATAGCAGTTTTACGGTGGCCCTGAAGTCCAAATCACACCAACCTATCAACTTTAGAACATTGTGAAAATCACAATGACAGTTAAAGAAATCAAAACAAAATTCGAAAAAATGAAACAAAATAATAATTAGGCATTTGAGAAAACAAAAGTAATTGTCCAAAAATCTTGAAAAGGTATATACTATAGGACATCACTGATTGGATGAGGATGTTTGATTTTTGATGTTTGAGTTTCTTAAATGCACCTTCAGTGTCTGCATACTAATGAAAGTTTTATGAATAGCACAGAGGATATGCATTATCACTTCATGCCCAATAACTTTTGGTTGAAATGATGGACAAACATCAGAATCCAATCAGTGACGTCCCACAGCAGGCACGAGCACTTATAGGGCCCTAGGGCTGCTTCAGCACCTGCCCTTTTTGCCTCGAAAAAAAAAAGCCTTCTTTTTTTGTATTTCAATAATGCCTTTCTGTTAGAGATACAAGACAAAAATGTGGCCACCAAACTCTATCAAACCCAATTTCTTGTGACACGGGGTTCTGAGCTGCTGTTTTGTCTATGCGGCTCCACTCTGACTCAGCGAGAGACAGCGCAGGACAGCGAGAGAAGCTGCTGCCCCAGCTCTCTGAAGAGACATGACATTGAAGAAACTTGAATCTCTGAGTTCTGGTCTAACTAGTCACCGTCCACTGATTTAACAATCTTAAATATGGTTCATTTTTCAGGAAAACGCTATTTGTTAGTCAAGGAGTCACTTTTTACTTCAGCCAGACATCTAAACATGGCACATCAGTGGCTCAGTGGCAAACCCAGGTCGAGTCATTGACATAGGTCATAGGTAGACTTTAAAAATGGAACCCCCCTGCTTGACACACAGCATTAAGGGGTTGGATTGGGGGGTTAAATCCACCGAATGATTCCCGAGTGCGGCTGTGTCTGCAGTTCACCGCTCCCCCAAGGATGGGTCAAATGCGGAGAACATTTGTCACACACCTAGGTGTGTCTGATGTAATTTAACATCAATTCAAACCTGAACAGATCGTTCAGGGACAGGAAGTTGGGAACTAAATTTAAAAAAAAAAAACTAATAATAAACGAACAGTATTAATGGTGAGTTCATAGCTTCCTCACTACAGGTCGGACAGTAAATGTATCTGTTAAACATAATAATTACTGATTAGAAATTCCTTCTTTAAATACTGTATCATTCAGTTTCACAATCTTCTGTAATAAAATCTTTCCAATCACAACACCCACCTGTGTTTGGAGAATAAGAGGATAAGATAAGATGCAGAATTTAGCTGTGAATCTCAACATAGAACCAAAGATACATCTGTCAGGAACTGAAGGCTTTGGGCATTAAAGCCCTTTAATTAAGGGCATTAAAGGGCCTATACCATGCTTTTCTTTAGCCCAAATGTTATCCATATACAGTATAAAATGATGAAATAATTACCTTTGGCACAAAAGAACACATTTTTAAATAATTAGTTATTTTTTCAGCTCATTTTCATTTTCTGAAATAAGATGAGTCCATCTCTCTCCTTTCTCTCCTTGTGGGTACCGCCCATTTCATGTCATGTTCGCGCATGAAAAACAAACAACACCTAAACTTTTGCAAAGATGGATGTGCATGTTGTACATATAAAAGGAAAGCATTTTGCCAATCACCGCAGGGAAAGTGTGTGTGTGTGTGTGTGTGTGTGTTAGCCTGGGGTCTTTGATGACAGTGCAGACTCTTCCTGGAAGATCTTCCTGGATCAAAATAACACTTTTTTTTAAAGTGCAGAATGAACATTATAATACACCTAAAAACTCAAAATGTTATGTGTGATATCGGCCCTTTAAATTAATATTGCAAACAAAACAGAATCAGAATAGTTGCTATGAAATAAAAGACAGAATTAGTATTTAAGACTCATTTGGTGCATTAAAACAAAAAACTAATAATTCAAATATTTATATACTCTTCAGACACGTTACTTTGTTACCACAACTCAAATTTTCATCACATTTGCACACCTTTCCAAGTTCTGGCCTGATTTACTCTGTTCAGGTTTTAATGGGTATGTCAGAGATGCTCTGTGCAGCATGTACGGTCAATAGTGTGAGCTTTTTTTTTTTTTTTCAAGTACGGTATATTTATTTAATTTATCTCCAGATTTCTAAGCTCAGAGTTACTGCAGGGCTGCTTTAACCACAAAACACAATGTGACTCTGTTTCACTGCCGTTCTTTCATCCTTCCTTTTTTTTGCTGTCCATACGATCTTCCGCGGCTGTTAAGAGATTTGTGTATTAGCTTGAGACGCGGCTCTCATGTAAACAGAGTGGGCGGGCTGCCCTGTAAGCATTCGTTTAGGGCCCCTGGCCCGCCATGTTCTGCCATCTCCCCTCAGTAGCGGGGGTCACAGGAGCCATAAAACATGATGAAGTGATGGAGCTGCAGCTGTAAAGCTCCTTCCAGCCGCTCAGGAATGAAAAATGATCATGAAGTCGGCCGTCACATGGGAACAACGCTGCGCTACCCTGTAATGTTTAAACCTTCAGTTTGGAAACGAGCAGGCTGACGGACACGGAGTCTGAAAATGGCCAGAGCAGAAGTTGCAGCAGAGCTGTTTGTCACATCATGAACTTGATGATTTAGGTGATTATACATCAGAACACCATCGTGTCTTTGAAAACATGACGTGAAATAACTTAAACTTTTTTGGCTTTAAAATACAGATAACATAAATAATATTCATGTAAAACCAACAACCAACCAAAAGAAAAGACAAAATATATACATAATTTTTACATTTTATTAGAAACATTTAGGTAGAATTTGTGTTTTGAGTGGTTTTGACATGTTCTTTTATTGTTCTGATCATGGAAAACTTTTTTAAATATAATTAAGCTCTAAATTGCATTTATGAATATTTGTTTATTCAAATCGCATCAACAGAGAGCTCTTAGCAGTGGGGAGGGGTAGTGGGTAGGGTTACTCAGCGCCAACAATACGCCCACAATTTAGAGGTGAATTTCTAATGAACTACTTTTTAAAAGTATTTATTTTTTTGGGGGGGGGGGCACAAAAATGGCATAATCATAATCAAAATATCAAAGGGAACACTTTTACAAGATAGTCGGAATGGGACTTTAAAGTCGAGCATTTGATGCTCCTTCTTTTAGGATTTGAACAGCTTCTGAGTTTTTCTCTTTGCCAGGAGTGATTATGAATAATTGGTGGAACAATAAGGTGCTGACAGCTGTGGGGACGTTTGCAGCGTCTGGGTTCGAACCGCCAGATCCGGGCTATGTCCTCCCGTCATTCCACACAGCTGTCAGGATCGACTGGATACAATTAGGCCACACAAAACCCCCTTTTTCTAGAAACTTGGCACAACATCACATTGAAAAGAGTTTATTTTTAGACATTCTTTGCACAGGTTCAGCCTAATATCCAACTGTGTTGACAAATGGTTTTTAATCAAAGGTAACTAAGACAGATATAAAAGTGGCTGATTGGTGTAAAAGTACTCCATCTAAATAAACCAGTGGAAACTGTAATAAATGAGAGAAAGGGTGGAAGCCTGACTGTGTTGACAATGGTCAGAAAGAGGAAGTGTCTAAAGTACATGACTTACCGCTTTCATTTTGTGCCACAGCAGAGGTATCCGGGGAAAAAAATCCTAAAGCCATCGTTGAGTTCACTTGTCGGTTTTGGCACCAGGGTACTTTCCTTTCCTCTCCAACTGTAACTCCAGAGAGACATTTAGCGGTTAATATATTAAACAAAGTAAATTGATCTTTGTTGGGAATTTCCTGTCAAATTTGCAGAGTGTAACATTTGCTCAATTATGCGTGAACTGGTATTTGGGTTGTGGGAACTGATATACCGGTAGTCAAGACCTTATGGTGATTTGGCGACACTGTTGACTGCATATGAGAACTGGACTGTGCGACCCCTGGAAGGGCTAGCCTCCCTAACGTTTCGAACGTTAGGGGAGGCCAGCCCTTCCAGGATTGCCAAACCCCATAGACTTCTATATAGAAATAAACAGCTGTTACTCAGTCCATCTATTTGTCAGAATATGGATTATTGCTCTGCTGCCTTTTTTAATCCCATGTTTATTCGTTATTTTTTTTCTGTAGTGCAAGTTATTCAAGTTATAAACTGACCAATTAGATGCCTCACTTTCCATTTGTAAGGGTTTAGCTTTCTGACAAGCTCACCCCTGATTGGCGAGAGTGTTAGCCATAGAAACTTTAACTAAATCTGATCACTGATTACAGACAGTGGTAAATTCCATATACTTGTATAGCACTTTTCTACCTTCCTCGAAGATCCAAAGCACTTTACAGTACCATTCATACACATATTGACACACTGATGCGGCCGAACACTGACGGCAACCTTCCATTAGAGGCAAGGTGGGGTTCAGTGCCTTGAACCCCAAGGACACTTCGACAAATGGGCGGTCAACGTGGGAATCGGACTTGCAATCTTCAGTTTAGAGGTCAACCTACCACGGTGAGGCCATGGTACAAAGGTAAAGGGTAGCCTTTTGACAAGCCCACCCCTAATTGGCAAGACTTTGACCTATTAGAGATTACGTCTGGTTCCAACATGGCGATGTCGGTATTACAAAAAAATGGCAACTGAATTGACTTAATTTGGTTGGAGTCTGAAGGAAAACATTTTCTACGGATAACATCACACTCATTCACTACAGATCTCATATACAGTTAGCCAACATGTAAAGCCACTTTTCTCCGTGTCAGAATCTATTGGAATTAAGTCAATTGGATGTGTGGCAACACGAGCGGTTCAGGCACACTAATTGAAATTTGAGGACTCAACCAGGTGGAGACGTGGTTCCAACTTAAAAAATATTATAAATAATTAAAAACAGGATTAAAACCCACCTGTAAATAGAGCTGGTACACAACAAAAAATACCCCATTCCCAGGCAGGTGTACATGGTGCAAATCAAGCAAGCCAAAAAAACAAACAAGTGAATTCCCACTTGTGTACCAAAGTCACTTTTACAGGTGGCCAGGAAGGGGTAGGTGGTCTCGAGTCTGCACTGACAGAGGAGCAGGAACCCAGAACAGGAGGCAGTCTTAGCAGGAACTGAGGGAGAGCCAGCTCAGTCCTCTTTTATAGCTGGCCGGTGCTCATCAGCAGCACCAGGATGAGTGACTACACCTGTGCCACAATTAGCTCATCCTGCCACAAATGAATAACAGAGGAGTTATGGTATGCCAAAGAGCGTGTGTCATGTAGGTATCGCCAGCCACATCTCCAGTGTTAAAGGGTTAAGTTATGAAGAAGTCCCTTTCAAAGGTTGTGGAGTTTAGATGTCTTACTCTGTCATACTCTTTAACATTAGAAGGGAGTAGTTTTGAAAATCTTGTGAAAATGCCACCAAGATTTGGAGAAGGCTCTATGACAGACTCTACTCCTTTTATTCTTTACGAAGAGCTAATGCTACGGTCACAAATACAACTGACACAATGGAATAGGGGAGGCATCGGCAGAATCTTCAAGATAATCGTTGGATGAATGTAGACGGTGACCATCAGGTGGCAGTCATTTAGGTGGAGATGACACCATTAACCCTTGTGCTATCTTAGATGACCCTACCCTTGCATTTACGTGTTTTCCCTACCATGACAAAGGTGGATAAAGTTGGAAAGATTTCATGTAATCCATGGACAACAGTGAAGATCACAAATCATTGAAGAAAAAAGGTCCAGCGCACTGTCTAGTGGGTCTAGATGACCCAACTACCAATGTTAAAGTGCCTAGGATAGCACAAGGGTTGCGAAAACGGGCGACAGCTGGGCAGGGGCAACTGGATTGCCGGCCGGCAGCAGCTCTGACTGGACGATGCGTAAATGTCGCCAGACATGGCCATACATATCCAGTGCCCCCAAGCGCCCAATAGCCCAAGGGTAAAAAAAAAACCAGGCCATTTTGTACCACTCTGTGCTGTAACCACAGCCTTGCCCAACAATTTCTTCTCCTCGCCCTTCTTGTGCATGTTACTCTTCTTCTATGAGTAGTGCAGCAAGCACAGTGTTTTGTTTTCTTCATATTCTTCTCAGCATCAACCACATTTCGTCAATACACAGGTCTCTGAGTTGCTTTGGGGCTATACAACCCCATTGTGAGTTTTGTGCAGCATTAAAGCCGTCTCCCCATTTGGGTCCATGGTCCCTGGGACCGCCAGATTGTCGACCCATCTCAACAGCCCTCGTCGAGTGTCCGCGTCTGACGGAGGTGACCTCGAAGAGGAGGGACTCAACATTCTTGTTTAAAATCATGCCTTTTTATCTGGAATGTAAACAAGAAGCAGATAAAGGATGAAAATGTGTTATAAAAGGAAGTAAAAACAACATTTTTCTTGACAATCTACACACAAGGATTCCAAGAGGATTAACAAACGGAGAGGACCCATAAAAATACCATGATTGGTAAATTGCTTATGGGAAAACTTTGAGACTTTTCATTAACTTGTAATCTCATTAGTCAATGGTTATTTTACAGTCTGCTTGACCTCCAGCGGTTTCAGTATTCCCATGCCTTGAAAAAGGAAAAAGGTTGAGTGTATGCTCTCAACATAATAAAAACAATAAACATCAATAAAAACTCACTCGGGGGCTCCTATCTACCATCGGAGTTGGCCTGCGGCTCGCGTCCCTTCAGTCCCGGACTCTGAGCCGAAAGGTCACGCTGTGTCGCCAGAGAAATGTCAGCAGGCCGCTTCTGTCCTGTCCTTCCTGTCTGCCTGTCTCCCAGAACAATAAGCCACAGTGCTGCTGCTGAGGTACATTCAAACTTCAAACATCCCGATCAGCACACTTAGACAATGCGCCTGTTTATGTAATGCGGGGGAATCTGAAATTGCCGTGACTCTGCAAATAAGGCAAATAAAATGCACTGTAACCAAGATCTTCTATTAGCATACTTTGTTTGTGGAAGTCAGCAGAAAAGAGACAGAAAAAGCTCTCTTAGTGCTTTTTGCCTCGGTTTTTGCTGTTTGAGGATGAAGGAGAATGAATGGAGAGTTATCAGAGAGTGCTGACGGGGAACTCGACTAATATCAAGCACATCCAGGCCGTCTGTGGGAAAGAGACGGTGCTCAGTGTGGGAAACGGCTTTCTTTTGATACGGAGCTGAAGATCAGCAGTCTGCTATTACCTCAGATGGAAAACTTCAGCCTGCTTTAAGAGGACAGAAAGAGGGTTTTTGTCTGTGGCTCTGACCTTTTGTCTTCCTCGTGTGCTCCGTTAGTAAAAACTGCCCTTGAGGATGCTTGATAAATTGTACAGATAAGTGATCTGGCTCCACTCCTCAGCCACAAAGTCTCCTTTATGAGATTAAAAACAGAATCAATAAATACAAACAAGAAAGTCATGCAACTCCTCGCTGTGGGGACGCCGATCTGCAGGATTGGAGCTAAAATGGGTCCAAGCAAGCCCTGCTGAGGCTGGAAAACACACCTCGCCTCCTCTTTTCCCCGCTTTCAGCGTCGTCCAGCTTTTGTCTGATAGGCGCCATTGGCTCGGCCACAGAGTTCAGCGTGCCCAAAGACTCACCTCTGCACTCTAGATAGGATGGATTGATCACTGGAGGAGTATCAGAGATCTGAAGAGTCCTTGTCGCCCAAAAGCAGACAAGAAAAAAGAAAACAATTCAATCTTTCAAAGTTTTTCTGGAAGAGAGCTGTCAGGCTTGTCACTTAGGAGTCACATCGGAAAGTTTTGACACTTCCTGCAAACTATCAGAGAAAATCAGCGTCCTTTAAAAACACCTGCTGGAAGCTTTTTTTTTTTTTTTTCATCGCTGGAGCTGAAAAGAGAATAGAGAGAAATGGGGGGCAGAAAGTGAATTCTCAGGCCACTTTCACCCCCATCCACCCCCACCTCCATGCAGGCTCATTAACTCAATTCATAATCAACCCGTTTGGGCCCCCTCCTCTCCCAGCAGAGAGGTGAACCGGCGGGATGGGGGGTGGGGGTGGGGGGTGGAGTAGCTGAGCTCATTAGGCCAAGGATCACTGCTCGCTGAAAATACCCGCCACTGTGGAGCGAAAATGGTTCTCTTTCACGGAACGGTTCAACAGTTTTCTCCTAATTTATTTATTTATTTATTTCTGCCTCCTCTTTTCTTTTTTGCCCCCTCTCGGGTAGCTCAAGCCACCAGATGGAGATAATGTGGAGGGGGAGCCCTCGTCTGACCAATTTTCCAAAACAATCAGCAGATTTTTTCAGGGATCCGGTGACACAACAACCTCCTAGTGTAGATTTGGGTTGTAATTGGCAAGCAGCTACGGACAGTCACGCCAGCTGCCACTGAAATCACACACACCCTTCCTCTCAACAACTTTCCACAGAAAGGATGCTGGATCAATGCTGCCGGGCCTCATGGGGCCAATCTTTTCCTGTCTGACATAAGCAGTGGTTGAAACATCTAATGAGGGCAGAGGGAAGGTGTCCGCGGAGCTGCAGCAGCAGGACCCCTCGCGCGCCTGCAGACCAAGACACGAGAGCTAACATTTTCTGACACTTGCTTCGTGTCTGCTTGCAAACGTGTAGTTTGACCTCCCCAAAAGCTGAAGGTTGCTTTTTGTAAGCTTTATGGACTCCTTACAACTCATAAAACGTCATTTGAGCATTACTGCAACAGAAACTATTTATTTCTCATTCCAAAAGACTCACATTTCAGACATTTGAGTTTGGTGGAATTAGATTTGGGGCTTTTTTTTAAATACCCACTCCAATGAAAATGGTAGCATCTTTCTCATATTGGAGGACATCTATAAAATTAAAATTTCATTTCTGAGTATTTCCTCTTTTAACCCTTGTGCTATCCTAGGCACTTCAACATTGGGAGTTGGGTCATCTAGACCCACTAGACAGTGTGTTGACAGTTGTGTTTTCTTCAATGATTTGTGATCTTCACTGGTGTCCATGGATTACATGAAATCTTTCCACCTTTATCCACCTTTGTCATGGTAGGAATAACACGTCAATGCAAGGGTGGGGTCCTCTAAGATAGCACAAGGGTTAAATCATTGTGAATTGGAAGTTGACAAAAACTTTGTTGTGAAGTACAAACTATAACCAGCGGGTCACAAGCTCCCTGCTCTGGTCCATGCAGATGCATCCACTTGGAGACAAATAGATCTTTGTTTTCCAGATCTGAGCTGGAATCTGGATCAAAACTGTACGGCTGGACAGCTCCAATGTTGCTCTCCATTTTTGTTGCACCACTAATGTTAGGTTGGTGGTGTAAGGGGCTGAAAGCTATTGTTAGAGAGTGAAAACAGATGGATGATGGGAAATAAAGGCAGGCTTACTCTGTGCCGACAGCCCTGCTCACAACTCAGGTGAATTGCTAATGAACTCTTGTGACTCTGCAGAAACTATGTCCTTGAAAACGACAAAGGTTTTTTTATGTAGGCTAGAAGAGATACACCAAATAGAAAAAAAATTGATCTGAGTGGAACTTTAAGTAAAATTTAAACTTTACAAATACAACTTAAAGTCTTAAAGTGTTTAAATGGACATTGTAGGCTAGGTTTGAGCTTATGAACTTTTCCGGAATGAAGGGTTAGAATGAGGCTGACAGCTTAATAACATATTACTAAAGTTTTGGCAAACACACATTATTGCCTCATGAGAAGGAGATTACTGGTCTAAGATTTTCAAGCATACCTTTGATTAGTCTGTTTTTGTAAAATCCAGCAAAAAGCGTATGCTTGGCAATGGGGCTTTTCTACCTTCCTCGAAGGTGTATGAGTATGGGGTCCGGGAGGCTTTATTGACAGCTATTTGGGCTTTGTATAACTGGAGCAGGAGCTTGAACCTGTGTGCATGTTGGACTCCAGCACAACAGCCCTTTATGATTCCATTCCGCTTTAAGGACCACATGATTTCCTCTAAGGTCTTTGCAGATGATGTTGTCCTGTTGGCCTCGTGAAGCCAGGACCTCTAGGATGTGTTGAGGTGGTTTGTGGCCAA
The DNA here is from genome assembly GCF_053564925.1 of Oryzias latipes. Taxonomy (NCBI): domain Eukaryota; kingdom Metazoa; phylum Chordata; class Actinopteri; order Beloniformes; family Adrianichthyidae; genus Oryzias; species Oryzias latipes. The sequence continues at coordinate 11,415,628 of NC_136256.1, read as the reverse complement.
GTGTGAAGCCATGGTTCTTGATCAGAGAAAGGTTTTCCTCCCTGTGGGTGGAGCCCTCTTGCCTTAGCTGGCCAAGTTTTAGCATCTTGGGGTCTATTTTACAAGTAAGGGAAGATCGTGGCTCCAGATTGACAGACGGATTGGTGTTGCATTAATGTGATTGATGTCGGACATTTGTGGTGAATAAACAGCTGGTCCTAAAGTCAAAACCATGGATTTACTGTTCAATTTATGTTCCTATCCTCATCTATGGTCATGAGTGCGGTGACCACAATAACAAAAAGAATAGTGTCTGTCAAATAAAAATTAGTCTCAGAGCAGGAAAGACAGGAGAACTAACTTCTAATCCAAAGTACTTCTACACAGAAACAGGAAGTTGATCCGTCTTCAGCCACCTGGAGGCACTACTGGAGTCCCGAAGGTTCTGCCTACCAGACTCATAATGCAGTTCCCTTTTTCTAATTTTTTTCACAGGCTACTTTTAATAAATGCATAAAAACATTTTTTTTCAATTAATATAAAATAATGGCTTTTCATATAATAAAAAAAATCTCATGTGGAATAGAATAGTTGGTATTCAGATATTCCACCAATATTTGAGTTCAAATTATTTTGGAAATATTAATTTTAGCTTCATTTGACATGTGTGGACAAGATGTTAAAGTCTGACATGAATTCATTGAACCAATATTCCACTGGCAGCATTTACAATGTGTTTAAAGAGTATGTATGTGTACTTTGAATGTTAGGAAGCATTCGGTCCAGTTTCTCACTGACAAAAAGTGAAAGCCGCAAAATTTCACTAAACCGTTTATTATAACATGTTGCTTTACGATTTTTACAATATTTAAACTATAACGGTGTTATATGTTTTAATAGGATATATAACTATTTTGATTTACTTTAAGAACCTTGCTCCTGAACAGAAACTAGATGCTGCTGTGCAGGAAAAGATAAGAAAATGTACTTTAAACTAAATGTAATAATAAACAGTTCTGAAAATATATTTAATCCTCATTAGTCTTCGAATGTACTGATGTTGGAGGATTGATAAAACACATAAGGCTTCTTAATTTAGTGTCATGTCAGTAATGGTTAAAAACAAGTTTATTTTTGTGATATAAGATCTCATAAAAATAAAAATACCGTAACAAAATGTAATCAACAAACTCATTACTGATAGACAATAAGAAACAAATTAGGCTACTTTGAAGCTCCATGCAAAAACCTGTGGTCAAACGTTTGACACAAAAACATTTTTAACAATCATAACAATTTAAACTCATGACTACAACTCCAGAGGACGACTGAACCCCCCGCCCCCTTTCCGCCCCCCCACTGCCCTCCTGCCCTGCTGGCTGCATGCGCCGCGACTCGGAGGCTCTAATCTCTTTTCTTTTTTTATGGAGGTACCGGTACTTGCCTGAATTAGGTGTTCACAACTTGTGTTACATTTGCATCTGAGGTTAGAAGGATGAGCTAATTTTAGCATTTATGTGAACGCATAAAATCCCGGGGAGGAAGGATAAAAGAACGAAATAAAGAACGGTTCCCACCATCACGGAATCCATCCACCAATGGATTCCCACCGTCCACATTAATGAGCCCTCCAAAAGATTTGATTCTACACGAACGTCATATGACTACTCCACAGAGTGACTGGGCGCTGCCTTAGAGATAGTGAGAGAAGCTTGGTAAGTAGACTCCCTCCTCATCATCAATGGGAGCCAGCTGAGGTGGTTTGGGTATCTGGTCTAGATGCCTCCTGAAAAGATAAGTAAGGATGAAGGGAATGAGATGCAGGCATGTCATTTGGATGTTTGTCTTTTTTAAGATCCTGCACACCAAGCCTTAGTGCTGTTCATGTTAAAAGTGTGGGCTTTTTCCTCATTCCTTGGGTGTAACCCAACTTTTAGAAATGAGGAAATTAGACAACAAGAGTTTAGATTGTGTGACTGCCCTTACAGGCGTTCTACGAGCACTTGCATTTGTGCATGGTCACTATGGAGCTAGAAATTGTACCTTTCTGTTGTGTAGAGTGTGGCGTAAGGCAGCGATCCCCAACCGTCGGGTCATTTGGTACCGGGCCGCACAGAAAGAATAGCTTACATTACTTCCATTTTATTTATTTTGGCATCTGAAAGATTTTTGATTTTAAAAAATTCTGCGATCCTCTGTTACATCCGTCTATGTCACGTGATAGGTTACCGCTAAAATAAAAACCAGGAGCTAGCAAAATGAGTAAAAAAACAATCGTCTTTGGAAAGTCTTTTGCCAAGGGGAAAATGCCCAGCCAGGAGACAGAAGAGGAGCCTTCGACTTCCAAAAAAAGAAAGTTACATTTAATAGACCAGTGTTTTTCAACCAGTGTGCCGCGGCACACTAGTGTGCCGTGGGAGATGGTCAAGTGTGCCGTGGGAAATTGCCCTCATTAACTGAAAAAATAAACATTTCCCATCTCCAGGATTTCAGCTCTCTGTTCATCCAAACAGGCCCTGATAAAACACTGAGGAGTTAGGAATATAAAAGATCGTAAAATACTTTTTCTTTGCGTTTATTTTATTTTATTAAAGACATTTTGATAAGAATGACGTACCGCGATTCAGCTGCAACTCCGGCTGTATTTTGGAAAAGTCCCGTCCTTTTAACTGTCTCCACCAATCATTCTTGGGGAGCTTAATCACATGTCATCAGTCTGGCCAATCAGAAGTGGTTAAAGTCTTCACTTCCTTGTTTCGATTTAGCTCGTAAAGTCGCTCAGTTCTAACAAAAACACCAGCTAAAGCTCGTCTTTAGCGGTGCAGCTTTCCACAGAATCCGATGTCAGACCGTGGAACAAGTGAACAAAACAATGAAGCTCAGAGACGCGATCTCCGCCGGCCGTTTAATGCACTACATCTCCCATGATGCATTGGGTTGTGAGAGTGACAGCGCTCAAGGAGATCTGTTGTTAAACGTCTTGAAATCAACAAACACACATCAAACTGTTTTTACATCTTCTAACTTAACTTTTATTGCATCTTTTAGAAAAAAACAGCTGCAGTTTCAAGCTTTTTCTGCCACAATTATCTCAAAAATGCATGTGAGACTGTGGAGGGGCTGTAGATCAATACAGACTGAGTTTCTCCGTTTTTTTTGTTTTTTTTAATTTTTGGATCCTGGTGTGCCGCGGGATTTTTTTTAAGGTTAAAGTGTGCCGTGGCTCAGAAAAGGTTGAAAAACACTGTAATAGACAGTACCTCTTTTTTGCACCATGAGTGTGGAAAAGGGAGAGGAGGATGAGACCTGTGCGACGTATAATTGTCAGGCATGTCATAATAAAAGCTCAGGGTTCGTCTTTTCACGTCTCTGTACCTCCTTCATCGTAGTATTGCTACAAAAATCATCCGCCTACATTTGGAAGACCGGTCCGTGAAAGTTTTGTGTGATCTCATACCGGTAAGGGGATCGTACAACAGCATCCCTCATATGTCATAACTGCGTGCAACTTACATCCTTACAAATACTGCAAGATACACTTCCCACACACAACAATCTATTTTCCTGACTTCTCTTGAGGTGACTTGATGAGTGTAATGGGAACTAAAAGACACACCTATGCTCCCTCTGAAATTCTGTCTGTGACCTTAGTCACCAGTACAACTGCATGTGACTGAGGCTTTAATCCAATATTTGCTCATAAAATATATACATGAGATATGTCATGTTGGCATAATTCTTCTTCACCATAAATTTGCAAATTACATTCTGCAGTCGTTTCCTTATTTTTTTGTGTGTTTCATTGCTGCCGCTCCCATCCTCTCCAGCTACATTAAAACATTTTAAAAGATGGGAATAACGGTGGTTCTCAGTTGTCTTTTTTACTTCTGTTCCCATTGACAGGACGTATATTAAAGAGTCATGAACCTGGAGTCATCGCCTCATGAGAATTAGAAGACAACTCTTATCATCATGCAGACAGAGAGCAGACATGGCTGACCACTAGATAGCCATCAGTGGGTGTAAGTGATACGTCTGAACCCAGGGTATCGAGTCTCTCGGGGAGGTCATCCCCATGGCCTTCAAGTGATGACAACTAAGATGTCTAATGGTCTCAGCAAATGATTGGTAAACTTCATTTTTACATGCGGTCAAGAAAAACTGTAAAGACATTGACCCCCACATCACAGCAGGCACAAAGCCGTGTACAGTGGCCCTGTCCTCTGCGTTTGAGTAAATAAAATTAGTAATGTGAGGTCAGAGTTTTATTTGCGTAATTACAAATGTGTGTGTTTGTTTTGAGCTTTGAACAGCGAGCAGGGGGAGGAGGGGGGGGGGGGGGGGAAATATCAAAAGGCTAAAAGTCGAGCATCTGCAGTGGAGGAAGTCAGGCTCTGAAATCAAACATCCCATTAAGCTGTCAGAGGCGGCCAAGTGCAATAACACTGCAGCTGGGCCTTGTGAGAAGATAAGGTGACAGACGGCTGACACTCCACACAAACACAAGTCTGTGAGGAGGTCCAAAGCCCCACAAATCATCACTGTCAAAATACAATTAGAGCAATGAGATTTTAGCTTTTTACCCTGGTAACAAACAATTTGTTCAAGAAAAACTCAACACAGATTTGTTTCATCTACAAACTCGGAGAAATGTGTTTGCTTACAGTACAAATCCTGAAGGCTTATTCACACCATGGAAGTTAGGTCCAGACCATTCTTGGGACTGGAAAAGGTTAAGACTGGAAACGTCCATTAGTGCGGACAGAGTCCACTTAATTTGGTCCGGATATAGTCCTGAAAATTGCGTATGGTTTGTATTCAGACTGTCGTCAAGGATACTTTCCTGTTCCGGACTGATGCTTGTAAACAAAACCAAGTGCCTAAGATTTCTTCAGTCCTTGGCCAGGAATTACGACGGCGGGGCAAAGCAATGAGAGAAAGATGATGGAAGTCCTGCGTTTTGCAGTCCTTGTCGGGATAGTTCACTTATTCAAACGTTATAATTCACTGACCAATTTTCAACCTCTGTAGAACAGGTACGGGGGTTGGAATTAATCAGAAATTGAACCGTGGGCGGGATCGGTGACGTGGCAGTAAGCCTGTCCTGATATCCCATCATCCCTTTGTTTATACTCTCTCCTGCTAGCCTACAGCAACTCCACGCTAACATTAGCAGAGCAATGAAAAATGGCTAGCAATAGTAAAAGGGCTCTATTAAGGTAAAGCTTGTTATTGACTTTTAAAATATAAGAAATAAAGAAAAAACTAGATGTGTAGATCTATCTTTTGACAAACACAGATAACCAAAATGGAGCTGATGCTGAGCATAAACACAAAACTCCTAAAATAAATTCAAAGATAATGGTAATTTGTTGCTTCTGACAGAATACATTTAAGTTATTGAATGATTGCCCACATTTCTTTTTGTTTTTTTTCCATGTGTCTGTTTTATACAGAAAATCACAGTCTGGACACAAATGTAAAGAAATCACTTAATAACTTGGAAAAAGAAAACTTTTATTAAAATATGAAAATATTGCAGCTTTTCCTGAAACTTGTTTCCTTGACAGAGATTTGTTGTGACGTCTCTTAAAGATTTGTTTACTCAAAACAGTTATTTAATCTCTTCTACCACAAAAGTAAAACATTTAGAATGGCAGAGAGTGGAGGCTGGAACTAAAGTGGTTGAAAGAGTTGTACAATGGAAAAAGCAAAACCCTGTTTTGACACTAAACTCAACTGATTTGACATTAAATCCGATGACTCAACCTCCCCTCCTCTCTCTTCATACCTGACACCTTCAGGGCTTCGGTCGCTCCAAGCCGGATGGGCTGATGAGAGTTGAGCCCGGTGCTGGACGGGGTCAATTTTGCATTTGACTGGTGTTTTGTATTTAATGAGAACTGCTGTCACTTTGCATCAGTGCAGTCAGAGGAGAGAGGAAAGAAAATACAAAAGAGGAGAAGGGAGAATCGGGAGAATTAGAAATGTTTGCGATGCAGCTTTGGTTCAGAACATCATCCTTTAAGCTTCGGGGACAAAACACAGCTGTCCACTAAGCCTAAAACTAACACCAAAGTAATATCCCAATTATAAGCTCACTGCTTCCTCTGAGCACCTCTTCTTGTCACCTCTTACCCACATTCCCCAGCCCCTCCCTGCAGCAGGCCTGGCCCTGACTGCACCCTCATTAGGTCATGTGTAGTTAGGGCTGTTGTTCCTGCATCCCTTAATTTCCACTGTTATGGGGACAATGGGAGGTACAAAGTGGATCGCAGACCTGGGTCCTCGCACTTGACCTCATTCGCTCATTACCGTTGCTATGGAAACTCACTCCTCTCATCACCTCTAGACGACCCATTCTTGAAATGAAAGGATTCGACAGCAGTTCGGAAGTGCCGGGAGGAATATCAATGAGTGTGTTTAGGGGAGAGGGGCAGTTTTATGATAACCGAAACAGAACTGTGAAAACCATTGTTTAAATTTTAATGCTAATGCTATACCCAGGGCAAACCAGACTAAACAGTGTTATTTGACTCTTTGGAAACTTTTTTCAAAAGTCTAACGCTCATTTCTGCACACTTAAATACATTTTTATGTGCAGATTTGCCCATAGAGCATCTGAGGGAGCTGCTCTTCTCATGCATTGTTCAAACTGAAGTTAGTTTTGACAGCTTCATCTTTAAAAAAAATCCTATAAATAAATGAGGACAGTGGGGAAGCTGCACACAAAAATGCTGTTTTCTTTGAAAATAAGGTGAATCTTTCCTCTGGTCAAATACTTCACTGTAGGAAGGGCTCCCTCTGCTGAGCTGAATGTCCACCTCTTGTGTGGTGTCATCACTTTGTCATGCTTCAAAGACAATTGTGCTTCTCTAAAAAAAGGAAAACTGCAGAATACTCAGAAAAAAATATTACTTATTCCATGCAAAACGATCAAATATGCAATTTCTTTAGACTTTTTAAAAAAAGAATTCTATGGTTGGTTTTCTTCAAGGTGGATCTACCTCCAATGACAGGTGGAATTTACCGAAACAGAACGATATATATAATATTTGATGATAAAATTAAGCTATGAGGAATAAAAGTAACATTTCAACTAGGAAATATTTTGCTTTTAAGGCATTTGTTTGCAAAAATTATAACATGCTAATGTGTTTTTTCCTTTTTATATGTAAGATAACCTGGGGTCATACTTCCTACCCTCAGCAGGATGAAGATTGTTGTTTTTCTGTCCTTTTTTTCAACTCATTCTTAAACCAGTAAAAGCATGTATTGTCAACTATAGGAACATTTCTAAAACCTACCCTCTCATTATACCATGGTAACTAATTTCTGCAATGGCAAAATGTAATAAAGATTGCCAAAATGTGTTTTTGAATTTTTAATTGACATTAGAGCCCATTTTAGCTAATGTTTTGGGAAAACACAGCCTTGTCATCTGTTTATTTGGTTCCCTCTACATGTTGAAATTACCCATAATTCAGTGTTAGAAAAGCTTTGCTCTGAAAAATGGGTTAATAGTTGCCAACTGAAGATAAATTACAAGAAAAACTTCAGAAAGTTGGAAAAAACACACAAATACGTTAACCTCATTGACCTTTTCAAAGTTCATACATGTTATCAAATAACAATTTAAGGTTGAGATTTTTACATGTAGCTTTAGTATTTTCTAAAGTGCCCAAGACAGGGTTAGGTCTAGCCTTTAGATTAAGGCTGGAAATCAAGATCAGGATTGAGTTTAAATCTAGTAATTAGGGCATATTTTAAGCTAAATAATTAGCTATTTTGCATGGTTAGCTAGTAAATTTTAAAGGTTCTCCTAGAAGAGACATTGAAACAATTAGTTTGGCTTATTACCAAAACAACTGACTTTGGTTAACAACTCTAGTAAACTTCTTTACAGAAACAAAGATATGAATTTAAACAGGAATAACGTTATTTCAACTAAAACATAGTCAAGTTAAGAATAGTTTTTTAGGCTCTTGCTAGTGTTTAGCAAAGAAAATGTAACTAAATAGTTTTGACAGATTTGACATATTTAGCTTTCAGTGAACACTAATGTATGTTTCAATCTTAAGAATTTTAAGATTAGCTGCTGCTGCCCAATTCTTTTGAAAATGATTGGCGTGGTTATTAATGCAGAAGCCAGCAGTCAAGTGGCAGTAAGTCAGGTGGGGATGACGCGTTTATGAAATCGGGTGATAGCTGGGCGCCAGCTGGGTGGTGGTACCCGGATGGCTGGATGGCAGCAGCTTTGATTGGATGATGTCTCCAGATTGTCCGTATTAAGTGCCACCAGCCGCCAATTGCCTGGTAGCTGAGGGTATTTAAAAAACGGGCACCACTGGTCATGTACAATTCCAATTTTGAGCGCACATTATAATCTAGTCAATTTACAAATTATCAAATATTTAGACAACATGCATTCCAAGAAAACAATTTGTTCTGTCTTTTTCGTATTCTTCTTTGCAACAACCGCGATTCGTCAATAAGCAGATTTCAGAGTCGCTTTCAATCCAGTGATGAGTTTGTGCAGCATCAATGCCGTCTCCTCACTTCTATGCAGGACTCACGGTGACCGGGATCGACAGTGTGTCGACTGGTCATTGTTGGGCCCCCACTCCATATGAAAACTCACCATCTGGTGGCTGCCCAGCTGTCGCACGATTTCATAAAGGCTTCATCCCCGCCGTACTGACTGCCACCTGACTGCCGGCATCTAAATTCATGACCACGCCAACAATTTTTAAAAACAATTGAGTGGCGGCAGCTAATCTTGAGAATTCTGCCTCTGCTTGGATGACAGTTGTATTTGTGACCGAAGCAGTAAAAGGGTCAAACTTTTCATCTCTGAACAGAAATTAGGAAACTTCTTTTTCTGAGCAGAAAAACATGTTCTAAATGAACTTTGAGATTTTTCCCACCAACTTGTCTTTTTTACTCGCCTTAGCAAATAGTAATTAGCTACACCGGAAGTTTATTTTGAGTATAAATATAACAATTGTACTGAAGATCATGTATGTGTAGTTTAGGAAATAATCGTAACTGGATAACCTTTTCAAACTAAATTGGAACAATTGAAGTTTACAACATATCATCTCTTTGAATATAGACAAAGTATACTTGTAGTACACTTAGGTGAAGCTTTAGTGTGATTTCAAGAAGGAAGATCTACCTCACTTCTGGGTAGGTTGGGTTCTCACTGGGTTCTTACGTAACTCACTCTTTACACCACTCATCGCTTCTCTCTAAACCTTTTCTTAGCCAATCACATTCACATTTCTGCCTTTAAATTCATGGACGTTTACATTTTATACACACCTCCTCCAACCCCATTCTCCAAATGGACAAATACTATGCAGTGGGCTGGCCTAAACCGCCATCCGTGTTTAGGCTCCTGGGTTTATCCATCTATGGTCTGAGCTTATCCCACCAGGATAAAGACGTTATCTGCCAACCGACTATGGCCGAAAGACTGTGGCCTATTTTATGTACATTTGTATCACAAATAAATTTCCTAAGATCTCTCCTTATTGAAATAGACTATTTTTTGCTGAGGGTCAAAATGCCTCACCAATCCAAACATACTGGCGCACAAGCACTCCCTAAAGTTGCATTCATTTTGAACAAGCACTGCTATGAATTTTCCATATCTGTCTCCTTTTTTGAAAATGAGTCTGTGACAGTGAGATTTTGGCCACAGATAGCTCGGTATGTCTAGTGCAGCAGGGCTGCAGCCGCCTATCAGCTCATCTCTCTGAGGTTGTTGGCCTGCTGTCTGCGGTGATACCGACTCTTTTCTTGTACAGACTTGCCTTGAAGTCCTCAGGTAAGCTGGCGGCCTTCACTTCTACCACTAATCTCCCATAGGAATGCTGCCCAAGATAATCAAAAGAGAGATTCTGTAATCGGAAAAAGAAGAACAAGAAAACCATCCGAAGAATGATGCTTTATTTTACAAAAAGCTAACACAAGCACAACCTTTTTAAAATCTATCCTTAAATTAATAAGCCAACAAGCAATCTGTTTGTCATCATGACAGGTAAATAAATGACCACAAGGTTGGGGGAAGAGATTCATTGAATAAAAAGACCAACAGAGATCAGTGAGGTTTGGATGTCATGTTTTTTTAATGAGAGTGCATCCAGGGAGCAGTTCTATGTTAGCACAGACGAGGCAGTCAGGCCGCTATTGATCAAAGGGCTGGTGAAGGTAGGCTGGCACCATGAAGCTGCCGCTGGGACTTGTGCTGGGACACAGAACACTGGCTGGAAAGGGGCAGCAAGACACCTGAGCTGGACTGACCACAGCTTTGCTTGAGCCCCAGCTGACACTGTAGTCAAACAGAAGGCTACAGTTTAGTGAAATTTGTTTTTTTTTAAGTCGACATTGGAGAGTCACAGCTTTCAGAAAGGCCTCTAAGAAATGAATCAAGTCTAGAAAAGGCTGAAATTAATAGAATGACGGCTCAGTTTTTGGCATAAATAAGAGAACATTTTTTCAATCTGAAACTAAACAAAACTAATGAAAAAATATTAGACATTTACTAAATATCTGTGTGTCAGTCATTGGAGTTTGTTTTAAACTGTTTGATTTTTACTTAAAACATAGACATTTTGAGTAAATTGCTTAAAAACATTTTTTCTAATGTTGGGCTGTTACAGGCACCGTGTTTTTCACAAATGCACTCACGCTATATCATATTATGGGCTTTCTATCGCTAAAGCCTAAGTCACCTATACCGGTATGGGGGGGGGTTGACCTGCAAGGGTCTTGCAGTTCCCTTGTGGCTTTTATAGCCACCTCATGGGATGTCATAAAAAATGGAACGTGCGGTTTTCATCCAATTGTTAAATGTATCGTGAAGTATTTGTAAGACTAATGTGAATTGCACACACTTCTGACATACAGGTGACACTGTCGTCCCTTTCTACCAACTTATGCTACCCAGGGATGAGCAACTCCTGGCCTCAAGGGGGGTTTTCCTGCAAGTTTTTTCAAAATACCCTGCTCTGGCATGCTCTAGTTGGCTGGACACACCTAAACCAGGTAATCAGTTATTAGTAGGGCTTGGTATCTCGAAATCATGTAGTCACAGGAGACACAGGCCAGGAGTTGTCTATCCCTGTAGCTACACCCTATTCGTAACTAAGGTGCGAGTCATGGCTCCTTAAAAGTTAGTGCTTGTAGGATGCTCAGAGAAAGCATATACAAACCAAGCTCTGATTGTGTATATTCCTGATCTCTAACAGTCAAGCAATAACGGGGTCAATGCGCAAAATTGGGGGTTGAAAAAGGAAAGATCTCTATGGCACGCCTGTATTTCACCTACTTAGTGTTCACAATGATCTTTTGCATGCCCATAGAGGAAAATGTGCATGAACATTTTCTTTCTACAGGCTCACCGACCATGATATGTGCAGGTGTGGCTGCACCAAGCGTAAACTATGACACAAAGCTCATTGGCTCTTTCAGGACTGGTTAGGATTGGATTGCGGCTTTCAAACAATTCTTTGTCAATATTAAATAAACTTGTTTATCCACACATTTTTTTTCTTTCAAAATCAAACAAAGTCTCTCTTCATGTGATGCTTCATGACTTGTGCTGTGTTCCAGTAAATTACTATAGACTACATATAACCTGTTTGTAGACATGGCAACATTACGAGCAGTTCGTCTAAAAGGCTCAGAGAGCTGAAACGCAGCTTCAAAATGAATATTTCTAAATTTCTTCATCTTATTAAGACCTTGTTACATTTTAAAATCATGTTTCATTTGTGTTTCAAATCTTCGGTATGTCTTATGTTGTTTTTTTATGGTGTTGACATTTGGAACTCGAGGCTATAAGAAAATTCTATTCTAATCAAAGAAAAAGTCAAATGAATTTCAACATTTCTGAAAGATGTTCAGATCACATTTTGTGTTTTATAGTCAACCATTTTAAAATAGTTTGGACTTGTTTATAAAACAAAAGACAAAAAACCCCACCATTCTCACCCAAGTTACAGATAAATGAAGAGGACGGCTGGTGCAATACTTTGAAATGTAACAAGATGTGTAGTTTAGAACTACCGGGGTCTAGTTAAGAGGAATCTCAACTCCATAAAAGAGGTTTAGTCTGGAGCAGTTAACTATGCTATTGTTGCTAGACTACCGTCTGCCCAGGTGTGATGGAGACTTTCATTCAGGCTCCAGATAGGAGGAGCCGAGCAGCATATCAGCACAACAACAGCGTAAGTAGCTCTAATAAGCACCTCAGGGTGGATCTTTGGCCCCAGGGAAGGTGTCACATCCTTTTCTAATCACTGAAGAAGCAGGAAGATCCCCTCCCTTCAGTCCTGACCCACACCCATCAACTGCTATTACGATTTAACCCTCCCCTCCCTCCACAGGCTTCGTCTCTCCCTGTAGCCCCCAGTCATAGAAGCTCCTCAGTGAAACCAGCCCAGCCTTCTTCCCACCAGTGGAGACAGACCAGTGGCTCCAAAGAGCCTGATAATCGATGTCTGCCCCTCAGCCACCCCGAGGCCCAGGCCTCTCTGCTCGCAAAAAAAAATAAAAAAGAAGAAGACGCACAGCATACGTCCAAGAGCAACATAAAGTCTGGATGCAGGTTTGAGTGTGAGAGTGTTCGCACAGCACACACTCATTGACCCCTGAAGGAACGAGGCATTATTGCTGCCCACTCCCTCCGAGCGCAGACACAGACATTGACTGCCGGATCAAAACCCCTTTACCTGAGTCAATAAAGTCCCTGCATGGAATTGATTTGGCCAAAACAGGGAAAGGGGGAAGGAGGGAGGGCACTGGGACTCCATCCATAAATTGATTTTTGACTTTCTGCGCCTGGCGTTGTCAGTCATTCTCCTTTGTGAGCAAACCGGAGGGACAAACTGACTCGACGGCAGACCGTTATCTCCTGCAGACTGATTACACAGGACATCTGGGCTGTGTGCGCTCACATATAGATGCTAAAGACGCAAGCGGCCATAAACCTGACTGTTCCATGCTGCCTTTATCCCTTCGCAAAGCTGGGTTTCTAAAAAACAGCCCACGTAAAGATACATCTGACATGTCAGAAAGAGCTGCAAAGAAAAACTGGTTCAAATGAGTGACGAGTGAAGCAAACTAGACAGGAGAACGTCAAGCGTGAGATATAAGCACCTCACCACTTACGAACAGCTACTGCTGTCTGTACAGATCAACCAACATTGCTCCCACAGTTTAAAGTCTGAATAAAAAGGAGTTCCCTTAGAAAGCCACACTTGGACTGGGTCCAAGGTGGCGACCATCACCAACAGGACAACAAAAGCAAGTAAGGAAAAAAGTAAGGACCTACTATGTGCACCTTCCTAATGGCATCGCACGATAGCATCCCTTGTACGTCGTGTGCAACTCTTTGTCCTTGCAAATACTTCACTACACACCTGCCACATGCACAACAATGGTACGTTCCATTTTCATGCTGCTCCTTAAGGAGGTCAGACGAGCTGCAATGGCCTCAAACCTTCAGCACCTGGACGGGTCAAGAAAATAAAATCGAATAGAAGTACAGATAGTTTTTCTTCTGTAATATTGACAAGTGTTGATAATCATGTACCACCTAGATTGTTACATCGAGTAATAACAATGACAAAAAAACAGAAAAACAATTTACGCACACATTTTTACTAAAAAGATACATTATCTAAAGAGTACTTTTTGGTGATTTACTTAAATCTACTGTTTTGTTGTCAGATGACACATCATAAAAGACCTGCAACCAGCTGGGGATCTTTTTACCTGTCTATATTTTTAACTGGTTGCAGGGTCAACAGTCTAAACAGAGATCCCAGAACTTTTGTCTTTATGTCAAAGCATTCCCAGGCCAGTCAGGAGATACGATCTCCCGGTTGAGCTTTCAGGTCTGTCCTGGGGCTTTGTCATGTGTAAAGGCCCTCCATTGGACAGCATACTGAGAGGACACTCACAGGTCAGGCATATTTCCTTTTTTGGGACACGTGCTTAATATTTAGTCGAAATGTAAGAAAAGAAACGCGTCACCTTCAATCCACATGCTATACTGCAAAGAAAACAAATTCGGGTGTCTTTTTGTGTTTTCCTTGTCTATAAAATCTCAGCAACGTTTAACTTCCTCCAAGCAAACTATCACAAATGTTTTGTTTTATTTGTGTCAACATAATGGATCGGTTCTGTACACACAGACAGGCTCTGTTCCTGCATCTAACCTTTAAAATGACTTCGTAAGTGGCGACAGCTTATCTCTCCCCTCTGGTGGGATCAATAGACTGGCGCTGCGGCTTTCCTTGTTCCAGCGAGCTGCTATCGCCGGCCCTCTCTGGGCTAACGTGACCCATCTGTTCTGCGGCTGTCCCCTTTCTCCATATCGCCAGGTGAAAATAGGAATTCTCTTTTTACTCATCTGTGAAAATGGAGTGCACTGTCTGCTCCATCTCAGAATGTGTTCTCCATTGGAACATTCCATTAGCTGTAAATCTATGCCATTTTGCAACATTCTCATGTGCAATAAATAAACTATTTTAATTTTATTTTTTCATTAAAATAAAAACATACAATTTTTCTTGCTTCACCCCTTAATATGGGAAGCGGGAAACCCTGTGTGCCAAGAAGTGTTCCGTCAGGGAATAGTTTGGAGTCAGCCATTCAACTGATGCTGCAGGCACCTGCACCTTGGAGTCATCTGGATAAGGTAAATAGAGTTAAACCCTTCGCTGAAATCCTCAAAAAATTGCAATGTTGTTATTCAGTTGGGTGATTTCTTAATTTTTTGCTCAAAACAATGTTAGTTAAAAATACTGACATGAGTGTTCAGGGATAAAACACCTTATTTAGCCACTGTCACAAATTTGATCCACACATTTTGAACATGGTGTGACTGTGTTGTAAATAATTAATTATCAATAAATTTTGCATTTTTTAAAAACAGCAAGTAGTTATTACAATAAATGATTACAAATAGCTGAGTTATTCTCACTAGTTTATAAAATTAGCAAAACTGTCACACCAAAAGGGATTTTTGAAAGTCTTCATGGAAGCAGCCATTTTGAAATGAGCAGGAAAAGTACTGTTGCTGCCCCTAGTGGAATGATGGTGAACTACAGGGCAGAAAACATGATCCAAACTTTCCTTAAAAAGCCATTTTATATAACATTGCTTTTTAATAAAAATTTGGATCATGCTAATGATAACAATGGTTATATAGGGTTACAAGTGAGTTTACATAGAATTCTGCTACTTTTTTTGTTTTGTTCTTTTTTACCAAAATTATTAAGCTCTTGTTTTCATCTGTTTGGTCTTTGTAAACACGCTGCAAAGAGATCTCTTTAATATGGTCAAGGAGTGTTTGGAAAAATTGCAGATATAATGGCAGAGCTTTGTAATACAACCCTGCTTTCTCACCTCAACAATCCAGTACATAGTCTACATAAACTCAATAAACTAATACAAGTGTGAAATATCAGAGTTTTAACTTGTTTTATGAAAAGAGAGAAAACCTAGTATTTCTCTAAGGATCAGCTTTCAGGACCACAGTCAGACAGTGCAGCTTCATATCAGGCCTTAAATATTACATTTCCAGAAATCCGAGCTGAGTTAGAGCTTCAAGGTCAACAATTCTGTCCATCGTAAATCCGTGGAATATCAGTGTTTCCCAGAGTTCCTCTCCTTTCCAATCACTGTGATGTTCCTGCAGGGCTGCATTTGAACATTTCCACAGGTTGATCTAAAAAAAGGGGGATGCTACATACAGAGAGTGCACACAAAGGTGATTTCTACCTGGCAAGGCCAAACAACGCAAAAGCAATTATGACCTGAAGACGAGCACAGGCTTTCAAGCCTGTAATTTTTCGTATTATTTTTGCGTGACCAAATACAAATTCATGCTCTGTTCTGGGTCAAGGTCATTGAAACCCCAACACGCTCCAGCCTGGGAGCATTCACCACCTCTTCCATTGCAATTCAGGTTCTTTGAGTAAAGTGAGACGGCCTGCCTGCTGAAATCCTGCCGAAAAATTATCTCATAATTGCTGTAGTTGCATTGAAGGGAGAGCATAGCCTGGGATCCCGCAGAGTCCCACCACACAATAGGTGGCCACTTTGCCCCGACTGAGAGGGGCTTGAATCACACAGAGGACTGCGAGGCTCCTTACAAAGGCAGCGGTGAGAGACACTTCATCAGTCGTGTGATGAAGATCCCAAGCTTTCCCCACCACCATGTTACACCCATTGACTGTATATGAGAACTGCACTGATTGACCCCTCCCCCCTAAGCGTTCCAAATAGGAAGTGGCCCAAAAAGGTTTAAAAAAGCCCAAATCCCATAGATTTCTATGGAGAAATAAACAACTATTACTGAGTCATTCTATTTGTCAGAATAACCATTCTTCTGACATAGCTCCAACATGCCAACGTCCAAAATGCACAGAAGTGTCGACTGAATTGACTTCATCTCAGGAAGTAAGCGACGTCACACTCGCTCAGTCCAGTCCCTATATACAGCCAATGGTTCCACCTCTGGAGAAAAACAAAACGTTTGTTTGGTGGGGGAATCAGGCCGCCGCCCGTACTGGCTACAGTCTGTTTTCTCAGATGAAGACACGCCCTGAATAAACACTCGTAAAAGCAGAGAATCTCTTCTATCTGTGTGTAGAGCGTTTAACAACGCTCACAGATGTCAAGCAGAGTTTAACGGTTTGGCTGAGTGCTTACTAATTTATATGAGCGCTCTGTGATTACATTAGGTTTGGCCTTTATGTGACTGTGGACTTGGGACTGGATGCTTCTCTTCTGGGAGGATTTCCAAGCTGTCAAAACTGTTAGACTACAGTGATGCACCCAAGGGAATAAGACTTTTTAACTTTCATACCCTCATTCATCAAAACCTGGGTGCCCTCATTCTACAGGCAGCATTGGACATAACACTGTATAAGTTAGGAGCGACGTCACTTAACCCTTGTGCTAACTTATGACCCCACCCTTACATTGACGTGTTCTCCCTACCATGACAAAGGTGGATAAAGGTGGAAAGATTTCATGTAATCCATGGACACCAGTGAAGATCACAAATCTTTGAAGAAAAAAGGTTCAGCGCACTGTCTAGTGGGGTCCAGATGACCCCACTCCCAATGTTAAAGTGCCTAGGATAGCACAAGGGTTAAACAAAGAAGATCTTTACTTTTTAAATAATAATAATTTTGTTTTTACCTTTAAATTTACAGTTTAAATATGTGGCAAAGCTCTCACAGGTTACACGACAGGATCTAAACACCAGCTTGAATTGTTCTTTTCTCTTTTATCTCTGTCAAGCTTAAATAGGATGTTTTTAATGTTGTGTTTACCTACTGAAGGAGAAATGAAACATTCCTCCTGCTTTTAAGAATGGGATAACGTCCTCTTGCTCTGCTTCACATTCCGGCACTGATTCTTCTTTTGCGTCCAGACCCTGTTTGAGAATCCGGCGGAAAAAGACGGGGACTGTGCAAAAATAATTATATAGACAAAAACAGATTACGGTGAATTCTATTTCTGTACAACTGATTTCAGGTAAATTGGATTGAACAGGCTGCAAACCGAGTTGCATCAATCCAATTCCGTCGTGATTAGTGGCTGTTGCTGAGTGGAGAACGTCACAATTTTTTTAATTTATTTATTTTTATATCGTCAATGCTTGTTTTTATATTTTGTTGTGTTTTAATGTAAAGCACTTTGTGTTATATTTTTATATGAAAAGTGCTTTATAAATAAAGTTTGATTTGATTTGATTTGAATGTCGGAGATCCATTTGTGATGTAATGTGGACAGAGCTTGTAGAAGCTGTGTAGATGTACATCTCCTAGACTGAACACTCCATTTAAACCGCACAGACATGACAACTCTGTGTGGGAGGGGTATCCTTTAGAGATGAATGACTCCTCCAATCAATTGATCACTTGAACCCCACAATTTACAAGCCAAAAAGAAACAGGCTATGATGTTAGCTTCCTTGAAGGGAATTCACACTTGACATGTCTGGCATTCTGGACCCTGTCTTGTACCCCATGTAAAGTCTGGGCTCCCTCTGCTCAGCTGTCTCTCTACACTAGTGGGAAGTAAATAAAAGAGTAATTGCAGGAAGCGAGTTTGCCTGCTAAACATTTTCCAAACCAAAGGAACCTGAGAACGGGTTCTCCAAAAGGAAAAGAGGGAAAACGAGAGTAATCCAGACGGCAGAGAAGGGAACCTGCCTGTAATTTCTCAATATCTGGATCAAAGATAATCCCAAACAGTTTGTAACACAACGCAGGCTTTGAAGTTTATAGTTGCAGTGTTGCATCTTGGGAGTTAAAGAGGCAGGGATCTCTACAAAAAATTAAGAATTAAGAAAGTTAAAAGACCGTTGTTATAAGATAAATTGGTAACACTTGCTTGGTTTGTGATTGGCTATAGTGAACATAAACACGTCAGACATATTTACCACCGTTATGCTTTTTTGATGGGATAAATATTAAAAAAAAGGTAAAACATTATACAATGATGATTAGAAGCTCTCCGTTACTTATAAAGAGTTTTCTAAGGGATAAATGTTATTTATGGTAAAGTAATAAATAAGGAATGCTTATGAGGTTTTACAGAATTTATTCACCTTACTTACATTTTTCTTCCTAATTTCAAACAAACAGCCTTAGTAAATGTTTACTTCAGGAATTATTAAAGCTTTATTTATGTGTGTGTGTGTGTGTGTGTGTGTGTGTGTGTAAGGCTTCATTATGCATTAAAGTAAGGTTGAATAAGCATTAATTAACTGCTAACTAATGCATTAAATAATACACTTATTAATGTAAAGTACTGTACTGTATAAATGTGTCTGTTAACATATTTAATAACAGTGAAATAATGCTTAATTATGTAAGTAATGTTAACAAAGGGAACCTTCTTCTAAAGTCTTATCAAAAATGGACCTTTTTCTGTCTTAAAAGAAAAACAAAATGAATTTTTAATAGAAAATGATTATCATTTTAGAAAACATGTCTTAGCAACCAGAATATTTTTCTTAAAATAAGAACTCCTATAAGAACATTTTTCTTACCCTATTGACACTTTTATTTTTTGTTTATTTAAAGAAAATCTGCCAAAGGGGTAAGAATTATTGACTAATTTTTAAGGGGCCTGTTTTGTGCTGTGGATGGACGTCCAACCAAGGCTTGTTTTGTTGGTCTGAAATCAAATTCAGTGAAATCTTTTAATCGTTTTTTATGAGCAGAACGCAATTCATGGGTTTCTACTTTAATTCTAATGCTTCATAAAATGAACTCTAAAATGTAAAAGAAAAACAGGACTCGTATTTTCTTCACACAAAGAGGTTGTGCTCTCTGACTTTAGCGGTGATGTCCCATGGGATCTGGGGGTGTCCCTGTCAGACTGGCTGTGCATGGGTCAGGAAACTCTCAACAGCTCCCTTTTTGCTCCCTACCAGCCCCCGAAGGCCCTCAAGGCAGCACTTCCCCTCCGATTACGGCTAAAAATACCGCCGCCTCCCTGCGAGCTTCTGCCCCTGGTCGATCGTGATGAAGGCAGGAAGGAAGCAGCTTTTCCTGCTCCTCTTTCTCCTCATAAGTCATGCCCCCCTCTCTCTCTTTCTCTCATTTCCCTTTTTTGCTTTCATCCAAAAAAACTTTTCCAGACAGGAAAATGTCTTAAAAGTTTCTGTCAGAACATGGAGATGCAGCAAGTGAGTCCAAAGAAGACCCTTGGAGGGGTGACCTTACTCTCTTATGCTGAGTCACATTATATGTTGATATGTAATTCAGTCCCACGTTAGCAAAAGAGGCTATTCAAAACTGTGCATGGCAAATTTTAAGTAGTTGTCTCAATAAAAGGGGTCTTCTTTGACAAGAAGTCTAACTTTAGCCTAAATAGAAAAACAAATACATAAATAAAAACCAACAATTAGGCAGAACTAAACTATTAAGACAGAAAACTAATGGCACCAAACTTTGTTTTCCTTGCTTTTGTGATTGGTTGGGTCAAATTTCAATCCAGATTGTAGCATCAATGTACAAAGGATAAATTATGTGTCCCTGGTCACGTTGAAGGAACTCCAACTTCTCTGACCGCACACAAACAGCTCTGTTTCCACTTGGATGTGTTCCTGCCAGTCCAGCTTCTGAAAAAAAAGGTATTCTCTGAAGAGCAGCATCTCAACTTTGAGGAAGTGTCTTTTTCTGAAAGCCCTCTGCTCTTCCTTTGTATTTTTCTCCTGCAGAGGCAGCAATCACGTAAGTTGTCATCAGGAGGTTTTTAATTCCTTAAATGTCCTCCATTGTAAAATAAATGCCACAAGAACTTGTTAAAAAAAATATAAGACGATTTGTGAAGGTAATTGGAGACAAAGACAAACATTTGGATCTGGAAAACCGTGTTCTCTCAGCCCTCGCTGTAGACCTTGTCAATCAATCAGTCCATGCCGTGTCTCCTGTGCAGACTGCGTTCAGTTTTGCCAAATCTGCATAATTCTTTGATTTCAATCAGATCCTTGTTTTAATTCTATAAAAGTGGACTTTTTTTTCTACAAAGGTTTGCAAATGTTGATGTCTGTCTGAGAAAAGTGCATGACGTGTGACGTGAGGAGTTTTTCAGCCTTAAAACATCTATTTAAGGCACTTATTTTGACAACGTAACTCCAGCGACAAAGACGGACCAGAAACAAGTTAAGAAAAGCACTAAAAAGCAAATATTTTATTAGTTTTGATGTAAAAATCCAGAATGTCTTATAATGAGCTGACACTTCTGATTTCATCAACACTGCATCTGTAAGTGTTTTGTGTGAATAATGGAAAAGTCCATATAACAGCTTCCTATTGCTATGGCATTTTGAGGCACCTCCCATTTGTTAGTTGTTTACTTTAAGCTGAGGTGTGTGACTTCATGCTTCATAAACGCCCAAACTCCCATCAACTGCAGAGGAGTTTTACTATAACATCTTTTTGTGATGCTCATTGGTCCCATTTGTGTCATAAGTCATGTATGGTTTAGGTAATGTGAAGGTTTGACTCATTTTTTATATGTTGTATTTGAATGCCATCCTTATGTCGATTTGTGACAGTCCTTAACTGCACCCGGACTAAAATGATCCAAACTTTAAACGTGGTTCTGCAGCAGGAAAGACCGGACTCTGTAGTCAGCGGAGCCTAAGACCCTTGGAGCAGAAATAGACATTTGTTTCAGTGCCGTACGTCACCTTCTGCTGCTCAGCTGCAGTCCACATGATCTGGCGGTCTCGGCGATAAGCGGGTTCTATAATTTGCTGTGTTTTCAGAGCTATCATTACAGCTTATTTATATGTTGATGCTGATTCATTTAGGCTTACTGCAGTTACTTTGGGGCCACTGCTGTGGAAGCTGAACCGTATCATTCTAGGAAGTGAAATACCATGTCATGGTGGAGGAAGCCTAGATCAGATGGAGCTGGGGTCAAACAAACACAGAAACACAGTTTAGTGTTCTGTAATTTCTCTTTAGTGACTGGTTGAGAGTTATTCATTTACTTTAGCAGAAACTATCAATGCATTGCTGGTAAAGGAGAGATATCATCTAGAATTAACCCTTTACCCTTTGGCTCCAGTGGTTAAAATTATTTTGACTCCCGTAACTCTGTAACGGTTTAAGCAATTAATGCAACTCCAGCGGATTTGAAAGCGGACACGAACAGCCTTGTGCTGATATGCCACGAAAGAGTAAACCAGCTGATTCTGATGCAAAGAAAAGCAGATTTGCTTCATTAAGAAACAATTTACGTCAGTGAAGTGGTAGTATTCCACATTGGTGGTAAGTCGCTAATCAGAACCAGCTGATTATTGTTGATTGTTTAAATGATCGAGGTTACGGTAATTCAAAGAGCTTGTCTGTCGCCAGTGAGATCTCCAGGGTTAACACCGGAAATGTCACCAGCGACAGCACTCTTTATACAATTAAAGAAATTCTAGCACATTTGGAAGTTGAGTCATACCCAAGCCAAAGTGGAGTGGAAACAGCGGCAGCATTGCAAATAAATAGAAATGGTCATTTAGATGCATTAACCCTTGTGCTATCCTAGGCACTTTAACATAGGGAGTTGGGTCATCTAGACCCACTAAACAGTGCTCTGAACCTTTTTTCTTCAATGATTTGTGATCTTCACTGGTGTCCATGGATTACATGAAATCTTTCCACCTTTATCCACCTTTGTCATGGTAGGGAGAACACCTCAATGTAAGGGTGGGGTCATCTAAGATAGAACAAGGGTTAAAACACCTGGAATTGTAAACATTTAATAGAGTTTTTTAATAAAAAGAAAAAAATCTGTCCTAATTTTTTTCAACAATTCCCTTGGAATTATGTTAATTGCATAATTCCATAATTCCAAGGGCATCAAAAACAAAGTTAAAACCCCTTTTCACCAGGGCTTTAGCTCCAGTGCTTAAGGTCTTTCAACTACTGTAACTGTTTACACAACTAAAGTAATTTTAGTGGAAGCAGTGAAGTGTTTATTTAATAAACGTGTTGATCCCGGTCACCAGTCTGTTACAGGGCCACACACTCACACACCCTGGGGCAATTCAGAGACACCAATCAACCTATAAAGTATGTTTTTGGGCTGTGGGAGGAAACCCGAGTGCCCCGAGGAAAAACCCCACATATGCACAAAGAGAACATGCAAACTCCACATACAAGAGTCGCTGGTGGGATTTGAACCTTCTCTCTTCAAATCTTCTCACCTTCTCGCTGTGAGGAGAGAATCTCAAACACTACCTCCATTCAGCCTCAGTTGAAACATGTCAAGGTAAACTCATGTAGCCTATTTTTATTCCTTACATTTGTCTGATATGAAAAAAAATATCTACAGAAAACAGCTTTTTAGGGTATAAATTATGTCATTTATGACAAATATTTATTTAAAAGATTCTGTATTTTTCTGCCTCCAATCAATCAACCAATCAACCAACCAATCAACCAACCAACCAACCAACCAACCAACCAACCAACCAACCAACCAACCAACCAACCAACCAACCAACCAACCAACCAACCAACCAATCAATCAATCAATCAATCAATCAATCAATCAATCAATCAATCAATCAATCAATCAATCAATCAATCAATCAATCAATATGAAACTAAAGTAAAATGCTTGCTCATATGCAACCATTTATAAAGTGACAGCATTGACTGTTTCAGAAGTCGAAACGTGAACAAAAATATGTTTATGAAATCATATATCTCCTTTAGTATTGGATAACCAATCCTGTATTGAAACATGACAGAAAATGCCATTTGAAACTTATAAAGTACGATTGAATTAAACATTGAACATTAAGAACATTAAAAAGAAGAATCACATTTTTAAATAATAAACTCTTTTAGTTCTACTTCTACTTTTACTATTCCACTTTTATAGAATATTTGACTTTTATTCATTTTTTTTATTTTGTTTTATATTATGATTTATTTCATTTCTGCAAAGCAAGGCTTGTCCTTATATCTGTTTTTATGATAAACAAAGAGGTTAAGGTGTAGTCTTCATTTAAAAATATAAATGCAGTAAATCAACTAAATCGAGTAACTAAATGAATAAAGTAATAATGTAATAATACAGTAATTCAATTAATACAAAGTTCCCACTGATAGATCCATGCAAGCCTCTAAAACAGGAGCAGGCTTTGTTAAGATAAAAGTTGAAAACCTGTTCAATTTTATGCTCTGCTTTGCCGTCCTCATTTAGCAGATTTACTCATGACATGCCCTCACACGCTCTATTTCCATTGTTACAATCTTAAAGTTTCACGTGACATTTTTGTTGTTTTTCTCCAATCACTGTGTGATGGTGACGTAATCCCGGCTGGATTATGTTGGCAGACGGCGGCTTTTTGTTGTTTTGGTGGAGAGAATTTAAAGTATGAGTGAGATTTGGGAGTGGCGTTTATCGCAAAGTTTTCTTTATAAATCTAAAATGAGCAATTTTAAAAATTTGTTGCGTTTAGTAAAACATGATTTTGAATATTAGAATAAAAAATGAAATGTATAAATGTCTTAGTCTAATCAGAAATGGCAGATTGTAGTTATTGCTCCTTTCCCACAAAACTGGGTTTACATCAACACATTTAAATCTAAATCTACACCAAACAAAAAGCTAAAAAATGTGAATAAATATAAAATTTAAATTCCAAATTAAATGGTTTTAAACTATATTTTCAAGATTTTTCAAGATTTAAAAAATTGCATTTAAAAAGAAAATGAATGTAACAGTTATGAAGTATCATTTGTGGGATGTCACTTCGGTCTGAAAAGTGTATTTACTTATTCAATTGAAAGTATAACAAAAAAGCTTAGATAAGGGAAAAAAGAGCACACGAGAACAGGAAATACAGGTTGTGTCCGAATTCCTTCACTGCTCTCTACTCAATGCGTTCGCCATTTTTTTGTGGTGTCCGAATCTACAATTCCAAAATCGACTGCCCTAGAAATTTCCCAGAAGTCTCTGCGAAAAATCCGTATAGAATAGAATATAGACCACAATGCATTGCGTTTGAACAATTTTTGCCAACGAAAATGTATTTTTTTTAAACGAACCATCAACCCTTTTATCTTCAGAAGACATTTATGGATTCATAAATGATCATCGCAAAATGCTTATATCAATTAAATTTCAACTTTGCAAAATCGATGGTCATATTCGCCAATTAAAAAAAAAAGTATTGAGCATGGTGTCGAACTGCTTTTAAAAGCCAGGGCACTACATAGTCCTGCACTATATATTTTAGTAGTTAGGGGTTAGGCTGGTAATTCAGACTCAGCCACAGTGATGGCCCAAAAAAACATGTAAGCCCCGTTTTGTAAACCTCGGTTTCATCCCGTCCAGCCTCATCCTCAAAGACTCAGCATCTGTGCAGGAACAGAGGCGGTGCTATCTCCTCCGGGACAGGCTGGTGCCATGGAGAGGGCTGCGGGCAAACCTCTCAGCCCCCCGCTGCACCGACAAACAAACCACAAACAAACCCTGTGGGGCTCCAAGCGGCAAAGCAACCGCGGCCCCGTCCGCTCAGTCTGCCTGAGTCAGCTGGCTAAGCTCTTTGAGGACAACTGTTCAGGGAGAGCTGAGAAATGACCAATAAATGAGAAACTTGCTAAAACAAGTTTAAGAGATCAGAAGCTTTGAACTAATTTTTGTGTTATTTCTTTTTCAATTGTTTGTTGATTTTAATGGACAGTGAAGTCACTATGATTCCCATGCAGAGTTATGAATTACAATTCTACTGAACTGTTACAACATTCTTTACGAAAAAACAACCATCGCTGTTGTTCACCTTGCGTCATATTTCTTCATATCAACTTTTTTGAGCTTGTAAGTGTTTTGTTATGTTAATTCCTCACTATAAGCAACCCCAAAGTGTTTTTTTGATCCATTTACACAATTCCTATAAAAACCTGTTTTCTGAGCACCAGCCCCTCCCAATTCACGAAAACGAGTGGGTTCTCACATTGCGACAAAGATAAGTGAGGAACAGCCCCTTCCAGAAAGAGTCTGCACGGCCAGGCTATCATAAAGCGGTGATCGGCAAAATACTCTCCTTTTTTATGCACAATATGCCCATCCATCTTTTCAAAAGTCCAGATGGATAAATAATTATGCATGCTTACATGTACCATTGTGCAAAAAAAAAAGAAAAAGATAATATAGACTTTACACATGCTTTTTGGGTGCATCTGTTTAAAACATATTTCAAATTTTTGCCAATGTTTCTGTTTCTGTTCTTTTTTTTCTCTTCATATGGGGAAAAAAAGTCAATGCTTGGTTGAGGGCGTAACCACAGCAACACAGTGTGTTTTGATGGCTATAGGAACATGAGGCTTTGAATCTGGCGCAAGACGTATGACGTAGGACACATAATGTGGCCGTAGGCCATTAATCAAACTATGCCCTATAACATATAATAAAGGAATATGGATGAGGAACATGTTTAACTGAGTATGTTCACATACGTGGGACTAATGACTGTTGACTCAACCATCCCAATGACTGCCTCCCTGCTCCTGTCACGATGACCGCATACACCAGAGAGACTGTGACAGCAGAGCCCACTGCCACATTCAGTGGAAACTTCAAGTCCTACAAGCGTCATCAGTCGCTTGACAACATCTCAAAAACTTTAATTATGCACATTTTCTTGTAAAGCTGTCACTTATACTTTGGATGTACAAAACAACAGACTTTTGCTTAGTCATATTGGGGTTTAAATGTAAACGTTTGGTCTTTTTTTAATTGAACTAATTGTATCTCTGTCCAGCAGCCATTTCTTCTTCAGTTGGGTCCTTCAGCGACCTGTTTTCCTGACCCATACAGAGAACGTTTGGAAAAAGCAGTCTTTGAAATAGATCAGCACATGATATTCACATTGATCGTCCCAGAAGTAGTGAATACATCAAACAAGACAAGAAAAAATTGACAGAAAAAAGCTGAAATTATAAATGTTTTACCTTTTTCACAGAACGTTTAGAGTCCATGTGTGTTTCATATGCAACATTTTTATCTTGCAATATATTTGGTTCACAAAAAAACTTTTCAATCCTTTCCATTTTTTTCAAATACAGTATATATCTGCTTTAGCACCTTTTTGTCTAAATCCAAAACCCTAAGTTTGGTTTAATTTGTTTCACTCGTCATCATAGGCATCCACTAAATTTGGTCTTGGTGCGTTGTTTGTGTCAGGACCTGCTGTTTAAAGGCCCAAAATGCAGGATAACAGAATAATAATTATTACAGTAAATAACACCAAGACAAAACTGTGAAACAAAAAGAACAGTCAGAATTTGAGCAAAAAGGCTTTTATCACACTTTTGAATGACAAAATTATTATTGAGCACAATCAAAAGGCAAAGTTCTCATTTGTAGTTTAAGAAGTGTTATGTATTTTCACATTTTAAGTTGAAAAGTCCAAAAAATCAGAATTGGAGCCAAAATGCTTTTTTGACACTTTTGGCACTTTTGACTGACAAAATGATTCCTGAGCACAAAGTGCAGTCAAAAGCAAATGTTCTCATTTTTAGTTCAAAAATTGTTATTTATTGTCACATTGCAAGTTAAAAAGTCAAAACAGTCAGAATTTGAGCAAAAATGCTCATTTGTAGTCCAAAATGCAGGGACGTGACACTTAAATACAGTGAGCATGATTAATGTCAGTCAAGACAGCTGGGAAAATCATATTTTCTACCATTATAGAGCACAACCAATGAATAGTCTATATTTGAACTTGTGTCATATATAGGTTGCAGCGAACTATAATGCGCATTTAGCGAGACAAACGTTCCGACTTTATTAAATGAGTTCACAGTAACTCTAGAACTTCTTTGTTATACATGTTAGCCACGTTAGAAGCGTTTGCCACGTTAGCCACATTAGAAGCGTTTGCTATGTTAGCCTCGTTAGCGTTTCCACAATACCTGTTATACCTGTACCACTAAAGTGACTACGTTAAATTCCAACCTTGTTAGTAACACTTAAAAAAAAACAACACGGTCCAACATCGCTACACATGTTAGCATACTCAGTTTTTTATTTTACTTGTTCTGCTCAGCAGTTAAGCAAACAGATCAGAGCTGAAGACCTCCAGTGTTGGACAGATTTTACTGTAACAACTGTGTCATGACTCTAGCGAGGCTAACAGACCCAGACGCTGGAACCCGGACGGAGGACAGGAGAAGAGTGAAAGTAGTAATGAATTTAATGTTACAGGGAAATGAGCAGTCCTGTGAGATTGACGACCCGTCTGCAATCTTGAAAACGAGTCCAGGAATCCTGTGACGGCTCCGGGCGAACCTTGGACGAGGCGGGTGATTCGGCTGTGGCCTGTGGCGTGGCTGGAGGTTCGGCTGTGGCTAGAGCTGAGGCCTGGATTTCAGACGGCGCGCTGGAAGGAGGTAGGTTTTCTGGGGGTATCCTCCGCTTGGATGGAAGTAGATTTGGGCGTCCACTCGTGGGTTTAGATGATCCTGAAGACAAGACAAAGGTTCGTGAGGCGAGAGCAATAACATAGAGCGAGAAACTATGATGACCAGACTAAGCACCATCAGGGGCAACGAACTGGCGATGAATGGTGATCCTGGAGCTCCTTAAGTAGGTCTGGCAGGGTGATGAGTAGAGTGGACGCAGCTGGGAGCAATCAGAGGCCAAGCAGAGAGGAGAGGGGGAGGAGTCCGCCAGAGGCACCATGACAAACTGCAGGTTTTCAATCTTCTGACACACGGCGTGTATCTTTGAATAAACCCGTTTTGTATTTGTATTTGTAAATTCAATCTATAACACTTGCATGTGATAGAGAGATTGTTATTCTATAGCTCAAATGTCAGATTCTAATTTTTCTTCTTTAATAACAGCTTAACAACTTATCACACCATTGACTTTCCTTAATTTAATAAAGCTGGAATGGAGAAAAACTAATACTTTTAAGTGATTTATACTTAAAATGTAAGTTTTAAAACTCCTGGGACTCAATAATAAGCCCTGTGGCTCACCTGAAGAAATTAAGAACCAATATTTAACAAACATTTTTCTCTTTTTGTGGCCAGTAGTTGCAACCGTTTTTGAGGTTCTTGCACAACTGAGGTTCTAACACAACTCTTCCTTTGATTCTTTGTTTTGTTTTTATTCATATTCAAAATCTAACTTTGGGAAACAAACTGGATGCAACTTAAAAGAATGATGCTCCTCTAACTTTGTACATAAGTAATGCTCTCTAGCCTGAGTGATTTATTTCAAGCAAACCTAAAAGAAAATCACAAACAAGATAAAACAGAAGTTCTGTATTTATAAGAATTAAGTAAAAGTTACACAGTCAGTGAAAAGGCACACTTAGGAAGAGAGATAATGATTGGCAATAAATGTGATTCCTGGTGTTGCCACTGTAATTAGAAGCAGGCATTTGCCATTAAGTGCATGTGGTCGGTCCGGTGGCGGTCTGTGCTACAGAAGGGCCCACACTTACCAACACTTTTTGACTTCAGCGCATGAAGGTTTCAGCGGACAAGGTCTTGAAAGTTAAACCAAAGTATCAGCACATGCACTTCCCACAGGACGCATATGAGAACGCCGCTGGAGCATACCATTAGATGAGTGCAGAGCCTGCGCTGGGAGGGGGGAACTGGGTTTTAATGCTAATACCCAATTGGCTAGCCTTGAAACCGTTTGACACACAGCGCTGAGAAGTGTGAGTCATCCAGTAATTAAACCATGTTCCAACATCTACTGGAAAAGAAGTGATGTGACCACAAGCTCATTTCAGCACTTCAGAAAGAGTCAACAAGGAGTTCCAACAGAAAAAAGCATAAACTCAAAACTAAAACTGGAAGACGGGGATTCCTCTGTGTGTTTTTATTGGAAGCATTTCATTAGGCAGAGTAAAAACGTGGCAAAGACAACTACTTTTTGTTTGGCAAAGCATGCCATTCACAACAACTATATGTATACCGGTATATATATATATATATATATATATATATATATATATATATATATATATATATAGGCCCCTCTCTACCTTCCGTGGGTGGTTTCTCACCCAAGCTCACTTGCAAGTGAACCCTGGTGCAGTCAAGCAGCAGTGGGAATGCACATAGACTATCTATCAAAGAGGGAAAAACAAAACACGGTGGATTAAGAGGTGCGTTGCACTGCAAATGGAAAAGAAAAGCCTACATGCGCCAATCTGAAGGAAAAGGGAACAGAATTATGGAAACATAGTTGGTTTACATATATTTTTTGTCCAGAAAAAAAGAGATACCTGCTTGAAAAGTGCATCTAAGTTTAGTGTGATTGATCAGAACCAAACCCACACCAGCTTGGAGAACATCTACCAAAAAAAACACAGTCACCACAGTTTTTCTCCTGTTCTTCCATGTTTTCCCTTCAGTAGAGCACTGACGTAAAGGCTTCTGTGTGCAGCGCTCTCTAGATAATCAGTGGTGTGCTGCTACCGTCAGGCTTCAGCAGCTACACCCCTGTGGGATGGTGGAACCTAAATACAACCAAGGTCTTTTTTCCAAACAAGGCAACTCATCTTTCTGCTGTGGCACCCCCCAAAAAAAAAAAAAACCAAAGGGGCTTTTGAAGATGTTGAAAGAGCGGAAACATTTGCCTGCATTGGACGAGTTGGACATTGAAAAATCCTTATTTCACTGCGGCTTCTGCCATTTTGCAAAACAAACCAACTCACAGCCGCACTCCCCAGTATAGCTGCGAATCAACACCGCGGGCGGCTGTGTATTGTTCCTGCACAATTACACAGCAAAATGATGTTGTACACAATGGAACCAACACAAACAGAAACCTGATCTCCCTTTGAGTTTGCTGCCCTTTTAGGTTCCTGGGAACGGGAGGGGGCACATGAGGGGAGGGGAGAGCAACACGGGCATGTTTAACCCAGCGGCATATCTCATGACACAAATGATCCATATTTTTCTTCCTTGGAAGCTCATAGAGGAGAGGAATGCTGGGAGATATCTTATCTGGAACCTGCTAAATGCTTGGATCTCATTTTTACGTGGATATAGAGGGAAATGGGAGCATATGGGATGCCACCCTGATGGATGATTGATAATTAGGTAATATTTACGATGCTCCTTGGTAGTAATGGGCCTGTTGTTTTTACCAAGCGATAAGACTTTACTGCTTTTATAGCAGGGAAGTAAAACAATTGCCAGTGTAAGAGCAAACATGCTGTCGGGCTGTCCCTGTCTTTATGTGTAAGTCTCTGTAGACAGGCTGCTTATCTTCGCAGAACCAAGACATGCAAAGACTCAAATGACAGACTTTAGTTTCATGTAAAATCTTGAAGGTGTTCTTTAACAATTTAAGATATTATTAATATACAATAGTGAAAGAAAATTGCCACTATACTGCCACAACCCTTATGCTTCTTCGCAAAAATGAAAAATGAGATAAAAATAAAATTAGACAGTCCAAAAAAAAAATTAGACTGAAGTTTTATCTAGATCCAAATTAAACAAATATCATCATGTTCAAGAGCAGAACAATCAGATTTTTAGTTTCCATTTCGGAGTTCACCTTCTGATTGAACACATCACGTGCCCAAAGTTGAATCCATAATTGGTTGACGCAACACAACTTCTTTGCAAAAGTTCCGATTTTAGAACTCTGGATGCGACGGTTAAATTTTGCTACACTGCCCAAACCACGATGTTCAAATCGTTCTGCTGCCTCACCGACGTATCTTGGCAGACACTAATATCACGCTGCAGGACCTCAGATCGCGTCTGTACATTATATATTTTTAATCTACAGGCTCTCTGCTAGGTCTACGACCTTCATATTTCCTGTTGGCTACCTACGTACCTCAAAGAGGTTTGCTATTTTTTTACCCGCTGACCAATTTTTGGGACAGTTGTGACCGAGGCTTTAAACCACTTTTTTTCAAGCAACAACTTTAGTTTAAATGCAAACATTACTTTTAAACTACATATTTTTATTTATTCTAGGAAGGCATTTATGAAGAATTTTCCTCTTTTGCAGTATCTCACTTTGACTATGATAACAAACACATACATCCTGGTTTAAAAGTCCTAAAACATTTACTTTAACCAACAAAATATTAAGCTATGAACTAGGTAAGAGCATTTAAGGGTAAATGATTAAGGACAGTTTGACCAATTTTTAATAACTGAATCATTTGCCTTTGTAGTCTTTGCAAGAAGTTGAAATACTGTACAATGAAGTCTCTCATGAAATACACAAGGAAAAACAGTGGTTGGCAAAAAACAAAAGAGAAGAATACATCAGCACTCTGTTCATGTCAGAGTACAGGTGTAGAGAAAAAAAGACACCACCACAGAAAAAAGCACAGTACCAAACAGGTACACTTTATATAGGACGGAAGGGCAGGTATGAAGGATCCTGTACTGACAGATATTGCAGAGGAAAAGCAGGTCCCAGGTACTGTTGGGGGAAGACGGTTACTCAGCAGGTTGCCAGTCTGTTGCAGGGCCATTTTTTTTGGTACTTTATGTTAAAAATGAAGTGATTCATTCATTCATCTTCTTCCGCTTATTCCCTTTTGGGGTCACGGGGCTGCCGGAGCCTATCCTGGCCACTTTTGGGCGAAGGCAGGGGACACCCTGGACAGGTCGCCAGTCTGTTGCAAGGCCATTTTTTTTGTACTTTTGTTCTTTTTTGTACAAAAACATTTCTTTAGCCATTATTTGGCTGCTCAGTCCCTCAGACTTTGCTTTTGTTTTTGGCTAAGGTAAGTGAAATGACTGTTGTTTTAATCCTTTAACACCCTTTAATTCCAACAGATTCCATCGTGGAGGAAAACAAAATAGCAGCTTTTCTCTGCACCAGAATCAGCTGATTGATTGTGTGAAGGGTTGAGGAGTTACATTACATCAAAGAGTGAGTGTTATTTAGATGTCACAGACGACATCTCCAGTGTTAAAGGGTCAAGGATTTACCAGGAATGCCTGACTGAAGCTGTCTGTCCAGACACAGCTCCTAAGGCTGAAAACTACTGATCAGCACATTTATTTGCTCATTTAAAAAATTGTATCTTGTTTTACTGAACAGTTTTTTTTTGTAGAACAAGTGAAAAATTGTCATATTTGAGATTTTCTTATTTTGAAACATAATTATTTTGAACTAAAAAGTTATGTCTTAGTGTGGAATCATAGAGAGCCTACCTAAAATGATTAAAAAAGATGATCATGTTATGTTTACAGAAATGTTTTCGAATTTCTGAAAGCATTCAAACAGTAGAAACTGCAGGTCTGATATCGCTTACAGCAGAAAGTCTGATCTGTCAGGAACTCGGACAGGAAGTTGGTGAGGAGCGCTCAAACTGATGAAACTGTGAGCCGCTAACCAGCTTGACTCTAAAACAGCTCCAGCTTGTCTTTCTAGCCTGGCAAACCGTGGGGTTTGCCTCTCAGGGGGCCCAGCCTGTGTTTCATTTGAGGGTTTACATTTTCTCCAGGCACAGCAGGAGTGGAAGCATCACATTAAGCCCTCCCCAGCATGAGTTGAGGACCACTCCGCCACAAACGAACCCCTCCCTCCTGACATAAATGTACCCAAGATGTGTTCGGATACTTTTCTTGTTGTTTCAGCTTGTCCTCTGTTTGGACTGATTATAAAGCTGCATGATTTTCTTTAACTGTGTAATGGAACAGTCCAGCTATTAAGTCAAACTGTAATTTCTCTATAATCCAATAACTGCAAATGCGTGCACACATCATACATGTGGATTATTTCCTGTTGGAGACCAGGAGAATACTTGAAAACAGAGATGGTGTAAATGTGTGAGTCACTTAGCACTCTGGAGTAGCTATGCGAGGGCTCCAGACAAACCTGTGTCAGCGAGAAAGTGTTGCCCCTTCCTCACTGACCCTGGATCAAAAAGGGGGAGCTCATAGGCCAAAAGGGCTTCACCTAGGGCCCGGGGTGTGATGCTATCTCCAGGATAGAGTTACAGACAAGGGTGTATGATGGTGAGAACATAGAGCACCCCTTTCCTGCTCTCCTGTCAGTTCTAATGGGAAGCCTCTCCAGGGCTTCCCGGATCCGGGTTTTACCTTAATAGCAGTAGCAGTTTTAGGCACGGGGCATACGGGCGATTGCCTGGGGGGTAAATTTAAAGGGAGCGGCAGCTCAATGCTTAGAAACAACAACAAAAAAACTATGCCACTATTGTTTCTTTATTATCTGTTATTTCACAGTTTGGAAAGACTTATAACCTCCGAATTGGCGCCCCCTGCATCTTGCGCGCTCCAGTTTTTGAGAAGGTGGTGCAAATATGTATGAAAGAAAAGGGGAGGGGTGGAGGGCGCAGGCTGCAAGGTGAAACAGCGCACAGAGCGCAGCCTCGACTGCACAACACCTGGATCATCGCGTGCCGTTACATTACTCAGCTAATGCTAATAATATCATTCTTTATTAACTATTGTAGACATTTTTATTACGTGTCTTTACTTTCCATATAAAATGTTTTTTTTGTATGCAGGCAGTAAAACAGCTGCACTCAATGAGATAATAAATAAAAAATAGATCATTTGTTTATGAATGTATAGAGGTTTTTTGGAGGATTTTGACTATTGGTATTGCACAATATTAGGAAAATGCCAAATATTTTTGGATTGTTTTATAAGAACTAAAATTGGGGGGGGGGGGGGGGGGGGGGGGGGTTACTTCCCGGGGAGTAAGATAGTATAGAACCGCCACTGCTTAAAAAGTGATAAAAGATGATTCCCAGTTTTCCTCGGAAAAATTGTCCTTTCTGGACTGACCTTCTTAAGTGAGCTTTTATCTTTGCTATAGCTTTGCTTCTCTTATTTCTTGTATTTTAATTAAGACTCCAGGATACTTTCTTCTGCTTCAGCAATCCTCTATCAATCATTTATCATCTACTTTTTTCCTTTTTATGTCCTTCAAAACCTAACTGTTTTTATTCCTTTTTTAAGTAGTACTTTCCACAACTTTTTGGGCCTGTTGCCCCCCAAACATTCTAGGAACCCCTCCCCTACTGTAGCCTAAAGGCCTATCCATCTGTTCATTCAGAACTCGCTATAATCCCTGTCGGGGTCAATTGATTGCTGGAATAAACTCAGCTACTGTTGGACATTGTCTGAACAGGTTGTCAGTCTGTCGCAGGGCCACTGGTCCCATTTACTTTACATTAGAACTGGACTGGACTGACCCCTCCCCACTGATATTCCAAATAGGAAGTACCTGCTGATCCCAAGAAGCCAAAATCCCATAAACCTTTATAGAGAATTAAAAAACTGTTACTCAGAGCAAGAATAATTATTCTGAACAATAGAATGACTGATACCTTTTTTCAACATCTTCTTGCTAATACTATTTTTTTTACAATATTTTTTCGTAAGTGCAAGTTATTCAAGTTATAAACTTATTAAGATGCCTCAACCAAAGTACGTACTGCCAGCTGGCCCCCACGCCCAACGTTTGACAGACTTTTTTACTGCTAACTGACGGCGTCAGGCTTCACGGTGGCGTCCTTACTGAGAAAAAATGGCGACTGAATATACTTTATTTAATATGAGCCACAACTGAGACGATTTTTATGGATGACGTCACACTCGCTCCATCCAGGTCTCATTTACAGTCAATGGGCAATTCTAAGATTCTCATTTGTCAATGGTCAGTACCAATGAGAGAATAAACCAAAGTAGAAACATGGAAAAGTACAAAAAGTGTTTCTACTGATATATTTAGCAGCCTGAGTCTTGTGTTTAGTCAGTTCTTTTTTTCTTTTATTTAAACACAGACACAAACATGTTAGAGTGAGTTTGCCCAGTTAGAAGGAAATGGTGTCTTCCCGATTCTAAGAGCTTCTAATCTCTGCCTCCATCAGGCCTCTGCTAACAGGAAACAGCAATCTGACTGGCAAACAAACAAAGGATGGTGTGCTTTGGGAGTAGGCTGAACACTGAACCCATGGATAGAAGCAAAGAGTTTATTTAACCCTTGTGCTATCCTACGCACTTTAACATTGGGAGTTGGGTCATCTAGACCCTCTAGACAGTGCGCTGAACCTTTTTTCTTCAATGATTTGTGATCTTCACTGGTGTCCATGGATTACAT
Source organism: Oryzias latipes (assembly GCF_053564925.1). Taxonomy (NCBI): domain Eukaryota; kingdom Metazoa; phylum Chordata; class Actinopteri; order Beloniformes; family Adrianichthyidae; genus Oryzias; species Oryzias latipes. The sequence goes on along the minus strand of NC_136256.1, from coordinate 11,380,006 downwards.
GAAATCTTTCCACCTTTATCCACCTTTGTCATGGTAGGGAGAACGCGTCAATGTGGGGGTGGGGTCATCTAAAGGCCAGCGTTTTTCGCCACGTTTTTTGTGTTCACACCCAGGCGATTTTCGCTGACGATGAGCCGAGCGAACATGCAATTTCATTCTCTGACATTAGATGGCGCTTAATGTAAAACAGAAAAACTCCTGTACACAAGGTGGCGCTGCGCAACTTTACGCTTCATAAAGTCGCTTTTCACTCAGAAGAAGAGTGCAAGTATTTACGCGCTTGTCAGAATCATACAAAGAAAACATGAATATTTCAAGCACCAGTAGCTCCAACTGGTGCTTGGTTCGGGGATATTTTAGAATGTCCGTCATTATTTCTTTGCGGCAGTGTAGATGCTACTTGGCGTCTATCTTCTTCGCTGGTATGTGTGCTCAACAAGGCAGTTTTGTGTTTGAGCGCCCCCAAGTTGTGTTTTACTGTAACTTCAGAAGCATCAGACATGTGTGCAAAAGCGCCATTCTCATTGGTCGTATAGTTTTCGACGCGGCGCGTCAAACCAAAAAAACGAACCCGAGGCGTTTTTTAAAAAGTGACGCTTTGATGCGTGGCGTTTTTTCGCGTCGGTGTGCACACTCACATTGGTGCCCTTTGTTTAGTCACGAGGCCTTAAACGTCGGCGAATATCGCGGGCGAAATTCGTCCCGGTGTGTACGGGCCTTAAGACAGTGTTTTTCAACCAGTGGAGATGGTCAGGTGGGCCGTGGGAAATTGCCCTCATTAACTGATCTAAAACATTTACCATCTCCAGGACATCAGCTTTTTGTTCATCCAAACAGGCCCTGATAAAACACTGAGAAATTAGGAATATGAAAGATCATAAAATACTTTTTTCTTTGTGTTTATTTGATTCTATTAAATACATTTTGGTAAGAATGACGGTACCTCGATTTAGCTGTAGCTTCAGCCTTTTTGGAAAAATCATTCTTGGATCACATGTCATCAGTCTGACCAATCAGAAGTGGTTAAAATCTTAACTTCCTTGTTCCGATTCTGCTCATAAAGTCGCTTAGTTCCAAGAAAATACCAGCTAAAGCTCGTCTTTAGCGGTGTAGCTTTCCACAAAACCCAGAGTCAGACCGTGGAACAAGTGAAAAAAACCATGAAGCTCAGAGAGGCGTTCTCCGGCCGTTTTCGCACTACATCTCCCATGATGCATTGGGTTAAAGTGACAGCGTCTCAGCGCACAATGAGTCTTTCTTGTTAAACGTATTGAAACCACAACCAACACACATCAAACTGTTTTTAAATCTTCTAACTTAACCCTTATTACATCTTTTAGAAAAAAACAGCTGCAACTTCCAGTTTTTTCTGCCACAATTATCACAAAAATGCACGTGAGATTGTGGAGGGGCTGTAGATCAATACAGACTATGAGTTTCTCTTTTTTTTTTTTTTTTTTGGATGCTGGTGTGCCGCGGAATTTTTGTCTAGGTTAAAGTGTGACATGGCTCAAAAAAGGTTGAAAAACACTGATCTAAGATAGCACAAGGGTTAAACTTCTGTTCTCATAATTCAGAGCTGTACGTGGTTACACACAAAATCTAGTAATAACCTAATACAACCACCCAATGATTGCTAATTTGATGCAAAGGGTTATTACAACAGATTTTTACATAATTTGGCTAATATTTCAGAGAAAATTGACAGACACAAGTAAAAAATGTGTTTTTATTTGTTTTTGAAGCTCATATAAGTTTGGTTAAAAACCAAAAGATGGTTAAAAATATATTTGGCTTGACCCGTAAATATCTAAGAATTGTTAGTACCTTTTTAAAGGGCACATAACTTCTTTCTATTTAGATATAAACATGGTTCTCCTCTGAAATCATGAATGTTTTGCCATCAGGAAACATTTGTGGAGGAAGTACTCTTACATCGCTTCAACCATTTTAGAGCCCCAAAAACTGTGATTTGTAATGGATCTGTATTTAGCCAGACAATGCTCAACAGGTCCCACAAACTGCGCATTCCCTCAATCTGTTTTATTTCATGCTATTATTTCGTTTTTGTTTATTACTTAACAGTTTTTGAGACTTGATTTAAAAACAGGAGAATGGGATTGAAATGATATCAGGAAATTATTGTTTTTTATTGTTGCTCATCAGTACTGAGAACAAACAGGTACTGCAGAAACATTCTAATATCTAAAATGTAATGCATTTTAGATATTTTTTCTAATATTCCAAAAGAAGAGGCTGTGAATGTTGGACTTTGATGTTTGTGCAGTGTTCACGGTAATCTAATTAGTAAATCATAGCAGTCTCTGGTCAAACAATATTTCTGTCAGAAGAACCGTTCTTTCATAGAATGCTTCCAAACAGCAGCTGTTTCTATGTAAATAGCAGATGAATATAGCACCTGCAAAGGGGAGCAAAGGTTTATCTTGCAGTTCCCTTGAGGCTTAATGGTCGCCATGAAAACGGAATGTACCATTGTTTTGTGTGGTAAATGTATCGTGACGCAGTGGTAAAGCTGCGTTCAGACTAGCCTAAGCAAACGGCCACTTCCAATTAAAGGTCTGTGTAAAGATAAACACACTTTTCGGTTGTACCAAGTGTACCAGGTCTAACACGATATCTAAAATAAAAAGACTAAAAGGTCTCTAGATATTTTACTTAATATTTTACTTAATGCGAGTAATGTAATGTAATCTGACTAAAACCTGAAAAAGAAAGCAGATGTACGGAAGACATGCTGACACATAACAAGAGTGAGTCATAGACGGATGTGGTTTTCCAAAATAAAACGTTCTTTAGAATAACATAATGAATAAAAAAGGATGCATTGGGCAACACAAAACTTTCACACAATGTGGTTTGACAACACAACCAAGAGGGACCAAGAGGCAGTTGGTCAAAGGTGTTGATGGGAAGTTTTTCTACTGAACTGTGTTGTCATTCATGTGCATCTCTTTTTTTTGCAATAAGTAGCCTTTGCAGAGAGCGCAACACAATAGAAAAGTCTAACTTTATTGACAATAATTCCCATTATTGTTCAGTTATAACAAATAATGTACACAACCATACACTCTGTCTACGGTAGCAATAATGCTTCAACAATGCATCTAGTGATGCGACGTTGTACTTGACAAAAGTCGTACTAAACTTCAAACTTTATTGATTTATTTAGCGCCTTTCATTTTGGTTAAAAACACAAAGCGCTAAACATAGAGCAGATAAAATGGTCATAAAATATAAAAATAATTTAAGACAGAAAACACAGGACAATCACACACAGATGGGACCCCTCCCACACCAGATTCTTCCCTCTACCCACCCAGTTCCCCCAGTAAAACCCTGAACAAAAATGAAGAACTGCAGCATAAAGAAAAGGTCTGGCTTGGTAATGCTGTGAGGAAACGACATGATGGAGATCCATTAATTCCAAGGCCCAGCCTGACCACGGGGGTCATTACCACAGCGCCCGCCCAACACAGAGCAGCCTAGGGCCCACTCCATGGTTATTAGACTACAGAGCGGGACCGGCCCAATGAGAACGAGCAATGCAGCAACAGCACCCCTGCAGGCGGAGCCGGTAGTGGCCCAGAACAATGGATCCCCAAGAGGAAAAATACTTTGACAGATTTTAGAAACAGAAATATGAACAGAAATTGTTCAGAGGTCAGTAAGATGGCCTTTGATGCACACTGTGTATGTATATTAAATGCCTCATGGTCCAAAACGTGATATGTATTCTTTTTAGTGGCTTGAACGAAGTGACCCACAGAGTGGTACCGGTACCAGAACCATCTGCTCATTGGTAACCCCACTAGTAAAGTCAGTTAAACCCCCATTAGTTGTCCTGGCATTTAAGTCTCTGCCAAGCGAACTGTGTGAATCAGTGAAAGCTGATTCAATCTGGCCCTGAAAGGTGCTAAAAGGTGAACAACAACATTTGACCCATCCCCCTGAGGGGATGGTGTGCTTCAGAAATTGACATGCTTAGTAACCATTAGATGGATTCATGACCAAATCCAACCCCTTAATACTGAGTGTCAAACATGGAGGCACTGGGTTCAATTTTGGGCCTTTTGATCTTAGATTTAAACACGCAACGTTCCAGTTTCAGGGCAGACACACTGCCACAAGGCCACAGAGGTGGTTAGTTATCTAGTTAGTTATCCTGAGTGAACTCATCCCGTTCGTCCCTTAGATAGGTTCTGTAAAATAAAGAAATAATAAACCATAAGAGACTTTGTTATTTTGTCTATTTCCAATCCTAAATTTCTTTTGATGGCCTTGGCTGTGACATCTCTCTCTCGTGTCATTACTTTGAGGAAGCTGAATTATTGTAGACACTGATTCTAGGCAGAAATGTCTCCTCTCTGTCTCTCCTTTACTCACAACAAACCCTTCTTGCTGACTCGTGAACTCAAACTCGTGAGCGGTGATCTAATGAAGCCTTCTCTGCTTGACTGCTCTGTAGTCGACTGGCACCAGCCATTCACCCACACTGACCCCTTTTTTACTTAGTAACCGCTAATGGGCTGAAGTTTACAGAGCAATGTTAATATCAGACAACAATCAAGAATTAACAACACGCTGAGAAAAGTGAAAGACTTCCAGCTCTGGCTCTCATTAAGAAGAAATACAATTAAGATGACTTTCTGCCAAAGTCTTGTCACATAAAGGGGGAAATACAGGAGATTAATATTTGTCATATTCAGACTGTGACTCAGAAAGCACAGACTTAGACAACATTGATACTACGGCCAGACTGTATCTTGGCTGCTCTACAACAATGATGTATAAATCGTATCTGTCTGACTGTGGTGCACAAAGCCAATAGTTAACCAGCCGTTGTTCAGTGATAACCCTCAGAGCGGGCTCGCAGGAAGCTGATTAGATACACTGAGGGTAAATACAGAACCAGGCCAATGCCCTCTGGCACCGGACTGCAATTAAACCCCCAATTATAGTAAAAAAAGACAAGAGAGGAATGTGTCTCTGTGTCCATTTTCAACTAAGTATCTGTATACAGTAATATCTACAGGACAAGGCAGACATTCAGACTCTTGCTGTAATATAAACACATTTTTAAAATATATAAATGTTCTCTTTATGATTGTACAGCCAGAACAAACAGTTTTATTTTCCTCTTAACTTTTCCTTTTAGTAACACATACAAGCTTGTTGTGCAGATTAACAAAAGATTCATTAGGTAACATCTGCGGCAACATATTTTTAATAATAAAAAATTTAGACCCAGTGTTGACCTTTTTTTTGACTGCTGTAACTCTTCAACTTCACACAATTAACGTAATTCCAGAGGATTCAGAGAAAACCACTTTTGTGCCGATATGCCACCACTTTTTTTCTCACATAAAAATGCGTTGGAATTATGTTGATATCGTAAACATTCAAAGTGTTACCCTAGTAGTTCAAAGAGTGTGTGTTAAAGAGGTGTCACCTGGAAATTTCTGTAATTCCTGGATTGGGTGTGGTGCTAAATGGCAAAAACTTGCTTTGACTGTGACTCTTGGAAGAACAGAAACAACTGCCAGTCACTAAATTGGTTCAACAAAATCTAACTTACCATAAATAGACTAAATGTGATTTGAAAGCAGGATAAAAAGATAATATAAAAATCCAATCAAAATCAAATTTGCTCTGCCACCAACACTGTATGTAACCCTGTAAAACCCACTTTTTTTGGCGTTAAGATGTATCTTAAACCCTAAATCCACTGAAAAGTTTTGCATATCTGTATTATTTGTTCTGTATATATGAATAACAATAGATGAGTTATTCTCACTACAAAGTATAGAAAAATCATCCCGCAAAGTCTTTTCGAGATTTCACGGAGGCAGCCATTTTGAAATGAGCAGGAAAAGCCCTTCTACTGCCCCTAGTGGAATGATGATAAACTACAGGGCAGAAAACCCTGTGAAAAGCCAATAGGTTTTTAGGGGGGGTTTTGGTCTTTTGGTCATGCTGATGACATGGGTGTCTCAGAAATCAATTTAAATCAAATGGTTATGTAGAGTTAAAATATTCCCTCAAATTTAAATCAAGGTTTAGGTTTTTTTTCTGAAACTATGTAAACTTTGAGCTTTATAAGTAATTAATTAAGGTTTATTTAAATCGAAGGAAGTGCTTTGAGAGAGTAAAATGCTACTTTTAAGTTCTGTAAAATCTGTAAATCTATATGATGTGGTTCATTAATAGTTTTTTGTTTTCTCTGTTTTGTAACATTTCAAAGGTCTTCCCAGTTTGACGGGTTGTCAACAAGTCTTGCTCCTATTATAGGTTTGTTTTTTGTTTTTTTGCCAATGCTTCCTTCCTGTGGTGTAGATTCCAATCCTGATAAGTAACTAAAAGAACAGGAAATAAAAACTGATGAATCTGAGCATCTTCATCTGCCTCTGGTGTATGTTAGAGCTGAGCCTACTGTGTGGTTTACTCTGTGGTTGCAGGACGATCCTGAATGTGTTCCCCAGATGTCTTGGGGCTTGGAGAATGGAGTGCAAACAGGAAGCGAGGAGCATCCCACAGGGCCAGGGACACATTCTACCACTCCTCAAATGGGGCCGCACTAATTGGCTTGGTGGGTTCAAGGCTTCTAGAAAAAGACCTCCCGATAGCCTGGATGCAGAAGACTTTTAGTGCCATGACAAGCAGGGAGATATGACCTGAAGCCAAAGTGCCACTCAAGCACCAAAGAGTTGTCCAGCGGTGTCACAGAGTGCATCAATAATTCTCATCTTTGTTTTAACTGGCTCAGTCTCCTCCAGATAAAGCTTCTCTGTTTTCCCTTTTACTGTTTAGTGAGATCCTAAATTAGATGCCTCAGACTGGTTTTACTGTGGCCTATCATCTCTTCTTGGCATTGTTGCGTAGTTCAGCCGTCTTCTGCCGGATGAGACCATGTGTTTGGAGGATTCTCTTCCCCAAAAAATGTGATTCCTTTGCTCCAAAAGCCACAGCAGCTGTTTTAGGAACTTGCCCGAAATGGACTTCCTGAATGGACTTCTAAAAGGGAAGGCTTTTTCCTCGTGACATATTGATTCAAATCTGTTTTTTGGATTTATATCCACTTATAATACTTCATCCGTCATACTTAGGAATCAAGTGAGATTTTTGATGTTAAAGTGAATGATGAGCCCAGGGACAGAACGGGAGGGTCTTCCCTTCCTGTCTCTGCACTGTCATTTTAACAAGTCACTGACAACAACAATAGCAAAACAACAATTTAGACTCGTAAATATGTCTGTCTGCCTCAACTGCGTGGTAGACTCAAGCTGAAGCCGGAATAGGAACAGGACGAGATACAGAGGGGAATGCAAGACATGGGAGCAGCCCAACAGAGACGAGGAGGCCAAAAGACGGCACAGAGAAGTGGACGAGATAAAAAAAAGGAACTGGAGGGATAAAGAAACACAAGGAGAAAGAAGAAGGCTGAGAAGAAGAGTTAGATAAATGGTGTGTCGGTCAGTCTGTGGAAACTCAGTGACACCTCACTGCGGACAGTCTTTATCTTTAAACTCTCCAAAACCTGATAGACACAGCAGACTCCTTGAAATGTGTGCAGCTCAAGCAGAAGCATTATTAGAAATGTGTTCTTTCTTGATAGCCAACAAACTGCTAGAATCAATGAACACAATAACACAACTTTCCTGGACAAAATATCTCTATCCTTCACAAACCCCGAAACTCACGTCACATATATGGGTCAAGCCACATACAAGTTCTATACCGTTATGTCCTTTAAACTCAGTATGTTAGAATACATCATAAACATCTTTTATAATGCTATCATTGCAGCTGGGTTAATGTCAGAGTTTCCATTCCGTAAAACTACTTTAAATTAAAACTTGTACACAAACTCAAGTAGTTCAACGATTCATTAAATGACATTTTCGCCTGCAGGCATCCATCTGGTGACAAGGTATCATTGAATGGGGCATTTCACTTCTGCAGAACGTCTGCAGAACAAAACGTCTGTGGTGATTATTTTCCTTTTTTATTGATTTATATGTCTGAGCTGGCGTGCTTGAGATGTTCTTGGTTTGCTGCAGAGGGATGAATAAAGTCAATGTGCATTGAAGCACCAGTTTGAGGCCACAGGTCTCTGTGAGTGAGTTGGAAACTTGGCTGCGGCGTCCAGGGTGTGGAGGCTAACATGGAATGGATGGGACAGAAGCGCCTGAAGAGTTGGTGGACATCTCAGGCTGTGCACTCATTCCTTCCCTCCCTTCTGCCGTCTTGGTCTGATGCTGCCTCTAGGCTGACTGAGAGCAGGAAGTCTCCTGAACTCCTCTGGACTGGACTGAACCGTGACTTTGACGGAACTGCCCTTTTCCTGTTTACCAAAGACCTGACAGCAGGACAAACACCAAACACAAACCTCAGGTCTGTCTTTGCTTTCGTGTAGCTGTTTAGGTTAAATCCATCTAATTTGACTCTGGCAAGGGCTTTAGTAAGCAAGACAGTCTCCCATTTGAGTATTTGTGGAATGAAAAAAAGATGTGTAAGATATTATTTTGGTCAAATTTAACCCTCAAGCTGAGTTTCTGGCTCCTCCAAACTCAAGTAAATATTCAGGACAGTTAAAGAACAACAAAAAAGAAAAAGAATCAAACCTCTGTAAAAATGCAAGAACACATACTTTCATGAAATTATATTTAGTCCAAAGTCTGCCACCTTTCCACTATTCTAACCCCAAGAAGCCCAAATTACCCAGAATAAAAATAATTGGTGGTCACATCTCCAGCTCTGACTGGAATGTATGCAGGAAGGAGCCGCAGTCTCTGGCAGCCTTTCTGCTCCCTGTCCCATCCAGAGGAAGAGCGACGTTAAAAGCACGGATGGATGCCACAAATTCAACCTCCGTCACGTGACGTTCTGGGCAAAGAAACGCACCAGAATGTTGCATTAAAAAGCCCCCACAGGTGCTATCACCAGAACGGGGGGACAGGACAGCTTCATTCAGCCAAAGTCAACCAAAACCGATTTTTGAATTTAAATTCCCTACTCTGCTGCATTTCATGTTTGCAGCAGGATCTCTTCTCACGTGGGGGTCTGTTTGTCTATCCAATCACAAACCGAACAGAGAAACACAAACACAGTAATGCCGGAACATCTGTTAAAAAATAAAAGAGGCGATTTATTAACTGAAGCAGAGAAATTAGTTCTCAGATTGTCAGCTTGAGAGCCATGACTCATGGTGGGGCCTCTTTCCGTGCCCCCTGCCACAGGTTGAACACACTGATCTCAGTGAACTGCAGCAATGATACTTTACAGCGCTACAATTTGACCTTTTTATACTGTCACACTTGTTTATGCAGATACAGTTCTGCTCAAATAACACAGGTTTAACTTCCGCCACAAGAGGACTCTTTGATTTGTCCAGTTTAATAACGTGTTTTCTTTTTTTTAATTCTTTTTTTTAAAGACCAGTTTCCTTTTTTTCCTATACTTCAGTTATTGGGGAAGAAGTTTGTGTGCAGATGTTTCTGTGGAAATCAGTAGTGAGCTTGTTAGAAGGCCACACCCCTACCACTTAAGAGTGGGCTTTGGAGAACCTGTCAATCAAACGTTTAGAATGTTCGACATGAGATCACCAACTATGATTGAGGCATTTCATTGGTCTGTTTTTCAAATGGAATAAGTTGAACTACAGAAAAAATGTTTAAAAAAAAATAGGATTAGCAAGAACATTTAAAAAAAGTAGCAGAACAAAGATGGTTATTCTAACAAAATTAACGGCTGAGTAATAGCTGTTTAGTTTTCCATAGAGCTCTGTGGGATTTTGGTTTCTTGGAGCCAGCATGTACTTCCTATTTAGACTGTAAATAATGGAAGTGGGTCACTTAGTCCAGTTCTCATATACTGTCACTAAATTGCACACAGTCCAAATGTTTGAAAAATCAGTTTATCTACTTAACTAACCCTGAAATGCCCATTAGAACAGTAATTTATTATTAGATGGTTTGCTAGCTTTCCAAAGAAACCAATTGCACCAGCAGAGAGGCAGCAGCTGAACAATAGATTTCTCCTAAAGGAGGAAAGACAATGTTGCTTCTCCTGTCCTCCCTTCTCCCCACCCCAAGTTCTTGTCATTGGACTGGAACGTTCTTTCTCTGTGAAACGAGTCAAACTCTCTTGTCTCGGATGTGAAGACTGCAGCAAAACTTGGAAGCCTTCCTCAGCACTGCCGCCGCCACACACAGTGCAGGGGAGCCGACCACATGCTGCGCTCCACCCTCTTTTCCCCTGCTGATGATAAGAAACTTATGACTATACAGCAGGAAGCCTGCATATTGCTTCTACCTGTGGCTGCTGTTGTTTTTGTTAGTTTGGCAGATCTCTATCCTGTGTAAGAGTGGGTTTATGAGCCCATGCAAGGCTGAGCGTAAAATCAACTGGAGCAACAGGAGGCGTAAATCCAATTACCTGACAAGCGCTGACAATTTTGACTTTTAAGAAAGGTGCTAAATTTGACTTCACAGCATAAAATCTAAAATGCTTTTGTTCTTGTCATGGATTATACTGTTGTTAATAAATGACCCATCTCTGGTGGATGAGAAGAAATGCAAAAACAAGGTAAAGAATGACAACAGTCAAAAACAAGGGTTGACCTGAAAATTGAAACAGCAATGCTGCTATTAACGAATCAAATTTGCGTTGGACGCCTCCCTTCCGACGTACCTCAAATTCGCTTTCTAAAACTTTGTTCATAAACTTGACACTCCTGTGAAAAGATTTAACCCTCTTAGCCACATGCTTCTACATGGTTTTGACTGTATACCTCATATACAATACATGGAAGACACAGATGATGTTGAGAGAACAGGTTTATGTAACTTTGAGAGCTCTACAACAGCATCACTAATCACATCTCCATGTCTAGATTCATGTGATCATTTAGAGATCATCCCAGTACAGTAAGGTTCAATTCAGTTTATATATCCAAATATCACAACACAGTAGTCTTAAAGGGCTTTGCACCTGTAATTGTACATAAATGTAAAATCAGTAAAAAAATACAAAAGCTGATTGCTAAACTTGTCATAAATTGTTTAAGGGCCCCAAAATACGCCAAACTGTAGAGTTTGCCCCATCCATTTACATCCATTTATTTCTTCTTGAACTTGGGGGACCCCAGACATGGGAGACACACAGCCAATGCTGAAGTCCGAAATGAGAAGGACACTCGTTAGAGCGTGGTAGAACTCAGGATCCTGGGGCTCAGTCACAACAGAGGCTCGGGGCAACATGGTGTGGACGAGAAACGGGAGCAGGCTGGAACTCAGGCTGAGCAGGTTAGCTGACAGTCAGGCTGAGTGGTGAGAAGAACAGGTAGACTGGCAGTAAAAGCAGTGCAAGTAGGTTGACTGAATTCTTGCAGTGCAATGAAATAAGGAAGAAACGTCCTTATTTGGGATGTCCACATGAAGGAAGGGTCCTCTCCCAGGACGGACAGGCAATATACCAGGACTGTTGAAGAAGAATTAGCTTATCTTATTACACAACTACATGTTTGAATAGTGTAGCAGACGGTTGGGGTCACACCATTTACCATCCACAGTTCACTATCTACTGCAGGAGCTGGGTCTGAATGACACCACTTTCTGCTGTTCTGCCATATCTGTGACCCAGTTTGATGACCTGTTGTCCCGCATTAGTCTGAGGAGAGAAAAATAAAATGAATAAAGTTGGAGCACATTTGTTATTTTTTGTGATCAACTTCAGGAGAAGAGCAATCAGCTTCTCCCTGTGTTGGTTTTGAACTCCACCTGATGATCATCTATACATCATTGGCAAAAGCTGAGTCCCTGATTCGTTGCCATGACTAATCTTATTTGCAAGATTTTTTATTTCTGAACACACCAAGATGGTGTATGGTACCAGTTCTATACGCCGTGTCTGACGCATCTGTACTTTCGTTTGAACGTAGCTTAATTGGATGGGCAAAAATGAAGTCTGGAGTGGATCAGCTGTGGTCGTCAACATTAAGAAAAATGGCAGCTGAGCGGCACAGACTAATCACCTGGTCACAACTGCCCATAAGTGTAGACAGATGTCTATGGGTAAAAAACAGGGAAGCCTGTACGGAATGCAGTAGGACCACATGAAATATCATTGTTGTACGCCGGTTGGTGAGCTCGTAGAGTGAAAATGTTCATGCACATTTTTTCTACCAGGATTCTTAGGGGCAACAGGCAATAGAAAATACATATCTACCCCTAAAGGGCAGTCGTGGCTTTTGCTTTACTAACAAGAGTCTGGCATGGGGGCACCGTATGACAGCATCGCCCATACATTAAGAGTGAAAGCAACTGACATTAACCTTACAAAGACTTAACGATACATCTACCACACACATGACAATGGTATGCTCCATCTTCATGATGACTCTTGAGGTGGCCGTATGAGTCACAGAGGAACTGCAAGACAGATCAGCGCTCCTCTGTAGATGGGACGATTCCTGTGTACGAACCACACAACCCAAAAATGGGTGCATGTATCTATATTCTACGTGGGTCTGCCTAGACGCCAATGACATTTCCTATAGAGTTTGTGCAACATTTGTGGTCAACCAGTTTGAAGTTGTTTTAACCTCTGGGTTTTAGCCTGTGTCACCTAACTATAGTCAAAGGAACACAGTACCACTTTAAAATGAATCACTTTTAGATGGAAATGGTTTTACAGCAGGATCTTTACATCCGTCTGACACAGAAATATTAAAGCACCTTAAGATAAACAATGTGTTTTCACAAAAAACAAAAACAAACTTTCCTTAATTTATGTTCTGTTGAATTACGTCAGCCAGGACCCCTGCTGCCCCAAAACTAAACTTGCTGAGCTGAGACCAGGTATCATAAATTACAAACACATTCGTTCCTGAAACGAGGTGATACCGGTGGATTTAAAAGTGGCTCCCCTAAGGGCTGCATGAGCTCATGACTGGGCAGAGCTGCCTGCAGTGGTGAAGAAAGGTGAAAACTCCGGTCAGGCAGTGTGCATTAAGGAGCCACTGGCCTGTTGAGGAAAAGCCCCTGGCAGCCAGGCTGTCTGGGGTTGAAGTTTCATTATCATCTGCTATCGAGTGTCTTCCATTCAACCTGATGAATCACGGGATTACAGGAGAAACTGAGCATTGTTGTCTGAAGGCGTCAGTGGCTCTGATCCATGTCTCTCCACCTACTCTCCCCTTTGCCCGGCCTGGTCATAAACCCAGCCGGTGCCCCCCTCTTGCCCACTTCTCAGTTTCTGTGTCTCAGTTGTCTTTGTCCCACTCTACCTCTTCTTGGCCAAACGTTATTTTTCCTCCAACGTATTTTTGCCCCATCCAGGAGTGAACATGATGGTTAATCATCTGCAGCTCCACGTTAACAACTGCTCAAGTCTTCAATTAAACACCTGCATCAGCAAAAAAATGTATAATTTTTCAAATTTCCTAATAAGTTGAATAGAGACTGTTATTGGTTCACTATATAGGAAGAGAACTAAACGGAAATACAACACAGACAGGATTTACCGTCTTTAGGAGCTCATTAAAGTAGAAAGATAATGATAATGAAATAATGCTGCATTTTTTTATTAACTTATTGAAATCTGTAATAAATTCCATTGATTTTGTCCTCCAGTAATGGATTTTCACACGAAAAGTCAAGCTTAAAACTTTAGTGAAATTCCACCTTTGATGAAAATGACGTTTGTAGATGTTCTTGTAGCATTTACTGATACATTAGGAAACTTAAGCCAAACATTTCTTTACTTAAATTGTTGTGACTATGAAAAACAAAAAGCAGTTTGAAAAAGGTCATATCTGTGGTTTAGAAAATGTACTGGGTGGGCCACAAGCTCCCTGCTTCACCCCATTCTGATGCATCCATTTGCAGACATTTGTCTACCTCGTCTGAATTGGCAGCTAACTCAAAACTGTACGACTTTGGGGGGGCTTGGGGGGGTGGTCCCTTTGCCTGTGCTGGGGGGGGTTGGCGGGGGGCCCTGCTCGGGTGGGGGGGGCCCAGCGGCGCCGGATGGGCTGCCCATCTGCACCTGGGGCTGGGATCGGCCCTTCCCTGGCTCTGGGACGGGACGGGACAACCCTCTCGGGGCCCCCGGTCGCTCTGGGTGTCACCCGCTTCGGCTGCGGGGTCTGGGGTGGGGTGGGGTGGGGGGCTTGTCGGCCCTGTCCTGTGGGGGGGCGTTCTGGGGGGGAGGGGGGGCCCATTATTAGTACGGGTCGGGGGGGCTAGCGGGTCGGGGTCTCCGCTGAGGCAATCAGTGGTTGCCTCGGCCGGTTGGCCTCCTCGGTCCCGTCGAGGCCTGACCAGAGCTCTTCTAGGGCCGGCGTCTGGGGGTGGGGGCCTGGGCTTGCTCCAGGGGGGGCGACGCTTTCTGGCTCCTCTCTCTCTGTGTGGGGTGGGTGGTGCCGGGCCTGGGGTGTCGGCGCCTCCGGGGGTGGGCCCCTGGGCTGGGTGGCCCTGGCCCCTTTGCTGGGGGTGGGCTGGGGGACGGCTGTTTGACCACCGGGGGACAGTCTACCAGCTGTCCCCAACTTACCCCCTTCCTTATATAACCTCATATTAGGGTGAGGGGGTGGGGGGTCTAGCCTGCGATGCGCCTTGGGGGGGGGCTACTTGGGAGTGGCCCCCCTCCTATGGTTGCCGTATGGAGTGGGCCCCCCCTCTTTCGGTTTTATTTGCACCTTAGACATGTAGGGTCCTTGGTAGGGGGGGTGCTTGGACATCACTGCAAGCAAGCAGCAGATGTCCTCCTGGCACCCTACCCGCCAATTTTAACCGCACCTTAGACATTTAGGGCCCTTTGGTGTGGAGGGTGAGGGGACATCACTGTGAGTAATCAGGAGATGTCCCCTTAGTGCCCTACTCGCCAATTTTAACTGCACCCCCCTTAGTACACACACCCCTCCCCCTTCAATATATACATTCAAACATAAACACACACACATGCACACAAACACCCATACACGCACACACATTTTACAAGGAAGGTGGGACCTGGGTCCATCTGTCCCCTACCCCTTCCCTGGTGGGGGGTGCGGGCCCCTTGGCGATGGCGGCCGTGTCCCTTGGGTGCCGGCTCCCTGGGCCCGGCGGTGCTCTCTCCGCACGGTGGGGGGGTTCATATTACACCTGAGCCGGGGGTGTTCGTGTCCCTGGGGGATGGGTCCTGGTCCTTGCCCCTGGGCGCTGGGCCCCGCCAAACTTCCAACATGGCCGAGCCTGGTCGGGCCATATTTATAACATCCCTTGTGGGCCGCCCTTTTTTCCCCGGGGTTCCCCACTCCTGGGCGGGGGCGGCGGGCCCCTGCCTTGCTCCTACCTGGACCAACCGTGGGCTGGGTGGGTGGCTGCCTGGAGTGCGGAGCGGGTCTCCCTTGGGGGGTCCTGGCTCGTACCTGGGGTCGGGGCGGGGGGATGCCCGGAACTCCTGGGTGGTGGTGGGGTGCTCGTCTGGGGCTGTGGGCGTCCCTCTCCGGTGGGGCCCTGCGTTGGGCTCTTCCGGCGTGGCGGGGGGCTGCTTTCCTGGCTGGGCTGGGGCGGCGCTCTCTTTCCCTCTGCGCCTCCCTGCTCTCTGGCTCTGGGGGCCTCGCGGCGGTCCGGCTGGCCCTGGCCTGGGTGGCGGTCTTGGTCGCCCGG
This sequence comes from Oryzias latipes, assembly GCF_053564925.1. Taxonomy (NCBI): domain Eukaryota; kingdom Metazoa; phylum Chordata; class Actinopteri; order Beloniformes; family Adrianichthyidae; genus Oryzias; species Oryzias latipes. Next base: position 11,364,332 of record NC_136256.1, on the reverse strand, counting down.
GGGGCGGTTGTTCCCTGCCTGTTCCCGTGTGGCGTTGGGGGAATTCCGGCTGCCGCTGCTGCTGCGGCGGGGGTATGGGTGTGGGGGTGGCTGGGCGCTCCTCCTCTTTCTTTTCACATTCCACCATCCATTTTAGAAGAACATAAACACTCACCTGAGCACAGGTGTTAGCTCACCTTTGCACTAATAGTTTGCATGATTGAATGAATGAAAGATTTCACACTAGTTGGTTTAAAGGCATAGGTATGCGTTCGTGAACAATATCTGTTTTGTGTGCATGTTGACATGTGGACATTTTTGCGGCTAGCAGGTGTGTTGATAATATTTGAGTGTGTGTGAACAGGCCCCGCCCTTTTTGTACTACATTTGAACCGTACCGTAACGATAAACAACCAGTAAACCTGTCTGCTCTATGCTGCTTCATGGTCTTACCCCCCTTCCCCTCGTATTATCACCCTCCTACCCCCCCCTCTCTCTAACGTCCCTCTCTCTTCTTCCCCTCTTTCCTTTTCCGTCCGGTCCAACACCAAAGATTTTCAAACATGATTGAAATTAATAAATTTTGGCCTCAATTACAAAAGGGGTTTATTCAGACATACCTTTGGTTTGTCTGAAGATGAATAACCCCTCTTGTTAAAATAAAATATGTCCAACACAAGAGGCCCTCAGCTCTCATCTGTTTGCCTAGCTGTTGGACAGGACAAGTTAAAAAAAAAAAAAAAAAACTGTACGACTTTTACGACCCACTTTGCTCGCCATTTTTGTTGCACCACTAATATTAGGTTGGGGTTGTCAGGGCCTGTAAGCCAGCGGGAGAGAGTGTAAACAGAGAACTCTCAGTAAGGGGAAGGAGGGCTAAACATTGATGATCCCGCTCACAACTCAGAGGTAAATTTCTAATGAACTACTGCCGCTCTGCACAACTATGTCTTAAAAAAATTTTTTTGTTTTAAATTTTGCCCAAATGATTAAAAAAACGACTGGTAATGCTTTAAGAATAGTTTAATATATAATCAGAGTGGGTCTTTAAAAATTTTATTAAGTTCCACATACGTCTTTTAACCCAACATGTACAAAACGCTATTCCAAAAAAAGATTGTGAAATGGTTCAAAAAGGGCTTTGAGAGTGCTAACAAGGTTTAAAGAGAAGCTGTGAGGAACACTTGAGTGGGGAACTCACTCAAAGTGTGGGTTTCTCCACCAGAAAGGTGGTTTGTGCGAGTCAGAGCATAAAGTAGACGTCTGTCAAAAGGAGGCTGGCAAATGAAGGCGCTCTGTTTCATGAACTGTGACTGAACCTGTTCAAAATGGGCAGACATGTTAGACAAATATGGTGTCTGAAAATCATCAGAAACATCGTTCTTCCGCCCCTGCCTGAAGCCTACCCCCAACCCCCTTCCACCCTACACCCACACTTCCTCCACTCGCTGCCCTTCATCCTCTGCCAGTCTGCACTCTGACATTTTGCGACGCTGCCAGGACGGGGGTCTGCATGGAAGAGACAGAGAAGGAGCGAGTCATAGAAACAGCATGAGAGGGGCCTCCTTAACTAGATTTGTAGGATGAAGAGGTTGTTTTTTCCCCCTTGCTGTGCTTTTCCACACCGCACATTTCAGAAAGGTCATCAATGGACACCTAACCTCTCATTTTTGGTAATTTAAACTCCTCTTTTTTATCAGTCAGTAGATCTGCACGAGGCCAGCAGCCGCAGGTAGATAACAGACAGATTCTCATTTTTGTTTAATGATAAAGATAAACCGCTGCTAGACAGGAAAATAATTCACCAATCATTCACTTTAAAATCTTTGTTTACTAGATGAAGAAATTGCTCTGTTCTACTTTTAAGCTGGGATGCTTAAAAGGAATGATTGCACATAAATGACCTTCAATAGCACTATTTAAAACACAGTTATCTCCTACTTTAAATGTACACAAGACAAAGCAAGTCTAACAAATGTGTGTCTAAAAATGTAATAAATTATTGATGGCTAAACTTCCTGTAACCCTTGTCTTTTCCTAGGCACTTTAACATTAGGAGTTGGGTCATGTAAACCCACTAGTGCGCTGAACCTTTTTTCTTGAATGATTTGTGATCTTCACTGGTGTCCATGGATTACATGAAATCCTCTTCACCTTTATCCACCTTTGTCATGGTAGGGAGAACACGTCAATGCAAGGGTGGGATCATAGGATAGCACAAGGGTTAAACAGCTTTGCTAATTATTTCAAACTGTTTTTAAATCTTATTCCTTTACTCTGGAGCTGTAACTGGCGACACATAAACGCACGCTCTTTGACATACAGTAACTTTTGACCATTTTTATACGGTAAAAGTATTGTATTTTCCTCCCTTTATGGCACACCGGGATATAAAAAGTATTAAGCAAAACAAAACAGTAAGAAAAACGTCTGTCAGTCAGTTACACTTAACCAACTGTTAGCCCATTCACAACTCCTGTAACTCCCAATCTTGTTAGCAACACGTCAAAAAACACAGTCAGACACCGCTATATGTTAGAGGCAGGTAAAAAACAGACTCGTGAAAAACACAACAATTGACAGAGCAAATACAGTGCGTCTCTAAATTGTTATATTTATTATAACACCCTTATTATAAAGCACAATGTCAGTTTTTTGAAGAAAAAAAATTAAGGCTTTTAAGTTTGCTTTAGAGTGCGGTAAATACAGTTAATCAGCTGTTTCTGACAGAGAAAAGTGGCTTTGTGCTGTAATGCAACACTTTTGCATAAGACCTTCAAATACATTAAAATGTTGTATATCAGAACTCTAGCAAACTGTAGTTGTATAGCAGCACTGCTCTTCTCTGCTTCAGAATCCGTTGTAATTGTGTTAATTACATAGATGGTTAAAAAGCTAAAATAATTCAAAGAACACAGGAATTAAAGCTATGGTGTTAAAGGGTTAAAACAGCTGTTTTGTCTCCAGAAATTAACCATGGATACATCGGCGGGCAAGGCAGGAACCAAACTCGAGAACATCTGATCTGAGGTTGACTATTCTACCTCTGCATCACAGCAGAAAACAGAGTAAAGGAAAACAATTAAACTCCCCTCTTGTATGTACATTTAGCTGACAAAAGCTCATTTTCTGTGCCATCTATGACTTGATAAGTGAAAAATGTCAGTCACCAAGAGGAACAGTCGGAGAAAAATTCCCCACTGTGAGAGGAGAGGGGAACATAATTGATATAATAGCCCCAGCTATTGTCAGCATTGAGATGGGAAGAGCCGTGGTCCTGTCTCAGGCTTCTCATATCTAAATGGCACACACCATGGATCAGCCGAAAGGCTTGAACTTAGTTTCTGAAGTAATGGAAATTTTTTTTATCTTTGGATTAAAATCGATTTTGGAATTGTAGATTTGGACAGGACTACAAAATGGCGAACACCCTATATGAGTAGGGAAGGAATTCGGACACATCCCAAAATATTTTGCCCTGGAAATTTCCCAGAAGTCTCTGCGAAAACAACAGTGTGCAAAGATGCTCAATAGATTGGTGAAAATAGACAATGAATGTTTTTTCATGTGAAAAATATGTGTATATTACAGCTATTTTTTATAATCCATCCAAGTCATGTGGATTCATAAGTAGTCTTAGTAAGATTTTCATATTTATTAGGTTTTTACGTAGAGGTATCGATAATATCATATTTTCCATTTAAAAGAAAACTGTGAGCATGGTCTTCAAATTGCTTTAAATTGTCATACTAACCCTTTACAAAAAAATAACAAATAAACATTGAATGGTGTCATTAAGCTTGAACTGACCCCTTTGTGTCAATATTTCCTACTACTGTCCCAAACCTAAATTTTACGTCTTTAATAACATTGCGAGTCACAACTTTAGCTTGCAGGTTAGCTTACGAGCAAAGTTTAAATCTTCAAACTACTCAGTCCTGAAGAAACCGATTATTAAATGATGTTGCTTTTTTTTTTAAACAAAGTTACTTAATTAAACTCAGTTTGGATTGGTTGTGTTATCCTTAGGTGGTGGTGTCAGAGTACATTTGGCTACATACGAATACATTCTTTTATCTATAATTAAAAAAATAAAACCCATTTTTACAGCAGTTCTCTTCTTTCTTACTCAATCTGGATTGTTTTTCTTTTGGAACGGTTTCCAGCCATTTTTTCCCACAGCAAAATGAAAGTCTACGTCAAGCTCACTTTAACTCCAGACAGTTCTACCTCTCACTACTCCACTTGTGAACCGTAGCTGCACTTATTATTATTAGAATTCTTTATTTATATTTTTCTTTCGTTTTTAGAGAGTTTTCTCCCACACAGCTCATATACTTTTCTGTGTAAGACCCATTATGAAGAAATGACAACAAGGGAAAGGGAAAAAATCAATTTCCGTGTCACGTAGCTTGACCTACATCAATTTGAATTAAGTTTCATGAGCCAAAAAGCCAAACCCCCATTTCCCTCTACAAACACAGGGACCTGCATGGAGGGAGCAGAAAGAGAATGTGGAGAAGTGGTAAATTTAGAACCAAGTGTTCTGTCAGTTTGAATCTTATTTGTATTTAATATGTAGTTTCTTACGTGTTACTAACAAGGATGATAGTTGGCGTAGTCATAGCAACGTTTCTTTAAGTGGTATCTGTCTGGGGGGGGCTTTTGTGTTGCAAACAAGGTCTGGAGTTACAGGTATTGGTAATACTCGAACACAGCTAAAGCTTCCATCATGGCTAACATATAGTGTGTTACAAAGAAATAGTTACTGTGAATGCAGTTAATGAAGTCTGACTGACTGATGGAATTATCTTTGACTCTTTTGTCTCACATTGTGCGCCTCATCCACCTTATCTATGACATAAGTTACAAAAATAGATCATTGAGTTACTGCGTTTCCATCACATGTATGCGCAAAACTTTATAGAAGTTCTAGAAATATAGAAAAAACACAATTTTGCTATTACACTGTTTCCATTAAATCTTAATTATGCACAAAAAAACAAACCAACTCACGTGGTGATGCAAAAAAAGTCATGCAAAAAAATGATGAAGGATGTAAACAATACTTTGATTTACAGCTGATTTACAGTTGATTTACAGTTGATTTATTCAAATTTCTGCCACGACACCAGCGCTCATCATTATCTATCAAAGGAGTCGTCTGCGTCTTTTCAGGCCATGGAGCGTCAAGCTCCATACACGTATGAGCGACTACGGATGATGCCATTTTGGAAAATCATTGTTGGTGATTTTACAGAGGAGCTGTGAATCCAACAATTCTGCATGACACTCTCAACTTTTGATAAGCTGTGATGCTGTGGGACCTCTTGTGGTGCCCGCTGTGCAGTGCCCAAGGCAGCCACTTACTACCAATAATAACATTGCCATATGTCTGTTGGTCATGTTACTCATTTAATTTGAAAAAAGTGTTTCCATTGCAGTATTGCAAAATATGTCAATTTCAATACGCCTCTAAAACAACCACCTCCTCCAAGCGCAAAACTTTTTTTTTTGATAAATACGAGTTTATCCGAAATTGACATTTTTCCAATAGGTACATTTATTATCGCAAATTCAATATGCGCATCTTCATAGTCAATGGAAATCCAGCTTTTGGCATTAGGCTTTATAAGCCGGTGTGACCTGTAGTGCTGAAACTGCACTTATTGTTCAAATTTGAGCACAATATGCACTTTCACATGTCATATAACACACTATGACAATTAATAGCAGAGGTGCCAAGAGAGTTTTGTGTTTTTTTTGCCTATTTTAAAGTCCACTGTTCATGTAATTTACAGTTTTACAAACACAAAGCCATCATACTTTAGATATTGCTTATGAATAAAAAAAAAGTACCCATTTTTAAGCAGCTGTAAGGTTCCAATAAAACCCTTTGCAGACACTAAAAATTGTAGTTGAGTGTGGGAAAACAGCTCACTGGCAACAAAATTGTGCCCTGGGGCCAATCGTTATTGTTTGTGTTACATTTTACCCTAAAGCAAATATTTGCCAAAGCTTCTGCAAAAAATATTAATGTGAAGAAGTCTTGGAACAGAAAGGCTTCCCAGGAGTGAAGAACCCACCAAAATGACTCCAAAAACACAACAAGGACTAAATAGCTGAGGTAGATCACAAATGAATTATATATAATTCATACGGTTCATGTTCCACACTGTTTAACATGTTCTTTGTGCAGTTTATTTGTACTTTTTCCATGGTTTCAATGTGGTTCATTTGTGATACATCTATGAAAATTTCATGTAAAGACCACAAATTTTTTCACTTTTTCCACGTATATTCACGTATGAACAATTTTAACCCTTGTGTTATCTTAGATGACCCCCCCTTCCATTGACGTGTTCTCCCTACCATGACAAAGGTGGATAAAGGTGGAAAGATTTCATGTAATCCATGGACACCAGTGAAGATCACAAATCATTGAAGAAAAAAGGTTCAGAGCACTGTCTAGTGGGTCTAGATGACCCAACTCCCAATGTTAAAGTGCCTAGGATAGCACAAGGGTTACTTCATGCAATATGTGCAAAATGCACATAGTAACTATGTGACACGGCCTTCACCTACTTCACCCTTATTTAGCCTTACGTGTTGTATAAGCGTTTGCTATGACCTGTTGTCTGCAAAAAATGTGCACAAACATTTTTACCCTTCAGGCTCACCAAGCCGTTTAAAATTTTGTGCGGCCCACGTGCGTGTCCCTAACAGGTTTGCCCACCTTTGCACCCATAAGGCCAAATGTGATTAAGGTCTTACTTTGGCTCTTCCTAATGTTTATTCAAACTCTTGGATGGTGAGTTTAACTCTAGATTTCTGTCAGCAGCTTTTTGCTTCATTACTGCCAAACATGGCGGAGTGCACACATGCCGACTGGTGTTGATGGGATCTCGACCAAACAAGCCTCCACATTACAAATGCAATACAGAAACTTCCTTTGACTTACACATATACACAGATTCTTTGGTGTTCAGTTGGCTTTATTTATCAACTGAAGAGGTAATGAAGGGAAATCACTCAAAATCAGAAGTAGTGATGACAGAAAGAAAGAAGGCAAGCTGAGTTTCTGTCGGTTGAAGAGAGACATTTACAGGTCAAGTCAGGGTAAATAAGGCGGGTATTTGTTCTTGTGAAAAGTGTAATAAAATAGTCCCACCCTTTAACTCTGGGTCCCATGAAGGGATTTTGTAGGTGGACATATGAAAAGGGGGAAATATTTTTTTGTGGGCGGGTGGGTGGTAGCTAGGGTGCAGCATTGCAGGAAGAGGAGAAGTCCAGGGACATTCTGGGGAGAGGCTGAGGAACCGGCGCTCAGTGGAAGCAGCTAAACGCCTCAAGCGCAGCAGTACGTCATCGCTGTTTTACTGGACCCTCGCCACTGCTGCAGTTAAGAACAAAGGCAGAAACTAAACTCACTGATGGATTGCAAATGTGGTGAAAAAGATCCAAGAAGCTTCCTGGCCACAGAGGCGTGGAGTCATGAGCGAGCACGGCAGATTACAAAAGCCCTGCTTGGAGTGTTGTACTGGGCAGGGTAATGGGGACTTGTGGGAGGCTATTTTGCCAATGCCTGATGAACTTTGTGGGACAGATGAGATGGAAGCATGGACATGGATGGATTAGCATAAGCAAAGAAATGTTGCAGAACTCGGGAGACCCCCCCCCCCCCCCAGTTGCTATCAGTCCACTGACTCATTCATCTTCATAAGCCCAGGCCTGGATACTCACCGCAGGAACCGTGGAAAAACAAAGAGTGGCCCCCTTCTCCTTTTTTTTACGACGGAAATTTCAGTTTAACGTTGTTAACACTTTTGTGTTTCAGTCATTGTTTAGAGTGGGGTCGTTTTAGCTCCCGGGGCAAACATTTGGCATGAACGGTGCCCATTTGCACGCAGAATACATCAAATTCCATCAAGCAGGATTATGACTTCAAAGCAACACTTTCTCATTGGCCAACAATAAAAAAGGAGAGTCAGAAGTAAAAACCCATGTGGGATTTAAGATTAATTACATTAGGTGTGCTTGTTTTTTACATGTAAAAAGATGCATAGTAAAAAAAGACAAAAATCATATATAAGTCACACTTTTAGGAGAATTTTATTTAACATACGGGCACAAGAACAGACATTTCTAACATCATTTAGAATGACAAAAATAGGCTGAAGATACAATCGCTACTGTAACACATTGATGATTATTTCGCTTTATGAAACATTGGAAGGAATCTAGTAACACAACAAATGAACAATTATTCAGATAACCATAAAGAACATGCTAACAAGTCAACTAAACTCTTTATTTCACTTTAATTCACTAAATCTGTTAAGTTCTTTATCCTCTGTGACGCTTCTAAACAACTTCGCCAAGTGTGGCATAGGACTGAGCGGCATTTCTTCTTCTGCGTTTTGGTGGTACAAACTTGCTATTTATCTTATAAAAAACAAATCACACTCCCAGGCAAACTATGCTAAAATCTGTGACTTAGGCTATGTTCACACTGCAGGCTGAAACAACTTAATTCCGATTTTTTTGCCCCTGTATCTGATCAAAGTCTGAAGACAGTCTGAACGACACAGAACCAATCTTTTCAAATGTGACCCAGGCCACTTGGATATGTGGTCCTGAATTTGATACGTATCCGATCTTTTGAAATGTGACCGACGTCTGAACGGCCAGGCCACATGTATCCGACTCGTACGTCATCGATACGCTACAAACGTCATAATTCTGCGTTGAAATAGGCGGGAACGAGAACATAAACATCAACCATGGTGGACGGTGCTGCTGAAACCAGTCAATGGAAGGGAAGTGAGGTCACCGATTTGATTCATATTTGGGGTATTTGGTATTAAGGCGAAACTCGAGGGCTCTTGTCACAACCGGGCGGTTTTTCAAAGAATTTCCAGCGAAATGGCCAAGCGTGGGTACAGACGATCCAACGCGTTTCTGCACTGTTATGGGCCGCTGCAAATATCCCACCACTCCTTGCTGCGTCCCCGCACCCACACGTTTCTCTGTATCGACTTGGCTAACACTGCTCCAAAAAACGCCATGACCAAAAACCTTGCTAACTGTCATGGTCTCGTGGAATATTCAGACCGACCCAAACGCTGGAACCCAGAAGAACACTTGGAGACGTGAGGTAAGTTAAGGTGGTTTAATTCACAGGAGGTGAGTATAGAACTAGATTCTTGATGCGGCGTGGCGGCTGACTGGAGGTTTGTGGCAGGATGAACCAGAGAGCATGACTTCGGCTGAGTCCGAGGAGAAGGATGAGGAGCGAGAGCAGAGGACGGCGACCCGAGGTTCCCTTGTGATGAAGACGGTTCCTGAGAGCGGAGCAGAGAGGAACAGTTAGCGAGGCTGAGATCAGACAAGGTACAAAGCATGAGCTGGCCAGACATAAGCACCGTGGGAGTAACAACGAACTGGCACCGAAGAAAGGTCCTGGATCTCCTTAAGAAGGCGGGGAAGATGATGAGGTAAGTGGAACCAGCTGGTCGCATCCAAGGCAGAGCAGGAAGGGGGGAGGAGGCAGGTAGCTGACCGAGGCACCATGTCAGTACCCCCCCCCTCAACGACCGCCTCCAGGCGGTCCAGGACGACGGTCCGGGTGGGCACGGAAGAAGTCGTCGATCAGGGAACGGTCCAGAATCACAGAGCGGGAGATCCATGAGCGCTCTTCCGGACCGTACCCCAACCAGTCCACGAGAAACTGGAAGCCCCTACCACGGCGCCGGACGTCCAGCACACGACTGACCGTAAAGGCAGGCGCACCGTCAACGACCCGGGCGGGCGGAGGGGAAGAGGACGGCGGGCACAAAGGGCTATCGCTGACAGGTTTGATCTGGGAAACGTGGAACGAGGGGTGAACTTTCAGAGCAGCAGGCAGGCGCAGGCGGACACAGGAGGGATTGATGATGCGATCAATCACGTAAGGGCCGATGTATCTGGGAGCCAGCTTACGTGATGACGCCTGAATGGGGATGTTGCGGGACGATAGCCAAACCTTCTGCCCAGGACGGTAAACGGGACTCACCACCCTGTGACGATTAGCGATCTGGCAGTTGCTCTCCCTGGTGCGCAGGAGAGCAGCCCTGGCCTGACGCCAAATGTCCTGGCACCGTTGAAGATGGAGCTGAACCGAGGGCACTGCCAGATCGAATTCCTGAGAAGGAAACAGAGGTGGTGAGTACCCCAATGAGGCTTCGAAGGGAGATAAGCCAGTAGCGGAAGAGGGGTGATTGTTATGGGCGTACTCAACCCAGATGAGAAACTTGGACCAGTCCGACTCGTTCTGAGCTGCCAAGCACCTGAGAGCCGCCTCCAGCTCCTGGTTAACCCTCTCAGCTTGCCCATTGGACTGGGGATGGTAACCTGAGCTGAGACTGACCGTGGCCCCGAGGGCAGAACAGAACGATTTCCACACTTGGGACGTGAATTGGGGTCCACGGTCAGACACGATGTCACAGGGAATTCCATGGTAGCGAAATACGTGATGGATCAGGATCTCTGCGGTGTCTGTGGCGGAGGGAAGCTGGGCCAAGGGAACAAAATGAACGGCTTTGGAAAAACGATCAATGATCGTCAGAATAACAGTGTGCCCTTGGGAAGGAGGCAACCCAGTAACGAAATCCAGAGCGATGTGCGACCAAGGCCGACTGGGTATCGGCAGAGGCCGCAGTAGACCCGAGGGGGGTGAATTAGAGTTCTTAGAGCGGGCACAGATGGTACAAGCTGCCACGTACTCACGAACGTCTTTTTCCAGGGAGGGCCAGAAAAACCTTCGACGAAGCAAATTGATAGTCCGGTGAACCCCTCCATGACAGGCGATCCGGGAAGCATGCCCCCAAGTGAGCACCTCGGACCTGAGAGAGTCAGGCACATACAAAGTTCCAGGCGGACAGGTAACATGATTAGGTATCTCACCCTGGGCTTGCTGGATCTTGTTCTCAATCTCCCAGGTGAGAGTACCTATAAAACAGGATTTAGGGAGGATAGCAGAGTCATAGGGGGTCTCAGAGATGGTGTATTTCCTGGACAAGGCGTCTGGCTTGATGTTGCGGCTGCCTGGACGGTAGGTGATATTGAAATTAAACCGGTCAAAGAACAGGCACCAGCGGGCCTGACGTGAATTCAGTCTTTTTGCACTGCGTAGATATGCAAGATTCTTATGGTCTGTCCATACAATAAAGGGAAGCTCTGCCCCCTCCAGCCAGTGGCGCCACTCATCCAAAGCCAATTTGATGGCCAGAAGTTCTCGGTTGCCCACATCATAATTCCGCTCCGCAGGACTCAGTTTGCGGGAAAAATAAGCGCAGGGCTTTAACTTGCCGGAGGATTCTTCACGCTGAGACAGAACGGCGCCAACCCCAGAATCGGAGGCATCCACTTCTACAATGAACTGTTTCGTGATATCCGGTTGAATGAGGATGGGAGCTGTGACAAAAAGGTCTTTGAGTTTCCTGAACGCCATATCGGCAGCTGGGGTCCAGACATAGGGTTGTTTAATAGATGTAAGCTGCGTGAGGGGTGCTGCTATGCTGCTGTAGTTACGGATAAACCGCCTGTAAAAGTTTGCGAAACCCAGAAATTGTTGTAGCTTCTTACGGGTCTGTGGAGTTTCCCATTGAGTAACTGCTTCAATTTTGGCTGGATCTGGTCGTATGTTGCCAGCTTCAATGATATACCCCAGAAGAGGAATGGAGGAGGTATGAAATTCACATTTCTCAGCTTTTACGAATAGTTGGTTTTCTAAGAGACGTTCTAGGACGAGACGAACGTGATGCTCATGTTGAGTTAGGTTAGAGGAATAAATCAAGATATCATCAAAATAAACAAAAGCGAACCTATTAAGGAAGTCGCGAAGGACAGCATTAACAAGCCGTTGAAAAACAGCGGGAGCATTAGTGAGGCCGAACGGCATGACCAAATATTCATAGTGGCCCAGGGGTGTGTTGAAAGCCGTTTTCCATTCATCTCCCTCACGAATGCGAACCAAATGATAAGCGTTTCTCAGGTCTAACTTAGAGAAGATGGTAGCCTGCTGGACAGAGTCAAAAACCGAATCAATTAATGGGAGAGAATATTTATCCTTAACCGTAATCTTGTTCAACTCACGATAGTCGATGCAGGGCCTCAGGGTTTTGTCTTTTTTCTCCACAAAAAAGAAACCTGCACCGATCGGAGAAGTGGAGGGACGGATGTGACCAAGAGACAAAGCCTCCTGAATGTATTTTTCCATAGCGCCTTTCTCAGGTCCGGATAAATTGAATAATCTGCCCTTAGGAAGAGGAGCGCAGTTCAGAAGTTCAATGGCGCAATCATACGGCCTATGGGGGGGTAAAGCACTGGCTTTAAATTTACAAAACACAGCTTTAAGGTCGTGGTAGCACGAGGGCACCTTGGACAGGTCGATTTCTTTAGCTGAAGTGGAAGTAGGGGCAATAGCAGACGGAATAGCAGAGTGAAGGCAATTTGCCATGCAATAAGTACTCCAGTTGGCGATGCGGGGAGCAGTCCAGTCAATTTGAGGGTTGTGAATTTGAAGCCAGGAAAATCCCATAATTATGGGAGTCTGAGAGCAACGAGTGACAAAAAACTGGTGGTATTCTCTGTGATTACCGGAAGTAAGAATGAGGACCGGTTTAGTACGTGATGTGATACGGGTAAGTTGTTTGCCACCTAACCCAGCGACATTAATGGGGGAATCGAGGGGTTCTACAGGTAACGAGAGATGTTTAACCAGATCTAAGTCGATGAGACTATGTTCGGCGCCAGAATCTATAAGTGCATTCAAATCGTGGACTTGATTTTGATGAGCTACTTTGACAGGTACAAACAAGAACTTGGTTTTCTTGACATGAATAACGTTATCCCCCCGTGGCCTGTCATCTAACGGGGGGTTCTGGAGTTTAAACGTTGTCTGCACTGGGAAACAAGATGACCGGGATGACCACAATAAAAGCATAACCCTTCTTCACGCCGTTTCTGTCGTTCTTCAGCAGTGAGTTTTGAATGACCTACTTGCATTGGTTCGTCGGGTGCGGTAGCTGATGGCTCGTGAGCAGGTAGCGGGACCACATGGTTGGATGAAACAGGGTTTTGAAAAAGGCCCGGAGGTCTAATGCTCCGTTCAGCGTGACGTTCTCGTACCCGGATATCAGATCTGAGGGCTGCGGAGACAAGCTCTTCAAAGTTGTTAGCCTCTGGTTGTGAACATAAATGATCCTTAATTTTTTCACTCAGGGATTGGTAGAAAATCCCTTTTAGAGCAGGATCTGGCCAGCCAGCCTCTACAGCTAATATACGGAAGTCAATAAGATGTTCACTTACCGAACGGTTGCCTTGTTTTAGATTGAGCAACCGTCGGGTGGCTTCCTCCTGCTTACGAGGCTGGTCAAATACTAGACGGAACTCTTCTATGAACCGGTCGAAGGGTAGATGAGAGATTGGATGAGCAGCCAAAAAAGCTTGGGCCCACTGGAGTGCTTTGTTTCTGAGAGAATTCACAATTAAAGCAATTCTGCTTTGATCCGTTTGATAGTGTCTGGGCGCCTGCTGGAATATGAGCTGGCATTGTAGGAGAAACCCTCCGCAGGCCGTGACGTCACCGCTGAATGGTTCCGGTTGAAGGCGGAAGTTTTCGGGAGTGACGGCGGAAGCGGAAGTGAAACTGTTGCCGGAAGCGGGAGCTTGAGTTGTGACTGAGACAGTAGATGCCTGTCCTGTTAGTTCCGTGAGTGTATGGGTAATACAATCGAGACGGCGAAAAAGATCTTGCTGAGCCGCGGACATTTGAGCGAGAGCGTCCGCTTGGCGGCTCAGAAGATTACCTTGGAGGGTAACGTCGTGGCGAAGTCCTTCCGAGTCAGCTGGGTCGGGAATTTGGCCAGTTCGTTCTGTCATGGTCTCGTGGAATATTCAGACCGACCCAAACGCTGGAACCCAGAAGAACACTTGGAGACGTGAGGTAAGTTAAGGTGGTTTAATTCACAGGAGGTGAGTATAGAACTAGATTCTTGATGCGGCGTGGCGGCTGACTGGAGGTTTGTGGCAGGATGAACCAGAGAGCGTGACTTCGGCTGAGTCCGAGGAGAAGGATGAGGAGCGAGAGCAGAGGGCGGCGACCCGAGGTTCCCTTGTGATGAAGACGGTTCCTGAGAGCGGAGCAGAGAGGAACAGTTAGCGAGGCTGAGATCAGACAAGGTACAAAGCAAGAGCTGGCCAGACATAAGCACCGTGGGAGTGACAACGAACTGGCACCGAAGAAAGGTCCTGGATCTCCTTAAGAAGGCGGGGAAGATGATGAGGTAAGTGGAACCAGCTGGTCGCATCCAAGGCAGAGCAGGAAGGGGGGAGGAGGCAGGTAGCTGACCGAGGCACCATGTCACTAACCTCCTTTTTAATTTTATCTTAAAATGAGAAGATTGTTATTGTGCTGGCTCCTTTGTGAAAATAAATGTAATACTGCAAAATGAGCTCCGCTGTTGACAACACTGTTGTTGACATCCATTGTTAACGTTAGCTACTTCCACAAACAACTGTGACGTTGTTCACCGTTGAGTACTCTTCTGCGCATGCGGGTCAATTCTGGGTCATTTCACGATCACACAGGAGATCACAAAAGTTCGCATTTAATTGGAAATGTGAACGGCCTTGCCAAAAAATCGAATTTAAAAAAAAAAGGGAATTGAGCATTAAGCCCTGCAGTGTGAACGTAGCCTTTTCCTCCAAAAAATACAGTACTTGTTACTTCAGAGACGTCACTTAATGTCTGCAATATTGAAACATTGTTCATTTCTTTAACAGTAACTTTGCACAACAAGTTTAAGTTACGCAATACAAAAATAGGAGATGAACAAATCCTGTTATCAAATGTCCCATTTGTCTCTATTTTAAACCGTTTTTGCAGGGTTGCAAAATTGTTGCACCCAAGAAGCTTCTTCTAGACCTGATTATTCCAAAAAAGAAAAAGAAAATCCAGAAAAATGACCTTAATCAGCTTTAAAGTCCCAGTCAAATGAAAATGGTGTTTTGGTTGTTTTTAACATATTCTTGTAGTATTTTTCTCATGATGGAACTACAAAACCTGGCAGCTACATATTACATGTGTGTGAAGTCTGTTGCTGTTGCAATGACTACCTGACCTTATAAATGGAGAAAAAAGGGTCAGTTCACCAATACGTTTCTCCTGGATGGTACTTAAAGCCTTGCATTAAACAAACATTTCCATTATGAAGGAGGTTTGGTGAGTTTAAAATGAGCCATTAAATGAAAATGTTGCAAGAGTTTGCAAGTCTTCTGCGATGACCCCACTCCTCCTCATGTGTTTGATATTATTCCCCCCTTCACCCCGTCAGACACAGCTTCTCCAGTTAAAGCAAGTCCAAATAACAAGACAAACAATTTACTCATTTAACAAATTGGTCTGGGTTGCTCTGATCTCGCTGCTACTGAATCCAATTAATGTAACCTTCTGCTGCAGGCCTCAACTAATGACTCAAAGGTATGCCCCTGCTCTGCATCTTCATTCTCAACACATTGTTCCCCCTCCCCTAGACAACACACACACACACAAACATGAGGAGGCGCACAGACGAACACCACATGCTCCCTCGCCACAGCGACCCGGCAGTTTGGCACCAGTGTCTTCTGGGGGCAGCGACGAGGACGAGAAGGAGGGGTAAGAAATCAGCTTGACAAAAGGGAAGCTGTTGCAACCCGGTGGCCCTCTCTACGTCTGTCCGTCTCTGCCTCTCGCCCCCCTTCCCATCGTCCCAGCGGAATTGAAGGGAGATTTGAGCATCTGCTCGTCTGCTCTGTGCTACTTATAGTCGGTAATGCAGCGGTGGGGAAGTTTGCGGTGGTAAAGCCAGGCCATTACCCATCTCCATCCAGGCTCAGAGACGTCAGTATGGCTTGGAAGGCCTCTCTGAAATGCAGGGAATTATAGCCCTTCGGGCCACTCAATCAAACCGACTGAAGCCTTACAGAATACTGTAACTTCTCCTCTTTTCACGGTCACATTTTTAAGATTTGGTGACCCAGCGTGCTAAGTTATAACATTTACAGTACGTGTGTAGCAGCTAATGTTATTCCATCAAATGTATATATATATATAGTATTTGTGGTGAAGGAGACATTTAAATAAAGTTTTGCCTGTTTACTCTGTCAAAGCGAGATAAAGAGCTTCTGTTTAATGTTTGAGTTTCCATTGCCCATTTCCCCGTCTTATAAAAGTGGTTTATTCCAAAAAAAAGGAGGGGGGGGGGGCATCGTAAAAGCACATCCTTTTTCCCCTTTACAAACATGTAAGGAGGCAAATTTTCCCTGAAGGCACGGACAGATCCTGTTCCACCGACAGATCCTCCGACAAATGCTGATCCAGCCACAGTCGCTAAGTTGGTTGACATTAGCGTGTCCTTTGTTAATCATGCCACTGAAAGACACAGAAAGCCATCTGCTTGCTTTTTTTTGTGATTGCTCAACATCCAGAGTTCAAGGCTTTGACTAATATGACCTGAAGGAGGGGAAAAAAGCTTCCTGTGTGGTTAAATATGCCCCTGTGTGTGCTCAATCTGCTCTAAAACACACAGGACAGACTGAAACGGTTCCTCTCAGGTTTAAGAGAGGAGGATCCAGCTAAAGTCTAACATGAATTTGTTAGCAGCTGCACTGCATCAGTGCTGCATTGTTATATGCACTTTCAAAAGACGCTGGTTTTAGTCTTCTCCATGGTGATTTGGTAATCTGGTGCAATAAAAACATTGGAATTTCAACTGAGTTTTTCAATTAAATCCTTAATAATTCTGTTTAAAGCAAAGGTTTTTAATTTTTTTCACCTTTCTGGTTTCTATGAGTATGCACAATTTGCTGATGTCTTCACATGTTCAGCAGCGCTGGCCATAAGGCTCAACCCCTTATATTGTGTTCGGGTCAAAAGTGACCTGTTTTCACACTTTTAAACCAGTCAATTTTGACCCGGTATACAATATTAGAGTTAAAGGATTCATTTAAACAACAATTTGAGTCAATATTGGTTCAGTTTGAATGATCCGATTCGATCCGATTTACAGTACCCACCTAAAATCGATCCAAACCATCTATAGCCAAAAATTCCTTCTATTTCTTGTAAGATAATCCAGTGTAAATTAAATATGTGTACAAACAAATAATTAAACAAGAAGTGATCTAAAATCTTTTCACATTTTACTTTCCTAAAGTTCAGTCTACTGTTGTTTTTCCACATCAAAATAATCCAAAGGAAACATTAGTGGAACATTCTATCACACTGTATGGTCACACGTTTTTGCTAAATTCAAAGTGTTTCCACACATTGGACTGTAGTGATGCCATGATTTTTTTTTCTGACATCACATGGGCTATACCATTACATAATGGTATAGCTTGATTCAGTTAAAAACTTGCCACAGACAAATTGATCTGGTTTCACTTCTGTGGGTCTGATTTACCCTCCAGCTCACGTGAAGCTTTGTTGTATATGATAGGTAAAGTTAGAAAGAGAAAACATGAAAAAATAATTATTGCTCCTCTGACAGTCGTGATTTAAAGGATTAATAGGCCCCATATTGTGTCAGACGGCTAAAGTTACTTTGAAATGACCAGTTTCAGAGGAAAATCAAGAAGATTAAGGACTGCTGCAAGGCAGGAACAGCTATTTAGTTCCCTTTCTGCACTGTCTGTAAGACAACCAGTATGATCCTTTCATGTTGAAAGGTCTGAACAGTCTTTTTCTTTACAGTGAGAACTCCCTCGGGCCAAAATAGAACAATGAGATCGGTGCTTTTGCCCTGGTACTGAAGGGAGGGGGGTTAGCCCGGAGTATTAACTGCAACCACAGGGTGACACAATCTAGTTTATATCACATGCAGCTCTTTAACCCTTTAACACTAGAGCTTTGTTTACAATGTTGAATTTGCATAACTCTTCAATATGGAGAGAAATTAGACTCAGTCAGATTTGTGCGTGCGTAATTCTTGATTTGTGCGTAAATTAGGATTTGTGTATGCGTATTCTTGCTTTGTGCGTTTGTAACAAGGGATTCGTGCGTGTTTTTTAAAGATGTGTGTCTGTAAGTAGTTTCAAACTGTTGTAATCTTAATTTGTGCATACGTAAATTGCATTTTGTATTTTTTTCATTTTATATTTTTTTAACTTATACACAAAACGTATTATGTGAGTAACAAATCACGCACAAATCCAAATTTATGCACAAATCCTAATTTACAAACGCACAAAGCAAGAATATCCATACACAAATCCTAATTTACGCACAAATCCAGTATTACGCACGCACAAATCCGACTGAGTCTAATTTCTCTCCATACTTCAACCGCTAACATTACATAACGTAATTTCAGCAGAAATGGAGAAAAGCAGCCTTATCCTGATATGCAACACTTCACAGTCGTAGAGTGCTGACACTATTACTCTGCGGTGATGGAGATGAAGATGCTGAGGTTCTCTTTGGGACTGACCAGGATGGATAGGATCAGGAATGAGTACATCAGAGATAGCACATGTTGGAGGTTTTTGACATCGTGTCAGAGAGGTCACACTGAGATGGTTCGGACATGTCCAGACGAGACAGAGAATATATTGGTAGAAAGCTGCTGAGTCTAGAACTGCCAGGCAGGAAGTCTAGACGAAGACCAAAGAGGAGGTCTGTGGATCCAGTGAACGAAGACATGAAGGTAGCTGTCAAAGGAGAGGATGCAGAAGACAGGGTTAGCTGGAGGAAGATGATTCGCCGTGGCGAACCTTTAGGGGAAACCCAAAAGGAAAAGAAGATTTTCCGCACTTAAAAGTCTTAATGTTTTTCAAAAGATTACAGTGTGCTTTATAATCCAGAAATACATATGGATTAATTCAAGTTTAAGTGTTAATCTGAGTACGCTAATGTGTAGCGGTGTTGGTTTGTGTTTTTTTAACCTGCTACTAAAAAAGTTAGGAGTGAGCATTGTCACAGACACGAGTTTGAAAGTTGAACATTTATTGACGGTGCGCCTTACAGCACAGGAGCCATTCAGGCCCCCTAACACAGCGGCAAATTTATTTATGCAATTTTACATATAATTATGGATTATGATGGTATTTTTCAGTATCATTATCATTGTTGTGAAAAAATTACATGATTACTGACATGTACAGTATAGGAAGAACTGTGAATACAATAGAACTTATTTTGTTTAATATATTCACAGCAAAACTGATTCTTCAATAATAAATAAACTTCTTCAACAGGAAAAATACATAATGAGTGGACATTAAAAAATCAAAAACAAAGCCATATGTCGAGCCTGCTCACGTGCAAAATCACCAAGAAGGTCTTTGAAGTTCAGCGTTGTTGTCAACTGATTTTCAATTGAAAGCATGTGACGATGTGGACCTAAGTAGGTTTTTAGTTTTAGCCTGCTGACTGCGTTTTCAGCAACAGTAACAGGCAGTGTGCAAAAGATACGCAAAGCGATGCAGCTTACAAATCACAATCAAAATCGCAAGAGATATGACATTGTTGTGTACATGACTAATGAAATACATTGTGTTTCCTATAATATATCTATTTGTAAAAGGATAGTAATACTTCTCTGACAATAACTACAACAGTCACCCCTGTATGCTGCACACACCAGGTTTTCAGTACCGTTCTCATTGTTTTTTAATTCAATTTTTTTAAAGGACTTGTTTTTTTAAATACAATTGTTAAAAAGGAATTATTTCATCAACTTTAAATACTTATTCTTTGACAGATTCTTTTTTTTTGTTTTAAAATTGTGGTAAAATGTAATATTATTATTGTTATTATTTTTATTATTATTACTATTATCATTATTATTATTATTATTTGACCACACACAATTGCTCATTTCCTTCCTGGTGTGGGAGCTCTGAGGCTGTTTAGGTTTGGGTGGGGGGGCAGTTGGAGGCTGACAGATCCTGCTGCAGTTGCTGATGCTGACGCTCTTGACTCTTCAGAATTTTCTGGGGGGGGGGGGGGTTGACAGAGGGTGTGTCAACTATTATTGAATAAGAGAAGCTTTATTATCAATTATTTAATCAATATAATAGTCAAATGTAAAAAATCATTTTTTCTTGATCTAACATAATGAGAAAAGTGAGTTAGCTTTTAGGGACAAAGTTAATAATCAACATTTTTTTTCCATAAATGCAACTTTTTCAACCTCTCAACTCATTTTCTCTCTTAATTTCTTTTTTCTCCATTTTTGGCATTCTTATTTTTGAGGCATTTCTTCTCTACTTCACACACTGTGGCCCTGTCTGTCTTAAACCACGGAGGTTCAATGCAGTCAGGCTGAACCATTTCAAAATAAATATTGGGTGTGGAGGGGGGGTCCTGCAGACGTTGATGTTTCCAGAACAAAAGAATATTGTTACCACGTTTTGCCGATTACCACTAGCTCCACGGAGAAAGTGTGTTTGTGTGTGTTGGCCCGGGGGCGGTGCTGGCAGAGCAGACTCTTCCTGGAAGGGGCTGTTCTCACTTTGTGACATCACAATGTGAGAACTCGCTTGCTTTCGTGGATTGGGAGGGGCTGGTGCTCAGAGTGCAGGTTTTTAGAGGAATTCTCAGAAATGCATGAATGGATCAAAATACCACTTTGGGGTAGTTTATAGTAAGGAATTAACATAATAATACAATTAAAAGCTCAAAAAATTGATTTTGTATCATTAAGGGGGAAAAAGGTTCTTACAAGCATAAAACAAAAATGTGTCCTGCTTTTTTGTGCTTTATTTCCACCTATTATGATAATCCATATCTTGTTAATGCACAGGATGTTTTCTTCATTACAGCACAGCCAGAAGTCTCATGAATTTGGAATGATCATATCGCTGCAGCATAGAGACAGACTTTGGAGCGGACAGGCTAGGGGCGATGCGGACTTTATCATGAAGAACAGAGTGCTCTGGGTTGATAAGGACATGTGCGTAGTACCAAAACAAATGCTTTGGCAGCCGCAGTAATGTGTGTCACGGGGGTGGCTGAGTGGGACAGGAAGCGCACTTATCTTTCAGCTGATGCTGTGCACTATTAAAAGCATGTCCAGTTGCTCTTCTGCTGATACGCTGCTGGGTGTTCCTCAGTCAGGACAGATCAGGGCTTGTGTTTCAAATGTAGAACATTAGCAATATCCTGAGTCAACACCCCCCTCCCCCCAACTCTGTTTGTTTGGATGTATCACATTACCCTGGTAACAGGATATGATGTCTGAGTACATCGTAGAAGGTAAAATTCCCTGTAAATTGGTTAAGGAAAGAGGCCACCAGAGAAGCCTGAACGTGAACTGAACGTGTAAACAGACTTTCTGGAAAAAAGGCCGGGCTGTCATTGTTGCTAAGTGGGATAAGAGAGACAGAAAAATCTCATGTATGTTGACAGTGCAGTATTATTATTGTAGTAAAGGTTGTATAGCTCTGCTAACGAGTAAAAAGTGAAGCCAAGAGCCCGACTAGGATGAAATGCTGTCATTAAGCAGAGAGAACATTGATGGTTGGGGGGGATTTTCATTAGGGTTTTAAGGAAGTGGAGGTATTAGAAAAAAATCTGTCTTGGTTTACACGGTTCAGAGATTCATTCAACTGTTTTTCAAGCACAATCATCCATCCACCACAGCTCGGGATGAGACAGCTGGACAGCGACTCCCAAACGCATTAAAGCCAATCAAAGGCTCTAACTGAAGCTCTTCTGCTCAATCCAAGAAAATCCGACAAAACCATTTACTTTGGGTTTAAATCCTCCGCAAATAAAAGCTCAGAATCCTGGGCTCCCCCAGCAACAGAACGGACACTTTTGTAATAAGTTAAGTTCACATCGCCCTTGGCAATGGGCATTCAAGCAACCACTTCCAATGAAAGGTCCATGGAAATGCGCATTTTGGGCATTCACATTTAAAACCCTTGCATTCACACATCGCTATGGAGGTTTCAATGTCTGTTTTCTGAGTCTATGTGCAAATGCGCATCAATTGACCGTGTTGAAAGTTAAACCAAGTTGAACTTTGATAGTAAAGAATGAAAGACATCCTCCTTAATTCTATTTTTTTAACTTGTCCTGTCCAACAGCAAAGCAAGCAGATCAGAGCGGAAGGCCTCTTGTGTTGGACAGATTTTACTGCTTCAAAAGGGGTTTGTGGATTTTCAGACATATTTGTATAAATCCCTTTTGTATTTGAGGCTAAGCTTTATTTTTTTATAATTATATTTATCTGCATTCCTTGTTAGACAGGACAGAAGAAAAGAAGAGAGAGGGAGGGTGGGAGGTCTCTCTCTGGGGGATAAGGGGTTAAGATGGGGGAGATGGGGGGTAGTAAATAATACAGAGTCATTACATAAGAGTGTCATAAGTAAACTGCGTGACTTAGTTCTCACCTACACACACCAACAAACAGTCTGAACACAGCTATTTAAAGGTTTTAGGTATATTCATGCATTATCGATGGAAGACATTGACTTATTGCACACAGACAGGTACACACAAGATTTGCATGACCAACATTCTGGAAGAGGGGTGTAAAAACAGTACCAATGCCCATATTAGTGCAAACTTGAATAAGCAGGTGGGTTGAATGAATGTGTGCTTCTTAGAGTGTACCTTGATCAAATTGAATGCTCCAGCAAAAAACAGGAAGCACCGGCACCCCACACCCAAGAGCCAGGGGCAGACAGTGCAGCGGCCTGGCCGATCCAAGCATCCAAGAGCCCCACCATCAGACAAAGACCCAGGAGCAACCACCCTCACATGCACCGGACCGCACCATGGAGCCGCAGGCGGAGCAAGACCCAGCAGCCCCCTGGCTGAAGAGTAGGAGGATCAGAAAGTGCTTAGAGTCAGAGCCCACGCCAGGGCAGAGACCTGTCCCACCCCAAGGCGCTCCAGGCCCACACCCAATGCCCCGACCGCTCGAGACCTACGCCGGCACCTGAGACTCCACCCCCGGATTAGTTTTTTTTTATTAAAAAAAAAAAAAAAAACATTGACTAATCTTACATTTTAGTGGTTTTTCTTATTTTATTCCTCAAAAAAAAAAGCTTTTATAATGTGGAAAAAAACAAACCAACAGTTACTAAGCGACCCATGATTGTGTCTCAAGGGGGTCTTTGAGGCAGTTAAAACAGTAAGAAAACATTCATCTCTTGTTGTTTGGTCCACATTTTGTTGTCGAACAAACAGAGGAAAACAGAGCTCTCCGCTCGGAGCTGATGCAGCATCTGAGCCATGTAAAAGAGCGAGCGAAACCATTCATTTTTGACCACAACACTGCTTTTGTTCTGTTTCCTGTCATGCTTTTTTCTGTGCAGGCGGAGGGATGGGTGATGTGATGAGAGGAGACTGTGATGATGGAACTCTCTGACCTTCAGGGTACAGAAAGATCGAGGTTGAAGGAGAAGAAGAGGACTGTAATGGAGGACTACAGTTTGGTTTAAGTCCCACTACAATTAGCTTTTGTTCTGTTATAGAAGTGTTTGCGGTGGTCTTTTAATTATGAGTAAATGTGATTTTAGCCAAAATGCAAAAGCCCATGTCATTTTCTAGGACATAGTTTCTGCAGAGCGGCTGGAGTTCATTAGAAATTCACCTCTGATTTCTGGGCAGGAGCATTGCCGTGGAGCAATCCCCCCTTCCTATCACCCACAAGTCAGCGCTCTCTGTTTACACGTTCTCCCGCTAGCTTAAGCCCCTCACACCCCCAACCTGACATTACTGTTGCAATAAAAATGGTGAGCAATATTGGAGACATCCAGTCATACAGTTGAGAGCAAGATACCAGCTCAGACAAGGAAAACAAAGACGTACATGGATCTTTTTATAGATACATCAGAATGAAGTGGAGCAGGGAGCTTGTTGCCCACCTATTGTTGCTTCTATGTCACAAATAAAAAAAAATTCTAAAAGCTTTTTTTTCTGCTCCTACTTCATAACAATTTGAATAACAAAATATTGAGAAATGCAGATCTGAATTTAATTTTCTTTATAAATGTCCTCAATGATGAGAAAAATCCCACAAGAACATGTTTAAAACACTATTTTCATCTGTGTGGGTCATTAAAGGCTTGGAACTTTCCAGTGAAGCTTGTGAGCTTGATAAAGAGAGGAAACCCAGAAGTCAAACAGTTTGACCTTGGGCAAACAGGTTTGACATGTGTTCCAGCACGCATCAGACGCAGAACACACAACAGGACAAGACCAAAAAATATCAAAAGAACTTTGTCTTTAATATGTATACTTTGAGTTCGGACATCTTTCAAAGACTTAGATTGGAAAAAGTGTCCTCTTTTATTAGAGTTTCTTCAGTAAATCAGCCGTCTTGCCATCTGGCAGTCTCACAGAGTTGTATCCAGTTTCACTGCTTATTATTCTACTAGGAGAGCTCTTTTTTATATACACAAAGAACACACACAAGCGTGTATCCTAACCACTTTCATCAAAACCAGAAATTTGAATGTAAGTTATAAATATAAATGTCTGCAAACTATCCCTGTGCAATTACAGTGGTATGACCTGTTTTCTTACACAGACAGACTTTGCATTATGTGGATCCTTATGGTAAATATGTATATGAAATCATGGCTTATGGTTATTTTCACGCGGCTCTTATTCATGCTGTTAAGATCCGGCAAATAACATCCAGTATCCTGTGGATATTCTAGACACCACAAGCATCAATCAAGCAATCAAGGACCAAGGAACACCCACGATGGTCCCGCGACCGGGTTCTACGAAGGAAAACGTTGCATGGCGAATTAATCTTTGCTGTT
Source organism: Oryzias latipes (assembly GCF_053564925.1). Classification (NCBI taxonomy): domain Eukaryota; kingdom Metazoa; phylum Chordata; class Actinopteri; order Beloniformes; family Adrianichthyidae; genus Oryzias; species Oryzias latipes. Next base: position 11,339,540 of record NC_136256.1, on the reverse strand, counting down.
GAGTCACATTGAAGTCCTGAGTTACTGGTTTTGAATCAAGACCAAGATGGTGAAAATGTCCAGTTCCTTCATGCATAATACATTTAACAACCAAGTTTGTCTACTAACCGCTCTAAGTCCTGTACAAAGAAGAGGGATCTGGATCTGGAGGGAGCTGGAAACCGTTGTGTTTCTCTATTTGTGTGATGAAAACATCCTGTTTACATCTCAAATCAACACAATCAAGTTTAGTGTCAATATTTGGTATCAAATCTGCAAATTCAACTATTCCAATTTCCAATGATAGGCTCCAAGACAAGACCCTTGAATGGTCCACTGCAATCAATGTAAACTTTGCAAAACATGCAAAAAAACACAAACATAAAGGGCCTTACCAAGTTAGAGTCTAGGGTCTGGTATTTTGGACGTACAGTGTTCCTGCTTATCCGCGTTTCAAAATTAGCGGTTTCACGTATTCGCAGATCTTTTTTTACAGTCACGTGACCCCTCCGGTTCATTACAAAAACACAAACAACTCAAGACCCTTGTATGAGACTTTTGTGTCTTTGAATCATACAGAAATGCATCAACAAAGAAACTGGATAGAATTAAAGGGATGCATAGTTAGTGTGTTTAAAAGAAAGAAAAGTGAGTGTCCTGCGGAATCAAGACAGCTCGATTGAACAGAAGCTCCGCAAAGCTACATTCTCACCATACTACTACATCATAACACTTGATCAAATGTGATGAATTGCTTTGTTTAATCGCTTTGTACCATTTTCTAAAAGCACAATCAAAAATGCCCTTGTAGCGCATTCTTGAAAGTGGGTCACATTCCTCGTGAGAGCGTAGCTTCATGTGTTAAAGGGTTTATTTTCTTCTAACTTTTTTTCTTTTAATTGTTTGGCACATTTTATCTATAGGAGAACTGGACAGTGAGTGAGAATGATGTAACCCATGCCTTACTTCAAAGCTGATGAAGGTGATACTTCTGGTATGAAGTCCTGAGGCAGGAGAACAAAGGTTGGCGTGGTACAAAAACATAGGAGCAATACATAAGCTCAGGAGACCAGACTAAGCACCATAAGGGGCAACGAACTGGCAAAGAATACTGGGGCAGGATCTCCTTATGAAAGGCTGGAGGATGATGAGGTGAGTGGTCACAGCTGGTCGAGTCAGGAGCAGAGCAGAGAGGGGAGGGGGAGGAGAGGCACCATGACAAAAAAAAAAAAAAAAAAAAAAGTCAAAATAGTTCAGAGATAAGTCCTTCGGTCAGACTTTTTATCCTGCTTACACAGTAATTATAGGGCCAAATTCGAATTCTCCCTGTCCCTCACTTGTAGGGGCATTTGGAGGGATAGGAATGTCCCAAATAGTTTTTTAAGGGGAAACCCTTGCGGCAGAGCGCTCAGTATCCCACTGCTGCGAGGGTAATAAGTGTTGCCCTGTGCCGCAGAGGAGAAACGCATTTCTTTACGTGGGTGTTTACATGTAGATGTAAGTATTGATTTTTATAACTTTACAATACTGATGTTTTTATGCATTTTATAATTGTGGCAGATAAACGTTAACTCGGATGACCGGGGACTATAGATGACATCATCAAGTGAGAGTAAAGATTGAATAAGAAGACACTATTTTTCTATAGCTCTCCATTTTTAGGGCTAAATGTAGGGTAGGGGGAGGATTTGGATTCGGTCTAGAATTCATTTGTAACACGCTATATGTTATCCACGTTAAAACCATTAGCATATTCACAATATTTGTAGCTACTCTACTTCTCACCTTGTTTGCAACATAAAAAAAAACTGATAATGTTAATATAAACACGACTGTGACTATGATAACTCCCAACCTTATTAGTAACACAAAAAAACACAGTCTGACATTGCTACACATATGCTCAGTTACCGTATTCACAATAACCCCCAACCTTGTTTTCAACTCATAAAAAATAAATAAATAAATAAAAAAGAGCACCATGTGCCTCTCAAAATTGCTTTGGCATCAGTAAATACAAACAGAATTGATTCAAAGTGTCTGGATTATAAGGCGTACTGTTTTTTGAAAGAGGAAATGCTTTCAAGAGCATCATATAATGCGGAAAACACAGAGGAGACCTCCCTCTTGTTAAAACTGTGACAGTGTGATCTAAATTGCAGGAAGGCCCTTAGACTCTGCAGAGAACAGTCAAACCTGACTTTGTCTTCATAGTTACACAGCAGCATCGGACACATTTGTCCTGCCGGATATTTTTATCTGATGCTAAGTGAATCCATCTTAATGATAAAACAGTTTCTGTCTGTCACAACATGTTTGATGTTAGTCATTCTCTGATTCAAGATGAGGGAAGGGGTGAAGAAGAAGAAGAAGAAGGGGACAAAGGAGGAGGATTGAGAACGCAGAAAAATCTTGCGTGAGCTGCATCAGATACAAGCAGGAGACTTGATATCCTGCCAAGCCGCCACATATCAGCCATGATAATGCTGAGTTGTGTGAGAGATTAGAGGAGCAGTAGGAGAGACAACATCGCAGAAATGCCGATCTAGGATGACACCATGACTGTGGAGAGAAATCACGCTTTTTACTGTTTGCTTTAATCGGGAAAAAAAAGAAAGCAGCTGTTTGCAGCGAAGGTGACTGGGGGTCTGGAGGTGGTTTCCAGGGAAATGAGGCCATATCTGATTTTCTCTGCTGACAAACTCGCTGCCAGGTTGAGGCCTGTTCTTGTGCAAAGCCCACAGAAGCCACATCTCTCCTTCTCTCCGTCGCTATTGGACGCTTTTCCATGGCCGGGTTCAGATGCAGGATGTAGGCCATTTGCTGCAGGAAAGTGTAACCGCATTGTCTGAGCTTGGACTGCCTAATTGCCCCACAACAAACGAAGTGTAAACTGAGGTTGATTATAATTTGAGCCTTGGTCTGCTGATTGTAAATGGGGGGGGGGGGTATAGCTTCTTTTTCATGAAATCTCTGGGGACAGTAGACTAAAGGGTAGGAGCTCTTATGGATTTATATTTGCCCACATTTCTTCTGGTGTGTGTGGTCAAAAAAAGGGTCGGATCTCAAGCGGAGTTTTCATTTCAGTCCACGCAGCCGGCAGGAAATAGGCATGCAGCGCAAGCAGAGGCCCACAGACTGTAATGAAGCAGCCACAGGGAGCTATGAATCGCAGCATGGACCAATGCAAAGACAACACGGCACCAAACAACAGTATGGTTTCTGTGCAGAGCACAGCTTGGGTTTCGAACCACTTCCCCCACACTTAAAGGAGGGACTCTGATGCATAGAAGAGCTGGGATATTTTAGGTGTTACTTGCTTTAATGTTGCCTTAAAGACCCAATCCAATGAAAATTTTGTTTTTGGTGTTTTTAACATGTTCTTGTGGCATTTTTCTGACGATGGAGGAAAGAAAATTAAGATTACATTTTTATTTCTGAGAATGTTTTATTCAAATTGTTGTGAATCGGGAGCAGACGAAAAAAAAGCACTTCGAAAAAGAGCTTATTTGAAACGTAGAAAGTACCCTGGGCCGCAGGCTCTCCATGCTCCCATTCCGATACATCCAATTATAGACGAACAGATCCACGTACATCTTTGTTTTCCTCTTCTGAATCTTGGGAGTGGGATACCTCCAAAACCGTTATGAGGCGTTACCTTAGGGGTGTGAGGGGCTGTAAGCTAGAGCATGTTAACAGAGAGCTCTCAACAATGGAATAGGAAATTGGATGTGCTCAGCTACAACAGTCCCACCCACAACTCAGAGGTGGATTTCAGAACTCCTACCGCTCTGCCAAAACCATGTCCTAGAAACGACACAGTTGTTTGTTTGTTTTTTTGGCTCAAAACTGCAATAATTGTGATTAAAATTTTAAATGAAGGTCGCCACAGATTCACTGATTCACACAGGAGCTTTGGCAGAGATTTTTAAGCCGGATGTTCTGTATTTTATCAAGGCTGGGGGACCACACCAGAGGGACCCAGACTGTGGCCCCCTTGTGGCTACATAGTTAGGCGTAAGCATGAAAGGTCTCACCCAAGGACCCAAAATGGATGAAGCTCATGGCGCCCCCCAGGCAAATGAACCCTGGTTTACCATGCACCAATAAAACAAATTCATTCGTTCATGATGGTTCATTTTAGTCACTATTAAAATAATCAACAAATCATGTAGTTCAAATAGATCAATGGAATCTGATGTCTTGCAGAAAACTGTGCAGTTTTCTGACTAGCATGAGCTAAATATTCACTTAGTATCTTGTAACATTTTTTACGTTTTGCTCCACTAAACACTGGAGGAATCACAACTATTGAAAACAAATTGGATTTTTTTTTTAAGTCTTTATTTTGGTGAGTTGTGCAATCATGACCTGTGGCAGACCTGTACCAGTTGCTTAACTCCCCCTGGGTTTGGGAGGGATGATGTTTGCAGATCTTGTCACACAAACTGTCACATTTGGATGAAACGCAGGGAAAGAATTTTAAGTGGGGTGATGGAAACAGAAGTAAGAGAAAGAAAAGAGAAAACTAGTCAGGAAAAAAATCTGTGGCTGACAGTATCCCTTAAACAGAAGCTTGTCTTTGTCCACGCCCCCACCCTCCCATTCTCTGGGGGAGTGGGGTTATTATTGTTAATCATCTCATTACTGAAGCCCGAGTGAATCCCACGTTCTGGGCCAGATGAAAGGTCAGCCTCTGAGCTCCGCAGACACTGAGCCATCAACAGATCAAAGCTGATGCTGTCTGACGATCCTACAGCATGTCGCTTTGATACTGTAGCACACAAAGACGCGCAGGCCTTGGCCGGATGACAAAGTTTGATCGTACTTTTCAACCGATTCCCTTACCCCTCCCTTTCAAAGTTGCACACGGAGAGCCTTGATAATGCATTCCTTTATGAGTGGATGTTTTGTGCTACGTGGGCAGGTTGATGCACCTCAGTCACCTTTCAGTTCTAACAGAGCTCCTGAAATACAACTTATGAAAGAGCCAGGTTGTAGCGCTCTTCTTCCCTTTGAAGTCAGTGCTGTAATTATACACGGATTAAGGTGATTGTTGCAAAATGTTGCATTGGTTTTCTATGTTCTACCTTTTTTTGCGTGGGTTATAGCTGCACCTGTTCCTCTTTTTTGTGCTTTGGTTGCATTGTGTTCTCGTGAACAGAATAGTGTGTGCCTTTTTATGTGGTGGAGATAAACACACGTTTGAAAGAAGACATACAAACACCATAGAAAGAACATGTTTGCAGTGCAGACTGTTCCTTTAGAGCCAACTCATGCAGTGTTTTGCATTCATTCAGTTTGATTTTTGAGACAAAATTCTGATCAAATCAAAGCTAGTAGCACCAAACTAAATTTGAAACAGCTACACACCTGATATTATCTAAACGCTACTTTTAAGATTTACTTAAAGTTTTATAAAATGTTCATATATATGGAAACTTAGTGGGGGCTTGTCTGGGATTTATACAGTCAAACGTCAGCATAATGACTCAATTTTCTACTTCATATCCAAACCAACGACAACACGCTTTTAAAATCAAGGTTTGTACTTTTTTAGTTCGTGAAAAAAATCTCTCAGGGTCTCATTTATTATGGGAGTTACGTTCTAAAAATAACCTGCGATAGGCGAAACCCATAAAGTAGGATTATAAATTTTTGAAGGCTGTAAACTCCCCACTACACACTTTATACACTTTTCTCAGACAGACATGAACATTTTCACACTTTTCTCAACTCTCAAAGTTCAAACCTTCACAGTAGTCCAGTATTCTATGAAACTGAAGTTCTACTAGTGATTCAAGGTTTGTGTTTATTTGGCAAGCTGAATGCATCTTGTACAAAAGAGACAGCACGGGACTGACATTGCATTACAGCCAATTTATGTCACAAAACATACTGCGCTTTTTTTTAAAAATTCCACTAAGCGAGGGATCACTGTGCCTTGTGCTTCGACTTTCTCTCAAGGAAATACTTTTCCCATTTAATTTTCACAGAGAAAGAACATTTACTGATCTTGCAAGGCTTTATCGAATTGAAGAATCACACTGATTACTGGGTTACTGTTCATAGGATTTACACAGATGTTTCCATCATTTTCGTACCAGAATGCTGAAGTTTTTATAAATATCATGATGGTTTTATGCTCCGTGAGAAAACGAAAACCAACCGTGGAGAGTGATGTGGTCCTCAGCCCAAAAAAGACATGTGGAAGTGAGCTACTACCAAAAGTAAAGTCACAACAATAACTGTGCAGCTAGATTAAAATGTTGTTCCTTCTGGAAACCAGCACAAGCAGCATTAAATACTTTGCTTGCAGAATTGTAAAATAGTTTACTAAAAGCTAAATATGTTTACACATATACATATATATATATATATATATATATATATATATATACATATATATATATATATATATATATATATATAGCTCCCGCAGCTCTGCGCAGGTGCACCTCCTCTATTTTGTGGTCTCCTTTAATCACGTTTGGTGTTGAAGTGTGTTTGTGTTTGTGTGTGTATTTGGGCCCTGAGCAGGTACTCCTGGCAAGGGTTGGATTGGAGATATCCCTCGGCGTTGTTAGTTGGCTACCAACCGGTGCAGCGGGGCTGAGGAGTCCCTGGAGGCAGCCGCCCTCAGTCAGTGTTGGAGCGCGGTCCAACTGTCTGAGTACACTGTACTCTTCTCTTTTTTATGGAACTTGTGTCAAGTTTTTAATAAATTCTATATTTTTAACCACTACCAAATCCAGTCTCCATTTGGGGTGTGAATGTAAGAGGGCATTCTGTCACACGTGCACTTTACTAATGACTAGAAAATGGCGTAAGTGCACATATGACAATATCACCTTTACCTCATAATTCTATGCAACTTGGATTATCCTCACAAATATTGATACACTTACCACACGCACAACAATCACGTCCCTTAAGATAGGCATACAAGCCACAAGGGAAATCCACACCATTGCTCTCTTTAGGACCTGTACCTGCCAATGACCCTCCACGGCCCGGACCCAAAAACCTGCAGCACCTGTACAGGTCGAACACCGTACAGGTGTGGTCCGCAGATGACTGAACTCTTTGTGAGGAGTTTTTGGCACACCATGAGCTGTGATCTAAAACACTACCTCACCACATATTCAATTATTTTAGTATCCAAAGGAAAATGAACAAACTGACATTTGACTTGAGGTAAGACATGGTGAGAGGTGTTTGTCTATTAACAACTTTCGTCTTTTCTTAAGACCAGGGGTCGGCAACCCAAAATGTTGAAAGAGCCAAATTGGTCGAAAAAAACAGAGCCACAAAATATTAAAACCCTTATTTAAGCCTTATAATGAAGGCAACACATGCAATATGTATCTATATTAGCTATATTAGCCTACTATCAAAATGACTAAGTTGTTACAAATACATAATGAGCATTATTAACGATTAAATTTTTATTGGCCCTGCAGTGCATTCTGCGGAGAACGACGCGTCACGTGACTGCTCTGTTGTGCCAGTTTAACTTCATTATAATATCAATGAATTATGTTTCATTGCTTTGATAAAATAAAAGAAATGTAATAAAGAAACCCCATTTTTGATGTCATTTTTATTTTGAGGATTCGAACAAAAAACAATAAAATGGAACGTGCGTGCCCCATGACAGTCAGCTTGCGCTCGAATGACAGAACAGCTTCAAGCATTTGCGGCGCCTGGAGACTTTCATTCAGCTTGTTTAGGTGGCTGGTCACAGTAGTATCCACCAAAAAGTACAGCTTTTCGAGCCACTCAGGATCTTCCAGTTGCGGGTAGTTCAACTTCAGATGTTTGCTTTTCAGGAATATTTTCATGTGTTCTAAACAGACGGCAAAGTGACGCAAAACGTCACCCCTGAACAGCCATCGGACTTAGTTGTGTAGCGGGAGATCAAAATATTTCCTTTCAATTTCATCAAGCAATGCACGGAACTGACGCTGGTTCGATTTACATCAGCCACCTGCTTAGCAGTCTGCTAAAAGTTTAAAAAAATAAATAAAAAGCCCTGCTGGTAGAAACGTATGTCGCATGGTGTGACGCAAATTTTCGTTGACAGAAATGTTGAAATGTAATATTGTAGTGGTGGTCATGTGCATTTTAGGTCTATTGGCAGCAGGGGATTGTGGGAAGAGGTCTCCTGATCTAATTAGGGCTCAGCATGAGCGTTTCTGTTTGCCCACGTTTCTTTTCACATGGCAGTTTTGTGGTTCCACCTTAGTTTATTCTTCCTGTTATGTTTGTTCTTTATGTTGAACCATGAGTGTGGAAGGGAGAGAGGTTGATGAAACCTGTGCAATGTTCAATGTGGTGTGTGTTCAAAATAAATGGGCTCAATAAGCCAGAAGGAGGCTCTGCTCTCAGCTTCTCAATTTGCCTCCTCCTCTCTGAGACTATTTGGAGTAGTGCAGCGTAGCCAGTTGATTGACAGCTCAATTTTTTGACAACTTGGCTCCCGTTCTGCCCCGGCCGTTACAATATTTTCCTACACAATCTTACAGCATTGGAAATTGTTAAGAATGTTTATGTCTTGTTTTCCTCCTACATTAACCATATTAAAACAAAAAATATATTTCTCTCCCCCATCTTTTTACATTTTCAAACATTTTTGAACATGCTCCAGGGAGCCACTAGGGCAGCGCTAAAGAGCCGCATGCGGCTCCTGAGCCGCGGGTTGCTGACCCCCGCTTTAGGCCAAAACAAATCACTGGATATCCAAAATTTTGGATGCTCGGTGCTCTCTCCGCACAGTGGGGGGGTTCACATTACACCTGAGCCGGTGGTGTTCGTGTCCCTGGGGGGTGGGTCCTGGTCCTTGCCCCTGAGCGCTGGGCCCCGCCAAACTTCCAACAGTGGCCGAGCCTGGTCGGGCCATATTTACAACACCCCTTGTGGGCCCCCTTTTTTCCCTGGGGTTCCCCCCTCCTGGGCGAGGGCGGCGGGCCCCTGCCTTGCTCCTCCCTGGACCAACCGTGGGCCGGGTGGGTGGCTGCCTGGAGTGCGGAGCGGGTCTCCCTTGGGGGGTCCTGGCTCGTACCTGGGGTTGGGGCGGGGGGATGCCCGGAACTCCTGGGTGGTGGTGGGGTGCTCGTCTGGGGCTGTGGGTGTCCTTCTCCGGTGGGGCCCTGCGTTGGGCTCTCCCGGCGCGGCGGGGGGGCTGCTTTCCTGGTTGGGCTGGGGCGGCGCTCTCTTTCCCTCCGCGCCTCCCTGCTCTCTGGCTCTGGGGGCCTCGCGGCGGTCCTGCTGGCCCTTGCCTGGGTGGCGGTCTTGGTCGCCCGGGGGGCGGTTGTTCCCTGCCTGTTCCCGTGTGGCGTTGGGGGGATTCCGGCTGCCGCTGCTGCTGCGGCGGGGGTTCTGGGTGTGGGGGTGGCTGGGCGCTCCTCCTCCTTCTTTTCACATTCCACCATCCATTTTAGAAGAACATAAACACTCACCTGAGCACAGGTGTTAGCTCACCTTTGCACTAATAGTTTGCATGATTGAATGAATGAAAGATTTCACACTAGTTGGTTTAAAGGCATAGGTATGCGTGTGTGAACACTATCTGTTTTGTGTACATGTTGACGTGGACATTTTTGCAGCTACCAGGTGTGTTGATAACATTTGAGTGAGTGTGGACAGGCCCCGCCCTTTTTGTACTACATTTGAACCGTACCGAAATGATAAACAACCAGTAGACCTGTATGCTCTATGCTGCTTCATGGTCTTACCCCCCCCCCCCCCCTCTCACTATCACCCCCCCCCCCTCTCTAACATCCCTCTCTCTTCTTCCCTTCTTTCCTTTTCCGTCCGGTCCAACACCAAAGATTTTCAAACATGGTTGAAATTAATAAAGTTTGGCCTCAATTACAAAAAGGGTTTATTCAGACATACCTTTGGTTTGTCTGAAGATTAACAACCCCTCTTGTTAAAGTAAAATATGTCCAACACAAGAGGCCCTCAGCTCTCATCTGCCTGCCTAGCTGTTGGACAGGACAAGTTAAAAAAAAAAAAAAAGTTTTGGAACTTTTAATTTTTTCATTTCAGTAGGAAAGATGTTAAAAATTTGGAGCCTCTTATTTTTGACTCATTTGTTGTCATTTTTGTCATCAAGTTAGATTGAAAAAGTTCTTGAACAAAGATGCAACTTTAAAAGCAAATCAAGATAAGTGATCAATTTACACAGTGTGGAACTGTGTGTTTCACCGAAACCCTCTGACTTACAAGATTTGGTCAGACAAGTAAGGCTTATTAAATGATATTAAAATAAAAAAATAAGCATTTGGACCAAACCTTTGATAAATCTAACCAGAAAAAATGCTAAATGTTTTTGCTTTTTGATTCTAAATTGTTTTATTCAGTAACACATTGTAAGGACATTCTTGTTACACAGCTGATGAAGCTAACGATGAAGGTTAAAATGCTTAGTCATCCCACACATCTGACCATTTCTGAACTGTTTAAGGGTTGTTTTTGTTTATTATAAGGAGTGCTGGCTGCAGGAGTCGCTACATGTTGACTAAACAAAAAACTGGCTCCAACTGGTTAAAGTTGCAAAACTGGCTCCATCCTGTTAGATCTTTAGATGTTAAATTGCTTTGAACTCTCTTTTCTTTTCATCTCAAATTATAGTGATGACGTATGAGTAGAAATATCTTTGAAAGTCTTTTTGTCACACGTGTGTCTTATAAAATTTTCTTCATGAGTTGTTTTGCTCCAGAGTTCGTCCAGATAACCTCCTGAGGTTAATCAAGTCCTCCCACATGCTTCAGTGTCTAGACTGCAGACAAACTTGATATCTGCTATCACGGTCCTGCCTGGTTCCTCTTCTAGCGACTGTTTGGCTACCGGACACCCAGCAGGAGTCTGCCTCCGCCTGTGGCGCAGCGCCGTGAGGTGTGAATGAGTTTCTGTTGTGACCCCTTGACCTCTTCCTGTCTCGGGACCTTCAGTCAGGTCGAGGTCAGAGGGCACCTCTACACTGATAAACCCCCCTCCTTGAGCTGGCTGCTTCACACCGACCTGGGCTGAACACGCAGTGAGGATTAGCCGGCCTTTGATCGATTGGCCTTCCAGCTCTGGCAGGAAGTGAGAATGCAAAGCTGATAGGGATTGGACGAAATGTGCTGTAACTTGCTTCCTTTTCTGTTTACATTCCCAAAATCTGCAAAGATAACACAGGCATTACCAGTTTGTTCATGGTGTGCAATTTTAGAATGAAAAAAACAGACAATTAAGTCATCATTTACAAGGAACAAAAGATAGTGATGGAAATCTCAAAAATAAAAACAAAAACAGCTAAAAAAAAAAGTGCCATCATCTGTGTGATCAGACTTGGTTCCTAAAGTTTCTCCAAACTGATTTCGAAAATAACCTGTCCATTCACCAGTGCCATCATCAGGACAGAGAGGAGTACTCCACATGTGATTTGGGAAAAAGATTCCTTATCATTTCAAGACAACTTTACCATTTTGGAGGGAACATGTGGATGCATGCCTTCATTTGTTCTCACGCAGAGGGCCAGATCTTTACCCAGAAAGATTTTGGAGTTAAAAGATTTATCAAAGCTGCATCGACTCTACAAATAATTTCAATGAAAAGAAAAGAAATTTCTACAAATATTGAACTCAGTCTGTGGATGATCTTACTCTAAAATCAAAGTCTTTTAAAAGTCTGTCTGACTTTCAGCAGCCAGAGTGACATCAGTGGCATCAGTGATGCTTGACTCTCTCACAAACAAACATCACTTGTGTAGAAAGGAAAGAGTTTGTATTCACTCTGCCTATTCACAGCTTTGCACATCTATTTGCAACTTTATTGCGATCCTGAAAATATGTATGGACGTCAGGACCCATGTTCTCTTTTTTAAACAAGCAAAATGTATGCATGCATGTGTTTGAAAAACTGTTTGAAATTGCAACCATGTACATTGGGTCATGGTGAATATACTGTGTGTCAGTTAAGCTTATTGGTTAAAAGTGTGTATATATATATATATATATATATATATATATATATATATATATATATATATATATATATATATATATAAAACTACCAGGTCCGGTGACTGTGGAGGCCAGGTCATCTGGCACAGCACCCCATCACTCTCCTTCTTGGTCAAATAGCCCTTACACAACCTGGAGGTGTGTTTGTGGTCATTGTCCTGTTGAAAAACAAATGATGGTCCAACTAAACCCAAACTGGATGGAATAGCGTGCTGCTGCAAGATGCTGTTGTAGCCATGCTGGTTCAGTATGCCTTTAATTTTACATAAATCCCCAACAGTGTCACCAGCAAAGCACCCCCACACCCCCTCCTCCATGCTTTACGGTGGGAACCAGCCATGCAGAGTCCATCCGTTCACCTTTTCTATGTCGCACAAAGACACAGTGGTTGGAACCAAAAATCTCAAATTTGGAGTCATCAGACCAAAGCACAGATTTGCACTGGTCTAATGTCCATTCCTTGTGTTCTCCAGCCCAAACTAGTCTCTTCCGCTTGTTGCCTTTCTTTAGCAGTGGTTTCCTAGCAGATATTCTACCATGAAGACCTGATTCACACAGTCTCCTTTTAACAGTTTTTGTAGAGATGTGTCTGCTGCTAGAACTCTGTGTGCCATTGACCTGCTCTCTAATCTGAGCTGCTGTTAACCTGCCATTTCTGAGGCTGGTGACTCGGATGAACTTATCCTCTGCAGCAGAGGTGACTCTTGGTCTTCTTTTCCCTGGGTGGTCCGCATGTGAGCCAGTTTCTTTGTAGGGCTTGATGGTTTTTGTGACTGCACTTAGGGACACTTTCAAAGTTTTCCCAATTTTTCGGACTGACTGACCTTCATTTCTTAAAGTAATGGTGGCTACTTGTTTTTCTGTACTTAGCTTTTTTTTTCTTGCCATAATACAAATTCCAACAGTCCATTCAGTAGGAATATCAGCTGTGCATCCACCTGACTTCTGCACAATACAACTGATGGGGCCCAACCCCATTCAGAAGGCAAGAAGTCACATTTTGTGTGTCATCTGTCTTCCCCGGGGACTCCGCCAGTGGGACATGCACGGAACACCTCTCCAGGGAGGCGTCCAGGAGGAATCCGGACTAGATGCCAAGACACCTCAACTGGCTCCTTCTGCCAGGACGGACACCGAACAGTTGTTCCTGGATCTGAGGTTCGACTATCGGACTGACTCTCCTCTCTAGTACCCTGGCATAGATTTTCCCAGGGAGGCTGAATGTAATTCCCCAGTAGTAGGAACACACCCTCTGGTCCCCCTTCTTAAGAAGGGTAACCCCCCAACCCCTGTCTGCTAGTCCAGATGCTGCAGATATGTGTCAGCCAAGACATTCCCACAGCATCCAGAGACCTGAGGTACTCAGGGCGGACTTCCTCCACTCCCGGAGCCTTTTCACTGAGGAGCTCATTGACTACCTCAGTGACTTCAACTTGGGTGATAGACAGCCTCACCCCAAAGTCCTATTTTCACTGCTTCCTCAAAAGAAAGCGTGTCAGTGGGATTGACGAGATCCTCGAAGTATTCCTTACACCGCCCGACAATGTCCCCAGTCAAAGTCAACAGCTCCCCACCTGCACTGAAAATGGTGCTTGTATAGAACTGCATTCCACTTCTGAGGTGCCAGATGGTTTGCCAGAATCTCTTCGATGCCAACTGATAGTCCTTCTCCATGGCCTCACCCAACTCTTCCCAGGACAGAGTTTTTGTCTCTGCAACAGTCCAGGCCACAGCTTGCTTAGACTGCTGACACCTGTCGGCTGCCTCTGGAGTCCCACAAGCCTGCAGGCCTGGTAGAACTCTTTATTCAGCATCACGGCATCCCTTACTTCCGAAGTGCACCACCGGGTTCAGAGGTTACCACCGCGACAGGCACCAGAGACTTTGCGACCACAGCTCCGAGTAGCAGCAGAGACAATGGAAGTGGAAAACATTGTCTACTCAGACTCAATGTCCCCAACCTCCCTTGGAAGTTCTACTTGATGAATTCCCTGATGGAGGGCTCAGCCAGACGTTCCCAGCAGACCCTCAAAGTGCGTTTGGTTCTCCCCCTTTCCGGCCTCATTCTCCGCCAGCGAATTCAACTCACATCAGGTAGTGATCGGTGGACACCTCTGCCCCTCTCTTTACCCGAGTGTCCATGACACAAGGCCGAAGGTTGCTTGAAAAAAACTACCAAGTTGATCATTGACCTCCTGCTAAGGGTGTCCTGATGCCAGGTGTATTGATGGAAACCCTTGTGCTCGAACATGTTGTTCGTTATGGACAAAGTATGACGAGCACAGAAGTCCAATAACAAAATGCCACTTGGGTTCAAATCATGGAGTCCATTCCTACCAATCACGCCCCTCCAGGTGCCACTGTCATTGTCCATGTGGGCATTGAAGCCCCTCAGGAGGACAATGGAGTCCCCTGTTGTGGCACTTTCAGGTCCCCCTTCGAGAGACCAAAGAAGGCCAGATACTCCAAACTGCTGTTTGGTCCGTAAGTTGAAACCACAGTCAGAGACCTACCTGGAGGCGGAGGGACATGACCCTCTTGTCCACCGGGGTGAACTCCAACACTTGGCGGCTGAGATGGGGCTCCCACCAGCCCGCCGCCTCTCACCGTGAGAACTTGTGCTAAAATAACAGTTCTTTTGAAACTGCATTTTTTAACCTAATATGAATTAAATGGCATTCTGTAATTTTTGTTGTGCAAAAAAAATAGTTTTCTTCTTACAATTACATAATGAAAAGCCTAACATGCATTAAAAAAAAAAAATCAAATTTTTAGAATTTAACAATAGTGATACATGTTAGCAACAAGTCTACACCCCCCCTGCATCTGGAGTGTTTACATTTAAAACACCTGTACCTGTACCTTCTTCTGACCGATCATATATCAGATGAGCAACAAGTTGAAAGGCAAAAAGACACGTTATATATATTTTACATGTTATATATATTTTACATTTATTTTTATTTAAAAAATTGTTAAATTTAAAAAACAGCTGATCTGAATTTTTATATAGGAACTCAAAGATCCACTTCAATGGTGCTTTCACCAAGTTCTTGTGACCTTTCCTGATGATGAAGGACATCTATAAAGAAAATTAAGCTCAAAATTGTATTTCAAAGTATTTCTTTATTTAAATAATTGTGAATCAGTAGCAGATGAAAAATGCACTTTAAAAAGAATGGTATTTGTTTCGTAGTTATAAACTGGGTGGGTCTTTATTTATGTATTTGTGTAACCCCTTTATGCAGGGATGACAGATTAAGCAAAGAAATTCTTATTTTTTCATGGTCTTATTTTCTCAGTTTTAAGCTTCCTGCTCCGCTCCATTCTGCTTGTAGACGACTAGATCCATGCACAATGTACGTCTTTGTTTTCCTCGTCTGAGCTGGTATCTGGTTTGGAACTGTCCGGCTGGATAGCTCCAATATTGCTCGGCATTTTTCGTGTACAGGTAATAAAAGGCTGTGGACATGAGGTGCTGTAAACTAGTGTGTAAACAAATGGGTGATGAGCAGTGGGGTGGGCTTACTTCACTCCAACAGTCCACTACTTAAAGACGAATTTCTGATAACTCCTTCCACTCGGCAGAAACTATGTCCTAGAAAACGATGGCAGTTTTTTGGTTTGGCTAAACATTTAATGAAATAAGTCAAAAGATGATCCGAGTGGGTCTGTAGAAAGGGAAAAGTCTTGTTTTAACACTTGGATTTAGAAGTTGAAGCAGATCATACAGAAAACAAGCGGAAAGTCGAAGTTCTGTATTTATGTAAGAGAAAAGAAAGGGCTGTGCGTTATCACACTCTGGGTTAGAGGAGAAGGGCCTTGTGCGATCAGCTAATTTCAGGCCCCTCAGCTTGGCCTCCAGAGCCACGCTCAGGGCACCAGACAAGAGCCGCTCACAGCAGGCAGAGATAGGGAGTTTATCTGCGTCCTCGTGGCTGACATGGAGCACTCCGCCTCATCAAAGAGCACTAATGTCTCCAGTGGAAAACATGTGATGTAATGAGCAAACTCCTGCCTGAGGACATAGAGACACTCTGTCCCTCTCTGCACATGATTCACATGAATAAAACACAGATTTAAAGCTCATTCTGGCACTTTCAACTACAAGACAAAACTATTGCAATAGAATAAATAAATTTAACATTTAAATTTGGTGTTTCTTTTAAGCTTGTCTTATTTTCATAAATCTTTACATTTTGAGATAACACATTTTATCCAAGTCAAAGCAGCAGCTATCCTAAAGAAGCTCGTTTTAGGAAAAGATCAAAAGAGTTAGTGAATTAGAATGACCTTCTCTACATACCTGAAGAAGTAATTTAGCCGTGCATGTTTGAAAGTGTTCTCAAGGAAAGTTTGGCAACAGCTAATAACCACATTTTCCTTTCTACATTATTTGTAATAAAATAGTAAATTTGAACAACAGTCTGAGCTGTAGCATGTTGCTAGTGCTAACTTGACAGTTTTTAGAGGAGAAGCTAATAATGAAAAGCATATGCCAACAAGGTATGTGCTCACAGAAAGATACACATGTATTATGAAAAGTGTTGGCTCACCTGTCTTGATTCACATATGAACTGAAGTGCCCTCCCATTTCTAACCCATAGAATTCAATATGATGTCGGTCCACCTTTTGCAGCTATTACAGCTTGTACTCTTCTGGGAAGTCTGTCTACAAGGTTGAAGAGTGTAATTATAGGAATTTTTAACCATTCATCCAAAAGTGCATTCGTGAGGTCACACACTGATGTTGGCAGAGAATGTCTGGCTCTCAGTCTCCGCTCTAATTTATCCCAAAGGTGTTTCATGGGGTTCAGGTCAGGACTCTGTTCTGGCCACTCAGGTTCATCCACATCAGACTCTGTCATCCATGTCTTCATGGACCTTAATTTGTGCACTGGTGCAGTCATGCTGGAAGAGGAAGGGACCTCCAAACTGTTCCCACAAAGTTGGGAGCATGAAATTGTCCAAAAACGTTTTGGTATCTTGAAGCATTCAAAGTTCCTTTCACTAGAACTAAGGGGCCTAGCCCAAGTCCTGAAAAACAACCCCACACCATAATTCCCCCTCCACCAAATTTCACACTCAGCACAATCCAGTCCAAAAGGCAGCGTCCTCCTGGCAAATCCAAACTCAGAGTGGTGCTTCCGGTTCGGCAGATGGAAAATCGTGATTCATCACTCCAGAGAAGGCGTCTCCACTGCTCTAGTCCAGTGGCGGCGTGCTTTACAGCACTGCATCCGACGCTTTGCATTGCACTTGGTGATGTGTGGCTTGGATGCAGCTGCTCGGCCATTGAAACCCATTCCATGAAGCTCTCTGCATACTGTACTTGGGCGAATCTGAAGCACACCTGAAGTTTGGAGCTCTGTAGTAATTGACTGTGCAGAAGGTCAGCAACAATGCATTGTGTGCTTCAGCATCCGCTGACCCTCTCTGTCAGTTTACGTGGTGTACCACTTACTGATCTCCTCACCTCAGCGGGGGCATCAACAACTGGTTTGCCTCAACCTATGCAACTAACGCAAGTCCCGTGTGAGTGGAAAGCTAGCATGAATGTACATTTTAGGTGCTGGTCAAACGCTAGTAAACAGTAAAAAAAAACAAAAGAAGAAAAAAAACCCTACCCACATTTCCATTATTGTCTGGTGTGTGAACGCCACCAGCTGAATGGACTTTCATGAAATTATGTATGCCGCGTTCTTGATTGGCCGGTGTGAACGCAGCTTGAGACTTTAAAAGGTAGGCTACATTTTTATAAATGTCTTATTATCAGTGAGTCAAAGGGGCTAATTCTCATGTGGTCAGACCTTTAAACACTTTGCTAATATCCTACCATAATGAACATTAAAGCAAAGTAGAAAAACTTTTAGCATGAGCCATGAACTAAGTGTTTGCTGTTAAAAGTGAAAAAAGAATTCCTAAAGACCTATGTTTTGCTTGTAACTATCAGAAAAATATTTGCCTTTGTTCTTGTGAATGTTGCAAATATGGTGTCCTAGAGAGTTTGTACAACATGTGTGCAAGACAAATCCAGGGTAATAAAAAATGCAACTTATTTATGTTTTCTCTTGTAAGTTCATGTCTTTAGTTAGCTTTGAATGCATCTTGACCATAGGCCTATATCCTTTTTTGAACAAGTAAATTCTACTGGAAACTTACATCCCTACACTGTTTAAAAGAAAAATCGTTGTATAATTTGAAAAAAATTAAATAATGGTAATTTAGTAAAGAACATTTTTTATAAAGATGTAACAGGGCATGTGAAACGTTTTACTCATTCTTTGAATTAGTAGATTACCAGTAAAACTATACTTTGCATTTCATCTATTCATCCATCTTTTATTTCTGCTTACAGGGGCGTCCTAGGAGTTGAACCCTATCTTAAAAGCAATGGAGCTAAAGCAAGGTACACCCTGAACCATGACCCTACTTTTTAGTTTAGCAACCTTTTTTAACATTAAATTAAAAAAAAAATATATATATATATATATATATATATATATATATATATATATATATATATATATATATATATATATATATATATATATATATATATATATATATATATATATATAAATAAAACTACCAGGTCCGGTGACTGTGGAGGCCAGGTCATCTGGCACAGCACCCCATCACTCTCCTTCTTGGTCAAATAGCCCTTACACAACCTGGAGGTGTGTTTGTGGTCATTGTCCTGTTGAAAAACAAATGATGGTCCAACTAAACCCAAACTGGATGGAATAGCGTGCTGCTGCAAGATGCTGTTGTAGCCATGCTGGTTCAGTATGCCTTTAATTTTACATAAATCCCCAACAGTGTCACCAGCAAAGCACCCCCACACCCCCTCCTCCATGCTTTACGGTGGGAACCAGCCATGCAGAGTCCATCCGTTCACCTTTTCTATGTCGCACAAAGACACAGTGGTTGGAACCAAAAATCTCAAATTTGGAGTCATCAGACCAAAGCACAGATTTGCACTGGTCTAATGTCCATTCCTTGTGTTCTCCAGCCCAAACTAGTCTCTTCCGCTTGTTGCCTTTCTTTAGCAGTGGTTTCCTAGCAGATATTCTACCATGAAGACCTGATTCACACAGTCTCCTTTTAACAGTTTTTGTAGAGATGTGTCTGCTGCTAGAACTCTGTGTGCCATTGACCTGCTCTCTAATCTGAGCTGCTGTTAACCTGCCATTTCTGAGGCTGGTGACTCGGATGAACTTATCCTCTGCAGCAGAGGTGACTCTTGGTCTTCTTTTCCCTGGGTGGTCCGCATGTGAGCCAGTTTCTTTGTAGGGCTTGATGGTTTTTGTGACTGCACTTAGGGACACTTTCAAAGTTTTCCCAATTTTTCGGACTGACTGACCTTCATTTCTTAAAGTAATGGTGGCTACTTGTTTTTCTGTACTTAGCTTTTTTTTTCTTGCCATAATACAAATTCCAACAGTCCATTCAGTAGGAATATCAGCTGTGCATCCACCTGACTTCTGCACAATACAACTGATGGGGCCCAACCCCATTCAGAAGGCAAGAAGTCACATTTTGTGTGTCATCTGTCTTCCCCGGGGACTCCGCCAGTGGGACATGCACGGAACACCTCTCCAGGGAGGCGTCCAGGAGGAATCCGGACTAGATGCCAAGACACCTCAACTGGCTCCTTCTGCCAGGACGGACACCGAACAGTTGTTCCTGGATCTGAGGTTCGACTATCGGACTGACTCTCCTCTCTAGTACCCTGGCATAGATTTTCCCAGGGAGGCTGAATGTAATTCCCCAGTAGTAGGAACACACCCTCTGGTCCCCCTTCTTAAGAAGGGTAACCCCCCAACCCCTGTCTGCTAGTCCAGATGCTGCAGATATGTGTCAGCCAAGACATTCCCACAGCATCCAGAGACCTGAGGTACTCAGGGCGGACTTCCTCCACTCCCGGAGCCTTTTCACTGAGGAGCTCATTGACTACCTCAGTGACTTCAACTTGGGTGATAGACAGCCTCACCCCAAAGTCCTATTTTCACTGCTTCCTCAAAAGAAAGCGTGTCAGTGGGATTGACGAGATCCTCGAAGTATTCCTTACACCGCCCGACAATGTCCCCAGTCAAAGTCAACAGCTCCCCACCTGCACTGAAAATGGTGCTTGTATAGAACTGCATTCCACTTCTGAGGTGCCAGATGGTTTGCCAGAATCTCTTCGATGCCAACTGATAGTCCTTCTCCATGGCCTCACCCAACTCTTCCCAGGACAGAGTTTTTGTCTCTGCAACAGTCCAGGCCACAGCTTGCTTAGACTGCTGACACCTGTCGGCTGCCTCTGGAGTCCCACAAGCCTGCAGGCCTGGTAGAACTCTTTATTCAGCATCACGGCATCCCTTACTTCCGAAGTGCACCACCGGGTTCAGAGGTTACCACCGCGACAGGCACCAGAGACTTTGCGACCACAGCTCCGAGTAGCAGCAGAGACAATGGAAGTGGAAAACATTGTCTACTCAGACTCAATGTCCCCAACCTCCCTTGGAAGTTCTACTTGATGAATTCCCTGATGGAGGGCTCAGCCAGACGTTCCCAGCAGACCCTCAAAGTGCGTTTGGTTCTCCCCCTTTCCGGCCTCATTCTCCGCCAGCGAATTCAACTCACATCAGGTAGTGATCGGTGGACACCTCTGCCCCTCTCTTTACCCGAGTGTCCATGACACAAGGCCGAAGGTTGCTTGAAAAAAACTACCAAGTTGATCATTGACCTCCTGCTAAGGGTGTCCTGATGCCAGGTGTATTGATGGAAACCCTTGTGCTCGAACATGTTGTTCGTTATGGACAAAGTATGACGAGCACAGAAGTCCAATAACAAAATGCCACTTGGGTTCAAATCATGGAGTCCATTCCTACCAATCACGCCCCTCCAGGTGCCACTGTCATTGTCCATGTGGGCATTGAAGCCCCTCAGGAGGACAATGGAGTCCCCTGTTGTGGCACTTTCAGGTCCCCCTTCGAGAGACCAAAGAAGGCCAGATACTCCAAACTGCTGTTTGGTCCGTAAGTTGAAACCACAGTCAGAGACCTACCTGGAGGCGGAGGGACATGACCCTCTTGTCCACCGGGGTGAACTCCAACACTTGGCGGCTGAGATGGGGCTCCCACCAGCCCGCCGCCTCTCACCGTGAGAACTTGTGCTAAAATAACAGTTCTTTTGAAACTGCATTTTTTAACCTAATATGAATTAAATGGCATTCTGTAATTTTTGTTGTGCAAAAAAAATAGTTTTCTTCTTACAATTACATAATGAAAAGCCTAACATGCATTAAAAAAAAAAAATCAAATTTTTAGAATTTAACAATAGTGATACATGTTAGCAACAAGTCTACACCCCCCCTGCATCTGGAGTGTTTACATTTAAAACACCTGTACCTGTACCTTCTTCTGACCGATCATATATCAGATGAGCAACAAGTTGAAAGGCAAAAAGACACGTTATATATATTTTACATGTTATATATATTTTACATTTATTTTTATTTAAAAAATTGTTAAATTTAAAAAACAGCTGATCTGAATTTTTATATAGGAACTCAAAGATCCACTTCAATGGTGCTTTCACCAAGTTCTTGTGACCTTTCCTGATGATGAAGGACATCTATAAAGAAAATTAAGCTCAAAATTGTATTTCAAAGTATTTCTTTATTTAAATAATTGTGAATCAGTAGCAGATGAAAAATGCACTTTAAAAAGAATGGTATTTGTTTCGTAGTTATAAACTGGGTGGGTCTTTATTTATGTATTTGTGTAACCCCTTTATGCAGGGATGACAGATTAAGCAAAGAAATTCTTATTTTTTCATGGTCTTATTTTCTCAGTTTTAAGCTTCCTGCTCCGCTCCATTCTGCTTGTAGACGACTAGATCCATGCACAATGTACGTCTTTGTTTTCCTCGTCTGAGCTGGTATCTGGTTTGGAACTGTCCGGCTGGATAGCTCCAATATTGCTCGGCATTTTTCGTGTACAGGTAATAAAAGGCTGTGGACATGAGGTGCTGTAAACTAGTGTGTAAACAAATGGGTGATGAGCAGTGGGGTGGGCTTACTTCACTCCAACAGTCCACTACTTAAAGACGAATTTCTGATAACTCCTTCCACTCGGCAGAAACTATGTCCTAGAAAACGATGGCAGTTTTTTGGTTTGGCTAAACATTTAATGAAATAAGTCAAAAGATGATCCGAGTGGGTCTGTAGAAAGGGAAAAGTCTTGTTTTAACACTTGGATTTAGAAGTTGAAGCAGATCATACAGAAAACAAGCGGAAAGTCGAAGTTCTGTATTTATGTAAGAGAAAAGAAAGGGCTGTGCGTTATCACACTCTGGGTTAGAGGAGAAGGGCCTTGTGCGATCAGCTAATTTCAGGCCCCTCAGCTTGGCCTCCAGAGCCACGCTCAGGGCACCAGACAAGAGCCGCTCACAGCAGGCAGAGATAGGGAGTTTATCTGCGTCCTCGTGGCTGACATGGAGCACTCCGCCTCATCAAAGAGCACTAATGTCTCCAGTGGAAAACATGTGATGTAATGAGCAAACTCCTGCCTGAGGACATAGAGACACTCTGTCCCTCTCTGCACATGATTCACATGAATAAAACACAGATTTAAAGCTCATTCTGGCACTTTCAACTACAAGACAAAACTATTGCAATAGAATAAATAAATTTAACATTTAAATTTGGTGTTTCTTTTAAGCTTGTCTTATTTTCATAAATCTTTACATTTTGAGATAACACATTTTATCCAAGTCAAAGCAGCAGCTATCCTAAAGAAGCTCGTTTTAGGAAAAGATCAAAAGAGTTAGTGAATTAGAATGACCTTCTCTACATACCTGAAGAAGTAATTTAGCCGTGCATGTTTGAAAGTGTTCTCAAGGAAAGTTTGGCAACAGCTAATAACCACATTTTCCTTTCTACATTATTTGTAATAAAATAGTAAATTTGAACAACAGTCTGAGCTGTAGCATGTTGCTAGTGCTAACTTGACAGTTTTTAGAGGAGAAGCTAATAATGAAAAGCATATGCCAACAAGGTATGTGCTCACAGAAAGATACACATGTATTATGAAAAGTGTTGGCTCACCTGTCTTGATTCACATATGAACTGAAGTGCCCTCCCATTTCTAACCCATAGAATTCAATATGATGTCGGTCCACCTTTTGCAGCTATTACAGCTTGTACTCTTCTGGGAAGTCTGTCTACAAGGTTGAAGAGTGTAATTATAGGAATTTTTAACCATTCATCCAAAAGTGCATTCGTGAGGTCACACACTGATGTTGGCAGAGAATGTCTGGCTCTCAGTCTCCGCTCTAATTTATCCCAAAGGTGTTTCATGGGGTTCAGGTCAGGACTCTGTTCTGGCCACTCAGGTTCATCCACATCAGACTCTGTCATCCATGTCTTCATGGACCTTAATTTGTGCACTGGTGCAGTCATGCTGGAAGAGGAAGGGACCTCCAAACTGTTCCCACAAAGTTGGGAGCATGAAATTGTCCAAAAACGTTTTGGTATCTTGAAGCATTCAAAGTTCCTTTCACTAGAACTAAGGGGCCTAGCCCAAGTCCTGAAAAACAACCCCACACCATAATTCCCCCTCCACCAAATTTCACACTCAGCACAATCCAGTCCAAAAGGCAGCGTCCTCCTGGCAAATCCAAACTCAGAGTGGTGCTTCCGGTTCGGCAGATGGAAAATCGTGATTCATCACTCCAGAGAAGGCGTCTCCACTGCTCTAGTCCAGTGGCGGCGTGCTTTACAGCACTGCATCCGACGCTTTGCATTGCACTTGGTGATGTGTGGCTTGGATGCAGCTGCTCGGCCATTGAAACCCATTCCATGAAGCTCTCTGCATACTGTACTTGGGCGAATCTGAAGCACACCTGAAGTTTGGAGCTCTGTAGTAATTGACTGTGCAGAAGGTCAGCAACAATGCATTGTGTGCTTCAGCATCCGCTGACCCTCTCTGTCAGTTTACGTGGTGTACCACTTACTGATCTCCTCACCTCAGCGGGGGCATCAACAACTGGTTTGCCTCAACCTATGCAACTAACGCAAGTCCCGTGTGAGTGGAAAGCTAGCATGAATGTACATTTTAGGTGCTGGTCAAACGCTAGTAAACAGTAAAAAAAAACAAAAGAAGAAAAAAAACCCTACCCACATTTCCATTATTGTCTGGTGTGTGAACGCCACCAGCTGAATGGACTTTCATGAAATTATGTATGCCGCGTTCTTGATTGGCCGGTGTGAACGCAGCTTGAGACTTTAAAAGGTAGGCTACATTTTTATAAATGTCTTATTATCAGTGAGTCAAAGGGGCTAATTCTCATGTGGTCAGACCTTTAAACACTTTGCTAATATCCTACCATAATGAACATTAAAGCAAAGTAGAAAAACTTTTAGCATGAGCCATGAACTAAGTGTTTGCTGTTAAAAGTGAAAAAAGAATTCCTAAAGACCTATGTTTTGCTTGTAACTATCAGAAAAATATTTGCCTTTGTTCTTGTGAATGTTGCAAATATGGTGTCCTAGAGAGTTTGTACAACATGTGTGCAAGACAAATCCAGGGTAATAAAAAATGCAACTTATTTATGTTTTCTCTTGTAAGTTCATGTCTTTAGTTAGCTTTGAATGCATCTTGACCATAGGCCTATATCCTTTTTTGAACAAGTAAATTCTACTGGAAACTTACATCCCTACACTGTTTAAAAGAAAAATCGTTGTATAATTTGAAAAAAATTAAATAATGGTAATTTAGTAAAGAACATTTTTTATAAAGATGTAACAGGGCATGTGAAACGTTTTACTCATTCTTTGAATTAGTAGATTACCAGTAAAACTATACTTTGCATTTCATCTATTCATCCATCTTTTATTTCTGCTTACAGGGGCGTCCTAGGAGTTGAACCCTATCTTAAAAGCAATGGAGCTAAAGCAAGGTACACCCTGAACCATGACCCTACTTTTTAGTTTAGCAACCTTTTTTAACATTAAATTAAAAAAAATATATATATATATATATATATATATATATATATATATATATATATATATATATATATATATATATATATATATATATATATATAAATAAAACTACCAGGTCCGGTGACTGTGGAGGCCAGGTCATCTGGCACAGCACCCCATCACTCTCCTTCTTGGTCAAATAGCCCTTACACAACCTGGAGGTGTGTTTGTGGTCATTGTCCTGTTGAAAAACAAATGATGGTCCAACTAAACCCAAACTGGATGGAATAGCGTGCTGCTGCAAGATGCTGTTGTAGCCATGCTGGTTCAGTATGCCTTTAATTTTACATAAATCCCCAACAGTGTCACCAGCAAAGCACCCCCACACCCCCTCCTCCATGCTTTACGGTGGGAACCAGCCATGCAGAGTCCATCCGTTCACCTTTTCTATGTCGCACAAAGACACAGTGGTTGGAACCAAAAATCTCAAATTTGGAGTCATCAGACCAAAGCACAGATTTGCACTGGTCTAATGTCCATTCCTTGTGTTCTCCAGCCCAAACTAGTCTCTTCCGCTTGTTGCCTTTCTTTAGCAGTGGTTTCCTAGCAGATATTCTACCATGAAGACCTGATTCACACAGTCTCCTTTTAACAGTTTTTGTAGAGATGTGTCTGCTGCTAGAACTCTGTGTGCCATTGACCTGCTCTCTAATCTGAGCTGCTGTTAACCTGCCATTTCTGAGGCTGGTGACTCGGATGAACTTATCCTCTGCAGCAGAGGTGACTCTTGGTCTTCTTTTCCCTGGGTGGTCCGCATGTGAGCCAGTTTCTTTGTAGGGCTTGATGGTTTTTGTGACTGCACTTAGGGACACTTTCAAAGTTTTCCCAATTTTTCGGACTGACTGACCTTCATTTCTTAAAGTAATGGTGGCTACTTGTTTTTCTGTACTTAGCTTTTTTTTTCTTGCCATAATACAAATTCCAACAGTCCATTCAGTAGGAATATCAGCTGTGCATCCACCTGACTTCTGCACAATACAACTGATGGGGCCCAACCCCATTCAGAAGGCAAGAAGTCACATTTTGTGTGTCATCTGTCTTCCCCGGGGACTCCGCCAGTGGGACATGCACGGAACACCTCTCCAGGGAGGCGTCCAGGAGGAATCCGGACTAGATGCCAAGACACCTCAACTGGCTCCTTCTGCCAGGACGGACACCGAACAGTTGTTCCTGGATCTGAGGTTCGACTATCGGACTGACTCTCCTCTCTAGTACCCTGGCATAGATTTTCCCAGGGAGGCTGAATGTAATTCCCCAGTAGTAGGAACACACCCTCTGGTCCCCCTTCTTAAGAAGGGTAACCCCCCAACCCCTGTCTGCTAGTCCAGATGCTGCAGATATGTGTCAGCCAAGACATTCCCACAGCATCCAGAGACCTGAGGTACTCAGGGCGGACTTCCTCCACTCCCGGAGCCTTTTCACTGAGGAGCTCATTGACTACCTCAGTGACTTCAACTTGGGTGATAGACAGCCTCACCCCAAAGTCCTATTTTCACTGCTTCCTCAAAAGAAAGCGTGTCAGTGGGATTGACGAGATCCTCGAAGTATTCCTTACACCGCCCGACAATGTCCCCAGTCAAAGTCAACAGCTCCCCACCTGCACTGAAAATGGTGCTTGTATAGAACTGCATTCCACTTCTGAGGTGCCAGATGGTTTGCCAGAATCTCTTCGATGCCAACTGATAGTCCTTCTCCATGGCCTCACCCAACTCTTCCCAGGACAGAGTTTTTGTCTCTGCAACAGTCCAGGCCACAGCTTGCTTAGACTGCTGACACCTGTCGGCTGCCTCTGGAGTCCCACAAGCCTGCAGGCCTGGTAGAACTCTTTATTCAGCATCACGGCATCCCTTACTTCCGAAGTGCACCACCGGGTTCAGAGGTTACCACCGCGACAGGCACCAGAGACTTTGCGACCACAGCTCCGAGTAGCAGCAGAGACAATGGAAGTGGAAAACATTGTCTACTCAGACTCAATGTCCCCAACCTCCCTTGGAAGTTCTACTTGATGAATTCCCTGATGGAGGGCTCAGCCAGACGTTCCCAGCAGACCCTCAAAGTGCGTTTGGTTCTCCCCCTTTCCGGCCTCATTCTCCGCCAGCGAATTCAACTCACATCAGGTAGTGATCGGTGGACACCTCTGCCCCTCTCTTTACCCGAGTGTCCATGACACAAGGCCGAAGGTTGCTTGAAAAAAACTACCAAGTTGATCATTGACCTCCTGCTAAGGGTGTCCTGATGCCAGGTGTATTGATGGAAACCCTTGTGCTCGAACATGTTGTTCGTTATGGACAAAGTATGACGAGCACAGAAGTCCAATAACAAAATGCCACTTGGGTTCAAATCATGGAGTCCATTCCTACCAATCACGCCCCTCCAGGTGCCACTGTCATTGTCCATGTGGGCATTGAAGCCCCTCAGGAGGACAATGGAGTCCCCTGTTGTGGCACTTTCAGGTCCCCCTTCGAGAGACCAAAGAAGGCCAGATACTCCAAACTGCTGTTTGGTCCGTAAGTTGAAACCACAGTCAGAGACCTACCTGGAGGCGGAGGGACATGACCCTCTTGTCCACCGGGGTGAACTCCAACACTTGGCGGCTGAGATGGGGCTCCCACCAGCCCGCCGCCTCTCACCGTGAGAACTTGTGCTAAAATAACAGTTCTTTTGAAACTGCATTTTTTAACCTAATATGAATTAAATGGCATTCTGTAATTTTTGTTGTGCAAAAAAAATAGTTTTCTTCTTACAATTACATAATGAAAAGCCTAACATGCATTAAAAAAAAAAAATCAAATTTTTAGAATTTAACAATAGTGATACATGTTAGCAACAAGTCTACACCCCCCCTGCATCTGGAGTGTTTACATTTAAAACACCTGTACCTGTACCTTCTTCTGACCGATCATATATCAGATGAGCAACAAGTTGAAAGGCAAAAAGACACGTTATATATATTTTACATGTTATATATATTTTACATTTATTTTTATTTAAAAAATTGTTAAATTTAAAAAACAGCTGATCTGAATTTTTATATAGGAACTCAAAGATCCACTTCAATGGTGCTTTCACCAAGTTCTTGTGACCTTTCCTGATGATGAAGGACATCTATAAAGAAAATTAAGCTCAAAATTGTATTTCAAAGTATTTCTTTATTTAAATAATTGTGAATCAGTAGCAGATGAAAAATGCACTTTAAAAAGAATGGTATTTGTTTCGTAGTTATAAACTGGGTGGGTCTTTATTTATGTATTTGTGTAACCCCTTTATGCAGGGATGACAGATTAAGCAAAGAAATTCTTATTTTTTCATGGTCTTATTTTCTCAGTTTTAAGCTTCCTGCTCCGCTCCATTCTGCTTGTAGACGACTAGATCCATGCACAATGTACGTCTTTGTTTTCCTCGTCTGAGCTGGTATCTGGTTTGGAACTGTCCGGCTGGATAGCTCCAATATTGCTCGGCATTTTTCGTGTACAGGTAATAAAAGGCTGTGGACATGAGGTGCTGTAAACTAGTGTGTAAACAAATGGGTGATGAGCAGTGGGGTGGGCTTACTTCACTCCAACAGTCCACTACTTAAAGACGAATTTCTGATAACTCCTTCCACTCGGCAGAAACTATGTCCTAGAAAACGATGGCAGTTTTTTGGTTTGGCTAAACATTTAATGAAATAAGTCAAAAGATGATCCGAGTGGGTCTGTAGAAAGGGAAAAGTCTTGTTTTAACACTTGGATTTAGAAGTTGAAGCAGATCATACAGAAAACAAGCGGAAAGTCGAAGTTCTGTATTTATGTAAGAGAAAAGAAAGGGCTGTGCGTTATCACACTCTGGGTTAGAGGAGAAGGGCCTTGTGCGATCAGCTAATTTCAGGCCCCTCAGCTTGGCCTCCAGAGCCACGCTCAGGGCACCAGACAAGAGCCGCTCACAGCAGGCAGAGATAGGGAGTTTATCTGCGTCCTCGTGGCTGACATGGAGCACTCCGCCTCATCAAAGAGCACTAATGTCTCCAGTGGAAAACATGTGATGTAATGAGCAAACTCCTGCCTGAGGACATAGAGACACTCTGTCCCTCTCTGCACATGATTCACATGAATAAAACACAGATTTAAAGCTCATTCTGGCACTTTCAACTACAAGACAAAACTATTGCAATAGAATAAATAAATTTAACATTTAAATTTGGTGTTTCTTTTAAGCTTGTCTTATTTTCATAAATCTTTACATTTTGAGATAACACATTTTATCCAAGTCAAAGCAGCAGCTATCCTAAAGAAGCTCGTTTTAGGAAAAGATCAAAAGAGTTAGTGAATTAGAATGACCTTCTCTACATACCTGAAGAAGTAATTTAGCCGTGCATGTTTGAAAGTGTTCTCAAGGAAAGTTTGGCAACAGCTAATAACCACATTTTCCTTTCTACATTATTTGTAATAAAATAGTAAATTTGAACAACAGTCTGAGCTGTAGCATGTTGCTAGTGCTAACTTGACAGTTTTTAGAGGAGAAGCTAATAATGAAAAGCATATGCCAACAAGGTATGTGCTCACAGAAAGATACACATGTATTATGAAAAGTGTTGGCTCACCTGTCTTGATTCACATATGAACTGAAGTGCCCTCCCATTTCTAACCCATAGAATTCAATATGATGTCGGTCCACCTTTTGCAGCTATTACAGCTTGTACTCTTCTGGGAAGTCTGTCTACAAGGTTGAAGAGTGTAATTATAGGAATTTTTAACCATTCATCCAAAAGTGCATTCGTGAGGTCACACACTGATGTTGGCAGAGAATGTCTGGCTCTCAGTCTCCGCTCTAATTTATCCCAAAGGTGTTTCATGGGGTTCAGGTCAGGACTCTGTTCTGGCCACTCAGGTTCATCCACATCAGACTCTGTCATCCATGTCTTCATGGACCTTAATTTGTGCACTGGTGCAGTCATGCTGGAAGAGGAAGGGACCTCCAAACTGTTCCCACAAAGTTGGGAGCATGAAATTGTCCAAAAACGTTTTGGTATCTTGAAGCATTCAAAGTTCCTTTCACTAGAACTAAGGGGCCTAGCCCAAGTCCTGAAAAACAACCCCACACCATAATTCCCCCTCCACCAAATTTCACACTCAGCACAATCCAGTCCAAAAGGCAGCGTCCTCCTGGCAAATCCAAACTCAGAGTGGTGCTTCCGGTTCGGCAGATGGAAAATCGTGATTCATCACTCCAGAGAAGGCGTCTCCACTGCTCTAGTCCAGTGGCGGCGTGCTTTACAGCACTGCATCCGACGCTTTGCATTGCACTTGGTGATGTGTGGCTTGGATGCAGCTGCTCGGCCATTGAAACCCATTCCATGAAGCTCTCTGCATACTGTACTTGGGCGAATCTGAAGCACACCTGAAGTTTGGAGCTCTGTAGTAATTGACTGTGCAGAAGGTCAGCAACAATGCATTGTGTGCTTCAGCATCCGCTGACCCTCTCTGTCAGTTTACGTGGTGTACCACTTACTGATCTCCTCACCTCAGCGGGGGCATCAACAACTGGTTTGCCTCAACCTATGCAACTAACGCAAGTCCCGTGTGAGTGGAAAGCTAGCATGAATGTACATTTTAGGTGCTGGTCAAACGCTAGTAAACAGTAAAAAAAAACAAAAGAAGAAAAAAAACCCTACCCACATTTCCATTATTGTCTGGTGTGTGAACGCCACCAGCTGAATGGACTTTCATGAAATTATGTATGCCGCGTTCTTGATTGGCCGGTGTGAACGCAGCTTGAGACTTTAAAAGGTAGGCTACATTTTTATAAATGTCTTATTATCAGTGAGTCAAAGGGGCTAATTCTCATGTGGTCAGACCTTTAAACACTTTGCTAATATCCTACCATAATGAACATTAAAGCAAAGTAGAAAAACTTTTAGCATGAGCCATGAACTAAGTGTTTGCTGTTAAAAGTGAAAAAAGAATTCCTAAAGACCTATGTTTTGCTTGTAACTATCAGAAAAATATTTGCCTTTGTTCTTGTGAATGTTGCAAATATGGTGTCCTAGAGAGTTTGTACAACATGTGTGCAAGACAAATCCAGGGTAATAAAAAATGCAACTTATTTATGTTTTCTCTTGTAAGTTCATGTCTTTAGTTAGCTTTGAATGCATCTTGACCATAGGCCTATATCCTTTTTTGAACAAGTAAATTCTACTGGAAACTTACATCCCTACACTGTTTAAAAGAAAAATCGTTGTATAATTTGAAAAAAATTAAATAATGGTAATTTAGTAAAGAACATTTTTTATAAAGATGTAACAGGGCATGGGAAACGTTTTACTCATTCTTTGAATTAGTAGATTACCAGTAAAACTATACTTTGCATTTCATCTATTCATCCATCTTTTATTTCTGCTTACAGGGGCGTCCTAGGAGTTGAACCCTATCTTAAAAGCAATGGAGCTAAAGCAAGGTACACCCTGAACCATGACCCTACTTTTTAGTTTAGCAACCTTTTTTAACATTAAATTAAAAAATATATATATATATATATATATATATATATATATATATATATATATATATATATATATATATATATATATATATATATATATATATAAATAAAACTACCAGGTCCGGTGACTGTGGAGGCCAGGTCATCTGGCACAGCACCCCATCACTCTCCTTCTTGGTCAAATAGCCCTTACACAACCTGGAGGTGTGTTTGTGGTCATTGTCCTGTTGAAAAACAAATGATGGTCCAACTAAACCCAAACTGGATGGAATAGCGTGCTGCTGCAAGATGCTGTTGTAGCCATGCTGGTTCAGTATGCCTTTAATTTTACATAAATCCCCAACAGTGTCACCAGCAAAGCACCCCCACACCCCCTCCTCCATGCTTTACGGTGGGAACCAGCCATGCAGAGTCCATCCGTTCACCTTTTCTATGTCGCACAAAGACACAGTGGTTGGAACCAAAAATCTCAAATTTGGAGTCATCAGACCAAAGCACAGATTTGCACTGGTCTAATGTCCATTCCTTGTGTTCTCCAGCCCAAACTAGTCTCTTCCGCTTGTTGCCTTTCTTTAGCAGTGGTTTCCTAGCAGATATTCTACCATGAAGACCTGATTCACACAGTCTCCTTTTAACAGTTTTTGTAGAGATGTGTCTGCTGCTAGAACTCTGTGTGCCATTGACCTGCTCTATATATATATATATATATATATATATATATATATATATATATATATATATATATATATATATATATATATATATATATATATATATATATATATATATATATATATATATATAGAATTAAGGCCCATTAAGGGCACTTTTGCACAATGTAACAATTTCATTTTATTTAGTTTTTTATTCCTTTCGAGAAAATTATTGATTGTCCAATATGTTTACATGTTTGTCTTACAATATTGAAATTGTTTATGATTGGAAAGGAGCAGAATATAATATACAATTCTTATGTAATATATTATATATATTATATTATATTATATTAGTTTCAGATGTATTTTCCCACTCTTCAATATGTAAAATAAGGTCAAAGCAAAGAGCAATATAACATGTGCATAATATGACATGGTAAAATATATTAAATAAAACAAACAAGATGTGTCAAATCAAATCAAATAAACTTTATTCCTTATAGCACTCATGCCACCCCAAGTACTTTAAATAAAATTATTATCAAATTTTAAAAACAAAAGGACAAGACATTAAATAAAGACTTGGTTTAAAACCCACACAATGCACACAAAGTTCCAGACTGAACGGTTATGGTACCTACACTGGCGCATGCGCTGGCAGAGGCCAGCGACGCTAGGAACCTATAAGTTACTGCTGGACACCACTGTGAACTCTGATATAGGCAGTTTGGAAGGAAAATCTCAGGTATAATATTAAAACTTTGAAAACTCTTTCTTTGTACCGTCTTTCTTAGTAAATATATCAAGTGTTGAACCTTTCCTGGGATTACTTTTTTTCCTTTCTTTCCTTTGCGGCTTATAGACAAGTGCGGCTTATGTATGTACAAAATGGTTTATCCTTTAAAAATGTAATGGGTGCAGATTGTAATCAGGTGCGCTCCATAGCCCAGAAATTACGGTATATAAATATATTAAATTAATTAAAAGGTAACACAAATGCATAAATATCAAGTTGTTGTTTCCCTTTCGGCTTTTCCCGCCAGGGGTCGCCACAGCGAACGAGTTGCATGGTAAACTTGGCAATGTTTTACGCCGGATGCCCTTCCTGACGCTACCTTCTCAAAGTAACCGGGCTTGGGACCGGCATATCAAGTAAATTACTAAATTTCTGTCACGGTCTGGGGTGGCTAGAGAGCCGGTAGGACCCAGATGCAGAGATGGGAGGCCAACGGGTTCAGGACTAAAGGGTTTAATGACCAACAAACAAAAGGCGCTGCAGAGCAGGATGACAAAAACTAAACAAAACTCACTGTGGCGTGGCGTGGCGTGGCCTGGCGTGAAACAAGGAACATGGCATGAAGACGTGAACACCGAGACAAAGGCTAATGGACCAGCACAGGAGGAAGGCAGAGACAAGACTTAAATACAGACAGGGCAGACAAGACACAGGTGAAAACGATCAGGGCAGATGGGGACCAAAGGAAGTAAAACTCAAGAAACAAGACAAGACAGGAAACCTTTCAAAATAAAACAGGAAACAGAACCAAACAAGACAGAACAAGAACTAAAACGAAAAACAAGACACAACAAACTCAAAACCATGACAATTTCAAATAAAAGCTAAATTAAAAAGATAAGTCCTGAGCCTTCCTTTAAAAACATGAACAGTCTCTGCAGTCCTGAGGCTCTCTGGGAGACTGTTCCACAGGTGAGGTTCATAAAAACTAAATGAGGCCTCGCCGTATGTTTTAGTTCTAACTTTTGGGATTTCCACAAGGCCTGACCTCAGGGTCCACAAGGGCTCATTCTTTACAATCATTTCATATAAATATGAAGACCTGAGACCATAAAAACATTTATAGACCAATAAAGAGAACTTTAAAATCAGTTCTGAATTTCACTGGGAGCCAATGCAGCAATTTTAAAATCGGTGTAATGTGTTCAGCATGCGTGCGGCTGAATTTTGCCGCAGTTGAAGGTTCGATATCCTTCTTCTGGGAAGACCAGAGAGAAGGGCATTACAATAATCTAGTTTGCTGGAAATAAAAGCATCCATTATCACCTCTGTGGTGTGTCGTAGCAACACTAACATTACTGTTTTTGTAAAATATGTCTGAGAATCCATTCATCCATCTTCAGAACCTGCTGAATCCCTTTCAGGGTCAAAGGGCCTGCTGGAGCCTATCCCAGCTACTGTTGGGCAACGGCGGTGTACATCCTGAACAGGTCCGCAATCTGTAGCAGTGCCACTTACATGGACACCTAAGGATAATTTAAAGTCACCACTTAACCTGTGAATCATGTTCTTGGACTGTGGGAGGAAACCAGAGTGCCTGGAGAGAACCCATGGGCACGGAGAACACGAAACTTCACACAGAAATGTTGAATAAAGTTGAGGAAAAGTCCACAGATGTCTGCACAAGTTTTATTAAAAAAATGTTTACAACCGATGGACAGAAGTAATGAAATCGGTGTAAAATAGATTGAGTCGCCTTGTATCTTTTACCAAACTTATTTTTGCAAACATGGCTTTTGTAAAATGGAATATTCTATGGAATATATCATCCCTGTCGTGGTTATTTTCAGCTACACTGATCAAACAGAGATGTTTATCAATGAATGGCATGTATAATGATGTCACGTGTGGCTATTAATAATGAGAATAGATGTTGGTGTTAGAAATAAACACAGTCATTGTCTTAGAAGCATTTTAAAGATTTGTCCATCTGGCTCAACACTTTGCCACTTCAGTTTTAACCTTGTTCCTCTAAATTTTTCGAAGACAGTCTTTATTGCTTATATTGGCCTGTCCCTTTATTTTTATCTTAGGCTCTTTGTTCCCCTACCACTCTTTCTTTTCATCTTTCTTCGTCCTTCTTAGCACACAGCAGCTGCAGACATGACGGTATCCCTGGCCATATCACCATGACGCCTGACCTCCTGCCTCTCCTCTCCACCTGCCACCTCTGAAACATGATGTTGCTATGGTGGCAGCAGCTTTATCTTCTCTGCTAATGGTCAAGGAGACCACATTCCACACTGTCTTAGCTTATGTTCCACTTCTGATAGCTTCAGTTTGCACCTTGATCCAGCTGTGTTTCAAACAGTATCTTGTAGTGTGTTTGCATACTCAACTTCCTTTAACTTTGATTTTGTGCTATGGTATCAACAACATGTGGCTAATGTTCAATGACCCGCTGAACGAGGGTTCTTTTATCTTTTATCTAGCATTTATTGGGGCAGCCGTAGTCCAGCGGCAACCTCCCATCAGAATATTGCAGGTTCAATTCCCACCTTGCCCACCCAAGTGTCAAAGCACCCTTGGGCAAGACACAGAATCCCACCCTGCCCCTGGTGGAAGGCTGGCGCCAGTGTATATATAAGTATACACCATTTAGCACATGTACCCACAGTTGAAAGAGGCTTGGTGCAAAATATCAATGTCAATATCAATCTTACTCCATGCTTTTTCTTTCACAGCTCTATACAGATATTTGAAAGACACGGTATTATACAATTCTGGCCAGGGTACAAACCGCGATTATTATGTTCTCTTTCATGATCAATTTTCAAACAGCTGGTAATTCTGTGAATTAAGACAGACGCCGCCCATACGTCACTACCAAGTCCGAGTCCCTGACTGGTCAAAGCTCAACTGGTTTCACCAATCAATGTTTTATTCGTTAAGCCCAAAGCAGACTTAAAAACTTCTGTAGTGACATGTGAACACAAGAGTTTTGAACGCAGAACCGGTCGCTTGAAATTGTATTGCTGAGGCCAGTGTAAACATAGCCACAGCATTACCAAGCTTACTTTACCAAAGTTTAAACACTGTTATAAATCACCTTAAGACATTTCAACTTTTCCTTCAAGAACAAAAAGGCGGAGCCTCTCCCCATCCCTCAAATACAGAGTATCCCCCACACAGAGCGGACTAGGACAGTGTGTGTGGCACAGCTGAGAAGCAGCCCGGCAGTGTGGCAATTTATACACACAGACAGGCGCAAATGTACATTCATGCAAGCATTACACTCACAGGGGATTCAACGGCGTTGGTTGCATAGGTTGAGGCGCCCCAGCTGCCAAGGCCCCCGCTGAGGTGAGGAGGTCAGGAACATTACCCGACATTTGTAAAAGAGAGAGTAGGCATGTCCAACAAATCCCACCTGCCATCATATTTACAAAATTACTCATTGAAAGCCTTGGCTTCCATCAAGCTTGACAGTGGGAACCCCAACTGCCTTTCAGCTTGGTCCACACCTACAATGTGTTGTTGTTGGCCCACCACAACCCTGCCACAGATATACTCCCCCCACCACCACCAACACCAGACCAGGCATACCATAGTATCAACAACATGCCTCGGATGTTTAGGTGAGGAAACTTAAACCTTTTGGGTCCGGCTGCTGGGATAGAATCCTTAAAGACGTTCTTCAACAAACAAAAACCAGAACGTATTTGTTTTAACAAAGCTGTGCAACTCCATGCTAGTTTGCAATATTTTATTTTCATTTTCAAGTGTACAAAATCAAACAGGCAAAACAAACAGTTCAGGTGCTCTTTAGACCATTACAAAACACAATGTAAAAATACAAGTAAATTAACAATTGCCAGTTACACCCTATTCAATATTTATTCACAGGCCATCCAAAAAGGACATAAATAGAAGAAAGAAAAATGCAGTCTCAATACAGAGCTAAATAACTTTAACTTTCTGTAAGTGATTTAGAAATGGTGTCCAGAGTTTATTGTGAACATTAATTGAGGCAGTCCTGACATGGCGAATTTTTTCCATGTGGATGAGAGATAGCATGTCAGTGAGCCAAACTTTAAAGTATGGAGAAGCCATAGATTTCCACTCTCGCAAAATGTGTCTTTTTGCAGTCATTAACCCAAGTTCTAGTGGTTGTTGCATTACAGTTGGGATAGCTCTAGTACGTACGCAGCCAAAAATGGCAGGCTCTGCATCGGGTGTAATAAAGCAACCATAGGCTTTGGCATACCAGTCAAATATTCTGTTCCAGAAGCCAGCCAATGAGGGACAAGACCAAAAAGCATGAGCCAATGTGCCTTCAGATATTTTACATTTATCACAAATGGGAGTAATTGAAGGATATATTTTGTGCAACCATACTTTGGAGTAGTGGAGCCGATGGATGATTTTAAATTGTATGAGTTGGTGTCTGCTGTTAACTGAGCACGAGTGAATCTTGGATAAACACTTTTCCCACATAGATTCTGATACTTCTATGCCCAACTCCTCACTCCAAGCATCTTTCATTTTTGTTGATGTCACCCTGGTGCTGCCATCGAATAAATGCACTATTCTAGAAACCAAGTGTCTGGAGCCAGGGGGACTTTTGATAATGTCATAAAGATCATGTTCAGCTGGAAGATCTTGGAAAAATTTAATTTTGGACTGCAAGTAATGTCTAATTTGTAAGTACCTATAGAAGTGTGAATTGGTAATGTTAAAGTTTTGTTTAAGTTGATTAAATGATGCAAATTTTTTTATCTATGTTCAAGTTTGGACAAACCCCTCTCATTCCATTCCTGATACAATTTTTCATCCCAAGGAGGCAAGAAAGAGTGATTATGGCATATTGGTGACTGAACAGAAATGTCTGGCAAAGAAAGAATGCTTCTAATTTGATTTAAAATGCGCACTGATTGCTTTAGGACAAAACCCAGTTTCCGGAGAGACTCCGCCCTCTCCAGTTTGGAGAAGAGCAGAGCCTGTAAACATGAGAAATCTCTCGCTCCCCCGGCCTCCATCTTAACCCACAGCGGAGTGGTGGGACCAAAGGTGTCCGGCGATCCCTGCTGCCAGAACATCAATGCTCTGATATTAGCAGCCCAGTAATAGTGTTTGAATTCCGGCAGGCCAAGACCTCCTTCCAACTTGGATTTTTGCAAATGTGACTTTGAGATTCGAGCATTTTTATTATTCCAGATATAAGAAGTGATTATTGAGTCCAATTCTTTAAAGAAGGAGGCTGTGAGATAAATAGGGAGATTCTGACACAAATACAAGAATCTAGGCAGAGAAACCATTTTTATGGAGTTTATTCATGGATAAGGGAAGGGTCTTCCAAGACTCAATATTCTGCTTTAATTTTGATACAAATTTTGTGAAATTCAAGGTAAAGATTAATTTTGGGTCTTTAGGAATAGTCAGGCCCAGGTAAGTGAAATGGTCATAGGTTATTTTATAAGTAGCGTTTTGAATAAAATTTGGCGGATAAGTTTTAGATAAAGGCATTAATTCACTTTTAGTCCAATTTATTGTGTACCCTGAAATTTTTCCGAAGGTTGTTATCAAATCAATAAGAAGGGGCACAGACTCCTCAGCATTGCGCAAGTATAACAATACATCGTCTGCATACAAGCTAATAACAGTTTCTGCTCCTCCAACCAGAAGGCCTTGGATATGTGGATGTGCTCTTATTTTAACAGCAAGAGGTTCCAAAGCTAAGGCGAATAGGGCAGGAGAAAGAGGGCAGCCCTGCTGGACTGAGCGCTGTAACGGAAATGGCGTTGATCTCTCCCCATTAGTCAGGATTGAGCACAACGGACCTGCATATATTAGTTTCACCCAAGATATAAACGTTTCACCAAACCCAAACCTTCGCAGTGATTCAACCAGGTAAAGCCATTCAACCTGGTCGAAGGCTTTATGCGCATCAAGTCTCAAAACCGCAGCTTCATCAGAGCCATTGTGGTCGGCATAGATGGTGTTCAGAAGACGCCTAACATTGGAAAAGGAAAGTCTGCCAGGGATAAATCCTGTCTGGTCAGGGTGGATAATAGATTTCAAATACGTGTTTAATCTGGTTGCTAAAATTTTGGTTATTACCTTACAATCAAAGTTTTGGAGAGCAATGGGTCTGTAACTAGCTGGATCGGCCTCGTCTCTGTCTTTCTTCAAGATTAAGGAGATGTTGGCTTCATACAGAGTTGTGGGTAATTTATCTCTGCGTTTGGAATCGCATATCATCCTAAGCATAAGAGGAGCAAGATCATCAAAGAATTTTTTGTAAAACTTTTGTAAAACTCTGAGCCAAAGCTCTCAGGGCCTGAAGCCTATTTTATATAGCCGTAATTCTTATTTATATACAAGTGTTTTTCTTGACTCCATTGCTTTCTCTTGGGGAGCCATTGTTCTGGGGCACTACCGGCTTTGCCTGTAGGGGGTGCTGTTGCTGCGGTGCTCGTTCTCATTAGGCCGGCTGTGTTCCCGATCTGTGGTCTAATAGCCATAGAGTGGCCCCTAAGCTGCTCTGTGTTGGGCGGGCGCTGTGGCAATGACCCCCGTGGTCGGGTTGGGCCTTGGAATAAATTATAACCATTATATAGTTTCTTCACCGCAGTATCGACTCATACTGTTTCTTTAAGCTGCAGTTCTGTGATTGCAATTGAGCATTATTCAAGATTCAAGATTCAAGAACAACTTTATTAATCCCCGAAGGGAAATTTAGTAATTTAGTTATTTCAATCTTTTGACATTGGATTTTTAGTAAATTGACTTAAACATGCATGGAACATATACTGATGTCCAGGTCCAGTGGGCTCAACACAAAAACCCACAATCCATGATAGATAAATGGATGGAGAGATGGACAGACAGATTGATAGATAGATACTTGAAATTTAGAATACCCCTTAATTAATGACTCCAATTATATTTTAATTTAAAAGCATATTAGCAAAAGCCAGAAAAACAAAACAAAAAAGTTTAAATCCAGGGCAAAAGAAAACAAATGCAGATTTAGCACATTAACTGGCGATGGTGTGGGTTATCTATCTTGGCTTCATCGGGTGGCTTGGTCAATAACATCACTGAAGAAATTCAGAGAAAGAGAAATTCGTTATTGCCTCACAGCGAGAAGGCCCTGGTTAAAATCCCAGCTGGGATCTTTCTGTGTGAAGTTTGCATGTTCTCCCCGTGCATGTGTGGGTTTTCTTGGTACACTCTAGTTTCCTCCCAAAGCATGCTTCATAAGTTAGCTGGTTACCCTAAATTGTCCATGTGAATGGTTTCCCTGCGATGGACTGTCAATCCTCTAGGGTGTGCCCCACCTTCACCCTTCAGTAGCTGGGGAGGCACCAGCTACTGAAGGGTGAAGGTGACGCCATTCAGGAAATGGATGGATGTCATTCATAAGATTGATAATGTCTGCCTTCTGTTCTCAAATTTGACACAAACCCTAAAGTAGCCGTTGCTGCAATTCCTCAAAAGACTAAAAGAGGCCGGTCGTCTGCGAGAACAATTTTTTTTTTACTCCGTTATAAAACCCAATGTAAAGAAAAATGACCTATAAACAAATGTTTTTAATAGATTTTAATTGAGCTAGAAAGCTTTAGTAATAATGCACACTTTCAGTATAATCAAACAGTCAAATAAAACACAGTGTTGTTATGAATAGAAATAACAATAAATATAAAAAAAACGAATTTTCCTATAAAGTTTTACTTTTGACATAGGAGTCAATAGCAAATTGCTTTCCTCCAAAATCCAAAAAAATTTTAGGGAGTGCAATATCTTCCAGTTTATATGAGGTTTAATCTTAACCAAAACTATGCTCTTTTGTTGAACCCGGTACATAAGCTGACATTGTAGACAGCATGGATGGAAAAGCTAAAAAAAATGGCTACAAATGAGCCTAAAACAAAACAAAAGCTCATGTGACTGCTGGATTGCAGTAGTTGCTGCTCAGTTTCAGAGGGCTGCCTTTGTTTTTGTTTTTTTGGGGGGGCACCCAAATTTTTAGAGCTTTTTAATGCTCTAATAAGCAAATTAATAATCTTTAATCTTTTTACTTGTTTTTTTAAACATTCATAGTTCTTTGAAGATCTAAAACAGGAGTTAAAAAAGTGAGAAAAAAAAAGGAAAAAAATCACAGAGAAAGGGGAAATACCTTTTCCCAAAGTGGATGAAAAAATGTTAAGTTCAACAGCTGCTATCAATTTAATCCAAAAGTTTTTTTTTCCAGCAAACAGCACAACTCCAATTATATAACCAAAGCGTTGTACCCTGATCTTGTAAAAACTAAATTTAATATGTAAGAGATGGCTATCTCCAGCATCCCAGCATGCACTTTGCTCCCTCCAAGGTTATAAGAATTTCCCATCTAAAATCTGGGGGAAAAAAATACAAGATTCAGGCCAGACAACTTGAGACATCCAAGTATGTTGTTTTTTTTAATAAACACTTCCTGGTCCTGTGTACAGAACACTGAGATGAAGTTGATGTGAACCTCCATCTCGGCGAGATAACAAGCAAAAACAAAACATGGAATATTTCTTAAAAGATTTGGCTTTGAATCCCGACGCAGTCGGACGACAGTGGGATCATTTAGTAAATTCCCACTAATGCAACAGCAGCCAGTGTGAGTTAAGCCCGTAAAAGTTCTGATCCGGTTAAGCTAAGGTTAATTTAACAGGATGGCTAAGCTTCTCTCACACATGTTCAGACGCATGCACTGTGATATTGTCTCATGCTGCAGCGGCTCTTCTCACACCATATATTTAGATATGTAATCCTGTGGGAAGCTTGCAGTGACTGGCTGGGCTCAAAGACCTCTAGCTGTTTGTACAATAAGGGGGACTTATCGAAACAAGGCTGGCACTGAGAGCCCAGCAGTGGGGGGGATTTATTTAGAGAGCAGCGGGGCTCCGGCCAAACTTTGATCAGCACTCGTGCTCAGCCTCCCTGCTCCTTCTCTCCCAGCCACGAACACTGCCGTCCGCAGGGGGTGACCCGGTTCCCTGGCAACGGGTGCAGCCCTGACTCTGACATGCAGTTGTGTGCTGGCAACGGGAGCCGTCTTTCTTGCTACGCTTTCATTATTTCATTTACCGTGAAATATTTGCTCACAAACTGCGAACAAGGTCCCGCTCTGCTGATGGAGGGTGCAGCTTGGGAAAACAAGAGGCCTGGAACTGAACACTAAGAACAAGTTTGTTTTTTATCCCCATTATAGAAAAACCACACTGAGATGAAAAGTTCATTAAACCTTCATTATATTTTTTAATTTATTTAAACTTTCTAAATAATTGAAGACCACATTTCTACCCAAAACTAGGAAAGGAACAGTGATTTTAAGAAGAAAATCAATAGAAAGTGGTAAAATGATCCGTTGATGCAGCAAGGAATTTTTTTGTTTAACAAGAAATCTCATAATAAAATGTCAAAATCGAGAAAGAAAGAGTTCCACACAAACATTCAAAAAGGGAAAATAAGCTAAATTAGCTGATAAGTGGAATTACTTCACGACTTCACGAATCACGACTGCACCCCAACATCAAGCTCCAACCTCCTCATCAAGTTTGCGGATGACACAACAGTGATGGGTCTCATCAACATCAACATCATGCAGATGGGGGGAGGAGCCTGCACCGCATCCTGCCGGAAGACTCTGCAGCACATTGTAAAAACAGCTGAGAGGATCATCAGTGTCCCTCTCACTGGCCTCTCGGACATTCATCACTCCCGCCTCACCCGCAAAGCCATCAGGAGTGCAGCGGACCCCTCACACCCATCCCAGAGACTCTTCAGCCTGCTGCCATCAGGGAGGAGACTGCAAAGTCTCCAGGCCAGAGCCAGCAGACTCAATGACAGTTTCCTCCACCAGGCGATAAGAAAACTCAACTCCCTCCCTGTTCTACCTTCTCTACCACTCCCTGCTACAAGCTTACACTGAAAAATCTTTCACACCTGCATCAGAACATCATCTTCACCAAAGACTGTCATCACCGACTCATCTACTTACTGTTCTTACCGCTGTTGTCACTTTAAACTGTCACTTTAACCATTTCATTGCTCTTTTGCACTGTTTAGATTGCTGTTATTCTTGTTATAACTGTTATTTTTTCTATTTTATTTTATTATTTTATAGGTTGCTTGCACTGTGGGACGAGAGGAAAGTAATTTCATCTGTGCTGTATGTCTTGTGTATGCATCATATTCAACAATAAAGCTGACTTGGACTGGACTTTAAATTGTAAGACATCCAATAATGAGTATTTTCTTTTCTACTTCTAAGGAAATGGTTTGCATTTTTAGAGTTTTTATGTACCTTATTGTAGTTTGTTTCGATTACAGTGACAAAAAAACTAGTGTAATTAATGGAAATGAGTCATTTTAGAACAGGGGTGGGCAAACTTTTGGACTCGTGGGGCACAAAGGGTTCTAAGATTCAACAGAAAGGCCAAACCAGAAGCTGAGGCTTGAAGTGTTTTGGGGATCAACCTCATTAGAGAAAGAAATAACATAGAATTTGACAAAAACATGCTATAATTTTTAATAAAAATTAAATATACTGTATATTTTAAAATACAGCATTATGTAGTTTTTATTTTAAAACTGTGGCTTTTGTTGTCATTTTAGTGCCAGTTGCACCAACGGGTAATGCCCCTTAACAATGCAAAAGCTGCTTTCAGTTCTAGATTATTTCTAATGAGGAAAAGGAGACATTTTCCTAAAACTTTATTGATACAGTGGTTGTTTGCAGAACTTCTTTTGAATGGTTCTGAATACTTTCTTTTTGTCACTGATTTCTAACTAAAAGCGAATTAGGATAAAGTCACCCACATGGAATTGATTTTGCCGTTTTTTGGTCTTTAGGCCCTTGCTGTTTGCCATAGAAAAAAAAAACTTGTTGAAAATATCTAAGTTCAAACATGTGTGCATATCAGGTCAAAATTGGTATTAAATGATCTTAAAAGTGTATCCAACCGCTTGTAGAAAAGCATTTAGCAATATTTTATGTGGCCGTGCACATTAAGTCAAAACTGTGGCCCTGTAGTTCTGCTTTCGTCGACCTCGGTTTTCGTCAGAGAGACACTTCCCAGCATAGAACAGGCTTCTCTTGACCTCACTAGTTTTTCCTCTTGTAATGACGCCCCGTCTTTTGGCTACAGGGCAAGCCCAGAGGTGAGCTTTAGCTAAAGTGATACTTATGAGGCGGCGGCTAAGAGAGACACTTTACTCGCTCAAACTCTCCTCCCCAAGAAAAAGAGCAGCAGCGGTGGAGGTCAGTAGGTCAGAACGCTTCGTGAGCTCCTATAGCTCTGGCAACAGAGATGAAAGTTAGCCTAAATAATCCTGTAAAGTGCTCAGACGGGGCAGAAATTCCCCTGGGGGGTGGGGGTTCTTTGGTCTGACCTCTGAACCCATAGTCTCTTTGTCTCTTATAGCCGAAACAGCCACATCCACTTGAGTTCACATCCATTAGGCAAATTAGCAATTAAAGGACTAAGGGAATGGAACCAGCCTGTGTTTTTGGAAGACTGGAGCCAATGTGGGGGAAGGAAGTGGGTGGGCGTGTCCCAACCTGAAGGTTTTCTTTGACATTTTCAAACTGTGGAGTGACTCGTTTTAGCACGCAGCTTTTCATCTGGCCCTCTTTCCACCATCCTCGTCAACATCTCTAGATAAACACT
This sequence comes from Oryzias latipes, assembly GCF_053564925.1. Lineage (NCBI taxonomy): Eukaryota > Metazoa > Chordata > Actinopteri > Beloniformes > Adrianichthyidae > Oryzias > Oryzias latipes. The sequence goes on along the minus strand of NC_136256.1, from coordinate 11,294,931 downwards.
CTCAGACATTTAAGGGACAACTGAACAGACTAATGGAGCTAAAAGCTCCAAAGAAAGGAAACACAAGACTAATAAATGTCATGTTTTCAACAAGTCGAACAAACAAAGCCTCGAGAGCAGTTTGGTCGTGTTTACTAACTTGTACTTACAAGACACGGGATCCATGGATGAACATGGCTCTGAAGGAACTCATAAAGTTCCCTGAGAGCTGCATGCAGACGAATGGCGCGTAGTTTTCCTGTAAAGTCACTTTCCAGCAAAGTCACTGAGATAAGTGCCATTTGACTAAATGCACTCTGGAGCATCTCATACTGACATCAGTGTTTTGTTTTCTTTAGACTTTTGCCATTAAAATATTTTCCGCACTATATTATAGTCCAGTGTTCCTTATACTTGGAATAATTGTGGTTGTGTTTACTGATGTCGAAGCGATTTTGAGAGGTTCACGGTGATCTGTGAAGATGTTTAGATATTGTGATTACGCTAATGCAGCTAATGTGTAGCGGCGTTGGACTGCGGTTTTTTATATAGCCACTTTTTACTTATGTTGTTCTGGAGGTTATGTAAAGTGACACAGAAACAGAATTATAATATATATAATTTCAGGATTTCTCCTCTCAAATGAAGTTATTAGAATTTCTCTGACAGAGACGCTCAAAATATATGCATTTAAAAAAAAAGTGCTTCTGTGGCAGTTGAGCCATGTAACCTTTAAAACATAGACATGAGCATATTGTGCAAACAAACAACCTCCCCCACCTTTTTTTTGTGGCAATTTCAGGCTTTTAAGAACATATCAACATATTTTCCAAGCAAAGCTTCGAAACCTTTTAATTCAACGAAAACCATTGCACCATTTATTCAAAACTACTTTTCAATACTCAATTCAAGCTGTGTAGGTTACAGGGGAATATAAATTGTTGCTCTCTCCTTGCAGTTCCTCCCGCCTGTTGAGGTTGAGGTAGATTCTTCAGAGTATCACAGTGCTGGAAAACGGCCTCATCATTTTCTTTGAATGCAAGTGTGGGTTTCTCACTGCTACGGATTCCTCTGATTATTCCAAGAAATCTGGCTCTTGCTTCGTTGTCTCTAACTCTGTCAACCGGGCCATTATAACAGGGACTCCTGCATTTGGATGCAAATTTTACAGTGACAAAGTCACCAACTTCCAGATATGAGACATCTGTCTCACTTTCTTCATCACTGGAATTCTCATTGCTAAGCCTTTCTCTCTCCAGTTTCTGTCTGCCCATTCAAATGACAGTTCACACATTTCTTTGGGGAAATGCCATGGAACTGCTCTGCAAGCTTCTTTAAGTGGTCAGCAAGCTCCTTTTCCACCTCCTCAAAGAAGACCCCTTTTTCGCTTTTGCAGTACCACAGTACCCCCTTGTTCTCTTTGTTTCCCTCTTTCTCATGCACGTCATCATTGTTGGCCTGTCAACGTTTCTTTCCTTTGCCACTGATTTGATGGACTTTTCTCCTCTGACATCACTGGCTGCTCTCTCTATCTCTTCAATGGTTGATGTACCCCAGTTTGTACTCCTCCTGTTTTCTCTGCATATTTATTTCTGCAATGGTTGGCATATAACAAAAACACCGAAAGAACTGAGTATACTCAAGTAAAATGCAACTTTATATATCCGAACCTTAATTAAATTTCAGCACTTTGGCATGGGGTAAGTTGAACCACTGGCTCAATTTACCCTATAGCCGTGGCTAACTTTGCCCCATAGCCAGCATTTTGGGGAAAAAATGGCTAGTTCAGAAATGTTTGCCAACCTTTAGCAAACTAGTTCACATGATTTTATACATTAGAAAATGACCAACATACAGAGTATATATTTTTGGATGCAGATAAATTGGTTTTAATTTTACAGTTAATTGACCAAATATGCAGAAAATTTACTTTGACAGGCAAAAAACAGTTTATTGTATATTATAGACTTCTCCCATGTGCTTCTCTTTACCACAGCAGGCTAGAAATGTTGGGTGCTTCCTGAATTTGTGGTCACACGACAAAACATGTGGACAGTTGTCCAGATCAAAGCGGTGACTCAACTTAACCACTGGCTCATCTTTTTACTTGACTCTCCCCTAATGTTTTTTTTTTGGGTTTACAAAATGTGCAGTTATTGCATGTAAGTTGAAAGTTAAGCTAGTTGAATTTTGACCAATCAGGGACTCAGATTTGGTAGTGACAAATGGATGGCTCTCCCTTTGAAACACGGAGATGTCCACCGTTTGAAAATTCACCCTGAAGAAGAAATTAATAATTGCGGTTTGTGCTCGGCTGGAAATATATGACTCCAAGTCTTTCATAAATCGAAATAGAGTTATGAAAGAAAAAACCTGTAGCAAAATTCACAAGATTTGCACTGCTTCAAGATTTCACACCAAGTCTCTTCCAACTGTAGTAATTAGTAGTCAATTACTAGTAGACATGCGCTAGTAATTAGTAGTTTTTGCTCGTCTAGTGTGAGCACCATATGCTGCAAGTACTTTAAGAACATACGTTTAATTCGTTCTTGAACAAACCTCAAATGCACGGTGTGAACATGTCTTTATCTTATGACATAAACTTGAAAATAGACCTTTAATTGACGGTGTGGCTAATAATCTGGTGCACCCTGTGTGGAAAATACGGTGATTCCCATGTTTGAGTGTTTCACAATAGACATCTCAGATCAGACGAGACCTTTATGGACTTCCATGATTTAAGATGCATGCAACAACTGTTCAGTTTTGGTCATTATTTCAGTTTAAAAGCTTTTCCATGCTCTGGTCCTTTCTGTCACATACAGGCCTTGTCTTCCATTAATCAAGGTGAGCACCTTCCCACAAAAAGAGTCTCAAACCTGACGTGTCCTCTGACCCCAGCAGCACATCTGTAGCACTCTGTCTGGTTTGGATTACAGCCTCAGAGACGTGTCAGGTCTGGTGTGGACGGGAGGTTCAGAACTTCAGAACAAGAGTAGGGGGGCCAGATGGGAAGAGCCTGGAACGTCCCCGTCGGAATTGGGAAGGCTGTCCATTTGATATCTGCCGGGTGGGCAGGATTCTGTCACTCAGGCTGAGTCAGACCTCCATTCATAGGCACCAAACTTCAAAGAAAGGAACTCATCGCTCTCCTGCACCGCTCCTCTTCAAACCTGGACCACCGGAGAGCAAACACCGAGTGAGGAAAGGGGAAAAAAAGATAGCATCCCGGATTGGAGGATGTGGCACAAGGACTGGGCTCAACTCAGGAGAAAAAAAACTCCTTTTATTAGAAAAATGTTTGTGATTAAGATTCCTGTATTCAGAAGTGTCAAGAATTCTAATTTTTACTTTGAAGAGCATTTAGGTTGGAAATTTCAACTTATTCAGTGTTTTAAATGAAGGAATGCTTTTTCATACAAATCACCATTAACATGCATCTAACATTTTGACAAAATGCTATCCTTCCCATCAAAAAATTATTTTATTTTAAACCAAAAATTGTAAACTAAGGCTTTTAGTAAACACAAACCCCTTCAAAACAATAGATGACTGAATACACTAAAGATTTTTGCCTGATCACTCTGTAGTATTTCTGAGCTGTAGGAACTGATGTTGTCCCCGTGTTCTTTCAAGTTAATCTGAAATGTGTCTAATGGGGTTGAGGCCTGACCTCTGTTGAGCCCTCCTGGCTTTGGTTGTGTAACTGGTATGAATCATGACTCCACAAACCAAGACTTCAGTGGCGTTGTGGTTCATTTCACTTTTCCCGTGTTTGGCATTGGGTTTCTAGGATGATCCATGCAGTTACACCATGGAAACCCATTCCATGAAACTTTTTGTCACACATTTGTTTCTTTTAAGCATTCGTATACATACATGCAGCATGTAAAGTATGATCTAGTGCTAATGTTAATTAGATTCTGACTAATGTGAAGTTACTTGGAGTAAGCTTGCTCCCATTTCCTGTCATCCATCTGTTTACACGCTCTCTTGCTAGTTCCTCACACCTCCAAAATTACATTTGCAATGCAACAAAAATGATGAACAATATCAGAGCCATCAGGCCTTCCAGGTTTTAGCTGGATTCCACCACAGACGACAAAAACAAACTCGCTAATGGATCTAGTTGTCTACAAGTGGATGAATCTGCTCCTGATTCACAATGATTTGAATAAATAAATATTCAGAAATGCACTTTTCATCCTTATTTTCTTCGTATGTCCTACATTATGTGAAAATGCATGTTTAAAAACACCAAATACACAATTATCATCTGAATAGGTCTGTCAGTTATAAGAAAATATCATCATAAGGGTAAAAGATGAAAAGTCTTGTCAGAGGAGGTGTTTATCAGTTCGACTGCACCACCGGTAGTGGAGTCAAGGTCAAAAGCAGTGATGTAAAACTATCAAAGGGCTGAATCCTTAAAGGATGTTTCCAGCATCCTGTGTATTCAAGGATGAAACGACCAGACTCCCCCCAAAAACATTGTTGTAATGAGGTGCTACAAGAGCCTTTCTAGCAGGTCTGCAGTGGAATAAACGCACTTCTGATTTTTTTGCTCAGTGATGACATCAAAGGTTTGAGAACTGGACCAAAGTGGTTGAAATCACAACAAACTAGCGCTGTCTTCACTTAAGCGGACGGAAACTCTGCACCCGCCAGCCGGGCGCAGCTCAGCGCCTTCTCTACACAAACCGGCCCACACAATGGGAACTTTCTTCAGATGAAAGGACGGGCGCGGCTGGGATGGAAGCACTGAGGGCACATAGGGTTTAAAGGCGGGACGTGGAGATGACAGTGCTGCTCAGGATGTGTGTCACCGTTTCAAACGGTAGTGTATCTTTGAGGGACAGAGGGAAGGCCTGTGCACCTCGTGCTTTGAATGCAGATTCTATTACACTGTACACAGCCCCTCCAGACTTCAGAGAGAACTGCTTTTGTGTATGGTAGCAGTTTATGAATGTTGGGTTTGTTATGGGATCATACGCAAAGCACATGTCTAATGTCGCCTAACCGGAGCTGAGAGAGGTGGTGGTGGTGGTGGTGGGGTGGGGGGTGGTAGGAGGGCGTTGTTTTTGCCCATTTGGGAACCATGGGTAAATCACTCTGCAGTCGACTATTTACGCTAGTTTCCAAAAGAAACTCTGCAGGTCAACCCCTGTGTGAGTAATGATCATAACTTAAATCCAGGATAAATCCGTCTGTGTACACAGTTAAAGCGTGACATACACAATCTTGAAATTAAAGAAGGGTAGAGGGGTTTTTATCTCTGTTGGCTGGAGGAGCCGAAGGTCAGCAAAAATAACCTGAAGCAGATTTTTCCTGATGAGGGAGGAAGATAAAACCTCATATGGCAAAAGTGAGACCTGAGCCAACACAACACCAACATTATTGTTCCTTTTTTTCCCTCCTTTTCTCAGCCTCTTTCAGTTCAACAATGTCTGCATTCATACTTTAAAGCCAAAGCAGTCACATATATGAGAGGTAAACACTGAAACACTCTATGCAGCAGAAGCATTTTTCTTTGAAAGGCGTCACAAAAAAAGAAAAAAACTTCAAAAGCAGGAATTTATCCGAGAGATATGGCTGCATTCCTCAGCGTCTGTGTGTGTTGTTTTAAATTGCGGCCGGCGAGGGAGGCTGAGAGCTAGCTTGTTGGTTTTCTGCTGATGGTGCATAATGAATATTTTTAGAGTGACTTAGATTTATAGAAGCAAACTGAGTGGTTTGGTCACTTTAGTGGACTGGCTCTTTTTAGAAACTGAGCCAACTCAGCTAAGACAAAATGGCCTTTGTTTATTTTGAAAACTAGGGAGCTGTGGCATTCGAGTAAAGGAATCAAGTCATAATTTTAATGTATATGAGCAAAATATCTGTTTTTATGACACAAAACATACAGTTAAAGGGGTCAAAATGGGGAGCAATAAAGGAAAGCAAACATATTTTTATTCTCTGAGGATTTTGTTATAAACCAGCAGTGGATGCAGTTTGTTTTTACTAACAGAAACGGGGGAAGGTTTTGTCTTTTTCTGTTCTTCAATTATCACAAATGACTTAAAGCTACTTCTTAATGCCTTAGTCACATGAACCCATATGGGTGCTATAGGTTTTTCAGTTTTGCAGGCCTATGGAGAGAGAAGTGTCTGCATCTTAAGAAGAGTCCAGGTGTGTCTTGATGCTCACGCAGCTAGGGACGTCATGGAAATTGAACTCACAATTGTTGTTTGTGTATGGTTTTACAACTGTAGATCAAACGATTTACGACCTAGATATTTCCTGCCGGCCTCGTACCGATTTGCCTGTTTCTCACCAAGAGACAGCCAGTATCCACCTGTAAGGGCAGTTATGTCTAAGGCAAAAATCACAGACCCCAATTGCGTGGTCAGTGTGCATTTGTGACAAAAGCATTATTCATGGTAAAAGTAGATGAAGATCCTCATTTTTTTTGGTAAGGATGTCTTGAAGTTGATCAGTCAAGGATGAGAGTCAACTTCAACAGAAAGTAGATTCCCTTTGTGTATTTTGTTTACTGACATGCATGGAAATAAAATACGGATAACTTCAAGGAACCATGGAAGAAAAACCAGTGCTGAAAGCACTGTATTTTTTGGGACCAAAATTGAATGCTGCCTCAAAGGTAACATCAGCATGATTAAATGGTCCTTACATTCTTTCTTTAACAGTTTGCAAGTATATGCTAAAGTAGAAAAAAGCCCTTTTGCGCTGATAAGAAACACTTTGCAGTATTGAAGTGTTTATGCAGTCAGCCTAAATCAGCTGATTCTGTTGTGGAGAAAAGTAACTTTCCATCACTAAGCAACACTTTATGCTAGTAATGTGTTGCATATTGGTGCAAAGTCGATATTAAAAGCTCTTTTTCCTGACACCATCAGCAGATTCATGCTGATAAATTGTAGCAAATATGCGTAACTCAATGTGTTTTGTCAAAGAGTGTGTGTCATTATGTGTCGCCGGCGACATCTCCAGTGTAGAAGGATTAAAGCTGCATGTCCTGGTTTAAGGAATGTCGACGACAATATAAAAGACAGTGAAAAAAGTCTGATTAAGAATTTTGGGTGTTTGTAAGGAAACAAAACAAAATTGCCAGGTTTTCTTGCCTTTTCTTGAACAGGATAATCCTATTTTCCACCCCAGTATGAGATCGCCCTTCAGCAATACCCTTAATTAAACTGGTCTCAAGTTGAATTTTTTTAAGCAGCATCAACAAAAAAAAAAAAATCCAAAAAGCTGCCATTGACCACATCATGACTCCTCTTAAACCCTCCCTCTTCTGTCTCAGAGACACACTTGCCAGCCTTTCTTCTTCTCCATGTTAACAACTTGACCCCGTTTGCTCCGACTGCTCCTGCCCTTAACGACTGTTTCTGCTGCCTAATCGCAGGTAGGAATTTAAAAAGGTCAGTGCTCGCCACATGTGATGAATTCCTTACAACTAATAAAACCTGCAACAACTTCACAGGCCTGCGGGAAGCTTTCATACTAATTCAGACTGCTGCACTTTTCTCACAGAGACGTTCCATACGTTGGTTTAAAGTAGGTCTGCACAATAAATCGCAAATTCATCGTCATCGCGATATCAAGCAGTGCAATACGCATATCGCAAAAGATGGCTAAAATTGCAAAAAATGGTCACCTTAAATGTGTTAAAACAATCTTATGGCAGCTTGAAGTATTTCATGGATCAAAGAAATCATTTATGCATTTGACCAATCAGATGGAGCCCTTTTATGTTAGATGCTTGCCTCCTATGTAGATGTGGGTCATTTGGAGTATAATTTAACTTATGTTGACTTTTACTTAAATAAAAGTGTTGCAGTGAAATTTCCATTTTGGAAATTTCAAAAACTTTGGATCTTTTGCTATTTGTATATGTATTGCAAGTTATAACATCATCGCAATATTGATCACTAATATCAGAAAACCTTTCCTCATATCATGCGGCCCTGTTTTAAAGTCACTTCTGCTAAATGTCTGTTGACAAGAAAAACTTCAATCATCATCATAAGTTTGAGTCACACCATTTTTGATAGTTTATTCTTTACGTTTTGTTTTTTTTAATCCCTCATACATTTTCTAAATCTCACCCTTACATTTACTGAATATCTTGTTAAAGGACTGAGACTGAAATACTGCCGCTCTCAAGTCTGGTGCTTCTTTTCCAAATGAGACAGTCCCAGCTGACCCCATCACTCAGGAGCAAGGCTTCAGGAGGATGTGTGTCTGTGAGCAATGGAAGTACGATGGCTTGGGGGTTTTTTTGGTCTACACTGACAATGACCGGACCGGGGGTGGTCTGCGGGGAAGCCGGAGCATCAGCATGCGCTGGAGGAGGAAAAAGCAGACAGTAAAGTTCATCCAACAGTTCATTGGTGTGTCAGCAGAATTTATTACAGTCTTTGATGTTCATTACTTAACCTGAATAAATTCTCTGTATATTTGTAGTTGTATTGAGGTAAAAATCCAACACAACAAAATGTTATCTCAGTTAAACTTTCTTTAAAAGCAAACTTATAAATAAAAAATGTTTTGCTAAACCAATTCTATCTACTGTATTTTTCTGCATTGTAGGGGCAGCGAATTACAATTCTCATCTTCAATGAATGGTCTATTTACAGTATGTCATCTATGAGGCGCATTGAACTATTTCGTGCCTTAAGCAAAACAAAAGAGTCAGAGATAAGTCCATCAGTCAGACAGACTTTAGTAACTACATTCACAGTAATTCTATTACAGGTATTTATGATACCTGTAACTCCCCACCTTGTTTGCAACACGAAAAAAAGACTGATACTGCAAAATAAAAAGTAACACATAAAAAACAGACTGATACCGACAACAAATGTCACTCCTTTCCTTGTTCGTAACATGTAAAACAAACAGTATAATACCTCTACAGCAGGGGCTTCTCAAAGTTTTTGTAGCGGAGGGCCAAATTAGGAACTCGACATTAGACTGGGGGCCAATTTTGGTGAAAAAAATTGATAAACAGAAAAAGTTGTTTTTAATAACTTTAATGACCAAGTGTCATTTGTGCAATTAACCAGGCCCTCCAGAAGTTTTCCCAGTCTCGGTCGGAGGTTGCCGTCCACAGATCTTCTACTCGTCTAATAATTGTGTCACTTGACAGACTTAATTCTTCAATTTTCTCTTTTGCTAAAAACAAACAATGTCAGCTACTTTCAGCACACATTCTTTTTACAAATTCCCGGTCACTGAAGAGCTTGCTACGCCGGGCCATTTCCAAAGCCACAACGTAGCTAGCTTCTGTCACAGCTTCACTGGATTTAGTCATTTTTGTAAACATTATCTGCAGTGCAGCACAGCCTTGTTGTAGTTGCTGGAGCTTATTGTTGCGCTCCTCGCCGGTAACTTTGTTATAGATTTTATGATTTGTAACATAGTGAAGATTTCTATTGATTTCTTTGAGCATTGCATTTACCTGCTTGCAAATAAGGCACAGGACATTTAGATAAAGCAGCCATCTAAAAATGCATAAAAACGCTTCTCTGGAGTTAAAGTAGTTTCTCCACTCTGTGTGGTAGTAGGAACATCTGCAGTAACTGAACATGCATCAGTATTCACTCCTGATCCTTCTCAGCGTTCAGTCGCTCACACACTGTTAAACAGTGAGACACCCACTGTTTTCTCAGTGTAACCAAAAACTGTCAGAGTTTCAGCTCACGTAAATCTTTTCTCTTCAACTGCTTTATGTGCAAACAGGTCGAACATTTATGGGGTCGTGAATTTATCGGCTGTCAGTAAACAGCAGCTGGAAGAGACAATCCGAGGATCCAAAAGCTTTATGTTAGAATCTAAATATGCGAACAATACCTGAAGGAGAGTCAGGATCCGCAAATAGAGCCCAGAAAAGAAAAAAAAAATCATAGTATTAGTATTTAACAGAAATAATAAACACAATTGTTTCGTTGTTGTTGTTTTTTTGTAATTTAAAAGGAAAAAAAATGTTTTTCTTTTTGTTATTATAAAATGAATAAATAAAAATAAAACACAAATCTGAAAAAAAAACTTTAATCTGCTAGAAATTCTATTATATTAATGTATTTTTGGGAAAAATAATTTCTAAGAAAAATAACCTTAAAAAAAGAATTTTGGAGAGTTGGACGTCCAAAGTATGCCAAAGTAATTTAGTAGAACAGCTAAATCTAAATTAAACTCACAAGGTTTTACATTTCAACGCAAATTTTCAAAGTGTAAAGATAAAGAGGAAGTGCTATGTCAAGCAAAAAATCTATGGTCAGATGACAAAACTACGGTGGCCCTGAAGTGCAAAGCATTCAACAAATCACTCGATACAAAAACATTTTTAAGATCACAACAACAATTAAAAAAAAAAAAAAAATTTTAAAAAGCAGCATTACATTTTAGAAAACAAAACAAAATTTCAGAAACCAAAACTTGAAAAACAAAAATGACAAAAAAAAAAAACATTTCAGAAAACAAAATTAATTTCCAGGAAAAAAAGAAATATTAAAAAATGAAAACATTTCAGAAAAAAAAAAATCCAGAAAAAAAATGAAATATTAAAAAATGAAAAACATTTCAGAAAAAAAAATTCCAGAAAAAAATGAAATATTAAAAAATGAAAAACATTTCAGAAAAAAAATGAAATATTAAAAAATGAAAAACATTTCAGAACACAGAATGAATTTCCAGAAAACAAAACGAAATCTTCAAAAATGAAAAACATTTTCAAACCGGAAGAGGCAGGTACTATGGGACAACGCTGATTGGATGATGATTTTTGTCAATCATTTGAACTGAAAAGTATTTTAAATGAAGCGATGACGGATTTTATCGTCCAAACAACAATGTACTATAATAATCCACGTATTTCCCATTTATATATCAAATAAAAAATGCAGCAAACTGTTAATGAACTTTAAAATTATTTTTTTAACATTTCGCCTGACACACGGTCACCCGGAAGTAGTTTGTGAGCACTTTTACTTTGAACGCTGTGCGCTAATGTCTACGGCTGCGAGGTTCACGCTGTCAATCATCTTTAGGTAAGAATCAATTCTGTGATCTTTTCTTTTGTCAGTCACATGTCTCTAAGGATGTTAATTTTAGGATGTTAAAGTGCTGCTTTGAAAAGATAATTTATTTTTATCTTGCGCATGCGCAAAAAGAACCCGATGGAGACGAACCGTCTTCACATGATAGCCGTTCCCGTTTTCGGTGACAACATGAGAGAAAAAGCTCCGAGCCAGCCTGATTCTGTGATTTATACTGTAATTACAGTAATTATATGGCATCAGTGTTGCTAAAAATCGACTTTAAGACTGAAATCAGTAAACAAGTTCTTATGGGAAATAATATTTAAGTGCATTGTATATTTTTGAACCATGCATATACACATATACTGAAACTTAAAAATGAACTTTAAAGTTTATAAAATACTTAATTGAATTAACATGTGATATTTCTGCAGGTGAAGTTTCTCAAAGCGAAGTTCCAGAAAGGTTTGTGCTGCAGAAGAACAGATGGCAGCTCTACATGGGAATACAAAAAGACTAAAGTCATTCAGATCATTGTGCAGTGTACAGGCAAGTCACCATGATTTATGTGCAATGTAATCAATAAATATTATTTAACCTTAATATCTAATTTTTTTTTTTAATTGCAGGTCCTTTAAAAAAAAGTCTTTAACCTGCTGCATAAGCCTGATTAGTTGTAAATGATGCAGTGGGGAGTGAAAGACGAAGCACAATTCCTGGCTTTAGCGTCGGGCTGATGATCTGGAAATCACATCTATGAGGAACCGCATCAAACACTTGTACAACTCCAAACAACTTAATGTTCCTTTAAGCAAAACTCCAGTTTAAAATGTTCATATTAGACTTGCTTCATTTAGGAGTTTTTCCATGTTTACCATTTTAGGTTTTAAAGCTTTATTAACAAAGATGATGTTTGATTTTCAAAGCTGTTGTTTAGAAATGTATTTTTGTCAATGAAAAAACTGAATGCTGATGTGAGGATTGTAATAATGGATATGAAAATAAACAAATTTGTTTCATAGCAATGCAGTATATTTATTGAAAACTTAACATGAATACGTTATTCAGTAACAGAAACAAAGAAACTGTTGTTGATTTCCCTTTATGGGCTTCTTCATGCAGTCAATCAAATGTTGCGTTTACATTCAGCATTTACTCAGCCTACCTGTCAGTCACATTTATTAGAGGAAAAAATGCATCTGGGAAAAGTCTGTTTGTGCTTAACAACTATATCAAAAAGAGTCATGTCAGGGAAGTTTTGTCCACATTGCTGCTCAGCATCACATCCTGAGGAAGTTGTACAGGTAAGGGACCCCAGTTCCTGCTCGTACATGCTTGCAGCTTCCTCTGCACTGGACTCCAGCTCCAGCTCTTGAAATCCCTGACAGAGATAAATTAATAAATTAAAAATCCCTGACAGAAAAACATCAGCTGCCGTTCATCTTTCATTCAGGAAAAAGTTGAGTTCATCAAAATGAGGAGAAAATGGGTTAAACCAGAAATTCATTAGGGAGGGGTCAAAACACCAAACTCAGAATAAAATACATTATTTCAGTCTTATAAAAAATACATTCTAAAACAATTTGGTATTCCTCCTCTGCCTGAAAGACTAAAACGTTTTTTTTAAAGATTTATTTTACACTACAGACTTTGCCACCTTTAGTTACACACCTGGACGTGTCTGATGATGTGCACATCCAGTCATTTACTGTCATGTTTCTGTGCACTGACACAATCTAAAGTCACAGATCTTAATAGTGTGAATAAGAAGCATTCATAAATGTTATTCTGAGACACAAACTGCTGCAGTTTACCTGACAGCTTTGCTGATTTATGCTGCTGGTACACCTGTCTGTGAATCCTGCCCACGTGACCCCCCTCTCCAGCTGATGAGGTAACCTGTCATTAACGTATGACTGAAGGATCTTGGATCTGTCTGTAAACACCCACCTAGAAATCACGTTTAACGCTACATTTATTAGATCAAACAAATGTGCCTCCATACCTTATCTGTGGATGGCGGGACTGCATTTCCTGATGATGTGCGCCGTCTTTAACACCCGTTTCTTCGCAGCTGCTGCTTTAGACAGAATCCTCTCACGACATTTCGAAACATTTGTAAACCTGGTTGGTGTTGATATTTCTGCGTGCGTTCTGTCATCACATCCACTAAATATTCAAAGATTAAAGTTTATGTTAACGTTTTACCGTCCCTTTCTTTGTTTACCTGCAGAACGGACGTCATCCACACAAACTACTTCCGGGTGACCGTTCTGCTTCAGACGAAATATTCAAAAAATAATTTAAACCTTCATTATCTGTTTGCTGCATTTTTGATTTAATATGTAAATGGGAAATACGGGAATTATCATGGTACATTGTTGTTTGGACGATAAAATCCGTCGTCGCTTCATTTAAAATACTTTTCAGTTCAAATGATCGACAAACATCATCATCCAATCAGCGTTGTCCCATAGTACCTGCTTCTTCCGGTTTGGAAATGTTTTTCATTTTTGAAGATTTCGTTTTGTTTCTGGAAATTCATTCTGTGTTCTGAAATGTTTTTCATTTTTTAATATTTCATTTTGTTTTTCTGAAATGTTTTCATTTTTTTTATTTCATTTTGTTTTCTGGAAATTATTTTTTTTTCTGAAATGTTTTCATTTTGTAATATTTCTTTTTTTTCTGGAAATTAATTTTGTTTTCTGAAATCTTTTTTTCTTTTTTTCTTTTTTCTTTTTTATGTTTTGGTTTCTGAAATTTTGTTTTGTTTTCTAAAATGTAATACGCTTTTTAAATTGTTGCTGTGATCTTAAAAATGTTTTTGTATCGAGTGATTTGTTGAATGGTTTGCACTTCAGGGCCACCGTACAAAACAGTCATGGAAGATATTGGGAGTTCTTGACATTTTCAACCACATGATCTGGCATCTTATTTACTTCCATAAATTTAACAGGTTCTTCAAAAGGTTCCTTCTGTTTAACCAGATTGAGTCCAAGAACTTGTCGTGCTGTGAAGACATTACTATTATTTTTTAGCTAAATTAGGCCTCAATTTATGTTTTGCACGGACATGATGGTTAAGATGGTTAAGATCTGTCTTTTAATAATATTATACTAGGACTCTGTTGTGCCTCTGCAAAACAAGCTTTTGGAAAAACATCACAAATAATTTAGAGGAAGTCATTCAACTGGCTTTTGTTGTGAATCCAAAAAGACAATCGACCAGCTCTAGGGATTTGAGTGAATATGAACTGTGGTGCTAAAGTTTAGTAAAACTCACACAAGGTCAACCAGACGTGTTCCTGTGGAACCCAGAGACTCCTGAATCTGGCTTCTCTCTGTCCCGTCTGCCACTCTCCGAATAAAACAGTCTTTGTGAAAAGAGGTGATGCTGTGCTTCCAGAACACACAGCAGATGAATGATGGCAGACACAAGGCAGGAGTTTCCGGCTTTAGCTATGCAGATCAAAAGCAACATTACATCTACATGCTCTGGCATTATGTGTGGATGTTATCACCTCAACCTCAACAGTCTCAATTTGGTCAGTTTCCCTTAACAACTGCCAAAGATGCATACATTAGTCAGTACCCCCGTAAAATATTTCAAAATCCAGGGATACAAGTAATTCTTATGGGTTTTTCTGCTAAATAACTTGCTATGATGCCAAATAAAATATGCCTATGTCCAAGTTCAGTCCACATTTTTTCAACATATAACTAAAATAGCCACCCCCTCAACTAAGTGGGTTGGGTAGTCTATTAGGCAGCATGGTTGATGACCCCAATATTCATCCCTGTAAACATAGTGTGTTTAATAGGCTATTTCCAACATGTCACATTACTGTAGCAAACTGCCTGCTTGGTTGGAAAGACTGCAGCATTATTTTTGATTAGTAAATGATTTTAATCAAGGGCAGCAGTGGATGCAGTTTGTTTTTTTTAATTTAGAGAAAAATAATTAGTAGTGTTTTTATTGCTCCCATAACCTTGCAAGGATACAAGTGGGAGTAAAAATAAAAATACAAAATTAAGTGATGAGAAATGGACTGAGTGAGTGTGACATCATCCATAGAAAATGGCTTACTTCCAGCTCCAACCAAATTAATTCAATTGGTGATTTGTCTGCTGCCATGTTGAAGCCAGACGTAGGCGGTAAGCAGTTATTGTTCTGAGTCAACGATTTATAGCAACCACTCTCGCCAATCAGGAGTGAGGTTGCTGGAAGTTCACACCCGTACCACTGAAGGCGGGCTTGGGAGAATCTGTCAATCAAACGTTTGAAGTAAGACCTTATTGAGTCATCTGACTCAACTTGAATAACTTCCAGTAGAGAGAAACTATCTATAATGACTGAGTAATAGCTATTAATTTCTAAACGGCCATGGGATATTGGTTTCTTGGAACCAGCGGGTACTTCCTGCTTGGAAACCGGGTGTGTGTGTGCGTGTCGGGGGGGGGGGGGGGGGGGGGGGGGTTCTCTTGTACAGTCAATAGTGTAAACACATTTGGTTTTTAAAAAGCTTAAAATTGGCTATTCACCAAAAAAATAACTAGCTTAAAATCACTGTTTTTCTTTGATTTTAGTTTAAAAAAACTGAAAGTTAAAGCTGACACAACTTCCCCTGGAAATGAAATTTCCTTAACTAGCCACAAAGCTCTGTCAAATCAATGATGTAGCATTATTTTTGGTTTAATTGGATAAATGAATTAGGGATCTTTCTAAAGCACACCCACCATCAATCCATCTGCCAGGGGCGTAAGGGGAACAACAGGCGGACACAGACTCCAGTTGTTTGCATGTGTAAATTAGACAAGAAGCTCAGTGTGTTTTGACATGCGTGTGCATGTATATGTGCGCAGCATAAGAATGGGAGACGGGCTTCCCTGTTTAGGTGTCATGACCCTCCTCACACCCAAAAAAAGGCTGCATTGTTCAGAGAGGTCAGGACCCAAAATCACAAAAGACAAAGAGGTGAATGTGCCTCACTGTTAGCTAAACGGTGAGTCTATAAGACCCTGGAAGAGGAGGAGGAGGAGGAGGAGGAAGAGGAGGATGGGTACACTGATGAAGAGAAGGAGGAGGCGGAAGACCAGGGAATGTCTGTGGTCTGGCTGAGCTGCATGCCAAACCTTACTCCGGATACCAACCCTCCTCGGATGCCATGTTTTTCCTCTTGCTTCTTTTTCTGTGTAAACAGACTTATGGAAAACAGAATGCATTAATTAAGAACATCCACATGCGAGTGGGCGAGAGGTCATCCAGAGTTCCCTGCCGCTGGAAAAACAGGGCTTCCAGGCCAGCCTAATTAGCCCGGGTCTTCATGTTGGGTGGAATAAAACACACAATGTGGACACAGGCACAAACTGGAAAATACGATTACTGCTCTGACCAAAGTCAAGGCCTTTACTGTACCCATGCTCAGTAAGAAACTTGAAGCTAGAGTTCCTGTTGAAAGACCCACTCCGATGAAAATGGTGTGTGAGCAAAAACAGGATTAGAGGCACCATAAAAATCTTAATGTGGACAATCTCAAATTTGGAAACCACTGTTTTCAAAAGTTTTTTTTTAATAACATTAAAGCTATTGTTTGTTTTATTTAACCTCGTTGACCTGGTGTCCACATGCATGAACATTACATTTTAGGTTATATTACCACAGTGATTAATTCTGCATAACTGCGGCCTTGTGATTACATGTGTAGATGGTTAGCGCAAATATTAGCTCAGGTCTAAAAAGGTTAATTCTGTTTCCTCATGGCGCTGATTTTTACCTTGTATCACTTTATGATTTACCCAAAAAATTGCATTCAATGGCAATTTGTAGAACTAATACAAGTATATATCCTAAATAGAGAAAGGTTTCACAATAAAAGTCAGCTGATTTGAAAAAAACATATTACTAATATTTCAAATTAAAATAATTTTAATATTAAAAATTATGAAAGTAACTGTTCTTAATATTCAAATTAAGTGGATCAAAATATAGAATAGTGTCATTGGTTTAGAAAAAAGTCTCTTCCTTCATGATATAGCCGTTACTGTTGGGATTTTATTTATTTATTTTTATTTAACCTGTCGTGTCTAGCTGAGCGAAGAGACAAAAGGTGAAGGCCTTTTGGGTTGGACAAATTTTACTGTTACAATACGTGGTTATGAATCTTCAGATACATGAGGTTTAAATTTGTGTAAACCCCCTTTTGTATTTGAGGCCAAACTTTTTTTTTTATTAATTGTGTTTTTTATACATTTTTGTTGGACCAGACGCAAAAAAGAGAGAAGAGGAAAGTGGGTTTTTAAATACCATCTCCAACGAAAATCATGTTTTGGTGTTTTTTACATGTTCTAGTGGCATTTTTCTGATGATGGAGAACATATGTGATGAACATTAATCTCGAGCAAACAAAAAAGTGCAGGTTGAAAAAGATCCCTGCTCTGCGTGAACTGAGAACTGTCAGCATTGAGGAGGGTGGGGGGTTGCTCCATGCCAATGGTCCAGTCCACAATTTTCTAATGGACTATTTTGTTGGCTAAAAATTGCATAATCATAATTAAAAGAGCACTGGGAACACTTTGAAAATGGATCAAAAGATGATCAGAGTGGGACTTTGAATGAGAGAAGAGGTTAACACCACCACACCTTCCACATATTCCTAGAGCTACAGTAAATTTTTTCTTTACAAAATTGGTCAAATAGCACATTTTGAAAACCTGACCAATTAGCGTAAACGTGTTGGCCATGTTTATACACGACAGCTAAAAGAATAACAGTTCTCATCAAGAAAACCTCACCTGTCAGTGGCTGTAAACAGGCTGTCATGGAAATGGCCCCTGGAGCAAATGAGGACCTTTAACAGAAAGCCTCACATGGAGAAACCCCTCACCCATCCATCCACTCATCCCTCCCTGTCTTGTATCTCACCCACTTTTTCACTCAAAGTCTCTTTGTGCGGTGTGGTCTCAGGCAGGAAGGAACAAGTAGGAACGTCCTGCTTTTACCTCAAACTCTCAGGGAGATAAATATGAAACACAGAAATCCAGACACACTTTGACTGTGTATGTGTGTGTTGGGGGTCCAAACCAGGTCAGGCCAGGATCTGAGCTTCAGATAAGAAGCAGCAGGAAGGATATGAGCCAGAACTCCTTGATCCCTGATGTGGCGGGACTTTTTTCATTTTTTATGAAGTAACAAAAACACTTCAATAATGTTGCAAGTGATAAGTAGAGGTTTGATGAGTGGAGTCCGTTTGTGGCCAACCTAACTTCATTAGGAGGCTGAAAAGCTGGTTCAGCAAAACTGTGGGAGCAGGCTAAAACAAGCAACTTGCCACAGTGTTTTCTTTAATTTAGGCATTGATAAATTATTACACCACAATCTGCTTCATCACCAACGACTATTGATCCACAGTCAACATTCAGTTGGGATCCCCACAAATAAACACTGATGCGGAGTCGGTGCCTTTGGGCTTCAGACGATTCCACGGGAGAAAGAGGAGCGTTGGCGCCACTGCAGCCCAAACACTTGTTATTGTCAGTGCTCGCATAAATCACTTCTTTCTCCTCATCTCCAAACAGGAGCTGCGAACAATGGCAGGTAAACAGAGATGGGGCTGGAGGACGAGTCTTTGCGCCAAGTGCTGTCCTCTCCCACACGCATTCCTGAAAGGCCTGCATGTCTGCTGAAGGTGCAGATAAACGGCCAAGGCACCAAATGTCAGGGCGAGGCAAACAGCAGAGCGGGAGACGGTCAAGCACATGCAAATGCAAACAAAGGGGACCAACCAGCTAAG
This sequence comes from Oryzias latipes, assembly GCF_053564925.1. Lineage (NCBI taxonomy): Eukaryota > Metazoa > Chordata > Actinopteri > Beloniformes > Adrianichthyidae > Oryzias > Oryzias latipes. The sequence goes on along the minus strand of NC_136256.1, from coordinate 11,276,118 downwards.
CAATAATGCACAGGAAGGGAAGTTTACAAACCTTGTAAAAAGGATTCATTCATTTTGTGCTTTCATCTGAACAATCTTTGTCCAGTCAGAGACTCTTGGGTCCCAAATGTGCGACAGCATCAGCTAAATGGAAGGCTAAGGCTTTTTTCCGTTAAGTTTTTTTTTTTAGTTTAACCCTTAACACCAGAGAATTAGCTGGTGACACCTAAATAACACACACTCTACCGTAACTCCTCAATTGTTTACGCAATCAATGCGAATCAGCAGATTTGGAGCAAAGCAGCTTTTCAGATTGGCTTTGCACCGATATGCTTCACTTTACTAATGTAAAGTGTTGCATATCAGCGCAAATATGTTTTTCTCTGCTTTAGGATCCACTGGAATTATGTGAATTGCGTAAACGGTTGAAGAATTACGATGGTTGAAAGAATATCAAAACTGTGGCTACAGCTCTGATGTAAAAAGGTCAAAAGTCTGATGACTCATTAAATAATAACACATTTCACAGAAGTTTCAGAAAACATTAAACAATTAGTGACATGATTCTTCAATTCCTTAAGTCTGGTTATTAAAACTGTGTGGTCTGAGAACTCTTTAGACTCTGCAGCACCATCTTGCCTGAAACACGCAATAACATTTAATAAAGGGGGAAAATGGCTAGTACTTTGTCTAGAAGTTCATTTTGTTTAGATGTTACGCAAGGGATAATATTTACTTTGCACCGATGTGCTTCACTTGATTACAGACAGAAATTAATGGACTATGCAGAGGTGTGAAACGTCCAACACGAAGCAGAGGAGCTTCTGCAGCTGGTGTATAAGAACTAACCAGCAAATAAAAGTGCTATAAATACTAAACATCATTTTACGTGACACAAAACATTTCAGAGGGAAAGTTAAACTCTTCCTGTTTGTTTTTATCCAGTTGATGAAGCAAACGTTTGTTTCAAAGAAAATAAAATAATTTACAAAGCTATGTTCTAAGTTCTAAGCCTGTTTAGTCCAGCGCAGTAATATAGAATATTTAGGCTTCTTTTATAGGGGTGTTCTTACTTTTTAATGAAGACCCTGCAGCCAATAAGAATCGAGTATTCACCCAGACGCTGATATAAATAGTTTATAATTTCCTATAAAAAACAAAGTAATTGCTATTTCTTTTCCCAATCTTAGTCATTTGTAAAAATGACTAAGATCAGTAAAAAAATTCTTAGTCTAGAAATAAATGACAGACGTTAGTCGGGGTATTTGAGCACGATTTCAACAAGCAACACAAATAATGCATAATGCCACATTTTTAATAACTAACAGAGATAATTATTGAATTTTCCACACTTTCAGATGCATTTGAAAGCCTTCTTTAAAAAAAAAAAAAAAAAAACCTCAGGACAGATACTCTAGGCCACAGAACATGCCTCCTTCCAGTTAATTGACATTTATTACTCAGATTAACAGCAGCTATTGGTTCACGTTTGACAGCTGCTGTGTGCCAAGTACTCTTGAGGGAAGATTAAATTAAATTAAATGGTAAAACAACCACAGCAGGTTCGGTTAAACTCTCCCACTACCTCGGGCAGATCTCTCATTTCACCTTTGTTTACACAAAAAGGTTCCCACTCCGCTCCACAGTGTGGAGGAGAAACAGTGAGTTGGCCTGTCAACTGTGGAAATGTTCATCTGAGAGGAAAAGGAGCGGGACGAAGGAGCGGGACGCCGGGGAGTTAGACTTTCAGAGAGAAGCACAAGGGAAGTCATGAAGCGAACTCACTTTAGGAAGAGACAGCTTGATTCAAGTGAAATAGGAGGGTTGAGGTGTGTCCTGATCTCTGGCCAAATAAAATATCTGTTATTGTTTTATGAGGATCTTTGGGGCTTTAAGTTGGCTGAAAATTTATACTGTTGAAATCAAGATGCAAATAAATGTTTCTGCGGCTTCTGAACATTTCAGTCGAAAAAAAACCCAGCAGATATGAGTGGATTTTCAGCAGGAAATGTTCCCATGGATTGTTTGTCTCCATTTTCTCAAGGCATCCAGACCCCACCCAGAAAAAAAACGGGGACAGTCAGGTTTGATCCCTGGTACAACTGAAGTATTTTGTTGTAGAGATTTGCATAACAAATAAATACATTTAAAAAAAAGTGAAAAGAAAATCAGAAATTATTTAGCCCTTGTGCTATCTTTGATGACCCCCCCCCCCCCTTACTTTGACGTGTTCTCCCTACCATGACAAAGGTGGATAAAGGTGGAAAGATTTCATGTAATCAATGGACACCAGTGAAGATCACAAATCATTGAAGAAAAAAGGTTCAGAGCACTGACTAGTGGGTCTAGATGACCCAACTCCGAATGTTAACGTGCCTAGGACAGCACAAGGGTTACAAAGAATGTTTACAGGTGTTCCTGCAGTAACAATATTTCTGTTTCTGTTTTTTGGAGCATTTTCAGAATAAAACACCATAATGGTACATGAGACCACGCAGACCAAATACCTTCATCATCTTCATCCTGGCTGTTGTTTGTAATGGAGCCTGTGACCTGACATGGGTAAGAAAATAATAAAATCGTTTCCACCAACTGGGATTTTGTTATCATAAAATAATAATTGGTTCCCACGGAATAATTAAATCGTTACCTCAAAATAACAATTAGTTTGAACGAAGAAGTATTTAAAATCTTAAAAGCTGACTTTTCTTGGCATGAACTGGAAGTAGTTATTTGTGGGGTAGTCTCTTTTCTGGCTAGCCCTGATTTTGGCACTTTTTTTGCCAAGTTTCACTTTTGCAAAATGTGTAATTATACTGTTTCCATGAGGTCATTTATGGGAATAAACACAAACCAACTGACGTGATAAGTCATTCAAAAATATGGTGACGGATGTGAACAATACTTTGATTTACAGCAGATGCCTTAAAAATTCCTGTCTGTGAATTTCTCATTACAACATATGAAAGACACGGAGGATGTTTATAGGTCTGATTTATTTATTTTGAAAATCTCTACAAAATACGGTGACTGCACGGTGCAAGACGGGTTTACATTTAAGACACAGCAACAAATCCTGTTACAGACTAACAAATCCTCAAGCACTAAAAACAATCTCGATAAAAAATGAACAAATACTGAAACAAAACAGCAAACCATGGGACAAATAACAGAGTCCTGAAAGAGAAACGCAAATCCTTGTGCAAATTACTAAATACCGGATCACAAAAAGCAATCCCAATACAAATGACTAAATCCAGAAACACATCAATGAAAGCGGAGACACGGCTTCTAACGGAAAGGGAACGTCTTGAATCCCAGAAGTGACATAATATAACACTAATCATATATGATTTTTTCGAATGTATTTATTACTGTTTTTTTTATGTGGACATTACAAATGCATGAGACAGTCCAAAAGCTTTTTTTAATTTTATTACTACAATAAAAATTACAACATTGTTTAGCAAGGTAAAGTTTTGTGTCACTTTCAGAGTTAAGGGTATCTTCTTTCAGTTAGAGCCGGCCGGCAAATACAAAAAAAAAACAGCAAAAGAACGAAATCGAGCAGCAGTCAACTTAGTTTGTACCGGGATTTATTGTTGTTGTATCTTAAATGCAATAAAAGCATCTGTAATCTCATCTCCATGTCTGGAGAACTATGGACATATTTGTTTTCCTCGTCTTAGCTGAAATCTGGATCAAAACTGTGCGACTGGATAGCTTTGATATTGCTCACCATTTTTGTTCCACTGCTAATCTTAGCTTGGGGTTCTGAGGGAGCTGTAAACAGATGGGTGATGGGAAGTGGGGATGGGGTTACTCCACACCAACAGTCCTGCCACAACACAGAGGTGATTTTTTAATGAACTCCTGCTTCTCTGCAGAAGCTATGACACAGGTTTTTTGATTTTGGCTAAAAATGGCGTAATCATTATTAAAAGACGACAGGGAACACTTTTAAAACAGATCAAACATGATTGGAGTGGGACTTTAACCCCCATTTCCACAAAAAGCTTTGTCCCTCCCTGAATTTTTGATTCAATATTAGTATTATATTTGACAGCGATTCAGAAATCATCAATACAAGCTTCTTTTAGCATTGCAAAAATAACAAATTTATTATTTTACTCGCATATCAGCTAGAATAACTGCTGTTTTAATAATAATAACAATGATAATAATAAAACGAAGAAAAGAAGAAGAAAAGAAATATTTTTGCCAGTATTCCAGGATAAACCAGGGTATCCTCGAATGATGTCAGGGGTTATAAACCCCAAACGAAACAACAACTGTGCGCTGAATGTACTTTTTCATCTCCTGTGCCACCATCATGTATCTCTTTCTGCAGCCAGGATGTTCGGAGACCCTCTAATATTGACTCATTTTGATCGTCGAGTTGGAGCTGAAGCACTCCACAGTAGCCAGCGGCGTGCGTGGTGCTGTGTGTTTTAACACTTTTGACAGCTGATATCCATCGCTTTAGGGGCTTTCATCTGGGTCAGTAAGGGTTGGGGGGGGGGGGGGCGGTAATGTTTCCCACACTATTAAAAAGCAGAAAAGCTCAAACAGTAGGAGCCCTGACATCAAAGAGCGCCAGCTGATGGGTAATGCGACGCAGATGGAATATGTGGAGGTTTGACGAAAAGGTTCTGTGATTTCAATAACCGTAGCTCCAGTCAGACCTAAAGCACCAATAAAACAGCTCCTGGAAGTCTTTGCGTGGAGCAGAGGGAGCAGTTTACAGTAAATCAACTGGGTCAACTCAGATTTGACAAAATGTCACCAAGGATTTGGTGGAATTTCTGTAGGAAAGACCATCCAGGACCACCCGCAGTCATTTTCTGAACTCTTTGTGGAATGGTGCTAATATTTGAGAGGCCAGTCTAAATCCCGGACTGCTTACTTTTTTTCTGTTTGTTGGCTTTAAAGAGACTTATTGGTTTGTCACTGCAGCATCTACTTTAATGTTGTGGACCGGCTCCATGATAAAAGAATGCAACTCAAATACTGCCAGTGACAGCAAACAGGACTTTAGATTGGCTGGAAAGCTGGGTCTTTGTGGAGGTTTCAAATCAGCTCTGTGTGACAAATTAAATGAAATAAAGTTTGTTTTCTTTCATTGGATTGTTTATGCGCCATTTCACTGACTTTCCCAATGTGGGAAGGCGTGCAAGTCCGGTTTTAGGCTCTTCTTTTCCCCCCAAGTCCGACCACAGCAGTGCCAGGATTGCTTCATGTGAAAACAAGCAGCATTTCTGCGGTCAGAGCTTAACATCTCTGTTTTTTAGTTGACTCTGTTTTCATTTCACTTCCCTGAAAGATCCTGACATGAGAATTAAAACACGGCAGAGTCATCGACTCATTGTTGAAGCCTCAGAGAAAGAGGCCAGATGCAGGCTTTGCCCTCGCTAAATACCGCTCCTGCCACCCCAAAAGTGATGATCAGAAAAAATCTAAAGAAATTAAAAAACACAACAACACAAAAACCAAAAAGAAATAAAAAAATTTAAAAAACTTACGGAAAACAAAAAAAAGGCCATAATAAAATAAAAGACAAAAAAGACAGGCAAAAAAAGAAAGAAAAAAGATAAATACAGGGCAAAAACCATTGTCCTGCTTGTGCCTGTCCCTAGCCCGGTAAATGCAGATGGTAGTTTCAGAAAGAGCATTCAACATAAAACGCATAGGACAATTAGATCAAAGGTGAAGATAGATAAATGCTGAGATGAACTGATATAAAGATAGCATGGTTTCTTGGAAGTTGACAGGGATATGACACCTCAAGCTCTAAGTACACCAAACTAGTTTAAAAAACAATGAGGAAAGTGAAACCTGTGCTTTCAAAGTGAACATAAGTGCAGCTGTTCCTCTCTCCCAATTGGTTTGTTGTTTCAACAGCTGTCAAAATGTTGGTGAATTTATGAGGGTCTGCAACTGAGAGCACTAACAGCTTTTTTAACACTGCCTTAAAAGTCCTGGTAAAAATCCATGTATATATGTCATTAGTTAAGACCAGAGTCTTCGTCAAATTTTCTTTTTAGGCTGAAATTTTTATGTTTATTCCTTTGTTTGCCTCAACTGTTTATGTTTAAAGAATCTGTTCTTTATTTTAATCAAAAATAAGTTCAGTGTCGGTGAGTTCTCCCAAAAACAGTTAAAAGTCAATTTATCTCTACATGTTTAGACGTGGTTCAGCTTGGGTGGCACGCACACTCCCAACACAATGTCAGCCGACCGTGTGCGACTGTGTGAGCTGCAGGTCCACACTGCAGGCAGGAACAAAAGTACAAACACATGAGCCTCTCCATTGTAAGTGTTCGGAGTTGAAGCTCACTGCTGAGGCTGAATTTTTAAACCAAGATCACCATCTGCTGGAAAAAGCTGGAACAAACCTAGTACAGCACTCCCCAAAGCTGTTATAGCCCTTGTGCTATCTTGCGGGGGTCAAGATGACCCCACTACCAACGCTAACATGCCTTGGAGGCACGTTAACATTGGAGGCACGTGCGCTGAACCTTTTTTCTGCAATAATTTGTGATCTTCACTGGTATCCATGGATTACATGAAATCCTCTCCACCTTTATCCACATTTGTCACCGTAGGAATAACAGCTCAATGTGAGGGTGGGGTCATCTGCACCCCAACAAGATAGCACAAGGGTTTAAAAAACATCAATAAGTTTCGGATCAAACACCACCTTCTTTTTTTACAAGTAAAAGTTTAAATTACAATTCCACGAATGACCAGTTGAAGCTTGTTCCATGAGGGAGCGACTTCCTTCAGACCTGCATGAAGAAAACCTTCATCTACTTGCAAAAAGAAATGTTTTGTGACAGATACTTTTTGAATTTCTTGTCCTAATAGTCATATGTGTGTTAGGTAGGAGTTGATTTTAAAAAACATGGATCTTTTTTAAAATTTTATTAGAGCTCAAATCTGTCCATTATTGATAACATTTTTGTTTAGTTTTTGATTGGCAGTATTTGATCAAGAAAATATATATTTGGTCCTTTTATTTTACTTTGGAAAATAACATTAGTTTAGTTTAGTTAAACTTTTCCATTGAAAAAAAAACAAAGCAAAATAAAGTAGTATGAATGTTTTTTATGTATTTATTTTGTTTTGCAAACGTGACAAAGGTCCAGGAGTGCTTTAATTATAAGGATGTATCATGATACTGTTTAATAAGAGATTTGCTTTTCTTCTTGTACAGCCTCCAAAAAAGATCTGCCAGCAACCTGTCAACAGTTGGACTCTTCCTGTGACATAAGATTAGTTCTTTTCTAAAGCATAAATGTCATTTTTCTTTCAATTTGATTCATTAAGACAGTTGTTCTTATTTTCCAGAGTTCTGTCGGCCCTGACAACGTGGAGGGTTATGAGGCCGTGCAGGAGCTGGCTAATTTCTTGGTTGGCTTCCGGCACAATAATGTTGTGGTCACTAAAAAAGAGTCAAACCAGATACTTTCCCTGTGGCAATCATTTGGGGATTATGATGAACAAAAAACGGTTTACTTCCAATGTCACAAAGCCCACCTGAAGCAGGGTAGATTTAGGGCCACCAAAAAAGTTGGAGCCCCCGGTGTTGAAAGCACAAAAAGGTGAGTAGGCAAAAAACACACAAGAGCTGAGCCACCAAAAGAAATGACACAGAACCGAATGTTTGGCTTTAAAATAATGCTTTTAATCATATATCCTTGATTTTTGTGTCCTTGTTTTTCCCCCTCTTTTTTCATTCAGGTGTTATATCGGGGCTCCCAGTCCTGCACAGTGGCCAGACTGCGACCGAGTGGTGGAGGCCATATTTGTGAGACTCTGTGCCTTGTACCCAAACGCCGTCCAATGCAATTCTCGGTTCACTTTGGTGGTGCGGATCTACGCCACCATTTGAAACGATTTGCATCGTCTCAAATGCAAGAATAATGAGGGAGACCACCATCCAGCTCCCAGAAGTAAATGCTGATTATATTTAGAATCATCTTATTAAATGACATTTTCAGTCTTTATGAATACATTTTCCATAGCATCAAACAGAAAAGATAAGAAGCTGTATCCTCTAGAATGCGTAGAGGAAAATCAAAACAGTTTAGTAAAAAAATAGGATCAAACAATAGGAAGGCAAAGCATTTTCATTAGTCTTGCATCTTATGAACACAGAGGCAGCTGGGGCTGTTACCCTATTTTGATTCTATTGTTGAACCTTTTTGTTTTGCATGTCTTCACAGGTACAGCAGGCGGTGCCAGGCACAAGAACAAATCATTTTAAACCAGGGCATCCCACAACCTGCTGCTTCCATGGCAGCAACAGAAACATTTCCAGATCCACTACAGAAAGGACCACATCTACAGATGGGAACTTCAGCTGAGCCGCACATTTTTGTGCGCTCTCCCAACAATGCTGGGGAGGCGAAACTCAAATTGAAGCCACAGCTACAGGCACTCGCACCCCACAAGCTGGGCTGGCCTGTTTCATTGAGCTCTACAGCCCTCATCGTGCCATCAGGGTCCACTTCACAGGTTTTGGTTCTTCCCGTTGTAACCCTTATGCTATCTTAGGCACTTTAATGTTGGGAATTGTGTCGACTAGACCCACTAGACAGTGTGAGGAACTTTTTTTCTTCAATGATTTGTGATCTTCACTGGTGTCCTTGGGGCGAAATGTCTTAACTTCCATGTAGTTCATATTTCCAAAATCTCATGTGCTTGAAGTCAAATAACTTGGCATAAAAGGTTAGCCACGAATGCCACGAGGCCAAAAACACTCCTTGAACGTATGAAGAAAGTTTAGTATGTCTGGTGGACAATGATCACTGTGGAGCGTTGGTGGTATAGTGGTTAGCATAGCTGCCTTCCAAGCAGTTGACCCGGGTTCGATTCCCGGCCAACGCATAATGCTTTTGTATTGTAAATTTGTCCAACCTTTCAGAAATAAATAATTTATTACAACTCTGCACCGCTAGACTGCATTTTTTACTAAAAGATAATCTCAATGATGCTTTCTAAGTATCGACTAGCAAGATAGTATAGTAAAAATAAAAAAAAAGATGTCCATCTGCAAAATAACAAATCAAGTCACAAAACAAAATACTACAAAAGGTCATATATAAAACTCGAAATATTTGTGTTGCTGTTGTACAGAAGACATTTTTAAAACCGATTTCTGCTGGACTCTGCGGACATTTAGCTCTCTTACCTCCGATGGATCTTTATGTAAAGAAATTATGCATTACCGACCTTTTCCAGCAGAGGGAGACGTTTCTCCGTAAATGGACCCACAACTTGGATGCGCAAACGTCATTTCATTGCCTCAAATCAAACACTGAAGCACTGTCAACGTGATGAGAGTCAGTGCACAAATTTATGCAGATCTGAAAATACACTAACATCAATTTACTTTGTACAGCATAGTTTCAGCTGAAAGTTAAATAAATACGATGAAAACAAAAGAGTAATGACCCAAGTCCTGCATTGAACTTTTGAAATGACAGTCTTAATCAAGATCAGAGTTTGTTCACATAAAAGAAACTGTTTTCTTTTAGTTACATAGAAGGAAAACAAGACACAAATACACACAAATTTGACTGTTTGGATGTTTCCTAAAAGTGTTCTTTATGTTTTCAGCATCAACAAAATGCACCCGAGCAAATCAATCATTGCACAAAGCCCTGCATAACAATGGAGTGAAGGCAGCCCATATAATCTGGTACAGTACTTCCACTTTAAGGACTTTGTAAGAAATGTGTAGGCAGCAAGTCTTTGATGTCAATACACAGTTCAAATCAAAGCTCCACCTACACATGCCAGAGTAAGTTCAAAGCTGTGATTCAGATTTGTGATGTTCCTGCTGGGATGCAGCCAAAACGAGGAGAAATGCTGTCGTCTGTCTCCATGAGTACTTTATTATTCACATCCACGTAAGTAGACATGAACCAGACAAAAAAAATGCAGCTTTGATGACAATTTAGTGATGACTCTTTAACTGATTCGTTTTTTTAATCCAATATACATGTTGAACTTCTGTTTGTTCAATGGACAGACTGACAGATGAGGTCAAACAGGAATCACTGTGGACGTAATGACGTTTGTAGATGACATCTGTAGTGAGAGCAGGTGGAGGAACATCTAGAGAGGTGGACGTTTCCTCTGGAAAGGAGAAGAGTGGAGACAAAGTGTGAAAATAAGAAAAACTCAAGTGGAGTGATGAGGTTACAGGGAGAAGAGGTGAAGAAGGTGGAGGATCAACATTACAGAGGAGTTGAGGAGGTGCAACCAGGTTGAAACGGGTGGAGGACGGTTTCAGGTGAAATGTGCGACAAAAGATTGTCAGCAAGATTGAAAGGTGAGTTGTGGGAAGAGCAGCACAGTGGCCCTGAAGTGCAAATCACACCAACAAATCAAAGTGTAAAAAGAATAAACAAATAAGAAAAAAACAACGTACATTTTAGAAATTAAAGCAAAATTCCCAAGCCGAGCTTTTCTGTATAAAATGTATCTTATTTAATTATCACCAAAGATGTTAATAATCACATACTTTTTCACAAGATTCACACTGAAATTGTTTTTCGTTGCCTTCAAAACACGTTAATTGGTTACTCTAAATTGCCCCTAGGTGTGAATGCAAGTGTGCATGGGTGTGTGATTTGTGTGGCCCTGCGACAGACTGGCGACCTGTCCAGGATGTCCCCTGCCTTTCCCCACGAGTGACCAGGATAGGCTCCAGCAGCCCTTTGACCCCAACAGGGACAAAACAGGTTTAGAGAATGATTGAATGAGTAAATGGCCAAGTAGATGTTTATTGTTGGCTGATGCAACACAGACATCATATACCGGTGTGCTCGGGGCAACAGATGCATTTAAGAACTGGACAATCTTTAGATTGTCCAAAAAATACCTAAAAAATGTAATTTCGTGCTTTTTCCAGTTTTATTTTTTTTTATAAAGAGTACAAATAGCCCTTTGCCCATAAAAAAAGATTTAAAAAAGGGCAAAAAAACGTAGAAGGGGTTTTCGACAGTCGTGTGAAAAACAAAACCACTTCTGTTCACCCTGATGTTTCAAATTAATATTTTTTAACTTCATCATAATCCCATAAAAATCTTTTTTTCAGTTAAAATGCTACAACCAGCAATTTAGTTTTTAAAACGCGACATTACAGTTTGCTTTCCTACAGAATACCATTATGATGTTGAGAACTCTACCCAGGCTCAGATCATCTTTTAGAGTATTCTTCAAGAATGCAGGTATGCTTCTCCTTTTTATAGCAACATTTTCTGATTGGATACAGTCCAAAATAATTAAATATATGACATCTGGCTTCTACGGAGCCCGTGACCTAACATGGGTTAAAAAAAAAAAAAAGGAATTCGTTCCCTCGCCCCGTATTGATGTTTCCATTGAATATAGCGAGTTGATTGCTACGCCAGGTGCCAACCAGGTGACCGGCTGGACGTAGACAGACAGCCGCTGTCACCCGGAGCGGCATAGCGATCTCCAGCGGTGGAGCTTGTCATGCCGGCACCCGGGCAGCTCACTGACTGGCAGACAGAACGCTGCTGCGGGATGAGCAGGCAGCAAGCTCGGGCCTCCTTATGATATTTTTCCTTTTTTCAATCAGACAATAATAAAGAGATCCCCCAGTTTGATTGTTGTTTTTATTTTTACCCTCTGAAACAGAGAGAAAAGGAAGTAGCGGTGGAGAGCGGCTTAACTGCAGCGGGAGTGAGGCTCACTATTGACTGTGAATGAACCCAGACATGGAGACGTGATTACCAATGCTTCTGTAGAGCTTTTTAAAAGCAATAAATCTGATCTCTAAACATCCTGCGTGTCTTCCATGCATTGTAATGAGATACACACAGACAGAAATGGAAAAGTATCTGCTGTAAATCCAAGTATTGCTCACATTTGTGTTTTTGAATAACTTATTGTGTGAGTTGATTTGTGTTTATAAATGATTTAATGGAAACAGTGTAATTACACATTTTGCAAAGTGAAACTTGGCAAATCTAACAAAGTAAATGAAAAGAATCGCTTCATTTTCTACAAAATCAGGGCTAGCCAGAAAAAAGACTACCCGACAAGTAAGTATGGTTCATGCGGGGGAAAAAAGTCAGCTTTGAGTATTTTCTTTATTGGTTGAAGCATTCAACCCTTTGTTTTCCTGTTTCTCTTTCTTTGGTATAGTATCTTCCGCCATTTTTCGCTGCTTAACTCCTACAATTTTTCAGCTTTTTTAACCATTCAAATTTTTAACTATTCAGCACTGGATGGGCTTCCCATCTACGCCTGGGGCTGGGATCGGCCCTTCCCTGGCTCTGGGGCGGGACGGGACAACCCTCTTGGGGCCCCCGGTCGCTCTGGGTGTCCTCCGCTTCGGCTGCGGGGTCTGGGGGGGGGTGGGGTGGGGGGTCTTGTCGGCCCTGACCTGTGGGGGGGCATTCTGGGGGAGGGGGGGGGGGGGGGTCCACTATTGGTACGGGGCAGGGGGGGTTGACGGGTCGGGGTCTCCGCTGAGGCCATCGGCGGTTTCCTCGGCCGGTTGGCTGCCTCGGTCCCGTCGAGGCCTGACCAGAGCTCTTCTAGGGCCGGCGTTTGGGGGTGGGGGCCTGGGCTTGCTCCGGGGGGGGCCGGCGCTTTCTGGCTCCTCTCTCTCTGTGTGGGGGGGGTGGTGCTGGGCCTGGGGTGTCGGCGCCTCCAGGGGTGGGGCCCCTGGGCTGGGTGGGCCTGGCCCCCTTGCTGGGGGAGGGGCGGGGGACAGCTGTTTGACCACCGGGGGACAGTTTATCAGCTGTCCCCAACTTACCCCCTTCCTCATATAACTTCATAATAGGGTGAGGGGGTGGGGGGCTTAGCCTGCGATGAGCCTTGGGGGGGGGTTTACTAGGCAGTGGCCCCCCTCCTATGGTTGCCGTATGGAGTGGGCCCCCCCTCTTTCGGTTTTATTTGCACCTTAGACATGTAGGGCCCTTGGTAGGGGGGGTGCTTGGACATCACTGCCAGCAAGCAGCGGATGTCCTCCTAGCACCCTACCCGCCAATTTTAACCGCACCTTAGACATTTAGGGCCCCTTGGTGGGGAGGGTGAGGGGACGTCACTGTGAGTAATCAGGAGATGTCCCCTTAGTGCCCTACCCGCCAATTTTAACTGCACCCCCCTTAGTACACACACCCCTCCCCCCTCAATATATACATCCCAACATAAACACACACACATGCACACACACACCATCTCAAACACACATACACGCACACACAATTTGCAAGGAAGGTGGGACCTGGGTCCGTCTGTCCCCTGCCTCTTCCCTGGTGGGGGGTGCGGGCCCCCCTTTGCAACGGCGGCCGTGTCCCCGGGGTGCCGGCTTCCTGGGCCCGGCGGTGCTCTCTCCGCGCGGTGGGGGAGTTCACATTACATCTGAGCCGGGGGTGTCTGGTCCCTGGGGGGTGGGTTCTGGTCCTTGCTCCTGAGTGCTGGGCCCCGCCAAATTTCCAACTGTGGCCGAGCCTGGTCGGGCCATATTTATAACACCCCTTGTGGGCCCTCTTTTTTTTCCCCGGGGTTCCCGCGAGGCGGGGGCGGCGGGCCCCCTGCCTCGCTCCTCCCTGGACCAACCGTGGGCCGGGCGGATGGTTGCCTGGAGTGCGGAGCGGGTCTCCCTTGGGGGGTCCTGGCTCGTACCTGGGGTTGGGGCGGGGGGATGCCCGGAACTCCTGGGTGGTGGTGGGGTGCTCGTTTGGGGCTGTGGGCGTCCTTCTCCGGTGGGGCTCTGCGTTGGGTTCTCCCGGCGCGGCGGGGGGGCTGCTCTCCTGGTTGGGCTGGGGCGGCGCTCTCTTTCCCTCCGTGCTTCCCTGGCCTCTGGCTCTGGGGGCCTTGCGGCGGCCCTGCTGGCCCTGGCCTGGGTGGCGGGCTTGGTCGCCCGGGCGGCGGTTGTTCCCTGCCGGTTCCCGTGTGGCGTTGGGGGGATTCCGGCTGCCGCTGCTGCTGCGGTGGGGGTCTTGGGGTGGGGATGGCTGGGCACTCTCCCTCCTTCTTTTCACGTTCCACCATCCATTTTAGAAGAACATAAAACCTCACCTGAGCACTGGTGTTAGCTCACCTTTGCACTAATAGCTTGCATGACTGAATGACTGAAATATTTCACACTAGTTGGTTATCAGGCATAAGTATGCGTGTGAACACTATCTGTTTTGTGTACATGTCGACAGGTGGACATTTTTGCAGCTAGCAGGTGTGTTTATAACATTTGAGTGTGTGTGTGGACAGGCCCCGCCCTTTTTGTACTGCATTTGAACCTTACCATAATGATTAACAACCAGTAAACTTGTTGCTGTATGCTGCTTCATGGTCTTATCCCCCTTCCCCTCCTATTATCACCCCCTACCCCCCCCTCTCTCTAGCGTCCCTCTCTCTTCTTCCCCTCTTTCCTTTTCCGTCCGGTCCAACACCAAAGATTTTCAGACATGATTGAAATTAATAAAGTTTGGCCTCAATTACAAAAGGGGTTTATTCAGACATACCTTTGGTTTGTCAGAAGATTAATAACCCCTCTTGTTAAAGCAAAATATGTCCAACACAAGAGGCCCTCAGCTCTCGTCTGTCTGCCCAGCTGTTGGACAGGACAAGTTAAAAAAAAAAAAAAAAAAAAAAATTTAACTATTCAACTATTAAAACGTTCAGCTCTTTCAGCTTATTCCTGCTATGACTTTTGGTCCTTGAACTTTTTGAGATATTTCAGGATTTCCAGTATTTTTGGCTCCATTAAAATACATGGGGAATCCTTGCGCTTAACTCCTACAATTTTCACCTATTTCAACCATTCTACTATTAAAACTTTTAGCTCTTTTAGCTTGTTCCTGCTATGACTTTTGGTCCTTGAACTTTTCTAGAAATTCCCGGATTTTTCAGGATTTATGCCTCCATTGAAATACATGGGGAATCCTTGAAAACTTTGCTTCTTTAAACCAATAAAACTTCAACATACTTTTAGCTAGAGACACCATTCAAACGTTAAAATGATCACAAGGCTTTGAACTACAAAATAAGTTTTGAAATCATTATGGGATGGTGACGGTTTGGCAGCCATTTTGTGTTCTACAATTTTTCAACAGTTCAGCCATTTCTTCAGCAAATTCAGCTTTCATTCAGCAAGACAGCATTCAACCCTGCATTTTCTTCTGGAAATGCAGCTCCTTCTAGTTTTAAATACTTATTTGTTCAAACGAGTTTATATTTTGAGGGAACAATTTAATCATTCCGTCGTAACAAATTACTATTTCGTGGGAACGAAATACTTTTTCGGGGTAACAAAATCCTAATTTGTGGTAAGGATGTAATTATTTTCTTACCCATGTCAGGTCACGGGCTCCGTAGGCCTCTGCCCTGTCAAGTTCATTTATTCTTATAGAGATGCAAAAGGTTCATTTTCTGTCCATCGGAGTTCCGAGTTCCTAGCATGTGTCTGTTAGCAGCCGGACACACGGAAAGCACTGACGTCATCGCCCCACCTCCCCGCTGGAAATGCTAAGTCACATTGAATTATGCGACAATGTTCGCAGGGTGGATGTTAAAATGAAAATGCATTCCCTCTTTGCATTTTTGTTTTAATTATGACATAGAATAAGTAGAAATGAAAACGCATTTTGAAGTATTGATTTTTCATTTTAATTTTGAGTCATTTGATGCAGTTACATTTTGAAAATGAAATAGCATTTCTGTTCATCCATTTAAATGGTCAAATTAGACATTTTTAAGTGAATCTACACATTTACAAGAGAACTTTTTGAAAATGAAATGTCAAATACCATTTTCTTTATCATTTTAATTAAGTGACAGAAGTAGAAAATGAAAAAGCATTTTGGTGGATTGCTTTTTCATGTTAATTTTGAGTCAAAAAATGCAGCTTCATTTCGAAAATGAAAAAGTATTTCTGGTTTTGACTTTTATTTTTAATTATGCTACAGAATCGCTTCCATACACAGAAAGAATCCACAACACAACCTGCAAACAGTCTCCCCCCACACCGTAGGGGGCCTGCACCCTGCCCTTCAATGTGTCTGCTCCTCTAAACTGAAGTGGGGCCTCTTACATGTATGGCATCCATGATCTGCTGATAATTATTCTGAACCACTTCTATGGGTTATATATTCTTCAAATTCTAGGGGTTACATATCGATATTCAATTACAAAAAATAATAATTCTGAAACTAACTTGGCTAGCTTCCCTTAGTCAACTTCCTTCTATGAGTTTGTGTCGCTCTAGCTGCTTTCGAAGCCCCTTAAGTGCAGCGTACAGTGACCGGATGAATAATGGAGAAAGAGCTCTCAGACGTGCAGCGGGCTTTCCTGCATAACTTACAATGTTAATGCACAGAACATCAGAGGCAGCTTCATGCAAAGGATTTTATTTATGAACTGTCTGCAGCACTGAACAACAGCACATCCTTGTCTCTATTTGGGATCTTTTAGAATGATCACAGCAAATAAAGACAAACACTGCGCCTTCAAAAAACACCTCCCTTTTTCACAATATTTCTAAAAAATATACTTACTCCTTTTTATTTATTTTTAAATATGCAGCTTAACTTCTGAAAATAAAATATACATTGTATGAAATATAACTGTTGTTTATTGGATAGACTATACATATATAGTACCAAATGCAAGTATATGCAAATACACTTTTTCCGTGACTTCTTACGCATTACATGCACAGAAAAGGCGAGAAGACAAAACATTAAAAAAAAAAAAAAAGATGCAGCGTTTAGAAAAAAACCTGTACATACCTCTGTATGAAAATAGAAAATATCAAAGCAAGATGTGCACCAATAGATCTACAAAAAAGACCAACAAGAATGACCAGATAACACATTACCTGGAGCACAGAGGTACGGGGCTGGAGACAGGACGCACACTAAACTCTGCAGCTTCACCACACACTTGACAGACACTGACATGGTTTTTAATTTTCTGTTAACACCCAGTGAAAGTTGATGTCCAATGCATAGAATAAAAGTTTGTTTTGGTTCGTTGGTCAATTTCATCTCTATTGCTACCCCGTTCGTCACCTCTATCGAACGTGCTCAGACAAAGTTCTGTACAGCGACATTACTAAGGATCTTAAGCTTATTCATGTTAATATTATTGCCTACACAAACATGATTTTCATTTCAGTGAAATGGAAGTCCAGTTGCAACGGAGACCCTACGACAGCGGACAGCTCGGGACAGCTACATCTACGCCGCTTCCTACCAGAAGCGCATGTGAGACACGAAGCGAAGGATGGAAAAGGTCAGACAGCGTGGGGATTCACTGTGAACATTTCCTTAAGGAGGATCTCATCCCAACGTGAAGACGTAGGCCATGTCCGAATACTCTCCCGACTCCCTACCTACGAAGAAAACTATATAGTGCGGGATTATCTAGTGCCCTGGATTCAGACACCCTAATCACTACTTCTTTTTTTAAACGGCAAACATGACGTTGCTGATTTCCTGAAGTACAAAGACTATGAATTTACTGTGCTGAAGATAAAAACTTTTTTAGATGAAAAATAGTTTAATCGGTTGCATTGTGGCCTATATTTGCCAATCTAGTGACCATCAGTGGTCACCAGTTTTTCGCAGAGACTTCGGGGAACTTTTACTTGATTTTGAACTTGTAGGCTATGTCCGAATTCCCTCCCTATCCTTTGCTACTAAAAACTATATAGTTTGGGATTATCTAGTGCCCTGGATTTTAAAAAGCAATGTAGACACGATGCTCACTATTATTTTTTAACGTCACCGATTTCACAAAATAAAAGCCTGATAAACATTCTACGAAAACTATTTATGAATGGTTTATAAAAAAAAACATTATTTTCACAAAAATTGTTCAAAAGCAATGCGTTGTGGTCAATATTCCTTTTGTGCATCGATGCACACTGGTTTTTCGCAGGGACTTCTGGGAAGATTCAAGGACACTGGATTTTGGAATTGTAGATTCAGACTGCCCTACACAATGGCGAATATCCTATGTAGTGCACTAAGTATTGAGTAGTGAAGGAATTCGGACACAACCACAATCAGGTGTTTTGCAAACGACACAGAGCCAGTAATCTCAGCAGTACAAAAATACGACACGTGCACCAAAACATCTCAAATGAATGGTTAGCTCCACTGAAAGCGGGTCGCAGACGCTCGTCTGGGACGGCTATATTGCTCTGGAGTGAAACTATTCAAAGACCACAGTGTTTTCTTTGCAATCTAAACTCTCTGAGTACATTCTCTATCACACGAGTAGAAGAATAAAGAGCAGGGGGCGGGGTTTCATTATTGATCACACACCCAAATGTTACACTTCTGAAAACCAAAGGTTTTAAACAAATATAAGAAAATATACATTTCAGTTTGATACTATTTTTATAGATTTAACAAAATGTCATTAGTTTCTCGTATTTACATTTGGTTAATACTGATTGTAATGCAATACATCTCTCTTGTGGTTTCTTCTGGTACATTTTTCTTGTTTGTTGGTGGAGCAGAAGCACTTTTACATTCATGATTCCACACAGACGCTTGGCGAGGAGCCCATGTGCAGGTGGAAAAATGACATGCCTTTTTCGATTTCTCATTTCCCAAAAGTAATGCCTGAAAAAGGAGGAAGTCCAAAATGCTTATGGAGAAAAAAAACTGGTTCAGAAACAGGAAGAAGCTCCTGCAGCACCAGCACAGTCACTTCTGTGGGAAGTTCATAGGTGGATCCAGAGGGGTTCCGACAGCGTCACGAGGTGAGATGAAGGTCTTCTTGGTGGATTAAAACAGAGGAAAAAAAAGTTGGTAACTTGACAAAAGACAGATTTCCACAGTGGTGAAGGCAGCTGTCAGGAGTTACACCCTCTCCACTCGACTGGGGTCATACGAGTCTGAAGAGAAGGATGGAGAAAACAAGGCGTGAGTCCATTTTCTTAAAGAGCACTTCTTTGAAAGACGTTTATCAGGATTAACCCTATTAAGTCCACTACATCAAAGAATTGACAGAAAATTGACATATTTTTAGAATTACAATGTTTTTCTAAACCATTTATGAAATCTACAAAAATTTTACAGTATCACTTTTTATGAGATATACTGTAGATAGTATCAGTGATTCATGATTTGTTTAACCTTTTTCTCACAAAAAAATATTGACAGCTATATCCAATGGGTTTTTAAGGGAAGTTTGGATCATAATAATGAGATAGGGTCTCAGAAATGCATGCATCAAATATGAAATAAATAGTTAAATGGGGCTCAAAATAAAGTTCAAGTTTCTGCTCGTTTTGAATAAATCTTGTCTGTTTTCTTGTTTTTAGAAACAAAAACTAACTTTTTTCCCATTGCAGACACAATAAGGCATTCTGAACTGCCTTTGTGTGGAGCTGCCTTCCTATATTTCTGTCAGCTCAGATGCTGATTTTTTCAGAGTGACTGAAAAAACAGTGAATGTCAATAAATGACATTAAGTTATTTAAAAATCCATCCTGCAGTTTCTTAAGAACCCCTGATCAGACTGTTGATTGCATATGGGATCTCTATAGATGTCCTGTTGCTGTAGTTTTGAACTGCATTGCACGCCTTTGTTGTTTTTCTTGATTTCAAGCAGATTCATTCTGAGCCTCTTTAAAACACACTCACAATCTTCGGTACACGCTTCAGTTCCTTTGTTATTTGATATAGCAAGCTGGCAACCTAATATCTCCCGACTGTGAATGGACTCTAATTTAATTTAAATGACTGAATAAAGGAAGAAATACTTTATGATAATTAAAAATCAAATCAGAATTACATTCAATTCAATTCAATTTTATTTATACAGCCCAAAATAACAACAATAGTCATCTCAATGGGCTTCATATGACGGTAATTGTACAAGAACATGAAATTAGTCATTAAATTCAATATGTAACTGCAAAACTAAACTAAGGTAAACAGACTAAGCTAAACTGGGCATCCCTGCCCTGAGACCCTCCTTGGTAAGTAAAAAATTCCTAAAAAATGGATTCCAGGAACAAACAAATCCCCTGGAGGCATAAAATAGCCACACCAGTTGTTTTTGGTAGATATAAAACAAGCTTTTAAGTCGACCCACTAGACCTCTTCACTGCACCATGTTTACTAGTGAGACAACCTTTCCAAGTTGGTTTAGAAGCAAACCAAGAACCTTATTTTAAGGTGGTAAAGGTTTGTTTTGAGTATGCCTGGGTTGGTCCTTTAATTTTTTTTTTTTAATACAGCAAACTATCCAAACAAAACTGGTTCACCAGGGACCAAAAGTGTGAAAATGCTCCGAAGGCTTCCCTAAAAAACAATATTTTAATTCTATGGATCACATTTTGATTATTTTTTTTGGCAGCACCCACATTTATACTTAACAAACGTCCATCCACTTTCTTAACCCGCTATATCCCTTTCAGGGTCTCTGGGTTGCTTGAGCCAACCCAGCTATTGTTAGGTAAAGGTGGGGTACACCTTGAACAGGCTGCTAGTCTGTTGCAGAGCACGTAATCACATTCATACCTATAGGAAATATAGAAATAACCATTAAGCTATGAAGCATGTGTTTGGACTGTGGGAGGAAACCAGTGTGGCCAGAGAAAATCCCCTCATGAACTAGACTAGAACATGCAAACTCCACAAAGAAAGGTCCCAGCAAGATTCAAACCAAGGCCTTCTCACTGTGTGAGGCAAGAGCAATAAGCAATACATCACTGCCCGCAACATACAATACTTAATAAAGACAAGTCTAAGTGAAGCTACAACCATTATTTGTCACTTTTACCACATAATGTTTCTCACTGAAGGGTT
The DNA here is from genome assembly GCF_053564925.1 of Oryzias latipes. Taxonomy (NCBI): domain Eukaryota; kingdom Metazoa; phylum Chordata; class Actinopteri; order Beloniformes; family Adrianichthyidae; genus Oryzias; species Oryzias latipes. The sequence goes on along the minus strand of NC_136256.1, from coordinate 11,255,317 downwards.
CATAAACATTTGAAACAGCTAATATTCTTGCTGCCTTGCACCCACCTGAGACAGAGAGCTTCTCCTCCTCCTCCTCTTCCTCTGCATTTGAGTGACCACAGGTCCCAGAGCTGAGGCTCACTGGCAGCGTTATTTCTCTCTTGGGGACACTGCGAGGTTTGGGAAGCAGGGGCGGTTTCTGAAGCTTGGTGCGCCGCTTTGGTTTGGGCACCGGTCTTGCTTCTGCGCTGTGAGCGTTCTCGGCTCTGCTGGCCCCCGTGGTGTTCCTTTCCTCCTTCGTGACCTCCGAAGGCTTTTCTGTATCTCTTTCCACAATTTTTAACTCCAACTCTGCTTCCTCCATTTTTAATTCATAATGTGAATTATTACTTTGCTCCCTGTTTGCTTTAAGTGCAATTTGAAAGGCCATCTCCTCCTCACTTTGTCTCTTCTCTGTAGTCTCCCTGATATTTTCTTCTTTTTTTCGTTCAGGATTTCCCAAACAGACTTGTCCATTCTCATTTTCATCCTGAAGTTCCTGCTCTTGTTTCTCCTCCTTCACCTGCTTTGCTGGCTGTTGCTCAACATTTAGTTTAATTTCTTTGCTAGCTTCACATTCTTCAATACTGACATTTGTATCTTTAGAAATAACTTCTATTACAGAGTCTGGGCCTTTAAGACTGAGGCGTCTTATTCGAGACACAGAGTCCAGCTCCTTAAAACGTGCCCTTCTTTCTGTGCTCGACAGAGCCAGAAGTGTACCATACGAACTGTTCAGCTTATCTTGGATGGATTCGATGACTTTGCTTGCTCCACTTTTCCCTTTCTTATCCCCGTGCGATGCACTGACTGCTGGCTTTTCCTCAGCGGTCACAGGCAGAGGTGGGATTTCAGGATTTTCTGTTCCTGCCCGAATCTCTATGCCCTGATGATCTCTATGTTCGCTGTTGTGCTTCTCTTTATCATCTTTGTGTTCTTTTTGATCGTCACCTGACCCTGTCACCTTGACCTGAACAGTAGTTGGAGCTTTGATTAACAAGAGCTCCTCTTTGACTTCCTCACACTCCTTCGCATTCTTTGTTTCTTCATTTGGACTTGGCCGTTTCTCTCTAGGACTGGTGTCTAAATCAACCTGGTTATCGTCAATATGTTTGTCCCCCACACCTAAAGCCCCAACAGGAACAGAAATACCCAAGATCCGTGCCGCCCTCTCCTCTATAGACTCATTTTCAGGGATGCCTTCTGCACATTTGATCTCATACAGCTTGCTTAGGTCCTCCACAGGTAACGTTTTGGCTTTCTCCTGAATCAGTAAGCTCTCTAAATGCTTATCTGTTATAGTTGAGTCATTCTTATAGGTGAGGGGTTCAGGGAGGGCATATTTTTTGTCAACCTCATTCTCAAAGGCAAAAGAAACTTCTTTTGTCTTCCTTTGTGGGAGACTTTCTGTCAGAAGTGGTTGGCAACTTTCATTCCCAGACCTAGAGATGCTTCCATTGAGACAAACTACTTTCTTGTCTGAAGTAGCTGTTTTCTCACTGTTTAACCAATCCCTAGGCTTTTCATTTGAGGTGAAATCCAAACTACAACTGGTTTTAACAAGTCCTGACCTGGTGTCCAAGGAGATTGACATTGATGGAGTTGGGGCCTCATGATCAAGTGGAAATGGGGCTGAACGTGAGCGCTGCATTGGCCGACTAGGGCTTTCTGTGTAGACGGTTAGCCCCACGTTCCTCAGAAGGGATTCTTGAGGAACTGGGATGTCTTGCCGACAATGCTGATTCAATTCATTGTTTGAGGAAACAGGAGAGAGGAGAGAATCCTCTCTGGGTTCTTGGATGACCAATGTGGAAAGCTTATTTGTTGGGTATATGTGGTTTGCTTGTGCCCTGGAGAAAGCATTATTCGTGTCCATGGATTCAAGATCAGCAGTCGAGGCAAATGACTTTGATCTCTTTTTTATACTATTAGGCTTGTCTTTGTGCAGTGGAGGAAGACTGATTGCTTCCCGGCCTGGTTCTGGGCAAGTGAAATGGGCTTCTGACTTTAAACAAGCCAGCTTTTTATGAAACCCATCTAGATCTCCAGTAGTCAGACCAATGATTGGTCTCTTGCTGATTGTTTCTTCCATTTCTTTATTTATAGTCTCTAATTCACCAATGGCATCACAGGGTCGTCGGTTTACTGGCTTCAAGAGAAACTGACCAAATACCACATGCTCTGCGCTGTCTGGAGAACCGATCTTCTGAGGGGAGGATGGCTGCTGGTCTGACTGAACACTTGCTTTGGAAGGAGATGATGGTTGCTGCGGTGAGTCCTGTTGCGTTGGCATTTGTGCTGGGCTGAGACGGGAGAAGGCGCTGTTGCTGGACGGATTAAGGTGTTTTTGGCCTGCCATGGGATAGCCGTAGGAGGCGCTGCTGTCAGACCTGACATCAAGGTCAGTAGTTGCATTTGAGGCAGACAGAGCAGGCTCCTCTCCACATGGAGGGCTCTGAGGTTCTGGGCTTTTTACCACCGTCAAAGGTGAACCCGTCTGAGTTTCCTGATTACGGTACTGGTTTCCAGGCCAGGACCTAGCATAGCATAAATCTTCATTTGCTTGGAGTGCCCATGCATCGATGATCTCTTTTCTTAAAGGAGCTCTCTTGTAGTTCCTCATTGAGGATGTGTTGCTGGTGTGAAAATGAGAATAGCAGGATTTAATAGGCATTTCGTTCACAGACTTGCTGCGAATATTTAGACTCTCTTTGAGGCCTACAGCAAAAGTGTCGGTTTTGGTCATGGTTAAGTTTGGTATTGCCTCATTGTTGTTCTGATCAGCTACTAGGTCTTTGCTGATGTTGGTTGGTGTGTGAAGAGGAACAGATACCAGACAGAATATGGTCTCACTCACTCTTCTTTTTGTGTTCCTGTAGTTCTCTGGTCCTGAATCTGGGGCAATTTTTTTCACCTGTGTAATAGTTTCTGCAAAGATCTGGTCTGATCTAGATCCCTGGCGAGGGGAAGTTCTTGGCAATGGGACCTGGAAGGCTGACGAAGTGGATGGAGTTGGAAGTTGGTTTCTGAGATGTCTGTTGTTTAAGTTTTGGTCTGGTGCTGGGAAGTTATCAACAGTCTGTTTGTGCAAATCGCTTCGCCACCTCTTATTGTCATTGTCAAAGTCGCTAGGAGATATCTGGTTAGCTTCAGCTGCCGGTTTGGCAGTGATGAAAGGCCCCAGTGGCGGGGGCAAAAAGGCACTGTCATTGGTAGCAGACTCCGACACAGTGACACTGGGAAGCTCTTTACGAATGTGGCGGATCTTATCAGCATCTGTCAAGGAATTCCCACCCAGGGCTGAAGATATGTGACGAATACGGGGATCATCAAATGGAATATACTGAACACTTCCAGTTGAATGCTCTTGGTTGGAGTAGATGGGGCAAAGCTGCTTCTGGCTGGACAAGCTTCTCTCTCGTTGTGGATGAGGCCAAGAACTGGCTGGATGTCTGATAAACCAATGAGATCCATCTGGAGCCACGTGTATCTGCTGATACATGTTTCCTCTGTACCTTCAGGCAAAAACCACAAGGAGAGACATAAAACAATAATGACATGATACATTTACCAGTTATTTGAATGTGTAACAGCAAAAACGTACAGTTTAACTTCTTTGCATGGCTTTTTTTAGCAAATATTTCCAAAGCGCAAAAACAGAAAAAGTTTGTAATATTTACTATTGCCAACAATTTTGACATAAAATACATAGCAATAAAGGTTAAATAAAAACAATTAACTGTGTTAAAATTCAAAACCAAATGAGATTATTGAAAATAAATGTTTTTGAACTACTTCCATTAAAAAAAAAGTTATTTACCTGTAATCCACACCTATTTCTCCATATCCCCGGAGCCCCCCTCCCATTATTGGAACTCTTTTGTATGATGGAGGAGGAATATATCCTGGAGGGCCAGAATCCTGTGCAAAATAGTCCAAATGGGGGTCAGTCGGTCGTGACATGGGAATGGGGGTTCTGTCTCGGGCTTGGGGAATGACTGACTCTCTACCTGACAGCACCTCACAGCTTCCCCTGATCTGCTGGTGCATCTCATAGGATGGAGGTCTGGGGGGTCGGGTGAAGCGGGGTTTTGGTGTTATAGAGAGTTGGTTGGCACTAGCAGGCCTACCGTTCTCTGCCCAGCGTGGTGCTCTGTACAGTTGGTGGTGTGCAAATGGGTGCCCATTCACCCGCTTGTAGAGTTCTTGACCTGACGAAACCACGTCGATATATTGCAAGCTCTCGGGTTGGACCATCCTGGGTAGAGACTGGGATTTAACTTTGGTCCTGGGGTGGACTACCATGCCATCCGGTGTCCTGGCATGGAGCCGGTGCTGATCCTGTGCCCAACGCTCACCCTCACTCTGAGACAGCTGGCGGCCAAATATTACAGCTGGGTTCCACTCCTCCGTCCCCAGGCTATGGCACTTCCTTTCAGCTGCCATTCTCCACTGATGAAGAGCTGCCTCCCTCTCTCTAGAGCGGGCCTGAGCCTGGGCCTGGGCCTGGGCTTGAGCCTGGGCCTGGGCTTGAGCTGCCCAGCGCTGCCTTTCCTGAGCAAACCTCTGACGGTCCTCTGTGGAGAGCTCTTGACCTCTTGCTTTTTGACCTTCTGGCCGATTGCAATCTCCCTGGACCCCTCCATAGGACTCCGTTAAGTCAGCATAGTCCAGCAACACAGTGAAGTCCTGGCCTCTCCTCCTCCAGTAGGACACATCCTTGGACAATGCCTGAGGGGCTTTGCTGCCATCAGAAAACCTTTGAGGAAACAACATAACACAAGCGTGAAAATGCTTGCACTAGAATGCATGTCGGGCATCAGCCATTCTAAAATCCCTCATGGCTTCAGTTGCAGTTTTTCTCTGCCTTTTTTATCTTGCAAATAATGTATTTTTCATTTCTTAGGTAACTCCCTTTCCTTAACAGAACATTAGTTCATACCCTAGAATTTTTTGAGGTATAGAGTTAGAGGTATTAAAGTCCAGTGAAATTTGGTTGATTGTAAACCCTGGAAAAAGATGCACTTCTAAGAAAGAAACCAAGACAGAATAATGGAAAAGTGTCGAGAAAGTTAACAGATAAAGTATCCTTTAAGCCAGGCTTATGTTTAGGCTATTATAAAGTCCTTCATTTGGAGAACTGGGCTTGATATGACCCAGTAGATTACAAAAGAAATCCTCTTCCACTAGATGGAGACAGAAGACTACAAGAAGCAATTCAGTGTATTTTTAGTATCTATGGGGCAAAATGAATTCATTACACAATGACTGAATGTGGCTTTTGGTCCTGTGATTCTTTCCTTCCTAAACAGATTAAGGAATGTCAGTTTTGATCTTTCAAATATTGTATTCTTCAGTTAATCTGAGTAAAATAGCTGTGTTTCCGTCTACAGAGTTGATGTCTGAAGGCAGACCTGATGGAAAACAACGCGCTGCAGCGAGCCCCTACATGCAGAGTAATCATTTTATACTCTTTGCATAGAGACAGACTGACATGGTAAACAAGATGCAAGCACATGGGTACTCCATCCAGAGGCTCCGGCCACTGAGCATTTCCATCAATGATCATTACTGTGTTTGTTGGAAGAGGGTATAGGGTGCCTGGCCACAACATTCTGCTGAATCTAAAGGCATTTCATGTAAGATGAGTTACCATCATTAGTCTAATTAGGTCTAAGTAGTACTGTCTAGTGGGAATGCCAAGAAAAAGGTCTACGCCTTATCCAAATGAAGTCTGCCAGCCAATGAGTTTGGACAATAGGGGCAAACAACAGACTTAAATGGCTGAACATATGTCTGCACTATTCCTTACGGAACGATCACTTAGCAGACCAAAGACACGAAAATGCAGATTGCTCGTCCTGTCGAAGACAACTATAAGAACAACAAACAAACCCACACTCACTCACAGCCACGAGCATTGTCAAGGTGACTTGATTAACGCGAGATCCTATTTTGCTGGCGCAGGCAGCTCAGACACACCAAATAACACCATGCCAACTTACTGTTTAGGGAAACATTTGATATGCCTGCCTAATGGTGTAGACAAGGGAGCATCTGTATTGACTTTGTCTCAGTTACAGCACACTAACCCCCCACCCCCCACCCCCCCACCCCCACAGTGCAGCAAACAGGCAAACTAAACAGTCCAGATATGAGACAAATGCAGACAGCCTGAAAGCCATGCAGAGTTTTGTGGCAGAATCACACTTACCCAGGAGTGTTTCAATTGCATAACTCCAAACTGGACTAAAAATAGCCTTTTCCCTATATACATATTTAAATATTCCCTATATGGCTCCTACTTTATTGATGTGATATGCATTATGTAGGTAGATATAATGCTTTTGAAGCAGTCTGAGCTCGTTAGGATGGGTTTCAGGGATTTCCTGCCCAACGGGGGAAACTGTACGTGAGACAGGTTTTGTCCAAATCTGTATTGATTACAACTCTTGGATCCTATGTGGGAGATTAAAAAAAAAGCATATATTACTCTTCCTCCCTCTGCTTAAGACTGGGCTGAAAGGAGGAGGAACAGAGAATATATGAGACACAAGAGGGGAAGAAAAAAGATGCATAAGAAGCAAGGAAGAGAGAGTGAACAGCAGTGTGGCTCCAGTTGTGACATGATGCAAAGTCGGCCAAGCGGAGCAATTGGATGAATTATTTCATTCCAGGAAACATGGAGCAACAAGAAACCTGATGTTATCTGTCAGCGAAAGGCACACAAGCAGCACAGAGGATGCAGAGGGAGCTCATCAATTTAGGAGGGGGAATCCCGTTAACATCTTACCCACTGTCTAAGGTCAGGGACTCTCCTAAAGAGTGGCTGTCAGCGTGGCCCCGGCTCTCGCCCTCCTGTTTTGTCTGGCTCCTCTCCCTCGGTTCGTTGTTGTTGTTGTTGGGCGAACTCCCGCCATACGCTTGAGGCTGCCTTGTTCCACTGATGCTCCCAAAAGCCCCAGCGGGCCCTCGCTCATAGCCATTGGCTGTTCTGGGGCCGTGTCTGCTCTCCAGAGCTTCGTGGTGTTTGCTGTAGGACGGCGGGGAGGAAGGTGGAGGCTGGTGGGACGAGGACGTGGGGACTGGCGTTTGGGTGGAGGAAGCGCTGTTCTTGGGAAGCTTGTATCCATGAGAGATGAGGAGGTCCTCCACGCTGTACATGGTAGCATGTGTTTACGTCAGCGTGGGCTTCGTTTCCCCCCCCCCTCTGGCTTCTTTCATGAGAGTGAGAGGAAGGTCTTTTTCACTGGGTCTCTGCCAGGATCACCCGCACCGCTTTACAGCCACGGCCATCACTGGGAAGAAGGAGAAAGAGAGAGATGGGCAGCATAAGGAGGAGGGAAAAACATTATTTCAACCACCCCGCCCTCCCAGAAAAAAAAAAAAGAAATATCAATTTTCCATTCCACATGGACTTTGCTGGCAATAAATCAATCCTTGTTCCAGGATTTAGAGGGATTAAGAGAAAAACAAACAACCCACAACAGCATCATCCCTATTACTGATAAGTTTCTAACATTAAATGTCACTGTGGACTGTGGGCTGCCCTCTAACTTACTCCAAGTCACAGCAAGGAGTCATCTGCATGACTGCATTTTCTTCGCTCGGCTGATGGTTTAAGCTCTCACACAAATGAGCCAGATTTTCAAAGTAATCTGAAAAATGTCCCGCAAAATGACAAGCAGGGCTGCACAGTGGTGTAGTGGTTAATGCTCACAGTGAGAAGGCTCTGGTTCTAATCCTTGCTGGCATCGTGCATGTGAAAGCACTCCGGTTTCCTCCCACAGTCCAAAAACATGCTTCATAGGTTAATTGGTGACTCTTAATTGTCCCTAGGTAAGAAAGTGTGTGTGTGATGGTATGGGCCTGCAACAGACTAGCGACCTGTTCTGGGTGTACAGAAGCTGGGTTGGGTCCAGCAACCTAGTGACCCCATGAAGGGATCTTAAAATGGACGAAAAGATGGATGGAAATGACTAGTTGGATCATCAGAATGATAAATATGACAGAAACTGTGTAGGATATATGAAAAGAGGGGCTGCACGCTAGTGGGAGACCATCTAAACAGATGGACAGGCTCACTCCAGATCAAAAACCCACCCACAACCCAGAGGTGAATCTCTAAAGAACTTCTGTCGCTCTGCAGAAACTATGTCCTGGAAAACAACAAAGTTTTTTTTTTTGTTTTTGTCGATGGTCTGGCTTAAAAAAGGACAAACTGTTGTGGTGCAGAATTGAACTAAGGTTTCCCACTGTGCATCCTCTCAAGATGTAATTCTCCTGATGAAGTCGTGCTTGCTGCCCTGTCAACGGAAAAGAGGCTGCTGCAGTTCAGTCAGTCGGTAGCATCTACAGGAGCCGAGCGCCAACGATCTGACTGCGCTCTAAAGGAAACGCCATTCAACCAGACTCACTGCCAGAATCGAACGGATGCACTATAATTATTAAATGGCAGGACCAAATAGCTTGTTTTAACTTTGGAAAGCAGGCAGCCATATCAGTCTGGACTGAATATATTTTGATCAAACTGATTAGGGTTTGTTTTGCTTTGATAGCTGGACAGAGCAGAGGAAAAACAGTCCTTCTTCAGAGAGCAGCCTCAGTCCTTTCTTCTAGTACCTGGACCCCAGGACAGCCTGCTAGGTGATTAACAGGATCCAAGAGCGTGAAATGCTGCTCTCTTTGTGCGTCTGGCTCTCTAATACGATTATCTTTTTTTATTTAAAACCTTAAACCTGTTAGTTTTGGGGGATTGACTCTTGGTGCTTACCCAGTTAAGACTTTAGTGAAGTTTAACTCTTTCCATCTACGTTTTTTTCTGCAATTTCCACAACGAGAGGTTGGTTCTGACACTAGAACAAGCTTTTTGGAACCAAAGTAAAATGCAAAAGGAAGGGCTTTGCTTTGCTTGACCTGCTTCCAGCACACAGATAAGAACTCACTGACAGTGAACCCGTGAACTTCCATTTAACTTCTGCTCAGGCACAAGTTGGTGGTAACGTTTAATAAGTCACCTCATGCCGCAGATACGGTGCAAACGCCGGTGAGATGTGAACCTAAGAAACGGTGTTTGAGAAGTAAGAAAAACTTTTCCTGCCGAACTTTAAATTAAAAGTGGCCACCAGTTGTGCCTGCAGCCTCAAAGAGGCAAACAGCGAGATCAGAATCAGATTGGTATCAGGACCGTTTCCTTCCAGCAGATGAGGCCTTTCCCTCCAAACAGGCAAACTCAATTTAAGAAAGCCTTAGGTCCGTACTCCTTATCAAATCGTGTTTGCATATTAACCATATTAACCCGACACCCATATGCTACCCCAATCACGTTAAACCCTTAATCTGAGACTTTTACCCGCGGTGTCATTGCTAAATGAGGATTATCTCCATCATCACTAAAAGGTAAGGATTTCCTCCTGTAAAGTGAGTCAGCTTCTCTCCTCCTGCTCACCCTCATCCCACCCTTTCCTTCCCACGACCAGCTCTGCTTAAACGGTGTTAATGCGGTTACGCAATGGAATTACCCATTTTATGTCAAACAAAAACTGGGATTCTAGCGGCAGCCCGCAACAATGGCCGGCTTTCATCCCCCAAAACACAACAACATTGTGCTGCTCTACAATGCCTTCTTGTTTAAAAGAAAACTAAACATTGTGGCCACTTGTGAAAAAAAATGGGTGGATATGTTATATTTTCAATGAGATGCTGCACTCAAGAGCAAAAAAAAGCAAAAATATGGTTTACAGAAAAATATGAGCTGCTGCGTAAGCTAAAACAGCACGCGTTTGCTGTCGGAACAGCGCATGCACACTATTACCGTAATGCCCTCGCAGAATGATGTAAGACCAGCTCTTTTTAGGTCAAGCGAACTTGTCTCAAGGCCATGGTTTATTAAAACAGATAACAGCCTGGGCGTGTGGACGCAAGGGGAGTCCTGCGCCCTTGCTGGTGGCTACACCAGCGGCTTCCTGCGAGGCTATAACAGCTTGCAGGTTGACAGTTTGGTGTCAGCCCCTTATTCATGGCCCAGCTGAGATGAGGGCACGGTGAGGAGGCCGAAGTACAGGGCAGCGGCTTGAAAAAGACCCTGGGCAAGAAAAAGTTGGAGTTTGTTAATAAAGACTGCATAAAAGGTAGATAAAAAGGCCCAAAGGGTTAGAGGTTGACTGAATAATTAAAGCAGAAAGGTCTATGAAAAGCATAGGAGTGCATACAAAGAATCACAGATTTATGAAGTGCAATCAGATCTCTGTGTTTAGGAGCTCTAGAGTTCAAGTGAACTCCACCTTAGATAAACAAACATGGCCTGCAAAGGTCATAAATTACAGGCAACAAAATCTACAGCAGTATGAATTTAACTCTTTTACAATGGAGTCTTAGCTCCAGTGTTGACATTTTTTCGACTACATTCATGCTAGGTTTAAACCGGGCTCGGAAACACACATTTGTATCATTACTTCACATGTAAAGTCTATATAAATGCACGTATACTTGTGTTTTGGGCTTCAACATTTAAACTACGCAGGTTTTTAAGTCCGTATTTAGGCTCCGTGTTCAAAACGCATGTTGAAAGTTAATGCAGTTGAACTTTGACCAATCCAGGATTGGTAGTTGGTAGTGACGTATGCATGGCATCCCATTTAATGCACGGAAATGTCAATCGTTTGAACATTGATCATGGAGGAGAAATTAATAACTAAAGTTTGTGTATGGTTTGTGCATGGAATTATATGACATAGGAGTACTTCCTTTTCTGCTCATGATTTGAAAAAAAAAAACCCAATGACTTGTCATTTAACTCCCCTGACTACATCTGGAAAAAAACTCCAGTCAAAACATTTTTTTTATCCATCAAGAACTACAATTCCTAGAGCCCCACCCACCCTTTCACATTAAGTTTCATTGAAAAGTCCCACATGTGCTCTTTAAATACCACAGGAAGTGAAATCGGTAGTTTCCAGAGGTTTGGAGATATTCAAATGCAGAAATTTTCTCTGCAAAGAACAAATTTCTCTTGCCGATCGTAAGAAGGTTAAGTTGGAGCCCAAATGTGGCATCATATTGTCGCAAACCGTGATCCAGAAGTGGTCAACTCAAGTCAACCAGACATTTCTACTATTGCAGCTACCTAAAGGCTGATCACACCTGACACAAGTGATCAGTAGCAGGCAGGCTGATGTTATAAAAAATGAGCAAGACTATAGGCACCAGTAAGTCATGCACCACTGCAGGGCTTTGTTCAACCTGATTTAAGCTTTTCTTGGTGTTTTTCTACTGGATAATCCAGGTGGTCTCTCATTTGACTTCTATGCATTTTTACACTGTACTATTTATTTTATGGTAAACAGGAGGCCAAGAGGATGGGAATGTTTATGTTGTAAAAGTACAACTGAGAGCACACTAGATGAGCATAAGCATTTTATTAACTACAATCAGCTTCTTGCATGGACTAATGCCAACACAGAGCAACTTTAAAAAATAAAGCTGCGTTTGCAGTTCCTGCCAGGAATAAAAAGAGAGATGGCAGCAACAACAGAGATCACCTGCAGGGATAACATGCATCTCATAAAAAAACTGCAGTTTACAGAGCTGTAACCATGATTTCCTTTACTGGTCAACATGGAACCAATTTTCTGCCATTTAAACTCTTAGTTAATTGCTTTGATGTGCAATGGGTCAGAGAGGAAAATCCAATACTGATAACCTGAGAGGAGGCCAACTTCCACCTACCATGGTGGCAAACCTCCCTCGATAAATTCCCCCAGTTTAGCGATGGGACAAGGACAGCTGGCCGATTTACCGGCCGAGTTGAGCTGTCGTTGAAGCTTGACAAAACGATGCATCTAAACAGACTGAATGACTGCAAGGCTTCCAAATCTGATGGCTGCAAACAATGCAGGGTCCCTGTCCCCCAATACTCCATACGACTTTCGGTACTGAAACATGTTTTTTGTCAATTTGGTACAATATGTTATACAGTACACAACTTGACTTATCACTGGTCATTCCTCTTCTGATGGATACTGATCCAGATATGGTGTTTCCCAACCCAGGTCCTCGGGGAATACAGTCTTGCATGTTTTCCATGTTGCCCTGCTTCTGCACACCTGATTCAGCTCATCATCACGCTCTACAGAGCGCTGATGATGGCAGTTATCAAAGCCAGGTGTGTTTGAAGAGAGTAGGATTGAAAAAGAATGCAGGACAGTGTTCCCCGAGGACCAGGGTTGGGGGACACCAATCTAAGACTTGTGATTTTGTTGAATGTTCCCCCAGTCAGGTAGGAGTGTGGTCATCACAACTGCATAGCATGATATTGAGATCCATCTATGATACGCAATTGGTGTCATTTGTACATTGAGCTACGGTCTTTACATTGATTAGGTTTTGTTATATCTTTTGTTTGCATTCAACCGGTCTAATCAAACAGAAATTAGTCCATTCAGGCAAAACTACAAACTGGAAAGAACATTCTGTGATAAAACAGTAAGCCACTGTGGCCAATTAAGAAATTATAATCATAAATCTGATTAAGTGTACTCATATACAGTACAGACCAAAAGTTTAGACACACCTTCTCATTCAAAGAGTTTTCTTTATTCTCATGACTATGAAAATTGTAGATTCAAAAAAGCCAAGTACAGAAAAACAAGTGGCCACCATTACTTTAAGAAATGAAGGTCAGTCAGTCCGAAAAATTGGGAAAACTTTGAAAGTGTCCCTAAGTGCCGTCACAAAAACCATCAAGCGCTACAAAGAAACTGGCTCACATGCGGACCGCCCAAGGAAAAGAAGACCAAGAGTCACCTTTGCTGCGGAGGATAAATTCATCCGAGTCACCAGCCTCAGAAATGGCAGGTTAACAGCAGCTCAGATTAGAGACCAGGTCAATGGCACACAGAGATCTAGCAGCAGACATATCTCTACAACAACTGTTAAAAGGAGACTGTGTGAATCAGGTCTTCATGGTAGAATATCTGCTAGGAAACCACTGCTAAAGAAAGGCAACAAGCAGAAGTGACTTGTCTGGGCTAAAGAACACAAGGAATGGACATTAAACCGGTGAGATTTTGAGATTTTTGGTTTCAACCCTCATGTTTTTTTGCGACCCAGAAAAGGTGAACAGATGGACTCTACATGCCTGCTTCCCGACGTGAAGCATGGAGGAAGAGGTGTGATGGTGTGGGGGTGCTTTGCTGGTGACACTGCTGGGGATTTATTCAAAATTGAAGGCATACTGAACCAGCAGGGCTACAACAGCATCTTGCAGCAGCACGCTATTCCATCCAGTTTGCATTTAGTTGGACCATCATTTATTTTTCAACAGGACAATGACCCCAAACACACATCCAGGCTGTGTAAGGGCTATTTGACCAAGAAGGAGAGTGATGGGGTGCTGTGCCAGATGACATGGCCTCCACAGTCACTGGACCTGAACCCAATCGAGATGGTTTGAGATGAGCTGGACCGCAGAGTGAAGGCAAAAGGGCCAACAAGTGCTAAGCATCTCTGGGAACTCCTTCAAGACTGTTGGAAGACCATTTCAGGTGACTATCTCTTGTAGCTTATCAAGAGAATGCCAAGAGTGTGCAAAGCAGTTATCAAATCAAAAGGTGACTACTATGAAGAACCTACAATATGACATATTTTCAGTTGTTTCACACTTTTTTGTTATGCATATAATTCTGCATGTGTTATTTCACAGTTTTGATTCAGTGTGAATCTAAAATTTTCATAGTCATGAAAAATAAAGAAAACTCTTTGAATGAGGTGTGTCCAAACTTTTGGTCTGTACTGTATCTCTCATGGGAGAGTGTTAGAGTGTCCAACTTTGACACCAGCAGGTTTTCAATCAAAACTGTATTTCTGTTTTAGGAGTTCTATTAGCAGTCTTATAATGTTGTATTTGTCTAACCCAAAACACTTTAAGATGCTTATACCAAGGACTAGCTGGGATTGGTCAATGCAGGGATGTTGGGATGGCAGTGGTCCAGAAAACACATCTGCTTTTACTGCAAATAAACATATTTGAATGGTAAGAACATCTCCAAGTACACCACTGTTGAGCATACTAGCTGAAAACTCTAAAGAGTACAATGGTTGTTTTTTTTTCAAAACACTTTCTCTGAATATTGCACTTCCTGAACTTTCTATTCCTGGAAACTAGGAAAGAGCATAGCTCCAACCCTCCAAATTATGTGGGTAGAAGCCAATCAACATGGTTTGGACATCTGATAAGGCTGCCACCAAGGCGCCATCTTGGTGAGGCTTGAAATCATGTCCAATTGAAAGAAAGCCAATGGTAGACTCCAGGCGTAATGGAGAGATTATATCTATCATTTGACCTGAAAATACCTTGTGGAAGAGATGGAAGAAGTGATCAGCAAGAGGGAAATTTGGGCTCTCTTGTTTAGTTGCTGATCCGACAAACCAAACCCAGGACAAATAGAATGTATACAGTATGTCCATAGAAAGACAAACTACCTGTTTTGTGCTTTTTAAATTTCTAAGTATATTAAAAATAAACTACAAGGAGCTCTAATTTATTTCCACTATCTGTAGCTGTGTTAAAAGACTGCAGCTTCTTTGAAAAGCCAGAAAAACCTGGATTTAGTATGATCTAGCTTAAACAAAGGAACTCTCAAAAACACCAGAGCCTGGAAGACGATAAGCGCCCTCTTCCTAAAATAAGCCACAAGCGCCGCACCTCTAAAGTCCATTGTTTCCAGTCTCCTTGGGTTTGTAAGTGACCTAAGTGCGTACGCTCCTGTTAAGTCCCAGTGATGCATCTGTTGGAACTGTGCACGCACAGGGCTTTTCTAAGGGATGACAGGCCATCACAGTCAGCAAACAGCAACCGTCCGCAGATTGTTTGTCTATGTGACATCAGTGTATCCAGCTGAGGGACTGTCTCCCTTTTCCTGAGGAAATGCGTCACAGCGGAGATGGAGGAGAAGCAACGGTGTCACAAATGTTTCCAATTGGACTCTTTTCAGGCTGACCAGGGTGAGAAATGGCAGGCACACCTTTTGCTTGAGATCTAAACACTTGGATGGTGCTGGGGACATATTTCACCTTCGGTGATCCTCTCTCCCATTTCAATAAGGACAATAACTCAGCTACAAGAAGTGTGGCCATATTATCTGAGTTATGTTGGCTCCAGCTATCCATCAAAAAGAAAATCCAACTGACCTCAGCATACACTTTAGTTTAGGGCAATTACAACATGATCCCCCGAAGCAATGACAAATGCAACTTTTAATCTTGTAAACATCTTTTTTTTTAAGTTTTAAGAGTTCTACATAGCAGACAGCAGTTGTGTAACTTATACTGTCTGCTGAAGCTACAGAAGCCTCTGCAAAGCAACAGGAACATGAAGATTTGGAACTAGATTTAGGAAAAATGACTTTTTTCTGTTAATGTTGAAAATAAGATACATTTACAATAAGGAACCCCTTCTAAATGTGTAATCTGGATTGTTTCAGGCGTTTTTTGAGACTCACTAAAATGTCTGATGATGAAAATAGAAGATGTGTTTTGGGAAAATGTCATTATGATGAATAAATGTATATCCGTCCATTTTCTATACCTGCTTATTCCTATTTTGGGGTAAAAGTGTTGCTGCATGGTGGCGCAGTGATAAGCGCTCTTGCCTCACAGTAAGAAGGCCCCCAGTTCAAGTCAATGGGGGGCCTTTCTGTGTGGAGTTTGCATGTTCTCTCCAGGGTCTCTGGCTTCCTCCCACTGTCCCAAAAAATTGGCCGGGATTGACTCTGGCAGCTCAGTGACTCCGTAAGGGACAAAACAGAAGAGGATGAGTGTTGCTGGAGCCTATCTCAGCTACTGTCGGGGAAAAGTGGGGACAGTTCGCCAGTCCATCACAGGGCGAATTCAGAAATATGCCAAACGTAATATATATAGTAAATAAAGCCATTGACAATTGCTAAGAGTAACTAGAACATGATTACCCAAAAATGTGAGTATAATAGTATCTCCCGTTTCTAAAATCTAACATCTATGCATCAATTTTATTAACCTGCTTTGTCATGCTCAAGACCACTGGGTTGCAGAAACTTACTAAGCAACTATTGGGCAAACGTGGGGTAACCCTGGACGGTTTGCCAGACCACGGCAGGGCTATAACACCTGACAATGTTCAACATTTTGTGTGAATCTGTACATACATGCACAAATTAGATCCCTTTATACATGTTATGTAATCTATCCATTTTTTCAAACCTGATTAATCCCTTTGTGTTGCTGGAGCCTATCCCAGCTACTGATAGGCAGAGGTGTTGAACACCCTATATGCATTATTGATTTTACTGACGTATTACATGTTAATATAAAAAATTAGGATAAGTACTTTTCCACGTTGCAGATTGAAGTTTAAAAACCCTGTCTATAAACTCCAGCAGATGCTAACCCTTTGCCTCGTCCTTCCCTACAACTGTTTTAAACAACGGTCTAATAAGAATCACCTGAAGCCACGAGGTCTCCATATCACATCTAGTTTGTTCTGGTTAATCCTTACATATAGGATGGGAGAATAGTGTGACTATGTACAAAACACAAACCCCTTTTTTAGCATTGCAAATATGGTTGTACGTTTAACATTTTTCAGACTAATGTCAAAAATTCAGGCACATTTTGAAGAGTGGCATAAAGCTTCTGACTTTGCCAAAACTCAATTCCCTAACTTCCTGTTTGCAGCTAGTTAGGAAAACTGAAGTTCTTGGAGTCAGGTCAGTTCATTAAATAGCCTTGGGGAGGCCTTTACACAAGCAGATCAAGTCCAATTCTCCTCAATCTAAAAAAGCAACACTGCACAACAGAAGCCGATCTCTTTTGTTTTATTTTACCTCATTTTATTTATTATTTCCAATAAAAATTCAAACAGGGGTGAGTTTTTTTTAATACAACCAGCTGTGAATCCTTCCTCGTTTTTTTGAAAAGGTTGGAAATTTAAAGTCCCACTCCGATCCTCTTTTGATCGTAAAAGTGTTCACAGTGGTCTTTTAATTATAATTATGCTGTTTTTAGGCAATATAAAAAACCTGGGTTTTCTAGGACATAGTTTCTGCAGAGCAAGAATAATGGCGCTATCCAGTCATACAGTTTAGATCCAGATTCCACCTCAGACGAGGAAAAAAGAGACGTACATGGATCTATTTGTCTACAAATGGTTGCATCAGAGTAGAGAGGAGTGGGGAGCTTGTGGCCATCTGCAGCATCTGCATCACAGCTACAAGTTTTTTGCAACTGCGTTTTTTCAGTCTGCTCCTGATTTGTATCGATTGGAATAAAAAAAAAATCAGAAATGCAGTATTAATCTTAATTTTGTTTAAAGATTTTTTCCATCATGAGAGACAGAATATTTTAAAAACACAATTTTCCTCGGAGTGGGTCTTTAATAATATTGAACCAAGATTACAACCAATATAAACCAATGGGTCACTTGATCCCAATCTCTGTCACTCTTTGTACTCTAATCATAATTACTCAACTGTTCATGTTTAAGACAATCAAGAAACTCCTAATCATAAATTTGCTAATTAAAGCCTGAAGGGATGATCTCTGATTCCACATTAATGAGTTTCCTTTCTATCGACGTCACAGGAGCAGCACAATTAAAGATGAATCTTTAGCTTGTTTTGTCAGAAATATTGACACGTCGCCCCTTTCATCTGTGACTCTTGCCCAACCCAAGCTGTTCCCATTCCACTGCGAGACCTGCTCTGGCAAACGGGTTGCAAAAACATTCCCTGTGAATTGCTTCAATCCAAAAACTTATTAGAGTCAGGCTCCATAGCAGAGAAATCAAAGGCGGGGTGGGTTGGGAGGGAGGCTGTGGCAGTGAGGAAGAGATGTTTCATTCCACCATCTCCCAGCACATCAGAGTGTGCACAAAGGAGGTTTCTGGCTTTGATTTGTTCCAAACGATGAGGCCAAACGTTTGTCCTTCAGGTTTCATGCAGTGGTGAAGTTCTTCGCCCCCTCCCCCTCCTCCCAAAAAGAAATTAAAAGGACCTTGTGGTTCATAAATGCACAACCAGCAAGACACTGACGGCGTAATTATGTCAACAGGCTTATTTTTCCATTGTGTAACCAGACTTAGCTCGGTTCAGCTCCTACATCGCAGTTTGACGTCACTGCTTTTTCTTCATCTGAAAGCTTCCAACAGCGGTTTGGGGCGGAACAGTGATCATGTCACACGAGAGGACTCAAAAAAAAACAAAAACATAAAACACAGGTTCTGAAGCATGCTAATCTGCAACGCTACTCATTACTGTAGGCTTCACCTGCAGAGCACTGAGCCCAGCCCATGCTGCTTTGGAGCCTGCCAAACTGACTTCATGGTAATTAGTGTCTGTCAGGGTCTGGGGCGTGCTGGAGACGACAGTGGCATGGTTTATCAGCATGGAGCAGGGTGATCAAAGGACTCGCAGCTCTGGCTTTCTGCTAATCAGATGTGGACTCTGCATGTCTCCTGCTCAGCACTGTGGAAGAGAAAGTAGTAAACAATCCGGCAAAACATGTATTACCAGCAGATTTGAAGCCATTAAAATGGCTTTAAGGGATCAAGAGAGTAACGTGGGGGCGCGGTGGAGTCGGGTGAATGCAGGAACCGCTGTGCTCTTGGTGGCGTTGCCTTAGCTTGTCTGTTGAGCATCCAGAATTCAACAATAGCCACAAGATCCCCATTCAGTTTCACGCCGTGCCTCCAACTGTATCACTCAGCTGCCTTCACACAGATCTGGCTGGCTTTACCCTCCCACCTTCCCCCCGCCTGCGTCACCTCTGCTGTGACATCACCTAGGACCTAAGAGGGGATCCCTGTAGCCAGGCAGCATCACATGACTTTTCCAGGCTTCGGCTCCCCGCCGGCAGACAAACTCATCCTCCCTGACGTGCAGCTTGGCCTAGAAACGGCGCCTAAGATTGACAGAGAGAAAACAGAGCTGTCTGCAGCCGCAGATTCCTGATCTAATCGGTGCGCACGCGCTCCAAAGAAGGAGCTATCTGGCACACACTTGGAAGCCGAACCAGTGTAAGTCCTCTCCGAGCCGTGGAGAAGGGGGGCCCCCCGTCCAGTTTCGCTGACCAACCCATTCTTTTCACTGCTGGATGGAATTAATGAGCTGCTTCCTTCCCATTCCAGCGTACTCCACACCCTAACCTCCTTGGGGCATCAAGCCCGGCCTTGAGTTCTCACCCCATCCCAGTCTCTGGGATGTGTGAAACACTAGCCACACACCCCTAAGCTCACGCCTGAAAAGACCCAACCATTAATGCCACACTTATATTTCTATTTCACATACATCTCTCCGGTTGAGTCCAGCGATGGGGAAATATCTCTTTGCTGACATTTACTAACAGCTTTTGATGAAAGCTCACTGAGCTATGAAAGGTCTTTGGTGGGAAGGAGCAGACTCCTGGGAAGGGTTTCCATAAATACTCCGAAAAGCATCATATTTGTTAATCAAACCAAGGTTGACACATCCTTAGTTCTTTTTTTTTTTTTTAGGGGGGAAAAATAAAATAAAACTTCAACTGCCAGGTATGTAGAGGTCCCCTAGAGACAGCAGCAATTTACATGAAAGTAGCCCTAAAATAAAAACACAGCAAGCCCTCTGACATCACTTGGAGTGTGAGGGCATACCATCCGGCCTCGTGGAACAACACGCTCAAATGCACAAATCCTCTGGAATTGTCTGCAAAGTGACAGCCAGAGAAGGAGCCTGCAAGAGGACGCAGAAGGGAGGTCAAGCTGCAGCCACGATCACGCACACATGCATCCTCCAGGTGTGACAAAGTGACAACACGCACACATCAAAGCAGCCTAAACTTGGCACGCTGTTTGCCAGGCGCTATTTGCATATGGTGTTCCTCCGCAGCCAGCAGAACAGAGAGCTGGCACACAGTGGGGCCTGGGTGCTGTCATGATGTCGTTGTGGGATGATTGATGCTGTTGCGTGGAAAGGAAGGTGCACCGATGTGACGTGGAAATGGGGAATTTCCCTTCAACATCTGTCTGGTTGAGAATTTGGCCATGAGAAGAATATTAAAAAAAGAAAGAAAGAAAAGAAAAAACAACAACAATCGTCAGACCAGCAGAGGATGGATGAAGGTCCTGCGTGGAATTCTGACCGATCCCGGGTTTTAACTGGATTTCACGACAAATCAGCTGCCCCAGATCCCCCGCGCGCCGTGGTTCAAACAGTGGAGGGAGCAATGGAGCACAGCATCCCTATAAGTTACAGCTGATGCCAGTGTGAAACACAACACGGCGAATCCACGCTGCGCCCCCGCAGCCTTCCGTGTTTTTCTTTTCCAAACGTGCGCGCGCCGGCACAGACCAAGAAATCTGCGCGATTTGAGCGGAGTTTGGCCTCTGTTCGGCGGCGGAGCTAAGGCTAGCCAAGGCTAGCTCCATCAGCAGTCTGTAACCTTCAGCTGATCGGAGCGCATCCGCACACGCACGCACGCACGCAGACTGCGCAGGCAGGCAGACAGGCGCTCCCAGCCGCGCACGCTTCAAGTTACCAAATAACAACAGCGATACGGAGCGGATCCTCCTGCAGCTTCACCTCTTCCACCAACTGTCACCATGTGGGTTCTGGAGCTCCAGCCGTGACAGCTGGGTCGGATCGGCTTGGCTGCAAGTTGAGGGACCTCTGGAATTGTTGGAGGCGACTCTCTCCGCCACCGACCGTCTGGCTCGCCTCCGCGCGCGTCGTGGCACGAGGAGAAAATCCCCGAAAATGTTTTTTTTTTTTTTTAAATAATAATAATAAAAATGAAACGCGTCCCCGTCGACCTGGATACCAATTTACCTGCCAAATGCGCCGCTGCGTGCTCCCCCGCGCTCATCCCCGCCGCTGCTCTGGACGGACTGAGCTGGGATCTGCTGAGGGAACGGCCCCCCTTCCCCACAGCTGCGTGGAAACATCCCTCCTCTGGAACTGGGAGGCAGCTGGATTCCGCTCAGCAAGAAGGTCATTTTACTCTTAGAGCTTCTTTGACAAAGTCATCCGTGCTCCGACAGATTTACTTCATTTCATCTCGACTATTTATATTACATAATAAAAAAATAAAAAAATCAACACTTGAAAAGATGCTAACCAGTTTTATTTTAAGGCATTATTTGTGATATTTCTGCCCAGATCAAACAATTAGACTTCAATTTTGAGGATGTCTGAGGAGCAAAATAAAATAGTCCACATTATTTGATGTTAAAAAATAAATGCCTATCAATCTTCTTTATACATTTTAACTCCCCCACCATTATAGTACCACCACCATGTTTGACTTCATGGAGATCTAACAACGACAGTTCAATTTTAAGTGATCATTTCATTTATTTAGAAAGAAAATAAAACATTTCACATAATTTGATGTACGCCCAAAAAAAGTCTGACTCCATAATCGCCTTCATGAATTTAATTGTGCCCTTTTTTGGCAGAATTGTTTTATTTCATCAGTGTTTTCCATCATGAAGCTCAGGGATTCAACACTGATTTAGTTTCCGTTTAGAGGTTTACCAGCTGATTTGTTGATTGTTCTTCAGAACAAGTCATGACCTCACCATGGAGATTTTCCTTTCAAATGTTCCAGTAGAGCGCAGAATCAGTCCATAGACAATTTATCCAGATATTTTTGTCAAATGTAAGTTAATTCTATGTTATTGCTTAGCAGTGTCTTTCTTTTGGAACTGGATCAATTTTTGACCTAAACAGATTCGGCTAAGACCTGCAGTTCTTTACATACTGTAACATTATTGTTCTATTATAACCTCCTGGATAACTTGTGTTTTGTGGATCATTATGGACTGGACTGGTGATCCTTTTGGTCCAAGTTCTGTGTATCCGTGTATGACATGTTGCACTGTTCCTTGGAATCCTTTAGTCTTTGAGATCTTCGTTTTTTTACCAGATTGTCTAAAACTGTTTTCCATCTGTGTTTTTTTTTTTAAATTCCATTTCATTTTTAATATCAGAGTGTGAATTCCAAATTTACAGAGACACTGTAGTGAGCATTCAAAGGCAGCCAGAGGTTTTAGAAAATATGAAGGATCACATTGTGCCAGGTTCTTAACCCTTGTGCACTTAACCTATAGGCACTTTAACATTGGGAGTTGGGTCATCTAGACCCATTAGACAGTGCGCTGAACCTTTTTTCTTCAATGATTTGTGATCTTCACTGGTGTCCATTGATTACATGAAATCTTTCCACCTTTATCCACCTTTGTCATGGTAGGAATAACACGTCAATGTAAGGGTGGGGTCATCTAAGATAGCACAAGGGTTAATGCCACACTGAAAACGAGGCCCGAGCGACAGACGACCCAAGCTCCAATGTCCACATGAAGCCAGAGGACCATGCAGTGAAGCTGGAGATGATGGATGTAGAGCCATTATAGCTGAGTGTTTCAAAGCTTAAAGTTGGAATGGATCAATCCTGTGGCTGAAGAGGGACTGGGAGGTTTTATCTTCATGAAGTAGACACTGCCTTCTCCTGTTCAATGGTTTCTTTGGAGGGCAGTGTGTTTATCTCTTGCGTCTCAGTTTTCTTCAGCTTGGTTTTGTCAAACCGGCTCACCTCAGTGATGTCAGGTTTGTCATCCATGTTTCCGGAGAATCAGGTGTTTGCTCAGAGAGACGACGAGACCACACAATCATTTCCTACAAGAGCAGAGATAGCAGCAAAACTGTTTTCCATCTGAACTTGGGCTTCTTCAGATGGCATTTTAATGTTGATCTACATTTTTATGAGATCCTTTGGCATATTTCACTTCATGCTTCTAATAAAAAATCATTTTTTGGATGAAGAGATCTGGGAGTAATCAGGCCTGGGTGTGGCAAATGAAACTAAACTATCGATTTTCCAAAGAAGTGTCAGCAACCACAGTGAAATCATGATTTAGAATGGGGAGTTATCTTTTTGATATGTAGGTTTGGACTTTTTTTGCCCCAAATTAATAAGATAATTTTTTTTCTCTGGAGTCACAAAGGTCCTCTTGTTTGATAATCTAAAATATTATAAATCATGAACATGTTAGGAATTAGAAGGAGGCAGCCAGTTTTCTGCAGCACTGTACATGGACTCCAACACTTGATAAGATTATGTATGGTAATCCTCTCATGCTAATAAGATAAGTAGAGCTTTATTAAAAATTAAAAACTCGCATTAAACAGAAACCACTCACATAATTTCTGGCTTTAGTTTGCTCCCATCATGCCTCTCCAGGTATGCCATCCTACTTTAATGATCAATTAATTCTGATTGGATAACATCTCAGGGTTCTTTGTATCCATTCTATAATACTGGAATTATTTTTCTATTAAGGTTTGAACCTTGAGTGTTTAAATAAAGAGAAAAAATGGAAATGGTCATGTCTGTTGGAGAAACGTGTGTAGTGAGGGATTTTACAGACTTAAAACATCTGTAATTATTATAAGACATATAAAAAGTAAAGATGGTCACTTTAAAATGTAACTTCCTTGATAAACAAGGGGAACACTTTTGCACTATTGTGGCTCCGTTGACTTATTACAGCCAGAGAATTAAACATCCTTGGAGAAGAAATAATCTAAATCTAAAAAAAAATCTTTTAATGTCATAGTAATTCAGAAATCAGTACCGGTAATTTTAGTGCAGCAAATTTAACCAATAGTCTAAAAATCTTTAAAAAACAAAACACTTTCATTTGGGTTGAATTGGCCTTTATACCTAACAAACATTTTAGACCAAAAGGTCGTTTTTAGGCTGCAGTTCAAATACTGATATTAGAAAAAAAATATTTACAACAGTTATTTATTTTTATTTCTACTGTAATATTTCCCAAACCCTTCTTCACGCCCATCTGTCTCCATCCTCTGTGGGCTGGAAGTCTTTTTTGAACTTAAAAGCAACAGAGGACCCTGAAGCCTCCAAAATATTTACACAGGTGCTGCCTATAACTGAATCCCCCTGAAAATAAGGGAGGCTGGTGGGCCCCCACTGGCTGACCACTGAAATACATTCTGTCATTTATCTGTAATGACCGCCTTGGCTGTCCAGTTTAACGGATCGCAGCTGCTAACAGCTGTGCTCTTCACAAAAATTGTCATGTTTGCATAAACTTTGCTTCACTTTGAATCACCTACTTGACGATTATATTGTTTCCTGTGAAGCCAGACGGTGTTCCAGTTGTTGACTTTACATGCCCTCTAGCCCGCGGTGTACGAAAAAAAAACAGCCCAATGACTCAGTAGACTCAAAACGTTAATCTGAGCTCCAGCTCGCCCTTAAAGGATGCATCCTTAAAAATAAAAAAGTTGGAACAACATGAAATGTCAAAAGATAAAAAAAAAATGTCCGGAACGAGAGTGGGGCCTGACAAGAACAACAGAAGAAGACGTGACGGCTGTGTTGTTACAGTAGTTTGGAAAGGGCATATCACTTGGGTATATCAGCTTGTCCTGTGACTCACTGGAATCTGCTCAGTCTCACTGGAGATCAGCACGTGTCCTGCTCACTGTGCCGAAATGTTCAGTGCGCTCCTCACGTAGCACTTACTTCCAACGGCCCAGCGCCGCAGCCACGTCTGTTTTCCATTGTGCCGTCCACATGCAGCTCATATGTAGAGCAGTTAAACGTGGTTCAGAGACGCTGATGTCATGGCTCCTTCTGCCAGCTGTGGTTTTGAGGTTGAGCGTTTCAGAGCTCGCGGAGCAGCGTTGCCCGCTGTGGGCTGTTGCATTTGAGGCTCCCGAATTCCCTAAAACCCTGGACCAACACCATGCCTCTGGAGGCGTGTGCATGTTGGTATCTGCAAAAAACATGTTGTTTTGGTTCTAAAAACATGCTGAAATATGGAGGAAAACAAAATTAGTAAAGAAGAAATGCCTTCCTTGAGACTTCCAACAATTCAGGAGAATTAGAAAATGACGACATATGAAAAAGAAAAAAATTACAGAAGAGGAAAAAAATATTTTAAATAGGGTAAAAGATTGGTCCAAGTAAGCATTGCTATACATCTATTTGCCCATCAATTCTCTCAGGTCAGCTGAAGTGAGTCTACATTCACAGCGTGCATGTGGCGTGTGTTCTTTAACATGCATTTAGCCCATGGTGTTCACACTGGACCGCCACTATCTGATACTAGCGCATGCCCACCACCTGCAGTTGGAAAAGGCTTGGTGCTAAATATTGAACCTGTGCAAACTTCGTAAATCTCACCCTAGCCTTTTGCTTTTGCTTTCACAGCTATTCTGATGCGTGAAAGACTTGCTGTCATATAATTCTAGCCGAGCACCAACCACTTTCATTAATTTCTCTTTCTTGATCAACTTTTAAATAGTTGACTGTTCCATGAATTAAAAGGGATGCCATCCCAAATCCACTACCAAATCCAAGTCCCTGATTGGTCAAAGTTCAACCTGGTTTAGCTTTCAGAGGGCGTTCAATGGTACAAGAGTTTTGTACCCTGGAGCCCAAGACGCGTGTTTACATAGACTTTTCATTGAAAGTGGTCACTTGAATGTTGGCGATATGAATTTAACATAAAGGTACACATCACAACTGCCACTCTGTTCAAAATGGTGTACTCAATAAAGTTTTGTAAAAATCTAAAACGTCTTTTGAATTATTGATTTTTTCATTGGAATCAGAATTTTTTCTAAATGTTTACAATATCCACCAAACTGCTCTGATAGTTAGTATAAGTTTCTTTCTGTGCAAGAGCAGGAATGTCTTCCAGTATAAGGAAGAATAATTTAGCGGTGCATTTTCTAATATTTTCAACATTCAACTCAGATAAAAATATATATAATAACTTAAGCAGAGAAATGCAAAAAATTATAATAAAAAAAGCCTTAATTTTGGAAACTGAGCCACCGTTCAATTCTCGTTGTCCTTAAGAGCCAAAGAAATTCAATTGTAGGAGCCCATGTTCTGAGTGTGTCTTTAAGCACCAGGTTTCTTGGATACAGCACTCTGTGAACAGCCAGCTTCATCAGCCAAACCCTTTGTGTCTAACCCTTTCTGTGCATGGTGTAAGTGACCCTTTACAGGACCATTGTCAGGTCAGGGGTCTTCCCCCCTACTTGATCCAGACTCTAAGACCATTTAAGTCCCACAAAACCATACATCCATCTTCTGAGTCCACTGCATTCCCGGTTGGGGTTGATGGAGCCTATCCCAGCCACAGAAGATAGTACATCCTGGATAGTTCAATAGTCCATCACAGGGTAGGGAATCCTTTAAAGAGTTTCAAATTATATAACTAATTGAACTTCTGTAGTATTCTAAGTAACTGAAAAACGTATTTTTGTCAAGCTTTAGTTAAAGTGACAGTTAAAGGCAATGTACATCTAAAATTTATTAACCTGTGTGCAAGGAACTTATAAACAGTGGTTTATTGCCGGTCACCTATCATGGTCATGCTGTTTGAAAGAATTATTGGAGCAATTTTATGTGTTCTGTGTTCTGATTGGCTGTAGACATTGTCAATCTCTCCAGTGCCGTGTCTCTTGGACAGGCTGCTATCAAGTTGCCACATTTACATAAATCTTCATCGCGATCAGATCTTTGGTTTGATTCTATACTCCTCAACGGATTTTTCTATGAAGGATTAAACTTTGCTTTTTTAAACAAGAGAGAAATGTGTAAAAATGTTAATGTCTGAAAAAAGTGTACAACGTGTGTATTGAGGAGTTTTACAGCCTTAAAACATCTGTAATCCCACTTCACAAAGATCACCTATCGCAGGTTGTTTTATAAATGTACCTCCTCCAATAAATGAATGTAATACATAATAAGCTTGAATTCTTTAACTAATTTTTGGCACAAAATCAACTTTTTAAAGCCTTTCTTTATTTATGAAGATGCACTCCAATCAATGTTTTCATACTTCAAGCAAAAGTGGCTGTGTAAACCTTTGAAAACTCCCAAAAAGGCACAAAGACTTTATCCATTTCCTAAAAGAAAAAAGACAGATGAACTGCTTAGAATGGAACTCAGTGTCCATGACTGTGCTAATGCCTCTGGCTGCAAAGTCTAAATATTCCTGTCATTATGTCCACTCAGCGTGCGGCAGTGTGAGTTACTTCTGGCGCTCATATCAAAGGCAGCTGTGGAACAAGGCTTGTTACAGTGGCTTTAAATAGATCAGCAGGTAATGGGCTTTGGAGAGCTGTAATTGCAGCCATCCCAATATCAGTGGCGCAGTGACATTTTAAAGCCTGGCTTGGCCCTGACAGATTACCATCAGGGGGCTACGGTGCCACCTGGCAAACACCATGCTCTCTGTGATGTGTAATTTACAGCCACTGTCATCAAGAAGCTGGCTCCCGTCCCCCCATTTGTTCTGAAATCCCATCGACAAATAACTAATACTCTGTCAGACTTGCATCCTGACGAGAAATAACTTTTCCGTGCGGCTGATGGCTACAGGGGGCGACGACCCCCCCCCCCCCCCCCTTTATTCCACTTCAGCCTTCAAGTTGAGGCCCAGAAAAAAATGGCTTCCCGCTGGTATAAGGGTATCTGGATTTTAATAGCTGGACATCTTTTTTCATGCAGGAAAAATGTGCTAAACTTGGCTGAGCTGTAATAACTGCAAATTTGTGGCTCCCTTTGGACCAAAATTGTCCATTACCCATCCGAATCCGACTGTAGACCTATAATTAGAAGTATTTTAAGAACACTGGAGTATCCAGTGGTCACTGCATCCTTCGAATGGATGTGGCAGAGATGCAGGACTTGACCTGAACCCAAACAATTGCACCACAGTGCAGCACAAACCTAATTCGGCTACATTCTTCAGTCAGTGCTTGCAGTGAGTGGATGGCAGGAAAACAATGCAAATGTTTGGAGGATTGTTGGGCAGGGATCCACATTTTACCGTGGATGTTGTCTTTTGTCTGTGAGCAGTGTCTAAAACTGAATGTGCGGGGTCACCCATCACATGCTGAGATGTGATTATGTTTAGAGTCGACTAACAACAAGTGAGCTCACTACATCATAACCCAAAGCCGGATATCCAATCTGCTCAGTCTCTTCCTACGGAGAGCTTTTGTTTTCCTGGGATGACAGCCCACTGCAACTGATCAGTAAAAAAGACCAGAAACTAGTTTGTAGGGGAAATGGTCAAATATCAGAAAGAACAATCATTTACACACAGCAGCACATTATACAAATAAGATGTGAAGGCCTCCTCCTCCCGCCGCGTACAGCTGGGATCTAAACGCCTCTATAGAAACAAAACAATTCCCACAACAGCTGGGCTTTGACGGGATGAAGTGCCTGCAGTAACTCGGGCCAGATGTGAAGAGGAGCTCGCCATATGAAGCCGGAACTCTTTCAGGGGGGTAACCACCACCCAGAAGCTCCTGCTCTGGAGATCTGAGGGGCAGGGCGGGGATTTTTGTGCTTTCGTGTGTTTTGGCTGGCCACGGATTTTTGGTTATTGTTGTAAGATAGGCGATCTGCAGCGGAGTGGGCAGGCTGGCCACTCTCAGCACATCAGGATCATGTAAAGCCCCCCTCACCTCTGAACCAGCAGTGTGAACAGCTGCCTTGAGTTAAAGCAGAGACTGGCTTTGATCCACCTTAAGCTGAAATCATGCAGACAAAAGTGCTCATATTTTGTGAAAAACAGTGTTCATCTACCTGTTTTTATTACCTTCCTGGATAAATCCCTGTTTTCCCTGCTGTTCTGCCGACAGGCCGGGAGCAAAACTTTAGTAGTAGCTGCTTGTCAGATTACTGGTTCTAACTAAAGCTGTGGGGTTTTAAAAAGTGAGGTCCACCTCATGTGCAATACATTTTTTGCTTATGTTACAATCCAGAATAGCACAGCTTCAAGAATTACACTTAAGGGCATAATTTAGTTCAATGTATGACCTCTGTTTAACGTGTAGTTTTAAGGATCCTGCAGGAAAACAACACAACCAAACTTAATTCATGAGTCTTGTCGACTTGATATGAAATGATACTTTTTCCCGTTTGGCCTGAATTTTAATCAAATATATAAAATGTTTCTCTTTGGTATTACTAATAATAAATGAAAAGAAACACTATTTCAATTAGTTTGATATTTTATTACCCCCCCAAATTAAGATAGTAATAAAGGTAACCCCAAGTAACATAATCGGCCATGTCAATGGCGGGTATTTCCACCATTTCCCCCAATTACAGCTTGACAGTGACATCTCATCCTCCTCACTAGCCCCATGATGTTCTGAGCCAATGAGTTCCACTCTTCCACAAGTGCTACATGGAATTCTACCAGGTCACTTGGGGGTGACGTCCGATCATCCAGTCTCTGCTGTAGCTGGCCTCAGATGTGGTCTATGGAGTTCAGATCAGGGATCATTGCTGACCAAACCATATGAAATACTCCACTTCCTGAAGTCCAGCTGTGACAGTTCTGTCATCATGTGGTGGAGCATTGTCATCCATGAACAGAAACTTGTGGAATTCTTCTGACTGGTGATGCCTGTCCAGACTGTTCCACCTCCTCCACCAAAGTGAACCCGGGGTACCACGTTGACCTCGGTGTGTCGCTCAATCCACCTTCTCCAGCGACGCTGACGACCATCATTTCTGTGCAATGTGACCCGACCACATTGAAATGCTTTTTTCCTTTCTCTTTTTGTTTTGGGCCCAATAAGTAAATAACACTATACACATTAGGGTCGTTATGTGTAAAAAACACAAATTGAAGTGCGTCTATCACCCCAACACAATTATCTCTTTATCCCAAAAATCTGTGAAGTCAAACAAACACTATGTTTACGACATCCATTGCTTATTGGGAGTACTGTATTCAGTCAAAGGTGTATGTAAAGCATTAGTGGGAAAATAGTGAGAATAGACTTATATGATATCAAACAAAAGTAAAAACCGATGACAAAAAACAGGTAGCAAAGTTATTCCCAGGTATGAACACAGATATGTGATGTCTAATGAACCCTATGACCAATGTCTCTTCTGTTGCCTTTGTGGATTCTCAGCAAAATATAGTATAAAAAAAGGATTGTCTGCATCATAATATGACTTTGGTTCAATTTATTTGTAATCTTGCTCTTGGAACAATTTAGTTGAAGACCATAACAATATATTTTTATTAGTCTCACAAGACATGGAGGAAATAAAAAAAGCAAGTTGAAGGATAAAGTAAAAGACTCTGTTATTGTGGTCAGTTCAAAATGGTCCTGACACAAAATGGACTTCCACACACTGCTGAATAGGCAGAAATGAAGCTTTTAGCTGTTGCCAGTCTTGTGGTTGAGCATTTAGTGTCTTATAGCTGGTCTTCTCTATTTAGCATGTTGTAATTTAAATTTTGTTCATCTTGTCAAAATTATCTTTGCAAGAATAAGGCTACATTTTTCTGTTACTCTGGTGTCCCAACTTGTCTTTTTTTCCCCAACCAGGAGTCTTCTAAAGCCTGAGAGACACTTTATAGCACTTGTTAGTCTCATCCGTCAACCATCATCTTCTGCTTAAGTCTGGGTTTGGGTTGCCGTGGCAACAGTTCAGAAAGGATGCTTAGAACTGGATGTCCCAATTCAGCTCCTTTGGGAGGCCACAAAGGCGTTTCCTGGCCAGGCTGGAGATACAATCTTTCCTGCGTGTCCTGTATCTGCTGTGGGAAACTCCTCTCTGTTTTCTCCGTCTCATAATCAAACCCTTCTACCATGTGGCGGCAACAGGAATTTTTGTTTGGAAATGTCATGAACAGAATCGGTGACAAAGGACAAGCCTGGAAGAATCCAACTCTCAAAGGTGTCTCACCTCACGGAAAGCGAAGAGGATTTAATTTGGAATTTGATTTTTAAATGGAAAAATCAACTTTTTGAGCTTTTAAGTGTATTACAATGTTAATTTCTCATGAAAAATCATCCCCAAAGATGTATTTTGATCTATTCATGCCTCTTTGAGCAACCCCCCCACCCACACCTGAGAAACACACACACTATCACCACGGAGCCAGCGGTGATCAGCTAAACACTTTCATTTTCTATGCACAGTATGCACATCCATCTATGTAAAAGTTTGGATGTTGTTTGTTTTTTGTGGGCGAAATACAAACACGCTGCCGAGGCAGTATAAAGTTAATTCAGTCTCAACATTCAGAAATGCACACAACCTGTTTCACAAATACAAACGCTCTGATTCACAGCTGTAACACAATTTTTAGGTACACTTGTAATATGAACTCACAGATTACAGAATGTGCATTTACAAACCCCCTCTCTTTTGTGAATCTCCCTACATTTGTGAGAGAAATCCCTGCGGTGAAATATGAGACTCTCCTGATGCAGCAACTAAAGTAGTCATTGGCCAATGAATCTGTCAATCAAACTCTTCTGCAAAGCAGGCGTGTTCGATTTTAGGCAATCGAATCTACTCCTTTAGTCCTCACCAGAGTACAGGTGAGTTTTCCCACCTAACAAATCAAACTGGAAACAAAGCATCTACGCGAACCAACCTGTTTGTACTAACAGTTCCCAGCAGCAGGCCATGAACTGCAACTCCCAGAACATTTCTGTCATTATAGTGCTCAGCAACACAACTTCCAACAAAACATTAAAAGGAGGACACCAAAGAAATCTCCTTCATCCTGTTACAAACAAACAAACATGAAATCCCTTTCAGTGATGATGAAGATTGGGATGCAGGTCGCTGCTCAGAGTGCAGCTGCTCCAGAGAGTCCCATGCTGTTGTTGACAGCAGCTATGCATCACTTCAGATATTACAGAGCCAAACAACCAACAGTTTCACAATGCAGTTTGCTGGAAATCAGCTTTGCAAACCTGAAAGAAATGAAGATGTTTTCTCTCGGTGTTTTTTCCAAGCTTGCTGTGATTCCTGTTATCAGATTTCGACGGTCATGAACCGCAGAACTGTTAGGTTTATTGAAACTCTGGCAGTCGGACTTTTCTCTCTGTCTGATAACCAAGTAAATCAATTCTCTACTGGGAAGATGAACAGAGTGTTTTCCATCTGTCAACTCCAGCTTATCCATGAGATTTTTTATAGTTAAAATAATAGCATCTGCTTCACGTTGGACAGTTCACAGCTCAACGTTGTCCATTAATTTGTCATAATGGACACCTCAAGAGGCATTTTCCCCTAACTTAAATAAGTCAAATTATTACAAGTTACATTTGCTGCAAAAATACTTGTAAGAATGCTAACAGCTGAAGAGTTCAAATGAGCCAAATTATGCAAGAAAATCTAGAAGGCTAGTGACCTTTGGAATTATTTGGTGTTACTTACGTTAAGCACAATGCTAAATGAAGCCAATAAAGCTAATAAACTGGATAAACTATTGAGTTTAAATGGTAATAGTTTGTTAGTCAAAGATGATCTTGATTTGTTTGATTGAAAAACATTAGGTAAATCTGAAAAGTGCAACAAATCCCACAAAAATTGCTGAAAAAACACCTAGATAAAGATAAATTGGCTTTGCATTTATTTAATTGACAAAATTCCTCTCAAAAATACAAATATTTAGCAAAATTAAGACAAACTTTTTTTTAACCCTTGTGCCATCTTAGATGACCCCACCCTTACATTGACATGTTCTCCCTACCATGACAAAGGTGCATAAAGGTGGAAAGATTTCATGTAATCCATGGACACCAGTTAAGATCACAAATCATTGAAGAAAAATGGTCCAGCGCACTGTCTAATGGGTCTAGATGACCCAACTGCTAACGTTAAAGTGCCTAGGACACTGACATAAATGATGGAGCTCACATGGTAAATACCTAATGTCTGATGAAATGTTATTTATTTAGTTATTCAATTTTTTCTGACTGAAAGTTTTAGATACAAGATTTGTAAACAGGAACACCATTTGACTTCATGAAGAACAAATTATTTTGACTAACCAATGACAAAAAAAAAACATTTTTTAGGCTTGAATTACAGCCATCTTAATGTCAGAACTATGTATTCATTCACCATAAACCTGTTAAATCTGATTTTGTTGAAGCAATACCAATAAGCACAGACCTAATAATATCTAAAAAAAATATTTACTCCCAACAAATTCCTCTGTACATTCTTTTCAGTCTTTTTTTATTTTGTCACAATTCTTTCTGGTTTTATAACAATTAGAGTACAATTGTATTTGCTGAAGTCCCTCATGGTCCCATTTGATTTGGCAGACTTATTGCTTGTGAGCTGACTGGGTAAACTCTGCCACTTCCAGGGCCCCTGACAGTTGTGTTTTCACATGAAAGGCCTGCAGAACATGTGTTGAATATTTGAGGGCTGCAGTGCATGTGTGAAAACAGCCCTCCACAGTCGACGCTGCTTGGTCCTCTTTGGTCTTCAAGTAGCTCTCGCTGAGCTTTGAGGTGTGTTTTGGCTCCATATCCTGCTGCAGTTTCAGTTCCTTTTCCATCAAGATGCAAGCAGAAGGATGTTTTTTTTTCTCTGGAGTCAGTTTGCTGCAGATGCCAAGCTCCAGATTATTTTAAAAAAAAAAAGAAGAAAGTGGTAAAACAATGCATGAAACAGAATTTATTCTCAAACCCTTGCTCATGAAAAGTCTTATGAAACATGCTGCAAATGGTTACAAATTGATGTGATCTGCTTTAGTCCTTGAAGTTTTCAAAAGTATTTCTATCACTGCAACATGAACCCTTTGAATGATGAAATGCTAATGAACCTCGAACCTTTTCAATGACAAATCAGACTTTTTATTATCCGCTCAGACTTCCTTTTTCTTCTGCATTTGTGGCCACAAAAACCCACATGCTGATGCAGCATTTCAAATGCCTGCTTTGCCGCAAAACATGGATAAGAAAAGATCAGTAAAGCGACAGATCTGACCGGGGACGGGATGTGCTGCTCATGATTCTTCATAATTAATCAGTCCGGGACATGAAGGATGAGACGTCAGCATAGCGAGTGTTTTCCAACCACGCCTTATAATTGCAACGAGCTTTGGTCTTGGTTTTGAAGATGAAAAATAAATGCTTGTTGGTTTAAAAAACAAAACGTCATGCAGTGAACTAATCTGCCAAAATGGGTTTACTGTATATTTATCAAATGTTTTACTCAGTCGGAGTACCTTTGAGAGTTATAAAAAAAAAAGACTATGAGGAGCTGATGAATCCTTGCAGCTAATTGCCTCTTTGGATCTTGGATATTTAGCCAAGGACTGAAAAACCGTGAGCCATTTGGCAGCAAACCCCATCAGCTTTTTTTCTTTGCTCTGCTAAGATTTCATTTAATCTGCTTTAAGCTGCTTGTTTAAAAGTGGTGTAATAATTGGTAGGACTGGAACCAATGAGGCAGTGATACACCCTTTCTCTTCTCTTAATAATTGGTAAATGAAAAAATCCTCCTCTCGTTGAGTTTTGAGCGGCATGGAACCCCCTGAAGACGGCTACAAGGACACAAGGCCTACTTTGGAAAAAGTTTTGTAATTAAATAAGTTTTATTTGTTTTAAACCTACAGAAACTGGTATCTGCAGTGGTAACAATGCGTCATTTAAAGCCTGCTACTCCGGTGCAGCTCAGAAATCTCCTTTGCTCTCTGACACCTTTGCGTATTTGATAAGCTATCAATGTTTTTTGAACGCAGTGGAGACGCGCCCACAGGCAGGGTTTTTGACCTCTCTTTGGTCATGAGTCATGCCTCCGAGTGCTTCCATGCAGACATTGTGGCTAATTTAATATCTCCACTTAAAAGCTCCTCGTGCCAAATGTGATAATGTGACATTTCACAAGAGCAGGCTCATACAGTTCAGCAGATAAAGTTGTCTGGGGAAAAAAGGAGGGAAATTAAAATGTGTGATGCATTCATGAGTACATCACAGACAGAAATGGAATAGTTAGTTTGACTCTTGTACCTCCTCATTTTTACTAGCTTTTATTAATTTTGGTACAAGTCTGTCTTGTAGAAAATCAAGGCTTATACTGTGCTGACATCACAGCACAGTAAAGCTGCATTCAAAACAAAACACGTTTCGCGCATCTGAGGCTTCTAGTTTCAATGTTAAGTCAATGTACAGATGTGATCTGAGGTCCTGCGGCGCATCGGTCTAGCAGCAGGTTTGCGACAGGATTTGGACGACATGTTCAAAGTTAAAAAGTCTCAACTTTTGCCAAGAACTGGCATCAGGCCAACCAATTAGGGCCTCAGAGACGTGTTCAATGACACGATCAGGGGGTGGAGTCCAAATCCAACATTGGGGCGAAGCTGATCAATCTACTCCCAAACTTGATTATTTGCATCAAGACAATAATCAAATAGTTGTTTTTCTTTTTTTTCCTCCTCGGACGAATGCGGGAGCAGGTCGTCAAAGTGGGTCACAGAGACAGAAGTAGCACTAATAGCGGCCATAATTTAGACACAGCTCCTGCAGTAGATGGTGAAGCTTACTGTACGGGGAGAATCTCTGAATGATCTCATGAACCCAGACATGGAGACATGGTTACATCATTGTTTGTAGAGCTCTTCAAAATAAATAAACCTGATCTCTCATCCGTTTCTTCCATGCATTGTAAATGATATAGATACAGATGTTGCGATCAGGCTAAAAACATTTGGCGGTAGCTCCTCCCACTTGCATCAGTTTTATGAACACATTTTTGGACAAGCGTTGAGCAGCGAATTCCCCAAGTATCAAGATAGCAACAGCCGACTCCAATTTGACGCGTGAAACACGTTTGGTGTAAATGCAGTATAACAAGATAGTAATTGTGTAGAAACAAGAGAGCATGAATTTGTTAATACTGGATGGTTATCAAAGTGTTACAATGATATGGTTTGGTAAAACATTGGTATTTCTCTGGTAACTTGTTAAGTATGATTACACAAAAGCAAAACATCCATTAAACACTACAGTATCACCAAATACTGAAGCGCTGTCAAAGTGAAATAAAACGTTAAAGCAAAAGTGTAAAAAAAAAAATCTAATAAGAATAAAGAATATACTGTTAAGTTTAGGATTTTAATGCAATGCTAATGGATAGATGGTGGTTAATATGGGGGTGGCTTTTTTGGCTAAATAATGACTTTACAGTTTTATACTAAATGACACATTTTTACAGTTTTAATCAACCATTCACTTGTAGCTATATGTTTAGAATACAACAAGAATCTACACAAAATAGATATTTTCTGATATTTTAATGCCTTATTGATATATAGTGTACTACAAATGATAGCAAGCGGATGTTAGTTGCTGTTAGCCGGTTAGTCCTCTAGCAGTTTATGTCTTTTTCTTGTTACTGCTGCATGGCTTCACTTATTCACAGCCTCCAGCACTTTTCTGTCCTTTTTACATCTTTAGGGTGATGGAAAGCTCTTTCTAAGGCAGCTGCTATATCATAATGCCTGCTGTTTATGTTAATTCAAAGTCATGAAGGACATGGCTACATTTTTCTGATGCCATGTTACAAAACCAAGATAGAAAGATGGACGGACGGACAGAGGGACGGACAGACAAGTAAATAGACAGATAAACGGATCAACAGACAGACTGACGGGAATCTCTATGCACCCTATTTATGGTTGAGACAAGCATGCTAAAGTGCTAATATTACAGAGGTTCCCATAACAATCATATTTCCCAGTTCTGTAACTGTTCATATTGCTGTAGAATCACTTTCACAAACAGCCTCGCAACGCTTTCAGACAGTAACTGACTGCATCAATTCAGTAAAAGGCTTTGTTTTGTTTCTAACAAAGGAGCAGTGCTGCCACGCAATGTGACGGTGCGGAAAACAATAGAGGCTCAACTGTTTCATACTGATACACTCTCCTTTATATAAATTTATTTATATATTTTTGCAGTCTCAGATTCTCATCCTGCGACGGCACTTTTGAGTGATTTTTACCTGAAAGGTAAGAACAACAAGGAGCAATCTTTCCCACCCCCTGACAGTTCCCCCCACTTTACGAACCACCATGGTGTCACAATAGAAGGATCTTGAACACTTCAGCTCAAACCTGCAATTTGAATTGATCTGCTATTATTTACCTCATCATTTTTATTCAGTTGGTTCAGACATTTGGTTAATAATTTTACATCTCAGACTTTTAAGTGTTTAATAAGAGAAAATAAGCATTTGGAATGAAGAATAATTTATTAAACTTACAAACAAAAGTATTGGTTAGAACTCAGGAATAATTGAACAGTTTGAACAAAACTCTGTATTACCTTTGTCTCAACTGCCCTTATAGATGAAGGTGAAAAATGGCCAAATCTACACAGGGGCCTGCAGGAAATATCAAAGTCAAAGGTCGCTCATGAACAAAACAGTTCAAGCACATGTTTTTTGGGCATGCTGGGGCGAAAAGGTCGCAGTGAACACCTTAGCAACACAAGGGTGAAGTAGGTGAGACTCAGTCACGTCATTTGGAATTTTTCCTTTTTTCTGCCTCTCTGAACCATGTGGACCGTGCAAAAAGCCCATTAGTCCTGTTTATGTGATAGGTGTGCAGTCCTCGCACATCCAAGGACATCATACGTGCAGTCAACCTTAAATACTTCACGATACACTTACCACACGCACAACAATCCTACGTTCTATTTTCATTACGAAGTGCCAGCATTAGCCTAAAAAATCTGTAAGACAGACTTGCACCCCTCTTAAGATGCCGCCCCTCCTGTCCACAACCCCACAGGCCTTGAAAACCCAAAAACCTGCAGCACCTGAACAGGTCAACCCCTGTATGGGTGCATGTGACATAGGCAAAAGGAGGAGATGAAGTCCAAGTAGGAAAACACAAATTTCAGCTGAACTGGCTGCAAACACATTGTAGAATCCGAAAGTGTCAGAAAATATGGACAGAAATATGAATAAAACTGCTAAGAAATAGCCTTTTTAAGACAAAAAAAAAACACCTAAAGTTAAAAGAATATTTTTGTAAAGGAAAATAATTAAATATTTCTTTAAATAACACATATTTTCACATTCCTCAGTTTTTAAAAAAACTAAACCAATAAAGTTTTTAACTCAACTTTTTTATAGCTGTTTCGAGACAGTAACAATAAATGAATGTTTTGAAAAGTAGACAGATTTTTCAAAATAATAACAAAGACTTGATTTTATGAGAAGAGAGTGGAGGCACTGAAGATCACATGTTGTATTTCATTCAAAGAATTCTGACTGCCAGGACATTGTTTGATGGAATGATAAAGAAAGGTAGATTAGGCCAAAATGCAGAAATGGATTTACTGTCAATTCATAAATGAAACTACGTTTTGTTGACTTGTGCCTTTTAATGCTTTGCATAACTAAATATAAACACTTGCATCCTATTATTGGAATTTTCCCATGTGTTTTATTCTTAAGCTTTATTAAAAGTACTCTGATTTAAAGGCTTATTGTCCTCCCTGGACCACTGATTCTCAGTCTCACAATTTCATGCTTCGTCTTCTGCTTCAACTTCCAGGCGCCGCTGTATTTCATACAGGAGTTGTGCCCTAGAAGGTTTATTTGAGTGACAGCTGCTGTCCTTTTGCAGACGGAAAGTTGGGAGAAAGTGTCAGAGACACGGTGATTCACTGACACGTTGAACCTCCCTGCAGAAAAGGAATCCTGATTCATTACAGCTGATTCGGCCCACCACAGGTATCGTTTGATTGATGGATCCTCTAGCCTGCATGTGCATCCGCGTGGATCGCCGTGGCCCACCAGATTCCATGGATATCTGAGTGAATCAGTCGGCGTATAGTCTGCACACTCTCTTGTTTGTGTCTCTGTTTTGCTCCGCCAAGTGTCACTGGGCTGTTAAATGGTCAAACCCACAAAGCTGGTAACAAACATGCACACACAAGTGTGGTCAGAGTCCAATTGTCAGACTGTTCCTGCTGCAGCAGATGCACAGACAATCCAAGACAGGCAGAACAGCAAGGAAGAAGAATGATGGAGAGCCAGAGGGAAAATACAGGCTCATCGTGCAGACATGCCAGTGTTTCCAATCTGCGTAAAGTTTTATAAGTTTGCAGTAATATATAATTACACTGCAGTTTGCCAAAGTACCAGTCTGACAATGCAGATGGAGTGCAATATTTCAGGGCTGAGTGGTCTCTCGAGTGTTGGGCTTCCTTAGTCTGATTACACAGTTTGGAATCTGATGCAGCTAACTCACATTCATTTAGTTTTAACTGATGCAATTTTACATTTTAGTCATTAAATCACAGGAAGCTGTTTATGAAATCCAATAAAAAATTTCAAAAATATAAAAGCCCTATAGTTAAGATCATATCAGTTTAACAACAGAAGACTGAAATGTTTTAATCATATGATTGCAGGTTCCGTTCCTGCTCTGCCCGCTCATGTGTCGAAGTGTCATTGGGCAAGACGTTGAACCCCGTGTTGCTCCTGGTGGTGAAAGGTTGGTGCTGGTGTTCAGTGTGTGAACGTGTGTGTGCAGGGGTAACTGTTTTGCGCTTTGAAGGTAGAAAGTGCTATATAGGAATACGTCATTTATCATTTACTGTAATGTTTACTATATTGCATCTCTAAGCAGAGGAAGTGTCATGGTGGTTTAGATTGCTGTCTCACAAATAATTGCTGGTTTGAATCCCTAGATTTCGTTGCTTATTTTCTTCATTTTGCAATGGCTTTGTTCAATGAATGGCTGCACTACTCCGTAGTGCAGAGGTAGAGTGGTCAACCTTTGATAGGAATATAGCTGGTTTAATGCCCACTTTGCCCCCGTGTGTTAAAGTGCCCTGGGCACTAAACCCAACATTGCTCCTGGTGGCGCCAGCGTTAGGCAGCAGAGCCGACATAACAGCTGATTTACACTGGTGCGTCTCTGTTAAGGCAATGTCACACAGTCACTATTAACATTTGTACATTTTCCAGGTATGAAATTTCAGCTTTCCGTAATACATGCATTATATAAGTAATTTATAAGTGTTTCTTGTGTTCGTCATTTGTTGATGTGCGCACGTGTCCATCAAGACTTTCAGCTGACGGGTCTTTACGTGAATTTGGTTTTAAGCTGTTCAAAATTTTGGTCTGTTGAGAATTATGTTTTTTCATATTTTATGTAGTTTATATGTAATAATTATGTAAGTCTTACACAATTTGCGCAGACTTCTGCATGATATATTAGCAAATGTTTGGCTTTTCACAACTAAATTTTGGGCCAGATTTCTGCATCAATTTTTGTAGACTTTTACGTTGATTTACGTGTTCTCTGCATGGTTTATTCTGTGGTTTTAATGTGGTTCATTCGTGATGCATCTGTGAACATTTCATGGTAAGAAACCATTTCTTCTTACTATTTCCATATAAATTTATGTATTACCAATTTTCATTCTTGCAAAATCCACAAAAACTACGTAGTAGCTGTGAGACACGGCCTTTACATTGACCCAAAAAATGGACGTTCATTTATCAATTGGAACATTTACATGGCCTTCGTCATGTCTGCATTTGACGTGGGCAAAAAGCTGGAAAAGACAGGAAACAGGTCCTGGTTTCAAAGTTAAAACTTGTTGTACTTTCAAAGTAAAAAATGATAAAATGTTGTTTATACTTAAGGTGACATTATCACAGAGGATATCAGTCGCATCCTTTTTCGCCATGGACAACAAAAGTTTAATTTTGTAAAGCATAACATTTATGACATAACACATGCATTTGACAAGAACTCAAGAGAGGAAGGAGAAGGCGTGGGGCCTGATTGAACTGGTTCACACGGGGGCGGCAGGGCAAACCACTTCTCCAGAAACCAGGATAGCAGGGGGGCGGGGGGGTGCAATGGAGACAATGTAAACTAACAGATGGTCATGAAACTGACTCCTCACACAACGCAAGGGACATGCACCACATCCACATCTGTGTAAATCCGGCGAAAGTGTGTGAATTTTTGTGTGCATGGGTGAATGGGACTATGACTGTAAAGCACTTTGGGCCTTTAAGGAGAGTAGAAAGGCGTTATAAGTATATGTCATTTACCATTTAAAACACCAGTCCTGGTGCTTTTGGTCCAGCAAACTCAAAGCTACAACTGCTTTCAATTCCAGGGCACCCAACAGTTTGCCAGAATCTCTTTGAGGCCATCCAATAGTCCTCTTCCATAGCCTCACCAAACTCTTCCCAGGTCAAGTTTTTGCCTCGACAACTATGTGTTAGCTGCCTCGATAGTCCCACAAGCCAGCCAAGCTGAGTAGAACTCTTCTTCAGCTTGACGGCATCCATTACTTCCTGTTCACCCCCAGGTTAGGGATTTCTACCACGACAGGGACCAGAGACCTTACAGTGACAGTTCTGTACAGCAGAAGAAATAATAGAGGGGTCCACTTGGACTCTATGTAACTGCTGAGTGACATAGTCCATAGTCCATACATAGTCCATTGAGTTACATAGTCCATAGAATATTATTTTGTGTGAACAAGATATTTATTATTTTATCAATGTCAGGTCATGGGCTCCATAGAATAGAACTCATTAAAAAATTAGACAGTAATACCCAGTCCATCTTAAAGCAGATTTTCATACTTTGCTAGATTCCTTAAGGTGGCCTTAAATGTGCAATCATAAAGTTAACAGTGATCAAATATAGATTTAACCTGAAATGGGATTAACGCTGCAGTTCATTTATGTATGTATTATTGACATCTTCAAGGACAAACTGATCTTTGTCAGTTCCCTGCTGTCTATCAGTGCAAAGATAGAGAAATATCTGTGGGTTAATTTTAGCAATGTTATCCCAACGTTGTGACATTTTAAGGAGACTAACCAATGGACTGTGTCAAAAACAATTAGCAACAGCTTTACAAATAGCTTAATGAGTGGCCTTAACACTTCAGTGGAATTTAATTAACTGTCATTATTCTTCTGGTGCACGATCACATGCACTACAGCAAGCCCCCTCCTTCCCTCTCTGCTGCAATGGTCTATTTAGTCAGCTCATCCTGCTCTTTTGCATCCTCCTCTTTTCTGCTCTGAACCACCCGGCTCTGCTGCTTTTTGGTTCAGGTGACCATGACAGACGTCACACGGCTTCAGTGTGATGTCGGCAACCTGCAAACTGGCTGGCCGGAGCGTGTTCCCTGTGAATGAACACAAGAAACCTATCTAAAGCCCACAGGCTTTGATGTATGTTTTAACCCATGGTGACATGAGAGTAACAGTGTAACCAATTGAACTGTGACATATACCACATAATTTTATTTAAGGGAAAATGGGCCCTCATGGGTTAAATCTTGGTAGCCATCACTTTCAAGTCCAAATGTCCAAATGTTGCTTTTCTGCAAATCACCACTAGAGGGAGGTTTCAGAAGAGATTGATTGAGAGAAAATATGCTAACTTTGGTTAGTGGTTTTCATTTGTTCTTTATTCATATTTCCGGTGAAGTGTGCAAATGTTGTGTTTGTGTGTGTGGTGGGGGAAAGGGGGTGTAAATCAAGTATTTTCATCTCATTTGGCTGTTTTCATTGGCAAGTGGATGGGTTCATGCTTGATTTTACAAGTTGCATTCACACCGAATGCGATTCGTGCGTCAGGAGGGTTTCGTTTTAATGTTAAGTCGATATACAGATGCATTCAGAGGTCCTGCGGCACGCTTTGAGGACAGGCGCATTGGTCTGGGAGCAGCGGGATTTGAGGATCACAGAACAGAACTTTGGACTCCATGACCAATCTCAGCTTGGGTGGAGTCCAAATCCAACACAGGGAGAAGCTGATTATTTTCATCCTGAACTGTAGCATACTTTTCTTATTTGCATTGAGATATTAATAAAAAGGTCCTCTAATTTTATTCTTATGCTTTCCCTCCTCTGACTAAAACTGGGTCACAGAGACACAGAAGTACCGTTCGCTGTCATTCAGACGGCGTTCCTGCTGCAGGAGTGAAGCTCTCTGTAC
Organism: Oryzias latipes; assembly: GCF_053564925.1. Taxonomy (NCBI): domain Eukaryota; kingdom Metazoa; phylum Chordata; class Actinopteri; order Beloniformes; family Adrianichthyidae; genus Oryzias; species Oryzias latipes. Next base: position 11,212,449 of record NC_136256.1, on the reverse strand, counting down.
TGGGAGAGTCTCTGAATGATCTCATGAACCCAGACATGGATACGTGCTTACAGCTGCTTTTGCAGAACTCTTCAAATAAATAAACCTGAGTTCTAAACATCTTCCGTCTCTTCCATTAATTGTAAATTAGAAATACACAGATGCTGTTAACTAAGTGATCTGTGATCTGTGTGTGTGTGGGGGGGGGATACAGCAATTTTAAGACAGCAAATTGCTTTTAGACTGTTTCCTGTAAAAATGTTTTTTTTAGCTACACAGTTACATTTTTATTTGATCACAACCATATCCATTTGCATGCCTGGTCTTTTTTTTCTTCACATTTGTGTAGATTGACAGAAGTTGTGATTTACTCTGAAGTGCATACCTTGGTGTCCATTATCACTCACAAAAACACGGAAAGATATAGACACACATCTTGACATCCATCCTTCCCAGAGGAGCCATTAGCAGTGTGATTTGCTCTGTGGGGTAGAGCGTGCATGAAAGATGGATGAGCAGGAGCGCTCGATGCAGAGAGAACCCGGCATGCTCAGGAAGAGCAGCTATGGCTGTGATTCGTCCTCTTGCTCAATTCACGTGTTTTTCATGGCAGAGGAAGTATCTACAACCAGAATGAAAACAGGCTTCTATCCGTTTGTCTTGAAACCCCTGAAGTGGCTTGTCATAGTGTCAACCTACCTGCTCCCATGAGCTCTGTTTGCTCACTTTACTGTTTCCAAAAGTTAGTCAATAGAATAAGAATCCCTTTGTAATGGGGGTCATTGCATTGGGGGGAAAAAAGCTGTTTGAATCATAAACATATCAGAAACATCTTCAAATCTCATCCAAAGCAAGAGCAATAAAAAAGATGTATTACTCTGAGGTAGAGGAAGTTTGACACCGTGTAATTTTTCATGAGCTTTGGTAGAGGGACTCTGGAGAGCAGAAGCTCAGTCAAGGGGACTAAAAGCATTTGTTTTTCAGTGGATCCTAAGTGAAATCAAACTACTGCTGCACTCTATGCACCAGAGTGGATCACGAGAGAGAAGATGTAAAAGCTACGGCGAGTCCATTTTCCCCTTCACCCTTTGTCTTTCCTGGAAAAAGACAGATCTGGAAAGGAAAGGAAAGGGCATCATCTGACTCAGATTAATTCAGATTAGAAATTCTTACTGTTTGATCAGATAATCCTCTCCAAAAAGAGTTTTTTTTTTTACCTTTATTTAACCAGGAAAGTCCCATTGAGATTAAAAACCTCTTTTTCAAGGGAGTCCTGGCCAAGAGGCAGCACATTTCAATGCAAAAAATACATAAAAGCAAACATTATTAAAACCAAATACATACATCATAAAAAGCAGTTGCACATTATTGTTTCAGTCTCTGACGCTTTGGGCTTGCTCTTAAAAACATTTAAAGATACCAGTTCAGTTAGTTTCCAGTCTTTCTGCAGCATATTCCAAGCAAAAGGAGCAGACAAAGGATTTTTCCTCAGCTCTGTGCGAGTTACAGTGAGGCGTGAAGAGGACTGCCGCAGTTTAGTTCAGACGTTACTCTGAGCACTGGTCTTCTGCGTCATGCAAACACAGTAACCAACTTATTTTCTAAAACTTCATCCATCCATTTTCTTAACTCTATAAATTCCTTTGGGGGGGTCACTGGGTTGCTGGAGCCTATCCCAGCCACTGTTAAGCAAACATGGGATGATTTGCCAGTTCATTGCAGGCCACACAACTACACACTCACACCTAGGGGTAATTTCTATTCACCAATTAAGCAATGGTGCATATTTTTGGACTGTGGGAGAAAATTGGAGTTCCCACACATGCCAGGGGAGACCAACCTCCACACAGAAAGGTCCAAGCTGGGATTTGAACCAGGGGCTTCTGGCTTTGAGGCATTTACGTGTAGCCCTTCTTAAAACTCATTTGTGCAATCAGCATTCATGTGGTTCTGTGTGAGTCCACGGATGCCTACTGGAGGCTGCCTGCAGGGTGTCGCTATGCATCATCCCTGAAACATCAGCTTAGCAATTACTAAGAGACAAAATTCCAAGCAGCTGCAAGCAGATACAACTGCGAAGGACGCTCCCCAGGCTGCTGCGAACTTCCAGGGGAACCCCCTCATATTTAGTTTCCAAGGTGCATGATCCCTGAGCACACTTTTAGAAAGAAACGCGGCCGGGATGTGCCGGCCAAGATCTGAAACGCCAACACAGTGGAGCTGCACATCATCCTCGCCTTAATTACCACCATACATCACACACATTATGTCAGAGCTTATTAATTCAGCAAATGAATGCAATAATTAGAATGAGTCCAAGCTAATATACTCCACATGACCGCAATTCATTAAAATTTATTGTAATGCGTGGAGAAGATATTGTGCTCTCATGAGTTTGGAAATGTGCATATGTAAGTTCTTCTGTGCAAAAATCACTTTAGTGGCTCTATGAAGGGAACACAGCTGCTGAGGGTCTTCATCACATGTGGATGGAGCAGCATAGGTTTATATTTTAATTTAATTATTATATTTTAATATTTTGGGGAATTTAGATCAAAATGAACAGTTATTTTTTATTGCTGTTTTGATTGAAGTTATTTTTAAAAATTGACTTTTCAGGGCCCCTTTTCCTGTTTTGATTTAGTTATGTGTAACCAGGTCAAGGGAGTGAAGTCAATCTAAAATGGGTAGTGCTGGAAGGGGCCACTAAGTGGCGCTGTGGGTTTTTGTTTATACTAAAGGCTGGCAGGCCAGGATGTTGTCACGAGCGGCAGGAGATAACGATACGGCAGACTGGCGGTCCTGGTTCGTCACATGTGCGTCGGCAAAGAGGGGTTTGACAGAGTTTGGTGCAGTACCGGCAAAGTCTGCACGGTTGGAGTGAAGGAGCTTTAATTAGCTGGCGAACGAACGAGACGCAGAGCTGCGCGACGGCGTGTCGGGGAAGACTGAAGTAAGTTGCGCTGTGGAGGAGCTCTAGTTAGCAAGGCTAGCTAGCGGGGCATTCGGCAAGGCTACGGAGCTGCGGGACGGCGTGAGTTTGTTTTTTTTTTATTTCCACCCACATCTGTTAAATTTTAGTTATCGTCCACTGTGTAAATTTCTAATGCGTGTTCTGCACAGAGGGGAGAAAACGTTGTTCAGCTTGCTTGTGGGTGAGGCTGGGAGGAGCCGGTCCTTTTTGCCCCCATTTTTCTGTGAGTTTGAGTATTTTTTGTATTTGTTATGAACATTGTGTTTTTGCATATTACTGTGAACCTGTAAATGATTGGTGGCCTCTATTGTGTTTTATTTTAGAATAAGGCCGCTGCTGTTGTCTTGTTGGGGATTTTTTTCCTTATATTCATTCCATCTTACATTTTTTCTCTTTTATTTCTTCACAACCAAATTAAGCCAAAATTAATGCTGTTCCTTTTCTCTGGAATAGTCGGGAAATAAAATACCCACATTATTTTGGAGCTGTGTGTGTCTAGCCTATTATTTTATACTCGGCCACACACTAGCCTCTTTTGGTGTCAGAAGTGGGATTTCCAGGTCTATTTGGTCTGTTTAGCATTTTATTTTGTTTGGGGGAGGGACTATTCTTCTTATGTGCCAATAGATTGACATAAACTTTTAATAACAAGACAACAGCAGTGGTGAAGAGGAGTATATTCCAGCAAGTGGGAGATCGCTGCCATAGCACCAGGAGCTGCACATCGATCCCAAAGAACTCTTGAGGTCCAAAGCGTCATTTAAGATGTCAGACGGGGAAGGGGGCATGGACAGGGAGTTGCCTGGCCCCAGCCATGCAGGAAGTAATGTGGCTGCACCTCTGTTGGAGAGTGGTAACCAAATACTAGAGATACAGAGAGAACTCTGTGAACTGAGTAGTAAACATGATGCTGTGATGTCCAGCCTTGCTTCCTTGAGTGATGTACAACCAAGGTCTGTTGTGTATATACCTAGAGAAAAGCAAATTGTACCTTTTCATGGTGACCCGGGTAAAGATGTACACTCTGTTGATGAGTTCATTGAGGAAGTGGAGCGAACTATGAGTCTGAGGGGTTTGAAGGAAGTGGACCAGGTTGATTTTATTCTGTCACACATTAAGGGGCCTGCGCTAGAGGAAGTTAAGCTACGTACTCGGGGACAGACGGTGAGACCAAGTCGTCTGTTTTTGTACTTGCGGGAGGCATTCAGAGAGAAGCGCACTACACCTCAGTTGCTACACACTTTTTATGCACGCAGGCAGTTAGAGGGGGAAAACTTGAGAGACTACTCACACGCTCTTTCTCAACTTCTGAACTCCGCTCTGTTAAATTCTCCTGACGTTGTTACTGATCCACAGCTCGCAATACGCGACCAGTTTATTGAAGGGGTGCGTGACTCCACCCTCCGCCGTGAGCTCCGAAGGCTCATCAGAGAGAAACCTCTGTCCAGCCTGTTTGATGTTCGAGAGGAGGCGATCATGTGGACACTTGAAGATCAACCCAAGAGTTCAACCGTAGCAAGGAGCAGGAACCTAATTGGAGACACCCTTGATGGACAAGGAGTAAGTGCTAAACCCCAGACTAACACTGAAACTGATTTAGCTGTGACGCTTCAGGAGGTTGTGAAAATAATAGCTCAGCAGGGGAAGGCCATAGGGGAATTGACTAACGCTGTACATGAGCTCACTACCCATAAAGCTCAGTTTAGTGGAGCTCACTTTACCAGCAAATCCAAAGTGATCCCCAGATACACTGAGGATGGTCAGCCTATCTGCCTTAAGTGTGAAGGAGTAGGACATATGGCTAGACAGTGCACTGCATGGAGGAACCAAACCCGGACTAGTGCTTCACCCACCGCGGCGGCACAGGGAAACGAGAACCCTCGGTTGCTAGGAGTCGGGCAATGCGAGGCAAACCTGAAGGCTCACCAAAAATCTTAACCAAAGAACGCTTCTTAAAAAATGCAGTTGGAAAGTGCCCTGTGGTAGACATCCAAATAGGTGGCATTCCCCTGAACTGTCTTGTGGACTCTGGGAGCAATGTGAGCACTCTAACTGAAAGCTTTTTCAGAGACCACCTTCATGGGGGGGATGATGACATGCACTATACATCAAAGTGGCTCAGAATCACTGCTGCAAACAAATTGCCTTTACCTTATCTGGGTTATGTTGAGCTGGATATTCAAGTCATGGGTATCACCATTCCAGAATGTGGGTTTTTGATAATCAGCGATGACAGCCAGCCAGATAAAAATGAGCTTGATTCATCCCCATCAGGGATCATCGGAATGAACATTGCCAAAAGATGTAAGGAGTTGATCCTCACTGAGTTTGATGCAGCTCTTGGAGGGGAACTGGATTCAGACTGGAGGGAAACCTTTCAATGTATGAACGAGGCAAAAGTTGTAAAGGAATCTTGCATTGCACGAATAGCACGGAAAGACAAATACCACCTACCTGCTCAATCAGTCTCTACGGTGTATCTGAGGGGCCCTAAGAGAGATTTCAATGACACTTCTAGTCTGATGTTAGAACCAGGCAACACTTCACTACCTGGTGGAGTTATTGTTTTGCCCACAGTGATAGTAGCCAATAGGTCAATCTTCCCTGTCCAGGTAGTCAACTTTTCAAAAGATGATGTGTGGCTCCCCGCTAAAGCCAGGCTAGGCTTTCTGGCTCAGTGTCAGTGTGTTGAAGATGAGCCCTATGAAGTTACATTCCAACGCATATCTGCGTCACATGAGGAAGTCACAGTCAGTCAGAGGGCTAATGTGAAGCCTGACCAAGAGGCAGAGGCCCTTTTTAACAGGTTACACCTAGGTGGCACACCTGAACAGCAAACAGAGCTAAGGGCACTTTTAGTAAAATACTCTGATGTTTTTGCAGTGCATGATGAAGACCTAGGCTACACTAAACATGTTCAACATGAAATCCCTGTATTGAATGAGACCCCAGTTTCTCAGCCATACAGGCGAGTACCACCGAATCAATACAAAGAAGTGAGGGAACACATTTCAGAATTGCTAAAGAAAGGTGTCATCCAGGAAAGTTCAAGCTCATACGCTTCCCCAATTGTTTTGGTGCGGAAGGCAGACGGCAGTCTTAGGTTATGCGTGGACTACCGAAAACTTAACGCAAAGACCAGGCGTGATGCATTTCCGCTGCCACGCATTGATGAAAGTCTTGATGCACTGAGTGGTGCAGAATTTTTCTCGAGCATTGACCTCGCTAGTGGTTACCATCAGGTTGCAGTCCATGAAAAAGATAGGCACAAAACGGCCTTCACTACTCCGTTTGGCTTATTTGAATATCTACGGATGCCTTTCGGATTGTGCAATGCACCCGCCACGTTCCAACGCTTAATGCAGGCAACCATGAATGACCTTATATTTCAGATTGTACTAGTCTACCTAGACGATCTGCTTGTGTTTTCTCAGACCTTCAAAGAACATCTTGAGAGACTTGAAATAGTTTTTAAGAGGTTAAAAAACACGGGTCTAAAAGTTAAGGTTGAGAAATGCCACTTTCTCCAGTCTGAGGTCAAATTTTTGGGTCATCAAGTATCAGCAGAAGGTGTTGGTACTGACCCAGATAAAATAAGTGCTGTAAAGGCCTGGCCAACTCCAAACTCTGTAAAAGAGCTTAGATCCTTCTTAGGTTTCTGCAGCTATTACAGGAGGTTTATTGAGGGATTTTCACAGGTTGCAGGACCTCTTCATGACCTTGTAAACGTCTGCATCGGACCAAGTAGTCCAGTCAAGGCCAGTCAGTTGTTCCAGTCAGCCTGGTCACCAGCATGTTCAGAGGCTTTTGAACTACTGAAGGACAGGTTGACCAAAGCACCCTTGCTGGGGTATGCAGATTTCAAACTTCCTTTTGTTCTGGAGACTGACGCCAGCAACCTCGGGTTAGGTGCAGTGCTATATCAGGTTCAAGGAGGGAAGAGAAGGGTTATAGCCTATGCGAGTCGAAGACTTAGAGGGGCTGAAAAAAATGACCGGAACTACAGTAGCATGAAGTTGGAGCTGCTTGCATTAAAATGGGCAGTAACTGAAAAGTTCAGGAGTTATCTGCTTGGGTCTAAGTTTACAATTCTGACTGACAACAACCCGCTATGCCATCTGTCCACTGCTAAATTAGGGGCTACTCAGCAGCGCTGGATTGCTCAATTAGCGGTGTTTGACTTCGAGGTTAAGTACAGGCCAGGTCGTTGCAACTCAGCAGCCGATGCCCTCTCCAGGAGACCTGGGTTAAAAGAGTTGGATGCGATTGGTGAGGACACTGACTTTGATGGTTGTATCACAATCTGCAACACTCTTAAAACAGGTACTGTCATAGGCTCAGAGATAGCAGTCGCCAGGCAAGAGCCCCATCACGTGAGGCAGTTGAATGTTGCAGACCCTGATCAGGGGGACAGTGCTACATTACTCATCAACACCCCCACACTCCCGAGTTACACAAAAACTGAGCTCCAGATGTTCCAGTCATCTGACCCCACACTCAAAGTTTTAAAACAGTTTTGGGACAGAAAACAAAAGCCTTCGTTTCAAGAGAGACAAACCTTGCATACATCGGTACGGTCACTGTTGAAACAATGGTCCAGGCTAGTAGAGAAAGATGGACTCCTCTATCGTGAAGTTAAAGATGTGAACCTTGGACCCTGTCATCAGTTGTTGCTACCTGTTTGTCTCAAAGAGAAGGTCCTCACCAGCGTGCACAATCAGATGGGCCACCAAGGCATAGAGCGGACACTTGCACTCTTAAAGCAAAGATGTTTTTGGGGAGGTATGCATGAAGATGTTGAGCAATGGGTTAAAAACTGCCAAAGATGCATACTAACTAAACTGCCGCAACCTAAGGTTCATGCAGCTCAAGTCCCGTTTCTAGCCACCCGTCCTCTTGAAGTGGTAGCTGTGGACTATACAACTCTTGAACGTGCAAAGGATGGCCGTGAAAATGTCCTGGTGATTACAGATGTTTTCACTAAGTTCAGTCAAGCGTTCCCCACACGAAATCAGAAGGCTGACACAACAGCTAGAGTTATACTGAAAGAGTGGTTCATGAAGTATGGAGTGCCAGAGCGCTTGCACTCGGACCAAGGGAGAAATTTTGAAAGCGCAGTGATTGCAGAACTCTGCCGGTTGTATGGGGTAAAGAAGACCCGCACCACACCCCATCACCCGCAAGGAAACCCCCAGTGTGAGAGGTTCAACCGGACCTTGCACGACCTCTTGAGAACACTTCCCCCTGAGAAGAAACGCTGCTGGCCTGAACACTTAGCAGAACTTGTCTATGCTTACAATGTCACCCCTCACTCGTCAACTGGTTATTCCCCATACTACATGTTGTTTGGAGTTAAACCACACCTACCTATTGATGCACTCTTAGGACAAGAGGAGACAGGAGTTGGAAGCACTGACTGGCTCGCTGTACACAGAGAAAGGCTCCAGGAGGCTCATGAGAGAGCACAGGCATTTTCCCAACGGAAAGCGGCAGAAAGAATGGCCCGACAAAATGCAAAGGTTAACTGCACACCCCTGGAGGTTGGACAGCACGTGTACCTTCGCCATCGGCCCGTCGGCAGAAACAAAATTCAGGATGCATGGTCGCCGAAGGTGTACAGAGTCACAGATGTTAAAGGAACGACCCACACAGTCGTCCCAGTTAATGGAGGACAAACAAAGAGGGTGCATAGATCCAACATACGCCTCTGTGTTGGGCCCATATCACCAGAAAAAAAACGCTGCGAGAAAGCTCCCCTCCTCCATGGACCTGAAGCTGAGTCGGGCTCGGAGGGCGTCTCCAGTGAGTCAGAACCTGAGTTCCTCTTGATTGAACAGACCTATGAACCTGTCAGTTCAAGGTTAGAAGACTTGGACAGTCATCTAGAGAGCAACTGCTGTAGTGAGACTGAAAGTGAATCACTTCCTGATCTGGAAGGAGGCGACAGGCCCATTGAAGAATCCTCTCCTGACTCCGAACCAGTGGTGACGAGGCAGAGTTCAAATGGCGAACTCTGGACAAGGCCAGTACCAGCGCCGCGGCGGGGGGTAGAGAAGCGAGATGTGGATAAGCCCATTCCACCCCCGCGTAGAAGCGTCCGAACGACTGCTGGTAAAAATAGAAACCCATTTAGGCTACCTATGACCGCATGTACTAATGCTGTTTTATTTCCGCCTGATGTACTGTCCCAGGTGTTGGCCGGAATGGTCCATTACACGTCACAACTGAAGGATAAAACTAATGATTAGGGAGTCACCGAGACGTTGACTTCAGGCAGGGGAGAATGTAACCAGGTCAAGGGAGTGAAGTCAATCTAAAATGGGTAGTGCTGGAAGGGGCCACTAAGTGGCGCTGTGGGTTTTTGTTTATACTAAAGGCTGGCAGGCCAGGATGTTGTCACGAGCGGCAGGAGATAACGATACGGCAGACTGGCGGTCCTGGTTCGTCACATGTGCGTCGGCAAAGAGGGGTTTGACAGAGTTTGGTGCAGTACCGGCAAAGTCTGCACGGTTGGAGTGAAGGAGCTTTAATTAGCTGGCGAACGAACGAGACGCAGAGCTGCGCGACGGCGTGTCGGGGAAGACTGAAGTAAGTTGCGCTGTGGAGGAGCTCTAGTTAGCAAGGCTAGCTAGCGGGGCATTCGGCAAGGCTACGGAGCTGCGGGACGGCGTGAGTTTGTTTTTTTTTATTTCCACCCACATCTGTTAAATTTTAGTTATCGTCCACTGTGTAAATTTCTAATGCGTGTTCTGCACAGAGGGGAGAAAACGTTGTTCAGCTTGCTTGTGGGTGAGGCTGGGAGGAGCCGGTCCTTTTTGCCCCCATTTTTCTGTGAGTTTGAGTATTTTTTGTATTTGTTATGAACATTGTGTTTTTGCATATTACTGTGAACCTGTAAATGATTGGTGGCCTCTATTGTGTTTTATTTTAGAATAAGGCCGCTGCTGTTGTCTTGTTGGGGATTTTTTTCCTTATATTCATTCCATCTTACATTTTTTCTCTTTTATTTCTTCACAACCAAATTAAGCCAAAATTAATGCTGTTCCTTTTCTCTGGAATAGTCGGGAAATAAAATACCCACATTATTTTGGAGCTGTGTGTGTCTAGCCTATTATTTTATACTCGGCCACATATGTAATTTTATAATTGATATTGCAGCAAACAAAAATCATAACGTCTCCATTTAAAGCAGTTTGTCTAGATTTTATGATTTGATCTTTACTTTGTACAAAAGGGGGGAAATGTAATGTATTAAGAATATTTATTTATGTGTGCTTTTTACACATGGTCCAATAATATGGAGACAGGTAAATAGAAAAAATGTAAGTATGGAGTTGTTTAGGTGAAGGTAATAATATTTTTGCTTATATTTAAAATAATCTCTTGCTAAAAAATGGAAACTAAATCAGGTTTGGTCTTTGCATAATCTCACAGTTATGACATGAAAATGTTTTTTTGTATTTTTGGGTAAATATTACCTTTCTTTTAGTGTCCTTCTGTACATATAAAACTATGATTCATGCTTTTTTAAGTCGCACATGGTTTTCCACCTTGTTGCTCTATAAGTCAACATCAAGATCAGCCATTTTAACTAAAATAACCCATAAATGTATGGAAAAAAGTAAGGTAAAAGAAGAAAAAAATAATTTGTATATAAAAAAGAAATTACAAAGAAGCAGTGGCTCTGAGACTTTTGAGTGGTTTTCATCTCCCAAAATGTTTAAGGTACTGTTTGTGGATTGATGACAGTATGAGGGACTGGAATTCTCTGATGGTCAGAAAACCTTTATGGCCGTCTTCTTTGAACCGATGATTGCTGAGGAGAAACTGCAGGTGGTAGATGACTAAAAAAAACACTTCGCCGAATAGAGTTACTTTTAAGCCATACCCTTGGTTGTGACAACACTTTACAGATGTTAAATGAGTGTGTAATTGATGTTAGAGCTGCCTGACAATAACAGCTGTTGCTCTAAAACAAGAGAAAGCATCTAGAATTTCAGCAGAGAGGGTATTTCGTGGGTGTTTTTACACCAAGCAATTGATAACATACTTGACAAAAATAAACCCAAAGACTTCAGTTTGGCTCCTGCCAGAATTGGCTAAATTGATTGGCAAATACACACCACTATGCATTGCATTTGAACAATTTTTGTGGCAAAAATGTATTTTAATTAATTTTTTTAATAACAATCGTCATCAGAACACAGTTGATTCATAAAATGCTTGTATTTATTGGGCTTTAACTTTTTGAAATTGGTGACATCACATTTGCAGTTTAAAAAAAATAAAGTAGTGAGCATGGTGTCAAAGTTTTTTTTTTAATCCAGGGCACTAAATAGTCTTGCAATATATAGTTTTTTAGGGATAAGAATAAGAGCTCAGATATGGCAACCTTGTTTGTAACTAACAAGGTTGGGATTTACAGGTAGCCCTACTGCGAACACGCTAACATGTGGCGTGTTACAAACAAGTTCTACAGTTACTGTGAACGCAGTTAATAACATGTGACTCACTGATGGACTTATCTTTTACTCATTGGTCTCTTTCTTAATAATATTATATTGGAATGATCTGCACTTTTCCAGACACTCAAAGCGCTACAATGTGTCTATTATTCATTCACTCCTCAGTCATACTTGGTGATGGTAGTATAGTAGCTACTAATTGTAGCCACAGCTGCTCTGGGGCAGACTGACAGCGGCGTGGCTGCCAGTTCGTCCCATTGCTGGGACATTCATACGCATTCACACACCAGTGGAGCCACACTGGAGCCACCACCGCCCAAATGCACCCTATTCGGTGTGCCTTATATGTGACATAAGTTAGATCATTCACTCATTCATGGTGCGCCTTATAATCATCCTTTTTGTTTGTTTGTTGCTACTTTGTTTTGGATAGTCCAGGGAGCATTCACATTAAAGTAGTCCTCACCAGAGTTTGAATTTTCACACCGAAGAGAAACTCTGGTGCAGCTCTAACCTGTTTATGTTAGTGCATCCTAAGACTTAAACATATTGTTTTATTTCAATCTGAACACCATCATCCTGCACCCACATTCAGCAATTAGTTCCAGAGTTTGGCAGCAGGTATTACATCCCTCTAATGCTCATTAATCGTACAGTTATTCCCTCTGCAGCTATAAACAGTTCAAATGCTGGCTTTCCCTACTAGAACTCATGTTTCAAGCACTCTGGCAGACTGTATCTGCAGCCTTCGCTTTTACACAGATTTACACTCAGTCTTGCTTCGCAAGGGCAGGTAACAACCGTTAATCTAAAGTGGGGCACATTTGACACATAGCTGCTCAGAGAGGAGCAGCGCTGAGTCACTCCTGTAAACAACCAAGATGGCTGCCGCTGCATCCCAGCCACGCTCATTTTGCCATCGCTCTGAGGTTCTGTGCTGCTTTCCACGTGTCTGAGCCGTGATTGACACTGGGGTCTGCGTCTGATGAGAACGCCCTCTGCGAACGGAGAGTAAACTGAGCTTTCACGCTGATTTACATTTGAATGTGTCTCACCAGATTACTGATGACAAATCCGGCCTCGCACCTCGGAGGTAGAGACCAAGGTTATATCTGCTTACTGCAAGAAGACCATACAAGAGCAAAATGCCTGCAGCACAACAGATAAAATATAGGTCATAGGTGGCGTGCCCTTCTTATAACCTTTTAATCTGCAAAGTCAGCTTCATCTTCTTTGATCTCTTCATGTCATCATCCCCACTGGTTTGTGAGGCTTTTAATTTCCATTTCTACCCACTTTAGACTCACTTTATCAGTGATTTATTACAGTTCTTAATTTTTCCTCTCTCCTACCTCACAGTTACCAAATCATTTGATGGTAGTTGTGTGGGCATAACATCCCAGCATGGTTGGAGGTCTGATTGGAGGCTGTCTGGCGCGGTTTGGTTTGCTCCAAGACTCAAATTTGCTCAACCTATGATCTGAGGCCAGCATCCAACTGTCTCAGCCTCCCCTGCTCCAGCTAACTGCTGTTTACTGGCAGTCCAGCAGCAGCGAGGACAGAGGCGGCTATAAAGAGAATCAATGCGTCGCATTTGAAGGCAAAGAAATTGTCATTTATCTTTGTTTTATTCTTAATTGTTGAGAATCGGCACCCAAAATAACACACATCTAATTCCCCCACCTTCCAGCTGGGACGAGGCAGGTTTATTGTTAGCTTCAGTGAGAGCCATCAGAACGCTGTAGCTCCGTTCATATCAATGGCTCACCTGCAACAAATTAAGTCCCACTTTTCTTTATCACACCATTCAAGAAAGCTCTGAAACGTTCTTGCTGTAAAAACCTGAGACTGGAGGACCACCAACGTGGTCAGGCCCTCTGGAGCACGGTGGCTTTTACCCTACCCTTCCCCCAGTTAGTGTGTATTACAGGGTTTTACCGTCCAGACGCAGCCACTTTGCTGATGTTTGCGGAAACGAACAAAGTAAGGCAACTATGAAAATATTGATCCAAGTGGTTGAGGGCTGGATTTTCAGATAAAACTGTTTCCCAAACGGTGATTTACTGCAGCTTTTCTTTTGTTTTTGTAGTCACACAGTGATGAATAGAGGTGAAGGAAACAAACACTTACATGCTTAGGATCATACAATGCAAGTGGAAAGGCAAAAAAAAGAAAATTACTTAACAAGACGGAAAATATAGGACAAAACCTAGAGGAATGAGACTCCCAAGGACAAATGTGGTTCCAGTGGAACTTTAAATGTCAAAGGACTGTTTTTAATGTGCAAGCTGCCTCGGAGTGATGTTCCATGCTTCACTCTGAAGATTCATGCAGAATCATGCCTCTTTTTTAGCTCATGTCTTCAATTTGTTTTGATGCAGTTTTATCAGTCGTGCCCCCTCTGCTTATTTTCAGTCAAGCTCAGTGAGATTTTAAAGTCAACATGGAAGTCTGTTGGAATTAGTGCCACTTTCTCAGATCCATTTGAGTAGTCTGACCAAATCTCATTAGATCAGGGGTGTCAAACTCATTTTCACCGAGGGCCACATCAGCATAGTGTCTGTCCTCAAAGGGCCAGATATAACTTATACATGTAATGAAAAATAAATGTAACTACTCCTTCATGTTAAAAAACTCATTTATTTATTATAACTTTTCAAAGTGACATTTACAGTTGCATAGAAAACATATGTTGGCTTGTTACTCTAGCATAAATCCTTTTAAATTTTCTTTGTCATTAAAACCCATGATCAAACTGTCCAAAGAAAAATAACATAAAACTGAGCTTCAAAGAACATGCATTACACGTGTAACATTTTACAAAAAAGGCTGCACACAGCCATGCATCCAACTGATGGTTTGATGACAACAATTTGTCTGCATACACACACAAGACCTGCAAACATTGAATAATCACAACAGCAGCTACACATAAATAATATGTAATCAACTGAAGAAAATTTTTATTTTAAGAAATTAAAAACTTTTATGCTCTCGCATACATGTAAACCCGAACAAGTTACCAAAACTTTAAAAGAAATTATGGCAATAATTTGCCACAATGTTTTGAGTTGATTAACTAAAAAGTTTGAGTTTTCCTTGACATAAAAGATTTAATTGTGTGCTACTTGTATTTTATGATAACAGTTAACTTAAAAGTGTTAATTTGTTTAAGTCAAATATTGGCATTAAATATAACTTACATTTTCCTGTTAAGACAACTTAATTGTCATCAGTTACTAGGACTCACCAGTTTCGAGTTTTAAAGTCACAGGAATGAGTTTGCATAACATAAAAAATAAGTACACAACATAATTTTATCTTAACAGAACTCAATATTTATTAGTTACCTTCTTTTACAGGGATAATCAATTTGTTTAAGTCAGTAAACTAGAAGCCATGCATTTCAAAAATTTAATTTTTTTAGAAAAATGATTGCCTAAAAAACAAATGAGTAACGGTAACTTAAATACAGCAAAATGTTGTAAACATCTGCCTATTATTGACTCACTCCCTTCTGTGCAATGTTGAAATAAAAATAAAAAAATCATGAATTTAAATAAATAAAAAAAGAAAACACTTTTAAATATATATTTAAAGTATATTTAACATTTTTTTTTGTTGTTCAGACTCTTTTAGAGCTTCTGAGAAATATAACTGTTTTACATTAACGAAATGGAAACCAAAACCCACAGTGGTGTAAGAGAAATGAATGAAGAAAAACATCAAAGCAAGCAAAACATTACTTGATAATAGGTAGTGTGAACTTTGGGCCTACTGCATGAACAAATGCAGAGTAGTGCAACATTTTTGAGGCATTTTTTAGAAAAAGGGAGATAACTATGGTCTTTTATAATGCTTTATGCCTCCTTATTTCAACTTAGTTTTACATATGTATCATCTAGTCATTTTGAGGGTCTGCAACCTGGGTGGTAGTTTACCACCTTCTAGACCAAGTAAAATCTGTTGAGTAAATTCAAAAGTGTTGTCACGGGGGGAATGGGAAGTACCCAGGCGCAGAGAGGAGAGGAGGCAGGAGGATGCAGGGAATAGGGTTTAATAACATAAACTAAAGACAAAAACAAAACCACTGCATACGGCAGGCTAGAATCTCGAAACACTACAAAAACACTCAGCTCGAAAAACCGGGGAAGAATACAATATGGACCAGCACAGGAGGAAGGGAAAGACAGGACTTAAATACATACAAGGCAACAAGACACAGGTGGAAACACTCAGGACTGATGGGGCAAGGTCAAACTCGAAACAACAACGGAACAGGAAATACTACAAAATAAAACAGGAAGTGAAACTCAAAACATCACAGAACAAAAGGAAACAAACCACAAGGGCAAAGAAACAGAAACCGTAACATCACCCCCCCCTCAAGGAACCGCACCGAGGTTCCTCAACGAAGCCCACGAGGAGGGGGTCCAGAGAACACACTGCCACATGCAGCAGAGTCCGGGGGGCGGCCGGGAGGCCGTTCAGTCCGGCGAGGCGGGTCCGGGGGGCGGCCGGGAGGCCGTTCAGCCCGGCGAGGCGGGTCCGGGGGGCGGCCGGGAGGCCGTTCAGCCCGGCGAGGCGGGTCCGGGGGGCGGCCGGGAGGCCGTTCAGCCCGGCGAGGCGGGTCCGGGGGGCGGCCGGGAGACCGTTCAGCCCGGCGAGGCGGGTCCGGGGGGCGGCCGGGAGGCCGTTCAGTCCGGCGAGGCGGGTCCGGCCAGCAAACGGCTGGTGACTCGGGTTCACAGTCAGGAACTGGCGGCTCGGACTCAGCGGCGGGGGGCTCTGGATCCGCGGCAGGCGGCTCGGCGTCAGGGTCCGCGGCAGGCGGCTCGGCGTCAGGGTCCGCGGCAGGCGGCTCGGCGTCAGGGTCCGCGGCAGGCGGCTCGGCGTCAGGGTCCGCGGCAGGCGGCTCGGCGTCAGGGTCCGCGGCGGGCGGCTCGGCGTCAGGGTCCGCGGCGGGCGGCTCGGGTTCAGGATCCGCTGCAAGCGGCTCGGGGTCCGCGGCATGCGGCAGCGGCTCGGGGTCCGCGGCGGGCAGCTCGGGTTCAGGGTCTGCTGCAAGCAGCTCGGGGTCCGCGGCAGGTGGCAGCAGCTCGGGGTCCGCGGCGGGCGGCTCGGGTTCAGGATCCGCTGCAAGCGGCTCGGGGTCCGCGGCATGCGGCAGCGGCTCGGGGTCCGCGGCGGGCAGCTCGGGTTCGGGGTCCGCGGCAGGCGGCAGCGGCTCGGGGTCCGCGGCAGGCGGCAGCGGCTCGGGGTCCGCGGCAGGCGGCAGCGGCTCGGGGTCCGCGGCAGGCGGCAGCGGCTCGGGGTCCGCGGCAGGCGGCAGCGGCTCGGGGTCCGCGGCAGGAACGGAAGGGGTGGCGTCCGGCGACCTCCTCGGAGCCGGAACCGGTCGTGGACGATCCGACACCCTCCTCGGAGCAGGAACTGGAGGAGTTGCGTCCAGCAACCTCCTCGGAACCGGAACGGGTCGAGGTGCGACCGGGACCCTCCTAGGAGCCGGAACTGGAGGAGTTGCATCCAGCAACCTCCTCGGAGCCGGAACGGGTCGTGGTGGGCCCAGCACAGTCCTCGGAGCCGGAGCGGGACGGGGTGCATCCGGGACCCTCCTAGGAGCCGGAATGGGACGGGGTGCCTCCGGGACCCTCCTAGGAGCCGGAACGGGACGGGGTGCCTCCGGGTTCACCTCCGGGACCAGGGCGGGACGTCGAGATGGGCGGCGGCGATGACGGCGGCCCCCTCTTACAGCCAGTCGACTCCCATTGAAGAAGGAGGCTGGGGGCTGACCCTCCAAAGTCCACTGGGGCTCGACCCCCACCTCCTCCAGGTAAAGGTCCTCCCACAGCCACAGGTCCTGGTCCAGAGGGTCCAGGAAGGCCCGTGGCTGGAGAATGTCCAGCTCCATCCAGGAGTTTGGGGAGGGCTTGCGGTGAGGGCGGCGGTGACGTGGTCGACCCCCCCTTACGGCCAGGCGACTCCCCTTGAAGTCCCTGTAGACCTGGGAAGAGCCAGAGGTCCACCAGAGACAGGTCCCCTCTGCTGGGTACTGGTAGGGCTGGTCCATAATGTCACGGGGGGAATGGGAAGTACCCAGGCGCAGAGAGGAGAGGAGGCAGGAGGATGCAGGGAATAGGGTTTAATAACATAAACTAAAGACAAAAACAAAACCACTGCATACGGCAGGCTAGAATCTCGAAACACTACAAAAACACTCAGCTCGAAAAACCGGGGAAGAATACAATATGGACCAGCACAGGAGGAAGGGAAAGACAGGACTTAAATACATACAAGGCAACAAGACACAGGTGGAAACACTCAGGACTGATGGGGCAAGGTCAAACTCGAAACAACAACGGAACAGGAAATACTACAAAATAAAACAGGAAGTGAAACTCAAAACATCACAGAACAAAAGGAAACAAACCACAAGGGCAAAGAAACAGAAACCGTAACAAGTGTTGGTCAGTGCTTTGGGATATTTGAGGTGCATCACATAGATGAGTTCAAACATTACCACGAACGAATCTGGGGAGGCTGACCACTTCATCACTTTCAATCACAACAGAGATTTTTACAGGCTTGTAGGGAACTGGACTTGTGTCATGGTCGTTAATGACAGTAAGAAGCTCCACTGCGACACCATCAAGCTCTGGCTCATCTTGAATTAATTAAAAAAGAAAAGAAAAAGAGAGATGACAATCATAATCAAATCAACAGAAAATACAGTGCATCTTGATTTTAGAGAGTCTTGTTAAAATCCAATACCTCTATAGTGATGAACAGAAAACACCTGTTCTACACACTAATCAAAATGACCAGAGAATCTAAATGCAGTGAAATAGACATATTAAGCTAATGAACTAATACTGTTCAAGTTTGTCTTACTGAAGATCTTATCACAGGAAACAATATGGCAACGCAGTTCCTTTGTAGTGACACCAAAGAAAACCAGAGCATTTATGAAAACTGTAAAGATCAGGGGTGGCGAACAAGTTTGACACCAAGAGCTGAACTTTTACACTGTGAGAGTCAAAGAGCCACACCACACACTGACCTGCCAAGACGTACACACGAAATTAAAGCTGTATTATTTTCCATAAAAGCTCCAGGTCCAGGAGAAGAGGACATCACTGAGGGAGGGAGTAAAGAAGAGAGAGAACGTTGCTGGAAACTGAAAACAACCCAAAAAAGTGCTTTAGGTTGTGTCCAAATTACCACCCTACTCACTATCTAGTGCGTTCGCCATTTTGTAGTGCAGTCTGAAACAACAGCTCCAAAATCGAGTGCCCCATAAATTCAACAAAAGTCTCTGTGAAAAACCGGTGTGCATCCATGCTCACTAGATTGATGAATATAGACCACAATGCATAGTGTATAAACTATTTTTGCCAAAAAACTATATTTAAATGTATCTTTTTAATAAACCATCAAATTTTTTATCTTCAGAATACAGTGGATTCATAAATAATCGTCGCAAAACGCGTATATCAATTAGAAAGGGCTTGTCCAATGTCCAGCAGAGGGTGCTAGGTCCTTCGCTAGGACAACTTTAACAGGTTCAGCAGGGTTGGCTCGCCATCTTGTTTCATTCCGCACTTGGGTTTCGAAAGGAACAAGTTCTTTCTTCGCCCCAACCTTACTGGCCTATCATTCCAACTTAAAATACACTCAAATAGATAAAATAAAGACTAGATAATCCGTTCAAATAAATAAATATAAGGTCGTTACTTTTTTTACAGAACTATTTCAAGTTGCAAAGCACATGGCGGGTGGAATGTCCAGGCAAAGCCTACATTTATCGAGAGACATCCATGCTTTTTGGCTGTTTGTGGTGTGTTCGAATAAGTGGGCGTTGATGCTGATGATTCTCTGCCTATTTCTTCCTGTCTTGGGTCGTGCGGTGTATGGGGCACGGACAGCTCCCCAATTAAGCCACTTAGTTAGTAGTTCGGCTATAGCGACTTACCAGCTGGATAGTTACAATATATTTAAGGAAATTCTTTTTTTCTTCTTCCAGGCAAGACGGGTGGAAAGTCTAAACCCAACCAGAACTCGTCTCGTCTCCTTCTTCATTTGGGAAATGTGCACAACGGACGCTCAGTTAACATACATGAAAGCTCTTATATCTGCATCAACCCGATTGGCTGTTGCCGGTCACATGGATCACATCAACTAGAGACTGCATATAAATAATAAGGAAACCAAACAAAATTGGGTTTACCAGTTTGTTTGTTTTATTTCTTCTTCCACATTTAACTTCAAAAACAACAATAATAGGAAATGACATTTTCAACAATTGCTAACAATTTTCAATTTTTTCTGTTTTATTTTTTTTTTATTTTTAGGTATTTCTTTAAATTTTATTTAAATTTCTTATGTTTTATTTTCATGGGTATTTTAACTTGGGTTACAATATGCTAAAGTATGCTTTCGGAAATTCCGGTGCTACCGCAAATTCAAAAACATTATATTTTAATAAATAAATATTTGAGAGCATGCAGGCCAGCGAATTGTTTAATCCACCTATTAGAAACAACAGAAATAAGAAATACAGGATTATAGTCCAATCCTTAACTTAAACATATTTTAAATTAGAAATTATTTGTTACATATGCTCAAAACAGGGAATGTGTTAAACAAACTTCATATGATGGAGTTGGTAGAGCTTTTTAGAAAACTTTGAGTATTAGCTACTCATTTTATTTAATTACTTTGAACGTTCGGGTTTACAGTTTGGCGGGCCACATTTGGGCCCCGGACCTTGAGTTTGACATGTTAAGTAGAGTCTGCGGCTGATTATTACTGTATTTTCAGCACTGAAAGGCGCACCAACCGTCAACGAATGGTCTATTACGGTATGCCTTATGTCAACCTTATGTCAACCATAAGGCACACCAGCAAACAAGACAAAAGAGATAAGTCTGTCTGTCTGTTGTATTAAATGTGTTCACAGTAACTGTAGAACTTGTTTGTGACATTTTACACTTTAGCAATGTTAAAAGTGTTAGCTATGAGTGTTCACAATACCTCTTTTGGCTTTAACAAGCGTTACTGTGACTACGCTAACTCCCAACCTTATAAATACAGAAACACGGTCTGACACCGTTACACGTTAGCCATGTTAGCCACATTGGAATATTCCCCATAAAACCAGAGTATTTGGAAGTCGTAAAAGAACGGACAGACAGTTTAACAGAGCGCAGTCTTATGTTAATTTTTCTTATGTAGCCATGCATTTTGCATTGTTCCTATCTGGTTATCTACACACTACATGGTTTCAGTCACATTGTAAGTAAGAAGTTCTGATCCTGGATGGTTTCTTTGTGTGTGCAGTTTGCACATCCTTGTGTCTTTCCTCTGGGTGCTGTGGCTTCTTCCCTCGATCCAAAAATATGTTGTGTAATTTTGGTATTCTAAGTTTCCCCCACAGGAGTGAGAATGAATTTGCGTGCTGGACTGTGTACACAGTCTGGCAACCTGTCAAAGTTGTATCCTGCCTTGAAGACTAATGGGACAGGCTGCAGCGGCTTCTGCGACTTCTATGAATGCTTATATTTGGTCCTCGTGTTTTCTACTCCTCAGTTTATTCTTTTTTCAGTTTGTTCATATTTTACTTTTTACTTCTTTTTTTAAAGATACTTTCAGGTTCAACTGTTTAGGTTTCTACTATTTTTACCTCTGGCCACACATGACAAATGTTGGAAAGTTCAACTGGAAATGGTGTGGACTGACAAAACGGGTAAGTTGTGGTTAGGGGTTGGAAATCTTTTGCTTTTTGGCAAAGAAAATCCATATTTTTCTCAAACGAAGCCATTTACAATCAGATTTTTCTGTAAAGAACACTGAATTTCACTTAGATGAAACATAAATACTTAAAAATGAACGATTTATTACTCTCTACTGCACATCAGCTCTTCTTGCCACATCTTTATCTGACAGCCAGACTTCTGGGTGCTTCTGATTTCCAGGCAATCTTTGATTTGTGCAGCATCCCTGGCCGCTTCTGGACAGCTTCTGTGGTCGGAAACACATCCTGTCCCATCTCTGTGGGAACCCGACTGGTGGTGGTCCACATTCCAGAAGATAACTACATAGAAAAGCGGAAGGCAGGTTTTCGAGATAAAGGTCCAAAACAAGCCTGCTAACAAACGTTAAACACTTTACAGCTTGTTTCCATCAATATGCAGATTTGAAAGTGACAGCCGTTCTGGCAAAGTACAGTCACTGAAGGCATTCATCACATTTACAGCACAAGCCTTTAAGCTTACGCCCATGTGCTAATTGTTTATAGAACAAAACCATTCCATTTGTCATGTCAGTTTAATAGGCTTCCCTGTAGGTCAGAGGGGGGAGCATGTTTTTATTTGGCATGTTTCTTGGAATAAATCTCCACATATTACTCACACAGACGGATTCCAAGAGTTTGTGTTGAACGCCAGCTCCAAAAGCTGGCATCATAGACACGTGCGTTTCTGTGAACAGTCTAACATTCCTTGCTTTTTTTTGCCACAAGGTTTCCATCTTAATAAAAAAAGATGTGTTCTCTGCACGGTTTTGAAATGTGAAGGAATCACTTGTCCCAGAGGTGGAGCGGAAATTATACTCATGAAGTACTTTGGGACAAACAAAGGGGAGTCGCATCTCAAACACGGCTAACTCGAGTAAACAGTAAAGTGCATCCCAGGGCAACAATCTGGACCGCAATGTTTGGTCTAACCGGAACATGAACCCACTCCAGGGAGCCTCTAATCTGACTGGGGCTCTGTTATGACTGTGGGGGTTGGACGAAGGTTGGATGTTTGAGGAGGTACAGGTCAGGGGTCTCTGTTAGAGGACTGGGTGGCCACTTTAGGGGGCATTTAGGCCTCAGGCTGTAGAAGGTGGGTGCTGCTCAAGGAGCCAGGATAATCACAGAACAGAGCATTGGCCCAAATGAGGCATACAAGCTGAAAGTGAGACTTTTCATCTGTAAGATTATGTGTTTAAACTTACAATAAATGCAATCACGTTACATGGAAGGATATGATTAAGAGATGATTATAGAGAAAAAGTATGGCAGCCCCTCCCAACTCTGCTAGCATCGTGGCCTCCATCAACACACAAACACACACGCCTTCCCAAGCCTGACTGGTTAGATTGCTCACACATGCTCGTGGCAGACTGCCACGCGACAGCACAGGAGGCCTAGCAGGCATGGCAGGCATCTGCTGGGACGACCGGAGAGCGTGAACCTGCACGGGGGATTCGGGCCTCCAAAAACAACGGCAGCAGTCCGGTCCACCCTGCCTGTCAAATGAGCTTCAGTTCGAGTGTGTCACAGACCGACGTCTGGACTGGAGCCGCATGGAAATGTGAACAGCATGGCTCAGTAAGCCTGGGTGTGTGAGGACTGCATTTTTGATTTGAGGTATGTTAGTTCTAGAAGCGCCAAGAGATATTTGAGAATTTAAGTCTCTCCCTCTCCAAACCACATGCTTCCACTCATTTCTGCCATTTCAAGCTCAACGGCTGCCATCAATCAGTTTGTCCATTTGGTAAAATAAACCCTTAACTGCTACAACAGAGCAGACCTGAAACTTCTCCTTTTGCAGAAACATTTTAAAGGATAAGGATAAGAGTGAGGTTTACACACGTACAGGTTAACACCAAAAACAGACACTCTTGTCAATTCATGTACTTTAACCCTTTTACACTGAAGCTTCGGCTCAAGTGTTTACGTTCTTTGAACTTCTGTAACTTTTCAACTGTTTTTACAATTTACATAATTCTTTTGGATTATGTAGAGAAAAGCAGATTTTCTATGCACACTTTGCACTTATTGCACAGATGAAAATTGTAGATATACGTAAAATCTTCACAGATATATCATGAATGAACCACGTTAAAACCAGGGAAGAAGTACTTATAAACCACACAAAGAACACGTAAATCAACATAGTATATGAACCGCGCGTGATTATTGTGTGGTGCAATTCATTAGTGATTTGTGCGTCAATTGTGTAAATTTAACGTGATTTGTGCGCTGTATAAGTGATATAAAAGTTATACATCGGTGATACATGCGTGAAAAATCCGATGGACATGCGTGGACACACGTGGAACGGTTGTCGAAAGCCACAAATTTGCGTATGCATCTTGTAAATATCACGCACAATTGCGTACAATTTATGTTACAATTGCCTATAAACTAGGTAAAATACGCATAAACTGCGTAATTTTCAAACAACCAAACATTTTGAACAGCTCAAAACCAAATTTACGTAAAGAACTGTCAGCCGAAACCCTCGACGGACATCTGCGCACATCGACAACCGAGGAACACAAGAAAACAAATTAATGATATCACACATGTCGCACGAGACCGAAATTTCATACATGGAAAATGTACAAAATGTACGTAGTAGCTTTGTGACACGGCCTTAACAGTAGTCAAGTCTCTACGCAATCAACTGAATCTGTCATGAAGAAAAGCGACTTTGCGCCTTTTTGCAACACCTAACTTTTAATTAGCTCTTTTAATTTCAGAACCATCTTTAGAGATTGGTCTTGGTTCATTTCCAATCAGACTGAGCTCTGGTTCGCTCTGAGTTTCCTTCGTCTGAATATGTTGTTGTCGTGCTCGGAGCAGAACTACTGCACCAAAACAGCCACTATAGAGTAAAAAGTAGTAACCGATGAGCCGCGGAGCAACAATGAAACTCAGCAAATCATTGAAATGTGGTCTGATGATTGCAGGCTCATCAAAACAACTTTAACATGATACACATAGCTTCTCACGTTTTCCTGACAATCTATATCTCACAGACACTCATCAGCGTAGCTTTTGAGATGTCTTCTCCTGGCCTTGCACCATCCCTCTGCCGTACCAAAGTAAAAAGTATTGTACCTGACACTGATACAGGCATTTAACATCGGTCAACAAAATATGAAGTTTGAATAAGTGAACAATCTTGACAAGGAAAGCAAAGCGCAAGACTGCAATTATTCCTTCTGTAATTGCTTTGCCCCAACCTCGTACTTCCTGGCCAATGACTGAAGAGGTTTTAGTCACAGGGTTTTGTTTACAAGCTTTGCTCTGGAACAGGAAAGTCCCCTTGATGCCAGTTTGAAAATAGACCATATAAGGTTCAGGACTCGATCCGGACCAAATTTAGCGGAATGGGTCCATACCAATGGACTTTTCCAGTCTGAATACACCCTTAGATTTAAAAAGATGTGTTAAGGTGTGGTAAATTTGATTTGTAAATAAAAAGGAATAAACTTAACCTTCACATTAATGCGCAGTTTGAAAATTGAAGTAACCTTATGATTTAGTAGCGTCTATGATCAACAGTAAAAAGTTATCTTTAATTTATGCTGCAAAATAGCTTCAATTATAGCTCCCCCATTAACATGCATAAAAGCAAACAGACGCTGGCTGTTATGCCATAAGTGAAGTTGTTTGGAGAAAGGGTTGGGTTCTAAAAAATCTGTTAAATTGCAGAGGGTTGTGACATTTCTAGCTGAAATAACTGTAAGATTTGAGGTTATTGGTTTAAGAAATTGGGAAATAATACTTTCAAAGCCTTTTTTCACACATGGGTGAACATCTCCTGCAGGAGGACTGGTTTGCCTGTGAGTCTGTGGTTCTTATCAACACCCGCTGCTTGTTTTAGAGTAGGAACAATGCAAGTTTTGGGTTAAAGTCTCTAATGAAGTCTCTAGAGAATTATGTGTGGAGCTTAACTTTTGTTATTTTTTTGTGTGCAGCATTTAAGACTTCAAAGGTTCCAAAGCACCAGCAGATTTAAAGTGAACATGCAATCCTTTTTTTTTAAATAAATGAACTATTTTCAAACTAGCTAAGACTTAGCTTGGTCATTGATAACAAGTTAAAAAAAAACTCTACATTTAGTTGTCAGTATTATTTCTGTTAAATGTTTAAATATAAAGAAAACTATCTTGTAAACATGACCAATCCTCTAAGAACCAGTTGGCTAGCTAGCATACTTGGTATTGTTAACTTAGCTTTGTGTTACTTTTCTAGTCCTTCAGTCCACTTTTAAGGTTGTACTCAGACTGGACACATTTGGATTACTTAAAGCGTTTCCCCCAATAATCTGGAACAATTTTTTTAGTCCGAATACTCCAAAGGGGACTCGGACCAGGACCAGGAGCCCCTCTCTGACCCATCTATCGAGGTGGTCTCAGTTTGTTACGAATCAGACTGAGCTCCAGTTTGCTGTGAGATTGCACAGTCTGAATGCACTCTAAGCCCGGAGCTGAATAACTGAACCAAGACAGTCAGTGTAGCATTATGCAAAGTAGGAGCGTAGCAACCGTGACAATGAGACACAGCAACTCATTGAAATATGGTCTAATGAATGCAGGCTCATTAAAACAACTTTTAACGTTGCTTCTCACTGTGCGCCCGACGATCTATATGTCATAAACCCTTTATGCAGCGTACCTTCTTAGCCGACGTTTCCTTAGCAACCGCCTTAAAACATGAGTAAAAGTTGTACCTGATGTTGATACAGATGTTCAATTTGCTCAGCAAAATATACAGTTTCAATAAGTTAACTATACCGACAGGGATTGCAAAGCCATGACATTATTCTTTCTCTCATCCTAGCCAATGACTGAAGAGATCTTCAGTCACATGGTTTAGTTTACAAGCTTTGGTTTAAAACATAGAAGTCCGGT
Source organism: Oryzias latipes (assembly GCF_053564925.1). NCBI lineage: Eukaryota > Metazoa > Chordata > Actinopteri > Beloniformes > Adrianichthyidae > Oryzias > Oryzias latipes. The sequence continues at coordinate 11,186,340 of NC_136256.1, read as the reverse complement.
TTACGGCAGTCTGAATACTGACTAAGCACAAGGTTCAGGACTCGGTCCGGACCAGTCCAACTACACCCTAACAGCTTCCTATGAGTCTTCAAGCTTCACCAGTTTTTTGAAGGTGGCTCCCAACAACATGTATGCACAACCTTAATGATGTTTGGAAAATAAAGGTTCTCTTTCTGAAGCTCATCTTATTTTTTTTTTCAATTGCAGCACCTTTTAACTCTGCAACTAATTCCTATCATGTACTGACAGAATATCTGTGGTTTCAAGTGGTAAAAAGAATTCAAGTCCCACTTCAATCATCTTTTGATTTATTGTAAAAGCGTTGAGTGGTCTTTTAATTACGAGGATGCCATTTTTAGCAATAAATAAATAAAGCCTGTATTGTTTTTTAGGAAAATCTCCCATAACTGAGGGCTCTCTGTTTATGCGCTCTCCAGCTAGCCTACAACCCCTCACACCCTTACAACTTACACACTAATAACTACCAGTTATAGTTAAAATAACCCAATTCCAAGTTTAGGAGATAACTTTTTCTGACTTATTTTACTCAGAAAAAAACAAAACATAAATGTGGTTTAAAGTATATGAACCAAAGACATCAGTATTGCTCCAAAAAGGAACCCAAAAATACATCCCAACTCAAAAACCCACGAATGAGGTTGAAGAAATAACCCAAGTGTTTTAAGAGTGTAATATTAGTGGTGCAACTGTCAGAAGTCAAAACTCTGTCTCCCCCTCCAGCGGGAGCCGTCGCCAGAGTACGGTACTAGCCACAATACAACTCCCAGCAACCCCAGCGCACACTTCCTGGTTGCTGCACACCTGACTCTCATTCATTCATCAACCACAGCATACTCAAGCTCTGCACTGCTGAGTGAAGCTCAGTGTGAAGTATTGTTTGTGCCACTCTGCCTTCTTTACTGAGTGTTGTATTTAGACCTGATCCTCTGCCTCCTGACCCTGTTTGCCTGCCACCTGCCCCGACTCTGATCTGGATCTTGACTACTCTGTCTCTCCTATGATGCCTGCTATTGACCCTTGCCTGCCTGACCCTGATTTAGCTTTGTGGACTTTTAGCTGAGCTGATAAACCTGCTGCATTCAGATCCAGACGTCTGCCTGTCTGCCTGTTCTTGTGACATTGAGCTAATCAGCCATACAGTTCTGTACCAGATTCCAACTCAGAGGAGGAAAACAAAGAGGTCCATGGATCTATTTGTCTACAAGTGGATGCATCAGAATGGAGTGGAGAAGGGAGTTTGTGGCCCGCCTGCTGTAATTTCAATGTCGCACAATGTTTTTCAAACTGCATTTTTTTTGTCTGCTCCTAAGTCACAAAGATAAAGAACAACTCAGAAATGCAGTTTTACCGTAATTTTGTTTACATATATTCTCCATCATTAAAAAAATAATTAAGAACTTGTAAAATATACCAAAAACAACCTTTTCATTGGAGTTGGTCTTTGAAAAGCTGCATATAGACATACAGTATCCTATATCTACAATTGATTCAACATATCAGTTAAACTTGAAGAAACTATAGAAATATTTTACTTCTGGTGTGTTTTTCTTAAGTCTAAGGTCAATAGAAGGCGTATAGTATTCTTAGTATTGGCGACAAAGGCTCAAAAGCTGGTTCATTGGTGTCTGTGATCATTTAAGAATTTATTAGGCTCATTTTCAGAACCGTTAAGGATCTTTTTCTTTTTGTATGACATGATACATCAATCATTAATGTTTTTCTTTCTTACCTAACTGTAGAACAAGAAGATCAAGCAGTATGGTAGAGGGATATGAAAGCAGGTTTTCCTCAGATACTCAGCGACAGTGATATATGACAATGCAACAATGCTGCACATCATGTATATTTAATTAGCCTTTGCTTTCATGGAGGCTGAAGCTTCAGGTGATGGTTGAAGGTTTCCACCCGTCTTAGAAGAGGCTTTTGTCAACCGGGTGTTTTATTTATGTCTTAAAAGCCTTTGAAAATATTTTTTCTAATGTTAAGACAAGAGCAGAGCAGGATTTCTAACAAAGGCCACCAGACTTCAGCCTTAAAGGTCGTCGTAGGTTGACAAGCCCCTCCAACAGACAGCAGCTACCTCCCCCATTCAGCAGTGACGTCTAATGCGGTTGTTGATATTGACTGTTGTGGGGCAGAAAGCAGTATCACCTCTGTGTTTTTGAGTTCAGGAAGAGGCCAGATCTGGACCAGACAACTCTTCACACAGTTACCGTCCTTCACTTCCCCCTCTCACCGTCTGTACTTTACACTTTGTGGAAGCAACCAGACATGAAAACGGCGAGCTGTCATCACCTCGTTCCAGGATTTTATTTTCTCTTTTCAGCTGTAGACCTTCCTCACACTCTAGAAAGAAAAGGTTTGTCCAGCTAGTCTTTAATCCGGCCGGCTCACACCCGTGTTTGGTTTGCTTCAGGGAGCAGCGGTGAGCCCAAACTTCAGGCTGGGTTTCATGTAACCCAATCAGAGCGAAGAGCTCGGAGCCACTCGCTCCAACACATCCAGCTAATCGCACAGCGCAGGGAAGTCATGGCTTTACTGGAAAAGTGACAACAGAGACAATGAGAGTTGAGGCTGTGTCCCAGCCACTTCGTACATTTGTCTGTCGGGATAAATGCGTGACATACTTAATTCATAAGTGTCTCTTGCGTTCGTCATTCATCGATCTTCGCAGATGTTCATCAAGGTCTTTATGTGAATTCGGTTTTGAGCGGTTCAAAATTAGTCGATTGACAAATTCGCAGTTTACACATATTTTACATAGTTTATAGGCAACTATTACATAAATTTTGCCGGATTTTTGCAAGATGCATACAAAATTTGTGTCCATGTATGTCTAACTTACTTTTCAGGCATGTACCACTGATGTATAACTTTTATATCACATATACTTTCACATTAAAATTACGTAATTGACGCACAAATCACTAATGAATTACATATAAAGAGCGCAATGCGTGGTTTATTATTGATACATCTGTGAAAATTTCATGTAAAAACGACAACTTTTTGTACTTTTTCCACATATATGACCAATTTTCATTTGTGCAATATGCACTAAATGTACGTAGTGGCTGTGACACAGCCGTTAGTGAGTGCAGCACCTCAGGATCCCTATTCCTCCTGTAAATGCATCCGTCAATGAAGATTCCTTCCATCGTCCAAACCCACTTCATCCTTTTTGGGGTCAAAGGGTTGCTTAAGCCAACCAAGTTACTGTTGGGCACACATTGGGTATACCCTGAACAGGTTGTTGAACCCTCCCATGCACACCTAGGGACAATGTAGAATCATCAACAAACTTATGAAAGATGTTTTTGGACTGTGGGAGGAAACCGGAGGAGAAGATCAGTGCATGTATGAGGAGAACATGCACACTCCAAGGAAGGCTCCTATCAAGTATTTATTTAGATCCGTTCGAAGGTTATGACCTGAAGTAATTAAGGCTGTGGCCTCGTGCAGCGCTGACCTACCCTGCTCATTTTCCTTTTCTGGGGCTAAAAAGTGATCAGAAGATTCTGTATCAATTAGTGCTCAAAAATTGGTTTCATTTCAGATTTTATGAGGTAAGAAAAAAAAACTGCTCTGAAGTCACTTTGGCATGAAATTATTTCTTTAGCATCAGCCATGCTATAATCTAGATTTTTTTTCCTCCCAATTACAGCTCAGAGAGTGAAAAGTCTGAGTATATGCTCCCCCAGTTTCCTGAATATCAAAGCATTAGCATAATTACTATTTCAAGTAGAACAGACTCAACTGTTTCCCTGCTCCTCGGCACAATTTCTCACAGAAAACTTCAAAGACGCACTGTTAGTGGGTTTTTTTTTATAATAACCATCTTTTTTCCTCAGAAGTTGGACAAAGGGAGCAAACACCAGAACCAGAGGACAAAACCAGGCCACCCGGTCAAACTCAGTCGCTGAAAGATTCATCATGCAGTCCAAGATTGGGTTACTGACCACGTTTAGAGCCCCCAGAGGAGGAAACCGAAGAGGAGCTGCTTACAGGGGAAGTAGAAATGATGTCCTTTCCGATTCATTGAAACAGTTGTCATTTACTCCGTAGAGTACTGCAGGCTTAGAACACACAAACAAGCTTGGTGATTGTTTGATCCGCACAAAAAGAATCAGTGTCAGCAACGCTTTGCTAAACAAGCAAATTCTGAACCGCATCAGAATACTGTTCTATAAAAGTGTCCTGACGTGTTTCACTTCTGTGTTAATCCACTGTGGTGCCTGTAAATTCTGTATATATTTGCTTTAAAGGTCAAGTAGGAATAGCTGGTTTACTTCTTTGTGTTTTTTTCCCTGTTCACTTTCATTTGAACCATAATGCTCCCAAATGAGCAGATGGGAGTACTGCCTGGATTTCTTTTGTGGTTTTTTTTCAAAGGGAACACACTGTTGCTTCATTCTTACCCACTCCAGTGAAAATTGTGTTTTTGACATGTTCTTGAGACATTTTATGATGATGGAGGACAAAGCTAAAGAGTATTTCTTTATTCAAATTGATGTGAATCAGGAGCAGTCGTAAAAAATTCCATTGTGTGCTTGTGACATAAATAAATATGCTGGGCGGGCCACAAGCTCCCTGCTTTGCTCCATTCTGATGCATCCATTATAGACACATAGATTCATGTGCGTCTCTGTTTTCCTCATTTGAGCTGGAATCTGGATCAAAACTGTACGGCTGGATCACTCCAATATTGCACGCCATTGTTGTTGCACCAGTTGTATTAGGTTGGGGTTGTGAGTAGCTGTAAGCCAGCAGAAGAGCATATATACACAGATGGATGATGGGAAGAGGGCGTGCTTACTCCCCACCAACACCTCAGAGAGGAATTTCTAATGAGCTCCAGCTGTTCTGCAGAGACCATATCCTAGAAGATGACACAAGTTGTGTGATTTAGGCTAAAAATGTCATAATCGTGACCACTCGGAATGCTTTTACTACAGATCAAAATATGATCAGAGTGAAACTTAAAGGCGGGCTAGAAATAGAAGGTAAATAGAATAAAATCAGTTCACCAGATGACCACTAGGTCGCCAGTTCCTACACGTTAGTTTCTGTCTAATCTAATGTAAAACAGCTCAAATAAACAGTGTGGCTTAAAACCTTTTTATCCAAACTCATGTTATTTTTATCCCAAAAATTTGTTTTGAAGACGAATTTTTATTCTTTTATGTTATATTTAAGGTGAAAATCGTAGTTCAAGCCTCACCCACTAAATTATCCATGTTTTAAAGAAGGCGTTCAATGACATCATAACCAGCTGAGGTGATAACGACCACAGAGCTGAGAAACTGGCTTTAAATAGGCTTGACTCTAACCAGATGGTCACATGATCACAGGATCTGTCCATCTTATTTTTTTACCACAATATTTACTACTGTTCACTTTGACGAATATTGTGTGTAAAAAAAAAAAAATAAGCATCACATTAATAAATCATCTGCCAGACTGTCCCAGTGTTGAAGTTTCCTCTGAAGCAACAGGGATCCTAACGTTTGGGTTCAGGGGCAGACCCTCTCTCAATGAGGGAATGAGGGTGGGAGTGAGATAACAGCTGGGGCCATTTGGGTTAAGGATAAATATTCTCTCTACTAGCTTTTCTGAGTTCATCCTCCACGGGGAGCGGCATTCATTCCTCGACTCACCCCTCACCTTTAATCATCATCTCCCTGTTCTGCTCGTAAACAAAAGGCTCCAGCAAACAGGAGCAAAAAGCTCTTCCCTTCAGTCAGCCAGCTGCCATTCCGCTTCTCCAATCTGATAACAAAAAACCTACATCTCTTCGTCTTTAATTGCTTCGGCGCTCACGTCGGAACCAAGAGTGGAAAATTCCACAACTCCCAGATAACTTCACTCCTGAACCGCCTCGCTCCAAATTAAAGGCATGTGTGGAATTTGGTGCAAGAGGTCCAACATGGGAAAGACGAGGAGTGAAATGCGTTGAGAAGTAGCTGAAAGAAGCGACCCCTCCCCGTAACTACCCGAAAAATATAGGCACGAAAAAGGCCGCACATGCCCCGAATGCCTGTTGATGGAAAGAAAACACACATCCCAATTCACGTCTGCCGAAGATAACCAGCCTGCAAAATGAAAACCTGTCGTCGGAGTGGGAAGGCTGTACCCTATTTTCTATCCGGACTCTAAAAACAAAGGAGGAAGGAGGAGCACCATCATATAAAAATTTACTGAATACAAACATACCGGTGAACGCAACACTTTAGTTATTGCTCCCATTTGTCCTGAAATGAACTCAAAGATCTGAAACATTTTCTACAAACACAAAAAAAACATTTTTCTCAAATTGTTTTCATAAATCTGTGATAATAAGCACTTCTCCTTTGCTGAGATAATCCATTCCTCCTCAAAGGTGTGCCAAATCAAGATGCTGATTAGATTGCATGATTGTTGCACAGGTGTGCCTTAGACTGACGACAATAAAAGGCTACTCTGAAATGTGCTGTGTTGTTTTATTTGGGGGAGGGTCTGGGGTCTGGGAACTGGGGACCGGTCAGTATCTGGAGAAACATTATTTTGTGTGTGGAGGTGAGCCCAACTGTATCTAGCCAGTACCTCTCAACCTCTCGCACAAGCTCAGGCTCCTTCCCTCCCATGCCCCAAAAGCCAAGTTCCATGACTGAGGTTTGGGCAGCCGAGGACCCCGCCTTTGACTGCCACCCAAACAACATTGCAACGGCTCCTTTTGAGGTCTCCTACAGGTGGTGGGCTCAAGCTAGGCCTGGCTTTAGAGCGGGGCCCCGGTGACACCAATATGAGCGACGTAACTGGATATTGGCTTAAGGAGCCTCTGAGTCTGCTATCTCTCAGATGGTGGAGTGTTCCTGCCCCAGGTGGAGGAGTTTAAATATCTTTGGGTCTTGGTCACGAGTGAGGGAAGACCGGAGTGTGAGATTGACAGGCGGATTGGAGCAGCGTCCGTAGTTATGGGTCAGCTGTGCTGGTCCGTTGTGGTGAAGAGAGAGCCGAGCCAGAAAGCAAAGCTCTCAATTTACCGGTTGATCTTTGTACTGGGGAGAGGGAAGTCTGGACATCTTTGCTTAGACTGAGGAAAGGCGTGACAAGTGATGCTTCAGATATATGGGTGTTATTCTGAGGAACTCCATAGTTAGTTCTGGCGGCCGGAAGGGGATGAGTGGAAGTGGATGGATGGATAGACGGATGGACGGACGGACGGACAGACGGACGGACAGACGGACGGACAGACGGACGGACGGACGGATGGATGGATGGCATCATTTCCTATCTGCATCTTTATCAGCTGGCTTTGTGCAAACCCACCAGTTCTGACAGAACAGCTTTTTTTTGTGGGATAACAACACTCTTGTTAAAGGAGATGCAATCCTGGATTCCTGCGGAAGCAGACTCTCCATCCTGAAAAAAGAAAAGGCCCCAGTATGGTACTCTTCCTTGCTGCCACCGCCTGCAGGCTTCCTTCCCCTCTCTGCATCTTCCAGACAGAGCTATCAGGTTTCCAGAGCGACTCCCTTCAGCAAAGTCCTTCTCTGTCTGCTCCCCAGTCAACATTCGGCCGTTTCATCCCAAGTGGCTCCTTTAACTTCTCTTCCAGTCACTCTTTTGTTATTGCTGCTTGGAAGAAGCCTGTAGCTAACCCTGACAGTCAGCGATTCGGGCCTCTTCCGATCAAACACTGATGGTTTATGAAGGAGTTCTTCTGCAAGGATGTTGTTTTTCTATGCAAGGGGTTAAAATGTGTCAGACATTTAAAACTTAAACAGACAAGGGAGGGAAAAAAAGACACTATCCTTCAGGAAAATCTGCACAAAAGGCTGGTCTGAAAGCAACGTATGAATCATGATGATAATGCTTTAGAAAAAGGCAGAGGCTTTGAAAATGCACGCATTATTACCCCCATCCATCAACTTTTACTGAAAGACGCGCAGACGCTGGGTTTTTTTCCGAGCCAGCATGTCCTGAGGGGAAAATTAGACAGTTAATCTTTCTGAGAATCCAGTTACAGCGTCAGTCAAACACAGATCCATCCGCAGATTCGCTCACAGCTCAAAACGCTTCAGTCGCTGGATTGATACAGAAATCTCTCCTCCTGTCTGTGACTAAAGGGTTGACTTCACACTGGATATTGTGAAGACATCCCAGCCTCCACCTCTGGCTTGATGGGACTTTGCTGTTCTTGTAGGGGCTGTTATTTGTTTTTAGAAGCACTTAGGAGCAACCTTTGTTCTTAACAGTTTAACCATTTAACATTCTTCCAACTACTGCAATTCTTCAACACAATTAAAACTTTATCGGATTCTGAAGCGGAGAAAAGCAGCTTTCTGCTGATATGCAACCCTTTACAGTAGTTAAGTGTTTACGTGATCAATGTGAATCAGCTGATTCTAATGTGAGGAAAAGTGGCTTTGCTCTGTTATGCCAAATATTATGTATCATATTGGTGCAGAGGTGGCATAAAAAGCCACTGTTCTTCGCATTGATCGTGTAAGTGGTCAAAGATGTGTGGTATGCCAAAAAGCGCATGTTCTTTAGGTGTCTTATTCTGTGTTAAAAAAAAAAGAAGCTGGTTAGTTCATCAAAACAAGCGATACTTATTTATATATATGGCCGGAGTTCATATATAGAATTGTTTAGTAAAAACATTAACATTGATATAGTTTTACTCTTTGATGTAAAAACTGAAAATCCTCACCATTTCTGACTGATACTTTGTCACTGATTGATCTTGATTGGATTTTTCACAATTTTTCCAGGACAACTTTCAGTACCTCTGATGTTATAAATACCTATACTGCGATAGGCCAATTTAGCCATAGGGGTGGGGCAAGCACTACCAATATCTAATTTTTCAAGCTATCAGCTATCATAATCCGATGTCTTATACCACATGTGTCAAACTTAAGGCCCGCATTTGGCCCGCCATGTCATTTCATGTGGCCCACGAGAGCAAAAACGTTTTTAAAGTAAAAGTTTTTTAAATAAAAAACAAAAATGGTGTGTATTTATTCATATCTAGGGGGAATCGGACTTGAAATATCGGATTGGGCAACTATACATTAGTGCTTAAACATTGTCCATATGACCTAACCTGACAGAATCAAATTTAAAAGGATTTATGCTAGAGTAACAAGCAAACATATGTTTTCTATGTGACTGTAACTGTCACTTTAAAAAGATATAATAAATAAATGAGTCATTTAGCACTAAGGGGCAGTTACGTTTATTTTTCATAACATTTAGTTACATGTATAAGTTATATCTGGCCCTTTGAGGACAATCACTATGCTGATGTGGCCCTCGGTGAAAATGAGTTTGACACCCCGTCTTTTACGATAACTATACTCGATTCTGATTGGCTGCAGGGTGTCCATTAAAAAGTGATACTGGACAGTGATAATGGACCCCTAAAAGGAGTTTCTCTTCACATTGCCTGAATGTTTTGCGCTGGTCTAAACACAAGTGGGTGACCAGAACAACAGAAACTTGGAACATAGGGCATAGCTTATTCCAGAGTCTTGCTTACCTATTGCTTGATACAGAGTGAACATGTGTTTAGGCCAATAAATCATTTTATTATTTATTAATGGAAAAAATAGCTTGTTTGTGATGATTGCATTTCCAAGGTAAATTTGCATTTAATCATGCCTAATTAGTATACGTACGCCAATTGGCTCACTGAGAAAGACACTTCCTGTGTCTGTGGTACTGGAAGGTGTTTGAACCCAAACAACAAATAGTAAAGACACCAGAGAATTGTGAGGTTTTTTGTCAAAGACAATCAGCAGGACTTTCATACGCCCCCAAAGGACTCTTTTACCTACCAGCAGGGGGTTCCATGTTATTTTGGATCAGACAGCAGACTGGACTGAGTCCTCATGGGGAAGCAAAGGTAGCTTGTGTGTGTTTCTGTGAACAATAGCTGGCAGAAAACAAAGTAAAAACCCTTGTCTACAGTTTTTACTGTCGACCACTGGAAACCATTAGCAAATGTAAGTATACGCAGAACAATGCTGAACTCTGTAAAAACTCTGTACACTCTAAAAATATTAGAAATAACTTAAAAGAGATGTGCATCCCATAACATCCTTTTCTATTTTCCTCACTTTATCATTTCCCTTTGCAAAAAAAGACATTTATTGTTTGTTTACTACATGTTTAAGTTCCTTTACAGTTTGTTGATGATGTTTGTCTAGTTAGCACAGTCCGCCACTTTTGTTTACTTTCATGTTTTCACCATTCGACTGCCTCCCTTTTGTTTATCCTGGAGGTCCTAGCTGGACCCCCCGCCTCCTCAACTCTATTCATGTGATGAAGCACAGAAAAAAAATTGCATCATTTTAAACAGCTTTATTGTTTTAAGATGTGGTTAAAAGACTAGATAATTTACTGAAATCATAGCCTGAAACATTTTTTTTAACTCACAGCTCTGCTTTTCTCAAACGGGACACAAAAGATTCAACCGCTGAATTTTTGAGGATTATAGTTTATGTCATGTATTATGTAAAAATAATATATAGGATTCTATTTTAATGTGGGTTGTCCCAAATCCTCAGAAATGTATTCTGTGGGGTTTTTTATAAGAAATATTTTGTTCTGACCTTTTGTGTTTATTTTCATTCAGCTCTTGTTCGCGTGACCCCAATGACAATTTTCAGCGATTAAAGTAAAATCCACCAGAGACACTTTTTCTCTTTAAACACAACTGACCTTTCAAAGGTTCTTCCATTAGTTGGGAGTTTATTGTACTGCACCCATGTGGGCAAATGAAAAAAAAAAGCAGGTTATGTCAACGACATCCCGTTCTGCTCCACTAATCTAACCCAGCAAATTAGGCAATGCCATTTTTTCCAAACCGGCGATTGTTAAGATGTTGTTGCCAAGTTAACATTAAACACAAAGAGGATTAATCGCAGCATTACGCCTCGCTGTCAGTTCCTTTCACAAGACTCAACCCTGGCTGGAAACAACAAACAGGCACTGGGGTAAACAAGACGCACGGAGGCAAATAAATATGTAAAAACAGAAAAAAGTGGTCAGTCAGTCAGCCAGTAGGCCTTCATCCAATCAGCCAGCCAGTCTCCCGTGTGTGTGTGTGTGTGTGTGTGTGTGTGTGCTGCCACAGATGCTCCCTAATGAGCTGGGGCCTCTGATCCAGCGAGCCTTGCTGCATTCCACTGGCTCTAATAAGACCGTGTCCCGCTCTGTGAGCTGATAGCAGCTTCATTAACCAGACCATGAACCTGCACAGGAAGCAAATAGTGGGGTTTATTAGGGTTTTATTATGCAATAGCACCCTGATCTAGTTTATTGGGAGCAAGCAGCGAAGGTGAAGGAGGATGAGAGTGAGGGGGGAGAAGCAGCCACCCACCTCCCACCCCCCGCCAATCCTCAAGAAAATCAGAGGCAGACTCAGAGGGAGAGATTACTAGAAATGGGTTGCAGAAATAGGTTAAAACTCCAGAGGATGAGTTGATGTTTGCTCCCTTTCCTGCGTAGCTAACCTCTTTCCTGTTCTGCCGACGGCGTGCGTCAGGACCGCTTTGAGGCGAGGCGTGACAAGTGATGCTTCAGAAATATGGGTGTTATTCTGAGGACCTCCATAGTTAGTTCTGGCTCTATTTTTATCCATCCTCTGTACGCAGACTTCTCCCGTCAGAGTGTGAGAGGTGATGGAAGATATGCGCTCCCGGTTTTAGCAGCAAAGATAAACGTGAGCTCTGAGGCCTGACAGGAGCGTTTACGGCGACCCATTTCTGCGTTCTCTCCGAGTCGAGGGCAGGCTTCTCACTCACACTCCTTCCTCCGCACATCTGGATGAGTTCATGTTACATGGAAGCGGGGCGGGACATCCCACGGACAATCCGCAGACACAATACTAGTTTTTGTGGCTGCAGAGGTCAAGCCCAAACAGAGAGCTGTCTTTGCTGCTTCCACCCTCACGCCCACACTGTAATGAAGGACGCTGGAGGAAGAAAAAAAGAGCTGCTGAAACGTTTGTTGATTCACTTTTTGTTGGAAAATCTAACAATAGGTTCTTAGCAGGGTGTTGAAAGAGGATGAACAAATGTCTCTGCAGACTGAGGGTCATTCCAGTAACCACCTACATGGGACATCTGAGATGAAGCTCGGGTGGGACTGAATACTTTCTGCAGGAGGGAAACACGTGAAAGTCATAATCTGCTGGAGGAGTGATACATGGAGAGTGAACGCAATATTGTTGTTTTGATCGAAATAAAATCAGAGCTCATTTTTTGATTAAGAAAGCAGAAAAACGGGGACTGAGAGTCAGCAGTGGGTGAAAGCCAAAGAAACATAAACACAGACATTTTAAAGCTTAACTGGGTTTTAAGGTCCCACTCTGATCATCTTTTATTATGTCTTGTTTAGCCCAAATCAAAAAAACCTGTGTTGTTTTCTAGAACGTTATTAGATATGTCCTTTACTATCAGAAAAATGCAACAAGAACATGTTAAAAACAACCAAACCATATTTTCATTTGTCTGGGACTTTAAAGACCATTTCATCAATTTTCAATGATGAATTTGTTTCTTTTTGCCGTTAAAAAGAGCAAATGTTTTTGACTATTTGACTGGTCAAACCTTTGCTACAGACCATCAAAAAACGTTCACCTTGGATTCAAATACACTATATTATGAAAAGTGTTGGCTCACCTGTCTTGATTCACATATGAACTGAAGTGCCCTCCCATTTCTAACCCATAGAATTCAATATGATGTCGGTCCACCTTTTGCAGCTAGTACAGCTTCAACTCTTCTGGGAAGTCTGTCTACAAGGTTGAAGAGTGTAATTATAGGAATTTTTAACCATTCTTCCAAAAGTACATTGGTGAAGTCACACACTGATGTTGGTGGAGAAGGTCTGGCTCTAAATCTCCGCTCTAATTCATCCCAAAGGTGTTTCATGGGGTTCAGGTCAGGACTCTGTTTTGGCCAGTCAAGTTCATCCACACCAGACTCTGTCATCCATGTCTTCATGGACCTTACTTTCTTCCTCCACCAAATATCCCACAATCCAGTCCCAAATGTAACGTTCTCCTGGCAAACTGCAAACTCAGACTGGTGCGTCAGATTGCCAGAGGGAAAAAGGTGATTCATCACTTCAGAGAAGGCGTCTCCACTGCTCTAGAGTCCAGTGGCTGCGTGTTTTACAGCACTGCATCCGACGCTTTGCATTGCACTTGGTGATGTGTGGCTTGGATGCAGCTGCTCGGCCATTGAAACCCATTCCATGAAGCTCCCTGCATACTGTACTTGAGCTCACATGAAGGTCACATGAAGTTTGGAGTTCTGTAGCAATTGACTGTGCAGAAAGTGGGCGACCTCTTAGCACTATACGCGTCAGCATCTGCTGATCCCTCTCCATCCGTTTACATGGTCTACCACTTTGTGGCTGAGTTGCTTTTGTTCCCAAACTCTTCCACTTTGTTATGATAGAGCTGACAGTTGACCGTGGAATATTAAATGGCGTATACATGTGTAGCGCTTTCTACTTTCCTCGAAGGCCCAAAGCGCTTTACAGTCACACACACATTCACACACTGATGGCGGCTCCGCTGCCAAACACTGGCGCCAACCTTCCATCAGAGGCAAGGTGGGGTTCAGTGTCTTGCCCACGGACACTCAGACACATGGCTGGGCAGGGCGGTAATCCAACCTGCAATATTCTGATCAGAGGTCAACCGCCCAACCACTGCACCACGGCCACCTCGTAATAAGGAGCGAGGAAATTTCACGACTGGATTTGTTGCACAGGTTCTGAATCCTATGACGGTTCCAGGCTGAAATTCACTGAGCTCCTGAGAGCGGCCCATTCTTTCACAAATGTGTGTAAAAACAGTCTGAATGCCTGAGTGCTTGAGTTTATACACTTGAGGCCACGCATAGTGATTAGGGCACCTGATTCTGATCATTAGGATGGGTGAGTGAATCCTGTTGGTAATATAGTGTATGTACATTTGAACACAGACTTAGTCCTGCCGACCATCACTCCAGTTTTGAGTATCTCTGAGTGAACTCATCCTTTGGAGCATAGATGGCAGATGAGGGGACCTGTTTCTTGAAAGAATGGGGGCGAGCCTGAGTCCAAGCCCCTGCTTACTGGGTGAACTTCGTATGACTCCAATTAAAGTTGGTTCAAACTCTGCAAGAGGGAAGAATACTGTTTTTAGAGCTGGGACAATTCATACTTCATGACAAATTCAATTGCAAAACTCCTGTAAAGCCTTACCAGGGCCATCCCATTGCAGCAAAGACACCTGAGCTGGGGATTGAGCATCAAAATCCTTTAACAGCAAATAGCCAACAGCAATGGTAGCAATTTTCTGTTATTACTGTGTTTTCTTGAAAAAAAAACAAGATTATACATAGATGTCACTTTGCCCATCTCTGGTTATACAGTTGAGTCTAATCTCCCAGGCAACCACATGCACCAAAAAAGATTGACCAATGAAAAAAAAAGTTGTTCGATGACAGATGCGATAAGGCCAGAGTTGGACATCATGTTGGGAACTCCACATTTAGGGCAGTGAGACAAATGTGATATCCTCGGCCATAAGTTTTCCTGATGTACATGGAAAAAGAAAATCTCACTTTTCACACTGGAGATGTTGCTGGTGACATCTAAACAACACATACTCTTTGACAAACGGAAACTCTTCGATCGTTCACGCAATTAACATTATTGCAACAGATTCTAATGTGGAGAAAAGTGGCTACAGTGTTGCATAAAAGAATTAGCTGACTGCATAAACACCTTACCAGTGTAAAGTGTTGCTGCTTTTCTCCGCTTCAGAAGCTGCTAGATTTACTTTAATTGCGTAGACAGTTGAAGAGTTATGGTAGTCCAAAGAATGTGAACAATGAAGCTAAAACAGTTGTGGTAAAGGGTTAACTTACTTTTCCTTTTCCACTTTGCTTCAATCTGGAAGTCTATGAGTTACTGCTTGACCTACGTGTGCAGAATCTCCCAAAGAAAGACAACCGTTCAGCCATTTATATGGCCACTCAGACATGGAAGCCCATACCACAAAGAGGGGAGCAGAGATGAGGAGTATGCCGGGCCGTCTGCTTCCTTGCCGGCTGCTAAGAATTATTTTACAGCTATTTCCACCAGTTCCTGGATAACCACCAACCAACGTTTTTTGCCCTGCATGGAGAAATGTACTGAGCCCTCCAGGTGCCAGTGGTTAAAAAAATTAAAAAATAGAATAAACAATAATCAATTGTGCTCGTACTGCTGGAACGTCCAATTTCTTCTTCTATGGTCGTACCGTAATTTGTCCAGACCAATCACTATCTTACACGTTATCGGACCAACATACAGTAAATCAAATAGTGTGACGTCATCATTAGTCGCAGGGCGTGTTCGAAGGAATTGGAAGTTGTAACGAGCTGCGACAGAGCGAGGGGATCTTCTAAATGGGCCTTTATTTTGTTATGATTATGAATAAGTGCATGCTCACTTATAGTTCTTTTAAATCCGTGCGGCCAGTGCGTTTTTCTGGCTGAACTGACCCTGAAGAAGGGTTAGGATTAGGTTAATACATGCTAACAATATTTAGCCGTGGATGAACTTAAACAGCAATAACCATCAGCCTTAAATCTGGCAGGACCAGACTGGTAACACAAATCCACGTGATTGTTTGCACGTTTTTTTAGAACTGTTCAATTAAAACAGTCCCAAAACCCGTCCTCTGTCTGGAGATACAAATCTCCCAGGAGACACGGTTCTTCTGAGACCGGCAGCCACCTCACACAGAACAGCCGAACGGACTGCGGTCCGAAGCTTCCTCCGTTGCATAACAAAGCACCCTTCCCGTCCTGCAAACACGAAGCCATGAGTCCGGCTGCTCTGCTCAGACATGCACATGTCTCTGAGATGGGTACAACAAGATCTGCAATGCTAAAGGGCGATCTGGTGGTGTCTAAAAACTGTTTACTTTGGAGAAAATGACTGTTCAAAGTCGTTCAAGTATTTTTATATTTGGCACGCACAGGTTGCTTACCCTGTTTCTATTCCTATCTGTATTGTTATTTTAGGGGATTATATGTGATTAAAATGTCCCAAGTTTGGTTTTGACTTGTAAAATTGCTTAGAAGTGAAGATGTGATGTTGAGAATCTGAATTAAGAGGCCATTCACACATAAAGATGCATAATATATGTTTCATTGTTGATTTGATGCAAGTTTTGGAGACATTTGAACCCCAGGTAGATTTAAGTAGAAATTTTTGCCAATTCTTGGAATGTGAAATTTTGTGATTACTAGTTGTCTGTGAACAAAGTAACTCTAAAAGTAATTATAAAATCAATGTTTATATTTTAGCAGTGTTTATTTTACATGAAGTAAATGTTTTAAAAAGTGATAGTGATAGTGAACTGTGATAGACTTCCAAAATATATCCAACGATTAGATGGAGAAAGACTAGATGTGTAGTAGACCTCTACATGCAGAAATCTTTCAGAAAACCTTTGGTAGACGTCTCATAGAGTAAGGAAGTAGAGTTGTCCAAGATGTCCAGTAGACTTCTACAACAGATATACATTAGTTATCTAATAGACAGTTTGTGCTCGGTGGCTTTATGCACTGAAGGAGGTACTGTTCAAAGAGAACCAATGTTATCCCCAAATGCAGAAATATCCCTGGAACATCTTGTAACTGAGGAGAAGCTGACTCTGGGGTGGAAATTGTGTTCTGAGGAAACACTGGATTAATAACCAGTCTGATTCCATTGCAGAAACAGTCTCTGGCTGTGAGACGAGGCCCAGAACGTGCTCGTCAGCAAAACGCTTGTCGTGTCATACATTTTTTATCTCACCTTGCTGTGTTTCTCTCAGAGCTGAGTAAACTTGATTTAACCTTGGGAGAGTCCACATAAACGTGTGTCTTCTCCGACAGGTTTGACCCATTTAGGGAGCCAAGGCCAGAGCAAACATGCAGAGGCTCTCAGAGCTGATAAGACCCTCGCTGGCTCTGCCACAGACTTTAGATTAAGCCCTTATAGAAAAGGGAGAGAGAAAGCCGGTTCACAAAGATGGAGGGGGGGCATTGTTATCTTTGCAGTCCCAACTCTGTGTCCTCCACCCCCCTCTACTCTCTCATCCCTGGAACAGCCTTGACTCTCCTCTAGATGACCAAGTGGCCAAGCTGGAAGGTCTTTTTATTCAACGCCATCATTCCAACAATTTCACTTTGTTAACTGTAGAAGACTGTTGATTATCTAAAAACATTTCCGGGATAGCTCTCACTAAGTCCGTAAAAGTCACATTCAGGAAAGTGTCCAATGGTACAACAGATCATGAGGTTAATGCAAAATAACCTGAAATGAAACTGGACCTAATGGCTTTTTTAGCGTTAAAGCTTGCAGACCCCTGTATTCCACATTTTCTAAAGGGTTTCTGTTTTATCTCAACACAAAAAATGTCTCATGACTCTGCCTACTGCCTTTGGTTCACCGCGGCGTGCTTCATTCACACTGAAGTGATTGACACCAAGATTGATCTGCACGTAAACCAATGTCCACCGTCTCAGGTCCATCAGGGCCACAGATCAGCTTTTAACTGGACTTTTGTGACCTCTGAGTTTGTCATTTGGCTAATTGTCTTGCTGAAAGTTTATTTTGGTCACCTAAAGGCCGTTTCACACAGCAACTACGTGCATTTTGCACATTTTCCACTTATGAAATTTCGGCTTGTCGTGATACACGCAATTCATAAGGTTTTCTTGCGATCGTCATTTGCTGATGTGTGCAGATGTCCATGGGGGGTTTCAGCCGACGGTTCTTTACATGAATCCGGTTTTGACTTGTTCAAAATTTTTGGTCGGTTGAGAATTATGCAGTTTACATTTATTTTACGTAGTTTATATGCAATTGTTACATAAATCTTACGCAATTGTGCGTGATTTTAGCAGGATGCATTCGCAAATATGTGGCTTTCCATAACAGTTCCGTGTATGTCTAATGGACTTTTCACACTTGTACTACCGATGTGTAACTTCTAAATCACGTATACGGCACAAATATCATGTTCAAATTACGTAATTGATGCACAATTTATTAATATATTGAATATTAACAGCCCAATAGTCATGCACGGTTTATGTTCTACGTAGAGCTATTTGTTCTTTGTGTGGTATATTAGTACTTTCTCCGTGGTTTTAACGAGGTTCATTGGTGAGAGATCTGTGAAATTTTCACGTAAAACCACAACTTTTCTCACTTTGTCAACTTATATTCATGAATGACCAATTGTCATCTGTGCAATATGCACATAATGTACATATTGGCTGTGTGACACGGCCTTATGGAAAGTACTGGGTGCAAATTTCTTTCCAATCCAGCCTAAAATACCTAAACAAAGTTCTTCTTTGCTCAATTTCTTTATCATTTGCAACCAGACAAGATTCCCTGTCCCAAGACAGCGAAGCAGAGCAAATTGTGCTCCCCCCACCTTGTGTTTCAATGAGAACTGTGCAGATACTCCTTAATTTAAGGAAACATACATTTTATTTCTAGCAGCTCCTGCTTGGAATCAATAATAAAAGAAATGTAACGTTTGAGGACAAACTTCTGCTTGAATGTGATGCGCTGCGTTATCAGCCAAGAAACTGTCCCTTCACAACAACTGTTCCCAAAATCATCTGTGAGTCTTTCTTTCTACTCAAAAACATTTTTACATTTTTAACTACACCCAGTTTTTCTTTTGTTGTTCTTCATGGCTTTGCAGTGACGCCTTTAATTGTCCTGGGACCAGTAAACTATTTGGAAATGTTGCTTATCCCTTAAGACTCCAAAACTTCCGATGGAGCTCCAGAAGGATTTCTTGTCTTTCACATTTTACAGAGAACTTGAGCCAAGTTTCCCAGAGACATGGTTTTCTGGACCTTCTGCTCTGATCCTTTAAAGGAGACTTGTATCATTGGTTTTTAGCTTGACATACAAATATAATCTTTTAAAGTCCCACTGATCCTCTTTTGATCTATTTTCAAAGCTTTCCCAGTGGTTTATTAACAATAATTATGTTGGTTTTAACTAAAATCTAAAATCCTGTGTGGTTTTCTAGGACAAAGTTTCTGCAGAAGTTCACTAGGAATTAGCCTCTCAGTTGTGGACGAGACCATTAGCGCAGAGGAAGCCTGCTCCCACTTCCCGTTACCCATCTGTTAACACGTTCTCCTCCTTCTGCAATTAAAATGGCAAGCAGTTTTGATCCAGATTCCAGCTCAGACGAGGAAAACAAAGACGTACATGGATCTATTTGTCTGTCAGAGGATGCATCCAAATTTTTTCCAAGATTATGTAATTCTTCTTTATTTGACTGATCCTGATTCACAACAATTTAAATAAATGAATACTCAGAAATAGAAACTTATGCTTAATTTACTTCATACATTTCCTCCATCATTAGAAATGTAAAGACCCACTCCAAGGAAAACCATGTTTTTGGTGTTTTTAACATGTTCTTGTAGCATTTGTCTCCAGCGTAACAGTATATGGACATAATTAAAAAGAAAATTAAGATTAAAACCGTATTGCGGAGTATTTCTTTATTTAAATCAGAAACAGACAAAAAACTGCTGTTCGAAAAAGGTCTTGTTTATGCCGCAGTGAGTGAAATGGCCGGGCCAAAGTCTCCCTCCTCCGCTCCATTCCGATGCATCCACTTGCAGACAAATACAGCAACGTACGTCCTTGTTTTCCTCGTCTGAGCTGGAATCTGAATCTAAACTGTACGGCTGGAAAGCTCTAATATCACTCGCCCTTTTTGTTGAGCCTGTAATGTTAGTTTGGGGGTGTGAGGGGCTGTAAGCTAGCAGGAGAGAGTGTGAACAAACGGATGATGGGATATAAGCAGAAGATTACTTCCACGCCAGCGGTCCCGTCCACAACTCAGAGGTGAATTTCTGATGAATCTCTATGTCATAAAAAACAAAACAGTTTTTTTGATTTTTGTCTAAAATAGCCTAATCATGGCTAAAATACCACTGGGAATGCGTTTACAACAGAACAAAATATGATTGAAGTGGGACTTTTTAAAATCAAAGTCAGTATTAGTTTTCAAAACATTTTTTTTTCATGTATTTAAAATTAGATCACACCTTTTTGAGGTAAACAAGTTTCCTTATGTTCCCATCCAGCAGAGCACGGATGAACCAGTTTCCATAGAGACCCACTGCCAGGATGACAGGCGGCAGCAGCCTTGTTGATTAGTGTTTGGCCAGGTCAGGGGGTCAGACTCAAACTCACTGTGGGCCAAAATTAAGCAGTGAAGTAAAGTCACGGGCCAAACTCAATATTTATTGAGTTTGCAACTAATATGTAAGGTTTGTCTATTATGGAAACAAACTTTAGTTTTGCTTAAACACAGAATCTAGAACATCCAAAGCTTGATATCAAAAACACATAAAACATTTAATTTGAAATAGAAGACATCAGTGGTATTCTTTTCTTATTGAAACAAATAAATAAATAGAGTATGTCTCTCCTCGTATCCTTTCAAGTTCCTTTTTAAAGTAAATCTTTTTTTAAAGCCAAGAACAAAAACTAATATCATTCAATAAAAATCCGACATTTCAACTATGAACAGAACATGCTTTGCAGTAGAAAAAGTGCTTAAGAAACAGATATTTTCAAGTTCAGTTTGCTAGACTCTGGTTTACTCTGCACATTGAGATACCTGGCATCTTTTCTTAAATGCCAGTTCATCAATGTTTGAGGTCAGGCTCTGGGCTGAGGAAAGCCTAGTATTTTAGCAGGCCTGTCTGGAAAGCTTTTGTTTGGCCATTTTATGTGGAGGGTGAGATGAATTAGTCCGTTGTGACTGGAGCATGGTTGTCAACGACGGTCAACAGAAAAAAGGAGCGCTTGTTGGTTTTGACCAGCAAAGCATTGTGGGATTTGTAGTTTTAGTGGTACAGTATGTACCGCGGCCCAGCTCTAATGCATATTTAATATGATCTCTCAGGCCAATTATAATTACACTGTGGGCCAAATTTGGCCCCTGGGCCTGAATTTGACACATGTGGGCCAGGTGATACCTCACCTCCACTTTCAACATGCAGCTTCTAAACCAGCCCCCGAATGGGTTTGAAATTTTCCCTGGCTCCAGTCAGGCAGCACTTGCAGGCTGCAGTAAAACAATGGTTGAAACACCGGATACAAAAACGTCTTTCACACACTGTAAAGACACAATGTGCAGTCAAGGATCGTTCTCTGCTTGGAGGTTCTTGAGTGTTCTCTGAAAAACCAACAACAGATTTGCAGCGAGGCTCTGCAGGGCCTCCACTTGTGGCCTGGAGTCACAGATGGTCTCTCAGGTATGAAAACCAACATAAACGTTGCTCTCAGGGCTGACGGGACAATTATCGGAACCGCGAGGGGAAGCGCTTTGGGGACTCTTGGCTGAGTTTAGCGCGTGGAGTCTGTGGGAGCAGCTGGAAGAAGGGCCATAGCGATCAGACGGCCTGATAAAATCACTTATGAAAATGCTCCGACTGATAAGACCGTCACAACAAGCGCAGGGCATTAACATCAAGCCGACTGCTGTATCTGAAAGAGGGGGGGGGGGGGCAGCAGCTCAAGACTTTGGGTGGTAATTATCTTCAAAAGCAGCGAAATTTCCCTTCTTTCACAGAGTTTCCTGGAATATTTTGCATGTTTTCCCAAAACTTCAAGCCACCTTTTTACATTCTTTCTACAGAAAATGTGCACCAAATGAAAGAGAGACCTTGATTTTGCAGAGGCCTTAAAAAAAGATTATTTTAAACCCAAACTGTGACCTATAGTAACCTTTGTGGCTGTAATTTTTATGCATTCCTGTAATTACCTCCCAAACCACTGGATGCATGGAGGAGGTTCTGTAAAACAGAAAAACCTAGCAGTGCAGATTCAAAACCACCACCTAAACATCAGCAGATCCGCAGCGCTGACATGCATCTGCGTGCAAATTAAACCCAGAACACCCAGCGGTCACATTTCATCAGATTCCCCCGAGGTGAGGATCTTCCCCGCCCAGAGCCCCTTCCACCACCACCACATTTCATAACCGCTCCGCTGCTCCACCAGAGCAGATCCGGCAGCCTGAGACCGGCTCGTGGAAATAAACCTCAAAGAAGGGCGGCATCTCCGTGAGCTGAACAGAGATAACAGAGCGGCGCATCTTTGAGTGAACTGTGAGCTGGAAGGGAGAGGACGGTGAGTGGAGTCAGGAGTGCTCTCCTCCTCCTGTTCCTCGCCGGAGTGCCGGCCGGAAGGGAAGGGGAGGTAGTTAAAAGTCCGTCCTGTCACTTCCCTTTGACCTCCCATTGAAATGAGTGGAAAAACAGCTGTGGGGCCCAACCTCTGCAGCGTCGTCTCCGAGGCCTGAAACAGACACATGCAAACAGGCAGTCTCATAGGAGGAGAACCTATATCCTGTCTGATGTTACGTAAAGATGTACTCTGCTAAACCCAAAAAGACGCTTGTTTTCTTAAGTGTGAGTTGTTTTTTTTTTTTGCTTTTCTCTCAGGGGTCAATCCATTCGATCGACTCCAGCTCAGAGCTGCTGACTGCGCTCCAGCAAACTGCTGATGTGCTGTTTAACTCCATATAAATGTAACGCACGCAGGCGGCGTTAAGCCTATTGATCATTTGCTGCTTTAAACTTTAACCAACATCTATTTCATCTTCAGTTTTACTACAGTTTAGGTTTATGTGTGCAGAGAGCCCCGAGGCGGACGCACCATCATTCACTCTCCTGAGATGCTGCTTCCCTTCATGTTTCTGCACCTGAAACCTCCACTGCTAACCATTTGATACTTGCAAAGATTTAAAACCTTGTTTTTAGACATTCAACATCACCGGGTTTTACGTTGTTTCAACTTATCTTGGCTCTACACCTTTCCATGCTTTTCTCAAAATCACCACAGTCAAGAGTTTGTTCTCTTATTAAGAGAGAAGGAAATGATTATGAAAATGAGTCAAAGTCATTTTGCTGCAGTTTCCTGAGAATCAAGCTGCTTAATTTAAGAAATGTTTAGCAGAAGGGAGAAGACATGTTAAATCTCTGTTTTGAACACTTTAGGTTTCCAAATCAAGATTTATGTTCTAAAATAAGTGCTAGTTTTAGATTACATATATGAGGATTTATCAAGATGGGTGAACTTGTTCTACAGATTATATTCTCATTGTGTTCTTAAATGAGTAATTTCCTCTTATCACACTTGTTTTTTTGTCCCTGTTATAAGGAAGTACACCAAAATACATAAAAACTCAAAAAAATACCAATCGATGGCATAGAAGTAGCAAGAAAAAAAGTTATTCTTGGGCTGAAAAACAAAATTTTAAAGTAACATTTACCTTTTTTAGCATATTTTCCCTTTTTGAATGCTTGTGTTCTTTTCCTATTTTAAGCGACCTCCTTTTGCAGTCTTCCCGTTTGTCAGTTTTTCAGCCACATGTTCAGCACCTATAAGACATTCCTGCAGGTACGCTTGGTTTTCTGTGGTTTTTGGAGTGGGTTTGTTCCTCATTTAAGTAAAAAAAATAGTGATTGTGGGAGCTAAGAACTGCAGGACGTCCTTCACCAGAAAATATTGTTCAAACATTGACTTGAACTCAGCTTCAGAAAGGTCTTTATAAAATCATAATTCCTACTGAAGAACTGAGACAGGCCGTTTTGATTGATAGAGAGTTCAGTATTCTGCCTGGCAACTGCATCATCTACGGCCTTTTCGGCATTTTTAAGCCTGACTTGGCAGCTTTTGTAGTTGCTATCTGGCTTTTTTTTTTGTTCTCGCATCATTTAGCTTTTTTGGTCTTGTTCGATTCTTCAACTAATTGTGCACCCCTACCCCCTCCCTCCCTCCTCTCTGAATGTCTCCACAGTGCACACCGTGGCTGGAATTAATGATTCAGCTTTGATTAAAACAGATGTTTGGACAAAAAAAATCACGGCACAACCTTGAAAAATGAATAGAAAATCCCAACAGCTCAGAAAACTGTCTCGGCTGCACTGAGGTGACAGTATCATGGTGTGGGTTTGCTGAGCATGTAAAACTGCAGTGTCATATTATATACCTCAGAGGCTAATTTTGATTCCTAAATGTTTATGTTACTTGATACATTTTTCAGAAATAATTTTTGTCTCATTTCTGTTTATGTTTTCAGCCTAAAATACCCCGTGATTATTTCTCATCTTCCATGATTTTGGTGTGTTCACAGTTCTAAGCAAATAAACGTGAATTTGTGTTTGAAACTGGCCTCTGGGCAATATCTGTATAAAACTGAATGTTTTCATTAAGCTCAACCATTATAGCTTAACCTGGAGGATTAACCAGATATAAGAAAAAATACCTTTGACTTAAAAAAAACAGAATTAAACCCCCTGAAATGGTTATGGAGAGATGGAAAAGAAGATTAATTGATTCAGAAGATCGACTTTGGATCCTTATTAAAAAATACTTTTTTTCAACCAGACACAAACAATGTTTTGTATTCTAAGGCTCCATATGGAGTGTTTACAGTCAGTTAATCTTAAAAAAGATCTGAATAATGGTGTAAATATCTGTTTGTGTTCTGATGCTGAGAGCATCCCGTGTTTCAAATGTAAAGATCTAACCCAGAATCGTCCACGAGACTTCATTAAATAATAATCACAGAGGAGCCCGTCTACAGTGACTGATGCTGCAAGTTCAGTCGTGAAGCAGCACAGGAATAGGAAAGCATCGCTGGCACCCTCAAGTGTCCATGTTTGGAACTGTAGAGCGATAGAGTTGCAGCTTCTTCTCTGCCGTAAGACTTGAACCTCTGAGTTTTTGAGTCCTCAGCTGGACTTCTTTGGACTTGGATTCTTCAAAGAGTCCAACAAACTCTTGATCCTCTCGCTGGCCGGCTCCCGCTTCCTCCTCTTGCGACTTTTGATGCCCGCGACCTGTGAAGGCAGCAGCAAGGTGGAAAGCCCCCACGGGGTGTGAACCTTGCCTGCCCCGCCCCCTTTGGGTGTGTTGGTTTCGTTCTGCTGGAGCAGCCAGGAGCTTTCCTGACACAGTGCCACGAAGCGCTCCAGCTGGGTGGCGTTGACGTTCTTGCTGACGTTCAGCGCCGTCTCAAACGGGTTCTGGATGTGCAGCGGAGCCACTTCGGGTTTGTTCTGCTCCTTGCCCTGAACAGAGTCAGGGGAGAGGATGCCGTCAACTCAGAAGTAAAATGTCAATCTTGATCATTAAATTGAAAACTCCAATGCTAATAAAGTGTATTTCTGCCAAGCTGAATGCATCTAAACAGTATCAAATCATCTTAAAAGGGAGCAACGCATGGCTGTAATCTGTGTTCTCTGCATGCTGTAATCCACCTTAAGCCTGACTGAAGGATAAAGGGATGAAGAGGAAGATGGCAACATAAACCCATCAGTCAAAGGCTGGGAATGAGTCAGAGCGCTGCGGCACAGTAAAGCAGATTTAATGCTGAAGCCCCGCTGGTGGACGGCTGAAGGCGGAGGGTCACGGCCGCACTCCACCTGCAGGACTCCTCAGCCGTGTCCACAGTCCGATTAGAGTCATAAATTACACCGGAGGGTCTGTCTTTCCCACAAGTCTCAGCTCTCTAACAGAGAACAAAACACACCCAGATACATAACTGACGGCAGAAAAGATTTTACCTTATAAGTAACATAGTCTGCGTATATTTTGGATAAATGATCTGCATTTAACATGTTGATTTCTAAAAGTTATTTTTTCCATAGTAATTTAAGTAATTCATCTTTGTCATGTGCTTTATTGATACCTAAGGATTCTTGATTCTGTCTGATAAAAGTTATGAACCAGATAATGATAAATCATGTAATAAATCAGATACGGTAGAACTGTGGTGGGATTATATGAATATTCGCTTCCTTCCACTCCCTTTCAAGCAATATTTATTAATATGTCTAATAGGGTTGTGCCGATGGACGATATCATCGTCCATCGTGATGGGTGACTGACATCTCGATGGAGAGACCACCATCGTGATGCCACGCCCCCGCCACGTTGCGCGTCGACACCATAAGCCGCGGTTACATGTACAAAATATCTTGATGGGATCAATGGTCGGATTGGAATCCAACCGTGTAGATGGGCCCAGAAAAATGTTTTCAGAATATAAAAACGTTCACTAAGGTCACAATTTCGGTCGGAATAAATCATTCGCACATGCGCAGTATTCGCACATGCGCAGTTTGAAAACCGGAAGGGGATACAACTTCCGCCGAGCGGCTTTTTTTCCAAACTTTATTGGATGTAACAATTCAATACAAAACGATAACAGCACCGAGCGGCTATATATATTGACATGTCAGCTCGGTAAAATACGAGACGATCTTCTAAAGGCCTGTTCACACCGGGACGAATTTCGCCGGCGATTTTCGCCGACGTTTAACGCCTCGTGACTAAACAAAGGGCACCAACGAGAGTGTGCACACCGACGCGAAAAAACGCCAGGCGTTAAAGCGTCAAAAAAAAAAAAAACGCCTCGGGTTCGTTTTTTTTTTTTCGACGCGTCGCGTCGAAATCTACTCGACCAATGAGAATGGCGCTTTTGCTCACGTGTCTGGAGCTTCTGAAGTTACAGTAAAACACAACTTGGGGGCGCTCAAACACAAAACTGCCTTGCTGAGCACACATACCAGCGAAGAAGATAGACGCAAAGTAGCGTCTACACACAGCCGCGAAGCAATAATGACGGACATTCTAAAATATCCCCGAACCAAGCACCAGTTGGAGCTACTGGTGCTTGAAATATTCATGTTTTCTTTGTTTGATTCTGAAAAGCGTGTAAATACTTGCTCTCTTCTTCTGAGTGAAAAGCGACTTTCAGAAGCGTAAAGTTGCGCAGCGCCACCTTGTGTACAGGAGTATTTCTGTTTTACATTAAGCGCCATCTAATGTCAGGGAATGAAATTGCATGTTCACTCCACTCATCGTCAGCGAAAATCGCCTGGGTGTGAACACAAAAAACGTGGCGAAAAACGCTGGCGAATAACGGCTGGCGAATATTCGTCCCGGTGTGTACGGGCCTTAAACGTGCTTTTAATAATGTTACGGTTATTATCAAACACCTGTTCGCTCATCATTTGAATTTTAATCCGTGTGGTCAGTGCTTTTTCTGAACGGAGCCAGGATTAGCAGTATGCTAACACGGGCTAACAACATTAGCTTTGGGTGGCGCTGCACGTAAACGTGTAAGAATAACATCAGCCTTTATTTAGTCGGGACACGACTGGAAACACAAATCCACGTGATTGTTTGAATGTTTTCTAAGGACTGAGCGACATTTCTGCTTTGATGCTCAAACCGCTGTGTGTGCTGACGATCCGAGCTGTGCTCAGACACACACGTTTAGACCCGGTTCTGAGTTCGGTTGCTTGTACCCCTAGAGCTGCAGGACGGATCGCAGTCTTAAATCTCCCACACATACCGCTCATGTACCCCCCCCCCCCCCCCCCCTTCCCATCAAACACAAAGCTTTAAGTCCGCGCTCCGCCGGTCCACTTCACTAATTAAGTGCGGGAGCGACTACACTTCTCTTCTATTTTGCTTGTTACTTTTTCTGTTAAAGTCACTTCCCTCAGTTTATACTGGATCATCGCGGATTAGTCATTAGTTGGGAAATAAAATGAAAAAAGCAAAAAAACGAATAGCAGTTATATAAGAACGAAAAATGTAAAAATACAACCCCCCCCCCCCCCCCCCCCCCCCACGATGTCATCGTCCATCACGATGGTTGACAGCAAACATCGTCAACGGCCAAATTAGGGGACATCGCCCAACCCTAATGTCTAATTAAATCTAAGTTTGATTCATCAATGTATGAATGTATAACTGATGATTGCAATTGCAGTTATTCTTATTTGATTGCTTGAAATAAAGCATTTAAAATAAAAATAATAAATTCTTTACTTTTTATTAAAAGAAAAAAAAAATTTAAATAACAAAAAAAACAACTGAATTTATGAGGGGTAAAAATGTTTAATTTCTGTCCTTTTACTATTTGAGAAAGTAAAGCTTCAAAGCTGCAAAGACATCACTAAAAGGCTAAAGAGTAAAAAAATGCACTGACAGGGAATTTACCAAAAAAAAGGCAAGACATGAAAAAAAACAAACTTAGGCAGGAAGAAGTCACTCAACTAGGTGTGTAACAATTAGTCGACTTAATCAATGAATAGATTAACATTGCTACGATCCAACCAAATCAATCTGTCTGAGGAAAGTATCGATTTACAACATTCTAAAATTGTTTCAAAATGAAATACATTGAATTTCATTGATCTTGGAAAATACCATATGGATTGAGACATGGTAGGTTTATTTTACTATAATGTCAAATCAACCAAGTGTCACCAGAGGAGACAAAATACATGTGATGTCAGCAAAAAAGGATCAGTCCATCATTCCAGTCCAATGTGTGGAGACACTTGATATTTAGCAAAGTCATGTGACCATGCAGAATGTAGAATGTTCTAATAATGTTCCCTTTGGATTATTCAATGTGGAAAAACAACAGTGAGCTGAAATGTATGATACTAAAATGTGAATACATTTGCCATTAATTCTTGTTTACTTGTTTGTTTGTACACATATTTAATTTACACTGGATTATCTTGTAAGAAACACAGCGAATCTGGAAAATATCACCTGCTCTGTTCAGGTGTTTATCTCTAAGTCACAGTGCTTGAAGTTTTGGCTGAAGATGTCCTGAATCCATTTTAGGTCAGTGAATCGGATCGAATTAGATCAGTAACCATAATTTATTAAATGCCTTCATTCTTTGTAAAAATGAATCGTCAAAAACTCTTCTTATATTAGACATAAACCTCTGAATCATCCAAAAATACCTTCAATCAGACACTCTGTGCACCACTGACACAAAAAAAAGGTTCTTAAAGGTGTGTGAACTGTTATAACTAATTTTAGTAAAATAACATTGAAGAGACAGTCAAACATGGTGGTGGTAGTGTGATAGTCTGGGATTACATTGTGTCTGATTAATTTATTTTTGATGAACCTATGAACTGAAGTGTTAGCAGCACAAGCAGATTTTGGGAGGCGATTTCATTTTTACTTTAAATTTTTACACTGCTAGTTTATTTACTACAACTATTTTTAAATAATACATAAATCCATGACTAACATTTAAGATTGACTAACATCAATGAGAAAAACTATCATCTGTGAGAGAAAACAGCTGCCAGTAAACTCCGTCTTTAGTGCCAACAGATGTTCCTTCTGGAGTTCAACCATTAAAATGAATACAATTAGTTTAAATTCTAAGATTTAAAGTAATTTAAATCACTTTAAACCAATATTTAGACCTCACATGAACTGGAAATGAATCATGTCCGTCAAGTGGTCAATTTAATGATTTATGCCCACAGCTTTAAGCCACCATTTATATACATTCCTCATTTTTAGGTCAATATTTTTTTTGGAATCTACATTTTTCTACTTTCAGACTCCTGCACATTTCAGCTCATCAGCTGTCTGTAGAGGATGACCTTTGAGAAGGTCACGACCTGACGACAGACAGCACCACTTGAAAACTGCCAACAGACTCAAGGTTTCATGGAGTTGATCAGACAAAAAAATAAGAAACCACTTACTTTATATTTAAGGCAATTCCATCATTTTAATGACTTCCTAGTCCAGTTTCAGGAACTATACTGGTAAGTTAACACCGGGCTCAGAAACATGCGTTCGACCGGCCACTTCCAGGGAAAGCTCTATGTAAACGTGTGTATATGCGTGTTCTGCGGTAAAAGACCAAACAATCACAAAATGATACTTTTGAAGGTTTTTTCGGGGCTCTACATACAAAACGTGGGGCGATTGAGCGCCCGTCAAAAGTGAAACCAGTCGCACTTTGTCCAATCAGGGACTGGGATTTGGTATTGACACACAGAGGACGTCCCCTTTCACTAGCTAAAGTGTCAAATGCTTGAAAGTTGACCACGGAGGAGAAATTAATAATAGCGGTTTGAGCCCGGACACAATTCTATGGTTGACACAGAGCCTTTCATGTTTCAGAATAGAGCTATGAAAGAAAAAGTTTGGAGCAAGATTTGCAGCTGTCGCACCAACAGACAAGAGTGAACGCCGAAAGCTAGATGCACGTTCAAAAACCCACATTCTGGGGATTCTTGAAAATACCTCACGTGCCTGGTGTGTATTTAGCAAAGATAATTTGAGGATTTATTCATTAAGTGACCAGATTTTCAGGATTTGTTTTGATATTTCTTATTTCAATTTGCAGAAATGACAGGTTTTGTTGATGTTTTTATTTGATGTAATCCTTAAAAGAATATCTAAAAAATAAAAGCTTAAGAAACTAAATAAAACGTGAAATATCTTTAAATATTCAACACAAGTAACTCAGTTGTTTTTTATGGAAATCTCTAAATAAAACTGACCCGTCCGTCTATGGCGATGTGTTGTTTTGTAGCAGTGAGGGTTATGTGTTGTATTTCAAACTCTGATACAGACCTTCCTGATGTCCACGGACATCCTGCTAAAAGGAAACGTGGCGTAGAACTCGAAGAACTCGTACAGCAGGTGCTCTGAAACAAAGTATGGTTTTGCGTGTAGCCCCATTAGCACTGGCGCCGCCATCTGGAAAGCCAATTGCTGCCCTGCGGCCTTTAAGGCTGCGCTCGGCTGCTCACCCAGAGCCTCCGTGTTCCTCCGGAGCTGGATCTTGGTGAAATCGCTGACAAACGTGCAGTCGTTGCCCTCAATCACGCTCTTGTCTGCGGGACCTTGAGGGGGCGAGAGCAGGGATACAAGGTAAGATGACAGCTATAAACAAGGCGCAGATGAATGTGTTGCTGCGTATCTGGAGGAGACGGCGAAAAGAGCAGGAGGGGTTTGAGGCGGGGGAACAAAAGGCGGCTGGTTTCCCCCTCAAGCTGCGCCTTTGTAACCAGTCTCCTTCACACGGGCGTGCGTGTAATAGTGCGCGTGCATCAGCTCAGCCTTCCAGGAGGGATGCAGCTTTTATTGTCCTGTAAGCATTCTTAGTGATGGAGTCTGAGCAAAGCAGGCCGGGGGAGAGGAAGAGGAGGACGGCTTGATTGCTTTTAGAAGGCAATTATCAGGGAGTCAAGGTGACAGAGGCAGGAGAGGTGCGGACGCTGCACACTGCTGAGCTGCTGACTGTGTTAAAGCACAAACTTAACTCTATTAAGACACAATAACTCTTGGTGCAAGAATGGCTCGATTCTCGAAGCGAAAAATGAATGTGTCAAAGGCTGTGCACTAAACACAAACCAACCACAAAGGACAGATAAAGTCTTTTTTTTTAAGAAACATGACGTAAAACTGACGGCATAGGCCCTCCTTAAAAGCAGCACGACAGCTTTTAGAGACACAGATACGACCTCTGCAACCACAAACCAGGACTTTAACCTCACCAAGGCCCCTCAAATACAGAACCCAGGGGTTGTTGGGTTCATGAGATAAAAAAGTAATTTCAGAGCCAGAACAGCCCTCTGTAATTATCATTATGTATGTATTCAAATGAAGACATTTCGTTTTTAATAGTTATAAAGGACTAAAATTACATTTTTCTTTTCGCTTCACATTGCTTCTCAAAGAGGCATCTCTGACTTCCGAATTGAAACACGTTAAAAAGTAAAAACGGTAGCTTGATGTAGTTCCCCAGTTAACCACTAGGGAAATGGTTGCAAATCCAGGTCAAGAGTTCACATTTAAAATAAAAATAAAAAACGTACATTCTGGAATTCTGAAACTTCTTTTCTCCCGTTTCGAAGCTTGATTTGAAATCAAATTCTAAATTTAGAAGAACATGGATCATTTTGAATCTATAACAGCCTCATGGGGGGGCATTTATCCCCGTACTACTGCCTAACTAGGTAGCCACAAAGGGGCCCAAGTCTGGGTCCCTCAATCCCAAGCCAGGATAAAACACAGGGTTGCGTCAGGAACCAGTGTAAATTTTTTATCCAGTGTAAAAATCTCTGCCAAACCACCTGCTGATTCGCTGTGGTGACCCCTGAAGGGAAATGCCGATAGGTGGACTTTAACAACTTGTACTCAAGACCTCAATGACGAGTGTTAAAGTGAATAACTACTGAGCTATGAGTCACATCAGAAACCCTTTGTGCAATCATTGGTCTCATTTGTAGAATGTCCTGCATATTAGAAAATGAAGAGCAGGGAAAGTACAGGAAGGAAATCACCGTTGTTTTGGTCTGTTAGAGCTGAAAAAAAATGTAGATAAAGAAAGCGTCTAATATTCTGTAATCCTTTAAAAAAACATGTAAAGGATTACAGAATATATTATACTTACATTTAAAATACCTGCTATTATGTAAAAATGTTCTTTGAATTTAAAAGAACTTGAATTTGTGTTCAACATGTTGAACATTAACAACCAGGCTTCCGTCACAAAATATTGAGATGAACTTTTGTTTTTTTCTGCACCAAAATACAAATAAATACTTTTAAAACCGTATAATGCGACTCCCTGGATTCTTATTTTTTCCATTCTGTCACAGTTGAAGTGTCTCTATGATAAATATTACAGACCAAACTCGTGTGTTTAAGAGAGAAAACTCACTGTAATGAGTTCCCGTCTGGACATTTGTCCAAAAATGTGTTCATAAACTTGACGCTCTAGACGCTTGTGGGAGGAGCTACTATCCAAGGTTTTCAATGGAAGCATGGACTGCATATCTGATTTACAGTTAATGCATGGAAGACAAGGATGACGTTGAGAAATCAGGTTTATTTTTTTTGCAGAGCTCTACAAAAACATCTGTAAATAGGTCTCCATGTCTGGGTTTATGAGGTCATTCAGAGATTCTCCCAGCGCGGTGAGCTTCACCATCTACTGCGTCTGAATGACGGCCACTTTCAGCAGGACTTCCATGTCTTTGTGACCCAGTTTGACGACTCCCTGTCCTGGATTCGTCCGAGGAGGAAAAAATAACACTAGAAATAAAATTAGAGGAACTTTTTATTACTGTCTTGATACAAACAGGAAAATATCCTAAAGTTTAGAAATGGAACGATCAGCTTCCCCTTCTTGTTTGTTTTGAACCTTCATCATCAACACATCACGAGCCAAAGCTCAGTCAATGATTGGATGATAACGCAATTACTTTGCCAAAGTTAAGATATTGAAACATCGTACCACAGCTTTCCATGACACCTGAAACGCGCTGCTGCCAGACAGCTGTCCCACGGCCAACGCTCAAAACCCAACACAGGACCTCTCATGGCGTCTGTCCATTGAATTCACATTAAAGCTGGACACCCCTGCCACACAAATTGAACACAGCTTAAATATTTCATCTGATTTCGTATTAGTTTTTAAATGGTGGCACCTAGGAAGGAAATCCACCAGCAAGATCTGGCAACCCTGACTCTGACCATCATTTATAAAGAAGTGGACCAAACAGACCAAACGCTCCCCTCTGCAAAGCTGGTAAACTTCAGATCCTTGGAAGCTAAATTTAAAATAATTTAAAGATGTCTGAAGCTTTAGCAGAGAACTGAGAGTGGATGTTTGAGATCCTCAAACTAAACTTGGAATGAGACTTTTATTTATTCAGGCTTTTTAAGACTGCTAAACCCTTTTTCCTATTGTTTTTTGTTTTCAATATTTTTCATGTACTAGTATTTTGGTGTTGCAGAAACATGTCTGTAAATGTCTGTTCATGTTTCCACTTAAAAAAAAAAACTTTGTCTAAAGAAACCAAAAACTGGCATAAACTAAGTAGTAAAAGAACCTGCGAGATCTCGTAGCTGGTCCAGTGTGGGGATGATGGGGGGGTTCCTCTTCTGCAGGAAGAACAGCACCATGACGGTGAGGGAGAAGTTGGAGATCCAGGCGCCGGGGATGCTGCTGGTGATGCCATGAGCCCTGGCCCAGCAGCGCACGGTGAACACCAGGCGGCGCACTCGCGGATCCAGCTCTCCATACAAGTACAGCAGCTCTGTGCTCTTCATCGCCACCCTGTGGAGAGGAAACAGCAGGACATTCCTAAGTCTACATTCACTAAAATCACAGTTAAAATGTTTTATTAAACAATTGGCAATTACAAAACAATCCAAAGCCAGACTGTGGAGAAAATATTTATCAAATTAAATAAGTACTCTGATTTCTGGGGCAGTGCTTAGCGCTCTTGCCTCACAGCAAGAAGTCCCCTGACTCAAGTCCCGGCTGGGGGACCTGAAAACAGAACACCAATATGGGTGACCTTTCTGTGTGAAGTTTGCATTTTTTCCCTGTTTGCATGTGTGGGTTTCTCCGGGGACTTCAGTTTCCTTCCACCGTCCAAAAACATGCTTCATAGGTTAATTGGTTAATCTAAATCCTCCCTAGGTGTGATTGTGAGTGTGTGGGTGTGTGGTTGAGGACATTCTACCCTGCGACAGACTGGCTAACTATCCAGGGTGTCCCCTGCCTTCGCCCACAAGTGGCCGGGATAGGCTCCAGCAGCCCCGTGACCCCGGAAGGGAATAAACAGTAGAAGATGCATGAATAAATGAACTGTGATTTCTGAATTTTTTTTTTACTTTTTTTAAATGTTTTAAAAAGGCTACTCTGCACTACTGAGCTCCTGCCACTTTCTATTTTTCGCAAATACATTCCAACATCAGAGTTTGATCAATTTTCTGGAGAAAATATGTCATAACTAGAAACATCAAACATCTGAGAGGCTTAGTTTTCACATCAGTGGAAAACACAATCAGCACCATTGAAACGATGACGATCATCTGACCTAAAGGTAAAAGCTCTCTTATTCTGTCGCCGATCACTATCAGACTGCAGGGTTCCTCATTGGGAGGAAAGTGCCTCAGAGATGTCAGGGCACGATTTGAGAAAAGTTCCCCTCACGCCCACGGCGGCGAGAGCTTCCCCGACATTTCCTGAGAAACCTCTAGTTGGTTTTTAGTGCGTTAGCAAAGGTGGCGTTCCAGCTGATAACGTGATGACTTTTGGGCCTGGAGTGGAAGAAATGAAACGCAGAAAAGGCCCCCCCTCTTTCTTCCTGTTCACTTTCAAAGTGGTAAGTAAACCGCTGCAACACTCTGACTAAACGGTTTTGGGGTTTTCACAAAGCAGCAGTGGTGAAAAGGGAGTCGCTCTATGACAGCATGAGAGCTGAACGCTGACATTTCAGGGCGTGACCCTTTGAATCTGTGATGCAGACCCGTTTTATCTGAAACGCTGCAAGAAAAAGACCGGAGGAAGGCGAGTGTGTGCGCCATGAGTGTACCTGTTGTTGGCTGTGAGGTCGCACTGGAAACCAGACGGCTGGTGAACGAAGCGCAGCAGAGGACAGCGAGCGTTCAGAATCTTCTGCACCCCGACACATCCGGGTCCAAAGTGGTCTAAGCACTCCCCGATGACAGACAGGACGCTCTGGGTGACGGCCCGCTCAGAGCTGGCGCGCTTCATCTGGTACTCCGTGAAAAGCCCCGATTTCGGCTGAACAAGCACAGAGAGAACAGAATTGATGAGAGTGGACAGATCCTCGTCCGTGACTGGGACACGCCATTACCATCTTCACGTTCCACCCGCTGATGCTGTCCAGGTCGAGGAACATGTCCAGGTCGCAGCCCAGCTTTCCAAAGCCGTTTACCGACGAGCCAAAAGGTTTGATGGTGCATTCTGGGAAATAAGCAGCAGCAACATCCTTGAGCAGAGAGCAGACGAGGAACCGCAGCCTGCTGTTCTCATCTGTGATCTGATATTGTTCAGTCAGGGAGATTATCTGCTGGTCTATCTGAGGAAGAGGAGGCACAACACCAAAACAGATCCTGTAAATTCCACCAGTTTAATCTGCACCTAGAACTTAGTGGTGGAGATCCTGAACTCACACTCTCCTCTTGGGACAGCCTCTGGATGAGCTCATTGGTGGGAACTGTGCTTTGAGGCTGGAACTGAAGTCCTGACGGAGGATTGGCGTCCACAGAGCTGAGGTTTCGGAGAGACAGCAGTCTGGATTTGAAAGGCACCAGTGATTCGTGGTTGACTGCAGGGATGGTGGCCGTCTCCAGTAGAGAGGCAACGCCGTCCCGGCTGGCAAACTCTACAACGGCGTTCATGCCCTAAAAAGGTAACTGGTCAGAAACGTCGCCCCACAGCAGCACAAGAGCAACGCAAGAGCACAGACTCCCACTTACATAACTTTCATAAAAGAAGTATTTTTCTACGTCGCCGTGTTTAGATAAAAACTTGAAGAGCTTCTTCTCGCTGGTCCCGGACTGGCAGCTGATGAGGACGGAGCGCTCCGCCTGCTCTTGTCTCTCCACCAGGAGAGTGTGCAAACACTTCCGACCATTCGTTTCTTCTGTCAGAACTGCAGCGTGAAAACAAAATGTACGTTAACAGATTGTCTAATTCAGCAAATGCTTTAGAGGTATTACAGCCTTCTGAGTGACTATAAGGGGGGAAAAACAACAACAAAAAACAAGAAAAACCAATTGAAGCACCCTTTTCTTCAAATAATTACATTCATTTTAGTGTTAGAAATAAGGAGAGAAAAAATGCAAGTAATATTTGGTTGTCCTCCCCGATTTTTGGTTGTCCTTTGATACCAATATTCAACAGCAACGAAACCTACTCAGATGTCAGTACTTACATCTTTATTTCTTCTATACATCTAATATCAACTTATGATGAACATTTAAAAAACTCTTTAAATATTAAAAACAAACATTTTACTAAATATTGAAGCATCTGGTTACACAAAGTATTGCCATGTAAATCAAATACTGTTACGGTCAAATGAAAATACTTTATCTTACCCTATAATATATCAGAAAATTGATTACATTAACCAACACTGTAACCTAATGAGTATTTTTAAAATTTAGCACACTTGTATGGACTGGGACTAGTACAGCATTCCAAATATAAAGTAATATTTATATGTGATGAAAAGTTATGATATAACATCTATTTCAAATAAACACATGTCTAAATGATACCATGTTTACATTGTGCGCTGCAGTAGCAGTAAAGACTAATATCCCTGATCTTTTAAACATTTTTAAGACATGCAGGTGCAATGTTGTCATTTTGCGATGTCTTCAGGCGACTCGGTTCGTTCAGAAGTAACCTGACATCGTTCGTGTACACTCGGTTTTATCTTAAAAAGTCGGACGTCGGTTTCCCAAAAACTTTGAAAAATAGTCGAAAAAATACCAAAATGTTGGATAAAAGACCAGGTTGTCACACGGACAACCATCAGGTTCATTTTTGGTTGTCCTCCGAGAAATCTGGTTGTCTGGGACAACAGGATAACCGCTTATTTCGAACGCTGCATTTTATTCAACTATAGTTGAAAGCACCCATCAATTTGTAACTATTTTGACTTTAACTATTTAAATTTTGCTCTTCTTATTTATTTTACTGAACATGTATCACAAAGGCCTTCAATGGGTTATTAATGACTCCGGAATATAATGAACATGTTAGCATTGTTTTTTACTTTTTCCATTCATTTTTTGTTCTTTTTTACAGTTTGTTTAGCTAATATAGCAGTTAGCATTTAAAAGCTAGATATTAGAACTTGGCTGTTAAACTCTAAATGCAGTTACAGTGGAGGAATAAATAAGTATTTAATCCCTTTACTGATTTTGTAGTTTATCATCACCTAAAAAGAAACTGACATTCTGTTATCCTAATAGTAAATTCATTGAATAGTGAGAAAAAGAGAGAAAGAAAATCAAGAAACTGACTTTAATTTATATAAATGTATTTGTATTTCACTGAGGGAAATAAGTATTTGAACCCTCTTGCTGGAAAGATTTTGTACTTTGTGGCAAAACCCTTGATATCAAGCACATAGGTCAGATGTTTCTCATAGTTGATGATCAGGTTTCTGCACATATCAGGTGGAATTTTGGTCCACTCTTCTTTACAAATTATTTCTAAATCATAAAGATTTGGTGACTGTTGTTTGGTAACTCTGAGCTTCAGCTCTCTCCATTGGTTTTCTATAAGGTCCAGAGACTGGATGGGCCACTCTATGACCCTGATCTGCCTCTTCTTCAGTCATTCCTTGGTTGTCTTGGGTTTATGTTTTGGGTCATTATCCCGTTAGAAGATCCAGTCATGACATATTTTAAACTTCCTGGCTCAAGGAGAGGGAGGTTCTCACTCAGGATTTGATGGTACACGGCTCTGCCCATCCTCCCGTCCACACATGAAGTAGACCTGTGCAAAAAAAAAAACCCACCTCCAAAGCATAATTCCTCCGCCCCCATGCTTTACAGTGGGGATGGTGTTCTTGGGGTCATAGGGAGCATTTCTCTTCCTCTGGGTTGATTTGATGCCAAATCTGACCACAGCACGTTCTCCTAATTTCTCATGAAGGTATTTGTTTGCTAACTTCAGGCGGGTCTGAACATGTGTCTTCTTTAGCAGGGGAACTTTGTGATCTCTGCAAGATGTTAAACCATTGTGGTGTAAAGTATTACCAATGGTTTTCTTGGTGACTGTGGTTCCAGCTGCTTTGAGATCATCAACTCAGTCCTGCCGTGTTGTTTTAGGCTGATTTCTCTCTGTTCTCATCATCATGGAGCCCCAGACCTAAAGGTGGACGGATGGTCATGATGCAATTCGTGTATTTTGGCACCAATAGGTGTCACCTTAACTTCCAGCTTCTTGCTGATGGTTTTGTAGTCCATTCCTGAGCAGGTCTAATCTTTTCCCTTAAATCTACTAAAAGATCTTTAGTCTTTCCATGTTGGAGAGTTTGGAGTCTGATTGACTGATTCTGTGGACAGGTGAGTTTTACACAGGTGATTAATTTAAACAGGGTTCTTTAATTCAGGTGACAGGTTTATTAGGAGACTATAACTTGTCGGTTAAAGTCAATTTCTTTATTTTCTATTTCTCACTGTTCAATGAAGGATGGCAGACTGTGAATTTCTTTTCAAGTAGGCAAACCTACAAAAATCAGCAAGAGATCAATTATCTATTTACTCCACTGTAATTACATATTTTTTATAGATGTTTCTAGATAACCACCATTAAGCTACTTCATTCATATTTTTATTACAACATAGGATAATTGTTCAACTATACTTAACTAATTGCAGATTTCCTACAAAATGTATAGGAAATATCTAAATCTAAGAAATACCTAAAAAGCCCATCTGTCATATCTGAAATATGTTTTTGTTTTGTTTTTCTAATCTAGCAAGTTATGCTAAATGGAAACAAGTATGCCCTTCAGCAACCTTTAAACAAATTGTGACATAAATATGTTTGGATCTAGCACTGTCTATTTAAAAAGAGCTGAGGAGTTTGACCTAGTAATTTGGGTCTCATGCCAAAATTGTTATGCTGCAAAATGGTTGCAAACCTGATTTATTCACCACACATCCTTTCATGATTTGGGTTAGATATCGCTCTACCGTTCCAACCTTTCAGTGTATTAGTTTCAACCGTGACAGTGATGGTAAAAGTACAAGTAGAGGATTTATCAGTCTTCACCCAGTTTTCCTAAATTAACATGATTAAATCAGACCCAAACCAGGATGCCACCACCACCATGCTTAAATAGTGCTGCTGTGTTTTTGGTACTAGCATGTGAGGGTTTGGATCTTACTTTCACATTTGAACTAATTCCTTGTTTTAATAATATTGTTGCATTGCGTTTGTTTTGATAAAGTTCGTTTCCTTTTAACAAAGCTAATATTTCAGATTGTGTTTCTATGACAGTAAAGTTTGGTGCTTAGTGCACGTTTTGTTACTCATTCTGTTATCTGTACTTTTTTTTTTTTACAACTGACTGTACTGCCACATGTAATTCTGTAATCCCGCAAATCAACTTTTCTATCAGTCCTTTAAGACCGTCGTAATCCCGAATAATAGGTGTTATTCATCTTGTTATTTCAGATATTATTGTGATTAAAAACAAAGTCAACTTCGCCCACTGCCGCGTCTGTTTCATAAAACCTGAGCTTTTCTCTATGGAGTTCATACTGTCGCGGCATCTTTCAGGGCTAGCCTCCATGCTAACATGTTTCCAACTCCACGACACTCACCGTTTTCGTCTCTTCGAGCTGACTCCGTCCGTGCAGCAGTAGTGTTAGTTCCAACTCGTCTGTGGATAACCGTGTCGGTCCTCCGTGAGCATCTCAACAGGCTGGCTCTGCCCCAAACAGACAACCTGCACACGGGCAAGGAGGACGCCATGGCCTCCGGAGCGAAGCTGAAAGGCGCATGCGCACAAACTCATCTACGGCGAGTGAGAGAAGCCATGAAACAGCGCCACAAACCCCAAAAAACAAGTTTACAACTTTTTTTAAATTAAAAATAAAAATACAAAAAAAATGCATATTTTTTTAATTGAAGCATGATTACTCGTGTTTTATTAATTATTATTTTAACCTAGAAAAATGGGAAAGATAAAGAAAATAACAAAAATTTCCTTCTTAGGAAACAAGAAAAGGGAAAACGAAACCAAGACAGGGCAAAGCATTGGAGTCTGACATCACAGCACGAACCCACGCGCACCTCCATTGTGTTTACTTCCTTCTCTAAAGTAGTCAGCGGTCTCTCACGTCCGCCAGTTCGAATAGACAGCCGACGACAGCAGACAGACACGCATCATGGAGACGCTCTGAGAGAAACTACTGTGAGTTTTTGCCTGTTTCTTTTCTTTTTTTAAAAAAATTCTGTCATGTTTAAATAGCAGATACTCTTATTGTTGTGGACCATCATCATAAAAACCCATTTCTTAAACTTTTTTTTAAATTAATTACAACAACGCTATTATTATGTTTATAAAAGTTAAGACAGAATTGGCCTTAAAAAATTATAATTACATATATATCATTAAACTGATGTAACATTTTGTTTGTCACAACACAATTGAATGAAAAATGACTTAAATGAATGTTCATGTTTTTTGGAAAAACTTTCAAATACTAAGCATAGATAATCATAAACAGGAGTGAAGGTCCATGCTGGCCTGGGGTTTCCCAGCTTACATCTGCCTTTTTCCTTGAAAAACAGTGGTGTAAGCTCCACCCAGCTGCACTCAGCCTGTTGCAGCACAGCACAGAGCCTCAGAGTACTGGCTGCACATGCTGTAGCCCTGACTGCTCCCTTCTGTGCTAAAAATGGACTCTTGCTCTCCACTTTGACTTTAGGCTGAGAAGGACGAGCAGAGCATCAAAATGGATTACAAATACGACACTGGACTGGAACTGCTGCTGGCGCACATGAATGTAGAGGAAATCATCAACGCCGCAGAGACTCTTTATCAGCTTAGGGAGGAGGAAGAGGAGGGAGGCTTATCATTTGATGAAGAGGGTCTCTCCCAGGAGGAGATGGATGAGATCGAGGAGACAGAGGAGATGGTGGCTGAGCAGGAGGACGCGGTCAGCGGGGTTCGGTATGGGACAGTGCCAGACATCCTGGCCTTTGTAAACCTGCTATCCAGCATGCAGACGCCCCTCCTGCAACACCTGCCAAAGGAAATAGGAGTTCTCCTAAATAAGGTGATATTTCTTTTCTGTTAAAAGTAAAAACTGTATAACATTTCAAATGATTTGACTTTCGTAACCACTTTTCCTGCTTTACAGAAGGACATGGCTGTGAAAAAGGGCCGATACCAGATCAACATAGATGTGCTTTTGTTTGCTTGGAGGTTGACCTACAAGAATCCCGGCTCTGGCCTCGTGCCCAAGGGCTCATTTGGGAAAGTCCACTTGGCTCAGGACACCACCACTAGGAAGAGAATGGCTTGTAAGCTGGTGAGTTCTGCCTGAGGTGCACCTGCAACTGAGGCTCTCAGCTTCTCAAAACTCGGGTCCCCTGCTGAGAACGACCCGTGCAAGTACGGCTGCAAAGTTGCTCATGTGCACTCGACACATGACACTTGCAAAGTTTTCCTTTGTCCTAAAAGAGGAACAGTGCGCTGGAAAGAAGAACCAAGTTAACAAAAAAAAAAAGGGGGGTGAAGATTAAAGTAAGCAAGGAAATTCTGCGTTGCCCTTTTACAGCTGATCTGGGGTAAATTGCAGGAATTTCTCAGCTGTAGAGTTTAGAATGATTTTCAGCTATCATCAGAGTATAATTAAAGTGATTCCATTAAGATGCGAACTGGAATTAATTAATAGAATCCTAGCGTAAAACAAGAGCATGAAACGAAAATATGTTCTCAAAGAAAATGCAATAAAAAGACGACATAAAATTGTTCCTGTAATTTATTCAAAAATTGCTTTGATACTTTTCTAAACCCCACCCATTCTCCCCCCAGATCCCCTTGGAGAACTTTAAGGCGGCTGACGTAGAATTCCAGGCCCGCTTCCGCCACGACAACATCGCTGAGCTGTTCGGCGCTGTCCTCTGGGACCAGACGGTCCACCTGTTCATGGAGGCGGGAGAAGGAGGCTCCGTCCTGGAGAAGCTGGACAGCTGTGGGCCCATGAGGGAGTTTGAGATCATTTGGGTGGCCAAGCAGGTTCTGCGGGGTCTGGAGTACCTGCACTCGCACAACGTCATCCACCACGACATCAAGCGTGAGTATGCAACACTTTGCTAAAATGTCAATGGACCTCCTGCAGGCCGAGGAGCAGGAAGCCGTCATTTTGCTTGAGCATTCCTTACGTCAGAGGCAAACCGCTAAAGGATGTCGTTTGGGGAAACAATAGTGGAGCACAAGAAGGAGTGATTCACGTAAAACAACCACAAACCATTGACATTCGACTGACTTGATAGTATTATTTAAAAAAAAAACCTACTCATATCAACATTTTGCTGCCGTATGACATTGTGTTTCTAGGCTTCTATCATTGCCCCATTCTTTGATGCAGCTTAGAGCAAAGCATGTCAGTGA
This sequence comes from Oryzias latipes, assembly GCF_053564925.1. Classification (NCBI taxonomy): domain Eukaryota; kingdom Metazoa; phylum Chordata; class Actinopteri; order Beloniformes; family Adrianichthyidae; genus Oryzias; species Oryzias latipes. The sequence continues at coordinate 11,143,453 of NC_136256.1, read as the reverse complement.
TCAAAGCCAGAACGGTCTTGCCACAGAGTGGAAATTCCAGGCTTCAAGCTGCTCTTTTGCTGTTTAAGTCTGGGAGTAGCAGCATTGTGCCTCATGCGTGGTTAGTGGTGTTTGTCAACACAAGGCTCTGACAGCATGATCAGGCTGTTGCCGGGAAAGGGCTTTCCCTCACCCTGAGCCCTTTGCTTACACACCCAGTGGCCTGACCCCGTTAGGCCTTGACATCTTTGAAGGTTTCGTGGCCTTTGCTTTGTTACAATCAAAACAAGCTCAGGAGGGGGAGGGGCTGAAAACTACAAACCTGAAAACTCTAAATGCCATCGGCTGCAGCAGAAATTCCTCAAGTTGCTTAGACGGTGTCTTCGAGTCGGTAATTTGTGGTCTCTGTCACTTCAGCCAGCAACATCGTCCTGATGTCAGACAAGGCCGTGCTGGTGGACTTTGGTTTGGCGGTGCAGATGACGGAGGACGTCTACAGTCCAAGAGACCTCAGAGGAACAGAGGTAAGAAAACTAGACACATGCACTCATTTAACGAGTCAGCAGACTTCTAGGCTCTAAATTACTTTATGGACTAGTCAGCACTCGCCTGTCTTCTCTAGGCACAGAGAAGCTCGCGTCAGTAGTTTGGCGGCAGGAGTAATCGCTGCACTCTCTGACCCAAGAGCTGCTGACGCTCAGTGCTTGGAAACATTAGGATTAAATCCAAAAGGCTTCCCATCATCCATCATCCTTGTTTTCTCCCCTTTTGACTTGTTTGCCACATGTGGCTCTTCGTGCATGCACCCTGCACTTCTTGTGGCCTGTGGAAAGCCCCAAAGCAGACACCCAGATGCAATAATAGTAGGGGCAGAGTCTGCAGACCCGACTGGCTGCGCAGGCATACCTTAACTCGGGAGAGTAAGCTGGAATTTCCAGTGGTGAGAGAGGAAGAAAAAAAAAAGAGAGACAAGCTGTTATTGTGTTTACTCTTTTCACACTTTTGTGCTTACTTTGAAATACACATCCAGTTTCTAAAGGTTAACTGGTTTGTTGCAGAAAGCCCCCTGCAAGAGTAGACTTCCTGTTTGTTATGTGTCGTGTACAAAGAATTTGAGAGGGCTACCAGTAAAAGAGGAAGCGCTTTCCCTCCCCTATTTGGCCGTTTGAATCTGCAGGTATGTCACTGACTGAGATTGCTGTGTCTTTCACACAGATGTACATGAGTCCCGAGCTGGTTTTATGCCGGGGACACAATACCAAGACCGACATCTACAGCCTGGGCACCAGCATCATTCACATGCAGACTGGCAGTCCTCCATGGGTCAGAAGATACCCCCGCACTGCCTACCCATCCTACCTGTACATTGTAAGTATTTGTGTCACATCAACCCTTTAACACTTGAGCCATCGCCGGTGGCAACTGAAAAAGACACGCCCTATGACGAATCATAAATCTTTGACTGATTACTCAAATACTTATGTGGGATGAGTGGATTCTGACGTGGTGCAATGCCGCTTTTCCCCGCTTCAGAATCAGTTCAAGTGACGTTAATTGAGTCAGCAGTCAGAGTTACGATTATTTCAATGGAATTTAGTGCAGCTGGAGCGATCTGTTGGGGGTTGATTTTGTTCAGCCTTCACCATCCATCTACCATTCATCCATCCATCTACCAAACACGTTTGGTGCCATTTGGGGCCATGGGGTAACTGGAACCTAACTTTTGGGCAAAGGCAGGATACACCTAGATTGTTCACCAGTCCACCAGCGCTCACACTGACGCCTACAAGACAGTTAAGAACCCCCGATTAACCTATGAAACATGTCCTTGGACTGTGGAGGAGGAGAACACGCACGCATGCATGAGGAGAACATGCAAACTCAACACAGAAAGCACCCAGCTATGATATGAACCAGGGCCTTCTTACTGTGAGATGAGAGTGCTAACCACCACACCACTGTGCAGCCCCACCTTTACCGAATCCCTTTTTCTTACAAACCTAGACAATATTTTAACTTTCACAGCTTATGCACTTAATCAAAAACATCCAAAGAATCCCTTCACTCCAAAAGTCTACTCCACATGACAGAAATTCATGAAAAGGTGTTTATCACTCATGAAGATCCCCACTGTTGACACATTTATTTTGAACAGGAGACTTAGACCTGCCATCAGTTAGACAGCAGACTCAGTGACATAGATACTATATTTGCATCAGATTTTGGTCTTGATTTTTAGCTTCCTATCACTTCATAGTAAAACTCTGAAAAAAACAAAACTGTGTGCTTCCGGCACGCCACCACAGCATGTTGAAACTCTTAACATGAAGCTGATGGGCTGTGCAGCTCATCTGGGCTATGAGAGCAGATAACTTCCTTTTTTTGTGTGTCACTCACCAGAATGGAGGTCATTCAACAGAAAGAAGCAATTCCAGAAATCTGTGTTTTTCAATACAGCTAAAATTCTGCAAGGGGTGCAATGTTTCAATGCAGAAGAACAAAAACAAACAAACAAAAAAAACATCTAACTGACCATACTATCAAGGCTAGTACAGAACAGGAAGTGTGCTCTGTGTAAAACCACATTTATCTTTCATTACTTTATGAATTTAGTCCTCCAGCTTGCTATAATACCTCATTTTTTAATAGCTTTTACCAAGTTGGACATGAGCTCAAAATAAAAGTTAACACTTTGATTGCTATCACGTTACTCCTTCATGAGTTGAAATAGGTCATCAGACAGAGTCATGGAACGCTTTCTTGATTGTTCTGCAAAACTTGTGGCGCAACTCACAGTCACCGCTTCTTTTTTTTCTGTTCCATTACACACTTCTCTGCCTTTATGCAGCCCAGCTTCCTTTTATGATGATAAGCCTGGTTTACTCTAATTCAGGCACTTACTCACTTCCCCATGAAACTGCTGTAGGGGGGAAGTGCTTGTGTTAGAGCGTGGAATCCCTTCTACGGGCATTTAAAGCCACTAAGAATCAAAGTAATGAGTTTTTGTCCTTGTTTTTTTTTTTAAAGGAGTGTGGTCTTATCTGTCTCCCAACAGATCCACAAGCAGGCCCCGCCTCTGGAAGACATAGCAGAGGACTGCAGCGCCTCCATGCGCTCTTTTTTGAAGCGATGCCTGGAGAGGAACCCAACACTGCGGAGCTCGGCATCTGAGCTCCTGAAGGACGAGGCTATCAATCCACCCAGGGAGGATCAACCTCGCTGCTGGAGCCTTGACTCCGCCCTTGAAGAGGCCACCCACACACTGCCGCGGCAGCAGAGCCAGCACCACGACACCACACAAGGTATACTCCAGCAGACTGACTGCGTGATGTTTTCCTGATCAGTCATAAGCCAGATCTTAACATTTACTCTCTTTGCAGAATCCTCTCTATATTCTGAAGACTCTGGCCACATCAAGAGGAAAGGCTCTTTGTACATCGACCTGGGGGCTCTGTCAGGCTACCATAAACTAGTGACAGGACCCCCGTCCTCAGAATATGATTAACACCTGTACGCAAACCACCAGAGAAGCAGCTGAAAAAGATGCTCAAGCTGGATGTCCTTACCTCTTCGCATTCTTTAAGCTGAACCTCATCGGCAGCACAGCTCCTTGCTGAAGGCAGAAGGACAGATTGCTCACGAAGGTCTCACTGCGACCTGGAGGCGACCATTTTTACTGCTGTCGTTTAACTGGAAGTGACCTTATGTGGCCAAAGTGGCCCCCGCGAAACAAGAGGAACATGGCTGAAAAAACAATTGCCAGGTCTAAGAGGATAGAACAAATGTTGGTCTCTGAAAAGGTACTAGCGACTTCACTGTTTGGACAGTGGATTTACCAAAAGTAAAAATGGACAGCACGTGTCTGGACAAAATGAGTTGTCGTGTGCTGTTTTTACTTTATAACAGTGTCGTACATGTCACTGTAAAACATGTATGCAATTTTTTTCTTCTTCATTATTTTATTTGACTTAAGCTATAGCTTAAAAATATTATTGTTCAATTGTGTGCATTACACAGACTGTAATTAGGTAGTTCTTAACGGACCTTCTGTTAATTCCTATGGAATGTGAATGTTAGCGCTTGTGCTATGCAAATGAAACTTCTTTACATTGATGATTTGTGTTGCGTACATCTAGATGGATGATCAACAGTTGACTTCAGCGGTCACTGCCCTTGATGCCTGAATTTATTTCCAGCTATGAAAAAACATAATCACTTATTTTTTGCTTTTATGTAAATGCTAAATTAAGGTAATTTTGGAGCTGAGGTGGCATATTTGCATCAATAGGCATCAATGGGTTAAATCGACCCAGAAGTTCAAAGGATTTTGGCTCACTGTGCTGTTCGAACAATTAAAAAAAATAAAAGTCTCAAGCTGTCTGAGTGTGTTTGAAAATGACCTGCACTGCTTAGTCATTTCTACTTTTTGATAGGATCTTTTGTTGGGTAAGTTATGTACGCTCCTTGAAGTGACAATGAAATTTTGAAACTTTTTTAAATGACATTGAGACTTCACTAATGACTGCTGCTTTTGTCCCTCAAACAAAAGGTCTGAACTTCAGAAACTAACAAGCACTTGGATTTAGTTTAATGACCAGTTTCAATGCCTAAAAGTACTTCAAGACTGAATACTGTGGGTGCAGATTTAGCTTTACATGACTGGATTTGATCACTTTATTGCACTGAAAGGGTGCCTGGATATTGTTGCACATGCAGATCTAAAACCGCTGAGTTGCAAACAATAAAAGACATAAAGGGGATTGTAAAGGCCCGTACACACCGGGACGAATATTCGCCAGCGTTTTTCGCCACGTTTTTTGTGTTCACACCCAGGCGATTTTCGCTGACGATGAGCCGGCTTACTCGCGTAAGCCCTGGCTGCAGCCTGCAGAATGGGTCAACATAGTGGAATGCTTTGAACGCAGAGGAATGTGAACACGCTGTGGAATGTTAACCCCGCCCACGCTGAGCCCGTCTGCTGTGGAATGTTAACCCCGCCCACGCTGAGCCCGTGCATTTGATTCACCTTTGTCACAGCAGTTGTGATTGCAGGAAAGGGGAAGAATCAGTGGAGCGCATTTTGTGTCATTGTGAATTGTATGAGGAAGAAAGAGAACAGAGGGAGGGAAATTTGAATGGTGCAATTTTTTTATGTATCACTCAAAAAAATGATTCAAGCCCCTCTTTCATGTAACACAATAAAATTCTGTTTGTTTTATTTAAAAATATTTATTTTAAAAGATTGTATCTAAATTTAATTGACCTAACACAAAATGTATTAATAGTTTCCCCTATAACTCCAGTAATCCAAAATAATTGAGTTCAAGTAAGGGGCATGCTGTTGAATGCTGTTTTCCTGTTTCTCTTTATGCTTTTTGCCGTCTCACGGCTACAATTTTTCACCTATTTTAACCATTCAACTATTAAAATGTTCAACTCCTTCATCTAATGTAATGCCTGGACTATTAGTCCTTCAAATCCTTCGACTTTTCAAAAGTGAAAACTTTAGTTCGTTTTTTCCACGTAAAAAACGAAACTGTGGCATGAAATCGTTTCAACTCGGCTTCTCCCAATAAGACGATACACGAAGAGCGTCATTTATAGAAATAAGGAATCTATTTATTTATACCGGCGGCCTCATTTCATCACCGAAGTGGTAGCTCAGTGGCTTAGTTGGCGGGTTTATAACTCAGAGGTTCTGAGTCTGAATAAACCGCTGTTGCTTGTTTTTTTTTTCCTTTGCCTTTCTTGATAAAACTGAGTTCGATTAACTCGATTATATTTCGTTACATGGAAGAATTTTCTTTGAGGTTGGGTTACTCATATTTATTGGATGTAAATCCTGACAAAACATTTAAATTGAGTTCATCCAATGAGTTATTTTTTTGAGTCTGTGAGGCCAGACAGAATTTATTAACTCCCTTATACATGCACATGGAAACTTGTAAAAGGCATAAGAAGACAGGAATCACTGTATAAATTCTCCAATTCAATTATTTATTTATTTTTATTTAGCGCAATGAAAAACAATAAAAAGAGGATCATGAATACAAAGAATGCATTAGGAAAATACTAAACTTTAACAAAACACACTAAACTAAACTGATATTCCTGCCCTTAGACCCCCCCCCCCCCCCTTCACGGTAAGGAAAAACTCCTTAAAAACCGGTAGGTGGCAATATTGCACATTGAAACTTGTAAAACCAAAGAAGAAGACAGGCTCAATGTGGGCGGGGTTAACATTCCACAGCGTGTTCACATTCCTCAGCGTTCCAGCATTCCACTATGTTGTGCAGTTCTGCAGGCTGCAGCCAGGGGTAGTTGATGAGCCGAGCGAACATGCAATCTCATTCCCTGACATTAGATGGCGCTTAATGTAAACAGAAATACTCCTGTACACAAGGTGGCGCTGTGCAACTTTACGCTTCTTAAAGTCGCTTTTTACTCAGAAGAAGAGAGCAAGTATTTTAGCGCTTGTCAGAATAATACAAAGAAAACATGAATATTTCAAGCATCAGTAGCTCCAACTGGTGCTTGGTTCGGGGATATTTTAGAATGTCCGTCATTATTTCTTCGCGGCAGTGTAGACGCTACTTGGCGTCTATCTTCTTCGCTGGTATGTGTGCTCAACAAGGCAGTTTTGTGTTTGAGCGCCCCCAAGTTGTGTTTTACTGTAACTTCAGAAGCTCCAGACACGTGTGCAAAAGCGCCATTCTCATTGATCGACGCGTCGATACAAAAAAACGAACCCGAGGCGTTTTTTAAAAAGTGACGCTTTGACGCGTGGCGTTTTTTCGCGTCGGTGTGCACACTCTCATTGGTGCCCTTTGTTTAGTCACGAGGCGTTAAACGTCGGCGAAAATCGCCGGCGAAATTCGTCCCGGTGTGAACGGGCCTATAGATTCTTCAAATTCAAAAAAACTTAACACGTCTTGGATCTGCTTTTAAAAAGAAGCATAACCTAAAAAACCATAATAATATTCAATCATTTTGTTACAAAGCTGAGAAGTAAACTGTTTATGGTTTTGACATCAAACATTAAAGATCAACTCATGATTGTTGTGTTTTTTGTAGATTTTTTCTTATGATGGAGGGAATATTCAAAGAAAATTCAGATTAAAATTGAACTTCTGAGTATTTCTGTATTCAAATTGTGAATCCGGAGCAAACAAATAAAAGGCCATTTGAAAAAGCTTGTAGTTGTTACATAAAATATACAATTAGCAGAGCAAAAGCTCCCTGCACTATATGGAAGCGATTCTGTAGCATTAATAAAAAGCAAAGTCAAAACCAGAAATGCTTTTTTATTTTCAAAATGAAGCTGCATTTTTTGACTCAAAAATATAATGAAAAAGCAATCCACCAAAATGCTTTTTCTTTTTCTTCCTCAACACAGCTTATTCTGTCACTTAAATAAAATTAAAATTAAAATGGTATTTGACATTTCATTTTCAAGACGTTCTCTGGTAAATGTTGAGCATAATTCATTTAGAAATGTTTAATTTGACGTTTAAAATAGATTAATAGAAATGCTTTTTAATTTTCAAAATGAAGCTGCATTTTTTGACTCAAAATTTAAAAGAAAAAGCAATATACCAAAGTGCTTTATCATTTTATACTTCAACCCAGCTTTTTCAGTCACTTAATTAAAATGATAAAGAAAATGGTATTTGACGTTTCATTTTAAAAAAGGTCCACGGTAAATGTGTAGCAAAATTCATTTAGAAATGTCTAATTTGACAATTAAAATGAATTAACAGAAATGCGTTTTAATTTTCAAAATGTAAGTGCATCAAATGACTCAAACTTCAAATGAAAAAGCAATATTTCAAAATGCTTTTTCATTTTATACTTAAAACCGCTTATTCTGTGTCATAATTAAAACGAAAATGCAAAGAGGGGATTGCATTTGCATTTTAACATCCACCCTGGGAAACTTGTAGCAATATTCATTTCTTAAAAGCATTAACAGAGGGGAGGCTGGGCGATGACGTCACTGCTTTCTCCGTGTGTCCGGCCGCTGACACACACTCACGCACCAGGAGCAGACTGTGTTAGCGGCAGAGAAGACGGCTTTGAGTTGGTTGTGAACTTCTGATGAGTTTCCACAGCTTCTCAGGACTAAGTAGCTGCATGTCCGCCTACTGCAGTAGTCCTCCTCCTGACGCACCGCGGACAAGCTTTTGTTCTTCGGACCGCCAGCTGCCTTCGCACAGCGGAGCGCGAAGCTCCCGACGATCGCTGAAGGCGGAAATGCTGCTACGATCTGAGAAACCATCATATGAATTTGTGTTTCCAGTGGTGTCCAGAACAAAATAAAGACTGATTCCCACATATTTACACATTTATTTGCAGCTTCGCGCTGAATTTGCTGTTTGATGACAGCTGGAGCCCCATCAACAGATAGCAGATTTCACCGTGGTAAATGTTTGCTGCTTGGACCAAAACACTCACTCAGCGCGAAGCTGCAAGAGACTATCTACATAATGTGCTTTTATTACTGTCATGATTATTATTAAGGGCCTGCTCTGCTCGATCATATGTTTTTAAATCCGTGCGGTCAGACGACGCTGAAGAAGTTGGTTTGCGATTCACAGCTTCTGATTCGCGAGGGAGATAAAGGAACATTCTGCTGCATTTCTCGCATTAAGATCCAGGAATCCAGGTTTGAGCAGTCCAGGTCCAGCGGTTTGTGAACAGGACCCGGTTTTAGGTGATCTCAATGCGAACACAGACACACCAGGTCTCTCAGCGACAGCGGCTGTACACACGGAGAAAGCAGTGATGTCATCGCCCAGCCTCCCCTCTGTTAATGCTTTTAAGAAATGAATATTGCTACAAGTTTCCCAGGGTGGATGTTAAAATGCAAATGCAATCCCCTCTTTGCATTTTCGTTTTAATTATGACACAGAATAAGCGGTTTTAAGTATAAAATGAAAAAGCATTTTGAAATATTGCTTTTTCATTTGAAGTTTGAGTCATTTGATGCACTTACATTTTGAAAATTAAAACGCATTTCTGTTAATTCATTTTAATTGTCAAATTAGACATTTCTAAATGAATTTTGCTACACATTTACCGTGGACCTTTTTTAAAATGAAACGTCAAATACCATTTTCTTTATCATTTTAATTAAGTGACTGAAAAAGCTGTGTTGAGGAAGGAAATGAAAAAGCACTTTGGTATATTGCTTTTTCATTTTAATTTTGAGTCAAAAAATGCAGCTTCATTTTGAAAATTAAAAAGCATTTCTATTAATCCATTTTAAATGTCAAATTAGACATTTCTAAATGAATTATGCTACACATTTACCAGAGAACGTCTTGAAAATGAAATGTCAAATACCATTTTCATTATCATTTTAATTAAGTGACAGAATAAGCTGTGTTGAGGAAGGAAATGAAAAAGCATTTTGGTGGATTACTTTTTCATTTTATTTTTGAGTCAAAAAATGCAGCTTCATTTTGAAAATGAAAAAGCATTTCTGGTTTTGACTTTGCTTTTTATTAATGCTACAGAATTGCTTCCATAAGAAAGGGTTTGAGTGGCAATGTCCTCAAATATTGAGCTTCCCCCCCCCCCCCCCCCCTATATAGGGTCATAAGGAAAGGGTCCAATCACGCAGCGTTATTACTGTGACTCCGCCCACCTATATAAACACTGCCGCTTTTCCGTGTCTGCCTTTATGAACGGGCGGTCTAAATTTGTGAAATGAACACGCTGTAATAATTCCCCTGTGTTTTGAAACGTGCGGGTAAGATGAAAGGTGGGGTGAAATGAGCGCGTGTCTGCGGCTGGAACGTGGGCACGTGCGTGCGCGAGAGGGGAAAGCGCCAAGCTGATCCGCGAGCTGCACACGTTATGACTAACATTTGGCGTCGCAGAGGCTGACATTTATCACGTTATAAATTCAGTTTGTTGAATAATAGCCAAGCAAAGTCAGATAAAGACCGGTTTATACGTCACAGCGATCAACCATCGTATCCAAACTTCCCGGTAAACTTCAGACTTTATAGTTTTTCAAATGACGTGATATTATTTTTATGAACAACATCCTACTTGCACACTTGCTGCGTCTGTGAACGCAGAGTTACAAATGAGGAAGTCAGTGGTTTGTTCGTCCACTAAACAGAAGCTGGCAACACAAACAGGTGATATAAAAAAGCCAAGGTGGGGGCAAATTGCATTTTCTAGTGCTACAAGAAGATATGAGATATAAGACATATCTTTCCAGTAACTTGCTCTATTTTCTCTCTCTATCATGTCTCTTTTCTAAAACTCTTCAGTTAAGTTTTCATCATCTTCAGTCTTCAAAGACATTTTTTCTGGACAGAAAAAATGTCCTCAGTCATCCCGTTCTCTAATCCCTGAAATAAAATTCAAGTTAAATGACTCGATTTGCATGTGATTGCACTCCCGGTATCAAAATCGTGACGTTACCAGCGGGTATCACATTCTAGAGAGTCACGAGGGCGATTCCACGCCAATGGCCACGTGACCACTGCTACGCAAACCATTACAAATCACTGTGAAGTCTGAACCAGCTTACACGCAGACTTTCTATGTATTCTTCCAAATATTAATATGAAATGTAGACAAGTTAATATTAAAGCTGATTGCCACTCCATTTACTGAGGATGACAATAATGAAGAATGAGGCTGTCCAATCGCAGAAAATGTAGGACTATAATTAGTTTACTAAGAAAAAAGTAAAATCATTAAATGTTACATGCAATAAAAGCTCCATCACAGAATGAACTTAATTAAGTTACTCAGACCCTGTCTCATATCACGTAGCAAGAAATGAATAAGCCAAAAGTAACTTCCTTTTTTCACGGTAATGGTTGTGAAGTTCTTAGAAATACTGATGGTATTTTGTTCGGAAATATCAAATTATATTGCTGTAGGTATGACAAACCACATATGCAGTACTTTTCCGTTTTAAACAAACATAGTTGCAATACTATTTCAACTTTGACCTATATTCCTTGAAAGCAGTTTTTTGAGTTATTGCCAAAATATGTTTTAAAAAGCTATTTGACCTGCTGCAGATATAATGGAAATGTTTTTTGTATTTCTTTGTATCAGAGATCGCATTATAGTTGATGATGGCCCCGTTGTAACAGATAAAAGTTTAATGTGCCACTTCATGTCATAAATGTTGCTGACCCCTGGTGTGAATACAGGGATGATGGGAAATGACCTCCGCACCACAACTCAGAGGCGTGTTTCTGATCAACTCCTGTCGCTCTGCAGAAACTATGTCCTAGAAAACGACACAGCTTTTTTACATTTTGGTTAAAAATGTCATAATAATAAGTAAAATACCACTGGGAACATTTTTAAAATAGATCAAAATATAATTGGAGTGAGACTTCCAATAATAAATATTGAGAACCGTTGACATCCATCCTTGCTCAGTTTCCTCCCCCCCAAAAAATCCAACAATAAAGTTAAGAAAATTTATCAAACCACATGGGTTTTTACTGTAATGTTAGGTTTTACACTGGAATGCCTAGCTTTCAAAATCAGTTAAGGGTTGACTTTATTTTGGCTCCTGTTACTTTGGTTTTAAACCTTTTAAAGGTTGGTAATTGTGTTGACCTTTCGGACAACCATAAGATTGCCTAAAAATTGGATCATTGGTATAAATAGTAGTTAAATAAAATGGGGGTGAAATAAGTTTTGTGTGACTGCATGTCATAAAGATATCATTTAATCAACTGTGGTTTAACTAAAACCAACCAGAAAAGACAGAAAATAAATTGTCGCACAGCTCAAATCTGACATCGAATGAGTCTCTAGAAAATAGGAAATAGTCTTGTGGGTAAATATGGTGGGTTTGAGCACCCTGTTTTTAAAATCCTAACCGGAGCTTGTTTTTTACATTGCCACATTCAAACGGGCAGCTGTGCACATCGGATTACCTATGAGAGTGCTGTGAATGGAAACAAACTTCACCCCCGTGTTGTCTATGCCAGCCGATCTAGGCCATCAACACCCTGTTCTTAGTCAAATTCCATGCTGTTTCCTTGCTATATCAGGAGAAAATTCATATTTTTGGAAAAATTATTTATCAAACATAAGAGATAACTTCAGGGACCCTAAAGGGGCCAATCAGCTCTCTCTCCCATTAACTCCAGCCCAAAACATGACTCCGCCACCTATTTGCTGACATTGCAGCCTTGTTGGGACATGGCCATCTACCAACCACCCACTACTACATCCATCTGGACCATCTAGGGTTGTCTCAGCGAACAAGACTGTTTGAAAATGAGTCTTTATACATGTCTGGGCCCACTGCAGCCATTTCTGTCTGGGTGTTGTTTAGGAGGGGGCGAGTAGAAGGTTTACGTAAAACTGCAAGCCTCTGGAGGATCTTACACCTTGATGTTCAGCAGACTACAGAGACACCAGCAGCTTCAAATATGTGCTTGCTGCTTTGTCATGGTTTTTTAAGCAGCTGCTCTCTTAAGCCACTGCATTTGTCCAGCAGAAACCCCATTCTGCCATTATCTCCACAAACCCGGGTGTGCACTGAATCCGCCACAAATCTCTTCATAGTACAGTGATTGCTTAAGGTTTTGTGAAATATGATCCAATGTTTTCTTACGTAGTCCAAGGCATTTAACTGTTTCTCACTTTTCAGCAGCAGCGATCCTTTATATTGCTGGAAAATGTTGGCCTGCTTAATAATGTGGAACATCCTTCTTTAGTAGTTTTTCCTTTAATTGAATTCACCTGCAAACTAATTATCACAGGGGTCTGAGATTGGTTTCAGTGATCCGAAGAGGCCAGAGACCAAATATCATCCATGAGTTTAATTAAAAAACGAAAAATTCCTCTTTTTTTTTTCACAATTTGCATAATATCTTGGAACGCACTGTAAAGAAAGCAGCGGCACCGTTCTGTTCTGCTAAATCATGAAGCATTTGCTAACTTTATGACATGAATCCATTCACTGATCTGAAAATTGATGAAATTTCAATTTAAAATCCTCTCTGAAACTGATACACATATCTATAGGTGTGGGGGAAAGGGGGCAAACTAGCAATCTTTTTTTTTGCAGAGTAACTATAATTAAGCAGCAGGACCCAGAAACAGTCAGAAATGACACATAAAAATGAAATATGATACTGTTTTCACTCTTTTCTATCAGAAGGCCAAACCTTTAAGTGCTAATAGCTGTATTCCTTAATCTTAAATTAAATAACAACTAAACATTTTTATCTCCTGCTGTTAACTATTTTAGCACAATTTTAATGAAAAACAAAAGTGCAAGGACAAAAACCCAGCTATGTTTTCTTTAGTATTTCAGCAGAAGGACAATGTGAGAGGGAAACACCTGACTTTCCCAACTAGCAGTTTGATTCAAACAGACAATCTAACCAAATGTAGTCCTTCCTTGTCACGGTTGGTATCGGCTGCTAGTTTTACACAAGGGAAACCCAACAAGCTGAGACTTGCAGAGTTTCAGATCCATCAGTGTTTCGAGCCTCATCTTCCTTTTTCTGAAGGGACCATGTGTGGGAAGCTCAGTCTGAGAGGCTCACCTCTGACACTGATCAACCACTGACTATCCCCAAACAAACACTGACACCTGCTGGTACAAGAGCATAATGAACAAAGAAACAAGAATTTCAACAGGAAATCTGGTTCAAGCATCTCAGTCATTTAAAACTTTAAATCTGTTTTGTTAGATCTCATTTCAGCAAATTAAAGTATGATTAGACGAAACTTGCAAGTTTTGATGAGGAATGGTGAAACACTTTGGCAACGTAGGACAGCACCAGTTCAGCCCTGCTGCAGGCTTGTCATTGATTCCACAGTCTGTTGTCATTCCAACGCTTGGTGAAAGTCAATCATCTGTTTGTCGCGTCTCCTCAGTCTGTCTTTGTCTGCTCTGCATGTGTCTGCCACACTGGGTGATAACAGGTGTCAACCTTCACTGAGCCCGGTGCAGCCGACCACCAAGCTACCTGCCACTGAGCCCGGTGCAGCTCTTCCCCGACCCCACGCGACCCACCACCAAGCACGGTGGGCCCATGCACTCATTTACCACTAACATCTAGCCCAGGACTTGTCAACTGCTAGAGGATCAGGATTACACACCTGGCAAAGATTTTCCCCAGCACAGTAAATGAGGAGTCCTGCATTACCCCAATGTAAAAAGAAATGTGAAGCTGATCACCCTCCCAGCCCTAAATCCCTACAGCTTCCCCCTAAAAAAACATGATCGGACTCCACTACAGCTCCAAGTGCCCCTACAATTGGAGCAATAGGGAGGAGCCAGAGGAGTAGGGGAAGGGGGCGCGGTTTCTCCATGCCAACAACTCCATCCCGCCCACAACTCATTGGTGAATTTCTAACTAACTACATCAAACATAAAAACAAATTTAACTAAGGCATTATAGAAGGAAAATATATTTTTTTATTTTTTAAGGAAAACTAGAAAAGTGAATTCTTGGAAAAATGTAGAGTAAAAATTTTTGGTTTAAGATAAGATTCTTTTAGGAAATCCAATATATAACTCATTCATTCATTCAAAAAAAATGAATGAATATATAACTGCTACTACCAACAGTGGATCTAAGTCTTGTTTCTGTGTAGTAAAAATCCTCAGTTTAAAAAATGGAGTGATACTATCATTGGACCAGATTAAAAAAAATATATATATATATATATATATATAAATATATATAAAGGAACTATTACCTCAAAGATAAGATATTAGCAATTATGGGGAAAAATAAAATTAGTTATGTTCAACACATGATCAATAAATGACGTAAAATGAGAATGAAAAAAGAGAGAAGTGACTTTGAAATGTCACTCAGAGCCCATAGAGGTCTCCCACATCATGGTTGAGCATAGAAGCTACACTCTTGGTCAGGAGCAGGACTGTGGTTCCTCTTTGAGAATCTTAACATTAATCTGCACAGAGCACCATGTTTGGGAAGAAATTAGAATAAAAAAGTATTACCTGACAAGCATACTGCTCTCAACACTTAGGTTTATTTGATCTGCTTCTGTTGAAGAAACACTTATACTTGGCATTGGAACACACACTACAATTGTTTTACCAGATGTGTACTATTGTGTTAAAGCTGAAGCAGACAGTTGCAGAGTATAGTTTTCTTTGAAATTACATGAACCAATAAAATCTTGACAAAGACAAAATGGTGCAAACATTTTTGCTTCCTCTTTCATGTTCTGAGCGGAAATGATTTATTTCTTTAAGAGACATGTTAGACTTCTGCTTTCTTTTTATGAGAATTTTTTCTATGAGCCGATCAACTGATCTACAAGGTGAGAATGATTTCTGTGTTAATATCTGGATTAAGATTATTTTTTTAAGAAAAACACAATTTGTATCAATAGTATATCAAAAAATAATTTGGTGAGGAAACGCAAATGTGTTTTTATGTAATTAACAAAAAATAACCTTTTCATCTAATTTCCACAGAGATGAAGGATGAATGTAGGAGTTTGCTGGCAGCTCCATCTGTGAAGGTGCTGACAGTCAACATGTTCCTGAGTCTCTTCTTCCTTCCAGGTCAGAGTTTATTCTCTTTTATCTGCAGACATTTTTCAATCTCTTCTGCTTTCAAATGTTTCATTTTGAAGCTTCACTTCCGTTTATGACTCAGGAGCTTTCAGCTGGTTTTCATCCACATTATCTCCATTCTGTTAGGAGTTTTGGCTGAATGTGATCTTCTCATCTCTGCACCAAAGAAGCTGGAAGCTCTGATTGGATCCTGTTTATTAATCCCATGCAGCATCAAAGCTCAACCAGAAACAAACATCGGGGAACCCTTTGGAGCGTAGATAAAAGAAACAAAATATTTAGAGAGAAGGATGCTCCACCCACCACTTTTAATTACAGAAAATCTGAAGCAGAAAAATTGCACCACCCTAATTTCTAATTTGACCAAAGAGCATTCAAAAAAGTTTTATTTTAAAATCATGCAGGGGCCGCTCAGCAATATAGCTGTGTGTGATCCTGTTGACGTTACAGTCAATGGTAAGACAATTTTTTTATTAAATAGATCCACAACTGTGCCTCTGTACATCAGAATATCATCAAATTAGTAATTTATTTCAGTAATTTAGAACAAAAGTGGGAAACTTTGCAGAACTCCTCACTTATTTATTGACTGAAAGGTTTAGGAAAACTATTATCTTAATTGTAATAATTGCAGTTTACAGCTTAGTGAAAAGTCAAACTTCAGTGTTTCAAAGTCTGAAATATTTGTCTAAAAGTTCAATGTTGGAGATTTATGGCTTCACTTTCTTCTGATACAAACTGTAAAGTTGCTGCAAACGTTTCCTGGTTGTCAGTCTGAAACTTGAAAATGTCTCTTAGAGCATAGTTTTAAGAAAGTTCAACAGCTTTTATTAAATTCACTTTTTAGCTTTTTACCCATCTGGAGGTCATCAATGATTTTATTTCTTTATACCCTTCTTGTCTGATGTGGAAGCACAGATTCTCCTCAGAGTCCCAGCATTGAAATCCCAGATGGTCTGAAGGAGGGGGCGTCTGTCTCCATCACCTGCTCGGCTCCCACTCCCTGTCCTCACTCCCCTCCTGAACTCACCTGGAATCTCCAACCAGACTTTCAGAGACAAACAGAGAAAAACACAGATGGAAGCTTTACGACTAAAATCCAAAAGAACATCACTCTGTCAGACACTCATGATGGATCGATCATCATCTGTTCTGCCAGATATCCTGTGAATGGAGGACCACCAAAGACAGCAGAGACACACATGACTCTCAGTGTTTCATGTAAGTGATCTGTCAGCACATCACACTTCAGCTGCTTCTGATGAATAAAGTTTCTGTGTCACATTTTCCTCAGATGCTCCTAAGAAGACCTCAGCATCCATCAGTCCATCAGGTTTAGTGTCAGCAGGTAGCTGGGTGACAATGACCTGTTCCAGCAGAGCCAAGCCTGCTGTCAGCAACTTCATCTGGTTCAGGAGCAGCAAAGATGGAGACGTGAAAGTAGCTGAAGGAGAATCTTACAGCCTGAATGCAACAGAGGGAGGAGGAGTTTATTACTGTGTGGCTACAAATGATATGGGGAACCAGACGTCTCCAAAGATTGATCTGATTGTTGGAGGTAAATGGAAAAGCTGTTTTTAGAGCTTTTACACTCTGAATGTTGATACTAGATTGCAGGAGTCAGGTGACATGAGCTTATTCTGGAAAAACTTCAATAAGCTGGACTTTAGTTTAAATAAACCTTCATGTCTCATTACAGATAATAAGCAGTTCGGGGTTTTCTATGTTTCATTGAAGATTCTGGGGATCTTAATGCTTTTTGCAGCAATTATCATTTTTGAGTGGTGAGACCGATTCTCCAGTCCTGTAATGGTTCAGATCAGCTGGTCTCCTGCAGAAAACCACAGATAAAACTCTCATTGCTTTTCTTTCAGTTGGTTTCAAACCAGATTCTCCAGCAGACATGAGAAGGTGAACTGAACAGCTTAGAATAATGTAATATAATAATAACAGCTGACTTAAATTTGTTCTAATATTTTAGGAACATCATGGTTGCATTCCTGCTGCTTTAATACAGGTAAGAACATATTTGAGATGGTTATCTGGATGGTGTTTATTAAGGGGAATAAGAAGTTCATGTCTACTTCCAGAAGAGTTTGTGTTGCAATAAAACCACAGCAGATCTCCCTGTCGTTTCATTTTTAGGACTCAAATGAAGACTATGAGACTGTGGAGATGGAGACCCAAACATCTGAAGGCATGAAGAGGCTGGGTTGAGGGCAGTCTGCCAGTCATCTAGTTCAAATCCCAAACTTTCCAAAAGATGGATTAAAAACAATTTGGATAAAAGTGTTTTCTTTATGACTAAATGGATCGCATAAAAAATGATGCAACACAGCAGAAATTGTGCTCATTTACGCAGAATAGTCACCTTCTTAGAAAAGTAAAATTTCCAGAAGATTTTTAGGCCATGGGAATATTAAAAAGTGTGACTACTTCTCAAAATTTACTCCAATAAAAAGAGTAATACCAAAGAGTTCCCAAATCCTCCTAGTGTGATTGCACTCAAACTGCCAAAGCCCAAACCCCATGAGACACATGAGGAAATGTTTGTTCATCTTTAAAAACTAAATACAGTACATAGTAACAAACAAAAAAATGATGCAACACAGCAGAAATGTTGCTCACTTACCCAAAAAAGACTGAAAAAGAATGGACCTTTTCTTTGATAATTGAACGCTTCAGAAGCTTTTAGTCCAGAGGAATGTTTAAAAGTGACTTTGTGGTGGACCGAACAAGACCAGAACAGTATGAGTAACATCAAAACTCATAAAATGTATTTTTAAAAGACATCCAGATGAACGAGACAAACAAGGTTGAAATAACAACAAAAATTAGAAAGAAGTAATTTTACGTAGGACAACTTTTTTCGAACTGAACAGACTAACAAACTTAATTGACCTGACCTACTGTACCTAATTGCAAACACAAGCAGAACAAATGCAGTGGCTGAGCAGACCACTAGACACAAAAGAGGAAACTGTAAAAGAGTAAGACCAGCTACAAAATACTGTAAACACACAAAAATTATAGCAAATTACCTCACAAATATAAATTAATTAATGAAAATTTACTACATTTTAAAGCAAATCAATTTTCATTACAAATAGAGTTTTTTCCCCACCGGGCAATGGTAAAGTCCAGTTAGCCACCTGCAGAGTATGAGGCCTCTGCTGACTGGCATGCATTCTGTTGTGGTTCTGTTGAGCATGCCTCCTCCTGGGTCACAACACCTGCTGCTCATCTCCACAATCAGCACCTCCACACTTGCTGGCCATCACAGACTCTATTTATTCCTGAGGAGGACCTCCAGCCAGCGCCAGATTATTGTTCACCCTGTGGTAACAAGTCCTTGGCTTTGAACAATCCTTTACACACAAGAGCAACTGAAATAACTTTTGCATAGCCAGCCAGCCAGCCCAAATAACTTACCTTCTACCAGTTTGTGTCTGCACTTGGATTCAGTTATCCACTCCCAACAAATTCTTGTATTAGTCCTGCCTTGATGGTTCCAGCAGCAGTCACAGTTCTCCCCTCAGCACCAGGAAATCAAAACATCAAATTAGATTCATGAAAAGTAACAACCCTAACCCTAACCCTAGCCAATATTGATGAAGAGGTTGCCAGCCTAATGCAGGGTCACACACAAACACACACATTTCTACACTTATGGACAATTTACCACTTAACCTAAGAAGCAGGTTTTTGAACTGTGGGAGAAAGCTGGAGTGCCTGGAGAAAACCCACACATGCACAGGGAGAACATGCAAACTCCCCTCAGAAAGGACCCGGCTGGGATTTGAACCAGGCCCTTCTTACTGAGTTGACAGCACTAACCAACTATAACTATATATATAACTATACCAAAGTGCAGCCTCATTATGACTTCATAACAATTATTAATTTTTGCTTCAGACAATGGGTTGTGGGTTCAATTGTCCAGTTTTCTATCCAAGTTTCAGTATTCCTGGTTTGAAAGATGTGGAGTAAAATATATTCCTTTCAATGCAAATTTGGAATCAGGCATTCATCAATTTCTTGTGTGGAGATAGTGCAGCATTTTGACCAAAACCATGTTTTTGAATATAAGCTTCCAAAATACTACAGATTTTAATCTGCCTTTTCTATGAAAACTCACCTAGCTGTTGTCTCCCATTGTTTCTTTCCAAAAGCACACACGCACACTACAAACACCTGTTCCCTTCACATATAACCACCCAGGGGATCTTGTTACAGACAGCATGCCATCTGCACTCAGACAAAAAACAAGTCCCCAAAAACACCTCCCAGGTCTCTTTTGAGCACCTTTCTCCTCCTCTCATTGGCTCGGAAGCTCAATAAGTTCGTAGAAAAGGGCGTTTGTAACATGCTCAGCATATTTTTTATGTCACAAATAAGCTCTTGTTCTGCTCCTGATTCACAATTTGAAAGAATACAATTTTCAGAAACACATTTTAAAGCCTAATTTTTTTATTTATATGTCATCCATCATGAAAAAAATGCCACAAGAACATGCCAAAGTCACAAAAATACACACAATTTTCACTGCTTTGAAAAAGAGCAGCATTGATCTGCACCATTTAAAGTTTATTTTGATTCAGAACCAAATGCCTCTCTATCACTGGATGTTAAGATGAAATGTTACAAGAGCCTGAAACAGGATTAGAAAAGGTGGGGCGCAGAGCAACGAGGCCCTCTGACAACAACTTTACCGCAGGCCCTTTAGTGACTTCATAAAAAACAATTTGTGAGGAATGAGAGCCGGCTGGAGTTTTACAGAGAGTGCTTTCAGGTATGGGACTCGCCCACTATTTCGTTGAAGAAGCCAACCACACAGTTCTGGTTGTTTAAAGCGGGCTGTGAGCTGGTGGTTGGCAAACCAAAATCTAGTATAAATCAACTCTCTGTATTTTCTTCCACAAAACACCTTTTCTTTTCAAAATTCTGGGATTATTTTAGCTGCTTATCAACCTTGTTCATCTTTGTCTCACCCCTGAAACTGCACTTTTTGATTCAGTCGTCAAATGTCAGGTGGACATGGAATTCATGGAGTAATTATGGGAGATGTAGCTACAGGGGCAGAGCAGTTGTGTGCTAACCATGAGGTTATTAGTCCTGTTCTTGACATCAGCACCCTCCCTGTCAATGTGTTGCTCAGTGGGAGATTTAACTCTAGTTGGAAATCTGAAAATATTTCTTTATAGCACGTGCATCAGCCAATTTTTAGACCAACAGATAAGTTCTGTATTTAGATATAAGGTAAAGTAGGAACATATAGTTTGAGGAAAGTGGGACTTTAGGTATTATACTTGGATAGAAAGTGTGTTCAATGAATTCATTCCTTAGATCTACTTACTTGATGCTAATAAACCTGGTCTGTTTTTTCAAATAAATTTGACAGGATCTTCATCGCAGCATAAAACCTCTCTATTTTTTACTTTTACGCTGAATTGTCGTTTTATAGCTTTGTGAGAAATCCACCTTCAATGAGATGAAACGTCAGCCTCTTTTGTTGTAGCTGAAGCTAAAGTAGCATCCAAATTCTAATTAAATTTACTTTTATTCTATTTTGAGAATGTCTGAGCTTTAAAACCCCTCATATGTGAACTCCAATCTGTTGTCTACCTGTTATATGTGCGTTGAGATTTGAACAGTGAGGGAAAGAAAATTGCAAAGAAAACAAAATAATTAATTTGAATGTATTTGCATTTCAATGAATGAAATAAGTGTTTGATCCCCTTGTTAGCCTCAAGAGTTTTGGTTCACACAGACCAGTTAAAGTCTCCTAATAAACCTGTCACCTGAATTAAAAAACCCTGTTTGAATGAATCACCTTTATAAAACTCACCTGTCCACAGAATCAGTCAGAATCAGAATCCAAACTCTCCAACATGGAAAGACTAAAGATCTTTTAGTAGATTTAAGGGAGAAGATTGTAGACCTGCTCAGGAATGGAATACAAAACCATCAGCAAGAAGCTGGAAGTTAAGGTGACACCTATTGGTGTCAAAATATAAGAATTGCATCATGACCATCCGTCCACCTTTAGGTCTGGGGCTCCATGATGATGAGAACAGAGAGAAATCAGCCTAAAATAACACGGCAGGACTGAGTTGATGATCTCAAAGCAGCTGGAACCACAGTCACCAAGAAAAACCATTGGTAATATTTTACACCACAATGGATCACAAAGTTCCCCTGCTAAAGAAGACACATGTTCAGACCCGCCTGAAGTTAGCAAACAAATACCTTTATGATTTAGAGAGAAATTAGGAGAACGTGCTGTGGTCAGATTTGGCATCAAATCAACCCAGAGGAAGAGAAATGCTCCCTATGACCCCAAGAACACCATCCCCACTGTAAAGCATGGGGGCGGAGGAATTATGCTTTGGAGGTGTTTTTTTTTTTGCACAGGGCTACTTCATGTGTGGACGGGAGGATGGGCAGAGCCGTGTACCATCAAATCCTGAGTGAGAACCTCCCTCTCCTTGAGCCAGGAAGTTTAAAATATGTCATGAAAGGATCTTCTAACGGGATAATGACCCGAAACATAAACCCAAGACAACCAAGGAATGACTGAAGAAGAGGCAGGATCAAGGTCATGGAGTGGCCCAACCAACCTCCAAATCTCAATTCAATAGAAAATCTATGGAGCGAGATGGAGCTCGGAGTTGCCAAACAACAGTCACTAAATCTTTATGATTTAGAAATAATTTTTACAGAAGAGTGGACCAAAATTCCACCTGATATGTGCAGAAAACAGATCATCAACTACAAGAAACATCTGACCTATGTGAAAGACAATGTGTGAGTGTCTGTGTGCATGGGTGAATGGGACTGTGACTGTAAAGCACTTTGGGCCTTCGAACATGGTAGAAAAGCGCTATATAAGTATATGCCATTTACCATTTACCATAAGGGTTTTGCTACAAAGTACTAAATCTTTCAAGCAAGAACGTTCAAATACTTATTTCCCTCAGTGAAATACAAATAAACGTATACACTTTTTTTTAAGTCAGTTTTTAGATTTTTTTGTGTGATTTTCTATCCCTCACTGTTTAATTGAACCTACCATTAGGATGACAGACTGTCAGTTTCTTTTGAAGGGGGCAAACCTGAAAAAGTCAGCAAGGGCTCAAATACTTATTTCCTCCCATGTACAATTGGTCAAGAAATGTTGCAGAAAATATTTTTCGAAGAAGACACATCACTCTTTGAGTCATCTACATCAATCCAACCTGCCAGTTACAGTAGGCCCATATATTGGGAGCTTGGCGTCATTAGCTTCTTTTAAGTGCCATTCCCTTCAGTTGTGTCTATTTTATGCCTCAGTGTGCACTACACATGGCCCATTATGCAACAACATATTTTTCTTTCTGTCTCCAATCTGCCTCTTGGGGGGGTTCAGAGGTGGAATGGGTGCAGCATGAATGGGTAACAACAAAACATGTCTGCCACTGCAGAGACAGACAATGTTGAGACGATGTTGTGCGTTTTTATTCCTGACTTTTGTTAACCACCTTTCTGGTTGATTTCTTTTTATGTTCTGTGAGCATTTCTGCAAGAATGCTTTTCACAAAGAAGAACACAGTTGGAACAGAAAATTACATTTTTTGAGAGGGAGTGTGTTCTAAAGGTCATGGACCTCAAAAGCAGCATATTTAGACACATATTTTAAGCAGTGAGCAGGAAAAAAATCACGTTGGTTGCCTTGTTTGGAAGAATGTGCCACATGATCACACAGATATTAAAAAAGTCAACGCAAAAATGAAAACATACATGACATATGGTCCAGCACACAGAATTGTATTTGTATATTCCATAACAAACTAATTAACTTGCCTTCAGTTGGGTCTGCTCTCCTGAGGCCCACTTTTCTTTACTCTTTTGCCTTGAAAGAATTCAGTTTGATCACTGCTTGCTTTTCTTAAGTGCGTATCCATTGTAGAGCATTTAACGTGTGTCAAACTTAAGGCCTGCGGGCCAAATGTGTCATGCCATGTCACTTTATGTGGCCTGCGAGAGCAAAAAAGTTTTTAATTTCTTAAAATAAAAATTGATGTGTATTTATTCATATACAGGGGGAATTGGACTTGAAATATGGGATTGGGGCAACTATACATTATGACTTAAACACTGTCCGCATAATGTAACCTAACAGAATCAAATTTCAAAGGATTTATGCTGGAATAACAAGGAAACTTGTTTTGTGCAACTCTAATTGTAACTTTAAAAGGTCTAATAAATAAATAGAGTTATTTAACATTAAGGAGTGGTTACATTTATGTTTCATTACATTTAGTTACATGTTTAAGTTATATCTGGCCCTTTGAGGAGCCACTATGCTGATGTGGCCCTCAGTGAAAAGGAGTTTTAACACCCCTGATTTGACACAACATTTTTACTTGTGGTACATAAAAACCACAAAATCAAGCACATGTAGATTCATTAACTGTTATAAGCCTCCCATTTTTCCTGTTTTCATTTATTTCATTTCATTTATTTATTTGCTCCTTTCATGAAAATAGTTGATTGTCAAATATGTTTACATGTTTGTTGTACATTATTGAACATTTTCACGATTGGAAAGGAAAAGAAATGAATACTATTCTTATAATTTTCTGCTCACTTTTAAACATTGCATAATTTCAACATTTCTCACACCATCACCTGTGCTCAAATTTCACCATATACAGTTCAAATAAACACGGTAAATACATTCCATTCATTTAGTACATACATTCCAAACATTCCATGTTTCACAGGATGTATACATCAGGTGGTTTGACCACTTTGAGTCTTAGTGTTAACGCTCCTTTGGTTCTATAACGGCGTAACCTACCATGAATGGATACACAACAGCAGATTCATAAAGACCCCCTTGGGAGGGCTCTCTTCTGCCAGAGGAGCAGAAATGAATCTCACCTCTGTTCTGCTATAGCACGGAGTAAAAGGACCGCTGATTCAGCACAGGTAAACATCAAAGCCACAATCTAAATCCTGGAATTGTTGTCATGTAAAATAAATATCAAATGAAATGAAAACTGAATGACTTTCAAATCACTTAGGTGTACATGTCATGATTCGGAGGAGCGGCAGACCCAGATGCTGGAACCCAGAATGAGGACACAGGTAGGTGAGAAGTAAGGAAGGATTTTTATTCTTTCCTTCCAGGAAGATGGAGACAGCATGAATGTGATCCAGAGAGGAGCGAAGCTTGAGGCGTGGCTGGAGGTAGTAGTGCGGCTAGCGGAGCGTGATGTTTCCAGAACAGCAGGTGGGCTCGAACTGACTTCCACACAGGTGACACTCGAGAGCAGGAATCCTGAGACAGGAATAATAACGTTAGTTGCGAGATCAGCATAGGATGCATAAACGTGAGCGAGACTGAGACCAGGTTAGTCACCATAAGGGGTAACGATCTGGCGATGAGTTGTGGAGCTGGGTCTCCTTAAGAAGGCAGATTTGATGAGGATGAATTGGTCACAGCTGGTGGAGTCAGGAGCAGAGCAGAGGGGCGGGGCTGACAGAGGCGCCATGACAGTATATCTCATTTACAGCTGAATATAATTATATGACAAACATTATTCATTTCAAGTTAAATGACGTCAGGTCAACATAAAAACCCAAAAAAGGAAAATCAGATTCTACGTTCACCCCGCACACGAATCAAGAACGCGGTCAAGAATGAGGAAGTGGAAGAAGGAAGAGGAAGAAAATCATTAGAGGAGGAGACGTCAACCTTGTTTTGGACCCTGAACTTGACAGACTCAGCACAGCAGCAAATCAGCGTACATGGCGGTCTGCAAGTATTCTAAAGCAGTACATGAATGATTTGGGTCTCTGCGACGCGTGGCGCTCATGTCACCCAAACACTAAAGGGTTCACCTTTTTCTCTCCAGTTCACCATTCACACTCCCGTTTAGACTATTTATTAATCAGTAACTCTCTTTTGAAAAATATTCAAAGCTCCAATATCCATCCAATTATTATCAGTGATCATGCACCAGTCTCTGTAAACATTTCTAGGGAAAAATCCACACCCTCTGGTACAACCTGGAGGTTTAATACGTCTCTGTTAAAGGACCAGGAATTTCTTGAATTCTTTAAAAAAGAGTGGGCAACCTTCTTAGACTTCAACAATACTCCAGACATCCCACCGTGCGTTCTTTGGGAAACAGCAAAGGCAGTCATGAGAGGGAAAATCATTTCTTATTCAACGCACAAAAAACGCAAAGAGAAAGCAGATTTATTAGAATTAGAAAATAAAATCAAAACCCTAGAGACTGCTTATGCTGCTTCTGCACAGGAACACATTCTGGGAGATCTGAAAAATTTAAAGCTGCAGTTAAATGACATCATTAATAAACGAACACAATTTCAAATACAAAGGCTACGACTTGAAAGATTTGAAAACTCTAATAAATCTGGCAAATTTCTGGCTAATCAGCTTAAAATTAATAGAGAAAAAATCATCAATCACCTCAATTACGGACCAAACAGGAAATGTCACTCATGACCCGGTCAAGATTAATAACGCATTTGAAAACTTTTATAAAAACTTGTACACACCGCAGATCAATCCGTCAGAGCAAAGTATTGACTCATTTCTTAATAATGTAAACCTACCCAGGCTAAATGAGGATCAAATCACAAACTTAGATTCTCCGCTCTCGCTGTCTGAACTTCATGAAGCTCTGTTACTTATGCCCAATGGTAAAGCACCAGGGCCTGACGGCTTTCCTGCTGAGTTTTATAAAGAATTCTGGGAACAACTGGCACCAACATTTTATAAAACGGTCACATCTATTAAATGAGAGCCAATCAATGCCATCTAACATGAACTCAGCCAACATAATTCTTCTTCTAAAACCAGACAAAGCGGCGCCGGATGGGCTGCCCATCTGCACCTGGGGCTGGGATCGGCCCTTCCCTGGCTCTGGGACGGGACGGGACAACCCTCTCGGGGCCCCCGGTCGCTCTGGGTGTCATCCGCTTCGGCTGCGGGGTCTGGGGTGGGGTGGGGTGGGGGGCTTGTCGGCCCTGTCCTGTGGGGGGGGCGTTCTGGGGGGGAGGGGGGGCCCATTACTGGTACGGGTCGGGGGGGCTAACGGGTCGGGGTCTCCGCTGAGGCAATCAGTGGTTGCCTCGGCCGGTTGGTCTCCTCGGTCCCGTCAAGGCCTGACCAGAGCTCCTCTAGGGCCGGCGTCTGGGGGTGGGGGCCTGGGCTTGCTCCGTGGGGGGTGACGCTTTCTGGCTCCTCTCTCTCTGTGTGGGGTGGGTGGTGCCGGGCCTGGGGTGTCGGCGCCTCCGGGGGTGTGGCCCCTGGGCTGGGTGGCCCTGGCCCCTTTGCTGGGGGGGGGGCTGGGGGACAGCTGTTTGACCACCGGGGGACAGTCTACCAGCTGTCCCCAACTTACCCCCTTCCTCATATAACCTCATATTAGGGTGAGGGGGTGGGGGGTCTAGCCTGCGATGCACCTTGGGGGGGGGGGGCTACTTGGCAGTGGCCCTCCTCCTATGGTTGCCGTATGGAGTGGGCCCCCCCTCTTTCGGTTTTATTTGCACCTTAGACATGTAGGGTCCTTGGTAGGGGGGGGTGCTTGGACATCACTGCAAGCAAGCAGCAGATGTCCTCCTGGCACCCTACCCGCCAATTTTAACCGCACCTTAGACATTTAGGGCCCCTTGGTGGGGAGGGTGAGGGGACATCACTGTGAGTAATCAGGAGATGTCCCCTTAGTGCCCTACTCGCCAATTTTAACTGCACCCCCCTTAGTACACACACCCCTCCCCCTTCAATATATACATTCCAACATAAACACACACACATGCACACACACACCCTCTCAAACACACATACACGCACACACATTTTGCAAGGAAGGTGGGACCTGGGTCCATCTGTCCCCTACCCCTTCCCTGGTGGGGGGTGCGGGCCTCTTGGCGATGGCGGCCGTGTCCCTTGGGTGCCGGCTCCCTGGGCCCGGCGGTGCTCTCTCCGCACGGTGGGGGGGTTCATATTACACCTGAGCCGGGGGTGTTCGTGTCCCTGGGGGGTGGGTCCTGGTCCTTGCCCCTGAGCGCTGGGCCCCGCCAAACTTCCAACATGGCCGAGCCTGGTCGGGCCATATTTATAACACCCCTTGTGGGCCACCCCTTTTTTCCCCGGGGTTCCCCCCTCCTGGGCGGGGGCGGCGGGCCCCTGCCTTGCTCCTCCCTGGACCAACCGTGGGCCGGGTGGGTGGCTGCCTGGAGTGCGGAGCGGGTCTCCCTTGGGGGGTCCTGGCTCGTACCTGGGGTTGGGGCGGGGGGATGCCCGGAACTCCTGGGTGGTGGTGGGGTGCTCGTCTGGGGCTGTGGGCGTCTTTCTCCGGTGGGGCCCTGCGTTGGGCTCTTCCGGCGCGGCGGGGGGGCTGCTTTCCTGGCTGGGCTGGGGCGGCGTTCTCTTTCCCTCCGCGCCTCCCTGCTCTCTGGCTCTGGGGGCCTCGCGGCGGTCCTGCTGTCCCTGGCCTGGGTGGCGGTCTTGGTCGCCCGGGGGGCGGTTGTTCCCTGCCTGTTCCCGTGTGGCGTTGGGGGAATTCCGGCTGCCGCTGCTGCTGCGGCGGGGGTCTGGGTGTGGGGGTGGCTGGGCGCTCCTCCTCCTTCTTTTCACATTCCACCATCCATTTTAGAAGAACATAAACACTCACCTGAGCACAGGTGTTAGCTCACCTTTGCACTTATAGTTTGCATGATTGAATGAATGAAAGATTTCACACTGGTTGGTTTAAAGGCATAGGTATGCGTTCGAGAACACTATCTGTTTTGTGTACATGTTGACATTTTTACAGCTAGCAGGTGTGTTGATAATATTTGAGTGTGTGTGAACAGGCCCCGCCCGTTTTGTACTACATTTGAACTGTACCGTAACGATAAACAACCAGTAAACCTGTCTGCTCTATGCTGCTTCATGGTCTTACCCCCCCCTCTCACTAATACCCCCCCCCCCCCCCCCCCCCCTCTGACATCCCTCCCTCTTCTTCCCTTCTTTCCTTTTCCGTCCGGTCCAACACCAAAGATTTTCAATCATGGTTGAAATGAATAAAGTTTGGCCTCAATTACAAAAGGGGTTTGTTCAGTCACACCTTTGGTTTGTCTGAAGATTAATAACCCCTCTTGTTAAAGTAAAATATGTCCAACACAAGAGGCCCTCAGCTCTCATCTGCCTGCCTAGCTGTTGGACAGGACAAGTAAAAAAAAAATAAAAAATAAAAAGAATGACGAAGTGTAGTGTGGACTGTTGCTACCTGATACTGGCGCATGTCCGCTACCGCCACCTAAAGTTGAAAGAGGCTGGGTGTGAAATGTCGAAGCGGTCCAAATCTCATGAATCTCATTCCAGGCTTCTTTCACAGCTCTGTTCCAATAAAAGACACAAATTACAATTATTAATTTCTCCTCCATGATGTATTTTCAAACGTTTAGCCCTTCTGTGAAGCAAAAACGGCGCCATCCACGCGGTACTACCAAATCTGAGTCCCTGATTAGGCAAAGGTCAACTGTTTTAACTGTGCAGCCTTTACCTTATTGGGTCTCTGATGGAGACCCAATAAGTAGACCCTAGTCTCCTTCAAAATAAAGGTTCCAGTTCACCGGAAAATGTTCTCCCTTCTGCTTCAGATAGCAGTCCCAAAGAACATTTGGTCCCTTTTTTAATAAAAAATTATTTAAATACTCTTCAGCAGCTGGAAGCCATAAACATATGGCTAGATAATCTCTGACGTCACCCAAAGCAACAGCGAAACTTAAACCAGATGTGGGATGGGCACATTTACTAGAGTTTACTCCCCCAACTCAAAAACAAGCTGAAATGACCAAACTGGCTGAATAAAGTTAAGAGACTTGCTAGACCAACAATGGCTCTACTCGCCTGCCAATCAAAAATCTATCAATGCACTTTGTGATTCTACCAACTCCCTTTAAGGGTCACTGGAGCCTGTCCCAGCTACTGTTGGGCAAAGATGGGGTACACCCTTAACAGTTAGTCAGTCTGCTGCAGGGCCACACACTCACTCACATGAAGTCACTAACATTCACACCTAAGGACAATTTAGAGTGAGCAATTGACCTATGAAGCATTTTCTGTGACATTGGAAGAATGCTTTAGTGCCCACAGAAAACATACGCATGCACATGGAGAAGATGCAAACTCCACACAGAAAGGGATTTGAA
This sequence comes from Oryzias latipes, assembly GCF_053564925.1. Taxonomy (NCBI): domain Eukaryota; kingdom Metazoa; phylum Chordata; class Actinopteri; order Beloniformes; family Adrianichthyidae; genus Oryzias; species Oryzias latipes. The sequence goes on along the minus strand of NC_136256.1, from coordinate 11,113,692 downwards.
CCAGGGCCTTCTCACTGCGACGCGATTTATACATAAAAAGTGTTGACATCAACTTTTAAATACATTTATTTTGGGGATAAAATCTAACAGGAGTGAACTCGCTTCCTTGTGAATTCTGCCTCCAGTGGTCTTTTGAGGAACTGCAACATTCAGAACTTCCTCTTTTGCCTCCAAAAAGTGGAACATTTGCTGGAAACCATTTCAGTCAAAACATGGGACTAAATTTCATAACATCAGAAACTTTTCTGTCCAAACATCCTTAATCGGCTTTACCATAAAGAGGAGATGCTACACCAGAAATGCCTACCCCAACTATATGAAGGAACTGTGGCCATCACATTTGCACATTTCATTTAGTGGATACAATTGTGAATTGTTCCGGCATTTATTGATTATTGTGTTTATTAATTCAAAACGGCTGATGTGATTTAGGAGAGTTTTTGTTTTCTGCCATTATAAAAGTCTCCACCATTGTAGTATTGTGGTTGTGTATTCATTTTGTCCTTTTTTTGAAGGGAAAGTAAGGGAGGAGGAACAAATAACAGCTGAGGCCTTTAATTCATTCAGCACTGAGGTGATGAGTTTAGCTCCGGATGACTAAAACAACACAGACACGGAGGATTACTAATTTCAGCACCTTATCTTTTCGCCCACATCCTGTTTTGTCCCTCATCTGCCCAAAGTGAATTCAAGGAAGCTCAGAAATACACACTGGACTTCTTTGCACTTAATCATTCTGTTTTTCTGCCCTCTTTTTGATATTAACACCACACTAAACTGACTCTAACTGCTGCTGTAAAGTCAACACAGCCACTCAACTAGCCCCTCACATTCCCTCCCATAAGTCATCCAACTGTTCTGCCAGCTGTCTATTTTGGTCCACAGGACACCCTTCAAGTAGCTCCTATCTGAGCGGTTTCTGGAGTTCATCCAGAATATTCTCTCTAGTCTAGACATTGACAGAAGAGAAAATGACAGATGATTAGGAATGATTTACAAAACTGTGACTGGTGGAGACACTTGATACTTGGATTGGTTGGAATCTGTTTGTTCTCTTACGTTCTGCAGTGTTTGTGAGCTGTTTTATGGTACTATAACTTAGCCTTCTTCAGTCATTCCTTACGACACATTTTGTCAATGTAATTTTTATAATTTAGTCAATTTTTGTTTAAATCTTGTCTTTTCTGATGTTGGCAAGCCAAAGACAATCTTGCACTTTAGTGGAAAATAAAGTTGTATTCCATTCTACGTTCTCTGCCTTGAAACTCAAACATTTAGCAAACCTGTTTGACAAAGTATGACTAAATCTGGCTGCTGTGATATGTGATCTATGTGCAAGCTTTGTGTAAATATCCAGCAAAAACCTTTTCATGAGATAATCTGCCCAATCTCTTTCTTATAAAAAAAGAAAAATTCCACAAAGCTCAATTCTGTTCTTTTAGTCTCACATCTGAGGCTTCCTCTTGCAGGAACTCAACTATGTCTGACCTACTGACCTGAAATATCAGCGCTTCATAAACTGTTTTGCTATAGTGTGATCCAGTTGCTCAGCAAAATAACCTGCTGTGTCTTCTCGGGCTTACATAATCTCCACCGAGGGGATTTCTCTAGTATTTGGTGAACAGATGGGCACCTCTGCGCCTCCTGAAAGAACATGCAATGTAGTTCATATTGTGATTATGGATTTCTAACACCCAAACGCTGTCTGTTTCCTGTAAATTAAAACATAAACTGAAAGGTTCCTTCTAGACCAACTTTAATGCATCTAAGTATTGTGTTCCATTTGAGTCACAGCCCTTCCTGTTCTTGTATGGAAAACAGTTTGTCCTGCTGAATTTTGATGTGCGTGCTCGGAGAGTATGTGTCAAAACTGCTGGGAAATATGAGCGGTCACTCTATCCTTAGGTATTGGCACACCATTTATTCCAAGCTGGAACATACCACAGTTATAAGGCAGGGTGTGTGCAAATGACTAAACCACTATTACTTTTTTAAATTAGAATGATCTATGAAGCTTTTATGACAAAAGTCTTTTTATATGGTGAAGATGTACAGAGTAAGTGTTAATTGCTCTATTACTTTTGAGTCCACTAGGACAGCTTGTAATGTAACATGCTGCTACATGTGCTGTACCAATATAACTAATGTAGCTCTATTTTAAGAAGTGTTCTGTTCAGCTGCATTCTTCCACTTCCTGAACCCCCAGTTTTATGGGGGGAAATAATATAGTTGCCCCATTAGGTGCATTTTAGAATTGACTAAAGTTATATTAAAATTTGGCATTAAAAATGTAAGCAAAAATTTTGAAAAGAAGAGAAAATGAATCAAAAGGATGACCAGATTGATAAAAATATTAAAAACTTGAATATTTGGTAAATAAAGTCATTAATCAGAACTAAGAGTTCTGATTGGCTTACGGTGGAGATTGATAGCGCTCTTCTAGCGGTTTAGCCAATCAGCGAAGGCGGGAGGCAGGCCCTGCTCTATTGTAATCAATCCGTTGATCGGAAAGTGCGCGTGTCTCTCTTGCGGCCAAGTCGCACGAGCGCCCGTGTTTGCCCGCCAACGTGAGTTTGGCTTTAGAAATTAACTGAAAAAAATGGGCGACAGGTTCCTGGTAGTCCCCGTTGAATGCGCGGGTTCGGTTTCCGGACAAGTGGGGCTCTCAGGTACTGTCGCTGGCCCGGTACCGGACCCCGGCGGCGCGAGCAGCGGCAGCCCCGGCGGAATTTGGGACAGAAATGAGCCTTTTGAGGACTCGGTGTTCGAACCTGCGGACGCCGGCGCTGTGCTGCACATCCTGGACTACAACAGAGAGCCCAACAAGTACGGTAAGACGGCTCTGTGTGTCCCACTTCTTATCTCGTTTATCTGCAGGGATTATTAGTCCTGAGGCTTTTCACAGGAGTCTGCCGGTCAAAGTGACGGTACCCCGAAACTAATGATGGCAGAAACCACTTCTGGCTGATTAGAATAGACTGACATTTTTAAATACAATGCTGCCGAACGCTTTGTTTTTGTTTTTAACATTTTTAAAAGAAAATTTAGCAGTTCCCGATTATTTAAAAAAAATACTGACTTTTTATTTTATAAAAAAGGGAAGAATGAGTGAGTTACTTCACCCGATTGAGTAAATTTTGGTACAGTCTGGACTTCCGGCTGATTTCTGCTGTTTGTTTCTCGTATCAGGGAATAATAGAAAACGGTTTTGCCCAAGTGTTGGACGTCATACATATAGAATAAAAAAATCTGATTTCTTCAGCCCATCTGAATAAAAGAAAAAAGGAGGGACATTTATCTCAGTTTGATAGATAAGACAGCTTCTGCAAATAACATGGGCTCTTTTGCGTCAAAGCTATTTTTGTTTTTTATAAAAGAAGTCAGCCACACAATCTAGCTGCACTTTGCTCGACGAGCCTGACAAACAAGCGCTCTATGGCAACAGGTTGGTAGATGGAAGGTGCCGGAACAATTAGCAGGCAGCTTGACCAAGCAGGCACGCGGGATGACGGCTTGGACCAGCCAGGCATGCACGCGGGATGATGGTAGCACAGGGATGTGCTGGGTGGACATGATCCAGGCTTTTGCGGCGTTTAGTTATTAGGGATCACTACTCTGTGTGGCTGAAATGTGCCCTGAGCTGTGACAAACATATGAAGAAGTAGTGTGTGTGTGTGTGTGTTTTTAAGGATGTTGCTTTTCCATGACTAAGTCTGTGTGCTTAAATCAGCTGATCACAGCAAAGTCACAAGTACCTAAGGACTATATGAACTAGGGTTGGGCGATGTCCCCTAATTTGGCCGTTGACGATGTTTGCTGTCAACCATCGGGATGGACGATGATATCGTCGGGGGCGGGGGGGGGGGGGGTATTTTTACATTTTTCGTTCTTATATAACTGCTATTCGTTATTTTGCTTTTTTCATTTTATTTCCCAACTAATGGTTAATCCGCGATGATCCAACTGAGGGAAGTGACTTTAACAGAAAAAGTAACAAGCAAGATAGAAAAGAAGTAGTCCGCTCCCGCACTTAGCGAAGTGGACCGGCGGAGTGCGGATTTACAGCTTTGTGTTTGATGGGAAGGGGGGGGGGTACATGAGCGGTATGTGTGGGAGATTTAAGACTGCGATCCGTCCCGCAGCTCTAGGGGTACGAGCTATCAAACTCAGAACCGGGTCTAAACGTGTGTCTGAGCACAGCTCGTATCGTCAGCACACACAGCGGTTTGAGCATCAAAGCAGAAATGTCGCTCAGTCCTTAGAAAACATTCAAACAATCACGCGGATTTGTGTTTCCAGTCGTGTCCCGACTAAATAAAGGCTGATGTTATTCTTACACGTTTACGTGCAGCGCCACCCAAAGCTAATGTTGTTAGCCCGTGTTAGCATACTGCTAATCCTGGCTCCGTTCAGAAAAAGCACTGACCACATGGATTAAAATTCAAATGATGAGCGAACAGATGTTTCATAATAACCGTAACATTATTAAAAGCACGTTTAGAAGATCATCTCGTATTTTACCGAGCTGACATGTCAATGTATATAGCCGCTCGGTGCTGTTATCGTTTTGTATTGAATTGTAACATTCAATAAAGTTTGGAAAAAAAGCCGCTCGGCGGAAGTTGTATCCCCTTCCGGTTTTCAAACTGCGCATGTGCGAATACTGCGCATGTGCAAATGATTTATTCCGACCGAAATTGTGACCTTAGTGAACGTTTTTATATTCTGAAAACATTTTTCTGGGCCCATCTACACGGTTGGATTCTAATCCGACCATTGATCCCATCAAGATATTTTGTACATGTAACCGCGGCTTCTGGTGTCGACGCGCAACGTGGCGGGGGCGTGGCATCACGATGGTGGTCTCTCCATCGGGATGTCAGTCACCCATCACGATGGACGATGATATCGTCCATCGGCACAACCCTAATATGAACACATTCTTGAGTTTTTAGTCCTTTAAAAACTGTAGAAATGGAGACTATGGGTTTGTTTGGTCCAGAGTCAGTTTAGCAGTCTGGGTGGATGGTCGCTGAAGCTTCTGATGATGACTGTTAAATTCTCAAACATATTTTTAGACATGAAGATTACTGTACTCCACTCAGTTGTTGTGCACTCTTAGAAATGTGGGATGTGTTTTGCTTAAAAGAGTGAACTGATTTTTCCCTCCAGACTTCTGATTGTTGATTCAGAAACAATAAAATAGTCCCCTGAGGAGCAAAATATACACACAAATATGATATCACATGGGGAAGTTCTCAGGCACAGCTTTGTGGCTTAGAAAATTGCTAATGGGTGTGGTTAACAAAGTCTAACCATCACAGAGCAAGGGAACATGTACATGTTTTCCATGAATTTCAACTTGTATAACAAAACAACAAGTTGGGACCTGTCTGCCCTTTTTGGTGCAAGTATGAAGAAATATCTCTGTGCGGTTGAATAGTTTATGAGTTCAGTTTCCCGTTTTTTTCCTCTCTAAAAACACGATTTTTGGTTAAGATGTTTGCTCCATTTGCTCATGATGCAAACCCTCTCAGATGCCACTATCTTTGATTACTTTTCTTTTTTTTTTGTTTGTCCATAAAATCACATTTTTTCTTAAATAGTAATTATTACCTTACATTACAGTGGAATCTTCAGGAATAATGTGTCTGCTCCAAATTAACCTCAAAATAAAAGCCCATGTTATTAATCACTGATATGTTCTTAAGTGACAAAGTTGATTATCTTTTTTGCGTCTTATTCATTTCCCCTCTGTCCAAGGGTCTGACATTTAACTGGATTATAATCAGTAGATGAATGATTGCTGCATGTTTTGCTGTTTATGGAGGCAGCTCCTCATCAGTTTAACTCCTCAGCAGTGAAACTGGTATTTTTAGAAGCATGGAACAGCTTGTGTTCATTGTACCACCATGGTATACCATTAGAAAAAAGGTTAAATTAGCTTATATTTTATTTTGTTTTTGTTGTCTTAGAGAAGGTGTTTAAAAAGAGGCTGGAAATAGTTTTGCATAATCTAAAACTACCCGAGGACTATTTTTAAAATCTGATATTTGGCTCACAAATCAAGATTTTACACTGTTTTTTTCGGCTCAAAGGTTAATTTGCGATTTTTATTAAGACAAGTAAATATATGCAGCTTATAAAAAAAGAAAACATTTATAGCTTTTAGTCACAGAGCTTTTTGTCAACGGGGTTATAAAAACACAAAAGACCAGTATTTTCTATCTGAAAAAGCTATTTTCACTAAAACCAAATATTCCAAATTTGTTTTTCCTTTTTTTTTTTAATTCAACGTGTAATATCTGATGTTTGCCAAGAGGATGTCATGATGGGGTTTTTTCCTGACTAAGGTTGAGATCAGCACTGTTAAACATGCCATTTATGCCATCATGAAAAAATGCCCAGACCTTTCATTTATTAGTTTATGACCCAGATTTTATGAACTCATAAAGCTATTTATTGTTAATCATAAAATAACTCACTTCTGAGAGGCCTGTCTATAGTACACTTTTTAAGGATTACTTTTATTGCGAGCATCTTTTCTTTTAATTAGTTTTCATTTCTTAACTAAAATATTTTTTTTAAATATTTTTTCTGTTCTTAGCTAAACAGTTTTGTCTTTTATTTGACCGAATTTACAGTTTGTGTCAATATTAGCGTTTTCTTTTTGAAGCAAACATTATGGTTTTTAAAAAATGCTTCGGTTCCTTTGAAGTTCCTCTAAAATCTAAGGGAAGACTCAAAATCATTCAAAAAAAGAATTTAGATAAAAATCTCAGATTCTAAAGGACTTTTTATTTTTACCCATGACCACTTTCATTTTTTTTGGAAATGATATTTTTTCTAGATATATTTAGAGTTTCAGGCGCATTCTGAAGTCTTGGAAAAGACAAATCTTTTTGGAAAAGTTTGAAAAAAAAGTCTGTTTCTAAATAACCTTTGTTGTTACCCACGATCACTTTCATTTTCCTTTAAATGCTTTTTTTCTAGATATATTTCTTGTTTTTCGTCTCCATATTTTTGTTTCCCCATGTTTATTTTATCCCTATGATACAGTCCTGTGCTTGGAAGATAATTCTTTAAGCACATCTATTGACAATATTTTTTTTCCTGTGTTAAAATCTAATTTGAAATTTTGTTTCCATTGTCAATGGTGGTCTTTCACTGTAGTCCAGAAAAATAGGTGAAATTAACAAATGAAGTTATATAAAAACTGTCTCAGGACAAAGCTTGTTAATTTTAGGTTCCAGCTGGTTTGGCCTTCAGAAAGCTGTGTTGCATGGTCACATGGTGTTGGTGCACACTGAAGTGTAAATAAGCTTCATAATTAGTGTTTAGTAAGAAGCAGCTGTTCGATTGGCTCGCCTTCTGTCAGGCGATTTAAATATCTCATTGTTTCTGGTTTCATGTTGAGACATGCAACAATTAGGGAAAAGCAGTGTGGGAAATAAACTATCTGGTTATATAAGACTCCTCTGTCCGTGGGTAATATTGTACCCCATTAACAGTAGAGGATACATAGACATACATTCTGTTTCTCAATCAGAGAGCCAAATAAGTGAGGGTCAGCCAATAATGCCTTGCAGTTTCTGGATGTCGGAGCGTGGCTGATGGCTTGTCTTGGATGCTGAGGATGACTCGGATTACGTTTACATCTTAAAGAAATTAAACTGTCTGTGACAGATGAAGGAAGTTTTGCAGGGATGGAGATCTGCAAAAGGTGTTAAAAGACCTAATCCATTGTGAGCATGTTTGATTCCTTGCATTTGACACACTGAAACAGCTATACTTAGGAACAGTTGCAGCAGTTTTATGTCCTAAGCACGACTGCCCCTACCGGTGCACACGGGCCACAAAGACGGGCAAACCTGTACGGGCCACGAAGACAGGGTGCATGAAATATTAAGGTTGTAAAGTGCTCAGTGAGCTTTAGAGCAATACTGTTCATGTACATTTTTTTCTACAGGCCAGGTTGTAGCGAACACTTAGACAACATGCAAGGGTAGTAAGGTTGAAGTAGGTGGGACACAGGCGTTTTGTACAGATTTTTAATTGTTCTAATTCCCAAAATCCTGCGTCCTGCACAAGCAGCTTTTGTCCTCTTCTTGTGATAAGTGCTTTGTGGAGTCTTTTAGAAATGAGGAAATTAGACAATCAGAGCGTAGTTTGTGTGAGCTCCTCCAGGTGTCGTACAGGCACTTGTGTAACTTGCACTCCCCGTGCGTGCAGTATTTGTGCGTGGCCAGTAAGGAGCCAAGACTCCCACCTTACCAAGAACCAGAGTGTGACATAAGGGTGTCGTATGACAGCATCACCTATGCATCATAAATGTGTGCAACTAAAGGCCTCACAAATGCATCATAATACACTTACTACATGCACAGCAATCATACGTTCCATTTTCATGATGACCATTGAGGTGGCCATATGAGCCTAAAGGGAACTGCAGGCCATACCTGCACTCCCCCAAGGGAGGTATGTCCTTTACAACCCTCCATGGGCCTGGTAACCCAAAACCTGCAGCACCTGTATGGGTCATTCCCCCATTTAACTAAGACTTTACATAACTGTTGAGAGCAATATTTTGGGAATATTATTGTGTATCTCTGCTTTAGAGAGATGTAATGTAACAATGTAATGTAAAAAAGGATAACCTTTCATCAAAGTGGTGTTTTAAACAGAACTGCTGTTTGGTTTTTAAACCCTAAAATTATATTTACTCACCTGTCTTGCATATGGAGTTATGAGAGCTCAAAAATGAAAGAATTATTTCCTTTAAGTTACCAAAAATATACTATTCTGAATCCAAAAAAGTGTTCTGTAAGGACTTTTCTCAGAGTTAGTCGATCTTTTCCCAAATGTCACATCAATCATGAATGAGTTCCTGCAGTGCCTCTCTGAGGTTCATCCCACATAATTGTTTGCATGTTAAATTAATGAGGAGCACTTTTTCTCCCGACCTGAAAGTTTAAGCAGCTTGCATTGTTAGTATCTAGTGAAGCATCAGGATGCCATGTCAGAATGTGTTTTGAGATGTTTGCTGCAGGTGTCTTGTTCTGTGTGAATGCAGAGCCTGGAGGTCATGAACACTGTCATCAGCAGCTGACATGACTGCAGTCTAGTTAAACAGCACTAGCGTGACCAATGCAGTACAGGCTTCTAGCCGCGGTATAAATATATTTTTAATTTGGCTTCAGTGGTTTAGATTCATAACAGATTTAATGCCTTAATTTCAAATCCTGCTGGGATTTAAATGAGAAAACCTTAGTTCCCAGCTATGAAGAGACTCGGCTTGTTGTCAAATTCTTCTACTTCCACCTCCTTAACTTTACATGGATGGATGACTGGATAGAGTTCTGACATCTGAGATTGTTTAGGTCCAGCTACCCATGACTTTGGGCTTAGGGCTATCATTTTTGACTTTGGGCTATCATGCAGAGGGCTCTTCACAGCTTCTTATGAAATCATCTCAATGTGCTAGTTGTAAGAATTAGGATTTTCCTATCATTATCATCATCATCATCATCATCATCATCATCATCATCATCATCATCATCATCATCATCATATGACTCGAGTTCATCTTTGACAATGGCCTCTTTCCAATCCAAATGACACCAAGTCACAGAAATGTTTTAAAAAGAAATGATTTTCTGTGGTTTCCTGGTCAACACTGGAAAAGCCTGACTCATTCAACTGTAGAATTTTCCATTCTCACCACATTCTGTGGAGTTTTCCTTTCTGTTTTGTAGTTGAAACAGATATTAAGAAGATTTTCCCTGAAGTTGCAATTCTTCCTGTGGTCGTTGGAGGGCAGTGTAGCATCATTAAACCAACTTTTTGCCAATCCATTGTTTGGGAGTAATAAAACCTAACTGAATTAGATCTGGCTGCATGGTGACGCAGCGGTTAGCACTCTTGCCTCACTCAAGAAGGTCCCCGGTTCAAGTCCTGGCTGGGGGACCTGAACCAGAACATCAATGGGGGACATTTCTGTGTGTAGTTTGCATGTTCTCCCCGTGCATAAGTGGGTTTTCTGCGGTATAAGTCCCTTTCGGGGTTTATTCCCCAGAAAGGTTTATTCTCAGGGCCACGGCAGCGAAAGGGAATAAACGGAAGAAGATGAATGAATAAATTAGATCCAGAGTCCATTATGAACATAATGTCTTTGCATAATCTTAGGATTTTTTTTAGGTAGTTCAGGAACAGACTTGCAGCTGAAGCCAGAGATGAAGTAGGAATTGTAAAATAATGGAATGAAATGTTACTCCATGTCAACTCATAAAACAAGAACAAGAACAGAAGCTGGTTTGTTAGTCCACAATTCTTATTAGAACTCCAGTGAGTTGTAGTTTCATGTTGATGATTTACTGGAAGCTGTCATCCTCTCTGTGGTGCTGACACACACACATTTAATGTTATGCAACAAATCAACTTCTGCTTAGATCAAGGGTTTTCTTTCTCTTTGTTTATTTTAAAAGTTAGATTTTTTTACTGACATAGAAACGTGCTGACACTATTGGGTTGATATATTTTTATTTTTTACCTATTTTATTTATTTCATATTTCTTGTATCCTAAAGAAACAGAAAAACACATGTGCACTTTCAGTTTTTACATAAGAAAAGTATACATATTTGTTACATGTTTAAACTTTAGATACTGTCACTTAAAGAAATGCCTTTTTTGTTTTCCCTATTTTTTATTCCAAGTTCATGGAGTTTCCTGGTAAATTATGCTGTTTTAAGTCCCTGAAGACAATGAACACCCAACTTTAGGAAATACTGGCCTAAAATGATTCCTGTCCTGTCGAGCTGAGTGTAAAATACCTCAGCCTTTTTTTGGTCAATCATAGCAAGACGGTAAAGATGTAAGGAACTGAAATGTAGCCTGGGTTTGGACGGTATAGCCCACTGCGTTCACTGCTACACATCCAGCTTTACAGCAAATGCACAGCTGGGGTTTTCTTTTTATGCAAACATGCAAGTTGTGTTCTCTAAGGGACAACAAGGAAATTGTCCTTTTGTTTATAAGTTAAGAACTGGAACTCAATTTTCTTCATGCTAAACACCATGGAGATGTCAGCTGCATATACCAGTAGTCAGAGTTGTCTTGCCTGGTTTGAAAGATGGAGAGCGGATCCGCGCCCTTCACTGCACTCTGCAGATGTCTCATATCCTCTCACACCCGCCGTTCTCTTATGCAGTCAATCAATATGTCTATTTGGAGAGGAGAAATCTGAGCCCGCCGACAAAAACTGCAGATCATCTAGCTGCTGTTAGCTGAACAATAGACTGGGATGATATCATTTGGATGTTTAAAAAGCCTGGAGTTTAATGCTTAAACAATTTATCTTTGTTACTTTGTAACTACTACTTTGAACACATTCTTGCATTAAATATAAAGTATTATTACATGAACAGATAGATGCCTGACATCCTGGACTGTCCAATACATTTCAAATGTTGGTGAAAAAATGAAAGTCTTTATACTTTTGACCTACTTATAGAAGTTGTTTGTTTCTAAAAGAAACACTTTTATACTGCATTTTTTACTGAAAGTATTTAATCTAATTTGTTTTCTCATTGGTTATATAAAGCAAAAGGAAAAAGAAAGCAGGTTTGTATCTAGTGATCAGTCTTTCTGTTGCGATCATGAGGATCTTTCAGCACATTTATGGTAAGCAACAATATCTGTGTGTATGAGAACAGAAGCAAAAACGAGACCTTTTCTTCTATTTTTAATGTTGTCTTTGACTGCCCACTGTTTTCAATACAAAATTTTCAACTTCCTTATTAAACTTTACAAAAATAGAATTGTTCTGTTCTAAATATTACATATTTCTATTTACTTTAACATCTATTGGCGATTAGGTAACTTTATGTAAAGATTTCCATTTATGGGGCCCAGACTTCTGCTCTGTCGATGCATCCACAAATCCTAAAAAATTCAAGTTTATTAAGATACTTACATTTTTAATTATATCCAAGCAATTTCACTAAAAAGAAAACTCTGGCTTTTATTTAGACCAAAAGTTAGCCTTTTGTTTGTAGTTTTCTACGCTGTCTGATCATTTCAGACAGCAATACTGTCCAAATAATGATCAGACATCGTAGAAAACCACTGACTGTGTATATATAAAACTGGACAGAGCAGGTGTGACATCACACATAGAAAATTCCTTACCTCCAGCTCCAGTGAAATGAAGCCAATTCAGTCGCCATTTTTCTGCGAAACAGACCTTGCCATGTTGGAGCCAGACAGCAGTGATTGGTCTGAATCAACGTTTCTATGACAACTACTGTCGCCAGTCATAAGAAAGCTTGTTCGAAGTCCACACCCCTCCCACTGAAAGCAAGCTCGGGAGAATCTGTCAATCAAATATTCTACTGGGGGGCTAGTAGGCACAAGGTGCTTTTGCCATCTGATTGGTCCAGGGTTCCAGACTGCAGCAATTGGTCGCATTTTGCGACCAAAATTTGAGAGTGTGCGACTGAATTTTACATCCAGTCGCACATGTGCGACCAGTAAATTTGCCCCCCCCCCCCCCCCCACCCTCCGTTTTTTTTTATACATTAAACGTGGAAGGGGAACGTCAATGATCAATGAAATAATCAATGAGACGCTAGCGCACACGCACGCAGGCAGACACACACACTCGCGCACATACTCATGAAACGCGAGCACGTACACTCTCGCGTGATGCCTGTGTGTGAGGCGGCCACTGCGTGTGAGAAGAATAGGGAAAGCCACTGTGAGTGGCTAAAATGCGTGTAGGGGGAGGGGCCTAGAGATAATCGAGCGCGCGTAAAGGTTTAGGTTTTGGTTACGGTTACGGCGGCGCATCATACGGGTTACGGCAGCACACCGCAAACTGTCCCGCGGGAGTCGGGTCAGCTGAGGAGAATAAATGTCCCTCACCTACATGCGTGACAGCTAACGGGGCTTGAACTTTAAACACGTGCGAGCAAAAACAACATTAGTTTTAGACACACTGAAAATACGTGGGGAAAATGCAACGATAGACGTGTTTGAGATGAACCGGCACCTCGCCTGGATCGTTGGGGAGACCAGGCGGGGGGGCTGTGAGATGAAGGCGAATACAGCAAGACTGAAGGAGTACAGGAAGTTGGAGTTGTCCTTAACATTCAATTTAGTTTTAATATTCTTCTCACCCTTAGTATGATCTGTGTTATTATATATTTTATGATTATTTTAAGGTTTTGTAATGTATGTAGCCTTTTTTAATGAATTGGTATTTTAAATTATTTTAATTAGTCACTCCACTACAAAAACCATCAGGACACATGTCCCATTATGCATTGTTTTGTAGTCTGTAGGGCAGCTTTCAGTCAGTTCAGTTTCCAGCTGTGTCCGGGTAGGTTTGCCCCTTGCTCCCACCCCTTTCTCGCGATATTTTTGCGATGATTGACAGTTGATGTTGGAGCAAAAACAAAAATATATGTCACACACCAGGTGATCTGCGCAGCGTTGAGTTCACCTGGGTGATCTCAAACACGCTTATTGTGCATCTTGGCTGCACCTATTTGGTGTCACAAAGATAAATTTCCATCCGTTTTCTTAACTATTTGTACTGTCATGACAGCGATGGTGCTGTCAGTTTACCTCGTTGTTGCATCTTCAAAAGTGCAGAATAAAATGTGACACTGAATTTGAAACAGCACATTGTAATTTCTGCATCTATTATTAAAGTATTTATTAGTAATACAGTGGAAATTAGTAGATTTGGTTAGCATGTTGATTTACGGTATGCGCCCCTAAAATTTTCAGTTAGGGGCCACTGTGCTCCTAGTGAAAAAAGTTAGTCTGGAGCCCTGTGGTCAGTTGAGTAACTTCAATAACTTGCAATAAAGAACAAATATTGTAGAAAGAACATGTTAAAAAAAAAGAAGGTAGCAGAGCAAGAATGGTGATTCTGACAAATTGAGCTGGTACTTCCTATTTGGAGTGCAAGTGGGAGTGGTCACTTTGTCCAGTTCTTTATATACAGTCAATGCTTCAAGCCTTTTTAAAATCTAAATCCGATAAAACACTCATTATGTCCCAGCAACTGGTCAACTCTTTAACAAGAGGGGCTTTGTGGTTTTGGCCCTAGTTGATTGTCTATCCCTGAGAGAGAACTTGAACCGGTGCAGCCTGCACGCATAAGGAACGCTTGTGTTGCAGAAAGTCAGACTTTGTTTAGATGTTGTTTGACTTTTTAAAAACAGTCAGAAAACATCCCTGTTCTGGCAGAAGTTGGATCTAAAGTGTTTTTAAGTGAAGGATGGCTCCACATGTGCTGTCACACCTACCTATTGGACAGAAGGATATTTAGCTCTTTATGAGTCATCATAAGCCAAGAAAACAGATGATTTAATATTACCCCTGTGTCTGGTGACTCCAGGCCAGATTGTGTGGGGAAAAAGACAGAACAGACGACAACATGTGGATTCACTCCAGCCTCTGCAAGAGGTAGTTAAAAAAAAATCACTTTGCATAACTAGCAGTGTTACCCAGAGGACATGCTTTCCTGTGAACTCATAATGGTCCCTTTCTCTCTTTACCTTCTCTTTCACCTCCTCCCTTCCTGTTCCCTTCAGCCCCCCCCTCCCCACCACCACCACCACCCTTCCTCTTTCTGTATTGATCTGGCGTGCTGTCACGTTATATATGTGGGGGTGGGTAACTTTTTAAGGGATGTGGAAAAGCCAAACAAGCCCCTTTCTCCACGAGGTTATTTCATGTGAGAATGTCTTTGTGGACTCCACTTCTTCTGGAGGTGATTTCTTTGTTTGCAGGTGATCAGGTCACCTCAGTGCTAATGTGATTTTATCACATCCTTTCCTGTCCTTTTGAAAAGATATCCCACATTCTTTTTCTGAGCTCCGGTGATTAGAGCTTTAAACTCTTCCACTTGCTGTAGTTTTCCATTGTTTTTTGCAATAATTGCAACAATATAATTCCTTGCCATCTAAAAGCCTCTAAATGAACAGTGCCGGCTGAGATAATAGAGGTGTGAGATCTTCCTGAATGAAGCCACGGTGAGCTCTTTCCTCTCTTTGAACACCAGCCAACTGTGGCTGTTTTGGTTGTTTGTGGGACAGAGCTGCATACCAGGATAGGGATCTGCCCCCAGGCTCACAACAGCTATTTATATGCTCCAACACACTGATGAACACAAATGCATGTCATGTTGTGCTCCTGGAAGCATGTATTTGTATGTTCTGCCCCCATTGGGCGGGGCCGTCTCGCTCTTCCTTATTTGGGTTAATAGCGGTGGGGGTCGGGGTCACATGGGTGGACAGCAGAAATCTAGAGACTGAAGCTAAAACGGAGGAGAAGGAGGACTCTGTGTCTTTCCAGACAGCTGGGAGCAAAAAGTCTTGGTTGAATGAGAAGAAGAGGAGAAGGCAGAGGGGAGGAAGACAGCAGCGCGACGCTCAGAAGGCAGTGAGGAAGCACATGGTGTAAAAAAAATGCCAACTAACTTCACTGTAGTCCCGGTGAAGGACAACACCCGCAAGGCAGCAGAGTGGAATGAGGAAGAGGATGACATCAGTGAGCTGAAAGAGGAAGATGCCACAGGTGAGATGGGAGACCGCTTTACTACCCCGTTTCAGGTGCACAGTTTGGATTAAGATCTATCAATTCAGGAGTACGTCTTGTACTTTTTGAAAAAGCTGGATCCCAGTCTATCCTGTCACTGTAAAAATAAGTGGGTTCTTCTAGAAAGTTCTTACAGATTCAAAAGCTAGCCCAGAATTGGGCTTTATTGCAAGGCTTGTTGGAGCCTGTATTTTTCTGAAAAACTGTTTGTTGCTGCATGGGGGTGGATAATGTGAAAGGAGGACAGGGTTTGAGGGAAGGTTTGGTTGTTCTTCGGCTGACTGAGTGAGTGTCCCTCATAGGAACCAGCTACTCAAGGCAGCTGGAGATGAGCCTTTGTTCCACAATATCTTCTGGTCTGACCCCGCAGCTCTTGTCAGTCAGTCTTTTTACTCTGTCTGACAGAGTTCAATGAAAGATTTCTGTCTGGATGAGGCCACTCACATTTCATTGTGTGTTTCTCCACCACAGTTCAAGGTGTTGCTGAGAATATCTAGGTTTTGGTGACACTTACATGTCTCTGTGAACGCTTTTCATAAACTGAAGCAGCTGCTGCTTTGTCCCTCGTGTTGATCAGATATTTACTTCAGCTTGATGTCGCGTCTGGCTGCTGGACTAGCTTTGACCCGCCAATGTTTAGCTCAATTATTAGCCCTCGTCTTGCAGGGAAACAAATCAATGTATTGATTTGGCGTTGGAGCAAAAACCCCTTTCCTCTTCCCCCCTCATGAAGCCCACGCTGTCAGCCAGGTGTCCCGTTATCTGATGACACTCCGTACCCTGAGCACACCACCTCAGTTTTCAGCATTGACAGGTCACGGAGTGTACATTTAACAAACTCCTTGTTTTTCCTAACTCTTTTTGTGAAGTTGCGACTTTTACGGCGCTTTTCCACAAAGCAGTGTGAAAAGGTTTCCCAGGGTTTTAATTTCTGCTGAGAAGCTGCAATTACAGCCACATGCTGAGCACGAGGTTTACAGACTGTGAGGGAAAGAATAGCGTTTTTTATGATGTTTATGTAAGAAATCACAATGCTTTACTTTCCCGTTGGCCTGTTTTTGCCCACGGGAAACTTTAAGTCACTGACGGCTGCAGCAGCTGTAAGAGCGGTTTGGCATGCCATGATTTTAAACTCAATCCACTGTAACATCCCATTCTTTAGCCTGTTTATATCATCCGTGTTTTTGTTCTTTTTACAGTAAATAGACGTCAGATTGTTTAGCAACAGGGATATGTGCAAACTGGAAGAGGGGGAAGTTGTTTTTTTCCAGGGAGGCTCCACGATGTACGCATGTTGCAGAGCTCATGACTGAGTCAAACAGGAGTCACTGATATTGATTGCTGCTCTGGATTGCTGGTTGGGGGAGGTAAGACTCCACCTCTGTCCCATGTTGTGTTGGCCTCGTGGGGTTCCTCTTTGCCCTCCTCACATCCTTTTTTTTTTTCCTAACTTTTTTTTTTCTGTACTCCATTTTGCTTCCCATTAAGTATTTTCACCCCAGGGATGTACATACTTTTGAATCGCACTGTGTTTACGGATGTAGAAAGTTTGCAGGGAACAGGTAAAAGTCAATCTGAAACCACTGAGTCTTCAGTACTTGAGCTTTATTTGTGATTGGTGAAGAAAAGTAATCAGTGTATCAAAGCTGTTGGCTCCTGTTTCCAATGCAGCCGTGCTTTCCCTGCCATCTCTTTGTTTAAATGACTGGTATTTAGAATGGTCTGGAAGCCCAGCCACTGGTTGCTTCCCCTCATTGCGTTAAGCATGCAGATGTTGGACAGAACACAGTGTTCCAGAGATGTGGGAGCCAAATGTTTAGGTGGAATGGGAGGAAAAGAAAGTTTACACAATGGATTCATACTCATTGAGAGCAACATTTTATGAAGCAGTGTAATTTTCCTTTTACAATAGTATCTATTGTCATTTAAAACAATGTCCACGATGGCTCCTTATTACATTCCTTGTGAAGTGAAGTTGTCGCGGTGTCACTGCCTCAGCCTCTGGTGTTTTTGCACATCTTCTGTCATGTGTTTCTGTTTATTTCTTCGCCTGGATCTGGTTCTGCTTAAAACTCCAGTCATTGCTTCTCTATGGCCAAAACTGTTGTTTTTCCTCAACGACGTTGCTAGTTATGTTTTATCTTGCTGGATGTAAATCTCATTGAGGGTCTACAGCTGTTTGACCACAAACAGCGGTCGAACGTAAACAACAACAACAACAATCACACTCACCAGCCAGTTTCCAGTCATTTGCTTTAGTCTGGCAGGACTTCAGTTGTCTCTTATCTCTGCTAGCACATACTGAGAAAGGGACCAAAGAGAATGCGATGGTTTGGAGATTGTTTATGTCACCAAAATCTGCATATGTGACTGTTACTGTGCACTGTATTTATTAGAAAGAATGCATGTATTGTTAGGCTGAACATCCAGCCGTTTCTGATGAAGGTGGAACATGTTTGGACATCCAATCGACACCTTAAAGGAAGTAGTGAGCCTTTAACATGCACCCTCATAAAACGAAAAGCTCTTTTTTTTAGATGAAAGCATTCTTTTGTACATTTGGTCATTTAACCACTGTCCTGCCCTCAGTGACCTCTTCTTCCCCATTTCCTGTTCTGTGATCTCACCCTTACCAGCTACTTGCTTTCAGTCTGCTGTCTCTGATAAGCTTTTATCCCGTAAGCATGCTCTCCTCTCTAAGACTGTCTATTTTCACCCTATCTATTCTTTCACAGTCAGCTGGAGTTGGGTGAGGCCCTTTATGCGGTGTTCTTTTTGACACTTTAACTCCGTAAACGGCTTCAGCATCTGCACTTTTAACATCAGACTAGCGCCCTTTAATCTGTTTCACTTGTTATTAACTATACAATGCTTCATTTATTACAAACCAGAGCCACAGGACCTGTTTTGATGCGAAAGGTTTATGATCGGTTCAAATTCTAAACTGACACATCTGCTCTCATCATGAACTGACCTGCAGACTTTTAGGCAAGGCAAGGCAAGTTTATTTGTATAGCACAATTCGTACACAAAGTAATTCAAGGTGCTTCACAAAACAGAAGAATGCATTAAAATCACAATACATCATAGAAATAATCAACGTAAAATTTACTTTAAAAGAAAAGAAAAAATTTGAAAATTGATTTAAAAATAAAGGAAGGAAAGGAAAGAAAAGTGTAGATAGGACCAGATAGGACCTTTCAGTCATATACACGGCTAGACAGAAATGTTTTAAGTCTAGATTTGAACATGAACACTGAAGAGGCCTGTCTTACGCCTTCAGGGAGGCTGTTCCAGATTTTAGCTGCAGAATATTGAAACGCTGATTCCCCTTGTTAAGTTCTGACTCTGGGAATCAACAGGAGGCCGGCCCCTGAGGTCCTCAAAGTACGAGATGGTTCATATGGCACTGACATGTCAGAGATGTACTTTGGTGCTCGACCATGGAGAGACTTGTACACAAGCAGAGCTGCTTTGAAGTCTATTCTTTGAGGTACAGGGAGCCAGTGCAGAGACCTGAGCACAGGACTAATGTGATCATACTTCTTGGTTCTGGTCAGGACTCGAGCAGCAGCATTCTGGATGTACTGAAGCTGTTTTACACCTCGTTTGGAGAGGCCGGTGAGCAGGCCGTTACAGTAGTCTAACCTACTGGAGACAAATGCATGAATAAGTATCTCCAGGTCTGGCTTTGACACTATGTTTTTGATTTTGGCAATGTTTTTCAGATGGTAAAATGCCACTGATGTTACTGACTTGATATGGCTGTTAAAGTTTAGGTCAGAGTCCATGATTACCCCTAGATTTCTGACTTGATTTGAGGGTTTAAGAGACAGAGAATGAAGGTAGCTACTGACTCTTTCTCTTTGTTTCTGTGGGCCAAAAATAATAACTTCGGTCTTGTTTGAGTTTAGCTGGAGAAAGTTGTTCTGCATCCACGCACTGATCTGTTGGAGGCAGTGGCTGAGTGAATCCACCGGCCCATATTCACCTGCTGTCAGTGACACATAGATCTGAGTATCATCTGCATAGTTGTGATAAGATATGTTATTACTGCGTATTAACTGCCCTAGTGGCAGCATGTAGAGGTTGAACAGAAGGGGTCCCAGGATCGATCCCTGGGGCACACCACAATTCAAGCCCATGTAGTCTGAGACACAACTCCCAATTTCAACAAAATATTTCCTGTCTTCTAGATAAGACTTGAGCCAACTTAGGGCAGATCCAGAGATGCCAACCCAGTCTTGGAGTCTGTGCATAAGGATCCCATGATCAACAGTATCAAAGGCAGCGCTCAGGTCTAGCAGGATTAAGACAGAGACTTTGCCATCATCAGTGTTCAGGCGGATGTCGTTTTAAGTGTGCTTCCAGACAGGCACACGTTAAAATCCGTAAAACTGATCCTTGTTCTGGATTAACAGCTATAAAGTATATAAATTATGTTTCAGAGTTATGGGTTTTCCCACATATCATTGCCCTCATGGCAGAAAAACCAACTCCATTTATGTTTGAATCAGTCCAGCATTGTTTTTCTGGCTTCTCTCACTTGGAGTTGGGCAAAAAAGTCCTCACAAACTTTACATCATTAGAATTTTTGAAAGACAACTGTTTGCTCATTGGTTTTTATTACAGGAATTATTACAGTAAAAACTCCAAAATTGCAGTCCTCAACCATCTTCTTCGTGGATGTGTGATTTTCTCCTAAGACATATTTTTCTGTGGCATAATTTTCAATGGCATTTGTCGCAATTTGGCTGAAGGGAAGAGGATCTTCATTTAATACGGGTCTCTTTCTGTTTATGTGTTGTGTATATAAATATTTGTTGTTACTGTTTAAGCAAAGAAAAATTATTATTTTTTGCCTAGAAATGTAGTGCATAAAATGAAGCTGTCTGATCATTTTCCTCAAATCCAAACAATAGCCACTTAAACAAGCAAACATACAGTATCTAATGCGTCACGTCACATTTTTCCTCCATTGTTTTCAGCTTTAAAAACAAGTGATATCTAACTTGGCAGCTCTTCCCATTGTTGCATAAGACACTCCTCAACCTGTGGGGGGGCACAGAATACTGCTGTGGTGTTGATGATGGGGGGGTCACTTAATAACCACAGAAACAAACCATAAAAAATGTGTTACCATGGTAATTTGAGACCTATTTATTATATCCTGACTACAAATATGTCACAGGTGCTAGATGTGCCAAATGAGTTTGGTGTGCAATAACTACATAACTTTGTTTTTAAAAATCACCTTTATTTATCAGTGACAACAAGAGGGATGGTAGTTGGCTTAGTAGTAAACACTGTATTGATACAATGCTGTTGTGGTTGAGGTGATGGGGGGCCCAATAGTTTTCAATCTCAAAAAGGGGGTTGGATGGAAGGTTAAACAGCCATATCGTCAAAACGTGAAAAGGTTGAATGTATAAAGGGAAAGTGATGCATAATAATACAGTTTTCTAAATTGAATGACAAATGTATAAAAGAAAAATAATTAGATTGCTTCAATTGTAATCCATTGTTGCACACTGCTTGCCCTGTCTTCTTCTTTGTTTTGGACATGATAAACTGAGTCGTTGATGTTAAAGCAGAATTAAACTGTGTTTTTATTTTTTATTTTAATTTTTTTAATGATTTAAATCCAGACATTTCTGCTACGCAATAGCATGAGTAACTAGTAGAGAAGAACAGATGTGATCTGTGTGTGATGAATGTTCAAGCTAAAGGATTTACTGGTGTTGGGTATTACCAATAATTTCCAGAATCAATTTGATTCGATTCACCAGAGCCTGGAACGATTCGATGCTTCCGATCCACTCGATTTGATTCAACTCATTTTGGAATTTACACAGTTTAAACATTTAGACATATTTGTATAGAAATACATTAATAATCTATATATGTCTTGAATATATTCATAGTATTCTGATACTGTTCACATACTGCTCATTTTATCAGTAATAAACCGATGTGATTGTTAACACAATAGGGTGTCACATGATACATCCTTATTCAGTGAACCACTTCATGGAGGTTTTCTTGTTGTGTGAAGCTGACTTTAGACCAAATATTGTGGTAGATTCTTTCATTTCTTTTGTTAGCCGGCTCCATGCCGTTGTGGTTCAGTGAGTCGACATGGAGCCCGTCCCAGCCGGGAGAAGCAGACGGAAGAATTTTTCTTTAATGTTAAAATAAGATTATTAAGGATTTGTTCACCATACATTTATTTACACTGAAAAAAAAATAGTTTTCCACCATCAGTATTCAGAAATATTGCACCACTTTACCCTTTTCACTCTATCTTGCATGTGTTTTTCTCTATCTTGTATGTGATGATACATAAATTATCATCACAAAACTTAATAATATTAAAATACTCTGTAGTCCATTATCGTTACAATTATTCCTGTGTATTACAAGACCTCAGATGTGAGTGGCACTGTAAGAAACCTTAACTGACCTCTCTTGTACTTTTTTCTTCGGACCCACCCTCCTCCACAGCAGCAGACTCCTGCTGATTTGTTTGGGAGGATTCTGATTTCCCTAAACCAAACGATCAAATCCAAAATGCAGCCCTGTGTGCTCCCAGCTTTACAGTCATCATTCTGTTACACATTCTACTTGTGTGTAACAGAAAAACTGTTTCCATAGTTTTTTTCACAACATATTATTTAAATTAAGATTTGATTATAGTCGACTTTTATTTTAAACCTATATTATATGTTTTTCTGGAAAGTACCAGCTTTGTCTTTTATTATCACAGGGGGTGGAACACAAACTGGTAGTTTACTTTTAAAACATCTGAATATTTTAACTTTTGAATGCATGGTTGTGTTTTTGTCCTGTGGTGACTGCTTTTACCATGCAAAAAACCACCAAATGTGGAAATATTAAATTTAAAAACAATTGTTTTAATAGTGTTTTGATCAGTTGGTTATTTGTTTACATTATAATGTAATATTAGAAAGAGTTTATTGTCATTTTCTATACACATAGCAACATAAAGTTTTGTGTGTTGTAGCATTCAGCCTAACACCCTAAGACAAAATTAAACCAGCAGCACCATTAAATGAAAAGGTGGAACATTCCTTTTTTTATCCTAATGAGTAACCACCCTCAAGGGAAGGTACGTGGAGGTTTAAGGCTCTCTGTGCATTGTCATGAGTGTGTGTGCTTGTGTTCTGTCAGCAGGGGTTTCATGATGTGTGTGTGTTCCAGACTTAAGAGAGACAGATTTAACGGCTGGAACATGCTGTAAAAAGTTATATACAGCAGTAAGCCCTCAAATCGTTTTTTAGGCATTGAAATAAGCAGTTCAAACGTTTAAAATGTCAAATTCATGTCAAAGTTACTGAAAAACCCACTCCAAAATAAATGAGAGCGGATAAAAGTTGTGATTCAGTATCTTTTATCAGCACTGACACCTGCTGGTCAGGATGAGAATTGCAGCGTTCACATGTTCAGAAGTCCCTCAGTCTTATCAGTGTAAACATCTGAGGTAAAACAGTAGATGAAAGTCAAACAGTAACACAAATTTACCAGCCAATTTAAAGACTATGTGTAGGTTTGTTATTGCACATGTAACATTTTTGAATGTGTGTTTTAAGACGGTGTCGATTCTGGAAGAGAAAAAAGATAAGCAGTTATTTTGACTAGATTGAAGGGGAGTTTGGTTAAACTTCTTTTATGTAATGGCACTCGTTTTTTTTCTTCTTGGCCTTGCTCTTGCTCCCATATTCTGAGTTGCACAAGAGATTTTGTTATGTCACAGATTTGAAGCCCAGAGGCATAATTAAAAGGAGCATGCTAACGATTACTGTACACGAGTAAACCCTAAACACACAAAAAGCTTGAAACCATCTTGTGTTTGGATCACATCAGTTAAGTTGGACAGTGTGTAATCACACACTGGAGTAATCTCTTGACTGCAGTTATCACTCCTAATGCTGGATTTTAAAGGTTACAGAAGTATTCCATACATCCATCAAATTACTGATACAGTAATACTCTGATTACCATTATTGTCAAAAATTGAACCCAACTTCTAAATATGCAATTTTTCAGTAATTTACCTTAGACTCGTGTTGTTAACATGAATCACCAGACCTTTGGGCCATGTGTGTGCCTGCATCACCATCTGGTATTTTCAGAATTTGAGGCCTTTTTGCCCCCCCTATGGAAGTGCAAGTGCAAAAGTTTAAATAGTTGATTATTTAATTTAATCTGACTTTAAACAGATGTTCTTGATTATGCTGGATGTGACTCACTCCTCCCTGCTTAGTTCATTCATTCATTCATTCATCTTCTTGACCGTTTTTCCCTTTCGGGGTCACGGGGTTGCCGGAGCCTATCCCGGCCACTTGGGCGTAGGCAGGGGATGCCCTGGACTGGTTGCCAGTCTGTTGCAGGGTAGAATATCCTCAATCACACATCCATTCACTCTCACAGTCACACCTATGGACAATTTAGAGTTGCCAATCAACCTATGAAGCATGTTTTTGGAGACTGGGAGGAAGCCGGAGATCCCGGAGAAAACCCACGCATGCACGGGGAGAACATGCAAACTCCACACAGAAAGGTCCCCCGTTGATGTTGTGTTTTTCATGTCCCCCAGCTGGGACTTGAACCGGGGGCCTTCTTTCTGTGAGGCAAGAGCGATAACCACTGCGCCACCGTGCAGCCCCTCCCTGCTTAGTTGTTTTTCTCTTATCAGTTTCAATGCGGCTCTAAAACAAAAGTTGCCACATGGAGGAAGAGGCCTCATCTGTTCTCACCCAGCTAATGGTGCTGTCACTTCTGCCCTTACGGGTGGGTACAGGATGCCAGTGGCTGAAAACTAGGCAAACCTATACGGAGCACTCTGGTGGCTCGCATGAAATATCAAGGTCAAAGGCTGGTCGGTGAGCCTTAGAGCAAAAACGTTCCTGCACATTTTTCTCTATGGGTATACGAGTGTACCAAACACGTAAACAACATGCAAGGGTACAGGAAGGGTGAAGGAGGTAAGATGCAGCCTTGTTGTACAGATTTTTACTTTTTTGAACTCCCCACTCACCCTGTCAAATGAGCACGGCTCCTGTATTTGCTTTTCATGTAAGACGTGCACGCTCCTTTGTGCCCCGTACTAGTTTGCCCCATTTCCTCCCACAGACAGCCCATATCTAGCCGTGAGGGCAGTTATGACTAATGTTTAACTAATGACGAGAGCTGGGCGAAATGGCCAAAAAATATCTCAGATTTTTTTCATTCTAGATTCGATTTAAATTGTTTTTTTTCTCCCTGCTTTGATTTTGCGTTTGGTTTGATGCTGCAGGTTTAAATCTCATTTTTGATTCGCCATCCAAGTTGGCTGGTGGAAAACAAAATCTACCGGCCAAATTATTCCATTATAGACCACAATGCATTGCATTTGAACATTTTTGGCAAAAAATTATGAATTTAAATAATTTAATTAATAACCAAATATTTTCATCATGAGAACACAGTGGATTAATAAAAAGTCATCATAAAACACTTCGCTTTTTAATAAAATGCAACCCAATGTTCCTGATAATTGTCACAAAAAGATTTAAAAAAAAGAAACAATTCACGTTTATTTAATCAGCTTTCAGCTATCAGCCTAAATATAGTCTGTTATATAATTGCTGCTTTTAATTGAGGCATTTCCATTATGTTCTTACAGTAATAGAGGTTTGTAAGGCCGCTTTGGTGCGACACCACTGCAGCCGTTAGCCGTCAGCAGCAATCTAATGCCAGACCAAGTAGGGTTTGATAGACTTAATCCTTCTTAGCGTGTGATGAAGCCCCTCTGTGAGTGCTGCCCTGCCACATCTGTCACTTTAATGACGGCGGCAGCAGATGTTCAGCGCTGTCTTCACTTTGGTTCTTCAGATCCAGGCTGGACACAATTATCTGACATTTCTATTGACTTTAAGTCTCTCACCCTGACTCTTCCGGAAACTCTTTTGTTGCCTTATTGGTCTCTGATGACTTTCAGAGTTTTTCTTTAATGACTGTAGCATGTCTGCAGCTGACACATGGCATTTTCCCCTGACGGACGCCACTTAGGCTGCAGAGCCACATCTATCGTCAGCCTCCCCGGTTCGACGTTTCTCCTTGTTTTATAAAAAGTTTGGGATTAGCCTAATCTGGTTAAGTGATTACTGCCCACTTTGCATGCTCTGAGATGAGCAGATTAAACAGCAGAAAGGAAGACAGCAGAGTGCTAAGTTCAGCAAGGTAACACCAGGGGCAGATCTCTGTCTGCCATTGTTTACCTTGTTTTGTTCCAAACTTTATCTCTGTCAGTGTCTCGTGACGACAGAAGTCCCTTTTTCTTGCTTATGTTGAAAGATTTTTTGGCAAATCTATCTGGGACTTTGTGAATCGGACTGGATGTTGTGTGTTGTCAGAGTTTGTCTCTCCGTGGCGCTCTGATCAATCAGCCCTTCCCACCTTTGTAACCTGAGCGATCAGACAGAAGGTCAGATGGAAAGAGGAACCGAGTTGTTTGGTCTCGAGTCTGAAATCACAGTGTGTTTATCTGGGTTCATTTACATAAAGTTCTCCTCAAAACGACTGTGCTTCCTCCACTCCTCTGCTGGCTTTGCTTTTCTTTGCTCCTCCTCCCTTTTTTTTTTTTACCTCCCGTCAGCCGAAGCACCTGAAATTGTGGCAGAGATCAGCAGATGAGGGAGGCTGCATGTCTGTGGGCGTGCACGTACGTCTGCGCTCGCAGGTCTGTGGGTGGGAGGGTGAGGGCGCCTTGTGATGCATGGCTGATGTCGCTGACGTTGTTGTCACAGGCCACTTTTCTCACACAGACACACACATCCTGGCACACACACACATCCACAGAAACAGCTTATCCTCACTTTATCCTCACAGCACAGGCAGCATTCCTCTTTTCTACGCATCACTTGCGGTATCTCTTTACTCTGGCTCCCCATCACTGGAGTTCTCCTGGGACCAGTGCTAAGACCCCCTCCCCTCCACCCCCCTGTGTAGCCAGGCTCCTCAGAATGGAGCCGAGGGGAGCCTCTCGCCGTAAGGGTAAGGTTTCTTCACCTCTCTCCTGCTGGTGCTGTCCTTTAAAACTGGAACTAAACTCCACTTGTCCTTCTTGTACTCTGCTTAATTTTTAAAGGAACTCGAGGATTGATTTTGAGTGTTGTCCAACTTTATCTAGATTAGAATAAGGATGCTCGTCTTTATTGATGTATCTGAGGGGTCCAGTGTCAAACTGTTCACTTTCAATTGTTCAAATATTTCAGAAACAAAATCCTTTTGTTGTGACGATCAAACAAAAAAAATGAGGCAGACTTATTTCTAATCTTTCATTTTTAGAAATATTAATCAAAACACAAACATTAAACTAAAAAAAGGTCTGAGTCCCTCTTAATCCTTAACATTGCTAACTGCATGAAGAATTCATTTTTGACCTTTAACAGATTTGTGATCTTGTCATCAGTCACACATTTTTGTAAATCACTTTTTGGTCCAGTGAACATGAGCTAACATGAGCAGTGTTAGGCAGCTTACTGCATTGTCACAGAATGCAGCTTAGGGGTTAAAAATAGTGTGCACGGTCATTTGTCATAGCCATGGGTTGCAGGATCCGAACCATTAGCACATTCTACAAATGCACATGCTAGTGCATTTGTACCAGGGACCAAAGAAAGCGCTGAAGAGGCCTGAAATGAGAGGAGAGGAGCTGAGAACAGAGCCATAAGACAACCATCAGAGAAGTTATGGCGTTTTTTAAAAGAAGTGTGGTTATTATAGGCAGGAGTTTTCATTAGTTGTCAGAATTAAAATCTGTATTTCACTGTCAAACTTTATAAAAGTACTGAAGATTCATCTTTATTTTTTTAATTCCTCTTGTAGTGTTTTATTAGCTTTGGTTTCCTTTTTAAATTTGGTTTCATGTTCTCATTCGTTTTATCTACAAACCAAACGCAACCGGAAATTTCATAGTTAAATAAAAAATGTTTTTAAAAATGTGAATATATTAATAAATTCGTAAGAAACTGCCCTAAAAAGCCAGTCAACAATATGAAATATTAACAAATATATATTTTGATGTCATTTATAATCTACTCATAAATTCGCAGTGATTTTTATGTGCTGATTCATTTTCAATTTTCAAAAGCTGCACTTTTTTTTTTTCCTTCACTTTCCTTTGTAGAAGGTACATCTCAAAATAAGTACCGTACAGAGTAAAAAGTGACTACAAAACTGAAAGGAAGTGCACTCTACAAAAATAAAAGTTTATCTTAGGGATAGTACTCTTAGTACTTGAACTGCTTTTCTATCCGTTGCTGTCAGATCAGCCCAGCTCATTTCCCTCCTTTGCCTGCTCTTCACCTAACTTCATGATGATAACATTTACAGTAACAATTTCATTTAATGAAACCATAAAAAGAAAGATGGACAAAAGGAAAAAAGATCACAAGAAAAACAATCTCAACTTTCCTGTATTTCTAATGTAAACTCTGTCAGTTTCTGTCTCATACGGTGTCACCATATGGGGACAGTGTGATTGGCAGCTTTTGAGGTGTCAGTGACCTGATGGTGAAGGACTGTATATTCATGTGAACAGAGGCCAACATCTTGTAACTAGGCCAGTATCTTATAATTGCTACTGTATGTAAAACTGGAGCACGTCCCTCAGGACTGCATACATAGCAGCACAATCCCAACCCTATGTCATCATTTAACTCCAACTGTCCACCTTACATAAATGAGTCAGTGTGATAGCCTTGCCACCATGGATCCATGTGTTTCTTTGTGTTTTGATTTCCTTCACCTCTTTAAGTTTTTGGTTATACTCTGTGCTGCTACCGTAACCGAAGGCTGCTCTTTCACATGAGTGGCGGCTGGATCTTTTGGTTTTTGCGGTGCTGATATGAGAGTGCAGCAGGGGGTCACTGCAGGATTTACTGATATTGGATGGGAGTACCTTTCATTTACAACCTTAGAAACATTTAGCTGTTTGTATTAGGAAGCATTTCGGAGTCAGACAGACAGTGACAAGTTTGATTCTAAGTTGGTTTGAAATGTATGATAATGTTTTATTCTGAAGGGCTAGGACACGGAGAACAAAGCTCAGTGCCTGCATGTTTGAGCATTTTCTTTACTACACTGTGGCATTGAATAGCCTTTTGCCTTTAAGGATCAGCAATCACTTCCTGATTGACTTTTAAACCACCTTCCACGTGGGCGCGCTAAAAGCAGAAACGTCACCTGATTTGGAAACAGTCCTGCCGGTTTTAGCCTCCCACGTTGTTCCAAAGAGGATTTAGCCTGTGTCATCTGAGAAAATGATTACCTGTGCTGTGGAGCATCTGACTGCACTCAAAGACAACTTCACCCCTCAGCTGCTGCATCCACTAGAATCCAAATCCACACTTATTAAAAACCGTCTACTCACCTATTGTGGTAGGTCTGTGTTTAAAGAGCCACACTGTACAAGGACATAATGACTTTCTGTGTGATTACCAGCTGGCTAAGCCAAGCTGCAAGCCTCTTATTCCCCTGCAGCTGGATGGAGCAGGAAAAGTTCCTCAGAGCTCCATCCATGACAGCTCCACTGATGACGGCTGGACGCCTAGCACAGATCCCAGATGATCAAATGACCAATTCGAATGCTTCCTGCACTTGTTTCAGCTCCATCTATGACGTGCAGCAGTCTCACAGCAAGTCTCCTCAGAGTTTAATCCCATGAAATTGTCTTGACTGTTTGGATAGGAGAAAATAAAACAATGACTTGTAATGTGTGTTTCAGACAGAGTAATGACTGAGGAACAGCAGATAAATGCTTTATAGAGGATGAAATGAGGGCAGAGACTTGGTCTGGCTTCCCTTATATACACAGCAGGCCTTTTATTTGTGCATTTGAAAAAGTGTTGACTTCTTCTTCCTGGCAGGCTCATCTGTTTTTCCTTTCCTGCTGTAATTTAGACACAGTGTTGATGTACTTTACTGAAACGAAATTTAAACACTTCATTAACCTAAAGGTGATGTTTCCCAGACAGCAGCTTTGTCAAACCTAAAATAAGACTTAGACTTTAAATGGGATTCTTTTCGAGTTTTCTTTACTGGATCTACCTGGTAGGACTTGAAACTGGAATTCAAAAGCAGTTGTTTTTTTTTTCTAAAAAGAGGATTGAATGTTATAATCATCTAACTCACTTTTCTTGTATAACCTCTTACCATTATTTGACCTATTGGAATAGTGGTCTCCTGCCTGCTGAAAGGTTTACAGAGGCATCACTTTGTTCTCATGAGGAGTATGGGGCTTTACTATTGAGTGTATATGAGAACTGGACCCAGTAGAAAATGACTTGCCTCCGGCTCCAAATGAAGTCAGTGCAGTTGCCATTTTTTCTCCATACAGACGCCGCCATATTGGTACCAGAAATAGTCAGTGAGCAGTGATAGACCTGAGTCGGTCTAAGTCAACACCAATCGGTACAATCAGTCGTGAGCTTCTGTGAAGTCCACACACCTGCCACTTGAAAGCAGGCAACACGAAATCTGTCAAACGTTTCCAATATGAGACCACATGCTGTCATTGAGGCACCTGGTTGGCCAGTTTATAACTTGAACAATTCAGAAAAAATATCATGGGAAAACTAAATTAGGATTAACAAGAACATGTTTAGTAAGAATGGTTATTCTGACTTATATAAGTGATATGAGTAACAGCTGTTTGTTTCTAGAGAGGTCTGTGGGATTTTGGCTTCTTGGAGCCAGCAGGTACTTCCGGTCTGAAATGTGAGGGGGTAGGGATCACTCAATGCAGTTCCCATGTACAGTCAATGGGAGTTTACCACATTAAGATGTTGGAAAGAAATGATGTTGGTTACAACCAAGGACTGAAGAAAGATCCATACTGTGTTTAACAAACTGAGATGTGTGACTCATTTCAAGTTTTTTTTCTTGACTTTTAGAGCATTAGTTAAATCTATGAGACCTAAAGAGTAGTTTCAGATCTTGACTGAAAATCTGTGTGAGTGAGGCTGATGTCTATAAGATAGTGGTGGTGCATGGTGTCTTTATTGTGGAGTAGCAGCAACACAGCAGCTAAAACCCTTTGCCTCGTTTGGTCTGAGGCCTGGTTAGTCCTTGGATGGGGTTTGACTGGGAATTCAAGGGTTTGTAAGTTACTGCAACCACACTGGGTCACTTTCCAGTGTTCCCTCTTGCTGATCCCAAGTCCGGGTAAATGCAGGGATTTTGAAAAAAAAAAAAAGAAAAGGGCATCTGCTATAAAACTAAAGCCAAGTCACATGTGAATCCTGGGGTGTTTTGCTGTGGTAACCCCTGACAGCAGAAACTGAAGGTAACATGAGATAAAGTAATTGTGGCTGGATTATAATCCAGTCTGAGTACTTGATTATGCTGTAACAGTGTCAAAGGACTGCTTCCCACAGTTAATTTTCTTAGGCTAAAGTCCCAGCACACAGAGATGTAAGTGCTATGAAACAACCACAGCAGGGTTTCAGATGGAGTCAAAGCTGCTTGAGTCACTTCTTTTGAGCTTTACTTTTGTCAGCGCCCTGAAGTTCTGCTCAGGTTTAACTATCAGCTTTAGTCACATGCTGAAGCTCTTGTTTTCTGTACAGGTGATGGCGTCCCAAAGGAAAACAGCCCCTTCATCAACAGCACAGACCATGACAAGAACAACAGCTACGATGGCACCAACATGGCTCTCTTTGAGGTAAGTGCATGTGGACAGAGCGCAGTCTGAACTCACAGAACTGTCCGAACACCCAGAGCCATCACACCTACACCATCTTTCAAAGTGTGTGTGTTAAAACGAGTTCATGAAGCTCAAAGTGTTCTTGAACGCACGCCGTGCTGCCGTCACAGACCAGACTGCGGTGAACCAAACGAGCAGAAAATGCCAGTCTGTTTTTAGTTCAATCAAAGAGTTTAAACACAATTAAGTTTATTTGTGTCCCCTTGACTTCACTCAGCTGTCTTCTGGCAGTCCTGCTGCTCTGTGGTCACTGGTTCTTTCATGCCATCAGAGAAGCTCTGTGGCCTCTGTGCTCTCCACTCTGTGAAGCTCATCCAGCCAGTCTGTTTGGGAGAACTAACGGTTGCTAACTTGCAGCTTCTCTGGAAAGTATTTAATTGTCTGCCATAGTTGGGTAACTCAAAATTTAAACCCAAAATAAAGCAGAATTCACGCATTTTGTTGAAGTCAAAATCTTGGACCCATCACCACTCAATTTGACTTGACAAATGTCTGATAGTGGCTGAAAATTACAAAGAAATGATCTTAAATTGATTAATGAAGGTATTGCTTATTGCAGGAAGAGATGGACAGCAATCCCATGGTGGCATCACTTCTTAATAAACTGGCAAACTACACCAACCTCTCCCAGGGAGCCCAGGAGCACGAGGAGGCTGATGAAGATGAAGGGCCAAAGAAGAAAGCTGTTAAGGTGAAAAAAAAAACTTTATTTTATTCGAAATTATCTTGATAAGGTACTGGGTTTGGGGTAGAGCTGGGTGATAAGGCTAAATAAATAATGTGTAACATTGGAAAGGCACTTGAAATAAAGTTCTATACAAGGTGGATTTATGCCTGTTATTATATTTATAAAATGCAGTTTGTATAAATGCTCTATGAATTACTTTTGTTGCATTTATCCACCACGTTTTAAAGTTCCCTCCGTGAAAATATAGTCTGACTAAACCGGTCCATGACTTCATGCAGGTGACACCCAGAACAGCGCGCTAGCATACGACCACAGCATGATAGCATCGTAGCATCTGTGTGTAAATCAGCCTTTTTGTTAAACTTTCTGTTGCCGTGTGGTTGTTTTCTTTTCTCTCAGCCTTGCGGATGTAGCTCCTCTTAGCTTGATGCTGTTTTCCCATCTGCTCTCTACGAGAGACCGGCGGACTGACTTGACTCTGAACAACGGAAGCGCAAGAGATTAGAGATCTGGGGAAATAAAATCTTGATTTTCCCAAAAATAAATCATCTGGGGCAAATTCGAATTAATCGATAAACCCAATTAATTTCCCACCCTTAGTTTGTGATGTTTTTTAGCAAATTTATTGATCAGAGGTTCATCCTGCAGCAGGATTGTAACCCAAATAGTCCAAATTCTGACAAACTCTGAAGAGCTGAAAGCAAAAGCAAAATTACAAATACACGGAGAGGCATCTAAATGTTTATTTAAAACAAGACAAATGGAAAAAAAGGGGATGATCAATAACAGTCAATAATCAAGAGTACAAATTAGGTTAAAAAGTCAATTGAAACGTTATGGTTTTTGTTTACTTCTCGTTTAATTCATGAACAAATGGTGTTCAAAGCTCTTTGTAAGAATGATTCAAGCAGACACTGAATTATAAATGAATGTTTGGGTTTGTGGTGCTGTGGGTTCTCCGCCTGCTGTACAGTTGCATATTAACAGCTGTTCTTTCAAATCCGCTGAACAAATGTTACATAAGAGGGTTT
The DNA here is from genome assembly GCF_053564925.1 of Oryzias latipes. Lineage (NCBI taxonomy): Eukaryota > Metazoa > Chordata > Actinopteri > Beloniformes > Adrianichthyidae > Oryzias > Oryzias latipes. The sequence goes on along the minus strand of NC_136256.1, from coordinate 11,080,593 downwards.
TTGACCCCACGATCCCTGCGCTTCTCTTGACCCCAATACTTCTTTGGTTTTAGCCTCATTTTCTTCTTTTGTGCATCTTAACTTTTTATTTTTATTTTTTTTTACATTTCCTCTTAAGTTTTTGGTCACATGTCCAACAGAGATTTTTTCTCAGAATATTCAAATGAGTTTTTTTCCCCCATCAAAATAAAGATAGAGGGAATCTGTTTGGTTATTGTTATCTCAGACCAAAAATAACTTTTAAATCTAAAGCTGAATTTGAATTAAATAAATACAACTTCTGTAATTTCCTTAATTCAACATTATTTTTTCCTGTAAAAAAAAGCAAATGTAGTCAAAGTCCAGCCTTGCTGCACAGATGCTTTTAAACCAGGATTTAGAAAATATAAAGTTCAGACATTACACTGCTTTTTTGACTTAACTGTATATTTAAAGATAGCCAGCTAATAAAAAATAAAAGTGTTTTTAGGATGGGATTGTTATGTGTTTATTTATTTATTTGCAAAAGAATAGTGATTCAAATGCAGTACATTACTTTTTTTGATCGTTTTAGGGTTTTTCATAGTTATAGTTTTTTTCTCATCATTGTCATACTAGCCTCATTTTTGTTTGGGATTTTGTGTTTGAATCGGCTACAGTCTTCAGAAGCAGCTTTTACTGTTGTTCAAAAAAATTACAAATACCCAAGCTGACCGCTTTTACTTTACCAAACATTAATGACTGTCATGGTGGCCTGTCAGACTCCTCCTGGATCCTCTGGCTCCTTCAAAATAAAACCAATTTCTTACCTTTCACCTAACCGCCTCTTCCTTCTGGGTTGCAGCATCTGGTTCTGCCTTGTTCTGATCATGACAGAACGAACTGGCCAAAACCCCGACCCAGCTGACCCAGAAGGTCTCCGTCTTGCTGTAAACCAACAGGGCATCATGCTAGGACGCCAAGTCGACGCCCTTTCTGACAGGCCACCATGACAATGACAGCTCGGTTCCTCCCTCAGTCATGTCAGCAGAATTTTATTTTCTGTAAAAATATTTTAAACAGCATAACTTATTTCATTTTAAATTCCAGTCCAATCATATTTTAATCTATTTTCAAAGTATTCCCAGTGGTTCTTTAGTTATGATCATGCCATTTTTAGCCCAAATCATAAAACCTGTGTCGTTTTCTAGGACTTACCATAATTTCCGGATTATAAACCGCTACTTTTGTCCCACGCCTTCAACCCTGCAGTTTATTCAATGATGCGGCTGATTTATACATCCTGCTTTGTGAATGAATAGCACGAACAGATCAAGGAAAATGCAAGAAGAAATGCATATGACGCAGCTTTTAAGTTATAAGCAATCGTTAAAAGTAGTGTGGAAATTATCCACCATCACCAACGGGTTTGTAAAAGCCGGTCTGCTGCGTGACGGAGAGGACAGCGCAAACTCAGGAGTGAATTTGCCTCAGAGTGACACTGACAGGGACAATGAAGGAGAGACTGAGAGAGTGTGTGGTGAAGAATGTCTGACGCTATTCCAATCAGACACTGAGGGGGAAGACTTCCATGGTTTCAGTGCAAAGGAGGCATGTGCCGCACAGAGCCCCGCGCCTATAAGTGACTGCTGCTCTCAGTGTTTTTTACCGGTATGTTTTTTTTTTACCAGCCCTGTTAGTACTGTCACTACCATATTGCTGCCGTGTTACTGCCACGTCACACAGGCACTGTTTGGAATAGAGCTGTGACGGTGTGGTATTTTTGGTCACTGCAGGGATGAAGCAGCAGGAATTGCGTGCCCCCCCCCAAAAAAAACAAACAAACACTAAATCCCCCGGCGGCCACATCGCAAGTGAATATCGGTAAAAGTAATAATTACAACGCAGTATACTTTATTAACAAATAACAGTAACAACAAACTACTAACTAACTTATGAACTAACTATATAGGTGTTGTAGAATGAGGATGTGTATGTGTGTCAGCACGCTGCGTTGTTTAGGAGGAAGCAGCGGGAGCAGTGCAAGAGTGAGTGAGAGCCGGTCCCTCTTGCGCTGCACGAGCTCTCCCCTCCTTCTTACACACACTGTCCATGGTTTCAGCATATACACATCCTCATTCTAGAACACATGTTTCAATGTGGGCACATCCGGCTTATAGACAGGTGCGGCTTATGTATGTATGTACAAAATGTTCTATCCTTTAAAAATGTACTGGGTGCGGCTTATAATCAGGTGCGCTCTATAGTCCGGAAATCACGGTAGTTTCTGCAGAGATACTTGTAGATGACCAAATACTTATGCAGGAAATAACATTGTCTGATTTTTAAAATAATGTATTCGTAAAATGTCGTGGAAAATAAATATTTGGTCAATAACGGAAGTTCATTTCTCAATTCTTTGTTATATAACATTTGTTGGCGATGACAGCAGTCAAACACTTTCTGTAAGCCTTAACAAAGGTTTTCACAAACTGTTGCTTGTGTTTTGGCCCATTTCTCCATGCAGATCTCCTCTAGAGCAGTGATGTTTTGGGGCACAGTGTTTCAACTCCCCCCAAAGGTTTTCTATGGGGTTGAGATCTGGAGGCTGGCTAGGCCAGTGCAGGACCTTGAAATACTTTTTCTGGGATTTTGTCATAATTTTTACCCCACAAGGTGAGATATTGCAGGGAGCCCCAGATGGAGGGAGTTTATAAGTGGTCTTGTATGTCTTCCATTTCCCAATAATTGCTCCCACAGTTGATTTCTTCACACCAAGCTGCTTACTGATTGCAGATTCAGTCTTCCCAGCCTGGTGCAGGTCAACAATTTGGTGTCAGGTGTCCTTAGACAGCTCTTTGGTCTTGGCCATAGTGGAGTTTGGAGGGTGTCTGTTTGAAGTTTTGGACAGGTGTCTTTTATTTAGATAACGAGTTCAAACAGGTGTCATTAATATACAGGTATTGAATAGAGGACATATGATCCTCTTACAGAAGAAGTTACAGGTCTGTGAGGGCCAGAAGTCGTGCTTGTTTGTAGATGACTAAATACTTATTTTTTTCTTTATTATTTACAAATAGATTCTTTAAAAATCAGACAATGTCATTTTCAATAATTTATTTTTCCTAATTTGGTCTCTCATAGTTAAGGCACACCTACGATGACAATTACAGGCCTCTCATCTGTTTAGGTGGGAGAACTTGCACAACTGTTGGCTGACTAAATACTTTTTTGCCCCCCTGTATACGTGTATTCAGGTAAACAGCATGAGGTTTGTGTTGGACTAGATCAAGTTTCCTCAATGTCGTAACGATACGTCTAAACGAATTTGTCAATCGCCTGACAGGATGCTACATATTCAGTGCTCCCTCGTTTCTCACGGGAGTTGCGTTCTAAAAATAAACTGTGATAGATAAAATGTTTTAAGGCTGTAAAATCCGTCACGGCACAGTGTATAAACTTTTGTCCGACACACAAACATTTTCACACTTTTCTTTCTTCTTTAAACTCTAAAAGTTCAAATCTTTATAGAAAAACAAGTCCAGTATGAGAGAATGAAAACAAAGATCTGATCGTGATCAAAAATGAATGTAGATTTGACAAACACATTCTGTAGAGGAGACACAACACAGAGGAGATTGAATGTTGAGGTTTACAGCCAATCACGATGCAGAACACAATGTGCTGTTTAAAAACATTAAACATTAAAAGGTTGTGCTGAAAAAAATCATCACAGCGAGACTGTGAAAGATGAACTGCGATATTGCGACGGACCACTGTATCTGTTGTGAAGTTGGGCAGTTTTACATTGAGTATCAAGCCCCACCTAGGGGTTACCTGGTGAAGAGACCTGGCTTCAATTACTTCATTTTTAGATGAGCATCAAACAGGAAGTCAAGGTGGTGGTTCTTTTTGTCTACATAAACATGCTGAACTCTGCATGTGACTAGAGCAGATGTTTGTTTTTCTGTCTCTTTTAGTTTGTCAGGTTTTTTCCAGATAGTTGCGTTCTGTCATCTTCTCTTATCTCCCCTCAATAATCTCTCCCAGCATAACGCTCCGTCCGTTGTCTCTGCAGAGCCCTCAGATGGGGACCTTCATGGGTGTCTACCTGCCTTGCCTCCAGAACATTCTGGGAGTGATCCTGTTTCTGCGCCTTACCTGGATCGTCGGTACCGCTGGGATTTTAGAGTCTCTGGTCATTGTGGGCTTGTGCTGTTCATGTGTGAGTACTTCATCCCTGTCATCATCGTCAGTTTTGAGCTTTACCTTTCTCTTCAACAATATTCAGACCAGACCTGCACAATTAACCGCAAATTTATCGTTATCCTGATTTCAAGCAGTGCAATATCCATATCGCAAAAGTCAGCGAAAAATCGTAATAAATGGTGAACCTTAAATGTGTTAAAACAATCTTATAGCAACTTGAACTATCTAATGAATTAGATAAATCAGTTTATGCATTTGACCAATCAGATGGAGCCCTTCAAGTTGCTGACCAATCGGATGGAGCTTTTATGTTAGATGTTGCCCTCCTAAGTAGACGAGGGTCATTTGGAGAATAATTTAAGGTATTTTGACTCTTATTTAAATTAAACTTTTGCAGTGAGATTGAAATGTTTTTGTTGTTTTTGCTATTTGTTGCTATTTATCCCAAGTTACATCGTCATCGGAATATTGATCACTAATATCGCATATCGCAAGTTTTCCTCATATTGTGCAGCCCTAATTCAGACTGTCTTTGTGAGTTTGAAGTGAACTCCTGACTGTTGGTGGGTCTCAGGAGGAATTTAGATGGAAACCATAGCTCTCAGCTTTCCCCTGATATGACAGATTTGTAAAGTAGAATTTAGCCCAAAAGGCGTCATTGTGCAAGATTCTGTAAGACTGAAAATGGACTCATTACACATTGCTCTTTAGTGCAATTTTTTTCTGCCTTTAATGGAACCTAGTTTGTAATCTGTCTGTCATATCTGCCAAGCTTACAGCAGACGCTGGATTATTTCAGATTAGTCCTGAAAGGACGAACTGAAGAACTGATGGGTAAAGTTATTGAGCTTTTTGAAAAAAAAAAAAAAAAAAAAAAAAAGTGTTCTAACTGTAGCTGACAAACCTTAGTGAGCAAGTGTACATCCTTACTCCTTAAACTCTGGAAACAAATGGAGAGCAATCATTTCAAGCATCACCACATAATTCATGCTTTGACTTTAGATCAGATTTCATAGCTGAATGAATTCTTTCCCTGGAAGGACGGGAATTCCATTTCTGTTATTATAATCTCTCCAGAGTGGTTTGTGGGGGTTAACCCTTTCTTGACACCGCCCTGTTGCATAAGATCGACAGGCTTAGTCAGACAGATTAATGTTCATTTTCACTACTAAGACCACATCTGACTTCGCTCTGCTGCCTCCACATCAGCAGCCACCTGTTTTCTAGGTCATCCAGCAGGCAAACATGATTACAGAGTAGCGCTCCAGACTCCTGTCCAACCCAAAGCCATCACAGCTTTTTACCTTCTTTTTCTTTTCTATCCTTCTTGCATGAGTCTTTACTTCCTGATTGGTTCTGTTTTCTTTTCTGAAACACTAGAATACATTCAAAAAGATGTGGAAGGCCCAGCAGGAGAAGAAATGTTTGCCTGTGTTGTGAGGCATGATGACAATTCCATTTTTCATTTCTTTAGTAGCATAGACCGTAAATGTGACGGGGAGAAAATGGACAACCATCATCTCACCACCTGTAGAAGTTAATACAGCTCTTGTTTTGTCCACATTTATCCTACAAAAGGCCTTTAGGAGAGCACACAAGTGCAGAAATCTTTTGTTGTCAGCGTGTATCCGTGGTAATGTTAATGGCATTTTTACTGTGTGTTGACTTGCCGGTTCTGTACAAGATACATATGTTTTGGGTGTCATTCCAAAAGCAATCCCAACTGGTGGCTTTTAAGTCAATTAGTTTATCTACAAGTCGGATCTTTCAACAAGACTCTATCTGTTAAAATCGGACACATTAATGATTCCCATAAGTCCTTCTCATGTTATAAAATGTGTGAATTTCTGAACTAACTCTAATTCCAAAAATAAGTTCTTGTTTGTTTGTGGTGTTGATGTTGCGTGTTACTCCTAAATGTGTTATCAGGTCCACACTGTTATTACAGGAATGCTGAGAAGCATTGACGCTCTTAAATCACGGCGCTTTACAGTTTACGACCCACCAGTCAAACCCGGATGATTTGAAGAGCTGCTGACAGTGATGATCCTGTGTGAGGGTTCTCTGCTTGGGCTTTGTGGTGCTTTTTTGACATGTTTTGTTCTCCTTGTCGGTCTCAGCAGGTTCAGGTTGATGATTCATGGCTGGCTTCATTTAATCACCCTCAGCTCCTCAGTGTCAGGTCATCTGCTCTGCTCTGTTTTGTCACTCCTTTGTTGCTCCCAGAGTTTTGTCATGTTTCAGTTTATATTTCAGGTTTCTGCCACCAAGCCTGACATGCTGTTTATCTATTATATTTCTATGAATGAACTGAGTCTGCAGATTTCTTTGTATCTTAAATCAAAAGTTGGTTATTCAAAGCTGCTATGATTTTTCACTAAAAAGGCTGTCCACGTCATATATTAGTATAATACTAATTATAATTAATTTCATCCTTGATATTTTTACAAGGGAAAAATCACAGTTATCCCTCATTTTTTGCAGAAGTAGTGCTTTAAAAATGACCTGCGATTGTTGAAATCTATAACGCATTTATCTTTATTTCTTACAATAATTACAGATTACAGACAGAAATGAACATTTTCCCACTTTCTGTCTTGTTTAAACTTAAAGTTCAAACCTTCATGGAAAAAGAAGTATTATAGAATGAAAACAAAGATCTGATTGCGAACAAAGCTTTATGTAGATCTCGCTAATTGGACGCATTCAGGCGCGCCTGGAGGAGGTTGATTGACAAGGCCGACAGCCAATCAGGAGGCAGAGCACAGTGCGCTGTTGAAAAAAATAAGCATGCTTAAAGTGCTTTAAATAGACAAAAATAGTGAGCTGCTAAAGAGGAACTACGATATAGTGAGGGACTACACTATTTGGCTGAATGCCTAAACAAAAATACCATAGAAGCATATTTTTAAGATAATTTAGCTTAAAATAGCTTTAAAATCTAAATTAATTTGGAAACTTTTACATTAATTAATTTAATTATTCTGTTTGGTTGTGTTTAATTTATTTTAAGTTATCAAACATAAAGCCATTACTGTGGGAGTTTCTGTTGACTTTTTTTTTTTTTAGCTTTCCGCATTTTAAATCTGTCTGCAGTCACACATGCATTTTTGAAGCCTGTCTGTGAAATCTGCTGCTTTGTTAATCAAACTTGTTGTTCAGAAGCATCATGTAGCTCCAGAAGTTAGTGAACTTCCGCTGCATGAGCAGTGGCTGAGACAAATGTGTGGAGCATGGAAGTTTCTTCTAATGACTTTTTGTCATGATTGAGGAAAGTCTCGTGCCTTTGACTCGTCTTAAGTTTGTGGTTAAGTCCAAGCTGATGAATAGCTGCTTAGGATTTCAGTGGAAACTAACTGAGCTAATTGGTTTTACTCCCAACGCTTCTTAAATCGGACATCCAGAAAAGAGCAGGAGGTTTATCTTCGGCACGTCCTTGTCCTTTCTTTCCGCTCTTCCTTTCTTTCCTGTCTGCCCTTCATGCACCCAAATCCTTTCTTTCTTTCACTTTTTAGAGTTCTCCTTCTTCTTCCTCTCCTGTCCTCTGCGTTGCTGCCGTTTCTCTCTGCCCTCGTCTTTGCACCGACCTTCCTCGGTCCGGAGTTTGCTATTAGGTAACAGGCTGATGCAGAGATCCTCAGCCACAATGGTCGATTTCACGGAAAAGCTTGTATCCATAACCAATCCAAAAAGATTTACAGCCTAAGCCCCTGAGAGGCATTTAACTGAATAAACGCTAGATTACCCCACGAGAGTCCTATTGTTTAGAAAAGGCGGAAAATTCAATGGAAAAATCAAAAATTGCTCTGAGGATGTATTTAGCGGCACACAGCAGTCCATGTGCAGAAAGAAGACGGGATTTGAGGGGCTCAAACTTTTCTTTTGTTCTTTTTCTACACAGACGATGCTGACAGCCATATCCATGAGTGCAATAGCTACAAACGGGGTCGTTCCAGGTTTGAACTTTCCTTTTTTCTGTTTGATTGAAAACTTTTTTCCTCATGAAAGTTACAGTGAATAATAACTATTAACTCAGCCAAATCGGTCACATTCCAACAAAGATTCACTAACTGTATTTTCTCCTTCCTGTTTGCTGCACAGCTGGAGGCTCGTACTACATGATTTCCAGGTCTCTGGGTCCAGAGTTTGGAGGCGCTGTGGGTCTCTGCTTCTTCCTGGGTACAACCTTTGCTGGTTCCATGTACATCTTAGGTACCATTGAGATTCTACTGGTGAGGAAACCGCTTCACACTTGTTTGCTCCTGGCTTCCCTCTTATAATTAGGTTTCTGGTGTTAAACTAAATAGGTCATCTGGTTGTAGGGTGTCTTACTATAAAGCAAACAAACTTCAGCTGAATAGCATGTCCTTTTTAAAAAAAACAAATGGAGTAGAATTTGTTATTCAGAAATGTTTGCTGCACATTAACCTTGAGGCTTATGAAACTTTTTTCAAATAATTGGGAGCTTAGATTTCTGCAGAGAAAAATTCACAATTCATGCGTGGGAAAAATACAAACCACTCCTCTCACTGTGGTGGAGACTCTGAGAAAATCTGCATCGAGGTCAAACAGTCTGATGGGAAATAGGAAGGTTTATTAAAGAAAACCTGTTTCTTCATAATGGATTAAAAAAAACTGAAATTAAACAAACTTGAACAGAACTAGGCTTTTAGAAAAAAATCTTATGTGGAGAAGCGTGGTTTCCTTCCCCACATTGTGATGAGAGAAGCCTAAATATCAAAAAAGGCCAGAAGTCCTCGGGTTTAACAGTCAAGCAGTTAAGTTTCTGTTGCACAGTTGTTCTCAGATGAATTTGCACAACAGCTGATTTGTATTAGAGGCAAGATCGGGCCTAAAAAATCCAGCCCGACCCGACACAGGCCCGCGGGCATTAAAGCCAAACCCAGCCCGAACCCGACCAATTAACTTGATTTGCAGGCCCGAGCCCGAAGCAAACCCGAAATTTCAATTTATCCCATAGTATTTATGGCAGAAAAAAACGCCAGATTTCTTAAGGTTAAAATAATCTACATATTTTTATGATCATGATAAATGCATTTACACAACGAAATAACGCTGGAACACAGAATAAGAGGCCAGACAAAGAGAGTGAAAGAGAGATCTTGATGCGCACTCGCTTCATTACGTGGAGAACTACATCAGCCACGGCGGTGTGTGTTTGCCTTTTCAATTCCCCTGTCTTAAGTTTATCCTTGACCTCTTGCTGCTCCATATCGGGGATACCTAAACAAAATAGATGCTGACTTGTGGAGGGAAGATTACATTCACGACACGTGCGCAGAGCTGCGGGTGGCCGGCGCCCCCCTCTTTCTGCCAGTTGCTGGACCACAGTGTATGTCAATCAACGGTGGGGTAACCGTTCTGACATACAGGATTAATAAAGGGCTGTTTGACAACCGCCCGCCTAAGGAGATTGTTTGCAGCCATTACAATATATATATAAGTCAGCGAGGGAGAAGCCCAGCCCGACCCGACCCGAACGTAATGATTGTCATTTAGTGCCCGACCTGACCCGAAATTCTGACTCGGGCTCGGGCTTAAGATTTTACCTCTAATTTGTATATAGGTTTACTCATTTACTGATGCACAGTTAAGTGTGAATGTTTCATAGCAATAAAAAAATCACAATAAATATAAATGATGTTTCTACAAACAAGATATTAACTTTTATTGCATTCTTTTTGCAAATTAATTTCCCCTCATTTTATGAACAGATTTGAAAGTTTCATCAGTTTTTGTCAATTCAAAAGGTTTTTCTGCAGCTTGGGTTGGTTCATGGACGGATCATATAAACGGGTTGTGTTTCACATACCTGACATGTTTCTATAGACGTTTTCTGTCTTCGCCAGAGTCGTCATCAGATGGTAGTGTGTGACGTATATGATACGAAAGCGAGCCCACACTTCCATGAGCCGGGATGAGGAGGCCGTCCTGCTCTCTCATACCTGGAGCAACATCCTCCAGAAGAAAATGGACAAAAGGGGCGGAGTCACAATCAACTGTTTTTATATACGTCACACACTATCATCTGATGATGACTCTGACGAAGACGGAAGACGTTCGTTAAAACATGTCTGGTATGTGAAAAACACAACGTGTCTGATGACAGAAGAACCAAGAAGTCAATTTCCTTCCAGGTGTCCATTTACAGTAATTAATAGACACAAGAAGGAGATTATTATTTATTATTTATTATGCGGTGTGACGCGTTGTCATGGTAACGGCTACAGAACCTGTAGGTGGCTGTAATGCAGCTAGTGTGTGAGGACTAACCGCGGAGGAAAGTTGTATACAGTGGTGGACAAAATTGTTGGTACCCCTCAGTTACAGAAAGAAAGTCCACAATGCTCACTGAAATGACTTGAAACGTTCAAAAGTAACAATAAATTAAAATTTCTTGAAAATTAAATAATCAAAATCAGCCATTAGTTTTGAGTTGTTGATTAACAGAATTATTTAAAAAAAGAAACTAATGAAATAGGGGTGGACAAAAATGATGGTACCTCCATAGAAGACTCCATAGAAGACTAATTGCCCAGGGGGTCAAGATGAACTCAGGTATGTCCTTTAATTGACATCACAGCTGTTTTCAAACCCATTACCAGTCAGTCTGCCTATTTAAATGGAGACAAATAGTCACGTTGCTGTTTGGTGAGAAGGTGTGTACCACACTGAACATGGACAACAGAAAGCAAAGGAGAGAATTGTCCCAGGACATTAGAAACAAAATTATAGACAAACATCGTAAAAGTAAAGGCTATAAAACCATCTCTAAGAAGCTTGAAGTTCCTGTGATGACAGTGGCACATATTATTCAGAAGTTTAAGAACCACAGGACAGCAGCCAACCTCTCTGGACGTGGCTGGAAGAGGAAAATTGATGACAATTTGAGGAGACGAATAGTTGGAACTGTATCCAAAGAGCCCAGAACAACCTCCAAATACATTAAAGGTGAACATATAGATCAAGGTACATCAGTGTCTGATCGTCGTTGTTTGAGCCAGAGTGGACCTCATGAGAGACGACCAAGGAGGACACCACTGTTGAAAGGAAATCATAAAAAACCCAGACTGGAATTTGCAAAAATGCATGTTGACAAGACACAAAGCTTCTGGGAAAATGTCCTTTGGACAGATGAGACAAAACTGGAGCTTTTTGGTAAGGCACATCAGCTCTATGGTCGTAGACTCAAAACAAAGCATACAACCAAAAGAACACCGTCCCTACTGTGAAACATGGAGGAGGCTCGGTTCTGTTTTGGGGCTGCTTTGCTGCATCTGCACAGGGTGTCTTGAAGTTGTACAAGGTCAAATGAAATCTCCAGATTATCAAGGCATTCTGGATAGAAATGTGCTGCCTAGTGTCAGTAAGCTTGGTCTCAGTCACAGGTCATGGGTCTTCCAACAGGACAACGGTCCAAAACACACAGCCAAAAAAACCCAAGAATGGCTGAGAGAAAAGCGTTGGACTATTCTGAAGTGGCCTTCTATGAGCCCAGATCTGAATCCCATTGAACATCAGTGGAAGGAGCTGAAACATGCCATTTGGAGAAGACACACGTCAAACCTGAGACAACTGGAGCAGTTTGCTCATGAGGAGTGGGCCAACATACCTGTGGACAGGTGCAGAAGGCTCACTGACAAAAACAGAAACCCTTTCATTGCAGTGATTGCCTTAAAAGGTTGTGCAACAAAATATTAATTTATGGGTACCATCATTTTTGTCCAGCCCTATTTCATTAGTTTTTTTTTTAAATAATTCTGTTAATCAACAACTCAAAAGTAATAGCTGATTTTGATTATTTAATTTTTAATACATTTTAATTTATTGTTACTTTTGAACGTTTCAATCATTTCAGTGAGGATCGTGGACTTTCTTTCTTTAACTGAGGGGTACCAACAATTTTGTCCACCACTATATGCTAAATCATGTGAAGTGACTCAAAGCGACATTTCAGAGGGAAATATCACCTCTTTTCTCTTTTTTTGTCCAGATGATGAAGTAGAAGTTTGCTTCAAAGAAAAAAAAATCCACAAGCAGTTTCCTAGTTTGCTATTACTGCAAGAAAAATCCATCATTAAATGTGTATCAACAAAGAAACAATTTCTTTCATTAATCAATAATATAGTTATTTATGAGTCCGTGTTCCGGGTTTTGGTCCTTTCTGTAACCAAATGGTGTTTAGTCCAGTGCAATAATGTAAAACATTCAGGCTATATCACCAGAACAGCTTTTTTAAGGCTGCAATATGACTTTTTTAATGGACACCCTGCTGCCAATCAGAATTAAGTATTTACCTGTACATGGTACAATTAAAAATAATTGTTGTTTGGTCCTGTTGGATGTTCAAATGTTTTTTTCTTTTTTTGCTCTTTTAGACCTACATTGTGCCTGCAGCAGCCATCTTCAAGGCAGAGAAGAAGGAGGACGAGGCAGGCGCTCTGCTGAACAACATGCGCGTCTACGGCACCTGCTGTCTCACTCTGATGGCGGTGGTCGTCTTTGTTGGGGTCAAATATGTCAACAAGTTGGCCCTGGTCTTTCTGGCTTGTGTCATTCTGTCCATCATTGCCATCTACGCCGGAGTCATCAAAACAATCTTTGAGCCGCCAGATTTTCCGTGAGGCTTTTTTTTTCTTTTTAAGCAATCTTTTATGCTGAGATCAACTGATAATGGAGGGGAGGGAAAGCATTTTTGTGACTTCTTTTCCTTTATTTCTGCACAGCGTTTGCATGCTGGGCAATCGCACTCTGAAGAACAATGATTTTGACAAGTGTCTAAAGACGGACATCATAGACAACCTGACGGTCACCACGGCGCTGTGGAAGCTGTTCTGTGACAGTCCTGAGCTCAACGCCACCTGCAATGAGTATTTTAGCAACAACAACGTGACGCTGATGCAGGGCATCCCCGGACTGACCAGCGGCGTCATCTCAGGTGAGCCTCCCATTAAAGACGCCGCTTCAAAACAGCTTAAAACAGTCATATTGTTGTTGGTTTTTTTTTAAAACTAACATCAAGATGTCATTACTTTCCTACAGTAATTATGACAGTTACAGTTTAAACTCACAGACTCCAAACAGCCTAACAAACATAAGTTGTGTCCGAATTCCTTCACTACTCACTACATAGTGTGTTCGCCATTTTGTAGTGCTGTCCGAATCTACAATTCCAAAATCGAGTGCCCAAGACAGTCCCAGAAATCTCCCAGAAGTCGCAAAAATCAGTATGCATCAATGTTCACTAGATTGGCGAATATAGACACAATTTTGTCAAAGAAAACGTATTTAAAGTATTTTTAAAACAAAATATCAATCTTTTCATCTTCAGAGCACAGTGGATCCATAAATGGTCGTCACAAAACCCTCATGAATGAGATTTTCACTTCGTGAAATAAATTTCATATTTGCTGTTTAAATAAAAACAAAAAGGAGTAGGCATGGTGTCCGAATTGCTTTTCAAATTCAGGGCACTACATAGTCCTGCACTCTATAGTTTTTCAGTAGTTATGTAGTAGAATGGGAATTCCGACACAGCCATAAACTACATACATGATGACTAAATGACAAAAAGAAGACTGGTGCTCATCTTTCAAGATGAAAAACAAAACTTGGCACTCCCTCTAGTGGTGAATTTTAAATGTCTTTTTACAAAAACCTACTTTTGTTTCATTTTTGATCAGTCTTCTAAACTAAAGGGAAACAAAGAATGTAACTCATTTGAATAGTTAAACCTTTAGCTGTTATTGTAAATAACTCAAATGTAGCTTCCTAATTAATTATATTTTTAAAAATATCAAGTCTGATCAGGATACATTTAGCACTTTTAAAAATATCTGCCATTAATATAAAAATGGGTTAAATCTTTTAAATATTATAATTTGACATGCCACTTCCAAGTTTTATAACTTGTTTTAGTTTAAATGATTTTATTCTGCAGACATTTTAGAGCAAAACAAGACTAATGCCGTAGTAAAACTAAATGTTTGAAGGTTTCCAATAATGACAAATATTGTTTTTAGATTACTGATAATTAGATAAACAGTATCCACAAATGGATGTTGGCAAAACGGTAAATACTTGTAATGAAAACATGATGTTTGTTTTGAGATGAAATGATCTAAAACTCGTGTAGAAAGACTTGTGGGGATGAGCAGCACATCAGTCAGGGATCAGTAACTCTTATCTGTTGCAGCACAGACTGTCTGTGAGTGCCGCTTCTGTTGTGTAACAGCTGTCTCACTGCCAGCTGTCTGCTGGCGTGCATTCTCTTCGTTTTTTCATTATGTGATGGGATAATGGGAAAAATGATGGAATCTCTTTTACTTTTCCTCCTTACTCAGCTTTTTCTGGGGCTTCTAGTTTTCTAGAAATGTTTTCAAACCATGTTTTTTTCACTTCCACTGGTTTAGTCAAATGAAAAGCTCCCAAAAAAATTCCTTGCTGATTTATTTTGTGAGAGGATTAAAAAATAACACAAGGATTCCTAAAATTACAAGTTTTTTCTTTCTGTCACATATTGAGAAAAACTCAGTTTTAGGAATGTATGTGTTGGAGTTTTCTCCTATTTTAGAGTTTTTATTTTTGACTTGAATTTGTAGTGTTATCATCAGAGTCTAATGTCGCTCATAGAAATGCAGAAACACCTACCGGTACTCATTTCCAGTCAGCTTTTTATTGCTGCACTTTTGTTTTGGCTGGGGGATTTATACGTAACTGCTGCTCCTCTTTCAGAAAACATGTGGTCCGAGTACGGCCCGCAAGGCATGCTGGTAGAAAACAGGAGGGTCCCATCTTTTGGGGGAAGTGACCCCAGCCAGGACATCTACATGCCTTACGTTGTCAACGACATCACCAGTTTCTTCACACTGCTTGTCGGGATCTACTTCCCCTCTGTCACTGGTAAGACTGCAGCGCACACAAGACTGCTTCATAAAACACCTTAATGCTGAATGACAAACAGCACAGCCACATCACACATGTCACTGTTTTGTTACACACGTCACTGTTTTGTCACACGTCACTGTTTGGTCACACACGTCACTGTTTGGTCACACACGTCACTGTTTTGTTTCAAACGTCACTGTTTTGTTACACACGTCACTGTTTTGTTTCAAACGTCACTGTTTGTTACACACGTCACTGTTTTGTTTCAAACGTCACTGTTTTGTTACACACGTCGCTGTTTTGTTTCACACGTCACTGTTTTGTTACATAAGTCACTGTTTGGTCACACACGTCACTGTTTTGTCACACACGTCACTGTTTGGTCACACACATCACTGTTTGGTCACACACGTCACTGTTTGGTCACACACGTCACTGTTTGGTCACACACGTCACTGTTTTGTTTCAAACGTCACTTTTTTGTTACACACGTCACTGTTTTGTTACATACGTCACTGTTTTGTTACACACGTCGCTGTTTTGTTTCACACGTCACTGTTTTGTTACATACGTCACTGTTTGGTCACACACGTCACTGTTTTGTCACACACGTCACTGTTTGGTCACACACGTCACTGTTTTGTTTCAAACGTCACTGTTTTGTTACACACGTCACTGTTTTGTTTCAAACGTCACTGTTTGTTACAAACGTCACTGTTTTGTTTCAAACGTCACTGTTTTGTTACACACGTCGCTGTTTTGTTTCACACGTCACTGTTTTGTTACATAAGTCACTGTTTGGTCACACACGTCACTGTTTTGTCACACACGTCACTGTTTTGTCACACACGTCACTGTTTGGTCACACACGTCACTGTTTGGTCACACACGTCACTGTTTGGTCACACACGTCACTGTTTGGTCACACACCTCACTGTTTGGTCACACACGTCACTGTTTTGTTTCAAACGTCACTTTTTTGTTACACACGTCACTGTTTTGTCACACACGTCACTGTTTTGTCACACGCGTCACTGTTTGGTTACACACGTCACTGTTTTGTCACACACGTCACTGTTTTGTTACACACGTCACTGTTTTGTTACACATGTCACTGTATTGTTACACAGGTCACTGTCTGGTCACACACGTCACTGTTTTGTTACACATGTCACTGTTTTGTTACAGATGTCACTGTTTTGTTACAAACGTCAATATTTTGTTTCACACGTCACTGTTTTGTTACACAAGTCACTGTTTTGTTACACACATCACTGTTTTGTTACACACATCGCTGTTTTGTCACACACATCATTGTTTTGTTACACACATCACTGTTTGGTCACACACATCACTGTTTTGTTACACATGTCACTGTTTCGTTACACAAAGCACTTTTTTTTTACACACTTCACAGTTTTGTTACACAAAGCACTGTTTTGTCACACACATCACCGTTTTGTCACACACATCACTGTTTTTTCACACACATCACCTTTTTTTTTATGCAAAGCACTGTTTTTTTCACACACATCACTTTTTTGTTACACACATCAATGTTTTATTACACACATTCCTGTTTCTTTACACACTTCTCTCTTTTGTTACACACTTTACAGTTTTGTTTCACACAGCACTGTTTTGTCACACACGTCACTGTTTTGTCACACTCATCACTGTTTTGTTACACAAATCACTGTTTTGTTACATACATCACTGTTTTGTCACATACGTCACTGTTTTGTTACACACGTCACTGTTTGGTCACACATGTCACTGTTTTGTTACACACGTCACTGTTTTGTTACACACGTCACTGTCTGGTCACACACGTCACTGTTTTGTTACACACGTCACTGTCTGGTCACACACGTCACTGTTTGGTCACACACGTCACTGTTTGGTCACACACGTCACTGTTTGGTCACACACGTCACTGTTTGGTCACACACGTCACTGTTTTGTTTCAAACGTCACTTTTTTGTTACACACGTCACTGTTTTGTCACACACGTCACTGTTTTGTCACACGCGTCACTGTTTGGTTACACACGTCACTGTTTTGTCACACATGTCACTGTCTGGTCACACACGTCACTGTTTTGTTACACATGTCACTGTTTTGTTACACATGTCACTGTTTTGTTACAAACGTCAATATTTTGTTTCACACGTCACTGTTTTGTTACACACATCACTGTTTTGTTACACACATCACTGTTTTGTCACACACATTGTTTTGTTACACACATCACTGTTTGGTCACACACATCACTGTTTTGTTACACATGTCACTGTTTCGTTACACAGAGCACTTTTTTTTTACACACTTCACAGTTTTGTTACACAAAGCACTGTTTTGTCACACACATCACCGTTTTGTCACACACATCACTGTTTTTTCACACACATCACCTTTTTTTTTACGCAAAGCACTGTTTTTTTCACACACATCACTTTTTTGTTACACACATCAATGTTTTATTACACACATTCCTGTTTCTTTACACACTTCTCTCTTTTGTTACACACTTTACAGTTTTGTTTCACACAGCACTGTTTTGTCACACACGTCACTGTTTTGTCACACTCATCACTGTTTTGTTACACAAATCACTGTTTTGTTACATACATCACTGTTTTGTCACATACGTCACTGTTTTGTTACACACGTCACTGTTTGGTCACACATGTCACTGTTTTGTTACACACGTCACTGTTTTGTTACACACGTCACTGTCTGGTCACACACGTCACTGTTTTGTTACACACGTCACTGTTTTGTAACTGATGTCACTGTTTTGTTACACACGTCAATATTTTTTTTCACACGTCACTGTTTTGTTACACAAGTCACTGTTTTGTTACACACATCACTGTTTTGTTACAGACATCACTGTTTTGTCACATACATCATTGTTTTGTTACACACATCACCGTTTTGTCACACACATCACTGTTTTGTTACACACATCAATGTTTTATTACACACATCACTGTTTTGTTACACACTTCTCTCTTTTGTTACACACTTTACAGTTTTGTTTCACACAGCACTGTTTTGTCACACACGTCACTGTTTTGTCACACTCGTCACTGTTTTGTTAAACAAATCACTGTTTTGTCACACACGTCACTGTTTTGTTACACACGTCACTGTTTGGTCACACATGTCACTGTTTTGTTACACACGTCACTTTTTTGTTACACACATCACTGTTTTGTCACACACATCATTGTTTTGTTACACACACCACTGTTTGGTCACACACATCACTGTTTTGTTACACACATCACTGTTTTGTTACACACATCACTGTTTTGTTACACACGTCACTGGTTTGTCACACACATCACTCTTTTGTTACACACGTCACTGTTTGGTCACACATGTCTCTGTTTTGTCACACACTTAACAGTTTTGTTACACACGTCACTGTTTTGTCACATACGTCACAGTTTATTTACACACGTCACTGTTTTGTCACACACATCACCGTTTTGTCACACACATCACCGTTTTGTCACACACATCACCTTTTTTTTTTACACAAAGCACTGTTTTGTCACACACATCACTGTTTTGTTACACACGTCACTGTTTTGTTACACACATCACTGTTTTGTTACACACGTCACTGTTTTGTTACACACATCACTGTTTTGTCACACACATCATTGTTTTGTTACACACACCTCCGTTTGGTCACACACATCACCGTTTTGTCACACACATCACTGTTTTGTCACACAAGTCACCTTTTTTTTTACACAAAGCACTGTTTTGTCACACACATCACTGTTTTGTCACACACGTCACTGTTTTGTCACACACATCACTGTTTTGTTACACACGTCACTGTTTTGTTACACACATCACTGTTTTGTCACACACATCATTGTTTTGTTACACACACCACTGTTTGGTCACACACATCACTGTTTTGTTACACACATCACTGTTTTGTTACACACATCACTGTTTTTTTACAGACATCACTGTTTTGTCACATACATCATTGTTTTGTTACACACATCACCGTTTTGTCACACACATCACTGTTTTGTTACACACATCAATGTTTTATTACACACATCACTGTTTTGTTACACACTTCTCTCTTTTGTTACACACTTTACAGTTTTGTTTCACACAGCACTGTTTTGTCACACACGTCACTGTTTTGTCACACTCGTCACTGTTTTGTTAAACAAATCACTGTTTTGTCACACACGTCACTGTTTTGTTACACACGTCACTGTTTTGTCACATACGTCACAGTTTATTTACACACGTCACTGTTTTGTCACACACATCACCGTTTTGTCACACACATCACCGTTTTGTCACACACATCACTGTTTTGTCACACACATCACCTTTTTTTTTTACACAAAGCACTGTTTTGTCACACACATCACTGTTTTGTTACACACGTCACTGTTTTGTTACACACATCACTGTTTTGTTACACACGTCACTGTTTTGTTACACACATCACTGTTTTGTCACACACATCATTGTTTTGTTACACACACCTCCGTTTGGTCACACACATCACCGTTTTGTCACACACATCACTGTTTTGTCACACAAGTCACCTTTTTTTTTACACAAAGCACTGTTTTGTCACACACATCACTGTTTTGTCACACACGTCACTGTTTTGTCACACACATCACTGTTTTGTTACACACGTCACTGTTTTGTTACACACATCACTGTTTTGTCACACACATCATTGTTTTGTTACACACACCACTGTTTGGTCACACACATCACTGTTTTGTTACACACATCACTGTTTTGTTACACACATCACTGTTTTGTTACACACGTCACTGTTTTGTCACACACATCACTCTTTTGTTACACACATCAATGTTTTATTACACATGTCTCTGTTTTGTCACAAACTTCACAGTTTTGTTACACACGTCACTGTTTTGTCACACACATCACTCTTTTGTTACACACATCAATGTTTTATTACACATGTCTCTGTTTTGTCACAAACTTCACAGTTTTGTTACACACATCACTGTTTTGTCACATACGTCACAGTTTTTTTACACACGTCACCGTTTTGTCACACACGTCACTGTTTTGTCACACACATCACCGTTTTGTCACACACATCACTGTTTTGTCACACACATCACCTTTTTTTTTACACAAAGCACTGTTTTGTCACACACATCACTCTTTTGTTACACACATCAATGTTTTATTACACACATTACTGTTTTGTTACACCATCTCTCTTTTGTTACACACTTTACAGTTTTCCTACACACATCACTGTTTTGTTACACACATCACTGTTTTGTTACACACGTCACTGTTTTGTAACTGATGTCACTGTTTTGTTACACACGTCAATATTTTGTTTCACACGTCACTGTTTTGTTACACAAGTCACTGTTTTGTTACACACATCACTGTTTTGTAACACACATCACTGTTTTGTTACACACATCACTGTTTTGTCAAACACATCTCTCTTTTGTTACAAACTTCACAGTTTTGTGACACACATAACTGTTTTGTCACCCAAATCAGTGTTTTGTTACACACATCACTGTTCTGTCACACACATCACTGCTCTGAATTTTTTGTTTTTCTGGCTGCTTTCAGGAATCATGGCCGGTTCTAACCGCTCAGGTGACTTGAGGGATGCACAGAGGTCCATCCCCATCGGTACCATCCTGGCTATCACCACCACCTCCATCATTTGTGTCCTTTTGTTATGAATGAATGCAAAAACTGTCCAAGCTTTATTTAAATATTGGAGCTATCTGTTTTTCTGCTGATATGCATTTGCCTTCTAGAAGCCCTTCAGCTGCAGGAACAGGCAGGAATTCTTAACGTGGAGGCTCTTAGAATAGGAATTAAGCCATGGGAAAAGACAAATAAAGTCCAGCAGTTAGCATATGTGTCATTCCTGTAGTCTGTCTAAAGCTTCGCCTGTGGATTATTGTCCTGAGCAGATCTTCAGACGTATCCTGTGTGATCCTGTTTGGTGCCTGCATTGAGGGAGTGCTGCTTCGAGACAAGTGAGGTCCAAATTCTGTCAAACACTTAAACAGCTTTGGTGCAAAGGAACTGACTTTTAGTGAATCACTTTAAGAAACTACAGCCTAGGTTCTCACAGTGGTGAAGCTTGTCATGAAGATGATTGACGTTGAGCTTCGTGAAGTCACTCATGCTGATTAAGAAGGTTTTCCAGATGCAGCAGGTGCCGACTGCAGCTCCAGATGTGTGCACGTTTCTTTAACCCAAACTTACTGTAGCTAATATGCTTTACTTCTCTGTCCTTCACCAGTGTGGGTTTAAACCTTTTAATGTGTATAAAACATATCTGGGATTTTTAAACCTTCCATCTTTTTATCCTGATTAGAAGAGCTGTGAGGTTCATACGGAAACACAAAAACTCCATTAATTAGGACTTTTTAAAGCACAAGTCTTTGATTTCCCAACATCTGCAGCTTAATGGATTCAAAATTTATTTCCTCATCCAAACTTCTATAGATCTTCCAGTTACTGTTAAGATATAAGAGGATCAAGCAGAGTAATCCTGACATTCTAATGGTAGTTTGGATGTCATTTATTCAGAGCAATGGGATGCTGAAAGTACATGAAGACATTTAAGACATGTTAGTTTATCTGCTGTGCATATTTAGTAAAATATGAAGGTGATTCTTTTATTGAGGAGAAAAAAAGATTTTTACAACTTGTAGAAAATCATTTTCATGGCAATAACCATCTGTCAAATGCTTGCTTGTACACTGCAGGTTTGGTGACTCTGTGAAGGGGAACCTGGTCATAGGCACGCTCTCCTGGCCCTCCCCCTGGGTTATTGTGATCGGCTCCTTTTTCTCCTGCTGCGGGGCGGGTCTGCAGAGTCTGACAGGTGCCCCCCGCCTGCTTCAGGCTATTGCCCGAGATGGCATTGTGCCTTTCTTACAGGTGGGTAAACGAATACAAACGGATGTGAAAGTCACTTTGGTGCTCCCACTAACTCTGAGCGTGTCCCTAAGGTGTTTGGTCACGGGAAAGCTAACGGAGAACCCACCTGGGCTCTGTTGCTGACCGCCGCCATTTGTGAGATCGGCATCCTCATCGCCTCGCTGGACTCAGTCGCTCCCATCCTGTCCATGTCAGTGTTTGTTTGCACTCATCTTTCTATAAAAGCAGATTATCAGCGCAATGCTGTGATCCCTGAAGGTTTCTGTGGCTTAAACCTCCCACAGTAAGTCATAAAGTGCAGATTTAGAAGATGAGTGACTTGTACGCTTTGGCTTGTCTCTTCCCACAGGTTTTTTCTCATGTGCTACCTCTTCGTCAACTTGGCCTGTGCGGTCCAAACTCTGCTAAGAACGCCAAACTGGAGGCCCCGTTTTAAGTACTACCACTGGTGGGTGTGACGATGTGCACACTTTTTAATAAATGTATTATGTCTGAGCCTTACAAATCATCAGAAGATGTCATTCCACATAATCAAAAATGTCTAGATATATTGCAACACTTTAAAAAGTCCTGATTTGATCTATTGAATATTTTCATAAATGGGTTTGAAGTTCCCTGAGATTTTTACGTATCTTTCTTCTCTCTTCTCTGCAGGACTCTGTCTTTCTTGGGAATGAGCTTGTGTCTTGCGCTAATGTTCATCTCTTCCTGGTATTATGCCATCATCGCTATGGTGATCGCTGGTTGCATCTACAAATACATAGAGTACAGAGGGTATGACGACCTTTGGGTTCTGGAAGTCTCTGCTTTAAGAACAAACTCATAAAAATGTTGGTTACTGATGTAAATCCTGGCTCTTTGAAAACAGAGGGATGTGTTTCACTGAGAAAGTTGCCTGAGCTGTGACTATCTCCAGAAGCTCCAGTGTGATTGTGTCCGTCTCTAACAATCAAGCAGGCTCCACCCCCAATTTAAAACAGTGTCCTGCCCCTCCTACTTCGTTCTTAGCAGGTTTCTTTCTTGTGGCCTCACTCTGTTTTTTAAAGAATCAAGGATTTTTTATAAAGTGACAGGATTTCTTGCTCTGTATTTTACTAGGAAAGATATGGGCCCCACCCAGATTGGATCAGGGATTATTTGTAAAGCAATCGTGAAATCTCACTGTAGGACAGATTGAGACAAAGTTGATGGAGCAACATCCAGTCTAAAAAACCCATGAAGTGTGTAGGGAAGCTCATAATTCACACACCTGGGTGTCATGACTGACAAAGTTAATTCACTGAATGGTTCCTGTGTGGTGCTCAGGAACCATTTGATGTTTTTACCACTCAATCCCACAACCTTCCAGTCTAAGGGCAGACACGTGACCACTAGGCCACTGACTTGGTTGAGAAAGGGGTGAGAAACCGTTCTGATGCTGGAGATAGTGGACAGCAGTATGATGTTGGACATAGACGTGGTACACCAGGCACACGCAACACATTTAACAAACAAATTAGCCGTGAAGAAACAGTGAGAGATACCTGCTTGTCAGGACTTGTTAGCCTACACACCCTTTCAGTTCTGTTAATAAGCTAATGTCAGTCTGACCAACACCTGAACGTGTTAGCCAGAGTTTATCAGAGGCCTCAAGAGTAGGAAGCCACTGTGGAGGAAAGTGGAGGCAACCATCTGAGCGCCAAAGGCACGAGGTGTGGACTGAGAGGGTGTCTGGGGGTCCTCCCCCAGGAACTATGAAAATTAGAGCTCTTTATATGCATTTTCCAGTTATCTGGGGCATTATTTCAAGAGAAGGGAGAATTTGGGGTACCACACGCTTATATCGCGTGCACTTGTTTAGCTCGCGTGCACACAGTAGGGAGGAGCATTGATGAAGAGCTCACAAACATGGCTAATTTAGTTTAAACATTTAGTCTGCAAACAACAAATGCTGGCAGTTGGTGAGTGTTAAAAACGACATTTTTTATTTTGGCCAAACTGGGAACACTTTCACAATAGATCAAAGATGATTGGAATGGATCTTTAAAAACAGACAGGAGCACAGAACAACGGATAAAGTAAATTGAAACGTCTTTGTCTTCCATCAACAGGGCAGAGAAGGAGTGGGGAGATGGTATCCGGGGTCTCTCACTTAACGCTGCTCGCTACGCCCTCATTCGGCTGGAGGAGTCTCCTCCTCACACAAAGAACTGGAGGTACAGAGTATCCTGTTAATAGCTGATGTAGTGCTGAGTTTCTTCACTGTCGTGTAAAGCAAACGCCAGCAGAACTTCTGAACACTTTTGTCAAGTTCCGTGTTTCTTTAGTTGATACTTGAAGGAACCTGTTTTTGTCCGATCCGGCCTTGTTGAGCAGCGATGACAGCTACAGACTATCGTCAAAGCTGCTTTCATCACCACTGCTGAGCAGAAGCCTTGCAGTGCATTGACTCTCTGTTGCCTCCTCACCATCGACAGACCTCAGATGCTGGTGCTCCTGAACCTGGACTCGGATCAAGCGGTCAAACACCCCCGGCTGCTGTCCCTCACCACGCAGCTGAAGGCGGGGAAAGGCCTGACCATCGTGGGATACGTTTTAGAGGGAACGTACCTCACTAAAGAGACGGAGGCCAAGAAGGCCGAGCAGGTACAGAGGCAGGACACTGCTGCGGTGTGCAAGAGGCTGCACAGCAAGTTGCCCTTTTTTTGTAAACAAATCCATGATATATACCCCCCTGGTGGTAAATGTTGGGGTTTAATAATAGACAATAAGCTGAGCTACTGGGGCACTTGTTAAGGCCAGTTTTATAGGTTTTGTAGGTTTTTATATCAAATAGTGGGTTATTTGTTAGACTAGTGAAGAACATAAATTAAAGTTTGGATTGATTTGAGATTTGTAGCACCCTTCATTTTCTTTATGTTTGTTTTTAACCATAATTTGTGTCTCTGTTTAGTTTTTGGATCTAAACACCTGTTTTCTCTTCTTCATGCAGAACATCAAGTCCTCCATGTCTGCTGAGCGCACCAAAGGTTTCTGCCACGTGGTGGTTTCCTCCAACCTCAGAGATGGCGTCTCCCACCTCATCCAGTCCGCAGGTTTGGGGGGCATGAAGCACAACACGGTCCTGATGGCCTGGCCTGGAACCTGGAAGCAATCCAACGACCCGCAGTCCTGGAGGAACTTCATAGGTGACCTGCAGGAGAACGTTCACAACAATCAGGTTGTAGTTCTGCACGGGTGTGGTTCTCATTGAGGGTGTGGGTTCTGCAGAGACCATAAGGGAGACCACCGCTGCCCACCTGGCTCTGCTCGTAGCAAAGAACGTGGACAGTTTTCCAACAAACCAGGAACGGCTGGGGGAGGGCACTATCGATGTGTGGTGGGTGGTCCATGATGGGGGCATGTTGATGCTGCTGCCCTTCCTGCTGCGGCAGCACAAGGTGGGTGGTTTGGGTGGTGTTCATCCTCAAAGCTCAATAATTCTGCTCTCCTGCAGATATCTGCTCGCCCGTTCCACAATCATTTCAACTTGTTATCCTGCAGGTTTGGAGGAAGTGCAAGATGCGCATCTTCACCGTAGCACAGATGGACGACAACAGCATCCAGATGAAGAAAGATCTCCAGATGTTCCTCTATCACCTGAGACTCAATGCTGAGGTGGAAGTGGTGGAGATGGTGAGACCTGAATGGAAATGTACTGGGAAGAGGGCCAAAGATTTATGACATCATAAAGATCATCGCCCTCTGCTGGGGAATTTCAGTAACTACTTTTTTAGAGTGTCTTCTATGACAGTGGTCCCCAACTGCAGAACGGTACCGATCCGTGGGTCAAAAAAATGCATATGCTAACTCTGATTATTTCCATTAAGTTTATTTTCTGGTACTGTTTTATTTTGGAAAAAGGGAATACGGTATTCTGTTCACCACATCAGTCTATTTTGATGCGTCACATGACTTAAAGCAGCTGCTCGGACCGCAAAGTTGGTGGCCTAAAGCTAAAAAGCGAATAAAAAACCAACAATAAAACATATTTGGAATGTCTCTTCGGGGAGAAAAGAGTCGGTGAAGAAACCGAAGAAAAGCCTTTGACTTCAAAGAAAAATAAAGCTGTTTTCCTCTAAATATGGATTTATTGAGACAGTTGTTTCCACGCTCAGCCTGATAAAACGCAGCGACAAATCAGAAACAACTTTTACGGATCAACAACTTTGTTTCATTTATGATCTGTAAAACAAACTTCTGATGTTTTTTGACATTTTTTTAATCAAAATTTTTTGCAGAAGCATTTTAAATGGAAAAATTGTTTTTTCTGAAACGGAAAGCTTAAAAATATTAAACGGAAACCTCGGTCCCGTTCAGACTGGTCTGTGAAAATATTGTCTGACATCAAACCGGTCGGCGGCCTGAAAAAGGTTGGAGGTCACTTCTCTATGATGTCTGGCTCCTTCATGTGTGCGTTTCCTCCGCAGCACGACAACGACATCTCAGCCTTCACCTACGAGAAGACGCTGGTGATGGAGCAGAGGTCTCAGATGCTAAAGCAGATGCATCTCTCCAGGACTGAGAGAGAAAGAGAGGTGAAGCACACATTAGCACCACCTGCACTTGTTCTCTGTTTTCACTGGTTTCTGGGTCCAGAAGTGAGACGGCCATCTTACATTTGTGCATGCAGACTCAGACAAAGTCAGATGCATTTCTCTGAGACAACGTAAACACTCTGAGTGATAAGTAGCAGACAAACGTAAATAAGCTGAGCCAAGCTAAATGACTACTGGCCCCTTTCCCTGTTCACCTGCTGGCGGTGGGGGCCCCGCCGCCCCACGCAGATTCAGAGTATCACTGACGAGTCGCGTAGCTCCATTCGGAGGAAGAACCAGGACGCCACCGAGGGCTCCAGCCTCAGCCGCCAGTCCTCCACGGCAGAGGACACACAGGAAGACGAGGTAGCTGATTCTGAACCGTCCACAGCCGCCCCCCCACTGTTAGACAACGCAGGGCTGTCTTCACAAAGCTCCATCTGTGCCTGCAGGTGACCTCTGACCAATGACAGACAGTTATTTGGACTCACCCAACTCTAAAAAAGCCAACGTGCCAAAACTCCATCATCTGGACATCAGATTATCTTCCTGCTGTTTGTTAAAGTAGATTCCTAAATAAACAACTGAATTAAGGATTAGCTGCAGGGAATTCAGGTGTTTGTTCAATCTTCCATACAAAGCAGAAAGACGCCGTTAGATGAATGGTGTTTCATCACAGCCTCTCCGCTGCTCTGGATCATCTCCTTGCAGCTCAAACCTGCTGGTTTCCCTCAGAGCGCCTCAGTGTGGAGCTGTAGTCGCACCATTTAACCAGCTATCAGCCGTTACTGAGCATGTCAACTTCCAGAATGGCACCAGAGTAGTGCTGCCTACTGTCTAGTCAATTGAGAGCTGCTTTGTGAACTCCAGCCCAGCCTGAAACCCTGGCCCCGCCCCCTGTAACCTCAATGGTCCAGCACACACCCCGATCCCCACCCCGGGCTGTTAGCCCATAGAGAGGACAGTGTTGTCACATTAGCTGGAAACCATTGGGGTGAAGGTTTAAGTCGCTCTGGTTCCTCTGTGTTCAACATCACTGTCTTCACATTCCACCTCCGCCATGTCATCACCTCCAACCCCACCTCACCTTTCCCGACAAACGCCGTCTGTTTCCAGTGTGCATAAAAGATAATTCAGTACATGTTTCCTCTGCTGTTATGATGACTCAATCAAACTTTATCTATAAAGCACTTTTCATATGAAAGAATAACACAAAGTGCTTCACATTAAAGCAAAACAAAATAAATAATATCAAAACAAGCATGAAGATTAAAATAAACAAGCATAAAAAAATATATAAAAATAAAAATAGGGCCCCCCTCCCCACACCTACACAACCCCCCACTTCTTACACATATCCCACCCCCTAATTGATGGGGAAAGACAATGAGAATTGAGAAATAAGAAATAGGCTGAGCACAAAAACGCTGATATTTGGAACCTCCCTCTCTGTGAACAGCTTCATGACCAGCCAAATGCAGCATCACAGGCGCGGACCGCTCCACCACAGCAAAGAGGTGATGCAGGTCCCCATCCAGAGCCGCAGAGGCTGAACAGCATCCGACCCAGAGGGAGAGGTCCCAACTGAGGAAGCACCGGAAAAAATAAATGAATAAAAAATAAAAAAAGACAATGAAACAGTAAACATATTGATAAAAGCAATAAACAATAAAACATTGAAATAAGATAAATTAAAATAACACATTAAAATCTAGTGTAAGTTCATAAAACAAGATAAAATGGATAAATAAAAATAAACAAATAAATAACCAAATAAATACATTAATAGTGGTAGTAAATAATTAGCTAAAAGCCAGGTTAAACAGGTGAATCTTTAGCCTTTTTTTAAAAGCATTAATGCTCTCTGCGGCTCTCAGGTCCTCTGGCAGACTGTTCCATAAACGGGGGCCATAGTGCTGAAACGCAACCTCTCCATAGGTTTTAGTTTTTACATACGGAATGGTTAACAGACCAGTGCCAGAGGATTTTCAGGATTCGCGAGGGTTCATACTTTACTAAAAGATCTGATAAATAAGAAGGCGCAAGACCGTTAAGACATTTAACCCTTGTGCTATCTTAGATGACCCCACCCTTACATTGACGTGTTCTCCCTACCATGACAAAGGTGGATAAAGGTGGAAAGATTTCATGTAATCCATGGACACCAGTGAAGATCTCAAATCATTGAAGAAAAAAGGTTCAGAGCACTGTCTAGTGGGTCTAGATGACCCAACTCCCAATGGTAAAGTGCCTAGGATAGCACAAGGGTTAAACCAGCTAGAGGAGCCTGGGGTTATTTTTATTTTCAGAGATGATGTTTGCAAAGTATGAATTTCTGGTCTATTTTACTGTTTGATTATATAGTTTTAGTTGGTTCTGGTATAGTCATAGTTTATTTCAAGTTTGTGTTTTCTCCAAAGTCTTTCAGCAGATCTACAACGTCTCTTCAATTTTTTAATTTCCTCAGTTCTCCAAGGGGGGCGTGGCTTTGGTTCTTATCTTTTTAGATTTTTTTGGAGCAACTGAGTCGAGACTGGATTTTAATTTACTGTTAAAACGTTCAACAAGTAGATCACAGGGGGGCCGGGAAGACAGGTGGAGAGTAGGAGCGAACAGATGTAATAAACGTTTCAACCACTTCAGGAGTCAAGGAGCGTTTCTTCACCGTTCTCACAGAGGTCTCTTGTTTTTTAAAACCAGTGATGTAAGCAGACAGTAATGGTCAGATACAGGCAGGTCCACAACAGTGGGCACACTGGTAGTAAACCATGACTGATGAGGTCAATAGTGTGCCCCCTGTTGTGAGTCATGCATTACCAGGGTCAGTGTTGTGTTAAAGGCAGTTCAAAACCTCCATTGTTATTCTGAAGCTCTGCAGCCAGAATATGAAGCTCTCCTCTGCTTGTTGTTAGACCTGATGAACTCCAGTCCTTCCCCAACATCTGTGCTGTTTCTTTCCTCTCAATGAATCTGATCTGAGACATATTCAGGATGCTTCTTTAAAAAGGCTTCTAACAAGTCTGGTTTTAAAGAAGCACAGGAGATCTGATGGAAAGATAAGGGCGGGGGGGCTGAGTCATCTCTGGACCTGCAGGCGTTTGACCGCAGCTCAGCTTGTTCTAGTCATTCAGAGTCTACGGAGTTATTTATGTCATTTGACACAAAACACAAGTGGCACTTTTTAAAAATAAACTCTCATGTCAAATTATACAGTAAAGCCTCTTTTCTAATCAAAAGTTGCACAAAATGTAAATTTGAATTTACATCTTTTGATCTATTGCAAAAGCGTTCTCAGTGGTTTTTTAATTATGATGATGCCGATTTTAGCTGAAATCAATTAACCTGTGTCGTTTTGGAGGACATAGTTTCTGCAGAGCGGCAGGAGATCATTCAAAATTCACCTCTGAGTTGTGAGCAGGAATGATGGTGGGGAGCAACCCCGCCCCCTTTTCTAATCCAACTGCACTTTTTCATCTGCTCCTGATTTGAATAAAGAAATCCTTAACGTTGAGCTTAATTTTCTTTATTTTTTTCCTCTATCCATCTAGTCCATCAAAAAAAATGCCACAAAAACATGTTAAAAGATCAAAAACACCATTTTCATTGGAGGGAGTCTTATAAACTGATTTGGTATCATGTAAGACTAGTTGGATTTAAATCTCTTAGTTTGTCGTCTTTTGTTTCTAGATGATGGTGTCATCTGAATGCATGTCATGTGAGAGACTTTTCTTAAAGTGTCTGCAGAGATTCCACTTCCCCTCATCCACATCTCAGCCCCTGTGTTTGCTGTCTGTGCACGTGTGAAAGCCACAGCCCCTTATAGTGTTTTTTTTTCTTTCACCTTTCTTTGATTAGACCCCCCACTACCACTCACAGGTGACTCTGTCCTCTTCCCATCAGGCCCAGCTCATCCACGACAGGAACATGGCCTCCCACGCCGCAGCGAACGACAAAGCCGAGGCCGGGCCCGAGCGCGTGCACATGACCTGGACCAAAGACAAACTCTTCACTGAGCGAAACCGTAATCGAGAGTGCAACGCCAACGTGGCCGTTCGCGACCTTTTCAACATGAAGCCGTAAGTCCGCCTGCAGCGGCTCGGGTGGAGCGGGTGACCGAGCAGTGTGGAGTGTGGCGTGGGTCGCCGGGATGGTGTGGTTTCATGTTCATGGCGAGCGACCTTCACGCAGGTGAAGCATCAGGATGCCTCACCGCATGTGCTGCCAGGCGGCTGGTTCTGATCCGATGAAGGGGAACATGCTGTATGTCTGCATGTGTGTACACCTTCAAGTGTTTTAGCAGTAGTGCATGGCCGGGCCACGTGCACACGTGTACTCTAACATCCTCATTTTGTGTCCCCACATTCCTGTTTCTTTCAAATTCAAAGTTAAAGAATCTTCACTGTTCAAGAAAAGTTCCTCGTAAAATTCGACTCACTTAAATGATGCTAACCTGACAGCTGATCATTCTAGCTTTAATACGTCTACAATTGGTTTAACCAAATGTACCTCCTCTTAAAGTGAGATGCATCACTGACATCATTTCATCGTCATTGAATCTCCTTTATACAGACGTTCTGAGGATTTGTCATTTCCTTTTTCCTTCACATCTTATTCATGACTGCAGATGTTTCTGCTGCTCTTTAGTCACATGAACGTCATCTGTACTGCAGACGGGTGAGTCCTCACTAAGTAGAAACTTACATTAATTGCCTCTAAAGGGCGGCTTGCTTCTTCTGGATGTCGGAACTCTTTTTCAGTTTAGATTTTTCTTTTACAGTCTTCATATTTTTTTACTTCCTTCTTCTTGGTGGAAACGGTCTCCCATCCTGCTTTGTTTTCGGCAGCTCTGCTTTTGAATCCACATTTCCTGTGGATCACCAGACTGCATCACTTTTTTAAAGAAACACTTTTTTAAGGAAACATAATTTGGTTGAGAAGTTACTTAAATGGCAAGCTACAACATTTTTATTGTGACTAATCTATAATTTGCTTCTATTTAGTCAGACAAAATCATGTTGCAACATTTAGGATAAATAAAGTACCGAAACAAAAAAAACATCAGATTGAAACCGTCAATCCAAATAGAGGGTGTCATGACAGCTCTTGGCCACAAGATGTCCCCATACTCTCCTTGGCTTAATTCTAGAAGCTTTTCAGTCTAAATTTCAGGGAGTTTTTACTTTATTTTAGATTTACAAGTTTTATCTAAACATCATGATATCTCTTTTCTATGAAATCGGATTTTTCAAAAATCAAATTTTTCTCCTCTTTTTCTCTTTGCCTCGTTTGCTTCATTTATAGAGAGAGATTTATTAAAATGTTTATGATGAAGTAAATCCACAAGCTCAGCTGTTTGTTTCACAAAGTCAGAATTTTCACATTGAAAAATGAGCCGTTTACTTTTGTTCGGGTAGTTTAAGTTGAAAAGTCCAAAAGTGCCATCATGAAACCTCACCATCCAGATGAGCTGGGGTCACCTGGCCTCGGAGCGTCTGAGCTCATGGGGGGAAGCACGCAGTGCTGAAGAGCTGCAGAGCTGACGTAGAAGCATCTAAGCCTGTTTCTGTTGTTTTGTCCCATTTTCCTCCTTCTAGAGAGTGGGAGAGTCTGTAAGTTGCCTTCTCTTTGGCCCCGCCCTCTGTGTACTGCTCCTGTGGTGACTCTAGCTTTTCTCTGTGCTCCTCTGTGGTGTTTGTGTTTGCTGCATCGTCCAGCCTCAGACCGCATGAAAAGCCTCGTCTGATTACTAACACGTTTGCCGGCGTGGTGCATAAATCGCATGCTGACCGAATCGTTTGACTATGGTGTGGCTTCTGGCAGTTCGACATTTTTGTGTTGTTGAAGTGATGGCGAAGAGGCAGCATTTAAAGAGGCGGGACCTGCTTTCAGAGTTACAAACACTGCTGAAATCTAGTTTGCACGTCTCTGTCTTTAACTGTTGCCTCTTTATTCCACCATCAGAGCGCTTCAGTCCCCTAACCGAGCCTCCTGTATTTTATGCTAACACGTTTTTACACTATAAGTTCTATTTTCGTAACTCTGTTTTCACGTCGGCCGTCTCTCCTCCGTCCAACCATCTCACCCCACCAGGAACCAGTCGAATGTCCGCCGCATGCATACAGCGGTGAAGCTCAACGAGGTGGTCGTCAACAAATCCCAGGGGGCTCATCTGGTCCTGCTCAACATGCCCGGCCCCCCAAAGAACAGGGGAGGAGACGAAAATTGTATCCTTGTCCAAGTCCAACAGTCTGGTAAAGCTTTCTGCCCCACAATCAAAGGAAAAGGCTTTGAAGAGGGATCCATTCATGGAAATCCAAACAAGAAGTCACCTCCACACAATGAAATGACCCCCAGCTGTGAGCGGTCCCCAACCTCTGGGCAGCAGACCGGTACCGGTACGTGGGACCGTTGGCACAGGGCCCCGGAGAAAAAATCACGACCTACCTCTTTTCTGTTTTATTTGTAATCTGATTATGAAGGAAGTTTTATTTGGATAAACTTCTGAATTCTCTCCCACATCTGAATCATTGACCAATGTCACGTCTTATAAATACCTCCGATACTTTCTGGACCATTTGTTAAATAAAAAACCCTGAGCTAGCAAGGTTGACAAAACCAACAGATTTGCAAAGTTTGTTTTTACAGAAAAGAGCCAATGAAGGAACAGAAGAACATCCTTCGCCTTCAAAATAAAAGAGGAAACTGCATGTAAAAGACCAAACCAGTCTGTGAAAATAATAAAGGGGTCTATTGCCTGAAAAAGGCTGGAAACCACTGCTGTAACCAGAACTTTAGCTCCAGTGTTGGTGCTCTTCCCACTTCTGTCACTCTTTAACTCTTTACACAATTAACCTAATTCTAGTGGATTCTGAAGCAGAGAAAATCAGCTCTGCACTGAAAGGCAACACTTTACAGCAGTGAAATGCTCAAACACGTTGATCATGTTAATGGTCAAAGATTTACTGTAGTTTAAAGAGCAGAGCGTGTTATTTAGCCCACATCTCCAGTGTTACAGGGTTAACTGCTTGTTATGCTGCCACCACCTGGTGAGAAACTGTCACAACAACTAGCATGTCCTTTAAATGTTTAACAGAATGTATTTACCTCTACTAAGACGGTCTAAATAGGGTTAAGGAACTCTGTCATGAATTGTTTGCGTCAATGTTTGTGTTGGTCTGTGATGAAGGCGGAGCTCAGGTTTGCATCTTGACTGCTGCTGACTCAGACATGGAGTTCCTGGAGGTCCTCCTGGAAGGCCTCAACCGCGTGCTGCTGGTGCGAGGGGGCGGCCGAGAGGTCATCACCATCTACTCTTAAAACCAAGAAGAAACTCGTGCCCCACCCTGCACACAGGCATGTTGCCATGGAAACTGTTCACCGGACATTCCAGAGGCCCAAATTGTTTGATTCTTTGTTTTTACTGCGCCGGAAAAGGGGCTGATGGTTGGGAAGGTGGGACCTCTCGTGTCTGGCGGACGGCGTGGAAAAACATCCGGGTGTCTATGCCGGGCCATAGAACCCTCCACAGGGAACATAGAGCATAGAGACACTTTATTTATTTCTTTCTTTGAACCCCTTCTGTCCTGTTCCGTCATCGTTCTCCCCCCCCTCGTGTGTTGCTGTGGTGGCTGTCTGAGCAGCCCCGACCTGGACGTGGGTTGTGGGCGGGGACTCTGTTCTTGTGTGGTGCGATGGGCTCTGCACCTGAGATGAGTTTAAGGGGTGGCGCTGCAAACGGAGCCTTAGGATGGCGGTTTTCTGTGAATGAAGCTGATTTAGAGGTGGCTTCATGACGGAGGCGTAAGGTGTGTGCAGAGGGGCGGGCTCACAGTCTGAGACGGCCCACTTTCCCAGTTGTCTCCCACTGTTTTTAAAAAAAGAAGGACAAAAGCCACAAAGGAGCTTGTGTGTGTGTGTGTGTGTGTGTGTGTGTGTGTGTGTGTGTGTGTGTGTGTGTTGATGCCGTCAGGACGAGTGCTCGTTCAGGAACAAATGCATTTATGTTCCCTTTTTATGTTTTGAATCTTATAGCTGTTTAACAGCAGGCGTATCAGCCGGAGGGTTTGCACATACAAAATCCGATTTCCCCTCTGAACCGCTGGCATTTAACCAAATGTAACAGAGAATTGTAGAGTAACAGGATGTGAATTGTTCCCGTACTGCTGTTGTCACGGTTCACTTTGCACAAAGGCTCTCCTGCACTTAACCGTTGGTCCGTTTGGTTAACCGAACCACTTTCTGACAGTTTCAGCGCAAATTCTAGTATTTTTATGCCTCGTGTTGATTTATGATATTAAAGGTCAAAAATGTTAGACTCTTAAGTCCCAGACTACACAATCATAGGAGGAAAAAGTGCCAAAGTTAGTACAAAAAGAAACTGTGGACGTATCATTTAGCTCATTTTAGGTAAATATCTGAACAGAGTTTCTCGTTTTCAATCTAACCAAAAAGTTCCACAGTTTGAAGGGCATTTGAACTCGCCCAGCGGGGATTGAGATCCCGCCTCCACAGTTTCTTTTTCTCCTTTAGCCGAGCAGTATTCTGTAAAGCAAGTCGCCGTGTTTTTCCTTTTTGTTGTTGTTGTTGTTTTGTTTTTCTGCGCTGGAAAAGGCGAGGCGTGGTTTGTGAAAACGGTGTACGTTGTGTTCTCTTCTCCGTGTGACTGTAGTTCTCTCTGTTGTGTTCACTGCTTTGTTTTTGATCCTCTGTTACCTTCAATGTTTGTTTGGCAGGAGAGGAAGATGCCGGAGTTACTTTGTGAAGATTAGTCGTTTAAGACTGAAAGAACACAAGAACACACAGAGTGATATGAAGGGAGGAATTCTGATGCTACATGAAGTTCATTGTTTAGTTGACCTTTTTTTTTAGAAACCAAAGAGAAAACACCAGAAAACCCAGATTGTTTCACTCTAAGAAAACTGTATAAATAAGTTATTAAAGATGGATGTCTGTTGTTTTTAAGTGTGGTTTCTCCGTTTGACAAACACACAAAAATAAGATCGGAAATGGAATTTGAGGTGACTGGAGAGAACCCAGCTGGAGAGGAGGGGCTCCAACCACACAGCGGTGATGAAGACGTGGACCATGGGAGGAGCTGAGCTGTCGGAGGACCAGCGGAAGGGATGTGTGTGTGTGTGTGTGTGTCATCTTTGTGTTTCTGCTGTCATCTGGCTCTTCCAGGAAGTCACCCACGCTAAGAAGGTAGCGCGCTTACAGCTTCTGTGCCTCGCCGAATAAATATTAAAAATGTTGAAAGAAACTCTTTTGGCCGTTTGTTTTTCATTTTCACAACTGTGGTCACAACAAAAGTCAGAATGTAATTTCAGATGTGAAAAATAGAGATGTTTTTCATTTGTATTTCTTTAAAAATATCCAAAAAGGGGAAGATATTACAGCTTTTATGAAAAATATAAGCACATTTTGTAAACAAAAGGGGGAAAAAATCAACACAACCATCTACTATTGAGATTTTTAGACTCCTTTCAATTTTGAAATCCTCAAATAATTGTAATTTTTACGTAAACAAATGATTGTAAACATGAGTTCATAAACTTTATCATAGACTTGGAAGACATCAAAGCAATAAAACACTGGAGGATATTTATGTTATTGTCCTCTATCAGTCACTCCAGGTTCATGTTAATCATCCACAACGGTCTTTATTTTTGTGAATTATCTTGAATAGACGTGTCTGGTTTTCAGTTCTGCCTCGTCAGGTCATCTGCTTTATCTGCTTTTTGTTTCTCCACGGTTTTTCTCCTGTTAAGGTTTATTAAATGTTTACATTTCTGCCTCCAATTTGCTGCATTTTAGCTCCTCCAGTTCCTGACAGCTGGATCCAATGTGACAACAACAGGATGCTGGAAAAGCTAATAATTGGAACCTCCCCCTCCGTGAACAACCGCATAGACAGCCAAATGCAGCATCACAGGCGGGGACCGCTCCACCACAGCTAAGAGATGATGCAGGTCCCCATCTTAAGCCGCAGTGGCTGAACAGCAGCCGACCCAGAGGGAGAGGATGCAACTGAGGAAGCACCGGAAATAAAATTGAATAAAAATGAGAATAAACAAGTAAACAAATTGATAAAAACAATAAAACATTAAAATAAGGTTAATTAAAATAATGCGTTAAAAATCAGGTTCAAGTTCATAAAACAAGATTGTTTCTCTTTCGGCTTTTCCCATCAGGGGTCGCCACAGCGAACGAGTCGGTTCATAAAACAAGATAAAATGGATAAATAAATAAAATAAAAATAAAAGTACATATGAATAAATAACTGAATAAATAGATAAATAAAAGTGGTAAAAAATTAGCTAAAAGCCAGGTTAAAAAGATGGGTCTTGAGCCTTTTCTTAAAAGCATTAATGCTCTCTGCGGCTCTAAGACTGCATCTTATCCTCCAAACAGGCGTTTTTTGTGATTGGAAAGATTTGAATACAGGAGATTATGAAACTTAATGCAACAGAGTTTAAAGAAGGCATTTTTGATTAGGAAATATTACGTTAAACAGATACATTTAGAGTCAGACCTGTGGTGAGGAAGCTATGAACTCCCCACAAATACTGTTCATTTATTTAGAAAATTCCCAGGTGTTCAATGTTTGAATTTAGTTTCCAACTTACTGACCCTGCATGATTTATTCTGTGTTGAATTGATGTGCCATGTTTAGATGTCTGGCTGAAGTAAAAAGTGACTCCTTGACTAAAATAGAGCGTTTTCCTGAAATGTGGACCGTATTTAAACTCGTTCAATCCGTGGACAGTGACTCGTTTGACCAGAACTCTCAGACTCAACTTCCTTCACTGTCACTTTGTCTCTTCAGTGGGGCAGCAGTTTCTCTCGCTGTCCCTAACTCTTTCTGGCGGCTCTGAGTCCGAGCGGAGCCGCAAAGACAGAGGCAGCAGATCAGATTCCCTGTATTACAAGAAAATGAGTTTGACAAAATAACGGGGGATTTGTTAGCCACATTTCTTTCTTTTATCTGTACCAGACAGCAAAAATCAATAGACCTGTGTGTTTTTTTTATTTTTTTATTGTTGTCCAACAACTAAGCGAACAGATGAGACCTGTGTTTCATGTCAAAGTCAAAGAATTTTCAAGGACACTGCAGGGAGTTGAACCCCGTCCAGCTGAAGCCAGAGTACCATCTGCCAGTGCCTTTTATGACTGAACATGGAAGCAAAGCCTGGATTCCAACCAGCATGCGATTTCAAATGCTCATATACCCCTGAACCAATTGGTAAACTATTACAGTGTTTTTCAACCAGTGTGCCGCGGCAGGGAGATGGTCAAGTGTGCCGTGGGAGATTGCCCTCATTAACTGATTTAACAACATTTCCCATCTTCAGGATTTCAGCTCTCTGTTCATCCAAACAGGCCCTGATAAAACACTGAGGAGTTAGGAATATAAAAGATCGTAAATACTTTTTCTTTGCGTTTATTTTATTTTATTAAAGACATTTTGATAAGAATGACGTTACCACGATTCAGCTGCAGCTCCGGCTGTATTTTGGAAAAGTCCCGTCGCTTTAACTGTCTCCACCAATCATTCTTGGGGAGCTTAATCACATGTCATCAGTCTGACCAATCAGAAGTGGTTAAAGTCTTCACTTCCTCGTCCCGATTTAGCTCGTAAAGTCGCTCAGTTCTAACAAAAATACCAGCTAAAGCTCGTCTTTAGCGGTGTAGCTTTCCACAGAGTCCGGTATCAGACCGTGGAACAAGTGAACAAAACAATGGAGCTCCGAAAAGCGATCTCCGCCGGCCGTTTTATGCACTACATCTCCCATGATGCATTGGGTTGTGAGCACAAGGAGATCTGTTGTTAAACGTCTTGAAACCAACGAACACACTTCAAACTGTTTTTAAATCTTCTAACTTAACTTTTATTGCATCTTTTAGAAAAAAAAAACAGCTGCAGTTTCCAGCTTTTTCTGCAACAATTATCTCAAAAATGCATGTGAGACTGTGGAGGGAGGGGCTGTAGATCAATACAGTCTGAGTTTCTCCTTTTTTTAAATTTTTGGATGCTGGTGTGGCGCGGGATTTTTTTTAAGGTTAAAGTGTGCCGTGGCTCAAAAAAGGTTGAAAAACACTGAACTATTAACCTTAAAAACCATCACAGATTACGTGTTTTTGTGTCACATGCTAGAAATACACTTAAAGAAACCGAACATTTCATAACAAATTAACATTTTCAAGGCAAGATGAACTTTTAAAATAAACACATTTATTAAAAAGACAAAAAACTCAACAACTTTTGGCCCTTAAAACACTTAATGATGTGCTGTTATGAAAGAACACTAAAGTTACTCCAACACTCAGACGCCCCCCCCTCCCCTTTACAATTCCTAATTTTCACTACAAAAACAAACCAAACTATGATTCCCTACCTTGCCATTAAAACCAGGCCGTCTCCAGCAGAAAACACCCCCCTCTAGGATGCTCTGAATGAACAGAGGATCCTCTCGTGGTCTCTGAAATAAATTTGTTTGACCACGGTCTTGACAGTAAATTTGACATAAACATGATCTATAATCCCCCCCCTGGTGTGGGAGAAGTGACATGCTGCCTGAAACCTCTGTCTGTCATCAAATTACAAATGAAAGAGGACTTTAGGATGTCTTCATTAAGATCGCCAATCAACACAATTGTTTCACTTTCCAACCAACTCCTATAGGTGGGATCTAAACAGCACTACAGTATAGGACGGGGGACGATAAACTACAACTAACACTACATTTAGAGCCAGACTTCTGCAAACAACACACTCCAAATCAAGGTCTGGCTTCTCCAAAATCTGGGTCTCCTCCGTCCAGACAGTAGGTACCAACTCCACCATGTTGCTGACTCTTCAGGCAAACTAATGCTGGGTTGGTACCAAGGAAAGTCCTCGGGGACGGCTGTGGAGACTTTAGCCGTCAATTTGGACAGTTTCCAAGGCAGAGCTAGGGGTCAGCCATGTCTGCAAATGCAATGCATTTAGGCTGCAGCTGCTGTGTGCAGTGGGCCAGATAGGAGACATATCTTTCTGAAAATAAATCTAAAACATTTTGTGAATGATGAAACATTATGTTACTCATGAATTAATTTAATTCTTTTTTATCTCATTTTTTGTTACACTATACAAAATACACATTATTGCGCTTGTCTTCAATATGAAACCAGCTGCAATTATTTATTTTTTTATTTTTTTATTATTTTTTTATTTTTTTTTGTTACTAATTCAATTTTTGCTTTGTTAAAATGTGATAAAAGTACTTTTATATCATTTAGTCAGCAATCTAGAATTTCTTTGTCAACAGTTAATTCTATAATATCTTTTATGGGGTGAACTTTAAAAGGATTTTTTTCTCATATCAGAACAACACAATAAATGAAAATAATTGAAAAACTTAAAATCTGAACAATTGTATGTGCAAATATGAGAACAACACAAGACTTTTGTCTTGCAAACCATCCATCGGGACAGAACTGGAAGCTTCTTGTTTTGACCGACCCAGCAACCCCAAGTGTATTTGGTGTCTGTACGTGTATAATAATAATATGAATTGAAAATAGATTGGATATTCATTTATATGAAAATATAAATGAATAAATACAATCAAAAACTAAAAGAATAAATAAGAATGGAAATGGACCAACGTATATGCATATAAAATAACCTACATACAGGCATACAGTTGTCAACATGAAACAGTATATATAATCATAATAAAACCAACAATATAAAAAATAGCAACAACAACATTAAATATTAATGATAATAATAATATTATTTGAACATAGATTGTATATTTATTTATATGAAGATAAAACAAAAATAAATAAATAAATACAATCAAAAAGTAACAAAATGAATAAAAAAGATAATGGACCAACGTATATGCATATACAATAACCTACATACAGACATACAGTTGTCAACATGGAACAGTACATATAATCATAATAAAACCAACAATATTAAAATTAGCAATTATAATAATGATTATAATGATAACAATGATAATAATGATAATAATAATACAGAAAAACATGTTTGAAAAGGACCAGTTAGAGGCTTAGTTTACTTTAGCTTTCCCCTTGAAAATAAAATGAAACAAAAATAAATAAATAAGATTAGACTCGTGCCTAAGTGTTGCATTTGTGTGTATGTAGGTGTAAGTCAACATGTGCATGTACAGGTGTGTTCTTGTAGGTGTTTACAGTAGGTGATTACGTAGTGTGTGTGTGCTGGTTGTGCATCT
The DNA here is from genome assembly GCF_053564925.1 of Oryzias latipes. NCBI lineage: Eukaryota > Metazoa > Chordata > Actinopteri > Beloniformes > Adrianichthyidae > Oryzias > Oryzias latipes. Next base: position 11,039,741 of record NC_136256.1, on the reverse strand, counting down.
GGTCCTGTCCTTGGACCGGATCCCAACTTTTATCTGACAGATGCATTTGATCAGGGTCCTGTATTTTTACAAGGCCCATTCCATCTGTCAAGTCCTCGATTGTATGTGGGAACTTTCTTTGGGAAGTGGCTTGTATTTGACTCTGGTCCTGCCTTTGATAGGGTTGTTGTCTTTGACTTTTGTCCCTTTGATAGATTTTGTGACTTTGAATGTGACCCTTTCTTTGAAAGGTAGCCCGTCTTTGACCACGTAAGACTTGGGACCTTTTGTGTATTTGAACAGAGCCCTGTGTTTGAACTGAAGCTTGAATTTTTCCTGGTACCTTATTTTTAACCGGGTCCTTTATTTCTAGAAAGGTCATTCTATCAGTCAAGGCCTCTAATAGAGAAGGGGCTTGTCTTTGACTCTGAAGCTTTCTTTGGCAGGTTTCCCGTCTTCTAGTGCAGTCCTGTCTTTGGATGGAGGCCTGTTCCTGAACAGGGTCCTTTCTTTGGGCTGAGGCTTGTTTTTGGACCTGCCCATGTCTTTTAATGGGGACCTGGTTTTGAATATGGCCCTTTCTTTGAAACTTAGCCTGTTTTTGAGTTAATACACGAATGGCTCGTCTCTTGAGATACTGCATAAATCTTAAATCTGTCATCCGCTTTTTGTCTCGTCTGTTTAGTGTTTGTCTTCTGATGTCACAAGAATCCCTGGGTTTGTTTCTGTTCAGGAGGGACATATCAGCTGGACCCCTGTTGGTCACCTGAGGAGCTGCTGATTTCAAGACAGTATCAGAAGATCTGATTTGGTCATGAATTGATGCTCTGTAGCGTCTTTTCAGCATTTCCTTTGTTCTGTCCTCTCGTTCTCCTTTTGTGTCCACGAGTTCACTGATTCCTCTGAAACGAGCAAGTAATTGATCCTTGTAATATTTACGCTGACCCCACTGTTTGGAAGAATTTATGTCCTTAATTGAATTGATGTTTCCAAAACTGAAGGAAAACAGTTTGGCGCCTGAAATCTTGGTCAAAGTTGATTCAGGGCTGCACACTTTATGGTCATTCATGTTTTTTTTTCTCTTTATGAATCTCCTTCTTCTTTTGGCTTCGATAACTCAGAAAGAATCCCCCCAAAATTTTGCGTTAGTTCACGAAGGTTAAATGATAAGTGGTGAAATGTTGATCTCTTCCTTTGCTGTCTTCAAGCTTCAGGTTAGTCTCTTCTGATGTCTGCTCCAAGTAAATTAACTGTATTTACAAATTAAATCAAAGATCTGAAACTCCTCCTAAAATGTAATATGACGTGGAGTTACATCACTGTGACATCGAAAACATCATTGATGATGTCGTCAGTGATGTCATCACTGACGCCATCATCAGTGATGACATCATCAGTGATGACATCACTGATGATGATTTTTAAGTCGATTCAACTAAAACAAATATTTATTGTCACCAAATTATTAGGTTAGATAAATGTAAAAAATTATCTTTACAATCGCAGCCTAATTAGTCTTTTTTATAGTATTGGTGGCATAGATTCAACAAAGTACTGGAAACATCCTGAGAGAGTTTGGTCCATATTGCCATGATAGCATCACACAATTGCTGCAGATTTGTCGGTTGCACATCCATGATGCCATTCTCCCGTTCCACCACATCCCAAAGATCCTCTACTGGGTTCAGATCTGGTGACTGTGGAGGTTATTTGAGTCCAGTGAACTCATTGTCATGTTCAAGAAACCAGTCTGGGATGATTCCAGCTTTATGACATGGTGCCTTATCCTACTGGAAGTAGGCATCAGAAGATGGTACACTGTGGTCATAAAGGGATGGCCACGGTCAGCAGCAATACTCCGGCTGTGGCGTTGGAAACACACTCAAGAAAATTTTCAAGAAAATATCCCCCACACCATTACACCACCATTACACCAGCCTCAACCGCTGATACAAGGCAGGATGAATCAATGCTTTCACGTTGTTGACACCAAATTCTGACCCTACCAAATGTGGCAGCAAAAATTTCATCATTTCCAATCTTCTCTTGTCCAGTTTTGGTGAGCCTGTGTGAATTGTGGCCATGGTTTCCTGTTCTTGGCTTGCAGGAGTGGTACCCAGTGTGGTCTTCCACTGCTGTGGCCCATTAGCAATAAGATTGGATGTGTTGTGTGTTCACATATACCCTTCTGTAGACCTCAGTTGTAGCCAGTGGTTATTTAGGTTACTGTTGCCTTTCTATCAGCTGGAACCAGTCTGGCCATTCTTCTCTGACATCTGGCATCAATAAGGCCTTTCCACCCACAGAACTGCTGCTAATAGGATATTTTTTCTTTTTTGGAACATTATCTCTAAACCCCTAAAGATGGTTGTGGGTGAGAATCCCAGCAGATCAGCAGTCTCTGGAATACTCAGACCAGCCCATCTGGCACCAACAACCAAAGTCGAAGTCACTTCAATCATCTTTCTTCCCAGTTCTGACACTGGGTTTAAACTGCAGCAGATTCTTTTGACCATGTCTACCAACCTAAATGCATTAAGCTGCTGCCATGCGATTTGCTGGTTATGAATGTGTGTTAACCTATTGATGTCTGAATTTTTTTCCTATTACAAAAAATAAATTCATAATCCACACTTTTCAATGCAGAAAGTCTCCATTAGTCTCCATTAGATCAAGGTGCATGTAAACGTTCCAACTGATTGTGGGTGGGTCATTACTGCGCACCTATTTTATGTCATGTGTAGACGTACCTTACGGACGTTACGGAAGCTGGATGGAAATAAGAAGGGGCTTAAGCAAAACTGGTCTTTTTCTGACACAAACGCGTTGCTGGAGGTTTTAAAAGAGCTAAAAATTGTAAAGAGAAGAGAATGGAGAATGTCTAGAAACACTGAATTATACATGCAAGTTGACGAGCCCTTATAGAAAGTCAATCAATCCGGTGATGACAGTCATGAGAATGACACAAATATTAGTTTTCACAACGTTTGCTGCTAAACTGGTTTTAGATCTTTCTTTCAGTTGTTTCTCTGATGTACTGAAATATAATTAGAAGCACTTCATACGTTACAAAGGCTTTTATTGTCAATTACGTGACATTCGTGCAAAGAGTCAGTATTTGCAGTGTTGGCCCTTCTTTTTCAGGACCTCTGCATTTTGACTCGGCATGCTCTCAATCAACTTCTGGGTCAAATCCTGACTGATAGCAAACTATTTTTTCAGAATCACTTCTTGGAGTTTGTCAGAATTTGTGGGTTTTTGTTCATCCACCCACCTCTTAAGGATTGACCACAAGTTGTCAATGGGATTCAGAACTGCAGAGTTTCCATGGTTCAGACCATGGATCCACAATTTCACCGTTCTGGTCCCCAAGCCACTTAGTTATCACTTTTGCCTTATGGCACGGTGCTCCATTGTGCTGGAAAATGTATTGTTCATCACCAAAGTGTTGTTGGATTTTTGGAAGAAGGTGCTGTTGGAGGGGGTTTTGGTACCATTCTTTATTCATGGCTGTGTTTTGGGGCAAAATTGTGAGTGAGCCCACTCCCTTGGATGAGAAGAAACCCCACACATGAATGGTCTCAGTATGCTTTACTTTTAGTATAGCACAGGACTGATGGTAGCACTCTTCAGACAAGCCTTTTTCCAGATGCCCCAAACAATCAGAAAGAGGCTTCATCTGAGAAAATGACTTTGCCCCAGTCCTCAACAGTCCATACTTTTGTAGAAGATCAATCTGTCCCTGATGTTTTTTGGAGATAAGAGGCTTTGCTGCCCTTCTTGACACCAGGCCATCTCCCAAAAGTCTTTGCCTCATTGTGTGAGCAGATGCGCTCACACCAGCCTGCTGCTACTCCTGAACAATCACTGCACTGGCGGCACTTAAATCCTGCAGCTGAATCTTTAGGAATCTCTTTAGGAGACATCATGGTGCGTGTGGGGACTTTTTTGGATGACCTGAAGCCTTGTTAACAAGAACTGAACTTCTTTCCTTGAAGTTTTTGATGGTCCTATAAATTGTTGATTCAGGTGCAATCTTAGTAGCCACAGTTTCTTTGCTTGTGGAGGCATTTTTTGCAACGCAATGATGGCGGCACGCGTTTTATAGCAGGTCCCCATGGTTACCAATGGAAGAACAATGATTTCAAGCATCACCCTCCTTTTAACATGTCATGCTGCTGTTCGAACCCAATCAGCCTGACATAATAATCTAAATCCTTGTGCTTGTCAACATTCTCACCTGAGTTAACAAGACGATGACTGAATTGATCTCAGCAGGTCCTTTAATGACAGCAATGAAATGCAGTGGAAAGTTTTTTTGGGGGATTAAGTGAATTTTCATGGCAAAAAAGGACTATGCAATTCTTCTGATCACTCTTCATAACATTCTGGAATATATCCAGATTGCTATTGTAAAATCTTTAGCAGCAACTTTTCCAATTTCTTTTTTTTTTTTTTTTTTTTTTCAACTTGTCCTGTCCAACAGCTAGGCAGACAGATGAGAGCTGAGGGCCTCTTGGGTTGGACATATTTTACTTTAACAAGAGGGGTTATTAATCTTCAGACAAACCAAAGGTATGTCTGAATAAACCCCTTTTGTAATTGAGGCCAAACTTTATTAATTTCAAACATGTCTGAAAATCTTTGGTGTTGGACCGGACGGAAAAGGAAAGAGGGGAAGAAGAGAGAGGGACGTTAGAGAGAGGGGGGGTAGGGGGTGATAATAGGAGGGGAAGGGGGATAAGACCATGAAGCAGCATAAAGCAACAAGTTTACTGGTTGTTAATCATTATGGTAAGGTTCAAATGTAAAAAAAACAAAAAAAAGGGCGGAGCCTGTCCACACACACACTCAAATGTTATAAACACACCTGTTAGTTGCAAAAATGTCCACCTGTCGACATGTACACAAAACAGATAGTGTTCACACGCATACTTATGCCTTAAAACCAACTAGTGTGAAATATTTCAGTCATTCAGTCTGTTGAGCTAACACCTGTGCTCAGGTGAGTGTTTATGTTCTTCTAAAATGGATGGTGGAACGTGAAAAGAAGGAGGGAGAGTGCCCAGCCATCCCCACCCCAAGACCCCCACCGCACCAGCAGCGGCAGCCGGAATCCCCCCAACGCCACACGGGAACCGGCAGGGAACAACCGCCGCCCGGGCGACCAAGCCCGCCACCCAGGCCAGGGCCAGCAGGGCCGCCGCAAGGCCCCCAGAGCCAGAGAGCAGGGAGGCACGGAGGGAAAGAGGGCGCCGCCCCAGCCCAACCAGGAGAGCAGCCCCCCCGCCGCGCCAGGAGAACCCAACGCAGGGCCCCACCGGAGAAGGACGCCCACAGCCCCAGACGAGCACCCCACCACCACCCAGGAGTTCCGGGCATCCCCCCGCCCCAACCCCAGGTACGAGCCAGGACCCCCCAAGGGAGACCCACTCCGCACTCCAGGCAGCCATCCGCCCGGCCCACGGTTGGTCCAGGGAGGAGCGAGGCAGGGGCCCGCCGCCCCCGCCCAGAAGGGGGGAACCCCGGGGAAAAAAGAGGGCCCACAAGGGGTGTTGTAAATATGGCCCGACCAGGCTCGGCCACAGTTGGAAATTTGGCGTGGCCCAGCACTCAGGAGCAAGGACCAGAACCCACCCCCCAGGGACACGAACACCCCCGGCTCAGATGTAATGTGAACCCCCCCACCGCGCGGAGAGAGCACCGCCGGGCCCAGGAAGCCGGCACCCCGGGGACACAGCCGCCATTGCAAAGGGGCCCGTACCCCCCACCAGGGAAGAGGCAGGGGACAGATGGTCCTAGGTCCCACCTTCCTTGCAAAATGTGTGTGCGTGTATGTGTGTTTGAGAGAGTGTGTGTGTGCATGTGTGTGTGTTTATGTTGGGATGTATATATTGAGGGGGGAGGGGTGTGTGTACTAAGGGGGGTGCGGTTAAAATTGGCGGGTAGGGCACTAAGGGGACGTCTCCTGATTACTCACAGTGACGTCCCCTCACCCTCCCCACCAAGGGGCCCTAAATGTCTAAGGTGCGGTTAAAATTGGCGGGTAGGGTGCTAGGAGGACATCCGCTGCTTGCTGGCAGTGATGTCCAAGCACCCCCCCTACCAAGGGCCCTACATGTCTAAGGTGCAAATAAAACCGAAAGAGGGGGGGCCCACTCCATACGGCAACCACAGGAGGGGGGTCACTGCCTAGTAAACCCCCCCCCCCCAAGGCTCATCGCAGGCTAAGCCCCTCACCCTATTATGAGGTTATATGAGGAAGGGGGTAAGTTGGGGACAGATGATAGACTGTCCCCCGGTGGTCAAACAGCCGTCCCCCGCCCCCCCCCCAGCAAGGGGGCCAGGCCCACCCAGCCCCGGGGCCCCACCCCCGGAGGCGCAGACACCCCAGGCCCAGAACCACCACCCCCACACAGAGAGAGGGGAGCCAGAAAGCGCCGGCCCCCCCCCCCGGAGCAAGCCCAGGCCCCCACCCCCAAACGCCGGCCCTAGAAGAGCTCTGGTCAGGCCTCGACGGGACCGAGGCAGCCAACCGGCCGGGGAAACCGCCGATGGCCTCAGCGGAGACCCCGACCCGTCAACCCCCCCTGCCCCGTACCAATAGTGCCCCCCCCCCTCCCCCAGAATGCCCCCCCACAGGACAGTGTATGTGAGAGCATTTTCACATGTGTGTGTGAGAGCATTTTCAGTAGTGTGTGTGAGAGCATTTCACATGTGTATGTGAGAGCATTTTCAGTAGTGTGTGTGAGAGCATTTTCAGTAGTGTGTGTGAGAGCATTTCACATGTGTATGTGAGAGCATTTTCACATGTGTATGTGAGAGCATTTTCAGTAGTGTGTGTGAGAGCATTTCACATGTGTATGTGAGAGCGTTTTCAGTAGTGTGTGTGAGAGCATTTCACATGTGTATGTGAGAGATTTCACATGTGTATGTGAGAGATTTCACATGTGTATGTGAATGAATACATTTTCAGTTGTATGTATACAAGCATTTCACTAGTGTGTGTGAGAGATTTCACATGTGTATGTGAATGCTAATTCTGAATAATGTCCTACACGGCACCTCATACACAAGTGTTGGGGGTGCATGCGCACATGTTTGGTGTTACGGAGTGAAGGAGAACAGTAATAAAAGGTTTCCCCCAGGTGTTGAAATAGGTTTGTGGTGCTGCTGCCTTTCACTGCGATAGGCTTTAGGCAAAAGTTGTAGCGTGGGGTCTCTTCGTCTGTGGCAGCAAACCCAAACCAGTTCCAAACGACAGATGATTTTATTCCTTTCTTGGGAACAAACTTCCCACTCTCACCAGTTGCCATGTTGTCACTTGCTGTTTTGCATGTGCTATGATGTTGTTGTTTCTCGCTTTCCATACTGCTGTGTGAAACTAGCAGTAATGGCCAAAAATGCGCCATTACACAAAAACTCGATCTAGTTATTTTTTAAATCGCCCGTAACAAAAAATTCAAGTTAATTGATTCAATCGATTTTTTTCGCCCAGGCCTACCAAGGCCCCCCTTTCAACATGGGCTTGCATAAATGAGTTTTGGAAATTCTGTGGGCTTTAAACCCCCAAACAAAAGGCAAAATTATAATGTATAATGATTTAAAAAAAATCTTATTTAGAAAAACAGGTAAATTGATAACGAGGTATAAAAATTGTGGGAGAGAAACCATTTTAATAGCATGTATGCGACCCATCATGGAGATAGGCAGACCCCTTCATTTTTCAATGTCCATTTTTATTTTGCTCTGCTAATTGTAAAAATTCAATTTGAATATAAGGTTGGGTTTTTTGGGCAAAAAAACACCAGGATGTTTTAATGTGTCTGTAATTTTGAAAGGTAAATTATGCAGGAAGTCAGGGCTGATGTCAGCAGCCAGAGCTATAAATTCACTTTTCTGAAAATTAATTGTATAGCCAGAGATATCCCTAAAAGACTTAACTAAATCTAGCAATGCAGGAACTGATTGCTCAGGGTTGGACAGGAAAAGGACCACATCATCTGCATGTGATGAGATGTGATGATTCATGTTACCCAGTCTGACCGGGTCAATGAGGGGATTGTTTCTGATTGCTATGGCAAGGGGTTCAATAACCAATGCAAAAAGCAATGGGCTTAAGAGTCAACCTTGACGTGTTCCTCTGTAAATGAAAGGGTGCTGACTTTTCTTGGTTCGTGAGTACTGAAGAGGAGGGGTCTGCATATAATAAAGTCACCCAGGATGTAAACTGATCGCTCAGCCCAAACCTCTCCAGAACAGCAGCCATATAAGCCCACTCCAACTGATCAAAAGCTTTTTCTGCATCTAGATAAAGTGCAACCACCTTAGAACTCCCCCAATGCCTATGGTACATAATGTTCATCAGTCTTCTGACATTAAAAAAGGAAAATATTTTAGGAATTAACCCAGTTTGGTCTGGGTGAACAATTGAGTCAACATGCTTTTTTCATCTGTTTGCCAGTATTTTTGTGAAGATCTTCATGCACATTAAGCAGAGCTATAGGATGGTAGGAGGAGGGTTCTGTCTCGTCCTTGCCGTCTTTTAACCCTTGCGCTATCCTATGACCCCACCCTTACATTGACATGTTCTCCCTACCATAACAAAGGTGGATAAAGGTGAAGAGGATTTCATGTAATCCATGGACACCAGTGAAGATCACAAATCATTGAAGAAAAAAGGTTAAGAGCACTGTCTCGTGGGTCTAGATGACCCCACTCCCAATGTTAAAGTGCCTAGGATAGCACAAGGATTACTATCAGGGAAATATTGGCTTCATATAATGTTTGTGGTAATTTCCTGTATTCAGTGGAATGCTTAAACATTCTTAGTAGCAGAGGGGGCCATCTTATGTTGCACACTTTAAATGAACAGCAGACCACTGAACATTTTGTGTGTTTTATTCACGGGTTCTTTCCAGTTCAGCAGCGTATGCAAACCCATACATGTGTTTTTTTTCTAAAAAACAAACTCTCAGCGCTCCTTGGATCTCTTCTCTTTTCCCTCTCAATCATGCTGCTCTGCGCGCTCCAGCATGATGTCATTCTTACTCGACGGCGTACTACACTATTTGTAATGAACCCACAAACACTTGAAACAGTTTTAAAATTAAACAATTATAAAATAACTAACAAGGGGGTGGCTTATTTTCACTGTCCTTACACTCTCCCTCAAAAATTCAATGGCGTCCCGACATTATAAGAAACATTTTTCCTGATGTTATCAGTACACACAGTGGCATACTTTACACTACACAAAGCAGTCCTGTCATAAGAGTCAGAGGTCACATTAAGCCACACAGACGCAATACTGATATCTAGTAGTCCATATGGCAGGTATCTCTCCTTAATGCCACATGGTCGCAGCAGTAGTTGTTGTGCACGTCAACTGTCCACTGCAACATCTGTCAAACGAACAGGTATCTGCATCTGCTCTGAGGTAGGCACTTTAACCTTAAAGACGTCTGCATTCTACTTTGTGTACTTAAGTAGCTGTACTTTGTTACTCATTATGTGTTAAAAGAGCACCAATGTCAAAACTTAAACTTAATCCTGTTTTGGTACAACTATTAACTCAACATTTTTAAAATCACAGCTCTTTCTATAAATTTTACTTAAGAAAGAACAAACAAAAGTCACATTCACTAGGCATGTGAAAATGAAGGCTGCCCCGATTGGTCAGTGTTTTTTCTGTGTTACAATATACACCTTGTCTTCCCAATATGACCTCAGTTTACTCCGTCCACCCTTCTCAGTGAGGTTTCTGACAAGTACTCTACAGCCAGGATTCGACTCTGCACCACATACTTTTTTATCGTAGTGAATTTTTCCTCTGACTCCTTCTTTGATGGCTGTTTTAGAAGCTAGTTGGTATGCTACAGTCATTCTTGTTCTCCATTTTGCTGCATACTCTTCATGTGATGAGCTTTGGTCTTTTGCCGTGAGGGCGAACATGAGATCAATAGGGAGTCTAGGTTGGCGAAGGAAATAAGGTGCATAGCCCGTAGCTTCGCTGCGTGTGCAGTTGTAAGCATGAACTACCTTTGCCAGAAAAGCTTTCCAGTCTGTTTTAGCATGTTCTGGCAAATTCCTGAGCATCGCCAAGAGTGTTCTGTTGAATATTTCTACTTGCCCATTTCCCTGTGGAGGATATGGTGTTGTGTGAGACCCAGAAACCTCACTGTCCTCCTGAAGTTTAGCGAACAGTTTGTTCTCAAACTGCCTCCCCTGATCATGGTGAAGCTTGGTGGGGAATCCAAATCTCAACACAAAGTCTCCAAAAACCTTTTCTGCTGCGGTTTTGGTAGCTTTCTTTCGGCACGGGTAAGCCTGAGCAAATCTGGTGAAGTGATCCATCACAACAAGAATATATTCAAATCCTCCTTTACACTTTTCCAGATGCAGAAAATCAATAGAGACCAACTCAAAGGGGTATGTTGTGACAATATTCATGAGAGGAGCTTTGTCAAGCTTATTAGGGCGTTTATTTTTCAAGCACCTGCACACATGTGTTACATAGTGTTCCATGTCTTTCTGCATGTGTGGACAATAGAAGCACTCTCGAATAAGGTGCAAAACTCTCTCCACCCCAAGATGACCCATTTCTTCATGTAGTTCTTTATAAACCAGTTGTTGAAATCTGGTAGGAAGAAGCAGCTGGGAACAGGAAGCTGTTTTGCAATACAGTAGTCCATCGTCATCGAGATATAGTCTTTGTTTTTGTCTCATGAGAGCACTTGTGTTTCTGTGGCCTAGTTGTTGTCCTTTTCAGGGGCCACTTTCCTGACAACACATATTTTAACACCTCACCTATCACTGGGTCATCCCTCTGTGCTTCCTTCACTCTGGTTTTTGAGATTTCGGGCCTTCTAACTTTATCATTTCCCTCAGCAACCAGCTCATTGATCGTCATTGGGCAAAGCCAGGGTTCCGTTTCTTGGTTTCTAATAGTGATAGCCTTTGTAACACTATTCATGATCTCATGTTGCACTTTCTGAGTTCATGTTTGCATGTACTGCTCCATGTTTAATGGCATGCGTGAAAACCCATCGGCATCACTGTTACTCTTCCCAGGGCGATATCTTATGGAGAATTGAAAATCTGCCAATTCTGTGACCCACCTATGAGTAGTGGCATTCAGCTTAGCTGTGGTGACACATAGGTAAGAGGGTTGTTGTCGGTGCAGACTGTAAAAGGTGGAAAGTAATACAGGTAGTCTCAAAATCACTCACATATGGCCCAGTTCAAAGCCAAGAACTCCAACTTGCCTGAGTGAAGATGGTAGTTTTTCTCTGGTGCGGACAAAGTCCTGGATCCATAAGCAATCACCACCAACCTTTCATCCTGCTTCTGATAAAGCACAGCTCCCAGCCCCTGCTGTGAAGCAGCACAGTGCAGAATGAATGGCAGTTCAAAATCAGGATAACCTACCACATGGGGTTGAGAAAGAAGGTTGAATAGCTGACAAAGCACTTGCTGATGTTCAACCTGCCACTGAATAGGGTAAAATGATGGCAGCTGCCTTCCTTTCTTCTCTTTTCTTCTCTGTTTTGTCTGTTTTGTTTTCATCGTGTTCTCTAAGCAAAGAAGGTCAAAAGTGGTTTCGCTATTTGCGAGAAGTTTGGTATATAACTGCGATAGTAGGAAAGGAATCCTAACAGCTTCCTCAGCTCTCCAATGTTGGTTGGAACCTTTTCCTTCAAAGCCTGCACTGGAGCAATGTCTGCAGGATCCATTGTGTAGCCATCTTTTGTTACAAGTCTTCCCAGGAATCTCACTTGATTTCGGAATATTTCACATTTCTTATGTGTCAGTTTTACTTTGTGGTTTTGATAACGATGTAACACACATCTAAGATGGTTAAGATGATCTTCAAAAGTCTTGGAGTGGACTAGGTTGTCTTCCAGATTTGGTAAGCAAATGTAATATCGCAGACCTCTCAAACATTCTTCCATTGACCTTTGGAATTCTGCTGGAGCCGATGAAAGCCCAAATGGTATTCTCACCCACTAATATAAACCCCAAGGTGTGATGAAGCAGTTAAATGACAACTTGATTCTTCTAGGAACCCCTGATGATAGGCTTTCCCCTGATCGAGAACGGAGAACCAAGAACTTCCTATCAGGCTGTTAAGCATGTCTTGGATGCGGGGTATCGGATGACGATCAGGAATGGAGTTCCGATTTAGCTCTCTGTTGTCACAGCAGAGACGGAGACTTCCATCCGTCTTTCGTACGCACACAACAGGACTTGAGTATGGGGATTTAGATCTTTTTATCCTCCCTCTGTTGAGCAGATCCTCTAAGTATTCTTTCACCTCTCTGTGAAGTGGTTTCGGTACAGACACAAATGTTCGTGTCACCGGGGTTGGATCCCTTAGGCGAATCTTTCGCTGTAATGAGGGGATTGCTCCAACATCATGCTCATCTTGTGCAAAAGCCCTGTTTTCTTCAAGTAGTAGCTGTGTTACCTGCTCCATTTTCGTAGGAGATAGATGACTTAAAGGAACTGGGGGATCCCACTGGTCATCAGCATCCATGTTTGCTCTGTTTTCACTTTCATTCTTCCTATTTTCAGTTTCAAGGAGAGTGGTTTCTTCAACAGCTATCTTGTTTTTCTCAATTGGATGTATCTGTTTTGGTTCAGTCTGAGCTGGGTAGATCCGTTTCACTGTCTCAGTTTGACCAAGAGTGACTTTTGGAGGAAGTTCAATGTCATGGGCTGTCCGGTTGGTGACTGGAATGGTGAGGAAGGAGCATAACCCTTTCTGTAAACTGACAACACCCTGATATACTGTTAAACCCTCGGGAAGCAGTGGATGAGGGCTTGGCTCGAAAAGAACATCCTCCTGGTTTGGGAATAACCCTGCTCTAACTCTACACATCACCGCTTTTGTCTGGCTAGTTGGAATATGGATGTAACTTTTGCCAGCTGTAACCACGCCATTGCCCACCATGTTGTCCCCTCTTCTCATCATTTTAAGAAATACTTCTGTTTTCCTACAATCAAAGGAAAATGCTGCACTAACAGCTTCTGTGACTGTCTGGGGCAAGTTTATGCCTTTTTCCAGAAATTGTTCGATCACATTAAGCCCTATGATTGGCTCATCTCCAACTCCCTCTTCACTAGTTACCAAAACTGGAACTAAGAGTTCTAACTGTGGAAGATTCTCTGATGGCAGTCTAAACTTAACTTCAACCCAGCCACTAAATAGAATTTTGGTCTTATTCACTGCTCTCCCCTCTAGTGTTGCTCCAATAAATGGCGTATACTTGTATAGCACTTTTCTACATACAAGGACAAAGTGCTTTACGGTCACAGACCCATTCCCCCAGTCACACACACATTTACACACTCATTCACACACTGGTGGCCGCTCCGCTGCCAAACACAGGTGCCCGCCTACCACCAGAGGCAAGGTGGGGTTCAGTGTCTTGCCCAACAACACTTCGACTCATGGGCGTGCAAGGCGGGAATCGGCCCTGCAATCTTACGATCATGGGTCGACCGCCCTACCGCTGCACAGCTGTCCACTTTGTAATGACCTTTTAGAATTGTCCGCAGTTGTTGTAGAGTTAGATCTGTTTTGATTTCTAACATGTCTCTGAGGCTTAGGCCTGGGCTGACAGCTCGGACCTCAGCTTCGATGATCTCAGTCTCACTGTGGTTTTTTTTTAGTCCCATTTCTATCTGATGGATCAGATTTGAGTATGACAGTTTATCTTTCTGGCCCCTCTCTCCAATTTGTCCATTAATTTTGAATCCTCGCCTAATTGTTAGTTCAGGTGGGTGAGTGACAAAGGCGGTTGGAGGTTGAGGCAGAGAAGAACCAGCATTTTTAAAAACTCCTTGTGTCGGTTTGTTCATCTCCTCTTCGATCTTTCTTGAAGAAGTTTGAAAACTTAAATGAATCTCAGCATACTGCTCCTGCAGGTTAGCCAGTGCAGCTGCATCTTCACAAGTGTTTTCCTCCAATGCCTGTACATCATTATTGTCATTTTCTGTAATTTCTTTTGGCCTGTTAATTAGGCGTTTCAAAAACTCATGTGCAACTTCTTCCTCTTCCGCAATAGCTGTCTCAGCTGCTTTACTTATCAGTCGGATTAGCACGTGCCTTTTGGCCCCTTTGGTCGTTGTGATTTTGGCTCGAACACATACCTCTTGCAGTTCTTCCACTCTTCACTGCAGCAGCGCCTCATCAAGCTGATCCTGTAGCTCCTCCATCTCCATGCTGCTCTGATGGCCCTGCCGACTCTCACCCTCTTTTCTGAAGCAACCACGAGGCACAGCAAAACTCCCCGTACGGGCCACCAAATTTTGTTGCACACTTTAAATGAGTGTGCAACTCATGTGTGTGTGTTTTATTCACGGGTTCTTTCCAGTACAGCAGCGTATGCAAACCCATCCATGTGGTTTTTTTCTAGAAAAACTAACTCTCAACGCTCCTTGGATCTCTTCTCTTTTCCCTCTCAATCATGCTGCTCTGCGCGCTCCAGCATGACGTCATTCTTAAGGCCTGTTCACACTGGGACGAATTTCGCCGGCGATTTTCGCCGACGTTTAACGCCTCGTGACTAAACAAAGGGCACCAATGTGAGTGTGCACACCGACGCGAAAAAACGCCACGCGTCAAAGCGTCAAAAAAAACAAACGCCTCGGGTTCGTTTTTTTTTTCCGACATCTATTCGACCAACGAGAATGGCGCTATTGCACACGTGTCTGGAGCTTCTGAAGTTACAGTAAAACACAACTTGGGGGCGCTCAAACACAAAACCGCCTTGCTGAGCACACATACCAGCGAAGAAGATAGACTTCAAGTAGCGTCTACACTGCCGCGAAGAAATAATGACGGACATTCTAAAATATCCCCGAACCAAGCACCAGTTGGAGCAACTGGTACTTGAAATATTCATGTTTTCTTTGTATTATTCTGACAACCGTGTAAATACTTGCTCTCTTCTTCTGAGTGAAAAGCGACTTTAATAAGCGTAAAGTTGCGCAGCGCCACCTTGTGTACAGGAGTATTTCTGTTTACATTAAGCGCCATCTAATGTCAGGGAATGAAATTGCATGTTCGCTCGGCTCATCGTCAGCGAAAATCGCCTGGGTGTGAACACAAAAAACGTGGCGAAAAACGTGGCGAAAAACGCTGGCGAATAACGCCTGGCAAATATTCATCCCGGTGTGTACGGGCCTTTACTCGACGGCACTCGTTCCACCTGCTGGCCATTTACAGTACTACACTATTTTTTAATGAACCCGCAAACACTTAAAACAGTTTTAAAATTAAACAGTTATAAAATAACTAACAAGGGGGTGGCTTATTTTCACTGTCCTTACACTTAGCTAAATATTTCTTATAAATTTCAATGCAAAACCCATTAATAATGAGTTAAAAGCATTCAAAATTTCCTATATGGTAATTTCAGAATTTAAAAAACTTCGAGTTGCATCATCCAACCTGGGAGAATTCAACGTATTTTGCCAGGAAGAGATGTCACCTTTGGATTTTGATAAATAAAGCTCCTCATAGTATTCTTTAAATCTATCATTAATAGCTTTAGGATTAATTTACGGTTTCCATTTACGATGGAAACCGTAAATGGAGTGTAAATTCACTCCATGCGCTGTTCTCTCCGTCACGCAGCAAACCGGCTTTTCCAAACCCGTTGGTGACGGTGGACTTTTTTACGCTGCTTTTAACGATTGCTTTTAACTTGAAAGCTTCATCATATTGTAGCGGCGATCACGTGCACGTTGGGTCTAATGGCCCCAAAGGATTCTGGGATGCGGCTGGGCATGCGTGTTTCATTTTGTTGAACCATGACTGAAGTGTCTAAGACCTGAAGTCAAGTCCATGCTGTTTGGCTGCTTAGAGGTGTGTTGAATATAAATGTCTTGTGCTTGGTGTTAGATAAAGAATACAAACTATTCACTGAGTTAGAAAGTACGTACATGGCGGCCGCTAATTAAATCCATAAATTAGCCGCGTCACTGAATAAGCCGCAGGGCTGTAAGCGCAGGAAAAAAATAGCGGCTTGTAGTCCGGAAATTACGGTAAATATTTGTCGAAAAAAGGAAGGGCTGTCACAATTGGGACCATAAACATTCAGGAGTGAGACATGATATGAATAAATGTAGCCAGCCTCCAGAAGAAAACGACCACTAGGGTTCCTTACGGTGGAAAGAGGGAATCATTTTTCTAATCAGAATAGCCACTCCTCTGACATTACTAGAAAATGTAGATTGGTAAATCTGGTTAGCCAAGCTGCATCTGAGCATTTTTTCTTTTTCTGGCTTGATGTGTGTTTCCTGCAGAAAAACAATGTCGGCAGCTAGAGATTTTAAGTGGGAGAACACTTTGGCTCTTTTGAGCACATGTCCCAATCCACTCACATTCCAGCTTATGAATTTAATGCCACTCTTAAGCAAGGATGAATTAGGGTACATTCCAAGAAAGAAAAATAGCAGTGCGTAGATTGATTGCCCTTGTGTAACATTTAGTAACAGAACACGTAACCAAAAACAGAAAAAATAAAAATAACACCCCCACCCCCTCCCCACCCACCATCCCACTTTCTCAAACAAAGTGAGAATATATACCCCACATACTCACGTAGTGCTTGCAGGAATATGCAGAGTGACTAGCATAACTATTAAGAGCCCCCCACCCCCTCTAGAAGGAGTCTCCAAGTTAAAAGGAATCTGAACTAAAGAGGCAGTAATGCAGAGTCAGCCTTCTTGCAAGGAGTCAGCAAACACCTCTGCTTCATGTAGTGAAGAGAACACCTTGATGGTGGACCCATGCCAGATCCATAATCTCGTAGGGTAGACGAATCCACTCCGTGCTCCTTTGTCATGGAGACGTTTACGCACCTCAGCAAAAACCCAGCGCTGTTCCACCACCTCAGCTGGGTAATCCGGAAAATTGTGGATGGATTTATCCTTGTAGCATAGAGGGAATTGCTGACGGGCAAGTTGCAAATCTTTTTCTTTGTGTGAAGATGGTGAATCTATGCCAGAATCACGCACGGGCAGCCATCCGCAGCAGGGACGCGAGCGTCCACACGGAAAGCATGATCCACTTCCACTGGCACGCTGAAGTTATCCACGGCCAAGAGTTCAGGTAGAACTTTGGAAACAAATTCCGCTGGGTGCCCGTTCTCGATCTTCTTCACCAGACCAACGATTCTAAAATTGTGTCGTCTGGAGCGAGCTTCCAGATCTTGTATTTTCTGTTGGAGGGTCTGATTCTCTGAGCGAAGCACGGTGAGCGCTTTCTCAGCCAGTGAAAGGCGATGGTCATGATCAGAGTTTGCCTTTTCAACCTCCTGTATCCGAGCCCCGAGATTCGAAAAAGACGCTTTGGTTGCAGCAAATGACACCTCAAGCATGTTAAAATTCTCATTCATTATTTTATTCATGCTTCGAATTGCTGAGAGGATGTCTGCAGGCTCTGAGTCCAGGCAGTCCGGACCAACTAGCTAAGTCAGAGGCTAGCTTGGCGGCATCGGCCAGCTCAGGCGGGTTATCGTCCACTACTGAAGGTTTTAATGGCTTCTTCCCTTTATCCTTTTCTGGTTTTGTCATTTTAACAAAGAAAGTAAAAAGCTCACCACTGCAGCTGTAAATATTTGGTCAAAAGTATCAGAAGATCACAAAAATGTTTGGAGTGAGTGGAGAGCTCGGTGAAAACACGTCTACTCCATAGGCGTTCCGGAAGTCCTTCCCAAAACCCATTCTTTTAACCTGAATTTAAATACACTGTGAAAAAGTTCTCTCTTTCCTTTATCCCACCTGTCCTGTCCAACAGCAAACAGAAGAAAGATGAAAGCCTCTTGGGGTAAACATATTTTACTGGTGCAACATGTGGGTTATGAATGTTCTGACACACAAGGTGTGTATTTGAATAAAAAAGAAAAGAAAGAAAAGAAGAGAGAGGGATGTTAAAGGGGGGGTAGAGGGTGATTATAGAGGGCGGGGTAAAATCATAAAGCATCATCAAGCAACAAGTTGCCGGAAGTTTATAATCATTACAGTCAAGTGTAGATGTATAACAGATCTAAAAGGAGCGGGGCCTGTCCACACACACACACTCGAACGTTACAAACATACTTGTCCCAGTAATGTTCACATACAAAAATGTCAATTACCAATTACACACGCATACTTCTGCATTCAGACAAATACATGTGAAGAATGTGGGCCCCTGACCCCCCCCATCACCCTAATGCCTAATGAGGGATTATATGAGGAGTGTAGGTCGGGGACAGCTGGTAGAGTGTCCCCCTGTGGTTGGGCACCCCCCCCCCCCCAGCATAGGGCCCTGACCCCGTCAACCCAGGGGTCCAATTCCCCCAGGCGCCTACCCTCCAAGCCCCCCCCCCCCCCCCCCCCCCCCCAGAGTAAGCCCAGGACCCAGCCCCCAGGCGCCGCCCCTAGGAGAGTTCTGGGGCCTCATTTATAAACGTTGCGTACGCACAAAAGAAGGCGTACGCCACTCTCTACGCAATAGTTGAGATTTATAAAAAGCAAACTTGACGGGAAAATGTGCGGTCCTTCACGCAAGCTCTGACCCAGGCGCACGCACAAAAACGGGTGAAATGAGAAACGGCGACACCGTCGGCAGATGGAAGAAACACATGAAAGTGAAAATGACAATACTGCCTCTCAGAAATAACATGAAAACTTCACAAAGAAAGTCTTACAATTAACAGCCAACACGAACACCCGTTTGATCGATCAGCAGTGAAACAAACAAAAAAAATCAAACGAAAATTACAACAGAAATTCAAATGAACACATATTTGGAAAAAGAAAAGTGAAATATGTTCTACAATATTGACATGTAGTGCAATTCATCCTCATAAATAATTAAGTTAACAGAACGAAATAATGTACAAAACTGATATTCTCGTCAGTGTGTCCGTCTGGCGGAGCAGATATAGGTGCGGGCGTGCGGACGGACGGACAGATGTACTAATTGTCCACTGGGGAAAGTTGTTTTTCATATTAAAACATTTCTTCATAAGCTATGGAATTTTGGTATTCATGCATATGCCTTTAGTTTGTTTTATTTTTGATAAAACAATGTATGGCGTATGTCTCAACCATTCAGAAAGCCACAAGAAATTACATTTGCGCGGAACAATTTCCCATTTCCACGTCGATTATTACCGACATCTGTAGCTTGTCAGATGTAATTAAATGGATGATAATAAAATGCCCCATCACAATGCGTAATGACGCACAATGGCGGATCTTGCGCTCTTAGAAGATGTGGCAAATGGAAGAATTCGGAGTGAACGCATCTTTAGACAGCAAGAAGACTTGCAGGCAAACGAGGACGAGTGGCTTGTGAGCCGGTTCCGACTTCCTCGAGCCGTCCTTTTGGACCTCTGCGGGCTTTTGGGCCCGGCGTTACAGAGGAGCACTTGGAGGAACCACGCGTGTCACCCGCTGCATCTGGCGCTCCGGTTCCCCCCGATGGAGCGCTGTAGCCTCCAGGCTACAGCATTTCCGGCGTCTGCCACCGTTTGCCGCTCACGTGCCTTTTTGGCATTAGTAATGCCCACACTGTGCCCTCCAAACAACACTTTTCTCCTCTTTTCCACCTCGCCAACGATAACTTCTACTTCACATTGAGTAAAGTTACGTTTTTTTGATTTCCTCTCGGTGTGTGCCATGGTTTCGCAATCAATGAATATTCATTTGTGGGCGTTTCACGGACTATTTATGGGCAACTATGGGCATGTCATGAGGCCGCAAAAGCTGCGCTGCATTTGCATTGGTTGTGATTTATTAAGGGAAAGATGCGTAGGATTTGCGTGCGCACGGTTTTATAAGTCCGAATATTTCTGTGCGTACGCACGTCCTATGTTTCATCCGTACGCCACTTCTGACGCAAATCCTACGCAAAGTTTTATAAATGAGGCCCCAGGTCAGGCATCGACGGGACCGAGGCAGCCAACCAACCGGGGCGACCGCCGATTGCCTCAGCGGAGACCCCGACCCGCCACACCCCCAGGGTCCCATACCGATAGTGGATCCTCCCCCGGGCAGCCCACCCGAAACACCCCCTCAGACCCAGCAGCCCCAGTGGATGTCACCCAGAGCGACTGCGGGCCCCAAGAGAGTTGCCCCGCACTGTTCCAGAGCCAGGGAAGGAGTGATCCCAGCCTTAGGTGCAGATGGGCAGCCCATCTGCACCTAAGGCGGTCATCAGCTAAAACCAAACTGTGTGTTTTTAGATTCAATTTAGACCAGAAGGATATGAGCAATTTCTTAACTATTATTATTTGTTTGCCAACGTTAGTTGTACTTGTTACTGGAAATGAGTCCAGAGAACTTTTTGCTAAAATGTGCTTTATCAGATGATAGACACCAAACACAGTTTCTCTCCACACAATTTCTTCTTTTCATGCTGTGCAGAAGGAAGAATACATCTTGGAAAACCCTGTCGTTCTTGTTTTTACAAGAGAAAAGGGAACTGATGCTGATAGATTTAAATGGTGTCATTTTGGTAGACATTGTCTATACAGCAGTGAGTAACAAAGCATTAGTCTAGGAATCACATTTAGTTGGATTCTGACTTACCGTACATCAATGAGTCTCATTATGAAAAGATATTCACAGCTTTAAAGATAAGCATTTTTAATGAGCTGATGCTAAATAATTAAAATGAGAGAGGTGTTATTTCAAATAGCAACACAGCAGTGAGTTACAAAGACAGACACCTGTACTGAGTGTGCTTCTGTTGGTTTCTTCCTTTCTAATCCGTTTACTGTTACTATAGGGAGTGGCTTTACTTAACAGTTTAGCATGAATTTGAGGAAAAAATGGTCAAATTCTAACCTGAACTGTCTTCCTTTGCTATGTCATTATGGGAAATACATCAAAAATTGTTTGAAGTCATCTGATGGTCACTTATTTAGACCATTATGATGCAATTATGACAACCTTACTTTATTGGAATTATCTGAACTAAATTTTACTTTATTGATCTGGATTCAATTGTAATGAATAAAACTTTGATGGTTTTGAACTTGAGTTTCTGTAAGTTGAGTGGCTCCTTATAAAATATTGAATGAAACTAAACTGAACGTTGTTCCAGTTGGATTTAGGAAACTTCAAGAAAGTGAGTTGATGGGGTTCAAATCATCCAGATAATCCAGAGTTAGTGGAAGCAATTTATTGCAAGCTCTTACCTAACAGTGAGAAGGGCCTGGTTCAAATCCCAGCTGGGTTATTTCTGTATGGGTTTGCATGTTCTCCCCGTGTATGAGTGAGTGAGTTTTCTCCAGGGACTCCGGCTTCCTCCCACCGCTGCTCCAGCAGCCCCGTGACCCGAAAGGGACAAAATGAGTTTCGAAGATGAATGAAAAATTGAATTAATTGTCACGGTAGTTGATTGTTCTAAACTGGAGCCTTGTGTAGAAGGTTAGCTCTAATATTAGCTCGGGTCTAAATCTGTGGTTACCAGAGACAAACTTAGAATCATCTGTATTTCTGCTTGATTCTGTCACTTCTTTATTTATGAAGGTTCTAGGATGTTAGAATATTAGGCAGTGGGATGGTTTTCACTGTAGCCACACAGGAAAAAGGCTCTGGTTCAAATCCTAACGGAGTCCTTTCTGTGTGGAGTTTTCATGGTTTCCATCTTCGTGTTTGGATTTTCTTCAGACGTTCTGGCTTCTTCCCAAAGACCAAAATCCTGCTTCATGTTGGTCCTTCTGAAAGTAGTCTGTTAGGAATGAATGTGAGTGTGTGGTTGTCTGTGTCTGAGGTCTCTTAATGGAATCTAAAACTGAGTACTTTGTATAGATAATTGGGTATAGAAAGTTGGTGGATAAACTTGTGTAAAACTGTGTTTTCATGTTCAGAACTAAAAAGAGAAGTGAAGAAATTGGACAAGAAAGAAAAAAAAGTTCAACCTCAAAGAAGAAGTTGAATTTATCAGCGTTTTTACAGCAACTGTAGCTGCTTTGTTTCTTAGTTAAAATAAAATAAAAATTATCTTATAAAACTCTAAAAAATTTTCTTTTATTCTCAAACTTTCAGCTGAGCTTCAACAGAGATCACAGAAAACAGTTTGTTCAAAATTATTTATCATAAAGGTAATTGAACCATCAAAGCTGTCATGACCTTAAGAGGCTTTAAAAGATGACTTCCTCTGTCACAGTCACAGCATGAAAAAAAAACATACATTTTGATAAACATCTATTTCTACGCCACACTGGCTTTAAAACAGAGAAGTTGCTTTTTGAGCTTCTTCTGAGAAACTGAAGACCAAACCTTGTTTCTCTGTTTCAGCTGCAGACTCATCCGGTGAGAAAACATTTACTTTTAGTCTTTAGATTTTCTCTTTCTATACTTTTTTATAAACTATGGTGAAATGTTAAAAGACTATTGAAAAAACAAAACAAAAAAACAAACAGGTGATGTTTGGAGATAAACTAATATGTTTATTTAGAAATAAATTGAATAACAGATTTAAAAAAAATACTAATAAACCAAAGTAGTCACTTCTTGAAACAAGAATCAGTAAATAATCAGATTTCAGATGTTTTGCCTAAAATAAATCATAATGTCTCAGTGAAATTAAACCTAAAGTGCTTTTCTCTTAAAAGATTCATTAGTATAAATGAAATATATTAATGAACCTGGAATATAGGCAAATATACACAGATACAAAGTTTTAGTGTGAGCTGTTTTCATTAGTAATTTTTACACCTTAAAACTTTGTTTCTTTCCAAATAGTCATCTAGTTTCCACAGAGATGAAGGATGAATGTAGGAGTTTGCTGGCAGCTCCGTTTGTGAAGGTGCTGACAGTCAACATGTTCCGGAGTCTCTTCTTCCTTCCAGGTCAGATGTTTGTTCTCTTTCCTCTGCAGACATTTTTCAATCATTTCTGCTTTGAAATATTTATTCTAATGTTGTTTAAAGGCTCCATGTGGAACAAACTGCAGCTGAACTGCAGGTTGTTTATCAGAATTTATCATTAAATCCACATCATCTTCATCATTACAGGAGTTTGGACTGAATGTAGAGAAAGATACCTCCACATTACTGCACCAAAGAAGCTGGAAGCTCTGAGTGGATCCTGTTTGATAATTCCATGTAGCTTTACTACTACACCAGGAAATGAACAGAAGTTTGACAACACTAGAAAAATCATTGGAATGTGGATTAAGAA
Organism: Oryzias latipes; assembly: GCF_053564925.1. Classification (NCBI taxonomy): domain Eukaryota; kingdom Metazoa; phylum Chordata; class Actinopteri; order Beloniformes; family Adrianichthyidae; genus Oryzias; species Oryzias latipes. The sequence continues at coordinate 11,016,566 of NC_136256.1, read as the reverse complement.
TAATCGCGATTTTGAGAACAATCCAGGGAATGTGATTTTCAACAGCAGTAAGCAGCAAAACATCTATCCAATGAAGATCATTGGAAACCTGACACAGAAAAACTGCACCACTTTGTTTTCTAATTTAACTTCAAAATATACAGAAAAATATTATTTTAGGATTGAAAATGGAGAATTCAAAGCAACTGACTTTTGCAATTATACTGAGATAAAAATTCAAGGTAAGAACTTTTTCTGTTTTTGACAATTATACTGATGTTAGTTGTTTTTCTAGTGAGGGAAATGACAGCCTGTGTTAGAAAACAAACATTTGTATTTAGTTCTTTGTATTTATTAGTTTTTTTCTCTGTGTTTGATGTGGAAGCACAGATTCTCCTCAGCGTCCCAGCATTGAAATCCCAGATGATCCTAAGGAGGGGGCGTCTGTCTCCATCACCTGCTCGGCTCCCACTCCCTGTCTTCACTCCCCTCCTGAACTCACCTGGAATCTCCAACCAGACTTTCAGAGACAAACAGAGAAAAACACAGATGGAAGCTTTACAACTAAAATCCAGAAGATCATCACTCTGTCAGACACTCATGATGGATCGATCATCATCTGTTCTGCCAGATATCCTGTGAATGGAGGACCACCAAAGACAGCAGAGACACACAAGACTCTCAGTGTTTCATGTAAGTGATCTGTCAGCACATCACACTTCAGCTGCTTCTGATGAATAAAGTTTCTGTGTCACATTTTCCTCAGATGCTCCTAAGAAGACCTCAGCATCCATCAGTCCATCAGGTTTAGTGTCAGCAGGTAGCTGGGTGACGATGACCTGTTCCAGCAGAGCCAAGCCTGCTGTCAGCAACTTTATCTGGTTCAGGAGCAGCAAAGATGGAGACGTGAAAGTAGCTGAAGGAGAATCTTACAGCCTGAATGCCACAGAGGGAGGAGGAGTTTATTACTGTGTGGCTACAAATGATCTGGGGAACCAGACGTCTCCAAAGATTGATCTGATTGTTGAAGGTAAATGGAAAAGTGTGATGATTTAACAGCAAATGTTTTAAGTAAAGTATTATGTTTGTTGGATGCACCATAAAAAAATTCTTCCTACTGTAGATCACCAGTAAATGCACTCTGCAGCAAAAAGGAAATTCTTATTTACTGTCAACATCACATTTAGTTTGTGTGCAGAAATGTCAATTATTTGAGGTTCCATTCAATTGTTCAATAAACACAATAATATCTTTATTTTTTAGCTGAAGTCCATCAATACCAGGATTTATAGTAAATATTTTAAACTTTCATTTTTTCAAGGCACCTAGAGACCCATTGGTCCTCAGTATTTAAGGGCCTATATCATGCTTTTTTGAAATCTTTCAGAGTAAACTAAATCTATATAATAACATGTGACCTTTTGCACACTAAAGAATGATTTTAATGAAATATTAGTTACTTTTGCAACCCTTTTTCCTACCTGGAAGTAAGACTACTTGATATCTGAGCCTTTCGATGATGTCAACCTAAAGCCGGCCTCGGCAGTGTGTCTGCTTTTCACCCGCAAAAACAGACATCATCCGAATTTTGCAAAGATGGAAATGCATATTGTGCATGAAAGTAAAATATTTTGCCGATCACCACGGTGAAAATGTGTGTTTGTGTTAGCCTGGGGGCGGGGCTGGCAGTGCAGACTCTCCCTGGAAGGGGCTGGTCCTCACTTTATGACATCACAATGTGAGGAGCCGCCTGTTTTCTTAGATTGGTTTCTCAGAAATCAAGTTTTTAGAAGAATACTTAGAAATGCGAAAATAAAACAAATCACTGCATTTGGGTTTTATTTGTGAGGAATAAACGTTATAATGCTTTTAAAAGTTTAAAAAATTTGACTTTGCATGATATAGGCTCTTTAATGTGTTTGAAATGGGAGGAGCCACTGCAGACAAATGGTCTGAGCTCCAAATGGGTAAAATCTGCTAGTCACTAATTATTACATTTTTATCTGACAGCATTGACATACAACAGAAAAACAACTGTTGAAGGAAACAGCATGGAATATGTTTTAAGAAGAAAATTCTGAATTTATTATTTAATTCTAGTGAAAATACAACTTTAAATGTCCTCAAGAGGAAATAAAAAGCAAACCAACTCATTTAAAATAACTTGGAACTGTTCAAAACACTATAACAACCTGATGATTGAATGCCAATTACAATTGCAGCAAACATTTTGATTTTATTAGAACTAGTTTAAAACAACTTTAAATATTTGATGAAACTCAAACAGCTGAGAAACTATCCGATCGCTAAAGGATTCATGAATGACCTGCTGCACTAAAGTGTTCACAAGTAGACAGAGGTAGTTATCAGAGTGACTGTGAGGGAATTAAGATAAAACTGATGATGTTTTATATATTGTTGATCATTTATAATGTGCTTTCATTTTAGTTGATAGGGAGTGCTTTATTTAATTATTCATTTAATTAGTTTTCATTTATTCAGATGTTTTTTTCCATTTGCAGGTTCTCTGAAATTAACTATTCAGACTTTTGGAAGACTTGCGGCGATCCTCATCTTTACCTGCTTAATTTTCTGTATTTGGTAAGTTTAAGTCCCACAATAAAACATTTACTTCTTCAGTCCCTCAGGGATTTTGCAATGATGTCATTGCACCAATTCCTTCAAATTAAAATTCTACCAAGTCCTGCTCCTTTTCTCAACACAACAACATTGTCAAATCACCAGAACTTTGGCTAAAGACTCTCATTTTTCCACCATCAAACTGTCTCTTCCAAACATGGTTAGATTGGTTGGAGACTTGTTTCTGTTTGGCATCCGTGCCACCATCTCATTATCATTCACTGCATTTCCCAAGGCTCATGGGAAAATTAATGTTCATAAATATAAAGCTGGGCACTTTTGCGTGAAATCTAGTGAGCTGCTGTTAAATCGATGGTAACATTTTAGAGTTGTTCTTACAAAAATATAAAGAAAAGTTTTTTTTTTTCAACAAATCACTGTTTGATGAGGAATTTCTTTCCTGTTGAGTTCCAATACATTGTTCGTTAAAGAACTCTAATTTTCTTCATTTTTTCCCAAACCTGTTTTTAGGAGTTGTTCCTTGCCGCGAAGGAGGCTTTAAGGGCAGGGATGCCCATTTTACTTTAGCTAGTTCAGTTTGATGATTTCATATTAAATTCTATGTATTCATCATACTTTTTATTTTATGTTTACTTTACTATTACAGATACGAAGCCCATTTAGACGAATATTGTTGTGATTTTGGGCTATACAATTAAAATTGAATTGAATTGTTCATCGCAAACCATTTTAGAAAAACTGCCACAAAAATCATAACAAAAACACATTGTGTCAGGAACTGGTGGTGGAGGACCCAAAATGCAGGAGACCAAGCTTGGTGACAGGAAATAAAACGTTTAATAAAAGAAACTAAAACAGACAAACTATGGGGAGAAACAGAGCAGATGACCTGACAAGGATAAATAGAAACCAAGACACTTAACTGAACTGAAGACAGCTGTGGATCATGAACCTGAAGGTGGAGTTACTGACAAAGAAAACCAAAAATGTGACAAAGAAAACCAAAAATGTGACTAAGAACAAAATCAAACCACTGAATCCTCACACATTGGAGTAATGGAGGGACTACTTAGAATCTTCTGCCTGATGTTTGTTTCTCTACAAATTTCTGTATTCTTTGCTTAAATATGAGTATATTGTTCACTTTCAACTATTGTAACGTCTATCTGATGTCTTTTAGGTGTTTTAAGAAATTTCAACTACAGCAGCAGGTTAGTAAAGAGTCAAATTTACTGCAAGATACTGAAGTATTGTAAATTCATTTTCTGGGATTTAATGATAACAATTTTCCAGAGTGCTTGCAGTTGAAATATGCAAAATATTTGGAGGTGATTGAACTTCTGTTTTTTGATGAAATTACTTTGAAGAAAATATTACTTGAGAGCTGCTAGGTGGTGTTCATCTCAATGTGAAAAGATGCCGGTTCAAATCCCAGCTGGTACTTTTCCATATGAAGTTTGCATCTTCTATCCATTCATGCTTTGGTTTTCTCCAGAGACTCAGGTCTCTTCCCACAGTTCAAGAACATGCTTCATAGGTTAGCGGGTGATTGTAATTTGTCCTTAGGTGTGAATGTGAGTGTGAATGGTTGTGCTGCAGTGGACTGGACAGTGTGTACCCCGCCTTCACCAGGCAGTAGCAGGGATTGGCTCCAGCAGTTCTGGGGTTTAACAGGTTTATAATAGATGATGGATCACATACTGTCTTATGCTGCAAAATGAGATTTAATTATTGTCCAAAGTGCAATTGGAAAATATAAATATTAGATCATAATCTTTTTCATACTTTTCCTATTGAATTATAAACCAATAGTTATGTTTATATTCAGGTTTACAGTTGTAATAAGAAGGAAATGGAATCAGAAAACATTTAATGTTTATCATTGGGATTTCCCTTTAAACACATTTTTTTTGTTTAACAGAAACAACCTGCAACTGAGCTTGATGTCCAAAGTCCAGCCATTGACACTGAAGATGAACTATGAAGAACTTTAAACAGAGAGCTGAGGGTTCCTCTCCACAGGACAGAAGCAGCAGCAGGACTCCGTACTCAGAGGTCAAAGTGTCTCAAAGGGGAAATCTTTCCACACAGACTGCTGACAAACCAGAAATCTGTTCATTTAATGCTCTTCCTTTCTGCTCTGAAAAAAACTGCTCATTATTGATCTGTTCCTGAAGTGTCTTTATAAGTTTGTTGGGTCAGTCACATATAAACTCTCCATTTGCTATTTCACTGTTAATATATTTGTATTTTTTGTGCAAAACTTTCAACTTTCCTTACAGTCATTTTATAATCTTCATCCAGTCTGTTTATGAAGCATTTTTGTCATAGTTTTTTATTTTCATTTGCTACGTTGTTGGCTCTGTTCATTTTTCAATGTAAGTATTTGGATGCTTCTTCTAAATAAAAACAACACTCACATTTTTGAGTAATATGCTTGAATGGAGACGTAAACCAGATTCCTTCCTAGAGATGATGTCCACGACTTTGTATTCCAGCCAAACTTTGTCCGCCATCTTCTAACTGTCCTTTATTTAACTGATTTTTTTTCTGCCTTTTTCGTTTTGCCATTAAACACCCATTTCCTCCAGCAGTCTGCAGCCTTGCTAGATATTTGAACAGATTCATCTCACTTGTGTTGCAGCCTGTTACCAGGTGCTTCTCTGCTGCTCACTGCAGAGTAGAAGTCCATGTGGTTGTCTGCCCAAACCTTGCTGCCTTTGGTTTGTCATCTGTCTTTTGTGGCCTCTCTAGTGAGACTTAGCTTAAGTGGTTGTGGATCCAAGACCTTTTGATTTATTAATCCATTTGTTTGTTTATTAAGCCAAACTACGTTTTCCTGGATTCTCTGGTTGTGTGTGTCTCCCTCTCTCTCCTCCCCTGGACGTTTCAAAGTGCATAAAAAGATTTAACCCTCCCAGAAGAGTGACATACTGACTAGTTATCGACTGTCTCTGTCATGGTGCCTCTGTCAGCTCTCCTCCCCCTCCCCTCTCTGCCTGGTTCCTGATGCGACACAGCTGTCACCACTCACCTCATCACCTGCCTGCCTACTTAAAGAGATCCTGAACCAGCATTCATCGCCAGTTCGTTGCCCCTAATGGTGCATAGTTTGGTCGCTAAAATCTCTAGTTCATCTACGCTAGCTTTTGCCTAAGTCTCACTCTCTGCCTCTTCATAAGGACATCATTCCCACGAGTGGTCACCTGTGTCTTTGTCTGTCACGGATCCAAGGCTCAGAAAATCTTCCAGTCACGCCTCAAGCCTCAGTCTACCTCCAGCCCAGAGCCTCTGCCGAAACTTCCGGTCACGCCACGAGCAACGGACAAACCTCCGGTCACGCCACGAGCCATTATCTAATCTCCCGCTACGTCAAGAAAAACAAACTTTATTACTCACCCCTTAACTCACCTGTGTTTTCCTTCCGGGTTCCAACGCCTGGGTCTGTCTCGTCAAGCTAGCCATGACACTCTACTCACTGTCTAATTAACATAGTTCTCCATTTGTCCTCCACATGTGTCCTTTCATTGTTATGCAGATGATTGTCAGCTGTAACTGCTTCTTAAAAAGAATATCCTGTCTGTTGAAACACCACACACTCCAGGTCCCTCGCTGCTAATTATAGGTTCTTTAAATGAACATGTGAGACACGTGCAACAAATCTGGGAGTCAAAATAGACTCTGAGCTGAGAGTAGACAAACAAATGAATTCCATTGTAAAGTTGAGCTTTTTCCTAGCAAAAGTCAGACCTATCCTGTCTTTTAAGCAGTTTGAAACAGTGATCCACACCTTTATTACCTCTAGGCTGGATTACTATCATTCTCTATATGTGGGGGTTAGCACCTCGGCCTAATGGATTGGATTTATCTGCCCTTTTTTAGACGCTGAAAGTGCTTACAATTTGTCCATTATTCATTCACTCCTCATTCATACTTGATGGTAACTGCTAATGTAGCCTCAGCTGCCCTGGGGCAGACTGACAGGCTGCCAGTTTGCGCGTACAGCCCCTCTGACCATCACCAGAGCATTCATAAACATTCACACAACAGTGGGGCTGCGGGAAGCAGGGATTAAACCGCCGACCCTTCGTTCATTGGACAACTCGCAAACAACCTAAAACAGGCATTGGAATTCAATAATATATGTTCCTACAATAGCTTTCAAAACAAAGTTCCTTTTTAACAGTTTTTAACAGTTTGCTGTAAGGAAGAATAAGATAGGTTAGTTATAGAACAAAGAGAATGCTTCAGGACATCAGTCCTCTATCAATCCACCTCGCTCCCTTTTCTTGGTTCTGTGTCCTGAGTCTATTCAATTTTAAACAGACTGAATATTTTACATCTGACACTGAAGCAATCCTGAAACTTTTCTTTATGGTGAGTCTCATATTGGTGATGAATGTTGTATTCTTGGAGCACTGCGACCTGTTTAAGACATACAAAGCATTCGGGTTTTGCATTCAGCTTCGTGAAAGAAAAAAAATACTTATCCATTTTTCCTGGAAGGCTCTTCACTCCACTTCACTTTTTGATAACATTTTGGTCATTGGGTGTCACTACTGATCATCTTTATAGCAACATAACAGCAGTGAGGCTTCAGGTAACCAAACTGCTTTCTACTTAGATGCAGAGCTGTTGTGTTTCGCTTTTGGCACGTGCAGAGATTTGCTGTTTCACCTGTTTTGCTTTTCCTTTGCTCCCCCTAGTGGCGGAATTGCGCATTTCAGTTATTTCTTTAAAAAATCATAACTTGCCACAGGAATGGACTACAAACTTGCTTTCTTTTTTAAACATCTTTATGATTTTTGCTCTTCATGTGTGGGCCGGACTTAACCACCTGGCGGGCCGAATACGGCCAGCGGGCCGTATGTTTGACACCCCTGGCCTAGTGGGTCTAGATGACCCAACTCCCAATGTTAAAGTGCCTAGGATAACACGAGGGCTAAGAAACTTCTGTGTGTATGGTGAACTTGATAACCATGAGAGTATAGAATCATTTAAATTTTGCCTTGACCTCATGATTTGTTTCACTTTTTCCAAACACATCCACCAAGCAGATTTTTTTGTGTCTTAAATTCTAAAAATCTAAAGTGCAGCTGTGAATGAATGGGTTTCTACTAAAAGCCTGAAGCTCTTTGGCTTCAGCTGCATGGCAAACACTAACCTGCATGCCGTCAGATTTACGGAACCCACTAAATACACGTCTAAAGCCTCCTTTGCAAAAATGTTCCATCAGCAGGTCTTTGTCTTCAAACTCTCCTGAACACAGAAATATGTTAGTTCAGGTGTGATAGAAGCAACCTTTTATGAATGAATTTTTTTTCTTCACTAAGTAACAAAGAGGGAATGTATTTGATAGAAAACTGGATCAGGTTGGATGTAGCTGGTGTAAATCTACAGACCTTTGTCAGTCTGGACTGAAGTCTTTGAGTCAGTGCTATGACCAGCCTGTGTGGCTTTTTCCGGCTTGTTTTTGGGGATCTTGTCAAGTTCGCTTTGATTCTGTGATTCTGCAGGTTCAGCTGATCCACAGAATCTGCTCTTTATGCTTTCTCCTCCGTTGTCAGAGCATGCTTTTCTATTCCCACTTTGTTTGCATTGGCTGCTGTTGCTTCTGCTCCTCGCTTTCTTCTCTTCAATGAGAAATAAAAATCAGTAAAGTAAAAATCACTGTAAAGGGGGAAGATTTCCTTCACATATTTCCAATATTTCAGACCCCGAACAGAAACAAAGCCAGACAATTAAAACAACAGAGCAGCTGAAAGGAAACAAAAACAAGAAAGAAAAATGGTTTGACAGCAGTTGTTTTTAGGTTATCACTCCTCACAGAGAAGAGGTTTGTCTGACACTTTTCTAAAATCTGGACAGCAAAACACGGAGAGGAGGTTTTCTCCGTCTTAAACCCATTCAGTTCTAGACCTGACAGCTTTGACTTTAGTAGTCCAAATCTAAAATTCCAAACTCCAGTGCCCTGGAAATTTTCCAGAAGTCTTGGCGAAAACCATCATTCCTTACTAGTTTGGCAAATAAAAACCACAATGTATTGCGTTTGAACTATTTCTTATTTTAAAAAATAGCGGAATGAAGTCTCTCTAGGGCACATATGTCAAAGTCAAGGCCCGCGGGCAGAATCCGGCCCGCGAATGAGTTATCTATGGCCCCCGGGATGATATTTGATTACCGGCCCGCAGGCTGTAGCCGCCCGCTGGTGTTTTGCACGCACCAATACTACGTTTCCCATAATGCAACGGTAACCCGCGAACTCACTGCAGCGCAGCAAGCGGACCTCGGCTTCATCATTCATCCCCGACACAATGGCCGAGCTGCGCATCCAATCTGCTCAGACGCTCTCTGTTTGGCAGCACATACCTGTGTGAACGACTGTTCTCTTTGATGAAGCTAAACAAAACATCACACAGGAGCCGTCTTACTGATCAGCACCTTCACTCAATCCTGAGGATTACCTCAGCTCATAGCCTTACCCCGAACATTGAACTTGTACAAAAGATGAGACATCACCAAGTACACACTCAAAAAAAGGAAATTACCAGCCAATTAAGTTAACGAAAAAGTAACTTGTCATTTCAACCAGAAAATGTTATGTTTGTAAATCTTACGTGAATGAATCATGTCGATTGTACATAAAAATAATCCATTTAAAAGTTACTAATTTCAATCATGTTGATCCAACGTGATACCATTAAATTGGATGCATTAGTAATCGCAAGGAATTGTGGGATACCATTTTCTTTGTCTATCTGGGCAGATTGGGGTTTAAGTGTGAGTTTTTGTCCATGAGTTTTATTGTCTAGCTGTTTTACTCTGTTTTAACTAGTGATTTAAACTGTTATGTCTATTTTTTTTTTTTGCACCATGAGTTAAAGTTTGGTAGAGGATGATGACCAACCCCCTTGTGTGGTAAAATGTTTATGTTCCAATACTTAACACAGAGTTCGTGGTAATTGAGCTCCTGTCTTGTGATGTGGGACTTTGCTGGGTAATTCATGTCTTTGATGTGAAAATTAAAAGACCCATTGGTTGTAACTTTGGAACAATGTACCAATTACAGATGTGTAAATAAAATTAAAGAAAAAAATAGAAATTTAAGTTAAATAAACTTAATTTTCTTATGTGTGACCAATTGAAGTGATTCAATTAAATTGGATCAACTTTTTTCTTTTTAGAGTGAGCAACAATATCAATTTAAAGTTGGGTGCAACTGCTCTATTTAAATTGAATCAACTTAAATTTATTAGTTTGAACCTAAATACATTAAGTTGACCCAACCTAAATATATTAAGTTGAGCCAACCTAAATACATTAAGTAGGACCAACATGATTCATTTTTGTTAAAGTAACGCAATCTAATCATGTGGAAATCCTTTCCATAATTTTTTTATGTTCATTCAAAGTGAACGTTTTTTGAGTGCAGGCACATCCTCAGACAAGTGAGCATCACAGAGCATTAACGTATTTTTAGTTTTTAATTCAGTTAAATTTTTACATTTGTTTCTACAAGAAATGGGATTTTTCTTTGAAGGACGTATTGTTGGGTCTGTGTGCCATATATTTTTGCATTTTATTTCATTTATTTATATTTATTTTTCAGTTAATGGACTCAGGGGAAATTGCAGTTAAGAGCCATGAGAAAGAATACAACTGTTTTGATTTATTCTATATTTTCTCATTTTACTATTTGAAGCAGTAATTGGTGGGATAAAAGAGCAGCATAATATTTATAATATTTATACTGCATGCAGTTTCATTTATGCATTTATCTTGATATAAGGAACATATTTTGTTTTTGAAGGAAAATTACTTTTTTGCTGTTTGCCTGTTGAAAATGTTTTCTCTTCAACTTACTGACAGAGCCATAAGAAAACATTACTTTATTCATTTAATATACAGGACATGTGATTTTTCTTTGAAGGCAGTTTGTTCTTGTCTGTGTGCCTGCTGAAAAATGTTTTCCCGATTATTCATTTAATCATTAAATGATACACTATGTTAGGTCTTGGTTCAATAAGCTACGTGCAACCATTTCAAAATGTTTAATAAACATTGAACCAGTCCGGCCCTCGGCCTCTAGCCAATTTGTTTTTTTGGCCCTCAGTGTGTTTGACTTTGACATCCCTGCTCTAGGGAGATAAAAAAAGGAGTATGCATGCATTCAAATGTTAAAAGCCAGGCCTCTGGATAATCCAGAGGTGAATAAAGGTGAATACAATGAAAACAAATTCCAGTGAGAAACACCGTTCCGATCCTTTGTGACAGAACAAATTCACACAATATGGTAAAGACAGAGCGACTTAACGTCTGGGAGAAAACCTCCAGCTTGTGATGCAAACATCAACCAAACATCACTAAAGCAGACTAAACTAATTCTACCCTCAACAACCACAGAAAACCCACCAATGGAACAACATTTCCCATAATGCACCACTGCAGACCTGCAGTCACACATGCCTGTGTAATAAAGAGGAACATCTGTCTCTCCGTGTTTGGAAGAGGAGGTGGAGGCTTCTTATCCATCTTGGTCTCTTTTTCCATTGTCAGTAAAGAAAAACCTTTTCTGGCTAACTTTTAAAAAGTACCGCTGACTCGATCGCACAAAGTTCCAAGTGATTTGAATGTCTCACTGCAGCTCTTTATATAGGTAGCATCCATTGCTCGATAACCATGGCGACATCATAGAACTTGAATTCTGACCAGCTTTAACATGTCTCCTTTCAGTGTTTACATTCAAGTGGATCTTTTTGAGTGATCCAGTAAAAATGGTTTCTTCTCAGCCAAAGCAACCTCAGAACAGCAGACGTCGCTCCAATCCGCCGGTCAATCTCATTGACAGAAAACTTTTAAATCTGCCCGAACGTTGCTTCCTAGAAAAAAGATGAAAAGAAACAAACCAAACCTGAACTCCTGACTTACAGATAAAAAACAGAAAAAAACTAAAATTGTGTTCTTGTTCTGATCTCTCACGTATAAGAGTGAGATCTGGATGTGTGCCATCCAATCAATAAATACTGTGAAACCAGAAGCTCTGTAAAAATCAAATGAGAAATAGATCCTGTAGAGCAGGGGTTCTCAAAGTGCGGCCCTGAGGCCAATGGTGGCCCGAGGGAAGATTCTTTTTTGGCCCTTAATAAATCATAATTGATGGTTATTAAACCAGCTGTAGATTGCTTGAAAAAATATTGTTTCATGGTTTCTGGCGACATCTGCAGGAAAAAAAGGTAAATACACTCAAGTGTCAATGGTACAGTGTATTAAGTTCACCACAAGAGGGCAGACAACATTTTCTTTTTCACTGCCTAAGCGAAAGGAAGGGCCGTGACGACGGCAGAAGAAAGTAACCCTTGTGCTATCTTAGGCAGTTTAACATTGAGAGTTGGGCCATCTAGACCCACTAGACAGTGCTCTGAACCTTATTTTTCAATGATTTGTGATCTTCTATTAAGAGCAAAACAAAAAGTTTGAAGAGTTAAGTCTGTCAAATGACACAATTATTAGAAAGGTATAAAGATCTGCGGGCAGCAACTGGAAAAGCATCTGGAGGGCCTGGTTAATTGTAAAAATGACACTTGGTCATAAAAGTTATTGAAAACAACTTTTTCTGTTTGTCCATTTTTTTTCACCAAAACTGGCCCCCAGTCTAATGTCATGTTCCTAATTTGGCTCTCCACTACAAAAACTTTGAGAAGCCCTGCTGTAGACTCAAACAGGCACAGGAGACATGGACGGATCCAACATGCATTTCATGTCATCACATCATCCTGATCGGCTACGACAGACCAGAAGTTCTAAAGACAATTTAGAAAAAGCGTCTGTCTGTCTGACTGTCAGAGCATCAAACAGAAAGATTAGATGTTAGAATCCTAATCTGACGCAGAGCAATTGACTAAACATCTAAAGTAAATGGAGCATCACTCCGATAACCATGATATAAATAACAAACTAAGGAACAGATTAATTTATTTGTAAGGTCGTGACACTCTTTCTCAAATATTCAGCTTTTCTTTTTATTTGTCAATTATATTATTCACAATGGAAACAATGCGTCAACCATCATTTTTATGAGGTTTTTCAGAATTTAGCAAACATGTTTATCCTGAGTTACTTCCAGATTTCTATTTCCATGAAGGAGAATGTGGGGTTAGAGGAATTCCTCGAGGACCTATGCTGCACATCAGCATAGGTTTAGCAGTTGACAAATAAGCTGCTAAACCCAATGAAGTACAGCGACTTCAAGACATGTGGTAGGTGTAGAAATGACCAGCTCACTTAGAAGCTAACTTAAAAAAGACGAAACCCACAGTAAAAACTTTTGTGTGATTAAAAAAAAAAGCTTTATTGAACATAAAAACATTTCGAAAACATATAGACAAGTGCATCCAAAACGCTTCATTACATTTTTACGGAAAATAATTACAGCAAGGGACACGGAAATAAGAAATTGAACACTATTTATTTATTTATCCATTTTTTTCAACTTTATTGAACAGTATATCAAAGTACAGAACGCATCATCAAATAAATCATCAGATGCAATAACCAATGTTATCTTTTCAAACAGCTTTAATTACAGTATATAATTATTTATTTACACACTGACTGAAAGGTTACATACGTCACATCCTGTCAGATTTTTTTATCTGCTTACGAGGGTTCTTGGACTTTTATTTTGAAGGTGAACTTCCTACTGCAGCTTCCTGTCTCGCAGCGCGCTGCAGCGCGAAGAGCGCAGGTCCGCGAGCTTGAACATCAGTCGCAGCCGCTGGCCTCACTGCAGTGGCGCGCGGAGTTCCTCCGTTCACTTATTAATTTCGTTTGTCCGCCTTTGGCGTTTTTCCTGGTTATTATCACTTTTAGCTCCGCCCTGCTTTATGTGACCGGAGAACCTTGCTGGACGTAGGTGTGAAATGCCCTCCGCCGCCTCGCGCTGACCGACGACGAGCGAGGTGAAAACTAGGATGGTGGTTCATTTAAAAAATTGACACCACGGAGACGCAAACGTCTTCTCTCTCTCCTGTTTTCGGACTATTTTACGGGGGAATTCATGGCATGCCGTGTCGCAGCGGGTGTCTGACGGCAGGTGGATGGCCAACCTGACGGTTTCAGCCGACGTGTCCCCCCAGTCTCAGCCGCAGCTGGTGCAGCAGCCGCGAGAGCCCCGAGACAACCGGTGAGAGCCAAACCGCAGCAATAAAAGCCGAGCTATGCTTCCCGGAGTCGGCGTGTTCGGCACCGGCCTGACCGCGAGGGTGATCGTTCCGCTGCTGAAGAACGAAGGCTTCGCCGTCAAGGCGCTGTGGGGCCGGACGCAGGAGGAGGCGGAGGAAATGGCCAAGGAGATGGACGTGCCCTTCTACACCAACCGGATCGACGACGTGCTGCTGCATCAGGACGTGGACCTGGTCTGCATCAACCTGCCGCCGCCTCTGACTCGGCAGATCGCTCTCAAAACGCTAGGTGAGTCTGTGGATTTGGTTGGGGGGGGGGATGCTGCTGCAGAGTCTGCACCAAAACGACCAGAGTCTGTAGTCCTCATCTGCAGGTGGGGTTGGATCAGCATCCCTCTTTGAGGCCTGCAGAGGAAACACACTGGGTTTCTCTGCTCTGGTGGTGATGTTGATGTGAAACTCTGACTGGTGGGAGGAAACACACACTCACACACACACACACACACACAGGAAGAGGCTTTTCTAATTCAAATCTGGAGCACAGCAGCTAATTTTGGAGACTTGACGAGTGTAGCTGTGAACCAAGGCTCCAGTCAGCCTTTCTTTACCGACTGAGCTCTAATAGGTCATCCATGTGAGCCAAAAAACAAACAAGCTCAGGGATGCAAGGCCTTCAGGAGAGGAACTGGACTTGTAACATAAAAACCTGGTGGTGCTGTAGCTGAAAACCCCTTTTTAGCATCATCATGAGGCTGGAGGCTCCATCTTCACTTCTCACTGCTGGGGTTTTGGTTCTTCAGTGTGTTGCTTGGAAGTGAAACTGAGCTCAAAAAATGGCTCTTAATTTTTAATGTAGTGCTTCCTGAGGGCTCAAACTTCCTAACCTCCCGACATACAGAGATTTCTTCAAATTCTTGAAGATGGAGAGATGGCCAACATGTGGGTGAACCCTTTTGACCCGAGTTACAACTGTCAGTTTCACTTGACACACTCATCCTGTTCCAACCCATCTCTTCAAATCTTCCGTTTGTGGTTGAGGACTTTTCTCAGAGTGGCTGTAAAGTCAGGGTCCTCCATGGACATTGGAGGTTCCTGGTAGCTTTGTTTCTGATGGACCTTCCATGAACTATTGTTGAATTGATTTACCTCGCATTCCTTTAAGATCTTTTTAAAATTGCATTTTAGCAAAATGAAATTCAGACTTTGAAAACAAAAGCCTTCTTCTGACGTTTCTACACCTCTAGTGGCAGCATCTGGGTTTAGGGGGTTGAGTCTTCCTTTTTTATAATGTTACCCATTGTGAAAGGTACAGTACTTGCAGCACACTCTGAAGCTTTTGTGTTTATTACATGATCAGACAGTTGTTTCTATTTTTGAGTAGTTATAAACATGTAATTACTCTTTTTTAAATCAACAATTTCTCCACACCTAAATCCACAATTTAAATCTTACTAGGATGGTTTCTACTTCCTGTTGGTGTTTCCACGTCAGCTTTTCAGTCCTGCCCTTGTTGACCTGTTCAGGTGACCTTTGCTATTAGGGCTCAGCTGTGGCCTTAACCTGAACTCAGAACCTGTTGGGCTTCATTCTGTAGCTCTCAGCTGGATCCTCTAGTGGCAGGATGACAGGAGGGTTAGCTCCTGTTATGTTAGCCGTCAAAGCCCGAGACGGGATGACTGTATTTACATTTATCGGTTTTCTGGAATAACCCGGTTTCCTAAAAGAAACCAACACCTGGTTTCTGATACCTGAGGGGTGGATCAGGGAGACCTGGTTTCCTGGGGTACGGGTACGGGTTCCATTTGATTTTGATTAGACTTCTGATTCAACACAGCCCTTTCACAAATCAATCGATTATGCAACACCTCCAATTAAAAATGTATTATGTTTAGTTCTCGTAAAGCTGAAAATGGATAAAAGTGAATCTTTGAGTTTTCACAGTAAAAACGAAGCACTCCCCCATAAAAATCAATTAATGGCTTTTATGGATGTGTCATTCTCTAAGTGAAGATTGATTTGATTCTGGTTTATTGCTATTTATCTACATATATCATTCTGCTTTCTTGCTTTAACATTGAGGAGGATTTCTGTCTGTTTCCTCCCAGAACATCAGACGCTGTGAAAGTCTGCAGACACTCAGTCTGTGTTTGTGAACTGATGGTGTTTTTTAGCCTTTCATGGTGGGCTCTTATTTAGAGAATGCTCTGAAACACACTGTTGTTGCAGCACAAACACATCTGCAGAATCCTCCGTGACTCACTAGCCTGCAGTTTGTGCGTTTTCTGAATGAAGTGGAAACTGCGGGTCACATGACCTGCTTTCAGTTTGTCAGCTGTAAATTCAGACGGAGAGTTGCCTTGAATCCATAGTGCGCTAATGGCAGAGCGTGAAGGAAACATTCCCGGGAACCGGGCTGCGGGGTCCAGAGGGCGCAGCAGACGGTCATGTTGGGAAACCGTATCGATCTGGCCCTGCTGTCAGCCGACCTCTGGTACACTGACGCCAGTGCATGGTGTTCTGCATCGCCATGACAACAGGGGTGTGAAAGTCACTGCCTGATTGATTGTTGCAGAGCTTCAGAGCTCGCAGTTTCCTTTATTGACAAAGTAATCAATATTTTCATAGTGATCAGCATTAATTTCAGAATCCAACCGAGAAAAAATGTTTATTGTTTGATTTACAGTAAATGTACTCATGAAATCAAACACACATCAAGACACACAAACCATCTAAAATGGATTGGAGGCTAAATATAAAACGCATTAGACATAAAGGTCATGGAAAAACATGCTGCACATGCTATTCAGGTTCCACCTGAGTCAAACAGAAGCAGTCAGTCTTGTTGAGCAAGTCCTCCTTCAGGTTTTTGGTCATTTCCTTTCCTTACTACAAAATGAATACCTGAGATGCTGATGTCACTCTGACGCTCTTTGCAGCACTCGCAGACTTTCTGACAGTCAGGAGAGCAGCAATTACCTCTATGTTTGATGAAAAAAGCATAAACATACTTCCACTCCTCTGTTAAAGTCACTAATGTCACACGCTTTTCATTGGAAAACATGCTTCAGTTTGATCAGGTTTGGAGAGACAAACAATCACACATTAGCACCTCTCCACCTCCGTGCCTAACAGTTGTTCAGAGGAGTCAGTGCTGAGGTTCTGGTTCAGTTTTTGTCAAACTTGGTCTCTACTTTTCTAATCTGCCACTGAATAAATGTATAGACTATTATGTAAACAGGTTCCAAAATATTTTCTTCAATTTTTTTTTTTTTTTCAGTGTCATGCAAAACAAAAGCTGGTTTCTGTAAGCAGAGCGGAGGAGCAGGAACTCCTGGTTTCCATGAGTTCCATCATGGAAATCTGTTTTCTCCAGGAGTACATTAAACTGACAAAGTCTGCAGAGAGGGGAGCATGATGGAAGCCTTGACGATGAAGTCCTTGTGAGGTTGTGGAGGTGCAGGAACCAGTCACCTGATTTTTCTAGTTAGTAGCTTTCCCCTAGAAACCAGATACTTGAGCTCACACGAATGCTGATCCTGAAGTTGTGGTTTGTTTGGATGTAACCTGAAGGACAAACCAGTCCAGACAGGTCACACCTGTTTAGGATGTCTCGCTGATATCTGCTCTAACCTCTACTTGGAGGCAGATTTGTGAATAATCCTTCCCCTTTAAGGGAGACGATGTTTCCTTTTTATTTGGTTTTAAAGCTGTCCCTCCATTGACTTTACTGTGAAATCTTGAAGTGCCGTAGATGAGCGGCTTCAGTCGTGAAGCTCCAGGGGAACTCTGAATCTTTCCTCCTGAAAAAAGTGTAAATTCTGCAGCGGTTCTGTATGACAGCTTTAAATGAGTACCAAGCTCACTCCCATTCACTGTATATGAGAAGTGAACAAGCTCACTTCTGATTGGTGTAAGTGGTTGCCATTTAAATGAGTACTCTGACCATTCACTGCTTACTGACAACATCTGGCTCCAACATGGCGACCGAATTGACTTCATTTCATTGGAGTAAACCATGTTCTACGGGTGACGTCACACTCACTCAGTCCAGTTGATGGTCCTGTCAGAGTGTACCTCACACTGCTGATGCGAGGCAGAGAAACAGGAGGACTGCATCCCGATAACCTTTCATGGTCTCAAACATGAGATGTGACAGATGGCAGAAAGGTGGCCTCACTGAAGCGTTTCTGCAACTCCAGGAATCTGCTGGTGTCACTTCTGTTTTCCTGACATGCTGAGAGTTTCTGAGAGCTGAAACATTAACGCGCTGCAGAGTTTCAGGTTTACGCTCACTGCTTTGTGGTGGTAGGAGGTGTAAACGGGTGGGGGGGCCCCCTCCAGCAGGGATGACGGTGTCTGGAAACAGCGCCTCTTTTCACAGCGGCGGGGCGGTGCCTGTGAAACGCTCCTGAATGACGGTGGCTGCTCATTGAGGCGGAGCGCCTCTGGGGGTGTAGACTTTCTGCTGAAGAGTAAAGGGGGTCTCCCCTCACATAGAGCTGCGTCGGCTCCTCTGAGTGAAACCATCCATCTTTTCTGCTCTCTGCTGTCAGTACGATGGCGGATCAGGTGTCCGCTCGTGTGACCACCTCCCTTAGCTCTGAGATCAGCGCTGGGCTCAATCTGAAGACGATGCCGTTTGTGGGGCAGTGGGGTTGTTTCCTGAAGGCGTCAGCTGATGGGTCACAGCTGCAGACCTGAATATGGTTAACAGTTTATCACCACATGAACAACAAAGAACTGGAGCTGCAGAATAAATGACAAACCCAGTGTTTAATCCATCATTCTTTCAAACAAATGAGTAATTGAAGAAAAGGAAATAACTTCATTAAAAGAAAAATGTTTAAAAGATGAGCATTAACACATATAAGTTGTTTGATCAATGTTGAATTTTTCAAATTAAAATCTACAAAAAACATGCATTTCTTTGAGTTTTTTTTTCCAACTTCCTCATTTAATTTGCCATGAAAACAGAACCAAACGTTTTTTCTTGTTTTTCAATAACGTTATTGTGTGACCCCCCCAGTGTAAGGTGGAAGTTAAATGTTTTTCTTTTGCTTTAACATTGAGGAGGTTTCAAATATAATTGGGTGGTGGAAGACCTGCCTCCATGTAAACAGCAGGTGACATCAGCACAGACTGTGTTGTTGTTGACTCGTGGCGGTCTGTCAGCTGAGCTCTCAGGCACCTGCCCTGACCGGCCTCCAACAGCTATTTATAATCTGCTGCAGAGCAGGCGTCATCATAAATCCATTATCCACCTCTGATGCTCATGTGCAGCGGCTGCACGTCTGAGAGATGAGACCTTTGGCAGCGCGTGTAGGTAAAGCAGAACCAAATCTGCAGATATGTTCATGTTGCATAAAAATTCTTTTTTTGCATGAAAATTTCGGGGGGTGACAAATCCATACGACGTGCCTGCATTCCCACCTACCTCACCCGGATTTACCCCGATGTGTTGCATTAGTGTTCACTACAATCTGTCCCCAGAAGAATGCTCATATTAAAAAAATGTGCAAATGAACATTTTCGCTAAATGGGCTTGAGTGGACCACAATCTTGATATTTCATGCATACCACCTGGGTGCTCTATGCAGTAGGGTTGTGCCGATGGTGATGGGTGACTGACATCCCGATGGAGAGACACCATCGTGATGCCACGCCCCCGCCACGTTGCGAGTCGACACCATAAGCTGCGGTTACATGTGCAAAATATCTTGATGGGATCAATGGTCGGATTAGAATCCAACCGTGTACATGGGCCCAGAAAAATGTTTTCAGAATATAACTGCGGGACGGATCGCAGTCCTAAATCTCCCACACATACCGCTCATGTAACAAAGCACCCCCCCCCCCCCCCCCCCCCCTTCCCCTCAAACACAAAGCTGTAAGTCCGCACTCCGCCGGTCCACTTGACTGATCAAGTGCGGGAGTGGACCACTTCTTTTCTATTTTGTTTGTTACGTTTTTTTGTTAAAGTCACTTCCCTCAGTTTATACTGGATCATCGCGGATGAGTCAGTAGTTGGGAAATAAAATAAATAAAGTAAAATAACGAATAGCAATTATATAAGAACGAAAAATTTAAAATTGCCCACCATCACCACCACCACCATGATATCATCGTCCATCCCGATGGTTGACAGCAAACATCGTCAACGGCCTATTTAGGGGACATTGCCCAACCCTATGCAGCTATCCGCCCATATTTGCCCGCTAACAGCCTGTATCCAATCCAGTTCAATTCAATTTTCTTATATAACCCAATATAATAACACAGTTGTCTCAACGGGCTTCACTAATTGTACAAAACATAAAATTTGTTATAAAATACAATAGCTGATTGCTATACTAAACTAAAGTGAACACCCATTCCATTCCAAAGTTAACACGCCTGCCCTTAGACCCTCCTGTAGTTATGACTAAGGTATTAATTGTCAAATGGTAAAACGTTAGAAGTGTTTAGAATAATAGGCTCATTTAAAGAACATTTAAAGTCAATGTTGGTGCAGACCACAGAGGACAATGAAGGGTTGAATGTTTGTGCTTGGACACGTAATTCATACTAAGTTAAGCACAATTTCACCCTTTGTTTTGTTTTTTTTCTTCTTTTTTTAACGATATATGTTTATCTTTTGATATACTGGAGCATCAAATAAGGCAGTGAAATCTACCTTTAAAGACTAAAAAGTGGCATACACAAGTAAACTCCCGAGAGGCCCACAGAGGGGTTTACTTAAGTGTTTGTCATACAGTAAATCCTGTTTTATGCCAATAATCTTCCAGCTTCTCTTTGGATTGGACCAAAATAAACATTTTTAAGAATAGCGGAATGACATTAGATTTAAAATAACTCATGAACATTAGTTTCCATGGCTTCAGACTTATGAGTCACAATCTGCTCAAATACTAACATGTACAAGCAAAGTCTTACCTCTCACCTGTCCTTAGTCCAAGAGGACATGCAGCTGCTTTTGGTTTATGTCATTTGGGTTCAGCCCCTCATACACATTTAGGCTTGTGTGATGTCATTCCCATGATTCCTTTCTGAGTCTACTTGCCACCACATTTCCCACTGCCATTTACTTGGACTGTCATTAGCATGCTAATGGGAGCCCGGGAGTGTTTGTGTGAACGAGGAAAGTTGGAGGTGTGATTGGGTGCAGTGTGGAAGAATAGCAGAGAAAGCTTGTCGTTGTGTAAAATAGCCTTTGAGTTTTGGATGAATGGCTAGATTGGAGGGGGGAAAGGGGGGTCTCTTTGAGCCGCAGTCACTCTGCTGACAAGTGAGCATTTCTTCAAGGAAGCGACAGAGCGGCCCGTGATGGTGAACTCGAGCTGCATGCCCTGGATGAGAAATCACATTGTTTGTAAATCCAAGGGCAGGGAGGGGGCAAGCCTTTCACCAATAACACGATTGTTGTCTGGCTTTGAGAATGGAATAATTATTCATCCTTAGACAAGTGTGTTAACCAGGATTTGAAGCTTTTGGTTATTAAATCTGAGTAGAGGTTTATATTTTACAGCATTTGAATCACTTAGAGAATCCAGGTTTCATTTTTCTTTGATCCCCACTCCGTTTCCTGCATGTCCTCCTCACGTTTCTTTTTTTTTTCAGGGACTTTCAAACATATAAAATCCACAAACTGTACCTCTTCTGATAAACATCCTCTACATTTTGTCAGTAGTTTTTAAGAAGTGACTCTTCGTCTGTTGAACTGTGACAACATTTAACCAGTTTGACGGATTGGGGTGCCGAGAACACCACAAAGAAACAAAAGCTGTTTTTATTCCTTGTTGTCGGACATAAGTCATTGGTCTATTCAGCCATGGGTAAGAACGTTCCAGACAATTGTAGACTTACACAGCTTCATTCTAACTTTCTGTTCCCCTGAGTAACTCTTTAAGAATCACAAGGTAAAGACTTCTGTCTGAATCTCCTAAATTGCAACGTATGTTTTGTTACACATTTTGCTTCTAATTTGATGGACATGTAGGCAAAGTTGTACCTGAAATAGATCAAGAGGAACATTTATTTTTCAGATCACAAATGCCTGGCAGCATCTAGGTTTTTATAAACACAAGAGGGGGAAAGGCGAAAGAATAAGGTAATTTGCTAATTGTTTTAAAACTAAACAATTGAATACAAAAGCAACACTACCAACACAGTTGGATTAGATAAGGAGAAGAGGCCAGTGGTTGTTCTTCCTATCTAGCAATCAGTCAAGAAAAGATTATTAAAACTTCCCTGCAACTATGAAAGAGTGAGACAAATTTCTTCCATCACTGCAACTCTCATTACAAAAGATTTACAACCGTATACTGTTGTCAGTAATCAGTACTTCTGTGCTTCTATGCAGACACTGGCAGAAGAGACGACCAAAGAGAAAATATTTAGCAAAGGAAATATCTTTGTGTAAGACCTGCTGGAAATAAAAAATAACAAAAAAAAGTTTTATTTACTTTTCTTTATCTCTAAAGGCACCCCCCCCCCAAAAAAAAACAACTTAACAAAAATTCATGAATAGGGTTAAAAAAATAATCAAAAATAGTGATAATCAATAATGTTGTGATAATGGTTTAAAAACTCAATTGAAGGACACTGAATCGAATTTGAGTCATACTTTACAAAAGATGCCACGCCAAGCATCGCGCAGTACAGCAGTTGTGTTTGTCCAAATTAGCCGCTCCTGACTTCTTCTTGAACATCGACCACTGTCTGTGCAGTTAATCTTATAATTTGCCTTAGTCTGTTTAAATTGGCTCCTTAGAAAAACAATAAAACGTTACATGTGTGTTCATCCATGTAGAAATCATAAAGAATTTAATGAAATTTACAACAAAATGACGTCTGTTTTAAACACTGTGCTGCCTGAGAGACAACCTTTTGTGCTCATGTTGTGCTTTTCCCCGTGCATACAGAGATTTCTGCAAGTTTCTACAACCTTTAGATGATATTACGTAATGTGGTTATAGATTTGGGTTGCTGTCAAGTTTTTGAAAATGGAAAAGCTAATTAAATGTTGAACAGTGAAAAGCATTATCTTATTTTAAATGGAAGTGATGTCAGGTGTTGTCGTTTGAATGTCTCAAAAGATCCAATGATAACTGAAGGAAAATCTACTGGAACAGACTCACAAACCATAATCTGAATAATTAAACTAATATGTGTTATTTTCATCTTAAAACAAAGAGATTTATACGACAGAAGAAGTGTGAACACTTGGGAAACTTGAAACTGTTTGATAACTCATGAATAAAATACTGCTTCATGAGGTTTTAGGTTAATCTTTTGAGTTAAATTTGTAATTGTGGTCATTGTCTGTGTATAGAAGACAAAGCCTGTCCAAGACAATTTTAAAGACAGTTTTTTAGGTTGATTGGGCCACCAACCCTCATGTAGGGACAAACAAGCGTGACAGCTGTGGGAACACATTCCAGAGGAATGGTCTAAAGCTGAGGATCAGCAGAAATTTGGTGTCAAATAAAATGAAACCATAGAAATGTACTTTAATGGAAGTCTGAGCACCAAGGCTAATATTTTTTTGCAATCAGGCTGCAAGTATGTCTGTATTTCATTGAAAAGCTGATTACTATATAATGACTTCATTGGGGAACAAGTAAAGGATTTTATATTCTTATTCTTCTTATTAGTCTAATATAATTATTCTTATTGTCAAATCAGCACAATATGTTCCTAGTGGTTACTCTGTGAACTGCATCTGAGTTCATTTTGTTTTGGTCTAAGCTTCATTCTTGAAGTTGTTGTTGTTCACCTTTTGGCAGTCCCTTAAGGGTTTATTTCTGCCAAAAAACTTCCCATCTAGTCTTTTTGTCTACATCCGAGCCCCACTACCCATCAGGTAGCATTTGCATCAACAGAAAGCTGAATTCCAGTTTTTGCTAAAGCAAAGACATCACAGTACAGTACATTGACTCACTCCAACCCCTGAAAATCCTCTGCCTTAATGCTGAAGGTTTGCTGTTCGTTGCAACACATTTGATCCTGCAGCCAACAGAAAACCGTTTTTTAAGGTTGCATTGAAATGAGTGTGTTGGAGTTAAACAAGACCATGTTAAGGCATGCATGGAGGTAACGGTTCAGTCCTGCTCCTCAAACACTCCCTGTATTTTATGGGAGTGTGTAGGCGACTGCCTGAGAGTGATGTTGCAAAACAATAGTTACCTGTGCAATCAGCTGCAGTGTTGGGAAAACCTCTTGTGCAATTCCTGCCATCTTTCATAAACGGGCCGAGGCCTTACTTACCCTGTCTCACCTCAGCCTGTTATCAGCTCCACCCTCGTTCTACCACACAATTCTTTCCTCAACCCCTTCTGCTGTAGACCTGCCCTCACAACCTTTATGTGTTATTATATGCAGGAGCAGCCACCTTGTTCTCCTTAATTGGCCTTGAGGGAGTTAGGACGGCTGCAGATAGAGGAGCAGGGAGGAGGCACCGCCATCAGCCTCAGCATCCGTGCTACTTATGCTGTCACAACAGAACAATGTAGCTTTTTTTCTTTTTAATGAATTTGACAGCAAATTTGTAAATAAAGCGTTGACGCTAACTGCAGAACTGCGTCACTCTGCTGTCATGCTGTAACAGGATGTGTGACATTGTGGGATACCACAAAGATTATGCTCTGTCACTTCCTGCTTTTGACACTCAAAAGTATTTAACTATTTTGGTCTCTTTGTGCTCTGCTGTTTAGTTTAATCGTTCTTTATGTTGGAAATCAGACTTTTGCATTTTGGTTCAGCACACATTATCCTCCTGATTATGCCAAGATGCTCTTCAAAAATTAATGACAGTGTTGTTGAAACTCTTCTCTATTTAGCTATGTTTCTATAGGTTTCTGTTGCTTAAGGCATCATCTAAGCTTGACTGACAGCTCTACAGATCTGTCCAACAAAGCCTGGTTCCAAAACACCCAAAGAAAAGAACCTAAAACATAATTTCATTTAATTCTGCAACCGAACATTAATTGGGTTCTTGTCAATTCTTGTGACTGGTCACTATAAGTTTAAATAGCCTTTATTCATAAGAAATGATACGAATAGAATAGAATAGAACTTTATTGATCCCTCAAAGGGAAAATTAACTCTTTACCATAGCTCCATTAATACAGCATTTACATAATATATAACACTAAAAATTAATAACAATTATCAGAAAAATAATTCATCTAATTATTGATGGAAACTGATAATTAATTATTAATTGAATAACTAATGGCGGCAAGTTTAGAACCATAGTATTTCTTCAACTCGTGAAGCTTTATTCATTCAAATTTACATACAAGTTAAGCTAACGCTTCATGTTCTTGTGTGGGTTTTCTACATGTGTGAATGTGTGTAGTCTCTAGAAAACTGGACAGGTTTTAAGGTGTTCCCTGACGTTCAAATGAACTTACAGGAGCGACACACATACAACCTTATAGAAACTGTTAGCATCATAGCAATGCTTCAGCTCTGTCAGTGGCCATTTGACTTACTATTTAGTTAGCTTCAAACCTTAGTGGATAAGTATCATCGAGCTAAATGCTGTGCACTGTGCGAATTAAAACATTCATTCATTACATAGTCCTTAGTGATAAATGTTGGAAGTGGTTGATATAGTGACATGTAAAAACAAGAGAAAAACAGACTTAAGGGCAACAAAGTCAAACTAAACTTGTTCCCCAATTTCTTTTCTTCCTTTTCAGTGTTTACAATGTTCATTTATATCATAGTAAAACATAGATGATAAAATCATGGTGACAAATTTGGATAAACCTTTTTTATTTTGCGATGAATCCTTTCAGTCTGATGGTCAAAGTACTTCCCCTGTATTCTGTAAACTCTGCTTCCACTCAGACTTCTTTCCAGATGTTTCAGCTGCATCTCTACTTAGTTTCTTCTTTATTTTCCCGAGTTCCATCAGTGTACTTCACCCTCAGTCTTTTATACAACCAGGGTTATCTTTTTATATCTGTAGACAAACCACATTTGTCATTTTCTGCATTTTTTTATTTTTTTTCCAGCATGCAGAAATAACTGTACATTTCCAGGATGTAGAAAATAGTAAACTGTTCCATTTGAAATGAGTTATTGTGATAAAATGGTGCTGAAAGTCAGATGACAAGTCATCAGTCTGGGATCTACTTCTCTTTGACTCAGTCACGTTGTTCTGTAAACCAGATTAACAAAACAAGATTTCAAAATAAGGTTTGATATTTGCAGTCTGCTCTTAAAATCCACAGAGAGCCAACAATCTAGTGAATTTCTATGGAGGACTGTAGTTTTCTGGTCATCTTTGTCGCTGTTGCTGATAGTTGTCAGTTCGAATTGTTGTTGTTGTTGCGTGTGTGTCAACTGTCAGCTGCATTTGTTTTCACCTTGTTGGACTCTCAGGCTCATAAGTGAAGCCTCCGGTCTGTGGTGTGATAGATGGCAGGAGTCTGTGAGGCTGCAGATCCGCTTGTGTCAAAGCTGCAGCTGCTGACTGTGATCATCTGAGTTGATTAGCATCACGCTGCTGTTGGTCTCATGGTAGTGATTCAGAGCCCGATTGTTGCCCTTCAGACAGTGATGCATCGGGTCTAAGCATGTAGAAAAAATCCTATTAGAATAATTCACAACATAGTTGATCCAAAAAAATAAAAGAGGATTTCAAACTGTTAATTCTTCAAATATGAACTTAAGATGTTAACCAAACTAAGTTTGTGAATTCATGCCAGAAGCAGGACCTCAGTTCTTTTATGAAAACATCTGCAAAGAAGCCAGTTTTGGTGTCCAGCTGTGAGTAACAGGAAGGGAGCAGATGGTGGGACCCCGAGGCCAGACTTCGGGCTAAAGCAAGACAAACATTGGCACGTTCCAATCAGAATAGACTGGCAAATTGATTGATGGAACAGAGAGCAGTTGGTTCTTTTTGCAGACAATACTGAGACAAGGATCAGAAAACAGCAGCCCACCCTCACTGTCCCTGCAGGGGAGTAGTCCACCTGTTACAGACCAACATCTGTTAATGTGTCACACTTACACTAATAAACATATTAATCACATGTTAGTTGCTTTTGTTAGATAAAACCTTTTTTCCTGATTGTTTTCTTCAGATAATATTTCTTTATAAATTGTAGATTTAGTGTCTGTACTTCCAAATAGTTCTTTATTAGTGGCTGACAGTGTTCTTGACACCTCATTCATCTTCTTTTATTAAAATTGGACAAACATGTTAATCTTCTTTAAAGCCTCCATTTTCTCTGTATGTTTGTCTAGCTTCAATTTGTGAAATTAGGTTTTGTTTGTGTGTTTGTTTCTGGGTGCGGCCATAGACCGCAGACTGCAGACTGATGGTCTTCAGGCTCCTAGAAGAGGCAGCTTTCATGTTTGCAGAAATGCTTTAGAGCCTAAACTGTTAGCTTTCTGTTGCTGGTTAGTATTCTGAGCCTCCCTCTGTCACCTCCTCCAGTCATTCCTCACACAAAGACGCCCTTGAAGGGAGAAACTTTCAAAGAAAAGAAGTTGAACTCGCCTCTCAGTTCTTTTAAAGCTTTGCCAAATGGCTGATTTTAAATCCTGACTTCTTAGATAAGCTGAGGTGGCGCTTTCTTCTCTGTGTGTTTCAGTGACATCAGTGTAGATGGAGACATTTTTATCAGGTCACACAAACTGAGCAGGGGAAAAAAAACAGG
The DNA here is from genome assembly GCF_053564925.1 of Oryzias latipes. Lineage (NCBI taxonomy): Eukaryota > Metazoa > Chordata > Actinopteri > Beloniformes > Adrianichthyidae > Oryzias > Oryzias latipes. Next base: position 10,989,130 of record NC_136256.1, on the reverse strand, counting down.
CATTTGATATCGTGGCATTCTCGGTCAAGTTTTTCACCTAGCAATCCTCTTCATGGGTCCAGAGAACGATGCAGTGGCAATGCTTTAGTGGCAGGCTGATTGGTCTGATCCCAAAAACTGAGTCAGAATGACCACAGCAACCAAATGATGTGTACTTTAATCATGTACAAATAGACTTGTTTTTGTTTCCTAAAAAGTCAATTGAAAATTAGGGGCTGCATTGTTGTGTAGTAGTTAGTGGCGTTGTCTCATGGTGAGAAGGCCCTGACTTAAATCCCAGCTGGGACCTTTCTGTGTGGAGTTTGCATGTTCCCATCGTCATGTGTGGTTTTTTTCCTTGGTTCCTCTGGTTCCTCCCACAGTTTAAAACATGCTTCATAGGTTCATTAGTTTTTAAGCCATATCGCCACGCTTTAGTCTAAACTTAAGATAACAAATGCTAGAAATAATTCTGAGACAAGATGGTCTTTATTTAGGAAATGATGTGGACATTTAAAAAAAAAAGTCACTAAACAAACATGATACATGTAAAGAGTAGGGCTGAGTATCACCAATAATTACCAGAATCGATTTGATAGATTCACCAGAGTCTGGTGATTGATTCGATATTCCTTTTTCTTTTCTCTTTCGATTCTTTAGATCCACTCGATGTGATTCTATTCAATTTTTAATTTACACAGTTTACACATTCATACATATTTGTATGGAAATACATTAATAATCTATATTTTTTGAAGATATTTATATACAATTTAATAGTGAAACAATAAACCAATAGATTGTTAACAGAGTTATGTGCTGTCTCAAAAGGAGAGGCTCCAACAAATAAAAGTGCAGATCATTAGATTGTAAAGGCTCAGTCTAAACTGGGACATATGGTATGATAGATACGCATAGCTTAACAATGGTGCTGCCTAAAAATGATGCCTATTTGAAACAAGAAGACTGAACTGACATAAGCAAGACCTTAAACATTTCTTCAAAGACATACTCCAATGAAAATCGGGTTTTTGGTGTTCTTGTTGCACTTTTCTCATGGTGGAAAACATTTCTAAAGAACATTAGAAAGAAAATGGCATTTCTGAGTATTTCTTTGTTCAAATCGTGGTGAATCAGGAGCAGATGATAAAATGCATTTGGAAAAGGCTTGTAGTTGTAACGTAAAAACTACAGTCAGCATGCCACAGGCTTCCTGCTCCTCTATGCATTCAACAGATCCATGTACGCCTTTGTTTTCCCTCCTCTGAGCTGGCCTCTGGCTCAAAACGTATGGCTGGAAAATTCCATTATTGCTCACCATTTTTATTGTACCGGTAATGTTAGGTTGGGGTTGTGAGGAGCTGTAAGCTAGCAAAAGAATGTAAACAAAGGGATGATGTGAAATGTAGTCAGGCTTATTCTGTAACCACAGGCCCAGTCACAACTCTTTGGGGAATTTCTGATGTCCTATAGAAACAACATAGGTGTTTTGATTTTGGCTAAAAACGGCATAAATCCAACACTGGGAACAGTTTTAAAATAGATGATTGGAGTGGGAATTTAATAAACCAAATACCAGCATATTTCTGTTTCCAGCATCCAGTTTTGATGTGTTTTCCTCTCTGCTGATGAATTCATGTCATGTTCATAAATCTGTACATTAATCTACTTGTTTTTGTCTTCTGTTAGCTTTACATGCTGGTCCAACGGTTCATTAGTCTACAAACAAGATAAGAGTCCTGCTTTAATGAGACTGATCTGATGTTAAACGGGTAGAACATGAAGCGTGACTGTAGGATGTTAAGTAATAAACGCACATGAGACCTGGGAGGGTGACTGATATTACGGCTCTATTTGTCTGGGAGCTGTAACATGAGGGAGAGCGGGAAAGTAATGAGAGACTGCAAGCCTGAGGTGAAAGGACGACCTTGTTTAGTAGGGCTGCACGATATGAGGAAAACTCGCGATATGCGATATTGGTGATTAATATTGCGATAACGATATAATTTGCGGTATATAAACAAATATCAAACCAACCAAAAACATCATTTCCATTTCAATGCAACAGTATAAAAATGATACTCCAAATGACCCTTGTCGACATAGGAGGCAAACATCAAACATAAAAGGGCCCATTTGATTAATCAACAACGTAAACGGATCCTTCCGATTGGTTAAATGCGTAAAGGGATTTATTTCATTTATTCAATATTTCAAGCTGCCATGAGTTTATTTTAGCACATTTAACCCTTGTGCTATCTTAGATGACCCCCCCCCTTACTTTGACGTGTTCTCCTTACCATGACAAAGGTGGATAAAGGTGGAAAGATTTCATGTAATCCATGGACACCAGTGAAGATCACAAATCATTGAAGAAAAAAGGTTCAGAGCACTGTCTAGTGGGTCTAGATGACCCAACTCCCAATGTTAAAGTGCCTAGGATAGCACAAGGGTCAAGGTAACCATTTATTGCGATTTTCGCCGTCTTTTGCGGTATGCATATTGCACAGCTTGATGTCGCGATAACTATAAATTTGCTGTATATTGTGCAGGCCTAGTGTTTAGGATCTTCTGTGTCTGTTTTCCAGAGTGTACACATAGAAGTATTCTTCATGTTGCTTTTTGAATCTTTTTTTTTTATGTTGAATTGAACCTGTGTTGTTTGTGGTTGAATTAGCGTTTACAGTAAAAGCCTGCCCCTTGCGTGATGCTGGTCTCCACTGGATAATGGAGCGGTCCCCCAGTTGGGTATCATAGCAGCACTCAGGCTCACTTAGGAATGCTAAACCTGCATATGAAGGGCTGAAACTCTCTGAGTGAGGCTAATGTTCCTCATCATTCACCTCTCAGCTGAGCACTAATGGACCTGAAACTGCAAAGTGGACAGTGGGGACTCTAACCTGCTGCTGTTTGATTCATCCTGGGATGTCTGCTTCCACTGGCAGATGTGAAAGCTCACCTGAAATCTGGTGTGGATCTAACAAATCAAGGCTGACTGGCCTTTAAATCCTGTGGTTATATTGAGTGAGAATGCAGAAGGTTGTTCTGCTGACTAAAAAAGCAAAAGTGAAAGCAAAGACACGAACTTCATGCAGGATCTGTAAAAAACAGTCCACGGGGTTAATCTGAATATGTTTGAAAACATTAGGAAACGTCTGGTAGGTAAATGTGACATAGTGAGGAGGTTCAGGTTCCTTTAGGGATGTATTGTTTACAGGAGTGGTAAATCTAACTGGTCTTTCTCATGCATCTTCTTATTCTTTACTTTGAGTTTGTTCTCACCCCATAAGCTTAGGAACATGGAGAATTTAAAGTTCTTACATTTTAGGAAGCGGTATTTTTCTTTTTATATATTTATTTGTTTATTTACTAAACCCATTTGACTAAATCAGAATTTTCAAATAAAAAAAAAGATCTGTGTCACATTAGTTTAGTCTCTTAGCAGGACTTACACATTTTGTCCAGTATAGTCAGCTAGGAAATCACTTCCAACACAAAACTCTGAATTTAGGTCGATATCAGAAATGTGTTTCATGGGATTATTAAAACTACAGTTGATAACAGTAAAAGAATGTATTGTACTCAAGGACAGTGTACAGGATTTAAAGGGGAAATAAAAGATTTATTATCATGCAGAAATAAGTACAGAAAGATAAATGACAAGTTAGTAAAGTGGGAGTGGCTTATAACCCTTGTTTTTAAAGGTATTATTTCCCCTTTGCATTTTAAAACCTTTTATTTTATGCCATAAAAGCACCCATAGCTTTTAGTCCGACCTCATTTTGTTAGATTGTTAGAAAAATGTCAAAATTAAGCTTTTATTCTATAAGAAATCTACAAACATGTCTGTTTAACTCAAATTAGGTAAATATGTTTTTTTTGTGTGTGTGTGACAAACTGTTGATTCGATTTAAAGTTGAATTTCTGCAAACAACCAAAAACTGAAACTAAAATTGGATGACAATAGGGAATACAGCTCTTCTTAATGATGTGACCCAAAAGTTATAATAAATGTTTTTACTTTGGATTAATGATATTTATTGTGACAATGAAAAAACAGCTTTTCATTTTTTTGTGGAAGTTTCTAAAGGGTTTTGTTTTCTTGGTGTAGTTTTGATCCTGGTTGTGTCTCCTGTTCCATTGATGCTCAGTCAGATCCTCTGGGATTCACACTAACCACCCGCCATCGCTTTAGCGCCTCCTGAGTGTTTGCTTAAAGCAATGAAAACACTCTCCGGTATGATTTTTAGAATTTAGTTAGCTGCTGAACTTGAGTCTCCATTCTGCTCTCCTGTCTTGCCAAAAATTAAGTATGCCAGGGTCAAACTTTATTTAAAATTAAAACTAAAATAAAATACTTAAAATGACTAATGTTTCTGTAATTAGTCAGTCTTAAATAGCCTGATCATCCTACTTTAACCAATTGAAACATGAAAATTCACTTTGGTCTTGCAGCTAAGCAAATATTCGACTTCTGAACAAGATTAGATAAACTTCCTGTGTTGTCTTTGGACAGAAGAGGGTGACTGATATCCTGACTTATGTCTTTATTTGGAAGAGAAACCCTTAAAATCTCATCTAACCTTCTGCAGTAGACAGAGTTCATCACTCCTTATCGAGGTTCCCATTTGTATGCTCAGATCCCCCTTGAACTTCAATAAAAAGTATGAATTTGTTTGTTTTGACTTGTTAAAGTCCCACTTTCCGGTAGCCATGAAGCCGACACCCATGAAGATCGTGGGGCAGGAGGCTCCGCCTTTATTTATACAGACTTTTCGCTGCACAAAATAGTTCCCAGACAAAACATGTAGTGATATTCATCGCACTCTAACAGTGCGCGTTCATGTTTGGTGTTACGGAGTGAAGGAGCATAGTAATAAAAATTTTCCCCCAGATTAACACTGACTGGTTCTCTATTGAACCGCTCTGGAGTAGAGCTGTGATGGTGTTGGATTTTTGATCACCGCTGTGATGAAGCAGCAAGAATCGTCGCGCACTCAAGAACTCATGCAGCTTGTAATGGAAATGAATACAATGGAAAATTATAATTAGAGCACAGTAAATTTGTCGTATTTCCTCGCAAGACGAAAACTTCTGTTGTAGAATGAGGATGTGTATGTGCTTCCGCGTGCGTGTGTGTGTAAGTAGAGGGAGTGAGAGGCGCGGGGCAGGGAGTGAAGGAGAACACTAATAAAAGGTTTCCACCAGAAACCCTTGAAGTCTGAAGACAGGACTAGCAGAAAAAAGTAAATTATCAGCAAAGATGAATGTGTTTAATGTTTTTATTATAGTTCCAATCACGCACCATATGCAGAACTTTCAAAAAAACAAAAACAAACGTGCGGTGAAGACATTATCGTCACACCCCTAGGTCTATTGTTGAAGTTTCTGTAAATTCAGAGAATGTCCACGTCTCATCTGTTTAGTGCACTAATCAGCCAGATTTGAGAGTCAGTCCTCTCTGTGGTTATCAGTCAGTATGCACTTTATCTGATTACGCCCTCACTTTGTTTGTGTGTCATTGCCTCATCCACACACAGCTAATTACTTTAGCAGGTCTTCCAAACTGCAGGATGTTTGAGGTTATTTCAGGCCTCCTGATGCGCCGCTGTGAGCGTGTCCTCTTGCAGTGAACCTTCTCTGATCCTGAATATTCTAACTACAGCTCCTGGAAAGACCAACATACTTTGAGTTAGTATTATTTCCTTAACTGTTATGTCATTATTTAGTTGAATGAAAGAGTGTGGACTTGCTCTGTGATAAATGCTTGTTCCATTTTTATATTAGAGCAGAAGAAAAAAATCAATAAAGCGGTTTATTATTTTGCTGCTGTGAACCCGCCTTGCCCTCGCACACGCCCTTGCTGACCTTCCTGCACAGGCACCACTTCCAGCCTTTCCTTCCTCATTGTTGCAGCTATCACAATCAGTGGAGGTGTGAAGCGGTATGCACTCCAGAGCTGGATAGCACTGCTCTTTCCAGATTCAGGTTAAGGCTTTTGTCAAATTGCTTTATGATCTAATTTTAATGCTTTTGTCTGCTTTGGTTTGATTTGGTTTGCTTTCACTCACGGTACTCTCAGATGCACCAAAATGAACCAAACTGGCAGGAAAACAATGAAGTTCCAAACGCTTTTCGCTCGGATGCATGGTCCAACCAAGAAAGGTTACGGAAGCAGGAAGAAGAAAACCAGCTTGTCCCATTAAAGATCTGATTCAGGAAAACGTGCCTTTGCGTCCTCTCTACACCACTATCCCGCTCAGACACTTTCCAAGTTTATCCTGATGGCCGCTTCATGAGTTTTGGGCTGCAGACACTTTATTTTGACTGCTCATTGACAGATTTCACCCCTGCCCACGGCTCCAGACTAACTTTTTTCACTAGGAGCACAGTGGCCCCCAACTTAAATTTTTAGGGGCGCAACCAGAAAATATAGGGGCGCATACCGTAAATCAACATTCTAACCAAATCTACTAATTTCCACAGTATTACTAATAAATACTTTAATAATAGATGCAGAAATTACAATGCACTGTTTCAAATTCAGTGTCACATTTTAATCTGCACTTTTGAAGATGCAACAACAAGGTAAACTGACAGAAGAAGGTAAACTGTAAAAGAACGGGCGATGTTCACTGGATTTAAGAACAATCGATACAGATACCTGAGATCAGAGAGAGGCTCAAAAACGGATGGAAATGTATCTTGGTGACACCAAATAAGTGCAGCCAAGACGCACAATAAGCGTGTTTGAGATCACCCAGGTGGACGCAACGCTGTTCAGATCACCTGGTGTGTGACATATATTTTTGTTTTTGCTCCAACATCACCTGTCAATCATCACAAAAATTTCAGGAGAAAGGGGCGGGGGCAGCAAGGCCCCAACTTACCGACCGCAGCTGGAAATTTAGTACTGAACTGACTGAAAGCTGGTCCCAGACTACAAAACAATGCATCATGGGACATGTGTCCCGATGGTTTTTGTAGTTAAGTGAAGAATTAAAATAATTTTAAATACCAATTGATTAAAAATAGGCTACATCCATTACAAAACATTCAAATAAATATAAAATATATAATAACAGATCATACTAAGTGGGAGAGGAATATTAAAACTAAATTGAACTGAGTTGAACTTCAACTTCCTGTTCTCCTTCAGTCTCGCTGCAGATTCTCCATCACCCCCCCCCCCGACCTGGTCTCCTCAATGATCCAGGCGAGCCGCTGGTTCATCTCAAACACGTCTATCGTTGCATTTTCACCACGTGTTTTAAGTGCGTCTCGGACTAAACCGTGTTGTTGCTCGCACGTGTTTAAAGTTCAAGCCCCGTTAGCTGTCACGCATGTAGGTGTGGGACATTTATTCTCCTCAGCTGACCCGACTCCCGCGGGAGCGGTGTGCTGCCGTAACAGCCGTGCATAAACCGTTTGGTTGGGGGGATGCGACGCCGCGCGCTTAACCGGTAACCCCCGTAACCTCCGGGTCTGTGCGGCCCAGAGAAAAGTTCAGCACGGACTGCATGCATTTAGAAAATTACGGGCGAATAGATACGTTCTAAAAAGGAAAGTAAGGAACTCCTTCATGTGGTCTGGGGAGGGGGGGTCTGCTTTCAAGCCCGGTCATTGTCACGCCCCCAATAGTCATTTACTCCACTGTGATTGGTTGGTTTGTCAGCTCCGCACACGACATTGAAAAGGTTCCTACAAACTGGCAGGACGCATTAAAATTAAACTTTCATTTCAAGGTGGGGGCCACAAATAGCCCGCGGGCCGCGGGTTTAAGACCCCTGCTGTAGACTCTGGCACTGGTACACCAGCCGCAGGTCGGAAGAACGAATCAATATTTCGCTTGCTCATAGCTCAGATGCACGCACAGGTTGTGATGATATTTGTCTCCGTTTCCTTCCCACAGATGTTTACGCGCGCTCGGTTATCTCTAGGCCCCTCCCGCCAACACGCATTTTAGCCACTTACCTACGCGAGTGTGTGCTCTCGTCTCAAGAGTATGTGTGCGAGTTTGTGTGTGTGTTTGCGTGCGTGTGCGCTCGCGTCTCATTGATTATTTCATTGATCATTGACGTGCCCCTTCCACGTTTAATGTATAAAAAATACGGAGGGTGGGGGAGGCAAATTTACTGGTCGCACATGTGCGACTGGATGTAAAATTCAGTCGCACACCCTCAAATTTTGGTCGCAAAATGCGACCAAATGGTCGCAGTCTGGAGCCCTGCCTGCCAGATGAAGCAGACATCCTGGAGTAAATCAAAAAACTAAAATCTAGAACACAGAAGCAGCAAGGATGTCAATCAAAACTGTGTGTATTAACATCACCACTTCTTTAACATGGGGAGCTGATACTTCATTTGGTTGATTTAGTGAAAATATTTGTATGTGGGCAGCCTTCTGGAAGCTTCTACAAAGCATTATGATCAGCCTCTGTCTGGAGTTGGACTGGAAAACTTGAAAGTCTTGATTCTTTCCTTTTTCTGCCAACTTTTGAAAAAAAAAACACAGCTTGGTTTGTTGACCCAATTTCAGCAAAACTCTAGCTGTAACATAAACGTCACGCTACAATCTAATCTACTAAGGATTACAGATCATCATTGCACCACCGCCCTGCTTTAGCTGGTCTAAGGTGTTAACCAATAGTTCTTCTGATATGGTACTATCCATTGTAGTCAGATCCTTAAATGTCATTAATTCAAAGGAATTGTATTTTAGCCAATATTAGTTAACAGACCAAATATGGAAACACATCCATGTTTATGTAAAAAAACAGCTATTTTTTATAGGGCATCCTCTGTTTGGACATGGTGGAGTAATTGCATGTTTTAGTCCGATTTCTCTTGGTAAAACAAATAATTAGAAGCTGTTTTTGTATTTCCCTCCATATCCATAGGGTTAGGGACCAGAGACACCCGCGATTCTGCAGAATCTGTGAATACGTAGCCGTGGCTGAAGAATGTTTATCACCAATCCTTACTCATCAAAAACCCTAGTGAAACATTTCTGATGAAATGTAAAACATTGGAATATTGCTACACATAAAGGGATATTTTTTTATTCACAGCGATAGACCATAGTGTACTTTATACACACATTAGGAGTATCACTCTGTCTCTCTGTGCCTTAAAACCAGGATCCCATGCTTCCTCCTTCATCAGTTTAGTGTGAGAGGGCATCTTCTTCCAGAAGAGACCGGTTTCATTCATCAGTTATTCATCCGGATGATATTATCTATTATTTTTTTTCCTCAGCGTATAAGGATATTTTCCGTCTGCTTCTGAAATTTTTTTAGAAAACATTTCTCTTTTTTCAAATGATTTCTTGTACTGGTTTTTAATCAAAATAAATGTGTATCATTTGAGGTCATGCTTCCTGTTGAGTCCTTTTGTCTTTTCTTTGCGCCCAGCTTCTTTATGAATTATTTATCCAGAAGGAACGAGCGCTCATGCTTTCTGTCCTCTCTGGGAGCTTCACCTGTGTGCTGAGCTCTGTTTCACTCTGTTAGTAAGTGTAGCCATTCCACTTCTCCCTCTGGTGTCTGTAATAACTGCCCCAAATGCAAAACAATCCAAATGACTGCTGGGTAACAATGACTACAGCCAAAGAGCTTTCACTGTTAAGCTCTTCAGAGGATTGGATCAGCTGCTAAACTCTAAATTCTCTTCTCAGATACAAAGGTGTAACAGTAATCAGTGAATAAAAAATGTGACATTGGTTTCTATAGGCAGAGATTTAAAGTTAGTGAAATGAAAATTTGGTTGTTTTGCGATATACCTCAAGATATATCGTCATCACAATATTAATCACTGAGTTCTCCTCATATCGTACTGTGGTCCACCTTTCTCCTTCGGTGGCTGCATGAGCAGCTTTGTCTGGACTCTCTCCTCTGACTCAGACGCGCTCTGCTCTGTAAGCCGCAGCCCTCCAGAGCTGCGCCCACGAGCAGCCAAAGGTCACGTCTGATCCGACGCAGCAGCGTTTCTATCTTTGGAAAGGTCACCCCGAGAGCCTGAGGTGACATTTCCATAACATTCATGCGGTTGAGTGACTCCACAGAATACACACGGAATAATTCATGCCGCTTCACACCCGCCGCTTAGTCAAACATTCTCCTAACATGAATACCGAAAGTGAAAAATAGGTCTGAAGGTTTTAGCGCTTAGCATGAGGCGCTGTGCACACACAAGACTGTTTCCTGTTTGTGTGTCTGCTGGCTATGATCTGGGTCTCTGTTGACACTTCTTACAAACTGGATTACATCGAATATCAAATAAAATGATTTCCTCTTTTCAAAAATGCTTTTTTTTCTTCACGTTTTCTTAAAGGAAACCGGTCTATTTTTAATTGAAGTCCAGTCTGGTTTGATCAGTTTGATTTTGTACCAGAAGGGGATATTCCTAATGTGATTCTATTATTAAGGGCATGAAAAACACTAGGCTACTCATTCATTTTTTTCTAGGGTTAGATGCAGATAAAGTAGAGGCTCTTCCAGAAGGTTTCAGGTTTATCTCATGTTTATCGGCTGTTAGAAGCTCTGATGATGGAATAGAGGGGAGTTGCCACATTTCCATCATTGTTTCATTTAGGAAAAGGAAGTTGTTCCTCTCAAGAGAACGTGATGCTCATGAGGCGATGTCTGTGAACGAGGCTGCACTCCGTTTCTTCTTCTGTTTACTTCAACTTTCCTTAAACTGTCAAGAAAAACATACTTTTTTTTTTTCTCTTTTAACATGAACACATGACTCAACAATGTCTTCTCTGCTTTTCAAGGAATTGGAAAGAATGTCATCTGCGACAGGACCGCCACACCCCTGGATGCCTTCCAGATGATGTCAGCGGCCCAGTACTACCCCAAGCTGCTAAGCATTATGGGAAATGTGCTGCGGTTCTTGCCAGCTTTTGTTCGAATGAAGCAGCTGTTGGAGGACGGGTACATCGGAGAACTTCTGGTCTGTGAGGCCCAGGTATGGAAGATCTAAAGGTTAGATGTTTTCTGACCATTGCAGTAGCTTTAAAAATCTACAGAGGTTACAATAAAATAAAAAAAAACACCAATGCACCTTAGGGATATGTCAGGTTATAGCTGAAACCTTACATTTTTTTTCCTTTTGTTCCCCAAAGGTGCACAGCGGCAGTCTCCTGGGTAAGAAATACAACTGGAGCTGTGATGATCTGATGGGAGGTGGGGGCCTGCACTCGGTCGGCAGCTACATCATCGACCTGCTCTCTTTCCTGACTGGCCAGCGCGCAACCAAAGTCCACGGCTTCCTCAAGACATTTGTCAAACAGACCGACCACATCCAAGGCATCCGCCAGATCACCAGCGACGACTTCTGCACGTTTCAGATGGTACTGGAAGGAAGCGCCTGCTGCACCGTCACGCTCAACTTCAACGTCCCCGGAGAGTTCCGGCAGGAAGTCAGTCTGGTAGGGACGGTCGGGAGGTTAATGGTCACCGGCACAGACCTATACGGACAGAAGAACAGTGGTGGCGGTCCTGAACTGCTGCTGAAAGACGCCACATCCCTGGAGAAGGCGTCGTTGCCTGAAAAGGCCTTCAGCGACATTCCATCACCGTATCTCATAGGGACAATCCGCATGATCCAGGCCGTGCGGCAGGCCTTCCAGGACCAGGACGACCGGCGGACCTGGGATTTGAGGCCTCTGACCATGGCGGCCACGTTTGAGGACTGTCTGTACGCTCTGTGCGTGGTGGACACAATCAAGAAATCCAACCAGTGCGGAGAGTGGCAGAACATTGTGGTGATGACTGAGGAGCCAGAGGTCAGCCAGGCATATCTGATCAGTGAGGCCATGAGGCGGAGTCGGGTGTCGCTCTACTGTTGACGTTGAAGTGCCAGGGCAGGATTGAGCTCCTGTGAGGTCTTTCACAAAGCTACTGGAGGCCAACTCATTACCATTTTGCTTTTATACTGAAGTCTGTGTTGTTGCTGTTACAGAGGGTTAACACCACCTCAGAGCTGTCGGTCCGGCGCTCCACCCATCCCTGATATTCTGATTTGAAACTTGAATTTCTAAAGGAAGCCTCGTCCATTTCAGCTTTGTTTTTACATTTTTTTTAACAGGTTTAAATAAATGTACCAAACAGATGAGCCGTCAGCGGAAACAAAGCAGTCAGTACGTTTACATGAAGAATGCTGAGTCATTGTTTAAAACTAGACTTTTTAAATGAGCAGAAACAAACTTTCTAGTTGGACGAGTCCACGCTCTGCTTTATCGTGATTATTCAAGGTGTTCCTGATCTGCTCTAAACATTAGGCTGACATGGTTCCAGATTCAGGTAGAGCTCCTAAAGTCCATATGGATTCATCCCCAAAAATTCCTCCCATAATAATGATAATCATTGAAAGGGTGGATGAGGAAGGTAACGCCCCTTCCTCGCTGAGGACAGTACCGGTAGTCTGGTTATAAGCCCCTCCCCTTCTGTTCCTGTCCTGGGACGGGACCCGGAAACATAAACACTTCACACTGTGGGTTTGAACCGGACAGCCGAGGAAGAACGGCGGCCTTTTCAAACGCGCCGCTCTGATTTGCTGTTCGCAGAATTGTTGCTACTTTTACCCGGTGAATGTTAAAATCCCGCTTTAGTCCGGCTCCGTTTTCTCCGTATTCTCCTGTATGAAACAAGGCAAAAAAAGTCAATACTTTGGCTTGTGGGTTTCTTAGAGTTCATTAATGATTCAGAACCTGGAGGCTCCTGCAGTCTGAGATAAAGGAGCAGGCCACATGCCATTTGGAATAGTGACAGTATCCCGTACAGTATTGATCAGTCATTCATCCGTCTTCTAAACCTGTTTTGTCCCTTTGGGGTCACGGGGCTGCTGGAGCCTATCCTGACCACTCTTGGGCGAAGGCAGGGGACATCCTGGACAGGTCGCCAGTCTGTCGCAGCGGTATTGATCAAAATGATCTGGTGTTCATTAGATGCTTTTGTTTTGGTCATACGGCAGCATAGAAACCTGTGTTTGTATTTATGTCCAGCATTCGTCTGTACTTCCTGTTTACAACTCTGTGCACATGCTCAAAGATGCTGAAAGGCTTATGACTAGAATTATTTAATTTGACCTAAACTACTCTTATATATGAAATTCAGTCCTGAGTGATCAGTATTTTGAAAAAAAATCTCAACATGTGCCACATTTGCTGTTTTTTAAAAAACTGTATTTTTAGAAGCTTTGGTTAAGTCCCTCGTGGTCGCCAGTATTCTCATCTCCTGAAAATGGTTTCACCTGTTCACAGGAGAGTCACGGTTTTTGTCTTTTATCTTTGAAATCGGATGATGAATTTAGTTGTTTCTTTCTGCAGTCTGTGGGACGGTGAAACAGAATTTCTCAGACTTAGCCGCTCTGCTGCTAAATCTCATCAACAAAAACAGATAAATGACACGTGAGAAGAACAGGTTTGATGAAACTACAAGCCAAAAGATTGATTTTTCTTTGAATGCATCTTTGTTCCCTAACCTGTGAAATGCTGTCAATGTAAGAACTACTAAAGATGTGCAGACGAGCCTTCGGTCCACGTTTGTCTGAAGGGTCTCCAGTACTGTGTGTGTCTGACCTGAGGCCGTGTTTTCCATGACTCTTGAGATATTTATTGTGCGATGTTGAAGTTTTGTGGTCTGACCCTGCTGTGTTTTGGGGTTTTTTCTTTTGGAGCGCTCTGCTGCTCAGCTCTGCCTGCTGACCAAAACAATCTCTGTCTTGTGAAAAGCTTTATGTTTGCTCTGACAGACCCCAACATCCAATACAGAGCTGGAACCCCCGCATATGAAAGCATTCAGTCTGGAGTCTTTATTGTGTCGTCTCACCTGTGAACTTGACTTCTTTATTCAGCTTGAGAATAAAACTCCACTGATAACCTATCTTTCTTTAGCAGGTAAATCATTTCACAATCACCTTATCCAGTTTCTACAGACTTTAAACTCTTAGTCCGAAAAGTTGGATAGTAAAATCTTCTTCAGCCAGCAACTAAAAAAAAAAAGAGAAAGAAAATGTTCATTTAAATTTTCCTTTTTATGTCGACAAATGGTGCAGTGGATTCCTGCAGCTGTGTGAACGACTGTTGCAAACATCTGGTTCATGCGATCACACTAAAAACCTGTTATTAAATGAAGGTTTTTGAACTTCTCAGTAAAAGTCTGTAGAAATCCATCCACTTTGTTACATTTAAATCCACCTTAACCCTTGTGCTATCTTAGATGACCCCACCCTTACATTGACGTGTTATTCCTACCATGACAAAGGTGGATAAAGGTGGAAAGATTTCATGTAATCCATGGACACCAGTGAAGATCACAAATCATTGAAGAAAAAAGGTTCAGAGCACTGTCTTGTGGGTCTAGATGACCCAACGTTAAAGTGCCTGGGATAGCACAAGGGTTACAGTCTGATAGGATCACATGGAACCTTCCAATTTTATCAAAACAGATCAATCTAGAGTTCAAGTACAGGAAGAGGACTTCTGCTGCAGTTTCACAATAAAAAAACAGAAACTCTTCTTTAAACAAATAGTAATTAAGACCTTTTGATCCAAAGGGGAAAAAAATGAAATAAATCACACGTGATATTAATCAAGAAGCATTTAAAATGTACTCATCCCAACAGCAAAGTGCTTTCTGCTCTTTATGAGGCAAAAAGGAGCTGTTAACACCCCAAAGAAATGTTTTTTTGTTCTGATCATCTTTGATCTGTTGTAAAAGCGTTCTCCTGGTCTTTTAATCAGGATTTACCTGTTTTTAGCAAAAACCTGTGTCAATTTCTAGAACATCGTTTTTACAGAGCGGCAGGAGTTCATTACAAATTCACAGTATTGGCAAAGAAAGAGAAAGCCCACCCCCTCTTCCCATCACTCATCACAGATTCCAGCCCAGACAAGGAAAACAAAGACCTTCATGGAAGATGATGCATCAGAATGGAGCAGTGTAGGAGGATTGTGACCCGCCCAGCATATTTTCAACATCACAAATGCATCTCATTTTCTAATTACTCCTTTTGTTTGCTTCCGATTCACAACAATTTGAATAAAGAAATCCTCAGAAAAGCAATTTAAAGCTTAATTCGTTTTTAAATGTCCTCCATTATCAGAAAAATGCCACAACAGCATGTTAAAAACACCATTTTAAAAATAAAAACAAGCTCAGCAGCCTTCAGAAAGTGCTCCTTCTCTGCTGCAGAATGGAGGGGAAGAAGAGAGGAGGGAGTGGAGAGGGCTCAAACCTCTAAGAGGTGCTTCTTTTGCCCCCCCAGACAGTTACTAAGCAACCAGATGCCACGCAGCAAAATCTCCGTTTTGTCCTCT
The DNA here is from genome assembly GCF_053564925.1 of Oryzias latipes. Classification (NCBI taxonomy): domain Eukaryota; kingdom Metazoa; phylum Chordata; class Actinopteri; order Beloniformes; family Adrianichthyidae; genus Oryzias; species Oryzias latipes. The sequence goes on along the minus strand of NC_136256.1, from coordinate 10,973,827 downwards.
TTCTCTGATTGTCTGGTGAAAGGATGAACCCCCCAGCAGGAGTTTTAGCAACAGGATCTTTCCTGCAGGCCTTTGTGGATGCTGACCTATTGTCAGGAAAGCCTCAAGAAAAACTTGGATGCTGATGAAAAGGCTTCCAAAAATACTGAATACAGATATTTTAGGTCATAATTCCGGTTCGTTTGTCCTCTGAAAGTGATGGTTCTGACTCATCCGAGCTCAGATCATCGGCTCTTTAGCTTTGTGTTTTGCAGCAGGTGGTTTCTGCTACTAACTGTTCCCCCAAAAATCTTGTCATATTTGATTTTATTCAAAATTTTATTACTTTTTAACCACCATTTCTTGTTGATTACTTTTTTCTCTTTTGGTGGAACAATGTAATCATCTGTGTTTATCTTAAAGTAATTTTTTTCTTCTGGTCTCTTCCAGGTTGGGTTGTATATCCACAGTTTGTAAACTACAAAACGCATTTTCCTGACTCACAACCAAGCATTTTCTCTTTTTCCAGCTGAAATGAGCGTAGAGGCGTCTGTTGTCAGTGCTGGTCCTGATGTTGTTTTTCCCTCTAAGTAAATTTGTCTGCAGACCATCTGAAATGTTCTTGACACTCCAAAGATCCTACAGGTCTTCACATCAAAAGCACACATAGAGTTGCCATGTATAATAAAGCAATAAACTAAGCAATAAACTAAAAAATGTAAAAAGAATCCAGAAACTATAAGTTTCTAGGTGTAAAGTTGGACTCGGGAGTTGATGGAGAATCTCTTTGTGGGAGACAACCTACCTAGCTGTTGTTTTACTGGCTTTTGTGCTTAAATAATGTGTTATTGATCATCTTAGGTTGTGTTCACTAAAGGGAAAAAAAAGATTTACTAAGAGCAGGATTAATGTGTTTCACAGACCCTGTAATGCCCCCTGCTGGCTGCTTTACCTACTGCATCCATATAGAAAAGTCTAAACTCCAATTGTTCTCAGTGATGAGTTCATCAGATGCACTCGTAAGAAGAGTCCTTAATGAAAGGCTTAACAGTCTAAAATGGATCAGAGTGGTTAATTTGAAGAAAAACTTCACATTTTCGTTCTTGACTCTAGAAACTCCAGCAGAGTCAGGAATGTGTGTAATCCTCCTCTAATCGGGTAAAACATTTCAGATTAGGGAAATATTTTCTCAGATCCTTAAGAATTGACAAGCTTTACTTTTCGAGCAGTCTTCTGTAGCATTTCCTTCTTTCTTTGCATCAATAACCCTTGTGCTATCTTAGATGACCCCCCCCCCCCTTCCATTGACGTGTTCTCCCTACCATGACAAAGGTGGATAAAGGTGGAAAGATTTCATGTAATCCATGGACACCAGTGAAGATCACAAATCATTGAAGAAAAAAGGTTCAGCGCACTGTCTAGTGGGTCTAGATGACCCAACTCCCAATGTTAAAGTGCTTATGATAGCACAAGGGATAAAACCAGATCCAGGCCATAAAGAGAACGTCATATTTTTTCCAGCTGAAAAAAAGAAGGTGAGTCTTTTATCCATTGACAATGAGTGGGTGGGTGAAGATCTTTCCAGTGCATCGGGATAGTCTGCCAGGCAAGCAGTGTCAGAAAAGCTACAAGATCCTCAGACCAAGGAGAGAGGGAATGATTGTCCGGAAAAACACCAAGTCTTAGTTATAAACTTACCAATCAGATGCCTCAATAGAACTATGTGGTCTCATGTCGAACGATTGATTGACAGATTCCATGTAACCTGCCTTCAGGAGTGTAACAAGTTCACCCCTGATAGGCAAAGGTGGTTGCCATAGAAACATTGACTTGGATCGATCACTGCTTCCTAATTATTATTGGTTCCAAAGTGGTAACGTCCATATAAAAAAATGGTGGCTGAATTGACTTCATTTGGACCTGGAAGGAAGTCATTTTCCATGTGTGACATCACACTCACTAGGTCCAGTTCTCATATGCAGTCAGTGGTTCAGACTCATGACAGTCACACTTTTCTTCCAATGTAAGCTGATCAAAACTCTTCATTCTATGTTTTATTTTGCAGTCAGATGTACAACTCACAGTCTGACGCTAAACAGGACCATCCAGTCCTCTCCTTTTGTGATCACAAGACACGTCATTCAATTTATTTCAAACAGCAATGCTGGAAATTTAATGAATGAAAATTTGGTTGGTTGGCGCTCTTACCTCACAGTGAGAAGGCGCTGGTTCAAATCCCAGCTGGGTTAATTCTGTGTGGAGTTTGCATGTTCTCCCTGTGCATGCGTGGGGTTTTCTCCAGGCACTCCAGCTTCCCACCGTCCCACCATCCAAAAACATGCTTCATAGGTTAATTGGTTACCCTAAAGTGAGATTGTGTGAGTATGTGCGATTGTGTGTACCTGCGACAGACTGACGACCTGTCCAGAGTATACCCCGCCTTCACCTAACAGTAGCCGGTATGGGCTTCAGCAACCCTGCGACCCCAAAAGGGGTCCAGTGAGTAAATGGATGGATGGATTGATTGAAATTTGGTTAACTTCCTTTTGGTTTAGTTTTCTGTTTGTTGTTTGTTTTTTAATTTTTCAGACACTTTTCCTGGTTTTCTCCCACTCCATCTGCACAGCTGACTGCAGTAACACTGCCATTGGTCTTTTGTCTCTCTTTAAAATCTCACAGCATCACTACATCATATTGATTTTAATACAGGTTAAAACCTTTTTTTGTTGTTTTCTCTCTGATTTACTGTTAAATTTCTCAAAGGGCCTATATCATGCTTTTCTTAAGCCTTTTACAGTAAACAATAACCATGTATATGATAATAAATTAACTTTGGCTCACAAAAGAACACATTTTTTATGAAATATGAGTCATTTTCACAACTCATTTTCCTACCTGGAAGTAAGACGACTTGATCTCTGAGGCTCGCTGTTTCTCTCCTTGTGGGTGCCGCCCATTTCATGACATCATCCTAGAGTTGGCCTCGGCAGCGTGTCTGCGTTTTGCCCCCCAAAACAAACAACATCCAAACTTTTGCAAAGATGTATGTGCAGATTGTGACTATAAAAGGAAAGTGCTTTTTCCGATCACCGCTAGCTCTGTTGAGAAAGTGGGCGTGTGTGTTACCCTGGGGGCGGTGCTAGCAGTGCAGACTCTTCCTGGAAGGGGCTGTTCTCATTTATCCACGTCACAATGTTAGAAGAGACTGGTTTTCGTGGATTGGGAGGGGCTTGTGCTCAGAGTGTAGGTTTTTAGAGAACGCAGAAAAGCATGAATGGATCAAAATACCACTTTGGGGTTGTTTATAGTGAGGAATGAACATCATAATACAATTGAAAGCTAAAAAAGTTTGATTTTGCATGATGTAGGCCCTTTAAAGAACCAGGCTGATAAAAGTTGTGTTTTTGGTCTATTTAACATGTTCTTGTAGCATTTTTCCCATGATAGAGAACATATATAAAGAAAATCAAGATTAAAATAGCATTTATGAATATTTATTTTATTCAAATTGTTGTCAATCAGGAACAGACAAAAAATGCTGTTTGAAAAAGAGCCTGTTTGTGACATAGAAAATACTCTGGGGGGCCACAAACTTCCTCCGCTCCATTCTGATGCATCCATTTGCAGACAAATAGATCCACGTACGTCTTTGTTTTCTTTGTCTGAGCTGGAATCTGGATATAAATTATACATGGATAATATGACTCACTTGTTGTTCTGCTGATGTTAGATGATCAGAGTGGGAGGTTTGGTTTCTCATTCAAGTGGAGTTTCCAGTCTCTGTGTTTTGTTCAACAAAACAGTTGATCAAAGATGGATGATGGTAGGAACTGAAGGAGAAGTTAAGCATCAGAAACTTCAACACTCACACACGACACTTCTGTTTGATAAATGTACTGTCAACTCAACTTTCAAACAAAAGACCTCAGTTTATCTGTGAACTATGGAGATATTAAAGTAGAGTCGGACTTTTCTGCACAGAGGAAAGCCTTTGTTGATGCACAGCTGCTTTGCACCCTGACAACCATGTGACTGCTCAGCTGGTGCTCGCACCGCTCTTTAGTTCTGCTCTGCTCACTGAAGAGCTTTCTCATACATTTTTTCCAAGTTGTGCTTCATTTTTTTTTCTCAGCCCAATCTGCAGTTTATAAAGCAAACCTTTATTTCTAAAATAAATGATGGGATTAACCAGTAAAAATATTTGATTTTTTTCTACATTTTTTTAACCCTTGTGCTATCTTAGATGACCCCACCCTTACATTGACGTGTTCTTCCTATCATGACAAAGGTGGATAAAGGTGGAAAGATTTCATGTAATCCACGGACACCAGTGAAGATCACAAATCATTGAAGAAAAAAGGTTCAGAGCACTGTCTAGTGGGTCTAGATGACCCAACTCCCAATTTTAAAGTGCCACAAGGGTTAATCACCTTGAGGCCAAAGTGACCTCAGTTGAAGCTGCAGCTGCAGAAGCTCTGAAAAAAAAAACCTTAGTCCTGCCTGCTGCTGCTTCTGCCGCTGCTGCTGCTCAGCTCTCTGCCCTCTCATCCACTGCAGCAGGCATGGCGGACGCCGCTGAGACCACCATCAAGGTGGTCTGCCGCTTCAGGCCACTGAATAGCTCAGAGGTGGCACGGGGGGACAAGTACATCCCAAAGTTTCAGGGGGAGGACTGCGTGGTGATCGCGGTGAGTCTGTGATGCTGATTATTAAACAAAAATAAAGATAAAGTAATGGAAACTCATTTAAACTTTTTATGTAAGTTTTGTAACCAATAATTTTAACCCAAGTGGAATACAAACCCGGTGAAGCTTCAAGTCACCGCTTTATTAAATAAAAGTTCAGATTACATTTGAGGTTCTGGTTGCTTTTCACATCAATATGAAACTTTATTTACACAGTAGATCTTAAATTGAGCTAACTTTCACCTGTAAATGTACATTTATTATCTGCTTCCTAAAAAAATAAAACATTTCGTTCCTTGCTTGACATAGAGGACTAAAAAATTAAACAAATGTATTCAATCAGATTTACAGCTTTTTTAGTCTTCAATTTTTTTGAGATTTAAAAATTGCAACATTTGTTAAAGAATTGTTGCTTTTTAAACACTAGTTAAAAATATATGTAGAAGTATTCTGTATTAATAATAATGCCTCCATAAGAAAATCTGCCTTCATTTGGGAAGTACATCTGTGGTAGATCTGAAAGCACTTTCTGAAATTCACAGAGCTGTCTCTGCATGATTGTAGCTTTTTGCTCTAGAGCAATGTCGTTTGTTTTTTTTACAATTGCCATCACTGATTAGTGTTTATGTACCATTGGATGTCTCAGGCCTGTACAGAAACAATTAAGCATCATATTTCTGCCCCAAATAATCAACACAAATACTCGACTGATTCTGTTTATGTCAATATTAAGCATCTAATTTGTACTAATCATCATAATGAGCAATTATTTGAAATATTTAGTGTTTTGTACAGGGGACTCATTCTTATCTGAATTGTTGCACATTGCCAGACCTAAAAATGGTCAACAGAAAACCTTTTGTGACAAATCCAGACTTCTTGTTTGAAGCTGGTTTGAAAACTAAAGTGATTGGAGTCATGTCAGTTCCCCAGGTAACCACTAGGTGGCTTTTTATGCAAAGACGAGTTTGCAAACAGTAGTTTACAAATCTGTCTGCCACTTTCAGTGAAGCAGTTTTATTTTAATGAGCTGGTAAAGGGTAAAAAGCAAAACCAAAATATAATGTACTTGATATGCAATGGGATACTGTACATATACTTAATATTATGCACTATAAGGCACACCTAAATGCCTGAATTATTTTTTTAAAAAAGACAGCGCACCTTATGAACTGGAGCACCTCACACCTTTCACCTTATGGACTAGTTCGGGTGCAAACAGGTTTTGGGATTAGCGTGAATATAACACTGCTCACATGTAGCTCTGTCGGACTGTGTAGTCACTAACAAGGGTTAGGAGTTAGTGTAGTCACAGTAACGTTTGATTTTATGGATATGAGTCTGTTTTTTCAGGTGAAGGTTCCAGATGTGATGAATACACTAACACTCGTAATGTGGCTAGCGTGTTACAAACAAGTTCTAGAATGACTGGGAACATGGTTAATAAAGTCTGACTGCAGTTTTGTGCGCCTTATATATGATGCAAGTCTGAAAATAAACCATTCATTGATGATGCGATGTATAATCTGGTGCGCCCATTGATATTCTGGATCGAGTGTCACGTCACAAACGACGTAAGACACATGCACCATTACGACTGGCAACTGCCATAGATACGATGAGTCAGAGCGACTCGGACCAATCACTGTTGATGGTTTGAACGTGGCGGCTCCCGTGTCAGGGAGCAATGGTGAGGGATATGCCTCATTTCATGAGAGCTGGAGGAAAGGCATTTACTATGGGAGACGTTACACCGCTATTTGTCCATTGTTTTCACAGTCAGTGGTTATGATACATGTTCTTTAGTTTAAAACATGTTTCCTGGATGGGGGTTAGGGTTAGATGCCAGCTGAGAGGAGGAGGTGTATTATTCTCAAAGGACTATGGAATCGTCTATTTGAATGGAATATTCAAATGCATTTGAGATGTATTTGCCACGTATGTAGAAATAATGCAAAATTAATAAAAGATTATAACAGCCGTGGTTTCTATTTTTTTTCATTATGGTAGATTTTATTCAGTTGTTGCTTACCTCATTTTATTTGTGTGTGTGGTAGAAAGAGTTTTTTTTCTTTTTTGTTCAGTACTTTGAGGTGTTTTTATTCAGAGGGCTTTGTTCCTTAACTTCTTTAAGTTTATCAGCCATTCGTGCCTTTGAAATTCATCAATCTCCGTCATTGCTGGGCTTAGGTGACAAGCATTTGCAAGCATAGATTCTGAAATAGGCAAAATAAAAATCCTGTAACTCTAGTAAAATATAACTGTAACTCTAGAAGGAGCAGTTCTTACAACGTTTACAGATACATCTTTAGAGAAAAGACATTTTTAAATATACCACAAGCTCAATCATCTTTCGAGCTTTAATTTAAGGTGTGTTTTGTGAAAATCGGTTAAGGAACGAGGGAGCTAGCCCGATTTTTGGGGTTGATGGCTGCCTGTCCTAAACAGGAACAGCAGGTTTCTGTTGATGTGACTCAATGCATAGCAACGACGCCTGCATGCACACGTCACTGTGTAAACCAGCAAATAGTCAAAGGCCAATCAGGAATTACACATCGATGGCTATAGTGTGGAAAATACAGTATGTCAATTGTTCTGAAAAATTTAGAATAGAATATGTTTAAGCCTAAATAGTAGAACACCATTCATGATGACAACCGTTTCTATATTTTTTTTTAATTAAAACTATTTTCTTGAATTCTTTGCTGATTAACGTCCACGTGAAGTTATAATTAGACGTCCAAATATGGATCTGGTTTGCATGCCAAGCATGATGTGTTGAGAACCGAAGCAAGACGTGGTTCACACGTCTGTCAATTGCACTCTTTTACACTTTACACTGTTGTGCAAAAAAAGCTTATACTTGACAGTGAACTTGAACAGAAATAAATTATGTGATATTGTGGCCAAACAATGTTATCTAGAACTTTCAATTATCTATTAAAATCTGTCAACATTTAGACATAAACGGCAAAAACTCTCATCTCTGACTTTGTGTCTGCCCTCTTTTATCTGGCTTCGTGTTCAGAGGGGAAGAAGCACTCAGTCTTCTCAGCAGGAAGACTTTAATTTGTTGCTCAGCTTTTTGATGAAACTATTCCAGCCTTGTGAACCCTGAAAGCATAAGAATATCAAACTGTCGATTCATTCCTTTATAAACATGCCTTAGCGAGAATTCTAATGATTGGTTTTGGTCAAAGAAGATGTTTGTGTAGAACAAATAGAAAAATCTTGACAGCTGTGCATATTTCTGGAATAGCCTCCCCATGTTACATCAGGTATGGGTTTAATGGGTTGTGGGAGGGGCTTCAGCAAATCCATTCACATACACATAGACCCAGATTGGATTTTTGTTTGTAATTTTATGGCATTGCTTGAAGATCATTAAAACCATGATCCGTGTTCTTGCACATGCTGTAAAAATGATGGTCCTTTTAAAACTTATAGGTCAGATTCTGGTAGCATCTGTACATGCAGCATCCTCCTTTCTACTGCAGTCACTTAAGAGATGAAAATAACAAAGTGATTAGAAATGACTGAATGAAAACAATCTTCCTGCTCTCTGCAGGGAAAACCGTACCACTTTGATCGTGTGTTCCAGTCCAACACCACCCAGGTGCAGTTCTACAATGCTGTGGCCCAGAAGATTGTCCGAGGTAAGCCTGCAAAGACAGGAGAGGAAGCCTTAATGGCACACGCACTCCTGCTCTGAAAATCCTGTCCTGATGCCAACAGATGTTCTGGAGGGGTACAACGGCACCATCTTTGCTTACGGGCAGACCTCCTCGGGCAAAACACACACCATGGAGGTAATCTGGAAATCTGGGTGTTGCTTTTATGCAGAAAAGAAAGCAAAACGTACAAATATTTTTGTATAATTCTGTAAAGGGGAAGCTGCATGATCCAGATATGATGGGAATCATTCCTCGAATTGTTCAAGACATCTTCAACTACATCTATTCCATGGATGAAAACTTGGAGTTCCACATCAAAGTGGGTCCATGTCTCTGGCCCAGATGAACACATCTGCCCAGGTCTCACTCAGACTCTTTTCTCTGCAGGTCTCATACTTTGAAATCTATTTGGACAAAATTCGGGACCTGTTGGACGGTATACTCTGACTCTGGATTACCTTTATCTTTTAAGAAAAAGAAGAACTAATGACACTTTGATTTGCAGTGACAAAGATCAACCTCTCTGTCCACGAGGACAAGAACAGGGTGCCATATGTGAAGGTGAGCTAGTTCATTTAGGTTTCACTGACATGTTTGAAAATCTCCCACAGTAAAAGCTGTGTTTCACAACACCCTTTGCTATTTTTACTCGCTTGTTACACAATCAGATGAAAAAATCAGGACGAAAACTCATGAAGATAACATAATAGGGTCACAATTTCATCAGAAAAAAATCTTTTTTTAGGATAAAAAGGCTGGAGGACTTCCTATCCATTAATAGCTGACTCTGTGTGACAGCTTAGAGAACACAGCATGTGTTTGTGATGTGTTCCCAGGGGTGTACCGAGCGCTTTGTGTGCAGTCCTCAGGAGGTTATGGACGCCATCGATGAAGGCAAAAACAACAGACACGTGGCTGTCACAAGTGAGTCTGTACACTGAGCGCCTTTAGCTCTGCTGCTTCTCATGGGTTCAGCCTGACCCAGACACCTGACTGCCACCAGCTGAGACACTGTTCCTCCTCAGAACCTCAACAAATGCATTATCGGACTTGTCCTGGATTCTGAGGACACTTTTGCACTAAGGGGGTCATTTGGCCAAGTTTGGTTTCACACTGCACCCTTGAGAGAGGATCAAAGCTGAGACAAACCTGCTGGATAAAACAATGACCATATTTTAGGCACTACAGGGTGCACCAGACTATCAAGAGCATCGTCAACAAATTATTTTAGAAATTATGTCATATACAAGATGCACCAAACTCTAAGGTGCATAAAGTGGGACAAAAGAGTCAGAAGTGAGTCTGTCAGTCAGTCAGACTTTATTTACTGTGGTCACAGTAAAGATGCTTACACACTGGCTGCGTCGACTCGCGTTCAAGCGGTGACTTTTACTGAAAATTCTATGCAAACACGCGTAGACCAGAATTTTGGGCTTCCGGATCTGGAACATTCCTCTTATCACAGGCTCTACATCCAAACAGGAGTTCGTTATGGTATCAAAGTTTAACATATTTGGCTCATTTTGTCACAGTTTTTTCGTGGTGGGGAGGGGGGGGGGACGTTTTTCCTCCTTCAAAAGGGGGAACAAGAGAAAAAGTTTGAGAACCACTGAGACAACCCAAAGTTTTGATTCAGATCTGAGGGAAATGTCAAAACGTTTCACACATTTGTTTTGTGTGGTTCGTCATTCACTCTGCATTTTGAAAGTGAACACTGAAAGGGATTAAACTCCCCGTTAAATCCTGCAGCTTTTGCAGCTCGTCATTTGCCGGACAGCTGAAAATTGGAAAATATACTAACCTTAATATACATTTTCAGAGACCTTCATTTTTCCCAAAATACATTTTTGCCCACAGGATATTTGATCAGCTTTTCTGTCATTGAGTTTTAACCTCAGTGGGGGGGTTTCCTACACAAAATTATAAAAAAAAAATCTCTTTACCACTTTCTGTACTTCTGGTCTAGATGTCCTTCTTTATTTTTATTTTTTTTTACATTTTTCTTCCTGGTCATTTTTTTTTTGATTTATTGAATATAAACACATTTATAGAAGATAAGTGCATGTAAAACAAAGCAATAAGAATAACATTTTTACACAAAATAATTACAGCAAGCAACATCTGAGTAAGAAATTATAAGTGAACAAATAGTGAATAGAAAATAACAAGAAAGATACTAATTAGAAAAAATATTACTCAACAAATAGGGAAGTGCTAAATTCCACTGTATGGTACACTTTTAAAGAGTTTTAATAGTATTTTAAAATTGATGAAATTCAGTAATAAATAAAAACATTTAGATGAACTTTTTCTTACTCTAAATTTATAAAATTTGGTTTGGAGAAATAATGAAGAAACAGAATTTTCTACGTTTTTTTTCTTCCTGCTCAAAACTTCTCCTAATCAAGCAGCTGCAGGGATGTTTCCAGTTTGGGAGTAAAGGTGAACTGAAGGAAGATGTATGTACGCTTTGTCTGTGTCTCCTGCATATTTGAACACAGCTTCATCAAAAAAACTGTGGGTATTTTTTTCACGTCAGACATGAATGAGCACAGCTCCAGGAGCCACAGCATCTTCCTCATCAACATCAAGCAGGAGAACACTCAGACTGACCAGAAGCTTACCGGGAAGCTGTACCTGGTGGATCTGGCCGGGAGTGAAAAAGTAAAACGTCTTGTTGCTCCCCTTTCTCTGTGACCCAGTTTTGCTGAAGAAAACAAATCTCTCTGAGTTTAGAAAAGAGTTTCTTCCGCTACTCAATTGTTCGAGGAGGGAAGTCGCCTGATGGGAGTTTCTGTGTTTAAAGGTGGGGAAAACAGGAGCGGAGGGCACTGTGCTGGATGAAGCTAAGATGATCAACAAGTCCTTGTCTTCGCTAGGAAATGTCATCTCAGCTCTGGCGGAGGGTTCTGTAAGTCAAACCAAAGCAGAGTGTCTGATTTCAGAATACTGTCACTCAATCAGCAAAACAAGGAAAAAGTCGATGAAAAGAAACATCCAGTGATGCATTTTCTAAACCTGCTATGTCCCTTTAGGGGTCAAGGGGTTGCTGGAGCCTATCCCAGCTTTTGTCGGGTGAGGGAGGGGCACCCCCAGGTGCAGGACAGTGTAGCACATTTACTTCACACATTTATTAACCTATGAGGCATGTTTTGGAACTCTGGGAGAAAGCCAGAGGAAACCCATGCATGGTCTAGAAAAACTGTGATTGCTAACCACTACACCATTGTGACATAGTTCCTAAAAAAGGAAATTGTAACAGTGGTCAGTTGTTTAATGCTGGATCACTGTATTCCTTGTGTTGTGCAGTCTTTTGACTTAGCTGAAAGCATGAACTTAACTTACTTTTAAATAAATTATATGAAATCCTGACACTCAGTGTTCAAAAAAAGTACTGCATCCTAAATTCAGAGCATTCAAAGTATTTTTTACTTTGCAACATTGCTCCTCCACACGTGCGGTTTAGCATTAAAACATTTCATTTGGGTGGATTTTTAAATAGCCAATCCTTTTTTTTCTGGACGTGTCTAGGTGTTTATCTTTTATTTGTACAAAAACGTGTTTGCTTTATGACTCAAATCCACAGCAGACTTTGATACTAACCAAGTATTTAAAAAAATCTCTTATTGGCTGTGTCAGAGTTATGTTCCGTACAGAGACAGTAAGATGACGAGGATCCTGCAGGACTCTCTAGGAGGAAACTGCAGGACGACCATGGTGATCTGCTGCTCCCCGTCCTCCTTCAACGATGCAGAGACCAGGTCCACACTGATGTTTGGACAGAGGTACTCACAGCCACTGATGGCCTCATGTCCCTACGTTCTGCTTTACTTGTGGTTTCACAGACTATTTGACCTTTTGTTGATTCCTCACTTATTGATTAAGGTACTCACATGGCCTGGACAGATCACTAAAATATTGTGTGGAACCTTTATCACCTATTTGTCATTTTTCCAATCTTCTATTGTCCAGTTTTGGTGAGTCTGTGTGAATTGTAGCCTCAGTTTCTTGTTCTTCTGCTGCTGAAGCTCATCTGCCTAAATGTTGGACGTGTTGTGCATTCAGAGATGCTCTTCTTTAGACCTCAGTTGTAACCAGTGATTATTTGAGTTACTGTTGTCTTGCTATCAGCTGGAACCAGTCTGGCCATTCTCCTCTGACCTCTGTAATCAATGAGGCATTTCTGCCCACAGAACTCTTGCTCACAGGATATTTTTCTCTTTATTTGACCATTCTCCGTGAACCCTAGAGATGGTTGTCTGTGAAAATCGCAGAAGATCAGCAGTTTCTGAAATACTTAGACCAGCCCCTCTGTCACCAACAACCAAACTCACTTCAATCACCTTTCTTCCCCGTTCTGATGCTCGGTTTGAACTGCAGCAAATCCTCTTGACCATGTGTACATGCCTAAATGCATTAAGCTGCTGCCATGTGATTGGCTGGTTAGAAATTTGCTTTAACGAGCAGTTGGACCGGTGTGCCTAATAAAGTGGCCAGTGAGTGTATTTTATAAGTGATATCTTTATATCTCACTCATACATACATGATACATTAAAAATACTGATACAGAATAGTTTGATTATCTTTTGAATGGGTGTGGGATGAAGCAAATTTACATAACCCCACCGCTTTTGTGATTATCCTTTCCCTTAGTCTTTAGCGTTGCCATAATTAGGCTCCTATCAGTCCTGTGCAGACTATTTATCATATAACAAAGACGTTTGCTGATTGATTATCATCAGAATGTATGTTACATTATTCCTGAAATGATGAGACATCTGTTGGTTTAGGCCTGTTCAGCATTCAGTCTCACACAAGACGCCAACATTTCCTCTAAAAATAGTTTAATAGAGCAAATGGCTTTGCTTCTGGTAGAAAATAAAGCCTTAAATTCTCAGATTAAACAACAGAAACAATATGGTTCACAGAAGATCTTGACACTCAACAGTTGGTTGCAATCCATGTTACAGTTGGCAATGGCTCAGGCACATGAGCAGGTTGTCCAATGATCAGAGGGTCGGCGGTTTGATCCCTGTTCCCCCCAGCCAACTGTCATTGTGTCCTTGGGCAAGACACTTCACCCTCCTTGCTTCCAGTGTGGCTCCACTGGCATGTGTATGAATGATCCCAGTGATGGTAAACACATTTTTGCATGCGTAGTGTCAAATCTCGCTTTTTTACTATCTTTGATTTTGCTGAGTTAAGTTTCAGTTTGACGTGACAAAGCTGTCTGTTTTTGAATGCAAAAAAATGTTTTGAAAGCAAAGAATAAACACATTTAAAAGCAAAATAAAAAAAATAACTGAAAGCAAATATTTAATATTTTCATTTGTGTTCAACGTAGTGGCAGAAATATCACTCCATAACCTCCTTCTCAGGGCAAAGACCATCAAGAACACTGTGACCCTGAACGTGGAGCTGACCGCGGAGCAGTGGAAGAAAAAGTGGGAGAAGGAGAAGGAGAAAAACAAGACTCTAAGAAACACTGTCACCTGGCTGGAGAACGAACTGAACCGATGGAGGAAAGGTGAAGGCTGCACCTCCACAGAGGTTCAAAACTGCCTCTGCTGTCATCTGGCTCAGCTGCTTTCTACAAAAAAAACAAGACAAAAACAAATGGGTCTAATTTAGGCCATTCTAGTTGCACTGTAATGTTAGCTCAGGGATGTGAGTGGCTGTTAGCTAGTGGGAGAGTGTGGAAACCATGATGTGACTTCAGAAGCCTTATTAGAAGCAGAAAGTAAAAATCAGCACTCATTTCTGCCTCTCTTCTGCCCTCTGCAGGAGAGACTGTGCCAGTGGAGGAGCAGTTTGACAAAGAGAAGGCCAAAGCGGAGGTGCAGGATGTGGACGCTGGAGTCACCAATGATAAGCCAGCAACGAAACCGTCCCTCGGAGCGCTACCCGGAGTCAAACTCACGGATGCGGAGAAACAGAAATACGAGGCGGAGATGGCCAAACTCTACAAGGAGATGGATGACAAGGTGATGCTGGAAAAAGATGAGATGGAATTTGTGTGCAGAAAGAAACACAATGAAAGTGTTTGTAACTACTGGATATAAGCTGCTTTCTTTAACTTTCCTTTATCCAAAGAGCTTTCCTTATCCACACCAAACATTTAAACCTGCTGATGTGTAGTTTTCCTTCAGAATATTAAAAAAACAAGTCATTGTCTACATCTTCTAGGATGATGAGATCAACCAGCAGTCCCAGCTGGTCGAGGAGCTGAAGGAGCAGATGCTGGAACTGGAGGAGGTGACTAAATTCTCTTTCCTGTCATTTTCCCTAATGATTTCCTTTTAATGTTAGCAGTCAAGCAGATTCTCATCAGAGCAGGTCTTTGAGACAGATTTAGGGTGGACTTTGTCATTATAGGTTATATGTCCACCCTGATCATCTATTGATCAATTTTAAAGTGTTCAAGGCAGTTTCCAAAATCATTCTGTAACTCTCTAAATAAACCCTCCAAATTTGTGGCTTTAAAGAGCTTTAATTTCCACTAAACACCTACTGTTTGAATGTCATCTGTTTGTAAATTTATGGAGGAATTTTGAATCATTATTCTGCACTAAGGCAGTTTATATCATTGAGGTTGAGGAGCTTTCATTTTTGCAGCAGTCTTATCTGGGTGTGGGTTTCTTGATGTGCTGCTGAATGACCCAGTCTCAAACAAGCTCTGAGACCCACAGATGTCTCCACAGGCGAGCTTTTTGAGGTCACGCTGCCCGAATCATCAGCCTTCCACTACCGTGCCTAACACTTTATATGTTTGTGCTCATATCTGATCTAAAGTTTCCTCCAGATGTTCTGACCTAACATTTTTATATCAGTGTCAGATCACAACTACATAAACTTTAACTGAGACCTGTAGTGTCTGATGTTGCCTTTCTCTGTGTCTAACAAAGTCTGATCTGGGAACAGAGTTAAAGCTCTCGGTTTTTTATGACTGTAGAAATTGTTACATGTAGAATGACATTTAAAAGTGGTTTTTGGTCAGCCCATCATTTATTAACCCTGGAGAACCCAACAACAGATTTCGGCAGACCTTTTAAAGTTGATTAATTACCGTAATTAAACTTGGTTTTCTTTTGTTCATTTTGGGAAGCAGCAATCAGCAGTAGTCAAAAATTCAAAATAAAAACATGCTTCATGGGTTAATTGGTTACTCTAGATGTGACTGAGAGTGCATGGGCATGTGATGTCATGATGACGTGTGGCCCTGCGACAGACTGGCGACCTGTCCAGATGTCCCCTGCCTTCCCCCGCAAGGGATAGGCTCCAGCAGCTCCGTGACCCCAAAAGGGATCAAAACGGATTAGAAGATGAATAAATAAATAATAGAGAAGAAAATTACATTAAAATAGTTTAAAAAGATAAACAAAATTAAAAAAAAAACAATTACAATTACTTTAATTTAATACTCTAAAACTAATAAATAAAAAGTGCATTATTTGGTCATTAAAAACAAAAAATACAACTAATTGATATACAGCTAATAAATTAAATAAAAGGGCATAATTTATTCATAAAAAAAGAAATTGCAACTGATTTACAACTACCAATAGGTACATCAGTCATTAAAATCAAGAATTCACAATTAGGAAAGAATGTTAAAACATATTCTTAAAAAAAATCAAGCCAATTAAGCAGTAAGTTTTTAAAAACGTTCAACATTTGGAGTTTCAGCAGCACCAGTTTTGAATTTTTTTCCATTTCTGTCAAAAAGAACTGGATTGTGCAATAGGTTTTTGAGGTGATTTGGCTTTAACCAACTTGTGTCGTCTGTCAGAGGGCAATGAGGAGTGAATGAAGTGTTTCTGACAATGTTCTGTGCTCTGTTGAGGCAGCAGGAACTGTGGAGGTTTTCCGGAGAAGCCTTCTAATAGTACAAATGTGTAATTTTTGACTAAATTTTAAATGTTTTTTAAACTGAACATCCCTCTGAGCATGGCTTATTTTCCATCCAGCTCTTAGGCTCTTCTCGCCGCGACCACGACACCCTGCAAAGCGAGCTGAACCGCCTGCTGGCTGAGAATGAAGCCTCCAAGGAGGAGGTGAAGGAGGTTCTGCAGGCGCTGGAGGAGCTGGCTGTCAACTATGACCAGAAGAGCCAGGAGGTTGAGGACAAAGCCAAAGAGTTCGAGGCTCTGAGTGAAGAGCTGAACGAGAAGTCTGTAAGCTGTTCAGGCTGAACGGGTTCTTCATGTGATCAGTGGAGCGCCACAGCGTCTTATGTCCAACGTGAGCTGCTCTTCTCCAACAGAGCTGCTTGACCACCATTGACTCTGAGCTGCAGAAACTGAAGGAGATGACCAACCACCAGAAGAAGAGGGTGACTGAGATGATGTCCTCCTTACTGAAGGACCTGGCTGAGATCGGCATCGCTGTGGGAAGCAACGACATTAAGGTCAACAGTATTAACAAGCCCGTCTCTACTGAAATGTTGCTGAAACATTTGATTCCACCAAAGCCACACTCACTTATCTTTTTTGGTTACAGAAAAGGTTAAAACAAGCCCCCAACTTCCATTTGAAATTTAATGCAAATCCAGAAAGGTTGCAATTTGTCAACAGACCACTGGGGGCTGGTTTCAGAAGGGAGCAATTCCCTAACTCTCATCTTAAAAAGCACAAATTAGTTCAACAGCTTTTATTTTAACTCATGTAAACTGTAAAAGTGCATAATTTAGTCATCAAAAACAAGAAATTACAAGTAATTATTACACAACAGATAAATGAAATAAGGAGGAGTGATAAATTTTGAGTGTTTTTAGGGGCTTATGGGGCTGCAACCTTAAACACTTTAGGCCATTTAGGTTTAATTCTCAGTCACTTAAAACCAGCGGAAGCCACAACATCCCTTTAGAAAAATAAGACACTGGTTTTTATTTATATTATTGTCAACATTATGATTAATAAAATATGCTGTTTTTGGCTTGAATAAAACACAAACACAAAGAGAAAAACATTTTTTTTGTTTTTAAATCTGAAATAGTTTATAACATTTGACAATTTCTGTGCAAAAATGTGTAAACCTAACAAGACAAAATTAAATTTAACATTTTTGAAACTTCAAGACGCACTCAAAATTATTATTCAAATTAGTTTCAAAAGTGGAAAGTCCACCTTGCAACGCGGCACACCCTATGTATGAATTCTGGTTGTGCTCAAACAGATTTCCTCTAAAAAATCCATCATATTGTTTAAATAGGACTTTGGTCCACTAAAAAGCTGAACTGCTTGATGGACTGTTGGAACATAATGGGCACAATAGCCAGGAGCTGGGTAGTGTAATGTGCATTGTTCAACTTATCTAACTGTTTTGTTTTGGTCAATGTGTCATAGTCTGAATAATATGTTTTTGTTTTGCGTTTTTATGAAAAATGAGCATCATGTGGCTCCATAGCCTCAGATTAGACCCCTAGACTAGCAGGTGGAGGAACTCGACAGTAACCCCCCCCCAGATTGTTATTGGTTTGGCGGGAGCAAACCTGGATTAAAGTAGCCATCACACATCATGCACTATCCCGTCGTTCAGACTCACTCTGACCTCAAAGAGGCTCTGCCTGGTGTAAATTTAAGTCTATAATGAATGAAACAGAACCAGTATAATCATAAGCTTTTGAACAATAGATGTTTATAGATGGTTCCCATGGTGATTCTATACTGGTTTCGTATTGCCACACTGCAAAAACAGGCCCCTTAGAAATAACAAAAAAAATCAAATTGTCACCCCATCGGCAGATTTTCTTTTAATAAGCAAAAAAAAAACAAAAACGGCCAATGCGGTGAGAAAATTGTCTTTCCAAATTCTAGTTGCTGAGACACTTTTCCTCAAACTAAGATGATTTTGCCATTAAAAACGTTCTTAATAAGATTAGTTTTCTTACAACACAGAATGACACATTTTATCTTGAAAAAAGGGGTCTTTTTACTTTCTTTAGATTCAGTTTTTACAGCAAATAAATCAAAGGGTCACATAAAATATTTACTCACCTTGAAGTGTGGAAAACTATTTTTACAAAGGAAAAACATTTCAGCAAAAGTGTTTTTAGATGTTTTTTAGGAGAAAATGGTTGAAGAAGGCCTGTAAATAGGATTTCAGATGGGCTTGTTAACTTTTTTGATGTTCTCCATCCTCAGTCTTTTAAAAATATCTAGTTTTTCAGCCAGTTGTTGCCTCTGCTTCCACAAAAATTCTTTTGACCTCTAGTAGACACCACCATTGAAATGATCTGTTTCTGTGGATACGATTGTAGAATTCCTCCAACATTTATTTCTGTTTGAAATCGTTTTTTCGTTTTATTTAACGACACTTGGTTGAAGTGGTTAAGCACCGAGACTGAAGCAGAAGTAGCGAGATTGTTGCTTAAACCTTCAGCAACAGGAGAGCAGCGGCGTCATTGATGAAGAGTTCACCGTCGCCCGCCTCTACATCAGCAAGATGAAGTCAGAGGTGAAGACCATGGTGAGGCGCAGCAAGCAGCTGGAGAGCAGCCAGGCGGAAAGATCGCAGACGCTGCAGGAGGCTGAGAGCGAGTTGACTGCCTGCCAGCTGCGCGTCTCCCAGGTAAATCCTGATGCTGTCTCCATGGTGACAGAGGAACTGTCTTTTGTGGTGACTGTTTCATCTCCTTTAATGGAAAAATGGATCTGACCTTACCTGTCCAGCAAGAAGCAAAGATCAAATCCCTGACAGACAGTCTGCAGAACGTGGAGCAGAAAAAGAGGCAGCTGCAGGAGAACGTGGACCTTCTGAACGAAGAGATCGTCAGGATCCAAGCTCAGGGTGAGCAGAGACTTGTTCATCAGTTGTTCTTAAGAACTGCAACCGAGCACAAACGACATAACAGCGCATGAAAACAACCCTCCATCGGTGCTGGAAAACTGCATTCAATCACAACTTAGCAGTGAGAGAGAGGCCTCTAAAGCAGTCCACTATGTGGAACGCCCCCTAGTGGAAACAGACAGATTTATAATGAGCTGCACTGAGTCAGTGGCAATAGAAATCCTCACTTAGCAATATCACTGTCTCAGAATTGTAATGCATTACATCTTACTTGGTAGTTACCTTCTTTCTGCAAAGACAGAACACAGAATCAGTACTAATAAATGGACAGCAGAGAATTTTACAAACTGTAAATGTGATGTTCCTATATAGTGGTTTACTACCTTCTTAGAAGGACCAAAGTGCTTTATGGTCACAGTCCCATTCACCCATTCACCAAATGGATGAATGGAAAATATTTCTGACCAGAAGTCAGAGCAGTAGCAGACTGAATGAACTGCAGATTACCTGCTGATTTGTCAAAGCTATTTGTGTGATCTAGTTCCATGAAATTGGAGGTTGCACTTTGTTGATGGTCCCTTGGCAGCCGTCTCGCTGCTGCAGTGTCTGCATTTACAGCTTCTCATTAAAAGGCAGGAAAAAAAACAATCTTTCAGATTGCATTTGCAGTTCACTCTGTGTGTTTGAGATACTTGCTGGCACATTTGAACATTTATCATTAGAGTTATTGAGGCAGGAGGTCCGAAGCTGTCAAGATCTTTCTGACTTTACTAAGTTCTCCGAGTGCTGCCATCTGATTGGTTGACTCCCCCCTCCTCTAAGCCCCCCCCCCCCCTAGTTCCATTATCGGACACGCAAGGAATGTGTCAGAAGTCAGAGCGCCGTTGTGGCGCACTTGTGATTCGCGCAGCAGATTCATGCACACGTAGAAGCACATTTGAGTAGTTGTAATCACGGATTTGATGTTATAACTCTAAATGAACACATGCAAATGGGAATTTGTCAGTTCACAGCAGAAGATTTTTACACAAAGATTCAGATTTTTGGTGCACAACTTTTCCCTTCCTATTTTACAAGTTCTCACATCAAATCCACAAGCTCGTCCATTTAGACACATTTTTACCTTAATATTATATTTTAGCCACATTGTGTGTAAATTAGAAAATCTGTCTCAGTGATGGAAAGGTGAAGACAATAGAGTATAGAACACTGATTCTTTCTGAGAGACAATGTTGAAAAGACACTTAAATCCCTTATGCTTAATTAAAAACAGTAGTCATTAACTAAAGTCAAGTAGAGCTTGATTTATTGCTTGAAAAGTTATAGGAAGAAGCGATCTTATATAATCCCACCCCTACTGAGTTCATTTATTTTATAGTTTTAATTAATAGTAGCTCGGTTGGTAGGGTGGGGGGCTGCCATGCAGGAATCCAGGGTTTGATTCTCGGAGGGGAATAAACAATGGTACTGGGGGCAGTTACTATATCAATGGTGAGCTATTAAGTGGGGCCCCTTGGGCAAGACCCTTAACGCCACTGCCTACCAGCATGAATGATCCCGGTGATGGTCAGAGGGACTGTAGGCGCGAACTGGCAGCCACGCCTCCACCATCACCAAGTATGAATGAAGAGTGAATGAATAATGGACACAAGCGCTTTGAGCGTCTGGAAAAGTGCAGATATCCATTATTATAAATGATAATAATTGATACTTTATTTATCCCACAATGGGAAATTCTTCTACGCATTTGACCCATCCGTAAAGGCGCTCAGGAGTAGCGCTAAGGGTCTTGCCAAAGGGCTTACCCCACTTGGTGATGCTAATTGCTCGCCAGTACCGTTTTTTATTATTTGAACCCTGGATTCCTGCGTGGCAGCTTTCTACCTTACCAACCGAGCTACCTAGCTATAGTTTTAGTTAGATTCTTTTCAAGTAACAAAATCTAGTGCTTAGTAATGATAGCTTATCTTCAGAAAACGTTCATTCATGATTTCAGTAAACAGTAACAGTAACCGTTATGTAATAATCAGTGATTATCGTTAGAACACATTATCACATTAAACCAGTAATTATTGCTACACATTGCAGATCAAGTAAACAAAATCAATAGCTTATTAATTGTAATAAAAACATTTCAGTAATCATTAGTTGCACATTACACAATGTAATACTCATTGGTTGTAAGTAAAGAGCTTTGATTATTATTTATTTATTGATTATTATTTCACCACAATCAAGTTCACACATGTATTGTTGATCCTTAACTCCTTTTATCTTCATATCCTGAAATCAGAGTTTCTTTATACATTTTCTTGAATATTTGGATATTTGAACATTGCTTGAGCTTATTACTTAACCCGTTCCAAAGTTTAGTGCCACACAACGACACTCAGAAACTTTTCTTTGTGGTTCTTATCAATTTCATCTTGAAGTTACATCCCCTCAGTTTGTAGCCGCCTTCATTTTCTAAGAACTGTTTTTGGATATTGAATGGTAACGATTTCCCACTGACTCCGTATAGACGTTGCTCGGTGTAAAAATTCACAAGGTCATAAAGTTCTAAAAGTCTAGATTGATAAAATAAATTGTTTGTATGATCAAGTTATATTTATGTACAATTCTGACGGCTCGTTTTTGAAGTAAAAAGAGAGGATGAAGTGAGCTCTTATTCCCCCAAATTTCTATACATTAGGTGAAATATGGTAATATTAGTAGAAAGTACAATAAATATCTACTGTACTGATGTCTAGATTTATTTATGATTGAAATACTTTTTTAGACTTTAGTTTGTATGTGTCTGATGTGTGGCTTCCAACTTAGTTTGTCATCGATAAAAAACACTTTTAATTGAGATATTATTTATTTGAATTGAGAGCTTGGTATTTGCGTAGTTACCAAAAAACATCACTTTGGTTTTATCTACGTTCAAAGATAATTTGTTATAATCCATTCATGACTTTAATTTGTTTAACTCTGTGTTCACCACATTGATAAGTTCCCTATGATTGTCAGTAGAATAGAATATATATTATGTCATCAGCAAATAATATGAGTTTCAAAAGCTCTGAAACATTTATGTAAATATTGAATAGCAGCGGCCCCACAATTGGTCCTTGTGGGACACCACAACTTATCTCTTTGGCTTCTGATGTAAATTTGTCAATTTTGACAAATTGTTTGGTTCCTGTTAACCCTTGTGCTATCCTAGGCACTTTAACGTTGGGAGTTGGGTCATCTAGACCCACTAGACAGTGCGCTGAACCTTTTTTCTTCAATGATTTGTGATCTTCACTGGTGTCCATGGATTAAATGAAATCTTTCCACCTTTATCCACCTTTGTCATGGTAGGGTGAACACGTCAATGTAAGGGTGGGATCATCTAAGATAGCAAGGGTACCAAGGGTTAAATAGCTTTTGACCCAAGTTAGCGCTAGTCCTCTTATCCCATACACTTCTAGTTTGTCAAGTAGAATATCATGATTAAGATTGTTAAGTGCTTTATTCAAGTCAATGAAAATTCCAGCTGCATATTTTATTTTGTCTTGAGCATTTGTGATTTCCTCCACAGCATCAATAATAGGCAATGAGCTTGATCTGTTTTCTCTAAAACCATATTGGTTTTCATTTATAATGTTGTGTTTATTGATAAAAGTAACTAATTTATCATTGAAGATTTTTTTCTAAAATTTTTGAGAATTGTAGAAGAAGAGAAACAGGTCTATAGTTTGTAAATTGGTGGCAGCGCCCCACCCCAGAAAAGCACCCCCAGCCCTAGCTCAGCAGCCCACCACCACAGAGGAATTCTGAGCACCCCCCCCCCACTGCAGGCACGAGCCAGGGCCCACCAAGGGAGACCCACCCATGCTCCAGGCAGCCACCCACCCCATGGGAGGACAAGGAGAGAGCAAGGCAGGGGCACCCCCAGCCAAGAGATGTGGGGGTCCCCCGAAACAACCACTGTTCGAAGAGGCCCAGCGCTCACGGCCAAGGACCAGAACCTGTACCACAGGGACACGGACACCCCCAGGCTCAGATGTGATAGCATCCCTGGTCTTGCCGAAGAACTCAGGGATCCCCCTCTCTAGGTGGAGAATTCCCACTGGGAGTTGAACCCTTATTTCCTATGTGCGAGTCCTGCACTTAACCAACGGGGCCATCCAGCTCACGTGAACTGCAGATTGGGTGTGTTTTATTCTAGGGGGCGATAATTGGTTGATTATTTAAAGAGAACAAAAAGGTGCATGTCCACATGAACTGGACAGTTTGTGCAGGGCAAGCATTGTAAAGTTTTGATCTTCACGCCATGTTTATAGTCGGTATGAAGAATCTTATGGACATACATTATGTAACTGAGAAATCATGAAATCCATACCAGCATAAACACTTCTCTGCCTGCAGAGAAAGTTAATGCCATGGAGAAGGAGAATGAGATCCAGTCTGCTCACGAAGTGAAGGTACTGTGGCCTTCAGTCAGTAAGTCCGCTTCTGGTTCTGTATCTGTAGACATGGAGCTGTGTCATGTCTTTAGGAAGCTGTGGAGAAGCAGATCCAGTCGCACAGAGATGCCTACCAGAAGCAGATCAGCAGCCTGAGAGACGAGCTGGACAGCAAGGAAAAGCTCGTCATGGAGCTGCAGGAGTAAGACCGCTGCTCCTCATGCTTCTGTTATGCTGAGGAGTGAGGAACGTCTACTGAGTCTGTCTCTGATTTCTGAGCAGCTTGAACCAGCAGATCGTCCTGGAGCAGGAGAGGCTGAAAGTGGAGCATGAGAAGCTGAAGGCCGCTGACCAGGAGAAGAGCCGCCAGCTGCAGGAGCTCACGTAACTAATTGCATTATTCCGACTAAATACGGCAAGGGCTGCATGTGATTGAAGTAATGTCTGGTTTGTGTGCTGCAGGGTTCTGCAGGACCGGCGTGAGCAGGCCAGGCAGGACCTGAGGGGACTGGAAGAGACTGTGGTCAGTTTTTTTCTCTAAATATTTAACCTGCCAGCAACTTTTTTTCTGAAAAACGTCTCTGAAAAAAAATTGTGACATAAATATTCTATCTACTGTACATTTTTCAAACAACATTAATGAAAAATTACAAACATTTTTCAAATCCTTACAATATCTAACAACACCTGGCCAATTCAATATGAAGCAGAACAGCAAAACCTTAACTCAGATGTGACATCTTTTAAGCAGCACAGCAGGCACGCTTATGGATTTCACCTGTAAGAAGAGAGCAAACCCAGTTCAACCCGGAAGAACACAGTCTATAAATGTCCAACAGCAGTGCTTTCGTATTTAGTTGAAACATATCCAATCAAAATTAGGTCAATTCAGGGGATTTGGGGGAGCGACTTCTGCTTAGTCATCATTAAAAAAGCACCAAAAAAGAACACCCCTGAAGTTTGATCTTCAGATCCTGTTTACTGTGCGTTGATGAACATTCTACATTATCCAGAAGACGATATGGACTTCATAATCTACTAATGCATATAGTCATTCTTTTTAGTACATAAAGGTGCTTAAATTCTGCCAAAATATGCAAACCAACAGATAAAAGGCCAACTGGTTTGTCAAAACCGAAAGAAATTTTTCTTGCAGCTCCTCACTTAATGTCTTGATGCATTTTAGGCTTTAAAGTAGTTTTAGAAATTTAATTAATAAAAATTACCCAGTTAATCTTGTTTGAATAACAATATATATTTGTATACCGGTATATATATTGTTATTCAAAAATTCAACTTCTTCCATCATTTTGATCTGATATGTTCATCTTTAAAGCTTCTTGAAGGAAACTCTAAGCTCCATGTTTTAGAGACTTTTGTGGCGGTTTCCCTGCAGGCTCGGGAGCTGCAGACCCTCCACAACCTGCGGAGACTTTTTGTGAAGGATTTATCCAGAAGAGTCAGAAAGGTAAAAGTCCTGATTTTGTTTTATGTCTGATCCGCGCTCACATCAGCTCTTTGTCCTCTGAATTTGCCTGAGGAGAGTGGAATATTTGTGCAGACTGTTGTCCTCCCCGTGCTGGGCACACGCCATTGAATTTGCACCTTGTTGAAATTTTAATGAAGGTGGGGAACACAGCAGGCAGAGTCTGCAGTAAGTAGGCCACAGGATTCTTCAAAGGTAGCTGTAAACGAAGAACCCGAGGCCTCAGCGAGTCCCCTGTCTGCAGCCTCAGGCTCCAACAGATAAACAAAGACGCTCTCTGCTGTCCTCGGCTCACTCGTCAACCTACTACTGGGATTTTTGGAGACAAGCAGGAGTCTTTGTTCTGAAAAGCTGAATGAGAAGGAATCATGTATGTGCTCACTGTGAACAAATGCAGCTGTTTTCTGTTTGTTTTAAACAGAACACTCAGGACTCTGAGGACTCAGAGGACAGTTCTGCTCAGAAACAAAAGATCTCCTTCCTAGAGAGCAACCTGGAGCAGCTGACCAAAGTTCACAAACAGGTAACCACACACCTTCATGACTTCTTTGATTTGACCTTTTTACCACTTCTAAACTCTAAAAATGACCAAACAATAAACAGTTTTGATGTGAAACAACACTAAGACAAATTATTCAGCTATGATGTCATCAGTTTGGGAGAAAAAGCTTTGAGAGCAGCTGTGGCAGAGCGGTCGATCTCAGATCAGAAGATCGCAGGTTCAGTTTCTGCCCAGCCTGCTGCCCATGTGATGAAGTCAGGCAAAACACTGAACTCACATTGTTTTTGGTGGTTACAGGATGGTGCCAGTGTTAGGCAGCAGAGTGTGTGAATGTGTATTTGGGTGAATGGGACTGTAAAGCGGTTTGGCCTTCAAGGATGGGAGTAAATTGCTGTACAAGTAAACATCTAAACCATGTAGCCTTTTATAAAAAGTATTTGCTCTCTTGAACCCAACAAGTTTTTTTCCCCCATCTTTTCAAGCAACAACTGCAGTAAAGCTTTTCCAGTAAATGATGAACAGGGAATCTTGTTCCGCTCAAATAGGATAGAATAGAATAGAATAGAATAGAATAGAATAGAATAGAATAGAATAGAATAGAATAGAATAGAAAAGATATTGTCATCCGAGGATGAACATTCTTTCACTCACAAACATAAAACGATCAAATAAAATAGTGATGTCTTTTGACAAAACTTCTAAGAAGTCATGAAAAAGCAAAAGTAATTTTAATAAAATGTCACAACAAACAGAGCACAGAAAAGTAAGAATACAGGAGGAAAAGAAAACAAAAAAAACGGAAGTAATTTTTAGGAGATTTGTCTGTGTTTTCGTTTCTTGGTTTTTGAGGTCTTGGGGGCATCGATGGTGTTTTGGACAAAAGTTTTTTTTTTAAA
This sequence comes from Oryzias latipes, assembly GCF_053564925.1. Classification (NCBI taxonomy): domain Eukaryota; kingdom Metazoa; phylum Chordata; class Actinopteri; order Beloniformes; family Adrianichthyidae; genus Oryzias; species Oryzias latipes. Next base: position 10,947,381 of record NC_136256.1, on the reverse strand, counting down.
GCACCTACAATCAATAGAATTCTGAATGTCCTTCAGCTATTAAATCTTCGTTTTTAATAATTTGAAATTCAAACCTATAAGATAATTTTCATTATAACCTGTTGAAGACCATGAAGCAGCATTCAAAACCTTTTCTTTTGAAGCATTCAGATACAAACTTGTGGGTGTGTTTGGATCATACTTTGGCTTACCCAGGTAAGTTTTCTTGAGCTTCAGGCCGTGAAGTTTTATGGACTTTGTTGTAGACCTTCTCTATCAGAAGGTCTGAACGATCAAGCTTAGGGTGCGAAACTGAATTTGTCCTCAGCTTAAACCCTTGTGCTATCCTAGGCACTTTACCATTGGGAGTTGGGTCATCTAGACCCACTAGACAGTGCGCTGAAACTTTTTTCTTCAATGATTTGTGATCTTCACTGGTGTCCATGGATTACATGAAATCTTTCCACCTTTATCCACCTTTGTCATGGTAGGGAGAACACGTCAATGTAAGGGTGGGGTCATCTAAGATAGCACAAGAGTTAAATACATTTCATTCATTAACATTTAAAGTAGAAGGCATTTCTCTGAGAGCCTTATTCAACTCAGTTTTTAACCAGAACTAAGAAAAAAACCTGTTGAAGAAGAAGTGAAACATCTTCTAAAGTAGAATCAAGGCCGGATAACTAGTAGTAGCCACTACTTTGATGGAATTTACCTGGAGGAATGAGGATCTACACATACTTTATTCATCATAGTAACTCTCAGTGCTGTCATCTTTGTCTGTGATTCCTGCTTCACTCGCGCCTGCAGCTGGTGCGGGACAATGCTGACCTTCGCTCTGAGATCCCAAAAGTGGAGAAGCGTCTGCGCGCCATGGTGGAGCGGGTCAAAGCCCTGGAGGCGGCCCTGAAAGAAGCCAAAGAGAGTGCGGCTCGTGAGCGCAAGCTCTACCAGCAGGAGATGGAGCGCATCAAGGATGCCGCCAAACCCAAACCCAACATGGGCAGGAGGAACTCTGCACAGATAGGTGGGTGGAAGCACCCCCAGACTCCTAAATTGTGAAGTTGAGCTGTCTGAGCTGTTCTACTTGGGTAGGTGTGAGTAAGATAGGTCAACAATAAACAATATGATAATGGCTCTGGAAGAGTAGGTTTTATAGACCTGCATCGACCTTCAGGACATTAGATTAAAAACATGGATGACTGCCTAGCAGTAACTTTTTTTTTACATTAACAGTTTGTCATAAAAACGTGTGCACAAGTGTCTTTATGGGAGATTGTGTATTGATTGTGCTGGGATGCTCTCATGATTTCTTCCTCTCAAACAATGCATCTTAAAAAACTCTTGTGTATTATACAACAGAATCTTCCTGAAGAGATGCTGAAGACATGACATCTCCTCATGGAAGAGGAGGTGTTGGCAAAACTGTTTTTATCTATAAACAAATGGCTAAAATGACTTCTTTGGCCTCATTGTGGGCTCTAACCCATCCATGAATTCTGGACAAATGCTACCACCCTAACTTGAATTTCAGAACAAGTCAGTCTGGAGATTTAGAAACCAGAGGATTTTATTTAAATAACACAATAAGTTGATGTTTTTTTTGTATTAAAATGTTTTTTTTTTTGGTCTTATTCAGCCAAGCCCATCAGACCGGGCCAGCTGCCCGGGTCCTCGCCCTTGTTCAGCCTCAACAGGTCCAACATCATCCGTGGAGGAGGCAACGACAGGTAAGGAGGAGCATGTGTTACTCTTCTTCACACCTCAACTCACCCGTATTTGATAAACTTAGTGAAGACATCCCAAGTTCCCTCATTTGTCATTTAAACACAAGGGAAGAACTCAAGATTTATGACAATTAATCCAGTGTTCATGTTTATCACATCTTTGACCACACAGGAAATCTGTTTCACTTCTGGTTTGAACAAACGTTGCTTTCATAGAGTTCTGATCATTGAGTGTATAAGAGAACTGGATCAAGTGAGAGTGATGTCAACCATAGAAAATGGCTTCTTTCCAGCTCCAACAAAATGAAGTCAATCCAGTTGGCATTTTTCGCATTACGAATCCCGCTGTGTTGAAGCCAGATGTCACTAAGCAATAATTGGTCCGATTCGCTTTAAGTCATCATTTCTACGGCAACCACTTTTGCCAACCAGGAGGGAGCTTGTTTGAAGTCCACACCCCTACTGTTTGAAACGGGCTTGGAGAATCTGACAACGAGAGGACCAGATACTTTCATTGAGGCATCTGATTGGCCAGTTTAACAAGAATAACTCACAATAAAGAAAAATAATATTATCAAGAACATGTTAAAAAAGGAGCAGAGCAAAAATAATTATTCTGGTAAATAGAATGTCAGTAATAGCTGTTTATTTCTCTAGAGAATTGATGGGATTTTGGCTCCTTGGAGCCAGTGGGTACTTCCTGTTTGGAACGCCAAGGGGGAGGGGTCACTCAGTCCATCCAGTTCTCATTTATAATCGATAGTTCTGATTTAAAAATAGATGTTGGAGATTATGTTATCAGAAAAAACCCACACTGCATGAAAACATATTTAGATTCCTTTTTCCATGAGTAAGCTAACAGTGGAGCACCTAACTGTTGGTAAACTTCAGTCTATCTGGAAATAGATGTTTATTTTCCCCCTGTTTCTCTTTGATTGTTGAAGTATTTAAATTGATTGTGTGCAGCCAATTAATAAAACTTCTAAATTAAAGTCATTCAAGTGTTAAGTAGGCTTTAGGAAAGCTCACAGTGCTGCCGTGATGAATGTCTTTATTAATGTTTGGAAAAAAAAATGCTTTTCACATGCAAGTATTTTTTTATGTTGGTGAATCAGAAGCTGCCCAAGGAAAATATTTAAAGTAAAATATTTTTTTAAATTAAGAAGGATTTTTAAAAAGGTTTTTGGTTGATTTGAGTTTATATACTGTAGGTGGAAGGTTTCACCTCCAGCTACCTCCGTTGGACCAAGGGGTTCCTGTAGGGAATTGCTCTAGGAGCATCGATTTTGACTTTAAATGTCTACTTCAGTTTTTTCTTTTTTCATGCTGTTGTGTAACTTTCTGTTACATAAAGTTGTCAATTTCTGTTGTAATGATCCTACAAGCCTGTTTTTTTCTGTTTTAATAAATAAAAAAAAACAACATTTTGTTTATTGTGTGGGACACTGAAAAACACACCTCTATCTGAAAATCTGTTTTTTTCTCCTGTATTTTGTAACTTACAGCAGTTAAAGATACTGAAAGGTTCCAAACCTGAAGTCAAGCCTCCAGACTCATTCACTGATCCATGGCAATGCTACTCTGAAGTCTGCATGTGCCAAATGTACCAGAAAACATCAAAAGCAAGTGGTAATTTTCACTTTAGAGTAAAGAAATGTAAATTAAAAAAATGTGCTTGACCTTAAAATTGCACATTTGCATGTTTTATTTCTGTGCATGTTCCTCTATCAGTGTTCTTGTTTGTTTTCCCATATCTCTGTGAAAAAGTCCTCCCAATAAAATATTGCACTTGTTCTTTTAAAAGCTCTATAGCCTTGCCTATTTATATTCCATTTGAAACACAATAAAGTTGAAAACCTATACATCGATCTTTGGTTGAAGAGTGTTATTTCAAGGAAAAAAACACACACAAATAATTGTGAATGTAAAGAGACAAACATTTATATCAATTTCTGTAAACCCACTTTTTTTGAACCCCTGAAATGACTATAATTGATCACAGTCCTCACAATTCAATGAAAATGTAGACCAAACCTTCTCAAGTGTTGAGTCATGTTAGTCACTTTCACATTTACACCAACAGGCTGTGCTTTTACACAGTTTTTGAATTTATGCAGGCTTCGTCCTCCTGATGATGATTCTCCTGTTACATCTGTAGGTTTGTTTTTTCTAAAGGTTTGTTGTGTTCATTATCCAGGCCACAGATTATTTGTGATGCATGGAGGACCCCGAGTCAAGATAATGTCCCAAAGAGTGGAGTGGTTCCTGCAAGTTTTTTGTCCGAGCATTGAGAAAATGCTCCCTGGCATTTTATTTTTAATGTATTTGTCATAAATTAAGTATTTCTTTTCATCTGTAGTGGGCAGAGCGTTGAGGCTCCAGGTACTGTCTGTCACTGCTGACAGACAGCCAGGGGTGAGACTAAAAAGCAGATCAGTCAAGCTGGGAGGAAGCACAGGAGCAAGTGGTAGGGTGGTTTTTCAAAATAATAGTAGGGTCTAGATGTAATGCTCAACTGAGTGCAGCACAGCAGGAAAAACCATTCGTCGCAGGCCCTCTTTGTTCTTAGGTGAAACATGAGCTCCAATTTTACAAGTAACATGCAAATTGCTGCATATCAAATGTAACGCCATTATCTACAAAAGTGAATTAACAGTAATATGTTGCATGTTATGCTCATTTAAACACAAAAAGACTCACACTTCAAAGGGCATATTTTGTGTATTCCTAGCACTTCAAAGCATTGGTGATCTTTTTGTCAGCTGATCACGAAGCTGACGTGCACTAGAATAGTTCAAGACTTTCTCATATTGCAGCAAAACAGCTTCTACAATGTTGTACAATTTAAGTTGTGTTAGAATGGTTAAAATTAAGTAAAGCCAGATAAAGAAGCAGAAAATTATAGCTCAGCAAAAGTAGTAACTTCAAAATAAAAGTGCAAAAAACTGAGATAAAAAAAATGCGATTACAAGAATAAATCCTAATACAATGACATTTTAAAGCACTCTTGTATTATCAAAATACTAATACTAATAACAAACAATAAATGTGTTTATTAGAAAGATATACAATAAATAAAGTGTGTATGCTGACCTGAAAGCCACTTGTTTGAAAACAACAAGATTTAAGGGGATAAAAGGGACAGAAATGGATCAATTAATCCCTCCCCAATCCCATTTAATGAATTAATCAAACTATTTGATATTGTTTTTTGTCGTTTTTTTCATTTTTATATTATTTTAAATGCTTTCTAGAAATTGGGAAAACTTCGATGCAACATTATTTAGCTATTGTAGTGTGATAATAAAAAGGGAAAAAAAGTGTTATTTCCACAGTATTGTTGTGGTTTTATTCACCTTTATTCTGAAACCTTCTGACCGGATGTTGGCCGTGCGGACACACTCAGCTAGACGCCTCGCGCGGATGAGGTGGATTGTGAATAGTCTGCTGCAGCGGACTCTCGCGGAGCTGCGGACACCGAAGGAGGCTGGAAAGTTTCCCCCGCGCGCCTCTATCCTCGGCGCGTGTTCCAGGGTGAGTGCGCCTTTTAATAGTTTACTTTCTTTTATTTTAGTTTGTTTTTTGCGCGAGACTGCGGCCGCGCGGAGCTTAGTTGAGGTACCTTGTTGAATCTCCGCGCGGCAATAGCGCGCGGAGATTCAACCCTGCGTGAACCTGCACCGCTTTTGTCCACGCGCGAACCCCCACAGGAGGGATACATCCTGCCGAAGTAGCAGCGGCGACTCCTCCAGGTGGGTAATTAGTTAAGTACCGCGCGTGATGACAGGACTCCTTCAGCCCCCCCCCCCCCCCCCCCCCCCCCCCCCCCATGATCTCCTCAGACTCGTTTGCGGTTCAAACATAAGGAGGGGTTCTCGCGCAAGCGCGTCCCTGCCCTCCCCCAGAGATCCTTATAAATGTGGAGCCCTTTGTTAAAAACGCACGCGGATTAAACTCCTTTTGTTGTGTGCCTGCAGCCTGTGTGGATGGAGGGGGGACCCCCCCCCCCCCCCACCACTTGTTCTCCACCCGCCTCAGGCCCACCTCGATCATTCAGACCAAAACCAGACTAATTGTCGTCAGATCACCTTCCACAGGTCTGCCTTCCTTTCCCAGCACGTGTGCGGAGGACCCCGCGTGCGTGTTGGCCACATCTGTTCGCAATGAAGCCCTGAGGGGAGGCGCAGGGTGCTCCTGCTCTGCAGATGCTCGCATACAGAAGCTTCCACGCTCTGATCCCGCTCTCCACAGACCCACACGTACAGGTGGACGTCAACCTGACAGCAGATCGTTGCTGTTTGGGTTTTGGACAGAACTCCTGGCTCCTCAGCATTATGTTAGCTGGGGAGGCCAGACAGATGGTAGATGTGTGCTATTATTTCAATATCTGAGGAAGCAACAAGTTGGCCCCTGAGGGGCCCCCCAACCCCTCACGCCTGGCAGTGATTCAGATCCAGCAGAAGTTCGTGGAAGCTCTGCCACTAGTTGGTTGGAGAAACGGCGAGCTGCGGGTGCTGTGTACTGCGTTGAGTCAGTCCTGACTTGTTGCAGTAAAATCTTGCATCCCAGGCCAGGAGGTGACATCATGCCTTCAGCTTCAGCCAGCTTCTGTAGTTTCCTTAAAGCCCCTCTCCGTTCATTTTTTGATCTATTTTAAAAGCGTTCCCAGTGGCCTTTTAATTATAATTATGCCGTTTTTAGCTGAAACAAAAAAAAAACACCTGTCATTTTCTAGGACAAAGTTTCTGCATTGCGACAGTAGTTCTTTCGAAACTCCCCTTTGAGTTGTGGGCGGGGCTAGTCGCAAGGAAGTAACCCTTACTCCACTTCCCATCATCCATCTGTTACACACTCTCCTACTAGCTTACAGCCCCTCACACCCCATCTAAACATTACCGATACAACAATAATATCAGAGTTTTCCATTAGTGCAGTTTAGAGCGGGAAGAGGACAGATGTTTCTTCTGCAGACTCGGTCATTCACAGACGCGTGATGTAACCGAGTGTGTGCTACAGCGGAAACCTTTTTAGCCCATCAGGAGCCTGTTGCCTGGTCCTCACTTTGTAAATCTATTTGGGGTGTGTAGCTGTCAGTCTGAGCTCCACCTTCTCCGAAGGTCTGTTCTCCTGTAGATTTAGCTCCATGTTGGCACGGCTCACTAAGCATCTGCTTTTACCACCTTCCTGCTCAGGGTGTCTTTTCAGTCTGGGCACTATTTCAGGGAGGAAGGAGGGCAATCTGATATGTGGACGGTGCTGGTGTTTATTTTGGTCAAGTGAGAAGCGCATAGTCCCTTAAATGCATCAGTGACGGGCCTCGTCCCAAAACAAGCCCAGCTGTCTCCTGACTCGCACTCCAAATGATTTGGCAGAAAGATCCCGTCCAGCTTTTAACGGCTTCCGAATGTGTCCTGCCTGGAATGCTGAATAATGATGGTAAACCGCAGAGTGATGCTGAAAGTAAAAGAAAAACCCTATTTTTGGATGCCACCCTTGAGCAAGTGCAGCGTCCGGGGAGCCATTGTCGTCTGCGGTTTGCATGTGGGATCAGTAAGTGGGGTCATGGTGTCGTCACCTTTAGCTCAGCTGAAGCGGATCCGGTTCCTGGTTCCTCAGCGGTTGTATCGGTTACCCAAACAATCAGTGTGGACTGTGTTGTGGTTTTGGATCATCAGGAGGTGTCGTCTGCCTGTGGGGCACTTCTGTCCACTCACCAGCGGTTCATGGCTATAGATTACCTCGTCACTTCGGCAGGAGCTCTTTGTGGTTGTTGGGTTGAAAGTGCACAACCAGTTGGGTCTTTTCATGAAACTCTAGCTTCCCTGTGGGGGTTTGTTGGCTTTTAACGTGTTTCAGCTCAGTTACATAATGTTCTGAGATGTCTTGTAAAGTGCCTCTTGTAAATCTTATCTCCTGCAGCGGACAAATTCCCGGGTTGACATGAGGTCTGGATTCCAGAGCAACTGAGCGAAGAAGCTTGATCCAGCAATCATGAGTGAACGGGAGGGGCTGCCGGTCCCCCCGGGACAGGTCTACATCGAGGTGGAATACGACTACGAGTACAAAGCCAAAGACAAGATGGTGACTATTCGTCAGGGAGAATGCTACATGCTCGTGAAGAAGACCAATGAGGACTGGTGGCAGGTAAAGAGAGACGAAAGCGCCAAGGCGTTCTACGTGCCGGCGCAGTACGTCAAAGAGGTGCGGCGGGCTCTCATGCCCCCGCAGAAACCCGCCCTGAAAGCCAAACCCATGGTCCTGGATATCAGCCGGGAGCCCAACGACAACCACAACAGGCCGGAAATGTCCAGCTTTGGTCGTCCCTCGCCATCCTCCACCCCCTCGCCGTCTTCTGACCGCGTCACGCCGCCGGCGCTCCCCAAGGACGCCAACCAGAACCTGGGAAGTCCACATCACTGCAAGCTGGTGGCAGAACTAGTCCTCCTTCACAACAACAACAATCATCACCACGGAAACAGCTCTTCTCTACCCAGGACAAGGGCGGATTCCCCCCCTCTACAGGGGGGTAGCCTCGACAAGAGCTCCACAGTGAGTGAGCTGCGGGGAGAAGGTCCGAACAAGCTTCGGAACGACTCCGAGTCCGGGGACGAGCTGAGCAGCAGCTCCACGGAGCCCATGCAGGTACGTCCCTGCCCCTAAACACCAGCTTCAGTGATCGATTTCAGACGTTTCCGAGGAAACCATAAAGTACAGAAAATGGCTTTTAATCCACACACCTACACCGTCTGTCTTTTAAATTATAGAAGATCTGAACTGAAAACTTAATGTTCTGGGAAACTAGAGGACCAGACCTTTGTTTTTTATTCATCTGCTGTTAAAAATGAGTCAATTTAAACGTCTTTTTTGGTCCAAGAATTTGCAGCCTTCCTACAGTGTGGACAACACAAACATAGACCAGTAAGACCAAAAAAAGACATTTAGAAATTATAAAAGCAAGAAAAACACCACAGTAGTAAAAAAAAAATGTATCACCCTGGCTCTACAAATAGATTTGCCCATATTTATTAGTTTTCAACCATTTATAGCAGATTTTTGAATATGTAGCCAGTTAAAGGACATCTATGGGCAGCACAGTAAACCTCCCACACTGCAGCTGGACTACAGAAGCTTTCTTGATCAGGTGGAATCGATTGAAAAGCCTTTATTGCCAAAATACAAAGTTCCCTTTAAAGTTGTCAGACAACACGGACAAATAAATGAATTAAAAAGTAGATAAAAAAGTTAAAGGGTGAGAAAAACTGTCCAAAAAATTAACGAACACTAAAGAGCACATAGTTGAATATTTAAAACCTTTTCCCTGTTTTCAGTTAATAATGGGTTTGTTGAAGAAATAAGCGTTTTTTTCACTGTTTCTTCTGCGTAAGACGTTTTTAGTAAAAATCCTGTACAGTAAAGGCTTAAATATTTATAGGAATTTTTAAATTCGGCAGTTCGGTTTTTAGTCCAGTCTTCTCAACAGGAATCCTTTTGCTGACGCTCAGGAAAGGCTCTCTCTCCGTTCACTGGCTCATTTCTCCTGATGGGAGCTCCGTTCATTATCTGGGCCAACAGCAGACCGTTCCTTTGTCTGCGCCGCGCTCTGTCATACTGCAGATGCTGCGGCTGGTGTCCTCCAGCAGAGCTGCAGCCGGCCCTCAAACACCTCGCTGTGCATCATTTGTCTATTGCTGGCCTTGAAACATTTGTTTGCTGGTAAATGGTGCAGTTTTTTTAGGGGGGGGGGGGGTGAATCATTAATGACTTTACTCTTGGCGGGGGGGGTCATCTCTATAATTTTTCCAATGGATTTTGTTAGGAGAGTTTCTTACTGCAGGCAGGTGTGCAGAGGTATCGGCTTTAAGACATATTATCTCTGCAAGGGGTCTGCAGGGACTCCGACTTCCTGATCCCCCCCCCTATGAAAGCACAAAATTAATTTCCTCCCTCCCCTGTGTACTTCCAGTCCCCAGAATGCTAACACATCCTCCTCCCACCATCCCATCACTGAGACGGTAGAGATGCTGGAGGACTGCAGGAACCGGGGATGATCCTCCTCCCTCTGCAGTGAAGGTGGATCAAAGTAGAATGAGGAAAGACCCCCGCATGGCGGGGATCCAAACGCTGCTGCCTTCGTAAGGCATCCTGTATCCAGGCAGGGTCAGCGGGTCTGAAGCCTCTGAGCACCGTGGTCTTTGTTCCGGCGCAGTAGCAGCCTCGTCCACCGTGGAGTGAACAAAGAGACGGGCCTGAATAGAAAGTAGGTCATCCTTGCCCAGGATCAGCTCGTAGCCCCCAGTCTTCCAACCATGGGGGACAGCTGAGTAGGAGTGGGAGTGTGGACGCCATGTCTGAAGCGTGATGGTGGCAGCCCCCAGAATGATTTTCAGAGCCTCACATGAATGATGAGTAACTGGTCTGTGGGTGGAGACTGACATTCGTCAAAAGGATCGATGAGGGCGGGAAAAATAGATCATTCTTTCCATCTCCATTGGCAACATCAGGAGATTTTTTTGTATTCCTGTGTCGGCTGAAGGATAAGAAACAGATCTCTGTGCTGTTGCTGGGGCAGGTAGAACCAGCTTCCCCATCCATCTTTGTAGTGTTATTAGTTTGACCCGTTTCCAGGCAACCAGATGACCCTTAGAAAACCCAATTCTTTGGGCTCTCCTGCCTCCATCTCTTGCCATCATTGCTCGGCTGCAGGCCGAGTGAGAGAAAGCTGGAGAGGCTGTGGGACGGTGTGCATGCAGGCGCTTGCTGCCTGTTGTAGGAGAGCATTGATGATCGAACCTCTAAAAAAGATGTTTGTAATTCTGCTGGTGTATAAGCTGGTTCCCGACTTGATTTAAGTCTAGATGCCCTTTTCCCGCACCACCACACTTCTCATTTTCAGTCACTACACCAATGTATGAAAGACTTTAAGCATGATGTCAATAGATCAAATTCTTACTGTCATCCTTTTATGTACTTTTCCTAAATCCAGCATAGTTTATTTAGGCAATCCTTATGCTACCTTCACCCCGAACCCAACTTGCAATGTCATCCAGTTTCTATGTGAAGTCGATGTAAAGATGCGATCAGAGCTCCTCTGGAGTGATGGTCTGGCAGTAAGTGTGTTTCAGGGGGTGGAAGCGGTGAAAATTCTGACGCGAGTTTAAGTATCTGAATTTTGGCGAAGAATTCATGTCGCATCAGTCCAATCAGGAACTCAGCTTTGGCCAATGTGTTGATGATGTGAGGAGTCAATAACCAATATGGAGGAGAATCTGATCAATCTTGTCCTGAACTTTATATTTTCCTCATTTATCGAGACGATAATGAAAAGTTCCTTTATTTTTATCCCTATTTAACGCAGACATGGAGACGTGTTTACAGATGCTTTTGTAGATCTCTTCAAAATAAAAAAACCTAATCTCCCAACATCTTCCGTGTCTTCCATGCAATGTACATGAGATTTACAGTCAATGCTTCCATGTAGCGATGAGGCTAAAAACATTTGACTGTAGCTTCTCCCACTCACATCTAGAGTGTTAAGTTTATGAACACAATTTTGGAAAAGCATCAAACGGAGGCAGAGGATGTAAAGTTACTGCAGAGCGAATCGTGTTTGGGGTTAACGCAGCATTACAGGAACCATCTTTTCAGCTTTTTTAACTATTTCATTCGTTTTTTAACACCCAGCAGCCAATCAGGCGGCTGTGATGAGAGAGCGTTCACATTTTTACAGTTGGGCTGAAGAGAATATTTGATGAAACTGAAGGAAAGTTAATCATTCACTTGGCATGTTGTACAAAAAGCTTATTTTTTTGTTTTTCCTTTTTTTTTTTTTTTGCTTTGTAGCACAAAGTCATTGTGACACTTGGAAGGATTTCTTTTGTGAATCATGAAGCTCCATCTCCAGCTCTCTACTTTTTTCCATTTTTTGGTACGAATAAAAGCAAATGTGATGAAAAAAATGAAAAATAAACCCACATTTAATCAAACTGAACTAAATCAAATGTTGGAATTATTAGTCTAACTCCTCAGATGGAAAAAGAACTGTTTCTTCCTGACATCTGTGTGTGGACCCCTAATGTCCTTCAAACTAACATTGGTTGATCGCTTTGGTATTTTGGTTTTCTGAGTGTTCAGAGGATCAGCAGCAGGTTGGTTTTCATGGCGTGTGATTTGGTAGTTGTTTTTCCTGTAGCTGTGCTGACTCGAGCTGTTTTGATTTTAGGGGACAGTTGTTTTGACTGTGGCGAAATCGTAAACAAAGACTGTGTGACCAAGCTGTGTGATTTGAAGCTGCTCTGGAATGTCTTCATATGCGAAAAACAGTGAGAATGAAAATGGATTGATGGCTTTCTGCTGGGAGGGATGGGACTAAATGAGAGGCTGGAGGCCGCCGTGGACTGACCTCGAGGTCGTGTAATTGTTGTTTTCTCTTTGACGTGTCAGGCGCTGGAAGACACGTCCCCGGAGGCGTTGTGTTTGTGGCCACAATCTCTCTGCAATCACTCTGCGTCTGATTAGAAAGACCTCCCCCCCCAAGCCCTCACACCATTTCACACAAGTCTCCTCACGGAGCGCTGGCCTCCCGTTCTTTAATAGTGAGGTCAGCTGTATGGAAACTCCTCCGCTTGCCCTTTGGTGAGATTGAAATAAGGCATTCTCTAAAGTTACGTCCACACCGTTCTAAGCAGTACACTAAAAGCGAGCACTTCCAATAAAAATCTATGCAACGCGTGTAAAAGCACACGTTCCGGGCTTCCACATTCAAAACCTTTGCATTCACGTGAAGCGATGGATGTTTATGTGACCGTTCTCTGCCTCTATGTACAAACCCCCCCGCTGCCATTGAACACGTTTTGAAAGTTAAACCAGATCGAACTTTGACCAATTGGAGACTTGGATTTGGTTGTGAGGTCTCGATGGCGTCGCTTTTAATTCACACAAGTGCGAACTGTTTGAAAATTGATCAAGAAGGAGTAAACAAAATAAATGCAGTTTGTGCCCAACTGGAATTATGACACCAAGTCTTTCGTGTATGGGAATAGAGCTGTGAATGAAATGGACAGGAGCAAGATTTGAGATTTTGCACCACTTTGACATTTCACTCCAAGCCTATTCCAACTGTAGGTGGGTTACATGTGCTAGTAGCGGTAGAAAAAGAAAAAGAAGCCTCTCCCTGCTCATCCAGTGTGACCACCGTGGGATCCGGATTCAAAAATGTGCGTTTAGAGCATTCTTGAATGGACGTCAAATGCCAAATCAGTCCAGTCCCATAAAAACCAAAGCCGTCCCCCAGCATCACTGTCTCGGTTCATTTAAATACCCTGGAAGTGACACTGTGAGTGCAGGCACCAAACACAAGTGCATTGGCGGCACATCTGCACACGTTCTCAAAGGAAACAGCTGAGTGAAGGCTGGCCTTCCTCTGCCGTCTGTGTGGTCTCAGTACTTGCTGGCAGCGCCTCAAGGAGGAGGAGGATGCAGGGGAGGAAGGAAAAGGACACAGGGACAACAAAGTCCAGCAGAAAATGGTAACTCGGGGGCCAGGCGGATATATGTTTTCATGTTTGGGTGCACCTGGAGATTAGCTGTAGCCTGTGAGGCGTGGCAGACCTGAAAAGCGGCTACAGTAAGATGAAGGAGGCACATTATAAGGTCACGGTTAAATATGGAGGACACGCTTGAAGCCGGGTGTCACGAAGCTCTGAAGAGGTGCCGAGATGAGGATGAGCGTTTCTCTGAGCTGCTGTCTCTTGCCTCTGCTGACTTGTGTCTTTGCTTACACAGAGTGTAAGAGTGTGTGTGTCTGGAGGTGTGTAATGAAACACGCTGCTGTGGTTGGCTGCTTCAGCTCTAAGTGCACCTCGAGAATGCGCACAGTCCCCAGAAGGTTTGATCAATTCACTGCTGCAGCTCTGCTGCTGAGAGTTAGATCCTTATTGCTTGTTGACGTCAGTTTTCTCCTACGTGAAGCAGAATGACTGCATTGTTCATGCAGATGAGAAAGCCTTTCTGAGAACCTCCTCAGTCTGCTATACAGAAGCGATCTATTCTCTCCACAAACGCCTGCTAATTACTCTTTTTCTGGAGACCACTCGGAAATATTCTGCTTTGTGGCTGATTTCCTAACATGCTGTGATCTTTTGAAGTTTATCCAAACAAAGTGGAAGTCGTGCTGTAAGCATCTTCTGTGTGTTACGCCCCGTAATCATGAGCTTTGCTTAGTCTTTCGGGCTCAAAAGGAGGCCCCGGCTTGTTTTCCAGCGCATATTTGACATTCCTGTCTCAAAGCCTCCATGCACACCCGCATACACGGAGGCTACAGGGGAGCAGAAGTCAGAGCCTAGCTGCTTTTCCCTCAAAAGTGAAGCTTTCAGTAATCTAATATTAAACCTGAGCAAAGGCTGCATCCGCTGTGATCATGTGAGAGTCTGGCTCTTTGTCTGCATGCTTATCTGCCCGCCGGCGCTCTTCCTCCTCAGCTCTTTCCTCTGTCTGGACAGCAGAGTTTCTCTTCAACTTTTCTCTGCTGCGCTGTCTCTGCTGCTTCCTCCTGCATGCTAGCCTTGAGTTCCTCTCTCACACCTGTTCCTGCAGAGCTTAACTGAGGAAACTTCAACCTATGGCTTAGTTTTTTATCTGTGCTTCTGTGACGGAAACCACGAGGGCTGCTGCTGACGTTCAGCGTTATCACTTCTTTTCAATTTTATTCAATTGGCTGTGAGTTGAAGGAGAGGTATTCAGGACTTGTGAACGCCACTGTAAACATTAAAACATGTTCAGGATTAACATTTTTAGTTTTTAGGTAATTAAATCAGAACATTTTGTGAGTTTAGCTAATTTTTTTTCTTTCACAGTAAAAGTCGGACGTGTTCCGGTTTGGTTGCTTTGTCTGCATTCTCCAGAATATAAAGTAATTTTATAGCTAAGCGCTCTCAAAATAACAGAGAAACACACAGAACTGGGGATGTCGGACCCGATCATGTTGTGGTTGACTCGTTCGAAAATCTGTTGTTGTTTGTCGATCAGCATTGGACATTTCATTTATTATTATGACCAACCTGAATCTGATTATTAAATGTGTTCATTCTTTAAATGTGTTACAAAAGTATCAGATCGGGACTCGGTATCAGCAGATACTTAAAAACAAGTGACTCTGAATCGGATCTGGCCCAAAAACCTGACTGGGACTTTGCTACACAAAACCTTAATCTAGTTGTTGGCTCTGTGCTAACCGTTATTTCATCTCATTCTGATCATCAATAAATGTATACCGGTATTTCAAAATTTGGTGAAGATGGTATAGACCATAAAACTTACATGTAAAAACAGCTTATTGCTGCAAACATGAGTAAAACACACACACAGCGCATCTGTTTATCGATTAATGAAGAACCAACTCCATGTGAGCTTCAAAAAGAGTTTAACCCTTTAAGACCAGAGGTGTCGCCAACAATATCTGATAACACACGCCCTTTGACATACCATAACTCTTGGTTTATGCGATGATCGTGAATCAGATGATTCTGACCTATAACCCTTTGAATGGTACGAAGAAACCTGAACTGTTGAGCCCCGTCTGGATGAGAAGCAGTGGAAAAAAGAGAAGATGGTTGAAGAGGAAGTGTCCAGGAATTAGCAAGAAAGTTTTTTGGAAAACATTTTCTAATGAAAGAAGAATTCTACTTAATGAGGTACATAGTAAACAGCAGGAATTCCCATGAGTTTTACCAAAAGCAATTATTTTATAATATTTGACTTCTGGCTTCACTATTTAGTGTGTTCTGTACTTAAAAGTTGTTTTAAGTGAATGTTAGAACCATTGACTGTACATGAGAACTGGACTGAGTGCCCCTCCCCCCTCTTTTTCCAAACAGGTTGTATTTATTGGTTCCAGGAAACCAAAATTCCATGGACTTCTATAGACAAATAAGCAACTGCTACTCAGTCATTTGTTATTCAGAACCATTCTTGTTTATACCTTTTTTAACGTGTTCTCGATAATATTTTTCACAATATCTATTCTGTAGTTCAAGTAAATTAAGTTATAAACTGACCATTCGGATGCCTTGACAAATGTATGTGGTCGAAACGTTTGACAAATTCTACTGAGCCAATAGTAGGGGTGTGAACCACACACTCTTGATTGGCAATAATGGTTGCCACAGAAACGTTGACTCGGACCAATCACTGCTTACTGTTAACGCTTACACGATGGCGTCCATATAATCAAAAAATGGAATTGACCTAACTTTGTTGGAGCTGGAAGCAAGTCATTTTTTATGGATGACGTCACACTCATCAGGTCCAGTTCTTTTTTTATATAGTTAATGGTTCAAACTCATTTTTTTCTAAACAGACACTTAATTCACTCACTGGTTCATGAATTAGTGTTGTACATTGGAAGTAGAGAACTATTCTAACTGTCAGACTGATGAAGCCACTTGGCTGCGAAGGGAAACGATTAAAGCCAAGGTTTTAACTTCAGATGCCACGACTCAACTTCAAGACAAAGTCCTTTGGATGAATTAGAACATTCAGCGAGATCTGAACTGCTCTATAAGCGCTTCTTCTTCTTAAACCCAGCTCTAATCACTCTAATCTTTGCTATAACCTGACTGTGGATTTGAACCAATAATCTCCCAATTTCAGGGTGCACACTCCACCACTAAGGTCAGTAGATTGGCCCTCCATGCTGCTTTTCTAACTATTCCTTTAGTCCATAGTAGTGATTTTGAATGAAACTTTGTTCAAACTATCCAAGTAAAGCTTTCCGTTTAAAGTGCATAGTAGTGTCATTGGAAGACCTTTACTGAACATTGACTTCATCTTCCAGAATGAGTTTTGTCATTGGTATGTCAATAATTACATTTTGTTTATTGACATTGATTGAAATTGCAAGTTGAGAAATTTCCCAACTATGTTCAAATGGAATAAAAAGTGATCTACGGGAGGAAGGAGGAGAGCAAACGGAACGCCAAAGTCAACAGAAGGATTTCCTGCTGTGGGCCTGCCTGGTTCCAGCTGCTCCTCCTGCCCGCCCGCCCGTGATGCAGCGTTCATCCACAGCGTGGAGGATGTGGTGCATCGTCAGTTTAATTTTTTCCCTGCTCTCTTGGCTGTTCAGTCCGCCGTCATGCAGCCTGGCTCACTGCAGCTCTGGACTGAAACGGCATGTACCCAGAGAAGGCAGGAGCTCGTCTTTTGCTTTGATTATCTCCCTTATTCCATGTTTTTTCTCACCCCAAGCTCCGGACAGAGACCTGCTTAATCTTTGTGACATTTCATTCTCAAGACTTTGACATCACCACCTGTTCTCCTCTGATGTGATGGTAAACAAGTGTGGGTGTTTACGTGTGGGCATCTTTTAGCTAATGGTGTTGCTGCCCCCCCCCCCCCCCCTCACCTCCCATTTTCCACACAGGTCTGTTTGCGTTTGTGATGATACCTCATCTCTCAGTTACATAACGCTGGTCTGGCTTTGCCCGTCTTCTGGCAGCTGCTGGTTATTTTAGCCCACCCCAGCTTCTTATTGGCGTGGGGCCTGTCATTTCCCCTCAGCTGATTTGGGGGCAGAGGTCAACACCCCTGCAAACCTCCTTCATTTGCACAGTTTGCATTGTGTTTTTTTTAAACATCACTATTGTCAGATCAAGTTTTTACGCCCGATTGTAGATGAAGTTTATTATTACAGACTCAAGGTCCATTTGCCACAAATGAAGCACAAAACGAATAAAAGACTTAAGAATAAAATATAAAATAAAAGCATGTCTTTCAGCTAGACTGCCCTTTGACTTATCTTCAGATGTACCATATTTACGAGTTATATGGCGAACCAGATTATAAGGTGCATAGTAAATGGTCTATTTTTGAACATATGTCATATAAAAGGCACAGCAAACTGTAAGGAGCATTTAAATGCACAATAGAGTCAGAGATGAGTCCATCAGTCAGACTTTTAACTGCATTCACAGTAACTCTAGAAACGAATTTGTAGCAGGGTACATATTAGCCATGCTATTCACTTTACCTATAACTCCCAACTCTGTTTCCTGCACGTAGAAAAACAGATTAGCATCACTACAACAAGTACTGTGTCCATGCTAACTCCCAACCTTGTTAATAAAATGTAAAAATCCCAGTCTGAAACCACTATATGTTAGCGTATTTATAATAATGCCCAACTTTATATATAGCCCATAATATAAACATACGGAGACCTTTAAAACAAACATTACTGCGACTCCCACCTTGTTAGTAATATGTAAAAAAAGACACAGATAGACACCGCTACACGTTAGCTGTGTTCTCGTATTTTCTAATAACATCCAACCCTGTTTGCAAATTGCAACTCGAAAAACAAAAACAAAACCGACTTGACACAGCGCCGTGCTCCTCCCAAAATTGCTTCAACATCAGTAAACAGCTAGAATTAATCCATATATAAGGCACTCTGGATCATAATGCACACCGTCGTTTTTTTGGAAAACATTGAGACTTTTTAGTGTGCCTAATGATGTGGAAAATACGGTATGTCAGAGCATGACTCTGCAGTAAACCTCTGCACATGAATCAGTATTTACAAGCCAACCTGTGTTGCTGCAGTGTTTGTGAGGGAAGGTGCAGCTTCATGCCAGTGTGTGGGTGGACTGCTGGAAGCATCAGAGTGTAGGCGTCTGCAGGCATCCAGGGGCACCTATTGTTTCTGTCACGCCTCTGCTGCTGAAGATGCCATGGATGAGTCGGAGAAATGTTTAGTCACCTCAGGTCCCTTCACAATCATCTTGATAAATATTGGACATTTCTGAAGCAGCCATTCTTCTACTCTGTAATTATTGCTCTAGTAGATGCTTCTAAAGAAACTTCCAGCAACTCTCTTTTCAGAACTTTCCACCAGCTGCTGGTCTGAATAGAAGCTGCAGATAATCGACACAACAGGGATTCACAGAGAGCACACATGTCACCGCTGTAGATGAGTCTGGGTGTTTCTGCTGCACAGTGCTGACCCAGTCATTTCACCCAGCAAATCTAATTTTAACACAGCACCAGCGCTCCTCCTCCACTTGTGCCAAAGACGGGCTCATTGGGGAGTCTTTCTACTAAACCTTGCCATCTGGAGAGCCAGTTTGTGTCTTGTGACTTTAAAAAAATGAATGGCTCACATATAAATGCAGACTCTGGCAGTGTGATCAGTGTCTCTTTATGAAACTTCAGCCGTTTGGTGCCTTTGTGTTAGTTTGGCCGTCTCCCAGTGTTCACTAAGGGAATAGATATGGATCACTGTTCCTTTGGCTGGCATAAACCACCTTGTTGTACTTTTAACTGGCAGCTTGTTGTTTATTTGATTGTGTTTAAAAAGGAAAAATTAGGAAACCATTGTGCAGTGAGTTCATTCTCACAGCTAGGTTTGTTTCTACAGATGCAAGCAGTTCCACATTTGTGTCCTCTGGCTCTTTAAGTCTCATATTTTTCCAAAAATGTGTGATGGACCTCAGTCAGGTCCGTGTTATCTGCTGGCTAAACAAACAGACATCAGTCAGTGTGGGCTCATGACCTTGGTCCAGTAGAGACAGTACTACTTTCGAAGCTGTCAGTGTTCTGAATTCTCAGTGAAGAATTTCACGATTTCTTTCCACACGACTTCATTAAATATTGATGATTCATTATGAACTTCCAGTCCAGAGTTGATATGGTGAGTGATTTAAAAAAGTTTTTATACAACTTGGAATTTTAAATGAACAAGGATGGAAGTTTTTTGATCTGCTTCCTAAGTTGTGTTGACTTTTATTCAACTAAAACAGTTGTGGGCAAGTTTGTGTGTTTTCTTGTTTTGCTTTTTTCATGTATCACCCCATATAGTCATCGCAATATTGATCACTAATATGCAAGTTTTCTTCATATTGTGCAGGCTTTGGGGTCCTTACTAGTAACACACTGTATTAATCCTTTGTGATCCACATTGACTTTTAGGTAAAACCCTTTTCCTGCAAAAATTAGCAATTTAAAACAGACTTTTCCTGAAGTTGTTAGCTTGCAATGACATACACTTGCTGTTGCCTGAATAGACTAGAAGTTATACTAACTGAAATGAAAAATGTAGACTGATCATTTTTTCTCATTCAGAAGTACCAGAGCTGTCAATCATTTATTCTCCCTTTGAATGTTGTTCACACCTGCCTCCCAACAGCAGGAGCTGAACCAGATTTAAGACTCCATGCAGGGCAAAAAAAAACATGTTTTTTAGCACCCAGACAAACAGACCAGAGTGCCATAATCATGAGGTATTACACGATTCACTTGATAAGCTTCCCTCCACAGCAGCTGTGGGACGGACGGGGGTTTATGGATGAACCCAGCCTGGATGGGCGACCCCGCCTCTCCTCCACACACTACAATGCAATCTTCTTACATGTCTGGATTAAGGGGCTGTGTGCGGCACATTCCTGAGTTAACCCCACATCCACCGACCCACCCCCAACTGCTGCTCACAAAGTCATCCCAGCATTTCTCATCCTGTTCTACAATGTGCTTGTAGGGGCTTTGGTCATAAATACACAGTAAACAACCCCATATCTCACACGCAGCACCTGTACCACTGCCATTTCAACAATGGTCTGACATCTTGAAATTTTTAAACATAAAACCCAGAAGGCTCAGGTCTTTATTCTCCAGTTCCTACTCTGTTGGATCCAGATTCTTTACGACAACCCCCCCCCCACCCCCCCACCCCCGTTGTTGCTTTACTCGAAGACCTATTCCCCTTATTTTTGTTTCTCCCATCAAACCTGTGGCGCTCACTGAAAGGCATGTCATCTGGTTTCCTTTGAGTGTATGGTTTTGTAGCTGCACTTTGGCCTGGAGCAGACCCCCCCCCCCCCCCCCCCCCCCAGCTTATGGCCAATAGAGAGGCTTGTTGTTGATCTGCCAGCAAATCTCCAGGTTTTGAAAGGAGGGGGGGGTGCTTGAAAGCATATTCAAATCAAAGCAGCTGCCTCAAACCTTGAGGAGCTTCTCTGCTTTGGGTGTTTTTACTGCACTGCTGGAGAAGAGGGATGTCCAAGCACAGACATTCAGCTTGAGTTAGAAAACAATGGGACAAACCTCAGTGGAGGGTCAAATAATAGGCTTTATGAAACCTCATGAAAAGAATAGCATAGTCCTACAGTTTAAAGCTATTTTTGTTAGATCATAGCGATGTATCTGGTCTTAGCATTTGTTGAATACAACATTGGATAAATACACGATTACCCACTGTAGCTGTTGGACAGATGGCCAATAGGGGTTCACGGTTGACTCGGTGGCTGTAGTGAAAATGGAACAAGCTCAAGTCATCATCACTCAACAATTATGGCCAAGCTCTCCACATGGGTCTCATCTGGAGAAAATCTACAGGCGCTGTTTGATTTGATAAGTATTCCAAAAGCAACAGTTATAAAAATCTGTGATCATGGATTTGAATAAGAGAAGCACATTTGCTCTGTTATTAAATAGAGAAGAACAAATGTGACTTTAAATGAAAGTTTATATTGTTTATAAGAACCACTCCAATAAAAATGTTTTTTGCTGTTTTTACATGTTTTGTGGCAACTTACTGATACTTTAGGGTCTACAGTAACACAAAGTTTAGGCTTGCTAGGCTAGTCAAAAGAATATCGGTAGATTTTTTAATATCAGACTGATAACGATAAATTAGTTACTACAGTTATTAGACACTGGCACAGATATTGCCCATCCCTATTGTAGACATGAGGCTAAAAATCGTGTTTTAGTATTTATTTTCTCAAATCATTGTAAATCAGGATCAGAGAAAAAAAGCCATTTTAAAAAAAAGAGTGTATTTGGGACATACGTAGAAAATGCGCTGGGTGGTGTGATGCATCCACTTGTAGAGGACTAAATCAATAAACGTCTGTTTTTCTCGTCCGAGCTGGCATCTGGCTCAAAACTGCACTGCCTGATGGCGCCAATATTGCTGGCTATTTTTATTGCACTGGTAATGTTAGCTTGAATTTGTGAGGGGCTGTAACCTAGCGGGAGAGCGCATAAACCGAGAGATCTCAATACGACAGAGGTTTTTTGATTTTGGCCACAAACTACATAATCATAATGAAAAGACCACTGGGAATGCTTTTGAAATAGATCAGAAGAGAAATAAAAGTATTTTCTGGCAGCCTAAAGTTTTTATTTACATTTAAATCTTAATAAAAACACTAGGATTTGTTTATAATTTATTAGGGGCTGTTGTTTCTACACTATAAATCAAACTTCAATGTATTTCTGAACAAGAATTAAAGCTGATTTTTTTCTTCATTTTAACAAAAAACTGCTTCTTTGTACAGTTCAGAGTATTTCATACATGTATGGTTTTACTGCTCAAAGTTACAGTAACGGCCCGGTTCTAGTTTGACTCAACAAAGGAATCACTATTTTTACAGTGAACGGGTCCAGTGAAAATTGAGTCATTTCCTGTCACAATCAATTCACTTTAATGGGTCGCCCTGAGGACAAATAAAGCCAAACCAATTTGTTTGAAAATATGGAGGGCTGGAGATGTGTGGGAGCATCTGTCACATGGTGGTAATTTATCAATTCTGACCAGAATCAGACGGGTTGACAATGAGGGCACGTCCATATAGGGTGTCCAAGAATTTGTCCATGCGTAAACGAAGATGTGGCGTGCAGCCCGGAGGTCACGGTGGTCACATTGTTGGCGTGACTTTCAGACGAGTGGCTGACTCGCAATGGAAACAGTGTTCCTAAAGACTGAGTGAGTGACAGTGGATGACGAGGCAGCCCTCTCCGTGGAGGCACTGGACTTAACAATGGCTTTCATGTCAGCTGATCCTCACTGGAGCCTTTCTCTGGAGGGGGAGGGGTGGGGGGTGGCTGTCTATGGTGTGGGTTGAGCGACCAGTGACACAATGCGTCTTTCTATCGCTTTGCGCATAGCAGCCTGAGTCATGGTTGGTGGGCTAGTGAGTGGGAAAGAATCAGATGTGCCCCTTAACTGGTTATTTTTTTTGGGTGGCCTAATGACCCACTTTCCCTGTCAGCAGGCGATTTGGAAACCATTAATAACTAATCCAGACTGACTAACAGCCTTCACAACTTAACTTTGCCTAAAGCCATGCCTTCTGTCTGCTTCATGTGTGAACTCGCAAACATGACTGCTTTGTGGAAATAAAAACGCTGAAAAAGCTGCTGATAAGTTTTAGTTTGCGTCTTGCTCGACTTCTGCCAACAACTACAAAGGCTAGTTTGACTTTACTTTACAAATAATCTGCTGTCCACAAACTATTCACGC
This sequence comes from Oryzias latipes, assembly GCF_053564925.1. NCBI lineage: Eukaryota > Metazoa > Chordata > Actinopteri > Beloniformes > Adrianichthyidae > Oryzias > Oryzias latipes. Next base: position 10,924,377 of record NC_136256.1, on the reverse strand, counting down.
CCCCACCAAATGTGAATGTTGCGTTTTGTTCAAACCTAAATAAGAGCATTTACCTTCTTCTTACGCCTCCAATTAAGTAAAAACTTGATGGAATAAATTGATTTTTAGTCAGAATTTGCTCGGGACTAAATTATAAGAAAACTGTCCTGAAGGAAGTTTAATTTATTCAACTGATTTTCTATTTAGATAATAAAAGTAACAAACTCAAAAGAAAAACAACAATTATATGAAACATATTAAGACAAAATATAAGGGATGCAGTAAAATAAAAAAAAGTTAAATAAATGCACTAACAAGTTCCATAAAGACATAAAGGTGTCGGTTTTATTCACCTTTATTTAGACTGATACTGTCCAGCTGGTTTCTCTCGAGCTTTTATATTTCTTCCAAATTATACAAAAAATTTGTATTTTGTTTAAATAAAAATGTGTGCTTCCTGAGGAAAGATGATTGGAGTGGCACTTTAAACTGTTTTTCATTCCTTTTTCTATCATAACTGTTTCTTTGGACACATTTCTTTTTTTTGGGCTCAACTTTCAGAATTGTTCCTATTCTTCTATGTGAATCTGACATCTGGTTAGTGCCAGTCACCAGCACCGGCTTCCATTTCCGTACACGCCATCCTCCGTTCAGCAGTGGCTGTGAGCACAGCATGCAGTGTTCGCCAGATGATGTTATCTCCAGTGTTACAGGGACTGCCAGTACAGAATTCTGCCGGTTAGTCATTGTGTTGTTTTCCATGAGTGTCCTGCTGTGCCGTGTCCCGGGCTCAGACACACAACAAGCTGTTCAGTTGGAATTTTTTGCCAATAACATCTGCTCATTGTGGAAAACTGTGAATGCAGCACTCCCATCATAAGAACTGACTTGTCTGCATCACACAGCCCTCCTTCATCCAACGAGGTTTGCATGTTTTCTCCATGATAAAGTTTTGAAGTGGGGTATATCTCATATGTTGTTGTGTGTTGCTTCTCGTACAAAAACTATTCACTGAGAGTAGGTTTTGTAGTTTGTGTTGAGCTGATTTGAAGCCTGTTTCTGAGCTTCTGAGCAGTTTTCTCAGATCACTCCAGAAACCCCGTCTTTCTGGAAAATGTGCCAACCGACAGGATATACAACCACTGCTAATGTAAAAAGAAATAAGATTTTTTTTAAGAGAGGGCTGGACAACAAAGCCAAAATCCTAGTCGTTTCATTTTAAATTTCCTGATTTAACTGAATATTATTTAAATTTCTGTTTAAAACGAATTTTAAATGGCTAAAACAATTCTATAAAAGCTGAACAATAATGTAACTCTCCTTAATAAAGTTGTCAAAAATTAGATCTAACTCTTTTTCCCTGAAAAGATTCAACTAACAATTTTTAAACAAAGATTCTGCTTTATATCAAGCCTATTATTAAGCCACTACCACATGAACTGACCAGCTTTGTTTTTTAATAAGCCTCAGTTTAGAAGTAAAAAGATTGCCCCTGATAAAAGCTCATCTTTTACTTCAAACGATTTTGCAACTTACTATCAAGAATTGGACAAAATTTGACTTAACAGGTGGGAAGGCTCAAAAACATTTTAGTAAAGAAAATGTAAAGTTTTACTTGATTGTTGTGCTTTATGAGAGTTAACAGCAGCACAGTAAAAGATGCTGTCACATGAGCCTAAAGAATCTTGGGAGATGTAAGAGGAGGTGCTGATGCCAGACAGATCTGCGTCTCCGAGCTGCATTATTTTATGCCCTTTTACACTGACACCAGATCCCGTGGGAAGCTACACCGCCAAACACCATCTTTAGCTGTTATTTCTGTTGTAACTGAGAGACTTTCTGAGCAATGTCGGCACAAGGAAGAACTGCGTGTGATTGGTCAGATTGATGACTCGTGATTACACAAAGCTTTCTAGAATGATTGTCAGTGGCAGTCGAACTATCGTGGCAATGACAAATGTCTTTAAGATCAATTAGGTGAAACTGAACAATTTCCCATGGTACACCTCACTTTTTTTTTACAACTTCCTGTTTCTTTAAATAGGACACTGATATGATTGAGACTTTGTATCACAAAATCAAAGTGTTCTGGATTATTCAATCATATCATGTCGACACATTTAGAGTTGTGAACACAGCTGTAGGCTGAGGATATGTGGAGACATGTTGGACTGTCTGTTGCTTGTAGTAGTTGTTGCCTGTTGAAGTGTTGCACACTCACACAGAGTGCGATGAACAGCAGCGACCATCAGAATTCAAGCTTTAGCCGCTTAGTGAATTGCACGGCTGCCTGTGCTCACACCTCCCAACAGAGGCTGAGGATGGGTTGTGTGCAAGTGAGTCACTGGAAGCTGCAGAGTTGGCCTTATCTGGGTCGCATTCTGGAGAGGGTGATGAGTGATTTGGGAAGAAATCAGCTACAATAGTGAAAACACACACTTGCACACTTCCTGACTCACACCACATCCCGGTCATTACTTTGGCTGCTCTGAAAAGTGCAGCTCGCTCTGTCTTTGATTTGCTTCTGACTTGATTCATTGGTGGTGACGCATAGATGTGCCATAACCTGGGTGCTTCCACTCTCTTCTCACTTTGAGGCATAGTGCATCTGAGCTCCAGCAGAAACTGTTTAGTCTTTGCGGCTTTCTGTAAGGAAACAGAGCAGAAAACTCTGAGCTATAGGTTTGAGCTGTTAGGTTTCTGTGTCATTACCATCCACATGTATATCCACAATTCCCAACAGATATTTTGAATACAATTTGTTTTAATTACCACATTTTCTGCACTCTTGGGGCACATTGGATTATAAGACCACCATGAAGAATGGAATTTTTTTCAGAATTATGCCATATTTAACCAAACATATAACCGAACTGTAAGGCTCATTAGTCAAGACAGTCAGACAGTCAGTCAGACTTTAACCACAATCACTGTAGCATAGAACTAGTCTGTGAAACGCTACACGTTAGCCTTGTTATCGTATTCACAATACCTGCGACTCCAAACCTCATTAGTCTTCCTTCACTTTCGGCTGGGGGATCTTCCCACGAGGATGAGTCGCATGGTTAACTTGGCAATGTTTTTACGCCGGATGCCCTTCCTGACGCAACCCTCTCAATCCAACCGGGCTTAGGACCGGCACAGCAGCAGAGAAGGGAATGGGGAGCAGCCTGGATTCGAACCCTGGTTTAACGGATGGAATGCGCCGCAAACCAGCACGAGCTAAACCGGCCCCCGACTCCAAACCTCATTAGTAACATTAAAAGAAAAAATATTACTGTAACTACACTAACTCTAATCCTTGTTAGTAACACATTAAGAAAAACACAGTAACACCCAACCTTTTTTGCAACTTTTACAAAATACAGACCGACATTTTGACTGAGAGCCGTCTCCCTCTCAAAATCGCTTCGACGGCAGTAAACACAATCAGAATAATCCATATATAAGGCACTCTGAAATCTGAGGCGCTGTTGTTGTTGTTGTTTTTGAAAACACTGAGACTTTCAGCTGCGCCTAACAGTGCACAAAATTTAAATTTGATCTTTTAAGTGAAGCAGATAATTTTGCTATGTAGTTGATGGCTTGCTTCTAAGAAACTGCTGAACGTAGTGTTTTTTAACCTCACCTAATCGACCCATTGATTTATCTGCTTTAACTTGTTTGTGTCTTTTTTGCTTAAACTGCAAAGTATTTTAAGGTAGAGTTATGTAAAAAGGTGAGGTTGATAACATTTTAAAGGAGGTCTTATCATTTTCCTTGATATCTTTACAGTCTGTGTTACTCTGAACAGTTTGTGTGTTTGCTGCAGTCATTCCCAGGTGTCACCTTCACACTGAAGGATTTCCCTCCCCGTTAATGGCTGCAGCACCAATGCACCAATGCGCTAGTTTAGCTGTACCGTCACCTGGATTATCGCTGCTGAACCTGTGACGCTCGCTCGCAAAAAAAAGCAAACTCGCAACCTGAGCTCTAGCAATCGAGGGAGATGACCCTTTTAATCTGTCTTCATCCTCACCTGACTGGTCCTCATTGACCATTTGAAAAGAACCCTTAGGGGCGGGACTAACAAAGGACACAAAATTCAATCAATGGGGTTTCATGATCTGATGGTTTCTGCTTGTTGTGTGAGACACTTTGTGGTTGTATTTTGCTTTTTTGGGTGGTGTGTTAATACAGACTTCACTGCATATTCCCCTGATAGTGGAGCGTGTGAACCCAGAGCCCTAATGACCAGAGGATCAAGAACCTTGACCTTTTTAAGGCCATAAGGCAAAGCCACCCATTGAGATTTTCTGTCCGTCTCCACCTTCATCTGCTCTTTTGTTTTCTCACACTCCTCATCCTTCTCTTCCCACTGCTCCCGTGAAAGGCTCAGGTCATTCAGCCAATGCGTGCTCCCATTTAAAGCTGTAAATAGATCTATTAAGATCCTTTAATCTGTCACTCAGGTCTGTTGTGGTGACGGCAGTCTGCAAGGAGCTTCAAGCTGCCGTTCTCTTCTGTAATTTGCACCTAAACCTTCAACTGCATTCGAACTCTACTGCTTTACTGGACCATGTTTTCATATCTGAGGAGCCCCCACTATATTGTGAGTACCTGCCAAAGTGTTCATTCAGTTGAAGCTCATTCAGGAAAGAGGCTAAAACTACTTTGGCTGTGGCAAAAGTGGAGCAGGTGTTAGTGGGTCGTGGCTCTTGAAATGTCTTGAAAAACCTTCTGTAGAAAAACTATAAATAAACAATGAATCAATGGACTTTATTGGAGACACTTATGAGATAGGGGATGTTTTAAAAGTCTGTATTATGGTGTTAACACTGGTGTTACTGCATGGTTTGGAAGAATTTTTTTTTAGTTCATTTTGAGAAGTTTTTTTCAGGATGTTAAATTTTTCAAATTCCGTCAGTAAAAGAGAACACCGAATGTCACAAGTGTTTTTACAGCTGTGTGTGCAAGTCACATAAAAAGAAGACATTTGTCACTTTTGATGTCTGTGATGTTTTCTTCCATCTGTTGCTGGGCCAAGAGAGGCAGCCAGAATAACAGCAGCTGATGTCTTCCTTCCAGGTTTTGGGTTGACAGAGGAAACACAATGATGACGTGACTGAAAACTATCAGATTTCTTCTGTAATTGCACAGTGTTAATCCTGGTGTACCTGTCTTGAAATTGAGGGGCCAAAGCCTATGCTGTGGTTTCTTCAAAGCGTTCTTCGAATATTTTTTTGAAGGTATGATACATTTATACACTAGCAAAAGTTCATTTTACTATACTTGTATAAAACATGGCCTTTTATTTTCCTCAATACTTTTCAGCTTTTGAACATAGGATTTTTTTCTGTAAACACAATCTGCTAAAGTATGATTAGTGTTTCAAACAGTTGAGCTATGAACACAAAACCACTTGTCTTTACAATCGATGTCTCTGTCTCTGCCTTAATATGGTGCGTTGATGGTGCATCATAAAATGTCTGGTCTGGTTGGGATTATAAATTTAATCCACCTTTCCTCAGATCTGGTCGGCTGTCTTTATATTTGAACAGTGAGCACATTTTTCCATTTTAGACATATTTATTACTATCACCAGACAATTTTGTAATATAATGGCAAGTCCCAAAATAGTAGGAGGCTCAGGATTGATTAATCTTTTATTTTATTTTTTACTAGCCTTTAATATTACCTGGACTGAGTTCATATCTCATTCCTCTTCTGCTCTACAAATGAGATGCTGTTTAAAGAGCTTTAAAGCTCGGAAGTATTTCTAAACCCTTATTGTTATCTAAACCAACTCTGGTTCATTTGAGCCACAATGTTCGGCAAGCCAACAAACCCAACGAGTAAGCCAACATAAAGGTTACATATCTCTACCCAACCTTTGATAGCAGTAGCACCTACTCATGGACTCAAATTGTTTATGGTAATGTGAGCGCTAGCTGTGGATTCTGGACAAATACAAAAGAAGAAAAATCATGTTCTATTGGGTTTGAGCTTTGTCTACTGCCTAGTGTGGGTATATTTGGTCCATGTTGCGTGGAAGACTTTAAAATGTTGAAGAAATAATGTGGACAATCAGTAGGATGGTCTTTCTAGAGCAGGTTTACGGCTTTGTTAACCTAGACAGGAAGTGTAGGAGGTAAGTTCTGTAAAAACACAGCCCCTTTAAATCTTTAAACATACATCCAGTTGTTGTTTTATTTGGAAAAGGCTTTTGTTTGACTGCGATGCTGCAGTTGATTTTTCTAGTTTACAGATGGATGAGCGTGATCAGAAATGCTGCATTGGAAGGATGCGGGTAAGGATGTTGGTCTTTATAAACATCCAGACCAGATTGAGAGTCTCTGACCTTTCTGCAGGGCTGCTGCAGTTACACCGCCTCTTTGAAGAGGACACACACTGTCGGTCTAGTCGGCTGACGTTGTTAGATGTGGCATCGCCCTCAGGCTGTCTGCATGCACTCCTGTCGGAGCGCATAGGTGATTGCTTCCTGCATGAAAGCTTTTCTTTTAGTCACAGGTTCTCTTGCTGTTCCTTCGTTTTAATCTTTAATAATGGAATCAGTGTCGGTTAAACATCCCCTTCTCCAGCTGTCACATCTACCTCTATTATTTTGCATTTTTTTTGTCTTTTCTGTCTTTGTCTATTTCCTCTGTATTAGTCGGATGAACCATGTGACATTTCACACCTCTTCACCCTTCTTCACCACTCCTCCTCCTCCTGTTACCATCTGACTCACTGACTGAGCATTGTCTTCTTCTGTACCAAGAGTCATTGTGTTAAAATGCATTTCTACACTTCATGTTGCATCGCATCAGTGGAGGGGAGAGCCACTTCCACCACAGCACCCACCACTACCACAAAGACAGATGGTGCTTCCCAGACTCAGATGGGAGGTGGAGATGCTCCACGACCTGCACAGATGTCTGATTTTATTGCTCATTAGCGCTCAGACACCAACCTAGAAAACCTGATTACCATTTGCACCCCCAGCTATGTTGTCTCCCCACAACAATACACCCGTTTCATTGGTTGACTGGTTTTCTGGCTGTTGGGCTTCATGTTCAAATCTATTCAGGTTTCCTCAAGTATTGATGTAAAACTGTTTGAGCAAAACCCTTACCTTTCTTTTAAAACCGACAGTCGCATCAGATGCATTTTCCTGTTTGGAATAATTTCTTTAACAAAACATATAATGTGCATTTTTCATAAGGAGCCTCTGACTTTACCCTCTTAATATTTATTCAAGCAGAATCCATGTTAATTTTTCACCGCTCATTGCCAAAAATAAAAAGGTTTGGTCTGTTGCTGAAGGCAAAGAGACGCCGAACATTTTTGTGAGGTTTTGAATTAGTGTCGGCATCTAACTTGCAGCTGTGCTCATGACTTTGCAGGCCCTGAGAGAGTTGATGAAATATTGGCCATAAGAACTGGGATATGTTTTTTTACTTTTATATCTGCAAAAAGCTTTGCTGCTACTTGAGGGAAAGTAAAGGACGTGCTGCAAGATTTGTAAAAAATAGTTTTTTCTTGAAATCAGGAAAAGATTTAGTGTTTGTAGTTGGGGAAAATGTTACTCAGTAGTCTTTATATTGATACAGAAATAAAGAACAGGTGCTTCTGTGTGCTGATTTTTGCCAGAAGTTTGGATGTTTTGGTTTTCGTGGGACAAACGCAGACACACTACTGAGGCAGACTCTAGGTTGATGTCTTGAAACTGGCGGCACTTGCAAGGAGAGAAAGACGGTCCCTCAGAGATCGAGTCGTCTTTCTTCCAGTTAGGAACACGAGCTGCAAAAATAACTAATACTTTATTAAAAAAATGTTCTTTAGTCTGCCAAAGGTAATATATGATCATATATATGGATTTAGTTCACTCTGAAAGGCTTGAGAAAAGCGTTTCACACATCTGTCACTGCTGGAACCTGTGATTTAGTGAGGAAGTGATGTTTTCCAAAATTCGATCATTGTATTAGTCAAAACCTCCGCCAGTCTCACTGCTCCATCATTCATGTGTTTTTCTTCTGAGATGCAATTTATCGTAAAATGATGATGGACTTAAACAGCTGATCTAAATGGGATGAGATAATTGTAGACTTTAACAGATTCTAAGTTTTTCCAGGAACATATTTTTCCTCTACTACTTGCCACCTTGCTGTTTCCGTGCTGCCTCCTCCTCCTCAGCAGGAACAATCATTTAGGAGCCTCTGCACATAGCAGGTGCTCCCGCCTTATTGTTTCCCAGCAGATACTGCAGACCATCTGCGTGTTTACCTTCATAGTTATTCTGAGAGGCTGAGCAGAATTCATCGACATGTGTGCTGAGATGTAGACTGAAGACAGACGCTTTGCAGATGATCTTTGATGGTCTAGAAGGTTTTCTGTTAGTCCCTGCAGCAGCAGGAAAAACAAACGTCTACCTCTGTTATTTTTAATAATTATGTTATTGATTGCTTTTTTGTTTTTTACGTTCATGTGCAAACCTTTAAAGATCCACTTCGATCATCTTTTGAACTATTTTAAAAGCGTTTCCAGTGGTCTTTTAATTATGATTATGCAGGTTGTTTTTTGCCAAAATCAAAACATCCGTGTCGTTTAGTTTCTTTAATGGACACTCTGCTCACTGTTATGGAGCTTGTGGCCTGTCCATTGTATTTTTCTACGTCATAAATAAGCTCTTTCTCAGCAGCATTTTTTGTCTGCTCCTGATTCACAACAATTTGAATAAAGAATACTCAGAAATGTCATTTTAAGCTTAATTTTTTTACATTTGTCCATTATTAGAAAAAAGCCAACAGAACATGTTAAAAACATAAACTGAATTTTCTTTGGAGTGGGTCTTTAACTTGCTTTTTGTGGCTTGTTCTCTCACAGAAAAATAGATTTAAAATCTGGTAAATTTTAAGGGTCCTTGAACATTTTATTTTCAGACAATAGTCACATCTGGCTGCTTGCTCTGAACTTTTTAGCTGATCTAGTACTTTTTGACACACTTAGCATTTAATAGTCTCATTGTGTCATATTCTGCATAAGAGTTATCATGCCTATTTATGATTAAGAGTTACAATTAAATTATTTACAAGGGTATGCGGTTGTATTTATATGTATTTTCCATCAATGTCTTGACTAATTACAATAAGTTTGAGATTATCTGTGTATACCATAGATATATTGATATATTTGTCTTCTATTTCCAAATCTTTCATAAGCACAGAATGTGGGATTTTTGAACACTACATAAAGTGAGGAGAACGTTCATGCAGCAGGAGAGTTCCAAGGTTTCTGGTTTTTCTGTTGCAGACTTCAGAGTTTGTCTGTTCAGGATATCAGAGGTGTAAACACATGGATACGTCACCAAGAGCTGAAGTGTGTCTGCAGATCTCTCCTGCTTCTACATGTTTGAGAACCAGTGGCTCGCTGATATGGAATAGTTTGGACCTGAAGTGGGAAGAATGAGCACTTTTTGTTCAAAATGAGGAGGAGTTTCTTTGCAAATATGTTCATAATGTGTAGACACAACACTGGCTCACTGTCAGTAGAACTCTGTACAAACAGCTGATAGCAGCCATGCTGTTGTGTGCAGCTCTAACAGCAAACCTTTGTGAGCTCTATGCAAAAAAGTGGAATGCTGGAGCTGAAGTTTTATGAGCCAGGTGATGGTCTTTGGGGTAAATGGTTCAGGTTTTATAAAGTGAGGAAAATGCCCTGGTTGTTTTTGCTCCATGTCTTTTTCAATTGAATGGTGCTTGAATTAACGCGTTCCATCAAAAGTGGGGAGACAGGTGAACAGGAGGGAAAAGTTTAAAAAGAAATTTGAAATAGCTGCTTTGATTGTAAAGGCTGAAGGCGAGGCTATGCTGCTGTGTTTGGGAATTTCTCTCCATCCGTTCGCATATAAACAGAGTAGATTAACAGAGACAATGAGGGGAATCTTCACGACCTGCTGTAAACCAAATCCAGCTGCCTCCTACACCAGAGTGAGACGTGCAGGAAGGGTCTTTAGGTGGTGACGGAGGTGCAAAAAGATTATTTGTATTGGTTTCATTATTTGACAATTATTACAAAAAAAGTTTTATCGCAGAAAAGAAATGCTTGATGTAAAGTTGGTCTTAAATTTTTGCTTTTTTTTAAGTCTCACTCCAATCATCTTTTGATCTATTTTCAGTGTCCCAATGGCCTTTTAGTTATGATTGTGCCGATTTTAGCCAAAATCCAAAAACATTTTCCAGAACATTGATTTTTAGAACTGCAAAAGTTAATTAGAAATTCATCTCTGAGTAGCTCAGAGCAACCCCGCCCCCCTTACCCTCCCTGTTGCCGAGAGCTCAGAGCAGGAATCTTATGGCCCGCTCAGCGTATTTTCTACATCACAAATAAACTGTTTTTCAAACTGCATTTTTACATCTGCCCCTGATTAGCAAAGATTTGAATAAAGAAATACTAAGAACCAAAATTTTAAGCTTAATTTTCTTTAAACATGCCCATTATCAGAAATATGTAACAAGAACATGTTAAAAACACCAAAGACACAATTTTCTTTAGAGAATCTGTAATGCTTTATGTTGAATCACATTAAATTCTGCATTTTTTTTTATTTAAAATTTGCAAACTAGATTAGAATCATGTATAGATGCATCTAATAATCGACCCCCGCCCCCAAACCCCACTGCTCAGTCACATAGAAATGATCTGATTCTTCTCAGTTTGATTCAGGCATCTCCTCATCAGTGCTTTTAGCCTCGTACTCGCTACAGGAAGTGTATTTCCTGACTAAATGGAAACCGGAAAGATAAATCTGTTAAAATTGAATATAAAAATGTGAATGACATCAGTATTTTGGCAGTGATGCAGATCTCTAGTTTTGTGCTCCAAATGAACTTTTCTAAGGGATGAAACAAAACATTTAATGGGATTTCACAATTATTCCGACTTTTTCCCAAAAAAATCTGGGGTTTTACAGTGACGGCATTCCCAGCTCGACTGTCCAGTTCTCGTGGTTTTCCCGCCTACACGTGCCAGCCACTCAGCATCCAGAGACGGCAGTGTGTGTAATTAGCTTCAACCAATCACACTGAGGGTATTGAAAGCAGGATTAGCCATTAACTGGGAGCTGAGCTGCCAGCCACAAAAGGAATGCTAAGCCTTCACTTTAGCCTTGTGTTCCCTGTCACCAAGGAGTAAAGGAAAATATGGAAAATTATAAAAGCCAGCTATACGTCTTCAAACACAGGCGTCTGCTCTGTTAACAGCCAAAGATAAACGTCCGGCTGCTGCTTTTATCCACTGAGAAAACCAGCTGAAACATTTATCAGCCTCAGAATGTAGCGTAATGTGGAGGGCTTTAGGCTCATGTTGGCCCGTCACTGTTATCAGACTGAGTTACTGTAACAAAACCATTTGAAAGAGCAATCAGAAAAGTTTTGGCAAATACACTTCCATTAGAGAAATTGAGTGTCTCATCAATATTTTTTATCCTTCAACCCGTTCTGGAGCTAAACGAGATTCATCGACGCTGTCAGGGCGCTGGCAGCCCGTCTGGCTCCTGCAGCCAGATTTCATTCATCAGCCCTTCCCCTTCTGGTTTTTCTCTCCAGAGTCGTTGCAGAATCCATCACATCCATTTCTTCTGTTGTTGGACAGCAGTGTGGGTAAAACTGCAGCGGGCCTCCGTCTTCCTGTCGCACCAGCTGGGATGTTTGTCTCTTGGTGAAGAAGCAGGAATTCCTTCCTGCAGCTTTGGTTAAACTCTGAGGGGGTTGAATGCTGCATGGCTTTAAAGCCTGCTGACCAATGACAGTGCAGTGTTGACAGAACGGAGGGATGAAACTTTCCCGTTTTCCTCAGACAGATGATTTAAAGGTAGTTTTGACTCTGCTTTGTGCTTAACATTGTATCTACTGAAAGATGCAGGTAAAACGTTTCCTTGCACACAGACTAGTCTACGAATGGTGAGTCCCATCAGCCACATCAGTTTCCCAAATACACCTGAAAAGAAAAATGCATCAACTATTAAGCCAAAAATAGTGGGCAATGCCCGAAAAGCGCGAGCTACAGGAAAAAAAACTTCTGCCTCAGTGAGTTCAAATCCATCGGGCCGGAACTGCGTAGGCACGCCGGGCGATATGGGCCTCAATAAACACTGCAGTGGGCCGGAGTGGTCTTCTACCGGGGACTCGACGTGCTGCAGGGCAAGAAGCGACGTTCTGGTGACAGAGTTTGCGCTCAGTGTATTTAAACACGCATGTGCATCAGAGGATGTTCGATTGGCTGTTCTGCATGTCAATCAAGTCCCATACTTCTCTGTGAGGATTTTGATTCGCTGGTGGATTTTTCTGAAATATATTTTTTTAGTCATTTATCTTTGCTGGCCTGCGATCTATCCTCATATCCTTGAAGAACGACCGGTTGATCGCGATCGACGTAATGAGCAGCCCTGCTCTACATTTTCCCTAGGTTTGAATGTGTGTGTTGCCCTGCAACCATGTTCTTAACTCGGGATTCAGCGAGTTAAGAACATGGATGAATAGAAATCTGCAATCTGCAGGGCTCGACATAGCCATTTGTCCGCTGGCCCGGTCCTGTTTTTCGAGCAGTACGGACCACAAGACTTTATTTTTTACTTGTCCGCTCGGGCCACTAAAATATCTAACAATTAATACATTTTTCACCTTTTTCAATAAAGTATATTTTGCGAAAACGTGTAGATTTACCTCGTCTTCATAATTCACTTTTTCTGCTAGTCCTGTGTTCAGACTTCAAGGGTTTCTATGGGAAACCTTTTATCACTCTTCTCCTCCTCTCCCGCCTGCGCGCGGCTGTCGCTGCCGAGCACCACGCGGCACGCGCTCACTCAATTTTTTTTTCAAACTTTATTGAATGTAACAATTCAATACTAAACAATGTTAAACAGCAACAACAAGGAACAAGCCAGTGGGTTATTATTACATTTTATGCAGATATATTTAAACTGACACACATATCAGCGCGCGCCCCCTGGTGGTTTTTCACCGCGATGATCATAAATCCAACACCGTCACTGAAGAGAGACTGAAGCATGTCAGAGATGTGGAAGACATGGCAGGAATAGATAGGAATATGTTAGACGGAGTGACGGGTGGAATTAGTGCTATGGACAGCAAGATATTTAATGAATGCATTGAAGATGAAACTGTATGCACTAAGCTTTAAGCTGAATGTCAAAGAATCAAAGGCAACTCCAAATACCTGAATCTCAGACTCAAATGGAGTATAAGGTCAAACTACTTAATTTTGTTTTTCTTTACAACACTGTAAGCAGTAAGTATTTCTAGTTAGCTGAATGATCTCAGTAATTTAATTGTATTTAATTTTTCAATTATTTAATTTAATTAGGTAACTAAAAAGTAAATTTAACTTTGCTACAGTAACAAAAAGCAGAACCTTAAGGCAGTCAGGGCAAAAAAGTCAATAAAACTTCTTAACTATTGATTAGGAACAAATGTGAAATAGCAGTGATTAGAAGCAGCATGAAAACTTCTTAACTAGTGTTTCCTACTACACTGCAGTGCTCTCTTCAAAACATCTGAAACAGACTAGAGCAGATTTAAGTTTGATATGCTCTATTTTTAGTCATTGAAAAGTGTAGAAATAAGTGCTAGATGTCACCAGAATGCACCAAATTGCACCATATTAAAATTTTACGGGGGGGCATGCCCCCGGACCCCCCCTAAAGTTGCAAGCACCTGCGGAGCGGCGGGTCTCGCTGTGCGCGGTGTCGGGCCAGTAACTTTCAAAAACTACTGGCCCTGTGGGCCAGTGCAAATTTCTGGGCTATGTCAACCCCTGAATCTGTATGAGCATCTGTTGATTATTACTAATATTGTTTTTGGTTAACAAGTTTTTTTAAAGCAAATAAAGCATCAGAGTTGTAACTTGTGCAAACTCCTACGGACCATGTGCTCCCAAAATTCTAAACATTATCATTTTCCAATCATCTTTTTATCTATTTTAAAAGCCTTTCCAGTAGTATTTTATTAATGATAATGCTGTTTTTAGCAAAAATCCCAAAAACCTATAGTGTTTTCTAGGACATAGTTTCTGCAGAGCGGTAGTTCATTGGAAAATCACCCCTTGGTTGTTGGCGGGACCGTTGCCGCGGAGCAACACAGCACCACTTCCCGTCCCCCATGGCTGAGAGCTCTCTGTTTACATGCTCACCCTCTAGCTTACAATTTTTGGGCACAAAATGAAAGCTGACATCTTTGTATCACTTCTTAAAATTGCAACTCGCTTCAGCACGTGGGTGTTGATTCTCCAGAATCTCATTACCCCTCATGACTGCATGAATGAATGAATGAATGTCATACTCAGAAATGAAATTTTAAACTTAATTTTCTTCATATATGTCCTCCATCATTAGAAAACATTGTGTCATTGGATGAACCAGGGGCACTCCAATCATTGGAGTGGGCCTTTCCCACTTCATCCAATGACACAATGTTTTTAATTCCATTTGATAAGATGAATCAAAGAAGAAGGTGCACTCATCCTATAATCTCCATGGACACAGATTCATAAAGTGTTATCCTCACATTATTGACAGTAAGCGCTGTTTGCACAAACGCGGTGTCCGTTCGTGTCTCCTGAGTGCGAGTCTTCTTTAAAGGAACAGAGAGACCGAGAAGGAAATGTCTAGAGTTTGGCTTCATGCTGAGACATGCCCTCATATCAAAGAAAAAAAGTCTGTGATGCACAGACTGTGAAATAACTGTTTTGAATAGTTTAGTTCCATCATGGAAGTTAATCTCACCTACAGGTTTGTTCTCACTGACTGTGAAAGGGCTGCAGCCCCACATCTCCCAAAGTAGAGACTAAGCATGGCTCCAGCCTCCCCATTCACTCCTGCTCACTAACATTTGATGAGGAAAACCGGGTTGAGGGAGCAGTAACGCAGTGAATGCTGTCTGATCGTCAAGAAGAAGGTATTGCATATCAGAAAGATTGTCTGAACGAGTTCCCAGGTTTGTAAAAACATGTAAAACGATGTCAGGCAGATCATATCGGCACAAAGGCTCCACCTCATCCAACAATTGCCGCTTGTTTTCTACACAATTGAAACGTTTTGTGGCTCCAAAGCCTCTTTTGTCTGCAGTCTCCCAACAGCAGCATTGTCTGTCAGCCCGGTTATTATTCTGCAAGCTTCCAGAGCTTTATCAGAGCCGGGGTGTCTTTCCACCGACATAAGCTGACTTTCTAGCTGAGCATTATCAGCTCCGGACCAAAAGGTTAATTACTTCGTGTCCGTCTTGTCAAATCCACTCATCCATGAAATGAAAGGGATAAAACATGCTGACTCACTTTCATTTCAGCCTTTCTTAGATTTGCTGCTTTGCTTTCAGTTATGAACCTGGACTGATGGGACTTTTCCCCTGAGAACTCTCCAGGGCCTCTGTTTCTGATGAAGAAACTCCTGCAAATGTCTGTCACCCGGCAATGACTGATTGTAGGTTAATTCAATACAATAGTTGCTGCATCATGACGCCCATCATACCATTTAGAGCGTGACTGTCAGAAGATGCAGAGAAGGGAACGACAGATGGAGACGGGAGGGTTCAGCAGAGGAAGACAGGAGGACAAAAGAACAGAGGATCGATGCAGCATCCTCACAGCCTGGCTTCCTGATTGGCTGAGCGTCTCCATGGTCACGATTGCAGCTCCATCAGTCACAACGCTACCTCTGCTCTCTCTGCGCTCCCTGTAACCCGCTTTCATCCAACTCCATCACAAAAGCACATTAGGCATCAAGGAGAGAGGAAACGCTCACACTTGGAGGAGGGACACACAACTGAACAGTCCTTGATCCGTGTGCAGCGCCAAGACTTCCTGATTTATGCAGCTTTTTGATTTGGTTTGCTGGAGCCCTACTATGTTGATCTGTCAGTTCATGCAGCAAGGAGGTTCTGCACAAACAGAGCTAGATCATGGTCTGGTGGAATCCAGATAACTCTAGATGTAGCAATGTAGCAAAAACAGATGTTGGGGATAGAAACGATCTGTTTAAAAACCAATTGTCTTCTGTGTTTTACACATTCATCCCATCACCCACACACCTAAAAGAAACTTGCAAAAGAAACAATTGTTTGAGCAAAACATCAGTTCTGCTCAAACAATAAATATGCATAAAAACATCAGTTTTTATGCTGAATTCATCACAACCTGTCAGCAGTTGTGTTCCTTTAGGAAGACCTGGAGCTCTTTTGAGTTTTCTTTCATCAAACCTTCTTAACCCTTGTGCTATCTTAGATGACCCCACCCTCACATTGACGTGTTCTCCCTACCATGACACGGGTGGATAAAGGTGGAAAGATTTCATGTAATCCATGGACACCAGTGAAGATCACAAATCATTGAAGAAAAAAGGTTTAGAGCACTGTCTAGTGCTAGATGACCATCTGGACCCACTCCCAATGTTAAAGTGCCTAGGATAGCACAAGGGTTACAGAGGCCAAAACATCTGACCTGAGCTCCTCCTTTTTTTTGGCGCTTTGTTCCTCACTACTCTGCTAACCTTGCGTGTGGTTACATTGTTCAGTCTAAACATGCGTGTCAGGGCTTCAGGTAAAATTTAGATTAGATGACTTTATTTATCCCACGATGGGGAAATTCACTGAAAACCAAAAGCAAACCACATAAGTTTCTGAGTCCCTCATCATCTACTGGAGACAAAGTTTAACTTTTCACCAAATAGTCTTTATTCATTGTCAGTGAAGGTAAAGGGGTTAACACCCACTGAGCAGACTCAGACATGGAGGGGCTGCATGCTGACAGAAGCCCCTCTGCTTCATGCCAGAGGCTCACGCCCACTTAACAGGCTGCTCCCTTCCAATGTGAGAGAGACCCCTAGTGGAGAGTATGTGCAGCAGCAGGTCACTGCTGCCCTCTGACTGACTTGTACGCCTTTCCACTCAGCGTTATTTATGGTTTAATTTACGGTGCTCTTCCAGGCACAGGGATTTCTGCTGGCAGGAATGGATCCACAGAGGAGGAAGAACTTGATAAACGTGTGGACAACAATTCCCTGATGGACTGTAATCTAATTAGAGCAGCAACCAGGCTCTCACTCTTTACTTTTGCACGTAAAGGGTGCAGTGCTGGTCTTTTACTTTAAACTCTCCAGTCCTCTGAACTCCAGTGAGGCTTCTCAGTGCTCAGCAGGAGCCATGCAGAGGATCAGCTCCTTCAGGAGGTGTTCTTTTGTTTCGTGTCAGGAGCACAGGTCTTCTGGTTCCACACTCACTGAGATTAAATACAATTTTAAGCAGAGATTTATAGTCAAGAAGTTGGAGACAATCTTCAACTGGCGTGCGAGGAAGCTGCGTTCACTGACCACAAATGTAAATAATTAATCAGAGTGTTTTTGCTTTGCTGCATTGAATCATTATAACATTTAAGTGATTTAGACTTATTTCAGACACGTTTGCTCCTGCAGGGACATGTACACAAAATGGTTTAATCTGAGGATGACTGTGAAACTACACAGACACATTGACTGCTTTTACTATTCCATTTGATCAATGTCTATGTGGTTTGATTAAATGTTATTTATTCCCTATTAAAAGTAGCTTTGTTTGCCTATTAAAATATCCTTTGACACGATTTGATATTTAAACTAATAAAAAAGGACTTTCTGTAATAAATTCTTACATTGAAACCATCAAAGAAGTTTGTTCCCTTGAAATAAATACAAAAAAGAAAAGATTTCCAGGATTTGATTTAAAATGTGATTGATAAAGAAAAAGTTTCAAAGAGAAGATTGCTTTCATTCAAATAGTCAAATATTTTCCCTAAGACATCCAGCCCTAAAAAGAAAGCTTTGTAAATGAACATGCAATCCAAATATCTGTGTGTCATCACATGATGCTCCTTTCACAGTTAATTCAGATTTTGGACAAACTTTCTGCTCTAAATCCCCAACATTTTTAGGCCACAGACTGGTTTAACATTTTCACTGAGCGGCCGAACACGGCTAAGGTTATTGCTTTTGGTTTTTCAAGTTAAAATGCAACTGCATGAAATTTAGTTAAAAAATTAAATCTGTAAAGATGCTCTCCATATAATGAAGATTCAATGAAACAAGGTTGCTGGTTTTTAGATGATTTTTTCTGAATAGTAATATTTTTATAAAGGCAACATTACAGGGTTTAGTTTTCATAGAATGCCATTATAACACTCAGCTTAGGCTAAGATCATCTTTCAGGGCAAATCGATTTATTGTATTTTGATTTTAAATAAATCTTGATTCATTGTGTATTTCTCTTTAACAAGGAGTGTTTTCTGTACTAAAGTTTCTGAACACAGACCTGCCTGATTTACTTTACAAGTTTCTACTAATCAGAACACATTTCCACAAACCAGCAACTTCATTTTTTTTCCATCTTCGTTCTCTGTAGAACTCTGGAATACTTTGTGCAGGACTCATTAAAAGGTGATGTAGAGTTTCCCTCAAACGTCAAAGTGGAGACTAACTTCAGCTGCGTGCGACTTTTTAGATGTGATAAATAAAAAAAGCAAAATAAAATGACGCACGCCTGCTTTTCTGATGAGTTTGATTGACAGATTCATTAGCCAATGGTGACATTAGTTGACCTGCAGCGTGAGGGGGGCGCCATTTTCATCGTAGAAAAATCTCTCACAAATGTGGGGAGATTCACAAATGAGAGCGGGTTTGTGAAAGCAAATTCTAAAATGTGCTCGATCTGTGAGTTCATATTACAAGTGTACCAAAAATGATGTTTGTGAAGCATTTATTGTGCATTTCTAAAAAATGTATTGTTTTCGTGAAACACAGTGTGCACATTTGTGAGAAACATTTCTTGTGCATTTGTTTAACACAATGTGTGCATTTCCAAATTTGTATTGCACGTTTGCGTAAAAGTACAGTTGTGAATCAGAGCGTGTGTATTTGTGAAACAGGTTGTGTGCATTTCTGATTACTAAGACTGAATTAACTCCATAGATGAAGTCTACTAGTTTTGCCTGTCAAAGACTCTTCTTCCATTCCATAGATTCTATGGATATACATTTATAGATTTTTAGGAAGGTAGTGGACGTTTGACGAGGCAAACGACTTGACACGCCCCAAGACTAAGGTATAGGCGGATGTGGTGGACAGAATCCGGTAGTAGATTTATTATACATATACAAAACACAAACACTGTGGAACGTAATGTCTAAACCAACTTCTTTCTAGGTCTTTTGTTTGTTGGTTCTTTAGGGGGTAAGACCTCATCAGGCCTTAAACACTCCAAAGAAAACATTTTCAGCTTGAAAAAGCTTTAAGGAAGTGCTTCAAAACCCACTGTACTGCCTCCACACGACACGGCATTGATGTCACAGTATTTTTCTGCAGTGCGATAAGAGTAGTTTGCTTTCAGATTATACTGTGGTTTGCGTAATTGTTTATGAAGTGCTCTTTTTAAGGTGAATGATGATCAATTATAGCGTCTGAAGGCAGTGTTTCTTTGTTGTTGACTCATGCGGTCAGGTTAATAAGAGACGGTGTGTCAGCACAGACAGATACAGTTTGAGTCAAACATGCGGATACGCTCTCTAATAGAGGAAGCATTGAGAGACACTTTCAGCACCACTTCCTGTTGTGTCAGACGCGTGTGTGTTAGTCCGTGTGAGAGAGGAGATCCTGTTCCGTCGGGTTTTGAGTTTCCTTCATAACTCAAGCAAGCAGACGGACTAAAAATTTGTGCGCGTGAAGGTGAAAGCAGCTTCATCTGATCATCGCCATGCGCCGTGCATTCAGTGTGTTTAGGGGATACAGGAAACCCGGAGAGGATGACGACGATGTATTTGTGTGCAGCCGTCCCAGATGCAAGGTGAAGCAAACATACACACGACAGGTGGAGTTTGTTGGGTATCACTTTCTGACCAGTAGGAAAAATAAATCTCCTGTTTTTTTTTATTTTTTAATCTTCAGTTTTTGTCAAAAAACTTTCTTTCAGCTTTGGCAGTCTCTGCAGCCTTTTGTTCTTTGATGAATTATTTCCCAGGGAACATTTATAGCGTCTCTCTAAAGATTAAGCCAACTGCAGCCAGTGAAACAGTTGATGTTGACTTCAAACGGACAAGGTTCCTCTACTGCAAACGTTTCACCATATGGTGTACATTGCAGGAGGAAACTACTGAAATATTTTTAAAGGCAATTTATCTTGATTCACAGGAAGACCTTTATTTTTGCTTCAGCCACTGAGATTCAAACTGTCCCATCATTGCATTTGTTGGATAGTTTATGTTTGAGTATTTATTAGCCATGACTCAACTTGTTAGTGTTAACTTGTTACCCATCACAGTTTTTTCTTAAAATGAATTGTATGTTTAAAAAACATTTTTACATGAACCAAAAAAAATTGCGCCAATTTTGGAGTGTAACCATGACAACATGAAAACATGGTTGCAGGAACCTCTTGTTCTACTCGCTTCTGCAAAACCTGGTTCTTGGTTGTTGAGACGGGCTGTCAAAGTTGCACAAACGTCTTTAAGGAAATTGATCTTTGGCTTTTCTTCTGCAACTTTCACAGAGACCGCATGCATATCTCATCTGATCCATACCTATCTGCCACCTCAAACCGTAAACATATTTAGCATTTGTTGGAAAAGCCTCTCTACAGTTGTACATGTGTTTCCTTTACCACCAGAGCTTTAGCTCCTGTGGTGACGTTCTTTGAACTACCATAACTGTTTATGCAGTTGCTGTAATTCCAACTGATTCTGTTGTGGTGAAAAGCAGTTTTGCACTGAAATGTAAAACTTTACATCAGTGAAAAGTTGACACAATGTAATTTTCAATGGATTGTGGTGTGGAAAAAAGTAGCTTTGTGCTTATTTGCAGTGTTGCATATCGGCTCAAAGCTGCTTTTTTCATCTGAATCTCATTAGAATCCATTAGAATTATGTTTGTGTTACGCTACTTTTCTTATTTTGCTGTTGCCAGCTAGGGTTAAGTGAACAAGCATAGGCTCTGTGCGCCTACTGGTTTAAGGTGGACATTGTAGTCTAATTAACAAAAACTTCTTAGGCATCACTTTGCCCGTGGTTGCCACAACAACCGATGAACAAGAGGTGCCTTCTGTTTACTTTGGACTAGAAATACAAAAAAGGGACACATTTATTGCAGCCAATCGAAACGGTCATTTGTTTCGTGTCAGTTTTACCTTTTAAAAATGCTGCTTTTGTTGCGGGACGCTGTAGCGTTTAAACATCGATTATTGGGTCAAGGATGACTTGGCTCATGCTGAGCCTGGTGTAATGTATTAAAACAATAAATGTAAAAGATTTCTTAAATTTAGCACATCTGTTTGACACCTACGCATAAAAATACTGGTGTGCAGTAGGGATGCAACGATTCACTTTCCCCACAAATCGGTTTAATGGTGTAACATGCAGTTCAGTTTAAAACCGAGAATGGTGACCTCCCTAGAGCTGACCAGTCCTGGTGCTCCAGATCCAACAACCTGCTTGTTTCCAAGTTCTAAACAAATGAATATAATTGTAGTTGAAGAATGTTGGTTCTTTAGCAGATCTTTGGCCAGGGATCAGAATAAAATACAGTTGTTTTGGTGATTGCCGAGGTGTGGTTCATTTTGACCACGTGTTTACGAAGTACGTTGTGTATGCCCACTACCACTGCCAGTACTTCAGCTATTATTTTTATGCGGCGTAGTTGTGCTGTTAATAATATTCAGATTTCAGACCCATGTGTGAAAACAGCATGTGCAATGTGACATGAAAGGCTCGTGACCTGTGTGGTATGCATGCCAACGGGGGCCCGTTGTCCCCGTGAATCCCTCTGTGGCGTCTGGAGTGATTGTTGAATGGCTTCTTGAAAACATCTGGGTTAACATCTGTCAGAGCGGTGGTGCAGCAGGCGGGCTTCCCCTCTTGAGCTGTTTGGAATCTCAATGGTTGTTCAATTATCCACATTTAGACTTAATTTTCACTTTCGTTGACTAAAATTGGAACATGCTGTCTGCATTCCTAAATGCAGCAAGTTTGTGTTTTCTCTGCGGTTTGGCACGCTGTTCATTCCTCCCCCCCCCCCTGCAGTGCGCTGAGCTGAAAGCGAGAGGCTTAGACTGAACCTGACTCCAAACAATGCAGTGTTACTGAAACCTGCTCCGGCATGCGTGCAGGATATCCAAGAACCCTGTTATTTTATGACTGGCAGGAAGTCCCATCTGTGTCCTGAAAACGGTTCAAATCCTGCAACAGACTGGAATCCAGCTTTGGTGCGCGAGTGTCAGAGCTGGCGTGCAGGACGGTAAACACTGAGATGCAGCCTTGGCAGCAGAATTTTTTGCCCTTTGTACCAAGTTTCTAAATGCCCCTTTAGAGATAGCATACCATCATCACCGCTGCTTTATTCTCTTTTTTTTGAGGGAATGTGTTGAAAAACACCCTCTGAAGTTCTAACAGCTGCAGCCATTTTCACAGAAAAACTTTTGTTTTTAACTTCCTCTTGTCCCCGCTGTGAAATATTTTCCTCCATATTTCACAATTTTTCTTAACAGACATTTTGTCACTGAGCTTTAGCAACATTTGAGCATAACGAACGGGAAATGGCTCTAAATAAAAGAATGTGGTAAATGAGTTGAGATCTTAAAATACGAATGACCTCCCTACAGGTCTAAAAAGAGTTTCACAAAACCTCAATTTCCGTTATGGTCCTTTCTTTATCCAGGACGGACCTTTTGTGCGTACGTTGCGTGAAGAGTAGAGGTTTTATTGTGGCGTATTGGGTTCTAACTTTTACTCAACCACGAGTCTGACCTGCTGCTCTTCATGCCTCGTTTTCATCCTGACGTTTAGAAATCTGATTATAGTTTAGACTGCTTGGTTGTGGGTTTTTTAAACAGTTTACAACTCTGGTTGACATTTCATAATCCAGATCATCCGATTGTTTGTCGACAGCAGATCCTGGAAGGTTTAGTGTCTGCTGCTGGGTCAGGAATACATATTTTTAGAAGCCGTGTGTAAAAATGAAAGGCAACAATTGCTTTTAAGGAAGACTGAGGCATCAGTTTCCCATGTGACCATCCGGTTCTTCTCTTGTCTTGCAGACAACGTCACCCACAGGTCAGATCCGGTCTGACTCTCCGGTCTACACCAACCTTCAGGAGCTGAAGATCTCTCAGTCCAGCCCTCCTCCCATCCCTTCCAGCTCCCCGATCCACATTCTGGGTGACTGGGAGACCCACAAAGACCACAGCGGGAGGCACTTCTACTACAACCGGGCCAACGGCGAGAGAACCTGGAAGCCGCCGCGGACCAGAGACGCCAGTGGCAGCATCAGCAGCAACAAAGGAGACAGCCAGGGAACAGTGGAGAACGAGGTATGGATCCTGAGCACAGCGTAGAGATCAGTAGAGTACAAAGTAAGCCTGTGGGTGCTGAGTCATCCCGCTCAGGGATGTGTACTGATGACAGACAGGTTGGAGCTGCTGCTCCGAAACATTGTGGAAGTGGAGCGTGATGGTCCGTGTCGGAGCAAGCGGCTGCGGTGAGGGTGCGGTGGACCTCAGAGGAGTTAACGTGCTGTTGTGGTTCCTGACTGCCGGGAAGCTCCACTGCCTTTGATGTGGAATGGCAGCTTCCTGTCAGCCTGTCTGCACACTCTAACACATCCAACGCTGCACTCTTGTGGCGCAGCCGTGTTACTGCACCAATGTTGGAGGCAAATCTATGGGAATTAGTCACACTCGAATTCTGCCTAATTTATGTAAAATAAATAAATTTACTGTTTTTCACTTTTTCTAGTCAAAATGTTTCAAGGTGGAAATTATAAATAATGGAAATACTTATTTATACTATTTGTTAATTACAGCATAGAAATTTAATAATCTCTAATCTAAACTTTTTTATTCTTTTAGACAAAACACTAAGAATATAACATTTTGGGGGAAAATAAGTCAAACTTTTCAGATGATGATGTTATAATAGAGTTGGTTAAATTTTGCAAAGACAAACATCATTTCTCTGTGTAAATCATCATTTTTGAAACCAAAGCTAAAAGGGAATTTTGCATCAATGGGGATTTCCTAGAGATCAAAGTTGTTCTTCATTACAGTTACACAGAAATTTAAACATAAAACCATATTTTTTGGTGTTTTTTGCCACAGCTTTCAAAACCTTTTTTTCTAATTTTTACTTGAATGAAGCAGAATTCTGATTTTTTTTTTTAAGCTGAGTTTTAGAGAAATCATCTGTTTCATTCCCCCAAAATTCTGCTCACAATTAAGAATCATGATGTTGGATCAAGCCTGGACCACGTGAGCCAAACATTATCCTGTCTTATTTTGTCTCTAAATAGTTAGTTTGTTCTGTTTTTTTTTTTTTTTGCTGGGGAACGCCTTTTAAGAAAACAGACTTTTATAACTGATTATTCAATGACAAAGTCAGTCATTTACTGTTCTTTTTGAAGAAGTTATTCTTTTTATGTTTTGTTTCTGCTTTTACTTTAGTTGAATTAGTTTTACTCTTAAAAATACAACACCTTGCTGTTTTCTAGCATGTCTGACTGCAGTGGACAATAGGAATAAAAAATGTATTGTTTGTTGAAACATTTTCCTTATAAAACACCTTGCAGTAAAAAAAAGAGAAAGCTTTTTTTAAACAATTTTGTTTTTTACAAAAAGGATTGTTAATAGGTTAAGTTTGAAAGTCAAAATCTACTGTTACAATTTAAATAAACATATAAGTTGAAAATTGAGAAGTTATTGGTGATTGCGTGTGAGATGAAGTCAGGCTTTTTTCTGTAGAGCTAACATGCAGTTTCCTCTTTGAGCCCTTAAGCTGGTCTGGTTCTCCACAGCTGCTGTCCTCTGAAGAAAACTACCACAGCACCCACTCCAGTCAGTCAGACAGCCAGTACGGATCGCCCCCTAGAGGCTGGTCGGAGGAGCTGGACGAACACGGCCACACGCTCTACGTGTCCGAGTACACGCAGGAGAAGGTGGAGCCTCCTGCCGTGCATGTTTGTTTGTTTTCTCTGTGAAGCTGATGGGTGTTTGTGCTCTCAGTGGATAAAGCATGTGGATGAACAGGGACGGCCGTATTACTACAGCGCCGATGGATCCAGGTCAGAGTGGGAGCTGCCAAAGGTGAGATTACCTGGCAAACCTCAGCGGTCCCTGCTGTTGCATCACATTCAGACTCAAGCTGTGTGCTTCCTGGGAAAATGGAAAACCCTCTGGTGTTACATGATCACCAGGCTGGACGCGGTTCACCAGCAGCTTTCACAGTTGTTTAGAGCACTCGTCTGCCTGTCGTACTCGTTTCTTTGAGAGTCGATTTAGATTGTAGAACGAGTTCTGCACGAAACCCATAAAACTAAATGAGACGACAGTCCCAGAGGATTTTGACACCTTTGAAACTTAAGCAAAACTCTTTACATGATGGCCGACCTAAAGAAGGGTCTTGCATCTTTTACCAGCCCTCACTAGCATCCCCGGATACTTTTTAAGGTGGAATGTTTGGTTGTTACATTCCTTTTGACGGGATCTTCAGGAGCAAATGTGACTGAAGCTGGCGCTCTGTAATTGCCCCCCCCCCCACCTGTTGATCTGGCTGTAAGGCTCCTTTACTGAGGGTGTGAGCAGCCAAATCTGCGGTCGGACTATTAGTAGCTCTCCTAATCTCGACGCTTTAGAGCAGATCAGATCAGAGCGGTCCCCTTTCATGATGGAGGAGCAGCAGCGCGCTGCAGCTGCAGATGAGGAAACGCGTTGTTCCTCCGGACTGTGGACGGTTAAACGACAGGTAAAGAGGCGCCTTCTGCCACCAGAACCTCCTGTGGCTGACTTCCGGCTCTGTCTCCACAGTACAACGTCTCCCCTCAGTCCAGCGAGCTCCCCAAGAGCCACAGTCTAGAGAGGAAGCAGCAGGACCCCATCGTCCTCACCAAATGGAGGCACAGCACCTACGTCCTAGACCTCAACGACAAGGTAGGAGCAGGAGCCCATTCCTAAAACACGTTTTTGTTTTTTTAATGAATCAGAAGTTGCTTTAAAATATGCTCCATAATATAGAAAATTTGAATAATTTTGGCAAACCACATCTAGAATGCAGTTTTTAATGGAGAGGTTTGTATTTTAGCTCTTGTAGCTTAAAATAAATTACTTTCATAATTTACGAGGAACAAGATTAAACTTTTTAAACATCTGTGTCGTTCTGTCAGTGAATGTTAAATATAAAACTATTGGGAAAAAATCAAATCTCTGTGTATCAATCAGTTTAAGGGAGTGAAACAAAAACAGATCAAGGTTATTCAAAGCAGGAAATGTAATCAAAAATGTAATCTGTTGACACGTTGCTATAGAGTCAGTAAAAGACCAGTGAAGAACTGTGGTAAGAGAAGAAAATCTTCCATTTAGTGCTGATGCCACACAACGTATGACAAATTAATATCCTGGTATTTTATGAGAAACACCTAAACACAAATGGTGCAGGTTTTCTCAAATGACTTTTAAAAAGTGATACAAAAAAGGAAGAGCCGGCTTTTACTAATGAATCCAACATTCCACCCATCACCACTTTTCATTTACAATGCTTTCTCTTCTTTTTAACATTACTAATTTTACTGTCAAGTATTGTAAAAAAGTTTTGCAGAGCATAATTGCCATTATACCAAAAACACTATAGACGGAAAACGAGCGTCTGTACTAAAACCATGCAAGAAGAGAAACAGATTTATAGAGTTTATCTGTAGCTAAAACACTGAAAATTACTTGAAATTATGTAAAAATATCCTCATTTATTTTAATCAGTTTTGGGTATTAACTTGTGTTTGAGGTTCAGTTGTGGGCGGGACTTTTGGCGTGAAGTAAGCCCACCTCCACTTCCCATCACCCATATGTTTACGCACCCCTCACAATCCCAACCTGACATTACCGGAGCAACATCGGCGCCATCCAGCCGTTCAGTTTAGATACAGATACCAGCCCAGACGAGGAAAACAAATACGTACATTACTTTACTTCTGTCAGCGCTTGAGAAATTTGGTTCCAGCCAATCAGATGTGTGATGCGATGAGAGAGAGTGTGAATCTGGATCTATGGGAAATCCTTTTTCCCGCGTCACTGTCTCAACATAACCCAATCTGACAGTAACCTGTTTCCTCCTCACCCCTAACCTCAGCTTAACTGTCCTTGTGTGGTTGGCTGCGGCTCATGTTGTGCCTCTTCTTGGTAGGAGTGTGCTCCGATGCTGAAGCAGAGCTCCGCAGACTCTGACTCCTGCCCGTCGTCTCCTAAACTCTCTCCAACCGTTAGTATCCCTGCTGCTGCCGTTTCCACCCACTCACCCCACATCTTTCTGCTGCAGGCCACATCTGACCACCCTTTAATCATGTCCAGCTCAGTTAGACCTCACCAGTCAGAGCTGCAGCTCTTTCTGCACCTTCTCACCTGTTTCTCCGTCCTCAGCCCTCGGAGAAGTGTGGTGTCCTCAACGTCACCAAAATCACAGAGAACGGAAAGAAAGTCAGGTTGGGAAACATCGATTTCTAGAAGACTTATTCCAAAATGTGCTTTTCCTTAATGTCTGTTTCTCTCTAACAGGAAGAACTGGACCTCCTCTTGGACCGTGCTGCAGGGCTTCTCCCTCCTCTTCGCGAAGGGCCAGGGAGGAGGGACCACCTGGGTAGGTGTCCCATCATCCCACGGAGGCGCAACCTTCTGTACAGTCCATCCATCTTCTCTGTGTTTCTTCATCCTCGTCTGTTTCCCGCTCTTCTCCTCCTCCTTCCCTTTGAAGTCATATTACCGAGGCGGCTCCATCCCGGAGCTGCTCCTCACTCTGCTCAGCAGCTGGAGGCGCTCAGCCAAGCCCCGCCCCGCTGTGGCCTATGTGAACTGTCGGCCCGCGCAGGCTGCCACTGTATGTCCCGTCTGTCTGCATGTGCTGATGCCCCCCGTGATCTTTTTTCCTGTCACTGACCCCACCCCTTTACTGCTGCTGAAACTTAAGCGTCTAAGCAGAGCCTAACATCTGCTGAGGGCGGGGCCTTCAGCAGCACTGAAGCTGCACGTCAGGCTAACTGACGGTTGCTTGTCTGTGGAGCATGAGCCTGCTTTCTCTTTTAGAGACTTCACTAATGGAGAACCACATGGTAGCAAAAAAGATCCAAACTGAGCTTATATCCAATTTTTAGCTGGAGCTAATAAAAAGAAGCATTAAATTACCTTAAATTTGGATGAACGGGTCTTACAAGTTTCTTGTCAACGCGATGTCTCCTCCTGAGACTAAAAACAAAAACATTTCCAGGTTGCGTTGGTTTTGACCTGGTGGTAAATCGTCTAACCTTAGCCAGCTAATCAGTTTGTGCTCATTGGTGCGGGAAAATGAGATTGTGTAAGTTCATGGAGGAGTGATGTGAAATATGGATTACCGGTACTTGTAGTGGGTAAAAGTGTAAATCCTTATGAAGTAACCTGCACGAAAGACATCTTAACTTGGCACAATGGGAATCAAGGTGATCTAATTTAGAATTCAGAATTGTGGGGGCGTGGAGTCACCCATCTGTTAACATGCCTTCCCACTAGCTTACAGCCCCTCACACCCACAACACAAAATTACAGGTGTAACAAAAATGTTGAGCAACATTGTAGCTGCAGTACAGTTAGTCAGATATCAGCTCAGACAAGGAGAACAGAGATGTACTCGGATCTATTTGTCTCCAACCAGATGCATCAGAATGGAGCAGAGGGAGCTTGTTGCTCACCCAGCGCATTTTCTACATCACAAATAAGCTCCTTTTCTAACGACTTTTTTTCATCTGCTCCTGATTCACAACTATTGGAAAAAAGAAAACCTCAGAAATGCAATTTGAGCTTAATTTTCTTTATACGTGTCCTCCATCATTAGAAAAATGCCTCAAGAACATGTTAAAAACATATAAAATACCATTTCCATCAAAGCCTTAGTAGAACAGGGGAACAGGGGTGTTCTACTACAGTGTTCCCTCGCTATATCGCTCTTAGCCTTCTGCAGTCTCGCAGAGTTTTTTTCAGTACTATTTTACATGTTTTTGACGGATCCTCATTGGCTGTAGGTCTTGTCAATCAATTTCCTCTGTACCTTGCCTCCTGTACAGAATGTGTTTAGTTTGCCAGTTACATAAATCTTTCATTGCGAGCAGATCATTGGTTTAATTCTATAAAACTGTACTTAGGTTTCTATAAAGGTTTCAACAGGAGAGAAAAGTGTGAAAATGTTTGTCTAAGAGAAGTGTATTTTTGTGTATGTTTAGCAACAAACGAGGGAACACTGTACATGGATACAGAAATAATTTGTTAAATAGTGTTTTTGTCTACTTTTGCTGCAGTTTTTCAGATTTAACATGTTAATTTAGCATAAAAGTGGGTTTTAACAACTCGGTAACATGTACTAATGTTTTTTTTCTATTGTTTTCAGGTCAGTGACACTGATTGTGTGTTAACCTAAAGCCTGTTCTGATTTCTGAAACTAATAGGACTCAACATTTTTCCTATGCGACTTTAACTGGACTGAATCCTCTAAAGACACAGCTCGACTCTTCAACTCTGACCCCATTCTGTCTGCCTATTCCAGAAGTTTGGCAGCAATCAGTCGAAGCCAGAGTTCACCGTGGATTTACGTGGAGCATTGGTGGAGTGGGCCTCCAAGGAAAAGTCCAGCAAGAAGCATGTGATCGAGGTACGCCAGCTCCTCTGTTGGTTGTCTCCCCGGAGCACAGAAAGCATTGATCTGTGGTTGTCGCCCCGTCTGCAGCTGAAGACCCGACAGGGCACGGAGCTACTGATCCAGTCGGAGATCGACAGCGTCATTAATGACTGGTACCGGGCCCTCACCGAGGCTATCAGCACCCACGTGAGTGGACGTCTCTGGAGTCTTCTTTTTAAAACTTCTTGTTGGGTTTGGAGGCCAATGGATCCAAGGAAAAGCTTCAACTGATTCAATTTATGGGTTTTATTTGGAACCTGGTTCCGTTTTAGTCTTATATACTGGATGTGCCATACCAAGAGATCAAACGCTTAACATTTGAGAAATACAATGAGTTAAAAAAAAACATCGTAGCAGATTAAAACAAAAAAAACCACAACAATTTATCATTCAAAGAATAGACTGTTTTATAAAAACCGTGATTTTAGATTCTCAGCTTTTTGACTCTGTGTTATTCAGCAATAAAGACATCAAGGAAGAAACGGGTGGAAATATTTGGCGATGAAGGTGGTAATTAACCTTTTAACATCCACGTTTTAGCTCCGTTACTGTTTAGCTCTATAAACGGCAATGTAATAATTCTAACTCCAGTGGATTCTGAAGTAAAATGCTTATGCAAACATGCAAAGAATCAGCTGATTCACATTCAACGGCAGAAGCGTTGTGGTGTGTGTGATTTAGGCGTCACCGACGACATCTGTGATATTAAAGCATTAAGGTTTTCAAAATCTCAATTAATGTAATTTATTTGACTTGCATTAAATGATTTTATGCTCAATTTTAAAAGGTTTTCCCCCATAAGTAGCAGTTGGTATTGCTGTTTCCATGATAAGCCCCGCCCCTTCCTTAGATGAAATCAGAAAAAAGCTTTGTTTCTTTAGAATGCTTCTTAAAATGCTTCTTAAGTGGACTCGGGGGCTACCTGTCACAGGTGTTTCTAATAAAAAAAGAAAAAGTTTAGACCATAAAACAGTAGCTGTGATTTTTTTTTTTTTTTTTTTTTTTTTTAAAGATTTATCTCTCTAGGTTTTTTTTTAAGTAACTGCAGTCTCAGAAATATAAAAACCAAAATCTTGGTCAGAGGGGATGTGATGAGCTGTGATCCTTCAGGCGTGGGAGTCAGACGAGGCCATCGAGGAGGACATGCCGGAGTCTCCGGGAGCCGAGAAACAGGACAAGGAGAAGGACCACCGAGACTCCAAGAAGAACAGAGGTGAGAGTGGCGCTCCTGGGTTCTCCTCTGAGGAGACAGAGTTGTCCGTGTGTCATTGTCTTCCTCCCTCCCCCCAGTGATGAAGACCTCTGTGAGCATGGATTCTTCAGACCAAAAGAAAACCAGGATGAAGCTCAAGAAGTTCCTGACCAGACGGCCCACCTATCAGGCGGTTCGGGACAAAGGATACATCAAAGGTGATCTGGGGATCTGCTCCTAAATGATGCTGGAGGAGCAGAGCGATGACCTTCAGTGTGTTCTTCTCCTCCTCCTCCTCCTCACAGATCAGGTGTTCGGCTGCAGTCTGAGCAGTCTGTGCCAGCGGGAGAACACGACCGTTCCCAACTTTGTCAGGATGTGCATGGAGCATGTGGAGAACACAGGTATGAGCCGAGATCCCTCCTCTTCTTCTGTCAAGAGTGGATTTATGAACGTTTCATGTTTTGTTTTTTCCTTTGATTTTTTTCCCCCCATCTTTTTTCCTTCCTTGAATTTCTTTAACTCATAAATGTGTCCGGTGTTTCGTAAAATAAAGTAAAGAAACCTAAAGAAATGCTCTCTGGTCCTGCAGGTCTCAGTGTGGACGGTCTGTACCGAGTCAGCGGGAACCTGGCGGTGATACAGAAGCTCCGCTTTGCCGTTAACCACGGTGAGTCTCAGCTGCAGCCGTCACTCTGTCATAGTTAACCTCCTTTGTTTACTCATCTCCGTTACATAAAACATGAACCGGAAATCTACGTCACAGACAGACATATCTGGAAAAACCCAAAGAAAAAAAAGGTTTTCTTTCATCTAAGAAAAGTCACCTTTTTGAAGTTTATAAGGTTCATGTCTTTTTTGTTTTTACTTTAGACCAAAAATGTAACTTTAAAAGAATAAATGAACAGGACCGATGCCTCTTTCTTTAGCAGTACATTGCATGAACTCTAGCTTTTATGGAATATTTTTGTCCCGTTTTAAGGTAAATAAATGCATTATGTTTAACATAAACACTACTTAAGAGGTCAGGTTTCACTAAGATAAATGTTTGTTTTCCTCTCTAGTTTGTACTTTTCACTGATCATTTATGTTCTTCCTGCAGGATTATTACAGCTTGTATTTTGATTATTTTTCATAATATTATCTCAAACCAAGAAGGTTCTTGGATTGATAACCCCACTTTTTTGGGTGGAGTTTACATTTTCTTAACTGTATTCAGACCTTTATACACTCTGTGATAGCGGGGATAGGCTCCAGCAACCTATATGACCCAAGCTAGGATAATACTGGGAGGGCAGGATTTTTTTAATTTATTTGAAGTGGTTTATTTCAAGCAATAAAGGTGAGAAAAATGCACTAAACAATACAATCAGCAGTGATACACTCATACAAAGAAGTATCAAACTTGAGTGTTTGGAAGAAAGCGAAGTTTTCGGTTCCGGATCTACAGCACCATTTTTATTACATGATTTATCATTATCGTTTAACATGGGCAGGCAAGGCGGCGGGAATCGAACTGATCAGAGGACGACCGCCCTACTGCTGCACCACGGCCGCTCAGACACAAACGTTTTCACACTTTATCTCTTGTTTAAACTCTCAAAGTTCAAACCTTCATGGAAAAATAAGTCCAGGGTTATAGAATGAAACCAAAAATCTGATCGTGACTGAAAATAACTTTGGAACTGAAGGTGTTTTGTAAAGGAGATACGGCAGGGAGGAGATTAAATGACAGTCAGGACGTAGAACACGGTGCACTAAAAAGACAAATGCAGAAAAACGCAAAATTACACCAAAAAAATCTGCGAGACAGTGAAAGGTGAACTGCAGTATAGTGAGAGAACAGTATTTGATGATCAGATGAAGTTACATGATATGACTTTGTGACTATTGTGTCTGGAAATCAGATTAGAAGTTAAAACTTTTGGGTTGAATTTGTGAAAAAAGAATAATTAGAGCACTTCAGTAGATTGAAGAGTTTTCTGGGTTTCTTTTTAAATCCATGCTGACCACGAGTGTTTTCTCCTGTTTGTCAGATGAGAAGGTGGATCTGAACGACAGTAAGTGGGAGGACATCCACGTCACCACCGGCGCTCTGAAGATGTTCTTCAGGGAGCTTCCTGAGCCCCTCTTTACATACGGATCCTTTTATGACTTTGTCAACGCCATCAGTGAGTCCCCGCAGTTCTCATTGGGACGCTGTTCTCCGGGTCGCCACAGGGTGGCCCTCTTCTCACGTTCTGCACTGACTGTGTCTCTGCTGCAGAGGGCTCCGACTACAAGCAGAGAGTGAACTCGGTCAAAGACTTGATCAAGAAGCTGCCAAAACCCAACCATGACACGATGCAGGCACTCTTCAAACACCTGCGCAGGTGAGACAGGCTCCTCCCTCTTCAGATTAAGAGGGACTCCAAATGATGGATCTAAAAGGGGAACATAACAGATGAGGAGTGACTCTTGTTTTGTTTTTCCTCTAAATGAACTGAACCTCAAGCCGCGCAGATGTTTGACTGTCTACCTTCTGGAGGCGGGGCCTTCTCAGTCCACCGCCGCCGGCACTTTCCAACGCTCGCACTGACATTTTCTTAGGCGTCCTATTTGCATTTATATGGCGTGAGCAGGAATTCAGCAGCTATAAAGTGGTGTTTCCTGCAGAAATTTACAGCGTGACATTCAGAATGCGCCGCTTTAATCTTGCTTTTCCTCTCCTCCATGAATATGTTATTGTTTTGTTCATCTGCATGCGAGGATGTAGATTCTATTTCAAAAGGCCATTATGCAGGCGCTGGCGGCGGCGGCGTCCTGTTTGTGAGGGGTGTGTGCTTGTTTCAGATGAAAACCTGCAGCTGAGCACGGGGGCTGCCACCCAAATTGAACCTCTTCATCTTCTCTTGTTCTACACCCCACTCCCCCTCCAGGGTGGTTGAGCTCGGAGAGGCCAACCGCATGACCACCCAGAGCGTGGCCATCGTGTTTGGACCCACGCTGCTGCGGCCCGAAACGGAGACGGGGAACATCGCCGTCCACATGGTCTACCAGAACCAGATCGTGGAGCTGATCCTGCTGGAGTACGACAGCGTTTTTGGGAGGTAGAAGAGGAAGAGGCGGCCTCCTCCTCCTCTCCTTTGACTGAGCACTGGACCGCTTCGCGAGAAGCGCTGCACTTCAGATCTTGGTAGTGGTTTACAGGGGTGGGGGTCCATCCTGGGGTCAGAAGTGGTAGAGGAGCGGGCTGAGCTCCTGGGCTGTGCTTTTGGGTCCAGAAGAACCAGACTGATTTTGGCACTTGAACCCCCCTCCTTTTTTTAATCAGTGTTGCTCATGAACCCGCCGTGACTTGAAGAAAAGGAGCCGCAGCTTCCGCCGTGTTTGCCGCTGGATCCTAACGTAGCTGAAGGCTCCTCCCACATGAACTGGTGACCCCCCCCTCCTCCTCCTGATGGGGGGGCTCTGAGAATATATGTACAGAGGCACAAAGTAGATGTTCCCGTGCGTTTCAGTGGCTGAAGTGTGTTTGTGAGTGTGTGTGCGTGTGCTTTGATGGTGAAGCAGTGAAATTATGATTTTTGTACATTTGAAGACGAGACAAAGAATGTGGGAGAAGAAAACCAACAGGAGAGTGTGTTGCTTTAGTTTGTTCCTGGGTTCGTTTGGTCCGCTGCACATTTTGAATGTCATTTTTGAAGCTAACTAATGTTTGTGAAACTGCTACGTCTAATAAAAAGACAAACTGAACACGGATGTTGGCAGGCTTCTGCAGCTTCACCTCCTGGACTGAATGAATCTCCTCGGCGCAGACACGCCGCTCAGCGAATTGACTGATTAGGCTTTCACGTCTCAATCAATTATTTCCTACCTGTTCATTAGGAAATGAAGCCGGCTGCATTAGTGGAGATTTCTCCAACGCAGCAGCACCTCTGCTGCTCGGCTCCCATTAATCTGCTCGGCTGGTTTTGTGTCCCGGCTGTTCAGGTCAAACGCGGCTGCAGAACCGAGGCCCGCGGATTCATTGATGTCTAATTAGGTAATTGCTTCAGTGCCAACTTAGATTTAGCGATCGCTGAGCAAAGCTGCCTGATCAGAGGCTTTTTGTCATCAGGATCCTGCAGCTGTGAGCAGGAAACCTTCAGAATCGTCTCCTCAGACCTCACTGCAGAGTCTTTAAAGAGTAGATGAACAGCCAAGGTAATGTCAAAGCTCCACCTGAACAGCTTAGGTTCCTTGGAAAACGTCATTTCATGTAGAGAATAAACCTTTACAAGTGGAAGCATGTAGGCAGAAATAAATATAACATATCTTTAGATATAAAAAAATCTCTTTAAATGTTTTTTTTCCTTTAAAAATGTTCTTAAAAAGTAAGACATTGAACAAAAACAAACATATTCCTAAACACAATTATCATAGCTGTGTTTCTCTAAAATGCTGAGAAATGACTTTAAATGTTAATGAAATGAGATTTTGTTTTTATTAACTGCCGTTTTTTATGTTCATTCAATTTATTTATTCATTTAACAAATGCCAGAGTGAAAACATGGGGGTGGGAGCATCATGCTGTGGGCTTACTGGAGGGTTCTTTAGTTTTTCGAGACGTAAAAACTTAAAACAAACGGGTTGAAATTTCCCCTGACACAAAACAAAAGAAAACCCGAGGTGGTGCAAATGTTTTTAAATTTCCAATGTTTTATGAAAGATTTACTTTTTTTAACTTTTCTGTCAACATACTGACTTTTTTTTTTTAGGTAACCTTGTTTGGTTTGTACCAACAAATTGAATTTGTACATGAAAAAATTAAATATATCTCGTTCCCACAAATTAATATCTTGTTCCCACGAGTTCCTTTCTGTTCCCACGAAATACTTTTTCGTTCCCTCGAAATAATGAATTTGTGCTAACGTCACAACGTAACAAGTCATTCTTAAACACGGAAACTAGCATCACAAACACGGATGTGAGCAATATCCCATCATGCATCACACATACCCATAATTCATCTCGATCAGTTTATCATCTGTCTTGTTACGCTACAGTTACAGGGACACAGTGATTGGTTGAGATGCATTATGGGAAACGTAGCATGTAGCCTACTAACCTTTGGATGTAAAGGGACTGCTGACAAGTATGATGCTTTTGTAGAGCTTTTTAAAATAAATAAATCTGATCTCTAAACATCCTCTGTGTCTCCAATACAATGTAATGAGACACATACAGACAGAAATGTGAAGGTATCTGCTGGAAATCCAAATATTGCTCACAACCGTGTTTATGAAGCTAGAAGCTGAGTCCGAAGGGGAAGCAGCAATCCGTGTTTAAGAATGACTTTTGACGTGAATTATTTAATTTGTTCGTGGGACGGAACGGAATAGTATTTCGTGCGAACGGAATATTAATTTGTGGGAACGAGATATATTTAATTTTTTCATGTCACGTAGGTTCGCATTTTTGAAAACAAAAAAGAAAAATAAATCACATTTTTAAAAAAAAATCTCCAAATGTCTGTAAACAGGCTATTCTTTGAGGACCCAAAAAGGATTTGGGATGTCTTCTGTAGTGATGATCAGTTTCCAAAGTTTTGAAGAGGTGTTTTCAGTTCCAGAATTTGCTCCTCAAAAATGAGCAGTTGATCTCAGTCAAGCTTTAGACTATTCCACCACTAGAGGGAGCTATTATTTTTAACAAATAATTGACTTTACACATTAACCTGTTTTTTACAATGACTTGAGACCTTTAGGATCAGAGTAATTTATTAATATTTTAGATTTTGTAGATTTTTAAGCTTTCTTAGTACTGTACATGTTTTCTTCCTGGTTACATGAACATATTATTTATTATTTCTTTGTGGTCAGTGTAAACATGTCGCAGTGACTTTTGTTCCATGTGAGACTCAAGCAGCACATCCTCCTCTTCCACTAACTTTATTATACATTTTGGACTGTCTCTTTCCACAGAGCGAGCCTCAGGTCCAACTAAAGTGTCCAAGTCGAGCGGTTCTGGTTCAGCAAACCACAGACCATTAACACTCCAGCACAGAGGAGTCCCCCCCCCCCCCAGTCTTTCTAAACGAGAAAAACAATTAGATCATTTCTATAATTCATGGGTGCGGCCGGGGGCCTGGGGCCCAGAGAGGTTCGGAGTGCCTGAAGTGCTCCATGCGCTGGCGGCATGGAGCCGGCCCGGCCCGGCCCGCTCCACGGGGGCTGAGGTGTGGGCAGGTGATGTGAGCAGGCCATTATGGAGCATTAAAGATTTATGGATCTGCGGCACTTCACCTGAAGGGGGGCTGCCATTCCGCCGAGGTTCTCTGCTTCAACCACGCTTTTTCACTGACAGCTCTGTGATTGAGGAGCTGATGGGCCAACATTCAAGTCAGGATCTGTTCAAGAAGAGCTGATAATCCTCAGCATTTGGATTCAGTCACACGTTAGTAAAAAATAAAAGTTTTCTGACCTTCAGTCTGGAGGTGGAGGAGGCTCCATGTGAACTCTGAAGATGAAAAGATAAACGTAACGACAAAGCGGGTCAGAACTGAGGATAACCACAAGTATCTTCAGGTTCTGATGAATGTTGCAGCATAATTGTCAAAAAGAGCCAAAAACATCCTTTTAATGTAGGTTGTAATGTTAATAATAATCATTGCTCAATGTGTGCTCACTGAACTGAGCTTTGGATGAACATGTTTCCTGTCCCTGGAGCTGGTTTTATGGATTTCGCTGAAAAGACTTCTGGGTTTGAGAAAGAAGCTTTTTTATTTTTTTATTTTATTTAAATTGTTCCTGCAGAAATTGGTCAACTTATTTGGATCTTTCATGGTTCAAGGTCCACTCTGATCATCCTTTGATCTTCTAAGCGGTGTGGTCCAGTGGTCTTTTAATCGCGGTTATGCAGTTTTTAATTAAAACAAACTGTCGTTTTCTACAACATAGTTTCTGCAGAGCGGCAGAGGCTATTCACCTCCGAGTTGTGGGTGGGACTGTTGCAGTGGAGCCACCCTGGTCGCCCTTCCCATCACCCGTACCTGAGCTCTGTTTACACTCTCTCTCCTACTAGCTTACAGCCCCTCACATCCCGAACGGAACATTCTTGGTGCAACAAAAGCAGCGAGCAACATTGGAGCTTTCCAGCCGTACAGTTTTGAGCCAGATACCAGCTCATACAAGGGAAACGAAGACTTACATGGATGCATTGGAATGCAGTGGAGCAGGGAGCTTGTCAGGAATACAATCTTCCTCAAACAGCATTTTTCCTCTGCTCCTGATTCACAGTGATTTGAATAAAGAAATGCAGGTTAGAGCTTGATTTTCTTTACATACACTTTATTACCAACAGGATTCACTCACCCATCCTAATGATCAGAATCAGGTGCCCTAATCACTTGGCGTGGCCACTAGTGTATAAAATCAAACCCTCAAGGATTCAGACTGTTTTTACACACATTTGTGAAAGAATGGGCCGCTCTCAGGAGCTCAGTGAATTTCAGCCTGGAACTGTCATAGGATTCAGAACCTGTGCAACAAATCCAGTCGTTAAATTTCCTCGCTCCTTATTACGAGGTGGCCGTGGTGCAGTGGTTGGGCGGTTGACCTCTGATCAGAATATTGCAGGTTGGATTACCGCCCTGCCCAGCCATGTGTCTGAGTGTCCGTGGGCAAGACACTGAACCCCACCTTGCCTCTGATGGAAGGTTGGCGCCAGTGTTTGGCAGCGGAGCCGCCATCAGTGTGGGAATGTGTGTGTGACTGTAAAGCGCTTTGGGCCTTCGAGGAAAGTAGAAAGCGCTACACATGTATACGCCATTTAATATTCCACGGTCAACTGTCAGCTCTATCATAACAAAGTGGAAGAGTTTGGGAACAAAAGCAACTCAGCCACAAAGTGGTAGACCATGTAAACGGATGGAGAGGGATCAGCAGATGCTGACGCGTATAGTGCTAAGAGGTCGCCCACTTTCTGCACAGTCAATTGCTACAGAACTCCAAACTTCATGTGACCTTCATGTGAGCTCAAGTACAGTATGCAGGGAGCTTCATGGAATGAGTTTCAATGGCCGAGCAGCTGCATCCAAGCCACACATCACCAAGTGCAATGCAAAGCGTCGGACGCAGTGCTGTAAAGCACGCCGCCACTGGACTAGAGCAGTGGAGACGCCTTCTCTGGAGTGATGAATCACGCTTTTCCCTCTGGCAATCTGACGCACCAGTCTGAGTTTGGATTTGCCAGGAGAACGTTACATTTGGGACTGGATTGTGCCAAGTGGGATATTTGGTGGAGGAAGAAAGTAAGGTCCATGAAGACATGGATGACAGAGTCTGGTGTGGATGAACTTGACTGGCCAAAACAGAGTCCTGACCTGAACCCCATGAAACACCTTTGGGATGAATTAGAGCGGAGACTGAGAGCCAGACCTTCTCCACCAACATCAGGGTGTGACCTCACCAATGCACTTTTGGATGAATGGTTAAAAATTCCTATAATTACACTCTTCAACCTTGTGTACAAGCTGTAATAGCTGCAACAGGTGGACCGACATCATATTGAATTCTATGGGTTAGAAATGGGAGGGCACTTCAAGGCAGGTGAGCCAATACTTTTGATATGTCCTCCATCATCAGGAAAATGCCCCAAGAACATATTGAAAACACCAAAAACCCAGTTTTCATTGGAGTGGGTCTTTAAAGAGGTTAACACGTGTTTGTCTAAGACGTCTATGACGGCTTTCACTACAGTTTTCCATGTAACCGCAAGGCAAACGGATTAAAACATCCTTGTTGGTCTGGTGTTTTGTCTGATAAAGAAAAACCTCTGGACCTCCTTTCCACTTATAATTCAACTGTTCTTTTCAAGGGAGAGCCGTTATTTCTGGGTCATTTCACAAAGTAAGGGTCCTTTCTTTACAGACAGGGGAACTGGGACAGCGCCTCCGACTTTCGGAGCATATTTCCTGTAATCCACAGTCTGATAGCTGCAGGAAAGACCTGGACACACCGCCTGCAGTTGCCGTGTGTTTTGGAAAGGTTTAGCTAAAATCCCAGATGTCTATGCATATAAACCCATACCATGAAACTCCTGTTGCAGTTTTAATGCTCATATAAATGTTGTGACAAAAGGACTAGAATAAAAGAAACAGTACAGTAGCAGCAGAATGAGTCGGGAACATTTTTTTGTTGCAAATTTTTAACTGACTAGGAAAAAAATAAACAGTATAAACGACCAGAAATGGTTGAAGCCCAGACTAAAAGAAACAAACAAAACCAGGACGATAAGAAACCCAATGACCCCCCCCCCCCCCCCCCAACTAAACAAAAACCAGAAAACAGAACTACCAAAGGACCTCAGCCCAGTACTCTAACAAGTACTGAGGAACAATATTAATGGAATAAGAAACCATGAAACAGCCACAAACCATCACACTTCCTCCTCCATGTTTGACAGCTGATGTC
Organism: Oryzias latipes; assembly: GCF_053564925.1. Lineage (NCBI taxonomy): Eukaryota > Metazoa > Chordata > Actinopteri > Beloniformes > Adrianichthyidae > Oryzias > Oryzias latipes. The sequence continues at coordinate 10,884,036 of NC_136256.1, read as the reverse complement.
ACACACTGCAAAGCCATCCTTGTCTTATTTCAGCTCCAGGGTTCAGCCCAGAACCTTTTCACTGTGATGCAAAAGTGCAAACCCCAACACCACAGAGCAGCCGACGTGATAAACCAAAGATTTCAAGTTTTTATTCATCAATCCATAAGTTTCTAAGTGGCTTTTGATAATTATAAAAAATGTTCTCACTGATGCTTTAATGTTCTTTGCCGTTTATCTGAAGGAGAAGCTCCAGAATTGATGTTAAAATGACCAAACTCCCTTTAAATAATGGTTGTTTTTTTTCCTGTCGAAACAACAAAATACTTTCTGATTTATAAAATTGGGAGTTTTCAAAGCAGAAAGTCAAAGACAGGAGTGCAGTTGTCACAGCTCCTGCAGGCCCGCTGGCTTCCTGCGCTCCTCTCTGCTCCTCGCGATCAAAGATGGCACCATCACCCCTGAGCGAGTGAAGCCCCTGTCCTGTCGCAGGGGTGAGTCATGTGCCTGCAGCCCAGAGCCATCCTTTCTGCAGACGTGCCGCCGTTAGCAGCAGAGCTGGGCTGTGCTCCTGCATGCACGGCAGCGCTGAGCAAGCGTGTAAGTATTCCAAACGTCAGACCGGCTCCTCGTCGTTATTAATGAGCTTCAGGCTGCAGGAGTGGATCATTTTGCATGGAAATTCAATGCATTTTAAATAGCAGTGGATCAACATTCCAGGCCAGGATTTACATAAGGTAATTGCAGGATGCTGAAAGCACCTTCTAGCCGGCAATAGATTTTTTTCCTCCTCGGTTCTACCTTCAGTAATACAATCAAGTCCATTAAGTAGGCAATAAATACAAGGCAAGACTGTATCAGCGCGCCTTGACAGATAATGGCCCTCCTCCAGAATACCTATTTATTTACTTTTGGACAGTTACAGCTGCTGCAGCGAACGCGCACACCTCTGCAGTCTGAGGCAGCATCCTCTGACAGCTTCTACTGTCAGAGAGCCTGGAGTTGAGGAGAATGAAGATATGGTCCTCGTGATGCGCGTCTGTAGCTACGTTCACGCTGTCCAAGGCAACCTGTGTGCAAGCAACCACTTCCAATGAAACGTCTGCATAAACGCGCCCAAATGAGTGTTGAGGGCTTCCACGTTCAAAACTAGCAAAGCTATGCAAGTTTCTATGACAGTTTTCAGGCTCTACGTACAAAACATGCGTCTATTGAACACATGTTATGAGTTAAAGGAGGTCAGACCAATCACAGACTTGGATTTAGTAGCGACATGTGTTTGGCATTCCCTTTGATTCACTCAACTGTTTGAAAATTGATCATGGAGGAGAAATGAATAATTGCAGTTTGTGCCCGGACGTAATTCCACAACACCAAGTCTTTCAGTTATCGGAATAGAGCTGTGAAAGAAAAAAATCTAAAGCAAGATTTGCACCGCTTTGACATTTTGCACCAAGCCTCTTCCAACTGTAGGTGGCGGCCAAGCGCTAGTAAACAGTAAACAGTAGAACAAGCCCCTTCCTGTTTGTCCAGTGTGAACACTGCTGCTAAATGTGTGTTCTTGAACGTGCACGGTGTGTCCGTAGCCTGAGGTTTACCTGCATAGGAGAGCGCGGAGGTGGAGCGCAGCCGGAACCTCTGCAGAGTCTGATCAGGGAGTTTCAGACCCGCATGTGGAGGTGCAGAATCTGGATGGATGGAGATGTGAGGTGGAGTGAGTCTGGCTGTGATGAGAACTGACACGAAGACAAAGAAGGACCTAGGTGCTTTGGTTAATCTAAAGAGAGTGTGTGTGTGTGTGTGTGTGTGTGTGTGATGCACCTCCCTGTCTCATTAGCAACGTTGGGTCTGGAAGCTGCTAGCTGACAGTCTGTGTTCCCCCTCTGGAGCCTGTAATTAGGACATTCCATCCCCGGCCTTTGCAGAACCCCTCCACCTGAATGCAGCTTCACAAACAAGATTTCAATTAATGGATCAGCAGCTGCAGGCGTGGACAGGATCTGTAACTCTGATTTAAAGTTCTCCTGCTCCCACTGCAGGTACACCTTCCAGAGAGGAGGTGGGGGTTGGACTGGTTTGCCAGCTCCTTCATAAGCTCATTGGTTTTGCTCCTGTGCCAACGTCTTACTTAATTAGCCGGCACATTTTTACGGCATAAATCGCTTTTACATCAGTGCCAGCAGAGCGCAGCGCGAAGTGGGTCGATCATATATTACTCTGATCCTCCTCTGGCGCAGCTCGAGCCGTACATTACATTTGAATTTGTCGAGGAGCCCGGGGCCCCCGGCATCATTCTTCTTTGTCGGGCTGTCAGCGATAATCTCTCCCCAGGGGTCTCGCATCAGCTCGCTCTTTTCTTTTCCCGCCGCTGCCCCCAGATGGGGATGAGTAAGGGGACGTGGGGGATTGAGGCGAGCCAGGAGGGCACCCACACATCCCTCGCATCCCGCTCACCCAGCAGGTGAACCTGCCCACCTCCCTGCCGTCATATAAGCCCCGCTTCCCAAAATCTGATTCCTGGATTTCATCAGGAAGAAAAACATCTGAAGGAGGCTGAAGTTTTCCCGAGAAATGTGTGTTAAAGATGGATGAACTTCAGCTGAAGCCCACCTTGGGTTTGTGCTGGGCTTTTTCACAGAAACACAACAACGTAAAGAGTTTCATGAAAGTCAGAACTTTAAACATCATTTCAGTCTTTCTGAAAGTGTGTTCACAACCTAATTCAACACACACACACGTGACTAAACAAAGGGCACCAATATGACACCGACGCGGAAAACGCCACGCGTAAAAGCTTCATTTTTTTTAAAAACGCCTCGTGTTCGTTTTTTTGGTTTGACGCACCGCGTCAAAAACTATACGACCAATGAGAATGGGGCTTTTGCACACGTGTCTGGAGCTTCTGAAGTTACAGTAAAACACAACTTGGGAGCGCTCAAACACAAAACTGTCTTGCTGAGCAAACATACGTAACGGCGAAGAAAATATACGCCAAGTAGCGTCTACACTGCCGGCGTCTTTCATCATTCAACAGAACAATAATTTCTTCATCGCTGGAACTGGAGCTGGAGCTACTGGTGCTGGAAATATTCATGTTTTCTTTGTTTGATTCTGACAAGCGCGTAAATACTTGCTATCTTCTTCTGAGTGAAAAGCGACTTTAAGAAGCGTAAAGTTGCGCAGCGCCACCTTGTGTACAGGAGTATTTCTGTTTTACATTAAGCGCTATCTAATGTCAGGGAATGAAATTGCGTGTTCACTCGGCTCATCGTCAGCGAAAATCGCCTGGGTGTGAACAGAAAAATGTGTTGAAAAACGCTGGCGAATAACCTGCGCCCATATTCGTCCCGGTGTGTACAGCCCTTTAGACCCTTATTTTAAAAAAAACTGCCATATTTTTTCTTTTGCAAGAAACACAATCTTATTATGAAAGTTTTTCAACAGAAAAATAATCGTATTGAGTCTGAATTTCTTCATCACTAACCCAAATCTGTTATTTCAAAATTGAGAGTCCTCGAAATGTTTTAAAAGTCAGTGAAAAACGAGTGCTCATCAATGGTCACTATTGGTGAATGTAGACCACAGTGCATTTTCTTTAGAGAGTTTGGTCCATATTGACATGACAGCATCACACAGTTGCTGCAGGTGATGGATGGATGGACGGACGGACGGCTGGATGGATGGATGGATGACGGACAGATGACGGACGGATGGACGTCTGGATGGATGACGGACGGATGGACGGATGGCTGGATGGATGGATGGATGATGGACGGACGGACGGATGGACGTCTGGATGAATGACGGAAGGATGGATGGATGGCACTTGCGACATGTACAAACTACCCAGTGGTTGCCTGGTGACCTGACCTGGTTCCAGTTAGCTAATGCCAGCAGGAGTTCACGCTAACTTAACCAGCAGTTTTGTCATCGACACGCTTGGTGCAGCCTGTGGAGGCAGTATTATGATTTGGGATGTTTTTTTATTTGCTGCTTTTAAATAAAAAACGCTGATCATGATCCATCGGGAAAATCTCCACCTCGGTCTCACAGGGATTTCCTGTGTTGTGTGTGTGTTTGTGTGTGTGTGTGTGTGTGTGTGTGTGTGTGTGTGTGTGTGTGTGGAGGGGGGGGACTTCAGGAACCTCTGTAGTGTCCCCTTCCTGCCACTGGGGTGCAGTGAAGTACGTGAAGTTGCCCCCCCTCCCAAAAGCTCCAGCGACCCAGATGCAGTCCTGCTCCAGGCTCTGCTGTTTGTTCTCTGCGGATTACCTTCCCCAAACGCCCCCCCACGCCCGTTTCCCACCTCCACACAGGGAAGGAAAAACAACTCGAGATGCTTGGCTCACGGTAACCCCCCCCATCCCCTCCACTGCATAAAAGTCATCCACACTGATTCATCTGCTGCCATCATCTTTGTTTCTTTTCAGCCTCTTTAAGACTTTTAGAGAATTAGTGTGTGTGTGTGTGTGTGTGGGGGGGGGGGGTGATTAAGGAAACAGAGGGCGACTGAGGACCCCGTGTTGGTGAACAGGTTTGTGGTCCATCCCCCCTTTGCCCCCCTGGTGATGAAGTGGAGCCTAATTGATTTGTCGATGTGGGGCCATCTGGCACAGAGGGATGGGGGCTCAACCCGCTCTCCTTCCTGGGGTGGGGTGGGGGTTGCGTGTTGTTTTACACACACATGTCCCACGTCTTCCATGAGCTCCTCACGACTCGTCTTTGTCTGACTTGTTCTGGGCTCTCTCCCAGGTCGCTTACTCCCACACATGAGTGTCCAGGGTGGGGGTGGGTGGGGGTGTCATCTACCTCATAGGGGGTGGGGGGTGGACGGACACTCATAACTAAGGCCTTCACAAAAACAGCTTAAGGAAATTGACACAGACAGAGACAGAAGGACACATTCAGGGGGTGTCAGCACCGATTAATACCCCCCTCATCACCTCATGACCCCCCCCCCCCCCATTCCCGCCCACCTGCACACACCTTCTGCTTTGATGAGATGCCTCGTTTTCAGTATTTTGAAACTACAAACTGTGTCATTGAGGTTCTTTCCCTCAGGTGGGGCGACAGCAGTGAGGCGAGGCGATCCGGCATCCTTCAGGAGACCTGATGCTGTCTCTGTTTGAAGAATCAGCGCTTTGAGGTGAGGCTGAAGTGTGTCCGTGCACAGGTGTGTGAAGCTGTGAGCTTCCAGATTATTGTCCACTAGAAGCTCAATGCGATCAGCCTCTGAAGACACTTTGAGGGTAAAATCTATGCGAGCGGATAAACTTTAGGCCTCTGGTGTAAATAATGGACTAATTCTCATTGAGCCTTCAGAGAAACAACCACGGCACATTTTAAAGACCATGATGTAACAATCAGGGGGGTGAAATCTGCAACCATTGCATCAGTTCTGACTGATTTATGCAGCTGTCAATGAAGAAAAAACTTCCCTGGCCACTGGATGGCGTACAAGAGCAACAAACTCATCAGTCAAAACTAACAGTTTGGGGAAATCGATGTTGTGGCCAAACGGCTCTTCAACATAGACTCTTTAGTCAAAAACATGGACTCAATTTGCTGCTGCAATAAAGTTTGAGGAACATTCATGTGTGCAGGAAGGACTGCCACCTAGTGACTGAAACTAAGAACTGCAGTGAAATGAATGCTACCCAGCAAAACACATCAGTTTTTCACTTTATTGTACTATACCTTAACATTTTCCGTCATTTCAAATTAAAAGCATCAGATCAAACCTACAGCAGAAGATTTAAAATGAAAAAAATTGAATTTTATATTGAATTTTTGCACAATTGAGTTTATATTTTTAAGTATGTGTATCAGTACAAATGTGTATTTGTAAATATTTAAGCACATGTTTGATAGGATGAAACTATTTATTACAAACACTGTGATTTATTTAGTGTATTTATTAGGATATGTTTTTTTTATTTCTTATTTAATTTTAAGCAATTGAAAATTAAAAAATGTCTCATTTAATTTGGAACTATTTTGTAATTTTTTTTGATTATTTATTTATTTTAATTATTATCAATGAGCCTGGTTTAGTTTTAGTTGAACCATAAATACTGATCAAGCTTTTTGCAAAACATTAGTAAAAAAACATCAAACAAAAACTGGTTTATTCACATTTAATACAATATAATTACACATAAAAATAAAAATACATAAATTAGGGAAAAAAAATCAAGTTAAAAGCATTAGAACTTACTTTCAGCAAAAAAGATCATTTTTGCATGATGTAATAAGTGAATATTTGTAGGTACGAGTATCAATCCATAAATATGTGTTATTAAGAGCAGGTTTGATAGAATAAGACTATTACTAACAATGTAATATAGTTAGTGTATTTATTAAGTTTTGAACCTCTTTTCATTTTAAATAATAGATTACTGTTTTTGCATACTTATTTAGGGACCCTGGGCTTTTTAAAATAAGTGATTATCAATGACTCTGGTCTAGTTTGACCTCAACAGATGTAAATATTTGTAGAATATATCCAACAAAAAATGTACTTGATCTCATTGTTATAATTACACATAGATAAGTTTGAAGCATCAGCTCACAGTAAAGGTTTGATTTCCTTTTGTCTGCCCTGAATATCACACGTTTAGAACTTTGCATCAATCACAATCCCTGTTCTTGTCATTTCCCATCTGCATATTTAGTGACAACAAGCGTCTCTTTGTTGGTTTCCTCCAGAAATCCTCCTTGAATGCGTTTGTTCTGGCTGTATGAGGATTTCTGATTCCTGCTCATGAGTCAAACCTGATCTCCAGCCTCTCACTGCATTTAAGTGAAGCTCATGTGTGAAATGAAGTGACATTCTCTGATTCTAATTCTAAATTACGCTGAATAACTGAATGATAAACCAGCCAGCTAACCTCCCAACTGTGACAGTCCTGTCTGCGCTGGAAGGACATTTTCATCCCTTTCCATCATTTTGAACCATCCGACTTTTTGGATTCGGCTTATTATCATACATGAAATGATCTGCATGTTACACTGGTTGTCATAGCAATCTCATGGTGAAGTTTCTACATTTTTTTGTTAGGAGAGTTTAAGATAAGAAAATGTCATTTAGGAATATTCCAGAATTCATTTTAGAGTGAGCCAGGTCCTCAAAATCTTCTGTAAATGAAGAGTTTAGGGTCTCATTTTTCAAGATTAAAATACTTTTGAGACACTTTTTTCAATATCAAGGATTAAATTTAAGCCTGTAAATTCTACATCAAATATTTGACAGAAAAATTGCATTTTTATGCATTAATACGTTTTTTTAACCACTTAATGAAAACCACAGAAGAATTTTGTAAAATTGTTTTTTCTTATGGGCTATGGTATCAATAATGACACGTTGGGTGATTCAGTAAGTCTTTGCTCACAATAATGTTAGTTTAGAATACTTACATGATTTAAAAAAGCTCCTTGTTTAGCCACAGTCTCAAACTTGACACACTATGGTGTAATTGAATTTCAAGAATTAATAATGGACACATTTTGTATTCTTTCAATACAGGAAGTAGTCTGGATTGCATATTTATTTATAGTTGGCGTAGTCACAGTAAGGTTTGTTTTAGGTGTATCTTCTACATGTTGCCAACAAAGTTGGGAGTTACAGGAATTGTGAATATCCTACCGTGTTAGTTCTAGAGTAACTGTGAACGCAGTTAATAAAGTCCGACTGACTGACATCTTTAATTTATGCCACTTTATAGTTTGGTGCGCCTTATTAATGACATAAGTTTGAAAATTGACCATTCATTGACAGAGCGCCTTAATAATATGGAGCGGAAAATACAGTTGGATACAGGTGCAGTTCCCTAAATGACCACTAGGAGGAACGTGAAGACACTGCAGTGTAAATACAGTTCAACTTTGCAGCAACTTTGTATTTTTATAGTGAATTTCTTGAACCTTGTTTATCTCTGTGGTCATATAAAGCTGTATGTTGACGTATGTGTGACATACTTTAAAATGGTCTATTTCAACGTGTTCCAGTGTCAGGCTTGTTTTTCCTTTTTTTTCTTTTGACATTTAACTAATACAACATATGTTTCTCTGGGTCTTGTCCTTTGAGATTTTCTCCACACAGAGTTGCACGTTTGGCAGAAATGATTTTTCTGTGATTTGTATTTAAGTGTGTTTACTTTTGCGTTCTGATGAGCCTCCACATAAAAAAAGTAGATCCCAGTGATCTTTGCCGCAGACGTGGGACAGAGGTTTATTCACTGACAGCCATCGTCTGAGGAGCCGACAGGCAACTCTGCATCCCTGAAGGACACGGAGGTGAGCATTTAAGGAAGTGTAAAGAGATGTTCCAGCTTTTTATAGGTTTATTCACTGGCCTCTGGCAGCCAATCAGGTGTCAGCCGGGCAGATGTCCAGGCTGCTGTGAGGAGGATGCTTCAATGGGATTACACACAAACTCACAGCAGAGACTCGGGACGCTGGAGATATCACTGTCTGCATGAATGTTGATGCTGTACGTGTGTGGGAAGAGAAGAGTGGGCTACTTACAGCACACAGTGTGTGTGCGTGTGTGTGTGCGCGTGTGTATGCATATAGCAGGTGGGCGGTTGCTTCTCAAAAAGCAGACTGTTTAATTAAATTCTGTTCCTTGTTATTCTAGTCATGACTGTTCCACGTCGTCCCAGCAGTGTGGGAGGGTGGCCGTACCTGCAAAAACAAGCTGCTGCGCATTGTGTGTTTGTGCAGACACACACATGTGAGGCGACTGTGGTTGCGTTCGTGTTTTTTGTAGCGCAGCATGAGTCCCAATGTGGTAACGAGGAGGGGAAGTGGTGCAAGTCAGCCCTGAACCTCACCCGGAAAGGAAAGCATGAGCCCTGATGCTAAATGTGTGCATGTCTGTGTGTGTGTGTGTGTGTGTGTGCGTGTGCGTGCTCATCCCTTAAAGAGTGTGTGAAAGTCAGAGGTCTGAGAACTCTAACCCCTAATGAGCTTAATGAAAGCTGCATACATTTCACTGATGGCATCTTTATCATGTATGGTCTACATATCTGTGAAGTAACTATGTAAGTACGCATTTAATATGAAGTCATATTTATGCCACCACATTGCAGAACTTTTGAGTAGCTAATCAAAATATTAAATATTTAATTCTAAACACTTTTCTTTTGCTTCCCAAAAATATTTTTGCGCTTTGCAACGCAAATATAGAAATAAACACAAAAGCCCGTTTTATTTTATTTTTGTGGCTTCGCTGCTCCTTCTGGGTTTTACTCTGAGCGAAACGGGCCAGAATGGTTGACGACTCCAGATACAAAGTCCAAAAAGTGTCCCTCCAAGCACCGTCAATACGAGACACTTGATTGGTTAGAATCTAGACCAATCAGCAGGCTGTTTGATGGCAGCTATGTCACGCTACACTGACACCTATGTACGCAAAATCAAAGATCGGGAGAAAATGAGATGAGACAAAACGCATGTGAAAGCAAAAAAAAAAAAGGTTTTAAAAGCAAAAAAATGTTTCGAAAGCAAATATTGGATATTTGATTTGCCAATTTGAAAGTTTTGTTTGCAATGTGTTGGCATAAATATTCATAATTCAGCCATGGTGTTCACACTGGACAAGCAGGGAGGGGCTTCTTCCTGCTTTTCTTTTGTCCAAGCGGTGCAAATTTGGTGAATCACGCTCCAGGCTTTTTCTTTCACAGCTCTATTCCTACATATGAAAGATTTGGTGTCACATAATTCCACCTGCGCACAAACTGTAATCATTCATTTCTCTTTCATGATCAGTTTTTTAAACGGTTGGCACATCCATACATTCCTTCAAAATTTGAGTCTCTGATTGGTCCAGGTTCAGCCTGCTTTAACACTTATTCAGTGGTTTTTGTACATAGTACCCAAAAACTATCATAGAAACTTACGGAGCTTAATATGAACAGGAGAGTTTTGAATGCAGAAAACACATTTTAGTGCATTTACATAAACTTATCACTGAAAGTGGACGCGTGTTACCGAGAACGGTGTGAACGAAGCTTTAGAGACACCATAACAGAACTGAGCCTGAAGGTGGGAGAGCAGGGTGATGTGAAGATGGATATAAGCAATTGGCTCAGGGGGAAAAACAGAACCTGGAATGGATCTCAACGTGGATAAAGATTGGTTTAATCTTCATGTAGCTGAAGGGTAATTCTGCAGGAAAATGCCTTATCTTACAGGTAAAAACAAACATTCACAGAGGAGAGGAGTGTTGACTGCAACTAAACAAATGCGTTCTTGAAACTGAGACTTTTAACAGACATAAAAAAACCTTGAGAACAGTGTGTCACATAACTGTCAGCAGAGAGCTGTGTCTCAAACCGCAGACCAGTTCTCTGACAGACTGAGTGGAGAATCTGGGGAGACTTTTGAAACCTTTCAGTAACTATATTCATATATATGATGATATATTACCTTTGGCTCATTAAAGAACGAATATGTATCAAATATTTATTTTCACAGATCATTTTCCTACCTGGAAGTAAGACGACTTGATCTCTGAGGCTCCGCCTTTCACTCCTTGTGGGTGCCGCCCATTTTCTGACCTCAACCTAGAGTTGGCCTCAGCAGATTGTTTGTGTCCCGCCCACAAAAACAACCAACCTCCAAACTTTTGAGAAGAGGGGTGTGCATGTTGTGCAGATAAAAGGAACGTTTTTAGTTGATCACCGCTCGCACCACAGAGAAAGTGTGTGAGTGTGTGTGTGTAAGCCTGGGGGCAAATTATATGTTATTAATCAAGAATTTGAAACCATGTGAAATGACTTCTATTTTAGTGGTTTTTCAATTGTGTTCAGCACTTTTTTTTACTACTTTAACGTGTAGCTTTTTTTTTCTAAAATATTTAAGAATTGGTTGTTTTTTTACAACACCACTTCTGGCAAAGAAAACTTTTCAGATTGTCACTGAGCAAAGGAAAACTAAATCTGACAGCAAAAAAACAAAACAAAACAAAAAACAGCCAAACCACGTGGAGAAAAAGACTCCAGGAAATGCGGTCTGCTTTTTGGCTCTTGCTCTTTTAAAATGGACTGTGCTGTGATTTTTTTTTCCAAAATGTGATATTTGTTTAGACTTTAAAGAATTTCAAGGCAGAACCTCCATCAACAGGCTTATCTCTGTGAGCCAAAGCTCGTCCAGAAACACCTCCATCATGCAGATGATGCAACTCTGCAGCACACGGCTTACATAAACGGGTTTTGAAGGGAGCTTAAAAACATCACGAGGGGGCGGTGTGTTTAGATTTGAGTGAAAAACGGTTTGCACATGAAAAACCAGCTATTTCTTACGTATGTTATTTGTGTTATTCCAAACTTTATTTGACTGACGATCGACTCAAATCTATATTTATGGTGCAACTTTTTCTTGGAGGCTAGATTTAAAACTTGGAGCCAAGTCAGTTCTTCTGGTGAACAGCAGGTGGCTTGGTAAATAAAAAGGTGCTCTCTGACCACTCTAATGTGAAATAGGCTTTAATTGTGATTCTCTTTAGCTATTATTTGTTTTCTTTTTAGACAAAAGATATGATGGTTTGATTGACGTGTCATTTTCCAATGATCAGTTTCTACAACATCCTGAGAGAAACTGTGTTCCTTCCACCCAAAATTCATTCACTTCATCAATGGATACATTCTTTAAATTTGTCATTTTTAAATGTCAATTAAAAATTAAAATAAGCTGCATAAAAGTCGCCAGTTACTATGGTAACCAGCTTACAGATGTTCTAAGGAGTCAGGAATAACCAGGAGGAACAGCAGGGTGGCCCTTGTAAAGGGAACAAGAGAACCCATGACATGTTGCTGCCACTAGAGCGGCGCCGTTCCACATCGGCTCCTCCTATTTGACTGATAGCTGGTTCCTCCTTTCATACCTCTTAACTCCTCCGTCCATTTGGAGTTTCTTCCTCGACAGTAAACAACCCTGAAGAGGAGCTCCACTGACAAACACCGGCAGAACATGCAGAAGATCTATAAAATAAGAAAGACTCCACAATAGTGTTTAAAAGCAGGTGCTGCACTGATAGTGATGGCTCCTCAGAAAAGGAGATCCTTGTATGCGTGTGTGTGCGTGTGTGTGAGATGCTGGTTATTTACTGCATAAACAGATTTCCAGTGGTGTGTGTGTGTGTGTGTGTGTAAGCTTCTGCTGGACGGTGTGTTCAAATGCAGCTCTGAAAACAACAACTTGTCACATGAAGTGACAGATTAAGCAGCCTCCTTACATCCCTCACCCACACACACTCTCACACACACACATTGCGTCTGTGTTCTCCTGGTATTTAATGCTCGTCTAAATGAACATGATATTTAAGTGACTGCTATTTCCTGAGTGCTGTTTTTTCCCTCCCTTTTTCTTCTTTTATCCCCGTCCTCCTGGCTTTCCTTTAAATTTCCCTGGGGAGCTCCGGCCCCTTGGGCTTGGCTCGGTGTCAGAGTCCCAGCAGCCACGGTGCTCCATCAGGCTTTTGCCCCATTATTGGCAAAGGCACTCCATATCCTCTTAGCAGTTATAGCTTTTCAATTTTCCTGGGAAATGCTGAGCCCAGCAGAACCTGTGGCAGCGCGTTGGCCTGCAGCGTGGATGGGCCCGTGCAGCAGACGTGCAGCCGCTGACCTCTGCGCGGAGCCGGAACCGCTGTCGCTATTGTTGAAGACGTTTGCTACAATTACGGGATGCTGTTTGACGCAGTCGGATTACAGCGAGAGCGGCCCCATAAAGCATTACTCATCCCCCCTCCACCCAAACTGCCTGCAGGCCTCTGGGGAGCCATTTACTATGATGGCAGCATTGAACCCTCTGACGGATGGCTCCATCTCTGTGCCGCCGCAGCAGTGAAGGCCTCACCTGTCGGTCTCAAAACAAAGGAAAATCTGAGCTTTTGGATCTTTTTCAGCTCCTGCACCAAATATGGATTTTTAGTGAGTTCCATTACTAATTCATGCTGGTGGAGGGGTAAGGCACAGAGGGGTGGGGGTCACCCCCTCCTGGAAACCTGACCTGGATCAATACAGCTGACCTTGGGCTGAGCTGCTCTGCTGTCCTTCAACAGCCCCCACCTCTGCTGAGTACTGAGCTGGAAGTAACTCAATACACAAGTAATGCATTACAGTAAAGGATTACCTTTTTGCAGAAGAAGAATTTAACTGTGTAGCTATTGTTCTACAACAAACCCTTGAGTCAAGTCGCAATATTTAACCCTTGTGCTATCCTAGGCACTTTAACGTTGGGAGTTGGGTCATCTAGACCCCACAAGACAGTGCGCTAAACCTTTTTTCTTCAATGATTTGTGATCTTCACTGGTGTCCATGGATTACATGAAATCTTTCCACCTTTATCCACCTTTGTCATGGTAGGGAGAACACGTCAAGGTAAGGGTGGGGTCATCTAGGATAGCACAAGGGGTAACCAATTGTACGTTTGAAAAATAGACCTTGTAAATTTGAAGAAAAGAAAAAATAATACAATTGTGTGCATTTTAAACTTTAAAGAAATAATAAAACATAAAAAAAAACAAAATGTCAATTTGAAAAATAGAAATGGTAAGTTAAAAAAAACTTTCAAAATCTACTTGGGAAATTCCAAAAAATAAATAAAATTGTAAACTTAAAGGAAATATTGATAAAATTGAAAAAAAACAAAATGTCCTTTTTTAAAAATAGATTTCGTAAATTAAAAACAAATAAAAAACAGTTCTGAACTCCAACGTACACATTGTAAACTTTGAAAAACTAATTGGAAATTAGAAAAAATAAATAAAAGAAATTCAAAGAAATACTGGAACCTTGAATAAAATCACTATAAACCTCAAACTGTTTCCAAATGAAATCTAATATTTGTAACCGCGGCTGTTCTGTAGGATCCTTTTAGTATCATCAGAGGAGGGGATAACACGTCAAAAACAGACACTGTTCCGGAGTGGAAATGATGTTACCAAAACTTCCATCACTTTATGTCAATCACGTCCCGGTAGCAAACGGGGTCAATGCCCCCCCCCCTCCCCCGCATTAATGCTGAACTCCGAAAACACAAAGAAAGAATTGAAACATTTGCTGAGGACTAAACCAAAAATGAAGAAAAACAAAAACTTGAGATGAAATATAAAACAAAAGCTGACATATTTTTTGGTAACAGTATATCGTTTTTTTAAATTCAAGTTTTCAGTATTTTTTTAAATTGAATATATATTTTTCAATATATCTTACAACGTGTATTATCGGGTTTAAACCCGTTCTCAAATTTTTTCTTTTCAAACTTTCTATCAGATTTTTTCGTTCACTTTCAGCTGATCCTGATTTGACTTTGTAGATTTCTTGTTTTTTTCTCCCACAACCAAAAAAAATGTTCTGGACTAAACATCCAAATTTTCACACAGAGTCTCAACATCATCATGACAACGTGAGGCAGCTTGTAATTGATGCATTTTATTGTGAGATGGGAAGTCATAAAAAAAATGAACAAAAACAATTACTATAAAAAAAGTTGAGGGTGTTAAAGGGGGTGGGGCATATAAAAGTGGGCGTGGCATAACGTTGGCACAAATCAAAACAGGAACAGAAGGGCAGCATGGTTTTGGCTTGGCAGAGAGGACAGAGTCACGGGTCATCTTTCAATACGACGGCACACACTCATGCTTTTGGACAGATGGGTCCTTTTCCACAGTTCAGTAGCTTCATATTTAGGGGGGAGGGGCCAGAAAACTAACGTGACAGTAGAGCTTAGGTCACAGGATCAAATTCCTCCGCTTTTCAGGTGAGCTTCTGACTTTTTCCCTGAAGAAAATCGTCTCATTTGTTCGGAAATCACTTCAGAACGCCGGAGTCTGGGAGTCGATTCTTTTTTTTCCTTCATACTAAAATATATTATGGCATTAAAACAGACGACAGTATTGTACACTACGTGGTGTAATAAATAAGCACAAAGAAATATAAAAAATAAGACACATAAATATAAAAGTTCTCTATAAGTACACAGACAAACCCATGTGGTTGAAGGTCAGGGGGGGTTAATACTGCCATGGATGAAAACATTCATTACAAACACGCCGAAACACAAGAGGAGACACTGAAATAATACTGACGGCTAACGCGTGGTTAAATTCCGGGGTCAGATCTGCCCACACTGACGTCTGAGCTTTCCCTGTCAGATAGCTGCGCCGAACAAGCGGAGAAAAGTCGCTTGGAACCCGCTCAACGAAGCACTAGGGGTCAAAGAAGGAACCACAAAGAGCATACCTGACAGAAACCAGATTTTCTAAAAATGCTGCTCATTGACTGTATCAGAGACATGGACTGAGTCACCCTTCCCCTTCTGGCGCTCCAAACAGGAAGTACTTGCTGGCTCCCAGAAGCCAAAATGGCAGAGAAATAAACAGTTTGTAACTCAGTCATTCTGTTGGTCAGAATCACCGTTCTTGCTCTTCAAGCTTTTCTAACATGTGGATGATCCTAATTATTTTTTCAGGACATTTATTAATCAAGTCATAAACTACAATTTAGTATTAGAACCACCATGAAAGAAAAACAAATGAATATAAGAGAATAAATGTGGTAAAAATATGAGTTAAAACACTCAACATTTCATGAGAATAAAGTTGTAAAACTATAAAAAAATAAACATATTGTAACCTTACAAGGAAAAAGGCAAACTTTTTTCCAAAATAAAGTTGAGTAAGCCTCCGTCCACATTACGTGTAGACAAAATCCATCGATGTTTATGCCATAAGGCTGGATGACAGGAATCCATGGGCCGTAAAGCATGCAGACCTCTGCAACTATACTGCAGACGGCGTAAAACGGCGCCGGCACCGGAATTCCACTCCTGGTGGGTCAAGAATCATCTGCTGAAGAAGCCCAGTTTCCTGCAAATTCTTGTCTGTCTTCTTATACTTACAATAAGTCAACGTTGACTCAATTATAGACGCAGTCTTTCCTTTTTTGTGAAACAGTAACGCTTACAATGCAGTCGAAATCTCTCCGACTGGAACACAATATTGCTTTGTTTTGTTGTTGCTATCTTTTTCTTAGTACACAGCCTTTTGTCTCATAAATTTATGACTTTAATCACATGAAGTCTCAATTTATAATTTATGAAATAACTTTCGTTTTGTAAAATTATGACTATTTTTATCATCATTTTACGATGTTATTCTCGTATAATTACAACTTTCTTTCTTATGATACAACTTCATTCTCGTACATTTTTTACTTTTGTTCTCACATATTTGTTGCCCATTCTTTATCGACGTAACGTAATGTGTCTTTTCATTTTTATGGTTGTCATAATAAACTGACCAATCAGATGCCTGATTAAAAGTACGTGATCTAACATCAATTATTCAAAACGTTTAACTGTGTAGCCCGCTTTCCAGTGGAAGGGGTGTGGACTTCTAACCAGCTCACTCCTGATTGGCCAGAGTGGTTGCCATAGAAACATTGACTCAGACCAATCACTGCTTACTGTTGTTGTCTGGCTCCAACATGGCGGTGTCTGCATTGTGAAAAAAATGAATTCACCTCATTTGGCTGGAGCCGGATGTGAGCCCCGGGTGACATCGCACTCACTCAGTCCAGTTCTCGTATACAATCATGATGCTGCTCTGGGTCCTCCTTTTTGCATACAGCTTCACTCCTGTTGGGGTGATGGGCGAGGTTCAGATACAAGGTTCAGGTCTTGCATGTAAGCTTTCCTCACACTCTAAAAAAAAAAACTCAAATATTTGAGCTTTTTGCCACAATCGTTGGGTTAAATCTTCTAGAAACACTGCGGTTTAAAGGTGGCGGGGTGGGGGTGGGGGGTATGTGCCAAACGGGATCAGATTAAACCACAACATGTCAAAGCTCCATGAAGACAGCTCCATTGGATGTAGGAGCTGGGGGGGAGGCGCGGTCGGCTGCTTTTTAAGGCTACAGTCCCTCCAAACAGCCAACAGGAAGTGTAATGCTAAGATGTGTGGAGGCGCAATAATACTGAAGGGTTGGCAGCTCCTCTGCAGGTAAACCAAGCCGCTTGTAGTGCACAGGATTCTCTCATTCAACTCCCAACTTAACAAAATACTGACTTCTTTTTTTTTTGTTCATTGGCAATAAAAAGATATAGAAATATCTCCCAACTGTACAGCTTTAGAGGTTAAAATATGAGCGATAAAATTAGTAATACTGATAGAAAGAAAGGACTGAAGGGTTTTAGTAACAAATCATTTTTCTAAAACCAGTCGGCTCGAGCTTCCAGTCTGTGATCCTTCGTTTCTGGACAGACGGCCACGCTCTACTCCTTCCAGCAGGAGGCGCTGCGCTTTTCAGGCACACCTGGATTTCTACACAGTAGTGAAGTGTCGGAGGACCGCTCTTTGCCTCCTGCGCTCCTCCTCCTCGACAGGAGGAGTCTGATTGCGTTGCCTGCAGGAGTCTGCTCCTCAGTCAGTGTCTCCTTTCGTCTCCTTATTGTCCTTCGTCTCCCCTTCGTTCTCCTCTGTTTCCATCGCCTCGTCTTTCTCGGGGCTCCCAGGTGCCTCCTCCTCCTCCTCCTCCTCCCTTGACTTCACCTGCTCCTCCACCTTTTCTGTGACCTCCTCTCCGCCCTTGATCAGCTCCGCTCTCTCCTCCTCCTCGTCTCCTTCGTCTTCTCCTATCTGCACAACCTGGATCTCATCCATGTCCACCATGCCTTCCTCCTCCTCTTCGCTCTCCTCCTCCTCTCTGGTGCTACTCCCTCTTTCATCCAAGTCCAGCAGGGAGGGGGGGAACAGCTCGCTCTGCACCCGGCTCAGAGCCTCGCCGTCCTCGGGGCTCTCCTGCCCTGCGGCCTGGCTCTGCGCCTCCTTCTTGCAGTAAGAGTAGCGGTGGTTCATGTGCTGCGAGTAGGAGCCGGAGTGGGAGAAGCGCTTGCCGCACTTGTCACACTGATAGGGCTTCTCTCCGGAGTGGAGGCGCATGTGCTCGATCAGGTGGTGTTTGTGTTTGAAGGCCTTGCTGCAGATGCCGCACTCGTGAGGCCGCTTCCCTGCAGACACACACAGATAGAGGAGCGTGAGGAGATGAGGTCACCGCTACAACGTCAGAGCCCCTCCAACCCGGCCGGGCCGCAGAGTCCTCCAAATCACAAGCAGAGCTCTTGCAACACTCAACGGCGGCTGCTGGCAGAGCCGGGGTGGGGAGCTGCTGGAAACAAACTCTCAGACCTCTTCTGAGCATGTTGAGTAATACCTGCTGGAATGGGGGTGTCCACCCAAAAATCCCCCTCTGCTGTGAGTCATCGCTCCGAGAGGAGTGATGTGAGAAGTTCCGGCTTGGTGCTGCTGTGTGTGTCTGTGTGTTCACCTGTGTGTTCGTATTTGTGCCTCAGCAGCGAGCTGCTCTTTTGGAAGATTTTGTCGCACAGGTCGCAGGCGTACATGCCGCTCTCCGTCTTCTTCATCTTCTTCCTGGCGGGGCCCGAGTCCGAGTCGTTCTGCTCCTCCAGCATGGAGTTGGCCTCGGAGCTCAGGTCCGGCTTCTCCTCCTGAGGAAGAGGAGAAGTTGGTCAAAAAGCAGGAATGCACGTTGGGTTCCTCTCATTCACAGGAGGATGCTGAATCACCGCCCGCTCAGGCCTCTGTGGGATGACCGGAAACATAACATCACTCCCCCTTCTGAACACGGCTCCTCGCCTCTGATAGCGGGAGGATTTCTGCTGGAGGCTCTTCTCCAGGTTCATCTTTGTCAATCCACTTAACACAACAGCAGGGAATCAATGCAGGCGGCACAGGAGCTGCGTTTAGACAGAGTCCAACAGATCGATATGGTCTGAGGAGCAGAGTGAGGACGCCGTCCTCTGACAGCACAGCTACATCATTTACCTCCAGCTCCTCTGAGGCCACATTCTGACGATTCTGCAAAGCTTTCAAAGCCTTCAGGAAAATCTGACAATGATTAGACTTTTTTGGAGGAACTGAGATTTCTGGAGGAGAAGCAGAACCCGTGAGGTCTGAGTTGGACTTCCTGAGGGGTTTCTGCTCAGGTGCTCCTGAGCAACATGGGTGTGTCCAAACCAGAGGAGTCTGGTTTGGATCATAGTTATTTTCTTCATTATTCTGCTTCCTTGGGCAGGTGTGAAAGCTTAACTGGACTCGGGTGCGATTCTGGCCGCTGAAGCAAATAGAGGAAGTTAAGCAGAAACGTACTGATGTAAACACCAAGCAATGTCAGCTGCAATTAGACAATCTTCACAGACATGCTTTAACAAAAAGAATAAAAACTCACAATACAAATTAGAAAAAGTGGAAGTTGATTATATCACTGACTTCCACTCCCTTCAAGCAATTAGTCCATCTTCATTAAAATGAATGGATTCAATGTGTCATGTTCTGTATGGATAGGTGCAGATATGTCTGTTTATGATTTAGAGCAATTATAAAGTCTATTAATTATTTCATTTATTATACCATGGTCCCGATGAATACTCGATTCTGATTGGCTGCTGGGTATGCGTTAAAACCTGATAACCGCACGGTGAAAAAGTTCCGGTCGGCTAGCTTAAATGATTTGTATCACTGCGCCGGCTTCTGTAAAACAACCTTTTGCTTCATCATCTGGGCAAAAACAAGCGGTAAGCGATTAACTTTCCCTCTGAATTGATGCTTTATTCAACCCATCGGGATGATCAGCATATATTATATATCGCCGAATCTTGACTGCAGCGGTGGTGCTGCGCGACGCGGACTACCATGGTATAAGCGGGTTAATGGCCGACGAAGTGTGCGGTTACTACTTTTTATTAATGCACGCCGTGGAAGCCTGAAGTTCTGAACCGCTTCGCGTCGGACGGTTCAGGCTTCCACGGCGTGCATTAAAAAGTAGTAACCGCACACTTCGTCGGCCATTAACCCTTACTTAATGAATCCTTTGATAATCGAATTAACATACGCACATCCATTCTTTGACGGTTTATGACGGTTGATTCTGATGAGTGTTGATATGTTGACTGTATGAGAACTGGGCCGAGTAACTGTGACGTCACGCAGAGAACATGCTTTTCTTCCAGCTCCAGCCACATGAAGTCAATTCAGTCGCCCCTTTTTGGCGATGCGGCCTTCACGAGGTCGGAACCAGACGTCATCACTCAGAAGGGATCGGTCCGAGTTGGTCAACGTTTTTACGGCAACCACTATTGCCAATCAGAAGTGAGCTTGTTGGAAGGCCACACCCCAACAGCTTGAGCGCAGCCTCAGGAGAATCTGTCAATCAAACATTTGCCGCGGGTCCACATACTTTTATTGAGGCATCTGATTGGTCAGTTTATAACTTGAACTACAGAAAAAAACTAGGATTATCAAGAATATGTTGAATAAAGGTATCAGATCAAGAATGGTTATGTTTATGTCCCAGAGGTGAATGGAACAACGGTACTTCCTGTTTGAACGTGAGGGGGGAGGGGTCTCTCAGTCTGGTTCTCATAAACACATCACTAACCTGAAGTGTTGCATATCAGCGCAAACTTCAGATTCCACTGACTTCTGTTAATTTCCAAAACATTCAAAGAGTTCCAGTAATTCAAAGAATGTAAAGACTGGAGCTGAAGCTCTGGTGTTGAAGAGTTAAAATCCCACAAAGATTTGATATATCCATGTATTTTTATTTTATTGCCTTTTTCCTTTGTTTTTATTGCTTCAAACTGTTTAAAATAAACCAATCAATCCAACATTTAGCAGCAGCTGTCCTGGTCTCAACAACTTGAGTTCATTTTGTGTAAAGAAACATTTCTTCCGCTTAATCATTTAATGGAAGAAACACTTTTTATTTTGTGGATTCACCCAAACTTCACAGGTAAGGTAATTCTTGAGCAGTTTGCTGGACCTGAACTGACCTTGATTCCGTTGATATGGACGCCGTCGTGCGTCTCGCTGCCTGCAGGGCTGCTCGCCGCAGTGGTGTAGGTGTAGGCCAGCTGGGGGATCAGGATGGCCTGCTTGTTGTTGGTGGCGAGCGCTCTGAGGCATTGCATTGTGGTTACAATATCGAGGTGTTTGGCACTTGGCTGGTGGGCGTGCAGTGCGGCGGGGCTCCCCCACGTGGACGAGAGTGGCGATGCGTTGTTCTTTGTGCAAGTTAAGTTCAGGGGCTGCTCCTGTTTGGGGGAGCCAGAGGAGGCGGAGAGGAAGACGGGGGCTTTCACCGCCACTCTCTCCGCCTCTTCTCTGGCCGGCTTTGGCAGAGACAGGTCCAGGGGTCCCTCAGTGCTCTGTGGGGTGACAGCTTGGACGGGACCGCCTGCCGTCAGGTTTAGTGGTGTGGGGGAGGCCGGGAAACTGTGAGTGCCGTTGACTTCAGCCGGGGTAGCTTCAGTGGGGCTGTCCCGGCTCACAGAAGGGCTTTTAGTAGCTGCGTCCCCCCCTGGGATCAGGGACACCACACTGTGAGCCTCACAGGTGTCCTCCTCCTCTGAGGGAGGCGTGGGAGCGCCCAGGGATATCTGCCCCTCCTGCATCTTGTCAAACCATTTCTTGACCACGTGGACCGGCAGGCTGACAGAATCGGAGATCTTGGCCAGCTCATCCTTGGTGGGCTCCGCATTCAAGGCGAAGTAGGCCTTGAGCAGGGACAGGATGTTCTTGGATGGGTGGCAGAACCCCCCTTCTGACAGCAAGGCGGCGATGGCGGACTCGGATCGGTCCCGGCCCGCTCCGTTTAGCCGGAGGACGTCCTTCTTGCAGTGCTTCAGAGCATGGAGCGCCTCCAAGCCCCCAGGACAGTTTTCACACAGGAGACAGTTTTTAGTGGTCTTTTCCTCTTTGATCTCGGGGGGTTTGGGACCTCTGACGGTGAGGTCTTCAGGAAGCTTTTGGAGATAAGGGGACAGCGTCTCCTCACGCTCTTTCTTCAGGTTATGCGCAGTGAGCTGGCCCTGGCTGGGGTCCAGGCTATAGTTTATAATGATTTTGGCGTTTCCGTCCTGGCCGACGATGGGCAGACTGATGGCTGAGATGAGCTGTTGCTGTGGGGGGTGGAGTGTTCCAGTGGTTAACCCCGCGCTCGCCTGCACTTTGTTTTCCAGCACCTGGCGTATGACGCTACCGTCCACCGCCACCTTCAGGGCATTCTGCAGGTCTGCCAGGTTGATGCTGATGGGTGACACCAGCCCCATGGTGGGCAGGACCACCGCCTGCACCGTGCCCTGCAGAGGAGCCGCGGCACCGCCGGCGAACACCCCCCCGCCGCTCATGGCAGTCATGTTGGGCGGCGTCCCCAAGGCCGGCTTGTACTCGTAGTCCACAGGCTCAGTCTTGATCTGGTTGAGGGGCAGCTGCTCCTGCAGCGGCTTGGTGTGTTCCAGCTTTTCCCTGATCTGGGTGCAGAGGGCCGAGGGTGAAGTGGACAGGGTCGGTGAGGGGCCCTGGGTTTTAGCCCCCCCCACGCGCTGCCTGCCGTTCATTGAGATGATGCTGATGCACTTCTTACTGCTGATGTGGGAGCTGTATGAGCCGGAGTGGGAGAAGCGCTTCTTACAGTTGGAGCACTCGTAGGGTTTCTCTCCTGTAGAAAAGAACAATGTGCAGAAGGGGGGGGGGGGGTCCATTAGTAAATGAACTAAATGAGGAAGCTTGGCTATGAGGGTTACAACAGGAAAAGGCTCTAATGCATTTCAATGATGCTTAAACGCTGATGTAACGGCACCGCTGGGAGAAGCCCGGCTCTAATTGCTGTCCCATAACACCAGCACAAACACTATTATGGCACATTAAGGAGAAACGCACAACGCAGCCAACCGCCATGATGAATCTACAACCAGAGGATCGTAAATGAAACCTACAGTTGTCACTCTGCAGATGTAAACATCTGCATTCAACAGAGACGTGACGAGGATGGCGTCCACTCACCGCTGTGAATGCGGAGGTGCTCCTTCAGGTGGTGCTTGTATTTAAACGCTTTGCCACACTCGGTGCACTTGAATTTACGATTGCCCCCAGACTGTGTGATGTGCCTCTGTCGAGAGAGGGGGGGAGAAGTCCATCAGACAGATAAACAACGACAACACAACCTTTGAACTGCTGCTAATTCATGTCAGTGTCGCTGATCAATTTAGGGCAAAAGTTCATGTTTATTTTCATGCATATTTTTTGGACCCGCTGTAGTGTTTTTCCCATGTTCTTGACTTCTGATGATGGAGGATATATATAAGGAAATCCAGATTAAAATTGCATTTCTGAGATTTTCTTTATTCTAACTCTCGGTGAGTCAGGAGCAGATGAAAATTTGTATTTGTAACGTAGAAAAAACGCTCGGTGCAGCGCTAGCTCCCTGCTCCGCTCCATTCTGACGCATCCACTTGTGGACAACTAGGTCCATGTGCGTCTTCGTTTTCCTCCTCCAAGCTGGCATCTCTTTGAAAAAATTAGATAGCTCCAATTTTGCTCTCCTAGGTTTTTTTTAATTTGGATTAAAATGGTACACTCATGATTAAAAGACAACTGGGAACGCTGTAAAATAGATCAACAGATGATTGGAGTTGGACTTTAAAGTGAGAAGACTTGGGTCCTGTAACCCCCTCCACACATTGCAGGTGGTTTTGGCGGGTCCTCACCTGATCCCTTCCATTCCTGTGGACCGTCATGTGCCTCTCCAGCTGAGCGCGGTACGCAAAGCTGTAGCTGCACTCCGGGCAGCTGAAGCTCTCGTCCGTCTTCTCGTGCCGATACTTGATGTGCTCCTTCAGGGAGCTGTAGCGCTTGTAGCCGCGGGAGCAGTAGGGACAGGTGAGCAGCTGGGAGAAGGAGTCAGGAGTCCCTGATTAAAAAATGGGAAAGCGGCATGAGAAAGAGGAAGCATGTTGGGTGGGGGGCATTCTTTGATGTTATTAATGACTCGTCTCTGTAACATTCCTCCGCTCTTTGACTAATCACTGACAGATCCACCCCCACAGGTAAACAGCACCCAGGTAAGCAGAAAGATCAAAGCAGGTCTGGGTGTATTGAACTCTTCCTGCAGCCATGTGACTGTATGTCAGCCTCCTTTGACGGAAAGGAGGTTAATAAATTGCAGCGCTCACTCCCTTGAAAGTCCATTTTTGATTGGCTCTAATAAATCAGGGGAGCGCTGTGTGTCCGCGTGTGTGTGTGTGAGGGAAGGAGAGCCTGGTGAACAGCCGCCGCCCACCTGGAGCTGCAGCGCCTCAGTTGGTCGGCTCCCACACAGGTAAAGCATTACCTCGTTAACAGCTGATGTATTAAGTCTCCCCTGTGGGACAGGTGAGGGCCTCGGGATGAGAATGCACACACATTATCACCCAGGTAGCATTGAGTCAGAGCTCGCACAGACGTGACAAATTTACTCAGGTGTTGCCGTTTCTCTAACCCCCCCCCACCTTCCTTTTTTCCCTTCTCAGTGGAAACAGGTAAAAGTCAAAGCCCCGGACCGTAAAGGCTGCACTTAACAAAGAGACTGTTGACTATAAAGACGTCGGAGTGGTGTTAATGGGGTGGAGTTAACACCTGAGCTGACACAGAGCAGGTAGAGCCGTCCCCCGGGGGGATAATTACTGCTCTCAGATGGAAGCTGCTGTGTGTTTTAGAGTGGGAGGTGTGATTTTATTGAACAGCTCGTACCGTTCTCATCGTGGACGCCGGTGTCTGGCGTTCCCTGCCGTGGAGGCTCGTCGTCGGGGGCCTCGGGGTAGATGACTGCCGTGTCCCCCTGCTGGAGCATCTTCTCCACCAGGGCGTCTGTGCTCACGTCATCCTCGCCGTTTGAGGGACAGTCTTCCTTCACTGTGAAGGACAAACCGGCTCTGATCACACCGACACGCCCACAAAAACAGGCTCTTCACTGATTAGTCTGTGGGGCAGCAGGAGGTCTGGATCAGGACCCGGTGAGCAGGCCGGGATGAGGCCCGCAGAAACCTAACATCCTGATGTCCCCAACGGGATGAGAAAAGTCATTAGCATCAAAGGCAGGAGGCGCCGCGGCCTGTGTGCTTACTGAATGGGAAGCTTCCATTGGCAGTGTTAGAGGGCGGTAATAAGGTGATGAATTTTTTTCATGTGTTACAGCAGCACACAATTATCAGACCACACACCTCCCTTTGGAGAGGCTTCACTTTCACACTGTTCAGGAGATGAAGGTTGATGTTGGATCTGACGGTGTTCCTCCTCCTCATCACAGGCCCAGCCAGCAGGTCTGCAGGTCTCTCATCACCGCCCCCCTGCAGCTCCAGAGGCTGAGCAGCTGTTTTTCCAGTATCCAGTAAGGAATGACATCAAGCTTATTGTTTGCTGAAAACACGCTGGCCTACAGAAGGAAGACCTGCACCACACCAGCGTCCACGTAACCGTGTTCTGGACAGTTTTGTTGCATCGTGCCAGAGCACAGAGCAGACTGATCATGCCAACTTTACCTTGTAGTCAAACGCAAGTGTGGTGGGAGTGTGACTGTATGGACTAAATCCCAGCATGTCTGTTGAAGCTGATGTTAATATGCAGCTGTAGGATCATCCTGTGTGTCATTAAAGAATAACTGCTTCCTGACACAAAAACTGTGACGGGCCACAGCCTTAAGAAAAGGCTAGCTAGACTTTAGTCAACTTTCCAAGCAGTTTGACTGAAAGTCTTTATGAAAATGCAGGTTGAGAAAATAAATTGTTGAAACCAAACTTTATCAGTTGCAAGTCCAGTCCAGCATGGGCCACAAAAGATTGAGTATTAAACACCAACTCAGATGAAAATTGTGTTTTTGGAGTGTTTGACATGTTCTTGAGGAATTTTTCTGACGTTGGAGGACAGTAATTAAGAAAATTAAGCTAAATTTGTATTTCTGAGTATTTCCTAATTCAAATCGGGATGAATCAGGAGCAGACCAAAAAATGATGTTTGAAATTTTGTTGGGCGGCCCACAAGCTCCCTGCTCCGCTCCATTCTGATGCATCCACTTATAGACAAATAGATCCATGAACGTCTTTGTTTTCCCCGTCTGAGCTGGAATCTGGAGCAAAACTGTACTGCTGGATAACTCTGATGTTGCTCGTCTTTTTTTTTAGTTGGAGTTGTGACGGGCTGTAAGCTAGCAGGAGAGCACATACAGATGGGTGACAGGAAGTGGGGGCGGGGTTGCTCCATGCCAACACAACTCATAGGAGAATTTCTGTTACGCTCCTATCACTCTTCAGGAACTATGTCCTAAAAAACAACAGTTGTTTTTTTTTAGGTTGGCTAAAAACTGCATAATCATAATTTCTGGGAAGACTTTACAATAGATAAAAAGATGACTGGAGTGGGACTTTAAGCAATAACTCCAGAGGAGGAGTTAGATGTTGACTCACAATAAAACAACTCCAGTTTGGCACTGAGGAAGTTTAATTAACACCAACTAAAGTTAGATTTAGGAATGAATCCTAACAATCCTAAAACACTTTGGTCTTTCTTCCCCCTAACAGCCAGAGGTTTTACTGCAGAGACGGGTTGTGGTGGATCTGTCCCTCAGTGGACGTTTACGGGGACAGATACAAGCCCCGCCTCCCCTGGAGGAACTATGAACTGTGTCTGTTTGTAAAGACGGGGCCAGCTGTGATCTCCTCGGAGACGGGAACAGGTGTAGCTCTTCATGACTCACAGTGAATACCAACAGTCTCACACCGCCTCGCGCCGGCTTCCTCTGGTGCACCTCAACAAAGCTGTGGAACAATACGGCTGCGCTCATTTGTTGCTATGGTTATTAAAGAAACCTCCTGCCCTGTCTGAACCCTGAGAGACATCACACACACACACACAAAGAGGCTGTGTTTGGCGGAGCGCGTGTGTCTGAAGCAGGTGTTGAGAAAGTGCTGGGATCATCCTGCATTAGGCCGTCTAGCCCCCGTGTTTCATACAGCTTCTCTCCCATGACCTCAGCAGCACCGCAGACATGTGCACCGCATTCTTCATGTTGGGAGCAGCACTGAGGGACTCTGGGAAACATGCTAGTTGGATCTCTGACCAAGCTTTAAATGGAGAAAATCAATAGCAGCTTATGTTTCAGGTCACTGCTTTATGTTTTATTTGCAGCATATTACAGGCGTTTACCGCTGATGTGTGAGGAGACAAATGCAGAAGTGCTGATGGAGCAGCATCCAGCACTCACCTCAGGCTACTAAATGTTGAGCGTGTGTGTGAAGCTGCCTCCCAAACGGCATGTGTGTGCGTGTGTGAAAAGCTGCGACAAGCTCTTGTCCTTCTGTGTGTCTGTGTTCCTCGCTCAGATGCAGGCTGGGGGAGGGGTCACAGCCCTGCTGAGGTGGCTCCGTGTTATCCGGCGTCTCCCCTGACATGAGGCATCGCTCAGGACGTTTATGTGCTGACGCAGGGATGTGAACGCACCGCTGCGCGCGCCGAGGATCAGCTGGAGGAGCCTGGGGTCTGCGGTGCCGAGAGCCTCCGCAGATCTGGTCTTCGCGCACCGATGGTACATCTTCAGACAGAAAAACCTCAGACCACCCACTCGCTCCCCTCTCATCCTTCCATGTAACATGATACAGCCGTGTCCTGTGATGCATTTCCTGCCTGGGCTGACCTCTGACCTCTCCACTTCCTGTGGTCGTGCATTTAGAGCAGTTAGCAGATTATATCTTAGATTGGAAGCAATCAAACTTGGAAAAGACTTCTTAAGTACAACTCAGTCATTACTGAAGATACATATCTACCGGTATTTTTTTTTTTTTTCAAGAAAAAAGGATTTGCTGCGTTCAAGCTTTGGCAACAAGCGTTCAAGCAGACACTTGCAATAAAAAGTCGATGTAAACGGATGTATATCTGGCTTCCACTTTCATAACTCTTGTGTTCATGCCTCACTTTACAAGTTAAACAAGTGTGTTTCAGGCTATGCGTACAAAACGCGTGACCATTGAACATGCCTTTAAAGTTGAACCAGTTGAACTTTGACCAATCAGGGACTCTGATT
The DNA here is from genome assembly GCF_053564925.1 of Oryzias latipes. Lineage (NCBI taxonomy): Eukaryota > Metazoa > Chordata > Actinopteri > Beloniformes > Adrianichthyidae > Oryzias > Oryzias latipes. The sequence continues at coordinate 10,856,143 of NC_136256.1, read as the reverse complement.
TGGTGTCCAGTGTAAACACCGTAGCATTGGATGAAGGATCTTAACCCTTGTGCTATCTTAGATGACACCACCCATACTTTGAAGTGTTCTTCCTACAATGACAAAAGTGGATAAAGGTGGAAAGATTTCATGTAATCTATAGACACCAGTGAAGATCACAAATCATTGAAGAAAAAAGGTTCAGAGCACTGTCTAGTGGGTCTAGATGACCCAAATCCCAATGTTAAAGTGCCTAGGATAGCACAAGGGTTAAACATTATGGCCCGGATGTCTGCAGTGGACAACGCCCAAACAAACCCTCTGGGAAGGAGGCAGAACCATCTGAAATGTCAGAGTTTTACTAGAATTTCTACAAGAGCATCAGACATCCATCATCACCATGCATTCCCATTCGTTCCTCCAAACGAATGGTTTGATGTCTGGCGTTCCCTCCACCTCCACCTCACATCTCCCAATCCCCTTTACATGCTGCTTCATCTGCATGAAGGACCTTCAACATCACGCGCTCAGGAGTCCAAGCAGGAGCAGTCAGGAGGAAAAAGAGTTAAAAGTTTGCTTTGGTCCGCTGAAGTCTCAGGGGAAAGGGTGTTGAGGCTTTAATTTGGGGCGATGCTGAGGAGAAGATTAGTGGGTGGTGTTCACTTGTCACGGCCACACCAGAGAAAGCACCAGAGAGCGGGACGGAGGCACAGGAGGTGTGCTTGTTTAAAGGACTGCGGTTTTCCCCGTTTTATCACCAAACAGCAAAGATGCAGCTTGATGCACGAGCGTGTGTGAAGGCAGAGAAAAGATACGTCTGTGTGAGTGCAACTCCTGCCTTTGAAGGGTTTAATGCTCAGAGGGTCCAGCTCCAGCCAGTGACACCACTCCTCCTCCAACTCGGCCGTTCTGCGAGGAAACACAGCTGTCGAACCTCCATGAGGAAGAATATATGGAGCTGCTGTGTGAAGACGTGTTCCAGTGCAACTCAAACTGAGGAAGACTCATTTGACTGGAATTTGAAAGAGCCCCTCCCTAAACTTAAAGTGATATGTCACTTTTCATACGTGTGGGTTTGACCTCTCCATAAATAACAGCCCACACCTAACACATCTGTCACTGCAGCAAGCTGCAACACGCTGAAGTAAATGTTTCTGTGCCTGAACATCTAATTAGCTTTCATGAGAACGTGTCATGAATGACAGGTTGGGGGGGGGGCACAAGGTGCTCAAACTGTCTGGAAACTCGCGGGCGGCATGAGGTCAGCTGCACGCTGGAGAGGCCTTGAGCCCACTCGAAACATCCTTCAGCACCTGCCATTGTTTTGCAGGCGGCAAAGCGCGTGACGTCAGCCCTTCCTGTGGTAAGCAGCCGTCTCTGATGTCACTTCCATGCGGCTGGAGGTAGAAAATTCACGGCAGTCCCTTCAGTGCCCAGCAGACCTGTAAAGCTCTTCCTGGGCACTTGGCTGTCCGCTGTACTCGAAGGTCTCTCCCTCCGCTAGCATTGTCTCTGTTGAATGTCAGGCTTCCTGCTTCAGTCAGAGCCGCTCTGCCTCCAGTGGCGTTTCACAGCCTGACATCGTCGGGTCAAAGCACCAATCCAACGGCATATGATACCAGGTTTTTGGACTATAAGTCATAGCAGCAAAAAAATCATATATAAGTCGTACTTTTAGGAGAAAAGTGCAATGCTTCTGAAAAACGGCCCCAAGCCGGATGTAAAGCTGCGTTCAGACGCAGTTCACGCATCAAATTTAGTCAGAGGAGGGAAAAAATGAAAAGAAGAACAAAAACTATCATAAAGTTCAGGAGAACAATCAGCTTTTCCTTCATGTTTGTTCTGAACGGCGCTTCTTCTGAGTCGCTGTCAGTAGAAAATACTAATACACACATCTACAATGCTCTTTAGTGGTTGTTGGTGGGAAACAACCACTAAAGAGCAATTGGTTGTGAATAGGAAAATAACAAATATACCCGTATACAGTTAGTCACACCACTGGCGTTGAATTAACTCCAAACGATATGGTAGTTGTGTGTTTAACGAAGCCCATCGAGACAAATGTTGAATTGAAATTGAATTAAATTAACATGAAGCAAACAATCTCATGGTGTCTGTATGATGCGTTTCTTGAGAACTAAGCAACAGTCTCACCTGGGTCCCACTGGAGCACCCCTTGGTGTTCATCGTCCTGCAGGGTGCCGTCACAGTCGGCGCCGTCTTCCTCCACGATGTGCAGCTTGTCCTCGTCGTCTGAGTCTGAGCCGGCCTCCACCACATTGTTGTAGTTACTCACTGCACACAGACAAAGGTTCTGGTCAGGGGTCTTGTTTTTCTGAATCAGTCTTTGAAGCAAAGTGGGGACGCTGCCAGGTTTAGTGCGGCGCAAAGATAATGGGAGGTGTGCTGCGTCTGCTTCTTAATTATGAGTGCTCAATGTGAAAGGCTGCGAGCCAGCGAGGTTAAATATATGTGCTATGTCATTTAAATGTCAAAACTATTAAAGGCGCCGCTCGAGGAGGAAGACGGACCACGGAGCTGGAAACACCAATTAAACAGCGCAAAGCAACTTAAATAGATTAGATGAAACTAGAAATGACCCCTGTGGGGGGAGAGGTTGTTAAAACTGGAGGGAGTAAAACCTCCCGGGTAATAACTACCCAGTGAACAGGACCTATTAGAAGTAATGCATTTGATGCTTCTGATGGCCCAGCGCAGTAAAACCAGAGGAATAAACGGATCAAACGGTGACGGCAAACTTGGTGTTGTAGAGGAAGAGGGAAAATTCACACATGCACAACTGTTGTGTGAGGTTGGGAGTGGTGTGTGTGTGTGTGTGTGTGGGAGCTGGTGTGATCCGGTCGCCTGTGTGATGGGCTGCAGGAGCCAGGACACACATATTATTACCAAGAGTACATTTTCCTCACAGAATGTCTGCTTCTGATGCTCCTGTGTGTTTTTATGCGCTGTTGTGTCTTCTTTTCATTTCCACCCTGTTTCTTCCATCTCTCAATTCCACCTGTGTTACTTGCCCCCCCCCCCCCCCCCCCCCCCCCCCCAGCATCCCTCCGCTCCACAGAGAGAGCAACAGATCCACTCGGAGGCCAAATCAATTCTCCGGTGAGAGCAGCCCCAAAACACACTCGCTGAACATGCGCTGCTGCTACAAAGCACCTCACTTTTTTACTTCATCTCCTCTCTTCTGCGCTCGCCCACCGCTTTCTGAAGAGGCTGTAATTTTTGTGTGTGTGTGGTTTTTTTTTTTTTCTCCTCCGGAGGAGGCGTATCTGGGAGAGCTGTGAGCCTTCAATCAATGAGGATTGTTTCGCTGAGGTCTCTCTCCTTCTCCCAGCACCGAGCAGGTCATTACAACCGGTTGGTATTCACTCAGACTCGGTAGACGCGCAGGGTTCAGGCTGAGGGGGAGGCGGGAGGAAGGAGGTGTGGGGGCGGGAGGGAGCGAAAGGTGACGAAGGAGGAGGGAGAAGCTCTGTTATTTGTCGAGCTGTTGGTGGGGTCATCACCGCAGTGCTGCAGCTGTGAAATCCTGCAGGGCTTCGTGGAGAGCTTTCTTTCACTTGGATGTTTTTCACCGACCATGATGTAAACGCTGTTGCTGGCTGCAGACTCAGAGACCGGCTGCTGGTACTGCTGAGGCCATACAGGCTTGAATGTGGTACACAAAATCCCCTGTATTTAACCCTTGTGTTATTCTAAGCACTTTAAATTGGGAGTGGGGTCTTCTAGACCCAAACTGTGACTATGAGACACTAGATGACTATCACAACACACCGTCATCAAGCAATCAAGAACTCAACGCAAACTGCATCAGGAGGAGGTGAAAAAAAACTTCTATCTCATTTTTACATAATACTGCTGAGAATATAGTCTACAGATTCCAAGAATAGAGAGAAATAGTTGAAACTTCTAAGAAACTTTAGTTTCACACCATTTTCAAACACTTTGCTTCACCATTAGGGGTGTAACAATTCATTTCGACTACAGTTCCATTTATTTCATAATTTGTGCCTTTATCCACCTTTGTCATGGTAGGGAGAACACGTCAATGTAAGGGTGGGGTCATCTAAGATAGCACAAGGGTTAATTGATCTGATTCACTGATCTAAAAGCGACATCTTTAGCCAAAACTAAAGACTCAAGAGTCGAAATTGAAAAGAAATAGTTGAACCCACTAAGAACATTTTCTGCATCAGTTTTATTTTTGTATTAATCCATTTCCATTTAAAATGACGTCTGAATTTTGACTTAATCCTTGAACCTTTTTTGAATCTTCCCATTGATTTTTGAAGCTCAGTGTTTTCATTGTTATATTTGGGTTTCTGCTTCTGTCCACGTCATGCTCTCTCCAAATTTTGGTTGGGATTCACAAAAGCTGGTTGTGATTTTACTGAATGCATTCACTCGAGCACATTTGGTGTTTGTCTTCCAGCTGCCCGCTCATTTTGGCAGGTGTGAAAGCTCACCTGGACTCTGGTGTGGATCAAACAAGTGAACCGTGAATGTGAACTACAAAAAGTGGGCCTGGTCGTTGTGCCTTATGATTATTCAAAAGTAAAAAGTGATCCTGAAAAGAGCAAAACCCAAACTTGAAAAAATACGAATCTCGACAAAGTTAGATAATTGTCTCATATAGTCATATAGGATCTTATCAGTAGCTGATATTTTTTCACATGCATTTTTCTGTTTGGGGTACTGCTCCCGAATCAGACCCTGGAAACCAAAGACAGAGGACTTAGTTGCTCAGGGTCAGATGCTCTGTTCTGTAACTTTGTTTTGATCATTTTACTTTTCGTTTTGCTAAAGAAAATTTCAGATCGGGTTCAGATTTCAGGGGAGATTTTTTTAGTCAAACTTCTGTCTTTTCTAAATCTTGAAGTCTATGTTCTGTATTTGCTTCTTGGCCTTTTTTATGACCACATTTGGGATCACTGACAATGAAATCTACTAAGGTCAACCCAACACAATACAAATCATTACTCCTCCCCCACCATGCTTGACACTTGGTGTTAAAATGTCTGTACGCATCTATTTTTGACGGGGGTTACTTCCTTCGGTTTTTTTTTGTTTTTTGTATTAATATATTGAGAAAAGAAGGGCCGATCCACCATACCTTTAGAGTATTTTCATTGTTCTGTCACAAACTTTCAGGTTTACCAACAGATGATCAGGTCAATCTGCTTAGTCGTAGCTGACACCTTCCCTTGTAACTAATTTTTAAACAAGCAGCTAGAGGCTAGTCCCTGTAGATGTGATGTTTTTTTAATGGAACAGCTGTTTAAACTTGAGGATACATTTTAATAAACGAGTCAACAAAACAATAGAACACCACATGAGGAACTGCAGTCATCTTGCTTCCACTCCTGTCTGAGAGTTTCTCCTCCAGGTGACGCATTGTGCAATCAGCAACCCAAACAGGGTGCAACACCTCCCTGTCGAACAGACGTCAAGTCTGGGAGGATGTCTGGGGTCACTCAGGTGTGGAGTTAAGGTCAAAGGTTACAAAGACGACACCGTGTACCCTAGGACTGTCAGGAGAAAACAGTCAACTACAGAGCTGAAAGAGAAAATGGATGTTCTAGTGTGTGCCGTTGGAGGTGGCAACAGTGTGGGACCACAAAAGCTGATGTAAGGGTGGAAGAAAGAGTAGAGATGGTGGTGGTGTTTGCGGTGTGTGATGGGGTGAATAGACACGGCCTTCCTGTGCCAAATGTTTGGTGGTGTTGAGACAAGAGTGTTTGCTCCAGCAGGAGATGTAACACCTTGCATCAACAAAGGCTGCAGCCCCTTCTGGCTGAGCAGGCTGAGCGTTTGGACAGCTGGCCTTATTAGCACGAGCATGCTAGCACACAACAGGAGGATGACTCCTACGCATCGGAGACAGAAAGCCTCGGAAGGTGGAGGAGGTGGCGAGCTCACTTCTCAAAGTGAGCTCTTCTGCATAGTTGCAATGTCCTGAACAACAGGAGCTGCAGAACACAAAAGCACTGTCACAGAAGGAAACCTTCTGACAGACGTCTGTTGCAGATACCTGCCCAACGAGGCAACAATGACCGAACTGTCAATAGATTGATCTGCAGGACTTTTATTTACAGTTTTCTCTTAACAACCTTCCGCAAGGCGATGCAGGAACGTCTCAGAGCAGCCTGGAGTTGTTGTGAAAACAGGCCATAGATTAAGGATGCTTCCATGTGGAAAAGTATGATCCCATGGAATGGGGTCAAAAAGGAGGAGATCGCTAAGAAATTTCACATCTTCATTAGGTCTGTCGGCTGGCCCTAAAGTGCAATATCTTCAATGTGTAAAAGTTTGTCTTTCAGTTTTATTATTTTAGGTACCAGATGTATTTAAAGGTAAAACAAATTTACAATAGTTTACTCACTTTTAAACTTTCCACCAGTTCCTTATTTTTTAACACCATTAGGTCGTACTTTGTTTGGAATAAAATAGTAATAAAAATAAACACTTTGTTTTGATTAAAATGATGAATCCCTGTCCAGACTCAGTTTTGAGCCCCAAATTTTCAAAATGAGTCTCATGACGTCAAAAATACAACAAACTGGTGTTGATTTATATGTTTATTGAATATTTTTCCATCAGAAAATGAACTCGATTTTTCAAAAGGTCCATGTGTTTGACCTTTAACCTCACCAAAGCTAACACACACACATACACACATACCATGGGTCAGAACCGTCCTCTCCAGACAGTCCATGGACTCCATGTTAGCCCCACTGACATGAGGCAGCAGCAGCCACGGGCTGGGTTGTTATGACACCTGCCAGCCCGTATCAATTACTACCAAAAGAATGGACAAGTATCTGGGCTGGTCCAAAAACAGGTTCAGTATTTCCCCATTGGGGATGCGGGGGGGTCAGCTTGGCAAACAGATCTGTCAGCAGAGTGGAACATGAGGTGCCGTACTGGCTTCAGCCATGTTTCTGATGCTGATCTTGAGTCCTGGGACAACACAAACACTTGATATAATTAAAGCTTTAGTATGTAAATGTCTGCCTAAGTGATTATTTCAGAAATGACACAATCATTGCTGAGAGGGATAACCAAAGTTATCCTTCAGGTGGAAGGAAGGATTTTTGGACTCAGAGAAGCACATATTGACTGTGAACAACAACAACGTCTTAGAGAAATCAACACCCTTCTGTAGATTTATCACCTGTGGGGACTTTGGTGAGAAATCTACACCTATACTTCTTATGAGCAGACCAGCCGCTCTGCACCCGAATGTGTGGGAGGTATGTCTGGAATGTCAAACCAAAACACTTTTCTCCGAGTTCGGCTCTTGAAAAGACAGATCAAAGGCTGCGCTCTCCCCCATGCTACTAATTTCAGTCAACTGACCGACACGTATTGTGAAGTCTGCTGGTGTTCTGCTTGCGATTAGACAGATTGACTCATTGTGAGCAGCAGCGACTCTTTGGTTGCCCTTCTACCTCTCCCCTGTCTCTATCTTTAGCCTTGGTACAGGCTCCTTCTTTGAGGTGCGCCACACGTTTCTTCATAGTGTTCAGGACCAGGCAGACAGGCAGAAACGACCACAGGCATCCTTCGAGATGACCGACTATGTCGTCAGAAAGTCTGCCCTTGTGGCTCTGCGATGCCGTTTTCTCAGGGAAACCAACCACTACAAAAAAAACCCAACTCAAACCAAAGCAAAACAAAGCCTTGCCATTCAAAACCTCAAGTATCCTGTCTCAAGGTGAGGCGCCTCATTCAGTGCTGAGGTAAAACTGATGTTTTTTTTCCCCCCTCAAACAGCCGTCCTCCCACGGAGTCAGGAAGGTCAACTCCAGTCCTGATAAGGAAACAAAAGAATCAGGGATTTTCACGTTTGACTCGCTCATTGGCAGCTCCAGACTCTCAAGGATGTTTAGCTTTAACTGCACTTCACAGATACACTGTAAATACAAATAGAGCCCTTTACAAAGTCAGGTCCGTTCCAGAAATCCATGACTATCAGAGACTGGATTTCTATAGATCTGTGCAGAAACACGCTCACTGTCAAAACATCAGGTGATTCATGGTCATTGGACAGGGATGCCAAAAAGCAGAAGATCTGGACAAAAATAGTCCCAAACAGTCCTGACAATTAGTCATTTTCTTGCAGTACTACACACAGCTTCTGCTGATCTCAAATATTCCCTTCGCAGTAGGTTTTTTGGGCGGAACTCACAAAATCAACAAATGGGTAAGGTTGTGGGATCAAAACCTGCAGAGGTAACTGGTCAGTTATGGAAAAGGCAAGACAGAGCCTTAGTCTGCATAATGATGCTGATCAAGGTTCAGCATGTAAACTAATGAGCCCCTGCTATCATTCATCTTCAACTCTTTTCAGGACAACAGTGTTGCTAATGACAGCCATTGTTGTCTTAATCTAAGACGATATGTGAAAGAGTAAAGGAGACCAGAGTGTTCATGAGTGAAGGCAAAGAGAAAAACATCAGCTTCAAAGATGATAGAATTCTGAAAAAAAATAAAAATAAAAGGTCAAACTTCTTGACGTGCACTGTGTCAATTGACTGTATATGAGAACTGGACTGAGTGACTCCTCCCCCTGGCGTTCCAAACAGGAAGTAGCCTCTGGTTTCAAGAAGCAAAAATCCCAGATTTTCCTAGAGAAATACACAGCTGTTACTCAGTCTATTAGTCAGAATAGCCATTCTTACTCTGATGCCCTTTTTAACATGTTCCTGCCTATCCTAATTTTATGTCAGGATAATTTGTCTCTAGTGAAATGTATTCAAAGTTTAAACTGGCCAATCAGAAACCTATGTAGTCTTACGTCGAACGTGGACTACCAACAGGTCCTGATTGGTGAGAGTAGTTGAGAGTAGTGTGGTGCTCACACTGGGCTGTTGCTGCTCGATACCAGTACTTTTGTGTCACCTACAGCCGAAAGATGCTTGGTGTGAAATGAAAAAACAAGGAAAAACTCGCTAATCTTGCTCTTGGCTTTTTCTTTCACAGCTTTTTTTGAAAGCCTTGCTGTCGTATATTCCCAGATGAGCACAAACCGTAATTATTATTTTCTCCGACATTATCAATTTTTAAAGAGTTTGCACTTTTGTGAATGAACAGAGACGCCAGATGTCATTTCCAAATCCGAGTCCCTGATTGGTAAAAGTTTCATGTTCAATGGCAGCGCTTTTTGTATGTAGAGCTCGAAAACTCTCAGAGAAACTTGCATAGCTACACGTGAACGCGAGAGTTTTGAACGCAGAAGCCAGACAAGCACATTTTTGCTGTTTCCATAGACTTTTCATTGGAAGTAGCCGCTTGAATGTGAATGGCAGAGGGCGGTGTACACATAGGTTCATACCGACTTGGACCAATTACTGCTTACTGACGGCGTATGGCACCCACATAGCCGCATCCCCATCATGAAAATATAGTGACTGAACTGACTTTTGTTGGAGCCGGTAATAAGTCATTTTCTGTGGGTGATGCCACATTTACTCGGCCCAGTTCTCATTTACAGTCAAAGGCTGGGTCTTCAGTGCTTCCCAAGCTCCACTTTTGTCCTAATTGTGATGCTGAGCCCCAAATGACCCCCAGCACTGTGTACAAAGCTTAGTGGCCCTCTCTCTGACTTGTGAGCATGTTAATGAGCCAAACACATGCAGTTTGACTGGACGCAGCAGCTCTGGAGACCGCCGGGGCTTTCTTAGCTCTTCTAAATATGGACAGGTGGGCTGATAGGACCAGAGGGTGTCTTCACAGCGGAGGCCCGGCCATTAAATTATACAGTGATCCCATTGTTTATGTTGGAGGTGAGACAGTACCATCCAAGGTAATAACACCAGCACACCTAAGTGAGAGCGTGTGGTCTCTATGCCGAGCTGTTAATAGACAGCTTTGGCATGCCGGCCCGGTCCTTATAGAGCTCACATGACTTAGGCTGAGAATTCACAACAGATGGCCTCAACGAACCATCAGATTGTTCCCTTGGTGAACGCAAAAGTTACTCCAAGACCAACGCTGCCCACTTCCAGCATCCCCCCAGAGAGGAGGCCTGCATGTTCTCAAACACTCAGCAGGACTGCGCTGAGAGGTCCTCATGAGGCAGCCGGGCCACATGCAGGACGGGCAGGTGAGTGAGGACGATATGCTGCGGGAGGAGGAGGAGGAGGAGGGAGGTGAGGTGAAGAGAGGAAACATCTGCTGCTCATTCTGGTAAACCCAGAAAACCTGCAGTCACGCTTCCGGCAGCTACATTCCTTCTGTTCTCTTTCTCTATTCTTCTTTTCGGGTTCCTCACGGTTCATTTGTCGCCGTTTTCCCGTTTCTCAGTTACTTAACAGAACAAACTACGCTTGTTGCTCTCTTCAACTGTGCCGGAATTAACCTTGAGCAGAGACACAACACCAAAAACTACACACATATGTAAAAAGAGGAACACAAATATTTAGCCAGAACAGAAACCCCTCAGCACACACCTGGGTAAACAGTTGTTTCCCTTTCTGCTCCAGGTTAAGCACAACACATCTGCCGTTGTATAAAGGCAGACAAACATGAATGCAGCTGCTGCAGCGTTAGCCGCCTTCAGCTCTTATCAGAGAGTGCCGTGCGCGTCCCTGTCACCTCTGCTGTCTGACTCCATTCAGCCGCCATGCTCACACTGATGGCTTCTGAAGGCTGGGTGGCACCACAACAGGGCTCTTCTCCACTCGTGTCTCGGCCTGACTTTTTGAGTGGAGGCTAATATTAGAGTCAGTCACATCAGTAGCATCAGACTTCATTATGCAGCTTGTTTGCTTTTCTTCACTAACCATAGGTCGGGTTGGTGGAAACAGTGGAGAGCGTGCACGTCCGCGTGTGCGGCGGCATCAGGGTGGGACGCAAATGCATGCAGAGCAGAGGTTATTGCTTGTTATCAACAAGTGGCAGGCTGAACTGTTGGGACTGAGGTCAGAGATGTTGGGCAGCGAGGGAAGTAATGCAAGACTGAAAACAGAAATCACTCTAATTGCCTAACGTGACTCACATTTCCACATGGTAGAACTGTGGCTCACCGGTGAGCAGGGGAGTTTAAAAAAACACACAATGAGCAACAACATTGTTATCCAACCAGGTTGTGTGGTGCACGTCTATATTAGGTTAGTGTAGCACAGGGCTGTTGCATTTTAGGAGCAGGTGACTGCACATTCCTGCCTGTATTAGGACTGACAATTTACTGTGGAGGAGGACAGAGGAGGGAGAGTTGCACAGGGATATGAAGAGGGAGGCTGGGAGGTGCAGGGCCAAACAATGCTCCATCTGGAAACTTTTCATCAAACCCCGCTTACCTGCATGCAAACGTCCCTGCATCATCGAGGAGGTCAGGGCTATTGCGCTTATTTTTCAACTTTGAATTTTGGACCAAAGTTTGGGCTTTTTATGTAAATTAATACAAAGGTCGCAGGTTAGAAGCAAACTATGTGCAAACAGTCCCATAAAAGAGACAGCAAAGACAAACAGTGAGATGGAAGGATGGAAAAAGGTGGGAGGAGGAGAGGAGCTGCTAATGGCTTAAAAAGACAAAGCTGGCCTGTCACATGTGATGCTCTTCTTAGCTGATAGCAGCCCCAGGGAGGGAGTGTCACAAACTGTCAGAGATGAGGGAAAGAAAGAGCAGACTAGGAGATGAAAGCTGGGGAAAAGAGACAGTTAAGGTTGAGATAAAGGCGGCTGCGTGCGACAATTAAGGAAATGACAAGAAAGTGCAACAGCAGAGAGGAATGAGAGGCAAAACGCTTGAGGGGGGAAAATGTGTGTAGGTTTGATGGACGAGTCAAGCCCGGGAGTAACCTGACACATTAAAAACAAGGACGCACGCATTCGATGGCAGCGGAAAACACCTACAAGTGCTCTTTTTATGTTTTTATACCTGATTTGACAAAGTTGCAAGTTTTTTTTTTCCAGGGATCAGCAGGTCAGCACACCTCAGTGAAGCCCTCATCTATGCTGACAGCTTAATGTGGCTGCACTAATTCTGACACTCACATGCAAAGAAGCGCAGAAAGCCCGTCCTTTTTTTGGTAAATCCTGTGCTTTGTGGCATTTTGACAACAGCTGACAACTCCTGAACGTCAGCGCTGTCACAAGACTCCAGAGGCCAGGCGTCCTGCACAACCTCTGACACGCAGCGCAGAATCAAACACGGCGCCTGAGGCCGCCGCTCGCCCTGTCACAGTGCCTTCTTGTTACTCATGTGGAGAGCGGAGAGAAAGGGGTTAACGCACTAAACTTAGATCCACAAAAGCTCTTTTGTCACTTGGGTCCAAACCCCCACCACCATCTTCATCATCCCTTCTTTAATCCCTCGGGCAAAGTGGCCTTTCCCCGTGTGATCAGGAGCAGTCCCCTCCTCTCTGGACTACATCCACCTCCAGGGCGACAGCGACCATGAGGGGGCGCTGCCTGTTGTGTTGACCATTTTGAAAATCTGCCCCGCAATAGAAGGCCGGAAGGGATTCCTGTTTGTTCACATGGCAGGTAGGGATGTGAACCAGGCTTTAGAGGTCACATGCAGCAGCATGCTGCCCCCTGCACAGACTCGGTAACCGTGACTTAGGACAAAAAGATGAAAGGGCCCCTGGAAGAAAAAGCGCAGCGGTGATCTATGAACTCTCAAGCTACATTCACACCACAGCAACACTCGCTTAAGATACCACTTTCATTGAAAAGTCAATGTAAAGGCGCGTTTCTGGATTTGGTAGTGACGTATGGACGGCGTCCCAAACGTCAACCATTTGAAAATTGATCATGGAGGAGAAATTAATAATTGGATGTAGCATTGGAGGCTATGCGTAAAAACAGGCAGTGGAGCACTGATGTGTTGTAGGGGCTCTTCTCGTCCATTACGCCCATCGGTGCAGGGATGGTGCGTGGGCTGCTGCCAGCCCAGGGAAACCATTAGTTGACTGTGTCAGAATTTAAATGGGAGTATTGACAGTCCAGCTGGGCCGATCAATAGGCACAGATCTCTCATTCCTCTTTGGCATCTGTGTAAATGGGCCTGCAGTCAAACGCTGGCCTTGTTCTCTCCACTGTACAGAGAAAAATTAGGTGTTGCTTCTGAAAGGACGGAGGAAACAGGGGGAGCCAAATGAAAAAAAAAAAAGAATGATCACATTTATTTAAGAGGAAAATCTTGCAGTGGCGCTTTTAACTGGTTGTTGGTTTGATTCTGCTGGGTGTTGTTTCATCCATCTTACTGCAAATGATGCTGTTAGAGGCTAAATACTGAAGCCAAATGGGATTTTCTGAGCAAACGGTGCCCAACAAGGGCGGAAACTGGATGATTTCAGCAATCATTAGGTTGGCCTCTCAATGTGATGTCGTCCTCAATGTGAGGTCACTGATGAAAACAGCCAACATTTAATGGGTCAGGACTTTTTCAGACTAGTTTTGTGGGGAACTCCGGCACTACAATGAGTACCACAGGTTCTGGTTGTTTTGGGTCTGTGCTGTTCTGGGGGAATTCCATCGGTCAGTGCGTGACCCTGAACACTGGTCTTCCTGTTCATTTGTGGTGATGTTACTGAAAGTGGAAGAAAGACAGCTCTATCCAAGGATGAGCTTCCTTTTGGGCTATGAATCATAGCATTTGTGTGTGAATTTCTACAATGTCTCTGTGTTATCTTTGGAAGACGACACTTGTAGCGTTTGTTTATTTGGTCACCAACCATGAAGCTGAAGAAATGCACACATAGAGCGGCATGGTCCCTCCCTGCATGCAGTCAGCTGGAGTCGCACTTTGTGATGTGTGCAGATGTTGTCAAAGCGATCGGTGACAGCCTTTTAATAAACTCTAAGCCGCAGCGTGTTTGTGTGTGTGTTAGTGTTTTAAAGTGTGTGTGCAGCTTGCTGAAAGGATCTGGGCGTGTGATTGATGCATGCTTCGGCACAGTAAACACACACACACACACACACACAGTGGCAGTGGGTGGAGAGAGGGGTGGTCATATGCAGCTAACATTATTCATCTGGTGCTCATCTGTGAGAGCTGAGCCCAGCCCTCTCCATACTGATGAGCCAGCCAGAACCAATGAGTCATTTTACATACATGACTGCACACACAAGAACTGGGAGAGTGGGAGATGAAAATTGAAATTCATATGAGTTGTTCTTGTGTTTGGTTAGACTCCTTACATCTGTTGTTTGTGCGATGTAGAGAAAAGGAGGGTGAAGGAGGGCGGCCACGAGAGAGCGGGCAATAAGGGGGAGAGGTTATTTTGGAGTCTCTGAACTGTAATCACCACCTACAGCTGCTTCCTCCCAGGTGTTCGAAGTGGACATGAAGGCAGAGAAAGGGAGGAAGGGAGAAGAGCTGGCTCTGCAAAGGAGTGCTGAAGAGGTTCTGCTGATTGGCTTGCCAGCAATTAGTCTAAACTTCCATTAATCACCACATGATAGCCTCGTCTGCATCGGAACGGCTCAGATTTCCACCGCAGACGGACTGTAAAGTGTTTCCACAGGTTTGAGACCTTACAGACAAGGAGGAAGCTTTATATCGGGAGAAAGAGGAAGTTGAGGAGGACACTCTACCTGCCAGGAAACAGGATGGTGACTGCACTTGAAAAAGTTGGAGCAAAACCACGTGACTGTTGACAAACGACTCAGCTGAGTTCAGCACATGGTTCTATAAACACTGTTGAACAAAGTACATCGTAGGTGTGCCTAATGCTGCTTTAAAGCTGTGGAAGTGTGTAGGTTAACCTAATCATCTAATGCTCTTAGTCCATTAGCTGGCTTACTTCATTCCAGCACCATGTAGTAAGATGATGAAGCTGACTTCATCAGTCGGATTGAAACGGCTTCAACATGCTATCCTCATTAACTGTCAGAACAGGAGATCCAAATGTCAGGCCACTTAACCCGGGTTAATGTGGGAAAACTTCCCACTTTACAGTGTTTCTCTCATAAAACCAAGGGCAGTGTTAGGAGACAACACTGTGCATGCTACCTCTACCTTTAAAACTTGGTTTACAGAAGTAATGTTGCAGCTGCCCTGTTGTTAGAGCTGAAAATCCTTTTGCTTTTGGTTATTTTGAATAGTTTACACACAATCAATGTAAATCCGCTGATTCTGCCATGGAGAAAAGTGGCTTTGTGCAGTTAAGCAACACCTAATGTTAGTAATGTGTTAGATTTTTGTAAAGTGTTGCACATCAGAGCAAAGCCAATAAAAAAAGCTGCTTTTACGAAATGTTCAAGAGAATGTGTTACTTAGGTGTCGATGGTGACATCTCCGGTGTTACAGGGTTAAAAAGAAACTTTGACAAATGAATAAATACTAAACAAAACTAAAAATTAAATAGAATCATGGCCTTGGAATCTGTAAGAAACTATTCAAGAATTGAACTATTAACAATATGGTTCCTCTTTTATCGTACACACCAAACCAAGGATGCAGCATCTGCAGACTGGACGGATCAATCAGGTGCTGAATATTTATTTCTAGTAGTAAAAACTTCAAGTCAAGACTCAACCTTCATCCAGGTGAACCCCTTAACACCAGAGATGTCGCCGGTGACACAGAGATAGCACATGCTCTTACTGTAAATACTGTTAATCCTGGACAGTTTATCCGAACAACATAATTCAGCTGATTCTGACGCAGATAAAAGTGACTTTTCATTTCAGCTTTGTACCGATGTGCAACACATTACTAACATAAAGTGTGGTGCAACGCCGCAAAGCTGCTTCTCTACATCACGCCGTGGTTTACGTTGATTGCAAAAACACTTCAAGTGTTGCATCTCAGCAAAAAGAAAGAATGTCAACACTGGAGCTAAAGCTTCAGTGTTAAAGGGTTACGGATGTTAAGTGATTAGGCCCAAACAGCCCATATACCCGCAATGACCAATTACCTTTAGACATCTCATGTCAGGTTTCTGTCACTGTTCAGTCAGCACATTTGATGGAATATAAACACAGTTCATATCACTTCAATAAGAAACTTCCTGAACATCCTGCAGGCAGAGAAGCGGCCTGACAGGCCAAAGAATACCTTCCACCGTGGTTAAGATACATTCCAGGGGTATAAAGCCGCCATATTTCTGCATCACTGGTCTGCTGCTGGAATAAAATCCTTCCATATGCAAGAGTTCGGGTGCGTCCCTGTAAGTCATCCGTGGCAGCCTCCCATTATTGTCCAATAAAAGCTGCTGGCGCCTTGTGAGCCATACATGTCACCACCAACACCTCCACTGTCTGCTGCGTTTCCCCTGTTTTCTGCACATGGCAGCATAGTGATGAACTGACGAATATCCTTCACAGCATTGGTAAATTCTCCCACAAACAGGAAAACTGCAGTTTCGTGTGCAGTGTACAGAGTTTAGCTTTGAGTTAGTGCGGACACATCCGTATCTAGTGACATCCTGACATCATGCTTGATCGAGCACTTAACTCTGTTGCAGCTTGACAGATGTTAATCAGTCCACTGACAACAAACTAAGTCTCATACTGACATGCACAGATACATACTTGACAAAAAGCATCTATCCATTCAAGCACACAAAAGCCATTGGCAATAATAAAAAGAGCAACACTGAAAACCAGCCAAAGGTTAAGCGTGCAGCATTGTCATCCTGGTAAAACCGGCGTTTGGAGCCTGTACAAACTCAGCCTGGCTGATAAGCACGGCTGTGGCTTCAAAGCCTTCCAGATTACAGATTACCATCAAATCAGCAGCTGCAGAGAAGCTCCGGACAAGCACCTGCTACTTTACAGTAATGCCGCTCATCCACGGGGCCGGCATACAGGCCTCATCTGGACCTGCCCTCACAGGGCTTCACTAATCAGGGATGGTAAGAGCTCACTGTAAATGTTTCTGCCACATGTTTCAACTGGACTGATCCTCCATCCTCCTCTCCACACTAGAAAGATAAGTAGTACAGAGCTTCAACAAGACCTGACTGGAGCCTCAACCACAAACTGTCTAAACATTTGGAGTCCGAGGCAGAGGTCAGGACGGCATGCTGACATTCAGATGTAGCTCCATCTCTAACCCAAAGGCAGAGCACGCCTGACAGCAACATTATGGCATGTCGCAAAAAAAAAGAAAAAAAAGCCTCCGCATGCATATTTCACTCATGCCCACCCATCTGTTATCTATGAAAGACGAGGTGGGTGCACTCACACAGCAGCCGTTTGTCCTTCTAATGGAGGGGGACGCAGCAAAGAGCAACTCTCATGCTCCTTTAATGGGAATGAATAAAGGATGAGTCGAGGTTCAACACAGGTTAAAATCCTGTTTAGCACCTCTGGCGCGGCGCCTGCTTCTGGAGGCAGGAGGGGCCAGGCCTCGAAAAAGACAGCAGAGGAAGACATCAGGAAGAGTTTTAGCATCAAGGTGTGAAGTCTGTTAGTTGACTAACATAACTGACTATTGTCCTGTGTGACAGCATGAAACAAATTCATTTCCTCTGAAAAGAACATACAGCAAATGTGTCGGGCTAAAAATTCTGGTCTTTTTCCAGATTTATTGGGCATCGCATCCAAAACGCTGACAAACTGTCAAGTATTCAGTCAGTGACTGTTGACTGATGTAGTGATGAACAATTGAAAGAGCTGGAAGAGCTTTATCCTTCAAAAAAAAGTAATCGCTTACTATACTTACTATACTAGACATACATGGTCTTTAGTATACTACTCAACTATATATAATAAAATAAACTTCAAATGTAGTATTATTTGCCATGGGATGCAATAATGGAGCATCAGAACAACTCAGAAAGGTTAGGTTCTTCTTGAAAATGCAAACGTATTTTGACGCTACCTTCAGCTGCATTGCCATTGACTATGAAGTGGCACAAATTGGATTTGTGATACTACATTTGCCTAATGGAAACATGACAATTTAAAAATAACTCGCATTTATCTAAAAAAAGTTTTTTTGCTCTTAGAGGAGGTGGTTGTTTTAGAGACGTATCAACGTATTTCACAAAGCTGCAATGGAAACACTTTTTTCAACTTAAATGAGTGACGTGACCAACAGCCACATGGCAACGTGCTTCTTGGTAGGAACTGGCTGCCTTTAGCACTTCACAGCGGGTGCTACCAGAGGTCCCACAGCATCACAGCTTATCAAAAGTTGAGCATGTCAGGCAGAATTGTTGGATTCACAGCTCCTCTGTAAAAATCACCAACACCATTTCCCAAAGTCGCTTCATCCGTAGCCGCTCATACGTGTAAGGAGCTCGCCACTCCATGGCCTGATAAGGACGCCAATGTCTCCTCTCCTCCTCCTCTCATTACACTTTTTTTTCTCCAAAAGTTTTGCGCATATGTGCAATGGAAACGCAGCCAGTGTTATTCAAACTATGAGTTCAATATGCTAACAAGTTAGTTAAAAGTCACGTTTTCATCAAGAAAACACAACAATCAAAAACTTTGTTTTCAAAACTCATGAATGTAGAGACAGAACAGTATTTTAACAAACAGAAGCGAGTGAAGGGAATGGTTGACTCTTCATTCGTGGCTATGACTCTATGGGGTATGGAAGAGGACTCTTGAACAGCAGAGAAGTAGAGAAAGCTACTTGTTGACACTGAGTCTGGTTCCACACGCCTCCGCAGACCTCCGCTCTTTGATCCACCTTCGAAGAAAATGAAAGGCACTGGAAAAGGGGAAAATAAGCAAAACAGGGAGGAACAACAACCCGGGGAGACGAATCTAAATCAGTGGCTTTCGTAGAAAAGAGACGCTGATCCAAGAGGACAAAGCTGAAAGGAAACATTGTGATGGGACAACGAGCCAAGCTCGCTCAAATTAGTTGAATTATTTGACTCTGCTGCCTGTCTACAGCCGTTGTGGAGCAGGAGGAGGTGCTGATGGTGCTTCCTCAGAATGGATCAAGATGGCTGCCACCTGGCCTGAGTTAGGCAGCATGAGAGTGCTCATGGCAGCATTCTGCAACACCTGTGCTCAACAGTTAGATCACCACATCAAAACGAGTCTGAAGGACGGGGGGTGGAGCCTAAAGCGTGCCTGAAGAAGCCACAAAAGGAGCAGCTCTTTTCGTGATGCTTTTTTCCTGCAGCAGGATCAGTGACAGAGCACAGGAGGTGCTGTGAGGACTTTTGTTTTATGTGGATCTTTAGACCACAGCAGAAATTGGAATGTTTTTTGAAGTTTCTCCAAGGCTTCATAAGTTGTTCTATAAACAGGGGAGGGAGTGCACCAAAAATGGCTCCATTTGTCACCCCAAAAAAAAAAAAAAAGTATTGAAGCTGCTAACTGGGCCGTTTAGCTTGTAAAACGGCTGGGGTATATGGGGGAGATGTGGCTGATGGCTGGTGCCATGTGACATGGTGTGAGCGCATCTTATTTTAGAGTGAGAGGTTGAGATAAGGCGCTAAAGGGAGGGACAGGAATGCTGAGCTGTCCTTGCCAGCCTCACTTCAGGGTGGAGGTCAGTCAACACCCAGGTTCAATTCTGTAATAATCGCCAGTTAACTGCAAATACGTGAATGAAAACGATTGGGTTTGTCCTGAGAATTCACTTTGTTCTTGCAGGAGCTGTTCCATTTCTTTGAGTGATCCCAACATCCCGTCAAAGCTCTCACGCTGTCTCCTCTTCCCGTGCGTCTCAGTGTCCTACGCAGCAGCCTATTTAGCTGCCATGTTTACATTCCTGTTTAGTCAGCCTCACCCAGGGGGAGACGGCTGCATCTCAGCCGCTCTCTTTATAAGGGCTCAATCAGTCACACAATGGTTACAACTCGCTGGATCCCCCACAGGTTAAACTTCTGGGATTTGGGAGTATGTAAATAGAGGAAAAATGGTACAATGCTAGAGCTCGGAAAACCTTTCAACAGCGTCTCTCTCTCTCTCTTGTTATGCCTTCTGTGTAACAGTGACTCTGGGCGGGGTCGAACTACCATAACTGGATGGAGCTGGAGGACGTCCTGAGGTCCCCGGCACTTCACCGGCCTCATCATTAGACAGACTGGCTCCTGCGGCCTCCGGCGGAGTGCTGTCTGCACACCCTAATGACCACCGACTCACTCAGCACGCAGCATTGCCACATTAGTCCAGCCCACAACGGCC
This sequence comes from Oryzias latipes, assembly GCF_053564925.1. Lineage (NCBI taxonomy): Eukaryota > Metazoa > Chordata > Actinopteri > Beloniformes > Adrianichthyidae > Oryzias > Oryzias latipes. Next base: position 10,836,091 of record NC_136256.1, on the reverse strand, counting down.
CCAAATAAAGAAAGATGAGAGGGAAGCGGGGATGTTCGGCGCCCCCACAGGCTTGTAAGACATCACTCTGGCCCGCATACACGTTATGTTCTCTCTGCTTAATTTCATTATGAACTCTTTCTTTATAAACCTTGGTGGCTGGCTCAGCATGTCCAGTCTCTGGGGACATTAGGCTTTAGAAACAATGTGATTAAGCATGGAAAAGAAGTTCTAACACAAAAAGTTAAGCTGAAAAGTAGAACTTTTCTCTTGTAAGTCCAAAAAGACTTTTGGTCATTTTTGACCGTCTTTGATGTCCCATCATCTTTTAAACTTTTGTAAAAGTGTTCCCAGCGGGTGTTTAATGATGATTATGCAGTTTTCAGCCAAATACACAGGTTTCTTCTTTGCCAGGATTGTTGTAGCGCACTAAGCCAGCCCCCATTTCCCATCATCCATCTGTTTACATGCTCTCCCGCTAGCTTACAGCCCCCAACCTATTATTACTGGTCCAACAAAAATGGCGAGAAATGTCGGAGCTATCCAGCCGTGTTGTTTTGAGTCTGATTCCAGCTCAGAAGAGGAAAACAAAGACGTTCACGGTTCTATTTAAAAACCTGATTTTCATCGGAGTGGGTATTTATGATGATGCAGACTAACATGTTTACAGTACAAAGAGAGGAAAAAAAACACACGTTGTTTGCGTGCCTCTGCTGAGCAAAAAAACACGGGTTTGCTAAATGAAAGCTCAGCATGGAACCCCACAGAGCCTGGTTCAAGAGATAGCCGAGGGTTAACAAGGCTGTAAAACCCACATGATGGCAGGACAGAGCGCTACTCTGTGCTCAGCTGACCACGGGAGGTAGGAGGAAGCGAAACTGTGGGATGAAGACAGGGAGAGGTTTTGTGTTGTCGTTCAAACAGAAAATCAAAAAAGAGAAAGACGGCGGCTTTGGTGTGAAACAGGTGCGCAGGTCAGGTTGTGGGACGGCAGCTGATCATGAAGAAAAGAAGAAAGGCAGGCTATGTAAAACACAGCAAGTGAAGGCAGTATCTGCCAGAAATACTCTGTAAGAACGAGTCAATGCCGCGCATTGATTACCTGCACTCGGGTTTATGCAACATCCCCACCTGAGTGTACAATGATGGTGAAATCCCAGTGCCAGGCCGGGGTTTGCGCAGCACTCCGCCTGCCATGCAAACGAGCAAAGTAAACTCTTTATGTGTGTCACGGGGGTCCTTAAATCAGACTGGACAATGTGAACTAATGGCCTGGAAACTAACAGCACTGAACTCACACAAACCCTCATGCAGAGACAGATGGAGGGGGGGGGGGGGGTATAAAGGAGGCCAAAGATGGAGGGACACAGACATGTTAAATGTCTGCAGGCCTCTGAGAAGGCTTTGACCGGGGAAGTGACCCGGGAATACAGGTATCCTGCAGGCATTAACCTGCAAGCTGCATGAAGAAGAGGGGTGAGGTGCAATCACCTGTCTTCATCGCCTTTCTTTCACAGTTGACGCCCCCCTATCTCTCTTGAAACCTAAATGCAGGATCATTTCCACCGGGACCCCGATGGGAGCTCAGAGACGGCCGTGCTTAATCGATAGCGCCAGGTTGCCAAGGCAACGTTGATTTCCTGTCTAAGTTTTTGCAGAGCGCCAGTGATTGCGCCGGGTGTCTGTTGCACCTGCCGCCTGCCCCCCTCCCCCTTGACCCCCCCCCTCCACCGTTTCATCCCACTCTCCTTATCCTCGGCTCCCTGTCCACCTTCCAGCGCCGCGGAGCCGCCACTCACAGAAAAGAAGACACTTTTACAAAAGGCAAAACAGATTAGACCCACTATGTCGCCTTTGAACAATCGGCGCGACTAGAGAATGCCGTGCCCCGTGTGCCCCCCTCCCTGTTCATGCAGATGATTTTTAAACAAACCAGAGTGCTCCGTCACCTTTCACAATGGCAGTGCGTCGCCTATGGCCCCCATCTCTGAGGCGCACCTGGGGAGCACTACCTCCAAGCTGCTCCCCGCCCCCTGAAATAAATAAATAAATACAGCTAAATAAACAAAGTGACACAAGAGGAGTCGACACGTTCAGCTTTCTTTCTTTAATGGAGAAGCCATTAATCGTGTCTGATAACCACAATGCAGGACAGAGACATGATTAAGTGTCTCACTCTCCTGTAGCTGGGTGCCTTTGGGGATAAACAGCCCAGGCTGTGTGACTATGTGTGTGTGTGGGCCGAATATTAAAGCAGGTGAAGGAGACACACTCCCAGCACTATCTCCAGGACATCTGTGGGATGCTACAGTACGTATGTTTTCACTTTCTCCAGCCAAGGCCTTCAAGCGCATCCATCTGGGACCCCACCCCACCACAGCGCAGAAGTTAACCACTCTGTAGGACTCAAGTTGGTGCCTACTTCCTGTTCAAAAAGAGGGGGAGAAAGAGCCGGGTTTGAAAGGGGGTTTGGTGTTCTTGTTTGAAGAGCTGCAGACAGTTTATACGTCCGTGTTGACATAATGGGACAGCTTCGGTCAGGGTGTCAGCTTTTGAAAGAGCCACAGTATCGAGTCATTTGTCCATTCAATAGTGCATCAGACTAGCACTAATTTGTCAGTGTCATGCATGCTGTAGGATGTAAAGCTATTGACTTTACAACACTGTACATGCAGCCATTATTCTAGACCCAAAGTTGACCTGTCCTTCCGATATGAAGGAAACAGTTGCATGCATTTATGTGTCTGCATAAATGCTGTTGTCTGTCTGCGCAGACCCTCATCATCAGAGTATTTATGGAATGGGAAACATCAATTCATCCCTTTTATTAAATGACATTGTGCTTTAAAATCACTAACTTTGAAGTATTCATAATTTTTTAAGCCCTACTCAGATGAAAATTGTGTTTTTGTTGTATTTAACATGTTCTTGTGGCATTTTCTAATGATGGAGGACATTGATAGAATAAAGCTTTAAATAGCTATCCTACATATTTCTTTATTTAAATTGATCTGAATCAGGAGAAGACAAAAAAAAATGACGTAGAAGCTACAGTCTGCAGGCCACAAGCTCCCTGCTCCGCTCCATTTTGATGAGACAGACAACTGGAATCTGGCTGGAATATAAACAGCTGGAGAGCTCTAATATTGCTTGCAATTTTTCTTGCATCAGTATTGTTAGGTTGGGGTTGTGAGGGGCTGTAAGATAGCAGGAGAGAGTGTAAATGACAGGAAGTGGTGGTGGGCTTACTGCTTCCCAACCATCCCAAACCCACAACTCAGAGGAGGATTTCTAAAATCTAGTGCCACTCTGCAGAAACTATGTCCTAGAAAACGAAAATTAAAAGGCCGGTGGGAACACTTTTACAATAAATCAAAAAATTATTGGAGTGGGACTTTAAGAAACCAGAAAAAATTAAAAGGTATTTCTTTTTATAAAATGTTGTTTTATTGTAAACAGTATTCTGCATATAAAGACTTTAAGAGAAGGCTAGTGACACCATACATGTGTTTAAAACAACTTAAAGCCAATTGAAGTGTTTATTAAACCAGTTCAGCTTCATATGCATCCAGAATACTGTCGGTATTCCTCCACTTGTTGCTGATTTACTTTCAATATCTATTTAGGAAACTTTGAAAGCATTTGTTTCTCATCTATAAGGTCAGAGATTAAAAAATGAATCACCTCAATGAATAAACCGCTGTCTTATGCGTGTACCCTCAAACAATCTGGTGCAAAGCAATGTGGTCAAGGAAAGTGTGCGCTGTGTGTCACAGAAGACGCTGGCTGTCGGACTGGATGGAGCTGATCCACGCACACACACACACACACATACAACAGGACGTGACGGCGTGAGAGCCAGAGAGCAAAGATCAGCCTGCACAGAGACGAGGCGCTGAAGCACACCAATCGTTTAGTCTTACACACACATTAAATCCAATCTGTCTGGACCAGAACCCTAATCCCCTCTCCACGGCCATGCAGACAGCAGACAGTAATCCTCCATATTTGTGTATTAATAGAAACAGCCTCCGAGGGGCCTCTCTATATGTTGTGATGTATGTTTTATTAGTTGGTTAATCTGCTTGTTTATCAGAGGGCTGGTCCATTCGAACATGGGTTTTAATAAAACACAGGCAGCCTTGACTGAGGGATAAGCTCCCCAAGGGCGGCTGGCTCCGATAGACTCATCATCAACAATAAACAGCTTTACATCAACATTATCTGTCACGGGACGATGCAATTATCAGGTGGAATTCAGACCCCCTAACAAGACGAAGGCCGGATAAAGCTTAACCCAAATATGAGCCTGCTACCTTGTTACTGTGACGCCTGCTTCATTCACCTCTGTGGGCATTTCTGCTTCACTATCTTTGAATCTCCTAAGTGCTCTACTGGAGCGGCGGAGGAACGACAGGGAACAGAGGTGAGATTCCTTCCCATCTGAATCACGTCAGCTCACCTCTCGGCTCGTCTAGACGCTGTGTCACTGCCACACCCCGCTGGACATCTGTCCTGATTCAATAGATCTGCCAGACAGCCGTTCGATTAGAAGGGCACCGTTTTAAATTAGCTGCTGAGTCGGGGAGTGATTGAGAGGCTGAAAAGCGAGGGAGCAAGGGAGACATTGTCTCTCAACAACGTGCCGGCCAGCAAAGTAGCTCCAGATAGGACTTTTTCCATGGAGGCATTTCATTCATAAGGTTCAATCTTTCCTGCATTTATAGACCCTCTCCAATGAAAATTGAGTTTTTGGTGGCTATAACATGTTTTTGTTGCATTTTTCTCATGATGGAGGCCATATGTAAAAAAAGAATTGAAGACTAAAACTGCATTTCAGAGTTTTTTTTTATTCAAATTGTATGGATAAGGCGCAGATAAAAATCCTTCATTTGAAAAAGCTTGGATTTGTGAAGCAGCAACTGAAATGGACTCTGTTCCATTCTGATGACTCCACTTGTAGACAAATAGATCCATGTATGTCTTCCTAGTCTGAGCTGGAATCTGAATCTAAAATATATCTGATAATAATATATCTGATATTACTCGATGTTTTGTGGTATCGGTAATGCTAGGTAGGGGATGTGAAGGGCTGTAAGATAGCAGGAGAGAGTGTGAGCAAAGGCATGATGGGATATCAATGGAGGGCTAGCAGTCCCGCCCACAACTCAAAGGGGAATTTTTGATGACTCCTGCTGCTCTGCAGGAAATATGTCATAAAAAAAGACACAAACCTTTAGAATTTGCCTAAAATATATATCAGTAATCATGATTGCCACATGAACATGTAAAAAACACCAAAAACGCCATTTTCATGGGCGTGGTAAGCGTCGATCCAAATGACCTCTGTAGAGTAAACAAACAGCTTTTAAACATCTGCCCAGGAGAGATAGAAAGAGAACCGGTGGGAAGCTTTTCCTCCCAGATCTGTTGATTAGGAGCAACCAGACATAAAAGGAGGAAATCAAACCAAAACAAAAAAAAAGGACTGAAGATCCTCACTAAGGTCACGCTCAGGGCACTATACAGACAATAATCAAGAAAATGTTCTCAAAAACTTTATTTAAACACACGCACACATCAAAAAAAGAAGAAGAAAAAAAGAGCACAGCCTTTCAATGCAGTGTGACCATGTGACGCTCACAAGGTAATCTCATGGGAGCATCCCCCCACCCCTGAGCTCCCCTGATGGACTGTAACAACAGGAAGCCAGCCTGGCCTGCATCATCACAGCCTGCCACACCCACAGATAACTGCTGCCTGGCTCACACACTGCCCTGCTGCCTTCATCCCTAACGCGCTGCACTTATCAGTTTAAAGCCTGATCTTCCTGAAAGTGTCCGCTGTGGGGCGGATGTATTAATGGCATAGGGCCTGGGGCACGCTGCAGCCTGGCACCATAACAAGGAAGAGGCCAGGCGCAGGCAGGGGGGGTGGGGGTGGGGGGTGGACCTTTCAGGGACTGAAAGGCCCTTGTTTATCTAGGTCTCTCTGGGAAGTCAGAGATCTGCAGTGAATAGGAACCAGTTAGGAGTGATGGCATAAAAGACCATGGAGGAAGATGGGGGCGGGGGTTGATTGAAATTCAGCTCAGGCCACTGTCATGACAGCTTACCCCATGCCAGCTGTGGCAGCAACTAAAAGAAGCAAGTGTGTCTTTTGTGGGTCAGGCTTTAGGCGCAGAGTGATCCATGATGTGTCGATGATTAATCATCAGAAATAACCATGACAGATACTTTATAACTTCCAAAATGCCCACTCTGATCAGGGGTCTCACCTAACCTGTTATGGGAATTACCGGGACACTCTTCAGTCCTAAGAAGTGAACTGTTTCTGCAGAAAGACTCCGATCGGATCGAGACCCTTTGACGAGTCTGGAGCAGGCGGGTCAGAGCTCCGTCTCCAGGCTTTCATGTTTTCTGCCCCGGTTTTTGGCCTGTGCAGCCTCTGATGAGGATCCTTAAATAGGCCGCCACAGGTGCTGGTGCTGGCTGGGCGAGGAAAGGATTTGGGGGGGGGGGCTCGGCTACAGCAGAGCAGCAGGAAGCCTCTTGTTTTCCCAGAGATAAAGGGGCTTTTAGGTTGCATCCTGGGCCGTAATCTCTCATACACTTCCTGGTTTTGTTCACTGTGAGGTAAGAGAAAACGACGCAAGTAACCTTCGCCCCGAGTTGCTGATCGATAGCCCCCTGATGAGGCAGGATGTGTTTGCAGTGGAGGTGTGTTTGAAGAGCAAAAAAAAAAAAATGACGACGCCACGCCGCAGGTTTCACTTTGAGGTGCATTCAATAATGGCCTTTGATCGGGAATGATTTATGGCTTCTTTTATTCTGAGTGCTGCTTCATTGAGGAGGATGATTGTAAAGGTATGCATAGAAATTCCTTTCTGACCTCTTCGTCTGCTTTTAGAGCACAATTAAAATGGTTCCACGCTCTTTTATCCTAATTACTGAAAAGATAACCCTCCTTCTTCAAATTCAAGCTCCTACTTAAGCAGTCACTTAGAGGCGGCCCTGTGCCTGAAAAGATCTATTTAGTAGAATTTTGCATAAAGGGCTTTATTGAAATGTTGCCGTTGAAGAAGAGTGTAAAATTCAGAGGAACAGGCCACACGCTCTCTCTGAAGGAGTTCCTCCTCTCCCTCTGCTCCTCTCTTCACATCTTTATCATGATCATGTCCTTCTTGAGAAGGCTGACGTTTGACCATGAGCCGCGTTTTCAGCAGCCTCAGATCGGCGCCTCTCCCCCCCAGCCCCACTGTGGTGCTGGCTCTCTCGTACTTTTGTCAGGTGTTATTTATGAGTTGTGTATAGCTGACTTGCTGCATGCCTGCAGCACCTGCTTTGTGCTGGAGAGCCGGTGCAGCTGCTAGAGACGCAGGGAGGGAACTTTGAGAGGAGCAGAACGCTGACCGGCCGTGTGGCGCTCACAGATTGCACAAGTATTATTGAACGTTGTAGAGGGAACAGCAAACAAACGCCGTCTTAAGTTTGACCGATAACCTGAAACTAATCACTTAAAGGCCGTGTTTTACTGACGGACTTGGGTCTCGATAAGGAAGGGGCTGTTGAGCAAACAGGCAGGAAGGCCTTATTATGGACATCCAGTACTGTCTGCTGCTCTCCCTTTTACTGAGCACTCCCAGCACACTTGCACTTATAGAAACATGCCTGAGGAGGCCCTGTGGTGTTTCACCCTTTCAACAGCTGAGCGCTGATAGCAGCGGGCTGAGCCTGGACAGGTGTGCTGAGACGGGTCAGAGGTGCCCGACTCAGTTCCAGCCTCTGCAGGGCCTCACAGACCCTCTGTAAAAATATTGTGCTTGGCTTTTTCTTGCACGAGCATGTTTGCGGAGCATATCGAAAGTCAACAGACTAAATATTATAAAGCATGTGTTCCTCACTGCAGAAAAAAGAAGAGAGAGATGGGACAAACACTGTCTTGTGTGGGAATTGTCTAAAGGTTCCTACAGTTATCACCACAGAAGAAATGACTGCATTATACACCTGCTCTGATGCTACATCCATGCCAGGCATGTGACACATGTTTAAGAATGTGCTAAACGCAGATACAAGCAGGGACGGCCTTCTTCTTCTTCTTTTTCGACTCTTTACTGGTGCATGTCCACCATCTCTAGTTTAAAGAGACTTGGTGTGAAATGTGGAAGCGGTGAAAATCTAGTGAATCTTGCTTCAGGCGTTTTCTTTCACAGCTCTATTCTGATAAGACTTGTCATATCATTGCGGTCGGGTACAAACCGTGATAATCAATTTCTCCTTCATGATCAATTATTAGGTGGTTGGCACGTCCGTGAATTTAAGTCTTTGTCATCCATTACTTACTACCAAATCTGAGTCCCTGATTGGTCAAAGTTCAAACTGGTTTAACTTTCAATGCGTGTTTAAAGGGCCTATACCATGCTTTTCATGAGCTTTTCATAGTAAACAATATCCATGTATATACTTTATTACCTTTGGTACACAAAAGAAGGATTTTTTAAAATTCAATATTTGATATTTTCTTTTCCAACCCAGAAGTAAGACGACTCGATCCCTGAGGCATTGGTGTTCTCTCTTTAGGTCTTGCCAGCATGTCTGCGTTTCACCCAAGAAGAACAAACATCATCCAAACTTTTACAAAGATAGATGTGCATATAAAAGGAAAGCATTTTGTCGATCACCACAAGTGTGTGAGCCTGGGGGCGGTGCTAGCAGCGCAGACTCTCCCTGGAAGGGGCTGTTCTCACTCATCCACGTCACAATGTGAGAACTCGCTCATTTTTTGTGGACTGGGAGGGGCTGGTGCTCAGAGAGCAGGTTAATAGAGGAATACTCAGAAACGTGTAAACGGATCAAAATACCGCTTTGGGGTTTTATTTTCATGAGGAATGAACATTATAATACAATTAAAAGCTTGAAAAATGTTTTTTGCATGATATCAGCCCTTCAATGGCTGCGCGTTTTGTACGTGGAGCCCAAAAACTGTCGTAAAAATGTGCGTAGCTACGCGTGAACGTGTTTTGAACATGGAAGTCAAAAATGTGAATATGCGCACGTTTACATAGACTCTTCGATTAAAGTGGACGTTTGAGCGTGCATGTGAACATAGCTTTTGCAGCAGCTGATGAGTACGCTTTGGATTGGCTGAAGTCTAATCGTGGTTTAATCAACTGAACCCCCACAGATGCCTCCTTGTATCCAGCCTTGTCTCAGGTTTGTCATCTCCCCTCATTAGCCCTGCATAAGTGTTTATCCATGCTGACATCCAGAATAGCAGTCAGCTTTCTGTCGGACTAACTAACAGGGTGACTAAGTTTTCTTTTTTCTGGGTGTTTTTCTTGATGGAGCTATCACTAGGCTGACCGAGCCTGGTTAGTTCAACGCACTGTGGGCATAGCGGTGGATTCGTTAGTCACTGTGGCCCCTGGGACATCGCAGAAAGGCTGTGCTACGGGAATCAGGATGTGAATATGAATGTGCAGCCCCTCAGGAGGGCCATTATCAGTTCTGTGTGCTATGGAGAGGAAAATCAATACGGTCATCATAAGAGGCTGGAAAAAAGCCAACAACTAGGCTGTGTTCAAGGAACAAAACATGGCAGTGGAGTATTCTACATCTGATGTCATCCAATTTTATCTCTGTTGATGGACTGTGGACGACAACAAGGTCAGGCCCGTCCAGCATCTCTGTAAGAAGATAAGTCTGGTGGTTTGGAGTTACACCAGAGGTTTTCCCCAATGAGTCTTTGGCACAAACACAAGCTGGTGTAGAAGCCCCACACCAGACCTCCTTCTGCCTATTGTGTCAGTAAAGTCTGTTTCATTAACCGCTCCACTGAGGACCCCGAGAAGGGGAGGGCATGGACGGGCGGGAAAGGAGGAGGTGGTGGTGATTATGAGGGGACATGGAGGGGTGTGCAGACAGACCCAGAGGGGCCCAGGGTGGGTCTGAAGAGCAGCCACCAAACATATGATTAAAATCACATATCAAGAGACGGCACCGGACATGCCGTACATGACGTTTACCTTCGCCAGGATGGCAATTCAAAGGTAATCTTTCCCTCAAGTATACGCTGCGTGGAAGGAGAATATTAACTCTCACCCCCACACCTGTGAGGATGGACCAGAGGAGGAGGAAGGAGCAGATAACACTTCTGGTAAAACAGCAGAAAGGAAAAAACCCGTCTGCGTGCACATGATTCACCAAAGAGGTTTTCTGCTCAGTTACTCTCAGCTGGGCTCTCCTCCCCGAGTCTGTTGGGACCGTTGGACACGACAAAGATCTTCTCTGAACAATCCTCACAGCATCCCTGTTCACTAATTGTACCTAAATGAACATTCATGATGGTGAGGGGCAGCCCAGGATGGTGCCATTCTGGGGGTGTGTGTGTGGGGAAGGGGGGTGGGGGGGTGGGGGGCAGGTTGCTCCAGTGCAACGGTTGTGTTTTTGTACAGTTCAATGAGCTGATGCGATGCTACAGGCTCCCACCGCCTCATGCTGGTTGTTACCCCGTCACTGCCCCACAACTCCAGCCCCTGCCCCACTCAACAACTGCAGGACACGTCTGTCCTTTCTGACGGAGGGTGCAAGTCATGTCATCATCAGTGAGGACGTCGCCAAGACACTTGCAACTCCAACTAATGCAGATGCAAAATAAGGTCTCCACGTTAAATACACGGGACAGAAACACCACGGGGACGTTTCCATGCCAACAACTAAGCATCAGGCAGGTGAGGGACACATTTCCGAGACAAAAATCTCAAACAGAGGGCTGCCTCGCAGACTCTTGAGGGCCAGAGGGCCGTGTGAGAGAAGGATTTAAAAAATTCTGTGAATGTTCCACAGATTCCACCCTCACAGGGACCTTTGCGAAAAGAATGGGTCATATGCAAATGGCATGCCCAGTATGAAGAAGGTTCCCACAAGCTGAGTGTGAAAAGGGCTCTCCCTCCCCATGCCGGGCAGCTGAATGGCCCTTTTCTTTTGGCCCTGAAAGTGTATGAGGTAGAGCAGGCAAACTGCAAAGGTAACTAGGCTCTTTCTCCTCAGGCTTTCTCACTAAAGCCTCAACACACAATGGTTCATTTAGGTATTCAGCCACGCAAACCCCAATAAAGCACGTGCATGCGCAGTTAAGGGGGTTACTGAAACTGACTCTGGGTTTAAAACTACCTCTTTATGAAGGGAGAACATCTTTTTATGGGCTAATGCTCCTCTTCTCCATGGGAGTAGCTAATCATTAAGCTGCCTTCACAGCAGCACATACATAGTCATAGATCACATCGTTTTCACTCTGGCATGGTCATATGAGCGGGCCTTCCCCTAACCCTACAAGCTTGAACCTTTCCTCACCGCAAATCTTTGTTTTATGTTTTTTCTTGATAATTAAGGACAAACCAGGGAAGAGTCTTCTTGGATTGGTCTGACCCTAAAAATGCATCTGGGAGATGGCCGCCATATGCGTCATACTTTGCATCTGCCAGCACCGACGCCTCCCCACTTGTCACCTGTTGTACCCCCCTCCAGCCCCATGGTCTGCCACAGTTGAACAGAGGAGGGGTCAGGGAGGAGTGGGGGAACAGAGGGAGGGGGTGAGGTAAACCCCCCAATCGCCCATCCTCCCTCTCTTCTTATTGAACAGAGTTGAACACAAACACAATTGGACATGCTGGAAGCCCCACAATAGCACAGAGGGGGGAAAGTGAAGTCATACTCTGAGAACGCATGGGTGCCTAGGTCAGGGGGCAATCAACAGCACCCCTAGCTACTGTGTCTTGACCCACCTCCACCCCCGCATACCCCACCCACCATCACCAAAATAAAGGACAAGCTGTGGAAGGAGGAGCGAGAGATAGAGCGACCGGGGTGGTGGGGGATTTTCTTCTTACTTGGCACTTTCAAATGAAGCTGGTGAGAAGCAGGGAGAGAAATGAAAAATTTCCTCCTCCGCTAAGCTTCCCAGACCACAGGGGTGAACCTTTAAATGTAAACAGGTGTCTTTTAAAACACCCAAGTGGCATGTGGAGGTCTGGAGCAGAACCAACATCCACTCCAGTCCTGATTGTGGCCCAAATCCGCTGCTGGTTCCACAGCACAACCATGCCATTGTTTTTCATTGTTTCCCCACAAATCTATCGTATGTGGCTGTTTAGTATCCGAGGCGTTCCGTTTACCTGATTCCAGGTCTGTGACACTCTCCAGCAAGCAGTTACATTGCAAACGCTCTATAAATGTAATGAAAATGCGGAAAAATGCCTTCTGAGTGCGAATTTAAATCTGGCCCAGCACCACAGCCCTGTTTATTTTTGCAAAGAAAGTTAATACCACACGCATTCCTCTGTTCCCCAAATTGCTGTGTTAAATTACCGTTGCAGGGAACGGCTGCTATTCCTGAGGGGAGCTGATTTGGGGGGGGGGGGGGGGGGGGGGCGACAAAGGAAGCTGCAGTATCCAGCCGATTGCAAACACCTGTCGCCCTGCTGGCTGTTAACACCTTTCTGTTTACAGCGGAAAATGAAGCTCACCTTGATGTTGCTACACCCTCTTTCTCAAGCACCTGGCTAAGTCCCTGGCATTAATCAGCAAAAAATCAACGTACATAAATTATCATTAAGAATGAAACAAAAATAAGATTTTGACACATTTTGCCAAGCCAGTAAAGCTCTACTCCTGTGTGGTTCATGGGACAGATCATTTGCCTGGTCAGAGGGAGGATAAAGTCGAAAATGTTTGACCCACACCACAATTCTTTGGATACTCCACTTCAGTTAAAAGCTCCAAAACTTTGGTGCAGATCAAAAAAACTGGTTGAGATTGAGATCTTTACTACAGTTTAAATACAGTTGAACTTCACATTAAGCAGAAAAAACAGCTCGCAGCATTAATCTCTATCAGTAGATGAGTAGTGGAGAAAGGTGTTGTTTTACGGAGGTTCATTCTGGTCAGATAACCAGCAAGACTAGTTTCTTCTTCATGCTTCTTTTTCCTTCCTGTTTTGGGCAATCGCCTCATGATTTTTTTTCCCGACGTCTGCTCCACTTCTGGCCTTGTAGGACCAAACCTGATCCACTTCAGGTTTGGTTCTGACAGTGCATCGGTTGAGGCAAACCAAAGCAGTCACAAAGGGGTGGAATATTAGCAATCCTTATTCTTTTAAAGGCTGATTACACAACACTGTCAAAGTATAAAAGTTAAGGAGAAGGTGAAACCATCGGAAGCAAAAACAAAACAAGCAAAAGCTCTGATAAAGAGAAGGACTAAAAAGTATCAACAGTAAAAAGTACAGCCACAGAACCAAACATCAACGAGAGTGAACTACACACTTTTTGTTCAGATTTATAGAATTTAAAATAGAATTTCTTTCGGAAATGAAGTTAGAAGACAACTGGAAAGAGATTCAAATCACCACAGGGGGGGAAAAAGCTGAATCAGCACGGCTCTGGAGAGTTTCACCGGTCAACACGCAGGACGAAGCTGATAAGGTCTTCCAATATTGCCCTCAACACCGGAAACGAACCTGTCCCACCAACCAAGCACTCTTAAAACGTGGCGATATGATAATTTCTCGCGTCCAAAAGAACCTGAATGTGGACATTTTTGCCAACAAAAAAGGATAAAAAAAGCACATAAATGTGTTTGGATCGCAGCAGAAACTCCGTTTGCTCTGGTTTTACAGTAAATTTAACGGGCTGGGATCAATGAGGAGACAAGAGAAGTCCACGGTCCCTCTAGAATCAGAATTCCCAGCGCGCGGCAGGACAGGATCCGCTCTCCTTATATGGGCTGCGCTCGCGCTGCTCACACAAGCGGCGCGTGAGATATCCTCGCGCTCTGGATCCCCGCTAGCTTCCAGCGGTCACTTCTCCGTGGTCAAAATAGTCAAAAAAGATCCCCAAGAAGGACGAGTGTAACGTCGGGGGAAAAATGCAAGGATGAAAAAGAAGTTCTGAAATTGACAGCTGTTCGAAAAGCGCGTCAACTCAACACACATTTTCACATTTTGTTGTCTTTTTAAAGCGTCAAAAAGTGTCCCTTGCAGCACCAAACTAAGAAATGTCCCCGCACTATTCTAAGCTAGAACACAACAGAAAGATTGGATCTGAGAGTTTACTTGTTTTTCTGTTCACAATTAAAAATAACGTGTACCTGTGAGGTCTCTTCTCACTCTTTTATTTAAGTGGTTGGTCGCGAACCGCAGCAAGAGTCAGGTATTTTTTCACAGAAAACATGTCCAAGTTTAGAGCCGGAGCCCTAAAACTTAACAAAAACCGAACAAAATCAATTAAAGTCTCCACTTTCGAGAAGACTGACTCATTTTTAGGCGTCAAAAGGGGCAAAAAGTGACGGAAAGATCCTGTCCGCTCCTGACAGAGTGAGGTGCGTATAACGGTCCGCGGCGCAGCGGACCGCTAGGCGGAGGGAGAGACGCCACCCAGGTATAACGGTACAGCGCACAGGCTGTGATACGGCGCTCACTTGCTACTTCCCACCACTTTCAGTCATTAAAAACAGGACTTCTGTGCCGCTCAACTTTCGGCCAAAATTACTCGGACGCTCAGCAGCCTCCAGACCGCCTCTGACGGAGGGAAGCACCGCGCTGGAAGTAGTTTTACTCACCGCTGGTCCTCCTCGGGTTCGCCTGCTTTCTGCGCTTACACCTGGGGCCATCCGCCATGATCCTTTCGTTGTGTCTAAATGCTGCCGAAGAGTCACCTCCTCTCTCACCCCCCCTCTCCCCCCCCCCCCCTCCTCCCTCCTGTCTCCCTCCCCTTCACCTCCCCTTCTCCGCACCTGGTTTACGACACTCGGGCTTTTACGACATCACCTTCCTGCACATCCCGACCCAGAGCGGTCCGGTCCAGGTCCGGGGAGTGAGCGCGCTGTGCTCCCACCACCCCCACCCACCCACCCATCTCCTCTTTCTCCCTGTCCCACGATCACGAACCTGCGTGATCTACTTTTGAGTGTTTGTGTCATGGATTCATGAAACATAGAAAACAAGTTCATCTTCGAATTTTTAGCAGCATGTTTAATAGGCTGCTTCATTATTTACTCATTAAATTAGACTATTGCAAATGAACTCACATTCCCAAGTTACAGACCAGCAGAGGTTAGAGGAGCACCAAATAAAAATTCAAACCATCACTCTTCCACCACCATGCCTAACAGGTACTATTCAGACATGGTCTTTTTTTTACATTATAGTTGAATCACATTTAATCAGTGATTTTCTAGCTCTACTATTATGAAGTAATAGTTTTTTAAAGCTAACTCACCTGTAAAGTTTGACACAAAAATTTCAACCTTTCCAAATACTACCAAAAATAAGAAACAAGATTTGTACTTCAAGAATGCTCTGAGCTTTATAAAGTTCCACTCCGACTGTCTTTTGATGTATTTTTGAAGTGTTTACAGTGATCTCTTATTTATAATTACACTGTTTTTAGCCACAAAACAAACAAACTAGGACATAGTTTCTGCAGAGCGGCAGGAGTTCATTAGAAATTCACCTTTGAGTTGTGGGCTAGACCGCTGGCATGGAGTAAGCCCGGCCTCACTTCCCATTATCTCTCTGTTTATGTGCTCTCCCGCTAGCTTACAGCCCTTCACAACCCCAACCTAACATTAGCGGTGCAACAAACATGTTGTCTGATATTGGAGCTATCAGATGGCAGCTCTGATGAGGAAAATAAAGACTCACATCAGCCTGATCGCCCACATGGGGACGCATCAGACTGGAACAAAGCATGGAGTTAAGAGCTTGCTGTAGTACATCATGCTTACAAGCTTTTTCAAACTGCATTTTTTCGTCTATTCGTGATTTACAATGGTTTCAATAAAGTAATACACAATTCAATTCTAAGATTCATTTTCTTTATAAATGTCCTCCATAAAAAAATAGGCCATTGCTTGTTAAAAACACAATTGTCATTCGAGTGGGTCTATAAAGTTTCCAATACTTCAGTAGACTACTGGTTGCTTGTTTTTTTTTTTCCTTTTTAAATAACAAATTAGTCTGGTGCTCACAGAGAATGAGTGGAAACCCCTATGACGTTAAGGAAACTCTTTGTTCTAACTATAACATAATATTATTTGCTAGTTTAAGTCAGTAGTGATTTACACTTTAGGTAAGCAACTCCTCTAAAATATTTCTAACCCTCTTTTTTTTCTTTTGAGGTCAAAATGCGTATTAACTTTTACTTCTAATTTTACCTGTCTTGTGAACTTTTAATCAACTGAACTAAATTTTGAAAACCATGCCAACATCTTTTCGGCTGATATTTAATTTAGAGTGTGCTTAACCCTTGTGCTATCTTAGATGACCCCACCCTTGCATTGACATATTCTCCCTACCATGACAAAGGTGGATAAAGGTGGAAAGATTTCATGTAATCCGTGGACACCAGTGAAGATCACAAATCATTGAAGAAAAAAGGTTCAGCGCACTGTCTAGTGGGTCTAGATGACCCAACTCCCAATGTTAAAGTGCCTAGGATAGCACAAGGGTCACGAGTGTGTGTTATAATCCGAACCACCTTGTATTTGGATTTATTCTGGTTGTGTTTAAGCAGTTTTGAGAGATACATGACACTCTGTCCAAATGTTTGGTTGAGTGTCATTGTAAATACGCTAATGTGGCTAACATGTAGCACTGTCGCACTGTGTTTTTTTTTAACGTGCTATAAGAATGGGAATTAGCGTAGTCACAGTTAAGTTTGTTTTAGTGATATCATTCTGTTTTTTACGTGCTGCATATAATGTTGGAAGCTATAGATATTGTAAATATGCTAATGTGTGTACAAACAAGTTCTGGAGTTACTGTGTTTAGAAAAAGTCTAATTACAGACTTATCTCTCTTTTGTATTGCTCAATGTGCCTTATACTGTAGTTTGGTGTGCCTTATCTATTACATAATTTCAAAAATAGGCCATTGAATGACGATGCGCTTTATAATCTGGTGCCCCTATAGTACAGAAAATAGGGTACCCTTGAAATTTCAGCTAACATCAGTATTTTTCTTTTTTTTGGTGGTTTTAACTGTGTTTTGTTTCTACAGCCAATTTTTCAATCAGAACACTTCATTAACTACTTCATACTTTTAAACGTCCTTTAATATTTTAGCATGCCTTAGCATCTACAGTGCAGAGGTATAGCTGTTCACATTCACACATGCATCTTAGCAGGAAATACAATATATTGTTGTTGCTAATTTAGTTAAAAAGTGTATGTCATTTTATTAGACGTGTACCAAAGTTTTGTTTGCACTGATATCAGACAAGTTATAAAGTCTACGTAACTGAATTTATTTTTAGTTTGCAAATCAGTTAAGAATTCATTACGTACACAGAGGTTTTGAATAGTGCAAAAAAATGTTTTATCTGATGTGTCATGACTGAAAAAAATGTAATTTTTTTCTCTAATTCTGACCCAAAAAGCAGTTAGGATTTAAAAAGATGCGTTTGTGAAGCACAGTGGGTTAAATCAGGGCAGACAGAGTGTGGATGTGTTAGAGAGGAAGAGGTCATGAGACTGTCATCACTGATTCAATCCTCTACCTAAAGAAAGACCCCGCTGTTCTCCTGATCCGAGCGCAGTGGCAGTGATGAGGAGGACGCAGACACGCAAGCACAATCAGCAGGTTCAGACTGTGTCCAATCAGACCTAAACACACTCACAGTGCTTAACACACAAGGCCCTGTGTAAATAAGAAAGAAAAATCCAGGATCACATGTCTGAGGTGAATTCCACTGGATGCTTGATGGGAAGATGGGCTGTTAACTCAGAGCAGAATGAAAGGATGCTGGAAGTCCCATGACTCGTAACGGCAGGACAGAGGAGCAGACGCTGCTGAGAGGCTGCAGCTTCGCTTTAAGCAGATGACTGCAATGCTTCTGCTGCCTGGACTCCTGCTATCTTAGATGTTAGTTTTTTTTTTGGCCTTTTGTTGAAGCTGAAACTTTAAAGTTTTATCCTTTTGCTTTGAGGACTGAATTGGAAAAAAAAAAAACAGCTTTTAAGGCACAAGCCTTTCTGGTCGTGTGATATTAATCTATTGGGATTCAAAATAAATCTGATCAATTAAACAAATTATTTATGAACATTAATATAGTTTTAAAAAAACTTTGAATCAAAATAAAACATCTTATAAATGTCGACTGTCACAATTTAGAATTATGTAAAATAATTTATGAAATAATACAGATTAAAAGATAACACTATCTTGGAGAAAAAAGGAAAACCAAATATACCCTGTGATTTAGTACCATCTATATTCACCTTCAGAACACCTTCAAGTCCTCGTTATCTGTGTGACTTCTCCAGTCTATATCTACAACAACTTTGCTTCCAAATTTCGTCAGTTCTTATCTAATATTTTCCATCTCTCCTAAGGTTTAGTAACAGCACGTTAACAGGTTAAATTCTGGACTTTGAATGGATTAATAAAAAGAAACGGTTTTCTTTCCAGCCTTTCTATTGTTATAGTTGTTTGAAAAAGGCCTTTTCATTTTCCTGTGAGGTTTTGCTGCGTAAACCTTCCATCTCAAGGCTTGTCCTTCTCCAGAGGTCTTTAAGGGATGTTCTTGTGCATGTCTGGCTCAACAAGCTCCTCCCCCAGTCCAGAAGCATGTGTGATGGGTTAATTGCGGATTTTAAAATGCTCCTTTTAATGAGTGTTTGTTTGTCCCTGAATGTGTGCATGTGATGGGCTTGTGACTTGTCCGAAGCATGCCGATCCTTCGCCCAAAGACGGCTGTGAAAATAAAGACGGATGACCCAGTTTCAGTAAAACAGCTGGACTCACATCCCCCAATCGTCACCTTTCCATCCCATGCCTGGCAGTGGATGTGAGGAGTTTCTGACAACAAGCTGACCCTCATCCCCCATCGTCAGGTCTCACAAGACAATGTTTAGAGGTCTTGACGTTTGTTCAGACCATAAGAATCAATGGCGTATACCTATATAGCGCTTTACCACCTTCCTTGAATGCCCAAAGCGCTTTAACGTCACAGTCCTGCTCAGCCACACACAGTCACACACTGATGGTGGCTCCGCTGCTGAACAAGCTGTGACCACCATGCAGGAGCAATGTGAGGTTCAGTATCTTGCCCAAGGACATTTCATTGTAGTTGTTGGAACACTCTAAGCAACAATGTTCCACATCCAAAAATAAAAACATTACTTACCCCATTGATTTGACAGATTCAAAGTCAGACCTGAACCCAAGGTTGCTTTTGCTCTGGACATTTCCAAAGGCTGGGTTTGAATGATGAGTAAACACAATTAAATATTACACCTTCTTTTGGTCAAGCTGGATGTCACACATGAAAGTGAGCAAAATATAGAAAAAAACTACCTGAGAATTGGAGCTCGGAATAAACTAAAAAATGACACAGGTTGTTGGATTTTTGGCTAAATAAAGCATAATTATTATCAAAAGACCACTGGGAATGCTTTTACAATAGATGAAAAGGTGATTGGAATGGGAGTTTATACAGTGTCAATGGAGGAGACATTGCAACTTTTGAAGATTCCTGCTGTGAACTTTCTTTTTTTCTGTTCTTAGACTACAGAGCTTATGACTTTACTGTCTTTGGTTCTTTTATTCACTATGTTCATTAAGAATGAGCACTCACGTTGAAGTAAACCACCTTACTTGCAAAGTAATCGGAGACCATTGTTCTTAAGTGGAAAGAGTTCTCTTGCTAGTGTGCACTAGTTCTCCTGCCAAATGAATAAGCCTGTTTGTGGAAACGCACTCTGGTGCAGATTAAATGAGGAACAAACTTTTAGGAGTGACTCCATCTCAAATTTGCTGGTGTGAACCTTGTGAATCATCCTTGTTCTTGTTTATAACTCTTTCTGTGATCAATTGGTGAAACCTAATTTTAAGTATGTGTCTTTACAATTTTTTTATTAGATGTGCCTAGTTTTCGGGACTCACACCTGATGTGAAACAACTTGCAAGTCAGAGGAAGTCTTTTATTTTCTTATGGATTCATGCCACACATGTAAATACAACATCGAAGTATTTACACATACAAACCTTTGTGATTGCTGGACAATCAGCTTATCATTCAGCTACATGTGACAGCTTGTATACAGTGGATGGCAGGTCTCCGGGGTGAATAATTCAGTAGCAGTGGAGCGCTCCAGCTCTCAGGGCAGGTTGCCCAGACAGAGAGTAATAGGTTTAGTATAAACAGTACATCCAAACTTGCTGCAGGTGGCTTCTCCTGCCTCAGAGACAGCATGAGCAGAGGGTGCCCAGCTCTGTTCTTTTGTATCTCTGCTGATGAAAAACCCGGAAACAGTCTGCATCAGCAGAGATCGATGATAAGCAGTCCAGCTAACCGAGCTGGTCAGAACGGAGTTCCATGGAAAATGAAGATGCTTGCCACCCAATGAGAAATCCTTTCTCGCTTTCCTCGCTGCACAACAACATTAACATGAAGCCCCTTTTGCACTGTCAGTGCAAAACAAGGAATTACAAGCACATTGCCAGATGACATGTCACATGTAGCTAAAAGCCCTCACAGGGATTTATTTTCTCCCCTGGACTAGGGTGTTTTGATCCGGAGAAAATTCATTCTCCAGCAAATGGGAACATGATGGAAGCAGTTATGCTAGCAGATAGTCGCCGGCGCCCTGTGACCCTTCTTGTATTTGGATGACTGGGGGTTCACAGAGGGCAATTACAAGACATAGATGTAATTCTGCAAAAACAAGCTGCTCACACCAAAGCTAACATTTCAGCTAATGAAGATGAAGGTAGTTTTTACCACAAGGGGACATTCAGCTGAATAATGACACGAGTAATAAAAGCCAGATATTGTTTAGCTAAAGTGGGCCTGAAATCAAATGTAGGGCTGACTTTTGCTCTTTCGATGGGGAGTTAAAACAGAGGCGAGGAGGGTGGAGGGATAAGCATCCATCCGCCACTACATTAAGGGATCATGCTGCTCCCTGAAAATGAGTATTGATCCTCTTAGGTCCAGGATCGTTTAGGAGATTAATGTGAGTACTGGCTGAGCCCCACGGTGTTCCACACAGGACTGGGGGATCGGCTCAGCGGGATGTCCCAACAGCCTATTGGGGAACAGAGACAGAAGGGCCGGCCTAGAAGCCGGGGGGGGGGGGGGGGGGGGGGGGGGGGGGCTGACTGGGCCACAAACTCTGTGCCATCTGGGCTTTTAACCGAGACAATCAGCTGGAAGAGTCGGAAGGGCGAAAATGAAAAAGAAGGTGCAAAAACAAGAGTGTCACATGCAAGGCGGCAAAAGAGAAGAGGAAATGAGAGTAAAAGAGAGGAACAGAAAGTGCAAAAACAAACAGAAAAAAGCAGGACAGATGAAGAGGTACACCCGGCTCCTAACAGAAAGGGAAGAAGCAGGAGGCAGTGATCGAGAGAGACCGAACTGCTTAATCTCTCCCAAGAGGCAGCAGCTAAATGTGAGGTCCTCCTCCCCTTGTTTCTGCAGACCATCAACCCCCCCCCCCCACACACACACAACATTATCACAGCCACTCTGCTCAGCTGCAGCCCAGCCTGCCAGCCATCCAGTGAAAAGACACACGCACACCGTTTAAATGGCTCAGGTGGAGCCGTCAGTGCAACTGATACTGTTATGAGCAGAAACGATCAGTTTCAGCCTTGAAGTGCGCACCGCTGCGCACGTCGAGGGCTGGAAGAGGGAGTGGGGTTCGGAGGGAAACAGCATCAGCAAATAAACACATCCCATAGAAAGCCTGAGAATTTTCTCAAGCTGTTCTCTTGAGGTCAAGCCGGCCCCATGGGGAAGCTCCTAAAATAAATAACAAGTTGAGTATTCACCAGTTGCTGAATGCAGCCTGGCAGGCTCTGAGCACCAACAATGCAGTGTTTTGGGGACTAGATGTCAATCTGAAGACAGAGTATTCTTAGCTCGCTTCCGTCTTTCTCTGTGGACTTTTTGTGTCTCCAGACAGGAAGTAGCTGGCACGCTTCCTGGAGTTAGCCACACCTCAGATGTGTGAGTTGGAAGAAAGGTGAGCAGAATTAGAGAATTACCTTTGCATCTTTTTGGAGCAAAATTGAACATAAAGTGCTCATCACTTTAACTGTAAACATGACCCTAAATATGTATAACTGCTCTGCGGTGAGTTCAACAAAGTAAAAGAAAAACAGCAAAAACAAAGCAGAAAAGCTGCTTTTTACTGAATCCTTAGAGGTCTTTTTCCCACAAATAAGACCTTACATATATGGTTTGGAAAAGTTTTAATTGCATCTTTTTTGAAAATGTTCCAAAATATATGACTTTGCTCTGTTTTTTGTATAATTTTGCTAAAGTCCCCCCAACATAATGGTGGCTTAATTCCCCCAATCCAACCCTAAGCAGAAGAATCCAGAAATAGACCTCCCTTTGTTTTTTTTGGGACAAATCTCTTTGTTTGTATGTGATTTATTTGTTTAGATTCATATTCATTATCATATATTACATAACAAGAATAATATTATTTATTATGCTTGCATACTTGACTGTTAATGTTTTCAAAGAACTTTGTGTTCAGCAGCATTTTAGCAAAACCTTTATTACCAGTGTGACTCCAACCATCCATCCTTTAATCCATTAATCCATCCATTGATCCATTAATCCATCCATCCATCCATCCATCCATCCATCCATCCATCCATCCATCCATCCATCCATCCATCCATCCATCCATCCATCCATCCATCCATCCATCCATCCATCCATTAATCCATTGCTCTCCCTCCCACCCACATGTTCTTGATAACACAGATTTTTTCCCCCTGATTTTTGTCTTTGCTATTAGTTATTCAAGCTATAAACTGACCAATCAGATGCCTCAATAAAATAAATAAAATATCTGGTCTCGCGTCAAAAGTTTGAAATGTTTGATTGACCGATTCCGTTTTAAAGTGGTGGGGTTGTGGATTTCTGACAAGCCTACTCCTGATTGTGAGAGTTGTTACCATAGAAACAATGACTCAGACCGACTTAGACCAATTTCAAACTCAGTCCAGTTCTTTTATACAGTAAATGGTTTCGGTTTAACCCTCTCCTCTTTGGCTCTCAGACTAAAATGGTGAAGAACCAATTAAGTAACTTTAAATCAACTGTTTACAAACCAGTGGATGGCACGCCGCAAGGATTTTATATACTTTGGCAAAAGGTTGTTGACCAAAAAAAAGCCTTTTTGCTGGAAAACAGAATGTTAAAATGACAGAGGATGAATGTAAGGATACATATTAAAAAGAAAAGACAGATGCAGAAAATAGTGTTTTCCAACCTTTTGACTTTTGGAAAAACAAGAGACAAAACAAAATCTCATAAAACCAATACAAAATTGATTGACCTGATTGAGTAAAACTGTCAAATCTTAGTGTTAAACTGATTTGGAAAAACTTCTATTTTTATTAAGAGTTTGGTTGTTTACACAGATTTCCCAGAGTTCCTGAATCATTCTGAAGCTGCGTTCTTGGTTGAGCCATGTCCTCGAGGCACAAAGTGATGTCCTCCTTTAGAACCAATGCTTCATATCCTTAATGTAATAGACCTAAGCAGTACAAACGTCCTTTGTGTGTCATTTGACACCTCCTTTATGTACAAATCCTCCCCGAGGGAAGATTCGTACATAAAGCCCCATACTCCCATGATTCCACAGTGAAGTGTGTCCATGGGGCAGCCAGCTTCTGACCTGCGGGTGAACGTAATGCTGCCTGTCTACATGGCAGGCCAAGATATATACTTGTTTTGGCTGGTGAGGAGTGTGTGTGAACTTATCCTGGCATACGCACGCACATACACATGAACTATCCTGCCGCGGCCGTCTTCGCCCCCTCCCTGTGGCTGTAAGGAGACATCCATCCTCTGGAAAGCCCAGTTTAAATTTATTCTGTATTTATTGGAGCTCCTATTGCATTTTACTGCTCATTTGTCCTTGTGGCTGGAAGAGAGCTTATTCTCCCCCTGAAGACGCCAAGGTTGGTCTATCAAGGTGTTATTTTTGGAGCCATCTTTTCTCACAGTTGAAATCAGAGGGTGTTTAAGTAATATGCATGACCTGAGCAATACTGCAAGAACCACATGATGTTATTAACCAGCAAAAGACTTTTTTTGCAGACTTTTTCTGCTCAAATTAGCTTGTCAGTTTATGTTTGTATGAACATGAAACTGGAGATGGAAGTTATAGTTTGGTCAGACTCTTAATTTGGTGCTTATTTTGTCATTCACTTTATGAAATGGAAAGTTCTTGGCGGTTCACTTTCTTAGTTCTTCTCTTAATTTAAAAAATGGCTCTTTAAATATTCACTCCGATGAAACATTTGTTTTTATATTTCTTATGATGAAGGATATATACAAAGATAATGAAGCTGAAAGTTGCATTTCTGAGTGTTTCTTTATTCAAATTGCTGTGAATCAGGAGCAGATGAAAAATGTTGTTGGAAAAAGTTTGTAAGGGGGATGAAGAACCTACGACTGCAAGCTACAAGCTCCCTGCTCTGCTCCGTTCTAAAGCATCCACTTGTAAACAAATGGATCCATTAACGTCCTTGTTTTTGTCCTCCGAGTTGGCATCTGACTCAGCTGTATGGCTGGATAGGTCCAACATTGCTTGCTGTTTTTGTTGCATAGGTTATGTTAGAATGAGGGTGTGAGGCAAAGAAATGATGGAAAGTGGTAGCAGGCTTACTCCATGCCAACACTTATGCTCACATCTTTAACCCTTGTGCTATCCTAGGCACTTTAACATTGGGAGTTGGGTCATCTATACCCACTAGACAGTGCGCTGAACCTTTTTTCTTCAATGATTTGTGATCTTCACTGGTGTCCACGGATTACATGAAAACTTTCCACCTTTATCCACCTTTGTCATGGTAGGGAGAACACGTCAATGCAAGGGTGGGGTCATCTAAGATAGCACAAGGGGCTAAGTGGAATATCAAATGAACTCCTGCCCCTCTGCAGAAACCATGTCCTAAAAAATGACACAGATTTTTAGATTTTTGCTAAAAACTGTATAATCATAGTTTAAAGACCACTAGGAACACTTTTACAACGGATCACAAGATGATCAGAGTGGGACATTAAATAATTAAGACACAAAATTGATTTATTTCAGTTGCATCTTGGAGATATAAAAAATTCTTGCTCAAATTGGGTTTATTGAGTCTCCAAATAAAAGTTATTCATGTTTCAAGTTGTGCTTCCAGAATCAATGAAGACATTTTCACTGAAGGTTGAACAGTTCTTCAGTAAGATGGTTTTCTGCTTACGAAAGAACACATTGTCATCTTCAATATGAATATTTTAGGGCAGAAAATGGTGGTGTGGACGAAAAACCAAGCCCCTTACTTTCTGAAAGCACCAATTGTTGCAGTTCCTCAAAATACCCTTTGAGCTGGTGGTAAAAGGGAGCAATTTTCAATTGGAATGGGGTTTTTGCTAAATTCAGGTATGAGTGAGTGAAATATCTGATTTAGTTTGTGGAATTTTAGACCTAAGGATGTAACAGTGGAACTTCCAACCCCCCTCCACTTCTCTATAGAACGAAACACTGAACACTGTGGCACCAGATGTTGTAGCATTAGCTAAACTAATGTGGGAACTGGTGTGCTTGCAAAATAAACCAAACAGTGTTGCTGTTCTCCATTTGCGCTCTGTGAAGAAGAAACAGCAGTTGCTTTATATTCAAAGCCACTCTGGGGTCTCGTGTGACTTCTGTCTCCTGTGTTTTGTTACATGCCTAAATGTAAACCTATAAAGTATACAGATGAAAGTAAAAACATGCCAGGAAGTATCATCTTTTGGAAATGTATATGTGTTAATCCCATGTCTTATTATTGAATGCCTTTTATTATCAGATAAAGAACATCCAATTATCCTGTCTACATGTTGCTGGAAAAAGTCCTATACCTTGGAAAAACAGATGTGGATCAGATAATTGGTACATGTAAACGGGTATGTTGAGTCCGACAATGAAATATCAACTTATACACAAAAAATGAAGGTATTGAAAACTTTTGGATGTTTATTGTTTTGTTTTCTATACATGACTACTGTCTGGGCTTGCGGAATATATATTTTACCAGCTATTTTGATTGTTTAAAACGTTAAAAAATTTAAAAAATGTCTTATTTTCAGAAAAAACACTTCTAAAACCAATGTTTAAAATCTAATAGTCTATTTAAACAAATTGAAATTTGTCTTTTAAAAGTTACAGGAAGCATTGATATTGTGCATTAAGACTACTAAAAAAGATGAAATCATACAGTCCTTTGTTTGCAACTCCTTTTGAACAATTTTTTCTGGTTTGTTCATCACCTTCCCAGAATCTGCCCATTTGATTATCTTTTCACTGAACATGTTTGCATTGATGATAAGCTGTATTCACAATGAAGTAAAAAGAATGAATGTGAGGATTTTACTGCATGCTACTGGTGACCTGTTGGGTGTACCACACCTTCATCCAACAGCTGGGTTGGCTCTAGAAACCCTATGATCTCAAAAGGGATTCAGCAGGTTCTGAAGATGGGTGGATTGATGATGACTACGTACTGGTACTTGATTTGTAAAGCAAAAAGTATCAGAAGAGACTCTGTATGTTACGATTGTTGTATATTTTTTACTTTAGCTGGTGTTGTTTGCAGAATAGATTTTTCTCCTCAATCTACATTTTTGAACTCCGCACAGCTAAATTCAAACTCTTCTAAATAATCTGAACAGGAATTGTAGGCCAATAAGCTGCAAAGCTCTACTTTTGGAGTAACTAAAATCGTAGCATCTGGGACATGATTGGGCAGTCATCGTGGACTCCTGACATCAAATTCTCCTAACCTTAACCCTTTTCCCTAACCTCAGTATGCATACTTTTATAGTATAAAGCTAAAGGCTGACCCAGCAGCTATCCTCTTAGGCTAACTTTTATCACAAGACTTAGGCATGAGTATTTGGAAGATAGTATGGATACGTTTAACCCTTGTGCTATCTTAGATGACCCCACCCTTGCATTGACGTGTTCTCCCTACCATGACAAAGGTGGATAAAGGTGGAAAGATTTCATGTAATCCATGGACACCAGTGAAGATCACAAATCATTGAAGAAAAAAGATTCAGAGCACTGTCTAGTGGGTCTAGATGACCCAACTCCCAACGTTAAAGCGCCTAGGATAGCACAAGGGTTACAAGCATGTTAAATGATTAGTGGTAGGGCCTTGCAAAGCTTAGAACACATCTAGCTTTTCATTTGCAGACCTGGTTGGCACCAGAGAACTGGAACAGTTTTTCCTCACTTGGAGACAGTGGCTACTTTTGTTCATTGATGTTACATCTTTTTTTGGATTTGTCTGCTGCATGTATTTCCCCACATTCCTAACAAGAAATGTTAGAATATTAAATGTTTGAGATGTGCTTATTATCAATTGACCATTTACTGATTAAAGTCTGGGCTTCACAGTGATGTTGTGGTCAGCACTCTCTCCTTTCAGCAAGACGGCCCTGGTTCAAATCCCACCTGGGACCTTTCTGTGTGGAGTTTACATGCTCTCCCTGTGTTTTCTCTAGATTGCAGGTTCGATTCCCGCCTTGCACGCCCATGAGTGTCCTTGGGCAAGACACTGAACCCCGCCTTGCCTCTGGTGGTAGGCGGGCGCCTGTGTTTGGCAGCGGAGCGGCCACCAGTGTGTGTGTGAATGTGTATGTGACTGGGTGAATGGGTCTGTGACTGTAAAGCGCTTTGTCCTTGTAGGTAGAAAAGCGCTATATAAGTATTCGCCATTTACCATTTTTAATTGTCCTTAGGTGTGCATGTGAGCCTGTGGGCCTCCAACAGACTGGTGACCGGGTCAGGTTGTACCCCACCTTCACCCAACAGTATCTGGGTTGGCTCCCACAACCCCATAACCCTAAAAAGGATTCAGAAGGTACAGGAGATGGATGATTGAAGTCTCATCAGTTGCCACACAATATTTGTTCCCGCATTTGACCTATCCTTTTTTTGGTGTGTGTGTGTGTGTGTGTGTGTGTGTGTTTAGGGCGGGTGTTGGTGGTATCACCTCCAATACAAACCCTCAAGGCTCGGTGAAAAGCAATGGGTTCCATGCTTTAATCTTTGAACTAACCATGGATTTTCACCTTCAACCTCCCAATTCCAGAGTGGGTGATCGTCCACTGGACCACTGAGCTTGTTCAATCTATTTTGTTGACTTGCATTTTTCATCTTTTTATGGACATGCATTCCAAGTTTGCATTAAGGGTTCAGGATTTTTTTCCCCTGTTTTATCCAATTGCGTTTCTTTTTTTTAATTACAAAGAAAAATGAAAGAAAACATAAAAATCCTTTTTAGGAAGGTAAATCTGTTGAAAATGAAGAAAAAACATAAAAGAGAAAAATCATTTAATGCGTTTTTAATACATTTTTTTTATTAGAAGAAATAATCATGGTTGTGTTGGCATTAATTCTTAAAAAAAGTCAAAACTGCTATATTACAGTCAAACTTTATCGAGAGAAGAGTAAAAAAAAGGCCTGTCCATCTCACTTTATTTCAACTGCAAAAAAAAAGCAAACTTCAGAATTACTAATGACTGCTTTGTGGCTTTGATGTCTGGACATTGCGAGTCAAGTCTTACCTGAAATCAGTGTAAAATGCCCCAATGGCTACAGTAAAGCAGACCTGTGACTGCAACAGTATGTACAGTACTGAAGCCGCATGAGTAAACCGCTCGTGGGAGGTTTTGATGTTTGTATGTGTGCTCATGTCTGTGATGGCCCACCGTTGTTTTCGCTGGATGAAAATGAATACCTCACACCTACTCTTTTCCCACGTGTGCTCACATCTGAACATTTTGAGACCAAAAAAGTGCTATAAATGAGAGTCCAAAATGCCAGCAATTATGACGGTGTCCTTTAAGTCAACCCCTCCAAATTAAGCCCTGGTTGTCAAGCTGATTGTCTCCGGTGCTGCGAGCAGCTCGTACTGCGAAACAGTTTTCATTAAGGCGGGATTGCCATGGGTCCTAGCTGGCAGCTTAACGTAATTTCACAGCTCAGCATCCGTGTGACCACTTCAGGGTCCAGCCCAGGCCACCCACACCTTTACAAGAGGCTGCCAGAGGT
Source organism: Oryzias latipes (assembly GCF_053564925.1). Lineage (NCBI taxonomy): Eukaryota > Metazoa > Chordata > Actinopteri > Beloniformes > Adrianichthyidae > Oryzias > Oryzias latipes. The sequence goes on along the minus strand of NC_136256.1, from coordinate 10,806,995 downwards.
GCTGAAAGGGTGACGGGCTGCTGGTGAGTTTTAGGGAAAAGCTAGAGGAGGGGGACGGTTCAGTATGAAACTGCAGCACAGGAAATGACTCTAATAACATTAAAACAACCAGTAAGGCTTTACAAATAAACATGTGTGGAGATGGAGAAGGGAAGTTAGGGAAGTTGCTAAGCAAAAGAAGTGGGGTTTTTTCTGTTTTACAGTGGAAATTACATAATTGTTCAAATTAATATAAATCCTTTCCTCTAGATTCAGCACAAATATATTTTTAGTGGATGTTAACTTCCTTTTTTATGAGTATTCTTAAATTGCCCTTTTTTCATGTGTGACAGTTGTGCTACCACTATTTAAGACTTGTAACTTTCTCTTTCTGATATTCTATGAACACACTCGGCATGTGATGCATGTTCAAGAATTAAACAAGCATTCTTGAATGTGCTCATTGTTGGAAGAGTTTTGGTGCAAAATGTATGAAAGACTTGGTGTCATATAGTTACGCAAGGCAAAGGCAGCAATTACAATAAACACTACTCTGACGTCAATACCAAATCTGAGTCCCTGATAGGTCAAAGTTCGACTGGTTTAACATTTGATGTGTGCTCATTTCCACATGTTTTGTATGTAGAGCCCAAAAACAGACTTATAAACTTGCGTAGTGATACGTGAAAGCTTTGAATGCGGAAGTCCAAAATGCGCATTTACACACGTTTTCATAGAATTTTCATTGAAACTGGTCACTTTAATGTGCATTTCCAAGCGCAGTGTGAGCGTAGTATAATACATTGATTGTCCGACAGTGTGCATGAGAAGAAGGGGTTCATTTTTGTTTAAACAAAGATAGACTGTGACGGTTATTTTCTAATGATTTTGGAGAACAACATGGTTAAAGAAAATATCATTGTGACAAAAACCAAGTCTGTGGTAGTTTCGCATCTCAGATGTAAATCCTTTTATGGTTTTTCTTTATGCATTTTTATGCTGATGGATTCTAGCATGTATGTGTCGGATTTATGTTTATGTGCAGGTCTTTTCGAAATAATTGAGGACACGCACTTGATTTTCCAGAGAAAGATCTATCACAGGAAACTCCATTTCCTTTATTCCCGTGGTAACTGAAACCAAGTTTCCGGTAAAAATAGATACTGGAAATCTAAAGTTACCAAGTTTCCCTTTTCTGCTCAAATTGTCCTGCTTGTCACCTTTCCGTTTGTCATCAGGCTTCCGTTTTATCCAATCAAATCAAACTTGGTTTATAAAAAAGCGCTTTTCATAACTCGTGCGACTCGAAGCACATCAACATTTTAAACAAAAAAAACACAATATTACCATAAAAACCCAACCCACCCTTCACCTTTTCCACTCCCCTCCCTTAACACACATGACACACAATAAATACTGATAAAAGTAACTTCTAAAAAAAATGTAAGGCTTGGCTCTGCTGTGTTCACCTGTCTTTATTTGGAAGTTCGGCACTTGCTTGCACCAATAGCCTGACTGCCAGTTCCTTCTCTTCCTCAGTTAGGATCATGTGCCCTTTTCCTGATTCACTTTTCGTCATAGATAGAGGACACAAGTTGGAGGATGGACACAGGCAACGCATATGTTGACTCTAAACAGTAACAATACGAGGATCTTTTCCAAAAGAAATTTGGAACTTTTTTTTTTTTTTACCACCAAACCACTAATCACAGGGATGGCCACAAGAATTAGATGAAGGAAGCTGAGGGGATAAAGTGTATCTGAACTAACAAATGTGGCAGTGAAAGCGGTGGTTAATTAAAAGAAAAAGAACAGATGAATTATCCAGTCAAATGACAAAAACAAGATTGATCACTTAGTTTTGTCTTACATTCAATATTTAAGTGAAGAGGACTGGAGAGTGAATGGAAAAATCAATGGAAAAAGGAAGTTACAAAAATGGATGTAGATGGCTGTCAAGTCCCATGACCGGGTTGGGCCGCTGAAGCAACCGCCATCGACAGGGGGAGTGATCCCACATTATCTCTTCGGACTAGGCCCGACTGAGACACGTGTGAGGAGCCCCAGCAACCAGGCGCTCCCCTGCAAGCCCCAACCCCAGGCCTGGCTCCAGAATATGGCCTTAGATTTGGGATGTAACTGAATGTACCTGGTTTCTACTTATGAAGGGGGTTCATAGTGGGATCATAAAGGGGTGAAGCAGGGGCAGGAGGGGGATTTCCTCTCTGCTATTTGCAGATGATGTTGTCTTGTTGGCGTCATGAAGCTTGGACCCCCAGCGTGCATTAGGGAGATTTGTACTTGTGAATCATCTGAAGCCGTAGTTCATGACTCGATAAAGGTAGTTTTTCCTCTCTGGTGGAGTGTTGCCGGCCGGAGGGGAGAATTTTCGTGAAAAGAACCTGAAGCGATAGCATAAAAAACCATGAGTAAGCCACAAATTCATTGTTGGTATAAAGCTGGACTATTCAAGCAGAGAGTCATTGGGGAAATGCTCCCTTCTTAAACCAGCCTCCAGTGGTCAGATTAGGCACTACAACATTTGATACAGCTTGAAAGAAAAAACGTCTGAGAAGTTTGAAAGAAACAACATTCATAATTAGAGCAAACCATAAAACGCAATAACAAAAAATCCAAACACAAATGTTTGCAGTCAAGTTTAAAGTCCCACTCTGATCCTCTTTGATCATCACTGTCATTTTTTTAGGACAAAGTTCCTGCAGAGTAGCAGGGGTTCATTTAATATTTGCCTCTGAGTTGTTGGCAGGACTGTTGGCTCAGAGCAACCCCCCCACCCCTTCCCATTCCTGTTGCTGAGGGTTCGGGGCAGGGGGCTTGCAGCCCACCCAGCTTATTTTTCTACATGACAAATAAGCTCTTTTTCAAACAGCTATTTTCATCTGCTCCTCATTCACAACAATTTGGATTTGGTAATGGTTTATTTCAAGCAATCAAAACGCAAATAAAACTCAACAAGACCATTAACATAGTTGATCTATACAGAGATGTATAAAACATAGTTAATTTCAATAAAGAAATACTCAAAAATGCAATTTAATTTTTTTTTTTTTTTTATAAAACTCATCCATCATCAGAAAACTGCCACAAAAAATGTTTAAAAAAAACATGATTTTTATCTGAGTCTGTCTATTTTGTTATAGGGGATCAATCCCTACTGTAGAATAACAGTAAAATCCTCAACAATTGTTAGTGTCATTTGTGTCAAGTGTTAATAAAACCTGATGGATAGATGTATAAGAAAAACAATAAAAAAGGTAGGGGACTCAACTGCACAAGTTATAGAACGTCAAATAACTAAACTCCCGCAGACAGAAACAAAGTTAGCAAAGAAAGAAATATCGATGTTACCACGGCTTTTTGAAACAGAAATACATCAGCCAAACAAGGCAATGAACAGAAACATAAACAGAAACAAATGAGACAGCAAAAGAAGGGGCCAATGAAGACAGAAACAGCTATATTTGGATTAACAGTGACAGTTCCTGCATTCAAACACACCATTTTTATCCCGACCACAGTCCGGCAGCATTCCTCCCAAACGTGTGGGCCAAACTCAGCCAAAGTCTCTCATTAAAGAGCGCGCAGAGCCTTGTAAATCAGCAGTCACTATGACACCTGGATGAAAAATGAGAGCGACAAAGATTGCCGCTTCATTTCTGTGGTTAACAGCTTTGGAAAGAGTGAAAAGGCCTCAACTTCAGAGAGTTGGAGGGCGGATGAGACAAAAAAACAGGACAATTTGGATTGTTGCAGAGTGAGCAACTAAACAACATGACACATAAAGGAAGCTTTGCTTTGTCTGTCTTTTTTTTGGGAGGTTTGAAAAAGTTGTCATAATATTTCTGGACAATTCCAAATGAATGTTGACATAAGTGAAACTTATGAACATGCACCTGCAGTACTTTTTACATTTAATGGCATCAACAACAAAATAATATTAGAGTCACTATGCAGAATAACATGATTAAATAAAGGAAATATTCAGATTTTTCAAAGTTTTCTTCTGCAGAAGAGTTCCACTTCTAAAAAGAGTAGGGGCCCTTTCCGTTATCTGTTGTCCAACTACTATGACAATGTTTTTTGTGCAGAAATTCTTTGAGAAAGGTTTTTGAACTGGGACACTTAGATGCCCTTTCTGACTCTCCCCCTTTTGACACATCTGTACCAAGTTTCTCCCTCATCAAAACAATTCAATGAGCAACTTTTGCCACTTGTGAGGCTTATTTGATTTGTTCAAAGTGATGTTTGGTTCATGCAGAAAACATGGAAGGGCATAAATCAAAGCTCAGTTTTAGATGCTTAGGTTTCATTCTGACAGGATTGTTAGAATCTCAGTTTTAAGCCTTTTACTGGAGTTTTGTTTATGTTGTTTTATGGTGGCATGATCAGTCCTCCTCTTTGGACAAGCTACCACCTAATGCTTTAGTCACATGCACCTGTATGGCGCTTGACCTGTGCAGGTGCTGCAGGTTTGTAAATTGTCCGGACCCAAGGAGGGTTGTCAGCAGGAGCAGGTGCATCTTAAGGTGTGTCTTGCAGTTACCATGAGGCATGTGAGGCCACCTGTAGGGACATCTTGAAAATGGAACATATGATTGTCGTGCGTGTGGTAGTGTTTCATGAATTGTAAGGATAATGTAAGTTACAGGGGATGGCTCCTTACTGAACGCACACAAATACTGCACATGCGGGAATGCTTGTGATAAATACCTCCCCATAGGATGTCACAACTATGCTCTGATTTTCTAATTTCCTAATTTCTAACAGTCAGGCTTCACACAAGGAGCACACACTTTTCACGTGAACAGCACTAATGGGCACCTAGCACCCTGTGCAGGTTCCAGGGGGGTTGAACAAATGAAAACTCTGTACGAAGCACCAGTGTCCAACCTACCTTATTACCCTTACCTGCTGTTTAAGTGTTCAATACGACCGTCGCCCGCAGCATGCCTGTAGAACAAAATGTTCATAACATTTTCTCTCTAGGAGCTCACCAAACGGTTTACAACCTTCCTGTTTCCTGTGGGCCACCTGGATGCCCCGTACAGGTTTGCTCATTTTTTGCCATCAGACCTGTAAGGGCAGTTGAGACTAAGGCATAACTTCCTGTCTATGGAATTATATTTTACTGCAAAAAATCTCCAGAGGAATTAAAGTTATCATTTCTAATGTATTTGGTGTGCTTGTCTGTATCTATTTACTTGAGTGAGCACTAATTTTAATCTGGGAAAAAGCCTAAAATTGCACGAGTGCAAATGCTGAATTTCATCAATCCACTTGTCCATCCATCCATCCATCCATCCATCCGTCCGTATGTCCATCTATCCATCCAGTTTTTTTTTTTTTTTAAACTTGTCCTGTCCAACAGCTGGGCAGACAGATGAGAGCTGACGGCCTCTTGTGTTGGACATATTTTACTTTAACAATAGGGGTTAATCTTCATACAAACCAGAGGTATGTCTGAATAAACCCCTTTTGTAATTGAGGCCAAACTTTATTAATTTCAACCATGTTTGAAAATCTTGGGTGTTGGACCGGACGGAAAAGGAAAGAAGGGAAGAAAAGGGAGGGATGTTAGAGAGAGAGGGGGGTAGGAGGGTGATAATAGGAGGGGGGGGGGGATAAGACCATGAAGCAGCATAAAGCAACAAGTTTACTGGTTGTTTATCGTTACGGTAAGGTTCAAATGTAGTACAAAAAGGGCGGGGCCTGTCCACACACACACTCAAATGTTATAAACACACCTGTTAGCTGCAAAAATGTCCACATGTCGACATGTACACAAAACAGATAGTGTTCACACGCATACTTATGCCTTAAAACCAACTAGTGTGAAATATTTCAGTCATTAAACCATGCAAACTGTTAGTGCAAAGGTGAGCTAACACCTGTGCTCAGGTGAGTGTTTATGTTCTTCTAAAATGGATGGTGGAACGTGAAAAGAAGGAGGGAGAGTGCCCAGCCATCCCCACCCCAAGACCCCCGCCGCAGCAGCAGCGGCAGCCGGAATCCCCCCAACGCCAAACGGGAAAAGGCAGGGAAAAACCGCACCCCAAGACCGCCACCCAGACCAGGGCCAGCAGGAGCGCCGCGAGGCCCCCAGAGCCAGAGAGCAGGGAGGCACGGAGGGAAAGAGAGCGCCGCCCCAGCCCAACCAGGAGAGCAGCCCCCCCGCCGCGCCGGGAGAGCCCAACGCAGGGCCCCCCCGGAGAAGGACGCCCACAACCCCAGACGAGCACCCCATCACCACCCAGGAGTTCCGGGCATCCCCCCGCCCCAACCCCAGGTACGAGCCAAGACCCCCCAAGGGAGACCCACTCCGCACTCCAGGCAGCCACTCACCCGGCCCACGGTTGGTCCAGGGAGGAGCAAGGCAGGGGCCCGCCGCCCCCGCCCAGGATGGGGGAACCCCGGGGAAAAAAAAGGGGGCCCACAAGGGGTGTTGTAAATATGGCCCGACCAGGCTCGGCCACAGTTGGAAATTTGGCGGGGCCCAGTGCTCAGGGGCAAGGACCAGGACCCACCCCCCAGGGACACGAACACCCCCGGCTCAGGTGTAATGTAAACCCCCCCCACCGCGCGGAGAGAGAACCGCCGGGCCCAGGAAGCCGGCACCCAAGGGACACGGCCGCCGTTGCCAAGGTGCCCGCACCCCCCACCAGGGAAGGGGCAGGGGACAGATGGACCTAGGTCCCACCTTCCTTGCAAAATGTGTGTATGTGTGTTTCCATCCAGCTTTTGAACCCACTGAAGGCCAGTCCATCGCAGGGCCACACAACCACACACACACTCACAATAGCACACATTCAGTCACACCTGGGGATAATTTAGAGTCCCCAACGTAGTTATGAACCATGTTTAATGATAATGATAATTGAACCAGGGCCTTCTCGCTGTGAGTGCCAATCACTACACCACCATGCAGGCTTTGACTGCTGAATTATTATTATTACATTGTGAACCACATATATTATCTTCTTGCATCATTTAAACCTAATGTGGAAACAAAATCATATGTTGTGATCGTTGATTGAAACTAGTTTTTGCTTTAATTTTCTTTGTGCTTTAGATTCAAAACAATCCATCACAAAAACTGTCTGCCATCATCACTTCGGTTTTGCTCTTAAAGAGTCAGATTACATCTGCTCACCTCCAGCTCTCACCTGCTTATCCACCAGGTGTATCATCAAGTTGGCTTGAGACCTGAAGTAATAATTTCGTTCAAATGTTCTCTAAATGTAAAATTAACTAAACATTTTCTATGAAACATTTTTGAGATGTTTTCACATTCTTTCTAAACTTAAAAAAAAATAAATTACATGTTGAAACATATTAATGACTCAAAGTATGGGATTTTTTATCAAAAACCGTCATAAAAATTCCAGTTTTTCAAAAGAAATGAAAAAGAATTCCCCTTTTATTGTAGCTTAAGCTAATTTGGTCTGAACTTTTTGTTAGACATTTCTTTTTTGCGTGTTAACGTTAAAAGGAGGAATCAAAACTGCATGAAATTGCTCACATTTTGTTGCATTTGTGCGTCTGACTGCGGCTGTTTATGCTCCAGATCATAGCAGCACAAGACTAAAATAATGCAATTTAAATATGTTAATCCCTTTCTTAACAGCATTGTACATGCAGAATTGAATCTCCATGGGCGTCTTTAGCCTGTACACACAGCCGCTGTGCATTTTCTAGTAAGGAACCAATCATAACGAGGAAGTAACACAGCCTAAAAACAGAAACACTCTTGCAACAACTCGGACAGAGATGATCTGGCGTCTTCACAGCGGGCTGCAGCTTTCGCATTCACGCTGCACACTGTTGCATCAATCTTATCTTGCTCCCATTTTGAGTTCTTCTAAAGAGTTGCACTGCTTTCTCTGATGTGCTCTCTTGAAAAAATTCCCCCAGCTTGCCATGCTGGCGTGTGACACGGTGACGGTGTGGGAGTGTGACTTTTTAGAACGCCAAGCGAGTGACACTCAGACTGGGGTGACAAACTTATCACATCTCAGAGACCTCAGAGTCATTTTCAGTATGAGATCAATGGGCTCAGGTAGACTCTTACCTTGGTAAAAGGAAGCCCCTCGCTAAAACGATGCTGTATATGAGTCAACAACAACAATCAGCACAGCCTACACAATATGAGTCAGGGACAAGAGATGCTCATGCTTATTCAGCGTGTCCACTGAGGTGTGCAGCGTCTTCATTTAATATTTCCATAAGGCTGCATATGAATGTGCGCCAGGCCCTCCCTGTAATAAGAAGGTAATGTATTCTGCGCCAGTGGCAAAAAGGTACGCTTGAAACATCCCTCACTGGAGCAGGAGTTTTCAACCTGACAGTGGACACATACATAATTAAGCCAACTGAAAAAAAAATGAATATTTCATCTTGGAGCATTTTCATCTCCAAACATCAAAACACCTCAATGTCTCACATAATGAGCAAGGTAAATTCCTTTTATTCTCAGAGGGAATATGCAAAAACCAGCCCTCACTCGGAATGCTTTGTTTAAAAAATACATCAGCTGGAAAAGAAGAAGAGGAACTTACTTTGCTTTGGGTTTAGCCAGGATTTCTGCTGTCCTCAGAGGACTTGTTTACTCTAACTTGTATCATACAGTAGTCATAGTTTGGCTTTTTGGTTGCTTTACAATAACTTTATAGGTTTGTTAAAGTATCACCTTAAATATTTTCATTTACATAAAAACTCCTGTGTTTGTTGAACCTCGTCAAGGCCAGCGTACACCAACAAGCCATAGCCCGTTTCAGAGGTCATGCTGGTGTGATCGCTAAGATTACGGTCCCATATCCCAAAATACCACTGCGCAGAAACCTAAATGCAAGTTTTTCAGCAAAATTGGCAGGTGACCACTTGGTGGCATTTGTATTTGGGAGGCAGCAGTCACATTTTTACACGCTGCCTGGTGACCGCGAAGGTTCTAAGAATACGTTCAAATCAAACTGCGACCGGGCAATTTTTTTGGGGGGCCGCCCAGGCACATTTCAACGCTGCGCAGTGGGAACTGGGGGGCCGGCTGCCCTTGGCCGGTGTTTTACCCCCAACCAGTTGCTTGGTGCTTGGCCTGGCGCCCCGGGGGGTAAATGTTGCATCCACAGCAGAGGGGGTAATGGGTTTATTTTATTTCATTTATTTTCCTTTTTTTTGTTTTTGGTGGGGGGGTGAGGTACCTGGGAGGGGGTCGTTGTGCTAGTCCCTCAGGAATGTCAGGGGCATGAGTGATGGTGCTGGACCTCCTGCCCTCAGGTCCATCCCTTGCTGACTGTCTCTCTGCGCTGGCACTGGCTCGGCCTCGGTCTGTGGATGGATGGCTGCCTCCTGGCTGCCTTGTCGCCCTTGGAGGATAGGCGCCCTCTGCGGCTGGCTGGGGGGGCCAGTCGCTCTAGGGGGAGCCTTTTTCCCGGTTACCCTTGGTGTAACTGGGAAGAAGGTGTAGGGGTAGGTCTGTCACTCTGCCCCTACACCATGGCTGCCCCAAAGTCCATACTCCAAGTCTCTTGAAAGGATTTTTACGATACTTGGGGTAATATTTTAAGTTTATTGAGTTTGACCATCAGTACCTGTGATGCCAGAGGACCATTGATTGCAACTGGCCTCGCAGGCCACGGGGCAGTTAAAAAGTGATTTATAGTCATTGATTTAGGATTCACTTGGAGCACTTTTTTTTTTGTTGGCGTTTGTTAGTCTGTCTCAAAGGCATTTCAAAAAACGTTTTGTATTGTTAAGAGTTTGGAGAAGCGGAGATTCCTTCCATGTTCGGAAAGGTTTTTCTAACCAGGCATTGATTGGCATCTCTATATATTACCCCTGGGTGTGTATATGTGTGTGAGTGTGTGGCCCTGTAACAGATTGGCAACCTGCTCAGGATGTACCCTACCTGTGCCCAACAGTCACGACGACGAGCAGTTATCACATTGCAGAAACAGGCAGAGAAGGTTAACTGACAGATTTGTATTAGTTAATGTAGCTAAAGTTAAGCAGCAGCAGCAAAGTTCTTCTTGGTCAGGAGCACCTGTGAAAGCACATAGGTTTAAATATTTAGGTTTTACAGCTGCAGCATGTATGTGTAAACCTTGTCTGATTGTGGTGACTCACCTCTGTTTTCTGTGTCAGGAATGGTCCGCCAGCAAAAGAGGTCCCTAAGCGTACAAGAACCTTATATTGGTTCCTGGGAGGGAACTAAAATCATTGTAAAGTTAACAGGTTAGATTTAGAGTAGTAATTTTATTATTTGAGTGAATTATTGATATGGTTTAGGAACAGTTAGTGATTTCTATTTTTGTATGGGGAGATTGCCTATTTTTATAGGGGTTGGGGAAACTTTGAATGTACATATTTTTAATATATATTGTGTAAATAGATTATCTATGTGAACCTGGGTGAATGGTAGCTCCCAAAGGAGAAATCCTATAAAGGTGGGAGTTGTAACCATTGGGAGGTTGTTGTTGGTTAGAGCTTGGGGCATGACTGTGAAATGGCAATGGGAGAAAATGGAAAATAAAGTTTTGTGCTAAACCCAAGTCCTGAGTTTCTGCCATGATGAGGGCTTCCGAAACTACGAACTGAATGTGACACTGGGATAGGCTCCAGCAACCCCATGACCCTGAAAGGGATACATCAGATTCTGACTATGGATGGATGGATGGACCAACTTTGAGTTGATGTGTAATAAAAGCTGCAGTCATTAGTGTCCTCAAAGCGCTACATTTGCCTAAATGACCCTCTAGTTCTCATTTCGGACACCGTGACCCAAAGCCAATTAAAGACAGTCAGTATGAGTTAATTAATCAGAGTGGACCTGGCATCAGTTGAGCAGGGAATCTTTCTTGGCTCCATAACTATGAGAAGTAGGAGAAGTTCCAACAGAACTGAATCGCACAATTTATGAGCATTATGAAACTGAAATCTGAACCTGTTTAAAGGCATATAAGATTTAAAATTTAAAGCGTAAATTAAAGTATTCTGTTTACGGAGCTAAAGCAGCAGCGTTTGACTGGAGAGGATCACTTTGACCACTAAACCTGACTCACACCTTCATAGAGGGGAATTAACCTGCCACGGCCTGAAACGCTTTGCTGAGCACTGGTCGATACTGTCATTATCCAAAAGCAATTCTTAATTCTATTTCGCCCTGAGCTAAAGATCCCCATATTGATCACAAAGAGGGGATGCTGCAGCTGCTTCTTTAGTTAAGTCCACTGTGTGCAAGAAAACTGCTCTTGGCTCTTGTGTATAGTCCAGCATGTCTATGTAATGTTTCAGAATGATACCTGAGAGTTTACCTCAGTGTTTTTAAAGAGTTGCATTAAAAAAACTGCTTTTCCCGTTTTGTTAAATGAAAAATGAAGATAACAACTGCTGACCTCTATAAGCACTAAGCAGAAGCTTAAGCTTCAGCGCTTTCACCTGAACTGATGAGTTCATGTCCTTTTTCTGAACGCTGCTGGATGACAGGAATCTTGAGTGACGTGCTTTTAAAAGCATCTTTTTGTGCTTTTTTTCCCCTCTGTCATCCACAGGAGCAGGCTGCACCTTCATGTGCCATGGCCTGCACACGTTGGCTTGTGACAGCAGTTAACGAAAAAGGACATTAGTACCCTGAGGTGATCGCACTGCCTCAGCAGCAGGCTTCAATGCAGCGAGAACGTGGTGTGAAACACCAGCAGAAGGCCTCCACATTTGTGTGTCCTTTTCCCCGGTTTGTAAAATAAATGTGATGCGATGCAGTAATTACTAAGGACTTCTTTAGATCTCTTATAGTGGCCAATAAGCACAAATGGTCAAGAAATTTGAAAATCCTGCAAAATCAATCAGCTGTTTTCTGTAGTTCCTGTAGGAATTTAATTAGACAGTAAAACTGTGTGATAGCCTGAACACGTAATACTAGAAGTTCTAACAGAACTGATGGCAAGATTAAAAAATATGTTGAGTAATTCATTCACTGTCTTCTAAACCCGTTTTTGTCCCTTTCGGGGTCACGGGCGGCCGGAGCCTTTGTGAAAATGGCTGTGAATAGGGGCTGCTCTGTGGTGTAGTGGTTAGCCCTCTCACCTTACAGTGAGAAGGCACTGGCTGAAATCCTGGCTAGAAACTATCTTTGTGGGGTTCGCATGCTCTCCTTATGTATTTGTGTGTTTTTTTCCCAACAATTCAGCTTCATCTCCCTGTCTAAAAACAGGTTTCATAGGTTAACTGATTACTAGCTTTGAGTGTGTCTGGTCGTATGACCTGCATTGGACTGGCAAACCATCAACAGTGGTGGACAACATTGTTGGTTCCCCCCAGTTAAAGAAAGAAAGTCCACAATGCTCACTGAAATGATTGAAAAATTTAAAAGTAAGAATAAATTAAAACTTATTGCAAATTAAATAATCAAAATCAGCTATTACTTTTGAGTTGTTGATTAACAGAATTATTAAAAAAACAAACTAATGAAATAGGGCTGGACAAAAATGATGGTACCCATAACTTAATATTTTGTTGCACAACGTTTTGAGTCAATCACTGCAATGAAACGATTTCTGTATTTGTCAATGAGCCTTCTGCACCTGTCCACAGGTATGTTGGCCCACTCCTCATGAGCAAACTGCTCCAGTTGTCTCAGGTTTGACGGGTGTCTTCTCCAAATGGCATGTTTCAGCTCCTTCAACAGATGTTCAATGGGATTCAGATCTGGGCTCATAGAAGGCCACTTCAGAATAGTCCAACGCTTTTCTCTCAGCCATTCTTGTGGGTTTTGGCTGTGTGTTTTGGACTGTTGTCCTGTTGGAAGACCCATGACCTGCGACTGAAACCAAGCTTTCTGACACTAGGCAGCACATTTCTATCCAGAATGCCTTGATAATCTGGAGATTTCATTTTACCTTGTACAACTTCAAGACACCCTGTGCCAGATGCAGCAAAGCAGCCCCACACCATGACTGAGCCTCCTCCATGTTTCACAGTAGGGACGGTGTTCTTTTGGTTGTATGCTTCGTTTTGAGTCTATGACCATAGAGCTGATGTGCCTTACCTAAAAGCTCCAGTTTTGTCTCATCTGTCCAAAGGACATTTTCCCAGAAGCTTTGTGTCTTGTCAACGTGCATTTTTGGAAATTCCAGTCTGGCTTTTTTATGATTTCCTTTCAACAGTGGTGTCCTCCTTGGTCGTCTCTCATGAAGTCCACTGGCTCAAACGATGACGATCAGACCCTGATGTACCTGGATCTAGGAGTTCACCTTCAATGTCTTTGGAGGTTGTTCTGGGCTCTTTGGACACAGTTCAACTATCCGTCTCCTCAATTTGTCATCAATTTTCCTCTTCCGGCCACGTCCAGGGAGGTTGGCTACTGTCCCGTGGGTCTTAAACTTCTGAATAATATGTGCCACTGTCGTCACAGGAACTTCAAGCTGCTTAGAGATGGTTTTATAGCCTTTACCTTTACCATGTTTGTCTATAATTTTGTTTCTAATGTCCTGGGACAATTCTTTCCTTTGCTTTCTGTTGTCCATGTTCAGTGTGGTACACACCTTTTCACCAAACAGCAACATGACTATTTGTCTCCCTTTAAATAGGCAGACTGACTGATTATGGGTTTGAAAACAGCTGTGATGTCAATTAAAGGACATACCTGAGTTCATCATGACCCCCTGGGTAAATAAGTTCTCAGTCTTTTAAGGAGGCACCATCATTTTTGTCCAGCCTCATTTCATTAGTTTTAAAAAAAAAATAATTCTGTTAATCAACAACGCAAAAGTAATGGCTAATTTTGATTATTTAATTTTCAATTTTTTTTTATTTATTGTTACTTTTGAACGTTTCAAATCATTTCAGTGAGCAGTGTGGACTTTCTTTCTTTAACTGAGGGGTACCAACAATTTTGTCCACCACTGTAAGGCAGGAGTGGGCAAACTATGGCCCAGGGCACCAAATGCGGCTCATTAAACTATTTAATCTGTCCCTCTAAACTGGAATAAATTATGTACGTCCTCACAGATGATTATTTTGCTTTTAAGTATGTTTTTGTTTACTTTTAATACAAAATTTATGACTGTTTTTTATTTGTATGAATCTGTTATTCAGGTGGAGTTATGGACATTTTAATTGTTTTTAATCTGTGATTTTTTTTCCGTGGTGTGTTTTCATCTTAAACATTGTCTTGATGTTTGCGTACATATTTTGTTGTCTGTATTAATGCAATGGTTTTCATTTATAACAAGTGTGTTTGAAAAGTTTAAAGTTCCTTTTGCAATAGAATGTAACATTCAAAAAGTTCCATTGACCAAAAGATTGAGTTTGCACTGACTTAGAATAATTTTCTACTAATGCTTTTACTTTGAAAAGCTTTGTACGGAAAGACCTTTGTAAAGAACAGAATTAAAGTATTGATTGTGAGTGGATTGAACTTCAGATTTAAGCTGAAGAAAAAATACAAGCACTATTACTGATCCTAAAATGAATGAAAATAGAACATTTTAAAATGTTTTTATAAAAATACAGAAAATATTGTTAGAATTTATGAAGCGAGCCTCAAAAAGAAAGGTGCATATAATTCTGTGTGCAGCCTGAAATTAATAATGATAAATGTAGCAAAAAAAAATAAAATAAAGAAATAAAAATGACACAAACTATTTCAAGACAACATAGAAAGTAACACATGACTGTTGTAGATCATTCTTAATACAAAAAGGGGAGATTTTTCTACATGTTGCCTTCTACAGTCTATATTTTGGAGAGCTGAGTAGTTTACCCCTTTACCCTGAACCTTCTAAATGAAATTTGGTCATCCCTATCCCCTCACACATACAGGACGGGCCAAGTCATTGATCTGGGATTCACCCTGATGTTCATCTCTGAAATCGCTCAATGATCTGAAAAACATAGAGGGAAAGACGAAGCTCCAGTAAGAGACAAGGTCAGTATCAGAGGGCCAACATCAGGAAAGTACAATAATAACCTTATTGAATATGTTTTCTTCACTGCTACGTCTATTAAAAAGTAAAAGATTTTGATTTTTTTAAGAGAAATAAAAAGCTTTTGATCCTAACTGGGACAAGTTATCACAGTTTTCCTTATAATCAGTTTTAAACGGTTCTACTTACAGTTTGATGATGCACTTTATCAACACTGAGCATGAAGGATGCATTTTAAAGGTCATTTAATCTTCTTTCTCTTTCGGCTTTTCCCATCAGGGGTCGCCACAGCGAATCATCCTTTTCCACCTCACTCTATCATGGACATCTTCTACCCTAACATTAGCCAACTTCATGTCCTCTGTTAAGACATCCATGTATCTCCTCTTTGGCCGTCCTCTTGCCCTCCTGCCAGGCAGCTCCATCTCCAACATCCTTCTACCAATATATCCACTATCCCTCCTCTGAACATGTCCAAACCATCTCAGTCTGGCTTCTCTGACTTTGTCGCTAACACAGGCAACATGAGCCGTCCCTCTGATGTACTCGTTCCTTATCCTGTCTAACCTGGTCACTCCTAAGGAGAACCTCAACATCTTCATCTCTGCTACCTCCATCTCAGCCTCTTGTCTCTGTCTCACTGCTACCGTCTCTAACCCATAGAGCAGAGCTGGTCTCACCACTGTCTTGTACACCTTTCCTTTGAGTCTTGCTGGCACTCTTCTGTCACACAACACTCCTGACACTTTCCTCCAACCGCTCCAACCTGCCTGCACTCGCCTCTTCACCTCTTTTCCACACTCCCCATCACACTGAACTGTTGACCCCAAGTACTTAAACTCCTGCACCTTCTTCACCTCAGCCCCCTGTAACCTAACGCTTCTACCTTGATCCCTCTCGTTCAGACACATGTATTCTGTCTTACTACGACTGACCTTCATGCCTCTTCTTTCCAGAGCAAACCTCCACCTCTCTAGCTGTTCCTCCACCTGCTCTCTACTCTCACTGCAAATTACAATGTCATCCGCAAACATCATTGTCCAGGGAGATTCCTGTCTTACCTCATCTGTCAGCCTGTCCATCAGCATAGCAAACAAAAAAGGACTCAAAGCTGATCCTTGGTGTAGTCCCACCTCCACCTTGAACTCCTCTGTCTGACCTACAGCACATCTCACCACCGTCATACTTCTCTCATACATGTCCTGAACTACTCTGACATACTTCTCTGCCACTCCAGACGACCTCATACAGTACCACAGCTCCTCCCTCGGCACCCTGTCATACGCCTTCTCTAAATCTACGAACACACAATGCAGCTCCTTCTGACCTTCTCTGTACTTTTCCATCAACATTCTCAAAGCAAAAATGGCATCAGTGGTGCTCTTACGGGGCATGAAACCATACTGCTGCTCACAAATCTCCACCTTCTTCCTAAGCCTGGCTTCCACTACTCTTTCCCACAGCTTCATTGTGTGGCTCATCAACTTTATTC
This sequence comes from Oryzias latipes, assembly GCF_053564925.1. Lineage (NCBI taxonomy): Eukaryota > Metazoa > Chordata > Actinopteri > Beloniformes > Adrianichthyidae > Oryzias > Oryzias latipes. Next base: position 10,790,588 of record NC_136256.1, on the reverse strand, counting down.
CTCTATAGTTGCTGCAGTTCTGCGTGTCACCCTTGTTCTTAAAGATCGGAACCAGAACGCTTCTCCTCCATTCCTCAGGCATCTTCTCACTCTCTAAAATCCTATTGAACAACCTTGTTAGAAATTCCACTGCTGCCTCTCCTAAGCACTTCCATACCTCCACAGGAACGTCATCAGGACCAACGGCCTTTCCGCTCTTCATCCTTTTCAGAGCCTTCCTAACCTCATCCTTTCCAATCTCTGCTACTTCCTGCTCCACAACAACCACATCTTCCTCCCTTCTTTCCCTGTCATTTTCCACGTTCATCAGCTCCTCAAAATACTCCTTCCATCTTTTCTGTACACTCTCCTGGGTTGTTAGCACCTTTCCATCTCTGTCCTTAATCACCCTTATCTGTTGCACGTCCTTCCCATCTCTGTCTCTCTGTCTGGCTAGCCTGTACAAGTCCTTCTCTCCTTCCTTTGTGTCTAACCTGTCATAAAGCTCATCGTAAGCTTTCTGTTTGGCCTTTGCCACCTCTCTCTTCACTCTACGCTGCGCTTCCTTGTACTCCTGTCTACCTTCCTCAGTCCTTTCTACATCCCACTTCTTTTTAGCCAACCTCTTCCTCTGGACGCATTCCTGTACTTCCTCATTCCACCACCAAGTCTCTTTACCGTCTTTCCTCTTTCCAGATGACACACCTAGCACCTTCCTACCTGTTTCCCTGATAATTTCCGCTGTAGTTTCCCAGTCATCTGGAAGCTCATCCTGACCACCCAGACCCTGTCTCAACTTCTGCCTAAATTCCTCACAAGTTTCTTCATTCTGTAGCTTCCACCACTTGGTCTTCTTTTCTGTTTTCCCTCTCTTCTTCTTCCTGACCTCCAGAGTCATCTTACACACCACCATGCGGTGCTGTCTGGCTACACTCTCTCCTACCACCACTTTGCAGTCAATAACCTCTCTCAAATGACCTCGTCTACATAGGATGTAGTCCACCTGAGTACTCCTACCTCCACTTCTGTATGTCACTCTATGTTCCTCTCTCTTCTGGAAGTAAGTGTTGACTACAGCCATTTCCATCCTCTTCGCAAAGTCCACCACCATCTGTCCCTCCAGATTCCTTTCCTTCACACCAAACCTGCCCATCACCTCCTCATCACCTCTGTTGCCCTCACCAACATGCCCATTAAAGTCTGCTCCAATAACAACTCTCTCTCCTCTGGGAAAACTCTGTATGACCTCATCCAACTCACTCCAGAATCTCTCCTTCACTTCTAACTCACAGCCAACCTGTGGCGCATACCCACTGACTACATTCACCATCACCCCTTCGATTTCTAACTTTAAGCTCATCATCCTGTCTGAGACTCTTTTCACCTCTAGAACACTGTTTACAAACTCCCCCTTCAGAATCACACCTACCCCGTTTCTCTTCCTATCAACACCATGATAGAACAGTTTGTATCCTCCTCCAATACTACGTGCCTTGCTGCCCTTCCACCTTGTCTCCTGCACACACAGTACATCTACCTTCCTTCTCTCCATCATGTCTGCCAGCTCTCTGCCTTTCCCTGTCATTGTGCCAACGTTAAGAGTCCCTATTCTCAAACCTATGTTCCTGCCTTTTCCCTTCTCTCTCTGGCAACGGGCCCTTCTGCCTCCCCTCTTTCTTCGACCAACAGTAGTCAAATTTCCACCGACACCCTGTAGGTTAACAGCATCGGTGGCGGTCGTTGTTAACCCGGGCCTCGACCGATCCGGTATGTCTAAAGTGTTGTGGATGATTCGCATGGTTATTTTGGCAATTTTTACGCCGGATGCCCTTCCTGACGCAACCCTCTCTATTTATCCGGGCTTGGGACCGGCACAGAGGCAACTGGCTTGCAACCCCTGTGGCTAGATTAAAGGTCATTTAATGCATTGCGGAAATATTTTACTGAAAAGATTTTTAATGGATCTTATCAATCACGTCAACCGTTTTGCAAGATGATGATGAAGAACTCTGGAAACACAATGCATTAAAATAAATAAGTTAGCCAAGTGTAAACTTATTTATTTATTTATTTATTTTATTGGATTTAACTTTTATTTATCTAGACAAGACAGATTAAGAGCAATATTTTATTTTCAACTGTGGCCTGGCACTCTACAGGGATCATTATCTTTCCACATAAATGCAACACATAAATATAATGCCAGTTTCCTTCTTTTATAAAGATATAGTAAAGATGAATAATTTAAAATGATGGAATGACAACAATACCTCTGATTTTTGTTAACATGCGACTGTAAAATAGCTTTTGTTTTTTTTTGCTAAGAAAGCTAATAAATTGGACAATACATACATTCTTTAGAGCCCAAAACAGATGGAATTGTTGAACAATAAAAAAGTTAATAACAAAACTGATCATAGAATATGGTTTAGACTTTTAAATGGTTTAATAGAAGTCAACTTGTTTGCAAATAAAGCATAGATTCTGTACAACAGTTCTTTATCGTGCCATCTATCACTGCTTCAAACCTTTAACTTTAAAATAGAAATAGTAATAATTAAAAAAGATTGATACATTTAGCAAAAAATATATCTCAAACCCAGAATTCTTTTAGATTCACAGTAATTTGTCATTTTTTTGCGGGTATTTAGATGTACTTTTAATATAAAACGCCAGTTTCAAAGGCAGAATAAATCTAAATCCTGTTCTCAATGCAGGCTCTTCAATGTGTGACACCCTTCTGGAGAAAGTTAACTCTACGCATGCGCACGGTTCTCACAGACCACAAACGTCGACGACAAGAATCCCACAGACTGTACCATTTTACAACAACAGGGGTTTTGGTTTACCAGCACATCCTTAAACCGCCATACCATACTCAGAACAAGAAATATTTCTTCTTAAGATATGGAAAATATAGTATTTGTCAATAGTATATAAAACAGCACAATAAATTCAACAATAAGAAAATATATATGGAAAGACTCTCCTTCATTTGACCCCGATGTATCAAGTTGGAGGTTTGGCTCAAAATGGCCGGAGAGAAACAGTTGTAAGAATCGACGGCTTTTCATATTTTTGGTGGAAAATGAGCCATTCTGTCGTTTGAAGGCACTTCCTCCCGAAACCTGGCGATTCGGGTAAGATCTTCTTAAAGTTTTACGAGCCTTTCTATCCTCCCCGCTGTTTTTATGCGGAGAAAATGAGGTCAAACATGGCTGGTTTGCAATGTTTTCACGATAGCCTTTGCGGTCTTTTAGAAGTCTCTGACTTTAGTTCGGGATTGCAGCAGAAATAACGCATTTTAACTCATAACAGCTATCGCAAAGCGAGTGCATCTGCATGAAAGTGTATATGCAATGCAATGTGGGCAAAATAGTGTTGCTGTAGATGGCTGATTTCCGGATTAGATGTAATGCAGACTTGAGCAGGCCTGCAGCTGTACTAGCCCTTCAGCTGTGCGTCGCAGGAATACGTCACCAAAGCCACGGTTTCCTTAGAAACCTTCGTAAACAAACCCGGAATCCAAGTCCTAAGAACTGTGGGAGGTGGAATTTTAAGGAAGAAGCTTGTGACGTTTTGCTTGGTGTGGACTCTTCCCTGTCACATTGGCTGACTATTATTTCTGTTTGTGCTTTCTTACAACATCTTTAGCTCTCACACTTTCATTCATTGAGTCCTAAGACTTGCTATCTTGTAGTATTTCTGACATTAGGGAAGTAGCTCATAAGCATTGATGAAGAATGTGGTCAGGCTGTCAGCTGACCTTTGTTTTGGTTAGTTAGTTTTCTTTGGCACATAATGATCTGAAGGGGCTTGGATGTCAAACATCTCTGTATGAGTTTTACTGAGCATTTTAGCATCAGTTCAAGAATGAATGACGATGAAGCAAATCCTTTAGGCATATTGTCAATAATATGTTAACAGAGCTAAGATCGTGACTTTAGAGATTTGAATCATGTCGTGTTTGGTGATCACACCACATCCACACAGGTGTGCCTGTGCAAACAAGCGGCTTTGCGCTGATATGTGACTGCTTTTCTCAGCTCAGAATCAGCGGATTCACGGTGATTGCATAAACCAGGGGTGTCCAAATCCAGTCCTCATGGGCCGGCCTCCTGCTGGTTTTTCCAGAAATCCTGCCTTATCTGCTGCTGATTACCTGGAGCAGGTGTGTTTAACCTGTAAGGAGCTTCAATGGCAGGTTGGTAGAAAAACATGTAGGACACCGACCATTGAGACCTGGAACTGGACACCCACGTAAACCGTTCAAGAACTACGCTATATTAAATGTTTATTTAGAGCGACATATCGGATATTAAAGGGTTAATTATGCCAGAGCACCTAACAGAGCAATCACACCAGCCATCCAAACAATACCTGGCAGTCAAACTGACTTGGGTATGATACAATTCACCTAATGTGAATTTCTTTTCCTTTTTTTTCCTGGCGGTTTAGTGCAGTGTGAGCAGCCAGACGGGTTACTTGTGTTAGCCAATTGTAAGCTGGTCGCATAACTACAACACTCAATCCTTTACTTAGTCTCAACATGATATATTGAAGCAACCCCACATCATGACACTACCACCACCAGCTGCTGTGTAGGACCCAGGCAAGGTTGATGCCTCACTTCATCTGACATATTTTTCAAAGATGGATTGATGCTTAGAGAATGACAAACGTTACATTTTTCAGTCGTTAAGTAAAAGTTTAAAGTTCTGCTAAGTGTTTTCGTGTATCAGACAAGCCTCCCCCGTTTGAAAAAAAACAAAACAAAACCCCCCAAGTGTTTCCAATGGCTTTTACTTTCCTTGACGCACATTGATCTGAAGTATGTTTGACGAGATTTTTCTGATAAGTTTGTCATTTTTATACAGCATTTCAGTTCCACAACTTTTGTTTCATTTTGTGTTTTCATCTCCCACGACACTTTGTTCAACAGTTTTGTTGCAATATTGACTTTTGAATCCACTGGATCCAGTTTTTGAGGTCTTTCTTCAGTTAAATCTATTTGAAATCACTTTTGTTGTCTTTGCTGCTTTGCAAGACTGGATATATGGTGGATCGATGCAAATCTAAAGTGTTAATAATTCTGATTTGCACTATCAAACAACTGAGGTTTGATTTTTACTGCACTTCCAGTTGTTGACAGGATTTGGGTCTCGGTTGTGCGCCGTCTTTAACCACTCTTTGCAGCAAAAGTGTAGCTCCTGTTATGTCAGCCCTGTAATTTCAAGAGAAAAAAAAGTAATTTAGAGCTTTCTTGATGCGAGAATAAATAAATAACTTTAAATTGTGTCTTTAAGCGTTTTGATGATGCACCTGTCACAAAGACAGATTGCTGTTTGCATCAAAAGCCGTCCCAGATGGCAATTCTGAACTGAAAACTGAACTACAGAAACCGGAGTAAAGCTGAGCAGACAAACGTAAACATGATAAAATGGTCCCCTTTACAATAATATAATTGATGGAGAGGTAAAATGAAAAAATAAATAAATGAGAGTAAAATTGAAAAGGTTTAAATGTCTTTCAGTGCACCTGTAGGCTGTTGGCTGCTGGGAAGTCCGGCTCCCTGGAACCACAATCTAAGCAAATGAAGGGTGGCTCAAGACTTTTAGCACAGGACTGCATGTTCCTAGGTAATCCTGCAGTTGACGTCAGCCAGCAGCTAGAGCTTCTGTCAGTGGATTTCTATTCAGAATTCGTTGCTAACGAACGTTTAAAAAGTAATGTCTTTGTCGGTGGGAAGTAAAACTGTGTGTCATCTGGAAAAAAGTAGAAAATTCAAGGATTATTTGTCTGCACTGCATGAGCTGTCTGAGAAGTAAGACAGAGAATCAAGCTGTTAAATCATTGAAATGAACTGAGCTGATGGGTTTTATGTGTTTTTATGGAAGTTTACTGACCCCACATTAAAGGACATTTATCTATTCTATAGATGTAGCATTCATTCGTGAGCTTTCAACAGCATTTATAGAAAAGAGGTACAATATTTCAATGCAGGGCTCCAGACTGCGACCATTTGCTCGCATTTTGCGACAAAAATTTGAGACTGTGCGACTGAATTTTACATCCAGTCGCACATGCGCGACCAGTAAATTTGCCTCCCCCACCCTCCGTATTTTTTTATTCATTAAACGTGGAAGCGGCCCGTCAATGATCAATGAAATGAGCAATGAAATCATCAATGAGACGCGAGCCCACACGCACGCAGACAGACACACACACACTCGTGAGACTGGAGCACACGCGAGCGCACACTCGCATGTCATTGAGTGATGCCTGAGGCGGCCAATGCGTGTGAGAAGAATAGGGAAAGTCACTGCAAGTGGCTAAAATATGTGGAGGGGCGGGGCCTAGAGATAATCGAGCGCGCGTTAACGTCTGTGGGAAGGAAACGAAGACAAATCATCACAACCTGATATGTGCGTCTGAGCTATGAACAGCTAGCGAACTATTGATTCGTTCTTTCGACCTGCGGCTAGTATACCAGTGCCAGAGTCTACAGCAGGGGTCTCAAACTCGCGAAGCAAACCACGGCTCTCATGCGCGGCTGTAACGACAGCACACCGCTCCCGCGGGAGATGGTCAGCTGAGGAGCATAAATGTCCCACACCTACATACGTGACAGCTAACGGGGCTCGAACATAAACACGTGTGAGCGACAACACGATTTAGTCTTAGACGCACTTAAAACACGTGTGGAAAATGCAACGATAGACGTGTTTGAGATGAACCAGCGCCCGGGGGGGGGGGGGGGGGGGGGGGGGGGGCATGAAGGCGAAGCTGCAACAGGAAGTTGGAGTTGTCCTTAACATTCAATTTAATAATTATGCCTCTCCCCCTAAGTATGATCTGTGATATTACATCTTTTATAATTATTTCAATGTTTTGTGATGTATGTAGCCTTTTTTTAATCAGTTGGTATTTTAAATTATTTTAATTGATCAGTGAACTACAAAAACCCATCAGGACGCATGTCCCATAATGCATTGTTTTGTAGTCTGTATGGCAGCTTTCAGTCAGTTCAGTACTAAATTTCCAGCTGTGTTTGGTCAGGTTGGGGTCTTGCTTCCGCCCCTTTCTGTTGATATTTTGGTTTTGATTGACAGGTGATGTTAGAGCAAAAACAAAAATATGTCTCACACCAGGTGATCTGTGCAGCGTTACGTCCATCTGGGTGATCTCAAATTATTGTGCATCTTGGCTGCACCTATTTGGTGTCGCCAACATGAATTTCCATCCCCTAATGTTTACATACATTTAAGTATTGTTCTTAACTGTGAAATGACCGAAAGGTTATTACGGTAATCACTTGTTACTAAAAACTTTTTTTATTCTAAATTTATGGTATTTTGTTTACTATTTTTTTTTTGTCATGACAGCGATGCTGCTGTCAGTTTACCTTCTTGTTGCATCTTCAAAAGTGCAGAATAAAATCTGACACTGAATTTGAAAAAGCAGATTGTAATTTTTGCATCTATAATTAAAGTATTTATTTACTTTATTTATTTTATTTAGTGTATTTATAATACAGTGGAAATTAGAAGATCTGGTTTGCATGTTGATTTACGGTATGCGCCCCTAAATTTTCAGGTTGTGCCCCTAAAATTTTCATTTAGGGGCCACAGTGCTCCTAGTGAAAAAAGTTAGTCTGGAGCCCTGCAATGGCAGTAAAATTTAGTTTTTTTAGTTTCAAAAGCACAAAAGTAACAATTCAAAGAATCAAACTCCTGTTTTGCATGTTCTACGTAGACAAACCGTGGGTGACAGACATGGTGGCTCCGCATCAATCTCTTGGTGGTATTTTTATGAAGTTGATCATCGGGTCACTTTCACATTGACGTTCCTTTGAGCATCTACTTTGTTTGACAAATGTAAAAGCTCCCCTGAGCTCTGGTGAGGATTAAGAAGCTGGAGAACGGCTGTCTTGGTTCACTTGTACACAGACTCCAGTGTGAATTGTCCAAAGAAATTCCGTGGATAAAAAAAACTGAAGGAAAAAAGAAAGGGACCATGTATTATGAGTAGTGAGCAAATTATTGAATAATTTTAAATTATGACAAATGTAATAATAACTGTCAGTTGGTAGCTATGGAGCAGTAAGGAGGTGTAGGGGCCTGTTAACCCTTCAGTGTAGACGTTCTTTTGAATTACTATAAATCTTCTGCTGTTTATGCAAGTAACGTGTTTTCAGTGCAATCTGAAGCAGAGAAAAGCAACCTTGAGCTAACATACAGTACAGTGATCCCTCGCTATAACGCGGTTTACTTTTCACGGTTTCGCTACTTCATGGATTTGCATCGTGCATTGTGTTCTGCATTCTGATTGGCTAAAAAGTCACTCCGCTTCTTCTCTACCTGTGCGTCAATAACGTTGCAGTTTGTCGTACGTAGAACATCTTGCCAAATTTACAACACGTACGTGCAAATCATCTTGCAATTTCGTAGAAAAAAAGAGCGACAACAACTGCCTATCACTATGTTCTTCTCCCGAACAACAGCTGCACCGCGGGCTTCAAAAGAAGAAAACACTGCAGAGCGGAGTCAGGATGCAGCGGCTCAGTCTGTAGAGCAGTGAAATACACCTGAGTCACTACTTGTCCCACTGTTTTTCATAATCATTTTACATTTTCTCCCGTTTAATCCAATTACTCGGGACACGGTGGGCGGGGCTAATCTCCGCGATTTGAAGCCTTCTGTTCACATCGATGATTCTAATTATTATTTGACAGTACAGTACAGAGTAATTTGTTGAAAAAAACTTTTTTAAAGTACTTTGATTTGTGAAACAAATGCTTGAGACTGTAAAATGGTTTGTTCTTTCTTTTCAATGTATAATAGAGTTTTTAATTGTATAATAATTGAAAAAAAAATAGAGGTTTATACTTCACGGATTTTGCCTATCACGGGTTCTTTTTGGAACGTAACCCTCGTGAAAAACAAGGGTTTACTGTACACCACTTTACAGTAGTGAGGTGTTTACGACGTAAATCAACTCTGTTCTGTGGAATAAAAGCAGCTTGGAGCCTCTATGCAGAACACTTTAGGTTGCATAACGTATAGTGTCAGTCCATCTATCCATTTTCTTAAGCCGCTATATCCCCTCTGGGGTCACAGGGTTGCTGGAGCCTGTCCCGGCTACTGCTGGGTACAGTGGCGTTTTGCTAAATGTAGAACACTAACATTAATGTTAAACACTTAAGGGTTTCATGAACGGGTTTGTGATATAAACAGCCTCTTTTCTTGCCTCAGAATCAGCTGATTCACGTTGATTGTGGTCAAAGAGTTGCAGTATGTTAGAGAAGTTCTTTAACTATCATCTAAAAGCTTCATATGAATTCTCCTCCTCTGCTTCGGCTTCATGAAATGCAAGACTAAAATGTTCCACAGTTCCTTTCAAAATAAAGCTTTAAAAAAACGATAGTTTTCACTTTAGGCCATATAAGAAAAATGGATAAAGGCATACCTCAAAGCCTTTTATGGAATTTGTTTGTGCGCTACAGTAAATAAAGAAATAAAGCAGGATCTGTCGGCTTTTGGAGGCTGCAGTCAGATCCCGGTTAGTCTTGGGTGATTTGTCCGAATTTTCCAATCACAGATGATTGTTCCATCAATCGTTGGCCAGGACTCATGCTGATCACGCTGCATTTTAAGCTTTGGGTTTGTCTCGTCACACTATTTGCTAAATTACAACATAACTACATTAAATAATGATTACATTAGGAGACGTGGAAGGATGGTGATTTGACAGTCGTTGATTTATTGCTTACGGTCTGAAACCATGGGAGCTCCTGATGGTTATCGGGAACAACAAGAAGATTTAACACAGCTTGGTTGCAATGCAACAAATCCTTTTAATTAAGACTGAAATGAAAAGCACATTGCACAATCTCAACATTGATGAACTTTCGTCTTTCTTGGCTGTATTTTGTCTGAAGTGACTGTGCAGGTTTCAGTTTTTCTTATTTCAGGAATAAAAATGGTGTGATTTAGAAATTGTACATAGGAATTTTCCCTTTTGGTTTCACCCGCTGCTGTTCCACAGTGATACATATGTCATGATTTTTGCTCGAGTTGGAGTTTTGCAGGAGCTTTATGACCGTGGTGGTCTCCATGTTTAGTTGTTTAGAAGAACCCTATCTTTCTTTTCCTGTTTGAATTGCTCTAGATTGAGTAATATTTCGAACAAGAATGGCATTTTATTTTGAAGGTTAAACGGATGGAGCCTGTCTGATTAGATTTGTGTGGTTTTGCTGCATCAGAACACCTAAACAGGTTGCGTGCCCGTCTTTGTTGGAGCAGATGCCTTCTTCTGGGATGTGTGGTGGGGCTCCACTGGTAGGACCACACTGACTAGAATGGCTGATTAAAAAAGAAGAAAAAAGAAAAAGGTCGGCTCCACACGGCTAGACCGCAAAGCTTTCCCTTTATTTTTTTTCCCCTCAAAGGAGCCAGACTTTCTTCTTCTAAAGTGGTTTGAAGTGAAAGTTCTCTGGCCTCTCTTAAAAGTCTTTGAGTGGTTTTCCTGGCGCTCATTTTCTACTCATTTGACCATTTTCAAAAGCATTTTTGTGACTGTTTTGTGCATGTTCATAAATTATTGCTCACTTATGACTTTCTGTTTTTTTAAATCCATAAAACAAAAATTAAGAAAAAGAACTGATGTGAAATCCTCTGACAACACAACGGTAATGATCCTTAAGACCACTTTGAAAGGATAAAAGAAAGAAAGTCGTCACAGAAGAAACGAGTCAATATGAGGGATGCTTCAGATGGTGGCTCATCACTGTTAATAGATTTTAAATGAGATTGTGTGTATAGTTGTGAATCTGTAGCATCTGCAACTTGTTAGCAAAAAATTAGCATTAGAAACTGTTCCTTAAAATACCAAGAAAATGTTTCTGTTTTTAGTCCTTTAGCAGCTTGAGAAGGCTTTTTTTAAACGTCAAAAAATGATGTCAGAGTGTGACAAATGGGTTTCACCTTGGAACTGAACAAAGTGTTTCTAGTTTATTACGGTTTTTAACCTCTTAGAAACCCCCTTTAAGATCAGCCATCCATTTCCCAATCCTGCTGAATCCCCTTTAGGGTCGTAGGGCTGCTGGAGCCTATCCCAGCTACTGTTGGGGGAAGGCTGTCTGTCTGTCTGTCTGTCTGTCTGTCTGTCTGTCTGTCTGTCTGTCAGTCTGTCTGTCTGTCTGTCTGTCTGTCTGTCACAGGGCCACACATTCACACCTACAAAAAAATTAAGCCGCTTATAAAATTATAAAGCATGTTTTTAGACTGTAGGAGGAAACCGGAGTTCCCTGAGAAAGCCCAAGTATGCACAGGGAGAACATGCAAAGACTACACAGAAAGATCCCACTGCGATTCGAACCTGGGTCTTCTAGCTGTGAGGCAAGAGAGGAGAAGGCTCTTTTGGTAACTCATCCAGGGCTTGTTGTCCAGTACAACAGGCCAAACCGTGCCAAAAACACAAGCGGGCTCATTGCTCACTGACCTGACTGCACTTAAAACACTCAGTTTAACTAAAAAATAATGGAATAAATGTTGAAGTTTTGACACTGGGGTAAACAGATGGTTGTTTTTTTGTGCTAATTCTGACCAAACTAAACCTTCAGTGGTCTTTTGAGGAACTCCAGTGTTTGGTTCTTTGCAGTTTGTTTGAAATTTGGAAGGAGGGGGCTTATTTTGAACCCTTGTCTTTACACCGTTCTGTTCTTAGACACATCTCTGCTAGCAGGTCAAGTGTTGCCCAAGAACAGATTAGGAGCAATCACAGCAACCAGGTGAACCGTACTTTGGAGGTAAATGTTCTCTGACACAGAACTAATGAGAAGTTGTGAGTGGGCCATTAGTCTTAAAGTCCTTTTGTTGTGATCACAGGTTGATAGTCAGTCTTCTAACTCATGACCACAACAGAGGACTGTGGCCACACCTCCATTTGTGTTTCCTTTGATGGAGGGATAACTATGAATTGAGCAACTTGTGAGGGAATTTAACATGGGAAATAAACCCAGGATCACAGAGGAAATGCCTTAAAGGGGGGTGACGATATGCAAATGAGGTGCACAAATATGCCTTTATACCACAATTATTGATCGAATTATTCGAATTATGCAGATTTTTGGAATCTAAATCGGTCAAGGTGACCGATTTGATGCTGGGGTACTGAGGAATGACATTCCAACTTTTATTTTGGAAAACAAATGACTTTGAATTGGGTAAATGTAAGTCCCATTGAGCTGTCAGCTCTCCTCAGTCAGTCGTTTGTGCTGCGTCATTGTTTTAAAGCTGAGCGCTCGCGGGTGGCTTCATCTGGAAAGTTACCTTCAGTGTTTGTTTCAAACATCATCTTTGCTCATTTGGAAATCTTTTGGGCCCACACATTTTCCTTTTAAAGACTGTATTGCAAACTCAGATCAGGTTCCTAGATGAGTCATCGCGAGGAATCCCCCTAAGACAGATGAGTTTCTCTGCCGCGGCCTCCTTCGTCACACAGCTCACTTTTGGAAACGTCTGGCGCTGTGCGTGTGCAACGCTGTCATCTTAAAAGATGGTCTGTCCTCAGAACACAAGTGCAAGGCCGACATGTGAACCCTGCTGCCAGGGTAAACAGCCGTCAGTGCGTCGGGAGCGTTTGGTGTTTGCCGGCAAACAGTCCCAGTGTGGTTTCACATGTGGCTGGATGTGGAGGATGGTAACAGGCAGAAGAAACTGAGATGCTTGTCTGACATTTCCTCTCAGTCATAACTCGGATCGCGTTGCATCAACACACCAGATTTTTGGGACTGAGGCGCCACTCATTGCCAGAGCTTTGAAGTAGCAGTCAACGTTGTGGAAAACACACACTGAGTGTTCCCAAACCTTATGAAATTTTTCATGAGAGACGTGATAATGCAGCCAAATGTTGAGCCGGGCGTTCTGCAGGAAGTGGCGAGCAGGTTGGGCTCTGACGCTGCTAATGACTCGATTTTTCTGTGTAAAATCCCGCTGTAAACCTTGGCCTACTTTTCCAGGGATGTGGGTGCTACATAAATGAAGTCATTTTCAATCTCTGGCTAATTAAGCCCCAGATTCTGAGAAAGAATTCTCCTGTTTTGAGGAAAACCTAAAAGTTCTGCTGAAAAATGAGGAAGTCCTCCAACTGTTTTTTTGTTTTTTTGAGCTACACCTGAATGTGTTTCGTCAGTAAAGTGCTGCTCACTGTAGTCAGGAGTGGCGAGTTGAAGAACAAGGAAAGTGCATCTCTAGCTTTAATAATAAATGGGGAACATCTTGCGGATGGAAACGGGAGGATGTGGTCCAGTAATAGTCGGCTGAACGGCTCTTTCTCTGTTAAATTGTTGGTCTTGCTCGACTCTTGTTTCCAAGAAAAGTTAATGAAAATTACATGTGAGACCTAATGACTGACTTTTACAAGACCTGTTGGCTGCAGGCATGTTATTATATTAGGCTGCTCCTCTGAGCATTAGCATATTTCCTGGAAGCGCTCCACCTCGAATGAAGCATTTTGTTCTGCGTGTGGTTGAAGGTGTCGCTGTGGGGCGACATCTCGAGAGGCCTGATGAGAGTTGAAGCTGGACGATGACAGGCCACTGAACTTCAAATCTGCAATCAGCAGTCCGCTAACAAAACTTGAAACTCCTCAAAATAGAGTTTCTCTGTAGGCTATTCCATATCTGGTATTGCCACCAATGTGCTCTTAAGCAAGAGTGGTCCTTTTAGCAATGACAAACTTAGTCGAACTCAACAAATTCAGGGAAGTCTCCCCGGGTTTTTCTGTAAAACACCAAGCACATACTTTAAATAAACTGAAATAAATAGGTTTGTTCCATTTTTGTCATGAAGAAGTGGTTTAGTGGGTTATTCTAATAAGTTATTGGTATCACTGGGTTCTCCCAAGATTCTTTTATTAGACAGAAACTTAAAAAAGGGTTTGTGAGGAATCTAATATGAGCTGTTTTGTTTTTAGATGTACTCTCATCTTGCATGTTCTTAAATCTTAAATCTTTAATGTATGGTTTAGGCAGCATTGGTAATACAATTGTTAACTGTAAAGCTTTTGGTTTCTAGTTGGAGAAAATGTTTAGTCCCTGTTTTTAAGGCAAGAAAAACTCATTTTATTGTGGAGAAACCCAACCATTGTATTGCTCCTTTCTAATTTTGATGCATTAAAAACACAATTCCTTACCAAATCTTCTTCAAAGTATAAAAAATATGTATTTTTTGGGGCTGTGGTGCAAAGGGAGAGAGGTCCCTGTGATCCTCTGATCGGTGGATCGCAAGTCTTCTTTGGGACAGATCATTGAGTGTATGAGAACTGCACCGAGTGAGTGTGACGTCACCCATTGAAAAGGATTCGCTTTCGGCTCCAACCAAATAACGTCAATTCAGGCGCCATTTTTACGCGGTACAGACGACGCTATGTCGGAGTCAGACATTGTCAGGAAGCTGCAATTGTTCCCCTGTTGGCCTGAGTCATCATTTTTATGGCAAGTTTACTCACCAATCAGGAGTGAGCTTGTTGGAAATCCACACCCCTACCACTTGAAAGCGGAAACTGTCAGTCAGTCAGTCAGTCAGTCAGTCAGTCAGTCAGTCAGTCAGTCAGTCAGTCAGTCAGTCAGTCAGTCAGTCAGTCAGTCAGTCAGTCAGTCAGTCAGTCAGTCAGTCAGTCAGTCAGTCAGTCAGTCAGTCAGTCAAATGTGTACTTTTATAAAGGCATCTGATTGGTCAGTTTATAATTTGAATAACTTTTAGGTAGCAGAAGAAGAATGGTTATTCTGACAGCTATAATGACTGAATAATACAGGTAGCTGTTTATTTCTCTATGGCTGTCTGAATTCCTACACTACTCACTACATAGTTATAACTATAAATAAAGGATGTTCGCCATTTTGAAGTGTTTCCGAATCTATGGCTGTGTCCGAATTGCTGCCCGAATCCCTAACTTATAAAAAAACAATATAATGCAGGACTATTTCATGCCCTGGAATTTTTAAATACAATTCGGACACCATGCTCACTACTATTTTCTTTTTTTCTTTTTTTAATGCCAAATATGACATCATCGAATTCCCAATGCTAAAATCTAACTAATATGAACGTTTTCTGAAAATCATTTATGAATCCACTGTCTTCTGAAGAGAAAAACGTTAATATTTTCTTTAAAAAAATACACTTAAATACATTTTTCTTTGCCAAAATTGTTCAAACGCAGTGTATTGTGGTTTATATTTGCCAGTCTAGTGAGCATCAACGCACACTAGGTTTTTGCAGAGACTTCTGGGAAATTTCAAGGGCAATAGATTTTGGAATTGTAGATTCAGACTGCAGAACAAAATGATGAACGCACTATATAATGCACTAAGTAGTGACTAGTGAAGGAATTCGGACACAACGTACAATTACAAAATCCAGTGCTGTAGAAATTTCCCAGAAGTCTCTGCGAAAACCCAGTGTGCATCAATGCTGACTAGACTGGCGAAATTAGACCACAATGCATTGCGTTCAAACAATTTTTAAAAAAGTACTATTTAAATATATTTTTGATAAAACAATGATCTTATTTCATTTCAAGAAATTGATCAGGTCTTATTCGCCAATTAAAAAAAAAAGTAGTGAGCATGGTGTCCAAATTACTTTCATAATCCAAGGCACTACATAGTTTTTCAGTAGTTAGGGATTAGGGTGGGAGTTCGGACACAGACTTTGGGATTTTGGCTTCTTTGATGCAGCAGGTACTGTTGGAACACGGGGGGGGGGTCACTCAGTCCAGTTCTGACATGCAACCCTTCGTCGCCTCCTGATGGTTATAGGTTGTGGCCAATTGAGGCAGTGGAGCTGCCATCAGTGTGTGAATGTGTGTGTGTGTTTGTGTGTGTGGGTAAACGGGCTGGGAAAGCGCCTTAAAGCAAAGTGTGTCACATGTAATCATTGTTTGTCATTGTTTTACTATCACAGACAGTTACAGATTATTGTTACTGTAAGAATTTTACAAATCTTTAAATTAGTGAAAAATAAGAACTAAAGAAGTACTTAATTTTTTTTTAAATCTTTATTTTCTGGGGCTACACAGCAAACTCCACACTTTCTGTGTGGAGTTTGTATGTTCTCCTTGTGCATGCGTTGGTTTTCTCCGTGGACTCCGGATTCCACCCACTGTTCAAAAACATGCTTCATAGGTTAATTGGTTACTCTAAATTTGCCCCTAGGTGTGAATGGGTGTGTGACTGTTGCCTTTTGACAGACTGGCGACCCGTCCAGGATGTCCCCTGCCTTCCCCCACAAGTGGCCGGGATAGGCTCCAGCAGCCCCGTGACCCCGGAAGAGACAGAACGGCTTCGAAGATGAATGAAAATTGAATTATTTTTCTGATTAAGTGCTTTTGTTTGAAAACCTTTAGTTACGTGCTTCTGTATGTTTCACAGTAAACTGTAAACATGAGAAAAACCAAGTCGTCACTTGATTATACTGTTTGAGATGAATATATACATCTGAATCCCAAACCCATATCTTTCCTCTGTGGCCCCTCCCACTTCAGCATTGCTCATGCAAGATTTGTTGCTGAATGACGTTCACTTTCATCCCCAGCTATTTGGCTTCTTAAATGTGATGTCACCCCTCCCTCCCTTCATTTCTCTGCCTCTCATCTGGCCGCACACGTTCGTCTCTCCTCATCCCACAGCTGTGATTGAGGCGTCAGGGCTGCTCCCGCTCCCGCCCGTCCCTGGATCAACGTACCCTGCCATTACTCAGTCGTTCCCCTGCTCTGCAGCTCCACGTCAGGCTCAACAGAACCCGCCTGGAGGCTGGTTTGGTTCAACCACAGACCCTGCTTGGCGGAGCCGCTCCATCTATGGCTTCAACTCTTTGGAAAATGATGTGGGTCGAGGGGGTTAGTCAACTTCTGGAACTGAGTTTTCTGTTTGAAGTGAGATTTAGAGGCAAACTGTACCTGAAAGTCTTGTTACGGTTGGAGACACAAACTGCCCCACCACCACCACCTCCCCCCCCCCATGCATCACTTGTCCAGTTGTGATTTGCGGGCCTCATCATTTTATGGTTATGCAATGTCGGCTCTTTGACAAGTAAAGTGTCTTGTTAAACCTCTCTCTGCCCTATTCCCATAAAAGTGAGTGATGCGCGGTGGGAGTGCGGAGGGCCTCCGTGTCCCGTCCGCCGCCCCGCCCCGCACAACGCGGGCTCGGTCCCGCTCGGCTGCCAAAGAATGACGCTGCAAAAATTCTCACCGGCTCGGCGTTATCGCTTGAGTAATAGATGCTGAGTAAAAATGGTCTAATTTATGATGATCAGCGATGGTGTGCGCCTCCCCGCTCAGCCTGCAAAGTTTTACAGAGCCAACAGCATCCATCTCCTGTTTAGCCAGTTGTGCACTCTAGTGGAGCCATAACTCCCTTTCTTCTATCAGCAGGCTTTCAGCTCCTCTGTAATGCATTTAGGTTTGACATATGGCTGCGCCGTGCAATGCTAGGTGCATATCGCCTCACAGGAAGGCCTGTCCAGGTTAGGCTAATCCTCTCTAATTGAAAGGGAGGCAGCGTTGTGGTCCGGGGTATGTCGCTCCTCTCTTGGCTTGTTTTACAGTAATGAGACATCTGGGGTTGGAGAAGGAAGCTGACCCAGAGGGCCATTAGGACTGTCACAGACCATACATCTGAACTGATTCCTATCTGTTTATGAGCACTTTTTTTTGCCCCTAGCGCTAATATGGAACAGTTTTGTCTACTAATGCTAGATTATTGTTTAAAAAAAAATCTGAATCTTTCTTATAGGAGTACAGTTATTTAAGGAAAGGAAAGAAATGCCCAGAAATGAGCCTTAAGGCGATTGCTTGAAAGTAGAGCTTGGCAGGCTGATCACTCAATCAAAGCTCAATTTCACAACACAGCCTGTGGATGAATTGTGCTCCTTGTTTCCAACTCATTTGAAGCCAGTCTCTTAGTTCTGTGATCGTCTCAGCCTTAGCCGGAAATGTTGTCAAAGATATCTGATCCTTAGGAGCAATTGTGTGGAATAAACAAGCCCAATAGTTGTTAAACTATACCCAGTAAGAAGGTGCTGTAAAGATGAGGATCATGCCCCTGTCAATCAAAAGGCCTCACCCTCATTTTTGCTCTTTTTTATTATAATAAAATGTATAAATAAATCAAAGAAGTTCATAAGATACAAGTTTATTCTACTCGTAAAGTTGAAGCATTTTATTCTAAAGAAAAGGGTTTATGATTTTAAAGAGCCCCCTAGTGGCTACGTGGTGAACTACACCAAGCTCCAGTTTTCTTTTCAGACTTCAGTCCTGGTCAAGATCTTGACCCTTTTGTTTCGACTACCTTAACGCTTCAACCATTTATGCAATTAACGTTTATCCAGTGTATTCTGAAGCAGAGAGGAGCAGCTTTGCGTTGATGACCGTCACTCTACAGTAGTGAAGTGTTTATATTTACTAAACATGAATCAGCTGATTATGTTGTGGAGAAAAGTGGCTTTGCGTATCGACATTACCACACTTACTAATGTCAAATATCAAGTGTTGCATATCGACTTAAAGCCGCTTATCTCCGTGTCAGAGGATTTATGTTGTATTTAGTGTGTATTATTTAGGTATTGCCGGTGACATCTCTTGTTTTAAAGTGTTAATATTTGAATTACAGTAATGGATGATTAAGGTCATTAGGAAGTATGAGCTTGCAAGGCTCTGTTGGGATGCCCCTATAATTTCAGTCATTTTTTTTACATTTTATGTTCATCTGAATGTAGAACACCTACAAACTGTTTTTCTTTTGCAATGAAAATCGTTCCAAACATGTTTTCAATTAATTGACAGAGAGTGAAGGAAAATCAGTGTTTCAGCATGACTTAAGACATACGAGGTAACACATTTGTGGGATGTTTTTGTTTTCCTTCTTAATTAGATGTGTTGTGCTTTTGCTTCAGGAAATCCTCTAAAGAACCAAATTCTTCCAGATAATATTTAGTGTCATGACACTAACCTGAATGACTTTTCCCTTTAGCCGATTTGGGGAAATTACAAATTAGTTCAAATCTGAGAATGTAGCAACAAATCTTGGGTTCATGTTGACTTTGTTCTTTGGATGCCTATTACTAAAAAATATTAAAATTTTACAAAAACTACCTGTAAATGACAACATATACATGTAAAGTAATCATAATAATTTTCTGCTTTCTTTCTGTAAATGTAAGAAGCAACATCAAAATAGAGATGAAAAATGTGGTTTTTCATTTTCACATTGGTTGTTTGAATATTATCTCCATTGTTATTAGATTTCTGTACATTTGCTTGAGTGGGATGTTCGTCTCAGCACTGGGTCCCTCTCAAGAGTTTGGCGGTTTTGCCTTTTCAAACAGGGTAGCGTTTGAAATGTCAGGAAAGCTTTCATTAGCAAAAAGCAGGTGAAGTGTTTACTCAACCTTTTACGAGCCACTGTTAACACATCTATCTGTGGTTTCACTGTACTCAGAAGTTGACTTTATTGCCAATACGACTTGCTTGCTTTGATGTTCCCAATGATTAATTTGTCACTACTAAATCTAAGTTCCTGATTAATCAAAGTTGAACATAGTTTAATTAGCAATGCGCGTTCAATGTCAACTGTGCGTTCTGTACATAGAGGCTGAAAATGGTTGTAAAAACCTATGTACATATATTATGTACATAGTTTACATATATTATGTAAACGAGCAAACGATAACTTCTAGAAAAATCACACAGTTGAACATTATAACCAGGAAGAAGAGAAGCATGAGCAAGAAATCTGAATAGCCCTACTGACAGCCGGGCATTGATCAGCACCTTGACCTGCTCAGTACGTCACAAAACCTACAAGACATTTTCCAACTTTGTAGTGATTTGTGCTCACCTTCTTGACTATATTTGTTTTTTTTCCTGTCTTTGTTCCACGGAATAGGCCTTTTGAATTCATATTTTAGCGAAATGCACCAGGGTTTACTTGGAAAAGAACAGATATAAGTTAATAGTTTGCCCGTTTACTCCACTCCAGAGACAAACCTTCACTAATGAAGCGAGTGAAAACAAACTGGTCTCGACCAAATAATCTCCTTATGCTACAAGCAGCCAAGCCCATCTGTGGGCTGATATTTTTGCAAAGCAATAAGCATCCAGCAGGTCTTCAGCTATGATCTAGGTAGACCTTCAAATTGTATTTCGTTTTTCACTATCACAAGCACACTACCCCACATGCTTAAAGAGAACTTTTCCTCTGTTTGTGTTGTCAGATCTGAGTGGAACTACACAAAATTCCTGTACCTCTGCTTTCTTTCCTTGTGCTTCACTGTCAGAAATAAAAAGGTCGACCTGCTCCCACTTCAGTATAACTTTATATTTGATCCAACTTGAGAAAAAGAATAAACCCACGCTCTGACAGGTAGGACTTTGACACTGGCACGGTTACTCGACAGGCGTAAAGTTGACACTAAAACTGCTGTAATCTACTATTTGGTCAGTTTCAGAGGTGAGATAGCAGTAGTTCAGCATGTACCTGTCAGTATTAAATGATTGGTTATTTCGGGGGGTTTGTCAGATGAAGTAATGGCTTGCAGCTGCATCATCTGATCCTGACATACTTGAGCCTGCCTTCAGGGCGGAACATGAAGTTCCGAGTGACTTGCGAAGGCACCAGCTGTGATATAAAGTACCAGAAAGAGGGGCAGTTCATCTTGGACCATGTCTCTGAGAGGTTACGCCAAAAACATTGGGGTTTGTGTACAGCTCCACCCGATTTTTGACTGGGAACATCTGATATAAAACTGAGGTTTGTGGGAAAGAGAAGGACTCAGGAAAAGACTCGGTTTGTTGACATTTATGGAGGACAACTTCTGCCTAAAAATGCTTCAAAATCACCATTGGAAATGCAGGATTGGTGTTGCAGCGAAGTAGCAGGGATGCAAGATCTTAAGAGGAGCCTCACGGCGATGCAGAGGGACTGTGGGTTGAACGGGGCTTCTCCCTGTGAATCGCAGCTAATTAAGGAAGTAATTAAGATCCACATCTTTGCTCAGAGGAGGATCCTGAATCATCTATACAGTTAAATGGGCCATAAGTGTAAAACTGAAATCATTCAGATTGCCCTTCTGCTTTCCCAGAGGGACATCTGTGCTGCTTATAATGCACATGCGGTGTACATTTCGATGAAAAATGACATTCAGTAGATGCTTTTAGATGCTTTGATGCTATCACATTTGAGGAAATGTTAGATAAACAGATTATAAGCTCCTGCAGTCTCACCACTTGTGCATAAAGCCAAAATAAACCTCTTCCTCCATCACAAATGTAACTTTGAGGTTTTTTTGTTTGTCTTTTACAAGTTCTATACATTTCTCTTGGTACTGTTAGGCCAGCGTTAGAAATAATCAGATAATATGGGCACCAAATGGATACTAGAATTAAAAAAGTGAATTTTTTCTCTTTGTTCTCATCACCTGTGTTGTTATAATTAAAGTTTCAACAGCTTAGCAGCATTATAATTTAATTTACCATTTTCTCCTGGTATTGCTCTGTTGTCGTTATTACTGTGCAAATACCTTCTCCCCCTCACAATAAAAAAAAAAAGCCAGTTTAGCATATTTATCATTTTTGTTACATATTAAAGATGCACAACTTTATATTTTGTTGTATTTGCTACAAAGTCTAGCTGCTGTGTGCAAAAGTGCTTGAAGACTTTTTAGAAATGTAAACTAAAGCCACCATAAAGCTGTACGTTTGTGTTTTCCTTTGGTATATTTTTACATCATCATCTGCATAAACCTTTAGAATTCAGTTTTTAAGGATTGTGTTTTGAGGGCCATGTTTTTTTCTCCTATGGAACTGAATCTGCCCTTGTAAAATGTTATGCTTGTAATAAAACTCTTTCTCTTTCTTGAAACCCCTTAACAAACATTTTCTCAGACTTTACAGCGGTAATTGTTCCTTTTACTTTCTTCCACTCAGCAGTTTTAGTTCTTAATTTCCAAACCGAGGGACAAACAGAACAGCTTTATTATTTACTACTTCACTAGGTCGCTCGCCTTTACTTCCTATTTGGTCGAGTTTTGTTTTATCTTTGTGGTTTCTTCTTTTGCCTATTTCCTTTTGATGCAAATACTGTTTCTTACATGACTGAGAATGGTGTTGTTGTATGACTGAAGTTGTTTTTAGTCTTATCCGTGTACATGCTGTTCACAACTTAATGATTGTTTGGGTTGTTAAACAGAAAATTGTATTAATCCATGTGACAAAAGTGGCTAAAAATGACTATGCATATTGTTGGCTGTGTACATATTTTTAGATATGAAACTTGAAAGATTTATACTCGAGTTCTCGTGCTAGCTGAACTGACAAAGGAAAAAAAAAACTTTTAAACGTATCTGCTTATTTTAATGCAAATGGATGCTATGATTGGGGCGGCCGTGGTGCAGCGGTAGGGCGGTCAACCCATGATCATAAGATTGCAGGTTCGATTCCCGTCTTGCATGCCCATGAGTCGAAGTGTCCTTGGGCAAGACACTGAACCCCACCTTGCCTCTGGTGGTAGGCAGGCGCCTGTGTTTGGCAGCGGAGCCGCCACCAGTGTGTGTGTGACTGGGTGAATGGGTCTGTGACTGTAAAGCGCTTTGTCCTAGGCTTGGTGGCAGAAACAAAAACATGTAATAAATAAACTTGAGCCTGACAAAACCATGGGTGCAACATAAGAGTGACAAAGTAGAACAGATGACCTAACAAGGAAGAACTGAAACCCAGACACTTAAATACACAAAGGATAATTAACTGAAATGAAGACAGCTGTGAATCATGACAAATCTGAAACTGGTGGGACCGAGAAAGGGACATGTAAAAACAGAACACAACCGAAAAACCATAACATAACTTGCAAAAACCAAACCAAAAGTTCACCAGCCTCACACTTATCTATTTAAACCGGTCTGGTCTAAAAAAAATGCTACTGGATTTTCTGGATTAAGAAAAATTATTCAATATTTGGATCAGTTAAGTTTTGGATGTAATAAAACTTGTACCTGATTCAAAGTTTTGTAATGAATGTCTGTCAGTGTTCTCTGCATTTGACCCATCCACTGATCCTATTATCATCACATTCACAGTATTTTGCACCATGCATTTATGAATTTCGGCATCAAGTAATACTGCTGTTCATCAGGCTATCAGAGATGGGTGGGGTGCAGAAGGAGAATGGTTGATCTCTGATCGGAAGATTGCAGGTTCAGTTCCTGCCCTGCAGGTATGTGTTGAAGTGTCCTTGGGCAAGACACTGGACCACTCATTGCTCCTGGTGGTTATAGGTTGGCGCCAGTGTTCGGGAGTGGAGCTGCCATCATTGTTTAAATGTGTGTGTGTGTGCATGGGTGAATGCACACATATGCTGGACATAAACAACTCTCAAAATCTGTAGAAGACACATAGACTGTAAAAACACAGGATGAATTGAGGTGTGACGTCATCCATAGAAAATGCCGTACCTCACGGGTCTCAGCAAATGAGGCAAAATCCCTCACCATTGCTTTCTGATACGGGTGCCGCCATGTTGAAACCGGTCAACAGTGATTGGTCCGATTTGCTGAGTCATTGTATCTATGGCGACAGTAGTTGCAATTGATATGAAGACTCAGAGCGACTCAGAGTCTACGAGAAGACACTACTACTGCTGACCCCTGAACTGTCCATTTGAAATATTATCATTAATGTTGTGTTAAAAAGTACAGGAATTAATGCAATTGTACAACCAGGTTTTAATATTTTTTCCCCAGAATCTTTTCAGGATTTTGTCCCGGATTAGTAATACTAATCAGGAGTTATCTGTATTAAGATTTGCACAAAACCCCTTCCTCTGTTATTCCATGATTTAGAAAAGATCTACATTGATGCAGATCAGGAGGGATGTTGGGTTGAAACTAATGCTAAATGTATATTTTGATAAATTAA
Organism: Oryzias latipes; assembly: GCF_053564925.1. Lineage (NCBI taxonomy): Eukaryota > Metazoa > Chordata > Actinopteri > Beloniformes > Adrianichthyidae > Oryzias > Oryzias latipes. The sequence continues at coordinate 10,766,633 of NC_136256.1, read as the reverse complement.
AGACTTGTTTGCATCTTTAGATGACCTGCTTGCTCCTTTATATGGACATTAATACATTATTAGAGATCCAGACCAAAGTGTAATGCTTCATATCTCTTTATGTAAAGCTTTGAGTCTTGATTCAAAGACTCGAGGTCTGAAGTCCCCTGGAGACAGATGTTTTAGCACAAGTGTTTGTGTGGGATATTGAGAAAGGTCGATGTGGTTCCTTATCTCTCTTTAATCTATCACAACTTCTTAGGACTACCCTTCATATACTCACATTCTGTGACTACTTCATTTTTGGATCTACTTCTGAAAACCCTGCAGTGTTGTATATGGAGATGCTGATCAGTAGATGCGTAGGAGCCCATAGCAGCGGTAAGGCTGTAACACTCAGTTTCACTGGCTGATAATGACTTGCTGCTCAGGACACAAAGCAAAAACCCCCGTTTCCTGAACTGTCTTTGGCAATTTGTGCTGAATTCAGTGCAGTGCCTGAACATTTCCACTTATGTTTCAGCTCCGTCTGGACTGCGTACTATAGTGGAGAACATGCTGACTCATGACGGTGTTTTAGGGGAAATTAAAACACGGTGCCAGTGTTTACCTCAAGCCCATGCCTCCGTTTTTTCCCGGTACTTTTTTTTTGTCTCATACTTGTGTCTCAGTATTAGTATTTCATAAAAAGGAATGTAGGTTGCCAGTAAGCGGAAAAATTGTGGCTTTTAAGTAGGACTGGGTTGATAAAATCGATTTAAACAATCTGAATCGATCCAAGTTTAATGGGTCTATAATTGATCCATAAAAGTAGAGATCGATCTTTTATACATTTCGTTTTCTGGAAACCTAACACCTTTAAAATGCTAATGATCGGCACATTTTTGTTGATGCTTCTCCGTTTGAGAAACCATGTTACACTGTGTGGTGTTAACAATCTCATGGTTTATCATTTCACTCATAAATTTTACAGTATGTGAACTGTATCTTCAAAACATATATAGATTATTATTGTATTTCTATACAAATATGTCCAAATGTGTAAACCGTGTAGATTCACAATTGACTGGAGTCGAATCAAACCGAGTGGATCTAAAGAATGTGAATTGAATCGATCCAGGCCCTGGTGAATCAGATCAAATCAAATTATTGGTGATACCCAGCCCTACTTTTAGTTTTTTTCAGACTATTTACATGATGTCACTTAATGAAAATGTGTAAAACATCTGACTTTCCTTTCAGGTTACAATATCAATTCGTCACATTGGTCAAAAACCTTCCTCTTTGTTTCCCTCTGGGGCTTAAAGGGGGTTGCATTCCATGTTTCCTGCTCAATTCCCCGGGAACCCGCTACGCTATGCCGCTTTCTTGATCCTAAACATTCCCAGGCTCCTATAACCTTTTAGTTTGCCTCCTCTGTGCAAGACCCGTCCCAGGTGAATGAGTGGGCGAACCTCCTGTTTTTAAGGGATAAAGTCTATACTTTTTTTCCCCTCACAGGGGTGGGAGATAAGGGGACTGGACGAGTTGTGAGCTGTGTGCTGGGAAAGCATAATTTCTTGTGTGTTCTACTGATGTAAGGTTGTGTGAAAACCTGTTTTCCCAACCATGATTTGTTAACGATGGTATTTCTTCAGAAATGAGGCAGCGTTTATGCTGAATTCCCCCTCCTTAATTTCCCAGGTTTTAGATGTTGAACCATGCGTGGGTCTTTTCCATCTCCAATTCCTTTCCAGTCATGTCGTTCCTTACTAGAACATCTGATTGACAGTTGAGACAGTTATCTAATATTTGTCAGCACAGGCTTCAGATGGCTTCCAATGACAAAGAGGGTCCAGGCTGTGCTAACATAACTGGCTGCAGCATATGACCTAGGAGCAGACCCGGGCCAAGATTATTTTTAGCCCAGCGATGATCAGGGTAATTGCCCTCCCAGGCCTAATCATTTCCAGGCTCTGCAGCTCTCCAGCGACTGGAGGGGAGGCCAAACACCCACTAACCTCATGTTAAAGAGATGTTTGCATCAATGGGGCTGTCAGAGAGCTCCGCTGACGAGACACATTAGCACTATATGCTTCCTCCTCACGTGTTCTTTAAGCGGATTGAAAGGTCCAGCATTTCTGTCTCCTGCTGCATAACTATATTGCTAATAGAAAATAGTCTTGGCAGCATCCTGTGCTGGAAACATTGTACAATTGCCCGTAGCTCATCCTGACAACTAGGGCCTGCTTGATTAGCCTCTTATTATTGGTTAAATCCTTTCACTGCTGCCTCCTGCAGCAAGCTTAGCTCCTCCACGCAAGCTTAACTTGTTCCCAAAACAGAGAGGCTCTAGTCCCTCCTTCCTGCTGCTGTTCCTCCAGCTTCAGTGCAGCATGGGTGGAAAACTTTACTTTTTGCCACTGAGTTCTCATCACATGCCACACAAATTCCTGTTTGTGTTGAATAACTCAGCTTCCTGTGTGGTTCCTGTCTCTGAGCGTTGTCCTGGTTAAACTTGGGGCAAGTAAACACTTTTGTCTGACGGTGGGGCCTTTTAAAAAGAGATTCATGGTCCTTCCAAATCTTTTTTCTTAACAGAAAAATGGTTATTTTCTTTTTATTATTCTCATGTATGACCTTTTTTCAGATCCCAGTTGAAGCAACCACAATGATAATGATACCATGATACCATGCGCTTTAATTCATAGAAACTAGGAGAGCCCAGTATCAGTAGAGGATGACACAGTGCTTACTAATTGCTTGGATGAGCTTGAAAATAATGAGAAGCATATTTTGTGATGCTAAAATGCTTCCATGGAGAGGCTTTTCGGAGAAATGGCCAGAAAAGTGGTACTTGTCCTTTACGTATTGTGTTCCTCCCATGAAGCGACCCAACAGTCATTAGGCGCTTCAGCTATTTCATAGATGAAAGCCGTCTTCGGAAAGTTAGAAATGCCAAAAGGTTTAAGAAAAAGTGATAGAGAATGAAAACATAAATAGACCTAGTCTTGTACAATCAGTAAGTTATTGATAGAAAACACCTTGTTTTACCCTGAAGTAATAGAAATCAGAATGGAGCTACAAGGTTCTATAACTGCCGCAACGGGTGGATAAAGGCTTTCTACAGGCAAAAAAATGGGTAAACCTGTATGGGGCATGCTGCCTGCCTGCACGAAATGGCATGGTCAGTCTGGTCATTGAGCACATCGAGCAAAAATATTAGTGCACATGTTTTTTTCTACAGGTGTGCTACAGGCAACAGTTACACACAACTGTTACACAACACAGGAGGTAATGTTTGGTAGACGTAGGTGAGACTCAGGGGTGGTGTAGGGCATTGTATGATAGCATTCCCATGAGTGCCTGCAGCTTACATTATCCTTACAAACACTTCACAATACATTTACCACACGCACTACAATGGTACAATCAATTTCCAATTATGTGTTTTAAGGTATGAGCATCAAAGGAACTGCAAGAGACACCGGGCACCCCTTAAGATACAGTCACTGATCTCTATGACACTCCACAGGCCCTGCTAACCCGAAAACTTGTACACCTGTACAGGTCAACCCCTATATGGGTGCATGTGACTAAATCTTAACATTATGTTAGTTACATGGTACAATGTGTTGTGTCACTTAAGTTTTCTTTTTTCATTTATTGATGAAAAAAATGCGAAAAGTGGGTACCGCCACCTATTGGACTGGATGGTAGACACGCATCACAAATTGTTATGGGCAATGTGACGGTAGGCATGGAGTCAATCAAACTAGGGGAACAATCAATCTCAACCATGGTTTGGTTTGGTTTGCCTGGTATGAGTAAGTTATGAAAGTCATAAAGTCTGAAGTTTAGATGAGGTTTGATTACAATTTCAACAGTTTGGAGTGATTCGTTCTTAAATCTTAAGAGTTGTTGGTAAGTTTGGTTGGTAAAAGTTTCTGTGTGGTTTGAGTAGATTATGTTTGGAATAAAGAAGTTAAAAGAAAAAAAACCTAAGCCTGCCTCCTCCAAACCTCTGCATTTTGAACACCGTGGGCTGTTCTGTCAGAAGGTGAGCTGAGAGCCAAAAGCAAAAAAAAAAAAAAGGAATAACCGAACTGTGTTTGTCAGCTTTTTAAACCCTGAAATTGATTTTTTTTTTCTTCTGTGCTTTTCATTCTAATGACAGTCTAATCCCCCTCTCCTGTTTCCCTCTGTTATAAATAGAGCCTCTTTTCCCCTCCGCTCCACTGTGCGCTGCCTCTGGAAATTAGCACTCATGATGAGTCTGCGCCCTCAGCAATCAATTTGCCATAGCAAGCCCCTCCTAAAAGGTTACCTGTGGCAACTGAGCCCCGGTCACGTAACTTTGAGTTTGCTTCTACTGCCAATTTTTATCCAGCCAATTAAATAAATGGCTTTGTCTCGAGAGTCAGCTGAATGAAATGTCAAAATATTGATGCTAAATAGTTGCACGATTTCAGGGCATTTGTCACAGGGGGAGGGTGGGGGGCTGTTGGAAGTGGAGCAGAGCGAGAAGGGGGCGTGTCCGCCTCTGGCCTTTTTTAATAGTATTAGTGGAGCTGCTTATTTAAGAGAGTGTAAGATATTCCCGCTTAGCATTGGCTATTTGTCACAGTTTGGCTGTTTTGGTGCTATAAACTGAAGAGTGATTGTTCTGATTATGGCCAGTTTTGTTTGATCATTTATTAAGGTTGAAACATTACTGAAAATGGTGGAGTTTTAGTTATTAGAGCTACATAGTTGATGAAACACCTTTTTTTAATCTATGATTCATGATTCTTCTGAATGTAACATGATTTGCACATATTTTAACTTTTGACACTTGATACATTTTTGCTATTAATGTTTTCGAAACAGTGTTATGTCTATTTTACTTATACAGTATTATTTTTATTAATCATATACATAATTTTTATAACTAACATAATCTGCATATATTTCTGCATTTGTCATGTTGATTTCTAAAAGTTATTTTTTACCTAATAATTTAAGTAATTCATCTTTGTCATGTGCTTTATTGATACCTAAGGATCCTATTGATACCTATTTATCCTGTTTAATACATCACTATATGAATGCATAACTGATGATTGTATTGTTTTTGTGTTAGGGCTTGGCGATATGGCCTAAAAAAAAATTCTCCGATTTCTTTTTTTTTTAATTCGATTTCCAATTTTTTTTTCCAGACCCCCCCCCCCCCCCCCCTTCTTAAGTAAAGCAAACGGCAGACAACTTGAAGCAAATTTGGCTTTTATTTAATCAAACGCAAGACAAATGTAACCCTCATTTCTGGGATGAATAATAAATAAATGAACACACTCTTGGAATCAAACTTGTGGCTGGTTAGCTCAGGGGTGGGCAATTCCAGGCCTTGAGGGCCGGTGTGTCTGCATGATTTCCAGATACTCTTGCCCTACTCATGGCTGATTACCTGGTTCAGGTGTGTCCAGCCAATCAGAACATGCCAGAGCAGGGTATGCTGGAAAACATGCAGGACTGCGGCCCTCAGTGCCCACCTCTGGGTTAGCTCATATATGGGGTGTAAGGTTTTAATTAAATTAATAAACCCCGTCTTCTTCACAGTTTACATGGGTACCATGTCTTTAGCTATATGCAAAGCGACTGCTTCAGTGATTGTTCTCCACCGTGCCCCTTCCTGTCATATGCGGTGCCGTGTATAAAGGATTTGGCTACAGTTAGCTGTTTTTTAGCTATGTTTTTTTGGTCACTGAGGTTTTGTTCGCCTCGGAGAGTCTGGCATTTTTCATATTCGGCTGGATGTCTCTGTTTCAGGTGTTGGAATAGGTTTGTGGTGCTGCTGCCTTTGACTGCGATGGGCTTTAGGCAAATGTTGCAGCGTGGGGTCTCTTCCTCCACCTCCGTGGCTGTAAACCCAAACCAGTTCCAAACAGATGATTTTAGTCCTTTCTTGGGAACAAACTTCCCATTCTCACCAGTAGCCATGTTGTCGCTTGCTGTGTCATGTGTGCTATGATGTTGTTGTTTGTCGCTTGCCATACTGCCTTGTGTAACTAACGCCACTGAAACTCTGGGGAGCCAAAAATGCGCCATTACACAAAAACTCGATGTAGTTATTTTTTAAATTGCCTGTAACAAAAAATTCAAATTAATTCATTCAATCGATTTTTCGACCAGGCCTATTTTGTGTATTATTCTTATGTGATTGTTTGAAATAAACCATTTCAAATCAAAATCAAACTAAAAAAATCTGTCGTTTGGATGAACAGCTTTACCTGCCAAAACCAAGATGGTAGACCAATAAAAATGTGGCAGAGTGTTATTTTTGTTGGAGATGTAGGAGAGTGGATGTGGATGTTTTGTGTAGTGTAGAGCTGCTCAAAGAGACTCCGTGTGCTTTGCTGCCAACTAGCGGTTGGAAAGTGAAGTGGAAAACTTAAAACGTAACTTATGTACCGCAAGTTATATCGTCATTACAATATTGATCACTAATATCGCATACCGCCAGTTATCCTCATATCCTGCAGCCATAATTCCATGCTTGGGTGAAGGTTTTTACTTGTTTATGCTTTCCTTAATAGTGCTTTGTCTACTTTGTCTCCTTTCATTGTATTTTTTATGTAATGACGGCATTGCAGGGACAAATTGCATTCATTATTCAAATTACCCTGTATACCTGTCCAGGAATTGTATGCTGTCATTGCTTCTTCCGTGTAAATACCTGGAGTAAAAAGTGTGATTGTTTTTAATATTTGGCTCAAATAGTAAAGTGTATCTCTCTCCTTGAATTCAACAGGAAATACAAATCTGGAAATAAAAATTTGTCATTCTAACTTTTTGGGTATTTTGGCTTATCCTTATGCCTTGCCTTTGCCCTATAGTCACTGGGACAGGCTCAAGCATCCCCGTACGCCAAAAAAGGATTCTGTGGGTTTGGAAAATCGATGGTTGGATGGTTTATCTTTTTGCCCATAAGCATTTTAGTGTTGTCCTAGACTTGAAATATTTGTTGTCATCGTTTGGCGCATTTTGTGGTCATTATTGAGTCTGTTTTTTAGCTGTTATTTTGCTTCTAGCCAATTAGAAATGTTGTGTTAAGCTACGTTAACACCCGGCATGTGACCTGCATTCAACAACTCATTATTGAACGCACTTTCAATGGACAAGCAGGGAGGGGCTTATTCTTCTTCTTTTTCTACCATTTACTAGCGCATGCCCACCACCTACAGTTGGAAGAAGCTTGATGCCAAAAGTCAAACAGAGTAAGATCACAAATCTTGCTCCAGGCTTTTTCTTTCACAGCTCTATTCCGAAATACCCAAAACTTGGTGTCATAGAATTCAACCCGAGCACAAATCACAATTATTAATTTATCTTCCATGATCAATTTTTAAACGATTTTCCCTTCATGAATCAAAGGGAATGCCATGCATACTTCACTAACAAGTCCAAGTCCCTGATTGGTTAAAGTTTGACCAGGTTTTAACTATTAATGCATATTCAATGGACATGCATATAGTGAGTAGAGCCCAAAACGGCCGTAGAAAAACTTGTGTAGCTACAGTTGAGGGTGAGTTTTGAACGTGGAAGCCTGAAACACAATCCGAATTTACACAGACATTGAAGTGGTTGCTTTTAATGCACGTTGCCGAGAGCAGTGTGATTGTAGCTTCAATTAAAAATAAGAATAATTCAAAAATAACAAGAACATTTGACATTTTTGCTTGATTTGTGTGTGTGTGTGTTTGGGGAGGGGTTTGTAACAAAAAAATTTTTGAAGTTCAACTGTCAAAAAAACAGCAAATAAGTTGATACCTTAGAAGATTGCCTTCACAATAGGGTGTCTGGTAAGGGACAAAAGATAAACACATGTGATGTTTGCCTAGTTTTTAGATAATCACAACATCAAAAGAGTGGGTTTTTTCTTTGGCAGTTTGTTATTTAAAGACTGCTGTAAGGTCTGTGGGTCGCTCTGATAGTGTTTGTTCCTTCAAGGCTTCAGCTCGGAGTAGAAAACAGCCTCGTCCAAAGTCTGATCTCAGGCCAGCTCCAGGCAGTCCAAGGTTTTAGCCCCCAGGTCTTGGCCAGAATAGAAATCCAGCCTGGCTGGCAGGTTGAGCTCATCATTAGATTTGTACCAAAGGTCTGAAAGCTGATAGCACCAATCCTCTCTGCACTAACGTTGCTGGCACGCTCATGTCTGGATTCCCCCTCAGAGAACGAGCCCACCTTTCTTGGCTCCCCAGCAAACCCCACCTTTACTGATCCTATCTGTTCTATCTCTTTTTCCCCCCCAAATCTGTCTTTCTTCTTCATCTTCCCTCCCAGCTCGTCGTCAGATCCACAGGGCCAGATTTTTATCGCTTTTCTGCAAGTCCTGCGAGGGGAACCTTGAGGGTCTCAGTGGGATCAATTTAAAAGGGAAGTGCTTCTCTCTCCTCCTCTTCTTGGCCCTCTCGGCTGATTGGGTCGGCTTCGCCAGGAACTCGCAAGCTTTTGATCTTCGCCGTTCCCACCCCTGCTCAAAGTTTTTGTCAGAGCTCGCCTCCAAAAGAGCAAAAAGAATCTGTTCCACTTTCTGAGAAGTCCGCTTCCCTCTGCACCTGCGAGAGACGAGTAGCAGTTTTGTAAACCCACCGGGCGGTACTAACAGTCAATGGAGTGATTGACTTCTCTTTGAAGATGTGAGGGCAGTCCATCTCTTCAGGTCGAGGTGCACCGAAGAGATCCTGGAGTCCTCGGGCAGCTTTCTTGGAAAAACTGGTGGGAAGTTGCCAGGAGCTTCAATGCATTATTCACTTGGTGTGAAGAACAGCCCTTTCTGTTACAAAGTACAGAGATGCACACGATGGTGCCTGCAAGCTTTTCCATGCTGAGTTGTGTTGAAAAACCACAAACTACAAAAAATAAAAAAATACCTTCAGAGAACGTTGGGGTTTCTTTTCACTGCTTGTATCAGAGATTTAATTTAATTCACATTTCTTTATGGCTAAATACTTGAATGTGCTGTTTGAAATATTAAAAGGCCTAATAGGCATAATCAATCATTCTGGACCCCCTTTTCCTGTACAGTAACATGAACTTCTCAATGCATAAGTTTGAATGCTAACATTAGTATTAGTCTACTTAAGTGGAGGCTGTGTGTTCCAGAGAATGTACATTATGTTTCATGCTGTAAAGCTGAAGACCGTCTAAAGCAGGGGTGTCAAACTCCAGGCCTCGAGAGCCAATGTACAAACCAACCAACCTGCCGTAAAACCTCCTTACCTGATCCAGGTAATCAGCAGGGTTTCTGGAAAACCAGCAGGAGGCCGGCCCTCGCGGACTGGTCTAAAGAAATGTAGCTGAATTAGTCTGCTGTCAGACCAGGACCATCCTCTACATAGTTTACATTGGCCAGGAAGGCCAATCAGTTTTACACCTTCATTTTGTGTGGCTTATTCTTACACATGACACACTATGGAACACTGTGGATACAGGTGGTTTGAAGGTAAAAAATGATTAAGCCTTTACAAGGCACACAAAAAATGTTCATACATTTTCTTATGCTGGCATGATGCAGGCAACATACAAGCAGTGAAGTAGGTCAGATGCAGGCGGGCCATACAAACTTTTTATTTTATTTAGACCCCCCAAACTCTGAGCAAGGGGCCGGTAGTGCTGTTCTGTTCAAGTGCGCACTGCTTACCCGTCGTGTGCTTTGTGCCTGCAGCCTGACTGTAGGAAATGAAACAATTAAGCAACTACCCACAGCATCCATACGGGTCAACCCCTCAAATGTAACTAAGGCATTACTAAGACTAAACTTCAGCTCTAGTGACTGGATTACACATTTAAAGGTTTTTACATGTTTATGTTATCTGTCTTTACATTTAATAATTACCATGGATGCAAAATGTTTTGGCAAATATGTGCTTAAAATTATTTTTAATTACAGACTAAACTTTTGGTCTGTCACTGAGTTTTATAATAAACTTCTGCTTTAACAAGAACACCATGTTGGCCATGGAGGCAATAATGTGCAAAAGACTAACAAGTTTACTCTGTTTTGACAATCTGTCAACTTTAATAACTCATTCTTTACAAATCAAATGAAATGGGTTTGCATTGCAAATATGCATTTACATACACATTTTGTTCAAATTTGTCCCACTGACTTCTTCCCTATCTTTACCATAGAACTGAAATTATTTTTGTCTTCGTTTGAGCGTGATGTTGATTGTATTAAAACAATGATGTTGTTGCATAAACTGAACTGAGCAAGCCCCACTTTTGTTTACCCCTTGAGTTTTATACTATTCAAAGTAAGGTTTCTGGTAAAATAGAGGAGCATGAGCATCTGGGCTTCCTGGTTGTGTCCTAAACTGTCCTCCTCCCTTTCTGGGTTAGGTTGCGGTGTAGAAACACTCTGTCAGCATTTGGACAGGAGCCAGGTCTGCTACCCTTCTCTCCCTCCCCCTCGTGTCTCTTGCCAGGTCACTGGGGGTCACATCGCCAGTTTTTCTTGTCCTACCTTTGTTGACCTCTCATCTCTTGGGAAAAGCTCCAGTCAGGACTTAGGATTAAAATTCCTGATAAAGTTCGCCGAACCAGGCCACAGGTTCTTGTGCTTTTGTTTTCCCCGGGCTTAACGTGGCCCTTGTTTCTCAGCGGAGGAGGTGGTTTCTCAGCTGCTCACGGAGAAGACACAAGGCTCTGAGGTATCTCGGTTGGAAGTTTCTGTTGCTGTATAGAAATACCCTGAATTTCCAGGCCTCTTGGGTCCCAGGGTGATGACATCATTGCCGTACTTGTGCACTAATTGAGGTTTAATGCTAGAGTAGAGCGAGCAAGACTGTAATTTTCCCAGCCCGACCTGGAATAGAGACGGCAGCTTTTCATGTGGTGGAGGCTAATTTCGGCTAAAGCTGTGGGATACCTCGCTCTTTTCTCCTTCTCATTCTGCTCACAGATTAAACAAAACTTGGAAAAGCGGCTTGTTTAGAAGGTTTCTTAAGGTTTAGACTTTAGGTTTAAAGTCCAACTTTAAAATGGGTTTATTAGGATGCTAGGCAATGCTTCAGTCCAAATACCAATGCAAATACAGCTTTAGCTGCTTTACATGCCACATGAATGAATGTCCTGTATCAAGCTCCAACCTTCTATACCAAAATTTGAAACAAACCAGGAGGTACTAAATGCTGTTGTTCTTCCACTACCACCACCCAAAAAAACAAATCACTGGAGTGCACAAGTTCTTATTGATTTCAGTTATAAAAGTTCTGGTTTTACACCCCAAATAAACATGTTTACAACCTGGGGTCAAATGCTTCTTTGAAGTGCATTGCTTTCCCTCCCATTCTTGATAACTCCCGGGTGGTGAATTTCTTTTTTTTTTTGTTGTCATCAGGCATTTTGCTATTTTACAAAAAATTACACTGGATTAGAGTTGGGTTTTTTGATTGATGGGTGGTAGATCCAAGAGTAGACTCAAAAGAGCTTCAAACTTTACTTTGTCAATTATTGTCTTGTAGAATCTATCGGGTGACATAAAAAACTATGTATTAAGTCTGTGAGCTGCTTGTAGAATTGCTAGTATCTCTAAGCCTCTTTTGGCCAGTGAACCAAAAAAATACAAGCAGCTCAAGTATGCAGAGTGACCAGCAGAGTTTTTGTTTGTCCTTTGACAAAAAGCTAGTGGCCCATATCTGTCCATAAAAGTAGTTGTGATTAAGGCTTAGTAGTAACTAGAGTGTGGCGTAGGGCCAGTGTATGACCATGTCACCTGCATGCCATAAGTGCACGCAACTTACATTAGCCTTAGGAATACTTAACAAAACACTTTACACACACACGGAAATCGTAAGTTCGTTTTTGAACAGGCCTAAAGGGACAAACCTGCACTCCTGAGATGGGCCTTGAATCACCGTTCCTCTACTACCCTTCACGGGCTCGGACAACCCGAAAGTCTGCAGTACCCATTCAACCCCTATACAGGTGCATGTGACAACACCATAAACCAGTAGATTGTGAGGTAGAGCAAAGATGCAGTTATGGTCATTGCAGCCATACACTTAAAGAAAAACTATGTTGCTGGACTCATCTCCCAATACCAATAGTGTGCTGACATAATTGTTCATAATTTGTTTTGGAAAAGATTAGGTGTAGGTTTTAAACTAAAACTGATGGCTGTCTGCCTCTTGCTTTCGCCTGGTTTCATATTTATATAATTAAAAAGCTGTCTTTTAATGTTTAGAAGTTCTCACGTCTTTATATGCACATTTTGGGATTCCACGTTCGAAACTTTTGCTTTCATGCGTCAATATTGAAGATTTGAAGATTCTATGACCGATTTTATTTATTATTTTTTTTAGGCTCCACAGTATGTACAAAATGTGTGGCCAATGAATGCGTGTTGAAAGTTAAACTAGGTTGAACTTTAATCAGTCAGGGACCCAGGGATTTGGTAGTGACACGTGGATGGCGACCATTTAAATTCAACAAAGTGCCAACTGTTGAACAAATTGATATACATTTTTATCCACCCATATAACACTTTGTTGGAAAACTTAATGCAGAACAAAGTGTTATATGAGTGAAAAAGATATGGAAATAATCTACTTGTATTCTGCTTTGTGCCTATGGTGTAACCTGTTATATTAGCATGAATGGCTGCCATGGCTTGAGGGGGCAGGGTAGTATTGTCAGTATTTCAGAAATAGTTGTTACCACAGGCCTCCCTGGGGATCACGTCTGCTTTTATCAGACCTCGACTGTCCTCTCTCTCTCTGCTGAGCTTCCTTGTAATACAAAAGCAGCACATACAGCAGTACGATTGCAGACTCCAGCAGGACCGCTGTGGCAGCAGGATGCTGTGATCAGGCCTCACATGGAGCAGCTTGTGAGTGAGAATTAAAATAAGCAGCAGATGTCATTTCACATTGTGTATGAGTGCCTCTGTAATATACAGTGGCTTGAGGGTGCGATTTAGACATGAAAGATTGTTTTGTGATTAACTCTGAGCACATGCTTGCTCTCAAACACACACACGCACGCACGCACACACACACACACACACACACACACTCACACACACAGTGATCCCATTGTACCAGTTGAGCCTAGCTGGCCTCTACTTGGGCTAAAGCCTTTTCACTTCAATTCAGACGATGGAGGCTGCTAATGAGCGCTGTCAGAGGTGACATAACAAGCTCCTGCTCGGCGCCTGAGAAGTCGGAGAGACAGAAGGAGGACCAGGCTAATCCTGGGAAAAGTTCACCTCTGAAACACAGAACCATGGTTAGGCTGGGATGACTAAGCTAGAACTGCAATTGAAGTTCTGCAAACCCTGGCCCAATGACTTGGAATTAAAAATCTTGTTTCACTTGACAGAAGACATTAAGAAAAAAAATAAAAAATGTGATTAAAAAGGTTTAAATCAGAAATTTAACCTTCCTTTCTGTTCTGGAATGCTGGTAGATTAAACAGCACAAGTATTAACTCAACAGTCTTCTTTTTTGATTTGACTGAATCAAACTACTTAAAGAAACAGTTTAATTATAAGGAATGTTGTTGCTGTTATTGCCTTTAATACATGTGGTTTTATTTCTGATCAGCCTGATTAAAATAAAATTCCATTTGGGATACAACATAAACATTTGCTAAATTTTGTTGGTCTACGATTTTCTAGCAAATAACATAATTTTCAAAGCAATTGCAGGAAGATAGAAATTGACAGAACTGTGTCAATTTATCCTGTAGGGCTGCACAATAAATGGCAAATTCATCTTTATCGTGATATCAAGCTGTGCAATACGCATATTGCAAAAGATGGGGAAAATTTCAATAATTGGTTCCCTTAAATTTGCTCAAACAAACTTATGGCAGCTTGAAGTATTTAACGAATCAAATAAATCGTTTATGCATTTGACCAATCAGATGGACGCCTTCATGTTGTTGACCAATCGGATGGGGCCCTTTTATCTTAGATGTTCGCCTCCTATGTAGACGAGGGTCATTTGGACTATGATTTAAGTTTTGTGGACTCTGATTTAAATTAAGCTGTTGTAGTGAAATGGAAATAATGTTTTTGGTTGTTTTGTTATTTGTTTATTTATCGCAAGCTATATCGTCATCGTACCATTGATCACAAATATGGCAAGTTTTCCTCATATCGTGCAGCCCTAGTACTGCGATTGTTCGTCAGCTGATTCACTTTGAGTCAAAATTGGGTAGAAATGTTTTCTTCAATGAACACAATTTTCTAAAAAAAAAATGTGATACCAAACAGATCTGTACTAACATGAATATTACAATCAATATTATGAATCACTTTAATTTTAACTGAAAAGTTCAAAATCCGATTTGATTTGTTTTCCCACACAATTCAATTTAATTTAAAGCATTTTAAAAGATAGTTGGTAAATTGCAGAATTACTAATAATATGATGCAAAACAGTAAAATGTAAAGGTGGTCATTTCCCCTCTGCTGGTTATAAAAGAAACTACTCTTGACATCTACTACTATTGACCAAACGGTGTTCAGAGCATGAATAAAGAACATTCATTTTGCCTTTACACATTCAAACACAATGAATAAGAATATTCTCTTTATTGGAAATTAAAGAGTATGGTGTAGAATATGGTGTGCACATAAATGTAAGTGTTGAATTCTGCGGTTCACACGTTTTGTGGCTGCAGCGCGCCTGTTCTGTCCCTGTTAAAACTGTCACTAACAGACCCTGTTGTTCACAAGTGTCTTTTACTGCACAACAGTGGAACATTAAAGGTCTGAATGTCCACATTTGCAGGTTCCTCTGTTTAGGCTGCAACTCCGTTCCCATGACACCTTGGCGTCTTCTCCACAGGTCTTTGCTGCTGTCCCAGATCTGTTTAAATCTCTTTCTCTGGGCTGTTTTTTTTTAGCTTCGATGTTTCTTTGAATAAAATGTATACATTTATATATGTTAGTTTATCATCTGTCTTTTCTTTTAACATCTTCTTGAACTCGGCCTGACTGTTTGTAGTTGTCATGCCAACGGAGTTGTTGTTCGCAGTGTGCCGACAACAAAAACGTTCCGTGCGCATTCTATTTCGTGGTTCTTTTTGAATGGCTGACCTCGGGCCAGTTGAGAAAAAGATCCAGCACATTAGCAGCTACATCAAAAGGTGTATTCAGACATGAAAAACAGTTTGACTCGGAACAGGTGCGTTTAATTTGTTCTGGATAGAGTGCTGATCCTTGCGTTTGGTCCGTATTCAGCCTTTCCTCATACGAACCACAGCTTGTCAACAAAACCATGTGACTAACGATCTCTTCACTCAATGGTCATTACAAGGTCATTACCAGGCAAAGCAACTAGAGGCAGAAATTATGGAAGTCCTGCGCTTTGCAGTAATTTCACAGATTCAAATTTATATTTCGCTGATCACTTTTTACTTGCCTTTATGGTCCGGTATAGACATGCTGCAGGGCGCTTACTGACAAGAAAACGACCAAGAAAGTACGCTGCTAAGTGTTTATGACATATGAAATTTGTTGGGAAAACAATGAAAACCAATGCATTAATTCATCTTCTAAACCCCTTTCGGGGTCACGGGGCTGCCGGAGCCTATCCTGGCCACTTGTGGGTGAAGGCAGGTGGGGTAGGGGAAGAATTCGGTCTTTCACTCTTTTTTTTCTGTTTGATAACATGACAATCGTTTGCTTAACATTTGTCCGACTTGTACATCTGTTGCTTCATTTCTACTCTGTTCATGTCTGCTACGGTGGCTGTTTTGGCTCAGTTGTTCCGCTCCGGGATCAGATTGTATTCAAACTGAGGAATCTGAGTGAACTGAAGCTCAGTCCGATTGGAAACGAACCGAGACCACCTTGAAAGATGGGTCAGAGAGCGGTTCCTATAGTCCTGGACCAGGATCCGCTTGGGTGTATTCAGATTGAAAGTATGTTCTGGATTATCGGGGGAAACAAACTCTGGTTCACTTCAAGTGAACCAAATGTGTCCACTCTGAATATACCATGACTGAACACGCTCAACTTTCTACACACTTATGTATTGGCAGGTGATCGAATGGTCGTTCTGCATGTAAATTAAGTGACGCACTTGACGGCGAGTTTAATGATTGACTGACAGAAAAAATATATATATATGTTAATATATATATGTTAGATTCTTGCCTTTGTATAAAACATGGTTGATTTCCTCTGATTTAAGTCCTCTTTTCCTGTAAGTGCTCCTCACAGGAGTGGGTCATACTTATATCTACTTTGACAGGAGGTACAGTGTACTGTTGTGCATTTGACCTGGAGCTTAACATCCACAAAGTTGGTTTTGTCAAAGATAAGCATTTCCTTTGCTTCCCCATCCTGACTCATTATTGTCAGCACGTTTCGAGCGGATGGCTTGCTGTGTTTTTGTGGTTTAAGATGAGGAAAACACAAAGAGCAACCTTCACTTTTCAGGATCACGTGGCCTCCACTCCCATTTTTTCAATAATTCATCCAGACAAGTAGAATGATTATTCCATGAATATTCACTAAAATTCCCTCGCCGTGCTCCTTTTCTCTTTAAGTTTGTGCTTGTCAGTGTTTGCTAAAGAGTGAGCAAATATGTAGCTGTGTGTATGGAGCACCTTTATGCCCGAAACAAAGGAGGTGTCAGGGCAAATTAGCCCCCCCACATCTGAACGCCCAGAGAGCTTAGGGATGCACCACAGGTTCTGCTGAGTCGTACATGAGCTGCCGTGTCTGCCTCCACCTCCTCCACGCCCGCCCTCTCTCCACTCCTGAGTTGCTCTAACAAGGTTGTTGGAAGAGGATAAGGCGTGTTAAATGAATAATTTACACACAAGAGCGCGCCTTATTTATTTAGGATGCCTGGATGTGACTGAGCGGGCAGCCTGCGTCCCCGACTGCACCGGCACTGTCGGCTAAACGGACGCTCAATGGCTTTAATGGAGAACAGGGCGACAGGCATTTAGAGAGAAAGTGTGTGTGTGTGTGCACTTGTGAAACAGGCCATGCCGATCCCTGCGAGTGTGTTCGCCATGTCACGGCTGTTAGCTCAGCATCATTGCTCCGTGCACAGATCACAAAAACTTCAGTTTGAAAAAAAAAGGTACCAGAAATGGATTTAACAAATTTACACTTGTTCTCTGTGGATTTCTTTGGTAAATGCTTTCAACTCTTACTTTACAATTTGAACTAAAGTACTATATTACGTGTCACAACCAACACTTCAGTGGTATAAATGAAGGATCTAAAGTGATACATAACAAATATTTGAATGTTCTTGTTTATTTTTAAGATTATGAAGCCTTTAAATAGTGTTTGTCATCTAATATAGTTAAACACATATCAAAAATTGATTTTATATAATTAAATTACTATGTATTAAAATTGATGAATAATCACCTATCAATCTATAATATTGCTATGTTCACACCAGGCATGTGTAGCGCTTACATAGACTTTCATTGGAAGTGGTAGTTTTAGCGTCCATTGCTGAGGCCCTAATAAATGTAGCTTAAAGGTTTGAAGGACACAAGTTTAGTGGTTTTAACCATTTCTACAAAGTAGCTGAAAGTCTAGTGAACTGGACTTCACTTCTGTACTTTTAGTGGGACAGCACAGGAAATGCTCAACAGTGATCAACAAGACTGAGGCTCAAAGCGTACTTGTACATTGTTTATTACTTTTTACAACCAAAGAAATATCTCCACTTCTTTTACAAAATACTTTTTTGTTAATATTACAAGACGATTTTAATATTATATTTTTAAAACGTTCTTGTGTATAAATTAAATCACACCATATAAAATTAACCAACAATTTCAAACTATCCTAAAACAGGTTTGTCACAAAAATCAGTTTTTATTACATTTAAATAAAAGTAACAACCTGAATGTTTATATTTTTTTTCCTTTTTTTACGAAACTCCCTCTGTCATCATTACAGGTACTTGCAGAAATGTTGTCATTATTTTAAGGTCATAGAGCCACTGTCTGTTTTCAGAGCCTTTTGCAGCAGCAAATGTGACTTCCAGTAGGTCATTCCATTTTTTTTGAAAGACTTTTGATTCTTAAGGTTTTCCCCCTGAGAAAATCCCACACGTATGAAACTCTTATCTATCTACTTTTTGGAACCCACAACTTGTAGTCTTTGTGGCTCGCATTATTGTTGGTGTCAGTGCAACAGTTTATTCCATCCAGTTCACAGAGATGCACCCACGGTGCTTTAGAACATCAAACCCAATGGGGGAGTTTTAGCCGAATAGTTTTTCAAAATAATAATAATAATAATGCTGATTTGATCGCTTGCTGATTCTGTAGGTTTGAAACTGACAGACTGTCATCCTACCAGTAGATTCATTGAAATGTGAGATATAAAAGAAAATCAAGAAATTGCCTTTAAAGAATTGATATACATCTATTTGCATTTTATTGAGAGAAATAAGTACCGGTATTTGAACCCTCTTGCTGGAAAGATTTAATACTCTGTGGCAAAACCCTTATTACCAGCACTGAGTTCAGACCTTTCTTGTAGTTCAGGGGTGGGCAATTCCAGGCCTCGAGGGCCGGTGTGTCTGCATGATTTCCAGATAGTCTTGCCCTACTCATGGCTGATTACCTGGTTCAGGTGTGTCCAGCCAATTAGAACATGCCAGAGCAGGGTATGCTGGAAAACATGCAGGAATGCGGCCCTCAGTGCCCACCTCTGTTGTAGTTGATGATCAGGTTTCTTTTTTGGTCCACTCTTCTTTGTAAATGATTCCTAATCATTCAGATTTGGTATCTGCTGCTTGGCAATTCTGAGCTTTAGCTCTCTCTATTGGTTTTCTATAAGGTCCAGAGACTGGATGGACCACTCCATGATCTTGACCAGCCTCATCTTCAACCATTTCTTGGTTGCCTGGGTTTATGTTTGGGGTCAATAACCTGTTGGAAGACCCATCCATGACCTATTTGAAGTCTCCTGGCATAAGGAGGGAAGGAGGATTTGATGGTAGATGGCTCTGTCCATCCTCCCATCCACATTGTGAAGTAGCCCTGTGATTTGATGCCAAAGAACTCAGTTCTGACCACAGCACCTTCTCCCAATTTCTCTCTAAATCATGAAGGTGTTTATTGGCAGGCTTCAGGCCTGAAGTTTGCCAACGAACACCTGTGCTGTAGAGTTTCACCAATGCTTCTCTTGGTGACTGTGGTTCCAGCTGGTTTGAGATCATCAACTAAGTTCTGCCATGTTGTTTTAGGCTGATTTCTCTCTGTTCTTATCATCATGATGGAAACCCCATCAGGTCAGATCTGGTTTGGAGCCCAGACCTAAAGGTGGACGGATGGTCATGTTGTAATTCTTATAATTTGGCACCAACAGGTGTCACCTTAACTTCCAGCTTCTTGCTGATGGTTTTGTAGACCATTCCTGTCTTCAGCAGGTCTGCAATCCTCTCCCTTAAATCTACTGAAAGCTCTTTAGTCATTCCATGTTGGAGAGTTTGGAGTCTGATTCTGTGGAAAGCTTTTTTACAGGTGATTAATTCAAACAGGTCTATTCAATTCAGGTCACAGGTTGATTCGGAGAGTCTTAACTGCTCTGTGTGAACCAGAATTCTTAATGGGTACTATGGGATCAAATGTGAATTTTCCTGCATTAAATGCAAATAAATGTATATACGTTCTTTCTTGATTTTCTTTGTACAAAATCAGCAAGAGATCAAACACATATTTCCCCCACTGCTCATCTACAAACATGTATTTTTATTGACTTGAGTTTGTTTTTTTTGCTTTTAAATTAATTTAAATCTGAAGCCTTGTTGAACTGTAAATCAAACCTGTTATCTTGCTGCAAAGTGACTTTTACTTTCCACCTTTCAGATACCAACAAGAGTCGTGTTCTGTCTTCACAGGGGGAGTGTGGTGAGGGGGGCGCAGGACCCAAAACCTGGCACCGTCGTGAGTGAGGGGGACTGTGGGAGGAGCTGAAAAGTCTGATTCATCTAGTTGGTAAACTTCTTCTCTTTAAAGACCAGAAACTGGTCTGTTGATTCAAAAACTCATACTTTGTTCCCTCAAACAGCGCACTGTCCTTGACATACTGTATTCCCTAGATCAGTTGTCCCAAACCTTTTTAACGCTGCAGGCCGGTATGACATCATACAAAGTTTTCACGGACTGGCCTTTCAGATGTGGCGGGGGATTATTGTAGCAACGCTTCGATGAAGGAGGAACAGAGACGTAGCAAGACGAGCTCTGAGCTTTTAAGTTGGCGACGACACCCCAGCGATGTCATTGTACATCGCACAGGTCTCATCCTCCTCTCCCCTTCCCACACTCATGGTGCAAAAAAGGGGTACTGTCTATTAAATGTAGCTTTCCTTCTTTTGGCTGGGCCTTTTCCCCTTGGCAGAGAAACTGTTTTACCCGTTTTACCAGCTCCTGAGCTTTATTTTAGCGCTATCACTTGACCGAAAGGAGCGCCATGGCGTGCGCCAAGAGTGACATAGACGGATGTAACAGAGAATCGGGCAATTTTTCAAATAAAAACATATTTCAGATTCCAAAATAAATATAATGGAAGTAATGTAAGTTATTTATTCATCCCGTGGGGCCCGGTACCAAATGACCCACGGCCCGGGGGTTGGGGGACCGCCGCCCTAGATTACATCATAAACTCATCATAAACGCCTCCTAAACTCTCCCTCCCTCCTGACCTCCGTAACATAGGCTCTTTACAAACTTTCAAATCAAAACTCAAAACTCATCTATTTATTTCTACCTTCTCATCTTGATTCACTTTTAAATTTTGTCTATTTCTATTTATTGTTCTTTTAATGATTATTTTAACCTTTGTTTTGTACAGTGTCCTTGGGTTTCTTGAAAGGCGCTTTTGAATAAAATGGATTATTATTATTATTAAAAAAGAAAACCTTGAAAGCTTTACTTTGGGATCGGTTCATCTTCCTTTCTATCATCTTCCCTGTGGACAGAGCATCAGCAAAAGCAACACCCCATCTCACCTCCTATGTATACATATATGTGTGCTCGTCCCAGGAGAATAAAGTCCCAGAGCTCCTGCTGACCTCATTACAAAAATAACTCATCCATCCAGCTGTCATTTCCTGTGGTTCCCCCCACTTTTCCATCTTAAATATAAGCGATCTTCTTAACCTTTCACTTCCTAGTCTCTCCATCACCGTTTGTGTTGGACTTCGCTTGAGATGAAAAGCTTATGCAAGTGCTTGTAACAGGGAAGTTTCCTTTTCTCTTGCCATTACCAATCAGGCCTGTACCTAGGATGTCTTCTAATCATGAAACACCTCTATCATTGAAAGTTGTGTTTATGTGCCTTGTTAGCATTTTAAGGTTGAGGCTGCAGTCCATCTCCAGATGTCTGTGCGGATGCTTTCCTTTCCTTTGTGAGAAACACGCGCCTCTGTTAAGTTATCAGCAGAATCAAAGCTGACTTTGATCTGACTTTGACATTTTCTTATCATCACAAAGCAAATGTTAGGTTCCTTTTCTGTGCTATATATGAAACCAATGACTGTGTCACCACTGAGAATTATGCAAGTAAGTAAAGTTGGAGTACTGTTGCTAGGGCTGCAACGATCATAAAACTCACCCGGATCGTGTTTGGTTTTAAAGTCACAGTTCGGATCATTTTTTGGATCTGTAAAATGAATAACGTTTTTTTAAAGCATCAAACATAGATTTAATATTTGATACTTTATTTATCCCACAATGGGGAAATTCTTCTGCGCATTTTGACCCATCCCCTGGGGGGAGTGGTGAGCTGCAGACTAGCCGTGCTCGGGGAGAGTCGGGATCGATCCACCCGCCAACCCTTCGGTTGTTGGACGACCTGCTCTACCGCCTGAGCTAAACTGCTGCCTGGCAGATATATGAAGTACTTCAAAATATATACACACAGACACAAATGTATTATAACATCAACATATTTGCTCATTGAGGCTTATTTATAAAACAAAGCCTTTTTTACTTTTGTTATTTTTAACTTGTCCTGTCCAACAGCTGAGCAAACAGATGAGAGCTGAAGGCCTCTTATGTTGGACATATTTTACTGTTACAACATGGGGTTATGAATCTTCTGACACACAAGTTGTATATTTAAATAAACCCCTTTTGTAATTTGAAAACATTGAGATCTTTGAACTCAAGATATTCCTTTATATTAAAAAATTCCAATATAAACAAACGTGCTTTGAGACATTCCATTTTAAAAAAAATCAATTAAAAAAAGTAAGAGAATCAGGGATGTTAGAATTTACTACTTTTCTTTCCTTCCCTTCCCTGTGTTCCCTACTGCTATAAAGCTCCTCCCACTGTTTCCAGAGGAGCAGCGGTTTTCTCCTGCCACAGTGCGGGACAGCTGCTGCTCCTCACTGGGAGAGACTCTGGGTGATCCATGGTACAGGTGTGAGCCGAACTGTGGCTATTCATCCGTATGGCTCACGGATGCGCCCCTAAATGCTGTATTTAAAAGTGTTTATTCACAATTACTTACAAATGTTTCCAGTGTATTCAGACTGGACGTATTTGGTTCACCCCAAGTGAACTAGTTTTCTGTTCCCCCGATAATCTGGAACAAATTTTTAGTCTGTAGAACCTGGTCTGAGAGCTGGAACCACTCTCAGACCCATCTTTCGAAGTGGTCTCTCTTTGTTTCTAATTGGACTGATCTTTGGTTTCCTCTGAGATTTCTCAGTCACTCCATGCTCGGAGCACAACAACTGGATCAAAACGGCCAGTGTAGCTGGGCATTGCAGAATGTAAACAGAGTAGGAAGGTAGCAACCGTGACAATAAAACACAGCGACTCATTGAAATGTGGTCTGATAAATGAGAAATCATTAAAACAACTTTTAACGTGATACACATGCTCCTCAACTATCTGTATGTCATAAACATGTATCAGCATACCTTCATAGCCCTCATCTCCACAATAACCGCATTGTACCATGCCTTCTCTGTATCAAAGTAAAAAGTGTTGTACCTGATATTAAAACAGATGGTCAAAATTGTTAAGTGAACTATAAAGTTTGAATAAGTGAACTATCCCGACAAGGATTGCCAAGCACAGGACTTCCATTATTCTTTTTCTCTTTGCCCTACCCCGCCCTCATTATTCCTGGCCATCAAGTGAAGAAATATTCAGTTATGTGGCTTTATTAATAAAGACCAAACGAGAGGTTCAGGACTTGATCCGGACCAAATTAAGCAGACTTGGTCCAGACCAAAAGACCAGTTTGAATACACCCTTATAGTTGCTTGCATGCAAGGGTTCGTGTTGTCTCAGTTCGAATGGGTAGATAAGGCTAACTATTTTTAAACCCAGATTTTGGTTTGGTTTGCTTTAACATTGTAGGTTCTGAAGCAAAAAGTCCAAAATTCCTAAAAGAATTATTCAGGTCAAACACAGCTCATTAGACGTCTCTAGCCAGAAATATTGGCCCTCTTGCAAAATTAGTTAGAAAATATGTTCCAATTAAAACTGTTTTGATATAAGTGTTTGTTTTTGCTTGCACCGAAACAAAACAAAAAAAAAATAGAAGAAGAATCAAACTTGTCAAATTCAAACACAACTCAAAAATAAACTGAAAAAAATTATTGACACCTTGATAAATTTGTAAAAAATACTTGGTCTCAGCCATGTAATGATCTTGTAATATTTCAAAGGTTGCAATCAGGTCTGTAACCACCCAAAATGGAGAAATGGAGAATCAACCTTTGCAAAGAAGTGTAAGAGGTGTGAGGATCTCAAGTCCACAAGTCCATTTCCAGAGATTTTACTGTTCCTGTGTCCATTGTGAGCAATATCATCTAGAGGTTTACAGCCCATGACTTTGTAGCAAACGTCCCTGGATCTAGACAGAAAAGAAAAATTAAGGGAAAACAACTATAAAGGATTGTTTAAATGGTGGATAGAGAACCCTGACTAACTTACAAAGTGATCTGTAGACACGGAGTACAAAGCCACTAAAATACAAGACTGGGTTTTCAAAACCTTTGTGACAAAACCACAATTCTTTTGGGAGAACCTACAATGTACATATGAGATAAAAGTAGAAAATTTTGGTAAAGGACATGGCACTGTTTATAAAAAAAGAAACAAGACCGTCAAAAAAAAAAAAGAACACAGTCCCGATAGCCAAACAGGATGGAGGTTCAAAAATGGTTTTGGAGTTGTTTTGCTGCCTCTTGCACAAGTGGCCTTGACTTTTTGAACAACATCATGAATTGTGATCATTACCAAAAATATTTAGGGCACAACAAGATAGTGCCCTGCATCAAAAACGGAGTCTCCAGCAGAGGTCATGGGTCTTCAAATAGGTCTTATGGGAGGTGCCATTGCCTGATTAATATTGGGAAGAAATACACAAAGAAGACTGGGTTGTTGAACCTCTACCTCTTCATGACACAACGGCAACCCTGTTCAACATTCTCCAAGGGTTTGTCTTGTTTAGTTTACACCAGAAAAAGGGTAGGCTTTTACACTTGCCAGTTCAAGGTATCCAAGGCAACAAATCCTGGTGTGAATTAATCCTACCAATGGGAATGCAACTTAAATCTCTTCTTGCTTGAGTTTAACTTTTTATTTTTTGCAGTAGATGATGGAACAAAGAAAGGCCATCTTAAAAACGAGCTCTCTGGCTGTGACCTGCTTTTAGAAGCCTGGGTCTCACCTCAGCAGACGAGGAACTATGGGGATCGTCTACATTTTCTTTGATCTCTCTGTGTCTCTCCATGAGCAGCGTCATTAAGGAACTACTTGCATGGTTCCTTCTTCAGTATGGTACATTCCTCTCTGTTGGTGCCCTTCACTCCATGGCTGCCTGTTCAGCCTTCTGCAACACTGCTGTTTCTCTGTGCTTCAAAACCAACACAAGTTGGGAATGCAAGCCAAAATCACTCTTGTCTGTCCTTCACTGCTGAGTTGCTGGTGTGTATCTGTGTTGTGTTGCCCCTTGGGGTGGGTTACCTCCACCCCCACCCCCATCTCATCTCTTCTCCTCCCCACCTTGCTGTTTATCTGTCTCTTGGCTCGTCATGTCCCTGAACCTGCTCTAATTAGCATCCCACACAACTCTGTTTATTTACTCAGGTGCTGTCAGATCGGGAGGGAGGTGAGAATGAAAGCAAGTCAGGGAAAGCGTGCAAGAGAGAGGGCTGAGAACAGGAAGAGAGGGAGAAAAGATTCAGAAAATCAAAGAGCTATGAGACTGTCGCCCCGGATGAAAGGTGTAATGATGGTTAGAAAGACATGGTAAAGAAAGTCTAGAAAGTAAGAAATGGAGAAGTTTCCCACCTCTCCATGTCTCCCCTCCGCCGTTTCCAGTGTTTCGAAGATGTCGGGCGTCTAAATTTAGCAAGCTGAAAGCTTCCTTCTTTCCTTCCTTCCTTCTTTCTTTCCTTCTGGGGCCCTCATTAAAGTTCTTCCAATGCACTAAGTAATCATTAGGATAGGGGCTGGGAGTGGGGTTGTTTTCCAGGTATCCTCATTGGAGTCCGCCTCTGTGTGGGGCCTTCTCTTCATGTTGTCTGTATGGATGGATGTTACCCAGAGCTGTAAAGGTTAGAACTGTTGCTTGTAGGAGTAAATGTGTTGTTCTGCTTGATAAAGCAACATTTTTTCATACTACCTGTTATAACAAAGCTCTGGACATATTTTTGTTACTGCAATCCAAAAAAGTCTTTTTCCCCACTCTAACCTTAACAAATAAAAGGAACGCATTGATTCTACTTTGACTTTAAACACCTACTCTCTGTGGTGTCATATCTACGAGCTTATGCAGCATCACAGTGTGTATTTTCTTTCCAGACATAAATTAGTTTCTCTTTCCAGTCTTGATTTGGCAACAGTGAAATGCTTAAACAGCAAAACTTCTAAATCATGTACCTAACTTTATGGCCTATTTGTTTAGTTTCAAGACATTGCTAATGCATGTGTTCCCCAAAGTATCTTTAGATATCTAACGTGTCTTTCCTTTATGCATCATCATCATCAACTTTTTTTTTTTTTTTTCAATACTGTCAATCAGCACAAAAGTGATGAATGAATGAATGAATGTGGAGCCCTCTTTTGCTAGTGAGCTAAGTCTGTACAACAGCTGGTGGTTTTTAGATTTCACTACAGAACTGTGGCTTTGTAAATCAGTCAACTTTACAGTATGTCACTTCCAGGGATGTGGTGCATGTCTAATAAGTCAACTCAGAAGTAGTTTGCTTGTACTTGAACAGGTTTTAAAGGTCTTATCCCGTCCCTAGATTCACTTCCATTCACCGACTCTATCTGACATCTGTTAGCTTTTACTGCTCTCCTTTTTTTTTCTTTCTTCCTGTTGCTTCCCCTCCTCTCCTTCCACCCCTCTTTAGCGTGGTTTGACCTATTCTGAAGTCCAAATGTCACGGCAGAAAGAAAGGTCAGGTAAAGGTTTGCTGTTGAGCCAGGTCTGAATGGCTAACACAGTGCTGGCTGCCTGAGGGTGCAGTGGCGGTGAACAGGGGGCATTACCTCGACACCTTGAACAATCACCTCTCCATGCATACATGTGGATGCTCTGCTGTCACGCCTTCTGCACTAACACAGCACATGACTCTGGTCGCTGCATGTCAGTCATCTGAGCATTAGCCAAGTGGATGAATCCAGATGATTGATGGTGTTACAGCTTCCTCTGGATGACCAGGGCAGAGGTCAGTGGTTGTCAGGTATTTATGTTGCCCTGTCTCTTCTTTATATTCACAGGGCAACCTTTATGCAGTGGCCATTACCAAGTTTTCCGTTCTTTATGCCCTAAGAGTGATGAGGGCTTTTCTTTTCATTATCTAAACTGGTGTCATGTGGGCGATTTTTGTTTGGGGAATCACAGGTCAGCTGTGGGATTTCTTTAGCGATTAATCAGCATCCATATTTGGGATGGGGTAGCCAGATCCTAATTAGAATGGATTTCTCCTTGCATTGATTTGCACAGGTGACAGCAGACAACACTGGGCTCTGTTTATCTTTGTGCACCTGGAAAAATGTAAATAGCATATGCTTCTCTTCTATACTCAATTGCAACGCCTTTGTACTCCCGTTGTCTGGTAAAATAGTGAAACGCTGCAGTTGGAAGCTTCCGAACTGCGTTTGAGTGTGTCTTCTTCTCCTTGGCTCTCTCCTACAGCAGGGCTCAGGGATGATACAAGGACGTCTGTAAACACCTATTTCATTTTCTTCATGAGCAGTTTTGCTGCAGACTCCTGCTCCCTGCAGACTGTAAGCTACATTTCTGTGTATAGATGAGCAATTAGCCGAGAGAAGTTAGCAGTTTTAGACAGAAAATGGGTCAATTCATCAATCAAAAGAAGATATGGACTGAGATTGTCAGCAAAACTGGCAGAATACTGTTTTGTTTAAAGTCTGTTGCAGTAGATGCATTGTACTTTAAACCCTAATTTATGGGTCCCACATGCTGTGTATATGTGTTTGTATATGTTAGACAACAAGGAAGGAGACTAGTGAAAGATGGCCGCTGGACATGGCTTCCCACAGTTGGCTGGCCCCGACCCCCCCATGATCTGCTCTCTTATCTAGCACAGATCCTGGCCTTTCATCTAAGCTAAAACCTGGGGGAGCTGGGCCTCTTCTGGGTTTTTAGCTCTACCTCGCTCACTTCATTCCACATCCCCCCCTTCATCTCCAGGCTCTATCTGTGAATCCCAGATGAGTGCAGCTCTCACCTACAAGGAAGATAACAAACCCCACATCACTCTGCTCTGTGCTCGGCTTCCCTTAAAACACCTCTGATCAGATTCTTTAGAAAACTCACCAGAAAAGAAGCTTCCTTCTCTTGTCCACTACTTTTTCCTGCAGACATCTGTTTTTATAGCACTTTGGCGCACAGACTTTGACTTTTTTGTCTTAAAACTTCACAAATAGACAGGTTTAATAGCCTTGAACCTATTCATAAATATGTTTTCTTAAGATACAAAGCACCACCTATTTTCAATCTTTACCTCCTAGGGTTGGGCCCATTTTATGTTTGACTTACATGCATCACTATTTCTTCATACAACACAAACCCAGCTGCCCAAAGGCTCATAACTGCAAGAACCTGAATTATGTCAGGGAAAGTTTTCTGCATCTGTCTACAGATATCTTGACTCAACCCTTATAAGAAAACGGCCCTTACCTTTCTCAACTTCCCCAGACAGCATGTTCAGCTCCTTCCATTGATATTCAATAGGATCTGGATCACAGGCCTATAGAGGAACACCCTACTAACTTGCACATAGGTTTTGTGTTTTTGGTGAGTCTGTTTTGGATAATTGAACTCTTGGAAGACCCGTGACCTGCAACCGCGACCAAGCCTCTTGACACTAAGCACCAGATTTTGCTCCAGAATGCCTGGAATGTCTTGAGATTTCACCATGCCCTGCAAATAGTCGAGAAACCCTGTGTCAGATGCAGACAAGCAGGCCCTTAACATAACCAAGCCTCCTCTATGTTTCTGTTTGGGGTATGCTACATGCTTTTTTCTCTGTAAACACAGAGCCGATGTCCTGGTAAACAAATTCTGTGGTCCATGTCTAGTATGGTACACGCTATGTTGGCAAATAGTACTGTGCTGACTCTTCGTCCTTTAAACAGGTAGATAGACTAAATGCAATTGAAAGACGTCTGTAGTGATATTTGGAGGAAATACTGTAGTTCAACATGTCCCTTTGTTGAAATTATTTTCAATGTTTTCTAGTGAGTACCGTCACTTTTGTCTGGGCTTGTTTTAATTTGTTTTTTTAAACCCTTCTGTAAATGTATTTTTTCATCACTATCATTTCAAGTGAATTCAAGTGGGTTTTTTTTAGCTTTCCCAAAATTTAACTAATAGTTACCTTTCTTTCACTTGAGAGGTCAGATTGATATGAGGGTGCTTGTTTCCCATAATTGTCTGCTTCGTTTGCCATGTGTGAAAGCTATGGTGTAACCATTAAGTAACTAAATCAATTTATATTTCTACGATCCAACCAGATCAATCTGTCTGAGGCAAGATGTTGATCAAATCGACCTATACCATAGTATAATCATTTAAAAATTAGATTAATTGATAACCGAAATCAGAAAAACCATTTGGATTAAGACATGGTAGGCTTATTTTACTGTTAAGTGAAAATTACCAAATGCATCACAGCATACAACACACATGTGACGTCAGCAAAAAACGATCAATCCATCATTACATTTAAAGTGGAAACACTTTAAATTTAGCAAAGACACGACCATACATGTCTCATTTGTATTATTTTGATGTGGAAAACAACAGCGGGCTGAAATTTAGAAAACTAAAATGTGAATGGATTTGCCATTAATTCTGGTTTACTTGTTTCTTTTTACTAATTTTTAATTTACACTTGATTATCTTGTAAGAAACGCAAGGAATCTGGAAAACTTCACCTTCTCTGTTCAGTACCCAGTTATTTATCTCTGAATCACACTGGTTGAGGTTTTGGCCAAAGATGTCTTGGATGTATTTTTGGTCGGTGAATTGTTCAAAATGAACCAACATCGACCTTTAATTGTATCGTCAACCACAAATTATGATATGAATGGACGAGTCGTACCACTAGTGAAAACGCATCTAAACTGGACCAAACCTAAATAAGCAAGCAACGTAAGCACAAGGCATTTTACTTGGTAAATAAAAGCAGCTCTGTACAAGTTCAAGTTTTTATTTGACATTTTCTTTGTCAGAGTGTTTCAGACAATAGTCTCACCACCAATGCATGATGTCTGAAAGGCATTTAGATTGTTTTAAAGACTCTCTTGTGTGAGAACAAACCTAACCTAACTGAACAAATTGAGGTAAGAAATCTTTGGACGTTTTTCACCCAATCGAGCTAAGTGTACTGGACTTTTCTGGGGTGAGACCATCTCTAGATGCCCACAGGGCCACATTCAGCCCTTTAACCCATTTTTCCTATGAGAAGTCTTGATGAATTTCATGTCTGTTTTGAAGTTTTCATCACTGCTCCTTAGTTGAGATGCCAGAGAAATAATGTTCTATTTTAGTCAAGTTTTAGTCATGTAAAAAAATGTTGATTCAGGTCAAATGTTCTATACACTTAAAAAAAGTGTCACCAAGTGTTGTGTATCTAGTTTAAACACATCACTACGTCCTCCTATGAAATGTCCATATCTTTTGTGATATATGCAATTCACAAGTGTTTCTTGTGTTTCTTCCGAGGGTTTTAACCAATGGTTCTTTACGGGAGTTCAGTTTTTTGCTGTCCACAATTTGTGGTCTGTTGAGAATGAAACAGTTTTGCGTATTTAACGTAATTTATACGCAATTACTAGATGCATGTGTAAATTTGTGGCTTTCCATGACCATTCCACGTAAGGCCACGTATGTCTAACAGACTTTTAATTCATGTACTACCAATGAATAACTTTCATATTGCGTATACGGCGCATGTATCGTAATAAAATTATAGAATTGATGCACAAATCCTTAATGAATTGCATCTAAACAGCACAATAACCACGTACGGTTCATGTTCCATGTTGATTTACGTTTTCTTTGTGTGGTTTATTTGTACTTCTTTCGTGGTTTTAACGTGGTTCAATCGTGATACATCTGTGAAAATTTCACATAAAAGACCACAACTCTTCTCATGTATGACCAACTTCCTGGTAACTTTTCAGGAAGATGTAATTACTTCTTTTAAGAAAATAAATCTAATATGGAATTTCTTGTTGAGTCCTTTGATCTTGAAAGCATCCCATTTTATAATATATATAAAACAAATAAATCTCAAATTAAACATGTTTTTTTAACTTGTATTTGTTTTTTCAAGCAGAGGTTTTCTATATAAAGATTTTCAAGAAACAGATTTAGATTTTGGAAAACAGGAAAGTTTTATTTGACATATAACTCAATACAGATACATTGGATAAAAGCAGGAGAGAGAAGTTTAAAAGTAAACATATTCTGAGGAACAAATTTATCTTAAAATGTGTAAATCCAGTCTGTAATGGGATTTTGGTCTAGGAACACAGATAGTTTGATGGTTGCAACACTTAAAATAGGATATATTTGGGGGAAAAGTGTATACATGTCCTTACTAACAACATTAAATATCCCTAAATATGAGTTATGGCTGACTTCAAAAATATACTAATTATGAGAAAATTGAATAAGACAAATTTTACTAGCTCCACTGGTAAATTTTTTCACTAATAAAAAAGCAAAAAGATATTGTAATCTATATTTTTTTACTTGTTCTACTAAATACTTTTTTTTACATTGTATACCAAAATGAACATTACAAAGCAAACCTAAATTGGCCTTGAAATGATATATTGTCTGTGTGTTTAAGTGACTTTAAATGATCAGAGGCTAAAATAGATTGTGCTTGATTTCACAAGTGTTTCAGCATACTGCTGCGTTTAGTCAGAAAAAAAGGGATTCTGCAGTGTTAAACATCTGACTTTGAGGGAAAACAAAATCAAATCAAATGCCAAAAAGTGAACAGTAATCAGACTCTCCAGCTGGAATTGCTAACATTTGAAGGAGAACAGGTAAAGTATTCTCAGATGATTGTTCACTGCAGATGAGGCTGAAAGGAAGTGGAATCAGAGAAAGCTTTAGGGATGCGACTTGAACACAGTCTTCTCCATGTTTTGACATTTTACAGAGCAACACTTTCAGCCCTAATAAACTGCAGTCCTGGCCAGCGACCATGTGTCTGTTTTGGCCGATCAGCTCATTCGTTTTGGCAAAACTAACTCTTCATGTGACCCACGCCCAGACTGGAGAGTGAACGCTGATATTTATTTGATTGTTGTTTATGTATGTTGACCAAATTCCAGTCCATTCCAGGTGAAAGCCAGGCCTGCTCCCACTCTGCCCTCCTGTTCAACCCTGACCTGTTCATACTATAAACAGCAGATCCTCACCTCTCACCTCACAGACTTCACCTGATAATCTGGCTTGTGAATTCCCCCTCCCCTACATTCAAACACCTTCATTTTTTCTCCGCCTGTCTAAGATATTTTGTCCAGAACCCAGGTTTTCGCTTCACCCCAGCTCTGACCTTTGACCTCTGGGAGATTGGAGAGGTTGGCGTTTCAAATCAACCAGCAGAAAGAGGATCTGGGATCCTCGTTTGTGCACGTTTTTAATGTCTACGTTGGCTAATTCTTTTGAGTTGAGAGACAACTTTTGGCCTTCACATTTGCAACTTTGGGATGAATAATTGATGATGCTTTTCCAACAATATAATTGATAATAAATCGAGTAGTACACTTTTGTTGGAACATAAATGTCTGCCGGCCTTTTAAGTCGAATTATATTTAGAAATTTGAAACCTCTATTAAGTTGCTGCGTTCAAAACAAATTTTTAAGTTACAACTTGTTGCTGAGCTGATGGGGCTACAATGAAAGCTTATTTAGCCAAAAAAAAAGGTTGACTGCTTGTAGATCATTATCAGCAGGAGGACGCGCTTAGAGTGACTTGCTTTCTCTTTTCTTTCCTTGAAGATCCTCCTGAGGAGACATAATGATGACAGGGCAAGTAGACAGCGAGAGTTACATCAGTACCTAAAAAAGAAAGATCTTTTTCATGTCCCCCCCCCCCCCCCCCCCATGTCCATGTAGTTGTTAAAGCTGCTAAAGCAGCTCATTAGGTTAATAGATGCACACACACACCACACTAAGAGTATACACACAGAGGGGAAATAACGGGCAGAGTGCTGGTTTCAAATATTAATACTGCAAGGATTACAGCAGTAAGGTTGTGCTGTCGATCCGTGCAGGAAGGAAGAGAGCTACATGTGGCCTGAGGCTGTGTCTCCTTCACTTGTCTCTTGGATCTGAGTTCTGCTGTGATACAACTCAGAAAGTACAAGTGTTTTTAAAGTGATGGCTCCAGGGCCTCAGGCTATCGGTGCAAGCTTACACTGGAATAAAACGGGGTTGTAACGCCTTCCAGCAGGAATGTGAAAACCCGTCCAGCCTAACAACAGCACTTTGTTACAAGCATACCTTTATCAATTAGTCACCTCATTTCTGACATCATCCTTATCTTTGGGCTGGGCAATATGGCAAAAAAAGGAACTATTCCCACGTACATTTTCTAGAAATGAAAATGACTTCATCTGGGATGATTTCTGGTTTACTTTCTCTTTTTTTTTTTTTTTTTTTTTAAAAGGAAGGACACACTTCTTTCATAGTTGAGGAATGTCCTGTTCTTTACAGAAACTATGTTGATGTAAAAAAGAAATAAAATGTTACTGAAGGAATTAAATGTAAAACATTTGTCCACCTTTTTATTAACAGACATTTGGAGATATAACATCTGTGACTTTATTCTGCCCATTATGTTGGTGAACATGGTGCATTGACCTTTGCCACTTTTGTATTAATTATGCTTCTTTCCGCATATTTAGACATTTTAAAGTATTCCTGTTAATAATGTTTTGGTTTTAGTGATGGATAATTTAAAGATTTCTTTTACATTTGAAAGCTTTCAACCTTAAAATCTGACTCTCCTTGACTTTTTATATTTTGACACAACAAACGTCTACTGTTAATTTAGCTCTAAATGCCTAACCATTCCAGCATCAGTTAAAAGCCGTTGCCTTTATCTATAAACTTTCACCTCTTTCTTAAATTGCCAGCAGGAACACACATTATGATGTTTTTATTATTCCGTTGTATGTTCAGCCAAAGTCACAGTCGAGGTGGAATCAGCTATCCACACAGAGGAGGAAAATCTTTAGCTTTATGGAGTCATAATGCAGTGGGGGCACTGTATAAATAATCTCTGCACAGAAATACTTCCAGCTGTTAAACAATATGCCTGAGCACTTTTTCTTTTCTTCTTTACTGGAATGTGTGGAGGTTCATGCTTTAGAATGGAATTAAACATCTTATTTTCATTTTATTTTTTTTCACGTGGAAATGACTGCGTTGGACATTTTCCTTTTGTAACACCTCCAGATTGCGCCCTGTGCCAATCGGTGTTGGAGTTTGAACTTTGGCTGGATCAAATGCTGCTATTGAGAGTCAGGTCATCATGTGGAATTGGAACCTGAGGGTCTGCTTACAATTAGGCCCTTTGAAGCTTTCCACTGTAATCTCTCCCTCCTTTTGATATAAAGATGCAGTATTGATATAAACGAAGGCAGTTTTTCCTCTGTTTGTATAACCGTACCTTTTGATTGATGGAAGGAAACACTATTGTAGATTGAGATCATAAAGGCTTGTTTAAAAGCTCCCTTTGAGGTTATAGTCCCTTCCTAGATTTCAGCAGTAATTCGTATCATCACAGCTTGAAAAGGTGAAATTCTGTATAGAAAAGCTTCATCCCTACCGGCAAAGCATGAAATGTTATTAGTGAGCAAGGTATAATTTTTTTCAAGGGGCATCCTCTTTGCCCTTGGACACATTTTTAGAGCTGGTCAGTGGAAGGGGAGAAGAGACAGAGGCCCTCTTCAACTGGTAAAGTTGCCGCCGTCGGGCAACTTTCACGCTCCACCAACTGACTGTTCCAGGAAATGGGGGTGGAGGGGGCACGAGGAGCCCCTTTAAGATCCTCAGCGTGTACCATGGCTGCATGCTGGGTGCATATCAAAGGTGGCAGTCTGTCCTTAGCCTGGGGGAGAGACATGGCTCTGTGTGTGACCAAAGATGCATGGATAATAGGACAGCTTGTCACACTTGTGCGAATGCATGTAGTTTTTGTCAGAGCGTGTTTATCTCTGCCCCTGCTCAGCTTGCAAAGTGATGAAACCATAAAAAAATGGAGACAGTGTACATTGAGGTCAAATTTATTCAATCAAGACCTTAAATCTCTGAAGCCACCTCAGCTAGTCCTTACTATTTTTTGCTATGGTCTTACCTATGGCTGACATTTAAATTTGATGCATAACAGCTAACTTAATGCTTGTTTTCTTTGGTTGCAGTTGGTACCAAAAGAGACCATCAGATGAAGAGCCTTCAGTTTCGGAGCATTGCCCCCAAGGCCCCAGCTGTGGTGCCCTCCCCATCCCCTGCAGCCCTGTCCTGCCAACCCCCATCTGTCTTTCCTGAGGCTACCACTGCTTCAAGCCCCAAGTCCATCCTTGTACCCGCACAAAACTATGCTCTCATGCAAATAGCAGGTCAAGAGGGTACATTCTCTTTGGTGGCACTCCCCCCTGCTGTATCCTCTCAGACGCCACAGCAACAAACCCAGTCAAGTCAGAAGAACCTCAAGTTACCTATTCCCCGATACCAGTCAATGAGGAACAAGGGGACTTGTGATAAGGTCAAATCCCCAACATTGGCTTCCAACTTAAAAGTGGCCTCCAATGCTTCTGTGTTGACTCAGACAGTGGTGAGTGGTTTCAAGAAGAAGATACAAGAGGCTAAGCATGCAAGTGAAACCTTTACACCAAAAGAAGAGCCTTCAGAGCAGGTTATTCTCATAGACCCAGCCTCCTCAGACATCTCAGTCAGCGCTCTACTACCAGAAAACGCTGTCCTCTATCAAGGTTCTCAGCTGGAGCAGACGTCCGACAGCTCAGAACGGTCTGCGGGTCTCATTCAAAAGGTTGAGTTTCCTCCTCCTGCTGCTGCCACTAGCACCACAGCCAAACCCTCTGAGGAAAATAAAAGTACTGTGCGGCTGTGCCAGTCGAAAATTACTGCCGCTCAGGCTCAGAGCGGCATTGCTGTCCTGTCACCGGCCATCTTTAGTAAAGCAGTTCAGATTATTCCATCTCCACCGAAGGGTAAGCTGCCTATTCTCCCCTACTCTAAAATGAAGAGTACCCTCATCCCAGCGACCAAGTCCAATAGCTTATCCCCAGAAAGGAAGAGTTTGTCTATACAGTCAGGACTACAGAGCCCCTTAGAAACTCCATCCAAGAAATTTAAGTCGGCTGAAGCCACGAGCAAGAACCAGGTACCAAACTGTGTTCAGTTTGGTACCTGCCAAACTGTGCCCCACATTAAGGAAACACCCATGTCTGTTACACTGCAGAAACCACCTGGCAAAAAAAGGGGAAGAAAGAGGAAGACCGTGGAAGACATCTTGGCCTTTGAGGCTCGAAAGAAGAGGTCTTTGTCCTTCTTCCGAAGAAGGGTTCCAGAGAAAGTGCCAGCTATTATTCCAAGTTCCAAACAGAAGGAGTTTGACATTTCAAAGAAATATCGCAGCATTCGACCGAAGCCTGTGTTGGTGATGGAAACCGTTCCGCAGCTTGTTAGCTTACCTGCCATTACTCCCAATAGCAAAGAACAAGAACTCCTATTCGGTCCCCAGATCGCTACGACAACCAAAGTCCTTGACTGTCTCCCACAGCCAGCACCAGTAAGTGTCCACCTCAGAGGAGGCTCCCAACCCAGAATGTTCTTTGGAAGCCGTCCACTCTACCGCTGCTCCATCTGCAGCCGCTGTTTCCAGTTCAAGCACCACCTCCAAAGCCACATGAACACGCACACCAACAATCGGCCCTACATTTGCCCTTTGTGCCGCAAAGCATACGCACACCGAGGAAGTCTGAGCACTCACATGAAGCTTCACCACACCGAGGTGAGACCACGCCGTTCGCTGTGCTGCGAGTTCTGCCAGAAGGCTTTTGGATATGTCGGAGTGTACTTTCGTCATCTGAGAGAGGTTCATAAAGTGGTGCTGACAGTGGAGCCATCAGTCTGCCAACACGAGGATTCAAACAGGTGAGCCCGTTTTAGCTACTTTACTGTGACCTCTACCCTTTCAGTAGGGTTTATGCATACATGACGGATTGCCTACGTATTTCTTAACAGAGCCACCTCACTAGAACCATCGGATGAGCAAGATCCTGAGGATCCCGTGGAGCTACAAATCAAATGTGGCCGCTGTCAGGTTGTCACTCCCACCTTTGCTGACATGAAGATGCATTTGCTGTACGTCCATGAAGAAGACATTCCAATCCCACCTCACGATGGCCAAACGTTGGGCAATCGAGACGCTGAGAACGAGCTGGTGAAGCACGCTGCCCATTACTGGCGACAGCTAAATGAGAAGCGCAACCTAGTCAAGTGTGGCAGCTGTGATGAAGAATTCTTCTCCCTCTTCAAGCTCAAGAAGCATATTATGTCCCAGCATTGCGGTAAGCCGGGGCAGGGCGGTGGATCATCATCCTTACCAGATACCACTGGGAGCTTTAGCGTACTAGCAGCAGGTGCCAATTTTAACTGTGTGCTCTGCAGCAAAGTGTTGGACACTAAAGAGACGGTTATGGAGCACTGGAGGAGTCACCACCACTGTGAACACCCCAGCCTGTTGTGGGATGCTCTGAGCTCCTACCCCGGGCAGGAAGAGTGGGAGGCAGACGGCGGTCTGGACACTCCTGATCCAAGCCCAGATTAGATATTTAAAGTAGCTCCTTCTCAAAAACACTCAAAATCATCAGCACAGGGTTCAGAAGTTGCATTAACACTTTTTAAATAAAGTTTTATCTTTACACACCATGGGGTATGTGAAAGGAAAGCAGACTCTATCTAACCTTTAGGTTTTATGAGTCACAACATGAGGCATTACAACTAGTTATGGTATTACTATTAGGTTACTATAACTCCAGCTCCTTAGAACCTTCTACACTGAGTTATTTTGCTTAGCAAAAAGCTGGAAATATCAATTAGGAAATAATAACTTGCATGAGCAGTTGAGGATCATCATGCTACATAGAAAACTTTGAGTCCTAGCAGGCTGTCCCCTCTATTTTTTGTTTTGTTTTTGTCTATCAAATGTCATCATCTAAGGTTGTATTTACCTAGAATCAGGAGTTATGCCGGATTTCCCCTGGAGCATCTGCGGTGCGTCTCCATTGCATTGCGTGAGGAGTCCATCTTACGACCGTCCGTCAGTTTACTCGTCTCTGTTGTGTAATTTGTTCAGCCATCACTACGTCATCAACATCCAAAACTTTGTCAAATTACAAAGACAAAAATCATTTATGACATAGTTTATGTTTTGTGTGATAAATTATGTTGTTTTTAAACTTCCAAAATAACACTTTGGTCGTTTGTGGCAAAATAGACAACGGATGTTACCCACAGAGCTTGTTATGTGTGTTTATCACGTGGCCATGCCACTTTAGATAAAAATTTAATATGCTATATTTTTCTTTTTTTGAAACACAAACCTGTTTCCTGTTTCTCTGACCTTTTGCTGTAAAATCGAGACGTCAGACGGACATCAGGCACAGACATGGCGGAGGCGATGTAAACGTTATTAATGAACGTTCTTTTCTTTTGTGTTAACGCGATGGAGACGCACCACAGACGCATCAGGGTAAAACAGGCTTGAGTTTAAATAAAACAAACAAACATATAAATGAAAAAGAGCGCAGGTTTTTTTTTTTAGATAAACCTGCTATAAGAGGAAACAAAAAGACTACCATGAGTACCATTTCCCTACTGTTATGATTGCACTGTTCTGCTTTAGGATTTAGAGACTTTTATTTATTATCCTGTTGGAAAACTGATTGCAAAGTTGTTGCTTTTTTTTACCCGTTTAAATATGTAATCCATCAAGGAGTAAAACTGTTCTAGAGGCTTGTCACTCTTTGAGTCATCCAGAAATTTTCACTTTAACTCTTTCATTTCACTCTTTCCTTTTTTGACGCACGCAGCTTCTACCACCTAAATCCACATAAGATTACTAAATGTTTTAGTATTTCCATAGTTTACTAGAGTTGGGCTGCACCATGTGCACCTGTCTGAATTCAGGGGTGCATTATTATTATTATCTTTTTTTTTTTCTTTTCTTTTTTAGCTCACTTGGTGCCAGTTTTAGACTCAGATGAGGTCAGGACTGGGTACCAGAACTCCTTTGATTTCTGAGGAGTTCATATTTTAGTCTTTAAGACCTTATTATGAAATTCTGCACAAAGTTTGCATGGCTGGATAGCACTTACAGAAACTAACACAGCATTGCAATAGTAAAAAAACAAAAACAGAAAAATCCTCCCTTAGCCTTAAATTATTAAAGATGGTAAAGGTCCATATCCGTGCAAAGTTTTAGTCTCAAGTATTGAAAGATCTTGGAATTTGTATTGGCAGCTCACCATCTTACTAAAGTTATTACCACCAAACCAGCACCTAAAGGACACTTTGTGGCCTTTCTAATAGAACAGAAGAGGAGGAAAAAACCCATCTTTGATGTGGCGCATCATCGCTATGGATTTTCGTCAGCTGAGTTCTTGATTTAACGCCTACGTGTGTGTTTAGTGACATGCCAAGGGTCTATCTATCTGGTGATTGTATAAGTAAGTACTGTTTATGATTTAGTAACTATGGATTACCTGCTGACCTGTCGTTGCCAGCTCATGTATGCACTTGTGGAGTTTCGTGCACCCAGACTGAGTACATATAAACTGTTGTCAAGTCCAGATAAATATGCTATTTTATACTGTAGGTTTATACAGAGGTCTTTTGGTCTATATGCTTGTGAAGGGTCCTGTCCGGGCCAGCACTGAGACCTTTATGTTTCCTTCTTTTTTGGTTTGGAGGAGGGGGGGCATTAATACATGTAGCTCCGTTTGTTGTCTATGTTGATCTTTTTTTATGAAGAAAAAAATAATTCACAGGGTCAAGTGAATGTACCTGAATGTTTAAAAAACAGCTTTTTAAAGTATATATATATATGCCATATAGACTCATTATATAGATAGACTATAGAGATATATTGAGAATTTAAAAGAAAAATAAATATATATATATATTTACATAGTCACTTCTGCTGCTTTTTTCAGTCCCAGTGGATTGCAGTGAGATGCATATAATATTGATTCAGAAGCCATCTAGAGCTGTCCTTATATGTCTGACACTAAAGATAGGAGTGTGAATGGAGGTCAACCCGCTGAGCTGCACTGCATGCTGGTCCGTGTTGTCCTGCACTCTCAAGCTCTGACACAAAGCAGGAAGTGACAGAATCCAGGTCAGTCTCCTTTTTTCCTCAGCTACATGGAAACCTGCATAACTGTCTGCACAAGTTGGGAAGTGACACAATGTGTTTGACTCACTTCATGTGTTGGTTGTGTCCTTGGGGAAAAAAAAAAAAATCAATGACTGAAAGTGTTTGTGATTGTGACTGTTTGTGTATCTGAAGAACCTGATGTGAGAATAAAGTTTTGCTTTGTTGAAAACAAAGACAACATTTCTGTCCTTCTGCGTTGATTTATCACCTTTTAACAGCCATGTAGCAGTGACCCTTTATCTGTAGGATTGAAGCTCTTTGTAAACAAAAACAAGTGAAACTAGGTGCATTTTACTGAGAAACCACTAGTCCTCATGTACTCCAATGGAAAATGGCCCAACTTTGACACCAAGATACGTGGTCCTGTACTTTTCATATGTTTAAAAGAATATGCACAAATGTCTTTGGAATTATGGGCAACAGCAAATCTTCCAGTCAACTGTCCATACCTACCATGACACCCACAGTCTTTGCAATTTATGTGATATAATTGATGGGTTTAACTAAAAAAAAGAAATTTAGTTTAGCAATCGGTGAAATAAAAAATAAAAAAATATGTGGATATCATCACAGTCTATAAGCACATTAAACAAACCAGTGTTTATGGTGCAGCAGTGTTTGTGTGTGTGTTTGTTTTATTAACCAAGCATCTACCAGCTTTTGGCTCTAATGCTTTTGGGTCCATATTTTGCTTTGGTTCAATATATTCAAAATATCAGAATATTTTCCGTTTGGTATTGTTTTTGCCAATAGGCAAAATAAAGAAAAACCTTTCTGTTGGCTCATACTAACCCTGGCGTAAGGTAATAAAGCAATACCTAATTCTTAAATGTAGCGAAATATGCATTTGCAGCTTTAAACGTAAAGTAGTATGATAAACTTTCCACACGATTCGGTTCAGTGGTGTAACAAACAGGTCGGTTTTAAACCCTTGTAGCTTGACAATGAAACATCTGACTCATCCATGGTAAACGTTCACTGATTTTAAAATCGACCTAACAAGATTTCTCTCTTCCATCCATTTGGACCAATCTTCTGTCTTTAGACCAAACATGATGAGCTGATCCAGGTAACACAGTCTTAAAGTGGCACACTTATATTTTTAATGGATGGATCTTGGCTGCACTATGAACAGTTAGTTACTCATTCCCCTTCTAGTGCTACACCAATTGAGCGAAAAAGCTAGAATAGATGCAGCATCAGTTAACATTTGAACGTTTAGAAGCTCATGTGTTTATGTGTTCAGCGGGCTACAAGATGGGTCAAGCAAAGTGGGTTAGCCGAAGGGCTTTCAGGAGCGTGCATATGCCTCACCTCGGAGCTCCTCCCCTCAAACTGACTCTCCATCTGTCTGCTTTAGCGTTGTGACATTCCAAGCCCTGCATTCGGCGTATTTTCGAGAGGTTTCACATAAATTTAGACTCTTCTTTAGTCGATCAGCTGATTAACTGTCAGAATTGGTATGCATCCAAGACCTTTTTTTTAATTAAAAAACATGGAGAGATGAGGCACTTAGTCTGACTTTTTAAGACCTCATCTGTTAGAAAAGTTTTCCCAATGCTATCCACATAGTCACACAGATCTAGGCGTAGCAGGAAAACATCTTAAAGAAATCTGGCACTAAATTTAGAGATGTTATCTAGAATTAAGTAAATTAAAAGCATGACTTTATGACAAAGAGGACTCAAAGAAACAACTTGACATTTGACACATCAGTCAAATAAGTTTGGATGAAGAAATTGACAAAAATCTCTTTTAGCTTTCACCTGTGAAAGCTACGAGGTATCTAATCAGTAAATCTTAAATCTATCAGGAATTATAATTTTTCTGGAAAAACTGAGGCAAACAAACATTTCCTTTCACTAAATATTCTAAATGGCACATACTTGTATGGCGTTCCTTCCTGAAACATTTTACAGTCCCATGCACACACTGATGGCAGCTTCACTGCCAAACACAGGCATCAATCTATGACCACCTGGAGCAATAGGGGGTTCTTTGTCTTGCCCAAGGGCATTTCAGCACATGGCCGAGCAAGGCAGGAAGCGAACCTGCAATCTTTCAATTAAGGGTTGACCACTATACCTCTGTGCCATGGTCTCCCCAAAGAATCAGTAAAGAGACAGCATCTTAACAAATCTTGGCAAGACTTAATGACAACAAAAAGCTGATTTTGCTCCTTTCATTTCTGCAAGCTTTTCTAAATGCACCCATGACAAGACTAAAAATGTATAGAAGCTATACTTGTTTATCTTAAGACAACTAAAACTCTACTTTACAATACAATTCATGCATTAACCATCAAAGGGATTTTGTAGACTTAAGTGTATTTAACTGTTTTTCAGGCTAAGACTCAGTTGGAAACAAAGCTTTTTGAAGTTCTTTTAAAAGCCATTGGGTTCTTGTGCAAAATCGTGTAAGTTTTCTTTAAGTTCTATATTAATTTGTTTTAACATACCATTAAAAAATAGACAAACTGACAAAATGCTTGTTTGTAAAAAGGATTGTCTTTGTTACAAGATTTTATGCATAAATGTTTTTTTTTGTTTGCATTTAGTCTGGTTGTCTATTGTCTATTTGTGTCGGATGCTACCACCATGTAAACAAAACAAAAAACTGGCTTTGTTAAAACTTTTGGCTGAATCCGAATTCTTCCCCTACCCCTATGGCTTCTCCCTACCCCTACATTTAGCCCTCCAAACGGAGAGTTATCTAAAAATACTGTCATCTAATTCGATCGTCACGCTCACTCGATGACATCATCGATAGTCGCCAGTCATTCACGTTCGCCCGTAGCTGCTAGTGGTCAGAAAATGCATAGCAACGTCAGTTTTAGAACTTTAAGAAGTCCTGCTTAAACAACCTTAAAATGGAACAAAAATAAGCAACGGAACACAAGGGATTTTATGTTGAGTTTTGGTTAAAGGGCCTGTATCACATGTGTCAAACTCGAGGCCGGGGGCCAAATGTGGCCCACCATGTCATATATGGCCCGCGAGAGCATAAAAGTTTTTAATTTCTTAAAATATATATATTTTTTAGTTGATGTTTGCAGGTCGCATGTGTGTATGCAGACAAATTGTTGTCATCAAACCATCAGTTGGATCCAAGGCTGTGTGCAGCCTTTTTTTTGGTTAAATGTTACACATGTAACATGTACATGTTCTTTCCAGCTCCGTTTTATGTTATTTTTCTTTATTCACTTGGACAGTTTGATCCTTTATTAATAGAGTTATGTGGGTTTTATAATAAGCGGACGAAATTTAAAAGGATTTATGCTAAAGTAAAAAGCAAACATATGTTTTCTATGCAACTGTAATTGTCACTTTAAAAAGTTATAATAATTAAATAAATGAGTTATTTAACATGAAGGAGTAGTTACATTTATTTTTGATCACATTTAGTTACATGTCTAAGTTATATCTAGCCCTTTGAGGACAGCTACTATGCTGATGTGGCCCTCATTGAAAATGATTTCTGGCCTATATCATGCCTTTTTTTAAGCCGTTTGGAATAAACTATATCCATATATATGATAATGTATTAATTTTTTATTTTTTAAAATTAAATTTGTGTTATTTTTGCAGCTAATTTTCCTAACTGGAAGCAAAATGACTCAATCTCTGAGGCTCCGCCCTTTTACTCCTTGTGAGTGCCGCCCCTTTCATGACATCAACCTAGAGTCGACCTCGGCAGAGTGTCTGCATTTCGGCCACAAAAACAAGCAACATCCAAAC
Organism: Oryzias latipes; assembly: GCF_053564925.1. Taxonomy (NCBI): domain Eukaryota; kingdom Metazoa; phylum Chordata; class Actinopteri; order Beloniformes; family Adrianichthyidae; genus Oryzias; species Oryzias latipes. Next base: position 10,722,961 of record NC_136256.1, on the reverse strand, counting down.
TTTTGCAAAGATGGATGGGCATAGAAAATGTGCATAGAAAATGAAAGGGTTTTTGCCGATCACCGTACAGAAAGTGAGTGTGTGTGTTAGCCTGGGGGCGGGGCTGGCAGCACAGACTCCCCTTTCACTTATCTACATGATGATGTGAGAACCCACTCATTTTCATGGATTTGGAGGGGCACAGAGCACAGCTTTTTTAAAGGAATTCTCAGAAATGTGTGAATGAATCAAAATACCCATTTGGGGTTGTTGCTTGTGAGGAATGAAGATTATAATACACTTGAAAGCTCAAAAAGTTGCATGATATACTGTAGGTCCTTTGAGTTGACTTCTGTTATGCACTTTTGCTTAAAGTCCCACTTTGATCATCTTTTGTTCTATTGTAAAATTGTTTCCAGTGGAACAATTAATCCTAATTATACAATTTTTTTGGTCAAAATTTAAAAACACGTGTTGTTTTCCATAAGGACATAGTTTCTGCAGAGCGATAGGAGTTTTGGGGCAGAACTGGCCCCAAGTGACCTGCCCCATTTCCCATCATCCCTTTGTCAATACTCCCTCTTGCTACTCTACAGGCCATCACAACCAAACCTAACATTGGCAGTGCAACAAAAATTGCAGCAGTATTGGAGCTATCCAGAAGAAGCCAGAGTCCAGCTCAGACGAGGAAAACAAAGATGTACATGGATCTAACCTTCTACAAGTGGCCTGCGGTTGTAGGTCCTACATCACATCTACAAGGTTTTTCCAACTGGATTTTTTTCTCATCTCCTGATTCACAATTATTTGAACTAAGAAATATTCAGAAATACAGTTTTAAGCCTAATTTTCTGTAAAAATATGTCTTCCATCATCAGAAAAATGCTACAAGAACATGTTAAAATCACCAATTTTTTGAACCTCATTTGGAATTTTTCCAGTGAAAAACCTGATTGGTCAAATGGTTAATCTAAGCTCATAGAAAGATACAAGTATTGTTTTATTTGTATTTTATTTTCATTTGAGAAAACTGGTTCCAAACAATCTGGAAAAAGCTCTCGACAGCAGATAGGTGTAGAAGGCGGGTGGGGTTCAGAGGGAGGTGAGGCTGTTGTGCTCTGAGAGGAGCACCAAAACAATAACTGTGTCTTCAGATGGCCTCATTATTAATGAATGAAGATCACATTAGTTCACATCTCCATCAACATCTGCCTCTCCATCTGGTCTGTCAGGAGCGTTTAGACAAATTTACACAGGACAGACATGAGTGTTATACACCTTTGGAGTCCGTGCTGTCGTGCAGCGATGCAAGACTGCCACGCCGGTGTTGAACGCTCGTCTTTGGCTCTAATTGATCTGGAGGAACATGACCCTGCAATGAGGGTCAAAAGGCTCCTTTGGTGCGATTTCTGTTGCCGTTCAAGTAAACAACCTTGTCCTAGCACACACAACATGCATCCTAGATTCGGTCTTCACCACAACCTTTTCTTCCTCAACCTACTTTACAAGTTCAGGCCTCAAATGAGACTTGCTCACTTTCAGGTGGCTTCCGCAGCGTTGCGACATCAGTACGTTTCAGGCCCCAATCTTTGTCGCCATCGCACCTTGTGGCAGGCACAGATAAAAAGGAAAGAGCTGCACGGTGATGCATATTTCCTTTTAATCAGAGCTAATGTGTACCACCGCCTTCACAGTGCACTCCCACCTCACTGTGGCTCTCAGGGGGGACAGGGGAGATCAAAGCTACTTCCCCACCACCACCTCACGGCACCTCTTTTGCAGAAGATCAGTGGTAAAAGAACTGGGGGTTGTTCTCTTTCTTTCTTTTCCGCTTTTATTTTAGCTACACCCACTGAAACTCAGCTGATGTTCATGAAACAAACAGGATTTATGCAGTGACACTTTACCTGCTTCCTTATCGTTTGACCTCCATGTGCAGAAACAGGGGGCATGAAAAATGATTTACTGGATGGCAATGATGTGAGCCCCCCTTACCACAGTTGCTCCCGAGCTGAGGAGTAACCTGAGTGCAGCCGGCTTTTGGCTAATGTCCTGGTTTCTCACTTTTCCTAATGCACTAACATCCGTGACGTCCGTTTGTGCATGGACTCTGTGTTAGTCAGATACATTCATCAACATTATTTCTATGGTGGCATCCAGGATTTAGAAACTCCTGGTCGTCAGATTTACCATGTCTACCAGCGCTCCCTGCATCTCCTGTTCTCCCTCGATCTGGAGATGCGATTCCCCCTTTCCCTTCCCTGCTGCCTCTCGGTCTCAGGTTTCAAAGTGTACCATCTCTCCTCACCCTCCCAGATTAGTCATCTAATGAGCAGCAGTGCCGATCAGGTGAATAATTGATGGCGAGCGGCTGGAGAGAGGCATCGATCTGAGTTGGGCTGCGGCTCTAAATGGAGCAGGGAAGAAGACACCTCTGGAGGATAAGCAGGTGCAGGTACGTGCCTGTAACGCTCTGGACTCTGGGCTAAATGGAATCCAGGTTTTACAGAGTGAGATAAAGACCTGACTAATATAAAAAAAAACAGCTTAGGCATAAAGAGCTTTATTTGTTTGCTCTAACATCTTTCTGTCGGCTCATGTGAGGCACTGTAGCTAAAAACGTTCAATTTGGGTCATTGAGGTTTGTAGGCATTGGTTTGCTCTCAGCCTCTTATGGTTTCACAGCACTTTCGCAATCAGCCTGAGCCAAAGACTTTTAAAATAAAAACCTTGTAGACACGTGACTGATCAGGTCCTTTAGGTCAAGGGTTGCTGTGAACTGTAAAGTCTTGGCCTTTCCAAATAATGGGTGAAAACATGAGAGAAATGGGCTTGATCCCTGTTGGAACATAGACATATGTGGACTGGAGGAGTAATCTTTTCCATAATGGCTAAAATAAAGCCTAAAATCGATCAGGCCTGTTCAGACTGCCATGCCCAGCAGTGTGTCTCATATGGGTGATTGGGTTGGACATAGTAAAGTAAAGTAAAGTTTTATTGAGCCCACAAAACTGCCACTCAAGCAGCATGGCTCTAAATAAGCACAAATCTAAGTTCTAATAAAATTTAAAACCACTAATTTATATTTGTCATGAACAAAGCTATAAATATAAACTTTCTGACAACAGGTTGTGAAAACATCCGATTTTTGTGGGAAATCTGCCTTTTTTTTAAAAATACAACTGCCTTTTACTGCCAGCCTCTAGTGGTTATTTCAGGAAGTGCAGGTTGTGGTTGCACCTTCAGGTTAAAACTAAGAATTAAAATGGGGGCTTAGTTTGAGCAAAATTCTTTTTGGATGACACACCTGTTTAGACCACTACCAAATGATGTTCAAGACAATGTAAATGGTGTTTTTAATATGTTCTTGTGGCATTTTTGTCATGACGGTGGCCTCTAAAAAATATTTAGGATTAAAATTGCATTTCTGAGTATTTCTTTATGCAAATCATGATGAATCAGGAGCAGATGAAAACCTGCTGTTTGAAAAAGTTCTCAGTTGTGACGCAGCAACTGAAATGGGGAGGGCAAAGTCTCCCTGCTCCGCTCCATTCTGATGCATCCACTTGCAGACAAATGGATCCATGTATGTCTTTGTTTTCCCTGTCTGAGCTGCAATCTGGATCAGAACTGTACGATTGGATAGCTCCAATATTGCTCGCCATTTTTGTTGCACCTAATGTTAGCCTGGGATTTTGAGGGGCTGTATAGTAGCAGGAGAGAGTGTAAACAAAGCCGTGATGGGATATCAGCAGGTTACTCCTAAAAAGAGGACAGTTTTTTTGTTTTGTCTAAAAAGTGCATAGTCATAATTAAAAAATCACTGGGAAGATTTTTACAATAGTTAAAAATATAGTTAGAGTGGGACTTAAAGATCTTTTTCAATTCTTATATGTCAAAAACTACATCAAATATTAAATATACTTTTTTATGTGGACTCCAGGAGAATCTGGATCCAAAACCTTTTTACCACAACGGAGCCAAGACAAAAAGCTGCTTTTAATTTGTAGGAGAGTCGTTGTTTCTGCCAGAGGTGAGAGTTTTACTGACCAATTTCAGCTGCATGTGCTTCAATTTACGGAAAGTTTGACACCCCCCCCCCCCCCCCCCCCAACATCGCACTCTTCTTAGAAAGACCTCAGAGACTTAAAGGGATGGAGAAGGTTGACATGGTGTTGCTGTTTCCCTCTTTCATCCTGCATGTCTTTCGTCACCCCTAAATATGCAACACCTTCTCACGTGGAGCTCTGATGGTAAAACCGCCATGACGCTTCATCGAGGATTCGGCTCGTTGCTTTTAGGTCCAGATGGTCAAGAACACCCAATGTTATAGAGGTTGGGCGCCGTTCGCCCAAGGGATCCCCCGCCATCTGTTCCTGTTCTCCTCTAACATAGGCCGTGGATGCTCAGCGAGGCTCAGTTTCTCCAAAGTTGATGAACAAATTGACTAAATTTAAAAGGTTGAGTTTCAGTGTCATGATGACTGCTGTTTTCGTTCTGCTGTGTGTGGTTGTCAGACAGAATTCAAACGAGACAGAAAGCATCTTTCCACAGTCCTCCCAGCTGTGGGGAACGTGGAGAAACAAGCTAATGCCAAAGCCGCTCTTTGCCTTTAGGGAGTTGCGTCTGCCTGAGCAGTAACCTACATTTACGGAGCATTCTTACACATAAGGTTAAATGAATCAGGCCTCCTGGAGGACAAACACACGTAAACACACGCAGAGTCAACATCCGTGCATGCAAGCACACACTCTCACAAACAAGGAGGTTTCTGTTTGCAGAAACGCAAAGCTAACAAGGTTAGCAAGTAAGCAGGCATCTGAATCTGTAATTAATTTATTTAGTCTGGCTCCAAGGAGCTGTGGGCGTGGACTAATAAGAGGAAGAGGGCTCTTCTCTGCAGAATTGTGCATGAAAGAAAAGGAGAGATCGTGATTCAAGAGCAGAGACTCATCAAGCCTCCAATTTCTACGCTCCCACCCACAATTAGGAGACAGACGGAGACATTCCCATCACTGATTTGTCAGATTGATTAACCTGTTCACGTGTCGTTCATGACATTTTTACGGGCAAAATCATTTCTGATTCAGCGCATTTTGCACAAATATGGTAGATGATAAAAGGATACATGATCCCCCATCCTGCCCCCCACCCCTCCTCCAGCAGTGACTCCGACTGGGATCCACTCACCGTTTCCCCCTTGGGGCCATGCGACTCAGCTCGTCATGATCAATTATCCTCATCCCCCTTTTTCTCCTCGTTTATGTGAGTCACATTTTTTAGACCCATCTCTGGCATTCACTCACCGTCTTTCCTTCCCTTCTTTTTCTTCACAATAACCCTTTTTACCCCTCCCTCCCTGTGCCAAGACCCACGAATAATTTCCCTTCTTTTCTGAAGCTTTCAGGAGGAAAACGGGGCAAGGTGATAAATCTGTGGCGATGTCCTGTTGGAAAGAATTAAATGATGGAAAGGAGAAGAGAAGCCGAGAAGCTCGGAGGTGCCAGCCTTTCCTGACTGAAAAAACAGTTTGTCTTAAAAAGGGTGAAGACAAGGGCGGTAAAAAGAAGTTGATCAACTTCTTAGTCCCTGGCTGCAGTTAGCTCCGAAGATATCGTGCTGCTGGAAGCCTTCAGCGTTCATTCAGGGCCAAAACTGTAAAAACGTCTTTCAACATCGATGCGAAGCAGGATCACCTCGGAGCCAGGCGGCTCCGCTGTTGAAATAAATGCTCAGGTATCACACTGAGAGGAAAACAACAGATCTGTGACCCAGGGCTGATATGTGGGAGGGTTTGTGTCCATCAAGATAATCAATACCATGTTATTCACAAGAGCAGAGCCAAGGAGACGTTCCGGTATTCCCTGCATTTCTCATATTTAATGCCTGACTGATTTTAATAGCTCACTCCCCTTAGAGATTGGGTGGAGGATGAGGAATGGGAGGGGGTTTCGGTACCAACTCCAGCACCACAAAAGTCCTTAAGAAAACCTGAAGAGTTTACCTGCCCTGGTGAGTAACATTAAACACAAACAATGCACGGCATAATTGGCATAGATGCGCTTTAAAAGCCCTCCTCCTCTGCAAACACCTGCAGCCCATGAAGTCGGGCGGCCCTCTGGGAAATCACACATTAGCATTTAGTCGTTTCATCTGCTGCTCTAATCAGAGCCAAACGTTTCAATAATACAACACAAGAGCGAGCGGTTATGCAACCCCAAGAACGGGGTGAGCGGGGAGAAAGAGCACTCACTGAGAAGGTATTTCCAGAGGTTGCGAAGTATTTGGCGCCTGTGCTAAATGCTTGGATGGATCTGGGTAGGGTGGAGGGGAGGGGAGGGGAGGGCGGGTGAGCCCATGACCCTAACTGGCCTCCTGCTTGTTTTTCACGTAATAACAGTGTGTTGAAATCTGTGAAATTTACCAACTCAATTAGCTGCTCTGGCAGTGATTAAATTGGGTTTAACAGTGAATTAGTGCCAATGAAAGAAATACAGGGGCTTTTATTTGGGAAGATCAGTACAATATATTCTGTTTAGAACTATGTATTTATCTCTACCGTAATAATATCAACACCTACTGTATATTTCTATCTAAACTAATTTAATTCACCCCAGAGGCAATAGGTGTGATTACAATAATAATTATTGATACTTTATTAAATCCCACAATGGGGAAATTCTTCTCTGCATTTTGACTCATCCCCTGGAGAAGTGGTGAGGTGCAGACTGACCGCGCTTGGGGGGCAACAGCTGGCTGTGGAGGGCGGGGATCGATCCACCAACTTTTCGGTTGTTGGACGATCTGCTCTACCGCCTGAGCTAAACTGACGCTACTATTAATAGTGTCTGGCTATGTCCAAATTCCCTCCCTAGTCCCAATATGACAAAAAAGAAAAAAAAAAGAGAATTTATAGTATGGGACTATCAAATGTCTTGGATTTTAAAAGCAATTTAGATACAATGATCACTATTGTCTTTGTTTTGTCAAATGGCAAATATGACATTATTATCAATATCTCGCAGTATAAAGCTTAAAAAATATGAACTTTTTATGAAGACTTTTTATTATTGTGTTCTGTTGATTTAACTTGGATGGTTTGATGGATGATTTTTTTTTTTTTACAAAAATAGGCTAAACACAATGCATTGTGGTCTATATTGATCAATCTAGTGAGCATTGATGCACACTGATTTTTCACACAGACTTCTGGGAATTTTTTAGGGCGCTCAATTGTAGACGTCAGATTCGAAGGGCACTACAAAATAGCAAACGCGCCATATAGTGCACTAAGTAGTGAGTAGTAAAAGAATTTGGACACAAACGTTGAGTCTGGATTTGAATTGTTGAAGTTTTCGTGTTTTTTTTCTGTTGACTATTTTTGATAATTAAAAACTTACGTTAAACTAATAAGAAGTTGGAATAAGAGCAGTGCTTCAAAACTATGCTAAACCCGATAAATACATGATTTCTATTGTTTTTTCAGCAGAATACTGGCCAGGTAACACTTCCTCCGTGAAGTGGTGTGAAAATACCAAGCAATCACATTTGAATTACTTTAAAACAAAAAAAATCCAAATGCCCTTTCAAAAGGAGAAACTACTATTGTTTCCAACAGTTAAAAAAAACACTTTGTAAGCATATTATTAAGTCTGCTGTGGTGTTATTTGTTTTTTTAAACTGCCCAGGAAAGAGGCTTCTGACTTTTACTAAGTGAAGGCAGACACAGTCAACCCTCCAGTATTCTATACCACTCTCCTGTGGCCTGCTTTGCATATGTAACTGTTTGACCATTGCTTTTTATTGATTAGAAAAAAAATACTACATTTTCTGCACTACAGGGCGCACTTATGTCATTAATAAGCTGCACTGAACTGGCACATTAGGCAAAAGACAACAGTCAGAGATAGCTCCGACAATCACTAAAACGTAACCTGTGTTCACAGCAACTTTAGAACTTGTTTGTACATTTTAGCCATGTTGGCAGAGGCTCTGCATTAGCTTATTCACAATACCTGTAACTACCAACCTTGTTTACAACATGTAAAATACAGACTAATGCCGTTAAAACAAAAGCTACTGTTACTACGCTAACTCCCAACCATGTTAGTAAAGCTAAGTCTGACAGCTACGTGTTAGCTGTGTTATTATATAGCATATTGACCATGCATATTACGATTGCAACACTTAAAATAAATAAAATACAGTATTATATTATTTAATAAAATTGGTATTACGTTTCTGAAAGACATTTACTTCCAAAAACACTTTTAAACAATCTGACAAAAGGTAACTGCATGATGTCGCCTTTAAAAGTATGAACTAGCTTGAATTTTCAATCTGCAAAGTCAATCACTGAACTACAAAGACTCCAAAGAGTTTATCTTCTAAGCTCTAAGTATATCTAACCTAAATCTGTGGGACTTTTAGGCACTTTGAATGGACTTTGTTTGCCCACACAGGCATATGGCTTTAGCCACAACCCAAATCTCCCACCTCACATTTTATCAGTTTTGAAACCGTTTCCCTCTTTTCGAGGCCAACCCCTCTCACACTGCTCTCCTTTCCATGAGCTTGGCAGCTAGTGATCAGCCTCTCTGGCCTGCAGCGAGCAGGAAATGACCTATTGTTCTGAGATAATGTGAAATATAATGTTCCCCTGCACTCTTGGAAGGCATCCTGCCCTGACAAACTCATCGCTGTGGGCAACAGTAGGCGCCAAATACACGAATACCTGCCAAACAGAGACGTCCATCAGCGTACAGTGATGCAGGTTTACAGCAGCGAGATGAGAGGGGGGAATCCCCCAGAGAAAACGAGAACCTCTCTCAGAGCCGACTCACGAAAGCTCACCTCCGCCTACTCAACACAAGCGGGGAGGTTGTATTTTCGAGGTGCATGTGAAAAGCACCTCTGCGTGCATGAGAGGCAGTGCAGATAGAGAGGTGAAACCGGAGCAATGAAGGAAAGTTTCTTCATCGTTCCCGCTGGAAGGAGCTGCAGGTCAAACACCCACAGGAGCGAAGCAGATCCATTCCCTTAAAATCAGCTCATCAATCCTCAGGATGAAAACTGCAGCAGACAGGAGGAATCACAGTCTGTCAGTTCTCACCCCGACAGACACGGGTGAGGAGTCTGGATCCACAGAGGCCAAGCTGCAGCACTGACACAAACGGGACCTCATCTTCGTCATTGATCATTCCCGTGTGGAGCTGCAGCCTCCCCGCTGTGGAAACCGTGTGTTGGTGTAAGCGCATCACAGCCGAAATCTCATAAATAACAGGAGCAACAGCCCAGATTGACACACCAATCTGCAGCACAGTCACTGTGTGATGGGAACACGGCAATATTTATCCTAAAAGTTGTGCACACACTAGGAAAACTTTCGTTGTCCTCCTGAGGACAGAAACGGCAAAAAATGGTGCAAAAACAGCTTATTACTGTCATCTTTTCTGAACTCAAAACATTAAGCCCCTCGAAAGGATCCTGTAATTACGGGGCTTACATTTCAACTCCTGGTGCAGTAATAACCATCCAGGAAACTTTATTTAGGACTGCACTTCTGTGACCTAAACCCTAAACTGCCTTTGCTTTCCACTGAGGTTGTGTTTCCTCTTTTATTTTATTTTTTTACATTTCCACAGAATCTATTCAGCTGAGATAATGCATTCTCAGAAACCATGAAGAAACGCTTCTACAACTTAAAACAGCCTCCCATAGGTGAAATGTGTAGAAGGCGGCACATTCAGGTAATAAAAGTGTGTAAATCTGTCAGATTAGTGACAAAAAATGAGAGTGTGTGGGATTAAGGTAAAGCACGGATGTGGCTCCTTTTGCTTTATTACTCATCTTACATTCAAGGGAGCCTTTTTGGAGGAGGAACGCACCTAAATGGATTAAAGTCACAATTCTCTCCCTGTACAAAGCAGACATTTAGGCATAGATCCTCTGCTCTGCATCTTTGTGACTGTATGCTTTGATGTTCAACCAGCCGCCCACTGTGACTTTCTTCCAGCTGCTGAATTGTGTGTTCAGTACAGCTTAGGCTCAGACGTTCGGAGGTGCCTAACACTGCCATCTATTGTTCTTCTTCTTAAGGTTCTTGGACTGTGCTGCGCAGTTGGAATGGCATTGTTTCTCAGATTAAAAGAGCCTTTTCGTGAGTATTCACAGCACAAGGGAGGAGATTTGTGAAAGAGCTTTTGTGTGACAGTGCCTCACCTGAGCCACAGCGTTTCAGTTCGACTTTTAAAGTTACTTATAAGTGTCACTTTAGAGCAGGGGCGAGCAAACTTTTTGCAAAAGCCTGAATCTTTGAATGCAAATAAACTATTTATTGTTTTTTTTTGCAATGGGATACGTATCACATCTAAACATAGAAAAGAAATACATTTAAAAACATTTTTACTAAAATTACTAAATTAAAAAAAGACGGATGTGCTGCGCTTCACAATCCTTATCGGTACAGTTAACATATTAAAACTTTATAATTTATTTATTCCAAAAACAACACTTTTTACGTGTTACATGCATGCTACAAGGCAGATACTGGCAAGGAGATGTGCCGTGTTTACTTTGACTCAGAGGAAGCTAGCAACTGCAGGGATGAGGAGATGTCGAGTATGAAGGTCGGTTGATAAGTGTTTATGACATATACAGTGGAAAACAGTGAGCAGCAATGTGTATCACTTTAAAAATTGTTTTAGTGAGCCTAAATTCATCCAACCGCATTTTAATGAGATGCTGTATTTCATGGTTGTGGTGTTATGGCATTATTTTTAAGAGAATTTTGTTAAGGAAACTACAAGGTAGTTTTAACCCTTGTGCTATCTTAGATGACCCCACTCTTACATTGACGTGTTCTCCCTACCATGACAAAGGTGGATAAAGGTGGAAAGATTTCATGTAATCCATGGACCCAAGTGAACGTCACTTGTTCACAAATCATTGAAGAAAAAAGATTCAGCGCACTGTCTAGTGGGTCTAGATGACCCACCTCCCAACGTTAAAGTGCCTAGGATAGCACAAGGGTTACGGATGACGTCAAAGCAGCGCCATGTGCCTGCCGTGTAAGGAGACATAGAAAAGCTGGTAAGGAGTGTTTTAAGCGGTGTTGAAGATAAAAGTTCTGATAAGTAAACAGTTGAACTGTTTTCTGTTTGAAAACCCGACAATCATCTGCTGCTTCATTCCTACTTTGTTTACGTCAGCCGTTTTGGTCCAGTTGTTCTGTTTGTAGAATAGCTTGTATTCAGACCGAAGAATCTCATAGCAAACCGAAGCTCAGTCCGATTGGAAACGAACCGAGAACACCTCCTAAGATGGGTCCGAGAGCGGTTCCTGGTCCCTGACAAAGGTCTGCTTCGGTGTGTTCAGAAGGAAAGTTTGTTCTGGATTATCGGGGGAAATGAACTCTGGTTTCACTTAAATGGGACCAAACGTGTCCACTCTGAATACACCGTTAATCTGGGTTCAGTGTTAAATGTTATTGACTTATAATTGCTAACTGTAAACTTCTAAATTTTAATCATGGAACAGGAAAATGACACAAGTACGTTGTCTTATTTAGAAGTACAAACCATTCAGGTTTTAATCAGACCAACAAATCTGCTCATTGTGTTTACAGTCAACGATTTAAAAAAGAGCTAGACAGTACGGTCCCGCGACAGTGTTTCCACATGTTTCCTACAACTTGTGGCGGAATTTAGCCAATCGTAATCAAGAAATCGTACACTCAGTTTTAGAAAGTGTAAGAAGCTGCTGATTTTTTATTCTAAGCTCAGATTCTTGGGATAATTGAAATTTGATCTTATAGCAGTCTCTAGCTTGTTAGGTAGTATTTATCATAATTCAATGAGAAAGTTTCCACTGAACAGAGGCAACGCGGAATGTCATTAAAAGTAAAATATTTCAACATCGTCATCCAAAAGATCTTAATTTTCCTGTTTTTTATTTTTATTTGTTTGCCTTGCATACAGAGATTTCTTCATATTCTTTAAATCCATGTAAGCAATTTCAACATGTTGATTAAGAAACAGTCAAGATTTTTTTTGTAATTTTTATTTATTTTTGATAAATTGCAGACTACTATCCGAAGAAGTCTTCTTTCTTTTTCTGTCCTTTTTGAACCCATTCTGTTTAATCTTCCAGGTACATTTAATTCATTTTCACTTGTTTTTCACTTATATTTCAACTTAAACGGCCCACGTCACAGCACTGGGGCACAAAATATAAGAATAGTTTCATTTAAAACTTCTGATGATCTAAAGTTTGTCTTTCTGTGATTTATTAATGCAGTTCTTCAGTAATGAATCATCATCTTTAACCCATTTAACCGTATCCCATTTCTTCTTTGAGGGTCACTCTGTATTTAAAATGTAGTCATCATAACTGAGTCTTGTAAAAAAAAAAAAGTGCAAATGATTACTTTATGCTCAGTCACATTTTTATGCTTCATGAAATTTATCTTAGAGACTCTTTTCTGCAGATGACACAATGATCTCGTCCAACTTTTTTAAGGAGTTTTTTAACTGTTACAAGTTTTAGAGTGAAGCCCAACATTTTTATAGATTTTACTGATTCGTCTGACAGGAATAGTTTTACCACTTTCATCCATTTGATTAGCAATTTTTTATGTGGAAATATGCTCTTTGCAGGGTTAAGTATGATTGTGTCCGTGTTGGAAGGATCTGATTTTGAAAGAACAACAATTATCTTTGTTTCTAATTCTTTTTTCAGTCCAGGTTTCATTTTCTTTCCTGGTATCAGTTTACCATTTATAGCTCTTGCCTGTGTAATAAGACCCTGTCTTCAGTTTATATACACCATATCCTCGTGTTTCCACTCTGACGTGCTTCATGTTTTGGTTTGTCAGGTTGATGTCTTTGGTTTTTAGTCGCCTGTCTCAATTTATTTGAATAACTCAGATGGGGCTTTGAAAGCCTGTTTTTTTGTTCTGCATCAACAGCCGGAACAATGCACACTGTGGAAAATCTTTGATATTCACCTTAGTCATTTCTGCACCTCTGTGATCATAACACCAGTGCAACATAAAAATAAAATCATATTTCTGATTAGATTTTTAAACCAGCAGATGGGCTGTGGCATGGCAAGACGTGGTAAAATTTAGCACTCATCAGTAGACACTTGTCACAATAAACAGGTTTTATTTTCATATTTAATAAAATCCATTCCTCTATCTCTTGTTTGAGTTACTGAGGGGGCTGAGTTACTGGCTTGAGCATCAGTCAATTGTTGAGATGAAAAACAAAAGAATTTTCACTGTAAAATCTCTATAATTCTTGAATATCACAATATCTTTGTGAAGGTTTCTGAGTACTATCACTATCCACCTCTTTCAGCTGGGTCTAAAACGAGAAATTTGGCCAAAATATCTTGTTTGGGATAAACGATGTGGGTATGATGGCCTGTCTGTGTTAAAATAGCAATGCTGGTTGGATGGGCGAGAGTGGAATAAAACAAATTGAACCCTGTAAAGCCCACTACATCAATTAGATGATAGAAATTTCAATTTATTTGGAATTAAGATGTTTTACCCTTTGATAAACACCACACGATTTCCAGTATCATTTTACAATGAGATATAGATTGTTCCAGTGGTGATATGTTGGGTGATTTGGTTAGTTTTTGCTCACAACAATATTAGTTTAAAATATTGACATGAGTGGTCGAGAAAAAAACACCTTTTTAACGAACTGTCTCAGATTTCACCCACACATTTTTAACATGGAGTAACTGTATTGTTGTTGTTGTGTATTATTTCTACTTAATTGCTTGAAATAAACCATTTTGTTGTGTATTATTTCTACTTAATTGCTTGAAATAAACCATTTTGTTGTTGTTGTTATTGTAAAGAATTCATTATGAATACATTTCACATACTTTTGATAGAGCAAGTATTTATTTGAAAAAATGAATAAATCAATATGATTTATTTTCCTCAAAACGTTTTAAAATTAGCTAAACGTTTTCCCGCCAAAACTGTTTTTGAGATTTCATGGAAGCAGCTATTTTAAAATGAGCAGGAAAAGCCCTTCTACTGCCCCTAGTGGAATGTTGATGAACAACAGGGCAGAAAACACGGACCAAGTTATACTCATTGTGTTTTTAAGGAAGGTTTGGATCATGATAATGAGATGGGGGTCTCAGAAATGTATATTTCAAATATGAAAAGAATAGTTATAAAGGGGTTAAAAGTGCTGTAATTTATTTTTTTGTTTCTAAACATCCCGAAAAAAATAAAAAAGATCCATCTTTTTGTTTTCCCTTTTCCTACCAAACCTGTTTTATAATTCAAGCAACTCTGCTGACAGGATTAGTGAGTGGAGTGTGTCTAAATGACGGCATCCCAGTGGATGGATCGACAGAGGCCACATTCTTGCTGACTGCAGAGTGAAAGTGGGAACAGACCCACAAACGCACGCGAACAGCAAAGCCTCTGCTCCGCACTTCAGTATAATTACTGCGACGTGCACAGGGCTATCTGAGATTACAGGACTGAGTTACACCTGATGCCAAGGGGAAGTACTCCATACTTTTAATATTTAATCAGCTCCTTCACCGTGAAGCGAATGAGGCGAGGCAAAAGTTGGCGAGTAGATGGAGAGGAGGGAGCATGTTGTGCACAAGCAAGAGCACACACACATCTGCGTCCACATGTGAACAAATGCATCAGGGACTTAAGTGTGTCATTAACCCGTGATTTTCCCGCTGATAGATCTATTTCTGGTTTCCTCTTTCAAAGCAACTTGAGCGGCTTTTGGAGTTTGCAGAGCTGCAGTTAGGTGAGTGGTTGGTGGAGGTGGGAGGGGGGCGGGGGGGGGGGGGCACACCTGCCTGTCTGTGAGGCTCAGAGGCATGGAACAGCCGAGCTCCATGAAACAAAGGAGGACTAAGTCCTGCACACGTTACACGCTCAAGTGACCGAGGAATGAACCGCGTTCAGCAACACATGATGTGACCAACACTGCTCAACCAGGATCCTCATTCTGAAAGATGCACATTACAAAACTGACTGATGGAAATAAGATTGGATCTTCTTCAAGCTCATTGCAAAGCTCCGATTAAGAAATTAGTGGAACAGGAAAGACACCATCATGGCTCGTTTCTGAACAATAAAGGAAACATTGTTTCCTTAAGAAATTACCTTTTCTGCTGCAGAAATGCAAATTTTGAGTTTATTGACATTCACACACAAATTCCTGTAGATTTGAGTTTGGCACTTCTTTTCTTGTTGTTCTGCCTCTTTTATGACTTCATTTGAAACTTATGGGAACACAACATGTCAATCATTTAGTTCCTAATATTTAATTAAAAGATCAGATTATGAGTTTTTTTTAGATCTCTTAGCCTGCTTCATTTGACTTTTATTTCTCAATTGAACCCAAATCATTTGAAGAATTGTTTTGTTAGCATCTGAATTGAAATGTTTTTTGTTATCACAGTTTTTTATGATGTCTGAGGACATTTTATAGTCTCTTTTCTTTTTTTAAATTAATTTCCACCAGTAGCTAAAAAACAAACATTATATTTTTAGTCCATTTCACTCTACATGTATAAAAAAACTTGAAAACTGTAAATATGTTTGCAGCCAAATGGTCCCATGTTTTTAAAAATAAACCCTGAATAACTGAAGCTTGCCCTGAAACAATAACAATATAAGTTGGAGTTTGGAAGAGATTAACAACAGTAATTTGCCACAAGAACTTGTTAAAAGATTAAAAACACTATAATATCAAACCCTTGGGTTAATACGCTTTCCGAGCTTGGCCTGTGTTCTGTGATGTGCAGACACCTCCACCGTGTACAGTCATGGCAGAGTGGCGCTGATGTCACTTGCTGGATGAAATGACTTCCTCTCCTTGCACCTCTGTCATGAGGCGTTGGAGGTCCTGACGCCATCCCTGCTGCGTTTGCCCGGCCTGTTTTCTTCTCTGACCGTGGTGAGTCAGCCGCTCCAGCTGGAGAGGATGGAGAAAAGAGGCTTGGATGCAGATGGTACGGCCTTCTGCGGAGCCTAGTGTGGCGAATGTAGGCTTTTAAAGGCTTCGGTCAACACATGATAGTTTTACCCGGCAGTTTGAAAAACACTTGTGTCAAACTGTTTGACCTTGAAGAATTGCCTGTAAGGCTCGTCTTATGGCAGTTTGTAATTTGCTTGATCCTGAGGGTGAGTGGACTGGAGGAGAGTGATGCTGTAAAGGATCATCCAGTTTTAGACGTGACACCTCAGCAAGGATGAATTACTGGTGGTGTTGAAGTGGGAGGTGATGTCAGGTGGATCAGTCACAAAGCTGAGAGAAGCGGCCTTTCTTTCACGACTTCCCTCTTTTTGTTTGATTTCCTCCACGTTTCGAGCTGTGTGTGTTCAGAGGAAGAGGGGAGAAGGATTTGTTTCCGAGCAAAAACTCTCAGTGATTCATGTTTCCTCCACTTTGATCTGCGAGCCATGCGCGGCTCCAGGATAAACCGTTTCAGGTTGTCTAAACAATTTCCAATCAGAGTTTCCGCATTCAGGGCCTCGCATGCAAACAGGCAGAGAGCCTCTGCGAGCGGGGAGGTGGGCACAACCTGGTTCCACACATTAGGAGTGGACTCAGAAATGAATACGCTCACATCTGCACGGCCATATGCCCTGTGAGGTTAAGTTACAGACGGGAACACACCCACCCCAGTCCCCCTCTGATCACACATCTGCTCCCCAGCGCCTTAGCTGTCCCACCTGTTTACTGCTCACCTTTCCAATTACCCAGTGTGCCTCTCTGCAAGCTAGAGTCCTGCGTGGATACAAGTTTGTGTCCATGACATCATTCAGCTGTCCGTTTTGGGCGGGACAGGATGGGAATGCAGCCACATTTCCTCATCTGCAATCTTAAGGCGTTTGGATCCAGCCTCCTCTCAGTCTTGCTTCCACTCTGCTCTGCATAAAATGTTCCGGATCAGGTTTTTCATGCAGCAGGTGGCCCGATGGTAACATTCAGCCTGCAGGGCGGGGAGCCGGATCTGGTTTCGGCGCTTCGTTCTTACCTCATCCCTCCATTCTTGCATCCTTGTTTCACACCGCAGCCTCCAGGCAGATGCAGTGGGACAGCTGTGGTCACTCCAGATCCACTCCAAGCACAAATTTGAACCCACATTTTAGAGCTCAAATATTCCATCTGCAAAGGAAACCAGTTTAAAGCCAAACTGTCACTTCCTCTGCAGAACATTTGTATTTCACCACAGCTTCTTTATCCCCTCCTTTCACCGTGAGGAACGTTAACAGGTGCTGGCTCCACTTTCAATCTGCATGAAGCTTAATGGGGAAAAGGAACAACTGCAGTGGACACCTGTTTTCTTCCAGGCTGGGAAACCGGATCCTAAATCACGCTCAGGTCTAAAACAAAGCAGCTCTATCCCCTTCTTTTTTGTGTGTGCTTTTAGTGAGATCCAGCCCAGTTAACCCACAGTGTGGCGATCAGCACGTGTTGGGTCACTAGGGAGGTTGAAGCTGTCCACTGTGCCGGGCTGCACCACAGAGACACCGTGTGGCGGCAAAGCTGCAAGCCGCGCGAGAAACAATGTTACAGTGCAGCTTCAGTTTGATCATGGATTTTAGTCTTTAAACCAAAAGCAAAAGTTGCAACAAGAACTTTGGAAACTGGCAAGCACACGTATGACAAACATTGTTTTTCTGGAAGGATTACTCCTAATCCCCCCCTGTGTCTTGTGTGTCAGTGATGACTGTTGACTTGGATGATCTGGGTGGAGCGGAGATCACATCATCCAGGCTGTTATCTCGAAGAATCCTTTTTTTTCTTTATTAAGATGACTCTTTATTCAACACTTGAATTCAATTTAGAGCAGAGTTTGGAAAATAACTCTCAAATTAAGCCTAAAGTATGGAGAAAATGCCTTTTTTTTGTTTTACTAAAAGAGAACAGACCAACGAAAAGAGCACCAAGCAGCTTCACAGACACACTATTGTGTCTTTCTTCTACTTCTCTTGCAAACGAACTGCTCCGTATGTGTTTGTTCATGACAGTTTCAGCACGACCGTGCACACAAATTGCACAGATTGGCTGAGACGATATTTGCTTTAACCCTTGTGCTATCCTAGGCACTTTAACGTTGGGCGTGGGGTCATCTAGACCCACTAAACATTGCTCTGAACCTTTTTTCGTCAATGATTTGTGATCTTCACTGGTGTCCATGGATTACATGAAATCCTCTCCACCTTTATCCCCCTTTGTCATGGTAGGAATAACACGTTAGTGTAAGGGTGGGGTCATAGGATAGCACAAGGGTTAAAAAGGTATTAGTCTTACCATTAATTCAGTATCCTTTTGCGGCCATGGTGCAGCTGTAGGGCAGTCGACCCTCTAGGAAGATGGCAGGTTTGATTCCTGCCTTGCCCGCCCATTTGTCAAAGTGTCCTTGGGCAAGACACTGAACCCCACCTTGCCTCTGGTGGAAGGTTGGCGCTTGTGTGTGAATGGGTGAATGGGACTGTGATTGTAAAGAGCTTTCGGCCTTCAAGGAGGGTAGAAAGTTCTATACATGTATACGCCATTTACCATTCTGCTTAGAAACTGAAACTTAGTTTCATGTCATTTCTATTTAAATTTAATTTTTGCAATTCATGAGTTCAAAGGGTATGTGTGAGAAGGAGTTCAACCTGATTGATCTGAATTATAATATTGTTTGACATTACTTATATGAAGACCAAACCATTTATGTATATTCAATACCTGACGAGGATTACCTACAGAAACAAACTTTGCTGTTATAAAAATTTAGCTTTATTAGTTTTCAATAAAAAAAAAACTGATCATTCTTAAAGACTGTGGGAAAGCTGGTGAGCTTCAATGATTCTTCTCATGCCTTACATGCCCATGGGTGGTTAACCAGCGTGACTTTTTCCGTTGTCCAGGCCCGTGGAGGGTTGTAGAGAAGCCACAACTTAAAGGAAGCTTAGGTGTGTCTTGTAGTACTCTTGGGACTCGTATGTCTATCTTAACCCTTGTGCTATCTTAGATGACCCCACCCTTACTTTGACGTATTCACCCTACCATGACAAAGTTGGATAAAGGTGGAAAGATTTCTTGTAATCCATGGACACCAGTGAAGATCACAAATCAAGACTAATGTAAGTTACACACACTTATATGTACAGGTGATGCTGTCGTACAGTGCCCTTATACCACAGTCTTTAGTGAGGTGTGAGCGCTGGCTCGTTACTGATCGTGCATAAGTGCTGCACCACAAGGTGTGCATGTGACACGTTAATGCCTGCAGGACGCCCACACTAACTATGATTTTGATTGTCTAATTTCCTAATTTCAGGGACCACGCAATGAGTGAGCACTTATGTAAACAGCACTAATAACATTTAGAGAGTTTAGAAAAAACTGCGTTTCACATATTTCACGCTTACATGCCCCTACGTGTCTGTTAAGGTTCTCATTCATCCAGGTGGTGTTGTCCTGAAATTAAGTCATAGCAACTGGACTTAAAAACTTCTTCCTTCAAACGCTCATCAAACTGACTTCTATTCAAGCCCCTTATGTATTTGCTAAAGTCTGTCGCTTGCAGCATGCCGATAGAAAAAATATGCATGAAGATTTCTGCCCTACAGGCTCACTGAGTGCGTGGTCTATGATCTTGATATTTTGTGCGTGCCACATGCGTGCCCTGTACATATTTGCCCATTTTTCGCCAGAAAACAGCCTGAATCCACCTGTAAGGGCAGTTGTTCATCCATCCATCCATCTTCCTCTGCTTATCCGGGACCAGGTCGGGGGGGCAGCAGTCTAAGAAGAGATGCCCAGACTTCCTTCGCCCCAGCCACTTCCTCCAGCTCCTCTGGGGGGACCCCGAGGCGTTCCCAGGATAGCCGACAGACATAGTCTCTCCAATGTGTCCTGGGTCTTCCCCGGGGCCTCCGCCCAATGGGACATGCCCGGAACACCTCTCCAGAGGGGGGGTCCAGGAGGCATCCGGACTAGATGCCCGAGCCACCTGAACTGGCTCCTTTCGATGTGGAGGAGAAGCGGTTCTACTCTTCACGGGTGGCCGACCTTCTCACCCTATCTCTAAGGGAGCGCCCAGCGACCCTACGGAGGAAGCTCATTTCAGCCGCTTGTATTTGGGACCTCGTTCATTCGGTCATGATCCAGAGCTCATGACCATAGGTGAGTGTTGGAACGAAGATCGACCGGTAAATTGAGAGCTTTGCTTTTTGGCTCAGCTCTCTTTTCACCACAACGGACCGATACAGCGTCCGCCTAACTAGGTTCGCCACTCCGATCCGCCTTTCAATCTCACGCTCCGGTCTTCCCTCACTCGTGAACAAGACCCCCAGATATTTAAACTCCTTTACAGCACAGTTATCAACAGGAATGCATCTGTAGGTGTGCAAAATAATATGTCCACGCACATATAGCTGGATGGAATAGATGTACAGGAATATAGTACGTGCAGCTTAATGCTTCAACGTTAACTACGGGTTGCAGTTTTGGATCCACATTTTGCAGGTTTAAATTTAGATGGAAACTGACACAACTTTGTACACAAATGTCTGTTGTCGTTAGGGAGAAGACGATGCAATGAAAGGTGAAAAAAAGACTAATCTTTTTTGTTACTAGACTACAACATATGGAAGCGTATTGCATTCAATTAAAAACATTTCTTTTTACGAGTATAAAAAAAGAAGGGGGGGTCTTTGTTCAAATAATTTCTGTGATTTTCATTCTAATATTAAGTATACTTGACTATATGTATTAGGGGTGTAACGACACGCTAAAATCTCAATTTGTTTCGATTCAGAGTTTCTTAGCGTTCGGTTCGATTTATTTCGGGTTCGGTAGTGCTGTTTAACAAATCTGCCTGATATGAACAGCTAATTTGTGAACTATTATTTTATTGTTATAAATTGTGTGTGTATCTATCTATCTATCTATCTATCTATCTATCTATCTATCTATCTATCTATCTATCTATCTATCTATCTATCTATCTATCTATCTATCTATCTATCTATCTATCTATCTATCTATCTATCTATCTATCTATCTATCTATCTATCTATCTATCTATCTATCTATCTATCTATCCATCCATCCTCTGTATTTTTTTGCATTTATTGGTTTTGCATAACAATAAATAAAATTGACCTACAGTATGTAGGTGATCTGCTTACTAAAATAAGAAAAACTATTAGCTGCCAGGAACCAAAAACTTTGGATAATTACAGTTTTTCTCAGTCGCTTTAGTACAATTCTCAGATCAGAATGAAATTCCCAAAACTATTTGTTCAATCTTCACAACATTTCATCAATTCTCTGCTCTTTGCTACATTATCAATTGTTTATGTCATGTTGATCAAAATGTATTATATAGTTCACTATGCAATAGTCTTACTCCTCAAAACCCCTAGTCATTTGTTCATCGTATAAGTCATTAACTACAAAATGGTTGACCAAGTTGTCATAATGTCTTCTTTCTCTTTCGGCTTTTCCCATCAGGGGTCGCCACAGCGAATCATCCTTTTCCACCTCACTCTATCATGAACATCTTCTACCCTAACGTTAGCCAACTTCATGTCCTCTGTTAAGACATCCATATATCTCCTCTTTGGCCGTCCTCTTGCCCTCCGGCCAGGCAGCTCCATCTCCAACATCCTTCTACCAATATATCCACTATCCCTCCTCTGAACATGTCCAAACCATCTCAGTCTGGCTTCTCTGACTTTGTCGCTAACACAGGCAACATGAGCCGTCCCTCTGATGTACTCGTTCCTTATCCTGTCTAACCTGGTCACTCCTAAGGAGAACCTCAACATCTTCATCTCTGTTACCTCCATCTCAGCCTCTTGTCTCTGTCTCACTGCTACCGTCTCTAACCCATAGAGCAGAGCTGGTCTCACCACTGTCTTGTACACCTTTCCTTTGAGTCTTGCTGGCACTCTTCTGTCACACAACACTCCTGACACTTTCCTCCAACCGCTCCAACCTGCCTGCACTCGCCTCTTCACCTCTTTTCCACAATCCCCATCACACTGAACTGTTGACCCCAAGTACTTAAACTCCTGCACCTTCTTCACCTCAGTCCCCTGTAACCTAACGCTTCTACCTTGATCCCTCTCGTTCAGACACATGTATTCTGTCTTACTACGACTGACCTTCATACCTCTTCTTTCCAGAGCAAACCTCCACCTCTCTAGCTGTTGCTCCACCTGCTCTCTACTCTCACTGCAAATTACAATGTCATCCGCAAACATCATTGTCCAGGGAGATTCCTGTCTTACCTCGTCTGTCAGCCTGTCCATCAGCATAGCAAACAAAAAAGGACTCAAAGCTGATCCTTGGTGTAGTCCCACCTCCACCTTGAACTCCTCTGTCTGACCTACAGCACATCTCACCACCGTCATACTTCTCTCATACATGTCCTGAACTACTCTGACATACTTCTCTGCCACTCCAGACGACCTCATACAGTACCACAGCTCCTCCCTCGGCACCCTGTCATACGCCTTCTCTAAATCTACGAACACACAATGCAGCTCCTTCTGACCTTCTCTGTACTTTTCCATCAACATTCTCAAAGCAAAAATGGCATCAGTGGTGCTCTTACGGGGCATGAAACCATACTGCTGCTCACAAATCTCCACCTTCTTCCTAAGCCTGGCTTCCACTACTCTTTCCCACAGCTTCATTGTGTGGCTCATCAACTTTATTCCTCTATAGTTGCTGCAGTTCTGCATGTCACCCTTGTTTTTAAAGATCGGGACCAGAACGCTTCTCCTCCATTCCTCAGGCATCTTCTCACTCTCTAGAATCCTATTGAACAACCTCGTTAGAAATTCCACTGCTGTCTCTCCTAAGCACTTCCATACCCTTCACAGGTACGTCATCAGGACCAACGGCCTTTCCGCTCTTCATCCTTTTCAGAGCCTTCCTAACCTCATCCTTTCCAATCTCTGCTACTTCCTGCTCCACAACAACCGCATCTTCCTCCCTTCTTTCCCTGTCATTTTCCTCGTTCATCAGCTCCTTAATCACCCTTATCTGTTGCACGTCCTTCCCATCTCTGTCTCTCTGTCTGGCTAGCCTGTACAAGTCCTTCTCTCCTTCCTTTGTGTCTAACCTGTCATAAAGCTCATCGTAAGCTTTCTGTTTGGCCTTTGCCACCTCTCTCTTCACTCTACGCTGCGCTTCCTTGTACTCCTGTCTACCTTCCTCAGTCCTTTCTACATCCCACTTCCTTTTAGCCAACCTCTTCCTCTGGACGCATTCCTGTACTTCCTCATTCCACCACCAAGTGTCTTTACCGTCTTTCCTCTTTCCAGATGACACACCTAGCACCTTCCTACCTGTTTCCCTGATAATCTCTGTCATAATGTGACAAACATATTTCACTGCATTGCAAGAGAGGATATTCGCTGTGATGTGGATGAGAATTTGTGGCCTAACATACAGGAATGACAAGAGGTGTAGGAAGACCACACCAATTCCTACCGCACTGCCTGTACTGTTGTACAGAATATTGTCCTATCTTTTTTTTTCCTTTGTGTTACTGTTTGCAGTGGGTTTTTTCTATGTTGGTATGACATGGTCTGTCAACAAATTACAATATGAACAATAAAAGTGTAAATGTGAATCTTGTCCAGTCTCTTGCAATCAAACAAAAAAGGTGTAACTTACATCACAATAAAGTTTTTCTCAGTCGCTTTAGTACAATTCTCAGATCAGAATTGAAGTTTGCAAATACGTGTGTGCATTTCTCAAAACAATTTGTACAAACAGCAAAACACTATAGATTTCTTGCAAAAGCCTGTAACTTGCTCAAAATCTTTAGTTCATCTCTCAAAACTAAGTCTTTATGTCATTGAACATGTCAGTGCCATCAGAATGTCAAGTCCTTGTGTCATTGTCTACGAACAAGACAGTCAACATGACATAAACAATTGATAATGTAGCAAAGAACAGAGAATTGTACATAATCATTTGTATGGATGTACCAAAGCAATTGCAACTTGTTCAAAGAAGTGAGAAACTGCTTATATGATGTGCACAAGTGACATCATGATGTGAAGATTGAACAAATAGTTTTGGGAATTTCATTCTGATCTGAGAATTGTACTAAAGCGACTGAGAAAAACTGTAATTGTCATCAAAACTTTAGCCATAGTTTACATCAGAACCTCCCTCTAAAGTACACAGTTATATTGACAACATGACTAAGTAAATTGACTGTCTTCTTCGTAGACAATGACACAAGGACTTGACATTCTGATGGCACTGATATGTTCAATGACATAAAGACTTAGTTTTGAGAGATGAACTGAAGATTTTGAGCAAGTTACAGGCTTTTGCAAGAAATCCATAGTGTTTTGCTGTTTGTACAAATTGTTTTGAGAAATGCACACACGTATTTGCAAACTTCAATTCTGATCTGAGAATTGTACTAAAGCGACTGAGAAAAACTGTAACACTGGCCTGAAAAAAAACATTTTAACTTGCAATTTTTTTTCTTGTAGACCCAATTGTTACAGTCGGGTGACGCCGTTTTAAGTTCATTAACAGATTAGATGCGTTACCTGTGGCATAGGCTATCTTTGTGTAACAATTTCAACACACAGCATTCGACTTATCCAATTGTCTTTTTCCGTCATGGATGCTGACAACAAAGCCAAAGTGTTCCCACACAGGAGAGCGTAATGAGATGGGGGGAGGGGGGGTCCTCACCTTTGGACTCACGTCTGCTATAGCCATGTGTTGACATGCTTACTGTCCTTCACCTAATAGCGTCTCGGAGGAAACTCACGGCTATCATTATGTCCGCCTCGGCGCAAAGTTACATAATAAAGTGGCGATCTGGGGGTTAGCCCCGCCTATAGCCACTAAGACTCATAGGAAGTGTGAAATCTTTTGTGTTGAATGTCTGTACCATCACTGAGAAAGCTGTGAAGAGAAGTGACGTTCATGTTACGCTGTTCATGTGCATCCATAATAAATGAGTATTAATGCCGGACAGGAGATGGAGCAATCAGCTTGTCTGTTTACTTCTCCCTCTCAGAGACTGTTTGAATGTGAATGTGAGAGTTTTGACCGCAGAAGCCTGAAATACGCCATTACATTGATTTTTCATTGAAACCTGAACCTTTTACATGCCTTTTTAAAATCTGATTCAAATATTAGAGTAAAAGCTGAGATTTTTTTTTTTTTTTTTTAACTGAGTCTAACTCAAGGTTGAGAGGCCTTTACTATTTTAGGCTCTTTTTGTTCAGATGTGTCTGAAAAGGATTTAAAAAAAAATTCAGTTGGTTGCTTTTCTGGACTCTGTGGGTGTGTTTTGTACTAGATCACGATCTGTTCTTTTATATAAAATCTATTGCCATGGGAACCCTAAGCAAATAAATGTTACACAAGTGCAGGAAAATGAGGAGTCATATGTGAGGCCATGCTTCTGAAAGGGGATAAAACTGAGCTGAGCTGAGATCACCTGAAAGGCATAAGGTCAGATGTTCCCAGGAGCACTGCATATGAAACAGCTGTTCCAGCCACTCTGCCCACACACACACACAAACACGTGCACTCAGGACGTTCTGACGGCTGGTTGGATCCTCTCCAGGGCCATAGGTGCAGCGTGGAGCCATATGGTCGTTCTGGATCACCAGCTCCTGGCAGGGTTCAGAGGTGACTCATTTCTCACCGACATTAGATTAGTAACATTTAACCTAATTTAACCAGACACAGCCTGCTCGGCTTCAGCGCTACAGTTATGTGGAGTCAGCCGTCAGCACACCGTTTCTATCACACCCAGTCCAGAAAGGTTTTCTAAAATTCAACAAAAGCCTACACAATGATTTAATTTGACTGAATTTTGTTCATTCTGGCCATCAAATGCAAATATTATGCAGAAATAAAAGATACAAAAGGAAATGGAAGGAGAGCCAAAGAAGGGTAGTGACTTGTGCAAATCATTGTGAGCATCTACGAAATTAACCCTTGTGCTATCTTAGATGATCCCCCCCTTACATTGACGTGTTGTCCCTACCATGACAAAAGTGGATAAAGGTGGAAAGATTTCATGTAATCCATGGACACCAGTGAAGATCACCAATCATTGGAAAAAAAGGTTCAGAGCACTGTCTAGTGGGTCTAGATGACCCAACTCCCAACGTTAAAGTGCCTAGAATAGCACAAGGGTTATGCTGTATTCTTGTTTTTTTTGTTTGTTTCTGGTCTCAGCCTAAAATCACTACCGATGTCTGTTGGTTGATTCAGCCACACTACGTGAAAAAGCAGTTTCTCTTTGTTTCTCACCACAGCTCTTTTTTGAGTTGCCATCTGTCTTGCTTGCGTTATTTTGCATCAGAATTTTGGGTATTGGGCTGCATAGTGGCGCAGCGGTCATCCCCCCGCCTCACAGTGAGAAGGCCATGGTTCAAATCCTTGCTGGCACCTTTTTTGCATATTCTCCTCGTGCATGTGTTGGTTTTCTCCAGACACTCCAACTTCCTCCCAAAAAAAAACATGCTTCATAGGTTATCAGTGCCTCTAAATTGCCCCTTAGTGTGCATGTGAGTGTGTGGCCCTCCAACAGACTGGCAACCTGTACCTCACCTTTGCCTAGCAGTTTCTCATATTTGTTGTTGTCAGCCCTCAGTTTAATGGGGACATCTTTTGGTTCCTCTGTACCTCTAATCTCCTGCACTCCTCCACATACCCCCAAACATGACAGTGAGGGTTTACTCACACCAGGGCGACGTTCGCCAAAGTTGTGATAAGTTGTCAGTGACCAAACAGGATAATGTTCTTCATCAGATATGGAGATATTAGATGATCACATGAGGTTTTCTGCATGAGGCTGTGATGGACTGACAGGATGTGCCCTGTCTTTTATGTGCCAGTTGTTGGGATAGGCTTCAGCAATGACATCACCCTGAAAGGGATCCATTGGATTCTGAAGATCGATGGATGGATATTTCCCAACACGCATCCACGCAGATCTGACATTGTTTTTATATTTAACGTTTGTGCATGCAAAGAAAAGAATCGGCATAACATTGAAATAATGTAATCAAGACTTAAACAGCTGCTCTTCAATGTTAGTCTGCTATATAAAACCTTTTCGGGTGGTAGGGTTACACATGTTAAGATGCTCAGTGATCACTAAAAGGCTATTCAGAACTGAAAGTAAAGTCTGGAAGAACCGCGACAACACCAGACAGAATCAGTGCTCTTCAGTCTGTCAGGTATGTATGACACTTTGGATACAATAAAAAAAAAACAACAAAAAAAAGCTGTGCTACAGCTTGGAACTAAAGATACCCCAACTCTAAAACTTTATGTTACCACATGAAACCAAATTGTGGTAAAGGTGAAGCGTTGTATCCCTACTGCATTCGCTTGTTTGTTTATGTTGAAAATGTTGGGTTACAAATAGACCAGGCTTTCTTCATTATTACTCGCTTATTAGCAAATTAAAAAAATTATTTTGTTCTTGTTTTTTGTTGTTGTTTTGTAATAGACAAACCATATATCAAACTAAAACAAAACTGTGACCTAAAAACCAGGGTTTTGACTCAGTTAAGGGGAAAGTGAATCGTTGCATCTTTAGTAGAAACAAAATTCAAGGCTTTTACCAAAAATCTGGGAATGGAAGTGTCCTCTGTTACAATGTGAATTGATATTTCACATCTTATGTATTTATGATTTATTTTGGCCCATTGTCTGAATGACAGAAGCTGTGTTTTCATGCACAAATTACACATTACATTACACAAACAAAATGTTATCAAAATTCTGGAAATGTAAAAAAAAAACAACACAATTTTGCAATTGCATTGTTTCCAATAAATCACAATTATTATTATAAACACAAACCGACTCACGCGACAAGTCATTCAAAAACGTGTAAACAATACTTTGATTTGCAGCATTACATCAGATACTTTCAAATTTCTGCCACGGCACTACCACTCATCATCCTCTATCGGAGGAGTCGTCAGTGTCTTGTTCAGGCCATGGAGCGGCAAGCTCCTCACACGTGGGAAAGGGAAATCGGGAAATTTAGAAAATGGTGGTTGGTACATTTTACAGAGGAGCTGTGAATCCAACAATTCTGCATGACACACTCAACTTTTGATGAGCTTGATGCTGTGGGACCTATTGTGGCGCCCGCTGCCCACGACAGCCAGTTCCTACCAAAAAGCCCTTTATCATCCGGTTGTTTGTCATGTGACCTATGTAATTTTTTGCAGAAAATGTCAATTTCGATACGCCTAAAAAAGTAACTTTTCCATTCGCAAAACTTTTTTCAATAAATGTTAGTTTTTAAAAAATTGTTGTGTCTCCATTAGGCAAACGCATTATCGCAAATCCAGTTTGCGCAATTTCATAGTCAATGGAAACGTGTCTATTGTCTCAGCCTGGGTTGTTGTTGGTGATGATAGGAAGAAACCAGGACTAAAGACTGAAGGATGGAAACCTTTCCTTTGCGTAACAAAATGTGTCTTTTCTTCTAACTGAAAACAGTAGATTTTTTTTGGGTGCATTTTTGATTTCTTGTTTCATTTCTCAAACACACTGAAACTTTTCTGGAATTTTAGGGTTTCCACATTCACTAACTTTAGTCAAAAAGAGCTTTCTGAAGACTTGCAAAGCCCTCGCTTTCAACCAAGAAATTGGATTTGCAGGAAAGGAGAAAGGGAAAGTAAAGTGTAGCAGAAGAAGGAGGCAGATAAGTCTTGGGCGCGGAAGCTCTTTTGTGTGCATTCATGTCTGTGTTTAGGTGTGTGGTGGCGTGCGTTTGCTGAAAGCTGGCAAATCGTGCCCCTCTAAGGTTTGAACTGCTTTATGGAAAATAGCCTTCAAACACCTCAAAAACAATTCACCAGTCTCACTATCACACAGTCTCTGCACACTATCTTTGATCTCTGCGACCTGAGGCTTCTGCTGCTCCTGATTCATGCAGTCGTACCTGCCCCCGAACGCACCACCCTCATGCTGATTCTGTTTTTTTCCCCTAAATTGGATCCAGAGGCTGATTTATTCACAGGGATCTGCTGCGGTGCCTGCTTTTCTTCTCCTTCTTCTTTCCTGTGCTGATGGGAAGCCACAGAAAAGCCTGATGATTCTGCTAGATCCCTTTTAGTGTCTACAATTTTGATTTTGCAACTAAAAGGAGATTTGATCTGAGCTGTTTGCTTCACTCCTGAGTGGAAAAGGACATGAGGTTTCCTGACTGGAGAAGTTGGAGTGGCAACTCTCAGTCAAGGGTTTCCTCTCCTCATCTGAGTAAATGGTGACTTGTCTGCCACCAGCTCTGGTTCCCCCCCTCATTTAAGGTGATGAGATGAATCCAAGGCATGCATGCGAGTGTCTGCAATAATTACGACCAGAAGGTGCAATAAGCATCTACAGCTGACACTTCTGTTGTCCTCCATGAGGTGGATAAAAAATAACCAATCATTTTTTCAACCACATCTGTATATTTCAAATTTTTGAAGGGAAGTTTTAAAGTTAATCAGTTTTTCAGCTATAACATGTATGAAAAGTTAAGAGGCTTAAAAATAACCTTTTCTGAGTTTCCATTGTACAGGTACCTGTTCATCAGCTGCTGTAGCTGAGTGACAGGATGCAATGTACACGTTATGGTATTTATTTTATGATGGGATATTAATCGGAATAAAGAAATAGTATCAGATTTTAATCTGTTCCTCCACAAAGCCGTCTTATTATTGAGGTTTTTTTTTATACTCAAAATGACCAAAATATAACAGTGTGGCTAATAATATGCTTAGCCCTTGTGCTATCTTAGATGACTCCACCTTTACATTGACGTGTTCTCCCTAGCATGACAAAGGTGGATGAAGGTGGAAAGATTTCATGTAATCCATGGACACCAGTGAACATCACAAATCATTGAAGGAAAAAGGTTCAGAGCACTGTCTAGTGGGTCTAGATGACCCCACTCCCAACATTATAGTGCCTAGGATACCACAAAGGTTACAAAACGTTGTGTGAGATTTTGTTCATACAAAATATATGAGCCAAGTACTACAGGTTAATGCATTAATAGAATTTTAACAGAATTTTCAATTTGAGGGAATTTAATTGAACCGCTGATACAGAATAAAAAAAAAGATAAGCGAGGATTTTCATTCATTTTCTGGGCTATTTTTTCTGGAGTTTCTGGCACAGAGTCAGCGTTTTCTCCTGAAAAAAGGGATTAAAGTATTTTCTGCACTATGGAGCGCATTGGATTGAGGAACCATCAGTTTTGAAATGTGAAACTATGTCACCTGTAGAAGGCACACCGAACTATAAAGAACATAAAGTTAGAAGTTAGAAGTGTTAGCTTATTCAATACCTGTAACTCCCAACTTTATTTGCAACAATTAAAAATACAGATTGATATCGCTAAAACAAATGTTACTGTGACTACGCTAACTCCCAACTTTATTTGCAATTTTATAAAAAATCTGACTGACATTTCGACAGAGCACTCTCAAAATTGTTTCAACATCAGTAAACACAACCAGAATTAATCTATATATAAGGCATTCTGGATTTTTTAATAACACAACAGGACACTGTTGTTTTATTAAAAAAAATGTAAGGCCTAGCGTTTGGTCTGTATTCAGACAGGCATCAAGCGGCACATTCTGTTCTGGACCAAAGCTTGTAAACAAAACCATGTGACTAAAGATCTCTTCAGTCATTGGCCATGAACTGGAAGGGAGGGTCAAAACACTTTACGCTGAAAAGTGACATAGATTGTTGGGAAAACAGTGAGAAGCAATGTGTATCACATTAAAAGTTGTTCTAATGAGCCTGCATTCATCCGATTACATTTTATTGAGTTGCTGTGTCTCATTGTTGTGGTGTTATGACATTGTTTTTAAGAGAATTCTGTTAAGGAACTACAAGGTAGTTTTTAGGATGACATCACAGCAACGCTGAGTGTGTGTTGTGTAAAGAAAATATAGAAAAACAGCTAAGGAGCGTTTTCAGCTGTGCTAAAATAAACCTTCTAACAAGCAAACAGTCGGACACTTTTTTGAATAACACGACAATCGATGCTTTACATTTGTCTGCGACTCATCTGTTGTTTCATTTCTACTCTGTTTACGTGGGCTACTGTGGCCGTTATGGTCCAGTTGTTCCACCCCGAAAATTGTATTCAGACTGAGGAATCTCACAGCGAAACCAAGCTCAGTCCGATTGGAAACGAACCAAGACCACCTCCCAAGATGGGTCCAAGAGCGGTTCCTGGTCCTGGACCAGGGTCCGCTGGGTGTATTCAGACCCAACATTTGTTCTGGATTATTGGGGGAAACGAACTCTTGTTCACTTAAAGTGGACCAAGTATATCCAGTCTGAATACACCCTGAGTAACATGTTTAATTTTGATCTTCTCTTCAACCTCGGCTGTACTTCCCATCAGAGTATTTGACTGCAATAACTGTCCTGAAGGTTTTTATGCTAAGATATTCTTGACCTGTGTAACTAACCACTAATATGCACTGATATAGGAACTAAATTGTCACTCAGAGTTCAACTGAGAGGAACGAACTTTATTATAAAAATGTGTGACATATTCCTCCAATATTAAGTTATTCAACATCACGAAATATGACTTTTCCATCACGCTAAAATTACACGGTGTGTTACTGCAGACAGAGTGATATGACACAGCCCCTGGAAACCCCTGCTGCCATGTCATGCAGAAGACGGAGACGACAGAACCATTGTCAAAACTGTTCACTTTAATGCTCTGAAGGTCCTCTGAGCACACGTGTCAGAAAACTCTGGTGTGATGAACCGTGGCACTGACATCCATGCTAACAGGTACAGACATAATGGGTTTTACAAGGTTGTAAACATGGTTTGAAGCTGATTAGTCACCGGATAGGGACGTGCATGGTCTTTTTGACCATTTTGAGCTGAGTTGGTCATCTTATGATTACCACATAAAGAGGGATTCAGAAAACCTGGAGAAACTCGATTTATCAAAGCACCCGACAATCTTGAAATTTAACATGATTGTGGTTCTTACTTCATGAGTTTTGTAAATAGCAACAGTATGTCACAGTTGTGTTAAGGACGGCTGCTCTCCTGATGCCAGAGGACCTTAGATCAATGTGTTCATGAATGTTCTTATTGTACGGCTGCACATAGTGTGCCACTCCAGGTTCTGCTGACCTGTAAACATAGAAAATGCTTTATTTGTTGTTGTCTTCAGCCATTTTTTTATTCACAAGTGATGCACATCTGTTGTTCTGTATGCACTGTGTTACTGAATGTATTTTTAATAATGTTTTATGGAAGAAAACGAAACAAACAGAGCTTTGTATCTGAGGAGATGAATGTTCTTACACATTTCTGCTAGTTGTGCAAAAAACGGTCTTAACCACTTCTACTAATTTGCAACATACCATACAACCCAGAACTCCTCTTAATTTAAGGTCACCTTAGAGAAATTGATGACATTTTTACATATAATTGAAAATGAAATCAGACATGACGGTGTTAAACATAGAGGGGTTTTTCCTCCCAAATTAGGCTCATCTAACTGATTTCTTGAAAGCTGCAAAAAAAAACTGCACTGATTCATGCAATTCTGTGATGGACTGACAAACTTTCCAGGGCATACCGTTTGCCCTGCAGTAGTTGGATAGGCTCCAGCAACTCTTGTGATTTAAAACATGAATATGATCATATACACCACCCAAAACATGTTCTGAA
The DNA here is from genome assembly GCF_053564925.1 of Oryzias latipes. Taxonomy (NCBI): domain Eukaryota; kingdom Metazoa; phylum Chordata; class Actinopteri; order Beloniformes; family Adrianichthyidae; genus Oryzias; species Oryzias latipes. The sequence continues at coordinate 10,690,226 of NC_136256.1, read as the reverse complement.
CATTTTGAGCAAATTCCAGATGCCTGTCACTGTTTGGTTATTACCATGATGATTCAGATGTCAGAGATGATCTATCCGTGTAAGTCAGCTTCATCCAATGCTCCCTTGCTCCTTAGATCTCTGTTTTAATTGACTTTTTTAATACTTAGAGACTGTGACTAAGACGGGTATGCCAACTTTATTTTGAATGGAATTCAACCAATCAAATATAGAGCTAACAATCACCTGATCAGCTCTATGGGACACTGGTAGAATAAAAAGAGCTTTTGCGTTCTCCCATGGTAACAATCAATGACATGTTAAAGTCCCCCTCTGATGAAATCATGTTTTGTGAGAGAACAAATGTAATACAAAATAATTTATTTATCAAACTGTCGTAAAAGAGGTTCGCTTTGAATTAATGAGTTGTTGTGATGTCACAACGGCTAAGGAGCAAATGTACAAGCTTCCTGATCTGCCCTGTCCAGCGTGCACAAGCTCAGGTACGGGGTAAGAGAAGATGGCACATTGCTGCATTGCCGCACGTATTTTAAATGCGTCCAAGGCTGTATTTTGTTGTTGGTCGCACATATTTAAAATAAATCTTAAAGTTACAGTACCACTAGCTCTTACGCTCTGCGTGTGTTCTCTGGATGTGCTCTGTCCCCTGGAGGAGCGGTAAACTGCAGAAACAGCCGCGCTCAAGAACCTTTAGTAGCACGACAGCAGTGCAAGGATGGTAATGTTACAAAACACAATACATAATAAATCATTTTTGTTCTGTGACATATTTTTGTCCACAAAATATGAAGTGAAAAAATAGGGTTCATGTTTAATACTAAGACATTGAGCTAAAAAAAAGCTTGAACATCCTGATAGATCTTCTTCTTCCAGATAAAACCTTAGGATTTCCGTCTTGGTTTCCATGCTACAAATAAAGAGTGTAGCTCCTCTGTGTGGATGCTGTTGTTTCCATCAGTCACAAACTGTCCAACTGCTGCTCTGATGGTTTGGAATGCAGGAGTCAAACATTTCAGCCTTTGGTATTCACACAAATGTAAACACACACAAAGAAGCATTCATGCATAGACAAACACACAGACCTGTTCCACCCCAGCATCCCAACCACATCACACGCCTGCTGTCCAGATAAAAACTGCAGCCAGTCTGATGGGAGAATGACGACTAGTCACGCCACGCTCTGAAGCAGGGGGCCTGACAGCAAACCTGAGCTCCAGCCTAACCCAGTCAGCCGGATTTGAACACACAGCTGAGGAAAGATGGAAAACACTCTTGTGTTTGGCCTCTTAGGTGGGACCAGATGCCTGGAGATGGTGATGAAATGTTTGACTGCTTGCTCTTACTAAGTTTGGAACACTTGCAAAAGCAGCCCCTGGATCGGTGCAGCTAATGGTGGGATTTTGGTGTGCAAAAACTAACAAAATCAGCAAGCAGATATTTCCACCATGTTGTGTTTTATTTCTGGTTGGAAATAAAGCAAGAGGAGTAAACATGAAGTGAAGTGAAGTGCATTCACTTTACAAATGGAGACTAAAATCACACTTATGTGTTTACTTGTACTCTCCTGGTTTCAAATAAAAAAACAAACATTAATTGGGAGCTTGAGAAGCAGCTGGATGTCATCTGTCAAACACAAAAGCATAGGTATGTTTTATACATTAATATTAACATTCATATAAATTAGGAGCTCAGTCTGGCACCATGGCTCTGCTGGAATCGTTTTCAAAATGTTCACCGGTAAATAAATCCTAACCATGGTTCCATCTGTTGACATCACAACTTTGTTCCCAAAACAGAGAACTTGTGGAGGTTTAAGGAGTTATTTTGGTGAAACATATAATTAGAGATCTTGAAGAGTTCCCAGATTCCAGGCTGGAAATAGTTGGTATATAGAAGGGAAATTGAGAAAAGAAACAGAGTTTTAAAGAAAAAAATGAAGCAGACGTAGACTTCTAGCTTTTGGTGTATTTGATCAGGATTTTTTCCACAGCCAGGTCAGTCTGAATCATTAAAGTGAAGTTCTGGAGGTATTTCCCATCATGCAAACAAACTCACAAAGTGCTGTATACCAGCTTACCTTCATGATTTTGTGAGGCGTCCAAGTTTCTGATCTGTTTCTGGACCTAGATTCTGAGTTGAAGCCCAAGTGTTCAGGGAATACTTTTGGCCTGAGTGTTTGTGTTGACTGGAGTTGGATTTTTGGATAAAAAGTCTTGAAATTGGATTTTTGGCTTTAGAGTTTGCTTAGTGTTCTCACCAAAAGTTTGTCAAGCTGATGTGTGAGCTAAGTCACAGGAGATTCAAGCAAAGGGAGATTCAGTGTCGAAGAGACGCCACCGAACCACTCGTGTGCTGCTGTCATTTCCCCCTGCTCTGCAGATCCATGAGTTCTCCTCACAGTCATGCTTCTCCTCTGTGACCTCCTTGCCAGTAGTTGGAATCCTCCCAGCATAATTTAAAGACAAATTCTAAGTTAAATTGCCACACCTCCATTTGAGTACAATTTTTTATGAATTTCGTGAAATTCTACTGTCTCAAATGATCAGACAGGTAGAAAAAGGTTTGGGGCTGTGAGTGTGTTTTTTTATTTCTGTGGTGATGCTTTTTCACTTTGAGTAGCATTGACTGCATATGAGAACTGGACCGTGTCAGTGTGACATCACTCATAGAAAATGTCTTACTTCCAGCTCCAACAAAATGAAGTCAGTTCAGTCGCTATTTTTTCACTATGTTGGAGCCAGATGACGTCAAAAAGCAGTGATTGGCCAAAATCAGTCTGAGTCAACATTTCTATAGCAATTGCTCTAACCAATCAGGAGTGAGCTTGTTGGAAGTCCACACCCCTACCACTTTACAGGGAAATCTGTAAATCCAAGGTTTCAAACATTCAACGTAAGACCACATACTTTTATCGAGACAGCTGATTGGTCATTTTATAACATTTTCACTACAAAAAAAAGGAAAAATTATAACTAGCAAGAACATGTTAAAAAAGGTAATAGATCAAGAATGGTTATTCTGACAAATAGAATGACAGCTGTTTATGTCTCTCTGTGGGATTTTAGCTTCTTGGTACCAGCAAGGGCTTAATACTTGGAACGCGAGGGGGGAAGGGGTCACTCAATCCAGTTTTCTAAAGCTACATACACACTGGCCTTTTGACAAGTGTTCAAGAAAAACACATTTACCCAATGGTGTTCACACTGGACATGCAGGGAGGGACTTATTCTTGTTTTTCTACTGTTTACTTGCACATGTCCGCCACCTACAATTGTCGAGGCAAGGAAAAGAGGCTTGGTGCAAAATGTCGAAGCGGTGCAAATCTTGTGATTTGGGAATGAAACGGAAACAGTTCAGTTCATTGCTAGCATTCTTGCAATGACTGATATGGATTATCTTGTCAGAAGAGTGGCCTTGGTTTATCTTTTTTTGAAAAACAAACACAGATTTCGTCAGGCTTGTGGGCGTGTCTGGATTCACCAGATGAATCAAATCTGAGTCACTAATTGGTCAAAGTGCAACCTGGTTTAAGTGGCACATTCAATGGCCACACATTTTGTAGGTTGAGCGTAAAACTGGTCGTAAAAATTAGCGTAGCGTGAATGCAAGAGTTTTGTACGAGGAAACCCGAAATCCCAGTTTACATAGCGGCCGCTTAACCCTTGGGATGACCCCACCCTTACATTGACGTGTTCTCCCTACCATGACAAAGGTGGATAAAGGTGGAAAGATGTCATGTAATCCATGGACACCATTGAAGTTCACAAATCATTGAAGAAAAAAGGTTCAGAGCACTGTCTAGTGGGTCTAGATGACCCAACTCCCAATGTTAAAGTGCCTAAGATAGCACAAGGGTTAAATGCGCATTGCTAAGGGCGATGTGAACACAGCTTTATACACTTACTGGTGTGTGTTAGGAGCAATGCCAGACTGCATCTTAACCCACTTCTTCCTCTTTCGGCTTTTCCCCATCAGGGGTCGCCACAGCGAACAAGTCGCATGGTAAACTTGGCAATGTTTTACGCCGGATGCCCTTCCTGACGCAACCTTCTCAAAGCAACCGGGCTTGGGACAGGCACAGGGGTAGAGAAGGGAACAGGGAGCAGCCCAGATTCGAACCCTGGTTTCACGGACGGAAGGCGCCGCAAACCAGCACGAGCTAAACCGGCTCACTGCATCTTAACCCACTCAAAACCATTATTTCTTATGAAGGCTCACAGAAAATTAGTTAAGGAATTACACTCATGTTTTCTCAACATTTGCGGTGTTGGTTTGCTTCGACAGACTTTCTCTTCTTCCTGGAGGCTGGAGCCCACGAGCCTGTTGTATCAAACCAACACCGTAAATGTTGAGAAAAACAGAAGTGTGATTCATGAACTCATTTTCTGTGAGCCTTCATAAGAAATAATGGTTTTGAGTGGGTTCAGATGCAGTCTGGCATTGCTCCCAACACAATTAAGCAATCAGCTTCTTAGGCTGTTGGTTGAGCTTCTGTACACGACACACATGTAAACACATCTCTGCGCACACTTTGTCCAAGACCACAAATTTTCGGTAACAAGCATTTTTATCAATTCATTGATTGTTTTAAGGCGCTCAGTTACTCATTTTATGCTCCCTGATTCTTTTTATGATGATTGTTTTGCACCAACTTGTGAAGAGGAAAACCACAAACATTAAGTGTATCCTCATTTGTTATTCATACATTAAAACACGGGTTATTAAAATGGAGTCGACTGAGTGGACGTGGGGTGGAGGAGCTGCAGCTTGTCCATCAGCTACTGGATGACTCGTCCGCATGTTAGATGACAAAGTCTTCATGTTGAATGACAGGTGGATTCGTCGACATGCCTGCGGAATACAGAAACGAGCAGCAAACCCCCGCTGCCCCCCGCTTTCAAACATGATTGTATGCCTGTTGGCTCACCTTCTGGACCCTGCAGGTCCGTTGGATGCGGGCCTTCGTCTCCATGTAGCAAGCATACGCTCTTCTATTACCATGCTTTCACAGGGCCATGCTGAGCCAGAACAAGTGTGGACAGATTGAAAAGTGAACACTCTCAACGCTCCACACCGTAGCACAAGTGCGTACACAAGCGACGCCCACAAAGGAAGTGAGATTAGCTTTTTGCTGCTACTGTAATTCAGTTATCCTGCACTGCCGGAGGCCAAACGGCGGGCAGGGAGTCGGATTCTGCTGCGCCTGTACTTTGTGAGGCTGGCAAGCTTGTTCATTCCTCATGTATCCAGGTGAATGCTGCTTTTACAGCCGTCTGTGCTCCACCTCAACCCCCCACCCCCACCATGTCTTCTCATGACCTGAAAACTCTGTATTTGCCCCCTGCTCATCTACCAGCTTAAATCCACTGATGTGATGGGTGATTTCTGACATGATTACGCCGCGGGGGTTCTACTGTTGGCATGGCTGCTGTGGCTACAACCTGAAATAGCACATTTGTTTGTGAGGAAACAAGTGCGGATCAGCAAAAGAGACATTTAAAACTGAAAAGACCAGAGGGATTTAAAAACATTTAGAGATTTCCTTTTAATTCTCTCATTGACATGTCAAAAATATATATATAAAAAAAAAAACACAAATAGAAAAACACATTGTGGAGACATGTTTTTGTCATATATTCATAGAATGAATTTTATTTGTCCATTCTGCATTGTATGGTATGGATTTGAACTGCATCTGAACATGTTATTGTGTTGATTTCTGCTTATCTTTAATTTATTTTCTTTTTATGTTCCGTTCACAGATTCACTGAGATTTCCTTTTACTGGATAAGATGTTTATTTAGCTTTGTCATTAAATTAAAAAAATATTAGTTTGACTCAGACTTTGAAACATGATACTACCCATACCATATTTTACTGTGATAAAACATATCTCTTGAAAAAGCTCCTTGCTTTAGGTTTGCACAACAGAAATCTGGATCTTTAACATGAACATTGAGTTGAGTATTGCCTAAATCCAAAATCAAACATTTTTAAAAATGACACTTAAGTGGTTGTTTGAGAAGAGTCTTAAATTATCCACTCTAGCAGGTCTTGCATAGACTGATGTTGTTCTATTGCAGTTTTGTATACTCAGTTCTTGTCAGCAATCGACATGACATATTTTCCCCACACCAGATAATAAGACGGTTTCAATGGTCTATTTTAGAACTTACTTTAACCCTTGTGCTATCCTATGAGGTCAAGATGACCATTGACGTGTTATTCCTACCATGACAAAGGTGGATAAAGGTGGAAAGATTTCATGTAATCCATGGACACCAGTGAAGATCATAAATCATTGAAGAAAAAAGGTTCAGAGCACTGTCTAGTGGGTCTAGATGACCCAACTCCCAATGTTAAAGTGCCTAGGATAGCACAAGGGCTAGTGGGGTCTAGATGACCCAACTCCCAATGTTAAAGTGCCTAGGATAGCACAAGGGTTAAAAGGCGCACCGGACAAAAGAGAAACAAAAGTCAGCATTAAGTCCATCAGTCAATCAGACCTTTTTTGCGTTCACAGTAACTCGAGAGCTACACGCTAACATATTCACAATACCTGCAACTCCCAATCTTGTTTGAAGCACGTAAAAAACAGACTGATACCGCTAAAACAAATAAATCGGTTAGTTCAAAAGGGGCCCAAGTCCACAATTATTCAAAACAGAGATATTATTTGTTCTATGGTCTTCAAGGGAAAAGCTATCTGATTATGTGCAAAAAAGTCCCAAGTCCGTTGTAATGTATTGACTATGCTTGAAATGTTAAATGCAATAAGTGCAGAATTCCTGGACCTCTCTTGCATGGGTTTTGCTTTATCCCGTAAATGGCAGCACTACTTTTCCAATTTAGCAGGGCCCCCGTTTAATTCAAGAAGGGCCCAAGTTCCAGAGACTTTAGTTTGTTGGTCTTCTGAAATTATAAAAGTGAGGTGCTTCATGTTATAGCATTTGAAAGCTATGAACTGGTGCTAAATCTGGGTAAAGTATTAATCATTTTGTGCAGCCTCCCTTTAATTAAAATAATTTCCTGGAAAAACAAACCTTGGGCCCCTTTTGAACTGACCGATTCAAATGTTACTGTGGCTACGCTAACTTCCAACCTTGTTAATAAAACCTTGAAAAAAGCCACAGTCCGACACCTTAGCCACGTTAGCATATTAACAATACTTGTACCTCCCAACCTTTTTTGTTCCAAAAAGCGCGCACACAAAAAACCAGCCTGACACTGCTACAGTACATGTTGGCTGGGTCGGCATAGTCACAATAACAACCAAACATCTTGACGGAACGGTGTACCTCTCAAATCACTTCAACATCAGTAAACATAACCAGAATTAAAAAGCTCAGGCTTGTAAGGCGCACGGTCGTTTTAGAAAAGAAACAAGACTTTCAAGTGTGCCTTATAGTGGGAAAAATATGGTACTTGGCATGGAGAGTCATAGTTACCTTCAAAGCTTTGGAGAGTGCAATCTGTGAGTAGATCTGTACAGATCTATCCTGAACTTTGCTAGTTTGCTGTGGCATAATTTACTTAATTATCACTAAGCATGGAGCTGAGCGATCACACGAGCCAGACGCACCTTTCTTTGACGTCAAATGTACTCCAGCATGAAATGCAGTGTGTTTTGTAAGCCATCGTCGGGCCAGTTACCGGTTCTGACACAAGTGTTGATTTACCTCCCATCTTTTAAAGCTGCTTTATTCGGCTTCGGGGTCACTGTAATGCAGGAACCTATCCTAAAGTCCAAAGGCAGGGTACACCCTGGACAGCTTGCCAGTCCATCCCAGGCAATGTCAGTTTACTGGTTAGTACGATTTGCACTCACTCCAGTTGTCTTTAGTCTCAATTAATGTTGGTCATGTCAAGATTTGATTTGAGATTACAGCACCTGGTAACACATAACTACTGGAAATTTTTCCCAAAAAAGTGTTTAAGTCCACATAGACAGAAAGGTTTTCTAGTACTTTCTGACATCCAACAGCATAAAAAGCAATAAGCATGTTGTCAGCAAGGAAATATAAAGATTGAAGTGCTTTATTGCCTACAGACACTGGTTTGTTTGCTTTGGACCACAGACCTTGGCCAAAAATTTAGCTTACCAGAAAACAAAAAGAAATCTCTAAACAAAAGTGTGGCCGATCTACTGCCTCTTCAGTGAAATGATGGCAACTGTAAAGTGATAACACATGTAATCAACTCTTCTGAGTGCCTGTCCAAACAAATGTGAGCGGGAGCAGCTCCTGATGCTGCACCAACACAAACGCCCAAACCTAACACCAGATTTTGCTGACTGGAAACACCTGAATCGAATTTCTTTCACCTTGACTGCTGATCCTCTAAACTAGCATTCTTAAACCTCTCACAGATGTGTGATCTCCTCACAATGTGTGAAGGAACGCGCTGTGAGAAGAAACAAAGAGGAGAAACTCCAACTGCAGTAGTGTTCATCATAAAAAACTCGGATCAGGTTGAGTAGCCTAGCTGTTGAAACACACTTTCATTCTCACTTTGCATCTCACACATGCTCTTAATTAGGCCTATGTTACTATGTTGTTGCTAAATCTATAGGCCTGTATTTTACATAATCTTTTTAACATTTAATTTTTTTTTAATGTTCTATGACGTTGCTCGTAAATATAATTGAACTGAAGAGCAAATCACATCAACAAATCACTCAACCCAAATACATTTTACAACAGGAATTCAAAAAAGCTAAACAATTATAAAAAAACAGCATCACATTTTAGAAAACAAACCAAAATTCCAGAAAGCAGAACGTAAAAAACAAAAATGAAAAAAAATGTTTTGTTTTTTTTCAAAAAGCAAAATGAAATGTTAAAAAACAGAAACTGGGAAAGGTGGGTATTATGGAATATCCTGTATCGCTTTCTGACGAATAACATTTTCTAAATGTAATATTGTTCTTTAATATTTGTTTTGCTTTTTTATTGTCATTGTGATTTTTAAAATGTTTGTGCGTCAAGGGATTTGTGAATGTTATTTGCACTTTAGTTTTCTGCCACTGCAGTCCATGTCAGATGGGTTATCCTGCAGCCATTGAGTCATGGTATTCCACATCCAGTCAGCCTGTTCCCGAGGAGCCTTCCTTCAAGCTTCCTGTGGAGAGTCACCAGGGCCGCTCCTCATCAGTTTGAGGGTCGCCTGGGCTGAGCTTCATGTTTCCTGTTCCGCTTCCCTGGAAGGTCATCAGGGCCACTCCTCTTCATGTGTCTGTGCCTGAGGAGGGTCGCCAGGGGCATGCTTCATGCTCCCTGTCCCTGGTTGCCGTTCATCCCCCTTGGCCATTTTTACCATTTTTAAAGGAGGGTCAATGGGGTTACGCCTCTTCATGTTTCCTGTCCCTGGGGAGAGCCATTGGGACTGCTCTTCTTCATGCCTGTTTTGTTGTCTCTCCAAGTCCCCTCCTCCCAAGTGCTTTGTTGGGTTTGGAAAATCTGGGATCTGCCCTTTTGGCGAGGGGATTCTACTGTATAGTTTAGTTTGGTTTTAAGTTGTTCTTGGTCATGTTCTGAGTTCCCACTGTCAGTCATTCAAGGTTCATGTTAATTATCCGGAGCTGTTTTCTTTTTTGCTAATTGTCCTCAATATACGTGTCTGTTTTTCCAGTCCTTCTTTGGCTGGTCAACTGCTTTGTCACATTTTTTGCATCTCCATGGTTTTTGTCATGTTCTGGGCGATATTAAATGTTTAGTTTCTGTCACTAAGCCTGGTCTCCTGCGTGTTGGGTCTTACATCAGTTCCTGACACCTCCGTCTTGAGACAAATACAAGAACACGTTAAAAACACTAAAAACACAATTTTCATCGGGGTGGATCTTTAAAAGTATGGAGGTAAAAACAAAAACAGATTCACAGTCGGCCCAGACTGAAACACATTCAGACTTTAAACTCTATGAGGTGGATAAATGTCTCTGGTCTGATAAACATTGAATGCACCAAAATGAAAAACACAAATGTTTACCTTTAAAGCTTCAGAGGAGCTCAGACCAGGAGGAATAAGGGGATTGAAGCCAACTACACATCTAGCTGCTAACTTCCACCTTTATGCACTCTTATCATATATACAGTTAGTCATGAGTATGCACGTTCATGCATACTCAGTGGGAGGCAGTCTACTGGCACAGGTTTGCCTTAATCCGGGGCCTTTACCTCCCTCCACTGTGGACCCCTTGCCAGGCCAGGCTTGGAAAGAGGTCACATTCTCAAAGGTGTGTCTAAACAGAGATGACATGTGGATGTGCTGGCACGAGACGCAAGCCTCAGCTCCCCACCACCTCATCTAGCGCCCCTGCCAGAAAGGCAGCTGCGGTTGTTTTCTTTCCCCTCTTTTTTGCTTCTCTTCTTCTTCTCCTTCTCCTTCCCCACACTGTGCCAGAGAAAACAGAGTCATTGTTTTTTTTTAATGGTTGTTCCATTCCTCAGGTTTATCCAGACTTAAAAATACCAGTGAAGTGGGGAACAGGCTTGACAACTAGAATGATGCTCAGGTTAATTTGGGAAAGCTTTACCTCTGTTGCCTGAGGACTTCTCTCTGTCATTCTGAATTAAACAGCTTTTTCCTGGCTGACATGTTTGTAGAAATGTATCCTTGTGACTTATTCCTTTATAACATGACAGCACAGTATTAACATTGCATGATGTATCATCTGATTTTTTAGGGCAAACATCTAAACAGACACTGACAAGCAGCTATAATAGCAAATGTATGAATTATTAAAAGTGTCAAATACACATAAAGAGGCACAGAAACACATTTATACTGAAGGGTATTGGCCCGATTCCTGTGAACAGTTTGATTTGTGAGGTCTTTGTGAAACAGGATGTCTCCATTTAGACTTTGGTGAGCGGCAGAGACTTGTTTTAAAACAGACAGAAATGCATGGCTTTGATTAACTCTCTGTTTGAGATAGTGAGCAAAGGAAGTTTATTTCAGGTGCCGTGGATCATCAGTGAGTTTGTTGTGACGCCATAAAATCCATGTCGTGGATGTGTTCATGTGTAGGTATCAACACAACTCTAAGCTGGGCAAAGCTTGTTCTCGTTCAGGATTACAAGTTATGTAAAGATTGTTATAAAAAAACGGAAATTTTTGTGTGTGGGGGGGTTCCTGTATCAATTGGGGATAAATCAAATGGCTTACCCGCTGACACTAAAGCACTTCTACATGGATGCAATTTGCATTTTGTTGCTGTGTACTCATGACATGTGTAATTAATTTAATTCTATTGTATTCTATACTATTCTTCTTTTTTTCAATACAGCCATTATTAGATAGTTTCATACGAGAGAGCTCGAAGTTCCCCATTCACTTTTTTGACTTGTTTTTCTGAGACGTTATCATGTAGTTTGCCAACAAAAATGTGGGGAAATTTAATGTGGGGATGCTGATGAACCTATTACCAAGGAACTAAATGTTGTAACCCAGTAGATTGGGTTTCCCAACACTGTCCTGCATGTTTTTAATGCCAGCTGTTCACACACACCTGCTTGTAATGAGTGTCACTATCATGCTTCTGCAGAGCCTGTTTGTGAGCTGGATCAGGTGTGTGGAAGCGGGGTAACATGGAAAACATGCAGAACAGTTTGCCCTAAAGGACCAGGGATGGGAAACACATTGCATTTCATTCATCTCATTTTGTTTACTCCCATAAAGAAGCCGATTACTACAAACAATTTAAAAAGTTTTATTATAGTGATCTTTAGGTGTTTTACCTAATTTAGTTTTTTTTTTTCTATAAGAAGTCTAAAGGTCCAAATCCAGATTTGCTGTGTTTCACTGAGACAGAATCTTTGTTTTGGGGATGTTTCTTTAGAAGAAGATCCCATGAAATCAGAACAGAGGAGAACTAAAAGATGAATGAATGCATAAATTTAGACGTGTGGAAGAAACTAAAGGCCTCAGACCTAACAGGTAACACTACTCCCTATAAGAGCATGAAGCAGTTTTTTAAAACGTCAATTTGATTACAGGTTGATTACACTTTTTTTTTTTTGCTCAGGGAGAAACTTTCAATTTCGATTTGCAGATGTAGAAGGATCATGTGACCAGTTGTGTGGCTAAATAAAGGAGCCACAGAGTTCTTAAACTGAATACATACCTTTCATCTGAATGGCAGAACTGAGATGTCACATCAGGCTGTTTGCTTGTGTCTTCCTAAGGTCCTTGTTCCAACTCACTGCAGCTTCAACCTGTTATTTGGTTTTAGGATCGTGAACCTACTGTGCACTTGGCGTCTTCTTTGCAAGAGACCTCTGATGTCTCCTTAAAGCTTTTCCACTGTTTTTGTTTATTGCATTCTCCTCTGTAACCCTTGTGCTATCCTAGGCGCTTTAACGTTGGGAGTTGGGTCATCTAGACCCACTAGACAGTGCTCTGAACTATTTTTTCTTCAATGATTTGTGATCTTCACTGGTGTCCATGATTACATGAAATCTTCCCACCTTTATCCACCTTTGTCATGGTAGGGAGAACACGTCAATGTAAGGGTGGGGTCATCTAAGATAGCACAAGAGTTAAGAGCTGAATATTCCTATTGCAGAGTATTATATCGCTGCTTTTCTTTGCTCAGTTCCATATATCACTTGTAGAAGTTATATAATGTTAGAGTTAAACTTTTGTTTTTCATTTGTTATGTCATAACTGTGCTGCTTCAAAACCCATGCAGTTGGATTCAAACAAGTGCAGTCATGCAATTATTTTTTTAGCCAGCTGGAGAGCGTGTTAACATTGGGATGTTGGGATATCAGAAATGGCTTACCTCCATGCCAGCAGTCCAGTTCACAATTCAGAGGTGAATTTCTAATGAACTTCTGCCGCTCTGCAGGATCTATGTACTAGAAAACAACACAGTTTATTTTGGCTAAAAACAGAAAAATCATAGTCAAAAGACCAATGGGAACAATTTTGCCATAGATGATTGGAGTGGGTCTTTAAAAATGTATCAAGGTCAAATATTACATAATTGAGTTAACATTTATTTCTTTGGTTAGTGACCATGGTATTAGTGCGATAATGCCTTTTGAAGTGTCCATAATCGGAAATGAATTAACCTTGAGGAAGTAAACATCAGACGTGATCAGGCCTCCGTCATTCGGTAATTTCTGATAACGGACACCTCGTCTGGCATTATCCCTTACATATTAACCCTTGTGCAATCCTAGGCACTTTACCATTGGGAGTGGGGTCATCTAGACCCACTGGGGCCTGTTTCAGAAAGGAGGTTAAGTGTAAACTCTGAGTGCATTAACCCTGAAATCAGGGAAACCCTGGGTTTTCCGTTTCAGAATGGGAGGTTTGTTAAACCAGAGAAAGCAGAGTAAGTCAAACCCGTTTCTGAAAGAGAGGTAACTTTTACTCGGAGTCAGTATCCATGGTTACTTATGCTGTGAACCTAACCTGGTCGGGAGCAGGTTTTATTCTCTAAACTCAAAGTTTATGCCGGTCCCCTCCCCTTTTTAAAGACGAAGCGGTATTTTTCGCTTTAACCTTCATTGCCCAAATGTCCGTCACACAGAGACGGTCTAAGTGACAAGAATGGCTTGTCCTTTTCTGGAGGACCCAATAGACGAGGAGGCTGCATTAATTTGTAGAGAATTACATTTACGAGGATTTTGAGAAGACTCGATTTTTTTTTTTTCACTTTTAGCTGCTGCCATGTTCTTTTAATTCCTGCAGGATTGCATCTACATGAAAATGAAATCAGGGACATTGAATTAGATTAATGTAACAATAACTTTTTGGAAACACAATTTGCTAGCACTGCTTACTTTCTTAATCCCATATAAACCTATACCACTTGATCAATACAAGGGTAGTGTTGCAGCATGTGTGTGCTGAGCGGGGTGCGATCCACGAGAGACAAGGGGAGGGGCGATTGCAGGTGCAGATGGGGGGGGGGGGGGGGGACGGAGCAGAGGTGTGTGCGTGGTAATTATTGTGTGTTCGGAGGACGGAGCACTTAGTTAAATAAAGAGAAGGTGTCATTCCCAGAACAACTGTTTTGGAGTCATTCTTAATCCGCTCTGGAGGTTGAAGGTTTCGAACGGGAAGTGAACCCCGAAGGAGGTTCACTTTCCTTCGGCCCTGAAGGAAATCTCCCCTGCGCTTCTGACCACTGTCGGAAAGAAGAGAGAAAAGAAAGGAGAAGTCTTCGCGCAGCGAAAGGTTCAACAGTAGACAAAAGTTCACTTTTAAAAACACAATTGCATGTATTAATATTAAACTGACCAACGTTTGCAAGAGGGGAAGGTTAACAAAAAAGTCCTCTAAACATTACCGACGTTAAATGCATCTCCCCCCAGATTGGTTCTGTACACTATGCAGCATTTCATGCATTTACACCACGAATAACACTTCAAAAGTACTCCTAAACATCCCCATTTTTTATTTCACACCGTACGCTATTTAAAAAGTTATTACAGCCAATATTTTATAACACTGATTTAAATGCAAACTTACGCATTAATTTGAGCAGCTACGTTTTCCCACGCTAACTGTCTCTGTTTTGCAGATGCAGCGGTGTTGCTTTTCTTCTGGAATATGTGCTCATATTCACTGTAACTCTGCAGCAGCACGTCAAGTTCAGCTGGCGAAAAATACGCAGACCTCTTTTTTTCACGGTTGCCATGGTGACTCGTGATATCTGCGCTCCATTGATAATGGCTTCTTATAGTCGCGGTGCTCACGCTCACCTCCGAATCAGTCCACTCAGAGTTGATTGATCTAACTCGGATCAGCTTCTCTGAAACAGAAAACTCAGAGTTGTTAATCTCTCGATTGACCAACTCAGAGTTCAAGTTCAACCTCAGAGTTGGTTGAACCTCCTTTCTGAAACAGGCCCCCGGACAGTGCGCCACCGTAGAAAACACTGCCACCCACCAAATTCTGGGTGGTTAGGTAATTCTGTCAGGAACTTGTGGTGTAAAACCCAACATGCAGAAGACCAGGCTGTGTGACAGAAACTTAACATTTAATAATCAACCAGAACATGACAAAAACCATGGAGACCCAAAAACGGTGACAAAGCAGTTGACTTGACAACAAAGAACGGAAAAGCAGACACTTATATACTGAGGACAATTGGCAGAAATGTAAACTATAGAGTAGCTGAAAGGGGGCAACTCTGAACATGACCAAGAAAAACCTTAAACAAACTAAAGCACAGAATCTTCACAAGTGGACATATAAGGTGACAAGAGCTAAATTGGGCCACTTTTTGGGTTAATAACTTGGGAAACAGAGAAAAAACAATGTATGATATTTGATTGTGTTCTCAACCCTTGTGCTCTCCTAGGCAGTTTAACATTGGGAGTTGGGTCATCTAGACCCACTAGACAGTGCGTTAAACCTTTTTTCTTCAATGATTTGTGAACCTCACTGTGTCCATGGATTACATAAAATCTTTCCTCCTTTATCCACCTTTGTCATGGTACGGAGAACAGGTCAATGCAAGGGGTGGGGTCATCTAAGTTAGCACAAGGGTTGAATACAGATTAAAAATTAGATTAACTTTGTTTGTAATCACTAATTGCGTTTGATGTGATATTTCTTCATTTTTTTAGTGTCTCTTTAACTTGTACGGTCAAAGCCAAAATTGCGTCTATCCATCTATCTTTTGAACCTGTTGAATTTTTTCTGGGGTCACTGGAGCCAACCCAGCTACAGTTGGGCTAAGGTGGGCTGAACAGATCTCACACATGCACAGCAAGAACATGTAAACTTCACACAGAAAATATCTAGTTGGGATTTGAACCAGGACATTCTTACTGTGAGGCCAGAGCTTGAACCACTGTTCCACAGTGCAGCCAATCTAGAAATAGCCCTCTGGAAAGTTTGTCTTATACAAGTTAATGTATTTTTTTTTAAGTTTGGTTCACACAACCAATTTAGTTTGTTACCTTGAGATTTCCTCCCACAAGACACCTCGTTTGATTTTTTTTAAAGCAGCTTTATTTGCTTCACTGTTTTTAGACTTTTCCATTCAGTTGCTGCTTGGTTTGGCTCAGCCCTCAAAAAAGACTTGAACAGGGTTTGGAAATCATCCTGCTTTGCTTCAGGGCAGAACCTTTGAAATCCTGACAAGTGCTGATATTTTAAAAGCACGTATTCGCATCACCACGGGGGATAATTTTCATGATCTGGACCGCTTTCTGTTCATCACCAGTCAGCATGGAAGATGACACCTGACTGAGCCTTCTGCTCGTTTTAGCATGTCCATTTAACCATCTGCTTCAACTCAAACATACGAATGTACTTCTAAATGCAGCTTTATTGACAAAATAAATGCAGATATTCCTCTCAGGAAAAAGCTGTCCTGCTGTTTTCATCTGGAACTTAAAAGAAGCACTTCTTGGTTTCGGGGATTAAATAACAGTTTCTCATGAAAAACCTCCAGTACTCTTAAAACATACTTTGTGTCTCAGGTCCAAAACTGATCCTGTGCCTTCCCAGGTGATAAGCTTTGTAAAGCTGACAGCGCAGGATCATTGCTATCTGCTAAATGGAAATGTGATGAAAGCTACCCACACTCAGCCGATTGCCTTGGCTTGCATCATTTTGCATCCGTGGCTGAATTAGTGCTTACTCGCAGCAATAAAGCACTGGTGAGTTTCAACCCAAGAGTTCAATCTGGAAAGTGTGGTGTGGAAAGACAAAAAAAGAAATGGTTCTAAAAAATAGTTTGGGCCAGAGCCTGTGAGGGTATCAGGTTTAAGCACCTCCCATCTGATTCTTAATCGTCCTGGATATGATTTACCGCCGCTCCGCATCAAAGAGCAGAATATCACCTGTAACTGGTTTCCACTGACAAATCAAAGCCATATTTGTGGTAACCAGCATGTGGATGTTATTTCATTTTTATGGGTTGTATGAGTTTAAGGATTTTAAATACATATTTTTGTTGTCTGGGCTTCACTGCATAGTGTAAATCATGGTACTGATCAGGCCGTGAGAAGAATAAAGAAGCAGAGAGGACGGCAGGCCAGGTAGCATGCAGACATGGACACAGACATGAGGTCACCAGAGACCCTGGAAGGAGCAGGATCAGGTTCAACCTGGACCGAAAGACTGCAGTGGCTGCAGAAACGGAAAGACGAGATGTCACTTGATGTCTGGACGATCAATAGAGTCTCTGCAGACAGTCATTATGCTAACATTTGGAGAGTGATTGTTACTCCAATCAGAACATGAGGCAATAAACACTGTTCTCACTCTGCTCTGTTTGCAGCATGTTCCTGTTTGTGGCTGCACCTGCTAACTATCAACTTCACGGAGTACGCTTAAAGTATCTGTAACACTTTCTTTTTTATCAGTTCTTTGTGTAGGGTGCATATAAACAAAGTATCCTGTTCTAAGTGACTGATTATCCAAGACAAAGCAAGCTCAAAAGTTTTTTTAGAGGCACCAAACTGATCATTTTTGACTGTATTATAAAAGAAAATTTCCCAAAGCTGATGTCTTTTGTAAACTTGAAACAGCTTACCTTGGGAAAATATGCCATCCAGGCCATTCCGTCCTTTTATCTCTGGAGCTGGGACTTAGTTTGCCAATTGGGATTACTGTTTAAGTTGTAGCTACCAAAACGAGCACTTTTGTAAGAAATGTATGTAACAAAATACAGGAACAAGAATGGACATTTCATCTTAAAAGGCAAATTATAATAACAGGCAGATGCACGCTTCACTGTAATGCTTTAATGCTTATTTAGCTTCTTGAAACATAGGAGAAATCTAGTCTATTAGTGCAACAAATAAACAATTATTCAGACAATTTAATTCAATTTTATTTATATAGCCCAATATTACAACAATAGTTGTCTCAATGGGCTTCATACCTTTAATTGTGTAATAAACATGAAATCATAGTGAACATGAAGTCATTGAATTCAACAGTTAATGGCTAAACTAAACTAAACAGACTAAGCTAAACTGGGCATCCCTGCCCTTAGACCCTCCTTCGCGGTAAGGAAAAACTCCTGAAAAACGGACTCTGGAAAAAATGAAGAGACCTCAGGGTCCCCCACATAAAGGAGGGATTCTCTCCCAGGACAGACAGGCGTTGTACCAGAACTCTTTGAGAAGGATTAACTTATCTAACTCTACAACTACATGTTCAAATAGTCCAGCAGGAGGGCTTCATCCAGATGGAGTGGGGGTAAGGCTGGGGGCACAAGACGAGCCAGAGGCAGGGTCCACGGCCAGATGTAGGAACAGGAGCACAGATGAGGCAGAGACAAGGTCCACGGCCAAGTACAGGAGCACGGACGAGCCAAGTGGAATCTAGAATCACTCCCGCTCCCCTGGAGGGAAGTGGGAAAGAGGGACGATACATGAATCGCACTGCACCAAACAGAGGCATGGAGAACTAAATGATAAATAAATGATCAAGAATAGAGGAGAATCGAGGACGAAACCCCAGTGCCCCATACTTTCCCAGTTTGTAACTTCTAGCAGCTTCTAATTGTTCTTTCATTAATCTTCTAAACCTGTTTTGTCCCTTTTGGGGTCACAATGTTGTTGGAGCCTATCCCTGCCACTCATGGGCGAAGACAGGGGACATCCTGGACAGTTTGCTAAAGGCTCCACCTCCAACTGTACTTTTAGAAATTCTGGGAACCACAAGCAGTCGCACATTTTGTGAGCAAAGTGTTCTGTTTGGTTGGTAAGGCACCCTGAGATCTTTACTATGGGATGGGTCATACCATGTAAGGCCTTAAAGGTAAGCAGGAGAATTTTGAACTTGATTCAACTGGGAGCCAACGAAGTGAAGGTTTCTTTACAAAGCTTAGTGGGGATTGGTCGAAGAGACAAGGTGAGGTTTTGGAGGATGTAATAATTGATGTTATTTCTGCTTGATATACAACAGTAAATCAGTCTAATGTTACAAAGGTTTCTATGGATGCCTTCACTTGTACTGCTTTAGCCTGCTCTGGGCTGATAGTAGGAATAATTTGATTCAACTTATGTCTAATATTTGAGATTTTACTATCAAAAAATTTAAGAAAATCTTCAGAGCTGAGAGTAGTAGGAATATTGGGTTCTACTCAGCTCGGACTGCTGGTTAGTCTGGCTATTGTACTTCTGCTTTCCTGTCAGTAGCGACGTTGGTGCTCACACTTCCAGTGCCCTCTAGTGGTTGTAACTATTTATTTAAAAAAAACATATATAAGTTGCACCCCCAGCCAAACCATAAAAAAAAAAACTGCTACTCATACTTGGAAAAATAAGGTATTAAAAGCACATTCACACACAGTCTGTTTACATACCACATACAGATAACTGGGACTAATCCAATGTTTGCAAATTGACTCTAGTGGTGTGATTATCAGAAATTCTTGGTCTGTGTGAGTCTGTTATCAGAATTTGTTTTTCTAAGAATATCTTAAATGACATAAGATTCAAACTTCCTGTTAGTGATGGGCATGCAAAGTCTTTCAAGAGATCCGATTTATTTACAGCTCCACTCACTGAAACAGCTCTTTAGGTTTTTTCATGTATTCTTTGTTACTAAAATTACATCATTAGTAAAAAATAGAGTACTAAAGGTACACAACATAATATTCATAGTTTTAAATTCTAAATTGTTTATTAGAATAAAGACATCAAAAATTTGAACATTAACATTTGAAGAGTATAGATGCATCTCTGCTGGCCTTTGCCTTTTCTTCTGTTTTTTAGACTTTTTTCTCCTTACTTTTTTCACTGGCTGGAGGAATCCTGAAATTGATCCAGGGAAGAAGAGAAAAGAAGATGAATGCAGGTTTGACAGTAAGTGATCCTAAACACAGGAACGGATTTAAAACTATGTGCGTTAACCTTAAGTGCAGTTGAGTATAATGAGATTGCAGGTGTGTCAGGAGGCTCCTCCCTTAATTCCAAGCTCCATTGTGACACAAGGTGAGAAGCAGCAGAAGCAGACAAAAAAAAGGAACAGAAACAAAAAGAGGGGAAGAAAAGGTGATATGACATGACATGATAACCATGTTTGGTTCCTTCAGTGATACGGCTGGTTCCTTCCATGCAGCCAGGCTGTGGAGGCTTTACATGTGAGACATCTGTATTTACGGCATTACGGAAACCTTAGGAAGTGTGAGGAAACTTGATTGAGATGTGAAAATGGGTGAAAGATTTTGTTTTTGGTCCTTTTTAGGAGTACAGAACAAAAGCGGATGACTGCCAGGCAGCACCGAGCGATGTGGTGCTCTGTTGAGTTTCAGAGGTCAAAATGCAAAGCTGTCAGTGCAGCAGTCTACTTTTTAGAGTTTATGATGATAGATGACAAGAAGGAACTTTCAAAGTTTAACTTTTTGACTTTCCGGATCCAGGAGTGTTTTTTTTATCACTATTCATTTCTATTCATCCTTGAGTACTTTTTGTTTCCATAAATCCGGGAGAGAATTTTTTTCCTGCGTCCCTCCCTGGATGTGCACATTGTGCTGGTTGAAACCCATCTTTGCACTAAAGGGTGGCATCTTTAACCTGCCATGCAATAAGGTTTACTTGTGTGGTTCTGTTGCATCACATCCCAGGATTTAGTCCAGTTTTGGGTCAAGCTTGTGCTTCAGAGTGGCTGCTCTCCATTCCTGGGAAAAGTTTGAAGGGCAGGTGTAGGTCGAAGCTGTTATCGGTCCCATCACCATCCATGCTTGTCTCTCTTCTGACTAATTTCCTTCAGCTTTTCAGCACCAAAGGTAAATCCTGATTAGCCTCTTTTATTAACCGCTATTTAGAGCTCAGACAGCAGCCAGCTGTTTGCACGCCACAGCTCCTGTCAGGTTAGCGTGAACGTGCCGGTCAGTGTTTGAGGGTTTAATAAGTGAGTCTGTTTGTCACCTGGGGCTGAACTGGGCCATAAACAGTGAAGGGCCCCGGGACCTCTGCTCGTCTCCTCATCAGTGTGTTGGAGCAGGATGAATCACATTTGTGTTTTTGTTTCCCCAGCTCTGGGGTTTGGAGACTACAACAAGTCCCCGGGCTGACTCATTTGCTCCTCACAGTTACCCTGCTTTGTGAATGTGTTTGGATCTTTGCCTCTCTAATTATACACCTGACCCCGCCCCCCACATGTTTTCTTCATGACACAGACAACCTCTTTCTGCAGAACGGATCCAAAATGACCTCTGAAGTTCGCTGGCGAGCGGGAACAACCACAAGTGTTTTGAATGTCAGGGCTGTAGTTTTGGTGTTTCATCACCTATCATCCCCCGCTGCCTTAAAAAAAAAAAACATCAGATGTGTAGCTCACAGCAGGATGCCAGGCCAGAGGCAGGAGGAAAGGATGGGGTAGGAGCGAGGAAGAGGCAGGTTTATTGGTGCTGATTAGAGGATCAGGGTCTTTAACGATGGCAGTTAGCAGTGGGAGGGCAGTCTCATGACTCCTGTCCCGAGTCTCAGTTTGGATCTCAGTGCCCTCCCTCAGACAGCTGCTAGGAAAAAACTGCTCAGGGATGCAGATTCTTTGAAATGCATGTGCACCTTGAATGCACATGCATTTGGATGAAAAACGCTCATGACATTTAGAATGGTGTGCAAATAGTGGAGTCAATAAACAGAGACTAAAGCAAGAGGCAGGAAACTGAAGAAAACTGGTTTATAACGAAAATAAATTCTGACATCGCTGATAAATAAGTGTGCAAAGATTCAAGAAACAAATGATTACTTAATGACAGCAATACACAACAATACACTATTTTTGTTTCAGTTGTGTGTCTAAAACTTAGCAGAATTAACTAAATGAAAGGAAAACACATTCGTTAAGGAGAAGCAAACTTTTCAGCAACAAATTGGCACCAATTGTGAAGCACAGAAGTGAAAGACTCATCATTTAGGCTCTTGTGCTTTCACAGGAAGTGGTTACCATGCACTGATCTGAGGCATGACCAGAAACCAGAAACCATTCATTCCATGGTTTTAAAGTCACACTCTGATCATCTTCTGATCTTTCTTAAAAGTGTTCCTCATGGCTCTTTATTATTATTATCATGCTGTTTTTAGCCAAAATCAAAAAATCTGTGTAGTTGTCTGGCACATAGTTTCTGCAGAGCAGCAAGAGTTAATTGGAAATTCACGTCTGTCCTCATTTCGCATTATCCCTTTATTTACACGCTCTCCTGCTAGCTTACAACCCCTCACAGCCCCGACCTAACATTAGTGGTGCAACAAAAATGGCGAGTATTGTTGGAGCTGTCCAGCCGTACAGTTTTGAACCAGATTCCAGCTCAGACGAGGAAAACAAAGACGTACATGCATCTATTTGTCTACAAGTGGAGACATCAGAGAGGAAAAAGGGGCTTCTGCCCCGCCAATTGTAACACCTACGTCACGCCTACAAGCTTTTTCTAACGGCATTTTTGTCTGCTTCTGATTCAAATTTGAACAATTTGAGCTTAATTTACTTTAAATATGTCTTCCATCATGAAAAGAATTGCCACAAGAGCATGTTAAAGCACCAGAAACACATCTTCATACAATAAAGCATACAATAAAGCAGAGAGAAGGAAACTATTCTTACAAAGTCAAACTGCTTTAAGTTTTTGCTCTGGAGATAGAAAGAGTAATATTTTTGTTGAGCAACAAACTGCTTTTTTAATTAATTTTTTTTAAAGTCACCTGATTTCCAGACCTGACCAGAATCTGATATAAAAAACTGTTTAACCGTAAGAGGCAGCAGCTTTTTTTTCTCCTGACGTCTGTCTTTGATAATGGATCTGACCGTGACATCGTGTGTCAGCATTTTCCGATGCACAAACTGAAACCGACACCACAGTTAAAAAGAAGCTAATATTCAAAGGGGAAAAAGCCTGTGAGTCGTTGATGTTGGTCTGAGATCACCTTCCTTCTCTCTTTTTCCGTCTACAGTCGGACGATTAAAGTTCAAAAGGGTCCTTCCAGCATAGCTCTGTGGAGCCGAAGCTTCTGGAGATGTCGTACTGCGGTGTGTGGTTCTCTCATTCCTCCAGATGAAGAGCCTCAGGTGGTGCCCAGCCTCCATTTAGCTCTAAAGTGAATGTCCAAGTCTAAATTGGACAGGAGACAGGGGGAGAGATGCTTCGAACGAGCAGACCTGAGGCACGTGGCTGCACACCACGTTATATAAATCTGCACTGCTTTTATGGGCTCCATCAGGATAGAAATCTAAATCTAGGTTAACAAGGAGGGCTTACCACGAAGAGCCTGTGGCACCAGAAAAGATGGGAGGAAAACGTCCTCAGACTGAATTCATTTCCCTAAAATCATCTGAGCTTGCAGCCTTTGAAGTGGCTTTTCAGACTTTGGACAGGAAGTGTTGGGCTCAGAGGTTGTTTTTTTTTCTAAGCTAAAAGCGGAGAAGAGAGGAGCACGCTTCTGCACCGTGATCGCCGAGCTCAAGTAATAAAGCACACATAAATAGAAGCCCTTAACAAAACGGCAGCGCGGTGCACAGTTGGATGTGCTCTAAGCTCGGTTTGGACTCTCATTGTTCCCCGTTTGTCATCCCGGGTGGAT
Organism: Oryzias latipes; assembly: GCF_053564925.1. Lineage (NCBI taxonomy): Eukaryota > Metazoa > Chordata > Actinopteri > Beloniformes > Adrianichthyidae > Oryzias > Oryzias latipes. Next base: position 10,666,722 of record NC_136256.1, on the reverse strand, counting down.
TGTGGAGAGGGGAGGAGCGCTGGCGGGCAGGCACCGCGCCAAATGCAAATACTGTGGAATGAATGGCGCTAAAGCTCAACTGTGCCACTTTGCACCTAAGCCTGTGTTGAATTAACACTGTTATCATAAACAAAACATTATGCTAGCATGGCAGAGGGCTGAGTGTCGACAGATGGTTAAGAGCATTAGGGAGATACCTGCCAAAGGCCGCTTTCCACAGCTCTTTAGGCTATTAGAATTCACCGGCCATGAAAGCACCCATGGCATATGGCCCAGTAAATAATGATTGATGTTTTAATTACCCTTTGCATTATCAAATAATTAATCACAAACAGAAGAGGTTCACCTTTACCTAGCATCACTTCATGATCCCCCTCTGATGGCAGGTCTCTGTCTTTTGCCTTTGAATCAAGTACCTTTGTTTTCCACTCTATGCATGTTTGAATACATACATTTGCAGATAGAAAACAGCACTGTTTTCACTGCCGTCCTCCACTGGATGATCGGATGCATTGTGCTCCTGGCATGACTTTAAATTATGCCTGCAGCAGCAACAGCAGAGAGATCATTAATCAATAAACTGTGAAATGAAAAACACACATTGTGTGAACTGAATTACTGCCATGCCCCAAATAGGTAAAGATTGTCAATTTGCTGCTTCTGACCAACGGTCAGAATGACTACTGATCAAGCTCCAGAGCAACACCTTAACCTTAAAAAAGGGTGAAAGCACAATAAAACTATGCTGACTTTGGACTGAAGCCCACTTAAAATGAAAGTAAGTGGAGATGCAGTTTCGTAAATATCCAGGAGAGACTTAAATACATATTTCATTACTGACAACAAAATTGAACCAAACAAAGGCTGGATTTTTTTTTTCTCCTTTGGGTGAAGAACTGAGCAACGACAACTGCTTTGTCCTTCTGTTTTTAACTTTTTCTTTATAGCCATTACATAATGGCTATACAGGAATGGCTACTTTATATAATGTCCATCCATCTATCCATCTTGAGAACCCACTGAATTGCTTTCAGGGTCATGGGCCTGCTGGACCCTACCCAGCCACAGGCGGGGTACACCCTGAACAGGTTCCAGTCTGTTGCCGGGCCACACACGCACACACAGGGACTAGAGACATTAGTGAACCTATGAAGCATGTTTTTGCACTTTGGGAGGAAACCAGAGAAAAATCACACATGCACGGTGAGGACATGCAAACTCCACACAGAAAGGACCCAGCTGGGATTTGAACCAGGGCCTTCTCTCTGTGATGCGAGAGCGCTAACCACCACAGCTCTGAGTATCCAATAATATGTTAATCTTTTTTAAAGATATTAGTCATGGAGCACTTGAACGAACAAGCTGTGGTTGCTAAAAAGCATGTGTTTTTGTGTTAAAGTCCTGCTTTCGCTCAGTTTACTATGAGGAAACCTCTGTTTGGGGGCAGATTTTTACACTTTCTCTTATTACTGGATGTGGTTCTACATGATCTGATCCACTCACTCCATGGTTTGTTACACTTGGCCTCTTGTGGGTTCGTGCCGGTAAAGAAGTTAGATAAAAAGCAAAAGACAAATGCAATGAAGATGATTAATTAGACTGTTGAGTTTCACATCTCTCTTTCATCAATAATAATTAAAATATTTTTTACCTTTGCAGCTCTAAAATGAAATAAAAGGACAGGAAATCAAAAGCTGATATATAGATATATATATATCACAATGAAAAGTGGTCATTAATAAGAGATACTATGTTTAATCTTCGTAAAGTTTGGTCTGCATTTAATCGTAGGGACAGGGGATGGACAGCGACAGCAAAACCACAATCCAATCCAACCAACAATTTGATAGAAGAATAATGACGTCAGAAAACAACACTTGCAGTATTTTCATGTAATGGTTTTTCTATAAAACATAACTTACATTTAAACATTGATATAACCTCCCAGGTCTTTCATAGGAAACCATATTTAAACCAGAGTCAATCTATTTTTCCTGCCTGTCCCAGTAATATGTGCATCAGTGTGGGTGTACAAGTACAGGATTTTTGCACACACTCTACATGTGCCTGCACTACTAAAAAGCAGCTTTTATAAAGTTACTATCTAAACTTCTGCTGCTATGAATGACTATGATCTTTGTTCTTAACCTGGAACATATGACGTATAGGATACAAAGATTTTTCATTCTTTTACGTTTGACCTTTGCTGTCCTGCAGCTGTTCGATCCTGCGCTGATAAAACCATCAAACCCCTTTTTGAAGTTCATTTGTGTGAAGTTTGAGTCCGACCTGAGCGGACTCATTTTTGGTCTTTGACGTTTTCCACCTGTAAGAGATATGAGGGGAATGGTTAACATCCAACTTTATGACTGCTGTAATCAGAGCAAAAAGTTATATCCGGACATCAGAGGCTGAATTTGTCAGAAACACGTGATAAATGTCACACTCTGTGAGCTAGCTGCTATGTTTCTTTTTGTGCTGGAGGTATGTTACAGGACGGATCATTCCTCTGCATTCGTTTGAAGTTCAGCACGCAAACTGGGCTCGGAGTCAAAACCACACACACCTCGCAGTGCAACATGTACGCCACATCCCACTTTCTTTCCAGAGACACAGAGCTGGTGGTGTGTGTGTGTTGGGGGGGGGGATTTACATTAAGTGGAAGGGAGGGAAAGGTGGGTGGATATACACCGTGCTGCCACATCAGATTCCTCGCAGGCCAGAGGGAGTTCAGAGGAGGCCCGGGCAGCAGAAGAATGCAGTTCCGGCTGCAACATCTAACAACCTTAGCATGCAAGAGGAAGGCAAACGCAGCTTTCTCAGCAGAGGACAGCTCTCGTCTGAAACCCAGAGGAACCTAAGCAGCAGTTGGATGGACAGAAGCCTGCTGTGTATATGTTTTTCTTCTGTGATTGCATGAAACGTCCCTCTGATTGTACTTCCACGCAAGCCTACAGCTGAGAACATCTGAGAGCATTCAGGGCAGGGTGAGAGGACTTGGAGAAGAGCCTGGAAAAAAAGCAGGCAGTGAGGTTTGAAAGGTCTGACGACTGGTTTAGGTTTTCACCTGCGACTCGTAATGGAGGGCTCAGCAGAACCCATGCAGCTGTCAGACGGGGGGCTAATGTCGCTGCTTGTTACAGGGTTCACTGACGCCGCCATGCTTTAACTTTAACACACTCATGTGTCTCCTCAGACAGCAAGCCTCATTTCCACTAGGATCACTCTGAAGGTAAAGAGCTTTTTATTGGCTTGTAAAAGTCATACAAACATCACTCTATAAACAATAGGCTGAAAGAAACTGCAATGTCAACTGAACCAAGAAAATTGGGGTTATCAGCAGCAAGCAACACCAGTTTAGATTCTTATAAAGATTTTCTTTAAAAAAACAGCGTAAATTCAGGTTTAATCATTGGAGAAAGCAGAGCATCTAATAAAACACCTGAAAAGCTGGTAGATCCAATTATTTTATTTTAGAGAAGTTTTTGTTACCGTTTTATTACTTTCATAGGTTATGTACAAATTATGCACTGTGGCCTTGTGGTAAGAGTGTCTGCCATGAGAGGTCGTGACCTAAAATCCAGGCCAAGTCATACCAAAGACTAAAAATGGGACCCAATGGCTCTCTGCTTGGTATTCAGCATGAAGGAGTTAGTTTGGGGTGTTGAACCACCAACCTGTTTCTGAGTGTGGCTGTGTCTTCAGCTCACCACTCCCAAAGTGAATGGGTCAAATGCAGGGAACAGATTTCACACACCCAGGTGAGTGACAACGGATGTGAATTTAACTCTAAAATTTCCTTTTCTATGGTTTCATGCTGGATGAAAGCAAAAGGATTCAAAGAAATGATTTAGTCAATCAGCTTTTTAATAAAAAACTAAATTTGGATTCCTTTCTTGGATGTGAAGTCTCAGCTGGAATAAGAGCTGCACTGCCCTCTAGTGACTGCTAGAAGAATGTACAACAAACTATGTAGAGAAATGTTTTTGATGAATTTAAATCTTTGAGTGTTTGATTTTATTCCATTCAAATAGTAACGTGTTGACATCACTTGTCTTTAACAGGGTCATTCTAATAATGTTCAGATTATCTTTCTGATAATTTGGTAAATGGCGTATACTTGTATAGCGCTTTACCACCCTCCTTGAAGGCCCAAAGTATGCATTTTATTTAAAGCCCCTTTCTTGCCACTCAATGACACTGCACATTATAGAAAATACAATACGTAAGATAAAATAACATGAATATATCATAGTAGTAGGTTTAGGGGCTGTCATCTGGACTTAGTTTTTAAAGTTAGAAGACTTTTTCACCTCTTATCCAAGAGGCTTTGTCAATTCTGAATTAGCTGTTAAAAGAGCTGGTATATATGCGCTCATGGGGGAGGAGTCAGAACTGAAACTGGATGGTATTGGTATTGCAAACATGTGTTGGTGGCAAAGGGGGAAATAAACAAACATGCAGCCCTTAAGCAGCGATTTCAAACATATGCAGTTTATTTTTCTAAAGTTTCTTTATATCACAAAAAGAGTCTTGAAAATGCAGACTAGGATCTGTATATAAACTGTACACAGAACAAGGCACTATACATTGAAGGTGCTACGCTCACATAGGTGTGTTTTCTGCTTTGGTGGCAAATCTGTACATTCTAGCTTATATACCAACTTCCAGTTCTGAACAGAAACCAACCTTTGGACACAAACGTGTTCCTTTTCCTCTGTGGCTTTCTTAAAAATACACATTATTTGTCATAAACATACATGTGCAGCAGAGACAGCTGACCATCCAGCAGGCTGACCAACCTGCTGCTGCGTGCGAAGTGGAGAAAATCTATGATACATATGTACAGACATCAGCAGAGGACCTTAAAAATAGCATTCTGGCAAACAGGGGATGAAGACGTCATTGGATGATCTGCAGCTCTGATGGATACTGCTGGTCATTTGTCCACTGAAGGCTCCGACTCAGAGGGGGCCACCCCTGAGCCTCTGCATGCGTGAGAGCCACATTCTGCTGTGGTCTTTAAAAGTTCAGAAAAGTCCTTTGGCTTTCTTCAACTTCACCTGCTTCCATCCAGGCAAAGCTCCGTACTCCTCCCTGCTCATCTCCAAGGCTCTCTGCAGGAGGAACACAGGCTGCATCAGTGGATGTGATTGCTTAAGTCTGCACTGTGAGTGAGAAACACGGAAGCAAACTCATGCATGAGTCATCTGAAAACACGCTCTCCTGAACCACGTTAGATCACAGTCTGAACCGGAAAACATGATGGTGCCGCAGGAGCAGAGAAGATGCAGCTCCTACCAGACTTCCATGCTCAAACCGGTGAACTCACCTTCCCACAAGCCCCGTCACCCTGGGGGGGAGGAAGGAGTGAAGGAGATGAGATCACAGAACGAGAGGACGGAGAGATGACAGAGGAGGAAAAAAAGCAACAGAACAGGGAGGGGAATTCTGGGAGGTCAGGAAAACATTGAACTCTTCAAATATATTTTTAATGATCCATAAATTAGTAAAAATACATCAGTGTATTTCATCTTATCCTCCAGTCATCTAAAAGGATTGAATCCACAGAGATTTTTCAGACATGTTTCCTGAAAAACTCACATCCAGAGTTCAAAACTGAAAACTATTTCATACTTGCAAAGATTTAAAACCTTGTTTTTAAACATTCAAGATATTTCACCAGATTGTAAGTTGTTTAACTGATCTTTACTCCACACCTTATCAACTTGGTCTCAAAATTAACAGTCGAGAATTTTTTTTGTCTCACTAAGAGCTAGGATGTAGGACTAAGGAATAGGCCTATAGTGTATTTTCTGCACTATAAAGTGCACTTAAAAGCAGTAACTTAAAATAAACCCAATAGAGCATATAATACGGAATGCTTATAAATATATATATTCTCAAACATTTTCATCAGAGGGGGATTTTGAATAAAAATGACTTGCAGCATGGACAATTCATTTTTAACTTTCTAGTTAAACTTTCTTGTTAAGATTAGTGTTCCTTTCCTAGTTTCAGACCATCTCTTGTAACAGCGGAAAAGCTAGACTCTCATGGCTGCAAATATTTCCAAACTTACTCAGAGCTCTTGTTCTAAAAGACATTTTATTGAAACAAGTAAACCTAATCTACTGTCACTGTTCTCAGTCTAAATGAGTCTACTTGTTACTTGTTAATGCAAACTACTGCATGACTGAAAAAAAGAAGTTGTGTGAAGAAAAGATTGTGACAGTCAGCATGACAAACATGACAAACACCAGAGCTGCTATCACTGTGAGAAACATCACAACTCCTTTCCTCTCGATTCCAAAGCTAATAATAAGTGGGTGTCAATCCTCCTAAAGACGCCGCCGCTCACAGCAGCTGCAGGAAACATGAAAGCTTTACGTCAAACTGAAGCTCCAAAACACTTCACCATCAGTTTGTGAATTCATCTGATTCCAGCTTCATCAGTTTCCTCCTGACAGGCAGAAACATGGTGGATGTAAGTGAAGACTTAGCTCGATTTGATAAAGAATCCAAACATAAATACCATAGTAGTAGCTCTAGGGGCTGTCATCTGGACTTAGTTTTTAACGTTAGAAGAGGTTTCACCTGTTATCCAAAAGGCAATTCAGAACTGACTACTACCCTAAAGCTACTACTATGATGGAATCAACCTGGATGAATGAGAGTCTCAATAGACAAACATGAATATGTTTATTTCTTTAACCCTTTAACACCGGAGATATTGCCAGCAGAAAATAAAAATAACACACACTATTTGACATACCGTAACTCTTTGCCTATTTATGCAATTAACTGACATGGATCAAAGAGGCTTTCCATGTCGGCTTTGGACCGTCAGGCAACACATTCCTAACATTTAATGTTGCATAACGGCGCAAAATTGTTTTTCTTTGCTTCAGAATCGGCTGGAATTGCGTTAAATGTCTCAACGGTTCAGGAGTATTTGAAAGAATATAAACGCTGGAGCTAAAGCTGCGGTGTTAAAGGGTTAAATGTGTCTGTGTGCCCATTTCTCTTTATAATAAATAGACAAATAAGCAGACTTTATATGTACTGACAGGCTGGGAAGATTTTCCTAATAGTTTTCTAATAAAATTGACAGAAACTAAAGAAACCAACAAAAAAATGTCTATCAGGAGTTTTTGAACGACTTGAGTCTAAAGCAGGAAGACGGAAGGCGTGAGAGGATATTAGAGCCTAAAAGAGAAAAGAGAAAGCTTCATTTTTGCATTCACTCCTATCTTCTCTCTGCATTTCTTTTTAGTTTGTCATCACTATCTTTTCTTTATTGGTCTAATGAACCCCAAATGTTCTTCTTATGCTCAAAGTTCAAGAACATCGTCTTTACTGTGTTCAGAAATCTTCAGAGCATTAGTATGAAACCTAAATGTTTTTCCACTGCAAAAACAGCCCACTAGAAATACAAATCCTTAAATTTAAGGAAAAAAAAGCTTAAATACGCGCAATGAAATATGCCAATAAGGTAAAAGAAGGTCTAACCAAGAATTCTTATTTTAAAAAAGAAAAATCTGGTCATCAAGTCATGTTTTCCTTAACTAAGATCATTTTGTATTAGAAAAAGTGAGATTATTCGTTTTGCAAGACAGAAAATAAGACAACTTTTTTTTTTTTTAAAACAATAGTCTGTTTACCCTCCTAAAATTCAGCTTTTGCAGTGCAGAGTTCAGATACCTGAGCTTTTGTTTGGACCCCTCACCCAAAAAATGTGAAAATATATTTTAGCGATTGGTTTAGGATTCATGACTAAAAATCTGACAACTGTAAACTATATCAAAACCATTGGTCGGCTCCTAAAGAAAAACAAACTACTTCTAAGAGAAATTGAACATATTTGTGTCTCTGTAACAGAAATCAGCTCCAATCTACGAAGCAGGACACAAGCTTCCATTCATGCTCAGAACATTTGAAGTGCCTGCCAATAGTATTAATATTAAAGGTTTTGACATAAAAACCTGATTTGAGGAAAATATCTGTATAGTGTGAGCGGTAAAGGAGCAATCCTCACTTCAAAGTCTTCATCAGACAGGTAGATTTCCAGACGAAGAGGGTCGACTCCCTGAGGCAGCGGCCGGGCCAGCAGCTCCTCCAGCGGGTACGAACTCTTACAGAGCCGGGCCAGCACCTCTTCCACCAGGATGATCTGGTTACACACCTCTGCCTCCTAACACACAAACACAAGAGTATGTGAAGAGTCACACACCAGCTCTGTGATGCTTCAGAAGACTACTGAAGGACACAAACCCTCTCTGTGATCTCTGCCACGTCCTCTCTGTGCTCCCAGCAGGGGAACATGTTAGTGAAGGTGAGCGGCTCCAGACCGGCGTGGATCAGATATGCTTTTGGCGGCTTCTTCTCATTTTTTTCTGGGAGAGCAATCGACAGCTTCAGCATTCTTCTTTTTCTTGGAATCTTGCAGAACAGAGAACAGCCTTACCTCGGCAGTACTGCAGCACCGTCTCCATGGCGCACTTCCTGTCAGAGTCCCAGCGGATGCGAGCTGAGCCCGTGCTCTCGCTGTCCTGTGGCCACCAGCCCTGCCACAGGTACACCTCATGATGGTTGTCCACCAGGAACAGAGCTGCCATGAAGATATAACACTGAAGAACCAGAACTGGAAGCTCCTCGGCTTTTGTTGCTACTACAAAGCATTCATTTAGTTTACTGTCATTCCTCATGAAACAAAAGGAGGAAAAAAAAGCAAAGCTTAGTTCACCATGGGCAAAATGCGCATTCATGAACGTGTGTTTTGCCCATGGTGTTCACACTGGACTGTCGGCACCTGATAATAGAACATGTCCGCCACTTACTGCTGGAGGAGGCTTGGTGAGATGTCCAAGTGGTGCAAATCTCGTAAATCTTGCTCCTCCATGACCAATTTTTACTGATTTTGTGAATTAAAAGGGACACCATCAATACGTCACCACCAAATCCGAGTCCCTGACTGGTCAAAGTTGGGCCTGGTTTAACTTTCATCGTGCGTTCAATGGCACATAGAGCCCGAAAACGATCTCGGTCAGGTGAACGCTAGAGTTCTGAACGCGGAAACCCGCAACGCACTTATATGCAGGTTTATAAAGATTTTCATCGCTTAAACGTGCGTTGCCAAGGGCGATGTGACCAAAGCTTTATAGAGAACTGCATCCAAACTATTTAGTCAATGGACAACACGGCATCTCTTCCTTTTCCTGAACTAACATCAGCATGAAAACGTGTCTTAGTCAGTTCTTTTGGTCCAAGCCTGCATAAAAGAGCCGCTTTCCGAGCCTCCCAGGTAAAAGTGTGGGATTACCTGGCTGGCAGGTTGCGTACAGGTCCTCCTGCAGGAAGGGCATGGAGTTGACCATCTCAGGCTCTCGGGAGGGGTACAGATACTCCACAACTGCAAACTCCCCTGAGCTGCTGCTCAGCTGGTACAGACGAGGCGTGAAGTTAAACCTGCCAGGATCTGAGGTTCACAAAGAAACAAGGTCAACGAAACACCGAAAAACACCTTTTTAGAAGAAGAGAGAGAAAGGAGTTGTGAAAGCGTCACTTGATGGGATCCATGGCAGTATCCTGCCTGTGATTGACTCACACACTCTTGTACCCAGTAAGTAAGAATTTCAGGTGCTCACGTTTGTCTAAAATTTAGTTTGACCCTGATCAAGATTTGTGTTTAAACCAGAGCAAAGTCAGAAGCAGCTAAAGCATAAACTCCTGATGTTGGGCTGCTAAAAAAACTGAAAAGTCAGATACACAACCAGAACATTTGAGAGTCTGAAAAAATCCAGACAGATCTAACGGCACTACAAGAACCTGCTCGTTTCCAGTGTACAAAACAAAAACATTAAGAAGTAAAGCCAATTGAGATAAAATCTTCTGTTTGTGTTAATGTTAATGTCCTGCTTCATCTTCTCTTTTAGAATGGGGTACAAAGAATAAAAAAAGATTCAAGACATGTCAGCCTGAGAGAACTGGAAAGAAGCTTCACTTTGAAGAATAAGTTATGACAGAAGTCATACAAATATGTTTCTTCTCTGTTCTTTCATCCATTAAGCATGCTGCTGTCAGATCAAACTTCTGACAACAGGCTGCAGTTTAACCAAACAGTAATAGTCCATAGAAGACAGAGGGTCAAATGTCCCTAATGTCCCAGCAATGAGCTCTTCTGCTCAGGAGTTTGAAAGATTGACATCCAACTTGTTTCTGAGAAATGGTAAATGGCGTTTACTTATGTAGCGCTTTTCTACCATGCTCGTGTACAGCCACAGTCCCATTCACACACTGATGCCAAACACTGGCACCGACCTATAACCACCTGAGACAAAGCCGTGTCCATTGTCCAAGGATACTTCAGTAGTAGGTATGTATGTGCATTAAATCAAATATTGCTTTCTGTATGTTTGCAGAACAAACTGATTAAAGGGTTCAGATCCTAAAAAGGTTCAAATGTTTGAACTGGATCTGAAAATATCGCAAAAATAACTCAAGTTTTAACTAAATGCTATAATGTTTCTTTGAGAACTTAAAGTATTTTATTTTACGTTTCAGGCTGTGAAAGTCTTTCTAAACTGTGTTTTGTTTTTTGCCGTCTCACCCTGCAACATGCAGTCATACGCCTTCCTGTCCCTCCTCCCGAGAGCTTCCCAGAATCCCGCTGGTTCTGCTCCTTCGTGGCATTCTCGGATGGTCACTCTGCTGCTGCTGTGGAGGCCTGCTTCCAGAGGACAACTACACAACACAAAGCTTCAAATTCAGCCAAAACCTGCAGAATGCTCCTGCAAAAAAACAACAAAAAAAACTACTGTCCACTCACTCTTCTTTGAGTTTGTTGGCGGCGGTGCGCGCCACCTCCTGAGTGTGCTTCTGAGATTTGCACCCGTGCCACAGGTAGATGAGAGCCTGGCGGCCGTTCAGCAGCACCATGGAGACTCTGGAGCGCAGACTGCTGCAGTGACAGACCACCTCCAGCAGATGGCCCTCCACCGTCACCTCCCCTCGCACGCAGTACAGACGCCAGTCATCTGAAAGGAGGCAGAAAAAAAGAAAACAGAGATTGTGATCTGAATTAGAATCAGCAATTCCATAGTTTTGTTAATCTAGAGTTTAAACTCCAGAAATACAAATCTAAATCCTAGATCCCACCGACATATACATAACTTTTTGTTCAGCACTTCATTGAATTAACAAAAGAAACAGAGAAGGAAGCTTACTTTGCAGGTTCTCCTCCTCCTCCTCCTCCTCTCTTTTTCCAGAGTGGACGACCATCCCTCCTTTGAAACACTGCAGGAAACATGGCGGCTCCTTCCCCTGCTGGACCTGAACCTGGAGTTGAGCACCCAAAAAAAAAAGTGAGCTAAAATTAGCGTTGGTTTGTCAGAGCAGCAGGTCTTCTACCTGTGCGCCCCGCTCCTCATCCAGCTCCACCGTCATGAGCGCAGACGTCCCTTTCTCACTGATAGTGGAGTTACGGCCCTGCCAGAAGAAATAACAGCACTTCTCCTTCCCGGGTCCCGCCGTCTTCAGCTGATCGGGGTTCTGTCTCTTCCCGACTGAAAACAGAACACAGCAGCAGCAGCAAAAAAAAAAAAGACCTTTTGTAAGGCTCCAGTGTTGTTCAGCAGAGAAATTCTGTATTAAGCTCCTCTGTACACATTAAGGTCTTCTGGGGTTTTTTTTAACAACATTTTTCACAACAGGCTGCAAAACAAGGATCCACACAAGAAAGACAACAGGACTTCAGATGCCCAATCTTAAATCCAGTTCAGTCTTTCACTCTGCTTTCTACCTGAAATAAACTAGGAGTTTGGTGCTGTGTTGTTTAGAAGTTCATGCAGAGAATGTATCCTTTTCTTTTTACTCCCTCCAATTAAAAAACAAAACAAAAAAAACTTCAGAAGATATCCACATGTTAAAAAGCTAGGGCTGAGTTTCTTTCCCTCTAACATGATTTGATATGGATCTCAAACCATAGTCCACAAATCCATACATAAAATATTTAACAAACGTTGTCGCGTTAGGATCCAGTCCAATTATTTTACCTAAATCCATACAATCTAGACATTAATTATTTATGTGCATTTAAAACTAAAATGTCGTCACATAAAGTGACTGCTAATGTCCCTGTCCCTGTATCTGTGGTGCATTCAAATACAACAGGATAAATTATTTCATGGGAACGAATTAATTATTTCGTGGGATGATAATGGCATGTTATCTGCAGCCAGTCTCTCTCGATTTTGGAAGAATCAAAGTTTTGTTTACATCGTATCCGACCAAGAGAGCAACAACTGGGTGACAATCAAAGCAGTGGGTGACACTACCACAAAGTTTCTAAATTAGCCCCTAGCTTCTGTTCCTAAATTTGACAAAAATCTTGAAGTACAAGTGTGTCTTTATCTAATCCCGCCCTCTATTTCACCTTTGTTGTGTGGTCAACAAGCCCGTTCAACAAAGAGGGGTCATTTTTGTTGTTCAGTAGCCTATGCATGACATCAGAGATTGTCAGACTAATTTCTTGTTTCGGGGTTTATATAATTCATCTTATCACCTGTCCATCAAGATCCGCAGAGGTAAGACAATGACAGAATTATGGAGTCGTGCTGCTGATAAATGATAAAATAAAACCGTCCATGTCAAAACTTTTACATTTAACTGGAGCTGGATTGGGACATGGATCCATGAAGGTCACTGACCTGCAGCGCTAACCATGTACTTCCACTTCACCACATAAGTGTCCCCGTCATGGAACTGCCCAACGCTCTGCCCAGGTAAGCGGCTGTAGTCAAACTCCAGGATGTGCCACACCTCCACCCCCAGAGTGCTGACCTCGTAGCTCCTCCACTCCTCCGCCTCCACCAGACCATAGCCACGCCCCACGTTAAAGCCATCAAGCTTGGTGCAGACGGGCTCCAGGTGTGGGGAGAGCATCAGAGACGCGATGTGTGCGTGGGATTGGACAGAGGTGGGCGGATCCTGATTGGACACAGCAAAAAAATCCAACCATGATTCGGGTTGAACCTACGAGCTTTGAAGCAGGGGATGTCTGTTACCTTCGCATCTGGGAGCTGCTCGCTGTCTGTGGGGGGACTGGGTGTCCTCCTGGAGTCGCTCCAGTCCTGGAACTTCTCCTTGAACAGGGTGGTCTCGTTGTGCTGAGTCAGTCTGCCAAACACAGCCCAGTCAGGTCGACCCTGACCTTTTCTAGAGCCAAGAAGATAAAAGTCAGAGATCACTGAAGATTCACCCGACATCTGATTTCTCCATCAGATTCTGTGAGAAGATGGTGAAGAATATATTTGCATACTTTGGTATGAGTGGGTTGCACTCCCCTGGGTCCAGTGGGTTGATGTCACAGTTTGTGTAGTCGAATGTGCCATTCCACAGATGCTTAGCCAGCTGAAAGGCCACCTTCCTCTGGGCTAGAGTCACTTCCTTCCCGTGCCAAATATACATCTCACTGCCAAAATCAAAAACCAGAACCTGCACCGCAAAGACAAACTCAGAAAGAGGCCCGAACCATCACCAGTCAAAGACTGCAGACACTGACCTCCTTCGGTCTGAGCAGCGAACAACGCGGCAACTTTGCCCAAAAATCATCATCAGGGACCAGCTTGTTGTCCATCAGGCGGTAAATGCAGTTGGTCTCCACGATGGCGCCCTCGTACAGCTCGTCTTCATCAGGAGTTCCAGCCACTTTAAAAAGAACGCCAGGCGTCACACCACACTTTCAACCACCAGGTATGCTGTCTTCACGTTTGACATATTTGAAATCATTACACTGATAACTGGACTGTCCCCCAAGAATCTTCCAGAACTCCTTGACGGAGTTGCTGTAGGAGTTCACACCCTCCTCAACCACCTGGACAATGGTGGCCCGGCAACCCAAATCTCTTTTGGCCTGGATGAAGTTGGCCAACTCAGACGCCTGACAGGAAAACAAATTTGGTTACTTTATGTTTGTGTGACAATTTAGCCCTTCGTTTTTCTTTTAAATATTCATAATGAGTGAATTATGACAATGTTAGATTTTTCTATAGATAACTAACATTTTTTCTACTTTAGACAGCAGCCCATACAAGTTCCTTTCAAAATAAAATACACCCTGTCAAATAGGATCGTCCTGCTGCTGCAGATTTACTTATTACCGTAAATTCCGGACTACAAAGCGCACCCGATTACTAGCCGCACCCACCCATTTTCACGTGTTTAACTCCTTTATACATACACAAGCCGCGTCGGAGTACAAGCCGCATGTATTAGGCAACATTGTCATCCTGACAAATCACGTCCTGACTCCCGGAGTAAGTGTGATTCATTAGCACACAGTGGGTGGAGTCAGCTTTGCCTCAGGCTCATGTATTTGAGTTCATTTACATTTGCCAAACAGCATGGAACTCTATTCTGTTCACAAGTTCCTCAGTTATGTTTTTTTTATTCATTTTTTTATTTTATTTTTTTTTTAACTTATTGACAATCTAGGTATCATACATAAAATTACAAACAGTAACCATATAATCAACATTACATCCCTCAGTTATGATGAGGAAATTTACATCCGGGATCCCCCATTTCCCATGAGTCTTAGGGGCTAAAGGCGGGGCCAACGCCCGGCTCGCCATACTGTTGTACGTGTTTAAGAATGAGCAAGTATCAGCAGTGCATGGAGGGGTGAACGGGAACAGCTCTCCTTCCGCTTGTGTCGCGGCAGCGTTATGGGAGTAACAGGGCTGGTTAAAAAACACACTAGTAAAATAAATCAGCGACTACTGAAAAGCACGCGCCTCAGTGCGGCGCGTGCGTCAGAAGTTTCCTTCCACAACAAACACTGTTGCTCCGCGGACGCCTCGAGTAAGCCCTGGCTGCAGCCTGCAGAATGGCTCGATGCCTCTGCGCTCCGCGCTCCCGCGCAGTCCTTGTCTCCCGTTTCTATCTTCTCCGACAGCTCTGGCCAGGGCGGCTTCAAGGAGGAGCGCTTCGTCCCCATTGCGCCGGTGAACGGAGCAAATTGTGTCTGTGCAGAGCAATCGGACTGAATACTGTACGTTTTGTGTATGAGGGGCGGATGCGTTGTTACGTGTGGGAGCCTTCAGACTGCCATCGGCCCCGCAGCTCACACGACACGCAGTCTCCAGCTCACACGGAGGCTGTGAGCATTTCAATGCAAAACTCCGATCAGTCCTTAGAAACCGTTAAAACGACCACGTCGATTTGTTTTTCCAGTCATGTCCCAACAAAATAAAGGCTGATGTTATTCCCACATATTTACGTGCAGCCAGCCGAGTCACTATGACTCAGAGATAAATTCACTCCTGAGCATGCGCTGTTCTCTTTGTCACGCAGCTGACCAGCTTTTCCAAACCCTGATGGTGATGGTGGATTTTTTTACGCTGCTTTTAACTATTGCTTTTAACTTGAAAGCTTCATCATATTTTAGTGGCGATCACGTGCACGTCGGGTCTAATGGCACCAAAGGATTCTGGGATGCGGCCGGGCATGCGTGTTTCGTTTTGTTGAACCATGACTGAAGTGTCCAAGACCTGAAGTCAAGTCCATGCTGTTTGGCTGCTAAGAGGTGTGTTGAAAAACAAATGTCTTGTGCTTGGTGTTAGATAGAGAATACAAATCATTCACTGTGTCCGAAAGTACGTACATGGCGGCTGCCAATTAAAACCATAAATTAGCTGCGTCGCTGAATAAGCCGCACGACTGTAAGCGCAGGAAAAAAGTAGCGGCTTATAGTCCGGAAATTACGGTATATACTTTTAAGAACTTTCCTATGAACATGTGCTTTAAACGTATTCAAAAAGTAATAATGCAAACATAAAAATCTAAAAGAAATTTTAATAAAATGTCTGACTCAAGAGATAAAGCAATTTGGTATGTTTAGTTATGATTTCTGCATTTTGGAGGAGTGGTAAAACACACAAGGTGGCTTTAATCTGGTGTAGTGCCAGCAGTGGTTAAAGAAAAGTTGATTTTGCCAATACATGATCTCTTCAAAACATTAATGCGACAAAAAAAAAAATTAGAATTGATTGAGTGATTTGTTAAACTGGTCAATTTCAAGCATCAATTACACTGGTTAAAAACAAAACAAGCAAAAAAGTAAGACACACTTAAGCCACATTTGATTCATTAAATATAGTGATTATTAGCTAAAGTCATGTTGAGCTTGATTTATTGCTTTAAAAAGGAGTGAGAAGAGACGAATTTATATAATCCCCCCCCTTAGGAGTTATTTTATGGTATTGTATAGTTTTCATATTACAGTTCAGATCAGATCAAGTGCAAAGCCTCATGTTGCAGATCCCAGGAGTAAACAGACCATTTCACAAACATTTATTTAAACTTCGGTTCTGTTCGGTCAATGTCCGAACGGGTTTTTTAAATTTCTTCGACCAACTTGTGGTTGTTGATCACCTGGATCAGGCATGTTTTTTGCAAAAAAGAACCGCAAGGACAGAATAATCTGATAAACAATGAGGATTGCATCCTTCGGGACCTGCAGGTTGACCCCAGAAGGGACAGCATTGCAGTTATCATTGTGTTTTTGCTGAAAAAAGCAATGTCAGCGGATTTACTGAAACTTTGAAAAAAGCTAGGATTTCCAGCTTTTTTATCCTCTGCACTTTTTCCTTCTCTGGGACAGACGCATTCCAAGATGAAAATGCAAGAACTGAGTTCAGTCACTTTGATCTGGTTTAATCACAAATGAGAGGCTTCCTATATGCATGTCTTTATTAAGTCAGGAAATTTTAACTTCTGATTCTCCCATTTTAATCTGAAATGGATGGTTTAAAAAAAAAAAAGCAAAAGTCATACCAAATTATTTCTATGTGAAATTAGGACTTATTTAGAGAGAAAAAAAGTTTGCCGTTGCTGATCTTAGATCGTGATTGTTTTTGACATTGAGTGTATTTTATTTTGAAATGAACTTGTATGTTCTGCAGTCAGAAGTAAAAGAAGTTAAATTGGCTATGAATATATGAATATAACTGTAAAGCTTCTTTTATTAGGAACATTTGAAAGCTACATTTTAAAATATAAAGACCACAAAAACATGAAATATATTTTTGTGTCACTTTGCTGCTTGGATTTGGTTAGTAAAGATTAGAGCACATGGCTCCACATGGCCCCACATGGCCCCACATGGCCCCACATGGCTCCACATGGCTCCACATGGCTCCACATGGCTCCACATGGCTCCACATGGCTCCACATGGCTCCACATGGCCCCACATGGCTCCACATGGCTCCACATGGCTCCACATGGCTCCACATGGCTCCACATGGCTCCACATGGCCCCACATGGCTCCACATGGCTCCACATGGCCCCACATGGCTCCACATGGCTCCACATGGCTCCACATGGCTCCACATGGCTCCACATGGCCTTAGCTTCACAGCACTGAAACTCCTCACCTTGTTCTTCTCGATCACGTTAGCAAACTCCCCGATCCAGAGGAAGCAGTGATGCGGAGTGATGAGCAGAAAGCAGTCGCCACTGTTCAGAGAAGCTGATCTGGGCTCTACCAGCCTGGTCTGGACGTGCCGTCGGCCTGGTGTCGCACAAAGGAGACATGAGGAAGTCTCTGATCAGCCTCATGATACTAACAAAATGTAAAATTTTAGCTACAAACGTTTTCTTGTACTGTATTAACCTCAGTTACATAGAAGTAGCTTTGGCACTAAAATAGATCCATTCTCTTATTCTGTTAGTAACTATTCAGACCTAAATGCTGTGTCTTCTGTGCAAACGCTGCAACTGCTGAAGTCTGCGAATATGTGGCACAATGCAAAACAGTTGCATCAAACAAAGATGGAGCAGAAGTTAGCAGGTGTTTCTGCACATCGGTCTGTGCTGACCTTTGACCTGCAGAAGCATGAGCTTCTTGTAAGGCACGGCGCTGTTGTTGGACGTCTGCTCCGACTCGCTGACGCTGCGCAGGCTCACGCCGCTGAAGTTCTCCTTACTGGCCAGACCGGCCAGAGCTGCTTCAGAGAAACTGGAGGTCTTATTCACTGCAAAAAGGATGAAACGGGAAATGGAGATGTATTGATGCACACTCTGCAAAAACAGGCCCCTTAGAAATAGGTAAAAATTGGCAGATTTTCTTTAAAATGCAAAAAAAAAAAGGAATGGGGTAAGAATTTGTTTTTGAAAAACAAAATTCTATTTTCTAAGACATCTTGTCTAACACAGATTATTTTGCTATTAAAAGACTCTTGATAAGATAATTTATCTTGCAAGGCAAAGGGCAAGACAACTACAATCTTTTTTACTTTAATGAGATTCCATTTTACATTTAAGAATTTAGAAGAGCAGACAAGTCAGTCCAAGAAACCACATTGATGTTTCTTATGAGGGGGGTGGAAGCTACAACTTGCGAGCTAGATGGAATTTGAAAGTCAGTTCAGTCGCCATTTTTCCACAATACTGGTCAATAGCTGGTCTGACCTAACAGTTCTATGGTAACCACTCTCGCCAATCAGGAATTCCACACCCCTACCTCAAAAAGCGGGCTTGGAAGATTTTGTCAAACGTTTTAAATGTTTGACATAAAACCTACTTTTATTGAGGCATCTGATTGGTCAGTTTATAACTTGAATAATGTGCAATACAGACAAAATACCACGAAGAAAAAATTATAAAGAAAACGTGAAAAAAGGTATCAGAGTAAGAATGTTTATTATGACAACTAAAATGACTGAATAATAGCTTTTTATTTCTCAATAGAAGTCTGATTTTGGTTTCTTGAAGCCAAAAAACTGAAAAAGATTTTCTCAGTTTTTTTTACAAATTTTGACTTATTCTTTGAGGGTGCGGTTTGCACAGTAAAAGGAATTCACAATAACCTTTCAATCAGGGGAATGTTCAGGTTTGTGCACAGTTTTAATCCCAAATATCTAAACTGAGAATACAGGAATGTCCTTTATTGAAAAACAATATGGTTATATTTAACGCCAAAATTAAATGTAAATTAAAGACATCTTTTTAGCTTAGCATTTACATAATTAATGTATTTATTTATTTGCCTTTACTTTTGCCTTTAATAATTTTATGATATACCATTTGTACATTTTTACTTTCTCTTATTCCATACAAGGCCTGCTCAAATTAGCCACAGAGTTTCCTTCCATTTCATATTGTCTTTTGATTGTTGTTACTTTTACTTTATTGTGTTTTTATGATTTATTTATATTATTTTAAACTCTATTTATATTTGTTCTTTTTTTGTCAAGCGACTTATCTTCGACAGCATGTTGATGAAAGGTACTCCATTGAGAAAGAGAAATAATTGACTGATTGCACACAAATGAGGGTGTGGCCTTTGAATTGACAGCTTACTGTCATATTGTCAGCTCTATGGCCTTACGGAGCATGCTCCAACAACCACAACATCCATTGACCTCGCCCCACTCACTCTTCTCCGCCTTCATCCGTTTGCTCTCCAGCAAGCCGATGTTGAGCCTCTGCTCTGTGTACTCGTGTCTGATGTCTTCCCTGGCAGCCAGCGTCTTAAGAGGGTTCCTGGATGACCGCACGTTACGCGTCGGACGCACCGCCCGCTTGTGCTGCTCCATTGCTGAAGCCAGCCTTTTTGTGGGGGCAGGGTGGGGGACAACACAGGTGATGGGTCAAGTTTAAAATAAAAGGAGTCTGACTCTCATGACGGAGCTGACAGCTGGAGCTTACTTTGGCACCCTGGGGTCAAAAATGGCATCAAAGTCATCGTCTATTTCCACCTTGTTAGCATTGGCAGGAAGGTCGTCCGTGTGAGGGTAGAATTTGGAGAAGGTTTCATCCTCGAGGTTCATTACCTCCTTCACCTTCTTCTCCGTCACAGTAATGGTGGATTCTGGCAGTGCACACACTGAGGAAAAACAACAAGAACTCAGCATGTGACTGAGTCACTGTCAAAGAATAATAGATTAACCTCACAATGCGGTGCATTCACATGCATTTTCACAAAAAAAAGGAAATAAACAGCACTGTTGCTTTGTATAGCCCTGATAAGCTGGACTTGACTGTGAATTTACTTATTTTTGGAGAGGCTGCAGTTATGATAAATAGGAAGATCACAGTTAAAACTTTTGGCAAATTAGAATAAATTAAGTTCAGAAGCGTTTTTACTCTTAATAATGTACATTTTAGAGATTTTCACAGGTATTTAGCATAAAAAAACTAACAGATGACTGGGAAAAACTGCAGGGAGTGCTTTAGCAAAGTCCTCACCCTTACTGTTGAGTCTACCAAGAAAAGACTCGAGTTTATCCAGCCGTAGGTCTGACTCCAGGTTCAGGTCTGGCATGGCTTTGATCTCTGCAGGAACAAATGCACAGTTCTCAGAGGGTTTTGTATCGGCACAGTCTCTTTCTCCCTGAGCTGGCTGGAGGAGATAAAGAGTTCAGAACAAAAGCAGCTTTCACACAGCCACTTTGTGAGGCTTCTGAGAAGTCTTTGTTTGTGGAACAACCTGATTTGTAACAGGATGATATGTTCCAACTTTTCCAGAGGAGATCCAAGACCAGCAGAGGCAGAATGGGGCAACGATGGCTTGTTATAAAATTATCTTAAGATGACTGCACTGTTCCCTTACTGTATTGTGGTCCAACTTTTGCGGTCTCGCTGTTTCACAAGGTTTATTTTAGTAAAACACTTTTGTTTTAGCACAGTGCAGTGTTCTGCGTCCTGATTGGCTTTTCAATCAATCAACTCTGTGCCATGTGCCAGAATGTGTTCAGTCTATGAAGGTTTGATCTTTACAAGTGTGCAAATGTTCATGTCTGAGAAAAGTGTATAAAGTGTGTAGAGATGAGTTTTCCAGCCTTAAAACATCTGTAAACCTATGAGTGAAATTCACTTGTCGTGGGTTATAAATGTCACATAACCCCTGCTTTAAATGAGGAAACCCTGTGTTACACTCACTCCCCTGACCCAGTTCTAGTTTATTTCTTATTATGTATGTTTGTAGATCAGTATTTTTTTCTATTCATCGTCAGTAAAATAATAAACCCAATATGGTAAGGTAGCCTCAATTTAATGCTATGTTCACACCCTGCTCAGAAATGCCTGTTGGAGAAACCGCTTCTAAGGAAGTGTCCACGTAAATTTGTGCAAAAGACCATTTCGGAACCCAACGCATTCAAAATTCTTGCATTCACACGCCGCTAAGCAAATTTTAAGTCGGTTTTCAGGCTTTACATACAAAAATAAACAGCTACGTAATCTGGGCTGACAGTTAAAACTGTCC
Source organism: Oryzias latipes (assembly GCF_053564925.1). NCBI lineage: Eukaryota > Metazoa > Chordata > Actinopteri > Beloniformes > Adrianichthyidae > Oryzias > Oryzias latipes. Next base: position 10,645,452 of record NC_136256.1, on the reverse strand, counting down.
TTTTCAATACATGGGAGTGCCAACGGTTTATATATCAATCATGAAGGAAAAATGAATAAGTCTGTGTCCAGCTGGATTTCTATGACACCACGTCTTTCATATATCAGAATAGAGCTGTGAAAGAAAAAGTCTGGAGCAAGATTTGCACTGCTACTACATTTCAGACCAGTGTGAACAGAATATGCTAAAAGCACATTCAAAAACCTGCGTTCAGCGCATTTTTGAACCCACCACACATGCCCGGTGTGAGCGTAGTTTAACACTTCTAACAAGGCGCAGCCCACTTACTAAGTTTAAATAGAAATCATAGAACCTGTTAATGTTTTGTTTCGGGGTCATCCTTTTTACCCTTTCCCGTTTTTTTCCTTTAAATAGACAGAGTCTTACTCACAGTAATAATAAGTTGGAATCAATATGATAGAAATAACAGTAACAGTCTCTATTCACCCTGGAGGGTGTTGTGTGAACTAATGTGAGCATATAGGAATTTATGGAAGCCGAAAACAGCAAACCCTACTTTTTTTTGGCCCGTTCATAGTACACCTATCTGTATATCGTGCTTATAGTATTAATATCTGTAAATTATGTCCATAATACTTACCTGTATAGTTATTGTACATACTATAGACCTTTAGTCTGTACTTACTGCTTATTGCACTTCTGGTTAGATGCTAACTGCATTTCGTTGCCTTGTACTACATGTGCAGTGACAATAAAGTTGAATCTAATCTAATCTAATCTAATCTAATATTCCTTCTCTCGTTATCATACAACAATTAAATTAGTTTTCTCGAGACAACGAGATAGTCAAAATCATTATCATGAGAAAACAGTAAAAAAATTAAAATAAAAGTAGGTTAAGCCATTTTTGGCTTCAGCAGGAATTAGAAAGCAAACAGCCGTCAGTTTTGAGAGCTTGTCTGCTCAACAGCTGTCTAAAACCGATTTTCTGATGCTACATACAACAAAGAAACAAGACAGACTCCAGCATGTCTAATGAATGAAAACAAAATCAGTTACATGAGTCATTAATAAGCTTTGAACAGAAACAAATCACTGATTTCTTTTTGGTCCAAAGTGAATCACATTAAAGACAAATCTCCTAAACTGACTAATTCTTTGATCTATTTTAAAAAGGATGAGAGTGTAATGACAAATGAGACTTTAACGATCACATTAAATGCAAATCTAATCAGGAAGTGGAACTGTCCGGATTCCAATATGTAATAAACTTAAATCCCTGAAGGGCATCACAGGATAACAACTAGCAGTCAGGGATTTCAGTACAAAGGAATCCTTAAAGTCCCCCAATGACGACACCGACTGACAGTCTTTATTCGCAAAAGTTTCTCTTTAGCAACAAAGAAACAAAAAAAGTTACATCTCTTTAGTTCCAAATCAACATTTTTTGAACGTGTGGAATGACAAAACAAATGTGTCCCAGACCCTGCTGTTTAATGAAACTACACATGATAAATAACTTTAATAAGTCCATGGAAAATGCTTTAAATTACATCATAATTTAGGCTACATTGCACCAGCAAGCAGCACTGGCTGTGGTTTAGAACTGTTTTGGTGCACATGCAGACTGTTGAATTACCTTGCACGGCAAATAAAATGAAATGAAGAAAGTGTCTATTGGCCATAATTTTCCAAATACTTGCGGCCAGAGCTGAACCTTTTCTTGGGGTCCAGCAGTGCGATTTGGACTTGGAGCCATCCTGTTAACTGTGCCGGGAGGCAAACTCGTGTTCAGATCGAGACCCGCAGCGGTATGGAGAGCAGGCCTGCTTGGGCCTCCTGAATTTGTATTTTTCTTTTTGCCATTGAGTCAAATATGAAAAAGGTCCCCTGTGTTTATTCTTGTTTTTATTTTTACCCACTCTGTATTATGCAGGACAGCAAGCCTTCAAACTCGGTCAGAGAGAGAACACAAACGCTGAGAATACATTTGGGACTTTAACTTTTTGTTTAACTTTAAATATGTCCGGCCAACAACCAAATCCAGCCTTGGATGCACTTAAATTGCGTGCAGCAGCGCAGCAATGTGCCATCTTCTCTTCTCCCACACCTGAGTTTGTGCACGCTGGACGGGGCAAATCGTGGAACTTGCGCAATAAGCACTACTGGGCCGTTGTGACATCACAGCAGCTCTTTGATTCAAACTGAGTGTCTTTGCCACAGTTTGATTGACAGTGATGTAAAAAGAGAAATACTCAGAAATGCAAAAATGAAATGTTTTCTAATTACATTTGTCTCTTTCATAAGAAAAATGTCACACATGTCAAAAACTCAGAAAACATGATTTTCATCAGAGGGGGACTTCAATGAAAAAGCCAGTTGAGAGCCAGTGAGACTGACCTTCCTGTGGTTTGGAGATGGCAAGGCTGCCATTCTTGGATTTAGAGATGACCAGAGAGTGGAAAGCAGAGGGAGACGCCAAACCTGAAGGACCACAAAGACCATTACTGATAAATAAGGTGGATCACATCAATAACATTAAAATGGGGAATCAAACTAAAGGTACAGATGTGAGCTGCACTGTCCTGTTGGGTCAGAGATATGGTTGTTGCCAGGAAGGAGTGAGTGGAAGGATTGGGGGGCTGTTATCACTATACACAAATGTGGTAAATAGTAGAAGAAACCGCAAAGACACAGAAACTGTTCACACCAGTTCCTGATCTCTGATGAAGCACAATTGTTTGACAACTTCTCCTTGGTACCCAAAATGCAGTTCTTTTTCCCTGCAGATGATACTGTGGGTGGAATAATGCTCTCTTTTCCATTGGATAACCATCCACCAACAGTGAAAATGGTGTTTAGAAACATGTCTAATAGACATCATTTCCACCGTGGGAGTGGCAATGTGGATGAGGTCAGATAGATTGTGAGGGGCGAGGTAAGAAGGACTTTGAAGGTCAGTATGAGGATTTCTAGAAGAAAAAGTAAAGCCTCTTTTCTCTTAAATGTCGACATGGCTTTAAAGGTCTCGGGGCTAACACTGTTGTGATGTCACTATGATGTGCAGTGTATTTAGCCTGCCCTCTGACCTTTCTTCACCATGCGTGCAGCTACAGTGAACTGGGTGGAGTCATTGGCAGCGCCGAGGCCTTTGCTCTTCCAGGCCTCCTCTTGGGCTTCGATCTGCTGCTTCCTTTCTTGGATGGACATTTGTGTCTCCATCCTCTGACTCTCCATTTCTTCATCTGCTATTCTCTGAAAATAATAAAAGAGACACGTTACTGCAACTGATGAATGATAGCAGGAGGAATTAAAAGATGTGTCATATGGACAGACTATGGTGGTTCTCTATCTCATCTTATCAATAATAATCAAGGCCTCTAAAAAGCAAGTCTATGAGAAATCACAACCGGGGCAATCTGACCAGGATTGTGCGACTGAAATTTGGGGGAAGAACAGACAGTTTGACAAGTTCTTAAAACTCAATTCTCAATCATCTCTTAATAGTGAGCTTGCAACAGCACAAAGCACCAACAGCTGACCATCAGATGTCTGTCTGATCATCCGTCTTGCCTCCATATTTTGGGTTTTGAGACATAGAATAAATCATCCAGACTTGACCTAATCCTGCATGTGCAGAAACTTAAACTATAGAATAGTATACTCATCACTGTTGATTTAATTTATTTCCCTTTAATTTCGTATTTATGTGAGTATCTAATAGGGCAAACTATGATGTGTTAAGGCATTAAAGGAAGAAATTGGTATGTAACCTGAAATACATTTACTGTAGTGATTTCAAAATAAACGTTTTCAACATTATAAAGTTAAATATAAATAAAAATATGAGTCACACAAACTTACCAATGCTCATGAACCAGTAGTAACCCAAGTAACCCAGGACTCCTATGCTAAAATCATGGCTGTTGGAAAATCAAAACTTCCATCACACTTCTATAATATTTTTTTAGTCAATTTTTGGGATTGTTGTTGCTTCTACGTTTTATAAATTTACGATTGTGTTTTGCCATTCTGTATCTGCTGTTGTCTGCTTTCAGTTATCTGTCCTTTGTTAATTTCATTCATCTTTCTGGATCATTAACCTGTCTGGGGACTAAAGATAGAAATTAGCCTGAGAAGCTATAATCATATATTTGTATTGTTAAATATTATATTAATATATGCTGTCCCGGTCTTAAACAAACAAACAAACAAACAAACAAAGTATTAGTTCTGAAGTGTTCTCATCCAATTAAGGGCAGATTGTAAATTTCTTGTAAATAGGGATACCTGGCATCCATTTTTTAAAATTACAAATTGTGGTTAATGTGACAATGTTTAATGAGATCTCATCTTTCTGCTGGTTAGATGTGTTAAGAAAAATAATGGGAATTTGCCTTTAATACTTCAACTTGGTGGCCCTGTGGTAGAGTGTTTGCCCTGAGACTGGAGGGACGCGAGTTCGAACCCACTGTAGAGTCATAGCAAAGACTAATGAGAGCCGATGCCTCCCTGTTTAGCGCTCAGCATGAAGGGGTTGGATTGGGGGGGTTAAACCAGCAAATGGTTCCCGAGCACGGTGGTGCTCACCGCTCCCCCAGGGGATGGGTGAAAGGAAGAGAAAAATGTTCACACACCTAGGTGAAACTAATGAGATTGGGACTTTAACATTTGTGCCCTGCTTATGCTTATCAACAAAGATTTTCAAATGACAAGACGTCGAATTTTCATTTTAAGTTGAATAATATGTTGTAATAAATCAACTTATTAACAGTTATTTTATACAATTCTGACTGCTTTGATCGTGAATCTCATCAGGAAGTGCAAAGGTCTGGTAGGGTCACCTTCCGTCTCCATGGGTGTCTTTCATCCTGCATGGGTCTGGAAGAGCAGGCTTCCTTCATGATCAGACAGGTGGATGAAGAAGGCAAGAAAGGATGAGGATTTGGACATAAGGAGGAAAACAAGCTGTGCCAAAGCAGTACACGCTACAGATGGTTGCTGTGCAGCACCAAAGGTTTGGGATGTGGAGGAAGTTATTGTAGCAAAACTGCAGCCAGGTGGGAAAGACTGCAGAGCACGAGTCATGCGCATTTAAAGCACTAAACTCAACGGGGAATTAGGTGAGTTTGAAGGTGGAAGCTTGTGTCTGCAAAGCTTGGACGGATTTTAGCTGAAAGCAAATGAGTTGGGCAAAATGCACCACTGAGGCTATTTCCTACCTGACTAGCTGAATCTTCAAGAAAAAGATGGGCAGAAGGGTCTGTTGCAGCAAAAATGAGTTCCTGTGAAAGTCACAAAAAGGAAACCCCCACAATCAGGAAAAGACAGCAGAAGAAGAGACTCTTTAAGACCTACTTTGATCATCTTTTGATTCATTGTAAAAGCGTTCCCCGTCATCTTATAGTCATGATTCCGTTTTTAGCCAAAATTTAACAAACTTGTGTCGTTTTCTAGAACATAGATTCAACAAAGTTCATTAGAAAGTCGCCTATGAGTTTTGGGCGGGGCCACTTGAGCCTTTAATACTTTCTTTAAACTTAATTTGATTGCACTACTTGGAGGACACCAAACATAATGTAGTTCACCTTCTTGTGTAGCAGAAATGTAAAATGTTGCATGTTGGGCCGCCTCCTGCTGATCAAACTATCCAACCAAAGCAGCAGGACAGACACGAAATAATCAGGAAAAGATGAAGCTCCACCTAAACCTTTTGAACTTTACTGTCACTCATGTCCGATTCAGATAGCTAGAGCCGGTCCTCAGCTTTGTTGTTGACCTTTTTTCGACATTTTCTTTTGTTTCTGTGATCTGTAATTTTTTCCCTGATCTAAAAACAGGAAACCTGCTGAATCATGTTCTGATGAGTGAAAGGCTGGAAAACGGGATCAACAACAGCCTGTCCTTCCTATTGACCTGCACTTCACCGGATCAAGCACTCCATACACTTCCTAATTAAAACAACGTCCTTTTCTGTTTAGAACTCCTAAAAATGCTCCCTCAGATGGAATTTGGGTTTTTCCTACTCTTAAACTAACTGCAATCCCGACATCAGGCTCTGTGCTGGCAGATGTTGCTGAGTAAACCCTGATAAGCAGCTGGAAACAAGAGCGTGTCTAAACAGAGAAGTCCGTGTACAGTAGCCACCCTCAGCCCCTCCAAAAGAACAGAAGATGGGAAAACAGAAACACAACAAACATGCAGAGAATGAACTTAGGTTTATTATTTAAAGATGAAAGACATGCAGAGGAAGAAAAAAAAGAGGTTACATGTGACATGCAGCAACAAGGTGGAAGAGGTCAGAAAAGACAAATTACAGAAGTTACATTTACAAGACAGAGGTTTGGCTGTCATTTTTTTTTTTTTTTGTCTGACAATCAGAGAGTCAAAATGTTTTAAAAAGTAAAAGACACTTTCACCGCTACCACAGGTGTAAATCTATACATTTGACCTTTTCATGTTATATTTCTTATTTAACCTAAAAAAAAAAACTGGAAGGAATACACAACTGCACCAAAACAACAAAATAATTTCATAAATTGGATTTTTCAAAATAGCCTTTTAAAATAACAATCGTTACAAGAGATTTGTTGTTTTTATAAAAATAATCATTTACTGTAAAGAGTGGGTATTTTTTTATTTTCACAGTAAAAAAATAAATAAATCAAAAGGAGAAATGTGAAGAAAACTTTAACTCTCAAATAAATTTCATAGAAACTTTTGTTTAATGTCGAGTTAATGTATACAAAGTCCTAACGTTTACATAAATTCAATCCAAAAACTTGTTTATCTTAAAAACTTCTATTTTTGTTGATTATTTTTAGCTGCTTTAATCTGTTTCCTTAAACAAGACTCACTGACCGTAGATGAATACCGGACCGAGTGAGTTTGACGTCACCTGTAGGAAATGGCTCACATGCAGCTCCAACGAAATGAAGTCGATTCAGTAGTAATTTTTTCACAATACGCCATGTTGGAGACAGATTAGGTCAGTAAAGAACGATCGGTCTGAGTCAGACAGAGTCAACATTTTTAATGGAAGAATCGGTCAAACAGTTCAATTGAGAGCACATACTTTCTATTTTATTGAGGCATCTTATTGGTCAGTTTATAACTTGAATACACAGAAAAAAAAAACGTAAAAAAAAATTAGGATTAGCAAGAACATGTTCAAAAAGTAATCAGAGCAAAATTGTTTATGTGACAAATGGAATGACTGAGTACGGTAATAGTGGTTTATTTCTCAGTAGACCTCTATGGGATTTTGGCTTCTTGGAACCAGCGGCTACTTCCTGTTTGGAACGCAAGGGGGGAGGGATGACTCAGTCCTGTTCTCATATAAAGTAAATGACAGAACTCCAAAGATATTCCTGACCCTCACTGAAAGGGCTTCCAGGCAAGCAGTTAAATACTGCAACAAGACCTGTTGTTGTTTATCAAACATGGCAGCTTGGATCCAACTCCAGCTGTTTATCATTATCGACATGGTTGAAAATTGGTCCAAAAAGACACTTCAGGGCACATTTGTACTTGGCTGTTTGGTCCACACCAGAGTTCCTCAGATGGTCAGCTTTGTTTAGATGGTTAAAAACTGACCATTGTGGTGCAACAATGGTTTGGTTGGCTTTCATTCAAACCCATGTTATTCAGAAACAATACAACTACAGAATAATAATTTTCCTTCTGGATGAGGAAAAATATTGGACCAAAGCTTATTCCAATAAAGCAGCTTTAGTAGCCTTTTGACAGTTTTGGATAATTTACACTCGACAGTGCAATGTGAGGGAGGACCAAATCAAAGTAAATGTAAATCTTTCAACATTCTCAGCCAAATCGGAGACAGCCAGATTATCCTAGTGTGAAGTCAACCTAAAATTCCTCCACTCAACAAAGCCACGAAGGCCCCACACATGAATGGGTTATTTGTCTATTACGCTCTGGCATTGGCAGCATGGCCGCAGACAGAGAGGCCAACTCTCATCATTTTGTTATACTGTAAACCTGAACTGCCAGATGAAATTTTTAAAGAAACAAAAGATCTACTTAAAGCCCACCATCTGTACCAAACTGTGCCAAAATACAACAGTTGCTACATATGCCCGTATATTAGGTGGGGGTATTTGGTCCTTTTGTCAGCAATTATGACTTGCTTATGTCACATACAAACGACTGATTGTGTTTGTGGTAGAATCCAGCAAATATCCAGCGTTGCTACAGACCAAATGGATCCTTTTGTTATGCTGATAACTGTTTATGGTAATTAGGCAACAAGTGGCAATAGTTTGCCCCAAACTTAGTCTCACAATGCATTCTGTCAAGATTTGTAATTCCAGCACAACTGTACTTTCCACCAGTTCAGAGGACGGTAGGGTGGACCATCTCTGCTGGCAGGCCAAGTTAATTTTGCCTTATAATAGAACAAAAACAATCAAAGCAACAACAACAAAAAAAACATTATTTTGTGGTTGAAGGGACTTTGGCAAAAACAAGTGTGCTGGGAGTAAGCCCAAAACCAAAGTCAGGGGGTCTTTAAAGTCAAAAATTCTGAAACAAAAATGCTGGGTCCCAAAGAGCGCTGCCTAAATAACACACAAAAGTTTATTTATTTATTTATTTTTTAATCAGGATTCTTATAGGCTATGTAAAGCTACGTTCACATCACCCTCTGCAATGCGTATTCAAGCGATAACTTTTTAAATCAAAAGTATATGTAAACGCGCCTACATGCATGTTTTGGGCTTCTGTGTTAAAAACTCTCACATTCACATGACAACGCAAACATTTTTAAGACCGTTTTGGGGCTCCACGTACAATACGCATGGCCCTTTAACGTGCATAGAAAGTTCAACCAGGCTGAAGTGTAACCAATAAGGGACTCCGATTTGGTAGTGTCATTTGAATGGCGTCTTCTGTAATTAACAGAAGTGCCAACCATTTGAAAATTAATGGTAAATGGCGTATACTTATATAGCGCTTTTTCTACCTTCCTCGAAAGCCCATAGCGCTTTACAGTCACAGGCCCATCCACACACACATTCACACACTGATAAAGGCCCTGCTGCTGAACACTGGAGCCAACCTTCCACCAGAGGCAAAGTGGGGTCCAGTGACTTGCCCAAGAACACTATGACACAAGGGCGGGTAGGCGAGAATCGAACCTGCAATCTTCCCATCAGAGGTTACATTTTTCCTCCACTGCATCCCACAGGGGCAATAATTGTTGTTTTTGCCTCGTCGGAATTATGACACAAACGAATTATCCGAACTGGTTCCCTAATCCTCCGCCTACACCCTATTGCTCCAATTGTAGGAGTAATTGAAGCTGTAGCTGTGTCCGAAAGTTTTTTTTTTTTTTTTTAAGGTGGACGCATTTCTTTACGTGGGTGTTGTATGAAGCACAGACGTTTACAGATAATGTAAGGAATGACTTTTTCTATTTGTACATCAGTTATAAAACAGATTCATGTATTTTCCGAGCGCTGGCAGCTACAGGCTTACGTAGATGACCAGCAACTACTGATGAAATAATTGAGTAATAGTAACAATTTGGATTTGAAAACACTATTATTCCATATCTCTTTGCTTGGTGGGCTAAATGCAGGGATAGGGAAGCAATTTGGATTTGGCCCAAGTATTTCATATATCGGAAAAGAGCTGTGAAAGAAAAAGCCTGGAGCAAGATTCACAAGATCTGCACAAGATCGGCGAAAATGCACTAGCATTAAGTAGCAGTGTGAACACTATGGGCCAATTGGATGTTCAAGAATGTGCATTTTACACATTCTTGAAAGCGTGTCACATGTTTGGTGTGAATGTAGCTTTACATTTCAAGACTGTTGAACTCTTGTTGAACTTCAACAGTCTTTGGGTGGTTCTACATTGTCTTCTGTATAACATCAAGGAGAGAGTTCATTAAGAAATTTATCAAAGAACCCACAGTAGTAACTCTGTTACTACTATACATATATATACATATATATACATACACATACATATACATATATATACATACATATACATACATATGCATATACATACATATATATATATATATATATATTCATTTGTATTGTTAGGAGAACTGTTCAGCGTGTATCCCGCCTCCACCCAAACAGTAGTTTCCAACAATGCCATGACCCCAAACGGGACTAACCGGGTTTAAAGAAAGATGGATAGTTGGACAAATGGATAATGTTGTAACCCTAAACCTTAACAATATGTGTTGAAGCTTCTCATCCACCAACAGATATTGATATTTGGCTTAATCAAAAAACTGAATTAAACTTAGACTCCCACAGGCTTCCATATTTATGAAATGAAAACAGAATGGATGATCTAGACTTAACAGTGTTTACTTTTCTGGCAGAATTGCGATTAATGCCGACTTAGTGCAAGAACCAATGCATGCAGCAGCTGGTGGAGAAAAGGACAGACATGAACACACAACCTCTCTGTTTATAGACGTCCTAAACCGCAACCTTTTGACGCTGCATCTGAACAACTAAATAAGTATCTTTTGATATGTCGTATATTGGAGATCTTTAGATCCCCATCTATGAGGAGCCAAATTTCAGAGGACATTTCAATAAAAATGAGATGCTGCTGCTACTGAAAATTCTTTTTAACATGTTTGAAGGTATATTCTGATAAAACATTTCAAAAGAAACAGAATGAAAAGTTTCCCTATCAAGCAGCGAATGCAGCTTACGGTCCTTCAGGTTGGGAGAGCTCAGGCGGTTACCTTCTTCTTGAAGCTCTGCTCCATCTCCCACAGCTGACTCTCATGCTCTTCCAGGGCAGCCTTCACCACTTCCTGCTTCTTATGGATCCTATACCTCCAGTCTTCATCACCGCTCTTCTTCAGCAAAGCAACTCTGCGGCAGAGGAAGAGATTACTTTGACAAATTGTAATGTTTAAGTTAAAGGCTACAACGGCACAAAATCTGGTAATAAATAATAATTTCTTATTCTTTTTTTTGCAAAACACAATGCTGCCACAAAACACGAATGACGATTCCAATGATGATGCATGCTGCTCCATGAGAAGTTACATCCCAGCTGTCATGCAAGCAGTGGAAGGACTAGATGCGACTGAATATCAAAATAACTGATTTTCTGGCAATTTCCCAAACGCTGACATAATCCTCAGAGCATCTGGAAAAGCTCTCAGAGGAACGTCCATTGCTTATTTCGTTACTTTCATTTGCATGAAAAGAAAATCTGCACGCAGCCCATGTTTTGAAGGCACTTCCCACAAAACCACCGTGGGAACTTTTGATCCCTGACAACCGCTGTACATGAAGGGATGTTTGGGAGTCTCAGTATCATAGTGAGGATTCCTGCTAGGCACAGATCTTAGTTTTTCCTAGCAGACACAACCACATTCCCAGATATTATTTCCATTGGAGGCAAGAGAGCTTTGAGTAAGTGGATTCTTCCTTTGTGGAAAATGTCCAAATCCAAAAATCACACCATTGTCTGCATTAAGAGATTCTAGTCTAAACTTCTTCCATATATTGATCTCAAGCAGATGTCTGTCTCTTCTTAACCTAAAGATCCTGACCAGATATGTCAACTGAAAGATTAATCATCAGAAATAACTTTTTTCCTATTTCTTCATCAAGATGAGGCAGTTCATCCTTAAACATGAACATTGGGGCCTACCCACTCCTCACTAGAACCCCAAGATGTTTATAAAACTTGGCAGGAGCTAGTGTGTGTTGCATTTATGGTGAAGACAAAAAATATTAAGAGGAAAACGCTACATAAATCTCTATCATGATCTTCAAAGGTTTTAGATCAGATGTTACAAACTTTTTTAGGCAACAGTGCAGTTTAGTGTCAGGCAATGGTTTCAAGCGGCCTGTGTGAGGCTGAAGTTGGTTATTCTTTTTTATTAAGCCTGGTATTTTAAACTGGTATTTTCTAATATAGTTGTCAATAAGACTACGCAACTTTATTAGCAGTGTTCTTGTAGCATTAAACAGCCGGTCACTGAATTTTATATACATTAATATTATTCCGTGTGGAGACAACCATCGCAATAAATCCATATTTGGATTCAAACCTCCTGTTTTCTTTAAATGCAGCTTTCTCCTTCTGTTTCCTCACTGGCATTTTCTGTCAAAAGAAACTTTACAAAAAGGTTTGTTTTTATTTAAAGAGCCTAGATCATAAAAAATCAAATTTTATGAGCTTTTAAGTGTATTTCATTGTTAATTTGTCATGAAAAGAAACCCCAAAGCGTTATTTTGATCCATAAATGCTTTTTTGTGCATTCCTCAAACCCTTCTCTCTGAGCACCAGCCCCTCCCAATCCACGAAAACAAGCGAGTTCTCACATTGTGATCTAGATTAGTGAAGAACAGCCCCTTCCAGGAAGAGTCTGCACTACCAGCGTCAACCCCCAGGCTAACACACACACCTGCTTCCTGGTGATATGCTAAAATACTTTCCTTTTATATGCATAATATGCACATCCATCTTTGCAAAAGTTTGGATGATGTCTAATTTCTTGTGAGAAATGCAGACACGTTGCAGAGGCCGACACTAGTTGACCTCAAAAAATGAGCGGCACCCACAAGGAGAGAAAGGCGGTGTCTCAGAGATCCAGTCATCTTACTTCCAGGGGGGTATTCCAGAAAGCAGGTTATGCTAGTTACCACGGTAACTTTGAGGCTAAAGAAATGTACAACCACTGCTTTCGGTTCCAAAAACAGAGGTGTGTTTCAGGGTATGTCAAGTTGCCATAGCAACTCATGCTCTGAACATAACCTGGTCTGGAGCAGGTTTAGTTGAAGGTTAGTTTGTTTTCAGAGAGGTGAAGCAGTATGGCGTGTCCAATTGAAGATGATTTAGTGGATGAAGAAGCTCAGATAATACTTTTTCCACCATGACAGGGTGATAAGACCGCATATGGATGTTGGAAAAATAAACTTTTTTAATTTCATCTAACTTAATTATCTGCTTCAGTTAAGATAAATCTTTTTTTTTTGTTAAGTCATCTTAAAAATAACACGTAGTTTTCAGACAGTTATTTTACTTTCATTCAAATTGATTCAATTAAGTAGGTGTAACTTGGTGCTTCTGTTAGATCGGCACCGCAAGGGATTGTGGGATACCATTCCCTTTGCCTGTCTGGATGGATTTGGGTTCAAGTGTGGGTTTTTTAACAAATGTGTTTAGTTATTTAGCTGTTTTGTAGTGTTTTTCCGTATTTTGCAGAGTTATTTTGTCCTACTATGCTTAAGTCTCTGCACCATAAGTGAGAGGGAGGAAGAGGATGATGAGTTTATATAGCACCCCTACTGTTCACAACCATAATGATAATGACGGAAAATTCCGAATTGAATTTATGCACTATGTGCTTATCGTTTCGTTCTTTTTATTGTTATACAAAGGAGTATATCTGCCGGCTCAAACTTAGACATATGAGAGTTCAAGAATTATAATTAATTAAGATGGAAAAAATATTAATTGAATTAGAGTAATATGACATTTAGTCAGATAAATATGTAAATTTGAGTTGTATAAACAATTATTAAGTTTTATAGACGTAAAAAATTTGTTTGAATAAATTTAACTCAATTATTTGTTACCTATAGAAGTATTTCATTTAAGTTGGCAAAATTGGATAAGTTTTATATATATATATATATATATATATATATATATATATATATATATATATATATGCGTCACAAGGAAAATGGAAACAAGATCAGAAACTCGTGCGTTTACTTTGTCTGTTCTTCTATTACAAGCAGAAACTCTTTCTTTTGATGATGCAGCCGTGTTACATTTTTAATGGGCATATAATCTTCATTCGCAGTCATTAAAATCTCAGACTCCGTCTCACTGAAGTATAGCGCTTTGTTTTTTTTCTCCACATGTTTCCATGGTGACTCTGGAAATCGGCGATCCATTGAGAATGTCTTTATGTACTTGACGAGCACGTGCATTAACTCAGGGTTACCAAGTCGAGCGTAATTACGCCAACTCATATCCGGTCTTTTGGAACCGACATACCCAGAGTAAGCAAGTTCAGCCAGATTTCAGCCAGAGTTCAGGGTTAAAGTCAGGGTAGTTTAATCATGCTTTCTGGAATACCCCCCAGGTAGGAAAAAGGGTTGCAAACGTAACTAATATTTTCATAAATTTTTTTTCTTTAGTGGACCAAAGGTAACATATCGTCATAAATGTGGACTGGATTAAGAAAATGATAACATGGGACCTTTAATGTTGCTAGCTTGGTTGTTTCAATTTTGCAGTCAAGGGCGTATCTTCCACATGTGGAGTAACTTGACATGCGTCAAGAATGAGTCGGATGTGTTGGAGAGAACCCCGTAGTTTACTAAAAGAAGACTTTCTTTAGAACAAACCAAAATGGAAAGAAATGTAGGATTGTGGGATGCGGCTGAGCATGGGTGTTTCTTTTATTGCACCATGACTGAAGTGTCTAAGAGCTGAAGTAAGGTCCATGCTGTTTGGCTGTTTGAGTGTGTGTCAACGCAGTCGCGCTTGTTGCTGGACATAGGCAGTCTCCCCTCTGAGACTAACAGAGCGATCCTGCCGGCCGTTAAATAAAAGTATAAATTAGCCGCATAATTGAATAAGCCACAGGGTCGAAAGTTGGTGACAAAAGTAGCGGCTTTCGAACATCATTATACATTGAAAACAAACCACACCGTGAGACTAAGGAAGGGCACGCCCCAATGGAACACACTGCAAATGGCTGCAGCAAAGCCACTCTGAAAGGTCATGACGGTGTCAAAGTGTGTGTAGAATGTAGCTGAAAGAACACACACTGGACACGTGCCCACACCAATAATCAATTGAGAGCCTGATCAGTTATCTGTTGGTCTAACAGTAAAGCATGACATAACTGAACTTATGTAACAATTTGATTAACTCAGTGGTGCCAGTTAAGACATTTACATAAAGCATTTTAATTGTTTTAAACAAATATGCTGCTTATTATTTTGTTTTCCTTATAAATGTATTGATTTGCATTTGTTGTCTTGTGAAAGCTTAGAGTCCTTCAGACTTGATCATTTTCAGTCACATTCATCCTTTGTTGAGTAGAAATTTTTAAAGAACAAATAAAAATGTGATCAATTTTAAACAACAGTCATTTTAAATCATAATCACATTTTCAGCCAATAAACTCACTGAATCCAGTTTTAGGAGTCTTTGCTTACACAGACAAAGAATCAAAGTCCACCTTTCATTTCATCAGCCGCCCACCTGTCTTTGATGGACATGTGTCGGGCCATCAGCACGCCGTTCAGCTCGTCTTCCTGCTCAGGCTCAACTGGGCCGTCTGGGTGTTGGGGGGCGGCAGGGCGACTTTCACTCCTGGGGGAGCCGCAGGTTTCTCTGGATGCTACAACCACGGACTCCCCGAGCTCTTTTAGACAGCAAACAGGAGAAGCAGAACTATGAATGTTTCAGTGCTGGAGATGAAGCTGTAGTTGAGTCATTAGCCTCCTAATGCAGTATGAAAAACAAAAGTGTTTGAAATTCAAGATTTAAGAAATGTTTTGCTTTTTTGTAAGCAATTGAAAACTAGTGGGAAGAATGTCTTCAAATTTAGGTAAAGACGTTTTTACAGCTGTTTATTTTAGAGGCAAAAACAGACTAAATGACACAAAGACAGTCCGAAACCATGATCTGATCACTAAATTTAGAAAAAAAAAACAGGAAAGGAGACTGGACTCAAACAAAGAAAATATTCAACTATTATAAATAAATAAATAAAAAAACAGAAATGAGAGGAAAGAAGAATTGGTTATGAACTAGATATGGGAATAGAAACACAGACAGTCGTATTTTTTTTTTTACCTCCATTGATGGTTCTGCTCCTGTGGCGCTCTGTTTGTCGTCCCTCCCTCAGAAAGCCTCTTTGCTCCTGCTTCTCCTGGAGCTTGTGGCACTCTAAGCTCTCCAAAGCTCCCTCATCTTCCTCTTTTGCCGGCCACTGAGGCTCCTCCCTCTCTTCCTCCTCCTGTTCTCTCCACCTCTCTCTTCCTGAGAGGGGCTGTGGTAGAGCGGTCTGCCTGGCCGCTCTCTCGGGAGAGGGCAGCTTCCTCTTCCCCGCGCTCAGATCAGCTGTGTGCTTTGGTAGCAGAGGCTTGTTATTGCTGTGAGGGGTGGGCCCCTCCTGGGCCTTGGTGATGTGGATGTCCCCTGCGTGGTCGGTGGAGACTGTGCCTCCTGCTCGGACTGAGGAGGGGGACGGAGAGTGGAGGTGTCCGTTCTGAAGCTGTACATGCAAGGGGGTGGACGGGGAAACAAACAAAAAAAACAAAGATGGTCAGTGTGCAGAGAGAACCAGCTTACTCCAAACAGCAACTAACAGAATCACGCTGAGTAATCACAGTCCAGTTGACTCACTGCACGTCCTGCACATTACAAACCCTCCCATCTTTTCTTTCCTGCATCACAAAGCCATGCCAGCAGTCCTTTTGTGCATGAAACTGTAAAGCTGCAACACTAACCCAAAATTGTTGAGCAACCAATGAGAAGCAACAGCAAACATCCATTAAAAGAATAAAAGAAAAAAATCCTGCAGCTTCTTTTTCTTTCAGAGCTGTTAGCGTTCTGCCTGAAGCTGAAGAGTGGCCGAGATGAGCCGGAGGCGAAGAGTGTCTGCTCTTTTTAACCATGAGCTCTAACTATCAGAGGCCGGGCCATGCAATGCAAAACCCATGATGAATAATGAAGACCAGCCAAAGCCAGTGCGTGCTGTTCGGAGAAACGCTGGGTCATTCCTGAGTATCCTGCTGCTGTGTCATCCACCGTGACAAAGGCAGGGATTGTTCATGGGAAGCTTACTTGGAAGTGTTGGACTGGGCTTTCACTCAGTTCAGGTTCTTCACTGAAGTCTGAGAACTCCTGAAGTAGAAACATGAACTCGTGTGTATTCTTTCCTTCCAAAAATAATGTGTTTGATGGTCCTTATCAAAAAAAAAAGGTTGAAACAGCTGATATGTAATTGCAGGTACTGATGTTTCTAACGGTTCCTTTGGCATCCATCGTGCAATCTTTGCACACATCCACTGGCAGTATCTAAATGTTAGCTATAGTCAAAGACCAACATACAGTTAGACAAAAGAAAACATTTTGATCTATGAAACCTGCGGCTTAAACAAAGAGAATGCATTGTAGCGTGACCCCATTTAATCACTTTTACAAACTAAAAGTCAAGTTTAGATTAGTACAAACAGCCTCACTACTACATATTTGGTGTTTTTTAAACACGTAACCTTTTTTCTGACATGCATAGAGAAGCAAGCTTAAAATTGCATTTCTGTGTATTTCTTTATGCAAATTGTTGTCAATCAGGAGCAGACAAAAATATGCTGATTGAAAAAGAGTTTCTTTGTGACATAAAAAAATACAGACCAAAGCTCCCTGCTAATAGCTCTCAGAAACAGGGGGGAGAAGGGGGGCGGGGTTGCTCCACAGCAATTGTCCTGCCCACAACTCACAGGTGAATTTCTAATTAACTTCTGCTGCTCTATGTTCTAGAAACAGCATAATCTTAATTAAAAGACAGATGAGAACACTTTTACGATTGATAAAAAGATGATCAGCGTGGGACGTTAAAGTCCCCCCCCCCCCCTTGCCCTCGCAGCCTCTGATTGGTTGAACACAAAATTATACTGATGGCCCCCCTGCTGAAGACCACAACATGGAGTAAACATGCAAATGTTAGATAACTAACCTAAAGACCTACAATATGAAATATTAGCGTCATATTCAGTCACTCAATTTGATGTCATGGTTGGAATAGACGAACCAAAATAACAAAAGCCAAATCTAACTTCACATGCTGGGACTAAAACAAAACATTCCTTCAAAAATATATTTATTTTGTTAATTGAAGCTTGTTTAAAATGTAACTGGCACAATTTAGACCCAGGCATGACTTGACCACAGGGAGGTCTTAGGGGATTTTCCCCTGAATGAGTAAATTAAAATATTAAAAAACGGGCGTGAATAAAAACAAGAGATGAACTGTTCACCAGTCAGAAAAAAGATGGGCAAACAGGATTAGTTTTATAAAATCTTCTATTGTTTTCTGTTCTAGTTTCCACTTCATTTTACTGATGTTAGATGTTGTTTGTTTAAAAAGAAACATAGGAGGCAGAGCTGAAGATGTTGAGATTCTCTTTGGGAGTGAAGAGGACTGGATAGCTTTAATCTATCAGAGGAACAGCTCATGTTAGATGTTTAGGAGATAAATGCAGATAGAGCTGACTGAGGTTAAGAGGAAAAATGGTAATGATGTTGGTAAAAAGATGCTAAGGCCTTGAAGGAGACCATTGATGAGGTTCCTAGATTTGCCTGTAGCTTTTTCAAACAGCATTTTCGTCTGCTTCTGATTAACTACAATTTGAATAAATACCCATAAATACTTAGAAACAAAATTTTAATCTTAATTTTCTTCAAGTATGTCCATCGTCAAAAAAAATCCCACATGAACATATTAAAACAACAAAATATACCATTAAATATACCATACCAAAACATTGTTGTTTTACATAATTTATGTTACCAGAGAATATTGTTCTATATTGATCTGATTTCTTTGGAGGACAGAGCTCCATAGAAAAACCACCGGTGGGTAAAAAAAAAAATTTCTGACCTGTTCCATGTCTCCCAAAGTGATGGGCTGCGTCTGGTATCGGGTGTTGGCTCGACGCTGGCGTGAGTCTCCTCTGGTCCGAGTGACTCTAATTGGAGGCTGAGCGAGTCGATTGAACAGAGCCATCTTTTCTGCTAGGCTCAGGGAACACAGGTCAGGCTCCTCCTCCTCCTGTCTCTCCTTCTCAACATTTCCATCCATTGCGGAAACCTGCTTGGAGCCCCGGGTTTCCTGGGAGTCCTGTGCCTGCTGGATCTCCTGTGCCGCCTGTATCCGTGAGTTGGAGGTCTTCTGCAAAGACGCCTGCAGGCTGAGGAGGGGCATGAAGAGACAAACAGGAAATGATGGGCAGAATGAAGGCAGGCTGAGGAGGAGAGCATGTGAACTAACAAGTGGCGTGATACCTCTGAGACACTGACACAGGTCTGAGTGCGCTTATAAACTAGAAGAAGTGTACCGATGGACAATAAAGGATTATTGCTCATGCAAAGTCACTTCATTACTCAATGATGCCAAATTTGACGCAGAACCCCAAACAACACCAGGTATACATGTTAACTGGGATCATGAGTTTGACCATTAGGAGCCAGGATCAAGCATGTTAGTCACATCATGACACCATGCACAACATGGAGGATGTGTACCTGTAAGGAGGGGCGGCACTGCAAATTTGGGTGGGGCTAGAGGCGTGACAAACAGCAGGGTGAACAACCACCATGTGAGGCACATGCAAAGAGACACTGGAGTGTTGGGCATGATGTATATACCCCACACCCACACACACACCCACACACACACACACACCCACACCCACACAGAGAAAGGGGGGAGAAGAAAAAATGTGTCACATGGGTGATTAAAACGAATAAAGGTCTGAAGTTAGATTTTATGTCATCAGCTTTGTGCAGGAGCCAGCAAATCAAAACTGTGTTGACACAGATATGACATCAAAGGTTTTAAGGTCGGAGGAAATGATTGAACTCGTGAAATGGACAGAAGCGGCTAACATCCAAATGGAGTCAGTTATTCAGAAAGTTTAGGATTCTAGCTGTTTTTTAGGGGGGATTAAGATTAGTGTCAAAATAAAATGCATGCTTATAGACAAAGTTGTGCACTCTTTGAAAAATAAAAGATGCAACATTTGGTTTTACTGTTAATGTGTCTGTTTTGCATGAGACCTTTCTTCGCCTTGAATACGAAATTTACCCTGTGAAATTACTGCCCAATATATTCTGTAACATGATTAAACATGTCTTTGTTTTTCTACCTGCACACATCTGCCGACTTACGTTGCAGCTATGACTACTTCCTCAGTGGTGACCGGCTGGGTTCTGGATCGGTCTTGGGTCCGTCTTAGCCTTCTGTCCACTGCTGCGTTCCTGGACCGAGGTTTAGGAAGTCCACCATCTATGCTTTTCTCCAGCTCCTGGATAGAAATGTTGGGAGAAAAATGTGGAAAAACAAGAAATGAATTTTTGGAATTTCAGGGTCAGACATAAAGGGTGCTACAATTTCAATATTCGGAGATGGAAAGTGTCCAACGGATGCAGTCATGCTGATGATCATGAATGATGTGTTTGCTGTGTGGATGAGTCATGATATTTAGCAGAACAGTGAGTAAGCACAGATGAGTAAATGCCCTGACATAATGCACCATTATCTATTGAAGCTCGGAAGAGATCAAGCATTCACTAAGTTCAAGGGAATCAATTCAAACTAGAGTTTGATTTAACTTCTTTTTAAATGGATTGTAGACAAAAACTTATATTGTAGACTCCTCTGTGACCGGGTAGGTGTAAAATGTCCTTGCACACTTTTATTAAGGGCCTGATTTGGGCGGCAGGTTGTGGCAAACACTTAAGGGTGACGTAGGTGAGATGGAGCCGTGTCGTATAGATTTTCTTTTGTTCATTAACCCCCCCTCCCTAAAAAATAACCTGTGCACTGTGCAAGGGGCCTGTTAGTACTGCTCACATGATAATTGCGCACTCCCTGCACCCCGATTGCGCATTGCGTGCTTCATGCGCACAGGCGGATTAAAAAAATTAGGAATTCGACAATCTGAGTATAGCTTGTGTGAGTGTCCCATGTATCATGTGCACACCTTATGCGTGCAGCATTAGTGCGCGGTCAGCCAGGGGTGTGCAGCGAGCGACTAGAGTGGGACATTAGGGCATAACCCTACCATACGCACCACAACAGTACGTTTCATTTTGATGACGTCCCTTAAGGGTGGCCGACAGAGCCACAAGGGAACCTGTGGTCCCCTTAAGGTGCAGCCCTCTATAGGCCTGAGCAACCCGAAACACGCAGCCCCGGTTCAGGTGCATGTGATAAAGCCAATATCTCCAAAGTCATTTAAAGATATTGCTCACATTTGAAACAAGTCTCTACTGGTCATGCAAGGAACTGCAACATTTGGTAGGCTACTTAAGGATTTTTCTAAAACTCAAGAATGGAAGGTGGAGGCTTGGTTCAAAACCAGAAAAAAAATAGATGAGAGAAATAGTCTTAAAGCTAAAACTCACTCTGAAGAGAGAGCGCTTGGCTGCGACACTCAGCTTGGCACGCTCATCTAGTTTCTCTTCATCAGCTGAACGGACAGAGAAAACAAAAAAACATTCATTAAAAACTTTGCATTTCAACCTGGAGAAAAGCTGCTACAAACTAACCCACTTTCCTCAGTCTTCATTGTAAATCCACCAACATACCAAAGTAGATTTAAAACTGAAATTCTGGGGGGAAAAAAGAATATTGTGCTCTGACTAAATATGGGTCTCGGCTGCTTCACTCGTCTCCTGGCTTCATACCTGCGAGTGGTGCTTGGAGTCAGCTTTTTCTTCCAAACCGTCATCCTGTTGTCAGTTTAATTATCTTTCTGACAGCAGCAGCAGCAGGGAAAAACTGGGAAAGTGTTTGTCTGTCATTAAATTTAAGTGAAGGACGGGAAATTCTGCTAACATGAGTAAAGCTTTCCCGGAAAGAGCCAGATCTGAAAATGATTCCAGCATGTATTACCTTCAACTGGTCATAGACTGTGTTTTTTTTTTTTAATAAGGAAAGCTAAGAAAGAACTGTTTTCTTATATAAACGAGATCTATTTTTTTATGTGGAAAAAAGAACCCTCTTGATCCTGGTGGTTAAGCCAAGTGGTCATTTTTAACTTCTTTTCTTGCAGTTTCTTTTTTCAAAATAAAGTAACTAAAAGCTTTTTAATTTGCATTCATTTTTGCGCCCAATTCCACAGCTGCTATCACACATATAAAAAGATTAAACCTCTATTTTTTTTCGTCTCTACTATGCTACATCGTCCTCAACACAACAGAGAGACGATGGAAAGCAGGCGAGTTGTATTTAGCTATGGTCCATAACTCAGGTCTCTTGCGAAATGTTGAAATATGGTTTTCTTTAAAGACATTGTTGTACCTGGAATTTGCAATTTCTGACTATTCCAAGTAGACTTAGGCCATTAAGTTCTCTTATTAATTGGATTTATGTAAAAGGCAGAGATCTTGTATCAGTGCAACTCAATTATTTTGTGAATCACCATTAAAAAGGAAAAAAACTGTGAGGAGACTTTTTTAAATTTGAGGACCTCATTCAAATACTCGTCTAAACAAATTTGAAAAACAGGCAGCACAGTAACGACCCCAACATACCAGCAAACCTGTCAATGATCACATTATGTTGCTTTGACATCATGTCAAAATATCTTTTGGACTATATTCCAGCACTGAGGTGTAGTTGACCAGAACCAGAAATGACATCAAAAGTGGAGAAAGCCCTTAGCCAATCAGAGCTGCCCAGATCTTCATCAATACAAAAGAGCACAGAAGAGTCATCTATCTTGTAATGGACCCCATTTTAAAATGTGTTATCATACTCCATATTTATTTGGACTTTTTTATATATTTTTTTTATTTTGAGAACATTTTGTTTTTTCAGATTTTGCTTCCTTTTTAGTGTGAACTTCCGAGGATATGAAATAAAAATAAAAATAAAAAACTCAAAGAAGAGCTCGGTTCTCAAGAGGTTAATGAAGTCCAATATACAATTTGCTTTAGAGTTGACTTAACATGGTCAGTATTTAATGGAAAAAAAAGTTAAAAATACAGAAGTAATGTGTGAAAAACACTTAGATTTAACATCCAGCAAATCCAACTTCAGGAGTGTAAAAAATACTTTCTGTATGTTATCATCTACTTGCATCATTACAGCTACCCCGTTTTCTTTCTTAAGATAATTCAGTTTAATTTAAGTTTAAAAAGAACTTTAAGGTCTTTAAGTCATGCTACAAAACTTTTCGGCAAATTGGTACATTATGTGTCTATAAATATGCTGTTGTATCCCAGTTGTGGATCTTAAGCTGCATGACATGAATCGTAAAGATTCTTAGTACCTTCAGATGGCTTCATATATTAGTTATAAAAATGAATGTTATATATTTTTTTTTCAGAGGGTGTGGCTTTAAAAGCAGCCCAAATCATAGTCTCTCCACTGCCATGCATGACAGTTGAAATGAGGTGTCTGAACCTGAAACAGAGAGTTTAACTTTTATCAAACATAATGCTAATGCAAGTGTTTTCATGATAGACCGCTGCCATGACTTCTTGCTCTTTGACTAAAAAGTAGTTCTTTTGGTACCAAGACAAAGTACAAATGTTTTAATAATAGGTTTCAGAATGTATTGTTAAGCAATGTCAGTGTATTCTTTTTGGGGGGTTGGTATTATTGCAAGGAGACCCAGAATAGCTTTTCATGTCTGTGCATGAGAAGCTGGAAGACAACTCACAACCATCATTTTAACAGCTGTGGGTTAAAAGCAATGGGAAATTTGGCAGTGTTCACTGCTTTACTTAACTTTTAGTTCCACAAGGAAAGACCACTCCAAACTCTGTAACCAAACCTAAACATAAGTACCGTAATAACCTTCATTTTATTTATTTGAGACATTCTGTGCATAAAACATTGGAACATGTAAAATGTACTAGTCAGACTAAGAATCTAATCATCAAGATAAAAAAGTGCAACTGAAAGAGAGCTATGAAACCAAAACAAATCAAAGCAAATTGCAAAAGCCAAAGTAAACGACTTACCCTCTGATGACGCAAAGTCTGAACTCACACAAGACCTTGAAAAATGGAAAAAGAAACAAAACAATAAAATAGAAATTACTAAAATCAATTCAGATGCAGAAAAATAACAACAAAGCACAATGACAGACTCCAGATGACGGCAGGCAGGGTGAATAGACAGGAAAATGCTGTAAATGTTAGAAGAAATGAGAAGCAGTAAAGCAGACTTGAGTGCAGAATTAGAGGTTATTACAGATTATTGTTCAATTTTAAGCATATTTAGTAACAAAGGCCAATTCAATACTCGGTGCTCACGTGTTATGACCAGTGACAAAACCCAACAAGACCTTTGGACGCGGTAAGCCTCCTTTTTTGATAAAGTTAGCAAAAGGGACAAAATTCTGGGGAGGGCGAGTAACTACTTCTGAGCTGGGGCACAAAATCCACAGTCACTGATCGTGCAGCAGCCTCTTGTTATGAATTACTCAAATGAAGAAAAGCTAAGACTACAATTAAAGCTACGTTCACACCGCCCTCGGTAATGCACATTCTAACGACTACTTTCAATGAAAAGTCGCGGTGTCGTGGTACACCGCAGCTTGTAATGGAAATGAATACAATGGAAATTAATAATTAGAATGCAGGAAATTTGTCGTATTTCCTCGCCAGACGGGAACTTCTGTGGTAGAATGAGGATGTGTAATTGCTCCTGAAACCGCGTGTGCGTGTGTAAGCAGAGGAGGGAGCGCGTGCAGCGCAAGTGGGAGTGAGAGCACGCACTTCAATGGCATCAGAGTTGTTTTATTTAAAATTCACTGTGGTAATGTACAGAAACTAAATTAGAAAGAATGTGTCTCTGTCCAAATATCTATGGTCCTGACTGTGTGGATGCCGTTCTTTAACCATTTGAAAATGAATCATGAAGGAGAAATAATAATTGTGCTTTGTACTTGGTTGGAATTATATGACACCAAGTCTTTGATATATTAGAATAGAGCTGTGAAAGTATAGTCATGGCACAAGATTCACAAGATTTGGACCACTTGGACATTTTGCACCAAGTTTCTTCCAACTGTAGGAGGAGAAGATATGCATTTATCGGGTGGGGAGGGTCCAGTGTGAACACCGTAGCCATTGTTAAACGTGCATCACGTGCCCGTTATGAATGTCACACAAAAGTAACTGCATCAAGAATGATTAGGATTTTATTCAGATGACCATCGCCCAGAGCATGCAGTACCTATGTGGCTCCTGGCGTTCAGCTGAAGTGATGGGCTGCATCCTAAACCTCTCTGAGGTCTTCTCCCCAAGACTAATGAACTGTAGAGGCTTGTGCCCCCTCTCTCTTTCAGTTCTCCATGGGGCTTGGAAACCCATTGATTCCTTGTCCTGCTTAAAGTCACTGGGAAAATGGAAGAGGGACCAATGGACAGAAAACCCAATGAAAAGAAAACATACAATGCGATGGAGATGTAGATGTAGATGAACAGGTTACAGAAATTAAGCCGCTTAAAAGGAGAAGCATGGCACAGTTGAGTAGGTTAAGTGTTGACACAAAGCATGTGACCAAAGCAATGTTTGCAGAAGGTAAAGTAAAGGAAGACACTTGATATCTCCAGCAGGACCTGAATGACTCGCCAGATCAAGTGAAGCTGACTGGATCAGCTGCAGAAGCTCCAGAGTTAATGCGTGAGTGTTTGTTAGGATTAGACACGCTGCAGCAAAAGTGCCCATGCAGTTAGCTTCACGGGTTTAGTAGCTGTCCGTCTCAGCAGCAGATGTTAGGTAATAAGCCCCACAGCCAGCAAGCAGCAGCGGTGCAGCTCATGCCATTTTCACCTACAGCTCATGTTTGCGTCGGCTTGGAGGAGTCGTGGCGCTCTCCAAATAGGAACTCCTGAGCTGAGCAATGGACACCCGGCTGTCCTGTTGACTCTCTCTGGTAAAGGAACCCTCTCTGACCTTTCCAGTGTCCCATGCAGAGCTCCTGGCTAACCCCTCTGGATCCGCAGCCTCTGAGACGGAGCTCCTCATGACTGTCCTGGAGGAGGGCTTCCCATACTCAGCATGGGGGGTTCTGGGCTGAATGAATCTCTCTCGAGGTCGGCTGTCTGCTGCCGCCTGATGGGAAATTGTCTTAGCTTCATCCCTCCTGGCTTTGCCTCTTGAGCCTTCCTCTGCGGCAGTTTCTTTAGCCAGATTTTGCACCCTGGGCCTCCCCATCCCCTCCTCCCCTCTCCCTCTGTGTGGATCCTCTGTGCTCCTCTCCCTGCGACGAATTTCTGAAGGCAGGACTGCTTTTCTACTCCTTAAAAGACCCGGTGTTTTGCCATCCTCAAACTCCCCACTCTCATCCTTCTGAACTTGCTGCTGCACAACTCTGGATGTAGGATCAGAGGTCATGGACAAGTAGCTCGGATAACTGCCAATGTCTTGATCTCCATGGTGAGCAGCTGGGCTCAGAGAAGCATGTTGCTGGTGATGGAAATGGGTGAAGGCCTGCTGGGGTCCTGGCGGGTCTCTGTGGAGGCATACAGAGACCTGGGGATGCTGAAGCTGTCTGCGGTAAACCGGGGCCTCCATCACATTTGACAGGTCCAGATTTTTTTGGTGTCCTTCGTCTCTGGCGAGCCTCTCCCTAACTTTTATTCTTCAGGGAGACAAAGGACTGGTTAACATCTAGAATACTTTAAAGATGTCAACTTCTAATGACTTCTTTGTATGTATGCGTGAATATATGAGTTGATAGTTCAGTAAAGGGTACATTGGTACGGATTATTCACAAAATGCAGCAGGAATCAGTCAATCAAACATCCAATGCTTGGTTAGATCAAATAACTATTAACTTTGACCAGATGTGACCAGATCCTAAGCATTTCACCACACAGCAACAGGTGAGGACAGATGAAGGTGCACTTTGGATAATCAAGTCAGCCATCTTGGTGTTCAAAGATTCTTAAGCATGTTTTTATTTTAGACCAGCAAGGGACCCAGAATGACAAAGAACATCATCAGTAGAACCAATGGAACATTAGAACAAGGGACAGCTCTATGATGATAGAAGCCCTGCCCTTGGGGTGGAGTATGGGTTTAGTTTGGCTTAATGGGGACAAATTAGGTGGGACACAGCTGCCCTCTGCTGGTACCTTGATGGCCAGTTGATGAGGGAGTGGGTGTTGCCTTCTGCATCGGTCTGGAGAAACCAATCAGTGCTAAGTTTGGGTCTTGTGCTGCACCAATGAAAACCCAAGGAGAAACATGACCTGGGAGGACTGGGGGTGGTGGCAAACAGTCACTGAACTTACTTGAAAGCACACACTGGCCTTCATAACCAGAAACACTATATTGTGCATGACCAAAGTATGGCTGAGAAATAAATTGATTTTATTGATAAATTTAAGAAAAATTATTTTTGGGCAAATCGGGATTTTATTTTACAAGCACTCTGCTTTCTTGGGCTGTCATTGTTCGGAGTAAGATCAGCTCGCTCAT
Source organism: Oryzias latipes (assembly GCF_053564925.1). NCBI lineage: Eukaryota > Metazoa > Chordata > Actinopteri > Beloniformes > Adrianichthyidae > Oryzias > Oryzias latipes. Next base: position 10,618,272 of record NC_136256.1, on the reverse strand, counting down.
TTCTCACTGGACGAAAACGTTAAAGTAACAACAAGCAAAGAAGAGATTGTTCTCAAAACAGGAACAGTTTTTTCAGTTCAAATGAACTGGATTGATTTTGTGATTTCAGACTTGGAGCAAACCACACACTGCAAAATCTGTTTTGCTACCAAAAGTGGGAATACGGCAAGTTTGTTTCAACACCTGAAACAGAGGCCCTCTGTCCAGAGTAATGTTTCTGTTTACGAGATGCTCAAGCTAGCGGCAGCTAACCAAATACCTGCTGCAATGTTCTACAAACATTTGTGTTTAATTGCACTTTGTGTTCAGGCTAACTTCCAGGGGACATTTTTAAAATAAAATAGTTTTCGTTGTCATTTTTGTTAAAGAAAGTAAAGGGAGGGGAAAAAAATGATTAAAATCTGGAATTGAATTTGGTGTGGGGGATAAATACAAATAAAATAAAATAAATTAATTTTGGTCTAATTTGAGAAGATGACATGGCCAAGAGAGAAATACTAATTATAATTGTTCAGAAGATGAGTTTCACAAAATGAACTGTAAACAAGTCATCCTTTGTTACTTGCATATCTCAACTGTTTCTGACCACAACTGCTCATAATTTCCTTACAAAAAAATGCCTTTAAGTTGGCCTTTTCAACAAAAATTATATATATATATATATATATATATATATATATATATATATATATATATATATATATATATATATATATATATAAAAGAAGAAAATTATTTCAAAATAATATCTCACCGAGAAGAACATGACTCCAAAACTATAATTGGCCTTTCTCCTTGGCTCACTTAAAGAGCATCTTGTGCTCTATAACTGGCAGATGAGCTTGCTGATAACTAGTTCAGACAGATAAATATCTTGCCTTCAGTCTTTCAGCCATAGCCTTTCCTTCTCGCCAACATTCTTTTGTCTCAAGCACTTGATGTTGTTCACCTCTGCTCCCTGTAACCTCTATGTTTTGCTCGAGTCCCTTTTTTTTTAAACACACAGATACTCTGTCTTGCTGCAGCTGACTTTCATTCCTCTCCTTTGCAGAGAAAAACTCCTCCCTCCTAGATGTTCCTCCATCTGCTCTCACTACAGATGACAAGCATCATGGTACAACGAGTAACAAACTATTGGCCTGTTTTAAACATTACTTTTTTGTAAAAACCTTATATTTGTTTCCCCAACTGCTTAGTGATGTTATCCTTTTGAAAAGATGTTGTTTGATTTTCAGGTTTCAGGATCCATCATTGCACTGAAACTGCTCCTGTCAAGGTGAAACATGATCACAGAATGTCTGAAGACAAAAACAAATCAAATTCCTCTTAGTTTTCCTGAATTATAAAGTTGTTTTTAGTGCACCAGAATAATTGTGTCAGATGAAATCACCTCGACCTGTGGGGGTCCCCAGGGGGCAATTCTGAGACCTCTTTTATTCAATCATTTGTTCAATTTGTCTAGGCCGGTTAATATGCAGCAATAATGTTAATAATTAAGAATATGCAGATGAAACTCAGATTTTAAAATTCACTCACAGCAGCTGAATTGAAACCAGTAGAGTCAATGTCACCTGATCACTGAATGGAGGCATAAAAGTGTTCTACTTTTAACTACAAGTGAATCTGAGATATTCATCTATGTGAAAGCGTAAACAGTAAATGGTAACCTTTAGATTATTTCTACCAAACAAATCAAAAATCAAGGTAAAATCATGGAATAATAAGAATTATACAAGTCAATTTGGATAAAAAACTTCAACACTTAACCTACTCAAACACATTGCTGGAATCAAAGGTATTTTGCCTAAACAAGACCTAAAGAGATTTAATCACACATCAATCTTCAGTAGGTTAGATTAAGGTCTGCTCTCTGGACTCAGTAAATGTACTGCAAGGCAGCTACAGTACACTCCTGCTGCTCGAGTTCTGACTAAAACCAGAAGGTTTAAGACCACATCAGTCCTTAGTTCTTTGCATTCCCATCCTGTTGCTAAGAAAATAGACTTAAAACAGCTCTGGTCATGTTCAAATCTCTCTGGCCTAGAACCAGAGTACATCACTGGCACAATGGATTGGCCCAATGTAAACCATGTGGTGATATGGGAAGTTCATGTACAAATCTGTCACCAGCCCCCAACATCAGGATGATGAAACAGCATTTCGATTTTATGCAACTACAATCTGAAACAATTTTCGTATGATGTCAGAGAACCTTGTATTTTCTACATTCTAATCTAGGCTAATATTTATTATTTTAGCTCAGTTAGACGTCTGATCCACACTCTTAGGACATAAGGGGCAAATGTATTTATAGTTAGTGATTTTACCATTTAGTCAGGATTTTACCGTTTTACTTAATTTGTTCTTTTGCACAGATTCCAGTGTTCCAAATGTGATTTTTTTTTAATTTCTTTCTACTGTAAATCCCTATTTCCTTGCACTGTATCAGTGCTATAAAAGTAAACTTGCTTTGCCCATTTAATAATGACATTTAAAGACATTCAATTACTTTAAAAAAAAGGTTTTACTAACAAAATTAAAATTGTTTTTTTAACAACTCTGATTTAAATTCCTCTATTTATTAACTTAGAAAAAAATTATGAGGGCTCTAAATCAAACAGAGTGATGTTATATGTTTTCAAATTTTCTGCTAAATCAGAATGGGTTAGGAAACGGGATCAAGGAAGAATAAAGTAAAAGAGAATAGAAGGGATTTTTGTAGAGGATTCCAGTCGCTCCTCCCCAAGTCTGAGTGCTTTGCAGTGGGTTAAAGTTGTGGTATAAAATAAACCTCAATGGCTTCATGCAAATCAGAGGTTTGGGTATTTTGTTTCTCACCAGAGAATTCCCAAACTTAAATTTTTTTTCCCCCTCTTCCTCTTCCCTTACATCCCGTCTCTTCTGGTTAAAACCAACAGGATATTTTGCAATATGAAAGGCGGGGGTCCTTGAAAAACAGGGGTTTCAAAGCAATTGAGTTGGGAAAAACATGACAGAGAATTATGTGGGAACAGCTCAGAACACAGATCTAAGTTCATTGGTACTTAGGCTGCATAAAAAAGGCCTTTAATGTAACCCAACCTCAACATGTTAGCCCCACAGAGACCCTGAAAAGAGTTAATTGGGCTGTCTTATTTGTTTCTTTTTCTTCAGGCTTTGCTGCTTGTGATCAGAACCAGCTGTGGGTCAGAGATGTGACTGTGGAGTCGCACTGAGCCACCCAGTAACACAACACCCCCCCTGCAACCCACACACACAAATGCACCCTCCAGCCAAGTTTTGAAATCTGAGCTAGTACAGAGATAGACGGAGCTTCATGACCCGCTGGGATGCAAAGACCAGGAATGCACCAGCACGTCTTTGCCAATGGTGGGCTCTGGAAAGCCTGTTTAGGTTCTATGAAAACCTTTCTGCAATCAAGATAATTTTCTAACTTTTGAAGTGAATATAAAAAAAACCTTAATAAAAACTTTATAGTTGGAAGATTGAACCCTTTAGTTGTAATGTTTTCTTTAAAAAAACATAACAACAGAAGACTTGCAGATAGGGGCCCAAGTCTTCTGTGTTTCCAAAGAGTTTTAGAAAACACTTTTTCCATTGACACCTTTAAATTGTTTCCCTTAATTCAATATAGATTTGTATTTCTTAACTAAATATTTTCATCCTTTGAGCTATATGCTCACGATAAATGTTTAAATGTTTTCAAAGAGCAAATGATTGTGCAACAGTCTACAAACAGAAGGTGCTTAGAAATAAAAGTAAAGCAGACAGGTAAGTCTCTGTCTCCTTTAAGTGTTTGTGATCAATACTGTGCAGAAGGTCAAATAACCCAATAACAAAGAGAATGTGTGTATTAGGCTTAGAGTGGGGATTTAATGTGGCATAGTTACGTAACCCTCATGTACTTGGCCCATGTCCCTTTAAGCTGTAGCATCAAAACTGAATTATGAGCCCGTCTTAGTTTGCTTAATGATCGTTGAGTACAATCCATTAAGATGCTTAAGGCAACTCAACTTCAAGTCAAACATTTAAGACCGACTGATGAAAATCCTGTTACTCAAATTATTGTGATCTAGGAAGTGAAAAAAATGCAGTTTGAAAAAGATCGTTTTTGTTACATTGACGTTACAATGGCAAGCCACAAGTTCCCTGCTTCTCTAAATTCCAACGCATCATCTTGCAAACGACTAAATCCATGTACGTCTTTGTTGTCCTTGCCAGAGTTGGCATCTGGCTAAAAGCTGTACAGGAATATTGCTTGCCATTTTTGTTGCATCGATAATGATAGGTTGTCGTTGTCCATAATCTTGATCAGAGTTGGACGTCACCATTTTACACACATTATACACCAGCTAACAGGCTTCTTTTTATTGGTTAACCATCCACCAATGAATAAAAAGAGGACGGCCTTGAGGGCATGCAAAAATTTGGAGTATAAAATAAAAAGTATTTTACATTTTCCACACATCTTTTACAGCACAAGTTTGTTGGCATTTCAGTTTTGCACTGATGTGTGCAGCAGAGTGTCACATAACTAAACATTGTAGCTTTGGAGAATCATGCCAAAGCACTACCCGCTATTTTTATTTTGTATTTGTTTTTTTTGTGCGAGTAGACCTTTTGGAATAACCCTGATTATGAGGATTTAGGATAATTTTGGAAATGTGAAAACCAGTAGAGGGAGAGGCATAAAATAACTTTGCAAAAGCGTGGCCTAGAATCAATAACTGCAGACTAAAGAGCAGATATGCTACCAATTTTCACAGGAGATTTACAGCTTCTCCTATTCTAAAGACCTACAGTTTAGGAAAGACACTATATCTTGAAGATGTAGGGTTAAGAATGAAGAGCACTTACCCCTGTCTGCTGATCACATTGCGGGCTTGCTGCTCAATGAACAGATCCCCTGAAGTTACTCCATGTTTTGGTGAGCTGAGGGATGAGAGTCTGTTCATTTTGGGGGAGTTGGTTGGGATAGATGCGACTGTATGTTCCTTGGCAGGCACTCTGGCAGAGGAGGACAGTGAAGTGACATCCATGTATGATGAGGAAGACAGGGACTCAGTCGGAGCAAACTGGCGTTGGTTTTCCAAGTTCATGAGCCTCTCTCTCTCCGAGAGTGAATCAGTCCTAAATCGGCTAGCGTAAGCGGAGCTGGGGGGGGTTTCTGGCCAGGCTGACCCTCGCGCTCTCTGGTTGGAGAAGGCAGAGCTGCTGTTAGCACTCAGGACAATATCCATACCTTTGTCTTTTAACGATTCCCCTATGATTCGACATCCAGAATCATCTGATTCCTTTCGGGCTCGGCTGTAGTGAGATGGATGATCCAAGTTGGGCTCGTGGTCCAAAGAGATGCCATAGCGCTCAGCCAGTTGTCGGCGGCGCTCTGCCTTGTAGCGAGCGATGCGTTCGGCCTTAGACTCCGGGGCAGTGGTGGTAACTGAACTGTAGGTGGGCTCCATTTGGATGCTAGACTGAAGTTCTGCCCTTCGTTGAGCTCTCAGCTGTTGGTTCGAAGACTTCAGCAGCATGTCTGGAGTTTCAACTCCTTCCATACTGCACTGCTGGACTGTCAGTTCAGAAGGAGACAATTTAACACAATTAAAAAAATAAAAATAAATGAGCTAAGGAGATTCATTGGCCTCACCAACGCAAGGCTCTGGGTCAGATGCCCTGGTGTATCTTGGAATGTCCTCCTCCAAAAGCCGGTTTGATACCAAGCTTGGCAGTAGGGATGGATGCACCTCGCCCTCAATGCCCTCCATCCTTCGAGTAATTCTCTCCTTTCTAGATTAAGGTGGCAATAAAACACTAGTGAACATGTTACCACCCTGTCCAGCTTTGCAACAGGAAACCTTTAAATGCATTTAATCATCATCTCACCTATTCATTTCCCAGTCACTTGCACTTGTGGATTTGCCTTCAAACCGTTTCCTTAATTCAGACACTTTAATAAAAATAACAGCAGGTTTCATAAGCTTTTGAAACAGACTGAAACAAGAAAGCTCAAAAACGGAACAACAGAAAGAAGTACATGCATTACACAAAAGCTCTTTGAAAATAAAAAAAACAATAGTAGTATTAATAATAAAAAGCCGACCTTTGGGAAGATTGGCTGCAATGCACACATCTATATCCTTGGCGCTTTTGGCTGGATTGTCTTTTTCGTCAAATGAGAATTCCTTCTGGAAGCTGGTGGGTGCAGAAAACAACAAATGTTATTCAATTGGGGCTGAGACGTGGGAAACTGGATTTGTTTATACACTTAAAATGTGACCAGATGTGGAAACCTTTCCGAAATCATTTTTACAGGTTCAATCAGAGATCCAGAGCATCAGAAATATAGCAATTAAAACAACTGATTTCAAAAATTGCCAAATTTAACATTTTAAATCCGTCATAACTTCTACCTCCCATAGACAAACAGAAAACCTTTTCTTTTTTTTTCATAAGCACTCTGAAGTAATTTTTGGATCACGAACAAAACCACAAAGTTGCAATGGCTCAATAAAAGAACTGGCAGTGGATATTTCATGTGAGGAAACAGCTGAGAATTGGAAAAACATCATTCTGTGGTTGAGTCCATTCCAGCAGTCATTGAGCTGTGAACATAGTAATGCACTCGAGCAGAGCAGATCTTTTTGTGTGCTAACATCATCAACATTCATGCCATCCAACATGTGATTTTGACTTGCATTTCAAAGCCAAACCAAACAACTCTGCTTCAAATTGTAGACTCTCTGCACATCACTGTGCTTGTCCTCCAGCGTGGTTTGAATACATTTGGTCATCTTTATGGTGTTTGGAGACTACAGAATGTAGCAATGCTCTGGTCAGCTGGTATTTCCTGAAATCTGGCTCTCTGTGGGCCCCAAGCCTGGGATGCTGATTTGGTGCTTACATGGTGTCTTGTTTTAAAGAAACCACTAGAAATGTATGTGGTATGTGAAGAAAACGTCCTGAACTTGTTCCTCTTGCAGCAGCCACGTTATTTATTAAAGCACAGCAATCTGAGATCTTGCAGTCAAAATACTCTAAATTTGTCATGCATTTGTGATTCCTCAGATTTTTTCCAAAAGTAAGCGGTCTTCATTAACTTTGGTCTTAAAATTAAAGAAACATGCTTTCCATAACCAGGAGCAACATTTTCACTTCTTCCAGGATGCTGGATTAAATAAAATCCAATTACCAGGTAAATATTGAACCGCTTCATAAAGTACTACAAAAATAAACTTACTTGCACTCTGGCTTCAAAACCTTATTTCATTTTTGTGGTTGGAGTGGTTAATTGTGTGTGACCTCTGTGTGACTCCAGAGGTAACCTCAAACACAGGTAGAGGTTTGATGAAGTCACATCGAAATGAGCCCTTCCATTTTACATTTATGTAAACAGCATGGCAGCTGTTAGCTACTCACTTCTAAAGGGTGTGAGAAAAACCTGCCTAAGATGACCAGGAGATTGTAATTGACGCTTTTATCTCATCTCGTTAAGATTACTGCAATTCTTGTTTTACTCTTTTTAAGAAATCCACAGCTACAGTAGGCACGAAATGCCACTGCAAGGCTTTTAACAGGAACCTGTTAAAGTGTTTATATTTTACTGCTTTCCATTGGTTACCTATCAAATTTAGAATTGATTTTAAAAATGTTTTAATCTCCAAAACTCTTAATGGGCAGGTCACTAATTATGTTTCCCAACTATTGGTACCATATGTCTCCAGTCGTCCCCTTTGGTCCTCTGGTCTGAGCCTACTTAAGGTTCCCAAAACCTGGTATAAAACTCGAGATGAGCTGTTTTCCTTCCACTTTGGTGTTTCATGTGCGCATTACAGGTTCATGACGTAAAGTGACAAATGGACTTCTGGGTATGTGAATGGAAAGGTAAATAAGGTAGCAGTCCTCTACACCCAAATGCGTCTGGGTAAAACTCCGCTTTACCGATACCTAATCCCGGAAAGCCGCAACACTAACAGTTATTTGATTTCGAGTTGCCAAAAGGCTCAGAATTTTGTTGTTTTTAAAACCTATACGGAAATAAAACTTCATAAAATGCTCCACATCTTTCATCCTCAAGCACGGCTCTGATAAAAACAACTTTGGTGTTTTTTATTGTTAATTTATAACTTTTCTTGTAAATGTATGACCTTTTTTCTTGTAGGTTTACGAGATTTAAAGTCGTAAATTTACAACTTTAAAGTTGTATTAAAAAAACAAGTTTTTCCTTGTAAACTGGGCCTAAAACTCTGTCGTACCATTTATAGGTTACTTTGTGTAAAATATAATATAGTTTAAATGTCCTCAAATCTGCTGACTCCAGAGGTATCTGTAAATTTTACTTAAATTTAATCTCAACAGACGAGTCCAAAACAGCAAACTGTTCTCCTACCTGAGCGCCCTTTTCTGCAGTAACCTGGGATTGCTGACCTTGGCTGGGGTCTCACTCCCAAGTCCTGAGGATAAAAAAGGGAAACAATAAATAAAGTCTCAGCATTCATTAATTCCAGCCTGAGCAGAAAAACCCTTAGTTGTGGGTTTTTGTGGCCAGACCGTATAGTGCAGTCAGCCCTCTAAGGGCGAAGCTTTCAGCCTGTCTGCAACTCTTTGGCACAGATAAGGTAATTAAATTGACCTGCATGGAGAAAACAAATTATGTAGAAAACAGTAACCTGCCAGGTTTAATCACATCATTGGATATCTGTATTAGTTACAGATACACTCCAGACTTCTCACAGAAATACCACACAGATCTCAGGAAAGCTCATAGTACTTGATAGGTAAGCCTGCGGGATGGAGTCTTGGAGAGTCACACTGCTCCTGATCACATGGCAAACTTGCATGCAGTGAAGTTGGAAAGAAGCCATGAGAAGTCAACACTCATTATTGGTGATGGGCAGCACAAGGAAAACATGAGTAGACTAACAAAAATTACAATTTTCCATTTTTTTTGATAAACTCAAATACTTGACATAAAACTAATCAACTTTAGTTTTTATCAATCTGATCCACCTTTGACAAAATCCAGCGAGTACAGGGATGTTGGCTAAACCATTACTTGTCTGATAGCAAATATTTTTTACAAGCAATCTAAAAATATTAAATGCTGACGTTAATATGCTTAGACATAGATCTTACATGAGCAACTCTGATAAAAAAAATTGCATTTTTTTTTTTTTATCAGAGTTGCTCATGTAAGATCTATGTCTAAGCATATGCAGACCTCAGTTGTAACCAGTGGTCTTATGAGTTCTTGTTGCCTTTCTATCAGCTGGAACCAGTCTGGCCAATCTCCTCTGAACTTTGGCATTAACAAGGCCTTGCCGCCCAAAGAACTGCAGCTCACTGGATATTTTCACTTATTCAGACTATTCTGTTAACCCTAGCGGTGGTTGTGGGTGAAAATCCCAGTAGATCAACAGTTTTTAAAATACTCAGACCAGCCTGTCCGGCACAAACAACCATGCCACAGTCCAAGTCACTTCAATCACCTTTCTTCCCTGTTCTGATGCTCGGTTTGAACTGCAGCAGATAGTCTTGATCATGTCTATATTAGAAATTTCCGTTAACAAGCCGTTGGACAGGTGCGCCTTATAAAGTGGCCCATGAGTGTTTATAATTGTGATAGATTCTATATATTTTTTAATTTATTACTTGTCTATATTATGAAGCAACTGTTTTTTATATTTTTACTTCAAATCTTAATCTTCTTTTTCCATGTATAATTGTTTTTCTGCTAAATCTGAACTATGCTTTATATTAAACCTAAATGACACATTGTCACACACAGTTAACAGCAAACTAATATTCAACAGCCATTGTCAGAAATCCCTTAGGAGGCAGTTGGCTCATGTACTCATTCCAGACCTCTAATGTGCGGTTCTGAGTGACCTTGGACCTTAAAGAGCCCACAAGCGTGCGAGTTCAAACATGTGCTCTCACTCCATCCGCTCAAAGTTCATCTCAGAGTTCACCTAATACCCTACCCCCACACCCTTCCATTGTTTCACCTCATCTTCTCTTCAGTGGTCTTGGCCTTGCATGTCTAGTCTCGATCAGTTATTCCCTCCTACAGATGATCAGGTGGACGTTTTAAATTCACCACACTTAAGCAAAACAAAACCTGAGAAGAGAGAAGTCTTATTTGGGGAGGCCTGTCAGGAGTGGTCACATATTGTTTCAGCTGGCTAGAAGTCTTCAGGAAAACACAGCTCATCGCTCTGGAGTTTTAAATGTTAATGTTGATTTCTGGAGTTAACAGCACAGCTTGGACTTGGACTATATTCAACATGAGGTTATTAATCATAAATGACACCCAAGCACTGTACCAAGTGCCATCAGGGCAGCAACTTTCCCGCATCATCCTTTATAGTTCAAGTCAAATCCTCTATCCAGACATGCAAAAGAGTGTATTAGGTTTATGAAAGCCTTTAGCAGAGTTTATACTTTAAAAATTTCTCATTTTGGTGAGTTTGCAAAATAAAATAATTACAATAAATTGGATATTTCACCTTTGTATGTGCCTTAACTCATTAACAGTCAGAGGGATTCCTCTTTGTATTAAATAACAAGAACATTAGTGTTTCGCCAACAGCAGCAGGGATTAACAGCAGATTGGGTTTCTGTGTTTCTTGGAGGCCACCAAAAGCCTTTGCTGTTTCCTCTTGAGAAAGATGTTACCTCACAAATCTCTACAGTGCAGGTACAGTAAACCTATTCACAACCCCACTGGAAAAAAATATTAAATTGAAGCATTGGATATGAGCAAAATGACTTTAGAAAAGCATAATATTAAAAAAAGAATAAATCCAGGCCTACAAATTAAAGTCAACATTGAAGTAGTTATTTGATAGAATATGAGCCTTACGCAAGTTTCAAACTTCCTGTTGCTTTCATAACTTGCAGGGTTCCATTTGTAAATATTGTACTGCATCTATCCATTTTTTAAACCTGCTTGATCTCTTTCGGGCTCAAAAGTTTGTTGGGGCCCATCACCAATACTGGTACACCCGAAAAAAGTTGCCAGTCTGTCATTGGGCCACACAACCCTATTCACACCTCATGGACAAATTAGATTCACCAATGATGCATGTTTTTGGACCGAGAGGAAGCCAGAATGCCCAGAGAAATCCCACGGATGCTTCAGGACTCCACAAAGAAAGGACCCGTCGGGATTCAAACTAGGGTGTTCTCGCTGTGAGACAAGAGTGCTAACCACTACACCATGTGCAGCCCTTCTTGTACTGCAAGAGGAGGAATTTCGCATTTTCTTTACACAGACATAAAAATACATCATACATCAGACAATCATTGATACAAAATACTGGCTTTTCCAAAACAGAAATACATGCTTTAATCCAATTTCTCATTGGATAACTGTTTATATTATATAAAGGAATTTTTCACATTTACATGGTGACTTAAAGTGTGGATGCCATGCTTTGAACAACTTTGTCAAATAAAAAAGCCCTTTAAACGCTGATTCTATTGATACCAATAGTTCGCGTCGAAAAAAATCCGAAGCATATGAATAATAGACATCTTTCGAAGGAATCAGAGATTTGGATCTGCCGCTAGAGCGCAGGCTGGAAGTGAACCCGATATGACCTGTGACGTCATGAAAGGCGTTGATTTTCGCAGTTCCGCTTCGGACAGCATGTAAACAAAACCGGTAGTCTTCGTTTCTCTCGTGTTTAAATCTGTTAATCATCAACATGCCAAGTCGTTGTGTGGCAGCTGGATGTAGCAATACATCTACTGAAAGTGTATCTGTGTATAAAATTCCCAAACAAGAAACGCTGCTGAAAAGGGGAAAGTTCAAGAAGGTGGACGGCGAAGGATTTTTCCCTCCAGATCTGCAGGAGAGAAGTCTGCGTTTTCGAAGGGACAAAAACCGGGACACAAACGAAGAATTTTGAACGGAGAGTTGGGAGGAGGATCTTGGCTTCTGAGTCGAGGAAAGGCGGGTGAGCTGGAAGCGAGCGAGCCGTTTTCTGGGTCGGAGAGGACGGCGCTGGAGTCGGGAGCGGAGGCTGCTAAGCTAGTGTGCATCACGATGGATCACATTGAGGCGAAGTAGTCGTGTTTTCTGTTGTCCTTGGATCCAACTGGAGTATTTCAACGCACTCAATGTTTTGCAAGAGAAGCAACAGGCCTGCAACGTTTTTTTTCTTTTGCTTTTGAGGTGCCGGTACCGTGAGTAAACTGAACTGTGTGTGTGTGAGCGCGCGCGCGCGCACGAGAAAAGGTTTCAAACGGGTTCAAACGGGTAAAACTGTTAATGTTCCACAGTTGTTAATGGTATACAGTGACTTTGTTAACTAAAGAGTAGTACCATCTGGGAAACTTTTATTTTGTGACATTTATTTTGTAAATTGGGTTGAAAACCAGTGTTTACCTTTGTTTAGATTAGGCCAAAAGGGGACATTTTGAGTATATTTTAGGGTAAGTGGAGTAATTTAATTTTATACATTTTTTAGACTTACTGGAGTCTAGCCGAATCTTCATGCTGGCTATCGTCATGATCGGCATGATCACTAGACCTACTACTTTCTGCTATATCCTCCTCACTTTCGCAAAAGGGTTCGAATCGATACGGTTGCAAAAGTGACTCATCATCATGATAATCTCCGCAACTTTCCTCTTCATCTTTCTGTTCATCTGATGATAAATCGCTAATAGAGACGGTAGCATCACTCTGTGCTTCGCTATCGGTGCTAGCCATGTTGTCTGCCTTGTCTTCCTTTCGTTACGTCACAAACAGGGCGGCGCGAATTCGGCGGAATGCGTGAAGCCGGCGGCCGTCCTCGTTGTTTATATTGCGTTTTTCGCTATTTATTCTTTTTCGAAAAATATTAAAAACAATCGCAACATGAAATAGAAACTATTTACTATATTTTGGCTTATTAAAATAGGCCATGTCACCCACACTTTAATCTATCTAATCACTGAAAAAAAGCAGATGATTACCAAACCTTTGGTATGCATGTAAATGGGCTCAGTGAGGAGTAATCGATGACAGACAGATACTCTAGGAGACAAATACCAGAGTTTCTTTACTGAAAGTGTGAACCAGAACCAGATGCAGTAAAAATGTTAACTGCTGGAGCAAAAATAGGAGCTGTCCTCTTGATAGTGAACTCTTGTCTTTGTCAGATCCAGTATACAAAGTTTGCCACAATCCAGACCTATGCAGTCCGGTTCACACAGTCCATATATTATGGCATGTTGGCTATCAGAGGACCCCCCCCCAACACACACACGCACAAACCCAAGTGCCTCAACACATCAGTCATTCCAGACACAGACAAAAAAAACGTTACAATGATCATAGCTGTAGCAGAGCCTTTGGTGCTGCTTACAATCTACTCTGTGGTTGTTGTTGCTGTGAGGGAATGCAGCAGGAATTCCAGCTGCAATGTCCTAAAATAATGTGATAATGATAAAAACAGGATTAAAAAAAAGCAATCTTTTCACGATTCAATGGAGTATCCTTCAGGTATATAAAGAGAGCACAGCTTTTTATGTGATAAATGCTGTCATCCACCAATACTATAAACACTGTAAACAATATTTTTTGATGTGATTGAACTGAATTTGGTTCAAATCTGAAGTTACCAATAGATGAAAAAAAATCAACAAGTTAATCAAATGTCATCTTATTTGGAATTCTGTTTGGTACTGTACAACTACTAGAAAATATTTTACCAATACCATTCTAGATGATCAATGGGATTGGAACACTCCATTAACTTCTAAGGTTTTGTGTAAAAACACAAACTAAAACATAATAAAGGATTAATCAAATGAACAAACAGGCTTTCATGTCTAAATTAGGCAAAAATCAAAAAAACACCCCAGTAACGTCAACCATTATATACTTTTGAGTTGTAAAGGCTCCATAGTCACTAGTGACGTTTTTTAGTGTGGACTTTATCTTACTAGTTGGATTGCTGCAACATTCTGATGTTTCTCTTCAGCCATTTTTTTGTGATTGATTGCTTTTCTTTGCCTTTGTTTACTGTCTTTATCTATGAAAATGTAGCAGCCAGGTTTAAAGATATCAATTCTTATTTTGTATTGAGCAATAAATTCTCATATAAATTTATTCATGGACATCAAACTCTCTGAAAAGCAAAATAGTTTTTGAGTAATAGTTTTAAAATATCAAATTTGCTCCAAGACAATGATTAGTATCCTTATACAAAGCTGACACCAGCCTCTGAAATGTGGATTCAAGTCCGTTTTTGGGCTTTACATACAAAACGCACGTCCATTGAACATGCATTGAAAGTTAAACCTAGTTGAATTTAGACTAATCAGAGACTCAGATTTGGTAGTGACATATAGATGGTGTCCTTTTTAATTAATTCATGGAAGTGTCAGCCATTTGAAAATTGATCATTGAGGAGAAATTAATAACTGCCGTTTGTGCCCAGTTTGTGCTCAGCCGGAATTCTATGACACCAAGTCTTTCATATATTGAAATAGAGAGGTGAAATAAAAAAACCTAGAGGAAGGCTCACAAGATTTGCAACACTTTGAAATTTTGCACAACGCCTCTTTCAATTGTGAGTACATGCAGTACTATCAAGTAGTGAGAGTCCAGTATGAACACTGCATGCTAAAAGTGCGTTCAGGAAGGCCCTCGTTCAGAGCGTTCTTGAACGCATATCACACGCCCGGTGTGTACGCAGCACAAGTAACACGTAAAAATGTAATTGGTGAAGAAAACCATAGGCTGGTGTAGACCAGCAGTCCCCAACCCCCGGGATTTATTTAAAATGGATCTACGTCAAGAGTCTATGTCACTCTTGACGCAGGTCAAGGTGCTCTTCTTGGACATGTGATAGGTTACCACTGAAATAAAACCCAGGAGCTAGCAAAATGAGTAAAAAACAAACGTCTTTGCTAGGAGACAGAAGAGGAGCCTTCGACTTCCAAAAAAAGAAAGCTACATTTAATAGACAGTACTACTTTTTTTCCCCATGAGTGTGGGAGGGGGAGAGGATGATCACAACTGTGCGATGTACAATGTCATGCGTGTCAAATCGAAAGCTCAGACTCCGTCTTGCCACGTTTCCGTTCCTCCTATATAGTGGCGTTGCTACAAAAATTGTCCGCCACATCTTAAAGACCGGTCCGTGAAAACATTTTCTGATGTCACACCAGTCTGTGGTTTAAAAAGGTTGGGACCACTGGTGTAGAGGATAGCATTGTCTGTTCGCTTAGATTTTAATCTGTAAGATTTAATTAATAATAATAATTGATGCTTTATTTATCCCACAATGGGGAAATTCTTCTCCGCATTTTTACCCATCCCTTTGGGGGAGTGGTGAGCTGCAGACTAGCCCAGCTCGGAGGGCGACAGCTGGCTGGGGAGAGCGGGGATCGATCCACCAACCCTTCGGTTGTTGGACGACCTGCTCTACCGCCTGAGCTAAACAAATATTAAATGGAATGTATGTTTAAATAAGACAGCAGTGGCTGCAGTTTATTTTTGCAGATAAAAACAAAACCTAAAAAAAACAAACGAAATGCTTTTTTATGATGAATTGGACACAGGCTTTAACACAAATGTAGTGTCAGTCTCCATAAGGTAAGTGAGTGTATTATTTGAGATATTAACAAACAATAAAATACATCGAGTGCATTATCTGTTCAATAAAATCCTAATCTATGGGATAACTGCAATGTTTTTGAAAACAGCTCTTAAATAATTTCAGATCAAAGAGGAACAAAAATATCATCATTGTAAAGTATAAAAGAAATACTAGTTTGGAGGCACGAGTATTGCCGGACTTCATGTCCAATCATACAAAACATATTTTGCAGTGTTTTTTCCTTTCATTGTGATGCTAAGTTAGGTGGAGTACTGAATTGAATGGCATGTTGTCTTGGAAGCCCTACGTTTTAGATTTAAAAACAATAAAATAATTGTTAAGCCAAATCAAAGCTACCTGTCGGACTAACTACTAGACATATGTTTGCCTTTAAAATAAATAAATTGACGTACAGGCACGCTGTGGCTACCACAGATTTACAAAATAATCAATAGAGGTATAGAGGGATAGACATAGACTAATAAAAACCATATCTTAAATAAGCGTGCGACCAACATTTAATCTCATTTCAGAATCTAGTTCTGAAAGGAGCCTTTTAATTAAAACCCAACAGAAAACATGCCACCAACTGTTTGCAGTACGTCATTGCTTCTTAACATACATGCCAGTCTATAACAGTTGCACACCTACACCGTCAGCTGGGCAGCTTGACTTCTAATCAAAGTTTCGTCTCCAGGAGAGGCTTAAGTAGTAAAGGCTTTAGAACCCACAGATGAAGAATAAGAAGTGATGTGTTGCCAATTTAACAAACAGTAGACTTAGCAAGAGGTTGAGAATAAGCCAATTAGGTATTTAACTACCAACTAGCATGAAAGTTGCAGGCAGTAAACAGAGAGCAAAAGACAAGTAAACAAACACATTTGTAACCTTAAACCTTTAAACAAGCTTTTCAACAAACCAGAACAGTAAACATGACGGAGATGGCAGAGAGTATCAGTACTCAAGAGCCCAACAGTAAAAAGCCATTTAAAAATTCTTTTCAGTTTTAATTTTGGTGGAAATTTTGTAAAGATTAAAGAGGGAAACCAGATTTTCACAGATCTTAAAAATATCTTTAATCTAATATTGTTGAAAGTAAAGGAAATCCTGAGCAGCGCTTCCATCCAGGTGCATGCGAGGACAGCTCCATGCTTCCATGTCAGGGATTTAAAAGAAAAAGGTACAAAAGCAATGATAAAACCTGAGATTAAGCCCATCACTAAGTCTACAATACAGGCTAAACACTAGAGAAGTGCCTTTGTCAGAGAAGACACTATCATGTTTCCTGTGAGCTCAGCAGAGACGGCTTTACCCAACCTTCTGAGGGGAATAACAGGAAAGAAGCAGAGTCCCAGTTTTTGCAAATTGTGCAAACCAAGTAGCACAAACACAACTAACTAACAACACATTGTGGAGTTCCGCACAATAGGATCATTTCATTGTTGTGGAACTAAACTTCTGTTTTTAAAATAAAAATTTGACAAAAAAGAGCTTCTAAATCTAGATGATATTTCTGGGAAAATCTATACACCTATACATTTTCCGAACTTGCTTAACTGCTTTCAAGGGTCACTGGGTCACTGGAGCCGGTTCTTTTATTACTTAAATTGTGTGTTCTCTTTAATCCTCAGCCACTAATGCGTCAAGCTGGACAGAGAAACTGCATTACAACTTTTATTGACATTAACCCATGTCAATAACAACCATTTATCAAGTTTTAAACATGCTGGTTAGACTCATAAGCTCTCTGAATGTTTGATAAAAAAGGGATTTTTTAAAGTTAAGCAGTGATCAAAACAATATTGCTCAGCAATGAGGGTGTAGGAATAAACTATAAATCTGCTCCAGCAAATGTGGGTCCAAGTAGGAGCAGAGTCTGGAAATAGTTCACTCCCTGCAGATTGTGGCGCGCCTTTTCTGTGCTGCGCTTCGTCCTCAGAGGCTATGGCTGCAGTGCAAGGACAGCTGGCTAAAAAAACTGGACAGAGAGCAGGAAGGAAGATGGTCTGTAGTTTGTTACTGTCAACTTTTGCAAGCGGACATTCTCTACGGACAATGCACATAACGCACAAATGGCAGAGAAACCAGTCCCTGAGCCTCAGTCACTGGTCTTACCTTGGCTGCAGAACTTGACATGACTCAGGTAATTGGAGATCCAAGGATTCCGGTACATTTTGGCAAAGACTAGGAGATTATAAGGGAAAGGGACGAAGAAGAGAAGGCTTTCTCTGGTGGAAAATAGCAATAAAAGTGGCTCTTCAGCACTTCAAAGCAAACATAAAGAGTCAGGTAGCTACAGGGAGAGGCAGCAGAGGGGGAGACGTCCCATCCGCAGTGCCGACACAAGCAGAGGTTGTCCCGGTCAGCACGCAGAGGAGTTACTGCTCTGCTCCACTAACAACAAGCTGCAGAGCTGAAAGCTGCTCAGCACAGACTAAGCTTATTAGCTAAAGCAAGAAAATTAGGCTTCTTCAGATTGGGCTAAACTGTCCTCCTTCATGATTAAGAATGAGCCTCGCCGGAGCAGAGAGGAGGGGAAAAAGAAAGACAGAGAGGAGTGTCCCTCGAGAGCGCTGCCTTTCCCTGTGGCTCACACAAACCCGAGGTAGATGCCAAAGAAGAAACCGGTGCAGAGCAGGGAGGGAAGAGCAGGCGTGAGGAGGACCGGAGGATGGGAGTGGAAATAAAGAGCAAGAAAGGAGAGAGAACGTCAAAACGACCATCTCATTCAGTCGAGAAATTCCAGTCATCTCTTAGAAGGAACAGTAGGAAAAAAGGCGCACATCAGGAGAAGGTGGGAAAAAAAGAGGAAAGGTGAGAAAAAACAAAGTTCGTAAAAGAAAGAGGGAGAATGTGAACACTGCCATGTCAACTCGTGACTGATGGGAGGGAGAAGCCAACAGTCCTGCTCTTCCTAGAAGAACTCAGAGGTGCAGGAGAGATCAAACTGATTTACTAGACACAAATCATGGCAGTGTGCCAGAGCACCCATAAACTCACACTCAGTGATTTCACTTATGCATTCTTCCATATATACGGTGCACGTGCATGCACAGCTCCTATGCATCAGCATGACTGTGCCTTTCTGCTCCAAAAGGGCATGAAACGGAGGCTGGCTTTGAGCCCAACGCTGCCTTTCAGACAGTGATGGAAGCATTATCTTATCTTTGTGCAGCACACAGAGGGAAAGCTGTCACCACCAGCAGGCAGCAACATAAAACAGGTCCACAAGAAGAGTTTAAGCTGGAATCACAAATAGCAAGAAGCGAAAGCTGAACAAAGGCGGCTGCCATTTTTAGGCTTCACTTTAGACCGTAAATTTAAGCCAGAGTGCTGCTCTGTTATAAAAGCGCAAACTCTCAAAGCTTATCACACGATTACATTTGTTGAGACCTATAAATTTCCCCAACCACACCTGTTGGTGTGGTGAGAGGCAGCTTAGCTGATGCAGTGACTAAACTGGGTGGGCAGACTGAGATGAGATGGCATGAATGGATCTCAGATGAGCTCATGCAGTTCAGAATGTGAGCAATGTAAGATCAACGCGCCAAAGCTCAGGTGGGAGAGTCGCTTGAGCTCATGACAGAGTTCGTTGGGATTCGGCAGACTTCGAGTGGTAAGATTTTAGATTGCAATAAACTAAACGTTAAAGACCCTTTAAGTCCACCAATCTCTGTTAAATTATTTACACACATTTATAAATTGAGGTTAACAGTTAGGTTTAAGTTAGGTTGGTAGGAATAAAGGTTTTACCTATCCTCCGAGAGGCAAAGAGGAGGGAAAATCTTTTCTTTTCTTTTTTTTTTTTAAGTGAAAGGCAAACCAAGTCCAGCTGACTGTGTTTTACCTACTACTTTATTAAATCTACCTGGATGAATCGATGGAGACAGTGACGCTTCCTACTTTGGCCGCTACCTTTTGCTTCTGATGGAATCCCAAAAGAATCAAATATTAAAGGTTCTCAAAAGATCACTGGAGACTTGATTTACCACCGAGCAAATTGCCATTAATTCCCCATTGTAAAAAGTCCAATTATAGATCCAAAATAATCCAATGAACAGTGGTCCTTTGCTATATCGTGGTTCACTTTTCTCTGTTTCGCATAATTTTTTTCACTGCAGCCTCACAAGCGTTGATTTTTCCTTCTTACGGCGCATTGTGTTCTGCGTCCTGATTGGCTCTGGGGCTGGTCAAACAACCTCCTCCATGCCATATCTCTTGTACAGAATGTGTTCAGCTCGCCGAATCTTTGAGATCGCAAGCAGATCGTTGTTTTCATTCTATAATACTGGACTTGTTTTTTCAATGAAGGTTTGAACTTTGGGATTTCAAACGAGACAACGGTCTGAAAATGTTCATGTTTGACCGAGAAAAGTGTATAAAGTGTGCAGTGAGGAGTTTTACTGCCTTAAAACATTTATAACTGTACTTTTTGGGTTAGATCTATCCCAGGTTATTTTTAGAACTCATCACCGGCGATAAACGAGGGAACAGTGTCCCAAACCTCTTTATTTTCTATTAGTGACATCTGTGTGTGTTTGTGTGCTGTGGGGTTTGCTAGAACTCAAATCTGTACATTATTAGAGGCGGGTTTCTTTTACGGACAGGTGACTGGACAGATCAGTGCAATAAATAAAACTTTCAATATGTCATGTTTTATTTTTGCCCTTTGGAATCCCATGAAAGATCATCTCCTGTCTGTAGTTCAACAAAACATGAAATAAGAACAGCGGTTATGATCCAAACACAAAAAGCATGTCAACTGTGACTTGTGGAATTTCACTGAAAGTGTTTGAAGTGTAAGATTGGCCCCATTTTCCCCATAAGTCAAACCCACCACGAGGTCAAGTTTATGGGAAAAAAAACATCAATCACCCTTTATGAATGAGATTCGAACTTTTTATTGTCATTCAAGAGGCAAAAAATATTTCTTGTTAATATCTTCTAAAATAAAATTTAATTTTACAGATTTAAATATTGCATTTTACACATTTGAGCATCATCATTAGCTTTAAAATATAGTTTCATATTTTAGGACCCAAGGGTGAGTAGTCCTAATATAGCTTTTATTGTAACAATGATTCAATGACTGCAATGTAAAGATAAGGTTCTCAGCTGCTGTTTAACTAACAAAAAAAAGAAGGAGTATCAAAGCATATCACGTGGGCCTCATTGAAAGGCGAGAAAACTGACTGACTACAGTGGTTTCTATATGAAACAGTAATGTTTTCCCAGTGAATTTAGCTGTTTACCTGAAGCGCACTGCTGTGTGATTTTACTGAAAGAGCTCAGGAGTATATTATATTATTATTTTCAACTGTATAAAAATAGTTTGGAAAAAACTTTATTTGATTGCGACAGTGCTAAATGAGGTATGTAGGCATGGCTGACAGTTTTCCCAGACGGGCAGATCAAAACTGATCTAAGAGTCCCCAAAGTCCGTGCCACACCTGGCTGTCTGATAAGTACTATTTATTTCTTTGACTCATGTGCTTTGAAGGATGACATCAGTTTAATAACCAGATCATTTCTATCCCACAATTAGCAATGATGAGTCCTCAAGACCTCACAAAGTTGTTGCAATGGCGCAACATTTTACCCCCAGAGGAGCCGCAATAAAACAAGCAAGCACACGCTCTACAACGCTGAGGTAAACCTAAAACAAATGTCAGTTATCTGCTGCTTAAACATTTTCACTGCAATCTGTTAGTTGTGAAAACCTCCCAAACTAAACCTTAAACTCTATCACATCCATCTGTGTAGGCTCCATGCTTGTCTTTACAGAGAGACTCTGCTCTGCTGGGGTGTTTTATCGTTTCAACTTGCTTTAATTTGGTGTTTTTAGATTTTTATGTCACGTGTTTAAACTTCTCTTTAACCCTTGTGCTATCCTAGGCACTTTAACATTGGGAGTTGGGTCATCTAGACCCACTAGACAGTGCTCTGAACCTTTTTTCTTCAATGATTTGTTATCTTCACTGGTGTCCATGGATTACATGAAATCTTTCCACCTTTATCCACTTTTGTCATGGTAGGGTGAACACGTCAATGGAAGGGGGGGGGGTCATCGAAGATAGCACAAGGGTTAACAGTTTTCACCTTTTAGCTGTAGTTTTTATTTTTTATTTTTTTAAGCTTTTAATGTACGACGCCTTGTTTGACTGAGGTCATTTTAAGGGCCATATATAAATTAATAAAACTTATACTTAGACAACT
Source organism: Oryzias latipes (assembly GCF_053564925.1). Lineage (NCBI taxonomy): Eukaryota > Metazoa > Chordata > Actinopteri > Beloniformes > Adrianichthyidae > Oryzias > Oryzias latipes. The sequence goes on along the minus strand of NC_136256.1, from coordinate 10,596,460 downwards.
AATTTATGAACTTTTAAATTAGGACATCAGAGAAAGGTGACAAGAAAGCAGGTTTAAGTGCCTGCAATTGTAATTAGTGGCCAAATGCTGATTTAAACAGAGGCAGTAAAAGGATATGAAGTGACACTGAAGTGTTGGAGTAACAAGGAGTTGAAATGGAAGCAGGAGTTGTTTCCGCAGAAATGGTAAGTTCTGTCAAAACATGAGGCAATTCTTTGTATGCAGGTGATGACGGCTACTGAGTCAAAGTGCTGACGGCAGTTAAAGCAACAGCTGATGGATAGATACAAGTCAGTCTAATGTTAACTCATGCTGAAGTCATTGGAATAAAGCTCACCTCGGCAACGAGCGTTCAAACAGCTACTTTCAATGAAGAGTTTCTGTGTCAATGCACGTCTTGGGCTTTCCTGTTTAAAACTCTTGTGTTCATGCATCGCTATAAACGTTTTTTTTAACCATTTTCTGGTTCTTTGTACAAAGTGAAACCAGGTTAAACTTTGACCAATCAGGAACTCAGATTTGGTAGCGACATGTGAATGGCGTTCTTTTTAACTCACGGAAGTGGCAACCGTTTGAACATATATCGTGGAAGAGACATGAACGATTGTGGTTTTTGCCCGGACAGAATTATTTGACGCCAAGTCTTTTGTATGTTGTAATAAAGCTGTAAAAAAAAGTCTGGAGGAAGATTTGCACCGCTTTGACATTTCACACCAATCCTTTTCCAAATGTAGGTGGTGGACATATGCTACGGAACAGTAGAAAAAGAAAAAAAAAGCCCCTCCCTGATTATTCAGTGTGAAAACCATGGGCTAAATCTGCCTTTCTTGAAACCATGTTTAGCGTGTTCGTTAATGTATGTCAAAGGCCCGGTGTGTCTGTAGTTTTAAATGTGTACGAATTAAAAGCACCTGAAAAAACTAGCAAAAACTTTAACATCATGTGGCATTGAATAAAAAAAAAAAAAAAAAAACTAAAATATTAGTTTCATCTGGGATTTATCAAAGGAAAAGTGTTGCCTTCGCTATCATCTCAACCCCTGTGGGACAGGTTGTGTTTAAGATCATCGAGGTACAGAAACACCTCCCCACTAATCATCCATCCAGATGTTCCTCAAAGCTCAATGATTCCAGCCTGGATAAGCTCACATGTGCAGCCAGTCACTCAGTCACTAAGAAAAACATTTCCAGACAATGTAGGTTTGCACTAAGAATGACCCCCAGAGCACAGATTCATGGCTTGGCTTCTAGAAAAAAGACATAAAAAGAAAGAAAAAAAAAAAAAAAGAAAAAAAAAAAAAGAGTCTAATGCCCCCATACAACACCTTTAAGAATAGAGTAAAAAGAAAAAAGTGTTTTTTCAAGGGGTGTCTCCTGCTCCAGGTTTTTTGGCGCGTCTCTTCTCTGCACACAGTGAAAATATTGCTGCAATGTAAATATGAATTATTTTTTTTAAAGGGGGTTGGAGAGCGAGTGGTAATAATTTACAAATACACATAAAAAGGCAGCTAATGTAAGGTTGACACAAGCCATAACTTTAACATTTATGTTGATTGATGTTTCTAAATCATATAGAAATGCAGACGGAAACAAATTCAGAAAGTTGGTTTAAAACACAAATACAGATTTTTTTACGTCGTTCATTTGGAGATGGACTAGTCTTAGTTTCAGATCCTAGAATCAAATCCAGTCAGGAACACTTTTTAACCCTCCAGCTCGAGCATTGATAGAAAATACTGTTTTGGTTCTAGATTTAGTAATTACAGACTGTCCCTCATTAAAGTTCCTCCTGAGAATCAACTTATTTGTTTTTTGTCATCTGTAGTAGAGTCTAGGTTTTGGCCGTGTCTTGACACATTTTTAGCTAAAAATCTTGAAATGTTTATAGAGGACACAACAATATATCTTTCCAATGATATATCATTTGTTTAGATGGTAAGAGAGAATTATTGTCTTTGTGACAAAGACTAAATTAAAATGTGTTGCTTAATACAGTTTTTAGGAGAATATCCAAAAAGAAACTCGTGGTCTTCTGGACCAAATCTTGTTTGAAAGGTACAATAACTAGTAAGTCATTTCATCAAACACTGTTCCTACAAGAAAAAAAAAAAAAGAAAAAAAAGCAGATCTAGGATTAGGTTCATTGATGTGTTAGAAGTGAAATCGAAGGTAATGAAAAGAAGGTTAAATTAAAATATTAAATCTAAATTAGTCACTAAGACCAGAAATCCCTAAAGGAAACAACTAAAAGAAGTGGAGCAATAATTAAATGCAAAAATTATTGTAGGGACTTATTCAGCTAGCTTTATTGACAGAGTACGGTAGCTCTACAAATGGAAAAGGTCAGATCTGTTTCTAACCCCGATGCTCTACGCCAGGGCTGCCCTAATCTGGACCTTCAGAACCACTAGGTGCTTTGTTGTCTTTGCTTGGTGTTGATTAGGTGACTTTTGTTTATGCATGGATCAAATGTGTCTAGTAAATCTGTCCCAAGTAGGGAAGGTAAACACCATGGCGGTCACTTTCAAAAAACAGAGATGAACAGCTGCATTCAACTCTTGCTTCATGCTATAGTCACATCGTGCAGCCACTTCCAATGAAGAGTCTATGTAAACAGCCATTTTAGGCATCCGCGTACAAAACTTTCGTGTTCACACGGAGCAATGCAAGTTCCTTAGATTTGGAATTGACAAATGGATGGTTTCCCTATTTTATTAATTCTCAAAATGCCCCACCATTTGAAAATCGATCACGAAGGAGAAATTATAATTGTGGTTTGTGCCCAGCTGGAATTACATGACACCAAGCCTTTCATTTATTGGCATAGACCTGAGAAAGAAAAAGTCTGGAGAAAGATTCACGAGATTTACACAGCTTTGACATTTCACACCAAGCCTCTTCCAACTATAGGTGGCGGACATGCGCTAGTAGTAAACAGTAAAAAAAAGAAAAAGAAGCTCCTTCCTGCTTGTCCAGTGTGAAGACCATCTGTCACCAAGCGCTGTGTATGGCCCTACCTTCAGACCTTTTCTTTATTCTTGCCCTGGTCTTCAATTTAAGCTTTTTATTTTTTATCCACAAAGTTTTTGTAACCCGAGTATTGTGAAGATTCTCTCCATGCAAAAGCATGTGCTAACAGGGTTTACTAGGACGCATAAATGTCATTACCCATCTGCACAGTTGTTGCCACTAAGCTCCATTGGGCCTCTCAGATCAGATATCAGACAGTGGAGTACCAAAGCTTGTCCCACACAAGAGCTGCAAAACTCATAACCGACATCTTTCCATAACAGCCTCAAGTCTCTGAGGGTTTACAAATCGCACCCCAAATAGTCACATCAAGAAACAGCCGCTCTGTCAAGAGCGACACCTCAACACGACCTTCCCAGAATAGAACAGAGAAGTCTGAAGCAAACGACCACACGAGTGAGGGGACTGTTGTTGGAGCAATGCTGGACACAATATGGCCCTTAGGGCCAATCCTTTTTAACAAGCACAGAGGAGAAGCTGAATAAAATTTTAATGAACTCTGTTGAACTTTGATTAAAATTTGCCTTTAATCTAAAATACATTTTTTACCAATTAATACTTTAACTTTAGGATAAAAGCAAAAGTTTGTGGCTGCAAAACTAATTTAAAGTCAAGCTCATCTTTACATAACTGAAGTTGTAATTTCCTCTCAATACTTTTACTCACAGCATCAACTGTTGCAACTTTTTTTTGTTTAAACCAATCGCAATTTCTTTCTTAAATGCGCTGCTAAAAAACAGAAATAGGTAAAGAGTAATTGTTGAATCTCTTAAAAAATTCATTCCTCAAGAAGTTTTTATTTCAAATGGATTAATAAGTATCTGACAAAATAACAGACCGGACTGCATACTTCTCAAACACACAAAATCTGCTGGAGTTGACATGTTTATCTGTTATAAAATGATGAAGAGACCCTGAGGGCACATGATGCACCCGAAATGTTAAAACATGCATGTGTCTGGAGCAAACAGATCTCTGGGGAGACATCTTCACCAAAGCCAGTGCACTCATACACAGAGCTTTCAGCTGTTAAATCAGCACATCTGCTCAGTAGACAGAACAGCAGAATTCAGTCCTGCTTGCCAGGAAGGTTGTTTCCATCCTGAGCTGCCATAAATACCTTCCCAAGCAATGCTGTCCAGACGATGAAGAAACATCAAGTTTGTTTCCCATTTTCCTGGACTGTACGGAGGTGCAGTGATCTGAATCTGGAAAAATGACCGCCATCCACAAACTCAGTAAACTGTGAAACACCAATCGCAACTTAATGTTCAAAGAAAGACTGATAATAGTCATCGTTCATTGTTGATCAGATCCTTTAATTGTTCTGACCTTGACAGAACAATGACAATCTACTTTTACTGTGCCAGATCACTTACTAAAAGTTTATTACTCGAAGGGGAAAATCTGTCACCTTAACCAGAGGTATTAAAGGAGCTACATTTTGTGTCTCAATCTTGTTACTTTGTATCTTATTTTGTGGCCAAGTTTTTGTGACCAAAAGGAGAAGTATGACTGTAATGGTCTCTAGATTGTCCATAGGTGTGAATGAGTGTGTGTGTGCATGCCTGTTTCTGCCCCTGAAATGGACTGGCGAACCGTCCAGGGTGTGCCCTGGCTGGGATAGGCTCAAGCAACCCAAAGACCCCAAAAGGGATTAAGGGGGATTGGAAAATAGAAATGGAAGTCTATTAGCGAATTAAAGGGTACGTCATCAATACGTTACTATCAAATTCGAGTGCCTGATTGGTCAAAACGCGCTATACAAACGTTAACATAGATTTCTCATTGGAAGTGGTTTGTTTTAATTTGCATTACTAAGGCCGGTGTAAACGTAGCATCAGAATGAAAACCAATCTCTGGTTGGCAAAATTGTATAAGTACATTTTGTTTGAATAAAATATCTATTATATCTTATGGATAAACAGTCAACCATTCCCAACATGTATCTCATAATAACGAACAGAAATGGCATGGATAAATATGGAAAAAATAGAACATGTCACTTTGAATACAGCATCAAAAAGTAGCCTTTACACCACGTGTCAAAGTCAAGGCCCCCTGGCCGAATCCGGCCCACTGAGTAATTATATCCGGCCAATCAGATAACTTTAAATTATTAATATTAATGGCCTGGCGACATTTTGCACTGGAAATACCTTTTAGCAACGTTAGATTAAGGAGGCTGAATGCTTAGTTATAATAAACTCGGATTAATTTTGGGCCACACAATGTTACACATCACAAAGGGGGTTAGTCATCAACCTCTCCCTCCCTACCTTTCACTCATGGTGCACAAAGAAATAAACGTACATTTTTTTTTTTTTAAAGTAAAGGCACAACAGAGTAAAATAGCTAGACAAAAAAACACAGACAAAAACCCACACCTAAACTCTAATCCGCCCAGACAGGCAAAAGGGAATGGTATCCCACAGTCCCTGCATTCCCAGATCTTTCAGCATGCCCAATGTATCTGTGACCTTCACTACAATATCAGCCACAAATCCCATCATGCAGTGCGCCAACTGCCTTGCCGAACACCAGTTTTGCCAAAATGGGCATTTTCCTGCTCATTTGTTTATGACTCTATAGATGTTTTTGGGAGGATATTTACTGTTGGTGTTGCACAAAATAAGGAAGACAAAATATTTTTGGAGTAATCTCAAGTTTAGTTTTATTTATTTAATCATATTACTGATACGTTTCACAGTGCCACAGGAGCTCACACACCAAATAGAAATGAACTTGATGCTAAAAAGTGATGCCTGGAATCTATTTCTGATTAGACACGAGCAAACAAAACAAATTTTATTTTTGTTTCCAGGCCATGTTTAGTTCTGCAGTATGTTCATATGTGTATGATTTTGACAATATATTTTTATGGCGAGCAAAATCTTTTGTGATATTTTTAAGTTTATTTTTTTTTAATATAAAACAGCTTACAAATACATTTTAGATTTTTTTTTTCTTTTAACATTTTATTTCTAACTTTAATTTTGAAGGAATATATTTTTGTGGAGAGCAAAACATTGAACGTTATTTGAAGTTTAAGTTGATTTATTGTGAAATAATATTCCTGTCTGTTTTATTCATATTTATGTTTAAAAAGTTAAGTTTTAAAAGTTTAAAAACTTAGTTTTAGTGTGTTTAAGACATGTTTTTCCTTTTCGGCCCAGCCACCTAAAAGTGTGATTTGGATTTTGACCCCCTGTGCAATTGAGCTTGAAACCCCTGCTTTGCATTATTAAGGTTTGTCCTTTGTGTTACTATAGCGAATTAAAATGATTTAGCCGACCAGTTTATGATCTGAGTGAGATTAAAATGTCATTACGACACAACATAATCCGATGATGCTGTGATCTGGGTGTGTCCAGCATCCGTCACTTTGGATCAGAGCCAATCCAACAGCAGTAAGTCTGACACAACAAGCTGAGAAACAGCTGACAAAACTGTGACATGGTCAGGTGCTGAAAATGTGTTACAGAGGAGAGCCACACCATCACTGTGCCATCCTCACCTCCTTCCTCAAAGCCGGAAATCAGATCAGACCTCAGCCAATTAAGTAACTGGAGTAGGTCTCCAGTTTATTTAGAGCAGAGGGTAAAAATAGAATGTCGCTCTGAGCTTTCAAAGACCTGATGAGGAAAAGCAACACGAGGGGTTGACAAAATCATTGAGCTGTTTTTAGAAACAGGTTTTTGTGTTAAACCAATAAAAGGAACATGAACAGTCTTCTTTATTATTTTTTTCTTGAGCCAATAAAATAATTTATTGTTCTTCCCTTGGAAATTATATATATCATTTTTTCCTTTTTTTTGTGCTATAAATTTTTTTTTCAAGTTCATAGAGTCTTATGGAATTTTTAAAAATCAAATTTTGGTCTACCAGTCAGTATAGTAAAAAGGGTAATGCGTTCTATTACAAAATAATATTGAAGTTCATCCACTGCTGTAGCGTTTTAAGGCATTCAGCCTTGTACATGGACTCCAACTTGGACTAATATATATATATATATATATATATATATATATATATATATATATATTATTTCCTTGGCCTGACATTTTGTTATACATTTACTACTATTATTAAATTAACTGTCTTTAGGCCTGCAGAATAAATCGCAAATTTATAGTCATTGAGAATCAAGCTGTGCAATACGCATATCCCAAAAGGTTACTTTGAGTGCGCTAAAACAATCTTAAGGTAACTTGAAGTATTTAATGAATCAAATAAATCCCATTAAGCATTTAACCAATCGGATGGAGCCCTTCACATTGTTGACCAATCAGATAGATCCCTTTTATTTTAGATGCTCGCCTCCTATTAAGAGGAGGGTTATTTAGAGTATAATTTAAATTATTTTGACTCTTATTTAAATTAACCTGTTGAAGTGAAATGGAAATTGTGTTTTTGGTTGTTTTGCTATTTGTTCATGTACCACACGTTATATAGTCATCGCAATATTGATTATTCATTTCGCACATAACGAGTTTTCCTCTCATCATCCAGCCCCAACTGTCTTGTATAATTGAGGAAATCAAAGATAAGCTTTAGCTGACAAACTGTCAATTACAAGATTTGAAGCCAACCTGGATGTACCAAATGTTGCAGTTACTAAAAAGACCAGAGAAGGTTGGTGTTTTAAGGAAGGTATTCCTATTGACCCCCGTTTTACAGCTTCTTTTTGCTGCTGTAACCTGTGGTGTTAAATAGATTAGAGGGACCTGACCAATGGTGCTTCATTTCATCTGTTGGAAGCAAGGATTATCCAATTTTCCATAAACCTAGCCCAAAAATTTGAGAATTGAAGAAAAAATGTCTTTTACTAAAGCTTAAAACAGGAAAATATAAGGATTGGAGGGGTGGGGGGTGGCTTACGGTTCTTATAGAGGTTTAAGAAGTTGATGTCTGAAGCCAGGTCCTCTTGAAAAAAGTTGCTCTCCACCACTAAGAGGCTTCTAAAAAAATTAAATATTGACTTAATAGTCCAGACTAAAATGCGTAGCAGTTACTTTACTTTGTGAATGCATTTATTTGTTTGGTCTACAAAGCAGAAAACCTTTATTTGATGACCAGAAAGTCAATTAGCAATTTGTTTTGCATTTTGCACTCAAGGAGAGAGGAAGCGCAAGGTAGTCCCAGCGGTTTTAGATCTCGTAAAACTTGAACATAAATGTTCCCAAAAAGGCCAAAAAATTTTATGTTCAGGTTTGGAAGGTTGCGCCTATGTTCTGCATGAGTAATGGTGGGGGCAGGACTTGTATACATGGAAAAACTTGTGTAAAACTATTTGTTATGTGTTGCCGTGTTAGGCAGCACTCTAGTTCTGTCTCTGTGTCATGACAGCCAGAGCAGGTGCAGCACAATTAACAACTGTTGCCCCGCACAGTCACACATGGGGGTGCTTTACCCCCCCCCCCCCCCCCCAACAATCAAAATCTTAGTCTGACCATTTATTTGAGCAGAAAACCCATTTTATAACCGTTTGTGAGTAATCTGACAAACTGAAAAGATGGCTGAACCCAAACATTTAACATCAAACAACAACTTTTTCTCAGATAAAGATGGAGATCCAAAAGCATCCGCTGAAAACCACTTACCTGGACGACAGCAGGCGGCTAGTGTTAATCAATCTGACGCTGAACGAGAACTTTCTAGGTTTTCTGTCTCGGTGGAAGGATAGAGCTTTGGAGGACGGTGGGACATAAGAGACTGACAAGTCCACAGCGAATGCTGCCCCCACCCATTTTCCATCGTCCAGCCTCTTTCAGGAGAGCGGGTGCATATGTCTGATGCAGGCAGTGGGGGACAGGTGGTATATTTAGAGCGGTGCTTTCCCAGCCCCATCAGTCCAGATCGATCAGATGATGACAGCATCAAAGAGTCATGAGACTTTCCTCACCAAACACAAGGCCAGTTTCCTGTCTATTAAGCTATTCTTTATATCATGAACTAACAGCAATCAACAGCTTTGTATTTAATGCTCATTTAAAACAGTTTGTAGGAAATGCACCTATGATGAAAATTTTAGAGCCTGGGTACCAGGTGAAGAGGTGAAGGAAATTGCATAATAGATTAAATACGGTGGCCTGTGTGTGTGCAGAACCCTGAAAACAATGGAAAATGCTCTGAATTATTACTATAAAGAGAATTTCCATCAACTTAAAACATAAAGCCACCTAGAGGAGGAAAGTTGACAAAAAAGAGCAAAATGACAAATACATGCTAATAAATATTTGGACTTCCTGTTTGGAACAGGTTTGAAAAGACAGTCCCACTCCAGTCATCTTTTAAACCATTTTAAAGCTTTTATTATGATTATGCAGTTTTTTGGCAAAGTTAAAAAACCTGTGTCGATTTCTAGGACATAGTTTTTCCTAAGCGGCAGAAGTCAATCAAAAATTGACTTGTGAGTTGTGGGCAGGACTGTTGCTGTAGAGCCACCCCACCCTACCTCCCCTTCCTATTACTGAGAGCTCTCTGTTTACACCCTCTCCCTCTAGCTTACAGCCCCTCACACCCAAAAACTGACATTTGTCGTGCAACAAAAATGGCGAGCAATATTTGCACTATCCAGTCGTAATGTGTTGATCCAGATTCCAGCTGAAACGAGGAAAACAACATGGATCTATTTTTCTATGAGTCTACATCACAAAAACTTTTTTTTTTTTTTTTTAAAAGGCATTTTCGGTCTGCACCTGATAGACGATTTGAATAAAGACATACTCAGAAACTTAATTTTAAACGTACTTATCTGCATAAGTGTCCTCCATCATCGGAAAAATGCCAGAAGAACATGTTAAAAACACCCAAGAAAACTTCATGGAAGTGGGTCTACGATGGGTAACTGTTGATTACACAGGCTTTACACAAGTACACTCTACTTCACAATAAAAGCACGATTTCACCACTAAAAACCTTATTTTGCTTTTTATTGACCTCTACATTAAATACTATCTTAACAGCTGTTATGATTGCAACACCTGTAGTTTTTGATAGTCATCCAAACTACAGGTCATCCATGTATACCCCACTGTTAGCTTGATATGAAAAAAGCTTTAAAACTTCCTTTTTTTAAGATAAAAAAAGATGAGAGCCAGATAAATGTATATAAACAAATAACCTAAAGGAGGTGAATGGTAACAATAGCTCCTTTTTTTCCCCCCTGCAAGACTGCTGCACTTTGTATTCAGAACGGCGCTTTTACATCTGCTGGGAAACACTGCGGAGGACATTTCAGATGGCTGGTTTGGTTTTTAGTCAAAGTGGATTTCCCAATGCCTGTGCCCTGCCAGAGAGCAGATCATGGAAATTGTAATTTAAGAAAAATTCAAAAAACGGACTCGCACAACAAATAAATCAATCCATAAAACACACCCACAGATGAGTTAGAAGCATTAAAAACTTCTCACCACATGATGGCATCAAAACATTCCTTTGACCAGCGGTTTCAGACTTTTTTTTTTTTCTTTCAGATCAGAGTACATCAGCTTGTTGGTGTTTTTTTCTATTGCAAAAACATACCAGATTATAAAGAAACGCTAAAAGAAATATATGGGTGGCAGATTAAAAAAAAAAAAACCTGAGCACTGTGTTATCCCTGTTCAATTCTTTGAAATTGCTATTCAAAACTTTGAAAATATGTATGTATTTGAAAAACAAAAACAATGAACACAAAAAACAAAACAATGAATTTAAATGAAAAAACAACATAGCATAAATGCTATAACAGATTCCAATGAATATTACATTTCCTTTGTTAAGGAGCAGAGTATGATAGTCAGAAAATGTGGGAAAGATTTGATTGCCAAATAACATTCAATTTTTAAGTATTTCAATAATCATTAATAGAATTTTGACAACAGGTTTGAAAAAGTCAAAGTATTTCCTGGAGTACCATGAAGACTGCACATCATCTGCCTTTGAGGCTGAAAAGGGGGGAGTCCAACACACCCACAGGTTGGGGCAGGAAGTGTCCAAGAACGGTAAAGCAGATATTTTGTTTCCATCCAATTCCTTCCATCCAAGTTTGATGGCTTTCAGCAAACAGCACCATCTAGTGCCAACCGGATGAACATGGCCAAACCCTGTACTGCTGCCCTGCATTGCTGGATTCAGTGCTGATACCAAGAGTTCAGTGACTGCACAGACACCCGCCATCAGAAAACGGCAGATCTGAGCCAGCAGAGAAAGATCTGACACAAGGTTTTAATTCAGCGTCTCATTAAGAGGGAGCTGCACAGACCGCCTGCAGCCCAGACCAGCATGAACAGTCAGCACCACACAGCGAAAACTCCTGTTTTCCCATAAACAGCTGCAGACGCGTCAAAACAAAGACGGGTGATGCAGAGAGAACTGGAAATGTGTGAGGCTCTTCTGTGATGAGGGTCACCCACTTTTAGTTTAACAGACAGTAGAACATGCAGATCTGTGAGGAGGATCTGCCCTCACATCGATCAAACTTGAGGAAACGTCCACACGGGGCCCTGAGCAGGACACAAAATCAACCCTCAAGCTTCTTTAAGGTATAGAAAAATAAAACACAGACCAGAATCCCTTTTTGCTAGAAAGCCTTCTACCCTGGATTGAGCAAGACAGACTCTAAAGCATTTTAGAGAGAAAACATAAGAAAGTAAGACAGAAAATTACTGTTTAGGATAAAACCAAAGCAGGAATGTCAAGACTGTACCTTTCATTGGCTCGCTGCTTTCAGGCACTTTTTTTGGAACAAAAAGCCTTAACCTAATGTAAAATTGTTGACAAACAAGAAGAGAGAAAGCAGACAGACTGAAGGGTCAACAGTACACACAAGCAGGATGAAGAAAGAGAATGCCAGATGGCGAGGAGTGAATGAGTCATGTGACCAGACTGGAGCCAACAGGCGGTTCACCAACAAACCACAGAACCAGAGGGTGGCTTTGAACGTGTCACTAGGGCTATCCCCATTTTGGCGGTAACGGATCAGCAGATGTGGGGTGTCAGACAGTTACAGCCATGGGATTGGTTAACAGAACATTTCCTGGAGAACCTCTGACACCACAAATGGACATTATTATGACTGATGAGCAGAAGCAGAGATCTGTCCTAATGAGCGGCAAAGAAAGAACAAAGGGTTGGAAGTGGAGCTTGACCGATTCACCCATCAGCGATGAGAATCTTTTCATTCTCCCAGTAGGTCTGATGAGTCAAACAGACGGGCAGTAAGGCAGAGAAAAGAAATACCCAGAAGAACTACTTTCCTCCATGGATGGAGTCCATGAGCTGGAACCGACAAACAGTGTCAGCTCCTTCAGCGGATCAGAAGGCGTTACATAGCAAATTCACTGCATGGGCAGTGCCTCACAACACACAATAGGGGTTCAAACCGGATGGTGCAACATTTTGATTGAACTGCACAAAAAAGATCAGAATAAAATGAGCATTTAACAGCATTACAGTCATGTGCAGTTTTAAGAGTGTATTACATAAAGTTAAAGTTACGTTAAGAACATCACTTAATGTAAAAAATAAAATTTCACAAGGCCCCTTTTGTGGCAGTTACATTTTGTAACTGCACATCCTCACAAGTATGAAAGTTTGATGTTAAACATGTAAAACATCATCAAAAGAGTCAAAGTAACATGTGCTTGTATGTATGTTTGTATTAGGGCTGCACGACATGCAGAGAACTCACGATTTGCGATATTAGTGATCAATATTGTGATGACGATGTAACTTGCGGTACATAAACAAATAGCAAAACAACTAAATACATCATTTCCATTTCACTTCAACAGTTTAATTTAAATAAGACTCAACAAAACTGAAATTATACTCAAAATGACCCTCAACCTTCACCTAGGAGGCGAACATCTAACGTAAAAGGGGTTCATCCGATTGGTCAATGATGTAAAGGAGTTTATCCGATTGGTCAACAACATGAAGGCGTCCATCGGATTGGTCAAATACATAAAGGGATTTATTTGATTTGTTAAATACTGCAAGCTGCTATAACATTGCTTCAGCACATTTAAGGTTACCATTTATCACATTTTTTGCCGACTTTTGAGATATGCGTATTGCACAGTTTGATATCGTGATAAAATAAAAATTAAAAAAATATATATATAAACATTTCAAATCATGGTAATCTTATATAAGTTAGTAAAATAAATTATGATAAGCAACTGTGCAAATGTATACTATACAGGGTTCCCTTGTTTTTTCTCATGGCAGTTATGTTCTAAAAATAATCCTGGATAGGTGAAATCTAGTAGGATCAATGGACAAAACAAACATGTTGCCTTCCAGTGACTATAAACCAACATAAACTGGACTTGTCCATCTCCAAAATGTGAGAAACAGCTTTCCTGAGAGAAAAAAGTGGAAGCAAATGAGCATTCAGTGGCACTGTAATAAAACACTCATGCATGTCCTCTAATACACCTGCCTTGTGTGCTTTCCTTTATATGGCAAGTCTTAATCTCTCAGAGCGAGCATGATGAAGAGCAGCACCAGGTGTAGGTGTGTGTTGCTCAACTCACCCTGTCAGACTGCGTCAGTGTGTGATGGTTCGCTTACTCTCACAAAAGTCTCAATTCAATCATTTCATGGATGAGTCAGCTCGTGAAGACGTCCACTTGGGTGGGATTTCCCTCTTACCAGTCTCAATCAGAAAAGTCCTGAATCAGATGTGAAAATGGCTTTTATCCTCACATCTGAAGAGAATTCAAAGCCTCTCTCTCATTCAGCCCTCTTGTCAGCATGAAGATCCAGTTTCATGCGTCATGCCACTCAATGCCAAGTCTGGATCTCTCACTGATGCATACAAGCCAGGACAGAGAGGTTCTGGGTCCATACTGTGCCAGGGTCCAAGGATATCCAACTCGTTAAGGTTTCTTTAAATATAGAAAAGTCACTTTTGTTTAATTTGCAGACTGAACATGCAAGTGAATTCTTGGATCCACTTACTTTGCGTTGGAGGAAAGTCAGTGTATAAGAGCAGCACTCAAGAGTGAGGGTGGGGTGGAAGAACAAACAGCAGGAAAACATTAAGAAAAATGTTAGCTGATGTTACATTGCTATTCTTCAAGTCCATGTCTTGTGTCCCTGCCCAAATAATGACCTTCCTCCAAAGTACTTTTACTTACACTGAGTCAGTAACAAACAATGGTCTGTAATGCCAATACTCTGAGATTAGCTTGTCAGCTGCATAAATGTGTTTATATTTTTTTGCGCAAAAAGTTTCCAGGTTTCTGAAGTTGATAAGGAGTATAGTATATATAGGTGAGCTTTAGTTAATGAACAGATACTTATTTTCTGCTCTGTTATACAGAAAAAATATGAATGTGTATCTGGAAATATTAAAAAAACATTGATTTTTATAATAGGATAGAATGAATACGCATATATATAAATATATATACAGTACACACAAACACACACACACACACATACATATAGATCTGTCGACATAGATACAGAGAGGTCAATAAGTATTTGATCACCCTGTGATTTAGCAAGTTATCCCACTTAGAAAACATGGAGGGGTCTAAAATTTTCATCATAGGTGCATTTCCACAGTGAGAGACAGAATCTGAAGAAACATTCAGAAATCACGTACGATTTTTTAAAACAATTTATTTGTATCTTACTGTGTCAAATAAGTATTTGATCACTTGATTATCAGATAGATTTCCGACCAGCAAAGACCTGCTGTTCTGCTTTTAAATAGTCCAACTCCACTCTGCTCATGATTCTAAATTAGTGGCACCTGTTTGAGGTTGTTAGTTTGCATAAAGGCACCTGTGCAGCCCACAATCAGTCAGAAGTCTTACTACCAACATGGGCAAAACCAAAGAGCTGTCAAAAGACAAGAGACAAAATTGTAGACCTTTACAAAGCTGGAGGTGGCTACGGGGCAATTGCCAAGCAGCTTGGTGAGAAAAGAACAACTGTTGGAGCAATTGTCAGAAAATGGCAGAGGCTAATGATGACTGTCAGTGTCCCTCGAAATGAGGCCCCTCGCAAGATCTCACCTCGTGGGGTATCGATGATGCTAAGGAAGGTGAAGAATCAGCCCAGGACTACACGGGAGGAGCTGGTCAATGACCTGAAGAGAGCTGGGACCACCGTTTCCAAGGCTACTATAAGTAATACATTAAAACATCATGGTTTAAACTCATGTATCGCATGGAAGGTTCCCCTGCTGAAGTCAGCCCATGTCAAGGCCCGTCTGAAGTTTGCCAATGACCATCTTGATGATCTAGAGCAGTGTTTTTCAACCTTTTCTGAGCCACGGCACACTTTAACCTTAAAAAAAATCCCGCGGCACACCAGCATCCAAAAATTAAAAAAAAAGGAGAAACTCATAAAGTCTGTATTGATCTACAGCCCCTGCACAATCTCACATGCATTTTTGAGATAATTGTTGCAGAAAAAGCTGGAAACTGCAGCTGTTTTTTTCTAAAAGATGCAATAAAAGTTAAGTTAGAAGATTTAAAAACAGTTTGTGTGTTCGTTAGTTTCAAGACGTTTAACAACAGATCTCCTTTTGCGCTGTCACTCTCACAACCCAATGCATCATGGGAAATGTAGTGCATAAAACGGCCGAAGATCGGTTTTCGGAGCTTCATTGTTTTGTTCACTTGTTCCACGGTCTGATACTGGATTCTGTGGAAAGCTACACCGCTAAAGACGAGCTTTAGCTGGTATTTCTGTTAGAACTGAGCGACTTTACGAACTAAATCGGGACAAGGAAGTGAAGACTTTAACCACTTCTGATTGGTCAGACCGATGACATGTGATTAACCCCCCCAACACGGGACTTTTCCAAAATACAGCCGAAGGTGCAGCTGAATCGCGGTACGTCATTCTTATCAAAATGTCTTTAATAAAATAAAATAAACGCAAAGAAAAGGTATTTTACGATCTTTTATATTCCTAACTCTTCAGTGTTTTATCAGGGCCTGTTTGGATGAACAGAGAGCTAAAATCCTGGAGATGGGAAATGTTTTTAGATCAGTTAATGAGGGCAATTTCCCACGGCACACTTGGCCATCTCCCACGGCACACTAGTGTGCCGCGGCACACTGGTTGAAAAACACTGATCTAGAGGAGTCATGGGAGAAAGTCTTGTGGTCAGATGAGACCAAAATAGAACTTTTTGGTCTTAACTCCATTCGGCATGTTTGGAGGAGGAAGAAGGAGGAGCATCATCCCAAGAACACCATACCTACAGTGAAGCACGGGGGTGGAAACATCATGCTCTTGGGGTGTTTTTCTGCACAGGGGACAGGACGACTGCACTTTATTATTATAGGAGTGGATGAACGGGGCTCTGTATTGTGAGATATTGGGCAAAAACCTCCTTACCTCTGTCAGAGCGTTGAAGATGGGTCGTGGCTGGGTCTTTCATCATGACAATGATCCGAAGCACACAGCCAAGAAAACCAAGGAGTGGCTCCGTAAGAAGCATATAAAGGTTCTGGAGTAGCCCAGCCAATCTCCAGACCTAAATCCAATAGAGAATCTTTAGAGGGAGCTGAATCTCCGTGTTGCTCAGCGACAGCCCCGAACCCTGACAGATCTAGAGAAGATCTGTATGGAGGAGTGGGCCAAAATCCCTGCTGCAGTGTGCAGAAAACCTTGTGAAGAACTACAGGAACCGTTTGACCTCTGTAATTGTTAACAAAGGCTTCTGTACCAAGTATTAAAGTTGTTTAACCCAAGTGATCAAATACTTTTTTGTCACAGTAATATAAAAATAAATTGTTTAAAAAAAAAATCGTACAACAGGATTTCTGAATGTTTCTTAAGATTCTGTCTCTCACTGTGGAAATGCACCTATGATGAAAATTTTAGACCCCTCCATGTTTTCTAAGTGGAAGAACTTGCTAAATCACAGGGTTATCATATACTTATTGACCTCTGTGTATATAGATCCACACACACCCCTAACCCCCCCCCCCCCCCCACACACACACACACACAAACACGCACGTACAAACACACATATGTATAGATTTATAGATATAGATATATTTCTTTTTAAGTGCGACAACTTGCAGTTGCAGAATCAGAGACTAAAACAGAAGGAGAACAAAGGAGGAGAACAAAAGTGGTTAACATCTTTTGCAGATGTTATTTGAATAGATCAGTGATTGCAAAAAGGTGGCAGGGGAGAGTGTAACCACACAGAATAGGATGGTGGACTGAGGAGGACTCTGGAGGTGAGGAAGGGGAAAAGGACATGCTCAGAGCAGAGGACCAAGTCATGGAAGGTTTAAAAGGAAAAGTGTTGTGAGGCTTTTAGGGAGGACTTGAAACAGACTGAGAGATCAGGAGAGTCTGGACTGCTACAGCTAAAAGGATTTTCTAATGTTTATCAGCGCACGTCCACCACCTACAGTTGGAACAAGCACAGTACGAAATGATGAAGTGCTGCAAATCTTGTTGACAGCTCTATTCTGACAAATAAAAGACTTTGCGTCATAGAATTTCGGCCGGGCACAATCCCCAATTACCGTAATTTCCGGACTATAAGCCGCTACTGTTTCCCGGGCTTACAGCCCTACGGCTTATTCAGTGACGCGGCTAATTTATGGATTTAATTGGTAGCCGCCATGTACGTACTTTCGAACTTAGTGAATAGTTTGAATTCTCTATCTAACACCGAGCACAAGGCATTTATTTTTCAACACACCTCTTAGCAGCCAAACAGCATGGATTTGACTTCAGGTTTTAGACACTTCAGTAATGGTTCAACAAAACGAAACACGCATGCCCAGCTGCATCCCAGAATCCTTTGGTGCCATTAGACCCAACGTGCACGAGATCGCCATTACAGTTTGCAAAAGCAATCGTTAAAAGCAGCGTAAAAAAATCCACCATCACCAACGGGTTTGGAAAAGCCGGTCAGCTGCGTGACGGAGAGAACAGCGCATGGAGTGAATTTACCTCTGAGTCATAGTGACTCGGCTGGCTGCACGTAAATATGTGGGAATAACATCAGCCTTTATTTTGTCGGGACACGACTGGAAACACAAATCGACGCGGTCGTTTTTACGGTTTCTAAGGACTGAGCGGGATTTTGCTTTGAAAAGCTCACAGCCTCCGTGTGAGCTGGAGACATCTTCTCCTGCTGCTCTTATAGAGCTGCGGGGCCGATGGCAGTCTGATGGCTCCCACACGTAACAACGCATCTGCCCCTCATACACAAAACGTACAGTATTAAGTCCGATTGCTCTGCACAGACACGATTTGCTCCTTCCACCAGCGCAATGGGGACGAAGCGCTCCTCCTTGAAGCCGCGCTGGCCAGAGGTGTAAGAGTACATGGGAAGGGGAGACAAGGAGCGCGCGGGGCGAGCGCGGAGCACAGAGGCGTCCGCGGAGCAACAGTGTTTGTTGTGGAAGGAATCTTCTGACGCACGCGCCGCACTGAGGCGCGCGCTTTTCATTCGCCGCTGCTTTATTTTACCGGTGTGTTTTTTTAGACCAGCCCTGTTACTCCCATAACGCTGCCGCGACACAAGAAGAAGGAGAGCTTTTCCCGTTCACCCCTCCATGCACTGCTGATACTTGCTCATTCTTAAACACGTATAACAGTATGGCGAGCCGGGCGTTGGCCCCGCCTTTAGCCCCTAAGACTCATGGGAAATGGGGAATCGCGGATGTAAATTTCCTCATCATAACTGAGGGATGTAATGTTGATTATATGGTTACTGTTTGTAATTTTATGTATGATACCTAGATTGTCAAAAAAATAAAAAAATAAAAAATAATAATAAAATAAAAAAACCCATAACTGAGGAACTTGTGAACAGAATAGAGGTCCATGCTGTTTGACAGATGTAGATATACTCAAATACATGGGTCTGAGGCAAAGCTGACTCCACCCACAGTGTGCTAATGAATCACACTCATTCTGGGATTCTGGCCGTGTCCTGTCAGGATGACAATATCGCCTAACACATGCGCGGCTTGTACTCTCTGACGCGGCTTGTGTATGTATAAAAGCAGTTAAACACATGAAAATGGGTGGGTGCGGCTTGTAATCGGGTGCGCTTTGTAGTCCGGAATTTACTGTATTAATTTCTCCTTTACGATCAATTTTCACAACGTTGGCACTTCTGCAAATTAAAAGGGACGCCATCCATATGTTAGTACCAAACGTCAGCCCCTGATTGGTTAAAGTCTGACCTAGTTTTACTTTCAACACAGCTTCTATTGATGCACATTTTGTATTTAGAGCCAGATAATGGCCTTAAAATGTGCCTGAAGTGGAAAGTTTTAAACACAAAAGCCCGAAACATGCATTTACGCACTTTTACATGGACTTTCATTGGGAGTGGGCGCTTAAGCTAGCATTGCCAAGGGCGGAGTGAAAATATTCTGATAAAGATGTTGAGATTCTTTTTGAGGAGTGATGAGGGTGGACAGGATCAGGAATGAACCCCTCAGAGGAACAGCTCATGCCAGATGTTTTCAGATAAATGCCGACTGAAGCAGATTGACATGGTTTGGACACATCAAGAGGAGAGACGGTGATTATGTTGGTAAAAGAATGCAGTGGAGGTCTAAGGAAGACAATTTAGTTGATGTGAGCAAAGAGGAGGAAGTATGATGAGGAGGGTTTGATGGAGGCAATTCGATCCCTGAAGGGAGCAACCCAACGGCAAAAAAGATCCATAAGAGTTCAGGGGACAAACTAACCACAACCCAGTTCAAATAGTTTTCAGTATAGTTTACTATAACCTTAAGTTATTCTATAAATAGAAGAACATAAGTTGCAACAACAACAAAAAGTCAAACATAACATCAAATTCTTTACCAGCTATTCGATGTAAACAAAATACCACTAAATTAATTGAGTCTCATGTGGACAAAAATAACATCCAACAGCTTGAAAGACTTCGTTTTATGATCATGCAGTGCAAGTGAAACACATAAAACGCAATTATGGGCTTTAAACTGCTTTAGCAGTTTTAATTCTCTGAACTGAGCTCCTCTTACACAAAGTTAACAAACCCCTGCTGAGGCAATGCTTAAAAAAAGAAACAAACATGTTTTTAACCACTAATGGAGACAAGAAAATACGCCTTTACCATGGTGACGGCTGTAAAGTTTGGTTTCTGTTAAACAGATTATGGATGAACATGATGTCACTGACAAATGGTTAGCGCTGACATATCAACCGGCCAAACAGCATCAGCTCATGTCTCAGTAGGAAATGTGTTTCTGATATAGACATGTCTCTGATCCCTTTTTTTTATGTTTTTATGAAGGCCACAGAAAACTGAGGAGAAACACTCACCAAACAACCGCAGCGCCAGAAGAGTTCAGACTCCTTCTGCAGTGTCAGCGCCTCTCAACACAACCTGAAACGGCACATCATAAGCAGTCACCAGCGTGCCCGGGATTTCAACTCTAAATTCACTTGTTTGAGTTTTACCTCTTAGAAACAAAGTGACTCAGAGCGTTTCGACACACCATATTTATCCAATTAGGATCAAAAGAGATTCAGTTAAAAGCAAAGCCTTGAATAGAGTCCAAAGAGGACAAAAAACAAAAGCTTCCCCGCCTGAAAGAAAACTATAAGTACTTGTTTTATCTGTGCGAATAGATCATATCTGTCATAAATAAATGCAAATGTAGTTGCTGCTATATTCTTCGTACAATGCATCTTCTAATACTGCAACACAAAATCGTTTGGAATGCTGGCAGTCATAAAGCAGAAACAGGAGGGGAGGATTCCATATATTTTTAGATGTTAATATAACAAATGACAAGATGAATAAAGGTTTTAATTAAAGTTTAAAAACCCACTCTGATAAAAATCCTCTTTTTTGGTGTTTTAACATGTTTTTGTGGCATTTTTCTGATGGAGGACATGAATAAAGAAAATTGAGATTAAAATTGCATTTCTGAGTATTTCTTTATTCAAATTATTGTAAATAAAAAATAAGGTTTGGAAATGATGGTATTTGTGACGTTGAAAAAACACTGGGCTCCCTGCTCCGCTTCATTCTAGATCCATTTACATCTTTGTTTCCCTCGCCCAAGCTGAACAGAAATGAGTCTAGTACCCGTAACCCTTGACCATCATAATTTTTTTTTATAATAAAACACTGCATGAAAAACTGGAACAATCTTGTTCTATTAAAGAAAATCTGAACCGACAGCCAGGTCAACAAAAGCAACTGACTATTGTTCATCCAAAACAACTAAGTCAGTAAATGAGCCACAGAAAAAAAAACGATATTTGCTGTGCAACACAGCAGCATTGCCTCAATGACCCACATCCTTTATCTGCAGCACAGACTCACTTTTTAGGAGGAGAAAATGTGTTAAAAACTAAAGGTTTCTCCACTTGACTATAAAACGATCATACTGTTTTTATTTTTTTAACCAGCATGGTGAAAAGTAAACCTTTCTGCATTGTTTTTTTTACAAAATAAATTGGATAATTAACAAATGTTTAAATTGAGAAATTTTACATGGTCTTTCACAAAATTAGATAATATTGAAATTCAATTCCTGTAACAGGTCTCAAAATAAAAGACGCAAGAAAGGAATTATTGTAATAAATATCATGTTTGAAATATGCTTAACCATTTCAAACATGAAACATTAGTGGGACAAAGTCTCTCAGAAGATTAAAGAGAATTGGTGATTTTCTTCAACAGAGTAAATAAAACAATTGAGGCGTTATAAAACAAGCGTTCATCGCTATCAAACTGCAAAAGCTTTACAGTATCATTATCAAAAGCTCATAACACCAAAAGATTCAGAGAAACTGGAGGAATCCCTGTATTTGACAATACTTGTATGGATTGAAAATGCTGTCAGGATGTTTATTTAAGTATTTATGTTTATTATTTATGAGTGTGATGTTTCCTTTGACCTTTTGTCCATTTGCAACAACCTTGAATAGACTTTTTCACCTGTCAAATACCCAAAATTAAGATGAGTGAGACGACGGAAACAAATTCACTTTGATGCAGACTCATTTTGATTTATTTATTTTCTTTAAATTCAGTAAACCCAATGAATGACATTGATTTTATGGATGACACCAATTTTAATTAGAAAGCAGCTGTAGGTTTGTCTGGAATCAGAAGCGGTGCATCTAAGCCCCGCCCCCACCTCTTTACCTGTTCGTTGTTTTCCCCCGTGTGCATTAACATAAACAAAAACAGAGTTCAATTAATAATAATAATAATTGATACTTTATCCCATAATGGGGAAATTCTTTTCCGCATTTGACCCATCCCCTAGGGGGAGCGGTGAGCTGCAGCTGAACCGCGCTCGGGAGGCAGTAGCGTTGAGGGTCTTGCCCAAGGACCCTCACTGGGTGATGCTAATTGCCCCCATTGTTTATTCCCCTTCGGGAATCGAATCCTGGATCCCTGCGTGGCAGCCCTTTACCTTACCAACTGATGAAAGTAACATTTATTTTTAAAAAGCATTTGTGTTTTTACTCTATTTTGAATAAAGTTCATGTCATTTGAACGGCTTTTTAGTTTTTTCAAAATTTTCAATGTTTTTTTTTTAAACTGGGATGAACCAAGAAATATTGTTTTGTTAACCTCATGGTTCTTTTGTGTCATCACCCCCAACATGATAAAGACGGCTCAGAGAAGCAGAAGAACACAGCTGCTGCCTGGAAATACATCACTTCCCACAGATTCACCGCCTTCAATTATTCTTCCAGGTCTTCATTGTTTTTGTTATTGCTTCATCAAACTTCAAGTGACCTGCATCCTGGCCGACTGTGGGAAACATTAGAACTTCTGAAAACTGCGGTTCTGTTGTTTTTATTATCAGATAACTCATAGAGCTGTCATAGAAATTTCACAGCAGAACTGAGAACAAATAATCCACAAGAACAACTGTTAAACACGCCTGAGTGAGGGGCTTCATGCACAGGGAAAAAGTTCAGGTTTGCAGCCAAAGCTTGTTTTCAAGAAGCAGTGATGTGGAACATAATTTGAATGTGGAATAAAAAACCGGGGCTCAGCCACATAAAAGTTCAAATGTCGTCTTTGAACAAGGTTTTTCTCAGTTCTTGGTAATCAAAAAAAGCAAAAAAGCCTCTAAATGTTTTGATTGTGACATCACAGGTTAACTTTTTTCACAGACTGTTTTAATACACATACACACTGTGACCCATGCAGTTTTTCAGTGAATATTTATGTTATTCTGGGTGGCTGATTTACTGGCAGATGAGGTGGGGTTATTTTGTGGATTCCACATCTATAAATCATTCCTGTTGTCTAGTTGGTGTCATGACAACCGAAGCCCACCCAAAGCAGGAGAGCTGCAACAAACAAAGAGCACGTGGAAAATCTGAAGCAACCAGTTGCTCTCCGCCTCCTCTGCCAGCAGGAAAAGTTATGCAGAGGAATCAGAGGGGGGACGCAGGGGACCTGCTGGGCCCAGATCTGTGGAAGAGGGCCCCCAGAACAATGATGCAATACGCTTATGTAAGGCGCCCTTTACTGGCAGGTTTCTCACTGTGAAACACAGAAAGGTGGAGACCCTGGGAAAGACTGTAAGACCTGTAACTCCTTAATTCTCAACACTAAGAAACATGAAGTTGTGTGGGAAGCTACCTTCACACTGAAGAAACCACTTCCAAAGAAAAGCCTATTAAAATGTACGTAAACATGCGTTTCGGGCAACCATTTCCAAAACGCTTAAGTACCGGTATGCAAAGTTTTAAGTTCGTTTTTTTGGTTTAACCATGTTGAACTTTGACCAATCAGGGACGCAGATTGGGTAGTGATGTATGGATGCCGTCCCTTTTAATTCACAGAAGTGCCAAACGTTTGAAAGTGGAGGAGAAATTAATAATGACGGTCTGTGCCCGGCCAGAATTTTGACACCAAGACTTTTATTTTTCAAAATAGAGCTGTGAAAGAAAAAGCCTTGAGCGAGATTCACCAGATTTGCATCGCTTTGATATTTTGCAACCAAGCCTCTTCCAAGTGTAGGTGGTGGAAATGCGCTCGTGAACAGAAGAAAAAGGAGCCCGTTCAAGAGAGTCCATCAATTGCCCGGTGTGAACATAGCTTCAGGGAGATGCAGCCTTTCTAAACGTTCCCAAATGTGCCACCAGATGCAGTTTCTGCTACTACACCTGAGAGAAATGCAACACAGTCGACCTTCCACACCATGCAGGAGTGTAATTATGGCCACACATCTGTGTGTCTGCGCTGAGAGAAGTTTGCTCATTCTCTGTGTGAATGGTGAAACTTTAGAGTTAAGGGAAAACTAACCACGGCTGCAATTACAGTCTAAGTATGTGAGACTCAAACATACACTGATGTATAGCCTTCTTGACTGAAGTGAAAAATGATGGTGGATGTGTGGTGTTTGGTTCTGACAGCAAACGGTATGTTTGTCTCCATTTACATAAAGTTTTCTAAAAAAAAACAAAACAATCCAGTGTTTAGAAATGTCTCATTTTGTCTTTCTTTAGCATCATTATGATTTTTAACCAAATCAACTGCTTACATAAAGAAGTTTTTTTTGGAATGGGTTGAAGGTATACAAAGTTTTGACAGCAGAAATTACAGGACTCCTGTGACAGCTGCAGAATAGTGAGACATGCCTGCAAATGAGCTTTCACAACATAATGGTACATGGAAGAAGAAAGCCAGCAATTAGCGCTTCTTTGGATTTGCTCTGTGGGCCGTTTCTTTTCCCTGCTTGAAATGCTTATGTCTCTGGCATATTTGGTCCTTGTTTGATCCAAACCAGGACCAGGATCCAAATAGTCCCTTTTGATTGGAAAATATGGAGAAAACAAGTGAACACTGCCCAGCTTAAGAATGTGAGACTTGACCTACATTAAAATGAACTTGGGTACGCTCAGTGTAAACGACCAAAGAGAAGTAAACTGGTGTAAGCTTTGCAACTTATGAAAAATTGGTGGGGGGAAATAAAAGCTCAAAATACAAATCTGAAAGATCTTTTTTGTCAATCCCATCATCAAGTTGAAGATAGGCAAAGTAAAAAAGTTACTTTGATTTAGTTTAGATTATTTTTAGTTGCTTAGCCTGTATCATTTTTATTTTGAGGTTCTTTTTTCCTCTCTTTCATCTATTGCATCTATCAGCATCTATTCAGTTAAAGAAAACATAACAAATCCAGTAAGTGTGGAAAATGCTTGGTCTGAGCGTAATCCATCCTATTTTTTTTCTCTACACCAGTCAAGTGCTGTTTGGAATCACAGTCCAGAACATTTGCGGCAAATGCAATTACTAGCTGATTTGTCTTTCAGCGTTTGTCACATTCCACAATCAAAACTTCGGAATCATGGGAAAAACCAACAGCTGTCCCACGCCTGCTCACTCCCATCATCTATTGATCTGTTGTAAAAGTGTTTTCACGGGTCTTTTTTTATTACAATTATGCTGCTTTTAGCCAAAATAAAAAAAGATTTCAAAATTGGTGGCGTTTTCTAGGACATAGTTTCTACAGACCTGAAGGAGTTCATTAGAAATTTGCCTCACAGTTATGGGAAGGGCTTACAGCTCCTCAGAACCCCGACTTAACATTACTGGTGCAACAAAAATGGCGAGTAATATTAGAGTTATCCAGTTGTTTAGATTAAGTTAGTTTGGATCCAGATTCCAGAAAACGACGACGTCTGAATCTATTTGCCTGCAAGTGGTCGCATCGGAATGGAGTGGAACAGGGAGCTCTATGTCACAAATAAGATCTTTTTCAAACAGCATCTCTCCATCTGCTCTAGATTCACAACGGTTTCAATAAAAGAAATACTCAGATATGCAGTTTTGAGCTTAGTTTCTTTATACATGTTCTCCATCGTAAGAAAAAAAATGTCACAAGATCATGTTTAAAAACACCAAAAACACTATTCTCATTGGAGTGGATCTTTAAGAGCTTCAGCTATTTAAGTGTCATTTCAGAATCATCAAAAGAAAGCAGATATTTTCAAGTCGCTTTCCATGAAAAAAAAAGGTGCAAATGGTGAGGGGGGGGGGGGGGGGCAGACTGAAAAGTTGCTTATTTGTGTGACAAGTGTCATACACTAACAGGCTTGTTGCAGGCAACATTGTCCCCAAATGAGCAGTTGCTGTAACTGCATGACATTTTTTTTAGACAATTTGGTCCTCTCTGGAGACTGCAGTGTGAAAGTAAAACCAAATAAAGCTTTGGATTTCTTTTGCAGTTCTCAACTGGACCAAACCAAGTTCATGGACTAGCCTGATGTGAAAGCAGATGACAAATCCCATCAGCATTTGGAAGACAAAGAACTCTTCAATTCATAAAAGATTGTTCCCTGACAAGTTAATCCTAATGGATCTGCTTTGTATCTTTTAATATGGAAATGAAATGTTCTGCAAGACAAACAGGAAAAGGTTTAAAGCAGCAAGTTTACTTAATATAAAGATCAGAGGTTAAAATCTGCTCCAGAACAATCAAGCTTAACCTGAAGTAATGACAACAGAGCTACACAAAATGAGTTCTTTTTTTAAATATCCAAGTCAACACTTCATGATGTAACACTTTAAAATCTCCTAATGTTTTTCACATCTCATTAATTTGTTTGACTTATTTTTTCCCCAAAAGCTCATCAGAGTTTGATGGGGGGTTTTTAAGTTTGCACACCTTTACTCCAAAGTAGCTGTGATGGTGCAACCCCATAATTTGACCCAAATAGGTGAAAAAAATGAATGAAGTATCACTTAAACCAAAGTACACAAAGCCCAGAATAAAACAACAAATTTGTATTTTTAAGGAGTAAAAAAGTGTAGTGACCTAACATGTTAACTTTTTAAATGCATGGCTGAAAACAGAATCAAACCTCCAACGAAGCTTTCATCATTTAAAACACTTAGTTTTCCTTTCACAGGTAAATACCAGTAATAGGATTTTTCTGTTTTGGTTGTGTTGGAGCCAAAAGTAACATGAAGCCTGTTAAAACTGTAAATGTATTACTAATTATAATCAGAAGAAAAACAAACAGTGGCACCGTTTTGATTGAAACCCTCAGCTTGGCATTGGAGTAACCTGTTTCCTGAAGATACCCATGAGAACACCTCAAAGCTGGCAGTCCTCCCAAAACCTGAGCCAGCATTGGAAACCCTAAAACTAATATGGAACGGAGTTACAAAAGGTTTTGCAAACAAATGTGTTAATGTGCTGCAAAAAAGTGCCGATTATGGAGAGTTGTGGCCCCTGACCTTTAGGATGTGGCTGGAGAAGAAGAAGTGTGTGAGTGAGCTTCCCTTTGCACTTCCCAAAGAAGTGATGTCGAACCAGCAAAGTTACTCCGGATGACAAACAGGTTATTTATCATAGCAGTTATGACAGCCTGCCAAATGAGACAGAAGGGAAGCTCAGGGGGTTGGCGCGCGCGCACTGTGCGCATGCTTCAAGGGTAAGTGAGCATTTTCCCTGCAGTTAACGGCCTGGGATGTGCGTTGGTTCAGTGAACAATCACACATGCAAACATTGAACTATTTCTGCAGAAATGTAGCATTTCAAACTTTCTTCTAAGGTTTGGGTCTGTTTCTCTCCAAAAAGGTGCGCTGTTGTTTTGTTGGTTGTCATGTGTAACATAAATTACCTGTCGCGTGAACACTTGACGTCCGAGTTCTGACTGTTTCCAAACTTCACTAAACACTCAATAACCGTCTGGGTTTGTGGGTTAACGTGGGTTGTTGTGCGAGCGGTGTCGTCTGAAAGGAGTGTGGATTTTATCCAAACCGCGGCGACACACCTTAACCTTCTGACGCGAAGCTGACAGCATTCTGCGTCCTTCTTCCCTTCAACAGCGCAACAAAGAAGTCTCTGCAGAGAACAGTCCACTTACCGCAGGGGCTCTGGAGAAAACGGCACTGAAGACGGCTGGCAACGAAGAAGGACTCTCCAAGACACGGACTGTCACTCTCCCGTACAAACACTGGCGCAGCTGTGGGCGCTTTCAAACTCAGGCAAACTTAGAAGAAAGGACAGACGAGCTTCCGGTTTGATTTCAAAGTAAAAGATGCACGATTGAAAAACCTGTGCACTTAGGTAACTAGAGTTTTTTTTTATACAGACTGGTATAAAAAAAGTATAAGTACAAGAATCTACGATAGAGTATTAGGGACATCATAAAATGAATGAAAATAAAATGAGTATGAAAATCAGATTACAAATGAATTAGATAGATAGATAGATAGATAGATAGATAGATAGATAGATAGATAGATAGATAGATAGATAGATAGATAGATAGATAGATAGATAGATAGATAGATAGATAGATAGATAGATAGATAGATAGATAGATAGATAGATAGATAGATAGATAGATAGATAGGAAAAAGGTAAGTTGCAATTTTATGAAAATAAAGAGAGTCCATTTCGTTCAAAAAATAATAAAGAAGATGAGCAGTGGGCATCCTAGTTCCCTCCATTGTCTGCAGCATACATTATAGAGTTAACCTAATGTTTGATGGTCTATGAAAAATGTTAAATGTAGTGTTTTTTTTTTTTTGATGGTCTATGAAAAATGTTAAATGTAGTGTTTTTGTTTTTTTTAAAGCACGACTTTTTCTCTGTAAAATTATGACTTTTTGAAGAATAACTCTATAACTTTATTATTGTAAATTGTTGATTTGTTTTATAATTGTACACATTTACTTTATCCTGATATGAATGTACTTGTTTAGTCTCACCCTGTTACTTCGCCAAAGAAATCTCACAAAAATCTAAGAAAAAATAGTTTCCCTTTT
Organism: Oryzias latipes; assembly: GCF_053564925.1. Lineage (NCBI taxonomy): Eukaryota > Metazoa > Chordata > Actinopteri > Beloniformes > Adrianichthyidae > Oryzias > Oryzias latipes. Next base: position 10,567,690 of record NC_136256.1, on the reverse strand, counting down.
TTATTGATACACTGAATAAACTTGCAACACCTTTTACTTTTAGACTTTTATTTTGAAGGTCATCTCCCTAATTCTATACCTCAGTATTTGAGCAGAGCTCTGCAGCCTGGTAGGCTTGTTGCTTCCCTTTAAAGGACCTCAGCCCTCTATTAAACTTTATTGTACTCTCAGTGAGTTCCTGCTGCACTCACCCAGACTTTTGTGTTCACTCTGCCAGTGTGCACAACACAATGATCACAAAGGACATTATAAGTTTGAGACTTATTCTTCTTGTAAAAGTTTTTTTTTTTAATTCATTCAAGAATAGAACATGTTGGAAAATCAACCTCCGTGCAACAAATAATCAATTTAATGGACACACATCCTGTCCATTAAAGACAAGCCCAGATCAACACTAATCAATCCTGCATCTTCCTGCCTGTTAAAAGCCTTGTAAAATGCAAAACTGGAAAAGATCTGCCTCTCTTGTGGTTTGAAAGAGCCTGTTCAAAGTTTCTTATCAGATGTGGGCTTCTGAGGCCGAGAGGTGACCATGTGACCGACTGTCACCTCTGCGACTTGCTCACTTTGCCTTCTTTGAATAGTCTCCATGGCCAAGCGTTTTAAAGCATGTTGCCAGGGGAAACGGCCCAATAGCAAACAAATGATCCCTCAACCATGGTCAGAATAGCCGATGAGCCTGAAGTGAACATGAAACTCAGCAGCAGCCATATGGAAAGCACAGAGCAGTGGAGCAGGATGATGGGTGGGGTGGGGTGGGGGTGGGGGGTGGGGGGGCTGGAGCATGGTAATGAGGCCTTTGAATCCACCCAAACTTCGTCGTATAGCATTGTGGATGCAAGTGGTTTCAGGTCTTGGCTCTCTCAATCCACAAACAGTAACTCCTCATGAGCAAGAGAGCCGGTTAACTCCAGGATGACAGTAATGGGGTCAGCATTCCTTAAATGCCCGTTTCTAGATGTGAAAGTTGTAAATCAGATGTAGGAGGCAGACGGGCGGACAACAAACTGCCCAGTGACCTTCTGCTGCTGAAGTTTGAGGGAGGGGTGCTCCAGTCTGTAGATGCATGTCAACAAGAAGAGCGTACTAGTTTTTGTTTTTATGAGGATTTATCAAATGGGTGAACTTGTACTGAGATGGTATTTTCATTTTGTTTACATTTTGTTCTGAAATGAGTCATTTTCGCTTTTTACACTAGTTTTTTGTCACTGTAATTAAATCAAACTACAGTTAGGAACATAAAAAATGCTAGCCATTCGCGTAGAAGTACCAAAAAAAACATATTGTTGGGCTGTATTACAATCAAATTGAAGAAATTCTATGTGACAGTTTGCTGATGACCTCAATCAAATTTGTTCAGTCAAAAAAAAAACTACCCAAAAATTGCTGTTTTTATTACAAAGTTACTTAAATGGCAACCATTGACTGTATAAAAGAACTGGACTGAGTTAGTGTTAGTGTTTCAGTTTTATACGATTATAACATTGAGACATTAAAACTAGTCTCAACTTTTTAATTTTTTAACTTTTTGAGTTGTGGTTTATTAAAGGTTTACAGAAAAATTGCTCTTCGTTGGAAATCTTACATCCTATTATACTATCGGCTGTCAAATAGCTTAGTTTCAGTGAAACTCTCTTTAACAAACATCCAAACTGTTTGACATAGCAAAATAGCTTTCTTTTCCAGCTAATACCATATATCTACATACATTTGCATACTACATGTGTTTGACATAAAAGCTCCTTGAGCGTCAGCTCTACAATGCTTTTTAATGGGGAAGTTACTAAATATTCAAACAACCGTTCTGTCAGCTATGTTTGCTACTTCTGTTCTCTCCATATCATTCACAGACAGTCTATTACTTTGTTCCACACTAATGTGCTTGGGATGCTTCTAAGTTGTGCGTGGGACTTTTTCTGTGCTTTCTACCAAACTAATCTGCATTCTTGGGATTTAACAGGCTAGTTATGTCCCATCCACATCTCTGGGACTATAAGCCCCAGTAATGAGGTCAAACTAGCAATGTACTCTGGCAGCTCAGCGTACTCTAACAAGGGCTCTTTATTCTTGCTTGCTTTTTTTTGCCAGCTAGACTAGATTTCACAATATAAAATCTATGACCTATTTACTTTTTGCTGAGCTAACATTTTAAAATTGTACGTTTTGCATTTATAACAATAATGAGTCTTCAAATAAAATGAAGCAAATATGAAGCTCATGCCAGTCAAACTGACATTGGAGGAAGAAAGTCATGATCTGTACAACTGAGCTTCATCAGCGTCAAACAGACAAACTTCTGAGAGAGGAATTCCTAACTTTACAATAGCTTTAAATGTGGAATGGATTTCCTAAATGAAACTTTGCTAAACAGGATTTTATTTTTATTTTAAATTTTAAAAAAAATTTGAACATTTAAACTTCATTTGCATGACATTTTAAAGCTGAGTGCCTTAAAAAAAACATGATGCCTAATCAAGTGTGAAAAATATTCAAATGTTTTGAAGAGGTTATCAAAATGATTACATTTTTCCTTGATTATGGCACATTGAAATGAAAGAGGGTTGCTTTTATGTTAATTCAATTCAATTCAGTCTTATTTATATAGCCCAATGAAAGTTTGATTACAACAATAGTCGTCTCAATGGGCTTCATACCAATTGTATTATACACATGAAATCATTAAGAACATGAAGTCATAGAATTCAATCGGTAATGGCTAAACTAAACTAAACAAACTAAAATAAACTGGGCATCCCTGCCCTTAGACCCTGCTTCTCGGTTATTTAGAGAAAAAACAACAGTTATGGGATTTTGTTCTTTTTCAAACCTCAAACTATTTTATTTTTATAAATCCCCTGCTCCAATTTCTTTGAAAAAAAAGTTGTCTCTGTTGGCTCCGTTTGTACACTTGCACGCCAAACTGTAACTGCCATGTTGGTAAACTCCGTAGTAGGCATGAGGAATGTCCTAATTATAATAATAAAGCATTTTATCTAAAAGTGCCCTCAAGGATTCTGTACAAGTTTAAAAGACTATTACAGTAAAAGCAAAAAACAGAGTGAAAAAGGAAGTTGTGTTTGAAACGACAATTATAGTTTCAACAGATGGTTTTTGAGTTTTAAAGGTAGAAGGGCGGTCTGTACAGTACTCCTAATGCCAGGTGGAAGTAAATTCCAGAGTTTGGGGCAGAGCAGCTGAAAGCTCTCATAGTGTTGAGATGGGCAGAAGGACCAGTTAGGTGCAGAAAGGATGCTGATCTTAGGGAGCGGGATGGTGTTGCAATGTGCACCAAATTGGAGAAGTATAGAGGGCAGAGGTTGTGGATGCCTGGAAGTGGAATCTAGGTTGAACCGGGAGCCAATGCAGCTGCTGGAGTATTGGTGTGATGTGGTGGGAGAGGGTGTTTTATTTTTGGTGATAATCCGAACTGCTGAATTTTGAACCATTTGAAGTTTATGGAGAACTTTGTGAAGGGGAGGCCAAATAGAAGGGAGTTACAGCAGTGAAGACGACTGGTGATTAGGTGTGGACCAGGATGGAGGCTGTCTGAAGGGTGAGGAAGGGCAGAGATGATTAATGTTTCCGAGGTGGTAGTATGCAGTCCAGGTGATGGTGTTGATTTGGGCATGGAACGAGAAGAAGGTGTCCCGGATGACAAAGAGACTTAAAACTGTTGGCTTCAGAGAGGATTGATTTGGTGCAGATGAGGAGAACCTCAGTCTCATTGCCATTGAGTTGGAGGACAGAGAACCAGGATCTAAGTCCGGACAGGCAGGTTGTGAGGGAAGTGGGTGGAAGTGTAGAGTTCAGTTATTTTCCAGACAGACTTTTTTACTAATTTTATTTCCTGTCTTCGAAACAAAAATTCACAATAATTTTAGTAAAAAATGTATTTAGATGTATTTATGTACAATGTTGTGAAGTGAAAAGTCTCAGCTTGCAAAAAGTTTTTCATCAAATAGTTCCTTTGCATTTAGTGTTATTATAAGGATTCAAAGAATGCAGGCTGATTGGACGCCCCTGGTATATAGGGTCGGTATACACCAGGATTCAAAGTCTGGCATCTTGTTTATTTTTATTTCTCTGCCCTGTCTGATGCTGATTAACTAAATCAGGGGGGTATTACAGAAAGCAGGTAATGCTAGTTACCACGGTAAGTTTGAGGCTAAGGAAGTGGATAACCTCAGCTTTTGGTTCCAAAAATGGAGGTTTGCTTCAGGGTATGTCAAGTTGCCGTAGCAACTCATGCTCTGAACATAACCTGGTCTGGAGCAGGTTTAGTTGAAGGTTAGTTTGTTTTGAGGAGGTGAAGCAGCATGGCGTGTCCATTTGAAGATGATTTAGTGGATGAAGAAGCTCAGATAATAGTTTTTCCACCGTAAGAGGGTGATAAGACCACGTATGGATGTTGGAAAGATAAACTTTACAACAGGGAGGGAGAGGATCATGAGTTTATTTAGCAGCCCTACTGTCTAGTGATGTAATGTTAAAGTCGGATACACTGTAAATGATTTAATGCTGCAAATCTATAGTGTTTCTTTTATTTTATCGTTGTAAATAAGTATATCTGCCGGCTCAAACTTAGACACATGAGAGTTAAAGAAATAAAATAAATTAAGATGGAAAAAACATTTAGTTGAATTGGATGAAACAGGACATTTAGTTACCTTTAGATAAATATGTAAATTTGAGTTGTATAAACAATAATTGAGTTGGATAGACGTAAGAAATTAGGTTGAATACATTTAACTCAATTACTTGTCACCAATTGAAGTAATTCATTTAAGTTGGCAAAGTTGGATAAATTATATATATATGTGTCACAATGAAAATGGAAATGAGATAGAAACTGGTGTGTTTACTTTGTCCGTTATTTTCCTCCAAGCAGAAACTCTTTCTTTTGCTGATGCAGCCGTGTTACTTTTTTGATGGGCGTATAATCTTCATACGCCGTCATTAAAATCTCAGACTCCACCTCACTGAAGTATAGCGCTCTCTTTTTTTCTCCACACATTTTCATGGTGACTCTGGAAATCGGTGATCCATTGAGAATGTCTTTATATACTTGCTGTGCACAAGCATTAACCCAGGGTTCCCAAGTCGAGCGTAATGACGCTAATTCATATCCGGTCTTTTGGAACCGACATACCCAAAGTAAGCAAGTTCAGGCGGATTTCAGCCAGAGTTTGGGTTAAAGTCAGGGTAGTCTAATCATGCTTTCTGGAATACCGCTGAGTTTTGCCAAAAGCTGCTAGGACAGTTGGAAAACAAGCAGGGCTCTTCACGGCTGGAGTTGGTCATTTAACAAATTTTAAGTAAGACTTTTGCCTTTAATTCACTTTTCTCAATGTAAGATTTCCTTTTTTTAAATTAGTTTTAGAGATCTTAGTTTGTTTAATATTAGGCAAAATAGTTCAATCTTTCCCTCTGTTTTTTTTAATGGGGTTAAATCAATGGCTGTTAGCAAGCTAACATGCAGCTTTATGATCACCACCCACCAGATTGGACTTAAATAAAACACTTTGTTTGATGATGAATGACTTTCTAAGATAAACACAACACATTTACTTTCTGGAAATGTGTGGGAGTGACCTGCTGGAGAATGCTGCTGATCCAGGCTGGTAGCGTTAAATTCCAGTCTGACCTCATAAATTTTCTTAAATGGTTAAGTCCTTGCTGGCTCTTGCTTTCAGGGGTCAGCGATTAATGGTAATTTGTTTTTTGGACCCCAATGCTGAGCCACCAGCCTCGTCTAGCACCAGTGAACCTTTGACTAAAATGTGTCTGTGACTGAAATGTAAAAGTGTCATTATTATTTGAGTTTGTCCTTTATCTCAGACAGAGGTGTCAAACCCATTTTAATCTGGGAGCCTAATCTGATTTCAAGGTGCCAGACCAGTTAACTCAATGCATAACAATAAATAAGTAACAAAAAGTCCAGGTTTTGTCTTTGTTTTAGTGTAAGATAAGCAAGTTTTTTAAATAAATATTTTACTTGAAATTAAGTTAAATATCAAGTATTCATAAGGTAAATATAAACAATTTTTTATGAATTGTCCTATCAACTTTTTGATTTGAATAATCCAAACTTCATGAGAAAAATGTGAACAATTTATACAAAATTATACCTAGGTTTAACTGTTTTTCAGTTCATTGGGCATTACCACTGATCACTATCATCATATAACGATGCAAACATATTTAGTCATATGTAAGCACGACTTAAACGCAGTCAAACATAAAAACATTAATTTTCTACACCTGGGAAGTAATTCCAAATACTAGGGGTGTGACAATTAATCAGTTAATTAATCTGTTCCCAGAATCGAAGCAGATTGATCTGTCTGAGGCAGACTCGAATGGAATCAACCAGTGTCATCATTGTTTTTTAAAAGAGATATATTGAAAATCATATAATTGGAAAATACCATTTGGATTGAGACATGTAAGTTTATTTTACAAAAAGACCAAGTGCATCACAGTGGACAACACGCATGATGGTAGCAAAAGATGATCAATCCATCATTACAGTCCAATGTGTGGAAACACTTTCAATTTAGCAAAGACATGGTAGATTGTTCCCTTAAGATTATTTTATGTGGAAAAACAACAGTGGGCTGGACTTTAGGGAATCTAAATGTGAATGGAATTGCAATTAATTCGTGTTTACTTGTTTAAATGCAGTTTATTGAAGCTCAGGTAGTGAAAGAAGATGATACTGCCAGATGCACAGGGGAGTCTCCAGGAAGCATTCACTTCTGTAAAAATGCACAATAGAGATGTCAATGTGGGGAATTGGACCAGAGAGTCCATGAAAAATCCAGTCCAGGGTCATGCACACAAAATTCTATCCAAAATCCAAATGTATGCAACACATCAACAAGGGTCAGACTTGACGTCCAAAAACAAAACAGGGCTCAACATCAGAAGGCAGAACCATCAACTTGCTTATGCTTGCAGAAGGGTAGGAAATACAACAAACTGGTGGAGTATAGGTGAAGGCATGGAGCTTAAATACACCAGGATCCAGCTGTACTGAATGATCAATCAGTGGATTCTGGAGGCTGAGCAGTTATGGCAAGTCAATGAGGCCAAAAAGCCCCTAAAACCTGACAATTCGGCTGATATTGGTAAAATCTTGTCGCTTGTGAAACAGCCTTGCTGAAGACATGAAGGCTTCATCCACTATTTTTTTAAAGAAAAAAACTTAAAACTCTTTTTTTTAGTAAAGCTTTTATGTAGTTTCCACATGTCCACATGTTTTCATTTGATTTTATAAATTTTATGAACAATTACTTTGATGTATTTTGATTGTACTTGTTGGATGTGTTGGGTTTTTATGTGTTTAATTTCTTTATTTTATACTGTTTGCTATTTTAACTACTATTTTTTGTGTTACCATTATTTTTTTTTTCATTTTGGAAAGCATTTAGAAACCGTGTTTTTTGAGGTTTTGTCAATCAAACTGTAGCAAAAACGCACGGTTTGAATTAATGAACTGTTGTGATGTCACAATCCTAATCAATTCCTAATTATTATTAAAACACCGCTGGGAGAATATTTATTTTAAAAAATTGATATACGGGGACCTTAAGCACCAAAACAAGCACCAAGCTATACTGGTTTTCCACTCATCTCTGTGAACAAACAGGAAAAAGTCCATTTATCTCAGAAGATCAAAATCAGAGTAAATCTATATTTTTTTCCGTTTTTTATAAGGATGCTCAACTGATGATGGAGTCAGGGTCAACACAAAAGCAAGAAAAAAAGTCTGATATCAGGACAAAATGGAACTTGCAGGCCAAAATGCTGCATTGCTGCCCTCTAGTGTTACTTCTGTCGCACTGTTTGTGGTGCAGACTTGTTTTTTTTTACTTTTGCATATATATCCTGTGATCGTTGGTGGGCAGGTTCCTTTTTGAGGTTTGAGATATAACGGAATTATTTCTTGATATTACAGGAAAACATCTAATATTGCAGTTTTGTGGCTAATTGTACAAAGTTTTCCATTAATTTAATTTCCCAATTTGAACAATTTGCCATTGACCAAATGACTCCAAAATACAACAAATTGAGTTTAGAAAAAAAAAGAGTTGGTGCCAAGGTAACAATAGGTAACAGAGTGGTATTATTATAAAAAAATAAGAAAGTCGGACCTTTCCCCAAAAAAAGTTTTTTGCTGCAAGAGTTTTTGCAACAGTGGATCAACAATAACTCTGAAGTCCATACATTGAGAACAGGATAATTATAATACAAACATTGAAAGACTTAACATTGTAATTATTTTCAGTCCTTTTTGAACAGATATTCTAGTATTTCCTTCTCTTGTTTCAGGGAGTCAAAAAAAATTCTATGGTGAATTCTTTTTTTAAAACAGTTGCTCAGGATTTACTTTATTCGTTTTAAATTACTCATATTTCTAAACTGAATCTTGTTTTGATTCAATGAGGTTCATTGTGTCTATAAAATTATACTGCGTATTTAAATTATTTTTTATCAGACACTGATAAAAAATAATTTAAATACGCAGTGAATCTTGTTGTTACATGAAAATGAGGTTGATGGAAGCCATATTGATCTTTAATTTCTGCAAGCTGCCTCCCATTTTGAAATATTATCCTTTCTTATCACTATCTTGTATTTCAATAAACCTCCAGGTTGTAAAAATACCTCTTGGCACTTTTTTTCTAGTTATGCTAGAAATGAATTGGTTTTAAACCCACTGTGTCATTTAGACCTGATAATGTTTCCAATGTCTCTGTGTGTACCTTGGTATTTTTCCATAAATAAAGGAACAATAGAGCTAAACACCAATGTTCTTCCTGCTTACAAACTGAATGAAAATATGAAAGGTAGCAAATCTGAACTTTAAACACTTATTCTAGGATTTTTCCTTTCCATTTTTTTCTTCTTGTTGCCTTTTCTCCAAAGCTAAATAATTCCCGTTTTTTGTTCATGTTATTTCAGTTGGCCAAAAAATGAGGGTGTGTTATTTTAAAAAGTTAATACAAACAAAAAGATGTTAAAACTTGAATCTAAATTTAGTACTGAAGCAACTTTATTAAAAATGGAACGGACAAGGTAAGGTCCTTGTCATGAAAACCTCTTGTTTTCTTTCATATGGAAAAAAAACAAATCAAATGTTCAAAATCACAAAGTAAAAAACAAAACAAAACAAGAAGAAGGATTTGCAATAACTTGGCTTCAACATTAAAGTTCTACCAATATGATATTGTTTAAAAGTTAAAAACTCATCTATGCAAAAAATGTAAGTACGGTACACTGAAGCCATTTTTTTTATATCTGTGAAGAATCATTTATTGACACAATGTCAGTCTTTGTTTCTCTGTGCAGGTTGGCTGTGGCTCTCCTGGAGGACTCCGCCCCCTCCCTGGTGGCCCTCCATGGAGTGGTACACAGCTGCCTGCACTTTAGGTTGATTTGTTGGAGCTATATTTAAGTGATTCTGTTTCTGCACTCTGTGTTGGAGTGTAGCTTGTTCAATTCTAGCTCTAGCGGTTCTTGATTTTGTAGTTTGTGTTTTGTTATTAAATACTTTAGTTCTCACTACTGGTCCTACATCTGGGTTATCCTGATACTGTAACATTTATTCAGAACTGGGAAAAGTCTTTTCAACCAGAAGCAAAACATTTTCCCTTAACTACTAGGGATGGGAATAGAAGGCTCATGAAGCTTTCCTAGGGGTTCAAGTAATTGTTCCAGAAAAATGAACCACCCACTTAGGGCTTTGAAACCACACAGAACAGTGGCATCTGGTGGCGGATTGGACGTATGTCATATGCTTCAACTAAGGTCCTTGTAACACTTCAATGTGGAAATGATAATGAAAAACATAAAAGCAAAACATTGTTGTCAATGATGATTAAAAAAAAAAACACTAGTTGCACTTTCTGTGAGAAGTACTTGACACAGAAAAATACATCACATGATGAAAATAGATGCAAGGCAAAAAAATAAAGAATTGTAAAACGCTGGTCTTGAACCGGATCTGTGGATGCAGTTGCCATGACTGTTACACTGAGCTATCTCTACTACTACAGAAGTCCCCTGCCATTATACTGTATATTCATAGAGGTGTTTCCTTTATAGATAACATTCATGACGTATTGTCTTAGGAGAAACCCAATAGAAATGATCCTGAGCCACAGTACTTTTATTTTGTACCAGGAGCGATGGTACAGTGCAATGAACTGACGCTGATTCCAATCCAAGGGAAACAATAGAACTGGTCGGGAAACATTCGTGATTCATTTGTATTTATAGAGAATAGTGCGCCCAACTGTTCACAAGGGACATCTGAACCCTGGTTCGACGAAACGATGCATTTTGCGCTTCATACGTCATCAACCACGTGATCTGCGCTAGTTGACACACGCCCCGAACCACTCTGTTTCATGAAAGTGAAACAAGCGCCGGAGCGTCCATGTCAAACAGGCCATCCCTAATAACTAAGTTTGCTAATCTTAAAACTTTTTCTGGAGCTGGGGGAACCCTGCTTTTCCTCAACAGTAGCTGGTATGGGCTCCAGCATTGTCGTGAGCCCGAAAGGGATTAAATGGGTTTGGTAAATGGATGGATATTCAAAGTCATATTCTTTGAATATATTCATTCTGAATAGACAATGTAATTTGCACTGTGATTATGCAATTTGAAAATGCATTTTACAGTATTATCTTATGATACAGTTCAAGGTTTTGCTATGTAGAAACTCATATGAAAAATTCTACAATTAAATGTAACATTTCTTGAAAGGAATTCTTTTAATAAAATCAAAACCAGTTGCATTTTTTTTTTTCATCCATTCATCCATTCATCTTCTTAACCGTTTATTCCCTTTCGGGGTCACGGGGTTGCCGGAGCCTATCCCGGCCACTTGGGCGTAGGCAAGGGATACCCTGGACTGGTCGCCAGTCTGTCGCAGGGTGGAATATCCTCAATCACACATCCATTCACTCTCACACTCACACCTATGGACAATTTAGAGTTGCCAATCAACCTATGTAGCATGTTTTTGGACGGTGGGAGGAAGCCGGAGATCCCGGAGAAAACCCATGCATGCACGGGGAGAACATGCAAACTCCACACAGAAAGGTCCCCCGTTGATGTTGTGTTTTTCATGTCCCCCAGCCGGGACTTGAACTGGGGGCCTTCTTGCTGTGAGGCAAGAGTGCTAACCACTGCGCCACCGTGCAGCCCCAGTTGCATTTTTTTTTTTTTTTTTTTTTGCAGTTGCATTTTGAATTATCACTTTTTTAAAGTAACTTAAAATCACCTTGATGAGTGACTGATAGACAGCATTATCAAATTGTTATTCGGAGTAACAACACCTGTCAATCAAAAAGCATTGTGTCAGGGGGCGCTGTTTTGCAATTTTTTTTCAATTTCAAAAGTATAAGGCCAAGTAAAATGAAATAGATATTAAGGTTCTTTTATGTCAAACTAAAACAAAAAATGAATTTATGTCATTTTTCATAACAATTGCAGAATGCATGACCAAATTGAACTGAAAGTTATAAAAAATATTTTCAGGTAAATTATGTATACAAAAAATACACATTTTATAAAGAACTTAATTTAGCTTTTGTTTAAGGATGTAATTGAAAAAATGTAAAATTGAATTATTTTTAAATTCACTTCTATTTAACAAAATTAGTAAAACTTTCGGTTAGTGAGAACTTTAATTGCAATCCTGTATCTGTCCATTGAGGAGAGCTGCAGCACAATAACTGGACAGTAGACAGTTGTGACAGTCAAATCTACATCTTCTTCCATTTTACACCACTTCTAGATCACCTTTCAATCAAAAAATCTTTTAGCTGATAGGCTGCTGCGAACCTTTACCCCTAAGAAAGAGTATCAGAGATGAGCAACATCTGCACAGAGAAGAACTATGAAGCCTTGAGTTTTCATCTTCACTTGTCAGTCAGAGCTTTTGTCCTGTCTATAGCATCCCTGTAAAAGTTGTGTGAAAGTTGCATTTCTGTAATTTCAAATGATTATCCCAATAAAGAGTGTCCTTGTTTAACACCACCAAAAGTAACTGATTAACCCTTGTGCTATCTATCCAAGGCACTTTAACATTGGAAGTAGGGTCATCTAGACCCCACAAGAACCTTTTTTCTTCAATGATTTGTGATCTTCACTGGTGTCCATGGATTACATGAAATCTTTTCTACATTTATCCACCTTTGTCATGGTAGGGAGAACACATCAATGTAAGGGTATGGTCATAGGATGGCACAAGGGTTAAAATATAAAAGGTTTGGCCTCATTTGTAAGCGCGGCTCGTCTGCAGCTCACCGCTCCCCCAGGGGATGGGTCAAATGCGGAGAACAATTTCCCCATTGTGGGATAAAGTAACTTTTCTTTTTCTTTTTAACACAATCAAATCAAATGTCTACTGACATCTGAGACAACTCTATTTTGTTACTCTATTAGAAGTCTACCAATAAGATATTTGCATATACAGGTCTCCTACACATCTGCTTGTAGTTATCTAATCTTTGGATATTTTTAGATGTCTATTAGAGGACTCTTTAATATTTACTAGTTTAAAAAAATCCTCAATTTTAAATCCATCTTCAGAACCCACTGAATCCCTTTTGGGGTCACAAGGCTGCAGGTTCTTCTCCAGCTACTGTTGGGCAATGTTGAGTACACCTTAACCCTTGTGCTATCTTGGATGACCCCACCCTTAGTTTGATGTGTTATTCCTACCATGACAAAGGTGGATAAAGGTGGAAAGATTTCATGTAATCCATGGACACCAGTGAAGATCACAAATCATTGAAGAAAAATGGTTCAGAGCACTGTCTAATGGGTCTAGATGACCCAACTCCCAACGTTAAAGTGCCTAGATTAGCACAAGGGTTACTCAGATCACCAGTTAATAACCTGGCCATACAAACACGCTCACACCCAGGGCAGTTTGCAGACACCAGTTAGCCAGTGAAACATGTTATTGAACTGTGGGAGGAAATGGGAGAAATTCCACACCTGTAGAGAGAGAACATGGAAGCTTCACACAGGAAGGTCCCGCCAGGATTCAAACCAGAGTCTTCTTGCTGTAAGGTGAAAAACCTAACCACTACACCAGCATGTGACCTATTTGTTAACAGAGAACTCATAATTAGAAAATTCTACATTCAGATACGTAGAAAATATTTCTACTTGTATCTAACAAGGTTAAAGGTCTAAAATTCTTCCATCAAAACAACAATCCAGCAAATATATTTCTGTTTAGATTTTTGACTAGTCAGATGACCGAACAATGATGGTAAAAGGTTTAATCCATTGTCAGCATGGATTATTATTAGAATGATCTTAAAAAACTTTTTCTTGATCTAATTGCTGTTTAGGGGCAAAGGTCTTAAAGTATAGACTTGCATTTTCAAGTATAGATTGGGGAAAAAGTGGACTCCACACCAATAAAATCATGTTTATATTTGATAGTAAAATCAGAAAAAGGATGTCAGCACACCCAAATCACATTGATAGAAACATGTTTGACTTGGCTTTCCCAGCAGCGGCGCTGGATGGGCTGCCCATCTATACCTCGGGCTGGGATCAACCTTTCCCTGGCTCTGGGACGGGACGGGACAACCCTCTTGGGACCCCCGGTCACTCTGGGTGTCATCCGCTTCGGCTGCGGGGTCTGAGGTGGGGTGGGGGCTTGTCGGCCCTGTCCTGTGGGGGGGCATTCTGGGGGGGAGGGGGAGACCACTATTGGTACGGGACCTTGGGGGGTTGACGGGTTGCCTCCGCTGAGGCAATCGGCGGTTGCCCCGGCCGGTTGGCTGCCTCGGTCCCATCAAGGCCTGACCAGAGCTCTTCTAGGGCCGGCGCTTGGGGGTGGGGGCCTGGACTTGCTCCGGGGGGGCGGTTTCTGGCTCCTCTCTCTGTGTGGGGTGGGTGGTGCTGGACCTGGGGTGTCCGCGCCTCCGGGGATGGGGCCCCGGGGCTGGGGGGGCCTGGCCCCTGTGCTGGGGGGGGGGTCTGGGGGACAGCTGTTTGATCACCGGGTGACAGTCTACCAACTGTCCCCAACTTACCCCCTTCGTTATATAACCTCATATTAGAGTGAGGAGGTAGGGGGTTTAGCCTTAGATGCGCCTTGGGGGGGGAGCTACTTGGCAGTGGTCCCCCTCGCATGGTTTCCCCCTCTTTCGGTTTTATTTGCACCTTAGACATGTAGGGCCCTTGGTAGGGGGGGATGCTTGGACATCACTGCCAGCAAGCAGCAGATGTCCTCCTGGCACCCTACCCGCCAATTTTAACCGCACCTTAGACATTTAGGGCCCCTTGGTGGGCAGGGTGAGGGGACATCACTGTGAGTAATCAGGAGATGTCCCTTCAGTGCCTTACTTGCCAATTTTAACTGCACCCCCTTAGTACACACCCCCCTCCCCCCTCAAAGTATACATTCCAACATAAATACACACACCCTCACAAACACACACACACGCGCACACACATTTTGCAAGGAAGGTGGGACCTAGGACCATCTGTCCCCTACCCCTTCCCTGGTGGGGGGTACGGAGCCCTTGGCAACGGCGGACGTGTCCCCTGGGTGCCGGTTTCCTGGGCCTGGCGGTGCTCTCTCCGCGCGGGGAGGGGGTTTACATTACACCTTAGCCGGGGGTGTCTGTGTCCCTGGGAGGTGGGTTCTGATCCTTGCCCCTGAGTGCTGGGCCCCGCCAAATTTCCAACTGTGGCCGAGCCTGGTTGGGCCATGTTTACAACACCCCTTGTGGGCCCCCCTTTTTCCCCGGGGTGGTCCCCTCCTGGGCGGGGGCGGCTGGCCCCTGCCTTGCTCCTCCCTGAACCAACCGTGGACCGGGTGGGTGGCTGCCTGGAGTGCAGAGCGGGTCTCCTTTTGGGGGTCCTGGCTCGTACCTGGGGTTGGGGCGGGGGGATGCCCAGAACTCCTGGGTGGTGATGGGGTACTCGTCTGCGGCTGTGGGCGCCTTTCTCGGGTGGGGCCCTGCGTTGGGTTCTCCCAGCGCGGCGGGGGGGGCTACTCTCCTGGTTGGGCTGGGGCGGCGCTCTCTTTCCCCCCATGCCTCCCTGCTCTCTGGCTCTGGGGGCCTCGCGGCGGTCCTGCTGGCCCTGGCCTGGGTGGCGGATGTGGTCGCCTGGGGGGCGGTTGTTCCCTGCCTGCTGCCGTGTGGCGTTGGGTGGTTCTGGCTGCCGCTGCGGCGGGGGTCTTGGTGTGGGGATGGCTGGGCAATCTCCCTCTTTAATTTCACATTCCACCATCCATTTTAGAAGAACCTAAACACTCACCTGAGCACAGGTGTTAGCTCACCTTTGAACTAATAGTTTGCATGATTGAATGAATTAAATATTTCACACTAGTTGGTTTAAAGGCATAAGTATGCGTGTGTGAACACTATCTGTTTTGTGTATATGTTGACATGTGGACATTTTTGCAGCTAGGAGGTGTGTTGATAATATTTGAGTGTGTGTGTGGACAGGCCCTGCCCTTTTTGTACAACATTTGAACCTTACCGTAATGATAAACAACCAGTAAACTTGCTGCTCTATGCTGCTTCATGGTCTTATCCCCCCCCTCCTATTATCACCTCCTACCCCCCCCCCCCTCTCTAACATCCCTCTCTCTTCTTCCCTTCTTTCCTTTTCCGTCCGGTCCAACACCAAAGATTTTCAAACATGATTGAAATTAATAAAGTTTGGCCTCAATTACAAAAGGGGTTTATTCAGACATACCTTTGGTTTGTCTGAAGATTAATAACCCCTGTTGTTAAAGTAAAATATGTCCAAAACAAGAGGCCTTCAGCTCTCATCTGCCTGCCCAGCCGTTGGACAGGACAAGTGTTAATAAAAAAAAAATGTATATATAAGAAACTAACCCAAGTGGCTCCTTTAGACAGCAACAGAAACAGGGTGCAACAGCCTGGCAACTTGGTTGGAGTGTACCTTGCCATTGCTCATCAGTAGCTGGGCTGGAACCAACAACCCTGTGACCCCTAAAGAGGTCCAGCAGATGATTTCATCTGAAGATGAAAGAGGATGTAAAAATGCAGTATTCATTTTTTAAACTAGTAAATGCTTTAAAAAGTACTCTAATAGACATCCTAAAATATCCCAAGATGAAATGTCTACAGGTAAATTAGTAGTAGACCTCTATATGTAGATATCTTTCAGAACACTATTGGTAGACACCAAATAGAACAAAATAGATTTGTCTGACCTGATGTCCAGTAGACAATTACATATGTATATTTGTAATCTAAGAGACATCTTGAGCCTGGTGGGAAGAAATCACCCAAATGGTTTGTTTACAACAGCATGATGGGACCACGGCATGATTGGCTGTAGGAAAGTTGTCTGCTAGAGATCTAAACAGCAATGTGTAATGAACCTCTATGAATTGATGTCTATCAGATGCCTAATGCATATCTATAACTGTAAACATTGAAATAGCCATGACGAGTCCTTGTTCAGCAGGAAGTGATGAAGCAACACCAAAAACTACAACAAGCCAAACTAGATTTTACAGTAACTCGCACAGAAGTCTTTAATCAACTTTCCACTGATCAGATGATACAGACCCGTTCGCAGTTTGTTTCCTCCTTCTTCCTCTTTTTTTATGCAGAAAGAAGAAATCCATCTTGGGAAACTCTATGCTTCTTGTTTTTAAGAAATATTCACACGTTTTAAAGAGAAGTTTAAATGAGCTGCTGCTGGTAAATTAAGATTAAAGAGTAACAGTAAGTAACGAAGTATTTTGTCCTTACTGAGTCTGTTTCTGTTAAAGGTTGTTTCTTTTTCATACATTTTTTGCATATGAGGTCACTTTTCTTAATAGCTGAACATTTGAATGGGTCATATTTCTAACCTGTACCATCTTCCTTTGCTTTGTCAGTAAAGAAAAAATAAATCCAAAACTCTTCAAAGTCACCAGCTGCTCACAGATTTTCCCAAGCCCACTTTCAAGTTGTATGGGTGAGGACTTCCAACAAGCTCACTCCTGATTGGCAAGAGTGGTTGTGATAGAAATGATGACTCAGACTGATTCACACTGATCATTGCTTTCTGACATTGTCTAGCTTCAACATTGCGAGATTCATATCACTGAAATATGGCGACTGAATAGATTTAATTTTGTTGGAATAAGCCATTTTCTATGGGTGACAGCACACTGACTTGCTCCAGTTCTCATATACAGTCTATAGATTTGACGCAGCCTTGGGTTTTGGGGCTTCATTGCTGTGAGTAAGCACTATCATCTGAATAGGGGGGACTTGTGTTTTTCTCTGTGCACTTTTTCTGACTTTTTGTGACATGATATCTAACTTACGATGCAAGACAGGAAAATTTGTCTATTTTCTCCAAAAAATGAAATAAAAATATTGTTATCAAGGACAAACTGTGAGTAGTCTGCTTCTGATGGTCACTGTCACTTCTAATGAAATGTTTACAAAATTTATGAACCATTTTCCCTCCTGTTTTCACTCTAGGATAATCCTGCCCACTGGGTTCAAGTGAGCACTAAAGGTTAATAGATGTGACACTTATTGTTTGGTTGGTTTGCCTTCGCAGAATGCTCTTTATAGATGCATTGGTCTGACAAGCTGCTATGCACTGAAATCTAAGAAGAACGTTACAAACTTTGATGCGGATCAAACCAAGCGTCAAGAGTAGAGATGCCCTTATAATTATTAAAATAAGGCAAAAATTCTTCACATCTATCAATTATGTTTCCTCAAAACAGTTCTTTTCTGTTTCAGAAAGCCTAAGAACTGAGAAAAACCATGAATGAGAAGCAGTGGCGGTTCTACCCTGAATTACTCCCCGGGCGAGACCCTCCTCTGGCGCCCCCCCCCCCCCCCCCCCCCCCCCAATAGAGTCACTTTGTCCATTTATTGTAACTGAAAATACAGTTAGGAAATATTTAATAAACACAAATAATCTGAAATAAATATTATAAACTACAAATCACACAAATAATACACTAGAATAAATGTAACTGCAGCACTAAGAACAGAAAACACTAACTAAAACCTAACCTTTGTGGCCTTCCTGATGCAAGCTTGTCAATAACGTCATCATATGAAATCTGCTCCCCCCCTGAATGATTGATACTAACAACAGCAGGTTAGTGAGTTGCTCCTGAGACATTGGTGATCTCAGGTATGACTTGATCAACTGGAGTTTTGAAAAGCTAACAGCAGCAGCAGCAGCAGCAGCAGCAGCAGCAGCAGCAGCAGCTGCAGCAGCAGCAGCAGCAGCATGCTACCATCACAGCTTATTTAACATTATGAACTAATATACAACAATAAAACACAACAAAAACTTTGTGTTACAGCAGAGCAGACAGACACACGAATCATAACTAATGTTACAAGTTAAGGCAGAGCAAACATTTAAGAATAAATATCTTAAAAATGACGTTATTTGCAATATTTGGGCCTACTTCAGTTTTGGTCATGATAGACCAAACAAGAGATTTTTCCTCTGCAACGTTGTTGTTGTTGTAGGGCAGGTAGCATTCGAATTTAGAAAACGTGCATCTAGCTATGCGATAATACCCTTTTCTTTGTCTCTTTTCTCCTCTTCTTCTCTTTTCTTTCTAAATTGGGCACCAGCTTTGACCTTTTTTCTCCATATTTCAGATGTTTTTGCATTTAGCATAAATGTCCTGACATAGGTATCAAGTCTGTCGACTAAACCAACTGTCATCTAAGTGAAGAATTTTTTTTGTTTTCCCATTTTTTATTTGGGCATTTCACACAAAAATAACCAAAAAAGCATGATTTTTTTATACCTTTTTTATACCCGCAGGCCCCCCCCCCCCGTTCGTCATACATTTCCAGAAGGAGCACGTGCAGCTGCACCCAGGGGCACCAATTCGCTACATGGCGGCGCAATTTTTATTTTTATTTTTTCATCAAGCACTGAGCCGCGGCCCGCGACCGTTGCCCCCCTGGAAGAAGATCCAGCCAGGTTTGCGCATGCGTTTTGCGCTCCGTGCTCACCTCTCAGCCTGCATCCTTCACCCCGCGCCCCCTCCCTTCTCCTTCTTCACCCCGCGCCCCCTCCCTTCTCCTTTTTCACCCCGCGCCCCCTCCCTTCTCCTTTTTCACCCCGCGCCCCCTCCCTTCTCTTTCTCACACACATTTGCGTCTACTTCTCAAAGACAGGAGAGAGCGCAGCTGCGGGGCGGGGGCGCCGCCAGGTTTCAGGCTGTTACAAACTCTGTGATATAAGTAAACCAATAGTGATGCATAAAGTATTTTACAAGAGCTGAGCCGCTGGCGCCGCCCCTCCGTCATTTTTCCGCCCCGGGCGATCGCCCGTATGGCCCGTGCCTAAAACCGCTACTGATGAGAAGCAAAAAGACCCAGGGTTAAACCCCAGCTGGGCCTTTTCTGTGTGGAGTTTGCATGTTCTCCTCTTTCATGCTTGGGTTCCTCCCACAGATCAAAATCATGCCTCTCAGGATGATTGATGGTTCTAAAAGTAGCCTGTTAGGAGTGAATGTGAGGGTGTGTTGTCGTATGTGACTGAGGTCTCGTGATGGACCGACAACTGAAAATGACCCTACACAGAGCTAAATGGGTTTAGGTTGATGGATGAACAAATGCAGAACTGTTGATGAAAAAAGAACTTGCTTTTATCAGCATTGGACATGAAGGAAAAAAAAGATCAAACTCAAAGAAGTTCAGCTTATCAGCATTCTTACACCTTTAAACTGTAGCTAGCTGCTTTTTTTTGTAATTAGAGATATTATTTAACCATGTAAAACACTGAAAACATATTTAATTCTGAAACTCTCAGCTGTGCTTCAACAAAGATTTCTGAAAACAGTTTGCTCAAAATTGTCTTTAAGAGTAAAATAACCATCAAATGAATCACACTGGCTATAAACAGAGACGTTGCTTTTTGAGCTTCTTCTACGCAACTGAAGGCAACCTTCTTGTTTCTCTGTTTCAGCTACAGACTCATCTGGTGAGAAAACATTTACTTTTAGTCTATAGATTTCCTCTTTTTTTCAGATTTTGTGAAATATTAGAAACAAGATGATCCAAGTTGAAACATATGCCTTTTTTGGTAAAAATTACCCATGACTAACCCAACAGGTCATCTTTGGAAATACACTGAATGAAATATAAAAACAATTATTTAAAAATTCTAAAAATAGTAAGTGTTTACTAAAAATATACAAAAGTAATGTACTAAGAGAATATTTCATTATATATTTTTTCTAAAAAAAACAAAACGGGCTACATTTAACGAAATGTAGCCTGAAGTGATTTTATCTTAAGGTGAAATAAATTAACTGGACTGAAAAATAAACAAATATTCACAAATTTATAGATGAGTTTATTAATAATAATAGATTGGATTTATCTGCACTTTGCCAGATGCTCAAAGTGCTTAAAATGTGTCCATTATTCATTCACTCCTCGTTCATACTTGGTGATGGTAAGTTACTGATGTAGCCACAGCTGCCCTGGGGCAGACTGGCTGCCAGTGTGCGCCTACTGCCCCTCCGATCATCACTGGGACATGAGCAACGCTGGATGCAGGGAGGGTGAGGTGTCTTGTCCACGGACACGGCGACGGTTGGCTGGGGGGAGCAGAGATCAAGCCGCTGACCCTTTGATCATTGGACAACCTGCTCAACTACCTGAGCCAGTGCTGCCCAACAGTTAACAATTCCCATACCTTAAAATTTTGTCATAAATTATGCCAACTTCTTTCCAAATAGTCCTCTAGTTTCCACAGAGATTAAGGATGAATGTAGGAGTTTGCTGGCAGCTCGGTCTGTGAAGGTGCTGACAGTCAACATGTTCCTGAGTGTCTTCTTCCTTCCAGGTCAGATGTTTCTTCTCTTTCATCTGCAGACATTTTTCAATCATTTCTGCTATAAAATATTTATTCTAATGTTGTTTTAAGGCTTCATGTGGAACAAACTGCAGCTGAACTGCAGGTTGTTTATCAGAATTTATCATTAAATCCACATAATCTTCATCATTAAAGGAGTTTGGGCTGGATGTGGAGGACCAGTATTCCTCCACATTACTGCACCAAAGAAGCCGGAAGCTCTGAGTGGATCCTGTTTGATAATTCCATGTAGCTTTAATTACTACACCAGGAGAAGGAAAGGGAAATCAGTTGGACAACAGGGAAGAAACCTTTGGGGTGTAGATGAAGTGAGGGACAATGGCAAACAAAGTGTGCATTATCAGAAATAAACACACACCAAGGAGGCCTGAACCGTCCGACGTGATTGCTTCCACAAATTGTGTTCATTTCTGATAATGCACACTTAGAAGGCCATTATCCCGCTCATACCGTAGTCACTTACAAAAAAAGTAAATATTCAATCAGTTTTTAGTATTTTATTCTAAAAACTGAAGTTACAGAGGTAACAGAGGCCACACATCAAGGCAAAAACTTCCACCTGAAACTGTTAAGAAGGAGAAAATGAATATGACGCCACCGCAAGTTATTGCAAGAATGCACAGTCACCAGTTGAGCAGCATCAAACAATGCTGTCTCATCCTATGCCGAGCTATCAGGCAAACACCCAGACTGACAGAAAATGTGATGACAATGATGCAAAAACAGAATGTAATTACTAAGCTGCTAGTAAAACAACAGCAACTATCTCAGCTACCAACCAAGGACATTCCAGTGTTCAGAGGTGATGCTCTGCAGTTTAAATGTCTTATTAGAGCTTTGGAACATGCAATTGACCTGACAACTGACAATGAGCAAGATGTTGTTCCTGAACGGTTGTTTGTTTTGGTGTGTACTTTTTATCACCATCCCTAAGGGGCGTCTTTACTGTCTCTGCTTCAGAACGACAGGCGTTGAACAATATACATAGATGGATCACTTGCAGCAGGTCTCATCCGTCCTTCCTCCACTGCACTAGTGCTGGGTAAAAAAGATGGGACCCTCAGGCCCTGCATCGACTACAGTGCTCTCAACAACATAACAATAAAAAACAGATACCCATTGCCTCTTATGACCTCTGTCTTTCACCAGCTCCAGCAGGCCAAGGTGTTTACAAAACTTGACCTTCGTAACGCTTATCACTTGGTGAGAATTAGGGAGGGGGACGAGTGGAAGACGGGATTCAACATTCCTAGAGATCAGTACGTATACCTAGTTCTGCCATTTGGTCTCACAAATGCTCCTGCTGTAATTCAGGCCATGATTAATGATGTTCTCCGAGACTTCCTGGATCATTTTTTGTCTATCTGGATGACATCCTTATTTATTCCCCTGACTTGGACTCTCAAAAATCTCATGTTACAGCGGTTCTTCAGCATCTTCTGGAGAACAACCCGTACGTGAAAGCGGAGAAAAGTGTGTTTCATGTCTGAACGGTCTCCTTTTTGGGGTTTGTGGTGTCAGCAGGGAAGGTTGAGATGGACTCTGCCAAAGTCAGTGCTGTGAGGGACTGGCCGACACCCGTGAGCCGCAAGACACTTCAGCAGTTTCTGGGGTTTGCAAACTTCTAACAGCTAAAGCCCCTCATCCGGGGCTTTAGCACCATTGCTGCCCCTCTCCATGCTCTCACGTCTCCCCATGTTGGTTTCCAGTGGACATCAGAGGCAGAGGCCGCCTTCCAGACTCTGAAACAATGCTTCTCATCTGCTCCACAGATCTCCTTGCCCGACCCTCGCCGTCAGTTTGTAGTGGAGGTGGATGCTTCCAATGAGGGAATTGGGGCGGTCCTCTCCCATCAGTCCGAGCTGGATGGGAAGATGCAGCCCTGTGCATTCCTGTTTAGGCGACTGTCCAAGGCAGAGTGCAACTACGACGTTAGCAACAGGGAGCTGGAGGAGTGGCAGCACTGGTTGGAAGGGGCGGAACACCCCTTCATTGTCTGGATGGACCCTAAAAATCTGGAGGATATCCGAAATGCAAAGAGACTTAATTCTCGCCAGGCCAAGTGAAGACTTTTTTTTAAATCAGTTCCCTTTCACTCTATCTTACAGGCCGGGGTCCAAGAACATCAAGCCGGATGCCCAGTCTCGTCTGTACGACCCCGAGCCTATTGCCAAAGAACCTGAGCCCATTCTTCCACTGACCTGTGGGGTTGGAGCGGTGACTTGGCAGATAGAAACAGAGGTTAAGCAGGCTAACAGTGGGGTGCAGTTGCCCAGTGCATGCACAGTCAGCTTTACCTCAGGGTATCATCTTGAATCAAATGGCCAGACTGAACGCCTCAACCAACACCTGGAAACCGGCCTTTGGTGTTTGGTCTCCCAGAAACTCTCAATATGGAGCAGGCACCTGGTCTGGGTGGAGTACACCCACAACACCTTGCCTACCTCAGCCACAGGGCTCTCACTGTTCAAGTGTGTGTTCGGATATGAACCTCCCCTGTTTGCTGATGTGGAGCCAGAGGTATCTGTTCCGTCTGCCCATGCCCTGGTTTGCCGCTGTCGTTGCATCTGGGCGGCAAGAAGGCTGCAGATTGCAGGAGGCGTCCCGCTCCCGTCTATCAACCCGGACAGAAGGTCTGGCTCTCAGCCAGGGACCTCAGCCTCAACCCGTTCCTTGTAGAAAACTGGCCCCACGGTTTGTGGGTCCCTTTCCGGTTTCCAAGATCATCAATTCAGCTGCGGTTGGCCTTCATCTGACTCGATCCCTCTGGGTGCATCCCACCTTCCATGTCAGCAAGATAAAGCCGCTGGTGGACAGTCCCTTGGTGCCCCGTCCTCCGGAACAGGGGTCGGGTCGGCAGTTCCTGGTGGACTGGGAGGGTTATGGCCCGGAGGAGCGGCAGTGGGTTCCTGAACGGTTCATTGTGGACAGATCTCTCCTAACTGATTTCTTCAATTCCCGTGGACCTGGACTGTCTGGGGTCGGCCCTTGAGGAGGGAGGGGGGGTATTGTCATGTCTTGTCAATATTATCTTTTGTCCTGAGATGTGCACTTCTGGTCTATGTCTGTCACGTGTTCTGTCTCGTGTTGCATTTCCTGTTTTATTTTGAAACACTAACTCTCCTTTCGTTTTAGGCATTGTTCCTTCCTGCCCTTGTCTGTTCCCTACAGGTGTAACTGTAATTTTTCCTGATTGTTTCCACCTGTGTTCCCCTTCCTCATGTCTTAAATTGTCTGTCTCCGTCTCCTCTCTTTGTCCTGTGCCAGTTTGTTTGGTTATTTCAAGAGCCTTAGCTAAAGCTTGTTCAGAAATTAAAACCGCTAAAATCTCTGCATCTGAGTCCAGCCTTGTGATCTGTCTTGACACAATTGAAGAAACTTAAAAAAGAAAGAAAAAAAAAAGACAAACTTGTGAATTTACCTCTTGATTATAAGTTGTGCACAGGCTTGTTGGGAGCAAGTCTCCATTCAACTCATCATCCTGTCCATCCTTGTTAAAGCCTCCCCTGGTGTTATTTTCTGGTGCTATTCTCTTACAGGACAAGGGATGTGGGGGTCATAACAACTGAGTTTATGGAATAGCAATATAATAACCACTTTGCTGTTTTTTTATAAGAGATTGTGCTGTCAATTAAAAAGTATTCATTATCTTTGGGGCATTTAGTATTACTTAAAGACATCTTGGTCACTGTTGCTGAGGTAGAAACAACATTAAAAGCTCAGAAAAGTGGATTTTGTACATGTCAAGCTAAGGAAACAACATCACGAGAAGAACAACATCATGCATGAGGGTCTAATTTGGGGATTTCCTCTCTGCTCTTTGCAGATGATGTTATCCTATTGGCTTCATCGAGCCAGGACCTCCAGCGTGCATTGGGGCGGTTTGCAGCCAAGTGAAGCTGCTAGGACGAGGGTCAGCACCGCTAAATCTGAAGTCATGGTTCTCGACCGGAGAAAGGTAGTTTGCCATCTCTCAGTGGGTGGAGTGTCCCTGCCCCAGGTGAAGGAGTTTAAATATCTTGGGATCTTGTTCATGAGTGAGGGGAGACTGGAGCGTGACATTGACAGGCGGATCGAAGCAGCGTTTGTGGTCGCTGTATCGGTCCGTTGCCAAAAAGCAAAGCTCTCAATTTACCAGTGGATATTTGTTCCAATACTCACCCATGGTCATTAGCTCTGGGTCATGACCAAAAGAACTAGGTCCTGAATACAAGCGGCTGAAATTAGCTTCCTCTGTAGGGTGGCTGGGCACTCCCTTAGAGGTAGGGTGAGAAGCTCAGAGAGCTCTGAGTTGAACCGCATTTCCTCTAAATCGAAAGGAGACAGTTGAGATGGCTCGGGCATATTGTCCGGAGGCCTCCTGGACGCCTCCCTGGGGTGCTGTTCCGGCATGTACACTGCGGGAACACTCTGGTTTTATTATGATAAAATATGATTTATTATTTTATTATTATTTTAAAACTCTGAATATGACATACCCATTTGCTAAAGAAAAAAACCTAATCATTTAATAGAGGATCTACACATTTCAGCAGGATCCTCTCCCTCCACACCTGGCTGCTGTCCACCTCCCACACGCACAGGTTTGGTTTTATTGACAATTTTAACCTTTTCTGGAATCGCCCCTCTTTTTACAGACCAGATGGACTTCACTTTATAGTCTGCTTGGTAGCAGTATTTTAACAGATAACATTCAACATACTGTTCATTTTTGTAACCCTTGTGCTATCCTACGCACTTTAACATTGTGAGTTGGGCCATCTAGACCCTCTAGACCAGGGGTCGGCAACCCAAAATGTTGAAAGAGCTAAATTGGACGAAAAAAACAAAAAACAAATATGTCTGGAGCCGCAAAATATTAAAAGCCCTATTTAAGCCTTATAATGAAGGCAAGACATGTAATAGGTATCTATATTAGCTATATTAGCCTACTATTAAAATGACTAAGTTGCTACAAATACATAATGAGCATTAACGATTAAATGTTTATTTGCCCTGCAGTGCATTCTGCGGAGAACGACGCGTCACGTGACTGCTCTGTTGTGCAAGTTAAATTCATAACAATATCAATGAATTATGTTTCATTGCTTTGATAAAATTAAAGAAATGTAATAAAGAAATCCGATTTTGATGTCATTTTTATTTTGAGGATTCGAACAAAAAAACAACAAAATGGAACGTGACATGCCCTCTCTGGGAACTAAACAGAGTGCAATAAAACGCAACCTGCATTATAAAAAAAAAAGAAAAGAGCAGCCTTTTGAAAAGGTAAAGTATATAAAATCAAATTAATGCAGTTAAGTTTGATTTCTGTGCAAATGCCAAGCAAGTCAGTGCAAGGGTAAAACGCAGCCAGCAGCATCCTCTTCTTTAGCTGTACATTTCTGCAAAGACAGTCAGCTTGCGCTCAAATGACAGAACAGCTTCAAGCATTTGCGGCGCCTGGAGACTTTCATTTAGCTCGTTTAGGTGGCTTGTCACAGTTACATCCACCAAAAAGTGCAGCTTTTCGAGTCACTCAGTATCTTCCAGTTGTGGGTAGTTCAGGTCTTTGCTTTTCAGGAATGTTTTCACATGTTCGAAACAGACGACAAAGTGACGCAAAACATCACCCCTGGACAGCCATCGGACTGTGTTGTGTAGCAGGAGATCAGAATATTCGCTTTCAACTTCATTAAGCAATGCACAGAACTGACGGTGGTTCGATTTACATCAGCCACCTGCCTAGCGGTCTGCTAAAAGTTAAAAAAAAAAAAAAGCCCTGCTGGTAGAAACGTGTGTCGCAGGCTATGACGCAAATCTTCATTGACAGAAATATTGAAATTTAATATTGTAGTGGTGGTCATGTGCATTTTAGGTCTGTTAGCAGCAGGGGATTGTGGGAAGAGGTCTCCTGATCTACTTAGGGCTCAGCATGAGCTTCTGTTTGCCCACATTTCTTTTCATATGGCAGTTTTGTCGTTCCACCTTAGTTTATTCTTTCTATTTTGTTGTTTCTTTATGTTGCACCATGAGTGTGAGAGGGGGAGAGGTTGATGACGCCTGTGCATTGTTCAATGTGGTGCGTGTTCAAAATAAATGGGCTTGATATGCCGGAAAGGAGGCTGTGCACTCAGTTTCTCTTCCTGCCTCCTCCTCTCTGAGACTGTTCGGAGTCGTGCGGGACACAGACAGTCCTCCAGTGCAGCCAGTTGATTGACAGCTCCATTTGTTGGCAGCTTGGCTCCCGTTTTTCTCGCTGTAAGTGACGAACCTGCTGGGCGTTACATTATGTATTCTACGCATTCTTACAGCATTGGAAAACATTAAGAATGTTAGTGTCTTGTTTTCCCTCCTACAGAAACCATATTAAAACAAAAAATATATTTCTCTTCACCATCTTTTTACATTTTCAAACATTTTTGAAAATGCTCCAGGGAGCCACTAGGGCTGCGCTAAAGAGCCGCATGCGGCTCCTGAGCCACGCGTTGCCAACCCCCGCACAAGACAGTGCGCTGAACCTTTTTTCTTCAATGATTTGTGATCTTCACTGGTGTCCATGGATTACATGAAATGTTTCCACCTTTATCCACCTTTGTCATGGTAGGGAGAACACGTCAATGTAAGGGTGGGGTCATCTAAGATAGCACAAGGGTTAAAGAGAACTGACTGCCAGCTCCCTTAACTTCTCCAGAACCTGAACCCGGATCACACCAAATCTCTGTCCTTCCCCTAAGCCCGCTTCATGGGTTATCTTCAAAACCCTCAATAACACCTATCATGTTTCCCATACAAATTATTATTACAAACTGATCCAGAACTCAATTCAAAACCTTTAACCGAAATGATAAAAACCTAAAACCAGTCCATATCCAAAATTTAAATATCCTTCATGAACCTGAAAACAATAATCTGTCTCAATTGAATCTGGCACTTTTAAATGTACGCTCACTCTCAAACAAATAATTTCTTATCCACGACTTAATTTTAGATCATAACCTAAATGGCCTGTTTTAAACAGAGACTTGGAATTGTGGTTCAACTGGTTCCTGTCTAAAGCGACTCCACCCCTTTTCTACTTTACAAACAAAGACAGAAAACAAGGTAGGGGTGGGGGAACTGCTGCAATCCTGTCTGCTTTTATTAGTTCTATAGACAAAGTGTTTCATGAAAACACATCTTTTGAATATCAGGCCATTGTTTTTAATATTTATTTAAAAATTATATTCTATATTTAATATAGAATTTTTTATTTCTTTATTTAATAAGAATCTCTAAATCTAGCCACAGGGGTTGCAAGCCAGTTGCCTCTGTGCCGGTCCCAAGCCCGGATAAATAGAGAGGGTTGCGTCAGGAAGGGCATCCGGCGTAAAAATTGCCAAAATAACCATGCGAATCATCCACAACACTTTAGACATACCGGATCGGTCGAGGCCCGGGTTAACAACGACCGCCACCGATGCTGTTAACCTACAGGGTGTCGGTGGAAATTTGACTACTGTTGGTCGAAGAAAGAGGGGAGGCAGAAGGGCCCGTGGCCAGAGAGAGAAGGGAAAAGGCAGGAACATAGGTTTGAGAATAGGGACTCTTAACGTTGGCACAATGACAGGGAAAGGCAGAGAGCTGGCAGACATGATGGAGAGAAGGAAGGTAGATGTACTGTGTGTGCAGGAGACAAGGTGGAAGGGCAGCAAGGCACGTAGTATTGGAGGAGGATACAAACTGTTCTATCATGGTGTTGATAGGAAGAGAAACGGGGTAGGAGTGATTCTGAAGGGGGAGTTTGTAAACAGTGTTCTAGAAGTGAAAAGAGTCTCAGACAGGATGATGAGCTTAAAGTTAGAAATCGAAGGGGTGATGGTGAATGTAGTCAGTGGGTATGCGCCACAGGTTGGCTGTGAGCTAGAAGTGAAGGAGAGATTCTGGAGTGAGTTGGATGAGGTCATACAGAGTTTCCCCAGAGGAGAGAGAGTTGTTATTGGAGCAGACTTTAATGGGCATGTTGGTGAGGGCAACAGAGGTGATGAGGAGGTGATGGGCAGGTTTGGTGTGAAGGAAAGGAATCTGGAGGGACAGATGGTGGTGGACTTTGCGAAGAGGATGGAAATGGCTGTAGTCAACACTTACTTCCAGAAGAGAGAGGAACATAGAGTGACATACAGAAGTGGAGGTAGGAGTACCCAGGTGGACTACATCCTATGTAGACGAGGTCATTTGAGAGAGGTTATTGACTGCAAAGTGGTGGTAGGAGAGAGTGTAGCCAGACAGCACCGCATGGTGGTGTGTAAGATGACTCTGGAGGTCAGGAAGAAGAAGAGAGGGAAAACAGAAAAGAAGACCAAGTGGTGGAAGCTACAGAATGAAGAAACTTGTGAGGAATTTAGGCAGAAGTTGAGACAGGTCCTGGGTGGTCAGGATGAGCTTCCAGATGACTGGGAAACTACAGCAGAAACTATCAGGGAAACAGGTAGGAAGGTGCTAGGTGTGTCATCCGGAAAGAGGAAAGACGGTAAAGAGACTTGGTGGTGGAATGAGGAAGTACAGGAATGCGTCCAGAGGAAGAGGTTGGCTAAAAGGAAGTGGGATGTAGAAAGGACTGAGGAAGGTAGACATGAGTACAAGGAAGCGCAGCGTAGAGTGAAGAGAGAGGTGGCAAAGGCCAAACAGAAGGCTTACGATGAGCTATATGACAGGTTAGACACAAAGGAAGGAGAGAAGGACTTGTACAGGCTAGCCAGACAGAGAGACAGAGATGGGAAGGACGTGCAACAGATAAGGGTGATTAAGGACAGAGATGGAAAGGTGCTAACAACCCAAGAGAGTGTACAGAAAAGATGGAAGGAGTATTTTGAGGAGCTGATGAACGTGGAAAATGACAGGGAAAGAAGGGAGGAAGATGTGGTTGTTGTGGAGCAGGAAGTAGCAGAGATTGGAAAGGATGAGGTTAGGAAGGCTCTGAAAAGGATGAAGAGCGGAAAGGCCGTTGGTCCTGATGACGTACCTGTGGAGGTATGGAAGTGCTTAGGAGAGACAGCAGTGGAATTTCTAACAAGGTTGTTCAATAGGATTTTAGAGAGTGAGAAGATGCCTGAGGAATGGAGGAGAAGCGTTCTGGTTCCGATCTTTAAGAACAAGGGTGACACGCAGAACTGCAGCAACTATAGAGGAATAAAGTTGATGAGCCACACAATGAAGCTGTGGGAAAGAGTAGTGGAAGCCAGGCTTAGGAAGAAGGTGGAGATTTGTGAGCAGCAGTATGGTTTCATGCCCCGTAAGAGCACCACTGATGCCATTTTTGCTTTGAGAATGTTGATGGAAAAGTACAGAGAAGGTCAGAAGGAGCTGCATTGTGTGTTCGTAGATTTAGAGAAGGCGTATGACAGGGTGCCGAGGGAGGAGCTGTGGTACTGTATGAGGTCGTCTGGAGTGGCAGAGAAGTATGTCAGAGTAGTTCAGGACATGTATGAGAGAAGTATGACGGTGGTGAGATGTGCTGTAGGTCAGACAGAGGAGTTCAAGGTGGAGGTGGGACTACACCAAGGATCAGCTTTGAGTCCTTTTTTGTTTGCTATGCTGATGGACAGGCTGACAGATGAGGTAAGACAGGAATCTCCCTGGACAATGATGTTTGCGGATGACATTGTAATTTGCAGTGAGAGTAGAGAGCAGGTGGAGGAACAGCTAGAGAGGTGGAGGTTTGCTCTGGAAAGAAGAGGCATGAAGGTCAGTCGTAGTAAGACAGAATACATGTGTCTGAACGAGAGGGATCAAGGTAGAAGCGTTAGGTTACAGGGGGCTGAGGTGAAGAAGGTGCAGGAGTTTAAGTACTTGGGGTCAACAGTTCAGTGTGATGGGGAGTGTGGAAAAGAGGTGAAGAGGCGAGTGCAGGCAGGTTGGAGCGGTTGGAGGAAAGTGTCAGGAGTGTTGTGTGACAGAAGAGTGCCAGCAAGACTCAAAGGAAAGGTGTACAAGACAGTGGTGAGACCAGCTCTGCTCTATGGGTTAGAGACGGTAGCAGTGAGACAGAGACAAGAGGCTGAGATGGAGGTAGCAGAGATGAAGATGTTGAGGTTCTCCTTAGGAGTGACCAGGTTAGACAGGATAAGGAACGAGTACATCAGAGGGACGGCTCATGTTGCCTGTGTTAGCGACAAAGTCAGAGAAGCCAGACTGAGATGGTTTGGACATGTTCAGAGGAGGGATAGTGGATATATTGGTAGAAGGATGTTGGAGATGGAGCTGCCTGGCAGGAGGGCAAGAGGACGGCCAAAGAGGAGATACATGGATGTCTTAACAGAGGACATGAAGTTGGCTAATGTTAGGGCAGAAGATGTCCATGATAGAGTGAGGTGGAAAAGGATGATTCGCTGTGGCGACCCCTGATGGGAAAAGCCGAAAGAGAAAGAAGATTTAATAAGAATCTCATTTTTGATAATAATTTTTCATAATAATTTTAGTAATATTTTTAATTATTTAATATAAATGTCATTTGTGATGTCCTTTATTGATGTTATATTATATAGATTATTTCTGAATGTCCTGTTGCTGCCACAGATAAATGAAATTTCCCCATTGTGGAATTAATAAAGTCATCTATCTATCTATCTATCTATCTATCTATCTATCTATCTATCTATCTATCTATCTATCTATCTATCTATCTATCTATCTATCTATCTATCTATCTATCTATCTATCTATCTATCTATCTATCTATCTATCTATCTATCTATCTATCTATCTATCTATCTATCTATCTATCTATCTATCTATCTATCTATCTATCTATCTATCTATCTATCTATCTATCTATCTATCTATCTATCTATCTATACCAACATCCACAACAGAGGTCACAGTGGCCATCAGGCCATGAGTGATTAAAAGATCCAGAATCTGACCCCTGTTGTGGGTGGGAACACTGACATGCTGAGTAAAATCCATTGTTCCTAAAATGTTTAAAAAGTCTTGGACATATGAGTCCGATGGATCGTCCACATGTAGTTTAAAATCGCCCAAAATAATTATTCTACCAAAATCTAAGTGTATAATTGAAAGCAGCTCTGCAAAGTCGGAATTAAAAGATGAGTTACACTGTGGAGGTCTGTACACTATCAAACACAACACAGTGGGATTATTAGATAGATAGATAGATAGATAGATAGATAGATAGATAGTTAGATAGATAGATAGATAGATAGATAGATAGATAGATAGATAGATAGATAGATAGATAGATAGATAGATAGATAGATAGATAGATAGATAGATAGATAGATAGATAGATAGATAGATAGATAGATAGATAGATAGATAGATAGATAGATAGATAGATAGATAGACTGTAATAATCCCGAAGGAAATTTTAAGTGGCCAGCTGCCCATTCTTAAAAGCACAATCATTCCTAAAACAGATAAAAACACAATAAATAGATAAAAATATAAAAGGATAAAAAGAATAAAAGCAAGTATGAACAATTCCTAAAAAAATGTCAAGTTTCCCAGAAATTCATTCAGCATTCAACAGTTTAGTCTGTTGCATTCTTTTTGCCTTCTGAGAACACACTAGAGAGTTTTGCCTTGATTGATGCTACAAAGCTTCGTTAAGTGATTTCCCAATTTAAAAGTAAAACCTGTTCACTGGATCCCATCCCCACCTGTCTTTTTAACCCTTGTGCTATCCTAGGCACTTTAACGTTGGGAGTGGAGTCATCTAGACCCACTAGACAGTGTGTTGAACCTTTTTTTTCATTTCTGATACTGTATTAATCCCTCAATGGGGAAATTCTTCTCCGCATCTGACCCATCCCCTGGAGGAGCGGTGAGCTGCAGCTGAACTGCGCTCGGTAGGCGGTAGCATTAAGGGTCACTGAGTGATGTGAATTGCTCGCTTTTGATATGGTAATTGCCTCCTGTACCATTGCTCATTCCCCTCCAGGAATCAAACCCTGGAATCCTGCATGGTAGCTTCCCACCTTACCAACCGAGCTTTTCTTCAATGATTTGTGAACCTCACTGGTGTCCATGGATTACATGAAATCTTTCCACCTTTATCCACCGTTGTCATGGTAGGGAGAACACGTCAATGTAAGGGTGGGGTCCTCTAAGATAGCACAAGGGTTAAGTCAGTGTGTTCATACTGTGAGGAGGAACTCCTGAACATTGTTAACCGCTCTATTTAGACTGGGATCTTCCCCACGTCCTTAAAGACTGGTAAAGAAGGTTCAGTCCTCGGCCCCACACTTTTAAACCTTTACATGTTACATGCAAAATATCAAATAACAAAAAGTTCAGAAAATGGTTAACAGGATTTGGATCCATTGAAATAATTCTACAGTACATAATCCTGACTACAGTTTACATGTCCACTAAAATGTTAAGTAAAAATATATTCCTAATTTTAAACATGCACAACAGTAAAAAATTAACAGATCTAATGATGCATGTCAGAAATACACGGTAAATACACTGAAATTAAATTAGATGAATACAGTTAGATAATTCCTTAACTATAATATTCATAAACAACACGATTTTCAAATCAGAAAGAGAAATGAAAGAACAGATCTCCATCATCTTCATCATATACTGTATCCTGACCAATGCAACAGTTGTTCTTCAAGACACTTAAAGAACAGATGGGTCACATTTCTGGGTGAAACTAACATCATTTTTTCTTCACTTGAGCATAAATATCTTCTGTTTTGTCAGCAGCCTGTGTGGAAATGTTTCCCCTTTGAGACCCTTTGACCTCTGCGTACACAGTGTCCTGCTGCTGGCTTCTGTCCTGTGGAGAGGCTGAGGAACCCTCAGATCCCCGTTTGAAGTTCAAGTCTCCATAGTGTAGCTCATCTTCAGTTTTAACGGTTGCTCCTTGAAGTTGAAGCTCAGTTGCAGGTTGTTGCTGTTGAAAACATCAACAATATGAATAAAGAATTATTGTAAGCAAAAAATCCCAATTTAAAAACAGAATTTAGAAGTGTTTGACTTCTTTTCAGACTAAGAGCATGGTGGAAGATGTCAAACTATTATCATCATTGAGACTCATTATTTACCACAGCAGCATTTCCTGTTGCTTTCAGTTATAACCTAAGTCATTGTGTTCTGTATGTCCACCATCATACAGAAAATGTTACAAAAACATGTTAAAAACACCAAAAGAGCACAATTTTCATCGGATTGGGTCTCTATGTCTTCTTTGGTCATCCTTTTCCCTACATACAATAATGTATATACATACCATCATTGCTTCATGATCCTCTATATAAAAAGAGTACATACTTAAATGTATCTTTTGCACCTCCCTTGTGGATTGCAATTAGATGTTGATGTTCAGCATGTGATCTTATGTGCTTTTAACTTTTAACTATGAACAGGAAATACTTTTCTGATGAAAGAACAGGAGTAAAACAGACAAACCTAACATTTTCTTATTCAACTTCAAGCCCTCTGGTACATTATAAATACTAAATCCTTGAAAATGATTACACTATATGAGCATTGTGAGGTAAAGTTGACTCTTTACTAACCTGCTGCTGTTGCTTATTTTTTCTAAAACACCTGGAAGACATCAGAAAAACATAAAGATAATTTAAAGTGACAACAGTTCAAAGGTGGTAAACAGGAGGGAAGAACTTACCCAATACAGACAATCAGGAGGAGGAGGAGGATCCCAGCAGCTCCAGAGATGATATAAATGAAATTTAGATTCTCTAAAAAAAAAAAAAATGATCAAGACTTGCATAAATAAAAAAGGGACAATAGTTTCCCCAAAACTTAAATAAAGACCTATAATAAATGACAAAGAATTTTGAATTCATCTTATTTCTCATGTTAAATTGAACACTCACTGGCCAATCTCCAAAGAAAAGCCCAAAACCTAAATTATTTTATAACTTGTGTTTTATTACATTGTGAGACCCACATCTGTTTTTATTTTTTGCTTGTCTTGTTCCTCATTTATTTTTAGTTTTACATAAACGTGTCTGCTCATAACTAAATCGAACAACTACCTTTGTGAAATTGTTTGTACCTTCAGTTTAGCAGATTAATTTAAATACATTCTATGTTAAATTAATGGCCTTTAAATTTGGAATTTCTTTGAAATTTATTAAGGCATTTTGCTTTTACCTTTAATTAAAATACTCATATTTTCTCACTATGACACTTCTTGTTGTAATTTGACCTCAAGAGAAAAGCTGCTGCTACTGGTTTTCACTAAGTTGTTTTGAATTTCAGTTTAATTTAACCCATAATCCCTGATTTATAGATTTGAACAATTTGGAGTTTAGATAATTTGTCTGCAGTTGTTCATCATGAGGCTTTGTTTTGGTCCATGCCTTATATACTCCTACTTTCTCCCACAGTTGATGCTTCATGTCTTAATATTTCTCATTGACAAAATGTTGACTGATTGATTTAATATTGGTTAACTTTCCATTTCACAAAAAAGATTGACATGTCCAGCTTCTTTACTTGTAAGTCCTGGTGCAGATTCAACAATCAGATCAATCTTTGGAGACGTCTGGTTCCCCAGATCATTTGTAGCCACACAGTAATAAACTCCTCCTCCCTCTGTGGCATTCAGGCTGTAAGATTCTCCTTCAGCTACTTTCACGTCTCCATCTTTGCTGCTCCTGAACCAGATGAAGTTGCTGACAGCAGGCTTGGCTCTGCTGGAACAGGTCATTGTCACCCAGCTACCTGCTGACACTAAACCTGATGGACTGATGGATGCTGAGGTCTTCTTAGGAGCATCTGAGGAAAATGTGACACAGAAACTTTATTCATCAGAAGCAGCTGAAGTGTGATGTGCTGACAGATCACTTACATGAAACACTGAGAGTCATGTGTGTCTCTGCTGTCTTTGGTGGTCCTCCATTCACAGGATATCTGGCAGAACAGTTGATGATCGATCCATCATGAGTGTCTGACAGAGTGATGATCTTCTGGATTTTAGTCGTAAAGCTTCCATCTGTGTTTTTCTCTGTTTGTCTCTGAAAGTCTGGTTGGAGACTCCAGGTGAGTTCAGGAGGGGAGTGAGGACAGGGAGTGGGAGCCGAGCAGGTGATGGAGACAGACGCCCCCTCCTTAGGATCATCTGGGATTTCAATGCTGGGACTCTGAGGAGAATCTGTGCTTCCACATCAAACACAGAGAAAAAAAAACTGATAAATTCAAACAACTAAATACAAATGTTTGTTTTCTAACACAGGCTTTCATTTCCTTCACTAGAAAAACAACTAACATCAGTATAATTGTCAAAAACAGAAAAAGTTCTTACCTTGAATTTTTATCTCAGTATAATTGCAATGGTCGGTTGCTTTAAATCCTCCATTTTCAATCCTAAAATAATATTTTTCTTTATAATTTGAGGTTAAATTAGAAAACAAAGTGGTGCAGTTATTCTGTGTCAGGTTTCCAATGATCTTCATTGGATAGATGTTTTCCTGCTTACTGCTGTTGAAAATCACATTCTCTGGATTTTGGAGAAAATTGTGATTATTCTTAATCCACATTCCAATGATTTTTATAGTGTTGTCAAACTTCTGTCCATTTTCTTCTTTAGTAGTAAAGCTACATGGAATTATCAAACAGGATCCACTCAGAGCTTCCGGCTTCTTTGGTGCAGTAATGTTGAGGTGTGGTTCTTTACATTGAGACCACACTCCTGTAATGATGAAGATGATGTGGATTTAATGATAAATTCTGATAAACAAATTGCAGTTCAGCTGTTTGTTCCACATGAAGCCTTTAAACAACATTAGAATAAATATTTCAAAGCAGAAATGACTGAAAAATGTCTGCAGATGAAAGAGAACAAACATCTGACCTGGAAGGAAGAAGACACTCAGGAACATGTTGACTGTCAGCACCTTCACAGACGGAGCTGCCAGCAAACTCCTACATTCATCCTTCATCTCTGTGGAAACTAGACGACTATTTGGAAAGAAACAAAGTTTTAAAGTGTAAAAATTACTAATGAAAACAGCTCACACTAAAACTTGATATCTGTGTATATTTGCCTATATTCCAGGTTCAATAATATATTTCATTTATACTAATGAATCTTTTAAGAGAAAAGCACTTTAGGTTTACTTTCATTGAGACATTATAATTTATTTTAGGCAAAACATCTGAAATCTGATTATTTACTTATTCTCATTTCAAACAAGCGACTACTTTTGTTTATTTGTATCTTAAAAAACTATAATTCTATTAATTTTTAATAAACATCGTAGTTTATCTCCAAATATCCCCTGTTTGTTGTTTTGTTTTTTCCAATAGTCTTTTAACATTTTACAATAGTTATAGGTATAAAAAAGCATAGAAAGAGAAAATCTAAAGACTAAAAGTAAATGTTTTCTCACCGGATGAGTCTGCAGCTGAAACAGAGAAACAAGAAGGTTTGGTCTTCAGTTGCTATGAAGAAGCTCAAAAAGCCACTTCTCTGTTTTAAAGCCTGTTTTAAAGTGTGGCGTAGAAATAGATGTTTATCAAAATGTATGTTTTTTTCCTGCTGTGACTGTGACAGAGGAAGTCATCTTCTAAATCCTCTTTAGGTCATTACAGCTTTGATGGTTCATTTACTCTTAAGAAAAAATAATTTTGAACAGACTGTTTTGAGTGATCTCTGTTGAAGCTCAGCTGAAAGTTTCAGAATAAAAGAAGTATTGTTTAGTGATTTACAAATTTTTTTAAAAAAACCTTCCAACTAGAAAACAAAGCAGCTACAGTTGTTTTAAAATCCTGATAAATTCAACTTCTTCTTTGAGGTTGATTTTTTTTTTCTTTCTTGTCCAATTTCTTCACTTCTCTTTTTAGTTCCAAAGATGAAGACACAGTTTTACACAAGTTTATCCACCAACTTTCTATACCCAATTAGTTCTATACAAAGTACTCAGTTTTAGATTCCATTAGGAGACCTCAGACACAGACAACCACACACACTTACATTCATTCCTAACAGATTTTTTTAAGGACCAACATGAAGTTTTTGGGAAGAAGCCAGAACGTCTGAAGAAAACCCAAACATGAAGATGGAAACCATGAAAACTCCACACAGAAAGGACTCAGTTAGTATTTGAACCAGAGCCTTTTTACTGTGTGGCTACAGTGAAAACCATCCCTCTGCCTAATATTCTAACATCCTAGAACCTTCATTAATACAGAAGTGACAATACCAAGCAGAAATACAGATGATTCTCAGTTTGACCCGAGCTAATATTTGAGCTAACACATGTGGAGGTGAACAGGGGTTCTATTATATTTTCTATGTTCTTTTTATTATACATTTAATTGATTCTATATATGCATGTATATTGTATTGCAGAAATATGCTTGATTCCTGCCTTCAGTAACAGATAATATGTGACGAGGTCACCAGTAGGCCTGTTTTTGACTTTTGGTCTGTTTTCTTTCTGTACTGGAGTGTTTATGGAGCCACACACTAGTCTAATGATGTATTTTGTATGTTTTCATCTTCCCTTTCTAAATAATAAAAAAGCCTTTTTGCCTTGAGGACAGAGAAAGCGGACAGCCACAGAGCCTAACAGGTCGAATTTCTCCACCTCTCCCCTTTTGCAAAAGGTTTGAAAAGTCATGCAAACTCTTGTGTGTCTTTTCATTTCCCAACCGCACATTTCATTTTTGGACGTTTTGAACCATCCGAATCTGCGAAGGCCGGATGAGACGGCAACACCCTCTACACATGTGGTCACAAGGCCTCAGTTTAGCACAATCAAATACCATAGTAATATAATCCAAAAAATGACGTGCATGCATTTGGACACCAGGTCTTAAGAGGTTGAACACAAATTACAAATGGTATAAATTTCCCTGCTTTTTATAATAATAATGGATTTGATTTATATGCTCTTTTTCAGATACTCAAAGCAGTTCCAATGTGTCCATTATTCATTCATTTTTCATTCATACTTGGTGATAACAGAGGCGTGGCTGCCAGTTCGCGCCTACGGTTTCTCTAACCATCATCATCTCTGACCCATCGATCACTGGACGACCTGCTTAACCACCGGAGCCACT
Organism: Oryzias latipes; assembly: GCF_053564925.1. Lineage (NCBI taxonomy): Eukaryota > Metazoa > Chordata > Actinopteri > Beloniformes > Adrianichthyidae > Oryzias > Oryzias latipes. The sequence goes on along the minus strand of NC_136256.1, from coordinate 10,528,771 downwards.
TCCCACTTATGTTTAAATGAAGATTACTTCTGCTTATTTTAGAGGTTTTGTTCTGCTGATTTGGTGACCAAAAAAACACTTAAGAAATGTGACGCTAAAATTCAGCAGCTTTTATTAGATTAGGTATTCTTGATCATTTGACTATAATTTATATAAAAAAGTGAAATTTGGATTCTTTTAATGAATAACTATGCCATCTCTGCCTTTTCAAGGAAAGATTGTGGAATATTTTGATCCAATTGTTACATAACTAGAATCTTGTGGGAATACTGCAATAAATTGCTGCAACTAACTCTGAATTATCTGGATGATTTGAACCACATCAACTTAGTTTCTTGAAGTTTCTCTAAATCTAACTGGGACAGCATTTAGTTTAGTTTCATCCAATATTTTATAAAGACCAATAAAGTAAGGTTGTCATAATTGCACCATAATGGCCTAAATAAGTGACCATCAGATGACTTTAAAGACTTTTTGATGTATTTCCCATAATGAGATAGCAAAGGAAGACATTTCAGGTTAGAATTTGACCATTTTTTCCTCAAATACATGCTGAGTTTTTAAGTAAAGCTACAGTAACAGTAACAGTAAACGGATTGTAAAGGTAGAAACCAACAGAAGCACACTCAGTAAGGGTGTCTTTCTTTGTAACTCTCTGTGGTGTTGCTATTTGAAATAACACCTCTCTCATTTTAATTATTCAACATCAGCTCATTATGAATACTTATCTTTAAAGCTGTGAATATCTTGTCATAACAAGACTCAGAAACCAATTAAATGTGATCCCTAGACTAAAGCTTTGTTACTCGCCGCTGTATAGACACATAAAGTTAAAGTTTGTTTTCTGCATTTGACCCATCCCCGGGGAATGTTGAGCAGCAGACACAGCTGTGCCAGGGCACCATTTGGTGGTTCCTCCCCCCAATCCAACCCTTTAATGTTGAGTGTCAAGCAAGTCCTATAAGGCAGTGTTTTTCAACCAGTGTGCCGCGGCACACTAGTGTGCCGTGGGAGATGGTCAAGTGTGCCGTGGAAAATTGCCCTCATTAACTGATCTAAAAGCATTTCCCATCTCCAGGAAATCAGCTCTTTGTTCATCCAAACAGGTCCTCATCAGTCTGACCAATCAGAAGTGGTTAAAGTCTCCACTTCCTTGTTCCAATTTAGCTCATAACTCACTCATTTCCACCAAAAACACCAGCTAAAGCTCGTCTTTAGCGGTGTAGCTTTCCACAGAATCCGGTATCAGACCGTGGAACAAGTGAACAAAACCATGAAGCTCAGAGACGCAAGTCTTTCTGCCGTTTTCTCGCAGTTTTCACACTACATCTCCCATGATGCATTGGCTTAAAGGGACAGCGTCTTGAAAACACAACGAACATACAGTTTGAATGTAACTTAACTTTTATTACATCTTTTAGAAAAACATCTGCACCTTCCTGCTTTTTCTGCCACAATTATCACAAAAATGCACGTCAGATTGCCGGGGGGGGGGGGGGGGGGGGGGGGCTGTAGATCAAAGCAGACTATGAGTTTCTGCTTTTTTTTTTTTTTTTTTTTTGGGATGCTGGTGTGCCGCGGGATTTTTGTCAAGGTTAAAGTGTGCCGTGGCTCAAAAAAGGTTGAAAAACACTGCTATAAGGGACCCATTTTTAAAGTGATTGGTACGCCTCGGTCTGGGTTTGAACTCATAACCTTTCAGCTGCAGGGCGGACACTCTAACCACAAGACCACTGTGCTGGATCTCTACTGATATGACACCATTTAATTCTATAAGCTTCAGTTCCTTGAAACTACTTCTCTTTAAAGGTGTGAATGTCTTGTAAAAACAAGAAGCACAGAGTTTAACAAGATGTATTCTTCCTTCTGCAAAGTATTGCCCAGTCATTGGAATAATTTCACTAATTTTTAAAGTTTCTGAAGAGATGATCATTTTTTTTGGCCTGCACACTGCAGCCAGGGGTAGTTGGTTATGGGATGGAAAGTTCTTTAAAAAGCGTGTTTAACCCTGCAAACAAAACGGCTCTCATCTCATATTCTCAGATGCAAGACATCAATGAACAGGATGTCATTTATGTTATAAATAAACACTGGAGACGATCAAAGTCGCTGGCAAATCCAAGCAACATTGAATGAGCTAAACATGCGATTGTGGTTACGACTAGTACGATGATAACCTGAGGAAACGGCTAGTACATTAATGACCGGATCGCTTTGCGCTTTAAAGCGAACTACAAGAGCCCGCTTCTTCTTGGGAACCTTTTTTTTTAAAGCGTCCTTCACTCTTTCTTACTTCTTTTTCTCTTCAAGCTGCTCATAATTGGTCAACACATGTTTGTGGTGAGGGGGGGGCGCGAAATTGATAATATGGGGTCCTCCGGTTTCCTGGGACTAATGCTGACGTCACAGTATGTGATTGGCTGTACGTTGGTCCGATGACGTGTCTGACTGTGATTGGTCTGGACAAATTAAGATACTACCACAGAAGAAGATATTATGAAGTCTGTTGCAAACAAACAGAGCTCCGACATAATGCGACATAAAGCGTTGTCTTTTAAATGGGCCTTTATTATTGTAATGATTATTATTGAATGCATGTTCCCTTATGGTTTTTTTAATCCGTGCGCCCAGTGCTTTATTGTTGGCAGAATGGACCCGGAAGAACAACATGTAGCCGTGCTAACAACATTTTCAGCCAGGGCTGAACTTAAACTGGATTAACAAGTGGATTGTGGCAAAATCTCTTTATAAAAAATAAAAAGAACATTGTCAGACACAATTTATGAGGTAAAACAACTTTAGGTCACAAAACGGAACATGAAATGAAAATTTGTAGAGCCCGAGCAGATCTCGTCGTATGTAGTTTGTCCAAGTGGGGTTACCGTAGTGTGACGTTACTTCAGTTGAAAGGACCCCGAATGGAAGTTCCAGGCCGAACGGTAATGGTACTGTAGGAAAAAAATCTGTCGCTTTGAGATTTCTTCCATGCGTGTTCTTAAGTCGGGAGAATGACCAGAAAATGTGAACGGAATAAAATTAAGAGTTTTATAATTGTTCCTAAAACCCAAAGAGCTCTAAAACCAATAAAACAGATCATCTGGGTTCCCAAATCCAAAGCCTGCAAAATGTAAGAAGTTACATTCAAATTTACATGCAGCTTGTCTCGGAACAAAGGAACTTCCTTGAGTGCAGACTTTTAAACATGTGGTCAGGATCTCCTCCCCCGGAAGCATGATGGCGGCCGAATCTCCGCCTCTGGCCGCTCGGATTGGCCAGGTGGTCTACCACAATCTGCAGGTCTCAACGCTTTGTTCTCCACATGTGAGTTGGCTCCTTCAGAGGTTCCCACACATTGGATCAGTCAGAGAGATGGTTAATTTATGGTCATTGACACCATCACAGCCCAGACCTCCAAATGGCCTCTGAATATCAAAGTGTCCCTGCAGGGGGATTAGCTTGGGGCTCCAGTCAAAACCATTCCACTTATGCAACTTAAGGCCCGTACACACCGGGACGAATATTCGCCAGGCGTTATTCGCCAGCGTTTTTCGCCACGTTTTTTGTGTTCACACCCAGGCGATTTTCGCTGACGATGAGTGGAGTGAACATGCAATTTCATTCCCTGACATTAGATGGCGCTTAATGTAAAACAGAAATACTCCTGTACACAAGGTGGCGCTGCGCAACTTTACGCTTCTTAAAGTCGCTTTTCACTCAGAAGAAGAGAGCAAGTATTTACACGCTTGTCAGAATCAAACAAAGAAAACATGAATATTTCAAGCACCAGTAGCTCCAACTGGTGCTTGGTTCGGGGATGTTTTAGAATGTCCGTCATTATTGCTTCGCGGCTGTGTAGACGCTACTTGGCGTCTATCTTCTTCGCTGGTATGTGTGCTCAGCAAGGCAGTTTTGTGTTTGAGCGCCCCCAAGTTGTGTTCTACTGTAACTTCAGAAGCTCCAGACACGTGAGCAAAAGCGCCGTTCTCATTGGTCGAGTAGATTTCGACGCGACGCGTCGAAAAAAAAAAACGAACCCGAGGCGTTTTTTTTTTTTGACGCTTTAACGCGTGGCGTTTTTTCGCCTCGGTGTGCACACTCTCGTTGGTGCACTTTGTTTAGTCACGAGGCGTTAAACGTCGGCGAAAATCGCCGGCGAAATTCGTCCCGGTGTGAACAGGCCTTTAGGCTACGTTCACACTGCAGGCTGAAACGACCCAATTCCGAATTTTTTGCCCCTAAGCGGCCCAATTCTGATCTTTTCATGACAGTCTGAATGACACAGATCCGATCTTTTCAATTGCGACCCAGGCCCCGTGGGTTTGCCGTCCTGATTCCGAATTGTAGCCGTTCTTTTCAATTGCGACCGCCGTCTGACCGGCCAGGCGGCTTGATTCCGAACTGTACGTCATCGACACGCAACAAACGTCATCATTTTGCGTTGAAGTAGGCGGGAACGAGAACGTAAACATCAACCATGGTGGACGATGCTGCTGAGACCAGTCAGTGGAAGGGAAGGGAGGTCACTGATTGGATTAATATTTGGGGTGATCGCTTTTTTCAGGCCAAACTCCAGGGCTCTTATCGCAACCGGGCGGTTTTTGAAAAAATTTCCAGCTAAATGGCAGAGCGTGGTGTTGAACCTTTCCCGCGATGACTTTTTTTTCTTTCTCCCCTTTCCGACCGTGGCGATCCTCCTCCTCCTCCTCCCTGTTCTGATCCTTAGATTCTCCAGAACGGGTTAGTAAAGAGTCCATAGCATTTATTCTGGGGGAAACCTTCTTCTATTACCGTCCTCCTTCCTCCGTAACACACAACATGAATGCGCGCCCACACTGCCCCCCCCCCTATTCTCTATCGCGGCACGCGCTTGCACACACACACACGCGGGCGCGTGGCCCCAACACATGCACATTTCCTTTCCACAACAGTGGGTACAGACGATCCCGACTCCATTGCCTTCTTAAAATGAGAACATTGTAATTGTGCTGCTCCTTCGTGAAAATAAATTTAATATTACAAAAAGAGCTCCGCTTTTGACAACACTGTTGTTGACATCCATTGTTAACGTTTGCTGCACAAACAACAAGTGACGTCGTTCACCGTTGAGTATTCTTCTGGCTTCTGCGCATGCGGGTCTCGTTTGGGTCGTGTCACGGTCACACTGGAGATCACAAAAGTTCGGATTTACTTGGAAATGTGAACGGTCTAGCAAACAAATCAGATTTTTAAAAAAAATCCGAATTGAGCATTAAGCCCTGCAGTGTGAACGTAGCCTTTAGCAAGCTTCTTCAAAGTTCAAAGGACGGAAACAACACACACTAATAAAACTAAACTTCAGTGAGGCAGAAAAACATAATAAAATGAAGACAACAAATATATATTCCTTCAGTACCTACACCAGATCCACAACCAACCTGCACCTCAGAACTGAGAGAATCTTCTCCTAAACAGAACAGATCATTACTGACTGAAGGAACCGCATCAGCGTCATAAAGCTGAGACATTTAGTATTTCTGAATGTCAATCTTACTGTGATGACAAATCACATGCACTGGGCGTGCCTCAATGCGTTTAACTCTGCCCACGTTGAGGCACGTCTCGGTCTGCAGACTACAGCGAAGGGCTTCTCCCCTTAACCGACTCTGGTCCGCATTCACAGTTGCAGACGTGTTCACGCTGCTTTCCTCCTGCTGCCCACTCGCACCTTCCAACGGTGTTAAGAGCACCACGACAATATTAGATCAAAACAGTTATTTTACAAAACCTGAGAGAGCCGCAGCACAGGGATGAAAGAGCCGCAGGTTGTTCTAGCCCATGGCCGCTTTAGTTGCATTTATTTGAGGTTTATATTGTTGCCTATTCTGAAGTCTAACCATTTTCAAATTACCAAACTAAATCTCTTTAAAGACCCACTCCAATGAAATTTGTATTTTACGGGGTTTTTAACGTGTTCTTGTAAAATGTAAGATTAAAACTCCATTTCTGTGTTTTCTTCTTCTGCGTTGTTGGCCCTACCGGCAAACAACAAAAGTTTAGCGTGTTTTTGATGGGGCAGCAGCTGTCCTCGAACAGCAAAATCTGCTGGAAACAGCTGGAGACGATCTTCTAAATGCGCTTTTATTATTGTTATGATTAATATTAAGGACATCTTCGCTTATAATTTTTTAAATCCGAGCGGTCATTGCTTTATTCATTGGCAGAACGGACCTGGGAGATGGGTTAGCATTAGGCTAATACGTGTAATCCCTTTTGGGGTCATGGGTGTTTCTGGAGCTAACCCAGCTGTTGGGCAAAGTTGGGGAACACGTTGAATAGTCTGTTGCAGGGCCACACAACTGCACACTCATACACACACCTACAGGCAAATTTAGATTCACCAAATAACCCATGAACCACGTCTTTGGACTCTTGGAGAAAGTCGGAGTGCCCAGAGAAACCCAAGCATGTCCACGGGAGAGCATACAAACTCCACACCAGGAAAAGTCCTAGTTCAGATTTGAACCACCGCATTTCGCTCTGAGGAGAGTGGTAACCACACCACCACACAGCCCATGTTACTTTGAAATAATTCTAAAAATAATCTATGATCTGGTAATGTTTGTTGATTTATTTTTTCATTTGAAACAAATTTTTAATTGGTTGAATCTTGCTTTATTGACACTCAAAAACAATGATTAGCGTTTGAGATTTAAATAAAATACTTTTTTTTTGGATGAATGACTTTCTGAAATAAACACAACATATTTAATTTCTGGAAATGTGTGGGAGTGACCTGCTGGAGAATGCTGCTGATCCAGGCTGGTAGCGTTAAATTCCAGTCTGTAACTGGATCAGTTAACTCAAAGCATAAGTCACTTTTTTTCAATAAGTCACAAAAAGTCCAGGTTTTGTCTATGTTTTTGTGTAACATAAGCAAGTTGGGTTTTTTTTTTAAACATGTGATATTTTACTTGAAATTAAGTAAAATATGAAGTATTCATAAGGTAAATATAAAATGTATTTTTTATGATTTGTCCTTTCTAACAACACTTTTACATTTGACCAATTATCCATTTATAAAATATAATTTAAATAATCTAAATTTTATGAGAAAAATGTGAACAATTTATAAAAAATTATGCCTCAGTTTATCTGTTTTTTGAGTTCATTGGGCATTACCACTGATCACTATCATATAATGATGCAAACATATTTAGTCATATGTAAACACAACTTAAACGCAGTCAAATATGAAAATATTCATTTTTTACACCTGGGAAGTAATTCTAAATACTAGGGGGTGTAACAATTAACTATCAGTTAGTTGACATCCTGGGCTGCACGGTGGCACAGTGGTTAGCCCTCTTGCCTCACAGCAAGAAGGTCAAGTCCTAGAATCCAACCAGATTGATGTTTGAGGCAGACTCGAATCGAATCAACCAATGCCATAATTTCTTTTTGAAAGAGATAAATTGAATTTCAAATCATAATTGGAAAATACTAGTTGGATTGAGACATGTACCGTAAATTCCGGACTACAAAGCGCACCCGATTACAAGCCGCACCCACCCATATTCACGTGTTTGACTGCTTTTCTACATACACAAGCCGCGTCAGAGTACAAGCCGTGCATGTGTTAGCCGATATTGTCATCCTGACAGATCACGCCCAGCATCCCAGAGTGAGTGCAATTTATTAGCACATTGTGGGTGGTGCCAGTTTTGCCTCTGGGTCATGTATTTGAGTGTATCGATATCTGTCAAACAGCATGGACCTATATTCTGTTCACAAGTCCCTCAGTTATGGTGTTTTTATTTCATTTTTTTTTTACTTATTGACAATCTAGGTATCTAACATAAAATTACAAACAGTAACCATATAATCAACATTACATCCCTCAGTTATAATGAGGAAATTTACATCCGCGATTCCACATTTCCCATGAGTCTTAGGGGCTAAAGGCGGGGCCAACGCCCGGCTCGCCATTCTGTTGTACGTGTTTAAGAATTAGCAAGTAGCAGCAGTGCATGGAGGGGTGAACGGGAAAAGCTCTCCTTCCGCTTGTGTCGCAGCAGCGTTATGGGAGTAACAGGACTGGTTAGAAAACACAACGGTAAAATAAAGCAGCGGCGACTGAAAAGCGCGCGCCTCAGCGCGATACGCGCGCCTCAGTGCGGCGCGTGCGTCAGAATTCAGAAGCCTCTGCACTCCGCTCCCGCCCCGCGCGCTCCTTGTCTCCCCTTCCTATCTACTCCGACACCTCTGACCAGGGCAGCTTCAAGGAGGAGCGCTTCGTCCCCGTTGCGCCGGTCAACGGAGCAAATCGTTTCTGTGCAAAGCAATCAGACTTAATACTGTACGTTTTGTGTATGAGGGGCGGATGCGTTGTTACATCAGACTGCCATCGGCCCCGCAGCTCGATCAGCAGGAGAAGATGTCTCCAGCTCACACGGAGGCTGCGAGCTTTTCAAAGCAAAATTCCGCTTTTACGGTTTCCTTAGAAACCGTAAATGGAGTGTAAATTCACTCCATGCGCTGTTCTCTCCGTCACGCAGCAAACCGGCTTTTCCAAACCCGTTGGTGACGGTGGACTTTTTTACGCTGCTTTTAACGATTGCTTTTAACTTGAAAGCTTCATCATAATGTAGCGGCGATCACGTGCACGTTGGGTCTAATGGCCCCAAAGGATTCTGGGATGCGGCCGGGCATGCGTGTTTCGTTTTGTTGAACCATGACTGAAGTGTCTAAGACCTGAAGTCAAGTCCATGCTGTTTGGCTGCTAAGAGGTGTGTTGAATAAGAATGCCTCGTGCTTGGTGTTAGATAGAGAATTCAAACTATTCACTGAGGTCGAAAGTACGTACATGGCGGCCGTCAATTAAATCCATAAATTAGCCGCGTCACTGAATAAGCCGCAAGGCTGTAAGCGCAGGAAAAAAGTAGCGGCTTGTAGTCCGGAAATTACGGTAAGTTTATTTTAATAAACGACCAAGTGTATCACAGTGGACAACACGCATGATTATAGCAAAAGATGATCAATCCATCATTAAAGTCCAATGTGTGGAAACACTTTAGATTTAGCAAAGACGTGGTAGAATGTTCCCTTAAGATTATTTTATGTGGAAAAACAACAGTGGGCTGGACTTTAGGGAACCTAAATGTGAATGGATTTGCCACTAATTCATATTTACTTTATTTATTACTTTATATATTTAATATATTTATTGTTCACATATTTAACTTACACTTAATTATCCAGTAAGGACTAAAAGGAATCTAGAAAATTTTACCTGCACTGTTCAGGTATTTACTGTATCTCTTAGTCACACTGGTTGAATTTTTGGCTAAAGATCTCCTGGTCAGTGAATCGGATTGTTCAAAATGAACCAAAATAAAAAGTATATCGAATCGGCAACCACAAATATAGACTCGAATTGTTAGAATGAATCGTTACACCTCTAATACATAAAATGACTCCTCACACTTCAAATTCTAAGTAGCAGCTATTTCAACAACAAAATAATGAGTGACAATCAGAAAGCTAATTTAATAATCAGCTTCCTGTCATGACGCTCTTAGCGTGAGGACCCAGACGCTGGAACCCAGAAGGATGACAGGTAAGTGTTTTTGATGAGAAAAGGATTTATTATTTCTCCAGGGATGGTTGTGGTATTGTTGGAGGAGGTCCAGACTTGAGGACAGCTGGTGGCGTGGCTGGAGGGCTTAGTGCGGTTTGTGCGCCGTGGAGTCTTCTGGGTTCTTCTAAGCAGCAGAATGGCAGGACGTGCTGACGTCACTCGTGAGATGATGAATATCCTGTAGCAGAGAGCAAGGATTAATACAAGGCTGAGAGCAATGCAAGAGCATGAGAGCAATAACTGAAGACCAAGCTTAGTCACCTTGTGCTATCCTAGGCACTTTAACATTTGGAGTTGGGTCATCTAGACCAGTGTTTTTCAACCAGTGTGCCGCGGCACACTAGTGTGCCGTGGGAGATGGTCAAGTGTGCCGTGGAAAATTGCCCTCATTAACTGATCTAAAAACATTAACCATCTCCAGGAAATCAGCTCTTTGTTCATCCAAACAGGCCGTGATAAAACACTGAGTAGTTAGGAATATAAACGATCATAAAATACTTTTTTCGTTGTGTTTATTTGATTCTATTAAAGACATTTTGATAAGAATGACGGTAACGCGAAATAGCTGCAGCTATAACTGTGTAAGGAAAAGTCCCGCAGCTTTTACTGTCTCCACGACTCCACCAATCATTCTTGAAGGCTTAATCACATGTCATCAGTCTGACCAATCAGAAGTGGTTAAAGTCTCCACTTCCTTGTTCCAATTTAGCTCATAACTCAGTCAGTTCCGACAAAAATACCAGCTAAAGCTCGTCTTTAGCGGTGTAACTTTCCACAGAATCCGGTATCAGACCGTGGAACAAGTGAACAAAACCATGAAGCTCAGAGACGCGAGTCTTTCTGCCGTTTTCTCGCAGTTTTCACACTACATCTCCCATGATGCATTGACTTAAAGGGACAGCGTCTTGAAAACACAACGAACATACAGTTTGTATGTAACTTAACTTTTATTACATCTTTTAGAAAAACATCTGCAACTTCCTGCTTTTTCTGCCACAATTATCACAAAAATGCACGATCAAAACAGACTATGAGTTTCTGCTTTTTTTTTTTTTTTGGGATGCTGGTGTGCCGCGGGATTTTTGTCAAGGTTAAAGTGTGCCGTGGCTCAAAAAAGGTTGAAAAACACTGATCTAGACCCACTAGACAGTGCGCTGAATATTTTTTCTTCAATGATTTGTGATTTTCACTGGTGTCCATGGATTACATGAAGTCTTTCCACCTTTATCATGGTAGGAAGAACACGTTAATGTAAGGGTGGGGTCATCTAAGATAGCACAAGGGATAAGGGGTAACGAACTGGCGTTGAACTGAAGGATGAGGTCTCCTTTTAAACAGCATGGCAGATGAGGTGAGTGAAGTCAGCTGGTGGTGATTAGGAGGAGCACGGCTGGCAGAGCTGGAGGGGGAGGAGTCTGACAGGCACCATGACACTTCTTGCTGATTCATAAAACGTACATATAATATACACTTAAACTACATGAATAAAATACTATTTTCCTTTAGATAAGATATCATATATTGATCCCACGTTGGGGAACTTCAATTGTTACTGCAGGTCAGTGCAAAAGAAGAAAGAACAAGAGCAATGTGCAAAAAGAATGAAAGGGTATTTAAGATGTGCAAAAAATACAAAAGGTAATAACATTTAACAAAAAGAATAATCTACACCTATATACAGTATTACGACTTAACCCTTGTGCTATCTTAGATGACCCCACCCTTGCATTGACGTGTTCTTCCTACCATGACAAAGGTGGATTAAGTGGAAAGATTTCATGTAATCCATGGACACCATTGAGGTTCACAAATCATTGTAGAAAAAAGGTTCAGCGCACTGTCTAGTGGGTCTAGATGACCCCACTCCCAGTGTTAAAGTGCCTAGGATAGCACAAGGGTTAACATATTTTATACGTAATGATAAAATAAAAAAAGGTAAGAAGACAATACATTCGGATGGGCTATGGATGCATGATAACCGGTTTTGCACATGCATATTTAAACTGTGGCATTGTACAATCTAACAGCTGTTGGAATGAATGACCTGCGGAACCGTTCCTTCCTACATGGAGGGTGTAACAGTCTGCCACTGAACCATACTGTTTTGTCGTAAAGCTGTTAATACTGAACCTCACTACTTACTAACAAATATTCATATCACTGGTGTTTTAATATATAAATGCAAAAAGACTAATATATTTTCGCATTTTGCATTTGAGCTGGCTGTCCAAATCTTTCAGTCCACATCCCGTCTGCCAGATACATGATTCCTGTCAGAAGGAGGAGGTATCGGACAACCTAAGGAGGAGCACACTGAGTGCAAGATAAATGCAGTTAATTGAAACTCAGGTAGTAATGGAAGATGATACTGCCAGATGCACAGGGGAGTCTCCAGGGAGCATTCTCTTGTGTAGCACTTGTGCTATCCTAGGCACTTTGACATTGGGAGTTGGGTCATCTAGGCACACTAGACAGTGCGCTGAACCTTTTTTCTTCAATGATTTGTGAACCTCAATGGTGTCCATGGATTACATGACATCTTTCCACCTTTATCCACCTTTGTCATGGTAGGGAGAACACGTCAATGTAAGGGTGGGGTCATCTAAGATAGCACAAGGGTTAAAAATGCACAATAGAGACATCAATGTGGGGAATTGGGAGCTCCAGAGAATCCGTGAAAAATCCAGTCTAGGGTGATGCACACGAAATTCTATCCAAAATCTAAATGTATGCAACACATCAACAAGGGTCATACTTGACATCCAAAAACGGAACAGGGATCAACATCAGCAGGCAGACCCATCAACCTGCTTATGCTTGCACAAGGGTTGGAAACACAACAAACTGGCAGAGTGTAGGTGAAGGCATGGAGCTTAAATACACCAGGGGGGTATTCCAGAAAGCAGCTTATGCTATTTAACACGGTAAGCTAAGGAAGCAGATAACCTCAGCTTTCGGTTCCAAAAATGGAGGTATGTTTCAGGGTAGGTCAAGTTGCCATAGTAACTCATGCCCTGAACAATACCTGGTCTGGAGCAGGTTTAGTTGAAGATTAGTTTGTTTTCAGAGAGGTGAAGGAGCATGGCGTGTCCATTTGAAGATGATTTAGTGCAGGGGTGTCAAACATACGGCCCTTGCAGCTCCAAGTCGATGGTTTGACGGACCATCTTTTCTGCGCAGTTCAGAAGATCAATGGCCAGTATGTCCAGCCTCCACCGCACCAGAGGACACCACAGAGATCAAGCAGCACGTATTCTGTGGTCTTATCCAGAAAACCCGGGATCCACAAACACCAGAAATCACACAATTTGACAACTGGATTGATTTAATCAACGCCACTCAGCAATTACTTCACGGGGCGGCTGGAGATGGTGAGCAGTCTCAAGAGAGAGCTGGTGAAGCAGAAAACCTGCTCCTGAGAACAAGCCAAATGGAGTGCTTTACTGAAGAAGTGAAATGCCTTAAAGCTGGCAGACCAGTACCACCAAGCAGCAAATTGAGCACATTGGCCCCAAAAATGGACTCTGAACCACGTCTTATCCGTGTGGGAGGACGCCTCAGATGGAGTGACTCCTCATGCATCGATGAAATACATCCGGTTGTGTTGGATCCCAGTCATGATATAACCAAACTTATCATCAAAGAAGCTGACGCACGCCTGCTCCACCCAGGAACTGATAGAGTGTTTGCAGAAATCAGGCGTTACTACTGGATTCTGCGTGGACGACAAGCCATCAAGAAGTTCCAAAGAACCTGTGCAGAATGCAGAAGGTGGAAAGGAAAGTCAACTGTCCCAATAATGGCAGATCTTCCCCCTGCAGGACTGCGACTCCTAAAACCTCCATTCTTCTCAACAGGGGTGGACTGCTTTGGTCCGTTCACTGTGAATATAGGCCGTCGCACAGAGAAGCGTTGGGGGATCACCTTTAAATGCCTAACTAACCGATGCGTTCACTTGGATCTACTGAATGGCCTTGATACAGATGCATTCTTATTAGCAACGAGAAGGTTCATCGCACGCAGAGGAACCCCATCAGAGATTCTCTCGGATCAAGCAACGAACTTTCGAGGTGTAGAAAGAGAACTGTCTGAAGCTTCTGCAGCTATGATGCCAGAGATCCAGGACAGGCTTTCGCAGAAACAAATCAAGTTCCAGTTTAACCCACCTGCAGCTCCTCATTTCGGTGGTGCCTGGGAGCGTGAGATACAGTCAGTTGAAAAGGCCCTACAAGTAGTGTCGGGAAATCAACCACTTGGTGAAGACGTTCTACTGACACTACTTATAGAAGTGGAGGGAATCCTCCACTTCTATAAGTGGTGTCCATGGATTACATGAAATCTTTTTCCGCCTTTATCCGCCGTTGTCATGGTAGGGAGAACACGTCAATCCAAGGGTGGGGTCATAGGATAGCACAAGGGTTAAACCAATGTCAGCATGAATTATTATTAGAATGAGCTTAAAAACATTTTCTTATCTTCTGCTGCACAAAAGCATCTAATTGCTGTTCAGGGGCAAAGGTCTTAAAGTATAGACTTGCATTTTCAAGTATAGATTGGGGAAAAAGTGGACTCCACACCAATACAGTCATGTTTATATTTGATAGTAAAAGCAGAAAAAGGATGACAGCGCACCCAAATCCCAATGATAGAAACATGTTTGACTTGATTTTCCCAGCAGTTTTATTTCAGCAGGATGATCTTTTCTGACACACTTATTTGTTTTAGTTTATTATGAAAGGAACTTGTATGTGCTTATGTTAGAAAAAAACAAGTTAAAATTGTTATATGTAGATAAAATGTGAACTTTATGCTTGAATTATTGTATATTTTTTAAAGCTACACTTTTATAAATGAATGGATTAATGACCACATAAACAGATAAAATATGTTTTTTTAAAGAGGGAGGTGGGAGTCTGTGGCTCTCACTGGTTATTTCTCAGTTAGAAACTAACCCAAGTGGCTCCTTTAGACAGAAACAGAAACAGGGTGCAACAGCCTGGCAACTTGTTTAGAGTGTACATTGCCTTTGCTCAACAGTAGCTGGGCTGGAACCAACAACCCTGTGACCCCTAAAGAGGTCCAGCAGGTTCTGAAGATGAATGAGAGGATGTAAAATTGCAGTATTCATTTTTTAAACTGGTAAATGCTTTAAAAAGTACTCTAATAGACATCCTAAAATATCCCAAGATTAGATGTCTACAGGTAGATTAGTAGTGAAGAATATATAACCCATAGAACTGGTTCAGAATGATGTTCAGCAGATCATGCATACCATACATGTGAGAGGCCCTACTGCACTTTAGAGGAGCAGACACATGGTAGGGCAGGTTCTGGAGGTGGGTGTTAGGCACTCATGGTGTGAGGGGGAGACTGTTTACAGGATGTGTTGTGGATTCTTTCTTTGCAGATGGCGATGTATCAGCTAACGTCCCTGGGAGCCATGTAACCGGAGACCACTGACCAGGCGGATTCTTCACCCTCCTCTCTGCATTTACATATCTATCAATACATTGTATAAATCCCCGGGCAGGGAGAGAAACAGCGCTCTTTTCTTTGTGTTCCTGCTGTGAGCCCCGTTTTAATAAAAGGCATTCAGGGACATTTATCTGTATAAGAAATATTGTTTGGGCAATAAATCTTTGGCTTGAATTGGAAATTCCCCGTCTGTGCACTTTCAGTCCAACAGAATCTCCACGCTTCAGTAGTAGATCTCTTCTTTCACTTTCGGCTTCTCCCATCAGGGGTCGCCACAGCGAAACAACCCTTATAGATATCTTTCAGAACACTATTGGTAGATATCATAGAAGAAAATTGATTTGTCTGACATGTCCAGTAGACAACTATGTCTACTAATATATGTATATTAGTAATCTAATAGACATCTTGTGCCTGGTGGGAAGAAATCACCCAAATGGTTTGTAGCTGAAATGCAGTTTGTTTATCATAATTCATTAAATCGACATTACAGGAGTTTGGGCTGAATATGGAGTACCATCATACCTCCACATTACTGTACCAAAGAAGCTGGAAGCTCTGAGTGGATCCTGTTTGATAATTCCTTGTGGCTTTACTACTACACCAGGGGCCTGTTGCACAAAAGTAGGATAAGGGATTAAGCCAGGATATCTTGGTGATCCTGGCTCCATTGATCCCCAATCCGGTTGCACTAAAGCTGGATAGGGGGCAGGAGGATATGTTATGGTATAAATTACCTTACAGACCAGGCTAACTTCCAGGATCTATTTGATCTCATCCCTAATGTCAGTCAGCAGTTGCCACAAATGGAAACCAATAGTTATTTCACTGCTCACTATACATTGTTATCACATATAACTAGACCCACTGTCATTATTTAAACGTTTGTGATCATTAATTTCAATCATTTTTGATAAATAATGTTTTAAAGGATGTTGCTATCATTAGATAATTTACAGTTTCCATAAAGCTATATATAAAATGATAGAATATTAGGGCCACAGAGGGAAAAAAAAGACAAGTCATAATATTGTAACAAGTTGTTTTAAAGGAGGACAGTTGTTAAAATGACAGATGTGGGGCATTTCGTGAAATTGTACTTCAGTATGGTTTCATAAACGAAGACATGCTGATGTGCCAGAATATGAAGTATCACATTCTCATAACTATCAAAACTGTAAAAAGAATATGTTGCTTTTCTGCAGAAAGAACCAGTCTCATAAATTTATGACTTTATCCTTTTTCCTTAGTGGGCCCTAGTACTCTGTCATATAAACAAATACACATTCCATGTGAATATAAAAACACAATGTGTAACATTATGTTCCTTTGTTGAATAAGGACAAAACAAAGCAGGTAAACTACACTCAAAAAACATTCACTTTCAATGAACATAAAAAAATTATGGAAATGATTTCCACATGATTAGATAGCGTTACTTGAACAAAAATGAATCACATTGGTCCTACTTAATGTACTTAGGTTCAAACTAATAAATCTAAGTTGATTCAATCTAAATACTGCAGTTGGATCCAACTTTAAATTGATATTGTTGCTCACTCTCAAAAGAAAGAAGTTGATCGAACTTAATTGGATCACTTCACTTGGTCACACCTCATTAAATTAAGTTTGTTCAACTTAAATTTGTATGACTACCCAACACAATGTATGTTGATCTAACTTAAATTTTTCCTCAGGAGGCCTCAGGAGAAGGAAAGGGAAAATCAGTTGGATTACAAACAGGGAAGAAACCTTTGGGGTGTGGATGAAGTAAAGGATAATGGCAGACAAAGTGTGCATTATCAGAAATTAACACATGCTATGGAAGTCTGAACCGTCCGACGTGATTGCTTTGAAATTTTAATGAATGGTACAAAAAAAATGACACAAATGTGCAAGATGCAATGGAAAGGTTTCTAGTCAGTGAGTTCTACAGTTGCAATACTGAAGTCACAATTATTTGAGAGAAAAATTAGATTTTAGACCAAGAGACCAGGGGGGTATTCCAGCAAGCAGGTTATGCTAGCTCCCACGATAAGTTTGGTGCTAAGGAAGTTGATAACCTCAGCTTTCTGTTCCAGAAATGGAGGTATGTTTCAGGGTAGGTCAAGTTGCCATAGCAACTCATGCTCTGAACATAACCTGGTCCGGAGCAGGTTTAGTTGAAGCTTAGTTTGTTTACAGAGAGGTGAAGCAGCATGGCGTGTCCATTTGAAGATGATTTAGTGGATGAAGAAGCTCAGATAATACTTTTTTTTCACCATGAGAGGGTGATAAGACCACATATAGATGTTGGAAAGATAAACTTTTTTACTTTGATCTATCTTGATTTGCTTCAGTTAAGATAAATCATTTCTTGTTAGGTCACCTTAAAAATAACACGTAGTTTCAGACAATTATTTTCCTTTCATTCAAATTAATTCAATTAAATTTGTGTAACTTTGGTGCTGCTGTTAGATCGGCACCGCAAGGGATTCTGGGATATCATTCCCTTTGCCTGTCGGGACGGATTTGGGTTTAAGTGTGGGTTTTTGACAAAACGTGTTTAGTTGTTTAGCTGTTTTACTGTGTTTTGCCGAGTTATTTTGTCCTACTATGCTTACGTCTCTGCCCCATAAGTGAGAGTGAAGGAGAGGATGATGAGTTCATTTAGCACTCCTACCTTCTATGAATGCAATCATAATGATGGAGAATTGTTTAATGAGTTTTTGCACTCCGTGCATTTTTTCCCAGTCCTTTTAATTGTTATAAAAATGAGCATATCTGCCGGCTCAAACGCAGACATATGAGAGTTCAAGAATTATAATTATTTAAGATGGAAAAAAGATTAATTGAATTGGAGTAATGTGACATTTAGTTAAATAAATATGTAAATTTGAGTTGTAAAAAAATTACTGAGTTTTATAGACCTAAGAAATGAGGTTGAATAAATTTGACTCAATTACTTGTTACCAATAGAACTATTTCATTTAATTTGGCAAAATTGGATAAGTTATATATATGTGTAAAGCAGTAGCCTAAATGAGTCAGCAGGTGGTGCTGTTGTGCTGCATGAGCTCTCTGGGTTCAGGTTTGTTCTCTATTTTATCCCTCGCGGGACACCGTATTTGGAGTTCTGTACTACTCCGTGTGGCGCGCATTCCCCCAGTGTTCGTTTATGGTTTGGAAGGTAAGCACTGTAGATTGCACCCCCTGCATCCTAGTTAAATAACTTGACCATAAGAAATTGTTATGAGGTGTGTGCAAAAATGTATTTGTGTTGAGATGTTCAGTTACCACCTGAAAGG
The DNA here is from genome assembly GCF_053564925.1 of Oryzias latipes. Lineage (NCBI taxonomy): Eukaryota > Metazoa > Chordata > Actinopteri > Beloniformes > Adrianichthyidae > Oryzias > Oryzias latipes. The sequence continues at coordinate 10,510,393 of NC_136256.1, read as the reverse complement.
GTTTTTTGGTGTTTATTTCATTGTTTAATATGAGCTTGTCAGCTTTTTATTGTTAGCTATGTAGTTATCTATGCACTTTATTTCTATGCTTAGCAGCTAATGAAACACAGCGCTTAGTTTTTTTTGTAGTTCTGTTTAATGCCTTATTTTAAATTTGCATGATTGAATGACTGAAATATTTCACACTAGTTGGTTTTAAGGCATAAGTATGCGTGTGAACACTATCTGTTTTGTGTACATGTCGACAGGTGGACATTTTTGCAGCTAGCAGGTGTGTTTATAACATTTGAGTGTGTGTGTGGATAGGCCCCGCCCTTTTTGTACTACATTTGAACCTTACCATAATGATTAACAACCAGTAAACTTGTTGCTTTATGCTGCTTCATGGTCTTACCCCCCTTCCCCTCCTATTATCACCCTCCTACCCCCCCCTCTCTCTAACGTCCCTCTCTCTTCTTCCCCTCTTTCCTTTTCCGTCCGGTCCAACACTAAAGATTTTCAAACATGATTGAAATTAATAAAGTTTGGCCTCAATTACAAAAGGGGTTTATTCAGACATACCTTTGGTTTGTCTGAAGATTAATAACCCCTCTTGTTAAAGTAAAATATGTCCAACACAAGAGGCCCTCAGCTCTCATCTGTCTGCCTAGCTGTTGGACAGGACAAGTTAAAAAAAAAAAAAAAAAAAAATTTGTATCTACGGTTTTGTAAATGACCAACTGAGACCGAGTGTTCGTTTATGGTTTGGAAGGTGGAATTGTCAGCATCAATACCAAATAAACGGCACGGTCTGAGCCACGACCTTGATCACCGTGTGTCCGACTCCTGCCTCACTGGGTACCCCTAATCAACAACAAATAACACAACGCAGAGTCTTCGGGGTAGAGAGGTGTGGATCCTGCACGGAGTGGGTTACATATGCGTCACAAGGAAAATGGAAATAAGATCAGAAACTCGTGCGTTTACTTTGTCTGTTCTTCTACTACAAGCAGAAACTCTTTTTGATGATGCAGCCGTGTTACTTTTTTGATGGACGTATAATCTTCATACGCCATCATTAAAATCTCAGACTCTGTCTCACTGAAGTGTCGCGCTCTCTTTTTTCTCCACGTGTTTCCATGGTGACTCCGTAAATCGGCCATCCATTGAGAATGTCTTTATGTACATGCCGCGTACGTGCATTAACCCAGGGTTACCAAGTCGAGAGTAATTACGCCAACTCATATCCGGTCTTTTGGAACCGACATACCCCAAGTTCAGGCGGATTTCAGCCAGAGTTCAGGCTTAAAGTCAGGCTAGTTTAAACATGCTTCCTGGAATACCCCCCTGGTTTAAGCCAAAAATGGCAAAAATTGCAAAGAATGAGAACCACAAAAGCATAGATAGCAGCTGAGCAGATCAGGTTGGCACCATTAAATGAATGTGGCAACACGAGCGGTTCAGGCACACTTGGGGGGGGAACTCAACCAGGTGGAGACGTGGTTCCAAAACATGAAGGGCCTCAAGCCCACCTGGAAATAGAGCTGGTACACAGAAACAGAACTGAAAACAAACAAAAATACCCCGTTCACATGCAGGAGTATATAGTGCAAAGCAAGCAAACACAACAACAAACAAGTGAATTCCCACTTGTGTACCAGAGTCCTTTTTCCTACAGATGGCCAGGAAAGGGTAGGTGTTCACGAGTCTCTAGAGGCCTCCAACTCCCAGGAGTACCTGCACAGTCACGTGGTCGGCCGCAGGAGAGGTGGGGGAGTCGCCATCCACGGCTCACCCGTCGGACCACTAGAGTGGATGGGGGGGGGAGCGATGCGCTCCAATCCACTTCATCCTTTCCTGTCACACGCAGATACGCTGTGTGACGAGGGATTACGGCAATCACTGCACTGATAGAGGAGCAGGAACCCAGAACAGGAGGCAGTCTCAGCAAGAACTGAGGGAGAGCCAGCTCAGTCCTCTTTTATGGCCGGTGCTCATCAGCAGCACCAGGTTGAGTGACTACATCTGTGCCTCAATTAGCTCATCCTGCCACATGAAGAAGTTGTGGTGCAAGGATATTCTGCTGTTATGGAAATTTTGCAAGAAACTGTTAGGCCAAGTGACAGCATTTCACAAGCAGGAACTAGTTCACACAATTCACATGCAAGTAGGATGACACCTCCACTGCGTGTTTCTTCTACATGAGTGAGACACGAAGCAGAACATGCAGTGCTGCAGCACTAAAGAGAAAGCAAGAGCTTGAGTTTGAAGGGGCTAGAATTCAAGCAGAAAAGGAAAAGTTGGAGCTGGATATAGTGTTGCCTCAAAGTCAAGCAAAGTTAAAGGTGTAAAGGGTATATGAAAGCTCAGATGTTGGTTGCAGTAGCCACATATCAAGGCAAAAACTTCCACCTGAAACTGTTAAGAATGAGAAAATGAACATGACGCAACCGCAAGTTACTGCAAACATGCACTCACAGTCACCAGTGCAGCACCATCAAACAGTGCTGTCTCATCCTATGCTATCAGACAAACACCCAGACTGACAGAAGAGGAGATGACAATCGTGCAAAAACAGAATGTAATCACAAAGCTGCTAGTAAAAAAACAGCAACTTTCTCTTGTCGTTCACTTTATAGAGGTAACTTACAAATTAAACCATTAAAAGCAGAGAAAGAGAGGCTTAAAGAAGGCAACATTAAAGATACTTGATACAGTAAAAGGTAAGTTTTTGAATTTAGGAAGAAAAAAAAGCTACAACACTACTCTTGTTGAATCAAGATCAGCCAATTTACAAGTAGTTTCATGAAAATATAAACATGTTTCTTTTAGGCAGCTTACCTAAACAATCTTATTTTACCTTTTCAATTGTATATTTTTATCATTGTGTAACCTTTCTAACCTAGCTGTCACAATGATTTTTTTTAAATGAAATGACTTATTTTCTTAACAGACCTTCCAGCAGTTGTGCAGAAGTTAAAAGACGTAACTGAACAATTGTCATCAACCACAAGCAATGCAACAACTGGATCCACACCTGAAATGCTGAAAAGACTCGCCAGCTTCTGTGCCTGCCTCTCCTCAAGTGTAATGAATAGATTTGTTCTGCACATTCTAATTACAATTTTGTAAAAATGTAGTGCATTATTGTAATCCGATTAGCTACTGCGCCTCAAGTCCACACTAAATTCAAACACAGTATTCCCCCCATATTCACGGGGATTAGGGACCAGAGACATCTGCAAATACATAAAACCACCCCCACCCAACCCCAGCCGATGAATGTCTGTCACCAATCCTTCCTCATCAAAAACCCTTCTGAAACATTTCTGAAGCTCTGTAAAACTTGTATCAAAGAACATTGTAATATTGCTTAACATAAAGAGTATTTTTCTTTTATTCAGAGCAATACACTGCACAGTAGCGTTTCTTTATGTCGCACATAGGAGTGTCACTGTCTCTCTGTGCCTTAAAACCAGGTGCCTGTGCTTCCTCCTTCATCAGTTTAGTGAGAGAGGGCATCTTCTTCCAGAAGAGGCCGGTTTCGTCCATCATTGATTCATCAGGATGATAATTAGTCTCTGCGATTATCTTATTCAACATTTCAGGATATTTTCCGACCACTTCTGAGTCAGCTGATGTCATTTCTATCAGGTGCACAAACTTTGGTGGGTAACTGAAAGAAATTGTTTTTATTTTTTTACATTGTTTGACTATATTTTTAAATGTTTTTTTTTTTTTTTACTTACTTATTTTTATGGAATCCTATGCTGTTCATAATTAAATAAATAAATATTTAATTAAATAAATAAATATGACCTCATGCAAATACACAATCAACCAATAAATCTCTCATAAATATATAAAAAGATCATGAAATTGTGAAAAACCTGCACACTGATTTGAAATTAGCCATTGTATAATAAGCGACTCGTCGCATTTCGGGCAGACACTCGGCAGAATTGCAGGTTACTCCCCTAGGGCGGGTCTGTTAATTAACCCACCTGCTTAGCGTCCTATTTAAGTCAGGTGTACAATTGTTCATTCTCTCTTACCTTCAGCGCTCATTCTTTGCCCCTCCCTCCTCCCCGGCTTCCACCTGTGGGCTCCGTTACGGGGGTTGTTACCCGAAAGTGTATGGAAAAATAATTGTCTCAAGGAATTGAACGGAGCCTTATGCCAAAACGAAGTTGTGAATCAAATTGTGAATGTCATCCTAAAGATGTTGTGAAAACCTAAAGATGTCGTGAAATAAATGTTCTTCTGCAAGAGTTGTCTGACTGAAATTCTATATATTTCATTTTGCTTTAAAAACCTGTTCATTATTTTTAAACGTTTTAAAATATTCATTTTATTCATGTGGAATATTATTATAATTCTACGTCTTTTTAGAACCTTGGATTTCAAAATCAATATTTTCCAAAGTAGCTTTGTTTTTATTTCATGTTGCTGTTTTTGCAGAATGGCTTATTTATTTCATGAAGAGCTTTTTCAGCAGAATGAATCTGTCAAACTAGACAAGGCGGAGACACTTTTGTGATTGGCTACTCCTTTACTCAGACATTAGCAGCAGCACCCTGACTACATCGATCGAAGTCGCTTCAGTGAACGTGACGGCACAATACACACACCTCAACATTAGGGGGAGTATGCACCTCAACACATACACAGTGTTACAAGAAATTGGGCAGTTTTGGTTCTAAATTTGCGGATAAAAGTGACTTTGGGCGAGAGTGCATAAAGGCCCGTACAAACCGGGACGAATTTCGCGCGCGATTTTCGCCGACGTTTAACGCCTCGTGACTAAACAAGGGGCACCAATGAGAGTGTGCACACCGACGCGAAAAAACGCCACGCGTTAAAGCGTCAAAAAAAAAAAAACGCCTCGGGTTCGTTTTTTTTTTTTTTGACGCGTCGCGTCGAAATCTATTCGACCAATGAGAACGGCGCTTTTGCACACGTGTCTGGAGCCTCTGAAGTTACAGTAAAACACAACTTGGGGGCGCTCAAACACAAAACTGCCTTGCTGAGCACACATACCAGCGAAGAAGATAGACGCCGAGTTGCATCTACACAGCCGCGAAGAAATAATGACGGACATTCTAAAATATCCCCGAACCAAGCACGCAACTGGTGCTTGAAATATTCATGTTTTCTTTGTATGATTCTGACAAGCGCGTAAATACTTGCTCTCTTCTTTTGAGTGAAAAGCGACTTTAAGAAGCGTAAAGTTGCGCAGCGCCACCTTGTGTACAGGAGTATTTCTGTTTTACATTAAGCGCCATCTAATGTCAGGGAATGAAATTGCATATTCGCTCGGCTCATCGTCAGCGAAAATCTCCTGGGTGTGAACACAAAAAACGTGGCGAAAAACGCTGGCGAATAACGCCTGGCGAATATTCGTCCCGGTGTGTACGGCAATTTTCATCTTCTCATGGACATCTAGTAGTGGGCTAAGTTAGGCTGGGTGGTTGTTGGAGTTCCACTAATTTTCTATGAACTTGAGTTCCATGAACGCACCATGCCGCGTGTGGGAGGAGCTACCAGCTAATGTAATACCAGCTAATGAGCCACATGAAGCGGTTGCCTGTGCTTATCTCAGTAACAATGCATGGATGCACAATGCACACGGAGAGTGTTAAGAGATCAGGTTTATTTATTTTGAATAGTTCCACATGATAACAATGTTTCCATGTTCATGAGATCATCCCAGAGAGTCTCTGCTTCAGGTCCTGCAGTCAAACTACGTCTTAAATTACGTGTAACTCAGAGCGCCCAGGCAGCGCAAGAGTGTGTGTGTGAGCGCCAGTTAAGGGTCTGTTGCTCAGTTCCCCCGGAAAAGTAATAATAAAAAAAAGGGACTTGTTCTTTTATTAACCCGCTCTAGAAGCGTCTGAACGGGGAAGTGAACCCCAAATCAAACCCCCGATCTCCGCTGCGTTTTCCGACCACGGTCAGAAACGTCATCGCAGGAAAGGTTCAACTTTTTCCCCGTGAGGGACCACTAAAACCAGAGGACTTGATTTATAATCATTGTCTCAATGAAAAAAGAAAAATATCACAAGGTTCAAGAGGCCTGAGCAGGCTTGTTCCGCTTTGCGCAGCTGCCTGGTCTGACTCTGTCGGTCAGCCAGCTCACCTCCTGCCAGCCGACATAAGGCATGATGTGAGCTATGAGTGAATGGCGTAAGAATGAGGAGTGTTTCAACAGGGGACTTCAAGATGTGGACGACCGGAGCTCCTCTGTGGTTTGGTCCACACAAACCCTTAAACTACAAAAACAAAGTCGTTCATGTTTGCATCTTCAGCAGAAGCCAGATTGTTTGTCTCCGTGCAGATATCGCTGAAATATGTCATCTCTCTGACTGGCACACCGCTGAGCGGGTATCGAGGAATATGAGTCGATTTCCCTGGATGAGCCAATGAGCGTTAGATCCCGCCCACTTTCACTGATTGACAGACAGACTCAGTCTCCTGAAAAATCTTTTCATGAAATTAATCAGCCATTGTGAAAAACAGCAACATGAAATAAAAACAAAATAGCGAACGAGTTTGCCTTTCAGGCAGCCAAAACTCTGCAGTCTCTTCCCCCCCCAGGGCGGTAGTTAATTAACTCACCTGTTCAGGGTTCTATTTAAGTCCAGGTTTGCAGCCGTTCATTCTCTTTCTTACCGCAGCGCTGCATTCGTTGACGGTCCTCCATGCTCCATGGGGAAACATTATGGCAGTTAAGCTCGTTCTTAGTCCTGTCGTTGAAAGCTTCGAATTAATGGATGTTACTTAAACTCGTTTAAATAGTATGCCAAATGAAAGAACGTTTATAGCCGTTAAGCTCGTTCTTAGTATTTGATGGAAGCTACGAATAATGGATGGTACTTAAGCATGTCATAGCATGCCTTTGGAAGCTTGGATTGGATGTTAGGTAGGGTCTTCATACGGGTTGTTCTTGGCAGTTCAAATTATAGTTCCATACAATGTTTTGCGGACGTGGGTTTATGTTCTAAAAGAGAAAAATCAGGTACGAATGATTCTTATGTTGGATCCCTGCTTTGTTTTTGTTTCGTTTTTTCTTTTGTTTGGGCTCTCTCTCTCTCTCTCTTTGCAGATAGTATGTTCCCCTAGTGGTTCCACGAACGGGAGCGGCCCTACGGTCAAAGGTGCCGGGTCACACATAGCAGTTCCACTAGATAGTGTGTCCCCTTCGTGGCGCTGTCCTCGAATGGGAGCGGCCCAACGGTCAAAAGTGCCGGGTCACACATAGCAGTTCCATTAGATAGTGTGTCCCCTTTGTGGCGCTGTACTCGAACGGGGGCGGCCCAACGGTCAAAGGTGCCGGGTCACACATAGCAGATCCATTAGATAGTATGTCCCCTTTGTGGCGCTGAACTCGAATAAAAGAAATGAAAAGAAGGGGGGCGGCCCAACGGTCAAAGGTGCCGGGTCACACATAGCAGTCTTACTTGGAAATGGAATGAAATGAAATGAAAATGGAATGCCGCCGAAACACAGCTCATCTTATGACACACTGATTATACATTTACATTCTTTCTCCTTGTTGATCTTTGGTTTTGGGGGTTTCTTACCCTAAAATTTATGGAAATTATCTCATGGAATTGTACGGAGCCTTATGCCAATCAAAGTTTGTTAATGCCAACTAAGATGTAAATTAAGTATGTGAAAATAAATGTATTCTACTGCAAGAGTTTTGTCTGACTGAAAGCGACTTTGGAAAATATTGATTTTGAAAAACGAGCTACTGAAAAATGACAGATTTATAATAATATTCAACATGATTAAAAATGAATATTTTAAAATGCTGTTATAAAGTAATGAACAGGTTTTTAAAGAAATATGAAACATATTGAATAATAAAATGGCTAATTTAAAATCTGTGTGCAGGTTTTTCACAATTTAATGAACTTTTACATATATTTATGAGAGATTTATTGGTTGATTGTGTATTTGCATGAGGTCATATTTATTTATTTAATTAAATACAGTAAACCCTTGTCTTTCGCGGGGGTTACGTTCCAAAAAGAACCCGTGATAGGCAAAATCCGTAAAGTAGAAACCTCTATTTTTTTTACAATTATTATACAATTAAATACTCTATTATACATTGAAAAGAAAGAACAAACCATTTTACAGTCTCAAGCATTTGTTTCACAAAAAAAAGTACTTTAGTAACGTTTTTTTTTTCAACAAAGAACTTCTGTACTGTACTGTCAAATAATAATTTGAATCATCGATGTGAACAGAAGGCTTCAAATTGCGGAGATTAGTCCCGCCCACCGTGACCCGAGTAATTGGATTAAACGGGAGAAAATTTTAAATGATTATTAAAAAAAATACAAAGTACAGTTGAAAAAATAGTGACTCAGGTGTATTTCACTGCTCTTCAGACTGAACCGCTGCATCCTGACTCCGCTCTGCAGTGTTTTCTTTATTTTGAAGCCCGCGGTGCAGCTGTTGTTCGGGAGAAGAACATAGTGAGAGGCAGTTGTTGTCGCTCTTTTTGCTATGCGTTTTAGAGAAACTCCAAATTGCAAGAGAATTTGCATGTACGTAATGTAAATTTGCAAAGCTGATTTACGTACCTGTACATATTAAACTGCAATGTTATTGATGCACAGGTAGAGAAGAAGCGGAGTGACTTTTTAGCCAATCAGAATGCAGAACACAATGCACGATGCAAATCCATGAAGTAGCGAAACCGTGAAAAGTAAACCGCGTTATAGCGAGGGATAACTGTATTTATTTATTTAATTATGAACAGTACAGGACTCCATATATTTTTACCTTTTCAGAAACAGTTCTGTTTTATTGCCTGCTTCTTACTCCAACTAGGATGGGGGCTTTTTAGGACATAATGTCCTTAGCATATAATGAAAGAATGCTGTTTGAACTTTAATATGAGTCCTATCTTTACAATTAATTATTTATTTGTTAAGAATTTGAATGTTTATTTTTTGTTTAAGTTAAACTCACTTTTCATGTAATGCAACTTTTTTAATGTCAGAAGTAATTCATGATTTCTTTTCACATACATTCTGGTTTTATTATGAAATACAGTTTGTATTACATCACTGAATGCTCAGAACAGAGAAAGGACAAAGGCTATTTCCAAATATCCTCCCTACTCCTTAACCCCTAAAACACTGGCAATGCAGATGCCATTCTCACTATTTTTTTAAAACTGCGAACGTGACATACCCATTCGCTAAAGTAAAAACCTAATATATTTGAACGGACTATTTATGAATCACTCTGATGAGGAAAAGTTGGATAATATATAAAACATTTAAATACAATTTTTTTAATTGAAAATCATGTATATGCAATGCATTATGGTCTATATTTTCGGATGTAGTAAGCAAACTAGTCCATGCACACTGGTTTTCTGCAGAGATTTCTGGGGAATGTCAAGGACACTAGATTTAGACAGTTTTCCTTAAATTGAGGATAAAGTTCATCTTGATCCCATAAAAAATATATGCAGCTGTTTTAAACTATTTGCAAACTAAATTTTACATTTTTTAGAAACCATTTAAATGTGAAATAAATTTTTGCCATAACCTGTAATTACTGACAACTACAAAATCAGACACCGACTTCAGTCTCACCTGACTTTTAAGTTGCGACGAATAAATACAAAAAGAAAAGAAAGAAAATGGTAATTAAAACTGGTATTTTCTAAAATACCTACTGTTTGTCAAAATCAGTTTGTCAACCTACTGTTTGAGCAACTTTATTAGCAACATTCTTGTGACAAAACACAGCCAGTTGATGAATATTATGCATTATTTTGGTGAAATCTTTGAAGTCAATGCCTCTTCTTCTGTATCCGCACTGCCTCTTTTCTGTTAAAAGGAACTTTCCAAATACATTTGTTTTCGTTAACTTTGCTAGCTTGGGCGTTTCAATACAGCAGTCTGTGCAGCAGCTTTGAGAAAGTAGAGGATAGATTTTCGACATGTGACAGAAAAACTTGATATTTTTCAAGAATGAGTCAGAGGTAGTGGGGAGGGTTCGGTAGTTTTTCAAAATTTTACTTCCTTCAGAATCTGATTATATGTAAAAAAAAAAAAAAAAAAAGAAGGATGTGTTTTGTTGCCCCTGTCACCCGGTGCTGTTCTGGTGCCCATTTGTTGGTTAACAGATTATCGAATGAAAAAAAGTTCAGAATATGGATGACAGGATTTGGGTCCATTGAAGTAGTTCTACAGTTCATAATACTGACTACAGTTTACATGTCCATTCACACGCGTCACTGAAAAATGTAAGTATAAACATATTCCTAATTTTAAACATACGCATTGTTGGGTTAAAACAACCTGCAAGGCAGTGTTTGTGTTGTGTGTGTTTAAAACCTTGTTAAAAAAGCAATAAAAAGATATTTAAAAAAACAAAACAACCTGCAACATCAGAATAACAACATAGGGAAAGAAAGACAACAGACCAAAGGTACCTTTTACAAGGAGAACGAACAGAGTTCATACCCAGGAACAATCTCTCTCCGCTCTGGCGCATATTCTGTCGCCTCCTCTTTTATTAAGTTTGTTGGGTATTCACTAATTTACACATGAGCTGAGCTCTAAGGAGGGGAAAAAGATAAAAACACAGCTGCAATGCTATCAGAAAACATTAATTGCAACATGTCCGTCTTTTCACAGTCTTCCCGCATCATCTTTGGACCTGCTAAGTCTTTTCTCACGGATAACTGACACAGAGAGGCCCTTGATTCCGGTCTTGACACAGATAACACATAGCCTTTACGCCGATGCTGGGAAGACGCTAAGATAGTCGGTTTCCTCCCAAGAGTTTCACCTTCAACTTCCTGTGAAACAAACTTGGACACAGACACTTCTGCATGCATGAATATATTACCTATATGGCTAGGTAATGCATAAAAGCAAATGCAACTTATATAAATTTTTCCAACACACAAAAGTTAAAAAATGAACAGATCTAATAATGCCGCAACAAAATGTAAATACTTAATGAAAATTGCAATTGTTGCCAACAGCTTTTTAGAATATAAGGTTAAAGGAAAGTTAAAAATTTTGCCCTGAAAAAATACAAAATAAACACTGAAATAGTCAAAAGAGAGAGCATAATGTGACAAACAAAACAGCTTTTTATGAACACATTTGAGGAACAAATACAGTAGGTATCAACTGTCAAAAAAGGTTCTCATTCCTCCTTGATTCATTTGGGTCTCGTGGGGATGGTCTGGTTGGGGGGGGGGGGGGGGGGGGGCACGGTGAAACGGGCTCATCTCTCACTACACACTGCATGTTGGCACCACACACACAGCAAATACACACTACACACAGAAGGACGACGGGGTGAGGGGGCTCTGCTGCTTGGCATCAGTGGGACCCACTACCGCACACACTGCACTACCACACCACAATACATAGGTGAGATCAGGGAGGGGCGGCCGGTCTTCACCTGCTTGGTCCTCTCAGGGGGGTCGATGGGCTTGAGGGGGTTACTATGTGGCGACCAGGGATGGGGGGCAACCAGAAGTATGTGTGTGAGAGTGCATGGGTGAGGAAAGCCCTGGAGGCTACCTCGCCAGGACCCGCTGGCGCTCACCCTCCCTTTTGCAGAGTCATGAGGGCATCGGGGGGGAGGGGGTACGGGAGGAGGGGTTGAGGAACGTGTTGGGTAAAAGAACAAACTTCCTATTTCCCATGTACAGTATCCTGACCAATGCAACACTTGAAGAACAGATGGGTCGTATTTCTGGGTGAAACTACCATCATTTTTTCTTCACTTGAGCATAAATATCTTCTGTTTTGTCAGCAGCCTGTGTGGAAATGTTTCCCCTTTGAGACCCTTTGACCTCTGCGTACACAGTGTCCTGCTGCTGGCTTCTGTCCTGTGGAGAGGCTGAGGAACCCTCAGATCTCCGTTTGAAGTTCAAGTCTCCATAGTGTAGCTCATCTTCAGTTTTAACGGTTGGTCCTTGAAGTTGAAGCTCAGTTGCAGGTTGTTGCTGTTGAAAACATCAACAATATGAATAAATAATTATTATAAGCAGAAAATCCCAATTTTAAAACAGACTTTAGAAGTGTTTGACTTCTTTTCAGACAAAGAGCATGGTGGAAGATGTCAAACTATTATCATCATTGAGACTCATTATTTACCACGGCAGCATTTCCTGTTGCTTTCAGTTATAACCTAAGTCATTGTGTACTGTATGTTAGGGTGGCCCTGAAGTGCAAACCATTCAACAAATCACTTGATACAAAAACATTTTTAAGATCACAGCAACAATTTAAAAAGCAGTATTACATTTTAGAAAACAAAATAAAATTTCAGAAACCAAAACTTAAAAAAGAAAAACGAAAAAAAAAAACATTTCAGAAAACAAAATTAATTTCCAGAAAAAAAATGAAATAATAAAAAATGAAAACATTTCAGAAAAAAAATGAAATATTAAAAAATGAAAAACATTTCCAAACCGGAAGAGGCAGGTACTATGGGACAACGCTGATTGGATGATGATGTTTGTCAATCATTTGAACTGAAAAGTATTTTAAATGAAGCGATGCCGGATTTTATCGTCCAAACTACAATGTACCATAATAATCCACGTATTTCCCATTTACATATTAAATCAAAAATGCAGCAAACTGATAATGAAGGTTTCAATTTTTTTTATATTTCGTCTGAAGCAGAACTTGTCACCCGGAAGTAGTTTGTGTGGATGACGTCCGTTCTGCAGGTAAACAATGAAAGGGAAGGACGATAAAACGTTAACTTAAACATTAATCTTTGAATATTTAGCGGATGTGATGACATAACGCATGCAGAAATATCAAAACCAACCAGGTTTACAAATGTTTTGAAATGTCGTGAAAGGATTCTGTCTGAAGCAACAGCTGCGAAGAAACTGGTGTTAGACGGAGCACATCAGGAAATGCAGTCCCGCCATCCACAGATAAGGTATGGAGGCACATTTGTTTGATCTAATTAATGCAGCGTTAAACGTGATTTCTAGGTGGGTGTTTACAGACAGATCCAAGATCCTTCAGTCATACGTTAATGACAGGTTACCTCATCACCTGGAGAGGGGGGGGTCACGTGGGCAGGATTCTCAGACAGGTGTACCAGCCGCATAAATCAGCTAAGCTGTCAGGTAAACTGCAGCAGTTTGTGTCTCAGAATAACATTTATGAATGCTTCTTATTCACACTATTAAGATCTGTGACTTTAGATTGTGTCAGTGCACAGAAACATGACAGTAAATGACTGGATGTGCACATCATCAGACACGTCCAGGTGTGTAACTAACGGTGGCAAAGTCTGTAGTCTAAAAAAAATCTTTAAAAAAAAACATTTTAGTCTTTCAGGCAGAGGAGGAATACCAAAATGTTTTAGAATGTATTTTTATAAGACTGAAATAATGTATTTTATTCTGAGTTTGGTGTTTTGACCCCTCCCTAATGAATTTCTGGTATAACACATTTTCTCCTCATTTTGATGAACTCAACTTTTTCCTGAATGAAAGATGAACGGCAGCCGATGTTTTTCTGTCAGAGATTTTTAATTTATCTCTGTCAGGGATTTCAATGGAGCTGGAGTCCAGTGCAGAGGAAGCTGCAAGCATGTACGAGCAGAAATTGTCGTTCCTTACCTGTACAACTTCCTCAGGATGTGATGCTGAGCAGCAATGTGGACAAACCTTCCCTGACATGACTCTTTTTGATATAGTTGTTAAGCACAAACAGACTTTTCCCAGATGCATTTTTCCTCTAATAAATGTGGCTGACAGGTACGCTGAGTAAATGCTGATTGTAAGCGCAACATTTGATTGACTGCATGACGAAGCCCATAAAGGAAAATCCACAACCGTTTCTTTGTTTCTGTTACTGAATAACGTATTCATGTTAAGTTTTCAATAAATATACTGCATTGCTATGAAACAAATTTGTTTATTTTCATATCCATTATTACAATCCTCATATCAGCATTCAGTTTTTTCATTGACAAAGAAACATTTCTAAACCACAGCTTTGAAAATCAAACATCAATTTTGTTAATAAAGCTTTAAAACCTAAAATGGTAAACATGGAAAAACTACGGTGGCCCAGAAGGGTCACAACACAACACATTAACTTTACACACAACACATTAACTTTACACACAACACATTAACTCACAACACAACACATTAACTCACAACACAACACAATAACTCACAACACAACACATTAACTCACAACACAATAACTCACAACACAACACATTAACTCACAAAACAACACATTAACTCACAAAACAACACAATAACTCACAACACATTAACTTACCTCACAACACTTTAACTCACAACGGAAGTTAAGCTGCAATGGAAGTGCTTTTATTTATTTATTTTTTTACTTATTTTTTTTCCACTGGGCTGAGTGGCTAACTGCCTAACAGAAAGTAACGTCACAGTGAGCTGTTTTGTATGTTGCAATTGTTCAATTAAAAAAAAAAAAAAAAAAAAAAAAAAACTATTACATCGACATTTTTTTTTGGGTTGTTTGTTTTGATAAAACATGAAGAACAAATAAAAATTGAGCAAAAAAAAAAAAATTTCTACAAGAGAAGCAAGCAGCAGCGTTGCTAGATTGGGCGGTTTTGGGTGTAAATTTGCGGTCAAAAATGCATAATTTGGGTTTTAAGGTCGTTTCAGCGGGTTTTTTTCCCACTCATGAATATATAATAGCGGCCAACGTTAGGCCGTGTGGCTTTTGGAGTTTTTACTGAAGCTCCGTGAACGGCAGAGCTTAATGGACCGGGCTCTGGACCTGTTGTTGGGGGAGTGCAACGCCCCGCCTCTTCGAAATTGTGTTCATTAAAGCCTGACAGTGCGATCTCTCCACATTTGTCGTGTCAAGTGTTGGGGACCGCGTGCGTGTGTGAGAGGAAGAGGAAGAGTATCGAATTACATAAATGCCAAAAATTGAAAGGGCGTAAAGACAACTAAGCGGGTGTATTTAGAAACTGAGTGAGTGAACCTTACAACTGTGATGGCGCAATTCTAACCAAGCGACCCTGTATTTTACAACTGAACGGCTGAAATCCTAACTGAGCAGTGATCCTGCTCGGTCAGTTGTCTTTTGCGCCCTCACCTGGATTTACGCTCAGTGTCAAGGGGGCGTTTTTGTCACTTGGGGGCGGTATTCAGGGGTGTGTTTGTCACTTAGGGGCAGGAACCTTTCTGGTTGATCTGATTGGCTGAAATTTGCATGCCAGGCAGCGGGGCGGGACTTTCATTTTGGGGCTTTAATAGAAATCGAACAGCGGCTGTAACGTGGATCAAAAGCATTAAAACGATGACAAATGCAGTGAATTTCACATGAGAAAAACATACAGCACAGAAAAACCCGCTGCACTTTCTTACCTTAGTTTTGGGTCGTTGGTTAATGTTTTAATCCACGTTACATCCGCGTTTTTTTTCTATGATTGCCTCTAACAGGGGGGGACAAACAAGTTTGACACAAAGAGCCGACATCTCTAACTCTGATAGTCAAAGAGCCACACCACACACTGACCTGCCAGACAAACACACAATTACAGCCATATTATTTCTCATAACCCCCTCCTCTCCTCTCCTTACAACAGCACTGGATTAAACGGCGTCGTTTCAGTTTTGAGTGTTTTTTCTGTATTTAACGTTAACACACATACCGGTGAAACATGCACGCTGGTGTGTGTTTAAAAAGGGCAGCGAGCGCAAAACTGAGTTGGTTGTGATTTATTTTTTCAGTCATCAATCAGCATTTCTAATCCATCAAAGTCCTCATCTTCTGCATCTGGAACAGCTGGACTACATCTATCAGACACGCCGGCTTCCCTTTCCTCATCATCAGAGTCCGTCTCTTTGCTATGCGGCCCCAAAGAACAGTGTAAGCAGACACCTCAGGCCAACTTTAAGTCCTGCAGTCCCAAAGTAACTTGCCGGCGCTGCGTCCCGGTAAGGGGGGAGGAGGATGGCTCTTTTCACGGTCATCTAGTTCTTATCTAGGAAGTAGCAGCGCTCAGCCTCGAGTCGATCTTCCAACACAGGCCTTTCCTTTTTCGCGGAAACTCAGCTGCTGCTGCGTCTTCTTGTCTTGTCGGAGTTGGTTTTCCAAGCGTCCTCACTTGTGAACCATGGATTCATTATTTTAAATTCTCTGGGGAGCTGAGGTTCGATAAGTTAGAAAGATCTTCAAAGGTTCGGACTTCTTGCTTCTTCCAATAACTCTTCTGATCAACGTTCAAATGTGTCAACAAGTATCTCAATCCTTTTGTATTAACACAGAGAGTGAACCACAAATGCTTTTCTAAAGAAAAAATATCGTTTTTTTGCCTTTTAATCAGAATTGTTCGCTTTAAGCTGTGAATGCAGACATGCAGCAGCCGGCTGCCAAGGGACCGTCAACAAAGTGCAACCTCTGTGAACTGTGAAACACCACTGTGTAAAAATCAATAATCTTACAAAAAAATCATAAAACTATTATAAAGCATATTCTTGTTACAATACATATTTTGTAGGAAAGTCCATCTTTATTTTATCTTGTTGCATATACTTTTTCAAATTTTAATAGATATGAATCATGACTAAAGTTATCAGTAACTTGACATGACCTTATTGTCTAACTAAAATAAAGAATGTCAATAGTTCACTTTGTTTATTTATAGGAATTTTTCATATTTACAAATGGATCAGATTTGGTCAAAAATCCTCAATAGCTCTGAAGATGCCAGAATTTTTTTATTTTTGCATAATCTTTATTTTAGTAGGAAAATATAATATAATAAAATAAAATAAGGTCATGATTAGTCAGTAGAGAAAGTTTTGTGTCACTAACTACAGCATCTTCAAAGCCATTGAGCATTTTTGACCAAATCTGATCAATATGTTAATATGAAAAATTCCTTACAATAAACGTGAATTATGACATAATCTTTATTGCAGTAGGACAATAAGGTCATGATTAGTCAGTACAGGAGGTTTGGTGACAGAAGCTTTAGTATCTTCAGAGCTATTGTGCATTTATGTTATGATTCATATCTCTATTAAATTTTAAAAACTATAAGCAATAAAATGGAGGTTGACTTTCTAACAAAATTTAGTATAATAAATAATAATGTAGCATGACTATGCTGACGAGTCTTCATTACCAATTCATATAAATATAGACATTTATTCACTTTTTAAAAGTTCACTGATTTTTACATAATGCTGTTTCACAGAGGTTGCACTTTTTTGACGCTCCATTGGCAGCCGGCCTGCTGCTCTGTTTGCATTCACAGCTTGAAACGAACAATTCTGATTAAAAGGCAATAAAAACGAACTTTTTTCTTTAAAAATGCTTTTGTAGTTCACTCTCTGTGTTAATACAAAATGAGTGAGATACTTGCTGACACATTTGAACGTTTATCAGAAGAGTTATTGAAGCAGGAAGTCCGAATCTGTGAAGATCTAATTTAACCGAACTGCAGCTGCACTATTCCCGTGTTCCTCCGCATAGCTGACAGCTGCAGTTTAAACTTTGCCTCATAATCGTGTCTCTTTGCATTTCCAGGGTTTCCAAACGAAGTTGTTCTGCATTATTCACATATCTGCTCCTTTGTACTATGGGGGGGGGGGGGTCTTCTTTCACGGCCTTATGGTTGTGAAAGTACTGAATATAGAAAATATGATAAAAGTCAGAGAGCCGCACGCAGCTCAAGAGCCGCCTGTTAACCCCCCCCACCGCACTGAAAAATGAAGGTCCCGCCCCTCTGCCTCGCCGATAGGCCATGCAAATTTCAGCCAATCAGATCAACCAGAAAGGTTCCTGCCCCAAAAGTGACAAAAACGCCCCCTTAACACTGAGCGTAAATCCACATGAGCGCGCAAAAAGGAATTGACCGCGCAAGATCACTTCTCAGTTAGAATTGCACCTGCGCGGTTTTAAGGTTCACTCACTCAGTTCCTAAATACGCCCGCTTAGTTCTCTTTACGCCCTTTCAGTTTATGGCAGAAACGTAATTCCATAAAGAGGGAGCGGAAGAAAGGGGAGGAGCGCGTGCAGGGACTGGGAGGGTGTGTGGGTGGGTGGGGGGTGTTGGGGACCGAGTGAGTGTGAGAGGAGGGGGCTGAAGAACGGAGAGGAGCGGAGCACGTGCAGCGACAGAGAGGGGTGTGAGTGCAGCATGGAGGAGTGTGCGTTAACATTGTGTAGCTTCTCTTGTAGAAGAAACATGCTCCCTCCACAGCTCACTGTGACGTTACTTTCTGTTAGGCAGTTAGCCACTCAGCCCAGTGGAAATTTCAGAATAAAAGCACTTCCATTGCAGCTTTACTTCCGTTGTGAGTTAATGTGTTGTGTTGTGAGTTAATGTGTTGTGAGTTATTGAACTTTAACAGCCATATCAAGTCAGTAACATCAGCTGCATTTTACCACCTGAAAAACATTGCCAAAATCAAAAACATAATCTCAAAGCGAGACCTGGAGATACTTATCCATGCATTTGTCTCCAGTAGGTTAGACTACTGTAACGGCCTGCTCACCGGCCTCTCCAAACGAGCTGTAAAACAGCTTCAGTACATCCAGAATGCTGCTGCTCGAGTCCTGACCAAAACCAGGAAGTATGATCACATTAGTCCTGTGCTCAGGTCTTTGCACTGGCTCCCTGTACCTCAAAGAATAGACTTCAAAGCAGCTCTGCTTGTGTACAAGTCTCTCCATGGCCACGCACCAAAGTACATCTCTGACATGTTAGTGCCATATGAACCATCTCGTACTCTGAGGACCTCAGGGACCGGCCTCCTGTTGATTCCCAGAGTCAGAACTAAACAAGGGGAATCAGCGTTTCAATATTCTGCAGCTAAAATCTGGAACAGCCTCCCTGAAGGCGTAAGACAGGCCTCTTCTGTTTTCATGTTCAAATCTAGACTTAAAACATTTCTGTTTAGCCGTGTATATGACTGAAAGGTCCTATCTGCAAAGGTCCTATTCCTTCCTTCTTTTTAAATCTTTTTTTTTTTTTTTCCTTTTCTTTTAAAGTAAATTTTATGTTGATTATTTCTATGATGTATTGTGATTTTAATGCATTTTTCTGTTTTGTGAAGCACCTTGAATTACTTTGTGTACGAATTGTGCTATACAAATAAACTTGCCTTGCCTTGCCTTGCCTTATTGTGTTGTGAGTTATTGTGTTGTGTTGTGAGTTAATGTGTTGTGAGTTATTGTGTTGTGTTGTGAGTTATTGTGTTGTGAGTTAATGTGTTGTGTTGTGAGTTAATGTGTTGTGTGTTAAGTTAATGTTTTGTGTGTTAAGTTAATGTTTTGTGTGTAAAGTTAATGTGTTGTGTGTAAAGTTAATTTGTTGTGTTGTGACCCTTCTGGGCCACGTAAAAAACTCCTAAATGAAGCAAGTCTAATTTGAACATTTTAAACTGGAGTTTTGCTTAAAGGAACATTAAGTTGTTTGGAGTTGTACAAGTGTTTGATGCGATTCCTCATAGATGTGATTTCCAGATCATCAACTAGACGCTAAAG
This sequence comes from Oryzias latipes, assembly GCF_053564925.1. Taxonomy (NCBI): domain Eukaryota; kingdom Metazoa; phylum Chordata; class Actinopteri; order Beloniformes; family Adrianichthyidae; genus Oryzias; species Oryzias latipes. The sequence goes on along the minus strand of NC_136256.1, from coordinate 10,490,879 downwards.
CCAGGAATTATGCTTCGTCTTTCACTCCCCACTGCATCATTTACAACTAATCAGGCTTATGCAGCAGGTTAAAGACTTTTTTTTTTAAAGGACCTGAAATTAAAAAAAAAAAAAATTAGATATTAAGGTTAAATAATCATTAATGATTACATTGCACATAAATCATGGTGACTTGCCTGTACACTGCACAATGATATGAATGACTTTAGTCTTTTTGTATTCCCATGTAGAGCTGCCATCTGTTCTTCTGCAGCACAAACTTTTCTGGAACTTCGCTTTGAGAAACTTCCCCTGCAGAAATATCACACGTTAATTCAATTAAGTATTTTATAAACTTTTAAATTTCATTTTAAGTGTCAGTTCATGTATATGCATGGTTCAAAAATATACAATGCCCTTAGTTTAATATTATTTCCTATAATAACTTGTTTACTGATTTCAATCTCAAAGTCGATTTTTAGCAACACTGATGCCATATAATTACTGTAATTACTGTATAAATCACAGAATCAGGCTGGCTCGGAGCTTTCATGTTGTCACCGAAAACGGCAACGGCTATCTCCATCGGGTTCCTTTTGCGCATGCGCATGATAAAAAAAAATTATCTTTTCAAAGCAGCACTTTTATTTAACATCCTCAAATTAACATCCTTAGAGACATGTGACTGACAAAAGAAAAGATCACAGAATTGATTCTTACCTGGAAAATGAAGATGATTTCCAGCGTGAACCTCGCAGCCGTAGACATTAGCGCACAGCGTTCATAGTTAAAGGGCTCACAACTACTTCCGGGTGATTCGTGTGTCAGGCAAAATGTTAAAAAAAGAATTTAAAAGTTCATTAACTGTTTGCTGCATTTTTTATTTGATATATAAATGGGAAATACGTGGATTATTATGGTACATTGTTGTTTGGACGATAAAATCCGGCATCGCTTCATTTAAAATACTTTTCAGTTCAAATGATTGACAAACATCATCATCCAATCAGCGTTGTCCCATAGTACCTGCCTCTTCCGGTTTGGAAATGTTTTTCATTTTTAAAGATTTCATTTTGTTTTCTGGAAATTAATTCTGTGTTCTGAAATGTTTTTCATTTTTTAATATTTCATTTTTTTTCTGAAATGTTTTAATTTTTTAATATTTCATTTTGTTTTCTGGAAATTAATTTTGTTTTCTGAAATGTTTTTTTTTTTTTTCATTTTTGTTTTTTAAGCTTTGGTTTCTGAAAATTTGTTTTGTTTTCTAAAATGTAATACTGCTTTTTAACATTTTTTTTTAATTTTTGTGATCTTAAAAATGTTTTTGTATCGAGTGATTTGTTGAATGCTTTGCACTTCATGGCCACCGTAGTATGTCCACCATCATACAGAAAATGTTAAAAGAACATGTTAAAAACAACAAAAACAAAATTTTGGGTCTTTAAGTCTTCTTTGGTTGGCCATCATCCTTTTTCCAACATACAATAATGTATATACATACCATCATTGCTTCATGATCCTCTATATAAAAAGAGTACATACTTAAATGTAACTTTTGCACCTCCCTTGTGGATTGCAATTAGATGTTGATGTTCAGCATGTGATAGTATGTGCTTTTAACTTTTAACTATGAACAGGAAATACTTTTCTGATGAAAGAACAGGAGTAAAACAGACAAACCTAACATTTACTTATTCAACTTCAAGCCCTCTGGTACATTATTATTACTAAGTCCCTGACAATGATTATCCAATACTTGAGCATTGTGAGGTAAAGTTGACTCTTTACTAACCTGCTGCTGTTGCTTATTTTTTCTAAAACACCTGGAAGACATCAGAAAAACATTAAAAATAATTTAAAGTGATAACAGTTCAAAGGTGGTAAACAGGAGGGAAGAACTTACCCAATACAGACAATCAGGAGGAGGAGGAGGATCCCAGCAGCTGCTCCAGAGATGATATAAATGAAATTTAGATTCTCTAAAGAAAAAAACAAATGATCAAGACTTGCTAAAATAAAAGCGGGACAATAGTTTTCCCAAAACTTAAATGAAGATCTAGAATAAATAATAATACATAAAAAAGAATTTTTAAAAATCATCTTATTTCTCATGTTAAATTGAACACTCACTGGCCAATCTCCAAAGAAAAGCCCAAAACCTAAATTACTTTGAAACTTATTGTGGCACCTTAAAAGAAGAAGTTGTTTTATTAAATTGTGGACCCACATCTATTTTTTTTTTGATTGTCCTGTTCCTCATTTATTTGTACTTTTACATAAACGTGTCTGCTCATAACTAAATCTAACAACTACCTCTGTGAAATTGTTTGTACCTTCAGTTTACCAGATCAATTTAAATACATTTTATGTTAAATCAATGGTTTCTAAATTTTTTATTTTCTTTTAAATTTATTAAGGTATTTTGCTTTTACCCTTAATAAAAATACTCATATTTTCTCACTATAACACTTCTTGTAGTCATTTGACCTCAAGAGAAAAGCTACTGCTACTGGTTTTCACTAAGTTGTTTTGAATTTCAGTTTAATTTAACCCATAATCCCTGATTTATAGATTTGAACAATTTGGAGTTCAGATCATTTGTCTGCAGTTGTTCTTCAGATGCCTTATATACTCCTACTTTCTCCCACAGTTGATGCTGCATGTCTAAATATTTCTCATTGACAAAATGTTGACTGATTGATTTAGTACTGGTTAACCTCACATTTTACGGGAAAAAAAAGTGACGTGCAGCTTCTTTACTTGTAAATCCTGGCAAAGATTCAGATCTTTTAAATTTTCCACTTACCTCCAACAGTCAGATCAATCTTTGGAGACGTCTGGTTCCCCAGATCATTTGTAGCCACACAGTAATAAACTCTTCCTCCCTCTGTGGCATTCAGGCTGTAAGATTCTCCTTCAGCTACTTTCACGTCTCCATCTTTGCTGCTCCTGAACCAGATGAAGTTGCTGACAGCAGGCTTGGCTCTGCTGGAACAGGTCATCGTCACCCAGCTACCTGCTGACACTAAACCTGATGGACTGATGGATGCTGAGGTCTTCTTAGGAGCATCTGAGGAAAATGTGACACAGAAACTTTATTCATCAGAAGCAGCTGAAGTGTGATGTGCTGACAGATCACTTACATGAAACACTGAGAGTCTTGTGTGTCTCTGCTGTCTTTGGTGGTCCTCCATTCACAGGATATCTGGCAGAACAGTTGATGATCAATCCATCATGAGTGTCTGACAGAGTGATGATCTTCTGGATTTTAGTCGTAAAGCTTCCATCTGTGTTTTTCTCTGTTTGTCTCTGAAAGTCTGGTTGGAGACTCCAGGTGAGTTCAGGAGGGGAGTGAGGACAGGGAGTGGGAGCCGAGCAGGTGATGGAGACAGACGCCCCCTCCTTAGGATCATCTGGGATTTCAATGCTGGGACTCTGAGGAGAATCTGTGCTTCCACATCAAACACAGAGAAAAAAACCTAATAAATGCAAACAACTAAATACATATGTTTGTTTTCTAACACAGGGTTTCATTTCCCTCACTAGAAAAACAACTAACATCAGCATAATTGTCAAAAACAGAAAAAGTTCTTACCTTGAATTTTTACCTCAGAATAATTGCAAAAGTCGCCTGCTTTAAATCCTCCATTTTCAATCCTAAAATAATATTTTTCTGTATAATTTGAAGTTAAATTAGAAAACAAAGTGGTGCAGTTATTCTGTGTCAGGTTTCCAATGATCTTCATTGGATAGATGTTTTGCTGCTTACTGCTGTTGAAAATCACATTCTCTGGATTGTTCTCAAAATCGCGATTATTCTTAATCCACATTCCAATGATTTTTCTAGTGTTGTCAAACTTCTGTTCATTTCCTGGTGTAGTAGTAAAGCTACATGGAATTATCAAACAGGATCCACTCAGAGCTTCCAGCGTCTTTGATGCAGTAATGTGGAGGAATGACGGTTCTTTACATTCAGCCCAAACTCCTGTAATGATGAAGATGATGTGGATTTAATGATAAATTCTGATAAACAACCTGCAGTTCAGCTGCAGTTTGTTCCACATGGAGCCTTTAAACAACATTAGAATAAATATTTCAAAGCAGAAATGATTGGAAAACTGTCTGCAGATGAAAGAGAACAAACATCTGACCTGGAAGGAAGAAGACACTCAGGAACATGTTGACTGTCAGCACCTTCACAAACGGAGCTGCCAGCAAACTCCTACTTTCATCCTTCATTTCTGTGGAAACTAGATGACTATTTGGAAAGAAACAAAGTTTTAAGGTATAAGAATTACTAATGAAAACAGCTCACACAAAAACTTTATATCTGTGAATATATAAGGTTTAATTTCACTGAGACATTATGATTTATTTTGAAAGAAACATGAAATCTGATTATTTAACTATTCTCATTTCAAACAAGCGACTACTTTGGTGTTCGTATATCTTAAAAAACTATAATTCAATTAATTTTTTAATGAATATCTAAGTTTATCTCCAAACATAACCTGTTGGTGTTTTTTCTTTTTTTAATAAAAAATAATAGCTCAGAATTAGTAATAGTATTTTAACATTTCACCATAGTTTATAAAAAAGCATAGAAAGAGAAAATCTAAAGACTGAAGGTAAATGTTTTCTCACCACATGAGTCTGCAGCTGAAACAGAGAAACAAGAAAGTTTTGTCTTCAGTTGCTATGAAGAAGCTCAAAAAGCAACTTCTCTTTTTTAAAGCGTGTCGTGTAGAAATAGATGTTTATCAAAATGTAAGTTTTGTTCCTTCCGTGACTGTGACAGAGGAAGTCATCTTCTAAATCCTCTTTAGGTCATTACAGCTTTGATGGTTCATTTATTCTGTATAAATTGTGTATTTTCAGTGTTTTCCATGGTAAAAAAAAAATTAACTAAGAAACAAAGCAGCTAAAGTTGCTTTAAAATGCTGATACATTCAACTTCTTCTTTGAGTTTGATATTTTTTTTTCTTGTCAAATTTCTTCACTTCTCTTTTTGGTTCAAAAGATGAAGACACAGTTTTACACAAGTTTATCCACCAACATTCTATACCCAATTAGTTCTACACAAAGTCCTCAGTTTTAGATTCCATTAGGAGACCTCAGACACAGACAACCACACAGTCACATTCATTCCTAACAGATTTTTTTCAGACGGACCAACATGAAGCAGGATTTGGGTCTTTGGGAAGAAGCCAGAACGTCTGAATAAAACCCAAAGACAAACATGGAAACCATGAAAACTCCACACAGAAAGGAGTCTGTTAGGATTTGAACCAGAGCCTTTTTCTTGTGTGGCTACAGTGAAAACCATCCCACTGCCTAATATTCTAACATCCTAGGACCTTCATAAATAAAGAAGTGACAGTATCAAGCAGAAATACAGATGATTCTCAGTTTGTCTCTGGTAACCACAGATTTAGACCCGAGCTAATATTTGAGCTAACCCTCTACACATGTAGTTACAAGGCCCCAGTCAAGAAAAATTAACTGTAATAAAACTCAAAAAACGATGTACCTGCATTTGGACAGCGGGTCTTAAGAGGTTGAAAACAAATTAAAAACTGTAAAAATTTCCCTGCTTTTTATGTTTCGAAGAAGATTACTCCTGCTATATTGGAGGTTTGTTCCGCTGTTTTGGTGACAGCAAAAAGTTAAAGTGAACACTTGAGAAATGTGAAAATTCAGCAGCTTTTATTAAATTAGGTATTTCTGATCGTTTTAAATTAAGGAATAAAAACAAGTGGAATCTGGAATATTTTGATGAATAACTGTGCAAGACCATCTCTGCCTTTTCAAGTAAATGTTACTTGAGTGTTAGAGAAAATTGTGGAATATTTATTAACAATGATATGATATGCTGATAGTTGAAACAATGTGAACTGTGATTCTCTTGTGCGAATTCTCCAGAATCACCTGCAGTATGCTCTACTCCCTTCCATTCAAACTTTCCCAATAGTCAATGTGCCTGTTTTTACCGTTTTACTGTGTCCGTGTATGATTTATTTATTTAGGACTTAACGCTCATGGTGCTGTTAAAATGAGACACAGTTTTTGTCTGTTTCACTTTCAATGTGTTTTTTCCCCACAATTTTATTTATTTATTTATTTTCCTGATTTTTTTTCTACTCTCATGCCTGGCTCTACTGACACCATTGATGATTTACATGATTATTTGAAGAAAGCTGTGAGAACAAAGGAACACATTGAGTCTGCCTCCAGCTCTCTCCTCCCCACAGACTCTGCATCCCCACCAGAAGGCCTCTGTCGGTGACCGGGTTCTCCTGCAGACCATTTAACGGACTGATTGGTCACACCCGAGGTGGACAGGACCCTTCAAGGTTCTCCTCACCATGCCAACTGCAGTCTGACTTGTTGAACGACCCTCCTGGATTCACGTAAGCCACTGTAAATTGCTGAGAGCCTACAAGACTGACATTTTGAGACACTACTCCTGGCGAGGGGCGCTCCCTGGACTGTTTCCTCTAGCACTCCTCTCTTCCAGCTACAGTGAGCTTCGAACCAGCTAACATGGGTCCAGCTGTTGCTCGTGGTTTCATCTTGTACTTTTATTCCCTCTTCCTCTGGAGATCTCACTCACATCATCAATGAGGTCAAGGCCCTTAAGTCACAAATTTATTCTCAGATGACTGACGCCTACTGGTCTGGGTCCCCACTTTATTGGTTTACTTCTGGTGGAGTGTACTGATAAAACTAGTCACTCCGGTCCTCTGTGTGTTGTTTTTCTTTTTTCTTTTTGTCACCTGTTTGATTCCATGTGTCAAATGAATTATCGCTGCCAGGCCGACTCTATCAGCATTATGCCTACAATTAACCTAATTCGCATCCGCTCGCGGTTGAAACTGGTCTTTACAGATTTATTTTATTGTTTTTCTTTTGTTTGATTTGAATTTGTTTATTTTCTTTATTTCTTAATTTGTTTCTTGTTCTATGTAACTTTAATTAATGAAATTGTGCCGAGGTCTGGACTGGTGATGCATGCGTATCCTTAGTGATGGCTGTCGAGGGGCACGGAGCCGTTGATGAATTTTGCCCTCCCTGACTGCTCAATGAATGTTTCACACAGATGGTATAAGTTTAGCCATGGAGGTTTTCGCATCAACACTCATGTATCACCTACCACCTCTGATATGCTCATTTATTCACGTTGATTTTATGCTTTCTTTGGTATTTACATGTACTTATACACTTTAGTTTTCGATGCAGAGCCAATATGCTGCCTACACTGAAAATCTTCGTGAAATGGTATTTGGTTGATGATGAGAAGTGTTCTGCTGACTTTCCATATATAATTTTGATATGACAAACAGGGGGGTATGTGAAGAATAGTTAGAAACTGCCTTTAACTTTTATTACACTAATGGTTTAAACTTAATTCACTGAGCATGTATTGTCATCTCAAAATTATATTACATTTGAAGACAGCACAGCCAAGCTATTGTTTTCACAGTTTATTCTCATCCTCCCTTTTTTCTGTGCATGTGTGATCTGCTGAGCAGGCCTCAGACTTATCTTCACTTTAGCCTTGGAGCTTCTCTCCAGCAGTAACCTGTGGGCGTGATTTTCACACGGGGTCCATCGGACGATCTTCTGAATATGCAAAAGCAGGGCTTTTATACCAACCTCATCCCTGAGCTCGTTGGTTCGGACTTTGAATGCACCATGTTCATCTGTCTGTCCCCTTCGTGTTTGTACGAAGTAAAACCTCCACAAAAGATAAGTAACTGTCTCTGAGTCATTATTCATTCATTTCTGTGTGCAGGAAGCTGAAGGGGAACGAACCTAAAAATATTCCTATTTTACAGTCCTGTTTAGAATCTCCAGTTTCCTCACAACATTAGAAACAAAATTATAGACAAACATCGTAAAAGTAAAGGCTATAAAACCATCTCTAAGCAGCTTGAAGTTCCTGTGATGACAGTGGCACATAATATTCAGAAGTTTAAGACCCACGGGACAGTAGCCAACCTCCCTGGACGTGGCCGGAAGAGGAAAATTGATGACAAATTGAGGAGACGAATAGTTGGAACTGTGTCCAAAGAGCCCAGAACAACCTCCAAAGACATTAAAGGTAAACTCCTAGATCAAGGTACATCAGTGTCAGATCGCACCATTCGTCATCGTTTGAGCCAGAGTGGACTTCATGGGAGACGACCAAGGAGGACACCACTGTTGAAAGGAAATCATAAAAAAGCCAGACTGGAATTTGCAAAAATGCATGTTGACAAGCCACAAAGCTTATGGGAAAATGTCCTTTGGACAGATGAGACAAAACTGGAGCTTTTGGGTAAGGCACATCAGCTCTATGTTGGTAGACTCAAAAATGAAGCATACAACCAAAAGAACACCGTCCCTACTGTGAAACATGGAGGAGGCTCGGTTCTGTTTTGGGGCTGCTTTGCTGCATCTGGCACAGGGTGTCTTGAAGTTGTGCAAGGTAAAATCAAATCTCAAGATTATCAAGGCATTCTGGATAGAAATGTGCTGCCTAGTGTCAGAAAGCTTGGTCTCAGTCGCAGGTCATGGGTCTTCCAACAGGACAACGGTCCAAAACACACAGCCAAAAACCCCCAAGAATGGCTAAGAGAAAAGCGTTGGATTATTCTATGAGCCTAGATCTGAATCCCATTGAACATCAGTGGAAGGAGCTGAAACATGCGATTTGGAGAAGACACCCGTCAAACCTGAGGCAACTGGAGCAGTTTGCTCATGAGGAGTGGTCCAAAATACCTGTGGACAGGTGCAGAAGGCTCACTGACAAAAACAGAAACCGTTTAATTGCAGTGATTGCCTCAAAACGTTGTGCAACAAAATATTAAGTTATGGGTACCATCCTTTTTGTCCATTCCTTTTTCATTAGTTTTTTTTATAATTATGTTAATCAACAACTCAAAAGTAATAGCTGATTTTGATTATTTAATTTTCAATAAATTTTTATTTATTGTTACTTTTGAACGTTTTAAGTCATTTCAGTGAGCATTGTAGACTTTATTTCTTTAACTGAGGAGCACCAACAAAGTCAGCATCCAATTAAATGTGATTCCTAGTCTAATGCTTTGTTACTCACCGCTGTATATACACATCTCTACCAAAATGTCACATACCCATTCACCCAGTCACACATACATTCACACACTGGTGGCGCGGCTCCGCTGCCAAACACAGGCGCCCGCCTACCACCAGAGGCAAGGTGGGGTTCAGTGTCTTCCCCAAGGACGCATCGACACATGGGCGTGCAAGGCGGGAATCGAACCTGCAAGAAATCTAGTTCACATCCCCTGCAGGAAAGGTCATGACCAGTCCAACTGAAACTAATCTCAAACTTGCTGCACTCAATGTCAGATCTTTTTTAATCAATAATTTGATATCTTCTTATAATATTGATTTTATGTTGTTAACTGAAACATGGCTTGACAAAACACAAGAAACATCATTCTAGCCAAATCAACTCCCCCAACTTCATATCTGAATCTAAAATACGAGAAAGTAAAAAGGGTGGATGCGTTTCTGCACTGTTTAGAGATGATATTGCAAACCACCGATTGTAATTGGGTGTGTTTTCATCATTTGAGTATGTTTCCTTTACAATTGAGTTCAAGGAGTTTATGGACAAGCCTCCTCAGCACAGCCAAAGTTTCATTGATGATTTCTCTGAAATGCTCTCAGTTGTGTGCACAGGCTTTGAGGGTTTAATTATTACAGGTGATTTTAATGATCATAATGTCAATGACAGAAATGTAAAAGAGCTCAACACTGTCCTTGAAACCTTTGGTCTTATTCAAAATGTGAGTGGGACACACCCTGGACCTGCTCATTACAATGGGGGTTATCATTCCCAATGTCTGTGTGGTTGATGTCGCCCTGTCTGATCATTTCTGTGTGTTCTTAGACCTGTCCGTTGCTCCCAGACCACCACCTGGTCTTGCAGTTGTCTGAAGGAGACACATAAATGACAACACTTGGGCACAGTTTGCAGCAATGATAAACTTTGAAAACGCCTGTGGTGCTAATGTTAATGAATTAGTTAACTCTGATACTTCTAGCATTTTGAATGTTTTGGATGCCATTGCCTCTGTGAAGATGACAATCAGAAAAAGTAGACAGAAAGCTTTCTGGATGAACGATGATTTAGTCAGTGCATATAAAAGGCTGTGTCGCAGAGCTGAGCGGAAGTGGCACAAGTCAAAACTCCAGGCTCATTATGAAATATATAAGGGGGAACTAAATACCTACAACCAAATCTTATGCAAAACAAGGGTAAGGTGATTTTCTAAAATCATTGGAAGTTGCAGCAGGAACTGTTGTGTCTTGTTCGCAACAGTTAACAAATTAACAAACCCTCCAGCTCAGCTGCCAGTGGAACTGGTTTGCACAACTAAATGTAATGAGTTTGCTGTATTCTTCAATGACAAGGTTCAGGGGATTAAAAAAAGCCATAAAATCCACAACACAAATAACTACCCAACAGCCACCTAGTCACTCTAAGCTGTACCTGTAACTGACAAAACTTTCCAAGAGGTCATCACCTGTCTTCGTTTGTCTACATGCTGCCTTGATGTGTGACCCAATAGATTTCCAAAGTCTATACTGAACATTTTGTCAGCACCAATTACTCAAATAGTTAACATGTCCCTTCAATCTGGAACATTTCTTGAGGCCTTAAAAAACTGCAGTCATTAAACCTCTCCTGAATAGAGCAATCTTGATGTCACAGTATTGAACAATTACAGACCCATCTCAAAGTTTCCATTTTTATGAAAACTCCTTGAAAAAGTTGTTTACCAACAGCTCATTGATTTTCTCTCAATAAACAATTTATTTGATGTTTTACAGTCAGGTTTTAGACCCCATCATAGCACAAAACTGCTCTTATCAATTTCTGTCTCTGCCCTTAGTTGGTTCAAGTCCTATCTAGAAGACAGGAAATATTTTGTTGAAATTGGGGGTTGTATCTCAGACTACATGGCCTTGAACTGTGGGGTGCCCCAGGGATCAATCCTGGGACCCCTTTTGTTCAACCTCTACATGCTGCCACTAGGTCAGTTAATTCGCATTAATAAAATATCTTATCACTATCCCTATGCAGATGATACTCAGATCTATGTGTCACTGACAGCAGGTGAATATGGGCCGGTGGATTCAATCAGCTGTCGCATCAAACAGATCAGTGCTTGGATGCAAAACAACTTTCTCCAGCTAAACTCAGACAAGACTGGAGTCATTGTCTTTGGTCCACAGAAACAAAGAGAAAGTGTCAGCAGCTACCTTCTCTCTCTGTCTCTAAAAGCTTCAAATCAAGTTAGAAACCTAGGGGTAATCATGGACTCTAACCTGAACTTTACCAGCCATATCAAGTCAGTTTACCATCTGAAAAACATTGCAAAAATTGAAAAACATAGTGTCAAAGGCAGACCTGGATATACTTATTCATAAATTTGTCTCCAGTAAGTTAGATTACTGTAACGGCCTGCTCATTGGCCTCCCCAAACGAGCTGTAAAACAGCTTCAGTACATCCAGAATGCTGCTGCTCGAGTCCTGACTAGAACCAGGAAGTACCATCACATCAGTCATGTGCTCAGGTGTCTGCACTTTCTTCCTGTAGCTCAAAGAATAGACTTTAAAGCTGCTCTGCTTGTTTACAAGTCTCTCCATGGTCTTGCACAAAAGTGCATCTTTGACATGTTAGTATGAACCATCACGGACTCTAAGGGCCTCAGGGACCGGCCTCCTGTGGGTGCCTAGAGTCAGGACTAAACAGGGGGAATCAGCGTTTCAATCTTATGCAGCTAAAAGCTGGAACAGGGGTTGTAGTTTAGGTTGTAGCCGCGGTTACATGGGCAAATCAATGGTCGATTAAAATTCAACCGTGTACATGGGCCCAGAAAGACTTTTTCCGATTAGAACGAACGTTCACATGGTCACACTTTCGGTCAGAATAATTCATTTGGGCATGCGAAGTAGTGTTGAAACTCCCGGAAGAGGAAATGAGTCCCACTGTAAACAAAGTGAGTTGCCATATACATTTATGCAGCAGCTTGGTAAAATACGAGATGATCTTCTTAACATGCTTTTGTTAATGTTACAGTTATTATGAAGCGCCTGTTCGCTCATCGTTTTATTTTTAATCTGTGTTGTTGGTGCTTTTTTTGTGGCAGAATGAAGCCAGAAGAAGGGTTAGGTGAAGGCTAACATGCGCTAACAACAACATTTAGCCTGGATGAACATAAAATCCATGCGGGGAAATGCCGCAATCTGCATCTTGGGTGCACGTAAATATGTGGCAATAAAATCAGCCTTTATTTTGTCGGGACACGACTGGAAACACAAATCCATGGGACTGTTTGAACAGTTTCTAAGGACTGGGCGACATTTCTGCTTTGAAAAGCTCACACATCGCCCCAAAGCCGCTGCACTGTCAGAAAAAATGTGCAAAATTTGTACCTTTAGAGGTACAATGGCTTGTCACTGGGGCAGTACCCTCAAGGGTACAAATGTTGTACCCTTTCATATAGGTGCGTATCTGTACCCTTTCAGTATGTACCTTTCAAAGGCAAATATGTACCTCTGTGGACTAAATTGTACCTTATAGTGCTATGGTACCATAATGTACCTTTAAAAAAGGTACAAATTTGTTCTTTTAAGGGTACTGCCCCAGTGACAAGCCTTTTGTACCCTTTGATGGCAAATTTGTACCAGATACAGCACATTAAAAGACCAGTATACTGTTTATCACATTTATTAAACATTCAAAACAATTACAATTCTGACATTTTTCACAGTATGAATGTTTTAAGCTCCACAGTGTCACAACAGGATGCATATATTTACAATTATTAGCAATTTTACAATAATGAAAAATCTATATTTTTCCTTCAGTTCACATTGCATTCATTGTAACTATAACCTTAACATTTGATCAATTGTAAACAGCACATAGCACTTCAGTTACCATTTTTAAACCATGAAATAAAACTTGTGACATTAACAAAAGAAGCACTAGACCTTAAGTACATCTTTCTACTGCATTCTACATTTTCTAAAAATAGACAATAAAAAAGTAAACTTATAACCAAGTTTAAATGCATAATTTAAATAATAAAATGCATAAATGTGATAAGATAATATTGATAAGAATTCTAAAAAGAAGAACTATAAAACACACTAAAGATTACCAAGGATTACATTTTATTTGAATACCTAGTAGATCCTCTGCAAGCATCTCTTCTCTTGCTTCTTTGGAGACTTTGGCTAATGGAGCTTTTCTTTGAACAAGCTCAAGCACCTTTGGCACAATACTGGTAAACGCCGTCCTTGAAGCGCTGGCTTAAACTGACAGGTGATGGATGCATTCGGTCAACATCATCAAACAACTGAAAATTGAAAAAAATTAGAAAATTAATCATTCACTTCAAAACAAACAAAAGACAATACATTCTAATATTCTTTGTTGCCTCTTTCATTGCCATTTCCCTTTAGTGATCTCATTGTATAAATATTACTTGGCTTGAATGACTATATATTTATATATAAGTTTAGAAAATTACAATGTTTTTACAATTGAGTTAAAGCTGTTAATGATCATTTTAGCAGATGCCTCTGCTTATATTGACATTCAAAATGTATTTTAAGCTGAGAACCGATTTAAAATGTCACTGACCCCTGAGGTTGTCTTCAAGAAAGGGTACTTCTTTAGTATATCCTCTCGCACCTTGCTGTACTGGATATGCAGGACATTCACATGACCTTCAACGGATGATGCATCCTCACCAATGACAGCAACGGCCTATTGGATCAAATTTGAAAGTCCATATTAATAATGATAAAAAATACAACAGCAATCAGTGATTACTGGGGTTAAAGCACTTTAAGATGATGTTTAAAGACAGTTTGTGCAGAGTGGTTTGGAGTTGATCAGAAATTAACTTCTGAGTTGTAGCTATTGACACAGTAGTTACCCTCTGCTGATGTCCGATCATCCCTTCGTTTACGCCCTCTCCCGCTAGCTTACAGTCCTTCCAACCTAAAACTAACATTAGTGGTGAAACCAAAATGGTGAGCAATATTGAAGCTTTCTGGCCATAGTTTAGATCCAGCTCAGACAAGTATGATGAAGATGTTAATGGATCTGTTTGTCTGCAAGTGGACACATCAGAATAGAGCAGAGGGACTCGGACCAACTTCATTTCATGTGGTGCGTCACAATAGAGACCTTCCTCAAACTGTATTTATTTTGTCTGCTCCTGATTCATCCCAATTTGAGTGAATACTCAGATGTGCAGTTTTAAACGTGTTCTTTTAAACGTGCCCATCATGATGGGAAATTAAGGCCTTTTAACTCTGCAAAACAGTCCTGTCAAGAACTTGAAGGTGATTTCCAATTGAACTGCAGAAACCATGTCCCAGAAAACATTTTTCCCCCTCAATAACTGCATAATCAATGTCTGTCTTTGTATAATGATAATAATGGATTGGATTTATCCGCGCTTTTCAAGACACTCAAAGCGCTTACAGTGTGTCCATTATTCATTCACTCCTCATTTATACTTGGTGATGGTAAGCTACGGTTGTAGCCACAGCTGCCCTGGGGCAGACTGACAGAGGCGTGGCTGCCATTTCGCGCCTACGGCCCCTCTGACCATCACCGGGATCATTCATGCACATTCACACACCAGTGGAGCCACACTGGAGGCAAGGAGGGTGAAGTGTCTTGCCCAAGGACACAACGACATTTTTTGGCTGGTGGGAGCGGGGATCAAACCGCCAACCCTTCGGTCATTGGACGACCCACTCAAGCACCTGAGCCACTGTCGCCCGTATAGTCAATATCTTGTTAATTATGCAGAGCTTTGTTGAAGGAAATACAGAAGAATTATATGTTTGTATGATGAGGACAGTATTCCAGAATGTATTCAATGTGTTGTGACTTACTCGGTGCAATCTGCTGTTTCCCTAGAAAACTTTAAACTAGTTTGGATGATCTGCATTACTGCACTGTTTGACAACTAAACTGAATTGGAAAGACAGCATGACTTTGAACGCTTGAAATGACTTTGTGAAAAGATTATTTACTTACTTTGGCAAGAGAGATGTCTTCAACTCTTCGTCTTGTTGTAGGACTGTGTTGTAATATTATGGTGTCATCTAAGTCCACTTCAGTATCTCCACTTGAACTGGTATTGCAGCTCTTTGCAGGACAACTCGACTGATCTGTCAAAGTATTAAAGCTTTCAGTTACTGTAATATTTAAATTAGTATGATAGCAAAAACAAAAAAAGTAAAAACAAAGATTTTTTAAATACTGACCGACTTAACAGTTTAGCAGATTTAATATCTTGTCTAAGACAGCAATAGGATAAAAAACTCATACTTATTTGCCCGTGTTTTGTTCCCCACACTATCCTGTCAAATAAATCATTAACCCTTAGACTCCTATTGATGCAAATATACAATCAAAACTCTTCAGCTCAAAAATTTTCTTAATATAGCATGTACTTGAAAGCAAAAACACAGGTCGTTTCCCTTGGAAGTAAATTCAGGCATCAAAGGGGAATTTACCCAAAACCATTCAAAACAAAATAGATAAATTACAATTTAAAAGAATAACTTCACCTTCTGGATTTGTATCTTCAGCCAGACAAATCTCCAACACACCAAGGTTTGGGTTTTTCAACTGGAGATCAAAAACCTGCTCATCAACTTCTGTCTTTGAGTCATCAAACACTTTCAAGTCCAAGGTTGGGATGTTGAACTTTTTGGCAGCTGTGAACAAAGCAAAATTATGTTTAGAATACAGCACAGAAATTATCTTTAAATTAAAAAGCAATTAAAAAAATCTGTTTGCATCACAGCTGACAGTTTATCCACAAAGTTGACTGATTCCTGTAAAGAAAAATGCTGGAAATTGTGATGTTTCCACTCACCGCATTCCCAAAAGGATTTGTAGGTCAGCTGAACTTCAAAACATTTATTTTTTGGGGTTCGACATGTTCACGCACAGCTTGCATCTTTGGTGGGAAAAAAAATAATATACAGTAAACCCTTGTTTATCGCGGGGGTTACGTTCCAGAAAGAACCCGTGATAGGCAAAATCCGTGAAGTAGAAACCTCTATTTAAAAAAAATATATATATATACAATTAAATACTCTATTATACATTGAAAAGAAAGAACAAACCGTTTTACAGGCTCAAGCATTTGTTTCACAAATCAAAGTACTTTAAAAACGTTTTTTTTTTTCAACAAATAACTTCTGTACTGTACTGTCAAATAATAATTTGAATCATCGATGTGAACAGAAGGCTTCAAAACGCGGAGATTAGCCCCGCCCACCGCGACCCGAGAGTAATTAAATTAAACGGGAGAAAATTTAAAATGATCATGAAAAAAATACAAAGTACAAACGGACAAATAGTGGCTCAGGTGTATTTCAATGCTCTTCAGTCTGAGAAGCTGCAGTGTTTTCTCCTTCTCAAGCCCGCGGTGCAGCTGTGTGTGTTTGTTCGGGAGAAGAACATAGTGATTGACAGTTGGTGTTGCTCTTTTTCTATGGGTTTTAGAGAAACTTGAAATTGCAAGATGATTTGCATGTACGTAATTTGGAAAGCTGATTTACGTACGTGTACATATTAAACTGCGACATTATTGACGCACAGGTAGAGAAGAAGCGGAGTGACTTTTTTAGCCAATCAGAATGCAGAACACAATGCACGACGCAAATCCGTGAAGTAGCGAAACCGTGAAAAGTAAACCGCGTTATAGCAAGGGATCACTGTATTACAAAAAAGAAAAAACATTACAACACCAAAAAGTACCAACACAGCATTTATTCAGATCCAAGCCCTGTTCCAAATAAATTAATACATTTTAAAATAGTAATGGCAAATATACAGTTCACACTAGCTGCCACAGCAATGTTGCAGAATTTGCAGAACTGCTAAAAAAAAAAAAACTGACGACAATGCACTGGCTTCTAAGGGCCTACAGATTTATTTCTTGGAAGTTCATTTAAATTTTTTTTATTTTTTCCTGGTTTATAGATGAGTTTTTGGTTTGGGAAATCGTGACGAGTATCTGGAATCACAGACCTCCATTAAAAAAAAAATAATCTGCAGGAGAATGATCAAAATCAACAATACACAGTGTAAACTTCGCTTGACCAACAATGAGCGATCATGACAACCTAAGTCTCTGTCACTGTCTTGCATTCGAGAAATGGTGGCTGCGCGCGCACAGCAGCTACGGCAGGCTGACATATAAATGGGAAGGACCGCCATACTGCGGTGTAAAAAAAAAAAAACGCTATTGGACTCCTACACATTACAGATTAAAATGATTAACGCATTGAATTCGACGGACCTGATAAATATCAGTAGGAATTATGGAGCTGGTCGTTTCAAAAGTAGCTGGCTTCCTTACTAAGAAAGACAGAAAGAAAAAGAGGGGGGGGGGGGTAGGCAACAACAACCGGTGCATCAACGCCAGCGTACATCGGTAAAACGGCGACAGAATTATCTAGTGAAAAAATGTATATATTTCAATGTATTTAACGGAACGCGGTACAACACCAATAAAAACAACAGCTTAATTTATTTAATGGCTGCATTTAGCTGAACTTCAAATGGCTGAGGCTAACCGTTAGCAAACTCCCGCTCGTAGTTTGCAATCTCCTCACAGGCACATACACGGCGGAACAGCAGCATTCCACTACACAAAAGTTATTCCTTACAGATAAACTAACCGAACCCGCTTAGAACAAGTTTCCAACAAATGTTTGAGCAATTAGCAGACTTACCTCAGTCACAGCCTCTATCTTCCTCCGGCCGCTGCGGGATAACAAAATGGCGGAAGAAACGAAACTTAAGAAAGTAGAGTGGGCGTGGTCTCGCTGGTTTACTCCAACATATTTCCTCTACGTTTTTACACCTACTTAAATAAAAATTACTGATGGTAACTCCGAAAAAGTACTCTCTCATTTTTCCTGTGTTGGTACAAAAGCTAAAAGGTACTAATATGTACACTTAATGTAACGTAGTAACAGAAATTTACTTTTTTATGAGAATGTATGATTAGAAAAAAAATAACTTAAATTAACAGCTCAAAGACTAGAAATTTAAATTGAACTTAGGCCAAGTTAAAGTACACCATATAAGGTTAAAAACATCAAATAATTTTGTCTACATTGTGCTTTTGCTTTAAATTAAAGGCAAAATTTAAAACAACTCTTATATAAGTTAAAAAAAAAAACAGGCTCACACTAATACATGTTTAAAAGTTATTAGTTAGTTCCAAATAACCAACAACATATTAAATGATTTTGGGTGACGTTTCATACACTTTGAATTACTACTTTTGTCACACAAGTGATTGTACCTTTGTTTGTGGAATAAAGGGTCCAAATATGGGCCCTCTGATGGTTGGAAACATATTTGTACCTTTTTTATCCTTAAATGGTGCATATTAGTACCCTAAGGTGTATTTATGACTCATTTAGGGTACAAATTCACCATTTGTACCCTAAGTGTTCACAAACGTACCCCAACCGTACCCTTTTTTCTGACAGTGTGTGTCAGCTGGCAGCCCGGGCTCTGCTCGGAGACGAGAGACACGGTTGTCTTGAATTCGGCTTCTCGTTCACATAGAAGTGCGGTCCGAAACCTCCCACACGTAACAAAGTATCCTCCCTCCCCTGAAACACAAAGCTGTAAGTCCGGCTGCTCTGTTCAGAGACACGGTTCTGGACGTCTGGACGTCAGGGGGCACGAAGCGCTTCTCTTCGGCGCCCCCCTCGCCAGCGGTGTAAGAGAAGATTGGAAGGGAGGGCGTCCGCGGTTTGCACCGGGCGTCTGCGGAGCAGCCGGTCGGTCCTGTTTGAGCTCCAAAGCCTTCTCTTCCGTCTATGCATGACGTAAAACCAGAGCAGTAGTGACACACGATGGGAACAACAATCGGCATAACCCACCTATCTGGATCGGAAAGAAATTTTTGATCCGAACGCGTCTGATCGGGGCAGAGTATTCCGAACGGCGGGTTTACATGACGCATTTTTCTTCCGATCAGGCGCTCTTTCCGATTACTTTTGTTCATGTAAACGCAGATAGTGAGACAGGCCTCTACTGTGCTTAGGTTCAAATCTAGACTCAAAACATTCCTGTTTAGCCCTGTATGTAACTGAACCTTATCGACACCTTTTCTCTTTCCTTTCTTTTAAAGTAAATTTTATAATAATTATGGATGTTTTTAATCTTTGCACTGTTATGTATTGGGATTTTAATGCATTTTCTTGTTTTGTGAAGCACTTTGAATTACTCTGTACGAATTGTGCTATCCAAATAAACTTACCTTGCCTTTCCTTGTTTTGCTCAATCATCTGCAGGTTGGAACCTCCAAATTTCAGCTCAGTAACCATTATTCATAAAATCGGTTTTATGTTTAAAACAGTGTGAAGAGTAAGTGGAACCACAAATGACTTCCCTCTTAATGTGACAAAGTTTGTGAACTAAACAGTTCGTTCATTCATTCATTCATTTTCTATTCCGTTTAGTCCCTTTCGGGGTCACGGGGATGCCGGAGCCTATCCCGGCCACTTGTGGGCGAAGGCAGGGGACGCCCTGGACAGGTCACCAGTCTGTCGCAGGGTAGAATGTCCACAATCACACACCCATTCACTCTCACACTCACACCTATGGACAATTTAGATTTGCTAATTAACCTATTGTGGCAGCACGAGAAAACGGGTTGATAACGCCACCTGGGGCTACTGAGCCCCAGGAAAAGACTTTGGAGTAAGGCAGGTGCAGGTCCTGCTCTAAACCAAGGCAGAGGCTGTGGTTTGCTTTAAAATATAATTTATTAGAATTCAGTTAAAAACAATGTTAAGAAACTTTTTAATAAAACAATCCTTGATAAAAGTCAGTTAAAAATGTTCTGGAGGAGGAGCTTACCGAGGTGGCTAAAAACAGCATAAAAACAATGCAAACACCCCTTTGTGAATCACTGCACACGTGATGGAAAACCACACAGCACACTGGGACCCACCACCAGACACAGCAGTCCACCACCTCGGCCTCCCACCTCCTGAAACAAGAATAAAATTTACAATATCAATAAAAGACACACACAATTAAAAACAAAGATTAAAAAAGACGATTAGTGTTCAGGGGCGCTGGTAAGCCGCCCAACCACCGCCGATCAGCTGGTGGAAGCCGTCCACAGTCCGGTGAGACGCCACAGCAACGAGAGGTCTCCGTGAGCTGGGCGTTCGCTCCAACCGGTTCAGTCGTGGCGGGGGTGGGACCCGGACAGAAATCACAGTAAAAAAACAATAAAAGCAAAGCAGCAGCTTAAACCCCTATTTGCGGGGAGAGAAGGGCGTGCAGCCTAAAACACGTTCCTCAAGAAAAAGAAAAATAGTTTGCAGGAGCCTTAATTGTATGTGCAGGTGGAAGCCAGTTAAACATACCGGTCACTGAGAGGAAGGCGGATCTAGGTGAACAGAGTCACGTCACGCTTGCAGATCATTGCCGCTATGTTGCAGATGCGCCAAAGTCTGGCCGATTTCCTGTGTGCATGGAGCTGTGAACGAGTCTACTTGTCAGCTCCCACTCCCTATTAGATTCAGAGAACTCAAAACCCGGCTTACCTGCCTGCCAACCCCCGTTCTACTTCCCGATGCCTTGGATGTATGGCACAGCAAGTTCATGTCCGAAATTAACACAAGTGTGTTACTGCTGCCTCACAATTAGTGGGCGTGTCCTACTTGCAACACTATGAAGAAGACATCCGTTCCGTTGAACTGAACAGTAAATTACAAATTCTCACTGATGCCACAGTGCAGATAATTGTCAAGATTCTAAATTTTGATACACAAAAAACTACTTGGTGGCTGTGTTTGGAAAAAGTGAAACAAACCATGAGGGTAACCCTTGTGCTATCCTAGGCACTTTAACATTGAGAGTGGGCTCACTTGGACCACAAGACAGTGTGCTGAACCTTTTTTCTTCAATGAATTGTGATCTTCACTACATTTCATTACATGAAATCCTCGTCACCTTTATCCACCTTTGTCATGGTAGGGATGACACGTCATTGAAAGGGTGGGGTCATCTGGACCCCATAAGATGGCACAAGGGTTAAGGCAGGATTTATATGATTCTATACTGTCATGGTTATCAAATTCACCTAACACACAAAGGTTTCCTAAAATGAAACAAGCTGCGACTTTCTCAGGCCACAGAACCAAGAATAGGGAGCAAACTGGATTGATAAAGGGCTGTGGTCCTGTAGCATTCTCTTTGTGCTATAAGTAACCTATTTTGTCCTTCCTTACAGGAAACTGTTAAAAACTGTTAGAAATTTTTATCCCAGCTGATCAGAAGTGGTGTAACATGGTGGGCAATTTTACAACTGGTGTTGTTGGTAGGATCATTTCTAGATCCTCTATATCATGGGTCTGCAACCTTTGCCATTCAAAGAGTCCTTTGATTCAGTTTCCCACAGAAATGAAAACACAGGGAGCTGCAAAAACCCTTTGGACAACGCGGTGTTTCCACTGAATGGCATAATTTCACTAATTTCTAATGTTTTCACTTGTTATTCAATTCTCATTCAACCTCATTCAACAAGTACTTGTCTTCAGAGACGGTCCTGGCTATTTTGACGCCCCGGGCGAAACAAAATATTTACTTGACTTTATTATTAACCATAAGTAAATCATGTTTGTATACTTGAATTCACAATTAAGACATACAGTGGTATGAGAAAGTTTGGGCACCCCTGACATTTCCCAAGATTTTTCTTCATAAATCATTGGTTGTTTGTGTAACCCAGGTTACTAGATGGCGCTGTAGTTTGGGAAGCACAGACGAACATGTGCGGAGGGATATGTGAGTTGTGAGATCTGTGAGCTGGACCTCAGACTGTTGAGAGAACGTGAGCGAGTTGTCCCCGTTCTTTTATGTTTTCTCTTGAAAGAAGGACAGTTATCTTCAAGATATTGCCTCCCAGGTAACACGTTTTTGTTTTGTTTCACATTTACAAAGGACTTGGTCAGGTTTTTTTTGTTTGTGTGAATTCACCACCGTCACGAGTGCCCAGTTCTCTCACACACCGCAGCAAATGACGGAAGTATGGTGATGGCGAGCCACCCAACTGGAGTCTGAACAGAAGCAACCTTAAAAGAGCCCTGGAACTCTGATTGCCTCAAAGGAGAAATTGAACACTGCGTTCAATCGTGGTAGGACAGTGACTACCTTAATTCCACAGGTGCTTAATCACCTGGATCTGAAAGAACTGCCCAAGGACGGAACAGACTTGTATTTCTTTTTTGAGATATTGTTTTTATTAAGAGGATTTTATATATTTTTATTGCATTATTTTTTTGTGAACCAACCTGGGATATCAGATTTAAAATTGAAACATTAAGGTTCATTGAACTAAAGAGTATTTTTCTGTTAACCTTGCAAGGTAAAATTTGACCAACCCCGGGGTTGACCAATTTTCTTTCTACACAAATTTTATTTGGGTTATCGGGTTTAATTGTTCATGTTCTGGAATTATTTGAAAGTGTTTTTGTTAATTCCCATCCATTTATAAATAAGTTAAAAGTTCAAAAAATCATAATTGTGGTCTGTGGTTATTCATTTAATTTAGTCTATTCAACTGCTCCTCTGAACCTAGAATTATTCTGGTCCAACTCAGCATTTGAGGTGCTACATTTGGATCATCAATTTCAGTTAAATATATCATGTAGCAGATGAACACAGTGATATTTGAGAAGTGAAATGAAGTTTATTGGATTTAAAGAAACTGTGCTATAATTACTTAAACAAAAATAGGCAGGTGCATAAATTTGGGCACCCCTGTTGTTTTATTGATTTAACTACCTTTAGCAGTAATTATTGTAGGAAAAATATAATCTGTCGCTTTGAGATTACTTTCCTTTGTTGCATGTCCAATAAAGTCGAGAAGAAGAAAACCACGGGATTCGTCCGGATTAAAGATTAACAAATTTATTCCCTAACAATATTTCTAAAAACATAGTAAAAACAGATCGATCTGGGTGTCCAAAATCAAGGCCTGCAATACGCAAGAGGTTACATTCCGAATTCACATGCAGCTTGTCTGGAGACACAGGAAAATTCCTTGAGTTCAGACTTTTAAGCATGTGGGCAGAACATCCTCCCCCGGGAGCAAGATGGCCGCCGAATCTCCGCCTCTGGTCGCTAGAGATTGGCTGGCAGGGAGCCTGCCCACTTCTGTCAGTCCATGTTAGGAGTCAGCATCCGTTTTCCCGCGTCTGAAGTCACCTCCCAGACTGACATGGTCCCGCAACCAAATGGCTCCCTAGGTGGCCCCCACGTGTGGCCGGATCTTCTTAACATACAGTAGACAATACACCTTTGTTCCCCACACGGGAGCAGATGCCTGTGGCGGTTCCCAGGGATTGAGATGATTGATTTATGATCCAAGTCAGACCTACAACCAAATGGCCTCAGAAGATCAAAGACCATTTTCTCCTGAAGGGGGTTGGAGGTTGGAGCTGCATTCCTGAAACCTCTTTACATATGCAATTATCAGGAAGTCCCTTTTAATTGAAATGACTGAAACCCACACACAGTAAACCAGAAAGAAAACCTTCAAAGAAATAAAGATAAGATAAAAACCTAGGAGAAATAAGAACCACAAAAAATAAATTCCTTCAGTTTCCCTCTCTTGACCTCACGAAGTGAGGTCACACAAAAAATAAAAACACATCATCACATCATGCAATCAAAACAGCTGTGGTCTCGAGCCCTCACAATATATAAACAGATCCAATGTGCATTTCTAAGGTGTGAATGATTTGTTCATAAGTGTAGGAGCGAAAACCTGTCAGAGCTTGCATTAACCATCTTTAAGAAACGTTCAGTTGGACAGGGAAAATTCTCGCTACGGTCCTGTGCCCCATCAGCGACCATCCCTAAGGATACTTATGCTTCACTAGATATTTGGCACATTGGCATTTACAAAGAACAAGACAAAAAATAGTAAATAAAGAAAATGCACAAATAAAAATTCAAATTATTCTAAAAAGTAAAAGATAAAGACAATAAAATAGCACTTCCTGTAAGGAAAAGGAACACCTGGAATTAAGGGGGGGAATTGAGAAATGTTAAAGCAGAACAAAATCACACAGACGATGAAAAGAGAAAAGAAAATTGTCAAACATAACAGTAAGCAATTTTATAAAATGTAACAAAGTCCAAAAAAGGTCATTCCGGGCCTCGAACACTCGCGTCCTCCTTCTGCATGTCCCACAAGCTCTGGCAAGCTTGGACCTGGCCTCCTATGGACTTCTCAATAAGCCTGTTAGAGATCTGACACATCTGATACAACAGAACGGCTGCAAAAGGACTTGGGGTGTCCACTGCTGTGGTACTGTTCTGCCAAGATGATTCTGCTGTGGGTCTAAGTTTTTGTTAGTGTTAGGGTCAGGAAATTAAAAAATAAAAAACAATAAAACACAAAAGACAATGAGACAAGAATCAATTTACGCATGCGCAGTAAGAGAAAATATGATGGAAAAGGTCCACCACATTTCTCTTCTCAAAGGTCTGCTTCCCCTCGTGCTGTTTTATGAAGAACACAAGTGGGGAAAATACAAATTCAAGAAAAAAAGAAAAAAGTTTATTATGGGCTGTTGTGTAATGACCCAGTCGTAGAACCTACCCATCCTTGCTGTGGATGAGAGAAAATCAGATGAACAGACACACAAAGCTTTAAAATTTTTAAAAATGGTCAATCTGTGTTACTATTTAAACATTCTTTCTAAATGGTCAATCTCTTTCTAGACAAATACATTTAAACGATAATAAAATAATGTCCTTCTTTTAATCATTAAGACCTCTTTTGTCTACCTCCCTCTCTTGGCCTGGGGCTAAGCTCCAGGACAAACACATAAAACGAATTAAATGTAAAGCAAGAACATAAAAACAATAAACAGTTTGGTGCACCGATAAGGTGAACAGGCGTCCTGTCCACGCTCCTGTAAAAGGCAAGGTCACAAGAAGAAATAATACAACTGCAACAGAAGATCTTTCATTAATTGCAGGCAGAGTTCAGCAGTTGGTGCTGCCAGCAGGAGGCCATCAGCCTACATCATGAAAACACAAACCTCTTATAGCATAATGTTCTGTCAGAGAGACTTTAAACAGTGATTAAAAATGCAAGAAGGATTTTATGAACCCCTCTGTACTATAATGCGAACAATGGTCTGCTATTTTTATGTAATGATTCCATTAAAAGAAAAGGTGTGCCAAGTCAATAGCAACAAACAACACACCTTGTGAGGTTAAAGGTGACAGCATGCAATATGGATCAGGGACGGATAGGTTTTATAATAATGGTGACGTCATCAACTTAAATTAACATTAGCTTAAATTATATGCAATCCACTTACTTTTAAAACCGGTTTCAAAGAAGTACACCATGAAGAATACGAATATTCAATGACACCATAGTTCCACAGCCCAGACTGAGTTTCCTTCCTCCCTTCATCTGTATCAGTCACTCAGCTGCACTGAGATCTAAAAACCTGTGCTCCTGCAGTTACCTGAATCACCACCGGGGGGACGATGAAGAATGAACCAACATCAACTGAACCTGTGGACCAT
Source organism: Oryzias latipes (assembly GCF_053564925.1). Taxonomy (NCBI): domain Eukaryota; kingdom Metazoa; phylum Chordata; class Actinopteri; order Beloniformes; family Adrianichthyidae; genus Oryzias; species Oryzias latipes. The sequence continues at coordinate 10,465,218 of NC_136256.1, read as the reverse complement.
GAAGCATCAGAGAGCGTTTTAACATCACCTCTGCATCTTCATGAGCCGTCTCCTCTCTGCTCAGTTGTTGAACGGCAAAATTAACCTGTACATTTTATTTGAGGGAGGAAAGTGAACACCTGAAAAAACACAATTTAACCAATGTGTTGTTAATGTCCTGCTTAGTCTAATCCTATGTGAGATACAGCTGTGTCTGACAGCTAGTATCATTGCATTTGTGAGTGTATGAATGCACAATAAGCTGCTCGCCCTCAGGGTTAATTATATGTCGGTGTAGTTCAAATGCCATGTGTGGTCTTCTACCTGCTGAAAAACTTCTTACTTTTAATCATGCTCTCTGTCATAATGGAGTGTACAGGTCAGACCATTCGGAGGCTTCAAACACAGGAGTCCAGGCTTCAAACCTGAAATTAACGAAACCACCTGGCGTTTCAGGGCCCTTTACATGTCTGCAGTGGGGGTCGGCTGTGGTGTCCGGCATGGCATCCAGTCTGCTGTCTCCTGTTTTGACAAGACTGTCCCATCCCAACAGAGTCACAGGCGTGTTTGGTGAATGCACGCATGAATGTTCCACCATCTGGTCAAAAGTCAGTCGGATGGTCTTTTGCAGGTTTTGGGGAGTCATTTGTTCATTTGTCAGAGCAGGTAGAGTGTCCAGTAGACTCATCAGTGGTTACCTTTGAGCTTGGAAAAGACAATGGCTCCTGCATCAAGTGGTGTTGTCCGACTTGCCCTGTGGTCCTCGCCACGGTGGAGGAGGGCTTGGAGTGGTCATGGGTACTGTTCATTTTTCCTCCAGACCCTCTGCCTCTTGGTCTGTACATTCTGCTGTTGGGCACCTCGTTGTGGGCTGTCAGGGTTCAGAGCGCCATAGATGCAATTTCCAACTGCTGCTGGGGTCCCCTGGGTGGCCTGCTTCTCCCAGGATTTTTCCACCTGTCATCCTGTTTTGGTCTCCGAATGGCTGAGCATGACACGTCATTACTGCTGTTTCTGAGGGCATCAAAAGTCAAAATTCATGTTAGTTTCCTTTTCTTTTTAAAACACCTTTTATCCTGTGTGTGAATCATTTCAGTAAGGTAAAGAATTGTTTTTCTTCAGTCGCTCAACCTCCCCCTCTCTCCTGTCCTGTTTCTTCAAATGTGCTCTGGGGGTCAGTCACTGCTGACTCGGCCCCCTCCTGTGAAGGTAAAGAGCTGCGGAGGATGGTAAACTTATGCGCCTTTGTCACTCACCCACGTAGCAGAGGGGGGTTTTCTGCCTAAAGTTTTATGAGATCTCGGGGGGGGGGGGCTGCTCTTCTGCTTGGAAAGAGATTTAGAATGGATTAGTCATGTTCAGTCTTCACCGTCTCCAACACCGTCAGTTGATCAGTAATGAAAACCAGCAAAGGGAAAAAATCCCTAAAATTTTCTTTGGCCGAAATGATGGACCTGGAGTAAAATCTTTGGAAAATATATTGTATTACATGCATTCTGGCCGCTAATCATTCACTCTTAATCAAAAAATAAAGACAAATGGTTTTGACTTACCCTTAAGGACTGTTTTTGCCCTACAAAAAGAATTTGGAGAAGTACTAAAAGCAACAAAATCCCACAATTTAAGCTTTTCCTTATTTCACCAAAAACACAATTCTCACTCTAAAACACAGACAATCAATACAAAGACTATAACTTTTAACCGTTTTTGCAAAAGACATAACACAACAAATTAGGTACCTTACACAAAATTAAACCATTTCACTGAAATGAATCGTTCATAACTAGCGTTTTAACATTCATGTTCCCTCTTCTCCTGTTCTACCATACCCTGCACTTTCATACCACACTTTTCCATGCCCACAGACCCTCCATTTTACTTACAATGCCTTTCATTTCTCCTGCTTTTCACCTCACATTTCTTGTCTCTACATTGCAACATCCTTCCAAATCCTCAAAAACCATGTTTCCCTTTCCTTTACCTCGTCCTTTTCCCCATTCTGAAAACAATTTTCAAATACTATTGATTACGATTCAAACAAACAAAACCGCCACTCATTCGCTTCTCATTCAACCAGCAGTGCACAAGATCAAAACAAACAGAAAAACGAACTTAAACAAATTAAAAATGTCAATAATACTTCTTCGAACAAAACTGAACTTAATCGCGGTTATTAGGACATACAAACAAATTAGAGACATGTATTCACAATAAGAAAACCGAAATAATTACAAAATTATTTTACCCCAAATGTATTAGACCCTGCAACCATGCACGTTGATCGCCGTTGCAGCAGAGGCTCCCGGGCGTCGGAGGCGCTGTGCAACATAAAAACCTTTTTCGGCGAACCGAAAACCCACTGGAAGTTGTTTTTCAACGCTGTCTTACAACCGAGGTCATTACCACGCTCGATAACGACGATCCCCACCATGATTTTACCGCAAATTACATCCCAAACTCTTCAAATGTTCCTCATGAAAAAATTCAGCACGTTCCGTCATATTTGGTCGTCAGGGACGCGTCTCGCCGACCACATGGTACAAACAAAGCCAATCACAGCCACCGTCGCCATTTTGGCTAGGACTCCGTCACGCTTACCACGTGGTACAGACAAAACCAATCACAGTCGTCTACACATTCGAAAACAAGTAAAACGTCCCGTCATTGGTCCGTTCGATGTAAACATGATGAACAAGATGGCTGCGTCCATGGAGCAGACAATACACAGGGAAATGTGGAAAATACAGTTAAAATACACAGATTTCAAACATTTTCATCCCATTCTTTCCAAAATCGCATACATTTCATTCCATTCATTCTCATTCAAGCCATTTTCACCGCTGTTGTAAAGTCAAGTCGTCGGCGTCATTAAGTCTGTCGTCAAAAGAAAATTCACCGGTTTCCTCATTTTTTCTGTCTAACGCACCTTTCATTTTTACTGTGAATCCCTCTGTGGTTTCTCTACGCATTAAAAATAATTTGTGAAGGTTCGCTGCCTTCCTGGTTTTTCCGAAAATCCTAAAACGCGCAAAATTAGTTCCTATAGTAATACTGTTGTTTTCGTACGGGATTTCGTACAGGCTCAAACAGACGCAAAACCTCCTAAATTCTAACGTAATCCAAATATCACCCGCTCCCAATTTAGTGTTTATTCAATTTTTGACAGGCTGAACAGACACAAAACCTGCACAATTTCCTCAGCTCTAATTTTCATAAATTTCCTCAGTCCAATTTGCTGTTTCAGGAGGGTGAACCCACAAAACTTATACAGGTGCGCTATGCCGTCCACATACTTCACTTCCCCACAATTTGAGTTATTCACTAAAAGAATAACGTAAACAATATGCAGAATTTACGAACAGGTTCCTGCTTTACCTTTTGTTTGTGAGGCCTCGAGGGAAGTCAAGCACGTGGGGGGAGCGTCACCGACTTTTCGCCGAAAGTCCCAGAAATCTCATAATAAACCACTATCGGTCCTCTTACCCGCGTTGCGCTTCCGCGTTTCTTCCCCACTTTTCACGTTCAGGGGTCACCAATTAATGTTGGAAAAATATAATCTGTCGCTTTGAGATTACTTTCCTTTGTTGCATGTCCAATAAAGTCGAGAAGAAGAAAACCACGGGATTCGTCCGGATTAAAGATTAACAAATTTATTCCCTAACAATATTTCTAAAAACATAGTAAAAACAGAATAAAACAGATCGATCTGGGTGTCCAAAATCAAGGCCTGCAATACGCAAGAGGTTACATTCCGAATTCACATGCAGCTTGTCTGGAGACACAGGAAAATTCCTTGAGTTCAGACTTTTAAGCATGTGGGCAGAACATCCTCCCCCGGGAGCAAGATGGCCGCCGAATCTCCGCCTCTGGTCGCTAGAGATTGGCTGGCAGGGAGCCTGCCCACTTCTGTCAGTCCATGTTAGGAGTCAGCATCCGTTTTCCCGCGTCTGAAGTCACCTCCCAGACTGACATGGTCCCGCAACCAAATGGCTCCCTAGGTGGCCCCCACGTGTGGCCGGATCTTCTTAACATACAGTAGACAATACACCTTTGTTCCCCACACGGGAGCAGATGCCTGTGGCGGTTCCCAGGGATTGAGATGATTGATTTATGATCCAAGTCAGACCTACAACCAAATGGCCTCAGAAGATCAAAGACCATTTTCTCCTGAAGGGGGTTGGAGGTTGGAGCTGCATTCCTGAAACCTCTTTACATATGCAATTATCAGGAAGTCCCTTTTAATTGAAATGACTGAAACCCACACACAGTAAACCAGAAAGAAAACCTTCAAAGAAATAAAGATAAGATAAAAACCTAGGAGAAATAAGAACCACAAAAAATAAATTCCTTCATTATTGAAACACAAAATTAGTTTCATAAGCTCATTGACCCTAGACCTACATGTGTATGTAGGTCATACACGTGTGAAGGCAATCATGAGAAGAGGTTTTTAAAGTGGCCAAGAGGCAATTTTTCTCCTTTTTGGATCAGTCAACAAAGAAGATGTGTCACAAAATTGTCCAAAAAAGACAAAAGATTGTGTACATTGCATCTGAAGCATTGAATTTATCTGAGAACGGCAGCTTTATGAAGCTGATGTAGTTTCTTCATACAGTAATGATCTGCTCTGTTTAGGAGAAGATTCAGTTCTCAGGTGCTGGTTGGTTGTAGATCCGGTTCTAGATGGAATCATTTTCTTGCAGTCTCTAAATTCTCTTTTCGTATTATCAATGAAAGAGAACTGGTTCCGGATCTCGCTTCTTTTTCCAATGTCACACATTTCTATACATTTTTGTGTTGATGTTGTCTTTTCTAATCTTCTTGTTGCGCTGGCGCTATATTCCATTAATGGCTACATGGCTGGACGTGTAACAAGCTTTTGCTCCGCCTCCCCTGCTCAGCACGAACACGTATTGACCAATTATGAGCGGCTTGAAGAGAAAAAGAAGTAAGAAAGACTAAAGGACAGTTAAAAAAATGGTTCCCAGGAAGAAGCCGGCTCTTGGTGTTCGCTTTAACCCTTGTGCTATCCTAGGCACTGTAACATCGGGAGTTGGGTCATTTAGACCGCACTAAACAATGCGCTGAACCTTTTTTCTTCAATGATTTGAGATCTTCACTGGTGTCCATGGATTACATGAAATCCTCTTCACCTTTATCACTTTAAATCTTCACTAGATTTAACGCAAAAGTGACCAACTTTATATTTAATACACTAAATTTCCTATGAGCCTTGGGAAATGCAGTGTATGATGGTGAGATGGTGGCGGTGATGGCAAACAGAAGCTAGTCTCCAAGCTTCACATTTTTTTTTACCTTTACACTGTCTGACACCAGAACCAGCAGGACACGGTTGAGCATGAACTGTAGCTCAGTCTTTTGTTGGGAACTCAGCGACTTGTGAGCCGTGTTGGCACAAAGAAAATAATCAGGATGATGTGCATGTTTGAGTAGATATACTGATGATGTACATGTTGGAGAATCTAACCATGTTTGGAAGAGACAGTTTGATGGTGGAAATTTTTCAAAATGAGTCTTTGGCCAAAGTTCTGGTGATTTGACAACGTTGTTGTGTTGAGAAAAGGAGCAGGACTTGGTAAAATTTGCAGAAATTGGTGCAATGACATCATGGCAAAATCCTTTAGGGGCTGAAGAAGTAAATGTTGTCATATGGGACTAAAACTTACCAAATGCAGAAAATTAAGCAGGTAAGGATGAGGATCGCTGCAAGTCTTCCAAAAGTCTGAACAAGTAACTTAGGAGAATCTAAAGATGGAAAAAAAAAAAACACTTGCTAACACCAAATAAATATTTAAATGAAGAACTAACTTCCAACTAAAGTGATCACAGTCACTCTGATAACTACCTCAGTCTAATTGTTAACACTTTGGTGCAGCAGGTCATTCATGAATCCTTTAGCGGTGTGATCGTTGATGGTGGAAAGATTTCATGTAATTAATGGACACCAGTGAGGTTCACAAATCATTGAAGAAAAAAGGTTCAGAGCACTGTCTAGTGGGTCTAGATGACCCAACTCCCAATGTTAAAGTGCCTAGGATAGCACAAGGGTTAAATGAGATGGTTTGCTTTTTTTATCATTCCTCTTGAGGGCATTTAAAGTTGGAATTTCACTAGAATTTAATAATAAATTCAGATTTTTCTTCCTAAAACATATTCCATGCTGTTTTCTTCCTACAGTTGTTTTTCTGTTGTATGTCAACTTCCACTTTCAGCTTCTCCCATCAGGGGTCACCACAGCGAACGAGTCGCATGGTAAATTTGGCAATGTTTTACGCCGGATGCCCTTCCTGACACAACCTTCTCAAACCGGGCTTGGAACCGGCAGAGGTAGAGAAGGGAACAGGGAGCAGCCCGGAGTCAAACCCGGGTTTCACGGACGGAAGGCGCCGCAAACCAGCACGAGCTAAACTGGCTTTCTGTTGTATGTCAACGCTGTCAGATAAATATGTAATAATTACTGACTAGTAGATTTTACCCATTTGGAGTTCAGACCATTTGTCTGCAGTGGCTCCTCCCATTTCAAACACATTAAAGAGCCTATATCATGCAAAGTCAACTTTTTAAAACTTTTAAAAGTATTATAACGTTTATTATTTATTCCTCACTGAAAATAATAATTCTGAGAAATCCTCTAAAAACTTGCTCTCTGAGCACCAGCCCCTCCCACTCTAATAAAACAAGCAGGTCCTTACATTGTGGTGTCATAAAGTGAGGACCGGCCCCTTCCAGGGAGACTCTGCGCCCCGCCCCCAGGCTAACACAAACACACTTTCTCTGTGGTGATCGGCAAAATACTTTTCTTTTATGCACATCCATCTTTGCAAAATTTCGGATGATGTCTGTTTTTGTGGGTGCAAAAGTAACTAATATTTCACAAACGATCCTTCTTTAGTGTGCAAAAGGTCACATATTATCATATATATAGATATAGTTTACTCTGAAAGACTTCAGAAAAGTATGATACAGGCCCTTAAACACCTAGGACCAAGGGGTGTCTAGGGGCCTTAAAAAATGAAAGTTTAAGATATTTACTACTTCTCTCAGTGGTTACAATTTTATTTTTGTTTGATTTAATGGAATTATGTAACACTGGCTAAGTAAAAATGTTAATTCTGTACACAAGCTGAATGTGATGTTGACAGTAAATAAGAATTTCCTTTTTGCTGTAGAGTGCATTTACTGGTGATCTACAGTAGGAAGAATTTTTTTTGATGGTGCATCCAACAAACATAATACTTTACTTAAAAGATCTGCTGTTAAATCATCAAAATTTTCCATTTACCTTCAACAATCAGATCAATCTTTGGAGACGTCTGGTTCCCCAAATCATTTGTAGCCACACAGTAATAAACTCCTCCTCCCTCTGTTGCATTCAGGCTGTAAGATTCTCCTTCAGCTACTTTCACGTCTCCATCTTTGCTGCTCCTGAACCAGATGAAGTTGCTGACAGCAGGCTTGGCTCTGCTGGAACAGGTCATTGTCACCCGACTACCTGCTGACATTAAACCTGATGGACTGATGGATGCTGAGGTCTTCTTAGGAGCATCTGAGGAAAATGTGACACAGAAACTTTATTCATCAGAAGCAGCTGAAGTGTGATGTGCTGACAGATCACTTACATGAAACACTGAGAGTCTTGTGTGTCTCTGCTGTCTTTGGTGGTCCTCCATTCAAAGTTGACTCTTTACTAACCTGCTGCTGTTGCTTATTTTTTCTAAAACACCTGGAAGACATCAGAAAAACATTAAAAATAATTTAAAGTGATAACAGTTCAAAGGTGGTAAACAGGAGGGAAGAACTTACCCAATAAAGACAATCAGGAGGAGGAGGAGGATCCCAGCAGCAGCTCCAGAGAGGATATAAATGAAATTTAGATTCTCTAAAGAAAAAAACAAATGATCAAGACTTGCTAAAATAAAAGCGGGACAATAGTTTTCCCAAAACTTAAATGAAGATCTAGAATAAATAATAATACATAAAAAAGAATTTTTAAAAATCATCTTATTTCTCATGTTAAATTGAACACTCACTGGCCAATCTCCAAAGAAAAGCTCAAAACCTAAATTACTTTGAAACTTATTGTGGCACCTTAAAAGAAGAAGTTGTTTTATTAAATTGTGGACCCACATCTATTTTTTTTTATATTGTCCTGTTCCTCATTTATTTGTACTTTTACATAAACGTGTCTGCTCATAACTAAATCTAACAACTACCTCTGTGAAATTGTTTGTACCTTCAGTTTACCAGATCAATTTAAATACATTTTATGTTAAATCAATGGTTTCTGAATTTTTTATTTTCTTTTAAATTTATTAAGGTATTTTGCTTTTACCCTTAATGAAAATACTCATATTTTCTCACTATAACACTTCTTGTAGTCATTTGACCTCAAGAGAAAAGCTACTGCTACTGGTTTTCACTAAGTTGTTTTGAATTTCAGTTTAATTTAACCCATAATCCCTGATTTATAGATTTGAACAATTTGGAGTTCAGATCATTTGTCTGCAGTTGTTCTTCAGATGCCTTATATACTCCTACTTTCTCCCACAGTTGATGCTGCATGTCTAAATATTTCTCATTGACAAAATGTTGACTGATTGATTTAGTACTGGTTAACCTCACATTTTACGAAAAAAAAAAGTGACGTGCAGCTTCTTTACTTGTAAATCCTGGCAAAGATTCAGATCTTTTAAATTTTCCACTTACCTCCAACAGTCAGATCAATCTTTGGAGACGTCTGGTTCCCCAAATCATTTGTAGCCACACAGTAATAAACTCCTCCTCCCTCTGTTGCATTCAGGCTGTAAGATTCTCCTTCAGCTACTTTCACGTCTCCATCTTTGCTGCTCCTGAACCAGATGAAGTTGCTGACAGCAGGCTTGGCTCTGCTGGAACAGGTCATTGTCACCCAGCTACCTGCTGACACTAAACCTGATGGACTGATGGATGCTGAGGTCTTCTTAGGAGCATCTGAGGAAAATGTGACACAGAAACTTTATTCATCAGAAGCAGCTGAAGTGTGATGTGCTGACAGATCACTTACATGAAACACTGAGAGTCTTGTGTGTCTCTGCTGTCTTTGGTGGTCCTCCATTCACAGGATATCTGGCAGAACAGTTGATGATCAATCCATCATGAGTGTCTGACAGAGTGATGATCTTCTGGATTTTAGTCGTAAAGCTTCCATCCGTGTTTTTCTCTGTTTGTCTCTGAAAGTCTGGTTGGAGATTCCAGGTGAGTTTAGGAGGGGAGTGAAGACAGGGAGTGGGAGCCGAGCAGGTGATGGAGACAGACGCCCCCTCCTTAGGATCATCTGGGATTTCAATGCTGGGACGCTGAGGAGAATCTGTGCTTCCACATCAAACACAGAGAAAAAAACCTAATAAATGCAAACAACTAAATACATATGTTTGTTTTCTAACACAGGGTTTCATTTCCCTCACTAGAAAAACAACTAACATCAGCATAATTGTCAAAAACAGAAAAAGTTCTTACCTTGAATTTTTACCTCAGAATAATTGCAAAAGTCGCCTGCTTTAAATCCTCCATCCATTATTACTAAAATAATATTTTTCTGTATATTTTGAAGTTAAATTAGAAAACAAAGTGGTGCAGTTATTCTGTGTCAGGTTTCCAATGATCTTCATTGGATAGATGTTTTGCTGCTTACTGCTGTTGAAAATCACATTCCCTGGATTCTTCTCAAAATCGCGATTATTCTTAATCCACATTCCAATGATTTCTCTAGCTTTGTCAAACTTCTGTCCATTTCCTGGTGTAGTAGTAAAGCTACATGGAATTATCAAACAGGATCCACTCAGAGCTTCCAGCGTCTTTGATGCAGTAATGTGGAGGAATGATGGTTCTTTACATTCAGCCCAAACTCCTGTAATGATGAAGATGATGTGGATTTAATGATAAATTCTGATAAACAACCTGCAGTTCAGCTGCAGTTTGTTCCACATGGAGCCTTTAAACAACATTAGAATAAATATTTCAAAGCAGAAATGATTGAAAAATGTCTGCAGAGGAAAGAGAAGAAACATCTGACCTGGAAGGAAGAAGACACTCAGGAACATGTTGACTGTCAGCACCTTCACAAACGGAGCTGCCAGCAAACTCCTACATTCATCCTTCATCTCTGTGGAAACTAGATGACTATTTGGAAAGAAACAAAGTTTTAAGGTGTAAAAATTACTAATGAAAACAGCTCACACTAAAACTTTATATCTGAGTATATTGGCTTATTTTCCAGGTTTATTGATGTATTTCGTTTATACTAAATAATCTTTTAAGAGAAAAGCACTTCAAGTTTAATATCACTGAGACACTTTGATTTATTTTTTGTTAAAATATCTGAAATATTAATTACTTATTCTTATTGTAACCTTTGTGCTATCCTAGGCACTTTAACATTGGGAGTTGGGTCATCTAGACCCACTAGACAGTGCGCTGAACCTTTTTTCTTCAATGATTTGTGATGTTCACTGGTGTCCATGGATTACATGAAATCTTTCCACCTTCATCCACCTTTGTTATGGTAGGGAGAACATGTCAATGTAAGGGTGGGGTCATCTAAGATAGCACAAGGGTCATGATTTGGAGGAACGGCAGACCCAGATGCTGGAACCCAGAATGAGGACACAGTTGGGTGAGAAGTAAGTAAGGATTTTTATTCCTTCCTTCCAGGAAGATGGAGACAGCGTGAATGTGATCCAGAGAGGAGCGAAGCTTGAGGCGTGGCTGGAGGTAGTAGCGCGGCTAGCGTTGCGTGATGTTTCCAGAACAGCAGGGGGGCTCGAACTGACTTCCACACAGGTGACACTCAAGAGCAGGAATCCTGAGACAGGAATAATAACGTTAGTTGCGAGATCAGCATAGGATGCATAAACGTGAGCGAGACTGAGACCAGGTAAGTCACCATAAGGGGTAACGATCCGGCGATGAGTTGTGGAGCTGGGTCTCCTTAAGAAGGCAGAGTTGATGAGGATGAATTGGTCACAGCTGGTGGAGTCAGGAGCAGGGCAGAGGGGCGGGGCTGACAGAGGCGCCATGACAACAAGAGTTAAATTAAAGCTACAAGTAGCATTTAGCGGGCCCGAGCACGTGCGACCGCATGGCACGAGCGACCGCCCCGTGAGCAACGCCCTGCTCGAGCCATTCTCGTCGTTTTTTCTTGTCCATTCTGGAGCTCCAAGCTAATGTTAATACGACAGCAGCCTGGGGGGGGGGGGGGGGGGGGGGGGGGCTGTAATCTGTTGCCTTAAGGGACAAAGACTTTTGCATATAGCATGAAAAAAATTCAAGCAATGATGATAATTGCTATCACTGTCCCTAAGGATGAGAACAATAGAACTCATTCAATTTCCACTACAATGTCTAGATGAGTGTCAGCTATGTCTGATAACTTGGCCAATTAGCTGGACCGGGATCTTGCAAAGTGCAGGTGGTTAACGTCCAGTGTGATGAGTCTGTGGACGGCAACAGTACAGCATAGCTTTTGGTTTCCACAAGAGAAGAACTCCTGACACATCTGCCCTAACAGACAACTACAAGAGGAGTTGAAATGTATAACACGGTGAAGGAGTTTTTGTGCAGAAAAAGGTACAATTAGAAAAGCTGGTAGCAGTGACTGCAGATGGGACTCCTGCTATGATCAATAGACAAACAGGTTTCATCACTCACTGTAAAGCTGACCCAGACTTTCCAAAATGTCTGCATTACTGCTGCGTCATTCACCAGCAGGCCTTATGTGCAGAAGTGATTGGCTCTGGACATATAATGACTCTTATTCTGAAAATCGTAAACAACCTCAGCTGCAAAGCAAAACAGCACAGGATTTTTAAGGTGCTATTGGAGGAGATGTCTGTTGAATATGGTGAATATGAACATTGTGAATCTGAACTTGCATTCTTGACTGACATTACTGGAAAACTAAACCACTTGATCTGCGAGCTGCAAGACAATGGCAAAACTATTTTTTTTGACCAGCCTGCCTGAGCCAGTGTTTTTCTTGTGGGGATCTTTTCTGCCAGGGCTTGTCAGCTTGGTCAGTGGATGTTGCTGCAGTTGTCTCCCTTGCTGGGACAGCTGGAGTTAAACACAGCAGCTCACGGCTCTGAAGTGGACCCCGTTGCTGTCCCAGTCTGGATGGGCACTGTGGCGATGTTCCAATGGCCAGGCTGGCTCCTGGTATAAAGAGATTCCCAAATACCATTTCCTAACCGCAGAGCCAAGGATGTGTTTACATGTTTAGGTCAAAAATGTGATGGACAGCTTCATGTTGTCTAAACATGCCACCCTGTTATTAATCCAGTTGATATGGTTCTCCATCTGTGTCTAGGTGATAGAAAAGCATTTTTTTTTATATTTAGAGCTCTAAGCAAACAAACAGTTGTCTATATAAAAGAGCTTTTACAATTGTGCACTTTTAGCAGGTCTCTGAGTTCATGTGACCAATGTATGGTGGATTTTCACAGACCTTGTTTAAAACGGAAGGTGAGAGAGACTTAGAGAAATGGCTTCATTGTTCTGGAGTTCTTTGTTTCATCCACAGAAGAGTAGAATTGGTGATTGATTTTGAAAAGCTGCTGAAAAAAGTATCTTTTTCAAATTGCAATTTCTAACTTGGGTTTTACATTTTGTGTTCCATTTTTTGTGCTTTAATTGGGAAGCATTTGTTATTTGTTTGGTGTTTTTAAGGTTCTGCAAATATACACATCATTTTTTAGAGACATTTGTTATCAGTTGTGTTTGTTGATTTGTAGTTTAATTTCATTGGATGTATAGATGTCGTGTGGGGGGGAGGCTCGAGAGCAGGTAGGACCCAGGCGCAGAGACGGGAGGCAAACGGGTTCAGGGCAAGTGGGTTTATTTAACTAACAAAAAGTGCTGCAGAGCAGGATGACAAAACTAAAAACAAAAACTTACTGTGGCATGGCAAGGGACATGGACGCCAGACAAGAAGACGTGATCAACATGAGCAGAAGTTAATGGACCAGCACAGGAGGAAGGCAGAGACAAGACTTATATACAGACAGGGCAGACAAGACACAGGTGAACACGATTAGGGCAGATGGGGACCAAAGGAAGTAAAACTCAAGAAACATGAAAAGACAGGAAACCTTTCAAAATAAAACAGGAAACAGAACCAAACAAGACAGAACAAGAACTAAAGCGAAAAAAAAAGACAACAAACTGAAACCATGACAATAAAAAGGAAAAGAAGTTCAAACATTGATTATAAAAAAGGATATAAGAGATAAAAAAAAAAGAAAAAGGAAAAGAAAAAAGATAAAATATTGATTTAATTGCATTTTGAATGAATAAAAAACAATGATTAATAGAATCAGAAATCAGAAAAAGTTTTATTGCCAGGTTCAGTAGAGCGCACTTTACAAAACGAGGAATTTGACTTGGTGTATAGTGCAATTAAGAATAAGTTAAAAATTAAGTTAACAACAACAACACACTATATACAGTAGAGTAAGGTGAATTAAAGTGGGAGCACAGATGGGCTGGGATGGTGGGGCCTGTAAGTGGCACCGACAGTCCTTTGGTGGGCGGGGGGGGGTGGGGGAGGGGGGGTCACCTGGGGGAGTTGGGGTACTGTTCAGCAGGCTGACTGCAGTGGGGAAGAAGCTGTTCTTGTGGCGCGAGGTCCTGGTCCTGATGGACCGGAGCCTCTTGCCAGGAGGGAGGGGCCGAAAGAGATTATGTCCTGGATGAGAGGGGTTGGCTACAATCCTGGCTGCCCGCCTCCAGGTCCTGGAGATGTGCAGCTCCTGGAGAGACGGGAGGTGGCAGCCGATCACCTTCTCTGCTGAGTGGATGACGCGTTGCAGCTTGGCCTTGTCTCTGGCCGTGGCCGCAGCGAACCAGACTGTGATGGAGGACGTGAGGGTGGATTCGATGATGGCGGTGTAAAAGTCTACCAACATCTTTTCAGGGAGGTGAAACTTCTTCAGCTGCCTCAGGAAGTACATCCTCTGCTGGACCTTCTTAGTGATGGAGCTGATGTTCTGCTCCCACTTGAGGTCCTGGCTGATGATGGTTCCCAGGAAGCAGAAGGACTCCACAGAGGTCACCGGGGAGTCACAGAGGATGACAGGGGGGAGGGGGGCTGGGGCCTTCCTGAAGTCCACTGTCATCTCCACTGTCTTCAGAGCATTAAGCTCCAGGTTGTTAGCGCTGCACTATGACACCAGCCTGGCTATTTCACTCCTGTAGGCCGACTCATCTCCGTCAGAGATGAGGCCGATGAGTGTGGTGTCGTCAGCAAACTTCAGGAGTTTGACAGACAGGTGACCAGCTGTGCAGCTGTTTGTGTACAGGGAGAGTAACAGGGGTGAAAGGACACAGCCCTGGGGGGATCCGGTGCTTGTGGTCCGAGTATCTGAGACGAGCTTCCCCAGCCTCACATACTGCTGTCTGTCCGTCAGGAAGTCTGTGATCCACCTGCAGGTGGAGTCAGGCACATTCATCTTGGAGAGTTTTTAATACTAAGTCTAGACAGATTTAACACAGGTTTTTGGATGAAAAAGGATTTTTTATAAATCATCTGTTACACTTTTAAGTCTGAAAAAAATATGGAAGGCAGCAAACACAGATCCCTACCGTTTTTAATTTTTTTGTGCTGATATTTGAAAGATAAGTTATGCAAAAAAATAGGTGTTTGCAGTTTTGCCTAAAAAGACGTTTTCGGACCTTTTTGGATCAAATGTTGTCTAAAAGTTCACCTGTAACTTCAATCATTCTGAATTTTTTTAGGAAAACTAAACCACTTCAACTGTGATCTGCAAGGCAATGGTAAAACTATATTTTTTATGGAACAGCCTGCAGTGTTTCTTGTGGGGATCTTTTCTGCCAGGGCTTGCCGGCTTGGTCGGTGGTTGTTGCTGTTACCAATCCAGTTGATATGGTTCTCCATCTGTGTCTAAGTGATATAATCAGAATCAGAATCGTTTATTGTCATTGTACATGGGGATACAATGAAATTGCAGCAGCCTTGGAGTGAAGGAGTTACATAAAATAAAAATAAAAATAGAATAGAAAAAGAAATACTGTATTTACAACTCTTAACAAAAAATGAACAATATGGACAGAAACTGTTAAATATTAAATATTTGTGAATAAAATAGAATGGAATTACATGAGTTGCTGTGAGCACAGCTTAATAAATATCAAGTTATTGCACAGTGACCCGGTTAGACAGTCAGGATATTGCACGCATTGTAGTAAAATTAGAGTGAGGTGTGGTTGGTGGACGTATGTGCATTCCGTATGATAATTGCCTGTGGAAAAAAGCTGTTTCTTAGTCTGTTTGTCCTGGTTCTGATGGACCTGTACCTCCTTCCAGAGGGCAGCAGTTCAAACAGAGGGAAAGCAGAATGGGTGGAGTTAGTGGTGATGCTAGTCACTCTGCTGAGGCAGCGAGACTGGTAAATGTCCTTCAGTGAGGGGAGGGGGCAGCCGATGATCCTCTGCGCTGTCTTTACCACTCTCTGGAGACTCTGCCGTTCTGCTTCAGTGCAGTGGGAAAACCACACTGTGATGCCATAGGACAGAATGCTCTCAATGGTTGAGCGGTAGAACGTTACCAGCAGCTCCTGGCTGACGTCGTTCCTCCTAAGTTTTCTCAGGAAGTGCAGGCGTTGCTGGGCCTTCCTGATGACAGTCATGGTGTTGTTAGACCATGTGAGGTCAGCAGAGATGGTGGTGCCCAGGAGGGTGAAGCTGTGGACCCTCTCCACACAGTTTCCATCGATGTAGAGTGGGGGTGGATCTGTTCTGTTTTTTCTGAAGTCCAGGATGATCTCCTTGGTCTTGGTGGTGTTCAGGATGAGGTTATTAGCCTGACACCACCTTGAGAGTTTCAGGACTTCGTCTCTGTAGGCCGTCTCGTCGTCCCCAGAGATCAGCCCCACCACAGTAGTGTCGTCTGCAAACTTCACCACGGTGTTGCTGGTGTGGGCTGGTCTGCAGTCTGCTGTGTACAGTGTATACAGCAGAGGACTCAGCACACATCCCTGTGTGGAGCCTGTGCTCAGCGTCCGGGTGGAGGAGAGGTGGGGGTCAAGTTTGACTGTCTGTGGTCTGTTTGTCAGGAAGTCCTTGATCCACGAGCAGGTGAGTGGGTGGAGTCCTAGTTCAGACAGTTTGTTGACCAGAATGTCAGGAATGATTGTGTTAAAGGCTGAGCTATAGTCCACAAAGAGCATCCTGGCGTAGGTGTCTCTGTGTTCCAGGTGGCTCAGCGCAGTGTGGAGGGTGATGGAAATGGCATCATCCGTTGATCTGTTTGCTTTGTAAGCAAACTGGTGGGGGACGAAGATTGGAGGGAGGGAGTCTTTGATGTGTCCCAGGAGCAGCCGCTCCAGACACTTTGTGATGACAGCAGTGAGTGCAACTGGGCGGAAGTCCGTGAGGAAGGCTGTGGATGAGGACTTTTTGGGTATCGGGATGATAGTGGATGACTTCAGGCAAGCAGGGATGAAAGCCTGAGCTAGCGACAGGTTGAAGATTTTTGTGAAGACCTGGGAGAGTTGATCGGCGCAGGCCCGCAGAACCTTTCCGGGAACTCCATCAGGTCCCGCCGCTTTCCTGGGGTTTACCCTGCTGAACATCCGTGCCATCCGTGCCACGTCCATAAAGGCATTGTTTTTATATTTAGAGCTCTAAGCAACCAAACAGTTGTCTATATAAAAGAGCTTTTACAATTGTGCACTTTTAGCAGGCTGAAAAAATTATCTTTTTAAAATTGCCATTTCAAATTTGGGTTTTAAATTTTGTGTTCCATTTTTCTGTGCTTGTATTGGAAGGATTTGTTATTATTTTGTTTAAAAGTGCTACATATTGTATATACACATAATTTATTTAGAGAAATTTGCTATACGTTGTGTTTTTTGGTTTTGTAGTTTAATTTCATTGGATTTATATTAAGGAAAAGAAGTTGCAGCATTGATTAAAAAAGGATAAAAGAGACATTTACTGTCTAAGTCTTATGTTACATCTGTAGAACTGTACTGAGAGTTGGGTTTTGTTTTGGAGCACATTCATATGTTTTGTTTGTAAAAAAAAAAGATAAAATATTAGGTTAATTGCATTTTACATGACTAGAAAAGCAATGATTATTCATAAAAATCTATGAAAGACATACAAAACAAATGAAAAAGCAGTCTGCCCTCCCTCTTGTGTCTAAACTCTTGTCACCTCACTTCTGGGTTAGTTAGCATATGAACTGGCAGCTGGTGTGTGTGTGTGGGGGGGGGGGGGGGGGGAATTTGACTCCAGCAACAGGGATGATTGAGGAGCAGGCTGCAGCATGAGGAAAAGACTTAAGCATGTAAGAGGAAATGACATCCTACAGTTGACCAGTTCATTTTATATCTGTAAAGAATATTCAAGAAGCATTTAGACATGTTCAGCTATATGCGTGTGAAACTTGGTGTGGATATTTGAAGCATAAGTAATTTTAAAACACACTTGTTTGGAGTCCAGACGGAAAAAGCACAGGTTTTGGGATGAATCAGGATTTTTTTAAAATCATCTGTTTCACCTGGACTTCTGAAAAAAATATGGAAGGCAGCAAACACAGATCCCTACATTTAAAAAAATAAATGGTGTTGATATATGATGATTAAGTTATGAAAAAAAATAGGTGTTTGTAGTTTTGCCTAAAAAGACGTTTTCGGACCTTTTTGGATGTAATGCTCTCTAAGATGTCACCTGTAACTTCAATCATTCTGAATTTTTTTAGGAAGCAGTAGCACATAAATGCCTATGAAAGTTGAATTCTTGGTGCTGATAACCTAAACAGAATTTATGCTAAAAATCTTTGTTCAGTCCAAAATTTCATTAAAAAAATCAAGTGATGAAGTTTCTCGTAGACCCTATAGTGTTACATATCAAAGCTGGAGGTTATTAAAGGCATCTAATTCTGAAATCTCAGCTTCCTGAGACAAACGGCTGATTTATAATAAATTTCAATTATTTGGGTGCACATAATCGACCACTTCCTGTTACGCAGGCACCGTCAGGTGTACACCCATGAAACTTCAGATTATGAGAGAGGACCCTTCTGAGTATCTCCAGTTTTAATTTCATGCACATCGGACAAAGCAAAGAGAAAATACAGGGCAGAATGTGCCCAATGCAATAACTAGGTGGCGCTATAGAGCTCGTCCAAGATTGTCATATCCATGGGTTCAGAATAGAAGCTTCATCATATCCATTGAATTTCAGTGAGATTGGACAAGGAATGTGCACGTGAGAGCAACTTTTGTGTGCATGGCGAGATGCCCAACTTTGCCGCTCTGTCACGACCACACCCCCGCATTGAAAGTTATGGTTTTTTGTCAGAGTAAACTTCAATGGCTTTTCAACAGGTGGATGTCATTTTCAGGTGTGTCGGCTCATCCTACTCAGAGCAGTGATGCTCCAAGTAAAACATGTCATTTCATCTTGCCAGCAGGTGGCGCTACACTTTTTCCAGATTCTTTCACTGCAGATGTGTTCAGAGTCAGACTACAATCATGCATATCAATTTTGGATCAGATTGGAATATGCATGGCTGAGTTATGGCCATTTTTCTTTTCATGGCGTGTTTTCGAAACAACGTCAAATTTCTACGCGCCGCCACGACCACAAACTTCTGTAAAAACTTAAAAGCTTTGCAATTTAACATCGGACATGTGTTTAGTTTACAAAACCAAAGTTTGGAGTCATTATTCACAAATCTCTAGGAGGAGTTCGTTCTAGAAGGAGGCCTGCAAATGTCCAAAATAGAGCAAAAATGACATATTGACCTCAATATATCAGACTTCCTGTGCGAGTGACAGGTGGGTCCTTTCAGACTTTTTTGTAGGTCTCCATCTGAAGAACATGCCCTGTAAAAATCAAGCTTGTACGTTAAAGCGTATGCGGGGCGTCGGGACAAAAGTCACTGTAGGTGGCGCTGTCGAGCCATTTTTGCGCACCCATGCCAATTTCCCATAAAATACGAAATTTTTCGCGACTCCTGATGTGTGTGCCAAATTTGGTGAGTTTTGGGGTATGTTAAAGGCCTCAAAAATGCGATTCTTCCGGCAGAAGAAAAATAATAATAATAATTAAAGCTACAAGTAGCATTTAGCGGGCCCGAGCACGTGCGACCGCATGGCACGAGCGACCCCCCCGTGAGCAACGCCCTGCTCGAGCCATTCTCGTCGTTTTTTCTTGTCCATTCTGGAGCTCCAAGCTAATGTTAATACGACAGCAGCCTGGGGGGGGGGGGGGGGGGGGGGGGGGGCTGTAATCTGTTGCCTTAAGGGACAAAGACTTTTGCATATAGCATGAAAAAAATTCAAGCAATGATGATAATTGCTATCACTGTCCCTAAGGATGAGAACAATAGAACTCATTCAATTTCCACTACAATGTCTAGATGAGTGTCAGCTATGTCTGATAACTTGGCCAATTAGCTGGACCGGGATCTTGCAAAGTGCAGGTGGTTAACGTCCAGTGTGATGAGTCTGTGGACGGCAACAGTACAGCATAGCTTTTGGTTTCCACAAGAGAAGAACTCCTGACACATCTGCCCTAACAGACAACTACAAGAGGAGTTGAAATGTATAACACGGTGAAGGAGTTTTTGTGCAGAAAAAGGTACAATTAGAAAAGCTGGTAGCAGTGACTGCAGATGGGACTCCTGCTATGATCAATAGACAAACAGGTTTCATCACTCACTGTAAAGCTGACCCAGACTTTCCAAAATGTCTGCATTACTGCTGCGTCATTCACCAGCAGGCCTTATGTGCAGAAGTGATTGGCTCTGGACATATAATGACTCTTATTCTGAAAATCGTAAACAACCTCAGCTGCAAAGCAAAACAGCACAGGATTTTTAAGGTGCTATTGGAGGAGATGTCTGTTGAATATGGTGAATATGAACATTGTGAATCTGAACTTGCATTCTTGACTGACATTACTGGAAAACTAAACCACTTGATCTGCGAGCTGCAAGACAATGGCAAAACTATTTTTTTTTGACCAGCCTGCCTTAGCCAGTGTTTTTCTTGTGGGGATCTTTTCTGCCAGGGCTTGTCAGCTTGGTCAGTGGATGTTGCTGCAGTTGTCTCCCTTGCTGGGACAGCTGGAGTTAAACACAGCAGCTCACGGCTCTGAAGTGGACCCCGTTGCTGTCCCAGTCTGGATGGGCACTGTGGCGATGTTCCAATGGCCAGGCTGGCTCCTGGTATAAAGAGATTCCCAAATACCATTTCCTAACCGCAGAGCCAAGGATGTGTTTACATGTTTAGGTCAAAAATGTGATGGACATCTTTATGTTGTCTATTGATGTAAGTTTAAACCTAAACATGCCACCCTGTTATTAATCCAGTTGATATGGTTCTCCATCTGTGTCTAGGTGATAGAAAAGCATTTTTTTTTATATTTAGAGCTCTAAGCAAACAAACAGTTGTCTATATAAAAGAGCTTTTACAATTGTGCACTTTTAGCACGTCTCTGAGTTCATGTGACCAATGTATGGTGGATTTTCACAGACCTTGTTTAAAACTGAAGGTGAGAGAGACTTAGAGAAATGGCTTCATTGTTCTGGAGTTCTTTGTTTCATCCACAGAAGAGTAGAATTGGTGATTGATTTTGAAAAGCTGCTGAAAAAGTATCTTTTTCAAATTGCAATTTCTAACTTGGGTTTTACATTTTGTGTTCCATTTTTTGTGCTTTATTTGGGAAGCATTTGTTATTTGTTTGGTGTTTTTAAGGTTCTGCAAATATACACATCATTTTTTAGAGACATTTGTTATCAGTTGTGTTTGTTGATTTGTAGTTTAATTTCATTGGATGTATAGATGTCGTGTGGGGGGGAGGCTCGAGAGCAGGTAGGACCCAGGCGCAGAGACGGGAGGCAAACGGGTTCAGGGCAAGTGGGTTTATTTAACTAACAAAAAGCGCTGCAGAGCAGGATGACAAAACTAAAAACAAAAACTTACTGTGGCATGGCAAGGGACATGGACGCCAGACAAGAAGACGTGATCAACATGAGCAGAAGTTAATGGACCAGCACAGGAGGAAGGCAGAGACAAGACTTATATACAGACAGGGCAGACAAGACACAGGTGAACACGATTAGGGCAGATGGGGACCAAAGGAAGTAAAACTCAAGAAACATGACAAGACAGGAAACCTTTCAAAATAAAACAGGAAACAGAACCAAACAAGACAGAACAAGAACTAAAGCGAAAAACAAGACAACAAACTGAAACCATGACAATAGAAAGGAAAAGAAGTTCAAACATTGATTATAAAAAAGGATATAAGAGATAAAAAAAAAAGAAAAAGGAAAAGAAAAAATATAAAATATTGATTTAATTGCATTTTGAATGAATAAAAAACAATGATTAATAGAATCAGAATCAGAATCAGAAATCAGAAAAAGTTTTATTGCCAGGTTCAGTAGAGCGCACTTTACAAAACGAGGAATTTGACTTGGTGTATAGTGCAATTAAGAATAAGTTAAAAATTAAGTTAACAACAACAACACACTATATACAGTAGAGTAAGGTGAATTAAAGTGGGAGCACAGATGGGCTGGGATGGTGGGGCCTGTAAGTGGCACCGACAGTCCTTTGGTGGGCGGGGGGGGGGGGGGGTCACCTGGGGGAGTTGGGGTACTGTTCAGCAGGCTGACTGCAGTGGGGAAGAAGCTGTTCTTGTGGCGCGAGGTCCTGATGGACCGGAGCCTCTTGCCAGAAGGGAGGGGCCGAAAGAGATTATGTCCTGGATGAGAGGGGTTGGCTACAATCCTGGCTGCCCGCCTCCAGGTCCTGGAGATGTGCAGCTCCTGGAGAGACGGGAGGTGGCAGCCGATCACCTTCTCTGCTGAGTGGATGACGCGTTGCAGCTTGGCCTTGTCTCAGAAACTGTTAAATATTAAATATTTGTGAATAAAATAGAATGGAATTACATGAGTTGCTGTGAGCACAGCTTAATAAATATCAAGTTATTGCACAGTGACCCGGTTAGACAGTCAGGATATTGCACGCATTGTAGTAAAATTAGAGTGAGGTGTGGTTGGTGGACGTATGTGCATTCCGTATGATAATTGCCTGTGGAAAAAAGCTGTTTCTTAGTCTGTTTGTCCTGGTTCTGATGGACCTGTACCTCCTTCCAGAGGGCAGCAGTTCAAACAGAGGGAAAGCAGAATGGGTGGAGTTAGTGGTGATGCTAGTCACTCTGCTGAGGCAGCGAGACTGGTAAATGTCCTTCAGTGAGGGGAGGGGGCAGCCGATGATCCTCTGCGCTGTCTTTACCACTCTCTGGAGACTCTGCCGTTCTGCTTCAGTGCAGTGGGAAAACCACACTGTGATGCCATAGGACAGAATGCTCTCAATGGTTGAGCGGTAGAACGTTACCAGCAGCTCCTGGCTGACGTCGTTCCTCCTAAGTTTTCTCAGGAAGTGCAGGCGTTGCTGGGCCTTCCTGATGACAGTCATGGTGTTGTTAGACCATGTGAGGTCAGCAGAGATGGTGGTGCCCAGGAGGGTGAAGCTGTGGACCCTCTCCACACAGTTTCCATCGATGTAGAGTGGGGGTGGATCTGTTCTGTTTTTTCTGAAGTCCAGGATGATCTCCTTGGTCTTGGTGGTGTTTAGGATGAGGTTATTAGCCTGACACCACCTTGAGAGTTTCAGGACTTCGTCTCTGTAGGCCGTCTCGTCGTCCCCAGAGATCAGCCCCACCACAGTAGTGTCGTCTGCAAACTTCACCACGGTGTTGCTGGTGTGGGCTGGTCTGCAGTCTGCTGTGTACAGTGTATACAGCAGAGGACTCAGCACACATCCCTGTGTGGAGCCTGTGCTCAGCGTCCGGGTGGAGGAGAGGTGGGGGTCAAGTTTGACTGTCTGTGGTCTGTTTGTCAGGAAGTCCTTGATCCACGAGCAGGTGAGTGGGTGGAGTCCTAGTTCAGACAGTTTGTTGACCAGAATGTCAGGAATGATTGTGTTAAAGGCTGAGCTATAGTCCACAAAGAGCATCCTGGCGTAGGTGTCTCTGTGTTCCAGGTGGCTCAGCGCAGTGTGGAGGGTGATGGAAATGGCATCATCCGTTGATCTGTTTGCTTTGTAAGCAAACTGGTGGGGGACGAAGATTGGAGGGAGGGAGTCTTTGATGTGTCCCAGGAGCAGCCGCTCCAGACACTTTGTGATGACAGCAGTGAGTGCAACTGGGCGGAAGTCCGTGAGGAAGGCTGTGGATGAGGACTTTTTGGGTATCGGGATGACAGTGGATGACTTCAGGCAAGCAGGGATGAAAGCCTGAGCTAGCGACAGGTTGAAGATTTTTGTGAAGACCTGGGAGAGTTGATCGGCGCAGGCCCGCAGAACCTTTCCGGGAACTCCATCAGGTCCCGCCGCTTTCCTGGGGTTTACCCTGCTGAACATCCGTGCCATCCGTGCCACGTCCATAAAGGCATTGTTTTTATATTTAGAGCTCTAAGCAACCAAACAGTTGTCTATATAAAAGAGCTTTTACAAATGTGCACTTTTAGCAGGCTGAAAAAATTATCTTTTTAAAATTGCCATTTCAAATTTGGGTTTTAAATTTTGTGTTCCATTTTTCTGTGCTTGTATTGGAAGGATTTGTTATTATTTTGTTTAAAAGTGCTACATATTGTATATACACATAATTTATTTAGAGAAATTTGCTATACGTTGTGTTTTTTGGTTTTGTAGTTTAATTTCATTGGATTTATATTAAGGAAAAGAAGTTGCAGCATTGATTAAAAAAGGATAAAAGAGACATTTACTGTCTAAGTCTTATGTTACATCTGTAGAACTGTACTGAGAGTTGGGTTTTGTTTTGGAGCACATTCATATGTTTTTTTTGTAAAAAAAAAAGATAAAATATTAGGTTAATTGCATTTTACATGACTAGAAAAGCAATGATTATTCATAAAAATCTATGAAAGACATACAAAACAAATGAAAAAGCAGTCTGCCCTCCCTCTTGTGTCTAAACTCTTGTCACCTCACTTCTGGGTTAGTTAGCATATGAACTGGCAGCTGGTGTGTGTGTGTGTGTGGGGGGGGGGGGTGAAATTTGACTCCAGCAACAGGGATGATTGAGGAGCAGGCTGCAGCATGAGGAAAAGACTTAAGCATGTAAGAGGAAATGACATCCTACAGTTGACCAGTTCATTTTATATCTGTAAAGAATATTCAAGAAGCATTTAGACATGTTCAGCTATATGCGTGTGAAACTTGGTGTGGATATTTGAAGCATAAGTAATTTTAAAACACACTTGTTTGGAGTCCAGACGGAAAAAGCACAGGTTTTGGGATGAATCAGGATTTTTTTAAAATCATCTGTTTCACCTGGACTTCTGAAAAAAATATGGAAGGCAGCAAACACAGATCCCTACATTTAAAAAAATAAATGGTGTTGATATATGATGATTAAGTTATGAAAAAAAATAGGTGTTTGTAGTTTTGCCTAAAAAGACGTTTTCTGACCTTTTTGGATG
Organism: Oryzias latipes; assembly: GCF_053564925.1. NCBI lineage: Eukaryota > Metazoa > Chordata > Actinopteri > Beloniformes > Adrianichthyidae > Oryzias > Oryzias latipes. Next base: position 10,440,698 of record NC_136256.1, on the reverse strand, counting down.
TAATGCTCTCTAAGATGTCACCTGTAACTTCAATCATTCTGAATTTTTTTAGGAAGCAGTAGCACATAAATGCCTATTAAAGTCTAGTCTTTGGTGCTGATAACCTAAACAGAATTTATGCTAAAAATCTTTGTTCAGTCCAAAATTGCATAGGAAAAAAAGAGGTATGAAGTTTCTCATAGACCCTATTGTGTTACATATCAAAGCTGGAGGTTATTAAAGGCATCTAATTCTGAAATCTCAGCTTCCTGAGACAAACGGCTGATTTATAATAAATTTCTATTATTTGGGTGCACATAATCGACCACTTCCTGTTACGCAGGCACCGTCAGGTGTACACCCATGAAACTTCAGATTATGAGAGAGGACCCTTCTGAGTATCTCCAGTTTTAATTTCATGCACATTGGACAAAGCAATTAGATAAAAATGGGCAGAATGTGCCCAATGCAATAACTAGGTGGCGCTATAGAGCTCGTCCAAGATTGTCATATCCATGGGTTCAGAATAGAAGCTTCATCATATCCATTGAATTTCAGTGAGATTGGACAAGGAATGTGCACGTGAGAGCAACTTTTGTGTGCATGGCGAGATGCCCAACTTTGCCGCTCTGTCACGACCACACCCCCGCATTGAAAGTTATGGTTTTTTGTCAGAGTAAACTTCAATGGCTTTTCAACAGGTGGATGTCATTTTCAGGTGTGTCGGCTCATCCTACTCAGAGCAGTGATGCTCCAAGTAAAACATGTCATTTCATCTTGCCAGCAGGTGGCGCTACACTTTTTCCGGATTCTTTCACTGCAGATGTGTTCAGAGTCAGACTACAATCATGCATATCAATTTTGGATCAGATTGGAATATGCATGGCTGAGTTATGGCCATTTTTCTTTTCATGGCGTGTTTTCGAAACAACGTCAAATTTCTACGCGCCGCCACGGCCACAAACTTCTGTAAAAACTTAAAAGCTTTGCAATTTAACATCGGACATGTGTATAGTTTACAAAACCAAAGTTTGGAGTCATTATTCACAAATCTCTAGGAGGAGTTCGTTCTAGAAGGAGGCCTGCAAATGTCCAAAATAGAGCAAAAATGACATTTTGACCTCAATATATCAGACTTCCTGTGCGAGTGACAGGTGGGTCCTTTCAGACTTTTTTGTAGGTCTCCATCTGAAGAACATGCCCTGTAAAAATCAAGCTTGTACGTTAAAGCGTATGCGGGGCGTCGGGACAAAAGTCACTGTAGGTGGCGCTGTCGAGCCATTTTTGCGCACCCATGCCAATTTCCCATAAAATACGAAATTTTTCACGACTCCTGATGTGTGTGCCAAATTTGGTGAGTTTTGGGGTATGTTAAAGGCCTCAAAAATGCGATTCTTCCGGCAGAAGAAAAATAATAATAATAATTAAAGCTACAAGTAGCATTTAGCGGGCCCGAGCACGTGCGACCGCATGGCACGAGCGACCGCCCCGTGAGCAACGCCCTGCTCGAGCCATTCTCGTCGTTTTTTCTTGTCCATTCTGGAGCTCCAAGCTATTGTTAATACGACAGCAGCCTGGGGGGGGGGGGGGGGGGCTGTAATCTGTTGCCTTAAGGGACAAAGACTTTTGCATATAGCATGAAAAAAATTCAAGCAATGATGATAATTGCTATCACTGTCCCTAAGGATGAGAACAATAGAACTCATTCAATTTCCACTACAATGTCTAGATGAGTGTCAGCTATGTCTGATAACTTGGCCAATTAGCTGGACCGGGATCTTGCAAAGTGCAGGTGGTTAACGTCCAGTGTGATGAGTCTGTGGACGGCAACAGTACAGCATAGCTTTTGGTTTCCACAAGAGAAGAACTCCTGACACATCTGCCCTAACAGACAACTACAAGAGGAGTTGAAATGTATAACACGGTGAAGGAGTTTTTGTGCAGAAAAAGGTACAATTAGAAAAGCTGGTAGCAGTGACTGCAGATGGGACTCCTGCTATGATCAATAGACAAACAGGTTTCATCACTCACTGTAAAGCTGACCCAGACTTTCCAAAATGTCTGCATTACTGCTGCGTCATTCACCAGCAGGCCTTATGTGCAGAAGTGATTGGCTCTGGACATATGACTCTTATTCTGAAAATCGTAAACAACCTCAGCTGCAAAGCAAAACAGCACAGGATTTTTAAGGTGCTATTGGAGGAGATGTCTGTTGAATATGGTGAATATGAACATTGTGAATCTGAACTTGCATTCTTGACTGACATTACTGGAAAACTAAACCACTTGATCTGTGAGCAGCAAGACAATGGCAAAACTATTTTTTTTTGACCAGCCTGCCTTAGCCAGTGTTTTTCTTGTGGGGATCTTTTCTGCCAGGGCTTGTCAGCTTGGTCAGTGGATGTTGCTGCAGTTGTCTCCCTTGCTGGGACAGCTGGAGTTAAACACAGCAGCTCACGGCTCTGAAGTGGACCCCGTTGCTGTCCCAGTCTGGATGGGCACTGTGGCGATGTTCCAATGGCCAGGCTGGCTCCTGGTATAAAGAGATTCCCAAATGCCATTTCCTAACCGCAGAGCCAAGGATGTGTTTACATGTTTAGGTCAAAAATGTGATGGACAGCTTCATGTTGTCTATTGATGTAAGTTTAAACCTAAACATGCCACCCTGTTATTAATCCAGTTGATATGGTTCTCCATCTGTGTCTAGGTGATAGAAAAGCATTTTTTTTTTATATTTAGAGCTCTAAGCAAACAAACAGTTGTCTATATAAAAGAGCTTTTACAATTGTGCACTTTTAGCAGGTCTCTGAGTTCATGTGACCAATGTATGGTGGATTTTCACAGACCTTGTTTAAAACGGAAGGTGAGAGAGACTTAGAGAAATGGCTTCATTGTTCTGGAGTTCTTTGTTTCATCCACAGAAGAGTAGAATTGGTGATTGATTTTGAAAAGCTGCTGAAAAAAGTATCTTTTTCAAATTGCAATTTCTAACTTGGGTTTTACATTTTGTGTTCCATTTTTTGTGCTTTATTTGGGAAGCATTTGTTATTTGTTTGGTGTTTTTAAGGTTCTGCAAATATACACATCATTTTTTAGAGACATTTGTTATCAGTTGTGTTTGTTGATTTGTAGTTTAATTTCATTGGATGTATAGATGTCGTGTGGGGGGGAGGCTCGAGAGCAGGTAGGACCCAGGCGCAGAGACGGGAGGCAAACGGGTTCAGGGCAAGTGGGTTTATTTAACTAACAAAAAGCGCTGCAGAGCAGGATGACAAAACTAAAAACAAAAACTTACTGTGGCATGGCAAGGGACATGGACGCCAGACAAGAAGACGTGATCAACATGAGCAGAAGTTAATGGACCAGCACAGGAGGAAGGCAGAGACAAGACTTATATACAGACAGGGCAGACAAGACACAGGTGAACACGATTAGGGCAGATGGGGACCAAAGGAAGTAAAACTCAAGAAACATGACAAGACAGGAAACCTTTCAAAATAAAACAGGAAACAGAGCCAAACAAGACAGAACAAGAACTAAAGCGAAAAACAAGACAACAAACTGAAACCATGACAATAGAAAGGAAAAGAAGTTCGAACATTGATTATAAAAAAGGATATAAGAGATAAAAAAAAAAGAAAAAGGAAAAGAAAAAAGATGGGATGGTGGGGCCTGTAAGTGGCACCGACAGTCCTTTGGTGGGCGGGGGGAGGGTCAGCTGGGGGAGTTGGGGTTCTGTTCAGCAGGCTGACTGCAGTGGGGAAGAAGCTGTTCTTGTGGCGCGAGGTCCTGGTCCTTATGGACCGGAGCCTCTTGCCAGAAGGGAGGGGCCGAAAGAGATTATGTCCTGGATGAGAGGGGTTGGCTACAATCCTGGCTGCCCGCCTCCAGGTCCTGGAGATGTGCAGCTCCTGGAGAGACGGGAGGTGGCAGCCGATCACCTTCTCTGCTGAGTGGATGACGCGTTGCAGCTTGGCCTTGTCTCTGGCCGTGGCCGCAGCGAACCAGACTGTGATGGAGGACGTGAGGGTGGATTCGATGATGGCGGTGTAAAAGTCTACCAGCATCTTTTCAGGGAGGTGAAACTTCTTCAGCTGCCTCAGGAAGTACATCCTCTGCTGGACCTTCTTAGTGATGGAGCTGATGTTCTGCTCCCACTTGAGGTCCTGGCTGATGATGGTTCCCAGGAAGCAGAAGGACTCCACAGAGGTCACCGGGGAGTCACAGAGGATGACAGGGGGAGGGGGGCTGGGGCCTTCCTGAAGTCCACTGTCATCTCCACTGTCTTCAGAGCATTAAGCTCCAGGTTGTTAGCGCTGCACTATGACACCAGCCTGGCTATTTCACTCCTGTAGGCCGACTCATCTCCGTCAGAGATGAGGCCGATGAGTGTGGTGTCGTCAGCAAACTTCAGGAGTTTGACAGACAGGTGACCAGCTGTGCAGCTGTTTGTGTACAGGGAGAGTAACAGGGGTGAAAGGACACAGCCCTGGGGGGATCCGGTGCTTGTGGTCCGAGTATCTGAGACGAGCTTCCCCAGCCTCACATACTGCTGTCTGTCCGTCAGGAAGTCTGTGATCCACCTGCAGGTGGAGTCAGGCACATTCATCTTGGAGAGTTTTTAATACTAAAGATGTATGAAAGACATACCGAAAAAATATGTCTTTCAGTGTTTAACTGGCTGTCTTTGGATTATGCATGCCTGAGTAATGACCATTCTTACTCTTCATCTCTCTGTTCACTGCTTGCTAATTTACATAGCAGGGGTCCCAGCAGGAGGGGGCGGGGTTGTAACACGACTCCTTCAGCAGAGCCAGGCTGAGAGAGGCTTTGACATGTAAGATGTTAGATGTTAGAATGCCAGATGTTAGAATGACCAGTTCATTTTATATCTATGAAAATATTCAGGGAGCTATGGGACATGTTCAGCTTTAGGTCTGTGAAAATTGGTGTCGATTGTTGAAACATAAGTTACCATAAAAAAATGTTTGTTTGGAGTCTAGACAGATTTAACACAGGTTTTTGGATGAAAAGGATTTTTTATAAATCATCTGTTACACTTTTAAGTCTGAAAAAAATATGGAAGGCAGCAAACACAGATCCCTACCGTTTTTAATTTTTTTGTGCTGATATTTGAAAGATAAGTTATGCAAAAAAATAGGTGTTTGCAGTTTTGCCTAAAAAGACGTTTTCGGACCTTTTTGGATGTAATGCTCTCTAAGATGTCACCTGTAACTTCAATCATTCTGAATTTTTTTAGGAAGCAGTAGCACATAAATGCCTATGAAAGTTGAATTCTTGGTGCTGATAACCTAAACAGAATTTATGCTAAAAATCTTTGTTCAGTCCAAAATTTCATTAAAAAAATCAAGTGATGAAGTTTCTCGTAGACCCTATAGTGTTACATATCAAAGCTGGAGGTTATTAAAGGCATCTAATTCTGAAATCTCAGCTTCCTGAGACAAACGGCTGATTTATAATAAATTTCTATTATTTGGGTGTACATAATCGACCACTTCCTGTTAAACAGGCACCGTCAGGTGTACACCCATGAAACTTTACATGATGAGAGAGGACCCTTCTGAGTATCTCCAGTTTTAATTTCATGCACATCGGACAAAGCAAAGAGAAAATACAGGGCAGAATGTGCCCAATGCAATAACTAGGTGGCGCTATAGAGCTCGTCCAAGATTGTCATATCCATGGGTTCAGAATAGAAGCTTCATCATATCCATTGAATTTCAGTGAGATTGGACAAGGAATGTGCACGTGAGAGCAACTTTTGTGTGCATAGCGAGATGCCCAACTTTGCCGCTCTGTCACGACCACACCCCCACATTGAAAGTTATGGTTTTTTGTCAGAGTAAACTTCAATGGCTTTTCAACAGGTGGACGTCATTTTCAGGTGTGTCGGCTCATCCTACTCGGAGCAGTGATGCTCCAAGTAAAACATGTCATTTCCTCTTGCCAGCAGGTGGCGCTACACTTTTTCCAGATTTTTTCACTGCAGATGTGTTCAGAGTCAGACTACAATCATGCACATCAATTTTGGATCAGATTGGATTATGCATGGCTGAGTAATGGCCATTTTTCTTTTCATGGCGTGTTTTCGAAACGACCTCCAATTTTGACGCGCCGCCATGGTCACAAACATCCATAAAAACTTAAAAGCTTTGCAATTTAACATCGGACATGTGTTTAGTTTACAAAACCAAAGTTTGGAGTCATTATTCATAAATCTCTAGGAGGAGTTCGTTCTAGAAGGAGGCCTACAAATGTCCAAAATAGAGCAAAAATGACATATTGACACCAATATAGCAGACTTCCTGTGCGACTGACAGCTTGGTACCAAGAGACTTTTTTGTAGGTTTCCATCTGATGAACATGTCCTGTAAAAATCAAGCTTGTATGTTAAAGCATATGCGGGGGCTCGGGACAAATGTCACTGTAGGTGGCGCTGTCGAGCCGTCTTTGTGCGCCCATGCCAATCTCCTGTAAAATACAAAATTTTTCGCGACTCCTGATGTGTGTGCCAAATTTGGTGAGTTTTGGGGTATGTTAAAGGCCTCAAAAAGGCGACTCTTCCGTCGGAAGAAAAAGAATAATAATAATAATAATAATAATTAAAGCTACAAGTAGCATTTAGCGGGCCCGAGCACGTGCGACCGCATGGCACGAGCGACCGCCCCGTGAGCAACACCCTGCTCGAGCCATTCTCGTCGTTTTTTCTTGTCCATTCTGGAGCTCCAAGCTATTGTTAATACGACAGCAGCCTGGGGGGGGGGGGGGGGGGGGGGGGGGGCTGTAATCTGTTGCCTTAAGGGACAAAGACTTTTGCATATAGCATGAAAAAAATTCAAGCAATGATGATAATTGCTATCACTGTCCCTAAGGATGAGAACAATAGAACTCATTCAATTTCCACTACAATGTCTAGATGAGTGTCAGCTATGTCTGATAACTTGGCCAATTAGCTGGACCGGGATCTTGCAAAGTGCAGGTGGTTAACGTCCAGTGTGATGAGTCTGTGGACGGCAACAGTACAGCATAGCTTTTGGTTTCCACAAGAGAAGAACTCCTGACACATCTGCCCTAACAGACAATTACAAGAGGAGTTGAAATGTATAACACGGTGAAGGAGTTTTTGTGCAGAAAAAGGTACAATTAGAAAAGCTGGTAGCAGTGACTGCAGATGGGACTCCTGCTATGATCAATAGACAAACAGGTTTCATCACTCACTGTAAAGCTGAACCAGACTTTCCAAAATGTCTGCATTACTGCTGCGTCATTCACCAGCAGGCCTTATGTGCAGAAGTGATTGGCTCTGGACATATAATGACTCTTATTCTGAAAATCGTAAACAACCTCAGCTGCAAAGCTAAACAGCACAGGATTTTTAAGGTGCTATTGGAGGAGATGTCTGTTGAATATGGTGAATATGAACATTGTGAATCTGAACTTGCATTCTTGACTGACATTACTGGAAAACTAAACCACTTGATCTGCGAGCTGCAAGACAATGGCAAAACTATTTTTTTTTGACCAGCCTGCCTGAGCCAGTGTTTTTCTTGTGGGGATCTTTTCTGCCAGGGCTTGTCAGCTTGGTCAGTGGATGTTGCTGCAGTTGTCTACCTTGCTGGGACAGCTGGAGTTAAACACAGCAGCTCACGGCTCTGAAGTGGACCCCGTTGCTGTCCCAGTCTGGATGGGCACTGTGGCGATGTTCCAATGGCCAGGCTGGCTCCTGGTATAAAGAGATTCCCAAATACCATTTCCTAACCGCAGAGCCAAGGATGTGTTTACATGTTTAGGTCAAAAATGTGATGGACAGCTTCATGTTGTCTAAACATGCCACCCTGTTATTAATCCAGTTGATATGGTTCTCCATCTGTGTCTAGGTGATAGAAAAGCATTTTTTTTTATATTTAGAGCTCTAAGCAAACAAACAGTTGTCTATATAAAAGAGCTTTTACAATTGTGCACTTTTAGCAGGTCTCTGAGTTCATGTGACCAATGTATGGTGGATTTTCACAGACCTTGTTTAAAACTGAAGGTGAGAGAGACTTAGAGAAATGGCTTCATTGTTCTGGAGTTCTTTGTTTCATCCACAGAAGAGTAGAATTGGTGATTGATTTTGAAAAGCTGCTGAAAAAAGTATCTTTTTCAAATTGCAATTTCTAACTTGGGTTTTACATTTTGTGTTCCATTTTTTGTGCTTTAATTGGGAAGCATTTGTTATTTGTTTGGTGTTTTTAAGGTTCTGCAAATATACACATCATTTTTTAGAGACATTTGTTATCAGTTGTGTTTGTTGATTTGTAGTTTAATTTCATTGGATGTATAGATGTCGTGTGGGGGGGAGGCTCGAGAGCAGGTAGGACCCAGGCGCAGAGACGGGAGGCAAACGGGTTCAGGGCAAGTGGGTTTATTTAACTAACAAAAAGCGCTGCAGAGCAGGATGACAAAACTAAAAACAAAAACTTACTGTGGCTTGGCAAGGGACATGGACGCCAGACAAGAAGACGTGATCAACATGAGCAGAAGTTAATGGACCAGCACAGGAGGAAGGCAGAGACAAGACTTATATACAGACAGGGCAGACAAGACACAGGTGAACACGATTAGGGCAGATGGGGACCAAAGGAAGTAAAACTCAAGAAACATGACAAGACAGGAAACCTTTCAAAATAAAACAGGAAACAGAACCAAACAAGACAGAACAAGAACTAAAGCGAAAAAAAAGACAACAAACTGAAACCATGACAATAGAAAGGAAAAGAAGTTCAAACATTGATTATAAAAAAGGATATAAGAGATAAAAAAAAAGAAAAAGGAAAAGAAAAAAGATAAAATATTGATTTAATTGCATTTTGAATGAATAAAAAACAATGATTAATAGAATCAGAATCAGAATCAGAAATCAGAAAAAGTTTTATTGCCAGGTTCAGTAGAGCGCACTTTACAAAACGAGGAATTTGACTTGGTGTATAGTGCAATTAAGAATAAGTTAAAAATTAAGTTAACAACAACAACACACTATATACAGTAGAGTAAGGTGAATTAAAGTGGGAGCACAGATGGGCTGGGATGGTGGGGCCTGTAAGTGGCACCGACAGTCCTTTGGTGGGCGGGGGGGGGAGGGGGGGTCACCTGGGGGAGTTGGGGTACTGTTCAGCAGGCTGACTGCAGTGGGGAAGAAGCTGTTCTTGTGGCGCGAGGTCCTGATGGACCGGAGCCTCTTGCCAGAAGGGAGGGGCCGAAAGAGATTATGTCCTGGATGAGAGGGGTTGGCTACAATCCTGGCTGCCCGCCTCCAGGTCCTGGAGATGTGCAGCTCCTGGAGAGACGGGAGGTGGCAGCCGATCACCTTCTCTGCTGAGTGGATGACGCGTTGCAGCTTGGCCTTGTCTCTGGCCGTGGCCGCAGCGAACCAGACTGTGATGGAGGACGTGAGGGTGGATTCGATGATGGCGGTGTAAAAGTCTACCAGCATCTTTTCAGGGAGGTGAAACTTCTTCAGCTGCCTCAGGAAGTACATCCTCTGCTGGACCTTCTTAGTGATGGAGCTGATGTTCTGCTCCCACTTGAGGTCCTGGCTGATGATGGTTCCCAGGAAGCAGAAGGACTCCACAGAGGTCACCGGGGAGTCACAGAGGATGACAGGGGGGAGGGGGGCTGGGGCCTTCCTGAAGTCCACTGTCATCTCCACTGTCTTCAGAGCATTAAGCTCCAGGTTGTTAGCGCTGCACTATGACACCAGCCTGGCTATTTCACTCCTGTAGGCCGACTCATCTCCGTCAGAGATGAGGCCGATGAGTGTGGTGTCGTCAGCAAACTTCAGGAGTTTGACAGACAGGTGACCAGCTGTGCAGCTGTTTGTGTACAGGGAGAGTAACAGGGGTGAAAGGACACAGCCCTGGGGGGATCCGGTGCTTGTGGTCCGAGTATCTGAGACGAGCTTCCCCAGCCTCACATACTGCTGTCTGTCCGTCAGGAAGTCTGTGATCCACCTGCAGGTGGAGTCAGGCACATTCATCTTGGAGAGTTTTTAATACTAAAGATGTATGAAAGACATACCGAAAAAATATGTCTTTCAGTGTTTAACTGGCTGTCTTTGGATTATGCATGCCTGAGTAATGACCATTCTTACTCCTCATCTCTCTGTTCACTGCTTGCTAATTTACATAGCAGGGGTCCCAGCAGGAGGGGGCGGGGTTGTAACACGACTCCTTCAGCAGAGCCAGGCTGAGAGAGGCTTTGACATGTAAGATGTTAGATGTTAGAATGCCAGATGTTAGAATGACCAGTTCATTTTATATCTATATAAATATACAGGTAGCTATGGGACATGTTCAGCTTTAGGTCTGTGAAAATTGGTGTCGATTGTTGAAACATAAGTTACCATAAAAAAATGTTTGTTTGGAGTCTAGACAGATTTAACACAGGTTTTTGGATGAAAAGGATTTTTTATAAATCATCTGTTACACTTTTAAGTCTGAAAAAAATATGGAAGGCAGCAAACACAGATCCCTACCGTTTTTAATTTTTTTGTGCTGATATTTGAAAGATAAGTTATGCAAAAAAATAGGTGTTTGCAGTTTTGCCTAAAAAGACGTTTTCGGACCTTTTTGGATGTAATGCTCTCTAAGATGTCACCTGTAACTTCAATCATTCTGAATTTTTTTAGGAAGCAGTAGCACATAAATGCCTATGAAAGTTGAATTCTTGGTGCTGATAACCTAAACAGAATTTATGCTAAAAATCTTTGTTCAGTCCAAAATTTCATTAAAAAAATCAAGTGATGAAGTTTCTCGTAGACCCTATAGTGTTACATATCAAAGCTGGAGGTTATTAAAGGCATCTAATTCTGAAATCTCAGCTTCCTGAGACAAACGGCTGATTTATAATAAATTTCTATTATTTGGGTGCACATAATCGACCACTTCCTGTTACGCAGGCACCGTCAGGTGTACACCCATGAAACTTTACATGATGAGAGAGGACCCTTCTGAGTATCTCCAGTTTTAATTTCATGCACATCGGACAAAGCAAAGAGAAAATACAGGGCAGAATGTGCCCAATGCAATAACTAGGTGGCGCTATAGAGCTCGTCCAAGATTGTCATATCCATGGGTTCAGAATAGAAGCTTCATCATATCCATTGAATTTCAGTGAGATTGGACAAGGAATGTGCACGTGAGAGCAACTTTTGTGTGCATAGCGAGATGCCCAACTTTGCCGCTCTGTCACGACCACACCCCCGCATTGAAAGTTATGGTTTTTTGTCAGAGTAAACTTCAATGGCTTTTCAACAGGTGGACGTCATTTTCAGGTGTGTCGGCTCATCCTACTCGGAGCAGTGATGCTCCAAGTCAAACATGTCATTTCCTCTTGCCAGCAGGTGGCGCTACACTTTTTCCAGATTCTTTCACTGCAGATGTGTTCAGAGTCAGACTACAATCATGCATATCAATTTTTGATCAGATTGGATTATGCATGGCTGAGTAATGGCCATTTTTCTTTTCATGGCGTGTTTTCGAAACAACGTCGAATTTCTACGCGCCGCCACGGTCACAAACTTCTGTAAAAACTTAAAAGCTTTGCAATTTAACATCGGACATGTGTCTAGTTTACAAAACCAAAGTTTGGAGTCATTATTCACAAATCTCTAGGAGGAGTTCGTTCTAGAAGGAGGCCTGCAAATGTCCAAAATAGAGCAAAAATGACATATTGACATCAATATAGCAGACTTCCTGTGCGACTGACAGCTTGGTACCTACAGACTTTTTTGTAGGTTTCCATCTGATGAACATGCCCTGAAAAAATCAAGCTTGTACGTTAAAGCGTATGCGGGGCGTCGGGACAAAAGTCAGTGTAGGTGGCGCTGTCGAGCCATTTTTGCGCACCCATGCCAATTTCTCATAAAATACGAAATTTTTCGCGACCCCTGATGTGTGTGCCAAATTTGGTGAGTTTTGGGGTATGTTAAAGGCCTCAAAAATGCGATTCTTCCGGCAGAAGAAAAATAATAATAATAATTAAAGCTACAAGTAGCATTTAGCGGGCCCGAGCACGTGCCACGGCCTGGCACGAGTGACCGCCCCGTGAGCAACGCCCTGCTCGAGCCATTCTCGTCGTTTTTTCTTGTCCATTCTGGAGCTCCAAGCTATTGTTAATACGACAGCAGCCGGGGGGGGGGGGGGGGGGGGGGCTGTAATCTGTTGCCTTAAGGGACAAAGACTTTTGCATATAGCATGAAAAAAATTCAAGCAATGATGATAATTGCTATCACTGTCCCTAAGGATGAGAACAATAGAACTCATTCAATTTCCACTACAATGTCTAGATGAGTGTCAGCTATGTCTGATAACTTGGCCAATTAGCTGGACCGGGATCTTGCAAAGTGCAGGTGGTTAACGTCCAGTGTGATGAGTCTGTGGACGGCAACAGTACAGCATAGCTTTTGGTTTCCACAAGAGAAGAACTCCTGACACATCTGCCCTAACAGACAACTACAAGAGGAGTTGAAATGTATAACACGGTGAAGGAGTTTTTGTGCAGAAAAAGGTACAATTAGAAAAGCTGGTAGCAGTGACTGCAGATGGGACTCCTGCTATGATCAATAGACAAACAGGTTTCATCACTCACTGTAAAGCTGACCCAGACTTTCCAAAATGTCTGCATTACTGCTGCGTCATTCACCAGCAGGCCTTATGTGCAGAAGTGATTGGCTCTGGACATATAATGACTCTTATTCTGAAAATCGTAAACAACCTCAGCTGCAAAGCAAAACAGCACAGGATTTTTAAGGTGCTATTGGAGGAGATGTCTGTTGAATATGGTGAATATGAACATTGTGAATCTGAACTTGCATTCTTGACTGACATTACTGGAAAACTAAACCACTTGATCTGCGAGCTGCAAGACAATGGCAAAACTATTTTTTTTTGACCAGCCTGCCTGAGCCAGTGTTTTTCTTGTGGGGATCTTTTCTGCCAGGGCTTGTCAGCTTGGTCAGTGGATGTTGCTGCAGTTGTCTCCCTTGCTGGGACAGCTGGAGTTAAACACAGCAGCTCACGGCTCTGAAGTGGACCCCGTTGCTGTCCCAGTCTGGATGGGCACTGTGGCGATGTTCCAATGGCCAGGCTGGCTCCTGGTATAAAGAGATTCCCAAATACCATTTCCTAACCGCAGAGCCAAGGATGTGTTTACATGTTTAGGTCAAAAATGTGATGGACAGCTTCATGTTGTCTAAACATGCCACCCTGTTATTAATCCAGTTGATATGGTTCTCCATCTGTGTCTAGGTGATAGAAAAGCATTTTTTTTTATATTTACAGCTCTAAGCAAACAAACAGTTGTCTATATAAAAGAGCTTTTACAATTGTGCACTTTTAGCAGGTCTCTGAGTTCATGTGACCAATGTATGGTGGATTTTCACAGACCTTGTTTAAAACTGAAGGTGAGAGAGACTTAGAGAAATGGCTTCATTGTTCTGGAGTTCTTTGTTTCATCCACAGAAGAGTAGAATTGGTGATTGATTTTGAAAAGCTGCTGAAAAAAGTATCTTTTCAAATTGCAATTTCTAACTTGGGTTTTACATTTTGTTTTCCATTTTTTGTGCTTTATTTGGGAAGCATTTGTTATTTGTTTGGTGTTTTTAAGGTTCTGCAAATATACACATCATTTTTTAGAGACATTTGTTATCAGTTGTGTTTGTTGATTTGTAGTTTAATTTCATTGGATGTATAGATGTCGTGTGGGGGGGAGGCTCGACAGCAGGTAGGACCCAGGCGCAGAGACGGGAGGCAAACGGGTTCAGGGCAAGTGGGTTTATTTAACTAACAAAAAGCGCTGCAGAGCAGGATGACAAAACTAAAAACAAAAACTTACTGTGGCATGGCAAGGGACATGGACGCCAGACAAGAAGACGTGATCAACATGAGCAGAAGTTAATGGACCAGCACAGGAGGAAGGCAGAGACAAGACTTATATACAGACAGGGCAGACAAGACACAGGTGAACACGATTAGGGCAGATGGGGACCAAAGGAAGTAAAACTCAAAAACATGACAAGACAGGAAACCTTTCAAAATAAAACAGGAAACAGAACCAAACAAGACAGAACAAGAACTAAAGCGAAAAAAAAGACAACAAACTGAAACCATGACAATAGAAAGGAAAAGAAGTTCAAACATTGATTATAAAAAAGGATATAAGAGATAAAAAAAAAGAAAAAGGAAAAGAAAAAAGATAAAATATTGATTTAATTGCATTTTGAATGAATAAAAAACAATGATTAATAGAATCAGAAATCAGAAAAAGTTTTATTGCCAGGTTCAGTAGAGCGCACTTTACAAAACGAGGAATTTGACTTGGTGTATAGTGCAATTAAGAATAAGTTAAAAATTAAGTTAACAACAACAACACACTATATACAGTAGAGTAAGGTGAATTAAAGTGGGAGCACAGATGGGCTGGGATGGTGGGGCCTGTAAGTGGCACCGACAGTCCTTTGGTGGGCGGGGGGGGGGGGGGGGGGGTCACCTGGGGGAGTTGGGGTACTGTTCAGCAGGCTGACTGCAGTGGGGAAGAAGCTGTTCTTGTGGCGCGAGGTCCTGGTCCTGATGGACCGGAGCCTCTTGCCAGAAGGGAGGGGCCGAAAGAGATTATGTCCTGGATGAGAGGGGTTGGCTACAATCCTGGCTGCCCGCCTCCAGGTCCTGGAGATGTGCAGCTCCTGGAGAGACGGGAGGTGGCAGCCGATCACCTTCTCTGCTGAGTGGATGACGCGTTGCAGCTTGGCCTTGTCTCTGGCCGTGGCCGCAGCGAACCAGACTGTGATGGAGGACGTGAGGGTGGATTCGATGATGGCGGTGTAAAAGTCTACCAGCATCTTTTCAGGGAGGTGAAACTTCTTCAGCTGCCTCAGGAAGTACATCCTCTGCTGGACCTTCTTAGTGATGGAGCTGATGTTCTGCTCCCACTTGAGGTCCTGGCTGATGATGGTTCCCAGGAAGCAGAAGGACTCCACAGAGGTCAACGGGGAGTCACAGAGGATGACAGGGGGGAGGGGGGCTGGGGCCTTCCTGAAGTCCACTGTCATCTCCACTGTCTTCAGAGCATTAAGCTCCAGGTTGTTAGCGCTGCACTATGACACCAGCCTGGCTATTTCACTCCTGTAGGCCGACTCATCTCCGTCAGAGATGAGGCCGATGAGTGTGGTGTCGTCAGCAAACTTCAGGAGTTTGACAGACAGGTGACCAGCTGTGCAGCTGTTTGTGTACAGGGAGAGTAACAGGGGTGAAAGGACACAGCCCTGGGGGGATCCGGTGCTTGTGGTCCGAGTATCTGAGACGAGCTTCCCCAGCCTCACATACTGCTGTCTGTCCGTCAGGAAGTCTGTGATCCACCTGCAGGTGGAGTCAGGCACATTCATCTTGGAGAGTTTTTAATACTAAGTCTAGACAGATTTAACACAGGTTTTTGGATGAAAAAGGATTTTTTATAAATCATCTGTTACACTTTTAAGTCTGAAAAAAATATGGAAGGCAGCAAACACAGATCCCTACCGTTTTTAATTTTTTTGTGCTGATATTTGAAAGATAAGTTATGCAAAAAAATAGGTGTTTGCAGTTTTGCCTAAAAAGACGTTTTCGGACCTTTTTGGATCAAATGTTGTCTAAAAGTTCACCTGTAACTTCAATCATTCTGAATTTTTTTAGGAAAACTAAACCACTTCAACTGTGATCTGCAAGGCAATGGTAAAACTATATTTTTTATGGAACAGCCTGCAGTGTTTCTTGTGGGGATCTTTTCTGCCAGGGCTTGCCGGCTTGGTCGGTGGTTGTTGCTGTTACCAATCCAGTTGATATGGTTCTCCATCTGTGTCTAAGTGATATAATCAGAATCAGAATCGTTTATTGTCATTGTACATGGGGATACAATGAAATTGCAGCAGCCTTGGAGTGAAGGAGTTACATAAAATAAAAATAAAAATAGAATAGAAAAAGAAATACTGTATTTACAACTCTTAACAAAAAATGAACAATATGGACAGAAACTGTTAAATATTAAATATTTGTGAATAAAATAGAATGGAATTACATGAGTTGCTGTGAGCACAGCTTAATAAATATCAAGTTATTGCACAGTGACCCGGTTAGACAGTCAGGATATTGCACGCATTGTAGTAAAATTAGAGTGAGGTGTGGTTGGTGGACGTATGTGCATTCCGTATGATAATTGCCTATGGAAAAAAGCTGTTTCTTAGTCTGTTTGTCCTGGTTCTGATGGACCTGTACCTCCTTCCAGAGGGCAGCAGTTCAAACAGAGGGAAAGCAGAATGGGTGGAGTTAGTGGTGATGCTAGTCACTCTGCTGAGGCAGCGAGACTGGTAAATGTCCTTCAGTGAGGGGAGGGGGCAGCCGATGATCCTCTGCGCTGTCTTTACCACTCTCTGGAGACTCTGCCGTTCTGCTTCAGTGCAGTGGGAAAACCACACTGTGATGCCATAGGACAGAATGCTCTCAATGGTTGAGCGGTAGAACGTTACCAGCAGCTCCTGGCTGACGTCGTTCCTCCTAAGTTTTCTCAGGAAGTGCAGGCGTTGCTGGGCCTTCCTGATGACAGTCATGGTGTTGTTAGACCATGTGAGGTCAGCAGAGATGGTGGTGCCCAGGAGGGTGAAGCTGTGGACCCTCTCCACACAGTTTCCATCGATGTAGAGTGGGGGTGGATCTGTTCTGTTTTTTCTGAAGTCCAGGATGATCTCCTTGGTCTTGGTGGTGTTCAGGATGAGGTTATTAGCCTGACACCACCTTGAGAGTTTCAGGACTTCGTCTCTGTAGGCCGTCTCGTCGTCCCCAGAGATCAGCCCCACCACAGTAGTGTCGTCTGCAAACTTCACCACGGTGTTGCTGGTGTGGGCTGGTCTGCAGTCTGCTGTGTACAGTGTGTACAGCAGAGGACTCAGCACACATCCCTGTGTGGAGCCTATGCTCAGCGTCCGGGTGGAGGAGAGGTGGGGGTCAAGTTTGACTGTCTGTGGTCTGTTTGTCAGGAAGTCCTTGATCCACGAGCAGGTGAGTGGGTGGAGTCCTAGTTCAGACAGTTTGTTGACCAGAATGTCAGGAATGATTGTGTTAAAGGCTGAGCTATAGTCCACAAAGAGCATCCTGGCGTAGGTGTCTCTGTGTTCCAGGTGGCTCAGCGCAGTGTGGAGGGTGATGGAAATGGCATCATCCGTTGATCTGTTTGCTTTGTAAGCAAACTGGTGGGGGACGAAGATTGGAGGGAGGGAGTCTTTGATGTGTCCCAGGAGCAGCCGCTCCAGACACTTTGTGATGACAGCAGTGAGTGCAACTGGGCGGAAGTCCGTGAGGAAGGCTGTGGATGAGGACTTTTTGGGTATCGGGATGATAGTGGATGACTTCAGGCAAGCAGGGATGAAAGCCTGAGCTAGCGACAGGTTGAAGATTTTTGTGAAGACCTGGGAGAGTTGATCGGCGCAGGCCCGCAGAACCTTTCCGGGAACTCCATCAGGTCCCGCCGCTTTCCTGGGGTTTACCCTGCTGAACATCCGTGCCATCCGTGCCACGTCCATAAAGGCATTGTTTTTATATTTAGAGCTCTA
The DNA here is from genome assembly GCF_053564925.1 of Oryzias latipes. NCBI lineage: Eukaryota > Metazoa > Chordata > Actinopteri > Beloniformes > Adrianichthyidae > Oryzias > Oryzias latipes. The sequence continues at coordinate 10,423,084 of NC_136256.1, read as the reverse complement.
AGCAACCAAACAGTTGTCTATATAAAAGAGCTTTTACAATTGTGCACTTTTAGCAGGCTGAAAAAATTATCTTTTTAAAATTGCCATTTCAAATTTGGGTTTTAAATTTTGTGTTCCATTTTTCTGTGCTTGTATTGGAAGGATTTGTTATTATTTTGTTTAAAAGTGCTACATATTGTATATACACATAATTTATTTAGAGAAATTTGCTATACGTTGTGTTTTTTGGTTTTGTAGTTTAATTTCATTGGATTTATATTAAGGAAAAGAAGTTGCAGCATTGATTAAAAAAGGATAAAAGAGACATTTACTGTCTAAGTCTTATGTTACATCTGTAGAACTGTACTGAGAGTTGGGTTTTGTTTTGGAGCACATTCATATGTTTTGTTTGTAAAAAAAAAAGATAAAATATTAGGTTAATTGCATTTTACATGACTAGAAAAGCAATGATTATTCATAAAAATCTATGAAAGACATACAAAACAAATGAAAAAGCAGTCTGCCCTCCCTCTTGTGTCTAAACTATTGTCACCTCACTTCTGGGTTAGTTAGCATATGAACTGGCAGCTGGTGTGTGTGTGTGTGGGGGGGGGGGGGGGGTGAAATTTGACTCCAGCAACAGGGATGATTGAGGAGCAGGCTGCAGCATGAGGAAAAGACTTAAGCATGTAAGAGGAAATGACATCCTACAGTTGACCAGTTCATTTTATATCTGTAAAGAATATTCAAGAAGCATTTAGACATGTTCAGCTATATGCGTGTGAAACTTGGTGTGGATATTTGAAGCATAAGTAATTTTAAAACACACTTGTTTGGAGTCCAGACGGAAAAAGCACAGGTTTTGGGATGAATCAGGATTTTTTTAAAATCATCTGTTTCACCTGGACTTCTGAAAAAAATATGGAAGGCAGCAAACACAGATCCCTACATTTAAAAAAATAAATGGTGTTGATATATGATGATTAAGTTATGAAAAAAAATAGGTGTTTGTAGTTTTGCCTAAAAAGACGTTTTCGGACCTTTTTGGATGTAATGCTCTCTAAGATGTCACCTGTAACTTCAATCATTCTGAATTTTTTTAGGAAGCAGTAGCACATAAATGCCTATGAAAGTTGAATTCTTGGTGCTGATAACCTAAACAGAATTTATGCTAAAAATCTTTGTTCAGTCCAAAATTTCATTAAAAAAATCAAGTGATGAAGTTTCTCGTAGACCCTATAGTGTTACATATCAAAGCTGGAGGTTATTAAAGGCATCTAATTCTGAAATCTCAGCTTCCTGAGACAAACGGCTGATTTATAATAAATTTCTATTATTTGGGTGCACATAATCGACCACTTCCTGTTACGCAGGCACCGTCAGGTGTACACCCATGAAACTTTACATGATGAGAGAGGACCCTTCTGAGTATCTCCAGTTTTAATTTCATGCACATCGGACAAAGCAAAGAGAAAATACAGGGCAGAATGTGCCCAATGCAATAACTAGGTGGCGCTATAGAGCTCGTCCAAGATTGTCATATCCATGGGTTCAGAATAGAAGTTTCATCATATCCATTGAATTTCAGTGAGATTGGACAAGGAATGTGCACGTGAGAGCAACTTTTGTGTGCATAGCGAGATGCCCAACTTTGCCGCTCTGTCACGACCACACCCCCGCATTGAAAGTTATGGTTTTTTGTCAGAGTAAACTTCAATGGCTTTTCAACAGGTGGACGTCATTTTCAGGTGTGTCGGCTCATCCTACTCGGAGTAGTGATGCTCCAAGTAAAACATGTCATTTCCTCTTGCCAGCAGGTGGCGCTACACTTTTTCCAGATTTTTTCACTGCAGATGTGTTCAGAGTCAGACTACAATCATGCACATCAATTTTGGATCAGATTGGATTATGCATGGCTGAGTAATGGCCATTTTTCTTTTCATGGCGTGTTTTCGAAACGACCTCCAATTTTGACGCGCCGCCATGGTCACAAACATCCATAAAAACTTAAAAGCTTTGCAATTTAACATCGGACATGTGTCTAGTTTACAAAACCAAAGTTTGGAGTCATTACTCTCAAATCTCTAGGAGGAGTTCGTTCTAGAGCGAGGCCTGCAAATGACCAAAATACAGCAAAAATGACATATTGTCATCAAAATATCAGACTTCCTGTGCGACTGACAGCTTGGTCCCAAGAGACTTTTTTGTAGGTTTCTATCCGATGAACATGCCCTGTTAAAATCAGGTTTGTACTATAAAGCATATGGAGGTGCTCGCGAAAACAAATTTTGCAGGTGGCGCTATCGAGCCATTTTTGTTTACCTATGCCGTTCTCCTATAAAATATGAAATTTTTCGCGACTCCTGATGTGTATACAAAATTTGGTGAGTTTTGGGGTATGTTAAAGGCCTCAAAAAGGCGACGGAAAAGTCGGAAGAATAATAATAATAATAATAATTAAAGCTACAAGTAGCATTTAGCGGGCCCGAGCACGTGCGACCGCATGGCACGAGCGACCGCCCCGTGAGCAACGCCCTGCTCGAGCCATTCTCGTCGTTTTTTCTTGTCCATTCTGGAGCTCCAAGCTATTGTTAACACGACAGCAGCCTGGGGGGGGGGGGGGGGGGGCTGTAATCTGTTGCCTTAAGGGACAAAGACTTTTGCATATAGCATGAAAAAAATTCAAGCAATGATGATAATTGCTATCACTGTCCCTAAGGATGAGAACAATAGAACTCATTCAATTTCCACTACAATGTCTAGATGAGTGTCAGCTATGTCTGATAACTTGGCCAATTAGCTGGACCGGGATCTTGCAAAGTGCAGGTGGTTAACGTCCAGTGTGATGAGTCTGTGGACGGCAACAGTACAGCATAGCTTTTGGTTTCCACAAGAGAAGAACTCCTGACACATCTGCCCTAACAGACAACTACAAGAGGAGTTGAAATGTATAACACGGTGAAGGAGTTTTTGTGCAGAAAAAGGTACAATTAGAAAAGCTGGTAGCAGTGACTGCAGATGGGACTCCTGCTATGATCAATAGACAAACAGGTTTCATCACTCACTGTAAAGCTGACCCAGACTTTCCAAAATGTCTGCATTACTGCTGCGTCATTCACCAGCAGGCCTTATGTGCAGAAGTGATTGGCTCTGGACATATATTGACTCTTATTCTGAAAATCGTAAACAACCTCAGCTGCAAAGCAAAACAGCACAGGATTTTTAAGGTGCTATTGGAGGAGATGTCTGTTGAATATGGTGAATATGAACATTGTGAATCTGAACTTGCATTCTTGACTGACATTACTGGAAAACTAAACCACTTGATCTGCGAGCTGCAAGACAATGGCAAAACTATTTTTTTTTGACCAGCCTGCCTGAGCCAGTGTTTTTCTTGTGGGGATCTTTTCTGCCAGGGCTTGTCAGCTTGGTCAGTGGATGTTGCTGCAGTTGTCTCCCTTGCTGGGACAGCTGGAGTTAAACACAGCAGCTCACGGCTCTGAAGTGGACCCCGTTGCTGTCCCAGTCTGGATGGGCACTGTGGCGATGTTCCAATGGCCAGGCTGGCTCCTGGTATAAAGAGATTCCCAAATACCATTTCCTAACCGCAGAGCCAAGGATGTGTTTACATGTTTAGGTCAAAAATGTGATGGACAGCTTCATGTTGTCTAAACATGCCACCCTGTTATTAATCCAGTTGATATGGTTCTCCATCTGTGTCTAGGTGATAGAAAAGCATTTTTTTTATATTTAGAGCTCTAAGCAAACAAACAGTTGTCTATATAAAAGAGCTTTTACAATTGTGCACTTTTAGCAGGTCTCTGAGTTCATGTGACCAATGTATGGTGGATTTTCACAGACCTTGTTTAAAACTGAAGGTGAGAGAGACTTAGAGAAATGGCTTCATTGTTCTGGAGTTCTTTGTTTCATCCACAGAAGAGTAGAATTGGTGATTGGTTTTGAAAAGCTGCTGAAAAAAGTATCTTTTTCAAATTGCAATTTCTAACTTGGGTTTTACATTTTGTGTTCCATTTTTTGTGCTTTAATTGGGAAGCATTTGTTATTTGTTTGGTGTTTTTAAGGTTCTGCAAATATACACATCATTTTTTAGAGACATTTGTTATCAGTTGTGTTTGTTGATTTGTAGTTTAATTTCATTGGATGTATAGATGTCGTGTGGGGGGGAGGCTCGAGAGCAGGTAGGACCCAGGCGCAGAGACGGGAGGCAAACGGGTTCAGGGCAAGTGGGTTTATTTAACTAACAAAAAGCGCTGCAGAGCAGGATGACAAAACTAAAAACAAAAACTTACTGTGGCATGGCAAGGGACATGGACGCCAGACAAGAAGACGTGATCAACATGAGCAGAAGTTAATGGACCAGCACAGGAGGAAGGCAGAGACAAGACTTATATACAGACAGGGCAGACAAGACACAGGTGAACACGATTAGGGCAGATGGGGACCAAAGGAAGTAAAACTCAAGAAACATGACAAGACAGGAAACCTTTCAAAATAAAACAGGAAACAGAACCAAACAAGACAGAACAAGAACTAAAGCGAAAAAAAAGACAACAAACTGAAACCATGACAATAGAAAGGAAAAGAAGTTCAAACATTGATTATAAAAAAGGATATAAGAGATAAAAAAAAAAGAAAAAGGAAAAGAAAAAAGATAAAATATTGATTTAATTGCATTTTGAATGAATAAAAAACAATGATTAATAGAATCAGAATCAGAATCAGGAATCAGAAAAAGTTTTATTGCCAGGTTCAGTAGAGCGCACTTTACAAAACGAGGAATTTGACTTGGTGTATAGTGCAATTAAGAATAAGTTAAAAATTAAGTTAACAACAACAACACACTATATACAGTAGAGTAAGGTGAATTAAAGTGGGAGCACAGATGGGCTGGGATGGTGGGGCCTGTAAGTGGCACCGACAGTCCTTTGGTGGGCGGGGGGGGGAGGGGGGGTCACCTGGGGGAGTTGGGGTTCTGTTCAGCAGGCTGGCTGCAGTGGGGAAGAAGCTGTTCTTGTGGCACGAGGTCCTGGTCCTGATGGACCGGAGCCTCTTGCCAGAAGGGAGGGGCCGAAAGAGATTATGTCCTGGATGAGAGGGGTTGGCTACAATCCTGGCTGCCCGCCTCCAGGTCCTGGAGATGTGCAGCTCCTGGAGAGACGGGAGGTGGCAGCCGATCACCTTCTCTGCTGAGTGGATGACGCGTTGTAGCTTGGCCTTGTCTCTGGCCGTGGCCGCAGCAAACCAGACTGTGATGGAGGACGTGAGGGTGGATTCGATGATGGCGGTGTAAAAGTCTACCAGCATCTTTTCAGGGAGGTGAAACTTCTTCAGCTGCCTCAGGAAGTACATCCTCTGCTGGACCTTCTTAGTGATGGAGCTGATGTTCTGCTCCCACTTGAGGTCCTGGCTGATGATGGTTCCCAGGAAGCAGAAGGACTCCACAGAGGTCACCGGGGAGTCACAGAGGATGACAGGGGGGAGGGGGGCTGGGGCCTTCCTGAAGTCCACTGTCATCTCCACTGTCTTCAGAGCATTAAGCTCCAGGTTGTTAGCGCTGCACTATGACACCAGCCTGGCTATTTCACTCCTGTAGGCCGACTCATCTCCGTCAGAGATGAGGCCGATGAGTGTGGTGTCGTCAGCAAACTTCAGGAGTTTGACAGACAGGTGACCAGCTGTGCAGCTGTTTGTGTACAGGGAGAGTAACAGGGGTGAAAGGACACAGCCCTGGGGGGATCCGGTGCTTGTGGTCCGAGTATCTGAGACGAGCTTCCCCAGCCTCACATACTGCTGTCTGTCCGTCAGGAAGTCTGTGATCCACCTGCAGGTGGAGTCAGGCACATTCATCTTGGAGAGTTTTTAATACTAAAGATGTATGAAAGACATACCGAAAAAATATGTCTTTCAGTGTTTAACTGGCTGTCTTTGGATTATGCATGCCTGAATAATGGTCATTCTTACTCCTCGTCTCTCTGTTCACTGCTTGCTAATTTACATATCAGGGGTCCCAGCAGGAGGGGGCGGGGTTGTAACACGACTCCTTCAGCAGAGCCAGGCTGAGAGAGGCTTTGACATGTAAGATGTTAGATGTTAGAATGCCAGATGTTAGAATGACCAGTTCATTTTATATCTATGAAAATATTCAGGTAGCTATGGGACATGTTCAGCTATAGGTGTGTGAAAATTGGTGTCGATTGTTGAAACATAAGTTACCATAAAAAAATGTTTGTTTGGAGTCTAGACAGATTTAACACAGGTTTTTGGATGAAAAAGGATTTTTTATAAATCATCTGTTACACTTTTAAGTCTGAAAAAAATATGGAAGGCAGCAAACACAGATCCCTACCGTTTTTAATTTTTTTGTGCTGATATTTGAAAGATAAGTTATGCAAAAAAATAGGTGTTTGCAGTTTTGCCTAAAAAGACGTTTTCGGACCTTTTTGGATCAAATGTTGTCTAAAAGTTCACCTGTAACTTCAATCATTCTGAATTTTTTTAGGAAAACTAAACCACTTCAACTGTGATCTGCAAGGCAATGGTAAAACTATATTTTTTATGGAACAGCCTGCAGGGTTTCTTGTGGGGATCTTTTCTGCCAGGGCTTGCCGGCTTGGTCGGTGGTTGTTGCTGTTACCAATCCAGTTGATATGGTTCTCCATCTGTGTCTAAGTGATATAATCAGAATCAGAATCGTTTATTGTCATTGTACATGGGGATACAATGAAATTGCAGCAGCCTTGGAGTGAAGGAGTTACATAAAATAAAAATAAAAATAGAATAGAAAAAGAAATACTGTATTTACAACTCTTAACAAAAAATGAACAATATGGACAGAAACTGTTAAATATTAAATATTTGTGAATAAAATAGAAAGGAATTACATGAGTTGCTGTGAGCACAGCTTAATAAATATCAAGTTATTGCACAGTGACCCGGTTAGACAGTCAGGATATTGCACGCATTGTAGTAAAATTAGAGTGAGGTGTGGTTGGTGGACGTATGTGCATTCCATATGATAATTGCCTATGGAAAAAAGCTGTTTCTTAGTCTGTTTGTCCTGGTTCTGATGGACCTGTACCTCCTTCCAGAGGGCAGCAGTTCAAACAGAGGGAAAGCAGAATGGGTGGAGTTAGTGGTGATGCTAGTCACTCTGCTGAGGCAGCGAGACTGGTAAATGTCCTTCAGTGAGGGGAGGGGGCAGCCGATGATCCTCTGCGCTGTCTTTACCACTCTCTGGAGACTCTGCCGTTCTGCTTCAGTGCAGTGGGAAAACCACACTGTGATGCCATAGGACAGAATGCTCTCAATGGTTGAGCGGTAGAACGTTACCAGCAGCTCCTGGCTGACGTCGTTCCTCCTAAGTTTTCTCAGGAAGTGCAGGCGTTGCTGGGCCTTCCTGATGACAGTCATGGTGTTGTTAGACCATGTGAGGTCAGCAGAGATGGTGGTGCCCAGGAGGGTGAAGCTGTGGACCCTCTCCACACAGTTTCCATCGATGTAGAGTGGGGGTGGATCTGTTCTGTTTTTTCTGAAGTCCAGGATGATCTCCTTGGTCTTGGTGGTGTTCAGGATGAGGTTATTAGCCTGACACCACCTTGAGAGTTTCAGGACTTCGTCTCTGTAGGCCGTCTCGTCGTCCCCAGAGATCAGCCCCACCACAGTAGTGTCGTCTGCAAACTTCACCACGGTGTTGCTGGTGTGGGCTGGTCTGCAGTCTGCTGTGTACAGTGTATACAGCAGAGGACTCAGCACACATCCCTGTGTGGAGCCTGTGCTCAGCGTCCGGGTGGAGGAGAGGTGGGGGTCAAGTTTGACTGTCTGTGGTCTGTTTGTCAGGAAGTCCTTGATCCACGAGCAGGTGAGTGGGTGGAGTCCTAGTTCAGACAGTTTGTTGACCAGAATGTCAGGAATGATTGTGTTAAAGGCTGAGCTATAGTCCACAAAGAGCATCCTGGCGTAGGTGTCTCTGTGTTCCAGGTGGCTCAGCGCAGTGTGGAGGGTGATGGAAATGGCATCATCCGTTGATCTGTTTGCTTTGTAAGCAAACTGGTGGGGGACGAAGATTGGAGGGAGGGAGTCTTTGATGTGTCCCAGGAGCAGCCGCTCCAGACACTTTGTGATGACAGCAGTGAGTGCAACTGGGCGGAAGTCCGTGAGGAAGGCTGTGGATGAGGACTTTTTGGGTATCGGGATGATAGTGGATGACTTCAGGCAAGCAGGGATGAAAGCCTGAGCTAGTGACAGGTTGAAGATTTTTGTGAAGACCTGGGAGAGTTGATCGGCGCAGGCCCGCAGAACCTTTCCGGGAACTCCATCAGGTCCCGCCGCTTTCCTGGGGTTTACCCTGCTGAACATCCGTGCCATCCGTGCCACGTCCATAAAGGCATTGTTTTTATATTTAGAGCTCTAAGCAACCAAACAGTTGTCTATATAAAAGAGCTTTTACAATTGTGCACTTTTAGCAGGCTGAAAAAATTATCTTTTTAAAATTGCCATTTCAAATTTGGGTTTTAAATTTTGTGTTCCATTTTTCTGTGCTTGTATTGGAAGGATTTGTTATTATTTTGTTTAAAAGTGCTACATATTGTATATACACATAATTTATTTAGAGAAATTTGCTATAGGTTGTGTTTTTTGGTTTTGTAGTTTAATTTCATTGGATTTATATTAAGGAAAAGAAGTTGCAGCATTGATTAAAAGAGGATAAAAGAGACATTTACTGTCTAAGTCTTATGTTACATCTGTAGAACTGTACTGAGAGTTGGGTTTTGTTTTGGAGCACATTCATATGTTTTGTTTGTAAAAAAAAAAAGATAAAATATTAAGTTAATTGCATTTTACATGACTAGAAAAGCAATGATTATTCATAAAAATCTATGAAAGACATACAAAACAAATGAAAAAGCAGTCTGCCCTCCCTCTTGTGTCTAAACTCTTGTCACCTCACTTCTGGGTTAGTTAGCATATAAACAGGCAGCTGGTGTGTGTGTGTGGGGGGGGGGGGGGGGGGGGGGTGAAATTTGACTCCAGCAACAGGGCGGATTGAGGAGCAGGCTGCAGCATGAGGAAAAGACTTAAGCATGTAAGAGGAAATGACATCCTACAGTTGACCAGTTCATTTTATATCTGTAAAGAATATTCAAGAAGCATTTAGACATGTTCAGCTATATGCGTGTGAAACTTGGTGTGGATATTTGAAGCATAAGTAATTTTAAAACACACTTGTTTGGAGTCCAGACGGAAAAAGCACAGGTTTTGGGATGAATCAGGATTTTTTAAAAATCATCTGTTTCACCTGGACTTCTGAAAAAAATATGGAAGGCAGCAAACACAGATCCCTACATTTAAAAAAATAAATGGTGTTGATATATGATGATTAAGTTATGAAAAAAAATAGGTGTTTGTAGTTTTGCCTAAAAAGACGTTTTCGGACCTTTTTGGATGTAATGCTCTCTAAGATGTCACCTGTAACTTCAATCATTCTGAATTTTTTTAGGAAGCAGTAGCACATAAATGCCTATGAAAGTTGAATTCTTGGTGCTGATAACCTAAACAGAATTTATGCTAAAAATCTTTGTTCAGTCCAAAATTTCATTAAAAAAATCAAGTGATGAAGTTTCTCGTAGACCCTATAGTGTTACATATCAAAGCTGGAGGTTATTAAAGGCATCTAATTCTGAAATCTCAGCTTCCTGAGACAAACGGCTGATTTATAATAAATTTCTATTATTTGGGTGCACATAATCGACCACTTCCTGTTACGCAGGCACCGTCAGGTGTACACCCATGAAACTTTACATGATGAGAGAGGACCCTTCTGAGTATCTCCAGTTTTAATTTCATGCACATCGGACAAAGCAAAGAGAAAATACAGGGCAGAATGTGCCCAATGCAATAACTAGGTGGCGCTATAGAGCTCGTCCAAGATTGTCATATCCATGGGTTCAGAATAGAAGCTTCATCATATCCATTGAATTTCAGTGAGATTGGACAAGGAATGTGCACGTGAGAGCAACTTTTGTGTGCATAGCGAGATGCCCAACTTTGCCGCTCTGTCACGACCACACCCCCGCATTGAAAGTTATGGTTTTTTGTCAGAGTAAACTTCAATGGCTTTTCAACAGGTGGACGTCATTTTCAGGTGTGTCGGCTCATCCTACTCAGAGCAGTGATGCTCCAAGTAAAACATGTCATTTCATCTTGCCAGCAGGTGGCGCTACACTTTTTCCAGATTTTTTCACTGCAGATGTGTTCAGAGTCAGACTACAATCATGCACAACAATTTTGGATCAGATTGGATTATGCATGGCTGAGTAATGGCCATTTTTCTTTTCATGGCGTGTTTTCGAAACGACCTCCAATTTTGACGCGCCGCCATGGTCACAAACATCCATAAAAACTTAAAAGCTTTGCAATTTAACATCGGACATGTGTTTAGTTTACAAAATCAAAGTTTGGAGTCATTACTCTCAAATCTCTAGGAGGAGTTCGTTCTAGAGCGAGGCCTGCAAATGACCAAAATACAGCAAAAATGACATATTGTCATCAAAATATCAGACTTCCTGTGCGACTGACAGCTTGGTCCCAAGAGACTTTTTTGTAGGTTTCTATCCGATGAACATGCCCTGTTAAAATCAGGTTTGTACTATAAAGCATATGGAGGTGCTCGCGAAAACAAATTTTGCAGGTGGCGCTATCGAGCCATTTTTGTTTACCTATGCCGTTCTCCTATAAAATATGAAATTTTTCGCGACTCCTGATGTGTATACAAAATTTGGTGAGTTTTGGGGTATGTTAAAGGCCTCAAAAAGGCGACGGAAAAGTCGGAAGAATAATAATAATAATAAACCTAACAGATACAATAGGGTCCTTGCACTCCGTGCTCGGGCCCTAATAATAAACCTAACAGATACAATAGGGTCCTTGCACTCCGTGCTCGGGCCCTAATAATAAACCTAACAGATACAATAGGGTCCTTGCACTCCGTGCTCGGGCCCTAATAAACCTAACAGATACAATAGGGTCCTTGCACTCCGTGCTCGGGCCCTAATAAATAAACCTAACAGATACAATAGGGTCCTTGCACTCCGTGCTCGGGCCCTAACAAGTGACTACTTTTGGTTATTTGTATTAAAAAGATATTATGATTTATTTTTTAATATACATTTTAGTTTATCTCCAAACATCACCTGTTGGTGTTTTTTCTTTTTTTCAATATAAATAAGACTTTGATATTAGTAATAGTCTTATAACATTACACCATAGTTTATAACAAAAGCATAGAAAGAGAAAATCTAAAGACTAAAAGTAAATGTTTTCTTACCGGATGAGTCTGCAGCTGAAACAGAGAAACCACAAGGTTTTGTCTTCAGTTGCTTGAAGAAGCTCAAAAAGCAACTTCTCTGTTAAAAAGCCAGTGTGGCGTAGAAATAGATGTTTATCAAAATGTATGTTTTTTTCCTGCTGTGACTGTGACAGAGGAAGTCATCTTCTAAATCCTCTTTAGGTCATTACAGCTTTGATGGTTCATTTACTCTTAAGAACAAATAATTTTGAACAAACTGTTTTCAGTGATCTCTGTTGAAGCTCAGTTAAAGTTTTTGAATAAATTATGTATTTTTTAGTGTTTTACAAAACAAAGAATTTTAACTAAGAAACAAAGCAGCTACAGTTGCTTTAAAATGCTGATAAATTCAACTTCTTCTTTGAGGTTGATCTTTTTTTCTTTCTTGTCCAATTTCTTCACTTCTCTTTTTAGTTCAAAAGATGTAGAAACAGTTTTACACAAGTTTATCCACCAACTTTCTATACCCAATTATTTCTATACAAAGTACTCAGTTTTAGATTCCATTAGGAGACCTCAGACACAGACAACCACACAGTCACATTCATTCCTAACAGATTTTTTTAAGGACCAACATGAAGCAGGATTTTGGTCTTTGGGAAGTAGCCAGAACGTCTGAATAAAACCCAAACAAGAAGATGGAAACCATGAAGACTCCACACAGAAAGGACTCAGTTAGTATTTGAACCAGAGCCTTTTTCCTGTGTGGCAACAATGAAAACCATCCCACTGCCTAATATTCTAACATCCTAGAACCTTCATAAATAAAGATGTGATGTGTTACTTATTCTTATTTCAAACAAGTGACTACTTTTGGTTATTTGTATCTTAAAAAAAATCTATTATAATTTATTTTTTATAAACATCTTAGTTTATCTCCAAATATCACCTGCTTGTTTTTTGTCAATTATAAATAAGACCTCAGTATTAGTATTAGTCCTATAACATTTCACCATAGTTTATAAAAAAGCATATAAAGGGAAAATCTAAAGACTAAAAGTAAATGTTTTCTGCTGAGTCTGCAGCTGAAACAGAGAAACAAGAAGGTTTGGTCTTCAGTTTCTCAGAAGAAGCTCAAAAAGCAATTTCTCTGTTTTAAAGCTAGTGTGGCATAGACATAGATGTTAATCAAAATGTATATTTTTTTTCCTGCTGTGATTGTGACACAGGAAGTCATCTTTTAAATCCTCTTAAAGTCATTAAGACTACTTCTCCATAAAGGTGTGAATATCTTACACACAAGAAGCACAGGGGTTCCCAAGATGCATTTCCTCTTTCTGCACAGCAATAAAAGAGGAAGCAGCGTAGATGTCGGGGCTCGGGTGTAGACCATCTGATAAAACATGTTGTAAGTAGAAACAGAAGTTCTCATGGGTCATTTTTAAGTATTAAGTAACAAGTTGACTAACAGCTCAAATCCTTCTGGTCTCAATGGAATCTAGATAGTTATGATTACTTTTACAAATTACTAGTTATATTAAAGTGTAGTTTAGACTGTTGTCTCTTTTAACGTCTAACCTTGTTCAAATTACTTAACTAAATCTCTTAATTATATATTTTCACTGTGAGGATTAGTTTAGCCACAACAACTTCAGGGAAATAGATGTGAAATCTGCAGTTTTAATCAGAATCTTATTTGCTTGTGATCCAACAGAGGATAAAACAGGTACTGATAGCAGATGGATGGATGGATGGATGGTCCAGTGTTATTATTATGTTTAGAAAAGTCACACATACTAGCAGTATTTTATATTTGACTATTTTAATTTTTGTATAATGTTTTATTTATATATCTTGACGTTAAAAATTGATCACTATTGAACTCTAGTTTTTATAATTAGAATGAAAAAAATAATAGAAAAAAATAAAATAATAACAAACATTGAGGGTCCACCTTTTGCAGTTTGGGTAGGAGAAGGCAGCTGTTGTGAAAGATGTTGAGACAACCAATATGAAACATTTGTCAGGATCCTGTGGCAGACACAAACGCAGGATGCAGGGAATTCCAATACAAAAGTGTTAATTACAGCACTGATCACTGAAAACAAGACTAGATGCTTGTGACACTCGAGAAGAAACACAAAACAATCTCGCAACAAGTGGAGGATGACGGATGAGATAATCAAACTCAGGTGCCCACATTATGATGACAGGTGGGAGAGAAAAGTGACTGGAAGGAAAAAACCCCGGCGACGAGAGGAGCCGGAAACAGAAGGTAACAACAAAATTGAAACATAAGTAAGACCCCACCCCTAATACCCCACATTACCCCCTCCCCAATGGGTGCCTCTGGGCGCACCACCAGGCTTGGCCAGGTGGCAACAGTGAAAATAATATATATAATAATATAAAATATATAAAAAGAGTAAATATATAAAATATATAAAATAAACCTATAAAAAGAAACATATGATTAAGGTGGAATTTCTGAGTTTGATTTTTTTTCTTCAAATTGTTGTGTATAAGGAGCAGGCTAAAAACTGCAGCTGGAAAAAAGTTACCACAAGCTCCCTGATCCACCCAATTTTGATGTATCCACCTACAGAGAAATCGATCCATTTTCCTCGTCTGAGCTTGTATCTGGTTTTAAAACTGTACGGCATTGATATTGCTTGCCATTTCTGGTACACTGGTAATGTTAGATGAGAGTGTGAGGGTCTGTCAGCTAGCAGGACAGCATGTTAATAGATGGATGATGGGAAATGGGAGTGGGCTTACTGCATCCTGGAAAACAACACAGGGTTTTTTTTTTTGGCTAAAAACGGCATAATCATAGTCAAAATTCGAAGATGATGACCATATTTTATTTCAGACATATGCTTAAAAGAAAAAATACGACAAGCTAAAAAAAAATCAAATAAAAACACTGATGATGGGAGTGGAGCTTTAAGAGACAGGCCCACACATATTCACGGAGTCTTACTATGTGCAAGTGTTTAGAAGACAACTACACTCAGAGAAATGAAAAAGTGCTGTAGTATTATTTATGTAAAGTATTTATGTCGAAAATATTAAATCAATTCACTTTCAGTGATATAAACAAGGGTGTTACATTGTATTTAAATAACAATAGCAATTTGGGTAATATTTAAAAATGTTTAATAACATTTATTTAACACTGTCAATTTTTAAAAGGACTTGTCCCAACAAGCTTTCCGTTCATCTGACGCATGCGCATTACGCAATAAATTCAGCAAGAAGACAGCGGCCGCCATTTCTCGACTCCTCATCTAATAGTTTGCTCAAGAATTTTCATCGAGTTTCTGGTAAGTACTTTAAGTGTAACAAACATACAAAAGAAAACGATACATAAAATTTTTACATTGGGGATTAATAATCAAGAGACTGACAAGCACTGTTGAATTTCTGGAATAAAAAACGAGGGCGGGAACATTTTGAAACGTTAGCTAAATACTAACGGTACACGTAGTTGATCGAACCGTTTCGGTAGGGCAAATTCTGTTTGGATCACTTTTGTAACGCTTCGTTTTGGAGGTTATTTTGTTTATCCCCTCGTCCCCCAATGCATAAACTTTGTGCCGAGGCGGAACTAATGTTAAGTCCGAGTTCCCGCCGAGACGCTCATGTCTGCGCTCGCGCCAGTTTAGGAAGGGGAGGAGGCCAGAGCGTAGCAGTGCATGTGTGTAGCTCTTTCATCTTGTGCTGCTGAGTTCACCGTAAGTTTTAAGAGTTTTGCCTTTTACGCGTCATTACCGCGTTAACGCAAATGTTTTTAACGGCAGAAATTATTTGTAACGCTGGTTAATTGTGCGTTAGAACTGAGTGTTTGTTGACCCCGTATTGAAGGAAGAAAACCGGGAACACGTCAGTTTCTGTGCGCGCGGGTTAACTCCTCCTCTGCTCAGCGTCAACCCGAACCCAAAATGGAGGTGGGCGGATCCTGCCTCACTTCAAAGAACTCTGCACACCTGCTCCCACCGTTCTCCCTCACCCTCCTCAAACAAGCCTGGTTAGTTCTCTCATGGTAAGCAGGCACATAGCGGTGGCCTATATTTTGAGTTTAGGATATCAGCAAAAAACAACTTTAAGATAAAATGTATTCAAATTTTTATCGCTTGATATATATATATATATATATATATATATATATATATATATCATCGATGATAGATATATATAGATAGATTCACACACTAATCTTTTATCGTCTTTTTCTTGTCTAAATCATGTGGACATGCAAAGAGTGTTCTGCAATTGTATCTAAAGGTATGAGCTACTATATTTTGTTTAAGGACATGAGCATCACACTGTGACACTTCTATGGTAATCTGTATACTGGTATTCCGTTTGAGATTGAATTACTCCGTGTTTCAGGTAATTGCCGAGTTCACCCCCATTACCACTGGTGTCCACCTTCATGTTCCAGCTAGATCATTATTCAGATCTGTTGGTAAAGACCTTCCAGAAGAAGGGGGGAACATCAGGACTAAAGATAACAAGAATCCTGGCAGCCATGGGAAAGTTTGGTACTTACTGAAATCATTTACACTGATCCAGATTATAAAATCAATTTCTACCCTAGCCTAAGTGTTCTGAAAAACTTAATAGAATTGTCCACGTTCACTTAAACATTTTTTCTGTCTTGTGCATAATTTAGCAACATCTGAAATTACATAGACGCCATTCCCATCTTGGAAGGGTAACAAAAACTTAATGCTGTTTTAAATATAAATGGGTACTATTGTTTACCGTATTTTCACCACCATAGGGCCCACTGGGTTATAGGGCGCAGTTTCAGTTATGGGTGATTAGGAGCACCGCCTCATAGGGCGCCCACTACATTTTGTAGAAAACTTAAGACTTAAGTGCGACTTTTAATCATGAAAATACAGTACTTTAGGCACTGGGTCGCCATTTTACACTTATTTCACATTAAGCTTATAACGTAGTATTCACCATGTCTCTCCATTTATTTTCTCACTGGCTTAACCACACATACCCTGATTTTTAATCTTACTCACTTTTGTGTATGGGCAATGCGATAATGGGTGTTTCACTCTGTTCTGGTTTAATTTTTCCATTTCCCATTTCTGGAAAATAAAGTGCAGGCAACCTGTGCACAGAGATTACCGTAGTTTGTGAAAGTTTCTTTTTTTGTGTGTGTTTTCACAGAACACATCTGTTGAAAAATGAAGAGAATGCATCCTGAAAGCGGTTTGTCTTTACCTCAATGAAAGTCCTGATGACCTGATAAAGGAGTCCCTGGTAAGTGTCAAATTTGTGTGACATGAATCCTTGGGTGTAACATTTCTTCACTTAAAAATGTTAAGACTATCTTCATACAGGTTTTGTATTTAGCTCCATAAACAAATAAAACTCAAATTTTCCTAGAAAGCTCGGAATTTAAAGCGTGCTTACAAGGTTTGGTGCACAATCATCCAGCAATTTACAATATTTCTTACAGGTTTTTAGTCCAGATCTTGGGTAAATATTAGGAGTATTATTTTTATCTAGGCTGAAAAAAGTCATGATGTAGGTTAAGCTTCTTATATACAAGTATTTTCTAGTTGTGGTTTTTTATTATTGTAGTTGATTTTGTATTTGGGTTGTTGGTAAATGCCATAAAAAAATTTGAACTTTAATCAATTTTTTTATATATATAACGTGACAGTAAGACTATCTGAAACACACCTAAACACATCTTCATAAGTAATTTATTTTAAATCCCTGCTTTAGGATGCTGATCTTGAAGTGGAGCAGGCAATGAATGAGCAACTCGACATGGTGATCCACTTCATTCAACATGAAGGAGCTAAGCCCACAGATGACCCCGCGGAGGTGAACATTTTCATAGAGGGGGTGGAAGTGCTGCAAGGTGTAAAGGACGTGGCGTATGGTTGCGCTCTCCTCCTGGGGCTCATCTACTGCCTTAATTTGGAGTTCCCCAGTAAGCTGAAATACACGTTTGAATTCATTCAGAAAGTATTGATGGACATGGATGGACAAAAACTGTCACCCAAGTTACAGGTCCTCAAAGGTAAACTATATGAGTAAAGGAAAGTTCACAAAGTTCCTAAAGCATAATGCTTTGGATTTCTCACAGTTGGAGTTCAGTTAACGTGTTACTGTTTCTGATTGTTAATTGTTTTAACACCTCACCAATGCACTTTGGTATTTTGTATTATTTTGTTGTTTACATGTGTCTACACATAAAGGGAAATAACGGGAAAAGGCAACAAAGACGGACACGCACTTAAGACGACACAAACTCAAAAAGGCACTTTGTTAGGTCCGTTTGAGAGTTGACTTGTGTTTGCCCTTAAATTTGTTATAAATAAAAAATGTGAATGTCAAATGATTAAAGTTATTATTAAAATTATTATTATTACAATTAAATTTAGTATTGTTAACGTGAGGGATTTTAGTAAATGGAACAAAAAAACTCAACATGATTCATAAATTTAACATAACTAAATATCGACACTTGATTATGAATAAAACAATACATTTAACGCAATAATGAGTAAATTCAACATAACAGTTAATAAATGGAATGGAAGAATTTTGAATAAATCCAATATAAAAATTAATAACTTTTACTTAATAATGTTAAGTAAATTCAATCTGATTGCTTAATTCAATGCAACAATGTTGAGTAAATTAAATATAATGATTAATAAATCCAACGCAACAATGTTGAGTAAATTCAATATTATTACTAAATCCAACGCAACAATGTTGAGTAAATTCAATATAATGATTACCGTATTTTCCGGACTATAAGTCGCCCTTTTTTTCGTAGTTTGGCAAGGGGTGTGACTTATACTCCGCAGCGACTTATATTAAAACTAAATTGAAATAAATACATTGTTAACCCTCCTGTTATGTTCATTTGTGAGGAACAGAGATGATGTTCCTGGGTCAATTTGATGTATGAGGTATTTTAAGTGTTAAGAGTTTAAGTGACTCAGAGAATCAGCAAACCTTTTTTTACAATAAGATCTTGAAGGCTAAAAACATAATATTCTATTTTCCAATGATTTCATAGATTCAGAAATGCAATAAAAATGACAACTGTTTCTACAAATACAGGATGAAAACAGAGTATTAGTTGGCCAATGATGCTTCATGAAAGGAATAAATAAATAAGTATGGGAAAGAATTACTGTGAAGTCTGCTATGATTGTGTCATATGAGGTTGTGAAAGTTAAAATGCGACATATAGTCCAGTGCGACTTATCTGTGTTTTTTTCTACTTTATAATGCATTTTTGGGCTGGTGCGACTTATACTCCGGTGCGACTTATAGTCCGGAAAATACGGTAATAAATCCAACGCAACAATGTTGAGTAAATTCAATATAATGATTAATAAATCCAACGCAACAATGTTGAGTAAATTCAATATAATGATTAATAAATCCAACGCAACAATGTTGAGTAAATTCAATATAATGATTAATAAATCCAATGCAACAATGTTGAGTAAATTTTACATAATAGCACTATGTAAACTTACAATAACTGTGTAATGTAGCGCTTATTCAAGATAGTATGTTGAATTTTAGTCATTCAGTCTGTCTCAGATTTAAACAAAATTGTTTTGTGGGACCGGTTGACGATACTTTTTTATTTAAATCTAATGTTTCATTTCTTTGAGTGTATAAAGATAGTATAGACATCAGTCGGAATCATGGCGATTAGTAATGAACCCGTGCAGATATAGTTTCCGACTCCTTTGTCAGTAATCAGTGCCCAAAGGTTTATTTCTCCAAAAGTCTGTATTTAGTAATTCTGTCCTCTATTATCTACACTCCTTGGGATGACATGGACGCAATTGGAAAGCTAAGTAGCTTCATGTTCCTCTTATTGACATTATCAGATGATGACATTATACATTGCACTCATCAAACTTTGAACAGTGTTTTTCCTGTTGAAACGACAAATGTTCAGAGTTGTTTGAATGATTACATTTATTTAACTCCTAAAACTTGTTAACGTTTGCTTTTTTAACGTCTTTCTTTTTTAGTGCATTCAGTGAGAGTTGGTGTAGTAGCAAGGAGCTAGTTTTATTGAGATTCATATCCACATTTTAGATGGCTGCACCGTCTGAAGATGTAGCCGTCCAGATTTCAAAATTATATACATGGGTGTTAGACACCACCACAGCCATTAACAAGTAAAAACTACATGCTCATGCTTCAGTGATTTCACTTTAAAAAGTAACAGCCTCTGTCCATTTTTTTGACATTAAAGTTCTTTAAAAAACATTACCTAGTCAATGCCAGTGAACACTCCAATTCAAATTTTCAAGTAGAATGACACTGAGGAGTCACCATCATCCAAACGTAAAGGCGTCAGAATTAAAGGCAAAGCTTGAGAGCTGATCGTTATCACTTTATCAAAAATCTGCACAGAAACAAAACATTCATGAAATGGTGAATGTAACAGAATTGCAATATAATCCATGTTAATTTACACTTGGGGGGTTAAGCCCTACTCACCCAGCCATTTAGAAACCAGAACATGACTGCTGGGAAGATAGGAAGACATTATCTGATAAAATTGACTCCTAAATTTGTAATGGCCATAATGAATGCGTGCCGTCTTTCACTGTTCCGAGAAAAAAAATCATAACATTTTCTGTTTTCTTGATACTGAATAACTTTGTTTTTGAAACACTTTCTAAAACTACAACACAAAAAAAGCACCATATCCCCCACCTCCACCAGGACAACAACAATGATGTCAGATGATTTCCCATAAATCCTTGACCCTTGTGCTATCATAGGCACTTTAACATTAGGAGTTGGGTCATCTAGACCCACTAGACAGTGCGCTTAACCTTTTTTCTTCAATGATTTGTGATCTTCACTGGTGTCCATGGATTACATGAAATCTTTCCACCTTTATCCACCCTTGTCATGGTAGGTAGAACATTTCAATGTAAGGGTAGGGTCATCTAAGATAGCACAAGGGTTAAATCCCTATAACATTCAAGGACAGCATTTTCCAGTCACCCACAGTGCCGGGAAACTGCCATGGATCAACTCCCGAAAAGATTGTCATTAGTGGACAGGTTAAGACAACAGACAGAATAAGGTTGAACAAAAAGAAAATTGCCATTCTTCACATCTTCACCGACGATCTCCCACATGTGTGGATTTTACTGATCAAATGAACTGAATGGTGTTTGTCCCACCTCACATTAAATTTAGGAAATACAGATAGTTTGCTTGGTTAAACTAACATGTATTTGTAAGGATTTGACTTAAAGATAAATGATGTGTTCACCTTTATTCATAACTTTTATTTCAAACAATATATTAGTTTTTGTGTCAATATGACCAAATAAGTTAGTTAACCAATCAATGGTCCGGTGTTGACATTCTTTTGACTACATTAACTAACCAACCGTTTATGCAATGAACGTAGTTCCAGCGGATTCTGATGCACACGTTACAGTAGTGAAGTGGTTCAGCAATCAATGTAAATCAGTTGATTCTGACGCAGAGAAAAGCAGTGTTGCACCATTATGCAACACTTTAGAAACGTAAAGTTGCTTTCTTTCTGGCTCAGAATCCATTATTAGGAATTACGGTTATTCCATAAATGGTCAAAAAGTTCTCTTAGCGTGTGTGATTTATTTAGATGTCACTGGTGACATCTTCTGAGTTAAAATGTTAATTTTGTTAGTTCAAATTGAGATTTTCCCTTTTTGGGTTGGACTGTCTACTTTATTTGTTCAGTTTCAGCTACCTTTTTAGCCCAACAACCTCTTTGTTCTTGATGCTACACTAACAATCCTGATAATGGCTGCTTTTGTAACAACATGACTTCTTTAGTGTAGGAAGCGCTTTAAAGAGCTAATGCTAGCTTTACGAGTTTGTTGTTTGTAAAGTAACAGTAAAGTACTAACCATACAGTAATAACTGGTTTTGTTTTCTAGCACTACAGTAGTCAGTCCTGAAAAAGATTTATGTTATAAATGTCTTTAATTTGATTATAACTTCTTTAGACTTTTTCCAAACAAATCTTCTTTAGTTTGTCAATCAAGAGGACTTTTTAAAATATCTTTAAATCAAACATGATGTTCCACAGGGTTCTAGATTGGGATGTCTAGTTTTTTCTTAATAAAAGCTTTCAGATAACACCTGAAACCACAAAATATCGATCACACATTGCTTGTTTTAGTTTTTAATGATTTAGAGCAGATTTTTGTTTACCCTAATGTGGACTCTATCTTTATGGACTGGATGACAGGCAATTTATTTCACATCGTAAATCGAATTCTGTTTGGTTAAACTGACATTTTGGCTAAAATCATGTATTTTGACTGTATATGCCGGTTAAGTGTTTATGTTAATCAACATAGGTCAGCTAATTCTGTCACTTAGAAAAGTGGCTTTTATTCATAAATGGTTGAAGATTCACGATTTTGTCAAAGAGCTTGTTGTTTAGATGCCGCCGGCAACATCTCCATGGTAAAGGGTTAAATCATCAAAGCCAAGACTTTGCCTAAACTACTGTCGATATGTTATATTTTAACAATGCTCCTTACAGTTAAGATGTCTCACTTAAAATGATAACTCTTATTAACCTTAAGCTCCAATAACTGCTGGGCTGCAATGATCCAAACCCCTTGGAAATATGGATTTTCTGCATACAAAGCTCAGAAAATATCAACCCTGTAGGCCACACTTGATGCAGTAAATGTCTGAGGTACAAATTCCGTACAGAAATGGAGATTCACGTGAAGAGCTGGGAATGCTGCTGCTGAACAAAAGGAACCGGGAAACATGGTAGAGGAAAGGTTTTGACATTTGGATATTTTTCTGTGGTTTATCCACTGGTTGATGTCTCAGTCACGGAAATTTAAGGTAGATGGTCTTATTTTTTTATAATTTCCTTAAAATTTCCATTTTATTTAGCAGCAAATGTAAATTTTCAGATGTCTAAAGGTGGCATGTATACAAGCCTGCACAAAGGAGAGGGAAGGATGCCTGGATGTAGATTGTGAGAAAATGTGTGCTGGAAGACTTGACTTCAACTGCAGTGAGTAAAGTTGAGATTTAATAGAGCCAACTGTCAATCATTTGAACAAGTTTTAGGCAACAATTAACATATATTCTTGATAATTAATGGTTTACAAAGTATATTTGAACACTATGTTTCCTTTTTTTCTTTTCTTTTTAGTTTAGTTGGTATAGCTTGGGTTCTTTTCCTTTTTTTAACTGTAGACCAACAGATATAAGGTTTTTGTTACATATGGATCCATGGTTGCCCAGGAAATGCAAATAAATGATAAATTCCATAATTACATCCTTTATTTAATATGAAAAAGACAATTCTTTTGCCTTCAACTTTATTGTATATGTTGTATAAAGTATTTGGATGGTACATAACGTTTTACTGTTTTGAGGTTGTACAGAAACAATCCTTAAAAAGCATGATTTAATGTTATTTGGTTTGAATTTGTGTCCTAAATGTAAAATATGACAACAGAACATGAATGAATGACTGATCTAACTGGAGATAACCAAGCTCCTTCACCAGTTTCTCAGAGCTCTACGCTAGATTGCAAGTTGCATTAAAACTAAATTCAAAGCTTATTGGTAATCCATAGACTTTACAGTTATTTTGGTTTGTTTCAACAGCAATAACAGCATCTAGTCTTCACTTTCCGAAGGATTTAGAAGTGTGTTCACAGAATGTTTGAATCTTCTTGGGTTCTGCTCTGGCTGGTTAAATTTTTCCACAAAAAAAACTCATCCTTGTATTTGTGGACCTTCTTTCTGTGGTTGTATGGATTCATGTTGGAGCAGGAAGGTCCAACTGTTCCCACAAAGTTGGAAGCTTGGAATTGGCCAACATTTCTGGGCACTGTCAACTGACTGAGAAATATTTAGTAGCTCACATCTGGACTAGTCGCACAGCAGTCTTTATATTAAAGAATGATATATTATTTTACTGAAATCAAATGGATGATGGTCAAAGCAGTCTGAATGTCAGGTGTTTTTATGCATCTAAAATTTGGATAGGGCACTAAATCATTTGACAGTAGTGTGTTCTAGGTTGCTTTTCATTTTGTTTACAAAATGAAAAGAAGGTTCTAAATTTTTTTTTTTTGATGTGTTTGTTTGAAACCCATCAATGCAATCAAATCCAGAAGCTAACAGGTTTCATTTTTTTCAATAATTTGTTTGCACTTTTGAAGTTCAACTACATTTCTTTCTTTTCTTTTTTGAGATGCAGCAAATGTTTGTAAAACACCCTTTTAAAAATGGATTCTTGATTGTTCCTTTGACGCAGTGATATAAACCGTCAGACAGACCACCTAAAGATGTATTCATTAGACGTCATGAACTCTAATAGAGATGTAAATTGAATAAAACATTTGGTAAGGATATGTCAAAGCACTTTTTAATGTTGCTTGTATTGGTATCTAAAAAAATCAATACTTTTCTCCTTTAAACCTGAAGGACAGAAGACTTTCAAATATGTATTTTTGCATTTTAGATATGTCATTTTTTTTGTACTGTATAATAATATTTTTTTTTTGAGCAATAATTATACCATTTGACCTTTTATAAATCTGATTTATAAATTAGTAATTTCATTTGTGGATTACATATACATTTTTGTTCATTTTCCAGCACTAAAACATATTATTAATAATATTTGACTTCCCCTGCTTTTTCCCAACTTTTTGTTTTTAAAATGCTTTTTTATCACCATTACGAAGTATTTTCACCATTGAAAGGATGATGCAATTTGGTTCATGCAAAATATGATCCCAAATCTCTTTGCATACTTTCTTTGATTACACGTGGAGTAAATATATACATTTTTCTTCTTCTCCATTTTGAGCCAGTGAAGCGTTTCACATGCCACACTTGTAAATAATGATATAAAAATAACTGTAGTCCTGCTGAATGGCTTGAGTGTGGGTACTCTCCTGAGCCCCTTGTGTTTCTGTGAAAGACGAACACTTGACAGTGACGTACATAAATCCACACCATCATACTTTGTTCTGGACAGGTAACAAGTCTTTACAACGTCCTCAGCCAAAAAGAGGCCACTTTTCTCCGGCCTTTTGACCAAGCCAGAAGAAGAGCACAATGTTGGTTGCTGCATTTGATCAGTCCTCCTCACTCCAGGCCAAATGTACTTGTTTCCTCCACAGCGATCAACAGTTTGTCATACAGAATGGTGTATGACGGGTATGGAGGCAGGTCGAGGCGGTTGAAACAGGTGTGAGCCCTGAAAAGGAAATGATGACACAAACAAGGTGAGACAAAAGAGTTGACTTTTGACGCAGTTAAAAATGAAATTATTAATCAATCTGAATACGGACTCTAATACGGTTCATTCACATCAGTATATGTGGAAAGGTTAAGTTTCCATACTCAATGTTTTCTATGTATTCATTCAAAGTCTTTGAGTTGGTTAGTTTAAATCCTATTATCATACCAAACCAGGGTTGATTTCTTTTACTTGTATTATTAATGCTTTTTTTTAAGTCCATCAGTTAAAGATTGTATCCTATGTTTTTATGAAAGGACAGCGCGTCAGCCTGGCAGCAGCGCGTCAGCCTGGCAGCAGCACGCTTTTGGTGTTGTCGCGAAAGGGTCAAGAGTTAAAAAACCTGAACTTTGGCAAAGAAAACTTGTTGTGTCAACTAATCAGGGACGCAGCTTTGGCACATGGCGTGTTGATGAAGCGATCAGCGGGGGGGGGGGTCCCAAAACCAACATGGAGGACAATCTGATCGTTCCATAACGCCATCTATTATCTAATAAGTAAGGGATAAAGCCTGATGAGGTGATCATTATCATAAAGTCATGTGGTACCCGGATGGCTGATAGCATTGCACCGTGGCTTCCTGGAAGTCCATTATTTCTGATAGTGGACACCTTGAAGGGGCATAATTGTTCCACTTATACCATGTTCACTTAAGAAAAAAAAGCATTAAATCGATTCTTACCACTTTAAGCTCGTTATAGTTTTAAGTTTAAGTTGTTATTCAAAAAAGCTGACTATTTTATACACCTGTTGCCATGGTAACGGTTACAGAGCCTACACCGACCTCGCCCTGCAGAAAAGGAAAGCGGTATGTTCTACACGTCATGATGTTTAGTGATACAAAGCATCTCTTCCTGCTTGTTTTTGTACAGCTACAACAAAGAAACAAAGTTTAAAGTCAAAACTTTGATAAAACCACTTTTCTAGTAGTGTTTTGATGTCCTACTGCGCCACAATTTTACAAATTGAAACGGAAATAAAATTAAGCTTTCACAGTTTTCTGTGTCGACTAAGATTTTACACAGAAAACTACACATTATAGATCACGTGTGCTGAACCCATGATAGTTTTGTGTAGAAGGGGGAAGGATGATCTTACAGACCGATGTAATCAACTACAGGCCCCACAAATACTCTCATAAGTGAAGTACAGCAATTTAAATATACAGTATGTCAGCATGTGACTTCACTAAAAATTTCCATTTTTTACAAACTCTTATTGCAGATGGAGGGATCTGAGGCTGGGTGCTCCTTCGGTTTGTGTTTCCACTTAAAAACCATGATAGGCCATTCTGTGTACAATATTAAAAAGAACACAGGATGCAAAAAGAAAACAAAGAGATGCAACAGTTGTAGGTTAGATACCTAGGTAATGCGGTGACTTTGCCCCATTTCTCGATGCAGAAGCGCCGTAGGCCGTTGGATCCACGGAGGGCAGCAAAGCCTTCGTAGGGAACGCTGGAGGTCCCTGTGACAAACTGCAGCAGGCGGAGGCGTTGCTCGTTGTTGAACCTCTCCACAGCTGCCCAGAACCATCGCATCACTATGTGGCCGTCATGGTAACCTGAAAATCAGAGCGTGTGGCGTGATGATCAAAAATAGAAACAGTGTTGCATGTGTCGCACAATCATGTTTATGATCTTAACTAGTTCATAAATGTGTTTTTCTGAACTCTGAAGATGTACAGATGTGAAGATTTAACGGGTGAAGCCTTAAGGCTAATATACACTGGCCTGTCTGTGGTGCATCTTCGAAATAACAGAGCAATTATCAATCAATGGGAATGTTAACACCACTTTTGTCATATCTACGTCTGACATTTGTCTCTCCACAACGCAACACAAGTTTTACACAGGAGTTTTAATTCATTCCGTTGACACTTCAATGTAGCAAAAAACACCAGGAGAAAAAAGAAAAGGGTCAGGGGTTCAAAATAAAAATGTACTTTAAAAAAAAATTCATAGAATTGCGTTGAATATTTAGGGTGACATGCCCACGCGATAACGGACGTCAACACCGTGGACGCCACCTTCAAGTGTAATTTTGGAAGTACAAAAACATGACGTCACTCATGACACAAAGCCTTCATCTTCCAAGAACTTAGAGAGGAAAGAGAAGGCATGGGGCCTGATTTGCTTGAGTTTTGGATAAGGGAAGAGAACGGGAGGAACTACTTGACACAGAGGTGGCAGGACAAACGCCTCATCTGGGAGTCGGGGGGGGGGGGGGGGGGGGGATTAGAGACGCATCAGAGACAAAATAAACGAAATGACATTTGTGAAACGGACTTGCAACGTAATGACGATGGACCAAGGAAAGTAGTTGAGATGCAGGCATGGATTTTTCATTTTGTCAACACCCGAAACCACACTGTACAGAAACCCCGTTCGTGCTGTTCAAGTGATAAGACCACGCTCCGTGCGTCCAGCCTGGCATTTAGTAATTACAAAATGGGACAGATAGACCGTAGTTTGTGTGGACATCCTACGGGGGAATTCCATATCACATGCACACCCAGTGCGTGCGGCATTCATGCCTGGTAAGACACACCTCCTCTGTACTCCGTGTTGCTCCTCCAGTCATTCAAGTCTATCTCCACTGTCCCAGCAATGA
The DNA here is from genome assembly GCF_053564925.1 of Oryzias latipes. Lineage (NCBI taxonomy): Eukaryota > Metazoa > Chordata > Actinopteri > Beloniformes > Adrianichthyidae > Oryzias > Oryzias latipes. Next base: position 10,395,864 of record NC_136256.1, on the reverse strand, counting down.
CCAGCTCCAGCTCCCGCGCATCAAAAACAGATACAAGCCTGGAGTCCACCACCTGAGGCCAACAGAAACGATAAAATCATGCAGAGATCCTCTTCTTTTTACGACAGAAGCAGGCAAAACTCTTCAGAGTTGCCGTCCTATCAGGGAATCGGAACTCACCTCATAAAAGCCTCGAACCAGCGCCTCAGTCTGTTGGACCACTCCCCTCTCCACCCTCCATTTGGCCATTCGCTCTATGTAGTCCTTCTTGTTTTTCTCCGTCACTTGCAGGTTGGAGCCTCCAGATTTCAGCTCCCGCTCGGTCACCTGGAAACACAACACAACAAAGTGAAATGTTAAATCCCAGAAGCCCAGGAATACTATTATATCAAAGTCGAACTTCGAGAAGTAGGGGTGTTCTGTGGTTCAGAACTTAAACTCTTAAGTGTTAAGTTAAAAACAAGGTTTGGTTAAATTCAACTGATGTTTTCTCACACAGCTCTTTACTAAAAACTGAGACTGATTCATTTTGATGTTTATGAGGTTTGAACACAGGAAAACAAAATTAAAATTGTTTTGGAGTCACATGATCTTAAAAAAAAACAATGACACATCTTTTGAAGACAAAAAAACAAACAAAAAAACTTTACATTTGTCTGTGGATCTATGACATCCTGGATCTTTTTTAATATGTGCTGACCTGGCCAAAAACCTCCTCATTCACTGTGAAAGTGAGCTCCAGGATGTCTGTGATGTCATTGTCCTTCATCCACTGAAGCGACTGATGGAACTCCTCATCCAGGTACTCCAGATCTGACAGGTCTGTTGGTCTGAAGGACGACAAAGTTGACACATGCAACTCCCAGCTCCACAATCCTGAACAAGCATTACAAACAGAAGTGAAACGTTTGGGTGTGGACGTGCACCTACAGCCGGAGCAGCGCCTTGTAGAAGGGTCTGGTGAAAAATGCATCCAGCAGGTACTGATGGATCAGAGCCAGGCCCAGAATACGACCACTGAACCGAAACCTGGAAACACAAACGTTCAAAAGTTTACATACTATTTTTTTAAGTGTTTACACGTCTACTCTTTACAATCAACTCAAACAATAGGGCATACATGTTCATAGAGGTGATGTTTGAAGTTGACTCATGGGATCTTGAAACATTTCACCACTTCATCCATCTTAACACTAGTTGACCAAAGTTCACAACACTTTCCCAAATAAGAATAACAAAACTCACAGCAAACCTGAACAAATGCAGAATGTTAAAATTCTGAGTAAGGCATATCATTTTTTATTTAGCTATAAATATCAGTACAATTTGATCAAAGGGGAGAATGACATTGCAATAAATGCCTGAATAAAATACATCTGAAATGTAAAATATGTTTAAAAGATATGATTAAGTGAAACAATACAGAAACAATGGTAACTTTTAGGGTGGTTTCTAAAGAGTTAAAGCTGTGTCTAAACAGGGAGGATTATTTAAAATATACAAACATAATCTAAAAGGAAATTCTTTTTCTTGTTTAAAATGACACGTTACTTCCTCCAAAGTGAGTGGACTGAACAATAATGGATAATATCTCACTAATGCAACAGCGCAGCCTGGTGGACATTCAGCTAAAGGTTAGGATATAGAAAAGAAAGAAAGAGAGAAAACTGCATGGTGTTTGTTTTCAGCAAAAGCGGAACAAACAGTAAAATTTTGGGAGCATTTGGCATCTTTTGTAGAGTCTGGAATTTCAGAAGAACAGAAGATTTTGCTTCTTTCACAAGATTATTAAAATATATTTGGTCAAAACCTTTTCTAATCCTCTTAAAATGTTTGTAACAAGAGGAAAATTGCCTAATATCCATCCTCATCCACCTTCCATAGCACTGACGGTTTCCCTATTAACACAGTAGTTTTCACAGTATCAGTCGCGTTTCTATTCATGGTTTGGCCAGGGGTGCAACTTATACACAGGAGTGACTTATTTGTCTGTATGTATTTAAAACATAAATAAGGTCATATAATTTGTTATTTTCCCACTGACAGCTTGTTACCCTTTGGCAGTTGTTTCCCGCTAACAACAGCTAGAGGACACTGTAGGTGTCAGTATTTGCTACTGATAGCAACGCAGAAGAAGCTCCGTCTAAAACAAACATGAAGGAGAATCTGGGGCCTGTTTCAGAAAGGAGGTTCAACCAACTCTGAGGTTAAACCTGAACTCTGAGTTGGTCCATCGAGAGATTAACAACTCTGAGTTTTCTGTTTCAGAGCAGCTGATCGGAGTTAGGTTAATCAACTCTGAGTGGACTGATTCGGAGGTAAGTTTGTGCACCGCGACTATAAGAAGCCATTATCAATGGAGCGCAGATATTACGAGTCACCATGGCAACTGTGAAAAAAAGAGGTCTGCATATTTTTCGCCAGCTGAACTTGACGTGCTGCTGCAGAGTTACAGTGAATATGAGAACATATTCCGGAAGAAAAGCAACACCGCTGCATCTGCAAAACAGAGACAGTTAGCGTGGGAAAACATAGCTGCTCAAGTTAATGCGTAAGTTTGCATTTAAATCATTGTTATAAAATATTGGCTGTAATAACTTTTTAAAATGGGGATATTTAGGTGTACTTTTGAAGTGTTATTCCTGGTGTAATTGCATGAAATGCTGCATAGTGTACAGAACCAATCTGGGGGAAAAATGCATTTAACGTCGGTAATGTTTAGAGGACTTTTTTGTTAACCTTCCCCTCTTGCAAACGTTGGTCTGTTTAATATTAATACATTCAATTGTGTTTTTAAAAGTGAACTTTTGTCTACCCTTGTATTGATCAAGTGGTATAAGTTTATATGGGATTAAGAAAGTAAGCAGTGCTAGCAAATTGTGTTTCCAAAAAGTAATTGTTACATTAATCTAATTCAATGTCCCTGATTTCATTTTCATGTAGATGCAATCCTGCAGGAATTAAAAGAACATGGCAGCAGCTAAAAATTAAGTATAAAAACATAATTCAATCAGGTCAAATTTGAGCATGTCATGGATGTAGGCTTTGTTGACAATATTTGACATATGAAACATTTACATAGCAATACATATCTAATGTTGTTTTCATTGTATACATGTAATTGACTGCAACGAAAAACGGTAACGCTCAAACAAAAACATATGGGGAAATGACCAAAAATCGAGTCTAGGTCTCAAAATCCTCGCACGACGTAAATGTAATTCTCTACGAATTAATGCAGCCTCCTCGTCTATTGGGTCCTCCAAAAAAGGACAAGCCATTCTTGTCACTTAGACCGTCTCTGTGTGACGGAAATTTGGGCAATGAAGGTCAAAGCGAAAAATACCGCTTCGTCTTTAAAAAGGGGAGGGGACCGGCAGAAACCTTGAGTTTAGAGAATAAAACCTGCTGAATTGATTGGTTGAACCTCCTTTCTGAAACAGGCCCCAGGTTAGGTTCACAGCGTAAGTAACCATGGACACTGACTCCGAGTATAAGTTACCTCTCTTTCAGAAACGGGTTTGACTTACTCTGCTTTCTCTGGTTTAACAAACCTCCCATTCTGAAACGGAAAACCCAGGGTTTCCCTGATTTCAGGGTTAACGCACTCAGAGTTTACACTTAACCTCCTTTCTGAAACAGGCCCCTGGTCATTCTCCTCCTGAACTTTATGATAGTTTTCTTCTTTGTATCATTATTATTCTTGTTTTTCCTTCCTCTGACTAGTGTGGGACAGCAAGTCATCAAACTGGGCCACAGAGATGAAGGTACCACAATTCAGATGCAGTAGAGAAGATTAAAAATAAAGACTGAACGATCTTATGAACCCAGACATTCCAGACAGTGGTTTTGTAAAACTCTTCAATATAAAAAAATCTGATCCCTCAACGTTGTTTGTGTCTTCCATACATTGTAAATTAGATATATAGTTAATGCTTCCATGTCGCAATGAGGCTAAAAACTTGACAGTAGCTTCCCCTACAAGCAATGGGGGTGTGTCTAGTTTATGAACACGTTTTCGTACATGCAATGAGCATCATATTTGATGGGCATCAAAAGAGACAGCAGACGTGAATTTCACACGTTACTGGGTTTGGTGTAAAAGCAACATTACACTGCGCTTGGCGGATTTGTTCAGAAGCACTGGACTTTTCCCCCAAAAGTGTGACTTATACTCCAGAGACGGGATGGGCGATACATCGGTGTATCTATGAATTCTATGTATTCATGATCCTTTTGATTTTATGTTTAACATTTTCAATTACCTATATGAAGCCCATCAAGACGACTGTTGTTGTGAATTTGGGCTATACAAATAAAATTGAATGGAATTGAATCGGTGCCAGTATCGGTACATTATTATTAAGTCATTTGTGTAACTCGATTTTTTAGGTAATGGTCCAATATTCAAAAAAATCTACAGATATTCTTCTGACTGTTTTCACAAACACTTTATTTTTAAAATGCATACTTGTTCCTAATAGATTGGGAAGTTTATGTTTACAGTCATAGTCAGTAATTGACTATGACTATGCCAAGTTCCCTGGCAATGGGGAGCTTATGGTTTACAGTTATGTCCAATATTCAAATAATGGACTGAATGCTTACAAATAAATTCATATGAAAGTTTTAAAGTGATACTCGTTCTTGTTGTACCTTACTAATAAAGAAAAGAAAGGAAATCTAAACTTTGGCAGGAGAAATATTGGTTATCAGTATCGCATGGAAAAAATGTGACTAATTTTCTTTTTCTTTTTTACTATGCATTTTTTTTACATATGAATGTTCCTCCTCTGTTATGATGTCAGTGTGGTGTACAGGCTGAGGATTCTGGGCTTTTCTGTTCCGACATAGTAAATCCTCAGAATTCCCAGGGCTTTATTCCCATTTTGCATGGTGTCTGTGTTCAGCCAAAACTCTCAGGTTATGGAGTAAAAAGACAAATAGAAAATGGGTAAAGCTGTTTGACTCATAACCTACCACTCCAGGTGGTTCTCCACAAACGCAGACATCGGACTGATCTGGACTGTGTACGTGTCGTTTGCAGAGTATTCAAACAGGCCGTAGTACGGATTAAACAATTCCTGAGACAGAAAGAAGAAGAACTCTCTGGAAGGACCACTGTAATCCAAACTGAAAAGACAAGAAAAGAACAACAAACTACTGAGGATATACAGTCAATCTTGAAACTTTAGACACAACTGAGAATCTATACTTTTATAGTCCATAGAAGGCTTACAAATTAAAGAAATAAAACATTAAAGTATGACTTTTTGATTTACAAAATGTTACATTTAATGCAACTTTTCAAACAAAGATCTCTGCAAATGAGAATGTACCAGTAAAAGCACAACAAATACACAATATATGCACCAAGCAAAGGATTCAAATCTAATAAAAAACTAGAATAATATGATCAAACTCGTCAGTCTTCCTGAAATTCTGTGCCGTAATCTTTAAAAGTCACTTAACATCAAAAGTCCACAACTTTGTGTGCAGAATTTGCTGCATGTACACCATCAGTGAGAATACTAGAAGCATACATTCAGAGGTTCTGTGCTAAAACTGTATCTTCATAACAAGAACGTTTTTAAAGAGATGTGTCAATGTTACCCCTCCTCTCCCAGGAAGGTGACGTAGAGCTTGTTTCTCTGCAGCTCTTTGCGGGAATACGCCATCACCTGATTGAAGGTTCCTTCTAGCAGATGCTCTCTCCTGATTAGCAGCCTGCAATCAGAGCATAAAAAGCTCCTCATACAATTGCCCTCAGTTTTGTGGTGAGGCAAAGATTACAACTCAGTCTTACTTTATCTTGCCCGGTCCTTGGCCGTAACCTTTCGCTTCTAATTTCCTGTAAAAGTTCCTCAGTTTGGCCTCGAAGTCTCTGCGGTATGGAGCGGGAGCTCTAGCCCTCTGCAGACCTGACAACACACATTGCAGTTGGATGAAGCTGGGAGGCTGCAGCGCCTCTACTGGTAGTTGTTGGAATAATCGATGACAGTTAGCGAGTATGGGATATTTTGAAGCCTTATAAAAACTGAGTGTCAAATTATTCACTATTCTTATTATTTCTATTCTATTCATTATTCAATTAGTTATAGACAAATTGGCGTTTTATTTTATTTGAATCGCATTAATCTCATTTTAATCTTTGAATACTGTCATGTTCTTAAACATAAAACAAAGAGCCAACTGGACTTTGCTGAAAACACGTCTAACAAAGCTCTCTGTGTCCCTGCAAGCAGCGCGCGCCAATCACTCATGTGACGTTATCATAGTGTGACTTTGTATTTCTTAACAGAATTAACCCATAACAAAGTCTTAGTGTCACACTATTGTTAAAAACCCATAAAGGTTTTAATTAGAGTGGATTGCCCTGCGACAAACTGGTAACCTGTCCAGGATGTCCCCTGTTTTCGCCCACGAGTCCCTGGGATAGGCTCCAGCAGCCCTGTGACCCGAAAGGGACAAAACAGGTTTAGGAGATGAATTATTTAAATGAATTAGAGAGCGTCTTTAATGTTGTGTAGAAAAACATTGATCCAGTTTGATTTAATCTTTTGGTCAGGATTTTGTTTAGTTCTCACCACAAGCGAAAACTCTTTTTTTTTTTAACTGGATAGAGGAAACAGAGGACACTGAAACACGTTGTTGGGTTTTTTCAGTTTTTGCCGTTTTCTCCATTAGGATCACAGCATGGTTTGCTGATGCCGTTTTTTCCACAGGCAGTCCTGTTTTTTTATGTGGATTTCCGGGTCAACCTTCCCCAAAGACGAGAATTCACGCAGCAGATAAACAAGATGTAATTACCAACGAAGCATCCTGCTGTGACCCACTTTCCTTCATTAAAAGCTCCTGTAACCATCATGTACACCCCCAGCGCACACTTGTGGCCCGCTGGAGTTCACTGAGGAGTCAACAGAGCAGCCGAACACGGCACGCTTTGTCAAACAGTGATGTGGGTTTTATGTGAGCGCCATCATCAGATGGAGGATCTTTTCATTCCTGTTGTGTGTATAGAAGCAGTTGCTACCTACAAAACGGGACACACACTGCAGGGGCAGGTGTCTGGTCCAACTAGGTCAAAACACTGTTGGAGAAAAGAGTTTATTTCCCAGAAGCCCCTTTCTTACCCAACAAAAACAAGTAGTTCAAATTAGAACAAAAAATAGGAAAAGTCATAAAAGTAATATATGTGAGCTCATTGAAGATGTAAATAAAACTCTAAATTAAAAAAGGAAGTCAGAGGATGAAACTGGATGGAAATATTAAATTTCTGAGTCTGATGAATCACCTCCAAATTAAATATTTAGATTACGTTGTTAATCTGATCTATTAACCATCATGAAGAGCAGACAATATAAACAAAAAGGTTGGAAAAAATTAGTAAATATTATTGAAAAGTGACCCCTTCCCCCTGGCTTTAAAAACAGGAAGTACCCTCTGGTTCCAAGAAGCCAAAATCCCTCAGACTTCTACTGAGAAATCAACAGCTATTACACAGTCATTCTATTGGTCAGAATTATCATTCTTGCTCTGATACATCTTTTTAACATGGCCACGCTAATCCCAACTTTTTTTTATTTTTTTATTGTAACATTTTAAAGTTATGGTAAATGGTAAATGGCGTATACTTATATAGCGCATTTCTTCCTACAAGGACAAAGCGCTTTACAGTCACAGACCCATTCACCCAGTCACACACACATTCACACACTGGTGGCAGCTCCGCTGCCAAACACAGGCGCCTGCCTACCACCAGAGGCAAGGTGGGGTTCAGTGTCTTGCCCAAGGACACTTCGACTCATGAGCGTGCAAGGCGGGAATCGAACCTGTAATCTTACGATCATGGGTTGACCGCCCTACCGCTGCACCACGGTCAAACAGACGCCTCATGAAAAGTATGTGGCCTTGCTTCGTACGTTCAAAACATTTGATTGACAGATTCTCCCCATCCCAGTGGTAGGGGTGTGGACCTAAAACGAGCTCACTCCTGATTGGTAAAAGTGGTTGCCATAGAAACAACGACACAGACCGAGTCAGATCAATCATCTGGCTCCAACTTGGTGCCATCCATATAGCAAAAAAAAAGGATTAACTTAATTTCACTGGAGCTTGCAGTAAGCCATTTGCTATGGATTATATCAGACTCACTCGGACCAGTTCTCACTGTAAATATTGAGCTTGACAAAGATTTGTAACACCCTCTTTCCATGAAATCCATAGAATAGATGTTGTGGTGATTTGATAGAATGCAAAAAAAGAGCAAAGAAAACTCTTCAGCAAAGTTTTGAAAACCTTTTCATCTCAATTTTGCTGAACATGTATCAGATAAAGTCAAAAAATGCATGGAAAAATGCGCAAGTAATCAATATTTGACTTAAGAAATTCTTGGAATTGGTAGTTTTTAAAAACTACCAAACAAACTACCGTAAATTCCGGACTACAAAGCGCACCCGATTACAAGCCGCACCCACCCATATTCACGTGTTTGACTGCTTTTATACATACATGAGCCGCGTCAGAGTACAAGCCGCGCATGTGTTAGCCGATATTGTCATCCTGACAGATCACGCTCAGCATCCCAGAGTGAGTGCAATTTATTAGCACATTGTGGGTGGTGCCAGTTTTGCCTCTGGGTCACGTACTTGAGTGTATCGACATCTGTCAAACAGCATGGACCTATATTCTGTTCACAAGTCCCTCAGTTATGGTGTTTTTATTTCATTTTTTTTTTACTTATTGACAATCTAGGTATCTAACATAAAATTACAAACAGTAACCATATAATCAACATTACATCCCTCAGTTATAATGAGGAAATTTACATCCGCGATTCCACATTTCCCATGAGTCTTAGGGGCTAAAGGCGGGGCCAACGCCCGGCTCGCCATTCTGTTGTACGTGTTTAAGAATTAGCAAGTAGCAGCAGTGCATGGAGGGGTGAACGGGAAAAGCTCTCCTTCCGCTTGTGTCGCAGCAGCGTTATGGGAGTAACAGGACTGGTTAGAAAACACAACGGTAAAATAAAGCAGCGGCGACTGAAAAGCGCGCGCCTCAGCGCGGCGCGTGCGTCAGAATTCAGAAGCCTCTGCGCTCCGCTCCCGCCCCGCGCGCTCCTTGTCTCCCCTTCCTATCTACTCCGACACCTCTGGCCAGGGCTGCTTCAAGGAGGAGCGCTTCGCCCCCATTGCGCCGGTGGATGGAGCAAATCGTTTCTGTGCAAAGCAATCGGACTTAATACTGTACGTTTTGTGTATGAGGGGCGGGTGCGTTGTTACGTGTGGGAGCCTTCAGACTGCCATCGGCCCCGCAGCTCAATCAGCAGGAGAAGATGTCTCCAGCTCACACGGAGGCTGTGAGTTTTTCAAAGCAAAATTCCGCTTTTACGGTTTCCTTAGAAACCGTAAATGGAGTGTAAATTCACTCCATGCGCTGTTATCTCCGTCACGCAGCAAACCGGCTTTTCCAAACCTGTTGGTGACGGTGGACTTTTTTACGCTGCTTTTAACGATTGCTTTTAACTTGAAAGCTTCATCATAATGTAGCGGCGATCACGTGCACGTTGGGTCTAATGGCCCCAAAGGATTCTGGGATGCGGCCGGGCATGCGTGTTTCGTTTTGTTGAACCATGACTGAAGTGTCTAAGACCTGAAGTCAAGTCCATGCTGTTTGGCTGCTTAGAGGTGTCTTGAATATAAATGCCTCGTGCTTGGTGTTAGAGAATTCAAACTATTCACTGAGTTCGAAAGTACGTATATGACGGCCGCCAATTAAATCCATAATTAGCCGCGTCACTGAATAAGCCGCAAGGCTGTAAGCGCAGGAAAAAAGTAGTGGCTTGTAGTCCGGAAATTACGGTACTTAAAATTTCATGTAAAAAAAACTTTTATAAATAAACATGAAAGTACCGTATATTCCAGACTACAAGCCATTTTTAAGTCATTTGTCTAATTTGTGACCCAAAAACACATAAGGGGTCTGTTTTTTTTTTTCAGACCCATACCTGTTCTTTTACTTTTAACTCAAATTTAGTTTTAGGTATGATCTTTGAAACAAATGCAAATCAAGGGTCTAAATGGGTAGTTCCATGGAAAAACATCAAAGTGCAAAGTAAAATTATAGAGCAATTCTTACAATTATTTTGCTGAAAGTACAAACTTAGCATAAACATGGTAACCAAATGCTGTGCTAGCATATATCTTAAGAAATAAACAATCAAATCCAGAACCTACCGGGAGAATTCTGGGGTGAGGAGGCGGGTGAGCAGCGTGGCGAGAAGCTGAAGCCGGGATGGATGGGGTGAGGAGGGACGTAGGACATGATCTCCTCCTCAAATAAACTGCAAAGAGGGGATCAGAAGGATCGGTCTGTTTTTTTTCTGACTATGAGGACAAATCTATGACGGTGCAGTTCAGGACGGCTGGAGTTAGTGAACCTTAACAGGATGACCAGGTCTGCATCACACGAAAGCTTCTCCACCCCCTGAGCCCCTTCTGTCCGGATGTAATGGATCTTCTCTCTAGAAAAACATCAACAAAAAATAGATCCTTCAGTTTAATTTAACCTAACATTGAGATTTTTGTATTAAGATATTTTTATGGAAGATTTCGAATTTGTTCTTGAGTCATATATTTGGGTTAAAGTAACTTTTCATTTTTTTGTCTTTAGTTGCTACTCGTCCTTCACTCTGCAAAAACAGGCCCATTAGAAATACTGTAGGTGCAAAATTCTTACTCTATTGGCAGATTTCCTTTAAATAAGCAAACAAAACAAGATCCTACCAAGAGTTCTTAATTAAGAATCAAACTAAGATGATTTTGCTATTAAAAAGATTCCTTATGACTTATTTCTTTTTAATTTCTTAAGATTCACACACAACTTTTATTGTGGAATCTTTTAAATGAAGTAAAATAAAAAGGTCTGATTCTTTTATTTAATACAGTGTTAATCTTTCTACATTCACTTTGTTTTGTGGTTTTAGGCCATTATTAGAATTATTGTTGAGCAAAGTTGAATATAATTCTAAAACCTTTTAAACAAAAATAAAAGGTAAATAAAATATCACAGGTAAGACAAAACCACAACAGTATTAGTTCAAACATAGCTTAATGCAGCCTAACTAAACATGAAAACACTAATACACATTTCTGGGACATAATCAAAAGAGTCACATCTTTGACCCGGTAAAACAAAGGTGTATTTGCATCACATGTAACATTTTTTTGCACATCATGGTTTCCTTTGAAATGATGGCACGTAAATCCACTTCAGAGAAGGTTCTACCTGAGAGCGTGGTTTCTGCTCAGACTGGGCTGTCGCTCCTGCAACATGTCGAAGATGTTGGGTTGCCGTAGGAACGCAACTATCTTGTCGTTGTAAGCTGAAGGCAAAGAAACAACAACAACAAAAGAGAAAAATGATGAAAAAGAAAACAATTCTCAAAGAAAAATGTGAAAAGTGAATACAACATCACATTAAAAAAAATGCATAAATGTTTGCAAATACTTATCAGCTGGGATTTATCAATTAAAAAAAAACCCTAAAGCTGAAGTGTTTGCTTCTTCAGAAAGTATAATGGAAGGCAGTGAGCCACAATCCGAAAATAAAAACACAACTTTAAAAAAAAAAAGTTTGATTTTGCCCTTAAAGTCACTAAAAGTCTACCAGCAGAAACATTATAATTAGAGAAATTGCATCAATTTTAAAAGTCACATGTCTGATTGTAAAAACAACCTTTAGGCTTATGTAGAACACACACAGGATAGCAGTAAGTAACATCCAACACACCAATTGCAAGGCATGGCAGTGGAAGAACGATGGTCTGGGCATGTTTTACACATTTAAATATTATAAACCTTCTAAATACAATCTTTTTTTTAAACACACACCTTTTTGAATCTTGAATGTCAGACATTTTTAGGGAAATTATCTTGAGCAGAGTTGTCCGACCTCGGCCCTGGAGATCTACCAAACCTCCTGCTGTCCAGCTCTCCCTGCCTTACCTGCTGCTGATCACCTGGATCAGGTGTGTTCAGTTAGTCCAGAATGGAGAAACACCTGAGTCAGCTGGCAAGGCGGGAAAACATGGTAGATCTTGAGGATCAGGGTTGGGCAGCTCTGATCTGACTTTTTTTTAACAGACAAAAACATGACTAGATCCAGTATGGCTTTGTATAGTCAGACTACATAAGCTCATTAGCGTAATAAGTCACCAGTGGAACCTGAATGATTAGGATAGTGCAAATGGGAATGTTATTTTACTGTATTAATTTTGCCCATAAGTGGCCGGGATAGGCTCCGGCAGCCCCGTGACCTCGAAAGGGACAAACGGAAGATGATGAATGAATGAATTTTGTTTTATATATTAGATTTAGTGCAATACGTTTCCGGTCAAATCTATGGAAACACTGGAGGGACTGTCTTTTTACTTGTCTTTGTAATTAAGGTTTTATAGTGTGGTATGTATATGTAATCTTTTTATCTTGGTATTTATTCTTATCCTTGTTAATTAATTTAGTTTTTTATTAAGTATTTTTTTTTTTACTTTTTATTAATTGTAACTATACACTGTACCTCAGCTCGTGTATTCTCGACACTGTGTAATTCTTTTTAAATGTGGTGGGTCTGTGTACTTCTTTTTACTGATTGGACCATAAGTCTGGAATAAATTTGAGAGAGAGAGAGATATATAGCTCTAAAGTCTTTTTATTTGCACATTTCGCCAGACTTCCTCTGCCTTCAAACCAACAGTGAGGGTGGTGACATGTCTCACATGGAGCGCTCAGCTGCTGGGAGTCTGGCTGGTGTTGGCTTCGTATCGCTGCTACCAGGCTGTTTCCAGGCCGGACCATCAGAGAGGCCCCGCGACTCCGGGACACCTCAGAAGCCTGACGAGGGTCACCAGAAACACAAAAATTCACCAGTTAACTTCATTCACTAAAGGAGGATGGTGTAAGTCCTCTCTGATTGTCCAGTTAAATACATGCAGTCATTTTGTACCATACCTCTCCAGCGCTGTAGCTGCGCAGCCTCTGGAGGTGCTGCTTGTGAGCGAGGTGACCCGGTAATCGACCGTTCTGGAGAGGGATCCGCGGGTCGATGAAAGTTGTGGCTCGACTGTTGTGATCTACAAAAAAAGACTGAGAGACGTGCAGACAGATTATTTCAACTGATCTGAAACATCAAAGCAAATAGGAACCAATTGGGAAAATGTAACCTCTTGACTGATATTACAGCTCTTTATAAAAATCCACATAAGTTATGGAAGATTTTGAAGCTATTCTTTACCAAGCACCAAAACCCTTTGTTAATCTGTCTACATTTTTTAGATAAGTGGTTCCCAACCCCACTGACAGAAAACAAATGCATGCGCTAACTTTGATTATTTCCATGTTGTTGTTTTTTCTGATGCTGACTTAAGTTTTGTTTTGAAAAATTACCTGATTCTGTTTACCACATTGGTCTGTTTTGATGCGTCACATGACTTTAAGAAGCTGCTCGGATCGCAAAGTTCGTAGCTTAAAGCTAAAAAGGTAATAAAAAACCGAAAACATAAGCACATTTGGAAAGTTTCTTTGGGGAGAAAAGAGTCGGGGCAGAAAATGAAAAAGAACCTTTAACTTCAAAGAAATATAAAGCTGCTATTTACAGACAAAACCAGTTTTCCTCCAAATATGGATTATTGAGACAATTTTTCTTACGACAATTGTGTCAAATCATCTTTCATCTTTTTTTATTTTTCTTTATTTTCTAATTAATGTATGAATTATTATCTGAAATTGTTTTTTGATATATCTGTGTTTTACCATTTCCTTTATTTTAATCCTTGAAACAATCCAACCAATCAGGGAGCAGATCAGTTTCACCTGAAGCTGCAGAACCACAGATTGAAATGCTCTCATCTTTCTGTGTGTTTACGTCTCATCATGCCTGTCCGTGCTTCTGTGCATGAAAAGGCAGTAGGTTCCACCTTTGAGCAATTAAAAGACAGCAAGCAAAAAAGTGAGAAGTTAGATTCTACTTGTGATACTGTTTAGAAAAGATGTGGATGACACTAAACCGATGACTTTAGAAAATGCAAGAGGACAAAAGGGGCCATTTATGTATGTAAGCTATTGGAACAACTTTTTAATGAGATTTGTATACCCTGATTTAGTTATTTTTTGTGTGTTTTGTTTTTTGGTCATTGTTAGGGAGCTGTCCTACCTTCCCCTGTGGGTCAGTCTTGATCTCCCAGCCTCTGGGCAGCTCCAGTTGTGTGTCTGCAAACTTGTTGATGAAAACCACCAAATCCCGGTTATGCTGGTAGCGCTCAAAGTTCCTGGCGTCCCGACGCACCTTCAGGATCATGTGCTTCACACAGCTGCTGCTGGTGAACATGCGGTACGCTGCCTGAGGAGGATCAGACCATTCAACAATATTTGTGAAAGAAGATAACCTCCCTGTCATGGGACTCTGAGTCTGCAACACTTATGAAGTGATTTAGACTCAAGATAAATACTGGGATCTTTAAGGAGAGTGTTAGTCTTGATGAAGATGAGCAGCACTTACATAGTTGCTGTGCAACACGGTGAAGAACTCTGGATGTGTGACGAATTTGACAGCAGGGGATTGGAGGAGATGAGTGATTTTCTGTTGATTGACAGGGGAGGGGGGACCTGGAAAAACAGAATGATGATCAGTCAGTCACATTTGCGTATTGTAGAACTGTTTGACCTGTCGCAGCGTGCACATAGAAAAAAACTAGAATTAATTGAAACGCAATGCAAAAACTTCATTAATTCAAATGTAATTAATTTCCACTCTATGGACCGTCAGCGTTCTATGATTTTGATAACCCTAACCCGTTCCGAAAGTTGTGACTGAGGCATTAAGTGAAAACACTTTGTAAATTATGTTAAACTAAAAAAAAGGGATCAACTAAGAGTAATTTTTCATAGAGTGTTGCTTTTAAACTAGCGTTGTGTCTTATCATAGTTTCCTATACAACAGATTGTTTTTTTAGTGGATGTTCATAATATTAGCTCTGTTTTCTGCTTATTTTTTTCTTATTTTTTGCTCATTTTTAGACTTTTTTTTATTCTTTTGTATTTGCTTCCAAACCATGAAAGGTCCCTCTGGTCTCCACTTACATGGATGTGAAATCCTCAGACAACAATTTATCATTTAAATGTTACTTTGAGATTTTTCTTTTTAATTATTTGTCTTGTTTTGTAGCTGAGTTCTTTAAAAAGAAAAGCATGTCATGTGTTGAATGCTAATTTGATTCTGATTGCATCAGCTTTGACCATGATTTACTGTAAGTCTAATCACAGATGCTGCTGTTGTGTCATTACAAAACATCTATTTGACTCTATGACCTTTCAAAGTACAATCAGGAATGTGTTCAGCCAATACTCCAGCAGTATTTCACAGAGTTTCTGCAGAAAAGAAAATCCAAATAATCGGCTTCCAAGGGGCTTTTGTTACCATTTTTACAATTTTAAATGGCTTCAATGGCAATAATAGACACCGGCAAAAAAATATTGAAGACGAAAAAATCCTACAAATATTGTGTGTATCTTAGCTCGATTTATTTAAATTCCAATTCTGCCAATTTCCACTTTCATATCAATGATGATATAATTTCCTGACTCGTGCATTTAGATATCGGCACTGGCAGCCATATACATTGAGCTCCAAGTGTTCATTATTACAAAACAAATCCCTTTACTCTTTCAAGAAAATTACATCCATTATTCGTTATCCTTTGTTTTACCAAGTTTTCACCCTCTGGACCAGCCAAAGTTCAGTTTTTTTCCACTTTTAGGAAATGTCTCTCCTCTGGATAAGATTTAAGTGTAAATGGTGTTTTTAACATGTTCTTGTAGCATTTTTCTTATAATGGAGGACATGCATAAAAGAATTTAAAGATTAAAACTGTGTTTCAGAGTATTTCTTTATTCAAATCACGTTGGATCAGGAGCAAGTCTCACTTTTTCCGCACCAATTCTAAATCCTCCACTCGCAGACAAACAGATCCATACACATTTTCATTTTTTCATCTAAACTGTTCAGCTGGATAGCTCCTATATTGCTTGCCAATTTTTGTTTTTGTTAAGCTAACACTAGTTTAGTGAGCTTGTGAGACACTTGTCGCTCCTGGGAGACAGTGGCATTCTGGGAAATTAGCTAGGCTCACTTTTGCACCAAGAACCCAAAAGCAAATTTTGAATGAGCTCCTGCAGCTCTGCAGAAAATGTGTCTTAACAAAACCTTTTTTTAGCTAAAAACTGCATAATCATACATAAAAAATCACTGAAAGCAAGTGGGTTTATGGACCCACACTGGAAGTATGTGTCAAGAAATACATACTAATGGACCTTTAAACATAAACAAAGTAAAACTGAGGCTGTTTTACTTAATCCTAAAATCAAGCAAGGATGATAAACGGATTTACATAGGATTTAAGGTGTCGCACTGACAAACCAAAGAAAGTCAATAAGCGGCTGACGAACAGCTTCTCTTCGCCACGTCTGCTGCTGAAGTGAGGTTCACTTTCAACTATTCTGATTTGCAAAACATTGCATCACCTGGCAGAACTGCAGGTAGCAGGAGAATGAAATAAAAACGTAATAAGCCTTCAGGTTTGAAATTTAGTGGAACCAAACGGATCAGAGGGAGACTATAGGGTGGGAGGATTCAGTGCTGTACCTGTCTGTGGGGAGTCAGAGTCCCCGTCTGAACTCCGACTGCCACCGTCCTCTTCTGTGGCCATGGTCCTCTGGATGTTCTGGTACCTGCAGCAGGAAGCACAGCTTCACTCAACTGTTTGAACTGTTGTCACTTAAATGTTTCTGTGTAGATGGTTGTACTCCTGAACAAGCCTTCTGCCTTTTGACAAATGTGGGGCTATTGCTACCTGGTCTGGACACCAGATGTCAGCCTAACCTCACTTTAGGATGTCTACGATCCTCCATTTGTCTTATCGTTGTATTTTCTTAGTTAAAAAACATTGGAGAACAAAAAAATAAATGAAAATTCACGGTGAATATAAACTAATGTACTCTCTTTGACATTTATCTTATTCTGAACAAGAGTAAAACTGCATTAAATAAACATTCAAACATTTCAAATGTCATGCCTTAAGTCAAATTTATACCAGTTGTAATTTATTTTTAACTATGTCCTTGAATTTTGAAGCAAGGAATGAACATACAGTTTTTCCTCTACTCTTTGTTGGGTTGCTTTTAATTATTTCTATTACTTTGTTTTCTGATAATAGTAATATTGTCATGAATCAGTAAGTGGCCATCTTTTAATAGAACAACTGAATACACATAGGTTGTGTCCGAATTCCCACCCTAATCCGTAGCCACCAAAAAAACTATATAGTGCGACACTAATTCGTGCCCTGAATTTTAAAAGCAATTCGGACACCATGCTCACTCCTTTTTGTTATTTTTACTTAAACGGCAGATATGAAGTCAGCGATTTCACGAAATTAAAATCTAATTAGTATGAGTGTTTTGCAACGATTAATTATAAATTCAGTGTCTTCTGAAGATAAAAACCATTATAAACCTGATAACAAAATGATGATAAAGCTTCAACATTTTTTATCAGGTAATCTACACTGGGATATATAAAAAGTGACAAGGTGCTTTGTGCCTCACGTGTCTGTAGAGAACCAGAGTTATTGAGTCTGACCTGCGGTTGAGCTGCTCCATCTGCTGTGTAGAACTGGAGCGAGGGATGCCTTGGTTACATTTGCTGCCCTGGCTTGGCCTCTGCCAGGTTGTTGTCCGGTTGACGTGGTCCACGTAGAAAACTCTGCCATGGCTGTCAATACGAGCTTCCCAATCTGAATTAACAGAGTAGACGAGAATTTGAGAAGGAGGACAGGAAAACTCTCTGGTAATGAAGTAGTAGGTTTCATTTTTTTTTTTTTTTCCTTATAAACAGGGGTCCCCAAACTACGGCCCACGGGCATAACCTGGCCCGAGGAGCAATACTGGAGGGATATCCTCTTTTTTTCCTGCATTATTGTTTTTTTAGGCTGGCCATGTGAATAGAGACTCATGGAAGATTGGAAAACAGAATCCCTGGTTTTGTTTCCTCACGTCAATAAAGCTTTCCCATAAAGGTTTCCCCGTTGTGGGATAAATAAAGTTATCTACTCTAATCTAATCCAATCTCATTTGAATTGAAATGTAAGACAAGCTAAAAATGTTGCTACTGCAACCTCACTTTGCCCCAGTCATAGAACTTGAACAAGACCCCACACCCCCCATTAAAACACAAAAATGACTAAAAAGTTAGGTAAGTGAAGCATTGATTCAGAATGCAGGGTATTTAACCTAGGAAGTTGATCACAGAGAACAAACAGTGGTGTCTACTAGGCTAGCCTCCTGGAAACCTCCAAAACTGGATAATAAGGAAATAGAACTAAAACTTTAAGTGACTGCTCATATGAGTCATTTAGGAGATTCTGCTCTTACAACTGAAGTTGAAGATTTACCTAAGATTGTGCACGGACAACAGAAGCTTTTTTTCTGTGAACAACCCACAGAGATGTATTTGGTTATTATTGATTTTCTAAAATCTAAAATACTGTTACTATATATTTCATGACTTTTTATGTAAATAACCCAGATAGGGTTATTTGATCTTTACTGATTTCATAAAGAGTCTGAATTCATTTGAATTCATAAAGAATATATTTGCTGATTATTATAATATATATATTTTTTTCGGTGAAGAACCCAGAGATAAGTATTTTATATCAGATTGGGTTATTATTATTTGGTTATGTGCGGTTTAGTTTACATTTATTTAGGCACCCCAGCGACTGTCACACTTTTTCTGTTTTAAACTGACCCTAGCACCCGATCAGAGAATGGAAACATCAAGTGGCCCTCGCTGTACAAAGTTTGGGGACCCCTGCTTTAAAATATCTATCTTCAGAACTCGCTGAACTTTTTTCAGGGTCACGGGGGGCCATCCCAGCTACTGTTGAGTGACTGTCCCCCACCCCCGGACACACCCCGGTCACAGGGACACACACTCACACATGCACATCTAGGGGCAATTATGAGTCCCAATAAACCTATAAAGGATGTTTTTGGATCGTGGGAGGAAGCCGGAGAAAACCCACACACGCACGAGGAGAGCATGCAAACTCCACAAAGAAAGAGCGATAGTGTTAACCACAACACCACTTTGCAACACCAATTCAAACTCATCATCTTAACTATAAAATACATATAAACAAATATTTTTGGAGTCCTGCGACATTTTTATACATTTCCCACATTTTCACAATGCAAGTAAGTCATTTTGAAGAATCAATTTGACTGTAATTTGGTCTGGTGCGTTACTTTCATGTGTTTGATGTTAATATTATTTACACCACTGTTCCTTTTCTTGATGGTGCTGCTGCTTACGTCTGTAAAAGTGCACATAATGTTTCACAGACAAAAGACAAGGGAAAACAAGACTGTCATTTATGAGCATAAATGAGTATGAAACCAAACTGAGTGCTCATAACTACCCAGGTATCAAATTACTTTTAGTTGTGCAATACAGACTCCACTGCAGTAGATCCAACTGCTTGAAAGAGGATACGTTTCCCAAAGCAGCTCATTTGGGTAAAATTAGAAATGGATCTACTAGACTGGATTAATAATCTCTGATGTGATACTAAATCTACTCACTTTTGAAACTAGTCTCTAGTACTCTTTTAAGGAAAAAAAAAATTGAAACTGTTTTTTTCTCATTGATTGTGCTAGCCTATGGGGTTCAGATGACCCGATCCTCACATTGACGTGATATCCCTACCATGACAAAGGTGGATGAAGGTGAAGGGGATTTCATGTAATCCATGAACACCAATGAAGATCACAAATCGTTGAAGAAAAAAGGTTCAGCGCACTGTCTTGTAGGGTCTAGATGACGCAACTCCCAATGTTTAAGTGCCTAGGATAGCAACAGGGTTAAAAGAACTGCACCAAGGGAGTATGAAGTCACCCATAGAAAATGGTTTACTTCAGGTTCCAATAAAATGAAGACATTTTTCACCTTTTCTGCAATTTTTATTTTTTTGGATTCTGTGAGATGTTACTTCTGTTCCCTAATCGACATGAATGGTGCTGACATAACTGGTTGGGACTGGATAGAAATCATTGAAAGGAGAAGCTTGTTTCAGTTTTAACAGCAGTTTGAGTGGGAATCCTGATCTGCAGTCTGATAATGGAAACGCAGTTTGAAAGCAGAGGAGACCGCTGGGTTCTACTGAGCCATGAGTATGGTCTAATTTGAATTCTGAGTCGTCACAGTTTGACTGCATGAAATCAGCT
The DNA here is from genome assembly GCF_053564925.1 of Oryzias latipes. Taxonomy (NCBI): domain Eukaryota; kingdom Metazoa; phylum Chordata; class Actinopteri; order Beloniformes; family Adrianichthyidae; genus Oryzias; species Oryzias latipes. The sequence goes on along the minus strand of NC_136256.1, from coordinate 10,375,546 downwards.
TTACTCAGAATTGACTGACGGCAACAGGATGAGGAGGAGGAAGACTTCACTGTGTTCTCTTTGTCATGACTGCTCCTTGTGCTCACACACACAAACAATGAAAGACGATTTAATGATAGAATATAAAGAAAACAGCAATGTTTTAATCTCTGTGTGCAGCTGACATTCACTGAGCACTGAGATCAGCTGTGGGAATAATTACTGCCACAGATGAATGAGACTAAAGTGAATAGTGAGGGAGACGACTGTTGACATTTCAGTGCAATGGAAAGATGAATGTGGCTTTCAGAAAGAGCAACTGAGTGTGTCCTTTTAAAAGACGAATCTAACAAAAACATTTTGGATGTTAAATACATTCACTCCAGTATCGTCTCTGTGTCTTAGTGTTGACATTGGTACCAAAATTACTGTTGGGATGATTAACAGTTTTGTTTTTGACTGGTACTGGTACTGGTCACTTGGTACCGGGCTGCAGAAAGAAAAAAAAATGCATACACTAACTTCCATTTTTTTTTTCTGATACTGATGTACGTTTCATTTGGAAAACTACCAGATTCTGTTCACCACTTTTGCCTGTCTCGAACGCGTCACGTGACTTTAAGCAGCTGCTCGGATTGCTAAATTGGTAGCTAAACACTTAAAAGCGAATGATAACCAAACAATAACATTTATTTGGATAATTTCTTTGAGGAAAAAAGAGTCTGTGAGGAACCCGAATAAGGGTCTTTGACTTCAATGAAAAATACAGCTGCTATTTACAGACAAAACTATGGAAGCATTTCTTCAGCATGATTAAAAATAAACCTCAATACCAGAAATGATTTTCCATTTTCAAAATGATGCTGCATGCGTTGACCCAAAGCGCTTTCTTCTTTTACTTCCTCAACACCGCTCATTCTGTCACTTAGTTTGAATGATACATTTTTTAAAATGTTTTACAAAGGTTCTGTAATAAATGTGTCGTTAAATTCAATTAGAAATATATAATTTCACAATTAAAATGGATTAACAGAAAAGCTTTTTTATTTTCACGATGTAACTGAATCTATAGACTCAGAAATAAAATAAAAAATGCGTTGTTAGCCCTACCCTCAAAGAGTGTTGCCAGATTGGGCGGTTTTGGCTTTAAATTTGCGGGTAAAAATGGCTTTGGGCGGGTAGGCATAATTTGGGCCGTTTTAGGGTCGGTTTGGGAGGAGATGCCAGCTAATGTTATTAGCCTGATCGCTACATGGAGCGGTGTCTGTGTTTATCTCACTTACATTGCATGGAAGACATAGAGAATGTTGAGAGATCAGGTTTATTTATTTTGAAGAGTTTTTCCATGTTTGAGTTCATGAGATCATCCCAAAAAGAGTCTCTGCTTCAGCTACCTTGATGATGGTCCCTTCAGCGGTGTTTCCATCTCTCTCTGAACAAGTTTGAATGCTCGCTGTCCCATCAATCAATCCAACACATCTGGTTTCCAGAGGACCGATTGAGGTGCCACCCACATTTGTTTTTCCCAGGAATGACAATGATGGCAGAAGTTGCCATCACCAACACTTCAAATAAACTTTAGTTAGTGGAGAAGTGATACAAAAAACAGGCTCTTGTGTTATTAGCTGCAAACTTTTTTTTATAAAAAGAAAATTAGTTTAAACAATCCTGGATCTAATGATTGGAAGTATGCCAGTTCTTTCATCACCTCACATGATAATACCCCAGATCATATCCATTGCATGAAAACTTGGAAAGAACTAGATGTAAGGATAAAAAAGCTTAAGTTTATCAAAATGTTCCTAAGATCATCCATGGATCAAGATCGACTATCTCAGGGGTGGGCAATTATTTTAACTCGCGGGCCACATTGGGTTTTAAAATTTAACAGAAGGGCCGGACCAGCAGCAGATGCATGGAGAGAGAATGATATAAGATGGAATGTAGATGAAAACATTTGGGTTGAAAATTATGTTCTAAAACAGAATATTCTAGAGTTTTTAGTTTAAACCTTTCGTTCCCGTTTTATATCTCTTTTTATTGTGAAGTCCTTTGGTACCTTCAAGGAATTGTAAAGTGCTATATGAATAAAGTTTTATTCATTCATGATCCTTTAATAAAATAAATAACATTATTTATGAAATAAAACAATGACCAAATAACACTCTATGATTTTCAAAGACAAAAATTCAGGAAAAATATACTGATACCTTTGAAAAAACTAACAAAACAATAAATAATGGATCCTCTCCCGTCATAATTCTGCAGAGACTTTGAGCTCATCACACGTTTCACAGTTTGCGCAGCTGGGCTGTGTCCTGTGCGTCTGTTTCTCATCCAGTAATAATTAAAGGCAAATTTCTATGTCTCCCTCGTTTCTTGCAGGAGTTACGTTCTAAAAATAACCGTGATCGGTGAAATCCACGGAGTCTGTTCCAGACGTTTATGGCAGTAAAACTCCTCACTGCCTAAATACACTTTTCTCAGACAGACATGAACATTTTCACCCTTTTCTCTCTTGTTTAAATTCTCAAACCTTCATAGAAATTAGGTCCAGGATCTTAAAATGAAAACAAAGATCTGATCAATCACAGATTTCTGTAGATCTGAAGAGATCCGCGTTTCTGTACAGGAGACACGGAGCAGATTGATTGACAAGGTCTCCAGCCAATCAGGACACAGAACATGGATCACTGTTTAAAAAAAGCAGCATAATCGCTCTAAAAGAATGAGCTAAACCGGGAAAGATGAACTGCGACGTAGAAAGGGAAGACTGTCTTCTGTTCTGTTTGACAGCGATTTTTAGAGGGTTTCAGGTTGGAGCACAGACTGCAGAAGGGGGGAAGAAAATGTTACGTCTTGATCGTGTGGCCAGATTAAAAAAAACAAAAAAACATGGGTCTCTGATATTGTGCAGTAGTCCGAACCAAACATGGAGGCGGGCCGGATCCAGCCCGTTGGCCGTAGTTTGCCCACTCCTCGGCTATCTGGTTTGGCAGATATAATCATAAACCACACCATTGCTGAGAAACCAACATATGAGGATTTGATTGATGACTTTGCCCGTATTAACGCAAGATGGGCACATTTCTAGTTTCTACAAAGAGAAGCTGACCAATTTTATAGTGTAACCTATGAGAATTTTTAACTCAGTTTAATATTATTTATATAGCCCAATATTACAACAATAGTTGTCTCAATAGGATTCAAGTTTTAAGTTACACTAGTTGTATATATTTTTAAAAAATCTTATAATGAGGTCATTTTAAACCTCAAGGCCTGTTCACACCGGGACGAATTTCGCCGGCGATTTTCGCCGACGTTTAACGCCTCGTGACTAAACAAAGGGCCCCAATGAGAGTGTGCACACCGACGCGAAAAAACGGCAGGCGTTAAAGCGTCAAAAAAAAAAAACGCCTCGGGTTCGTTTTTTTTTTTCGACGCGTCGCGTCGAAATCTACTCGACCAATGAGAACGGCGCTTTTGCTCACGTGTCTGGAGCTTCTGAAGTTACAGTAAAACACAACTTGGGGGCGCTCAAACACAAAACTGCCTTGCTGAGCACACATACCAGCGAAGAAGATAGACGCCAAGTAGCGTCTACACAGCCGCGAAGCAATAATGACGGACATTCTAAAACATCCCCGAACCAAGCACCAGTTGGAGCTACTGGTGCTTGAAATATTCATGTTTTCTTTGTTTGATTCTGACAAGCGTGTAAATACTTGCTCTCTTCTTCTGAGTGAAAAGCGACTTTAAGAAGCGTAAAGTTGCGCAGCGCCACCTTGTGTACAGGAGTATTTCTGTTTTACATTAAGCGCCATCTATTGTCAGGGAATGAAATTGCATGTTCGCTCCACTCATCGTCAGCGAAAATCGCCTGGGTGTGAACACAAAAAACGTGGCGAAAAACGCTGGCGAATAACGCCTGGCGAATATTCGTCCCGGTGTGTACGGGCCTTCAAGCAAACATGTGTGATGTTATCCTTGTCAGACTTATTGTTACCATTAGTATTTTTATAACAGTCCTATAAGCTGTAAGAATTTACAAACCTCTAGTTGCACTTTTTATAATTTTCAGTTGTTAAGTATTTGAACAATAAAGTAAACCATCACAAGCAATTGTCCATTTCTGTGTCCTAATTGGGGAGCACCAAGGGGCGCTACAGGTGCGGCTCGCCCATGGTGTCATTTGTGCCAGAACCGCCACCGGTCAGAAGCTTTGGACCGCAGCCAGACGGACGGACTGACTGTGGTCCGGAGGAGACTTCGGACTGCGAAGCTCCGACTCCGGCAGCACTGATCTCATGGCCCCGCCTCCCTCCTGGAAATGCTGACTGGAATTGAAATATGCTTCACTTTTAGCCGGGGGGGGGGGGGGGGGGGGGGGCAGATGCAATTCCCTTTTGTATTTTCGCTTCAATAATGTCATAGAGTAAGCTATATTGAAGAGAACTGAAAAAGCATTTTGATGGATTTATTTCATTGTGAACATGAAAAAGAAGGCACAGAAGTAGAGAAGGGAACAGGGAGCAGCCCGGAATCGAACCCTGTTTTCACGGACGGAAGGCGCCGCAAAACAGCACGAGCTAAACCATCTTCCTTAAGGCCACACAGAACTTTTAGGAAATGAAATGTCAAATACCATTTTCTTAATCTTTTTATTAAGTGACAGAATGAGCCGTGTTGTTGAAAAAGAAGAAAAAAAAGAAAAAGCGGTTTGGCGGATTGCTTTTTCATTTTAATTTTGAGTCAACAAATACGGCTTCTTTTTGAAAATGAAAAAGCATTTCTGGTGTTGACTTTTATTTTTAATTATGCCACAGAAATGCTTCCCTACAAAACCAGGAGTCTTCCTTCAAATACAGATTTATTGAGATCGTTGTTCTCACGTACCAGAAGTTACTGCGCCTGAGACGCGATGAACGATTCTTGAATGTTTCACACACGCAGATAATAAACAAGCAGACACTGTGAATTCACGTTTATATTAAAAATTGGCAGAAATATGACCTAAAATGTGGTGTTGTTTAGCTTGGCATCAACTAACCAGTCAAAATAAGGACCAGGATGCAGAATTTGTAAAGAACACAAGCAGCAAGTCTCACAGAGCTGAATATAAATGACTGCAATGTTAACTGATAAGATAAGGTTTGTTTTACAAAAAACTATGCATTTTGAAGTTGTGCTTAAAGACACTCTGTTTCTAAGTATTCCTTTATTCAAATCGTGAATAAGTAGCTGATGAAAAATGTTGTTTGACAAAGCTATGACGTAGATGCTACAATTGCCAAAAGCTCCCTGCTCCGCCCCATTCTGATGCCTCCACTTGCAAACAAATAGATCTATGAACGTCTTTGTTTGCTTTTTCTCAGCTGGCATCTGAATTCAAATTGTACAGCTGGATAGTGACAATATTGCTCCCTTTTTTTTGCACCAGTAATGTTAGGTTGGGGTTATGAGGAGCTATTAGATAGTGGAAGAGTGTGCAAACAGGTTGATGGCAGGATGTGGGGACAGGCTTACTCTGTGCCAACAGTTCTACCACTCACACTCACACTCAGAGGTAAATTTCTAATGAACTCCTGTCACTCTGCCTAAACTTGTCTTACAAAACGACAGTTTTTTTTTTTATTTATATTTTTATTTATTTAGGCTAAAAATCATAATCATAAGACCACTGTGAACACTTTTAAATGAGATAACTGTAATGGGGCTTTAAGTTGTGGTTAAAACTGAGGGATTTTGAAAAAATGGTTTCCTCCTTTTAGAAGACAAAAATGACTTAATGCAAAATTTACCAGTTACAGGTCAAGCTTGACAACATAAAATCCTTGAAGCCTGATTAACAGATTAAGTTTAATTCTGCGACTTTCACAATTGCACAAACGACTGCATGCCCTAAAACATCCAGGCAATGTATTCATGCAGCACTTGGCAGTGAGACAGTGTGAAACATTCAAGCGGAAATGAGGTTTTCAAAGGATGGATGTGAACATTGACTGTAAAAACAATGAAAAGCTCAACCCCTCCCTTCTCGTCTTCCCAAACAGGAAGTACCATTGCTTCGTGATTCGGGCGCCGCCATGTTGAAACCAGTCGACAAGGATTGGTCCGAGTCGCTCTGAGTCATCGTATCTATGGCAACTACTGTTGCCATTGCCATAGGTAGGATGACTAAGAGTGACTCGGACCAATCACAGTCGACTGGTTTCAATATGGCGGCGGCCATATCAAGAAGCAAAGGTGAGGGATTTTGCATCATTTTGCGAAAATAGGAGGTAAGACATTTTCTATGGGTGGCATCACACCTGAATTCGTCCATTGTTTTTACAGTCTATGGATGTGAAGGAAAGATAACACCAACGCAAAAGGCGCATGTTAAAAAGCAGATATTGAGGGTGACATGCGCAAAAAAAACATTTTAGCACAGCAGGGGGTGATAATGAGACTCCATAGTAAGACTGGGAGCTGTGAGAGCTTACTTGGAGGTAAGGCTTGGTCTGTGGCAGCAGGAAAATGGTTTAGGTCATGGCTGGGTCGCAGAACAGGAAGATGGTCAACAGGAGGGGAGGAGTCTGAGCCTACAGGACATCAGAGAGACACCATGGATCAATTTCTGTAAGGGGATGTTCTATGCCAACTGTCCAACTATGAAAGTACAGAATGTATAATCTCCATATGCTATATTTCTTAACAATACTCAAACAGAAAGAACAAGTTAGGATGTTCTTTAAGGGTGTATTCAGAATGGAAAAATCTGTTGGTCTACACCCAGTCCGCTTAATTTGGTCCTGATCGAGTCCTGAACCTTGCATTTGGACTGTATTCAGACTCCCTACTGTGCAAGACCAAAGCTTGTAAACAAAACCATGTGACTAAATATCTCTTCAGTCATTGGCCAGTAATTATGAGGGTGGGGCAACGAAACGAGAAAAGAATACCGGAATCCTGCGCTTTGCAATCCTTGTCGGGATAGTTCGCCAATTTAAACTTTATATTTCGCTGACAAATTTTGAACATCTGTATTCACACCGACAAACACAGCTACTGCTAATTTTATATTTTACTTATTTTATGGGCTATTGCTAAATTATGGAAAACATGGACAAAATTGAGAAAGTAGCTCGGGTTTAATATTTTTGGAGAAAAAGGCACACATTTTGGACAATCTGATTCGGTCTGATTCACTAACCTAAAATGAAAGCAGGACATCTTTAGTCAAATATTTAACCAGTGTGACTCAGAGATAAATATCTGGATACTAAACAGTGCAGGTGAACATTTACAAATTCCTTGTTTTTCTTTACGATAATCAAGTATAAATGAATAATGGGTACAAACAAACAAGTAAACAAGAATAAATACATTCACATTTTAGTTTCACAAATTTCAGCCCACTGTTGGTTTTTCCACATAAAATAATCCGAAGGGGAACCTTAGTAGATAATTTTTTCACACTGTATGGTCACACCTCTTTTCTAAATTCAAAGTGTTTCCACACATTGGACTGGAATGACGGATTCATCATTTTTTGCTACCATTACATGTGTGTTGTCCGCTGTGGTGCACTGTCGTTTTTATGTTGTAATAAAATAAACCTACTCTTTTGCAATATTGATTTGATTATCGAAAGTTTGAATGTCTCTCAGTATTTTATACACATATGAATTGGATCCATGGATGAACCCAAATATGATAGCAATTGGAACAACAGAGGGGGACTGACCTTTCGTATAAAACTTTAAAGACAAGTCAATGATCACATTGCCATATTATAAATTATGCAAACTAATTTCGCCCCTTTTGATGCAGCAGAGTACAGAAAAATACTTCACTTCCTAACAGACCAAATCAGTTTGCTATATTAATGGGAGTCTCAGAATAGGAGGGAGCATTTAGTGAGCTGTCGGGTAATGAGCAACTGACTATGACATCCTACTGCTAACAGACTACATTAGAACCAAAGAACAGAATGACGGTAATGAAGCTAACTGGCGACTGACGTCTTCATCAAAATCTGTATTCTTAATATCTATGAGAGCATATGCAATGTTAAACTATAAAAGTGATCAAAAAATACTTAAAGACCGGGTTTTTGTAGAGCTATTACTTAAAAACTAATCTACTTTATTGGAATCCTATGAAGTCAGGCATATTTTACAGGATTATCATTTAATTATCACATAATTATTTATTTGTAATGTCTTGTTTTTTTATCAGCTTTCTTATCGCTCTGACATGTGGGTAAAGGAAATAGGGTGTTAATGCAAAATGGAAATGATCAGCTTTCTTTGTGGCAAGATGGTGAAGTCAGATGGAATGACTGTTGTGAACACATAATCTATAGAGTGCATTTACATTAGCAGGGAGGCATCACCCACAGAGGAGAAACCTTATGATCAGTGGTAAATGGCTTTAGTAGGAGGAGATGCCTGGCTGCAGGAGACCGAAGCATCGATCATCATTTTTTTCTCATTACGACTATAAATAGCACCAAGCCGGCGCATTCTCTGTAATATTTCTGTTGCTTAAAATGGGAGGAAATATATGATCATCCAGGAGTACAATATCATACATGCTAAAATGAGAGCTGATGATATAGAGAAGACAGGGATAGTTGGTCTAATGACATCCAGCTGTCTTATTCATCTAGAAAAGGGCTGGCAAACCCTGATCCTCATGAGCCATGACTCTAACTGGACTACTTGATGCTCACATCCTAAATCAGGTGAGCTCAGTCAATCAGGATGTGAAATCACTTGAGTCAGCTATTCAGCAGCAGGCTGAGCAGGGAGAGCTGAAAAACAGACAGAGTTGTGGGTCTTAAGGACCAGAGTTGGCCAGCCCTGATCTAGAAGGTTCTACCCAGCCTCATTGTACAATCAAGACTGTAGAAACACTATAGATGCCCTTCCTTATGGCCATGTCACACAGCCACTACCTACATTTTGTGTCCACATATGAAATTTTGGTCTTTCGTTATACATCACGTTCTGCGTAATTCTTGGGTTTCTTGCATTCGTAGATGTGCGCTGATGTCCGTTGAGGGTTTCGGCCGACGGGTCTTTAGGTGAATATTTTTTGTAATTGCAAATATTACGCAATAGTGCGTGATTTTTGCGAGATGCATACACAAAATTTGAGGCTTTCTATGACCCTTCCATTTACGTTTAATGGTCTTTTTTTATGCATGTGCCACAGATGTATGAATTTATATCATGTATACGGCACACATATCACGTTCAAATTACGTAATTGACGCATGGATCACTAATGAATTACTTATAAACCATGTAATAATCACGCATGTTTCATGTTCTACTTTGATGTACGTGTTCTTTGTAGTAGGATCTTGATCCCCCACACCTACAGCACCAGGGAATCTTCAGCCTCGGCCTTCATATGGACTCCTCACCCATCAGGCGACGTCAGTCCGTCTGCTTCAGGCGGTAGAATTCAGACCCATGTTATGCTCTAAGCCAAGTCTACGTTTGGTTTGATGCCAAGTGCCTCATGCTGCAAGCTTATCCACTCTCTGTTTGCCTCTCCAGGCATCAGCTACGCCTCCACCTTTGGTCACAGTTTGTCACTCTTCAGGACTCCAAGCAAGGTTCCATTCTGTCACCTGTCAAAGCCACAAACCTACAAGCCTGAATCCTCCACCACCACTGGGACTCAATAAAGACCACTTATTCAGCCACCTACTGTTTCTGTCCTGCTTCTGGGTCCAGCCAGTGCTTCTTCTGTGGTTTTAGCGTGGTTCATTAGTGATACATCTGTGAAAATTTCACGTAAAGACCACAACTTTTTTTTCACTCTTTTCAGTTTTCCACGTATATTGACGTATGACCAATTTTCATCTGTTCAATAAGCACAATATGTTTCCTAAGTGGCTGTGAGAGACGGCTTTTAGAGTTTGGTAGTTAGTTTGACTGTAAGAGCAAAGTAAGTGTGACAAAAACACAGTAAAGCCTCAGGATTAAAGAAAAGGTAGGTGGTATTTCTGGGAGGGGGTAATAGAAAAGACTGACAGAATTAACTTCTACTACGAGGGATTAAATATTGGTTCTGCTTTCCTATAAATCCCTTCATTTAGAATTTTTTTAACCTCCTGTTAATAAACTTTCTTCTTATTTTTAATTTTAAAACCATTTTTTCTTTGATCAATCCACTTCTTTGTTTTTAACTCAACAACTCTCTTGTTAATTGTGAAAACTGCACTGGACACAGGAAGCAGCCTGACAGGAACAGCTTAAAGGACCAATTTGCAGAAACAGAATGAAATACATACAGATGAACCATTTTTACATTTGTATGTTTTATAGGTGGATTCAGTATTGAGATGCATTTGCTGGGATATTCAGACCTCTAAATCCCCTAACAGAAACATGACACATGCATGGATAAGGAAATGAAAAGCAGGGAATGTAACAAACGTTTATGTTCATGATCATCATACTGTAACTACATGAATATTGAGACATGATGGGTTTTAGACATTGATCTATTGTGAAATTTTTAACAGTTATACTTACAGTGAGAGACAATTTTGTAACTTTCAAACTTTCAACACAATATTTAAAGCCCTTCTCTGTAGCTCAATTCTGCTTCCATTCAGAAACATCCCGAATACATCTAGAGCAGTGATGGGCAAATCTGATCCACTAAACTGGAATCAATATATTGATAACCTTTATGAATCCTTTATTTTTTGGTGTGTCCCCAATAGATGGTGCACTAGAAATACATTGACCTTTCTCCAGGTGCAAAAAGTTATTCTGCATTCATGTGGTGCTGGAGAATAAAAAAAATAAACTGTTTATGTGTGTTATTTGACTCGGACAGGCATTTTTCTGATCATTCCAATAGCATATGAACGGAGTATTTCCCTAATTTCCATTTCACATCAAACCATTGGTGCAATTGGTACTAAAATGAGAACAAAAGCCACAGCTTTAAAATAAAAACTCCAAAATGTCCTATCCTAAAACATATATTTCAATTGCCAATCAAAATTAAAGCACTTTTTTGTCAGGATTTCCTTTAGCAATTAGGTGGATAAACAAAACACTCTACAGATCTGCTCCTGGTCTGGCCCACTTTGTGGCCCACGAGTTAAAAATTTGGCCCACCCCTGATCAAGAGTGTTATCCAAAAATGAACATTTCACCATGGCACTCACTCCGCTCTGCAGGTGTCTCCGAACAGCTGCAGTCTAGCCAGAGAAAGCACTCACCTCCCTGTTCCTCCTCCACCTGCTGGTCTTTAAACAAGGTTAAACCCCGCTGGACGAGAGGGAACAGTCAACATTTTTCTTCCAGACGAACAAGTAAATTTGTTAGAATCCTGGATTTATTTTTAGGGTCACCACAACTAGATATAATCCTAAAATTGGTAATAGCTGTGTGTGTGTGTGTTTAAACAACAAGACCAGCCAACATAAATAACTTAAAAACGCCCACATCTGTCCAGGAGTCTGAAAGTCTGACATTTTTATTGCATTTCGCAGAAGGGTAATTCAATTTTATTTTTGTGAGACACTCCACGAGTGTGTGCATTTGTGTTTATGTGCAACCATAGCAGGGAGTGTCCCTGGTTTTTCTGTGAGTGTTAAAGAAAAGAGAAAAAAACAGATCAATGTTGGTAAATGAACAAGCCTTGGAGGGTTATCGTCAACAGAGGAAAACAAAGGTGGCACTGTGTCCTACTTTCTTGGTCCACAGTGTGAGACAGTCGTCCTGAAAAATCTACTGTGGTACAGATGCATCATCCAGTGAAGCTTGGCAGCCAGTCTCCGTTTACAGCAGACCATTAAGCGGATCTATCCAACTTACAATGTGGTTTATATGTGTTCTGTTTAAGCACTGACATTACTTTACTGAGAACTGTATTCTGGTTCTCTGCACATAAAATCTTCGGCCTACGTTCAGCTTTTTCAAAATGAATGCTTTTACCATCAAGGGATTGGTCCACTTTTGAATTTGTTGACTTTAGGGTTTTACTGCACAATTGAAACCACCGTACTAATTCATTGATTTCTCCTGATAGACCATCTAAAATTAAGTATTGCTCTTGGCATTTTTTTACTATTACCAGTATTTATTTATTTTTTGGCATCCCTCTTTGGGCATTTAATTTTTTTTTTTTTTTTTTTTTTTAGCTTTTTTGGTAATTAAATTTGAAATATAGTTATAAAATAGCATCAACTTATTTAGTATTTGGTAATTGTTTGAACCTTTCATGCAGATATTGTGATTTTCATAGTTCCAGCAATTTTTCAAAACAAATTTTGCCTTTCTTTGACTAGTTTTTAATTGACCTTTTTAGCTTTAAGCTACATTCACGCCGCCCTCAGCAACCCACGTTCAAGCAGCCACTTTCAGTGAAAAGTTTGTGTAAAACTCTCGTGTTCACGTGTCTCTCTGTAACTGTTTACGACCCTTTTCAGGCTCTACATACAAAGCTAAAGCGCTAATTTAAAAGTTAAACTAGATAGAACTTTGACTAATCAGGGAGTCAGAGTTGGTAGTGATGTATAGATGGCATCTCTTTTATTTCAAGGCGGTGCCAACTATTTGAAAATTGATCATGGAGGAGAAATGAATAATTGCAGTTTGTGCCCGGCTGGAAGCGTATAACATAAAGCCTTTCATATATGGGAATAGTAGAGCTGTGAAAGCAAAAGAAAAAGCAAAGTTTGTACTGCTTCAACCGCTTCAACATTTCACATCAAACATCATCCATCTATAGGTGGCAGATATGTGCTACTATTGAGTAGCGACAATCCAGTGGAAACACTAAACGCGCGTTTAAGAACATACCTGGTGGAAACGTGCCATTAGGCTGGGGTCAACATCTGTATTTAGCATCAAGAAAATCATGTTGAACTGTCAAAAATAATATTTCTGAAAAAACTATACAGCAAAATATTAACTATTTATGCAGGCTGCAAACCATTCAAACAAACAAAGCAACACAGTACAAAGTTCTAATTTTTTAAAGTACAATTATGACTGCACCCATATCCCGTTTGTAGCACATGTGCTCTATTTAAACAAAATTAAATGATTTGATGTTTCAGTTTGTAGGAAAATGGTGTGAACTTTACTGTCCTCATGTGTTTGCTTCAATGACAGATTTTTGATTTTTCTGACCGCATTCATCCATTTTCTTCTTATCCTTTTCGGGGTCATGGGATTGTCGAAGCCTGTCGCGGCTAGTGTTGGGTGAAGGCAAGGTACAGTCTGGACAGGTCGACAGCCTGTTGCAGGGCAACACAATCACTCCTGCACACACAACTAGGAACACTTTAGACTAAACAATTAATCTATGAAGCATGTTCTTGGAATGTGGGAGGAAGCCGAAGTGCCTAGAGAAAACCCACACATGCACGGGGAGAACATGCAAACTCCACACAGAAAGGTCCCAGCTGGGATTCGAACCTTCTTACTGTGAGGCCATTATGCTAACCATGCAGCCCTTTTTCTGTATGTTATCAGTTTTTACTCTTATTGATGACATTTGGGAATCCTTTTTAGGCTTTTTCTGATTTATGTGGCTGTTTTTTTTTTTTTTGTTCTTCAGAAAATTTGTGGTGTTCATTGCTCTTCTCCTTTGCCATTGGTGCAGTAAATGCTAGTACTTTATGTACTTATTATCTGAAAATTCCCTAATTTTCCATTATATAGTTGCCAACCAAACGCAGGCTGACATTTTTGGGTTTGTAATCACTCTGCCGATAAAAATTTGAATTATGTGGACATACTTATGTAAAAAAAAAGAAGTTCTCTCTCAAACTTTTCTGCTTGTCGGTTTGAATTTTTCACTCATTGTGCAGCTCTATATAGTCAGAGACAGCGTCATAAAGAAGGTTAAAAAAGCTGTGTGTTGAAGAATCAAAAAATATGTCTAAATATACAAGCTAAACTCTTCAGCCCTGTTATTATGGAAGGAATGAACCTTCCAACTCTGCACACAGTATTGTCTTTTATAATGTGGCCTCTGATTTGTTGCAATGGATAAAATGGTTGAATGTGAGTGGATTCATAAAAAAACACAGCCTGTGAATTATGTGTTCATTTGTTTATCAGCCAACAAAATGTCTCGTTTATCCTCACCTATGCCGTTCCTGTCACTGGGTCCAGCCACAGTTGGCTCCTCCTGCTCCCCTCTCCTGTTCTCCTTGAATCCACTTGTTGGCGTTCTGCCTTCCTCTGGCCCACCCAGACTCTGGGCCTCAGGGTGGGCGAAGTCAGGCACTGACTCAAAGGCGCTTTCCTCCTCATCGTCCTCATCCTGAGAGGAGAACACCGTGCTCCCCGAGAGCCGGTTGCTGTCAACCGACGACAAGCGGTTGTGGCTACAGAATCGGCCCCTCGCCTCAAAGCCTGAGTTGCTGTAGCAGGAGGTGCTGTAACAGGAGGTGCTGTAGCAGGAGGTGCTGTAGCAGGAGGTGTCGCAGAACTCGCACTCGTTCTCACCCAAAGGTCTGTGCGTGCCGCCACAAACTCTTCTTCCTCCGATACTGGAATCCCCCTCCTCACTGTCCAGGCAGGAGGGGGAGATCCTCCTCACCACTGGGTGTGCTCTTCCTCCATCGCCCTCCAGGAGCTGGTTCAGCTCCGACAGGCGTTCGATGGAAAGGCTGCGGGGCAGGGAGCGCCGGCAGCAGGGCCCCGGACACTCAGGCACCTAAAAACAACCCGGATCTTCAGTTGCACTCCAGAAGAAATCTGCTCTGCTCAAGCTGAGCATTTCTCAGATAACCTATCAAGTAATGGCGACTTTCTTCTACCCACCTGTGATGGTGATTGAGTTGTATCATCATCCTCCTCCTCTTCCTCAGGCCCATTCTCCTCCTTGGAGGTTTTGAGTGTTGGTGACGTGGCGTCCACAGTGCTGCTGGTATCGTCTCCCTCCAGGACGTGCTCGTCCTCCTGGCTTGGGGCTCTTTGTTGGGCAGATGGGAGGCTATGGAGGAGGTGGTGAATGCGAATGTAGTGGGACCGCGGCGTCTCCGGTTCACCACAAGCCGACGCAATCACCGTCTCCAGCTCCGACACCGGGAGGGAGCAGGGGCGGTTTTTCCGTCGGGACAAAGCGTTGGAATTCAGGTTTGACAATAGAGGCTGGCAGGAGCAGGGAGGAGAGCTCCTCTCACCTCCCTCTGTTACTCCCGTTGGGGCCTCCTCACCTGCTCCTGTGTGGTTTCCCTGGAACGTGGCAGTTTCCTCAGAAGGAGCCTCCACAGCAGCTGCTCCACCAGAGGAGGCTTCCAGCTGTGCTTCATCGCCAACATCTTTCCTCTCCACTGACGCCTCTTCCTCAGTTTGAAGAGTGGCCTCCTGTCTCTGCTCCTCCTCCCTCCTCTCCTGCACCCTCTCTTCTCCTCCTACCATGTCTTCCTCCTTTATACCGTTGTCTTCCTGCTGTTCCGATGATTTCTCATTCTCCTCCTGCTGCTGACTGGCTGGAGGTTCCTCCCTCCTCTCCTCCTCCTCCGGTCTTCCTTGCTCCACCTGAGCTCCAGCTTCCTCCTCCTCCCCCTCAGCAGAATGGGTTTCTTCTTCAAGTGTGGAGGGGGCAGGGACTAAGGTCTCTGCTTCAGAAGGGGCATCCAAGGGTAGACTGGGCATGTCGGGGCCCACACTCAGCGTGTCGTCATCTGCAGCTCCTCCAGCGTCGTCTGCTGCATTTCCCGCCTCAGCACAGGCTGTCTCAATGACCAGAGAGACTTCCTCGTCATCTAAGGATAGAAGTTATTTTTGAAGCATCCGATCCAAATAACAAACAGAGCAGCAATAGAAAGGGGAGGCATGACAAATGTAACACTCATTCTGGCGTACCGGGGTGAATGGAGGAGGTCAGCTCAAAGCGGAACAGTAGCTGGCCACAGACGTGATCTGTTGGCACCCTGCGGCCCAGAGAATAACTCACAACCCGATCCCTTCAGATGAAATACAAGAGAAAATCAGAGCAGAAGCAGAAAAGAGAAACGGAAAACAGGTGTTTCAAGCTCTTTCCCTGACCCAATGGCATGTTTCTCCAGCAGCCTCTGGACCGGGACGGACAGCTTTCCAAGGAAGCGCTTGATGATTGGTCGACTCTTGGCAAATTTGTCTTTCACTTCAATCTCCAGGACGTCCGTGGGCAGAGACACAAAGTTAAACCTCTGTGGACACAAAGACGGAATCATCATCCAGACGTGGACATTACTATAACGATAAAGTCTGCAAAATGACAACCAGAAAACACAAATGAAACGTTCAAACTGTTACATGCCAATGCCTGCTTCCACTCTACCAGGAAGAAATACAACAATAGAGCCACTCTGATGAAAATCGTCTGTTTTTAGTGTTTTGAAAATGTTCTGAGGATGGAGGACAGATATAAAGAAAGTTAAGCCTTAAAATTGCATTTCTGAGTATTCCTTTATTCAAATCCTTGTGAATCAGGTGCAGAGGAAAAAAAAATGCTGCTTGAAAAAGAGCTACTTTGTGATGAAGAAACTACAATCTGCAGGTAGACAAGCTCCCTGCTCCTCTACATTCTGATGCATCCACTTGCAGGCAAATACATCCATGAACGTCTTTGTTTTCCTCATCTGAGTTGGAATCTGAATCTAAACTGTACATCTGGATAGCTCTGATATTGCTCGCCTTTTCTGTTGCACCAATAATGTTAGGTTGGATTTGTGAGGAGCTGTAATCTAGTGTAAGGGACAGAGTGTAAACAGATGGATAATGGGAAGTGGAGGTGGACTTACAGTCCCCTCCACAACTCAGAAACAAATTTCTAATGAACTACTGCCGCTCTGCCAAAGCTATAGAAAAGGATACTTTTTTTTTTTACTAAAAACTGCACAGTCATAATTAAAAGACCGCTGGGAACGCCTTTGCAATAGATCAATAGAAGATCAGGGTGGGACTTTGAAATAAAAAAAAAAATTGTTTTTACTTCAAAGAGTATTAGCTTTTAAATGCCTACATCCTGAATGAACAGGAGGATAAAATCAATTCTAATTTGTAGGTAAACATTTGAAAAGGAAATAGTAACAAATGTATTCACTCTTCTACCAATGGTTGACAACTGGAACTAAAACATAAAAAGGACTTGAAGGTTTAAGCACAGTAGAGAATAAAATAAAATAAAAGATTCTGATTCTGTTCTGAAAATTGTAGATTTAGAATAATGTTAAACAAAAGAGGTTGAATTAATACTGAATCTGAAAACATACATGTATGGGGAGAGCTACTGACAATATTCTAAACGTTAATCAAAAACACTTAAAAATGATAAAGTGATTAAAGAGCAGTTGTAGTTTATCAACTACTCTAGTAAATCTAAATACTTTCTTTCAGCAAGTAGCCTTTGCCAAAATAACGTTTTGCGGGCAGCACATTGTTGGAAAAAAAGGAAAACCATTCCACTAGACTGTAAACAGACTTAACTACAGTAAAAAATAAAGAGTATTAAAACATTTGAAGAGAACTGGTTCTGTTGCAGAGTTTGTCAGTCAGTTACCGCTTTAATTTTGTTAATTTGAACATTTAAATGCAAATTTTGATTTGATTTCAAAACTATCTAATACTTTTAATATTAATCCATTACTTCACAGATTAGTAAACTGTATTCATTTTCTTTCAAACGAAATAAAAACTCTCAATAGTTTTCATTGAAAATATTTTTGAAGCTGTGCGTCAGTCCTGGTCTGATTAGCTCTGATGTCGTTTTCAAGCCTGATTCAAGCGTCCTTCTGTAGGTCCAAACATCCAAATAAAAATAATAAAAAACACCTCTTGGGTTGTTTATTTAAGAGAAAAAAATGTTGTGTATGATTGAACTCTTAATAAACTAAACAGCATCGTGTCATGCCTAATGCCCAAAGAGTAATACTGCAAATTGTTTGTGGATTAAAAAAAAGGATTTTCTTGGACAAATACAGCAATAACAAGTCAGCTTTGCTTCAGAATCTTTCATTTAACATGCAGGAAAATAGTTACAAACAAAATAAAGAGGTGGAATCCCCGCATACTTTCCTGTCACAGACATTGTCATCTCTTTACCTGAATCTTCCTTTAAAAAGAGCAGACACATCAATAAAGCAGTACACAGAGCCGAGTTTTCTAACTGTCTGTAGCTCAGAGCTTTTACAATGACTGTGAAGACATGCATAATTCAGAAAAACAAGCTTTCAGTTTGCTGCTGCTGTCTTTTGTGCTTTTATCGATAGATATTCTGTTTCTATCATTTCTGGTGCTTATGAGCAAGTATGCTGATTTAAGGAATACCTCAATTTTTCATTTCCAATATATTTAGTCATTTTTATTTATGGTGACTTATCAGGCTCTTTTGCAATGTAATTAAACTGTAATTACAGCATAAAGACTCAACTGTTTCTGCATCTCTGAAAGTTTGATTACCAGCAGCTTCTAGAGAACATTTTTTGTTTGCTGCTTTCTGCTGAACTTGCAGCGCTCCTGCAGCATTTTCACGCCTGCTTTCATTTTTTGATTGTCTTCCCTTGAAGGGAAGTGGAGCACGAATGTGACATTAAACCAGCACGCAGAAGCAAAACGTGCAGTTTAGGATGGAGGTAGACGACAGCGGGATGCTGGCAGCGTTGAAAAGGAGAGGGAGAGAAAAAGAAAAGATGGAAGCGAGGAGAGGCAAAGGTAAATAATTCACAAGTTGACCCAAAAGGGAGCAAATTGAATTTGGAAAAATTTCAAAGACAGGAAAAAGACGTGTGTAAAAGCAGGAGCATTAAGGTAAATGAAAATGGCTGATTTGGTGCAGAAACAGGCAGACAAAGGGCAAGAGGCTCAACCAATTTAGAAATACCCTTCAGCAAAGTCAAAGGGTAATAAAAATCAATATAGCAAGGTCATGGGCTTTGCATATTACATCTCTAATATTGCAACTCCGCAGTGGCTCTCTGCTGAAGCAGCCCTGAGTAGCAAAAACAATCTATATCTCTCACAGAATTTGAGTTACAAATCAAGGCAGACATGAAAGTAGTCAAGAATCACAGTAGATGACATTTTGAATTTATTAAGAGGAGATTTGCATTTGGATTGAGCACAATAAATATATAAAAATTTAGAGATAACAACTCCTGAGAGGAAAGCCAATGTCAGCTGACAGAAGATATTATCTCAATGACATCCAGGACTTTGATTTAGTAAGAGCGGTGCTATCACATTACATTTGTTCTCCCATGAAAGGCTAGTTTTTTCAACCTTCGGGCCTCCTTTGGGAGCTATATTTATCTGAATATTTAGCTTGGCAAACCATAAGAATAACCATAAATATATTCATGCACACCCATGGTAGATCCTTTACCTCCATCGCCATGTAAAACATTTCATGTGAGGGCGCTATTGTGTTGTGTTTTGCGAATGCTTTTTGGTTTTCAAAGAGCATGAGAATCATGTAATTAATCAGGGATGATGTAAAGGAAATTGTGTTTGGTCTCACCTGCCCTAAGCCTTAGTCACAACTGCCCTTATGGGTGGATATGGGCTGCAGGTGAAAAAATGTGCAAACTTGTACGGGCCACGCAGGTAAGCCACACGGAATGTGGTCATAGACCGCTCAGAGAGCCCGTAGAGTAAAAATGTTCATGCCCATTTTCATAGCAATCAGTTGCATCCTAAACGTTAAAAATGAGGAAATTAAACAATCAGAGAATGGTTTGTATGGACATTCTATAGCTTCCCACAGGCATTAATGTATCACTTTCACAGACCTGTACAGCCAGCATTCGTGTGCAGTCAGTAAGGGGCCAGTGCTTGTACGGTAAACTAACCACACGTACAACAATGGTACGTTCCATTTTCATGACACTCCTTGAGGTTGCCGTTTGAGCCTCAAGGGAGCCGCAAGACACACCCTCTCCTCTCTACAACCCTCCACAGGCCAGGATAACCCAAAAACCTGCACCACTTGTTCAGGTGTAGGTGACTAAGGCGCTAAGAACATTTGCGGCTCGGTGTGCACACCGACGCGAAAAACGCCACGCGTAAAAGCTTCATTTTTTTAAAAACGCCTCGGGTTCGTTTTTTTGGTTTGACGCGCCGCGTCAAAAACTATACGACCAATGAGAATGGGGCTTTTGCACACGTATCTGGAGCTTCTGAAGTTACAGTAAAACAAAACTTGGGGGTGCTCAAACACAAAACTGTCTTGCTGAGCACACATACGTCATGGCGAAGAAGATATACGCCAAGTAGCGTCTACACTGCGCGAAGAAATAAGACGAAGAAGATGCACTCACTGACGGACATTCTAAAATATCCCCGAAAACGCTCATGATACATTTTCAGCTCTTGTACCAGTCGACAAAACTCCCCATGTTCTTCTCTTCCCGTAACTATGGCATGTACCCAAAATCGGCGTCTATTCCGGTGTCTTTCATCATTCTACAGAACAATAATTTCTTCATCGCTGGAACTGGAGCTAGAGCTACTGCTGCTGGAAATATTCATGTTGATTCTGACAAGCGCGTAAATACTTGCTCTCTTCTTCTGAGTGAAAAGCGACTTCAAGAAGCGTAAAGTTGCGCTGCGCCACCTTGTGTACAGGAGTTTTTCTGATTTACATTAAGCGCCATCTAATGTCAGGGAATGAAATTGCATGCTCGCTCGGCTCATCGTCAGCGAAAATCGCCTGGGTGTGAACACAAAAAACGTGGCGAAAAACGCTGGCGAATATTCGTCCCGGTGTGTACGGGCCTTTATAGTTTATTTAAAAGGACGTAGCTTAATTACTAACTTGGCAAAAAGGGGTTATTTAGTGTCTTGAATATGATATTTAACTCAAAGGTGATTTGGAATCGGTTCATTCTGCAATTGAATTTAATTTATAATTTGAGATGCACCATATTTTAGCCTTTGCAAAACATTTGGCAGTCAGGGATCTAAATATTTTAAAGTCAAAATATAAATGTATTTTTAAAAATGTGGGTGCTGTGACAAGTGGGGGTTGATGGGTAATCCTAAGGAATAACTGCCTTTATCTGGCAGCGTGACTGTGCGTTAAGGTCCAACTGCAAGCAGATCCACAAGAACAGTTTTATTCTATTGGATGTATTATTTCTTGCAATGAAACAACGACTATTAAAAATATCTTTCTGTTACATATTGCAGTTTTTCATACTTGCTCAGCTTTCAAGTCAGGTGGAAAGAAAGAGTAAGGACCAGCTGAGTGCATGCCTCCCAGAAAAGACCAACATTAAAATCAGGATAGAAGTCCCCAGAGTGAAACATCAAAAAGCTTGTATGTGTTCTTTAGAGCATTGGTCCCCAATCCCTGGTACCGGTCCATGGGCCACTTTGTATCAGGACGCAGACTAAAGAGAAATGCATAGTTATTGTGTGGTGGAAGGCAGAAAAGGATTGTCTTTTCTATCCCCTTTTCTAAGGGGACAATATCCTGACAGCTTTCAGCAGTATCCTCGTAATACTGTCAGGATTAATTAAAATGTTTTTTGATGCCAATGATCACTAAAATTAAATGGACGTTAAAAACTAGCCCTTTTACAACCATTTAACCTCAATGTGGCAAAAATAAATAAGCATGAGTACAACTTTAAGGGAAATCTAGGGAAAAGCAGAGGCAGAGTCAAGCTTCACTGTCAAAAAAGAAACAGGCTTAATTGTTTGAGCTGCTATCAGTACAGATCAACTCCTCAAGGCAATTGCTCTTTTTGGTGGTTCTAGACAGACAGAGAAAAGGAACTGCATCCATAGATCGATCAGGTACCATGCAAATTGTACTTTTGGAAAGCACTGGTCTTCCATGACTCTAGATGTAGATCCTGAAGTTATACAGAAACAGATTGAATTAAATTACATATAACTTCTTGCTCAGATTTCAGTTTCGTACAGAAACAGCTGACCTCAGCAGCTTTGATTGCGATGAAAGGGAGAAATGGACTTTATTAGATTACGTAGCTGCAGTTGACAGCCTTAAATATCCCAGTGATCACAATGAACAGGAAGTCATGTACTAACTACAATAATTATATAAAGGAAACAGTGTGTCATGGTTTGGGTTTCTTTTGTCTTGGTTTTTGCTTTATTTCTTGTTCTGTCATGTTTGGTTCTGTTTCTTGTTTTATTTTGAAAGGTGTTCTGTTTGGTCATGTTCCTGAGTTTTACTTCCTTGTCCCTATCTGTCCTGATCATGTTCACCTGTGTCTTGTCTGCCCTGTCTGTATTTAAGTCTCGTCTCTCCCTTCCTCTTGTGCTGGTCCATTAACGTTGTAATGTCTCTTCCATGTAAGTCTTCTGCCCTGTTCACCATGCTATGCCCACAGTGAGTTTTGGTTTTTGTTTTGTTTCCCTGCTTAGCAGCGCTTTTTGTTAAGTTAATAAATCCCTTGCCCTGGAACCCTCCCGCCTCTGCATTCTGGGTCCTTCCTGCCCGCCTGCCCCTCCCCACATGACACAGTGGACGTGATGGTGGGGTAGGGGCATTGGTGACATTTACTATGAATTAAAAGAAAATTATATAAAATATCAAATATAGCTAAATATGATATATTTTTCAGCAGCTATAGGACTTACTTTTTGATGAAGGGCTGACTTGAGTTATTTTTTTGAATGTTTTTGTCTCGTGTCTCCACAACGACCAACACAGGCGATTAGAGACTAACTTCTCTGGAAATGTACATGGATTTTCAAAAAAAGGTCATCAAGGAAAGGAATCAATCTTTTGATCTTGTTTTGTGCAACGCAAACACAATTGCCATGGATTACATTGATTCTCTTGTTTTGCTTTTAAAACCAAGAAAAAACTCAGTCACCCCCCCCCATCGAAGCTCTGTAGGTGGTTGAGACATGAGTCTCAGGACTAGATTTTGAAAATCCTGTCAAAATGTAATGATGCAATCACTTAAAAGATGAATATTTCATGCATGCTCATAAAAAAACATTATAGCAATAGTTTTATCCCAAACATATCATTGGGAAACAATTTTTGTCAAGAGGGCTTTCCAGATGACTTTTGCCGACAAAATTCTCCAGATTTATAGTTCAGTAGAACATGAATTCTTTTGCATTTGTGGATTGAGTGTGTAATAAGTGTCATGAGTGTGTCTGCTTGCCTCTGTGGTCCACTGTGGGTTGACCGTGTTGCACACCACTCTGGAGCGCTTCTCCTGGCCATGGTGAGGCAACAAGGGAAAGATGCTGTGCTTCCCTGGCTGTATGGAGAGCTTCAGGTACGGGTCGGGGTTGAAGAACATCCCTTTCTTCAGTCCAACAGCCTGCAGGTCTGACAAGTGGGAACACAAAGACAAAGAAACTTTCTTCCTTTGTTTGGATGATAAAAAACACAATATTAAAACCAAAATAAATAAAAGATTGTGACTTCCAGAAAATACACACAACACTAACGGTTTTAATGCCATGTAAGCCACCATGGCAACATGCGATTTGACATTGAGAAAAAAATGCTGATTTGAAAAAAGATTGACAAAGTTGCTAAATCCAAACTGATTATCTGGGGAATCAAACTCTTGTTCAATTTAAGCGAAACAAATATATTCAGTGTGAATCCCTTAGTAAAACAGCAAACTTTGCTCTAAGTTAAAAACAGAAAGATTACAGAGAGCCTACAAAAACTATTTGTTTTAACCCCAGAAGATGAAAATCACAGGAAGAGATATGATTTGACTTGTCCGAAGTGGGAAGATTGGTGGAGGTAGTGTAATGGTGTGGGGAGGTTTTATTTAGACTCTCAAAAGTTGATTCAAAATGGTTTCATTATAACAGTATGGTTTCATTATTTTCATTATTATCTTTACTGGTGGTATGACTACAACCTCCCAATGATAAAGTGCCTAGGATAGCACAAGGGTTAAACAAAAGCTTAAACAACATTTGACCATGTGAAAGTAGTTAATTTCTCACAAACCCATCCAATAATTTTAGAATGTCATTTTGCTCACGTCCTCAATACAGTTTTTTTGCGTCAAGCTACAGACACATGAGTGACGCGTGAGTATAGCCCATGGTGTTCACACTGGACAAGCAGGGAGGGTTTTCTTCTTCCACTGTTTATTAGCGCATGTCCACCAACTATTGTTGGAAGAGGTTTGGTGCGAAGTATCAAAGCGGGGCAAATCTGGGGAATCTTACTCCAGGCTTTTTCTTTTACAGCTTTTTTCCGATATATCACAGAATTGGCGTCATAATTTCCGTCAGACATAAACCTCATTTATTAGTTTCTCCTTCATTATCAATTTTCAAATGGTTGGCACTTTCTGGAAATAAAAGGGACGCCATCCGAGTCCCTGATTGGTCAAAGTTCTACCTGGTTTAACTTTCAAAGCTCATTCAATGGTCGCTTCGTACGTTGAGCCTGAAAACAGTCGCAAAAACTTGTGTTTTGAACATGGAAGCCCCAAGCACTGCAGCTCTACATAGACTTTTCATTGGATGTGGACGCTTGAATGCGCCTTGCCAAGGGCGCTAGCTTCAGAGTTTATCATAAATATTTAATACAAATTATTTCCGAAACGTTTCAAAAGTAAGTCAAGTTTGGCATAATATCGGCTCTAAACTTTAACAAAAAGCTGAGAAAAGGTGAGAATGACATGTTGAGTGTTTTTAAAAAAAGTAATACGGGAAGGGAATAAGAAAAAAAAAGTTTTTTAGGTTTACCTGACAACCAAAAGTTGATTAGCCTCCTG
This sequence comes from Oryzias latipes, assembly GCF_053564925.1. Lineage (NCBI taxonomy): Eukaryota > Metazoa > Chordata > Actinopteri > Beloniformes > Adrianichthyidae > Oryzias > Oryzias latipes. The sequence continues at coordinate 10,350,864 of NC_136256.1, read as the reverse complement.
TTCCCCATTACATGATTCACCTCAGGACTGACTACTGGCTTTGAAACCTGTAGACACATGAAAACAAAAGAACAGTAATTAAACTACAATAAAACACAATTTGCTTCTTAATATTTTGCAGCGTAAATGCGTGATAAACGTGGTTGCTACAAATGCAAAAAAGGTTGTCATAGAAATGAGAAATGCTCATTTCTAGAGCTCGGTTTGGGTGATCTTGGCCGTGTCCTGTGATCAATACTGTGTCTTCATTATGCTGACATTGATTTTGCAGCCAGGAAGAGGAGGGCATGGGATGGGGGGCTGGGGGAAGAGAGCAGGAAGTCGAGGAGAATAAATGCTGCTGAGTCCTGTCAGCTGCAGCATGCAGAGAAACCACTTTCCTTCACTTGCATCCAACGGGCAAATGGTTAAAAAAAAGAAGCAAGAATGCTTCATTTCCCTGAATTATTGAAGACAGAGAAAGTCTTCAGTTGGATTTCCTTCAACTAAAATACTGTATAATAAATATTGTGGGATTTGAAACTACATTCTTCTGAGGCTGCAAGTGTGAAAAATTGTAGAAATCTTGTGGTGTTTTTCTCTCTGAGCAACCTTTTGCTTTTTATCCTAAAGTAGGTCAAATGATTCCTGGAAGTTTTCACACTCACTTCAAATAACTCAGAAAAAGCAGGTGCAGCCCCATCTGTAGCGGCAGAGTGAGCTCAACAATAAAAGAAGAGAGAGAGAGAGAGAGAGAGAACTCCCACTCCGCTTCAAGCCATAGACCAGTTCAATCAATGTCAATGGTGTCAACTTGATTCCAAAGAAGAGCACATACAATTCGTTTGACTTGGATTACCAGGACATTCTTGGAAAACTAAAAGTTATTGAAAATCCTATTCTAAAAAGTTATTTTTCTTTTCAAAATAGCGTTAATGAAAGAAGCTTTGCTTCTATGTTGAAAATATGTTGAAGAGAGAGATTTGCAATGAAAGTTCTGCTGATTTGAGCCAGAATGAGACAATATTAAAGATTCTTGCCCACATTTGTGATTAGGAAATGTCAGGAAAGGTCAATGACACTCCAGAAAGAAAGGTCATATGGTCAAACCTAGTTAGTGCAGAAGCACAATGAACCAGAGGGGCTTATCTCAGCTCAGCGTTAGACAAGGTCGGGTCAGGCTGGTTGATGAGACACCATCATCTATTATCCGTCACACGAAAGTTGTCCTAATTTTTGATCTATTGTAAAAGTGTTCTTAGTGTTTTAAAAAAAATTATGATTGTGCCATTTTTAGTCACAAAAAAAACTGTTGTTTTCTAGGAAAGAATTAGGAAATAATGCCTCCAGAGTGGCTCTGAGTTGTGGATGAGACTGCTGGACCAGGAGCAACCCCACCCCCATTTCCTATCATCCATCTGCTCTCCTGCTACCTAACATTACTGGAGCAACAAAAAATGGCGAGCAATATTGGAGCTGTCCAGCCGTACAGTTTTGAGGCAGGAAAAACAAAGACGTACTTGGATCTATTCGTCTGCAATGGATGCATCAGAATGGAGAGGATCAGGGAGCTTGTGGTCTGCCCAGTGTATTTTCTCGTCACAAATATGATACTTTTGAAATGTCATTTTTTTCAACTGCTTCTGATTCACAAGAATTTGAATAAAGAAACACTTAAATGCAATTTTGGGCTTAATTTCTTTATACATGTCCTCCATCATGAAGAAAAAATTTAAAAAACACCAAAAACAATGTTTTTTCATCAGAGTGGGTCTTTAATTAGGAACGGATCCTGATGGCATCTCAGTAGAAAAAAAGAAAACACATTCCTACCTGTAAAAAAATTCAGTGTTTATGTTTTGTTCTGTTTGCCAGCTGAAAGAGACTGGAAGTTTATATTTCCCTTTTGCATCTGTCTGCTGGATGTGTTTCATTATAAACTGGCAAACAATTCATCAAAAAAAAACTTCAAATTCAAAACTAGATAAAAGAAAAAAAGAAGAAAAAAAAGGGAGTGGGGGGGGGGTAAATGTCTTATTTTGGCAGGAAAAAAAACACAACCATGTAAAAATGTAAATAGAATTTAACCGTCAAGACATCGACACATCATTTTCTGGATCAGAATAACTTTGCAATTGTGCAAATCAGAATATAAATATAAAATACAAGAAACAAAAAAAAAGCACTTTGCTTCTTATTCTCTCAAATGAGAATGTTACTGCTTTAAGTTGCAACTACTTTCATCTGTCATTTCTCATGCCACACATCCAGTAGATTTTTCTTCCAAACAAATCCAGCAGCTGCTTGTCACATTATCCGACAAGAAGTTAATCTAAAGAATTTGGAGAAACCATTCCAGCATCACATATCATCACATAAGCTGCATCATAGAAGGTGTTCCATTCTACAGTCTTATCATACATTCCAACAGATAAGGAGATCTATAGCCTGTGACACTTCACCCATTACTTTGAAAGTCAATCAACACAATCAGATTTCAGTGAAAAAGCTGAACGACAGAAAAAAGATGAAGGACTTGGACTAAGTGAATATTTACAGTTCCCCCGGATATCCAGCTGGGCCTCGTCCTCCTCCTTCCTCTCCTCTGGTGACTGGGAAACAGCAGTCCCAGCTGGAGACATATGCCATCCATCCCACACATGCAGAAATAAGCACCGTGTCTCCCCTGACTGCTGCATCTGACAGGTTCTGCAGCTAGCCTGAACTCCAGTCAGTAATAATAAATATGTCTTCGTCCGGTCTCGGCATCCACCCTACTTCGTCTCCAAAAACCAGAGTGCCTCACCAGGACTGGACGGATATTTGCTCTCCATGCTGGCACCCTCCCTGTCTTTCTCCCCATCCTGTGTGCTGGTTATTTTTACTCCTTTGTCCTCAGGAAGAAAGTACAGATCAAGTTCTGGGCCCATCAGCATTTTACGGGGGGCCACAGCAGCAAAATGCAAAGACAAACATGGAAATTCAATCCTGATGCAGACACCCTGCAGATAACAGTTAAAACTCATCCACGGTGGAAGGACAATAGACTGATAATTATATGTTGCAGGTTTGGAAAGTGTCGAGTTCATCAGAATACTGTTATCTGGTGGCTTTTGGGAAGTAAAAAACAAAATGCTTGAAAGTTTTAACATCAAAGAAGATGAAGACCTTCTGTATCAGCTCTAGGAGCTATCAGTAAAGGAGGGTTAATGCTTTCATTTTACAAGGACAGAACAAAACAAAAAGCTTCATTTAAGCAAATGTAAAAGCAAGTTTTGCTTAAATTTGATATTTGAGTATGGTTGTGTCCAAATTCCTTCACTACTCACCACATAGTGCACTATAGTGGGTTCACCATTTTGCAGTGCTGGCCAAATCTACAATTCCAAAATTGAGTGCCCTAGAAATTTCCAAGAAGTCTCTGCGAAAAACCAGTGTGGATCGATGCTCACTAGACCGGCGAATATAAACCACAATGCATTGCGTCTGAACAATTTTTGCCCCAAAATAAATTTAAATGCATTTTTTAAATAAACCATCAACGTTTTTTATCTTCAGAAGACAGTGGGTTCATAAATGATCATCGCAAAACGCTCATGTCAATTAAATTTTAACTTCAGGAAATTGACGATGTCACGTTTGCAGTAAAAAAAAAAAAAAAGTAGTGAGCATGGTGTCGAACTGCTTTTAAATTCCAGGGCACTACATTACATTAAAGTTCATGTAATTTGACTGATAAAGGCCCGTAGCACTCCTCCAGGAAAACCACCATATTGATGAAGAAATCGAATTGGTTAGTTCAAAAGGGGCCCAAGTCTACAATTTTTCAAAACAGAGATATTTTTTGTTCTATGGTCTTCAAGGGAAAAGCTAACTGATTATGTGCAAAAAAGTCCCAAGTCCGTTGTAATGTATTGACTATGCTTGACATGTTAAATGCATTAAGTACAGAATTCCTGGACCTTGGCCCCTCTTGCATGGGTTTTGCTTTATCCCATAGATGGCAGCACTAGTTATCCATTATGGCAGCGCCCCTGTTCAATTCAATAAGGGCCCAAGTCCGGAGACTTTAGTTTGCTAGTCCTCTGAAATTATAAAAGTACGGTGCTTCATATTATAGCATTTGTAAGCTATGAACTGGTGCTAAATCTGGCTCCCTTTAAGCTATGCAATTAAAATCATTTCCTGGAAAAACAAACCTCTTGGACTTGGGCCCCTTTTGAACTAACCAATTCAATCGCAACTAAAGTTAAATATTCTCAGAATAAACCCTAATGAGCCTCTGCAGGATATTCTCAAAGTGGATGTGATGGTGCCAATCTCCAACATCAACCGGCTCTGTGAAGTCATTACTGAGAGGTGGAAGAGGATTGTGGTATGAACCTGTAAAACTGGTCAAACCTATGACCAAAAGAGTGTCAGTCCCCCATCACACTTTTTTATAAAAACGTTCAGAGTGGTGTTTTAATTATGATTTTAACCAAAATCCCACAACCTCAAAAACTCATATTTCATGTTTATCTGGAGACTCTGTTTCCAAAATCTCCTCTACATGGGTGTGACTGTTTGTGCTGAACTTAGCAGCCCCGCCCTTGATTCCCCCTTTCTGATGATGATAGCTGTGTCTTGCATGAGTGAAGAGCATGACACAAGAGGAGGGGCACAAACGACACCGATTGACAGTCTCTATTCTCAAAAGTTTCTCTTTAGCGATAAAGAAACTGTGAAAAGTGACATATTTTTGGTTCCAAATCAACACTTTTGAAAAACGTGTGGAATGACAAAACGAGCGTGTGTACCAGACCCTGCTGTTTAATGAAATTACACATGAAAAATAACTTTAATATGTCCATGGAAAATGCTTTGAATTACATCATAATTTAGGCTAGATTGCACATGCAGATTGTTGAATTACCTTGCAGAGTAAATAAAATGAAATGCCAGAAAGACTCACCGATCCAGAGAAAAGGTTAAGCTTAAGATTACAGGTTAGGGTTAAGCTGTGAACGTGATTCTCGCGGCCGATGGGGCCACTTTCAACCCTTAGTCAATGGTACAGATGTGATCTGAGTTCCTGCAGTGCAATTTGAGCATCAAGTGTGGCACAAAAGTCTGGTAGCAGTGCGGTTTCAGAAATTTGGTACCCGTATGAACCGTTTTGACAAAATCGTCCAACAGTACCCATCCCGGCTACAGTTGGGCGAAAGCAGGTATGCCCTGGAAAGTCTTTCACAGGGCCTATGGAGCTGGAGTGATTCTGATGCCGGCTCCCGGGAGGCGAGCTGGCGATCAGACAGAGAGCCACTGAGGCAGTGTTTTTCAACCAGAGTGCACACGAGTGCGCCGTGGGAGATGGCCAGGTGTGCTGTGGGAAATTGCCCTCATTAACTGATCTAAAAACATTTTCCATCTCCAGGATATCAGCTCTTTGTTCATCCAAACAGGCCCTGATAAAACACTGAGTAGTTAGGAATATGAAAGATCGTAAAATACTTTTTTATTTGTGTTTATTTGATTCTATTAAAGACACTTTGATAAGAATGACGGTACTGCGATTTAGCTGCAGCTATAACTGTTTTAGGAAAAGTCCCGCCCCTTTAACTGTCTCCACCAATCATTTGTGGAGGCTTAATCACATGTCATCAGTCTGACCAATCAGAAATGGTTAAAGTCTTCACTTCCTTGTTACGATTTAGCTCGTAAAGTCTCTGAGTTCCAAGAAAAATAACATCTAAAGCGCATATTTAGTGGTGTAGCTTTCCACATAATCCAGTATCAGACCGTGGAACAAGTGAACAAAGCAATGAAGCTCAGAGACGCTAGTCTGTCTGGCGTTCGGCGGCTGTTTGCACTACATCTCCCATGATGCATTGGGTTAAAGTGACAGCGCCTCAGCACACAGAGTCGTCTTTTTTAAACGTCATGAAACCACAACGATCACACATCAAACAGTTTTTAAATCTTCTGACTTAACTTTTATTTCATCTTTTAGAAAAAATCGCTGCAGCTTCCTGTTTTTTCTGCCACAATTATCAAAAAAATTCATGTGAGATTATAGAGGGGCTGTAGATCAATACAGACTATGAGTTTCTCCTTTTTTTTTGGATGCTGGTGTGCCGCGGGATTTTGTCAAAGGTTGAAAAACACTGCACTGAGGGATGAGGAGCCAGCCTGCTCGGGCCTCCTGAACTTTATGATATTTTTCTTATATTCATTGAGTCAATAACAAAAAAGATCTCCTGGTTTTATGAGAGAACACAAATGCGGAAAACACATTTGGGACTTTAACTTTAAGTTTAATTTTAAATATGTGCTGCCAACAAGAAAATCCTTGGTCCAAAAGCCTTGGACGTACTTAAAATGCCTGCGACAACGCAGCAATGTGCCATCTTCTCTTCTCCCACACCTGAGCATGTGCACGCTGGACGGGGCCGATCAGGGAGCTTGAGCAATGTGCATGCGCTCCTGGGGCGTTGTGACATCACAACAGCTCATTAATTCAAACAGAACGTCTTTACGACTGTTTGATTGACAGCAATTTAAAAGGAGAAATACTCAGAAATGCAAAAATGAAATGATTTCTTATTACATTTGTTCTCTTTCATAGGAAAAATGCCACACGTACTCTACATGTCAAAAACTCAAAAAACATATTTTCATCAAAGGAGGTCTTTAGGGGAGTGTTGGAGAAATAGATTAAAAAAATTTAGACACTTCGTAAAGATCAGACAATTTCACTTAGTAGTGTACTTACTTTTTTGACTGCCTTACAGTTGACAGATTAGTAGATGTATGTTGGATTGATGACAACCAATGTCGGCTGTTATACAAGCTGTGCATGGACCTTTAATTATATCAAAGAAATCTATATTAAAATTCACTAAAACATAGAATATTGAGTGAAATATGGCCTTTTGTGAGGTCCTGAAGGAGATTCCTCAATGATTTTTGGAGTAAAGTTTTTTTCCACATTAGTATCAGACTTTATATTACTGGATGTGGCATTTGATTCAAACCCCATCCCTTTATGATAATTCAGTCACCAAAATCAACTCAAGTCCCAATTTATTACTCTACTGCCAATCCAACATTCACTTAATCCCTTGAAACTGGGTTTGATAGTCAACTTCCTGTCTGTTGTTTGTTCTACATTTGATTTTTGAACAACAGTCCTGTCTGGTTTAACATCCGAACATCTCAGTGTCAGTCTAATCTGACAGTAAGCCAACAGGTCAGTCAATAATCTGCTCTTTGTCTGGGTGGCTTCCTTATTTGTGATTTTGTTGGTTTAAAAGTGTGACTGAGATCATTGAAGTGAACAGTGGGTCAGACTGATGTAAGAGGTCACATTGACGTTTTTTCACACACAGAGGCGATTCAAAGTGCTTTTTCAGAGAAAAGGACCTGCATCATTAAGATTGAAGAAGAGAAAAAATATTTGAATAAAATAAGCAGTAAGGCGGTGTCACACAGAGCCACCATGTACGATTTGCGCATTTTCCACATATGACATTTCAGTCTTTTTGCGATACATGCGTGATTCGTAATTCATAAGTATTTGTCCATGTGCGCAGATGTTCTTCTAGGTAAAATGTGCAGTTTATGCGTATTTAACATAGTTTACAGTATTCCATCCGTATTCCCTGGGTTTAGGGACCAGAGACACCTGCAAATACACAGAATTTGCAAATAAGGAAACCATGTTCTACGTTGCTCTATGTGATTTATGCATGGTTTATTCGTATTTCTGCCCCGGTTTTAATGTATGTAGGTTCTGTGTGAGAAGACCCAACTCAGACATTGATTAGATGAAGTCCATGAAGGTCATTACAAAGCTGCTTTCATTTTTATTCATTATATTATCTTGGGATAGTCCTAAAGAATAGAATCCTAGGATAAGACCACCTGAATGACTGAGAATCTTCACGGACTTGCAAAGATCTAGATTTTCCCTCTAGAGTGTTGCTCTTCTGTGAATTTCCCCCATTTTAGTTTCAAAAACAATCATCTGTGCTTTTCAATAGTTGTACTAAAGGCAATTGGGGTTCCTCATGACTCTGTGTGAGGCTATCAGAAGTGTGAGTAAACTTACTGGTGCAGCACTCTTCTTGATGGTAACACTGGGTGTTGTTGCCCTCAGCGCTCCAGTAACACCGTGGTAGTACCTGAAGCAGACTTGGGTTTCAACTGTGGAGGAAGAACAAGATATGGAGAACCATGTGATTTAAACAGTTTAATTTCACTGCCACTCGCTTGTTCTCAAGGGTAAAACTGACCTGAATATAAGTGAACAATAGATGATGGCAAAATCTATTCATTTTAAAGGTTCAGCAGAACTCCTATAGGAGGTTGTTTTGGAGTTATGACTACAATCAAGACATTAACCCATAGCTTTTCTGTGCTGTTGACCCTATTAAAGAGCGATCAGATGCAGCTGGGACATAAAATGTTTAGTTTGAATGTCAGAAACTGGCAAAATGAGAATCTTCAGTTGGAAAAGAGTAGATTAATGACAGAGTTTGTCTATCCTGCAGTGGGCTGGATGGAGAAAAGCTGATCCCACAGATAAATCAAACTGACAGGAGCTTTAAGCGAGGTTCTCTGTCTTCATTTAAGATTTCCAGGGTTATCCCTAAACATTTGATGTTTACTTTTATTTCCTGTGTTTGAACTTCATATCTGCTCCGTTCTCATGCTGTTTCACTTTTCTCGTTGGATTTTATATGTGCAATGTTTTATTGTTTTGGACTGGCTGTTCCACACTAACTCCTCTTTTGGAACTTCAGTTTGTCAGATCGTTCTGACTTCATAAGATGATGTTTGATGACTCAAGGACAGGACACCAGCCAAAGGTATAATATGAATTACGCCAGTAACTGCTCCCTCTTCTTCTTCTTTTGTGGCTTGTTGCCGGTTGGCAAACAGCTTATTGGTGCATTATTGCCACCAGCCAGTCTGGAGTGTGGATCAGGATGTTCCCCCCCACAACTTTTTCTCTACCCTCTCTAGGTGCATGTTAGATTCTCAACAACAACTTTATTCTCTTGAGAAACAAAATAAAAAAATCATAAGCACTTATTTCACTGAGCACACTGTATATTCCATCTTATCTCCAGTTTTCCTATTTTATCCTTGAGTATTTTTCGTTGTCCTGAATACTTGTCACACTTGTTCTATTGTCTCTGCATCACCTCAGAAGGCACAAGTCCAACTCACATGTTATACTCTCCTGAAAAGATGTTGGCTTAAAAAAACATGACCCAATCTAAGCCTATTACATGATCTCCTCTACTGTTCCTACCTATATACCCCATACCCCCCACCGTTCTCTGTATTCCATACAACCACCTTCCCTTCCTTTCTTCCTCCCACATTTTTTTTGCCATAATTGTATTACTTTTCCTTTGATTAAATTGTCATTACTGCTTAGTACTGCTTTTTTAGAAACCAGTTTTGGAGGATTCATTTCCTGAAAGTCCTATGTGAGCTGGTATCCAAAAAAATGTCACAGCCACTCCTGAATTGTGTAGTCTGAATAGTTTGCTGGATTTCTAGATGATCATCTGGTCTGCATTCTGACTGACCATTCTTCCTACAGAATAAAGGACTGCTATCGGAGCAGTCCATCATTTCTAAGGGGTCTTATATCGTCAATCTACTGTAGTGGATAGCAATCATTTCCACAGTGTAAATTGTTATGTCAATGTTAATTATCTTTTGAATAACTTTGAATTCTGGTACCACAAATGGACAGATTTAGTAACTAAACACTTGGATTTAAATGGCCTATATCATGATTTTCTTAAGCCTTTCAGAGTAAACTATATCCATATGACAATATATAACTTTTGGCACACTAAAGAACGATTTTGAATGAAATGGATGTACATACTGGCTATATCCGAATTCCTTTCACTACTCACTACATAGTGCACTATATAGTGCGTTCGCCATTTTGTAGTGCCGTCCGAATCTACAGTTCCAAATTCCAGTGCCCCAGAAATTTCCCGCAAGTCTCTGCAAAAAACCAGTGTGTATTGCTGCTCACTAAATTGGGGCATTTTTGTGAGAAAAATGTATTTATATGTGTTTTTTAAATAAACCATCATCATTTTCATCATCAGAACACATTGGATTGATAAGTAGTCATCATAAAATGTTCATATTATTTAAGATTTTCACTTTGTGAATTCTATGACGACATATTTACGGTTTAAAAAAGAAAAATTGTTAGCATGGTGTCCAAATAAGTTTTTTAAATCCAGGGCATTATATCGTTTTTTAGTAGTTAGGGATTACACTTTAGATTTTGTTTGCACAGTACGACCCATTCGTTTTTGTGAATTGGAAGGGGCTGTTAATAAGATCACAGATTTTTAGAGGAATACTGGTAATCTGAAATGCGTGAATGGAGCAAATCACTGCTTTGGGACTGTTTTCCATGAGGAATTTGAATGCACTTTAATGCACTTAAAAGTTTTAAAAGTTGATTTTGCATGATATAGGGCTCTTTAATATATTGGAGGAGTTATACACTAAAACAGTAACAGCTGCAGTGTTTAAAAATTTAAACCTGGTTATAATATAACCGGGAAGGAACAAAACATGGTAACTAAATATGATAAATAAACCCAAATCTATCTATCTAAAAATAAAATAAAATAAAGACACGCATATTTAATCTGAACTAAAGGAGCAGGTTATGGTGTAGGACGAACTGTTTTCTGACAATTCTTTGGATTAAAATATATAACTTTATTATAAGTAAAATTTTGTATAGATCACCATGAAATTATACAAAAAAAATGGAAAAATGTTTTTTAACTGAAGGTGGAAAATAATTTATAGTGTAAATATTAGGCTGGGGTTGTTCTTTAACATTTTCTGGACAACTGGATTTAAAACTAGTGTTATAATTAAATTGTGATGTAAACTGTGAATTGATGTACATATTTGGAAAAAAAAAAAAAAAAAAACACTAAATTTTTCACATACATGTACTTTTTGTTGACATGATTTTTCAAACTTCAAATGAAAGTGAAGTTATTTTCTTCTCTTTGCTACCTACCGTCACGGAAGTTTGAGCTGGAATCGATTTTCCAAACGATCTGTCCCTTGTGAGATCCACTGATGCCTCGGTTCTTATAGTCCAGGAAGTTCTCAGACAGAACTTCATCTGGAAGGAAAGATCAAACTGAGAAGGGCAACCATCCAGACATCAAGAATTTCTCCAACATACTGCTATCTGCATCTGACACACAGCAAGCAGTGGGATCCTTTAACAACATAGTTATCTGACACCCAGCAGGACATCTACAACATGTAAATAAATTAAATGTCTTTTTAGGAAGTGAAATACTAAAACCCTTATGAACTTTTAGTGGCTTTACAGTACAGTGTTCCTTAGCTATAGAACAGCTCATCCTGGTTTACTGGTCTTGATATTTCACATATCTTTTTGGAGTAATTTTGCTTTTTTTTTTTAAATAGGGCGCTTCGTTCTGTGTCCTGATTGGCTCTTGACCTTGTCAATCAATCTTCCTAAATCTTTTGAAACAAAAGAGGAAAGTGTGAAAATATTCATGTATGTCTGGGAAAGGTTTATGAATAAAGTATTTATTGATAAGTTTTGCACTCTATAAACATCTGTAATCTTACTTTGCAGATTTCATCTATTTTCATAATGCAACTTGCGCAATAAACCATGGAACACTGTGCTATGAAGAATACATTGATTTGATTGTTTTCTCTAAAAAAATGAAAGGTCCTTTATGTGTCGATCACTCTGCCATGTTTGATCTTATCTCACTCACCAACTTGGTACATTCCAATCCAGTCTCCAGCATCTACCTCCTCCTTGATGTCCCAAGAAATCACCAGATCTTCAGACTGGCCTATGGTGTAGTGGGAGGTGCTAACAGTGAGCGTGGAGCGGGCATCAGGGGAGACCAGGTCGGTGTCACTGGTGGAGCGCGACAAGCCCAGCACAAAAGCCTCCTGGTTCAGACCATTGACAGCGTAGGTCTCAGCGCCGTAGCTATGACGAACAGCATCCTTGCAGCGCTGGCGCGTCGGCCCGCTGCGGGTCGGGGAGGCCATTGTAGCCAGGCTCAGGAGCCGGTTTTGGTACAAGTTCTACAGAAGACACACAGCAGGATGCTTTTAGCCAAATCAATGGATGAAGTTTGTGGTAACATGAATTACGGACGTGGTTATCTGTTAGTGCTTGTTCAATATTTCATAAGATGTGGTGAAACTTTGACAGTCTGCAGCAGTGCATTACCTGGACAGAGTTTCCACCCTTCAATACATTTGCAAGCAATATTGGTAACATTTCTCTGGGATAATAGTTTACAATATCTTTTAAATAACATAAATGTTGATGTGTTTGTACAGTAGGTACATTTGTCTCTTATTTATATATAGACAGAGATAGCTCGTTCTGGTCAAAACATCTGCCTCTGCCAATTTTTAATGGCTTAGCTGCTTTTGTGTCCAGCAGTTTCAAATCGTGCTGAAATCTTTTGCTGTGGACGATTTTCTAACATCATTACTGAGCTAACTCCATCTTAGTAAATTTTAACTGTAACATGGATGGGAAAACAATTATTTGTTCATATTCTTCTTGAATATCAGATGAAAAAAGAAGTCTTTTTATAGTGTATTTTGTGAGTTCCATAAGTGGGTCCCAGTTTTGAGAGTAAAAAGATGAATGGGATTCAATGTTCTGACCAAACTTTCAATTATACTTAAGTTGTGACAAGAAAAAAAAGGATTTTATGATGACAAAATGATGCACATGTAACCGACAGTCCAATGCATAGCATAACTCTGACTCATACAGAGTTTTATTGAAAAGAGGTAAAAGAAAGACTCAATTTGCACAATCGGTGACTCCTAAATGTCCTTTTGCCCAATATAATTCAGTTTTACAAATTCCAACAAACATGGTCCTTGCTTTTGAAATATCTGTCACTCAAAATCTAGAAAGAATTCTCAAGCAATTTTTAAATAGTAGTTGTTATCAGCATTGTGTATCATGTTTCATATCTTGTGTTGCAATATGGGAAACATAAGTTCATCCCCTGCTAAAAAAATATCTCTTGGTGTCACACAACTCTGATGACCTTGGTCTCAGTAGTTTTTTTATTATCTGGCTCTCATTGTTATGAGGGAAACTTCAAAAGTGTTGTCATCCATTAACTGCAAGAATAGAGCGCAAAGGTTATTCAGAAAGCCATGAAAGGGAGGAAGCCAAAACATTAAGAACAGTTGGGTCAAATAATTATTTTTGCGACCAGTTTCGTCTGGGGCTCATATATAATTTGATATGACTAAAATCATAGTTTGAATAACAAAAGGTAAAAAAGCCTTTGGTTATTCTCTTGTTTTTAACCAACAGTGCCAGGATTTTTATTGGGGTTTAGTTCTAATGTTTTAGCAAAAAAGCCCCCTTCTCTCATAAACACTTCATTTATTGACAATTCGATGAACGTCACCTGAAGACAAACAAAATGATTGATCTATTTATTTAAACAACATATAAATTTACTCAGAAATATTGCCTTTGTTTCACAGGTTTACGTTCTTTACAGAAAAATAAAATTAAGGTTTGTTTGTCGTGCTACATCCAAGTGTTGTGTTTGTCATCATAAGACGCTTTGAGTAAATAGTTATGATAAATAAATGAATCAATAAAAAAGAAAAAAAAGCTGACATTGTCTTTTGCTAGGATTTTGGGGCATCTTGCAGCATTTCCGGCAGCAGATCGTAAATGGAGAGCGTTTTATCGTGGCGGGGGCTCAGACACGATCAGATCAGAAAATGCTCCAGTTGAAAAGCAGCTTCTGGCCACAAATCTGCCAGCCTTACCTGATCTAAATGCTAAAGGAGTTTGTGCGTGCAGTTAGTGATGTAGCATGCAAACCCACACATACCATGCCATGTTAGCAGTGGACTTGTGTTTGCCGAGTTCATTCTGCAAACATAGGTCCTTGAGATTAGATGAAAGTGTGATGTAAAGTTTAAGGTTCTATGTATTTTTGACCATGCTGTATGGGTTGAAATGGGAATGGAGACGGTTGGACAGCAGGGAAGTGGGGGCACTGACCTTGAAACTACAGAGCTGCATCAGCATAATGACCAGTCAACCCAAAGCAGACCAAAACCTGAAGGAAGTGGGAAAAGGGTGGTGTGTTACAAACAACAAGAACAAAAGAAAATAAAAAATAAAAGACAAAGGGCAGCCAATGTTGCAGGTGAGGGCATATGTGCATCATCTTTAACCCTTCATACTTCATCAGACTGAAATATGAACAATGAAGCAGAAACAGACTAACAACAGTAAAACAAAGGTGGACAACACAGCAGCATCGTCTGATGATGGTGCATATGCAGTCAGAGAAAAAGTTAGTCTTACAAATTCCAAAAACAATCAAAATGTTCAGATCACAGCGTATTAAGCATGAGGCAGAATCCACATCTGCAGAGCAACAGCACAGTGATTTGCTCACATATGGAACTGAAAATGAAGCAAAAACACATGATGACCATTAGGAAGGAATTGGCAGCTCATAGATCCACCTCAAAGAGATATATCTTGTTTGTTTATGCAGTTTTCTTCTTTTAGTTTGGGTCTCACAATATTTTCAAGGGTCTTTGGTCCGCTTTTTATACAACAATGTTCTCATTTACTTATTAATTTGATTCACTTTTCTTTTTTATTTCCCCTTCTGGAAATAATAAATTATATTCAAACAGAATTGTTGAATTTATGGTATTTGTGTGTAAAAATCTTAACAGATGACTGAATTATGTCAAGGTGCTATAGCTGCAAAAGAAGCCCACTGTTTTTAAGGTATGTTAGCAAAAACATGGCCACAATGGGCTGTCATTCTGACACAGATGATGCCTGGACTCCCATCCTTATCTTTTTCTAAGCAACACTCAGGGAATACTCAAAAATAACCAATTTACTACAGATGTTATGAATATAAAGTGAATAGAAACTAAGGAAAGACTACTAAGATCTATGTTTCCCATACATAACCCTTCAAGTTGTTTAGCCATGAAGGGCCTAAACCAGGGTCTTATTGGGCTGGTCCCAGCCCCGGATACATAGTGAGGGTTGTGTCAGAAAGGGCGTCTGACGTAAAATCTTTGCCAAACCATTATATTTACTGCTGCTTTGGTCATGAGCAGGAAAATCCTTTTGCCACTGCTGGCCTTTACATATCACATAATAACCATTTGAACATGTTGTCTGAAGATCAATTCAGCTGAAGGGATTGATCCCCAAAGGAAAAACCTAATACCACGGAAAAGAAGGAACATTTGGTCGGCAAAAATCAGCTGTGTGGAAAAATAAAGCTCTATCTACAATAATAAAAGCTAATATGGCAAACAAAAAGCTCCAACAGCAAAGATCAGACAGCTTTAGGGTATTTATAAAGACCACTGAGAATAATTGTCATTATTTTATGATTATTGCCTCTTTTTAAATGAATAATTTATGAGTATTATTTAGTATTAATTCTTGATTGGTAAGTGTGTTTTGCTGTAACTAAAACTGGTCTGAAATGCTGCCTGATTTTCTCCAAAATCTCTGAGTGAGAGTCAGCTTTCAAGGCTGAATCTGCAAGGAGATGACAGAAGCTGGTGCCCTCACTCAAGAACATCCACTGTGGGAGCGTGAGCACGAAGACTTACATAAACTCCTGTGAGAGCCTGAAAGGATCACAGGACTATTGAGAAGAAGAAATGTTGTAGCTTTAACTCAAATGGTAAGGAGTGCACATGCAGAGTGTTTTACAGGACGCAGATGACAGATGAATCCCAGTTACAGCCTTTTGGTTCTAGCCCTGCCTTTAGCCCTTTAACACCGGAGCTTTAGCTCCAGTGTTGACATTCTTTCGACTACCGTAACTCTTCAGCTGTGTACGCAATTAATGTAATTCCAGCAGATTCTGAAGCCAAAAAAAGCAGCTTTGTGCTGATATGCAACGCTGCACAGCAGTGAGTTGTTTAGCCAATCAACGTACATAAATCAGCTGATTTATAGGTGCAAAGCCGATATAAAAAGTTGCTTTTCACTGCGTCAGAATCAACTCACAAACTTCTACCAGTCAAAGGTTTACATTGTGTCAAAGAGCGTGTGTTATTTAAATGTCAGCAGCAGCTCCAGTGTAAAAGGGACATCCAGTGGGAAAAAATCTACATACAAAATTTAAAAAATGGATATAGAAACTACAAATTTCAAAGAAAAGGACTCCTACTTTAAAGATAGTTTGAAGTTCTTTTTAACCCCAACAGCTTAGACTAAACATCAGCTGTATTCATAGTACATGTTCAAAGGCACAGATTCAATTTACTGTTTTAACGATGTTTTTATTTTATTTTATTTTGGAGCGCCTAGTATTTGATTTCATTATAAGTAAGTTTTTCATTAGAAATTGTTGTGGCCGAGATGGTTGCAGCAGAGCAATCACACCCACACTTCCCATTATCCATCTGTTTACACTCTTTACTAAAAGCTTACAGTCCCTCACAACACAAACCTAACATTATCGGTGCAACAAAAATGGTGAGCAATGTTGGAGCTATCCAGCCATCCAGTTTTGATCCATATTCCAGCTTGGATGAGGACAACAAATACATACATGGATCTGTTTGTCTACAAGTGGTTGCAAAAACACAGTTTTCATCAGAATGGGTCTTTAAACACCGTGGCAACAAAATAATAAACTCCCATTCAAAGTGCAACCTGGTAGTGACCTGCTCTGTGTCCTCCTTACACACACATTATTGTGGGGACCCTGCTGACATGGGTTCTCCAGGGAAATCTCTCCAACTGTTCTGCCACCGCCATAATTAAGCAGTATTATTATTTTAGAGCACATGCAGAGTAGCACGGCCTGTACAAGTGAGACTGGAAGCCCTTCCCGTTTAATGAACTCATCCGGTATGACAAACTAATGGTCTGTTGGGCCAGCCTGAATTGGCCTTTAAGGTCTTGCAGTTCAGTGGCGAGGATGAGTAACCGCAGCTGTGATCTAATCACAGCAGTTTACTCCAATCATTGCTTCTGTTGGCGTCCATTTTCCAGTGAAAGTAGATATGCTGCTGTTGTGCTGCTCAGTGTCATTAAGAAATGTACAAAAAGTAAATGTTAGGCTTTTTACAGACAGCTAAGAGGCAGACAGCAGTCTGCAAAGACAGTAAGTACATTTCTTGTTTACTTTTGAGTTTCCTCAACACAAAAATGCCTAAATTAGCATAATGTAAATATTAGCTGGAAAGACTGGTCTTTGGAGATTGAGACCTGCATAATTGTGCTAAAACTGCACATTATTTAAGTGGTGTGTCCAAACTCCCCTCTAGTGAGCCAAAGCTAAAGATGGCTGGGACAGCTTCCAGCAGACTGGTGCAATTTCAGACACATAGAAGTTGGAGAAGAAAATGGAATGAACTTTATTTACAAAAAATGGTCTGTGTGTGTGTCACTCTTAAAGGCAAAACAGATAGATTGCTAAAATGTTCACTGTTTTAAGGTTTTGAAGACGAAATGTTGAAAGCAATATATTTTAAGGTATGAGATTATGTATTTGTGTTGACTTTAATAATTTATCCCGACAACTACCGTATTTTACGCACTATAGGGCATACTGGATTATAAAGCACACCGTCAATGAGTGGTTTATTTTTGAACTTATGTTAGGCTCACTAAACTATAAGGGGTATTTGATTTGATTTGATTTTGAAATGGTTTATCTCAAGCACTCAGAATAATTCACAAAACAATACGATAAGTATTCATAGATTCATTCAAAGACGTATCAAACTTAGAATAATTAGATATGAAATCAAAGATTGCTTGAAAGGGAGTGGAAGGAAGCGAATTTATATAATCCCACCCCTGTTCTACCGTAACCATCTAATTACATGATTTATCATTATCCCGTTCATAACTTTTCATCTGATATCAATGCCTTACCAACACAGTTTCAGTTCATTACTTGCATGGTCGGCTGTCTTTCTTAGAGATAATCAGCGTTTTTTAGTCGATTGTTGATCGTTGAAATAACTTTAAGTCGCTTGAAAATCTTTTGAGACAGCAGCCGGCAGGCAACACCTGTCCGTTTGTTAACCCGGAACCGGACGTTTGAGACAAAGTGAGTGAGACAAAAAAAGTCAGAGATAAATCCATCAGTCAGTCAGACTTTATGAACTCCATTCACAGTAACTTGTTTGTAACACGCTACATTTAGCTGTATTAGCGTATATACAATACCTGTAACTACCAACTTAGTTTGCAACACGAAAAAATACAGACTGATACCGCTAAAACAAACATTACTGTGACTACACTAACTCACAACCTTGCTAGTGTCATGTAAAGAAAACACAGTCTGACACTGCTACACATTCGCCGCATTAGTGTATTTACATTAACACATGGACTTTAACAGAGCGCCGTGTACCTCTCAAAGTCGTGTTAACATCAGTAAACACAATCAGAATTATTCCAAATACAAGGTCCTCCAGATTATAAGATGCACTGTCATTTTTTTGAAAAAGAAAGAAGCTTTTAAGTGCACCTTAAAGTATAATGTGGAAAATACGGTATGGAAGTAAAATTTTAAAATCGAAAAAAGGAAAGAACTGCTGAAACCTTGGAGTGAAGCCTACAAATTGAATAATATGGCTCAACACACAATAACACATTTATTTTATGATTTATGTGCAACTAGAGCAAAGCTAAAACAAAGAACATACCAAGAAAACAAAACATTTTCAAAATACTAATTAAAAAAATAATAATAATAATTCAACCCGCAGAAGAAATTCAGATTAAAAACATTAGCATTGATCAATTGGGACATGGGAAACCAGCGTTTGCTTTCCAGGGGGTCGGATGAGCTTGATCCAGTGTAGGTCCTTGGGCTACTGCCTAACCATGTAGCCAAAAGGGGGTTGGGGGGGTCTGGGTCTCCTGTACCGGTCCCCAGTTCAGATGCTATACAGGGTTGTGTCAGGAAGGGCATCCAGCATAAAAATCTCTGCCAAACCAAATGTACGACTTAGTGCAAGCTGATTTGCTGTGGCGACCTCTGAAGGGATGTGTAGAAAGTTGAACAGTAACCTCTATTGTCCCTCTACTCTTTCTTTGCATTGTCAGAAAGCCAAAGGGAATATGATTTACTAAACGTGACTGTCAAAGTAGAAACTGAACTCTAATGGCAGAGGTTTCCCAGCTTGCCTCAAAGGCTGGGTTAGCTGCCTTCACACAGTGTCAATGGATGGAAAATTCATCACGTCACTGAAAAGCGGAGACGTTGAAGTCCTGAGGTCTTACTGTTTACAAGAAACAGAGTTGGCTAAAGAAGTCGCAAAACATATTTTAGGAGGATGAAACTGACTTGACATCAAATCTCCATACACCACTAATCTTGGAAAATAAACTTCAGCTGGTTAGTTTTAGAATGTACCTCTTGTGATAAATGAGGGAACACTTTATGATGTTTCCAGTAGTAAAGTAGTAAACAATTAACATAAAACAAATGATTCTGGCTCGGAGAAAAGGCGCTTTGCGCTGACCATAAAGTGGTGTTGTAATTTTACCATAGCAAAGTGTTGCATATCAGCGCAAAGCTGCTTTTCACCGCCTAAGAACCCATTGAAATTACATTATTGCACAAATGAAAAAAGAGTAATGGTAGTTTGAAGAACATGTGTTTTTTGCTGGTGCAGGTTTTAACACTGATGTTAAAACGTTTAAGCATGTATTTTTTTTTTAAATGTGATACTGATTAATGAATTTTTTTTTCTCACATGTAATGTAATGTAATTCCAAATGGTTGGATACTGAGTGCGAGAGCATTTGTTATTTTATATCCTTTCTTTTTACACACCAGAACTTTTTCAACTTTTAGTTATCCAAATAGATAAGAAAGGCGTGTTAAGCTTACGATCACTCATGCCAAACAACCACAGCTCGGTGACCTAGATGCAAGTTTTTTAGCAAATTGGCAGGTGGCCGCACAGTGGCATTTTTAATCGAGAGGCAGCAGTCCCATTTTTACATGAAGTGCGGCGAACTCGAAGGTTTCAAGAAAAATTCAAATTCAAAGGCGGACAATTGTTTTACATCAGCCAGTGCTCACCCGGGCGTATTTGGAGGTAGCGTGATGGCAGTCTAACGGGTGGCAGGAAAGCAGTAGCCCAGTAATTTACTGATGGGAGGGTCCCCAAATTCCCCAAAATCGTCTGATAATCAGCCGATTTGAGACTGCAACCCTCGAGCCTCCCCCCTGCCCCCTTGCTGCCATCCCACTGCCAGCGTCTGATTGTTAGAGTAGAGTAGCAGCGCCGCCACTTGATGAAGGCTGTTGACTGACAGGGACACGGCGATGACCAGACATCAATCTGGCATTCTCGGCCACCATAAGTCCAAATGTGGAGATGGCACTGATGATCTGAGACCTGCGTATTAACGAAATGCGGTTGATGCTGAGAAGAATACGAAGAAGACATAATATTGTGCTTTCTTGGGAGGCACGTTGTTCAAAGTGTACTTTTGTAAGTCGACAAGATTCTAATGTGTACTCCAAACCTAAGATGCAAATAACCACTGGTGCTGAATGGCCTGCTTTTTATAAACCCCTAGACTACTGGGTGGCTGGCTTTGGCCCATGATATGGACGGCTGCAGTCCGGAGAAGTTTACATATCACCTAAGTAGAGCTGCTGCTGGCTGGTGATCCGGCTGCCACTGCCCTGTGGCTGCCAAGCTGTCGCCTGATTTCGTAAAGGCGTCATCCCCACCTGACTGACTGCCGTCTGCGTTCATGACCACGCCAGTGATAGTCTGAATCAAAAGCTAATGGTGAAGATTCTGCCGATGCTTCTCCATCGCTCCATCACAGTTGTGTATGAGACTGTAGCATTCTATATGGTGTATGATGGCAGTAATACACACAATAAAAATGTTTTGAATCTGTCTATAAAATATATGAACTGAATTTGGACTAAACAAATTTAAAGACAGAAAACCAAAGACCCTGTAGCTGAGGCTTTGCATACATTAGGAACGTAATCAAAACAAACAGCAGTAAATGACTAGCAAGACAGGTGTGATTATGAAACAAAATAAAACAGTGGAAACAAAACCCAGAAAACCGAACATGACATGAAATCAAGTTAAACCTACATAAACAATTTAAACGTAAATCTTCATGAAATGGTTAAAATATAGTGCTTTCAAAGAGACTTCCTCTCTTCCCTCTCACATAGTAAAGCATGAGTACACACAACAATGTGAACGGGAGACAGGATGGATTTGCAGAGCTTTGCAGAGAACTGAATCAAAGCAATCGTTAATAAAAGAAACACTGAGCGTGTGACAGAAGAGAACATTCAGATTCATAACACGCCTAGATTTCAGCAAAACCCGACTAAAGATTTGACATGTGCTGCCAGTAACACTGAGTCTGACCTTGAAAAGAGCAGAAGAGGAGCGAGCTAAGAAGTATTTCACTGTCCTAAACCTAAATAAGGCTTACGAACAGAAACCTGAATCAAATGAAGGGTTGATGTAGACATGAACATTTAGTGAGAACTGATGCATACTAGTTTAATGCAAAGACTTTTGGGAAATTTCCAGGGCACTGGATTTTGAAATAGTAGATTCAGACATCTCTACAGCATGGCAAACATCCTATATAGTGCAATAAGTAGTGAGGGAATTCAGAAACAGCATTGGTTTAAATTGAGTATGTTCTATGACGTGACTGTTTTCTATTATCTCACACAAAAAAAATTATAATAATAATGATAAAATCCGACACTTTAGTTTTAGCCCCTTGTTGCCAGTGACACCTGATTCACACATGGACTATGACAAACTATATCTATTGGAGCGTTTGCGATAATTGTGATGTGCAGATAAGGGTGAATAAAGTGGCTTTTTATATCAGCTCTGTATCGAAATGCGACAAAGCGGCTTTTCTCCGCGACAGAATCAACCAATCATACGTTGCTTGCATTAGCACTTTACCACTGTAAAGCATTCGCTTAAGGATCCCCTGGAATATTGATAGTTGCGTAAATGGTTGAGTAGTTCTGATAGTCGAAAGAATGTCGGAGCTAAAGCTCTGGTGTAAAAAGCTTACATCTATGAGTTATTGGAAACAATTCCATAAAAGCCTTTTCTTCAGTAGCAGCGATGCTGGTTTCTAGGATTGTTACTTAGCCTGTCTAGTTCCTAAAAGCCGCCCTTTATAACCCAACCCAAAACAAGGACAGGAAGCATCTTTCCCAGGAAGCACCATTACAAACATTGTATTTGGGATGAGTTTAAAATCTTGTCCTTTAGCCATGCCTGGTTACTTGTTAGCATTTGAGCTGGCTATACTTCGCAGTGCAACAAAGAGGTTTTAAAAAGGTTGAAGCACATGAAAAGCCGAGGTGAACCTCCTTTCTCAACATGAGTGCCGCGTTTAAACACTCATCACAATTTACCAAAAATCTAAGAGTGAAAATCATCATTAATTATATCTTCTCATCAAATCTACAGTACCTATAACTGAACAGCACATTTTAAAGAAAAAAAATCGAATGATCTTTAATCCACGCTGTCAACCCCATCCCCCTGTCAACTGTCGCTGTGTCCTTGAGCAAGACACTTCAACCTCCTTGACTCCAGAGTGGCTCCACTGGTGCATGAATGTCCCGGTGATGGTCAGAGGGGCCATAGGCACGAACTGGCAGCCACGCCTACATCAGTAGTTTACCATCACCAAGTATTAATGAGGAGTGAATGAATAATGGACACATTGTAAGCGCTTTGAGCGTCTGGAAAAGCACAGATAAATTAAATCCATTATTATTATTATTAAAATTTGAAAAGGTAGATAAAATAAATTGACTGTATATGAGAACTGAACCAAACAAGTGTGACGTCACCCATAGGAAATGGCTTGCTTCTGGTTTTCACGAAATTGAGTCAATTCAGTCGGCATTTTAACACAACACAAACGGCAACAAGTTGAAATCAGATTTGGTCAGTCAGCTGTGATTGGTCCAAGTTGGTTTGAATCGTCATTTCTATGGGAACCACTATTGCCAATTAGTAGTGAGATTATTGGTCGGACACACACCTACCATTTGAAAGCAGGATCAGGACAATCTGTTGATCAAATGTTCCACATGAGACTTATTACTTCTATTGAGGCATCTGATTGGCCGGTTAACATCTTAACAGAAAAAAAATATTTTGAAAAAAATTGGAATTAGGAAGAACGTGTTAACAAAAGTAGCAGGGCAAGAATATTTATTCTAATAAATATAATGACTCAATAGTAGTTTTTTATTTCTCAATAAAAATCTATGAGATTTTAGCTTCTTGAAACCAGCAGGTACTTCCTGTTTGGTACATGAAGGGGAGGGGCCACTCAGTCCAGTTCTCATATACAGTCATTGGTAAATCAGTAGAAATACTTAAAAGACCATGGGAAGAACATAAAACTTTGAATAAAAGACAACACTACAATTTTTATTGAATTAAAATTATTTAAAAGAATACAATTTCTGCTGCATTACATATTGCAGTGAAAGTAACAGGGCACTAAGGAGTATTTTAAATGTTTTTTTTGGGGGGGGTATGTCATTTTGAGGGGGGGAATTATTCTAACAGTGTATATAAACTGAAAATTATTATCTTGACTGTCATACATCAAATATTTTTTATTCATATCTTCGTTTCTGATATCTTCAGTAACACCAACTGATTTTTTTAATTATCTTTAGACATTAAAAACATTACATATGGTCAATCTGGATGCAGGGGGGTATGATTGTGTTGTATTTTTTCCAACAATCCTCAGACACACAAACGCTAAACAAAAGACACCACATGGAGCGTTCCTCCAGCTTTTAAGAGGATTTTCACGACGGGGATTCCCACACAAAAAGACACGGGGGGAACCCTCTCTTCACACACAAGCAGGAGAAAGTAGGGCGACGCTCCCTGAGCCCCCATTTCCCAGCGTCACCACTTTACGTCAAACCCCCATTAAACTAATTACGTTACGCTAGCTTCCTAAAATGTGTAATAAAACACGACGATAATAGTTCGCTGTCGACCCACTATTAATGATTCGGGTCGCGCAACACTTTGTTGATTTTTTTGTTTTTTCAATTTGTGATAATGCGAACTTTTATAATAAGGACGTCTGTCAGCAACACACACGAACGCAAAATAATATATAACTAGTGTTTGTTTGCGAGATAAACCAGAATGTAGCTGACAATAAACCCCGTCACCTTTGTGTTTTCAAGTGAGTAAATCCGTCCGTGTTTACATGGTTCGGCGCATCGTTTCCTTCACCGAGGGGAGAAGGACACGTTCGGCAGTGATGGAGCGCTGGGCCGCTGCATCAATCAAGATTACACAGCAACAATGGAGGCAGCTCACCTGGGATAAAAGGACCTGGCCGTGGATCATTCTCCAGAGGTGAGGAAAAGTTGTCGAAGAGGTGCACTTTAGCTATTTTCCTGCTGGTTCCATTCCTTTTCGTTAAAGGACAGATGAGGAACAAGAGAAGGGCTCATCCTTTCCTCTTTCTCTGGACCACAGTGAAGATCGTCGAAATGGAACATTCCATTTCCGGAAACTGCAAGCGCAACAGCCGATGTTGTCAAGTCAAAAAGGGTTTTGTCTTTACAAAAATGACAATATTAAAGCTCTTATTATTACACGATTTGTCTTAAATTAAACTATATGTTGATACATACTATTTTAGCTCATTTTGAGCTCGTTTAACGAAAATGCAGCTTTTGTTCTGAAAGTCTAGTTTCCGGTAGATCCTCTGCTTTGACATAGTAGGGTACCAGCGCCTCTCGGCCAATCAGAAAGCGGGGATTCCGCATCGCGTGCGCTGGCCCTGCCTCATCATCCATCCTCCTGCACCTGCCCACAAGCAGGCACGCAAATCCAGTGGAAAATAAATGGATAAATACATAAAAAGGATGCTTTGTCTGTGAAACTGAGAGTGTAAATGCGGAAAGATTAAGCAGACAATTTCAGATTCCAGCCAATGGAAGCATACAAGGCAATAGATGACTAAAATAATTACAGCTTGTTGATTTGTGTAAAAGTTGACAAAAGATAAACACAACCAAAAGAGTTAAATACACTAATTACATGTAGAAACCTCATAATAACAATAGAAGTTGCAAAATTTTAGATAGATAAATAGATAGATAGATAGATAGATAGATAGATAGATAGATAGATAGATAGATAGATAGATAGATAGATAGATAGATAGATAGATAGATAGATAGATAGATAGATAGATAGATAGATAGAATGCTGTTGTTTAGAATTACCAACTTGAATGATCAAAGAATTAATGTTAATTGGCGCAGTATGTTTGAAGGATCTAAATTGGTTTCCCTCATTTCAAAATAGACCTGAGACTGTTTAATCTTTGAAAAATCAGAGCATTGAGCAGTAGTTGAATACAACATTAATCTTTGAAAAATCAGAGCATTGAGCAGTAGTTGAATACAACATTAAAATTCCAGAAGTACCTTTATGTTTTGACACCAAAAATGTCCTAAAAAGCTATAAAAGGAGTAAATATTTGAGGAAGAACAGAATTGGAAAAGGTTTGTTGTTTTAATCAACATTCTGAGGTCATTATATTGGGTCCTTAAAACCTCAGAGATGCTCTGTCTGATCTGACAGTCTCCCTGGATGGCGTAAGTGTAACCGGTCGCTTTCTGCGTTGTGACTGTATGATCCTGCCCACTCCAGTTCCTCTCTGACAGGAGGTCATGCAAAAGGGGCCGCGTAAATGCCGCACGCGGCATGCTAGCTTAAAATTTTTATACAGGTAATGTCTGTAACACATTTTACAGTCACATTTTTCTCATACATACCTGGTAATAAACAAACAGAAAACATTACACTGTATGATCCTGCCCACTCCAGTTCCTATACAAACAAAACAAACCAAAATTTAAGCTTTAACAGTGAATCCCCAAAATATCTCTCCTAAACCATCAATCCCTTTTAATCATCACATCACAAGTTAGAAACAAATATTGCTCTAGTTATACAAATAAAAATTAAAACCAAATAGGGCAATGAACAATAGGATGGATTGGGATAATAAAATTATTTTAGGATGTCGGCACCAACCTCTCTGACATGAGGTCATACAAAAGGGGTGTGGAACAGTAACCTTTGGAATATATAGGGGAGTCAAAAGAAGAAGAGGAAGAAGAAAGGAAGGAGGGGCTATGACTACGAGTGTAATGGAGCAGTTTGTTGGAGATCCCTCAGGTATGGTAACCCTTGAGCAGATTTTGTGCTATTATAAAATACTGTAAGATAAAGGCTGTCCCGGTTACATAAGTATAGCCTCGAATTCCATCAACCTAGGTATTTTATTTGACTAGGATTTATCATTTCAGGCTTACATATCTCAGGCGTGTAAAACTGCAGTTTTTCACCTGTGTGATATAGTTAAGAGCAGAAATATATTACCTGACAGTGATGCTGTAAAGCTCATCCATGCCTTTGTCACATCCAGACTGGATTACTTTAACTCTTTGCTAACAGCGGACCCTAAAAGTTCCTTGAGAAGTCTTCAGCTTGTTCAGAATGCAGCACCTAGATTGTCGACAGGAACTAGCAGAAGAGAACACATTACTCCTGTGTTAGCATCACTTCACTGGCTCCCAGTTGATTCTAGAATTTAGTTCAAAACCTCCTGCTAACCTACAAGGCCTTGCATAGTATGGCCCCATCCTATATTAAAGACCTCATAGTGCCTTACCAATCAAATAGAACCCCTGACTGAATAGCCCTGACCTGAACCCTAAGCTTTACACTTACCAGAAGCTGGGGAAAGTATGGTGCACTGGGGTTCTGTCCTCTACTCTCATCTACTTCTCCTCTCCTCCTCTTTTCATTTCTTAGTAATGTATATATCATTCAGTTCTCCATGCCTATGCTTGTTGTAGTGCGATTCATGCATTTTCCCTGTTTCCCCAGTACCCTCCGGGGGAGTGATTCCGGTTCCTTTCCTGTATTTGGCTGTGGACCTTACCTCAGCTCGTCTGTGTTCCTTTACCTGACCGTGTACCTTGTCTCCGCTCCGGCTCTTACACTTGGTTGTGGACCCTACCTCTGGCTCAGTGGCGCAAAAAGTGGGTGTGCAGCATACGCATCGCATGGGGCACCGGCCAAAGGGGCCGCCAAACCTGAAGTTGTGAAAATTATTTATAGTCCGTATTTTTTGTCATTGCGCCATTGTTTGTTTTTATTTGAATTGTGTGATTATCTGATGACAGCGCGCTTAAAATGGAAAGGCAAAAGAAAAACAATCTGGGGCTTAAAACAGAAAACGCAAAAGGGACAAGGATGTGGTGTGAATGAAGAATGGTTCTCTAAATTGTTGAGAGACAGCAGATATATTATAGCAGTGATAAAAACAGGCTTGGAAACGTTCAGGTTAATGCTACTACAGTAAAATGGTCACAGAAGTGTCTTGCCGCTGTACTAACTGAGCAGGATTTACAGTATCAATAATCATGAAGAGGAAAAGGAGCTTGTTTGTGCTGATTTTTTTTTTTTTCTTTTTTTTTTTTTTTAACTTGTCCTGTCCAACAGCTGGGCAGACAGATGAGAGCTGAGGGCCTCTTGTGTTGGACATATTTTACTTTAACAATAGGGGTTATTAATCTTCATACAAACCAGAGGTATGTCTGAATAAACCCCTTTTGTAATTGAGGCCAAACTTTATTAATTTCAACCATGTTTGAAAATCTTGGGTGTTGGACCGGACGGAAAAGGAAAGAATGGAAGAAAAGGGAGGGATGTTAGAGAGAAAGGGGGTAGGACGGTGATAATAGGAGAGGAGGGGGGATAAGACCATGAAGCAGCATAAAGCAACAAGTTTACTGGATGTTTATCATTACGGTAAGGTTCAAATGTAGTACAAAAAGGGCGGGGCCTGTCCACACACACACTCAAATGTTATCAACACACCTGCTAGACGCAAAAATGCCCACATGTCAACATGTACACAAAACAGATAGTGTTCACACACGCATACTTATGCCTTTAAACCAGCTAGTGTGAAATATTTCAGTCATTCAATCATACAAACTGTTAGTGCAAAGGTGAGCTAACACCTGTGCTCAGGTGAGTGTTTATGTTCTTCTAAAATGGATGGTGGAACGTGAAAAGAAGGAGGGAGAGTGCCCAGCCATCCCCACCCCAAGACCCCCGCCGCAGCAGCAGCGGCAGCCGGAATCCCCCCAACGCCACACGGGAACAGGCAGGGAACAACCGCCCCCCGGGCGACCATGACCGCCACCCAGGCCAGGGCCAGCAGGACCGCCGCGAGGCCCCCAGAGCCAGAGAGCAGGGAAGCACGGAGGGAAAGAGAGCGCCGCCCCAGCCCAACGAGGAGAGCAGCCCCCCCGCCGCGCCGGGAGAGCCCAACGCAGGGCCCCACCGGAGAAGGACGCCCACAGCCCCAGACGAGCACCCCATCACCAACCGGCCCACGGTTGGTCCAGGGAGGAGCAAGGCAGGGGCCCACTGCCCCCACCCAGGAGGGGGGAACCCCGGGGAAAAAAGGGGGCCCATAAGGGGTGTTGTAAATATGGCCCGACCAGGCTCGGCCACAGTTGCAAATTTGGCGGGGCCCAGCGCTCAGGGGCAAGGACCAGGACCCACCCCCCAGGGACACGAACACCCCTGGCTCAGGTGTAATGTGAACCCCCCCACCGCGCGGAGAGAGCACCGCTGGGCCCAGGAAGCCGGCACCCAGGGGACACGGCCGCCGTTGCCAAGGGGCCCGCACCCCCCACCAGGGAAGGGGTAGGGGACAGATGGTCCTAGGTCCCACCTTCCTTGCAAAATGTGTGTGTGTGTATGTGTGTTTGAGAGGGTGTGTGTGTGCATGTGTGTGTGTTTATGTTGGAATGTATATATTGAGGGGGGAGGGGTGTGTGTACTAAGGGGGGTGCAGTTAAAATTGGCGGGTAGGGCACTAAGGGGACATCTCCTGTTTACTCACAGTGATGTCCCCTCACCCTCCCCACCAAGGGGCCCTAAATGTCTAAGGCGCGGTTAAAATTGGCGGGTAGGGTGCTAGGAGGACATCTGCTGCTTGCTGGCAGTGATGTCCAAGCACCCCCCCTACCAAGGACCCTACATGTCTAAGGTGCAAATAAAACAGAAAAAGGGGGGCCCACTCCATACGGTGACCATAGGAGGGAGGCCACTGCCAAGTAGCCCCCCCCCAAGGTGCATCGCAGGATAAACCCCCCACCCCTCACCCTAATATGAGGTCATATGAGGAAGGGGGTAAGTTGGGGAGAGCTGGTAAACTGGCCCCCGGTGGTTAAACAGCTGTCCCCCAGCCCCCCCCCCCCCCCCCCCCAGCAAAGGGGCCAGGCCCACCCAGCCCAGGGGCCCCATCCCTGGAGGCGCCGACACCCCAGGCCCGGCACCACCCACCCCACACAGAGAGAGAGGAGCCAGAAAGCGTCGCCCCCCCCCCCGGAGCAAGCCCAGGCCCCCACCCCCAAACGCCGGCCCTAGAAAAGCTCTGGTCAGGCCTCGACGGGACCGAGGCAGCCAACCGGCCGGGGCAACCGCCGATTGCCTCAGCGGAGACCCCGACCCGTCAACCCCCCCCGCCCCGTACCAATAGCGGGCCCCCCCTCCCCCCCAGAACGCCCCCCCCACGGACAGAGCCGACACCCCACCCCAGACCCCGCAGCCGAAGCGGATGACACCCAGAGTGACCGGGGGCCCCGAGAGGGTTGCTGATTTTGTTTTAAACAATTACTTTAACTAGATGTACCAAAACACAGAAAAAGTGTTTATCCTTTGACTGAAACAGCACTAAGTGATGATAAAAGATGCTCCTATGTGCAGAAGGGAGAAGTACGTGTGATAATGGGTTAGATGGTGTTTTTGTTTCTTTTTGTATTGTTAAAGGTTTGATAATTGTTTTTTTTAATGACTATTTAGTTTACAGCCTTTTGCGTTTAATACAAAGTCAGTCATTTTTATATTTTATTCTTCATTTAAAAAAACATGCATTAGCAAGATGTTTAATTTTTTTTAAAGATGAAATAATTGCTGCTTGGCCATACGATATAGTGGAGAAGAATGGTGAAGGAGACAGACATGACGTTGGTCATCTGATATCAAAGAGAGCAGTGATGACTTCAAGTAGGAATAATTAAACTATTAAAGTCACAAAAATCTAGACTCTCATTCTAGTTTAAACTTCTGCTGACCACCTGTTTACTTATTTTGGAAAAACAAGTGCAGACATACATGACAAGTCAGTCCCAACAGAGAAGAAAGAGGAGAGAGGTTCAGATGATGATAGAGAGAAAGAGAGATGATCAGCTGATGATGAAGAGGGAGAAGAACAAAGAGGTACAGAGGGGCAAGGCATTTCTCAGAATATTCTTCTGAATGGCCTTCACCACACAAATTTGGGGAATCGCTGAGGCAATACACGGTTGAAAATGGATCAAAAAATGTTCTGTTGGGTCATATCCACAATCAGATTAGAAGTAATGAGATGTTTACATTTAAACAATAAAGGTGTTGTATGGATGTTTAGATATGTCTGTGTGTTTGTGTGTGTGTTTGTGTTTGTGTGTGTGATAAACCCAAGTACTCCAACTACTGCTTGGACCACTCTTGTCATCACAATCCCCAGCTTTCCAGTGATATCATCTCCTGATATTTCTCAAGCTTGTCACGTTCCCTCCTCTTGAAATTTGCTGCATTTATTACCACTATACATCCTACATTTACCTTTCATATCGTAGCCCCCTTAATTATGGAACTTTCAACCACTTTTGACAGGCATTTCTACAAACTTATTCAGTCACTTGGCTCGACTCACGCCCTGGCAGCTTATATCTGGCTGCTTTTGTGGGTTGTCATCTTAAAGACATCAAAATATACTTAGCACTTATACTACCTGTTGTGACTGACCTGAATAGGTCTTTTCCCTTAGAGCCTGTTCCATTGTAGCCATTAAAGACCCATTCTGGTGAAAATGGTGTTTTGGGTGTTTTTAACATGTTCTTTTGGAGTTTTTTTCTGGATGGAGGACATATATGAAGAAAATTAAGCCTAGAATAGCCTTTCTGAGTATTTCTTTATTCACATCATTGTGAATCAGGAGCAGACCAAAAAAATGGATTTGAAAAAGAGCTAATTTGTGATGTCGAAAATACGCTGGGCAGGCCACAAGCTCCATATTCCGAGGTCTCAGCAACGGGAAGGGGAAGGGAAGGCGGGGTTTATCCACTCCAATGGTTCCAGCCACAATTCAGAGACAAATTTCTAATGAACAACTGCTGCTCTGCAGAAACAGCACAGAGCGTTGTTCTTGTGTCAGGTTTTTCCTAGACTTCCCATACACCCTCAAGCAGACATTTCAGCTCAACTACTTCTAGAAAAACTTCCAGCAAAAAATGAATATAAACATTTTGTGTGATGACAAAAGCTTAGCAAAATTTGACTTTTTACTGATATCTGTGTGGTGGAATTATTGTTATCCTGAAGAATAATTAGTTTTGGTAAGTACTGTACATGTAGAACTTTTTGAAGATCATTTAATGTTTCAAAAATTATTTTTATTGACCTTTTCTGCCACCTGCCTGCCATGATTAAGAAACTTTTTCAAAATAAAAGTTATACAGAGGCAATGTGTTTCTACGGTGACATCTAGTGGTCAACAATTCATCTTGCTGTGTTACCCTGCTTCCTCCAGGAGGCTTTCATTAATATTCTGTCCTCCAGCTCTAAATATAAATGGATTGTTTCAGAAAAGCCAAGTGAAACAGCAGCATGTAAGCATGTGTGGAAGGATTTCAGCTGACACCCTGTTTTGTGTGGGCGGGAAGAGAGATCCGGGGGTGAGGAGGGAGCAAGAGAAAAATGACTGCAAATGAGAAATGACATTTCCTCTATCTGCCATTCCACCCACTCCCATTGTCTGCAACTCCCTTTCATTCCACTTCACTTCCACTTGTTCCCGTTCTTTTCTTTTCCCTCTCCTTCTCAGCCCTGCTCGTCACATCTTTTCCAACCCCCTTCCAGCTCCCTGACTGTCGGTTTCTCCCATTACAGTTCAGTCTCTCAGCCAGAACCTCCTTAACATGGAATCATTTTGACATTCAATAAAAAGGAACTAATGATTACCTTTTTGCAGACGAAGCAAACACAAAACCCCATTTGCTTCAAGATTTCTCAACACATTTTACTGTTAACACACAAACAGTGGTTGTTTTCTCCTAGACCGGGTCTGATGAAAATTGTGTCTTTTGTGTTTTTATCATGTTCTTGTAGCATCCAACAAAAAAGATGTTTTAGAATCCAAAACATGGTTGTATTTAACATTTGTGTTTTTAATGATTTGTTGTTTTTTGTCTTTGTGCAGCTGCATCCTATTTCCATGCACATTTATTCTAAAACTGACTCCAATGAAAATGCTGTTCTTGGTGTTATTATCGTGTCCTTGTAGCACTTTTCTGAGGATGGAGGACATATATAAAGAAAATTAAGCTTAAAATTGCATTTCTGAGTATTTTTTTTATTCAGGAGCAGACAAAAATGCTGTTTAAAAAAAGATAAAGGAATGACAACCAAGGAGCTACAGGCCTCAAATCTGGACAAGTGCATTCATTTGAGCTGTGGATCCAGACACCTGATTCTGCAGACATGCTGCAGGTGACAGGTCACAGCAAATTCTTGGGCAAACTCCAACAAACTATCCAGGGCCTTTCTTGCAACCTGACTGAATGAGGAATTTAGACAGATAGTTTGTGAGGGCATTGTAAGAGCAGCCTATGGGCACGTACGAAGCCCCCTCCACAGCTAATGTGTACAGCATTTGCATGCCGTCAGTAAGGAGCCAACACGTGCACCTCATCAACGACTGGCCTGCTGCATGAAGGGTATCATACGACTGTATCAGTAGTACATCATAAGTGTGTGTAGCTTACATGATCTTTGCAAATACTTCACGATACCACACACAAAACAATCAAACGTCCCATTTTAATTACATCCATTATGGAAGCCAGAGAAGACTTAAGGTAGGGATGACCCGTTTGACACGGCGCTTCGGTGCGCGTTTCACTTTCATGAAACAGAGTGTTTCAGTACAATGTTTTTGGGCGTGTGTCAACTAGCGCAGATCACGTGGTTGATGACGTATGACACGCCAAATGCATCGTTTGGTCGAACCACGGTTCAGTTGTCACTTGCGTTTCGAACAGTTGGGCGCGCTATTCTCTAGAAATACTAAATGAATCCCGAACGTTTCCCGACCAGTTCTATTGTTTCCCCTGTATCAGAATCAGCGTCAGTTCATTGCACTTTACCATGACTCCTAGTAAAAAACATACTGTGGCTCAAGATCGTTTCTACTCGATTTCTCCTAATAAAACAATGCACTATGAACGTTGTGTATAAAGAAAATACTTCAATAAATTTATAATGGCAAGGCATATTGACATCAGAAGCGATTGGTCAGTGGAATGGTTGATGGGAGTCTCATCCAGAGGTCTTGGGCTCAAGGTCTGCAATTTACAGTTTTGTTTTTTTTCTTTTGCTTTGCGTTTTTTTTTCTTCATGTGATGTGTGTTTTGCTGTCAAGCACTTCTCACAGAAAACGTCATATATGTTGTTTTACGTTGTTCTTTTTAATAATCATTGACAACATTGTTTTGTTTTACGTTTTTTCATTTCCACATTGAAGTGTTGCCAGGAGCTTAGTTGAAGCATACGATATACGTCCAGTCCACCACCAGATGCCGCTGTTCTGTGTGGTTTCAAAGCACTGAATGGGTGGTTCATTTTTCTGGCACAATTACATGAACCCCAAGGGAAGCTTCATGGGGCTTCAATTCCCATCCCTAACTTAAGGCGACTGCAAGAACAAATCTAAATTCTTCAAATGGGTGTGCTCTGAAGCACAGAAGTTTATATTTGTCACGAGGGGGAATGAGGGGAGGCAGAAGGTTCCAGGAACAGGCTTTAATAAATAAACAAAACTACAAACCAAAACCACTGCTGCGCAGGTTAGAAAAACTCGGAGCTTGAGACAATGGAAAAAGGGGGGGACATCAAACGATGGAGCAGCACAGGAGGAGGGGAATGACGGCACTTAAATACATACAGGACTGACGAGACACAGGTGGAAACAATGAGGGCAGATGGGCACCAAAAGTAAAACTTGGAAACAAGACACAACACAGGAAACCGGACTAGATGCCTCAGCCATCTCAAGTGGCTCTTTTTGATGTGGAGGAGCAGAGGCTCTTCTTTGTGTTTCAGCACTTTTCGGTCATGACCTAGAGCTCATGACTATAGGTGAGTACTGGATTGAAGACCCAATATTGAGAGCTCTACTTTCTGATTAAGCTCCTTCTTTACCACAACGGACCAGCACAACAACCACACAACAATGGACGCCGCTCCAATCTGATCATCAATCTCATGCTCCAATCTTCTCTCACTTGTGAATATAACCCGAGATACCTAAACTCCTCCACCTCAGGCAGGAGCACTCCACCCACCAGAAGAGAACAATCTACCTTTCTCCAATCAAGAACTATGGTCTCAGACTCAGCAGTGTTGACCTTCATCACAGCTGCTTCCCTGCCAAAAACCACCCAAATGGATGCTAGAGGACTTGCCTCAATGAAACCCACAGGACAATATCATCTGCAAAGAGAAGGGAGAAGAAATGCTGTGGTCTCCAAACCAGACCCCCACCAACCCCTGGCTGTGACTAGAAATAATGCCCTTTAGGTTATAAACAGAACAGGGGATAGAGGGTAGCCCTCTCAGAGTCCAACATGCAGGTCCGTCTTCCTGCCACCTATGCAATCCAAGCTCCTGCTCAAGTCATACAGAGACTGGACAACCCCGAGTGGGGCTTCTTGGACCCCATGCCCCAGACACCACAGGGAGCGCGGCCGCAGCGCTTCTCCAACTTCATACAACACATGGACTCATGGACTAGATGAGCTAACTCCAACAAACCATTCAGGGCCTTATCAAGATTGTAGATCTGGTCCACTGTTCCACGACCAGGACGGAAACCAGACTGTTGTTCCTGAATCTGAGGTTTGACTATTGTCCAAACTCTACTCTACCTTCCAGTCTAGTCAAACTGTCCCTGCAATGCTGCAGAGACATGTCAGCGAAGACAGTTTTACAGCATCAATAGACTTTAGTGACTTGTGGCAGACCTCATCCACTCCTGGGGCCTTTCCACAGAGTAGCTCTTCAACTACTTTGGTGACTTCAACTCTGGTGCTGGACAGCCCTGACCCCAAGTCTTTAGTCTCTGCTTCTTCCACAGGTGGTGTGCCAGCAGGACTGTGGAGATCCTCAAAATATTCCTTTGTTTCTGACAGGACGATTTCCTCCAAATTGGGAAAATTCTCTCCTAAGTCAATAACAGGCTGCCCTCAACCCCCGTCCATAAAAAAGGCCTTTATGTTACTTAAACAAACACCAACTGTTTGATGAGACACATTAAACAAAGAGCTGTTTATTATTATGTTTTTATGTGTTGCACATAAATATCTTCTTAACCGTTTTTTCCCTTTCGGGGTCACCGGAGCCTATCCTGCCGAATGCAGAGGACATCCTGGACAGATCGCCAGTCTGTCGCAGGGCCACAATCCCATACACACCCACACATAGGGACAATTTAGAGTAACCAATTAACCTGTGAAGCACGTGTTTGGACGGTGGGGGGAAGCCAGAATCCCTAGAGAAATCCCACGCATGCATGGGGAGAACATACAAACTCCACACAGAAAGGCTCCCATTGGTGTTCTGTTTCAGGTCCCCCAGCTGGGACTTGAACAGGGGACCTTCTTGCTGTGATGCAAGAGTGCTAAAAACTGTGCCCCCCAAAAAATAATGTATTTTTTAAATTCATTAATAACCATTTTACCAGCTTAACATTCATTTCAGAAATCATAAATGATAAGCAGAATAGAGAAGCCTAAGCTTGTGCTGTCTAATTCCTATTCACAATGTAACATTCATGATTAAATTACAAAGATCTGGCATGGATATATGTCATATTCATCACATAACACATAATATTACATAAGAGAAGTTAATAGGTACTAATATGTACTAATAGTCCATGTGCTAATACAGAAACATTTCCTTCACCGGCCCATGTCTTCTGCTGTAGAGTATTCATGGTTCCTTGACCAAGTGTTGCCTTTTTTTGCTTGTTTGCTTGGATGTGAATATTAGCAAATAAAGATATTAATAAAAAGTCCTCTAAATTATACTGACTGACACTTCAGATGAAGTTGTGATTTAAGAGCAATATTTTCCTTTAATGCTTTTAATTTGGGTTTTGTTCATCAATGACCTCTGAAGGGAACGTTTCTTTTTGTGTTTTTAATAAAAGTTTCCTCATTTATCTCATCACAGATACACTACCCTGTGTCACTCATAATGTCACATTAAAATATTACCTTGAAAATTAACATAAACTATTATCCATGATTAATTTGTACTGCCACATGCATTCCAGGTACACCTTTGTCATTAAATACGATAATTATAATGTAGCCACTTTGCCTTAACCTGTCACACACATTTACTCATGTACAAGTGTTTCCCAGAAAGCTTTTAAGAAGCCATTACTCACAGATTTTAGGTAATTACCAACCTGCAGTTAAAACTTAATGTCATGCTGTAATTAAGCATGAACAATGTGGAGAAATACTTGAGACTCCCTCATGCTGTATCAAATTTACACTATTTCATTCTGAGATTTTCTCTTTAAAGTATAACATGTAGTAATGCAGATGTGATATGCTACTATAACATTATATTGTTTACAGGCACGATGATACACTAACAAGAAAAAAAAGGATAGAGACAATGAGAAAAACACTTTTTAAAAAAGGCCTATGTCATGCAAAATCAACTTTTTGAGCTTTAAGTGTATTATGATGGTCATTTCTTATAAAATAAAAACCAAAAGCAGTATTTTGATTGTGATGTGATGTAGATGCGTGAGGAACAGTCCCTTCCAGGAAGAGTCTGCCCTGCCAGCCCCGCCCCCAGGCTTGCACACACACCCACTTTCTCCGTGGAGCTAGCGGTGATCGGCAAAACAAAACTCCAGAGATTATAAGATAGTTGTTCATATAAACGGGCACAATGGGGGGGGGGGGCTGAATGTGTCTACACAGAGCCCTGCGATTCTGACAGTAAAACGTGCATTACATAGATTAATTCAATTCAATTCAATTCAATTTTATTTGTATAGCCCAAAATCACAACAACAGTCGTCTCGATGGGCTTCGAAGTAAAACATGAACTCAAAAGGATCACGAATACAAAGAGTTCAATAGGAAAATACTACAATGAACTAACAAACTGACTAAGCTATACTGGCATCCCTGTCCTTAGACCCCCCTTCGCGGTAAGGAAAAACTCCGAAAAAAACCAGATTCCGGAAAAAACGAAGAAACCTCAGGGGTGCCCACATGAAGGAGGGATCCTCCCCCAGGACGGACAGGCGATTTAACAGAACTCTTAGAGAAGAATTAAATTATCTAAAACTACAACTACATATATAAAGTCCAGCAGACGAGCTTCATCCAGCTTTGGTTGGGGGGACAGTCAAAGGCCGGAGACAGGAACCACAGCCAGGTGTAGGAGCAGGAGCAGAGACGAGGTAATCGGTCAGGTACAGAGCAGAGACGAGCCAGAGATGAGCCAGAGGCAGGATCCACAGCCAGGTGTAGGAGCGGGATTGTCAAATTAGACATTTCTAAATGAATTTTGCTACACATTTACCAGAG
The DNA here is from genome assembly GCF_053564925.1 of Oryzias latipes. Classification (NCBI taxonomy): domain Eukaryota; kingdom Metazoa; phylum Chordata; class Actinopteri; order Beloniformes; family Adrianichthyidae; genus Oryzias; species Oryzias latipes. The sequence continues at coordinate 10,312,966 of NC_136256.1, read as the reverse complement.
AACTTTTTGAAAATGAAATGTCAAATACCATTTTCTTTATCATTTTAATTAAGTGACAGAATAAGCAGTGTTGAAGAAGAAAATGAAAAAGCAGATTGGGGGATTGCTTTTTCAGTTAAATTTTGAGTCAAAAATGCAGCTTCATTTTGAAAATGAAAAAGCATTTCTGGTTTTGACTTTTGTTTTTAATTATGCTACAGAATCGCTTCCATAAAATGACAGGTTCATGACGTAAGGTGACAAATGAACGTCAGGGTGTGTGAATGAAAAGGAAAATAAAGGCGGCACCGGTCCTCTACACCCAAACGTTTTTCTGAGTTCCTTATTTTACATCTAAAACTCCGCTTTACTGACACCGAACCCCGGAAACCCGGCTGAAAACAATCTGATTTAGTCGCCAAAAGGTTCCAAATCTCTTTGTTTTTAAACCTATCCGGAAATAAAGCTCCACAAAAGACTCCACATATGTCATCTTCAAGCTAGACTCAGATAAATGGAAAACTTTGGTGTTTCCTCGTTAATCTATTACTTTAAGAAAAAAACTTGTAATTTAACAGTTATGACTTTCTTTCTCGTAAATTTACGACTTAAAAGTCGTGATTTAATTTTATTTTTTTTGTAAACATCATAAACCGGCCCTAAAACTCCTTCGCACTCTTCCGTAAAATCTTTCTTATACATTTTAGATAAAACTTAATTTTGCATCCTTTTTATTAATATTTCTGTTGTGTAACAAGTGCTAATATAAAAAAAAAAGTATTTTAATTTAAATTAAAATTCAGGGTAGAATTCTTTGTCTTGTTTAATTGTTTTCTTGGTTCAAGGTCAGCTCTTGGAGTTTGTTTTTGCTTGAACATTTCAGCAGAGACTCAATTATACTAGATTGGATGGCATTTTTTTGCTTATTGGTCTTCATCTTGCATTATCTGTTGCCCTCTGAACCTTATAATATTCAACCTGAAGAGGCTGATAGTCCTATCAACAAGAAATTATAATGGTAGCCTTAAATACAAAATGAGTCTCACATCTAAAGCAGTTTTCTGTTCTTCTTGTTTTGATAACATGTGCACAGATCTAAAATAAGTTGGATAAATAGACACATACCAGGGAAAAAAATGTGTTACCCCATTATTCTGTCTGCAGGCTCTTCTAAAAAAACGAGCAGGGAACATGGCAGCCTTGACTTGTGTGGATAATAGGGATTCTTCCTCTTTCCAGATCACTTCCGGTTATTCAAATGAACCGATATGCATGAGGATGTCAATGTCGCCTTTCCTTTTCCTAAAACTGCTCATGCTTTTTGTGCCTAAAGTGAATAAAGAGTTAGCATGTGATAAATCTGCGAATTATGGAATTTATGACTGGTTTTATTAACCTGCCATAAATACCTCCGGGACTGGAAGGAGCTTTGTCTAATTGATTTGTCATTCAGAAACTAGACTTGAAAGCAAGAACGGTTCGAGAATTTCTGCAAGCCAGCACGCCGTTTCTTTTTCTACCTGGTTATTAGAATTGGCAGAAGTGCTCACAACCCTTTTTTCATAAGTAAAAAATCAATACAGCACACTAAAAGACTCTCAATGAAAATGTTCTGCAGTCAATATTTTACTACAAAATGAAGAGTGAGCAAATGTTATAAAGCTGCTCTCATCTGTACTGTTTGTGGCCCCTTTCTTCATTTCACCTCCATCCTCTTAAGTCTGATCCAGAAATCAATGTCAGCAAAAGATTTTATTAGAACTGTCTTTTTTATTGTCAGATCTCAAAAAATGATTTAATCAAATGCTTTGGGTAGTTAAAAGGATGCAGTTTTGAAGCTAAAAGCTGTAAAGCTCCAGCTTCTGAAATCTTAACAAAATGGTTACTAAACATGAATAACATAGCAAACAGTCAGGTTTGCAACAAAAAACAATTATGAATGGTAAAAATCAGCTTTTTTCTTATCCCAGGAAGATAATATGTAAAATCAAAATCTGAGATTAAACTGAGCATATATACTGAGTATAATTTTAGATCATGTGGAGTCATGCTGGCTGCAATTTTAAAATTTCATTTATGACATTTTTTCTCTTGCCTTTGACTTGACTTTGTTTTGCAATAAATATATCACCTAAAAAGTGTCTCTGTCCTTTTAAAGCAATCTTATTTCAAGAGTAATCATTTAATTTAATATAAAATATAATTTAATAGAAGACTTTTTATCGGGAATTTGATAGGTTTTCAAAATAAAATAATTGTTTTCCTGCCTGAAAATCAGTACATTTTCAAAATACATATTTATTTATAGCCATTTACCAAGCTGCTTTAGTCTTAGTTAGGGTCATGAGGTCACTGGAGCTGCTGGAGCGCAAAAGCGGGGTACACCTACATTGCAGGGCAGTTTTTTCTTTATTAATGACTTTGAATCTGCATGGGTGAGGGAGCTTTTAAGCATGTAACACCACAACAGTTCATTCTACAGTTGTCCACCTGGAAAAGACAAGAAAGGTTTGTTAGATTTAAGGCTCCTGTCAACCGGAGTCTTTAAGGTTCCAATGCTAATCTGTGTCTGTCTAGTAAAGTTTTTGAAGTGTTCCTTTGCCGTTTACAAGAGGATCAAATCTGTTTGCTGTTGAAAAGTTAAAAAGACCTGATTCAGAAAAAAAAAAAAAAAACTCATCACCTGTATCCTAAACCTTTATCACACACTCATGTTTACCAATATTTTCTGCACTATTAGACAAATAATTACTTTATAAATCATACAAAGGCATTTCTAGGATTTTTTTTTGACAGTTTCTTAATGTTGAAGTGTATCTATGACGACATCTTTTTAAGTGGGACAACTTGCATAATATGTTGGAGGTCCTACTGGTTCACTTATACACAAAACTGCTTTTGAAAAGGAGGGAATCAATCTTAAAGTTCCACTCCAATCCTCTTTTGATCTATTTAAAAAAAGTTCCAAGTTGACTTTTCATTATGATTATGCATGTCATGATACTGCAGGTGGGTGGAACCCAGATGCTGTAACCCAGAACGAAGACAGGCGAGTTATGAGGTAAGATGAATTTTATTATTTTTCCAGCTGTGTAGTTGTCCAAGGCTGGTGGTGGCGTGGACGAGAAAGATGGCGTGGCTGGAGGGCTTAATACGGCAGACGTAGGCTGTGGTTTCTTGCGGGCTTCTGATCGGCCGAGAGGATGATCCGCGCTGACTTCACTCGTGACTGGTTGATGATCCTGGGACAGGGAACAGAAGTTTAGAGCAAGAATGAAGCATTGGATAAAGTTACTGAGCATAACTAGGACCAGGACTAGTCACCGTAAGGGGTAACGAACTGGCAATGAACAGTGGTGAGGAGTCTCTTTTTAAGCAGCAGCACCAGATGATGAGAGTGGAGTCAGCTGGTGGCAATCAGGCAGAGAAGCAGGCAGAGCTGGAGAGGGGAGGAGTCTGACAAGCACCATGACAATGCAGTTTTTAAGCAAAAAAAAAAAATCTGTGTTGTTTTTTACGACATGTTCTGCAGAACGGCAGTAGTTCATCAGAAATTCCCCTCTGAGTTGTAGGCAGGAGTAAGGCCGCACTAATTTCCCATCATCACTTTGTTTACACTCCCCCCTGCTATAGCCCTTTCACAACCTATATTATATATGTATAACATTATAAATATTATACATTTTATTCTAATTTGGGTTCCCACGTTTAACTGTAGTGAATTTATTAGCATAGTTTTCATCTGAAGAGGCATTTTTCAGTTATCTTTTTTCAGCATGACTCCATGTCCCTAACCTCTTATAAAGCCCCCTCCAGACTACGCTGGGACACAGTCAGACTGGCTTGAGATAAATTTATTGTCAAATTCTATCAGTAAAACAAACATCAAATTAAAAAATGTCAAACATGACCAGAATGCATCTGGAGAGATTGTGTTGTAATGTCATTTGTAGGCACTAGAGGGCAGTGTTGGCATGCTTCAGAGAGCTTCATCTTTTTTACCTTTGACAACGTTTTTTAAAATTACTAAAGAAGCTCACCTTATTTTTTCTGAAGGTTTATGAAGACCTGGCCGTTTTTCCCTTTCAGTAGTTTGTATAAAAAGACATTCTATGTTTTTGTTGATTTTCTTGGTTTTTTGGGGAGGGAGTGCTTGTCTGTTTTAAGCAGCAGATGTGTAGTAATAACAGCAGCTGCTGGAAGCTAAACATCATCTGCGTCTTCATTTCCTATCTGTAGTTTCTTCTTGTGTTAAATGTAGACAGACAGGCTTTCCACAGCATTTAAATCTCCATCCAAAATGCTCAAACTGGCATCAAGATGAGAAGTTCAGCCATTATCAGCGTTGCAGCAGCTGCACCATCACACCTGCTTCCAACAGGACTGCTCCACATACTGTTTCAATATCTGCTTTTCTATTACTATTGTGGAAGGCTTAGTTTGAAGCTTCACTCTGAAAGCAGAAACCAAATCTGTTCCAAATACGTCACCTTTTTAGAGTAGATTTGTCCAAAATCTACAGCAAAAAATATGAAAGCTTGAACAAAGATCTGCAGCGGTAAGGTCTTTAAACAGTTGGGGGCACCAAAGAAGCACCTCTGACTGGAAAAGCAGTTCATTAGAAACACAATCTGAGGATGGCTTCACTGCACAGCTTCCATACAAGGAGCCAACAGTCCACAATGAGGATGCTGATGGCTGCAGCTCCTCAGTTTGGACTCCACTGGACTCCTCAGACCAACGTTAGACTTTCAAGCTATCAAAAGCATTCATTTTATGGGAGAACAATTTTCTCATCTCCTGCTGATTATGTACTTTTTCCTTTAGCAAAAAACCCCTAACCTAAACTTAAACATTGAGACTTATTCTGTAAAGAAAGTTTTTTTTTTTCTAACTGGAAATGCATTTTAGTGGGATAAATAAATATCGCTACTGTGGTCCCTCACTATCTCGCAGTCTCACCATTTTGTGGATTTGTTTCAGTGCTATTTTGCATGTTGTATTTTTCATTTTATTTACAGTGCATCGTGTTCTGCATCCTGGTTGGCTGTTGACCTTGTCAATTAATGTCTTCCATGCCTTCTCTCCTTTACAGAATGCGTTTAGGTCACCACATCGACATACACTTTCAATCGCGATCAGATCTTTGGTTTTGTTCAATAACACTGGACTTGTTTTTCTACGAAGGTTTGAGATTGGAGAGTTTAAACAAGAGAAAAGAAAGAAAATGTTAACATCTGTTTGAGAAACGTCTATAAGTGCGACAATTTCAGCCTTGAAATATCTAAAATTTTGGGGGGGATTTCATCTATCGCGGCTTATTTTTATAACGTAACGTAATTATTAATATCTTATATCTTAGTTAGAGTTAAGCAGACCTCATTGACCCTTTAACACCGTAGAAATCGCAGGCGACCGCTAAATAACACACGCATGTTAACCTATAGAGCTCTTTGACTTTTTCTGCAATCAATGTGAATCAGCTGATTGTGACGTTTAGAAAAGCAGATCTTTATATCAGCTTTGCAAAGCTGCTTTTCTCCATGACAGAACCTTCTGATTTATGTCAATTGCGTAAACGCTTCACAGCTAAAGCGTTGCATACCAGAGCAAGGCTGTTTTCCTCTGCTTCAGAATAAACTGGAATTACATTATTGTGTAAACTGTTAAAAAGGTTACATTCGACAGAAGAATGTAAACATTGGAACTAAAAGCTCCGGTGTTAAAGGGTAAATTTTCTTCTGCCTGTGGTTCTTGTGTTTCCTTGTCAGGGTTTTCATGCTAATAAACCAATTTTCAGTACTCTGGCTTGGAAAAGGAGGTTTTTACCTAAAATTTGATGGGATGTGGGCCAGTCCATCACCTCTTTGATGTGGTGCAGAAGCCAAAAGCAAAAAAAAGGGAATTTCTCCACCTCCATGTTTGATGATGTTTGTTGGGAGGACATAGACTACATTTCTTCTCCCTTTAATGTCAAAGAGCTCGACTTTGGTCTCCACTGACCATAATCCTACTACCTAGAGCTTCTTTTAAACATTCACTTGCAGGTGTAAAGCAAACATGTGTTATGGACATAGTGGCAGGATTTTAGATTTTTGACAACATGGGGTGTTAACAATGTTTGAATTTATGTTTTGCTATTTTGATAAGATCCTCCAACAGTTCTGTAAAAAAAAAAAAAACTAAAATAAACTTAAAGAGTTTCATTTCTACCATGAAACAACTATACGATTTTTTGGAAAAGACCCTGAAAGTAGCTTCAGAAAAACAACTCCTCTGTTGACCACAACTGGCATTTGCTTCAGTTGGAGCCGCTGAGGCTCTGGGACGGCAAAGTCTGAGTGCTAATCTTGTTTGCTCAACAAAACTAAATCCCTCAAATGGATCTGAGTAAAGAAATGAATTCATATCAAAACAAACTCATCAAATTAAAGGAACCTGTGTAACAGAATAACAGATGTTTTGCTCTCTGCTCCTGCAGAAACGTTAAATACTCAGAGACAAAATCTTAAGCTGTTTAAGGAGACCGAAAAATCCAAAACGCAATCAAAGAGCTAATATGTGATCATGGCTGAGTGGATGAGGAACATCGAGTCAGTGAAGCAGTCACTTCTGGTTCAGGAAGAAGATGTATAATAAATACATTAGTGATGGAAATTTCTGTTTGAAACAGACACCACAGTTTCATTAACATCAGAGCGCACTGTGCCTTTGTAGATGGCAGGATTTGAAGACAGGCCTATAAACTGTGCACATGTAAAGCTTTTCTGTGGGATGACCCAGTTTGAAGTTGGTTGCAGAGGAGTTACGTCATGACGCTGATATCTCAGCAGTTTGGGAAAGCAGACTGATGAACCGCTCATACAAACAGACCAATGAGGTCTTTGATGCTCCTTTGACATTTTTCCCCTCAGTGCAGACCCCTATTTCTGAATCTTTCCACTTATTTACTGACTGATAAAAAAACTTCACAGATTATGATTTTATTTTGAAAGCTGCAGCATGAAACATACCTTTGGTTTCAAAGGGCCTCTTGGATAAAAGACAAAACAAATCCACCAAGACAAAATAAAAATGAAAAATAAAAAATTGCAGAGCCTCACAGTTTGGAACATCTGTGGGTTCATCACTCACTTCTTCAAGCAATAAAATGCATGAAGACGCGGAGGCACTCAGGAAAATTGTCGTTCCCAGCTTTTGATATCTTGTCATATTTCAAAACCTTTATTTTGAAAAACATTTCAAAACCTTTTTTTATATGAAAATAGAGGAAAGGACACTTAAAAGGGCTAACTATCACCCAAAATAAAATAATTTCTGTTCCAAAATATACTAAAAAAAACAGCAATCAATATTTAAATAAAATTAACACAAATGTGGACGCAGTCTCTTTTAAAACCCAGGGAAAATATTTGTGTAAATCATCTTTATTGCAGAGTATTATTTATAAATCAAAAAGTGTTGTGTATGTGTTTTCAGTGACATACAATTCTTTGGTTAACCTGTACAGTCATCCACAGACTAGTCAATAATTGACCTGCTTTGCTTTGACCTGCAGTGACAATAGCTGATCTTTTTCCCACCTCTTGTTTAATTTATTTGCACATTGTAGCTAATTTGTTTGCACAAAGCAAAGCCTGACAGCAAAGCCTCCCTCTTTAGGGAAACTGCAAACCAAAACCTGTAGGGTAGTCTCAGCTGAACTCACAAGAAATGTTTGTAATTGGCTTCTAAAATGATAAAAAGCATCACATCTCTGAACCTAAAACCCACTTCTGTAGCAATATTATTAGCTAAATAGTGTGTTTCATGTGCGATTGACTGCACATAATGGCTGCATTTTATGTTAATTGGAATAAAATTGTTGCAATCATGACCCTGCTTTCCATTTCTGAGTTTGAAACCACCTTGGAAATACCAAAATGTGCGGTTCCTTAAATGACCACTAGAGGGTGGCTGAAATAATTTAGAGATTTTCATCCATCCATCTTCCAAACTTTCTGAAACCCTTTTGGGGTCAAGGAGTTGCTGGAGCCTGTCCCAGCTACTGTTGGGAGAAGGTGGGGTACATCCTGTAAAGGTCACCAGTCTGTCACGAGGCCACACAATCACATTTACACCTAGGGACAATTTAGAATGATCAATTAACATATGGAGCATCTTTGTGGACTGTGGAAGGAAACTGGAGTTCCTAGGAAAACCCACACATGCAAAACTTCATACAGAAAGGTGGGAGCTGGGAGTTGAAGCACGGCCTTCTCACGGTGAGGCAAGAGGGCTAATCACTACACCACCACACCGCCCTGAGAACTTTCCATTTGACTTGAAAGTTAAAAAGGTTCAACTTTAAATAAAAAACAAAATGAGCTAATGTACAGTCTAGTAACATATTTTGAATGAAGATTTGCACCTGCAGTCTTCGAGAGACTGTTAAGGCTAAAGGACTAGTTGTGGAAAAGTGAGACATGGAGATGCAGCACCATGTGGAGATGGAGATGGAGATGACAAAGCCCAAACAATGGGCATATGTGTTTGTAGTCTGCTTCTGCTTCAACACCTGTACTCGCCTGTTCTCTAGCTTGTTTCTTTTGCAACCTTTCATTCTCATGACAGTGAGACAGTTGCATGTTTGTTTTCAACATTGCTTATGGATTTCGATTTGAAGTATGGCTCTGCCAACACCTCTGCCTGGATTTGTGGGACTATCTATTTTGGTTTTGTTGTGGATTACTAGACTTTGATGTCTAATTCAAATAGGAGTAAGTGACTCTGAAACTTCAGGAGGAGGATATGTACTCGGGTCACAGAATTTCCTCCGCCTCCATCTAAAGACTTACCCCCACAAGTTTAAGGCAGCACCTTTAAGGCTGTGGATCTCTTTGCTAACTGAATAATCAGCATAGTAAGCAGACAACAGCATACAGCATACAATTACAAAAATCAGTCAGGAATAAAATACATAAAAGATAAATAATAATGCAATTTTTTGACAAAAAAAGAGGAGTTTTATTTAGAACCAATACGGTACATGATTTGATACATAAAATATTATTTTTTTTCACCAGTGTAGCGCATTTTCAAAGCAAGTGTACTGCGTGAAAAAAAGTTTGATCATGTAAACACTGAGGTTTGTAGTGTTTTGAAAATGCAGCACAAAAACATATACTTTACATCTTTTTTATTTTTCTTTAAGAACACTCCTAAAAGTAAACTCAACTAAAGGTACATTAAAGTCCCTATCCAATCAACTTTTGACCTATCGTAAAAGGGTTGCCAGTGTCTTTTAGTGTCTTGAAATTATGCCCCTTTTAGGCTAAATCAAAAAACCCTGTGTTTTTTTTCTAGGCCATAGTTTCTGTAGAGCGGCAGAAGTTCATTAGAAATTTGCCTCAGAGTTGTAGCCGGGACCATTTGCATGGAGTGAGCCTCCACTGACATTCCATCATCCTTTTGTTTACGCTCTCTTCTGCTAGCTTACAGCCCATGACAAACCCCGACCTAAGATTAGTGGTGCAACGAAAATGGCAAACAATCTTGGAGCTAACCAGCCGTATAGTTTAGAGACAGATTCTAGCTCAGACGAGGAAAACATAGACATCCTGTACATGGGTTTTGAATCTATTTGTCTGCAAGTGGATGCACCAGAAAGGATCGCAGGGGGACTTTGGCCTGCCCATTTCATTTACAAAAAAGACCTTTTTTGAAAGGGATTTTCCATCAGCTCCTGATTCATCACGATTTGAACAAAGAAATATTCAGAAATCCAGTTTTAACATTATATTATTTTAAATTCATTGGAAATAATATTTAAATTAGGTGTAACATTTATTAAATTTCCTTTAAAAACACTTTTTATTTTGCTTTTATAAAGGTTTTTTCCATTGAAAATGCAAACTTGCGTTTTAAAATTTTCATAAATAAACTTTTAAATTCTCACATAAAAAAACTTATAGCTACATTTTTTATGAATGAAACCATATTTGTCCTTCAAAAGGTAACTTGATAGATTTGATAAATAATTACTGAATATCTACTCGTTTATTATTTTCCAAATCCTAAATTAATTCTAAATCTCGGCAATGCAGGAATTTCCTAAACAGGTTTTTCTTCAAGAATCAAGAAACTTCTTTTATTCTGAAGGTAATTTAAAGATTGATTGCTGCTATAACATTCACTGCTGGAAATAGAATTTTACAGTACTGTTGTGTCAGGAATTGGTGGAATAGGGCCCAAAACTGATTATGATGATGGCACCACGGATGGCTGCCTCAGTGGTGTGCTCTCTCTCGCACTTGTCACTTTTTTTTCCCTTTTTAACGTTGCTTTCTGCCCTCCCTCTGCGGTTACATTTAGCAGAGAAGAGCTTTTGCACATCAGGCAATCCAGTTCCGGACTTTTTTCTCCTGTTTTCACTCACATGAATAGATTTTTGGAGATCCTGATCGGAGGCGCTGACCTCGGTAGTCATGAAATCCTTTGAACGACTGGTGCTGGACCACCTGAAGGTCCTCACTGACCCTCTACTGGACCCCCTGGGTTTTCCACAGAGCGGACAGGTCAGGGGATGATGCAGTCAACATGGCTCTCCACTGCATCTTGCACCACCTTGACTCTGCAGAGACGTATGCACGAGTCCTATTTGTAGACTTTAGCTCTGCATTTAATCCCATCCTCCCAGAGCTCCTCCACCACAAACTGTCCCAGCTCTCTGCCTCTCCCCACCTGTCAGTGGATCACCAGTTTCCTCACCGACAGAAGGCAGCAGGTGAAACTGGGAAGCTTCTCAACCAGCACCCGGATCCTTAACCCTTGTGCTATCTTAAATGACCCCACCCTTACATTGACGTGTTATTCATACCATGACAAAGGTGGATAAAGGTGGAAAGATTTCATGTAATCCATGGACACCAGTGAGGATCACAAACCATTGAAGAAAAAAGGTTCAGAGCGCTGTCTAGTGGGTCTAGATGACCCAACTCCCAATGTTAAAGTGCCTAAGATAGCACAAGGGTTAACACTGGCGCCCCCCAGGGGTGTGTTCTCTCCCCTCTGCTCTTCTCCCTCTACACAAACGACTGCACATCAGGAACCCCCTCTGTGAAACTCTTGAAGTTTGCAGATGACACCACAGTCATTGGACTCATCCGGGACAGTGATGAGACTGCATACAGAGAAGAAGTGGAGCGGCTGGTCCTCTGATGCAGCCAGAACCACCAGGAGTTGAACGAACTTAAAACAGTGGACTTCAGGAGGAACCCCCCCCCCCCTCACAATTCTCAACAGCACTGTCCCCTCAACAGACTTACACAGGTTCCTAGGGTCCACCATCTGACGGGACCTAAGTGGACCTCTCACATTGACTTACTCCGGAAAAAGGCTCAGCAGAGGTTGTACTTCCTGCGACAACTCAATAAGTCCAACCTACCTCAGGAGCTGCTGACCATCTTCTATACTGCAATAAAAATATTTAAAAATATGAAAAAGTTGGGTCAGGGGAAAATGTCAAAGTGTGCTTTTTTTGTTATTAGAACTGTGGGGGACGGCAGGATTTCTGGTATTCGTTCCCAAGTATTTGAAAGACTGAACTAGCTTCACCATCTGGCCAAGGATCCCTACAGGCTGGGACAGGGATGTGGATGATTCCTGTCTTCCGCTCCACCAGCTCAGTTCCTTGGTTTTTGTTGTTAAGCTCATAAACAATTGTGTGTCAAGCTACAATTCCAACACATTTCTACAGGGAGACTGCTTTTTGGCTTGTCCAAATGATTGCTGTGAGACATGCAACCCCACATTTTCCTTTGCAGGAAAATTAAGGGGTCCAGCCCGTTTGAGCACAAGTGGGCTTCCTCAGCTCTTTCCATACATGTGCATATAACATGGAGCTAAATGGTTATGCTTGTCATACAACTGTAAGAATTCACAATGGACAATGCAAATAATTCACAACCAGGAGGCAAGTTAACATTTTATTAAAGTTTAGTAAATTATTCAGCAGGTGGGAAGTCTGGGTCAATAAGGCAGGAATTTGTCATCCCGTAGTAGACAGGCAGCCAGACAGACGCAGTCTTGAAAAAAGTGTAATCCATGAAGACAGTCCAGATTGGAAAAGAAAAATCCAAAGGGCAGACAGATTTGAAAGGCTTTAGCTTGGTCTGGGGGATAAATGGTTGAAAACAGGGACTTTGTATGACAAAACTGCCAGTGACAGTTAATTATTTATAACTATGCCAATGCTATTATAAATATTTATCAGTGTACTTATTAATTGTTTTGTCACTTTTTTAGCACTCCATAAAAAGACAAGTGTACCTTCCACTTATCTTTGGTTGAGTTAATGCCATTAAAAAGAATATTTTATCTAATTATTCAGAGTCATCTAATAAATAAAACTCCCTCATTTTTTTTTTTCACCAAAGATAGAACTCAACTCCATTAATGACTAAAGAATACTTTCATTTTAAAACTCTAAGTCGCCTAAATTCCAATAAAATTGGATCTGGTTGTGTTCAGAGGCCAGATGGTCACCATTAGGACCTCAAGAGTTGAAGTCCATACATGTAAATAATGCTCCGTTCACAGGTACAAAACATTTACTGTATCAGGGAACTGGACTGAGTGATTGTGATGTCACTTACTGAAAATGACTTACTTTTGGTTTCAATGAAACTTGGTCAATTTAGTCGCAATATGGACGTCGCCATGTTGGAACCAGAAATAGTCAGTAAGCAGTTATTGGTCCAAGTCAGTCTTAGAAATTGACTGTAAATGAGAACTGGACTCGGTAACCCCACCCCCCCTGGTGTTACAAACAGCAAGCATTCGCTGGTTCCAAGAAGCTGTAGAGACTGTAGACTTTTACAGACAAATAAACAGACGTTATTTGACTGTAGACTTTTTTAATGATGTTTTTCTTTATTGCAAATTATTCAAGTTAAACTTACCATTCAGATGCCTAAGTGACAGCATATGGTGTTGCTGACCCCCACCAAAAAAGCTCAAAATTTTTGATTGACAGATTATCTTGAGCGAGCTTTCAGTGGAAGGGGTATGGACTTCCAACAAGCTCACTTCTGATTGCCAATAGTAGTTGCCATAGAACCGCGGTCTCAGACCAACGGGGACCAATCACTGCTTACTGATGATGTCTGGCTCTGATTGGTGACGTCCGTGTTTTGGAAAAATGGCGACTGAATTGATTCTATTGAATCAAATCTGAATTGGTTTCATTTAGAAGTAAGGCATTTTCTGTGGGGAATGGCACATTCGCTCAGTCCAAATCTCTTATACAGTCAATGGTCCTACTTGTCGTGGCAACTACTAACCATTCAGGAGAAAGCTTCCTGGAAGTCCGCACCGCTACCACTTGAAAGCAGGCTACACAAAATCTGTCAGCTATGTTCGAGACCACCTACTTTTATTGATGCATGTGATTGGATAATTTATAACTTGAACAACAGAAAAAAATATTATAAAAAAATTGGATTAGGAAAAACAGGTAAAGAAAAATATATCAGAGCAAGATGTCTTATTCTGACAAATATAATGACTGTAAAAACTGTTTATGAAGTCTATGGTATTTGGGTTCTTGGAGCTTGTTTGGAGCGAGAGGGGGGAGGATTTACTCAGTCCAGTTCTTATATACAGTAAATTGTACAAAAACATGTCTGTCAAAAGTAATTCTATAGTGTTAGATACATTTGCAGCTTGGCGAGTGTCTCACTCACATTTGGTAAATGCTCTCCACTTAAACAGGACTATTGCTTTTACATTTCCTTTCACCAGCTATTTGCTCACTCAAACCCACAAATGTGCTCTGTTCTGTGTGTCATGTTCTGTTGTCTTTGTTGGTGATGTAAACCTGTATGTGTGCCTGTTGATATAGGTGTGTGTTAACAAAAACATTTAATCAAAAAAGTGCATTGCAGTAATCAAGCTAAGAAAGGAAAAGTGCGTATAAAGAAGATCCCCATCTGCAAGCAGAAAGACAAGCTGTCTTATCTTCTTGCTGTTGTTGAAGGAAAATTGGTATGCCCTGTTAGGGAAAAAGATGTTTTCTGTAAAAATAAGTTGTTCATCAATAATGACCCCCAAGCATCTTCAGTTTGTAAAGACGCAGATCATAGGTTCACGATGAAGCTACTCTGCACAAACACAGGTGCTTGTAATAAAGATCCAAGCTGACTACAACCAACTAGTGCACACTTAGCACATTTTGGAATTGGATAACATCCTGCAGAAACGAGTATCTCCTTGGTTTAAGACCAAAATGCTACCGTAACAGGTGTACGTTGAAAAATCCCAGATGGATCAGATGCATTTCATGATAGGGGTAAAAAAGAAAAAAGCTTAATCGGAAATTTACCTCCGAGTTGTGGATGGGACCGTCTGCGCGGGGTAAGCTAGTGCACCCATCAGTCCCTTGTATACACTCTCTCCCGCTAGCTTACATCCCCCCACAATGCCAAACCAAGATTATTGATGAAACAAAATGGTGAGCAATATTGGAGCTATCCAGCCATACAATATTGATCCAGATTGGAAAACAAAGACGTACATGGATCTGTTAATCTACAAGTGGATGCATCAGAATGGAGTGGAGCAAGGACCTTGTGGCCCTCCCTCAAGCATTGCAGTTTTCTACATCACATAACTAATACAATTTTTTCAACTGGCATTTTTTTATCTGCTCCTGATTCACAATAATTTGAATACAAAAATACCCAGAAACACAGTTTTAACCTTCATTTTATTCATATATGTCTTTCATCATGAGAAAACTGCTAAGAGAACATGTTAAAAACACCCAAAACACAATTTTGATTGAAATGGGTCTTTAATCTTGATTTTCATGGTGGCACGTGGAGAAAATTATCTCCTGTAAATCCAGTTCATTAGCTGCAAAGAATCCATACAAACATTTTATTTTTTTATTTTTTTCTTCTTTCTTTTTTTTTTCTTTTCTTTTTTTCGTTTTCTTTTCTTTCTTTTTTCCTTCTTCTTTTTTAACTTGTCCTGTCCAACAGCTGGGCAGACAGATGAGAGCTGAGGGCCCCTTGTGTTGGACATATTTTAGTTTAACAAGAGGGGTTATTAATCTTCATACAAACCAAAGGTATGTCTGAATAAACCCCTTTTGTAATTGAGGCCAAACTTTATTAATTTCAACCATGTTTGAAAATCTTGGGTGTTGGACCGGACGGAAAAGGAAAGAAGGGAAGAAAAGGGAGGGATGTTAGAGAGAGAGGGGGGTAGGAGGGTGATAATAGGAGGGGAGGGGGATAAGACCATGAAGCAGCATAAAGCAGACAGGTTTACTGGTTGTTTATCATTACGGTAAGGTTCAAATGTAGTACAATAAGGGCGGGGCCTGTCCACACACACACTCAAATGTTATCAACACACCTGTTAGCTGCAAAAATGTCCACATGTCGACATGTACACAAAACAGATAGTGTTCACACGCATACTTATGCCTTAAAACCAACTAGTGTGAAATAATTCAGTCATTAAATCATGCAAACTGTTAGTGCAAAGGTGAGCTAACACCTGTGCTCAGGTGGGTGTTTATGTTCTTTTAAAATGGATGGTGGAACGTGAAAAGAAGGAGGGAGAGTGCCCAGCCATCCCCACCCCAAGACCCCCGCCGCAGCAACAGCGGCAGCCGGAATCCCCCCAACGCCACACGGGAACAGGCAGGGAACAGGCAGGGAACAACCGCCCCCCGGGAGACCAAGACCGCCACCCAGACCAGGGCCAGCAGGACCGCCGCGAGGCCCCCAGAGAGCAGGGAGGCACGCAGGGAAAGAGAGCGCCGCCCCAGCCCAACCAGGAGAGCAGCCCCCCCGCCGCGCCGGGAGAGCCCAACGCAGGCCCCCACCGGACAAACAAACATTTTAGAGTCTGATTAAATGGACAGGAGCATATCTTCTGTCTCTGTTGCTTACACCGCAGATTAATGCAACAGCAGACGAGGATGGCCATGAGCTCAGCATTGCTATGATGATGCCCACCACACAATTCCAACTGCTGCTTTCACCTGCCTTCTGAAGTTTAACAGGTGTGATTTCAGTTACTGGTGACTCAGGTAATCCCTGTTGACTCATGTAATCTCTAAAACAGCCATCTCAAACAGTTCTGTTTAAAAAAAGAATATGGTCAGCAGCAATTTACAGTAAAGCAAAAACATTTTTTTTTTTAATTTAGTCAGTCACCAATTGTGTTAGTTGACCCACTTAAAAAGATGAGTAAAACCTGCAATTTTCATCATAGGTACACAGAGAGTGTCCGCCCTTAGACTAGAACAGGGGTGTCAAACTCATTTTGGTTCGGGGGCCACATTCAACCCGTATGATCCCAAGTGAGGCGGACCAGTAACATAAAAGGAAAAACCAGCTTTTTTTTTTTTTTTTGGTAGCCTAATCACTTATTATTACACATTCATTCAAAGCGGCCAATGGATCTTAAATAAAATGCTTTTCACTTAAAAAATGGTTTATTCAATTTTATACAGACTGAATATGTTACATCTGACATGGAAGCAATCCCAATAATAACCTCAAGAAGAGCTACATAAAAAATGAAACACCTGCCTGAAATGTAAATGTGCAAATCAATGAAAAATTAAACTAAATTAAACTTGCAAACATTTGTGAACATAAGAATTTGGAGTTAACCTCCCTTTTTCCTGAAACTTCGGCCAGCCATCAATGTCAGGATTTAGATCCTGTGCAGAAACACATTTACTGTCATTCAAGTGTGCAAAACACAATGAAATGTCCAAAAATCTATTCCTGGTTTCTGCCTGAATTTTGTGGCAACACCTGCCTTCTTTCTGACCTATGACGAGGCACAACCACGTGACCAGTTCACTCCAACATTGTCCAGCACTGTAACTGGAGAGCTGACTATGTCATTAGCTGTTGTTGTGTCCATCAACTCAAGAAACTCCACTGTGATGGTCTCTTCAACACCTTTAATGAATATGCACAGCTAAATATATCTGTGTTATCTTTGCTCTAATCAACAGCGACCCAAAATACAATAAATGACTTGATTCCTTCATTTGGCGCCAAAGTATCTGTATGTTGTATCTGCAATCGTAATCCTTGACAGTTATGTTGGCAAAGGTAAACTGCTTTTTGGGGTACAACACTTCAGCAGCCTTCTGCATTTTTCAATAAGTTCACCATCTGAAAATGGCTTAGATGTTTGCTCCAACTTGTTTGCAATAAGGTATCTGTCACTGCTCCATCAGTGACGTCACGGCTGCAGTAAATGCAGTACAGTAAAAAATCCCCACCTTGGTAACTGGTTTGTACCTGGGTATTTTTGGAAGCAGCTGGTTAGAAGACCACACTGTTGTTGAGTCTGTAGAAGAACTATATTATTTTTAATTCTGGTTTTAGTGGAGATACTTTTGCATCAAATAACAGAAACAACAAAAAAAATCCTCAAAGCCATTTGGTCAAGCTTAAATACATCCTTTGTGTTCCTATGTTTAGAGACTTTCCACCTGGGCTATTTTTGTCAGATTCCACAATCACTGTTAAAAAAAGCTTGGTCAAAACATTTTTTATTGCTTAGTTTTGATGTTTGAGTTTAAGAGTTCAGCAGTTCAAACAGAGGCATCTTCTTTCATCATGTGTCGTTTATGTCATGGCTGTGGCAGCTAAGATTGATTCCTGATCAAGCTCCCTTCTCCAGATCTCTAACTGTGTCTCCTTTTTTTCTTCACCTTTTTCTCATTAGGTCAGACCCTCATCTTACAGCTGGGTTGCTTCTTCCCACCTCAGAACGCTCAAGTGCAGAGACAACAAAAATTCCCTCCTCTTTCAGAGACATGTAGCTGATACTGTCACAAAGCCACATTGGAAGCCATCTCATGTAAATTGCTTTCTTAGATGTTTCACAAAAACTTTGAGGCATGTTTAATGGGAAGCTTGGCTTTCATCCGTCTCCCAACTTTGTCAAGTGTCAGATCTTACAGAATAACAAAACACCAAAGAGAAGACTGGAGGGGAGGCTCAGCTGATTATTTTTATGCAGTGCACATCTCTGTTCCACAACTCATGCCTTGATTTTTTTTTTGACTTGGAATCCATGTCTGAACTGAGAAATATGTATAACGTTATTTTAGGCTTTAATGAAGTTTGTACCTGATGGTTCCTTTTGTGAAGGAATTTGTTTTATTATTATCATTGTTTAAATGTATGTTTAAATGTTAACTTAGATTGACCTTTTTACCTCTTCTGAAAACAGTTCTGTGTGTTTGGTCATCTGCTTCTCATGCCCAGCCAGGAACAGGGGGGTTTTACGACACACTGTCCTCAGCTGATAAGTGATACTGTTTAAACTTAGAATCCAACCAAAGGGGTCATTGTATGACACCCCCTAATGAACTTTTCTCTTTGTCTTGAAATTGTGACCTCCCACTTGTGTTCTTAATAAAAGGTGCACAGGGAGAGGCAGACCTTTGAGAAGAGAAACGTGGTGGACCTTTTCCAACACATTTGCTCCTCTCCCTCGTGCATGAGAAACTTGATTCTTGTTGTGGTTTGTTGTTTATAATTGTGTTTTTCTTTAATGTCTAGATGCATTTATCTGACACCTTTGCTGCTGTTGTCCTTTTGAGAGAACGAAAGCTTGCTTGCACACAGCAAATTAGCTCTATGTTCTTTATGCATGCGTTAGCAAACAGGTGTTCAATTATCTCCCCATGTTGAGCACTAATGAGTGTCTTATCGCTCTTTTTAACATATTCTCACACACATTCTGTTCGTTAAAATCCATGAACTACAAAGGCAGCAGCAGTCGAGCTGCTATGAGATTACCACAAAGATTAGAACCATTCAGACGTGTTTGAACTGAAGCAACCATCTACATATTTTCCAAAAATGTTTTCAGGGAACATAAGCTCTGCAGCAACTTCGTTCTGATGGTTTGTAATTGCTGTTGCTGTTGTTTTGCAAATGCATTGTAAAGTCTGCAATGGACTGAATGTAACGTCCATTTTTGTGTGACTTCGATGTATTTATGTGTAGGCCTTTCTCATCCAGGAAACAACATTTAAAACATTTCTTGAATAAGCAATTATCTTGATCTTCCAACTTAACACATATTACACTTCTAAGTCATCTTTGTACTGTACGTTGTGGTACCATCACTATAACTGAAGGACTTCATGCCTTTTTGTCGCAACTGCTCTTACTGGTGGATACAAGGCAAAAAGGCAAACCTGTATGGAGCCCACAAGATATATCAAGGTTGTAAGCCACTCGGTAAGCCCATAGAGCAAAATGCTGGTGCATGTCTTTTCCCACATGGACTGGGGAGTTAAATTGGCTCTTGAGCATGGCTATTTCTGCATGCAGAAAACAAATTTGATACACCTATGTGCGTGACAACTAACGGGACTTTAAATTTTATTTATCTGTCCTTTTTGGAATGTTGTCTGAATTTAATTGCAATGATCTGGAACAGTCCAGAAAGCTTCATTTAATGGTTTTCGTCTTTTGTGCATATTTAAAACAACCCTGATGGGGAACTAACTCTTGAAAAACATAAACAAATTCGCACCTCATTGGCTTTTTTTTTTGTTTTTCTATATTATGGTATTAACCCTATTTAGGAACATTTAGAAATGTTGAAAATAGCTCTTGAGGTACTTTTGAAAAGAATAAAATCTATGAAATAATAGTCTGCCTCCCCTCTGGGATGTCTGTTAAACTTATTCTGTAATCAATGCAATAATTATTATAATTTTTGGAAACAGAACCTAAATAACAAGTTGAACGTAACATTAAAAAATTACAAGTATTGGGGAAAATGCTTAATTAAGCACTGGTTCCAGTCTGCAGATGTAGGTATTAGGCATTAGGTATTAGTTGTGTTCTACAAGTGGTTCTGTAAGATGGAAATCTAATTTAATTGTGTTACATTGCAGCCAGAGCAATTTTTGTTTACACAGTTTAGTACAATGACTTGAGAACGAAGAGACAAGATGTGGAAAATTATTTCTAAAAACCCACTTTCAGGCAAAAGGGGAGGAGCACAGTGCTATGCAAAACACATTTAAAAAAATGTTTTACAGTTCCACAAAGATCATCTTTATATCTATTGTAAAAGCGTTCTCTGTGGTCTAGTTTCTGCAGAGCAGCAGGGGTTCATTAGATATTCGCCTTTGATTTGTGGGCAGGACTGTTGGAACAGAGCAAACCCCAAACCCTCCACCTCCTGTAGCTCATCTGTTTAAACTCTCTTCCATTAGCTTACAGCCCCTCACACCCCCAACCTAACAATACTGGTGCAACAAAAATTGCGAGCTCTCCAGCTACACAGTTTTGAGCCAGATGCCAGCTCAAACGAGGAAAACGAAGATGTACATGGCAGATGCAACAGGAATGGAGCGGAGCAGGGAGAATCATTAGCCTGCTGATTGTAGTTTCTAGATCACAACTGCAGTTTTTTTAAATGGCATTACTTTCTCTGTTTTCCTGATTCCTAACAGTTTGAATAAAGAAATACTCAGAAACGCAATTTTAAACTTAATTGTCTTTATATATGTCCTCCATCATCAGAAAAATGTCACAGGAACATTTTTAAAACACTATTTTCATTGGAGTATGTCTTTAAAGAATCAGCCATACTCACGAACAGAATTGGAAATGATCCACAGTTGGAAAAATCCAACAAATTTAACGAGTGATATTTGGATCATTCTTGTTTTTGTGGTTCTCTTGACTCCATTTGTCAGGGGCACTAATTGTGAAAAACTAAAATGCAGGAGATGGACTTGATGGAGTTTCATTTATTAAATGAACTAAATGACAAAGTCAGACCGTGAACTTACCTGGGACAAAACCAAACCCTGAACCACAACAAAAACTAAGAAAACATAGAGGATTCGCCTTGAAGCACAGAAAAAACATGGTTTTGAAATGCTGTATACTGACAACTCATCAAGTGAAACAGAAAAATGTGTGAATAATTGATACACGAAACATGGTGTGGCTGTGGATAACACAAAACCTAATGAAACATAACCAGAAGATAAAACACATTCATCCATTTCCTTTCAGTCTTCTGGACTGGGTCATAGGGCCAGCAGTCTAAGCAAAGCAAAAACATTGATCATAGACAAAAACTAACAAAAAAAAAGAAAACTTCCCACAACTACTTCTCTTCTTTGCCTTGGCTGTTCACACACATTTCTTTAAAGATTTTGTTTTTAAAAGATTTCAAATTACTGATAGTTGTTACCACGAAGCCACAAAACTTTGATTCTGTAGCAATAATTTTCAACAAAACAATTGCATTTTTTTCTATTGCTGCACTCTTTCCTTTACTCATTTTAATGCAAAGCTGAAAAACAGGCGTAAAAAGTATTATCCCCCCATATTCGCGGGAGTTAGGGACCAGAGAATCCCACGACTACAGAGATTCACACCCCACACCTGCGGCTGAAGAATGCCAGTTACTGATTCTTCGTTGGCCCTTCTCAAACATTTCTGAGGATTTGTAAAACATTAATAAAGAACATTGGAATATTGCTCAACATAAAGGGTTATTTCTTATTCAGAGCAGTAGACTGTACCATAGTGTCCTTTATAACACACATTTGGAGTGTCTCTCTGTGCCTTAAAACCAGGAGCCTGTGCTTCCTCCTTCATCAGTTTAATGCTAGAGGGCATCTTCTTCCACAAGAGGCCGGTTTCATCCATCATTCATTCATCCGGATAATAATTATTCTCATGATTCTCTTCTTCAGCGTGTCAGAATATTTTCTGGCCACTTCTGAGTCAGCTGATGTCATTTCTCCACCCAGGAGCAAAAACTTTAGTTTGTAGCGATTCAGGAACCGGTGGAAATAGCTGTGAAATATTCAGCAGCAGCCGGCAAGGAAGCCGAAGGGCTGGCATGCTCTCTATCTCTGCTCCTCTCCTCCCCCATAGCACCTCCTTCAGGCGCAAAAGTCTCATACAAGCGTCTTGAGTTTTGAGTTACATGACTGAAAGAAAATCTGCGATTATTGAAATGTGAATAACCGGGTAAGCGGGGAAACACTTTACATTAAATGCTCAATAAAATAATTAAGCTGGAAAGAAAGGCCGATGGATTGAAAGAAAATTACCATTATTAGAGGGTAAAAGTTACATCTTTTCCTATATTTTAGATCACAATTTGCTAAGGTCTTGAAAACGAGCAGGGATTTAGTCCTGCTGAGCAGCTTTTTAGTTCTTTTCTTTGTAAGTTCTCTGACATTTTTTCATCATTTCATCATTATGTGGGCTGCGGTTCCATGAACTCACCTCCTCATTGAGCAGTGCTTCATAAAAGCGCAGAATCTAGCATCTACAGTAAGTGGACAACTAATCCACATATTGTACTAGAGAAAAATTAGAGGATATATGAATATCTACAGTGGTCCCTCACTATGTTGCAGTTCAGCTTTCGCAGTCTCACTGGTTCGCAGATTTTGTTCGGTCTAATTTTGCACGTTTTTTTAATTTAAACATCACACTTGTTCTGCATTCTGATTGGCTGTTACCCGTGTCAATCAACCTCCTCGGTACTGTGTCTCCTGTACAGAAGGCGTTCAGCTCGCCAAATCTTTGTAAATCTTCAATTGCAATCAGCTCCATGGCAACAATCCCGCCCACAACTCATTTGTGAAATTGTAATGAACTCCTGCGCTCTGCAGAAACTATGTCCTTGAAAACAACACAGTTTTTTTTTTTTTGTTTTGCCTGAAAATGGTATAATCACAATTAAAAGACCACTGGTAACACTTTGAAAATAAATCAAAATATTATTGGAGTTAGTCTTGAAAAATATCTTATCCCTTTTTCTGCTTTCTAATTTTATTTTTATAATTGAGATGATTATATTTGTCTTTATCCTACCTTTTCAGCCTCCAAGCAGAAATTTGACAGCATTTAAGTAGTAATAAATATAACCCTGTATTCTGTTGTGTATCATGCTGTGTGTCCTTGCCCTTATCACCTTCCTCTGTGTTAGGTGGGTGCTGCCAGCCAGTGCTGACAGGTGTGGAGGTGCTAACCGTCTCCACTTTCACACCATCCCCTCTTATCCAGAAGGCCCCCGGGTAACACAGAGAGGCTGCAGAGACCTGCCTGCTACAAACACTCAGCCATTAATCCCAGAGATGAGGCTCCGTCTTTGCTGTTCCACACAGGACCAGGTGGCCTATCGGCCAGAAGACTACTTTAAACCCCTGCATTATTGACGATAGCGCAAACACAGCTAAGCAATCCATTCACAAGGAAATAACAAATACCTCCATGAAAACTCTGCGTTGATTTCATTATTGCTTATTTTCCTTTTGTGCAATTCCACAATGTTTGATGCCCCTTTATTTTCTTGTTTTGGAGTCAGCTATAAAAAATACAGTTTAAACCCTTATATAGCCTTATATATGAAGGTTAAATTGATAAAGCAATATTTACAAAATTCCAATAAAAAATACAAAAGTATCACCCTTTTTGCTAAGAATTATTGTCTTATGTTCTGGGGAGTTACTTTAGACAAAAAAGCTTTTTAAACTCACATCAGCATTTACACATGATGGACGAAAGCCTGTACAAGCTCCATTTTTTTCATTTGAACTTAAAATTCATTGAATCAGTTCTATTTACATTTATATTAAAGGGCTTGGGTCTGGGTGTACAATTTGCCTTTGTCAAAGATAATTGAGGCTCAGTTTGAGTGCTTCTTATGCACAGACCCTTTTCAGACATGAGGTACTTATCTTTAATGCCTTCCCTACTCTATGAAAGCAGCAGGATTCTGTCATTTAGATACAGACACACGTTTGACACTGATGCTGAGAGCCGTGCTATGTTTGCAAGATTTGCCACTTGTGTGAGATTGGACAATACAGCAATCACAAGCTGGTGAAGTATAATGGTGTTTTAGTTCATGTGAATGTCATCTTAAGTACATCTCTGCTGCAATTCTGGATTAGCTGAGCTGGAAATAGAACTGGAAATGAAAACATTTTCATTTTTTTAGGTGTCTATAGACATTCTACGTCATCCTGTATCCTTTTCTAATCCGTCTGGCTTCTGGTTTATGATCCTTTTGAGACAGTTTAGATCCTGAAGCCCACAGAAAGTATTTTCTTTTTTTTGAGGCCTGCACCATTAAATGAAACTATATCAGTGTGGCCCACGAGGGAAGTTGACCTTTGATGGGGACACTCAGCAAGCTCCGGCCCCCCTATCCCCTAACTGATCGTGAATAGGCTAACCTCCAATTCACACCAAAGCAGCAGCATTTTGTGAGCCACAAGGGAATGCTGTCTGTGTTCATTAGTCTAGCAATTCTCACTGGCCAAGTCAAACGGAAGTCTCAATGTTAAGCGCCACTCACATCAGTCAGAGTAAACTAGCTGATCAACAGCTACAGCAAGAGAAACACAGGAAACAAGCTCCAAGTGTCAAATGAAACATATGCTACCCTTTCAAAATTAACAATATCCCGGAATTGTATTTTCTCAGGCATTTCATGCTTGCAAAGAGAGCATGGCGTGTAAGAACAGCCAAGGCTTTTGCCTTTTAACCGCTCGCCATCATAGATCCATTCACCTCAAGCATTTCCCTTTCTGTACTTCAAATGGAACTCATTGACCTGCAGTGCAGTTAGGACTCCAAGTTCATGGTGGTGAATGGAAAAGTGGACAAGCCTGGGCAGTTTTTCAGAGAATTGCCTCCCAGCTTACCTGCGGTTTCCCAAAGGTTTAAGCGGACAATGTGTCCCCAACATGGTCAATAGGTGACATTTCAGGTAAGTATATTGGGCAGAAGGCTGCATGTTTGTGTAGTGGTTAGTACTCTTGCCTGTCAGTGAGAAGGCCCTGGTTCAAATCCCAGCTGAAAGTGAAAATTTGCACATTCTCCCTGTGCATGTGTGGATTTTCTCCAGGTAGTCCAACTTCCTCCCATAGTCAAAAAACATAATTCATAGGTTAATTGATTTTAAATTGTCTTTAGGTTTGACTGTGAGTGTGTGTAGCTGTGTGGCCTTCTAGCAGATAGGTGACCTGTCCAGGGTGTAACCTACTTTTTCGCAACAATAGCTGGGATAGACTCCAGCAACCACATGACCGCAAAAGGGATGAAGGAGGTAAAGAAAATGGATGGATGGATGGATGTTGGGCAGCCGAGAATTCCCAAAATGCCAGCATTAACATCAGCTGTGTTTGTTGTCTCTAGCATATGCCTGTCCAGGTGCTTCACTGTGATGTAGTGGTAGCACACGGGCCATTCAGCAAAAAGGCCTCGGTTTGAATTAAAACTGGGATTTGCCAGTTCTACCTGTGCATGAGTGGGTTTTCTCCAGGCTTTTTCTAAAAAGGGTTCCTTGGTTAACAGATACGAATGTGAGTGTGGCTCTGTGATGGACTGCTGAACCATCCAGGGGGTACTCTGTCTTTGCCAAACATCAGCAAGGATAAGGATTAAAGGGATTAAACGGGTTTGGTAGACTGATACAATGGTGGTCGATAGCATAATCCACCACCACTCGACTCACAATGTTAACATCAGCTCAGCAAAACCCACAATGACGCACAAATATCTACTATCAGTTTGGTACAGTTAAAATCCAGGAACCATTTTAGGACATCCATCAATCTATCTTTAGAACCCACTGAATTCCTTTTGGGGTCATGGTACTGTGGCAGGCAACCCCTACTACATCCTGAACAGGTCTGCAGGGCTCCAAGTATATACAACCTTCTAAATCACCACAAAGCTTTTACAGTTCTTCTGTTTTAAGTTTATAACAAGTACAACTAAAAACATTGCAACTATCCGATGAGTATGGCTCTAGTTTTACAAAAGATTTAGACAAGATTGTACTGTATTTGCATTTCGAAAAATAATTTCAATGTGTTTGAAAGTTTGGTGGAGATAACTACCAAACTCTGAGACCTCTAGAAAATAAAATTCTAGGACAGAGTTTTGAACTAAACTATATCAAAAAAGTAAAAAAAAATGTAAAAATGGAAACTTTAATTTTGTTTTAGATAATTAGCCATGATTAAATTTATAACAAACAAAAGTCGAAAAGGAACATTGGGGAGTTTTAAGACTCCTCTATAATAAGTGTAATAGATCTATGTTGATCATGTTGTGAGCATTCTTCCCTCCCCTAATGCCCTCTTTATACCTACTGTAATGGGTGAAATCCTGCCAGCTGTAGAGTTAAAAAGAGTTCAGATGAATGAAGTCATTCTGAACCAGGTGTTTCATTTCAAAAGGGAATCAAAAGCGAATGATGGCTCACTAAATGAGCTATTTTACTACTTCTTTTCTCCAGCTGCATGAGTTTCAATCAGGAACTGAATTGCTCCCAATGGCACTAACTGTGGCAATGGCAGGGCACTAAAAAGGGGAAGATGTGCACTGCTGCCTCCTTGTGTGGAACTGAAATGGAAAATGGGATGAGGACGCGCACCTTCAGATAGATCTGACTAAACTGTGACCACTCTTGCATCCACTGCATGTAATTAAAGGTTAATGCAGGCATTCTGATCCCAGTGCCAAAGCGTTCTCATAATGTGCGCTTTTATTCTCTACTTATACATTCTGTTGATATGTATTCAGTGTTGTTTATTCCTCTTATCTTCCGATCAATATTCCTCTGTGATGTCTCCAAACATTGAGTTAGATTGCAAATTGCAAACCACGACGACAGAATCCAGCTTTATGTGCTGTGAATGCCATGTTTGCACTCCATTTGTACTCCAGGAGTCACTCAATACGGCCCAGCATGCCCTACAAAACGCCGGGTAGGCTGTGATCCTACCACTCTTCACTCACATCGCCTGCAGACACCTTTGCACACATCACTACATCAGATAACTACTGCACACGCTACCACGTCGCAGCCGGCGCACCTCAGTGGACAGCAGCTTAGAGTGACGCATGCTTCTCAGAGTATGTATATGACAAGCTTTTCATATTCAGCCCCCACCACCACCACCAACAAACACACACATACATAAACAAGTTATTAACTGTCCAGTTTTAAGATTTCAGCAAAAAAAAAAACGTAATCACAACTGTAATAAAACTGTTTGACTCAATGAACACAAACAGCATTTTTCTTAAAACAGATTCAATATTTCTCCTTTAAAAATGTATGTGTCCATTTGAGATAACCGAATTTTTAGGAGTATAAATCACGTCTTTTTGCATAGTTTGGCTGGGGGTGTGTCTTATACTCAGATGCAACTTGTGTTTTTAAAAAAAAAAAATAGGCTCATTATTCGCGACTGACAGCAAGTGACACAAAAGGATGAAAAATTCAAGGGATTTAGTGATTTAAAAGCATATAAAGAGCCTTGTTGACTTCTTAGCATGTTCTTCATGATGATGTAGTTTCTTAATAATTGTTCATATGTTGCGCGGTCACCCACGGAGAGCTCGGAGTAGAACCGCTTCTCCTCCACATCGAGAGGAGCCAGTTGAGGTGGCTCGGGCATCTAGTCCGGATGCCTCCTGGACACCTCCATGGGGAGGTGTTCCGGGCACGTTCCACTGGGCGGAGGCCCCGGGGAAGACCCAGGACACGCTGGAGAGACTATGTCTCTCGGCTGGCCTGGGAACGCATCGGGATCCCCCTAGAGGAGCTGGAGGACGTGGCTGGGGCGAGGGAAGTCTGGGCATCTTTGCTAAGGCCGCTGCCCCTGCGACCCGGTCCCGGATTAATGGAGGAAGATGGATGGATGTTGCACTAATATACTAAGCACTTTTCCAAATATATACAGTACATTCCAAATAGGAAGTACCCACCAGTCCCATAAAGTTAAAATCCCATAGATGTCTATTGAGAAATAAACAGCTATAATGCTGTAATTATATTTGTCAGAATTACTATTCTTGCTCACTGCCTCTTTTTCATGTTTTTTTAACATGTTTCTGTTAATTCAATTTTTTTTCATGATATTTTTGCTGTAGCGCAAGTTATTCAAATTGTAAAGTAGGTGGCCTTGCGTCGAACGTTCGAAACGTTTGATTGACAAATCTTCCTGAGCCCGCTTGTGGAAGGGGTGTGGCTTTCTAACATTCTCAGTTCTGATTGGAGAGAGTAGTTGCCAAAAAAAAGTTGACTTAGAGCGACACGGGCCAATCACAGCTTACTGAAGACTCCTCACTGGCCAGTGAGGAAACCAAAGCAGAGCCTTTGAATTCACAGCAAAGTAAAGCTGCTGTTTACAGACAAAACTGGGAGTCTTCCTCGACATATATATTGAGACAGTTGTCCTCACGAGCAGAAGCTGCTCTGTGCAATGATATGTCTCGACTGACTCCACTGTTTCACACACAGAGATAATGAAGTTGTAGACACGGTGCATTTGCATTTATTTTTAGAAAATCCCAGTTTTACGCCCATTGTGTTATTTTCTTTTACTTTATTTATCCATTACACTTTCGAGGTCGGACATAGCTAAAGTTAGCATCTGGTTTATAGTATCCAAGGGAAAACCTATCTCAAATAGGAAGTGGGGGGGCAGGATTTAGCGAATTTATAAAGCCCCGCCCAGATGAGCATCTGACAGTTTGCATTTCAATTTGAATATTGACACAGATAAAGTCTGATGCTATGCAAATAAAAATGCATTACACCAGGGGTCGCTGTTTTGCAATTTGATTTGAATTTTGACACAAAATCAGCATTGTATTTTACAAAGCAATAGATTTGAAGTTACTTTAAACTGACTTTAAAGCAAATCATGTATTGAAACGTCATTTTTTAATATTGAATTGTAAATTACAAAATGCATTGTCATTTGAATTCTGACTTCAGCAACCCATGACAATTTAAAATGCAATTGATTCTGTTTTTATTAAATATTTTATTTTTTAAATTGTCCTACTGAATTGTAAAATTTTATACTGCATTCTAAACTGCAAAATGTATTTTCATACTCCAAGCCTGAATTGCATATTGAATTGTCAATTGAGATTTGAATATTACTTTGAATTGTGACTCAGAAAAGGTTGACTATGGTTAAAGACTCCAAACAAAAACAACAGAAGCTGCATATTTTGTTTTTTAATGCTTTGTGACAGTTTAACACTGTTAAACCTTGCCTTTTTTCCTCAAATCTGCTTGGATGTGGATTAAACTCAAACTTTCATGCAGATATTTTTACAAGTCAACATTACATAACCGTTCTTGTTTTGGACCATTTAATATTCAGAGAGAAAAACAACTAAATTTATCACACAAGTGGTCATTGATAATTCTGACGCTCAGAACACAGCAATCCTTCTTGGGTGGGGTTCAATAAGGTGTTTTTCCATTCAGTTCAGTTCAAAATGCTGATGCAACTTTTGTGCTGCTGGAGTTTTGAAATATTGCATCAGGTATGAATATGGAGGCAGATTTGTTCCCCTGAAAGCTGACACATCCCATCTTGTCATTTTAACAAGAGCTGGCAGAAGGTCTCATTCCCTGTCTTCCCTGCATGGTTATCAAGCCTGAGCAGTGCATTCTTCTCCGTTTCACTCTCCATAATTCTAACAAATCCAGCTACAACGCTTCACTTAAAACAATTTAAAGGGAAATTATTCTTTGGATCAACAGCTTTGCAGAAACCCCTTTAAATTTGAAATCCACTCAGCCTCCAACTCTGGCTCCACCTGTATTTATCACTCTGACACAAAATTAGATCAGTGGACCCTACGCGCCATTTATTTTGTCCCCCCGACAAACACTTTCTCCCTGCTGAGTCTCGTAGGTGGAGGTGGGCTGAAGCAGCACTGTGTAATCACTCTTTAACAGGACAGGAACATGCACCAAAAGCCAGATCAAACACTGCAGCGGCCGCTTAAGACCTCTTGCGATCAAAGGTGCTTTATTCACACTTCACACCAACATTTGGAAAGAGGTCCCCATTTAAATCAGAGCTACACTTCAAACAGACGCTGCAGTGGCTCCTGCCTCAGCGACAGGATAGAAGCAGGTGAAGTTGTTACAGAGTTCAGTCAATGCGAACCCCACAGGTCTCCGACTTTGTTGAGTGAAGAACGCCTTCTTCTTTTCAGGGTCTTAAGATCTACAGCAGTCTGAACTTGTTAAGACTTTTCCATCTCATCTCCAAGAATATGACCTAAGTTGTTTGTCACCTTAAAAAAAATACAGTCAAAATCAATTCAATCAAAATTTTCCAATGTGATTAATATTTTCACAAAGACTTTAAAGTCACTACCAATAAGACAGAGACTTCACTGAAACCTTCTGATATTTTAGACTACAAATTCAAAGTAAAAAATGGTTTAGTTTAACTATAACAGAAACAGCCTTAATCAGAGAGTTAAAACATAAAATGGAAAAATAAATAAACAGAAATTAATCACCAATTAAATAAATAAACCTGAGCAAATGAGTATATTGTACGACGGAGTATTAGGGCCACCAAAAAAAAAAAAAATTAGAGCCACCAAAAAAAAAAAGAAATAAAATTACGAGATTTTATCTCGTAAATTTAGGAGATAAAAACTCGTAAATTTAGGAGAAAAAAACTCGTAATTTTAGGAGATTACAGTGGAAGTTAGCATGCAGAGCAGCAGGTGAACGCCGTGCAGCCGCAGAGAAGACCGACTAAACTTTGTTGAACAGGTGAGCTGAATGTTTATTGATAACGTTACAAATGTCTTGATTTACGATTCATTAAAGTTTTATTTATTGATGGTTTATTGATGGTTGGTTTGCAGGATCTCTGCAGCCCGATGAAGCCGTCGTCGGTGTCCCTGCAGCTGTTCGCTTGAATCCTTTCTCCACCAAAGACAAGACTCTACGTCTGTGTGACGCTTCCGTCACACAAAAGGAGGAGCACTTTTTTTTGGCATTTTCAACGTTCCAAAGCTAATATAAAACACTATTTTCATTCCTCTTTATTGTTTTATGCTGAAACGGGACATTTCATCTGCAGGAGGGGGCGTTTGTAAGACTGTTTACTTCCGCATTGGTGTTGGGATGACAGGTTCATGACGTAATGAGACAAATGAACTTCAGGATATGTGAATGAAAAGGAGAATAAAGGCTGCAGCGATTGTCTACACCCAAACGTGTCTTTGAGCTCCTTATTTTACATATTAAACTCCGCTTTACTGACACTGAACCCCGGAAAGACTGCTACACGGAAAATAATCTGATTTTGAGTCGCCAAAAGGTTCAGAATCTCTTTGTTTTAAACCTATAATAATCCGGAAATGAAGCTTCACAAAAGGCTCCACATACTTCATCTTCAAGCTAGGTTCCGATAAACGGACAACTTCGGTGTTTTTTCCTTAATCTACGACTTTTTTCTCTTAAATTTATGAGATTTTAAGTCGTAAATTTATGAGATAAAAAGTCGTAAATTTACGAGTTTTTATCTCCTAAATTTACGAGATAAAATATCGTAATTTTACTTTTTTTTTTTTTTGGTGGCTCTGATTTTTTTTTTTTGGTGGCCCTAATACTCCGTCGTAATATTGAGATAAAGAAGAAGTAAATAAAAAAAAAACTACATACATCAAACAATGTAAATATCAAATAAATATATTTCTGAATATCAGCTAAATGCCAGATTAAAAAGGTAGGTCTGCTGCTGGACAGATTAGGAATAAAGCAAACATTAACCAGACTCTGTGCACTTTAAATAAACGTCTTAAAAGTAAATGTAAATTACACCAGGTTAAATTGAGTTGCAAAAAAAAGTGCTCAAAGAAGCATACAGACTGTTCCCACTTCTATAATGTAAGGTTTACCCACATTGTTTTTGAACTCTGTCACACTTTTTTGGCATTAGATGAGGATTAACAAGAGTGAGAAGGTATATGATGATGAAACAAAATCCTTAATTCAAAGGAACAACAGAAAGGCTCAGCAAAGACAAAAGACCCAAATAACCCCCCAATGAGGAGCTGGCTCCATGATCAAACATTCAGAAACTGAAAATGGTTGAAAGAGATCACAGACAGAACAAAGACAACCAGAGAGTGTGCATACAGTGGGGGCAATGATTAATATATGCTTGCCACTTGAGGGCAGAAAAATATATATTCATCAACAAATAGCAAAATATTCTTAGTTTGAGAAATCATGTTTTAGTGACTACAATTTAAATCTTACATAAGACTATTTTTCAGGGTACAATGGCAGAATTTTTTGCTTATTTTAAAAAAATCTGCTAAGAATTTTTGACTTTTATCAAAAAGCGCCAATGTTGTGGATGAACAGTCCCATCATTTTCTTTCTTTGCTCCCCTAAGTAACGTTATTTCCAGGCTACAAAGCACACCTGATTACAAGCAGCACCCAATCAATTTAAGGACAACTAACCAGTTTTTACATACACAAACCGCAATTGTGTACAATTTACATATTATAGATGGCAAACTAATTGATACATCACAGATTTTCCTAGCCTGCAAACCGAGAGACCATGGTAGTCTCAGAGAGGGAAGAAGAACCAGTAGTTTAGCTTATTTATTTGAACACACCCACATCTGCCAAACAGCATGGAACTCACTTCAGGTCACAGCTCCTTCAGTTATGGTGTGAAACTTCACACCCAGATTCCCCACTTCCCATAAGTCTTAGGGGTTTAAGACGGGGCTAACCCCCAATTCGCCACACTGTGTTGTAGATTGAGGATGTATATGTGCTGAAACCACGTGCGTGTTTAAGAAGGAGCAGGGAGCTGCAGCGGAACGCGAGAGCAGCTCTCCCCTCCTTCCGGCAGTAAAAATGCAGCAATGTGGAAATAAAAAGGCTGGTTGAAAAAACATAACAGTAAAAGAGAGCAGCAGTGACTTATAAGCGCGTGCGGCACGCCCCTATGCGCGCTCTACGCAGCTCTGCATGCGCTACCGCCACGCCTCGGCGCAACGCGTGCGCCAGAAGTTTCCTTCCACAACAGTGAAGGAAACTTCTGGCGCGCAGCAGAGTGGCTTTTCCAAACCCGTCGGTGACGGTGGATTTTTTTCACACTGCTTTTAACGATTGCTTCTAACTTAAAAGCTGCGTCATATTGTTGTGGCGGTCATGTGCACGTTGGGTCTAATGGCACCAAAGGATTGTGGGATGCGGCTGAGCATGGGTGTTTCTTTAATTGCACCACGACTGAAGTGTCTAAGACCTGAAGTCAGGTCCATGCTGTTTGGCTGCTTGAGTGTGTATTGAAGCAATTGCACTTGTTGCCGGACATTAAACTATGCAGACAGTCTCCCGTCTGAGCCTGCAAAAACGCTCCTGGTGGCTATTAAATAAAAGTATAAATTAGCCGCATCATTGAATGAGCTGCAGGGTTAGAATTTTGTGATAAAAGTAGTGGCTTATAGTCTGGAAAATACAGTAAGCTGTATATTGCTGTCTCCTTTAGGTTTGTATTTGGTATTTTTTTAATCTTAAAGTTTGGTTGTAAACATTGCTGCCGGTGGTGAGGTAAAATGTTCTTTTGAGCCGCCAAGAGGCTCATCCGGGGATCAATCTTTTCTCATTAGCTGCGTTTCCATTGAGTACGAAATTGTGCAAATTGGATTTGAGATAGTAAATTCGCCTAATGGAAACATGACAATTCCAAAAAAACTTGCATTTAGAAAAAAAATGCCCTTGGAGATGGTGGTTTTTGAGGCGTATCGAAATTGAAATATTTTGCAAAACTGCAATGGAAACACTTTTAGAATTAAATTAATCAGACAGCGATGACGATGTGCTTCTTAGGAACTGGCTGTCTTTAGCACTGCACAGCGGGCGCCACAAGAGGTCCCACACCATCACACAGCTCATCAAAAGTTGAGCGTGTCATGCGGAATTGTTGGATCCACAAGTCCTTTGCAAAATCACCAACCACCATTTCCCAAAAATCGCATCACCCGCAGCCGCTCATACGTGTCAGGAGCTCGCCGCTCCACGGCCTGAATAAGACGCCGATGTCTCCTGTGATAGATGATGATAAGTGCTAGTGCCGTGGCAGAAATTTGAATGTATCTGCTGTAAATCAAAGTATTTTTCACATCCATGTTTTTGAAGACCTATCACCTGAGTTGATTTGTGTTTATTTGCATGATTGTGATTTATTGGATTCATTTTTCGAACATTTCCAGAATTTCAATAAAGGTTTGGGCATATGTGTAATGGAAACACAGCATGTTTTTAGCGGGGTTGCTGTGTTTGGGTTTATGTAAAATGGTCTGGAATGTTTGCTCTTTTTACTCTAAAAGCTGCATTGTGTCATGGTCAGTTAGTTCAGCAAATGTAGTTTTCGCTTTTGCCTTATTTTTTGCAGGTGTTTTAATCAGACTTGTTTCGGGGTTTGCTGTGAGTTTTCACTTGTCCTCTGCTTGTCTTCTTTGCTGTTCATAAAGGATGTAATTTGAAAGAAATCATTTTAGAGCTCATCTGACTTGAAAAAAAATACGTAATTATTGCACAAAGTTATTAACGTATGCAGTCAATTTTTCAAAAAAAGAAGGCACTAAAGTCTGATGTTTTGGATGTCATTTGCCAAAGGAAAACATGCTTTCGCCTTTTACTGCTGCTGATTTGGTTCTTCCCTCACAAAAAAATTCATCCCGTCTCCGCTTGGCACATTGAAGCAGACAGCCTTCACTGGAGATTCAGTTTCAGTTTCAGTTTAGTTTTTTATTTCAAACACAAAACAAATGAAAAGTCAACACAGTGGTTTAAAAGACATAAAACAATACAGTGTGCTTGAAAAGATTATTACTTGACATGATTTTGCATTAACCAGAAAAACAACGACCACACAAAAGTTCCAGAAAACAGCATCCTTAATGTTTATGTGTGACTATTTGAGAAAAAAAGTGTGATCTCTAAAAATTCTTTTATCATCTCTGTCAGGCACTATGCTCCTCCTTACAAGCCTCTGGAAGATTTTAAGTTTCATGGTGTCACTCGTTTGACTCTTAAGTAAACATTGACTTTTAGAAATAAAAGGAGAAGCTTAAGGATGATTAAATATTGAAATCTTAATGTGGCTGACCAACAGCACAAGCTGCAGCCCAACTGATTTGGCTCAAATGAAGAATAAAGCAGCTTCAAAGTAAAATGAGCTCTGCTAAAAATTTTATAGCACAAAATCATGAAATGGTTTTTTACATTGCGCTGTGACAAACTGGCGACCTGTCCTTTTTTTTTTCTTTTTTTTTTAACTTGTCCTGTCCAACAGCTGAGCAAACAAATGAGAGCTGAAGGTCTCTTGTGTTGGACATGTTTTACTTTAACAACAGGGGGTTATGAATCTTCTAAATGACCAGAGGTATGTCTGAATAAACCCCTTTTGTAATCTAGGCCAAACTTTATTCATCTTAATTATATTTGTAACATTTCTGTGTTGGACCAGACGGAAAAGTGGGGTGGGGGTGGGGGTAGGAGGGTTATTATAGAAGGTGGGGGGGACTATGAAGAAGCATAAAGCGACAAGTACTCCTCCTATTTTTGCCCAACGTAGCTGAGATAGGCTCCAGCAACCTTTTGACCCCGAAGAAAGGATTAAGCAGGTTTGGAAAAAGGGTGGATGGATGGTCTTTAAATTAAGAAAACATAATTCTGATCAGAAGCCAGATGAACCTACTGTACATGTTTCTAAAACTTGAAGAGCTTGCTAAATCGGATACATGTAAAATGTTTTAGAAACAATGCTACGATCACACTGCCCTCTGCAATGTGTGTTCAAGCGGCTACTTCCAATTAAAAAATTCTATGTAAACGTGTCTATATTCATGTTTCAAGCTTCTGCCTTCACAACTCTGCATCGCTACACAAGTTTTTAAGTCTGTTTTCGGGCTCTACGTGCAGCCATTGAACGCTTGTTGTAAATTAACCAGTTTGAACTTTTACCAATCAGAGATTTGGAACTGGTAGTGATGTATGGATGGTGTCCCTTGTCTTTCACAATGGTGCCGACTGTTTGAAAATGAATCATGAAGGAGATATTAATAGTTGGGATTTGTGCCCGCCTGCAATTAAATGACACACAATCTTTTAGATATATGACATCAAGTCTTCTTGAAAGAAGAGAAAGATTTGCAAAGTTTGCATCGCTTTGACATTTCGAAACCTACATTTGGAACAGGCTTGGTGCATGCGATAAACAGTAGAAAGTGTTTACACTAAAGGCTAAACATGCATAGTATGTGCATCAGATAACTGGTGTAATTGTCGCATAAAACCTGAACTGCAGCTATTGCTAAATCAGATTCATGAGACAAGTTTGAAGTGTAACATTTCTGTTACAGGAAAGTGATTCAGAAAGGATGCTGGTACACTTTCTTCTCACCTGATTAATGGAAAGCAGTTAATGTGGGTAGTTTAATCTAGTTACCAGTGGAATAATGGATTACCTTAATTTAGAATACATTTTTAACACAAAAATGTATTCAGTGTATTCTAAAAAATACAAATTTGTTTCATTAATATATTATAATGTCTGTCCTGTGATTTGCTTACTGGTGACTTGTGTTAAAAGGTGTGATCCTATTAATATTGTTTTGAGTTTAATCTTAAAGTCTTAGAAATTTATTTTTATTGTTATTTCGTGGAAAATTGTCTTAGAGTGAACACGTATTGAGTGTTAGATAAAAACAAAAGCTCTGCCATACTTTCAAAATTAATGGCAGCTCATAATAAATAAAATTCTACCAAGAAAATCTATGAAAAACAAGATCATTTTCTACCACAAAAACGCAAAAGGTTTTCAACTTTGTTTTTTTGTTAAACTTACATCTATCAAAACAAAATTATAATTAAATTAGAACAAATGTTCAAAAAAACATCCATATCATGATTTCTTGAGAACAATGGTTTCTAAAATAAAAAGACATTGACCCTTCAGAGCTTATTCAGTGGAAATGTCATTATGTCTTGTATTGGCACTTGTTTTTTGCTGTGTAAAATATTTAGGATGTTTCTCATCCATTCTGGTGTCTTGAATTGCAATTTTTCAGGAGATTCTAGTTTTCGCTTTTGCTTTTCTTATCGCTTTTATTGTAACTGAAATGTGAAATTGCCTTTGACACATAAAAAAGAAAAAAAATGTGTCCTAGCACACTAAACCAAAAAATCCATTCCAACTTTTAACAAATCACCAGCAAATTCAATTCGACAACTTTAAGTCAACTACACAATGGCAACCTTTATTAAAGTTGTTACGCAATTTTAAGTCTAATTTTCTTATACATGACCTCCATCATCAGAAAATGCCACAAGAACATGTTAAAAACACAAAAACATATTTTTTCATTGGTGTGGATCTTTAAATAGTCAACCTTTTTGAAAATTTTGATTTTTTTTAACCTTTTTTAATAAAAAGAAAACATTCCGTGTAAAAAACAAGTTATTTGTGAAACAATTATGGCTTTTGTTCAATTTTGTAGCAGTGTTTACCAATGGTCAGATATGGGTTTTTGTTATTATTATTTTTTTTTAAGATCGAGATGTTCTTTAGCAAACATGGCCTCTTCTGTTTAACGTGAGAATTGTCAGGTTTTTTTCTTTTTTAGATCAAGTAACTCTTTTTTGGGCAGTTTTCATCAGTGTATTTACCTCAAAGCAATATTTTTTTTCTTGAAGTAGGCTACTTAAGCATTCCTCAATTGCATTTTTGAGCATTGGGATTTTCTTTTTTCACTCCCAGTTTTTCTAATATTTAAAATCATAGCACAGTTTTGCAGCCTGTAGGCAAAAATAATAAACTATAAATAATAGAATGGTCACTGAGTGTAGACCTCCCAATGTCCCATCCACACTCACTTTCTTTAAAATATTTTAAGACTCGTGTTTAACTCAGATGTAAAGAGCAGATTTACTCAGTCCCTGAAGAAGGAGCAGCAGCCTATGTGACACAATCCAAAGATAAAACAGCTTCATACCAAATGGTTTGGAAGACCATGAAACTCACACTCGCGATTACACATCACTGTCTGGCAGCGCAGAGCCCATTAGGCTGGCATCTGCTGTTCCCATGGTTTCTATTGACATACTGTTTGGATCTGTCTCCTGCTGTTCTTTACCAGACGTACTGAGCAAAATCTAAGGGGGGGGCCAAGACGTTTAATGTGTCTGTTCATTCTGGTTTGGTCTTGTCTGCCTCCAATGATGTTCTTCTGCTTCTGCCATTCCCCTTTGAAGGTTTGTCCAACTTGCGCTGGAAACAAATCAATATATCTCCAACAGGTTTCTCTGATTTAACTCTCTTAACCCTTAAAGGGTTTTAATTTTTTCACATCATCAAATCAGAAAAATAACTTTCTTATCTTCCTTATATACAAAAAGAATTCAAAGCAAGCTGTTGAAGTTATCGATGTTTTAGTTTTGAGAGTTCATGAGGAACACAGCAGACATCATCCACTGTTCAGTGAAACAGAAAAAGGCACACATTTCACTGTTTCAGCTTAGAAAAGAAGCTTAAAAAATACGGCTGACCCACTTCCTCATCAATTATCCAGCACTAAGTCAATTGTAACATTTTACAGTTTAAAATTAAACCAATGGCACACTTACCAGATGACCAAAACAAAAAAGAAACAACTGGCAAGTATGAATGTCTTTGACTGAAGAGGCTAAGTCAACATATAATGACAACTAATTTTTATATCCTGTAAATAAAAAGGGGAGTATAGTGTTTTTCTACTAGAGTCAATGGCTGAATCCGAATTACTTCCCAACCTTTGCGTCTTCTCCCTATCTCTACATTTATACTTCCAAGTGGAAATATAATAATAACAGTGTCTCCAAATTCAGATGTTATTACCACTTCAATAGCTCAAAAATACATAACAACATTGGTTTCATAACTTTAAAAAGTCCTGCAAAAACAAATAGTCATGACTTACATTTAAGTGTAAACTTCATTGCTTCAGAACACACTGATGTGAAGAACTGCATAATCTCCTTTGTGCGCGACATTGAACACCCTGCTGGTGGAGGGATAGCCAGCCCTAAATTGCTAAGGCTCCTCCAAAAAACAAACACTTTCGGACACAGCTAAACTTCAGTTACCCCATCAGCAGGAGCAATAGGGAGGAGCCAGAGGGGTAGGGGAGCAATTTGGTACTAACTTCCACAGTAAAATACTAATGCCCTAATACACATTTGTAATGTTCTAAAGCTGTTTGTGTGATTGCATGGTTCCTGTTTTCTTTTTGAGGACCCAATCAGTATCACTTCTGAAGCTTGAGTTCCAGCCACAGGAAAACAGTTACAGTAGTTATTCAAGTTCAAGTTATTCAAAGGTTGTTTAGTCTTTCAGTGTCGCTAGATTTCAGATGAAACCATTTAACAACTAGGAGGGGGGGGGCATCCACTTATTCCTCCACCTTATAAGTAAAACCGCAAACCAGTTTTTGATTTGGACATTAAAACTAACGTGTAAACAGATTAATGAAAATAAATCTGCTGAACTGCCTGATTAGCTTTAAATCACTTAGTTTTAATCAACATTTTAGTCTGTTTAGTTGCAGATGTTTTTTGGTGTTTGATGTTTAAAGACAATTTTTCAAATTTTAGATCATCTGCACCAATGGATAATATGAGACGTAAACTCATAAAAAAATAACTAAATAAAAAAAACCACAGCAAACCCTTGAACGAAGCAATGAGTCAGAGAACTTCAAACTGTTGTTCAAGGCCAGTTTAAAGAAGGTCAGTGCTTTGAGGAGCGGCAGGATGGGTGGAATATTGAACTTCCTCTGATTAATAAGTGATCCCATCTTAAATGAGGGCCCAGCACAGTTTCTCCTTGATCATAGTACTCCTACATTATTACTTGCTTGTTCAAAAGGCACATCAGCTCATGACCACATACTGACCGCTGATGATTAGACATGCGGAATTCAGGTTATACTCGTGAGACCTACTGTGAATGTATATTTAAAACTATAGCCACTTTGCTACATCAATGTGGTTGATCTTTGTATCATTCATATGTATTACAATCATTAAATATTTATGCTGTAAACCAGATCATGGAAGCTATGGACCAGTCAGAGGGCGAGGCATTAGTTCTTTCGTAAGTCTTTGTGATCAAAAGCACATTTACAAAACAACCAGGATATACATTTTTAATCAATCACAATTAATTAAAAATGTTAAACAGCCTTTACATGTAAAACAATTTTTTGAGTTTTTAAGTGTATTATAATTTTCATTCCTAAAGATAAGAAACCCTAAAGCGGGATTTTGATCTGTTCCCGCATTTCTGAGTATTCCTGTAAGCATCTGCTCTGAGAACCAGCCCCTCCCAATCCGCGAAAATGAGTGGGTTCTCACTAGAAGTAAGATTGGGCCTAAAAAATCCAGCTCGACCCGACCCAGGCCCGCAGGCATAAAGCCGGACCCGGTCCGAACCCGACCAATTAACTTGATTTGCAGGCCCGAGCCCGAAGCAAATTTAAATTTAAATTTATCCCATTGTATTTTTGGCAAAAAAAAAACTGCCAGATTTCTTAAAGGTAAAATAATGTACATATTTTTATGATCATGAAAGTTGTTTTCTTTCGAACAGAGAGTGGTCGCTGCAGCCGCGCGCGTAGTCAAGCTCGCTGTTGTGGCTTAGAGATCTGCCGGAAGCGCTGCGCATAGGTTCCTCCCTACATGATAAATGCATTTGCACAACGAAAGAACGCTGGAACACAGAATAAGAGGGCATACAAAGAGAGAGAAAGAGAGATCTTGATGCACACTCGCTTCATAACGCGGAGAAATTCTGCAGCCGCGGCGCGTGTTTGCCTTTTCAGTTCCCCTGTCTTAAGTTTATCCTTGACTTCTTGCTGCTCCATATCGGGTATACCTAAACAAAATAGATGGGGGCTTGCGGAGGGAAGATTACATTCACGACACGTGCGCAGAGCTGTGGGTGGCCGGCGCCCCCCTCTTTCTGCCAGTTGCTGGACCACAGTGTATGTCAATCAACGGTGGGCTGGTGACTGGGGGGCGGGGTCTACCTGTGTGTGTGCGTGCGTGTGTGTGTTCGGTGAACGTTAAGTAAGAAGAAGCTGGCTGTGCCTTTCGTTTCGTGCGGTAACCGTTCTGACATACAGAAGTTAATAAAGAGCTGTTTGACAACCGCCCGCCTAAGGAGCTTCTTTGAAGCCATTACAATATATTTATTAAAAAAGTCAGCGGGAGAGAAGCCCGGCCCGAACCGACCCGAACGTAATGATTGTCATTTAGTGCCCGAATTTCCGGTCGGGTTCTGGCTCGGGCTTAAGATCTTACCTCTAGTTCTCACACTGTGACGTAGATAAGTGAGAACAGCCTCTTCCAGGAAGAGTCTGCACTGCCTGCACAGCCCTCATGCTAACACAAACACAACCACTTTCTCCGCTGATCTGGTGGTCCTTTCCTTTTATGTACACAATATGCACATTCATCTTTGGAAAGGTTCTGATGTTGTTTGTTTTTGGGGGCCAGACGGATATACGTTGCTGAGGCGGATTCTAGGTTGACATCATGAAATGGGCGGCACCCACGGGAGCAAAAAAGCAATGCCTCAGAGACCCAGTTGTCTCACTTCTGGGTTGGAAAAGAACTCAGGAAAATAACTAATCCTTATAAAAGAAATGTTCTTTTGTATGCAAAATGTAAATGGCATATGCTTGTATAGCGCTTTTCTACCTTCCTTGAAGCACTATACACTCACAGTCCCATTCACTACACACATTCTTACATGATCTACGCTGCCAAACACTGGTGCCAACCTTCCACCAGAGGCAAGGTAGGGTTTAGTGTCTTGCCCAAGGACACTTGACATGTGGGCCGGCAAGACAGGAATCAAACAGGAATCAAACAATCTTGCAATCTTTCGCCTTACCACTTCTGTTTCATGTATAGGATATATTATCAAATACATCCTATACATGAAACATGAATGGATAGCAAGATATAGGCACTTTAAAGTTCACTGTCGTTCAGATTGAGACAAAACCCCAGCTGTTTTAACTGTGTGTTAATATATTGTTAACCGGGACATTTCTTTAAATAAAGTGTTTTGATTAAAGTGTACTTAAAATCTAGACGTTTGATGTCATTAAAAAAATAACGTCTTCCTCACATTTGTTGGGCATAAAGAATTGTAAACTGCAGCTGCATTAACCATATTCCTTTTGGCTCTCTCTTGGCTTCTCTCTTCTTGTGTGGCGTGGTGGACAGTTGTTGAAAACACTGGATGTCAGTCTGGAAGCTGTCCCCAAACAGTCCTTCTTCCTCACACTCATCAGTCTGGGTGCCTAACGTTGGCTTGCCCGGCGTGCGGATTTTCTCAATCTGCTATACCAGGCAGGTGTCTGAAGTGAGTTGTCAGCTCACCTTTGCACAAATATGTGTGATAATGATTAAATTCTTTACATGAATTGGTTTATATGCATAAGTGTGTGAGCTGTAGTTGTATTGTGTAGATGTTGACATGTTTGTCAACAAAGATTTTTCGAGCCAAACATTAATATAAATAAAGATTAGCCTCCAATACAAAATGCAATTTATACACCTCATGTGCCAGAAGATTCATTATCCCCGGTTGTAACAGTAAAATCTGTCTAACTCTATCTATCTATCTATCTATCTATCTATCTATCTATCTATCTATCTATCTATCTATCTATCTATCTATCTATCTATCTATCTATCTATCTATCTATCTATCTATCTATCTATCTATCTATCTATCTATCTATCTATCAAAAAGAAACAACTACCACAAGTTCCTCAAATGTTTTGGACATGCCTGTATATCTTCCATTTAATCTAAGCCGAGATAACAGGAAGTAACAGAAGACAAAGCTATGTCGAGTGAATAATATTCATGCTGGAAAATGCAAATGACTGCAAAGCCCAATTGAAGTCCACACACTTTGTTTGTTGGCTTGGTAGGCTGTTGATTAGCACTTAGAGGGTTTATGAAACACAAAAAATAGAGGGGAAAAACTTTCTGGTGTGGCTACTTCAGAATTATAATCAGAATGGCTAACTACTTTGTGTGTAGGTCTGTGGGACTATGGTGAGCAAAAACCTTGGTGTCATCTAAAAGGACACTGGTTATCCTGTATCAAGTAAGTGTGGCTTACTTTTACTCTGAAGATGCTGTTCATTTAAACAGATAAAGTAATGGTTTCTTATTCAAAAGAAATAATGTATGTGCCAATGTAGTGCATGGAGCAAATGGAAATATACAATTTTCCTCTTGGTGGCTCTGCATTTGCTTCTAAAGGCATCAGAATATTTGTTTTTAAAACAACTGATCTTTGGTTTACTGTTGTTTTTAATATTTACACCTG
Source organism: Oryzias latipes (assembly GCF_053564925.1). Taxonomy (NCBI): domain Eukaryota; kingdom Metazoa; phylum Chordata; class Actinopteri; order Beloniformes; family Adrianichthyidae; genus Oryzias; species Oryzias latipes. The sequence continues at coordinate 10,269,678 of NC_136256.1, read as the reverse complement.
TATTATGTTTAGAGTATATTGTAGACAATTGGATATTACATCAATGCCTTGGATGTAAATATTTTTAAATGCACCATGTTGATGCTCATATGACATTCTATATCTTATTTTTCTTGTTATAATTCTACAATGGTGGGGAAAATCTTAGAGCAGGCATGTCCAAAGCGTGGTCCATTTTAATTTGTCTTACAGCCACTTTTAAGATATTGTGAAATGTTGGATGCCAATACCGTTGGCAGATACATAAAATAGATACATAAAAAACTCTTGCACAAGAAGATGGCACCACCACTGAAGTTACATTCAGAAGCCCCTTCCCCACCCAACAGGGTCTGCAAGTGTGACATAAACGTCATTAGCAGAGTGATTCTCATGTCAAACTAAAATTGGATTTTGTTTGCAAATTTTAGAAGATTCCACATGCTCATTAAAAATCCTTTTTACCTAACTATGCATTTAGGCCTCTGCAGTGTGTTTGTGTTTCTCTCAAGAAAACAAACATCAGAACTTTTGCAAAGATGAATGCCCATATTTTGTCATTTAATATGAAAGTGTTTTGCCGATTACCATTAGCTCTGCGGAGAAAGGGGTTGTGTGTGTTAGCTTGGGGGTGGTGCTGGCAGCGCACACTCTTACTACTTTTCCTACTTCCTACTCTTCCCACTTTGTTACGTCACAATGTGATGTCGTTTTTGTAACTTGGGTGGGGCTGGTGTTTCCAGGAATATTTACAGATGCGTAAATGGATCAAAATACTGTATTCGAGTTGTTTATTTGTGAGAAATTAACATTACAATATACTTAAAATCTCAAAAAAGTTGATTTCACGTGACATAGGCCCTTGAAAGTAGCAGAATAATTCATGGTAGTTGTACATTTTTGCCTAGTTTTATTTCTCCTTTAATCTTTCTGAATGAAGAAGTTGGTAAGACATTTATTTAAATGTAAGTAAAACCTCAAAGCTAACAGACATGATCAGATGCCCTTGTCCTCAGAGTAGTTATTAAGCTAACAGGTCATATGGGTCCTTGTTTACATGGTTGCAGGGGCGGAGCTTGGAGGGGGGGATGCCCCCTAGCAAAACACTTTTCCCCCCACTCGCCCCTCCAAATTTTGAGTAAGTATCAGTATCAATGTCAACAAGCATTTAGAAAACATCAGCAATACAAGCTTTTTTAAGCCTTAGCACCTCAGCTAAAGGAATCACAGTTTTTATATTAATCATAATAATAAAACAGTTTAAAAAAACTTTTGATCCTTTCATTTGTGAACCACTCTGCGGTTCTCATTTGCCACCCTTCCAAGGTCTTCAGCCCACCCCTCCCTTAAGTGTTTTAGCTCCACCACTGTTTGACTTCCTTCATATTTCAAACTCTTCAGCGATACCAAGAAATGGGGATGTGTTTTCCTAATTTTCTAACTCAAAGTTGTCTTATGTGCACTTTCATTGCATTTGATCAGTAGCCGGCTAGCGTTAGCCTTTGGAGCTAACATCAGCTTTTATTTCGTAGTAGCATGAAGGAGCAGTGATTGCTTTAGAAGTAGAATACTTCATTGTCTTTAAAGCTTTTATCGAGGCTCCACAAAATAAATGAATGAAGCTCCTTGCAATATTTCTGGATTCTATCCAAAGGTATCGCCCATCTTAATAATGCAGCTACTGAGGAGATTACAATAATATATCTGTCTACCGGGGTACAAAAACGATTTAAATGTATGTCTTAGGAAAAGACGTCTTTTGATAATGTAGAATGAGTCTTTCTGCTTTTGAAATGAGTTCAGTGTTTCACGCTTTTGTTGGGCATGTCACTTTAATCGGAAAAGATGAAAAAACAAAACATATGTGAAGCATTAACGTTACAAATCTTCCTCAGCACTGAATCTTTTAAGGTTCATAGTGGAGAAAGCAGAGAGCCACTCTTCATTTCCCTGATTAGACTGATAAAAATTGAGCATGCCATCACTTTAACACAATGTTGGGCTTTTATTTGACAGTTACAAGGTGAATTTATAAACTTGTTTCCTAGCAGTTACGGCCTCCAATAGTTTTCAATTACACCTCTCCATTTAACAACACTGCAGTAAAGTGCTCAACAAAGTTATTGAGCATGAATTAAAGCTGCAGTGCTGCTGTAAAATGCCCCCCCCCCCCCCCCCCCCCCCCATCCGCAGAATGCAAAATACAGCAGTCCTCAAATGTGACGGTAAAAAAATCATTAATAAAAATAGTTGTACCTCACGGGTAATGTTTGACCTTAAAAAACATGTAACCATGTTATCTCTGGTTTGTTTAAATGCAAATTAAGATATTGTTTAATAATGGGAGTGTTACGGCAATCAGCTAAATATACATTTACACAAGCCTCAGGCAGACCCTTGAGCTGCAGAGCAAAAAAAATTAAATAATTCAGTCTTTTCTATTAACCAATGATTTCACAAATATCCAGAATTTCTTCCCTTCTTTGGTAAAACCATTTTGAGAAGAGTGGCTTGGGATGTTAAAGTATGCCTTTTTAAAAACTGTTGAGTGTCTGAGCAAAATAGAAGTAAGTGGAAAAGTTACAGCGGTTGCTTTTTGGAGCCGCTTGTTGTAAAACGGCTGAAGAAATACGTCTGCCTTTCTAACAGGACACACTGGGGAGAGCAGCTCGCTGCCTGAATCAATATTAAAGCTTTACACCTTCAGGAGCTGGCGGTGGGTGGGAGTACCGTAAGTCACCAAAAGAGGAAAGGGGGAAAGGTGCTGGAAGATTTAGTGATATATCATGGACAGATCCTTTTTTTTTTTTTGCAGCTTCGATGACTTTTAAGGACTGCTCTCTGGCACAGCGTCCGCCTGCAACACGACTTCTCGACTTGGTGAGGAGCACGCCTGAAAGGGAGGAAAAAGAGGAAAGGAAATGTGCTCGCTTCAGCATTTGTCACCCAAGCGGTGAAGTCCCGTGGAGCATCTGAAAATGGTCATTGAAAGTGGGATTACTTGTGACCTTCTCCTAGATGTTTTATAATTCCTCGCTTCAGTGAAACGTATCTGTTTAACATCTATCAGTAAAAATCCATTAGCTCCATCTTACTAATCCACTTCCCATCACTAACTTCAGGCCTCTCATTTATAAGATGTTGTTTCTCATTAGCGCCTTCTCAGATAACGATTCACAGCTCTGATCGGACTCTCGGCAAACTCTGGATGAAACCGGATGAAACCTGAAAATATTTGCTGAGTCAAACACCTTTATGCACAAACCGGGTTCTTTATGTGCAAGAACTGTGCTTCTTATTTTTCTGTCCTCATCAGCATCTGGATGTGAGGTTTTACATCCGACGCCTAAGAAATTACACCTAGATAACAATCTTTTTTTTCAGTAATGGAGTTGTGCTGATTTTTACGCTGTCTAGCACGCTCTACCTCAAACGTTCGTGTCTGTCCATCTTTCCTTGCACCCTCTAGCAAGCATAAAAATGTGGAGCGCAACCCATTAGTTGTTTAACATACTTCAGCTTGCATGGCGGAGTCATCATGAGTGCCTCTCCCTCCCTTCAGTTCTCTTGAGAAGTCTTCAAGGGTAAAGTGAGAATGCTTTCATCTGCAACACTGAGTGCTATCATCATTTTTTTCAATCATTTGCAAGCTGACATACATGTTTTTATTTTCAATTTTGAATTCAGTGATGTCTGCACTGACAGATTTCTTCTGATGAGCTACAAACAAATGCACAAAACAGCTTGATTAGTTTGTGATTGAAAAACCTCCAAATGCATTCCAAGGCTGACTCTTCTTTACAAAATATTTGACCTTATGTCTTATACTTATTATAAACTAAATGTATTTAGTTTGTACAAAGATATAACATTTTTTCAAGAAAACAATCATAGTATCTCAGCCCAAATATCAACACTTCCACTAGTGGCCATGCGGGGGCACTGTAAGCTGAGAGTCAGTGAGAGAAAAACTGAGCAGACTTTGTTGGTCACCCATTTTGTTGCTTTCTGAATACATTAAAAATCACTTTAGGTTAGCAAACACATTATATTGCACAATTCATAGGCACTTGTTCCCAATGGAGCTTTTATGTTGTAATCATCCATGTTGTATTATTTTAAAAAAAGCCTGCACAAAGCATTTTTATTTTCCAACAGATGCTGAGTAGCTTTAATTAAAGGATATAATTTCACTGCTTTGCCTTATTCACAAATTAGCCTTACTTTTGGAACAAGGACCAACAGTAAGGCGTCATCTATAGAGCAGATCTGTAAAGGAGACTCCGATGTACCTAATCTCCTGTGGAGTCTTTGGAAAAGAGGCACATATCTCACCTTTGAAATTAACTTTTCGTTGACATTGCTCCCATTTAGCTCTTTTTTTTTGTTGAGTTAAAGAAAATCTAATTCAGTTGAAATATTATTTTTTCTTAAGATTTTTTTTTGTTAAAACAAATAGGATTCATAACCAATCATTTATTCAATATTTTAAATTTACCTATATTTCTTAAGTTTTACTTGTCATTTTATTAACCTTATGTCTTTCTTTCTCTCTGGTTTGATTGTATTTTCTCAATCAAAATCTTGTTTAGTTTTTGTGACTTTTTTATTGCTTTTTCGTTTTGTAAGGATATTCTTAAAAGAAAAAGAAATTGGCCTTTTTTTAATAAATAAGTATATTGCATGTTTTTCCTATTTTATTGTGAAGCAAATTGTGTTGCAGACATTTATGAAAATTGCTGTATGAATTATTTCTGATTTGATCTGGCACATGACACAATTTGAACCTGCAGCCTCAGAACTCTTTGTATTTGCCTCTCTGCATTTTGACATCAAAACATTGAAATAAGAGATGCCGGATGCTTAAATTGTATGCATCAATACCACAGTGACAGACAAACGCCCAGAACCATTTATTCAGCCCTGCTTTATGTATTCCACGTTGTTTGTTAAGCTTGCAGGTCGTAATATAGCAGAGTACATTGGGGCTACATGCCCTCAACCCATGTCATTTTCTCACAAAGCAAATTATTCTAATACCAGGGCGTGAAATTATCCCTTCAGGGACAGACTGCACAAACCCAATCAACCTTGCTAAGAAAGCATAGAGGCTTTCTGACCCTCTGTGCATTTTTTTCCTTTTTTTGTGTGTGTATGGTTTTTCTGATCCAGCTGTTTTCTATCCTCCCAAAGCAGTCCTCACATTAAACATCACGCTGAGAAGGTTCTCCTTTGTTGAAAAGGACAGGGGGAGAGCTATCTGGAAAACCACTGCAGTTAAAGAAATGATTGTGGTGTTCTGTTTCCCTGCACCTGCAAGACCACCAACATACAGTTCATAGGGTATAAGAAAAAAGAAGGAGCAGGAGTTTTTTTTTTGTTTTTCTCTGGATTTCACAGCTGAATTTGATGGGGTTATTACCCTGGGATATGAAGATTTTTCCCTTTTCTCTGACAGTTTGTAGGTATTTTTATTTTTTATTTTTAACTGCAGTCAGTCTGTGTTGACAGTTTCAGAGTGCTCTGTTTTGCAGCAAATGCCCATGTTCAAATTAGGCAGATTTTTTTATCTAGAAATACAGAAAATTAAAATTACAATTTACTGATTTTATAACGAATTTTGAATGAAATGAAGTTACATTTTTTTCTAGTTTGTCCTGTCCAAGAACTGAGCAAACAGATGAGAGCTGAAGGCCTCTTGTGTTGGACATATTTTACTGTTACAACAGTGGGTTTTCAATATTTGGACACAAAAGGTGTATATTCAAATAAACCCCTTTGGTAATTTATAGCAAACGTTATTTATATTAAGTATACTTGTAACCTTTTTTTGTTGGACCGGAGGGGAAAGAAGGGGAAGGAAGAAGAGAGAGAGATGTTGGGGGTGGGGGAAGAGGATAATTATAGAAAGGGGGGCGGGTAAAATCATAAAGTATAATAAAGCAACAAGTTGCTCGAAGTTTATAATCATTACTGTCAGGTGTAGATGTATAGTAAATCTAAAAGGGGCGGGGCCTGTCCACACACACGGAAATGTTACAAAAATACCTATTGGTTTCAAAGATGTTCACATACAAACAAGTAAAATGTAAACAATACAACTACTTTTCACACAAGCATAATTATGCATTCAGACTAACATATGTGAAACGTTTCATTCAGTCACGCAGTGGCGGTTTTTGATATGGGCGATGTGGGCGGTCGCCCAGGGCGGCACTTCATAGGGGGCGGCATTTGCCGTGCCTGAGGCGTTACACCCAATGTGCTACATACTATATTCAAAGAGGAAGCTTGGAGCTTTTAATTTGAAATTGCTTCAGCAGCCGACACTTAATGCTTTTTGTTTGACACATCAGACTCTTAAGAATGTCTTCCTCCTATTTGCTCTTCACACTTATGGTGCAAAAAACAAAAAAAAAAAAGAATACCACAGAGTGAAACAACGTAAAACAGGCACATGAAAAGGAATTAGGGAGAACAAACACCCGTGCTCAACCCAATTTCGAAAAAAGCAGGCAATGGAGATTATTTCCCACAATTCTTTGCTCCGACACAGCAGACCCGATGCGCACGTGACCACCGCCCTCTGCTGCAAGACGCTTGCGGCCACACCTCTTTGCGGTAGTCTTTGGAACATAAGTCAAAAAACTCGAGAGGGGAGCGCAACTCGCCGGTGGCTGGCTGAATCACACTAACAGGTGATTGGGAGTCTTTTTCTGTCTGACAATCAACTCTGGGCCGCAGCTGCGCCTCCCGTCATAGAGACGGAGCAGCGTGTGTCAGAGGGAAGGGGAGGGGGAGGGGGAGGGGGGATGAGATCAGACCATTTTTTTTAGGATTGAGTTTTTTTGGAGGATTTCTGCTGTTGGTGTTGCACAAATTTAGGGAAATGCCAAATATTTTTGGAGTAATCCCACTGATGAGTTCTAAGATTTAGTCTTTAATGTTTTATAAGACCTAAACATATTAATCACTATAAGTTTTATTTTTTAGATCTAATCCCTCTGATATGTTTCACAAAGACACACACAGGACGTCACACATTAAGAAATTATTGCTAAAAATGAAGCAGGAGTCCAGCTCTAAAAAAAAATTCTCTAAAAAATGATGAAAGAGCAAAAAAAATGGAATTATTTGATATAATTTCTTATTAATATTTCCAGGCTTTCTTTGCTTTTTTTCCTGCAGCATGTTCATATTTGTATAATTTTGACAGAATATATTTATATGCAGAACAAAATATTATTATTATTATTTAAGGTTTAACTTGTGTTCCTGTTTTTATTCATATTTATGTTCAAAAAGTTCAGTTTAAAAGGTTTAAAAGTTTAGGTTTAGTGTGTTCAGTAAACATTTATCTTCTTCGGCCCAAAACCTTAAGCGTGTTTTTAACTTAGGCCCCTGTGTGACTGAGTTTGACCCCCCTGTAATACGAGTCTAGAAAATTCATGCATTTTTTGTGTAAAATGGCTAAATAAAAGATAGGGAACATAGGAGGTTGTTGTCAAATTTTGTATGTGTGTGTGTGTGTGTGTGTGTGTGGGGGGGGGGGGGGGGGGGGGGGGGGGGCTGGTGGGGTTACTCGCCCAGGGAGTAAATTAGTGTAGAACCGCCACTGCAGTCACGCAAACTATTTGTGTAAAGGTGAGCTAGCGCCTGTGACCTCTCATGGCGCCCTCTGTGAAGTGGCCAAGTCCTACCAAGAACAGCATTGCCATCACTTGCAGCGGTTACATGGACAAAAGTATACATAGTGAACGCCTGATCAGAATAAAATGTGTCATGTAAACATGGCGTTCGGAAAAGTCTGCCCCAATCAGACTCATTCGAATAAAAATGTATTTCTAATTGAGATAGGTGGGTTATATCGATTGTTGATTCAATTGTGGTGCATTTAAATGGTTTATTCTTATTGTGGGTCACTACTGCTCTGACTTTGCGTCATGCATAGACGGTGTGGCGCTCCAGAGAAAGCTTTGGAGTGCGAACAGGGTCGGTCGCCTGCTCCACCCGTGCGAAGCATGTTTCTGAGCAGAGCAGCCGAACTCCTAAATTTGCGTTTGCGGGCATGGGAGGGTGCTTTTTCACGGTGTGCGCTCCAGAGGAGGCTTTGGACCGCAGTCCATCCAGCTGCTCTGCGTGAGCGAATTGCCGAACTCAGGAGAACCGTGTCTCCCAGGAAGACCGTGTCTCCAAGCAGAGGAGTGGCTCTGGGATGGTTTGTGAGCTAATGGAGGTGGCTTTTCAAAGCAGAATTGCCACTCCGTGCAGTCCTTAGCAACCATGTAAACAATCATGAGAATTTGTGTTTCCAGTCGTGTCCAGACTAAATAAGGGCTGGTGTTATTCCCACATATTTACGTTCAGTCGAGATGCAGATTGTGGCTTGACCGCATGGATTTTAACAGCATCCACGGCTAAATGTTGTTGGCAAGTATTATTATTAATATTATTAATCCTAACCCTTCTTCCAGCTTCCGCCAAGAAAAAAAGCACAGATTAAAAAAAATTATGAGCGAACTAGCATTTAATAATAATCATAACAATAATAAAATCACGTTAGAAGATCATCTCGCTTTGTTTACAACGGAACTCAATATGTCCTCTTCTACGGTCGTTTCTGGTATTTTAGAGAGTCCTGCACATGTCCAAATGATTTGTTGCGACCGAAAGTGTGGTGTATTTGAATGTTCTTTTTTATCGGATAAGGTTTTTCTGGGCATATGTACACAGTTCAGTTCTAATCTGATCTTTGATCCCATCAAAGATATTTTGCACATGTAACCGCAGCTACTGTCTGACTCACCATAAAAGCTGTCGGACAGGACAAGTTAAAAAAATGTATATATTTTTACAGATACAAAAATCTCTTATTCCAAGTACAAAAGCTTTTTATGGCTGTACAATTCTTTTGCAACAAATCTAACTTCATACTTTTAACTGCACCTTATAGTGCAATCAACTTTTTTCTGCACCCTATAGAGCAGAAAATACGGTCATGGAAAGTTCCTGCTTTGGAGGAAGAAATGTCTAACAACAGGAAACCTTTCTGAAGTGGTCCGGTTTAAAGTAAGGTTTAAAAAGCATAAACAAAGAGAAACTACAAAAAAAAAGAGACAGTTTATTGGCAGAAAAAATGACTCAGAGTCAAAAGATGCGAGAGAAAAATAACAATTGCATAATTGTCCAACAACCAACAGCAAGCCTATAGCAGCATAATTAAAGGCATTGGTTGTTTTCAACTGAACTCTAAACTTTATCAAAACTTTCAAAGCGACAACACAGAAATTGGTTAGGAAAAATGAATAGCACAACAGCAAAATGACTGCTTGCATTCAGCACTATAATAATGTCAGTAGCAGCACCTGTGTGGGTTGCTGGCTCATCTAATGACATTTCTGTTTGTGTCACGAGAACAAAGTGGCTCCCGGGATGTCACAGCGCCAGACAACGGTATAAAGCCACGGAATCTTTCTGTTTTGACTGAGATGTCAGAGGTGGCAAGCATGAAAATGATCAAAACAAATATTTGGTAACACCTAATTTTCGGCAATTAGGACCCAATTTATGTGGATTTTAAAAAGCTAAGGTTTCTAGAGCCAATATGAATACATTTAGTGAACTTAATATAAAAATATGTTTAAAAGAATGGATCAAGGATGTGTTACTTTACTTAACACTGACAGTCAAAGCCTTTACAATCTGGTGTTAGCAGCTTTTTGGATATTTAACCATTCATAACCGATAGATTTGTCATAATATCTTACCAAATAACGGGTTTGCAGTGAGTGAGATACAAAGGAAAAATGATCTGATGGCACTAAGTGCTTATTTGCCCTCATAGTCCTCCATCTGTGCCTCTGCAACAAAAATATTTTTCTTGAAACACAGACTACATTAAAGCTGGAGTCTTTCATGTGAATATTCTATCGCCATAATAAACTAGGATGTTCCTGTTCCTGCTGTGGCAGATGTCCCACAAGTGTCTGCATCAGAGTTTAAAGATCAGACTGTACCCGACAAATCTCTTAAAGATGGCCGCCTGGGACTGGCTCAGCAAAGCAAGGACAGCTTTGAAACTCCTAAAGGGCATCATTTCAACATCCTGTAAAATAATACAGTTTTAATCCATCATTTTTTTAGATAATAAGCAGGAAATCTGAATACAAATTTGAATATTACAAGGCATCAGGATTGGCTATGACATTTAAGTGCATCCATGCATAGATATTTACAGATTATAATGAGTGTATGTACAGATGCTGTAGTTTATTTATTTTTTATCTCTGCGGCAGCATGCGTCTGCCACCAATGAGTAACAATGTTGACCCTTCACCCAAACTACAAGGTGCCACGTCAATTTGAATGGCAAAGAAAGATTTATTTAAAAAAAATAAAACAACTCTCTCCCCATGTTTTCCCTGTTAACGTAGCCTGCATTTCTTTTTCAAATAATTCCACTCACCATTTCCTTCTCTTAAGTTTGACCAAACGCTGCCACTGTCTGAGTTACCAATGAGCACTTTCTAGAGAGTCTTAGCAATCTAGCTACATTTTTACAGAGAGAAAAAACAGAGAGAATAAGTTTAGACTTCATATGCTTGTTCTAACCACTTTTGCCTAAATCCTAACAGTCTAACGTTTTTTTTGTTTGTAAATCAGCATTCTGGTTTAAAAACAAGGATGAACACTGCAAGGAATGTTCTAAAAATAGAATACATGAACAAAAACAAAGCATATATTATGAATATAATAAACTATAAATAAGATGTTCAATAAACAAAATGGACAATACATAATGTACTATAAATAGAATCTAATACGAATAAGGTGAACTATAAATTGAATGGACCATGTTTAGTACATCCTTTTTATAGTTTATTCTATAAATAAAATGCACTATAGAGTGTAATATAAATAGGATGCACAGTTAACAGAATAAAATCAAATACTTTACTTGTTTTGTTTTTGTAATAAAAGTATTAAAACAAACTAAACACAGTTCAGTCAGATGAGTTAAAAGTGATTATAGTAAACTAACTAAAGTTCTTATCTTTGTCAATTTAAGAAACATCTTTACATTTTCCCATGTTACAATGATAAATTTAATAGAATCTGTGTGGTTTATTAACCTTTTAACAAAATGTATTTACTTTTATCTTATACTATAATTGTAACAAACTGGAAAGTGCAAATAGGTCAGATGAGTCATTTGTTGCTTTGTTAAATGGTTGTTTTTTTTGTTGGTGAAAAACTTGACAAGTTTAAGGAGAAATGACTAAGGGAGTGTTTTGGGGATTTATGGAAGGTAGCTGGGTAACTGGCCACAGTAACTCTGCTGCTACATTGCAAACATGAAACTTTTATTAATTCCATTCTTTTTCGTCTTCAGTGCTTTTCGCGTTCTCCCTTCAGGGGTCGCCACAGCAAATAATCCATCTCCATCAAATCCTATCCTCTGCATCCTCCACTGACACCACCCACCCTCATGTTCTACCTCCTTTCTTTGAAAAAGAAATTTATAATAGTTCTGGTGTAGTAAAAGATTAAATTTCACCTTCAAATAGTTTCTTTGGAGCTTTAGTTTGTCTCTGTCAGTTAAAGCTGCAAAGATAATGGGCTAGCCTTTGATTCTCTGCATTATAAATCGTCAAAAGTTTTCTGAGGCTCTGATATCCTTACTGGGATACATTAAAAGGAGCTTTAGCAGCTCATGATGCAAGGGTTTGCTGTTTTTCCAGAAACATCTAGGGATTTTGAATTTTCTGGCCACAGATCTTTGTTTACATTTTGATGCTGCTTGACAAAAATGACAAAAAAAGGGCTACCAGTATAGCGTGTTGGTCACATAAATTCAATTCAATTCAGTTTTATTTATATAGCCCAATATTACAAGACAGTTTTCTCAACGGGCTTCACTAATTCTACAAAACATAAAGATATTCGAATAGCTGATGTCATGGATGGCCCTGCTGCTCAGCCGCAACCCTCCTGCTGGCTCCTCCTCCCTCACCTGTCCCCGGTGTTTTCACAGCTGGTGCTCATGTTCTCTCTGATTAGGTTCCCTTCTTAAGCTGCTCTGTTTGTTCTGTGGTTGTCGTAGCGTTTTCGTTCATGCTTCATGTTCGAGTGTGCTCTTGGCATTAAAAGCCTGTTTCCACGTTACGCCGACTTGTTGTCGTTGCTGCACCTGGGTTCCTCCCTTGGTTCCCGTAACATTACGCTACGACCATGTCCAACCCAGCAGGAACTTCTGATTCGAGGGACTTACCTGGGTCCTCCACCGAGGCTGGCTCTGCCTTCGGAAAGGAGATGCGGGAGGTCATGTCTGTTATGCAGCAGCTCCACGCACGCCTTTCTCAGCTGGAGCATACATCTTCATCCCCGACTCGGCAGATCAGACTGGGTCAGCCTGAGTCTTTTGACGGCTCGGCTGAGGACTGTCGGGCTTTTCTCACCTCCTGTCGTCTTCACTTTGAATTTAATCCATGTGATTTCCCCTCCGAACAGAGCAAGGTGGCGTTTGCTCTGAGCTACCTCACCGGAAGAGCCAAACGATGGGGACTGGCGGAGTGGGAACGCAGATCGGAGCTGAGACGCTCCTTTCGTGACTTTTCCGCCCGGCTACTAACGGTGTTCGACCCCACCACACCTCACCGAGCCGCCGCTTCGGAACTTCTCAGCCTCCAGAAGGGTTCCCGCAGCGTCTCGGACTACGCGTTGGAGTTCCGGACCTTGGCTGCCAGTACCCGCTGGCCGGAGGAGGCTCTTACTGACGTTTTCCTTCAGGGGCTGTCCGACGCTCTGAAGGATGAGCTGGCGGCGAGGGAGCTTCCGGAGGACCTGGAGGAGCTGATCGACTTGGCAGGCCTCTATCCAGCCCTCCGCGTCGGTTTTCCATCCCTCCCCCGGAGCCCATGCAGCTAGGAGCAGGCCGGCTCTCCACGGCTGAACATCGGCGTCGCCAGCGAGAGGGTCTATGTTTCTACTGTGGACAGTCTGGACACATGGTGCGTCATTGCCCGGGAAACGCCAGGGGCTCCCCAGCAATGAGGAGACTGGTGAGCCGCAATACTGTTTTTTTCCTCGTCCTCTCGTCCATCAACCAGAGTCTTAGTAGCATTTGCCGGGGCCCAGGAGGAGTTTGAGACTCTCATAGACTCGGGTTCGGATGGGGATCTGATCTCCCTGGAGGTGGTGGAGAGACTTATGATACCCCTCGAACCTTTGTCTCCAGCATTGGAGATCCATGCCATAAACGGGTCTGTAATACACGAGGTTTCTAACCGCACCGTTATGGTTTCTGTGACTGTCTCGGGAAACCACACGGAGACTATGACTTTTCATGTTGTTGAGGCTCTATCACCCCCTGTAATTCTAGGGTTCCCTTGGTTATGCAGGCATCAACCGCACATTGATTGGGCTACGGGGCGGTTTCTATCTTGGAGCCCCTTTTGTCTACTAAACTGCCTTTCTACGGCCTCCTCGCCTGCTGGGGCGGGCTTCTTTTTTGTGGGCAAGAGGGATGGGGGCCTGCGGCCCTGCATTGACTACAGGGGTTTGAACAAGATCACTGTGCGTAACACCTACCCCTTACCTCTGCTGCACACTGCGTTTGACCTGCTAAGCGGGGCACGTATTTTTTCTAGGTTGGATCTCAGGAACGCATATCATCTGGTTCGTGTGAGAGAGGGCGATGAGTGGAAGACTGCGTTTAACACGCCTAGCGGACATTTTGAATATTTAGTCATGCCCTTTGGGCTAACAAATACTCTGGCAGTGTTTCAATGCTTGATTAATGATGTTCTGAAGGATATGCTGAACAAATTTGTGTTTGTGTACTTGGACGATATTTTGATTTTTTTCTCCTGACCTAGATTCACACGTGCAGCACGTCAGAGCCGTCCTCCAGCGCCTCCTGGAGAACCACCTCTACTGCAAGGCCGAGAAATGCGAATTCCACACTACGCAGACTCGGTTCTTGGGGTATGTGGTTTCTCCGGGCCAGGTCCAGATGGATAACTCCAAGGTTCAGGCCGTTCTGGAGTGGCCGGTTCCCTCTGGTAGGAAGCAACTTCAGCGCTTCTTGGGGTTCGCCAATTTTTATAGGCGTTTTATCAGAGGTTTCAGTGGCATTGCTGCACCCCTTCATAGGATTACGTCTGATAAAATGCATTTTTCTTTGGGACGAAGAAGCCGAGAAAGCTTTTTGTGAGCTGAAGAGACGTTTCTCTGCAGCCCCTATACTGACTCAGCCTGACCCCTCCAAACAATTCATTGTGGAGGTGGATGCGTCTGAGTCAGGTGTGGGGGCTGTGTTGTCACAGAGGGCGTCCGATAATAAAGTTCATCCTTGCGCGTATTTCTCCCGCAAGCTCACTCCTGCGGAGAGAAATTACGATATAGGGAACAGAGAACTGCTGGCTGTGAAGGTGGCCCTGGAGGAGTGGCGCCACTGGTTGGAGGGGGCTGAGCAGCCGTTTCTGGTTTGGACGGACCACAAGAACCTTGAATACATCAGGTCTGCTAAACGCCTCTCTCCCCGCCAGGCGAGGTGGACTCTGTTCTTCGACAGGTTCGATTTCACCCTCTCCTATCGACCGGTGAGTAAGAACGTCAAACCGGACGCACTCTCCCGTCAGTACCAACTGGAGGAGGAGGAGAGACCTGCTGAAGGCGCACCTGTACTTCCCTCGCGCATGGTGCTAGGGACCACCCGCTGGTCGCTGGAGCAAAAGGTACAGGCATCCGTCCCAGATCCTTCCTCCATCCCCGCGGGCTGTCCGGAGGGCCGACTCTATGTGCCTTCAACTCTTCGCACCATGGTGTTAAAGTGGGGGCACACTTCCAGACTGGCCTGCCATCCTGGTGTTACGAGGACTGGGTTCCTTATTGCCCAGCGTTTCTGGTGGCCCTCTATGTCCTCTGACATACGGGCTTTTGTGTCAGCCTGTCATGTGTGTGCCAGTGTCAAGACCCCCAGGACCCCTCCAGCTGGACTACTTCACCCTCTACCTGTGCCGTCTAGACCTTGGTCCCACGTTTCCATGGACTTCATTACCGGATTACCTAACTCACAAGGTAGCACGGTTATTCTCACAATCATTGACCGGTTTTCTAAGTTGGCCCACGCCATAGCCCTGCAGAGACTCCCTTCAGCCAAGGAACTGGCTATCCTGGTTTCGCGCCACCTGTTTCGCCATCATGGACTTCCTCAGAACATCACTTCGGACAGGGGCCCACAATTCATCGCCGCCTTTTGGAAGGAGTTCTGCAACCTCCTTGGGATCAAGGTCAGTCTGAGTTCTGGATTCCATCCTCAGACCAACGGCCAGGTAGAAAGGTACAATCAGGACCTGGAGACGTCGCTGCGTGCCATGTGCGGGAGGAACCCCAGAACCTGGTCTTCGCAACTCCCATGGGTTGAGTACGCCCATAACTCCCTGGTTAACTCTACGGGGTACTCTCCCTTTCAGGCCGCCTTTGGTTTTCAGCCACCCTTGTTTCCACACCAGGAGCAATTGGCATCCTCCTTGGGACCGGCGGCGTTCGTGAGACGGTGTCGTCGCACCTGGAGCAGGTTCCGGCTGGAGCTCCTAAGGAACCAGGAGCGTTTCACTACGGTGGCCAACCGTAGGAGATCTGCCGCTCCTGACCACAAGGTGGGAGACAGGGTGTGGCTGTCCACGTCTGACATCCGTTTGCGGGGTGGTCCTAGGAAACTGCACCACAGATACATTGGTCCGTTTCCCATCACCCGTGTCATCAATCCTGTGGCTGTAAGACTGGACCTGCCTCGCTCCATGAAGGTGCATCCCGTGTTCCACGTCAGCAAGTTGAAGCCTGCCCAGGACTCCCCCCTGCAGCCCACTCCCACTCCTCCTCCTGCTCCACGGATGGTAGAAGGTGGTCCAGTTTACACCATCCGGGAGATTCTCGCCTCCAGGAGGGTCGGACGGGGTATTCAGTACCTAATCGACTGGGAGGGTTACGGTCCGGCAGATCGGCAGTGGGTGCCCAAACGTCACATCTGCGACCCCTCGATGATCGCCTCGATGATCGCCCGTTTCCATCGCCTCCATCCGGATCAGCCGACGAGGCTGATCCGGTCTTTTGCGATACATCACACATGTATCGCAAAAAACCAAATTTATATACGTGGTCAATGCGCAACTTGGACGTAGCATCAGTGTGACACGGCCTTTGGCAATTCATTTATTGCCCATGAATTACGCCTTATCAAGGCCATCTTACCAGTGTGCCTTCTTTTAGCTAATTTTAGTTTAACGGACCTCCTCAGGCAATTTTGATTCCATTGTATAAATAACTGGTGAAAGCTTTCATAAAGTCACAAAAACAGTCAGACGGCTGGACCCAAATGCAGCAGGTTTATTAGCTCAGCTAAAAATCCACAATGCTAAAGCAGGGTCAAGCAGGCAGGGGTCAATGACAAGCATGAAATCAGAGGAGAGACAGAGGAGAGCTGTGGGTAGCTTGGGAAGAGGGATCAACCAACATGACTTAGAAAAGCACTCAATAACAGTGAGGATAGTGGTGTTACCTCTTGCAAGGGGGAGATCAGTGATAAAATCCACTGCGATGTGGTACCAGGGACGGAAGGAGGCCGGCTGGAAGTTGTCAAGGGGACATAGCCATTTGGCAGGATCCACATTGGGTCACATACTGGGCTACTTCAGCCTGCAGCGTGGGCCACCAGAAAGAGTATGCAGTTAATTTGTGTGTGCTTGTCAGAGCTAGATGTCTGGCTGCACACGGTGGAGCTTCAGCAGCGTTGTGTTCTGTCAACTCCGTCATTATGTCCCACTGTACAGGCGCCAGGATCAGTGACGAGGGCACGACAGGTTCTGGTGAGGTGGTCCTTCTGCAGAGGTGTCGAAGACATGAGACGGCATATCAGCCTTTCCATTCTTGGAGCCAGGGCGATATATGATCTGGAACTGAAAGAGAGGGAAGAACAGAGACCAACGTGCCTGCCTTGGGTTCAGCCACTTGGCGGACTTTACATATTCCAGGTTCTTGTGATCGGTTAGAACCAGGAAGGGATGAGCTGACCCTTTGAGCCAGTGCCGCAGTCTGAGAACACCGAAAAACGTCCAACAACAAAAAAGTATGGATTCACTCAGCAGTTCTGCAGAGCGTCTTGGGTGGCGATTGGGACAGGTGTTGCGAACGTGGTCAGGGTGACTGCTGTAAAAGCACAGATTCTCCCGGAAACGCCTCACTCAATCACCTGGAGAGAGCTGGGTGGAGCCGAGTTGCATGGGCTCGGGATCGCGGCCATTAGCCCCTCAGAGAAATGGCGAGACGGGCATGATGTTTGCTAATTGTGTTATTTATTAATAAGAGAAGAAAAGAACATGGTTTTGTAACGTGAAACTCTTTTAAGAAGCTATTGATATCCACTGTGTCAAAATTAAACAAGTAGAGTAAAAAGGATGTCACCTTAAAATAAATAAAAAATGTTAATCCATGTGTCTCTTCTGATGAATATCACTAAGTCATTGCAAGGACCCCCTATCTGCTCCTTTACCTAGAAGACAGACAAATACTTTTTCCTCTGGCGTCACCGGGTGAGGGAAAATTTCTGGTTTTAAAGCAGCAATTAGGTTGAGATTTACTTTACTCCAGTTAAAATAAATACATTGTCTTTGTCTCTTTTGCAAGAATCTGTCACGCTCTTTCAGTCAGCTCTTAAAGGTGCCATTTTGGAGCTAAAGACAAGAGCAATGGCTGTTATTGCTATTTTGTTTTTTCAACTGCAGTAATTGGTCATCTACTGTATGCATTCCTTGAAGGTTGCATATGTGTGTCCACACTGAGCATGAACACGAACAGGCAGGCACAAAAACATGAAGTAGCAGATAAAGGTGAGAAAAAACACTAATGGTGTGGAGACTGTGCATCGCAGCCACATTAGACTCTTTAGAAAAACTATTTCATGAATCAGGTGAGCAAAAACAGTAAGAACTAAATCAGCTACTCAAAGCTTAGACATTATTTTTCTTTATGCCAATCAACCTGAATTCTGCATTTTTTGGCTATTTCATTGTTGTTTTGTATCTACTTTAAGTATTTTATCAAGTACCTTAATAGGGTGGAGGGAAACCAGATGCAAGGAGATCTGGGAGTTCTACCAAAAGGTAGGTCTGATGTTTTAATATACAGTGTTCACTCGCAACGTCCTGGTTCACCTTTCATTGTGTAGAGGTTTTGTGTCCATGTACACCTTGTCAATTAATGTCCGTGTTGTGTCTTGTACAGAATGCTAAATAAATGTTTGATTACGGTCAGATCTTTGTTTTCATTGTATAAACACTGGACTTTTTTTTTATATGTAGGCTCTGAACGTCCAGCGAAAAGGAAGCCCCACATCTTGTAGATGTGTCTAGATAAAACACATAGTGTGGAGTTTTTCTTGTGGTTGCATCACCATCTGTAGATGGTGTATATGAAGCCTAGAGGTTTAAATGGCAAGAGCTGTATTTATAGAGAATCTGACAATCTTCTCCTGCATTTATATTGTGTTTGTGTTGTAAAAAGCTCAGTGTCAAAGTGTGGAGGACTATTTATTTTCAGGCTACTTCAAAGTATCGGTAATTTTCTGCCTTATGTCCTCTGACCTGCCATCTCAAGGCAATAAGTTGGCCTCTCGATTTGGAAAAAGCACGTTTTTATTCTTCTGCATAAAGCAAACTTTTCATTTCCACTTTTGGTACCACTTTTCTTTTTAAAGGAGGGGGATGGCTGGGTGAGTGGTGAGGTTGGGATTAATGATTACACAACCCCATGAACTAGCAAGAGAATGACTCTACAGCGTTTCTTAATGGATTATCAGGACTTTCTTGTAAATACATTTTCTTTTTTACTTGGCAGCTTTACTAAGATGAGTGACGGTGGATTATTGCCATTTTAGGATGTGTCTTATAGGGTTGGGAGTCAACTGAGTCACCTCTAAAAGTGACTTTTCTTCACGTCAGAAGGTTTGTTTGATGTGTGAGCTCCAGGCATTGTTTTCTGGCTGTAGAGTAAATTGTTCTAAGCAGTTATTGGATCATTAAGCTCACTATCAGAACATAACTTTTTCTTCATACATAGAAGGACACTGATATTACGTTAAAGAAGTTTCCGGTTTAGGGTTTTTTCATTTTTCTGAAACATGAGGGCTTAAACAAAAATTATACATACATACATTTCTAATCAGCCAATTTAATGACAGCAACTCAACGCACAACATGTCCAACCTCGAGGCAGATGAGCTTCAGCTATGTTTGCTTTCTGGGATGAAAAATCCATCTAAATGTCTTTTGGAGTATATTCCTATAAACACATGGATGCATCTTTAAAGGCCTTCTTGGACTAGGACTATGCGGGAGTCAGACCATATGTGACGTCACCCATGGAAATGGTTTACTTACGGGTCCAACGAAAAGAAGTCAATTCAGTCGCCATTTTTGCATGATTGCGCCATGTTGGAGCCAGATTGCGTCAATAAGCAGTGATTGATCTGGTGGAACTGAGTCAACATTTCTGTGGCAACCGCTATAGCCAATTAGCAGTGAGCAGGTTGGGAGTCCACACCACATTGAAATGGCATTGATCTGCTAACTAAGGAAAGATTTCAAATTACAGAGGCGCCTAAACTCATTGGTTTAAACTGTTGATTAAGAGCATTTTTTTTGTTTATAAATGTTTACTTTCATGACAATAAAAGCAAATCTAATCTAAAGAAAACTGTAAGTTAACCTAACATAGCCTTTAACATTAGCCTTGTGTGCCAAGGGGGTGCCCTCTGTGTTTAGGAAGGGGTCACTTCCACTTCATAATGGAGCAATTCATTCATTTTCATTCATAAACCCATCTGGTCATTAGTGCTTATTTTATTTCAGTGAAACACCTGGTCTCTTAGACAGAAGAAGCATGTATGATGCAGGTCCACCAAAAATATTGACCTTTCCAAGACTGAACAGCTGGGCTCAATCTTACCAGTCTGTTTGTGCAGAAGGATGGTGTACCTCCATCCTTTAATGACCAAACAGCACACACATGATTCTGACCTTAACTGGATATTCATGGTTTACTTGAAATAGCTTCTTTGATAAAAAAAAAACAAAAAAAACTTAATAAAACGTATTTTTATCGCCAAGATTTTGACACATCATAAAACTCTGCCCCGCTTGTCCTCTGCTGGTGCTCTTTTTAAATTGCTCTTGCTTTTATCAGTTTTCTTGTTTTACTATTGTACTCAATTTATATTTGACTATATAACCTTTTAAATTATTTTAACTTTTTCATCATTTTTAGATTTTACTATTTGGCGCTCTTGTTTGACTTTCAGCATATTAAGGTGCCATATAAGTAAACTATAATTGTACTGGAGTTTATTTTGTGGAATGACAGTAACAATGTCACGGTGCCTCGGTCAGCCCCGCCCCCTCAGCTCTGCTCCTGATTTCCACCAGCTGTGACCACTTCATCCTCATCACCCTGTCTGCACTTAAGGAGATCCAGCCCATTCATCGACGCCAGTTCGTTACCCCTAACGGTGACTACGCCTGGTCTACCAGCTCATGTCTAGTGTCCTTTGCCCTGTCTTGCTCTCATGTTCTGCCTCTCTGTCTCAGGATTCACCCAAACGAAGGTCACCTGTGTGGAAGTCTGCTGTCACTCACCTGCTGTCTTGAACCAAGCTCGGAGCCACCCTGCCGCAGTGTTCCCTTCAGCCTCGCCACGAGCCACGTCGGAATTCCATTCTGTCAAAGGAATTACTCTCGTCAACCTTTCCTGTGATTAAAATCCCTTACCAATCTACTTACCTGCCTGATCATTCTGAGTTCCAGCGTCTGGGTCTGTCTCGCCTGAAAACCATGACAAACAATACAGATTGACTGGGTGGGACAAAGTAATGTGAGTTTTATTCAGTCCACCCCTTGGTCCATTTACCAGCCAATCAAAAAAAGCACATTTTATAACAGTTGTCCCAACTTTTTCAGGCCATGGACCATTTTAACGTCAGACAATATTTTTAAAGACCTGTTTGAGACTGAATTTTTTTTTTCCCTGTGTCCCTTAATTTTTCAGATTATGTGTCAGATTATTTTCATCCTTTGTAAAATATCAGCTGCTGATTTAAATGTTATTTAATAATATTTAATAATATTCAAAACATTTACAGAAAAAAAACATGCCAACTTCAAAGTCATCCAGATTTGAAGGTGGAACAAATAAATTAAAGAAAAAAAAGACTAAAACTGGTATTTTCCAAATATAATCATAAACATGAATCCACAGTTTGAGCAACCTTATTAGCAGCATTCTCGCAACATTAAACAGCCGGTTGCTGAATATTCTGCATTCCTATTGTGGTTTGAAGGAACAACTGTCACAAGAAATCCATATTTTTGAGTAAAGCCTCCAGGTTTTTTTCTGTTACATTCAGCTTTTATTTTGAAGTCAAACGCTAGAATCAGAAGAAGATGAATTTTTTTATTGTAGTTGTTTTTTGTGCTGCAGCCGGGTAACGACAACTCTCCCGCGGACCGGTACCAGTCCATGGTCCAGGGTTGGGGACCTCTGCTTTATTTGCACACACAAATGAAAACTCCAATAAAACTAAAACAGTTGATTGAAAGTCCCACTTAAAGCATCTGTGGATCTCTATTCAAAGTGTTCCCAGTGGTCTTTAAAATATGATTATGCTGTTTTTAGCTAAAAAAAAAAAACAAACAAACTGTCATTTACTAGGACACAGCTGATAGGAGTTCATTTGAAATTCACCTCTGAGTTGACTGTTGATACAGAGTAAGCCTGCACCCATCTGTTTACACTCTCTTCCACTATTACAACCCCAACCTAATATTAGCAGTTCAAAAAAAATTGCGAGCAGTATTGGAGTTATCAGCCGTATAGTTTTGAGCCAGAGACCAAAATGAAGACGTACGTGGATCTAGTTTTTTGCCAGTGGGTGCATTGGAATAGAGCAAAGCATAGAGCTTGACTTTTTCCGATGGCATTTCATCCGTGATTCACACTGATTTGAATAAGGAAATATCCAGAAAAGCTATTTCAAGGTTCATTGTCTTTATATATGACCTACATCATCAGAAAAATGCCACAAGAACAGGTTAAAAACACAAAAAAACACTATTTTTACTGGAATGAGTCCTTAAAAAAGAAGCAAATTACAGTTGTCCGGAATAAAAACTAAAATAATTAACATTAAAAGATTTGTGGACCTATGCATAAAAACGTTTTTTTATTGTTTTTGTTTTAAGTTGAACTTTTTATCATGGCGATCAAAAAGGAATTGGTCTTACTCTATATCAGGGCAGTAGCTTTACTTTGTTGAACAGATTTTTGAATGATATTCAAATATGTTTTTGGTGAAATTTGCGAATCTGTCTACAGGTTGAGCAAGCAGTAAAGACTAGCCAAAATATTATAGAAGAAACAACACATGTGAGAAATGAAAACAAACTTTCTTCATGTGTAGTTTGATCTTCTTCTGAGCTGAAGACAGGAGGAAGCAGATGGAAGAAAACATTCAAACAGAATGTTCCTCTGATCTAAAATAAACCCCCTCATGTTAGCAGCTCAGTGACAAGCTCACTGTAGAAGACCTAATATCAGGGTGTACTTAGAGGCAGAGCTGTTTCTGTGATATTTAATACAACAAAAATCAACATGCAGAAAAAAACTATTTAACAATAAGTTTTAGAAAAGCCCAGGAAGCTCTCACTAGGGAGCCAAAACAAATCTAGTAATGGTGCTTCAGATCAGAGTCTTAGGGCTACTATTATTGCTGGAAACATTTCAATAAGATGATTTAAGTCAATTTAATCTTTTCCTTTACTACTGGTGGGAATTGTTAGCATATTAATAAGACAAGATTTGGAAGCATGCAAGCTTTAAAGACTGTTGCAACACTGCAAAGAAAAAGGGCCAAACTGAGAGAAATGTAAGTCTATTGTTGAAATGTGCAACATTAGCAAATAAAACTTTTGAGTACTTCTTGAGTAAAATACTCAAATGATACTTCAGCAAAAGTGTATTAACTTGTAAAATCTTAATAAAGTAGAAATAAGAAGCGATTAAACGAATGACTCATATTCTGTCAAAATTCCTTCACACGTTTTGTAGGCGTGTCCGAATCTACAATTCCCAGAAGTCTCTGCGAAAAACCAGAGTGCATCGATGCTCACTAGATTGGTGAATATAGACCACAATGCATTGCGTTTGAAGATTTGTTTTGTGAAAGGAATGTTATTTTAATTTATTTCTTATAATCAATTAAGATTCTCTTCTTTATAATATAGTGGATTCATAAATATTCTTTGTAAAATGTTAATATTACTTAGGTTTTTACTTTGTGAAATCGGTGATGTCATATTTGCCAATTAGTAGTTGGGGATTAGGGAGGGAATTTGGACATAACCATAAAAAAATTAAAATGTAGCATCTGATTCTTTTTTTATTTATATATATATATATATATATATATATATATATATATATATATATATACACATATACATACATACAGTGGCGTGCAGTTAGGGGAGGCAGGTGGCTCACCTGCAAATTAAAATAAAATGGTGCATACCGTAAACTGTTTTTAAATAAAATAATTTTTTTAGACATGTCTATTCTATAATTACTTTTTTCGGTGTGGGTTTTCAACATATCTTTCATAAAAAAAATTATATATATTTATATATATATATATAAATATAAAAGTAGAAAATTTACAGATTTCCTGTTAAAAATACACATAAAAAGGAGCAAGGGAGGCACCAGCCGCCCGTGTCTCCCTTGCTCCCAGACTGTGGCGCACGCACTGACTGAGCTGCAGCTGATGCATGCTCTTTACCGATTTGGTCTGCCTATCGTCATAAAAGTCGCTGTATTTCTAATTACTTCCTTTTTCTATTTCTCGCCAACTGTCTGATTACATTGGTGCCAGTTCACAAAAAACAAGGAAACATACTAAAATAAAAAAAGCAATTACTCCTCACAGGAATCAGTAATAAGCACAACGGCATTTTTGATTAGTTTGTGTCCAAAAAAAACAATGCATAAATGTATAGGGTAAACAGGTGTGTATTTAATAAAATAAAATGTGTTAATTCAAAATAATGTGCTAAATGAATGAGTGGTTCAGATAGTTCCAAAAGTCTAACTTATCTTTAAATAAGCAGCCAGTATGTTAAATCGGAGAAAAAGATAACTTAGTTCATTTTTTACAGGTCTTACTTGTATTTGAAGCTTGTATGATCTGTCCTTCTTCTTGTTCAGAAGTATTTTATTACTTATTTTAGCTTATTCACTGTTTGATGAGCAACTTTCTCACACAAACAACACAAATGAAAAACAATTTTTTCTATGGCCCCATATCCCCTCCTGTGGGTATTCGATGGGATTGCCTTAAATCCTTTGAATTTCTTCCAGTGAGTGTACCCAGGCCCGTGATAAACTGTGCCCCAGCTTTGACCCGGTAGGCACCAGCAACCCCATGACCCTGAAAAGGGTCTAGCAGGTTAAAAAAACAAATGGATGAGAATAGAAGGTCTGCAGTGGGAGAGGATGTAAATGGATGAGTGATGGGAAGTGGGACTTACTCCACGCCAACAGTCCCACCCACAACTTGGAGGCAAATTTAAAATAAACTCATACTGCTCTTCAGAAACTATGTCCTAGAAAACAACACAGGTTTTGGGATTTTGCCTAAACTCGACATAATCAAAATTAAAAGATCCCCTAGGGACACTTTTAGAATAGATCAAAAGATGATCGGAGTGGGTATTTAGATGTCATGAAAATATCTGCTAAATTTAGTTCAAGCCAATAGTTTGAGTTAATGCATGTACTTAGCAAATGTAGCTTAACACTTTGCAACTTTTTTATCCTTTTTTTTATCGTCAAATAAAAACCATTTCTGAAATATGTTATTGGACAAAGGTGAATCCACGATAATAAAAAAAGGAAAAACCTCTGGAATTCTCCAATTCACATAAGAAAACAAAAAGCAAACCCTCTTGCTCTGGGTTTTTTTATGGGCATTCCCCAATCTCCTGTAAACAGAACATTTTAAAGCATGTCATTGTCTGTCAGACAAAGAAAGCTGGCGATTAGATCAAAACAAAAATTGTTGGCAAACTCCAGGATTTCATAAATATGGGATTTCTAAGAGATGATCAAACATTCCTGTGAAATGGTAATGGCCTCTGTAGGGAAATCAGGCCTGCACTTCAATTCATGGCAAAAAAAAAGAAAAAAATCTAAACTGGCTGAATTCTACTTGAAAAGTTAGCAGTTGGTTTGGGCAAAGCCTTGCAGTTTTCAGCAGCATTAAAAACATAACAGTGATTATACTTTTCTTCTGCTTAATGTAAAATATGAAGTATAACTCAAGAAAAATGAAAGCATGTTTTATGTGTAGTAAAAGTCAGTAAAATCACTTGTCATCTATTCAGGTTTGTAGGTTTGACACCTGTATGAAAAAAACAAACTCATTGTGACCCCATGCTGTTGGAAAGAGTCCATGAATGCAGGGATTGGCATATAATTTTATAAAGTGCAATCTTTTAAAGGAGAATGTGTTTTAAAGGCATTTATAGCGAGTTTATTCTGCACAGCGTTGCACTTAGCTGTAGTTTAAAGCATTTATGGTGCAACATCTTCTGAACGGGCCCAGGAAACTGCTAAATTCTGGTATTTTCTCCCATACTGAGCATTGAATTGGGCAGCTGAGTTGAAAGAGCATCTACCAAACGCGAAAGAATAGGAAGAAAAAACAAACTTCTTAAATTGCACAAAATGCTTCACTAAATCAGAAAGAAAGTTCTGCTCCTTATAACAGACTAACAAAAATTCCAATCACCTTTCAAAATAAACTTCAAACTGAATCAGAAATGTTATTAATAAATCAGTAATCATAAAAACGTATTTTACAGTTTTATTGAAAAAACAAACTTCTGAGAAAGTCTGACCTTGACTGTTCCGAATTTTAGGGAAAAAGCTATTTTTTATAAGTTGGGAAATTTCTAGACAGATGGAGTTTTAAATGCTGACAGGGGCATAAATTATTGCATTCAAAATATTACATTCTGATGACTATAATATGTCTATAATAACTTTAAAGTTATTTTTTACGTGTCTCTTTTTATGATCGATTAGCACTTTGTTTCCCTGATAACCATGTAAAGTGCTACTCAAATATAGTTAATTGAATTCTTGATTTCATGATTTATTGGGTTGTGTCATGTTTTAAGAGGAAAGAAAACTTCTCTCCGACAATTCTTGTCTTGAATTTTTTACTACTACTCTTTTTTTGTTAGACCAAACACAACAAAGTACAGAGTGAAACATTTTGAGCTACTGTTTGCGGAATTGGGCGGGGGGGAAAAAATCACCACATAAAGATATGGCCCATCCACATTCTAAATCCGTTTTGACCCTTTCAGGGTCACAGGTCGACTCGTGATCGAAGGCGGGGGTTTCCAGTCTGATGCATGGCCGCAACATGCACGCATGCCAATCAACTAAAGGGACAATTTAGAGTAACCAGGTAACCTATGAAGCATGTTTTCTGACTCTGGAAGGAAACGGGAATCCTCTGAGAAAACCCACGCATGGAGAACATGCAAACTCCACACAGAAAGGTCTCCCCTTGATGTTCTGGACTTGAACCGGGGCCTTTCTTCGTTCTGAGGCAAGAGCGTTTATTATTAGAGTTTAATTAGTAAAGACTATACAGCATGTGGAGGGGAGCAACTCAGTGACCTTGTGGTAGAGTGTCTGCCCTGAGACTTGAAGGTTATAAGTTCAAATCCAGGGTCAAGTCACACCAAAGACTCTTAAAATGGGACCAGATGCTTCTCTGCTTAAAACTCAACACATGGGTGTTGAACCACCAAATGGTTGCTGAGCTGTGTCCGCAGCTCCTCCCTCCCCTGGGGGGAGTGTCAAATAAAGAGGACAGCTAATGAGACTTTAACAGAGTTAATACAGGGCAGCTATGTTGGATCATAAAACTGTATGTCAAGGATCTGCTCACATGTTCTTCAGGGACATACACTGTTACAACGGCTGCATACAGTACATGTACGTGTAGCCATCGACCTGCAATCGCAAGAGTTGAAAATTCATCCATCCATTTTCTTAACCGGCTGCGTCACTTTCAGGGTTGCGGGGCTGCCAGCGCCTAACTTGGCTACTGTTGGGCGACGGCGGGAGATACCCTGGACAGGTCCCTAGCCTTTCACAAGACCACACAATCACAAGCACGCACGTGGGAGGTTTTTCTAACAAAAACAAAGTTTAGTCCAAGTTTTTAACATATGATCATTAAAACTGCAGCTGTGTATTTTCATTTATTATATAAACATGTAATGCTTGTGGCTTTTACTAAATTTTTTTGTGAAAAGCATCAAGTACTTCAATGTAGTGGGAGAAAAAACTTTTGGTTAATTTTGTCTCTTTCCATTCCACATCTTTTCCTAACTGAATTCCATTTTTATTTTCTGCTGTCAGGCAGTATGAGAGGAGGTTGAGGACTTTAGGTTTTATACCCAGCCGTTGTGGGTTTTGCTGATGAGCTATGATGCATGGAAGGGGGTGGAAACCTGCCAGAAAGATCAGAGAAAGAATAGTAACCTGGAGTCTATTCCTACCTGTCATTTTTACTGCTATGCTGTAAGGAGTCATCAGTTTAATAAAAACTGAACAGTAAAGCTGTCAGAGAGGAGACCTGGCCACAGTAGTGGGAGTGCAGCGGTAAGCAGGCAGAGGCATTCAGAAAACAAAAACACTTGCAGAGTGATTGAGCAAATAATAAGGAGATTCTTCTCTTCTGACAAACTTGGTAAAGTCTCCTTATCCCAATGAGGAATTAGTCAGCTAATTTAAGCATCAGACCTCAACACCCCCACCCCTTTTATTTGAAGATACATAGGAAGCATTCATACAGGGAGGGAAATAAGTATTTGGTTTTGCTTTTCTGTGTGTGTGCGCAAATGTATGACTTTCTTTTAAGTAAAATGAAACAATAAGTTTGATATGGGTTTCATATTGGCTAGATTTGAACTTACCAACAGCAACATCAACGTTTTCTCTTTCAACAGAAGTTTCTTCTGCAGCTAAATAAAACAAGAATTATTATTATACAATAATCAATGATAAAGCTAATAAAATACCTATAGCAGAATATTACTAATAATATAATGGCTCATTTAAAATCTGTGTGCAGGTTTTTCACAATTTCATGATCTTTTATATATTTATGAGAGATATATTGGGTGATTGTGTATTTGCACAAGGTCATATTTATTTATTTAATTATGAACAATTTGGAACTCCACTCAGCTGCTGTTTATGAAAAAAGGGGGTTATGCAGGCACTGTTTTTTGAATGACTTTACATGCAATGCAATACCATTCATAAATGTTATGCAATACATGCTATGCATGTAAAGTAAAATGTGCATGCAAATTAGGTATTACCCAAGATAACATCTTCAGTGGTGTCAGGAAAATCTTGGGATATGGATGCTGCACCACCTCCAATACTTTTTGATACTTTTTGAGAGCAGAAAAAACTGTCGGCTGAGAAGGAACTGTGCAAAACATAATCATTAAGTAAAACCAAAACTGCAAAACACAAATAAGAGGTAAATGTAACCATTTATAAATAATGAATGTGAACAATAATTTGAGTATAAGTGGAAATAGAAGCATTTATACACTTCTTTATCTATCATTTGGCATGTTCATAATTTTAAAATGAGCTCATTTATTTTGTTTGTCATTTCTAAATGAGAACATTTATTTCCTATTTGTATTTGGCAGTTTTGATTCTCCAAATTTCATGCCAATGCAAGATTTTAAGACACACTCGTTGATAAAGACTACCTGACGTGTTATAACAGAGTAACAGCAGTTTTTATACTGACATAAAAATGTAGAACGCACTAAATATGTGTGTTAGCAAAATAATTAAACAATACAATAACATGAGTTAAAACATTTTTGAGCCCACCATACCATTATTTACTTTTCTCTGCTCTCCGCCGATTGGGAAGGTCTTGTCCGACCTCATCTTGGAAAATAGGGTATCAGAATTGTTTTAGAGTTTTCCCATTGGAAATCACGACAAACGGGGTCGTTTATGTGCAAACTTTACCTCAAATTGATTTTTATTTTACATAAATCTCGCAGCTGCACAGAAAGGCAGGATAATGTAAAAATATGGAAAAATAAAGTCTCTTTGGCATGATGTCCTTTGTGGTCACTTTGATCAGTGTGAGAAAATGCGC
Organism: Oryzias latipes; assembly: GCF_053564925.1. Taxonomy (NCBI): domain Eukaryota; kingdom Metazoa; phylum Chordata; class Actinopteri; order Beloniformes; family Adrianichthyidae; genus Oryzias; species Oryzias latipes. The sequence goes on along the minus strand of NC_136256.1, from coordinate 10,240,370 downwards.
TCGTAAATTCGCACTATACCAGGCTCAGATGCAATGACATTGACCAATTGTTGCTTAGAGTGGCGTAACGTCATTAATTGGGTTGCCAGATTGGTTCAGGTGTGTTGAAGGAGGGGATCATTAAAGTGCACGCAACATTCTTTTGCACAACATTTAGAGCGCACGTTGGTTCGGAAGTGCTATGAAATGGGTTACCAGATTTGGGCCTTTTTTCCGCCTCTACGGGCCCCTGGTGGTGACAGCGGGGCCTATACAGCTGCGTAATTCGTGTACAGGGAGGGTCGGCCATGGTCTGATGAACTGATTCTGTAAACAGGTGACCTCAATACAGGGGATTATTCAAACAGTTGTATTCAATTCAGTGACAGGTTTATTAGGAGAGCTTAACTGCTGTGTGTAAACCAGAAGTTTTAATGATTACTAGGGGTTGATATACTTTTTTTTACAAGGAAATGCAAAAAATATATATAAATTCTTTAAAATTAAATTTTTTGATTTTCCTTGTGTTTTCTCACTTTTCAAATAAACCTACCATCATGATGACAAATTTTCAATTTCTTTTTTGATGGGAAAATGGATCAAATATGAATTTCCTCCACTGTAGATTAATGCTAATAATTTTAAATACATGTTAATAATACTGCTGAGTGCATGCACCCCTTATAAGGAATACGGAAAAATCAACACAATCTCAAAATGTTTTCAACACTAAAATACAAAACATGTAGAATATGTGAAACTCAAAAATGTTAGTTTGTCAAACTGGCTAAAAGCTTTTTTTCGGTGCAGTTTTCTCCATGATGATAAAATAAAGCAGATGAGTTAAAGTTCAGGATCACATTTATCTTCAAGTTTGTTTTATGCATCAAAGCTTTGAATGACGGTTATCAGCAACCAGTCATAAACTACCTTAAATTATCATGTTCAAATCAATAGTGTAATAATGAAATATACCATTGAAACAAATTAAAGTATCTTCTATGAGCAGAATTTGAATTCCAAAATAAAGCACACATGCTTAGGCTTTTAATAAATATGTGACATGGATGTATTTGGCTGACAGGACAAAAATTGAGAGGAATATTACGGAAAGCCAGAGGTAAAGATTAGTGACATATCTACCATCCAGCAATCTTTGAGCTTCTGGTTTCATTGGGAGCTGATACAGAACCGGTCATGGTAATTAAAAGTGACATTAATTATGTATGTCAATCTTCCCTTTTTTTGGCAGTATTACAATTTTAATTTCGATGTTTCTCTCGTGAAGGTTATGGACAATACGCTCCTCTCCTTCAATTATCTGTTTATGCTATTAATCCAGTTTGATGGATTGTATGGTAACACGCTATCTGCAGTCTGTCTCTTTTTTTTTTTAATTGCTGAAACTGTGTGGATGAATTCCTCTAAATGTAAAGATTTTTTTTTTGTGCTGGAATCAGGCATGGTGAATGGTAACAAACAATCTGCACCCAAATTGTTTTTTGTTTCTGACAAGAGCTGTGGCCTCTCTGGCTGCTTAAAAGTGTGAAATACTCCTAAACAATGTCTATTTTCCTCTTCCCTGTCTGCCATTTCTCTCTTGCCATACTGATTTGGAAATCATTTGGGGAAAAGGAAAGGTGTGAGGAAAAAGGTTGGAAACATTTACAAGATGGAATAAAAAAGAAGGTGTGTAGCAGGAGAGGATATTACTCTGAGCACAGTGACTGGAAAGTCAAAGAGTGAAGACTTGATGGAGGGCAGGGAGGAGATTAAAGCATTTAAGGTTTTCATTAAACTGAAAGAAGCGGGTGCTGGATCTGGGTCAGCAAGCCCATTAAATCTTTCAAAGGCTATCAAAAAAGAAATGAGAGACGCAATCTAAGCAACCTGGCTGATGGTCTCCTTATGCTAGCATGCAAATTAGCCTAACAGCCAGGCAAAAATGCCTCCTTGCATGGATGAACACTGCAGTGCAAGATGTCTGAACTGGTAAATCATGAATTCTGTAAAAGTTTGGAGCAACATTTTACATGCAAAACTTAGGATTTACGGGCAGAACTTAACCATGACCTACTCAGTTTGAGAATTTAGAATTCTTTTTAGTCTGGTGTCTTTTCCAGATATCTGTAGATGTGATTTCATTATTAAGTACATACAGTTGCAAATATGTTTTAGCATAACAAAAGAAAATATTAGGGGAAAAAAACGTCCAACCCTATATCTTCAAATTTTGTTTTAATCATTATGAATTTATTAATAAAGGAGAGCCAGAAGTAAAAAAAAAAAAGCCAGGAGAGTTAAAATTTTCATGCACATTGTGAGCGACAGGTTGCATAGAACATATAAACAACGTAAGGGTGCAGTACATGAGACGCAAACATGTTGTACGGATTTTTCTTGTTTTTTAACCCACTCAATCCTGCAGAATGCGCGAGGAGCCTATTAGTGCTGTTAGGGATAAGTGTGCACTCCTTATGTGCTGCCTTAGGAAATTATGTGTGTTGACATCCTATGGGTGTCATACGCGCACGTTCACATCAACTGCACACTGCATGCATGCAGCATTTGTGCATGGTAAATAAGGGGCAAGTACGTGTACCTACTGACTAGAGTATGGCCTAAGGGCATCGTTCAACGGCATCACTTGTACATCATAAGTTTGGTAAAAAGTCTATGTAAACATAAGTAAAGATGCATTTCTGGCTTCTGTGTTCAAAACTCTCGCATTCATGCTTAGCTTTGCAAGTTTCTACGGCCATTTTCGGGCTCACGTATACAACGTGCAGCCAATGAACGCATGTTGCAATTTACATCAGGTTGAACTTCAAACAACCAGGGACTCCGTTATGGTAGTGATATATGGATGGCGCCCCCTTTAATTCACGGAAGTGCCAACTGTTTGACAATTGATCATGGAGGAGAAATTAATAAATGCTGTTTGTGTCCATCTGGAATTGTATGACACTAAGCCTTTCATTTATCAGAACAAAGCTGTGAAAGAAAATGCCTGTAGCAAGATTCATGAGATTTGAACCGCTTCAACATTTCACACCAAGCCTCTTCCAACTGTAGGAGGTGGACATCTGCTAGAATACAGCAGAGAAAAAAACCCTCCCTTCTTGTCCAGTGTTAACACCATTGGCTAATAATGCATTCGAGAACCTGCATTTAGCATGGTGTGTTGGTAGTTTTACAGATGCTTTACAATGCACTCACCATACGTACAACAATGATACATTTCATTTTTATGATGTGTCTTAAGGTGGCTATTTGAGTCTCAAGGGAACTCTGAGACACACCTGCACTCCCATTCAGGAGTAGCCTCTCCTCTATGACCCTCCACTGGCCCACACAAAACTCACAGCACCTGTGCAAGCCATATGACTGCATGTGACTGAAGCATAAAGTTTTAGTAATACTTATTAAATAGGGGAAACGGTTTCTCCCTGTCCTTCCTAGTGGAGAATGTGCTACCTGGCAGATGAATATATATAATAAAGAGTTTTTTGGTTTAAACTTTGTCTTAAACCTCTGTTATTCTGTAATAATAAATCTTCCAACCTGACTCAGATATTTAAATGCTGCATCAAAACCTGTGAGGCATCTAAATGTGTCAGACTGACTGTCCAACAGAGGTGGACAGGTCACAAACAAGCAGAAAACATTCCGGCCAGTCAGGACTGGCTACAATGTCACAGTCCTGAGGCATAGTCTGGCAAGGACAAACACTGTGCCGGAGGATTTTCTGACAGGTAGAACAGGTGAGTCACATCCCAGTAATGAGGGTGAAGCTGGATGCATGCACAAACAGGTACAGGTTGGCAATGTGGAGCCCGAACCATGACAGCATGTAAAGACAGAAGCTATTAATATTTTGTTTATGTCAGGCACCAGTTCAGCCATTTTAGAGGCAGCCCTCTGTAACGATCCAGCCGGAAGCAACAAAGATCCCTACAACTTTTTTTAGCCTTACAGTTATCAACAATTAATGTTGACTGTAACAACAAATGCATCGGAAGGTACCAGCCTTGTAAAGAAAAATACAAAAATCGGAAAAACAAATTATAAAAATAATAAAGTGTAAAATCAAGTAGAAAAATCTAAAATTAAGTACAAAAAAGAATACAATATATAGAAGTACAGAGGTATAGTAACAGAGTGCAGGTGAAATTAAATAAAAAGGTTACATTTGGGACATATTATTGCACATATATTGTTACACGTGTCCAGCATTGATTGTTGAAATTGCTATTTGGAGTTCAGAAGCCTGACAGAGTGTGGGTAACAGGTGCATTTGAGTGTCTTCATACGTGCCGGCAGGCTCCTGTATCGTCTGCTAGAGGATAGCTGTTGGAAGAGTCCTTTTTGCTGGATGAGTGTGGTTCTTCATGATGCTGTGTGCCTTGTGCAGGCTCCTGCTGCAGTAAATGTCATGGATGGGGCAAAGGCTGCTGCCAGTGATGTCCTTTGCTGCTCGCACCACCGTAGTGCTTTTCGGCTGGTGAGGTGCAGTTTCCACACCACACCATGATGCAGCCCGTCAGAAGGCTCTCAATGGTACTCCTGTAGAAGTTCCTGAGGATGTCTGCATTCACACCAAACTTCTTCAACTTTCTCAGGAAGTAGAGTCTTTGACGGGCTTTCTTCACCACGGTGTCTGTATGTAGGGTCCAGGACAAATCTTCAATGATGTGTACACTGAGGAATTTGAAATTACTGACCTGCTCCACCTCTATGCTGTTGATGTGGATGGGTAGGAGGTTGTTTGTGTGCTGTCTCCTTAAGTCCACAATCATCTCCTTTATTTTGCTGACATTAAGGGACAGGTTGTTTTGAGTTGACACCAGCTGGTAAGTGACGTCACCTTGTCTCTGTGCAAACTTCAGAACGATGTTGGAGCTGTGCTTTAGCTGTGCAGTCATGGGTGAATAGGGAGTACAGGAGCGGGCTGAGGACACATCCCTGGGGCGTACCAGTGTTGAGGACACGTGTAGGAGAGGTGACTGCCAATCCTCACTGCTTGGGGTCTGTTGGTGAGGAAGTCCCATGCCCAGTTAGAGATGGACTTCTTTAGACCCAGGGCGGTGAGTTGGTGACCACTTTGGAGGGGATTACGGTATTGAATACCAAGCTGCAGTCAATGAAGAGCAGTCTCAAGTGTGTGTTCTCCCTCCCCAGATGGCTAAGTGAGGTGTCTAAATTTTTAAAACCCAACCTAAGAGGCTGACAGTGTTTTTGTAGTTGAGGCTTAACCTGGTGGGTTTGACCTTCATTTCTTTCAGCTAAAATAACGTGCTCACCCAAAATAATTACCAAGATCTGAAAACAGGATTAAATAGCTACAACAAAGTCAGATGGGACACAAAGGGGTCGGTTTATCCATATTATCTAAACCAATTTGCTTGGAGGTCAAACGGAAAGTGAGGGCACTTGAATGCTAATAATGCCTCGCTGCACAGGAAAACTCTGTGTGGGCACATTACAACATTGGGTCAAAGCCGCATAGCCTGTGGGGGGGTGAGAGTGTGTAAACGGTGATGCATGAACAAGCTGGGTAGCAGGTTTAGCATTTTGTCTCCTTCCATTGTTACATGTGTTTGACTGAGCATGGAATCTGTCTACATTCTGACCACTCATCTGCTCAGTCTGACACTTTTCTGTCTCGTGTTTCTACATCCAGTCATATTAACACTGCCTATTTCATTTGATCTTTTTGACTTTTGTTTTCTACACACCAGTTTGTTAGCGATGAGCAAATAATGAATAAATAGTAAAAAAAAGGTTTCTGTGAGTCAGTTAATTTTTCTTAATACATGAGTTATATAGGCACATTTTTGTGGGTGTAAAATGCAAGGGGAAGATCCACCATGGGATCATGTTTTATCCTTGAGCCAAGAAAACCCTGTAATTTTATTGCTTGATTTTGTGATGCCCCTCTGGTTGTCATAGAAACAACGTTTGTTCTAATTGCCCTCTCTGGCACCGAATCTTTTTTTTACTGACAAGTGGTAAAAATGAAAATAAAGGCAAGACTTTTATACGTTTACATGGGAGTAGACTTTTTACAATCTTTATGCTTTGTGGTTGTTTGTGCTAAAAAACGTCCACACTTTAGATGAGGTGCTTCAAAACAATTAATAAACTATTAACAGAGTTATTTAATACATTTGTAAAGCTTATAAGCAGTTTAGTAATATGGATTCAGAAGACAATGCTCTGACTTTAGATGTTAATAAATCTTATTAACACTTTCAGGTATTTGCAAGACATCTATAATGCTAATAAATATCTTACTAGCATCTGACACATTAATAAAGCCTATTAATTTGTTAAGTTAGTTAATAAAACTTATTAAGCTTATGAACACTTCAGCTTGTGTCAGGCGTCTATAATGCTAATAAATATCTTACTAGAACCCCAAACAATAATAATACTTCTTAATTTGTTAACAAAGGTTGTTAATAAATCTTATTAGACTTACTAACACTGACACATTTGTTAAGCACCTATAATATCAGTAAATGCATCATTAGCATCTTGAAAACATCCTAATAATAATGCTTGTAAATGTGTTAACTAAGTAATTTAATAAACCTTATTAGACTTATTGTACTAATAAATGTCTTACTAACACCCTATAAATTCATTTATAATGCTTGTTAATGTGTTAACAAAGCTTGTTAAGGAATCTTAATATAAAGTGTTACCCCACTTTTTTAAAAATCTTTAATATAAGTATTAAAGATAAAATGTATACATTTTAATAACCAAATTATTCTTTCCTTTTTTTTAAAATTGAACAGATGAAATTACAGTATTTTCGACACAATAGCTCTACTTTAGGGTCGTAATTTTCGAACATAACCTCTGTGTGTGTGGGTTTTTTTTTGTATAGCTCTACTTTAGGGTCGTAATTTTCGAACATAACCTCTGTGTGTGTGGGTTTTTTTTTGTACATGTTACTTGTAACAAGGTTGGGAGTTAGCATTGTCACTGTATCGTTTGTTTTAGCAGTATCAGTCTGTTTTTTTCTACATGTTGCAAACAAGGTTTGGAGTTACATGTATTGAGAATAAGCTAACGCGATGCGTGTTACAGACATGTTCGAGACTGCAGTTACTGTTAAATGCAGTTAATAAAGTCTGACTGACTGATGGACTTATCTCTGACAATTTCATCTTGCTTAATGCGCCCATTAATTCGAAGCTCCCTCAAAAATTGACCAGTCATTGTCAGTGCGCCTTATAATCTTATGAGCCCTAGAGTGATGAAAATATGGTGAATGTTTTTTGCAGTTATCTGGTGAATTTAGTTGGCTTGGGATCCTCTTACTTAAGGTCAGAAACTACAGAAGCTTTCAGCTTAAGTTCAGGTAACCTATAAAAACTAAGCTCTAATATAAGTAGGACATTAGACCGGTCAGGACCCCTCTTTATTGTTTGACTTTAGACATCAAATACGGGGTAAAGTGTGCATTTTTGTTCACAGCGATCAGCAATAGGAAAGTTGGCGAGTCAGAGAACCCTCAAAGGCTGATAAGTGGTGGCTTTGTGCTGAGGGTGACAGGGGAAATCTGGAGCTGACTGTGCAAAGAAAGATTGTAAGAACTCAAAAATACAGAGAATAACCATGCATACCCCTATTAATTTCATGCCCATTTGCTGCTTCACTTCAGGTTACTATTCTCTTGTGTGACCAAACTTAACTGTATCTGTAGGACTAATGGCTTCACATTTTCTTTAAAATACCCCCCCCATGTTAAATATATAGAGAATATTTGACAAATAATATTTAGGAAAATGTAACAGCAACAGGAGAAGTCCTGTTTCTGAACTCTACTTTTCAAACAAGATGACGTAAATGTACATCATATTCTTTTCTGGGATATAGCTGTCCAAATCAATTTGATCTTTTCCAATGAAAAGTCTACAAAAACATGCTCGTGTCAAGCTTCCACGTTCAGAACTCTTGCCTTGCCAACCTTTTAAGTCCATTTTCGCGCTCGCTAAAGGTTAAACCAGTGAAACTTTTACCAGTCGGTACTCAGATTTGGTGTATGGGTGGCATCCTTTTATTTCGGGGAAGTGCCAATTGTTAGAAAATTGATCATGAATGACAAATTAATTGTTCCGATTTGTGCCCAGCTTGATTTCTATGACACCAAGTCTTTAACAAATTACAATAGAGCTGTGAAAGAAAAAACCTGGAGCAAGATTTGTGAGGTGTTCACTGCTTCAACATTTCACACCAAGCCTCTTCCAAATGTAGGTAAATGCACTAGAAATAAACCTGATTTATTTTTTTAATAGATTAAACCAGTTGCAAAGTCTGCACCTGGTTCACTTTTCTAACTTTCTAGTGTCAACCTGTTGTCAGCTGCTCCACAGGGACCGTTTGATCATCAATAGAGGCCCAGAGGTCATACATGGATGGGGTGCCAAAAAGACAATTTATATTCCACAGACCTGCTACAGCCAGCTTGAAACCTCTGATATGTTAACTGAAAAAGAAGATGGTAGAAGGGCATTGAAAGCTAAGATCAGTGCCCATCTAATGGTGTTGAAACCCACCATTCAGAGTGCTTTTCATATGGATTTCTCAGGTCGTAAGCAGACCACTTGTCATCATTTGTGTAAAAAATGTTTTCTTCCTTTTATTAGAAAACTTAATGTAGAGGTTTTTCAAAAGTGTGTTTGTGTTGAAAGTTTAAAACAAATTGCATCAATATGAAACCTAAGAAAGATGAAGAACTACATAATAACACATTTTCTTATTTACAATGGTTGCTATGCAGAATATGTTCCAAAGTTGTGCAGCTTTCATAAAAAATGAAAATATTCCTAAGAGATGACTTTGTCAGAACAACTTCATTCTTGATATTCCTAAAAATTTTGATGAACTTAAGATGGAAAAAAAAATTGGCGTTTGTTTTCTGCTTGGTTTTTGGACAGTGCTCCCTCGCTACATCACGGTTCAACTGTTAAATCTTAAATCACAAGCATATCTCTTTGTTCTATGTATTTTCGTTCTTAGTTTTCCATGAAGTTTTAAACCTTGAGAGTTTAAACAAGAATGAAAAGTGTAAAAACATGTCTAAAAAGCTGTATTAAGTGTGTAGTGATGAGCTTTACAGCCTTCAAATATATATCATTCTCACCAGTCTAACTTTTAAAAAGTTAAACGTCATAAAAACACTACTTAATTAATGGATTTTTCCAAGACATGACAAAATTAGTTTTGAATGAGAAAATGTTTGTGATTCTTTAACATAATGTAACTATTCAACTGTTCACAATCCATGTAAATCAGGTGATTCTAACACTGAGAAAAGCGGCTTTTCTTTTTGGTTTTGCACCGATATGCAACACATTACTAACGTAGAGCTGCGGGATGAAACCGTTTTTCTCTGTGGCAGTACCCGCTGATAAACGCTGATCACGTAAACACTTCACAAGTGTACGGTGTTGCATATCAGCTCTGTGCTGCTTTTCACCGCTGGAATTACGTTAAATGCATTAATGGTTGAAAAGTTACGGTGGACGAAAGAACTGGAGCTGAAGCTCTGATGTTTAGGAGTTTCAACAGACTTTTTTTCATCTGCTCCAACTGCCGCACCGGGCGCGTGTGCACAGGGTGCATGCGCACTGACCCAAACTGAACAACTCAGATGTACATTCTTAAAAACAAAAATAATTATTATTATTAGTCATGGAGGGTTACACCTGCACACACATACAGGAATGAGGCTTTCAGAGTTGTAGAGATTAGCCTTTTTATTTCTCACAATGGCTGGGCGCACAAGTGCAACCGTGGATTTATTTTAGGCAAACCACTGAAAAACCCAGTCGCACGTGCGACCAAATTGATGGCACTCTATAGAGCCCTGTTATCTGAATAATTGTTCAAATGTTGCACTAATATACTAGATTCCTCCAATCTTTCATGAAACTACCATCAATGTTTTATGGTAGTGAAGCATATATTCACTCTATTATTGTTTTCTATTCCGTTATTGCCTTTTTGATATAAAATGTTCATTCTTGTTCCCGTATTTTGTTAAGTAAATTTCTCCCAAAAGTGTGCCTCATACCCCAGTCATATATCATTTTTCTTCTTTATTATGCATTTTTTTTAGTGCAGTTAATTTATACTCTGGAGTGACTTACAATCCGAAAAATATGGGTATACGTGCAAAATACCACTGAACCCATATCCCTTCCCTGATTACCCCTTCATATATCAAAAAAAGAGAAATGCATTGGAAACAATTGTGCACCAATTGGAAAATTTTAAAATGTTGTAGCAAAATTTCTTCTCCAGCTAGATGATGAATGTTGTTTCTTTGGGGTCAATCTGTTGCTGTCTGGCTTCAGGTTTCAAGCAGGAGCAATCTGTAAAACAGGAGGGAGGCTGTCATGATCGATGTGGAATCCGTGCTTAGTTTTGTCCAGATTGATGATTAAAGATGGCAGTTCTTGGGCAGGTGCTTAGAGAGGTAGGAGGGAGAGCAGAACACCAGCAGCTTTAGATCAGAGCAGTGGCCTCTACAAATGAAAAGGACAATGGCAAAACCCCTCTTCCACAGCCTCCTCGAATGCTGCTCTGAAGCTGCTTTTGCACTAAAAGTTCTGTGAAGTGGGTCTGCAGGTGATGTGGTTCCAGGTCGACAAGGGCAGTGGATGAAAAAGTTCAAAGGTTGCAAAGGTTAGCTGCGACACTGTAAAGTTAGAGAAGCTACAATTGAATTCATCAATCATCTGGTTTATTTCATTGTCCAGCAGAAAAAAATAAAAATAAAATAAAACTGGTCCAGAGTCTTATCAGAAGTTGGCCAAGACTGTTAAAATTTGCCATTTCAGCAGGAAAGTTGTGATGGCATCATTTATCTCCATTATGACATGTTTTGCAACCCTGCAGTCTTCTACTTGGCAAAGTGACACGTGTGCCATTCCTAAATGGCTAAAAAATAAAAATAAAAGTTTGGATTCACCAGTTTATTCAACATGACCCCCCCAAATTATCTATGAATAACAACATAAAAAGAGCACATGGAAATAATGCTTTCAATATACACTCACTGGCCACTTTATAAGGTACGTCGATCCAAAGACTCATTAATGCAAATCAATGCATTGGTGCACGTAGATATGGTCAAGACGAGCTGTTGCAGTTCGAACCAAGCATCACAATTGGGAAGAAAGGTGACTGAAGTGACATTGAACTTGCCATGGTTGTCGGTGCCAGACAGGCTGGTCTGAGTATTTCAGAAACTGTTGAACTGCTGGTTTACAGTGTTTAGAGAGAATAGTCAGAGAAAGGGCAAATATCCAGTGAGCAGCAGTTCTGTGGGCAGAAATGCCTTGCTGATGCCGGAGGAGAATGGCCAGACTGGTTCCACCTGCTAGAAAGGTAATAGGAACTCAAATAACCACTGGTTACAACTGAGGTCTTAAGAAGAGCTTCTCTGAACGCACAACACGTCGAACCTTGAGACAGGTGGGCTTCAGCATCAGAAGACCACACCAGGTACCACTCGTGTCAGCTAAGAACAGGAAACTGAGGCTATAATTCACACAGACTCACTGAAATTGGACAATAGAAGATTGGAAAAATGTTGTCTGACCTGTTGAGTTTATTTATTTCTACTGACATTTGAATGGTAGAGAACTTGGCATAAACAACATTAAAAAGCATGACTCCATCCTGCCTTTTATCAACATCTCTTTGTTCTATATTTATAGTAAGAATAGTCACAACTCTGAATGGATCAATGTTATCAATATTTCTGACCAACCTTCTAAACCTTGTCACTCTGAGATCATGAAAGGACATTTCTGTTAGTTATTATTGAGACCATGACAGTTTACACACAGAAACCTTTGTGATCCACCAGGTAAGATCATTTGTCTGCAAATCAAGCAGACAAGCTCAAACCATGACCCTTCCCCTGCCATGTTGGATAATATGAAAGTTGTTTTTTTAATGGGGGTTGGGATTAAATCCACATATCCTGTCTTTGCTTTACATTTTCTGCAGAAAACATTGACATAAATTTTGTCTGCTTCGATTCAATGTCATGAATCATGATCTGTGCTCTTGTGTTTGTGGTGGGAGTTTTCAGTAAGATTGGTGTTTGTTTTATTTAAAGCCTCAGAATAGTCTCTCAGCCTATTTCAGAGCTTGACTTTCACTTTGTCTTTGCCAGACCAACAGTTTTACTATAATTTTGTATTTCTATTGTTTTATGGTTTTATTTGTTAGAATTTCTGTTTTTTTGTTTTGTTTTTAATTTGCCTTCACTTTTTGTTTGAGTTTAATAATGAATCCAAGTGTCTTTTCTTGCATTTGGGTCCTCGTCAGCATGTGTATGTAGCATCTGTGTAGCCTGCACAGTTAGAACCAGTGGTGTCTTAGATTTTTTTTTGTGTGTGTGTGTGTGCTGTTTTTGCTCTTGTTTTGTTAAGGCGTGCATCATGACAAATTCTAAATCCCAGCTGGGATCAGATTGGAAGACGACCAGAAGATGAATGTTTTTTGTACCTCACTAATCACTGTAGGGTGTGTGACATTTGAGTAAATTTGCTTTGATGCCTTCAGCTTGTGTGAATGTCAACAGTGTTCAGTGCTCTGCCTATTGAATTTTACTGTAGAATGCTGGTGTATTACCATCTATTTGGAAGCTTTGCTTAACAATGCAAACACAAATTCTGAAAATGGTTCAGAAGCTGCTAAATCTATTTGGGGTGACAGGGCTGCAGGGGCATATCCCAGCAACTGTTGGGCAACACCCTGGACAGGTCGCTAGTCACAGGAGCACACATTTACACACACACATTCACACCCAGGGACAATTTAGCGACACCAGTTGGCCTACAAAGCATATTCTTGGACTGTAGGAGGAAACTGGAGTTCCTGCAGAAAACCCACATGACTTTCTCATGAGGCTAGATTAAATTAAATACAAATTCTAAACACGTTGCTGTTCCTGTTCTTATTAACTCAGTCGTTTAATTATAAAGATGCTGAAATTGTTAAGACCAAAATATGTCCATGCAGACAATAGTCATAATTGTCAAACTAACAAAACAGTCTTCAGTCGGCCAGTTATGGCTCACTGTTTTTTTTTACAGTGACACATAGCTGAATTGAGGTTTTCGTTTAATTTGTTACCTAGTTCAGAGGCTCTCAGCTTTTTTTTTGTCTAGTGGTCTTTATTTGTTATTCTAAAAAAAAAGGACTCACAATGGAATCCAAATAATAGTACTGGACAATTATATTCTAAAAACAATCAAAAGTAGCTGTTTTATTTAATTTTTGAATGTATTTATCTTAAACTGGATCTTTAATTTAGTTATTTGAACTATCTTTTTATGAAGAGCGGTCGACCTCTGATGGGAAGATTTCAAGTTTGGATCCCGCTCTGTGCGTCCATGTGTCGAAGTGTATGGAGCCCACTTGACATGGGTCAAAGAAATTACTAATTCGTTCCCATGAAGTAGTCCCCTCTCGAACGAATGTGAGTCACAGTGACATGCAAGTAGCGACGGAAAGCGGCCCTTGCAGTGGGAGTGGGGCTCACAAAACTGGGAGAGTGTCATGGTTCCTCTGGCAGCGCTCCTCCCCCTCCCCTCTCTGCTCTGCTCCTGAGGACTCCCAGGTGTTTCCACTCAACTCATCTACCTGCAGCCTTCATAAGGAGATCCAGATCCAGCATTCATTGCCACTTCGTTGCTCCTCCATGGTGCCTAGTCTGGTCATCTATGTTTTGCTCTTGAACTTTGAATCCAAGTTAATCTCTACTTATGCCATGCTTCCAGGAAAACATACCTCCACGAGTGGAAACCTGGGAACGCTCCTTGAACCATTTGGACCTCCTCGCTACGCCACAATCCTGTTCATGCCTATCCTCCAGCCACGCCACAACCTCAAACCTGTATACCAGTCTCTCACTCAGCTTCTCACCTGCAGCCGCCAGCTGTCATCCTCGCCAACGTCTACACAACCTGCAAAGAAATAAATCATTTTTACTTACCTTCTCTCTCCTGTCTTCCTTCCGGGTTCCAGCATCTGGGTCTGTTTTTGTTCCTTGCAAATCCTGACAGTGAGACTTTGAATGATGTCATGGGTCAGACATGAAAACAGGATTTTGTAGAGCTTTTTCAAATAAATGTATCTGTATTCTAAACATCCCTCGTGTCTTCCATGCATTGTAATGTCATATACACAGACAGAAATTTGAATGTATCTGCTGTAAACAAAAGTATTGTTCACACCCGTGTTTTTGAATGGCTTATCGTGGAGTTGGTTTGTGTTTATTTGCATAAATGATTTAATGGAAACAGTGTAATTACACATTTTGTAAAGTGAAACTTGGCAAATCTAAAGTAGATTTGCTTCCTTTTCCACAAAATTGGAGCTAGCCAGAAAAAAAGACTACTTGACAAAAAACTAATTCTGGTTCATGTGGAAAAAAAATCAGCTCTTAGGATTTTAAATACTACTTCCTTTGAATTAATTTTACCCATGTCAGGTCACGGGCTGTGTAGTGTCCTTGAGAAAGACACTGACCTCGTAATTGCTGCCGGTGGTTATAGGTCAGCGCCAGTTTATGCAGTGGCGCCGCTGTCATTGTGTGAATGGGTAAGTGTATAGAAGTATAGAAGTATAACTCAGAAGATATTAAGACAGGCAAGAGGCATCACTGTGAAACAGAACAAACAAACATAAAAAGGACACAATTTATTATAACAAATGCGTCCTACATTTGCCATTGGCATTCACAGCTTCAGGCTTGACTGTAGATCTTTGTATTTTTATTTTAGTTTACTTCTTAAGTAATTGTGTTTGTAACTTTTGGAACACCTGCAATAGTTGCACCATGTTTTTGAAGTAATGATTGGAGTGTTGCTCTAATGTTTGCAGTGTTCCACATACTCTCAACTGGCTTAAGTACCCCGGATTAGGAACAGCTGATGTAATGTAAGGGCCACCAAAGACAGGACCACCTCAAAGATTGTCTTTGCCCAGAGATGCATCATTACATTTACTCAGTTAAACATGCTTAAAGCTTTAGTCACATGCCCCTGTACCGGGGTTGACCCGTGCGGGCCACCTCAAGGGAAAATAGAGTGTAGGAGAGTTGTGCATGTGGTAAGTTTATCTTGGAGTATAAAGACGATTGATATAAGCTGCTTGTGATGTACCGGTGATGCTGTCTTACTGTGCCCTCACACCACATTCTAGTCATTAGTAAAGGCAGTGTCACACAGCCACTATGTAGATTTTGCACATATTGCACAGATGAAAATTGGTCAAACATAAATATTCGTGGAAAAAGTGAGAAAAGGTGTGGTCTTTACATGAAATTTTCACAGATGTATCACGAATGAACCACATTAAAACCAGGGAAGAAGTACAAATAAACCACACAGAGAACACATCAATGATTGATAGATAGATAGATAGATAGATAGATAGATAGATAGATAGATAGATAGATAGATAGATAGATAGATAGATAGATAGATAGATAGATAGATAGATAGATAGATTTCATACGTGCAAAATGTACATAGTGGCTGTGTGACACGACCTTCAACTGACTGTGTGCTAATGCTACACGCACAAGGTGTGCAGGTAATATGTAAGTGTGCATAGTATACTTGTAGAATTCCCCCTTAAACTACAGTCTGATTGTGTAATTTCCTCATTTATAATAGTAAGGCTGCACATAAAGAGCCAACAGGGAGCATGGAGTTTTTACTTGAACAGCACTACCGGGCTCCTTGTGCAGGGTTTGGGGGGTTGAAAAAAAGGAAAAATTAGTACGACATGCCTGCGTCTCTCCTACTTTCCCCTTACTTACCCTTACGCGTTGTTTAATGGAGAAAATTTGCATGAACATTTACGCCCAAAGGGGGCCCTCAGTGGTCTAAAACCTTGATATTTCCTGCGGGCTACCTGTGTCCCCGCACAGGTTTCCCCATTTTTCCCCTGCAGATAGCCTGTATCAATCCGTAAGGACAGTTGTGACTCAGGATTAACCACTTGACCTCTGATTTATCTCCAGCTATGAAAAATAAAAAATCACTTACATTTTTCCATTCATTCATTCATCTTCTTCCGTTTGTCCCTTTCGGGGTCACGGGGCTGCCGGGGCCTATCCCGGCCACTTGTGGGCCAAGGCAGGGGAGACCCTGGACAGGTCACCAGTCTGTCGCAGATTACAATTACATTTTTCCTTTAAGTAGAAATTAAGCCAAAGTGGTAGCATCAATAGGCGTCATGGGGTTAAGTAACTTTTTGCAAAAAATATTACCCTTTCAACAGTTTAATTCCAGTCCACCTGAATACTCTAAACAATATACAACCAAACTTTAACATTTTCTAATACTGTTATTCCTTTGTTTTGTCATAATTCATTCCTGGAAATGATGTTTTTATCACTAACTAGACCAGACTGTGAAACCTGGGGACCCATGAGGCTTGAAGCAAACCCCGGTAGTAAACACATTCAGTTTGCAGAGCTCTGGGAAAGAAAAGAAGAAAAAGTGAGTCAATAGTGTTATATGATGGGATCCATCCCTTCACATAGGATGTGGTCTCTGCACTCATTTTACTCGATCCATAGTTTCATTCCAGCACAAAATGCCACATTTGTTCAGACTTATTAAGAACAGCAAATCTCAGTGGAAAGCACTGGTTGATGGTTTGGTATTTTTCTTTGGTCTTTTATTCTCCACTTTTTATTTTCCTATGTGGACAGAACTGGTGTTTGCTGGGAAAATGAACATCGTGAGCATTCCTAATTGAACTTTTTTCAGCTCTGTGAGCTCCTTAAAGTTCAAGTCATTAGGCTTTTCTAGGTTTTCTTTTATTTCTGTTTTGCTTTGATATGTTTATAAAGGGTTTGTATTCAACTAATTTACTTTAAACTTTGCCTTGACATTTAATGTCTTCCTAATCTTAATTTCACCTAATGAGCAGATTGAGGTTTATTTCATATAAAAAAAGTCTTCTTCTCATTTAAAGAAGCTGTCAGCTGAGACTTTTTTCCCCTCTTTTTACCATTTCTCAAAGCTTTAGCAGGCTCCCACTTTGCTTTTGAATCAGCCCCAGCACTTCTTCCTTCTGCTGGATGTGAACACACCCCAGCTTTCAAATATAACAAGCTCCAAGCTGCTGGTTATGCTCACCCTTGAACTAAAGAGGTGGCTGCTCTTATATTCTCTTTGAAAACGAAATCCTGTCCCCAGCCCTTGAAAGACAAGAGATCAAGAGGAGGTGGAGGAGGAAGTAGTACTGGTAGTGGGGCTGCTAATTAAAGGCATGGATTATTTATTTGCAATGCAGTGGCATTTAGCTTGTTTTTTTCCACACAGCTGTTGTGGGCTGCCTTGGTTTGCCTGGCTGCCTGCCTCACACTGGTTGTATTGTTCACACATATGGTCTGACACACAATTTTGTCTGCTCACACAACCATTTGCTGTCACACACATACACACAACTGCCCACCCACAAACACTCACATTGGCATTTTCTTTAGACTTCTTCAGGCTCTCAAAATATTTTCTGCATAAAGTTTTTTACTTAAAAGAGGCGACCCCTCTCCCCACCTGAAGTGAAAAGACAAAGCAGCTCAAACGTAAAAAAAAAAAAAATCAACAAATAATTTTCATGTGAGATATTTTCACCTTTTTAATGAGGTCAGGGGTCTTTTTTAGACGAGTTTAGGGAAAACGATGCAAAACTTGCTGAAATGAAACATCACATAAGGTTTCTCCAGAGTAAGTGCTGTTTTTACATGTTTTTTTTGTATTTTTTTTAGTTTTGACTTCACCCCACAACACTGCAGCAAAGTAAGGACTAGGAGGTTTCTATGGTAACCTTTTCTGGGCCAGGATGAAAGTATTTTTTTTCCTCCAAAAAAATGTTCTTTGTTGGGCTGAAGGTGGGAAACTGTAAAATTATGAACCACACCACTAAGTCTTTGGTTGATGACTAATTTTTTCTGCTCAATTCGGTGCAAATCATATGATGATCACAATTACAACATATGTTGCACTTATAAAGAAATGTATTACAAATAATATAAACAATCTACCCAAATAGTTTTTTTTGTGTATTTTCAATCAAAGACCTACAAAATACCAGACAAAATAAAGAACTGTTCTTTATGCATTTTAAAGTAAAAAAGAAAAGCAAGTAAATGTTATTTTTATGCCACCTATAACCCTTGTGCTATCCTATGACCCCACCCTTACATTGACGTATTCTCCCTAACATGACAAAGGTGGATAAAGGTGGAAAGATTTCACGAATCCATGGACACCAGTGAAGATCACAAATCATTGAAGAAAAAAGGTTCAGCGCACTGTGTAGTGGGTCTAGATGACCCAACTCCCAATGTTAAAGTGCCTAGGATAGCACAAGGGTTACTATACAGAGGCTCACAGACGTAAACGCCTTTGCACTACCCAAGACATTCTTATAAGAAAAAGGACCCACTCTGATGAAAAATATAAATTTATCAGAGATGAAGGACAGACATTGAGAAAATTAAGCCTAAAATCGTATTTTTGAGTAATCATTTAGTTAAACTTTTGTGAAAAAGAAGCAGATGAAAAAATTCTGTTTGAAAAAGATCATGACATAGGGCCACAAGCTCCCTGCTCCACTTCATTCTGATGCATCCACTTGTAGACAAAGAGATCCATGAACCTCTTTGTTTTTCCTCATATGAGCTGGAATCTGGATCAAAAATTTACATCTGGATGGCTCCATTATTGCTCCAACATTAGCATGTAAAAAGATTGGATGATGGGAAATGGAGGAAGTCTTACTCCATGCCAATAGACCCTCCCAAAACTCTTAGTTGAATTGCTAATGAACTACTGTCGCTCTGCAGAAACTATGTTCTAGAAAAACAAAAGACATGTTTTTTGTATTTTTGGCTAAAAACATCATAATGATAATTAAAAGACCTCTGGGAACGCTTTGAAAATAGATCAAAAGATGATGGAAGTGAGACTACAATGAAACAGTAAGGGGCAGTATTTTAAACAAAGTCATACGTAAAAAAAATTGTAGGTTCATCTAGAGAACTAGACTTACATGGTTTACTCTTCAGATTCCGGTCAAAATCAAAACTCCAATTTTTTCTTTCCAGACATAAATGTGAAAAACCTAAACATGGCAGTACTGGTTGAAGCTCTGCTTTAATCACCAAATTTGGAAACTCGGATTTATATTTTTGTATAAATTGCATATTCAGAGCTTTTTCAAAATCTTCAAAGACCTAATCCTTCACAGTCTCAGTCCTACTCAGCCATTACCATACAGTACAATTCATACACTGATGGTGGCAGAACTGCGATGCAAGGCAGCGAGCCGGCCAGCAGGATCAATGTGGGTTTCTGTGTGTTGCCCAGGGACACTTCAAAACACATGGACAGACCCCATAGACCGTTCTCCTTTTGCCATGACTGCCTCCGTCATGTGTGGGAAGTTTAAACACAGACATTACAAAAAGTATGACTTGTTTAAATTAACATACTTCGCGTTATGTAATATCAACCCCCCCTCCAACAATTCTCACTAGTTTGAATACCAGTGGTTTGACTGAAAGAAGTTTGCTTACCAGAATTTATCTGCTCTAAACATCAGAAGCAGTCTAATAGTTATTTGGTGATAGATCATCCCTATAACTGTGATACTAAACAGTATTAAGGTTGCATTGTCTGACCCAAAATTTTAACAGCAGATGTCATAGATATGAACCCTGAGGTAATCCCCATGACTTTCATGGAAACAAAATAATTCCTGGCATCAAGATAAAATATGTCTAAAATTAACTTAACATAGTCATCTCTTTGAGCATAAAAGTATCGTT
This sequence comes from Oryzias latipes, assembly GCF_053564925.1. Classification (NCBI taxonomy): domain Eukaryota; kingdom Metazoa; phylum Chordata; class Actinopteri; order Beloniformes; family Adrianichthyidae; genus Oryzias; species Oryzias latipes. Next base: position 10,220,497 of record NC_136256.1, on the reverse strand, counting down.
GTACTGTTTATCTCTGATAAATTTATTTTTCATCAGAGTGGTCCTTTTTCTTATAAGAATGTCTTGGGTAGTGCAAAGGCGTTTACATCTGTGAGCCTCTGTATACTAACCCTTGTGCTATCCTAGGCATTTTACCATTGGGAGTTGGGTCATCTAGACCCACCAGACAGTGCGCTGAACCTTTTTTCTTCAATGATTTGTGATCTTCACTGGTGTCCATGGATTACATGAAATCTTTCCACCTTTATCTACCTTTGTCATGGTAGGGAGAACACGTCAAAGTAAGGGTGGGGTCATCTAAGATAGCACAAAGGTTAAATTGCAGGAATCTCTAAGTGAATGCATTTCTTTACATTACAGTGGTTTCTATTTTCAAAATGAAGTACTTTTAATTTTTTTTTTTTTTTTAGTTCTAACATAGTCTGTGACCAACAGTTATTTGCAATGGATGTTCATTTCATTGCGAAAATGTGAAGTACAAAAACATGTGTTCAGGGATACCTGAAGGGTTGTACTTCTAACAAAACTGTTCTGTTTTTGTTGATTATTTGTAACACTGATGTCCAGTTGGTGTAAGCTTTTTTTCTTCTATTCACCAAAATAAACTGTGCATCAAACTTTGTGCTTGATATTCAAACTTAAGTTTCTCAGTTTTATTTGCCTGTGATTTTCTTGATGAGTCAAGGATTCAAATGTTCAAAATCCTGCCTTGTTGCTTTGTTTTTGTCCTTGGTCTGCAATTTCTCCTCCTGTGTGTCATTCTGGCAAGTTTGGAAGTGAGGTTCTGACCAATTTCATGGAAAAATTATCAAGCATCACCAGCAGGAAGTCATTTAGGCAGCCAGGTTTCCAAATAAGAACAGTGCAATCTTTTACAAATTAGCGTTGCCTTAAAAATGTAGCCCTAATAGTCACACAGAGTTCTGCCATTTTTGTACTAAGCACATTTGCAAGCTTTTCTCTGAAAACATATTTTACATGCATTGTGTCGTGAACAATAGAGTGTTAAGGAGATGCATGCTGTGTGAATGGGAAACAGCATCAATGAAACTTGCTAAAGTAATTTTCTGGTTTGTTTCAGCTAAACATTCTACAAACTGTTTAAATTATAACTTGCTATACAAACAGCCCCTGCAGACAAATGATTATTTTCCTCGGTTTTTCCCTGTGCATGTTGCATCAAAGAACCTGTCTTGTTATTGGATGGCACAGTGGGCTTTGTGGCTAATATGTATTCTTGCTTCCTCTTGCTTTCATGCCACATTCCTCTCTTTGCCACGGTATCCTCTTAGCATTCCGTTCAGATAAAGACAATGCGTGTCCAATTTAGTATAAAGAGCGTTAATAATTGACCGCTCTTCAAACAGTGCTAAGATAAATGGAAAGAAGTCAAGAAATTAAGAATCCTCTCAATTTTTTAAAATGAAATGTCACAACCTTTGGGTTAACTCCTGATCTGGAGTGCTGCTCTGAGAAGAGGGCTTGGTATTAATGCATCTCTGCTTTATGTGCAGTGGGGCATGCAGACGCTGCAAACCACATTCCAGATTTATACTGGCTGTCCTTCATGTCACAGAATAGTATGAAGCTAGAATTGGGGCTTTAGTTTTGTTCTTTCCATTTGTACCTGTAGCTTACAATTTGAAACTTTAGTTTTGTACTTGTAAGTTATTTTTTGTATTTGCAATTTTTGTTTTGTACCTCCAGCTTACGTTTTGTATTTGTAAGCTATGTTTTTCAACCTGCACACATTTTCAAAATATAAGTTTCGAGTTCCAAGCTACAGGTACAAAATGCCTATAGGTACCATATTTGGCATGCCTAAAACAATCAATAAGTGGCAAATTTTGACCAACCAATGATGTTTCTAGAATCTCCACCCAATCATGGCAAGAGAAGGGTAGGGCCCTGAACTGCACTGCTCTCAACCAAACAGGATTACATTTACACAGTGGGTATGACTCTCACAACTCCTCAAATAGAAGTTATGTTATACACACTAAAATGTATGGAGTTCCAAACTGTTCATAATTAAATAAATAAATATGATATTGTGCAATCACATAATCAACCAATAAATCTCTCATAAATATATAAAAAGATCATGAAATTGTGATAAACCTGCACACAGATTTTAAATTAGCCATTATATTATTAAATGTATTTCATTTTTCTTTAAAAACCTGTTCATTATTTTAAAACAGCATTTTAAAATATTCATTTTGAATCATGTTTAATATTATTATAATTCTTTGTTTTTTTTCAGAACCTTAGATTTGTAAATCAATATTTTTCAAAGTAGCTTTGGTTTTATTCACATTACTGTTTTTCATGATGAGCTTTTTCAACAGAATGAGTCTCTCTGTCAATCAGTGAAAGTGGGTGGGATCTAAACGCATACTGACTGATCCCTGGAAATTGATTCGTATTCCTAGATACCCGCTCTGTGGTGTGCCATTTAGAAAGATGACGTATTTCTGCGACATCTGCACGGCTTTGCTGACATTAGTGGATCAAATAGAGACAAACAATCTGTCTGCTGCAAAAGATGCAAACATCGACAAATCTGTTTTTCTAGTTTGAGGGTTCGTGTGGACCAAAGAGGAGCTTTCTTTAAGCGCCGGTCGTCCACGTCTTGAAGTTCCCGTTGAAATACTCCCGACTCTCGCTATCTGTGCAGGATTGCTAGATAGTGTTCCAGTTTTCCAGCCTGAGAGTCATCTGAAAACCGTCTGACCCAACAAAAAAACCGGCCGACCCTTCTATGACCGCGGACCATGGGAGGGGGTTCTGGAAAATGCACTCTATCCTCCACGCTATTCTCTCCTCCACCCTCTTCTACACCAGGCATGTCCAAAGTACGGTGACTGCAGGTTCATGTCATATAATCAATAATAGGCAGCATGATTTCTTGATAGTGATTGGTTTAAAGGTTTAAAATTAGAAATTTACAGTGAGCATTTAAAAATGAATACCGGTAATATTTAACATTGCATGCAAACCCAGAATTAATGCTGACAAACTTTAAATCTGGCAAACATATTTTCTCTTTTTTTCTGGTTTTCAAATACATAATTCACAGCAATTGAAGTAAAAGGTATTTAGATATATTTATGTTTTATGTAAAAGACATGAAAAACAGTTAATTTGCATTTGATTTTACTATAATAGTTCAAAGACTACAAACCGATTGGTTGGCCCTCATGTATTCTTATGTCTGTGTAAAGGAGTAGCCAATCACAAAAGTGTTGGTTTGATTGACAGATATAATCATTCTGCTGAAAAATCTCATTATGAAATCATTGATTCTGAAAAACAGCAATGTAAAATAAAAACAAATCATGTTTATAAATGAGGATAATTGATTAATTTCAAGCATTGCAGTCAAATTAATAAAGGAAATAAAATTTCATCAAAGTCGTTATGCTTTTTATGTTCATTTGAGCTTTTATTGGGATTTTTCTTGCAGTGACAAACCCTGAAGAAGTCCTGCACCGTTACCAATCTCTGCTGAAGGAATTCTGACGGACAAAAAGCACGACCCTCAGGCCAATAATGTGTTTTTTGGAATGCTCCTTTGTACTGTTTTTTACTGAATTTTTTTTTATTGTGATGACACTTTGTATGCTGCAGACATGTATTATATTAAATATTGTTGTTTTCACTGCTGTCTTGTTTCTCTTTAAACTTGGCACATGTTACAAGAATTAATCAGACCAGAATATGTTTTTACAATGCAGTTATTTGACCTTTACCAACAAGTTAGCATTGTCTCATTTGGTGAGGTCAGAAGACCAAGTGTGTATGTACACTGGACAGGAAGGTAATACGTGAACATACCCAGCATTTACTACTGAAAGTACCATGTAATAGAGTGGAAATAGGGCTGACTTTCTTTTACAGTCCAGTTTCAGTGTACTTAAGGGGTAGTTTCTGTGGTAAATTCATGGTAAATACTATGAAACATGCGAGTGCAGACCTAAAGGTCAAGGTACTTTATTTGTACTTACCTTGCTCTTACATGTGGTAAGTACCATAAAATACACCTTTGCACAACATGTAAATACCCAGTAAGAATATTATAAATACTTAGTATGTACCACATAGGTATGAACCAAATAGTACCATATAAATACACAGTAAGTACCATGTAAGTACAGAGTAGACACAAAAAGTACCATGTAAGTACCCAGTAAAGTCCCATAAAAAGTACCATGTAAACACACTGTAAGTACCCAGTAAATTCCATAAAATGTACCATTAAGTACCCTGAAAGTACCCAGTAGTTACACAAAAGGTACCATGTAAATACCACTTAAGTACACTGTAAGTACTGTACTGTAAAAGAAAGCTTTACCAAAATTTTGTATTTCACAAATTATATTTTTTCTTTTGTCAAAGGAAAAGTGAACCATAACATTAAGAGCAATTCAAGTGCACAACTCTAACGTAACAACGCTATATTGTAGAAAAGCATTTAAACGGAATATTTGAATCTACTGTAAGAATTAAAACTTTCCCTTCAACAGATACTTTGACTTCAGTACTAAAACATGAGTATGTTGAAGAAAAAAAACATGTGACAAATAACATCACAATAATGTTGGACTTTATTGGGTTTCTAGGAGAAACAATGGAAAGGGCTCTGTGATAGACTGCTGTTCTTTTGCTAATGCTTCCTGTTCGGCTGTTCCACTTTTAAACAGCAACACAGCTGGATGGTGAAACTGGAAATGCTGCTCATGTTAGAGTAGCAGCAAAGCTGCACACAGCACACTTTTTTTGTGTGCCCCTCTTGGCCATAGAGCCAGTGCTTTCGACTCTGCTCTCCATGGCTTTCTCTATTTTTTTTGGCATTTGCTAGCAACATTAGAACTGATTATGCTGCGGGAGTGAGGTAAGACAGTGATTGGATGAGGGAGGTGGAATTCCCTATATCTAATGCTAATAGAGCAATAGCAAACATGTGGAGAATCACATGCCTGTTGTACTTAGAATATATAGCATATCGTTAATAACGGCGTATTTGAACCATGGAGGATGTACTATACAGTTTTCCTTTTCATATTGTGTATTGTTGCATCCCTTGTGCAAACTATTAGACACTATTGTGGAAAAAAATTTAAATGCGTTTAATATCTGCATTTAAATCATCGTCCTTTTAGCTGCTTTTTCTATAGTTTTTATGAAAATCTCTTTTGTAACTTTCAGTTCCTTAATTACCAAATGTTATGCTAATACAAAGCCACGAACAAGTGTTCAAGAATGCGATAAACACATGTTCTTAAATCTACATTTAGCCCTTTTTTATCACTAAACAAGAAGAGAGGGGCGTTCTCATTTTCCACTGTTTACTAACATGTCTGACACCTACAGTTGGAAGAGGCCAAGTGAAAAAGATGCAATTGTTAATTTCACCTCCATGATCAAGTTTCAAACAGTTGGTACTTCCTGTGAATGAAAAGGGATGCCACCCATACGTCACTGTCAAATTGGAATCCCTGGTTGGTCAAAGTTCAACATGGTTTCAATTAAAACGCTCCTTCAAGGCCTTGCATTTTCTATGTATGAGCCCCAAAACTGTTGTAGAAACTCTCAAAGCTATGTATGAATTTTGAACATGTATGTTCATACACGCGTTCACACACATTTACACAGTCTTTTCATTGGAAGTGGCCACTTGAACTCTTGGCGGTGTGAACATAGCTTCAGAATATGTTCAGAAATAGGCCTATTATAGTTTTTTTTTTGTCCGATTTTAAATCAGTAAATTAGTGGTAAAAATATATAAATTATGTAAATGGTCATGCTAGATGAGGGTCACTTACTTAACATTTCTTGTAACAATGTCAGACAAAATGATTGCCCTTGCCAAATTTTCAAATCAAATCAAATCAAGCTTTATTTATAAAGCACTTTTACAACACAGGTCACTCAAAGTACATAAAAGTTGCATGAAAATACAATCAAATTTAAAAACAAAATGACATGACAAACACATGTTTTGTTTAAAACCCCAAATTTGACCATGTCTGCTCAGGAGGGATGTAATACAAATCCCTTTGTTGTTTATCTTATCTTTTATTTTTAAGGACATGACCGGGGGGGTATTCCAGAAAGCAGGTTATGCTAGCTCCCACGGAAAGTCTGAGGCTAAGGAAGCTGATAACCTCAGTGTTCCAGAAATGGAGGTATGTTTCAGGATATGTCAAGTTGCCATAGCAACTCATGCTCTGAACATAACCTGGTCTGGAGCAGGTTTAGTTGAAGGTTAGTTTGTTTTGAGAGAGGTGAAGCAGCATGGCGTGTTTAAAGATGATTTAGTGAATGAAGAAGCTCAAATAATACTTTTTCCACCGTGAGAGGGTGATAAGACCACATATGGATGTTGGAAAAATAAACTTTTTTACTTTGATCTAACTTAATTATTTGCTTCAGTTTAGATAAATCATTTTTTTAGTTAAGTTAGCGTAAAAATAACACTTTGGTGCTGCTGTTGGATCGGCACCGCAATGGATTGTGGGGCGCATTCCCTTTGCCTGTCTGGACGGATTTGGGTTTAAGTGTGGGTTTTTTACCAAATGTGTTTAGTTGTTTAGCTGTTTTACTGTGTTTTGCCGAGTTATTTTGTCCTACTAAGCTTACGTCTCTGCACCATGAGTTATAGTGAAGGAGAGGATGAAGAGTTTTTATAGCACCCCTACCCAGATGTCTTGAAATGACAATGACGGAAAATCATTTGATGAATTTATGCACTCCGCACATTTTTTTCCGTCCTTTTTATTGTTATAAAAATGAGTATATCTGCCGGCTCAAACTTAGACATATGAGAGTTCAAGAAATATAATTAATTAAGATCGATATTAATTGAATTGGAGTAATATGACATTTAGTTAAATAAATATGTTAATTTGAGTTGTATTAACAACTATTGAGTTTTATAGACGTAAGAAATAAGTTGAATAAATTTAACTCAATTACTTGTTACCAATAGAAGTAATTCATTTAAGTTGGCAAAATTGGATAAGTTTATATATATATATATATATATATATATATATATATATATATATATATATATATATATATATATATATATATATATATATATATATATATGCGTCACAAGGAAAATGGAAATAAGATCAGAAACTCGTGCGTTTACTTTGTCTGTTCTTCTTCTACAAGAAGAAACTCTTTTTGATGATGCAGCCGTGTTACTTTTTTGATGGATGTATAATCTGCATACGCCGTCATTAAAACCTCAGACTCCGTCTCACTGAAATGTAGCGCTTTCTTTTTTTTCACCACACGTTTCCATGGTGACTCCACAAATCGGCGATCTATTGAGAATGCCTTTATGTACCTGCTGTGCACGTGCATTAACCCAGGGTTACGAAGTCGAGCGTAATTACGGCAACTCATATCCGGTCTTTTGGAACCGACATACCCAGAGTAAGCAAGTTCAGGCGGATTTCAGCCAGAGTTCAGGATTAAACTCAGGCTAGTTTAAACATGCTTCCTGGAATACCCCCCTGCAGTCTTGTTTATCTTGAAACCTTTGGGTATCTGTCGTTAGTCAGACATCTTGTCATCAATTTTTTTGTTGCTGGCATTTATTCATAGAAAACATTGTTTTGTGTGCGTGTGTGTGTGGGCGTGTGTGTGTTTGCAGTCGTCATGCTTACAACACTCACCACTAAGTAGGTATTTTGTATTCAGATCAGATTCTGGCACATACATAAAAATATTTCTTTTATATTGGCCTTGGGAGGCTGAACCCAGACCCATGCATCAAAACTATAAACTGAAGTGTTTCAGAGTTGAAGTATTTACACCCAGACACTTCACCATGTCTCCTAGAGAATAAAGGATGGCAACCATCCATCTTAGAACTCTGTTAATGTTTGGATACATCAGAAAAAACACGATAAGGATTCTTTGTCAGGCTAAGTAAGTTAGAAGCAGCTGGTTTTCGAACACAAAGGCATAAATGGAACAGTTTAGTTATGGGTGAGCAGCTGTTACAATGTCTCCAGGACAGTGGAAGTATTTTTTCAAATGATCATTTTTTTTCTAAATCTTAGTACTTGCTCCTCTTTTTTTAAGCTGAATCATGTCTTCTGTGCACTGACAGTTTCTAAATGATGTCTCCTCAGAGTCAGCAATGGCCATCTCTGGCAGTAAACAATTTGTCTTGTGGAGTCCTGCCATTTTAGTAAAAGTAGGATTTTTTATATGACACGACAGATTCCTGCAGTTCTGATTAGAGTTTATCGATTAATGTGGGGAATGATCCACCATAAAAGGGGGCGTTGAATCCTCCAGGTCCTGAACTGGTCTTTCAGGGGGCTTTTGAGACAAAGCGTCTACACTTTAAATGTCGAAATGTGTTCTTGATTAACCAAAAGGTAGTGCCCAAAGTCTTAATCACATCTGTCCTCCCAGGTGGATACTGGCTGTTTGCAGATGAAAAATGGTAAAACCTGTATGGGATATGAAAGTGACCTGCACAAAATAGCAAGGGCGTAAGTGAAGCGATAGAGCGAAAATGTTGCACATTTTACTATGCGCATACTGTGGGCGTCAGGTCATAGCGAACACTAAAGCAACACGGAAGTAGGGGTGAAAAATATATACCTTATTTTCTGTCAAAACATCAAAATGTTTCCAGAGTGGGGAAAACTTCTTATTGGAATGATCCATAATGTCAAAAGTTGAACACAGTTTCATCTCCATTCAACAAATCCATAACCCTAGGCTCCACGTTAATTCAGTTTGTTTCCTTAAAAACACAACTGGCACAGCACATCCAAATGACAAACGTCCTGTCTCAGTCAAAGCGATACATGCACCCATATGATATTTCACTCTTGTGCACTTGACACAGTGCTGACGCACCAGATCCCATCGCTTGGCATAAAGGGACCGTACAACAGCAACTTGCATTAACCTTTTGAATTATATGTTCCATTTTCTATGTTGTCTCTTGAGGGGGTCATACAAGGGAACAACAAGACTGATGTGTGCTACCCTTAATATAGGACTGCTTCTCTCTATGACCCTCCACAGGCCAACTCAATTCAAAACCCTGCAGCACCCGTACAGGTGACTGTGACTGAAGCTACGTTTACACCAGCCTCAGCAACATGTGTTAAAGCAGCCACTTCAAATGAAAAGTCTTTCTAAATCTGCGTAAATGTGCATTTTGGGCTTCCAAATTTAAAACTGTTGCATTCACATGTAGCTACGAACATTCTTAAGATGGTTTTCAGGCTCTACGTACAAAACACATGGCCATTGCTCACGCGCCACAAGTCAAACCAGGTCAAACTTTGAGCAATCAGAGACTCGGATTTGGTATTGACGTATACAGTATCTGGTAGCAACAGCCCAGTATGAACACCGTGGGATAAATAAGTGTTCAAGAATGCACATTCTTGTATGACCGTTATATTCCCAGTGTGTCTGGAACTTCTGGCTTAGCACTGCTTAAATATTTTGCTGTTTAATGACTCTATAAAGTCGAAATTTTGATATTTGAACAATACTTGAATGAAATTAATTGTATTATGATTTAATGTTGGAAAATTCACTGTAAGCTTTAGCTGGGACTCAGGTTAGCAATATTTTTAAATGCACAAACAAACGGCTACTGATAAATGTCAAACACTGTCTGAAATTAGGAAGGAAAAATAAGTTATTCTCAACTGTTAAAGCAATTTTCTTTTCTTTTTAAGTTAGAAAACCCCACTGAAAAAAACAAACAGATTCTGAGCATACAGTTCTGTCATGAGATCTACAAAAATTAGTTATATATAGTCATATATACACAATGTTTGACCCTGTTGTTGTTGACATTGTAGCCCTGCAAAATTTTGTTTTGATGCAAACTTATTTTGCCACATATTCAAAGTTCCTGTCATCAGCATCTATAAGCTGTATGACATCTGCCGTGTTGTAGCAACAGGATAACGAAGATGGTGTATGTGACTCAATACTTCCTGTTCTCCTGCAAAAGCAGCTGATAATGTCTGCCTTCGGGGCCTTGAGCCAGTTACTCAAGTAAGGAAATGGAATTGAACAGCCATCGAGATTTAATCGGTAATCTGGAATTCAGTGTATTAATTATGGTGGGAGGGTGTGGCTTGGCGGTTGCTTCGGGAGTAATTTGGGTGGATAGTGCATAGTTGGCAGGCGTCTGCTGATCGGCCTGACTAAGGACGATTTTAGGTGATGAATTGGGAGTGAGAGTGTGAGCGGATGGTTGTTGAGTCAAAACTGTGTAGCCATGTTTAGCAGCAGTCTTTCAGGTTTTGTGAGCTTGGCACATGACAGCTGCTGGAGTCCTGGCCATTCTTGAAAATTTAGAAAAGCTGGCAAATTGTAGATATGCCAGTGTTTCTATTACCCTTGTGCTATCCTACGACCCCACCCTTACGTGTTCTCCCTACCATGACAAAGGTGGATAAAGGTGGAAAGATTTCATGTAATCCATGGACACCAGTGAGGTTGACAAATCATTGAAGAAAAAAAGTTCAGCGCACTGTTTAGTGGGTCTAGATGACCCAACTCCCAATGTTAAAGTGGCTGGGGTTGCACAAGGGTTAAATGTCCACAATTTTCCCTTACCACTGCAATGAACCTTTTCTACGCCATCAAAAGATTTTTTTTTAAATAGGCAATAAAAAAAATCTGTCAATGGTTTAAGAAAAATTATGTTACCAAGAATTCTTCTTTACAGGGCCCATATCATGCAAAATAAACTTTTTGAGTTTTGAAATGTATCAGAATGTTCATTCCTCACTATAAACAGTCTCAATGCTGTATTTTGATCTGTTCATACATTTTTGAGTATGTAAGATAAGTTGTGCACAATCGTCCCGCTCCCAGGTTTCTGTTGATTTGTCTTTTTTAGCCAGTGTAGTGATGGTCAAAATACGCTCATTCGATTTAGCGTTTAAACTTTGTGCATTGGCATACGCACAAAGAAAATTCTGGTGAGGAATCTGCGTGACATTTTTGCGGTGGATCCTAAACGTTTCTGAGGATGGCGTAAGCAGACAGATTATACTGACAAGACTGCTGCAGAAACTAGCAAATAATTTTCTGGTGGAGGTGCAAAAGAAGCAAGCGACAAATCAGAAGAACTGGTTTTAACATGGATAATTGAGCAAAGACGAAAAGGTGGACGTGTCTCCAGGATAATGATCCACGTGAAAGCGAAGGGGACTTGATGAGGCTTCTAAGAGAAAAGAAACATTCACAGCCAGTGCTAATCAGAGCATAATTTCAATAAATCCTGAAATATTCATCTGGTGTTGCTGTTTGCATTTTGTGACCGAATTTCACAGCAAAAGGAACCCATTAGCCATCATTATTCTATCTGTGATGGATTAAACCCCTGTGCTACTAAAGGCAGATATATGGTATGTACATCTATCTTTGCAAAAGTTTGGATGTTGTTTGTTTTCACGGGAAACACACAGACATGCTTCTGAGGAGAAGTAAGACGACTTTTACTTTCTTAAGATTCCGTTTTTGCAGTGGGCACGTGGTCTCTCTATTTTGTACTTCCCAGGAGACACCATGTCTTCTTGATTTCAAATCAAAAAGAAACTTGCTTCATGTAACATGTTAACCACTAAAACCTCAATTTAGACGAATTTTTTAATGTTTTTCTTGGGGTTTGGGATCAGTGTGTGGTTTTTGAAATGGTAGTGATGTATGGATGGCATCTCTTTTAATTTATGGAAGTACCAACCTAAAAGTAATGCTAAAAGTGCGTTCAATAGTACACTTTTAGCATGTCCTGGACGGCGCAACACATGCCCAGAGTGAACATAGCATCACACAAGGAAAACAAAAGTGAAAGAATAGCCACTTAGATTTTATATTCTTAATTGCAGCTTTTGAATTAATGGAAAACTGTCATGACATTGTAGACGTAGCAGACCCAGATGCTGAAACCCAGAAGTACTCAGAGCCAGGAATTCTTGGAAAAGATTTATTTTGACCCAGGGAGGTACAGAGTAATATGGAGAGCTTGGAAATTGATCTTCCGTAGAAAGTCACTTAGCGTTTTGGAGGTTGAAGGTGGTGACTTCTGCGTGACGCGCTAAGGACAGCGCAGCTTGTGAGTAGAGACGCGAGGACGCGTGGAGCCAGATGGAGAGAGGCGTGGGCGCTGAGGACAGCGGGACCAACTTGAGACGAGGCGTGGACGCCGAGGATGGTGGAGCCAACTTGAGGCGAGGCGTGGATGCCAAGGACGGCGGAATCAACTTGAGGCGAGGCGTGGGCGCCGAGGACGGCGTAACCAGCTTGGACTGAGGTGTGGAGCTCTGGATGAGGCGGAACCAGCGAGACCAGTGGAAATGAACCGGAGTGAGTTTAACGAACTGGCGATGGATACTTCTTCTTCTTCTTCTTCTTCTTCTTCTTCTTCTTCTTCTTCTTCTTCTTCTTGTGATTTTATTGGCGGGAGGCACTAACGTGAAGGTGCATTACCGCCACCTACTGTGTTGGAGTGTGGGTCAGAGTGGGGATTACATAACCAAATTTTGGCGATGGATACTGCAGTGGAGCTCCCTTATGAAGGTCTGGCAGAATGATGAGGTGATGATGGGCAGCTGGTTCCAATCAGCAGAGCAGGAGCTGTGAGGGGGGAGGTGAGCTGACAGAGGCACCGTGACAGAAAACAACATGCAGTCTGTGTTTGTTGGTTAAAACAAGATTTGTGGTTTTATCTTTGAAAAAATCCAAAGTGATGCTGGAATAAAGCCTTTTTAAAATCAGCCACATTATTTTTATCTGAGCAGTTGCTGGAATTTGCATTTTGCTCATAGGTGCAATACCAGAAAAAAAACAAGACGGCAAATGTTTAATCCAAAGAGATCAACTGCAAAGCAGAGGCATCTCTTCTGCAAGTTTTTTTTTTTTTTTAAATCTGCAGTCTTTGCGCTTTACTGAACCTGTGGAGTTGAAATACACTTAACCAGGGGTGTCCAAGAGGATCAGTGCACAGCACAGGAAACATGATGACATGGCAGAGTTTATCGTACTGTAATTGTATTTATCGGTTTGACACAACAAGATACGGAAGGGAAAAGCTGTTATCGGTGTTTGATAAGCAGGCTATAAATTATTAAGGAAGGTTAAGTGCTGTGACTTCTAAAGCTTTTTCCATGCTGGGGGTTCAGTGTGTTTCTGAGATACACACTGACAAGGCAACCACGAAAACACACAAATAAAAGCATGGCAAACACTGATTTTTTATTTTTTAATACAATTAATTTTAAAAAGAGCAGATCTATTCTTTTTTGAATAGAAGATAATTTGCCAATTAACTAAGATTAAAGAAATCGCCATGCTAAAAATGTATGAAAACAAGCTGTTTTACATCAACAAAGTGCAACAAATTAAGCTGATGCATCTTATATCAAGGCTTATGAAACACTGTGAATAGAAATAAGAGAAAAGTGTTGAAATGAAAATTACATCCACAAATAAGATTTTTTTCATTCCAGTTTACATCCAAGCTTGCATGGAAAAAAGGGCTCACAAAAAACTGTCTTCTTTTTTTTCATTTCCTTATCTCTTCATGAGAAGAGGCCAATCATATGACCAATCTGCTCTGACTGCAGAGCCTATACATGTCTGAAGATAGGAAAGATGAAGGGAAGAAGATGAGGAATTGATTAAGAGAATGTGGAAATAGGCGAGCGGGTGAGGATAGTGTAAAAGCAGAAGGAAGGGATGTCTGTGTAGATGATTAAGAGGTAAAGGTAAAAGGTGAAGGATGGATTGATGGATAACAGTTTAGAAGAACAAGGTAGATGAACATATATGTATGGCTAAAGCTAGAGAAATGGATGAGTGGATGGGGTAAGGTAGGGAAGGATGAGGAAAGTCTGAAATAGGTGAAAATGATTGGATGGGAGGAGTGCATTGACAAAAATGCATTGAAAAAGTGGAGGTTGGGGTGAAGAGGATGAAGACAAACGGTGCTGGATGGTTAACCTAGCTGCAGTCAGGTGGTAGAAGCATGCACTTTAGTAAACCTCATCAACTTTATTTTGTCCAGACACAAACAATTGCCCTTACCTGCACTGTCTAAAATTGAAGAATCAATAAAATCCTGCATAGATTGAAAACGACAGATTTCTTTTTTTTACAATCTGCTTTTAGCACATTCAAAAGAATCTTCTTCAAAAAGACTAGAAAACATAGGAAATGGCTTGTTTGAAGGCTTAGAAACAATCAATCAACACCAAATTTAAGCTGCTGCAATATAAATGGTTGATGCGTACATACCTTACACCTAGTAGACTAAACCAGTGGTCTCCAACCACCAGGCCACGGACTGGTACCGGTCCGTCAATCAATTGGCACCTGGCCCCAGAAGAAATAATTGCAACAAGTGATTTCCCACACACGGAGTCTATTTACATAGTACTCACAACATTCATTAACAGTCATATGTTACTAGAGATTGATGTTCTATTGGTGTTAACTGTTGTTATTATTATTATTAAAAGATCTGATTTTTGTGATGATCAGAGTATTTTTTTGTCTTTTTAAAATCTGACCAAAATTAAGCATCCCTGGCAAACCCCACCCCTTTCCGCCGGGCCACAGTAAAATCCCCAGTGGTTGACTGGTCCGCAGCCACATAAAGGTTGGGGAACACTGGACTAAACCACATATTCCCAGACATTCCAGACATCTGTGTAAAGTGGAAAGAGAACAAGGGAACTTCAATCCACTGCTTATGGGAATGCCCATGGATCCAATGCTTTGGATGAGTGTAACTGAATATATTGGTCATATAATTGGAAGTAATGTTCCATTGTCTTCTAGATTATGTGTGTTGGGTATATCATCTACACTTTGTTGTAACACAGAAAAAAATAATTGCTCATCGACTTTGGACTTTTACAAGCAAGAGGAATTATTGCAATGTTGTGAAAGAGTATGGACACACCCTCGATGGCAATGTGGAGGAAAGAATTGATGACATGTCTAGGTTTGGAGAGATTGACATATATTGTCAAACTTTTCTGGAATCCTTATATAAGTTTTTTCCAAACCCAACCAATGCTAAACAATGACTTAAATGTTTGTGTGAGGACATCACACTGCTGATTTATGTGCCTGATTTAAAAAAAAAAAATATTTATTTTACTTTTAATCCTCATGTATATTTGAACTGGTAATTCCATGGTTTATAATTAGTAATAGTCTAATATTAGTCAATATCCATATTTAATGAGATTTTGATCAATAAAGTTATTAACCCAGTGAAACTAGCATTCAAGGATCTTTATAAGTTCATTTCTTCCAGGATGGTCACAGAAACGAATCCAAAACATTTTTGTACAATGAAAAAATAAAAGATGTTTGTAAATTCTTTACTCTTGTGTACTATTGGCATTTTCATAATACAAACTCAACGGAATCTTCAGAAAATGAAGCTGGAGCTGTTTCTGCTTTGATTTCTTTGAACAACCCATGTTTCCTCCTGGGTTTTTCTGACTCTATCGCTTATCTCCTTTCTCTTCCCCTCATCTATAGATCATCCTGTCCATGCTCCTCAAACCTCTCACACATATCAATTCTGAGCGGGGAATCAATAACTGAATTACTTTTATGAAAACACAAGTGATGAGGACTCTGGAGCTACTTTAGGCCAGCCACTTTACATTTCTAATCTTGCAGGGGTTTAGTATGGATCAGGCAGCTGGGGAAGAAAAGGAAAAACTGCCTTCTTGGTGGTTTTTAATCAGATACAGGAGCCAAACAAGCAATGTCATCTGGGCCACTTATCAACATTGGTCAGCACCAGCAGATTTGTTTGAGAGTGTGGGCAGAATGTAAAATAACTCCGGTCAGACTACCCAAATGCATTATAAGCTTAAAATGTTGAACTCAACACTTAGTATTAGCTCATCTGTCTTCTGCAGTTTAACATCCATGTTTTTTTTGTTTGTTTTTGTTTTGTTTTCAGCAAGTTAATAAAAGTATAACTTTATTGGACATTTCAAACCTTGACAAACTGCAAGGAGCTTAGATAGATAGGCCATATTGGGATAGGGAAGATTTCTCTTGAGATTTCAGGTAAACAAGTGTCTGAAGCAAAGCATTCTGGGAAACAATCTGTTTGAGAACAGTCTCTGGTTGTATCCGAATTCCCTCCCTACTACCTAAAACTATATAGTGCCGATCTAGTTTTCTTGGATCTTAAAAGTAATTTAGACACCATGCTCTCAATTTTCTTTTTTTTTTTATATATGCCACTGATTTCACAAAGTAAAAACCTAATCAATACGGACAAATTTACAAGGCTATGAATTGATGATGAAAACTTCAATGTTTTTGATAAAAAAGTTATTTTAAAAACATTTTTTTCACATGAAAATTCCTTCAAACACAATGCATTGTGGTCTACATTCGCCAATCTAGTTAGCATTGATACACACTGGTTAGTCGAGGGAGTAGGGAGTAGTGAAGAAATTCAGACACAATGTTTGAGGAGATTTCTCATTTTCCTTCACCATTTACAAATATATCAATTTTTGAAAATTCTTCTAAATAAAAACTTTGTTTTTATTACTTTTATTACTTTAGTTTTTATTACTTTTTAGTAATAATACTTTAAATTTTTTATATCATGAAGTAAAAATGGCTAAACTGCCTCCCTTTCTGGCAGCCAAATTCTCCGCTTTAATGCATTTACTGCTCCAGTAAAACAATACTAGACAACAAAATAAAAGCTCTGGAAGTCAGAACTGCTCTTCTTTTTTTAGATCTAGAACACAAATAAAAAATGGATCACCTAAGGATCTATTCAAGATCAGATTTAAACTTTTTGACCAAAGCAATTTTAGCAACAGTTTTCTTAGATTTCTTCCCTTATCAAGACATTTAAATAATTTCAACAGTTTCACAAGACACATCTTTAGTTTTTACAGAGATTCACAATAAGCCTTTTCGTGCAGTTTTTCTTTTACCTTAACACCAATCTTTGGAGTCTATCCTTCAGATGTTGTGCCTTATCCCTCCTTCAAAGAGCAGAAAACAAAAGGACTCCTTACATTCATCTTTATGCAACAGGTAGATTATGTTTTACTGAGCTCATTCTGGTTCTCTGTTAATTTTTCCATGTTATGTTTTCAGTGCTTTTTTCTCATTTTAAAAAAAACTTGACTTAATGTAACTTGGGGTTTTGACTTGTCTGAGAAGATTTAGGGGCAATTAACTGTAGTTCACATGATTTAGTGCGATTTCAAAATTTTGTGACAAACATTAAGTCTGTAACTTAGCTGTTCCTATCACTGCACTTTTCTGGACTGAGAGTTGGTCTTTCCAGGTCTCTGCTGCAGCCACTCCTCCTGCTTATTTCAGACATGAAATAAAACTAAACCTTTTCAGTTTTAGGTCAATAACAGTAAACAAAATCATTATAGTGAGCCTAGTGTTTTTTTAAACAATTTGTTGTTACTTTTATCAAGTACTTCATACATTCAATGGATGTGACCTATCCAAAACCCACTTTTAGCAAGTATTACTTTTTATCAAAGGTGATAAAAGAAGATGGTAAACAGTGAAACGAGTACTGGACAGACATAGGCCGAAAGGCTACTCTGCCAGGAAGAAGCCATTACTCCAAAAGAAACGTAGAAAAGCCAGATTAAAGTTTGCTAATGCACACAAGGATAAAGACTTTAATTTCTAGCATTTAGAAAAATAGAAATAATTTTGTTAACTGTAATTTACCTAAAAAGAGGAAACGTTTTAATTTTATTTCATGTCTGACAGTGAGAGAAAAAAGCATTTGTGTTTTTTTGTGTGGTGTATACTGGTGTTGACTTTTAGTTTCAACAGCAAAAGTTTTAATCATTTTTCTTAATGTTTTAGTCTCTTTTTCACATTTCTCGTGCAATTGCTAATTTCAGTCTTTGTCACAATTAGGTACAATGTTTACATGCACAAACTGTGCCCCAAAGCTATGGCAGCCATTTATTTATTGTTTTTTTTTTTTCTGCAGAGCAGCACTCTAGTGATACTTGCTCTATTCATCATTAGTAAAACTAAAAAAAACAAACTTTTTCCTTATATTTCTTCTAACTTTTTTCTCTTGCTGTGTTGGCTTCTGTCTGCATGTCTTTACTTTTGGTGTAACTAAGACTGGACAGCCTTTTATTATGTTTACTCTTAAAAATGGCTTGCAGCTACATGATAACAGCTGATAACACTTTTAGGAGTTTGTAGAATTTAAAGAGGCCGATGCCCTTGAGCCTGACATTAAAAGAGCTCCCATTTAAAGACAGACATTTGTGCCAGCTGGTCCATTTTTAAGGTTTTGTCATAGAACAGCAGAGCTTGTTGACAGTGTGTTTTGTTGAACCTCAATTACATAATGTGTTGTTTGTAGGATCAGGCTGTTTGCATAATCGGGCAGGTGGGAACTAGTAATGAAGTACCAAACGAGTTGACTTAGTACAAAGCAAAGATCCAACAGACTGATGGCTTTAAAGTATCAGGTGTTGATGGAAATGTTGCGGGGAAAGGTTGTCAATAATTATTTGTGGCTTTTCTAGTAAAGAAATCCCTTATGTCACATGCAATTTAAGTGCATTTGGTTGAGTATACTAAGCTGCATATTTCATTCAAGTTTGTTTGTAAAAAGTTGTATTTGAGAAAAAATAAGCAAATTGTCTAATAATTTTAGGAAATGATTTGACATAACAGTTTCAGAACAAATGTGCCTGTTCTGACTTTTTAAATTACAACTGTTTAAAAATAACAGCAACTAAAAAAATATTTTCCATAATATTTTTCCAACATTGTATTAAGGATTTTCAAATGTCTATGTGCAAAAACATAAATACAGAAGCTGTAATACTTACTAATTTATACACTTCACAAATTTGTTGAACTGACATCTTTAATCTTAATAACTATGTGCTCCAAAAGTATCTTTTCAGTTTTTCTAATTTAAGACTGTATTGACTTAATCTTAACCTAAAAGAAGCATAATGACAAAGAAAAAATCATATATGAGTCGCACTTTTGGTAGAAAAGTATTTAAAAACGGGAATGAGAACGGAAGTTTTCATCTTCCCAGGTAAATCATGATAACAGAATATAACACGCTCCACTACTCTAACAAATTGAGGCTTGTTTAACTTCATGAATCATAGGAGAAATCTAGTATATTAGCGCAACATATGAAAAATTACTACTATTATTGTTGTTTTGGTCTTATATGTGTGTTTGAGATTAACAATTGTTTCTTTATTGTGCAACTGAATGTGAATTTCTGTAAATTAAAGATGTGCAATAAAGTTTAATCTGGGAATTTTTTTTTAACAATTATTCAAATAACCATAAAAATCATGCTAACAAGTCAAATAAACTCTTTATACTAATTCAAATCACTAAGTCAGTTGAGTTACTGATCCTCTGTGTCGCTATGGAACAACTCTAGTAAACCCGCCATAAGACTAATATGCCCATCTTCTGCGTTGTTGTCAGTAGCAAATACTGACACAAACCTACAGCGTCTTCTAGTGGCTGTTGCTGTGAATATATATTTATTTATATTTATATATTTTTTCCGCATAAAAGTATAAGTCACCCCACCGGACTAAACTATGCAAAAAATGCAACAAAATCTAAAAAAACACGTTATTTGTTTTAATTTCATTTTATTTATTTTGAACCAAACAATATAAAACACACAAATAAAAGCATTTACCATTTTAAACACAAAAATAAATAATAGTTACACATTTTTTCTTTAAAAAAAGAGGAGGAACAAGCAGAAAGCTCTTTAGAGCTTATACCTTAACTGTTTTAAGTGAGCATGACTTCATGCTTCACGCCATGGAAAATGGCTCACTACTGGCTCCAGCCAAATGATGTCAATTCAATCGCCATTTTTTATATTACGGACGCCACCATGTGCGGAGCCAGATGAGGTCAGTATGTAGTGATTGGTCTGAGTCAGTCTGTGTCTATGTGTGTACAGCAACCACTCTCGCCAATCAGGAGTGAGCTTGTTAGAAGAGCAACTAAGGTAGAAGAGCAAGAATGGTTATTTTGACCAGTAGAATAACTGAGTACTGGCTTTTTATTTATCTATAGAAGTCTATGGGATTTTGGCTTCTTGGAGCCAGCAGGTACTACCTGTTTGGAACATGGGGGGGGGGGGGGAGTCACTCGGTACAGTTCTCTTGAACAGTCAATGGCTGTGACTTATTCATTACCCACTTCAGTGCTTTTTTTTCCCCTAAACTGTACATTTTATTATTTATAGTGTCTATTTAGTTTAGCAGTTTTTTTTGGGTAAAACTTGATTTATATGTTTGGTTGTAAGCCCCTCATGGTATTGTGCTTCTATTTTTAAATGCATTTATTTTTTTGAGTTTGATTGGACAATATCCTATGTTGCAGGGCATGTAAAACTGCAAGTATTGTGTGATTTCTTTGAGGTTGTTCCAATGACTCTGATGTTTCATTAAAGGGCAGAGAGCAGTGGTTCTTGCCATTCCATTATCCACACAGGTTTGCCTTCATGCACTGACAAAAGAGGCTGTGCTCCCTAAGAAGGTTAGGAATCATCAGTCTTTGCTGAGGGTTTCGGGCTGGAGGGGGGGATTGGAGGAGACAAAGCTGGATTTAACCATGGATTTGTTCATCTGTATGCTTTCCTTGTGGCAGAAGAAGCAAAGTTTGCAGCACAACTTCTTAAATTTACAACATGTCCTATGAAAGCCATCAATCTTATGAAAAGCAGTCGCTGGAAGTTGTAGAGGTCAGTTTTAAATATATATATCAATATCACTGTAAAACTCCGACACTATCAGGATGCAGGCAAGTGTAACAATAGTAGGTTTTTATTGTTGGAATTAATTAACTTGGCCAAAGTTGCTTTCCATAATGGAGTATTACTGAACTGTAAATAGTCCAGATGGCAAGCAGACTTGTGTGGCTGCCTGTGGGTGCAAACACTGTGGGGATAAATATCATTTGGCTCTGGTGTTGCAGTAAAACCTAGACCCTGAATTGGCCCATATTTTAGAACACCAGCCAGCACTGTGTGCTACATTAAGAAATGAATTCCCTGCAGACAGAAAGATTCTGGCTCTGTGAAGTCAATCCTGGCACATTTAGCCCTTGAAGATGAACTGCGCGTGTTAATATAAAACATACAACCTACACATCACTTTTTGCAGCAATGATACTTGGTTATTTAGAGATAATTTAGGCAGAGTGGAGCACTCAAAATAAACAAATGGATAAATAACTTATTAGAAGCCACAGCTGCATGTATGTCATGAACTATGTGCGTCATTTATCCATCCATTTAATTTTTCTTCTAAATGTTGCCTAATGCAAAATATAGTTTTGAAAAAAAAAAAGAAAACTAAAAGTTTAAAGTAATAAAATATACAAAGGATAGCATCACGCAAAATGAAAGTGCGGTTGACATCATATCCTTGATGCATCAGCTGAGTGGCTATTGAAGTTTTTGGAGTTCGGTGAATGTGCTTGATGTGCTGAAAGCCCCTTCTGAAAGCTTTTCTTGACCTCATTTACTTCTAATATTTCTCATACATCAAAGGAGTGTGTTCATACAGGATCAACTGGCGTCTTATTTTTATTTATTTATTTCTTATGGTTGACCTCTATGCACAGATTCTACAAAGATAAAAAAAAAAAAACAGCTCCTTCAAACATGCACCAGATAGATAGATAGACAGACAGACAGACAGACAGATAGATAATTCATCCAGACTTATATTCATCATCCACTTTATCCATGAAGCACTTTAAAACAATTGTAGCTGAGACCAAATTGCTGTACATCTTTAAAAAAAAAAAAAAAAAAAACAGGCATGAATATTACAAAGATAGTTTCTTTCTTAATTCTTTGTATTTTTAAACTAAGTCTTGTTAGTTTTAAAAGCCAGAGAATAAAAATGTGTTTTAAGATGGGTTTTAAAAGTGGACAAAGACCTAGGGAAGACTGTTCCACAGTTGAGGAGCAGCAACAGAGAAAAGGCCCTAACGCCTCCTGGACCTCGGTACCTGCAGGAGCAGCAGGTCAGCTGACCTGAGAGACCGAGAGGGGGAATAAAAGTGAACAAGTTCAGAGAGGTACGGAGGGCAAGACCATGTAGACACTAAAAAAATACAAAATAATTTTAAAAGGAACTCTATAAAACACAGGCAGTTGGTGAAATGATGCGCAAAAAACTGCAATGAAACGGTGCAAGTTCTGTTTTAATCACTGACAGCGACAGGACACATTAACCCTAAGGACACCCAAGCGTTGGCTTCAGTGTTGACATTCTTTCGACTACTATAACTACTCAACCGTTTACAGAACACGCTCATTCACATTGGATTGCGTGAAAGGTGGAGTAGTTACGACATGTCAAAGAACGTGTCTTATTTAGGTGTCAGTGGGGACATCTGTGGTGTTAAAGGGTTAAGACTTCTGTAACTACTACAGTGTTAACTAAAGAGATAATTTGCATCTGTAGTCCGGAGACAGAGTGTAATACAGCAGCAATAAGGAAAACACATTCTCAAAGGTGAAACTAAAATTTCAAAATAAAAGAAAGGATTAGTAGCAGTAATACTCAACTTCTAGTGTCAGCACTCATCAACAAAAAGTTGGTATTGAATTTTATTCTGTCTAATGGTAACAAATAATGTTTAAAGCTGTTTTTATGGTGCCTGCCTGTCTGTAGCTGGTTTGTACTTAAACTTGACATTTCTGACCTTGTTCAGTCACTGACTCATTGCCCTCTATACTGTTATCACCTAACAAAACGAAACCTGACATACTGTTGGAACAGCAAGTTTGTTTTTTGCTTTTTTAACCACAGCCTTGCAGTTTATAAAAAAAAAAGTATATTTTATGTTCTGAAGACAAAATTCTCTCATTTTAAACCCAGAAAATAAGATCTCCATAGACACATTTTTGAATAGCTCCCTGAGGTCTGTTTTCCAAACTGTGATGGGTCTAATTTGGTTGCAAAAACAGACAGTAGGTCTAATTGTGTTATATTTATGTGTGCGCTAAATCACTGGCACAAAA
This sequence comes from Oryzias latipes, assembly GCF_053564925.1. NCBI lineage: Eukaryota > Metazoa > Chordata > Actinopteri > Beloniformes > Adrianichthyidae > Oryzias > Oryzias latipes. Next base: position 10,197,381 of record NC_136256.1, on the reverse strand, counting down.
ACTATTGCAGTTTCAAAGCTGACCACCCCTCTAGCAAAGGAGAAAAAAAAAAGAAAGCATCCCTCCCTACACTAATTTTTCCTGCAGCTTGTTTCCGTTCAGTTTTGACTTGTTCCCCCTTGATAAATATCACTAGGTTTTCTGACTGGGGATTTCATTCCTGCCTTACACAGGCTGTAAAAAAATGTGATTTGGAGCTCATGTGTAAATAAGTGTTCAGGCTAATAATTAGTCTACTGACGGTGTTTTCTGGGTTCAAGCTGCAGGGGTAGTGGGCCTTTCTACATGTTTTATCCTTTAATAATTAGAGTGATTGCTTTCTTTTATCACAAGATCTCCTTTGGATGATAAACAGTGCCCTAGCCTGGTATTCCAGTGAAAGAGCGGGGCAGGGACTCCATTTAACTATCAAAAGAAAGTGAGTGTAGCCGGTAATTGACTGTATTAAACAGTTTGTGTTGGGATTTATTGCCATCTTTGCATATCTTTACTTTGAGAACCTACAGTGGTCTAAGCTATTTGGCACTTCCACTTCCCATCCTTTACTGAGGAATAATAATAGCAATGACAGCTTGCTTTTAATCCTTTTTATTGTCACTGATGTAAGAGAAGGTAAATGGTAGACTTAAGTGATTAAATACATAAGGAGAACAGGGACATGTTAACTTGAGTGATGTAGGTCAAACGGAAGATGGAGGAGCATTGAAGAAGCTGCTGCACTGAGGAAGAGGCTGTCCACCAGTGGAAATTGTTGGCTTTTTGTACCTCACAATTACACACTATACCACTCAGAGTCAGAAAAAGTGCCCCCCTCTCCTTCACCCAGAGGCACAAAAGCATGGGTGAAGATGAACAGCGTGCAGTCTGAAGAGTAGAGAGAGATGAGAGCTGTGATGCATGTGAGGGCACTAAACGTCATCAAGACTCTGTGGGGAGCTCAAGTGGCCAGAGGAACAATTTGAATCCCGGTGGAGGGCTTCACGATCAAGACTGACCTTGAAGAAAACGCAAGTGAAACAAATGATAGAAAAGGGATCATCGGTTATGGAGCCAGTGACGGATTAGGAGCAATGACCCCCCCCCAAACAAGTGTGCTGTACAACAAAGACACTAAAACACACTAGACTGCCATTGTGAAAAGCCACAGTTTTCTTGGCTCTAGTCCCACCTGTGAGACTGTACATCTGTACATGACAAACTCAAATCATCTGTCTTTCTGAGGCAGAAACCCAATACCAGTGGTGTGGTAGGATCACAGAGACACCTTTAGGGGAATTGGATAGGGATGAAGAGATGAGGAATCGGGCAGCTGGCCACAGAGATGAAGGAGATGTTTAAATTGGGATTAAAAATGAAGATTGTATCATTGGAAAAAGTTCAATTTGTTTATTCCTATACTCGGCTAAAAACTGCCAAAACAGAACTAAGTCAAAAATACTAACCCCTTTGGCAGATTTTCTTTAAATAAGCAAATAAATCTGCCAATGTTATAAGAAAGATGCTCTTACCAAGAATTAGAAAGACGTTTTAGTCCCTAAAACATGTTCTTATCTTAAACTCAGATTATTTTGCTATTGAAAAACTTTCTTTAGGTTTTAATATTTCTTGCAAAACAAGAATATGAAGATGTTACTTGAAACAAGGGTCTTTTTACTTTCTAATACTATGTTTACACTGTGAGACACTTTCAAGATAGCTCTTCCTTGAGTGCGCTTCTTTGAAAGTAACAAAATAATTTTAACTAATGACTTTTATCCCCCGCTAAAACGCTCTTATAGTTATTGTGCGGCATTACTTCATAGTTTATTCATAGTTTAATCTGCCACGAGTGCTTCTTTTTTTTGCTGGGAGATGTAATGCATTTAGAACTCTGAATACGGTTCCCGCCGGTGACCATAGGGGGAGACAGAGCTCTGACTTCTGACAATATCAGCACACATAAAGGGTCGCTTACATTTAATTATCCCTTGTGCTATCCTAGGCACTTTAACATTGGGAGTTGGGTCATCTGGACCCATTAGACAGTGCACTGAACCTTTTTTATTCAATGATTTGTGATCTTTACTGGTGTCCATTGTTACATAAAATCCTCTTTGCCTTTATCCACCTTTGTCATGGTAGGGAGAACACATCAATGTAAGGGTGGGGTCATCTAAGATAGCACAAGGGTTATTGTAGTGAAGTTATTTTAGTGTTTTAGGCAGCTCAGGAAAAATAACAAATTTATTACTGCATTTTTTAAAAATTGTATACCTAGAGTTACTATGCTGAGTAACTAATTACTTTGAGGATGCAGTAAATGAGTAACTAACTTAATTACTTTTGGGGCAATGTAATTATGACTAACTACTTTTTTAGGGTAAGGTTCCCAACACTGCATGCATCTCCTTTGTCATTTCCAAATCCAAGTCCCTAAATGGTCAAAGATCAACTTAGTTTAACTGTCACACACACCCAATTGCCTAGAGTTTCGTATGTTGAGCCCAAAAACAGCCTTAAAAACCTTTATGACGATGCGTAAACACAAGAGTTTTGAATGTGGAAGCCCGAAATGCGCGTTTATGTAGACAAGCATTCCCTCGAATGTGCGTTTCCAAGCCCAGAGTGAATGTTGCATTACAGGATCACTGTATCCCTCTTTTGGTCCCTGTTTATCTCTTTATCCACAACAAGTCTCAAAAAGCTTCACTAGCTCCCGGCCGTGTTCACTTTTAAAGCTCCCAATCTCTCTTGACTTTGTTTATTTAGTGGATAAGTTCCTTGTCTGTGGTGCTCCTTAATCCTTGTGCTATCTTAGATGACCCCACCCTTGCATTGACGTGTTATTCCTACCATGACAAAGGTGGATAAAGGTGGAAAGATTTCATGTAATCCATGGACACCAGTGAGGTTCACAAATCATTGAAGAAAAAAAGGTTCAGCGCACTGTCTAGTGGGTCTAGATCAGTGTTTTTCAACCAGTGTGCCGCGGCACACTAGTGTGCCGTGGGAGATGGTCAAGTGCGCCGTGGAGAAATTGCCCTCATTAACTGATCTAAAAACATTTTCCATCTCCAGGAAATCAGCTCTTTGCTCATCCAAACAGGCCCTGATAAAACACTGAGTAGTTAGGAATATAAAAGATCTTAAAATTACTTTTTCTTTGTGTTTATTTAATTCTATTAAAGACATTTTGATAAGAATCACGGTACCGCGATTTAGCTGCAGCTATAACTGTGTAAGAAAAAGTCCCGCCCCTTTAACTGTCTCCGCCAATCATTCTTGAAGGTTTAATCACATGTCATCAGTCTGACCAATCAGAAGTGGTTAAAGTCTTCACTTCCTTGTTCTTGATCCTGCTGAGAAAGTCGCTCAGTTCTAACAAAAATACCAGCTAAAGCTCATCTTTAGCTGGTGGTTCGTCTCTTAGAAAAAAACAGCCGCAACTTCCTGCTTTTTCTGCCACAATTATCACAAAAATCCACGTGAGATTGCGGGGGGGGGGGGGGGGGGGGGGGCTGTCGATCAATACAGACCATGAATTTTTGCTTTTTTTTTTTTTTTTTTTTTTTTTTTGGATGGTGGTGTGCCGCGGGATTTTTTTCAGGGTTAAAGTGTGCCATGACTCAAAAAAGGTTGAAAAACACTGGTCTAAATGACCCAACTCCCAATGTTAAAGTGCCTAGGATAGCACAAGGGTTAACTATGATCATTGTACAGTTAATTCACGCACAACATCTTGAACTGAGCTTCAGACCTCTTCTCTGGCCGACCTATGACATCTGAATATGTGTATTAATTTAAATTTCCGAATTTTTTATGCATATTTTCTTTGGTTGTATATGGACTTCAGAGGTGACCTTAAATGTCCCTATATACATAATCTATTAATAATAGTATCATATTTCTCCCTGCCTCAACACTTTAGTCTGTCATCAAAGTGTTTTTTTCCTCTACAGCAGTCATATTGATGTTCCACAGAATAAGGATTTCTTCCTGCTGCTGAACTTCACTTAACTGACTTGGCGTGTCTGACACTGATCAATGAGAGTTCAATGCACTATCAAACAGCAAATCCTGGCTTTATGTAATATCAGGCCTGTGGGAGATTAGTTATGGATTAGATCTGCAACAACAAATATGCGTTTGTCACAATAAGGGAAACATCCAAGAATTGATATTTTAAGGCAAGCGTCCACTAAAGTGAAAGGAGGATTACAAAGGGTATTGTAAGAGTAATATTCCATTTTGGCATATTTTTCATGTTAGACGAGGAAAACGTATTGAAAAGTTCAGAGATAGTACCAGGATAATCTGCATGCTGTCTGGAGAGTTGTCTTAAGACAACACTAGTGTCTTGGTCATCATTTGGGAGTGGAGCAGAAAATGCTGATCGTAGAAGGACAACTGGGATAAAACTAAGCCAAAAGCAAGCAGAGCAAAATCATTACCAAGGAAAATAAGATTGACTTTTTGACAACCATTTGGCAAAAAAGTATTCGACAGTAACTTATTTTGGATGTTGTCCTCTTTGAAAAGATTTGACATCTTTAATATTAATCATAGATACACTTCAGGTATCAGAGACATCCTATGAGAAAAGGAATCCAGAAAGTCACATTGTACTGTATATGTTTTTTTAAATGTGTCTAACTGTGCAAAAAGGAAATATTTAGCCTTCAGAAATGGCAAGAATTCTGTCCCTCACGGATCTGTTACTTATTTAAGAAGCTCCTTTATCATTTACTTGTTATCTCTATCAAAGTCACCTGTTTAAACTAGATATATGTTTTAAAGACACCTGCCCACACCCTGAAATAGTCAGACTGCAATCTCCCCACCATGATCAAGCTATTAACTGTCTAAAGACACCAGGGACACAATTGCACTTCTGAACAAGACTCATGTACACATCAGGCATTTGGCAGACATTCAAGAACCTGCCTTCAATTTGTTCTTTTAGCATATGGTGTTCACACTTGACAGTCGCTACCTGATACTAGCATATGTACTAAATGTTGGAAGGGGCTTGGTGTGAAATCTCAAAGCAATGCAAATCTCTGGTTTAACTTTCAGTGCAAGTTTAACTGCATTTTGTATGTAGATTCTGAAAAAAGGAATTAAAAACATGCACAGTGATGCGTGAATGTATGGCATTTTGAATGTGGAAGCACGAAATGCACATATCTGGATGTTTACATCTACTTATCATCGGAACACTGTTGCCGAGGGTGGTGTGAGCATAACATCACATGAACCAATGTACTAAAAGAGTTCAGCTTGGTGAGAAGAGATTAACTGCTGGAGCAATTATGAAACCTCCATCAATTAGAGAGAGGATTGCAGAAGAATCATTTCAAGGTTCTGGGATGCCCACGACATTCTCCTGACCTTAATCAAATAAAAGAATCTGTGGAGGGAGTTAAAGTCTGCGTTGCCCTTCAACAACCCTATAACTGCACAGCTCTTGAGAAGATCTGTATAGAAGAAAGGACCAAAATAGCAACCACAGTATCTGCAAACCTGGTAAAAGACCTACAGGAAACATTTGACCTATTCTCCAACCTCAGAATCCCTCACAATTATGATTATTGCGTAAGCGGTCAAAGATGTTACAAGATTGAGTAGAGCAAATGTTATTTCCTTTCTTCTGGCTCCAGCATTAAAAGTTGTTAAACAGATTAGTATTTGCTTTTCTATGCCCAAAATTTACTGCTACATTAAAATACCAGCTACATTCCAAAAGCCAATAAGCAGTATCTTATTCAAGGACCCAAGAGTAACAAGGCCAACTTTTCAATTAACAGACCACTGCTCTACCTATGTTTAATAAAAAGCCCAGTTGTACACCTACTCAATATTTTTCCATGCATGAAAATTAGTAATTTCTTTTTTTTTCTAATTTACTAAAAACTTCTGTTGGTCCATTATTGGTTTTCAACACAAGGTGTCATATTAAAACCATTGTGTGTAGCAGCTGCATTAAATATAATAACTGCAAAGAAATTATATGACAAATTTAAATGCAGTATTAAGCTTTAACTTACAATGTGGGAACCTGCGCTGCACTGAGTGCCGCACAGTTTAAAGGTCCTTGTTCGAATCCTGGCTAGGACCTTTTTTTGTACATGTTTGTTCTTCCTGTGTTCTCTGGGCACTCCATCCTCCTCCCACATTCCCAAAAAAATCCTTCATTGGTTTTTTGGTTAATCTAAATTCACAGACTGGCAACCTGTTCGGGGTGTACCTCGCCTTCACCCAGCAGTGACTGGGTTGGTTCCAGCAACCCTATGACCTCATAATTGAATCAGCAAGTTCTGAAGATGGATGAATGTGGTACCCCAGAGGTGGGCAGCTGATTAGTTACAAGCCATCACTTGCCTTCACACAAATGCTGCGCAACCTCACCAATGATTTCAATGGGGACACTCCAGTACTTCCAGGCTAGGTTTTATTTTTAGCGCAAACACACATGCAGAACTGCTGGGTAACTAGCAACATTTGATAACCAATTTGGGATTTAACAATAATCGATTACTATCAGGTTTAGAGCAGACACTCTTACTCACAGCTAGACCACTGGACTCCAAAAAGAGGAAAGAACAAGAGTGACCATGCGTAATTGTACCAAATAGGGATACTTGCCCGCTTAACCCTTCGGCATTGATCTGGGTGTTATGTGTTCAAGTAAAGATGCCCAACACCAAAGGGAGAGACAGCTGGGGCCCTTTTTTCAATAGTGGAAATACAATCACCAGCTGTTGTCAGTAAGCAGTGATGACAGCACCCCACATCCAGTATGTACTGTATGTTTTCTGACATAAATACAATGATTGTTGTCCAATCATTGGGAAACTTTTCATCATCGTCATCAGCCGTGGTCAAAAAGATGATCTAAGCCCAAATACAGACCATCCAAAGACAGAAACTATCAGTCTTTATTATTAAAATGTACATTGATTTTATCGGGAAAGGTGATGAATGATTCAAAGCTAGAGACTCGCACTCGTGGATAGGAACGAGATTTATTAAATAGACTGAAAAATAACCAATGACCTGGAACTGGCGCATTGAAGACCTAAAAACACCAGAGCAACTGTAGAACAATCACAACAACCTTACCAAAATATACATTAAAAAAAGACACCATATTCACTCAGTCATATTCTCCACTCTATGTTAAAAAATGTGTATTTATGATAGAATTAGTTTTCTAAATGATGATAGATGTTTAGGAAAAAGAACGCTTCATTATAATCCTCTTTGTCAAACTAATCTTTGCAGCTACGGTCTCACACAGGGCAAATATTCTTTAACACACACAACAAACAACCATGCAGTGACGAGCAACATGGAGTCCTACCGTTATCCCTCTCTGGAATGTCAGGCCTTAATAAACTCAGTGAATTTGCATTTCAGAGACACAATTAGGCCCAGCAAAAAGAGTGGATAGATGTATTATCCTTCAGACTGAGTTGGCGTTAATGATGTAAAAATATAACAGTAATTACAAATGAAGGCATCAGCATGGAATGAATCAATCAAGCCGTCTGAGTTTTAGCACGTAAGCCTGCAAGACACATCCATCAGCATTAGACCTGTGATGAGAAGAAACAAAGCTGCACCGGCTGTTAAAAACGTGAGGCACAAACTATTTAAAAGGTGCAAGCAAACATGCAGAGGACAAAATGTACTTAGATGACTTGAAGACTAAATCCTTCCCAGCAGTGAATACATGTCATGCTGTATGGTTTGTACCATGCCAAAATACCTTGATTGTATCCCAGAAACGAAGAAGTCATTTTTATTTGAATATTTTTAACCTAACATCTGAAAATAAAAGATGAAAAGCCTAGTAATTTAATGCAGCCCGCTGCTAAAACTCAACTGTTTCTGCTTTTTATTTTCTCCAAAGGTTAAACTCAACTTTTATTTAAAGTCCCACTCTAATCATCTTTGGATCTATTGTAAAAGCGTCCTTGGTGGTGAATTATGAATATGCCATTTGTAGGAAAATAAATAAATAAACTTGAGTTGTTTTCTGGGACATAGAGCAACAGGAGTTCATTAGAAATTCATCTCTAAGTTGTGGCACGGTGTAAGCCTTTCCACCCCATCATTTTTTGTTTAAACTCTCTCCCGCTAGGTAACAGCCCCTCACAATCCCAACCTAACATTAGCGGTGCAACAAAATTGGTGAGCAATATTGAAGCTATCCAGCCGTACAGTTTTGAGAAGGATGCCAGTTGGGACGAATAAAACAAAGACGTACATGGATCTATTTATCTGCCAGTGTATGCATCAAAATGGAGTGGAGCAGGTTACAACTACAAGCTTTCTCCAACAGCATTGTCTGCTCCTGATTCACCACAGATAAAATAAAAAATATCTCAGAAGTACAGTTTGATCTTAATCTTCTTCTTATATGTCCTCCGTACAGAGAAGAATCTACAAGAACATGTTAAAAACACCAAAAACATTGTTTTTATCGGAGTGGTCTTTACAAACCGAGCATTTACTACTGAAAGTACCATGTAGTTGAGTGGAAATAGGGCTGACTTTCTTTTACATTCCAGTTTCATTGTACTTAGGGGGTAGTTTCTGTGGTAAATTCATGGTAAATACGAGTGCAGACCTAAAGGTCAAGGTACTTAATTTGTACTTACCTTGTTCTTACATGTGGTAACTACCACACAGGACAACTTTGCACAACATGTAAGTAGCCAGTAAGTATGTTATAAATACCCAGTATGTACCACATATGAACCAAATAGTACCACATAAATACACAGTAAGTACCATGTCAGTGCAGAGTACTTAAAAAAAAAACGACCATGTAAGTACCCAGTAAGTCCCATAAAAAGTACCATGTAAACACCCTGAAAGTACCCAGTAGTTACACAATAGGTACCATGTAAATACCACTTACGTAGAGGCGAGGTCCACAGGCAAGTACAGGAGCACGGACGAGCCAACTGGAATCACGAATCACTCCCGCTCCCCTTGAGGGAAGAGGAAAAAGGGACAATACATGAATCGCAGAGCACCAAACAGAGGCCTGGAGAACTAAATGATAAATAAATTATCAAGAATAGAGGACAGGAGGAGAGTAGAAGTAGATGAGAATAGAGGACAGAACCCCAGTGCACCATACTTTCCCCATCTTCTAACTTCTAGCAGCCTACTAACAACTAATTGTTATTGTTGTTCAGTATAATTTAAACATGTTAGTTAAATATTCTTTGATTACTAGCTAGCCTGGTAATAAGCCTGTCCCAAGAGGAATGTTGTAAGCCTAACTTTGAATAAAGAAACTGAGCTAAACCTTAGCTATGTTGCGTAGGTGAAAAAAATGCAGTTTTACAAGCCAGTGATATGTGAGCCTTAAATAATAAATCCTGGTCAAATAAAAACCCTACATTTCTAACTGTGGAATTGAAGGCAATATGCCATCCAGGGAGACTGTGTGATCAGACAGAGCATCTTATTGAGTCATTGGTTGTGGAGAGTTCCAAAATCCTATCAATCTTCTCAGTTATTTTGGCTACTATGTCCCTGAAATTCTATTGGTTGAAACTTAAAAAGCCTGCCTCTCTGTAGGATTAAGCCTCCAATTTGCACTTTACCTTTTGTCAATTTGACATTGAGTACAGCCTGCTGCAGTTTTTTTTCATGAATAAAACTGAGTGCAAAGATGGAGGATGAAAGAGAGAGAAAGAAAAACTTAAGGAAGCAGGGAAAATTGGCAACATGTTGTATACTGGCCAAAATAAATAAGACAAGACTGGCTAATTTCTAAACCATATGTTTCTTTTATTGATAAAGTATTAGTTGAGTTGCAAGATTTTGATGTGTTCAAAAACAAAAAGCGTTGTTCCTAGTTTTTTTTTTTTTGCGAAATGTCTTTTTTATTGTTTACTTCTCAGTTTCTGGAATTTTGTTTTGAAGCCATTGAGGTTGTTGTTTTTTTAATTTGTTGAATGCGATCTTTGATACAGTAAATTGTAAGTTGATGTAATTTGTATATCAGGGTCACCATGCATACTGCATCGGTATGTACATATCTTTGCAGTTCAGTTTATTACTTGAAGTCAATGACAAAACCTCATCCCAGGATTATGGCGTTTCATGGCTGCCATCAAGTGAAAGGGCGTAAAGACGACTCAGCGGGCATATTCAGGAATTAAGTGAGTGAACCTTCATTTTTCAGAGCAGGGTGGGGGGTTAACAGACGACTCTTGAGCTGCATGCGGCTCTCTGCCTTTTATCATCGTTTCTATAAACAGTACTTTCACAACCATAAGGCGCACTTGAAAGTCTTAAATTTTCTCTGAAATGTATGGAGCGGCCCTAATGTGTTGTAGTGCGACTTCGGTAAAGAGGACCTAGAAGAGAACAGTGAGAACGGTACTGAGAGAGGCAACCAACTCAGTTTTGCCCTTGCTGTTTTTTTAAAACACATACCAGCATGCATGTTTTACTGGTATGTGTTAACGTTAAATGCAGAAAAAAACATCCATAACTAAAAACGGCGCCGTTTAATCCAGTGCTATTGTATTGTAAGTAAAGGAGTGTGTTATGGGAAATAATATGGCTTTAATTGTGTGTTTGTGTGTGTATGTCTGGCAGGTCAGTGCATGGTGTGGCTCTTTGACTATCACAGTTAAAAATTTCTCAAACTTGTTCGCCCCCCCCCGATAGTGTTGGAGGCTTTAATAGAAAAAAAACGGCAGATGGAACGTGATTTAAAATCTTAACCAACGACCCAAGACCAAGGTAAGAAAGTGCAGCAGGTTTATCTGTGCTGTAAGTTTTTCTCATGTGAAAATCACTACATTTGTTACCGTTTTAATCCTTTTAATCCACATTACCGCCGCCATTCTTTTTTATTAAAGGCCCAAAAAGAAAGTCCCGCCCCTCTGCTTGTCATGCAAATTTTAGCCAATCAGATCAACTAGAAAGGTTACTGCCCCCAAGTGACAAACACACCCCTGAATACAGCCCCCCAAGTGACAAAAACGCCCCCTTAACACTGAGCGCAAATCCTGGTGAGGGCGCAAAGAGGAACTGACCGCGTGGGATCACGGCTCAGTAAGGATTGCAGATGTGCAGTTGTAAAATGTGGGGTCGCTCAGTTAGAATTGCACCTGCGTGGTTGTAAGGTTCGCTCTCTCAGTTTCTGAATTCACCCGCTCAGTTGTCTTTACGCCGTTTCACTTTATGGCAGCGATGAAACGCCATACAGGATCTTCAGAAAAAGTCAACTGTTGTAACATCATGAGCTTAGCATTATTTTGACTTTTGTTGAAAAATCTTTTAAACTGAAAAAGTTTCTTTTAGGTTTTTAATACATTTTCTATGTTTCCGTATGTGTTAATATTCCACACATGATGCTATGATTAGTGTTTCACCCCTGAAAGCTGTAAAGCAGGGGTGTCAAACATACGGCCTGAGTCCGGCCCACACACGAAGAGTAAAAATGATAAGGATGTTTAAAATAGAAAGCAAGTTTCTAGTCCATTCCTGTGGCTAGTTATGATTTTTTTTAATGAAATGCGCAATGCGGCCACTAGGGGGAGCAAAGGAAAAGCAAAACAGGTGAAACAGCATATCTCTGCACGTGCCAAAAGCGAAACCTAACAGCTCCGTGTCTGGGTAAGATGCACTTTGGTTCCCTATGAGCCTTACCTGTTATCTTTCTATAAGTGACACCCTAAAGACCAAAATGTTGTCAAAAAGTGAAGTGGAGTGAAGAGCTTTCCAGGAAAAATAGACAGTTTTTTTTTTCCACAAAGCTGAATGCAAAACCCCCATGCTTGGTATGTCATCAACAGGTCGCAGTGTTCAAAGAATACAACATTCAGCACCACTGTGAGACTCACCATAAAGAAAAGTTTCACCATTTTCAATTAAGAAAAGAGAAGAATTACCAACAATTAGCTGGACTGAAAAAAAAAAATTTGCATTCACTGCAGCATTTACATCAGTGATGGAGCAGTGACAGCTACCTTATTGTAAACACGTTGGTGCAAATATCCAAACCCTTTTCAGAGGTGAACTTGTGTCCCAAAAAGCATTCGACCTTTGCCAACATAAGTCTATCAGGATTACGATTACAGATCCAACATCTCTGAGGAGACTTGGACGCCAAATGAAGGAATCCAGTCATTTATTGCATTTTCAGTTGCTATTTAAGTTGCTGTGATTTAACATCACAGATATATACAGCCGTGCATATTTATTAGAGATGTTAGAGAGACTGTCACATTGACGTTTCTGGAGTTGATGGACACAACAACAGCTGATGACATAGTCAGCTCTCTAGTTACTGCGCCAGACGATGTTGAAGTGAACTGGTCACATGATGTCAGTCTGGTCACTGATGGCGCCCCATCAAAGGTCAGGAAGAAGGCAGGTGTTGCCACAAAATTCAGGCAGAAACTACGAAAAGATTCTTGGACATTTCATCGTGTTTTGAACACTTGAATGACAGTGAATCTGATTCTGCACAGAATTTGAATCCTGATGTTGAAGTTTAAGGAGAGAAAGGGAGGTCAAATTATTATGTTCACAAATGTTAGCAGGTTTAATTTTTTAATTTATTTTTTTATGGTTTGGACATGTACATTTTAGGCGCAGTGTTTCTTCTTCTTTGAGTTTATTATCGGGATTGCTTCAGTGTCAGATGTCAAATATTCAGTCTGTAAAAATTTGAATAGACCAACTTTTTTTGAAGTGAAATTAATTTTATATGAGATCCATTGGCCCCAAGTGATTAGGCTACTATGTTGGTTGAGGCATTTTTTCCAACTCAGTAAAAAACTAAATAAAAGGAATTATTTTGCTTTTACGTTACTGGTCCGACCCACTTGAGATCAGACGGGCTGAATGTGGCCCCCGAACCAAAATGAGTTTGACACCCTTGCTGTGAAGCCTGCCTTTCCTGAGGCAGCAGAAGAAAGAGTGAAGCTTTGAAAGACAGGAATCTCTGTTTTTCTTTACAGCTTGAAACAGCTCCTCTCTGCTGAGAATCTGCTGAACTTTACATCCTGTTGCACTGTGCTCACTTAGCATTCTCCCTTCCATGTTATTAAACGCTGGTTAGATGCAGTGAGATCATGCTTTCATCCCATTGAAAAGGGGGGGCAGAAGTATGAAAGGCTCATTTAGCAGAGCAAACCATGACTCGCTAGTGCACGTGGTGCAATTACTAAACACACTCTTATTTCCAGCACAGCTTCATCATCAGGTTTAAGACATTTGGACAGATATCAAAACAAATGTAAAATGGGAATGTAACTTGCGTTTCCAGCTGCCTTTATGAGATATTAGCCTTAGAACAGCAGTTCTACTTCTCTGTAGGAAGGTCTGAGAGGAAAAACGTTTGAACTGGTTTTCCAACACTTGTCTGACCAAATTTAAATGACGTGGGGAGAAGCATGAGTGGGGAGCATTTAAATGCAAGAGATGAAAACATGTTCGCCCCCGCATGCATAGACTCAGTGACTTCTCTTGCTTGCATTCACGCTACAGCCTCTCTTCCTCTTTCTCTCTTTTTTGTTCACCTTCCTTCTCTCTTTGTCTCTCTCCCTGCGTTCTGTCTTTTCCTATGGTTGTTACATTAGCATAATGCAGCCTCGCCTGCCAGTGAAGGGGAGCGTATCCGGCCCACTCTTCCTTCATGCCAGCCGCGCTTATATTTTTAAGGTTGCACAGCGACAGCGGAGGCAGGCCTCTTTCCCCATGTATATGACACGCTGGTGACAGGATTATAATTAATGGAGAAGCCGGGGACCCGTAGTGAACTTGCAACAAGTTAACTTTGTGAAGCCGCATTTGAAAAGCCAGTCCCCCACACTCCAGCAGTGTTGGCTAAAGCACCCATAGCCAAGACCTTATTTACTTAAACTTCACAAGAGCATCAACTATTATGTCGTGTTAGCAGTGAAGAACACAAACGCCACATTGATCGTACTGTACGTATTGCTACGTTCATACTGGGCTCAGATACGTGAGTTGAAACGGCCTATTCCAATATATTTGCATGTTTCAGGCTTCTGTGTTCGAGGTTCTTGGGTTCACGCAACACTAGTCCTTTTTCGGGGTGAAGGTACAAAACACGCAGCCATTGAACGCAAGTTGAAAGTTAAACCAGTTCAAGGTCTTGGATTTGGTTGTGATGTATGGGCAGCGTCCTTTTCAAAACTTGGAAGAGCCAATTGTTAGAAAATTGTTTATGGAGGATAAATTAAAAATTGCGGCAACTTATGAGACACCAAGTCTTTCATATTTCGGAATAGAGGTGTGAAAGAAAAAGCCTGAAGCAAGATTTGTGAGAGTTACACCACTTCAACATTTCACTTCCAACTCTTCCAACTGAGTACGTGCGCTAGTGTCGGGTAGTGACAGTCCAGTCTGAACACCATATACTAAAAGCGTGTTCAAGGATGTCAGTTTAGCACGTTCTTCCTTTTCCTTGGGTGAACGGTATAAAATATAAATAAACTCAACATCATTGCCCAGACATTTTCTGTAACTAATTTGAACAGTTCATTTTTGAAATGACACTGTTGTAATTGAATCAACGACCTTGATAATTTGCGTGGGCCACTTGCAGACAGCCTGTATCTACCTGTAAAGGTTGTGACTAAAATGTATACCTAGAACATCTTAAAAGGCAAACAATACCTGTACCAACTATGTTGCAAAAAGAAACCAAAGACACTTTAAAATGCAACAGTACTACTCACTTAGGCTACGTTCACACTGCAGGCTGAAACGACCCAATTGTCATGATATGGATGACGTGGCAGACCCAGATGCTGGAACCCGGAAGAAAATTCAGGCATAGTAGATTGACAAAAAAATCATTTTTCCAGAGCGGAAAAGTAATAGAGTCTTTAGAGTTCGTAGTAGGAAAGATGGTTAACAATGACAGCAGTCTTGCTATTTCTGGAGTTCCGCTGTGGCAGGATACGAAGTGAAGCGAGAGTCTTTCGTGGCAGGAATCGTGGTGTGGCTGGAGTAAGCATGGCAGGAGTTGTGGCGTGGAGAGAGTCAGATCGGGGAGCTTGTAGAGAAGAGATTTCCTGGTGGACACTCATGGTAAAGGACCTGAGACCGAGTATAAAGGCTAACTTGAAGACAAGACTTAGCTTGGCGACCAGACTAAGCACCAAGAGGAGCAACGACCTGGTGATGAATGCTGGGGCTGGATCTCCTTATGAAGGCTGGTGGTAGATGAGGTGAGTGTCCGCAGCTGGTTCCAATCAGCAGAGCAGAGAGGAGAGGGGGAGGAGAAACTGCCAGAGGCATCATGACACCAATTCCGATTTTTTTTTGCCCCATGCGACCTTTATCTGATCTTTCCATGACAGTCTGAACGACCCAGATCCGATCTTTTCAAATCCGACCCAGTCCACTTGGGTATGTGGTCCTGAGTCCGATACGTATCCGATCTTTTGAAATGCGACCTCTGTCTGAACGGCCAGGCCACATGTCTCCGGGCAGTACCTCATTGATACGCTACAAACGTCATAATTCTGCGTTGAAGTAGGCAGGAATGAGAACATAAACATCAACCATGCCGGACGATGCTGCTGAGACCAGTCAGTGGAAGGTAAGCGAGGTCACCGACTTGATTAATATTTGGGGTGACAGCTCTATTCAGGCCAAACTCGAGGTTTTCTTATCGCAGCTGGGCGGTTTTTGAAAACATTTCCAGCTAAATGGCCGAGCGTGGTGTTGAACCTTCCCCGTGATTACTTTTTTTTTCCCTTTCTGACCGTGGACAGAAGTGTGGGGGAGACCTTCTCCAGTACCGAAGGCGGATCCTCCTTTGGGGTTCATTTGCCCGTTCAGACCCTCAGATTCTCCAGAGCGGGTTAATAAAGAGTCAATAGCAGTTATTCTGGGGGAAGCCTTCTTCTATTCTGTTCTGGGGGAAGCCTTCCTCCGTAACACACAACATGAATGCGCGCCCCCAAAGCTGCCCCCTCTCACTTGTTCTGGCACTGCACGCGCTCTCTCCTCTCTCTTACACACACGCACGTGGCCCAAGCACATACACATCCCCATTCCACAACAGTGGGTACAGACATCAAGGCTCCAATGCCTTCTTAAAATGAGAAGATTGTAATTGTGTTGGCTCCTTTGTGAAAATAAATTGAATCGGTTAGTTCAAAAAGGGCCCAAGCCCAAGAGGTTTGTTTTTCCAGGAAATTATTTTAATTGCATAACTTAAAGGGAGGCTACGCCAAATGATTAATACTTTACCCAGATTTAGCTCCAGTTCATAGCTTACAAATGCTATAATATGAAGCACCTCACTTTTATAATTTCAGAGGACTAGCAAACTAAAGTCTCTGGACTTGGGCCCTTCTTGAATTAAACAGGGGCGCTGCCATATTGGATAACTAGTGCTGCCATCTATGGGATAAAGCTAAACCCATGCAAGAGAGGCCAAAGTACAGTAATTCATGTCAAGCATAGTCAATACATTACAACGGATTTGGGACTTTTTTGGACATGATCAGTTATCTTTTCCCTTGAAGACCATAGACCATATAACATCACTATTTTGAAAAATTGTAGACCTGGGCCCCTTTTGAACTAACCGATTCAATTTAATAATGCAAAAAGAGCTCCGCTATTGACAACACTGTTGTTGACATCCATTGTTAATGTTAGCTACTTCCGCAAACAACGAGTGACGTTGTTCACCGTTGAGTACTTTTCTGCGCATTCGGGTCACTTCTGGGTCATTTCACGTTCACACAGGAGATCACATAGGTTCGCATTTAATTGTAAATGTGAACGTCCTTGAATTTTTTCAAAAAATAGGAATTGAGCATTAAGCCCTGCAGTGTGAACGTAGCTTTAGATGTTTTGCCAGGAGAGGAGATTTGGGAGATATCACCTGTGCAGCATTACCATTGTGGAGCTTCTGATCAGTTAAGCGCTATGTTGCATGCTGTTACATATACAGTTCTTGTGGATCATTGTGTTCTGTTTCTTTTTCCTCTGCATGTCATCCTTGATGATGTGATGATGCGCAGTTTGGATATTTATTAATCAAACGGTTACCTGTGACCTCCCGGTGACCCACTTGATGCTATAAAGTGTTCCCAAACACTTCCTGTGAGTATGCAAGGAACCCGAGGGACTAGGAAATCTGATGGGCATCCTGGATTCATAAAACCGTAGTTACATACATAATTTTTGTTAAGATGATCAGTCAGGACCCACTGCTTGCCATCTAAAGAAACATTGAAAGGGAGGCACTTCATAACTAATTTTCTTGTTGTGTCTATGACTAGGGCTCACGCTGGGTGCTGGAGGGTATGAGATGTTTAAGACAGGGTACGCAGTAGATTTTTCATGCAGCTCAAACTCTGATATAAACTAGTTGGTATGTACCAGCCATTGCATATGTTGATCCTATTTATTTAGTACTTTATATTTCTTTATATACACTGCTAATTTGAACACTGCAAATTTGCACTAAACTGTATTTTAAATAGTTTTTCTCTCTTTAGTGTTTATCTGACTTTGTAGAAATTTGTTGATCTGAGCTTTACTAAAAATGCAATTTCCCCATGGGATTATTAAAGTAATCTGACTGTAATTCTGATTGATAATTAAAAAGTTAGGAAGTCTTTTTTTTCTTCTTGTTTTATGTTAATGATAAAACAGTTAGGCATGCTTTTGTTGAAACTTGAAATAGTATTTTTCAGCAATCCCATGAATAAAAGTCAAACATTAACTATTGTCAATATCGTCATAAACTGTTATTACTTTTGCTGGTGTCATCCTCATCATACTCTTCACAACACATTGTTTACGAGAGGTAATGGAAAGGGCAGACCCTGTTCCCCAAACAAATCAATGCCTTTACTTTTTTTTGGTGAGCAGTATACAATTCCATACCCAAATGTTGTCTTTTTCACATCTAAATGCAAAGAAGGAATTGGTTGGTTCATTGGGGGTTAGCTTGGGGCCCCTTCTGGCCCCAGCCAGTTAAGTGCATGTGAGCACTTGAAAAGACATTAGGCAGTTGAGGAATGGAATGTTTTTAAATTCTGTGTTTCTTAAATGATAAAAGGAAAGCATGTACCTAGAAAGAAGTGCCATTCTCATGTTCCACCTACCTGAACACACCCTTTAGCCATCAACTGTGTCCCTTGATGGCTGTGACACTCATGAGTTAAATGGTGTTCAGGCACTCTGAAAAATATTTAACACACTTTTTCAGAAACACAAAGTATTATTTTCTCTGACATAAACAACTTTTTACTTACTTTTTACTTTTCAAACCAATTCATCATCATCGTCATCATTTATTTATTTGTAAAGCACCTTCCACCACCAGCCAAGGAGACCCAAAGGGCTGTACACATGGAGAACAAAACATACAAGACATACAACATACGCATAAAACCAAATTAAACATCATAGATACATAGAATAAAATAAAAAGCATAAAAAATAATTAAAACATTGTAAAGACGTAAATAGAAGAAGAAAAAGCATAAAATACATTTAAAAGAGATTAAAACTAGGGCTAGGCTGATGCTAAAACGCTAAAATGGGGGAACAATTCTTTTTTTAAAACTCTCCAAGAGCATGACCTCTGTAATTGCCGGTGGAAACTGATTCCATAGTTTAGGAGCCAACACAGCAAACTGTCGGGGGTCCCGTCAGGGAATAATTGGGCAGAGGCGCCAAGGTGAAAGTATCCTTGTTTTATTACAAGAATAGAGCACACCAATTGCGCCACACAGGCTGACCAACAAAGGCCTAGTAGTAGATGGATAGTAGTAGTAGATACTACTACTACACAGTAGTAGATAGTAGTAGATGGACAAACCGCCGGTACCATCCAGCTAACCCCAGGAAGGAGTGTACCTCTTTTTTGGTGCGTGGTCGAGGGCAGTTGCGGATAGCTTCAATTTTATCCACCTGCGGACGCACCTCACCAACTCCCAACAGGTACCCCAGGTAACGGGTTTCCTTCCGGGCCCACTCACACTTGCTCACGTTTAAGGTCAGGCCTGCATTTTGTAGTTTCCTCAGGACCAGACGCAGGTGATCCAGGTGTTGCTCCCAGGTGTGACTGTAGATCACCACATCATCCAAATAGGCTGCACTACAGTGGTCACATCCCTGCAGCACCCTGTCCATCAGCCCTTGGAACGTGGCGGGTGCTCCATGCAGACCAAAAGGCATAACTGTAAACTGAAACAGTCCAGCAGGTGTTTTGAACGCAGTGTACGGTCGACAGGTGTTGCTGAGAGGTACTTGCCAGTAACCCTTGCATAGGTCAAGAGTGGTGATGAAATTAGCAGCCCCGATTTTCTCCAGCAGGTCTTCAATCCTCGGCATTGGATATGCGTTGAATTCCGGAAATTCGTTCAGTTTCCTGAAGTCGATGCATATCCGCAGTGAGTCGTCTTTTTTGGGAACGATCACCACCGGACTGCACCACTCTGAGTTGGACGGCTCGATGACACCTAGCTCCAGCATCTTCCTCACCTCATCGTTTAGCCTTCCCACCAACTTCTGTGGTACCCGATAAGGCCGTTGCCTTATCGGGTACCACATCTTTGAGCCGTATGGAATGGCTAATGAGTGTAGTTCTTCCTGGCTGTGCAGAAAAAAGAGATGGTGTTTCATGAAATAAGTCCATTATCTGTGTAGTCCGTTCAGGGGGTAAATGTGACAGAGACGGAGGGGTTGAGTGGGTCAGTGCTCCCAGATCAGAGTCCAAGTCTTCCTCAGCCTTCACAGCTCTGACTAGCAAAGACTTCTATGTTGGATGGTTAGCACCTTCCTTCCACTCTTTAAGTAGATTCACATGGTATGTCTGCTTTTCTTTCTTTTTGTCAGGATGGTGCACCTCATAGGTGACAGGTCCCATCCTGTGGAGAATGGTGTATGGCCCTTACCACTTTGCCAGTAGTTTGCTGGTAGAAGAGGGGAGAAGCAGCAGAACCCTCTGACCTGGTTGGAGTTCACGATGACGGGCCTGCTGGTCGTACCACGTCTTCCGACTCCTTTGGGCCTCTCGTTGGTTGACTTCTGCGTCTTCCCTGTACTTTGCCAACCGTTCTCTCATCTCCAGGACAAACTGGATGACACCCCTTTCTGAGGTCTTTGTGGATTTGGCCTCCCAGCTCTTCTTGAGGAGATCCAGTGGGCCTTGGACATCCCAGCCATAGAGGAGTTCGCATGGTGAGAAGCCTGTTGAAGCTTGTGGGACTTCCCTGTAAGCAAACAACATGAATGGTAGCCAACGATCCCAGTCCTTCCCTGTGTCACTCACGAACTTCTGCAGCATCCTCTTCAGGGTCTGGTTGAAACATTCCACCAAGCCATTGGTCTGTGGGTGGTACGGTGTCGCCTTGATGGCAGTGATGCCAAGCTGCTGTTGGAACAGTTTCATCAACCGAGAGGTGAAGTTGGTACCTTGGTCTGTCAGAATTTCATCCGGTATTCCTACTCTGGAGAAAAACTGAATTAAAGCTCTCATGACTGCAGGAGCTGTAATGGTGCGCAGGGGAAAAGCTTCTGGGAACCGTGTAGCACAATCACAGACCACCAGGATGTATTCGTGACCGCTACTGCTCTTAGGTAAAGGTCCAACAATGTCCATTGCTATTCTCCTGAATGGAGTGGAAATTATAGGAAGTGGGTGTAGTAATGCTCTGTCAGACTTGTGTGTTATTGCAGTTTTCTGGCAGGTAGGACATGTTGCACAGTATGTCTGAATGTCAGTGTACATTGATGGCCAGAAAAAACGTGAACTAACCCGCAGATATGTTTTGTGACGACCCAGGTGACCCGCCCATGGGAGTGTGTGCGCTAATTGCATGACGAGTGGCCTGCAGATGGTTGGAAGAACTAACCGTAGGTGTTCACCTTCAGCTGTATACAGAACATCATCAACAACAATAAACCGCACATTTCCCAAACATTTGTCACTCTCTGTTGTCACCTTGGCAAATAACGGTTTTAAAGTTTGGTCTTCTTTCTGCAAAGTTGAAATGTCAGCTGGTATGTCAAATGTTTCTGCTGTTGTTGCGATCTCAGGATCCGGCAACTTAAGTCTTTTCTCAAACCGTCTTTGACGACGTGACTTTCTGGGCATTTCTTTGCCTCCATCAAAGAAATTGTCATCCAAATGCGGAAGACTTTGCATCCCTGCTTTAGCCTGAGCTCTAGTTAGCACGGGTGCTGAAACACTAACAGCTAGCTCATCATTAGCTTTAGCTGTTTGAGTAGCTGTTTCAGTTAATAAGTCCCCCAACATAGGTAAATCACACCCCAGAATTAAATCAACAGGTAGGTTTTCTACCACCCGAACAATCAAAAGATATGATTGTTCATTTATGGTCACTGTTACATCCGTTTTGGGTACAAATGTTTGTCGCCATGAACACACACAACACTTGTTTGCCTGCTGTAATCAAGTCCACCAAAAGGGATTAAACTCTGTTTGACCAGAGAAAAAAAACTGCCTGTGTCCAACATAGCAGTAACCTGCTGTCCGTTCACAGTCACCTGTTTAAGTGGCTGGAAAGTGTCTTTGTCCATGTACACAGGCCCTGCTCCTGTGACAGTCTCTGGCCTGGGTGCGTAGCAAGCACCTGTGAATTTAGTCTTGCGGATTGGACATGCGGAGGCTTTGTGACCAATCTGCTGGCAATAGAAACACACAAGGTCCTTACCCGCCGCTCGCTGGTTAGGTGCTGGGTTGGTACCTTGCATTGCCTGAATGAAGTCTCTCCGTGCAGGTCTCAGTGGAGCGGTTTAAATGGGATGACGCTGATCCCCACCCGACAGCCGTGTAGACGCCCCTCGTCGAGCGTTGACGTACTGCAGCGCAACCCGGGCAGCAGTGAGGCCATCCTCCGGTTCGTGCTCCTTCACCCACGTCCTCACGTCCGCGGGAAGCACACGCAGCAGCTGGTCCAGGATGACGATCTCCCCTATCTGCTCCTTGCTGTGTTGCTCTGGGCGGATCCAGCGACGGTACAGGCCCTACAGGCGGTGGTATGTCTCAGTCGGATTCTCCCCAGATGGCACCACAGTAGACCGGAACTGCTGACGGTAAGTCTCTGGCGAGATGTCAAATTTTACCAGGAGTGCGTCTTTCAGGTCCTTGTAGATGTGGGCTTGCTGCTCGTCCATCGCCGTGTAGGCCTCCAACGCCTTTCCGGACAGCAGTGGCACCAGGCGACAGGCCCACTCAGTCTCTGGCCATCTCCACGTCCTGGCAATCCGTTCAAAACGTAGCAGGTAATTTTCAATGTCCTCACCTGTCTGATATGGAGGGACCTTTGGCTCCATGTAAGGTCTCCAATCAGGTGGCTGTAGACTTACTCTGCTCTGTGGTTGATCTGACCAACTGGAGTCCTCTGCGGCTGAGCTTGGTCCAGCGGCTTGGGGGCTGGTGTTCCGCCGCCGACCAGAACGGTGCTCTGCCCTGGAAAAAGAGGCTTCCAAACCCTGGAGTGCAGCGATGAATCTGTCTTCCCGCTGCTGCTGTACCTGGAGGAAGTCCGTCATTATGGCCGCCAAGTCACCTTCTGGGCCTTTGGTCAGGCCTGGAGAGCCACCGGAGGCACCAGGATCCACCACCTCTTCCTCCGAGGATGAATTGGATGATTGACGGCCTGTGTCTGATGTTGGTTCCATCTCCTCCTTCTGGGAAAGCAGACCTCTGTGTCTCACCTTTTTGCGGCCAGCCATCTGCTTATCCCACTTCTGACACCAACTGTCTTGGGTCCCGTCAGGGAATAATTGGGCAGAGGCGCCAAGGTGAAAGTATCCTTGTTTTATTACAAGAATAGAGCACACCAATTGCTCCACAAAGGCTGACCAACAAAGACTTCTCCACTCCGACACTTCAAATTCTCCTCTCAGACTCTCCAACTTCTCCACTCAGACTCCCACACTGACAGCTGTAACTGGTTCTCTTTTAAATGGTAAGCCCCCCCTCCTCCTGGGCGTTGCTCTCCATCAGTCCAAAGGAAAAATAGGGAGAAGTGTTGACATTGTTCAAAAACAGAAATAAACAGTTTCATTCAAAGAAACATTCTGTGTCGTGTAGAGGGAAATAACAATAATCATCAGTAAAAATAAATACAAATAGTGACCGATGCGTCACAAGGAGCCGGTTTAGCTCGTGCTGGTTTGCGGCGCCTTCCGTCTGGGAAACCAGGGTTCGACTCCGGGCTGCTCCCTGTTCCCTTCTCTACTTCTGTGCCGGTCCCAAGCCTGGTTGCTTTGAGAGGGTTGCGTCAGGAAGGGCATCCGGCGTAAAACATTGCCAAGTTTACCATGCGACTCGGTCGCTGTGGCGACCCCTGATGGGAAAAGCCGAAAGGGAAACAGTGACCGATGCGTCACATGACCCGGTGTGTCAAATGACCACTTCTGGGTTACTTTCGGGTAAACAGACGCTAATGTTGGCGTCGTGTGTGCTTCGTGTTAATGTATGCATGGGGATGGTGAGTCGGCAACCCAGCGTGCACTCAGGGCTACCTGCAGAGGGATAGGGACGGAACGAAAAGGGTAAGTTGATGTAGGTGACGTGTTACCGGGTCCGTGCGTGCGCGTCAATGCGCACGTGTGTGTGTGTGCGAGCGTGTGCGCCTGCAGCGGCAGCTGACGGTTCTACACCGTCACACAAACGCACCCCAGAAACATACATTTTGTTCTGGGAGCCATTAACACAGGCTGGTCGGTGGAACAGAAGCACTTTAAGGGGGAATATCTTAAAAGCAGACTGGAGAGGTAAGAAGGTGCTATACCTGCCAGGTACTAAAAAGTAAGGACTAGAATTTGTAATAAAAAACAAACTTCAAACTTCTTTGCCCTACAAATAAATCTGGCTGCTGCATTTTGGACCAGCTGCAGCATGGCTATGGATGCCTTGGGTAAGCCAGCATATAAAGAACTGCAATAATTTAGTCAGGACAACACAAAGTCATGGATGACAATTTCAAGGTTGGTTTTTGACATAAAAGACTTAATCCTAGCAAGACGTCGCATCTGAAAAAAACAGGACCTGGTCACAGCGTTTATTGCTGCTGTGCAAAAGGAAGAGTCCATTGTTTCCATCCTTCCACCTGGAGAACCCAGCGACTGCCTGAAAGGCGAGGTCTCCCCTAGTATTAAAAAGAGTTTTTGGAACACATAAAAGATTCTTATCAGTAGACCTCAAGGACCGTGATGGTGTTTATAGGGAGTTTAGAGGTTAGACTTAAGGGTTTGTCCATAAAAGACTCTAAAAACTAAATCATAAAATCTATTCTAAATGTAATAGGAAGCCAATGTAGCATTAAAAGCAGAAGGGTGGCATGAGTGCGCTTATTGGTTCCAGTTAATAGCCTTGTTGAATAGTTTTGGACCAATCTGAGATGTTTGAGAGACTTTTTGTTAAAACAAGTTGAAAGAGAATTGCAGTAGTCTAAACAAGATTTAACCGTTTTACACCAGAGCTATAACTCCAGTGTTGACAATCTTTCACCAACTGTGTCTCTTCAACCATTGACACAGTCAACGTAATTCCAGCTGATTCAAAAGCAGCTTTGCGCTGATATGCAGTACTTTACAGTGGGCAAGTGTTCATGCAAACAACTTACATTAGCTGATTCTGACGCAAAGAAAAGCAGCTGTGTGCTGTTATGCAACACTACATGTTTTCTACATAAGAATCAGCTGATTCATGTTTTCATAAACAGTTGAAGAGTTGTGTCATGTCAAAGAGCATGTGTTATTCAGGTGTTACTGGCGACTTCACTATTGTGAAAAGGTTAAAGATGAAAACGGCTCTGTATTACAAATACTGTGGCAGTACTCCCCAACGGAAGTCTTTTATTTTATTTAATTTCAAAACCTTTCAAAATATTTTGATGTGTTGGGTCTTCTTTAAGTGTGAATGTGTGAGTTCCTGGAACAGACTAGCAACCTGCCCAGGGTATGCCATAACCTTTGCCAAACAATGGCTGGGATAGAATCCAGCAACTTAATGCCCCCTATAAGGATTAAGTTGGTTTAAAAGGTGAACAGATAGATGAGTCTTCTTTAACAATCATGGTTTTATGCTTTGCTGATATTTTTATCCTTGTTTTGACATTGATGCCTCTAGGTTTTTGTCTTTCATCCTTTTTAAAATGATGGTTGGAGTTTTGGGATGGCGAATTTAGCATCTTTCTTTTGATTTTGTCAAGATACCATGCAAAACCATCCAAAGCAAAGCTTTAACCTTTCATATTATGTCATGAGATGTTTCTGTTGTGTTGTTTCTCTAGTTTAACAGAGTTTCCTACATATTGCATCAGATCATAATGTTCATGAAGGATGTCACACAAATGACCATCATTAAAAGATGATGCCAAAGAATATGCTCTCAAAAGAAAATTTAGAGAGATTTAGTGAGCTGAACGTGTTCGGTCCAGAGGGCACGGGAGAGATTGATTGACAAGGTCAACAGCCAATCAGTACCCAGAGCAGTGCTCTGTAAACAAACAAATTGGCATGTAGAATTGCACTAAAAAAAATCAGTGAAACGGTGAACTTGGAACCGCAACATAGCATGGACAACATAAAATTTAGAAAAAAATGACTTAAAACGTTTTATCTTTTTCAGTTGATTTCAGTTAATCGATCAGAAAAAGGATTTGTGAAGATATTAACCTTTGTTATTCCAATGCTTTTTAAATTAAATGTTTTACTTGGACATTTTTCTGATGTATTTACTGTTTTCATTTTCTGCAAAATTCCATTGTGACATCATTTGTTTCTTTTACTTTACCAAAATGAATTCAAAAGTAATGATGGCTTGATAATTTTGAAATACGGCTGCAATTTGTTTCAACATTTCCAAAATGATTGACAGATTATTGGGTGGATTGTGACTTTACAGGCATGTTTGTTTACATTTATTTTTTACTTTTTACTTTATCTGAATGGTAGGGTCAGCCTTCAGAGTCACACAAATAAATTAAACTTTTAGTTTTTAAAAAAATACACTTGTTCTGTCGTAGTTTTTCCAGCTTAATGTTAAAATTTTGTAGCAAACTAGTAGGTAAAATAAATAGAAACAGGATTGAGCTGAAGCTTAATACAAGTTTTATTGGTTTCTAAAAAACATACAGATGATAGGAGTAAGCTCCAGATTTGTATGCTGCTCGTGCACATTCTATTAAAATATTTCAACATCTGGTTTTAGCCAAATCGGTGCACATTGCTCAAGAGCCTTTATAGATACTTTTCTAACTGGCTTGGACAGTCCACCTTGACTTTTTTGAATTCCTGGTCAGATCTTTTATGCAGGATGTCACAACAATATTAATGCTCAACTGCAGCTGAAGTCAGGTGTGCTAATCTTGTTAGCCACACTGACCTCACAGCTGAAGTCTCTCCAAGAGCTTGAAAACATGCTCATTTTCTGCCCCCTTCTACCTTAGTCTGAGAGAAAATGCATTTCTCTTTTTGTCATGAAGTTCTAAAAATATGCAAACTGTTATATAAACCACCTGAAAGTCACTAGTTTGCTCCTTAAATTGTGAAATCTGTTTAAATTTGGTAATTTACTTTGATGCCAATGTTTTATAATTAATTTTGTAATTAGGGATTTACTTACCTATCTATCTTATCTTATCAAAAATATTGGCTCACTTGCCTTGACTTACATATGAACTGAAGTGCCATTCCATTTCTAACCCTTAGAGTTCAATATGATGTCGATCCACCTTTTGCGGTTGTTAAAGCTTCAACTCAACTGTCCACAAGGTTGAGGAGTGTGATTATAGGAATTTTTGACCATTCTTCCAGAAGCGCATTGGTGATGTAACTCACTGATGTTGGTTTAGAAGACCTGGCTCTCAGTTTCCGCTCAAATTCATCCCAAAGGTGTTCTATCGGGTTCAGGTCAGGACTCTGTACAGACCAGTCAAGTTCATCCACACCAGACTCTGTCATCCATGTCTTCATGGACCTTTGCTTTGTGCACTGGTACACAGTCATGTTGGAAGAGAAAGGGGCCTGCTCCAAACTGTTTCCACAAGGTTGGGAGCATGGACTTGTCCAAAATGATTTGGTATCCTGAAGCATTCAGAGTTCCTTTCACTGGAACTAATGGGCCAAGCCCAAGTCCTGAAAAACAACCCCACACTATAATTCCTCCTCCACCACCAAATTTCACACTCGGCACAATGCAGTCCAAAATGTACCATCCTCCTGGCAACCTCCAAACCCAGATCAGATTGCCAAAATGAGAAGCATCCGATGCTTTGCATTGCACTTGGAGATGTGTGGCTTGGATGCAGCTGCTCAGCCATGGAAACTCATTCCATGAAGCTCTCTGTGTATTGTACTTTGGCTGGCCTGAAGATCACATAAAGTTTGGAGCTCTGTAGCAATTGACTGTGCAAAAAGTCTGCAGCATCTTTGCACTATGCTTTTCAGCACCCACTGACCCAATCTCCATCAGTTTACGTGGCCTACCACTTCATGGCTGAGTTGTTGTTGTTCCAAAACTTTTTCATTTTGTTCTGATGGAGTTGACAGTTGACTGTGGTATATTTAGAAGTTTCACCACTGTATTTGTTGCACAGGTGGCATCCTATGACAGTTCCACGCTGGAGTTCACTGAGCTCCTGAGACCGGCCCATTCTTTCACAAATGTTTGTAAAAACTGTCTGCATGCCTGAGTGCTTGATTTTATACACCTGTGGCCAGGCCAACTGATTAGGACACCTGGTTCTGATCATTTGGATGGGTTAGCAAGTACTTTTAGTAATATAGTGTATCTATATGTATGGATGGATTGATAGATGGATAGATAGACAGTCAATAAATTAGTCAATTAAGGCCATGTCACCCAGCAACGACTTACATTTTCCTCATTTTTCACATATGAGTTCCTGTCTTTTATGATACATGCATGTAATACGTAATTCATAAGGGATTCTTGCATTTGTCATTAGTCAATGTGCGCGGATGTCTATCAAGGGTTTCAGGTCTTTACAAGAATTTGGCTTTGAGTTCAAAATTAATTATGCAGTTTATGCGTATTTAACAGATTTTATACGCACTTATGTAAGTCTTACGCAA
The DNA here is from genome assembly GCF_053564925.1 of Oryzias latipes. NCBI lineage: Eukaryota > Metazoa > Chordata > Actinopteri > Beloniformes > Adrianichthyidae > Oryzias > Oryzias latipes. The sequence goes on along the minus strand of NC_136256.1, from coordinate 10,169,277 downwards.
TTGTGCGTGCAACGTTTATATCGCATATACAGTGCACATATCACGTTCAAAATTACGTAATTGACGCACAAATGAATGCTAAACTGCATAATAATTACGCGTGGTTCATGTTCTAAGTTGATTGTGTTCTTTGCGTGGTTTATTTGCACTTTTTCCGTGGTTTTAACGCGGTTCATTTGTGATATATCTGTAAAAATCTCACATAAAGACCACAATTTTTTTGTGTATATCCACGTATTACCAATTTTCACCCATGCAATTTCGCAAAATGTACGTAGCGGCTGTGTGACATGTCCTTTAGTCGATAAAAAATCCTAAAAAACAACAAGGATTATTAAAAGAATAGTTAAACATTAACAAGAGGTATATTATAGAAAAGAAGGTAAAAAAAGGGTTTAAAAAGTGAGTTGCAAATAACAGTTGTTGTTTTTTCTATTACCAATAAATTTAAAACACAGAGATCAATGTTTGTAGACTTGATTAAGCACAAAAACAAGACAGCAACTGAACTGACAGTGTTACTCATGAGCACAGTTCTAACTTCAAAATGTGTATAACATGAGTCGCATAATGATGAAAGCTTACACGGAGAGCTTTCATGTACCTTGATGTTTGCCTTTACTTTTGTTCAAATAAGAATTGATTTGATTCCAAATATGCTCATATAGAAGTGTGTCCTCCTGAGCCCTTTCTCATATTCTCTACCACCTACTTTTGAACACAGAAGAGAAGAACACCACTCAACAATGGACATATTAAAAGAAAAATGTTGTCAGAGGAATGTTGGGGTCCCTGAACTCAGAAATCAAAGCATTTTCTACTGCTTTGGTAGAAATAGTTCCACACTGACACCAACCTACAGTATAAAAACAAAGCTTAATTGCATATACTTTGTTGAACTGATTCAACAAATTCATACCACTAACTGACACTTCATGTGCAGTTTCCAGGTTTGTTTTTTTTCATATTCCATGAACTATGAACTTTTTTTCACAAGTTGGATTCCTCAGAGGCAGGTTGAGCTGCTTGCTTTTAATGACTGGCCAAGCAACTGTGGGCATGGATACATTGTTTTTTTCTTTTAAAAGAATTGCTCATCTCTTCTATCAATTGTTCCTAGAATGATCAGGAACAACAAATCATTAGCTTGTGAAACATGCACTGATCACAGGAGCTTGTAATCCATTCATGGAAAGATGAAGGGCTCCTGAAAAGCCTCTGCCTTAAAGGCACACCAACTGGGAACTGGTGAACTTTGCTAATTGATGTTGGTCTTCGTTCTGCATGGTGCCCACAGAAAAAACAAACATTTTGAAAATGAACACTGTTACTAAGCTTAACAGGGGGTGGGAGCAGCCAGGATTTTCGCAAAACCGCCTCAGCTTGTACACTGTGTGGCTAGTGCTGCCTAAGAAGTGCAGGGAACCATAGACGTCAGCTCTTTGGGAAGTTTATTTACAGTGGAGTTTCCCAGAAATGAGCAGCAGCTTCAGTACATTTAGCTGCAAAGACATAAGATGATTGCCATTCCTGCACAGAGCAATAATGATTTACAAACAAAACAAAAGAACTCATAATTGATTTGTTTCCAAGTGTCAGAAAACTTTCCTCGTTGAGTGTGTGTTTGCAATGAATCCTGCGCCTTCAATAATCCTGCGTCATCAATTAGCCACGCTTCGTTCCCTGGTGTACTGCGTCTGTGCTGAGAAGGAACAAAGCCAAAGAGGCAAAACATTGACAGGAAAAAATAAAATATACAAAATGTTATTTGCTCTGTCGACAAAGCCAGGTTTTTCTCTGCTAACAGACCACACAGGCAGCAGGAGGCTCAGCATGCCTGACAGCTGGGCTCCAGAAGCCTCTTTCTGTTTTCCTTCCAAAACTTTCCGGGCGAGAATAATGCTGTCCTGTCCTTGTGCTGTCATACAGTTTGGCACGTTAAATTCCACTCTGCAAATCTGGACAGATTACCTGCGCTACCCTGTTTGAGTAAAATCGCCTCAGGAAGTCATTTAGCGAGGACAAGAAAGGCCAGGATTTTCCCCTGAAGCAGTACTTCCAGAGAACACATGTAAAAATGTTGTCTCGTTAAAGCGCATATAGTTATATATAAAGTATCATCGCTTTTGGGCACGTCAAACAAAGTGGCTGTTTAAGGTGTTTGCACAGAAAGACAATTGCGCCTTGAATGAAAATTGGGTATATTGTTCCATTCATTCATCAGATTTATCTTTTTTCACAAAATTTAGATTCCACATAGTGCAATGTGTTTAATAATTTGATTGAAAATAACTTGTCTTAACCTGAAAAATAAACCCAGTCAAATTATTTTACCATAGTTTTTGGGCTATATGGCAGAATGGATTATGTACAGCGTGTGGTCAGTTAATGGTGTATTTTCCTTTTGTTATAAAATCAAGGCATACTGAACTACAAGGCAAAATAAGCAAAACACAAGTTAGAGTTCATTAACTGCGTGCACAGTAATTTTAGAGCTTTTTTCTAACATGCTACACATTATCAACATTAGCGCTAGCGGCGATACCGTATTCACAATACTCATTAAACTATACTCGTTAATACTCGTTAAACTTGTTAGTAATAGACTGATACTGCTAAAAAAAAGTCATTGTTGTGACTACGCTAACTTCCAACCTTGTTAGTTACAAATAAAAAAAACAAAACAAAAAAAAAAACAGTCAGACACTGCTACATGTAAGCCACGCTAGCTTGGCTAATACCCAAGTGAACATTTAGACAGAGCACCATGGACCTCACATAGACATCAGACAGCACAACCAGAATTAATCTATAAGATGCTATGACTTATAAATTGCACTGTTTTTTTTTTTTTAAATAAGGCTTTCAAGTGCACCTTATTTTACGGAAACTATCCCATAGCAAAGCAAAACTGAAGATGAGATCTCGTTTCTGTCACATTTACGTCTCCTAGACATAAATGAGAACTGTTTGAGACTAAACTGCTTTTCTCATTCTTCTCAAACATTTCTCCTGAGAAATAAGTCTCACAGTGAGCACTGTTTGAGATCTCAAAATTCTCTCACAACTGTCTCTTCTCCAGATCTCAATTGAGAGAAAAATGAGCCATATTATGTTGCGCTCAAGTATGTCTCAATTTGATATCCTTACTTCAAATCCCTATCTCAGTTACGTCTCAGTGAAAGACATAAATGGTTCTGTCTTTCGTTGCTCAATAATTTAGATCTTGTTTTAGCCTATTTTTTTATTGTCTCAGCAAAAAGAAAAATGAGAGTAGTACGAGCCCTAAAATGAGTCTTATGATGACACCATTACAGTTCATCTCGAGAAAATAACATTTTTTATTTTATTTATGTTCAACTTAAAACAGTTGTTTATTGCTTACATATTTATATAACTTAATTACAATTTCAAGAAAAAAAAGTTAAATCATTAAGACGGTCATGTCCTCAAAAGACATATTTTTGAAACTTTTTAAAAAACATGAAATTTCAAGACAACGTTGCAGTGTCGATTTAATAAACTTTTTTTTGACTGCTTAGATAAACATAAATGAACAAGAATGTATGTTGGGTTAATGGTGCTAGGTTTAGTTAAACACAAACACACGCATGCACTGGCACACATGCATACACGCATAAGTGCATATACACACACTTATATATTGGTGGGTATAAAACATTTAACACATTGATGTCTGAACTAAATAAAGGACATTTGGGATCATATTTGGATCACCTTAAAGTGAACAAAAAATAGATCTTACATTTGAAACAAATAAAATACACAAATAAAAATAATCAAATAAATAAATCAACTTTAGGACGGTACAGATTTATGGGGTTCAGTTTGAGTTACTTTATCTTTGTCTTTAAAAATCCCCCTTCATGCAGCCTAACAAGCTGAAAATATTTTCTGTTTTCTTGATTTTAGTCTGCATCATATTGAACAAACAGAAGCCTGGAGTAACCCGATTTGAATTTTAAACTGTATCACAGCCTCACTTGACACAGATTTCTGATTGGTTGATCACGGTGGGAGGGAAAACTCATTGGTTGACGTCACCAACGGGCCGGAATCTGCAAGCGGGAGAAGTGCAGAGAACGAGAGATTTTTGACGACCGTTTGTCGTATTTTTTCTGCGTTTTAACAATCCGTGGGATGAATCTCCAACATTTTTTTTGCTTGTCTGGAAAAGATTCAAATAAAATCTTTGAAGTTTGCACGGTAAGTTTGCGATTTCTTTCCTCCAACTCTGAACTCAGTTGAATGCTAAAGCTGTTTAAGCTAGCTCTGCCAGTAATGCAGACGTCTGGGCTACTCGCGGTGGCTTTGGCTGTATAAGTAATTATTACATTTTATAAAGGTTTACTTGTGCTTTTTGTAATAAAAAATAGAGACATTGAAGAGTTATTTGCAGTGCAGAGTTTACAGGAATGAGCCTCGATATTTTTCCAAACGCGTGAGTGCTAAGTAACTGTTGGAAGACATTTTGCTCTGTCTTCATTAAGTTAAGGGTCTGCATGGTTCATCCCATTCACAGTGTGACGACACCACAGACCATTTCCATTATTGCAAACTTCAAAATGTGCAGTTTCACTGTATGTTCAATTTTTACGCTGTATAAGCTTTTATCTTGTTTAAAAGATCATCTTGCAGACGTTTGGCCTGTCATGTCATCTTTTGAAACTGGTTATGGACATGTGTTTAAAGTAAAGTCATCATTAACTGCTCACATGTCTAGAAAGCATAATCTGAAAATTTAAGTATGCATATTAGGGAAACATGTTCTCAGCCCTCTGTCAGTGGTGGAGATGTTTAGAGAGCACAGATGTAGCTAAGCCAACAAATGTCAACACTGATATGTACGAGGATTTTAGTGAATCATAAATCATATTTAAAAACCTTTCCAGATCTTACTTTGTGCTGTATAAAATGTGTGTACATGATGTTTTTTTCCCCTCTCTGATTCAAGGTGATCTAAATACACGTGAAAATGAGTGAATCAGAACCCATGTTCCTCCACACTGCCATTATGGAGGTCCTACCAGAGCCACAAAAGACATCCTGGAAGAACACTTGCAGTCCATTGGAATAAATGGAGTTGTATGAGGATCTACGATTCATAGAAGAGGCTGACTTGCTGCCAGCTTTGAGACCTGTTCAAGCCCGGAAACGTCTTGCTCTCTGGAAATTGAAATGTGAGTGTCAAACATTACAAATGAGTTTTTGTAATGCACGGAAGTGGATATGAATATGAATGGGTAACACACTGACAGTACAGTATAAACTTAATACACTTATACTGTTTGTTTGTTTGTTTTTTGTTGCAGACCAAACGCCAGAGAACAGCACATCGTCATCTGTTGAGACCTCACCAACACAATCATCATCACTTTTGTTATAGTCACCGAGAAGTTTGTCATCCACATCTTCCAGAAGCCGAGGACTGTACATACATTGACTGGGAGGACAGCTTTGAAATTCCATGGAGTAAGTTTTCTGAGGAATTTGTGCAGAGGGGAAAGAGACCTGGCCCAAGACTAAGGAAGGAAATGGTTTGCACTCTTTTTGCAGAAATGATGAAAGCAAGACGTTTTTCCAAACTCTAAAAGGCTGCAGATGATGCGGGGAGAGCAGAGTGGCTGCTCAGAAGAGATGAGATGTTAAAGAGATGCGCTTTCTTCTGCTCTGCTACTTTAATGAGGAGGATGCCATGTTCTTGTAGAAGATGCAGACGAGGTCCAGATGCAGCAGGTGCCGTTGACTCCAACTGTTATTGTATGTGGTAAGTAAAGTTTCCAGTGTTAAATTATTCTAAAGGTTTTGTCTTTGTACACTGTACATGAGTGACATGTTTACTTTATCCATTGTTCTGTCTTTAGGACAGTCTTGCTTTTCCCCAAGGAGGTTCATGCTGAGTTGGGACCGCTCCATCGTACACAACAACATTGCAGCACTGTGCCTGATGTTCAGAAGCTACTTCTGCTTTAACAGTCATTATCCAACTGAGCTGGCTTCAACCCTGGAGTTTCTGCAAAGGTACATATTCATGAGTGCTGTCATGCGATTCATTTTTGGGTGTGGTTAGTTAATCATGACCTGCAGTTAATTATTCTAATTAATCTTTTATTAATCTAACTCAGGGCTGCTCATCCCTGGTCCTTGAGATCTACCAGCCTGCCTGTTTTCCAATTCTCCCTGAATTGCTTGCTGCTGATAACCTGGACCAGGTGTGTTCATTCAGTCAGTATGTGGAGACATCTGATTGAGCTGATCAACAGCTAGCAGGGCTTGGAGATCTGGAAAACAGTCAGGGTGATGGATCCCAAGGACCAGGAATGAGCAGCCCTGGCTAACCTAAAATTTAGCTTTGAAAATCCTTATTTTGGGGTAATTTGATTTAAATAGCAAGATTGTGTCACATTAAAAGAAATAAAATACAATTTAAAGGGTGGCTTTATGAAGTTTTCTAAGTATAACAGACTTTTTTCCAACCTTTACCTTTGTACCTCTAAGTGGTAATTCTTCAGTCTCAAACAGAACAAAGACCTAAGCCAAAGTGCTCTAATTTAAAAAACTAATGGAAATATTCTGAACAATCCAAAAAATATTGACCACAAAATTCTTAATCATAGCATAATATATATTCGTTGAAATATCTTATTCCACAGTTTGCCGTCTGACACGATCAGCCCTCAGCGTCCCAATTAAGACATGGGTATTATTTTTCCCTTGTTAAGAGCCAACCATGCAAAATGTGACTTGATCATTTCTTAAATGTTTGATCTGGACTGTATCATGAAAAATGAAATGAAACAGATTTTTGAACCTTATTTGTTAAATATTTAATGCCCATAGTATGCTGCATTTCAATTCTTTTAACTGAAACAGATGTCCTCTCAAGCGACGTGTGGCTGCTTTTAAGGATGACAGAAACGTAATCTTATGGTAGCATTATGCAGCTGCTTTTATAAAACTACAGTTTGCTTCGAGCTTGAAGTGTTATCTTTGTTTGTTATGTGCGGTCTATTATCAATTTACTCATGCCAGATTTTAATGTTCTTGTCTTACAGCTTATGTCCTAAGATGTGCCACTCTACCTGGTTGGGAACAAATTGAAGAGGCCAAGCTCAAGAAAGCCTTTGTCAGCAAATGTAGGGCAGAGCAGGTTCTAAGGCCACTGCTATGATCTACAGTATGCGGACTGGTTTCTCTTCCATCTTTTTTCTTATTTTTAATCTTAATTTGGTTCTCAAATTGGTTCATGGATTTGATAGTCTGCAAGTTTCAGAGAATGTTTTTATGTTTATGTTTTTATAATGTTTTTTTTTTTCAGTGTGTTGTTTAAAATCTGGAAGTATTCATGACCAGCGTGTCAACCAGATTGAGTATGCCACGGTTTATGTACTTAATGCATTTAATATTTTAAAAAGTGTCTAATACTGCTACCACAATTCAAATGCTGTACTGATGATGGTGCTGCCCAAATAAACTGTAAAGCATTTACATTTCTAGTATTGTTTTTACTGTTACTGTATATCAGTGGTCTCCCATCCTGGTCCTTGAAGGTCACTGTTCTGGATGTTTTAGCTGTTTTCCTGCTCCAACAGATCTGCTGCAGTGGTTGAATTTCCTGTTCAAGTTCTGCAGGAGGTGGTTAATCACCTGTTGATTCACATCTAAATTCTCTTTTCTTTCTCAAATATATCTCAAATATCATTCTCATTAACGGCTTTGGTAAGACATTGAAGAGAAATGATTAAGACATGAAAGAGACATCAGACAGACAATGATGAGATCTCTTTTAGGACTCATTCTTCTCAGATTTGTCTCATGAGCGTCTTAGGTTCGTCTCTCCCACTTCTTAATTATTGCTCTAACAGTTGTCTCAAATCAACCTCATTTGTCTCAGTGATGTCTTTTCTCATTATAGCTGAACTCTTGCTCCTAAGGGACCCTTAGGAGCAAGAGTTCAGAAGCAAATGATCACAGAATGATACAAATATGAGACGCTCAAACTGATCTCAAGAGACGAGATCAAGCAATATATGAGCAACAGATTTTTCCTATGGGATGGTAAGCCTTTAAGTAGAGCAACTCAAGTGTGTCCTGTTGTACAAGAGTTTTTTTTCTGCACAGGGAAACAAATCATTATGTTTTCTCTGAGAAAAGTTTAAATGTGCTTTGACTTTCAGTAAGGAAAGAGCAAGCTTTTTTAATAAATAGTGAAAACTCACAATGGTTGAAGATAAACTGAATCTGACAAAAGTAATAATAAATAAAAAAATCTATTAAATTTGATCCAATGAAAGTCAGACATTACTTTTCCACCATGTGTAACAGAATTAGTTATAAAAATAAAATTGTGAAACATACCAGGATATTGCACTTCTTCTTGGTATTGGAAAAAAAAGGCAAAATTAAAACAGATAACTATTAGCATTGAGAATTATCCTCCTCGCTTCACCTGAGCCAATTCATCCAGCCTTAACAACATAAAATAACCAACTGATGGATAAGCTGTGCAGTAAAGCCATTTTTGATTTTCAGAAAGAAAGGGTTTTTTTTTCTTTCAAAAAAGATGGTGCTGTTATGATCTGTGTTTTTTTTCTAAGGATTATTAATAAAAAAAAGTTAATAATTGCATTGAATAGAACATATTTTCCTAAACCTGTCAGGGAAACAGACGTATCTATTAAATATCTAAATCATAGCTATTTTGACGTAGACAACCATCATGCATCCAATAGACAAATTCATAGAAGCTTACTGCTGTTTAAATCTCTAGTGGATAACAGCTATTATCGTTGCAGTCCCATTATACCTTGTGCATTGTAGACAAGCCACCAGTTTTCTCAAGGAGGGTTAGGGTTGATTAAATATGGTAATTTCTACGGTTGTGGCCGCATTTCATACATTCATTCATCTTCTGCGTTTTAGAGTTGCCAATTAACCTATGAGGCATGTTTTTGGACGGTGGGAGGAAGCCGGAGACCCTGGAGAGAACCCACGCATTCACGGGGAGAACATGCAAACTCCACACAGAAAGGTCCCCCCATTGTTCTATTTCAGGTCCCCCAGCCAGGACTTGAACCGAGGGCCCCTTCTTGCTGTGAGGCAAGAGCGCTGACCACTGCGCCACCGTGCAGCCCCAATTGCACATCTACATTTACATTTCTGCACATAGCTGCATTTAGTTTTGTTTTTCTTTCTCTTCTGTTTTTTGTGCTTCGTTTTCTGTATCACAGTGGAACGTCTGTGTTTTTGTGGATCTTTGTGTGTCTGTCTCTGTTTAGTACTGTCAGGTGTGGTGCTGCTAAGGGTGTGGCTCTCATTGGACCCAAGCTGACGGGGCAGCCTTTAAAAGCACTTTGTGAACCTCCAGCCCATGAGAAGGGAGGTTTGTTGCAACCTGCAGCTTGGTGCACATCTCCACCTGATATGTAGTCTGTGTTGCACTTTGTATTATTTGTGTTTTTGTGTTCAGACCCACTCTATGTTGTCAAGGGTTTTGGTGTTAGTTAATTCTAAAGTGATGCTGAAGGGGTGAACTGCCATTTTCTTTTCTTCTTTTCTCTTCTTTATGTTAGCCCAGGGTGTCCAGGGTATACCCCACCTTTGCAGTAGCCGGGACAGGTTCTGACAACCCCATGACCCTGAAAGGGGATATAGCGGGTTAAGAAAATGGATAAATGGATAATCTGGAAGGTGCATTAATTTCAAACTCATGATAATTAAACAGAGGACAGCATTCATAAAAACACATATAAAAAGATCTGCAAGGATAAAGGACGATCTGAGGAATTCTAAAAAAAGGATCACTTTTGTCAAAGTGACTTGCAGACCAGAGCACTATGAAGTGCACCCACAACCACAGACAGACTGGTAGCCTACTTCTAGTATGTTGCTGCTTACTTTAAGGATTTGAGCTCCCAGAGTAAAAAAAAACATATTCAGCACTGTTTTGTACACAGAACAGATGAATGGACTGTAAGACCAATTCTAACACTCCCCAAATATTTGTAGTGGTCCACAAACTCAATGTTCATACATATAATTGAAATGGGCTGAATTTTTTTTCCTTCTGGAAATCCACAACCATCTCCTTAGTTTTTGTCCTTACATGGAGATTGTTTGCTGTTCACAACTCTTGAAAGCGCAACCCACCTCTGCAGCATCATCAGAATATTTCTGCAGGTGGCAGGACTCACAGCTTAACTGGAAGCCACTGGAAAACTGAGAAAGGACCGTGGACAAAGGTGTTGACCTCCATGTAATACAAGGAATTACCGAGTATTTTGAAAACCCCACCAAGTATTTTTGGTGTGCTTATTTAAGCACAAAAACATTAAAAGAACAAACAAACAAAAATAAAATAGAGCTAACAAGAGTTCTAAGAGAGGGCCTGAGAGAAAGGCACAAAAAATGATTGTAAATGTTTCCTTTGAGTCCTTTTTTTTTTTTTTTTTGAAGGCAAACACAAAGTTAACTGCATGAGGGAATACAGTCTCAGTACACTTCATGAACCTGTCAAAGAAGGAGTAAATATCAGCAAAAGGGACAAAGGTTAGATGAGTTGAGCGGGGTGCTTGTGGGAACTAGAATACCTAAGTTTGAACTCAAATGGGGTGCTTTGTAGACCCGCAGATTTAAAGTTTTACCTCTACTTTCACATGCTGCTTGATTTCCTTCAGAGATTAAAAAGTCATTAAGGTAAGGCATCAAATAAACTGCTCTGCTAGGTTTCTCTGAGCAATATGGCTTTTTTTCTTGATATTCTCATCATGTTCACTTCATACTTATCTGTGTCCCGTGGTTTTGCAGATATTTAGTCGTGCCTCTGCATTAAAAGATAAAACTCAAAATGTAATCATTGGCAGGATGTAGAAGAAAAAAAAACAATTTTCCATCAAGACAAGGTTACAAAACAGGCTTGTAGTACTACATGGCTTTCATTTTAGGTTTGTAATATTCTTTTCTTTTAGGCTTGCTTTACATTTGTATACATGTTGTTGCATTTCTGCCTTTTGGAAGATAAACTCAGATATTTGTTTTCATCTTAAGCTATGTTCAAACCACCCTCAACATTGTGTGTTTAAGTGACCACTTCCAATGAAAACTCTATGTAAAAACATACATAAACGCACAATTCCGGCTTCTGCGCTTATAACTCACGTTCACACGTAGCTAGGCAAGATTTATGACTGTGTTTCAAGCTCTACATAGAAAATGAATGGCCAGTAAATGCTTGTTGTTAGTTAAAGTAAACATTGACCAAACAGGGACTAAGATTTGGTTGTGACGGATGGATTTGGTTTATCTGGTGAACCGATGCAAGGTGACAGGCCTGACAACATTTGCATTTGTTTTCAAATAAAGACGAACCAAGGCCACTCTCCTGGCATGGTGACAATCCATCATATCCCCCAATTGGAAGGATGCTAGCATTAAACCATACCATCTTTGTTTCACCCCCAAATAACAGGATTTTCACCATTTCTGCATTTTTGCACAAAGCCTCTTCCAACTGGCAAACATGCGCTAGTAAAGAGTAGATTAAGAAGTAGAACCCCCCCCCCCCCCGCCCCAATGCTTGTAAAGTGTAAACACAATTAATTAAATAGACTTTTAAGATCACGTTCTTGACTCTTACAAAGCTGACCAAGAATACTTCCGTTCCTAAAGGCCACTACATACAGTTTGTGCATATTAAACAGTTGGAAATTGCTCATATGTGAACATACATAGAGTGAGAAAAGTTGTGGTCTTTACGTGAAATTTTCACAGATGTAAATGAACCACATTATAACCACTGAAAAAGCAAGAATAAACCCACAAACAACACGTAAGTCAACGTATAAGATGGGCCGTTTGTGATTATTGTGTTGTTTAAATGCAATTCATTAGTGATTTATGCGTATTTTGAACAAATGTGCACTGTATACATCAGGATGGTAACATGACGTGGTAAGCCATAAATTTACGTATCCATTTCGCAAAAGTCATGCACAAGTGCGTATGACTTACGTAATAATTGTGTATAAACTACGTAAAATACAGGTAGACTGGTACACTTCATTAATCTCAATCGACCAAAAATTCTGAACAGCTCAAAACTGACTTCACTTAAAGACCCATAGGCCAAAACCTTTGTTCAACATCTGCGCACATCGACGAACACAAGAAACACTTATGAACCACGCATATTGCACACAAATCACGAAAAACCATTTCATTTCATTCTTGGAAAATGCACAAAATGTACGCAGTGGCTGTGTGATATAGCCTTTATATGCTTCACGCCACCAGTCTTCAGGACTGTGGATGAGCATGCATGACTCACAGTAGACATTTTTAAAAAAGCATGATAGTATAGATAGTAGATAGTAGAGTACAAGCCATTATTTATTCTGTTAAGATCCTTGTCTTTGAGTAGATTGAAATAAAAACTTTTAACAAACTTGAACTTCTGTTAAAAAAGAAAAAAGAAACATTTTCTAAAATGATTGCATCTTTGAACTCAGTTTTTCATAAAAATCAGCCTGTGAAACATAAAAAACCCAGGTCAGCCTTCTCATTCTGAATGTTTGAAGCTCAGACTGAGACCTATCTCCTGGAAAGTATGATAAATTGCTTCAGCAAGATGAATAAACAGGGTTTGAATAAATATGGGTGCCTGGGACCCACTGTCAGGAAACAAATATGGACCTGTCCAGTCCTTTGTAAAAAGGAGAAAAAATAAAATATTGGATTGCTTTCTGATGTGAAAATATATACTATCTTAAAGGTGAAAAAGAAAAAAACACAGACAGCTCAGAAGTTGGTGTTATTTTGAAGTTAATTTATTGAAAGCTTTGCCCATGCTTGTAAAATGCCATCTTGTTCTAATGCAGACAGGGGGATGAGAAGCATTGTTGAAGGCAAATGAAAGCCAACACATTCACTGCGGTGCGGCTTAAGCATGCAACCTTCATTACAGACACAATACACATTAATCAGTGTTACCTCACAGGGACTGACTAAACATCAGAGTAAATGATTAGATTTCTTCCCTGGAAGCTCAATAACAAATTGTTGCAATTGTTGTTTTAATAGATGCAAAGAATGTTGCGCAGGATATATGTGAACTTTATGGCTGGATGTTTCAGTTTTGTATGGCTTTAAGTGACATTCCGGGTCTGCCTGAAGCAGAAAATAAAAACTGGAGTGAAAGTGGAAAAATTATCTTGTAACTGAAAGTGGAAAGCGGCTTACATTTGTCATAGTCTTACATGTCAAAATCTGAGCACGCAGCTTTTTTCTGTGCTTCTCAGAATGAATTATTAGGTTTGCCAGATGTTTTTGGCATTAACCTTGTTCTTCTTGACTTTCCTGTTCTGTATTAAAGTCAACATGATTTGTGTTTCATCTTTGAATAAGCTTTCCTTGGAGCTAATCCTGCATGCCAGGTATGTCAACGACAGCAAACTAGAGCACCATGAAAGATCTTTTCTGGGGGGGTGGAGTGGGCATAGAAAATTATCCAATTTCACGTAATTATTCCTAAAACACAACAGTTTTTATCTATTCTCTTATAATAATAAGTCATTAATTGTGGTTATTATGCACTTAAAATAATGTAAAAAGGGACAAATAAATAGGATTGAACAGGGTTAAAAGTCTAAAACCCAGCAGGATGAGCCAGCTGGGTTAGCTCAGGCATTTGTTCCTGGATTCCACCCTGATGAAGTGCTCCAGGCGTGTCCTACCTGGACAAGGCCCATGGGAGGATTTAGGACAGGGGTGCTCACACTTTTTTGGCATGTGAGCTACTTTTGAGACGACAATGTCTTGAAAATCTATATACACACATACATATGTATATGTGTGCATATATATACACACACACACGCATATAAGTATATATGTGCCACGGAAAGGGGGGGGGGGGGGGGGGGACTATGGAGCAGGCAGCAGGAGGAGACTCACGGGAGAAACACTCCAGTTGTCCGGAGTGGTCTTCTACCGGGGACTTGACATGCTGTTGGGTAAGTAGTGACTTTCTCATGACAGAATTTGCGCTCGGTGTAATTAAACAAGCATGTGCAGTGACGTATGTATCAGAGGATGTTCGATTGGCCGTTCTGCATGTCAATCAAGTCCCGTACTTCTCTTTGAGGATTTTGATTCGTTGACAGATTTTTTAGAAGTACTTTTTTTATTTTTTTGGTCATTTATCTTTGCTGGCCTGCGATCTACCCTCATGTCTTTGAAGATCGACCAGTAGATCACGATCGACGTAATGAGCACCCCTGCCCCTGGCAGGGCAGGGCAGGACGAAATGTTTGTGGAAAGGGAGGTCTGGTCCTTAGCAACCTGGTTCTTGACATGTAAGATGATGTATGGATGGGGAAAAGGTCCTTTAGAAAAAAAAAAAAAAAAGTAAAAAACAAACAAACAAAGGAGTAGCAGTTGGATGTGGACCCCCAGGTGGTCTGGACGAGGGTTCTACAATTGGTGAGCATCTAAGCAGAAATCATAATAACCTAAAGGGATTAGTTGGGTTCTAAGGATTAACAGACAATGGATTTTGGTGCTGGTGCCAGTATAGTGATTACAGACTGGGTTCAATATGCTTTTACTGTATGCTTCTCACAAGGAACCAACAGTATGGTTCTAGATCTGTTTTAGTTTTTGGGTCCCGTTGGTTTAAATTCCCATGTGAAGGGCTGCTATAGTCCACTTTAGAGGAAACAAAGGTGTGATCCAGCTTTTCTGAATCAGGCATGATAACTAAGGAGTGAAGTCAAGAGATGTTCTTGATGTAATACAGTGACTGGCTAAATAAAACGTGTTAACATCACTACATGAAAGCATGAAGGTAATTGCCTGGAAAAGAGTTATCAGTGAATGACACAGGTAGTGGCGACAATGATGGATCTTTTAAAGGGACGTGTTAGAAATGCTGGTCAAAAGAAAGCAGTCATTGAGCTAGAGGCAATACAGCAGAATCTGTTAAAATTAATTTTCTCTAGAAACACTGGGCTTGTGTCAAAAAGCTATCTTAGATGGTGCCATCTCCAATAGAAACACTTTTATCTCATCAAAAAACACAGTTGACAACACATATTGAACTCATACTCCTGACTTTATAAATACTATTTGGCATGCTTAACTCTTACAGAAAAGAAAAAAAAAACATTGACAAAGAACCATTAGCTGTCACACTACTAGATGTGTGAAACTTGTTCTCTTTGTTTGACCTACCCCCTAAGATAGCGGACACAGCTGCGCTACAGAACCATTTGGTGGTTTAACCCCCCTCTTAATGTTGAGTGTCAAGCAGCGTTGGCATTGAGTCCCATTTTTAGTCTTTGGTTTGACTCGGCTTGGATTTGAACTCACAACCTTCCAGTCTTAAGACGGTGGCAAAATGAAAGTCTAAATAAACACGAGACTTTATGTAGAGACCTAGTGTTTGTGATAGTATTGTGCACATAGTGAATTTTCAAAAATGCACATTTTATGAAAAATTGGATGTGGAGCACAAAACCTTATCACTTCAGACCTGGAATTTAGAAGAACTGGACTGAGGGACCTTACCCCCTCACATTTGAAATAGAAAATGCCTCTAAGAAGTCAAAATCCCAAAGACTTCTAATGAGAAATAAATAACTATGACTCAGTTATTCTTTCTGTCTGAATAACTATTTTTGCTCTGATACCTTTTTAACAAATGGCATAAAGTTATGTAGTTCTTTTCTACCTACAAGGACAAAGTGCTTTACAGTCACAGACCCATTCACCCAGTCACACACAGGTGGAAGCTCTGCTGCTGAACAAAGGCACCCACCTACCACAAGAGGCAAGGTGGGGTTCAGCGTCTTGCCAAAGAACACTTTGACTCATGGGCGTTCAAGGCGGGAATTGAACCTGCAACATTACGATCATGGGTCGACCACCCTACCGCTGCACCACGGCCGCCCCATCAGCTTCCTGATATCCTCATTTTTATTTTTCATCATTTTTTTTTCCTATTGCAAGTTATTCAAGTTATGAACTGACCAATGAGATGCTTTAATAAATGCAGATGGGGCCTGCTGGCCTCCAGATCGAACGCTTAACCCTTGTGCTGTCATAGGCACTTTGACATT
This sequence comes from Oryzias latipes, assembly GCF_053564925.1. Classification (NCBI taxonomy): domain Eukaryota; kingdom Metazoa; phylum Chordata; class Actinopteri; order Beloniformes; family Adrianichthyidae; genus Oryzias; species Oryzias latipes. Next base: position 10,153,141 of record NC_136256.1, on the reverse strand, counting down.
GGGAGTGAGGTCATCTAGACCCCACAAGACAGTGCGCTGAACATTTTTCTTCAATCATTTTTTGATCTTCACTAGTTTCCATGGATTACACGAAATCCTCTCCACTTTTATCCACCTTTGTCATGATAGGGAGAACACGTCAATGGTCATCTTGACCCCACAGGATAGCACAAGGGTTACAAAGTTTGATTCTCACAAGCCCTTTTCAAGTGGTAGGGGTATGGCTTTCCAACAAGCTCATGTCGGATTGGCAGTAGTGCTTTTATTAGAAATGTTGACTCAGACCACGTAAATCATATGTGCTTCTTGCCTATTTAATTTGTCGATGTGCACAGATGTCCGTCATGCTTTTCAGCTTACGGTTCTGTACATGAATTCTTTTTTTAGTTGTACAAAATTTTTGTAATTATACAGTTGGATTTCCCTGATCCGCACCAGATCAAGTCAAGGCCGTATCACACAGCCTCTACGTACAATCTGTGCATTTCTATGTATGAAGTCTCGGTCTTTCATATCACATGCGCGATATACGTAATATATGTAAAACAATATGCAATAGTCATTTTCCGATTTGCTCAGATGTCCGTCGAGTGTTTCAGCTTACGTGTCTTTATCTAAAAACTCTTTTGAGCTGTTTGAAATTTTTGGTCAGGTGGTCAGTCCACATATGTCTTTTTTTTTTTTTTTTTGTTATAACTTGTCCTGTCCAACAGCTAGGCAAACAGATGAGAGCTGAGGGCCTCTTGTGTTGGACATATTTTATTTTAACAAGAGGGGTTATTCATCTTCAGACAAACCAAAGGTATGTCTGAATAAACCCCTTTTGTAATTGAGGCCAAACTTTATTAATTTCAATCATGTTTGAAAATCTTTGGTGTTGGACCGGACGGAAAAGGAAAGAGGGGGAAGAAGAGAGAGGGACGTTAGAGCGAGGGGGGGGTAGGAGGGTGATAATAGGAGGGGAAGGGGGGTAAGACCATGAAGCAGCATAGAGCAGACAGGTTTACTGGTTGTTTATCATTACGGTACGGTTCAAATGTAGTACAAAAAGGGCCGGGCCTGTCCACACACACACTCAAACATTATCAACACACCTGCTAGCTGCAAAAATGTCCACATGTCAACATGTACACAAAACAGATAGTGTTCACGAACGCATACCTATGCCTTTAAACCAACTAGTGTGAAATCTTTCATTCATTCAATCATGCAAACTATTAGTGCAAAGGTGAGCTAACACCAGTGCTCAAGTGAGTGTTTATGTTCTTCTAAAATGGATGGTGGAATGTGAAAAGAAGGAGGAGGAGCGCCCAGCCACCCCCACACCCAGACCCCCGCCGCAGCAGCAGCGGCAGCCGGAATTCCCCCAACGCCATACGGGAACAGGCAGGGAACAACCGCCCCCCGGGCGACCAAGACCGCCACCCAGGCCAGGGCCAGCAGGACCGCCGCGAGGCCCCCAGAGCCAGAGAGCAGGGAGGCGCAGAGGGAAAGAGAGCGCCGCCCCAGCCCAGCCAGGAAAGCAGCCCCCCCGCCGCGCCGGAAGAGCCCAACGCAGGGCCCCACCGGAGAGGGACGCCCACAGCCCCAGACGAGCACCCCACCACCACCCAGGAGTTCCGGGCATCCCCCCGCCCCGACCCCAGGTACGAGCCAGGACCCCCCAAGGGAGACCCGCTCCGCACTCCAGGCAGCCACCCACCCGGCCCACGGTTGGTCCAGGTAGGAGCAAGGCAGGGGCCCGCCGCCCCCGCCCAGCAGGGGGGAACCCTGGGGGAAAAAAGGGCGGCCCACAAGGGGTGTTATAAATATGGCCCGACCAGGCTCGGCCATGTTGGAAGTTTGGCGGGGCCCAGCGCCCAGGGGCAAGGACCAGGACCCACCCCCCAGGGACACGAACACCCCCGGCTCAGGTGTAATATGAACCCCCCCACCGTGCGGAGAGAGCACCGCCGGGCCCAGGGAGCCGGCACCCAAGGGACACGGCCGCCATCGCCAAGGGGCCCACATATGTCTAACAAAGTCTTCACGCCTGTACCAATGTATAACTTTGATATCATGTATACGCCAAACATATCATATTAAAACTATGTAATGGATGCACAAATCACTGATGAATTTCATATAAACACATGATTACATAATAAAAACACATAATTAATCCTGACTGGCGTATTGTGTGACACGAATATAAATAGGCCGACCTTTCACCCCTTCAGTACCGTCTGGGGCTCTCCTGGTCCCCCCATCTGGCTCATCCGGATAGGGGGTCAGGTCTCTCGTGAGGCCGTGCAGAAGACAGGTCGCAAGAAGGGGGAAGAGTACGGTGGGTGCGGCTACGACTCAAGACGCCCCCCTTTTCGTGGATTTCCGCAGCTGTGGCTCCTGCTGGGGTCCCCCATCTTGGTGGGAGTTCATCTTTATTTAATCAAATTTTCAACAAACGTTAAGGAGAACCATTGTAGGACATCCAACCAAGAACAATGTACAAAAATTCAATGTAGATACTTTTTTAGACTTACAAAGTTGGATTAAGTTGTTGGAAAAGTAAATATAAAGTCTCAGTATTTTCTTTTTAAAGCCTTTTGGTGGAAAATGTTTAGGGAAGAATTTAGAGGAGAAACACTTAAAGGGCCTTCTCAAAAGTCTATTTGGATGGAAGTTGATGCACATGCTCATCCCAGTTAAAGTATACAACTGAATTTTAACCACACATAAAGCATTAAACACATGACATAAAAGGGTAATCCCCAGTGCTATGGCTGGATGGCTCCATTAAAAAGCATAAAGTCAAAGGATGAGCATAACAGTTCATAATTCATTCCTGGGATCAAAAGCCTCCTTTTGGAACATGCCTTTTTTCCCTTCATAGCTTGTGATTTTCTATATTTGTATAAAAGAACATTCAAAGGACTTGCATGAGACTTAAATTGGACATTTCACTTTGTAAACCATGTTTCCAAGTTTGAGTATGTGTGTTACATAGAATTAAGACTATTTTGCCCTATTTAGTTTTTGATGGGTATTGATGCAGTTTCCTGTCAATATGCCAGCCTCTATAATCCCTTAAAAAGATTAGGATTAAGGCCCTGAAGGCTTCAGTTTGTGATCCACTTGGATAGATGAATACATGTGGACATCACAGTCTTTTATGCACTGACATGATCAATGAGGAGATGTTTTTGTGCTATATTTGAAAGCGAAGGGGAGCTAATTAGCTTTGTTTAAGGGTTAGTTATTTTTTTTAACACACCAATAGTTGTTTTTAATGAAAGTTAAAGTATTGATTTTTAGATTAAGTGATAAATAAACATTCTTTTCTTGTGTTCTTTGAAGATTTAATAGACATGTCTCTCTTCAGCACCAACTAAAACAAGTTTTATCTTGTATTAGATGTTATCTCTGCCATGGGATCATTGGGTATTCTATCCGGCAGGCCTACAGTCCTCTGATGTTGGCTTATCATGCTGGTCAGATATTAATACAACACTGACTGTGTTTACATGGCTCAATTTCACTTTGAACTTTATACTTTTAGAGAGTGACTTTCCACAGGCTCATCCTCATACACAGTATCTGTTCCAGAGGAAGCTGCTGCACAGAGGCTATGTGCAGATCAAAGCCTTATGAGTTTGTTGAAAATGAATCAATACTTATTCCTCCTATTTATTTATTTTATGAAAAATAAGCTTTATTATTAATAAAGAAAAGTAATTTACTCAAAATGGAAAAAGACTGCAGGGATTGCATCACCTTGAACTTTCCAACTTAAACTCCACCCAATTTTTGGGTGAAACTACCTTTCATTCCCCTTGTTTTTGTTTTCCCCCGACCTTGCCTAAACTACAGAGCCCCTAAAGGGACATGGAAGCACCAAAAAAAAAAAAAAAAAAAAAACAGAAGTTATTACTGGTTTCCAGTATCTGGTGAGCACACAACAAACTGGTGCACATGTTAAACTAAAGCATGTCTCTACATGTCTCTACTGAGCAGTCCGGTCAGTTCTGTTATAATGGTCTAGACAACTACGGTAAGCGATTCTATCCAAAGATGGACCGTCACAATGCATGTGTGGTGACGCTAAGAACAACAACAATGGAGGTCATTCAGCAGCTCATTTTTTTCCGCTTGGTTTTTGGTACTTCGTGTATACAAGTCATTTAATTCTGTTTAAATTACTCACCCACAAAGCCTTTGCAGTTTTGCTTGCCTGGGGTCAGTGGTATGTTATCTCTGAATGTCAACTTATCGCTGTTTTTTTCGGCGCAGGGGATACACCAGCTTTGATCAAGTGGTGCGCTGTAAATGAGTTTCTTACTCTTGACCATGACTTACTTTCTTTTGCACAACAGATATTTTCTGATGTCCGGGGGCCCAAGTCTGGTTCCCCTGTGCTGGTCCCCAGCCCGGATAAAATACAGAGTTGTGTCAGGAAGAACATCCGGAGTAAAAAATCTCTACCAAACCACCTGTGCAAATTAGTGAAAGCTGCTTTGCTGTGGCGACCCCTGAAGGGACTTGCCAAAGTCGAATAACATGTCCCTTTAGGGGCTCTATATTAAACTTACATTAACGGTATTGCTGTTTTTTTTTTGTTTTGTTTTTTTAATAAAAAAACAAAGGGTTCTTTTTGTTTCTTTGTAAAAGTCTGCCATTCAATAAAACGACAGCGTTCAATAATGCATGCACAAAGCATAATGGCTACCAGTGTAGACAGACTCTTTCAGTGACCACTTATCTTTTATGTGTATACCATCAATGACTACTAATAACACTGCCCAGTGAGTGCATGAGCCAACATTGCTCTGACTGCAAATAAATGTTAGAAATAGTAAAGGTCATTCTTTATTTTCATAAAATAAACAAATGTTGTTGTGTAATAACTGATTTTCAATAAATTCAGCAATAACAATCTATGAATGTACTGTGTGAGGTTTATATGTTTTAGTGGATTTGTAAATGTTTTACATATATATTTCTAAAACACGCCCCTCTTACGCTCTGCGGGTGGTTTCTCACCCAAGCTCGGGTCTTCCACCAGAGACTTGGGAGCATGAGGGTCCTGCGCAGTATTTTAGATGTTTCTTGCACTACACTTTTCTCCATGTATGCTTTTCCTGCCAGCATCTTACACCCTGCAGTTATGTGCTGGATTGTTTCAGGCGCCTCTTTACACGGCATACACCTTGGGTCATGTCTAGTGTAGTAGATCATAACCTCTATTGCTCTGATGCTCAGCTTGTTCCTAAACTTCCAGGATAAGTGCTTTAGTGATGTGAAGGCCAGCTCTTTCTAGCCAACGGTAGGACTTCTTGATAAGATTAGTAAGACGGCAGCGCGTGAAGACGCAGCGGCTCAGCCCTCTCTGCTTTTTTTTTTGTGTGTTTTTGCTGGTGCTACTGACACTGGAAGCGTTCATTCAGTACAGCAGTACGGAACTACTTCAAATCAGTAAGGACTGTCAATTTAATTCTCCCCCTAAGCCGCACTTTATACCACCCGATATCCAACTGTCTATCACTGCCTTCACCAAAACCCCCCTGCAGCCAAAGAGACAAAGGAGACACCGTAAACAAAAGCGAGGGAAGAGAAGCGGAGCACCGGCTAGGCTACATGCTAACCCGCATCGACCAGCTCTCCCTAGTCTCTTCCTCGCTAACGTAAGATCACTTGCCAACAAACTAGACGAGTTTCGTTTACGGATTGTCTCGCGGAGGATGGACAGCTCTGTGGCCATCATAACAGAAACCAGGCTGGACAATAACAATAGCGGAGCTAGCGCACCGCTCTTTCTTCCGTGCTGATCCCACTAGAGACAACAACACACTGGATCAAGTCTACTGCAATATCCCAGGTGCATACAAGGCTGCAGCAGCTCCTTACCTGGGCATGTTGGACCACATCTCTGTGGAGCTAATCCCCACATACAGACCTCAGATCTGCAGGACCAAACCAAGCACCAAAACAGTTCAGGTATGGACAGAAGAGGCTTCTTCAGCACTACAGGACTGTTTTGAACTCACTGACTGGGAGGTGTTTGAAGATGGCTCAGACCTTGAGGCCTGCACAACATCTGTCATGAGCTATGTGCAGTTTTGCACCAAAGCTGTTCTGCCCACAAAGCCCATCAAAGTGTACCCAAACCAGAAACCATGGTTTGATGGCACAGTGCAGTCTCTGCTCAAAGCTCAGGATGCAGCCTTTAGGTCAGGTGACAAGCTGGCGTACAGCAGTGCCCTGAGAGAGCTAAGGAAGGGCATCAACCAGGCCAAACGCAGATACAGACAACGGGTAGAGGAGCATTTTGCAAACAACAACCCACGGGAGATGTGGAGGCACTAGAACCATCACAAACCACAGGAGCAACACGCAGCAGATCACCCATGACCCCACCTTGGCTGACACCTTAAACACCTTTTTTGCACGCTTTGACACATGCAGAAGACAGGGGGGAGGACACTGGTCCTCTCTTACAGCCGGAGGAACAGTCCCAACCTCTCATCCTGCTGCTACATCAGGTGAGCTCCACTCTGAGGAGGTTTGACACCAGCAAAGCCACAGGACCAGATAAGGTCGGGTTCTGAAGCTATGTGCGCGTCAGCTGGCTGGAGTTTTTCTGGACATCTTCAATTGGTCCCTGCAGCTCACCTCAGTTCCTGTGTGCCTCAAGTCCTCCATCATTGTGCCGGTGCCAAAATAATCATCTGTCTCGTACCCCAATGATTATCGGCCGGTTGCTCTGACACCGGTGATCATGAAGTGCTTCAAGAAGATCCTCCTGAGGCACATCAAGGACATCATCCCTGCTACTCTGGACAGTCATCAGTTCACTTACAGGGAGAACTGATCTACAGAAGATGCAGTCTCGTTAGCCCTACATGCTGCCCTATCCCACCTGGAGCATACTGACACCTATGTCAGGATGTTGTTTGTAGACTTCAGTTCAGCCTTCAACACTTTGATCCTGACAAGCTGACACTGAAGCTTTACAACCTGGGACTGCCAGCCTCCCTGTGCCTCTGGACAACAGGCCCCAAGTGGTGAGAATCGGGGACTCAACATCATCCACACTAATCCTGAGCACAGGAACACCACTGTCCTCAGCCCGGCCTTCTTCACTCTGTTCACCTATGACTGCTCTGCTTTTTATCCCACAAACATGATTTTAAAGTTTGCCGATGACACCACCGTAGTAGGTCTCATATCCAACAATGATGAGACCCACTACAGAGAGGAAGTCCAGCACCTAATAGGACGGTTTGCCGACAACAACCTCATCCTGAACACCTTAAAGACCAAAGAGGTCATTGTGGATTTCAGAAGGTCTAGGAAGGTGGTACACACCCGTCTCCTCATTCATGGCGAGGAAGTGGAGCGGGTGGACCAGATCGAGTTCCAGGGATCCACATCACATCTGACCTCACCTGGTTGCTGCACACGTCCCACCTGGTGAAGAAGGCTCAACAGAGATTCTTCTTACTCCGGAAGCTTAAAAGGACTGGACTCTCATCTCAACTTCTGGGGAACTTTTACAGAGCAACCATAGAAACCACACTGAGTCAAGTTGTGGGAGGACCTCTCCCACAACTTGACTCAGTGTACGACAGCCGGGTCCGATGTAAGGCTGGTCGCATAGCTGCAGACCCCACCCACCTAGGACATCAACTGTTTGTGTCTCTTCCCTCTGGAAAGGGGTACAGGAGCATCAGAACCCACACGAGCAGACTGAGAAACAGCTTCTTCCCCAGAGCTGTAAGGTCCATCCACCCCCCCCACCCCATCACACAATTGTGTCAACATCACTACCCCTCCCCCCAGCCTTAACATAACCCACTAATACCTGTCACTACACATCTGACAATGCTCTGGCTGCACTTTAAATCAAGTACGCAATATTCATGTCTTGTGTGCAATATTCATTCCATCCTACTGTACAGTATTTTTGTATTATATTTTTTATATAGAAATTATCAATATTGTTGGAAAAGAGCTGCTGGAAAAATTTCATTGTGCACTGCATAATGAAAATAAATGATTATGATTCTGATATCAGCCACTTCAGTTATGGTCCGGTGGTACATCAGCAGGATCTCCTCCAGCACTGTATCCTCTGCTCTCCTTTGCCTGAGACATTCACTGAGCACACTGTCAGTTGGGGCCTTGAGCTTGATGTCTTCGCGCATCTTCGATGTTTTATCCTGGAAATTGGCTTCCACGCTCACTAGTCCTCAGCCTCCTTTCATGCAGCTAGCATACAGTCTCAGGGTGCTGGATTTGGGATGGAACCTTCCATGTATGGTGAGGAGCTTTTATGTCTTACAGTTTTTCTTAAATGATAAAACACAAAGACCAATCCCCTAAAGCAAATGAGAAGTTGTTTAAACACATTTACTAAATCTAGCTATATTTTCCAATATCATGAACACAGTTCACATGAAGACACACTTCACAAAACACAATCCTCTGTTCTCATGAATCGTAACACATTTTTCTTTGCTAAAACACACGTTGCTAAAGAACTCATGTGATGCAAAATGCTTGCCACAGTCAGCAATATTTGAACACAATGAAAGCACCTGAAGTCATCCATTAACCCTTGTGCTACCCTAGGCACTTTACCATTGGAAGTTGGGTCATCTAGACCCACTAGACAGTGCTCTGAACCTTTTTTCTTCCATGATTTGTGATCTTCACTGGTGTCCATGGATTACATGAAATCTTTCCACCTTTATCCACCTTTGTCATGGTAGGGAGGACACGTCAATGCAAGGGTGGGGTCATCTAAGATGGCACAAGGGTTAAACACGACTCAAAATTGAAGACACTTGTTGCTAATGCTGTGACCACATGTATTAAAGCCAAGCTCAGAGTGCAGTTTGCTGAAGATTCCAAACAAACACAATGGATGAAGCCAGAGTCAGGGGAGGAGGGAGAAGAGTTGGCCATGGAAGAGGAGGAGCAGGCCAACGAGGAAGAGGAGTTCAAATTAGAGGAGGAAGAGGAGCGGGCCAACAAGGGAGAGGAAGAGGTCCAGGAAGGAGAGCAAGACACCATCATTGCACCATCATTACGGATGAGATGTGAGCAACAGTGATTGACCATGTCATTGTCCATGGCATGACAATGGCTGAAGCAGGACTAAGAGTCCGTCCAAACCTGAGTAGGTTCACCGTGGCCACCATAATCAGGGCATTCAGACAGCATAACAGGTGCTGTCCTATATTGCTTTCTTTGTTATGTCCCGTCTCTTTCTCCCATATGAAAAAAAAAAACAAGAATTTAGATGAAGAGAAATTCGGTGTGAGCTCACCATAATCCAGTTTTCTTTGTAAAGAAAAAAAATGTACTCTCTTCTTGGCTCTAGAGGTTTTGCTGGTGAAAATCAAACAAATGTTTAAAACAAAATTCTTAAACACATGAGATTGATGTTTGGTGGGTATTGCATGATCTAAAAAGTACAAACAGTAACAATGACCATCACTTTTTAGCACAGGAACATAAAGTGCTGCTGTGCTAAAACAAAGATTTTAAATGGGACTATACATCGTGGTGAAACAGTGGATTATTGCTATTGGTAAGGGTTTAAAACTTTTTGTTGTATTTTGAGTATTATTTCTTTGGCTGTGCATGAAGGCTTTTTCAATAACCTTGTGTGCACCTATGTTGGCTTATATATATTTATTTTTTTCTCTTTTGCTTCTATTCATTTAAAGACTCAATCCCTGCCCTACATTCCTGTTGTAAAATGAGAGCTCAGACGGCCCAATAAATGTTGATTTCTTTAATATTTCACTTACCTGATTGGTATGTGTGGTCACAGTGGCCTCACTTTTACCCTGCTGTTGCTTTCATGGCTCAATTTTTTTATTAATTTTTTTATAGGAGTGTAGACAGATTATCATGGTTCTGTGTGTGCGATGTAACAATAACCAGCTTTTGTAAAAATGAACCTCATCTTGAGATGAGATGAATGCATTTTGGTGCTTTGGAATAAACATTTTGCCCATGAAGTCATAACCTTTTTAAAACTGTTCAAATAGATCAATCCTGTGGTGCTTTTCAGCAGTGTCATTAAACACTGGATTACTTCTGGCTTCAAGGTTTTTTTTTACAACCTCATTGAGTTTGCAATGAAGACTTTTATAATCATTAAAAGTTAAGGCTATGAAACTGTAAAAATCAACTATTTCTGTTGTTGTTGATTACATTTTTAAGGGTTCTTAGATTCTGTAAATTGATACATCTACAAAACCAATTTGACTTTGGCTGAAATTTTCCATTATCTATATTGGAAAACAACAATGTCTTTGGGAGAATGTAGTTTGCACAGTTGAGACAAAACTGTTGCTTTTTGGTACGTCTGAGGTTTAAAACTTTGCCAATCCACTAAAACAAGACTGCTCTTTTGTGATCTGTAGTATGTATCTGACATTTAATCCATATAGGGTTAACATCTCAAGACTGTCAATGCATTCTGGATCAAAATACTATGAATTGATCCCAGAGGCGGATCATGGGTCTCCCATTGAGACAATGACCAAAAACCCACTGTATAAAACACCCAATAACACTCAAGAGCAAAACATTGGCTCATTCTAAGGTGAGCTTCTACGAAAGCAGATTTACATCTACTCAGCATATATAAAAAAACATGATTCAGTGTCACAGGTGAAATGCAGTCATACTTAACAAATTGCTCTACATTTTTGTTTATATTTCTGACTTCAGTAAGGTTTACAGGTGATAAACTGCAATAAATAACAGTGCCATCTAATTCCTATCAAATTACCTTTATCTATAAGGAACATTATTTTCAGTTTATAAAATGTATTACATTTTAGAGTTTTGGACGGCCTCCTTTTAAATGCTTTAAACCTGAAAAATAAAGACATTCACTCAGATTTTCATCTTCATTACTTTACAAACAACTTCTCTTTGATTTCTGGTCTAGAATTTTTTCTCAGAAGCCTCTTTGGTTCTGTGTTGCCATGGCAATTCATTTCTACTTAGCTTTTGAAGGGTATGTATACCTCTGGACGTGTTTGAGGATTTGTTTCAAAGTGAAAAAGAAAATGTAATTAGTTAAAAACTGTCTGTTCATATGTTAGTTCCTGGCATCCTGTTGTTGTTGGTCTGTGTATGGTTATTTATGAGTATGCACTGGATGACACATAATAGTGGATTAATAGAGATCAGAGACTTCAGAGGAAGGGCGGGGGATGCACTAATCTCTTAGCTGCAAAAACCACTTGTACCGTGAAAATGTTGAGATAAAGGTTTTGAAGTGGGTGGGATAAAAAAAAGAAAGGTCATGCAGCTAGTATGTAGGATGGATCCTTTTTGTGTGACATCAAAAAAAAAAGTTCAAACAATTAGTCTTATCCATGACATACACAAATGCGAAAAAAAACAACTGACAAAATGCTAACAGAATTTGTTGAACTCTCAGTGGTCTTTAAAAAATAGCAATTTGACAGCTTTGAGAGAAAACGTACTATCAGTTCACCTGCTGTTATCAGTGCTGGTACCCTGGAAGGTACAATAGCGATCTAAAGATCAGCACTTTCAGATTCAGAGGACTATTACTAACTATTTAGTTTGTTCAATTAGGGCTGTCAAGCAATCATTTTTTGTGTGATTTATTAATTGTGACCTGTAAATAATTAATCTGTTTTCATCCAACCTAATTACTGTAAAAAGCCTTGATTTGAGATATTTTCGTTTAAATTAATGACATTGAATCAGTAAAAGATCAAAACTAAAAAACTGGCTTTATTAAGTTTTCCTAATATACCAAACTTCCGACCTTTACTTTTACAACAACAAGGAGGATTATTTTCAATCCCGAACAATTGAGGAAATGTGCACATACCTTCATTAACAGTTTACCATCCGATGCGATCAACCCTTGTTGTACCCTGTTAATTAAGATAACGAAGACTTTGTCGGGCTGTATTCCTTACATGATAGATAATAGCTGTGGCTATTTTTCTGTGAAGAACTACAAAGTCGCCCATTGACGACGTCACCACAGCAACAAGGCATGAACCGCGTACACGAGACATGCACAGAGAGCAATGTAAGTCGCATTTTCAGCTAAGTTAGAATAATAAAATAAAATAATAATAATACATTCATACAAGTAAACAGTTGGACCTTAGCTTTTTATATTTCATAACATGCCAATAGTTATAGATTAAAAATGAGGTTAACTAGATACTTTGACACCCCTACATCCAATAATGAGATTCTAGGGATACAAGTAAGGATTTTTTGATGATCCATAATAATACGGATGAAAAGAGTTCTTTGGTGCTTAGGCTCTGGGCCAACAACGTCTTGCGTGTGGAGGATAAACTTAGACCATAGATAAACAAACACCAGCCTCGACACTGATGCTAGCTAATGACCAGATCTGTCAAAGCATAGATCAAGGTGGAGGAAGGTGAAGTCATCTGGAATATGGAGAGAATTTAAGGTGAAAATATGATGATGATCGTCTGAGAAGAAATGTTGGGCCATTAAAAATGGCCGCTTTAACACACTAAACATTACATTACATTACATTATTCAAGCTGAGTGTGTAATGTTTTGTGGCATACGTTTCTCTACCACATCCTGTCATGAACTGGTGGTGGAGGACCCAAAACGCAGGAGACCAGGCTTGGTGACAGAAAATAAAATATTTAATAACCAAACCGAAACATGACAAAACTACAGGGAGAAACAAAAAGGTGAAACAGCAGAGCAGATGACTCGACAAGGATGAACAGAAAGGTAGACACTTCAATAGGCTGAGGGCAATTAACTGAACTGAAGACATTTGTGGATCATGAACCTGAAATTGGAGTGACTGACAAAAAGACAACCAAAAACATGACCAAGAATGAAACAAAACCACAGAATCCTTACATTAGCTCTCCCCAAAAGGGCAGATATATGCACGTTTGGGTTTCTGCGTTCAAAACTCCTGCGTTCATGCATAGCTATGCCCAATTTTAAGACAGTTTTTGGGCTCTATGAGCAAATCGCTAATTAGGTTGAACTTTGACCAATCAGGAACTGTAAAGGAAAAAGCATTTGGATTTGTCAGTGACGTATGCCATCCTCTTTAATTTACAGGAGTACTAACCATTTAAAAATTGATCATGGAGGAATTGCGGTGGGAACAGAATAATATGACATCAAATCTTTCATATTTTGGAACAGAGCTGTGGAAGAACAAGCCTTGAGCAAGATTCCCCAGGTTTGCACCACTTAGGCTTTTTACACCAAGCCTCTTCCAACTGTAGGTGGCAGACATGCGCTAGTATAGGGTATCTCCCGTCCTGCGAACACCATAGGCTAAGTGCAAGTTCAAGAACATAGGAGTTCTTGAACATGCGTCACAATGTCGATGTGAAAGTAGCATGGGGTGAAAGTGCTGACCACCACACCATTGTGTACCCTTCCCACTAGCGTTCCTTAAGTGTTCCTTAAGTGTTCTGTTTTTGATGAACTTTCTGAATCCTGTGTGTTTCTGCCAAAACTGTTGTCCTTCCATGAACCAACTAACTATAAGCCGTGTCACACAGCCACAGCGTACATTTTCCATATTTTTCACATATGCAATTTCTGTACTTTGGTGATACATGCATGTTATATGTGTTTCTTGCATTTGTCATTCGTTGATGTGCGTCGATGTCTGCCGAAGGTTACTGCCAACGGGTCTTTAGGTGAATAAAATTTGGAGCTGTTTAAACTTTTTGGTCAGTTGAGAATTACGCAGTTCACATGTATTTTACATAGTTTATACAGAATAATTATATAAATGTTTAGCAGCTGTGCGTGATTTTTGGGAGATGCATAAATTTGTGGCTTCCTGTGACAAGTCCACTCATGTCTAACTGACTTTTCACCCATGTACCCAATAATAGCGCACAGTGCAAGGTTTACAGTATTCCACATTCATAAAAACCTTTCATCAGGTTAGCAGACACAGTCAACCCGTCCTTACTGTCCTTGGCATTAGGCTGTCTTAACCAATTAGCAAGTTTCTGTTTAAGAGAAGCTTTTATACATTCTGCCGACTCTGCTTACATCTCCACTCTGTCTGACTACTGGATTTCTGACATTCATTTTGCTTGAAGCCTGTCTAGCCTAATTCCATTTAACTTATTTGCTGCTACTTAAATTTCCCAATATACCTTAAAAGCATACTTGGCTGTTAGTGTTTGTAAATGCAACCTTCAAGATGCGGCTCTTCATCGCCCTTCAGTGTGGAGTGACGCTGCTTTCAGTGTGGCTCAGAGATGTCATTCTGCCATTTGTTTCTTCTGGAAAAAGAAATGAGCAAGGCCCTTTCTAAAGTTGCTTTTTATAGAAACTAAATTGCTATTCAATGTCTGAAGACAAGCTGACTTACTGCAGCATATTTTTTTAAGGTGGTTTCCTTTCTTAAAGTTCAAGTCAAGGCAGCCTGTTGCATAATCGTTTAAAAGGAAATTAACCAGAAAATATAACTTGATTTGCTTTTATTTATTTCTGAGAGAAAGCTCATATGTCTGACACTTTGATTTTTACAAGGCAGTAAAGAGTAGAGGAAATGGGTTAAAAAAAATAATTAAACCCAAGAATTAGGATTTTGTCCCAACGAAATAATTAATTGGAATGAACGTAATTATTAAATCGTTCCCTCATAATATTAATTTGTACGAACAAAGACCTATTTAAAATGAAGAAAATCCTAAAAGCTGACTTATTGTTTGCATGAACCAGAAGTAGTTATTTGTCTTCTAGTTTTTTTTCTGGCTCGCCCCGATTGTGTGGGAAATTTAGCAAATCTTTTCATCTTCTTCTTTACATTTTGCCAAATTTAACTTTGAAAAATATGTAATTACATTGTTTCCAATAAATCATGTATGCGAATAACCACAAAAAAACTCATGGGATAAGTCCTTCAAAAACACAGATGTGAGCAATGCTTTGATTCACAGCAGAAACAGTCAGATTAATTTGTTTTACCCATGTCAGGTCACGGGCTCCATAATTCTGCACATTTGTGGTGCTACAAAGTGCCACATTTGGATAATTAGCAAGGAATTGGACAGTGAAATCTTTACAGACTCTCCAATCATCTTTTGTTCTATTGTAAAAGTGTTCCCAGTGGTCTTTTAATTATGATTATGCTGTTTTTAGCCAAAATCAAAAAACCTGTGTCATTTTCTAGGACAGCTTCTATAGTTCATAACAATCTATGGGCGGGACAATTGGCGCAGAGCAACCCTGCTCCCACTTCCCACATTACTTCTGTTTTAAGCTCTCCTGCTAGCTTACAGCCCCTCAAAATCCCAACCTAACATTACCGGTGCAACAAAAATGGCGAGCAATATTGGAGCTATCCAGCCGTACAGTTTAAAATCAGATTCCAGCTCAGACGAGGAAAACAAAGATGTTCATGAATCTATTTGTCCACAAGTGAATGCATCAGAATGGAGCGGAGCAGGAAGCATGTGGCCCACCCATTGCATTTGCAATTGTCTGCTCCTCATTCACAACAGTTTTAATAAAGGAATACTCACTATTGCAATTTTGAGCTAAATCTTCTTTGTATACATCCTTCAGCATCAGAAAAAAGCTTGTTAAAAACACCCAAAACACCATTATCATGGGTTTTTAAAGTACTTCACCTTTGAAGCCATATATTCAATGAAAAAAAAAAATATTAGCATACTATATTGCATGTTTTACAGTCATGAAAAAAGAAAAAAAAAGATTAAAAAGTAAACAAAAATCAACTTTTTTTTTATACAAAGAAGGTAATTAACTTAGTAAATAGAGCCTGGCACAGACTGGCGAAGCCTCCATGGTGCGCCCCACCTTCACCCAACAGAAGCAGGGATAGGCTCCAGCAACCCCCAAAAAGATTTAGCTGGTATAGAAAATAGATGGATGGTAATTAGAAACTATCCTTAATTTGAATTTGAAAAACAGACAAACGAAACCATCTGCCCAATATTGTCTGCACTCATGACTTTGTGATGCAAACCAGAGTAGCAGCTGGTACAGCTCCTCCAACTGGCTGTGGACTGTCTATGTAAAGACAGACTACATCCTAAACAAGTCATGACTGCGGAACATCAAAAGTGACACAAACTAGTGATGAATCCAAGTGACTTTTGATTCTTTCAGTTTTTGGAATGTGAAGACAACGCTACAAATAAAATTCCTTTGTTTTTACATAGATTCAAAAACAGTTGTGTGTTCATGGTCCTGAACACAGACACACAATTCCTAGATCTCCGGCAAATGCAGATAGGAAGAAGTCAACGGCCTCAACCTCTTATTGTTTTTACAGATATTTTTTGTCTTAAGATAACAAAAACTATCAAAATAAAGGACTAACAACAGGACAATAAAATAGGGAAAGTCCAAATGCAAAGTTGGGAAATACTCCAAATCATGACAGAAGGCAGTTAGAGAGGTCGACTGAAATGTGTCACATGAATTCACAATCTGATAACAAGACCTCTTTAACCTATCAAATTCAAGATGCAGGAAAAGCAATTTACATAAATAAAATCTGTCTTCTTTATTAAAGAAATGCATCAGCAATGAGCGCATTTCACAGACATTGAGTTTTGCTGTGAAAACTCTGATATGAACAAGATTTTTTTTTTCCTTTCCCCATCACTGCCTGATAAACATGGGCAAAATGATTTTGTCATATCCCTCACTTCCCGATGTTAGATCTTTGACACAGACAGACTCATTTCAGCTCAATTACACTTTCATTATAATGGAGTGGTAGCAGGAAACAAGCCAGCTTACCCTCTCCATGGTCAACCATTCTGCGTTAGAAAAGTCATTAAAGACAGCGATCAAAGAATATTTAAATGTAAATGAGGGGGAAATGGTTTTAAAAGAACCGAGACCAAAATAAAAGACTCACAAATTTACCGTAATATAGTGATGTTGATGGGTTCAATACAATCAGATTTTTAATATTTTAAAACGCAGTTTTTGGTTAAATCATTTGTAACATGTTTTTCTAGCTCCCAGGAGTTTGCCTTATTATGGGCTGTATGTGCATGCTACTTCCAGGTTTAATGTAAGACTGCTCAGTCATTTCCATTTTGGGGAGTTTATAGTAGAACAGTGTTGTTTAAATAAAAATCGCTAAGTCTTTATAGTTTATTAAAGTTTTCTAGAGTCACAGTTAATTAAATCTGGCTTCAGAAAGACACCAGATGGGCATAACTTGCTAACCTGTGTTAAGGACACAAATTCATTGCCCACCTTATTAGGCACATCATATATTATCAGCATGGCAACAACACTGCATATCTGCTGTTCAAACCGTGCATCAGAATGGGGAAGAACGATGATTTAAGTGACTTTGTACATGGCAAGGTTGCTGGTGTCAGTGAGCAGCATTTTTGTGGGCAGAAATGCCTTGTTAATGTCAGAGGTCAGGGGAGAATGGCCAGACTGGTACCACCTGCTAGAACGGCAACAGGAACTCAAATAACCACTGGGTACAACCAAGGTCTGCAGAAGAACATCTCCAAATGCACAACACGTCCAACCTTGAGGAAGATGGGCTATAGCAAGAGAAGACCATTCCTGTCAGCTAAGAACAGGAAACTGAGGCTACAATTAACACAGGCTTACTAAATTGGACAGTAGAAGTTTGGAAAAACATCTGGTCTGATGAGTCTCCATTTCTGCTGCAACATTCAGATGGTAGGGGCAGAATTTGGCATAAACAACATAAAATCAAGCATCCACGCCTTGTATCAATGATTCAGGCTAGTGGTGTTGGTGTCATGGTATGGGGGTATATTTTCTAGGCACATTTTTGGGCCCTCAGTACCAATAGAGCATGGCTCCAACCCCACAGCCTACCTGTTTCTGACCATGTCCATCCGTGCCCATCAGTGTACCCATCTTCTAATATTCTACTTTCAGCAGAATAATGCTCCACATCATGAAGCTGGAATCCTCTCAGACAATTTTTCTTGACCATGACAATGAGTTCACTGGACTCAAATGGCCTCCACAGCCACTAGATCTCAACCCGATCAAGCACCTTTAGGATGTGGTGGAAGGGGAGATTGGCATCATGGATGTGCAGCCGACAAATCTGCAGCAGCTGTGTGATGCAGCGAGGAGGACCTTATAAAGTGGGCGGTGAGTGCATTTTATTGCAGTCTTCATGTCAGCCAGAGTAATGAAAACAAACACATCTAGACTCAAACAACTAAAAACATCTTAGCATGTGACATGTAGACCTAAACCAGGGGTCGGCAACCCATGGCTCCGGAGCCACATGTGGCTCTTTCATCCTTCTGTTGTGGCTCCCTGTGACTTTGGAAAATAATAAGTATTTTATAAAATTTTAATTTTATTTTAGTTTGTTAATTTTAAAATATAATTCTGAATTTGAAGATTATTGTAAACTTGTAACATTAAAATTAAACGTTTTTAATATTTTTGCCGCCCAAAATATGCGTCACATCCGCCGATGTGTGACATTCAAATTCCTGGCGTCCCTCACGTCTGGCAGCCGGTGTTTTTCCAGCACACTAGCAGCGTGATTTTTTTGACCACTGCCTGGAAGGTAAATAAATGATGGATAAATCCAGGAAAAGGAAAATTTCTGAAGATAACAGAACGTTTAATGCTACGTGGGCAGATTCTTTTGCTTTCACTGCTGATGAAACTGGTTTACCACTCTGCTTACTGTAATATGTGGTGAAAAATTGGCAAACAATAAAAGTCAAATGTTGCGAGACATTTCAAGAGCAAACACTCTGCCTTTGCTAAAAAATATCCCAAGGGAGAGGAGCGAAAACAGGCCGTTTCGGAGCTAAAGTCACTTCAAGAAGTGGATTAAGACTGGAAATTCAACTACATGTGCAAGTTTCGTGGCTACTCAGGAAATAGTCAAGCATGGGAAGCCATTTACAGATGGAGAATACCTCAAAGAAACATTTATTAAGATTTCAGAACATCTGTTCTCGGACTTCAAAAACAAAGATGAAATTTTGCAGAAAATAAAAGACATGCCTCTCTCTGCAAAAACTGTCCAAGACAGAACTGTGAAGATGGCAGAAAACGTCACCAGACAGCAGATTGTAGATATCAATTCAGTTTTGGCGTATGCAATCGCCTGTGATTTGTCCAAAGACAAAAATGACATCGAACAAATAGCGCTGTTCTGCCGATACGTGAGCACTGCCAGGCCACAGGAAGAAAGATTGAATTGATGCCGTTGAAAGGCCAAACACGAGGGGAGGACATATGTTTTCTCCTTCTGGAAGTTTTTCCACTCAGAAAAACTTCCGGTTGAGTGGACGCTGGCATGACTGTTGCCGCTGCTCACCGGTAACTTTAACTCTAACTCTCGCTTTTCTAAACAATTCTGCTACGACAGATTTTGGACTGTGAAAACGGAGAACAAATGTCACTGTGTCCATCGACTACTTTGATTATTTACTTCCAACTGCACGCTTCAGTAACCGATAACTTCCACTAGGCCACTCCTCCAACCTGGGGTTTGGCCAGCTAGGAGTTACGTTTTTCAGTCTGCAGTCCCGGGGCCTTCTCCTGTCAGTTATGCTCACGTGCAAACTTTACATCTGGTCGGCTCTAACCTGGATCCTCCTCTGGCTTTTCCACCGCCCCACGGCCGGGCTCATGCAGTACTCAGCGTCGGAACTCCTCCGTCTCCGCTGGCTGCCTACAGCTCCTCCTCTTCTGCTCTACGCCCGCACGGAGCACCTGCTCCCGCCACGCCGGAGGTACATCCACCGTGGCACGCACCGCCACTACCAAGCCTCGTCCAATCTCGTCCGCTTCCTCTCCTCCTCTACCCGCCGTCCTCCACGTAACATCGGACGTTCTGTGGACCACGGAGTGCTTTCCAGCCTCCCCGGACCTGCGAACTCGACTTCTTCGGCGCCGCGCCAATTCATCAGAACCGTCAACTTTGGCCTCATCAATATCCGCTCCCTCTCTAACAAGGGTCAGCTGATCCAGGATCTAATTGTGGATCGTAAGTTGGACTTTCTCTGCGTTACGGAAACTTGGCAGCAACAAAATGACTTTTCCGCACTCAATGACTCCACCCCTCCCGGCTTTGTTTACCTCTGTCAGCCTCGTTGCCATGGCCGCGGAGGCGGTCTCGCGGTGATATATCGCGAGACGTGGAAAGTCCTACCGGTTCCGCTCCCCTCATTCAGCTCCATTGAGTGCACTGCCTTCATGCTTCCCGGACCCACACCAACTGTAATAGCAGTGGTTTACCGCCCCCCAAAACCAAACAAGGACTTTCTGGAGCATTTTGGAACTATGCTAACTCACCTATCGTGTCTTTCTCCTAATGTTATGTGTATGGGGGATTTTAACATACATTTTGATAACAACCACCTCCCCCTCACCAGAGACTTCTGCTCATGCCTGGACAGTTTGGTTTTAATCAACATGTTCAGCTGCCTACCCACGCTAAGGGACACATTCTGGACCTGGTCTGCTGTTCTGGGTTAACCCCCTCTAACTGTTCCACAGATGACCTTCCTATGACTGATCACTATCTTGTTTCTTTTAGCATCCCTTGATTTTATCTGAGATTAAACCCACTCGCCTCATCTCCTTCCGAAACATCAAGAATATAAATGTGGATCTGTTTTCTTCTCATTTGGAGCGCATTCCTTTCCCGAACTCGTCCAACCCTGATGAACTGATTTCTTTTTATAATAACTGCCTTTTAGATGTTCTTAACAATTTCGCTCCTGTAAAAACCCGGTCTGTTTTATTTGTTAAATCTTCCCCCTGGTTCACCCCTGAACTCCATAAAATGAAAGCCAAATGCCGCCAGTTGGAACGGCTCTGCAAAAAAACTGGCTCCCCCGTTCATAAGGAAATCTACAATGAGCAGATTCTACAATACAAGGACTTGGTTTCTATCACTAAAACAAACTACTTCACTGAACTGATTGATGTAAATAAGGGAAATTCCAAAATGTTGTTTTCTCTAATGGATAATGTCTTTCAACCCCGTAACAGTTTTCCCCCTCATTTTTATTCAGATGAGCACTGTAATTCTCTTCAGTTATTCTTTAACCAGAAAATTCTAGATATCCATCAGCATCTCCATTCTTCCTCCTCTCCTCCGATCCCGTCTGACTCATTTTCTGTAACTCATATATTCACTTCCTTTCTCCTCCCTGATCCCGCCTCATCCATAAGTCCAAACCATCCACATGTTTGCTTGATCCCCTTCCAACATCCCTGGTTAAATCCTGCCTTCCTTCTCTTCTTCCTTTCATTTGTGCCATTATCCACTCCTCATTGACACCAGGTATTGTCCCCTCACTCCTTAAGATCGCTGCCGTCAGACCCATCCTAAAAAAACCCAGCTCAGACCCCAATTCCTTTCATAATCTTCGTCCTATTTCTAACCTCCCCTTCATTTCAAAAATTCTTGAAAAAATAGTTGCCTCCCAACTTTCCCATCATCTCACCCAAAATGATCTTTTTGAACACTTTCAAACTGGTTTCCGTCCCCTTCATAGCACAGAAACTGCCTTACTAAAAATCACCAATGGCCTTCTCCTAGCAGCTGATTCTGGACTCACCACCATCCTCATCCTCCTCGACTTGAGCGCAGCATTTGACACCATATCTCACTCCATCCTCCTCCACAGACTTTCAGCCCTCGGTATCAAGTCAACCCCCCTCCGCTGGTTTCATTCTTATTTTTCAAGCCGCACTCAGTTTATTCAACTGAATTCTTTCAAATCCCAACCCTCACTCATTTCATCTGGTGTTCCTCAAGGTTCTGTTCTTGGTCCCCTCCTCTTCATTACCTACCTGCTACCCCTTGGCAATATATTTCGTAAA
This sequence comes from Oryzias latipes, assembly GCF_053564925.1. NCBI lineage: Eukaryota > Metazoa > Chordata > Actinopteri > Beloniformes > Adrianichthyidae > Oryzias > Oryzias latipes. The sequence goes on along the minus strand of NC_136256.1, from coordinate 10,131,256 downwards.
TTCAATATTGACTTTCATTGTTTCGCGGATGACACTCAGCTCTATCTGTCCAGTAAACCCAACTCTTCTATTCCACCTGCCTCCCTCTCCTCCTGCCTGTCTGAAATAAAAACCTGGTTCACCCTAAACTTCCTCAAACTTAACAGTGATAAAACCGAATAACTCATCGTAGGTTCCAAATCCACCCTTTCCAAAGTTTCTAATTTAACCCTTTCCAGCGATTCCTCTCCAGTTTTCCCCTCCCCTCAAGTAAATAGTCTGGGTGTCATCCTTGATAGTACATTATCATTTCAATCCCACATCAATAGCATTACTCGGTCAGCCTACTTTCATCTACGCAATATTATTCGACTCCGCCCCTCCCTCACCATCCACTCCGCCTCCATTTTAGTTCATAGTCTGGTCACTTCTCGTCTCGACTATTGTAATGCACTTCTCTTTGGTCATCCCAACAAAACTCTAAATAAGCTTCAGTTGGTCCAGAATTCAGCTGCCCGCATCATCACCAGAACTCCCTCCTTCCATCACATCACTCCCGTTCTCCAGCAGCTGCACTGGCTTCCAGTAGCCTTTAGGATTAAGTTCAAGCTCCTTCTCTACACTTTCAAAGCCCTCCATAGCCTGGCTCCCTCCTATCTCTCTAATCTCCTCCATGTTAACACTCCCTCTCGCTCTCTAAGGTCTTCTTCCTCCCTACAGCTCTCTGTCCCTCCGGCCCGTATGGTCACCATGGGGAGCCGTGCCTTCAGTCCCTCTGCTCCCCAACTCTGGAACTCTCTCCACCCAGACCTCCGTAACACTGACTCCTTTCTGATCTTTAAATCCAGACTCAAAACCTATCTGTTTAAGCTTGCATTTCCGGAACACAATTTCTCATTCTCTGTCAGCTGATTTTACTAATGAATCCAATTTATTTATTGTTTTTAACATGTTGTGATTTTATTGTGTTTTACCTCTAACTTTGTACAGTGACCTTGGGTGTTTTGAAAGGCGCTTTTAAATAAAATGTATTATTATTATTATTATTATCTGCGAGGCTGTCTTGAATTGTTAAAGAACCAAAGAAATAAAGACCACCCACCTGGTGTCCGTGGCTTCTGATGGGGCACCATCTATGACGGGAGCTCAGAAGGGCTTTGTGGCTTTACTGCAGAAGTCACTGGATAGAAAGTTGCTGACATTCCATTGCATCTTGCATCAAGAAGCATTGTGTGCGCAAATATTTCCTCCAGAATGCACAGAAGTAATGGATGTCGTCAAGGTTTAAATCACCGTCAGTTCCCCTCATTTCTGGATGAGTTGGACAGCGTGTATTCTGATCTCTTGCTGCATAACAAGGTCCGGTGGCTGTCCAGAAAGGAAGTGCTGAAACGCTTTGCAGCGTGTCTGGAAGAGGTGAAAGTTTTCCTCAGGAACAAAGGGCTCACTTTTCCTGAGCTGGAACAGCCAGAGTGGCTAGAAAAAACTCCTCTTCATGGTTGATATGACAGCGCACCTGAACACGTTGAACACATCTCTTTAAGGGAAAGGAGGCACAGCTCTGCACATGCTGGAAGAGGTGTTGGGATTCGAGCGCAAATTGACAGTGTTCGCTTTATGATTTACAGCGAGGTACACTGTATCACTTCCCCGCTTTGAGACAGTTCCAACAAGCTGGCAATGCCATAAATTCACAGTATTTGCAATCTGTAATCCCTGCAATGCAAACATCATTTGGAAAACGATTCTGTGAGTTCAGACAAGAAAAAAACACCTCGTCCTTCCCTGTCACTCCCCTGACCATTGATCCATCCCAGTTGAACATGACTGCATTTGCAGGTGTAAGTCAACCTGATCTGGAGAAGGAACTGGCCAACATCGCCGACAAGGACATCTGGGTGTTTAAGTTCAAAAGCTTGACAGCTGATCTAGAAAATGTGTCCCGTCAGAAGGCCGTTCTCGCTCAGAATCACAAATGGGGCGACATTGCAAACCTTCCCAAACAGGACAAACTTGTGTTTGAGACATGGAATGCCATACCCGACAGCTACATAAACATGAAAAGGTATGCATTTGGGGTCCTGGCAATCTTCGGATCCACATACATCTGTGAGCAGGACTTTTTCAACATGAATTTTATTAAAAAAAAGCATCGCTCACGCCTCACAGACATCAGCTTACGTTCCTGTTTGAAGATGAAGGTGACATCTGACAGCCCTGACGTGTGGACATTTTTGCAGCTAGCAGGTGTGTTTATAACATTTGAGTGTGTGTGTGGACAGGCCCCGCCCCTTTTTGTACTACATTTGAACCTTACCGTAATGATAAACATCCAGTAAACTTGCTGCTCTATGCTGCTTCATGGTCTTACCCCCCCCCCTCCTATTATCACCCTCTTACCCCCCCCCCCTCTCTAACATCCCTCTCTCTTCTTCCCTTCTTTCCTTTTCCGTCCGGTCCAACACCAAAGATTTTCAAACATTATTGAAATTAATAAAGTTTGGCCTCAATTACAAAAGCGGTTTATTTAGACATCCCTTTGGTTTGTCTGAAGATTAATAACCCCTCTTGTTAAGGTAAAATATGTCCGACACAAGAGGCCCTCAGTTCTCATCTGCCTGCCTAGCTGTTGGACAGGACAAGTAAAAAAAATAAAAAAATAAAAAAACCAAATCCGTCCAGACAGGCAAAGGGAATGGTATCCCACAATTCCTTGCGGTGCCGATCTAACAGCAGCAGCAACGTTACACCTACTTAATTGAATTAATTTAAATGAAAGTAAAATAAATGTTTGATAACTACGTATTATTTTTAAGCTAACTTAACTAAATAGAATTGATTTATCCTAACTAAAGCAAATAATTAAGTTAAATCAATGTAAAAAGTTTATCTTTACAACATCGATACGTGGTCTTATCACCCTCTCATGGTGGAAAAAGTATTATCTGAGCTTCTTCATCCACTAAATCATCTTCAAATGGACATGCCATGCTGCTTCACCTCTCTGAAAACAAACTAACCTTCAACTAAACCTGCTCCAGACCAGGTTATGCTCAGAGCATGAGTTGCCAGGGGAACTAAGCATACCCTGAAACATACCTCTGTTTTTGGAACCGAAAGCCGTGGTTGTACACTTCTTTAGCCTCAAACTTACCTTGGGAGCTAGCATAACCTGCTTTCTGGAATACCCCCCAGTAGTAATAGGCAATAGGCAACATCTATGATCTGGTCTTCCCCATCATTACAGGCTGTTTTTTGGTTGTTCTGTTTGTTCCCAAACACCAGGGAGTATGGCAGGAAGAGAGTAGTTGTTCCAATTACAAAGAACAGGGACATCTCCTCTTTTTAAATGGTTTCAGGATCTGATGGCTCCATCGGGTCACCAGGAAAAAATAAAAATGAAAACTTGCCAAAATTCACACCAAATATTATTGACCCACTTTTTCCATTGCTCACCATCTTTTGGGAAAGGGCAATAAGTGCAGAACATTTAGCTGATCTGCCAATTCAGGGTCACATTAATGGTAGCTTGAAGTGCTGGTGACTCAGTTTTGGAAGGCAAACCATGACTTTTTGATGTCATTGTGTAAAAACGCCACAAACGAACATACAACACAAAATAATTAAATGATAAATCAATTAAAATGCAGACTCGTTCTCTATTTTTGGGAAATCGCTTTATGCAGTTAGTCACAGGTAACTCAGTGGTGTTTTTTTCAACCAGAAATAAATCATACAGCTCCTTTGCATAGGGCCCATTAGTGGAAGACAAGATTCTTGGTGGCATCAAACTTAATTTATTAATGGTTGTTGAACACTGAAGAAAGAAATCTCTTTGGCTCAACAAAGAACAGAGAAGGTAAAACATCACCAACTCAGAGCAAGAGAATCTAATAAGTGGGAATGAGAAACAGAGAGAACTGTCGTCATGTCTAAAATCCTTTCAATTATTTAGGGGTACATTTAGAGGAGGGGCATAACTGAGCAACCATAATGTAAGAAAGAAAACTTGATCCTAGAAACAACAGAAAGCATATAGAAGGCCAAGAACGTTCCAGTTTAGCTCATTTATGGAGAATGTTTGGACTTCTAGATGCTGAAGAACTAGCTAAGAAAAAAACCCAGCTGACAGCTAAGAATACAAACCAAGCTGTCAGAAAAAAGCCTGGTTTATTTGGCTTGGAAGTGGAAAAACAGAAGCACTGAAATGAACAATGTGAGATGGAGAACATCTTGTGACTCTGAATCTATGGTTAAATCCTCTGGAATGTTTAACCCTATCTTAGGCACTTTGACATTCAGAGTGAGGTCATCTAGAACCCACAAGACAGTGCGCTGATCTTTTTCCTTCAATGATTTGTGATCTTCACTGGTTTCCATGGATTACATGAAATCCTCTCCACCTTTATCCACCTTTGTCATGGTAGGGATAACACGTCAATGGTCATCTTTACCCCATAGGATAGCACAACGGTTATAGAAGTTTAACTTTAAATTGATGAGATTGGATTGCTCCTCGTTAACAATAGGATGTATTGGCTGCTCTGCAGGTCAATAAAAGCTGCCCTATAACAAAAAAGGACAACTGAATTTTATTCTTTCTTTCACGTAATACCTTTTTGTTAGCAATCTATTTTTCATTTGATGCAATATAATTAATAATCCCTCCAGGTAAATCTGAGCATTCTATTCAAATCTGCAGTAGCATAATTGTTTTTGTCTGTTCCAGCCCTGACTAAAAACAAATAAAGGTCAAAATACTATTAACAGTCCGTTGACTGATTTTTTTTGGATGTGAAGCCAAAAAAAATATTTGCTTTGACGGCAGCTGAAGAAAACAAAGAGTGCACTCATGGACAGAACACACGCCACAACTGGAGAGGAACGCAGGAAAAACCAACATCGGCCTCACTTCTGCTTAAAAAGAGGAAAAAAGCTTCTTTTTTCACACGTTATGGTCCTGGCTGAGTTTCTGTGAGAAAGGCCGGATTTACGTCAACAGCATCTAAATTCATCCACTTTCTTAAACTGTATCCATGTATCCCTTTCTTTTTTTTTTTTTTTTTTTTTAACTTGTCCTGTCCAACAGCTGGGCAGACAGATGAGAGCCGAGGGCCTCTTGTGTTGGACATATTTTACTTTAACAAGAGGGGTTATTAATCTTCAGACAAACCAAAGGTATGTCTGAATAAACCCCTTTTGTAATTGAGGCCAAACTTTATTAATTTCAATCATGTCTGAAAATTTTTGGTGTTGGACCGGACGGAAAAGGAAAGAGGGGAAGAAGAGAGAGGGACGTTAGAGAGAGGGGGGGTAGGGGGTGATAATAGGAGGGGAAGGGGGATAAGACCATGAAGCAGCATAAAGCAACAAGTTTACTGGTTGTTAATCATTATGGTAAGGTTCAAATGTAGAAAAAAAAAAAAAAAAGGGGCGGAGCCTGTCCACACACACACTCAAATGTTATAAACACACCTGCTAGCTGCAAAAATGTCCACCTGTCGACATGTACACAAAACAGATAGTGTTCACACGCATACTTATGCCTTAAAACCAACTAGTGTGAAATATTTCAGTCATTCAGTCATGCAAACTGTTAGTGCAAAGGTGAGCTAACACCAGTGCTCAGGTGAGTGTTTATGTTCTTCTAAAATGGATGGTGGAACGTTAAAAGAAGGAGGGAGAGTGCCCAGCCATCCCCACCCCAAGACCCCCACCGCAGCAGCAGCGGCAGCCGGAATCCCCCCAACGCCACACGGGAACCGGCAGGGAACAACCGCCGCCCGGGCGACCAAGCCTGCCACCCAGGCCAGGGCCAGCAGGGCCGCCGCAAGGCCCCCAGAGCCAGAGGCCAGGGACGCACGGAGGGAAAGAGAGCGCCGCCCCAGCCCAACCAGGAGAGCAGCCCCCCCGCCGCGCCGGGAGAGCCCAACGCAGGGCCCCACCGGAGAAGGACGCCCACAGCCCCAAACGAGCACCCCACCACCACCCAGGAGTTCCGGGCATCCCCCCGCCCCAACCCCAGGTACGAGCCAGGACCCCCCAAGGGAGACCCGCTCCGCACTCCAGGCAGCCACCCGCCCGGCCCACGGTTGGTCCAGGGAGGAGCGAGGCAGGGGCCCGCCGCCCCCGCCCAGGAGGGGGGAACCCCGGGGAAAAAAGAGGGCCCACAAGGGGTGTTGTAAATATGGCCCGACCAGGCTCGGCCACAGTTGGAAATTTGGCGGGGCCCAGCACTCAGGAGCAAGGACCAGAACCCACCCCCCAGGGACCAGACACCCCCGGCTCAGATGTAATGTGAACCCCCCCACCGCGCGGAGAGAGCACCGCCGGGCCCAGGAAGCCGGCACCCCGGGGACACGGCCGCCGTTGCAAAGGGGCCCATACCCCCCACCAGGGAAGAGGCAGGGGACAGATGGTCCTAGGTCCCACCTTCCTTGCAAAATGTGTGTGCGTGTATGTGTGTTTGAAAGGGTGTGTGTGTGCATGTGTGTGTGTTTATGTTGGGATGTATATATTGAGGGGGGAGGGGTGTGTGTACTAAGGGGGGTGCGGTTAAAATTGGCGGGTAGGGCACTAAGGGGACATCTCCTGATTACTCACAGTGACGTCCCCTCACCCTCCCCACCAAGGGGCCCTAAATGTCTAAGGTGCGGTTAAAATTGGCGGGTAGGGTGCTAGGAGGACATCCGCTGCTTGCTGGCAGTGATGTCCAAGCACCCCCCCTACCAAGGGCCCTACATGTCTAAGGTGCAAATAAAACCGAAAGGGGGGGGGCCCACTCCATACGGCAACCACAGGAGGGGGGCCACTGCCTAGTAAACCCCCCCCCCATCATGTATCCCTTTCTGGGTCACGGGGTCCCAGCCTGTTGGACGAAGGCTGGACAGGTTGCCAGTCTGTCATAGGGCACACAATTACACACCCAAACACACTCTATATGGATAGAGTTATAAAGGAAAGATAGATGTGCCCAATATTAGTACATAAAAAAAAGTTAGGTACTTATAATTTATAACATTGTTTACTAAACATAGTATTCTAGATTCAAAATATTATCTGTCTGTCTGTCTGTCTGTCGACGTTTTACAGAATATGAATTGTATCAGATTAAAATAAATATATTCCAAAAATATTTAGAATGTTCATGTATTTCTATAAAAATATGTATATAAATGATTGGTGATACCCTGCCCTGCGTAGTAACACAAACAATAAAGACTGAAACCATTATGAGACCTGAGTTATTTTTAAGTGATGTATTGTTTTTATCATTTTGTCACTTTGCTTGTAGTGTGTTCATTTCCAGGTCAACTAAAAAAAAGCTTTGAATAAAATGTATTGGGAGGAATTCAAATATGTTCAAAACGTTTTTATTACTGTGCAACATTTAACTTTTTCACATCATACGACATGAAGGCAGACGGCATATTTTGGATGGCAATAATGACAGTTGGAACCTTTTTAAATTCATTCAAGCTCTGCAAAGCAGCACAGTAGAGGAAATCTATGCTGTTGGCAAAACTGTTGAAAAAAGCATTAGTGCTGCAGTTTAACAGCTTTATGTTCAGGCACGGGTCTTGTTTGGAAGTGAGCAGCAAGTGAAAAACCCCTCCTGCTGAGGGTTTAATGGGCAGAGTGTGGAGAAGACCAGCGGTCTCCAATGCTCCTTAGTCTGATGCACAGCTAGTCCCTTCATTCAGAAAATCTCCTATTAAATAGCTGTCCGCTGTTCAGCTAGCTCTAAACAGGTCTTTAAGTGCTCATTTTCATGAAAACATAAATCTAGGATTACAATTCACATATCTCCTATAGTGTTTTGTCACAAATAGACTCCTTCTTGTAACTGGCCAAAATACACTGCAAAAACCTATTGAAATAAGAAAAAAACACACACACACATATATATATATATATATATATATATATATATATATATAATATATATATATATATATATATATATATATATATATATATATATATATATATACACATCTTCTTTCCTATATTAAGAGAAAAGTTCTAGTCACTGATACACATTTTCCTAAACTAAGATGATTTTGCTATTGCAGAACTTAGAAGAACTAAGAACTGAGATTATTTTTCTTGCAAGACAGAAAATGACACATTTTTTCTTTGAAACAAGAGTATTTTTACTTTCTTAAGAATTTTTTTTTGCAGTAAAGCAATCTAAAAAATTTAATATCTTAGAAAATATAGTCATAGGAACAGCAGTTTTATATAGTAGAATGAGTTGAAGCAGGGTGAGGCGAATCCCTTAAGACCTCCTCAGGCAGTGTGAAGGCCACCCCCTTCAAAACAGACAGGATGGGCAGTCACTGCAGGGTCATCTTCTAAAGGGCTAAAAATGAAAATTGTAAAAACAGATGGCAATGTGCACAAGCAAAATATAAAACAAATGTTAGTAATGGTATAAAATTAATCTGAAGACAAAGATGTGGTTATTTGCACACATTTTGACATTCATGCAGAACTATGTATTAGACACAGTTTTCCAGGTAATTTGAGTCATTTGACAGGATATAATGCAGTTACACAACTGAGACATGACACATATTGACCGCAAACACATTTGTGCTAGAATATTTAATTTTTTGTCACTATTTAATAAGTTATTCATTAATCTGATATGACTAGAAAATGACAATACTGTCATTGTTGAAGCTTTGGTGCAATTAAAAAAAAAAAAAGATCTACCACATCTTCAGGTATGCTGGGTTGCTGGTTTCATCGCTCCACACATCATTAACATCACGTCATCAATTATTCCTCACTCTGAACTAATGGAAACATGCTCACTTGTTTCACAGCCAATTACATTCAAATTCCTGTCTTTAAAGTCACAGAAGTTTGTCTATTTACATCCCAGAAATTTTTACCAGCCCACCTCTGCCTCGTTCTCCCCTTGGCTCTTCGCTTTGGCGAGGTCTGGCCTTAACCATCATCAGTGGCTTGGCTCTGGGTTTTTTACACATGGTATGAGGTCATCCCAAGCATGAAACATGTCTCTGGTCTAGAGCCTAACCGCCAAAGACTACAGACTATATTTCATGCATAGATTCTTGTTTTACTATTAAATCCTTTAATCAGATTTTCAAGACCTCTCTTCATTGAAATTACCTTATGCGGGATCCACACTAAACACAATTTGCGCTGCAAATTTGCATCTGCCGCCTGTGTTGCAAGGCGCATCGGATTCTTGTCCAAAAATCTGTTCATAAACTTGATTCTCCAGATGCATGTGGGAGGAGCTCCTTCTAAAAGCTTTTAACTTGATCGCTGCATGGAAGCATTGGTCGCCATACCATTGCGTTGCGCGTGACTCTTTAAAACGAGGCACAGCACTTCTGATTTTGACTACTTACCCTGACAAGCGAATTCTGTTCATGTGAACGCAGCTTAACAGGCTACAGTTTGGCCTGGGGTGCAACACACCCAGGTGCAACTTATGTCATTAAAAAAAAAATAATAGCAACAACCACTAGATGGCACTGTAGCACTGCATGTCAGCATTTGTCACTGACAGAAGAAGAAGCACATCTGAGTTGGCAAAACGAAATTGGTTTTAATGATCTAAAGTGTTATAGAGTTTAGTTGACTTGTTAGCAAGTTCTTTATCGTTATCTGGATGATTGTTAATATGTTTCGCTAACATCCTAGATTCCTACTAACTCTCATAGAGCTCAATGTGTTATGTTAGTGAAGCATGTAGATATTCAGTCTATTATCATCTATTTTGCTATCATGATTTGCCTTTACAGATAAAATGTCTGTTCTTGTTCCCATATTGTTTAACAAATTTCTCTCAAGGCTGCGACTTTTAGTCAAAGAATATGGTACTAAAGGACACAAACTAAAGAAACTATTAGTAAGTAAATTATGATCCAACACAATGGATAATATTATTAAAAATAGCAGATATCCAGTTTTGAAATGGCTGAGGCTTGAAAGGAAAACCTTAATCGGGTTTAAGCAGAGTTTCAAGTCCGCAGTACGGTTGGTTTTTGCCTCTATTTCATTTTCTGTTTCCTGATTGGCTAATGGATATCCTCGCTAATTTTTGCATTTTCATTTCTTGTTAACATGGACCTCCTAAGGATAGATGAGGGTGGGGAGTGGAGGGAGAACATCACACCAGCAGTCACGCACAGCTGACATATGCCTGCATGAAAGTGCGTGCTGCTCACTTATTAAAGTTAGAAAATGCCCTTGCATTTGCAAATATTCATAATTGGGCATGCTATATGCTAAAATCCAGTGAAATAGATGAGAGCCCAAGATCTGAACTTCCTGTGGTGAAACACAGTGCCATAATACGGCCTGCTACTGCAGAGTTTTTCATGGTGAAGGTTAGACCCTTCAGCCAGGAGTTGGAATGAAAGTGATCCTGAAATCCAAATGACTAAAAGCAGGATGGTGGAAACTGAAACATTTAATATGTAAACTTAAATTTTATGTAAAAATAATCATAAAAAATAATCATTTCTAGGCATAATTACTCACGTTTTGTTGATTTTATGAAAAAAGTTACATCATACAATTTATAAAGAATTGAATTGGTAACGTTTGTAAAAATATATTCATTCTCATACTTTTTTCCCTTTAGAAATTCAGGGCACAGGCGAAGAGATTTTCAGGTCTTCTCCTCTCAGCTTCTTTATCCAGAGGATCTGAGGGGACACCTTGTTCCAAACTCAGACCAAAGACATAATCTCCCCATTGAATCTTTGATGTCCCATGAGGCCTCCTTCTAGTGGGAGCTATCTAAAAAGAAACCTACATTGTAACAAGTTGCCAAACAACTTCAAGCGGCTGGATCCAAGTTATAGAAGCAGTGATGCTTATTGAGATTCTTTCAGGATCACCGAAAGCTTCACCTTGTCCCTGTCACCATATAGGCATAAGTTTGACATAAGTAGCTTTCAGTAATCTTTACAGCTGCTGCCACAACCCATTCTGCCTCAAAGGTATTCTCTGAACAAACCTTTGAAGTTGCTGTACTTGAAGCAGCAACTCAACAAATCCAGCCTTTCTTTTTTTTTAGCTACTCAGACTTTTAGAATAGGAGATGCTGATTTACCCATAAACTGTATTTCAATAAACAATAAACAGTGTTGGACTACAGTGTATTTGCGGTTTCACGTATTCACAGATTTATTTTTTAATAACTTGACTCCTCCGGTTCATCACAAAAACCCAGCTCAATTATGAGACTTTTGGGTCCGAAGGAGGTGCTGCAGAGAAGGAGGGGAGCAGAGATAAAAAGCCTCTCTGCTACCAACCAAAGTTTGTGCCCCCTGCGCGGAAAAATGGCATCAGCTGACCCAGAAGCATTGGAAAAACATCCTGAAACACTGATAAAGATAATCGTGGAGAATAATTATGATCCGGATGAATGAATGATGGATGAAAAAGGCCTCTTCTGGAAGAAGATGCCCCCTTGCACTAAACTGATGCAGGAGGATGGACAGGCTACTGGTTTTAAGGGACAGAGAGACAGAGTGACACTCTTATGTGTGTTACATAGTGTGCTACGGTACAGTCTATTCCTCTGAATAAAAAAAAAACTTTATGTTGACCAATATTTCAATGTTTTTTTTAATACATGTTTTAGAAAGCAGCAGAAATGTTTCAAAAGGGTTTTTGATGAGTAAAAGTCATTCCTCGGCCGTGGGGATGGTTCTTCGTATTTGCGGGTGTCCCTGGTCCCTAAAAAAGGGGGTTATATTGTATTTTTATTACATTTTACTAACATTTGTTTTAGTGGCTGTTTGTATCATGTAAAAAACAAAAAGCAAAGTTGGTAGTCAGGCTACAGGTGTTGTAAACATGCTAACACAGCTTACATGTAGTGATGTTGGACAGTTTATTTTTTACAAACAAGTTTTCGAGTTATTATGAATGCAGTTAATAATGCCTGACTGATGAACTTATCAATTACTCTATTGTATTATTACGCCTATTAGTTCAGCTTGCCTTATATTTGACATAAGTTCAAAAATAGACCATTTATTGATGGTGCGCCTTTGAATCCAGTGCACCATACCATGCAGAAAATATGGTACTTCAAGTTTATCTGCAAAGAATTACTTTTTTTAATTGCCATTTCCCTGCCTCGTGCTGCCGTCCCACTGCCACTGTGCAATTGTTAGAAGTTGTGCAGTAGCAGCACGTGGAGTTGATGAGGGCTGTTGACATGGGCCGGAGGGCCGGCAATTTCCAGAAGTCAATGTGCCAATCCTGGCCACAGTGTCCTACATAAGAATGGGGAGACAGCATTGAAGCTGCATTGATGTTCTTCATCCGATGCAGACTCTTGCTGTTGTAGGGCCGCTTGGTCCACTGTTTTCTTGGGCACTGGGGTGTTGCCTTTTCTAGGTTTCCTGGTGGGCATGTTGTCTGAAAATTTGTCAATTTGTAATCTGATAAGATTATAATGTGTGCTCAAAATCTGAGTTTTCAAGGACCAGTAGTCGCACTTGATGTGGACGTCGGCCTGCCAGGGACATTTACACATCATCCAATCAGAACTGTTGCTAGCTGGCAATGCAGCTATAGCCACTCAGCTGTCGCCTAATTTAATATAATGGCATCATCCCCGCCTGACTGACTGCCGCCCGATGGCCGCCATCTACATTCATGACCACGCCAACGGAAAAATAAAATGGCAGTATGAAGATTCTGCCGATGCCTCCCCATTGCGCAGTGACAGTTGTACTTGTGACCGTAGCATTAAAGTTTGCTTTCGTCTAGTTTTCTTTTTCCCTTTCTCAGAAGTGCGGACATGCTTATGTTCTATTAAGCTAAAACTGCTCTTGTTTCCTGGACTTCAAGTTGTGCCACAGTCTAAAAGATTCAGTACTTTACCCTCTGCTTTTGCAGCAACCCATCTGTCACTGTAAGCAGCATGATCAGGACAATGGCCCCTGCTCCTTTAGCAGACAAAAAGTCAGATCCAGCCAGCCATGCAGAAGGAGGCAGTCAGGCTCATCTTGACTCCATCAGAAAACAGACAGAGTGATGGATAAATACAGACCTCCTGTAACATGACAGCAGGAGAGGAAAAGCAGGAGGGGAACTGAAAACCTTGCAATCTACAGGTGAAATTATACAGAAGCTCCCAATTCTGTATTAAAAATTGTATTTCAGCAGACTGCTTCAGTGTTATAAAAAGTAAGAAAACATATCACCCACCTTCGATGTCCCCTCGGGCTCGGAGAAACTACTTTATGGATGTCATCTTTCATTCACAAGATAGTGGAGGGTCCCGTAAGCTGCAACGGCAGGTAAGATGAAAAGAGTCTGCAGTTACCCCCGGAGGGAGCTCTGCAGACAAACTGCTAGACTGTAACCGGCACTTCATGGATCTGTCAGTGGGCTTTTTGCAGGCGCAGGATCCGGACCTGAATGCTGATGCTCTTGTTTTTTTCTGGATGCCCAAAAGGTTGGTGTCAAGTCAGTTCCAAAGATGAGATAAGTGGTTATTTAGTTTGAGGAGCTTTGATCTTGCTTGTAAAAAAAGGAAAGAAAAGTGCAAGTTTTTTTTTAATTCTTTTTAAGTACTTTTCATTTTTGGCTGAAATCTAACTTGTTTACAAAAGATGATCAGACCTTATAAAGCGTATGTATGCTTGTTGGCAGTGTAAGCAAACACCTGTCTCCATGGGGCTCACACATAAAAACTGTTTAAAGCAATAAGGCTGTGAAATTTTAAACAGGGAGTTGTCTTATTTGTACCAAACTCTGTCCTTATTAATGGATAATGATGGTCTGGGACCAGGAACCGCTCTCAGACCCATCTTTTAAGGTGGTCTTAGTTCATTTCCAATCGGACTGAGCTATGGTTCACTCTGAAATTTCTCAGTCTGAATACAATCTGTCCTAGGAGCGGTATAACTGGACCAAAACGGCCACCGTAGCTGGTTGTCATGTGATGTAAACAGATTAGGAATCAAAGAACCGCTCAGCCACAGACGGTTGTTGTGTTATCAATCAGAAAAAAGGGTCCAACTCTTTACTTATTAGAACATTTATTTTAACACAGCTGAAAACTCTTCTTACATGCTTTTCTGTGTCTCGTTACGCAGCACTCACAGCGTTGCTGACATCCTAAAAGATACCTTAAGTTCCTTAAGAGAATTCCCCTTAAAAACAATACCATAAAACCACAACGATGCGACACAGAAACTCATTGAAATTTGGTCGGATGAATGCAGGCAGATTACAACAACTTTTAATACACATTGCTTATCACTTTTTCCCTGTCAATCCATATGTTATAAACACTTATCAGTGTATACCTTCCTAGCCGATGTCTCCTTGGCAACCACCTTGCAGCATGCCTCCACTATACCAAAGTAGCAGTAAAAAGTGTTGTACTTGACGTTGATACAGGTATTAAAAATTGAAATATAATAATAAGTGAACCGTCTCGAAAAGGATCACAAAGTGCAAAACTTCGATAATTTCTGTCTCTAGTTGCTTTGCCCTTCCCTCCAAATTCCTGGCTAATGACTGAAGAGATCTTTAGTCACTTGTTTGTTTACAAGCTTTGGTCCAGGGAGGTATTCCAAAAAGCAGCTTATGTGAGTTACCACTTTAAGTTTGAGGCTAAGGAAGCGGATAACCTCAGCTTTCGGTTCCAAAAACAGAAGTATGTTTCAGGATATGCTTAGTTCCCATAGCAGCTCAGGCTCTGAACATAAGCTGGTCTGGAGCATGTTTAGTTGAACACTCAAAAAAAGGAAATTACCAGCCAATTAAGTTTACAAAAATGCAACTTGTCATTTCAACCAGAAAATTTTATGTTTGTAAATCTTATGTGAATGAATCATGTCGATTGTACATAAAAATGATCAATTTAACATTTACTAATTTCAATCATGTTGATCTAACATGATACCATTAAATTGGATTACATTACTAATCGCAAGGAATTGTGGGATACCATTTTATTTGTCTATCTGGGCAGATTGGGGTGTAAGTGTGAGTTTTTGTCCATGGGTTTTACTGTCTAGCTGTTAAATCTGTTTTAACTAGTAATTTAAACTGTTATGTTTATTTTTTTTCTGCACCATGAGTTAGAGTTTGGTAGGGGATGATCCCCAACCCCTTGTGCGGCAAATTGGTAATGTTTCAATTCTAAAGCCAGAGTTTGTGGCACTTCAGCTCCTGCCTTGTAATGTGGGACATTGCTGGGTAATTCATGTCTGTGATGTGACAATTAAAAGACCTGTTAATTTCAGATGTTTAAATAAAATTAAAGAAGAAATACAAATTTAAGTTGGATCAACATAAATTGAGTTCGGTAGTCATACAAATTTAAGTTGAATAAACTTAATTTAATTAGGTGTGACCAATTGAAGCGATTCAATTAAGTTGGATCAACTTTTTAGAGTGAGCAACAATATTAATTTAAATTTGGGTCCAACTGTAGTATTTAAATTGAATCAGCTTAAATGTGTTAGTTTGAACCTAAATACATTAAGTTGACCCAACCTAAATACATTAAGTAGAACCAATATGATTCATTTTTGTTCGAGTAAAGCTATCTAATCAGGTGGAAATCCTTTCCATATTTTTTTTATGTTCATTCAAAGTGAACGTTTTTTGAGTGAAGGTTAGTTTATTTTCAGAGAGGTGAAGTATGGAGTCCTACACTGTTCATAATGAAATAAATAAATACTTAATTAAATAAATAAATATGACCTCATGCAAATACACAATCAACCAATAAATATCTCATAAATATATAAAAAGATCATAAAATGGTGAAAAACCTGCACACAGATTTTAAATTAGCCATTATATTATTCAATATATTTCATTTTGCTTTAAAAACCTGTTCATTATTTTAAAACAGCATTTTAAAATATTCATTTTAATCATGTGGAATATTATTATAATTCTACGTCTTTTTTCAGAACCTTGGATTTCAAAATCAATATTTTCCAAAGTAGGTTTGTTTTTATTTCATGTTGCTGTTTTTCACAATGGCTTATTTATTTCATGAAGAGCTTTTTCAGGAGACTGTGTCTGTCTGTCAATCAAACTAGACAAGGTGGAGACACTTTTGTGATTGGCTACTCCTTTACTCAGACATGAGCAGCAGCACCCTGACTACATCGATCGAAGATGCTTCACCAAACGTGACGGCGCAATGCACACTCTTCAACACTAGGGGGAGTATGCACCTCAACACATCCACAGTGTTACACGAAATTGGGCAGTTTTTGTTCTAAATTTGCGGATAAAAGTGGCTTTGAGCGAGTGTGCATAATTCGGGGGATTTTGTGGTCGGTTCGGCAATTTTCATCTTCTCATGAACATCTAGTAGTGGCCTAAGTTAGGCTGGGTGGTTGTTGGAGTTCCACAAAACTTCTATGAACTGGAGTTCCATGAATGCAACATTCCGCGTGTGGGAGGGGCCACCAGCTAATGTTTTTAGCCTGATAGCCACATGGAGCGGTTGCCTGCGCTTATCTCAGTAAAAATGCATGGATGCACAATGCACATGGAGTGTGGATCAGGTTTATTTATTTTGAATAGTTCCACATGATAACAATGTTTCCATGTTTGAGTTCATGAGATCATCCCAGAGAGAGTCTCTGCTTTAGGTCCTGCAGTCAAACTACGTCTTAATTACGTGTAAATCAGAGCGCCCAGGCAGTGCGAGAGTGTGTGTGTGTGAGCGTAAGTTAAGGGTCTGTTGCCCAGTTCCCTGGAAAAGTAATAGTAAAAAAAGGTTTCCTCCAAAGTACAGAACCTGATTCTTGGAGTAAGCCCTGGCTGCAGAATTGCTCAATCAATCCCGGATCTCCGCTCCGTTTTCCGACCACGGTCAGAAACGTCATCGTAGGAAAGGTTCAACATATTCCGAAAAATAAAATCTGAGGACCTGATTATAATCAGTGTCTCAATGAAAATAGAAAAATATCATAAGGTTCAGGAGGCCTGAGCAGGCTTGTTCCGCTTTGCGCAGCTGCCTGCTTGGTCTGACTCTGTCGGTCCGCCAGCTCACCTCCTGCGAGCCGACACAGTGTGGGGCACGATGTGAGCTCCGAGTGAATGGCGTAAGAAGGAGTGTTTCAACGGGGACTCATAGACGTGGACGACCGGAGCTCCTCTGTGGTTTGGTCTACACAAACCCTCAAACTACAAAAACAGAGTGGTCCATGTTTGCATCTTCTGCAGCAGACAGATTGTTTGTCTCTATTTGATCTCTAATGCCAGCAAAGCCGTGCGGATATCGCTGAAATATGTCATCTCTCTGACTGGCACACCACTGAGCGGGTATCGAGGAATAAGAGTCGATTTCCATGGATGAGCCAATGAGCGTTTAGATCCCGCCCACTTTCACTGATTGACAGATAGACCCATTCTCCTGAAAAAAAGTCTTCATGAAATAAATACGCCATTGTGAAAAACAACAACATGAAATAAAAACAAAGCTACTTTGGAAAATATTGATTTTGAAATACGAGCTTCTGAAAAAAGACAGAATTATAATAATATTCAACATGATTAAAAATCTTCCACTTTCGGCTTCTCCCATCAGGGGTCGCCACAGCGAACGAGTCGCACGGTAGATTTGGCAATGTTTTACGCCGGATGCCCTTCCTGACGCAACCTTCTCAAACCGGGCTTGGAACCGGCAGAGGTAGAGAAGGGAACAGGGAGCAGCCCGGAGTCGAACTCGGGTTTCACGGATGGAAGGCGCTGCAAACCAGCACGAGCTAAACTGGCTCCCATTCAACATGATTAAAAATGAATATTTTAAAATGATGTTTTAAAATAATGAACAGGTTTTTAAAGCAAAAGGAAATATATTGAATAATATAATGGCTTATTTAAAATCAGTGTGCAGGTTTTTCACAATTTCATGATCTTTTTATATATTTATGAGAGATTTATTGGTTGATTGTGTATTTGCATGAGGCCATATTTATTTATTTAATTAAATATTTATTTATTTAATTATGAACAGTATGGGACTCCATAGTGAAGCAGCATGTTGGGTCCATTTGAAAATGATTTAGTGGATGAAGAAGCTCAGATAATACTTTTTCCACCGTAAGAGGGTGATAAAACCACGTATGGATGTTGTAGAGATAAACTTTTTTTACATTGATCTAACTTAATTATTGGTTTCAGTTAAGATAAATCTTTTTTTTTCTTTTTTTTTGTTAAGTCAGCTAAAAAATAACATAGCGTAGTTATCAGGCATTTATTTTACTTTCATTCAAATTAATTCAATTAAGTAGGTGTTAATTTGGTGCTGCAGTTAGATCGGCAGCGCAAGGAATTGTGGGATACCATTCCCTTTGCCTGTCTGGACGGATTTGAGTACATGTTTAGGTTTTTGTCTAAATATGTTTAGTTGTAGAGGTTTTACTGTGTTTTGCCAAGTTATTTTACCATGTTATGTTTAATTCTTTCTGCACCATGAGTGAGAGGGAGGAAGAGGATGATGTGTTTATTTAGCACCCCTAGTGCAATAGATTGATATTAGAACTGAAGTTACAGTCAGAGTCATGATTCAATTCAATTCAATTTTATTTGTATAGCCCAAAATCACAACAACAGTCGTCTCGATGGGCTTCGAAGTAAAACATTAACTCAAAAGGATCATGAATACAAAGAGTTCAAAAGGAAAATACTAAAATGAACTAACAAACTGACTAAGCCAGGGGTGGGCAATTCCAGGCCTCGAGGGCCGGTGTGTCTGCATGATTTCCAGATAGTCTTGCCCTACTCATGAATGATTACCTGGTTCAGGTGTGTCCAGCCAATCAGAACATGCCAGAGCAGGGTATGCTGGAAAACATGCAGGAATGCGGCCCTCAGTGCCCACCTCTGGACTAAGCTATACTGGCATCCCTGCCCTTAGACCCCCCTTCGCGGAAAGGAATGATAAAGAAAAAACATTTTATATATTGTAAATCCACACTGTATCATTTGTTTTAATTTTATAAAAATGAGAAAATGTGCAGCCTCTAAATTAGACATATGAGAGTTCAAGAAGTAAAATAAATTAGTATGGAAAAACATTTCATTGAATTGGAGTAATATGACATTTAGTTAGATAAATATGTACATTCGAGTTGTATAAACAATTATTGAGTTGGATAGACACGAAATTAGGTTGAATAAATGTAACTCACTTACTTGTTACCAATTGAATCAATTCATTTAAGTTTTATAAGTTGTGTATCTATATATACATCACAATGTAATTGGAAATAAAATCAGAAACTCGTGCGTTTACTCTGTCCGTTCTTTTTCTCCAAGCATAAACTATTTATTTTTTTGCTAATGCAGCCGTATTACTTTTTTGATGAGCATTTACTCTTCATATGCCGTCATTTAAATCTCTGACTCCGTCTCACTGAAGTATAGCCCTCTCTTTTACTCTCCAGGCATTTCCATGGCGACTCGGGATGTTGGCGATCCATTGAGAATGTCTTCATGTACTTGCCGTGAACACGCATTAACCCAGGGTTACCAAGTCGGGCGTAATTACGCCAACTCATATCTGGTCTTTTGGAACCGACATCCCCCGAGTAAGCAAGTTCAGCCAAATTTCAGCCAGAGTTCAGGGTTAAAGTCAGGGTAGTTTAATCTTGCTTTCTGGAATACTCCCCAGAACAGAAATATCCAGTTGATGGCAGTCTGAATAAAGACCAAATGCAAGGTTCAAGACCAAATTAAGAGGACTTAGTCCAGACCAAAGGATTTTTCCAGTCTGAATACACCATAACCCTTGTGCTATCCTAGGCACTTTAACATTGGGAGTTGGGTCATCTAGACCCACTAGACAGTGCTCTGAACCTTTTTTCTTCAGTGATTTGTCCATGGATTACATGAAATCTTTCCACCTTTATCCACCTTAGTCATGGTAGGAATAACACGTCAATGTAAGGGTTGGGTCATCTAAGATAGCACAAGGGCTAAGTTAGAGCTCCAAAACACATTTAAAGATTTTAGAAGTTATCAAAACACAGAATTAGGTAATAAAAATAAACAATAAAAGAAAAACCTAAAACAAGTTATTTTATATTGCTTACATAGTTTTTTTCATCAGCTTTTTCAGATAAAACAAAAATACGGCACAACAACCAAGCAATCAAATGTGTCAAAATTTAAGCAGGAAATCTTAAACCATTGTTTTTTCCAATACATTTAGCTGTCATTTAAAGGTTACATCACCCTGCAATGAGGCTGAAAATTCCTTTATTATCCCATAACATGGTCTATTACAGATTTTTTGGAAACTACAGCAAGGAGTTTTGACAAAATTAATCTTTTATTGGAACTGACAGCTAAGATCAATCAATTATGGGTGGTGTCTTTGATAAGGAGGGTATAGCATTTGTCTCTGGACAGGTATGGACATTGATATGACAGGAATCTCCTGGGGAAATGTAGAAGCTTTGTTTTTCTTCCACCATGCTTTTCCACATCCAGTCAGCTGTCAACAATGTAAAAGAGCCCAATAGGGGTTGTCAACATCTGTCAAAAAGTACATTGGAAAAAATGCCAATGCCTCACATAGTTAAGCTGAGACATTAGAGTGCTACATTTCCAATGCTACATTTAAACGATTGGATTTTTCTGTAAGACTACACACACACACAATGTCAAGACAAGGACTGCGCTCACAGGAAAGAAATACCAATGGATAACAATCAAACGGGCCATGACATTTTAAAAATAAACTCTTAGACTGGACTTGATGATTTTTGATTGCAAAACGCACTAAGAAGGCCAAGATCTCATTTCTTGTTCAAAAAAGTGTTGTTTCTTGGTCACATTTCAAGTTAACCCTTGTGCTATCTTAGATGACCCTACCCTGTCATTGACGTGTTATTCCTACCATGACAAAGGTGGATAAAGGTGGAAAGATTTCATGTTATCCATGGACACCAGTGAAGATCACAAATCATTGAAGAAAAAAGGTTCAGCGCACTGTCTAGTGGGTCTAGATGACCCAACTCCCAATGTTTAAGTGCCTAGGATTACAAACAAAATACAAAAGGTTTTTCGGGTTATTCTTGACATTGTGTGTGATGATCATTGACATTTTCTTTGTGATGTCATATTACACATTCCAGAAGTCTAAATGCAGTTTATTCTGTAAAGTTGAGGGAGACCCACTTTCCAGACAAATCTTGGCTGCATTTAACAAGAATGGAAAAAAGTACATGGCTGGGTTGCATCAAATCAGTGTTTTTGAGGTGTAAGTCAGTGCTAACACAAACAAGAGGCTTTTTAACTTAAGTGCAAACTCCAAAGAAAGAACCTCTCTGGAAAAGAAGAAAAAAGAATTTCTGGACAGGAAACTACCAAGCAGACCCTTATTGTTGTCTCAATTTAAATACGTATTTGCAATAGCATCTGACCTCTATTTTTAGCAATTCCCTTCAAAGTAGATGCCGAGTATAGGAGATCTTCAGATGGACCAGTCCAAACGCAGCTCTGGAGTAAATTTAACGTTTTAAACGCATTCATACCGTAATTCGCAATGTACCATTTAATCCAGGTCTCCTCTTAATTTAGCATCTTCTGGAATAGAAAAAAAACCCACTAAAGAATACATTTTCCACACCTGATCATAAAGCGGACCGTCAAAATATTGTCTATTTTTGAAATTTTATTACATACAAGGCGCACTAAACTACAAGTGAGACCAAAGAGTCAGTGATAAATTTATCAGTTAGTCAGACTTCATTGCATTCAATGCAATTCTAGAATTTGTGACACGCTACACATGAAAGTATTCACAATGTAACTCCCAACCTTGCTTGCACCATATAAAAACAGTCTGACACCACTATGTGTAATGACAATATGCTAACTTTTCTCTCAAAATCTCTTCAACATCAATGAACACAACCAGAATTCATTCATATACTATATAAGAATATGAATTAATTTGTTATTTAAAAAAGAAATAGGGCTTTTAAGTGCTGCATATAGTGAGGAAAGTGTTGGACTAGTGTGAGTCTGTGCTAAAGAACCGTAGTCAGAGAATGTAGCATTATTGCACACTGCTTTGTCCAAGGCACTTCAGTCTACTCCAAATGTCGCCATGACATTGACGTAAACAACCAGTTAAACTGCCACAGTGGGAAACACCTCTTCAGTCTTCAGCTTATGATCTTTTCCCACAACAGCATTTGATCATCAATTTGTTTTGAATTGTTCTTTTCATTCAGTCAGTCAACCAACCAATGAATCAACCACTTTATTCATAGAGCACTTTTCATCAACAACAGTAAAATATGAACATAAAATGAAAGAAAACACTGGCTAATACTTTAATGAAGCATTGTATGCATTAAAAGATACAAATGGCTAAAATGTATAAACCATAAACTATAAAAGGCATACAATGCTTTAAGACCAAATACATAAATAAGTTGAAAAAATATTTTTCTGAAAGATAAGTTAAAAATATGCTTTTGTACCTCGTGCATGTGTATGGCAACGACCGCCCTCAATGCATAAAAAAAGTTATCAGTCCTTTGCCTTCTTGGCCTCGTATTTTGAAAAGTCATGACAGTGAAGCAGTGGAAAGCAAACCTGTTAGGGGAAAAAAATCTCAACCAAGGTTTTAAGTTTCAACCACATTTACTGAAATTAAGTTGTCTTTAAATCTATTTATGAAATAATTAAAAACAAAAAAAGGCGCCATTCAACTTCTTTGATCAAAAAAATAGATTTAAACCAGAAAAAAAAAGGTTTCAGATTTTTCCAGCTTTCAATAGTGAAATCAAACAGTAACAACATACACAGACCAGTGTCCCACAATAATTTACCCAATAATAACAATAATACAGGAGCACAAACACTTAGAACATCTTTTTAAAGCACCAAAATTTACAGAAGCATCCTCGTTTTCTAATGATGGAGGACATATTTAAAGAAAATTAGGCTAAAAGGTAACACTTCTGACAATTGATTATTTCATGTGATATGCCTATTTGGTTGGCTAGGCTATTTAGTTGATAAAATGTACACAAATATGATCATGATTTCAATTGGTTTAACCACAATGACTTTGTGCCTAAATGGTTTATAATTAAATTGCTTCAACATAATTAAAAGTTTATTATAGAACAGCATCATCCTCTAAACTCCCCCTTGCTTAAAACACACGTCTTTGGAATCATTGGTACAGAACCAGAATGCATCCTCAGTACTGATCCAAGCATCTGCCAAATCAATTGCAACTCCTTTTTTTTGCTAATTTATTTTATCTTGTGTGTTCTCTGATGCACACAGCACTAGTCGGAGTGTTTTCAACAGAGAGGTCTTTCTGAATTTTAATTCATCCACCCTTCACCAAGTCATAATGGCAAAACCAGTTAAAGTTTCAGTTCAGTTCAGTTCAGTTTTGACCTGTCCCTTAAGGGATTGTCACACAGCCACTATGTACGTTTAGCATGGAGGAAAATCGGTCAAACGTGAATATCCATGAAAAGTTAAAAAAACTGGTGGTCATTACGTAGAATTACAAATGGACCACGCAAAGAACTCATAAATCAACCTTAAAGCCACATAATACGCAAATTTTGTATGAACCGTGCGTAATTATTGCACTGTTTATATGCAATTCTTTAGTGATTCCTGTGTCAATTACATAATTTTAAAGTAATATGTGCACCATTTACACAATATAAAAGTTATACATAGGTGGTACCGGCATGAAAAGTCTGTTGGACAGACCGGATGTTCGTGGAACTGTCGTAAAATGTCACAAATTTGCATACGCATCTCACAAAATCCATGCACAATTGCGTAGGATTTACCTAATAAATGAGGATAAACCACATAAAATATGCATAAACTGTGTAATTCTCCACTGACCAAAATTTTTGCAACAGTTCAAAACCGAATTCCTGATGGAGACCGGCGCACATTGATGAATGATGAACACAAGAAACAATTATAAATGATATCGTATATATCACACGTCTCACGAAAGACTGAAATTTCATATGAGGAAAATGCAGGAAATGAAAGTAGTGGCTGTATGATTAAATGTGAAATGTTTTTGGAGTTTTTAACTTGTTATTGTGGCATTTTTCTAATGATGGAGGACATATTTAAAGTAAATTAGGCTGAAAATTAAACTTCTGAGTATTTATTTAATAAAACCATTGGAAATTAGGAGTTATGATGTAGAAAATATACTAGGAGAGGCAAAAGCTCCCTACTCCGCTTCCTTAGAGAGCAGCCACTTGTATTAAACAGAATATGGGAACTGGGGACAGGCTGCACCAGCAGTCCCGCCCACAACTCAAAGGTAAATTTCTAATAAACCCCTGCTGCTCTAAAGAAACTGTCCTCGAAAATGACAGATTTTTTGATATTGGTCAAGAACTGTATAATCATAATTAAAAAGACCACTAATCTCTGCTTTAAAGGAACCCACAAAGCTGTGAGGTTGCAAACAATCAGAACAGAAATTAACGGCAAAAATACAACAACGTTTTATTTTTTTAAAGTCTGACTTTTGTCCCGGAGTCCCATTCTAAATGAAATAATTTCACCTGGAATGAAGGTTTCTGAACTAAAAAAAATGATCTAAATAATAAATTAAAAACCACACCAATAAATCTGTTGACAAAGGAAAATAGAAGAATCACAAAATAACTTTAAAATCCCAATTTCTCTCTAAGTTACTAAACCTAAGGGTAATTATCACATTTGATGAGCTTTTCTTTTGAAGTGTTTTTACTTTAAAACTCCTTTAACAAAATTATCCTCTTATTCTTTAAAAGTTATTAGGTGCTTTTATGAAGAATAGAATAACAAAGCAAGTTTTTCATTGTAATTAATTAATAATGTTTTTTAGTCTTATTTTGAAAACAATCACATTCAGAATGACAATCAAGGCTTTCTATTGTATGTTATCCTTTTGCGCTTTTAAATTTAAATTGTCTCCACATCTTTTTACCTCTTCTGTTCTGAGTTGGGCTGTTTCACACATAAACACTGCAATCATTAGATCCTCCAACTGTGCACAGTTTAATTAAAGAATTATCCACTGACGTGTTGAAAAAAAAACATTAGTCTACACACAGTTCAAAGATGAAATTCTAGTTACATTTCAATTTACAGTGATTTATACTGTGTGTGATCATATGGACTTTAACATGAAGTGGTCTTAGGCTGCCATCCTAATAGCTGACAGACGGTTAGATTTAACGGGATGCAGATGTAGAAAATGCTCAGCTTCAATGAAAACATGTTGGCTTATTGCTGAGAAAGTCTATTGAAAGTCCTGTTCACCGCTCTGAACATTCTGTTTAGGAATCTGCACGGCATTTTGCAGTGAATCCAAAACGTTTCTGAGAATGGCGCAAGCAGATGGATGGGGTTGAGAAGAAAAAGCAGAAAAAGGACCAAACGATTTCCTGGTGAAGCTGCAAAGAAAGCGAGCGGCGAATTGGAAGAACTGCTTTTAATATGGATTATTGAACAAAGACGGAAAGGTGCACGTGTCTCCAGGAAAATGATCCACATAAAAATTAAGAGGATTTTTGATAAAGACTGATGACCCCTCAAAGAAAAAAGAATTGTTCACAGGCAATTCTAATCATAACATAATACAATGTCATTATTTCAAGCCTGAAATGTTCTTCTGGTGGTGATGTATGCATTTTGCGACCGAATTTCACCGCAAAATGAAGCCATTAGCCGTTACCAACTTATGGCTTATTATGCAACGTCATGGAATAGATGCCTGTCTCCTTGAAATCTTTGGAATAAACACTTTGGTTGCTAAAGATAGATTTAGAGTATTGTGAACTCTAACGTGGCTAACACGTTTGTTTTACATCTGTCAGTCTGTTTTTTACATTTTACAAACAAGGTAGGGAGTTACAGGTATTGTGAACATGCCGACTCCTCTAACATGCTTTGTCATTTAGACTTTATTAACTGCGTTCACAGTAACTCTAGAACGTACAGATTTATCTCTGACTTTTTTGGTCTTACTTTAAGTGCGCCAGCTGCGCCTTTTTATGACAAAAGTTCATAAACAGACCATTCATTGATGGTGCGCCTTATGAATTGGTGTGCCCAATAGGACAAAGAATACTGTAAATTATTTACTTTAACAGAGTCTATTGTGGCTTCTTGAACAGTTTTTTTTTTTACAAAATTTCAAAATAAAACAGTTTTTGGTAAAATAGCAACAAATAAAACTTTTTCTTTTTTGCAAACATGCCTCTTTTTTGGTTCATTTGCTGTTTAATACCTGCTTAAAACACTAAATACTAACACTAAAACACTAAAAAAAAAAAAAAAATTTCTAGACAAATTTTAAATTTGAAAGCACTTCTTCAGATGTTAAGGGACATTTGATAAAATGATTCACCTGTGAATGAAATGTTTAGGGAGACGGTATTTTGCTGATGGATGAGCTGGTTAAATGGAAATTCCGTCCACCAAATCAGGGAAAAGACTGAGGGGCTCGGCTAACTGACAGGCCGCCTAGGAGTGCCTGCAACGAGAAACACATTACAGAGCCATCAGCCTGAATGACACTTCACCCACATCCCTCTACGGGAGCCACGGTGAGTGGCAACCCTTGTTCTTCCTCTCGAAATGACAACCGCAGAATATCAAACACCAATTAAAGAGGAGACAGGCATGGCTGAAAGAGTGACATCTAATTCTCATCAATTTATTAGGTGGAGCAGATAAATATGCAAAGACGGAAGGGTCACTTTGGATGGATGATCTGTCCGTTCTGCTGTGGTGAGATAATAAAATAGAAAAACAGTCCACAGGTGCTAAACAGATGACTGTTTAAAGGGAGTTTGACCTAATCAGAAGTGAAAAAGTATACGTTTTTAATAATTTTATAAAAAGAAGAAGAAAAATAGATTACGTTAATATCCCAGGATACAAAAACAGTGTATGTAAAAAAACTTTTTTTTTTTTTAGTAAATTTAAGAAAAAAAAGTCTATATTTTCCAAAAATAAATACAGATGAACTGTATACAGATATAGATGATGACTCAGCACATATTGACCTGTAGGGTATGACCATGGACTGTATAACCATGGAGCCCCAAATTGTTCATAATTAAAAAAGATAAATGACCTTGTGCAACCACATATTCAAACAATAAATCTCTAATATATAAAAACTATATATAAAAAAAACTTCCCTTGCCCTGGCCACTTCCTCCAGCTCCTAATTTTCACTGAGGGCCACATCAGCATAGTGGCTGTTCTGAAAGGACCAGATATTATTTATATTTATATAAGTGAATGTAATGAAAAATAAATGTAACTACGATACTCCTTAATGTTAAATAACTCATTATTTATTTTATATAATTTTTAAAGGGAAAATTAAAGTTGCATGGAAAACAAATGTTTGCTTGTTACTCTAGCAAAAATCCTTTAAATGTTGTCCTCTTATTAAAACCCATGTTCCAACTGTCCAAGTGAATAAAGAAAAATAACAAAATTGAGCTAGAAAGAACATGTATTACACGTGTAACATATTACAATAAAAGGCTGCACACAGCCTTGCATCCAACTGATGGTTTGATGACAACAATTTGTCTCCATACACACAAAACCTGCAAACATTGAATAATTAATTGTTAATACTGAACTTAACCAGGAAAACAACAAAAACTTGTTTAAAGAGACAAACACCATTTCTTTCTATGTAAATCTTTGTGTTTTTATCAATTTGGTTTATACTGATCTCCTGTTCTAAATAAAGAAATGAAATATGGTGATTTAATACAAATAATTTTAATTTTGACACATCCAGTAAAAGGACATACATACAGTATAGCAGGTAAGAATTCTGGTTTGATCTATGAATAGTTAAGATCAATTTGTTTTAAATTAAATTATCTATACTTTTCCATTTGGCCTACAGAAATACATTTTTTTCCGTTGTAGGTTCTGTTTTTTTTTGTTGCTGTTTTCTGCTTTCGAGTCTAACCCTGCTGCACATAACATCATGTTGACATGATCATCCACTTTGTTTAACTGTATCATTCTAAAACCAAAGCATCCGCAGTGCCACTGTTATGCACCATTTTTCTGGCTTTGTTAAACAGATAAAAATTGATATCACTAATCCATTGTAGATCAAAGATTGTTGCAAAATGTTGAAACAGTCTGGATTCTGATCACAGTGTGAAGTGCAGAGCGTTCTCTTTCAACTAAATCATAGATCATCTGATTCACGCATGTGAATTAAATGAAAAGGGAGTGATGACACACCGCTGAGCGGTTGCAGGCGTGTTTGTGGTTAATCATCAGAGCTGATTAGCCACTGGCCTTAAGGTCTATATCTCATCTTGTTAAAATTAGAACCCAATAGAATATGAATGTGGACATATCACAAGACTATTTCCTTTCCTTTTCAGAAAGCAGCATGAATCATCGGTGAGTTGAAAGCATGCTGGTTTTGAGCCGCCCAAGGCCGGAGCAGCAGGTCCAGCTCATCAGCAGCAGCAGTGAAGCTCTTCTGCTGTAAGCAGCCCTGCAGTTATAGAGAACCCTCAGCTAATAAGGTGAAAGCATTGATCTTTATAATAACAAAGGTAAACACATAGTTTACATTGAAAACAAACAAAAAATACAATTAGTGACTTGTGACAGTGCAAACTGATAAAAAAAATATTTTACATTTGTTTCAAAATTAAATGCAGTGTAATTTACTTTTAATGAATTTATGTATAGTTAATTTATATGTATTTTTGCCTCATAATATATGTTTAAGATCTCTATATTTTTACTTGTATGTTACCATTGCAGCCTGCAGTCATCCTCAGAAGGTTTTTGGTTGCAGTGACACATCAGCAGCTTGCTGTGGGCATGGCCTATTCTACAAAGCTGCTTGGTCTGACCATTGCCTGAATATGAGAACTGCATTGAGTGAGTGAGATATCATCCATAGAAATGGACTTGCTTTCAGCTCCCACTGAAATAAGTTCAATTCAGTTGCTATTCTTTTCATAATACGGACGCCGGTAGACAGTGATTGGTCCAAATCGGGCTTAACGTTTCTGTGGCAACCCCTCCCGCCAGTCAGGTGTGTGCTTTGTTTGATGTCCACACCCTTACCACTTAAAAAGAGACTCAAGATGATCTGTCAATCAAACGTGAGATCATTTACTTTTATTGAGACATCTGATTTAAGTTTATGACTTGAATAACTTCCACTACAGAGAGAAATATTATACACAAATAGCTGTTTATATATATATAAAAAAATATTTTTTTTAAATTGGTAATTAATACATACCAGACATTTCCAACTCAATAGTCTCCTATATGAGGCAGGCCACATGTTTAGTTTTATCAATCCTTTTTTTTTAGCTCAAGAATATATTAACAAAAGTCTACTGGAAAAGTATATGGGAGAAAGAGACAGTACATAACAGCAATGCCCAGTGGCTGGACAGCAACAGGCCATGACATGATACATGCCTACTGGGTAAAGAAACTCACCGCACTCCATGAGCGCCTGGCGAGAGAGGGGACTCACCCCGAATGGCTAACGGAAGGGCGAACTATCCTGATCCAGAAGCATCCCGCAAATGGTGCAGTCCCATCCAACTTCCAGCCAATAACCTGTCTCTCCACAACATGGAAGCTCATGTCAAGACTCATTGCATCAAAGATAAATAGGCACATACATCAATGAATGAGCTATACAGAGAAGGGCATCGGTAGAGACTTCAGAGGAGCTAAACATCAACTCCTGGATGACAGAACAGTCGCTCAAGACTGCAGGTCGCGACACACCAACCTGTGCGCAGCCTGGATTGATTACAAGAAAGCCCATGACTCAATGCCACACACATGGATCACTGAATTCTTGGAGCTGTACAACATCAATAGGACTCTAAGAGTCTTCATAGGTAACTTGATGAAGCTGTGGAAAACCACCCTTAAAGCCAATGGCAAGCCACCTGCACAAGTGTCCATCAAATGTGGGATATACCAAGGTGATGCTCTGTCCCCACTTCTGTTCTGCATAGTTCATAGTTCCCCTTTAGCCAAATAATTAACAAGACTGGCTATGGATACCGACTCAGAAATGAGGCCAACATCAGTCATCTCCTTTAAATGGATGACAACAAGCTATATGCTAAGAGCGAGCGTGACAGTAGCCGCGTTCACATGGGCAAAATATCTTGATCGGATAAATGGTTGGATTAAAATTTAACCGTGCACATGGGCCCAGAAAAACTTTTTCCAATTAGAACAAACGTTCACATGGGTCACACTTTTGGTCGGAATAAATCACTTGGGCATGCGCAGTAGTGTTGAAAATACTGTAAAAGGGAAATGAGTCCCACAGTAAACAAACCTTTGCTGTCATATACGTTTATGCAGCAGCTCGGTAATATACGAGACAATCTTCCAAGCGTGTTTTTATTAATGTTATGAATATTATGAAGCACCTGTTCGCTCATCATTTTATTTTTAATCCCTGTGGTCAGTGCTTTTTTTTGTGGAAGAACGGAGCTCCCAGGAGAGGCTAACACGCGTTAACAACATTAGCCTTGTTTGATAAACTCATGCGGGATATGCCGCAATCTGCATCTTGGCTGCACGTAAATATGTGGGAATAACATCAGCCTTTATTTTGTCGGGACACGACTAGAAACACAAATCCACGTGATTGTTTGAACAGTTTCTAAGGACTGAGCGACATTCTGCTTTGAAAATCCGCTGTGTGTGCTGGAAGTCCGAGCTCTGCTCGGACACATGGTTCTCCTGACAGCAGCTAACCGAGAGCGGCAGGACGGACCACAGTCGCACACACAAACAACAAAACGCACACGTAACAAAGCATACTCCCTCCCATCAAACACAAAGTTATTAATCCAGCTGCTCAGCTCACAGACACAGTTCGTTCGGTCCACCGGCACATGAGCCAGGACCGTGCAGGGTCCCGCTCCACCCCGGCAACCCCCCTCGTGAGGGGTGTAAGAGAGGCGGAGAGCCAGCGGGGCGAGAGCGGAACGGAGCTTCGCACCGGGCCTCCGCAGAGCAGCCGGTCGGTCCTGTTTGAGCTCCAAAGCTTTCTCTGGATCGTAACATCATCTATGCATGACGTTAAACCAGAGCAGAAGTGACACACGTTTACATGAACAACAATCGGATCAACAATCGGCATAACCCACCTATCTCGATCGGAAAGAAATTTTGATCCGAACGAGTCTGATCGGGCAGAGTATTCCGAACGGCATGTTTACATGGCGCATTTTCCTTCCGATCAGGCATTCTTTCCGACTACTTTTGCCCATGTAAACGCAGCTATTGACTCCCTGATCCACACCACCAGGATCTACAGTACGAACATTGGAATGTCATTCGGGCTTGAGAAATGTAGCCGAATGATGACAAAGAGAGGGAAGGTAATTCACACAGGAGGGGTGCTCCCAGATGGAAGAGTTACAAGTACCTTGGAATTCCACCATTTGCTCCGGGTTGCCATTTGCAAGTCCTGAGAAGCCAGCTTAAAGGCAAGAACAAGACCCAGGCATAAACAGCTACGCACTGCCAGTTATCAGATACCCTGCAGGAATAATAAGATGGCCAAAGGAAGAGATACAGACCACGGATGTAAAAACACGAAAGATTTTCACCATGCATGGAGGATTCCATCCCAAATCCAGCATCTTGAGACTGTATGCTAGCCGCAAGGAAGGAGGCCGAGGACTAGTGAGCGTAGAAGCCACTATCCAGGATGAAACATCCAAGATGCATGAGTACATCAAGCTCAAGGCCCCAACTGACAGTGTGCTCAGTGAATGTCTCAGGCAATGGGGAGCAGAGGATACAGTGCTGGAGGACAGATCCTCATGGGACGACAAACACCTGCACCGGACCATAACTGAAGTGGCTGATATCAAGAAGTCCTACCAATGGCTAGAAAGGGCTGGCCTACAGGACAGCACTGAAGCACTCATCCTGGCAGCTCAGGAACAAGCCCTGAGCACCAGAGCGATAGAGGCTCAGATCTACCACACCAGACAAGACCCAAGGTGTAGGCTGTGCAAAGAGGCGCCTGAAACAATCCAGGACATAACTGCAGGGTGTAAGATGCTGGCAGGTAAAGCATACATGGAGCGCCACAATCAAGTGGCTGGAATTATATACAGGAACATGTGTGCAGAATATGAACTGGAAACCCCAAGATCAAAATGGGAAACACCTCCGAAAGTGGGAGAGAATGAGAGAGCAAAGATCCTGTGGGACTTCCAGATCCAGACTGATACAATGGTAATGGCGAACCAACCAAACATTGTAATGGTGGATAAAGAACAGAGGAAAGCCGTGGTGGATGTGGCAGTGCCAAGCGGTGGGTACATCAGGAAGAAGGAACATGAGAAACTGGAGAAATACCAGGGACTCAGAGAAGAACTGGAGAAAGCACGGAAAGTGAAGGTGACAGTGTTGCCTGTGGTAATTGTTTCCCACAGTAAAATGTATGCTTTTTTTCTTTACATGTTGTGTTTTTTTTCTCTTTAATTCTCTCCTACATATGCATACAGCATGACACAGACAAGATTCAAGTCTAGTCTATATCAATATATTTTTTCCAGGTGTTAGGGTTTATGAGTTGTGTTCATTTTTAAATCTTTACATATAGCAAAAGATGATAGTTTCTGTACAAATTTTTTTTTCTAAAAAGTTTTTTTATATCAAAACATCCATTCATCCCCTCCTCCCCCCCTACCGGGCTGCGTGGGTCCTGGCCTGGGGGTCTCTCCTCCCCTCCCCTGGTCTGGCTGGTCGGGCTGGCGAGGATCTGGTTCCCCTCATGAACACACGGTTCACTTCGGCAACATGCATGTATCTCCACCCCCACGTGCACGTGCACACTGCCACACTGCTCCCTGTCTGCTTCATCCCTCCTCCTTACCCACAGTGTATTGATGGACAGATGTCTTCTGCTCATCTTCGTGTCAGAATTTCACCTTTGGATGTAATATTTGTCTTTCCAGCAGATCTGGTATAATTGTTACAGCTTAAAATAATAACTTATTCAAATCAGTACTTGTATCCCCCACTTTCTCACCTCTCTTCCTTTTATTCTCTTCCACCCCCCCCCCCCCCCTCTTACATTCTTCCCCTCTCCCTCCCCACACACACTAAATGTAACAAATAAATAAATAAATAAATGTAACAAAAGAAAAAATAATACAACAAAAAGGGGGTTATACAAATCTATACTCTGGTTTCTCGAAGTTCTATAACCTCTTTTTGTGATAGTAAAACCTGTCCAACAGAAATGGCCTTCAGCCCTAATCTGTTTGCTCAGCTGTTGGACAGAACAAGTTTAAAAAAAACACCCATTCATTAATTCATCTATCCATCTTCAGAACCAGCTGACTACCTTTCATTATCACATGTTGCTGGATCCAATCTACTGTTGGGCAGCACACAATCACACTCACATGCACAACTAGGGGCAATTTAGAGTCACCAATTAACCTATGAAGCGTGTTTTTGGACTGTAGAAGGAAGCGGAATTCCTGGAGAAAATCCAGAAATGCAGCTTTAAGCTGATTTTCCTTCAAATATGTCCTCCATCATGAGAAAAATGCTACAAAAACATGTTACACAATTTTTATTTTACTGTGTCTTTAATTCCACTGTTGACCTTTTTTTTTGACAACTATAAGTTTTCAACCGTTTAAGCAATTAACATCATTCATACAGCAGAGAAATGCAGCCTTGCGCTGATAAGCAATACTTCATAGCAGTGACGTGTTTTCGCAGTACACAATAAATCAGATGATTCTGCTGGAGAAAAAAAGCTTTGCGTCATTATATAATACTTTGCGGTAAACTTGTCTTGCCCACTTCCTGGGCAGAAAAATGCATTTGTTCATCAGAATAGGCCTACTTACCTTCCAGAGTTACTCCTTGGTCTTTCAGAGTACCCTTCACATGCATTTCATCAAGAAGAACTGATTCATTTACCGTATTTTCCGGACTATAAGTCGCACCGGAGTATAAGTCGCACCAGCCCAAAAATGCATTATAAAGTAGAAAAAAACACAGATAAGTCGCACTGGACTATAAGTCGCATTTTAACTTTCACAACCTCATATGACACAATCATTGCAAACTGTTTATCTCATAATTTCACAGTAATTTTTTCTCAAACTTATTTATTTATTCTTTTCATGAAGCATCATTGGCCAACTAATACTCTGTTTTCATCCTGTATTTGTAGAAACAGATGTCATTTTTATTGCATTTCTGAATCTATGAAATCATTGGAAAATAGATTATGTTGTTAGCCTTCAAGATCTTACTGTAAAAAAAAGTTTGCTGATTCTCTGAGTCACTTAACATACTCTTAACACTTAACATACCTCATACATCAAATTGACCCAGGAACATCATCTCTGTTCCTCACAAATGAACATAACAGGAGGGTTAACAATGTATTTATTTCAATTTATTTCTAATATAAGTCGCTGCGGAGTATAAGTCGCACCCCTTGCCAAACTATAAAAAAAAGGGCGACTTATAGTCCGGAAAATACGGTACTCAAATTCATTCGTGTTTGGTCTCCAGTTCTTCAGAGAGAATGTTAGACGTTATAGTGTCATAACGACCCATCATCATTACACAAAATTATTTTAATCTCATCTGTAAGAAAGATGTTTCTGCGTCCATCCATCACTACAACACTTACGCTTCAGCTTCTATAATTGTTTACATTGTTTAAGTGACAGCCCACTTATCGGAGCCATGTTGACTTTCAATCATCAGTTTCTTTTTCCTTTTTTTTTTTAAATAAAAAATAAAGAAGCATTGTGCTTCCTTCAGTAAACAGCTGCCTAAGGAGTCAGCAGTATTAATTTACTAGAAACAATTGAATCTGACTTTCTAAGTCTGATTGGAGCTCTTGGCATTTTTGCTGTAAAAATGTCAAATTACATTTTGCTTGATCTGTTTTGCAAAAGCCTCATGCTTTGCTTACCAGATAAGCTGTCACTTCCGCCACATGCGTGGGAGTATTTGCACCTGAATGAAGCAAATTACTTATGAAACTCATCAGTGCAGATAATAAAGGATTTGCAGAAGTTGCAAATTGTCTAAAAGTTTTTCCAGGCAGAATGTCAAATAATCGAGCGAGACGTAAAACATGAAACCAGGGAGCACTACAAGGAAACCCTGTAGAGGTTCATTACCACCAACGACAGGAGGAGATGGCTGCTCAGAAAATTATTGAACCCCCCAAAAGTCAAGCTGCCAGATGAAGAGAAAAAAACCTGTAATGCAAAATATGATTCCATTAGCTGCAGGGCAGAATATCAATTGCCTTGGTCTAAAATTTAATAAGTCGCTAATTGAGTTACCGTCCAACTTTTTGGAGCCTGCTTTGTCTGGCTAACTCACCGGGGAGTTTGTCCCAGCCTCCACAGACTCATCGCTGTGGTGTCTGACTCCCTCCTCCTTCCATTCCTTCATGATGACAGCGGCAGCCCAGATAAGAGGAATACAGGAGTCAGACTGGACTCACTGTCATTTCCCAAAGCTCCATGCTGCAGGGTAGGTCACATCAGACGGCAGATTACTCTGTGAAAGGACACATCAAGCCTAATGAGCCACAACCAGATGGAAGCAGATCATTAATACTGACCTGATGTTGGGGTCTCGGGGGGATAAGCTGGAATGAGATACTGTATTGCTGGCGATAAATGCAAAATTTGGCGATGCTGTATTGATGTGGCCCATGTGTTCTTATAATTTTTCATAATATAAAACAGGAAAGATCAACTTAACTCAAGAGGGAAATAATAAGTTGCCTGCATTATACACAAAGCAATGCATGCCTCCACTGTTTTCCCTTTTAACTCTGACAGTTTCAAGATCACACAAGCAGAAAGGCTTAAAAATTCTGATTTTGATATATGGAACCAGAACACTTTATTGCTGTAATCCCCATCCAGATGATTGACTGTACTGTATATCAAAACTGGACTGGTCACCCATTGAAAATGACTTATCTTTGTTGGAACCAGAAGCAAGTCAATTCAGTTGTCTTCGTGTACAAGGGATACCAAAGGAAGAGATACAGAACAGAGATGTTAGGACACGAATGCTCCTCACCATACATGGAGGATTCCATCCCAAATCCAGCATCTTGAGACTGTATGCTAGCCACAAAAAAAGGAGGCCAAGGACTAGTGAGCGTAGAAGACACTTTCCAGGATGGAACATCCAAGATGCATGAATACATGAAGCTCAAGGGCCCAACTAACGGTATTCTCAGTGAATGTCTCAGACAATGGAGAGCAGAAGATGCAGTGCTTGAGGACAGATCCTCATGGGAGGACAAGGCCTTGCATGGGATGTACCACCGGACCATAACTGAACACTGTAAACCCGGATAGTCCAATGAGCTCAAAAGTTTTATAATCACTGAACTCAAAAGTAACAAACAAGTTGAGTCAGCTTGAGTCACGCCCATGAACGTGAACTGACTAAAATATGCATCCTAGATTACATATTGTGGACAGAGTATTGAGGCTATTGTAAAATGCAGCAGTTTTTCCAAGCTATCAGTAGCTTGAAAAAGCTTTAAAATGTTTTTAACATTTAACATTTTTTTTTGTAGTTGTGAGCTGAGTTTCATGGCATCACAAATGTCAACCTGCGAAAACAGTTTTATTTTGACCTGGACAGACAGGCGCAGAGGATGCTGATCTTTTTGAGACAGAAAGCAGCACGAACTGGAAGGCTCTATGCGACATTCTGCACCTCTATGATAAACAGGTGAGGTGTAACTGCATGGGATAATCCACATTATGCATTAGTATAGGTAAAAGAAGGGCTGACTTGGCTCGGTTCACATTAATCACTGAGTGTTTCTAATTCAGTGACTGACTGTAAATGTTTACTTCACTGGAGAAAAAAAACATTAACGTTGATCCCAATGCATTTGTAAATATAAATGTAATATCATCTTATGTTTGGTGTATTTTTTTGAAATAACTGTACAATTTTAAGATAATTAAAGACTAGATGAACTGAACTGAGCCAGACCAAAGGGTGCAGTCATTTGATATGTGTTTGCGATATTAATTTGCGTTTGTCTCTGTGCAGCAAGAGCAGACTGCTGAAAGTCAAAGGTACTCCTGTCCTGCACTGGCTTCTAATATACAAACATGAGGAGGACCCACAATTCTTCAAAGTTTGGAATGTAAGTACTTTATGATGGATAATGGTTTATTCACTAAACAGTACCAGTGACAGTGTGCTGGTTAATACTCCAGCTGTGTAGGCAATACAACTTAACCAGAAAGTCGTGCCAAAGCAATGTCATGTGACAAAGCACATAGTCTCCTAAAATATTGCACTCCAGCTCATCTGTGCTCCTGTACCTGACCGTGGACCTCGCCTCTGGCTCGTCTAGGGTCCACAGCCATCCCCTATTTCATCTGGATGATGCCAATCTGCTGGACTTTAGTTGTAGTTGTTGAACTAGAAAATGTAATTCTTCTCTAAGAGTTCTGATAAATCGCCTGTCCGTCCTGGGGGAGGATCCCTCCTTCATGTGGACATCCCTGAGGTTTCTTATTTTTTTCCTGAGTCTTTTTATTTTTATTTTTATCTTTTTTAGTTTTTCCTTTCTGTGAAAGAGGGTCTAATGGCAGGGATGCCAAGTTTAGTTTAGTCTGTTTCGTTTAGTTTAGCCAATTCCTAATGTATTATGATTTCATGTTCTTGTACAATTGCCAGTATGAAGCCCATGGAGACGACCTTTGATGTGGCATTGGACTATATAAATAAAATTGAACTGAATATTTTGTTCTTAAGTTGCATTGGCAAGAAGGTGACATTCTTTCCAGCAGGTTGTGTCATTTTTATGGAGATGTTCTGTGCTGTAGTTGAAAAACTACCCCATAACAGAGACACAACCTGCTTGGTGGAGAGTAACGAATGCTAACTGTGAGAGCATGACATCAGGAAAGAGTTCCAGAGGGTGAATACTAGGTAAGCAGCTGGGCCGGATGGAATTCCTGGACGTGTCCTGAAAGGTGCTGACCATCTAGCACAAGCTGAGAGTTATGTTGGTGAAACTGGTTAGGTGAGGAGGGGTGAATAAATGTGATCCTGTTTTCAAATTGTCATGTTACAAAAGCTTTTGTTTATTTTTTGTGTACAGTGTCTTATGGAACCATGAGGACACTTACAAATAGTCTTATTTTGATTTCATTTGATTTCGTATTATATAAGCTCTGTTCTTCCAGATCCTTTTCAAGCAATAAATCAATCTCTATGTGACTTTAGTTAATGATCACTGTATTTAATTAAGGAAATGTGATTTAAGTGACTTTTATGTTTTGTTTTATTTTCTTTCTTTTTAATCTATGTATTTAATCATTTCTGTATTGAGTTTGATAAATATGTGTAAATTATTTATTGCTTTGACTACAATCCTTGAAATCATTAATTTAAATCAACTGTTATAATTTTCTTGATGTGTAATTTCTGACCTTCTCAATGACTTTCAATTTCAGGTTGTAGTTTTTGCATAAAGTTTCCTTCCCTCAAACGATCAATTCTTTCTTTAATACTACACTGTTTGTTTT
Source organism: Oryzias latipes (assembly GCF_053564925.1). Taxonomy (NCBI): domain Eukaryota; kingdom Metazoa; phylum Chordata; class Actinopteri; order Beloniformes; family Adrianichthyidae; genus Oryzias; species Oryzias latipes. The sequence goes on along the minus strand of NC_136256.1, from coordinate 10,092,626 downwards.
TTTTTTTGCAGATTAAAGAGTCACCAGAGGCAGACATCATTAGCACTTCTGTTGGCATTCTGACCGTCAGCAACAACAATACAAGTTCAGTGCATTTCTGTCCGCTCAGTACAGCAGTTGTGGTGGAAGATGAGCTTGTGGTAATGTTTGTAGGGAAAGGGCAGTCAAAAAAAAAAGCAGTTTTATGTGGGAAAAGTGTAAAAAAAAAAAAAGGCTGATACACAATTTTTGCCTTTCTTGAAATGTAAGAATGCTCTTTTTTATAAAGTTGTATAAGGAAATGTACGACGGAGTTTTAGGGCCACGGTGAGGAAAAAAAATTCTGGCCAACGTGGCGAGATTAAAGTCGTCATGTCGACTTTAATCTCGTCATGACGAGAAAAAACCTGACACAAAGTTTCGAGAAAAAACTCGTCTTGTCGAGATAAAAGTCGAAATAAAGTTTCGAGATTAAAGTCGCAATGTTGCGCGCGAGAGAAAAAAACTTGTAAATTTACGAGATTATTGTGGAAGTGAGAATGCAGAGAAGCAGGTGAACGCCGTGCAGCAGCAGATCAGACCGACTAAACGTAGTTGAACAGGTGAGCTGAATGTTTATTGATAACGTTCCAAATGTCTGGAAGCTCATTTGTTTGATTTACAAGTTATTAAAGTTTTATTTATTGATGGTTGGTTTGCAGGATCTCTGCCTCCATACTCTGCAGCCCGATGATGAAGCCGTCATCGGGTGTCCCTGCAGCTGTCTGCTTCAATCCTTTCTTCCTCCTCCAAAGACCAGATCTCTATGTTTGTGTGATGCTTCCGTCTGAGGAGGAGAAGCACTTTTTGCCTTTTTCAACGTTGTAATGCTAATATAACAGACTATTTTCATTCATCTTTGTTTTTTAATGATCAAACGGGTCGCTTCATCTGCAGGAGGGGGCGTATGTAACACTGTTTACTTCCGCATTGGTGTTCGGATGACAGATTCATGACGTAATGTGACAGATGAACTTCAGGTTATGTGAATGAAAAGGAGAATAAAGGCTGCAGCGATCCTCTACACCCAAACGTGTCTCTGAGCTCCTTATTTTACAAATACCCGGAAAGACGGCTCCACTAACAATAATCTGATTTTGAGTCGCCAAAAGGTTCAGCATCTCTTTGTTTTAAACCTATAATCCGAAAATAAAGCTTCACAAAAGGCTCTACATATTTCATCTTCAAGCTAGGCTCCGATAAACAGACAACTTCGGGGTTTTCTTCTTGTTAATCTATGACTTTTTTCCCGTAAATTTACGAGTTTTTATCTCCTAATAAAATTACTTTTTTTTGGTGGCCATAAAACTCTGTCGTAAACTCTTAAATACAAAGCCACTAGCTCACTAACAGCCATAACATTGAATACTCCTGAAAGACTCAGCTTCACTGCTCGCGCGCAACATTGCGACTTTAATCTCGAAACTTTATTTCGACTTTTATCTCGACACGACGAGTTTTTTCTCGAAACTTTGTGTCGAGTTTTTTCTCGTCATGACGAGATTAAAGTCGACATGACGACTTTAATCTCGTCATGTTGGCCAGAATTTTTTTTCCTCACCGTGGCCCTAAAACTCCGTCGTAGAAATGGTGTAAAAAAGATTGGTGCTATTTTTTTTTGCTTCGCTTGAAGACTGATTTTTTTTTTTATGGCTTGTGCACTTTTTTTTTTACACAAATTGTGCAGTGTTTTACATTTTCTAGTACCACAAGTTGTTCAAATGTACTTGTGTAAGGTGGTTTAAAAATAAACTTGCAATTACAATTCTGCCTCAGTTTTTCTTTTGTAAGAATGGTCCTGACTAAGAAGGACAAATGAGACTCAGTTTAGACTTCAAATGATTAATTTTGAGTTGAGATATATTAAAGTTTTTTAGTTAATTAACTAATGTATTAAGGTTCAATAAAAACAAAATATTCTAGTTTATTAAAGTAAGAATCTTTAAGTTAGTTAAATAAAAATGTATAGTTTACTTAGTTAAATTGTTTTATTTTATTCAACTCAAAAATTTTAAGTTCAAATAACTTATACTTTTTAAGTAAGATAACTTAAAATTATTATGTAATCTGTATTATGTAATTTTGAGTTCACTGAACTTATTCGGGTTTAGAGTGAAGTGGCTGAATCAAGAAGTTCTACCAATGGCTAGAAAGGGCTGGCCTACAGGACAGCACTGAAGCACTCATCCTGACAGCTCAGGAACAAGCCCTGAGCACCAGAGCAATTGAGGCTCAGATCTACCACACCAGACAAGACCCAAGGTGTAGGCTGTGCAAAGAGGCGCCTGAAACAATCCAGGACATAACTGCAGGGTGTAAGATGCTGGCAGGTAAAGCATACATGGAGCGCCACAATCAAGTGGCTGGAATTATATACAGGAACATGTGTGCAGAATATGAACTGGAAACCCCAAAGTCAAAATGGGAAACACCTCCGAAAGTGGGAGAGAATGAGAGAGCAAAGATCCTGTGGGACTTGCAGATACATACTGACAGGATGTAATGGCGAACCAACCAGACATTGTAGTGGTGGATAAAGAACAGAGGAAAGCCGTTGTGGTGGATGTAGTGGTACCAAACGATGGCCACATCAAGAAAGAAGGAACATAAGAATCTGGAGAAATACCAGTGACTCAGGGAAGAACTGGAGAAAGCCTGGAAAGTGAAGGTGATTGTGGTGCCTGTGGTAATTGGAGCACTCGGGGCAACAACCACCAAGGAGTGGAGACAGCAGATCCCTGGAAAGACTTTAGACCTTTGTTAAGACAAGTGTTGACATAAATACATATATAAAACGTGGTTCTAATACTGGTGACTACTCCTCTGTTAGCTTTCATCAATATTATTATCCATGTTTTCCTTTATTACAACTAATGAATATATCTGCCTAATTTAATGTCAATTCTGGGTTGCAGTATTTAATTAATAGCCACTGATGGTGTCTTAGTATTATTTGGAAATACTTTTAGAGACTTAAACTAGAGAGGCATGCAAGCAGCAAATACACCTCTTTTATGCAGCATTAAAATACATGGAACACTTTATTCTGCCTACTCTAACAGAGGCTTTTATATTTTATACTGCTGGCTTGCATTCCACTGTGTCTTTGTTCAGCATCATTGGCATTCTGTCTGCAAAAGTGCAAGCGTTGCACCTGTACACTACAATCCCAGTACAAAGAAAAATAAGGAGTTTCTCTTTTTAAGAGTCAGAAAGGAAGGTTTTGTGGGTTTTGTTGATGTTGCTTTAAAGCAGTGCTTCTAAAATAGTGGGGCGCGCCCCCCTTCTATATAAATGTATTCTTTGTCTGCCTGTCGTTTAGCTGATGTCAGTATTTGACATAAAGACAGCAGGTAATGCAGCAAAACAGCTGTACTTTATGAGATCATAAATAAACAATCGATCACTTAAAAAACAATCAGCACAATGTTTTTTACCTATTTCTTCAGACTAAAAACGTTAGATATATTGGTGCTGCTGTGTTAATGTTTCAGATCAATTTACATGTGATATTATTTATGGATTTAATTATTTTTCTTAGCATCAAATGGTTCAGTTGGTCAAAATGTTTCTAGTTTTGAAAATGAATGACAAAATTCTTTTTTTTTTAATTAAGGGAATTTTAGCTTCTTTTCTGTATTAGACTATAACAGGGTTCCTGTGTGGATAAATAACGTAATATTTGTTGAGAGTGGATTTATATTGCTTTTTTTCCTTTTGTTAATGCTAAAAGACACAATTTTAGTATACTTACACAATTTTTATAGATCCTAACCTAATGTATTCTCACCGCCGTGAGTGTGTGTGTGTGTGTGTGTGGGGGGGGGGGGCTTCTTTCTCTTAGGGGGGGCCTTGCAAAAAATAATTGAGAAGCACTGCTTTAAAGCAAGTATCTTTCAATTCATCACTGCCTGCATTGGGATAATACAAAATATTAATAACATCTATGTTATTGTTGAAAAAAGCTCCAAACAGAAGCTCTTTGCACTGTAAGAATACTGTAGTTAATTTGTTAAAGTTAAAAGTTAGTCACATTAGATGTCACACACCTAGGTGTGTGAAACTCTCCACATTTTAGCCCTCCCCTGGAAGAGCAGTGAGCTGCAGTTAGAGCAAGAGTGGGAACCATTTGGTGATCTAATCCAACCCCTTAATGCTGAGCATCAAGCAGGGAGGCAGGCATTGGGTCCCCTGCACTGATACAAAAACAATTCAAAAGCATTGCCCTGATCCAACCACATCAAACTTCATGAACTGCAGGTTGAAAAGAAATTATGCTGGACAATAAAAAAACGTTTACACAGGTCGCTCTATCTTGAGTTATATTCTGATTCTGATTCTGATTTTGAACCAGATGAGGGATTTACTATTCCTGTTCCTCCAAGCAAGACATTCACGTCAAAGAATTGTGAAATACATTGGTCGTCATCCCCAAATATGCGTCAGGCAAAACTGTCTGCCTAAAACACAATTAACACAGTGCCAGGGCCCACTAGGATGGCAGTGACTCATGTGACCATGTCAAGACAAGCATGACCTGGGCAAAATGTGCAAAATTAATTTGCACAAAGCACAGTGTGATGCCATGTCACTCTTGTGCTGTGTAGATGTACAAACACATACACAGTTCATATTGCAATTGTGATTTTGTTGTTTTTCTGGTTCACAGTGCATGTATCTAAAACAAAATTTCAAGATTATGTTTCAATCTTATGTAAAACTGTTGCATTTTATATGTTGGTATTTCAAAAGTAATACAGTAGTGAAAAGTGAAAAAAAAGTTTGAACCTGTTTATTTTTTAAGAAAAAAACGAGTGAATTATCTAATAATTGAACCTGTTAGAGGTAAGTAACACCATTTCACTTAATATTGATAGAATAATCAGTAATGGAGTTAGCAATGAAATGTTTACACTGCTTGTTAGGATTTTTTGGGTTTCAGACATCTTTTGGAATATTTAACATATATTTAACAGAAAACATCATCTCTGTTCCTCACAAATGAGCATACCAGGAGGGTTAAGGAACCACAGCAGACATTGTAAAGGTTTGTATGAAATCTTTCTCTCCATTTAAGACTTGTCTGCTTTGTTCTGTTTGTGCAAATTGATGTTATTTGATTACTGCAGCATGGCAAAAAGAAATTCTTTATGTGTGTAGCACAGCATGCTGTAGAAGAACCTATCTAGTGTGATACCAATCATCGACTACCAGGAGTGACTTTAATGACTGGCTGTCTATAATTGATCTCAGCTTAAATGAAATTAAAAGAAGGGTGTCAGAAAAAAAAATTAAAAAGTACCCCTTCTTGGTGAAAAGTGTGAAGACTGTCCCACAATTTTTCAGTTCTCTAGTATTTTTACAAATGTTTGCTACTTCTGTAAAAGACATATAGTTAAAAAGGGATTGAATATTGGATAGAATATTGTGAAAGGTCCGCAAACCTTCCAAGAAACCTACGACAGAAAATACCTTCCTTTCAACTTGTCGTTTGTGACAAAGTGCAGTAAGAGCTGTTCCTTTTTGTCTCTTTTGAGGCCAGTTCCAGGAAAATCTTGTCGGCAGTTTGGATCACAGAGTAGCCATTGATGGTTTGTGTTGCTCTTAGTCTAAGTGCAATGCTGATTTAACTCTAGAGTTTCTAAACAACCTATTTGTTTTTGCAAGTTCACAGGGCCAGGTGTTTTGTCAACTAAAACATCCTTACAAAACTAAATATGCTGTGTCCAGGGCCAATGCCAAGAGTCAATTTTAAAATCGTACCTGTGGATTCTTTTTCTTGATGCATCTGATCGGAAATGGACCTGATATTGTGTCCAGAGCTACGTTCACATGTTCAACTGACCACTTTTAATGAAAAGTCTACATAAAGGCACATTTTAGGCTTCTGCGTTCAAAACTCTTGCATTCACATGCACCTAGGTTTTATGTCAGTTTTCTGGCTCAACGTACAAAAAGCATGGCCATTGAACGAGCGTTACAATTTAAACCAGCTGAACTTTGTCTAATCAAGGTCTTGGATTTGGTAGTGATGTATGGGTAGTGTCCTTTTAGTTCGCAGAAAAGAAAACTGTTTGAAAATTGACAATGAAAGAGAATTTAATCATTGCGATTTGTGCCCAGGCAGAATTCTATAACACCAAGATTTCATATATTGGCAAATAGCTGTAAAAAAAAAAAAAAGAAAGAATGAAAAGCCTGGGGCAAGATTCAAAGATTCGCTCTAACAATACACTAATCTTCCAACTGTAGGTAGAGTCCAGTGTAAACACTGTATGTTAAAAGTGCCGTATTCAGCGCATTCTTGAACATGTACGACATGCCCGGTGTGAACATAGCATCACAGCTACAGCAGCTCTGTGATGAACCCATTGTTCAGTACATCAACCTATAATAATTTTACTTTTGCCAACTGGAGTTTTAAAAATGTAAAGTTTCACCAGTATTGTTTTTACTCCCACACCTCCTTTGGACAGGTATCCCTGCCCTCAGCAGTGTACATTAACTACATGCAGCTGTTCTTCACTCGAGCCCAGCAAAGAGTTGGGTGACTGTTTATAGGCACTAAGGCTGAGAGCCAGGAGACTACACAGAACGAAATAATAGTGTTTTGCAAAGCTGGCTTCTGAATAAGTAGTGACGCCGAGTATGTCAGAAAGGTCTAAGAATGGCACAATAAAGTCAGACTGACATTTACAGGTTAAGCAAATACCCCTCTGGTACAATTATACCAAACATGAGCTGTGCTGCTTCACTGATGCTGGTGTTTATTTAACTTCGGCCAGTGAAATGGAGTTCTTACAGTCACATAACAATAATGCAGTGCTGACATGAAGATACAGGGATGGTAAAAAAGATAAGATTGGTATACTTCATGCAAAGAGTGAATTATTTTGACATTGTCTATCAATCATGACCACATAGATGTTTACAGTTAGTCATCGTGAGTTTTCTATTCAGTGACAATGAGGGAGTACACTTTGGTAAAATCAAACATGTTTTACTTTTCTTACATAGATTAACAGTTTTTACCATTCAGTTGACCCAATCCCACACATTCTGTTACCTAACTTGAACTAACCCTTTAACACCAGAGTTTTAGCTCAAGTGTTGACATTCTTACGTTCTTCAATCATTTATACAATTAACGTAATTTTATCAGATCTCTGATAAAAGGTTATGAACCGGATGATGATAAATCATGTAATTGAAAATGGTTCGGTGGAACAGGGATGAGATCATATAAATTCGCTTCATTCCACTCCCTTTCAAGCAATCTTTGAAATCAAATTATCCTAAGTTTGATATGTCTTTGTATGAATGTATAACTGCTGATTTTATTGTTTTATTTATTATTCTTACTTTGATTGCTTGAAATAAAATTTTAAAAATATCAAATCAAATAATTCCAATAGATTCTGAAGTGGAGAAAAGCCACTTTGTGCTAATATGCAACACTTTACAGAAGACAAGTGTTGACATAATCGACACAAAACTAACTGATTGTGGTGCAGATAATCACTTTGCATATCGATGCAAAGCGGTTTTCTCCGTGTCAGAATCTATTGAAATTACATTAATTCCGTAGCTCAAAGAGTGTGTGTTGTTCTGTTGCCACCGGCGACATCTCCAGTGTTAAAGGGTCAAATCAAAAAGTACCAAATGTTGCACTTCCTCAACAGACCAATAGAGCCAGGCTGCAGAAGAAAGACATTTTTTTTGTAGATTCCCGATGGCCAACTTTAATGCTAAAATAAAAGTATGTATATTATGGTTTCTAACTATGTTTGTGGTTTGACCCAAAGGATAGGCAAAAAAAAGTAAATCAATTTTACTGAGGAAAACTGCTGGGGAAAACATTTGTCTCGCATTTTGCCACTGTCATTGTTTTTGATGATTCCCACAAAACATAGTTCATGCTGCAGCAGTAGAATCTGACAAGGAGTAAGCTCCCAAAAATGGTAAAATGTCCTGGATGGCTTGTCTTGGCTTGGCTTGTCCTGGACTCAGGCAGGTGTGCACGTCCTCATGTATTTAAATGCAAACCCTGTGGACAATTGTATTTTTGGTGTTTTGACACGTTCTTGTAGCATTTTTCTGATGATGGAGGACATATATAAAGAAAATTAAGCTCAAAATTGTATTTCTGAGTATTTCTTCATTCAAACTGTTGTGAATCAGGAGCAGACAAAAAATCAAAAAGGGATCATTTGTGACGTAGAAAACAGCCTACAAACACACCTACACCACTGAGGGCTGTAACAGTCAGCCACAAGCTTTGCTCCACAATGGGGGGGGGGGGGGGGGGGGGGGGGGGGTCTGCCGCTCTGCAGAAACCATGTCCTAGACAACGACACAGGCTTTGGCTTTAACAGACCAGACCATAGTAAAAAGACCACTGGGAACGCCTTTAAAATGGCCGGAGTAGGACTTTCAAGCAATAAGATCCAGCCTTCATAGTTTGCAATTGAAGCTATGATTCACAAAATTTTCCCATTGGTATTGATTTTTTGGACTATTTGTACAATCATGCAGCTGCTGTGTTGTCTGCTAACTACTGTAGAAGGTCGCTCATTGATAGCCTTAGAATGTCATCAGGACTGGAGTTTTATCATAACAAACTTTAATTTAGTAATGGCATTGGCAGCCATATTGACTTTGAAGTTTTTCTGCACTGTCAAGTTATAGCTACAAGAAAAAAACAGTTTCAAAAGCCATTTAGAACATCTTATTATCCTTCAAAACACTGATAAAGGATGAACTGTTCTCTGCAGACATGTTTCTCCTACTTTCAAAGGATGCGTCATTTAAATCGGATGTCAAATTACAAAGCCATAGTCTAAAAAGCCATTAATTTGATGATTTATGAAAAATGACATGGCTTTATGTTCTGCATAGATCACCTTCTGCAGAAAATTACATTTGCATACATAAGCAGATTACACTGACATATTTAATCGATACTGCTTAACTTCTTAAGGCTATAGACCATTCGAAAATGTCATTGTGTTTCGGATGTTCCAAGAAAACAAGTTTCCAGGTATAACAGATTCATATTGATAGTAAAAAAAAAAAAAAAGAGTTCTTACTCAGAAATTGAAAAAGTCTGCCACATTTCCAAAAAAAAAAAGTAAACCACTTTTTTAACTTTCAAGGAAAAGCTTTAAAACATTTCAAAAAGCTTTCAGCTGGTCCTGAAGTGCCTCAGTGAATTTATGAAAAGGACCTTTATTGTAAATATATTCCTTTAAAGGTCAACCAACCTTGTACACACAAATTAAAAAGAGCGTATTCAGTATGTCTTATCTTTTGCAGGACGTAGAAATTATGTATCAAACATTGGATTCAGGTTATCAAACTACGGCTTTTACCTTTGAGCCTCTGGCTTTTGAAACGCTTGAGGATATTTTGTGCTCAAAGCCACAGGCCAGTCAGTTAGATGTTTCAATTATCTGCTGAGATATTTCAATTATTGTATGAACAGTAGCCTATGGACGAAGGACATTTATTTTATTCACTTGGTATCTAAACATTGAAAATAAAAAGTAATACAGTGTTGCATAAAGTGTTATAATGGAGTATTGGGTTATAGTTTGGCTTCATCGGCCTTGAATGAGAATGCCATATGGGTCCTCACAGTTTTCTGCAACGTGTTTTTTTGTTGCACAAAGAATAAATATTAAATGACTCCTTAAGTATGAGTTTATGGTGACTTTGAGAACAGTAAAAAGTGCCTTCTCTTGACACTAGCTGGTAAGGCTCCAGCAACCCCTTGACCCTTGAACAAAAAACTAAAAATAATGTATGGATCTCCCTGACCTGCCCAGCTTGTTGTCAAACACAAAACCCAAACTATGTCCTGGAGACGTTTTAGTCCGAACGATCATGTCTGAACCATTTCAGTCTGGCTTCTCTGACTTATAAAACCTCTAACATATGCTGTCCCTCTGATGTAATCATTCGCGATCCTAGCCATCTTGGCCAGTCCAAAAGGGAACCTCAGCATCTTCATCTCTGCTCACTCCAGCTCTTGTTTCTTGCATTTTCCTCAGTGCTATCATCTCCAGGCTAAACATGGCTGGTCTCACCACAGTTTTGAACAAATTTCCCTTCCTGAGTTTTCTGAACCAAAAACAAAAGGTTATATACAGTATATGTGTCAGCTCTCCATATTTATACAATTTCAAATTGAACTAAGACAATTAATAAAGTCAATTGAAAAGTCAATTAAGAACTATCTAAATCACAATTTTCAGTCAATAAAAATTAATTACATCATAAAATGCAATGTCAAAAACAGACACACACACAAACATAATAGCAAAACACACAAAAGCATAGGGATTGCAAAAAGTTATGTTCAGTATCTTCAATTAACTGTAATGACGACTGTGTCACGGTGCCCCCGGCTGACTCCCCCCCCTCATCAGCTACACCTGATGCCTCCAGCTGCACCTCCTCATCCTCGTCGGGCCGCAGGTTCTTAAGGAGACCACGGACCTGCAATCAACGCTAGTTCGTTGTACTTCCTCGGTGCATCTCCTGGCCTTGTAAAATTCTAGTCTCATGTCTGCCTTGTTCCATGCTAACCCAGTCTGTCTTACCTCGTCTCAGGATCCCATCTTCGCTTGGACCTTTCTGGTGGTTGCTCACGCCTCGCTGTCCACGTTCCTGTCGCTCCTCTGGTTTCAACGGTTGACGCCGCCAAGACCCTCCAACCATCTCCGCTGCCTACCACAGGAAACCTGGGACTCAGCTTCATCCTCGCAGCCTCATTAAAACCTGTTCCTCGTACCTCACTGCTTGCCTTGTGTCCTTCCGGGTTCCAGCAATTGAGTCAGTCTCTGCCTGCTAACCATGACATAATGTCCATATTGAAAAACCGCCTTTTGGGCTTTTTTTGTGTTCCTGGTCAATAAACTGAACAAATATATAAACACAACACTTTTATTTTTGTTCCGATCTGTCATTAGATGAACTCAAAGATATGAAATATTTTTACATACACAAAAGAACCACTTCTGTCTATAAAAAACAAAACAAAAAAAAAAACAATGAAGGCTTTCAGTGCTTTATAGTGCAGAAAATATGGTTATGTGAGAAATGTCCATCCCTCCATTTTTTTATGCAATGAATTGTGATTCCTGCAGGACACAATTCATTTACTAGTCCTAGATTATGTGGAATTACACTCTGATGGGGTTATTCATGGTGGTCGATAGGTGAAAGACACATTTACATTTAAGATACAACCAACAAAAAATCCTGGTACAAACTAACAAATCATGAAGCACTAAAAACAATCTCGGAACAAATGAACAAATACTAAAACACAACAGCAAATGACGAAACCCAACAGCAAATCACGGAACAAATTACAGAGTCCTGAAACACAACTGCACATCAAGAAACACAACAGCAAATCATGAAAGACAACAGCAAATCCCAGAACAAATGGCCGGCAAGTGCAAAACACAACAGCAAAAGAAGAAGAAAACTTCAACAAAGGCGAGCAGCTGCTAACAGCTTTCATGATTTGCTGTTGGGTTTCGTCATTTGCTGTTGTGTTTCGGTATTTGTTCATTTGTACTTAAATGTAAGCGTGTCTTGGACCTCTCGGCCACCTTAGTTTTTTCTGTGACTCAAAAAACTATAACAAGCAGTTTTTTTTTTTTTTTTATGGGGGCCAATTTACAACTGAGGTTGTTTTAAGAGGCTACACAAAAAGCAAAACCACATCACACTGAGTTTTTCATAATTATGATTGTAATTGTCCAAATTGTTGTTCCCAGTAGGCCCACATTGCATAATATTGACCTGTAAAACTGACCAACGGATTCTAATGAGGGGCTTTCAGTGAAATCCTCAAAGTAAACAAGCAAAGAAGTAATGGAGAGGACCCCCGCCATTTGCAAGAACAGGAAAAAAACTGCAGACCCAGCAAGAGAAACCAACAAGCCATAAGCATGCAACAGTGTAGGCGCTAAGACAAGGACACATATCTTAAATTATTCTGCATTAAAAAATCTTTAGTTGAAGTTTTTATAGTTTTGATGATTTAAAAACTACAAATGTAAATGGTTAATAAACAGTTATTGGCAGTTTAAGGCTGTGTGACACAGCCACCACGTTCATTTTACGAAGATGAACCACGTTAAAAAGCATGAAAGAAGTACAAATAAACCATGCAAAGAACATGTAAATCTATATAGAACTTGAACCATGCATGATTATTGCGCTGTTTTATATGCAATTCATTGGTGATTTGTGCATCAATTATGTAATTTGAAAGAATAAAAGTTACCCATAGGAAAAATCTGTTGCTCATATGTTGCTTGATCTCGTCTCTTGAGATCAGTTTGAGCGTCTCATATTCGTATCATTCTGTGATCATTTGCTTCTTAACTCTTGCTCCTAAGGGTCCCTTAGGAGCAAGAGTTAAGCTATAATGAGAAAAGACATCACTGAGACAAATGAGGTTGAGTTGAGACAACTGTTAGAGCAATAATTGAGAAGTGGGAGAGACGAACCTAAGACGTTCATGAGACAAATCTGAGAAGAATGAGTCCTAAAAGAGATCTCATCATTGTCTGTCTGATGTCTCTTTCATGTCTTAATCATTTCTCTTAAATGTCTTACCAAAGCCGTTAATGAGAATGATATTTGAGATGTATTTGAGAAAGAAAAGAGAAGTTATTTTTATAGCAGTGGTAGCCACTCCTGGTCCTCAGGGCCACCATCCAGTAGGGTTTAGATGTTTCTTTGCTCCCCAGATGTGAATCAACAGGTGATTAACCACCTCCTGCAGAACTTGAGGAGGCAATTCAACCACTGCAGCAGATCTGTTGGAGCAGGAAAACAGCTAAAACATCCATAACAGTGACCTTCAAGGACCAGGATGGGAGACCACTGATATACAGTAACAGTAAAAACAATACTAGAAATGTAAATGCTTTACACTTTATTTGGGCAGCACCATCATCAGTACAGCATTTGAATTGTGGTAGCAGTATTAAACACTTTTTAAAATATTAAATGCATTAAGTACATGAACTGTGGCGTACTAAATGTGGCTGACATGATGGTAAAGAAAACTTCCATATTTTAAACAACAAACACACTGACATCACTGCTGAGGTACAAGGAAAAAAACAAGATTATGTAACCACATAAAAAAGTACCTGATAAAAACATTCTCCTAAACTTGCAGCCTACCAAATCCATGGACCAATTTGAGAACCAAATTAAGATAAAAAATAAGAAAAAAGATGGAAGAGAAACCAGTCTGCATACTGTAGATCATAGCAGTGGTCTTAGAACCTGCTCTGCCCTACATTTGTTGACAACGGCTTTCTTGAGCTTGGCCTCTTCAATTTGTTCCCAACCAGGTAGAGTGGCACATCTCAGGACATAAGCTGTAAGACAAGAACATTAAAATCTGGCATGAACAAATTGATAATAGACCGCACATAACAAACAAAGATAACACTTCAAGCTAGAAGCAAACTGTAGTTTTATAAAAGCAGCTGCATAATGCTACCATAAGATTACGTTTCTGTCATCCCTAAAAGCAGCCACACGTCGCTTGAGAGGACATCTGTTTCAGTTAAAAGAATTGAAATGCAGCATTCTATGGGCATTAACTATTTAACAAATAAGGTTCAAATCTGTTTCATTTAATTTTTCATGATACAGTCCAGATCAAACATTTAAGAAATTATCAAGTCACATTTTGCATGGTTGGCTCTTAACAAGGGAAAAATAATACCCATGTCTTAATTGGGACGCTGAGGGCTGATCGTGTCAGACAGCAAACTGTGGAATAAGATATTTCAACGAATATATATTATGGTATCATTAAGAATTTTGTGGTCAATATTTTTTGGATTGTTCAGAATATTTCCATTAGTTTTTTAAATTAGAGCACTTTGGCTTAGGTCTTTGTTCTGTTTGAGACTGAAGAATTATCCCTTAGTGGTACAAAAGTAAAGATTGGAAAAAAGTCTGTTATACTTGGAAAACTTCATAAAGCCACCCTTTAAATTGTATTTTATTTCTTTTAATGTGACACAATCTTGCTATTTAAATCAAATTACCCCAAAATAAGGATTTCCAAAGCTAAATTTTAGGTTAGCCAGGGCTGCTCATTCCTGGTCCTTGGGATCCATCACCCTGACTGTTTTCCAGATCCCCAAGCCCTGCTAGCTGTTGATCAGCTCAACCAGATGTCTCCACATTCTGACTGAATGAACACACCTGGTCCAGCTAATCAGCTGGAAATCAGGCAGGCTGGTAGATCTCAAGGACCAGGGATGAGCAGCCCTGAGTTAGATTAATACAAGATTAATAAGAATAATTAACTGCAGGTCATGATTAACTAACCACACCCAAAAATGAATCGCATGACAGCACTCATAAATATGTACCTTTGCAGAAACTCCAGGGTTGAAGCCAGCTCAGTTGGATAATGACGGTTAAAGCAGAAGTAGCTTCTGAACATCAGGCACAGTGCTGCAATGTTGTTGTGTACGATGGAGCGGTTCCAAATGAGCATGAACCTCCTTGGGGAAAAGCAAGACTGTCCTAAAGACAGAACAATGGATAAAGTAAACATGTCACTCATGTACAGTGTACAAAGACAAAACCTTTAGAATAATTTAACACTGGAAACTTTACTTACCACATACAATAACAGTTGGAGTCAACGGCACCTGCTGCAGCTGGACCTCGTCTGCATCTTCTACAAGAACATGGCATCCTCCTCATTAAAGTAGCAGAGCAGAAGAAAGCGCATCTCTTTAACATCTCATCTCTTCTGAGCAGCCACTCTGCTCTCCCCGCATCATCTGCAGCCTTTTAGAGTTTGGAAAAACGTCTTGCTTTCATCATTTCTGCAACAAGAGTGCAAACCATTTCCTTCCTTAGTCTTGGGCCAGGTCTCTTTCCAAAGACTGCACAAATTCCTCAGAAAACTTACTCCATGGAATTTCAAAGCTGTCCTCCCAGTCAATGTATGTACAGTCCTCGGCTTTTGGAAGATGTGGATGACGAACTCCTCGGTGACTATAACAAAAGTGATGATGATTGTGTTGGTGAGGTCTCAACAGATGATGATGTGCTGTTCTCTGGCGTTTGGTCTGCAACAAAAAACAAAAACAGTATAAGTGTATTAAGTTTACACTGTACTGTCAGTGTGTTACCCATTCATATTCATATCCACTTCTGTGCATTACAAAAACTCATTTGTAATGTTTGAGACTCACATTTCAATTTCCAAAGAGCAAGACGTTTCCGGGCTTGAACAGGTCTCAAAGCTGGCAGCAAGTCAGCCTCTTCTATGAATCGTAGATCCTCATACAACTCCATTTATTCCAATGGACTGCAAGTGTTCTTCCAGGATGTCTTTTGTGGCTCTGGTAGGACCTCCATAATGGCAGTGTGGAGGAACATGGGTTCTGATTCACTCATTTTCACGTGTAGAATTTAGATCACCTTGAATCAGAGAGGGGAAAAAAACATCATGTACACACATTTTATACAGCACAAAGTAAGATCTGGAAAGGTTTTTAAATATGATTTATGATTCACTAAAATCCTCGTACATATCAGTGTTGACATTTGTTAGTTGAGCATTAGCCTTAGCTACATCTGTGCTCTCTAAACATCTCCACCACTGACAGAGGGCTGAGAACATGTTTCCCTAATATGCATACTTACATTTTCAGATTATGCTTTCTAGACATGTGAGCAGTTAATGATGACTTTACTTTAAACACATGTCCATAACCAGTTTCAAAAGATGGCATGCCAGGCCAAACGTCTGCAAGATGATCTTTTAAACAAGATAAAAGCTTTACAGCGTAAAAATTGAACATACAGTGAAACTGCACATTTTGAAGTTTGGAATAATGGACTGTGGTGTCGTCACACTGTGATGGGACGAACCCTGCAGACCCTTAACTGAAGAGCAAAATGTCTTCCAACAGGAGTTACTGAGCACTCACGCGTTTGGAAAAATATCGAGGCTCATTCTCTGTAAACTCTGCACTGCAAATAACTCTTCAATGTCTCTATTTTTTATTACAAAAAGCACAAGTAAACCTTTGTAAAAAGTAATAATTACTTATACAGCCAAAGCCACCGCGAGTAGCCCAGACGTCTGCATTACTGGCGGAGCTAGCTTAAAACACCTTTAGCATTCAACTGAGTTCAGAGTTGGAGGGAAGAAATCGCAAACTTACCGTGCAAACTTCAAAGATTTTACTTGAATCTTTTCCAGACAAGCAAAAAAAATGTTGGAGATTCATCCCACGGATTGTTAAAACGAAGAAAAAATACGACAAACGGTCGTCAAAAGTCTCTCGTTCTCTGCACTTCTCCCGCTTGCAGATTCCGGCCCGTTGGTGACGTCAACCACAGAGTTTTCCCTCCCACCGTGATCAGCCAATCAGAAATCTGTGTCAAGTGAGGCTGTGATACAGTTTAAAATTCAAATCGGGTTACTCCAGGCTTCTGTTTGTTCAATATGATGCAGACTAAAATCAAGAAAACAGAAAATATTTTCAGCTTGTAAGGCTGCATGAAGGGTGATTTTTAAAGACAAAGATAAATTAACTCAAACTGAACCCCATAAATCTGTACCGCCCTAAAGTTGATTTAGTAATTTGATTAGTTTTATTTGTGTATTTTATTTGTTTGTTTCAAATGTAAAATCTATTTTTTGTTCACTTTAAGGTGATCCAAATATGATCCCAAATGTCCTTTATTTAGTTCAGACATCAATGTGTTAAATGTTTTATACCCACCAACATATAAGTGTGCGTATATGCACTTGTGCGTGTATGCATGTGTGCCAGTGCATGCGTGTGTTTGTGTTTAACTAAACCTAGCATCATTAACCCAACATACATTCTTGTTCATTTATGTTTATCTAAGCAGTCAAAAAAAAAGTTTATTAAATCGACACTGCAACGTTGTCTTGAAATTTCATGTTTTTTAAAAAGTTTCAAAAATATGTCTTTTGAGGACATGACCGTCTTAATGATTTAACTTTTTTTTCTTGAAATTGTAATTAAGTTATATAAATATGTAAGCAATAAACAACTTTTTTAAGTTGAACATAAATAAAATAAAAAATATTATTTTCTAGAGATGAACTGTAATGGTGTCATCATGAGACTCATTTTAGGGCTTGTACTACTCTAATTTTTCTTTTTGCTGAGACAATAAAAAAAAGGCTAAAACAAGATCTAAATTATTGAGCAACGAGAGACAGAACCATTGATGTCTTTCACTGAGACATAACTGAGATAGGAATTTGAAGTAAGGATATCAAATTGAGACATACTTGAGCGCAACATAATATGGCTCATTTTTCTCTCAATTGAGATCTGGAGAAGAGACAGTTGTGAGAGAATTTTGAGATCTCAAACAGTGCTCACTGTGAGACTTATTTCTCAGGAGAAATGTTTGAGAAGAATGAGAAAAGCAGTTTAGTCTCAAACAGTTCTCATTTATGTCTAGGAGACGTAAATGTGACAGAAACGAGATCTCATCTTCAGTTTTGCTTTGCTATGGGTATACATCAGTGGTACATGCATGAAAAGTCTGTTCAACATATGTAGACATTAGTGGATGACACGGGAGTGGATTTTTTCCTACTGTCTCGTCCCGCCCCCACAGAGTAAAGGCCCGTACACACCGGGACGAATATTCGCCAGGCGTTATTCGCCAGCGTTTTTCGCCACGTCTTTTGTGTTCACACCCAGGCGATTTTCGCTGATGATGAGACGAGCGAACATGCAATTTCATTCCCTGACATTAGATGGCGCTTAATGTAAAACAGAAATACTCCTGTACACAAGGTGGCACTGCGCAACTTTATCCTTCTTAAAGTCGCTTTTCACTCAGAAGAATAAAGCATGTATTTACGCGCTTGTCATAATCATACAACTGGCGCTTGGTTCGGGGATATTTTAGAATGTCCGTCATTATTTCTTCGCGGCAGTGTAAACGCTACTTGGCGTCTATCTTCTTCGCTGGTATGTGTGCTCAGAAAGGCAGTTTTGTGTTTGAGCGCCCCCAAGTTGTGTTTTACTGTAACTTCAGAAGCTCCAGACACGTGTGCAAAAGCGTCATTCTCATTGGTCGTATAGTTTTCGACGCGACGCGTCAAACCAAAAAAACGAACCCGAGGCGTTTTTTAAAAAGTGACGCTTTGACGCGTGGCGTTTTTTCGCATCGGTGTGCACACTCACATTGGTGCCCTTTGTTTAGTCATGAGGCGTTAAACGTCGGCGAAATCCTGTCCCATCCCTCTCCTAGACCGAAATTTAAAATATAATCCTGATCCAGCCCACTTCTGGTAATCTGACATCCACTCCCGTCCCACTCCCATTCAAAATGATCCCGCTCCTGGCTCATTCCCTCTTGTCTTTGTCATTATGTAAAACTTTTATTGTAATTGGGCTGCACGGTGGCACAGTGGTTAGCGCTCTTGCCTCACAGCAAGAAGGCCCCCTGGTTCAAGTCCCAGCTGGGGGACATGAAAAACAGCATCAATGGGGACATTTTTGTGTGGAGTTTGCATGTTCTCCCCATGTATGCGTGGGTTCCATCTAAACTTCCCTACCACTTCTATGAACTTAGCAGAAGAGTCTTTCATCCTGACTATTTGCTGGACGTCATTTTTTCAGTTGTCGTATTCACCGTGGGTTGTAATTCTCTCTATCGATATATGATCGCTGTGGTTTAGATTTAAGCGAGAAACCTGTCATGGTGCCTTAGTATGTCTCTCCTCCCCTCCCCACTCTGCTCTGCTTTTCTGATTGGACCCAGCTGTGGACGCTCACCTCATCATCCACCTGCCTTCATAAGGAGATCCAGTCCCAGCATTCATCGCCAGTTCGTTGCCCATTAAAGACCAATTACCACGAGCTGTCCTCCTGGGTCCTTCCATGCATGAGCAGTCCAATCCTCAAGAGCGGCACTAAGACTAATCCACAACCAAAACTAATTGGTTGGCTCCTGCTCCGGTAAAAATTTGATCCTGTTCTGTCCCAGTCCCGTGATTAAAGGCAGAGACAACTCCCATCCTATGACCCGTGGGAATCCCCCAAAAATTTCAGCCTATAGTGGACATGTGTGGAACGGTCACTTTGTTTTACTTGATGCTTTAAAATGCACCTAATCCACCGGATTTTTTTCCCCTTTTGGGCTTATTTTTCTACAATAACTTTAGCGCATGTAGTGAGTTTATTCAATGTCAATCTGAAAAAAATCACTGTAAAAATGTTGGTGTTATGGTTTAATCAGAAGTGGCATCTTTGGGAGCCAAATGGAATGGATTCTTTTTAGTGACAAGACCATACTAAAAGAATTTCTTTTTTATTTATTTATTTTTTTCTGGCATCATCTGTTGTTGAAGTGTTACATCACCGTTAGGTTTTATTCATTGAAGACAGTTCCCAAAGCTAAGCAGCTGTGTCAGAAGGGACAATAAAGTCAACACAAAAACAGCAAAATTAGACCCCTAAAAAACACGAACATTTGTAAACGCAACTTTTCTACAGCTTTCTTAGCAGTTTAATTTAGTCCTTACACCGAAGGACAAATTGTGTGCCCTTGAAAGCAAGTAAACAGACAGGAATGCATCAATTCAACAAAGTTTTCACTTGAAAGGAGACAGACAAAAAGGAGCTGTTAGTCAGCACTCTCCCTCCGCCTGCAGGAGCAGCAGTTTGCAAGTTTGAAAGCTTGCAGAACAAATCACGCCGACTGGCAGTAGTCCTTGATTCCCAGTTTAGACCTGGTGCTGGCGTCCAGTGCGGTTTACAAACACCACCGTCTGTGGAAGCAAATACTCTGCTGCTGCTTGTTATGCATGGCGCCAATCCCTGAACTGGCAACACGCACCGACAGCGTGAGTGACCTCTGATCATACAGCAGGCAGCGTCTGGTAAACAACGCTCTCAGATGAGCTGTTATCACCTGGACTGGTGCCATGGTGCAGGACCTTTTAATAGAGATTGGTTTATCTTTTTATGAGGATTTATTGGAAGGATGGATATTTCAGACAGACTTGATAACAAGAGCTGAGGGACACACAACAGGACTTGGAGTGTGTGAGTGAGCATGTTTTCCTGTCATCCAAAGACTCAAACTAGAAGAATGTTTGTTGGATTGTTGGATCACAGAAAGCAGCTTTTAGATGCCTTCCTCAAGGACACAAACACACAAAGCCAACTAAACACTCAAAACTTTCAAATCAATGCAGTTTCTGTAAAAGATTTTACAGAAAAGCACCAATTAATTATCAATGTTAAAACCTCCTCACTTACTCTAATATGAGACGCAAGGACCTCAGTGTTATGAACACCAAAAGGCTGTACACATTTTTGTCAGTCACATTCATTGTCCTCCTTAATCTGTAAAATGAGAAATTAAAATAGATTTATGAGCAGACTTGTTTGACCAGTCAGGAAGCAGACAGTCTGCCAAAAATAAAGAAAAGAAAATCTGAACAGCAAGGATAAGTAAGGGTATAGTAGGTGAAACCACCCCAGATCCTGGGGACTACGCACGAGGCTTGAAAGTGTCATGTTGCCTGTCAGCTACTCTCCCCCTCCCCCTCCTTTGTTCTGGATGTGACCAGCTGCCTTCACTTACCTCATCCTCTCCGCCGCCTTCTTAAGGAGCACTTGGATCATCATTTGACACCAGTTCGTTGGTCCTCCTATGGTGCATAGTCTGGTCAGCTCATGTTCCTGAATGTTGCCTAGTTTCGTATTGCTCATTGTGCCTCTCGCTCGGTCTCAGGAAAAGTCTCCTCGGATACTCACCTGGGGCCTCATTTATAAAACTTTGCGTAGGTTTTGCGTCAGAAGTGGCGTACGGATGAAACATAGGACGTGCGTGCGCACAGAAATATTCAGATTTATAAAACCGTGCGCACGCACATCCTACGCATCTTTGCCTTAATAAATCACAACCGATTCTAAATGTAGCGCAGCTTTTGCGGCTTCATGACACGCCCATAGTTGCCCATAAATAGTCCGTGAAACGCCCACAAATTAATATTCATTGATTGCAAAATCATGACAAACACAGAGAGGAAATCAAAAAAACGTAACTTCAATCAATGTGAAGTAGAAGTTATCGTTGGCGAGGTGGAAAAGAGGAGAAAAATGTTGTTTGGAGGGCACAGTGTGGGCATTACTACTGCCAAAAAGCCATTTGAGTGGCAAACGGTGGCAGACGCCGTAAATGCTGTAGCCTCACAACCTCGGACCGTGGCCGAAATAAAAAAGAAATGAAAGAAATGGTCGGACATCAAAGTCGAGGCGAAAAGACGTCTAGCGCTGCATCGCCAGAGTGTGTCTGCCACGGGTGGGGGAAAGGGAACACCGGAGCTGACCCCTCTTGATGAGAGACTGGCGGCTATTATTGGGGAATCCCTTTTAAGTGGAGTGGTGACTGAGGCGGAGGGGGGCGCCGACGCGCCAGATGCACCGGGTGACACGGGTGAGAGAAATAATTAAAATGAATGCAGTCAAGTCACATGTATGCAGGCTACACAATTACAGTTTATTAAGATAGAACAATTTTATTTTAGTTGCTGGATGTTCCAGCGGGGCCAGTGGTTACGATGCTGCAGCTGAGCAGCCGTCTGGACCCAGCGTCTCCACGGCACGCGGCTCTCAACCCCCCAGCAGTGGACGTGTCCTCACCGATGCAGTCCTTGAAATGCAGAGGGAAGTCATTAATTCAATAACAGAGGTGGCCAAGGAGTTGGGCGAAATCAAAACTGCCCTGACTGAAATAAACTGCACGATGATGGAATTCTTGAATAAATAATATTTTCCACACCTTTTGTTGATCTTTACAAGCGATGCATCACTTCCAAACGCTGGCGCACAGCAGCAGCATTTGGCTCAAATGCGTTGGGATGAGGTTCAGGGTAGGGGCCAACACAGCAATTGGTGCCAGGGGGTAGAGGCACGTTTTTAAGCTGTGCCACATTGTGTAGCACAGCACATGCCAGCACGATTTGGCACACACTGTCACTTTCACGTGTTTCTTCCATCTGCCGACGGTGTCGCCATTTCTCATTTCACCCGTTTTTGTGCGTACGCCTGGGTCAGAGCTTGCGTGAAGGACTGCACATTTTCCCGTCAAGTTTTCTTTTTATAAATATCAACTATTGCGTGGAGAGTGGCATACGCCGTCTTTTGTGCGTACGCAACAATTATAAATGAGGCCCCTGTTCGCTGTCCTCTGGTCTTCCGTGCTTCGCTCCTGGATATCCTCTGCAATACTTCACTCACTACCTCACTGTCCGAGTCTCCTTCCGGGTTCCAGCGTTTGGGTCATTCTGAACTTACGTCATTTCATGACAGAAAGTGTTGTTCATGTCATAAGTGTGCCTTCGTGCTTGCAGCCTGACTGCTATAAATGTGGGGTAGTTAGGGTGGGGTGTGTAAATTATCTTTCAGTTTGTTGTTATCCTCTGTTTCCAGCTCATTGTCTCCTGGGATTTTTTTCCTTGCAGTTACTTTTCTCTCCCACCTGGCATCTTATTGGCTACACCTGTGTTCCCTCATGTCATCAGTCCACCTGTGTATATAGTCTGTGTGTTTCCTCCACTCTTTGCGAGATTGTTTTGTGTTGCCTCTCGAGTCTCACGAGAAATCTAGCCTTGTTTCTCATTCAGTTCAGTGCTGAATTAAAGACTTTAATTCTGCATTCCTGCATCCTGCATTTTGTGTCCGCAACAGGGATCCTGACAAAGGATATTAGACAGAGTGTAGCTTTAAAGGGGCACTTGTGTATCACCTGCACACCCTATGCTTTTATTAAGTTCGAGCATGTATTTACCTTTTAAAGACCCACTGATGGAAGATAGACTTTTGGTGTTTTTAACACTTTTCATTTTTCTCATGATGGAGGACATATGAAGAAAATTAAGCTTAAATCTACATTTCTGACTATTCATTGAAATCATTGCGAATCTGGATTAGATGAAAGAAATGCAGTTTTGAAAAGCTTAGTTGTTGCGTAAAAACTACAATGGGTGGGCCACAAGCCCCCTGCTCCGCTTCATTCTGATGCCTCCACTTGCACAACTAGATCCATGTACGTCTTCATTTTCCTCATCCGAGCTGGCATATAGCTCGCCATTTTAGTTGCAGCGCTTAAAGTTGGGAGGCCCTGTTAGTCAGTGGGAAAAAGCGTATACAGATGGATGATTGGTAGTCACTACCACCCACAAATCAGGGGAATTTTTAATGAACTCCTGCCACACTGTAGAAACTGTCGTAAAAATGACAAGTTTCTCAACTTTGCCTAAAAACTGCATAATTATAATTAAAAGACCTCTGGGAATCCTCTAAAACAGATTGAAGTGGGACTTTAAGATGTTTTTCTGATCATTTGTTATTTGTGGTCATATATTGCAAAATATAGCAACACTGCATATTTTGCATTTCCCCTAAATCTAAATTGACAAAGTGGTATCAATACTGTCCATTAAATACTGTCATATTTTCCTATAGAAACAGCTTGTGGGTTAATACACACATTTATGTCTGCATGAAACATAACATGAACAAATGTGAACTCCTACTTTCACTATACCCATTGCCTTTCTATTTTCTCCTCTGATTGTTCATTTAAACAACACTGAGAAATGATTGGAAGAAATCCATCTTCAACATTTAAAATGGTAACTAAGAAACTCCCTGCATCCAATATTGTAAAAAGATGACGTTTGAGTTTGTCAGCCTTAAAAATAGGCAGGTTTTGGGTGTTTTATATTTAAGATTTCACTAATCCCATTCTAAAGCGTGTCCAGAGCTAATTAGCTTTTACCTGAACCAAAGTGAAGAGCTTACAGCCAGAAATGAAAACCAGTAAAAGCATAAAAGTGCTTAAATCCATTAGTATAAAGACATTTTTCTATATCAACACTTTTAAGCACAAATACACATTTTTTATGGGTTAATAGCTAAAGCATACCTGCCTTTGAGACATTTTAATACTAAGTTATAATGGAGCTTTTCCTTTAAAGAAAAAAACTCTGTTTTTAGTATTTGAGTTATTTTTACCGAACTGTGAGTAGAAAAAGTGTCAATTTACTGAAGCTAAAAGGGAGAACATTATCTTAGGAGACGAAAATGTAAAGAAAAAAAATACTGTAAATAGCAGTATTAATGAGGTTTAAATGCTGACTTTTTTTCCCTAAAAAATGAGGTTTAGTTGATTTCAAAGCTGCAGCTGTAGCAGAAAAAAAATAAAAATAAATGATAGCCATAACAGCTGGACAAATTATTTAAGCCCTAGTTACATGCACCCCCTACAGGGGTAGATCCGTACAAGTCCTGCAGGTTTTTGGTTTGTCTGAATAGTCAATGAGCCAACTGCATCTCAAGGGGAGCTGAGGTGCGTTCATGGTGTGTCAGTTTGGCAGCAGTGGGTTTTGGGCGTTGCAGTGTGTCAATAGTTCAAAAATCTGAACTTTGGTTGACGCAACGCATGTTCTTTGCCAACCAGAGACTCAGCTTTGCCAAGGGACGTGTTTCAAGATTCAAGAGGTTTTTATTGCCATATTCTGTGTAGCTACACAGAGTAGGAATTTGTTTCGGTGCAAATGTGCAACATAAAACAGAACGAACAGTAAACAACAAAAATTTTTACGAAATGGACAGAACAAAATATAAATAGTCAGTAGTGCAAGGAGTGACAAAACAGTGCAAACTGAGAATGTTCAAGGTGCAGGTAGTGGGCTGGTGACTGATTGGACATTGAAGGGAAATTTGGGGGGGGGGGGTTACAGGGCGTTTAAGAGTCTGACTGCAGAGGGAAAGAAACTGTTCTTGTGTCTGGAGGTTCTGGTCCTGATGGACCTTAGCCTCCTGCCTGAAGGGAGTAGTTTAAGTAGGTAATGTCCAGGGTGAGAAGGGTGTGCAGCTATCCGGCCTGCGCGTCCCCGGGTACTGGAGACATATAGTTCCTGGACAGATGGGAGGCTGCAGCCGATCACCTTCTCTGCTGAGCGCACAATACGCTGTAACCTGTTAATGTCTCTGGTTGTGGCACTAGTGTACCACACGGTGATGGAGGTGAGGATGGACTCAATGATGGCCGTGTAGAACTGCACCATCATCTGGGCCGGCAGCCGGGCTTTCTTCAACTGCCGCAGGAAGTACATCCTCTGCTGGGCCTTTTTGAGGAGAGAGCAGATGGATGGCTCCCACTTGAGGTCCTGCGTGATGGTGGTGCCGAGGAAACGCACAGAGTCCACTAGGGTGATGGGAGAGTCTGACAGGGTGAGGGGGCTGTGACTTTCCTGAAGTCCACTATCATCTCCACTGTCTTCTGGGTGTTCAGCTCCAGGTTGTTGATGCTGCACCACGACACCAGCCGGTCCACCTCCCTCCTATAGGCAGACTCATCATCATTAGAGATGAGTCCGATGAGGGTGGTGTCATCTGCAAACTTGATCAGTTTGACAGAGTCATGGCTGGAGGTGCAGCAGTTAGTGTACAGGGAGAAGAGCAGAGGGGAAAGTACACAGCCCTGTGGAGTTCCTGTGCTGATGCATTGGGTGGTGGAGACATTCTTCCCCAGCCGCACACACTGCCTCCGGTCCATTAGGAAGTCAGTGATCCACCTGCAGGTGGAGTCAGGCATGTTGAGCTGGAGGAGCTTTTCCTGGAGCAGAGAGGGGAGGATGGTATTGAACGCAGAGCTGAAGTCCACAAACAGGATCCTAGCATAGGTTCCCGGGGAGTCCAGGTGCTGCAGGATGAAGTGTAGGGCCAGGTTGATGGCATCGTCTACAGACCTATTGGCTCTGTAGGCGAACTGCAGAGGATCCAGGAGGGGGGAGGTGAAGGATTTGAGGTGGGGGAGGACCAGACGCTCGAATGACTTCATGACTACAGACGTGAGTGCCACAGGCCTGTAGTCATTGAGGCCAGTTATGCTGGGCTTCTTGGGGACAGGGACGATGGTAGACAGTTTGAAGCAGGCCGGGACGTGGCAGGACTCCAGGGAGGTGATGAAAATGTCTGTGATGTCTGTTGATGACGTGATCAGCAGATTGAGTCCAAAACCAACATGAGGGACAAGATAATTCCTCCTAAACTTCTTTTAAACTTCATTTTTAATTTTTTTTTTCCATTGAAACAAATAAAAAGATATTCTAAGTTTAATTTTGTTTTTCCACTTACACTAATGCGGGACAGCAAATCATCAACTGGGTCACAGAGAGACGGAAGTACCGCTGAAAGCAGCGTCATTCAGACAAAGGTGAAGCTCACCGCACTGGGAGTCTTTGAATGATCTCATGAACCCAGACATGGAAACATGGCTAATGCTTTTGTAGAGCAGGTCAGCACCAGTGGAAAGCAAACCTGGAAAGGGAAGGCAGCTCAGAAGCATAAGACTTTCAAGGCCTGGCGACAGGACAGAGTTGAAGACGACATGACACTGACTGAAATGCTGCAGCTCCATATGAAGGCAGGCGCACAGGGGGAGTAAATCAGCTGATTGCACTGCTGAGATGAGCTGCCAAGGCGGAGTGGCCCATCATAACAGTCAATGCATCCCTGCAGCGATCAGGCTAAAAACTTTTGGCAGTTGCTCCTCCCACAGATTTAAATTTGAAACTTGTCTAAAGAAAGGTCTTTCACACAAATTTGACGTCCAAATCGCGTTTGGTGTGATTGCACCATAAGTGCCCCAAAGGATGTCCACACAAACTACACTCTGATTGACTAATTTCCTAAATTCTAACAGTCAGGCTACTGACCAGGAGCACACAGTCGTCATTTCAACAGTGCTAACGGGTCCCTTGCAAAGTGTGCAGAGTTTGGGAGGTTGAAAAAATGAAATAGCCGTACGACAGGCCTGCCTCTTACCTACATGTACATCATCCCTACTTGTTTTTACGGGTTCTCTAAAAGCTGTTGTATGGAGCATGCCCGTAGAAATAATTGTGTATGAACATTTTTGCTCCATTAGCTCATTGGGCGGTCTACATCCTTGATTCTTCCTGGCTACCACAGGTTTGCCTCTTTTATGCCCACGGACAGCATGTCTCCACCTGTAGTGGCAGTTCGGACTCAGGGCTTATCTTATATGATATTTATAGTAGAGGTGAGATCGGGCCTAAAAAATCCAGCCCTACCCGACACAGGCCCGCGGGCATTAAAGCCGAACCCGGTCCGAACCCGACCAATTAACTTGATTTGCAGGCCCGAGCCCGAAGCAAACCCGAAATTTCAATTTATCCCATAGTATTTTTGGCAGAAAAAAAAAAACGCCAGATTTCTTAAAGGTAAAATAATCTACATATTTTTATGATCATGAAAGTTATTTTCTTTCGAACAGAGAGTGGTCGCTGCAGCCGCGCGCGTAGTCAAGCTTGCTGTTGTGGCTTAGAGATCCGCCGGAAGCGCTGCGCATAGGTTCCTCCCTACATGATAAATGCATTTGCACAACGAAATAACGCTGGAACACAGAATAAGAGGGCAGACAAAGAGAGTGAAAGAGAGATCTTGATGCGCACTCGCTTCATTACGCGGACAAATTCTGCAGCCGCGGTGCGTGTTTGCCTTTTCAGTTCCCCTGTCTTAAGTTTATCCTTGACTTCTTGCTGCTCCATATCGGGGATACCTAAACAAAATAGATGCAGACTTGCGGAGGGAAGATTACATTCACGACACGTGCGCAGAGCTGCGGGTGGCCGGCGCCCCCCTCTTTCCACCAGTTGCTGGACCACAGTTTATGTCAATCAACTCAACTCAACTCAACTCAACTTTATTTATAAAGCACTTTAAACAGAACAAGGTTCACCAAAGTGCTGAACAATACAAAAATTAATAAAAGCACATAAAAATATAAAGCATAAAACACATAAAATAGGTCCGGATCCCAACTCAGTTAAAAGCCAAAGTGAAAAAATATGTTTTAAGAGCAGATTTAAAAATACTGAGTGAGTTTATCTGTCTGAGGTACAGGGGCAATTCGTTCCAGATTTTTGGTCCGAAGACTGAGAAGGCTCGGTCACCTCTCAGTTTTCTCCTGGTCTTCGAGACGACCAGCTGTGTCTGATTTGTTGACCTAAGGGAGCGGGGGGGATTGTACACCTGAATCAGGTCAGACAAATATTTTGGGGCGAGTCCATGGAGACATTTAAAAACAAATAGGAGAATTTTAAAATCAATGCGTAAGCGAACTGGGAGCCAGTGAAGAGATGCTAAAATGGGAGTGATATGTTCTTGTTTCCGTGTACCAGTTAGAAGACGGGCAGCTGCATTTTGGACTAACTGCAAACGAGCAAGTAATTTCTGGGAAAGCCCAACATAGAGAGCATTACAGTAGTCCAAACGTGTTGAAATAAAAGCATGGATTAAAATCTCAAAGTCATGGCGGGAGAGGAGAGGTTTAACCTTGGCCAGTTGTCTCAGGTGAAAAAAACTGGATTTCACCACTAAGTTTATATGAGCATTAAAAGTTAAATTGCTATCCAGTTTCACACCTAGACTTGTTGCTGTCTGTTTCAGGTGATCATTTAAAACGCCTAAGTCGACATGTGCCTTAGAGACATCACTTGGACCAAATAGCAGAACCTCTGTTTTTTCCTGGTTTAAGTGCAGGAAGTTACATGACATCCATGTCTTAATGTCATCAAGACATTCTAGTAACTGGTGAGCAGAATATGCTTCTTCCTGTTTTAACGGTATGTAAATCTGACTGTCGTCAGCATAGAGGTGGAATGAAATCCCGTGTTTGCGGAGAATAGACCCAAGTGGAAGCAGGTACAATGAAAAAAGAAGAGGCCCCAGAACAGAGCCCTGAGGTACACCACATGTGAAAGTTGCTCTACGGGATTCTGCACGTCCAAGACGGACACAGAAGCTCCTCTCATTTAAATAAGATCTGAACCATTCTAAAGCACTACCTCGAAGACCCACCCAGCTTTCCAGGCGAGACAAAAGGATTTGGTGGTCAACTGTGTCGAAGGCAGCTGCCAGATCGAGCAGAACCAAAACAACATGGTGACCGGCATCCGTTGCTAGAAAAATGTCATTTGAAACCCTCAATAGCGCAGACTCGGTACTGTGACGGGGTTTAAATCCTGACTGAAACACCTCAAGGATGCTGTTCTCCTCTAAAAACGTTGTTAACTGGCAGTACACAATTTTCTCCAAAACCTTCGAAAGGAAGGGGAGCTTAGAAATTGGTCTAAAGTTTGACAAAATGGAGGAGTCCAGGCCAGGCTTTTTAATAAGTGGTGTTACTACTGCATGTTTGAAGCACGAAGGCACACTCCCATGAATTAAACTGCCGTTAATTAAATCGAGAACATAGGGAGCCAGAGTGGGAAACACTTCTTTAAAAAGACGAGGTGGAACTGGATCATTGGGAGATCCTGATGGCTTCATCTGACTAATTAATTTTTCCAAGTAAGACAGACTGACATGCTCAAACCGGTGGAGAACAGTAGAACATGAGGTGGAGACGGAGTGACTGAAAGAGGGGGGGCTAATGAGGGTCCTAATGTTCTTGATTTTATCAATAAAAAAGGTCATAAACATCTCACAAACCTCAGTTGAGTTCTCAAGAGAGACCGGTTGTGGAACATTTAAAACAGAGTTAATGGTTTTAAATAAAACCCGAGGATTGTGCTGGTTGCTTGCAATGATGTCTGAAAAATGTTTAGTTTTAGCAGCCTTCATGGTCTTTTGATAAGATCGCCAGCTGCCTCTCAACAACTGGAAGGAAACTTGCAGCCGGTCTTTCTTCCATTTCCGCTCGGCTCTCCTGCACTCTCGCCTGACGGCACGAGTGGTCTCATCTAACCAGGGCTCAGACCTCAACCTGGAGAGCCTTGTTTTTAGTGGAGCTACACTGTCTAAAACAGTTTGACAGGTTGAATACAAGCAGGATGACATGTTCTCAACATCTGAATTGCAGCTCTGATGTTCTGGTAAAATGATGGTAGAGTTAAAAGCTGCAGAGAATTGTGCGGCCGTATGGGAGTTAATAGTGCGACTGCATAAAAAAGGGGCTGGAAATTTAACTGTGTGACATGGCAGCTGTACATTAAACAAAACAGGCATGTGGTCAGAAAACAAAGCATCACAGATTTCAAGGTCGAAAGTTGTTAAGCCATGGGTTAGAATTAAGTCAAGTGTGTGACCCTGTTCTTGCGTAGGGGCAGACACAAGTTGAACAAGATTAAAAGAGTTGATAAGATTCAAAAAGTCTCTGGCCGGTGCTTTATCAGGACAGCAGACATGAATATTAAAATCCCCAACTATCAAAATTCTGTCATATTTTGGCATTATTCCAGCCAAGAACACAGCGAAATCATCAATGAAGTCCTTGTTGTATTTTGGCGGCCTGTATATAACAGCACAAAACATTGAGAGAGCAGGGTCTAGTTTAAAGACGCTTGCCTCAAAACTAGAGTAGGTCTTTGTTAAAGTCACCTGTTTACAGTTGTAGCTGGTCCTGTAGACGGTGGCCACACCCCCTCCTCGACCTGACGATCTAGGAGCGCTTAAATATGAGCAATCCGGTGGTAAAAGTTCAGTGAAAGCGCTACTGTCGTCTCCAGAGATCCAAGTTTCAGTTACATAAAGGAAATCCAGTCGATGGGTGACGAAGAAATCCTTTAGGATGAAGGTTTTGTTGGCTAGCGATCTAGCGTTCACGAGCGCCATCCTAGCCGGGATTGGAGTGCCCTTCATTGGCAGAGCGCGAGGAAGCTGCCGCAGGTTGTGGAGGCCTCTCCCCCGCTTGCGGAGGTACGGCAAGGTGGGTCGACGGCCCCGCAGCTCCACGTCCACGCCGACCAGAGAAACCAAACAGGGAGCGACCGGGTCCGTACAACGTACAGCTTTCAGTTTCACCAGTAAACCGCTACGTCTCCCTCGCCGCCTGCGCCGCCATCGCGGAAGCGGAGCACGATACAGGTGAGCTGGTATGCTTGAGAAAAGCGGGGGACAGCGCGATTCTTGCCCGGGGAATTTAAGTTGAAGCGGATTTTGAAACGGGTTTCTGAAAGGGGGACGTAGATTCAGAAGAGTTTGGCGATCGTAGATCAGCAACAAGTTGACATTCGTCACTAAAGTCAGTAAACAAAGCGCAAATACAAACAACACTCGTAGAGACAGAAGGCTAGCCAAGCACACCGGCGCCATCTTGACTCTCTAAAACCATCGGTCACCAACGGTGGGCTGGTGACTGGCGGGAGGGGGCGGGCTCTACCTCTGTGTGTGTGTGCGTTCAGTGAATGTTCTCCCTCTGAGTAAGAAGAAGCTGGCTGTGCCTTTCGGTTCGTGCGGTAACCATTCTGACATACAGCCCGGCCCGAACAGACCCGAACGTAATGATTGTCATTTAGTGTCCGACCCAACCCGAAATTCGGGTTCTGACACGGGCTTAAGATCTTACCTCTAATTTATAATGACCCTTCCAGGATGTATCCTACCTTTCCTTTACAAGTTGTTGGGATAGGCTCCAGCAACCTTGTGACCCTGCACAGGAATAGAATACGGATGGAAAACATTTGTGTAGCTCCTCGGAACAGTCAAAAGGGCAGTGAATGTGCCAACATTTTATGAACAGCCAGAGTCTGGGACCACCAGAAATTTTCTGAGAGGTAGGGTTATGCTTGAGCAAAAACATATTGTCATGGATTTCATATAAGCCTTGAGGTAATATAAAAGATCTGAAATGTGGAAGAGGTGTGAAACCATTCTTTCAATGCCTTGAGCGCATCCAGCACCATAATCCAGTGTGTTTGGGAGGCTTCAGATCATCAACTTCCTCTCCTTTTAGCTAAAAATATGTTAATAAATAATTTAACACAAGGAGAAGGATGAATAATATAGGAGACCAAATATTATAGCATTTATTATGAGGTCTGGTAAGAAGTGGGCGATGAGGGTGAAGACATTAACTGCACTCTGTGGCCTTCCCCACCTCCTCAGCTGCATTTCATATCAACAACCCGCTTCGCTCCAGGCAGAGCATTTGTATTTCTTAGACACTGTTCTGCAAATTCAATCTCTCCATCTCCATCACCAAGCGTCTCTCCTTCAGCCTCTACCGCAGACAATAAACAGCTCCACCTCCCTTATGCTTTCCAATTAAATCTCTTCCATTTGTAGACTTGGAAATGCCACCATTAAGTGAATTATTGTTGAAAACGGAGACTGATAAGAGAAGGGGAGGTGTTGGGGAAGAAGCTTCTTTGAGCCATGTGTGAACTTAAGACAATGTATACTCTCAGTACTGAAAGGAGGGGAATTGATGGATGGAAAAAGGGGGAACAATGCATAAGACTGACAGAGAAAGAGACAGAGGTTGATGCATGACCCCCACTTTCTCAAGGCTTTGCAATAAAAGCCAGCGGTGTGGTGTTCTCTGTCTCTGTCACATTAAAAGTAAATAAGACTAATGGCATGATGCCTGAAAACTCCACAGGGCTACACTGCCCCAGAGGGAAATGTGTGTCTAAGTGTTGCAGGCACATACATGCTTAGTTTTACCACTCCACAATGCATTCTTGCATAACTGGCCTCATGATGTATTCAAGTGCTGGCTTTAAGTCCTCGCTCTGACAGGCGCTTGGGGTTTTAAGGGAATTGAACAATTTGTGACACAGGTCCATCAGTCTGGACTGATGGTGGGGAAAACTTTTTAATTATACTTGTGTCTAACTTATCCAAAGTAAGTGCAGGAAAGCTCTTCATGCAGCCGTGGGTTTGACTTATGTTGTCCTAACTACAGAAATGCCTGAAGTGCCTTGATGTTATACTGGTCTTTGTGAAAACTAAGTTGTTATAGTGAAAGTGACTACGGACAGAGTCAAAACTAATTTTACATGAGACAAATAAGTTCAGTTTATCTGTGAAGATAGGAACCTTAGCTGGTCCCATTAACTGTATATGAGAACTGGACTGAGTGACTACTCCTCCCTCTCGTTCCAAACATACAGTACCCGCTGATTCCAAGAAGCTAAAACCCCATAGACTTCTATTGAGAAATAAACAGCTATTACTCAGTTGTTCTAGCCTGAACCATCCGATGCAAAGCGGAGGACGGTTGCCTCCGCGTTAATGTATGTTTTCCTCACATAAACTGGCCATTCAGATGCCTCAATAAAAGTATGGGGTCTTGCATCCAACGTTTGGCAGGTTTTATGTTTTCTGCTTTCAAATGGTAGGGATTATGGCCTTCCAACAAGTTCATTCTTGACTGGTGAGGGTGGATGCCATAGAAATGGAGACTCAGACCAACTCGGACTTATCACTAACTACTGACGATCTTGAGCTCAAAAATTGCGATTTTTGTATCACTTAAAAAAATGGCAAAAAATCTATTTTATTTCCTTTGAACCGCAAGTACACATTTTCTCTGAGTGATGTCACACTCACTCGGTCCAGTTCTCTTATACAGGCAATGGTTGCTCCTCTGATGCTTGTTGTTTTGCAACTAATGTATTTTTTACATGCTAGAATATTGTGAAACAAATAGTTTAAAAACAGTTTATCCAGAGTTTAAACTTTTTTACATATTAAATGATCAGAAAGCACAATTGCATGACTGCAAAGTGTTCAGGGTATTGGTCTATTGGAGGTAAATTCTTATCAATAAATGATGCAGCGTATATTAATAGTCATGGTGTGAATGATGGTTGCTGTAGGGGGAGAGGTGTAGCAGATTTTTTTGCCAAATATAAACAGTGCAGACTTGATAAGTGAAGGATGAGGAACAGTGCAAGATCACAGTAAAACACTTAGACAGAAACAAGAAACTACACAACATAGACTACAGCCAAACAGAACCAACAGGATCAAGATGGATAGAATGGCATGGGGTTATCAAAAATGAAACAAGGTGTAATTTTCTCCATTATAGTTAAATCATTGTCCAAAAGTTGAAAAAAAAGCAACACAAAGGCTGGAAACAGTAGGATGAAGGAATATTAAACCTTCAACCAAAAGCTGCTGATGTGTGTTCATCAAAAGTATATTTTCCACCATATTTGAAAGGAAGATGCTGCTTAAATTTCTTTGCAGTTATTGGAAGCAAAAAAAGAAACAATTGCAAAAGAACAAAACAGGCAGAATGTCAAGGATAAAGAGAAATGGCATACAGAGGTTTTTATAATCAACTCACAGCCATCAAAATAATTATTTTGAAAAATGTATATATTTATATATATATATATATATACGTACCCCCAAAGGAGATTAAGGTGGTGCCTCAGAGATCAAATCATCTTACTTCAGGGTAGGAAAAAATAACTTGTATGTTCTTTAGTGTGGCAAAAGTAACATATTACATGGATATTGTTTACTCTGATAGATTTAAGAAAAGCATGATGTAGGCCCTTTAACTCTTTTACTGGCCCCACATACCTTTCAGAAGTATAGCGAGAATTACTTTTCATCTCGGGACATATCATCACAACTTCCAGGTGTTTAAGTATGCAGGGAAAAACGCAAAATCGTGTGTGCATGTGGGAGCTCAAAGGGAGAATCCTTGCTGCAGGTAGGCTTCAGAAATTGACTCAATCTGTTTATTTTATCCTGTTCTTTAAATATATGTCTGTCGTTCACTATCACAACTTAACACTGAGCCATGATGGTTGACTGTGAAACCAACTGTCCAATTTCTCTTTCTTCCACCTGGGAATTGTGCCTACCCCCAAGAGAGGGATGGTGAGGTACTGAAATGAAAAACAGCCCAGCACTTATGTCAGTACTGTAAAAAAAGAAAACCAAAAATCCCACATAAAACTCAGCTATTGGATATTGGAACACAAGAAAACCCACTGGTACACAAACAGACTCCCTTCCCTTACTGTGGAGGAACTCACTGCCTGGAAAAAACCAAGAAAGACAGAGAAAGAGGAACGTCTCTACACTGTAAACCCTAACAGTTGTATTGGCTCATAACTATTAAGGCTACACAACTTAAATGTCATTTTGTAGTTGATTCAACTATAAAGTATTAAGCTCTATCAACATTTTTCCAAATTTAACTTAACAGTGCTCAATATTATAAAGCTTATTTGTATCTAGCACTCAAAAATTTTAAGATCCCTGAAGTAGCGTCATGACGTCATCACGTACTGGTGGGAGGGTCTTTCGTTTTCTCAACGTTATCTCAGGTGGCCATGTTGGATTTGCCGAATGCGAGTATGCGACGTTTGAAATTGAAAATCAAGCATTTTATTTTTCTGCAATGCGTTGCGCTTTTGCCCAGCTTCAAGACGCCCCAACCTCGTTTTTTTTTCCATCCGCCTCATCGCTGATGTTTTCCTCAGTGGCGCCGTCTTGTCTTCAGCCCTGATTTAATTTGGTAAGTTGATTATCGTTCACGACGGTTTACACTACTATTTTGAATGAAATGCTTTAAAAATGCTCTTATACTACCGTAAATGTGCTTTACTGTTTAAACATACGTGTGTTACGATGGTTTTACAGCTTAATGTGACAAATGTTCATTAGTTCGTCATAGCAGAGCAGACGTATGGCGAGCCAAACCCAAAATGCGTTTCTGCCCGTAAGTTACGACAGTGATGAGTTTTTTCAGAGGTAGAAATGATCTGTTATGCTGCAATCACACTAAATGTGATCTGCGTGTGAAATTCGTGTTGGAGGCCTTTGTTAGTGGCTAAAGTTTTCTGCTGGACACATGTCCAAAAATGTCACTCAAAGCCTCTAACGGTTGTGTGGGAGGAGCTACCGCCAAAAGTTTTAAGTCTGGTTGCTACATGGAAGCATTGGGTTTTGAATGCAGCTTTAAGCTTTTTTAAATCACTGAACTCTATAAGAAAGGTTTTTGTAAAAAATAAATTAATCAACGTGTTCCTGTTGTGTTCAGTTACCGAACTACAAGAGTGTTCAGTGTTTCACCTCCAGGCAGACGCCAAGGCCAGCGAGGTAACTTGTCTCCTGATCAGTTATTTGTCTAGAGCTATTAAAAAAAAACAAAAAATGCAATAGTTTGTGTAGTGCAATAAATGTTTTGATCAGAATATAATTTAAACTTGTCTCCTGATCAGTTATTTGTCTAGAGCTATTAAAAAAAAACAAAAAAATGCAATAGTTTGTGTAGTGCAATAAATGTTTTGATCAGAATATAATTTAAATATTTTTCTTTAACATTGAAAAATCTCTTTTGGACTTTTTCAGATACTGAACTTCAGAGAGTTCACCAGAAAGTCACCATTTCACCAGAAAAGAGCCGTCAAGTGGGTGAGTTTTATACTTATTTAATATATTCATCCTGAACTATTACCATTATTAGATTGATATGGCAGCACGGAAACATTTATGCACATTTTAACTAGCCAAATAGAAATAGAGTTGAAATTATTTACAATTTAACTAAACATATTTAGATTGCAGGCTGAAGGTGGCACAATGGAATGGAGGTGCAAGTTGTGTTCTGCTACTTGAGCACTATGCAGTACTACATATAATACTGCAGTACTACATAGCCACTATTCCAAGGTGTTTCCACTGCCATGTATGTGGAGACACTTTGGAATACAATAATACAATAATGTTGCATTAGCACCATTCCATCATTTGAAACCATGAAAACCCATCTGTCAAGATCTGAAATGGATTTATGTAGAGTAGATGCAGTCAGAGGAAATTGTGCAGTTTTTACATGTTTGTGGAACTTAAAGCTGCCTTTTTCTGAGCCAAAGTCCACCAAAACAGACAGGAACTGGCCAGCTTGGTTAGGATTTATGACCTCAAGGTGAATTTCTAATGTGCATAATTCAAAAACGGATAACAAATCATTTGTAAACACCAGTGAGAAGCCAAGGTGTAACTTGCCTTAAAAATGACTTTGGGTCTTTGACCTGAAGTGGATCATGCCATAAACACTACATTGTCCTCTTACTAGAAATAGACATCTAGAAAAGGTATCATTTTATTATTTCTTAAAGTTCCTTAAGTAAATATTGGAAGTGTTTGCTCTGCATTTGCTTCAATGGTAATGTACATTTCTTTTTATTCTTTTAGGACCAGCGTGATGTGAACAGGAGACGGGCACGTGTCCTCCATGCACTTCCTGTTTATCTGCATGAAGATGCCTCCAACTTCTTCAAGACCTGTACTGTAAGTGCACACGACTCCCTGTCAATGATTTTCTCTAATCCTTTAATATTGATTGAAATTTTATCGAGTGACATAATAAATAGGCAATTGTTTGTAGTTTGCAAACTGAGTGATATTTTTAAATGGTTTTAAGAATGAGACGGAAGATGAAAGGCGAACATCAGGGACTGCTGATTGGAGGGAGCGGGAACCTTTTCGTTTACCTTTTCTGCTCCTGATCCATCATTATATGAATAAAGAAAAATGAAGCTTTAGTCTTAAATTATTTTATAAATGTCCTCACTTTTCAGAAAAATGTTAAAGAACTTTTTAAAAACACAATTTTAATTGGAGTTGGTCCTTAAAGCATCACAGCCAGTTGATTAAAAGCTAACAGAATGTTAGCATGAAAAGATTCACATTGACAGGTGGCAGGAATGTCAGTTTTGGACATTAGTGTGATGAATATCTTTGAGGGTCTGAACTCATCTGTGTTTTTTGTTTTGTATTTTCCAGAATACCAGACCTCACAGACACTGCTGTGGTTCTCCTCTCAGTTGTCGTGGTGACGCTCCTGATGCTGCCGTCAGTGGTCCCACAGATCTGACTGACTAATCTCTTCTAACTCTTCTGGGACATCTATGCTCTGGACCTACAGAACCCCAAAAAACTTGAACTTGCCTTCACATTTATTCAGAACGCTGTGATGAGCCGTGACGACAGCAAACCACTGAAAGGACATTTATTGACGCTGAAGAATGTTTCGTTGAGTGAGCCTTCCAGAATGGACTATTTGTTGGTTTAAGTGTTATGCTACTAATGTGTTTTGTTGAGATCATTTGCTTTTTCTGCCGTACAATACAAAACCAACACTTTTTGTCAATATGTTGTGTGGCACTCTTATAATGCAGTTTTATTTCACTGATTGTTTCTTCATCCTCTTGATATCTGTGCTTTTTTTTTTAAAAAGAGCAATTAAAAAAGTGTATTAAGCAATCGCTATTGTGTGGCTTTCATGTTTGTTGGTTTTTATCAATGTTAGCTTTTAAATCTTGTAGTGGGGCAGTATCAATACCTCTGTTTAGAATACATTTCAAGTAGAAACATTTTTAGCTGAAGAATTTTAAATATTTTCAATGCTACACATTTAATGAGTTAGAGAATTTATAAAACATTTGAGTGAATTTTACATATTTTATGAGTTGAGTAATATTATAAAAATATAGTTAGTTAAAGTGTTTTTTTAGTTGGAAAAAATTAAAAACTTTGAGTAAATAATCACTCTTTTGTAAGTTGAGGAATCTTAATATTTTTAATATGAAATAATACAAATTTAAGCTAACTGACAATATAAATTTTAATAAATGTTAACTTAAAAGATTTAATAATATAACTTAAAAACTATTGTGTAATCTGTTACAAAACAATTTTTAAGTTCTGTCAACTCGTTAGGGTTTACAGTGTACAGCTGACGGAGTTGTATTTGTACTGCATGTGTTTTCTTGAGTCTACTGTAAATATATTCACATTTAATTAATTCAGGTCTTATTGTGGTTTTTAAGCATCGTTCACACCGCCCCGGCAACATGTATACAAGCGCCCACTTTCAATGAAAAGGCTTTCATTTGTAGATGCGCGTTTTCGGCTTCAGCATTCAAAAGCCTCATGTTCACATCTCACTACATACGGTTTTAAGTCTACTTTTGGGCTCTACGTTACAAAACACACGTCCATTGAACACATGTTGAAAGTTAATCCAGTTGAACTTTGACCTATGAGGGACTCAGATTTGTTACTACGTATGGATGGCACGCACTTGGTTATGGGCCGCAGTCTCAGTTATGAGTGATTTTTCAGTATTTAACACATACAAAAAGGCGCACCGGGTGCTAGGGAACGAGCACGTTAAAACATACCAGTAAAACATGCAGGCTAGTGTGTTTTAAAAAAGCCAGCAAGAGCAAAACTGAGTTGGATGTGATTTTTTTTTTCAGGCACAAATCAGCATCCAAAAATCCATCAAATACCTCGAAGAACAGTGCAAGCAGACACGTGTTGAACCTTTACTGCTTTGAATGTGCTCCACTCAGACGCGCTCCCCCCCCTACCTTCCTGCATCGTGCGAGGTCAGACACACCGCTATTAGCACGCACACACACATCCCACAACACGTTAGCCCAAGCATCAACAATATATTCACAAATCGTATCGTAACTCACGCGGTGCTGCCTCCCACAATAATAAAGGCCGACTTTTCATGCCCTGTTATGCATATCACTACCGTGTTAGTCTTGTTCTTCTGGACAGTGTGACTCATAGGGCCCTCCTACATTTTGGAGAAAATCTAAGACTTTTAAGTGCGCCTTATGGTCGTGAAAATACTGGAATTGCAGTATTATTGCCTTAATTATGTGACACCAAGTCTTTCATACATTGGAATACAGCTGTGAAACATCCTTGCTCAACTTTTAAAATTCATGCCCTACGTCAAAAGTGCTACATTTGGTCACTTTTTTGAAATGTCATTTAATGATGATTTAATACTGTCTTATGGAGGACAGTAGAGCTGTTCATCCCAATGCTCCAAAAAAAATTTGGATGTGGTACTTTATTCTGAAGTTCTAACGGCTGGCTGGTCAGTTGGAGGCAACAAACAAACTCTGACCAGAAAATGAAGAAAAAACTGGGTTGTCTTGGTCATTTTCACTTTTATATAATTATAGGAGCCTTCACCTCGACTACACTTTGTAGTCCTTCTAAAGCTTTTACTTAAATTAAATGAGTTTAAGACTTGCACATTGCGATTCACAATTCAGGTTGCTTTATTGCATTCAATTTTCTTTCTGCTCTTTGGTCCATAGTAAGTCTGTCTGCATTCCCATTCCAAGTGAACCATGCAAGAGTTTTATTTACAAGAAAATTCAGACCCTTGTTCTAAGGCTCATTTTATCCAGCATGCATGCTTTCTAAATACAGTTACTTGTCCGAAGAAAATAACCCTGGAGTCAATCGAATCTGCCAAAGTGAACACTGAAGGCTGATGGTGAACATGTGGCGTGAAGTGAAACTCCCAGATGTCACAACCTCACTATCGCAATTAGCTTTAATCCAGTAAATTTAGAAAGATGGCACTGGCAAGCCAGAAAGATAAATTAGATTTTTGGGAGATTTCTTTATGCTGTTTCAACCTAAAGTTTTATTTTTCCAACTCTTTTTTCCTTACTTTCCTGTTAAGGTCTGCAGCGTAATCAACCTGTAACTTTTGAAAGCGCTGCAGCTAATTGGACTCCTGAGGCTTGGACAACTGGGTTGACTTAAAACTAAGCGAAACAATTTTCATGGTATATTTTGACTTTATTTTTTGTTTCCTGTAAAGTTTGTATGGTTGTAATTACTTGAGCACTATGTTTATAATACTAAATAAAATTTAAAAAATCGCTTCTGTGTAAACCATAAACCATTGTTTTAATATTGCACACTTGGATTCAAATGTTTTTGCAGTTCAAAGGGCATCCTTTTAACTTTGTTTTTTTTTTTTTTTTTAGAAAATGATTGTTACAATGCCCTTTCAGGTGAAAAACTTTTATTTTATTATATTTTTTGCTTCAAAAATGAAAATGTTTGGGGTTTGCTTAGCAGACATGTTCAAATGGCCTATATCATGGTATTCTTAAGTATGTCAGAGTAAATTTTATCCATTTATATATTACCTGTGGCACAAAGAATTGGAAAAAAATGTATTTTTTTGCCGTGTTTATTTGATTGATTGACTTTTAACCCAGTTAAAATACAGACAGACAGACAGACAGACAGACAGACAGACAGACAGAAAACCCCAAGGTCAAAATGGGAAACAAACAGAGGAAAGAATGAACATGAGAAACTGGCGAATAACCAGGGACTCAGAGAAGAACTGGAGAAAGCCTGGAAAGTGAAGGTGACAGTGGTGCCTGTGGTAATTGGAGCACTCTCGGCAGTAACCCCTAAGCTGGAGGAGTGGCTACATCAGATCCCTGTAAAAGACCTCAGACCTCTCAGTCCAGAAAAGCGCAGTGCTGGGAACAGCTAAGATACTGCGCAGGACCCTCAAGCTAAATCTTCCGGTTCCGGGTTA
The DNA here is from genome assembly GCF_053564925.1 of Oryzias latipes. Taxonomy (NCBI): domain Eukaryota; kingdom Metazoa; phylum Chordata; class Actinopteri; order Beloniformes; family Adrianichthyidae; genus Oryzias; species Oryzias latipes. The sequence continues at coordinate 10,051,349 of NC_136256.1, read as the reverse complement.
CGGGCAGGGCGTGTGGCGTGCCTCTGCGAATACAACTATCTTCGATTTACTTAAAAGGTTGATTTTCCCCAAAAAAGAGAGCTGACCTTGCCCCCGAAGAAACCCCAGGAATACGAAGACCTCAAAAAGACTCTTGACATTATTCAAGAAACGCTGAAAAGTTTTATGGAACAAGTGTCGGCTAAGCTAACGCCACTTTGGGAAATGATGGAAGAGTTCCGAAGATTTCGGGCTCAAAACGAGCAGCGAGAAAACCGGGTCGAGATTCTGGAGAAAAGACTGGACGATGTGGAACAGCAAGTAAAGATGAATAATGTCATTCTCACTGGAGTATCGATCATCAAGCCTCAAGCGAAACTGAATGCAGGAGCAAGCACTGCTAATGCTAGCGCTAGCGTAGCTAACAGTGCTAATACGGAGATCGGTGCAGAGTCTCTTGAGCAGCAAATACATTCATTTCTCACATCTAAAGGGATTTCCCTGGATCTCAATACCATCGAGACCTGCCACCTGCTCCCCAGGAGAAAGGAGACGGAATCTGAAGGGATCTGCTGCTTATCTGAACGACCATCTGACCAGAAGGAATGCTGAAATCTCAAAACATGCACGGCTTCTCAGGAAGCGTAAGCAGATTGAGAACACTTGGGTTAAAGGCAGCAGGATTTACGTCAAACCGCTCGGTCCAGAGGACCGGTCCAAGGTTCTGGTTGTGACCACCATGAAGGACTTTGAGAAGTGTTTGGTCATGGTCGTCTGAAACAACATGGAGTAATAAACCAAAGAGCTAAATAATTTCAAGAAATATGACACGTGGATTCCTCACTTTCTCTGTATGTCTGACGTAACCTGAATAACAGCAGAGAGTTCTGACCTGCAGACAACTTGACCTCAACTTTCACCGTCGCTGATATCAGCTGAAGAAGGATATGGACCTGAATCTAATGTCTGCAGTCATAACATCGAAGAGAACTATTAACTCTGTTTAAACCCAGAAGTACGGCTGTTATCAGTAAAAGAATAACTACCAACCTTGGACAATCGACAGTTATGGACCCATTTTACTTTCCCCCTACAGCATTACTTTAATATAAAAAAAAAATAAAAATAAAAATACAAAAGAAATATTAAAAAAAAAGTAAAACAAATGATTAATCACTTATTGAAAATTGTTAAATTGATTGACTTTTAATGATATTACTTCACTTTCTCCAAAAATTGATAAATTGATTCAAAAATCTTTCCTAATGTAGCATAATTTTGCACATGTTTTTAACTTTTGATACTTGATGAAATTTTGCTATGAAAATTCCTGAAACAGTGTTGTGTCTACTTTACTGATATAGTATTATGTTTTATTCATATGAATGGCTTTTATAAGTAACATAATCTGCATATAATTCAGATGACTGATCTGCATTTGCCATGTTGATTTCTAAAATAGTTATTTTTGACGTAATACTTAAGTAATTCATCTTTGTCATGTGCTTTATCGATATCTTATGATTTTTAATTCTGTCTGATAAAAACTGGGAACCGGATATTGATAAATCATGTAATAAAATGGTTACAGTATAACGGGGTGGGATTATATAAGTTCGCTTCCTTCCACTCCCTTTCAAGCAATATTTATTAATATGTATAATTATCCTAAGTTTGATTAGTTACTGTATGAATGTATAACTGATGATTATATTGCTGTTGTGTATTATTTGTACTTAATTGCTTGAAATAAACCATTTCAAAAAACAAAGCTCCCAGGCCTCTGGTAGGGGACCCGAGCTTGGGTTTGAAACCACCCACGGAAGGGTGAGAGGGGCGTTATTTCGTTATACATATATATATATATGTACACACTCAGTCTGATGGTGGTATTTATTTTCAAATTCTGATGGTGGTACACATTTTCAGAAGGACCTTTTTCAACACTATGACATCTGAGATGCTGCCGGCTACCAACCAGCTGGGTAGCTCAGTTGGTTAGGTAGAAGGCTGCCACGCAGGAATCCAGGTAGCGCAATTACCATATCAATGGCGAGCAATTAACATCACCCAGTGATGTTGAGCAAGACCCTAAACGCTACTGCGCTCCCCCAGGGGATGGGTCAAATGCGGAAGAATTTCCCATTGTGGGATGAATAAAGTATAAAAATATCACCTAAATAAGACACTCCTTAACATAACGTAACTCTTCAACTGTTTATGCAATCAATTTAAATCAGTTGATTGTGACGAAAAGGTGAAGGCGTTTGAATCCACGTTCAATAGGTTAAATGGCAGGGGCAAGGCAAACCGGCGTCAGAATAGGCATAAGTATCCAAACACGGCAAGTTCAGTACAGACCAAAAGTTTGGAAACTCAAAGAGTTTTCTTTATTTTCATGACTATGAAAATTATAGAGTCAGTAGTCCTACTGAATAAACTGTTAGAATTTGTATTATGGCAAAAAAAAAGCAGCTAAGTACGGAAAAACCAGTGGCCATCATTACTTTAAGAAATGAAGGTCAGTCAGTCCGAAAAATTGGAAAAACTTTGAAAGTGTCCCCAAGTGGAGTCAAAAACCAACCCTACGAAGAAACTGGCTCACATGTGGACCTCCCCAGGAAAGGAAGTCCGAGAGTCACCTCTGCTGCGGAGAAAAGTTCATCCGAGTCACCACCCTCAAAAATGGCAGGTTAACAGCAGCTCAGATTAGAGACCAGTTCAATGGAACACAGAGTTCTAGCAGCAGACACATCTCTACAACAACTGTTAAAATGAGACTGTGTGAATTAGACCTTCATGATAGAATATCTTCTAGGAGACCACTGCTAAAGAAAGGCAACAAGCAGAAGAGACTTTTTGGGGCTAAAGAACACAAGGAATGAACATTAGACCAGTAGAAATCTGTGCTTTGGTCTGATGAGTCCAAATTTGAGATTTTTGGTTCCAACCACTGTCTTTGTGAAACAAAGAAAAGGTGAACGGATGGACTCTACATGCCTGGTTCCCACCTGGTGACACTGTTGGAGATTTATTCAAAATTGAAGGCATACTGAACTAGCATGGCTACCACAGTATCTAGCAGCGGCATGCTATTCAATCCGGTTTGCATTTAGCTGGACTATCATTTATTATTCAACAGGAAAATGACCCCAAACATACCTCAAGACTGTGTAAGGGCTATTTGACCAAGAAGGAGAGTGTTAGTGTGCTGCGGCAGATGACCCCGCCTCCACAGTCATCGGACCTGAACCCAATCGGGATGGTTTGGGGTGAGCTGGACCGCAGAGTGAAGGCAAAAGGTGCCAACAAGTGCTAAGCATCTCTGGGAACTCCTTCAAGACTGTTGGAAGACCATTTCAGGTGACTACCTCTAGAAGCTCCTCAAGAGAGTGCCAAGAGTGTGCAAAGCAGTAATCAAAGAAAAAGGTGGCTACTTTGAAGAGCCTAAAATGACATGTTTTTAGTTGTTTCACACTTTTTTGTATATCATTCTACATGTGTTCATTCATAGTTTTGACACCTTCAGTGTGAATCTACAATTTTCATAGTCATGAAAATAAAGAAAACTCTTTGAATGAGAAGTTGTGTCCAAACTTTTGGTCTGTAGGTAAGGTAACTACTCAGACTGAATGCAATAGCAAAACAATACTTTGCACTCAGCAAAGCCCGGTGCCTTATTTTATACTCTGGTGATTATTACTGAACGCAGAACAGATGGTGGAAGGCCCCTGGATATTAAGCTGGGGCTGATGGGAGATGTAGTAAGAATACAATCTAGGGAAAGTTAAAAACTCTGGAGATGGCTCTCTCTAGTGGTCGGAGGGCGAAACGGATGTCTGAATCCTAACACTGTTGATTATGTGAGCACTACTGTGAAGTTTATCGTATTTGTCGTATATCAGCCCAAGGTTCCTGTTCTCCACTTCAGAATCCACTGGAATTAAGTTCATTGCATATAAGATTAAGGAATTGAAAACATGTTAACACCTGAGCTAAAGCTAAAGCTTCAATGTTAATAGGGTTAAGTTTTGGAAGCATTCATTCAAAATTAAAAATGATTTCAGAAAACAACTTCGGCCCCTCTTTATTAAAAAATCATTTTTAGATTATTAATAAAATATAGAAAGCTGTAGACCTTGAGCCATATTTTAGCATGTGGCATAGCTTCACAGTTAATAAAGAGGAATGAGCATGGTACCAAAGAAGACAGTTGTGAGTCAGTGTACTAAAACACAGAAAAAAGTCTTCTTCAGGTAAAAATGCTCCTTAAGCTTCCTAACAAGTACACAGACCTGCACACAGTAGGATTTCAAGTGACTTTAATCCTTTAATGGAACAGGAAGTGGTCCGTGCTAACCCTAGCACTATTGTTTATTTATGAAACCACACGTTGGCACTTTATGTTAAACATGACAGATGGCATGACAGGGGAATAAACTGAGAACTTGGACTCGAGACCAAGTTTTGCTCAACTCTCCAACTGCCTGCTTTAGATACTAAGAGCTAGCTCAACAGTTCCCAAGTCACTTTTCTGCTGTGAATGGAACTGCATGTGCTCATATGTGCCCTCCAGAGTAGGCAGCCAGAGTGTGTGTGAGCTCGCTCTAACAAGTTCCCATCTGAGCAGTATGTTTTATTTAACAAACAGTCAGACCAGAGTGCTGTCGACATCAACAGTCATAAACAACCAAGGAGGGAATCTGCAGGGATCAGGGAGAGCTGCATGCGACTGGCAGAGGCTGCAAATACAACATCCCACCTACATTCCTAACTACAACTACTTGACTTGACCATTTGAAAAAGGAGATAATTATCGTGCAAAAATGGTAAGGCGTGAGAAGCCATGAAAACTGATCCCAAACCTGAAGCTCTGACAGAGATAAAGATTAATCATTGAACATACGCAAACAATTACAGTTTTTGAAAAATTCATGATTCAATAAGATAAAAACAAACACATCTAATGTAAGAATAAAAATCAAAATAAAGTTTCAATCTACATTGGGATCATCCATTTACCTTCCAATCAAAAGGACACAACCCTAAACACAATAGAGCCCTAAAGAAATCAAAACAGTTGACATTAGTGTGTTAATATGCGAATGCATGGTTAAAGGGGACTGTGAGTGTAAAGAACTGTAAGTCTTCTAAGAAGGTAGTAAAGCACTATATAAATATTCTCTATTTACCATAAAAAAAATCTAAGGTGTTAGTTGACAAATAATACACCAGAGTGCAAGTATTTATATTTTCTGGGTAAAATTGGACTATTTTACATGGAAGACAGTGCAATTACTTTCCTCTGCAAACTGCGGTAGGTGGTTGTTAGTGGTGTTGTAACAGTTGGTACTTCCTGTTTTTTTTTTTTTTCAATTTCAGGTTAGTTTGAATATGTCCTAAATGTTGCTATTTTGCAACATTTCAACGGGACATAAAAGCTTGTCTGTTTAATACATATTTTACCTTTACATGGGTTTGACAATGTTTTTTGTTTTTATCTTGTTCTAAAAACCCATTCCATCATTTTTTTCTTTAAACAGTGGTATTTTTGTGTTTTCTCTTCCCCTTCAGAGCATAAAGGAGACACTGTATCTGATTTTTTTCCATGGCTCATGGGTTTTGGTCTGACCTCCAAAGTCTGATCATTTTTGGAGTTAGATCGCAACATTTCTAAACCGTACTGTGACCCATACAAAGTCTGTATGGAAGACTCCAACAGACTTTATCTGATTGGTCCAGATCAAAGTCCACACATGTGCATTCCAACTTGTACATTTGGAAACTGTAAACTAAACTCTGATACATTTTATCTAAATCAAAGTAAGTGTGACAACATACAGTGCCTTGCAAAAGTATTCGGCCCCCTTGAACTTTTTAGCCTTTTGAAAAATTTCCGGCTTCACACATAAATATTTAGAACTGTGGTTTTTGGTGAAGAATCAACAACAAGTGGGACACAATTATGAAGTGGAACAAAATTTATTGGATATTTCCAACTTTTTTAATAAATAAAAAACTGAAATATTGGGTGTGCAAAATTATTGAGCCCCTTTAACTTTGAGTGCAGATGTTCAGTAAGAATCTCTGAATGATCCAATGTTGACCTAAATGACTTGATGGTAAATAGAATCTAACTGTATGTAATCAAAGTCTCCGTATAAATGCACCTGCTCTGTGATAGCCTCAGAGGTCCGTTTAAAGCACAGAGAGCATCATGAAGAACAAGGGACACACCAGGCAGGTCCGAGATACTGTTGTGGAGAAGTTTAAAGCCGGATTTGGATACAAAAAGATTTCCCAAGCTTTAAACATCCCAAGGAGCACTTTGCAAGCGATAATTTCTGAAATGGAAGGAGTATCAGACCACTGCGAATCTACAAAGACCTGACCGTCCGTCTAAACGTCCAGCTCAAACAAAGAGAAGACTGATCAGAGATGCAATCATAATGCTCATGATCACTCTGGATGAACTGCAGAGATCTACAGCTGAGGTGGGAGAGTCTGTCCGTAGGACAACAATCAGTTGTATACTACACAGATCTAGCCTCTATGGAAGAGTGGCAAGAAGAAAGCCATTTCTTAAAGATATCCATAAAAAGTGTTGTTTAAAGTTTGTCACAAGCCACCTGGGAGACACACCAAACATGCGGGAGAAGGTGCTCTGGTCAGATGAAACCAAAATCGGACTTTTTGGCAACAATGCTAAAACGTTGTGTTTGGCGTAAAAGCAACAAAACTCATCACCCTGAACACACCATCCCCACTGTCAAAAATGGTGGGTTGTGCCTGCTTTTCTTCAGCAGGGGCAGGGAGGATGGTTAATTGTGATAGGAAGATGGATGGTTTTCTTCAAACCTGATGGATTCTGCAAAAGATCTGAGACTGGGAGGGAGATTTGTCTTCCAACAAGACAGTGATCCAAAACATAAAGCAAAATCTACAATGTAATGGTTCAGAAATAAACATATCCAGGTGTTAGAATGGCCAAGTCAAAGTCCAGACCTGAATCCAATTGAGAATCTCTGTAAAGAACTGAAAGCTGCTGTTCACAAACCCTCTCCATCCAACCTCACTAAGCTCTTGCTGTTTTGCAAAGAAGGAATGGGAAATAATTTCAGTCTCTCAATGTGCTAAACTGACTGAGACATAGCCCAAGCGACTTCAGCTGTAATCACAGCAAAAGGGTGGTGCTACAAAATATTAACTTAAGGGGGCTGAATAATTTTGCATGCCCAATTTTTTAGTGTTTCATTTGTTGAACAAGTTTGAAATACCCAATAAACTTCGTTCCACATCATGATTGTTGTCGATTCTTCCCCAAAAATACAGTTTTATATCTCTATGTTTCCAGCTTGAAATGTGGAAAAAGGTTGAAAGGTTCAAGGGGGCCAAAAACTTAGATCTTCTGGTTAAATACAGATGTCTTTGTCTTCACAAATGAAGTTTTTTTTAAATTTTAACACGTTCTTGTGGTATTTTTATCATGATGGAGGACAAATAAAAATATAATTTAGGTCAAAATTGTACTTCTGAGTGTTTTTCATTCAACTTATTGTAAATGAGGAGCAGACAAAATAATGCCTTTGGAAAAAGCTTGCATCAATGACTTGGAACATACAAGCTGGACCACAAGCTCCCTTCTCTACTCCATTCAGACAGTAGACTACTAGATCCATGTTTTACTTGTCTGAGCCTGTATCTGGCTCAAAATTTTATGACTGGATAGCTCCAATGTTGCTCTCCATTTTTGTTGCACCAGTACTGTTAAATTAGGGGTGTGAGGGGCTGTAATATAGCAGGAGATTACATAAACAATATGGGAAATAGGAGTTCACCAACAGTCCCACCGACAACTCAGAGGTGAATTAAAAAAAAAAAAAAAAAAAAAAAAAAAAAAAACTCCTGTGGCTCTGCAGAAAGTATGTCCCAGAAAACTAAACATGCTTTTTAAATTTTGTTTTAAAATGGTAAAATCATCATTAAAAGACCACTGAGCACACTTTTAGATAAATCAAAAGATGAACAGAGTGGAACTGTAATAACTACAAAGAAGTTGCTACTTATTTTGAGCAGACTGGCTTTCAGTTATTGCACTCCTAAAACATATAAAACCAAAGCAAAACTTTAGTGTCAGTCAATAAAACAGGAAAGAAGTTTACCAAAATGCTTGGAAAGAGACAGGCTGCGAAATTCAGGTAAATTCACATGATCTAAGTATATTACTTAAACAAAGTAATCTAATAATGATTTGAAAGTGATTATTCGCATATGCGCAGGGCAGGGTTAGGGTTACGGTTAAAATATGTGCAGGCACTGCAGCAATGTGCACTTCGGCCGTACGGATTACATGTAGCCAATATGCATTGCCATCTGTTTGGTACTTGATTGCACTTAAATAAGTGCAAATAACATCGGCCTAAGAACTTACTCATTGGTGTGCTTATAATTTACCTGTAGCTTTTAGACTTTATTTGATGGTACAGCCGGCAAAAGTTCTTGTTACTTAACCCTTGTGCCATCCTATGGGGTCAAGATGACCATTGACGTGTAACCCCTACCATGACAAAGGTGGATAGAGGTGGAGAGGATTTCATGTAATCCATGGAAACTAGTGAAGATCACAAGTCACAAGAAGATCATTAGGGGCGGCCGTGGTGCAGCGGTAGGGCGGTCGACCCATGATCACAAGATTGCAGGTTCGATTCCCGCTTTGCACGCCCTTGGGCAAGACACTGAACCCCACCTTGCCTCTGGTGGTAGGCAGGCGCCTGTGTTTGGCAGCGGAGCCGCCATCAGTGTGTGAATGTGTGAGTGAATGTGTGTGTGACTGGGTGAATGGGTCTGTGACTGTAAAGCGCTTTGTCCTTGTAGGAAGAAAGGCGCTATACAAGTATACGCCATTTACCATTTACAAATCATTGAAGAAAAAAATGCAGCGCACTGTCTTGTGGGGTCTAGATCAGAGGTGGGCACTGAGGGCCGCATTCCTGCATGTTTTCCATCATACCCTGCTCTGGCATGTTCTAATTGGCTGGACACACCTGAACCAGGTAATCAGCCATGAGTAGGGCAAGACTATCTGGAAATCATGCAGACACACCGGCCCTCGAGGCCTGGAATTGCCCACCCCTGGTCTAGATGACCTCACTCCCAATGTTAAAGTGCCTAGGATAGAACAAGGATTAAGAAGCATGCTGGGAAGGATTTAAATGCAAGCACGAATGGATGCACTGTAAATTGTCAGTTTCTTAAAGGGTAACTAAACAGTAAATCACTTTTTTGGGTGCTCCTCCTCCTTCTTTTCACATTCCACCATCCATTTTAGAAGAACATAAACACTCACCTGAGCACAGGTGTTACCTCACCTTTGCACTAATAGTTTGCATGATTGAATGAATGAAAGATTTCACACTAGTTGGTTTAAAGGCATAGGTATGCGTTCGTGAACACTATCTGTTTTGTGTGCATGTTGACATGTGGACATTTTTGCGGCTAGCAGGTGTGTTGATAATATTTGAGTGTGTGTGAACAGGCCCCGCCCTTTCTGTACTACATTTGAACCGTACCGTAACGATAAACAACCAGTAAACCTGTCTGCTCTATGCTGCTTCATGGTCTTACCCCCCTTCCCCTCCTATTATCACCCTCCTACCCCCCCCCCTCTCTCTAACGTCCCTCTCTCTTCTTCCCCTCTTTCCTTTTCCGTCTGGTCCAACACCAAAGATTTTCAAACATGATTGAAATTAATAAAGTTTGGCCTCAATTACAAAAGGGATTTATTCAGACATACCTTTGGTTTGTCTGAAGATGAATAACCCATCTTGTTAAAATAAAATATGTCCAACACAAGAGGCCCTCAGCTCTCATCTGTTTGCCTAGCTGTTGGACAGGACAAGTTTAAAAAAAAAAAAAAAAAAAAAAATCACTTTTTTGGCTGTTTACCTGTACAAAAAGGGTTTTAAAAGTGCTGAGTGTTGGTCCATGCCACATTTTTAACAATATAAAATAAACTTGTTTAATACCGGAAATTATGGTGTCGAACCGTCTGTGTGCTACCCCTTGGAAGTTGAAATGAGGTAGTGAAGCTGAATTAACAAAATCCCATGTAATTTCAGAAGTTCTGAAAAATAAAATCTTCCCCCGCTCAGCCTGCTTTCCCTAGCCCCGCCCCATTTTTTGCATTTTACAAATCTGGGCTGAGGTTGGAGTCAAGCTCCAACTGTCCTGTTGTGTTAACCTTTTATACGTCATCCAAGACCCTTTTTCAACAGATCTGAATAAACGTATTTCTTTTTTGTTTCCTTTCATTTCACTGTGAAATAAATATATTTATTTATCACAACGCCTGTTGTTTGAGTTTTTAGAATGAGAGTGTAAAGTGAAAGTGTATTATCAACACCTTCAATAGGTAGTAGCATCACCTTATCAATAATACTAAGACTGGACACAAAGTAATAGCTCATTGTATGTATAAAGCAAGTACAAATTTCTCCTGTTTGAGTCAGATTTGATTAAACAAAAGGTGGATAGAAACATGGCATCTGAGAAGAAAAGGTAAAACTGTCAGAGAAGAACAGTCACACCAAATCTGTAAAGGGCAGCCCAGAGCTCATTAGTTAGGTCCATGTCACATAGCCATTACGTATATTTGACGCATTTTACACGTATGTAATTTTGGTCTTTCATGATACATGTGTGATGTAGCTAATTCATGAGTCTTTCTTGCATTCGTTACTTGTCAATGTGCGCAGATGTCTGTCGAGGGTTTCAGCCAAAGTGTCTTTACGTAAATGCGTTGAAAATGTTTGAAGTTTAAACAGTTTACGTGTATTTAATGTAATTTATACACAATATTATGTAAATCTTACGCAGTTGTGTGTGATTTTTGTAATATGTATATACAGATTTGTGGCTTTCCACAACTGTTCCACCTATGTCTAAGGGAGTTTTCACGCATGTGCTACAGAACTACCTTTTACATTGTAAATACGTCAAAGGTTATAGTTCAGCTGAAATTGTTAGTCAGTAGCCGCGGTTACATGGGCATAATATCTTGATCGGATCAATGGTCGGGTTAAAATTCACCCGTGCACATGAGCACAGAAAACCTTTTTCCGATTAGAACGAAAGTTCCCATGGCTCACACTTTGAATGAATAAATTGGGCATGTGAAGTAGTGTAAAATCATCCGGATGAAGAAATAGGTCCCGTTGTAAACAAACCGCTGCCACAGACAGATAGCATGTGCAGCAGCTCCGTAATACGAGACGATCTTCCAAACGTGCTTTTATTAATGTTATGAATATTATGAAGCGCCTGTTCGCTCATCGTTATATTTAATCCGTGTGGTCAGTGCTTTTTTGTGGAAGAATTAAGCTGGAAGAAGGGTTTAGGGCAGGCTATCACGGGCTAACATCGTTAGCCTTGAGCAGCAACAATCTGCATCTTGGCTGCACGTAAATGTGTGGGAATAACATCAGCCTTTATTTTGTCGGGACACAACTGGAAACACAAATCCACGTGAATGTTTGAACAATTTTTAAGGACTGAGCGACATTTATTTCTGCTCTGAAAAGTTCACACAGACCGCCCCAAAGCCACTCTGTGAGCTAGCGGCCCGAGCTCTGTTCGAACAAGGTTCCTGCTGAGTCCTGCAGCCGCTAACCCAGAGCGGCGGGACGGCTCGCAGTCTGAATTCTCCCACACATAACAAAACAACAAAACGCACACGTAAAAAAGCATCCTCCCCCCCTCAGACACAAAATTATTAATCCGGCTGCTCTGCTCACTCGGGTGCCAGTGGACCGAGTGAGCGTCGGGGACTGAGTGAGCGTCGGGGGGCACGAAGCGCTCCAACCCCGCATCTCCCTCGTGAGGGGTGTAAGAGAGGGGAGAGCCAGCGGGGCGAGAGCGGAGCGGCGCTTTTCACGGGGCGTCCGCGGGCAGCTGGTTTGTCCCCTATGCGCTCCAAAGCTTTCTCACAGCAAAACACCATCTATGCATGACGTAAACCAGAGCAGTAGTGACACACGATCGGAATGACCGTTTACATGCTCCACGATCGGATAAACGATCGGTATAATCCACCTATCTCGATCGGAGAGAAATTCTGCTACGAACGAGTCTGATCGGGGCAGAGTATTCCGAACGGCGCTATTACATGACGCATATTTTCTTTCCAATCAGGCGTTCATTCCGATTACTTTTGCCCATATAAACGCGTCTAGTGATATGATGGAGCTTCTGTCATGAGTGGGGTCAGGGCTGGTGTTCAGGCTTTATCGCAAAATAACGTAGGGATATACCAAGGCAAGCAGAGCCATATGAGAAAGCCTTTTTTGATCTATTAGGATTCCTGCACTCATTATTCATTGTCAGTATGTGTCACAGAACTATGATGTTCCCTCCCTAAAATGGCTGTTGGAGATCAGGTGGACAAGCCATCATGATGTGACCAAGTGCCTTGTGGAGAATCAGGATGTTATTATGAGCATCCTGTCAGAGGTTACAGAGAACAGAGCGGCTGCTGTTGACATCTGCACAGAGGCATCAGGGTTACTGGTGATGTTAAAGAGGCATCATTTCTTTGAAACAGGAAAGTTGCTTCTAAAACTTTTGGATTCCTTAAAGTCTGCAAATGCCATGCTGCAGGCTTATTCTATTAACCTGTGCTGTGCTCCAGAAGTAGTCAGTGCATCTCTGCAGGCTCTGAAGCAGATGTGGGATGAGGAGAGTGAGATATTAGCCAGGATGCCTGCCCCAGCTGCTAAAAGAAAGAGAACAATGAGCTCAGTGCTCACAGGTAGAGCTATTATGTCCACTTTGGGCCATGCAAAAGACTCCCTGACTCTTTGCCAGGCTCTAAAGAGAGCTCTTCTCGACATTTTGGACATAGCCATTGTAGAGATGGAGACATAATTTTCCAAAAGTAATCTCAATCCTCATGAAAGCAGTTATTTGTCTTCAACTTCAATCTCCCTTTTTTTTCTAGATGCTGCCATGTTAAGTCCCCCGCAGAAAAAAGGTAGGAAGTGACAGTGACAAAATTTCCAAAGAGATTCTTGTCGCAAAAATAATGTTGGAAAAAGAGTTCAAAAAGACTGATGCTAACGGCAATGTAGAGTTTGTAGACCTCACCACTGTTTGCAATTATCTACATTGGTATAAGAATACTTTTCCTCAGCATCGTATGAATGTGACGTCCATTGTAATTGGTGAATCATCTGCATCATGTGAAAGCTCTTTCTCTACTTTGTTATGAGTTCTTACCCCTTCTGTGGTACCATACTACAGGAGAGAAAACAAAATGTACTTATTGTAGCTCATGAGAATGCTATAAGAAGAAGCCTGGATATGGACTTATTTGTTAGGACTTTTGCACACAAAAACGACTAATGCTGTAATGACTGATATAAGCCATGCTGTGTCTTCATAACTAAATAGACTAAGGAGACCAAAAAAAAAAAAAAAACAAGACAAAAAACTCAAAAGAATACATAGTTAAAGTGTGGGTGACATGGCCTATTTTAATAAGCCAAAATATAGTAAATAGTTTCTATTTCATGTTGCGATTGTTTTTAATATTTTTCGAAAAAGAATAAATAGCGAAAAACGCAATATAAACAACGAGGACGGCCGCCGGCTTCACGCATTCCGCCGAATTCGCGCCGCCCTGTTTGTGACGTAACGAAAGGAAGACAAGGCAGACAACATGGCTAGCACCGATAGCGAAGCACAGAGTGATGCTACCGTCTCTATTAGCGATTTATCATCAGATGAACAGAAAGATGAAGAGGAAAGTTGCGGAGATTATCATGATGATGAGTCACTTTTGCAACCGTATCGATTCGAACCCTTTTGCGAAAGTGAGGAGGATATAGCAGAAAGTAGTAGGTCTAGTGATCATGCCGATCATGACGATAGCCAGCATGAAGATTCGGCTAGACTCCAGTAAGTCTAAAAAATGTATAAAATTAAATTACTCCACTTACCCTAAAATATACTCAAAATGTCCCCTTTTGGCCTAATCTAAACAAAGGTAAACACTGGTTTTCAACCCAATTTACAAAATAAATGTCACAAAATAAAAGTTTCCCAGATGGTACTACTCTTTAGTTAACAAAGTCACTGTATACCATTAACAACTGTGGAACATTAACAGTTTTACCCGTTTGAACCCGTTTGAAACCTTTTCTCGTGCGCGCGCGCGCGCTCACACACACACAGTTCAGTTTACTCACGGTACCGGCACCTCAAAAGCAAAAGAAAAAAAACGTTGCAGGCCTGTTGCTTCTCTTGCAAAACATTGAGTGCGTTGAAATACTCCAGTTGGATCCAAGGACAACAGAAAACACGACTACTTCGCCTCAATGTGATCCATCGTGATGCACACTAGCTTAGCAGCCTCCGCTCCCGACTCCAGCGCCGTCCTCTCCGACCCAGAAAACGGCTCGCTCGCTTCCAGCTCACCCGCCTTTCCTCGACTCAGAAGCCAAGATCCTCCTCCCAACTCTCCGTTCAAAATTCTTCGTTTGTGTCCCGGTTTTTGTCCCTTCGAAAACGCAGACTTCTCTCCTGCAGATCTGGAGGGAAAAATCCTTCGCCGTCCACCTTCTTGAACTTTCCCCTTTTCAGCAGCGTTTCTTGTTTGGGAATTTTATACACAGATACACTTTCAGTAGATGTATTGCTACATCCAGCTGCCACACAACGACTTGGCATGTTGATGATTAACAGATTTAAACACGAGAGAAACGAAGACTACCGGTTTTGTTTACATGCTGTCCGAAGCGGAACTGCGAAAATCAACGCCTTTCATGACGTCACAGGTCATATCGGGTTCACTTCCAGCCTGCGCTCTAGCGGCAGATCCAAATCTCTGATTCCTTCGAAAGATGTCTATTATTCATATGCTTCGGATTTTTTTCGACGCGAACTATTGGTATCAATAGAATCAGCGTTTAAAGGGCTTTTTTATTTGACAAAGTTGTTCAAAGCATGGCATCCACACTTTAAATAGATAGTCAAATTAAAAAGTGACAAAAAAAATACAAAAAAATAAATGAAATGACACAAAAACTAAACTAAAGATAAACTTAAAAATAAATAAATAAAAGTGACAGAGTATGTAATAAATAAATACATAAATAAATAAAAAATAAACGACAGAACAGAGATGGATAAACAGACAGCTTTAAAATAAACAAAACTAAAAAAAGAGCACTCACTCACTCACTCACTCACTCACTCACTCACTCACTCACTCACTCACTCACTCACTCACTCACTCACTCACTCACTCACTCACTCACTCACTCACTCACTCACTCACTCACTCACTCACTCACTCACTCACTCACTCACTCACTCAAAAATTAATACATTTAAAAAATATATAGCCTCAACAGGGCATACGTCAGTGTTACATTTGTGCCGGTCCCAAGACTGGGTAAATGCAGAGGGTAGTGTCAGGACTGGCATCCAACATAAAACCTTTTGCTATTCATGTTTTTTATTTTATTTTAGTTTTACTTTGTGGTTAAAACATTATGTCTCATTTGGGGTATTTCATCTGGCAGCCTAAAACACAAACACCTCTTAAACAGGAATGCCAAGGGTAGGATCATGCTCAAGATGTGTGCTCTAAGACAAACTACTCGTGTAAGTATCTACAAGACATCTGGCTTAAAGATCTATACCACTTCAGTTTCCTCCCTTGAAGTATCTCAAATCTGAGCCCTGTTCTCAGCGAGGAATCAGCAGGGATTCGATTGCACAGACGCTACAGATGCTGCTGGATTGATACAGTTGTAACATTTTTGACAAATCCCAAATATGCTGAAATTGAGACAGAACTACCATCTCCATATAATTTACACAATGATTTAGGGATATTGTTACTTCCATCAGTGCTTTTCCTGTATGGTCATACTGTAGTTCTGTTACGATGCTTTAAGTTTTGTATCTGTTTTTGAAAGTATGTTAATAAATGGTGTGATTTTGTCATAAGCACGGATTTTATAAGATAATCGGACTGAGTGACTTTTCACCCCTGATGTTCCAAACAGGAATACCTGCTGGTTCCAACCCATAGGAAAAATCTGTTGCTCATATGTTGCTTGATCTCGTCTCTTGAGATCAGTTTGAGCGTCTCATATTCGTATCATTCTGTGATCATTTGCTTCTTAACTCTTGCTCCTAAGGGTCCCTTAGGAGCAAGAGTTAAGCTATAATGAGAAAAGACATCACTGAGACAAATGAGGTTGAGTTGAGACAACTGTTAGAGCAATAATTGAGAAGTGGGAGAGACGAACCTAAGACGTTCATGAGACAAATCTGAGAAGAATGAGTCCTAAAAGAGATCTCATCATTGTCTGTCTGATGTCTCTTTCATGTCTTAATCATTTCTCTTAAATGTCTTACCAAAGCCGTTAATGAGAATGATATTTGAGATGTATTTGAGAAAGAAAAGAGAAGTTATTTTTATAGCAGTGGTAGCCAATCCTGGTCCTCAAGGGCCACCATCCTGCAGGGTTTAGATGTTTCTTTGCTCCCCAGATGTGAATCAACAGGTGATTAACCACCTCCTGCAGAACTTGAGGAGGCAATTCAACCACTGCAGCAGATCTGTTGGAGCAGGAAAACAGCTAAAACATGCAGAACAGTGACCTTCAAGGACCAGGATGGGAGACCACTGATATACAGTAACAGTAAAAACAATACTAGAAATGTAAATGCTTTACACTTTATTTGGGCAGCACCATCATCAGTACAGCATTTGAATTGTGGTAGCAGTATAAAACACTTTTTAAAATATTAAATGCATTAAGTACATGAACCGTGGCGTACTAAATGTGGCTGACATGATGGTAAAGAAAAATTCCATATTTTAAACAACAAACACACTGACATCACTGCTGAGGTACAAGGAAAAAAACAAGATTATGTAACCACATAAAAAAGTACCTGATAAAAACATTCTCCGAAACTTGCAGCCTACCAAATCCATGGACCAATTTGAGAACCAAATTAAGATAAAAAATAAGGAAAAAGATGGAAGAGAAACCAGTCCGCATACTGTAGATCATAGCAGTGGCCTTAGAACCTGCTCTGCCCTACATTTGTTGACAACGGCTTTCTTGAGCTTGGCCTCTTCAATTTGTTCCCAACCAGGTAGAGTGGCACATCACAGGACATCAGCTGTAAGACAAGAACATTAAAATCTGGCATGAGTAAATTGATAATAGACAGCACATAACAAACAAAGATAACACTTCAAGCTAGAAGCAAACTGTAGTTTTATAAAAGCAGCTGCATAATGCTACCATAAGATTACGTTTCTGTCATCCCTTAAAGCAGCCACACGTCGCTTGAGAGGACATCTGTTTTAGTTAAAAGAATTGAAATGCAGCATTATATGGGCATTAACTATTTAACAAATAAGGTTAAAATCTGTTTCATTTCATTTTTCATGATACAGTCCAGATCAAACATTTAAGAAATGATCAAGTCCCATTTTGCATGGTTGGCTCTTAACAAGGGAAAAATAATAACCATGTCTTAATTGGGACGCTGTGTCGTGTCAGACAGCAAACTGTGGAATAAGATATTTCAACGAATATATATTATGGTATCATTAAGAATTTTGTGGTCAATATTTTTTGGATTGTTCAGAATATTTCCATTAGTTTTTTAAATTAGAGCACTTTGGCTTACGTCTTTGTTCTGTTTGAGACTGAAGAATTATCCCTTAGTGGTACAAAAGTAAAGATTGGAAAAAAGTCTGTTATACTTGGAAAACTTCATAAAGCCACCCTTTAAATTGTATTTTATTTCTTTTAATGTGACACAATCTTACTATTTAAATCAAATTACCCCAAAATAAGGATTTTCAAAGCTAAATTTTAGGTTAGCCAGGGCTGCTCATTCCTGGTCCTTGGGATCCATCACCCTGACTGTTTTCCAGATCCCCAAGCCCTGCTAGCTGTTGACCAGCTCAACCAGATGTCTCCACATTCTGACTGAATGAACACACCTGGTCCAGCTAATCAGCTGGAAATCAGGCAGGCTGGTAGATCTCAAGGACCAGGGATGAGCAGCCCTGAGTTAGATTAATACAAGATTAATAAGAATAATTAACTGCAGGTCATGATTAACTAACCACACCCAAAAATGAATCGCATGACAGCACTCATAAATATGTACCTTTGCAGAAACTCCAGGGTTGAAGCCAGCTCAGTTGGATAATGACGGTTAAAGCAGAAGTAGCTTCTGAACATCAGGCACAGTGCTGCAATGTTGTTGTGTACGATGGAGCGGTTCCAACTGAGCATGAACCTCCTTGGGGAAAAGAAAGACTGTCCTAAAGACAGAACAATGGATGAAGTAAACATGTCACTCATGTACAGTGTACAAAGACAAAACCTTTAGAATAATTTAACACTGGAAACTTTACTTACCACATACAATAACAGTTGGAGTCAACGGCACCTGCTGCAGCTGGACCTCGTCTGCATCTTCTACAAGAACATGGCATCCTCCTCAAAGTAGCAGAGCAAAAGAAAGAGCATCTCTTTAACATCTCATCTCTTCTGAGCAGCCACTCTGCTCTCCCCGCATCATCTGCAGCCTTTTAGAGT
The DNA here is from genome assembly GCF_053564925.1 of Oryzias latipes. Lineage (NCBI taxonomy): Eukaryota > Metazoa > Chordata > Actinopteri > Beloniformes > Adrianichthyidae > Oryzias > Oryzias latipes. Next base: position 10,032,729 of record NC_136256.1, on the reverse strand, counting down.
TTGGAAAAACGTCTTGCTTTCATCATTTCTGCAACAAGAGTGCAAACCATTTCCTTCCTTAGTCTTGGGCCAGGTCTCTTTCCAAAGACTGCACAAATTCCTCAGAAAACTTACTCCATGGAATTTCAAAGCTGTCCTCCCAGTCAATGTACGTACAGTCCTCGGCTTCTGGAAGATGTGGATGACGAACTCCTCGGTGACTATAACAAAAGTGATGATGATTGTGTTGGTGAGGTCTCAACAGATGATGATGTGCTGTTCTCTGGCGTTTGGTCTGCAACAAAAAACAAACAAACAGTATAAGTGTATTAAGTTTACACTGTACTGTCAGTGTGTTACCCATTCATATTCATATCCACTTCTGTGCATTACAAAAACTCATTTGTAATGTTTGAGACTCACATTTCAATTTCCAAAGAGCAAGACCTTTCCGGGCTTGAACAGGTCTCAAAGCTGGCAGCAAGTCAGCCTCTTCTATGAATCGTAGATCCTCATACAACTCCATTTATTCCAATGGACTGCAAGTGTTCTTCCAGGATGTCTTTTGTGGCTCTGGTAGGACCTCCATAATGGCAGTGTGGAGGAACATGGGTTCTGATTCACTCATTTTCACGTGTAGAATTTAGATCACCTTGAATCAGAGAGGGGAAAAAAACATCATGTACACACATTTTATACAGCACAAAGTAAGATCTGGAAAGGTTTTTAAATATGATTTATGATTCACTAAAATCCTCGTACATATCAGTGTTGACATTTGTTGGCTTAGCTACATCTGTGCTCTCTAAACATCTTCACCACTGACAGAGGGCTGAGAACATCTTTTCCTAATATGCATACTTACATTTTCAGATTATGCTTTCTAGACATGTGAGCAGTTAATGATGACTTTACTTTAAACACATGTCCATAACCAGTTTCAAAAGATGGCATGCCAGGCCAAACGTCTGCAAGATCTTTTAAACAAGACAAAAGCTTTTTACAGCGTAAAAATTGAACATACAGTGAAACTGCACATTTTGAAGTTTGGAATAATGGACTGTGGTGTCGTCACACTGTGAATGGGATGAACCCTGCAGACCCGGCTTAACTGAAGAGCAAAATGTCTTCCAACAGTTACTTAGCACTCACGCGTTTGGAAAAATATCGAGGCTCATTCTGTAAACTCTGCACTGCAAATAACTCTTCAATGTCTCTATTTTTTTTATTACAAAAAGCACAAATAAACCTTTGTAAAAAGTAATAATTACTTATACAGCCAAAGCCACCGCGAGTAGCCCAGACGTCTGCATTACTGGCGGAGCTAGCTTAAAACACCTTTAGCATTCAACTGAGTTCAGAGTTGGAGGGAAGAAATCGCAAACTTACCGTGCAAACTTCAAAGATTTTACTTGAATCTTTTCCAGACAAGCAAAAAAAATGTTGGAGATTCATCACACGGATTGTTAAAACGCAGAAAAAATACGACAAACGGTCGTCAAAAGTCTCTCGTTCTCTGCACTTCTCCCGCTTGCAGATTCCGGCCCGTTGGTGACGTCAACCAATGAGTTTTCCCTCCCACCGTGATCAACCAATCAGAAATCTGTGTCAAGTGAGGCTGTGATACAGTTTAAAATTCAAATCGGGTTACTCCAGGCTTCTGTTTGTTCAATATGATGCAGACTAAAATCAAGAAAACAGAAAATATTTTCAGCTTGTAAGGCTGCATGAAGGGTGATTTTTAAAGACAAAGATAAAGTAACTCAAACTGAACCCCATAAATCTGTACCGCCCTAAAGTTGATTTATTAATTTGATTATTTTTATTTGTGTATTTTATTTGTTTGTTTCAAATGTAAAATCTATTTTTTGTTCACTTTAAGGTGATCCAAATATGATCCCAAATGTCCTTTATTTAGTTCAGACATCAATGTGTTAAATGTTTTATACCCACCAACATATAAGTGTGCGTATATGCACTTGTGCGTGTATGCATGTGTGCCAGTGCATGCGTGTGTTTGTGTTTAACTAAACCTAGCATCATTAACCCAACATACATTCTTGTTCATTTATGTTTATCTAAGCAGTCAAAAAAAAGTTTATTAAATCGACACTGCAACGTTGTCTTGAAATTTCATGTTTTTTAAAAAGTTTCAAAAATATGTCTTTTGAGGACATGACCGTCTTAATGATTTAACTTTTTTTTCTTGAAATTGTAATTAAGTTATATAAATATGTAAGCAATAAACAACTTTTTTAAGTTGAACATAAATAAAATAAAAAATATTATTTTCTAGAGATGAACTGTAATGGTGTCATCATGAGACTCATTTTAGGGCTTGTACTACTCTCATTTTTCTTTTTGCTGAGACAATAAAAAAATAGGCTAAAACAAGATCTAAATTATTGAGCAACGAGAGACAGAACCATTGATGTCTTTCACTGAGACATAACTGAGATAGGAATTTGAAGTAAGGATATCAAATTGAGACATACTTGAGCGCAACATAATATGACTCATTTTTCTCTCAATTGAGATCTGGAGAAGAGACAGTTGTGAGAGAATTTTGAGATCTCAAACAGTGCTCACTGTGAGACTTATTTCTCAGGAGAAATGTTTGAGAAGAATGAGAAAAGCAGTTTAGTCTCAAACAGTTCTCATTTATGTCTAGGAGACGTAAATGTGACAGAAACGAGATCTCATCTTCAGTTTTGCTTTGCTATGGGAAGGAGCAAAAAACGTGTATAACCATTTTTTCTCTGATACCTTTTTTTTTACATGTTCTTTATAATCCTTGTTTTTTTCACAATATTTTTTTCAGTAGTGCAAGTTATTTGAGCTATAAACTGACCAGTCAGATGCCTCAATGAAAGAAGGTTGTCTCATGTCAAATGCTCAAAATGTTTCATTGACAGGTTCTCCTGAGACGCTTTCTCCTGACTGACGAGAGTGGTTGCCTTGGAAATGTTGATTCAGAATGACTCGGACCAAACACTGCTTACTAATGTTGTCTGGTTCCAACGTAGCAAAGTCTGTATCACGGACAAATGGCAACTGAATTGACTTTATTTGGTTTGAACCACTGTAAGTGATTTATTTATTTCTTTATTTCATTGATTGTTTTATTTTCTGCATTGATATTTTAAGCTTATTTAAAAAAAGGTTTAACAAATATGATTTTAAGATTGTTCATTTGAACACGCACTAGGCTGTGCACACTCAGTTTTGCATAATCCCCATTTCAACAAGTACATATAGTTTAGTTAGTGAACATGTTGGAAAGATGCCTCATCAGGTTTTAATAATTGTAGATAATGACGCCTCATGTTCAGAATGCTGCTGGACAAAACCTTTCTGCTGCTTCCTGCCAGCTCATTAGTGTGATATGAGATGCAAAAAAATCCATTAGGAAACATTTGTTTCATGCTTCTGTTACACTCATCACTCATCAATACACTCTTTTTTTTTTCCAGAACTCATCGTTTCTAAACAGGTATTTAGACTTTTTTGAAATAATAATTATCAGGGCATATCTGTGGAAAACATTTCAAGTTTTTACTAGATAATATTTACATTATTAGTTCAAAGTCGCTTATAAGAAAACTCAGATGACCCAGCATTCTAGCAGCATTTAAATGCATCACCTCTGCACAAACCTGGAGACATCAAAAAAGTCTTACAGCCTTTGTAACTTGTAAACTCTGATCTGTGCCTAAATGGGCTTTTGTGTGTGTATTAGGTATTTTGTGTGTACTATTTATAAATTTGTAAGCATAGGAGCCATTTTGAATTTGTAGTTAGTTTTAAGGGGGTGTAATTTCAAGTTGTGTGTACGTAAACTGTATTTCATTTTCATTCATTTTTGACATTCAAGCATACATGTTAATACACAACTGCAAGAACAGACAGTGTTGGACAAAATGTATTGTATTAGTGGGACTGTGGGACTTGATTTCCCACACTATACTCAAGCAGAGTAAGTCCAATAAAGGCCATGTCACACAGCCACTGCATACATTTTGCACATTTTCCACGTCTGAAATTGTGGTTTGTCATGCGTATATACAAAATTCATAAGTGCTTCTTGCCTTCACTGGCTGCCTCTGTCTTTTAGAATTGTTTTAAGATTTTACTTCTGGTTTTTATAAGATTGAATGGTCTGGTACCTCAGTATCTTTATGATCTTTTACATTTTTATAGAGTCCACGTCAAGTCCTGAGCTCTGAAGATCAAAGCCTTTTCATGGTTCCCAGGACTTGTCTTGGGACTCTGGGAGACAGAGCCTTTTCAGCTGCAGCTCCCATACTTTTGAATGCTCTTTCCTTTTAGGTCTGCCAGTAACCTCAGTGATTTAAAGTCCCTTTTAAAACTAATCTTTTTACTGCGGCTTTTAACTCTCTAACTTAACTTGTTTTTTTATTATATTTTATTTTTTTATTATTTATTTATATTTGATTTTATGTGCAGCACTTTGGTAGTTCCTGTTTTAAAGGAGCTTTACAAATAATAAAATTGATTGAATGATTCTTGTGTCCGTCTTTCGTCAATGTACCCAGATGTCCGTTCAATATTTTGGGTCGTTTTTATCCATATTCAATGTTGCATATAACACAATTATTCCGTAAATCTTTTGCAGTTGTGCATAATTTTTGTGAGTTGCATATGCAAATGTGCGGCTTCCACAACTGTTCCACGTAGGTCTACTGGACTTTTCACGCATGTTCCACCGATGTATAACTTATATGTGGCATGTACAGCACACATATCATGTCAGGATTATGTAATTGGTGCAAGAATCACTAATGAATTGCATATAAACAGCGCAATTATCACTTTTTTTTTGTTTTAACTTGATTTACGTGTTCTTTGTGTGGTTTTTTTGTACTTGTGTGGTTTTAACGTGGCTCATTGGTAATACATCTGTGAAAATTTCTCGTAAAGACCACAACTTTTTTCACTCATTTCACTTTTTATAATTTTTTAACGTATAACCAATTTTTATCGGGCAACATGTGCGAAATGTACATAGTGGCTGTGTGACACAACCTTAAAGCATTTCGCCGCATGGAGATTTTGGCATTTACCTAAAACATATTATGTTGCTTTCTGCTTATTGGCTATACCTGTTAACTTTTTTATGAACATTTTTCTATGGAAAAGCCTGTTTTGATGATGTTGTGGTTAAACTCTAGAAGGTGCTGTTAAGACTAATTTTGTTGCTGTTACCCCATTGTTCATTGTGCATGAACATTGGGGCATTTTCTGGCTGGACCAGTTGACTGTTTTGTAAACTATTTTTTAAGTAAAAGACTATTTTGTTTGTTGGCTGTCTAAATAAAAGGGATATTATGACTACTTTTGTCTATCTTCTTTTCTCCCTTCCATCTTACAAGCTTTATAAATATACTGGTAGGTATGTTTTAGGAAAAAGTAAAGTCAATTAAGTTCAACTTGACTGCACTGTGTTATTCTTACTGAATAACATTGTATAGCTTTAATGTATATTCATTGTATTGGCTGAACCTAACCATGTAACATAAGTTAAATGTGAATGTTGAACATTAAAACAAAGCAATCCATCTAAGTAGCACCAACTTAAGAAAGCGCTGTACAACATACTGAAATGAGTAAATCAGAAGTAAGCGATTGCAGTAATACCTACTTGACAGACTCACGTGAAACCAATTGACATAACATCTTTAAGTAAATCAAACAGCTTTTTTTTGAGTGTGGGGTGAGAGTGGGGCGTGTCGTTGTGGCTGTGGCCTGTTTGTGAATCAGTTTGTGAATCAGTATAGAAAAACTGAAAACAGGAACTGCTGAAAAGATATAGTTTGCTCAGCAGGTCTGGAATGCTTTTATCAGTTTCTTTGTGGAAACATTTTTTTCCTCCAATAACTATTAAGCAAATTCAACTTACTATCTTGAAAAGACCTCCAGGGGAAAAGCATTTCTGCTGATGCTATTAGTTATCTTACGATCATTACCTAGAACTTATTGCTTGTGGTGGCACCTAGTTGTGTATTAATGTACAATAACAGCTTTGGCCTCTGACTGACTCTCATTTGGAAGTCAGACCAGCATAACATTGACTTCCTAGCATACATAACATCAATCCTGCCCCCACTCTTCCACTCCATTCCAGTCTCATTCATGATTAAAATTCACGATTCTGCAACTCTTCCATGTGAAGCAGCAACCGGCTCCCAACACAAAGAAGCCTTCTGTCAGATTTAGGAGCATAGCTTCAGACGGTAAAGCACTGCCTTTAATCCCAGATTTTCAATTAATCGATGCAAAAATGTTCAACAATTTTGGATTTTAGCTCATATTTATAGGTTTTTTATTTGAAATATTTTTTACCCCTTCTTTTATTAAAAGATCAGCAATTCATCCCTGAGATTGGTCCTTCTTTTTCGGTGATGCTTGTGTATCCCAGACTCCCTCAATTGAAGTGTTTTCTCTACTAGAGCCTTCCGGCATATTGCTTGGAAAACGTTGGCTATTACATATCTGCTTGGTTATAAAGGCAAGTTGAAGCTTTTCAATTTTCATCCAGGAATAACATTTTACAGAAATATGTAAAGAGTTTATGCAAAACACACAGAATTGTGCAAATGTATTACTTTTTCAAAAAACTAATAAACAGAAATAATAACAGAAAAAATACTGAATCCATTTGATTTCAATTGATACAGAAGGTCCGAGGGCTACACAGTGGCACAGGGGTTAGTATTTTTGCCTGTTTCAAATCCCGGCTGGGACCTTTTTGCATGGAATTTGCAGGTTCCTCTCGTGCATGTGTGTGTTTTCTCCAGTTTCCTCCCACATTCCAAAATCATGTTGCATAGTTTATTTCGCTATCTCTAAATTGTCCTTAGGTGTTTATGTGTGTGTGTTGCCCTACAATAGACTGGCAACGTGTTAAGAGTGTAACCCGCCTCCATCCAACATTGGCTAGGATAGGCTCCAGCCACCCAGTGAACCCAAAAGAGATTAAGAGGGGATTCAGAAAATGGAGGGATGGACAGAGGATTTACATTTTTGTTGAATTTTGGATTTAATGTAATACTGTTTTATTAGTCAAATTATATTTGTTTGTTTTATGAAAAGAAAAAGTTCTTTTCTTTTTGAGTATAGCTTTCAACCAAAGAAAGGAAGAATTTTCTTTAATAAAATTGTAGACTTTGGAAATGATCAGAAAAGAAAATTTTGTAATTTTCTTTTTTCATATAAGGAAACAATATATAAGGAAAACAAAAAAATGAAAATAAAAACCTCATAAATCTGATCATTTTTACATTTTTAAAGTGCAGATTGGTGAGTTCTTAAAAAATAGAAATCCTGCTCAAAGGAATAACTAGGGGTGTATTCAGACTGAAAAAAATTCTGGTTTCCAGATCGAGTGAGATTCATTTATTCCGGATTGAGTCCCAAACCTTCCGTTTGGTCTGTATTCGGATTGGCATCAAGCGGCCCATTCTGTTACAGACCAAAGCTTGTAAAGAAAACCATGTGACTAAAGGTCTCTACAGTCATTGGCCAGGAACTACCAGAGCAGGTCAATACAACAAGAGAAAGACGGATATGCTGCATTTTACAATCCTGATCGGGACGGTTAACAGGTGCCAATTGTTGGAAAAAACTATTTTTACTTTCCTACTTTGGTACAGCGGGGGCATGCTGCAAGGCAGATACTGGCAAGGAGACGTGCCATGTTTGCTTTAACTCAGAGGAGGCTAGAAACTGCAGTGATGTGGAGACGTCGGGTATGAAAGTACGCTGATAAGTGTCTATGACATAGATTGTCGGGAAAATAGTGAGAAGCATTGTGTATCACTTTAAAAATTGTCTCAGTGAGCCTGAATTCATCCGACCACATTTCAATGGGTTGCTGTGTCTCATGGTTGTGGTGTGATGGCATTGTTTTAACGGAATTCTGTTAAGGAACTACATAGTATTTTCTAGGGTGGCATAACGAGACACAGAAAAGCATACAAGAAGTCTTAAAATAAACGTTCTAACAAGTTTCCATTTGGACCCTTTTTTCAGTGCGATTACACAACAATCGTTGCTTTACATTTGTCCGCGACTCATCTGATGCTTCATTTTTACTCTTTTTACATTGGCAACGGTGGCCTTTTTGGTCCAGTTGTTCCGCTCCAAAAATTGATTGTATTCAGACTAAGGAATCTCAGAGTGAACCAAAGCTCAGTCCCATTGGAAATGAACCAAGACCACCTCTCAAGATGGTTCCTAGTCCCGGACCAGAGTCCGCTTTGGTGTATTCGCAGATACATGTCACAAATCAAGAATTTATGGTTTATGATAACATTTAAGGTTGGAGTGTGAGGCCTGTGTAGTGGATGAACATGTAAGGATGCATCTGAGCACTTCTCAAGGTGGCTGATAACACATCTCTGTGTCCCTGATTGCCTGTCTTGAAGTCGAAGAGATTAGAGGAGAGTGGGTCTCCTGTAGTCCAGCAGCCATTATTCTTTAAATAGAAACAGTCCATGGAGGCCACTCCAGAAGATACAGACTTGGGTTCACACACAAGCGTGCAGATGTGAAAGTGCAGAATTTGTCTGAACAATAGATCAGGAGCGATGTCAGATGTGATAACGTCTTCACAGTCTGTGTTCTGCCAACCTTTAAAACCCTGTTTTTCTTTGTCTCACAACAAAGTGAAGCGGTTATTTAAAATGTTGCAGCAGAATTAGGCCACCATTCTCCTTTTAAGTTACCTGCCAGATATCTAAGGCTGCTAATTTTTCACCTTTGTGGCTTCGAATGGCTGCAAAAAGATCACATAAAAAGTCTTCCTTAGGAAGCTTTAAAGATGATGCAAGTGCTTTGCTGAAGCCTCAAACTTCACCCTGCTTTCTGTGGAGATCCTTTTAGTGCCCAAACTGACATGATAAATTAATTAGAAGTCAGAAGCTTAACTCTACTGCAGCTCAATTAGTGAGGCACACATCTTTCTCCACCGTGTATATCTTCAAAGTTAAGAATTAGCCAAAAGAGGTTTGGACAACTTCAACACAGATCAAGTTTACAGAAAGCTTACAAAATAAAGTTCAAAGAGTAGAAAAAGAAAATAGAGAAAAGCAGCTTTATTTGTAAGGAGCAAATCATGCAATGTGCACGTTTATAATTTCCAAGCCTTAGAAAAAGAAGATTTTCCAAAAAAGACAATCGTATTTTTCGAAATATACCTTGCTTCAGGGTATGATGCTACAAACACACTGGGCATGTGATGCGCATTGAAGAAAGTGCTGAACACGGGTCCTTGAATCTTAGCATATGGTGTTCACACTGAGTGTGCTCACAATGAGACTTGGTGTGAACCCATAGCCATTGATAACACTCAAACATGTCAGTTCTCCAAAACTTTGTCTCTGTAGCCTATTTTTATCTATTTATTTATTTTATTTTTAGTTATTTATTTAAAACATATAAACATATATAAAACATTCATTTTGTCTCATAATGATAATAAATATCTTGAAATGTGAGAGCGGTGCAAGTCTTGTGAGTTTTGCTCCAGGCTTTTTCTTTCCCAGCTCTATTCCCACATATGAAAGATTTGGTGTATTCCAGTCGGATGCATACTGCAATTGCTCATTTCTCCTCCATAATCAGTTTTCAAACAGTTGGCACTTCCGTTAATGAAAAGGACGTCATCCCTAAATTACTACCAAATCCGAGTCCCAGATTGGTCAAAGTTCAACTGACTTAACTTTTAAAGCGCTTTTATTGGCCATGCGTTTTGTAAGGAGAGCATAATAACGGACTTAAAACTGTGCAAACCAATGCGTGAATGCAATAGGTTCTAACCCAGAAGCTCAAAATGTGCATATACGCGTGTTTACATAGACTTTTCAATGAAAGTAGCCACTTCAAGCTTTGTTGCCAGGGACAGTGTGAACGTAGCACCAGTGCAGCTGCCAAAAATTCACAATCAAGAAAAAAAAATCGAATATAAGTTGCAATGGAGTATAAGTCGCACTTTTGGGAGAAATGTATTTCGCAATATACCCGACAAGAATGGAAATAAGGCTTATTTAGTTTCATAAAACATAGGAGAAATGTAGTATATTAGTGCAACATATTAACAATTCAGATAACTGTAAAGAACATGCTAACAAGTCAGCTAAACTCTTTATAATAACTCAAATCACTAAATTCGTTGAATTCTTCTTCCATGTTGGCTGTTTGGAACAACTTTGACTGAGTGGTGCTTATTCTGTCAGTAGCAAATACTGATAAACACACCTACAGTTGCTTTATAAATTAAAAAAAAAATCAAACATAAGTCACACCTGGGTATAAGTCTCATCTCCAGCCAAACTATAAAAAAAAATAGCAACTTCGAAAGTATGGTAATTTTATTTTTTATGCTAAAAACAGACACGATCAAAAGTATTTCAAATGAAAAGGAAATACATATAGAAAAAATGTTCCTGGTACTTGCCAAAGTCGACCTATGGTTGCAAGAACAATGCATAAACGGTAACGGAAAAGACAACATGAGACATACAATTGCAGATCTCGGAATGCAAGAGTCATGAGGGATAGAATGAACTGAAAATGGCACAGTGGTTAGCACTTCACAGTGAGAAGGTCCTGGTTCCAACCCTGGCTAGGACCTTTCTGTGTGGAGTTTGCATGTTCTCCTTATGCATGTGTGGGCGTTTTCTGGGCACTATAGTTTCCTCCCACAGTCACATGCTTCATAGGTTCATTGGTGACTCTCCATTGCCCATAGGTGTGCATGTGAGCATGAGTGTGTGGCCCTAAATCAGACTGAAAACCTGTTCAGAGTGTATTTGACTTAAACCCGAATGTAGCTGGGTTGGATCCAGCAACATAGTGACTCTTTACAGAACAACAAACAAAAAGTGAATTAGTTCAGCCAGAGTTACAGCTGAAGTTGTGTTGTTAACTTTTTATGAGCAAGTTACAAGCAACTGCACTTAAAACAACCTAAAGATATAACATCTGACTACATAACAATAGTAATAGCTAAATATATATACAGTATGTCACGGTTTCAGTTTCCTTGCCTTTGTGTTCTGGTTCTTTTTTGTTTCTGTCTTGTTTTGAGTTCATTTCCTTTATTATTTTGAAAAGCTTCCTGTTATGTTGTTTCGAGTTTTACTCTTGGTCCCCATCTGCCTTCATTGTTTCCACCTGTGTCTCGTCTGTTCTGAATGTATTAAAGTCATGTCCTTCCCTTCCTCCTGTGCTGCAAAATAGATTAATGTTTCCAGTTTGTGCTCGAGTTCCTGTGTCGTTGTCATTCAAGGTTTGAGTTCGCCTGCATACTGCAGTGTTTTTTTTTTTTAGTTTTGTTTCAGTTATCAAAGATCCCTTTTGCCCGGAACCTCCTGGTTCCAACTCCTCTCTGCGCCTGGGTGCTTCCCTCATTTCCCCTCGTCACAAAAATTTTTTTTAAAGAGAAAATGAGAAAACCTTGACTTTATATTCTGTTTTAGAAAAATTACTTTATAAAGGCGTTTTGTAAAGTTTATGTTTAAATGAGCTATGAGATCAGATTAATAATTGTAATTGTAATTGTTTTTCACTTATATAAGTCGAATAAGAAATTCAAATACAATATTTGTTAATGTCTAAAGTAGACACGTGTTCTTGACAGTAACATTTGGACAAAGAGTTGTGGAAAATACAATTCCTCATTTGTTTGTTCCTTCTCTTTTGACAGCCCACTTTAGTTACTTGTGTTGTCTTTCTATCCTCTCCTACTGCACAAGGTCTGTACTGTAGACCGTGAAGACAGATGACATGACAGCTCCCCTGAAAAGAAGCCAAAATAGCTAGCTACTCTCTTCAGCAGCTGGTGAAGCTGACAGCTGTCCCTTTTTTTTGCTTCAGCGAGGTTACTGTTAGATTTTTGACAGAAAAAGTCCTCAGCAAAACCAATCGATTCCCTGTGCATATGTGCAGGATCTACATCTAAAAGTGTACTCATTCTTTTTCCTACGAGTGTCCATTAATGTTCTGAACTCTGACCAACGTGCATTTATTTAAAAACTTGAACTTTCATTTACAGTAGGATGTGGTTTGGTTGCCGCTCCCTTTAACACCAAGCGTTCTTACCAACTGATGCAAAAAACTGAAATATTCTCCCTACATCCACCACAATCAGAGCATGTTCCCTCTCCTATCAGACCTGCCAGGTTTTGTAATTACAGCTTCCATGGGTGCCCAAAGGGGTCAAAAAAGTATAAGAACAGAGTGTAAGTTGAAAAATGACATGACAGCTATTTAATCAAATACAGGGAGTGAGATTTGAAGAGAAAGTCCAATTCCCTACAGTGTGTTTCACATCAATTCAAAGCCATGCACTGGGGCCATATGAAGAGAGGAAGCTCTGTGTTGACTAGGGTCTGATGGTTTCAGTGGCTCAGATGTTTGGTGTTAGGTGAGAAAGGGGGAAAAAAAAGACCAGCCAGGTGGGTGGGCAGGTGGATGATATGGGCTGTGTTACGACATAAGATAGCGCCTCCAGCTAACCTGTCTGTGGGTGATAAGCGTCTGTTCCCGCAAGTAAAAAGGCTGGCTTACTTAAGAGTTTGTTGGTATCTGCTCACCCCCCCCACACACACACACACACACCTCAGTATATTTCAAACTCCTCTGTTATGCAGCAGCTGATACATTTTTGAGACCATAGCACAAATCCGATTGAAAAAAAAATGGTAAACAGGGATTTCCAACACATTAATTGCCATTTTTGTCCACAAATACTTTTTTATGTAAAGTGTTGGTTTGATTTTTGTCAAACACTGTGATTATGTTAAGTAACTAGTTTTTTTAATTAGTCTTTTATTATGTCTTATAATGTTTTAGGCAGTTGTTTCGGTAATACATGCTAATCCCTTAAATGATTTTCAATTATGCATCATAAAGTAGGTTCACATGTCTTACCCCAAGAGGCTTTTAAGTTTTGATAGCTGTGTGATTAAACTTTATAGTTCCAACTGTAATTGCACATGTTTAGGTTATCAGTAGAGTGCCTATAAGTACAATAGGCACTTATCGGTGACGCATTCATATAGATTATAGTTTTTGGGATAGTTACTATCAAATTGTTTGGAAGATTTATTTTGCATTTTCCTTTGTTAAAAAAAATACTTTGGTTATGCTGTAGCACAGGGGTCAGGAACCTATGGCTCGCGAGCCATATCTGGCTCTTTTGATGGCCACATGTGGCTCGCAGACATAAAGGGGCGTGCAGTAGTAGCGGTGCTTGGAGTAAAAAATCTGCAACACCATCAGTTTACTATTATCTGTTATATCACAGAGTTTGTACCAGCCTGAAACCTGCTAATTGCAGTCCCTGCAGCTGCCCGCTCCAGTCTCTGAGAAAGAGCGCGCAGCTGCAGGGACGGGATGTTGGAAAGTGGAGGGGTAGTGGGCACTGGCAGTGAGGTGAAACTGTGCAAGAATTATCAGAACTTCGAACCCACTGCCCGTCATATACCACACACTGCAGCGTGTGACTGTGTGTTTGGCTCCACGTCTGCATGTGAGCAGTCTTTTTCACATCTAAAGAGCATTTAGACCAACCTACGATCACGTTTAACAGATGGAAGTCTCAACACCTGCATGAAGCTTAAACTCACCAGGTATCGACCAGACAAGACCATCAGCAAAACCACCATGCAGCACCAGAAGTCGCGAATAATGCTAAGCAATATTCAGCGTTTATTAGCAACAGCATAACAATGTTATTAAAAAGAATCCACAGACTTATTGTACTTTAAAAGTGTTGAAATTAAATAAAATGCACACATTCACTTGTATTTTTAGTTTTAGACATATTGTAGTGGACTGAGTTAGACTGGGTGGCTGTTGGGTCAAATTCTAATTTCCGGAGTTCATTGAACGCATCAAGCAGAGATGCTTATTGGCCCACAGTTCTGTTTTCAGCCTGTTTTTGGGTAGTTTGGACCAATGGGGTTCAGCTATGAGCCAAAGAAGGGAAATGGGAGGGCTGTTGCGGGGGCGGTGGCATAAAAGGTTTGGGGAGCGCTCTCAGCGGGAGAGATTTAAGAGTTGCTGAACAAGTTGTACGGCTTTGGTTACGGCCTACAGTAACCAGAATAAAGAACCTTAAAAGAGGTTAAGTCTTCTCAGTTATGTCTGCGTCTGATGTCCGTCCCTCAAAAACACAATAAACTTCTGTTGTACTTTCAAAATAATCATGTATAAAATTGTATTTTACATTTAAGGGAATGTGACCACGCAATAATGCATGTTAACACCATGGATAACATTGTTCATGTTGTTCATGTTAAAAATGGACGAATTTATGAGTCCACTGTCTCAATGTCTTTTTCCTGGATGTTCTCTATTAAAACAGGAGTTGACTTCCTTCTGAAGTTGATGATAATTTCCTTTCTCTCGCTGGCATTAATCCAGAGTGCATCGTTTTCATGTCATGTCTGACAATAATGGTAAAAAACATCTATTCTGTTAGATAGGAAAGTTGACCTCACCGAAAGTTGTATAAAATAAATATGATTCTGCATTGGCACAGGTACTTTTAATCTATATTATTTCAAAGTAAAAGAGTCTGCATCAAAATAGAAATAAATAAAATAAATAATAAATACTTCTCTTATTTGATTCGTTGTTGGCTACATTTTATAGATGCATTAATATCAGGCCTTGATCTAGTTAAACACTCTAGGAAAAAAAATAAACCATGAGCACACATTCTCACCAAAATAGGATGTTACTTCAGTTTTCCAGAGATAACCATGAAAAAAAACATAAAAGAATTATAGAGAAAGAAAAGGCTTGTTGAAATGACTGGATCCTGTCCGTGTGTGTCAATGTCACAGTACAACAAATGATGATCCAACACTGTTCCGCAGTTTTCACAAGGTTACAGTCAGTATAGCTGCGCACGGGAACAAAGACCTTCATTTGTGAAGGCCTGTCTTGTGGGCTGACAAATTTTAAATTGAGCTGCTGGTCATGATTATTATTTTTAAAGGTGGAAAAGGGAAGCTTGCAGGGTTCATAACACATCCAAGGTCTCAAAAATTCCAACAATAAAGCAATATTTTTCAGGAAGTAAATTGTCACTTTGAAATGTGAGCAAAAAGAAAAAAAAAAAAACTCAAGGTAGCAAAGCAGCAACACGATGCATTCAAACTCTGAACAAATATGTTTAGTATTACAGTGCTAAGAGGGGAAAATAAATGTAGGTGTCGTCATTCGAGCAGGTTGAATGGCTTGTAAGAAATGTCTTCTTTAGATAACTGAAGCGAATTAACAACTGCAACGACACAACAAGGAAAAACAACATTCAATGGCATTACTTTGTTTTTTTCAGAGAATATTTTTATTTGAAATAGTTCATTTCAAGCAATCTAATAAGAATAATACACAACAACAATACAATCATCAGTTATCCATTCATACAGTGACGAATCAAACTTAGGATAATTAGACATATTAATAAATATTGCTTGAAAGGGAGTGGAAGGAAGCGAACGTATATAATGCAGCCCAATGCGGGTGGTAAACTCCATCCAAGGCCTAATACTGAGCAGGATTACCATTGCAACAACACATCATCAGTAGGGTAAAACTAACCTGTTTCACGACGGTCTGATTCCAGCGCACGTTCCCTATTAGCGGGTGAACAATCCAATGCTTGGTGAATTCTGCTTCACAGTGATAGGAAGAACCAACATCAAAGGATTATGTAGTAATGGTGTCAGTCTGGGGGCATTTATAGTAGCTCAGATTGATTTTTATTATTTTCTTGCAAAAATACTTTATAATAAATGATGTTAATGTCAGAAAGCCTCACAGTTAATGTGGATATATCGCAAAAGCCTTTTTTGTCAACATTTTTGAAATGTCTACAAAGTGTATGTACCCGTTTCAAATATTTCTTACTTTAGTTTTTTTTAGTTGGCCAACAACTCTTGACAAAATTTCAGAACATGTTGGGAGTCTTGTGGTTTGGCCGCCTATCAAACTGATAAGGAGATAGAAATGGAGATCTGACCTTTTGAATGTCATGCAGGAAGCTGGCAATGCATTTTTATTTCTTGATGAATGTTGCTGCTTTTTTAAATACATATTTGTTAATTATTTTTTTCTAATTATTGTTAAGCTGTTGCAATCATTACATAAATCTCCATAAACACTGAACACACATTTTTATGTGTTTATACGATGTGAAGGTACGCCATAAGCTTCTGCAGTCAACAAAAGCTGAAATGTAAAGATTTATGTTAGTTTCTTTTTTTTTTATATAGTCTTTCTTATAAAGTTGTTTGGGCACAAATTAAATCAACGAACAAAGGAAATTTTGATAACATCTTCAAACACAATCAAAAAACCTCTCAGAAGTAGGCTCCATTCCCTCGACAGAGACAAATAATTCATTGGCTGGAGGTGGGATGTGCTATTCCCTGAATTAAGCTGCTTGCTTCTGCAACATATGAAAGACAAACAGTGCACACTGGGCAGAAATTGAAAGTGCAGTGTAAGGTGTTAGATGAGATAGTCTCCACAAACAAGCATACAGTATCTTGAGAATAAGCCTCTGAACAAAACCCCAAAGCAGTGTGCACTCTCTATTGGCACTTGTTTAAATTACATCCACTGCCTTAGCACTCAAATAATAAAGGGTAGAAATAAAAAATACATATTATTTCGCAAAACAAAAAGAGATATTTCTTTAGACTGTAAACTAAATTGTTTAAAAAAATCATAAAACCAGAAAAGACCATGTTCTTGATTTTGTCTGAACTGATAAGATGTGAAGGCAGGTGTCAATCTAAATTCGCCTTTTAAAACATCATGAACGTTGTGTTGCAGTAACACACTATTTGTGCATTAAAACTAACTTATCACTGAATGCATCATTTTCTTGCTACATCCATCAGTTTCACACCGCCATGCAGAATACATCACTAAGGTTTTATTTGGAAAATGTTGAATTGAACTGTCTACATGGGTCCAGAAAAACTTTATCCAATTGTAACAAACCATTACAAACGCCACTTTTTCCATCGGGAAAAATATTTATGACAGGGCAGAACTATCAAAAATACCGGATACGGTCGAAAAAGAAGAAATAGCATGTTCCGTTTTAAGCAAACAAAGCTACTGCATAGAGCGAGATGATCTTCTAAACTTGCTTTTATTGTTGTTATGGTTATTATTAAATTAAGTGCCTGTTCGCTCATAATTTACTCGGCAAGTGCTTTATTCTTTGCCACACGGACCCATAAGAAGGGTTAGGACTAGACTAATACGTGCCAACAACATCAGCCTTTATTTTGTCTGGACATGATTGCTAGCACAAATTGACATGATTATTTGCACGATTTCTCAGGACTGCGCGGAGTGGCATTTCTGCATTCAAAAGCTGCCTCCGCCAGCTCACACAACGTCCCAAAGCCGCCCGCCAGCTCACACACCGTCCCAGAGCTGCTCCTCTGCTCAGAGACACCGTTCACCCGGGAAACACGGTTCTCCTTAGTCTAGAAGCTCACGCATGCAGAGCAGCCGGCCAGACTGCAATCCGAAGCCTCCTCCGGTGCACACACCGTAAAAAAAGCACCTTTCCCTTTCCCGCAAACACGAAGCTACGAGTCCGACTGTGCTGCTCAGAGACATGGTTCACTTGCGCTCTGATTCGCCACAATGTCTACACATGAAGTAAAAGCCAGAGCAGTAGTGACCAACAATCGGGATAAATTGTTTACATGCACCACGATCAAATCAACTATTAACATAACCAACTTATCTAGGAAATTTTGATCCCAATGAGTCTGATCGGGGCAGAGTCTTCCAAACGGTGTGTTTACATGGCACGTTTTTATTCCGATAAGGCATTTATTCCGATTACTTTTGGCCATATAACCGCAGTTTAGAGTTCCAGCTTAACCAATAATAAGCACATTACCGTGAATTCCGGACTACAAAGCACACCTGATAACAAGCCGCACCCACCCATTTTCACGTGTTTAATTACTTTTATACATACACAAGCCGCGTCAGAGTACAAGCCGCGCATGTGTTAGTCAACACTGTCATCCTGACAGATCACGTCCTGAATCCCAGAGTGAGTGCGATTCATTGGCACACTGTGGGTGGAGTCAGCTTTGCCTCAGGCTCATGCATTTGAGTATGTCAACATCTGTCAAACAGCACGGACCTCTATTCTGTTCACAAGTTCCTCAGTTATGGTGTTATTATTTCATTTTTTTTTTTTTTTTACTTATTGAAAAACTAGGTATCATACATAAAATTACAAACAGTAACCATATAATCAACATTACATCCCTCAGTTATGATGAGGAAATTTACATCCGCGATTCCCCATTTCCCATGAGTCTTAGGGGCTAAAGGCGGGGCCAACAACCGGCTCGCCATACTGTTGTACGTGTTTAAGAATGAGCAAGTATCAGCAGTGCATGGAGGGGTGAACGGGAACAGCTCTCCTTCCACTTGTGTCCCGACAGCGTTATGGGAGTAACAGGACTGGTTAAAAAAACACACCGGTAAAATAAAGCAGCAGCGACTGAAAAGCGCGCGCCTCAGCGCAATATGCGACACGCGCGCCTCAGTGCGGCGAGTGCGTCAGAAGTCAGAAGCCTCTGCGCTCCGCGGACGCCTCTGCGCTCCGCGCTCGCCCCGCCACTCCTTGTCTCCCCTTCCTATCTACTCCGACACCTCTGGCCAGGGCGGCTTCAAGGAGGAGGACTTCGTCCCCATCGCGCAGGTGGAAGGAGCAAATCGTGTCTGTGCAAAGCAATCAGACTTAATACTGTACGTTTTATGTATGAGGGGCGGATGCGTTGTTACGTGTGGGAGCCATCAGACTGCCATCGGCCCCACAGCTCTATAAGAGCAGCAGGAGAAGATGTCTCCAGCTCACACGGAGGCTGTGAGCTTTTCAAAGCAAAATTCCGCTCAGTCCTTAGAAACCGTACAAACGATCACGTCGATTTGTGTTTCCAGTCGTGTCCCGCCAAAATAAAGGCTGATGTTATTCCCACATATTTACGTGCAGCCAGCCAAGTCACTATGACTCAGAGGTAAATTCACTCCTGAGCATGCGCTGTTCTCTCCGTCACGCAGCTGACAGGCTTTTCCCAAACCCGTTGGTGATGGTGGATTTTTTTACGCTGCTTTTAACTTGAAAGCTGCATCATACTGTAATGGCGATCATGTGCACGTTGGGTCTAATGGCACCAAAGGATTCTGGGATGCGGCCGGGCATGCGTGTTTCGTTTTGTTGAACCATGACTGAAGTGTTTAAGACCTGAAGTCAAGTCCATGCTGTTTGGCTGCTAAGAGGTGTGTTGAAAAATAAATGCGCTTGGTGTTAGATAGAGAATGCAAACTATTCACTGAGACCGGAAGTACGTACATGGCGGCCGCCAATTAAATCCATAAATTAGCCGCGTCACTGAATAAGCCGCAGGGCTGTAAGCGCAGGAAAAAAGTAGCGGCTTATAGTCCGGAAATTACGGTACTTAATAAAACATTAAGTCGTTTCATCTCTTTGCCTGCTAACACACGTAAATCTGATAAATGCAATAATCTAAAACTATTATCCGCCTTCAAATCAGCATTTTTCTTTTCTAAAACGTTCATCCATCAATCTATCAGGGTCATAGGGTCACCATGGCCTGTTCCAGCTACTGTTTGGTGAGGGCGAGGTGCACCCTGGACAGGACGCCAGTATGTCACAGGGCTACAATCACACACTTAAGTAACTGATGAATATATGAAGGATGTTTTTGGACTGTCAGAGAAACCACATTGGCCAGAGGGAGAACACGCAAACTCCACACAGAAAGGTCCCAGCTGGGATTTGAAACATTGCCTACAGAGCGCCAACTACTACAAGCAAAGAGTTAATAATCATTGTAAATCAGCGAGTGCTGTTTCAGGTGATGTCTAAAGACATCTTCATGCTCTCTATTCTAAGCACAGAAATACAGGCAGAGGGAATGTATTTGCTGCTGGATTCAGTGGAAACTATTCCACCTTTTTGAACTCTAGGTAAAAAAACAGCAATGCAAGCCCAATGCAAAACATTCAGGTTGCAGAAAATATACATAAACACAGCTGTTTACTTCAGATCTCAGTTTTATTTCTCAGAGACATAGAAAAAACATTGCTTGCATTTGAATCTGGCAATTTCTGTGTTTATTCCTGACAGAAAATGTGTTTTACCTTCGAAAGATGCTTTTATGGAAAAACAGCAAAAAGTCACATTTTCTCAAATATATACCAGCAGCTCTTGTGGCCTTAAGACGTATTTTATCTTTTACATATCTAGCTGACATCAGTAATGACAGCTGAAACTGGAGCTGGAGGAGGAGGCCTTTAATGCTGGAAACAGTCTGGTTAGCGCTCTCCAACTCCCCTCCGTTCCTATAAGACAACCCCTGAGAGTGAATAGGGAGAAGGCTCTGCTTAGGGCCCACTGAGGGTTGGACTACTTGTCAGTGGCACCTTTCTTTAGGCCTGTGTTATTACATACACACTTCGAACAACACACACACTCTGCTTACCAGTGATCCAGATGATCCTCCCCCATGATCCTCCATTGTGGGAGGGGCCAGCAGTTGATTGGGTATTGCTGGTTTCCCAGGTGCCCTTGTGCCTGAGGGCTTGCTGTCCACTGAATGAGCATGATAGCTAATCCATAAATTGAATCTGAAGTTGTTCATGCCCCCAGAGATTGAATTGGGTCAATGCCTTTGTGTTTTGGCCCTTTTCTTGTTGGGGGGTCACTGGGTCTAGCTAACACTTTACTCCTTTTGGATGGGGATTTAGCTCTGGCCATTGCTCTATCAAATCTGCTGTGGGGTTGACAATGAGCTGCCTGGGGGCATTTGAGTCTCAATATGAGACACATTGTCTCATATTGTCTCAGATTGATACATAAACATGGCGTATGCCATATGAGACATATTGAGTCTCAAACTCAATTTGGGGTCTCTAAAGGCAGAGTCTGCAGTTGTGTGCAGTTTGTGGGTGTCTGGGAACCAGTGCCAATTTGAATCAAAAATAAAAAAATACAATTTTCTCAATTTTTGTCAAAATTTTATTTTATAACACACAATGAGATGAACAAGGACCTTGCTGTAAACAAGGTGTGTATAACTATATGCACTACGCGTATATGCGCACTCTTGCATAGAGTTTAAATTGGATGTGGTCACTTTAATGTGCATTGTTTGGTGCAGCAGCATTGCTGTCATAAAAACAGTGTCCCACTGTATTTGGGAAAAGATACATCTCTAAGAAGAAAAAAACAAGAAAAAAATAAAAAGCTTTCCACGAGGACCGTGGCGAGAGGGGGTCTTAAAACCAGCCTGAACAACCATCAAGATTCTTGATGATCTGAGCAGAAACATGAACACTTTCATCAACCGCACGTAAAAAATTAAAAATAGGTTTTTCAGAGGAGCTCAGCATGTTTAGTGCACACAAGGGGTGTAGATCAGATAGAGAATGGGGTTAGTCCAGAATGAGCCCGGAAGGAAGCATGAGTAGACGACGCAGTGTGGGGGCCTTCTCCTACTTTTATCTGCTAAGTGTGGTGTGACAGGGAGGATGCAATCTCAGAAAGATCCTCAGGTCAAGATGAATGATGAGAAGCATATGCCTGTTATGAAAAGCCAGGGTTTGGGATGAAGAGGACGGAGTAAGAGGAAGAAACAGCTCATTAGTCTCAGCTGAACTGGCCTCCTTTGGGCTACAGAGAACTGGGTTAAAGACACTGAGGTTATTAGTTGTTATAAGTTTTTTGTCCACCTTTAGAAAACTTGTTTTAGGCTTTCAAGTTAGTGACATTATATCAGTGTTAAATTATAAAGTATTACAACCAAATATGTCACTAGATGCTGTTAAAATAATCAAATTGCTGCATTGATATTTACTTTAATGGTACTTAAAATCGAGGCTTCCTCATGTAGCACCACAAAGTAATGTACCTACTGTATTTGGGCGTTTTAGTCATGGAGGGAGTTCTTCGTAAATCTGTGCAGCTTAGTTCAGGGTTAAGTTGCACTTTAACAATCAGCACCCAGAACTTCAAGAGCCTGGGGGCATTTTTCAAAGAGTTGAAAGATTCTCTTAGACCTCAGACAGCTGCATTTCCACTGAGGTCTGAGGTACTGGCTGGATTAAGCAAATGAAGTCAGCTAAAGTGTGTCACTGTGCCCCAAAAGCTATGGCATTAGTGACAGAAGTGGAGTGATTGATGTTCTCAAAAATCACTGATTTGTTATTAAGAATAAGCTGGGTAAAGAAGTGCTCATCATGAAGAACCATTAACTGATATCTGCTCATCATCTCACACATTTTTACCATCATTTTTTTTGTGTCTTAGACTGCTGCAAAATGAGGTGAATGAGGTGATTGTAAATGTCTGATTTTGTATTTTTATTTTCAAATGAAAACAGCTACAACTACAGCAAAATCAAAAGATTTGATATTAAAAGAGCTCTGCTGTCAGGCACACGTTGGCGCCATGCATAAATAACAGTTTTCTGGTAGTGCAATCATAAACCATGCCTTTTAATGAAAATAGAAGGGGTCTAAATAACACTACACTGCAAAAAGAGACCTCTTAGAAATAATTCAAAAATAACAAATAAACTTCTCACCCCATTGGCAGTTTTTGTTTAACCCTTGTGCTATCTTAGATGACCCCACCCTTACTTTGACTTGTTATTCCTACCATGACAAAGGCGGATAAAGGTGGAAAGATTTCATGTAATCCATGGACACCAGTGAAGATCACAGATCATTGAAGAAAAACAGGTTCAGAGCACTGTCTAGTGGGTCTAGATGACCCAATGTTAAAGTGCCTAGGATAGCACAAGGGTTCAACAAGCAAAAAATAAATAAAAAATCTATCAAGGGGTAAGAAAAAGCATCTTATTTACATAGATACAATTTCTAGTCACAAAGACATGCTTTCTCAAACTTTTTGAAAAGATTATTTTGCTATCGAAAAACGTTGTCACCTTTTCTTGCAAGACAAAAAAGTGAGAGTTTTATTTAATTAATTTTTTGTTGTCTTTTTGATTTTTTAGGATTCAGGTCTGCTGGGTAGTGGTAAAATAAAGATGCATAAAGTTGAAAAAAAAACACGTTACTTTTGTTTCATAGGTTAATTGGTTACTTTAAATTGCCCCTAGGTGTGAATGTACATGGTGGATATGGGTTCCTTGCAAGCAAAAAATGGGCAAACCTCAATGACCAGCACAAAGGTGATATATTGCTTGGTGAGTTCATAGAGCAAAAATGTTCCAGCGCATTTTTTCCTACAGGCATGCTGCCAGTGACAGACTGTGGTTCACACTGACACAACACAAAACGGTAAGTAAGGCTGAAGTAAGTGAGATGCAGGCACATCGTACAGATTTTTTGACCCCAAATAATACAAAAAGCAAGTTGATGCTTCACATGATACGTATGTGGCCTGAATGATAGAATTTAGGAAATTAGACAGAGTGTAGTTTGAGTGGACATCTAATGGGGGTCCTACGGGCACTTGCATCACCTGCACACCTCGCGTGTGCAGCATTTGAGCATGGTCAGTAAGGAGCCAGTACTTGCACTTTACTAATAACTTGAATGTGCCGTAAAGGCATACAACAGCATAACCCATACATTATAAGTGTGTGCAATTAACATTTGCCTAACAGATACTTCCAGACAGACTAACCATAACAATTTTACCTTTCATTTATATGATGTGGCTTAGGTGGCTGTATGAGTCTCAAGGGAACTGCAAGAAACACTTGGAGCCGTTCCTATCAATGACCCTCCACGCACCCGCATGGGTCAACCCCTGTATGGGTTCGCCCCTGCGGGTACATGTGACTAAATCTTTATTTATTTTTTTCCCCTCTACAATACTTTACAACACAAACTTCCCTGTTATGCAGATGACACCTCATCGTCAAACCCACCTCCAACCTTTCCCCCCTCTTTGCTCATTGAAAGCTCGGTAGCAACCAAATCCTGGTTCTTGTTTAACTGAACAGTGATAAAACTGAGGTTCTCCTCAATGGCTCAACATCCAAATAACCCAAAATGAACAGCTTTTCCTCTTTCACTGACTTTCACTCTGGTTTCCCTTCAGGTATGGAGTCTGGGTGTCATCCTTGACAGTAAAATTCTCTCTCTTGTCATATCTTGACTCAGGATTAATCTGTTTAAGCTAATTCATTTACACTTGTGTGTTGTTATTATTGTATTTTAAATGTTTTACAGTGTCATGAAGTGCCAAAAAGAAACCTTAAAAAATAAATTAAGATGTATTATAAAGTAGCAGAAACTAGAAGACTCATGCTACTGTCACAAAAACAAGCATAAAGCTGGATCCAAATGCAACAGGTTCATTAGCTCAGCTAAAAGTCCACAAAGCTAAATGAGGGTCAGGCAGGCAGGGGTCAATGGCAGGCATGATATCATCAGAGGAGAGGCAGGTTGGTCAAAATCCAGGAGAGGGTTGGGGCAGGTGGCAGGCAAACACAGTCAGGGTCAGGGTGAGGGTCAGGAGTTTAAGGTGAAACCCTACTCCAGCCAAAATTTGGGAACCTTGGCGCCCTCTTCCAGCTGGAGAGGGGAAATGCGCGGTCCATCCTATGGTCCGGTCGGCCCCGGTAATTAAAGTTGAGCGCACGGGGATTTCTGTAGAGTCTTCTCCCATAGCGCACCATGGTCCAAGCACCCCCATCTTCTTCACCGTCGTAGAAGTGCATGGCAGGTGTTACGCTTTTCCACCAGGGAAGAATGTCAGCAAAAATAGAAAAAGTTTCAAAATTTCTAAAAAGAAAAAAAGAAAAAGTGGGACAACCACTTAAATTTGTGTTTTTATTCACAAGAATGTAAATAAATAAATAAATAAACAATACAAAATTAGAATAAAGTGTGCTAGCTACGCGTTTCGGCAAATTCTGCCTTTATCAGGCTCAATGCACACCACAACTTGGCTGAACAGGCACTAAAGTGAAGTGAGAGACAAAAGGTGGCTGTTTTATTCACACTGTTTTACCAAGGAACACGCGTCGGCCTCATGGGCCCCGCGTGTCCTGAGCCATGGGCTGCATGCATACTGCTGTACCAGGCAAAAAGACATGTGAAACAAACCTTTTCCTTCCAACCATGTTATTGATTTATATTTAGGACTATTTAGATTTATAATCACTAATTAAGGGTTAGGATTAGGGTTCAAATTAACTAGGGGTTAGGGTTAGAAACAAAATTAGGGGTAGGGTTAAAGTAATAATAATAATAATCATAAAAACAATAATAAGAACAATAATAACCATAGCCATAATAACAGTAACAATGATAACAATATCTCGCACACTGTTCACTGTGAAGAAAAACCCTGGGTTATAAGAAAATGCTCAACCAGTGGGGTATGCAGCTATCCATTATGAGCAATATTATATTTATGATTCTTGTGCTAACAGAAGTTTTGGTTTGTCCCACCAAATGTTCATCACACAAGGAACAGGAAATACGATTAATACAATCTTGTGTTTTGGATCTGATTTTCTTTTAAAGTTATTTATGGAAATAAAAGTTAAACCTTTATTGAGGAGGTCACCTTGTTGTCCTGTCAGAGCCACATTTTTTAGTCAAAACCATGATATTTTGGGACATAAGGGGCTGTCCCCTTACACACTCTACCCTGAATGGACTTAGTGGGTATTCCACTTTAAAAAAAAACTCCAGGGTGAGGGTCAGGGTCAGGGTCAGGGTCAGGAGACAGAAGATCAGGTCCAGATATAACGCTTGGTAAGGAAGGCAGTGTGGCACAAACAATACTTCATATTGAGCTGAGCTCAGTGCAGAGCTTAAGTACAGAATGCTGTGGTTGATTGAGTGAATGAGAGTCAGGTGTGCAGCATCCAAGAAGTGTGGTTAGAACT
This sequence comes from Oryzias latipes, assembly GCF_053564925.1. Taxonomy (NCBI): domain Eukaryota; kingdom Metazoa; phylum Chordata; class Actinopteri; order Beloniformes; family Adrianichthyidae; genus Oryzias; species Oryzias latipes. Next base: position 10,006,768 of record NC_136256.1, on the reverse strand, counting down.
CTGGAGATGGTTCCCACTGATGACCAGAGGGGGAGACAGAGTTCTGACTTCTGACAGCTATGTTCACACGGGGCATATGACACATTAAAAATGCGCTGAATACGGGTTATTGAACAGAGGGGGAGGATTTTTCTTTTTTTTACTTGCACATGTCTACCACCTACAGTTGGAAGAAGCTTGGTGTGACGTTGAAGCGCTGCAAATATCAAAAGTCTTTCTCCAGACTTTTTCTTTCACAGCTTTATTGTAATAAAGAAAAATTTGGTGTCATAAAATTCCAACCGGACAAACCGCAACTATTCATTTCTAGGGGTGTAACGATGCACGTAGTTGAACCAAACTGTTCCGGTACGGCAGTTTCAGTTCGGTTCACTTCTGTACCGTTTCGGTACGTTTATTCTTTTTTTCCCCCGCACATGCATTGTAATGACCCAGCTGCTTTGTCACTCGAAACAGGGAAACGACAGCTGAGCTGCCAGTTAACTAGCTGCATTGACTGTCCTTGCCCAATACTCCTCTCGTCCTCATACAATCTCAGAGAGAAAGAAGACAGAGCAATGGATAGCTCCATCTCTTTTCCAGCATTTAAACCCATTTATTATGAACACACACGAACAGCGTAACAACATGAACCTCACTTCTCGTCATAGCTCTGTCAGTGATGGTGAAGGATTCAATACGCAAAATTTCACACATGAGTTTTAGTGGCTATAGGCGGGGCTAACTGTATTAACTTAGCACCAAGGCGGAAGTAATGCTAGCCGTGAGTTTCCTCCGAGACGCTATTAGGTGACAGACAGTAAGCATGTCAACACATGGCTATAGCAGACGTGAGGCCAAAGGTGAGGACCCCCCCTCCCCCCATCTCCTTACGCTCTCCTGTGTGGGAACACTTGGCTTTGTTGTCAGCATCCATGACGGAAAAAGACAATTGGATAAGTCGAATGCTGTGTGTTGAAATTGTTACACAAAGATAGTGTATTCCACAGGTAACACATCTAATCAGTTAATGAACTTAAAACTGCATCACCCGACTGTAACAATCAGGTCTACAAGAAAGAAGAAAAAAGAAAGTTTTTGATTCCTAATTAAGCAGATCACCTACATAGGGGATTTTTTTTTATTGTTATGTAAAACCAATAAATGCATTTTGTAAGTAATTTTTTTCAGCCTTATTTTTGGTACCGAAAAATACAGAAAATAGATAAAAACGTTATTAATCTCCCAAGGGAGAAATTCAGGTGTCTGGCAGCAAAACACACAGTTTACAACAATAAAATAATAGTTCACAAAATAGCAATTCATATCAGGTAGATTTGTCAAAAAGCAGTACCGAACCGAAATGTACCGAACCGAGTGCTATGAAACTCTGAATTGAACCGAATTGAGATTTTAGCGTATGGTTACACCCCTATTCATTTCTCCTCCATAATCAATTTTCAAACAGTTGGCACTTCTGTGAATTACAAGAGGGGCCACATCACTACCAAAGTCCCTTATTGGTCAAAGTTCAATTGATTTGACTTCAAATGCTATCCAATGGCCATGTCTTTTGTACGTAGAACGCGTATATGGTCATAAAAAAACTTGCATAGCTATGCATGAACCCAAGATTTTTCAATGCAGAATCCCAAAGAGTATATTTACGCATGTTCACATAGACTTCTCTTTAGAAGTGCCCTCTTGGATGTGCATTGCCAAGGATGGTGTAAATGTAGCCTGAGGGATGGAGAAAATAAAGTATTGCTGATGAACAGGGAAGATACACCCCTGTATGGTTTGTTACATTTAGTGAAGTTTAGAATGCAAAATGGCAACAGACACAATTCCATTGGAATTGGACCAAGAAATAGATAAAAATTTAATCCACGTGTAATTTTAGAGGTCACGAAGACAAAAAAATACCTAGAAAATTGTTAGTACTTTAATGTATGATAATCTCTCCACAAAAATTTCATTTCGTTCGGGATCATAGCCAGTCAAAAAAGACAGAGTTTTGTTCATTCAGTTTTGCGGCAAACCTCTCATCTGATTTCCTTTGGAGTCTTTGGATAGAAAAAAGTTCATGATCAGAGGCAGAAAAAATATTTTCCTCCAATTTGAAATTTCTGAACTAGCCATATCTTGCCTCAAAGGAAAAATCTGCAGTACAGCCTCAGCACTCGATAAGACTTCTCTGGCTTTTAGCCTGCAGCTTAAAGCGATCACAAACAAACACTGTTTTTTCACTTGAGTTGTTCTGTCTTTCCGCCCTATAAATAGAAGAACATGAAGTAGTTTACCAACAAAAAAAGGAAAACACTCATACATCCATGTTCTCTCTGGTGCCTCAACACCAAAGCTTTTTATTATGTTTTTGGTTTTAGCCTCAGATTTTATACCACAGTAGATTTTCTACGAGTAGGGGGATGTGACAGCTGGTCAGCTGCTGTAAATCTTGGGGATTTGATGATCAAGTTCTGGCAGTGAATCAGGCTTTAGACTTACCTCAGCAATCTATAGTTAAATAGAATATTAGATGAGCTTGCTAATGCACAAAACTTTCTTCCAAGGTCTCCTTTTTTCTATTCTTATAGGTTCGGAGACACACAGATTGCCGTTTCAATTGAGCACTGGGTGCTGCAGGGTCCTTCAGATAGTTTGAATATTGAGGTTCTGCTTACCCAACACCAGGCAGAACATAAAGAAGCGATCAATGGGAACCTAACCATTACACTGATAGATAAGGAGCTGAAATTAAAAGAGAGCTTAACACTAATGAGGGAGACAGTCAGAAAGGGAGCCTCTCTGCTCTCCCATTGATTAGCCGTGTCCGGCCTATATGCATGTGGACCAAATGAATCAGAGGAAGCAGATGAGAAGGAGCGTGAGGATGGGGCTGTGAGCCTTGAAGATCTATTTCACAAATACTTCGGACATGTGCTCGCTTGGCTTTAATGAAACTGTCAGGCTGTTCCGAAACCTGATGAGCTTCCCCAAGCGCTACATCAACAGCAGTCCCTTGGCCACCTTCTCATGCCAAATATAATTACAACATCATTACCAGCATTGTCCCGGTCCCTGCTGGACTCACTAGCCACCTCTCACCCATCATCCCCTGCTTTCCTTACTCTCTGATTCCTCTCCACCCCCCCCCATAATCACGCCGTCTTTCTGCAATGCGGCAGGAATTATATAAATAATTTGTAATTGATAGTCTCATTAGTTTTTTCATGTCCTTCCTGTAGTGCCATTTTCACTTGGAATAGAAATGGAGAGACAACAAACTGCTGCATAAGAGAGAAGGAGGAGGGATGGTGTGGGAGCTGCGAAGCTGCACCACGCCGAAGCGCATGGGGCTGTGTGTGCGCTCCTTTAAAGGATGTCCCTGAGTCTCATTGTGGCATTCAAAGAGGCTGGATGGCATTGTGAAGAAGCATTTGCTCTTTGTTACCCCTCAATTTGTGCCGAGAAAGCTGTTTGAGAGTGAGAAGTATTTATGCGCGAGCTAACACAGAATACAGTGGTGGCAGAGTTCAACTCCACTCTCTGTATACTGTACATTTTTAACACAAGTGCTGCTGAAATTGATTCACTGAATAAGGAAATCTGAGCCATGGCTTGAGACTGAATTGAAAGGAAACAGCATCTTGGAAAAACTTTATTACATATCAAAATGATAGAAAATATGTTTTTTTGCAGGACAATTTGAGCTGAAAAACAAACTCCACAAAACAGTTTTTAAGATTGCTCAAAGTTTAATATAATATATATTACTTCAGCATACTTGTCAGGTTTTTTTCACAGGAACAGCTCATAAATAGAACTGTCCTTGACTTTAAAGTAATCAAAAATCTTTAAAAATTCCCTTTAGTTATCTTTTGAGCTGTTTTAACAGTATTTCCATGATGCAGATGCTGTGGTGCAGAGGTATAGCGGTCAACCTCTGATCAGAGTACCATAGGTTTGGTTCTCACTCTACCCACCCATGTGTTGAAATGTCCTTGGGCAAGAAACCGAACCTCACATTGCTCCTGGTGGTTATAGGTTGGTGTGACAAAGTAGTTGTATCTACTTGTCACCTGTCCACAGCTCAAAGAACAAAATGGTGGCCAAGGCCTTCATTCCTGTTTAGGAGTTGGGCATAGGAAGTGGAAAGGATTTGGATTTCTCTGTATACCTTTTGGTTGTAATGATTGGAGTTGTTTATTTATGTTTTTTTGTTATTTATACTACTTTAACTGTATGATTTAGAAAACATTTCTGCCTTTTGTTGTAGATTTTCTTTATTGTTTTGTTAAAGTGGCTTCCTTCCTAGGCGTGGCCAGCCAATTAACTGGAGCCTATTAAAGGGAAGGAGCTCAGTGTGAAGGGAGATTGAGTGGGTGTGAGTTGTGAATAAAAACCTGTTCCTGACCTTAAAGGTCATCTGCCGCCTATGTTAACCAGGCCACTCTAGTCACACCATGTTGTGACAGTTGGTGCCAGTTTTAGACAGTGTGTGAATGTGTGTATGAATAAGACTGTGACGGAAAAGTTCTTCAGACCTTCTAAGAAGGTATAAAGCGCTATGTAAGCCATACAGTTTTGAGCCAGAAACCAGCGTCAGATGAAGAAAAAACGATGATATACATGGATATATCTGTCTGAAAGTGGATGGATCTGAATGGAGCGGAGCAGGGAGATTGTAGCCTGCCCAACATGTTTTATATGTCACAAATAAGCTCTTTTTCCAACTGCATTTTATGTCTGCTCTTGATTCACAACGATTTGAAATGCCATTTTAAGCTCGATTTTCTTATTTATTATTTCTTTTACTGAAATAATATAAAATTTGTTAATTCATTAAAATTCAGTTACACCATGTTAAAAATGTGTGGATCAAATTTGAGACAGTGGGTAAGTAACCCTTGTGCTATCCTAGGCACTTTAACATTGGGAGTTGGGTCATCTAGACCCACTAGACCAGGGTTCGGCAACCCAAAATGTTGAAAGAGCCATTTTGGACCAAAAAAACAAGAAACAAATGTGTCTGGAGCCACATAATATTAAAAGCCCTATTTAAGCCTTATAATGAAGGCAACGCATGCGATATGTGTCTATATTAGCTAAATTATAAGCATTCATGATTAAATGTTTATTTGCCCTGCAGTGCATTCTGCGGAGAACGACACGTCACGTGACTGCTCTGTTGTGCAAGTTTAACTTCATTACAATATCAATGAATTATGTTTAAAATGCTTTGATAAAATTAAAGAAATGCAATAAAGAAATCAGATTTTTGATGTAATTTTTATTTTGAGGATTCGAATACAATACAACAAAATGGAACGTGCATGATGACGTGCCCCTCTCTGGGAACTAAACAGAGTGCAACAAAACACAGCATGCATTTATAAAAAAAGAAAACAGCAGTCTTTTGAAAAGGTAAAGTATATAAAATCAAATTAATACAGTTGGGTTTGATTTCTGTGCAAATGCCAAGTCAGTGCAAGGGTAAAACGCAGCCAGCAGCATCCTCTTCTTTAGCTGTACATCTCTGCAAAGACAATCAGCTTGCGCTCGAATGACAGAACAGCTCAAAGCATTTGCGGCGCCTGGAGACTTTCATTCAGCTCATTTAGGTGGCTTGTCACAGTTACATCCACCAAAAAGTGCAGCTTTTCGAGTCACTCAGTATCTTCCAGTTGCGGATAGTTCAGGTCTTTGCATTTCTGGAATGTTTTCACGTGTTCGAAACAGACGACAAAGTGACGCAAAACCTCACCCCTGCTGGACAGCCATTGGACTGTGTTGTGTAGCAGGAGATCGGAATATTCGCTTTCAACTTCATAACCTGCCTAGCGGTCCGCCGCCCTGCTGGTAGAAACGTGTGTCGCAGGCTATGACGCAAATCTTCGTTGACAGAAATGTTGAAATTTAATATTTATTCTACACATTCTTACAGCATTGGAAAACGTTAAGAATATTTGTGTCATGTTTTTCCTCCTACAGAAACCATATTAAAACATAAAATATATTTCTCTCCCCCATCTTTTTACATTTTCAAATATTTTTGAAAATGCTCCCGGGAGCCACTAGGGCAACACTAAAGAGCCGCATGTGGCTCCTGAGCCACGGGTTGCCGACCCCTGCACTAGACAGTGCGCTGAACCTTTTTTCTTCAATGATCTGTGATCTTCACTGGTGTCCATGGATTACATGAAATGTTTCCACCTTTATCCACCTTTGTCATGGTAGCGAGAACACGTAAATGTAAGGGTGGGGTCATCTAAGATAGCACAAGGGTTACGATGCTTTTGTCCTGAACACTCCTGAACATGAAAATATTAGTACTGTACATCAAACACATCGTTGTAACTGAACCTTATCAAATCACCAAAGTATAATTAATGCTGTCTTTATTTCATTATAAAAATAACACTGCAGGTTTTTTTTTTTTTTTTATTTCAGTAAAGTGTTTTTATAAAATCCTAATTTTACTCAAATTTAATGTTTTCATCAATTCTTTAACTTGAGTGGGCCTTACAGGGTTAAAAACACCAAAAGCAACATTTTCATTAGAGTGGGTCTTTAAGGAAAGAAACCAGCCTGCAGTAACGTAATTGGTTATTCATAACTAGTTATTAATTATTTCACATTGTAGAGCAGTGGAACTGACAGAACGTTAAAGCACACTCTGCGGCTGCATTCTTCCACCTCAGACAGACAGATGAGGTGTAACACACTGGGTTACATTGCAGCTTTCCAATGCTGAATCCTAACCTTTTGCACATTTTCCATTTTTTTTTTTTTTTTTTATCGTTGTGTTACTTAAAACGGTGAGTCATGAATCAGTGGCTGTTCACTTTGAATGTCAGCAGGTTCCACTTGGTGCAAACTTTATCATCCTTTTCCTTTTTCTGCTGAAATCTAGAGCGTGTGCCTTTGATGCATATTCAGCATTTCACGCACTACGCTGGCTGTCAATCACCACCACAGATTCCTATTAGTGAGTGTACAGAAAATCCCAGCTCAGCAATGACAAGTGAAACACAGCAGATTAGTGGGAGCAAGAATTCTCCCAAATGGATTCATGACAGAGTTTGTGATTCTTTCCACCAGATGTGTTTTGACATATGTGGCGAGGCACATGTCACACTGCGATGCAAGGTCTCCTGCCATGCGACACAAAAGGATAATTGGCCATTAATCATAATTTATAAGTTGATTCTGGCAGCTGATAAACATTTTGTACAGAAGATGTGGAGAATTTAACATTTTCTTGTACGGCTCAGTTTTCCCGACCAGTTACCCATAAGTGCACTGCTGTGGGTTGCAAAAAAAAAAACAAAAAAAAACGCACATATAAAAGCATCGGACCAGCAGGTTTAAGCTGTCGATAGTCACAATTGGACTAATATGAAGAGCTTAATGATCTACAGCTGTACAAGTTTGTTATATAAAGAAAAAACCTAAATTTACATTTCTGAGTACTTACTTATATCATTATGAATCCAGAACACGTGAAAAAATGCCGTTTGAACAAGATCATGTGTAACACAGAAAATACAGTGGGGCAAAAAAGTATATAGTCAGCCACCAATTGTGCAAGTTCTCCCACTTAAAAAGATGAGAAAGGCCTGTAATTTTCATCATAGGTATAGCTCATTTATGAGAGACAAAATGAGATTTAAAAAAAAAACAAAAACAAAAAAAAAAATCCAGAAAATCACATTGTCTAATTTTTAAAGAATTTGTAAATTATAGTGGAAAATATGTCATGACTAGAACGCGGGACAGACCCAGATGCTGAAACCCAGAAGGCAGAGACAGGTAAGTAAGAAGTTTGAGTTCTTGTTGGGTCCTGGCGAAGCTGTGGGTAACTTGGCTGCGGCTCTTGATTGGAGGCTCCGGTACCGTTTGTGGCGAACTCCCTAAGTGAGGGGCGAGACAGAGTTTGTGGCTTGAGTTCTTGGTGCGTAGCGTGGCTGGAGATAGTGATGAGCACAGTAGCTCAGTTTGATGCGTGGCATGGCTGGAGATCTTGGGGAGCACAGAGACTGTGGCTCACAATGGCAGGCGGCGTCAGCGATGGAGAGCTGTAGCTATTGCTGCTCCAGGTGGTAAGACGCAGGTGACACTCGTGGCATGAGATGTAGAAACCTGAAGTGCAGAGGACAAGACAAGGTTAGCTCAGGACGAGACAAGGGGCCAGCCGTAGAGAGCTTTAGGAGACTAGGCACCATAAGGGTTAACGAACTGGCAAAGAATGATAAAGCTGGGTCTCCTTTTGTAGCAGGTGGCTTGATGAGATGAGTGGTCACAGCTGAGAGGAATGAGCAGCAGAGCTGGAGGGGGAGGAGTCTGACAGGCCACCATGACAAAATAGGCATTTGGTCAACTAAGTTCAACTTAATTCTTTGTTAATCCCCTTTTGTTGGCAATGACAGCAGTTTACAAGGTTTTCACAAACTGTTACTGGTATTTTGACCCATTCCTCCATGCAAACCTGAAGCAGTGATGTTTTGGGGCTGTCAATGGGCAAGACCGACTTTTAACTCCCTCCAAAGATTCTCTATGGGGTTCAGATCTGGAGAGTGGCAATGCCACTCCAGGGGCCTCATTTATAAATGTTGCGTACGCACAAAAGAAGGCGTACGCCACTTTCTACGCAATAGTTGAGATTTATTAAAAGCAAACTTGACGGGAAAATGTGCGGTCCTTCACGCAAGCTCTGACCCAGGCGTACGCACAAAAACGGGTGAAATGAGAAACGGCGACGCCGTCGGCAGATGGAAGAAACACGTGACAGTGAAAATGACAATCCTGCCTCTCAGAAATTACATGAAGACTTTACAAAGCAAGTCTTACAATTAACAGCCTACACGAAGACCAGTTTGATCGATCAGCAGTGAAACAAATAAAAAAAAATCAAACGAAAATTACAACAGAAATTCAAATGAACACTTATTTGCAAAAAGAAAAGTGAAATATGTTCTGCAATATTGGCATGTTGTGCAATTCATCCTCATAAATAATATAGTTAACAGAACGAAATAATGTACAAAACTGATATTCTCGTCAATGTGTCCGTCTGGCGAGCAGATATAGGTGCAATTAGATAGACAGATGGATGGATAGAGAGAGATGCATTAATTGTCCACTGGGGAAAGTTGTTTTCATAGTAAAACATTTTTTCATAAGCTATGGAATTATGGTATTCATGCATATGCCTTTATTTTGTTTTATTTTTGATAAAACAATGTATGGCGTATGTCTCAACCATTCAGAAAGCAACAAGAAATTACATTTGCGCTGATCAATTTCCCTTTTCCACGTCGATTATTACTGACATCTGTAGCTTGTCAGATGTAATTAAATGGATGGAAATAAAATGCACCATCACAATGCGTAATGACGCACAATGGCTGATCTTGCACTCTTAGAAGATGTGGCAAATGGAAGAATTCGGAGTGAACGCATCTTAAGACAGCAAGAAGACTTGCTGGCAAACGAGGACGAGTGGCTTATGAGCCGGTTCCGACTTCCTCGAGCCGTACTGTTGGCGCTTTTGGGGGTGTGTCACCCGGAGCATCTGGCGCGTCGTGTCCCCTGCGCGTCAGTCACCACTCCACTTAAGGGATTCCCCAATTATTGACGGCAGTCTGTCATCAAAAGGGGTCAGCTCCGGTGGCCCCCCCCCCCCCCCCCCCCCCACACACACACACACACCCCCACCCGTGGCAGACACACTCTGGCGATGCAGCGCCAGATGTTTTTTTTGCCTCGACTTTGATGTCCGACCATTTCTTTTTTATTTCGGCCACGGTCTGAGGTTGTGAGGCTACAGCATTTACGGCGTCTGCCACCGTTTGCCACTCACGTACCTCTTTGGCATTAGTAATGCTGTGCCCTCCAAACAACACTTTTCTCCTCTTTTCCACCTCGCCAATGATAACTTCTACTTCACATTGAGTGAAGTTACGTTTTTTTTCATTTCCTCTCTGTGTTTGCCATGGTTTCGCAATCAATGAATATTCATTTGTGGGCGTTTCACGTACTATTTATGGGCAACTATGGGCATGTCATGAAGCCGCAAAAGCTGCGCTGCATTTAGAATTGGTTGTGATTTATTAAGGGAAAGATGCGTAGGATGTGCGTGCGCACGGTTTTATAAATCCAAATATTTCTGTGCGTACGCACGTCCTATGTTTCATCCGTACGCCACTTCTGACGCAAATCCTACTCAAAGTTTTATAAATCAGGCCCCAGGACCTTGGAATTCTTCTTACAAAGCCACTCCTTTGTACCAAAGGCAGTGTTTGGGATCGTTGTCATGCTGAAAGACGCAGCCACATTTCATCTTCAATGCCCTTGCTGATGGAAGGAAGTTTTCACTCAAAACCTGGTGATACATGTCCTAGGCCGTAGGTAAGGGGTTCCTTCTCCTCCAAAGATGACGAGTCGAGTTTTTACCAAAAAGTTCTATTTTGGTTTAATCTGACCATAGGACATTCTCACAATCCTCTTCTGGATTATCCAAATGCTCTCTAGCAAACTTTAGACGGGCCTGCACATGTACTGGGTTTAGGAGGGGGACACGTCTGGCACTGCAGGTTGAGTCCCTGGCTGCGTAGTGTTTTAATGATGGTAGCCTTTGTTACTTTGATCCCAGCTCTCTGCAGGTCATTCACTAGGTTCCCCTCAGGTGGTTCTGGGATTTTTGCACACCGTTCTTGTGATAATTTTGACTCCGCAGTGTAAGCTCTTGCAGGGAGTCCCAGATGGACGGAGTTTATGAGTGGTCTTGTATGACTTCCATTTCCTAATAATTACCACCACAGTTGATTTCTTCACACGTAGCTGCTTCTGTTGCAGATTCAGTCTTCCCAGCCTGGTGCAGGTCAACAAATTGGTTTCTCGTGTCCTTAGACAGTTCTTTGGTCTTGGCTATAGCAGAGTTTGGAGTATGACTGTTTGAGGTTGTGGACAGGTGTCTTTTATATACATAACAAGTTCAAACAGGTGCCATTAATATAGTTAATGAGTTGAGGACAGAGGATCCTCTTACAGCAGAAGTTAAAGGTCTGTGAGATTTACAAATAAATAAATTTACAAATAAATGTGACAATGGGATTTTCTGGATGTTTTAGTCTCTCATTGTGTCTCTCATAGTTTAGGTTTCACCTATGATGAATATTAGGCTCTCTCTTATCTTTTTAAGTGAGAGAACTTTAACAGTTGGTGGCTGAGTACATTTTTTGCCCCACTGTAAGCTGATATTTTGATAAAGTTATGAGATTTTTAAAAATAATGCTAATTTGGCTAGTTTGTAAAAATGGCATTCTGTTTATCATCCATGTCAGAGATGTCAGAGAATTTGGTAGTTTTCATGGCAAATCCACAACTCCATTTTGAAAAGTGTCAGTAACGTCAACCTATCAGAGGCCAGGAGAGATGGCAGAAATGGCACAGGGTGGCTAAAACAGGCTGTTTTGCTGCATCACACCCACACTTCTTCACTCTTTTTTGCTGAACAGAGTAGAGTGTTTGTCCCAATTATCCCTGCTAAAATCAGGAACGAGCATGTTTGCTGCAGTTAGATGACACAGAACACTTAAGGTCTTATGAAATTGTCTTTTGAGCTGAAATATCCCTTTTCACCAGATAAACATTAAAAGCTAAAAAAGAAAAAGAAAAAAAAACTACTATGGCTATGTCCAAATTGGTTCCCTAATCCCTAGCTACTAAAAAACAATCTATTGCGGGAATATCTAGTGCCTTGAATTTAAAAGCCATGTTTTTGTTTTTTTCATGTAGGATTTATTTAGAGATTTCTTAAATAAGGGGGGGGGGACTTTTAAAAGCCAGTATTCAAAGACACAATTACTAAGAAAGAAAAAAATGCAACAAAAGAAAAATAAATGAATAAAATGAAGTGATTATACAAACAGTACCATGCTACCAATCTTACTATTTTGTTTTTAACAGCAAATATGACATTACAGATTTTGCAAACGAAAAACTTAATAAATATGAGTATTTCATGAAGAGTATTTATAAATTCACTGTTTTCTGATGATAAAAATGTGAAAAGTACATTAAAAAAATAAATAAAATACATTTAATAACATTTTTTAATTATTACACGCAATGCATTGTGGTCTGTACTCGCTAATAAAGTTAGCATTGATGCAAACGCGTTTTTCACAGTTTTCCTAGGAGACTCAATTTTAGAATTGTAGATTCGGACAGCACTACAAAATGGCAAATGCACTATGTAGCGCATTACGTAGTCAGTGGTGAAAGAATTTGGACAAAACCATAGTTTTCATCTTTGTTAACTGCTTTTTCGTCACATAACTAATGTGTGTAGCAATAGAACAGGCCTTTGTGAAAATCCTGCAGTACCAGTCAATCCATAAAACTGTTTGTATTTGTACAATAGTATACTGTGTTGATGCAATTGGTTATTAAGGAGCATGAGCTAATGAGGTCCAGGCTAACAATCTGTGGATTCTTTTCTTTTAAAGTAAACCATAATCATAATAATATCATGTGAAGTTGCGCTAAAGCATAGGTTTGCTGTTGGTTATAGTTGCTAAAACTATTTTCTATTTAAAAAAAATTTTGTTTGGATGGTAATGTTTATTTTATCCCATGTTTATTTTAGCTACATTTCTTGGATGTTGAAAGATAGAATTGGATTTGAGGAAGTTGTTAAAAAATTGTGCTGATTTAACTAATCATGATGACTTCATTTACAAAAAAAAACTAAATTTGTCCCTCCCAACTAATGTTCCTAAATCATGTGTAAACTGTGAAAATTACTAAAACATATATTGGTATTATAAAAATGTTTGAATCACTGAATGAAACTTTTAAATTCTTGCAAAAATGGTTTGAATGAATGGTCTATTTTTGAACGTATGTCACATATAAGGCAAACCGAATTACATTGTAAAGCACATTAATCAAGAGATAAGAGAGATAAGTACATCAATCAGTCAGACTGAACTCCTAACATTGTTGGTAATGTGTAAAAAAAACACACAAGTTAGCCACTTTAACATATTCACTATAAGACCCAACCTTTTTTTTAACTTGTAAAAACAGACTAAGATTTTGACAGAGTATTGTGTACCTCTCAAAATCCCTTAAACATCAATAAGCACAACCATACTTAATTCATTTTTAAGGCTCTCCAGGTTGTAAGGCTCACATGCATTTTTGAAAAAAAGAAAAACAAGGCTTTTAAGTGCACCTTACAGTGCGGAACATACAGTAAAGATATGGTTGTTAAAGGTGTAGACATCTATGGTAAAAATGTATTCCATCAGCAGTAAACATTAATTAATTTGAAGCATTCTAATAAAAGGAACCACAGTAGCACAATCAGAGATACATGTGGTCCCACTAGCTCATTTAGAAGTACACATAAGAATACATTTACCCCAACTCTATATACAGCCTCTTGTGTCATGCCTAATAGCTCGAAATTCCCAAACAGAAATTATTACACTGAATAATTTATTGACATTACTGGTTTGTTTTGTGTTTCTTTGAATGTTTTTCTTGTACAAGTTTGAATCTGGAACAATTAATTTAACCTAAATGCCTGACTAGTCATACACATTAACCTTCAGGGTGCTTTTGTTGCCAATGTATCTAAGTATTGTTAACCTTAATTAACTGAACATAAAAGGAACATTACTTTCTGCATAAATTAAATGGAGCATAAAGAGCAAAGTAAGGCTTCATGTTACACATTTTCTAACACAACACTTTACAGCAAACGATAATAAGTGCAACTTATCAAAGCCAGCTCCCAAAAACCTTTAATTTGGTCCATGATGCCATAGCTATAAACAGTTATGGAGAGATTAAAAAGGAATACAACATTGAAGATAATTCTTTTTCTCTCAGAAAACTTAACTCTTCTGGATGTGATTCAGCGTCAAGAAACAAGTCAGATAACTATCACTGTTCTACTCTGGATCAAAAAGCATTGAAGGTGTTTAGAATTAAATAAAAAAAATAATAATAAACAGGAAAAATATAACATAAATCTAGCTGGTTTATGTAAACCAAAACTCTTCAACCGATTTAAGATCAATGTGATCGGCTGATTCTGTTATAGAAATAGGCCCATCCATCAATCTTCTTCCGCTCATCCGGGACCGGGTTGTGGGGGCAGCAGTCTAAGCAAAGTTTATCGGTCATGACCAAAAGCTCATGACCATAGATGAGTACTGATATGTGGATCAACTGGTAAATTGACAGCTTTGCTTTCTGGCTTAGGTATTATTCTGGCTTAGTATGGAGCGCTAAATTATGTTTTCATATTGACCACAAAAAGGCACCACCAAACAAGACAAACAATCTACAGCAAGCTAACAGGAAAAGAACAGACTAAAAAATTGACAGTGAGCTCACCAAATGTGGCCCTCTTTGCAAAAAGTTTGGAAACATCTGGCGTAGATGTTCAAAGAGCGTTTGCTATTTTGGTGTTGCCAGCAAAATATCTGGTGTTAAAGGATTAACCAGGTATGGTATTAGAATAAGCAATAATGGTGTTTCTGCCAGTTCATATTAGATTAAAAAAGTTTTCCAGTGAACGTTCACATTTTTCCTTGAAAAACTGTCAGGTTTGCTTCAACCTTGACAGACACTCTAGCAGAGGCCTCTCAGCTTTGTTTCCAGAAGCTTTCATTTAAAAGTTACATAGCAAAATACTCATTTGCATAAAGTCTCTCTCAGATTTCTATCCAGATCGTTCCTTTCCAATTACTTTTTTGGTTGAAGGAGCTTAGTCAGCGAGTCAGGCACAATGCTCACCTATCCCAGAGACAAAGAAGGCTCATGCATTGTGGTGGAACAGCTAAGACATGAGTAAAAGCAAACATGGTTCTCAATTGATTTGTTCTGACAGGAACCTTTTCAGCCAGCTCTCGGAAAGATGTGTGTTATTCATCCAGAAACATACCCAAGACAAGTATTGATTACAATGCATTAGGCAAGGCACATCCATAATAACACATCAGCAAATGTGAAACGGCTGTTTCTTGAAGAAACATTTGGCATAAACAAAATAAAACGTATTGTGGAAGGTTGTTGAGGGAGAAGGCCAAGGCTTTCATCTAAAAGGGCAGAGAAATTCAGGTTTTCATCATTACATAAAAATACTATTTTGTGTCATATATGTTTTTATGTACATATTCCTAAATATGGTTACAGATAAATATAGAGCAGTTTTGCATGTATCTGGAGCAGATTGACATGAGAAGGACTAAAGAGTATTTATTATTGGAAGAAAACTTGATGTTTAAATGCTCAAACTCCACCATAACCACAGTACTTGATGTCAGCTCAAGTATTTTTGAAACCTTGTTATGCAAAATCTAAAAATCTGACCAATAGGTGTAACATTTTTGAAACAAGGCTGCCCTTGCTAATCTTAAATTGGCAGGAGAAAAAAGAAAGCAAGACTTTTTCCTCTTTTTCTAAGTCTTTACACACACTCACTTGAGCTATATGGAAGCATTTCGCAAATTATATAAAAATGGAAATGTTATGTCTATAATGCTACCATCTGTATCAGGGGTCTGCTACCTAAGGCTCCTGAGCCACATTCATCCCTCCATTAGAGCTCTTTGGCTATAAAGAAAAATGCTAACGATTTCAATAAATAATGGTTCTGTAGTTGTGGTTAATTTTTTTCTTCCATTCTTCAATTCAAGTAAATCTGCAGGAGGACAATCCTTTTTGACACAGGGTGCATTTTATGTTTAAGGAGAATCACATGTCCTGCTGTCAAAAAAGAAGAAGTTGTTAAATTACAAACTTGAATATTACAAAAATGAATTGTTGTAAATATTTTAAAGTTAAATGTTAAAAATTAATGGTTTCATATCTGCAAAAAAACATATAAAGTGTATTTTTCTGAACATTGACTTTGGGGTTCCTGCTAGAATTTGGTCAATAAGAAATTGGAACAGACGGCTTTTTTTAGCGTTAAAGGTTGTAAACCCCTGATCTGTATGGAGTGATCTGTACAGTCAATGTCCATTATTAAAAAAAAATGAATGGACAAAAATGGGTATAAAAGCACAGGAAAAAGATTGAAAATTATTAAGGTGGTACACATTTAACAATTCATGTTTGTGTGGAGATAATGGAAAACATTTTCTTTAGCTACATTTGCAAAACAATCAAGCCTAGAAAACATTTGTGGCTCAAATTATAAAAGCCAAGTAAAACACCAAGATAAATATATGAAAATGTTAGGTAATTTATTTAATGTTTCACTTTTATTTTGTGGCCGAGTTTAACAAAGTGGATGCAATCACAGCGCATGCAAAAAACAAGTAAACAGTCAAGAAATGCATGCACAATAAGATGTATTACACTGTTCCTAAGAAAGACTTTTTTCTTTTTTTAATTTTGTTTGGCATTTATAGAGAAAACAAAACGTTTTACTTCAAAATGTAAAGAAAGCAACCAGATATGAACTTTTAACAAACTTTTAAAGTCACTAAAACCAAAATCGTACGTTCACATGGAGAGTGTGACGCATGTTCTTGAACTTGCTTTTAGTGTACAGTGTTCACACCGTACACCCCTAAAACTACCAGATAGTAGCGCATTTACTCACGGTTCTTTTTCTTTCTCAAAACCAACTGTTCTCTTGTCCTAACTGGAGGAAAGTGGTTATTTTGCATACTTGGACATTTACTTTTAATGCTAAAATCTAACCAAACAACACAGAAAAATAAAAGACTAAACATCCGACAAAAGGCAGTTTTTTCTACCTTCAAAAAAAGGCAACTGACTTGCAGTTGAGACTAATACTATTTTTTTAAGCTACAAATCCAATGACTACATTTAGTGAGACTTGGAAAAAACTTTAAAACTGTTTGAATGAACACAAGAGTGTCCATTATCTAGGTTTCAT
The DNA here is from genome assembly GCF_053564925.1 of Oryzias latipes. NCBI lineage: Eukaryota > Metazoa > Chordata > Actinopteri > Beloniformes > Adrianichthyidae > Oryzias > Oryzias latipes. The sequence goes on along the minus strand of NC_136256.1, from coordinate 9,989,853 downwards.
GCAGTTTACTTTAATACTGTCCACTTTTATTAATTGTGCTTTGGATGAGTCAGAGCACTGAAACCTTGAAGAAACCTGAATAAATTATAGCATTATATAACTAAGGACAGCTAAGGTGGGTCTTTAGAAATGTATGAAAGCCCCTTTTGCGCATATTCAGTTTGCTGCCGTAGAAGTTTCTTATAAGTTAACCACAGCACTTTCAGGGCTTTACAGGATGTAATTAGTATAGCTTCTCGGAAAACTGCTTTTTTATAAAAGTTTTCATGAAAATTGGTTTCCAAGTATTACAAGAATTCTTTAATACTGGTTTTAAAAAGGATGAAGAGCAATGTTTTTATTCAAAATAATTATCTAGGAGCATAAGGATTCATTTTATTTCTATTTTCTTCCAACCACACACATACATTATAAATGCATACCTGACAAAAGCATGTCAAATAAATGTTTGACGTGCATCAATGTCTCAATAAATTAGCTAATTAGCTGTTGTATGTGTGGCTGTTTAACTGAAAGAAAAAAAGAAACAAGATAAAACTTTTTTTTATCTAACTAGTGTTAGATCAAGTGTCTCTGGTTTTAGGATTTTCAACATTCTTTTGCAATCGCATTACATCCAACTAACTCTATTATAACAAAATGAGGGCTCTGCAGAGACACTAACTGTTACTAAACCCTGTTGTTTTCTTGTGCTTAAATACATTTCTAAAACAGTTCTACATGCAGTCTTAACATGCTGTGGCATGCGTTTGGAACTAATAAGGTGCGTCTTTAGATGTGAACTTTCTTGTCCATTTGAGTGCCCCTAAAACTTGCACTCCGTGCTGTGTTTGGCTCGGTTTAGCATGCAGCCCTCCAGCAGATGTGAATAATAAAATATGAGGCAGCACCTTCTGGAGCTAAACTGGGGTATTTGTTCAGAGTGTTGTATCAAAGACTCCACACAAACTCACACACCACACTGTGTGGACTGTTGTGAGTTTCCACAGTAAAATGAAAACAGACTTTTGCCAACCGAAGGATCTGAAAGAATAATTATCTCATTTTTATATATTGTATTGTTTGCACTATAGGGCACATCCGATTACAAAGCACACTGGGTTATAAGCCGCAGCGTCAGTGATGAGTTTATTTTTAAATTTATGTCATATAAAGATGCACTGAACTATAGAGCACATTAACCCTTGTGCTGTCCAAGGCACTTTAACATTGGGAGTGGGGTCATCTGGACCCCACGAGACAGTACGCCAAACCTTTTGTCTTCAATGATTTGTGATCTTTACTGGTGTTACTGATTACATGAAATCCTCTTCGCCTTTATCCACCTTTGTTGTGGTAGGGATAACACATCAATGTTAGGGTGTGGGCATCTGGACCCCATAAGATAGCACAAGAGACAAAAGATTCTGGGTGTATTCAGACAGGAAAGTCTGAGTCCGCTCAATTTTTTTTAGATCGAGTCCTGAACCTTGCATTTGGTCTGTAGTCAGACTGCCGTCATGCGGACTTTCCTGTTTTTGACCAAATTTTTGCTGAAGAATTGTGAACATCTAAGTGTCAATGTCAGGTACACAATTAGTTTTGCTACTTTGATACAGTACAGACATGCTGCAATACGGTTAATGAGGGGATATCAGCTACGAAGGTACGTTAATAAGTGTTTATGACTTTTCACAAATCCTCAACATGGAAATTTTTTAAAATAAAAAGCATAAAAAAATGAAAAGATGCAAATGGCTGCCCTTAGAATCTAACCAAAGATCTTTTAAAAGATTAGAAAAGAGGGACTTTATTTACAGAATTTACAGAAAAGAACCTTGGATTAAAGGCAATGACAGGATGCTTTTGTATAGTTTCAATGACAAAGCACCTTAGATGTGGAGAAAACTAGTTTGACATACAAGAGTTGCTGTATGTGGCGAACCAACCAGACATTGTATTGGGGGATAAAGAACAGAAGAAAGCTGTTGTGGTGGATGTGGCAGTGCCAAGCAATGGGAACATCAGGTAGAAGGAACATGAGAAACTGGAGAAATACCAGGGACTCAGAGAAGAACTGGAGAAAGCCTGGAAAGTGAAGGTGACAGTGGTGCCTGTGGTAATTGGAGCACTCTGGGCAGTAACCCCTAAGCTGGAGGAGTGGCTACAACAGATCCCTGGAAAGACCTCAGACCTCAGTCCAGAAAAGCGCAGTGCTGGGAACAGCTAAGATACTGCGCAGGACCCTCAAGCTCCCAGGCCTCTGCTAGAGGAAACAAGCTTGGGTGAGAAACCACCCATGGAAGGGTGAGAGGGGCATTTTTTTGTTTTTTTATTTTTCAATGATGTAAGGAGGATTTACAAAAAGTAGTTTAAAAAGTATGTGAATATTATGAAAATATTTGAAGTTTTGAATTTTAATCTCAACAGAAGCACACTCCTCTTTTTCTATTATTTAATTCATTTGATTTTTTTTTTTTTTTTACCTAAACGATTTTCTTCTAGTCACCATATGTCTCAGAAACTCTAAAGAAAAAACAAAATCCCTTGACTTAGAGAAACAACTTCCAGCAGATTCCTCCACACTACTGCACCTGTTGTTGCCACCTGTGTCGGCTCTCGCTTCCTGAGCAGTGGGATGGAATCTGTCACTTTGCTCAGGAGGGAATCCCAGAGGGAGAACGATGTTCTTCAATCAACCCCCCCAGCTGAGTAAAGAAAATGATGAGAATTTGAAAGCCAGAGAAGGAGAATGGGGCCGTGATTGCAAGACTGAAAAAAGAGATGGAGGTGTGGCAGATCTAGGCTTAGTGGAGGTTTACTCTCTGGGGGTCCTCACTACACCTCCTGGTGGTTTTTTTGTAATCTTTACATTTCGGCAATACAAATATGTAAAACAATGCATGTTAATCAAAGTTCAAATGATTATTTTTGTGCTTGTAAATTACTTTGTGTCCTATTTTTTCAAATTTCACATTTGAAAAACAACTTTTCCAAACACTGCACTGTTTGTTAAGCAACATCAGTCAAACCGAGCATCTCTGAGCATTTTCTCATTAAATTATTTACAGCCATTTGGCTTATTTGACTTGCAGATCTTGTCAGCTCATTGTAGCATGTGTTTTGGTCTCTCGTCCTAAATCAGCTCATTATGCTTTGTAGCAGATCTAACAGGTGCCTCGGAAATTGGAAGAAAAAGAGGAAGTTTAATGAGAAGATCAGTAATTTGTGTGAACAGGAAAGTCCTGGCATGACAAAAATTTGCTTTTTCAAGCGAGGCAAACAGACTGCCAGGCCAACGTGTCCCATTAACTCAATTCATGGCAGTTCTTAGACTTGACGACCGCAGTGGCTCCTGTAAAGTAGGAGCAGCAACCTGCAGCTCATTTCAGCTCCACCTGGCACCAAAGTCTTCAAATACCAGCAGGAATGTTAGGAATAGAAATGCTAATGACACAATTCTTACTTTTTTTAGTTTATTTTTCATCATTTTATTGTAGAAAACATCATTTTTATAAAGAAAAACAAAAATATACTGTTGATGTTGTGTAGTGCTTTAAAAAGTCAATTTGTTTAATTTATGACCCCAAATTATTGTAGTACACCAAAAGTACAGTCTATTATTTACAGAACAGTGAAAAAATCAAGAAGGGACCAATTTCGTCTGAATTTTTTTGTATTTTTGGGGTGTTTCTATCCTGATAGACAAGATGCGAAAAAGTGGCTTAGTGATTTCTGGAATTGGACCAAAATCCTGAACAATATCCAAGAATACCAACACGCTCTCATCCCAACTCGTCATGGGTAGGGACCCCTCTCCACGTCACATATTGACTCTTTTGGGTGAGCCCAACTCGTTCTTCATTGTGCTGAAGAAAAGAGATCCTGAAATACTGGTGACTTATTTAGATTTTCAACGTAAATGGATTTTTTTATTATTGATATTTAAATTAGGCTTAGCGTCCCTGCTATAAAAACAAAGAAAAAATATGAGAAACAAAAACAAAAAAGACACAATAAAACAAAAAAATAATAAATCACACAGAATGATTGATAGTTAATTTTCCTTTCTGCCAAACTAGTCATGCACCCTCAAAGCTCCCTCTGAATGATCCCTAAAGGATTCTAATAAACCAACATACACCTGCAGCCAAAAATAACTGAGAAGTCATATTTCAGCCACTGTGTGACTGCATGATTCTTAGAGTTGGCTGAGTAAAGGGACATTTTACCACAATTTATTTGTTTTATTTTAGCAACAAACATAAAAAAAGACATTTTGGTAGTTTCAAATGCAGAAAAACACTGACAGAAAAGTAAAGTATTGAATACTTTTGTGGGATTTATTTAAAAAAAAAATCTCTTAGGGAAAAAATAACATAGGCTTCAGTGTGGAGAAATTTCAAAGCAAACCAGTCAAAATAACTGTTACACCTACAGATTGTCATGATGTTTACATTGACCGCTGTAATCCTGACAAAGCCCCACAGATGTTTCCCTGCAGTCTGCTGGTTATATCTGTTTTCGCATCCTTTTCCCTCCAGACATTCCCTTCTAAATTTAGCCCACTGACAACGTATTACCACACAAAAGCACACACACACATTCACACTATGTATCTCCATATAAACTTTTTCAAAAGCAATCATCGGGTTTAGTTGTAGGCTTGAATGTTCATGAGCAAAAGTGATGTTAAGCATCTCTCAAAAAGGAAAAGAAAAAGAAAGCATCCAGATTGATTTAAGGCTCATGCTGAAAATCTGAGAAACAGCCTAAGGCATACATATTTACTCAGTCCTTTTGCAATTCCTCTGCGAATGTCTGTGGGTTGTTTCTGTGTTAAATGCCTGTGCTGTTTTCATTTTGTTTTAAAAACATTGGCATGGTTTTAATGTTAGCTGGGTTGGTCTTTTTGCCCCCTAAACTCCAATTCTTATGCTAAAATCCCAAATATGCTTGTCACAAAGCCTTTGGCAAGTTGAAAGATTAGTAGGAAGTGATGCTTTATTACCCAGGAGATAAAAAAGAAGTTTTGTCTAATTAATTAAATTCAATTTAATAAACAAAAACCACATGAGCTGGGGAAACATTTACTGACCAATGTGAACAATGAGTCTGTTTGAATTTGCGTTTTTTGCAGGTTTTCTTGTGACCTTTTTAGTAATGTTCCCTACAGCACCCTAAAATTTTCTACTCGTATATTTTATGTCTTATGTCTGTGGAGCATCTCACTTGCGTTAAATGGGAACTCTGTATTTCGACCAACAAGTTACATTCCATTCAATTTTATTAACATTACAACAATAGTTGTCTCAATGGGCTTCATATTGGTAAGTGATCTGAACGCATTCTGTACTCCATAGGGTCTACAGGAGATAAATAGATTGAAGATGGTCTACAGCAAATCAGAACAAAAGAAATCTGTGAAACAGCAAAGCCATGACAGGTCAAACCATGTTATAGCGAAGGACTTTTGTATGTATAGCCTAAGCCCAGACTAATATGTTACGAGTACATTTGGGAATTAATGCTCCTCTACTTTATCACTGTTGCTAATTATAAGGAAGTATTGCTTGTCAACAATGCTCAGTTCTGGTTGTAGAGGTTTACTGATTTAGACCATGTGACAAATTTGATTTTTGTTGCAGTGGATATACAAGAGACTGAACAGGACATGTTGTTACCAATAGGCAAGGCATATCTGTTCTACCGGGCCAATTGGTGCAAGGAGGAATAGATATGTCTTGCTTAGGTTGGGATCAGATAGTCTCTTTAAGCTGGGTTGATGGAAGTCTAAAACAACCAAGTGTTCCATAGAAGCCCAAATCCACTCGACAGAATCAGCTAAATTAAAGTTGATTGCATAAAAGATTAAAGAGTTATGGTAGAATGGAACCACTTGAGCTGAAGTTTCATTTTGAAAGGGTTAAGACATTTTTATTCTTACCACAGTACTTCCCTGAACAAAGCAATCAAAAATTGCAATGATGAACTGCTTTTGTCTTTTAAAATACAAAAGTTTTTCAAATGTCCAAAAGATTGTATGATATACCTCTATGGTTCATAAAAACAAATAAATCCACACACCTAAAACTATATACATCCCCGGGGCATGGGATGTGCGTTAACCCTTGTGCTATCCTATGCACTTTACCATTGGGAGTTGGGTCATCTAGACCCACTAGACAGTGCTCTGAACCTTTTGTCTTCAATGATTTGTGAACCTCACAGATGTCCATGGATTACATGAAATCTTTCCACCTTTATCCACCTTTGTCATGGTAGGGAGAACACATCAATGGAAGGGTGGGGTCATCTAAGATAGCACAAAGGGTAAAGAACTTGCTCTTAGCTTGTGATGTTTACAGTAGACTGTCGCTACCGGATACTAGAACATGTACTCACAGTTGTAAAAGTTGTGAAATGTCGAAGTGGTGCAAATCTTTTTATCCTTCACATCTTTTCAGGTAAATGAAACACTTGATGTCACGTAATTCCAGCCAGGCAGAAATCGCAATATAGTTTATTCTCCATGAAGAGGTTGGCATTTCCGTGAATTACAAAGGTTGCTTCCCATACATCCATAATAAATCAGAGTCCCCAATGGATCAAAGTTCAACTGGTTTAACTTTTGATGTGCGTTCAATGGCCACACATTTTGTAAATACAGCCCAAAAACTTGCATAGTGATGCATGAATGCGAAAATGTTAGGAATGTGGAATCCCAAAACGCTCACGTATGTAGACCATTCATTGGAAGTGACCGCTTGAATGTACTTGCTGAGGCTGGCGTGAATATATATATTTCTTTTGCATGTTTACAAACCCCACCCCCTCTTTCCCCCAACGGGTTCTGTGTTTCTATGGAACCTCTAGAGTCAACTAAATGTTATCAACACAATTTCAACCACAATTCGGGTATCAATAGTTTCAATTGGTCAAAACAAACTAACCACAAGTTAATCACTTAAAACCATTCATGTTAGATAGAAAAAGAAAAGGAATAAATCCGCAAACATGGTTAAGATAGCTTTTGGTTAAGTAAACTTTTGGAACACTTCTTCAAACAATTTATGTTTTAAAACAGTGTTTTTCTTAAGAAACATTTTATTTCACCATTAGTTGTAGCGTTTGGTCAATCAGCTTCATTTTAGAGTTACAGATAGTAAGTGGGTTACATATCTTTAGTAGTGAAGCTGTTAAACTGGATGTTTACTTTTTGTGCATTTTATTTGAGATCCATGAAACTGTTCTTGCAGTCAAGGGTTTTCAGAGAAGGGCTGGAGCTTTCCGTCACACCTGCTCTCTGTTGCTGACATGATGGGATTCCGCCCTTTAATGTGGGACCACGAACAATCCTATCAGTCTTCTACAGACATGTTAACACTTCGAAGCAGTTGACAGCCTGACTAGATATTCAAACAAACTGGTGCTCCATATTTAGATCAATCATGCATGTGATTGCTAGAAGCTTGAGATTCCCAAACTGCTTATCTCTCAACACTCAAACTAAGCGGTTCTCGTGAGACTCAAAAACTTGAGTTTTTCTGTGTGGTTGAAGCCAGAAGTCCCTAAAAGACTTCCCCATTGAAAAAAATGATGACAGCCCATGTTCACAGAAGTGATGACAACACACTTAGGCACAGCAGCTAAACTTGTGCACACATCCCCCCCCCCCCTCCCCACACTCTTAAAGAATTGCCTTTCATTAACACTCATGAAAGTTTTTCCAAAATTTATTTTTTACCATTAAAAATTTGAAAAAATTTAGGTAACGCTTTCTTTTACAGTACAGTTCTTACATTGTACTTCAGTGGTATTTACATGGTACTTATCGTGCAACTACTAAGTACCCACAGGGTGTTTACATTGTACTTTTTATGGGACTTACTGGGTACTTACATGGTACTTTTTTGTGTCTACTCGGTACTTACATGGTACTCGTTGTGTTATTTTGGCAGCCGTGGTGCAGCGGTAGGGCGGTCGACCTAAGATCGTAAGATTGCAGATTCGATTCCCGCCTTGCACACCCATGCAATATTGTTAGAATAATTCAAGCATCAACTCTGTTTGCTCTCGTTCTCCCGCACATTTGACCATTTGACTTTCTTGCGGGAATCTTAAATATCTTGCTCTTTATCTGCTACAAATTGGAGGCGGGACACGTTAAATATAGCTTTGTCAGTGTGGTTTCTAATCACAACTGATCAAAATGGCCAAAAGACTTTCTGCGCAGAGGGCCCTGGAATTGATTTTACAAGAGAGAGACATTTTGAGGATGACGTAGAGGGAGACGATTCAGAAGAGGAGGTTTCAGAATTAGAGGATCACATTTCTGAAAATTCAGTCTGACAGTGACTCTGAAGAAGATGATTAGATTGGGGCGGCCGTGGAGCAGCGGTAGGGCGGTCGGCCCATGATCGTAAGTTTGCAGGTTCAATTCCCGCCTTGCACGCCCATGAGTCGAAGCAGTAGTTGGTTAGAAATTTGCCTCTGAGTTGTAGACGGGACTATTGACACGAAGCAACTCGGTCCCTATTTCCCACCACCCATCTGTTTACACTCTCTCCCGCTAGCTTCCAGCCCTCACAACCCCAGTTTAACATTACTGGTGAAACAAAAAATGGTGAGCAACATTGGAGCTATCCAGCCATACAGTTTTGATCCAGATTCCAGCTAAGATGAGGAAAACAAAGACGTACATAGATTTAGTCAGCTGCAATGGATGCTTCAGAATGAGCATCTTTAAATCCCTCCAGGGTATTTTCCATGTAACAAATATGATCCTTTTCTAACTGCATTTTTTGTCTGATCCTGATTCGAAATGATTTCTTTCTCCTTCGGCTTTTCCCATCAGGGGTCGCCACAGCGAATCATCCTTTTCCACCTCACTCTATCATGAACATCTTCTACCCTAACATTAGCCAACTTCATGTCCTCTGTTAAGACATCCATATATCTCCTCTTTGGCCGTCCTCTTGCCCTCCTGCCAGGCAGCTCCATCTCCAACATCCTTCTACCAATATATCCACTATCCCTCCTCTGAACATGTCCAAACCATCTCAGTCTGGCTTCTCTGACTTTGTCGCTAACACAGGCAACATGAGCCGTCCCTCTGATGTACTCGTTCCTTATCCTGTCTAACCTGGTCACTCCTAAGGAGAACCTCAACATCTTCATCTCCGCTACCTCCATCTCAGCCTCTTGTCTCTGTCTCACTGCTACCGTCTCTAACCCATAGAGCAGAGCTGGTCTCACCACTGTCTTGTACACCTTTCCTTTGAGTCTTGCTGGCACTCTTCTGTCACACAACACTCCTGACACTTTCCTCCAACCGCTCCAACCTGCCTGCACTCGCCTCTTCACCTCTTTTCCACAATCCCCATCACACTGAACTGTTGACCCCAAGTACTTAAACTCCTGCACCTTCTTCACCTCAGCCCCCTGTAACCTAACGCTTCTACCTTGATCCCTCTCGTTCAGACACATGTATTCTGTCTTACTACGACTGACCTTCATACCTCTTCTTTCCAGAGCAAACCTCCACCTCTCTAGCTGTTCCTCCACCTGCTCTCTACTCTCACTGCAAATTACAATGTCATCCGCAAACATCATTGTCCAGGGAGATTCCTGTCTTACCTCGTCTGTCAGCCTGTCCATCAGCATAGCAAACAAAAAAGGACTCAAAGCTGATCCTTGGTGTAGTCCCACCTCCACCTTGAACTCCTCTGTCTGACCTACAGCACATCTCACCACCGTCATACTTCTCTCATACATGTCCTGAACTACTCTGACATACTTCTCTGCCACTCCAGACGACCTCATACAGTACCACAGCTCCTCCCTCGGCACCCTGTCATACGCCTTCTCTAAATCTACGAACACACAATGCAGCTCCTTCTGACCTTCTCTGTACTTTTCCATCAACATTCTCAAAGCAAAAATGGCATCAGTGGTGCTCTTACGGGGCATGAAACCATACTGCTGCTCACAAATCTCCACCTTCTTCCTAAGCCTGGCTTCCACTACTCTTTCCCACAGCTTCATTGTGTGGCTCATCAACTTTATTCCTCTATAGTTGCTGCAGTTCTGCGTGTCACCCTTGTTCTTAAAGATCGGGACCAGAACGCTTCTCCTCCATTCCTCAGGCATCTTCTCACTCTCTAAAATCCTATTGAACAACCTTGTTAGAAATTCCACTGCTGTCTCTCCTAGGCACTTCCATACCTCCACAGGTACGTCATCAGGACCAACGGCCTTTCCGCTCTTCATCCTTTTCAGAGCCTTCCTAACCTCATCCTTTCCAATCTCTGCTACTTCCTGCTCCACAACAACCACATCTTCCTCCCTTCTTTCCCTGTCATTTTCCTCGTTCATCAGCTCCTCAAAATACTCCTTCCATCTTTTCTGTACACTCTCCTGAGTTGTTAGCGCCTTTCCATCTCTGTCCTTAATCACCCTTATCTGTTGAACGTCCTTCCCATCACTGTCTCTCTGTCTGGCTAGTCTGAACAAGTCCTTCTCTCCTTCCTTTGTGTCTAACCTGTCATATAGCTCATCGTAAGCTTTCTGTTTGGCCTTTGCCACCTCTCTCTTCACTCTACGCTGCGCTTCCTTGTACTCCTGTCTACCTTCCTCAGTCCTTTCTACATCCCACTTCCTTTTAGCCAACCTCTTCCTCTGGACGCATTCCTGTACTTCCTCATTCCACCACCAAGTCTCTTTACCGTCTTTCCTCTTTCCAGATGACACACCTAGCACCTTCCTACCTGTTTCCCTGATAATCTCTGCTGTAGTTTCCCAGTCCTCTGGAAGCTCATCCTGACCACCCAGGACCTGCCTCAACTTCTGCCTAAATTCCTCACAAGTTTCTTCATTCTGTAGCTTCCACCACTTGGTCTTCTTTTCTGTTTTCCCTCTCTTTTTCTTCCTGACCTCCAGAGTCATCTTACACACCACCATGCGGTGCTGTCTGGCTACACTCTCTCCTACCACCACTTTGCAGTCATTAACCTCTCTCAAATGACCTCGTCTACACAGGATGTAGTCCACCTGAGTACTCCTACCTCCACTTCTGTATGTCACTCTATGTTCCTCTCTCTTCTGGAAGTAAGTGTTGACTACAGCCATTTCCATCCTCTTCGCAAAGTCCACCACCATCTGTCCCTCCAGATTCCTTTCCTTCACACCAAACCTGCCCATCACCTCCTCATCACCTCTGTTGCCCTCACCAACATGCCCATTAAAGTCTGCTCCAATAACAACTCTCTCTCCTCTGGGGAAACTCTGTATGACCTCATCCAACTCACTCCAGAACCTCTCCTTCACTTCTAACTCACAGCCAACCTGTGGCGCATACCCACTGACTACATTCACCATCACCCCTTCAATTTCTAACTTTAGGCTCATCATCCTGTCTGAGACTCTTTTCACCTCTAGAACACTGTTCACAAACTCCCCCTTCAGAATCACTCCTACCCCGTTTCTCTTCCTATCAACACCATGATAGAACAGTTTGTATCCTCCTCCAATACTACGTGCCTTGCTGCCCTTCCACCTTGTCTCCTGCACACACAGTACATCTACCTTCCTTCTCTCCATCATGTCTGCCAGCTCTCTGCCTTTCCCTGTCATTGTGCCAACGTTAAGAGTCCCTATTCTCAAACCTATGTTCCTGCCTTTTCCCTTCTCTCTCTGGCCACGGACCCTTCTGCCTCCCCTCTTTCTTCCACCAACAGTATTCAAATTTCCACCGACACCCATTCGAAATGATTTGAATTAAGAATTACAAAAAAAATGCAATTTTAAGCCGAATTTTCTTAATAAATGCTAAATGGTGTAAACTTATATAGCGCACTATTGCTTACATTTTACACACCTAGTTCTGTATTAACTAATGGGCCTTTAACTTAACTTTAATGTTTCTGTTGTTTACTTTCTTTTTTTTCACCAGTGACTTTGTTATTTTATTACAGCCTTTATTTAAAAAAAAATATTTGTTTTGGTGGTGTCTCATAAACTTTTGTTTCATTGTAGCTTTTTTTTAACCTTTTGCACTTGCTTTTGTTATTATTGTAAAATGAGATTGTTACTACATATTCTATATTTGATGACTGTTTAGTTCTTATTATTATAATTAATTAACACACGTTTTTATTTGGCCAATGTCTCTGTCCTGTGTTTTATTATACAGTAAATACCCAAAAAAATGAATCTCCAAAATTATTTTACAATTCAATTTCATGGAGAAAGTATTAGTATTAATACTAGTCTTGTAAGTATTTGGATCGATACCCAAATTCTCAGCGTCGCCCACCTCTTGTAAAGAATCAGACATAGCCATGGCTAAACTGAAGAAGATTGCCTGAACCAAAAAAACAGCTGTGAGTTATAACCTAAACCTTGTGACAGAGGAAACAACAAAAACCTGAACTAAAATTTGACAGAAACCAAACAATCAAAACTGAAATCAAACAAACCAAACTAGACACCGCAATCCTCACATTACCAGCCTTGTAATAAGAAGGGGATAGATTTGGGTTCTTTTTGTTGTTGCATCAGCGTTCTGTGTAATTTTTTTTTTTTTTAAATGTATTCTTCACTTACAAGGCTCCAACTCTATTGCACTGTGTGCACAAAGAGACGCAGAGGATTGCATTGAAGTCATTAAAGTCATCAGTCAGAGCACAGTGTCAAATCCTCACTAATGATTTTTCCAAACTGGCTGTATTGAAAATCCTTTGGGATTCAGAAAGGCTATAAATTCTTACAGTCTCTCTAATGCCTTTTCAGAAAGAGAGCTCTAGGGCTCCCTCCACCACTTTTAATAAGCATGTATTGAGCGCCTTCACCTTCTCACAATTTGTGATCATTTCAATACTTCTGAAATAATACACAACATGTTGAGCATTAACACAATCAATACCTTAACCAATATTGAGTTTGCAACACGTACAAACTAACGGTGCCCCGTAGGATTATAATGCTCGGATTGATCATCCTTCTTTAATATTGTCTTGTTAGGCAAAAAAATCTTTACAAACACAAGGTGGGTAAATATAAATTAGTTTTACTACATATTGAAGCCTGTTGACCAAAACACTGTTAGGTTTCCAAAAAATATGACATGCAACAATAAAATTAATTGAGGACTCAAGTTTTTTATTACTTATTTTCCCCTTTTTTTCTTCTTTTCTACTCCTTTTTTAACTTAATGTTGTAGAATTACAGTTTATATCATTAGGCTCATTTGCAAGATGTTCTCTGTGGCTGTGCTATGTAAATCCATATTTTAGAGCACTTAAGCAACTTACTGTTTTTGAACACGGGATTTAATTACAGGGTTGTATATCTCTGCATTTAATTTCTGGAGCAACGAAGACCTTTAAAAAGGACATTTTGCGCAGCAATGATGCTACACTAATTAGTGTATGCGGAAGGCGGTACATTCAGCAATAAAACTTAAGCACTTAATATGAAAAAAAGGAGGTATTGCAAATGAAGCAGGAAAAAAATCTCAATCTCCTGAACATTAATTTAACTAATGAAATTCTGCAAATGAATTGAAAAATCATATTTATATTGGTTCTTTCCAGTCTGGCAGCACCTTTACACTTCAGGGAACCTTCACCTGACACCTCCTTAGACTCCAGAGTTCTTCCTATGGCCTTGAAAACATTTTCTTGTCAAACAAGTTCACACTCAAAAATGCATTAGGACTAATACAAGTGCAGATGTCCTGCTCAAGGACATCAGCACTGACTGTTTGGGGAAGGATTGAACCAACATCTTGGTCTTTTTCCAAAGGTTGGAGCTTAAATGCAGTATTCTAAAATAAATAAATAAAGCAAGATAACTGTTGTTTTGGTGTGTGTTGATATTGGTTACCCTCAAAGTCATTAAAACTAGAAAACCAAATGTTTTCTTACTCCCCCTTTAATGCCCCGAGGACAGACATAAGGCTGTGTGCTTTAAAAGACAGATCTCACAACTGGCCACCTTATTTTTGTAAATGCAGCTATTACCAGATTTAGTTGTTTACAGACATAATTCGCATTGAGTGTTTACCTACTACACTGGAATGTGGTGGTACACCACAATCCTTAGATTGGGGAGAGGGAGGTGTGCTTGAAGTGATTCAGGTTGCCTCAAAAATCTACTGGGAACTTTTTCTTGATTAGAAATTGGAAGAGGATTTCAAAACACACGTATTGCACCCAAACAATGCAAATGTGTCTGCATCCTCAGCAGCCTGCACAGTATGGCTAAGACCATTGACAGTATATGAGAACTGGAGAGAGGGACCCCCCCCCCCCCCCCCCCAAAAAAAAAAAAAAAAAAAAAACAAACAAAAAAAAAAAACTAAAGTTTACTTTACTTTTAGCTCCAACACAAAGGTGTTGGAACGATTATTGCCGAACCAACTCTTTGTTAGGGCAAATAAATGTAAATTTCACAACACGTCCACCACATTTCTAGGTCTTGTGGTTTCTGCTGTCAGAATCCACTTGAATTTGATTAAAGTCAATGCACTCACTGAGTGGCCTATGCACGAGAACAGAAAAGTGCTCCAACAGTTTCTGGGGTTCACCAATTTCTACAGAAGGTTTATTAAACAATTTCAGTCAAGTATTTTTGCCTCTACATACCCTCATCTCCAGCAAAAAAAAGTTCTGCTGGAACCAAGATCAAAGGAACCAACCAAGGACTAAGGAATTTGGAGTGGAGATAGATGCATTAAATGCAGGGGTTGGGGCAGTGCTGTCGCAGCGAGAGCAGCAGGACAACCGCATTCATCCATTTTCTTGCAGTTTTCTGCTTGCAGTTAATCTGGCTTATGAAAGGATATTTCTGCCATTAGTGGTTCTCATTAATCATAGAATTCTGGAATATCTGACAACTGCCAAATGTCTCAACGGCAGTCAAGCCATGTGGGCTTTAATTTTACAAGATTTAATTTCAAACTGTCTTACAGACCAATATCCCGTAACAGCAAAGCTGATGCCCTTTCTCGATGTCACAACGAACCTGAGGACAACAAGCGCGCTTGGCTGCCGCCTTCACTGTACTTTGCACGGGGGAAAACAACTCGCTGCTGCATAGGATGTGAACAGGTAGAGGTGGGGGGAGGGGCTTTGGCTTCAAACTGTCAGAGAGATGGACACACCGGCGTCAGATTTAGACGCAGGTTTCATTGCGGGAGTTGAAGCAGAAACTTTCTCTGGGATGATCTTATGAACTGCCAATGTTTGTACACACCTGCCTGTCAGACCGTTGGATGTCTTCCTGACTCATTCTAAAACTTTGTTGGAAAAGCCTTACAGATTATTTCACATTTGCACAAATTCATAATTTAAACAAGATTTTTAGGAATATTGTTGCATTTCTTTTAACATTTTATGCTTACCAAAATATAATGTAGTAATTTTCCCATTGTTTTAATGCCTTCAAGAGCTTTTGCAAACTATAGTAATGATCCTACCCACTACAGGAATGCATTATGGGAGTTAAAATTTGGTTTTGGTTGTCTGTTGAACCTTAAGTTGGTGGTCTACTTCCACAAATGATATTGCTATGCTGTTTCAGAAAGTGTATTATAGTTTAGGATTCCAAAGCTTAACCCTTGTGCTATCCTATGACCCCACCCACCCTTACATTGACGTGTTCTCCCTACCATGACAAAGGTGGATAAAGTTGAAGAGTATTTCATGTAATCCATGGACACCAGTGAAGATCACAAATCATTGAAGAAAAAAGGTTCAGAGCACTGTCTAGTGGGATCTAGATGACCCACTCCCAATGTTAAAGTGCCTAGGATAGCACAAGGCTTAATATGTGGTTGCACTTTGCATTAGTAGTTTTCCTAAATATTTCCCAAGAGCTTCTGGATAGTTATGGTGTAGTTGAGGTGTTGAAGTATCCTTGTGCAAAACATTGAAAATGCTAATATTTTAGCAACATGCTAGCTGTCTTGGCTAATAATAATAATTGATACTTTATTTATCCCACAATGGGGAAATTCTTCTCCACATTTTGACCCAACCCCTGGGGGGAGCAGAGGGCTGCAGATTAGCTGTGCTCAGGGGGCGACAGCTGGCTGGGGAGAGCGGGGATTAATCCGCCAACCATTTGGTTGTTGGACGACCTGCTCTACCGCCTGAGCTAAACTGTCGACTAATGTGGCATTTACCGGGGTTTTTTAAGCTTATCTGGCATTTAGCTAAAATTGTATTAAGTTTCTTAAGAAAAAATCATATCTCTGAATAAATGTTTAGTCATATCTTTGGTTTATAGCTTTCTGTCCTGCCATTTATGGACAATATTGCTTTCGTTTGCAATTTTTTCTGCCCCTTTCTGCAATAAAACTAATGTGTTACAATGATAAGGCTCTTTTGCAGGTTTACACCTATAGCTTCAAAAACATCTGCAAACAGCTTCAGCAACTTATTCAACCTTTTTCCTTTCAATAAACCTAAGCTTCTGCTGCTAAAAGTTATGCAATTAAGCAATTAAAAGCAACCACCTTCAATCAAACGTATTTCCACAGGAAATGCAACTTTTCTAGTTTATTTGTATTTGTTAATTCAAATTATTTAATTGTAAGTTTAAGCCTGAACAAGTGTTCTACATTAAGGGTTTTATTTCTTAATATTGCTCTCCTCACTTCAGTGCTAGGATTTACTGACCTGGACGTGCTTCCTGGAAATGAGACAATCTTTTGTCTGGACACTTCTTCAATCAGTGCTTGTGCTTCTTAAGGGAATCCTAAGATTCCTCTGTTGCTGAGTGCCGCATCCTGTCCTTTAATCCTGTTTAGAGACCCTTAATTGCTTGGTGGCTTCTTCCAACAGGGAAATACTGTTATCAGTTTCACTTTGAACTGTTAGCAAGGTTGATGGTTCAAAATTAAAACCAATTTACGCCTAAAAGGCTAAAGACAGCAATGAGGAATCTCAGGAAGTGAGACATAGAGAGGGACTAAAGGAGCACTTGTAAAAGTCTGAGAAATAGTGAAGTTTGGGATCTATATTAAACCACTTTAACTTGGCAACAAATAGAACCAACCAATGACGGATAAAATGATTGACTTTGAAATTACTAGCATTGTGGACACAAATGCTATTCTCTTCCCAGTGTATTTCTACCCTTCCTCAGAGAGGGGGCTCAAGCAGTGATTTGGAATAATTTGCATTGTATTATGGGTACACATTAATGATTTTTAGAAACCATTGATCCTATAGGGGCACCATCCTGAGAGATCAGATTGTTGATGTTTTCAAGACAATTTGTATTGTTCCGGAATACTTTTGTCACATTTGTCTTGACCGCAAGATCATTTTCTTTTAAAGGGCCTATCATGCTTTTCTTAAGCCTTTCTGAGTAAACTTTATCCCTATATATCAATGGTCCCCAAATCTAGGCCGCAGGGGTCGGTTTCCTACATGTTTTCCAACTAACCTGCGATAGAAGCTCCTTATTGGCTAAACACACCTGATCCAGGTAATCAGCAGCAAATGAGGAAGGATTTCTGGAAAACCAGCAGGACACCGTCCCTGGAGGCCTGGATTTGGGGACCTCCGCTATATATGATGATATATTACCATTGGCACACTAAAGAAGAAAGTCAAGATGAGAAATTAGTTATATTCGCAGCTACATTTTTTACCGGGAAGTAGTCAATCTCTGAGGCACCGCCATTTGCTCCTTTGTGTTTATTTTTGTTAAATTAGGATTGATTTCCCTTTTCTTTCATTCAGGTAAGCTTTCAGATTTCAGTTAGGTGGGTTTTTGTTTTTTTATTTTGGCCTTTGTTCACCCTGAAGCCTTTTTGGTTCACCTTAAGTTATTCTTGGTTTGGCATTTATTAATTTGTAAAAGAAATTGTTATTTTGTATTTAAACAGCCTTTTGGTGTTTTTTTAATTTAAATTTGGGAAAACCATTACTTTTGTTATGCTCCTCTAGACCCCACTAGACATAAAAAGGGGCATAACAGAGATATTCTCCTTTGAATACGCCCCAACCATTTTAAGGCAGAACTCTCAAAACTCATTCGGAAGATGATAAAAAAGTTTCTCTAAAAAGCAAAGCCATTCTGTATGAAAGGAACCTGTACTTTTAAAGAGAAATATCAAAAGAAGTGCAAGAAGGAAAATGATTTTATGTTTTCCTCAATAAAGCCAAGTCAACACTCTTAGCACCAAACTATCCCTCTGTCACAATTATGGATCAAATATAATCCAACAGTTATGCTCCTTCCACTGCTGTCTTCTTTGGCCAAAAGCAATAATTCAGCACAGCTCCTGTTGAGAAAACTGGCAGCTGTACAGTCATACAGGTGACAACCAGTCCCTATTCCAACCATACACGTCTTTCTATCATATGCTATTACTGTCACCTAGCAACCAGCATCTGGACATTTATCTGTGCATTACTGTCTCTAAGCAATCACCCATCATGCTTTCATGGCATATCCAATGGAAATGCTTTGCAGAATGCCTGAAAATAATAGACAGGCAGAAGTCGTAAACAGCGACACTGAATGAAGACAGAAACTCTGACACAGCTGCTCACTGTGGGATTGATGGACCAAGCTTTGATTGACGGCATAAACAGAATTGTCTTTACAATAGGTTTTGCCTGGAGCAGTTTTGTTATTCTGTGACCACATTCTTGGTGCTAGAGGTCTGCTTTGAGAAAGCACATCTGTTGGCAGTGTTTAATCCTACCTTTGGTTCAAGTGATTGTTGCACTGAAACTTGGTTCAATATTTAGGGCTGTTAAAACTTGGGAACAATAAAAAAAGGAAATATCTAAGTGTAGATGGCTGAAACATTCTGCAAGTTATTGCAAAACAAATAAATTAATAGCTAAATAAATATTTAGATTTTGTTTGGTAAGAAACATCGTCTTGATTTGGATTTCATCACTTTTCCATTTTTTGTGATTCAGACTGGTGAGAGATGAGTTACTGGAAGAAAAATCAGAAATCCTTGAAATGCTCTTACACCAACAATCCCGGTGAGAGGGTGTGAAAAAGAGCATGCAGGTCTGAAGCTGTTTTGTATTTCCCCATTTGAAAGAGAAAGGTGTCTGTATGGAGGTAACAACTTGATTCCAGAGAACCTCAACAACCTTTTTTCCTTTTACTTTTATCCCATAGCTGCTGTACACAGTATAAATACCTTGAACATGTAGTTCAAAATGACCAATCTAAGATATTATGGGACTTCTAGATACAGACAGACAAAATTGTATTGTAGCTTGGATATAGAAGTGCTGGACAAGTAAAAGAACAAAACTGTAGTGATAGATATAGCTCTCCAAAGTGTTAGCAGCACCAGGGAACATGGGAAGATTAAGAAATCCCAAGGACTGAGAGAAGTGCTAGAAAACAATGGCCATTTTGTCACAATCCTCAACTTGAGCCAGGACAAAAACAAAGAATAAAACAATTCAGGTTTTGGGCTCAGTTCTTCACCAAAACTTAAATGTAATTTTTATTATTTCAAAGTGGTAATGTCAACACAAATATGCACCAATATGGTGCTTTTGTGTGCTGATCCCACATAAATGCAGAGTATTGTGTCAGAAAGGGCATCTGGCATAAAACCAAAGCCAAAATAATTATGCAAACACTCATTCAATATGACCCCAAGGCAGAAAATGGAAACCTTGTAGCATGTGAATTTATAAATAGAATATATAATTTCAGATAACCTCTGAAGAAATAGTAGTAAAGTAACCTCAACAGGCGAATAAAGGGTTTGAATGTGTGGATTAAGGAAGTTAGAACAGATAACTAACCTATAAAGGCTAAACAAGTCTAAGACATGACAGAGACGGAAGACTCCTGCAGCAGAACCTGCAGCCAATCAGGTGAAAAAGAGGATGCTGATTACTTCTGTCAGCTTCACTTAATGGAAGAAGCAAAACCTGTCACTCTAACTATTTGTAAAGAAAATTTACCAATGGATCTAACAGTCTTGTGCCAAATAAAGCAGGAATGGTGGCATTCTGTCCATCTTAGGTTTGTGGAAACAGGACCAGGTCAGAGTTATAATTAAATTAAAAGCCTGTCATAGTGATGCATTATTTCCTGCTTGTGTGTTGAAATGTTTTCAGACATCAAACCGGAGTGCTTCAGGAAGTTATTGGGTTGAGCCTTACTGACAATCCAACAGTCGTCATTTGTGAGCACTATACGAAATAAAGAGATATTGATTTGGCCAACCAAATGCTTGTTCTAACCTTCAGGAGTGGGTGATATAGGGCCAAGTGTCATGTAGGTCACTCCCTGCACTGATGCTTTTACCACTACAAGACATTGAAGACTTCAATTGTCTGTGGACACATTGATCATATCCTTCAACTAAGTTGATGTCTGGGCTCCGAGTTTTCAATACAACAAATAAAAAAAGTACAAAATAAAGCTCTTAAATTCTTCAAGCCCTTTGCAAAATTATAGACTTTTTATCTGTTCCAGCTGAGGCGTTTTTTCATTGGTTCAAGATCGTAAACACAAGACAAGGGAGTAAATTCTTACTCTGTGAAACTGTCTAGTGATTCAGGTGTGGCTCTTATGGTGTTTGGTAGATATAGAAAGCCTGAATTATTGCACCGTGGGTGGACATGGTCTGGCCTGTTCCAAAACATTTTTCTTTTAGTCAGACTTGTTCCACATCAATAATGGATTTACTAAACAGGAAAGGTCGCTCCAAAGACATTGTCGCTTTTTTCAGATTTCACACTTTTTGCTTTCTAAAGCTTGAAATCCTGCCAGGAACTGCTTTTGGATTCATGGATGGACCCGTGTATGGATGCATAATTGATAGTATTCTAGTGTTGGGGAGTTTTTGAGAAGAAAAAAAGTGGAGAGACGTCTATTATATACATCTGAACATGTCATTTTGTCCCACATGATGAAATATGCATTAGCAAGGCAGTTTGAGCCTAGAAACCTCCCCACTTGTAACAGATGGAAAAATGAAATGTTATTTAGTCACTTTCCTAAGGTTTGTCTTTGCACATTTTGCTCTTTCTTCCTTTGTACAAAAACAATTACAACCTTCTAAATGTGCAGATGTTATTTGTGTTAGTTAATATTTTACAGCCAAGCACATCTCTTTACTGTGTGCAACAGTAGAATGCCTAAAGGGGCCGTACACACCGGGACGAATATCGGCACACGTTATTCGCCAGCGTTTTTCAACATGTTTTTTGTGTTCACAGCCAAGCGATTTTCGCTGACGATGAGCCGAGTAAACATGCAAATTCATTCCCTGACATTAGATGGCACTTAATGTAAAACAGAAATACCCCTGTACCCAAGGTGGCGCTGCGCAACTTTACGCTTCTTAAACTCGCTTTTCACTCAGAAGAAGAGAGCAAGTATTTACGCGCTTGTCAGAATCATACAAAGAAAACATGAATATTTCAAGCACCAGTAGCTCCAGCTCCAGTTCCAGCGATGAAGAAATTATTGTTCTGTTGAACGATGAAAGACGCCGGAAAAGACGCCGATTTTGGGTACATCCCATAGTTACGAGAAGAGAAGAACATGGGGGATTTTATCAACTGGTACAAGAGCTGAAAATGTATCATGAGCGTTTTCCGTGATATTTTAGAATGTTCATCAGTGAGTTCGAAAATTTACTTCAACAACTGGCTCCCTCGCTGACGAAAGAACAGACACACTACCGTAAACCAATCAACCCAGAACAGCATTTGGCCGTGTGTTTACAGTGATATCTTCTTTACCGTTACGTATGTATGCTCAGCAAGACAGTTTCGTGTTTGAGCACCCCCAAGTTGTGTTTCACTGTAATTTCAGAAGCTCCAGACACGTGTGCAAAAGTGCCATTCTTATTGGTCGTATACTTTTTGACGCAGCGCATGAAACAAAAAAAACGAAACCGAGGCATTTTTAAAAAAATGACGCTTTTACGCGTGTTGGTGTGCACACTCACATTGGTGCCCTTTGTTTAGTCACAAGGAGTTAAAACGTCGGCGATTTTCGCACGTGAAATTCATCCCGGTGTGAACAGGCATTAAAGCTGGAGGAGAGGAATAAACATAGGGAAGCATCAATGACAACGGGAGTCTTGTCGGGGAACATTTAACAAAAGGGCAAACTTTAAGGTCAAGGGGGGTGTTGAAGACCAGTGAAACTTCACATTCAGTTAAAATTTCCCTAACAAAGCCTCTCTGTTGGAAACACCACAGGGATGTCTTCTTTATGCAGAAAATTATGTGGTTCTTATGTGTTTTATTTCCTATTATAGATACAAAAATGGTACTCTACACCAGTGGTCTTCAACCTTGTTCAGGCCACGGACAGGTTTAATTTCAGGCAATATTTTCACAGACCGGTCCAAACGGGGGTGAAGTTTGCGTCTAATATTTTTAAGCTTCCGGTTTCTGAAAGATGTCAATGAAGCAAAATAAAATGACACAATCATCGTAAAACTGGTATTTTCTAAATATAATTATAAATATGAATCCACCGTGTCTGTAACTTTATTATGTGTGTGTGTGAAGCATTCAAATGCCAGGCAGAGCGACAAGCTTCTGGTAAGTAACTGTTACTGTTTCAATAAATCAATATGTCGAGGAAGACTCCAGGTTTTGTCTGTAAATAGCAGCTTTATGTTTCTTTAAAGTGGAAGGCTCTTCTTGGTTTCTTCGCTGACTCTTTTCTTCCAGAATAAACATACCAAAAAATAGTTGTTGTTTGGTTTTCATTAGCTTTTAACGTTGAGCTATTAACTTGTATCAAGACAGATGGATGTGTTGAACATAATCTGGTAGTTTTCCAAAATAAAATGTCTTTAGTATCAGAAAATAAACAAAATAGAAATAATCAAAGTTATGCTTTCTTTTTTTTAGTCTGCGGCCCGGTATCAAGTGACACAATGTCGGTACAGTTCCTGGCCTGAGGGTTGGGGACCACTGCTCTACGCCACATGCAGAAGACCAATGGAATTCAAAAAGGACATAAAAATGGCAAAAACATGCAATCATAAAAGAAAAATCTTATTAGACATTTCTAATATTTAGCACATTTTGACTACCTATTTTGTGTAATATCAGGTGCATGCAGAAGCTTCTTTTTTTTTTTTTCAAAGAACAGTTATAGTCTTGAATGCCTTATATATGGATTAGTTACTGATGTGGAAATGATTTTGATTTGTACTACAACACTCTGTCAAATGTTGTTATTGTGAATACGCTAATGCGTCTTACATATAGCGGTGTCGGACAGTTTTCTTTTCTTTTTTATGTATAACAAGGTTTGGAGTTAGTGTAGTCCAAGTAACGTTTGATATAGCAGTATCGTGTTTTTCTTTATATTTAGGTGTTGCAAACAAAATTGAAAGGCACAAGTATTGTATTGTAACATGGCTAACATGTAGCATGTTACAAAAAGGTTCTACAGTTAGTGTGAACGTATTTTATAATGCCTGAATGATAGACCTATCTTGGACTCTTGCTTTGCTTAATGCACCTTATACATGACATACGTGAAAATAAATCATTGATTGATGGTGCCACTTCTAATTCAGTGAAAGGTTCAGTGCAAGTTCTGCAAGGTTGACTGCATGGATGTTTTCAATTATGAAAAATCTATACGTTGTTCATTACGGTCAAACTTTCAACAAAAACATTCAAATGTCATAGTAATATCCTCTTTTTCCACCCCATTGATATGCTTATGAAGCTCCTGTCTAAAAGTTTAAGCAAGTCTTTCAAAATCAATGCAAACTTCCCTTAAAAACCAATTATAAGCTAAAAGCTAAATAATGATAGGAGAACTGTAACAAATGCAGGAAAGAATACATTTAAATGCACGTCTCTTGACATGAATAAGCAATTAGTAGTGCTTTTACATTTGTGGCAACTTAGAAGGCTTGGCTTTAATTAACATTTTTTAACAGTAATTGTTTATTAGTGCTCATTTTGGCAATTTAAAAAATCAGTTTAACATATTCTTAGTGACTGTTAAAAAAATCAGAAAGCCTGTCATATAGTATCAGTAAAAATGCAAAATATAGTAGTAATAGTAGTAATATAGTATAGATAGTCCTCCTGTAAATCAAGAGTTTAAAGTCAACCTTTTTTATAATAAGGATGGGTGACTAAAGGTTTGAGGTGCTGTTGTTTGACTTTGGCAAAGAGGGCGTAGGAGAGAACAGAATGAAAACAGTAAGGAAGGAAGTGTGAACGTGAAAGAAGACACCCTCCACCGAATATCACAAAAGTGCAGGTATGTGAATCATGCAGAACAAAATCGTTTGGGAAACCTTGAAAATGGCAACCTGCAAAGAGACACATTTATGAAGCACAGTTGCACACTGTGAGCTATCAGCTACACGGAGGAACAATGGAATCCAGCTGCTGCAAGAGGATTCAAGGTTAATGAATCTATGGTTCGCAAGTGGAGGAAGCTGGAAAACGAACTCCGACAGATCAGGAAGACGCAGCTGAGTTTCCGTGGAAATAAGGCGAGGTGGCGACGGATTTTTGGATGCTAGTTGGTGACTGAAAAAAAAATCACAACCAACTCTATTTTGCCCCCACTGCCTTTTTTAAAACACAGACTAGAATGCTTGTTTTGCCGGTATGTGTTAAACACAGAAAACATCCATAACTGAGACTGTGCTCTATAACCCAGTGCACCCCATGGTCGTGAAAATACGGTAAAGAAAATGAAAATAATGCTGAGATCATCCCTAAAATACTTTTAAAAAGCACTGGGTCAATCAATGATTGATTACAGCAAGTAAAAACAAAAACAAAAATAGAGCTTTGTGGAACCCCACAAGTGAGATGGGCCAGAGGTAAAGCTAAAACAATAGTCATAAATCAAACAATTTATTATTCATTATATTTCTGAATTAGGGTTTAAGGGATTCCTGAATGATACCCTCACAGTCACCATGTAAGGAAAAATGTAGCCTTCACATTTTGCTTTGTTTGCAAATGATAGTAATATAATTACTTAGATAATTATAATATGAATAGTAAAATAATTTTTAGTATTATAAAGCCAATTATTTCATGAAGTTTTTCCGATATATAAAGACATAGTGTATTCACATCCTTCACCCGAGAGGGAACAGTGAAATCCTAAAACATCTCAGCTGGTTCAGATGTTTGTTTGGCAGGACCAACATAAGTCCTACATGATGTGAACACCTAGGTGCCATAAACTGTCTGCTCTTCACAGGGGTCCCACTGATATTTCTTGGTTGGTATGACCGTCCCTGCTTTGTACTAAAGCTCATTAGGTTTTTGGGTGTAAGTTGTTCATCTGGCAAGTACCGTAAATTCCTGACTACAAAGCGCACCCGATTATTAGCCGCACCCACCCATTTTCACCTGTTTAACTAATTTTATGCATACACAAGCCGCGTCGGGGTACAAGCCGCATGAATTAGGCAACATTGTCATCCTGACGGATCACTTCCTGACTCAGAGTGTAAGTGTGATTTATTAGCACATAGTGGGTGGAGTCAGTTTTGCCTCGGGCTCATGTCTTTGAGTCTATCTGCATCTGCCAAACAGTATGCACCTCTATTCTGTTCACAAGTTCCTCAGTTATGGTTTTTATTTTATTTTATTTTTTTTTAACTTATTGACAATCTAGGTATCACACATAAAATTACAAACAGTAACCATATAATCAACATTACATCCCTCAGTTATGATGAGGAAATTTACATCCCCGATCCCCCATTTCCCATGAGTCTTAGGGGCTAAAGGCGGGGCCAACGCCCGGCTCGCCATTCTGTTGTACGTGTTTAAGAATGAGCAAGTATCAGCAGTGCATGGAGGGGTGAACGGGTAAAGCTCTCCTTCCGCTTGTGTCGCGGCAGCGTTATGGGAGTAACAGGGCTGGTTAAATAACACGCTAGTAAAATAAAGCAGCGACGACTGAAAAGCGCGCGCCTCAGCGCGATACGCGCGCCTCCTCGCGGCGCATGGGTCAGAAGTTTCCTTCCACAACAAACACTTGCTCCGCGGACGCCTCGAGTAAGCCCTGGCTGCAGCCTGCAGAATGTCTCGCCCCTCTGCGCTCCGCGCTCCGCGCTCCCGCGCGCTCCTTGTCTCCCCTTCCTATCTACTCCGACAGCTCTGGCCAGCGCGGCTTCAAGGAGGAGCGCTTCGTCCCATTGCGCCGGTGGACGGAGCAAATCGTGTCTGTGCAGAGCAATCGGACTTAATACTGTACGTTTTGTGTATGAGGGGCGGATGCGTTGTTACGTGTGGGAGCCTTCAGACTGCCATCGGCCCCGCAGCTCACACGACACGCAGTCTCCAGCTCACACGGAGGCTGTGAGCGTTTCAATGCAAATCTCTGCTCAGTCCTTAGAAACCGTTAAAACGACCACGTCAATTTGTGTTTCCAGTCGTGTCCCGACAAAATAAAGGCTGATATTATTGCCACATATTTACGTGCAGCCAGCCGAGTCACTATGACTCAGAGGTAAATGCACTCCTGAGCATGCGCTGTTCTCTCCGTCACCCAGCTGACCGGCTTTTCCAAACCCGTTGGTGATTTTTCACGCTGCTTTTAACTATTGCTTTTAACTTGAAAGCTTCATCATATTGTAGCGGCGATCACGTGCACGTTGGGTCTAATGGCACCAAAGGATTCTGGGATGCGGCTGGACATGCGTGTTTCGTTTTGTTGAACCATGACTGAAGTGTCTAAGACCTGAAGTGAGGTCCATGCTGTTTGGCTGCTTAGAGGTGTGTTGAAAAATAAATGACTTGTGTTTGATGTTAGAGAATTCAAATCATTCACTGTGTCCGAAAATACGTACACGGCGGCCGCCAATAAAATCCAATAATTAGCCGCGTCACTGAATAAGCCGCACGGCTGTAAGCGCAGGAAAAAAGTAGCGGCTTGTAGTCCGGAAATTACGGTAGGTTCTTAGTTGTTTTGACTGGCCACACAGTCAAAGTGTACTGTGAGTACAGCATGGGCCTCAGAACACAGCCTTTTATGAGGCTCCAGGCTCCATAACGTCGTGCGGATGGAGGATGAGGGGTGTTTCCCACCCATAAAGCCCTTGCTTTGTCTGTAAGGAAATGGAAGATCCACTGAAACAGACTTGAGATTAGACCTTGGATCTCCGACTTACAGGTGAGTGTGGTGGGGGTCTTACAGTTATATGCTAAGCAGCGGTCCATAAAAAGCATTTTTTTTAACAAACTTCCTTTCCTTGCAGTCCAAAGGATTTATTGTTGTGAGGTGTAAATGTTTTTTTTTTTCCTGCAGGCAAACTGTAGTGCATCCAGTGTGTCTGGTAGTGGTGCAGTGATAAATCATTGTCTCAAAGCATTTCATCAATACTGATGTCAGGGCTAAAGAGTGGTAGATCTTGAGGATGGTGGGCTGGGGTTTGTTTGGATTAGGAATTATAGTATATTTGGTTTAAAGCATCAGGGGTCTGTAGACTTCAGGGACATGTTTCATATCTCTGTGACCAGCGGTGCTACAGTAGCTAATCAGCACAGACTTTCAGAACATGACAGAGCAGGACCAAGTTGTTGCCCCCTGGTCCTGCTGCCTTCCTGGTGTTAACTCCTAAATCTCTTCCATCATGCTCAAAAATGGTGAACTTACCACTTCAAGTGTTATGCTACATCCAAACCAGGCATTTGACGCATTTAGCCCCTGATGTTCACACTGGACAGTACTGTCGCTACCCTATACTAGCACATGTCCGCCGCCTACAGGTACAGTAGGATGAGTCTTGGTGCAAAATGTCAATGTAGTGCACATCTGGTGAATCTTGCTCCAGGCCTTTTCTTTTCACAGCTCACTGCTGTCATAGAATTCCAGCCGGACACAAACTCATATTGCTGTAGGTGGTGTGAATGCAGCTTGTATGTAGCTTTAGAGCTTTGATCAACCTCCAAAGGTTTTTCAATACAAGCTTATTTAACATTTTAGGAATTCCCCCCACCCCTGTAAAACCAAAAAAGAGATATATCATTGAAAATAAGATTCAATTACAAACTTTTTGTAATAGCTTAAAGTATCCACATTACTAAAAATACCATCAACATTTGGCTAATACATTTTTTTACTAAATTGACCTAAGCAGGAATTGAAGACTTTTTGGTACAAAAATTACATTTTACATGGATATGACTCCATTCAAGCTTAAAAGGAGGGGAGGGGGTGTGATTGTTTGTTACTATCACCATGGAAACTGTTGGGGAAGTAGTGCAGCTGAATGTAAACTCTAATGGAGAAGAGGGAAAAGCTTTTAGCATTTCATATCACTGACACTGTTGAACTGACATTACTCAAATGGAAAGCAGATGGATACAACTAATGCAGAATACACATAGTTAATGTCAAAGAAAAGAAATCTAAAGGGTTTCGTTTACAATAAAAGTACTTTTGTTTATTTCAGAATATGTTTTTAACATATTTTAAGTTCAGGTAGCAAATATGCTGCTTTTTGCATTCAGATCACAGGGTCAAATCATGAGCCAGCAGCATCGTGTTGTTTTATGTCCCTGCACAGCAGCCTTGCAGAGGTGTTGAATCTCTTGCAACACCTTTGTGACAGGTCCCCTCTGCCCACTATCGGCTGCACGTTACAATGTCTCTCTCTCTCCTGGTCGGGCTGGAGCATGCACTCTCTGTCCCCCTGTGCCTCCCTACTCTCTGGCATTGGGGGTCCCTTGGCGATTGGGGGTCCCTTGGTGGTTCTGCTGGCCCTGGCCTGGGTGGCGGATGTGATTGACCGGCGGGCGGTTTTTCTCTATCTGCGATACCATGTTGGGTGGTCCTGGCTGCCACTGCTGCCGCGACGGGGCCTTGGTGTGGGGATGACCGGGCACACCTTTGCAAAAAATAGTTTGCGTGACTGAATAACCTGTTTCACATGTGTTTGTCTGAATGCAAAAGTATGTGTGTGCAAACTTTAGTTGTAATATGTCCTTGTTTACTTGTTTGCATGCTAACATTATTGGAGCCTACAGCTCTGGCTCTGAATTGATCACAATTCAGAGCCAATCAATCCCTCCATTGCAAGTCCACACAAAATAATGAAATAACATTGATAACTTTAAATGGCTTGGAGCCTACAGGTATGTTTGTAACATTTGAGTATGTTTGGACAGGCCTCGCCCCCTTTAGATCTGTTGTACATCTAACAGATATACTGACAGTAATGATTTTTCATAATTTTTAGAGCACGAAATGTATTTAAAGATTTAAGGTAAAACAGTGAGTGTTGTGCTTGGAATATTGGTACAAAATTACTCCATAGGATGCAGCTCCTGCAGCAGAAGTGTACTGTCAAGCTAACATTAACACATTTCCAGATAAGCAACAAATTCGCCAAGGAGAGGCATCCGACGCAGGTAGAGCCTGCTCTGACCATATCCCCGTAAACTCTCAACAGCTCCTCTTGAAATAAATTACTTTTGCTTCCTACACTTCAACATCTCTTTCTACTGACTTTGAAAGTTCAAAAGGGCAATATATTGACAAGACAATTTATTTAAATCTGGTATTAATTATTATAGTGTGAATATGTGTTCTGGTTACTGTCCTCGGTAATGTAATTTTACATTAAAAAGAATAAGGAACTCCTTACAGTCACTTACAAACCAATCCAAGCAACTACAAAGCAAAAATCCTGGAGCCACCCAGGGTCTTTAAAGGTCCCTTAAAGGTGGTGCAATAAATAAATAAATGTATTGAATTCTTAGTTTTAATACATTATTCAGATAATCAGACTATATCTCTGATTAGATTTAAATAACTGGGGGGAAAAGCAAGTCATAAAATTGTTTACAAACATATACTTTCTAACATCTACAAATAAAGTTTCTTTGAAAAAGTACAAATCAAAATGAAAAACAGTGTTACATTTTCTTAACCCTTGTGCTATCTTAGATGACCCCACCCTTGCTTTGGTGTTATTCCTAACATGAAAAGGTGTAATCCATGGACATCAGTGAAGATCACAAATCATTGAAGAAAAAAGGTTCAGCGCACTGTCTAGTGGGTCTAGATGACCCAACTCCCAATGTTGTAGTGCCTAGGATAGCACAAGGGTTAATTTCTTCATACGCATCTCAATAAGAATCCTTGCATGGTGATATATATTTACACAAAAATGCCAAGGGCAAAGGCTTTGTAGTTTGCACAGGTAACTAAGAATTAAAGCTAATTACTGTTGCCATTGAATGACATTTGTATAGCTGAGGTCATATTTCTCAAAGAACACTCAACCCAGCACTAACAAGGTGCAGCATTGCCAGCCAAGTACATCCACACATAAAAGAACACAGATTGCTTCTCTGACAACAATTTATCTGATAATGAGACACAGCGTTTCTATTGCACAGATTACATCAGTTTGGAATTTCTTCGTTAATACATACTGTTTTGAGAACAAGTCTTTTGAATCCAAAATGAAATTCAAAGAAATAGCCAATAAATATAAACAGTAATAGAAATATTATTTCTAAAGTTTAACTTTACAAATTATTGCAATGTAAAGATGGGCATTTTATTTTTCCAAAAGTTTAAAAAACCACTCCAACAAAAATGCTGTTTTTAACATGTTCTTGTGGCATTTTTCTGATGATCAAGAAGATTTATAAAGAAAATTAAGCTTAAAGTTGCATTTCATTTAAATTATTGTGAATCAATATTGGTGGATATTTAAGAAAGTGTCATTCACCAACTTTAAATGCAAGTTTATAGCGTATATTTTAACTGATTTAAGAAAAAAGAAAGCTGTGTTGGATCCTCCTTGATCCACATTAATAAAAACAAGTCCTTGAAAAAAAATCATGTACAAACATTCAGTTCTTGTTAGTGTGTAACGTCTGTCAGGTGTAATCTGTCATTTGCATGTGAAGAAATGAGAACAGGGTCGATTGGCTGATGTGGTAACCAAGGAAACAAGATTTGGAAGCTTCAGTGGAAAGTACAATTGATGTCCACATGCATATTTTTCATGAGGATTTGGTGGAACCCAAAACAAGCCCTTAAAGACAGTATTTAATAATAAAGAGAAAATTGCAACGGTACAAAATAATAAGAAAATAAGCCATATTCACTTAATACAAACAAACAAAGACACTAACACTTTTTATTTCTTTTTTTCCCTTGTTCACAGATATTGTGCTGTTTCATACCAGCATGATGTGGGCTTCAGGGGAAAATTGCTCAACTGGATGTACAGCTGCCAACTGGATAGCTGCAGTCCTCAAAGTTTGTTCTTTCTCCCAGCGATTCTCTGCTTCAGGGAACCACAGGCTGAATGAAAAATGTTAACATCCGAGCTTTGTGGTGGCAACACCATTTTCTGCTTCACTCTCTATTGTTGAAACAGGATTTTTCTCATTTCTTGTGTTTGGCATTCTGCAGTGTGAATTTGGTGCAGAGTTCTCCCATTGTGGGTTATGCGTTAGAAAAAAATAATCTCGCGAGTCACGGACTTTTACACTTTGTCCATGCTGGGTTTCTGTGATTATTTTGCCAACTTTTGGGGGGGGGGGCACAGCAGGTCTCGGGAAATTGTTTAGTTCAGAAACCTCAATCAAACAAAACTGTTGATCAAAAGAATCATACTATTGGCTTTCTCCAAGCAGGGGTGACATGAGGGCATCTTCTTATGAGATGAACCATTTTTTGTTGCTGTTCTTTGTCTAAAACATGATACGTTCTATTGATTATATCTTAACCTGTTAAATACACTCCTGACAAACTTTAAATGGTTAAAAATTACAATCTAAATGGAGTTGACGCAATTAAGTGTGGAGATTTCATCCAACAGTGATGGAAAATGAATGGGAGTGACCAGGAGAAGTCAGAGAGGCCAGACTGAGATGCTTTGACATGTCCAGAGGAGAGACAGTGAATATATTGGTAGAAGGATGCTGAGTCTAGAGCTGCCAGGCAAGACGTCCAGGGGAAGACCAAAGAGGTTTATGGATGCTGTTGGAGGAGAGGATGCAGAAAACAGGGTTAGATGGAGGAAGCGGATTCGCTGTGGCAATCCCTGATGGGAAAATCCAAAAGAAAAAGAAGATGGAAAATGAATGAGGACAATGTTATTGAACTGCTTTGTGGCTGGGTCTCCAGTGACCCCATGACCCTGAAAGTGATTCAGCAGTTTCTGAAGATGAATTGATGGATGGTATGGTAGGTATGCTGGTTTCCAGAATACCATAGGTATGCCGTCCATAGGTATCCACCTATGGGCAGAGAAGAAGGGGCCTAAAACTAAACACATTATCACAAAAACAAACAAACAAGCAAAAAAAAAAAAAAAAAAATGAGCAGAAGGTAAAGAAACCCAAACAAAAATATTCATTGTACAGACATAGGCTAAGACCTCATTTGAAAAAAAGAAGACATTGTGTAGTGGTTATTATTTATGGCTTATCCCAACATGCCACAAAAAAGCTCAGGGGTCTGTAAACGTAGAGACAATCCAGACAAAAAGCATAAGTGTGGATGGATTTTATGCAGAGCCACGATGATAGAGAGTTGAAGGGGACTACAAACACCTGTCTCATTTTTCACCTTTGCTGCAGGCAGCTAAAAGTAACGGATGCTTGGCTGCTACAGTTTACTATAGCCAGATTAGCTCCCTCCCTCCCACTCTACATCATAAGTGTGCTGACAGCTGGCCTGCATCTCTGGGAAGAGAGTCTCACATCGGCAGCGTTAAGATGAAACTTCCATGGGTGTTGGTGACTAAGCCTATGGCTGGAAAAACACTCCATACAGGCGATGTACATTTTTAATACAAATTCAAACATTTTATTTTAGAGCTGCATGCATTTACTCATGGTTTAAAATAACTTTGAATGTATTTATTTACACACAAATCAACTCAATCATTTCTTTTTTACTTTAATTACTCAAATATTTGTCACATGAAAAACTGAATTATTTTTTCAGCTTTACTGAAACTCAACAAAATTATTATTTACAAACCTGGATTCATTCTTTGCTATTTTTCCTCTCATTTATATTTATTATAGATAAGATAGCCTATCTGTATAGCCTTTGACTACTATAACACATTATGATGTACTTTTCCTTTCAGTTTTTTTTCTTTTCCAGCATAAGAGTTTTTAGTGTAGATCCAGAAAAGATTTTAAATTGAAAGGAAAGTGTTTCTAAAAATCAGTTTTAAAACCTGTCGTCTAAAACAAATGATTGTTATTATTTGGGCAAAGGCACACCAAACCAACCCATAGTAAAAATATCTTTGCGTATGAAGCTACGTTCAGGAATTTAATTGTTTTCAAAAAGAGGCTTTTCCTCATTTTTATTTTAATATCTTTTCCTTTAAATAATCCCTGCTTTAAGTGTTTTATTAATGAGGTTGTTCAAGTGTAGCTGTAGTGAAGTTTTTTTTAAACGAATCACATCAAATCAGACATTATTTGCATACCACTTTTACAACTTATGCCACGCAAAGTGCTTTACACAAAACATAATCAAATTTTAAAAACAAAACAAGACAAACAACTATTTTGTTTAAACCCACACAATGCCCCCCCCCCCCCCCCCCCCCCCCACACACACACACACACACAGACATACACACAAACCATAATAAGAGGAATGATAAAATGATGCAATGTAGAATTATGGCTATGTACCAAAGTGGGGAAACTGTATTTCTGTTTACATGTCCACCTCAGTGACCCCTCACTTCAGTTCACAGAATCCACTACCACGGGACACCCCCCCTCCCCCCCCAGATCTAAGCATAAGAGCCAGACCTGGGAGATCCCATCGCAGTGAACCCACACACTGAGAAGGGTCAAACACTGATGTGGAGGATCCCTCTGAGGAAAACACTGGAATTACAAAAAAAATGTAAAGGAATACAATACAAATTAAAAAAGAGAAATAACCAAATAAGTACGTAAATAAACTTTAATAGACATATATTAAATGGCAAATGTGATTACATAAATTCCAAGAAAAAGAAAAAAATATATATATATATGTATATATACGTACACACATATATCAAGAACATAAATACTTAAAACATCAATTGGGTTCCTAAATTTCAATTAAAAGATACATTAAAAAGTTAGGTTTTGAGCCTTCCTCTAAAAACATAAAAACTAAATGAGGCCTCGCCACATGTTTTAGTTATTACTTTTGGGATAACCAAAAGGCCTGTATCAGAGGACCTCAGGTTCCGCGAGGGCTCATACTTTAAAATCATATCAGATAAATATGACGGCCCAAGACCATAGAAAACATTTATAAACCAATACAAGAACTTTAAAATCGATTCTGAATTTCAGGCCGACCCAATGCTTAATAAAAGGTCATTCTGTAAGAAGGATTTATTAAAGAAAAAAGAAGTAGAACACGTATTATATCACAAACTTTCCTTTTTTTTTTCTTAGTTGAGCAACCAACCCAATGTAAAAAACATCAAAACTCAACTCAATAATTTACAGGCAAGGCTCCTCAGAAAATTTAAATCCCTAATATTTAATTAAATGACAAGTTGGGTCATTTTAATAAAATATTTTTTCTTCATTCATTTTCATTGTATAATTCTGATAGAGTTGTCATTGCCCTCAGGTTGCATTAGCAAGATTTGATAAAGTAATTTTGACATCAAGCCATACTAATTGGATTGATTATATATTTACTTTAAATATGCAGTGTGACCTTTACCTTATAATTAACACTCTCTTCCATTTTTTGTAGGAAAATTACAATTTCCATTTCAGTACTTAGACACCAAAAGCTTATATCCAAGGGAAAAAGGAAAGAAAGGTGTCATGATTTATTCGCATAGAAGTCCATATTGGAGGTAGGGGTGTGACTGACACATAATCTAACATGAAAAAAAACTACAGAGATACAGTGATGAGACAAATTATCTTTTCACACACCATATACAGAATACAGATCTTATGCTAAACAAAAAATATTTCATTCTTACATGTGTTGCTTCAACAGTAAAAAGTGGATCCAAATGATAAAAATGAATCTTTGAGGCCTGCAGATATACAAGTGACCATACTTTTGAGCATAAAGATACAGTACAATTTAGCTGATACAAACCGTACAGTTACTGC
Organism: Oryzias latipes; assembly: GCF_053564925.1. NCBI lineage: Eukaryota > Metazoa > Chordata > Actinopteri > Beloniformes > Adrianichthyidae > Oryzias > Oryzias latipes. The sequence continues at coordinate 9,954,757 of NC_136256.1, read as the reverse complement.
ACTTTGAACTAAACACCAACCTTGTATTTTTTCTTTTCTATTGTACGGGTCCATTAGGTGTCAGATGCTCTGTGAAGCCTTATTCTCTTGCTGCACAGCAACAAAAATGGCTGACAGAGATAATGTTTCAGCAGGTTTTCCAGTAATGGCTGTGAATCAGTTATTTAGATGCGAGCATACCAGCTGAGTGGCCTAGTGGAAGAGAGTGTTAGTACTGGAAGGCTATGGGTTCAAACCTAAGGTTGGGTGATACCAAGGATTGTGAAAGTGAGATCCAATGCCTCCATGATTGACACTTACCATTAAGGGGTTGCACTGTGGAGTTAAACCACCAAATGGTTTGTGACTGCAGCTGTGACTGCAGATCACTGCTCCCCAGTGGAACGGGGAAATTTGGAGATCCCATTTTATACACTCAGATGTGTGGTAATGAACTGCAATGGACCAGTAACCTGTCATGGGTGTACCCATGTACAAACTGTAACTGGGATGGGCTCCAGCAACCACACAACCCCAAAAGGCATCCAGCAGGTTCTGAAAATAGAGGATGGATGGCTGGATGTGAGACAAAAAGTGTGACTTAATCTTTAAGAATATGAATGAAAAAAGGCATGCTCCACGAGTCTTGTTTGGCGAGTGTTTAGATCAGGGGTAGGCAATCAATGGCATGGGGGCCATATATGGTCCATTAAACTGTTTAATCTGGCCCGCCAAACTGGAAAAAATCATACAGATAATTCTTATTAATGTTTTCATTTCTGGTCCCTGTAGATGGTACACTACAAACACATTCACCTTTGTTTTGGTGCAGAAAGTTAATCTGCATTCATTTAGGGTTAGAAGATTTATTTATTTTTTGTGTTAATGTGCGTTTTTCAAGATAGCCATTTTTCCAATCATTCCAACACCACATGAACGCAGCACAGTACTTCTCTAATTTGTTTTTTTCCCTGAGTAACATCCACCCATTGGTGCAATTGGTACTAATAACTCCATGCATCCGCTTCTGGTCCGGCCCCTCTGCCAAATTTTCGTACCCCCTTGTGGCCCACAAGTCAAAAAAGTTTGCCCACCCCTGGTTTAGATGGCCATGTTCTTTTCAAAATCATGAAGATATGATGCAATCAGAATGTTAGCATATATTTGAACAAAAATTATGAATAATAACTAAACTAGGAGCTAAAAGCATGGACGGGTTTAATGAACTGTGCTGAAGAAGCTGTCGAGATTACTTACAGAAATCCGTAGAAACTTTAAGGAGCAGAACAAAACTTTACAACAGAGTTTTAAGGCTAGTTTAGAAAAAAAAATCTTTCAAATAACGACTTTCAAGTCGTAAATTTACGAGAAAAAAAAATTCATGACTGTTAAATTACGAGTTTTTTTCTCCTAAATTTACGAGATAAAAACTCATACATTTACGATTTTTTTCTCTCGTAAATTTACGAGAAAAGAAGTAATAGATTAACGAGGAAAAACGTAGAACAATAAAGAGGAATGAAAATAGTCTGTAATACTAGCATTAGAACGTTGAAAATGCTAAAAAAAAGTTCTTCTCCTCAGACAGAAGCATCACACAAACGTAGAGCTCTTGTCTTTGGTGGAGGAAGAAAGGATTCAAGTGGACATCTGCATGGATACCGATGGCTTCATCGTCGGCTGCAGAGATCCTGCAAACCACCCATCAATAAATAAAACATTAATAAATCGTAAATCAAACAAATGAGCTTCCAAACATTTGAAACATTATCAATAAACATTCAGCTCACCTGTTCAATTGAGTTAAGTCAATCACTTGCTGCTCTGTATGCTCACTTTGACTTTAATCTCGTAAAATTACGGGTTTTTCTCTCGCAAATTTACGAGTTTTTTTTCTCGTAAATCTACGACTTTAAATCTTGTAATTAATTTTTTTTTTTTTTGGTGGCCCTAAAACTCCGGTGTAGAACTTAACCCGTCTGCCCAAAAAGTAAAAAAAAAATTCTTATGCTATACTAATTCTTACTAATGTACATACTAAATGCATTGAAATTACAGAAAATGAAAGAATCCATACTATTGGCATTATTAATACCTTACAAAAAAGCTTTATGCCCTTATGAACAGTATGCCATATGAACAGACATACTGTGTGAAGTCTTAGATCCGTGAAGCTGAATACACCTTTTTTTTCCCCATCACAGATGATGACATTAACTGTGTGAGCAGGAATTTCTGGCATCTTTAATAATCCTATTCAAGCAAGATTTTGTATGCCTCAAACGTAAACAATCAACATACTAAGTTCTTATACAGAGGTGATGAGCCTGATTTATTAATGTATTGGGGGGCGGCTAAAAGTATTGCCATTTGAATGCGCTTGCATGTGTGCATGTTGATTCGCTTTCGTGTTTGAAGCTATTCCGCCTGCCACCGCTAAACGCCATCCAAACTATGTTCTCCATCACACTGAACTCACGCTGTCTGTCTAAAGACGAGCTGATTATAATAGACCCGAGGGAGTTGTGTTGTGTAATGGCTTCGATTTGTGTCTGTGCTTTTGCCAGAGTGCACACTCTCACACAAACGAGCTTCCCGTGACTTTATCCATCAGGCTAATTACACATCAATCCAGTTAATTTCTCATTATCAATAACCTTGGCCACCCCCTCCTAAGAACACAGCCATCTGGTAATTCTTTTAAAACCTGCAATTTCAGTATAAGCGACGACGCAAGAACATGAGTGCGAGCAGGAGCACCAAATCTCCCTGCTGGTGTTCCTGCACCACCAGAGAGGCTAAATGTGTCCCTCTGAAGAGAAGAGCGGAACTCTGAAAGTTGGAACTGCACACGTCTACCTCAGTTAATGAACCCCTGCTGCTGAATCCTGGTTAATGAATTACTCCATTATGATTAGTCTATGATAGCCGCCGTGCCCCTACTCAGCACGGCATTTGTCATTTTACATGTGGGAGCTTGACTTTCCCATTAATTCACATAAATCAGGTTATCAAGCAGTGCTGTTTAATTTGAAGGTGATTGATGAATATACCTCGTGTTTCTTTTATCATGTTTTTTTTTTTCCCAGGTACAAAGACTGTAATTTGCCCAGGTTTGCTCATTTTTATACCAAACTACATGCTGGCTGGCAGACATACATGTCCAAGGTAATGTACATTTCCTCTGAGGACTAAAACATCTCTGAGTTTAGGGATTGGGAAACTCCAAATAAGTCAGTGTGTTCACACTGAACACGATATGGGTGTCAAATTTGCATTGGACACCTTTCTTTTGACATGCATTCAAAATTACTGCTTGACACTCGTCCAAAGATGTGTTCATAAACTAAATACTCCAGACGAGTGTGGGAGGAGCTACCACCTGAAGTTTTTATCCTCATCACTACATTGAAGCAAAGTTGAGTAACTGATTGGTTAACATGATGCGTCTTTGCCAAAGTTGAGACTTTTTTAACTCCTGATGAACAAAATCCGCTGCTGTCAGATCGACGCCCCGCACCCAATGCTCTAATTGCACCATAGGACTTCTGATTGTGTCTTTATAATAACTTAACAATAGCTGCGTTTACATGGACAAAAGTAATCGGAATGAACGCCTGATCGGAAAAAAAATGCGTCATGTAAACACCGGAATAGCCTGTCCCGATCAGACTCATTCGGATCAAAATTTCTTTCCAATCGAGATAGGTGGGTTGTGCTGATTGTTGATCTGATCGTGGTGCATGTAAACTGTTTATTCCGATCGTGTGTCACTACTGCTGGTCTTAGGTAACGCATAGACGGTGCGGTGTTCCCTCATGGATTTTATGTTCATCCAAGGCTAAATGTTGTTTGCGCGTGTTACCCTTCTCCTAACCCTTCTTCCGGCTCCGTTCCACCACAAAAAAAACTACTGAAAAAATAAAAAACAAAATGATGACCGAACAGGCGCTTAATAATAACCATATCAATAATAAAAGCACCTTTAGAGGATCATCTCGTATATTACATTGCAATATGTATGTGGCAGCTCGGCTTGTTTACAGCGGGACTTATTTCATTATAGAGTACTGTGCATGTCCAAATGATTTATTCCGACTGACAGTGCGGGGCATGTAAACGTTTGTTATAATTGGAAAAAGGTTTTTTGGGCCCAGGTTGAATTCTAATCCGATATTTGATCCGATCAAGATACTACTGTGTGGCCACTGACCGATGTTAAAAAACTCCTCTGGTCGCCGTTAAATTGTAAATTTTCCTTAAAACCTCCAAGGCCACCATGCGGCATGTAAAAATGTTACCCCCGCCTCCCAATTACAAATGCCACTGCGTGCCCTACCAGCTGCATTAGGGTCACTGCACAGTGGCATTTTGGAATTTGTGACCATAGTCGAAGATGCAGCTGCTCCTGTCTACAACCCTCCACGGGCCCGAACAATCCAAAAACTTGCAGCACCAGTATGACTCAACCCTCCATATATGTAAGACTTTTTTAAATTTGTTTAAAAAAAAAGAAATCACTGAGCTTTTCTGGAAGGGGGAAACATGTAAAAGCACCAACTATTGCAATCAAATGTGTCTGTTTGACAGCCAGTCTTCATCTTCTTGAAATTGTGCAGGAGTTTGTTTCCTTCTTTTTATGTCTGTGGTGTGTTTTTGTGTTTTTTGCTTGTTTACTCCTCTTGCATGTGTTTGCATCGTCTGTCTGCTACAAAAGTCCAGTTTATTAACAATTGAAGGGTAAAGAAAAAGGCTGAATGTAACAGAGGAAAAGAGTCAACGTTTTACTGCAGGTTTTGGTGGATTTTCTAAAAAAAAGATTGCAAATTTCTCAAATAAAAAACAAAATAAAAACATGAATAGCTAATTAAAAAACATTCAAATACACATTGTATCATTTTATTTAGCTATGTTACATCCACACTTAATAATTATAAGTCTTAGCCTCTTTTTCTCACAAATTGTGATTATAGATTATGACAGCCAGGTTTCAGGTCAGAACTGTTTGTGATGATTTTCTGACATAAACAGCCCAGAGTTCTGTTCTGCTTAGATTCCACATGCACCTGGAACAGATTCCATCCATTCGTCACATGTGGGCGCTTTTCGCCTGACAGCTTCGAAACAGTTTTTCAACTCAGAAAGGTAGTGGTGATGGCAAAAAACAGTTTCCAAACTCTTTGAAACCTAATGGAACTAAAGGGGTACATTTAGGAAAATCTCCTGACTAACTAATGTGTTCCTTCATTTTTCAGAAAAATAATATACACGAAGAAGCAACTACTAATATATTTGGTTGGAGACGAAATTAGATTAATTTTCATTGTCACAATATTTATTTTCACTCATTTATTTGTGTTTGCCTTTAGAGCCCCATTATTAATTATTTATTTTATTCTTTTTACTTAACAAATGATGTGAAATTTGTTTTTAAAAATAATAAAACATAATCCTTAGAATACGATATAAATTCATATAATTTTGTGATACAAACTTATAGATAACAATAACAATAATATAATAGTAAAAACAACATATTAAAGCAGGCAGGTGCTTACTGTGGCCTATAAAAAGCTATAATTTTACTCTCAAGACAGTAATGATATTTTATTAATAATAATAATTTATACATGTTCATCTTCATTAATATACAAAAATGATAGTAATAGTAACAATACCATTTATCCATGCATGACTACCCATCTTTACTATTTCAATCTTTAGTTGATATTGTTAATTTCCACATAATTATCACTATGCTAGTATTTTTCCCACAATTACATTGTTGAATGTAATGAAGGTTTATTATAATTCTTCTGTATGCATTGAAATATAGTCAATTAAGTGTTTAACCCTGTTTATTATTTACAGAAAATTTAATTTTTTTGTTTTGTTTACATGTGTATGAAATAAAGCGAGCAGTAAATGGAACAAATGCAAAAAAGCTGCAACAAATCCACCATTAAAACATGCGAGAGACACAGAAAGACTAAAAGTATGCTCAAAATTCTCCCTGTGCTGAGAAGCAGTCTCAACTCAAATCACTTTTTAAAAGTCTTTTCCTTGACCTCATCACCAACAGCACTCAGGACACATGTTAGAAAATGTATTCTTCATTAGACCAAAGACTATGAAAAGCTAACACATTTATTCCATACTTTTTCTTCCAAATGGGAGCAGCAGGAACAGCTTCACTAGATGAAGTTGTCCACATGCTACATGTCAAGGACTGACAAACACCCATGTTGCAGCCATTATTCACTCACCTCATTAAGGAGGCTGACAGCTTGCCTTTATTGATATTTATGCACCTTTGTCTCTGGCTTTTTTGCAGCATGACCATCTGCTTGTAAGATTTGCAAAAGGCTCTTGCCTAAGAAGTGTGGTGTAATTTGATAAAAAAGGTTTTTTCTTACAATAATTAGTAAATTCCTTCTGATTTTTCGCAGACAAAATCTAAAAAGTGTGTTTAACCTGAAACTGACTCACGGTTGAAGCAATAACCGATGGCATTACCACTGAAAATATAAGATTAATAATATATTAATATAATATACATATATTTAATATAATAAAATAACATATTTTATTTGTTTCGGGGTTTTTTTAAGAGAAGAATGAAGTTAAATAAAATGATGATCACAGAAAATGTGTGCAAGACCAAAGCTTTTTTAGTTACCACAGAAATGGCTCTCCCCTTTTTCATACAGCACAAAACTGATGTGTGTTTGTTCCCATGCGTCCAATTCCTGGCAAATGTTTGACTCAGTATGACTGCACATATATTATCGCAGCATGCTATGCAATAGATGGTCTGTGTGACTTTTAGTGCTCTGCTAGGCAGCATCATGCCCCGTCTATATGCTTCAAAGGTGATCCATAATTAATGGATATTATGTGGATCCTGTGAATCTGCTATATATATTTTATTTTATCTAACCTTCAAGACAAGCTGCATTCATTTCGGTTTCCATGGACACCCCCATGTTCCTGAAGCAGCAGAACCACTTACTTTACAGAGAAGTGTGAGTGTCATGCGCACTGACAGGTCTCATCCATCTGAGAACTCATTACTGCTGATGATGGCTCTGATATTCACAAACACTCCTGGCATGAGAATACGATGGAAAAGCAAAAATACAGACATTAAGGTCTTTTAATGATCACATTAGTTCAGGTTGTGTTATTACTAGAATTTGTGTTACAAAAGAAGCACATTTCTACATTCAATACAATCAAATTTCCCCATTACGTCTTCCTTATCTTGCAACAGAAGTTCCAAACAGTGAGAAAAAAGATGTCCCGGGAATATTTGACTTTCATAAGTCACCTTTCTTGTGTCTTACATTGTTCCAAAAAATATCATACAATCACCTTTTCCTGTACTGCTTTTACTACCTGCACTAGAAATAGGCTTCCTCTTAAAAAGATATGGCAATCATTAAACGCTTAAAGCACTTTATGTAGTCTAATTTTTAAGGTTATACATAAAGATATTACCATAATAATAGGACAGCATTCAGGGAGATTGGCTCCATCTTTCATAGGCTTAAAGAAATCATATCTTTGATGATGTGGTATGCACTTTTTGGGTCAAAAATGTAAACCGTGGAAACAAATGGTGAAAACCAATGCATCCATTCATCCATTTTCTAAACTCGCTTTGCACCTTTTATGGTTATGCACACTAAACACTCTGTAGTAAAAGTAAATTGGGTTAAAAATAATCTAACTTAAAAATAACTCAAGTTGGGCTATTTTAAATCTGGAAAAAAAAGAGTAAATTGGGTTAAAATAAAACCACTGTAACCCAAAAAATGAGCATTGCTCCAAAATTAGAATCAGAATCAGAAATACTTTATTGATCCCACACGTGGGAAATTTGTTCGTTACCATAACAACTGACAGGAAAAAAGACTAAGAATAATATAAATTTAAAAAAAAAACAAGAACAAGGAAAATGTGGTATAATTTAAAGAGCTATTTACAAAACAGTGCAGGTAAAGAGATGTGCAAAAGAAATGTGCAAAATAAAGAAAAAGAGAAAAAAAAATGTGCAAAGGTTATCTTCTGCATTGTGAGTTATTGAACAGGGTTATAGTATTAGGCAGGAAGGATTTCTGGTACCGGGCAGTTTTGGAGCGGAGCTGTCTGAGCCTTCTAGAGAAGGAGCTCCGCTGTTTATCCAGAACAGGGTGGAGAGGATGCTCTGGGTTGTCCATGATGGATAAGATCTTGTTTAGTGACCTCCTCTCCATCACTGCTTCAAAAGTTTCCTGTTTGCAGCCAATGACAGAACCCGCTTGACATCCCAGCTTGAATAACCCAAGAATTGGGTTGAAGAAATAACCTAAGAGTTTTATTGTAATAGTGGTAAGTTGCTAGAGCCTATCCCAGCTACTATTGGGCAAAGGCACGATACACCCTGGAGAGCCACACTGAGAGACACAACAAAACACACATACACTTTTAGACCAAAGGGACAATTTGGAGATATAAATTAACCCACAAACCCTTTTTGGACGACAGGAGGAAGCCAGAGTGCCCAGAGAAATCCGTTGAAGAAAGGCAAGACACCGAACCCTACCTTGCCTCTGGGGGAAGGCTGGCAGCTGTACTCAGCAGCGGAGCCACCATCAGTGTGTGAATTTGTGAATGGGTGAATTGGTCTGTTTGTATAGCGCCTTGGGCCTTTGAGGGAGGGTAGATAAGGGCTATACGCCATTTACCATTTATTTCCAAATGTGTTTTTATTATTTGTCATTTTAATTATGTTGTCAAGTGAATGAAAGCTTGTTTTTGCATCTGGAAGGAAAGTGAAAATTAAGGCTAGATAATGTAACTTATAGCGGCTTTCATCATCCTATTAAGAATAATCATTTTAGTGACCTTCGTATGTAATAAAACAAATAAAATCCCCTGATATTTTGCTTTTTTCATTTAACACTGATGGAAGTGAGGAAGAACTTTTCTAGAAATGCAAAGGAAATGTTATTCAGAGGCGACATGGTAGAAAATGCCCATGGGGACCACAAACATCAGCAGTACCTACCTGCCTGATAACTCTCTCCCCTGCAGAGAGCATTTTCACTGTTAGATAAAGTGCTTTTATTGCTCCCAGCTTTCAGCTGTATATTGCAGTCCAAGTGGCGTGGGCTGTTTCTGGTCACAGTTCGGGTGGGAGGTTGGGATGTTATGAGGTGAACCTAATGGGGATTTTGACCAGAATCAGTTTTCTAAAAGCTTTGGGAAAGTTTAGCAAATGTATTGAAGTGGGAAAGTAAAAAAAAAAAGAAAAACATCAGAAAAGAATGAGGGTCATCCTAACTTTGTTGTTTATACAAAGTAATAAAGCAGATGGAAATGTGTGACAGCGAGTTTGTTTAAAAAATTTTTTACAAGAGCTTTTTGAATAAAAGTTAAGTTAGAGTGACAGGTAGTTTTAGATGGCAGTTTAAAAACAAGTCTTTTAGCAACTTGATTCTGGAGACCAGTCAGCTAAAGATCAGGCTCAGAAAGACAATTTAGAGTTTGGTGCCTCGTTAATTAATCCGTATGTATTTCAGAAAAGAGCATGGTGTTTGTCAAACCTGCAAATGTGAAAACGGAAGAATATTTTCGGATTAATAAAAACTAGTGTTGCATAAGGTCAGGTGGAGTCTCTAGTAGGGCTGTCAACGGTTAGTCGACTACGTCTGTTAATTGACTATTAAAAATTGTTGATTAATTTGATATTGTTGACGCGTTGATTTCTTTTTATCATTTTAAATGATCACAATTATCACTAGCCAGTCATTGGGATCAAAAAGCACAACAGGAAACTTTGGAGGCAGTATAGCCCTTTCTCAACCATAGAAGACAACAAACTTACATTTCATGCTGCATTTACACCGGCCGCGTGTGGTGCATTCAAGAAAGGGATCTACGCGGTTTTATGAACCCACATCCTGGACACACTGGACCAGCACCAGACATGCAGGTAGCGACAGGGAGAAGATTATTCTTCTTTTGTATGTATGCTGTTCATTAGCGCTCGTCAGCCATCTACAACAGACTTAGTATGCAAAGTCAAAGTGGTGCAAATCCTGCAAATCTTGCTCCAGATGTTTTGTATTCAGACTGAAAATTTGTTCCGGATTATCAGGGGAAAAGAACTCTGGTTTCCTGTAAGAGGACCAAATGTTCCAGTCAGAATACACCCTAAGTGTTAAAATAGTTTTATTTTGGTCGTCTGAGTTGTAGGTTTTCCTTTCATGAACAGAGGGCCGTACAATTTTTTCCATCTGTTGCTGCAGATGCTAAAAGAAACATCACATAAAATGTTCTATCATGAAGAAAATTATGCCGTCAAACATGTTGGCCAGTTACCAAATGACTTTTTTAATAAATACTTAATACTATAGATTTTCTTCTATCTGTAAAAGGTTGTGCATATAAAAATGTATCTTCTTCATTGCATTTATGGTCCTGAGGGTGGAGTTACAATTCCCTTCTTTCCACTTCAGCAAACTAATAAAACAAACTTTAATTGCATCATGAAACTTGTGCAAACTGATGAATTCTGCCATTAATTCCCATAATGTTTAAATTCATTGAGATGCAGCGCACAAGTGTTTATAATTGACCAAAATGCTATTTACAAATCTAAAATGATTAAATTAGCCTTCAGCTTGGCTCTGCATCTCTGATGAACACAGGTGGTTAAACAAATTTTTGCAGTTTAGATCTTACCCCAGCAGACTTACAGCACATCATGAATCTGGGCTTTTGAACCTATTTTCTTAGGTTGGAAACATTTTTGAGTATCTAAGGTTTTATTTATTATTATTTTTTTTTAAATGGGTGATTGTAAGAGCTGTCACAGAGATAAACAATCAACTTTTCTGCCCCATAAGGAAGAAAGTGTATCATGTTTGTTAATATGATTTGGTATATAAAAATATCTATTTTAAGCATTATAATATACAATGTCAAGTACACAGTCATGAAGTTTCTCTTGAATTGTGCATATAACCCTTGATTACCCTTACATAGTGTTCATACTGGACTGTCGCTACGCGATACTAACGTAATGTCCGCCACCTACAGTTGGAAGAGGCTTGGAGTGAAATATTTTGGAATACATGTCTACTTTTTGGTAAAGAAAAATCTAGAAAATAAAAATGTTTAAAAATATTTAGAAAAAAATTGTAGCATACAAATTGTTGCTATTTTACTATATTCCATGTTTAATTTTTCATTTTTTTGTTAATATATATCACGTTCCAATAAGATACACGTTAGTAGTACGTTGATGTCTCAATTTCTATTAAAAACAACCTAATGCCATTTAATATAGATTCAAAAGAGTTGGAAAATAATCCCAAATTTTGTCCATGTTGGCCTAATGGCATTATAAAATTACAACATATCAACATACATGTTGATATTACATATTACAACAACATGTCAACATATCAGCAGCCATAATGTACACTTCCTGTTGCACAAAGTTTCAAAGCTGCTCTATTGGACAAAGATCTGTTTATTTTAGGAAGATCACAAAAGTAAACCAAGGTCTGTTACCCTGCTGGAGATAGGAGTAAAAGGTGAGGCCACCGTGGTTTTAAAAGAATGGGTGTTTTCAGCAATAACATTGAATCAGGCTCGGTTGTTAATGTCTTCAACCAGGCAGACAGAACAGAACAGAACCAGAGATATCAGAGTCAATCGAGTGTCTCTATTGGGAAATCGTTTGAACAGGATGGTATAGTATTTCTGTTTGTAGTGATGAGGAGAGAGTGGAGCTGGTGAGGCAGGAAGATCTCAAAACGAGGGAGAGGGGTGCTCGTTTGGGGCTGTGGGCGTCCTTCTCCGGTGGGGCCCTGCGTTGGGTTCTCCCGGCGTGGCGGGGGGGCTGCTCTCCTGGTTGGGCTGGGGCGGCGCTCTCTTTCCCTCCGTGCCTCCCTGGCCTCTGGCTCTGGGGGCCTTGCGGCGGCCCTGCTGGCCCTGGCCTGGGTGGCGGGCTTGGTCGCCCGGGCGGCGGTTGTTCCCTGCCGGTTCCCGTGTGGCGTTGGGGGGATTCCGGCTGCCGCTGCTGCTGCGGTGGGGGTCTTGGGGTGGGGATGGCTGGGCACTCTCCCTCCTTCTTTTCACATTCCACCATCCATTTTAGAAGAACATAAACACTCACCTGAGCACTGGTGTTAGCTCACCTTTGCACTAACAGTTTGCATGACTGAATGACTGAAATATTTCACACTAGTTGGTTTTAAGGCATAAGTATGCGTGTGAACACTATCTGTTTTGTGTACATGTCGACAGGTGGACATTTTTGCAGCTAGCAGGTGTGTTTATAACATTTGAGTGTGTGTGTGGACAGGCCCCGCCCTTTTTGTACTACATTTGAACCTTACCATAATGATTAACAACCAGTAAACTTGTTGCTTTATGCTGCTTCATGGTCTTACCCCCGTTCCCCTCCTATTATCACCCCCTACCCCCCTCTCTCTAACGTCCCTCTCTCTTCTTCCCCTCTTTCCTTTTCCGTCCGGTCCAACACCAAAGATTTTCAGACATGATTGAAATCAATAAAGTTTGGCCTCAATTACAAAAGGGGTTTATTCAGACATACCTTTGGTTTGTCTGAAGATTAATAACCCCTCTTGTTAAAGTAAAATATGTCCAACACAAGAGGCCCTCAGCTCTCATCTGTCTGCCCAGCTGTTGGACAGGACAAGTTAAGGAAAAAAAAAAAAAAACGAGGGAGAGGGAGTTGTAGTCCGCAAGAAATTTTCCACAGGCTCCAGGTATTTGAAGCTCCGGAAGTGGTAGATCCCTGTGATTTAGCTTAGAGTCAGTAGCAGGCAATGTTGGCAAGACGACAAATGATCTGGATAAGTTAAGGTCACAATCACATGAAGGCACAGAATGGTAGACATGCAGATGTCAGGTAGGTTAGGTAAAGCAATGTAAAGCAACGTGTGGTCAAAACACATGCAGCAGTCAAAAACTTGAGTTGGACTAGAAAGAAACAAAGCAAGAAAACAACAACAGAAACCTTAATTACCTGACCGAACAGGTGCGTAGCATGATCAAGGATCACTAGGTGGTAAACTGTTGGTACATGAAGTACTTCTAATCCTGCAGATATGGAGAGGAGTATGGCAGGTAAATGCAGACTTTGCTTTCACCAAGGTTCACACAGTTTTGGGAGGAAGAATACTTCCAAAGCAATAACTATCACCAAAAGGCTTAAACTACTGTTAGCAACCTGGATAGATTGCAATATCATGCAAAAAGAGGGCATTGAATTCTGGGGATGTTTTTTTGATTAGGTAAAGAAAAATGAAGTAAAATGATCTGGTGTAAGAGAAAAAAAAAATTTGATATTTCCCTTTTTTCTAGAAATGGTTATTTCCAGAGTCCAGAGATGGTGATTGCAATTGCTTAGTAATCATGTCCACTCCTCTTATCGTCATTTCCAGCCCTATCTGGAAGTTAATTTGAAAGAAAGTGTGACTATAAAAATCATATACAAACCTTGTAGTCACATGACTTATTGGTTTATCTTGACTAGGTCTGACCTCACTGGACCTTTTCAAAACAAGAAAACAGTCAATATAAACAACGTTGTTTGTTAAATGGCCATTAACTGTTAAACGCTGGAGCTTCAGTGTTTGTGCTCTTTTAGCTATCGCAGCACACAAGGATTTTTGTACAGTTTACGTAATTCCAGCAGATTCTGCAGCAGAGAAAATCAGCCTCGATATAAGGTATGGTAAGGTAAGGTAAACTTTATTGTCCTCAGAGAGGAAATTCTTTCTGGGCCAAAGAGCTACAAACTTCATAACATCCTTCATCATTCATCATACACACGTCACATACATAATAAAATGATTACATAATAAATAAATGAATAAAAAACAGAGTATACAGATTTTTCCCCCAGGCCTGGCCTTAACAGTCGAGAACAGGAATAGTAAAGTAGTAAAAAATAGTAAAATATCTAATTCAAACCCTTAAAACCACTTTGCTATAAATTAACAAAAAAAACTAAAACTCTCCATTAATCTACAACCACTATTGAAACTTGGGATTGGTACCCAAAATGATAAATACATAAGCTCCTTTAAACAAGTAAGAAGAACACTGATTTTGTTATTTCTAGGACAACAAAGATTTCCCCCTGCAAATAGAACTAATCAGTTCTTGTTCAGCAGGGTGACCGCTGCTGGAATAAATGAAGATCTGAATTGATTTGTTTTGTATTTGACTGCTCTGAAGCGTCTTCCTGATTCACTTTACTGTAAGTCAGTATAGTGCGACACAAGCAATGTAAATCTGTGGATTCTGTTGTGAAATCATCTGATTCACAATCATCATGCAGTTAAGGAGTGACAGTATGTCAAAGAGATGTGGCCAGCAACATCTGTGGAGTTAAAGGGGTTAAGGCTGCTTGAAACTTGATGATTTAAACTATATGTTACAAATAAAATGTAATCCAGTTTACACATTTTGACAGAAATTCATGCTAATTCTGTTACCTTTAGGTTTTTGGTTTTATCAACTTGGCTCAGCAGAAAAAAATTCGTTTTAGTTTTTTTTTTCTTCTGAAATTTATTTTAATGCCCTGAATCACATGTAAAATGTGTCAAAATTGAAGTAATCTTGTAGTAAAATATAGTGAAGGAGTAAAACCATAAAAGAGAAGTGAAACTTACTTTACTTGAGTCCCCCTTTTCACATGAGCTGTTGATGGTTCCCAGTAGGCATCATGGAAAAAGAAAAAAAATCTTGCACAAAAGCATTTAGATGCCAGCAATGGATAGGAAATAAAGTAAGAATTATAACAAAAATGGTAATTACAATATTGAAACATTCTAAAAGGCAAACAAGAAAAAAAGAGCAGGAGGAACAAAGTTGTTCGCTGCATCGTGGGACATCCCCAAGCTGTCTAGGCCTGCAGCAGCAGAACTGAGAAGCTGATTAACATTTATTAAAACCACAAGATAAGAAACATAAAAGTATTAAGTCTTCCTTCAAATTCAGGGAATTGTGTACCTCTAAAACCAAGGAAAGGAAGTAGTTCAACAAGGGACCAGCCTGTTGGTACAAAGGTTCTGCCTCCCACTCTTGAATCTTCTATCCGAAAGCCAACTGCTCTGTAGGAGAATATGAAAATACGAGATCTTTAAGCATAAGCAGCATATTTATTTTGAAACATCTACAACTCCAATTGTCTGTTACATACGCTGTGGATTAAAAAAACATTTTCTGCAAGTACGCACCAATATGCACTAAAATAACTTTGATTTGATTTAATGAGCAACTTGCCTCAAACAGATTGGTAGATCGTAGGAATAGAAATTGAATAGAAATTGATTGATTCCATTAATCGTTACAACCCTATTAAGTTCATAAAACCCAAACAACTAGGAATTAAAAATATGGAAAAAATGTGTACCTGCACAGAGCAATAAATCCCCACATTGCAAAAAGCTTCAAGGAAACACCACACTAATCCAGTAATCTAGGGTTTCCATAAAAAAATATACAATCTAAGTGCTCGGTGCTTAATATAATTGCCCATAAATGGATTTCATCAGACACCTTTACTTGCATCAAAGCAGTAAAATTTACATTCACAAGGCCTCACTCTGAGCTTCTGAAACTGCTTCAAACAAAAATACTAGCAGCATTTAACATCCAGAACTCTGTGCCAACAGATTTTATCCACACCCTGATGTCTAATACGTATCTGTGTCCAAACCCACAGACTGAGATCCAAAGTGCACTGCCCTCAAAAGAATAGGAAGCCATTTGAATTCTGACGAAGGTCTGACACTCTCATTTCTATTTCAATATTCTCTTTTTGAAGCATTTTTGGAATCATTATATCATTTAGGATCGAAAATGAAGAGCTGAGAAATCCTTCAGTGAAATAAAGGTGCGCCTTTATGGTAGCAATCTTACAAATGTTGAAACATTCAGATGCCTTAACCCTTTAATGCCGAAGCTTTAGCTTCAGTGTTTACATTCTTTCAACTGCCATAAGTCTTCAGCCATTCATGCAATTATTGTAATTTCTAGCAGATTCCTGATATTACTGATGCCACGCTAGTAATTTTAGTGCAAAGCTGATATGAAGCCGTTTTTCTCCATGTTGGAATCAATGGATTCATGTTGATCGCATAAACCAGAGGTCTCCAACCTTAAACACTTAAAGAGCAATTTGAGTTGATTTCTCACAGACCACAACCGAGTAGGAGCCACAAAGTTAGTCTTTAACCATTAAAAAATAAGACGCTGATTTGTATTTATGGCATTGTTACAAATATGATAAAAATAAATTAGATTTTGTTTAAACCTAAAGAAAAAATTGCATTTTTCTAAACACAAAATAGTTTATACATTTTGACAGAGGTTCCTTTCGAAATAAAAGAAACCTTGAACCAAATAAGATGATCTCAAGGCAGCAATTGTGGTATTACTTATGTAGGAAGTGTAGTGTCAGCAGTGAAAAAAATAAAAATAAAAGCACAAATTATTTAACAATGGTTGGTGCATCTCTGCCAGACATTTTTAAATCAGAATGAATTAAGGGAGCCATATTGCATTTTTTTTATCATAGGACACTCCTAAAATTCTTGAATATTTCAACAAAAAGAAATCTGCTTCATAGTCAGGCGGATCTTATGTATGAATTCTGGCTGTGATTACTGAATCTCCAATGGATTTTCTGGTGAACATGGCATGCCAAAATCTGTTGAAATGTTTTAGTCCAACTTTGGTAAACTACAAAGCTGCACCACTTGATACATTAATGGAGAATTATGGGTACTTTAGTCTAGAGCAATATGGAGCGACTTCTAAGATTGAACTGTTTGTGGATGAGTTGAATACAGTTTGACCTATCTGACTATTTTGTTTTGCTTGATGGCCCTTCTTGTCCAAAAAATACATTCATTTTTCAAATTAAAAAAAAACTTTTTATTTTTCTTTTATCAGAGAGCCACAATGGAAGGGTTAGAGAGCCATGGATCATTTATTGCTTCAGTCAAACACAACAATTAATAATGACATCAAGAGTTGTGTCAAATTTCACAATGGTATACTATGATTTCACAATTATATACTATGTCTACATAGAATGAGCACAAATTATTCTAAGTGGTAGTTCACACAAAACAAGCTGTCTCGTATGTTTTGTTTCCTACGGTAGCCCAGAAGGGTCACAACACATTAACTTTACACACAACACATTAACTTTACACACAACACATTAACTTAACACACAACACATTAACTCACAACACAACACATTAACTCACAACACAATAACTCACAACACAACACAATAACTCACACACAACACATTAACTCACAACACATTAACTCACAACACAACACAATAACTCACAACACAACACATTAACTCACAACACAACACATTAACTCACAGCACAACACAATAACTCACAACACAACACATTAACTCACAACACAATGCAATAACTCACAACACATTAACTCATGGCCCAGAAGGGTCACAACACAACACATTAACTCACAACACAACACAATAACTCACAACACATTAACTCATGGCCCAGAAGGGTCACAACACAACACATTATTTTACCTCACAACACTTTAACTCACAACGGAAGTAAAGCAGCAATGGAAGTGCTTTTATTCTGAAATTTCCACTAGGCTGAGCGGCTAACCACCTAACAGAAAGTAACATTGCAGTGAGCTGTGGAGGGAGCATGATTTTTCTACAGGAGAACGTAGCAGCAGTGTTGCCAGATTGGGCGGTTTTGGTTCTAAATTTGCGGGTAAAAATGCCTTTGGCCGGGTTTGCATAATTTGGGCGGTTTTAGGGTCGGTTCGGCGGGTTTTTTCCCTCATGAATATATATTAGCGGACTACGTTAGGCCGTATGGCTGTTGAACTTCTATGTACTGAAGCTCGGTGAACGCACCAGGCAGAGACGCTTAAGGGGCTCTGTCATCTAACCTGTTGTTTGGGGTGTGCAACGCCCCACCTCTTAGAAATTGTGTTCTTTAAAGCCTGACACTGCGGCTGCGTGTAGGAGGAGATACCAGCTAAAGTTATGGTCTGATCGCTACATGGAGCGGTGTCTGCGTTTATCGATCCTTTTATTATTAGTCTGAACTATCTTTTATTTTGAAAAATCATCGGATCGGGTGCTAAATCAGTCCAGTACGGGGGAAAACTCAATGAAAGCTGTGTATTCTTCTTTCTCCTGATCTAATAAAAGGAGGACAGTATTGAATATTTCTTCAGCGGACCGGCCTTCTTTCATTCATTTTCTTAACCCGCTCTATCCCCGCTATATGCGGCTCTTTCTTCCGTGTGCAAGGCCGGAGCGCGCCGACTATCGTGTCAACCTATGATGACCGTATTTTGCGCTCTCTGTGTAGGATACACTGGAGGAGCGCGGGGGGAAACAACTCTCAGCTGCAGAGGATGTGAACAGGTGAACAGGTAGAGAGGAAAAGCAGGTAGAGAGGTGGGGGAAGGGCTTTGGCTTCAAACTGTCAGAGAGATGCAAACACAGCGTCAGATTTAGTAAACCCCATCTCTCCACATTCTTGGTATCTAGTGTTGCGGAGTGGGTGTGTGTGTGTGTTTGTTTGTGTGTATGTTGGGGACCGCACGCGCCCGTGTGAGAGGAGGGAGCGGAAGAAAGGAGAGGAGAGGAGCGGCATGCAGGACAGAGAGGGGTGTGACAGCAGAGGGAGGAGTGTGCGTTCATATTGTGTGTGTTTAGAGGAAGGAGAAACTTAATAAAGAGAGAGTTTCTGGCAACACTGCTGCTAGCTGCTCCTTTAGAAAAATTATGCTCCCTCCACAGCTCACTGTGACATTACTTTCTGTTAGGCAGTTAGCCGCTCAAATTTCAGAATAAAAGCACTTCAATTGCTGCTTTACTTCCGTTGTGAGTTAAAGTGTTGTGAGGTAAGTTAATGTGTTGTGTTGTGACCCTTCTGGGCCATGAGTTAATGTGTTTTGTTATGTTGTGAGTTAATGTGTTGTGAGTTATTGTGTTATGTTGTGAGTTATTGTGTTGTGTTGTGAGTTAATGTGTTCTGTTGTGAGTTAATGTGTTGTGTTGTGAGTTAATGTGTTGTGTGTAAAGTTAATGTGTTTTGTGTAAAGTTAATGTGTTGTGTGTAAAGTTAATGGGTTGTGTTGTGACCCTTCTGGGCCACCGTAGTTTCCAGTGATAGTACAACTAGTTTCCTAGATGGGTGTGGTGGTATCACGCTTTGATCCGAGAGAGGTGGTAAATTGGGAGCAAGTCATATTGCTGAGCCGAGAAGTGTTGTGATAGGGAATGCTTTCATTTTTTGTGTTTTTTTTGTTTAAGTTCAGCTTTTACTCTAAATAATCAGAGGCATTTGTGGAGCACAAAAGATTTCGTCGCACTTAGCGAATTTTGCCAGAATAGACTTAATCGTGGTAAAGCATCAGACTTTTAGAGGAAATGTGGCATTTCAAATAGGGTCTTTGAAATGGAGTTGTTGATTTTGTTTCCAGTTTGCCAAATGAAAGACTGCTGCATTTCATGATTTGTAAAAAAGAAAAAAAAAAGTAAAACTTTCATCACTGAAGCATAGTAATTTCAAAAAGCATAACAGTCAATGTTGAACCTTTAAAACTTTTTTATAATATTTTAGTTTTTCATTTCATCATAAAAAATCTCCAACTTCTTTTGTTGACTTTTCTTAACAAACTTAACAAACATCACTTAACAAATAGTTCCAAGGTTTGATTATTATGTTGATTGATTACGTTTGTTGAGAGTAAGGCATCAAACATACTTTATTTTTTAGTTTTCATGTGAAATTTACTTTGTTTGCTAAAGATTATGCTGATCTTAAAAAACAAAAACAAAAAAGGCCCTGAAGCTGTAGATTTACCATGCGATCCAAGCCCAGAATTGATTAACCCTAATACCCAGAAACCTCAGAAGTAGTTTGTAGTTATTTTGAAATCATTTTTACATTGGCTTTCCAGGCAGTAACCTATCACTGAGTCTACTAAACTATCAAGTGGCCAACTGAAGAATATGCTGTGTATGTATCTTGTAGATTCCTTGAACTACAAGAAAAATCTTTCAACAACTTCTATATTATAATATAATAAAACTTTATGTTTGGAAATTAGTTTTTTTGCCTTTTACACTATTTTTATTTTGTTTTCTGCCTGTTTGCACTTGGAAACAGTGGTTGGGATAGGCTCCACCAACCCTGTGACCCTAAAGTGAATAAGGTAGATTTCAAAAGTAGACGGCTTGATAGATAACATCCATAAACGTGTTAGTTTTCATGTTTCCTCATGTCATAAGTTCATTATCAGTAGGTGAGTAAATGTTGTCTTTTAGTGTGCATTCAGGGTGCACACATTTGGTCCGCTTTAAGTGAACCAGAGTTTGTTTCCCCCAATATTCCGTAGCAATTTTTTAGTCTGAATACAGCCATGCATACCCTGGTCTGGGACCGGGTACCGCTTTCTGACTCATCTGTGGAGGTGGTCTTGGTTACATTCCAGTCCAACTGAGCTACAGTTCACCTTTTGTGATTTCTCAGTCTGAATACGCTCTGTGCTTGGAGTGGAACAACTGGACCAAAAGGGCCACCTTAGGCAGGCATTCCAATGTAAACAGATTAGTAAACTAATGTGACACACATTGCTTCTCACACTGTTTTCTCGACAATCTATATGCTATAAACACTTATCAGCATACCTTATTAGCCGTCGTCTCCTTGGTAAACTTCCATTATTCTTTCTCTTGTTGCTTTACCCCACCCTCGTGATTACTGACCAATCAGTGAAGAGATCTATAGTCACGTGGTTTTGCTTACAAGCTTTGGTTCAAAACAGAAATATCTGGTAGATAGGAGTCTGAATAAAGACAAAACACTAGGTTCAGGACTCTATCCAGACCCAAATTTGACGGACTCGGTCTGGACCAATGAACCTTTCCAGAGTGAAAACACCTTTAGACTTTTTAAAAACTTTTCACAGTTTTGTGTTCAGTGTAATTGTTATCATTTTGTAAGTGCACCATTTTTTCAGCATTTCTTCCTACTGTATTGCGTTTCACCTTATGAGGTCTCGCTGTTTTGCAGATTTCTTTAGCACCAACAACAACTCAGATCTCTAAAAGTTTGAATTTTATGAGTTTAAACAAGAAAGAAAAGTGAGTAAAATGTGTAGTGAGGGATGTCACAGCCTTAAAACATCTGTAATCCTTCTACAAAGATTTCACCCTTTGCCAGTAGCTGTAACCCAATTTCTCAAGCTGGGATCAATAAAGTATCTTTATCTTTATCTTATCTTATCTATCTAAGGGTTATTTATGGAATATATCCCCCGCGTAAAAAAAGGGGGAAACACTGTATAGCAATAATACACAACAGAACCGCAAGATTAGAGTGCTGCTTTAAAAAAAAAAAAAATTCAGGAAAACTACCCGGATCCTATTCTGGATTTTTTGCAACTAAAGTAAATTGAGTCGTTGACTGGTATACCAGAGCCCCCCAGCCTCTTCCTGGTGGTTCATGTGCAAGAACAAGTTGAAAAAAAATGAAAAGTTGTTAACTAGTTTGGTTTTCTCTGGCTCAGCAGCAACCATTAGCTTGGAGCTGCTGGAAAAGGAGACTTTCTTCCCGCCACAGTGTGACATACATCACTGGTGAACCTATTTTGTGCATCTAATCCAAAAAAAATGCTGCAACATCAACAGGCTGCTGACATTTGAGGAGATTTCATTTCAAATAAAAAGCTGAATGTACTGAAAGTGGTTATTAAAGATTCTTTAGTTTTGTTCATTTGGGTTATGAGCATTTAAATTTAAACATAATGGGCTTTGGAAACATTGCCAGTAGCTGTAACATCTGTTTTTTTTTTCCCTCACAACATTCAAACAATTGGCTATTTGTGGATGTAGTAGCACATTGCTAATGAAAATTAAACTCTTAAAAAATAAATACAAATATAATTTTTACTACTTGGATCTTGAAGACCAGTATAACTTTATTAGTCTAACCATATCTTATTAATTACAATACATTCTTCATTTCAAAATGTTTTAGTGTTTTTTTTTTTTGGTGTTCCCAAATGCTCTACAAGCAACGCTCTATTTTCGTTGCATGTAGACCGTCTTTTATCCCGGGAGTTATGTTCTACAAAATAAAATAAAAAACTATCATTTATAAAATCCGTGAAGTGGTCAACTTTGTTTTTTACAACAATTATACTTAATTTTATATTCATAATTATTGTACAATCAAACACTTTTTCAGACAAAAATGAATATTTTCTCACTTTTCTCTCTTGTTTATAACCTAGGTCACATATCCCAAAATGCAACAGCACTGCAACCTAATTTAATAGCAAATTCAGTAGATGGCCAAGTCGTTTCATTTATAATCGGGAGGCACCAGTCGCATTTTAACAAGGTTTAACCAAAACAAAATAATTGGCAGATAGGAGGGTCTCCAAGTTCCCCCAAATTGTCTAATGATCGGGCGATTTCAGAACGCCACCTCCAGCCACCACCTTAACCTTGTGTTGTCGTCCGACTGACACAGTTCTATTGTTAGAAATCGGCCCATAACAGCACTTGGCGAGGACCCTTGACATGGGCTCGTCAATCTGCCGATCCCGGCCACCGTGGGTCCTGCATATAAATGGGGAGACAGCACTGATGCTGTACAAAAGTCTTTATGGTCTTGATAGCATTACAGCGACTCTAAGACCTGCATATTGACAACACGGGGTAGATTCTGAGAGGAAAACGAAGAAGACAGAACATTTTACTTGCTGCCCTCCTCAAAGATGAAGAGCAATGCGCACAAGGAGGGCGAAGAAGTTGTATGAGGCCATGGTTGCACCGCAGTGTTGCAGGACAGTATATAGACAGTTTAAATATCCCTGGGCTACCGGGTGGCTGGTGGTCAGTGACAATTGATATGGAGCTAGGCTGTGTGGAGACATATACACATCATCCAATCAGAGCTGCTGCTGGCCAGCGATTCAGCTGCCCACGCCCTGTGGCAGCCAGATTTTTTAATGACGTCATATCCGCCTGACTGACTAACGCCTGACTGCCACTTTGTACACTTATGACCATACCAACGATTTTTCAAAATAAAAAAGCAGCAGCCAATCTTAAATATTCTACCAATGCCTCACCCCAGTGGCACTTGTACATGTGACAGTAGAAAAATCTGCTTATGATCAAAGTTCTTTTTTAAATATGGGAAACTGAACGTATTCAGTACATAAGACACCACACAGAGGAAATAGTCTGCATCCAATCATAGAACACAATGCATGCAAAATTGCACCCAAGAAATCTGCGAAACAGCAAGTCTGCCAAAAGGTGGACTGCTGTAATTTCATTTAGTGTCTATTTTTTTTTAACTTGTTCTGTCCAACAACTGAGCAAACAGATAAGCACTGAGGGCCTTTTGTGTTTTATTTTCTTCCAAAGGAAAAAAAACCCCGAATCCTATAATATCCCAATATTGAAACTAATTTAGTTTCAATATTGGGATGTTATAACATTTTGCGTTCCATAGACGTTGCATGTTTGTTTTTTTTTGCAAATAACTGAGTTGCTCAATAGTTGCTTGATGTGGTTCTGCTCTTTGATTCATCTGCATTCACATTACGACAAAACCACTCCAGGATTCAATTGCAAGTGAATCCAGTTCCTAATTCCTTGGTGAGTTTTCACACTGCCCAAATAGTATGGAAAGAACTTTCTTCTCGCTTAACCCTTGTGCCATCTTAGATGACCCCACACTTACATTGACGTGTTCACCCTACCATGACAAAGGTGGATAAAGGTGGAAAGATTTCATGTAATCCATTGACACCAGTGAGGTTCCCAAATCATTGAAGAAAAAAGGTTCAGCGCACTCCCAACTCCTAATGTTAAAATGCCTAGGATAGGGTTACACAATCACCTAATAGGCCAGTGAAAAGCCCACCCTTGGCCTTCCCTCTGTCCACATCACCTTTCAATGTCTCAGAGCCCCTTTCCTCATAACAATTTACTTTTTTGTAAGGTTTCTTTTTTTTGTAAGTGGAGGACCCATGGTCAAAATAAAGAATTGATAAAAGGGACATGTTTTAGGCATAGACACATTTAGATTTGGAAATAAGATATACAAAACTTTTTGAATTGGAATTTAGATTTGAATTGGAAGAAAAATATAACTTCATTTTTCTTCTGACAGCATCTTCTCGGCTAGTTCAAAATGTCTCAACGCTGCAGTGGAAATCCCAACCCCTCTCCATGAGGGTAATTTAGTTCACACCTTCATTGTCATCCTCTTGAAACATCCTGGAGTTATGGAGGATTGCAGATACAGTGGCACATGCAGGGCCAGCTTACATCCAACATATTGTCAGATGATATTTGGTTTCTGATATTTCATGCTGGAGGTTGAGATGAAGTCCTAAGCTGCTTCTGTTCGCCGACGGGTCAGTTGAAATGCCAGCTGCATGAAGGGATGGCGCAGGAGAAAACGCTTCCTTCTGCTGTGAGGAGATAGTGCTAAAACACCATGGCTGAACACACGCGGCACAAATTCCCACCTGTCTGCACCGCAGTCACAAGACAGCGGCTGTATTTATTCACAGTTACAAGCATCCTGACAGGAATAAATGGGTCGGCACACACGGACAGGCCTTAGCCCCTCAGAGCAGTTTGAATGACATTAAGATTAACCCTGAGCCCGACATGTTTCCATCACTGCGTCATCTGAAATGAGGGAAATGAGCGTAGCTCAATGTTTGCCTTGTATCTATCATGCAGTGCTGGCAGAAATAATCCATCTGACATACCATCTGCTTTAGTTTCAAAACCATCTGCATCTGCAATCACCAACAGCCATGCTCATTTTCTTTTTTTTATGTCCTTCCATCTCTGCCTGCTCTACCTCTGACTCCCCTGCCCTCCCTCCACCCCCATCGCTTCCTCAGATTTCCCTCTGCACTCTCGGTCTCAATACTGTGTTGCTAATATTAAATGTGGCACTAATTAATGGAATTGTACTGCGAGAACCGAAAGCAGATGGCTTCATTGCACAAACAAACATAATCACGTCCAAAACAGTGGCTCATTCAGCAATGATCGCTGCATAATAAGCCACCCCAATAACCAGTCTACCAATACGAACATTACTTCTTCAAAACTGAGCAAAACTCCATCCAGGGAGTTTATTTTCAGCTGATTAATGAGACAGAAATCTATTCCCTGCTCACTTGATTGAGAGAGTTGTGATGGAAAAGACAGCAGATGCTTTCAACATCTGGTGCCCAATTATAGGATTATTGTTAAACTTAATTGTCGTCTCTTTTTTTAGGGTAAAAACATTAGGATACAAGGACAGACACTGGAATTTTAATGTAGAAAACGTGTACTTCATATTATCTTTCGCCACACGTTTTATCCGTGGACAGTAAAGAAACCGCATTGGGTTCACATAAAAATGTGTTTATCCAATTTTGGGAAAAACAAGTTCTCAGACAAAGATTACAAAAAAGAAAAAAAACTAATAAAAGGACATGAAAAGAAGCTCAGTCAAGGCTGGCCGCAGCTGAGACTCAAGACTTGAGTTTAGCGTGGTCCCACTAAAAGAGTATATAGCAGGGGCAATTTCCCGCAGCTTGACCTACTTTTTCTGGAAGCCATGACACTCAAAGGAAAGTGTGCATAAAAAAAAAATTAATAAAATAAAATTTCAAAACAAGGAGAAATGAAGCCAAAAATCATTTCTTATGTGTTTTGTGACTTGATTCTTGTTTCTACAGTTTTCACTTGTTTATCACAGTTGTTACGTTCCCAGCACAGTGTGACATACATCACTGGTGAACCTTGTTTGTGCATCTAATCCAAAAAAATGCTGCAACATCAACCCGCAATAGGTGAACTAGGATTGCAGATGTTTTAAGTACGGTGGCATTCAAGGGCAAATCACATCAACAAATTCTAGAATGAAATGTAATGCTGTATTTTTAATATTTCTTTTGGTTTTGTAATTGTCATTGTTATCTTTACCATGTTTTTGCATTGAGTGATTTGTTGATTTGGACTTCAGGGCCACTGTAATTTAGGCTTTAAAACTCCTCACTAAAACACTTTCTACACTTTTCTCATACATTCAGACTTTTTTCTCGTAAAACTCTCAAAGTTCAAATCTTCATAGAAAATAATTCCAGTATTTATAGAATAAAAAACAAAGAACTGCTCGCAACAGAAGATTGAGGAGACAAGGCAGGGAGGATATTGATTGTCTAGGTGCTAATCAGGATACAGAAGCCAGTCTGAAGTTAAAATGAAAATAAATAAATAATAAAAAAAAAAACATGCAAAATTGCACTGGAAAATGATGCAAAACAGCAAAATCTGAACCGCAATACATCAAAGGATCACTGTTCATCCATCAAAGGACCACTGTCCATCCATCAGCATTCTGTCTTTACTTACATTTTTCTTTAGTTTTTGCTAGCTGATGTTCATCACACACTCAAAATGCTAAATCTGCTAAGGGTTTTCTAGTGTGATTTAAGTCCATTTCTGTGCATTGCAATCATCACCACTGCAATTTACTCACCTCAACTAGAGAAAGAATTCTTCAGCTCTTTCTCTTCTCCACTGAATTGCACAAACCCCCACATTCACAGACCCACTCTGACCGGAAAAAGCTATCACGATTCTGCAAGGTTAACTTGTTTATGCAGAGTGGGACATTATTCAGAGCAGTCTAGATCACAAGACTCTCAGTAATCCCAGATTATGTGCCTCATCCACCAAACCAATGAAAACATTTAGGAAACACCCTGACCTTAGATCACCCCCTAAAAGTATGAACTGTTAACTGCACCGTAGACATTTAGGACCCCTTGGTGGGGAGGGTGATTGGACATCACTGTGAGTAATCAGGATGTCCTCTCAGTGCCCTACCCGCCAATATTAACCGCACCCCCTTAGTACACACACCCTTTACCCTTCAAAATATACACTCCAACACAAACACGCATACATGCACACACACACCCTCACAAACACATGCATTTCACAAGGAAGGTGGGACCTAGGACCATCTGTCCCCTACCCCATCCCTGGTTGGGGGTACCAGACCCGTATTCCCTGGGTGCTGGCTCCCTGGGCCTGGCAGCCCTCTCTCCACGCAGGGAGAGGGATCCCTGAGCTTTCTGGCAAGA
Organism: Oryzias latipes; assembly: GCF_053564925.1. Taxonomy (NCBI): domain Eukaryota; kingdom Metazoa; phylum Chordata; class Actinopteri; order Beloniformes; family Adrianichthyidae; genus Oryzias; species Oryzias latipes. Next base: position 9,927,523 of record NC_136256.1, on the reverse strand, counting down.
CCAAGAGCCGGGGAACACATCCCACCTGAGCTGAGGGGTGTCGGTGTCCCTGTGGTGTGGGTTGTGGTCCTTGCCCCTGAGCGCTGGATCTCGCAAAAATTTCCAACTGTGGGTGAGCCTGGTCGGGCCATGTTTACAACACTTCTTGTGGACCCCCTAGTTCCCCTGGGGGTCCTCCTCCTGGGCGGGGATGGCTAGCCCCTGCCTTGCTCTCTCCTAAACTGTGTCCTGGGTGGGTGCCTGCCTGGAGCGCGGGGCAGGTCTGCCTTGGGGCATCCTGGCTCGTACCTGGGGTTGGGGTGGGGGGATGCCCAGAACTCCTGGGTGGTGATGAGGTGCTCGTCTGGGGCTGTGGGCGTTCTTCTGGGGCGGGGCCCCGCGTTGGACCCTCCCGGCGCAGAGGGGGGGCTGCTTTCCTGGTTGGGCTAGAGCTTGCACTCTCTGTCCCCCCATGCCTCCCTACCCTCTGGCTTTGGGGGCCCCCGTGGCGGTCCTGCTGGCCCTGGCATGGGTTGCGGATGTGATAACCCGGGGGGGGCGGTTGTTCTCTATCTGCTACCGTGCGAGCGTTGGGGGGGTTCTAGCTGCCACTGCTGCTGCGGCGGGGGTCTAGGTGTGGAGATGACTGGGCACTCTCCCTCCCTCCTTCTTTTTACATTCCATCTTCCATTTTAGAAGAACATTGTGATGGTGTCGCACCGTCAGCTGCTGCTGCGTTCGCACACACAAATGCACACGCGCGCAAACACACCCACGTGCGCATTGACGCGCACACACGGACCTGGAAACACGTCATTTACGTTAACCTCCCCTTTTCCGTCCGTCCCTGTTCCTCTGCAGGTAGCCTTGGGTGCACACTAGGTTGCCGACTCGTTACCCTCAAGCATACATCTATACACAGCTCACACAACGCCATCATTAGAGTTTGTTTGTTTACCCGGAAGTAATCACCGACACACTGGGTCATGTGACGCATCGGTCATTGTCTGTATTTTATTCCTAGGCACTTTAACATTGGGAGTTGGGTCATCTAGACCCACTAGACAGTGCGCTGAACCTTTTTTCTTCATTGATTTGTGAACCTCACTGGTGTCCATGGATTACATCAAATCTTTCCACCTTTGTCATGGTAGGGAGAACACGTCGATGCAAGGGTGAGGTCATCTAAGATAGCACAAGGGTTATAAGAAGGAAGAGTGGAGTGTCATATGCTGATGCGGTCTTGTGTAGGGCAGTTGCAATGGTCGGTTCCTGACAGTTAAACCACAGAAACCTCACCTTGGCTCCTCTGCCTTTATTTCCCTGAGGGACCCACGACAAACATAAACACTCACTTGAGCACAAGTGTTGGCTCACCTTTGCACAAATCTTTTGCGTGATTGACTGAAATATTTCACACTAGTTGGTTTAAAGGCCTAAGTATGCGTGTGTGAACATTATTTGTATTGTGCACATGTAAACACGTGTATTACATCTGAGCCTCATCGTAATAAGTATAATCATCCAGAAACTTGTTGCTTTATGATGCTTCATGATTTTAACCCCACTTTCTATAATAACCCTCCTATCCCTCTCTTTTCTTCCCTCCTTTCCTTTTCCGTCCGGTCCAACACAAAATATTTTACAAATATGATTTAAATGAATAAAGTTTGGACTCAATTACAAAAGGGGTTTATTCAGACATACCTCTTGTTTGTCAGAAGATTCATAACCCCTGTTGTTAAAGTAAAATGTATCCAACACAAGAGGCCTTCAGCTCTCATCTGTTTGCCCAGCTGTTCGACAGGACAAGTTAAAAAAAAAAATTAGGAACTGTTTAACCCTTAAACACTGGAGCTTTAGCTTCAATGTTGGCATTCTTTGAATTATAGTATCGCTTCAGCTGTTAACACGCAATTAACATTATTCCAACACATTCTGAAGCAGGACAAAGCATATCTGCGCTACTATGCAACACTTTCCAGTAGCGAAATCACCATGCAACTGACACTGATTTTGATGTGAAGAAAAGTGGCTTTGCGTTGATACTTAACCCTTTACCGTAAAGGGTTGCAAAAAGCTGAACTCCTGTCAACATACTCAACCAACAAATAAGGACCAACATTACCAACCTCCAAAAGACAATTTTTCTAAGAGTTCTTCAATTTTGGAAGAAGTTTGAGCCTCTGCCAAGAAGACACTCAGACACCCTTTTTTATTTCACCTCTTGAGACAGTCAAAAGAGAGGTTGAGATGGTAAATGTGTTGTCATTTTCCCCTTCTCCAGTCTGCTCTCATCACTCAACCCTCTCTTCCAAGACAGCATTTGTAGCCAGCATTTAAATGATGTAGTTTCCCCAAACTCACTCATGCAACAATAACTTAAGTGCAAGATAAATAAGTGAGCAGGTAGGTCAATGTTGGGTCACTATGAGACTTTGGATATATATGAAATGCGTCAGTTAGAGATTTTACCCAACATGATTAAATGTTTGTGGATAATGTGTTGATAAAATATAAAGATGTTTTGACCCTAAGAAGAAAGCAGGATGCAGTTAACTAAAACAAAAACGACCATCATGTCTGGTTCCTCAAATGTCTCTGTTCTTAGCTGACAGTCCAATCTTGACTTTAGGCATGTTCTTTGTGTTGCTATGATAATTGGTGCTTCTCTCAGAGTACATCTGAGCCTTGTCCTTGTCTCTGCTTCATCCTTCAAGTGTGTTTGATGCTGTACACAACACACACATTCACTGAACTGCCACATTTTGCTACAAGGACATGGATAGTGCTGGGCGAAGCTACACTTTTAAAATTTGATTCGATACTGATTATTTTTTGCATTAAATATTCAATTTCAAATTTTTGTATCAATTACTAATAATTTTTTATTAGGGATTTTTTTTCTTAAGCACATTAACATGTTCAGGTTTTAGACGATTGCACTTTTGGCCAACTGCTTTTCCTGCTTTAAAAAACGTTAGTGATGGGCACTTCCATTCTTTCTCGGGAGAAGATTCTTTCAGTTCGACTCCCGGGAAGAAATGGCTCTTTCGGGTTACAACTCTCTACTCTTTACAAAGGATTTTTTTGTTGCATGGCTCAAATTGCACTGCTATAGGACCAACAGTCCAATTGCCTCAGATATGTTTGTACCATTGACCATTGAAACTCGACCCCACTGACGTGTGAATCCCGTTCGCTGTGTACGAGCAGGCAGAAAGCACGTAGGGAAAAAAAGTTTCGGCTCCCATCATTTGAGAGTCGACTCTTTCAAATGCAATCAGGCAGCAATTCTTAGAATCACTGCTTTCGAGCGTACCCCTTAACTAAAAAACAGCTTCTCCGTTGGAACAGATGTAGCAACTGTTCAGAGATATTTCTGTGTCACTTTGCTCAGCGGTGGAAATGCCTTCTCATATGTTTTCCACCAAAGCAAATGCTCCTCATTCCTTGTGATCACTTTTTCTTCCATGTATCTGCGCTTTTCCATAAATGCATCTGTGTTTGCTGTACTAATTGGTCTGAGAAGACAAAACCTGAGTGCCCAACTCCTGCCAGAGTTTATACCCGGCAGAAGTTTTGTCAGGTGGCGTAAAATATGCCCATTCAATCCTCCTTTATTCTTACAAAATCCCCTGCTCATGCTGTGCTGTGTTCTTGTTAAGGGTAACATGCGTAACTTGCGACTCTACTCATCACATGACCGGAACAGTGTGCTCTGGGCTGGGAGGGTTCAACACAAAACACTGGAGAAACTCACCTAATAACCAGAAATAACACACACACACACACACACAATATTATTGTCTTGTTTGTTAATTAGTATTTTATAATTTCATACCAAAATTGTTCATGTAGAGTGATCAATACTTTAATGCCATGGTATTATTACTCAGTGGTCTACTCAGTGATTGGGGATAGTGGAGCACCTGAGCTAAAACATCTAGACAAGGTTTTTAAACCAGATTAAACTTTGACCAATAAGGGACTCAGATTTGATAGTGACTTATGGATGGTGTCCCCTCTTGTGCCCTGCTGGAATTATATGACACCAAGTTTTTCATATATTGGAATAGAGTTGTGAAAGAAAAAGCCTGGAGCAAGATTTCTCCGCTTTGGCATTTTGCATTAAGCCTCTTCCAACTGTTGGTGATGGACATGTGCTATTATTAAGTAACAACAGTCCAGTGTGAAAATCATGGTGTAAATACGCATTCAAGAATTTGCATTTTCTTGAACAGACGTCCCATGACCAGTGGGATCACACTAATCCCTTCCCATTCCGTCCACACAGCTTTTTTAAGATGAAACTATCTTAAGCTCTGTTACCTGGCTGTTAGATGGACTACAGTAGATTCATTGAAGGTCTCTCCACAAGTCAAACATGGATGAGCACCAACCTGTCCATAGATTTAATCAGATGAGAGGTCAAGACCATCAGTCTGTAGTCCTTTAAGTTGGTGGCGAGATGTCTTTGGTACTTCAAATACTACAGGGCTCAGAAGAAGACAGTAGATGTGGAGTGATATAAGGTCCAACGTATCTGAAGATGAATGGGGAAATTTTAAACACTCTAATCCATATGGCAAACTTTGGTTGTAGTGAACCAGGGTAAGTAACTAAAGTGTAAATCCAAGACAGGCAAAGGTCAGATCTTGGGTGAAGCAACTAAGGGTTGCGCGACAGGCTGTCAACTTTGATGGGTGACTTGACATGAACTGTGATGCTGGAATGAGTAGAGACTACCATAGTTCGACAATGGAGTAACAATGGGGGGAATCTTAAATGCCACATATGATGAAGTGGCACAGGAAGTCCAATTTATGGTGATCCTCCTACTGTCAGACCAGGGATTATGACAACAACAGCAGCTACGTCATAGGATATACGAGCGGGATTCCAGTGGAGTGGAACATGGCCACATAAAGCCATAGTCCAGCATATTATCAACATCAAGCTTTTCAGGCCACAATCTCAGATTGGATCAAGCATCTGCTACCTCCAGTAAGCAAGCTTCTTCTTCAGCTACCAAACAAGAGAATGAGCCACCCACACAAAGCTGCATAAACTCTGCTAAAGAAACTCAGACTAGGCTAAATTTTATCTAATCTCCAGTGTCACTGTTACCAAAAATCAGAAAACAGAGAGGAAAAAAGAAAGACAAACATGATTATTTAATGATACACTGGATGCCATTGAAAACAGAGCAGATCATGAGCTAAAAGGTAAAACAGTACATCAACCTCCAAAAAAGGAAGTCTCAGAGGGAAACAAAACAAAGCAAGCAAACTGTGCATGGCTACAAAAGAAAACTACAGGAAATAAATAATAATGACAAGCCACAATATTGAACTACAAAGAGACTGATATTTCTATATCATCTCTATGAAACTCTTGAATAACTCAACGTCAAACGAACACCGTCATTAGAAGCTTGCACTCCTGCAATGCCATTAATCAGAATTCACTACATAGCAGACTATGTTGTTTGTGGCACCTTTTGTGTTATTCCTACCATGACAAAGGTGGATAAAGGTGGAAAGATTTCATGTAATCCATGGACACCAGTGAAGATCACAAATCATTGAAGAAAAAAGGTTCAAAGCACAGTCTAGTGGGTCTAGATGTCCCAACTCCCAACGTTAAAGTGCCTAGGATAGCACAAGGGTTAATCAAGTCATGCAATTTGCGTTTTTGTTGCACAGGCAAATTGAACATCAATAATAAGGAGCCATGTCAAGCTAGCATGCATAGCTGTTTGAAAACAATGGGTTAACACAATTCTGAGTTACACAGACCTTTTAAAGTGTCACAGTGCCTCTGTCAGCTCACCCCCCCCCCCCCCCTCACAGCTCCTGCTCTGCTGAGTGGAACCAGCTGCCCATCATCACCTCATCATCCTGCCAGACCTTCATAAGGGAGCGGCTCACCAGAATTCAACGCCAGTTCATTAAACTCACTCCGATGCTTAAGTCTGCCCTTTTAGTCAAGTTTATGATTCCTGTTTGCATCCTACTCACCACACCTTGAAATTACCTCCAGGTTCATTTCCACGGGTCAAGCTGGTTCCTCCTCATCCAGAGCTCCACATCTCACTCTAAGTTGGTTCCGCGGTATTCGGTGTCCACGCCTCACCTCAAGTTGGTTCCGCCGTCCTCGCCGTCCACGCCTCGCCTCAAGTTGGTTGTGCCGTCCTCGCCTTCCATGCCTCGCCTCAAGCTCCGCTGTCCTCAGCGGCCCACGCAGAACTCATCACCTTCTACCTCCAGGATGATGGCGACACTCTAGGGAGAATCTTCTTCCAAGCTCTCCATATTACTCTGTACCCCCTGGGTAAAAATACATTTTTTCCAAGAACCAGTGGCTCTGAGTACTTCTGGGTTTCAGCATCTGGGTCTGCCACGTTTTTGACGTCATGACATAAATATGTTTATAACTATTTTTTGCTTTATTTTACTTAACATCACTTTTAAACAAAAAATATGTTCAATGAAATTGAAACATAGAGGAGCATTATCGTACACTGAAATTGTAAAAGAAAATCACCAATGAACTCATTTACACTAATAATCTCTTATGACAGAACACGTGTGTCTGCTGTTTATGTGACAATATAAATTATTACACATAACAACAAGTATTGTTCCAAGACCCCTGAAAATGCGTTGCAATGATGAAATGAAATGTTGCAAACTGTGAATGTTTTCATCTAATTATTGGTGCAGGCCCTTACTCACCTCATGGTAATGAAAAGAAAAGAGCTGTTAGGAACCAGTGGTGTAAAAACAAAAAGGACCAGGAATGGCTGCAGAAACTTAGCCATTTTACTGATTGAACTAAAGCAATAACAAACAATTAAACAAAAGATAACAAAAAAGGTTATATCCATTAATGTTTTGTTTGTTGTTGTTTTGTTTAACTTTCTACATTTTAATTTGTGTTGCATTTTGTATGTTTGAGAGCTATGTTTTTTAGACCAGCGCCTGGTCCAAAACACGTTACACATTGAAAATTAAACCAGTTGAATTTTGACCAATCAGGGACTCCGACTTGGTAGTCCCATAGGGGTAGTGTCCTTTTTAATTTGGAAGTGCCAACCCTCTGAAAATTGATCATGAAGGAGAAATTAATAATTGCAGTTTGTGCCTGGCTAGAATTACAGGACACTAAGTCTTTTGTGTATCAGAACAGAGCTGTGGAAGGGAAATCCCGAAGCAAGATTAGCAAGATTTGAAATGCTTCGACATTTTGCACCAATCCTATTCCAACTTGCCTGTCTGCGTGTTACAAGGATATTGCTCTACGACGTCCTCATTTTGCAGATGCTTTGATCTGAAACAAGTTTCAAGATTTTTACAGCTTCATGAGTAAAGTTCAGTTAGGACTTAATGACTATAAAACCTGAAATGTGTCAAGGATGAGATTTGAATTACTAAATAAGCTATTAGCAGACAGCTGTTTAACCATAGAGCTACAACCAAGTTCAGTATTTTAATCTTTACACCTAGAATACAATACAAGCAATTTCAGAAAAGTAAGGTGCATAAAACATTTGTTTTTTTAGTTAATTAATGTTGGATGTTTATGTGTTTTTTTTTTTAGTTTACCACAGCTTAAAACAGTTGTAAAGCTCCACACGAAGATGTTGGACACAACAAAAATGAACAAAGCAAATGGAAAACATTTTTGCATTTGTTAAATCCATACCGCACTGTAGTACTAGAAATGTAATTTCCCTTAGGTAATCTAGCAAGAGATCAATAAATGTTTATCTAGTCTAATTTAATCATGTGAGTTAATAGAAGACAACACTTCAAACACAGGGGTCCCCTTGCATCGAGGGAAATCCAAAAGAAATTCAGATGTCAGAAGAGTTGTGTTACCTCAGTTTGTCCTTGGGTGCAATTTCCTGAATGAAGGTCTTTCGTTCATCTTTTTAATGAAAAAAAGAACGGGAACGTAAACACCACAAAAGCACACAGGTCTACACCACCCAGGAATTAGACAGCTCCTGTATTTGAGATATGAGCGTGCTTTAATGTGCAAATGAACCAGAGAATCAACAACAAAAGCTTTTGAAGTAAAAAGAGTTTTATGGATGTAAAGCCGTGTGAGATAGAGGCAAACACTGCACTGAAAATGTAGTTTTTAATAGACATGTCTTTTGCTCTGTTAGTTATCAAAATTAAAAAAAGAAATTAAAATAAAAGGAACTGCAAGTCTTGGAACACCATATTAGCACTGAAGAATGTAGGTGGCAGCATCATACTGTGGGCTGCTTTGCTGCTGGAAGGACTGATGTACTTCACGAAACAGTAAAAAAAAACAAAAAAAAAAACTTTCATGGTTTACCATCCTGGTTTTAATATACACAGCTCCTAACAAACAAGCACCGGTCTATATAAAAGACCTTTTGCAGCCGTACACTACTAGCAGGTCCCTGAGATCATGTGATCAGGGTCTGCTGGTTGTTAAGAGAACCCGGTCAAAGACTAAAGGTGACAGAGCCTTTGAAGCAGTGGCTAAATCCCTCTGGAACTTCCTTCCTCTTAGCCTCAGATCTGCAGACTCAGTGTTTTCTTTTAAAAGACATCTAAAAACATATCTTTTTAAAATTGCTTTTTTATCATTCTTTTTATATTATGTGTTTTTCTGTGTTTTACTCTGTTTAACTGTGTTTTACTGTGAAGCACTTTGTGATTTTTATCTTGAAAGGTGCTATACAAATAAAGTCTATTACTATTATTATTATTATTATTATTATTATTATTATTATTATTATTATTATCTGTAGTCAAATGCCAAGCGCAGAGAACACTAAGGAGTAAAGGAACCATTTTTAGTTCAAAGGTTTGTAGTCACTGTTAGCTATTGTTAGCTACATTTAGTCAAGGGATGGAAAGAAACGTAACATTGATCATCATCCTTACAGTTAAAAATAAAGTATAGCAACCTAATGGAATTTATTTCTCATTTTTAAATGGTGTTACAGCAGATTTTGATACCAAAAGATCTGTCCAAGGTACACCCCACCAACATGAAACAGTAGCTGTTTTGTGTTGGACATATTTTACTTTTACAGCAGGGGTTATGAATCTTATGATACACCAGATGTATATTTGAATAAACCCCTTTTGTAATTTTGGCTAAACTTTATTCATGTTAATTATATTTGTAAATATTTTTGGTTGGACCGGACGGAAAAGAAAAGGAGGAAAGAAGAGAGAGGGATGACAGATAAGGTGGGGTAGAGGGGTGATTATAGTAGCGAGGGTAAGATCATGAAGTGTCAGAAAGCTACAAGTTGTTGTAGCTTTATAATCACTACTGACAGGCAGGGCCGGCCCTGGTCTTCTGGGGGCCCTAAGCGAAATTTTATTTGTGGGCCCTCTAACTGATCAGCAGCACCAAAAAAACGCAACTGTTGTAATATAAATGAGATATCTCTATTAATACATTTGTGAATTATTGTTGCTGCCGAAGAATTAAATACAGTATATTGCCTGCATGTTGGATACACATTTAGTGGTGCACAACACATTTTAAATGCAAAGAAATAAATATGAATGACAAATGTATATAGATATATATATTTTTAATGTAACATTAGGCACTCAACAAATTACATTCCCAAAACTCCAACTTTTAAAAACAGCAACTTAACAGAAAATCATATAATGATAAAACAATCCAAAATAAAGAACACAACAGCTCAGTGAGGGGGGTTTTGGAAAGTCAGAGGCTTTCTCAGTCTGAAAAGGACTTCTTTGCACCAAATCCATTCTTACTGGATCAGAGAGTGTGGTTGGCCATTCATCTGGACCATTTGGATTTGAGGTACTGGTAGGTGGAATCTTGGATCCAGTCTGCTCCTCTTTCATACACGCCTCTCTTGGAGCCCCTGGAACATGAGATACAGAACTTCAATAAAAGCGAACAGTGAAAAGTAAAACAGTAAAATGTTTCCCTTTCAACAGTAGATGTGGTGACAGGAGTTTCTTCAGCAGCTAAAAAACAAGAATTATTATTATAGAATAATCACTGATAAAGCTAATAAAATATCTATAGCAGAATACTAATAATATAATGGCTCATTTAAAATCTGTGTGCATGTTTTTCACAATTTCATGATCTTTTTATATATTTATGAGAGATTTATTGTTTGATTATTTGCATGAGGTGATATTTATTAATTTAATTATGAAGAACTTGGGACTGCATTCTCTTCAGCTGCTGTTTATAAATATAAGGGGTTATGCAGACACTGATTTTTTTATTACTTTACATGCTATAAAATTACCTGAGATTCCATCCTTAGTGATGACAAGAACATCTTGGGATGTGGACGCTGCACCACCTCCAATACGTTTTGAGAGCAGAAGAAACTGTCGGCTGAGACGGAACTGTGAAAAACATCATCAAACCAAAACTGCAAAATACAAATAAGAAATAAATGTACCCATTTATTAATAATAAATGTGAACACTAATTTGAGTATAAATGGAAATATAAGCATTTATACACGTCTTTATCAATTATTTTACGTTCATGATTTTAAAATTAGTACATTTATTTTTTTTATCATTTATAAATGAGAACATTTATTTCCTATGTATTTGGCAGTTTTGATTCTCCATATTTCATGCCAATGCAAGATTTTAAGAAACATTCAATGTTGAAAAAGTAAGTCAGACTACCTGACCTGCTATAATAAACAGCAGTTTTTTTAATGACATAAACCGGAAAATGCAGAACGCACTATATGTGTTAGCAAAACAATTAAACAATACGATTATAACATGAGTTAAAACATTTTTCAGCCACCATACCATCATCATTATTTACTTTTCTCTGCTATTAGCCGTTTTGGAAGGTCATGTCCGACCTCATGATCTTGGAAACTTGGATATCAGAATTATTTTCCAGTTTTCCATTGGAAATGACGACAAACGGGATTGTTTATGCAATCTTCACCTCGGATCGTGTATTTGACGTAAATTGCGCAGCTGCACCGAAAGGCAGGATAATGTATAAATACGGCCCCAACATCCTCCAAACTTACCTTGTGATTGATGTTGAAGTTCATCTTTTTTCAGCTCCTAATGATGGATAAAGTATGTTTGGCATGAAGTTGTCTTGTCGCTTTGATCAGTGTGATAAAATGTGCTCGTTTTTTTTCTTTTTCCCAACTTTATTGAAACAAAATGCGCTCGTAAATGCACACTGTGTATGGCTCAGATGCAATGATGTTGACCAATCGTTGCTAAGAGGGGCGTGACGCCCCCTATTTGGGTTGCCAGATTGGTTCAGGTGTGTTGAAGAGGGGGATCACAAAAGTGCAGGCAAGTTTCTTTGCACAACATTCAGAGCGCACGTTGGTACGGAAATTCTATCAAATGGGTTGCCAGATTTGGGTCTTTCTTTATTTCATTTTTTTCGCCACTTCGGGGCCCTGGTGATGACGGGGGCCCTACGCGGCTGCGTAATTCGCGTACAGGGAGGGCCGGCCATGCTGACAGGTTAAGATGCATGAAAAATCTAAAATGGGCGGGGCCTGTCCACACACACACACACTCAAACGTTACAAACACACTTGTTGGCTCCAAAAGTGTTCACACACAAACAATTCTACGTAGACATACTGCCACTAACATTTAGTCACGCCTACTTATGCATTCAGACTAACACATGTGAAACATTTCATTCAGTCATGCAAACTGTTTGTGCAAAGGTGAGCTAGCCCCTGTGCTCGAGTGAGTGTTTATGTTCTTCTGGGGTTAATAATGGAATGTAAAAAAGAGGGGGAGAACCCAGCACCCCCCCAACCAAGGCCCCCACCGCAGCAGCAGCGGCAGCCGGGAACCCCCAACACCCGCACAGTACAGCAGATAGAGAAAGACAGGGCAGGGCCAGCAGGACCACCATGGCGGCCCCCAACGCCAGAGAGCAGGACGGCGCAGGGAGCAAGTCCCAGCCCGACCCGTAGAGCAGCCTCCCCACGGCGCCCAGGGGGGCACCCCACGGCGCCCAGGGGGGCACCCCAAGCCCCAGACAGGCAGCCCGCCACCACCCAGGAGTCCCCCAGCCCCAGGCACGAGTCAGGGCCCCCCAGGGAAGACCCGCCCCCACGCTCCAGGCAGCCCACCCCAGGCCACGGTTAGTCCAGGAGAGAGCAAGGCAGGGGGGGGACCCCCCGCCCAGGAGGAGGACGGCCAAGAGGAGCGAGGGAGCAAGAGAGCTGTTTGTTGCTGAAACTCTTGCTGAACTGCAAAAGGGATTCAGTGGGTTTGGAGGACGGATGGATGCTGTTTGGGAACATCAACGTTAGGCCATTGTTCTAAATTTCAATGTGCAGCAGCTTGTGCAAAAGGTTTTTACGTCCCAAAAGTCTTTCCAGTACATACTTTCATTATGTCATTACTTTCAAAACCAGACATACATTAACAAATGTGTTTTACAGTCTAAAAACATCTTGCAACTTCCATTTAGAAATAGGCAAGCAGCGGGGAATACAGAACCATCAGTCATCTTTCTGGGACTGGTCTAAGCATCGTCTTTCAATGTGCTTATCATTTTTGTAAACCCACTACTCAGGTACATCTGCTAATGCACATTATGACTTCTAATGCAACAAAATTGTGGCAAATTGCCACATGATTTTAAAACCACTGGTACACCCCATAACGTGTGGATACAGTAGATGGCAGCCATAGTCCAAGCATTGCGCTGGGACAATGTCCCAGGGACTATCAGAACAACAAAGGATTGCATCAAATTCTTCTGCAAGCAGTGGTGGACGGAAAGGGACGGATTTAAAAAAAAAATATATATATATATATATATTGGGAGCTACCCTCATGTCCTTGAAGATCGACAGGTCGATCGCGATCGAGGTAATGAGCACCCCTGTGCTATGCTATGCCGGTGTTGGGGGGCCCTAGCTATCACTACTGCTCCGGCGGGGACTTGGTGTGGGGAAGGTCGGGCAGTCTTCCTCTTTTGGTATTCCATCATCCACCTCAGAAGAACATAAACACCCAACTGAGCACAGGTGTCAGCTCACCTTTGGACAAATAAAATGCGTGCCGGATTGAAATGCTTAACATGTTTTGGTTTGAATGCATATGTGTGTCTGAACTGTAGTTGTGTAGAGTTCATGTTGACAGGATTGTACACGAAAGTATTTGGAGCCAACAGATATGTTTGTAACACTTGAGTATGTGTGTGGACAGGCCCCGCCCCTTTTGACTAACACATACACCAGGCAGTAATGATGATAATCCTCCGACATCTAGTTCCTTCATCATTGTACCCACCCCCACCTTAGTAATCATCCTCAAGATTTCCTTAACTCCCCTTTCCCCTTTTAAAAAAACAAAACAAAAGTTAAACCAGAAAACAGTTCAGGTTCCTGCAGTACAGCAGCAGTGATGGGTGACACGGAGGACCCCTTTCTCTGGAACAGGTGCGAAGAGGAGCTGTCCAGACAACTCTCCCCAGGACAGGAAACATAAAGGGCAGTAGCCGCAGTGACCCTCCTCTGAAAGAGAAAACAGGATTAAGGGGGATGAACAGTGACCATGCACAGGGACAGGGATCATAAAAGAACATGTAACATAATTGAGCATTTCCTCTGAGACAAACTTTGGCCCCTAACTTTATTTTTAACTAGAGTGTACAGAGTTTCTAGTTAACCGAATACAAACAGGAGAAGGTACATTAAGGAGTGGTCCTGGGGACCCTCTTCAAGGACAGAAACATGAAGAGGAGTGGCTCCACAAGAACAGGTGACTGAAGTGGTCCCAGTAGTCCTCCCCAGGAACAGAAGCATGGGTGTGACATGGCTTAGCTTGTACAGTAAATGGCTGATGTGATCTGATGTGGCATGGCATGGTGTGGACTGCAGTGGCAAAAAAACCCTACCAACTCAGAAAAGATTATCCTGCAGAGAGATTCTTCTACATTTTTTCAGGAACAGTTGGTGTAGGAGACCAGGCTTGGTGACAAAAACCTAAACATTTAATTAATAAACTTATACATGACAAAAACAATGGGAGCAAGATAATGGTCAAAAAGCAGTTAACGTGACAATGAAAAACTGAAACCCATAAAACAATACATATTGAGGGTAATTAACTAATCGAAGACTGCTGTGGATGAGCAACCTTAACCTGGTGAGACTAATAGGGAAAACGGAACATGACAAAAAAAAAAAATTCAAGGCCAGAATTTTCACAGTGTCAAAACTACCAAGAAACAAACAGCTAAAAGAACTTCACGAGTCACCTTGTCATGTAAACAACTTCAAACTATTTGCTCTTTTGAAAAGTAGCCTATAGAAGATTTAATCATGTGCAACGTCAATAATATAAAGCACAGTGGGGTCATTTATCAGCACCTTACAAACCTTTTTTTGACCGGATCTGCAAACTTTAGAAAAATGCACCACTTTTCTAGATTAAATTCATGTAGCTTTGGCTTCAGGGCAAGAGGCCTTATTAGTAAAGTGGTTGGTAGATCTACATAAGAAGAAGGAGCTAATTTAACTGTTGACTGAATCACTGATGCAGCAGGTGCTGAAAAGCATTACGGTTTAAAAAAAGACGTAGTTGTGTAGTCCAGCTTGAATTTGCAAAGCCAATGCAGTAATAGTAGTCAAATCAGATTCCAGTCTCATGTCCATGAGCTAGCAATAGAGAGAATTTGATCCTCCATGTCTCCAAACTGTCTTCAATCTGACTAGAAGCAGCAAGCTAACAGGGGGGGCAGTGTCGCAACCCTTGGGTTGTGTGAGTGTTTTGCTTTTGTGTGTCTTCTTTTTGTTTCTTGTCTGCAGGTTGCCCCTCCAGTTTCCCTGTTTCTGCTGACCTTATGTTACTGATCAGCTGAGGCATTACTAAAAGATGGGGGATTTCTGCAGCAAGAAGACAAGCCTTTGAAAAAAAAAGCACCCTTGGATACAAGGAGCACTCATGTGAACTCTCCACCATTTTGATTCCCACACTCACCCTCTCGGGAGTTTTTCTTCTGGTTGAAACAAATTACCAGAATTGTGAATTTGTGTTTATTATTGTTTTTTATTTTTATAACAGCATCTTGATACATTTTGATGAAAGTGTTACAGGGTTTATTTGTGATTGCTTTACATTGGTCCCTGGTTCACCTTCTGCAGTCTCACAGGTGTCAAAATCTATATTAATCCTTGATTCTACTGGGAGTATTTTTCTGAGAAGGTTTGAACTTTGAGGGAGTTTAAACATAATAAAAAAGTGTGAAGATCTTCACCTCCGTCTGAGAAAATACATAAGGTGTGTAGTGAGGAGTGTGCCCTAAAACTGCCCTAAAACATCTGTAAAAAAAACTTCATGGATTTCACCAATCACGGATTATTCTTTTAAATGTCGTATACTTTTAAAGTGCTTTTCTATCTACAAGGCCCAAAGAGCTTTACAGTCACAGACCCATTGATCCAGTCACACACACATTCACACACACTGGTGGCGGCTCCGCTGCTGAACACTGGCGCCAACCTACCACCAAAAGTAAGGTGGGGTTCAGTGTCTTGCCCAAGGACACATGGGTGTGCAAGGTTGGAATTGAACCTGAAATCTTACGTTCATGGGTAGACCGCACTACCACTGCACCACGGCCACCCACTTAACCCTGTGATAAATAAGCAAACATTATAGTTGCTTTCTTGGGTTTCACGGATCGTAAGAGCAGCCAGAAACAATTTTATTTTAAACAGTTTGACCCTCTGTGCTGTGTGTACAGAGAACAGTGTTTGGTTAGTGATCAGTGGAAGGACCAGCATAAAGTTTTCAAACATTTTAAATTGTGTAGTGAAAACATTAGTAGGTTCACCTGACCAAAAATGGTTTAAGTAAAGTTACAGAGACGGCATTCTTAATGCCAAAATTTGATTATTAGAATATAAAACCTTTCTGAGCGTTACTTCAAACTTTCTTCTTTCTGACCTCAAAACCAGTTTACACTACACCTTAAAGAAAATGATCTAATTTTAGTTTAAAGTTTTCTTACTTGTCTCAAAACTGAACCAAATTTAACTCCTCTCACTGGCTCCACCATCCTCAACATAGCTGTCACCAATATTGGCCCAGCATTATATCTAAAGCCTTAGGCACAACTGCCCTAATGGGCAGATAAGGGCTGTCTGTAGACAAAAAAATTAGTAAACTTGTAAGGGGCATGCAGACACCCAACCCCACACCCAAGTCATAGACCACTTAGTGAGTCTTTTTTTTCATTCATTCATTTTCTTAACCGTTTTATCCCTTTCGGGGTCACGGGGCTGCTGGAGCCTATCCTGGCCACTTGTGGGTGAAGGCAGGGGGGACACCCTGAACAAGTCGCCAGTTTGTTGCAGGGTAGAATGTCCTCACTCACACACTCACACCTATGGTCAATTTAGAGTTGCCAATCAACCTATGAAGCATGTTTTTGGATGGTGGGAGGAAGCCGGAGACCCCGGAGAGAACCCATGCACGGGGAGAACATGCAAGCTCCACACAGAAAGGTCCCCCAGCCGGGACTTGAACCGGGGGCCTTCTTGCTGTGAGGCAAGAGCGCTAACCACTGCGCCACCGTGCAGCCCCACTTAGTGAGTCTGTAGAAAGAAAATGTAAATGTGCACTTTTCTACGGGAATTCTGCAGGCGACTGGGCATATTGAACATTTATACAACATGCATGGGTAAGTAAGGGTGAACTATGTAAGATGCGGGTGTGTTGAACAAATTTTTTTTTTTTTTAACAGATTTTTCCTTTTTTAACTCCTTTTTCCTTTTTTAACTTTAAGAATTTGGTCAGAAAGGTGCTACTGCTTGCACCTTACTTATACAATGTGGCGCAAGGGCACCTTACAACAGAATCACCCATAGATCAAAAGTGCATGTAGTTTATGCTAACTTACAGATACATTGCACTGTACTTACCACATGCACAACAATCTAAAGGTATATTTTCATGAACACGCAGCACTCATATAGGTCAACCGCATATGGGTCCATGTGACTAAGGCTTTACTGTACGGGGGGACCGGAGCGCCAGATGCACCGGGTGACACGCGTGGGGGGGGGAGCGGAGCGCCAGATGCACCAGGTGACACGCGTGGTTCCTCCGAGTGCTCTTCTGTAACGCCGGGCCCAAAAGCCCGCAGAGGTCCAAGAGGACGGTTTGAGGAAGTCGGAACCGGCTCATAAGCCACTCGTCCTCGTTTTCCAGCAAGTCTTCTTGCTGTCTAAAGATGCGTTCACTCCGAATTCTTCCATTTGCCACATCTTCTAAGAGCGCAAGATCAGCCATTGTGCGTCATTACGCATTGTGATGGTGCATTTTATTTCCATCCATTTAATTACATCTGACAAGCTACAGATGTCAGTAATAATCGACGTGGAAATCGGAAATTGATCAGCGCAAATGTAATTTCTTGTTGCTTTCTGAATGGTTGAGACATACGCCATACATTGTTTTATCAAAAATAAAACAAACTAAAGGCATATGCATGAATACCATAATTCCATAGCTTATGAAAAAATGTTTTAATATGAAAACAACTTTCCCCAGTCGACAATTAGTGCGTCTGTCCGTCCGTCCGCACGCCCGCACCTATATCTGCTCCGGCAGACGGACACATTGACGAGAATATCAGTTTTGTACATTATTTCGTTCTGTTAACTATATTATTTATGAGGATGAATTGCACAACATGCCAATATTGCAGAACATATTTCACTTTTCTTTCTGCAAATATGTGTTCATTAGAATTTCTGTTGTAATTTTCGTTTGATTTTTTTTTTTATTCGTTTCACTGCTGATCGATCAAACGGGTGTTGGTGTAGCTGTTAATTGTAAGACTTGTTTTGTAAAGTCTTCATGTAATTTCTGAGAGGCAGGATTGTCATTTTCACTTTCACGTGTTTCTTCCATCTGCCGACGGTGTCGCCGTTTCTCATTTCACCCGTTTTTGTGCGTACGCCTGGGTCAGAGCTTGCGTGAAGGACCGCACATTTTCCCGTCAAGTTTGCTTTTTATAAATCTCAACTATTGCGTAGAAAGTGGCGTACGCCTTCTTTTGTGCGTACACAACGTTTATAAATGAGGCCCCAGGACTTGGTTTTTAAAGTCGAAGACATTTCACCTCTTATCCCAAAGACTTTGTCAATTAAGAATTGACATTGAATGGAATCTACCTGGATGAATGACAGTCTTCATAGACAATTATTAGGTATTTGTTACTTTTAGATTTAAATATTTTTCTTTTATTTCCCCTTCCGGATATTAGGTTAGTTATTTGTAGAAGATATTACTTATTTAAGACAACTTCTCCTTGAGTTATTGTGAATATTCAAGGTTGATCATGATGGTTTGCATCTAAGTATCTTCTTTGAAACAGTTAACTGAAGGAGCTACAGAGCAGAACATATAACAATTAGCATAACCTTGCAAGAGCTCAAAATATGATAGAAGTAGCATTTAGGTTTATATAGTTTTCAAAAGGGTAGGTGGTTGTTTTGCAATGTGTGTTTATGCTGTTCTAAAAAAAAGTGCAATGAGTTTATCTGCAAGCACGCTGCATCAAACTGAACATTTAATGTAAATAGATTATACAACATCCCACACAGCTCTGTGCAGCTGCATCAGGGGCCAGAAAAATGGCACTCAGATGAGATGTGGCAGCTGGGGGAACAGTGATAGCCTTTTAAAGCCACAGCAGGTGGGCAGATATATCATCAGCATATCTGTACTTGTTTATTATATGAACAAAATGCCCTCGAAATGGGGTGGTGTAAAACCACTTTATTTTTGTTTTGTTTCATCTAACATTTACATAAGACTACCATGTACACGCTCTGCCAAATAAGTTGTTGCTGAAGGTAATAATCACCATTGGGTGTCTCTTTTTGCAAGGACAATGTTTATTGTAATGCAGTTGGAATGTTAGAAAATCACTCTGTAAATGGACATTAAAGCAAAAAATTGGTTCCTAATGTAAAAGAAAATCAAAGGTCTGTCTTGCTCTACAATGTCCAAGTCAGGAAAATATTCTTGTGGATATATATTGTTTCTGCTGATGATTCCTAATCCATATGTAAGCCCACAATCAAGCTGATCATCAACAGATAAAAATATATATATATATGTTTATGGCGTTTCATGGTTGCCATTATAACTGAGCGAGTGTATTCATGAACTCAGTGAGTGAACCTTACAACTGCACAATCGCAATGCTACCCGAGCGACCCCGCATTTTACAACTGCATGGTTGCAATCCTAACTGAGCGGCAATCCTGTGCGCTCCTTCGAGCTCACTTGGTTTGCGAGCAGTGTTAAGGGGGTGTGTTTGTCACTTGGGGGCAGTAACTTTCTTGGTTGATCTGATTGGCAAAAATTTGCATGTCAAATCGGGCGAGGCAGCGGCAGACTTGCATTTTTTGGAGGCTTTAATAGAAAAAAAACGGCAGATGTAACATGGATTAAAACATTAGCAATGGCGAAGAACAAGGTAAAGTGCAGCTGGTTGTCTTTGTTCTCTAAGTTTCTCTTATGTGAAAATCACTTTATTAGGTTAATATACATGTACACTTTAGTTAGCCCGAGACAGAGCTTCTATGCAACTCAAAGAACAAGAAACGTGTATTAGCATGTGGTTAACAAATGCTAACAATGGAGCTGCATCTCAACCATGTCGTATAAAATGAATCCTCGTTTTACTGCTTAATATTTGATTATTGGTTTTCAATTTTGCTTTATTTATTATAATTTTTACATTTTTTTATGTCTATACATTCATACATACATACATATCTGATCTTTAGTTACATAGGTGGCTTACTTAACTTTTGATTTCTGTTCCCCCCCAATTATCTTCCCAGGTCTCGAAATGACAGACCGGAAACAGGTAAAGCTTATGTAATGAAGGAAAATAGATCAAAATTAGATCAACAACAGTGAGATGCCGCTACATTGTTATCATTTGTTTACCACATATTAATACACGCTTCAATCAGATCAACTAGAAAGGTTACTGCCCCCGAGTGACAAAAACACCCCCTGAACACTGCTCACAAACCCAGCGAGCGCGCAGGATTGCCGCTCAGTTATGTTTGGAACCATGTGTGTATCGGTACCGGATGTTCTCTGGTTGCCGGATGTTCTCGGGGTCCTTTAGGGTCCTTCGATCAATGATGACGTCCCACTATTTTTATTGGCTGTAAGTTGCCACGACCAATGAGTTAACGTCGCTAAGTTTTTTTTTAAACTTTATTGACAATTGCGGTATCATACATAACAATGACATTAACGTTAACAACGAACAATAACGATGTAATCAATATTGCCTCGAAGATCAGTCACCATTGCCAAATATAACATATTGACATAGAAAATAAACAAAAGAGGGGAAAAAAAGAAACAATGAACATAACACACAAATAAATAAAAACACAAGTAAAATAAAATAAAGGAACATAGAAAAAATCTAAGTAGTCTAATACTAGTTAAGTTAGGGGTACTCGTGAAGTTTGTATTTCTGAACAAAACTAAGAAATTTCAAGCCATTCTTCTTTTTCATATAATGAAGTGATTGAAAGCAAAAACAGAGCTCTTTATTAAATGTTATAAAAGTGGTTTGGTCTTCAAAACTTGACCTCACCAAGATGGCGGTGCTCTCCTCCAATGAGGAACCACGTGATGTCTCCTCTAGTGATATAACTCATTGGAAGGACCCTGAAGGACCCCGAGAACATCCGGCAACCCGAGAACATCCGGTACCCACACCATGCAGTTGGAAAATGCGGGGTCGCTCGATTAGCATTGCGCTTTGGCAGTTGTAAGGTTTGCTCACTCAGCTCCTGAATACACTCGCTCAGTTATCTTTGCGCTCATTCAATTAATGGCAGCCATGAAACGCCATATATGTTGTCAATATCCAAATTTGTAACAGGCAATGTTGATCACCTGACCCGCTTGCATTAAAGCACTACTTCAAATAGATCAATTATTTTTAGTTATTTTTTACTGTAGATTTTGTATTCCTGCTGCTGTACCGCACACTGCTCCTGCAATGGTCAAATTTCTCAGGTCAGGGTCAATAAAGTATCTTTATCTTAAGAGACATTAAAGCTCACTTGTTGTACACCTGTTGGGGTATTTGGGGTGGGGTTTGTAATTCTCTTCAGTTTTGTTGTTTCCTTATGTTTCTGGCTCCTTGTCTCCTGGGTTTGTTTCCTTACAGTTACTCTCCTCTCCCACCTCTCAGGGAAATGGGTACACCTGTGTTCACTTATGTCATCAGTCCACCTATTTATAGTCCGTGTGTTTCTTCCACTCATTGCGAGATCGTTTTGTGTTTCCTCTCGAGTCCCATGAGAAATCTAGCCTTGGTTTTCATTTTGTTTCAGTGCTGAATTAAAGAGTTTTGTTTCCGCATTCCTTTATCCTGCTTTTGTGTCCGCAACAGGATCCTGACAGTTGACAGTTTAGTTCAGGGGTTCGCCACAGCTTTCACTTTTTACACCTGTCTTGCCCAAGGAGCCACACTGGATGAAGTTTATCCTGACACTGGGAAGCAAATCCTGTTTCCCCATGTGCTAGTCCCACGTTTAACCAACTGAGCTATCCAGCCATTACCATAAAGCACACTTAGAAATATTTTTTCTCAAAAAGTCTACCTATAATTTGGTGCATCTCATGTATGGTTGTGCTTGTTGACCCGATGGTCCCGTTTTTTGTAGTACTCTGGGCTGAATAATCTGTCAATATATTTTACTTTTATGAACTTTGAAGATGCACCGCTTGATGGACTGTTGGAGCATTACGGCTACTAGTGTCAAGTAGGGGTGTAAGAAAAAATCGATTCTGCAATATATCGCAATACGTCATTTGGCAATACTTGTATCAATTCAAAATAATGCCAGATCGATATTTATTTAATTATTTCTGAGCGTCCTTCAACGTCTGACTCTTGTTGTCCACTTCACCCTCCGACCGCTAGTTGGCAGCAGAGAACATGGAGCCTCTTTGAGCAGCTCTACTCTTCACAAGACAACAGGCAGACTGCAGCCAGAGGCAGCGTGTTTTGTTTTTATGAGACATGAACTATTTAGTTTTTACTTGGAATGGATATCAAACAGAAACTCTGAGCCATGTTGCTGCCAGTAAGATATGAAAACGTGGATTTCTGTGCTTTTTAGCGGCTCAGATAAATAAATAATGATAAATAATGAAGCAGGGCAGCAGCTAATAGGCTAGGCTAATGCGCTTAGCATTTGCTAACATGCTAGCAAAGCGGGCTAAAGTTCTGCAGAACCTCAAAGCAATGGATTCTAGTTTAGGGACCTGATGGATCAGAGGGATGTGTACAATGCTCTGAAAAAGGCTGACATTGTGGTGATCAGCGTTACCAGTTTACTTCCGTGTGTGAGAAGGGTGGCTGCAAAGGTGCAACAGAGCAAATATGTAAACAAAGCACCTTCTTTGTCAAATTAAAATTAATGAAGCAACTTTCCTTCATTGTGTCATGCTGCCTCATCATCACACTTTATTGTTTCTGGAAAGAATCCGTGTGTGTCCCCCACCCTTTATTTTTAAAGCACCATTCAGGCTCCTGAACTGTTTAAAAGCACTAGAGAAGCTACATTAATGCTGAAAATAAACAGCATTTTATTTCCCCAATAGAAACTTATTGGTTAAGGCTCATTCCTTCTTTGTTTTTTCTTACACTGAAAAAAAAATATATATTTTTTAAATCAGACAATGTTGACTGTTCCCTTTCTATATTTTAACTTACCAAAATAAAAGCACTATGAATTTGCTTTGGTAAATGCAACTTATATATGAGATACAATTGCAGTGCTTAACATTGTGATCATTAAACCGAATTTGACCATTTTATTACAGTGGAAGACATTAAAATTCAGGTTGAGTTTTTTCAAAGTCATATTTAAAAAAAAACAGAAAGAAAACATGTTTCGGTAAAATATCGGGATAATACCGCCAGATATCGCCAGACTCTTGCCAATACACACCCCTAGTGTCAAGAGTCTGGCAGAGTAATGCGTACAGTACTTCAACATAAGGGCAATGAAAACGTGAGTGTATTGTTTTGTACTTCTGTTGCAAATTAACAATATTGAGAGATATTGAAAATAATGTTTGACCTGGTGCACTCCCTTAAAAGGCTAATTATTACAAGAGACAAACATTGATATTAACACTATTTGCTTGACAAATTTTCCATCAACTCCTTTGACTAATTGTCTTTTTCTTGACCCTTTGGGTAGTGTAATCATAGGTTTATCATATGACTATTTCCTTTGCCAATTGTGCCCTATAATCTGGTGCGCCATTATGTATGAAAGTTGATCGTTCATTCTGTTTAATGACACTGCAACATATTTTCTGGAGCATTTTATGGTCCAAAACATACAATATACAAACAAAATAAATAAAAAGTAAATAACCAAAAACTTTTGTAATGGATGGGCCTGATTCTTTAGTTAATACTAAGTAAACATCTGATGATTTGGAGATAAGACATTAGCCCATTAGGCTTTTTGTTTATTGTTGCCTGTTCTGTGTATGATTTCACAAATTCAAAACAGCAAAACAGTTAGAGCTGTCGTCCAGTGTAGCAGGGCTTGTTTGTGTGGTGTGCATCTATTTTTAACACTCAAGGGAGTATCTGTATTGATGGAGAAGTGAGGTAACTGTTCCACCAGAGCAGTGCTTCTCAATTATTTTTTGCCAGGCCCCCCCTAGGAAAAGAAAATGTTTCGCCTGACCCCCCCCCCCCCCCCCCATAACCCCCCCCCCCACACACACACACACACACACAGACACACTCGCGCGGTGACAATACATCAGGTCAGTATCTATAAAATTTGTATACCTAAAATTGTATCTTTTAACACTAACAAAAGAAAAAAGCAAAATAAATCCACTTTCAACAAATATTAACTTTATTTAGCCACAGAAACCCTGTTCTAGTCTAAAACAGAAAAGAAGCTGAAAGTACCTGAAATAAAAAAAATCTGTCATTCCTTATTTAAACTAGAAACATTTTGACCAACTGAACCAGTTGATGCTGAAAAAAATAATTCAATCAATAAATAATATTAAATCTAAATTGATCTGAAACATTAACACAGCAGCACCAATATATTTAACGTTTTTAGTCTGAAGAAATAGGTAAAAACGTGCTGATTTTTTTTTTCTAAATGACGGATTGTTTATTTCTGATCTCATAAAAGTGCAGCTGTTTTCCTGCATTACCTGCGGTCTTTATGTCTGTCTGACACTAACTAAACCACAGGCAGACAAAGAAAACATGGATGGAAAATAAAGACACGTCATCAAAATGTCTACAATAGTTCATAAAGAATGACATTGTTAGCATGAGCTTAGGAATCTAAGGGCAGCGGTGATCTTGGGCAACAGGCAGCGGTAGCAGTGGTCCGCGTGCCCCGATTCCCCTGGCAGACAGGGCCCACACCACCCCTCCCCTTTCGTTCTCACTCGCGCAGCCGCGGACAGACAGAACAGACAATAGGAACCGAATAGTGGACCAGATTATTTTCCAAGCACTGAGCCGCTGTCACCGCTGCCCCCACGTTAAATTTGCGCACCGGACAAACCTGTGCCTAAAACCGCCACCACCGCGCGCCCCCCCTGGCATCGCTTCGTGCCCCCCCCCTGGGGGCGCGCCCCACTATTTGAGAAGCACTGCACCAGAGGCTTACCTCTGTCTCTTTTGTTTGTCATCATGCAGATTTAGAGTATGCTGGAGTGTTCACATCTGCAGAAATGTGATGCTTATATAGGAAATGCAAAGATGAGTCAAGTGAAGATGACCTAGACTTAATCAATTGTTAAGTCTACTTTTAACTGTTTTTCCTACAGGAATCTCCTGCCTTAGTTAACTTTAAGCCCGTTTTAAATTCTGAAAGACAATGGAAACTCCTTTGTTTAAAGACTAGCTAAAGCACTTAGTTAAATTATGTGTGATTTTATTTGGGAGGTTATTCTTACTACAATAATACTTTGCCCAGCCAGCTTTCTTTACCTAATAATAAGTCTTGTGTTGTTTTCTTTTATTTTTTTATTTTGTTTTTTGCAGTAGACCAAGGTTCACATCACGTTAAAGACCTCTATTCTAAATTTACAACTTACTCAGTCTCATAGAGTTCAGTAAAATTAGTCTGACATTTTAATAATGCATCACACAATAGAGACCCATTATGTGCTGAAATTATGTGCTATTAGGACATAACATGACCAAGCTTCTCCTTTATTGACTGTGCAGAGTACAGATAATGTGGTCACCTTGCTTTGAGGTGCCTTGGGTGTTTTGTGTCCAGGAAAACAGGTAAGCAGAAACCAAAATAAGAAATATAATCTTGGCATCTTGACTTTTTGATGTAAATTTAGAAGACATTGCAAAGATCTTTAATTTTGTGTTTAAGAATCAGAGTCCCATCCACACTGAAAAAACTGCTGACATTCTATCAGATTGCCATGAATATAGCTGTTTTTTGTGTCTATATAAAATATATTTAATTTCAAGATTTAAAGCTTAACATTCATAAATGAATCCAGATTTTAATGTACCTTCAATGTACCATAATGTATGGAGCCAGGACCTGACATTTTATATATATATATATATAAATAAAAAAACGCCCCTCTCACCCTCCGCGGGTGTTTTCTCCTCCAAGGTCGGGTCCTCCACCAGAGGCCTGGGAGCTTGAGGGTCCTGCGCAGTATCTTAGCTGTTCCTAACACTGCACTTTTCTGGACTGAGAGGTCTGAAGTCTTTCCAGGTATCTGTTGTAGCCACTCCTCCAGCTTGGGGGTTACTGCCACGAGTGCTCCAATTACCACAGGCACCACTGTCACCTTCACTTTCCAGGCATTCTCCAGTTCTTCTGAGTCCCTGGTATTTCTCCAGTTTCTCATGTTCCTTCTTAATGATGTTCCCATCGCTTGGCACTGCCACATCCACCACAGCAGCTTTCCTCTGTTCTTTACCTGCCAGCATCTTACATCCTGCAGTTATGTGGTGGATTGTTTCAGGCGCCTCTTTGCACAGCCTACACCTTGGGTCTTGTCTGGTGTGGTAGATCTGAGCCTCTATCGCCCTGGTGCTCAGGGCTTGTTCCTGAGCTGCCAGGATGAGCGCTTCAGTGCTGTCCTGTAGGCCAGCCCTTTGTAGCCATTGGTAGAACTTATTGATATCAGCCACTTCAGTTATGGTCCAGTGGTACATCCCATGCAGGTGTCACGGTGCGGGGTGGCTCGAGAGCCGGTAGGACCCAGATGCAGAGGCGGAGGCACGTGGTTCAAGGGCAAGGGGTTTAATTATAACAAAAAGCGCTGCAGAGCAGGATTACAAAACAAACAAAACTTACGTTGGCGTGGCTTGGAACTTGGAACATGGAACAAGGCATGAAGACAGGATGACAGAAAACACCATGACAAAGCTAATGGACCAGCACAAGAGGAAGGCAGAGACAAGACTTATATACAGACAGGGCAGACAAGACACAGGTGAACACGATCAGGGCAGATGGGGACCAAAGGAAGTAAAACTCAAGAAACATGACAAGACAGGAAACCTTTCAAAACAAAACAGGAAACAGAACCAAACAAGACAGAACAAGAACTAAAGCAAAAACCAAGACAAAACAAACTCAAACCATGACAGCAGGGGTTTGTCCTCCCATGAGGATCTGTCCTCCAGCACTGTCAGCAATGCTCTCCATTGGCTGAGACATTCACTGAGCACACTGTCATTTGGGGCCTTGAGCTTGACGTACTCATGCATCTTGGATGTTTCATCCTGGATAGTGGCTTCTACGCTCACTAGTCCTCGGCCTCCTTCCTTGCGGCTAGCATATAGTCTCAGGGTGCTGGATTTGGGATGGAACCCTCCATGCATGGTGAGAATCTTTTGTGTTTTAACATCCGTGGTCTGTATCTCTTCCTTTGGCCATCTTATTATTCCTGCAGGGTATCTGATAACTGGCAGTGCGTAGCTGTTTATTGCCTGGGTCTTATTTTTGCCATTGAACTGGCTTCTCAGGACTTGCCTTACTCGTTGGAGGTATTTAGCTGTTGCAGCTTTCCTTGTTGCCTGCTCCAGGTTGCCTGCGGAATTCCAATGTACTTGTAACTGTCCTTGATGTCTGCTATTGTTCCATCTGGGAGCACCCCTCCTGTGTGAACTACCTTCCCTCTCTTTGTCACCATCCGGCTGCATTTCCCGAGCCCGAATGACATCCCAATGTCAGTACTGTAGATCTTGGTGGTGTGGATCAGGGAGTCAATGTCACGCTCGCTCTTAGCATATAGCTTGATGTCATCCATGTAGAGGAGGTGACTGATGTTGGCCCCATTTCTGAGTCGGTATCCATAGCCAGTCTTGTTGATTATTTGGCTGAGGGGGTTCAGACCTATGCAGAACAGCAGTGGGGACAGAGCATCACCTTGGTATGTCCCACATTTGATGGACACTTGTGCAAGTGGCTTCCCATTGGCTTCAAGGGTGGTTTTCCACAGCTTCATTGAGTTTCCTATGAAGGCTCTTAGAGTCCTGTTGATGTTGTACAGCTGCAAGCATTCAGTGATCCATGTGTGTGGCATTGAGTCATAGGCTTTCTTGTAATCAATCCAGGCTGTGCACAGGTTGGTGTGTGGTGACTTGCAGTCTTGCGACTGTTCTGTCGACCAAGAGTTGGTGTTTGGGTCCTCTGGAGTCTCTACCAATGCCTTTCTGTGTGTTACTCATGAATTGATCCATGTGCCTATTTATCTTGGTTGCAATGATGCCTGACATGAGCTTTAATGTGACTATCAACCTGTGTTACCGCCACGACTCCCTCTGGCGTGTAATCCCAACAATGTTCTGACCCAGGTAGGACGACGATGGAGAATTTTGAGAAAATTGAAGTTCCTGAAGAAAAGTGTACGTTTAATGGCACCTGGGCAGATGTTTTTGCTTTCAATGACTTTAAAAGTATGATTAATATGTGATGAGGAATTAACAAACAACAAAGTCATAAATATGGCAAGACGTTGAAGAAACAATGATGAACAGAGTGGCTATGGTATACCGCACATACATGTAATACATTCTCTAAGTATGTTTATTTTTCTGCTCTGCTGAATGACCATCCTTCTTTCACTTTCGGCTTCTCCCAAAAAAGGAAACAAAGAGGGAAAAAGGGGAGAATGAAAGAAAAAGAAGATAAAGAGAAGAGATAAGGAAAGAGAGAGGGAGGAGGAAAAAGAAAAAAGCAAAGAAAGAGAAAATGTGATGGTTTTCAGTTTCTTTGCCTTTGTGTTTGGTTCCTTTTTTTTCTGAATAGGTCTGAGTTCATTTCCTGATTTATTTTGTAGGGTTTCCTGTTTTGTTGTTGTGGTGAGTTTTACTTTGGGTGCCCATTTGTTCTGAGTGTTTCCACCTGTGTCTCGTCTTGCATGTATTTTAGTCTTGTCTTTCCCTTCCTCCTGTGCTTGTCCATAGTTTCATATTATGATGTTCCCTTGTTTCGAGTATGGCATGTTTTCGAGTTTTGTTTTCTAGCCTGCTAAGCAGTGAATTTTGGTTTGTAGTTTTTAGTTAATATTAAAGCCCTTGTTCACCTGCAACTCCAGCGTCCTCCTCTCTGCATCTGGGTACTCTTGCCAACCCCGCGCCGTAACAGAAAAGGGAAAAAAGAAGATGCAACGGGTTTATTTGTGTTGACATGTGTTGTTGGTTTGTTTGTTCTTGTTTCTTTATTCAGCTAAGACTTCTGTTTTTTTCTTTTCTTTCTCTTTTACAGGGGGTGTGGTGTGTGGTCAGAGTGTTTGGGCGTGTCTGTCTGTCTTTATCTTGTGTTTGCCGTATGCTAGTGTTATAGTGTGATATTGTTTAATCTTTTCGTTTTCTGTTATGAGTGTTGTTGAGTGGGGGATTGGATTCTTATAAGCATAAGCTTCTTCCATTTCCCCGTTCAAATCACATCAAGTCTTGTGTAGAATTATATTTCATTTCATGTAAATGTTGATTTGATTTTAAATAAATCTGAAACCAACCAACGTTCCAGAATAAACACAGCTTTTGCCTCAAAAACATCCTGATCCAGATGAGAAAAAAAATTTGTTGACAAAATCTATTGGAGGAGTGTAATAACTGCTAGTTAATTACAACATATTTGCTAGTTTTGTTGACTCTCTAAAAGTAGTTCTCATCAGAACCCATTAAGTGACAGAGGATACCAAAAAAATGAACATCTCTTGACAAACTTTAAAATGAGTGAAATGATGCCATGCACTGGAAACACAGGGTTTTCCAAAGGGTGTTCTACCTGTGTTTTAATTTCTGTGGGAAACTTGTCCAAATGGCAAATGGCCCCTGAGCTAGATCAATAGTTAGTTTGGCCTGTGTTGTTCTATTTTTCTATTAGTCTGTCATACAGCTTACTTTAGAGAAAAATGGTTGCATGTCTCTTTCCAGAATACACATTTTTTTACATTCTTACAGCACACATGTATTCTGATGGAAAACATAGAACTGATAACGAGCTGGTGAACCGGCAGAACAGAAAAAGGAAACTGATCAAGCACATTCAGCCAGGAAGGACTGAGCAACAGCCACGAGGTCACAACAGCTTTGAAGAAAATGAGATATAGTCTGATACGTTCCTGTCTGAAAGCAAACTTATTACAGCTCTGTGAACCTTATCCTCCATGGCTGACTGATCAGAGCTAACAGCATGGCACTAAAAAGGATTTTTGTTCTTTGCTTGTGCTAAAATGACAGAAATGTCCTGCCACAGGATTCATGAGATCCTGCATTTCAACTTTACACTGACTAACCATAAATGTATGGCTGATACATCAGGATTTTGTGCAATGTGGGCACGAAGCATATGTGTGGGGTCAACCCACATGTGACTAAGGCATTGAATAAGAGTATGTTAACAAGGGTAGTAGATGGTTACTTTGGTGGCGACCCGATTTAATTTACGAATAAAGATAAACAATTCACAAATCCAACTAAGATTCTTACTATTTAACCTAAATATGAATGGTTGCTAAATGAATGTCTTTTGACTAAATGAGTGACATTTTTAATTAAGTATATCTAATCATCATTTGCATATTTATCTTGAAGATATTAGAATCAACAAGACATAAATAAAAACAAAAAGATTCAGAAAGTAAAAAAGGGTATTTATCACTTTGAACAATGTTTTATTCAAATGATTTTCTGTCAAATTCCTAGTAAAGTTCAGCAGTAAACCAAATATATAGTCACTGTGCTTTGTATAGTTTTTACAGCAAATACTGAAAATGTTCTCCAGACCTCAATTCAATAATTGTTTTTTTTTTTTTTGTATAGCCCAAAATCCCAACAACAGTCATCTCAATGGGCGTCGTACCGGGAAATGGAAAGTAAACATAAAATCAAAAGGATCATGAAAACATAGAAGTCAATAGGAAAATTCTAAACTGAACTAACTAAACAGACTAAACTAAACTGGGCATTCCTGCCTTTAGACCCTCCTTCGTGGTAAGGAAATACTCATAAAAAAAAATTAAAAAAAAACAGATTCCAGAAAAAATGGTGAAAGCTCAGGGTGTCCACATGAAAGAGGGATCATCCCCAGGACAGGCAATGTACCAGAACTCTTAGAGAATAATTAACTTATCTAACTCTACAACTACATATTTAAAGTCCAGCAGATGTGCTTCATTCCAGATGGAGTTGGGAGACGAGCCAGAGGCAGAATACACAGCCAAGTGTAGGAGCAGTAGTAGAGACGAGACACACGGCCAGCTACAGAAGCAGAGACGAGCCAGAGGCAGGATCAACAGCCAGGTGTAGGAGCAGTAGTAGAGACGAGCCAGAGACGAGGTACTTGGTCAGGTACAGGCGCAGGGACGAGCCAACTGGAATCTGGAAGCACTCACAATGCCCCGGAGCAGAGTGGGAAAGAGGGACAGTACATAAATTGCACTACACCAAACAGAGGCACGGAGAACTAAATAATAAATAATTATCAAGAATGGAGGAGAGGAGGAGAGTAGAAGTAGATGACAGATGACACAGATTTTCCATCCTCAACGTTTTACTGGGTACCTTTACAGTTCTAGTAGATAGATGACAAGAAGTTGGTACGATGGTAATAAAAGAGACTCTAACAATAGATTAATACTTCTTTTAATGTGGTTCATTTGTGATACATCTGTGAGGATTAAACATAAACACCACAACTTTTCTCACTTTTTCTACATATATTTATGTATGACCAATATGCGCTAAATGTACGTAGTGGTT
The DNA here is from genome assembly GCF_053564925.1 of Oryzias latipes. NCBI lineage: Eukaryota > Metazoa > Chordata > Actinopteri > Beloniformes > Adrianichthyidae > Oryzias > Oryzias latipes. Next base: position 9,896,194 of record NC_136256.1, on the reverse strand, counting down.
GTGTAACGCAGTCTTTACAACCCAACACTGTTCTTCATTATAGAGCTGTAATAAGTTGAAATGTATTTATTCTATATTCCATTAGATTTACAGTATAGACCAAAAGTTTGGACACACCTCATTCAAAGAGTTTTCTTTATTTTCATGACTATCAAAATTGTAGATTCACACTTACGGCACCAAAACTATGAATTAACACATGTGGAATTATATACATAACAAAAAGGTGGGAAACAACTGAATATGTGTCATATTGTAGGTTCTTCATAGTAGCCACCATTTGATTTGATCACTGCTTTGCACACTCTTGGCATTCTCTTGAAGAGCTTCAAGAGGTCGTCACCTGATATGTTTTTCACTTCACAGGTGTGCCCTGTCAGGTTTAACAAGTGTGAATTCTTGCCTTAAATGTGGGGTTGGGACCATCAGTTGTGCTGTGCAGAAGTCAGGTGGATACACAGTTGATAGTCCTACTGAAAAGACTGTTAGAATTTGTATTATGGCAAGAAAAAAGCAGCTAAGTACAGAAAAAGGAGTGGCCATCATTTCTTTAAGAAATGAAGGTCAGTCAGTCCGAAAAATTGGGAAAACTTTCAAAGTGTCCCCAAGTGCAGTCACTAAAAACCATCAAGCGCTGCAAAGAAACTGGCTCACATGCAGACCGCCCCGGGAAAGGAAGACCAAGAGTCACCTCTGCTGCGAGGATAAATTCATCCGAGTCACCAGCCTCAGAAAATGGCAGGTTAACAGCAGCTCAGATTAGAGACCAGGTCAATGGCACACAGAGTTCTAGCAGGAGACAAATCTCTACAACAACTGTTAAAAAGAGACTGTGTGAATTAAGACCTTCATGGTAGAATATCTGCTAAACCACTGCTAAAGAAAGGCAACAAGCAGAAGGGACTTGTTTGGGCTAAAGAACACAAGGAATTAACATTAGACCAGTAGAAATCTGTGCGTTGGTCTGGTGAGTCCAAGTCAAATATGAGATTTTTGGTTCCAACCACCGTGTCTTTGTGCGATGCAGAAAAGGTGAACGGATGGACTCTATGTACATGCCTGGCTCCCACCATGAAGCATGGAGGAGGAGGTGTGATGGTGTGGGGGTGCTTTGCTGTTGGGGATTTATTCAAAATTGAAGGCATACTGAACCTGCATGGCTACCACAGCATCTAGCAGCGGCATGCTATTCCATCCGGTTTGCGTTTAGTTGGACCATCATTTATTTTTTAACAGGACAATGACCCCAAACACACCTCAAGGCTGTGTAAGGGCTATTTGACCAAGGAGAGTGATGGGGTGCTGCGCCAGATGACATGGCCTCCACAGTAACCGGACCTGAACCCAATCGAGATGGTTTGGGGTGAGCTGGACCGCAAAGTTAGGGCCGGACCGCTCGGCCCCCCGGCCGTCCTCCCGACTCTTTGGACAATTATGCCCGTCGAGGTTTGTCCTCCGGGGCCCCCCCCTCAGTTGACTTTTGGAACCTCAGAGCGGTTCCTTGAGGGGGGGTACTGTCATGGTTTCAGTTTTTGTTGTGTCTTGTTTTTCGTTTCAGTTCTTGTTCTGTCTTGTTTGGTTCTGTTTCCTGTTTTATTTTGAAAGGTTTACTGTCTTGTCATGTTTCTTGAGCCTGACTGCTGGCCCGACCCACCAGAGCCTGACTGCTGGCCCGACCCGCCAGAGCCTGACTGCTGGCCCGACCCGCCAGAGCCTGACTGCTGGCCCCCGGACCTGCCCCGCCGGACGGCGCGGCCCCCCGGCCGTCCCCCGGACCTGCCTCGCCGGACCGCTCGGCCCCCCGGCCGTCCTCCCGACTCTTTGGACAATTATGCCCGTCGAGGTTTGTCCTCCGGGGCCCCCCCCTCAGTTGACTTTTGGAACCTCAGAGGGGTTCCTTGAGGGGGGGGTACTGTCATGGTTTGAGTTTTTGTTGTGTCTTGTTTTTCGTTTCAGTTCTTGTTCTGTCTTGTTTGGTTCTGTTTCCTGTTTTATTTTGAAAGGTTTCCTGTCTTGTCATGTTTCTTGAGTTTTACTTCCTTTGGTCCCCATCTGCCCTGATCGTGTTCACCTGTGTCTTGTCTGCCCTGTCTGTACATAAGTCTTGTCTCTGCCTTCCTCCTGTGCTGGTCCATTAGCCTTTGTCTCGGTGTTCACGTCTTCATGCCATGTTCCTTGTTTCATGCCACGCCACAGTGAGTTTTTGGTTTTGGTTTTGTCCAACAAGTGCTAAGCATCTCTGGGAACTCCTTCAAGACTGTTGGAAGACCATTTCAGGTGACTATCTCTAAAAGCTCATCAAGAGAATGGCAAGAGTGTGCAAAGCAGTAATCATAGAAAAACGTGGCTACTTTGAAGAACCTAGAATGTGACATTTTCAGTTGTTTCACACTTTTTGTTATGTATATAAATCCACATGTGTTAATTCAGTTTTGATGCAGTGTAAATCTACAATTTTCATAGTCATGAAAATGAAGAAAACTCTTTGAATGAGAACGTGTGTCCAAACTTTTGGTCTGCACAGTATAATGATACCAAATCAGTGATCTCATTCAATATCTGTTTTTCAGGATCAGATACTCGTTACAGCCCTACTGTTGACACAAGTGAAGGGAGCTGAAACTAGTTTTCCTTACTAAAATGACAAAACCTTTCACTGCATGTGAATGTCCCACCTTTTCCTAAAGAAAATTGAACAATGACCGTCTTGTTTGGTAGTTTGTGAAGTGCTACTAATTCAGGAAAATACGGCACTACTTATTTAACCAAAGAAACCAACTAAAGCAGAAAAAAACAACAACCAAAGAAGCCTACTACTGGAAAAACGTGTCAAAACAAAAAGCAGAAAGGGAACAAAAAAAGTATACATAGAAGTACACAGTTGGAGTTTGAGTATACACCCTAATGTTCAGAATTGACTTCTTCTGTCCAAACAAGCTTTTAGGAGTTTGAGTGCTTTGCTTAAATCCCTGTTTCCCACATGTGTGCAATTATACATAAAAAAACTTTGCCCAGCTGAGTCATCACACTGTTTTTCTTTTTTTTTAGGATATGCTGTCACCCAGACACAAATGAACACTGAAGTAGTTTGGAAATCTAAAGGATTTACAAAGGGCCAGATGTGTTAGCAGGGCTTTTATACAAAAACACAAATGCAGTTTGGCTTTTAGAATGAAAAAAAACAAACTAATAACTATTGAAGCAAATGAATAGCATCACACTAAAACATGGTTGTTTGTTATTATTCATTTATTATATATTTTCCTCAATGCACTCTTGTTTCCAACCAGAAATGCAATGAAGGGATTTAATTATATTAGAAACCACATCTCTTTTGAAAGAATAAATGAACAGTAATACTAGGCTGTAATGTATTTTTATCATTATTTTTTTCTTAAAACTTTAAAAAACAACTAATGACTGATTGTCAAGAAAAAAAGTTACATTTAAATGGTCAGTGATTTTGTAAATATTTTTATTTATATTTTTTAATTATTTAGGGTTGTATCACCCTTACTTAAGTACTTTATGTGTTACATCCTATATAAGATGAGAAAGGCATCCCGCATGAGTCATTCCAGATTTTCACTAAAAAATCCCCAGTCTTAACAAGTATCCCGTGACTGTGTAAACATGAACACTGTAATACGAATCTTGGTTTAAAAAGCTCATATAAACCTCATGGACCTATAAACTTCAACTAAACATAGAATGTATTCAGACTGGACACATTTGGTCCGCTTAAAGTGAGTTTGTTTCCCCCGATAATTCGGAACACATTTTCAGTCTGAATATAACGCTGGTCTGGGATCAGTAACCGCACTCGGATCCATCTTTCGAGGCGGTTTTGGTTCTTTTCCAATTAGACTGTGTTCCAGTTCGCTCTGAGATTCCCAGTCTGAATACAATCCGTTCCTTGAGCAGAAAAATTGAACCAAACAGCCACCGTTGCCGATGTAAACACAGTAGATATGTAGGAACAGATGAGTCACGGACAACTTCAAACCGAAAAATGTTTTTGTGTTAGAACATTTATTTTACCTGCTTTTCTGTGTCTCAGTATGTGGCATGCGCCTGGCGCTGCTGTGACATCATCCTAAAAGCTACCTTGTAGTTTCCTTAAAATAATTAAAAATAATGCCATAACACCACAACGATGACACACAGCAACTCATTGAAATGTTGTCTGATGAATGCAGGCTCATTATACATATCACATTTAACGTGAAACACATTGCTTCTCATACTGTTTTCCCTACAATCTAAAAATTATAAACTCTTAGTCTAGCTTCATACCAGATGTCTCGTCATCACTGCAGTTTCTAGCTTCCTCTGGGTTAAAGCAAACACTCCCAGTAACCACCTCGCAAGCATGCTACCGCCGTACCAAAGTAACAAGTATTGAGTGTTGAACAAGTGTTGATCCCGACGTTCACAACTAGTAATCAAAATATAAAGTTTAAATAAATCAACTTTCCCGATAAGAATTGTGAAGCTCATCATGTCTCTCTTTTTGACCCGCACTCGTATTTCCTGGCCAATGATTGAAGAGATCTTTAGTCACATGGTTTTGTTTAAAAGCGTTGGTCCGTAACAGAATGGTCTGCCTGATGCCAGTCCGAATACAGATGAAATGCAAGGTTTGGGACTCGATCCGGAACAAAATATTTTTTCCACTCTCAATACACCCACCTGGTTTGTTTTCAGCCATTGTTTAACCCTTGTGCTATCTTAGATGGCCCCACCCTTACTTTGACGTGTTATTCCTACCATGACAAAGGTGGATAAAGGTGGAAAGATTTCATGTAATCCATGGAAACCAGTGAAGATCACAAATCATTGAAGGAAAAAGGTTCAGAGCACTGTCAAGTGGGTCTAGATGACCCAACTCCCAACGTTAAAGTGCCTAGGATAGCCCAAGGGTTACGAGCTGTTCTGAAGGTAGAATGTCTGAAGGTAGAATGTCTGAAGGTAGAATGGTTTTCACAGTTTCTAATGTGCTGTGGCAGTGTATTCCATAACTGTGTGCCTCTGATTGATACCACTGTTTGTCCCTCCTGGGAGATTATCCCATCCTTCATGTGGGCATCTGTGACGGGGTTCTTCTAGGAGTTTTTTCCATACCAAGAAGGAGAGTCTAAGGGCAGAAATGCCCAATTTAGCCTAGTCTGTTTAGTTTAGTTTAGTTTAGCTAATACCTTTTGAATTCTATGACTTCATGTTCTTTATGATTTCATGTTTATTATACAATAACTTGTATGAAGCCCATTGAAGTGACTATTGTTGTAATATTGGGCTTAATACCGTAATTCAAATTAAATTAAATTGAATCAACACAGAAATATTCACAGACTAATGGGCTAAACTTTGCCTTGGGTTCCTAGGCTTAAGATCTGATTGGTTCTTCCAACTGTCCATCTCTAAAAACATGTTTAGTGGATTCTTGGGGTCTGGGACAAATGACAACAAAAACAAACTTAAATATAATTAGATAAGAACTCAAATGCTGAACCAAGTGATTTTATTTGATATGAAGACACTATAATAAATAATAGTTTTTATTAATTTATATTTCTCTAATATTTTAATGACATATTAATAAATATGAAGAATGAAATGTACTTACATTTAGGCTAGCCGAGAAGGCCGTGCTGGCCTATACAGCCCATCACTGCTAGCTAGTGATTGTTTGTTGTTGATGGTGGGGCTTCCCTTTATCTATGATTTGCGTACAACCCTATTCTTGTTGTTCTTTACAGTGAGACAATGTGTAGTTTTTGGTTTCAAAGGCTTTAGGAGTGCATAAAGAGTTAGTGGGGAGAGGAGCAGAAGAATCTGGAAGGTGGCAAAAGGCCAATCAATACCATTTGAGGTTTTTTACGGCCTTTATAGAGCATGGGTGTTAAAAAAACTCATACAATTTTAATGTAAAAAAAATATGTGGTGACCAACGTGATTACACAAACTTATTGTCTTGCCTTTTACATTGTGTGTAATAGAGATACCATAAATAATTTTATATAAAGCCATAAAAGCTTTAAAAAAATTCCTTGAAATGCACATATTTTAAAACCCCAAAAAGCTTTGAAGAAGACTTTTACTAGTGTTTACTAAAAATGAGGACTTATTCCCAATGGCAAAAGGCTTTTTGTGGCCTAGCTTAGTTTAGTGAACTGTGAAGGCTGAATCCTGCTGCGTTGCATTCATTTGTTTTCTGTTAGAGGCTTTAAATCTCCCATGAATAGTTAATAGCATGCATTTAATTGTATATTTCTTTTTTGTCTTTTTACCATACAGCATCTGTATCTGTCTCTCTAACGTTTACAGACAGCCTCCATATTTAAAGCAACAAAAAAAAAAAAAAAACTAAATAAAATACAAACAAGAAACAGTGAAAGTTTATGTTTTACTAACAAAGGCATGTGACATCAATCTTCTAGCTTTTAACTTTGAGGGGACCAGATCTAGACAAGGATGTTGGTAACTCATCCTGTGGATACCAAAAAAACCCAAAACAAACAGGAGTCACAACAATTGTTAAAGGCAAAAGTAAAATTAATTATTAAAAATGCTCCCATTAAGAAACATGGCATTGCTTTGGGATTCTTGCTTGATTTAAACATTTTAAAAACCAACTGAAAAAAAAAATAACACACAAAAAAAAGTCTGGACACCCCTGATCCATGGTTTTATGCTCTCTGTGATTCCACAGTGATCACATTGAAGCGTTTCCACACAAGACAACTGAGAACTTTAGGGGATTTAAGACCGGATCTCCACACAAGTTTGTAGATCCTCTTATTGTTCCTGTCAGTGCATCCCCCCCCCCCCCAGAAACACAGTCTATAGAAGAGGGCAAATGCTACAATGCCATCGTTAAAAGACTTTAACAGATTCCTGCCAACTCAAAAGGTGCCCAGTTTTCTTCTCTCAATCATCTTACTCTGGCCCTTCTTGTGTGCAAGAGTACAAAAACGGCAATTTCTTGTGCGTCTGTACACGGAGTAAACGGTTGAAGACTGATGATAATGGAGCTAAAGCTCTGGTCTTAAAGAGTTAAGTATTATCTTAGAGCTATTTAGAAAGACCTTATGATGGATCTCTTGGGTCGTCCAACAGTAGCTGCGATAGGCTACAGCAACCCTATGTCAGAAAATGTATGGTGCCATGGTGCAGCCTAAGGGTTGTTGTTGACCTAGGGCGGGTGACCTCTAATTGAAAGATTGCAAGTTCAATTCTCACTTTGTCAGCCCGTGTGTTGAAGTGACCTTGGGCAAGACACTGATCCCCACATTGCCTCTGGTGGTTATAGGTTGGGATCACTGTTCGCCATTAGCGTATGACTGGGTGAATAGGACTGTGACTGTAAAGTGCTTTGGGCCTTCAAGGAAGGTAGAAAAGTGCTATACAAGTATACGCCGTTTTACCTTATACAGAAAAAGAACAGATGAAATAAAAATAGAAAACTAAACATTTGAATTAAGCTGATTCAGAAGCCAAAAACGGCCTACCCTACTTTTTTGTTGTTTCTTCTATATAAGGAGATAATCTCTTTACAACAAGAAAACAAGTTTTTTGTAAATACAAAAGCTCAAGTCTCAAGTGACACGCAGTCATTCCATCCTGCCCCTCTCATGCATCATTCTGTAAATGTGTAAACGCCTTGATCCCCTCATCTGATCCCTGATGCAATTGACAAAATCCGCAGGATCACTGAACGGCAGCAGCTGTAGCCGCGCTTAACTTCTCTACAAGTGGCGATGACTGATTTGGACAACATCAGCACAATCTCTGCCTGAGTTCGACCACGATTAAATTGATCAATTAGAAATCGATGAGTTGATTCAACATTTTTTTCTGAAAAACTGCCTTGTTTTGTTGTGGATTGTAGAAAAAGTGTATTGTAGCAGACTGAGTTGGGTTGGGCAGCGGTTTTTGTAATGTCCGGAGCTCAGTGAACGTACCACGGAGAAACGTTTGTTGGCCCTGGCTTCTGTCATTCATCCTGTTTTAGGAGGGAATAAAGGGAGGGGCACTGATGCATGAGATAGCATTAAGGCATTAGAAGAGCATAGTTCTGCTTATAAATAAAAAAAAATATCTAAAATAAAAATGTTTGAGGAGCATTTCTGTTTCTGAGAATTGTTGGTGAAAGCTGTACAGTGTTGGTTACCGCCTAGAGTAACCACAAAATAAAGGGACTGTTTTACTGCTTGTGATGCCACTTTGCATACATGTAAACACTGACACATGGTAAGAAACATGGCTTTTTTCAAAAATATGATTTAAACTGTTTTAATAAAATTATAACTTTTGAAATACATTTTTCACTAGGTATTGAGATTGTCTTTAATGCAAAATTACATTGTATTCATAGTGGTGGATTTAACATGGCATTTATCATTGCTTTGTGTTAAATTCTAACTCTGACTGACCTCTGCATTTAAGAAGCTGACACATCCTGGAAAAAAATTCAAGTTGGGTCAACTTAAAATAATTTGTAACCTGGCTGCCTTAAAATTTTGAATTAAGTTAGCAAAATATTTCTAATAATTCAAACTCAATGATAGTTTTTCCAACTTAAAAGTTCAAGTTCACATAACTTACCGATTTGGCGTGAGTACTTCATTTTGTAGCTAAAAAAAACAACGTATAGTTTGTTGTGTCAACAACAGTAATCACAACTCTATTTTAAATCAGGCTAACACATTTTTTGAAGTAGTTTGAATTTAGTTTAAGTTGACAGTACTACAGAAATTAGACTTAATCAGAAAGTTAGTTGAGAATACTTGACTTCCTTAGTTCATACAATAAAAATATTTGTTTACTTAAAAAAAACATTTCCCAAAACAAAGCAATAAGTGATATAAACTTGATCTTTTAAGTTTGAAAAACAAATCAATAGGTTGAATTTGAAATAATTTGTTAACTTTAATCAAAATTTTAAGACGAGTTGGTAGTGAGCTGAAAGGTTCACCTCACCAAAAGGCTTGATTTGAGTTTGAGTTTTCATTCGACTCTGTAGACCTGGGGCCTGTTTCAGAAAGGAGGTTCAACCAACTCTGAGGTTAAACTTGAACTCTGAGTTGGTCATTCGAGAGATTAACAACTCTGCGTTTTCTGTTTCAGAGAAGCTGATCGGAGTTAGGTCAATCAATTCTCAGTGGACTGATTCGGAATTAAGCGTGCGCACCGCTGTCATGTGCGGGAGGCTCGAGAGCCGGTAGGACCCAGGCGCAGAGACGGGAGGCAAACGGGTTCAAGGGCAAGGGGTTTAATTATAACAAAAAGCGCTGCAGAGCAGGATGACAAAACAAAACCTCACTGTGGCGGGGCATGAAACATGGCATGAACGGACGAAGACACATGAAGACGTTAAACACACGACCAGAAGTTTATGGACCAGCACAGGAGGAAGGCAGAGACAGAACTTATAAACAGATAGGGCAGACAAGACACAGGTGAACACAATCAGGGCAGATGGGGACCAAAGGAAGTAAAACTCAAGAAACAAGACAAGACAGGAAACCTTTCAAAATAAAACAGGAAACAGAACTTAACCATGACAGAACAAGACAGAAAGCAAAAACCAATACAAAAGAAACTCAAACCATGACAACCGCGACCATAAGAAGCCATTATCAATGGAGCGCAGATATTACGAGTCACCATGGCAACTGTGAAAAAAAGAGGTCTGCATATTTTTCGCCAGCTGAACTTGACGTACTGCTGCAGAGTTACAGTGAATATGAGCACATATTCCGGAAGACAAGCAACACCGCTGCATCTGCAAAACAGAGACAGTTAGCGTGGGAAAACATAGCTGCTCAAGTTAATGCGCAAGTTTGCATTTAAATAATTGTTATAAAATATTGGCTGTAATAGCTTTTTAAATAGCGTAAGGTGTGAAATAAAAATGGCGATATTTAGGTGTACTTTTGAAGTGTTATTCCTGGTGTAATTGCATGAAATGCTGCATAGTGTACAGAACCAATCGGGGGGGGGAAAAATGCATTTAACGTCGGTAATGTTTAGAGGACTTTTTTGTTAACCTTCCCCTCTTGCAAACGTTGGTCAGTTTAATATTAATCCATGCAATTGTGTTTTTAAAAGTGAACTTTTGTCTACCCTTGTATTGATGAAGTGGTATAGGTTTATATGGGATTAAGAAAGTAAGCAGTGCTAGCAAATTGTGCTTCCAAAAAGTAATTGTTACATTAATCTAATTCAATGTCCCTGATTTCATTTTCATGTAGATGCAATCCTGCAGGAATTAAAAGAACATGGCAGCAGCTAAAAATGAAGTATAAAAACATAATTCAATCAGGTCAAATTTGAGCATGTCATGGATGTAGGCTTTGTTGACAATATTTAACATATGAAACATCTACATAGCAATACGTATCTAATGTTGTTTTATTGTATATATGTACTTGACTGCAACGAAAAACGGTAACGCTCAAACAAAAACGTATGGGGAAATGACAAAAAATCGAGTCCAGGTCTCAAAATCCTCGCAGGACGTAAATGTAATTCTCTACGAATTAATGCAGCCTCCTCGTCTATTGGGTCCTCCAAAAAACGACAAGCCATTCTTGTCACTTAGACCATCTCTGTGTGACGGAAATGTGGGCAATGAAGGTTAAAGCAAAAAATACCGCTTCGTCTTTAAAAAGGGGAGGGGACCGGCAGAAACCTTGAGTTTAGAGAATAAAACCTGCTCCCGACCAGGGAGGTATTCCAGGAAGCATGTTTAAACTAGCCTGACTCTAAGCCTGAACTCTGGCTGAAATCCGCCTGAACTCGCTTACTCTGGGTATGTCGGTTCCAGAAGACCGGATATGAGTTGGCGTAATTACGCTCGACTTGGTAACCCTGGGTTAATGCTCGTGCACGGAAGGCACATAAAGACATTCTCAATAGATCGGCGATTTCCGGAGTCACCATGGAAACGCGTGGAGAGAGCCCAATACTTTAGTGAGACGGAGTCTGAGATTTTAATGACGGCGTATGAAGATTATACGTCCATCAAAAAAGTAACACAGCTCCAACACCAAAGATTTTCAAACATGATTGAAATTAATAAAGTTTGGCCTCAATTACAAAAGGGGTTTATTCAGACATACCTTTGGTTTGTCTGAAGATTAATAACCCCTCTTGTTAAAGTAAAATATGTCCAACACAAGAGGCCCTCAGCTCTCATCTGTCTGCCCAGCTGTTGGAGAGGACAAGTTAAAAAAAACAAGTAACACAGCTGCATCGTCAAAAGAAAGAGTTTCTGCTTGTAGTAGAAGAACAGACAAATAAACGCACAAGTTTCTGATCTTATTTCCATTTTCCTTGTGACGCATACATATATATAACTTATCCAATTTTGCCACCTTAAATGAAATACTTCTATTGGTAACAAATAATTGAGTTAAATTTAATCAACCTAATTTCTTACGTCTATAAAACTCAATAATTGTTTATACAACTCAAATTTATGTATTTATCAAACTAAATGTCATATTACTCCAATTCAATTAATATTTTTTCCATCTTAATTAATTATATTTCTTGATCTCTCATATGTCTAAGTATGAGCCGGCAGATATGCTCATTTTTACAACAATAAAAAGGACGAGGAAAAAATGCACATTGCGCTCAAATTCATTAAAGAATTCTCCATCTTTGTCATTACACTACTGATCAGTAGGGGTGCTATATAAACTCATCATCCTCTCCTTCACTCTCACTCATGGTGCAGAGACATAAGCACAGTAGGACAAAATAACTCAGCAAAACATGGCAAAACACAGTAAAACAGCTATACAACTAAACACATTTTGTAAAAAACCCACACTTAAACCCAAATCCGTCCAGACAGGCAAAGGAAATGGTATCCCACAATCCCTTGCGGTGCCGATCTAACAGCAGCACCAAAGTTACACCTACTTAATTGAATTAATTTGAATGAAAGTAAAATAACTGTCAGATAACTACGTGTTATTTTTAAACTGACTTAACAAAAAAATAATTTCTTAACTAAAGCAAATAACTAAGTTAGATCAAAGTAAAAAAGTTGAATTTTCCAACATCCATATGTGGTCTTATCACCCTCTCACGGTGGAAAAAGTATTATCTGAGCTTCTTCATCCACTAAATCATCTTCAAATGGACATGCCATGCTGCTTCACCTCTCTGTAAACAAACTAACCTTCAACTGAACCTGCTCCCTACCAGGTTATGTTCAGAGCATGAGTTGCTATGGCAACTTGACATACCCTGAAACATACCTCCATTTCTGGAACCGAAAACTGAGGTTATCAACTTCCTTAGCCTCAAACTTACCGTGGGAGCTAGCATAACCTGCTTCCTGGAATACCCCCCAGGTTAGGTTCACAGCGTAAGTAACCATGGACACTGACTCCGAGTATAAGTTACCTGTCTTTCAGAAACGGGTTTGACTTACTCTGCTTACTCTGGTTTAACAAACCTCCCATTCTGAAACAGAAAACCCAGGGTTTCCCTGATTTCAGGGTTAACGCACTCAGAGTTTACACCTAAACTCCTTTCTGAAACAGGCCCCTGAGTGGTTCTCATGGTCATATGGGAGGTAAAGAACAGCCAGGTTTGTCTGAATCTTGAAAGACCAGCACCACACTCAGCCTAAAGGTAAAGATGAAATTAGCTCATTTTACTTTGGTACAACGATTGTAAATAAATAGAAAGAAATAAAACCATTCCGAACAGTGTGGGTACACCACACAGCTGGAAGCCATTTGAAGGCAGAGAGGACACCTTTCCTCACTTTTTAACTAAATAAGTGGATGCAGTGGTGTTTAGAATAAATAAAAGTTAGATAATATTTCAATAGGTCTCTGGGAAATTAGGGTTTTGTCTGCTATCTGTTTTTGTACATTTTCAGTGCTTTGATCATAGGTGTCTCAGCCATCAACTGTCACTCTTCGAATTAGGTTTGAGCTCTTCACTCGTAGCCTTTTGAAAAGCTTCAACCGTGTGGTCTTATTAATCAGACATCTAGACAATAGTTTATAGCTGCATTATTAATCAGCTTTGCTCAAAGGTCTGAAAGTTGAAGGATCAATTCAATTATCATTTCAATCTCAGCCCCTGGCAGCCTTTGTTGTCTGGAGGCTGAACTTACTCAGGGGTCTGTGGATTTTAGCAGACAATGAAAGCTCATTTTCTCATTTCATTTACTGTGTGGCTTTCCTGTGCAGAAAATGGATAAATCATTAGTCTGGTTTAGTCACAGAAGATGCTTTTGTTTGTTTTGATTGCATATGGTCTATGCAAAGTAGTCCTGCACCTGTTATGGACATGCACTTTATGACAAAGGGTCTATTCTGTCATTAATTTGAAAGGATTGTTCATAGAGAAAAAAAAGGGCTAATTGATTTTGTACTTAACCCTCATATTAAAATCGTGTTTGCATGACCGATCTGGCTTGATTTTTAAGAGTTTGTCATAATTCATTATCCTCCGAGGGATTCGAAATGCTCTCCATTGTGCTCATTTTCACACCCACAGCACAGGATTCAAAGAGGGTTTTAGAATCTCTGTCAAGAGAAAATCAAATTAAATATGTGCTAGCTGACAAATATGGACACATTTGAATCTATAAAGGAAATTAAATCTCTACATCTGTGCTTTGTGCTGAAAAATTTTTTTTTTTTTTTACATATTTGTCAGATTTTATTGTAAACACTGAAGATTTAGACAGTAAAAAAGCTGGTCCAGCCTGACAAGAGGAAAAGTTGAGCTGGAAACTGCAAGTCATTCAAATGTTTCTGGTAGGAACTCAGGTGAGAAGTGAGGTCAGAGATCCAGACAGCAGGAATAATTAGCCTTTCGGCCCTTACAGGTGGTTTTGTGGATAACCAGGCAAGTGACCTTTGGAGAAACTAGAACAGGAGTCTCCAGGGAACGCATGCAGTTAAGTTTAGGGTAATTCAAGGTTCGTATTATTCATATTAGTGTAGTGGTTTCAGTTTCTTTGTGTTTTGTTTCCTTGGTTTCCTGTTTTATTTTGTAGGATTTCCTGTTTGGTTGTTGTTTCATGTTTTACCTTTCCCCATCAGTCCGGAGTGTTTCCACCTGTGTCTCGTTTGTCTGCATGTATTTAGGTCTTGTCTTTCCCTTCCTCCTGTGCTGCTCCATAGGTTAATGTTTCCCTGTCCAAGTGTATTTCGAGTTTTGAGTTTCGAGTGTTTCTGGCCTGCTCTGCAGTGGTTTTTGTTTGGCTTAGTTTTGTTATTAAAGTTCCTGTTCCCCTGCAACATCCTGCCTCCTCTCCTCTCTGCGCCTGGGTACGTCCCCCCTATTCCCCCCGTAACATTATGGAGCAGCCTAATCTGTACCCAGCAGAGAGGACCTGTTTCTGGTGGACCCCTGAATGGTCCCAGATCCCCTCCTCTTTTTTTTTTTTTTTTTTTTTTTTTTAAACTTGTCCTGTCCAACAGCTAGGCAAACAGATGAGAGCTGAGGGCCTCTTGTGTTGGACATATTTTATTTTAACAAGAGGGGTTATTAATCTTCAGACAAACCAAAGGTATGTCTGAATAAACCCCTTTTGTAATTGAGGCCAAACTTTATTAATTTCAATCATGTTTGAAAATCTTTGGTGTTGGACCGGACGGAAAAGGAAAGAGGGGAAGAAGAGAGAGGGACGTTGGAGAGAGGGGGGGGTAGGAGGGTGATAATAGGAGGGGAAGGGGGGTAAGACCATGAAGCAGCATAAAGCAACAAGTTTACTGGTTGTTAATCATTATGGTACGGTTCAAATGTAGAACAAAAAGGGCGGGGCCTGTTCACACACACTCAAATATTATCAACACACCTGCTAGCTGCAAGAATGTCCACATGTCAACATGTACACAAAACAGATAGTGTTCACGAACGCATACCTATGCCTTTAAACCAACTAGTGTGAAATCTTTCATTCATTCAATCATGCAAACTATTAGTGCAAAGGTGAGCTAACACCTGTGCTCAAGTGAGTGTTTATGTTCTTCTAAAATGGATGGTGGAATGTGAAAAGAAGGAGGAGGAGCGCCCAGCCACCCCCACACCCAGACCCCCGCCGCAGCAGCAGCGGCAGCCGGAATTCCCCCAACGCCATACGGGCCAACCCCCCCCAGCACAGGCAAAGGGACCACCCCCCCAAGCCAAGCCAGACCACCACCCCACCCCCCCACCACGCACCCCCACACCCAAGCCCAGAGGACCACGCAGCGCCCCAGCCCGCCCCACCCAGGCACCGGACCCGACCCCCCGACCAACGGAGCCCCCCACCGCCCCCGCCAGGCACCGGAAGCCCCGACCCCCACCCCAAACCACGGCAGAAGGGCAAGGAGCAGCGACGACCAAGCCCCCCACCCCCTAAGTCATGGAGTCAACCACAGGAGACCAGAGAGACTGAATTCTTTCAAAGTTACTTGAGCTTTGGGCTGACATTTTTTCCAACCTGATATGATCAAACAGCAGATTTCTGTGTTGACTTATGTTTATATTTTTCTTGTTTTTCCAATTTATTAAAATAGTTTTTTTGGCAATACAAAGAGTTATGAAAATGATACATGCTAATCCTTCTTCTATATTGATGGCACTCATGTCACCAAGCACACAAAGTGACGGTGAGGCAGTGATTGAAACCTTAAGCCAGACTGATAAATCGGCACATACCTGCTGCCAGAGAGCCTGGACAGGAGTGCAGAACCACAGTGCGTGCATGTAGCTGTCGGGTAGATTATTATCACAGTGCTCGCAAATGTTTGAGTTACTGAGACCCATCTTGAACATCCTCTGTCCAGTGTAGTAAATTCTGTGAAGAGTTTTGAGATGGATTAGCTGCAGATTTGGACTTTTTGTCAGTTAAAGGTGTTTAGACAGAGTTCTGACCAGAAGCTTTCATCTGTGCTGATGCTCAAATCTGCATCCCATTTTTTTGTTGGAAGGGAAACATAAAAGTTTGTATATTTTGGAGAGAGTTCTATTCATTGAAAAATTAATCAGAGTGGTAACTACATCTGGTAGCTTTAAATCGTCGTCTTTAAATTTATACTTTTTAGTAATACTTGATTTAAGTTGCTGATATTCCAAGAAGTTATTTATTCCATATTTGTCTTGAAGTTCCTGGGGAGTTATGAATCTTCTATCAATAATTACGTGCTCTAGTTGTTTTATGCCCCCTGCTTGCCAAGCTTGGAAGTGAATCATTTTTTTGTTAATAAGGATGTCCGGGTTGTTCCAGATGGGTGTCATTTTGCACGGTTGAATTGATGATTTTGATATTCTGAGAAATTCCCACCAGGCTGTTAAAGTGGCATTTATATTAATGCTTTTGAAACAATCCTGTTTTTTAACTGTTTGGCTAATAAATGGTAGCTGTGACAGGTTGATCTTTCCACATAACGCCTGTTCCAAGTCTAACCATGAGTTGGTTTCTGGATTATTTTTTAACCATTTTAGGATATATTGTAATCTATTTGCAAGAAAGTATTTGTGGAAGTTAGGTAATTCTAATCCTCCACAGCTTTTTGCAGATTTTAAAGTTTTTAGACTAATTCTTGCAGGTTTGTTGTTCCATAGAAAGCTTGATATGGATGAGTCTAATGTTTTGAACCATTTTAATGGCGGTTGTGTGGGAATCATTGAGAAGAGATAATTAACCTTAGGTAAGATTTTCATTTTAACCGTGGCTACCTTGCCCATAAGGGACAGAGGCAGGTTGGTCCAGCGTGTTAGATCGTCCTGTATGCTTTTCAGTAATGGGGTGTGGTTTAGCTGCACCAGTTCTGATAGTTTGGGGGAAAAGTAGATACCCAGATATTTGATATTTCCTGTTTTCACTGGAATTGTGAGTCTTTGTTCCATATTCCTGTTGAGTTGTAATAAAACAGACTTATTCCAATTAATGGAATAGTCTGATATGGAGGAGAATTCATTTATGATCATTGCTGTTTCATTTACAGAATGTAAATTCCTTAAAAACAGTAATATGTCATCCGCATAAAGACTAATTTTATGATGGCTGTGTTTGGTTTTTATTCCTATAATGCTCTCATTCTGTCTTATTGCTGCAGCTAAAGGCTCAATGAATATAGCAAAAAGAGAAGGAGAGAGTGGGCAGCCCTGTCTGGTTCCTCTTCCAAGAAAAAACCTGTTTGAAGTCTGTTTATTAGTTCTAACTGATGCATTGGGGTTGTGATATAATATTTTGATCCAATTGATGAATGCTTTTCCAAAACCAAACTTATGGAGGGCAGCAATAAGGAACTTCCAATTTACTCTGTCAAAGGCTTTTTCAGCATCCAGCGATAGTACCGTCATTTCCTGGTTTTCAATGGTGGCAAAGTCTATTATATTAACTAGTCTACGGACATTATCATCCGAGTGTCTGCCTTTGATGAATCCAGTCTGGTCAAAGTGAATTATGTGAGGAGTGATTATTTCTATTCTCTGTGCTAGTACTTTGCAGATAATTTTTACATCTGCATTGATTAAAGAAATAGGGCGATAGCTTGAAGGACTAGTGGGATCTTTGTCTGGTTTTAGAAGAAGAATTATGTTGGCTGAGTTCATGTTAGGTGGCATTGATTGGCTCTCATTAATAGATGTGACCGTTTTATAAAATGTTGGTGCCAGTTGTTCCAAGAATTCTTTATAAAACTCAGCAGGAAAGTCGTCAGGCCCTGGTGCTTTACCATTGGGCATAAGTAACAGAGCTTCATGAAGTTCAGACAGCGAGAGCGGAGAATCTAAGTTTGTGATTTGATCCTCATTTAGCCTGGGTAGGTTTACATTATTAAGAAATTAGTCAATACTTTGCTCTGACGGATTGATCTGCGGTGTGTACAAGTTTTTATAAAAGTTTTCAAATGCGTTATTAATTTTGACCGGGTCATAAGTGACATTTCCTGTTTGGTCCATAATAGAGGTGATTGATGATTTTTCTCTATTAATTTTAAGCTGATTAGCCAGAAATTTGCCAGATTTATTAGAGTTTTCAAATCTTTCAATTCGTAGCCTTTGTATTTGAAATTGTGTTCGTTTATTAATGATGTCATTTAACTGCAGCTTTAAATTTTTCAGATCTCCCAGAATACGTTCCTGTGCTGAAGCAGCATAAGCAGTCTCCAGGGTTTTGATTTTATTTTCTAATTCTAATAAATCTGCTTTCTCTTTGCGTTTTTTGTGCGTTGAATAAGAAATGATTTTCCCTCTCATGACTGCCTTTGCTGTTTCCCAAAGAATGCACGGTGGGATGTCTGGAGTATTGTTGAAGTCTAAGAAGGTTGCCCACTCTTTTTTAAACAATTCAAGAAATTCCTGGTCCTTTAACAGAGACGTATTAAACCTCCAGGTTGTACCAGAGGGTGTGGATTTTTCCCTAGAAATGTTTACAGAGACTGGTGCATGATCACTGATAATAATTGGATGGATATTGGAGCTTTGAATATTTTTTAAAAGAGAGTTACTGATTAATAAATAGTCTAAACGGGAGTGTGAATGGTGAACTGGAGAAAAAAAGGTGAACCCTTTAGTGCTTGGGTGACATGAGCGCCACGCGTCGCAGAGACCCAAATCATTCATGTACTGCTTTAGAATACTTGCAGACCGCCATGTACGCTGATTTGCTGCTGTGCTGAGTCTGTCAAGTTCAGGGTCCAAAACAAGGTTGACGTCTCCTCCTATAATGATTGTGGAGTCAGAGTGAACTGAGAGTGAGGTGAAGAATCTGTGAAAGAAGGAAGAGTCGTCAACATTAGGGCCATAAACACTCGCTATACAAAAGTCCTTATTCTGAATGGATATATTAATGATTACATATCTGCCTTCTGGGTCAGTAACTGTATCCTTATGAGTAAAATAAAGATTTTTATTAATTAAAACAGCAGCTCCTCGTTGTTTGGAGTTGTAACTGGCAGAGTATATAACTGGAAATTGTAAGCAGCACATAAGGTGATTCAAAGAATTCGATAAATGGGTCTCCTGCAGTAGAGCTATATCTGCTTTTAGACCATCCAGGTGATTTAACACTTTCAATCTCTTTGGCTCAGAGCCAAGTCCACGCACATTCCAGCTAACGATGTTAAGACTGTTCATAACTGCTCTGACTGAAAAGGTGTAAAGCTAAGTAGTGCTTGTGTACCAGTCCGTGTGCGCGTGCCCGCATTGAGAAGCGCTATGCGCGTGAACGTTTTCTGGCTATGTGAGCTGCGTGTCGCGTGCGTCCTATGAGAGCCTGTGTGAGGTGATTGCAGTATGTCGGCGTGTGCGTGCGGGATCGCATGTGCACGCCCCTGTGTGCGCTTGTGTGCGCGCGCGCCCGTTCCGTGCATAAATAAATACTTACCGAGGATGAGTTGCTTCCAGGTGATCTACATATGATGAGGGGGGAGAGGGGGGGGGGGAGAGTAAAGGAAAGAAAAAAAGAGATAGAAGGGAAAACGAAAACAACAACAAAACAACAATAGAGACATGAGTGGGACTGAGGTGACGAAGAAAAAAAAAGACTGTTTTCCTGAGATCGAGGTGTGGATTATTGATGATCCGGTTTTCCATTCATTGAAGTATGTTTAGCGGGTTTCTTCTGGGCAGCGCAGATGTTCTCAGCGCGGATCTGAAAGCCTTCAGCACAGCCAGGGGGTGATCTCCGGGTCCCGGAACAGCCGGCCGTCTACGTAAAGTTTGTCAACGGCCACAATCGCTCTCGAACCAGCAGCAAGATGCTTCCTCCTCAGCGGGAACAGGATCTTTCTTCTACGGAGGTTTTTATGTCGGGAACTGGTCATTAACGCTGTAATGCGTGCCTCTCAGTTCCCGTCCGCGGCCCTTCATCAACTCCTTCTGTTTGAAATGTTCGAATTTAGCCACAATAGGACGCGGGCGCTGGTGGTCGGACCTTCTTCCTCCGAGGCGGTGAACCCTGTGGAAAGAGATCTTCTGCACCTCCTCCTTGGGGAGCTTCAGGTGGACCTCTAAAAAGGATCTAACGGTGGCCTCGGGGTCTTCTCCTGCCTCCTCTGGAACCCCCGCGACCACTAGATTGTCCCTCATGCTCCTCGACTGAAGATCCAGGAGGGTTTCCTTGATGGATCGGTTCTCCTCAGAGACGAGTGGTGTCACTGTTCAGGATCTTGACGGTCTCTCTGAGGGCCTGGTTCTCCGCTGCGAGCTCCCGCACCTGCTGCTGGCTGAATTCCAGAGACTCCCACAGACCTTGAAATTCTCTATGGAGGATCTCCAGCAAATTGAGGCGGCAATCAAAGCTGGAGAGCTTTTTGTCAATCGAATCCAGGATATCGCTCACTCCGCTGCCTGGAGAGGACACAGCCCCGGGAGAGTCCTCAGGCCGTTCTCGCTTGGCGGAGGGGGTGGTGGTGGCGGTCCTGGGCTTCACCATGTTGCAGGTATTAAAACACTCGTCAATGAAATTCTCCAGGTCCTCCAGGCTGACAGAAGCTTAATACTCTTAACAGGTTATGTTAGTTAGCAGGAAATATTTTATTATGGCGGAAAATTTAAACAAGATCGAAAATGTTTGTTCAAATGCTTACGCGCCGCCAAGTCGACTCACCACACTCGTCTCGCTGGGTCTCGCGATACTACAGCATCACTTCCCGCGATACTACAGCCACCTCCCCTCCTCTTTTTTCGACGGGAGTCGTCTGGCCATGAGAGGCGGCAGTCATCGCAGCCGCCGCCGTCCTCATCGTAAGTCCTCTCCTATTTCCTGGATGGAGCCAGACGTTCTCCGGCATAGGTCCTTCCTGGACCCCCTGGACCAGGACCTATGGCTCTGGGAGGAATCATTTCTGGAGGAGGAGGGGGCCGCGACCCAGTGGACCTCGGAGTGTTTTCAGCCCCCCGCCTCCGTCTTCAACGGGAGTCGACTGGCTGTGAGGAGGGGCCACCGTTGTCGCCACCGCCCCTCTCGACGCCCTGTTCTAGTTCCGGAGGTGGACCTGGAAGCACCTCAACCCGGTCCTGCGTCTAGGAGGGTGCCGGACCCACCACGACCCGTTCCTGCGTCCAGGAGGGTGCCGGACCCGCCACAACCCGTTCCTGCTCCGAGGTGGGTGCCGGACCCACCACGACCCGTTCCTGCTCCCAGGAGGCTCCTGGTGAGGGGGAGGGCAGACCGGAGGGAACTGGAACCACCTCAACCCCCCCTGCACCGGACGTCTGGCCCGAGCCCCCTGCTCCTACCGCGGAACCCGAGCTCGAGTCCCCTGCTCCTGCCGTGGACCCCGAGCCCGAGCCCCCTGCCGTGGACCCCGAGCCCCCTGCCGTGGACCCCGAGCCCCCTGCCGTGGACCCCGAGCCCCCTGCCGTGGACCCCGAGCCCCCTGCCGTTGACCCTGACCCCGAGCCCCCTGCCCCGCATCCTGAGCCCCAGCCGTCCTTCGCAGACTATGAGCCCCAGCCGCCTGCCGCGGACCCTGAGCCCGAGCCGCCTGCCGCGGACCCTGAGCCCGAGCCGCCTGCCGCGGACCCTGAGCCCGAGCTGCCAGCCGTTTGCTGGTCGGACAATCAAGGCCGGACGGCGCGGCCTCCCGGCCGCCCTCCGGACCCGCCTCGATGGACAGTGCGGCCTCATGGCTGTCCCCCGGACCCGCCCCGCCTGACTGCGTGGCGTCCGGCTGTCCTCTGGAACCGTCACGTCTGACTGAGCAGCCTCCCGGCCGTCCTCCCGACCCGTCTCACCAGACTATGTTGGCCCTTGTGTTAACCTTTCGGACCCCTTCCTCCCTGTTTTTCGTTCGAACCTCGGTGCGGTTCTTTGAGGGGGGGTAATGTAGCGGTTTCAGTTTCTTTGTGTTTTGTTTCCTTGGTTTCCTGTTTTATTTTGTAGGATTTCCTGTTTGGTTGTTGTTTCATGTTTTACCTTTCCCCATCAGTCCGGAGTGTTTCCACCTGTGTCTCGTTTGTCTGCATGTATTTAGGTTTTGTCTTTCCCTTCCTCCTGTGCTGCTAGATAGGTGAATGTTTCCCTGTCCAAGTGTATTTCGAGTTTTGAGTTTCGAGTGTTTCTGGCCTGCTCTGCAGTGGTTTTTGTTTGGCTTAGTTTTGTTATTAAAGTTCCTGTTCCCCTGCAACATCCTGCCTCCTCTCCTCTCTGCGCCTGGGTACGTCCCCCCTATTCCCCCCGTAACAATTAGTTGACGGAGTCTCCACCTGCAGGTTAGTCTTGACAGTCCAAGAATTTAAGTCAAATCCTCAGTCACATGCTCCCATATGGGACAGTTGATCTGGACAGGTGCTGCAGGTTTTTTGTTTTTTCTGGCCCTTGGAGGGTTATAGACAAAACAGGTTTCAATATTAGGAGAGCGCTGGTGTGTCTTGCAGTGACGTCCTAAAATTGAAACACACCATTATTGTGTGACACACGCACTTATGACAGATTGGTGATTCTGTTGTATGGTGTTCTTACGACACAGTTTATTGAGGTGTGAGAATTGGCCTTACTGACCTGCATACACTGGGTGTGCAGTAGGATGCCTAGACCCTGATTGTCTGATATCCTCCATACATCCATCCATCCATCTTCCTCTGCTTCTTCGGGACCGGTTTGCTGGGGGGAGCAGTCTACGCAAAGATGCCCAGACTTCCCTCGCCCCAGCCACTTCCTCCAGCTCCTCTGGGGGGACCCTGAGGCGTTCCCAGGCCAGCTGAGAGACCAGTGAGACTTTCCCGGAACACCTCCCCAGGGAGGCGTCAAGGAGGCATCCGGACTAGAGGCCCGAGTCACCTGAATTGGATCCTTTCTATGCGGAGGAGAAGACGTTCTGCTCCAAGCTCTCCGCGGGTGACCGAGCTTTTCACCCTATCTCTAAGGGAGAGCCCAGCCACCCTACTCCCATCAACATCAACCTGAAAAAGAAGCTGGAGCAACATAGGAAGCAAAATGAAATGGAACAAGTAAAGATAAAGTGGGGTATGAAAGCAGTACTAACTAGTTGAAGAAGATGTCTTGATTGGATGATGTAAGGAGCGTCTGGAATGTAAATAATGTGTGGTTCGACCTAAATCTCATTTAACATTGTGACAGAATCAAATTATAAAGCAATTTTGAAAGTCACACACTCCCCTTAACCTAAAGGCTGAAGCAATTTAGTTATAAAGTAAAAGAAGAAAAAGTTTATGATCAACAATTTTGATAAATAAATTAGAGGCATGTGCCAGAAACTCCTGAGAGTGTTTACTCACCGGTATTGCAACACATCACAACGCAACACACCTGTTGCTAAGATATAGCAAAAGAAGTCATAAGTAGAGAAAACGTTATGTATTTCAAAACTTCTCTTTATTATTGATTTGTTCTGGTAAAGCCTAAAACGGGTCAAAATTGATACTCAGTGACAAATTGCCCTGAAATTACTCATGCATTTTAGGGAGTCTCTGTATTACAACCTTCATAAACCAGGTCTCCTGCTGAGATCTGAGCAGGGGACCTATTTTATGGAGGTCTGTATGACCCATCCTCTGCTTCTTCACATGATGTTCTGCTGGCTTCAATAAACCAGGACGTATACTGGCACAGTACTTAGTGTGGTGCAAAGTGGCCTGAATGGTAATCAGTACCTACTCCAATTCAGAGGTTATGGCTTTTCCTGGAAAAAAATGTTTCTCTCTCTGGTTTTGTGATAACCTCTTGCCCCAAGGAGGTTTGAGGTTTGTTCACGAGTGGGGGTGGGGTGCAGGGTTGACTGGCAGATCAGTGCAGTGGTAGTGATAATGCTATCGCCATTTTGTCTAAGAAGCAAATGAATATTTTTAATTTTTTGTCCAAATCCCTAAATATTTGACTTTGCCAGCTGATATCTCGCCTTTTTGTGTTTTATTTGATCTACTGTAGATGACCTTTTACAACAACCCTGGTAAAAATGTGAGATATTATAGAAGTTAGAATTTTACCTTTAAAAATAATATTTACGGACTTAAATCAAATATTAAGAAAAGGTTGGTTATATTGAGGCTTGTTTGCACTGAGCGTTACTGTTGGGACTCGTCCGGTATTTTTAGCATTTTCATTATAAAATGGACCGAACTGTACAATTTTTGGGCCCCCGGTTGGTTGTAAGTCCATAGAAAAATGGAACAGACCAGTTAGGGCAGAGCTACTGTTAAAGCCCTGTTGGTTGTCTGAAGATCATTACGTCAAAACAAAGCATCTGTATTCCTCCCCGCTGCCCGTAGTTTTCTCTCAAACATTATGAAATGCTTTGTATATACAAATGACCAAAAGCCAAGTGGAAAAAAATGAGCTGCTGAATGACCTCCATTGTTGTTGTTAGCTTCACCTCGCTTGCGCCATGACTTGCTACGCTCACCTGAATTGCCTAGACTATTTTTAACCAGACCGTACTGCTCAGTGGAAACAAGGCTTAACTGGTTTAAAGGTTATCTTGATTTTTTTTTTTTTTTTTTTTACAAGCTGGTCTTTCTGTGACATTCCTAGTTGGTCCTTTTTAGCTGAAAAAGCTTTAAATCTTCCAGCTCATGCAGTTTCTTAAAACTTAAAAAATTTCTCTGAATTCAAAGAAGATGGACAGAGGAGGTCAGAAATTGGATTAGCCAGTTGGATTCAACGATAAGCTACTGAGGACAGGCAGTACTGTGTCTCTGTGGCCTCTCGAATAACAAAGCTAATCCATCCATCTTAACCTCGCAGACCCAGCTTTGATTCCCCTCATCAAACATCCCTCTGCCCCATTGTTAGCCATGTTTGCTGCCTGTCCTGCTGCTGTGATCTGGCCATAATTCTTCCCTCTGCAGCAGGGTGAGTGGGTCAGCTATCAATTTAGGTGAAGTGCCACTGTGCCTGCGCCTGCTGTTCAGCTCAGCAAGACGACTCGCTTCAATGAAAGAGACACGCTGCCTGTCATCCTTCACTTGCCAGGCTCAGGCGCTCCTCAGAGCCCTTTCACACGCCCGACACCTCCAAAACTGCCCGCAGTGACCAGCAAGACAAATTGCAATATTAAGGCAAAACTATTAGCAAGACATTTACAGTGGCCAAGACTTAAACGGAACCCATAAGTCAAAAGAATCGGACAGGGTCTGCAAAGATGGAGGCCAAGACAAAAGGCATCAGATAAATGCCAGGATATAAATAAAAATAAAATGTTTTTTTTAGACAAAAGGGTGTTGTGATTTTTAGTTAGATATTTTAGTTGTTTTTTTTCCTTTTTCCTTCCCTTAAGAAAATATAATTCAAGTTTAGGATGGGTTTAAACTACAAAAGTGTTGTCTGATTACATGTTTCTCAATTTTCCTAAATTATTTCCCAATGCAGTAGATCTTAACTACCAGCACTATTTGTACACTTTCAGTAAACAGACAAATGTGTCCAAACTTATGACTGGTAATGTTTGTGTTAAAACCGTGGTCACCAACCCTATGGATCGGATGGACCAATTATCTCATTCTGAAGGAAGTTTTTATTTTGGAAAACTACCGGATTTTTTCCAACACATCCAACTCATTCTTGAGGCAAAAGCCTTCCGCTACTTTCTTAAAGCGTCTGCTCCAACCGCTAAATGGAAATACCCAAGCTAGCAAAGCTAAAAAACAAAACAAACAAATTTAGAAAGTTCTTTTTGTAGAAATAAGCCGGTGAAAAAACAAAAGAAGAACCTTTGACTTTAAAATAAAAGAAATCTGCATAACAGACAAAAACCAAGAGTCTTTACTCAAAAATATGAATTTAGTGTGACAGTTGTTGCCACACCATAATAACAATGCATTAATCAACCAGCTGTCTAATATTATGAGGATGCTGCTAATAAAGTTGCTCAAGCAATGGATTCATGTTTAGTGTTATATTTAGAAAATACAATTTTAGTGACTGTTTATTTAGTTATTTCTTGTATCCATTGCACTTTTAAAGTCAGATGAAGTGTAGGCCAATCCGTGAAAAAGATTGGGAATCCTTGGAGTTTAGGAACACAGTGAAATTCACAAATGACCCTTTTTTTTTTTTTTTTTTCCCCCTAATCAATTTTAGTTGAGGGGAATAAAATGTTCTTGTGATAGAACTCTGAGTCTAGATGGACCTCCTTTTTTCAGGTGTATTCAGACTGGACACATAGTATTTGGTTCACTTAGAGTGAAGTCAGATTTGGTAGTGACGAATGGATGACATAATGTAAGTGCCAACTGTTTGAGAATTGATCATGGAGGAGAATTAATATTTGAGGTTTGTACCTGGCTGGAATTCCATGACACTAAGTCTTTTATATATTAGAATAGAGCTGTAAAGGAAAAACCCCTTAGCAAGATTTACCAGATTTACACCGCTTTGACATTTCACATCAAGCCTCTTCCAACTGTGATGGTTTCAGGTGGAAACACTCCAGTGTGAACACGATGTGCTAAACATGCGTTTACATAATGCACGTTTAAGAACGCACATCACATGCCCGGTGTGAAAGTAGCATCAGAGTCCCGGATATGTACGTGTCCTGCAGGGATGGAAAGGAGATGCCCGATCACATTCTTAGCAGAGTAAACGACGCATTTCTGTCTGAGTTGGTCCCTGCGTGTGGTTTCAGCGTACTGGCAGAGATGGAGAAGGTCAGTGTGAAGATGTAAAACTGCACCGTGGTTTTGGCTGGCAGTTTGAATTCCTTCAGCTGCCAGCTTCTTGTCAAAGGAGTTGATGGTTGGCTCCCACTTGAGGCCCAGGGTGATGGTGGTTAGATTTAAATTCATTTACTTTAACTGTTGCAACCACTAACGTAACAGTCTTTAGAAAACTTAGACTTTACATATTTACAAGATGAACACAATTACTCATCAAATACATCCATTATAAGACAGAGTACCAAGAAATATTGTAAAAAATAAGTTAACAGACAAGAAAATTAAAAAATCTTCAGTAAAGTAGATTATTCTTTGCTTGACTTAAAACAAACAATAACCCTAAGGAAAAGAAATACTGTTTCCACTGTCAATGTTTATATGTGGACATACCATAACACAACCCTGGTGTGTGCTCTAAAAAGCTGCTAATTAATTCTATTAATCTTTTATTTCTACGTCAACCAAATCATCGAGTGAGACAAGATACATGACATAAATTGAAAAAGTTTATCCCAGGGACACCCCTCTTCCCTTAGCAGTTATACATTTTCCAAGCTCGGCCTGAGTAATGCGGCGTAAATAAAGCTGTCAAGTGGGGAGTGTCTTTTTCATTAAAGGAAATTTAGTCTGATTAGACAAATTGATGTGATCAGCACTGCACTGCCAGGCTGCATCCCCTGGCTTTCTTAATCAGCCTGCAGAGTTGTAGCCTTTTTATGGTCATTAGATGTCTGTAATCATCAGACTTCAAGTGTCTCGGAAGGACGCTGTGTGTTCTTTTGAAGTGCGGCTTCTACATTCCCCTGCTTTAGCACAACGTGCACTCTGTAGCCCCCCTCCCTACACAAATCTCTGTTCATTTATCTTTACTGCAAAAGTCACAGCTTGCTTTAGTGAGACCGAATCACGCCTAATGAAGCGAGACTGTCATCAATAGAAGTACTTCTATTCTCGACCCCCCCCCCCCCCCCCCCTCGAGAAATACCCCCCCCGCCCCCACTACCCCAGGTATCTCCTTCTAATAGCTGTTCCCATGCTCGAACATAAATGTCATTTTCAGCGCCCCTGCACCCCTGCCTCACCAAATCCCACAACAATTAAGACATGAAATGTTATGAGGAGGAATGTTGTTAATGAAATACGGCCTTTTGGGCAACTTGTGTGTGTTTAAGTGTTTGTGCAGCAGAATCACTTGTGCTTAATAAGCTTCACTGCTTGTCCCAGCAGTCAACATGAATAAAAAAGACCTTCCAAAACTCTGATGACAACATACTATTTGTCTGCTTTTCTGTTTTCTATTGAAATCTAAGAAATGTGATTTCTCTTTTTATTTCATGGAAGCTGTGACTTTTAAAGGAAATGTTCAGTTACTAATCCCACAAGACATAGAACGCGTTGTGATAATGTGTTACTTGGAATTTAAAACCTCTTATAAACAGTTTTTATGTTTGTTTTTTTATTCTAAGAAATTAATCAAGTTTGTGAATGTGTCTTGATAAGACACCATTGATGATATCAATATCAATAAGAAAAACACATCACATGAATAAGAAATGTTGACCTATCTCAAAAGTGCAGAAACACCAGGAAGTGTTTCAGAAATAAAAATGAAAAATTGAAGGAAATCAATCAAGAATATGCAGAGAGGATGTTAAATATAACTAATATAGTTTCTGTTCAAACACTATTTACCACTCCTACTATCTATCTATCTGCTTAAAGTTGGTTGTGTACTAAAGGATTAAATGTTCTTTTCTGACTTGTTTATAGGATCCCAAAGGTATGTCTTTAATTTAGATGTGTTAACAGTAGAAGGTAGAAAAGGGCGACTGTGGTGCAGAGGTAGAGTGGTGGACCTCTGAATATCGCAGGTTCAGTTCCCAGCTTGCCTGAACATGTGTTAAAGTGTCATTGAACAAGACACTGAACCCGACATTCCTCCTGGTGGTTACGAGTGGTCACCATTGATAAATGCCATGCATAAGTGTGTGTGAATGGGACTGTAACTCTCTATACGTGTACACCATTAATCATTTCGAAATGAATCTCATTGTTACATGTTAAAGCTGAAAAGCACATTTTTGTTGTTGTTGTATTTTTACAATATTTACTAAAAAAAAGCTATTTTTTACAAATGTTGATGACATTCCTTTATTTAGACAAGGGGTGGCCAATACGTCAAGTGTGATCTACGATCACAAAGGATATGTAGGTAGATTGAGGGCTATCAACAATGAAAAGAAAAGGGCAATCATCCTGCTCGCCCTGAGGTACGCCACTTGATTGACACACAGAACAGCCACTCAAACATCCTGAAACACTTGGTTGCTTCCACTGAGCACTCCACTCCACTAGCAGATATAGAGTTTTCTTCCACTTAAACCTCAGAAAGGGGTGTGTTTAGCGTCAGACTCCTAACCCTGGATGGAGCTGCTGATTGGCCTTGTTTGTTCTCAACAGGCTCAAAGTGAGTTGCTCTAAAGAACCTCGAACAGAATGCAGTCAGAACATTTCTGTTGACGGCAAACCATTTGCTGTGGCATTGTTGACATGATGACTACGAACACACGGGTCCAATTCAACAAGCTGTTGAAAGGAGGTACTTTTTATCATGTTGAATCCTTACTGTACATCTACATGTATTAACTTACATTAAAATAATTATGTTTTCATTTTTCATTATATGTCTGTGCTTTTACATACTTACATAAAAATGAAAGTTTCAAATTGTGATATTATACCACGCGATTTTATATACAGTACAGGTAGATCTTTTGAAACTGGTTGTTTTAAAGTTATCTTTTGTGCTAAGAAAGTGTGGGCATGCTTATATTACCAGATGGACTCTCCCAGATGGAGTGACATCTAAAAGGGGCGACAGTGGCTCAGATGGTTGAGCGGGCCGTCCAATGATCAAAGGGTTGGCAGTTCGATTCCCCGCTCCCACCAGCCAAATGTCATTGTGTCCTTGGGCAAGACTCTTCACCCTCCTTGCCTCCAGTGTGGCTCCACTGGTGTGGCCACAATGGCCACAATGTAAGCACTTTGAGCGTCTGGAAACGCGCAGATAAATCTAATCCATTATTATTGAACCAAGGGTGTCAAACTCATTTTCACTGAGGGCCACATCAGCATAGTGGCTGTCCTCAGAGGGCCAGATATAACGTATACATGTAACTAAATGTAATGAAAAATAAATAACTCATTATTTATTTATTATAACTTTTTAAAGTGACAATTACAGTAGCATAGAAAACATATGTTTACTTGTTACTCTAGCATAAATCCTTTTAAATTTGATTCTGTCAGGTTAGGTTATATGAACAGTGTTTATTTAAGTCCTAATGTATAGTTGCCCAATCTGATATTTCAAGTTAGATTACCCCTAGATATGAATAAATACACACCGTTGTTTATTTTTTATTTTAAGAAATTAAAAACTTGTATGCTTTCGCGGGCCACATAAAATGACATGGAGGGCCACATTTGGCCCCCGGGCCTTGAGTTTGACACTTGTGTCTTAAACCTTTTGAACATACAATGTTTTAACGTCGTTTAATAAATGAAAAAAAACAAAAAACAATTACAATTTGACATTTTGCTTGACTCCATTATTTTCACGTCAGTAAAAATTTGCTTAAGATATCAAATTATTATCAGCGACTGCAGAATAAGTACATTTATGTATTATTTTTATCTTTAAAGCATAAACCATTATGAAAGTACCTTTGAGCAAGCATATTTGACTTTTTTAAATATTTTTTGTACAATTTTGTATCTTTTCTTTGAACATAGAGCAGAGTAATTTGAAGTATCTTTCCTAATACAATATGTCCCTGAATTTAAATTGCAAGTTAGTATTTCTTGAGCTGTCTCCTCTATGCTCTAATGTTTCATAGAAAGCTAAACCTTGATTGGATGTAAACAGTGGTTTTGTGCCTTTCATATTTCAGCTTCAAAGTGTTCATTAGACTAATTGTTTCTCACAGTTAAAAGGTCTTATTGTTCTTCTGCTGCCATTAAGACATTTAATGACTTCCACCCACTGCCAGCCTAATGACATAACTGCTTCATTTAGTTATTTACTTCAAATTATGCCCAAAAATCAGCAATAATTGTCTTTAAAATCAAACCATTGCTAAAGTGTTGATTTAAAAGCATATTAATGAGTAATGCAGGAAATTGAACAATTGCATGTATATATATATAAAAATCGCCCCTCTCACCCTCCGCGGGTGGTTTCTCCTCCAAGCTCGGGTCCCCTACCAGAGGCCTGGGAGATTGAGGGTCCTGCGCAGTATCTTAGCTGTTCCTAGCACTGCGCTTTTCTGGACTGAGAGGTCTGAGGTCTTTCCAGGTATCTGTTGTAGCCACTCCTCCAGCTTGGGGGTTACTGCCCTGAGTGCTCCAATTACCACAGGCACCACTTTCACCTTCACTTTCCAGTTCTTCTCTGAGTCCCTGGTATTTCTCCAGTTTCTCATGTTCCTTCTTCCTGATGTTCCCATCGCTTGGCCCTGCCACATCCACCACAACGGCTTTCCTCTGTTCTTTGTCCACCACTACAATGTCTGGTTGGTTTGCCATTACCATCCTATCAGTCTGGATCTGGAAGTCCCACAGGATCTTTGCCCTCTCATTTTCTACCACCTTCGAATGTGTTTCCCCTTTTGACCTTGAGGTTTCCAGTCCATATTCTCCACACATGTTTCTGTATATTATTCAAACCACTTGATTGTGGTGCTCCATGTATGCTTTACCTGCCAGCATCTTACACCCTGCAGTTATGTGCTGGATTGTTTCAGGCACCTCTTTGCACAGCCTACACCTTGGGTCTTGTCTGGTGTGGTAGATCTGAGCCTCTATTGCTCTGGTGCTCAGGGCTTGTTCCTGAGCTGCCAGGATGAGCGCTTCAGTGCTGTCCTGTAGGCCAGCCCTTTGTAGCCATTGGTAGAACTTCTTGATATCAGCCACTTCAGTTATGGTCCAGTAGTTCATCCCATGCAGGGGTTTGTCCTCCCATGAAGATCTGTCCTCCAGCACTGTATCCTCTGCTCTCCATTGCTTGAGACATTCACTGAGCACTGTCATTTGGAGCCTTGAGCTTGATGTAATCATGCATCTTGGATGTTCATGCATCTTGGATAGTGGCTTCCACGCTCACTAGTCCTCGGCCTCCTTCCTTGCGGCTAGCATACAGTCTCAGGGTGCTGGATTTGAGTAGGGTATACCACACTCCCACCCTGAGCTTGGGTACACAGCCCCAACAACCACAGATACGCTGAGCAAGGCAGCAACTGACCTGAAAGACAAGATCATGTCTAGAATGAACACCAGGCAGCCCCGACACTGGCTGCAATGGTTAAGTGATGTACCGCCTGAAAGTCTCCTGGAAGCTGTGAATGAAGCATTGAGGGAAATCCCTACCACAGCAATTACAGAAACCAATGAACTGGTTTACACTTCAGCAGTGATTCTTGAGATGTTTAGCTATAAGAGCAACCAAGGGAGAAACAATACCCATCGTGGACGCAACAGTTGGAGGCCAAAATCGCGTAGTGCCAGAGGGATGTGAGGCAGCTGACAGAGGCTCAAAGAGGTGCAATGAAAAAGCAAGTACCTAAGAGATACAGCTAGATGCCCTTACCTGAAGCACTGGAAACGGCCAAACAAAGGCTCCTAGCCTTGAGCAGCTGCCTAAAGAGGTACACAAGAGACGAAGCCAGACAATAAACAGGCTGTTCATAACTCAACCTGCGAAAGTGAACGCCCAGTGGCAGGGTCAAAACAGCAGAGCAGACCCACCAAGGCTGAAAACTGAACAGTACTGGAAAAGTGTTTAGGAGAAAGAGACGGCACATAACAGCAATGCCCAGTGGCTGTTTTTTTCTGAGAAAAAAACATGGCAACCTCCCTGAACAGAATCCAGAAATCATCACAGTGGCAGACATCAAGAAAGAGTCTCAGGTATGAAGAACTGGACAACACCGGGCCCTCACATGATACATGCCTACTGGCTAAAGAAACTCCCCTCACTCCATGAGCGTCAGGAAGCTCATGTCAGGCATCATTGCAACAAGTTAAATAGACACATGGACCAATAAATGAACAATGCACAGAAGGGCATTGGTAGAGACTCCAGAGGAGCCAAACACCCAACTCCTGGCTGACAGAACAGTTGCTCAAGACTGCAGGTCACGACACACCAACCTTTGCACAGCCTGGATTGATTACAAGAAAGCCTATGACTCAATGCCACACAGATGGATCACTAAATGCTTGGAGCTGTACAACATTAACAGGACTCTAAGAGTCTTCATAGTAAATTTGATAAAGCTGTGGAAAACCACCCTTGAAGCCAATGGGAAGCCACCTGCACAAGTGTCCATCAAATATGGGATATAACAAGGTGATGCTCTGTCCCCACTGCTGTTCTGCATAGGTCTGAACCCCCCTCAGCCAAATAATCAACAAGACTGGCTATGGATACCGACTCAGAAATGGGGCCAACATGATACTCTGTCCCCACTGCTGTTCTGCATAGGTCTGAAGCAGGCAACAAGGAAAGCTGCAACAGCTAAATACCTCCAACGATTAAGTCAAGTCCTTAAAAGCCAGCTAATGGACAAGAATAAAACCCAGGCAATAAACAGCTACGCACTGCCATTCATCAGATACCCTGCAGGGATAATAAGATGGCCAAAAAAAGAGATACAGACCATAGATGTTAAGATGTGAAAGCTCCTCACCGTACATGGAGGGTTCCATCCCAAATCCAGCACCCTGAGACTGTATGCTAGCCGCAAAGAAGGAGGCTGAGGAATAGTGAGTGTGGAAGCCACTATCCACGTTAAAACATCCAAGATTAATGAATGTATCAAGCTACTGACGGCAGCGAATGGAGTGTGAATCAGTTGCTGTTTGCAGATGATACTGCACTAGTGGCTGACTCAGAAGAGAACTTGGCACGTCTGGTTGAGGAGTTTGGAAGGGTGTGCGACAGAAGGAAGTTGAGAGTAAATGTGGAAAAGAGTAAGGTGATGAGGTGTACGAGGTTAAAGGGTGAACGTAGATTGAATGTGGCATTAAATGGGGAGTTGTTGGAAGAGGTAGAGTGTTTTCAGTATTTGGGGTCGTGTGTCTGTGTCGATGGTGGAATGGGGGGAGAGGTAGAGTTTAGAATGAATGTAGTACGAAAGATATGGGGGGGGATGAAGAGAGTGTTTGAATGTAGGTCACTGGGAAAGGATGCAAAAAGGAGATTGTATGAGGGTGTGGTGGTGCCTGCAGCGTTATATGGAGCTGAAACGTGGAGTCTGAAAGTGGCGGAAAAGAGGAAGCTGAATGTAGTTGAGAGGAGATGTTTGAGGAGTATGTGTGGTGTGACGCGTATGGATCGTGTGAGAAATGAAGTTATCCGTGAGAGAACTGGTGTGACGCGAGAGTTGGCGGATAGAGCAGAGCAAAAGGCACTGGGATGGTTTGGACATGTTGAAAGAATGGGAAGGGAGCGATTGGTGAAAAGGGTATACAAATCTGATGTGAGTGGAGTGAGAATGAGAGGAAGACCGCGAATGGGATGGACAGAGGGTGTAAGAAGAGCGTTGAATGCAAGAGGGATGACTGTGGTGCAGGGGAGAGAGGCTGCTCAGGACAGGGATGGGTGGAGAGAGCTTGTGTATGGATGAATGGATGGGTGTGGCAGAGGTCTGGTCTTGGGATGAAGCGGCAAGGGGAAACCAGCCTTGGCTGAGGCCCTGCTGTGGAGGTGCCCACACTGGAGTGTGCAGCTGACCCTGGTGCAGTGTGGTGTGGCTTAGACCAGGCCTCAGACCAGTCACACGCACATACACACACACTGAAGGAGGAGGGTTTGGGGAAGAGACAGAGGGAGCTAAAATTGTGTGCCTTGTCTTAGGCTACCCCACCTTGGTGGGACACAGCCTT
Organism: Oryzias latipes; assembly: GCF_053564925.1. Classification (NCBI taxonomy): domain Eukaryota; kingdom Metazoa; phylum Chordata; class Actinopteri; order Beloniformes; family Adrianichthyidae; genus Oryzias; species Oryzias latipes. The sequence goes on along the minus strand of NC_136256.1, from coordinate 9,861,649 downwards.
GGTAAAAAACAAAAAAAAAACAAAATCAAGCTCAAGGCCCAACTGACAATTAAAGATATTTATCTTTAATTAAAAAAAACAAAAAACTTTTTATGTGTGACATGTTTTGTCCCAACTCTTAAGAATCAACGAACTACAAAAACAAAGAACTACAGACTTACTAACCTCATCTGCTCAAGAAAACTACAAGATAAGCTGCAATTAAAATCTAAAAAGCCACAAAGTGTCCGTGTCACAGACACAATCCTCAGTGCTGGACATGATATCACTAGTCCGTTTCTTCCTACTTACTTTATCCACAAACATTACAGAGCAAAAACTTTGGATGTAGTTCTATTGACCAGTATGAACTGTTTATTTTTGTCTGTGGTGATGCAGAAAACGATTACAGCTGGAGTTCGCCTAGACGTGAAGCTGCATGTTAAACTGCAGAGGCAGACAGGGACCGTCAATAAAGCTCATGGAAACACCCTAGACAATTTGTAGTTTCTCAATAACTCACCATAAATAATCTCAAGAACATTAAAAGTATTGCAGTACTGTTAAATATGGAAGAGGATTATGGCCATGTAGAAAGAAAAAAAGAAGGGCATAGAAAAATCTGACTTTAAACTCTTAATTGTGACTGTAATTAACCTTATTAGACCTCTTTTACTAATAAATGTCTTACTAACACTCTAAAAATTCTATTATAATGCTTGTTAATGCGTGAACAAAGCTTGTTAAGGAATCTCAACATAAAAGTGTTACCGCAACTTGTTGTTAAACCTACATTTACCGGGCATTTCACAGCCTTTAACGATAGCGAGCTGAAAGTGCTATGTGCTGAACTGACAACAACCCAAACTGCTTTGCGGCAAAATAAATTCCCGTCATTGATAGCGTGTGGTTGCCACAATTTAAATTTGAATCTCAAGGTAATAATTTTTTTTCTTTATGTTTTTTGCAATTAAAAATGTTAAAATTTCATCAATTTTCTAAACTTTATAGGAGATTTCGTTTTTCACACACTTAGGTAGGTAGATGGTTGGATGGGTGGATGGATGGATGGATGGATGGATGGATGGATGGATGGATGGATGGAGAGACAAATAATGTATAGTATTATCCTATAACCCCTTAGCTCTATTCATTACTTTCTTTTGAACACAGAAAAATAAATAAATTGTCCTAAAAATGTGCTCACCAGTATCTGCAAAAAACAAAATCCTTACAGCATCCTTGGGCTGTGTGGATGATGTACAATCCTGCATTTTGAAAGGTTTGAAAGTCTAAATAAATCACAAAGGCTTCTATCTAGGGCCTGGGTGATTGTGAGAACTTAGGCTGAGCATGTGTGAATGTGAAAGATACAGACATAAGTAAAACTCAGAAGCTTTGCTGGCGGTCATTTAACATAAGCTAAATGTGTTAGGCATCCGCATTTTCAACACACAAAATCTATTTTTTGAGATGGTTTAATATTAAAACATCAAGTAAAATTCAATGGGAAGTACTTTAGAAAATTGTTTCTAGACTTGCCCAAACTTTAACACAAATGTGGGCCCAGGGCCCAGGGTGTGAACTGCACATCCTCTGATCTTGAGTGGATCAGTAGTGACATGGATCCAGCTGCTGCAGCCATACTTCAGACCAGTAAAAAGAAAAAGAAAAAAGTTCACAAAGTTTTTAAAAAAGATGTATAAAGGGATTTTGGACACAGCCAATACTGTTGACTCCACTGGAATCCACACTTTTGAGATTTACAGCTCATTTCTTGGTGATCAGCAGGCATACATCTAATAGATTCTGGTGTAATAGATTCTGGCCACAATAGAAGTATCATTGGATTGGTGGTGCTGTGTTATTAAAGAATAATTTAAAAATAAATAAATAAATATATTTATATATATAATATATATTGCTATATATATAAAATATATATAGCAATCTATAGCATATATGGCATATAGCAATCTTTTTTTCACTGCCATTTTGGGCACATTTCAGTGCTTTTATAAACCAAACCGAAGTCTATATAAATGCAAAGGGGTTGCGTCAGGAAGAATATCAAACGTAAAACCAAAAACCAAATCTAATATGTAAATCACAAATGTTTGTGTATGTAAGGAGGAAGCAGAGGATAAGATGAGATGGAGGCGGATGATTCGCTGTGGTGACCCAAAAGGCTGAAAGGCAAAGAAGAAGATGAAACACTTCACTGTTTATTGAAATCTTTGCTTGATTACTGCCAAACTTTCTGAAATATGCACATACAGATGCAATGGAGAGACCACCAGGTTGTTCTCGTGATGTTTTATTTGCTTGAGATTAAAAGTAAAAAAAAAAAAAAAAAAGAAAATATTGGAGACACACATTCCTAATCTGGTGCAAGGTAGACCAAAGATTGGTGCTTGATGTCCTGAAAGAACCAGACTTAAACCGGGGTCCTTCTTGCTGTGAGGCAAGAGTGCTAACCACTGCGCCACCGTGCAGCCCGTGTCAATTACATGATTTTTAAAAGAAATGTGCGCCATATATGTGATATAAAAGTTATACATTGCTGGTTCATGGGTAAAAAGTCCTTTAGACACTGTGGAGCAATCGTGGAAAGCCACAAATTTGCATAAGAATCTAGCAAAAAGCATGCACATTTGCATCAGATTTACATAATAATTACATATACACTACGTAAAATACGCATAAAGTGCATAATTCTTAACCCTTGACGGACATCTGCGCACATCAACAAATGACGAACACACGAAACACTTACTTTACTTTCATTACTTAAATGACGTATGTATCACAAAAGGCCGAAATTTCATACATGAAAAATGCGCATTATGTACCTAGGGGCTATTGTGACATGGCCTTTAAAAAGTGACTTTGCCATATGTTATTGGAAATGTTGCAACAGGAAGACAGAACTGCTCCACAGTACAAAGAGAAATTATAAAACACCAATAAAACATTTTGGAATTCCACTGAAGTACAAGCTGAATACTTTCAGTCCTTTCAGAATAAACACTTTTTAAAAGTGTACTTCAATGGGTGGGTGGGCCTGGCCCCCTTGCTGGGGGGGGGGGGACAGCTGTTTGACCACCGGGGGACAGTCTACCAGCTGTCCCCAACATACCCCCTTCCTCATATAACCTCATAATAGGGTGAGGGGGTGGGGGGCTTAGCCTGCGATGAGCCTTGGGGGGGGGGGGGGGGGGTTACTAGGCAGTGGACCCCCGTCCTATGGTTGCCGTATGGAGTGGGCCCCCCCTCTTTCTGTTTTATTTGCACCTTAGACATGTAGGGCCCTTGGTAGGGGGGGTGCTTGGACATCACTGCCAGCAAGCAGCAGATGTCCTCCTAGCACCCTACCCGCCAATTTTAACCGCACCTTAGACATTTAGGGCCCCTTGGTGGGGGGAGTGAGGGGACATCACTGTGAGTAATCAGGAGATGTCCCCTTAGTGCCCTACCCGCCAATTTTAACTGCACCCCCCTTAGTACACACACCCCTCCCCCCTCAATATATACATCCCAACATAAACACACACACATGCACACACACACCCTCTTAAACACACATACACGCACACACATTTTGCAAGGAAGGTGGGACCTAGGACCATCTGTCCCCTGCCTCTTCCCTGGTGGGGGGTACGGGCCCCTTTGCAACGGCGGCCGTGTCCCCTGGGTGCCGGCTTCCTGGGCCCGGCGGTGCTCTCTCCGCGCGGTGGGGGGGTTCACATTACATCTGAGCCGGGGGTGTTGGTGTCCCTGGGGGGTGGGTTCTGGTCCTTGCTCCTGAGCGCTGGGCCCCGCCAAATTTCCAACTGTGGCCGAGCCTGGTCGGGCCATATTTACAACACCCCTTGTGGGCCCTCTTTTTTCCCCGGGGTTCCCCCCTCCTGGGCGGGGGTGGCGGGCCCCTGCCTTGCTCCTCCCTGGACCAACCGTGGGCCGGGCGGATGGCTGCCTGGAGTGCGGAGCGGGTCTCCCTTGGGGGGGTCCTGGCTCGTACCTGGGGTTGGGGCGGGGGATGCCCAGAACTCCTGGGTGGTGGTGGGGTGCTCGTCTGGGGCTGTGGGCGTCCCTCTCCGGTGGGGCCCTGCGTTGGGTTCTCCCGGCGCGGCGGGGGGGCTGTTCTCCTGGTTGGGCTGGGGCGGCCCTCTCTTTCCCTCCGTGCCTCCCTGCTCTCTGGCTCTGGGGGCCTTGCGGCGGTCCTGCTGGCCCTGGCCTGGGTGGCCGGCTTGGTCGCCCGGGCGGCGGTTGTTCCCTGCCGGTTTCCGTGTGGCGTGGGGGGGATTCCGGCTGCCGCTGCTGCTGCGGTGGGGGTCTTGGGGTGGGGATGGCTGGGCGCTCTCCCTCCTTCTTTACACATTCCACCATCCATTTTAGAAGAACATGAGCACTCACCTGAGCACGGGTGTTGGCTCACCTTTGCACTGGCGGTTTGCGTGACTGAATGACTGAAATGTTTCACACTAGTTGGTTTTAAGGCATAAGTATGCGTGTGAGCACTATCTGTTTTGTGTACATGTCGACAGATGGACATTTTTGCAGCTAGCAGGTGTGTTTGACACTTGGGTGTGTGTGTGGACAGGCTCCGCCCTTTTTGTACTGCATTTGAGCCTTACCATGGTGATTAACAACCAGTAAACTTGTTGCTTTATGCTGCTTCATGGTCTTATCCCCCTTCCCCTCCTACTATCACCCTCCTCCCCCCCCTCTCTCTAACGTCCCTCTCTCTTCTTCCCCTCTTTCCTTTTCCGTCCGGTCCAACACCAAAGATTTTCAAACATGTTTGAAATTAATAAAGTTTGGCCTCAATTACAAAAGGGGTTTATTCAGACATACCTTTGGTTTGTCTGAAGATTAATAACCCCTCTTGTTAAAGTAAAATATGTCCAACACAAGAGGCCCTCAGCTCTCATCTGTTTGCCCAGCTGTTGGACAGGACAAGGTAAAAAAAAAAAAAAAAAAAAAGTGTACTTCAATATTTTATTACTGCAATAATGTCATCTGAAAACATTTTTTTAAGAAATGAAAGATAATGAATTAATTACCTATCTTTTCTTCACAAAAAATAGGAATTCTATGTAATTGTTTCGTACCAGCTCCAACACAAAACACGGATCGATTCATTTGAATGGGAGACATTTATAAGCTTCACAGCACAGAGGCAAGCTGATTGAAATGCAACTTTATCAAGATGTTGTCAAGTGATATTATCTAAGTGATGCTGTCAAGATGCTATCAGAAAGAGCAACAATGGAAGATATCTACCATCTTGGCTGCCCTCCATATTCTTTCAGCTAAATGACAGTTGCACCTGAAAGTGCTTTTATGTTTATTCTTCAAAGATCAAAGCCTGGCTTTGCTTATTAAAAAACACTTTATCTCATGCAGACAAATGCAGGTTTTTGAAGAACTGAACAAATAAATCTGCATCACAGTCTAGACATTAAATGCGGCAGAGACACTTTTCAGCCTCGTCTGGATGAAATAATGGTGTTAAGACACAACTTTGAAAAACGTTTCCTTAAATAAATACTTTGTTTTCTTACGCTTACGCCTCCATAACACTAAACAGGTAAAAATGTATGAATTTATTTGCATGAGGCAGTCCATTATTTCAGCCTTAGTCACAGTTACCTGAACGCATGCTGCAGGTTTTTGGGTTGTCTGGGCCCTGTCGGGTTGTAGACAGGAGCATTTTAAGGGGGGAAAAGGTGTGTCTCGCAGTTCCTGTGAGGGTCAGACAGCCACCTTAAGGAAGAACATGAAAATGGAACATACCATCGTAGACTGTGTGTGCTAAGTGTATTGAGAAGTATCTGTAAGGCTAATGTAAGTTTCATGCACTTACAACTTTCAGGTGACACTGCTCTACAGTGCACTAAAGTGATGGGGAAACTCCAGGCCTACAGAGGTGGTGTGTCTGCATGATTTCCAGAAATCCAAGCCCTTCTCGTGACTGATCACCTGGTTCAGGTGTGTCCAGCCAATTAGAACATGCCAGAGAAGGGTATGTTGGAAAACATGCAGGAATGCGGCCATTGAGGCCTGGAATTGTCAATCCCTAATGGTGATCGATCTTCCACCTTGATATTTTGTGCAGGCCAACTGTATGCCTCAAACAGGTTTGCCCAGTTGTGCCTGTAGGAAAGAAATCTTCCGCTTTTCAGTTCTTTCCATCCATGCGTGTTCGATAGTCGAGAGTGGTAAAGCAAACAAGGATTCAATCCGGAGTAAAAGTACACAAAGTTTATTTCCCTGACAATAGTTCTAACACAGATTAAAACATTAATGCAGATATATCTGAATTCCCAAGTCAAGATTTACTGACGCATAAGTTACATGCGAATTACTCGTAGATTTTCCTGAGAATAATGGAAAACTTTCAAAACAGTCCTTTTAACTTGTGTTTGAATCTCCGCCTTCCGGAAACATTATGGCTGCCGGTCCTCCGCCCATGGTCGCTGTGATTCGTCAGCTGATAGCCCGCCTGCTTCCTCTGGCCAATAGCTGAAGGTTGCCAACTTCAGATCCGCTCCGCCTCTCGGGGGCCCGTTTTACCGGCGCACACAGTCCGATGATCAAAAGAGTCCCCATCTGGTCAGAGTAAATCATTCCTGGACAACCCAACGTTCCTTTACCAGCATCCAGAGCAAAGGTCAGCTCCAACCTCCACATGAGAACACGAATCTTCACACTTTCCCAGGGGAAGAACCTTCAACCCAGATGGTACGGATGTAGTCCATGGCATATTTATTGCACCTATGGAAAACTCCTAACTTTGCACAAAGAACATCCTATTTCTTCACAGGATGCTGCAACCATAAAGCAAAAAGGAATGTCACACGACCATAAATCTGGATAGTTCAAAATAAGTTCACTTCACACTAAAGATAAAGCTGTAACATAATAAAGAAAAACATGGCACAACTCTGAAATCTGCACACAACTCTCAAGCTGCGATCATTTAAGCTCATCTAGATATTCCTTGATGAAGCCTGTATTAAGGTTAATTTATTTATGTGGGGTTTGCAATGTTTTACTGCAGCCATCCATTTTTGGATCCCCTTTGAATCCCTCACTGAGATATGGGGTTGCTGGAGCCAATCTCAGCTAAGGTGGGGTCAACCCAGCCAGGTTACCAGTTCGTTCCAGGACATTTTATTAGCACAAACTACAAATTTTATATCTGAATTACTGAATTACTTTGTCTGTGAATCTGGCTTTAATGTAAGCATACTGCCCTTACTTTGCTTTGGATGTTACTGGGGGTGTAACAACTAAATCAATTTTATCAATGAATCGATTAATTTTCCTAAGATCCAACCAGCTTGAATTGTCTGAAGAAAGTAGTTAGACAAATCGACCTTTACCATTGAAAAATTATTTCAAAAGGAGATGAATCAATAATATTGATATTGGAAAAATACCATTTGGATTGAGTCATGGTAGTTTTTTTTACTATGTCTTAAAATCGACAAAGTGCATCCCAGCGGACCAGGCACATTTTATGTCAGCAAAAAATGATCAACCATCATTCCAGTCCAAAGTATGGAAACACTTTAAATATAGCAAAGACATGTGACCATACACTGTGGTAGAATAGTTTTAATAATGTTCCCTTTGTATTATTTCATGTGGAAAAACAACAGTGGGCTGAAATTTATGAAACTAAAATATGAAAGGATTTGCTAATAAGTATTGTTTACCTGTTTGTACACATACTTCATTTACACTTGATTATCTTGTGAGAAACACGAGAAATCTGGAAAACTTCACCTGTCACTGTTCAGTACCCAAGAATTTATCTCTAAGTCACATTATTGAAGTTTTGGATAAAGATGTCTGGGATCAATTTTAGGTCAGTGAATCAGATTGTGAAAAATGACCAATACTGACCATGAATCATATCGGAATCCACAAATTATAATATGAATTACATTGTTCTTTAAAGGAATTGTTATAACCCTAGGTTTTGCTATTCCTGTGTTACCTATTCAAGTGAATCAGTATCCAAAGTGTGTCTGTTTATAAAATCTCAATTTATTACAGATATTAGAGAAAGTGGAGTAAGCTATTTTGAATGAAGATTACATCTAAAAAATGTTTTTTTAAATTACCCAACAGAAGAGCTTGAGTATTCTAGGATAACGGACTCTTGGAGAATACATCAAACTTTCTTCAAAATACAAATTTTATCTCATTCCTTTCACTGAACTGAACGAGTATTAAGCAGGGCCATCATAAAGATCAATGTACAAAGCAGTCTCCTTAATATAGCTGAGAAATGACAGAAGCAGTTTCACACACCCTGGGATACAGAAGGCACAGTCAATTTCTATATTGGTAATTAGGGGCGACAGCGAGGCACTTCAAGGTTTGGACGGATGTGAAATGCTAGTCAAATGAATCCCTAGATGAACACTGCGTGGAGAGTATATGGGTAAAAATTACTTGTGGAAGAGGTGGAACATGCACAAACCCAATTACCAAAGCAGAGAGACAGTAATGAATCACCAGGGCCACTCTGTAAGAAGCTTTTGATAATGGACATGATGAATGACAGGATGGCTGTCTACCAGGTTGTGAATCAAATCATACAGTATAACAAATCTGGAATTATAAATTGTAGGAACATTAAAAAGTGTAAGACGTCATTTCAACTCCTTTTTTAGAGGAACATTTACTTTTTCTGTGCTTTAGACTATACAGTTTGAAATGTGACGCTCAAATAAAATGGGTTCCGTCACTATGTATGTAGTTTTTTGCTCCTCCCCCTGCTTTTTTGCCTCTCCCCCTGCAAAAGAGTGCAGACGTTTTTTTTTTCCCTGCTCCTGCTGCTTCCTGCTTTATTTGCTTTTTAATCATTTAATTAATCATTTTTAACCCTCAATGAAATACTCTAAAATTCTCAAATTCAACCTTAGAGTGTTATTGGAGAACATAAGACTTCATATCATTGGAGACATATTTCAATTTTTTTATTTTCATGTAGAAAATCAATGCCAATGTAGTTACCATATTTGGTCACTTGCCCGTGAGTGGTAAAACAAATTCCAATAAGTATACATATATATATATAAATATAAGAAAAACACATATTTATGTATTTGAACATTTGAACATCACTTTTAGAACATAAAAGTGCTAATAACAAAAAGTGCTAATAACAAAAGTGTTGAATAGACCCTCACACAACTGTGTGTGAGGGTCTGGGAATGTCCTGGTTGTTGGTGGGTCGGGCGAAGTCGGGGGCTGACACGTCATCATCTTGATCCTCATCATCATCACTAATGTCAGGGTGGACTGGCACAACAGCAGTCTCCCTCCTCTTGCCATAAAAGATTGATGGAAACTAAAAATTAAACACATGCAATAAAACAACTTTCATAACATCATAAACTGACAAAAATCACTCTTTATCACTATTCATAAACTAAAAACAGTGTTTAAATTCTCTCTGAATCACTGTATAGTGATATAAAACATTTGGCAACATTAAAACATAATATTCTAAGTTGTATTTCTTTATTTGTAAAGAAAATGCACTAATACGGTTTGTTAGATGCATAGGGCATATGTCCAAAAACAGACATACCAAGTAAAATTTTGTTTTTAGTGAAAAGGGCATATGATCAAATATGGTGCCTGCATTTTTCATGCCGTTTTTTCACTAATTTCAATAAATTCTCCGCAACAACTTATATGTCAACACTTAACACAACTATTCAACAATAAAATGTATGAGTTTCATCAACTTACCATGGTTAGTTTTGACGATTCCTTTGAAAATGTCCAGTGAACAGAGCTGCAAAAGCAAATTTTTCTGACTTTGGAGAAAAAGGGAAATTTGATGTGACCCTGCTCTCTGCTGATTGGTCAAGTTGCACAATTGAGTAACCTATAATGGAGGATGATCTTTGCTGAGTCATGGGGAAAGATCCCATGACTCTTGAACTCACTGAGACGGGGAAGGGCGTGATAAGTGACAGGTGCGGAAATGACCAAAAACAGTAACTTGCCCTATTAATTATTTTACTTCATCCACACATCCTGGAATATCAGACTGGTCATCCTTTTTTGTGACTTCCACCTATACAAATCAATATTTTTACAGTTCTATACGTCTGACAAGCCAGCGACATGTCCGGAAGAGGAAGAAAAACAAACTCCCACTGTGAACGCTGTCGGATCTACCAACAAGAAATAAAAGAGCTACAAACACGGATATTTACTTTGGAAACTGAAAATGGACTTCACAAGACCCTTCCAGTAACATCGGGTGGTAAGAAGCCTACTCTTACTACAAATGAGAAGAATAACAGTGACATAGACCTGAGTGATGTTGTATCCTTTCCGAAACTTTGTGCGTAGGAACTCTGTGTTAAGCCAAAGCGTAAAGATGACATAAACATCCGAAATAAAGCTCACAAACAGATTTTTACCCCTAACACAATGTGAAGTTAAAGAACAAAGTGAAATTGGAGCACAGAATGGGAGTCATAATGTTGGCAACAAAGCACAGGCAGAAAGAAAATCTGTGCCAGACGTCAAGATCAGAGATATGCTGCTGCTTGGAGATGGCGCTATCAGTGGAGTCAGCCACTGAAGAATGCAAACTTTATGTTGCCCGAGTTCTACTGTTCCAGTGATTACAGGACTCTTATCTAAAGTCTTGTACCAAGGAGTTAAACGAATAATCATCCATGTAGGTGTCGATATCAAAAAGAACAATCCGAACGTTTGAAAAAAGACTTCATGAAATTATTTGAAGAGATTGACAAAGTAGAGGTTGAAGCATTCATCAGTGGACCTCTTTCTAACATTGATGGGGTGTCACTCAAGTTCAGCCGTCTGTTTCAGCTGAACAATTGGCTCTCCAGAGAGTGTGCTTCCAGAGGATTCCATTACATTGACAACTTCAATATATTCTGGAAGCGAAAGGACCTTTTCATGGGAAGAGGCCCACACCTGAACAGAGGTGGAGCAAGAGAGTTAGTGAAGAACCTACTCCACGCTCTGGGGCATAGAGGCCAAGGCCCTGAAAAGGCAGTAAGGAAGGACCGAGCCAGTGTCCCAGGAACCACAGCACAACCGCAACAACAACTACCTCCACCACCACCGGTCAAAGACTTGGATCCGGCAGCACCAGCACCTCAACCACCTCCATCTAAGGACTCAGCTGCATTAGCATCACAACAACCACCTCCATCTAAGGACTCAGCTGCACCAGCACCACAACAACTACCGCCAGCTAAGGACCCAGCCGCAGAACCACAACAACAACCACCAGATTTGGCCGCCCCCTGCTACATCTACTCCCAGTGAAGACTTACTTTCCTTTTCGTCCCCCCCACTTTCACCCATGGCCCTACCTAGCCATTTTGATAGCCTCATTAAGTCACGAATTAAGATGGCTCCCCTAACACCTGTGAGCCTCACACCACACAGGAGCTCTCCTACCCCTCCAGCGCCCCCTCCTTTTCCTTCACCCAAAGTCCCTCGAACACGTCCTTCATCCAAACCCCCTCCAACACGCCCCCTCTGTCGTTCACCCAAATCCCGTCCAGCTCCCGCTCCTCCTGGTCCATCACCCAAACTACCCTCAACTCGACCTCCCCTGCGCGCTTCTAGAGGTGCTATCCCCCGGAGCTAGGATGAAACAGGCCCCCAGTGTCCTGGGAAAGGTTATGTCAAACTGGGGCCCTGTGATGAACAGCTTCCTTCTGGTGCTATACCTGTAGTTGCACCATGTAGAATGCAAAAAAGGGCAGTTAGACTGTCCAATCAAAGAAATCTAGTTCATATCCCTTGCAAGAAGGTTTTGACCAGTCCCAAGGAAACTAATCTCAAACTTGCTGCACTCAATGTCAGATCTTTATGCAACAAATCATTTTTAATCAATAATCTTATTTCCTCTTTTAATCTTGATTTTATGTTATTGACTGAAACATGGCTTGACAAAAACACAGGAAACAGTTCTAGTCGAATCAACTCCCCCCCACTACAAACATGAATCGGAAATACGAGAAAATAAAAAGGGTGGATGCGTTTCTGCACTGTTTAGATATAATATTGCATTTGATGTGTTTTCATCATTTGAGTGTGTTCTTTAAGATTGAGTTAAAACAAACTCCTCCCTTACTCTGCATAGTTATGTACAAACCTCCTCAGCACAGCCAAAGTTTCATTGATGATTTCACTGAAGTGTGCACAGACTTTAATGGTGTAGTCCAGGGGTCGGCAACCCAAAATGTTGAAAGAGCCAAATTGGACGAAAAAAACAAATATGTCTGGAGCCGCAAAATATTAAAAGCCCTAATTAAGCCTTATAATGAAGGCAACACATGCAATATGTATCTATATTAGCTATATTAGCCTACTATCAAAATGACTAAGTCGTTACAAATACATAATGAGCATTATTAACGATTAAATGTTTATTTGCCCTGCAGTGCATTCTGCGGAGAATGACGCGTCACGTGACTGCTCTGTTGTGCAAGTTTAACTTCATTACAATATCAATGAATTATGTTTCATCTCTTTGATAAATTAAAGAAATGTAATTAAGAAATCCGATTTTTGATGTCATTTTTATTTTGAGGATTCGAACACAAAACAATAAAATGGAACGTTCATGCCCATGACAGTCAACTTGCGCTCGAATGACAGAACAACTTCAAGCATTTGCGGCGCCTGGAGACTTTCATTCAGCTTGTTTAGGTGGCTTGTCACAGTCATATCCACAAAAAAGTGCAGCTTTTCGAGCCACTCAGGATCTTCCAGTTGCGGGTAGTTTGCTTTTCAGGAATGTTTTCACGTGTGCTAAACAGACGACAAAGTGACGCAAAACATCACCCCTGGACAGCCATCGGACTTTGTTGTGTAGCAGGAGATCAAAATATATTTTCAACTTCATCAAGCAATGCACGGAACTGACGGTGGTTTGATTTACATCAGCCACCTGCTTAGCGGTCCGCTAAGAGTTTAAAAACAAAAAACAAAAAAAAAGCCCTGCTGGTAGAAACGTGTGTCGCAGGCTATGAGGCAAATTTTCGTTGACAGAAATGTTGAAATGTAATATTGTAGTGGAGGTCATGTGCATTTTAGGTCTGTTAGCAGCAGGGGATTGTGGGACGCGGTCTCCTGATCTAATTAGGGCTCAGCATGAGCGTTTCTGTTTGCCCACGTTTCTTTTCATATGGCAGTTGTGTTGTTCCACCTTAGTTTATTCTTCCTGTTATGTTGGTTCTTTATGTTGCACCATGAGTGTGGAAGGGAGAGAGGTTGATGACCCATGTGCATTGTTCAATGTGGTGTGTGTTCAAAATAAATGGGCTTGATATGCCGGAAAGGAGGCTGCGCTCTCAGCTTGTCTGTTTGCCTTCTTCTCTCTGAGACTGTTCGGAGCCGTGCGGTGTATGGGACACGAACAGTTCTCCAGCGCAGTCAGTTGTTTGACAGCTCAACTTTTTTGACAACTTGGCTCCCGTTCTGCCTGCTGCAAGTGGCATACTTGCTGGGCGTTACAATCTTTTTCCTACACAATCTTACAGCATTGGAAAACATTAAGAATGTTTGTGTCTTGTTTTTCCTCCTACAGAAACCATATTAAAACAAAAAATATATTTCTATCCCCCATCTTTTTACATTTTCAAACATTTTTGAAAACGCTCTCTAGCCCCACTAGGGCAGCGCTAAAGAGCCGCATGTGGCTCTTTAGCCAACCCCCGCCGACCCCGATCTAGTCATTACAGGTGGTTTTAATATTCATGTTGATAATGTCAATGACAAAAATACAAAAGAGCTCAATGTTGTCCTTGAAACCTTTGATCTAATTCAGCATGTGAGTTGCCCCACCCACAGCAGAGGGCACACTCTGGACCTGCTCATCACAAAGGGGGTTATTTTTTACAATGTCAGTGTGGTTGATGTCGCCCTCCCTGATCATTTCTGTGTATTCTTTGACCTGTCTGTTGCTCCCAAACCACCGCCTGGCCCTGCAGTTGTCCAAAGGAGACAAATAAATGAGAGCAGTAGGGCACAGTTTGTAGAAATGATAAACCCTGAAAACGCCTCTGGTGCCAATGTTGATGAAATGCTGAATTTTGTTAGTTCTAGCATCTTGAATGTTCTGAATACCATTGCCCCTATGAAGGTTAAATTTGGAAAACATAGACAGAAAACTCCCTGGAGGAACAATGATCTAGTCAGCGCACAGAAACAACAGTGCCGCAGAGCTGAGCGAAAGTGGCGGAAGTCAAAACTCCAGGTTCATTATGGAATGTATAAGGGGGAATTGTACGCTTACAACCAGATCTTATGCAGAACAAGGTAAAGGTACTTCTCTGAAATCATTGGAAGTTTCAGCAGCAACTCTCGTATCCTGTTCACAACAGTAAACAGATTCACTAACCCTCCAACTCAGCTACCAATAGAACTGGTTTGCACACCTAAATGTAATGAGTTTGCTGTATTTTTTAATGACAAGGTTCAGGGCATTAAAAAAGCCATCAACTCCACAACACATATAACTATCCAACGGCCACCTACTCACTCTAAGCTGACTCACTTTGCACTTGTCACTGACAAAACTGTCCAAGAGACCATCACCCGTCTGAGCTCGTCTACATGTTGCCTTGATGTGTTACCCACTAGATTTCTAAAGTCTGTCCTGAACAGTGTGTTGCCATCAATTACTCAAATAGTTAACATGTCTCTTCAATCTGGAATATTTCCTGAGGCCTTAAAAACTGCTGTCATTAAACCCTTCCTGAAGAAGAGCGGTCTTGATCCCACTGTACTGAATAATTACAGACCTATCTCTAATCTGCCATTTTTAGGAAAAGTCCTTGAAAAAGTTGTCTACCAACAGCTCACTGACTTTCTCTTATTAAACAATTCATATGATGTTTTCCAATCAGGTTTTAGACCCCATTATCCTTTCCTTCCTTTTTTTTAAATCAATTTTCATTTTTTTTTCTTTTCTTTTATATTGAATTTTACGTTGATTATTTCTATGATGTATTGTGATTTTAATGCATTTTTCCTTTTTGTGAAGCACCTTGAATTACTTTGTGTACGAATTGTGCTATACAAATAAACTTGCTTTGCCTTGCCTATGTATCGAAAAAAAAAAGATCAAGGAGATGGCAGTGGACTAAAAGCCTTACTTACAACTGCCCTTACAGATGAAAATGGGCTGTTTGCGGTAGTATTTTCATTCCTCTTAATGTTTTATGTTGAAACAGGACGTTTCATCTGGAGGAGGGGCCTTATGTAACACTGTTTACTTCCGCATTGGTGTTCGGATGACAGGTTCATGACGTAAGGTGACAAATCAACTTCAGGGTGTGTGAATGAAAAGGAGAATAAAGGCTGCAGCTGTCCTCTACGCCCAAACTTCAAAGCTCCTTATTTTACCTATAAAACTCAGCTTAACTGACACGAACCACAGAAAGCCGGCTCCACTGTAAATTATCTGATTTAGAGTCACCGAAAGGTTCCGGATCTCTTTGTTTTTTAAACCTATCGCAAATAAAGCTTCACAAAAGGCTCCACATATTTCATCTTCAAGCTAGGCTCCGATAAACGGAAAACCTTGGTGTTTTTTCCTTTTTGATCTATTACTTTCTTCTCGTAAATTTAAAAGATTTTAAGTTGTAAATTTACGAGATTTAAATCCGTAAATTTACGAGACTTGAAATCTCTTAATTTATAAAAACAATGTTTTTTTGGACACTGGCCCTTAAGCTCTGTCGTAATTTTCTGTTTGTTAATCAACGGTTTATTGATTAACCCTCTATCTAAAAGGACTAAGGTTTTGTGCCCACAAGAGGGTCTTTGCTGGTCTTTACCATCAATATCTTGGTTTAATCTGTGCTCTACTTTTATGTTTTGATTGTGCTGGTTGACTTAAGTTTTCATTTACCAATGCATATATTCTGCACAAACCCTTTTATCTGACAAAAGCCAACATATTGACCTTTTCAGTTAAAGATAAACATCTACAAATCTCACACAAATCACATTGGTAAAACTCTGCAGGCAATTAGAATTCACAATAGGGCTACAGTCTATTAAAGCACATAACCTATTTAAAAAAAAAAAAATGGCTGTAAAAATTGAGACAAACATTAACAAAAGTCTTGCAAAAAAATAAATCTACCCTGTTCATAAGGCCAATCCTTAACATTAAATACGCTAAGATTTTGTGAAATTCAGTGAACAAAGTCTTTTGTGTGATTGGAACAGGCATTTCTTTAATGGCCATTGACCAGCAAAGACATATACATTCACAAATGTATATAAGAAATTCATTTGAAGTTACTATTTTATTGCAGAGCCCTGAATGTTTTTTTTTTGTTTTGTTTTGCATGTTGCACACTTGAAAAAAAGGTTATGGAAGGAACTCAAAGTTCATGAGTCAGAACCAGTTTTAATCAGAACAATGAACAGTTCACCATCATTCTTAAAACACATCTTTTCTCCTGTACAGCTGTTTTCTTCAGGACCCCTCTTTTTGGCTGTCCCGTCTGCCATAATAAAATCATGCCTAAGGCTTACATTCAACTGCTAAAGTGCCATCAGATCAAAATAAATCAAATGAAACTTAGAATGGGATGGTAATAATGTCTACAGTTTTTTATGTCTGCAATGTCTTTGCCCTCCACATCTAAACACACCCTTCTCTTTAGCCTTGTTTAGTTAAGGCCTTACTCACAACTGCCCCTACGGGTGAAAAATGGGCAGACCTATACGGGGCACGCAGGAAAAAGCAGTCGTGGACCACTCTGTGAGCCCATAGAGCAGGGGTCGGGAACCTTTTTGGCCAGGAGAGCCATAAACGCCACATATTTTTAAATGTAATTTCGAAAGAGCCATACAATAATGTAGTGTCCCTTTCCCACACTAAGGCACGGAGACTTAACCTCTTTTAGGGTTCTTTATTCTGGTTACTGTAGACCGCAACAAACGCCGTACAATCAATTCAGCAACTCCTGAATCTCTCCCGCCGAGACGAGAGCGCTTCTCCCAACTTTATATTCCCCCGTCCCGCTCCAGCCCTCCCATTTCCTTATTCGGCCCATGGCTGAACCCCATTGGTCCAAACTCCCTAACAACAGGCTGAGCGACAGAACTGAGGGCCAATCAGATCTCTGCTTGATCGATGCGTTCCATGAACTCCAGAACTTTTAACGCGGCCCAACAGCCAAGTTAAACTCAGTCCGCGACAATATGTTTAAAACTAAATATACAAATGAATGTGTGCATTTGATGTAATTTCAACATTTTTAAAGTCCAATAAGTCTGTGGATTCTTTTTAATAACATTGTTATACTGTTGCTAATAAATGATGAGTATTTCTCGTGGTGGTTTTGCTGATGGTCTAGTCTGGTTGATCCGTGGTGAGTTTCTGCTTCATGCAGGCGTTGAGACTTTAAACGTGATCGTAGGTCTGAATGTTCTTTAGATGTGAGACAGACATGGAACCAAACACACACCCACGCTGCAGGAGTGACGGGCAGCAGGTTTACGTTTTTACCATCTCTGCGCGATTCACCTGCTGCCGGTCCCCCCCCACCCCCTCTGCTTTCTTCCTCACACATCCCGTCCCCAAAACTGCGCGCTCTTCCTCAGGGAGGCAATTCAAAGGTTTCCGGGTGGTACAAACTCTGTGAAATAATAGATAACAGTAAACTGATAGTTTTTTCTCCAAGCACCGCTACTACTGCGCGCCTCTGGCATTGCATCGCGCCCGAGAAGGACTGGTCTAATGAAAAAAAAAAAGTATAATTAAGGATTTGTCTGCGAGCCACATGTGACCATCAAAAGAGCCATATATGGCTCGCGAGCCATAGGTTCCCGACCCCTGCCATAGAGCAAACATCCATTTCCGTCTGGTTGGCCTCAAAGGATCATATTCCTTCCTTTCTATTAACATTAACATGAGGTGCATGAGAAAAGCCCAATCTATACGTACAAAGACAGATTTAAATCTTTTGCTATAGTGTGGTAGAAGGAAATCATTTTGCTTTCCCACTATCCAAAACAGGTTGTTCCTTATTTCACAAATTGCATCTAAACAGGTAGCTTGACTAGTGATAAATGTCAACCTGTTATACAGCGTTATAAGTCTGCATTTATAACATTAGTGTCTCCAGTTGGATTTTTTTTAGCTGTGAGGGCAGATCGTTCGTGATATCGTTCCATCCTAATAAATTAACAGTGGACCCCGGATTTTATTCCCAGATCGGTTTATTGAATAGTCAGTTAAAGATGGCTAAATATTAATGTAGATACCTAAAACATCAAAATTAATTTGGTCGTCGCTGCTCCTTGCCCTTCTGCCGTGGGCCGGGGTGGGGGTCGGGGCCTCCGGTGCCTGGTGGGGGTTGTTGGGGGCTCCGTTGGTCGGGGGATCGGGTCCGGCGCCTGGGTGGGGCGGGCTGGGGCGCTGCGTGGTCCTTTGGGCTTGGGTGTGGGGGTGCGTGGTGGGGGGGTGGGGTGGTGGTCTGGCTTGGCTTGGGGGGGTGGTCCCTTTGCCTTTGCTGGGGGGGGTTGGCGGGGGGCGCTGCTCGGGGGGGGGCCCAGCGGCGCTGGATGGGCTTCCCATCTACGCCTGGGGCTGGGATCGGCCCTTCCCTGGCTCTGGGGCGGGACGGGACAACCCTCTTGGGGCCCCCGGTCGCTCTGGGTGTCCTCCGCTTCGGCTGCGGGGTCTGGGGGTGGGTGGGGTGGGGGGTCTTGTCGGCCCTGACCTGTGGGGGGGCATTCTGGGGGGGGGGTCCACTATTGGTACGGGGCAGGGGGGGTTGACGGGTCGGGGTCTCCGCTGAGGCCATCGGCGGTTTCCCCGGTCGGTTGGCTGCCTCGGTCCCGTCGAGGCCTGACCAGAGCTCTTCTAGGGCCGGCGTTTGGGGGTGGGGGCCTGGGCTTGCTCCGGGGGGGCGCGGGCGCTTTCTGGCTCCTCTCTCTCTGTGTGGGGGGGTGGTGCTGGGCCTGGGGTGTCGGCGCCTCTGGGGGTGGGGCCCCTGGGCTGGGTGGGCCTGGCCCCCTTGCTGGGGGGGGGGCGGGGGACAGCTGTTTGACCACCGGGGGACAGTCTATCAGCTGTCCCCAACTTACCCCCTTCCTCATATAACCTCATAATAGGGTGAGGGGGTGGGGGGCTTAGCCTGCGATGAGCCTCGGGGGGGGGTTACTAGGCAGTGGCCCCCCTCCTATGGTTGCCATATGGAGTGGGCCCCCCCTCTTTCGGTTTTATTTGCACCTTAGACATGTAGGGCCCTTGGTAGGGGGGGTGCTTGGACATCACTGCCAGCAAGCAGCGGATGTCCTCCTAGCACCCTACCCGCCAATTTTAACCGCACCTTAGACATTTAGGGCCCCTTGGTGGGGAGGGTGAGGGGACGTCACTGTGAGTAATCAGGAGATGTCCCCTTAGTGCCCTACCCGCCAATTTTAACTGCACCCCCCTTAGTACACACACCCCTCCCCCCTCAATATATACATCCCAACATAAACACACACACACCATCTCAAACACACATACACGCACACACATTTTGCAAGGAAGGTGGGACCTGGGTCCATCTGTCCCCTGCCTCTTCCCTGGTGGGGGGTGCGGGCCCCTTTGCAACGGCGGCCGTGTCCCCGGGGTGCCGGCTTCCTGGGCCCGGCGGTGCTCTCTCCGCGCGGTGGGGGAGTTCACATTACATCTGAGCCGGGGGTGTCTGGTCCCTGGGGGGTGGGTTCTGGTCCTTGCTCCTGAGTGCTGGGCCCCGCCAAATTTCCAACATGGCCGAGCCTGGTCGGGCCATATTTATAACACCCCTTGTGGGCCCTCTTTTTTTTCCCCGTGGTTCCCCCCTCCTGGGCGGGGGCGGCGGGCCCCCTGCCTCGCTCCTCCCTGGACCAACCGTGGGCCGGGCGGATGGCTGCCTGGAGGGCGGAGCGGGTCTCCCTTGGGGGGTCCTGGCTCGTACCTGGGGTTGGGGCGGGGGGATGCCCGGAACTCCTGGGTGGTGGTGGGGTGCTCGTTTGGGGCTGTGGGCGTCCTTCTCCGGTGGGGCTCTGCGTTGGGTTCTCCCGGTGTGGCGGGGGAGCTGCTCTCCTGGTTGGGCTGGGGCAGCGCTCTCTTTCCCTCCGTGGTTCCCTGGCCTCTGGCTCTGGGGGCCTTGCGGCGGCCCTGCTGGCCCTGGCCTGGGTGGCGGGCTTGGTCGCCCGGGCGGCGGTTGTTCCCTGCCGGTTCCCGTGTGGCGTTGGGGGGATTCCGGCTGCCGCTGCTGCTGCGGTGGGGGTCTTGGGGTGGGGATGGCTGGGCACTCTCCCTCCTTCTTTTCACGTTCCACCATCCATTTTAGAAGAACATAAAACCTCACCTGAGCACTGGTGTTAGCTCACCTTTGCACTAATAGCTTGGATGACTGAATGACCGAAATATTTCACACTAGTTGGTTTTAAGGCATAAGTATGCGTGTGTGAACACTATCTGTTTTGTGTACATGTCGACAGGTGGACATTTTTGCAGCTAGCAGGTGTGTTTATAACATTTGAGTGTGTGTGTGGACGGGCCCCGCCCTTTTTGTACTGCATTTGAACCTTACCATAATGATTAACAACCAGTAAACTTGTTGCTTTATGCTGCTTCATGGTCTTATCCCCCTTCCCCTCCTATTATCACCCCCTACCCCCCCCTCTCTCTAGCGTCCCTCTCTCTTCTTCCCCTCTTTCCTTTTCCGTCCGGTCCAACACCAAAGATTTTCAGACACGATTGAAATCAATAAAGTTTGGCCTCAATTACAAAAGGGGTTTATTCAGACATACCTTTGGTTTGTCAGAAGATTAATAACCCCTCTTGTTAAAGCAAAATATGTCCAACACAAGAGGCCCTCAGCTCTCGTCTGTCTGCCCAGCTGTTGGACAGGACAAGTTAAAAAAAAATAAAAAATAATTTGAATTGATTATTGTGGATTATCCGCAAAAGAATATGTAAAAATAATATAATTTAACTTTTTTTGTTTTGTTTTTTAATATAATATTTTAATATAATTTCCTTTAGAAACTTGTTTGGTTTTATTGACACAGTGCAGGAACAAGTCAATATGATAACATCCAATGACGGAAAGAGAACATCCTGCTCTGAAGCTTCTGCTCAAATATTCCGTCTGCAGGCAACTGCTGCCTTTATTTTCCCAATTAAAGCATTAATCATTAAACAGCAGTGACCCAGAGTCAGATCTCCTTATTTCATAATAAACTCCAGAGTAACACATAGTCCCATGATGAATGCTTCACTTTAAAAACAAAGGCTCAAAAATTCACTTCTCGGAAAGAAATACAGGAGAGGAGCAGAGAAGCAGCTCTGTAACGGTGCATGGCAGCTGCTGAAAACACAGCTGTGTGCACAAAGGCCAGATATCAAAATTAAGCATACATTATGGATGTTCTCTTTAGGCTTTATGTCATAAAGGAAAGTTGTCTGTAAAGTCTGTTGTGCTCTGCTGACAGGCACTTACCTGAATGCCTAAATGCTGCAGCAACAAATATGTGAATGTAAGCATTTGTCTTTGGTCTAACTGCATGATAAAACATGGTAACATAAAGGACTTTTATTAATTATCCCTGTAAAGCCCACTATATCAAAGAATTGACAGAACATTTCATTCTTTGGAAACCCTTTGATGAAATCCACACACAAAAAAAGTTTTTTTTCAATATTATCTTTTAATGAGCTGTAGTTGGGATCAATTACGATACGTTGGGTAATTTGCTAAATTTTTCCTCACAGTTTGAAATATTTATGTGAGTGTTCAGGATTAAAAGTAGCGTATTTACCCACTGTCTAGAATATAATCCAAACATTTTCAACATGGTGTAACTGTAGTAATAATAATGAATTATCAACACATTAAAGCAAGAATTCCTTCCAAACAATGAATAACAACACTTGCGTTATTGTTATTATAAAGTTTTGAAAACTAGTAATACGTTTGTCGCCAAAATGGATTTTTCAGGTGTCATGGAAGCAGCCATTGTAAAATGAGCAGGAAAAGCCCTTCTACCACCATGGTGCAGCGGTAGGGTGGTCGATTGGAAGATTGCAGGTTTGAGTCCCGCCTTGCCCACCCATGTGCCGGAGTGTCCTTGCGCAAGACACTGAACCCCACCTAGCCTCTGGTGGAAGGTGTTCGGCTGCGTAGCCACCACCAGTGTGTGAATATGTGTGTGAATGGGTCTGTCACTCTAAAGCACTTTGGGCCTTCGAGGAAGGTAGAAATCGCTCTACAAGTAAATGCCATTTACTGCCCCTAGTGAAATAAACTAAAGTCCCACTCCTATGAAGAATGTGTTTTGGAAGTTTTTAACATATTCTTGTGGGGTTTTTTTCTCATGAAGAAGGAAATATATAAAGAAAATTAAACTTAAAATTGTGTTTGAGTATTTTTTGGAATAAATGGTTGTGATTTGCCATTTGAAAAAGCTTGTAGCTGTGATATAGGTAATACAATAGGTGGGCCACAAGCTCCCTGCGGCCTCCTCCATTCTGATCCAACCACTTGCAAACAATTAGATCCATGCACTGTATGTCTTTGTTTTTCTCATCTGAGCTGGAATCTGGCACAAAACTGTACAGCTGGACAGCTCCAATGTTTGCTTTGCATTTTGGTTGTACCTGCAATGCAAGGTTAAGGTTGTAAGGGGCTGTAAGTTAGTGGGAGAATGTGTAAACAAATGGATGGCAGGAAATAGGGGTTTGCTTAACAACAGTCCTGCCTACAAATCAGAGATACATTTCTAATTTTCCCTCTGCAGAAACTATGTCCTAGAAAAAGACAGGTTTTTTGATTTTGTCAAAAAAAATGTAAAATAACATTTTGAAAACCACTGGGAATGCTTTGAAAAATAGGTCAAAAGATTACTGGAGTGGAACTTTAAGAACATTTTGGATCATCTAATGAGAAGGTTAGTGTGAAAGAAAGACTTTTGAGTTTTGGGTAAAAATAACTTTCTTTCTGACTGATCAGGGGGGAAAAAATTGCTCAAGATTTTTTTAAACCTTCTCCTTTTTTATTCAAATCCATATTCTTTCCTTAACAAGGACATTTTATCTGATAAAGAAAAAAACAGTAATTTTCTTTGTGGCCAGTGTGGTTTTGTGTAAATAGTAAAACTGTGCATTAAAACTCTCAGTGATGGCATGAAATTCTACCAAAGGGCTTAAAAAGCTGAAGATGAGTTTTCCGATTATCTGAAAGTCATTTGCATACAGACATTTCTGACACAATCAGTGAAGCAGGAAGCCCTCGGTGTGACTCGCTTCATCAATTGCTGGTGGAAATTTGTGCCACGGAGACACATAGGATGGGAGCTGCAGCCGCTGCAACCGCTGCATCGTGACCTCATGTAAGTGCAAAAATGGCAGGTGCTGCTTTTGCTCCGGAAACGGGCGCATGATCAAACAAGCTCAGCACCCCATCTGATGAAAAAAACAGAATGGACGAGACATTTCTTAACTGATGAATCCTTTCTAGTCTTACTTTTCCCCTTGATCTTGTCTTATTGTAGGTCTTAACTCAAACCAGTTTTTCTAACAAGCCACAGACATATGTAAAACTACTTTTCATGACAAAATCATGAATCCCATATTTTCATTTGTAACATTTAACCCTTTAACACCTGAGATTTTGCCAACTGATTATTTTTTTAATTCAAATCGTTTAAGCAAGATCAGGGGGGTATTCCAGAAAGCAGGTTATGCTAGTTACCACGGTAAGTTTGAGGCTAAGGAAGCGGATAACCTCAGCTTTCGGTTCCAAAAATGGAGGTATGTTTCGGGGTAGGTCAAGTGTCCATTTGAAGATGAATTAGTGGATGAAGAAGCTCAGATAATATCAATCTAGCTCATTTATATCAATCTAACTTAATAATTTGCTTCAGTTAAGATAAATCATTTTTTTGAGTTCAGTCAACTTAAAAATAACACGTAGTTATCAGACATTTATTTTCCTTTTTGTTTCAAATTAATTCAATTAACTAGGTGTAACTTTGGTGCTGCTGTTAGATCGGCACTGCAAGGAATTGTGGGATACCATGTTGGTTTTAGGACCATATATGTAAAACATGTAGCTTTTACCAATATGATACTCTCAAACAATGTGTTTTTTTGAGTCAGTTGATGATGCTGATTCCAATGCTAGCACTTTTAGCCATTTTAGCAACATATTAAAATTTCAACAGTTCATTCATTTTTTTCAACAATTTCAGCTTTCATGCTTAACTCCTTCTACACATTTTGACCTATTTTGGTCATTCTACTTTTACAATGTTCAACTCTAAGTTTTGGTCCTTTAACTTTTCAAGATATTCCAGGATTTTCCAGCACAGTTCAGCCATTTTTCCAACAATTTCAGCTTTCATGCTTAACTCCTTCTACAATGTTTGACCTATTTTAGACATTCTACTTTTACAATGTTCAGCTATTTCATCTTATTTCTGATTTCATTCAGCAATACAGCATTCAACCCTGCATTTTATTCTGGAAATGCAGCTCCTTCTAGTTAAAATTACCTTCAGGAGTTCCAAATGTGGTTGGATGCATTGATGGCACACATATACCTATCATTACACCAACTGAAAATGAGGCAGACTATGTAAACAGAAAGTCAATCCACAGTATTACTGTGCAGGTACATAGAGTTACATGCAGTTTATGATGGTGAAACAACCTAGCAATGCTATATTTGAAATGTCTTATTCTTTCCACTGTAAAGATTATATGTGATGCTGCACATATCATCACCAATGTTGAAGCCAGGTGGCCCGGCTCTGTTCATGACTCATGAATATTTCGTGAGTCTACTCTAAGCAACAGACTGGAATGTGGTAAGTAAATGTATGCACTACATTTACACATGCACTTAAATGTAGCACATAAGCAAGATGATTTTTGTTTTTATTGTCTTTTTTTTATCCAGGAGAGGTTGGTGGCTTTCTGCTGGGGGATAGAGGTTACCCATGCCAACCTAAACTTCTAACCCCTTACCCAGAACCTGAACAAGGCCCACAGCAGCCCTTTAATTTGGCACACAGCAGGACTAGAGCCAGGGTGGAGATGACCATAGGCCTGTTGAAAGCACGTTTCCAGTGCCTACGTCACCTCAGGGTCACCCCTGAGAGGGCCTGCGACATCATTGTGGCATGGGTAGTTCTCCATAATATTGCCATATTTAGAGGGGAACAACACCCTGCCCTACACATACAAGACCCAAAGGAAGACCCCAACCACCCTCCAGATTTCCAGGATGGAAGGGTGGTCAGAGACCTTATATGCCACCATTTATTCTCAGATTGAATCAACCACCACAACAAGAAAAAAAAAGATAAATAAAAAAAGAATCCCACAATGAATAAATTTAAGTCACAATGTATTTGGTCTTCCTTATTTCCTACAAATTGAAAAGCGACAGTAAGAATTCAATATTCTTCCAAAACCTTTATAGAATTCACCAATCACTATACACACCATACCTGTTGCTTGTGTTTTAGGATCTCAATTTCCAGATCTGACTTAAGGATCTGTCGATCTAAGTAGGTCATCTCTTTATCAGTTTTCTCAATTTGTTTAATAAGATGAAGTCTATATAACTCCTTAACTGGTGACTGAAAATACAGTAGTGTGGGGTTAAATCCTGTTCATTCAACATGAATTCCATAGAATAACACTCTGGCATTTACTGTACGTCACTGAACTGTGTTCATCCGTGCAGAGGAGTTTGATGGACCTTCCACCTCCTACTCCTCCTCCTCATCCTTCGGCGGTTGTTCCTCACACTCTTGAGGGTGGGGACGGGGGAGGACAAGAATAGGTTAGTCGACACAATAATATGAATGTGATTGTGAAGATTATTTGACATGTACAAACATAAGATTACCTCTATAGGTCTGTCGGTATAAGCAGACAGTGTGTGTCATCCTCTACATCATGAGAAGATGAGCACTTGGTTGAGCACACTTTATAATACTACTTGTGCTAATTTCTGGTGTGTTATGTAGGCTACTTACAACTGCCTGGGGCTCAGCTGTGACGGGAGGGTCTAAAAGGACGACGTTGCCATCAAGGCTGTTGAGACCAATGCAAAACCCAATGCAATGTTAAAATATTATATATATATATATATATATATATATATATATATATATATATATATATATATATATTTATCCAAGTACTGGTGCTTCTGAGTGGTTTGAGGCTGGCATTTTGCACATTTGAAGTGAAAATATATATAAAGTGTGTGTGGGTGGGGGGAGGCCTCTTACATTTTATGAAGGCACTTGTGTCCTGGGGAGTGACTGGCTCTGATGAACTCCCTGCAGGAATTCCCTCAGCCACTGGCCTTCCACTGTTCAGACTCAGGGCCATCTCCTCAGCATTTGTCAGAGGTGGTGGTGCAGGGCCTCCCCCTGTTTTGCGAGCCTCTGCCTTCTATCTGTTGGCTGAAGACAAATCAAATGACAGTGAACAATGAAAACAACATTAGATATGTATTGCTATGTAGATGTTTCATATGTCAAATATTGCCAACAAAGCCTACATCCATCACATGCTCAAATTTTACCTGATTGAATTATGTTTTTATACTTCATTTTTAGCTGCTGCCATGTTCTTTTAATTCCTGCAGGATTGCATCTACATGAAAATGAAATCAGGGACATTGAATTAGATTAATGTAACAATTACTTTTTGAAAACACAATTTTCTAGCACTGCTTACTTTCTTAATCCCATATAAAGCTATACCACTTGACCAATACAAGGGTAGACAAAAGTTCACTTTTAAAAACACAATTGCATGTTTTAATATTAAACTGACCAACGTTTGCAAGAGGGGAAGGTTAACAAAGAAAGTCCTCTAAACATTACTGACGTTAAATGCATTTTCCCCCCAGATTGGTTCTGTACACTATGCAGTACGGTGGCCCAGAAGGGTCACAACACAACACATTAACTTTACACACAACACATTAACTTAACACACAACACATTAACTTTACACACAACACATTAACTTAACACACAACACATTAACTTAGCACACAACACATTAACTCACAACACAATAACTCACAACACAACACATTAACTCACAACACAATAACTCACAACACAACACATTAACTCACAACACAACACATTAACTCACAACGGAAGTAAAGCAGCAATGGAGGTGCTTTTATTCTGAAATTTCCACTGGGCTGAGCGGCTAACTACCTAACAGAAAGTAACGTCACAGTGAGCTGTGGAGGGAGCACGATTTTTCTACAAGAGAAGCTAGCAGCAGTGTTGCCAGAAACTTTCTCTTTATTACGGTTCTCCTTCCTCTAAACACACACAACATGAACGCACACTCCTCCCTACGCTCTCACACCCCTCTCTGTTGCTGCACGCGCGCTCATCTCCTTTCTTCCGCTCCCTCCTCTCACACAGGCACGTCCGTCCCCAACACACACAAACACACACACACACACGGAAGAAAGAGCCGCATATAGCAGGGATAGAGCGGCACACACACGGAAGAAAGAGCCGCATATAGCAGGGATAGAGCGGGTTAAGAAAATGAATGAAAGAAGGCCGGTCCGCTGAAGAAATATGTCCTCCTTTTATTAGATCAGGAGAAAGAAGAATACACAGCTTTCGTTGAGTTTTTCCCCCTACTGGACTGATTTAGCACCCGATCCGATGATTTTTCAAAATAAAAGATAGTTCAGACTAATAATAAAAGGATTGATAAAGAGACACCGCTCCATGTAGCGATCGGACCATAACTTTAGCTGGTAGCTCCTCCCACACGCAGCCGCAGTGTCAGGCTTTAAAGAACACAATTTCTAAGAGGCGGGGCGTTGCACATCCCTAACAGGTTAGATGACAGAGCCCGTTAAGCGTCTCTGCCTGGTGCTTTTACTGAGCTTCAGTACATAGAAGTTCAACAGCCACACGGCCTCACGTAGTAGTATTATATATTCATAAGGGGAAAATAAACCCGCCGAACCGACCCTAAAACCGCCCAAATTATGCAAACCCGGCCAAAGCCATTTTTGCCCGCAAATTTAGAACCAAAACCGCCCAATCTGGCAACACTGCTGCTAGCTTCTCTTGTAGAAAAATCATGCTCCCTCCACAGCTCACTGTGACTTTACTTTCTGTTATGTAGTTAGCCGCTCAGCCCAGTGGAAATTTCAGAATAAAAGCACTTCCATTGCTGCTTTACTTCCGTTGTGAGTTAATGTGTTGTGTTGTGACCCTTCTGGGCCATGAGTTAATGTGTTGTGTTGTGAGTTAATGTGTTGTGTTGTGTTTTATTGTGTTGTGAGTTATTGTGTTGTGTTGTGAGTTAATGTGTTGTGTTGTGAGTTAATATTTTGTGTGTTAAGTTAATGTGTTGTGTGTTAAGTTAATGTGTTGTTTGTTAAGTTAATGTGTTGTGTTGTGACCCTTCTGGGCCACCGTAATGCAGCATTTCATGCAATTACACCAGGAATAACACTTCAAAAGTACACCTAAATATCGCCTTTTTTTATTTCACACCTTACGCTATTTAAAAAGTTATTACAGCCAATATTTTATGACAACGATTTAAATGCAAACTTACGCATTAACTTGAACAGCTATGTTTTCCCACGTTAACTGTCTCTGTTTTGCAGATGCAGCGGTGTTGCTTTTCTTCTGGAATATGTGCTCATATTCACTGTAACTTTGCAGCAGCACGTCAAGTTCAGCTGGCGAAAAATATGCAGACCTCTTTTTTTCCACGGTTGCCATGGTGACTCGTAATATCTGTGCTCCATTGATAATGGGTTCTTATAGCCGCGGTGCGCACGCTTAACTCCGAATCAGTCCACTCAGAGTTGATTAACCTAACTCCGATCAGCTGCTCTGAAACAGACAACTCAGAGTTTCTTTTTTTTTTTTTTTTTTTTTTCCAACTTGTCCTGTCCAACAGCTAGGCAAACAGATGAGAGCTGAGGGCCTCTTGTGTTGGACATATTTTATTCTAACAAGAGGGGTTATTCAACTTCAGACAAACCAAAGGTATGTCTGAATAAACCCCTTTTGTAATTGAGGCCAAACTTTATTAATTTCAATCATGTTTGAAAATCTTTGGTGTTGGACCGGACGGAAAAGGAAAGAGGGGAACAAGAGAGAGGGACGTTAGAGAGAGGGGGGGGTAGGAGGGTGATAATAGGAGGGGAAGGGGGGTAAGACCATGAAGCAGCATAGAGCAGGCAGGTTTACTGGTTGTTTATCGTTACGGTACGGTTCAAATGTAGTACAAAAAGGGCGGGGCCTGTTCACACACACTCAAATATTATCAACACACCTGCTAGCCGCAGAAATGTCCACATGTCAACATGCACACAAAACAGATAGTGTTCACGAACGCATACTTATGCCTTTAAACCAACTAGTGTGAAATCTTTCATTCATTCAATCATGCAAACTATTAGTGCAAAGGTGAGCTAACACCTGTGCTCAGGTGAGTGTTTATGTTCTTCTAAAATGGATGGTGGAATGTGAAAAGAAGGAGGAGGAGCGCCCAGCCACCCCCACACCCATACCCCCGCCGCAGCAGCAGCGGCAGCCGGAATTCCCCCAGCGCCACACGGGAACAGGCAGGGAACAACCGCCCCCCGGGCGACCAAGACCGCCACCCAGGCCAGGGCCAGCAGGACCGCCGCGAGGCCCCCAGAGCCAGAGAGCAGGGAGGCGCAGAGGGAAAGAGAGCGCCGCCCCAGCCCAGCCAGGAAAGCAGCCCCCCGCCGCGCCGGAAGAGCCCAACGCAGGGCCCCACCGGAGAGGGACGCCCACAGCCCCAGACGAGCACCCCACCACCACCCAGGAGTTCCGGGCATCCCCCCGCCCCGACCCCAGGTACGAGCCAGGACCCCCCAAGGGAGACCCGCTCCGCACTCCAGGCAGCCACCCACCCGGCCCACGGTTGGTCCAGGTAGGAGCAAGGCAGGGGCCCGCCGCCCCCGCCCAGGAGGGGGGAACCCCGGGGAAAAAAGGGCGGCCCATAAGGGATGTTATAAATATGGCCCGACCAGGCTCGGCCATGTTGGAAGTTTGGCGGGGCCCAGCGCCCAGGGGCAAGGACCAGGACCCACCCCCCAGGGACACGAACACCCCCGGCTCAGGTGTAATATGAACCCCCCCACCGTGCGGAGAGAGCACCGCCGGGCCCAGGGAGCCGGCACCCAAGGGACACGGCCGCCATCGCCAAGGGGCCCACACCCCCCACCAGGGACGGGGTAGGGGACAGATGGACCCAGGTCCCACCTTCCTTGTAAAATGTGTGTGCGTGTATGGGTGTTTGAGAGGGTGTTTGTGTGCATGTGTGTGTGTTTATGTTTGAATGTATATATTGAAGGGGGAGGGGTGTGTGAACTCAGAGTTTCTAATCTCTCGGTAGATCAACTCAGTTGATCAGTTCAAGTTTAACCTCAGAGTTGGTTGAACCTCCTTTCTGAAACAGGCCCCAGGTGTTAAACAAGTGGGGGTCAGATTATAAGAACTTGTTATCCAGTTCCTTCTGAATACTTGCAAATCCAAAAAACTGCTTGAAGACAGTAGTATAAAAATCTCTCTGAACTCCCTTGACGACGTAAATCAGGATATTACAATTGAGGAGGTTCTAAAAGTCATTGAGAAAACTAAACCTTATAAAGGTGCTGGTGTGGATGAACTATCAAACAAGGTTCTTAAGTGTCCTAAATTGTTAAATACTTTACATTTTCTCTTTAAATTCTGTTTTGAGAATGGCTTTATACCATTAAGTTGGTATAAATCGATAATAAAACCGATTCCAAAATCCCCTCAAGCAGACCCAAGAGTCCCTCTGAATTATAGAGGCATTAGTCTTCTGAGTACCGTGTATAAGGTTTTCTTTAGCATTCTAAATAATCGGTTATCTGAATATCTAGAAACAAACCAAGTCCTTGTAGAGGAGCAGAATGGATTCAGGAGAAATAGAGCGTTTATTGAGCATATTTATGTTTTGTCTTCAGTGGTGAGAGCTAGACTGCAAGACAGTAGAAGTGCCTTTGTTTGTTTTGTGGATTTAAAAAAAAAGCATTTGACTGGATGAATAAAGATATTCTAGAATATAAATTACTCATGTATGGAATAAATGGTAAGTTTTATAAAGCAATTAATGCTCTGTACAAGGCTCCATTAGCTTGTGTACAGGTGAATGACCTAAAAACAGGTTGGTTTCCTACACCATTTGGAGTTAAACAAGCAGATGTTCTTTCACCAACCCTTTTTGCTTTCTATGTCAATGATTTAGCTTAAGAAAATAAGAAAAGTTATTTTTAGAAAGCTTTTTGTACCTCAAAGTAATTTTCAGTTTTATTTTGGTAAAACTACTCTTATGTATACTAATCCTTATAAATATCTTGGTTTTGTTTTTCATAAAAATATGATGTTCTCAGAAGGAAAGCAGCTGTTATCAGATTCTGCTGGGAGGGCACTTGGTGCAGTTATAAAAAAGATGAAGGTCTGTCCAGGGGGGGTATTCCAGGAAGCATGTTTAAACTACCCTGAGTTTAACCCTGAGTTTACCATATACCTTGTGATGCATATATATATATATATATATATATATATATATATATATATATATATATATATATATATATATATATATATATATATATATATTAGGGCTGTCAAATGATTAAAATTTTTAATCAAATTAATCAGAATTTTCAGTGGATTAATCAGGATTAATCACTTTTTGCAATTACACCTGAATCCTAACCATTTTTTTTCCTGAAATGCATACCAAAAGATAAATAAAAGGACACAGATACATAATTTTCATATTATGTCTGTTTATTAACACAGCCAAATAATTGTGGTTTAAATCAAGCTGAAACAGACTACACACCATAACGTTGTTTTGGAATGTCCCATTGCTTCCTCTTTGTCATTCCTCTTAACCAGGATGTACAATTAACAGTATTGAACAGAAAGAAATAAAGGAAGTCAAATTATAACAGTGGCCTACCACATTTTTGCACAATTTGTGTCATCTGTTGTTTTTATGTGGAAAAAAAACATGTTCAATAAAACTTTTCAAACCAAAACAAACCGAACAATATTTGACCTTTTCCTCCATTCTTTAACCCACTTGCTCAAAGTTGCTAATAACATGTTGCACTGAAACTGGTCTTTTGGTTTGAACATCACCTTTCAAATCTACTTATCTTTCAGCCAGTTGCTGAGGCAAACTAACTTTTTTACGTTTTCTGAAAGTAAAGCAGACCTTTTTTTGTTCACAATGTGACCTGCAACTGAGAAAAGCCGTTCACAGGGAACAGTGGTTGCAGGAGTGGCCAGATATTTGTGAGCTAGTGTGGCCAGCTTCTCATGGGCTCCTGAATGAGATGCCCACCACCTCAAGGGGCAGTCCTCCAATTTAATGGTGGGCTCTGCTCTGTACCTCTGTATGGCAGGTTGGACATCGTCCTCGTCTGACTCTGAATCTGAGCCCATTTGCAGAAGGCTTATTTTCTTCCTGGGTGGCCCATCATCATGTGTCTGTGAAGACTTTCTGGGTGATTCTTGTTGCAGCATCCCTTCAAGTGTGGTCCACACTGCTTCCCTGTCTTTCTTGGGCAGGCATTTCAAGTCTTTAAAACGAGGATCCAAAACTGTAGCAATCTGGAGCCATGCATTGTTGAGCTGTTCCTGACGGGATGCTAGGTCCTCCTTGAACTTGGTCTTGAATCTCACCACATATGCAGGGTCCTCATCACAGGCTTCCATCTTGAGACGCAAGTGGCAGAGAGAAGGGAGTACCACAGAACAGGAGACATAGGCCTCTCCACCCAGAAGCTCAGTTACATACCTATGCACATGCACACAGAGACAGTGTATTATTATTATTAGTAGTAGTAAAACAGTGGTTATCAACAAGTTATTATTATTGTTATTATTTTTACATACATGTAGTGTTAATTTCGGCACCTATTTTTAATTTAGTCTTAGTGTTTTCCCAAATGTCCTCGCTTTAAGTGGGATCCGAACTCGTTCTGAATATTTTAAAGGTGTAACAGCTGATAAAAAAGCAGACAAAAATTAGATAAATTTTTTTTGATGCAAAACATTTTCGTCTCGTCTTTTTTCGTCAAATTCATGTTAATTTACTCTTAGTGAGCGTTTTTGGACAGTGGAGCAGTCTTGCCATTGTCTCGTTTTGTCATAAAAATAGGTCGTTGACGCACATATTTCGTCTCGCCTGACGAAATTAACACTACATACAGACATGCATACATGTTATTGATATTTGACTTGGTTTAATTAATTCCAGAAAATAATCAAAGCAATGTTATTTGATAAGTTACAGACTGATTTACCTGCATGGCTCCAGAAGAGTCTCCAGCCTCTGCAGTTTATCCCACTCTGCTGCGGTCGGCAAAATGAGTTTGTGCTCCTGATTGTCCAGGGCTGCGATGACAGCCTCTTTATTTCTGCTCACGCGCTTGACCATTTCCAGCGTCGAATTCCAACGTGTTGGAACATCCTGGATCAATGGCTCTTGCTTCTTTCCCAGGCTGACTTGTTGTGCTTGAAGCTCCGTAGCATTTGCTGGGCTGTGCTTAAAATGACCGACAACTTTGCGAGCCTTGGCCAAAGCATTTGCAAAGCCGCTGTCAGCAAGACTCACTGTGACACATCTCTGCACCATGTGAGCGACACAGTTCATGTGTTCATAGCGTGTAAGTCGAATTGCAGCAACCATGTTCCGTGCACTGTCAGTCCCAATCGTTGTCGTCTTGCCCTCGATGTCCCACTTACGTGCAACAGACAGGAACTGTTCTTTACAAGCCTCCGCAAAATGACGCTCCTCAGTTTTTAATATAGTCAGCGCAAAAGACTTCAGTTCCCACGTGTCACTGATGAAATGTGCAGTTACTCCGAGATAATTGTCGTTACTCACTGATGTCCAATGGTCTCCTGTTAGGGCGATATAATTTACTTGAGCCAAGACCTCTTTCCTTTTTTCTTTTTCGCTTTCATAAAGCGCGTGGATTTTCGTCATAACTGTGGCTCTTGACGGTGGCTTATAGGATGAGTCTTGAGATGCCACTTGCAAAACATCAAGGAAACCAGAGTCTTCTACAATGCTAATGGGTCTGCAATCCTTTGCAATCCATTTTGCTATTGTGTTGGTCAAATGATCGGAGGTTGATTTTGTTAATGGCCTGCGAACATTCAGCGTGGTCTGGCGCAAACCACTTGCTGAACCTGATGGCCCAGCAAACGCATGTTTGGCGTTGACATGGTACCTCAAGCTTGAACAGCTCCGGTGAAATTGAAACTCCTTGTTACAAATCTTGCAGATAACCTTGGACTTGTTAACTGTACCATCATCATTCTTTTTGTATTTGAATCCGTCAATAGGCCCACTTTGCTCACCTTGCTCCATCTCGCCTCAAGCTCCCGACCACTTCCCTGACTTTCCTGACCTGAATAATTTGTCACACTGCGCATGCGTGAAATGCGTTAAAAAAATTGACGTAATTAACAGCAAACAACTAATTAACGTCGTTAACGCGCTATTTTTGACAGCCCTAATATATATATATATATAATATATATATATATATATATATATATATATATATATATATATAACTTATCCAATTTTGCCAACTTAAATGAATTAGTTCTATTGGTAACAAATAATTGAGTTAAATTTAATCAACCTAATTTCTTACGTCTTTAAACCTAAATAATTGTTTATACAACTCAAATTTATGTATTTATCTAACTAAATGTCATATTACTTTATTCTTTTCATCTTAATTAAATATATTTCTTGAACTCTCATATGTCTAAGTTTGAGCCGGCAGATATGCTCATTTTTATAACAATAAAACGGACGGGAATAAAATGCTCGGAGATCATAAATTCATTGAAGAATTTTCCGTCATTGTCATTACTCAAGGAATGGTAGGGGTGCTATATAAACTCTTCATCCTCTCCCTCACTCTCCCTCATGGTGCAGAGACGTAAGCATAGTAGGACAAAATAACTCGGCAAAACACAGTAGAACAGCTAAACAACTAAACTCATTTGATCAAAAACCCACACTTAAACCCAAATCCGTCCAGACAGATCGGTACCGCAAGGGATTGTGGGATACCATTCACTTTGCCTAACAGCAGCACCGAAGTTACACCTACTTAATTGAATTAATTTGAATGAAAGTAAAATAACTGTCTGAAAACTACGTGTTATTTTTAAGTTGACTTAACTAAAAAAAATTAATATTTATCTTAACTGAAGCAAACAATTAAGTTAGATCAACAAAGTTTATCTTTCCAACATCCATACGTGGTCTTTTCACCTTCTTACGGTGGAAAAAGTATTATCTGAGCTTCTTCATCCACAAAATCACAAAATTATCTTCAAATGGACATGCCATGCTGCTTCACCTCTCTGAAAACAACCTAAGCTTCAACTAAACCTGCTCAAGACCAGGTTATGTTCAGAGCAGGAGTTGCTATGGCAACTTGACATACCCTGAAACATACCTCCATTTCTGGAACCGATATCTGAGGCTATCAACTTCCTTAGCCTCAAACTTACTGTGGGAGCTAGCATAACCTGCTTCCTGGAATACCCCCCAGAAGGATGCTCTGTCCAGATGTTTGTGTATTTGTTGGTGTAAGTGTCATTAAAAGAGGAATGTTGAGATACAAATAATTACCAGTTAAATACAGTTGGATGAATGGTGACATATTCAGTTTCTATCGTCGTAAATTGTACTTCAGAGGAGTCAGTGCCTCACCAGCCATCAACCTCACTGCATGTCACTGAGTAATTGTGTGTGTCAGAGAGAGGCAGAGAAAAGAGTGAGTGAGACTTGACCTCACCAAGATGGCAGTGCTCTCCTCCCATGAGGAACCACATGATGTCTCCTCTAGCGATATAACTCATTGGTCTTGGCCCTCAAGAAGGATGGCAGCTTGAGGATGTGTGTGAACTACCGCCAACTTAACAATAAGACCTGAAGGGATGCATTTCCCCTCCCTCGCATTGATGAATCACTGGACGCCTTATCTGGGGCTTGGTGGTTTACTACGTTAAATCTAGCCAGTGGGTACAATCAGGTTCCAGTAGCAGAAGGTCACCGGGCTAAGATGGCTTTCTTTAAACCATTTGGGTTGTTTGAGTGGAACCGGATGCCATTCGGTCTTTGTAATGCCCCAGGCACCTTCCAGCGGTTGATGCAAAGAATTTTCGGAGACCAGCAGTGCCAGTCTGTTTTGCTGTATCTAGTTTACATTGTGGTCTTTTCATCAACCATCTATGAACATCTGGAACGGTTGGAGTTGGTGTTGGGCCGGTTGCAGCAGGCTGAGTAATTTTTTCTATAGCAACCACTCTCACCAATCAGGAGTCTGATTAGTCAGTTTATAACTTGAATAACTTTTACTACCAAAAGAAAATAATAATTACAAAGGCTATAAAAAAACAGTATCAGAGATGGAATTATATTCTGACATATAGAATGACTGAGTAATAACAGCTTACTTCTCAATAGCAGTGTATGGGATTTTGGCGTCTTGGAGCCAGCGCTTACTTCCTATTTAAAATGTGTGTGTGTGTGTGTGTGTGTGTGGGGGGGGGGGGGTCACTCAGTCCAGTTCACATATAAGTCAATGGATGAGCCACTGGCTTTTGAATAATCAACTATATTGCATGGTCCTATAGGCTATTAATTGAGAATGGCGACACTTTCCAAAACACACAAGTATAAATTATATACTGTGATAAATTACAATCAACAAATCATTTTTTTCTATTTTTTAACTAATTTTTGATCTAATTTTTTTTAAATAGGCACATTAGATATTAGGTAAACCTACAGCATTGTCTGTCTGTAAAATCTCCCAGACAGCAAAACTTTAAATGTCAACAATAAAACAGGTTTAGTATTTTGAACAAAAACAGAGTGACTAATTTTGACGAATTAAATAAAGCCTCTTACATAAGCAATACACAGTGAACAAATGGTCATGCTTTTGCAAAGAAAAACAAGATAAAAAAAATAAACTGAATCTTTCTACATGTGCTTTTTGATTTTTTGATTTAATCTCTTTTCTGAGCTTCATATTTTTACTACGACAATTAAAAAATAAGCAAAACTGTTTATGTTTGTGTAAACTATTTTAAAGTCACTCTAGTTGGTCATTAAACATTCGTCATCCGTCATGCCTCAACATACTTGACCTGAAAGTCGACACGGGGATGGCAGATGGTTTTGAGGGGGATTTCCTGACAATTTGCGATAATACCTGTGACGGAGGGCAGATCTGGAGTCTGAGCGGGCTGACAGGTGGACAGGCGGGTGACTGGAGAAGAGTGGTTGTGAATGTGAAATGTCACGCAAAAAACAGATTTTTTTTTTCTTCTGCCAGAAATCCAACAACCTTTATTGTTTATACTTTTATTAACTGTCAAACTATTTAAATCCCTGTAGCAGTGTTTCCATCGACTATAAAATTGGATTTGGGATAGTAAATTGGCCTAATGGAAATATGGCAATTTTAAAGAAACAAAATGTATCGAAAACCAGTTTTTGCGCTTGGAGGAGGTGGTTTTTGAGCTGTATTAAATTTGATATATTTAAAAAAACTGCAATGGAAACACTTTTCAAA
This sequence comes from Oryzias latipes, assembly GCF_053564925.1. NCBI lineage: Eukaryota > Metazoa > Chordata > Actinopteri > Beloniformes > Adrianichthyidae > Oryzias > Oryzias latipes. The sequence goes on along the minus strand of NC_136256.1, from coordinate 9,823,913 downwards.
TTACACATGACCAACAAACATGGTATGGCATGCGCATGATGGCAATGCGCTTCTTGGTATTGGAACTGGCTGCCTTGGGCACTTTAGAGTGTGCGCCACATGACGTCGCACAGAATCACACAGCTAATCAAAGGTTGAGTGTGTCATGTGGAAATGTCTCCTCTATAAAATCACCAACGGGGATTTACCAAAATCGCTTCATCAATAGCCAGTCCCACGTGTAAGGAATCTATTGTATACTGTTCGCAAAAGAATCTATTGTATACTACAAAGGGGCGTTAGCTGTTTAAAGTAGATCTATGGAATCGAGGCTGTATTGATATTACATATTGGAAAGAACGTGTCTCTTCTCTTCTTCAAAGAGTTCAAATGAGCCCGCTCAACATCAGAGCAGATTGTCTGACATCCCACAACACAACAGGAAGATAGACAAGCGCTCTTTGAGAGGAAAAGAAGCAGAAGAAATGAAAACAGGTTTCTTATGAGATGAGAGTCAGTTGATCAAAAGAGCACATACTGGAAATTAAACCCTCTAAATGATCAAAACATGATGAAATGATGGCGTCTCTTTTTTTGTAGTGACTATGAAGAAGGCTTCAGTTTCTGCTCCACAGATCTCATGTTTCCATCTATGTCCTCTTCATTCTGTCTGCTTGACAAGACAAAAGACAGTAAACTCTTTAACCACATGCCAAGTAGATTTCCTTGTTTACTTATCTGAACCAATGTTCATTTAGTCTGGAGCTGTCAGCTAATGTCAACTAAATGATACATTTTGGTGAAAGTGGAAAAAAATTACAGCCAGGCAACTTTAACCATCGAATGTTTAAACTTTGACATGAATGGAAACCAAAATGAGTTTCACCATGAAACTGACCACTCTGAAGAATGACAAAACAGCTAAGGGGGTAGAAGCAGAAACATACAAAATCTTAACATGGTTCAGATTAATGTACTCTATTATATTATACTCCCGGGGGGAGAGTTTTGAGTCTCACAGAACCTGAAAGTAAGTTGCAACCACAGTAGAACCTTAAAAATCAAAGACATGGTCACACAGGTGTGGGTATGAGTGTGGTTGCACCAAGTTGTCATTACGCTGAGGTTTCCCCAAGCTGCTCCAGGTGTTTCTTCACTTAAAATAGATCTTGGTTGTGTGTAGATGCTCTACTTCTGAACCAGGTCTTTAACCCAAATACCATCCAGCACACGAAAGAAACAAAGAAAAAGAAAAAAAAACATCAACTGGACTCACATCGTCTTTGAATAAACATATCCAGTCATAAGCCCTGTAACTTGGACAGGACTCAAACGTGTTGCAAAAAAACAGGCATCTCCTTTTTTTTTATTTAAATAACTATATTTATAATAAAGACCATTTCTGATTGTGCAATTTGCATCACTTAAAACATTTGGTCTGTAATGTTCCTCACAGATACACTTCAGCTGTGAGAGAAAGGATGTAAAAGAAGAATCCAGGATGAATGAATGAATGATACTTTACTACCCCCGAGGGAAATTAGGTTCCAGTACAACACGAACAGGATCAGACATACAACAGGAATACACACACACATTTCGAAGTTGACTGAGGTTGTTTTGCTGCCTTCACGCCGGTTGACATTGACGCAACCTTGATGAGCGTGCAGATGGTCCACGATGGGGTGGGAGTGGGGGTTTGTTGGTGATAAAAAAAGTTGTATCTCAACACTGCGTACAATGAGTAGATACAAGAAAAAAAACTACACTATTCAACACAAATAGCATATATGCCATAAACAGGATTATTTTTAAAATAATTTATTTGTAAAATAATTCAGGAATTAGTGACTAAAGTTTACCTTAATAAACTTAATTAATAAGACAACACTGGTTGTCATTGTTACCTATAGGTTTTCACCAGGTTAGCATACACAGTAGTTGCCATTTTGGTCCATTCGTCCATGCATCTAGATCTTCTCAAAAGCTGTGACGATTTAGGGTAGTTGTTGGAAGACAGTCTTTCAATTCCCTCCACAGATTCTCTATTTAATTCAAGTCAGGAGACTAGCCACATTTCATGTTCAATGCGGTCACTAATGGAAGAAGGTCTTTGTCCAAAATCTGAACATACATGGCCCTATTAACCCTTTCCTCAGTAAGGATCAGTCATCCTGGCCCTTTTTCAGAACAGCAGCTCCAAACCATGATGTCTTCACCCCAATGCCTCACAGTGGCTATGATGTTTTTGGGATGCCACTCAGCATTCTCTCTCCCCAAAACAAAATTTTATTTTGGTCTCATCTGACCTCATGGCAATCTCTCCGAATCTTCTTCTGGATCATCCAGATAGTTTCTGGAAAACTTTGGATGGATTTGGACATGTGCTTTTTAGTACACCTCTCCGGTCATTGACCAACTCCCTGTTTAGTTCTGGGCTGTTTGCTCACCAAGATTATCTGGCCCCAAACAGGTGAAGTCTCTCATGGAGCCCTACGTTCAAATTTGCTTCAGCAGTTGATCTCCTCTCATCAAGCTGCTTACTAATTATAAATTGAATCATTCCAATCTTGTTATGGTGTACAATCTTGTTCCTGGTGTCCTTTGAAAGCTATTTGGTCTTTGTCATGGTGGAGAGGTAACAATCTGACTATGTGTGGACTGGGTGATAGCCAGTTAAAACAGATGATATTAATAACAGGTAACCAGTAAAGGATAAAAGAGCTTCTTCACAGGTATTTTGGTCTTGCGGGCGGCCGTGGTGCAGCGGTGGGGCGGTCGACCCATGATCGTAAGATTGCAGGTTCGATTCCTGCCTTGCACGCCCATGTGGCGAAGTGTGCTTGAGCGAGACACTGAAACCCACCTTGCCTCTAGTGGTAGGTTGGCGCCAGTGTTCGGCAGCGCAGCCGCCACCAGTGAGTGAATGTGTGTGTGAATGGGACTGTGACTGCAAAGCGCTTTGGGCCTTCGAGTAAGGTAGAAAAGTGCTATATAAGTATTCACCATTTATTTAAGGGGGGAGAATTCTTGCTTGTTTGTATTTTTGAACTAATTTCCTATTTTCTGCGCCATTATAAAGATATATTCTGGAATTCCTGGAATGACATTGTGTCTCTCAAAGTTCAAGTGTATCTAAACATTACAACACTCGTTTTTTTGCATTGAACACTTTGCAGAATCTAAGGCCTGTACCCCCCCCCCCCTTATATGTAAACATTTGAGTAAACTGGGATTTAAAGTTGTCATTACAGAATGACATATATTTTTATTTTAGAATTTAATATTTTATATAATTTAACATGTGCATCAGGGGTCAGTGTCGGAGGTGTGAAGGATCAAACAGTGATCTTTTGGTTTTCAACTCCTGAGCCATGAAGCACGAATATGACATTTGCTGCCAACAGCCTGTCAAAATGTTGCAGTTTTGAATGCTGAAACTCAGTTCCTGTTTTATTTAGAAGATGGGATTTATTTATTCAAAGAATGATGAAAAGCCCACTTCACAGCTTACCAGCTCACAAAGAAGACGGCTTATCTTTTCAGGGAGAGGCAGAACCTCACTTGGCTGATGCGCTTTTGCTTCCCAATGCGCTTTGCACCTCATATTTGCTTGACCTTATCTTCCAAAAGATATCCATGATGTGACAGAAATGCATTTTACAACTGTAAGGGCAAGCAGACCAAATCCTGCAATTGAGTAACATTCAGCTGTCCTTCGGAGATGGTGCGCAGAATGTAAAGCTGCACATTAGTCAGGGCCAGATAACACTGAGCCCCACTTTATGCTAAACCAAGAAAACAAACACGGCGCTCTGCTCAGTGCGGACTGGAAACATCAGAGGCTCAGAAAGCATGCTCTCCTCCAGTTGATAATCTATCAATCTTTCACTTGATCTCTTTATAGTTTCTTTTTGATGAGTATTCTAGACAAGGATGTCCTTTTGCATCGCAGACCAAATTACACAAAACTGTAACTAATGTTTGTGTGCTTGCTGTTCTGGAAACTAATTCTGCTTGCCAGGCCATAGAAAATCAATGTCTGTGCAATCAGTAAACCATGGAAATAGAGCAGTGAACAGCATTCTAAAGGCTGTTTGACAAAAACATGTTAAAGCGGGTGAGTAACACTAAGTCCTTTATGTTGGAAACAATGCTCAATCAATCCTGTCCAATTGCAACAAAAAATCCAAAAAAGATTTAGCATTGTGCAACATTTATTGTATCAAAATAATAGTTGCATGTAGATTAATAGAGTGAAATGTCACTTGGTTTTGGGGTTTTATATTTGTTGAGAGTTCCAGCTACAACATCTTTTGGAATTTAGAGTAACAGGTGAATTCTGAAGTTCCCTGGAAACGTTTACTTGATTTTCTTTCTATATCATGCTATTCCTAAGCCTTTCAGAGTAAGCTATATCAATTTATGTGATAATATATTTCATTTGGCACATTAAAGAATCATTTTTATATTAAGTATGAGGTATTTTCGCAGCTCATTTTCCTACCTGGAAGTAAGACCCTCGATCTCTGAGGCTCCACCTTTCGCTCCTTGTGGGTGCCGCCCATTTCATGACGTCAACCTAGAGCCGGCCTCAGCTACACAAAGAGGTTCTAGACACAAAAACAAACAACATCAGAACTTGTGCAAAGATGGATGTGCATATTGTCCATATAAAAGGAAAGCGTTTAGCCGATCACCGCCAGCTCAGCTGAGAAAGTGGGTGTGTGTGTTAGCCTGGAGATGGGACTGGCAGTGCAGACTTTTCCCGGAAGGGGCTGTTCCTCACTTATCTAGATCGCAATGTGAGAACCCACTCGTTTTTGTGGATAGGGAGGGGCTGGTGCTCAGAAAGCAGGCCCTTTAAAGAGCTTAAGGTGGCTGGTGAGTATCTTTCCCTCTCACATGATCAAATATGCATCTTAATACATGGTCCACATATCAAAAATTTCGACTACCATATCTAGGACACACTGGATTATGAGTCAATGATTGGTCTATTTTTTAACTTAGGAGAACCGAAATAAAAGGTGCATTAACCCAGTGGTTCACAAACTTTTTCTGCAGGGCCCCCCTTTCTGAAGATTAGAATATTTTCGAGTCCCCCCACACTGACACAAACATACAAATCCTTTGTTTCTAAACTCCACTGCCCCCCCCCCCCTGCAAGGGGCGCGCCCCCCAGTTTGGGAACCACTGCATTAACCTTGTGCTATTCTAGGCACTTTAACGTTGGGAGTTGGGTCTTCAAGACCCACCAGACAGTGCGCTGAACCTTTTTTCTTCAGTGATTTGTGATCTTCACTGGTGTCCATGGATTACATGACATCTTTCCACCTTTATCCACCTTTGTCATGGTAGGAATAACACGTCAATGTAAGGGTGGGGTCATCTAAGATAGCACAGAGGTTACGCGAGACAAGAGTCAGACATGAGTCCATCCGTCAGTCAGACTTTATTAACTGTGTTTACAGTCTAGAACCTCTTTGTAACAGGCTACATGATATCCACGTTAACTAAGAGATTGATACCGCTAAAACAAACGTTACTGTGACTACGCTTACTCCCAACATTGTTAGTTACACATAAAAAAAACACATCACTACATGTTAGCCATATTAAAATATTCACATTAACACTCAACTAAACATTTTAACAGAGCGTTGTGTACTTCTCAAAATCGCTTCGACATCTTTAAGCACATCCGGGATTATTCCATATATATGGCTTTTAAGTGCGGAAAATTAAGTTAACTTGTGGCAATAAAATACAGTCCAATTGTTTTACCTAAATTAAAACAATCTAGATATTCATTATTCATTTGACTTTATAACTATGAATGAAAACGCCTTTTAACAGAAAAGTTTTTTCTGTTTCTTAGTAACACTAAATAAAAACTGGCATTAAGAGTTTTTTGCTAGTTTTAAAATGGAATCAACATGATTTAATCTTATTCAGTTTGGCAAATTCCACCATTTGATTGATGCTCATAAAAATGTCAGTGTTGCTGCAGGCGTACTTCTTCCCACCTATTGTGGCTGCAAAACATGTCTTTACATGCTAGAATATTAACTAGCTTGTTTGAAGGGCACTACCTTTGCAGTGTAAGTAAGATAAGAACAGAATGAGTGGATGTGTGTAAGTGCTGTCAGTGTTAGAAACTGACATGACTATTTCAATTTGGTCCTTAAATTATACTTCAACGTGGAAAATGTCATAGTAGAATCTAAAAGCAATTGTCATTCTTTAGTTTTTTTATTTTAATTTAACTTTATGTTCTTTTCTCCCTTGCAGTCTTACATGCAGATTTTCATTAAAGCAGTTAATTTCCATGTATCACTGTAACAGACCAGATGCAAAGGATTGAGTGAACATTTAATGGATACATTTAAAAAAGATAACCCCAACTAAGTTGCTAAAAAACTAAAAAAGTTTAAAAAAAAAATTTTTTTGAACTGAAACACAAGAGGGAAAGAGAGATCTGATCCGTCTTTGACCACTTGACTAAAATCTGTTTTATTGCAGCTTAATAGTAATCCATATAACTATTAAGTTATTAAGAACAATATATTGGCTGCAATTTTAAAAAAGTAATGTTTTTTTAATTTCTTTTTTTTAATATACAAATGGTCTTTATCTAACTTATCTCATAGATATAGCATTTTATCTACCACCATGAAGGGAAATAATGGAAACATATTGTAGACTGGAGGTTTAACTCTATACATAGACACTAATTCCAATCAACCATATCACAGGCATGACAACTTATTTATAATAAATTCCTAAGCAGGGTCAAATAGGGAATTTCACTTGTCTAAAAAGAGAGCACACAAAAATTATATAATTACTTTTGACCTAACATGGCTCTACTGGAAATGAAATAAAAAGTTTCTTATTAGTCACACAAAAACATTTACATATTTGTTTTCATATGTAAAAATAGCTGTTTCCATGGTGAGGCAGGACTCTCACTTACAAATTTCAGACAAAAATGTACCGTAATCGTCGAAATAAATACTGTACCCTTGTGCTATCCTAGGCACTTTAACATTGGGAGTTGGGTCATCTAGACCCCACTAGACAGTGCTTTGAACATTTTTTCTTCAATGCTTTGTGATATTCACTGGTGTCCATGGATTACATGAAATCCTCTTTGCCTTTATCTTCCTCTGTCATGGTAGGGATAACACATCAATATAAGGGTGGGGTCATAATATAGCAGAAGGGTTAAAGACGAATTAACAATAACCACTAGAGGGCATCGCAGATGTGTGCATCAGTGTTTCCTACTGAAAGAAACGCAGAAGTGGCTCTCAGTCTTAAGGCCCGTACACACCGGGACGTATTTCGCGCGCGATATTTGCCGACGTTTAACGCCTCGTGACTAAACAAAGGGCACCAATGTGAGTGTGCACACTGACGCGAAAATACGCTACGCGTCAAAGCGTCACTTTTTAAAAAACGCCTCGGGTATGTTTTTTTGGTTTGACGCGCCGTGTCAAAAACTATACGACCAATGAGCATGGCGCTTTTGCACACGTGTCTGGAGCTTCTGTAGTTACAGTAAAACACAACTTGGGGGCGCTCAAACACAAAACTGCCTTTCTGAGCACACATAGCAGCGAAGACGATAGAAGCCAAGTAGCGTCAACACCGCCGCAAAGAAATAATGACGGACATTCTAAAATATTCCCGAAAACGCTCATGATACATTTTCAGCTCTTGTACCAGTCGATAAAACTCCCCATGTTCTTCTCTTCTCGTAACTATGGAATGTACCCAAAATCGGCGTCTTTTCCGGTGTCTTTCATCATTCAACAGAACAATAATTTCTTCATCGCTGGAACTGGAGCTGGTGCTGGAAATATTCATGTTTTCTTTGTTTGATTCTGAGAATCGCGTAAATACTTGCTCTTTTCTTCTGAGTGAAAAACGAGTTTAAGAAGCGTAAAGTTGCGCAGCGCCACCTTGTGTACAGGAGTATTTCTGTTTTACATTAAGCGCCATCTAATGCCAGGGAATTGAAATTCCTTTACGCTGGGCTTGGCGTAGTTCTTCCAAAGCGATACAGGCGATGAAGAATTCAATGGATTTAGTGCTTTAGAGTGTTAAACTTTAAATAGTCCACTTGTTGGCATGTTCTTTATGGTTATTTGAATAAATGCTCCTATTACTAGATTCCTCCCTATGTATATGAATATGTACTCTTGGGAAACTAATAACTAAATTTAGCCACATTTCCTATCATTTGTATGCAGATGACATTCAGTTTTATTGGTCCTTTCCTGAAATGGACTATAATATCTTGACCAACTTATTGGATTGTTAAACAGTCATTAAGTGATGGTTATTTAATAACCATCTACACTTAAATGCTTAGAAGACAGAAACTGATTTTTGCCCCAGATAATAAAATCCCAGCACCTTGGCTTTCTTACTCCTCTGCCCAGTAGAGTGTCAGAAACCTTGGGGTGTTGTTTGACAAATCAATATCTTTAAAGGGGCAAGAAAAAAAGAACATGGCAACAGTGAAAACATCTTATCTAGACCTGACCTGGAGATGATTATGCATGCTTTTACTCTCGTTTAGATTATTGTAATTCACTTTTCAACTGTTTTAACAAAAACTCTTTAAATCGGCTCCAACTTGTTCAAAACTCTGTTGCAAGGCTTTTAACAGGAGCCAATAAATGAGCACATAAAACTCCATTACTGTCCTCTTTATTTAGGATCCCAATAGATTTTTTAAATCTTACTTCTAGCTTTCAGACCCTTGCATGGACAAACTCCTGTGTACATTGCTGACCTTTTAACCCCCTTACTCTTCAGCCCCCTTACTCTTCAAACCAAAAAATTTTACAAATTCCAGAAACCAAAAGCCCTTAAAGCTGACGCCACTCATCTTTGGATATTTCGGTCATTACGACAAATTGACCCCGTTGAGTGTTTTAAAACTCAGGTCTAAACACCTTGATTCAGATGAGCGTTTAGTTGATCTAATTAATCATTTATTGTGTTTGACTTTGTTTTTACTGTAACTTTGTCTATGATATAGGCATGATGACTGATTTGTATGTGTTTTTACTATTGTGAATCACTGTATGATTTTTATCTGAGAAAGGTAATGTTTACTGAAATAAACATTTCCATACTATGTTTTATGAAGCTAAATAAGCATCAATGTGTTACAGTAGTGAAGCATATATTCAGTCTATTATTGTTATTTATTTTGTTTTTTGTGATTTGTCTTTCTCTTATTCTCAAATTTTGTTTAAAAAAACTCTCCAAAAAGTTTGACATATATATGTTTTTTTTCTTCCTTATTGTGCTTTTTTGGTGTCTGCTACTTATGCTCCAAAGCGACTTATAGCACGTAAAATGCAGTACTTACCAAGACATTCTGATGGCACAGCACCTTGCACTGATCAACTTGTCACTTTGCCTCTCGTTCAACAAATAAGCCAAAATGACGTGCTCCATCTGTGCTTTCATCAGGAGCTGCTGCTCCTTCTGCCACTGTTGCTGTTCCTTTTTAAGATGATAGCTTTGTGTGTTTTATTTTTTTGCAATTTTTAACAACTACAAAACTCTTTGTTCTGAGTGAGGGGAAATTGAGGAAGACAAATCTGTGGAAAGTAGTGCACATTTGTACCATTTTACTCATGAATCTACAATGTTGAGGTCCTTGATATTGTTAAAAAAGTCATGATTTTTTTACTTAAACTCCACTCTTCCCTCCTTCACGCATGACTGATAATAGTACACATGCAAGTGCAAATTTCATATTTTAACAAGACCCAGTATAATGGTGGTTTTAGGCACTCTCGATGTTAAGAGACTATCAAAGCATCAGAACGTGTGCTTTGCCTCATTTTCTCCCCCGTGTTCTCTCCAGACCCATGTCTCATGATGATTCACAAGTTCTCTCATGCCTGTCTGCTCTTCGCATGACCTTTTCAAAGTTATGCATACAAAATGAGATTTCTTTGCCTTCACGAATATAACATTCAAGAATGATTCTATATTTTAGAAGACACTTACCAGCGCTCCAAGGATTTTCAACTGTCCATCGAGACATTACGCATGATCTCGCTCTTTCACTTTTTCCTTTCCCGCCATTCTTCTGGCTGTTCTTTTTTTATTTTTTTTCAAATTCATTCCACACTTCAGCTCTCACTTTACATCTAATATTGGGCCAAGATTTCAATTTGTTGTTTGACCTTTTCTTAGCCACAATCTTGCGAAAAGCGCAAACAGCATTGTGCTCCCAGGTGTTTAATTCTAAGGGCTGAGCTTTTGCTGACAGGTAAAGTCCATCTCCATTCCTGAGATGAATATATCCTTTTAATATGTCAGATTTTTTGGGGGGATACCTTGAAAAAACAAATATTATTTACAGGTATTTGAAACCAGTTTAAATAGCAAGAGGTCCGGTGAGTGGTGTAATCCATCTCTTCCTCTGCCTCGCCAGCACCCATAATAGGATTCTGACTGTTTAGCATGACCACTGGTGTTTTCATTGTGCAAATGTAGCTGGGATCATAAATAAGCTTGTTAATTTTTGCCCTGCTGCTCACGATGACAAATCACCCGCCGTGTAAACATTGTCAACAGATGGCAAAATTACTCAAGTGAGGGTGTGCCTGATACTTCTGGGAGGTGTAACGATGGAGTTGTGCTTGGCAGTGGGATGCTAAGTGATGCAGTGCTTTCTTTGTAGCTCAGCGTTTGCAAACAGCTCTATACATCATTTTGATACTCATCCTAGACAGTTGTGTGTGGGGAGAAAGATAGAACATGTAAAGATTACCTTCAACAGATCTTAGACAGACAAAACGTAAAAAAAAGGGCATTGGTTAGATTAGAAAGGCTCTTATCAAGAGCACACCGTGTTCTTTATGTCAGGTTAGATTTATTACTTTTTTTTAATGCAATCGTAATTGCTCCAATACATTGAATTTTGAATTATTGCTATGATTATAATAAATACCAGAAAATATGTATCTATATTTGATTAGGACCATGAGTTGTCCTTTTTACTAACCACCTGTCCTCATCTATTTAAAAAAGATTAAAAAAGACAAATGGCAAACTAGATAGAATGCACGCATTTGCTACAGGCCTCTCACGATATTGCTAAGCTGTTTCTTCTATTGCCCGGTTCGATTGCTAAAATTCCTAATACAGTAAACCCTTGTTTTTCGCGGGGGTTACGTTCCAGAAAGAACCCGTGATAGGCAAAATCCGTGAAGTAGAAACCTCTATATCTTTTAACAATTATTATACAATTAAATACTCTATTATACATTGAAAAGACAGAACAAACCATTTTACAGGCTCAAGCATTTGAGTCACCAATAAAAGTACCTTAGAAACGTTTTTTCTACAAATAACTTCTGTTCTGTACTGTCAAATAATAATTTTAATCATCAATGTGAACAGAAGGCTTCAAATCGCGGAGATTAGCCCCGCCCACCGCGACCCAAGAATTGTCATTATAAAATAATGATTAAAAAAAGTACAGTGGGACAAATAGTGACTCGGGTGTATTTGACTGCTCTAAGTCCAGACTGAGCCGCTGCATCCTGACTTTACTCTGCAGTGTTTTCTTCTTTTGCAGCCCGCGGTGCAGCTGCAGGTGTGTTTGTTCAGGGGAAGAAGACCATAGTGATCGGCAGTTGGTGTCGCTCTTTTTTCTTCTTCCCAAAAACATCAAAAACATCCTTATACACCGACATGCCAACATCAAGAGAATTTGCACGTACATGATGTAAATTTGGCAAGCTGTTGTAGGAACGTGTACATATTAAACTGCAACGTTATTGACGCACAGGTAGAGAAGAAGCTGAGTGACTTTTTAGCCAATCAGAATGCAGAACACAATGCACGATGCAAATCCGTGAAGTAGCGAAACCGTGAAAAGTAAACCGTGTTATAGCGAGGGATCACTGTATTGCTAAAATTCTAAACTTTGAAATAAATCAGTTGCAGCAAACCCAATGATTTAAAACACATGTATGTACACTGCTAAAAAATAAAGGGAGCACTAAAATAACATCCTAGGTTTGAATGCAAGACATACAACACAAAAATGAGGCTCTGTAGTGTTTGTGGCTTCCAAGTGAAGCTGGGCTCTTACGTCAATCACTCTGCACAGCACTCATCAATAAGCCTCTACTCAAAAACAATGGCTAAATTCCTCACCTTTTCTTCTCAGCCAAATACAATCAGTTTGCTTTTAAATTCATCGATGTCTATCTCTCTACAGTCTCGACAAGTTTGATGCCCTCCTCCACTCAGTCCTCCTTCTGGACCAATGCTTTGCTGTGGAACCTTCCTCAACTACCATCACCGTCTAGGCCATGGGGTTTATTTATCTATGGTTCAAGCTTGTCCCACCAAAATAGACGTCATCAGCACCGAGTCTAACCGCCAAAGACTGTGGTCTTATTTAATGCACATCTTTTGAATAAAAAATGTATTTTTATTTATTCCAAATCAAATACAGAAAAACTCAGAAATGCAATTAGTATCATAAGTTCTCCTTTTTTAGGCAATTTCACTCTTACTCTCCTAATCAGCATTACGCTAGATGGTTTAGCCATTTTTTTGGAATTAGCATAAATGTTATCTCATTAGGCTAATTTTTTGGCATTTGCATTGTTGTGTCCAAATTACCATCCTAACCCCTGAATACTAAAAAAAAAAACGATATAGTGCTGCACTATGTAGTGCCGTGAATTTTAAAAGCAATTCAGACACCATGCTCCCTACTTTTTTTTTTTCTTTTAACGGCGGATATGACGTCATTGATTTCACCAAGTTAAAATCTAATTAAAATGAGCATTTTTGCGACGATTATTTATGAGTCCACTGTCTTCTGAAGACAAAACTTTGATGGTTTATCAAAAAAATACATTTAAAAACATTTTTTGGGTAAAAAATGATCCAACGCAATGCATTGTGGTTTATATTTGCCGATCGAGTGAGCATCGATGCACAGTGGTTTTTCGCAGAGACTTCTGGCAAATTTCCAGGGCACTCAATTTTAAAATTGTAGATTTTGACGGCACTAAAAAAGGGTGAACGCACTATATAGTGCACTATATAGGACAGGGGTCGGGAACCTATGGCTCGCGAGCCATATATGGCTCTTTTGATGGTCACATGTGGCTCGCAGACAAATCTTTAATTATACTTTTTTTTTATCATTAGTCCAGTCCTTCTCGGGCGCGATGCGATGCCAGAGGCGCGCAGTAGTAGCGGTGCTTGGAGAGAAAAATCTGCGCCAGCGCTATAAGTTTACAATTATCTATAATTTCACAGAGTTTGTACCAACTGGAAACCTGTGAATTGCCGTGCCTAAAAGTTCGCGCTCCCGTCTCTGAGAAAGAGCGCGCAGATGCGGAGACGGGATGTGTGAGGAAGAAAGCAGAGGGTGGGGGTGAGGGGTTGTGGGGACAGGCTGCAGGTGAATCGCGCAGGGATTGTAAAAACGTAAAACCCGCTGCCCGTCACTCACTGCAGCGTGTGAGTGTGTGTTTGGCTCCCCGTCTGCATGTGAGCAGTCTTTGTCACATCTACAGAACATTCAGACCAACCTAAGATCACGTTTAAAGTCTCAACGCCTGCATGAAGCAGAAACTCACCACGTATCAACCAGACTAGACAATCAGCAAAACTACCACGAGAAATACTCATCATTTATTAGCAATAGCATAACAATGTTATTAAAAATAATCCACAGACTTATTGTACTTTAAAAATGTTGAAATTACATCAAATGCACACATTCACTTGTATATTTAGTTTTAAACATATTGTCGCGGACTGAGTTGGATGGCTGTCGGGCCGCGTTAAAAGTTCTGGGGTTCATTGAAGGCATCAAGCAGAGATCTGATTGGCTCTCAGTTCTGTCGCTCAGCCTGTTGTTAGGTAGTTTGGACCAATTGGGTTTAGCTATGGGCCGAATAAGGGAAATGGGAGGCCTGGAGCGGGAGCAGGTGAATATAATGTTGGTAGAAGCGCTCTCTCTCGTCTCGTGTCGACAGGAGAGATTCAGGAGTTGCTGAATTAATTTTACGGCGTTTGTTGCGGTCTGCAGTAACCAGAATAAAGAACCTTAAATGAGGTTAAGTCTCCATGCCTCAGTGTGGGAAAGAGACACTACATTATTGTATGGCTCTTTCGAAATTACATTTAAAAATATGTGGCGTTTATGGCTCTCTTGGCCAAAAAGGTTCCCGACCCCTGATATAGGAGTTAGGGTGAGAATTTGGACATAACCCATGGCTTTTAAAGCTAATTTGGCAAATAGACTTACTGCTAGGTTAAATATGGCTGGTTTAGCTAGTTTAGGTGAAAATAGCACTTTTATATACTGTATACATTTTTAATTAGCAGATATTGCAATTTTTTTTACTTTACTGAATTTGTCTGAAAAGGTTCCTGAAGAAAGCAATTACGTCTTTAATGATCAGAAGATTCTATTGGCTAAGTTGTTATTTTTAGCTGAAGTATGTGGAAGAAATAAACTGAAAAAAAGGGATGGAAAATAAGAAAAACGATAAGAAGAAAAATAAAAAAAACAGAGTAGAAAAACACTGACCAAAAATATAAACGCAACACTTTTGTTATTGCTCCCATTTTTTATGGTATGAACTTAAAGATGTGAAACATTTTCCACATACACAAAATAACCAGTTCTCTGAAAAATTGTTCACAAATCTGTCTAAATCTGTGATAGTGAGCACTTCTCCTTTGCCAAGACAATCCATCCCACCTTGCAGGTGTGCCATATCAAGATGCTGATTAGACAGCATGATTATTGCACAGGTGTGCCTTAGACTGGCCACAAGAAAAGATGTTATGGGCGAAAACCAATTAATAGAAGGAAAAGCCAACACTATGAAAGTTGAAGAAGCTCAAGCTCATGATAATTGTAAAATAAGGACATAGCAGTTATACAACATTTATTTTACAAGTGTAATATACAGGTGAGATGTGTTGTCCAAGTATTTTCACGCTGTTGGAATAAATCACATTTGTAAAGTCTACCAATCAGCTGCCTTAGAGGGCAGTTAAAGTTGTTGAAGTGCCTAGGATAACACAAAGGTTACCGGGCATGCTCATATGTTAAAGCTAAAGAACAGCACTTGGGTTTTTACATCCTTTTAAAAACTTACCCCTAAATATATTGTAATAGTTGCAATTAGTCATGCCCTACTTAGTGGATTACAGGTTTTTTGAAGTGTGACAAATGTGATGCATTTATTTTTACAAAGAACCTTTCCCATAAGGTTTTTGTCTTGTAATAAAACCTTGTTTCTGTTTTGCTCAAATGTAATGTATATTCTTGTCAGTATTTTTGTATTGACATCTCACTGTAAGTGTTCTTTTGATCAAATGTTGCTTTTACATTGCAAATATCAGGCTGACAGCAGCTCTCCAGCTACTACAAGGCCAACAGTAGCTTTCCAGCTGCGACCAGACCAGCAGCTCACCAGCAGCTTCATTCCACCTAGTCCGACGCAGTGTCCCCAGCTCGAGGTTTTAAATTTGTGATAAATATGTTTCTTCAGCTACTTTTGCTATTAGTGCTTGTGAAATACATTCCATTTTCCCAAACAAATAACATGGCAGAGTCCATGATTTTTTAACTTTGAGCTCACCTGCCACTCTATCAAACCTTAACCATATATCTAATAGAGACCGTTTAGTCTCCAAATAATGCTTTTTTTTTTTTCCAGAACCATACCCTCAAATCATGTTCCGGTTGTTTCCGGTGGTCTTTTGAGGACTTTTGCTCTCGTAAAAGCTTGGGATTTCTGCATGTAAATGCAAGAAGCCTCTTAATAAAAATGTGAAAGTTTGGGTTACTGGATCACATCCTAAAATAGTGATTGTTACAGAGACCTGGCTAAGAAAGTCCATCTCCTATCCTGAGTTGCAAATGCCAGGCTATAATATGTTTAGACAGGACAGGCCTAGTAAATGTGGGGGTGTGGCAATTTACACTAAACAACATATTGAATGCGCTGTAACTCTGGCTAAATCAGTTCCAAAGCAGTTTAATCTGCTCATTCTCAACATCAGGCTCTCTAAAAATGTCTCCCTGTGAGTCACTGACTGTTTTCCTCCACCATCTGCTCCGGCACATCACAAACTCTCTGTAAGGTATTTGCCCTGTTTACCAATGCTAAGTTTGTGCTTTTTGGAGATTTAAATTTGGACATGTTAAAGCGACCTGTCGAGGTTAAACAGCAATCTGATGCACTAAATATACATTCATTCATTCATTCATTTTCTGTACCGCTTTGTCCCTTTCGGGGTCACGGGGCTGCCGGAGCCTATCCTGGCTACTTGGGCGTAGGCAGGGGATGCCCTGGACAGGTCGCCAGTCTGTCGCAGGGTAGAACATCCACAATCACACACCCATGCACTCTCACACTCACACCTATGGACAATTTAGAGTTGCCAATTAACCTATGAAGCATGTTTTTGGACAGTGGGAGGAAGCCGGAGATCCCGGAGAAAACCCACGCATACACGGGGAGAACATGCAAACTCCACACAGAAAGGTCCCCCATTGATGTATTTTTCATGTCCCCCAGCCGGGACTTGAACCAGGGGCCTTCTTGCGCCACCGTGCAGCCCACTAAATAAGCAGCCAGATCAAATTATTTACAAACCAATTCCAAAAATGTTTTACCTCCCAAATATTTTTGATCTGGCAGATGTGGACTGGTCTAAAATCAATTTGATTCCTACTGTTGACAATGCATTACAACTATTTAGTGCGTAACGGAGGCGTTACAGCAACTCGCTGACCAGATCACAGAGGTTGAAAGAAACCAACCTGACTCTCTGGTGATTACACTCGGGGATTTTAACAGAGCAAACCTCAAGGCTGAAATACCCAAATACAAACAGCACGTGACTTGTCCCACCAGAGGCCCGAACATTTTGGACCACTGCTACACAACAATAAAGGACGCATATCACTCTGTCCCCCGCGCTGCCCTGGGACTTTCCGACCACTGCCTAGTCTATCTCATCCCAACCTATAGGCAAAAGCTGAAATCAGCTAAGCCCATAGTAAAGACTGTGAAGAGATGGTCGAAGGAGTCAAAGATGCAACTGCAAGCCTGCTTTGACTGCACTGACTGGAGTGTCTTCGAGGCTGCTACCTCAGACGTGGATGAATTCACTCACTGAAATCACATCCTACATCAGTTTTTGTGAGGACATGTGTGTGCAGACTAAAACCTTCTGCACATACAACAACAACAACGCATGGTTCACTGCTAAACTGAGGCAACTACGTCAGGACAAAGAAGAGGCCTACTGTGACTCTTCTCATGACAACACAGGTCGGTTTACAACGGGCGTTTATTTGTACTTCTGCAGGTCATCACACTTCTTGTGGGACATTGCGTGCCTTCGCTTTCATTGCGCCTTCATTACGCCTTCATTACGCCGTGAAAACTATAACAAAACATTATACATGTTTGAGGAGAAAATAAACAATACAAAATAACACCAAACAAGCATAACAAATACCTCGTTTCCGCTTGTCAAGTAAAAGAGTCTCTTTGAGTCCAAGGTATTTCTTTTTGCAGCTCTTTCTCCCAGCTTGAACTCCTAATTGTTGCAACCTCGTGAGCAAAAGACCGTGCTCACCTGCGGCCAACATAAAAGGCTCAAATTCTCGCGAGAATAATACAATTCTTCTGAACAAAATCAAACAAAATTCACTGTACACTCCAAAGGAATAAAAATTAAATCACCAATTATTAAACGTTTCACAACCCATGAACTTCAATAAAATATATAAATTTCAGCTGCATTTACACTCCCACCAAAATCACTCCTATGAAGAATAAATGGGATTTTCATGTCAAACCACTACTGCTTTGGTTACTCACTCTGCTTCTACAAGCGTTACAACCTTATGAACAGGTCTATCTAAATGCAGTAGTCTAGTGTGTGAATTTCCTTTATTCTGTGTAGTCTCACTGACAAGTAGAGTTAACTTTCGTACGATGCCATCTTGACTAGGATAGGTTTGTAAGACTCTAGCAAGCTTCCACTCATTTCTTGGTGTGCTTTCATCTTGTAGAATCACAATATCATTCACTTTCAGGTTTCGTGTTGAGTTTTGCCATTTCTGACGTTGTTGAAGGTTTAGCAAATACTCTCGCTTCCATCTTTGCCAAAATTCATTGGCCAGGAATTGCACTCTTCTCCATCTTTTATGCAGATATAAATCTTCTCTGCAAAACTGTCCAGGAGGAGGCAGTATGACTGAAGATTTCATAGTCAGTATATGGTTTGGTGTAAGAGGCTCTGGTCCGGTGGGATCATTCAGGTGCTCCACAGTTAATGGTCTGCTGTTGATTATAGCCATTGTTTCATAGAGAAAAGTTCTCAGAGATGTAGTGTCAAGTCTGGTTCCTGTCTTGTCAAGCATGACTGCAAGAATACTTCGGATCGTTCTTATTTGGCGCTCCCAAACTCCACCCATGTGACTTGAAGATGGGAAATTTTCCACAAACTCACAACCAAGAGCCCTTTGACGTTCTGGGTCCACTTTCTTGAGCAACTCAGAAAACTCCTTTCTGGCTCCCATGAAATTGGTGCCTTGATCACACCTTAGTTGGCGAACTGGTCCTCTGATTGCCACAAAGGTTCGAAATGCATTTATGAAAGCATCAGTCGTCATATCATCCAGTGTCTCAATATGAACAGCTCTTGAGCACAAGCACGTAAACAAGAGGCCATATCTTTTTAATTCTTTCCTTCCATCCTTTACTATAAAGGGACCAAAACAGTCAAGGCCACAATATGTAAAAGGAGGGGTTGTTTCCGTCCGCTCTCTTGGCAGATCAGCCATCTTCTGAACTTCTGTATTTCTCCTGTATCTCCTACATTTCACACATTTGTAAATGTGTGAGGAGACCATGTTTCCACATCCAATTATCCATATCCCATTCGCACGCAGTTCATTCATGGTCATTCCTCTGCCCTGGTGACAAACACGCTCATGATAGTGCTTCACAAGCAAGGATGATACATGAGACTTTTTGGGAAGTATAGCTGGATGTTTTACACTATAGTCCAGAGTTGATCTGGAAAGCCTTCCTCCAACTCTGAGGACTCCGTCGTCATCAAGAAAAACATTTAAACGGTGTAATTGATTGTGTTTGTTAAGAGAGTTGACTTTTCCTTGTTTTAATTTCCTTATGTCTTCTGCGAAGGCTTCTCTTTGTTCCAACTTAATTATAAGCAGTTCGGCTTGTCGCCTTTCCTCAAGACTGCTTGTCTCATTTGATCTTGGTTGTACTCCCTTACGTTCTTGGACAAATCTTCTCAGCCTGGCAACAGCTTTCACAACTCTAGACCAGTCTGAAAACTTGGTGAAGCGGCTCAGAACTGAACCCGTTTCTGTTTTCACAGTGTTGACACAAGACTTGCGAAGCTCTGGGTCGGATATTTCCAAAACTCCCACCATCTCCTCTTCACCAACTTGCATTTCAAGTGTCTGTTGCCAGAGATAATCTGGACCCGTTAGCCAGTTAGATTCTCTTAACTGTGATGCAGTTAACCCCCTTGAGGCATGGTCAGCTGGATTGTTTTCTGAACTGACATAATGCCATTGCTTTGGTTCTGAGCTCGACCTTATGCGCTGAATGCGGTTGGCTACAAAGGTGTGGAACCTCTTTGCATCATTGTTCACATATGCAAGAACAACCTTTGAGTCTGTCCAGAAGTACACATCCAAATTTTCAATCTCAAGTTCCTCTTTGACAGTATCACTGTTCCGAACTGAGGTTACTGCCGCTGACAGCTCCAGTCTTGGTATGGTGATCTGCTTGGTGGGGGCCACCCTTGCCTTTCCCATTACAAGTGAACAACACACCTTTCCTGATTCACTTACTGCTCGGAGATATGAACAGGATCCGTATCCATTACAACTTGCATCTGAAAAGTTGTGGAGTTCATACTGTATGAACTTGCCAAAGCTTGAAGATATGTAGCACCTTGGTATCCTGATTGTTGGCAGTTGGGATAAGTCTCTCAGCCATGACTCCCATCGAGACTTGATTTGCTCTGGGAGGTCTTCGTCCCAGCTCACTTTCTCTTTACAGAGCTCTTGAAGAATTTGCTTCCCAAGCAATATGTAAGGAGCTACAAATCCCAAGGGATCAAAGACTGAAGCAACTGTTGAAAGAACTCCTCTTCTTGTCATGGGCTTGTCCTTGACAATAACTCTGAACTGGAATTCATCAACTTCAACACACCACTGGACACCTAAAGCACGCTCGATGTAAAGTTCACCAAGAGCCATGTTTATGTCTTCACTCTGTGCACGTTCTGCAGGTGGTATTGCAGCACAGACTTCTGGATGGTTAGAGACAAACTTGTGGAGACGAAGATTCCCAGTTCTACATAGAGCTCTTGCCTCATTCACCAGATGTATGGCTTCAGATGGAGTTTCACAGCTTATTAGGCCATCATCAACATAGAAGCTTCGTTGAATGAAATTGATAGCCTCTTTGCTAAAGGTTCCGTGGCCCTGTGATGCCAAATATTTGAGTCCAAAATTAGAACAGCCTGGCGATGAGGCAGCTCCAAACAGGTGTACTCTCATTCTATACACTGCAGGTTCGGAGCTTAGATTTCCATTTTCCCACCACAAGAACCTGAGGTAGTCTTGATGGTCTCTTACAACATGAAATTGATGGAACATCCGTTCAACATCACACATGATAGCTATTGGACCTTTTCTGAACCGGCAAAGCACACCAACTAAGGTGTTTGTGAGATCTGGCCCAGTAAGAAGATGGTCATTTAGAGAGGCATCTTTGTATCTAGCTGAGCAGTCAAACACCACACGGATCTTACTTGGCTTGTGTGGATGGTAAACCCCATGGTGTGGAATGTACCATACAGGCTGGTTATCCAACTCAGAATGTGGAACCTTTTCAGCATCTCCTCTTGATATTATGTCATTCATAAAATGAACATAATCTTTGAAGTACTGTTCATTCTTTCGCAGCCGTCGCTCTAATGAGGCTAACCTGTGCAGTGCATAACCTTTGTTATCTGGAAGCTCAGGCTTGTCCTCCCTGAATGGCAGTGGGAGTTCATAGTGGCCATCTTCTTTCTGCCTGATGCCTGCCTTTACCTTTGACAAGAAGAGAAGGTCATCTTGAGAGACTTGATTAACATCTGATGCTTGATCTGAGAAATCTGACTCTAATGCTCTGATAATTTCTGTTGAAGTGATTTCTCTTATTTGAGTTTGACATACAAAGCTTACTTCTCTCCTGAGTTCAACTGATGGATGTGCAGATGGTGTTACTTGGCAGACTATTATTCTGTGGCTGACTCCTATAGAGTCAACACAATCACTTGAGGATTGTGAGCAGCCAACAATGCTCCAGCCCAGATCAGTTAGTTGACCATATGGCTGAGTTTCTTTACCAGGCAGAATCTCTTTTGGTTGAAGGGCTTGGTGGCAGTTGTACCCAATAAGAAGGCCGACTTCACAAGACAGCAAAGGTGGGATCTTGTCAGCCAACTTTTCCAGATGAGTCCACTTTAGAGCAGTAGCTGATGTTGGGATGTGTGATCTATTTGCTGGAATATATTCTCGTGTGAAGACTGGTGGCAGTGAGATCCTTCTTTCCAAGTTGTATCCTCTCACTTGTAGGTTTGTTAGCCTTTGACATGAAATACTTGCTAACTTGGATGACATTGTGGACAAACGCAGACTTACATTTTCCTTGTGGGTGTTGAGATCTTGTGCTACTTCATCTAAAATGAAAGTAGTATCACTTTGGGTGTCTAATAATGCGTAAACAAGAATCTCTCGTTCTGGTTCTTTTGAGGATGATACCCAAACTGGTACTATGGAGGAGGTTTGTGAAATTTGACTTTCTTGTATCACTCTGTTTGATGTTGCTGCTTCAATGGTTTTCTTTGTGTTTTCATTTTCTGTTATTTTATCCTTTGGATTTTGAAGTGTTGACCTTTGCTGCTCTTTAAAGTCATCATTGTGCAAACAGGTGGGATGCTTCTTCTGACATTTTCCACATGTACTTCTTTTGTAGCACCTTTTTGACTGGTGGCCAGCCTTCAAACAGCCAAAACAGAGCTTTTCTGCTTGCACAAACTTAACACGGTCTTGCAAATTCTTTTCACAGAACTTTTTACATTCTGCGATGAAATGTCCTGAATGTTTACAAAATGCACATGGTGGGTTACTTCTTTCTGTTGTGTTTGTGAACAGAGTCTTAGCTTGAACTGGTATATATTTTGGTTGTTTGGGTTTTTCTCCTTCCACACTCTTTAATGCTTGTACTGAAAATACAGGATCACAAGCAAGATCTGCTTCTCTTGAGAGGAAGTCCACTAGTTCTTTAAACCTTGGATACGTGTGAAAGTTTTCTCTGGTTTCCATAACCTTGCGGTTCCAACTGGAAACTAACCAATCTGGAAGTTTGAGCAAGATCTTTTGGCACTCATTGCAGTCATTGAGAACTTCCAAGGTCTTTACATGTGACATAGCCTTTTCACAGCTCTGGAGGAAGTCTGCAAATTCTCTAAGTTCATGTGCATCCTTTGAACTTATTTTTGGCCAACTGTAGAGTTTATCCCTGAAAGACTTCCCTATGATGAATGGATCACCAAATCGTTTTTCCAGGATCTGCCACGCTGAGTCATATGCAGCCTCTGTCCCGAGCATGAAAAATCCTTCTACAGCCCTTTTTGCAGAGCCGCCTAGATACCTTTGAAGGTAGAACAGCTTTTCATTCTTTGGAATATTTTTTTTGTCTATTAGTGTCTGAAATGACACTTGCCAATCTTTGAATTTCAAAGGATTTCCAGTAAAAACTGCGGGCTCAGGTGTTGGAAGACGATTAGCACTTATGGCTTCTGCTAAAATACTAACAAAGTTTGCACTGTCTTGCATATGAGTCGTGGTTGTTAGGGGTGTCGTCATTTGGTATGTGATTGCTTGTGGAATAAATGGAGGACTTGAGGCATCAAGTGTTTGAACAGGGGCTGGAAAAGACTTAGGAATCACAGGAGGTCTTGGTCTTTGAAGCATAGATGGTGACTTTGTCAAAGGAAATTTTTGAGAAGTACTTACTCTTTCAGTGTTACCTTGTATGAGGGAAACCTCTGCTTGGTCGTAGACTTCTACTCTAGCTTTAGCAGCATTTAGCTTTTTGACTTCTTCGAGTCGTTCAAGTTTTCTACGTTTGTCTTGTATAGCCTGAAGTCTAGCTTGTTTCTCTGATTCAAACTGAACAAGACGCTCTTTATCTTCAGCCTCCAGCCTTTGAAGTTCAACTGCTTCCTTTTCTTGTTCCTCCAACACTGCCAAAACCTCTTGACATGCAGCAGCTTCTGCAGCAGCTTCTCTTCTTTTAGCTGATTGGACACTTGAGTGAAAAGAATCACACTTTGACCGATCAGACATTGACTGAGATGACGAAACTGTTGAATTTAAGATTGATCCAACATCTGGCCAAGGTTCCTCATCTTCATCTGCTGGTGACCCTTGAAGCTGTCTTTTAGCCCTTTGGATAATAAATCTTGACAGTGACATACAGGTATCAACCTTGCGCCGCAGGTCTGACTCAGGCGTACATACTTGGCGCAGCTCATCGTACATTCCCTGTACAGCAGAAGAGGTAACTTGAAGGTCCTCAATTATTTCATTTAGCTCCTCCTTGGAAACTTTATCTGATAACATTTCTTTACTGATTCTTGCATGATATCTCCACTTTTCATATGTCATTTTGTACTTGCGTTCCATTGTTTTCAGTTTTTCTTTTTGGAGTTCTTTTCCTTTTTCAGTCAAGCTTCGAATTCTTTCACTTCTTCGTAGTGTTTTTGTTTCTTCAGGAGTAAGGTGAGGAATTTCAACTTGGTTCGATGGCTCAGCTTGCTCCTCTTGATTGTGTGTTTGTGCATGTGACATCTTATCAAGTGATTAAGGGTGCAAATGTTTAGGAATATATGTTTTAGGCAATATTTTTGAACTTGTTTAAATTTTCAAATGTAATAAGTTTATCTAAACATGAAAGGCATATTATCTGTCACTAAATTAAATAAATGAAATTTACAAACACTTCAAGCCTAAATTGCAATGGAAAAAACACTTAAAGTAACAATAATAATACTGATGAACTGTAGTGTTAACTTTGCTTTCAAATATTTTTACCCCTTAAATGAACAAATTTTTTTTTTCTTTCTAAATAAGTCACAAAACATTTACTTGCTATGTAACAATATAGTAGAAACGCTTTAGAATTCCACAGATTACAAATAACTTATTCCCTTAGCTGCAAACTTTATATCCCCTTTTCAGACTACAATATTTCTTTACTTTTTGGAAAATAACTTTCTGAGCTTCATTGGACGAGCTGAGCTTCCGACAGTCCTTTCATATGCTTGCCTGCACGCGGTAAGGAAATGGGCGTCGGCTTCCCCGTGGCTCTCGGCTCGGCTTAGCGGGCTTCACGCTGCAGTCTCCTGTCTCCTCCCCGTGTGGAGCAGTCGAGTTTTCACTGTGACTCTTCTCATGACAACACAGGTCGGTTTACAACGGGCGTTTATTTGTACTTCTGCAGGTCATCACACTTCTTGTGGGACATTGCGTGCCTTCGCTTTCATTGCGCCTTCATTACGCCTTCATTACGCCGTGAAAACTATAACAAAACATTATACATGTTTGAGGAGAAAATAAACAATACAAAATAACACCAAACAAGCATAACAAATACCTCGTTTCCGCTTGTCAAGTAAAAGAGTCTCTTTGAGTCCAAGGTATTTCTTTTTGCAGCTCTTTCTTCCAGCTTGAACTCCTAATTGTTGCAACCTCGTGAGCAAAAGACCGTGCTCACCTGCGGCCAACATAAAAGGCTCAAATTCTCGCGAGAATAATACAATTCTTCTGAACAAAATCAAACAAAATTCACTGTACACTCCAAAGGAATAAAAATTAAATCACCAATTATTAAACGTTTCACAACCCATGAACTTCAATAAAATATATAAATTTCAGCTGCATTTACACCTACAGAAGTGGAGATCGGGACCGGTATAAGCAGGCTAGAAACAAGCTAACAAAGGAGATCAAGGCTGCAAAGAGGTTCTACACTGCAAAGCTGACGGACCAGTTTACTGCCAACGACTCTTCTGCAGTTTGGAAAGGCCTGCAGACCATTACCAACTACCGGAGACCATCTCCCCGCCCCTCAGACAGTTACCACCTGGATGAGGAGCTTAACGACTTCTACTCAAGGTTCAAAAGAACATCACCTTCCCCCTCAGCCACCATTTCCATCACACAGGATCTACCTGCAATCCCAACCTCCCCCACACCTGCCCCCTCATCCGCACTGATGATCTGCGAACGAGATGTGCGTCAACAGTCCCAGAAGCAAAAGATCAGGAAGAATCCAGGACCCGATGGAGTCTCGCCCTCCTGCCTGAAAGTCTGTGCTGACCAGTTAGCTCCCATCTTCACCAGGACCTTCAACAGCTCCCTGGAGAAGTGTGTGGTACCTGCTTGTCTCAAACTCTCCACCATCATTCCAGTCCCCAAGAAGTCCCCAGTCACAGGACTAAATGACTACAGACCAGTTGCCCTGACCTCGGTAGTCATGAAATCCTTCGAACGACTGGTGCTGAACCACCTGAAGGTCATCACAGAGCCTCTGCTAGACCCCCTGCAGTTTGCCTACAGAGCAAACAGGTCAGGGGATGACGCAGTCAACATGGCTCTCCACTACATCCTGCACCACCTCGACTCTGCAGACACGTACGCATGGGTTCTATTTGTGGACTTTAGCTCTGCATTTAATACCATCGTCCCAGAGCTCCTCCACCACAAGCTGTCCCAGCTCGCTGTGCCTCTCCCCACCTGTCAGTGGATCACCATTTTCCTCACCGACAGGAGGCAGCAGGTGAAACTGGGACGCTTCACATCCAGCACCCGGATCCTGAACACTGGCGCCGCCCAGGGGTGTGTTCTCTCCCCTCTGCTCTTCTCCCTCTACACAAACCACTGCACATCAGGAGCCCCCTCTGTGAAACTCTTGAAGTTTGCAGATGACACCACAGTCATTGGGCTCATCCGGGATGGTGATGAGACTGCATACAGAGAAGAAGTGGAGCAGCTAGTCCTCTGGAGCAGCCAGAACCACCAGGAGCTGAACCCGCTTAAAACAGTGGAGATGACAGTGGACTTCAGGAGGAACCACCCTACCACTCCCCCCCACTCACAATTCTCAACAGCACTGTCCCCTCAACAGACTCACACAGGTTTCCGGGTTCCACCATCTCACGGGACCTTAAGTGGACCGCTCACATTGACTTGGTCCGGAAAAAGGCTCAGCAGAGGTTGTACTTCCTGCGACAACTCAAGAAGTTCAACCTGCCTCAGGAGCTGCTGACCATCTTCTACACGGCAATAATCCAGTCTGTCCTGACCACATCCATCACGGTCTGGTTTGGTTCAGCTACCAGACACAACAAGAACAGACTACAGAGAATTATTAGATCCGCTGAGAGGATTATTGGTTCCAGCCTTTGCCCCATTCAGGACCTGTACCGATCCAGAGCCAGGAAGTGGGCTGGCAGGATCGTAAAAGACCCCCTCTCATCCTGGACACTGCCTTTTCAGCCTCCTCCCGTCAGGGCGGCGCTTTAGGACAATGCAAACCAAAACGACTCGCCACAAAGACAGCTACTTCCCTCGAGCTGTCACTCTTATGAACTCCTGACTCCGGACCACTCAAGGACACTGTACAACCACAGAACCTGTCAAACTGGAACTACTGCTGCTGCATTTTTGACTTTTTTACTTTATTCTATTTCTTTATTTAGTAATGACTATTTATTCACACAGCTACCTTATATCTATCTTCTTTTTACTATTTATCCTTTTACCTTGCTAGTTTGGACGAGAGCACAAGTAACCGAAGACAAATTCCCTGTACAAATAAAGTGATCCTGATTCTGATAAGTACTTAAACAACCATGCTCCGATCAAACGCCTCAGAATAAAAGGTCGTCACAGCACCTGGTTTCACCATACTGTTCTTCGAGAAAAGAATATAGCATGGAGAAAAAAAACTTGATTTAAGAGGTCCTCAGCACCTATTCTGGCATTTAAACAAACCAGAAACAAGTCTTTACAAGCCACCTGCAAAGCAAATTCAATTTAGTTTACAGAACAGCTTTCAGTCCATAAATTTGATCCCAAAAAATGTTGGACAACAATGCGCGACTTAGATAATAAAC
This sequence comes from Oryzias latipes, assembly GCF_053564925.1. NCBI lineage: Eukaryota > Metazoa > Chordata > Actinopteri > Beloniformes > Adrianichthyidae > Oryzias > Oryzias latipes. The sequence goes on along the minus strand of NC_136256.1, from coordinate 9,796,604 downwards.
CGTCTCCTGCTCTACCACTTTCATATATTGATGGTATTTTAGTATCTGATAAAATGCATATAGTTAACAGTTTTAACAAAATTTTGCAAACACTTCACATTCTCCTTTGTCAGCATCCACTTTGCCCATAGTCCACACCTCTTCTACCAATGGCTTAAACTTAGAGCTAGTTCTGGATTGTGAGGTCTGGGAGGAGCTGCAAAAGTTGAATCCAAAAAAAACCCTCCAGGTTTAGATGAGCTGAGCCTTTTCTTTTTCTAAATTGGAGGCCCTATCTTTGTGGGCCCTATTAACAATATTTTCAATCTTTCTCCCTGCACTGCTGAAATCCCTCATACGTAGAAATGTGCTAAGGGTGAGAATCGGTTTGATGCCAACTGTAGGACATCTATCTCAATTCTTCCTTGTCTTGCTAAAACCGTCACGTTTTTTCAACCTTTCAAGATATTTCAATTTTTGCAATTGAATTTTTTGCAATTAAATTGAAAAATCTTAGAAGGGGGCCAGTTTAGCTCGTGCTGGTTTGCGGCGCCTTCCATCCGTGAAACCAGGGTTTGATTCCGGGCTGCTCCCTATTCCCTTCTCTGCTGCTGTGCTGGTCCCAAGCCCGGTTGGATTTGAGAGGATTGCATCAGGAAGGGCATCCGGCATAAAACATTGCCAAGTTAACCATGCGACTCATCCTCGTGGGAGGTTTGTTTCGCTGTGGCGACCCCTGATGGGAGAAGCCGAAAGTGAAAGAAGAAGAAATTGAAATATCTTAGAATATGGGTAGACAACACTTTATCATTTTCCATTAATAGTCAAAGATTAAGTCAAAATTAGGATTTCTTTATAGAATGCATTCTTCTCTAACTTACTTTGCAAGAAAAACATTGATCCAAATGAGCATCCTCACTCTGTTTGATTATGGTGATGCCATTTGCAGATCAGCTAATAAACATTTGCTGAAAAAATTGGACCCTCTTTACTATTCTGCCATTTGATTTATAACAAATGCTCCCTTCAAAACCCACCACTGTTTCCTAAACTCGTCACCAAATTGGTCACCAAATTCCTTGTTCACTCTACGTTAAATCCGATGGTTGCTGCTAATTTACAAAACACTCCATGGCCTTTTTCCTCCTTTTTTGAGCCAGCTTTTGCACACTTCATTTACTCCATCTGTAAAACCGGCTCTGCAAAACTGATTCTGTTAACAGTCCCGAAATCAAAATCCTCTTTGGGTTCTTTAGCGTTTTAGTCTGCAGCAGCCAGAGACTGGAATTCTTTAAAAACAATTCTTATAATGGACACTTTTATTTCAAAGACAGTTTTTAAAAGGAATCTAAGTGACCATTTTAAAGAAGAATATTTCCTGTAACTTAATTTTATGATTCTAATGATTGTAATAATTGTATTATTTTTATGAATGTCTGTGTTACTTCGGTTTTATCCTGATTTTTGTTCTGTCTCTCCTGTAACTTTTTGTTTGTTTTTCTCAAAAGGTCTTGCCTTTTGCCAAGCCACAGTTGAAAATAAGAATTTCTTTTCATAAACTGTCTAGCCTGGATAAATAAAGGTTGAACAATTAAATAAATAAGTTGAACGATCTTATGTCCAACATTTGTGAATGCTAAAGAGTTATAAAAATGTAACAGAGAAATGACAATTATACATTTTGAACTGCTCAGGGAATATTCCTTTACTAAAAAGTATTTATTAGGTTGTTGTTCACCTGCCGGCTTATCCCGTCAGGGGTTGCCTCAGTGAATCAGCTTTCACTGTATCGTACAGGTGGTTTAGCAGAGTTTTAAGCCAAATGTTCATCCTGACACAAACCTGTATTTTATCCGGGCTGGGACGAGCACAGGGGGACCCAGACTCGGGCCCCTTGTGGCTACATAGTTAGGCAATAGTGTGAAGGGTCTTATTTACAAGGGAAAACCACATTTTTTTTTTATGGATGTCATGAATAGTGGAGAATGAAATTTATGAAATAATGAGGCAAATTGACAAAATGAAGTGTGTAATTCTGATCTGGTTCCAAACTTAACATCAATTTTAGAAAGACATTTGGAAAACTATTCACCCAAACTACATTACAACAAGACAGATCGATCAGTCAAGCTCCAAACTCCAGACTGTTTTTCTTCCTTGTGGTTGGGAGTTTTTAATAAACAAGGACATAAAAGCGAATACACTGCTATTCTTAATTTTTTCAATTTTTATTATACAAATTCACTTTTGTTTGCAGAGTTTTAGCTGAAAACAGGCGATTTACTATAATCCCTCTACGTAGTATAATGTTTAAAAAGTATCAAAAATAATACTATACTATACCTGCAGTACTGATCTTACCAGATTTTTTTGTTCTTTTTTTGCTGTATGTTTTTTAAATAAGCCAGCACACTTTCTTCATTCTTTCTCCTGTCTGACAGTTGCAGACTTTTCTAGCACCATTGTATTCCCACGGATTCTGTTTATCCTGCCACCAGAAGAGCAAAGAGAATTCTGGGCTCCCTGTAGTTGGCATCTAGTGGTAGCATTGCTGTATGAATAAGACTATTTCAAAATAATAAAATAGAAGAAGACTTCAAGTCCAAGAGGAGGCTGGATGACGAGATTCTCTGCTGCAGGCTTTGACACTGCAGCAGGTGAGTCAAGATGTGAAACATATAAACAACGCAGTGTCTTATTTTTAAAAGGGTGCAGAAATACTTTGTGGCTCCTTCTGAGTTGTGGTCACTAAGAAAATCAACTTGATTTGCTGAAAGTTGCAGACCCCTGAGTGAACCACTGGAATATATGGGTGCAGTAAAATTTCTTTTATCCTATACTAACTTATTTTTAACTTTTTAAGCTACAAAATAACTATTCAACTTTCTGTCAGATTATTACTGAAATTGGGTGATTGCTTAATAATTTTTATTTATTTATTTATTTAAATCAGTGTCATCACAGGTTTTAACATTCGCATGAAATATAATTTCCTTTTTGTTTTTTTCAGGTATTGATGAGTTCTTTAAAAAATGTTGGTTGGATCAAAGTTAAACACTAAAAAAACAAACAAAAAAAAAAAATTCTTTGAAATATATTTTTTCAAGAATATTAAATAATAAAGTTGACGTGTACAAAGGGAAAAAATATATGAGGTGAGCTTTTGAAGTGCCCTCAAATGCCAGATTATATAGGTGGGTGAGACAGGCAGGATTTTTTAGCAAATAGATCTGAGAGACTGTGAAGTGGAGAGCACAAAAGCAGAATATGTAAGACAGGGCAAGACTCTTCACAGCATTAGTTATATAAATGATAAACCAAGGAAATCATTTATAAATGTATTTTTAAATCACTATAGGAGATTGGTCAAAATTGGGGTGCAGCCAAACAAAACAATTAAGTACTTTACATAAACTTCAAACTTTACTTATTTGCATAGCGCCTTTCATTCAAGTTGAAAACACAAAGCACTTGTGGTTTTCTGAAAATCGTTTCATATCAACTATGGAAAGTCAAGCACAGTGTTTTTTTCTTCCCTGGAAACAGTTTCTACCAGCCACCTGCCATGCCGATCCAACCTCACCAGCAATTCCATGGAACTGAACAGCATTTTCTGCAGGTACCATGAAGAATATTACATCATTCAACTCAGTCAAGAATTGGGGGAAACCAAAAGCAATTGGCAAAACAAAAACAGCGGAAGGAGAAATTTATCAACCAGGGCAAAAATACACCAATCCCAGCATTTTGAGCGCAGCCAAGGTTGCAAACCAAATTTAAAGCAACCTGAAGCACAGAAAGAAGAAGGACCTTCAGACAGATTATGAAAAGTTTAAAGGTGGCCTATGTCACAAAAGAGAACAAATTTACAAAAGAGCTAGAGACAGAACGCAAAAAAAATGCCAACCTTCAAAGAGAATTGGAATGTCTGCGCCAGATGTGTTCCAAACACACAAAGACTCACCTGAAGGAAGATCTGGAAGGCATGAAGGTTTCCAATCAAGACCTGACAACCACATTTGAAGCCCACATGTCATCTGCCAGAATGGAGGTGGAAACCTTGACTCAAGAACTGGAAGGAGAATGATCTGTTTACTTGCATGAACAGAACAAACAAGCAACAGACCATCAACAACATCAAAGCACTGCTGGATGACTCCCTCTAAAATGTGGCTCAGGAGATCGCCTCCATGACTGTGAAGTCTTCCAAAAGAGAGTTGAGTTTTCAGACAGAGCTGCAAAGTCTGAAAGTTCAGCTCAAAGAAAAAGACAAACATATCGATCGGCTGCTGAAAGAAAGTTCAGCCCAAAAGCAGCTTCTCATCCCCATGGTCACTGTCATCCAGACCACCAAGGTGACTCTGGACGTCCACACCCTTCCAAATCTGTTGCAGAGCTTAGAACCTGAATCTATACAGATCGTTGAGGAGAACACTGACAAGCCCCCAGAATCCAAAAAGAATTCTTCATCTATTGAGAGTTCGAAAAGAGCCAGACATTTCCTGGGACCTCACTTAAAAAAAAGGAGAAAAATTAAAGCAGCCAGTGGCGTCGTTTAAGCCATTCAACGCCTGTATGGCGTCCCAGGTTAAAGAGTTTAATTATCTTGGGGTCTTGGTCAATCATTAAACAATCATTTAAAATACATAAAAACATGAACACAGTGAGAAACATAAAAAGATATAAAAGACACAAACGTTATTCAGAACTTTTAAAGTACTACATTAGTTGAAAGGGTAAGAGATTAAAACAGGGTAAATAGTACATTTGGACTGGAGCAGAACTGCCCTTTTCCTCATAAATGTACACTTCTATAGGTGCAGGACACAGTTGCATAAAAGCAGTTGCCATCAATATATATTACTCGGACATACAACGCAATACACACGCGTCATTACTATGCATTGAGTCTTGCCGAGTGAAGTAATGACAAGGTCCAAACAGGCAGCCAAAGAATCACAAAAGATGACGCAATGTTTTACAACTGCAAAAATTATGTCAGCAAAATTTTACAATTGCAAGGAATCACCTTGAGCTGGTCAGTAATCACATTTTAATTTAAACAAATCAGGCTGGGAAGTGTAAAGTGGGTGCTAGCGTGCTGGTGTGGGTCATCGATGTATACTTTTATCAAGAAAGCGACTATTCGGATATCATTTTCTAAATACGAGTGGCCAGTGCTAAACCTTTTTCTTTGCCACACGGACCTGGAGAAATGGTTAGGATTACATTTAGGGTTGGGGTTAAAGTGCTTTCAAATGTTCTACAGATTCATCATTGCCCAAAAGCACTACAAAACAAAACAAAAAAGGAAAATGCTCTATGGGCTACCCGCCCTCGCCGCCTGCCTGTACAGCGGAGAGGGCGCCACCCGCCCTCTCCGCTGTCTCCATGTTGATAAAAAAACATACTTTTTTCACAATGGTGGGTTTTCTTTTGTTTTTATATGTTTTGGTCACCTAGGGATAACGAACCGATCAACGTGAATTTCATGAGAATTAGCAAAAGTTTACTTTTGGATTTCCCTAGTGACAAGAGCTGTTATCCTAACCATGCCCACATTTCTTACATGTCCATATCCAATGTTATATCAATTTCTTCAGTTCTAGCCATGAATGCATGCATTAAATTTTACAGTATTTTGTTAAAAAATGTGCGAATAATAAGAGAGCGCCATTTTTGCAAGCTCGTCTTGCGTTCAAAATCCACAACTTTTAATTGCAATTTGTTTTTAATATAGTTGCTTCCCAATGATTGCAGAGAATGACTATTACGAACAGATTCTCACGGGAAATTCAATATGAACAGTAGATGGTTCAAGCTGTCAGTTATCTGAGCTGTCACTCTGTTACGGCTGTGGCCGTAATATTGTTTTGTAACACACTCATATAACTGAAAATTATCTGTGAACCATGCACCACTTGACTCTGAACAGTCTCGAGAGGAGGCAATGAGAGAAGCTGAATGCATACTCTCCTTTCTGGCATCAAGCCCATTTATTTTGACATACACACAAGCAGCCAAACAGCGTGGACGTCACTTCTGCTCTTAGACCCCTCAGTCATGGTGCTACAAAAAGAAACACCCATACTCAGCCCTATTTTGGCCACATCCCACAATCCCTTGCTGCTATTAAATCCAACGTGCACGTGACCGCCACAACTATATGACGCAGCTTTCAAGTTAAAAGTAATCGTTAAAAGCAGTGTGAAAAAATCCACCATCACCAACGGGTTTGGAAAAGCCGGTCTGGTAATCTTACCCTTGGCTTATTAAATACATTTAATGTAAAGTTTATGAGATATTTGAATCAGCTAATGTTCTTTATATTAGGTGTATGCTTTTATCCAAAGTGATTTACAAGTTTCTCACAATTGAGGGCAATAAGGTCAGTTTTCCTAACTAAAGACACTCTGCCCATTCAGGAATTCAAACCCCCACCCAGCTGATTGGCAGACAATTTCCTAACCGACTGAGCTACAACCACCTCATTTTAAGAACGAAATTTGGAACAGGTCCAAGTGGGATGGGAAGAAAAATGTGTTACCTCCTCACTTGAACTGTTCAGACAGTTATAGGAGCAGTCTTAGCAGAAGCTCAAACCACCCCAGATTTTCAAATTGGAAGACAACCACTTCATTCTCTAAATTCCTGCATCAAAATTACATTTGTGCCCAGAACCCACTAATTGCTTAGACTTTAAAGAGATGAGAGTAATTGGAAGGATCCGAACACTGCATGAGGTTTCAAAGAGCAGAAGGTTGTCTTTATAGTACAGCTGTCCGTCCATGTGATCTGTCTTAAAATGATTGTTCTGAAGTCCATTTAACTTTCATCAGGGATTTTCTGATCAATAAGCTGATCTTTTGCAGCCAGAGAAGGCTGGTTTCAATGGAGCCTTTTGATTATATCATTTTAGTCATAATGGTGTGCAAAGCTTTGATTTGAAGCGGAGCAAACGGGGGGTGTGGGGGGGTGCTGACACCAACTGTAAATGCCTGCGCCCTAAATGAGGACACTGGTAATCCTTTCAGCTGTGCCGCTGAAACTTAAGTAAGGAAAAAAGATAAAACTTTATTCTCAAGTTCAGGTTATTTTGAGACATGAGAGATGTCTTTTTTAAAGGAAACGACTTTGAGAGAAAAGGTTGAGTCCTGAGTCAAAGGATAATTAGATATTCTGTTCTACATTAATTATCCTCGTTCTTAGACAGCAGAAGAAAAAAGGAGGCTCATCTTTCTCTGCTTCCTGCTCCTGGCTGATGTCTTCTCATCTTGCTCAGTCAAACATTTTGATCTTCTGCTGGTTCTAAAAGAGGCTAACTATGATTTGTTTCGATCTTTAGCCTTAGTCTCACCCTTCCTTACGGGTATAAATGGGTTGCCTGCGGGTCAAAAACGGGCAAACCTGTATGAGATACACAGGTGGCTCACACAAAATAGCAGGGTTGTAGACCTTCGATGGGATGAAAATGTCCATGCACATTTTTTTCTACAAGCATGCTGCAGGCAACAGGTTGTTAAAAACACTTCTATAAGGGCGTATCAAACAGGTTTTTCTTATTTTTATTTAACCTTTCCAAATCTTGCACACTGTGCAAGAAACCTGTTAGTGCTGTAGAGCTCATTGCCCTCTCTTTTTCTAGCAACAATGTGACGGTGTAGAACCGTCAGCTGCCGCTGAAGGCGCACACACATGCACACACGTGCGCACACACACGTGCGCATTGACGCGCACGCACGGACTGGAGTGGAGAAGTCTATGTTGGTCAGCCTTTGTGGAGCAAGTGGTGTGCTCTGTTCTTGCATTAAAGTCAAGAATACTTTCACCTTGGCGCCTCTGCCCAATTATTCCCTGACGGGACCCACGACAAACTTGATTGTTAGAAATTAGACAATTGGGGTGTAGCTTATGTGGCCATCCTACAAGTGTCCTAGCTATCATCTGCACACAGCGTTTGTGCGATATTTGCATGTGATCGTCAGTAAAGAGTCAGTATGTGACGACCAAGCGACTAAAGTGTGACATAGGAGCACAGCCCCCCAGCATCAATCATATGTCATAAGTGCATGCAACTCATTAGCTTTATGCCTTAGTCCTATGCACCTGCATCGAGGTTGACCCGTACAAGTGGTGCAGGTTTTTGGGTTGTCCAGGCCAATGGAGGGTCGATACAGGAGCAGGTGCATCTTAAAGGAAACGCAGGTGGGTCTTACAATTCCCTTGTGGCCTATGCGGCCACATTAATAGAGACTTCCAAAAAACTGGAATGTATCATTGTTGTGTGTGTGCAAATCACGCACGAGTGATGGTGTCGTGCAGTGCCAGTACGTTACACTTTAGCTGTGCACGTGATACGTAAATGCCAGTTGGACACCAGTTGGATGTCCACACTGACTACGCTCTGCTTGTTCAACTTCCTAATTTCAATTAGTAAGGCTACAAACATAAAGTGCACATATATGACTGGAACAGCAATCTTTAACCACCACTTAGTAGGGGGGAGGAGGACAGAAGGGAAAGGGCCTGAATGACTTTTTTTTTACATGCTGTTTTTGGCAGAAGTGTAAACTGTTTTTACTGTTTCTACTTTACTTTGGAAACATGTCTAATAGTGCTGTATGCGATGGAGATGTCAATTTCCATGCGGGAAATAAAGTTATCTATCTATCTATCTATCTATCTATCTATCTATCTATCTATCTATCTATCTATCTATCTATCTATCTATCTATCTATCTATCTATCTATCTATCTATCTATCTATCTATCTATCTATCTATCTATCTATCTATCTATCTATCTATCTATCTATCTAAAGAGCTTATTTCACAGGTTTTGGGGAGATTGAAAAAATCAACAATCCATGCCTTTTACCTGTATCACCCTTATCTAACCTTACGTGTTAGGTACAGGTAAAATGGGAGGCTGAATGGTGGCGCAGTAGTAAGCACTCTCACCTCAGACTGTGGTTCAAATCCCAGCTGAGACCTTACTGTGTGGATTTTACATTTTTTCCTCATGGATGGGTGGGTTTTCTCCAGGCACCCAGAATTTACACCACAGTCCAAACACATGTGTCATAGATTACTTGGTGACTTTATATTGCCCCCATGTGTGCATGTGAGTGTGTCTGTGTCTGCAACTGTGTCTGTTGTGACTGACCATGCCCTTGCCCAACAGCAGCTGGGACAGGCTGCACTATCCCAAAAGGGATACAGCAGGCTAAGAAAATGGACAGACAGATCGAAGTAAGAATGAACTAAAATACTGTAGCATTAGGGTGGGAAATAATAGGGTTTTTCTTCTATCCACTCCTTTTTTGAGAACGTTGTCACTTGCTGTTGATCATGCTTTTTTTCTTTGATAATAAAAAAATTAAATAAAATTAATGCAAAAACCAATGCAAGAAAGAAAGACAATCCAATATCAGTAACAGAGCGCTGTCGTTTGCACTTTATACCCTATTTAAAGAATCCTAAACTCTTAAAAGTAAAACTTTTTTGGGGGGGGGGCGTGCTCAGATGTTCTAAAGATAACCATCAATCACAAGTTTCACCTCCATCATCCTTCTCATTTATCTTTCAGATTTACCCCTCAAAAGCAACCATAAAAGCACTTGATAGAGGCTGTCATGAAGGGAATACAATTTTGAAACCAGCTCTCTGGAGGACTTCACAATTCTTGTCTGATTCAGTCAAAGACATCAATAAAATCTGTGCGGATGACTGTGGAGCAATGTCGTGGATTAAATGTCTGGCAGCCCCAGTTTGAATCAGCTTCAGTAAATATAGAGTTGACTGATGAGCTGAATTATTTGCTTAGAAAAACAGTGGAAGCTCAAAGAAAAATAGAACATTGTGCAAGCAGCATGATAGATTTTGAAGGTAGGCTTGTGTGTATGTGGAAACTGGGGGGTGGGGGGTGCTGGGGTACCAATTTCACACATCCCTGCTTATTCGCTTTACACCTACTCAGCCAACCATTGAATAATGTTGTCTGTGGAATGAAGGATATATGTTCACAACATCTACCAACGATTTCATTTCCCCATACAGTGAAGAAGCCACTGCTGGGGTAGATATTCACAAGTAAACATTATCCACAGATCACTTCATTAAATAAACTGTCACAAGGATCATTAAATGTTCTGTGGAGGAACTCTGCTTTTACATTTGTCAATTTAGACCCTCATTCTTTAGAGCTTCTTCCTCTGTTGATGGCCACTGAGGTTTTGGAACAACAGCTAATAGGGAATTTTAAATTAAACAATTAGCTAAAAATGATTGTACTAGTAGACAAAAGAATTCATGTATATCTTCGTTTTCCTCATCTTAGCTGGAATCTGGCTCAAGATGAGCTAGATTCCACCTCCCATTAATCTCATTTTTAATCTATAACTATAGACATGTTCTCAAATATATATAAAAAAGGTCCAACTGTTTACTTGCTTGAATGTTTTATTTTAACTCAGCTGAAAACACCTCTTCCATTGCTCCCAGTATGTTATGTGGAGGATTGATCGCATCGGACGGTAAACTGTGGAATAAGGAATGTCAACATGTATTAAGGTATTATGAAGACGTTTGTGGTCAATATTTTTTGGATTGCTCAGAAAACTACCCTTATCATTTTTAACGTGTTAAATTTGGAGCTGATGTTTCGCTCTTGTGTTGTGTGTTTTTGTTTTTTTAAGTGTTTGAGATTGAAAGAAACACTTAATCCCACTTGTTGGTGTAATAGTGAAGCTTGGAAGTCTGTTACGTTAGGAATACTTCATAAAGCCTCTTTTTTAGTTGTAATTTAACTGCGAGACAATATCATGAATTTAAATGTAAATATCATATAAAACAAGACTTTTACTGAAATCCTTGGGTTAGATTAAAATAGCTTAATTTGATTAATAAATTACAGGTCAGGTAATTATTTATGACACAAAAAAATGTATCGCATGACAGCATGGATTACATAGTTATCATTTTCCAATCAGTTTATAACTTAATACCTTAACTATGTTTGATATCCATCTATCCATTGACTATGTTTGAATAATCTATGATAATCTATGTTTTTTTTTGTTTGTTTTATGGCTTTATATATACGTATTAACCACTCCAAAGTTGCCTTATATTTACCTTCAACAGCTTTTCAGATCCAGACGGCTTACTTTTTTTTTTTATTGTCTTTTATGTGGTTGTTTAACTGCACAATTTACAAAAATAAGAAAATTATAAAACATTGAAACATTTCAAAAATTTGTATTCTTTTGTTTTATTTTTAATGCAACAACATTTTGTCTCTTACCTTTTAATTTACTGCTAAACTCTCCCAACCTTTTTAGCGCCACGGACCGGTCTGACGTCACACGAAGTTTTCACGGAACGGTCTTTAAGAAGTAGGCGGAGAAGTATTTTAGCAACGCTACGCTGTAGGAGGTACAGATATGTGACAAGACCAAGCCCGAGCTTGTACTTTGACACGCACAACATTGAACGTCGCTCAGGTGCCATCATCCTCTCCCGTTCCCACACTCGTGGTGCAAAAAAATACTGTCTATTAAATGTAGCGTTCTTTTTTCTGGTGAGTCAAAGGCTCCTCTTGTATCTCCTGGCTGGGCGTTTGCCCCTTGGCAAAGAAACTTTCCAAAGACGTTTGTTCTTACTCATCTTGCTAGCTGCTGGGTTTCATTTTAGCGGTATCCTATCACGTGACCGAAAAGAGCGCCTTGGCCTGCGACAAGACATAGACGGATGTAACAGAGAATCGGGCAATTTTCAAAATAAAACATCTTTCAGATGCAGAAATAAATAAAACGGAAGTAATGTAAGTTATTATTTATTTCTTTGCGGCCCGGTACCAAATGACCCACGGACCAGTACCGGTCCGCGGCCCGGGGGTTGGGGACCGCTGCTCTAAGGTGAGCTTAAAAAATAAACACTGCTTCTTTTTTTCTATCCAGAATAAGTTATAGGACATTTCCCCAGTCGGGTTGATGCCACTGACCCTCTGGATTTTTTTGTTCTTTTTTGCAGTCCCACATTTTTTCCTGACCCGTTTTCCGGTTTTCCTCTGAGATTTAGTCTTTTTTTTTTTTACTTTTACATCAGTGAGTCAATTGAAAATGAAGGGAAAAAAAAAGGTGAAAATTCATCAAACACCACCAACCTGTGTCTGTTAACCACTGAAAATTAAACGGCGATGGCAGGATCGCCAGCAGAAGTTAAGAATTTAAATTAGAGGTTATTGTGTTTTCAAAATTTTCTTCCTAATAGTTGGAGCAAAGTGTCCTTGAAGTCTCATTGCGAGGAGAGGCTTGTTTGGATCACTCCTGGTAGCAGTTTCAGAATGTAGGACACCATGGATAAAGGTGGCAAAAAGAAAATAGCAAGCCATCTCACCGTGAGGTTGTAAATAACATCTTTATTTAGCTGATTATACTCTTTCTCTCAGCATGGAGACGTGATCTATTCTTTGCCAGACAGCTGGAGTTGGAAAAGTTTGCTTAAGAGCTGAATTATCATCACTTTGCGCTACGGCGACGATTTGTAAGAATCCACGCGCTGAATTCCACACAGCATGAAACAGAGAAAAATAATTCTTCAATGCGCCATCTGGTTTTGAAATTATAACAATACCAGAAGTGCAGTGCTGAAGATACATCTTTTTTTATTTTATTTTTATTTTCTAGATCACAAAGAAGAAAACAGACTTCCAACTGTGCAACTTTTCCTGCGCCTCACTTTTCAGCTTATCTAAAGCTGCCTCCCTAGAGGATACTGGGCGGGATTTCAATTAATTCTTTCTTACAAGTAGAAATAAATATGCTTTGAATAATTTTTTTTTCAAAAGTCACAATTAAAAAATTATTTTAATCAAAGAAACAGCTGTTAACTTATTTGTACCTATTTGAATAGATATCAGAGTTAATTAAAAGTTTATTTTGTGCAAAAGCTTATGTTAAGTTTGGGAGATAAGCTGAAAGAATATGTTGCCATTTGAGTCACGCTCAGTCATACGTCGTCTCCATTTTAGAAGAACTTCTGCTAAATTGGCTTTCACTTATGTAAACATTTATGCAGAATTAATTTTGTTGTTTTAACTGTTGCAGCGCTGGAACCATTTAAAATCAGCAGGATGGAAGAAGAGTTGATGACGCAAAATGATGTGCAAACAAAACCAAACTGCAGCTTTTGAAGAACCATCTCTTTAATAATAATTTCATGTTGCAAACAACAAGGTAAAATAAAATAAATGGTGTGTGTGTGTGTGTACACAAATGCATCTCTGACGTTTGGATAGTTTCTATCCAACATGGATCTTAACCCCTTGTGCTATCCTAGGCACTTTAACATTGGGAGTTTTGACATCTAGACCCACTAGACAGTGAGCTGAACCTTTTTTTCAATGATTTATGAATCTCACTGGTGTCCATGGATTACATGAAATCTTTCCACCTTTATCCACCTTTGTCGTGGTAGGGAGAACACGTCAATGTAAGGGGGGGGGGTCATCTAAGATAGCACAAGGGGCTATAAGGACTAGGGGACCCTTTCTAGGAAATTCAACCAATCTTAGCAAAGCAAATGGCAGGCTTTATCCTTTATGTTTACAGCCAATGTCTGTGTCATGGGTCCCTCAGGGAAATAAAGGCAGAGGAGCCTAGGTGAGAGCGTTCTTTCGTTAATACAAGAACCATGAGCACTACACTTGCTCCACGCAGGGCACATTAGCACATGACACCTCCGACTCTCTCTATTCACTTCCTGTGATGCTCCCTTTTGAATGATAAGCCCTTCCTATTGGGCGTTGCTCTTCATTACCTCCTAGGTAACATCACAGGAATCAGTCTTAGATTGTCCAGCAAGACATGTTTAAACATAAAATACATAATACCAACACCATCTGACGGTGCCACACCGTCACAGTCTGACTAATTTGGGGGTTACCCTGGGCTCCCATTGCATCCTTTTTGTTGTTATCTTTATAAAAACCATGTGCAGTGTACTAAATGATTGGGGGGTGTTCTGGACCTCTGTGATCAGCCTCTCATCATCCATGGTGTTAAATGACCGATATTATGCTCTACCACACACTTTGCGACCCCGTGTCAACGGAAATGAGGTGATCTTTACACCACGGTGAAAACATAGCGAGTACAGCAGAAAATAGGTTTTATTTTGAAAAATTTACTGGATGCACTTTACACCTGCATGCATGATTTCTGGGTTAGGTTGATTAATTTGCCCAACCTTACAAAAACTGCTCAAGCTCGCAGTGGCGTCTGTCCAAGATTTGAAGCCAACAAAATGAATTTGGAGCGCCGTATGGGTGCCTCTATCACTTTTCAAGTTAAGTAAAGACCCCGGCGGCCACACCGCAGCTAGACTGGATGCAGTGTGAGCCCAGGGTTATAACCATTGTATTAGATGGCAGATATTTAGGGTGCATGATGTGTAGGTTAGCATTTTTGCCTATTTGCCAGAAGTCAATGGTTCAAATTGCGCCTGGGACATTTCTTTGTGGAGCTTGCATGTTCTCCTCATTTATGCATGGGTTTTCTGCGGGCACTTCCTTTTTTTTCAGGAGCTGGGCCTCTGTCTCCTCCTCTGGCCATCAGAGGGAACCCTTGCCAGAGTACTGATCACTTCATGTCTTTTCCACACTACATTACCCATCAGCCCTTGCCCTCAGTACCTGGATGTTCCCCAGCTGGTTCCACTCATTCATTACCAACATGTCTCTCCTCTGCAATCACCCAGCCTCTATATATTCTTGGTCTGCCTTCAGCCTTGTTCCTTACCTGCCCATGATCTTCGTCTCTCTCCTGCTAGGTTACGTTCCTGTTTACGCCTCAAATTCATTTAGACTACGCATATAGATTAATCTGCTTCTGCCTGTTTGTTACAGGAGTCCTCCAAAAGTCCAAAAACATGCATCAAAAGTTGTTTGATTTTAAATTGTCCCTATAAGCATGCATGTGGGTGTGTGCACCTGCAACAGACTGGCAACCTGTTTTTAGGATACACCCTGCCTCCGCCCAACAGTAGCTGGGATAGGCTCCAGCAACCCCATGACCCCAAAAGGGATTCAGAAGATGTATGAATGCAAGTGGGTTAGGATTGGAGAGAGATCTAAACCACTAAAGTGACTGTTGCATGTAAAACATAACTTAGCATCAGTCAGTTCATTTCAGTTCCTAAAAGAAATGAAATTTTTTGTACTACTGGCAGAGTTTCAAAAACAGATGTTATTTAACCAGCACGTTTCTTTATTTTATGGGAAATGGCACATGTGTCTTACGTGAGGTAATAAAACCATGGACAACTAACTTTATTGTGAATAAGTTCCAGCAACACTGTCAACATTACTGCAATTATTTCTGATCTTCAACTGGATTTGACATTGTTTGGGCTTTTGTATTACAAATTTTCACATTGAGTCAAAATAGAGCTCCTTCTTTCCATTTTAGAAGCCTACTCCCTAAAGTGGATATGCAAAGTTTGAGACTATCAATGGTGCTTTTTTTCTTTTTTCCCCCCATACATTTCATTGTTTTCATCATATGTGGTAGTAGATTAACATTTAGCCAAAATAGTAGTAGGTTTAAAGGTTTTCATCTGGACCTGGTTTTAAAGTTGAAGACGTTTCACTTCTTATCCAAAAGGCTTTGTCAATTCTGGTCAATTCTTTGTCAATTCTCGCCTTTTGGATAAGAGGTAAAACGTCTTCAACTTTAAAAACCAAGTCCAGATGATAGCCCTTAAACCTACTACTATGATGGAATCGACCTGGATGAATGAGAGTCTTCATAGATTTAGCTATAATAATCAAACATTTACCAACATCATATTAGAGAAAAGCGTCGGAAAAAGTGACACTTGATAATAAAAAAATAAAAGAAAGTGTACACAAATGTTAAAAAATTGATATCTTGTACTTCGTCCTAGCCTTTCTCTCTCTTGGAAGTTGACCAATTATCACACATCCAGATAAATGAGGTCAAATTTGCTAAAAAACAAACGACTTTGCATTCTTTTGGTTCCTTTGATTCAAATACAGCTCTCACTGCTTAATTTAAATACTTCTATAGCATTTTTTCTGAATAATTGTGATTTTTTTTATCCTGCAGAAGCTTCTGTCTCTCAGTAAAGCACTTTGAATTCCCTCTGTGTTAAAGCCGTTATACCTTGTCTTAATTAACAGCAGCAACCTTTTTTTGAACATTTACCTCTTTCAAAGACAATGGAATTTGTTTTTCCTCAGTTATTCCTTTTTAAAGTTGGGACGAAGGTGAAACAACATAATGTTGGAACACCAATTAAGCATAAAAGCAAGTGAGAAAAAAGTTAACTAAGCCTCTTTTAAGCTTTTATACTTCATATAACTTCATATTCATTTATTAAAACCCAAGTTTGAACTGATTTTTAAAGAGCTTGTGCACTGTGCCTTAAATAGTGGAGAAAAAAAACTATCATTCTAGGCACTTCATTGAAATTTCCTTAAAAAGAAATAGCATTTGATTTGTAAATGATCCCTTAATGGGCCAAAAATGGGATTTTTTTTTAAATAATGTAATTTATTGGCAAAACATAAAAAAGAGGATATTTCTGACATTTGAGTGATCTTTATTGAGCTTCGCTGGGCTTATCGAATCCTTTAAAGTGTTATCCAGCTCTGTGGCTCAATTTTCCATTTTTATCTACCAGCCATCAATCTGTAACTCGCTGTACGACCAGGAAGAGTATGTGTAGCTGTCACTTCAAGTAAAGCCAGAGTTGGGAATTATTCATCTTTCAGTTTCCACCTCTGAACCCTCAGTGTGCTCACTGGGGCTGTTGACACGTGAACCTTTCCTTCAGCATGATCGACGTGTATAAACACTCCCACAGAAGGGGAGGCGATAACAGCTTTAGCCACGGTGCTGACATTTCTGCCTCAGTATATAAAGAAATGACATTTCACCAGTGGTGATCTCCTATATACGTGGCTGTCCGCTGACCAAAGACACCCTAACCCCAGCACAGCCCCATGAGATGGAATCTCTGGTCACAACAGGAACAGTCATTTTCATGGACTTTGAGACATGTTTCCAGATTTGCTGCTTTTAAATCGGATCGTTTGTCCTTAAAGCTAATGCAAATCAGAAAATTTAAAATATGCAGCTAAAAAAAGTTAGAGGATGGAAGCCTATTCCAGATGACACTGAAGAATCCACAGGTTGAAAAGGCTGGCCTTCAAAGGCAACTATGAATTGATTCAAAGTGAAAGAAGAAAAACAAAGAACCTGGAAAAAGAACACACCGACCGCACAGGAACCACAATCAAATGCTTCTTTGTTTCCCTCCTTGACTCCAAAAAAAATTCATACTAATTTAAACTCTCCTTGACTTAGAAACACTCAAAAAAAACAAAAAAATACTGTAATTTCCGCACTACTTGATCAGGAGCATATTATTTATGGATCAATTCTGGTTGCGCTTAATAATGTCAAAGCAATCTTGAAAAGTACATTGTGCTCTCTCAAAATATCCGTCTTTTTTTATGAGTTGCAAGCAAGTTTGGGTATTTTTGTGAATGCGCTAACGTGGTTAAAGTGTATCTTTTTTGGGCTGTGTTTTTTTCATTGACAGTAAAATGAGAACTAGATTCCCCCCCCCCCCCCCCCCCCCCCCTTATTCCAAATAGGAACACACTGTTCCCAAAAAGGTCAAATCCCATAGATTTCCATTGAGGAATAAACATATATTACTCAGTCATTATATTTGTCAGAATAACCATTCTTACTCTGAAACCTTTTATTATTAATTTCTAGCTGATCCTATTTTTTTAATAATATTTTTGCTGTAGCGCAAGTTATTCAAGTTATAAACTTACCAACCAGATGGCTCTATAACAGTAGGTGGCCACACATCAAAGGTTTAAAGCATTTGATTGACAGATTCTCACGAGCCCGCTTTCAGTGGAAGGGGTGTGGCCTTGTAACTTTCTTACTCCTGATTGGAGAGAGTGGTTGCCATAGAAATGTAAACAGGCCAATCATAGATTACTGAGGATGTCTGGTTCCAACAGGGCGAAGGACATATAGTGAAAAAATATCAACTGAATTGTCTTCATTTTGTTGAAATCGGAAGCAGGTCATTTTCTATGGGTAATGTCACACACGTTTCGTCCAGTTATATATTACACAGCATGCCTATATATATCCCTATACATGAATTACGCAGCCGCGTAGGGCCCCCGTCGCCACCAGGGCCCCGAGGTGGCGAAAAAAATAAATTAAAAAAAAAGACCCAAATCTGGCAACCCACTTCATAGCACTTCCGTACCAACATGCGCTCTAAATGTTGTGCAAGAGAATGTTGCCTGCACTTTAATGATCCCCCCTTAGACACACCTGGCTGAACCAATCTGGCAACCCAAATAATGACGTTACGCCACTCTTAGCAATGGTTGGTCAACATCATTGGGTCTGAGCCTGGCACAGTGTGCATTTACGAGCGCATTCAATAAAGTTGGGGGAAAAAAACTAGCGCATTTTGTCACACTGATCAAAGCGACAAGAAAACTCCACGCCAAAGACACTTTATCCATCAGGCGCTGAAAAAAGAAAGAAGGAAAAGATGAAGAACTTCAACATCAATCACAAGGTAAGTTTGGAGGATGTTGGGGCCGAATTTTTTTTTTTTACATTATCCAGCCTTTCTGTGCAGCTGCGCGATTTACGTTAATAGTACATACTAATCAATCCGAGGTCAGGTTTGCACATAAACGACCCTGTTGTCGTAATTTCCAAGGGAAAACTCGAAAATAATTCTGATACCCAAGTTACCAGGATGATGTCAGACATGATGACCTTCTAAACGGCGGAGAGTAGAGAAGAGTAAATAATGATAACGGTATGATGGCTGATAAATGTTTAAACTCACGTTATCGTATTGTTTATTGTTTTGCTAACACATATTTAGTGCGTTCTGCATTTTCTGGTTTATGTCATTATGGAAACTGCTGTTTATTTGTTATAGACAGTCAGTAAGTCTGACTTTTTCAACAATGTCTTAAAATCTTGCATTGGCATGAAATATGGAAAATCAAAATTGCCAAATATAAATAGGAAATAAAGTTTCTCATTTATAAATGACAAACATAAAAATGTACTAATTTTAAAATTGTGAACATACAAAATAATAAATAAAGAAGTGTATAAATGCTTATATTTCCACTTATACTCAAATTATTGTTCACATTTATTATTTATAAATGGGTACATTTATTTCTTATTTGTATTTTACAGTTTTGGTTTTACATAATGATGATGTTTTGTACAGTTTCTTCTCAGTTGTCAGTTTCTTCTGCTCTCAAAAAGTGGAGAGATTACATCTCTCAGCGGGCCTGGGAACAGATCTGGATTCCTTTACAGTGAAGGAGAGCAAAGTCTGGACATCTTTGGTTACATTGCTGCTCCCACGACCCAGTTATGGATGGGCGGAAGAAAATGAATGGATGGATGCACCTTTAACTTTGACTTTCTTTGTTTGTGTTGATTTTTTCAAAGTAACAATGGACATTTTCGTATCCAAATTGTGCTTACCCGAACAGCCTTCCTAGTGTTGCTCAAAATCTTCCGTTCGCTACAAGGGAGAGTATCTCAAGAGCAAAACGTGGATAAAATCCACATTAACTTATATACTGCAGAGTTCAGCCAGCTGGTCTGTGGTGATTCATTTAAAGAATTCTGTTTCAGGTTTTTTTTTCCCTCTAGAATGGAGAGTACTATAAATCCATATGCATCAGTGTCAAGTGCAAAAATCCGCATGTGCGTGTGTGCCAGCCTCTAAATTACCACTTTGCTTTCAGTCAATGTCGACAGCATTTTAAGCCAAAAGCCAGCATGTGAAGAGCTGTCCTAAAGCAGAGCCAAAACTGAAATATTTACGGCCTTAATTAGTCAAAGAAACTGCATTCCATCACTTAGGTTAATGTTTTCCACAGTTTTATTCAGTTGAACAAAAGTGAACCCCCAACATGGTGTGCTTGCAGTGTGCAGGATTGCCTGGGATAAGATCTGCTCTCATTGCCAGCATATTTCCTTATCCACACTCAGTCAAATGAAGCTGAGCTTTATACAAACCCCTCAGATCCAGCAGCACCCCATGCGGCTATGTGGGGGTGTTGGTTCTTCAAAACAAAAGCTTTGTTAAACAATCAGAGACATTACAAAAAAAACTGTTTAGATGTTCTATGACTGTCACACTGTCTTTCCCTTTTTATAGCCGCTCCTCACTGCAGTGCGGGGGAGGAGCTATTTAACAGCTTAACACACTTTCATGCAATAATGCTACACACAGCATAGGAATGCATTTGTTTTGAGTCAGGACTAGTGGCACGCTCCAGGTAGAGGAAAAAATATTGACGTAGGGGTAAAGAATTAAGAAAATGGAGTTGGTAATTTTAACAACACCTCGTTTTTGGAGGTGTGACTACATGTCAAGTTCTTACAACAGCACTTCATAGTCTCTTATGTGTATTTGCAATATCATGGTGCAATTACAATATTTTTAATAACACATTGGCGCAAATATGTAATCAAATTCCAGAACGGTATGCACAATCATCAGCTGACCCAAAATGCACCTCTACATCTTATTTTTGACATCAGCCCTTAATGACACATCTTGCCCATCATTGCGGCTGTCTGCGCCTGCTCCCTGTGGCTGCCGGCATCGTATTCAGCACCCAGGCACTTCCCTGCAGAGTGGCCAACTCCATCCGTCAGCCCCTCCAGCTCCCCGTTCTCTGCCAGTGTTGGCAGCTGCTGCTTCCTCCATCACACAGCCAAACGCGCTGACAAAATTCCTCAGTCCTGTAACACGAGGCTGGAACAAACCACCCAGCTCTGTGCACAAAGCTGCCTCACTACCAATATTTACAGAATTATAAACATGGAACTGTTCAACAGGTTTCACTGTTCAACAATAGTAAACAAGGTTGATCTATAGGATGTTCCTTATAGTTTTGCCTTTTTTTGTCATGTGTAAGCTCTTGCCTCTTGAACCTTATAAGAAATTTTCATTGAGACAATGATGAAAAGTTCTTCTAGTTTGATTCTTATTTTTAAATTTTTTCCCCTCTCTGACTAATGCAGACAGGAAGTTGTCAAACTGGGCCACAGAGACACAAAAGTAGCGGCGGAAGGTGGCTGTCATTCAGACCCAGCTCTCGTGGCAGGAGCGAAGCTCACTGTACTGTGAGAGTCTGAATAATTTCATGAACCCAAACATAGTCTCTTCCATGAATTGTGAATGACATATACACAGACACCGCTCCATGTAGCGATCAGGTTTAACACATCGGGCAGTAGCTCCTCCCTCAAGCACATTTTTGGACAAGCATCGAGCAGCAAATTTGACATGCAACAAAAGAGAGGCGTCAGCCGCGAATCTGACATGTGAATCGTGTTCGGTGGGAAAGCAGCATAAGAAGCACAATCGAAACCACTTAGAAATACAATGAAAAACATTACTCATACCTGTATGTGCTAAAGTGCTGTTGTCTGTCTCCATACTCATCTTACTTGTATTAATTTGTTCAAAACCAAGTACTTTTCTATACAGCAAAGTATTATTCTACAACTCTTTAGTTTTATTCAAATGTCGATTTAAAAAAAAGACCAATGCCTGAAAACTCGATTACAATAAAACATCAAAATGAAATAGCCAAGACTGCAGCGAGGAATCACTGTAAGTCTCTGCTGTCTCTGATTGGGTTCTCCTCCTCAGACACGTCGCTCAGCTTTATTGGAAATTGCCAGAAGGCATAAATGTTAGAGTGATTGTTTGTCTGGAAGTGTTAAACCAGTGGCAGACTAACAACCTATCAGGGGTCACCCATATGAGCACGTGTTTGTAGATGGATCATCCGTCTGCAAGGCAATAATGAATGACTCATTAAATATTAATATCTTAATCATTAGGTAGCCTGTAGTTTGTTGACAAAACAAATGTTCATGTCGCAATTTTTCTGAGCTAATATCTCAAAGCCCCCTGTAATCCACTGAATTACCTCACAGACAGATGAATACTGCGAGAATTAGATTTGTTCTTTTCATGGCGGAACCATGCTTCACATTGTTATCTTGGCCAACAGAGGAAGAGAGGTGTTATGTTTAAGCAGAGGCTCTCCATCTTATCTTGATGGAGAATTTGGCTGTTTAAATTAATTATTGCAGCACAATTTAATTCAATTTTATTTATATAGCCCAATAATACAACATTAGTCGTCTCAATGGGCTTCACATCTGTAATTGTATAATAAAAATGAAATCATAAATAACATGAGTTCATAGAATTCAGTAGGTATGTCTAAACTAAGCTGAACTAAACAGACTAGGCTAAACTGGGCATCCCCGCCCTTAGACCTTCCTTCTCGGTAAGGAAAAACTCATAAAAAAAAAAAAAAAACAACTGGCTCAGGAAAAAAAAGAAGAAGCTTCAGGGATGTCCACATAAAGTAGGGATCCTCTCCCAGGATGGACAGGCGATATACCAAATGTACAGAACTCGATGTACCAGAACAGGCTGAGGCAGACGTCTGTCTGTAATGTTTAAGTGAAAAAGTTTCAAAGAATTAAAATAAAACAAAAATTTAAAATTAAAGCCACGAGCAGCATTGAATGGCCCACAGGCGTTAACCTCCCCTGTCCTCACCACCCTACCACCCTTACCCACCCTAAGCAGCTCTTACATGCCCCCTGCTGCCCCCGCCGCCCTGGTCAGAGCAGCAATTGACAAGTTCTGGAAAAAAGAAAAACACTTTTTTCCCAAATGTTGTTTCATCTTTTCTGTTGTTTCATCTCCATAACAACAATTTTTTTTTTAAAACCTGTCCTGTCCAACAGCTGAGCAACCTGATGAGAGCTGAAGGCCTCTTAGACATATTTTACTTTTACAACAGGGGGCTATAAATCTTCTTACACAGCAGATGTATATTTGAATAAACCCCTTTTGCAATTTAGACTAAACTTTATTCATTCATTCATCTTCTTTACTGTATTATCCCTTTCGGGGTCACGGGGCTGCTGGAGCCTATTCTGGCAGTGGACATCCTTTGTAACAGTTTTTTGTTGGACCGGACAGAAAAGAAAAGGTGGGAAGAAGAGAGAGGGATTGTGGGGGTTGGTGGGATAGGAAGGTGATTATAGGAGGGGGGGGGGGGGGGGGGGTGTCCAAAAAATACTTTTGCTGATTCTTTATTCATTCATTCATCTTCTTTACTGTTTTATCCCTTTCGGGGTCACGGGGCTGCTGAAGCCTATTCTGTCAGGGGACATCCTGGACCGGTCGCCAATCTGTTGCAGAGCATAGTCAAACTTTATTCATATCTGTAACAGTTTTTTTGTTGCACCAGACAGAAAAGAAAAGGAGGGAAGAAGAGAGAAGGATTGTGGGGGTTTTTGGAATAGGAAGGTGATTATATGAAGGGGGGGGGGAGGTTAAATCATAAAGAATCATAAAGCAACAAGTTGCTGGATATTTATTATCACTACTATCAGGTTTAGATTTATAACTAATTCAAAAGGGGCAGGGCCATACCTTTTGCCTCCAATAAAGTTCACATACAAACAAGTAAACATGGACATATAACAACTAACATTCACACATGCATACTTATGCATTCAGATCAACACATGTGAAACATTTCATTCAGTCATGCAAACTATTTGTGCAAAGGTGAGATAGCACTGGAAACACTTTTAGAAAAGCTCAAAAGATGATCAGAGTGGGTTTTAAGTTTGTTTTGTTTTTTTCCTCGTAAACAAGGGGACATCTCCCATACTAACATTACATTAGCATTCATTGTATTTTGCAGGCTTAGATTTAGTTAGTTTTTCTACTTTTTCTGACTGGAATACACCTTCTAAGACAACAAAACGATTTTGCTTTGGGAACTATGTTTATCAAACAAAAAAAAAATCATCAAACCTGGTTTGATTTACATGTGCTTAAACAGTTTAAATATTTGACATCTGCTATTTTGCTCTCCGCTGTAATTGCAATTTCATTTTCATACAGAGGGAAATTAAATCCATCAAGGCGTGTTCCTTCTCCTAGAGAATGACATTTTCCCAGGTACCGAATGGCAGAACAGCAGTAAAGAGGCTAACACCAAATGTAATGAGTCTGTCCTCAACATGACTCTGAGGATGGCCTTGAGTTAACAATATTTTGTATTAATTAAAATGTTAATTAGACGAACTCGGCAGCCAGGCCCTGAATGGCTGTGCTCTTTTTTTCCGGTCAATTCGTCTGACCTCACTTCCATTTCCCAAATGTCATGAAACAGCAGGGAGGAAGTTTTGAAGCCTTCACCAAAGTGAGCTCTAGGAAAATAAAATAACATCTCTTTTGTAATACTGTTACATGGTCAAATATATCTTTACTTTCCTCTGTTGTTTTAACTTTAGAATATTGAATGAAGGTGTAAGGATTCTGTGCTTTAGATTGTTTTTTTTCAGGTGTTCTCCATTTCCTGTTTTCTTCTGCAGTGACTCTATTCGTCCTGAAAAGCGCCTAAAATAATATGTTTTGTTAATATGATATATGATATAATTATTTGCAGCATTAAATGAGCCTGCCACGCCCAACACCAACTCACACAACCAGGAGATGATCAACAAAGAAGACAAGGTGGAGAAATTGAAAAGGGCTATGGAGAGGAGCACCTTTTTTAGGACATTTTCCCACCAAGGTCATTTAAGCAAATGTCATTTAACAACATTTTGTTTTCTGTCTTCCAGGACTCCAGATGCTGAGTTTGCTTCACATTCAGTGACTCCTCATCTTTTGTGTAGGACCGCAAGAGACAAATTGAAATAAATATATACACTATTAAATTATTAAATTAATGTGTCATTTATTATTTAAAATTGTCATAAAAAAATAAAATTGGAAATATTTGGTATTAAAATATTAAAATAACTATTAGAAAGCCCATTTTAAATATGTCATGGCATATTTAGTTGTTTCATGGTCCAGTGTGGGCTGGAAGGGACACATTGAAATAAATAACAATTTACTATGAAATTATTAATTAAATGTGTCATGAATTATTAAAAATGGGAAATAAATACTTAAAAGCATCATTAAATGTGTCAATATTTGATGAAAATTAAATTGATTTGATTTTGGAAAAGTGTATTTATTTCATGTTTTATTTAATGATTTCATGTTGTAGTGAAAAATGTCATGTTCCCCTTTGCAGTCCAGATGAAATTCAGGGTTTTGTCAGGAAGGGAATCCGGTAAAAAAAAGTCTCTTCCAAAACACCTGTGTGAATCATTGAAAGCTAAAGGGTAATGGCGAAAAGTGAACAACAACAAATGAACATACCAGTAGTCAGATTCTAGAGTGTTTCTAACATCTAGAAATCAAATATCTAGAAAGCTAAAAATGGTTGTTTTCCTTTTTTTTTTAATGGGGGAGGGGCATTAATCTATTGTGTACCTTTGCAAAATGATAAGTCCACGCCTTCTAAAAATAAATAAATAAAAAAGTCAAGTCAAACAGGAGCCCAAAACCTAATTGCACATTATTACTTGGGCTCTTCTTCAGGACAGAAACATATTACTGAGAGCCATTCAGCCTGTCTCCCATTCTGCTGTATGACATCAATTACAACCCCAGTCAATGAGACTCAGGCTGGAAAAGAAAAGGTTCTCCCAGTGTCAGCCCTCGTATCTTTGAAATGAAGTCAGTGATTAAAAGGCATAAAGACAGGGAGCAATAGGCCACGCTGAAAGTGAAAGATAGATGGTCTAAGAGTGGGACGGATGTATTCAAGTGGGCAATTGCTGTGCGATCTGCATGAAGACGGCTCTGAATTAGATGATAGCAATGCTGGTGTGCAGAGTCAGATCAGGACTGTCCAGCCACAATTTTAGTCAAAACTGAATTTGCTTTCAAATTTTGAAAATGTTCGTTTTTTGCACTATTGCACATCTTGACTTGATGTCTTGGTATTTAAATCTAGTGCTGTGATGCGATTAATTTTTCATGACTCGTAAATAATTAATTTATTTGTAATCACAATTATTTTTGACATAATTACTCCAAAAAGCCTAATTTTGAGATATTTCCTTTTAAATTTTTGACATTGTGGCACAGTAAAGATCAAATTGCAACAAAACACGTGGCTTTATGAAACAAATGGACCACAACTTATTAATACCGTTACACATGGTAACTTACCTAATTCAACAGTTAACCGTCCCATGTGTACCCCATCAATTGATGATATTGAACACCCCATTTGGGGTGTATCCTTACATAATGTAGTCATTAGTAAGATGCGCATACTGGCTCCTTACTATTTGCACGCAAATGCTGCATGTCTGAGGTGTGCACGTAATGTGCAAGTGCCTGTGCGCAGTACGGTACAGCACGCTCTGATTGTCTAATTTTGTAACAGTCAGGCTGCACACAAGGGGCGCCAACGTGCATATTGCACTGAGTTTAGCGGGTTAAAAATCCACATATCTATATGTACGTCTCACCTTCTTCACCCTTACTTACCCTTGCATATTGTTAAAGTGTTTGCTGTGACTTGTCGCTCGCAGCCCGTACATGCAGCCACCTCCACTTGTCTAGACAACCCAAAAACCCTTTTCTGAAGATATCTGCCTCACCCGTCAGGCACATTTTGGATTTAAGGGATTTCCACATTTGCATAAGGAGAAAAAACTTCACAAAATGTTATTCCAGTTTTGAACCAGCGACTGATCTATGAGGATCAATTGCAGTGGAAAGAGAGCATCCTTAAAAATGTTCTGATCTGATCAATAAAGGTCAAATTTTATAGATCTACAAGAAGGTTCTTTATAAAATGTTAGAATCTGAATCATTTAGAGTTTTTACTGTTTAATAAGCATCCTAAATAAGTGAACAAAAGGTCAGAAGTGAGTTCTTGCTGTAGTGTATAATAGGTTCATTCAGTACTAATGCTGTACGGTTAGCATAAAAGAAGACTGTCTCCAAAGACTTTTTTTCAGCCTAGTTTGATCTTTCCCTTTTCAAATATTTACCACTTGTAAACCAGTTGTTTGAAGAATATTATTCTTTTTTGGGGGTTTTTCAATGTCAGCTTTGTTCATGACCTTACTCTTACTGGTAAACGGCACCTTGCGCATACATATTTTTCGTTTTTTTTTTTTGGTTTTAATTTCCCCAGAGTCACCTTCTCTGCACACTGATGATCAGGTGAGTCACATTCAGCCAAAGATGTAAGCGTGGATGTGAGCAGCAGCGCAAAACAAAACCTGTTAGACATTTTGCTTTTTGTGTTTCATTACACAACAATAAGAGGGAAAGAGTATGGGTTTCATGTTTAAAAAATGGAACAACAAATGCAATTTGAATATTTTTTTCTACAGTTGGAATTATACTATACGACGAGGTATTAGGGCCACCAAAAAAAAAAAAAAAAGTAAAATTACGACATTTTATCTCGTAAATTTACGAGTTTTTTTCTCGTAAATTTACGAGATAAAATCTCGTAAATTTACGAGAAAAAAAGTCATAGATTAACAAGGAGAAAACACCGAAGTTGTCCGTTTATCGGAGCATCGCTTGAAGATGAAAGATGTGGAGCCTTTTGTGAAGCTTTATTTCCAGGTTTATTATCGGTTTAAAACAAAAAGATTCTGAACCTTTGGCGACTCAAAATCAGATTATTGTCAGTGGAGCCGGTTTTCCGGGGTTCAGTGTCAGTAAAGCGGAGTTTCAAATGTAAAATAAGGAGCTCAGAGACACGTTTGGGTGCAGAGGATCGTTGCAGCTTTTATTCTCCTTTTCATTCACAAACCCTGAAGTTCATCTGTCACCTTACGTCATGAACCTGTCATTAGATCCGAACACCAATGCGGAAGTAAACGTCCCGTTATATCATCAAACAACAAAGATGAATGAAAATGGTCTATTATATGAGCATTAGAACGTTGAAAATGCCAAAAAAAAGGGATCCTCCTCCTCAGACGGAAGCGTCACACAAACGTAGAGATCTTGCTTAGGGTGGAGGAAGGGATTGAAGTGGAAAGCTGCAGGGACACCGATGGCTTCATCGGCCTGCAGGGATCCTGCAAACCAACCATCAATAAATAAAACTTTAATAAATTGTAAATCAAACAAATGAGCTTCCAGATATTTGGAACGTTCAAGCTCATTCAGCTCACTTGTTCAACAAAGTTTAGTCGGTCTGTTCTGTTGCTGCGCGGCGTTCACCTGCTGCTCTGCATGCTCACTTCCACTTAATATCGTAAATTTACGAGTTTTTTTCTCATAAATTTACGACTTAAAATCTTGTAAAATTACGAGTTTTTTTCTCATAAATTTACAAGTTTTTATCTCCCAAATTTACGAGATAAAAACTCGTAATTTTACTTTTTTTTTTTGGTGGCTTTTTTTTTTTTTGGTGGCCCTAATACTCCGTCGTAATACTATATTATAAAAAGAACAATAATTACCTTCCAGTTCTTCAATGACAGGGAAAGTTCAAAGTCTAAAAAAATATATACGTGAAATCAGAACAATGTAAAAAATAAAATTATTCATAATGTAGTAAAAAAGAGAAATTGAGATCAAGCCTTCTTGTTCCCAGATAAATAAATAATAAAAAAAAATTATATATATATATATATATATATATATATATATATATATATATATATATATATATATATATATATATATATATATATATATATATATATCTTATAGCCAAGCATCTCAAGGATGCACTCCAAGAAGCTCACTGCACTCCACGAGCGCCTGGCAGCACAAATAAACCAGCTGCTAAGAGATGGAACTCACCCCGAATGGCTAACAGAAGGGCGAACGATCCTGATCCAGAAGGATCCCTCAAAGGGTGCAGTCCCATCCAACTACCGGCCAATAACCTGTCTCTCCACAACATGGAAGCTCATGTCAGGCATCATTGCAACCAAGATAAATAGGCACATGGATCAATTCATGAGTGACACACAGAAGGGCATTGGTAGAGACTCCAGAGGAGCCAAACACCAACTCCTGGTTGACAGAACAGTCGCTCAAGACTGCAAGTCACGACACACCAACCTGTGCACAGCCTGGATTGATTACAAGAAAGCCTATGACTCAATGCCACACACATGGATCACTGAATGCTTGGAGCTGTACAACATCAACAGGACTCTAAGAGCCTTCATAGGAAACTCAATGAAGCTGTGGAAAACCACCCTTGAAGCCAATGGGAAGCCACTTGCACAAGTGTCCATCAAATGTGGGATATACCAAGGTGATGCTCTGTCCCCACTGCTGTTCTGCATAGGTCTGAACCCCCTCAGCCAAATAATCAACAAGACTGGCTATGGATACCGACTCAGAAATGGGGCAAACATCAGTCACCTCCTCTACATGGATGACATCAAGCTATATGCTAAGAGCGAACGTGACATTGACTCCCTGATCCACACCACCAGGATCTACAGTACTGACATTGGGATGTCATTCGGGCTCGAGAAATGCAGTCGGATGGTGACAAAGAGAGGCAAGGTAGTCCACACAGAAGGGGTCTCACTCCCAGAAGGAACAATAGCAGACATTGAGGACAGTTACAAGTACCTCGGAATTCCACAGGCAAATGGCAACCTGGAGCAGGCAACAAGGAAAGCTGCAACAGCTAAATACCTCCAACGGGTAAGGCAAGTCCTGAGAAGCCAGCTCAATGGCAAAAATAAGACCCGGGCAATAAACAGCTACGCACTGCCAGTTATCAGATACCCTGCAGGAATAATAAGATGGCCAAAGGAAGAGGTACAGACCACGGATGTTAAGACACGAAAGCTCCTCACCATGCATGGAGGGTTCCATCCCAAATCCAGCACCCTGAGACTGTATGCTAGCCGCAAGGAAGGAGGCCGAGGACTAGTGAGCGTAGAAGCCACTATCCAGGATGAAACATCCAAGATGCATAAGTACATCAAGCTCAAGGCCCCAAATGACAGTGTGCTCAGTGAATGTCTCAGGCAATGGAGAGCAGAGGATTCAGTGCTGGAGGACAGATCCTCATGGGAGGACAAACCCCTGCATGGGATGTACCACCGGACCATAACGGAAGTGGCTGATATCAAGAAATCCTACCAATGGCTAGAAAGGGCTGGCCTACAGGACAGCACTGAGGCACTCATCCTTGCAGCTCAGGAACAAGCCCTGAGCACCAGAGCAATAGAGGCTCAGATCTACCACACCAGACAAGACCCAAGGTGTAGGCTGTGCAAAGAGGCGCCTGAAACAATCCAGCACATAACTGCAGGGTGTAAGATGCTGGCAGGTAAAGCATACATGGAGCGCCACAATCAAGTGGCTGGAATAATATACAGGAACGTGTGTGCAAAGTATGGACTGGAAACCCCAAGGTCAAAATGGGAAACACCCCCGAAGGTGGTAGAGAATGAAAGGGCCAAAATCCTGTGGGACTTCCAGATTCAGACTGATAGGATGGTAATGGCGAACCAACCAGACATTGTAGTGGTAGATAAAGAACAGAGGAAAGCCGTTGTGGTGGATGTGGCAGTGCCAAGCGATGGGAACATCAGGAAGAAGGAACATGAGAAACTGGAGAAATACCAGGACCTCAGAGAAGAACTGGAGAAAGCCTGGAAAGTGAAGGTGACAGTGGTGCCTGTGGTAATTGGAGCACTCGGGGCAGTAACCCCCAAGCTGGAGGAGTGGCTACAACAGATACCTGGAAAGATCTCAGACATCTCAATCCAGAAAAGCGCAGTGCTAGGAACAGCTAAGATACTGCGCAGAACCCTCAAGCTCCCAGGCCTCTGGTAGAGGACCCGAGCTTGAGTGAGAAACCACCCACGAAAGGGTGATAGGGGCAAGTTTTTTTATATATGCATATTCATGTATTCATTTGAATGAGAAGGTATGTCCAAACGTTAAGTCTGTACTGTGTATCTATACAGTTTATATGAAAAAGCTTCCATAAAACAATAAATTAAATAATCCAGGCCACTTATGAGTGTTTTTTAGCCAGTGTGCCGCAGTACAAGTGAGCCATGAGAGATCACTAGATCTATGTTTTTCAACCTTTTTTGAGCCAAAGCACGCTTTATCCTTGACAAAAATTCTGCGGCAAACCAGCATGCAAAAAAAAAAAAAAAAAACTCATGTTCTGGATTGATGTACAGTCCCTCTGCAAGGATTTAATTGTGGCAGAAAAAGCTGGAAGTTGCTGCTGTTTTTTCTAGAAGTTGTAATAAAAGTTAAGTTAGTTTTAAGTAATAATTTTCAACTAAATTGTTTAAAATTTTACCCTGGTAGTTGTTATTTTCCCACAATTTTACTAACACAATTTTATGCAATCTTACAAAAAACCAAACATATTCTTTCTAAATAGTGATTTATTTTTTAAATATTTTTTTCAATGTTATTGCAAGGTCAACTGTAATTTTTGAACAATTATATATGATCACAATATGTTAGCTGAAATGTACACAAGAAAACTACAATTTTATGTATGTTTTCTGTAGCTACACATAAGTGAAAAAGTTGAAGTTGTGTTAGTTTTTGTCTTGTCTTGATCAAAGATAAAGTCTTTGAAAACTTTGACAAAAACGTTTTATTTATTTTTAGATGATTACATTGTTTTAATTTAGTTTATTTTTGTTTGTAGGCCACTTCACCTGAATCCTGTTTCTTAAATGTTATTACTTCTACTTAAGTTTAACATATAAAATAATCCAGACATTATTAGAAAAGTGTTTCAGTTAGAAAGATGACTTGGACCAAACACTGGGATGTTTTGGCTGTTACCGAGACCAGCTTTAGCTGTTATTTTTGTTGGAACTGAGAGACTTTGCGAGCTAAATCGGAACGAGGAAGTGAGGACTTTAACCACTTCTGATTGGTCAGACTGATGATGTATGATTAGGCTTCCAATAATGATTGGTGGAAACAGTTAAAGGGGCGGGACTTATCCGAAAGATTAGATGCATTTTTTGAAATTACTCATTTTTATCTTATTGATCTGAGTAACATTAACCATCGCCAGGATATCAGCTCTGTGTTTATCCACACAGGGGAGGTTTCATGCTGAGTTGTTAGAAATATGAAGGATCATAAAAGATGTTTTTCTTTTTTTAATTTGATTCTTCCTTAACCCTTGTGCTATCCTATGACCCCACCGTTACATTGATGTGTTATCCCTACCATGACAAAGGTGGATAAAGGTGGAAAGATTTCATGTAATCCATGGACACCAGTGAAGATCACAAATCATTGAAGAAAAAGGTTCAGCACACTGTCTTGTGGGGTCTAGATGACCCAACTCCCAATGTTAAAGTGCCTAGGATAGCACAAGGGTTACGACACGTTGATTTGATTTATTTTAACCGACAATTGTGGCAATATCAGAGAAAATGTTGTTTTCCTTTTGGCTTTTCCCATCAGGGGTCGCCACAGCGAACGAGTTGCACGGTAAACTTGGCAATGTTTTACGCCGGATGCCCTTCCTGACGCAACCCTCTCAAAGCAACCGGGCTTGGGACTGGCACAGAGGTAGAGGAGGGAACAGGGAGCAGCCTGGAGTCGAACCCTGGTTTCACGGACGGAAGGTGCTGCAAACCAGCACGAGCTAAACCGGCTCCCGCAATATCAGAGAAAATCAGACAGAGAAATCAATCTTAATTTAGAAATAAAAAAAAAAAATGCAATGATTGAATATAACAAAGAAAATAATGGAAATGTAAGAAGATGCAATCTGCTTAACAATGTAACTACTTATCATAAATACAGAGAATTTTGGAGTAATGCAAAGAATACACACAAACTTAACATTAGATTCATTAATTGTGATTAATAATTCATTTAACATTTTCAACTTTGATAAAAATGGCTGTTGGTAATACAGTCTGTAGAGTTTTATTTTTTGTTTTTTTAATACATTTTTTGTCATTGTAGCTCTTGAGTTTTTTTTAAGAAAAAAAATATACCTTGGCTCTAATGGTGGAATTGCACTATAACAACAGAAAAACAGTTAAAACATGGTTCAAACGGTTTCTGAGCAGCACTTTTGGGTTGTCCTTGCAGGATAAACAGATATAAAAATACAGTGGTTTATAGAAGCAACTACATCTTTATTCCCTAACTTTTATTTTCTTACAGACAGGAAAATAAAACATTTAACTGTAAAAAAGGAATATACAATGACGCAGAAGGCAGATGAAAGTAAACCTCAAATATCTGCTTACTGGGGTGGCCGTGGTGCTGTGGTAGGGCAGTCAACCTCTTATTGGAAGATTGCATGTCCCGTATGGCCCGCCCATATGTCAAAGTGTTCTTGGGTAAGACACTGAACCCCTTCTCTGGAAGGTTGCATAGTATAGCTTGGCCACAGTGTTCGGCAGCGGAGCCGCCATTAGTGTGTGAGTGGTACTATAACTGTAAAGATATACAAGTATATGCCATATTTGTCTCAATAATTTTATCTGGTTATTAAAGAAATACTAATTTAGACACCTATAAACAAAATATTTTGATGTATTGTAAAACCATTCCCAGTGGTCTTTTATGCCATATTCAGCCAAAATCAAAAAGCCTGGCATTTTTTAAAGGGTCTATAGCATGCTGTGACGGGGTCCCTCACTACCTGTGATGCACCCTTTTAAATGATGAGCCCCTCCCATTGGGCGTGGCTCTTCATCATCTTCCAGGTGACACCACAGGTAGTAGTCTTAAACATAAAATATACACAAAATAAAAACAGTGTGGGCCCCCTCGCCATCTGACGGTGCCACACCGTCACATCATCCCCCTCCTCTGAGGGATCGATGATATGCGGCGATCCAGCTCAGCAGACCGCCACCGCGCAAGCCCCACGCCGATCTCCACCCGACAGTTCTACAGATGGCCTCCAGCGTAGAGGCCCTGCAGTCCATACGCCAGGCATCAGCGGGGCCTTCCTCTGGCTCGTACTCCTCCACCCACGTCCTCGCGTCTGCTGGATGCACTTGCTGCGGCTGCTCCATGACGGCGACCCCTCCCGCTCTGCTCCTCGGTGCGCTTTTCCGGGCGGTCCCAGCAAAGGCCCTTCGAACAGCAACACGGCCCCGCTGGTCCCGCCCCGGATGGCACCTCAGCAGAACGGAACCGCCGACAACACGTCTATGGCAAGATGTTACGTTTGACTCGGAGGGCTCCGCTGACGGGTCTTGGCCCTCGGTGTGGTGGGGGTGCGGTCCAGGAGAGGGCGGTTGTTCCCGGGTCTTTGTCTGACGGTGGGGCTCTTGGATGCCTGGATTGGCTGGGCTGCTGTGCTGTCTGCCCCTAGCTCTGAGGTGTGGGGTGCCAGGCCTCCTGCCTTTGCTGGAGCATTCAGTGTGATCAAGACACTTTAAGATGCACAAAGTCATTCAACCCACCAGCGTATTCACTTTTGCACAAATATGGGCATAGGTACTGTTTTTACACCCCTCTTCAAGACTATTGGCTACGCAAATCTTGTCTGTACCTGTGCTTGGAAAAGTCTTGTAAGATAATTCTTCCATCATTAATGTATGAATATTACTGAGCCCGTGTCCTGACATAAAAAAAATAAAATATGTTTTGTTCTCACAAATTAATATCTTGTTTCCACAAATTAATATCTTGTTTGCACAAAATAATATTCCATTCCCACAAGATAATATTCCGTTCCCTCGAAATAATTAAATCGTGCAACGAAATAATTGTTCACGTCTTAAGTCATTCATAAAAACGGATATGCTCTCCATCCGGCCACTTTCAGCTGTAACTTCGGAGTCTATGTGACCCACATACGTTCAAGAAAGGAAAAAGAGAAACAAGAATGGTCAATATATTATTGTTTCAATGAATATAAGAAAAATATCATAAGATTTAAGATGCCCAAGCTTGCTGATTTGCCACACCGCAGCGATTCTCCGGACACAGCTCATATCTCCGCCGCAGAGCTCTTCAGCTTGTTTCCCCGGCATTCAGGCGGTATGGGATATTGTAGTTTAGGATCGAAAAGGAATAATAATATCCAGGACTTGTCTTTTATTAACATACTCTTTAGTAGTCACTTTACATTCGAAGGCTAGGTTACATGCTACCTAGCCCCTCATTAACTTATTCACGTCATGGCATTCATAAACCCAGATGTGAGCAATATTTGGATTTACAGCAGATACCTTCACATTTCTGTCTGTGTGTGTCTCATTACATTGCATTGAAGACATGGAGGATGTTTAGAGATCTGTCATGGTTCCTATGACGTGACAGGCCCAGATGCTGAAAACCCGGAAGTAAACTCAGGCGAGTAGCGTGACGCAAAGAGTATTTAATTTTCCAGGCAGGTGACTAACTACTCAAGCTGTTTTGTTTACTAGCTTGGAGCTCTGGAGTTGAGGCGATGTAGCAGCCGCTCGTGGAGTCTTGTGATCTCGGCTGGAAGCGAGGCAT
Organism: Oryzias latipes; assembly: GCF_053564925.1. NCBI lineage: Eukaryota > Metazoa > Chordata > Actinopteri > Beloniformes > Adrianichthyidae > Oryzias > Oryzias latipes. The sequence continues at coordinate 9,761,127 of NC_136256.1, read as the reverse complement.
GGCTCGAGCGGAGCGGATCGAGACGCGAGGCTGGCTCGAGCGGATCGTGGTGAAGATCTCCCAGGTTTACACTCGTGGATGCAGAACCTGGAAGCGGATCGACAGGCAAGGTAAGTACAGCCCAGGACGTGAACTTAGCCAGAACGACATGAGGGTCAAACAAGCACCGAGGTAGGTAACGAACTGGTGATGAATGCTGTGCTGGATCTCCTTATGAAGGCGATGAGGTGATGAGCTGAGTGTCCACAGCTGGTTCCAATCTTCGGGTGCGATGAGAGAGGGGAGGGGGAGGAGAACTGACAGAGGCACCATGACAAGATCAGATTTATTTATTTTAAAAAGCACAAAAGCATCGGTAATCACATTTTCATGTCTGGGTTCATTCACATCCTGGTACGCTCTCCGTCCATCCTGCTGCAAAAGCCGTTTTCTGCCGCTACTTCAGTGTCTCTGTGACCCACATTCGTTCAATAGGGGGAAAATAAAAGCAAGAATGATCAATCTATTATCCTCTCGATGAAAATCAAAAAAATATCATAAGATCTAGGTTGCCCAAGTTGGCTGGTTCACATACCGGACTAACTTAGCCTTAGCTCCTAGCTTCATAAAAACGGATGTGAGCAATAGTTGGATTTACAGCAGATACCTTCACATTTCTGTCTGTGTGTGTCCTATTACATTGCATTGAAGACACGAGCTGCATTTACATGGACAAAAATAATCGGAAAGAATGCCTGATTGGAATAAAAATGCGTCATGTAAACACGCCATTTGGAATACTCTGCCCTGATCAGACTCGTTCGGTTAAAAATTTCTTTCCGATCGAGATTGGTGGGTAATGCCGATTGTTTATCTGATCGTGTGTCACTATTGCTCTGGTTTAACGTCATGCATAGACGGATGTTTCGCTCCAGAGAAAGCTTTGGAGCGCGGACACCTATGCGCTCCGCCCTCGCCCCTCTCCCTTCCTATCTTCTCCAACACCCCTCGTGAGGGGGCGCCGGAAAGGAGCGCTTCATGCCCCCTGACATCCTGACCCTGCGCGGTCCGGGCACGGCTGCTGGTGGACGGAGCGAACCGTGTCTCTGAGCAGAGCAGCCGGTCTCATAGTTTTGTGTTGGAGGGGAGAAAGCTTTGTTACATGTGGGAGACTTCGCTCTGCTATCTGGAGAACGAGCAGCCGAATTCAGGAGAACCATGTCTCCCGTTTCCAGCATTTCCTGCATGGATTTTATGTTCATCCAGGCTAAATGTTGTTAGCGCGTGTTAGCCTTCTCCTAATCCTTCGCCCGGCTTCGTTCTGCCACAAAGAAAGCACTGACCACAGATTAAAAATAAATGATGAGCGAATAGGCGCTTCATAATAACTATAACATTAACAAAAGCACGTTTAAGATCATCTTGTACATTACAGAGCTGCTACATATATGTATGTGGCAAATCGGGTTGTTTACAGCGGAACTCGTTTCCTCTCCCGGTATTTTAAACAGAACTGCGCATGTGCAACTGATTTATTCCGACTGAAAGTGCTGCGCATGAAAACATTTGTTCTAATCAGAAAAATATTTTCTGGGCCCTTATACACCGTTGAATTCCAATCCAACCATTGATCCGATCAAGATATTTTGCACATGTAACCGCGGCTACGGAGGATGTTTAGAGATCAGATTTGTTTATTTTAAAAAGCTCTACAAAAGCATCATACTCGTTAGCAGTCACTTTACATCCGAAGGCTAATAGGCTACATGCTACGTATCCCATCATACCAAGCATTTGTCTTGTTGTTACACTACAGTTATAGGGACACAGTGATTGGTCAAGATGCATTATGAGGAAAACGTGATGCACGATGGGACACATAGCATATAGCCTTTTTAAAATAAATAAATCTGATCTCTAAACATCCTCCGTGTCTTCAATTCAATGTAATGAGACACACACAGACAGAAATGTGAAGGTATCTGCTGTAAATCCAACTATTGCTCACATCTGTATTCATGAAGCTAGGAGCTATGTCCAGTAGGTGAAGCAGGAATCCGAATTTATGAATGACTTATGACATAAAAATAATTACATCGTTCGCACAAATTATTTAATGCGTGGGAACAGAACATTATTTTGTGGGAACAAGATACTATTTCGTTTGCACAACCTGATTATTTCGAGGAAACGAAATAGTATTTCGTGGGAACGGAATATTATCTTGTGGGAACGGAATATTATTTAGTGCGAACAAGATATTAATTTGTGGGAACAAGATATTTATCTGTGGGAACGAGATATATTTTAGTTTTTAGTGTCAGGATACGAGCTCCGTAGAATATACTTAAAACCTGTAAATAGCTGTGTGCAGACTATTTGTTGGTGTGTGTAGGTATGTGTATGTGAGAGCTAAGTCATGCAATTTACTTATGACAATCGCATGTTATGACTCAGTATTATTGGTAAATGGTAAATGGCGTATACTTATAGAGCGCTTTTCTACCTACAAGGCCCAAAGCGCTTTACAGTCACAGACCCATTCACACACACATTCACACACTGGTGGCGGCTCCACTGCCGAGCAAAGGCGCCCGCCTACCACCATAGGCAAGGTGGGGTTCAGTGTTTTACCCAAGGACACATCGACTCATGGGCGTGCAAGGCGGGAATCGAACCTGCAATCTTACGACTGTGGGTCAGCCACCCTACCGCTGCACCCCCAACCCCAAGTTCCCCGTCTAACATCCCACCCTCTCTCTATCTACTTTTCTTGTGTCCGGTCCAACAAGTAATGCCTATAGATATAATAATTATAAATAAAGCTTTGCCTCAGCTACAAAAGGGGTTTATACAAATATACACTCTGTTTGTCTGAAAATCCATAAACCCCTATTGTAACAGTAAATTCTGTCCCACACAAGAGGCCTTCAGCTTTGATCTGCTTGCTCAGCTGTTGGACAGGACAAGTAAAAAAAAAAAAAAAAGACATAATCCACATCTCGACTCATCCGTTTTTTAAAAGCAATTTTCCATCACTTTATATAATGGCTCCTCTGTAAGCAGCCATCAGCCAGTTTGTCCTCTTTTAACTTTGATTACAGTCTAAAATGTTCAGCTTTTGCTTTTTTCCAACCAGGTCAGCAGTTTATAAAAACCTCACACGTGGCTGTTATGGATGCCTCTTGGGATAAGAGATAAGAAACAAATGATTATGGCAAACACGCAGGTGCTACAGTGATGAAAGAGGGCTTGCAAACTGCGTCAGATGTTGGCCCTTTTGGATTCCACTCGACCTAAAAAGCTTTGACACATTTCTTTGGAAGCTATGAGGCCAAAAATGTTATATTACAGGATAAATATGGGAAATGCTGTAAACTGGAAATATGTTTTAACCACAAAGAGCTATGAGGACGAAAATGGCTAATCTTCAATAGACTAAGAGCAAAAGAAAAGGAAAAAAGTATATTTTTAACACACCTAAACAGTAAGTGGAGATAGGAGACAATATCAGCCACAACCACCAATATTAAAATGTCAACTACATGTTACTGTAGTTGGGTTAGAATTAACTTAATTAGTAAAATAATTTTAGCTAATGGTCAATAATTGAAGCTCATCACTGAAAATAATAATAGTGCAAAAAAAAGAAAATAACTAATTCCAGTGCAATAAAACTTTTAAACCTCTGCAAAGATTTTCAATTTATTATTTAGAATGCGAGTTCAGTCCAAAAAATAGCCAAAAAGAGGCATCTAAGGCTCTGCAAACATCAGTTAGCTTTTGCTCCCTAAAATTACACTAAGAAAGTAAAAGAAGAAGAAAAAAAAACACTGAGAATCCTGCAGGAATTTTTGAACAGCTGGAGCCTTTTCCCATGTTTTAAAGAAGCCTAAACCTTTGAGTCTTTAGTTTCTAATGCAAAGTCTCCCCAAGTGGATCAGAGAAAAATAAAATCTCAAAGCAAGCCTGTTTTTATAAAGTTTGTGTGCACAAATAAAAAACTTTGTTTTGAAAAAAATAAAAAATAAAACTAAACCAACTACCCAACTATGAGATGCATTATGTGAGACAAAAGAGTCATGGAAAAAGCTGTCAGTCTTCAGACTTCAGTAACTGCGTTCACAGCAACTCTAGAAGTTCTGGTAGCTTATTCACAATACCTGTAACGCCCAATCTTGTTTGGATCACGTAAAAAAATACAGACTGATACCGCTACAATGGACATTGCTACACGTTAGCATATTCACAACAACACTCAACAAAACATTTTGAACACCATTTTTACTTTCAAAATCAAATCAACATCAGTTAACACACCTAGAATTAATCCAAATATTAGGTGCTCCACATGATAATGTCATCGGAAAAAAATAAATAAGGCTTTTAATATATATATATATATATATATATATATCCTAAGGGTCCCTTAGGAGCAAGAGTTAAGCTATAATGAGAAAAGACATCACTGAGACAAATGAGGTTGAGTTGAGATAACGGTTTGAGCAATAATTAAGAAGTGGGAGAGACGAATCTAAGACGCTCATGAGACAAATCTGAGAAGAATGAGTCCTAAAAGAGATCTCATCGTTGTCTGTCTGATGTCTCTTTCATGTCTTAATCATTTCTCTTGAATGTCTAACCAAAGCCGTTAATGAGAATGATATTTGAGATATATTTGAGAAAGAAAAGAGAAGTTATTTTTATAGCAGTGGTCGCCAATCCTGGTCCTCAAGGGCCACCATCCTGTAGGGTTTAGATGTTTCTTTGCTCCCCAGATGTGAATCAACAGGTGATTAACCACCTCCTGCAGAACTTGAGGAGGCAATTCAACCACTGCAGCAGATCTGTTGGAGCAGGAAAACAGCTAAAACATCCATAACAGTGACCTTCAAGGACCAGGATGGGAGACCACTGATATACAGTAACAGTAAAAACAATACTAGAAATGTAAATGCTTTACACTTTATTTGGGCAGCACCATCATCAGTACAGCATTTGAATTGTGGTAGCAGTATTAGACACTTTTTAAAATATTAAATGCATTAAGTACATGAACCGTGGCATACTCAATCTGGTTGACATGCTGGTCATGAATACTTCCAGATTTTAAACAACACACTGAAAAAAAACAACATTATAAAAACATAAACAGAAAAACATTCTCTGAAACTTGCAGACTATCAAATCCATGAACCAATTTGAGAACCAAATTAAGATAAAAAATAAGAAAAAAGATGGAAGAGAAACCAGTCCGCAAACTGTAGATCATAGCAGTGGCCTTAGAACCTGCTCTGCCCTACATTTGTTGACAACGGCTTTCTTGAGCTTGGCCTCTTCAATTTGTTCCCAACCAGGTAGAGTGGCACATCTTAGGACATCAGCTGTAAGACAAGAACATTAAAATCTGGCATGAGTAAATTGATAATAGACCGCACATAACAAACAAAGATAACACTTCAAGCTAGAAGCAAATTGTAGTTTTATAAAAGCAGCTGCATAATGCTACCATAAGATTACGTTTCTGTCATCCCTTAAAACAGCCACACGTCGCTTGAGAGGACATCTGTTTCAGTTAAAAAAATTGAAATGCAGCATTCTATGGGCATTAAATATTTAACAAATAAGGTTCAAAAATCTGTTTCATTTCATTTTTCATGATACAGTCCAGATCAAACATTTAAGAAATGATCAAGTCACATTTTGCATGGTTGGCTCTTGAGGGAAAAATAATACCCTTGTCTTAATTGGGACGCTGAGGGCTGATCGTGTCAGACGGCAAACTGTGGAATAAGATATTTCAACGAATAAATATTATGCTATGATTAAGAATTTTGTGGTCAATATTTTTTTGGATTGTTCAGAATATTTCCATTAGTTTTTTAAATGAGAGCACTTTGGCTTAGGTCTTTGTTCTGTTTGAGACTGAAGAATTATCCCTTAGTGGTACAAAAGTAAAGATTGGAAAAAAGTCTGTTATACTTAGAAAACTTCATAAAGCCACCCTTTAAATTGTATTTTATTTCTTTTAATGTGACACAATCTTGCTATTTAAATCAAATTACCCCAAAATAAGGATTTTCAAAGCTAAATTTTAGGTTAGCCAGGGCTGCTCATTCCTGGTCCTTGGGATCCATCACCCTGACTGTTTTCCAGATCTCCAAGCCCTGCTAGCTGTTGATCAGCTCAATCAGATGTCTCCACATTCTGACTGGATGAACACACCTGGTCCAGGTTATCAGCAGCAAGAAATTCAGGGAGAGTTGGAAAACAGGCAGGCTGGTAGATCTCAAGGACCTGGGGGGTATTCCAGGAAGCATGTTTAAACTAGCCTGACTTTAAGCCTGAACGCTGGCTGAAATCCGCCTGAACTTGCTTACTCTGGGTATGTCGGTTCCAAAAGACCGGATATGAGTTGGCGTATTTACGCCCGACTTGGTAACCCTGGGTTAACGCACGGTACATAAAGACATTCTCAATAGATCGCCGATTTCTGGAGTCACCATGGAAACGCGTGGTGAAAAAAAAAAGAAAGAGCTGTACTTAAGTGAGACGGAGTCTGAGATTTTAATGAGAGCGGAAAAAAATTACAAGTCCATCAAAAAAGTAACATGGCTGAAAAATAATTTAAATAATTTAGTTAAATTAATTCAAACTCAATAATTGTTTATACAACTCATATTTACGTATTTATCTAACTAAATGTCACATTACTCCATTAATCTTTTTTCCATCTTAATTACTTATATTTCTTGAACTTTCATGTCTAAGTTTGAGCCGGCAGATATGCTCATTTTTATAACAATAAAAAGAACGAAAAAATGCACGGAGTGCAAAAATTCATTAAAGAATTTTCCGTCACTGTCATAACATGTTAAGGTGGTAGGGGTGCTATATAAACTCATCATCCTCTCCCTTACTGTCACTCATGGTGCAGAGACGTAAGCATAGTAGGACAAAATAGCTCGGCAAAACACGGTGAAACACAGTAAAACAGCTATACAACTAAACACATTTTGTAAAAAACCCACACTTAAACCCAAATCCGTCCAGACAGGCAAAGGGAATGATATCCCAGAATCCCTTGCGGTGCCGATCTAACGGCAGCACCAAAGTTACACCTACTTAATTGAATTAATTTGAACGAAAGGAAAATAATTGTCTGAAAACTACGTGTTATTTTTAAGGTGACCTAACAAAAAAAATGATTTATCTTAACTGAAGCAAATAATTAAGTTAGATCAAAGTAAAAAAGTTTATCTTTCCAACATCCATATGTGGTCTTATCACCCTCTCATGGTGGAAAAAGTATTATCTGAGCTTTTTCATCCACTAAATCATCTTTAAATGGACACGCCATGCTGCTTCACCTCTCTGTAAACAAACTAAGCTTCAACTAAACCTGCTCCAGACCAGGTTATGTTCAGAGCACGAGTTGCCATGGTAACTTGACCTACTCTGAAACATACCTCCATTTCTGGAACTAAAAGCTGAGGTTATCAACTTCCTTAGCCTCAAACTTATCGTGGGAGCTAGCATAACCTGCTTTCTGGAATACCCCCCAGGGATGAGCAGCCCTGAGTTAGTTTAATACCAGATTAATAAGATAATTAACTGCAGGTCATGATTAACTAACCACACCCAAAAATGAATCGCATGACAGCACTGATAAATATGTACCTTTGCAGAAACTCCAGGGTTGAAGCCAGCTCAGTTGGATAATGACTGTTAAAGCAGAAGTAGCTTCTGAACATCAGGCACAGTGCTGCAATGTTGTTGTGTACGATGGAGCAGTTCCAACTGAGCATGAACCTCCTTGGGGAAAAGCAAGACTGTCCTAAAGACAGAACAATGGATGAAGTAAACATGTCACTCATGTACAGTGTACAAAGACAAAACCTTTAGAATAATTTAACACTGGAAACTTTACTTACCACATACAATAACAGTTGGAGTCAACGGCACCTGCTGCAGCTGGACCTCGTCTGCATCTTCTACAAGAACATGGCATCCTCCTCATTAAAGTAGCAGAGCAGAAGAAAGCGCATCTCTTTAACATCTCATCTCTTCTGAGCAGCCACTCTGCTCTCCCCGCATCATCTGCAGCCTTTTAGAGTCTGGAAAAACGTCTTGCTTTCACCATTTCTGCAACAAGAGTGCAAACCATTTCCTTCCTTAGTCTTGGGCCAGGTCTCTTTCCAAAGACTGCACAAATTCTTCAGAAAACTTACTCCATGGAATTTCAAAGCAGTCCTCCCAGTCAATGTATGTAGAGTCCTTGGCTTCTGGAAGATGTGGATGACGAACTTCTCGGTGACTATAACACAAGTTATGATGATTGTGTTGGTGAGGTCTCAACAGATGATGATGTGCTGTTCTCTGGCGTTTGGTCTGCAACAAAAAACAAACAAACAGTATAAGTGTATTAAGTTTACACTGTACTGTCAGTGTGTTACCCATTCATATTCATATCCACTTCCGTGCATTACAAAAACTCATTTGTAATGTTTGACACTCACATTTCAATTTCCAGAAAGCAAGACGTTTCCGGGCTTCAACAGGTCTCAAAGCTGGCAGCAAGTCAGCCTCTTCTATGAATCGTAGATCCTCATACAACTCCATTTATTCCAATGGACTGCAAGTGTTCTTCCAGGATGTCTTTTGTGGCTCTGGTAGGACCTCCATAATGGCAGTGTGGAGGAACATGGGTTCTGATTCACTCATTTTCACGTGTAGAATTTAGATCACCTTGAATCAGAGAGGGGGAAAAAAAACATCATGTACACACATTTTATACAGCACATAGTAAGATCTGGAAAGGTTTTTAAATATGATTTATGATTCACTAAAATCCTCCTACATATCAGTGTTGACATTTGTTGGCTTAGCTACATCTGTGCTCTCTAAACATTTCCACCGCTGACAGAGGGCTGAGAACATGTTTCCCTAATATGCATACTTAAATTTTCAGATTATGATTTCTAGACATGTGAGCAGTTAATGATGACTTTACTTTAAACACATGTCCATAACCAGTTTCAAAAGATGACGTCACATGCCAGGCCAAACGTCTGCAAGATGATCTTTTAAACAAGATAAAAGCTTTTACAGCGTAAAAATTGAACATACAGTGAAACTGCACATTTTGAAGTTTGCAATAATGGAAATGGTCTGTGGTGTCGTCACACTGTGAATGGGACGAACCCTGCAGACCCTTAACTGAAGAGCAAAATGTCTTCCAACAGTTACTAGCACTCACGCGTTTGGAAAAATATCGAGGCTCATTCTGTAAACTCTGCACTGCAAATAACTCTTCAATGTCTCTATTTTTTATTACAAAAAGCACAAGTAAACCTTTGTAAAATGTAATAATTACTTATACAGCCAAAGCCACCGCGAGTGGCCCAGACGTCTGCATTACTGGCAGAGCTAGCTTAAACACCTTTAGCATTCAACTGAGTTCAGAGTTGGAGGAAAGAAATCGCAAACTTACCGTGCAAACTTCAAAGATTTTACTTGAATCTTTTCCAGACAAGCAAAAAAAATGTTGGAGATTCATCCCACGGATTGTTAAAACGCAGAAAAAATACGACAAACTGTCGTCAAAAGTCTCTCGTTCTCTGCACTTCTCCCGCTTGCAGATTCCGGCCCGTTGGTGACGTCAACCACAGAGTTTCCCCTCCCACCGTGATCAACCAATCAGAAATCTGTGTCAAGTGAGGCTGTGATACAGTTTGAAATTCAAATCGGGTTACTCCAGGCTTCTGTTTGTTCAATATGATGCAGACTAAAATCAAGAAAACAGAAAATATTTTCAGCTTGTAAGGCTGCATGAAGGGGGATTTTTAAAGACAAAGATAAAGTAACTCAAACTGAACCCCATAAATCTGTACCGGCATAAAGTTGATTTATTTATTTGATTATTTTTATTTGTGTATTTTATTTGTTTGTTTCAAATGTAAAATCTATTTTTTGTCCACTTTAAGGTGATCCAAATTCGATCCCAAATGTCCTTTATTTAGTTCAGACATCAATGTGTTAAATGTTTTATACCCACCAACATATAAGTGTGCGTATATGCACTTGTGCATGTATGCATGTGTGCCAGTGCATGCGTGTGTTTGTGTTTAACTAAACCTAGCATCATTAACCCAACATACATTCTTGTTCATTTATGTTTATCTAAGCAGTCAAAAAAAAAAGTTTATTAAATCGACACTGCAACGTTGTCTTGAAATTTCATGTTTTTTAAAAAGTTTCAAAAATATGTCTTTTGAGGACATGACTGTCTTAATGATTTAACTTTTTTTTCTTGAAATTGTAATTAAGTTATATAAATGTGTAAGCAATAAACAACTTTTTTAAGTTGAACATAAATAAAATAAAAAATATTATTTTCTCGAGATGAACTGTAATGGTGTCATCATGAGACTCATTTTAGGGCTTGTACTACTCTAATTTTTCTTTTTGCTGAGACAATAAAAAAATAGGCTAAAACAAGATCTAAATTATTGAGCAACGAGAGATAGAACTGTTGATGTCTTTCACTGAGACATAACTGAGATAAGGATTTGAAGTAAGGATATCAAATTGAGACATACTTGAGCGCAACATAATATGGCTCATTTTTCTCTCAATTGAGATCTGGAGAAGAGACAGTTGTGAGAGAATTTTGAGATCTCAAACAGTGCTCACTGTGAGACTTATTTCTCAGGAGAAATGTTTGAGAAGAATGAGAAAAGCAGTTTAGTCTCAAACAGTTCTCATTTATGTCTAGGAGACGTAAATGTGACAGAAACGAGATCTCATCTTCAGTTTTGCTTTGCTATGGGTCAAGCTCCCAGGCCTCTGGTAGAGAACCCGAGCTTGGAGGAGAAACCACCCGCGGAGGGTGAGAGGGGCGTTTTTATATATATATATATATATATATATATATATATATATATATATATATATTTATTGAGAGAAATTGAGAAGAATATTACTCAACTTCCTCTGTCTGTCTCAGTCTACACAACAAAAGGTACAGTATACACAGGGGCAAACATGACATTTCTGTGAAGCAGAATATTTTAAAATCAAGAGGATCTGGTAGAACAGCCTTGTGGTGAACATATTATGCTTCCAGGACACTGATCAATCTGTCTTCCCTCAGCTTATGTGTGACATATAAACATATAAAACTTTCTTGTTCATCAGACGCTACATAGAATTTTTTAAAGAACTTATGAGGGGAAAATTAACTTTTTTTAATGATGTATTTATCAGTTTGTTTGTTTGTTTGCTTGACTGGGTTGGACTAATTAAGCAACAGATTAAGCTCTGAGTATTTGATCTTTTCTTATTTCTGAGTTGTTTCTAGTCTTTCAGCAACACACGCTTGAGACTTGACTGGAGAAAAGTGTGAGCCAATTAATTAAAGCAGTAGCTGTGATGTTTGTTATGCAATTGGTAAAGGGGAGATGAGGCATCTGCAAAATATATCAATCCAAACAGAGTTAACCCTAACCAGATTATTTACTTTGACATTTCCAAAGGTTAAAAACAAAACCTACTGCATTTTACATCAACAGTTAAAGGCCAGCACTAATAGACACATATGAGAATGGAGTTTTTGTACATTTTTTATAAAGTAATCTGCAATAAAAAACTTCACAAGTAAAAGTCAATAACAATTTAGTCCACTCCAGTGGGAAGTAAATTGATAAATAGCTTATGCCTACAGTTAAACCCATAAGCTTTATTAGGCGAAAAACACTAACAAAAAGAATTATGGTATATTGATCTTTCAATTTTATGAAAGTGATATCATATGAGCCTTCAAAGGAAAACTGACTTGCTTTGAAAATATTTCAATCTTAATTCCAATGCAGGATTTGCTCCAGCCAAGTATTATATATATATATATATATGTGTTGTTTGTTGTTTCCCTTTTGGCTTTTCCCATCAGGGGTCGCCACAGCGAACGAGTCGCATGGTAAACTTGGCAATGTTTTACGCCGGATGCCCTTCCTGACGCAACCCTCTCAAAGCAACTGGGCTTGGGACCGGCACAGAAGTAGAGAAGGGAACAGGGAGCAGCCCGGAGTCGAACCCTGGTTTCACGGACGGAAGGCGCCGCAAACCAGCACGAGCTAAACTGGCTCCATATATATATATATGTATATATGTATATATATGTATATATGTATATATATGTATATATGTATATATATGTATATATATATATATATGTATATATATATATATATATATATATATATATATATATATAAAAAAAAAGCCATCCTAAATATAAAACGCCCTCCTCATCCTTCACGGGTGGTCTTTCACCCAAGCTCTGGTCCTCTCATTATTTTAGATTCTATGAGTTTATTAATAGGACAAACTTCACTCTGACATCCTCAACCAGCCTAAACCATCCTCCGCTTCGCGTCCGATTGTTCAGGCTTCCACGGCAAGCGTTGCTTTCTGAAAATGCACACTTCATTGGCCATTGACCCTTTTTTATTACACCCTTATATAATGTATAATATATAATCTACAAAGTACAAGGTGTCATAGTTTCAGTATTTTTGCAGCTGATAACATTTCTTACCCTTAAAGACCAGGATCTGAAAAATGTGATGCAAAAAATATTATCTGACCATCTACAGTTCTGTAGTTTCATGAAGCGGCCCTTAAATTTTGTAAACACTCATGCAGAGGTCAGTTCTCCTGGGCTCTCCTCTTTCATCAGCACATTCATTCCCACACTAATGTAAATCCCAAACTGCCTTGGTATTGTTTAATCTTTCAGTTGTGTTGGGTTCAGCGCAAAATTTGAGGGTTGCACCCTTTGAGGTGACATGGCCATTGTTGCATTTGGGCATAGACACTTTTATTCAAGCAGGTTTCTTTTTTTGAAACCGTTCATTTCCGAAGCCTTTGGGATTCTTAAATCCTTTGGTGCTGACAGATGCTTAGCATTGACAGGTGAGCACAAATGAATTCTCATTCTTTGGGGTGTTCCTCGGAACAAAACAATCAGACAGGGTCAGAAAGTCACACATTACATTACAGTGACAGATTCAATAAAGAGCCTTAATCAATGCCAGGTCCAATCGATTACTTTTAATGAGTACAAATAAATAATTCAAGAGCGTTAACACACACAGGCATACACTACACACACACACACACATATACATGGACATGTCTCTGAAACTTTAGAAAAGCTGAGTGCCCTTCAGCGCTTTAGGTTTCTAGAACCATTTACCATCAAGACATTTTGCCGAAATATAAAAAAAAAGGCTCAATAAAATAAATGTAACTGAAGGACTACATGTTATATTTAATTAAACTTTATTCCAGAGTGAAGGTTAGGACTGCTGGATTACAACTAAAGTGTGACAATAATTGCAAATGACAAGGAGATTGAGGACACAGAAATAAATACAATGACAGCACGGTGTACAACGTGCAGCATAAACAAACTGCAGCTCTGCTACTGAGGTGGGAAGTGAGCTTCAGAAGCAACTATGGCCAAATCTAAATGCATTCCCTACCCTCATGGCTTCTTCATACCCCTATATTTAGCCATCCAAGTAGAGAAGAGAAATAGTTTTCAACTTCAGATGTTACTCTGTCTCACTGACGTCATGATCAGTCACCGGTCATCTATATTAGCGTCTGCCAGCGCTCGGAAAACACATGACAATTCTATAACTTTAAAAAGTCATGCAAAAATAAAAACTCAATGCTTATATTTAAATGTAAACTTTTGTGCTTCAGAGCACCCCCAGGTGAATAAATATGTTTCTCCATTGAGTCACAAGCGCAACGCGGATCAACCTTACCCTAAGTCACTAAAGCTTTCCCTTAAAAAAACAAGTTTGGACGCTGTAAAAGCTCTAAATGCCCCTATAATCTGAGCAACAAGGAGAAGCCAGAGGGGTAGGGAATGAATCTGAATACGGTCATTGTTTACCTTTGATGGCTTCTGCCGGGGTGTAATACTTCCTTGTCCTGTCATTGTCATCCACATGGGGAAGCTGAGAATCATCTCCCCCAACAGAAAAAACTCAACAAAAACTGCATTTTCTGTAGCAGCTTTTAAAAGTTTGCCTTTCCTGACAAGACTGTGGTGGTGCATATCTACATAGCCACCCGAATCCATCATCCAAATCTCATTTATATCCGCTTTGCTGTAATCGAGGCCAAAGACGTGGCCAAATATCAGCGTGTCGTCCACTCTGGAGAGATCTTTACTGGCCACTCACTCCTCCAGGAGGTATGTAACTCCACAAGCCAGAATTACAGCTTGTTCTTCTCAATCTGAACAGGAAAGTTGCCATGAACACAAACATTTTCACATCCTTGTTTATTAGAACCAAGATATTCCACTACATAAGCTTCTTTTGAGTGTGTCTGGCAAATAAATTATGGTAAAGTTTTATGTTGGTTAATACTAAATATTGACCAAACTAACTAAGCTTCACCTACTTAGGACATCCAGCATGCATTGGGACAGTTTGCAGCCTAGTGTAAAGCGGCGGGAATAATGGTCAGCACCCCCAAGTATGAGGCAGTTTGTCCTCGCTGAGTGGGTGGAGCGCTCCTGCACCCTTCACCGATGAGTCGCTGTACAGGTCCGTTGTGGTAAAGAGAGAGCTGAGCCAGAAAGCAAAGCTCTCAATTTGCCAGTCGATCTTCATTCAATACTCATCTGTGGTCATGAGCTTTGGGTCATGACTGAAAGAATGACCTCCTGAATACAAGCGAACCATATGAGCTTTCTCCAAAGGGTGGCTGGGCGCTCCCTTTGAGATAGGGAGAGAAGCTCGGTCACGATTAGCCCTGTTGTTCTTCCACATCAAGAGGAGCCAGTGGAGGTGGCTAGGGCATCTGGTCCAGATGCCACTTGGGTGCCTCCCTGGGGAGGTGTTCTGGGCGGAGGCCCTTGAGAAGACGTGAGATACGCTAGAGAGACTATGCCCTAATCTGGTCTGGAAACCCCTCAGACTCCCCTCTGAGGACTTGGAGGAAGTGGCCAGCTCACTCCGTTGCAGATGAGCGGAAGAAGATGGATGGATGGAACAAAATATAATGTAAATTCTTCTTTAATTGTTATTTTAAGTTTTATTTATCTGTTTTTTGGCTGCATGATCAGCACAGAACCAAAAATTTTTAACCAAAAGGAAGAAAATAAATATTATTCTGTGTCTTTTGGTACCGTGCTTATTTGAAAATCTCTTTAACCCTACTTACTAAAATCTCTTTCATTGACTTCTTCTTTTTTACATGAGTTGTACTGTACAATTATGAAATGCTTTAATAAATGAAGCCTTCGTCAGTTACAACGTGATCAAGTTGTCTGATCTGAGTTTTATTTTTCTGGACCTGCAGTAACTTTAGTCATGTCTTGTCAGGGACCTAATCATTCTGAGCCTTGTTTGCTGACTCCTTCAATGCTTTGGAGACCTTGGATTTGTTTTGCTGGCATTTTTGGATTCTCCGTGTATGATCTGCCCTGTGGTATTTGCCTTGGACTCTGCTAAGCGGATGTTTGTGCAGAGAAAGGCAATGAAGACACATCCACTCCCTGTTTATTGATTCTGTCAGAGGAGAGCCTTTCACAACTGGTTTCCTTCTCTCTGTCTTTGAGGCTTCATTCACCACCTATCTGCAAAGAGGCCTGTCCCCTCCAACACTCTCCACTTTGAGATTCAAGGAGTAGAGAAAGAGTCGATTCGTGTTTCTTCATATCTTAAGTTAACACTGTCTGTTTTGCCTTGTTATTTCCCTGCAGTCACATAAGCTGCCTGATGGTTTGCACAGCACTCCTTAAAGAGTAACAAGAATAGTACATGAAAACTATTCTATGAAATACATCTGTGTCCTTTCCAGATAACTTCTTTAAAACCCCACTCGGATGAAAATCAAGGTTTTATTTTATTAGAAACTAACAAAAATGTTTTTCCTATACTTATGTGGTTTGTCAGTAAACCACAATAAACTTTGTAGTTTAATTATTGTTAACAAATGTATGGTCATTGTAGCTGTTTCTATTTGCTTTGTACAGATTTTTCATCTAGAGATGATTCACCAAGATCAGTATCATGCTAGCAACTGCATCATACTGTATTCCGGTCTCTTCATCTTTCTTTCATTTCATGTGGAATGTCATCCTAAAGGCACGAGGCAGCAGCTAAGAACACAATGCAATGCCCCATACAGTGGCATCGGTGGGGTGCCGTGCAGTAAAAGTGGAATCACAGCAGCTCCCTGCCTCAGCTGGAGTCTTGTTTCTACAATGCATGCATGCATATTTCATGAAAACATTAAAAAAAGAATAACTTCAGTTGCCTCATTGTATTTTTTTCTTTTCTTTGATGGAACCAGATTAAACACAACAGATTTCTGGCCATCTGTGATTTCAACTGCATACCAGTCACAACATGTAGTGTATTTGAATATGCAAAAGGAACCTTTGCTGTTTTTTCATCAAGCAGCAGGACTGGTGGTCTGATTAAAGTGCCAGAAGCTGCTCAATGTTAGCTCTCACTTTTCATTCTCATAAACAAATGTGCTTTCTGCCAAGTAAGCACTAACATACTGGAGCTTTTTTCACGTTCTTTCCCTTGTTTCCCTTCTGCCTTTGCTCTCTCTCTTTAGCTACGTCCCTGTCTCTTTAATTCTAAATTTACTGATGAAGTCAAAGTGATTAACTCAGTCTCTGCTGTCAAACTCACTCCTGAACTCTGCAGTTTTTACTCTTTTCCCCTATCTGGCTATCTCAGACGATGATGAGGTTTGACAAGTCCATTTTCTGCAATGTAGAGGCAATTTCCCATTTTTGAGTTTTTCCCTGATATGTGCTGCCAAAACCAACCGATCTGGACGGCTGTGTTTAAGAACTGTCAAAAGTCTAAACCTTTTCCTTTAAAATATATGAGATTATTGAATAGAAAAAGTTCAGTGCCTGCACAATACTTATGTTGCGTTGTGTACTCCTTAAATTGGAACAGTTTAGGGTTTTAAGACTGACTTAAGTGGGCATTGATTGATATTAAGCTTTTAGGTTAGAGATGTGAAAAAAAATCGGTCTCATTTGTTAGAGGAAAAAATATGCAAGAAAAATACCAGGTGTACATCCAATTTTTCCTACTTTCATGAAATGAGTCCAAGATTTCTCTTGGAGTAAGAGAAATTAGAAAGATTTAGACATATGGGAACAAGAGTTATAGACTGGACAGACACATCTGATTTACTCACTATGACCAAAGACTATGTCCAAAATGGCCAAAGGACCATGTGACAAGGTTAGAAGATGTTGACAGATCATGTTGCTTCATTCTCACCATTTAACCCTTGAGCTATCCTAGACATTTTACCATTGGGAGTTGGGTCATCTAGACCCACTAGACAGTGCGCTGAACCTTATTTCTTCATTGATTTGTGAACCTCACTGGTGTCCATGGATTACATGAAATCTTTCCACCTTTGTCATGGTAGGGAGAACACGTTAAAGTAAGGGTGGGGTCATCTAAGATAGCACAAGGGTTAAGAAAATAAGACTGATAAATGGACATCCACTCTTCTCAACACCTTTGCAAAAACAAACGTCCAAACAGATTGCCGTACTATTTTTTTTCAAAGTATAATTTGTGGTTTATTACATAGATTGGCCATGAGTGTGACTTATACTTTGGAGCGAGTTGTATATGTTTTTTTTTTATATATATAGATGAATATGCTCATACATTATACACACGTTATTTTTCCACTAATAACTGCCACAAGACGGCACTGTAGATATGTGTATCAGTATTTGCTGCTGACAACAACGCAGAAGAAGGAGCGCTGTTTTTGCATCGGGGCATTATTATTTTTGTTTTTATTTTTCCTGGGTGACAGAAAGAATGAAGTAGTGCTGAAAGCAGCTCCTGCAGTAGATGATAAAGATCTTCTTAAAACAAATATCATGGACCAGTCATAGAGATGTGTTTAGTGAGGCTTTTGTAGAGCTCTTTAAAATAAGTAAACCTGATGTCTCAATATCATCTGTGTCTCCCATGCATTGTAAATGAGATATACAGCCGATGCTTTCATGTAACAATGAGGTTAAAAATTTAACGGTAGCTTCTTCCACACAAGATGGAAGCATCTAGTTTATGACCTCATTTTAGGACAAGCGATGAGCATCACATTTGAAAATAGACAGCGGATGTGAATTTGATGCATTGGATCGTGTTCCGTGATAACACAGCATCATACTGGGCTTGGCCGATTTGTTTAGAATGTTGCACTTTTCTCCAAATAGTGAGACTTACTGTGAAGAATAGTTAGAAACTGCCTTTAACTTTTATTACACTAATGGTTTAAACTTAATTCACTAAGCAAGTATTGTCATTTCAAAATTATATCATATTTGAAGACAGCACAGCCAAGCTGTTTTTCTAACAGTTTATTCTCATACTCCCTTTTTTCTGTGCATGTGTGATCTGCTGAGCAGGCCTCAGAGTTATCTCCATTTTAACCTTGGAGCTTCTCTCCAGCAGCAACCTGTGGGCGCGATTTTCACATCAGGATCCATCGGACGATCTGAATATGCAAATACGAAGCCCATCTCTGAGCTCCTTGGTTCGGACTTTTGAATGCACCATGTTCATCTGTCTCTCCCCTTCATGTTTGTATGAAGTAAAACCTCCACAAAACATAAGTAACTGTCTCTGAGTCATTATTCATTAATTTCTGTGTGCAGGAAGCTGTGGGTACGAACCTAAAAATATTCCTATTTTACAGTCCTGTATAGAATCGCCAGTTTCGTCACACTTACATACATTTTTTTCTTCTTCTTTATTTTGCATTTTTTTGCAGCAATTTATACTCTGGAGCGAATTATAGTCCAAAAAAAGTTAGTTTCTGTGTGATCTACAAACAGAGATGTCTGATCAAGAGCCAAACACTGCTAATGTCTATGGAGAACTGGATTGTATTCATGTTTTATATTTTTCATATTTGTAGAATGTGGCAACTTATTAAATACAACTTTGTTTTTTTTTTTAACTATAAATCCACTAAAATTGTTTGATTTTGTTTCTCTCTCATCACTGATCTTCTTTCATTTAAATTTTGCACTTTGTTGTTAGGTGACATGCGTGATTCATCTTCTGTGCAACGTTCGGGTCCACCTCTGGTGTCTGCCTCTGGTTTTTTTTTGTTTTTTGTCGCTTGGTGTGGTCCTCTCTTAACTACCAGTCACTGCTGACACAGGCAACCTAATCCAAACACAAATGTATGTTAAGAGGACCACTAAGCCTCTGCGCATTGTTCCTTCCAACCCAGCTTTTTACAATTGTCTGTTCAGACCTGGATGAGATTTCACATTCATTTTGAAATACTAGATATTAGATATTAGATTAGATATTAGATATATTAGATATTAACATCTTCAACCTTGTCTCATAGCCATTTTTGACGTAGTCTGCATGGACTTTGCAGAGGTCGGCCCACTCTATATTTTATATTTTCATATATCAAAGTATGAGTATAGTTTTGCATCAACTTGTGATTCAACTTAGAAAGGCTTGACAGCTGACTTGGACTTGAGGTTTGGGACTTGTAAACAGATTTATTTCTTTACTAAAGCTTTATAGGCTGAGTTTGGGCAAAAAATGGACAAACTTGTTTGGGGCACACAGGTGGCCCACTATAATATCAAAGTCGTAAACCACTTGCTTTGCCCATAGAAGAAAATAGTTCATGCACTTTTTTCTACAGCCATGCTGTGGCAAACAGGTTATAGTGAACACTTATACATTACCCAACGGTAAGTAAAGGTGAAGTAGGTGAAATTCAGGCGTGTCATCTGAATTTTTCCTTTTCTTAATTCCTCCCCAAAGTCTGTGCACTGCACAAGGAGCCTATCAGTGCTGCTCAGTGATAATCTTATATCTTAAAATTTTGTGTGGACAAATGTATTCTTTTTTTGTCTACAGACAGCCCACACCCACCCGTAACGGCAATTGTGTCAATGTCTTTACTTACTTACGTCCCTTGAGGTGGCCGTGCTGCCCTCAAGGGAACTGCAAGACAGACCCTTGCTCCCTTTAAGATGCAGTCACTGTTCTGTCCAACCCTTCACGGGTTCTACCAACCCAAAAACTTGCAATTGAAAGACTCACGTTGACAAAAAAAAAAGTTGATTAGAAGGGGGAAAATAATCACATTACCACAAGAAATGCATGTTAGATTTTTAAGATGGTTAATTTTTATTTTTTGTTCATTTATTCTTAAAATTTTATCTTTATTTAACAGTGATGTCATTTATCTTTAAGAGCAATAATGGAAAAATGGTTAGACATGAGGAGTCAACACATTAATGTCCCGCACAAATTTTTATTTTTAATCTTTAGATAAGTTCAGTGCATGACTTGATCATAGTTGGCTTCTGTATTTTTAAACCTTTTTTAAACAACTTGAACCTGTTTATGAGCTTGAAAACCAAGAAAATATTGCTTTAACACAGTTTTGTCAGTTTTCTGGCCAACTGAGCTGGCCTTGTCATTCATGTTCTTTCAACCCCCATTTCTTCATATCCTGAGTGCAAAAAGGGAGTGTAGTCTCCCTTCAAGTACTGTCAAATGCGAGTCAGCTAAGCTCCCACAGCAGGAACTTTTCTCAAACTTTAAAAGTGGGACAGTTTTCAGCTTTCTCCCGTTTAGTTATTAACATGAGACAGATGGCATCCATCAGTGTTTGAAGTTCGTCTGTGAAAATGGTTTATTTAAACAGCTTTTTTTGTTTCCCCGATATTGTCATTATAATACAAACTGATGCAACGTTTCAGTACAGAAGCCTCACACAATACGAAAATGAAAGAGAATCATAATTCATTAAAACGTTTGACAGCTCAACAAACCAACAGGACCGCATTGAAATGAAATACATTAGAATAAACAAATACACCTACAGTGGAGTGATTATGATGGTATAGAAAACAGAAACAGACTGGTGGGACTTCTTTAAAAGAAAAAAAAGACTTATTTATGTGAAATTGTTTCATCTTTGGAGAAAGTCTTGGCTGCTTCATTCAAAACCCTTAAGAAATCTCACTTGTCGTCATTCCTACGGATATAATCCATCAAAAGTCAACATTCCCTTATTTCCTTTACACATCATGTCACATGCCTTTTTTTGACTCGATCTAAAGGTCATAAGTAAAGAAATGGTGTTCCTAGATAGATGTATGAATATACTTTGTGTGTATATAGATATAGACATAATTTTATGTGTGGAAAAAACATTTTACCCAAAGTTCATTTGAAAGAAATGAAGGTCCATTTTGGACTTGTTTACACGTGAATGTAAATACATGACACCATTGTTACATTTACAGAACATCACTGGCCTCTGCATCATCATGGACTCCAAAGAAAAATAACATGCTTCTGGTTAAATTTACAAGTTATACACATGTGTATGTTTGTACATGAGAGTTGGACAAACCTCCGACATCCTTCCAAACCGTCCCACACACTCCACAGCACCAACATCCCAGTCCCCCCTTTCTCATTAAAATAGGCTATACATGTTCTCTCTTGTAAATTAAACATCTCTTTAGTATCATTTCATTTAATATAACAGTTTTTATTTTAAAAAAAGAAAGAAAATCCCTTTCTCAACAAAGTGGCAAGTTTGTGAAAGTAATGCAAGAATAAAAGTCCAAATAAGACCCTGAAGCTTTTTCATATTTGAGGACTTAAACAGGCTTCCTGTCTGTCATCTACGCATTCTGCTGGAAGCTGTTGATCAGGAGATGCCTCAGGTCCCCGGATAAACGTCATGCTCTGTTTGCCTTTGACCTCTGTGCTGAATAAATAAGTTCCCTTCCACTATTCTTTGGGAAAGCAATGAAACTATACTTGGTGAGTGTGTGAGGGAGTGTGGGGGAGTTGCACTAAAAGATTGGGGTAAGCCATACATTATTGTTTTGTTGTCGTTTTTTGTATTTATAGCACATATACAGTCACAAAACGCATCGGGTCGTTGCAAGTAATGTTGGTTTTGATTTTACGGGAAATTCGAAATAATAATAGTTGCCATCCTTTATGCAGATCGCTTGAAAGTTAAGGTAAACCAACAAACAAAAAACATGCTGGGTGGACAAATTTAAAATTAAGTACATAAACAACTGCAGAAGTAAAATGGCCTAAAACTTAAAAACCCAAAAGTTTTGTGGGCCCAGACACACGTATGGTGTGATGGTGACTGAATACACCTGTTTACCAAACCCCACATTTCAGGAGCGTCACTGTATATGTATGGCCAAAATTGATCATTTGACTGTTTATTCTTGTGTTTACCTGAAAAGATCTACCATTAACTCAATAGATGCTGTTCCAAATATTGCAGTCATCTTCAATGCAGGAGTGTAAATCCTGCTTCTGGAACGCCTCAGAAACATTAAACGTAAGGGACGAAGTAGACCTCAAGATGATGAAAATCGTGTTTTTAGGGTTTTTAACATGATCTTAATCTTGTTAAAGTCTCTTGTGTCTTTGTCTCTCATTTTTTCGTCTTATTATAGATATAATATCTATGTGTGGGTCTCCGTCCAGTCCTTGGCTCAAAAATGGCTTCAATGGACAGAAACAACCATGGGTTGCTGATGGACAGAGTTTCCTGGAAGGCCAAAAATGCAATTGAGACAAAGCATTAATGCTGCTTCATCATACAAAAAGTGCTATCGTGAAGTCAAATACCATCCATACATCTTCATGGGAGGGAGTGACCCCTCTTCTTTAGCAGAACTTCAAAATTCGTTTTCCAGTAAACTTTTATATGTGCTCCATTAGCTCCTTGGTGTGTCTGGGTCTTCAGAGAAAAAAATTCAATAAGACAAAAACATTTTCTCTAAAAGTCTCAGAGTGGTGAGACAACCTGATTGTGTTGAATTGTTTGCTATATCGCCATTTCATATCTCCATCCAAATATTGTTCGTGAAAATGTGCATCAATGGTTTGTCTTCATAATAACTACAGTTGATTGGCTATTTAGCTTTTTGGGGTTTAAAGTAAGTAGATTTTTTTTGTTAAATCATACAATGTACCAGGATGTTGGACATCAACTAAAGCATTTCACTTGGTGCAGGTTAATTCATCAAGAGGTCACATATCAGATTTTCAAATAACTCATCTTTTTTGACTTCCTTTTTATTCCTACAAAGGACGCAATACAAATTAATATGACAAAATGACTTTTTTTTTTTTACACCAAAGCCAGCACATAAAAATAAAGCTAAATTCAACATATTATTACAGTGAACTCCAAGTCTTTATGTTTTTCAATGACAATTCCCGTCTCTGAGCCTTCATGTCTAAGCATGCACAACCGAGCATGAAGTAACGACAAGATATCAAATTATGCACAAATTTAGGTGGTCAATAGAGCAATTGCTAGAAAACTACAGAAAATGTGGCCTTTTCTTGACCCAGTGGTTAAGTATTATCATCTAATTTATAATGCATTTAAAGTTGATTTATCTCGCAAAGAGGTCTGGAGTGCTTTTTCACAATGGCGTTCCATGATCAATGAATTGTAACTATGTATACAGCACATACAGCATTTCTAAGTATTTCAAAGAAAACAGACATATATCTAGAATCAAATACAATGCACAAATATAGAATCTTAGTTTTTCTTGTTTACCTTTGAGGAATGAAAGCATGAACTGACACAGCGAAACCTTCAGACAGTCAAGTCCTCAACAAAAGTTTTGCAACAAGATACACAGTCCGGCTGTCTCACCTCACCTCAGATGGATGGACTTGATGCCTGTACAAAAGGTAATCCTTTTAAGACTGATGCTTACGGTGGCTAAAACAAATGTGCTGGGGAGGAATAGTGGCTGGAAAATGACGGGCCAACTGTACTGTCCATATAGTAGAGATGTGAATGTGGGGGGAAAGTAGGTTGCGAGGAAGTAAAACAGGCATTTCTTTTTTATTTTTTTAAAGGTTTGCTCCACAGTGAACAGAGCAAGATCTGGGAGCAAACCACGTCAGTTCTTTAGATTATAACAAGGCATCCCTCATCCAACCGCAAGCCAGAAGCAGGACGGCCAGCCCAAAGCTTGATGATATTCTAGAACCTGCAGAGGAGACAGAGAACAGTAAAAAATTAGCTGTGTTTAAAACATAATTCTTATTAATCTATCATCCATAAACCCTTTAACACTGGAGGTGTTGCTTTGGAGACCTAAATGACACACGTTCTTGACATACCATAACATTTAGACCGTTTACACAATTAACGTGAATCAGCTGACTCTGACGCACGGTTATGCAGCACAATGCTGATGTGAAGTGCTGCGTAACGTTTCAAAGCTGCTTTCCTCTACGACAAAATCAGCTGATTTATGTTGATTGCATACCATAAAGTGTTGCAAGGATGCTTTTCTCTGTTACAGAGTCTGCTGGAATTACCTTAGTTGCGTAAACAGCTGAAGTTACAGTACTTGAAAGAATGTCAACACTGGAAAGTGTTAAAGGGTTAATAAATATTTAGAAAGTGGTTACAAAAACCTAAATAACAAAAACAATGAAAACATTTTCACATAATCTCATATATAACTTTTTTGTAAAATTGTAAATACACATTGACTGCTTTCATGTGATTTAAGAATTGTTGCAGAGTTGTAATTTCTATTAAAAGAAAAAAGTAAACGTCATTATTGTATTTTCTGCACTATAAGGTACACGTTAAAGCTTTAATTTTGTCAAAAAAAAGACAGTGCGCCTTAAGTATGGATTCATTCTAGTTGTGTTTACTAGTGTGGAAGTGATTTTGAAAGGTACACAGCGCTGTCAAAATGTTTGGTGGATGTTATTGTGAATATGCTAACATTGGTTACATGTAGCGGTTTTGGACTGTGTTTTTTTAACGTGTTACTTACTCAGTTGGGAGTTAGCGTAGTCACATTAATGTTTGCAAACAAGGTTGAAAAATAAAGGTGTTGTGAATATGTTAATGTGACAAACCCTTTTAATGTGGCTAACATGTAGCTCCTTACAAACGAGTTCTAGAATTACTGTTATCACAGTTAAAGTCTGAATAACTGATTTTACTCTTAAAGTTTGGTTGGTCATAAATCTGATATATGTTCAAAATAGACCATTTATTGACAGTGTGTCTTATAAACCAGTGCACCATTGGTGCAGAAAATATGGAAAGCAAAACGTTATAAACGTATTACATTGCTTTTCTGAATCAAGAGAAGAAAACATTTCAGCATGATTTATATAACACATTTAAGCTGAGAATTACCCATAGCATCATGCTTGGTGTTTAGTTAAAAAAATTTCAGTTAGAATGGCTGCCATTTTCCATCTGTGAGTTGACTCTCAGGCTTTGATGGTCTAAATGTCAGTGACTCACACGATCCTCACATTGCTTCTAATCTGTTTCATGAGGCACTTCACTGGCAGAGAAGAGCCAATAGCACAATCTGAGTGCACGGTGAATCAAGCTCGCATGAAAAACCTGTGAGAGGTCAATATAATAAAAACAAGACCACTCACTGTTTTTCATATATTGCTTGGTACCATGCAGGACAAGTCATGATGCTGACACAGTTAATGTCTTGGTCCGTTTAGTGACAGTGCTGTGTAATGAGGGAAACTGGTAAAGTTTGGTGCATGTGCTGCTGCAGACTTGAATGTTGTGTTTTTTTTTTTTCTGTAGAGCAAGTTTTTAAAGTTATAAACTGACCAATTGGAGGCCACAATAGGTGTGTGGACTTCCAACAAGCTCAGTCCTGATTGACGAATGTAGTTGCCATAGAACTAATGACTCATTGAATCATTTTTGTGGTTAAAACAAAAAAGAAAAAAGGCCCAATACTTGCTTTAAGGCCCATGCACACACATTCACACAGTGATTGTGGCTCAACTGGTGCCAACCTATAACCTCCAGGAGCAATGTGGGGTTTAGTGTCTTGGAATGGAATGTCTGGAACCGAACCTGCAAACTTTCACTTCATAGGAAAAATCTGTCATTTTGAGGAAATGCATTCAACTTTCATCTGCCATAGGGTAGTTATTCACTCAGAAGTTCAATTATCAGATAACAGATTTTTTTTCTTTTTTTTAAATGGTTTATTTCAAGTACTCAAATAGGAATAATACACAAAAACAATATAATCATCCATTCATCCATTCCAATCCATTCCAATCATCCATCCCTACATTCATACAATAACTAATCAAACTTAGGATAATTAGACATATTAATAAATATTGCTTGAAAGGGAGGGGAAGGAAGCGACATTATATAATCCCACCCCTGTTCTACCGTAACCATTTTATTACATGATTTTATCATTAACCGGTTCCTAGCTTTTATCAGACAACAAAAGTGCCCACAGCCCCCAAACGAGCACCCCATCACTACCCAGGAGTTCTGGGCATCCCCCCGCCCCACCCCTGGTGCGGGCCAGGACCCCCCAAGGGAGACCCGCTCGGCACTCCAGGCAGCCACCCACCCCAGGATGGGGGCACCCAGGAGAAAAGGGGGCCCACAAGGGATGTTGTAAACTTGGCCCGACCAGACTCAGCCGCTGTTGGAAATTTGGCGAGGCCCAGCACTCAGGGGCAAGGACCAGAACCCACACCACAGGGACACGGACACCCCCGGCTCAGGTGTGATATGATCCCCTGCTCTTGGCCTTGCCAGAGAACTCAGGGATCCCTCTCCCTGCGTGGAGAGAGCACCGCCGGGCCCAGAAAACCAGCACCCAGGGGACGAGGCCACTGTTGCCAAGGGCCCAGTACCCCCTACCAGGGATGGGTGGGGGACAGATGGTCCAATGTCCCACCTTCCTTGCGAAATGCGTATGTGTTTGTGAGGGTGTGTGTGTGAATGTATGTGTGTTTATGTTGGAATGTATATTTGGAGGAGTAAAGGGTGTGTGTACTAAGAAGGTGCAGTTAAAATTGGCAGGTAGAGCACTGAGGGGACATCTCCTGATACCTCCAAAGTCCCGTACCGATGGTGGGCCCTCCCCCCCAGGACGGGGCCAACAAGCCCCCGCCCCGCAGCCCAGGCGGGTGTTACCCAGAGCGACCGGGGGCCCCAAGAGGGTTGCCCCGCCCCAGAGCCAGGGAAGGAGTGATCCCACCCCCTTTATGATGCTTAACTAATACTCAATACATCTGGTGATTTGGTTTGAGACTGGGTTGTTTGCTCTATTACATCGTACTACTGAAAACACAAGCTTAAAATCCACCAACAGATCATCCACAAACCAAAGGCAGCTTCATGTTATGATCATGACTGATCCAAAAAACAACCCCAAAAATAGTACCATTGACATATACAAAAGAACAAGGAATTAGATGGTTTAAGGTGAACTTTTCCAATATGAATGATTTGTCAAAAGCAAATTGGCCATCCCAAGTTGTGTTGCCCCACTAGTTTTTAGTGAAACTAGTTTTTTTTCTGGTAACAGTCTGTAGTTTTTCAATTACTTTAGATTATACTGTAACACACTTTAGGGTGTTTCAAGCGAATGACAGCCTTTTGAGTGTGGAGTTTATTTCTGGGTATTTTAAAAATTGCTTCACACGTTTACTGAAATGAACGGTGAATGGTACAATTTTCTACCTTCCTTAAAGCACCAAAGTGCTTTACAGTCACATTCACAAACTGAAGTGTACACTGCCACCAACCTATAACCATCTGGAGCAATATGGGGTTCGCTGTTGCGACCACTCTATCTCTTTTACCATAGCCGCCCCCAATTGTAACATAGCCCCTAGGTGTGTGACCTGTTAAGGGTGTACCCTGCCTTTGCACAACAGTAGCAAAGATAGGCTCCAGCAACCCATGACCCTAAAAAGGGGTCAGTGAGTTCAGAAGATGGTTGGATCCAAGATTTAAACTTTCTATTCCCCCTAATTCAAACAGTTGCAGTTAAAATAATGGTATTATTGTTGTTGCCAAATACATTTATGCAGCACACATTAAATCTCAACAGAGCAGGCAACATTTCATCATATTTCTATGGTTACTTTGTGGACTTGTTATTTTTCTCTTTTTTAAAGTTAATGTAAGGGATCACCATTGTGGTCACTTGTTGCTAACCCAACTGTTTCAAAGTCTGAATGTTTTTATTTTGGTTCCACTCAAAAAAAAAGCCTTGGATCTTGATGATAAATGCAATCCATCCAGTAGAAATGTTTCTTCTTCTGTTTGTTATACTGAAAATAAGCTGCTTTTCAAAAAAACTAAGCCTCACAGATTTTCGGGAGGAGAAAATGATCCCAATACTTGCAACTGAGAGAACAAAGTAAAGAAAAATTATTAACAGGGGTTATCAGGCAGCATGTGTGAGCAAAATAGGAAGAAGTGCAACATGACCACAAGACAAGATGCAAAATGTATTTCCTCTGAAATATATCAATCTTTGAAATCCCTGACCAAAACAGCCTCTGCGGTACTGTCGAGCTGACAGCACAGCAATCATTATTCATTAGACAGCTGCAGCCCGCTGCAGAACACCACAGTCTCTTTGGGCTGCATCTATTGGTTTATAACCTGGAAGTACTGAGCATTCAATAATTAGAGCAAAAGAATAAATGACATAATACATTATTAGTTATTATTCAGCTGTTGTGAATAAAGAATAATTTACTCCATCAGGGAGGAAGTGATGTTCAAACAGACAAAAATTTGAAAGGACAGTAAAGTGGGAGCAGAAAAATGTAATTCGCTGAAACAAGGCAGGACTTAGGAATTAGGAAATGAAATATTAAAAACTCATGTTTACATATGCTAGACTTCTGTGACAGGCCAGGCAATGGTTCTAAGAAGACCATCCGGTGGGACACATTGTTCTTTGTCAGGGCTGCTTGGGCTTCAGGGATGAATGGAAGGATGGTGGTGAGGGTGGAAGGTGCAGAGATGGACCGCTTTGACCCGTTATTCCTCACCACCACATCTCATTTGGCTTGAGGTGATCTAAAGAAAATGAGTGCCAGAATGGTGCAGCAATCACTGAGGGCCAAAGCAACCTTCACACTGAGAATAATTAATCAGTCTGCAGCAGTGGAATGAGAGGGAAGCACAGATGCAAAACGGGAGCAAAAAGACAAAGCTAAAGAGACTGTTGTACCCAAGTCAAGTAGTAATAATAATGATTTTTTTTTAAATTATTTTTCAACCCAAAAATGTTATAGATGTGTTTGGACAGTACTTTTGCAAAATAAACTGTGAAATTTTGTACAGTATTCCATATATATAAGTTCAATTCAGAATGAAAAAAAACTGTTCAAAGCTTTAGCCACATGGACCCGTACCAGGGTTGACCTGTATGGGAGCTGCCAGTTTTTAAGTTGGCCCTTGGAGGAATGTCAACACGCAATGTCATTGACATTTTTGTCCACAGACCAAATTTTGATCTGAATCGATCCAAGCTTAATAAATCAATAATCAATCAATAAAAGTAGAGATCAATCTTCTATGAGTTTCCTATACTAGTGACCTAATGCATAACAGCAGTAAAGCCAAAGTCCACTAGCTTGATACTGTGTTGTGTTAAAACTTGCTAATTTGACTGCATGCAAGGAAATATGTTGCACATGATGTAATAACCAGATTGCATTTTTTAATTGTGCCCAAAAGGCACAAATGTAATTAAAGCTACAAGTAGCATTTAGCGGGCCCGAGCACGTGCCACCGCCTGGCACGAGCGACCGCCCCGTGAGCAACGCCCTGCTCGAGCCATTCTCGTCGTTTTTTCTTGTCCATTCTGGAGCTCCAAGCTAATGTTAATATGACAGCAGCCTGTGGGGGGGGGGGGGGGGGGGGACTATAATCTGTTGCCTTAAAGGACAAAGACTTTTGCATATAGCATGAAAAAAATTCTTAAATCTAAGCCTCGTTTAGACCTGCTCATTTTCTCATCAAGTAGAAGAAGGTTTTTATCAGATTAAGAAACAAGCAATGATGATAATTGCTATCACTGTTCCTAAGGATGAGAACAATAGAACTCATTCAATTTCCACTACAATGTCTAGATGAGTGTCAGCTATGTCTGATAACTTGGCGAATTAGCTGGACCGGGATCTTACAAAGTGCAGGTGGTTTAACGTCCAGTGTGATGAGTCTGTGGACGGCAACAGTACAGCATAGCTTTTGGTTTCCACAAGAGAAGAACTCCTGACACATCTGCCCTAACAGACAATTACAAGAGGAGTTGAAATGTATAACACGGTGAAGGAGTTTTTGTGCAGAAAAAGGTACCATTAGAAAAGCTGGTAGCCATACCTGCAGACGGGGCTCCTGCTATGATTGACCGACAAACAGGTTTCATCACTCACTGTAAAGCTGACCCAGACTTTCCAAAATGTCTGCATTACTGCTGCTTCTTTCACCAGTAGGCCTTATGTGCAGAAGTGATTGGCTCTGGACATATAATGACTCCTATTGTGAAAATCATAAAAAACCTCAGCTGCAAAGCAAAACAGAACAGGATTTTTAAGGTGCTATTGGTGGAGATATCTGCTGAATATGGTGAATATGAACATTGTGAATCTGAACTTGTATTCTTGACTGACATTACTGGAAAACTAAACCACTTGATCTGCGAGCTGCAAGACATTGGTAAAACTATATTTTTTTATTGACCAGCCTGCCTGAGCCAGTGTTTTTCTTGTGGGGATCTTTTCTGCCAGGGCTTGCCAGCTTGGTCAGTGGATGTTGCTGCAGTTGTCTCCCTTGCTGGGACAGCTGGAGTTAAACACAGCAGCCTCACGGCTGTGAAGTGGACCCCGTTGCTGTCCCAGTCTGGATGGGCACTGTGGTGATGTTCCAATGTTCAGGCTGGCTCCTGGTATAAAGAGATTCCCAAGTACCATTTCCTAACCGCAGAGCCAAGGATGTGTTTACATGTTTAGGTCAAAAATGTGATGAACAGCTTCATGTTGTCTATTGATGTAAGTTTAAACCTAAACATGTTTCCCTGTTACTAATCCAGTTGATGTGGTTCTCCATCTGTGTCTAGGTGATAGAAAAGCATTTTTTTATATTTAGAGCTCCAAGCAAACAAACAGTTGTCTATATAAGAGCTTTTACAATTGTGGACTTTTAGCAGGTCTCTGAATACATGTGACCAATGTATGGTGGATTTTCACAGACTTTGTGTAAAACTGAAGGTGACAGAGACTTTGGAGAAGTGGCTACATTGCTCTGGACTTCTTTGTTTCATCCACAGAAGAGTAAAATATGTGATTGATTTTGAAAAGCTGCTGAAAAATGTATCTTTTTAAAATTGCAATTTCTAATTTGGGTTTTACATTTTGTGTTCCATTTTTTGTGATTGTATTAGAAAGATTTGTTATTTATTTGGTGTTTAAAGGTGGTACATAATGTATATACACAATCTTCTTAGAGACATTTGCTATGTGTTGTGTTTGTTGTCGTTGTAGTTTAATTTCTTTGGATGTATTGAAAGGAAATGAAAAGAAGTTGCAGCATTGATTAAAAAAGCATAAAAGAGACATTTACTGTCTGATGTTACATCTGTAGGAGTGTACTGAGACTGGGTTTTGTTTTGGAGCACATTCATATATTTTGTTTGTAAAAAAAAAAAGATAAAATATAAAGTTAATTGTATTTTGGATGAATAAAAAAGCAATGATTAGTGCTAAGGATGTATAAAAGACAAACAAAACAAAGGAAATTGCTGTATTTTAGTGTTGAACTAGGCTTTCTAACTGTTCTACTTTCTGTCTGCCACTCCTGGCTAATTTACATGTGAGCACACAGCCGGGGGTTGGGGGGGGGGGCTAACTCCACTCCTGCAGCAGGGGAGACTGATGAAAAGCTTGAGGATGTAAGATTGAATAAAATAAAATCCTAGAGTTGACCAGTTCATTTTATAAATGTAAATATTTTTTATTTTGGTGCTGATAAACTAAACAGAAGTTATGATAAAAATATTTGCTTGAGTCAAAATGTCCAAAAATTTGCTTTCAGCACAATAGGGTGATTAAGGTGGTTAAATGTTTCTCGTACGTATAGTGCTGCTTTTCAAACGTGGAGCTTTGTAAGACGCATCTAATTCTGAAATCTCAGCTTCCTGAGACAAACGGCTGATTTCCTATGAAGCTTGATTATATGATCATGCTTCATGATCATTTATGAACATATATAGCTCGTCCAAAATTGTCATATCCATGGGTTCAGAATGGAAGTTTCATCAAATCTATTTAATTTCAGTGAGATCAGACAAGGAATGTGAACGTGAGAGCAACATTTGTGCAGGCGAGATACCCAACTTCGCCGCTCTGTCACGACCACACCCCCGCGTTGAAAGATTTGTTTTTCATCAGAGTAAACTTCAATGGTTTTTCAACAGGTGGACGTCATTTTGAGGTGTGTTTGCTCATCCTACTTGGAGCAGTGATGCTCCAAGTAAAACATGTCATTTCCTGTTGCCAACAGGTGGCGCTACACCTGTTCCGGATTTTTCCACTGCAGATGTGTTCAAAGTCAGACTACAATCATGCACAACAAATTTGGATCAGATTAGATTATTTATGGCTGAGTAATGGCCATTTTTCTTTTCATGGCGTGATTTCGAAACGACCTCAAATTTTGACGCGCCGCCACGGTCACAAACAACCGTAAAAACTTAAAAGCTTCGCAATTTAAGATCGGACATGTGTTTAGTTTACAAAACCAAAGTTTGGAGTCATTGTTCAAAAATCTCTAGGAGGAGTTCGTTCTAGAACGAGGCCTGCAAATGACCAAAATACAGCAAAAATGACATATTGACACCAATATAGCAGACTTCCTGTGCGACTGACAGCTTGGTCCCAGGAGACTTTTTTGTAGGTTTCTATCTGATGAACATGTCCTGTAAAAATCAAGCTTGTATGTTAAAGAACATGGCGGGGCTCTCAAAAACAAACATGGTAGGTGGCGCTATTGAGCCGTTTTTTGTTCACCCATGCAAGTGCTGTGTATTTAAGTTGGAGATATGTAAGAGGCCTCTCATTCTGAAATCTCAGCCTCGTGATACAAACGGCTGATTTTTTATGAATTTTTAATTATCTGACTGCAACGCAATCAACCACTTCCTGTTTGGTGGTGGCTTGCGCAGGCACCGTCAGGTGTACACCCATGAAACTTTAGACGATGAGAGAAGACCCTTATGAGTATCTCCTGTTGTAATTTTATGAATGTCGGACAAAGCACAGAGAAAAGATAGGTCAGAATGTGACATAAAATGTATTTGTCAATATCTAGGTGGCGCTATGGAGCTCGTCCAAGATTGTCATATCCATTGGTTCAGAATGGAAGCCTCATCACCTCTATTGAATTTCAGTGAGATTGGACAAGGAATGTGCACGTGAGAGCAACTTTTGTGTGCATGGCGAGACGCCCAACTTCGCCGCTCTGTCACGACCACACCCCCGCATTGAAAGTTATGGCTTTTTATCAGAGTAAACATCAATGGCTTTTCAACAGGTGGACATCATTTTGAGGTGTGTCGGCTCATCCTACTTGGAGCAGTGATGCTCCAAGTAAAACATGTCATTTCCTTTTACCAGCAGGTGGCGCTACACCTGTTCTGGATTTTTCCACTTCTGATGTGTTCAGAGTCAGACTACAATCATGCATATCAATTTTGGATCAGATTGGATTTTGCATGGCTGAGTAATGGCCATTTTTCTTTTCATGGCGTGTTTTCAAAATGACCTCCATTTTCGACGCGCCGCCACGGTCACAAACATCCGTAAAAACTTAAAAGCTTCGCAATTTAACATCGGACATGTGTTTAGTTTACAAAACCAAAGTTTGGAGTCATTATTCACAAATCTCTAGGAGGAGTTCGTTCTAGAGCGAGGCCTGCAAATGTCCAAAATGGAGCAAAAATGACATATTGACCTCAATATATCAGACTTCCTGTGCGAGTGACAGGTGGGTCCTTTCAGACTTTTTTGTAGGTCTCCATCTGAAGAACATGCCCTGTAAAAATCAAGCTTGTACGTTAAAGCGTATGCGGGGCGTCGGGACAAAAGTCACTGTAGGTGGCGCTATCGAGCCGTTTTTCTGCGCCCATGCCAATCTCCTATAAAATACGAAATTTTTCGCGACTCCTGATGTGTGTGCCAAATTTGGTGAGTTTTGGGGTATGTTAAAGGCCTCAAAAAGGCGACTCTTCCGGTAGAATAATAATAATAATAATAATAATAATAATAATAATAAACATTCGAATTACAATAGGGTCCTTGCACTCCGTGCTCGGGCCCTAATTAACATTTTTCTCTTTTCCATTGATCAACATGCATTAGGGCGTTTCTGGCAGAAGACTGGGGAAAATTGATACAAAAAGAATATTCTTTCTTCATGCAATATGAGTTATCAAACATGAAGCAGGAGTCTTTATTTTAAACGTCTGTCAGGCATGCACACTGGCACAGCTTCACACACAACGTATTGTTACAAATCTGGCAGATAACACAGAAGTCACTGGACAGAGCCCATTTTGCTGCTTGTGTGAAAATTTTTGGAAACCCAGAGGCAAATATTATTGAGATATATCATGCATCCAGTATTGGAATCTTGGGAGGCACTTTAATGAAATATCTAATGAAGAATCAATTTCAGATTTTCCTATGCATTTTATAATGACGTTCCTCTTTTGTGCTATTGGCCTCAGTTGTCTGTCTCGCTTCTGCAGCAACTGTAAATTTTGAAAATTCTTTTGTTCAGTGCCAGAAGATTGTAGGCTTACAGTTTTTTGTGTTATCTTTGAAAGTTTTAAGAGACAAACGAACAGCAAAGAAGGGATAGTCAGTCTTTAAATTACTTACAGACTGTTTGTCTGTACAAAAACGTCTTTGTCTCCTCCTTTGTTAATCAATCTGTTTTCCCAGCCTGCACTGAGCTACTGTTTTCTCAGCTATTCATTTGGCACTCAAGTGTTCCACCCGTTTTCGCGGGGGTTAGGGACCAGAGACACCCTGGAATACAGAGAACCACCCCACATCTCAGCGGCTGAAGAATGTCTGTCACTGATCCTTACTCATTATAAACCCTTCTTAAACATTTCTGATGATTCGCACAAAAATTATTAAAGAACATTTGAATATTGCTAAAAAAAGAATTTTCTTTTTGTATTCAGAGCAATAGACTGTACCGTAACATCCTTTATAACGCACATGAGGATTGTCACTCTGTCCCTTAAAACCAGGAGCCAGTCTTTCCTCCTTCATTGTTTCAGAATATTTTCCAGTTGCTTCTTTGTCAGCTGATGCCATTTCTCCATGCAGGGGTACAAACTTCAGCTGGTAGCGATTCAGGTTCACAACTTACAAAAGTGAATTTTTCCGACTCCCTAAACACAATTCACCCAGTTGCGTACATACAGTGGAGACTGTTTCCATTTACTTTCTTCTATAAGAATAGAAATGAGCCATTGGGAAGAAATGCTGTGCGCTTTTCATTATGTTAACACACCTCCGTGCCTCTTTTTTTTTGCATCACTTCCAGCTCCTCCAAGCGGGGATTTGAGAGAAATGCCAGGAAGAACACAGCTGTATTTCCTTGCTTTAAGCTCCCCAGGAAAGCTTCCTCCCTCCTTAATTCCTTGAGGTGCATTTCAAGATGGATTGAAACCCTCCTTGATGGCTGAGTGGAAAACTGTCCATGTCAGGAGAAAGGCGAGTAAGGAAACGTTAGCATAATGAACTGTCTAAAGCTGTTATTCTCAAGCCCAAATACCAGTTTATTTTTAGGGCCCGAGCACGGAGTGCAAGGACCCTATTGTATCTGTTAGGTTTATTAGGGCCCGAGCACGGAGTGCAAGGACCCTATTGTAATTCGAATGTTTATTATTATTATTATTATTATTATTATTCTACCGGAAGAGTCGCCTTTTTGAGGCCTTTAACATACCCCAAAACTCACCAAATTTGGCACACACATCAGGAGTCGCGAAAAATTTCGTATTTTATAGGAGATTGGCATGGGCGCACAAAAACGGCTCGATAGCGCCACCTACAGTGACTTTTGTCCCGACGCCCCGCATACGCTTTAACGTACAAGCTTGATTTTTACAGGGCATGTTCTTCAGATGGAGACTTACAAAAAAGTCTGAAAGGACCCACCTGTCACTCGCACAGGAAGTTTGATATATTGAGGTCAATATGTCATTTTTGCTTCATTTTGGACATTTGCAGGCCTCGCTCTAGAACGAACTCCTCCTAGAGATTTTGGAGTAATGACTTCAAACTTTGGTTGTGTAAACTAGACACATGTCCGATGTTAAATTGCGAAGCTTTTAAGTTTTTATGGATGTTTGTGACCATGGCGGCGCGTCAAAATTGGAGGTCGTTTCGAAAACACGCCATGAAAAGAAAAATGGCCATTACTCAGCCATGCAAAATCCAATCTGATCCAAAATTGATATGCATGATTGTAGTCTGACTCTGAACACATCTGCAGTGAAAAAATCTGGAAAAAGTGTAGCGCCACCTGCTGGCAAGAGGAAATGACATGTTTTACTTGGAGCATCACTACTCCGAGTAGGATGAGCCGACACACCTGAAAATGACGTCCACCTGTTGAAAAGCCATTGAAGTTTACTCTGACAAAAAACCATAACTTTCAATGCGGGGGTGTGGTCGTGACAGAGCGGCAAAGTTGGGCATCTCGCTATGCACACAAAAGTTGCTCTCACGTGCACATTCCTTGTCCAATCTCACTGAAATTCAATGGATATGATGAAGCTTCTATTCTGAACCCATGGATATGACAATCTTGGACGAGCTCTATAGCGCCACCTAGTTATTGCATGGGGCACATTCTGCCCTGTATTTTCTCTTTGCTTTGTCCGATGTGCATGAAATTAAAACTGGAGATACTCAGAAGGGTCCTCTCTCATCATGTAAAGTTTCATGGGTGTACACCTGACGGTGCCTGCGTAACAGGAAGTGGTCGATTATGTGCACCCAAATAATAGAAATTTATTATAAATCAGCCGTTTGTCTCAGGAAGCTGAGATTTCAGAATTAGATGCCTTTAATAACCTCCAGCTTTGATATGTAACACTATAGGGTCTACGAGAAACTTCATCACTTGATTTTTTTAATGAAATTTTGGACTGAACAAAGATTTTTAGCATAAATTCTGTTTAGGTTATCAGCACCAGGAATTCAACTTTCATAGGCATTTATGTGCTACTGCTTCCTAAAAAAATTCAGAATTATTGAAGTTACCGGTGAACTTTTATTCAACATTTCATCCAAAAAGGTCCGAAAACGTCTTTTTAGGCAAAACTGCAAACACCTATTTTTTTGCATAACTTATCTTTCAAATATCAGCACAAAAAAATTAAAAACGGTAGGGATCTGTGTTTGCTGCCTTCCATATTTTTTTCAGACTTAAAAGTGTAACAGATGATTTATAAAAAATCCTTTTTCATCCAAAAACCTGTGTTAAATCTGTCTAGACTCCAAACAAACATTTTTTTATGGTAACTTATGTTTCAACAATCGACACCAATTTTCACAGACCTATAGCTAAACATGTCCCATAGCTACCTGAATATTTTCATAGATATAAAATGAACTGGTCATTCTAACATCTGGCATTCTAACATCTAACATCTTACATGTCAAAGCCTCTCTCAGCCTGGCTCTGCTGAAGGAGTCGTGTTACAACCCCGCCCCCTCCTGCTGGGACCCCTGCTATGTAAATTAGCAAGCAGTGAACAGAGAGATGAGAAGTAAGAATGGCCATTACTCAGGCATGCATAATCCAAAGACAGCCAGTTAAACACTGAAAGACATATTTTTTCGGTATGTCTTTCATACATCTTTAGTATTAAAAACTCTCCAAGATGAATGTGCCTGACTCCACCTGCAGGTGGATCACAGACTTCCTGACGGACAGACAGCAGTATGTGAGGCTGGGGAAGCTCGTCTCAGATACTCGGACCACAAGCACCGGATCCCCCCAGGGCTGTGTCCTTTCACCCCTGTTACTCTCCCTGTACACAAACAGCTGCACAGCTGGTCACCTGTCTGTCAAACTCCTGAAGTTTGCTGACGACACCACACTCATCGGCCTCATCTCTG
This sequence comes from Oryzias latipes, assembly GCF_053564925.1. Lineage (NCBI taxonomy): Eukaryota > Metazoa > Chordata > Actinopteri > Beloniformes > Adrianichthyidae > Oryzias > Oryzias latipes. The sequence goes on along the minus strand of NC_136256.1, from coordinate 9,723,013 downwards.
ACGGAGATGAGTCGGCCTACAGGAGTTAAATAGCCAGGCTGGTGTCATAGTGCAGCGCTAACAACCTGGAGCTTAATGCTCTGAAGACAGTGGAGATGACAGTGGACTTCAGGAAGGCCCCAGCCCCCCTCCCCCCTGTCATCCTCTGTGACTCCCCGGTGACCTCTGTGGAGTCCTTCTGCTTCCTGGGAACCATCATCAGCCAAGACCTCAAGTGGGAGCAGAACATCAGCTCCATCACTAAGAAGGTCCAGCAGAGGATGTACTTCCTGAGGCAGCTGAAGAAGTTTCACCTCCCTGAAAAGATGCTGGTAGACTTTTACACCGCCATCATCGAATCCACCCTCACGTCCTCCATCACAGTCTGGTTCGCTGCGGCCACGGCCAGAGACAAGGCCAAGCTGCAACGCGTCATCCACTCAGCAGAGAAGGTGATCGGCTGCCACCTCCCGTCTCTCCAGGAGCTGCACATCTCCAGGACCTGGAGGCGGGCAGCCAGGATTGTAGCCAACCCCTCTCATCCAGGACATAATCTCTTTCGGCCCCTCCCTTCTGGCAAGAGGCTCCGGTCCATCAGGACCAGGACCTCGCGCCACAAGAACAGCTTCTTCCCCACTGCAGCCAGCCTGCTGAACAGAACCCCAACTCCCCCAGGTGACCCCCCCTCCACCCCCCGCCCACCAAAGGACTGTCGGTGCCACTTACAGGCCCCACCATCCCAGCCCATCTGTGCTCCCACTTTAATTCACCTTACTCTACTGTATATAGTGTGTTGTTGTTGTTAACTTAATTTTTAACTTATTCTTAATTGCACTATACACCAAGTCAAATTCCTCGTTTTGTAAAGTGCGCTCTACTGAACCTGGCAATAAAACTTTTTCTGATTCCTGATTCTGATTCTATTAATCATTGTTTTTTATTCATTCAAAATGCAATTAAATCAATATTTTATCTTTTTTCTTTTCCTTTTTCTTTTTTTTTTATCTCTTATATCCTTTTTTATAATCAATGTTTGAACTTCTTTTCCTTTCTATTGTCATGGTTTCAGTTTGTTGTCTTTTTTTTCGCTTTAGTTCTTGTTCTGTCTTGTTTGGTTCTGTTTCCTGTTTTATTTTGAAAGGTTTCCTGTCTTGTCATGTTTCTTGAGTTTTACTTCCTTTGGTCCCCATCTGCCCTAATCGTGTTCACCTGTGTCTTGTCTGCCCTGTCTGTATATAAGTCTTGTCTCTGCCTTCCTCCTGTGCTGGTCCATTAACTTCTGCTCATGTTGATCACGTCTTCTTGTCTAGCGTCCATGTCCCTTGCCATGCCACAGTAAGTTTTTGTTTTTAGTTTTGTCATCCTGCTCTGCAGCGCTTTTTGTTAGTTAAATAAACCCACTTGCCCTGAACCCGTTTGCCTCCCGTCTCTGCGCCTGGGTCCTACCTGCTCTCGAGCCTCCCCCCCACACGACATCTATACATCCAATGAAATTAAACTACAAATCAACAAACACAACTGATAACAAATGTCTCTAAAAAATGATGTGTATATTTGCAGAACCTTAAAAACACCAAACAAATAACAAATGCTTCCCAATTAAAGCACAAAAAATGGAACACAAAATGTAAAACCCAAGTTAGAAATTGCAATTTGAAAAAGATACTTTTTTCAGCAGCTTTTCAAAATCAATCACCAATTCTACACTTCTGTGGATGAAACAAAGAACTCCAGAACAATGAAGCCATTTCTCTAAGTCTCTCTCACCTTCAGTTTTAAACAAGGTCTGTGAAAATCCACCATACATTGGTCACATGAACTCAGAGACCTGCTAAAAGTGCACAATTGTAAAAGCTCTTTTATATAGACAACTGTTTGTTTGCTTAGAGCTCTAAATATAAAAAAAAAAATGCTTTTCTATCACCTAGACACAGATGGAGAACCATATCAACTGGATTAATAACAGGGTGGCATGTTTAGACAACATGAAGCTGTCCATCACATTTTTGACCTAAACATGTAAACACATCCTTGGCTCTGCGGTTAGGAAATGGTATTTGGGAATCTCTTTATACCAGGAGCCAGCCTGGCCATTGGAACATCGCCACAGTGCCCATCCAGACTGGGACAGCAACGGGGTCCACTTCAGAGCCGTGAGCTGCTGTGTTTAACTCCAGCTGTCCCAGTAAGGTAGACAACTGCAGCAACATCCACTGACCAAGCTGACAAGCCCTGGCAGAAAAGATCCCCACAAGAAAAACACTGGCTCAGGCAGGCTGGTCAAAAAAAAATAGTTTTGCCATTGTCTTGCAGCTCGCAGATCAAGTGGTTTAGTTTTCCAGTAATGTCAGTCAAGAATGCAAGTTCAGATTCACAATGTTCATATTCACCATATTCAACAGACATCTCCTCCAATAGCACCTTAAAAATCCTGTGCTGTTTTGCTTTGCAGCTGAGGTTGTTTACGATTTTCAGAATAAGAGTCATTATATGTCCAGAGCCAATCACTTCTGCACATAAGGCCTGCTGGTGAATGACGCAGCAGTAATGCAGACATTTTGGAAAGTCTGGGTCAGCTTTACAGTGAGTGATGAAACCTGTTTGTCTATTGATCATAGCAGGAGTCCCATCTGCAGTCACTGCTACCAGCTTTTCTAATTGTACCTTTTTCTGCACAAAAACTCCTTCACCGTGTTATACATTTCAACTCCTCTTGTAGTTGTCTGTTAGGGCAGATGTGTCAGGAGTTCTTCTCTTGTGGAAACCAAAAGCTATGCTGTACTGTTGCCGTCCACAGACTCATCACACTGGACGTTAACCACCTGCACTTTGCAAGATCCCGGTCCAGCTAATTGGCCAAGTTATCAGACATAGCTGACACTCATCTAGACATTGTAGTGGAAATTGAATGAGTTCTATTGTTCTCATCCTTAGGGACAGTGATAGCAATTATCATCATTGCTTGAATTTTTTTCATGCTATATGCAAAAGTCTTTGTCCCTTAAGGCAACAGATTACAGCCCCCCCCCCCCCCCCCCCCCCCAGGCTGCTGTCGTATTAACAATAGCTTGGAGCTCCAGAATGGACAAGAAAAAACGACGAGAATGGCTCGAGCAGGGCGTTGCTCACGGGGCGGTCGCTCGTGCCAGGCGGTCGCACGTGCTCGGGCCCGCTAAATGCTACTTGTAGCTTTAATTATTATTATTATTATTATTCTTCCGACTTTTCCGTCGCCTTTTTGAGGCCTTTAACATACCCCAAAACTCACCAAATTTTGTATACACATCAGGAGTCGCGAAAAATTTCATATTTTATAGGAGAACGGCATAGGTAAACAAAAATGGCTCAATAGCGCCACCTGCAAAATTTGTTTTCGCGAGCACCTCCATATGCTTTATAGTACAAACCTGATTTTAACAGGGCATGTTCATCGGATAGAAACCTACAAAAAAGTCTCTTGGGACCAAGCTGTCAGTCGCACAGGAAGTCTGATATTTTGATGACAATATGTCATTTTTGCTGTATTTTGGTCATTTGCAGGCCTCGCTCTAGAACGAACTCCTCCTAGAGATTTGAGAGTAATGACTCCAAACTTTGGTTTTGTAAACTAGACACATGTCCGATGTTAAATTGCAAAGCTTTTAAGTTTTTATGGATGTTTGTGACCATGGCGGCGCGTCAAAATTGGAGGTCGTTTCGAAAACACGCCATGAAAAGAAAAATGGCCATTACTCAGCCATGCATAATCCAATCTGATCCAAAATTGATGTGCATGATTGTAGTCTGACTCTGAACACATCTGCAGTGAAAAAATCTGGAAAAAGTGTAGCGCCACCTGCTGGCAAGAGGAAATGACATGTTTTACTTGGAGCATCACTACTCCGAGTAGGATGAGCCGACACACCTGAAAATGACGTCCACCTGTTGAAAAGCCATTGAAGTTTACTCTGACAAAAAACCATAACTTTCAATGCGGGGGTGTGGTCGTGACAGAGCGGCAAAGTTGGGCATCTCGCTATGCACACAAAAGTTGCTCTCACGTGCACATTCCTTGTCCAATCTCACTGAAATTCAATGGATATGATGAAGCTTCTATTCTGAACCCATGGATATGACAATCTTGGACGAGCTCTATAGCGCCACCTAGTTATTGCATTGGGCACATTCTGCCCTGTATTTTCTCTTTGCTTTGTCCGATGTGCATGAAATTAAAACTGGAGATACTCAGAAGGGTCCTCTCTCATCATGTAAAGTTTCATGGGTGTACACCTGACGGTGCCTGCGTAACAGGAAGTGGTCGATTATGTGCACCCAAATAATAGAAATTTATTATAAATCAGCCGTTTGTCTCAGGAAGCTGAGATTTCAGAATTAGATGCCTTTAATAACCTCCAGCTTTGATATGTAACACTATAGGGTCTACGAGAAACTTCATCACTTGATTTTTTTAATGAAATTTTGGACTGAACAAAGATTTTTAGCATAAATTCTGTTTAGGTTATCAGCACCAAGAATTCAACTTTCATAGGCATTTATGTGCTACTGCTTCCTAAAAAAATTCAGAATGATTGAAGTTACAGGTGACATCTTAGAGAGCATTACATCCAAAAAGGTCCGAAAACGTCTTTTTAGGCAAAACTACAAACACCTATTTTTTTTCATAACTTAATCATCATATATCAACACCATTTATTTTTTTAAATGTAGGGATCTGTGTTTGCTGCCTTCCATATTTTTTTCAGAAGTCCAGGTGAAACAGATGATTTTAAAAAAATCCTGATTCATCCCAAAACCTGTGCTTTTTCCGTCTGGACTCCAAACAAGTGTGTTTTAAAATTACTTATGCTTCAAATATCCACACCAAGTTTCACACGCATATGGCTGAACATGTCTAAATGCTTCTTGAATATTTTTTACAGATATAAAATGAACTGGTCAACTGTAGGATGTCATTTCCTCTTACATGTTTCAGTCTTTTCCTCATGCTGCAGCCTGCTCCTCAATCATCCCTGTTGCTGGAGTCAAATTTCACCCCCCCCCCCCCCCCCCCCCCCACACACACACACACACCAGCTGCCAGTTCATATGCTAACTAACCCAGAAGTGAGGTGACAAGAGTTTAGACACAAGAGGGAGGGCAGACTGCTTTTTCATTTGTTTTGTATGTCTTTCATAGATTTTTATGAATAATCATTGCTTTTCTAGTCATGTAAAATGCAATTAACCTAATATTTTATCTTTTTTTTTTACAAACAAAACATATGAATGTGCTCCAAAACAAAACCCAACTCTCAGTACAGTTCTACAGATGTAACATAAGACTTAGACAGTAAATGTCTCTTTTATCCTTTTTTAATCAATGCTGCAACTTCTTTTCCTTAATATAAATCCAATGAAATTAAACTACAAAACCAAAAAACACAACCTATAGCAAATTTCTCTAAATAAATTATGTGTATATACAATATGTAGCACTTTTAAACAAAATAATAACAAATCCTTCCAATACAAGCACAGAAAAATGGAACACAAAATTTAAAACCCAAATTTGAAATGGCAATTTTAAAAAGATAATTTTTTCAGCCTGCTAAAAGTGCACAATTGTAAAAGCTCTTTTATATAGACAACTGTTTGGTTGCTTAGAGCTCTAAATATAAAAACAATGCCTTTATGGACGTGGCACGGATGGCACGGATGTTCAGCAGGGTAAACCCCAGGAAAGCGGCGGGACCTGATGGAGTTCCCGGAAAGGTTCTGCGGGCCTGCGCCGATCAACTCTCCCAGGTCTTCACAAAAATCTTCAACCTGTCGCTAGCTCAGGCTTTCATCCCTGCTTGCCTGAAGTCATCCACTATCATCCCGATACCCAAAAAGTCCTCATCCACAGCCTTCCTCACGGACTTCCGCCCAGTTGCACTCACTGCTGTCATCACAAAGTGTCTGGAGCGGCTGCTCCTGGGACACATCAAAGACTCCCTCCCTCCAATCTTCGTCCCCCACCAGTTTGCTTACAAAGCAAACAGATCAACGGATGATGCCATTTCCATCACCCTCCACACTGCGCTGAGCCACCTGGAACACAGAGACACCTACGCCAGGATGCTCTTTGTGGACTATAGCTCAGCCTTTAACACAATCATTCCTGACATTCTGGTCAACAAACTGTCTGAACTAGGACTCCACCCACTCACCTGCTCGTGGATCAAGGACTTCCTGACAAACAGACCACAGACAGTCAAACTTGACCCCCACCTCTCCTCCACCCGGACGCTGAGCACAGGCTCCACACAGGGATGTATGCTGAGTCCTCTGCTGTATACACTGTACACAGCAGACTGCAGACCAGCCCACACCAGCAACACCGTGGTGAAGTTTGCAGACGACACTACTGTGGTGGGGCTGATCTCTGGGGACGACGAGACGGCCTACAGAGACGAAGTCCTGAAACTCTCAAGGTGGTGTCAGGCTAATAACCTCATCCTGAACACCACCAAGACCAAGGAGATCATCCTGGACTTCAGAAAAAACAGAACAGATCCACCCCCACTCTACATCGATGGAAACTGTGTGGAGAGGGTCCACAGCTTCACCCTCCTGGGCACCACCATCTCTGCTGACCTCACAGGGTCTAACAACACCATGACTGTCATCAGGAAGGCCCAGCAACGCCTGCACTTCCTGAGAAAACTTAGGAGGAACGACGTCAGCCAGGAGCTGCTGGTAGCGTTCTACCGCTCAACCATTGAGAGCATTCTGTCCTATGGCATCACAGTGTGGTTTTCCCACTGCACTGAAGCAGAACGGCAGAGTCTCCAGAGAGTGGTAAAGACAGCGCAGAGGATCATCGGCTGCCCCCTCCCCTCACTGAAGGACATTTACCAGTCTTGCTGCCTCAGCAGAGTGACTAGCATCACCACTAACTCCACCCATTCTGCTTTCCCTCTGTTTGAACTGCTGCCCTCTGGAAGGAGGTACAGGTCCATCAGAACCAGGACAAACAGACTAAGAAACAGCTTTTTTCCACAGGCAATTATCATACGGAATGCACATACGTCCACCAACCACACCTCACTCTAATTTTACTACAATGCGTGCAATATCCTGACTGTCTAACCGGGTCACTGTGCAATAACTTGATATTTATTAAGCTGTGCTCACAGCAACTCATGTAATTCCATTCTATTTTATTCACAAATATTTAATATTTAACAGTTTCTGTCCATATTGTTCATTTTTTGTTAAGAGTTGTAAATACAGTATTTCTTTTTCTATTCTATTTTTATTTTTATTTTATGTAACTCCTTCACTCCAAGGCTGCTGCAATTTCATTGTATCCCCATGTACAATGACAATAAACGATTCTGATTCTGATTATATCACTTAGACACAGATGGAGAACCATATCAACTGGATTGGTAACAGCAACAACCACCGACCAAGCCGGCAAGCCCTGGCAGAAAAGATCCCCACAAGAAACACTGCAGGCTGTTCCATAAAAAATATAGTTTTACCATTGCCTTGCAGATCACAGTTGAAGTGGTTTAGTTTTCCTAAAAAAATTCAGAATGATTGAAGTTACAGGTGAACTTTTAGACAACATTTGATCCAAAAAGGTCCGAAAACGTCTTTTTAGGCAAAACTGCAAACACCTATTTTTTTGCATAACTTATCTTTCAAATATCAGCACAAAAAAATTAAAAACGGTAGGGATCTGTGTTTGCTGCCTTCCATATTTTTTTCAGACTTAAAAGTGTAACAGATGATTTATAAAAAATCCTTTTTCATCCAAAAACCTGTGTTAAATCTGTCTAGACTTAGTATTAAAAACTCTCCAAGATGAATGTGCCTGACTCCACCTGCAGGTGGATCACAGACTTCCTGACGGACAGACAGCAGTATGTGAGGCTGGGGAAGCTCGTCTCAGATACTCGGACCACAAGCACCGGATCCCCCCAGGGCTGTGTCCTTTCACCCCTGTTACTCTCCCTGTACACAAACAGCTGCACAGCTGGTCACCTGTCTGTCAAACTCCTGAAGTTTGCTGACGACACCACACTCATCGGCCTCATCTCTGACGGAGATGAGTCGGCCTACAGGAGTGAAATAGCCAGGCTGGTGTCATAGTGCAGCGCTAACAACCTGGAGCTTAATGCTCTGAAGACAGTGGAGATGACAGTGGACTTCAGGAAGGCCCCAGCCCCCCTCCCCCCTGTCATCCTCTGTGACTCCCCGGTGACCTCTGTGGAGTCCTTCTGCTTCCTGGGAACCATCATCAGCCAGGACCTCAAGTGGGAGCAGAACATCAGCTCCATCACTAAGAAGGTCCAGCAGAGGATGTACTTCCTGAGGCAGCTGAAGAAGTTTCACCTCCCTGAAAAGATGCTGGTAGACTTTTACACCGCCATCATCGAATCCACCCTCACGTCCTCCATCACAGTCTGGTTCGCTGCGGCCACGGCCAGAGACAAGGCCAAGCTGCAACGCGTCATCCACTCAGCAGAGAAGGTGATCGGCTGCCACCTCCCGTCTCTCCAGGAGCTGCACATCTCCAGGACCTGGAGGCGGGCAGCCAGGATTGTAGCCAACCCCTCTCATCCAGGACATAATCTCTTTCGGCCCCTCCCTTCTGGCAAGAGGCTCCGGTCCATCAGGACCTCGCGCCACAAGAACAGCTTCTTCCCCACTGCAGCCAGCCTGCTGAACAGAACCCCAACTCCCCCAGGTGACCCCCCCCCCCCCCCCCCGCCCACCAAAGGACTGTCGGTGCCACTTACAGGCCCCACCATCCCAGCCCATCTGTGCTCCCACTTTAATTCACCTTACTCTACTGTATATAGTGTGTTGTTGTTGTTAACTTAATTTTTAACTTATTCTTAATTGCACTATACACCAAGTCAAATTCCTCGTTTTGTAAAGTGCGCTCTACTGAACCTGGCAATAAAACTTTTTCTGATTCCTGATTCTGATTCTGATTCTATTAATCATTGTTTTTTATTAATTCAAAATGCAATTAAATCAATATTTTATCTTTTTTCTTTTCCTTTTTCTTTTTTTTTTATCTCTTATATCCTTTTTTATAATCAATGTTTGAACTTCTTTTCCTTTCTATTGTCATGGTTTCAGTTTGTTGTCTTTTTTTTCGCTTTAGTTCTTGTTCTGTCTTGTTTGGTTCTGTTTCCTGTTTTATTTTGAAAGGTTTCCTGTCTTGTCATGTTTCTTGAGTTTTACTTCCTTTGGTCCCCATCTGCCCTAATCGTGTTCACCTGTGTCTTGTCTGCCCTGTCTGTATATAAGTCTTGTCTCTGCCTTCCTCCTGTGCTGGTCCATTAACTTCTGCTCATGTTGATCACGTCTTCTTGTCTGGCGTCCATGTCCCTTGCCATGCCACAGTAAGTTTTTGTTTTTAGTTTTGTCATCCTGCTCTGCAGCGCTTTTTGTTAGTTAAATAAACCCACTTGCCCTGAACCCGTTTGCCTCCCGTCTCTGCGCCTGGGTCCTACCTGCTCTCGAGCCTCCCCCCCCACACGACATCTATACATCCAATGAAATTAAACTACAAATCAACAAACACAACTGATAACAAATGTCTCTAAAAAATGATGTGTATATTTGCAGAACCTTAAAAACACCAAACAAATAACAAATGCTTCCCAATTAAAGCACAAAAAATGGAACACAAAATGTAAAACCCAAGTTAGAAATTGCAATTTGAAAAAGATACTTTTTTCAGCAGCTTTTCAAAATCAATCACCAATTCTACTCTTCTGTGGATGAAACGAAGAACTCCAGAACAATGAAGCCATTTCTCTAAGTCTCTCTCACCTTCAGTTTTAAACAAGGTCTGTGAAAATCCACCATACATTGGTCACATGAACTCAGAGACCTGCTAAAAGTGCACAATTGTAAAAGCTCTTTTATATAGACAACTGTTTGTTTGCTTAGAGCTCTAAATATAAAAAAAAATGCTTTTCTATCACCTAGACACAGATGGAGAACCATATCAACTGGATTAATAACAGGGTGGCATGTTTAGACAACATGAAGCTGTCCATCACATTTTTGACCTAAACATGTAAACACATCCTTGGCTCTGCGGTTAGGAAATGGTATTTGGGAATCTCTTTATACCAGGAGCCAGCCTGGCCATTGGAACATCGCCACAGTGCCCATCCAGACTGGGACAGCAACGGGGTCCACTTCAGAGCCGTGAGCTGCTGTGTTTAACTCCAGCTGTCCCAGCAAGGGAGACAACTGCAGCAACATCCACTGACCAAGCTGACAAGCCCTGGCAGAAAAGATCCCCACAAGAAAAACACTGGCTCAGGCAGGCTGGTCAAAAAAAAATAGTTTTTCCATTGTCTTGCAGCTCGCAGATCAAGTGGTTTAGTTTTCCAGTAATGTCAGTCAAGAATGCAAGTTCAGATTCACAATGTTCATATTCACCATATTCAACAGACATCTCCTCCAATAGCACCTTAAAAATCCTGTGCTGTTTTAGTTTGCAGCTGAGGTTGTTTACGATTTTCAGAATAAGAGTCATTATATGTCCAGAGCCAATCACTTCTGAACATAAGGCCTGCTGGTGAATGACGCAGCAGTAATGCAGACATTTTGGAAAGTCTGGGTCAGCTTTACAGTGAGTGATGAAACCTGTTTGTCTATTGATCATAGCAGGAGTCCCATCTGCAGTCACTGCTACCAGCTTTTCTAATTGTACCTTTTTCTGCACAAAAACTCCTTCACCGTGTTATACATTTCAACTCCTCTTGTAGTTGTCTGTAAGGGCAGATGTGTCAGGAGTTCTTCTCTTGTGGAAACCAAAAGCTATGCTGTACTGTTGCCGTCCACAGACTCATCACACTGGACGTTAACCACCTGCACTTTGCAAGATCCCGGTCCAGCTAATTGGCCAAGTTATCAGACATAGCTGACACTCATCTAGACATTGTAGTGGAAATTGAATGAGTTCTATTGTTCTCATCCTTAGGGACAGTGATAGCAATTATCATCATTGCTTGAATTTTTTTCATGCTATATGCAAAAGTCTTTGTCCCTTAAGGCAACAGATTACAGCCCCCCCCCCCCCCCCCCCCCCCCCCCCCAGGCTGCTGTCGTATTAACAATAGCTTGGAGCTCCAGAATGGACAAGAAAAAACGACGAGAATGGCTCGAGCAGGGCGTTGCTCACGGGGCGGTCGCTCGTGCCATGCGGTCGCACGTGCTCGGGCCCGCTAAATGCTACTTGTAGCTTTAATTTTATTTGTTTTCTTAGCTGCAATTTTGCTTCAAAAACTAACTTCCAGTGAGAATACTGAAGTTTCTCTGTGCTCCTCTGAAGAAATAAACACAGGAAAGATGCTTTTGAAGAGTGCTGTACATTCTAATTGTGCATGAAATGGAACAAAATGTCAAAGGAAACCTGAACGACTAAATGAAAACACAAAAGACTTTCTATAAGGACAGTAACAGTACCATTTCCTTTATCCATCACCATCAGTGGGACTGAAAGATTTCTCCACCCACCGCTTCTTGTTTTTTGTGAGACAGTCAAGGCTAAACTGCCGTCAAGAAGTAGGAGTTTCTTATTACTGCAGAATAATAAAACGATACGACAAAAAGAGTTTGGAGATTTTAATCCAGATGCGCATACAAATACATTCTTGAACGTGGGTTCTTAAACGGGAGTTCTTAAACCTTGTGCTATCTTAGATGACCCCACCCTTACATTGACGTGTTCCCCCTACCATGACCAAGGTGGATAAAGGTGGAAAGATTTCATGTAATCCATGGACACCAAGCAGGTTCACAAATCATTGAAGAAAAAAGGTTCAGCGCACTGTCTTGTGGGTCTAGATGACCCGACTCCCAATGTTAAAGTGCCTAGGATAGCACAAGGGTTAAACGTACTTTTAGCATACTATGTTCACACTGGACTGATGGTACACAAGGGCATATAATCACAGCTGTAAGAGACTTGAAGCAAAATGTTAAAGTGGTACAATTCTCATAGACTTAGCTCCAGGCTTTTTCCATCACAGCTCTATTCTGATATATGAAAGGCTTGGTGTCATCAAATTCCAGCTGGGCACAAACCTCAATTATTAATTTCTCCTAGTTTTTTTAAATGGTTGGCACTTTCATTTATTGAATAATTTATTTATTTCCAAAAGCTAGGAACAAATTTGAGTCCCTAATTGGTCAAAGTTGAACTGGAGTAATTTTCAATAAGTGTTTTGTATATAGAGAATGAAAGTAAAAGTTTGTATAGCAACCCATGAATGATAATGATAAGTTAGAATGCGGAAACACAAAATGCACATATATACGCTCTTTCATTTATCTTCTTTTGTTTGCTCCCTTTTGGGGTCATGAGGCTGCTGGAGCCTATCCTGGCCACTTATGGGTGAAGGCAGGGGACACCCTGAACAGGTCGCCAGTCTGTCGCATGGTCATAATCACACACCCATTCACAATTTTGAGTTAACAATTAACCTATGAAGCATAGGTTCTGTTTAAGGTCCCCCGGCCAAGACTTGAACCGGGAGCCATCTTGCTGTGAGGCAAGAGCGCTAACTACTGCGCCACCATACAGCCCTCATCTTTTACAAACTTTTAATTGGAAATGGTTGTTTGAATGGGTGTCTGTAGGCAATAAAAATGGGCAGATCTATACGGGGCACAGAGACATTTTAAGATCGTAGGCTACTCAGTAAGGCCGTATGGGTGGAAATTTTCGTGCATATTTTTTTCTACAAGCATGCTGCAGGCGACAGGTCGTAGGTAATATTATTTATATTTTATGTGAGATGTGGGCAGATCATATGAATTTTTCTTTTTTTCAATCCCCATGAATTTAGCATAATGCACAAGGAGCCTGTTAGTGCTGTTCACGTGATAAGTGTGTGCTTCTTGCATGCAGCCTGACTGTTGAAAATGATGAAATTAGACAGAGTGTAGTTTGTGTGGACATACAGACATCTTACGGGCACTTGTGTATCACCTCCACACTCCGTGCATGTAGCATTTGCACGTGGTCAGTAAAGAGCCAGTACGTACACCTTACTAATGAAGAGAGTGTGGTGTAAGGGCGCCATACGACAACATCAACTGTACGTCATAAGTGCGTTTAACTTACATTATCCAACAAATACTTAACGATACATTTACCAAATGCGCAACAATCGGTGGCTGCAGCAGCTACAAGGTAACTGCAAGGCCCGAACAATCCAAAAACCTGTAGCACCCCTACGGATCAACCCTCTTATGGGTACATGTGACTAAATCATATGTCTGGCAGGGATTGCCACGATGAAGTGGAGTTTTATCTATTATTTAGAATCCACAACTTCAAAAACCAGCCTGGGAAATAACAGAGCCACACTAAACACTTTCATTTTGTCCATTTTAACCCAGCACAGCACTCTCTTTTGCCAAAATATTTTCTTGGCTTCCTAAAAGAGTGATCTAAATATCGATTTCAGTCCAGTGAGGCAGTCGAGCTCGATGAGGCAGGGAACTGTGGGCCACGTCTGTGGAGAGCTCAAACTGGCTGAGTGCCACTTCCATCCTCTGCTGCTGATCATCGGTTTGTTTGCTCACTAACCTGCTGGTTCTGTCGCAAAATTACCCGTCTGATCGTTTTGTTGACGATGCATCCTCGGACTGACTAAGTGCCTACTTGAGCCGCAACTGAGTTTTTGGCTGATTGTCTGCTGTCCTTGTGAGTGGCTGTTATTACCCTCCAGTGAGGTCGGAACTGATAACACAGCCCAGAGAGCAGCACCAAATAGCTGCCCACACACCAGCTTCACTTCAACTGTTTGTTGTGTTTTAGCTGACATCGTTCGGACCATTTGTCAAACAGTAATGGATGAGTTATCTGCGACTTATACCTGCCAGTGAGCCTTTTAAAACCTACATAATTGCTTCCTTTTTGTCATTTTGTACTTCTGAAAATGTGAGTGAAGTACACAAGAGCTCAATATCTTATCTCTTTCATCCCCAAATATTTAGTCATAACTTCAGCCATAATGATGATAATATTTTACAGTTTTTCTTAAATGACAAACAAAATAAAAGCCTGCACCTTACTACCTAGCAATAAGGAGAATGACATGTTTTTGTTTTTTTTTAAGAATTAATACTTCTGGATTAGATATAAAGAATCATGCAAGGTCAACCCGAGATGTTGCCGATGACACCCTAAATAACATAAGCGCTTTGACCTACAGCAACTCTTCTGCTGTTTATGTGATCAACATGAATCAGAGTCTTCACAGCAGGTTTCCACAGATATGCAGTGCATCGCATATATGTTTGTTTGCAGTGTGAAAGTGTTGCATAACAGCGCAAAATCACTTTCCTCCACAACAAATCAGCTCATTTACATTGATTGCGTAAACACTTCACTATTATATAGCAACGCAAACCTGCTTTTATCCGCTTCAGATGTTCAGAATGTTTATAACATTTGAGTGTGTGTATGGACAGGCCTTTAAAAATCAAAATGTCAACCTTAGAGTGTTATTGGAGGACATAAGACTTCATTTCATTGATGACATTTTTCAATTTATTTCATTTTCATGTAGAAAATCAATGCAAATTAAGTTACCATATTTTGTTACTTGCCCGTGAGTGGTAAAACAAATTCCAATAAGTATACATATATATATATAAATATAATAAAAACACATATTGTGTATTTGAACATTTGAACATCACTTTTAGAACATAAACGTGCTAATAACAAAAAGTGCTAGTAACAAAAGTGTTGAATAGACCCTAACACAACTGTGTGTGAGGGTCTGGGAATGTCCTGGTTGTGGGTGGGTGGGACGAAGTCGGGGTCTGACACATCATCATCTTGATCTTCATCATCATCACTAATGTCAGGGTGGACTAGCACAACAGCAGTCTCCCTCCTCTTGCCATACAAGATTGATGGAAGCTAAAAATTAAACACATGCAATAAGACAACTTTCATAACATCATAAACTGACAAAAATCACTCTTTATAACTATTCATGAACTAAAAACAGTGTTTAAATTCTCTGTGAATCACTGTATAGTGATATAACAACATTTAGCAACATTAAAACATAATATTCTAAGTTGTATTTCTTTATTTGTAAAGAAAATGCACTAATATGGTTTGTTAGATGCATAGGGCATATGTCCAAAAACAGACATACCAAGTAAAATTTAGTTTTTAGTGAAAAGGGCGTATGATCAAATATGGTGCCTGCATTTTTCATGCCGTATTTTCACTCATTTCAATAAATTCTCTGCAAACAACTTATATGTCAATACTTAACACAACTATTCAACAATAAAATGTATGAGTTTTATCAACTTACCATGGTTAGTTTTGACGATTCCTTTGAAAATGTCCAGTGAACTGAGCTGCAAAAGCAAATTTTTCTGACTTTGGAGAAAAGGGGAAATTTGATGTGACCCTGGTCTCTGCTGATTGGTCAAGTTGCACAATTGAGTGACCTACAATGTAGGATGATCTTTGCTGATTGGCTGGGTAAAGATCACATGATTCTTGAACTCACTGAGACGGGGGATGGGCGTGATAACTAACGTGCGAAAATTACCAATAACAGTCACTTGCCCGATAAAGGGTTTTAATAAGGAACTGTAAACATTGTTAGAATATGTTGATTTGTAGTTCTTTTGAGCCTTCTGGCTGACATTTTTGGATTACTTTTTATCAGTGCATGCAAACACATCTTAGATGAAAGCTTCTTTTGAATTCTTTATCCAGCACATGGGTCCTTGACGGTTTGGCCCTTACAAAAGTAAGCATATGATGCTATAAAACCCTTTATGTGACTTTAAGTGTATTTAAATTATTCCAAAATGTGTCAGTTACCCATTCTATATGGACATATGCACAACAGTGCCATTAGAGACACAAACTTTGAGCTGAGTTGACAACAGAATGGTCTACAGTTTGAAGGACACTGCACTCAAGATTACTAACAGTAATGCCCAATTAGAACTAATGTGACCATGGAAGACTATCCCTCTTTAAAAAGTCCACTATAAATGAGTCTTTGCCCATGGGACATGACGATGGCACTTTTGGATCACATTCAGTATTTTTTTTGTGCCTGATAGAGCTTTTAACCTATTGTGTGTCAATGACAAAATCAATCAGTGATGCAGTTTTGTCTGATCAAGGGTCTTAAAAAGTTGGTCTTTAACCTTGTACCTAACATACTGAGATTTCTCTAAATCTTCTGCTAATGTGATACAAAGCTGATGGTAGGTTTATTTTTTTCAACACACTTTTTCACAGAGTAGAAATCACTCTCTGTGTTTACTGCAAGTCAAACCATCTGCTTGTGCAGTTGTTTTTTTACCGTTTCTTGATTCTGTTTTTTTTTCTCTTTGTGCATATTTGCTGTGGTTCTCTGATAAATGAATACTCAAATATGTACACTTTAATCTTCTTTCTCTATTAATGTAGCCTAATTAAAGAACATAATTTCATTGGTAGAACTATACATCTTTACTAGAATTATATGAAGACTCTCATTCATCCAGGGTGATTCCATCATAGCAGTAGGTTTAGGGGCTGTCATCTGGACTCAGTTTTTAAAGTTAGAAGACATTTCACCTCTTATCCAAGAGGCTTTGACAATTCTGACACATAATGAAAGTGACACTTCTTCACTACAAGTGTCACTTTCATTAAAATATTAACTTAAGTTATTTATGTTTTTGGAGGTTGAGGAAAAATATAACATTTATTGCCATATTTAGTTGACTTATACGGATGCATTTACCTAAGATCTAGAATATGAAGAAAAAATAGTTTTGGGGTTGTCTAGACCTGTATAGGATCGTAGACAGGTGTGGCCACAACCCACAAATGGAGCACAGGTGTATTTTGCAGTTCCCTTGAGGGTCATGATGAGAATGGAATGTACCATTGCCGTGCATGTGGTAAGTGTATTGTGAAGTATTTGTAAGAATATTTTCAATGAGACGTTCTTGTGAATGCATGATGCTGTCGTACCCCTCACTCTAGTCTTTAGTGAGGTGTACATACTGGCTCCTTACTGACCACACATGAATGCTGCAGGCACTGCATCTTAAATGTGATACTTGTGTAATTCATAAGTGCTTGTAGGACACCCCTAAAATGCCCACACAAACTACGCACTTGTTGTTTAATTTCTGCACTTATCACTTGAAGAGCCCTACCAGGCCTTTTTCCTCAGTCTGCAGGGTTTGTCGGGCTCACCGAGCCCTCAACAATCTTAAAATTTCTTGCACATTTTTTGACCCCAGACTTCTCGTATCCAACCGCGTCCAAACTAGTGTTAATGCTTTTAAAGAATGAACTAACATATAAAAAAATCTGTTTTTAACTTGGTAAACTGCTGTCGAATGCAATAACATAATTTATGTCACACAATATTATAACTGTAAGGGAATGCTTTTAAAACTAAATAACATGGTACACACAATATTTCAGCTAACTGTTCTGATGAATGTTAGTTTTCCTCATTGACTCATTTTGTATTAGTTTTTTTTCTGATTCCAGTTCAATAATTCAGGATCTAATACGCAAACAAATGTGTGCATTACGTTGGGACATACTCATAACATATTCCATTAATTGTCTTTGTTTACAGCAGTTTGTGTGCTCGTTGCTCCCAGGATTTTGAGAGTCTGCATCATTTGGGCTCCTGCTGGATTGTTTGGGTAGATGAGTCAGAGCGGTGGAGACGGGGAGCAGGAAGAAATTAACATTGATGAGCTAATATTTGATGGAGATAAACAATAAGGGATAATGAAACTGTGTTCAAAGTACTTAAATCAAAGACAAAAAGAAAGAGTCAAGGGGGAAAGCCAATGAAAATGCAATTAAAAGAGGAGCCAATGCAAGAAAGAATCAGATAAAGCATCTGAATCACTGACAGTGAACGAGTCTTATGACTCATTGATTCCCAATGCTGAAAACAGTAATGGTTACAGTCTTGAACATATCTGCAACTCTTTGGAAGAAAGTAAAAGAAAAAAATAGGAAAGGAGAGCATTGCTGTCGATAAATATATTTTTCCATTCAGCTAAGTGGTTAATGAAACACAGAAGTGCTGACGGTTGAAGGACAGCTGAAGCACGTCGCTCTAGAAAACTGTAGAAGGTGAAAATGACTAATGCATCCAAGACATAAAAGAGCAGCAAATAATGGGACACATGCATTTTTATTTCTGATCCCCATTTGAGGCTAATATTTATTTTTATTTCGTTTGGTAGAATTTGTTCAGCTAGACTTTATAATTACCTTTTTCCTAAAAGGATTGCAATGAGAAACTGCAATGCTCATTTTTGTCTTAAAAAAGTACAGAGCAGTGGTTTTTGAAACTGAAAACACTGTTTGGTTCGAAGTCCTGCAACTGAAATAAATAATTTGATAACTTTCTTTGGCTATTTTAAATGCAAATGTACACAAATTGCTAATATTGTTCTTAGTTTATAAAAAGCAAATTAAACTTGTGTCCAAAATTGTAAAAATAAACATATTTTGGATATTGTATATCAATCTATAGTTACTTAAACTTCCTACTTTGTGCATTTCAAGTAAATTTGATCTTAATAACTGTCTTCACAATACAAACAAAACTTACTTAGTTTTATTGTTTAAAGTTTGAATACCAAAATTTCCAAAACAAGGAAATATTAGCAAAAAGGAATAAAATTGACTTATTTATCCAACTAGAGGAAATTGTATTGTTTTATCTTATAGGACATACATAGATAATATTTTTCGTCATCAACCGCTACACGTTAGTTGTGTTAGTTCATTCATAATAACCTTTAATCTTGTTAGGAGCAGGCTAAAACACAGACTGATATGGCTTAAACAAAAGTTACTGTGACAATGCTAACTCCCAACCTTGTTTGCAAGAAAATGAAGGCTTAATAAATGATAATAGTGCAGACAATAAGGTAAATATAGCGCAAAATAAAATACTTCAACGAATTAGTTCCTATGTCAACATTGTTTAAATAAATTTTGAAAGTTTTAAACCATGTGTAGTTGTTAGGAAGATGATGTTTTATGGGTAATGGCAACACCTGTAAAAGTGGTATAGTCCAAAAATTCCTGTCATAATAAAGGACTGGGCTGCTAAACTTTGAAAAGAACAGTGAAAAGACAGAGAATGATTCGATAATTAATATCACACTAAGAAAGCTGAAGTTCTTTAAAAAGAGTGTGTGGATGTACTGATCATTTTTAAGACCTCAGAGTAATGTCCAAAGTGAATTCCTTTAAGGACATTAACTTTACAAGCATTCAAAAACTATAACATAGAAATTTATAATATTGCTGTGAGAAAATTAGTAAACTCTCACTTGCATCTATAAGTACTACTGAGACTCTTAGAAAAACATATGGTGCGTCATAACACAAGGTCTTGAGGTTTTTTTTTTTTTTTCTTTGCAGGCTTGAAAACATATTTGGTTTTCCTTCTCACAGGAACAAGACCTACCTTGAGGGTAGCTAAAAGTCTGGCTTTAGGGATGCTTTCTTCTTCCCCGCTTACCTCCCCATGATCAGCCTCGGTCACCTCTGAGCTTTGCTAGAACAACACTACCAGAGACCAAACTGTGATCTAACAACAGCTGACACACTGGTGGGAGTAACTGTGAACAAACAGCTCTGCTCCTGTAGCCGCTCCACCAGCCAGAGTCACGTTCCCCCATCCGGAAAATGCCTCATTGTTTACAGATGCAGCAATGCGGAAAAAGAAATATCTGCGCTCTCCCAGGTTTAATTTCATCTCAGCCCATTTACCTATTGTTGCTCATCAGCCTCAGACCTGAGAGCGGCAGTAATAGAACTCTGCTGCTTTCAACCGGAACAGCTCTTGCTGCTCCGTGAAGGTGGCTGAGGCTGCCCGAGCAGCCACCGAGAGGCATTTATCTCTGTCAGACACAATGCACGGACGACTCACTGCAACACAGTTGTCAGCATAATTTGGCTCCCTCATAATCTCCAACTCTGCAGCCTGGGGGATTATTCAACTGAGTTCTATTCAGTAGAGAGTAATATCTGCCTGTGTTTAGCTGCAGGGGTGCGGACCACTATTTGAGCTCAGAGCATGGCTGATAGCATTTGAACCACCTGGCTAACAGAAAAATGATTGGCAATTGCAGATGAGGATGGCAGTCCAATTATAACGCAGTTCAATGATGAGAGATTTTATTCTGAACCACCTAAGGGGAAAAGTGGGACAGAAAAATAATTTAAAAAAAAGTATGTCCACAATTCTAGCTCTTGGAAGATTCAAGTAGTTTGTTGGAATCAAACATGTTTGTCTTAACTGATTCTGGAACATGTTGGTGGGAAATTTTAAAACGCTGCAAATCTCGTGAATTTTACTCCAGGTTCTTTCTTTCACAGCTCTGTTCTGATAAAAGAAAGACTTGATGTAAAAGATTCCAGTCAGGTACAAACCGCAATTATTAATTTATCTTTCGTGATCATTTGCCAAACGGTTGGCACTTCTGCTAATTAAAGGGAATGTCATGCAACGATTCAAAGAGGTTCATTGTGTCTATGAAATTATACTGCTTGTTTAAATTATTTTTTATCAGACACTGGTTTGTTTTGTAATATAAATCAAAGTCCCTGATTCACTTGCCCTGTGTGTTCAATGCTTTTTGTACGTAGAGCCCAAAAACTTAACAGGCTTTGAACATGGAAGCCCGAAACGCTCATATACTGTGGGGTTTACATAGACTTTTCGTTGTTAGTGGCTGCTTGAGCGTGCTTTGCTGAGGGAATAGCAGAAAAGCTGCAAGCACAGGGCGCACAAGGGACAGGCACTTGGGCTCTTTCCTCCTCCTGTATTGTTTGTCTAGATGAGTAAAAGCGGTGCAGATGAAATGAAGGAGCAGGAAGAAATTAGCATTGATGAGCTAATATTTGATGGAAATAAACAATAAGGGATAATGAAACTGTGTTCAAAGTCTGTTGAGCTTGAAGCCAAGCAAAGGAGTGAAAAATGGACCGTTTGTAGTGAATTAAATACCTGAGGAAAGCGGCTGTTCAGCGTTGAAGAGGAAAAGTTTAGCTTGTTCGCTTAAATCAGTGTCTCACTGCAGAAGCTGAGCTTCAGATTGGAGGACAGCTTTAATGGCCCATTGCACGGTGCACAGGTTTCGGAGGGGTTGAAAAACTGAAAAATCTGCATGGCACGGCTACTGTACCCTTACTTTCCTTTATATGTTGTATAAGTGTTCGCTACAACCTTTTGCTCCTAGCATGCCTGTTGGAAAAAGATGTTCACATACATTTTTGCTCTACAGGTTCACTAAGTTCATTTACTTTCTGGTCTACCTGCTGAAATGACTAATGCATTTCTACAGTTACAGATATAGTTTTGGGTTTGTTTATCTGTGTCCTTTGTATCTCATTACTAACCTTTCTGTTTAGAGAAATCAGCTCATTTTTGTCTTCCAAGTACAGATTTATAGTTTAGGCATCAGTTGTAAGAAGAAAAAAACTAGAACTACAGAGACTACAACATAAACTAAGATAAAGGGAGCAAACGTACTGTCCCCCACTTGAAATACTCTTCTTTGAGGCCCACAACCAAATGGAGGAGTCATTCAGACAGACATGACAGTTTTTTCCTGGAGGCCCCGACAATCCAAAACAGCTGACAGGTTCAAATCTTTCAGTGGAAGAATGCATACTATACGTCAGGGTCGACTACATTTGTCTTACTACAGTGTCCCTGTGTTTCCCATTTCCGTCTGTCTCTTTTTTGGTTCTCTCAGACCCCAACTTCCAATGGCAGATGGTCTTCCCTCCTTAGCCTGCTTCTGCTGGAGGTTCTCTGATGCTTTTCCCTCTACTGCTATTTTTTGTCTGCTCTTTACTAAAATTACACATAAAACCCATCAATGCAAGCTGTTGACCACTTATATGACAATCACATGAAACAAAAAACAGCCTGACATTGCTGGAATGATGTAGACTGAATTTGATTTTAGTATTTTAAATCTCAGCTGTATACTGGCCCTTTATCAATACGCTAAAACTAAATTATGTTATACTAGATTAATTATTTTGAAATGGAATATTTTTTTCTGACTGTGGTGCTGAAACCTAATTGGGTATTTTCCTATATTGTCTTGAAAAGCTGCCCACTTATTTAGATTGATTTTTTTATCCAATAATAATGAATGAAAAAAAAATCCAAATTGCTGCTGAAAGAATTATGGCTGGTATGAACGCAAATATACCTAAATTGTCTCTTTACCCTGGCTACTTGTGAATTGTAGGATATAGTTTGAAATTCCTCCAAACAGAACTCTTAATAACTTTGTCTTTTGCTTTTAACAAAACACCCCTACAGCAGAGGTGTTTAAACGTTTTACAAAAAGAGACAGATTTGGTGAGATAAAAATGTGTGAGGGCCAACCAGTCAGCCTGCATTCTTCAAACCCTTTGATAACAATAAATCAAATTTATGTATGCTTTCTCACATAGAACAAAACTACATCTAAATTGCCAAAATTGCTGTGAAATGCACATTTGAAGACCAGAAATAAAACAAGTACCGGTAGTAATAAGTAAAATTAGTAACAAGTCTGTTTGGAGAAAAAAAAAAATATTGGTGAACATTAATTTTAAATATTAATAATATGAAATGTTATGTGTTATTCACGATTAAACACTCACCGTAAATAACACAAATAGTTATCTTATTTAGAAGTAAAAACCATTTTGGTTTTAAGCACAGAAACAAATAAATCTGTTCCTCTCTTTTGGCCTTTTAGACTCTGAAGGTCAAGTACCTACAGGTTGTTGTGACAGTTATACAATGGCTTATAATTAAATTTAGCCAATCACAATCAAGAAATCGTAGTCCCCTGAAGGTCCAGGGGGTTGCCTTTTATTGGAATTATCACAGAAGCCTGCGGGCAGGGGGAAATTTACACGTTTGGCCTATGGGCCAGACTTTGGGCATGCCTGCCCTAAAGTTTAGCTTCTCCTGGACAAAACTTTTTTCTTCAATTTTATTTCTGCTGATTTCTTGATTTAGAATCCAGAGTTTCTCTTCTTTTGTCTCATTGGGTACCAAGTTTATACCAGTTTGTGTGAAAAGGCTAATGTATTTTTCTACATTTAATTATTTTTTTATCTGTAAAAACCTCAATTTGACCTCCTGCATGTATGCGTCGCAATAACTGTAATGTGTTCATTTTTTTTCTGTTATAAAACATTCATTCTTTTGAATTGTGAAACCTAAAAGAGTTACTAATCAATCCCTTTTAATTGTGCAAATTTCCATTTTCAGTAAGGTAACAACTATGTCACACTGTTTTTGTGTTATTCACTGGTGGCCATGTATTATTGCTTTCTTAACTGTAGGTTTTAGTCTAATTTGTCCGAGTGCTCCATCAGGAATACAGCTGACCTCAACATCAATGTTCTCCATTAGTGGGATGTGCACATTTGAACTCCACGCGACATGGCGTGCATGTTTGAAAAGCTCCCAGCCCCACCATGCTTGATGAAGGACAAACTCGGCATTGACATTCTTTGTAATGCCCTGAATGCAATTATAGAGTAAGGCAATGGAATAATCAGAATTAAATGTGTGAACAGAATTTTTATGTCAGAAACAAATGGCAAATCTTATGAGTTTCTCAGGTGTGTACGGGGGCTTCAATGTATCACTCCTGCTGTACACCTCTTGTGTAGAAAACTTGCTGAAATTGAGATGCTGCAGATTACTGACATTTTGCTGTTTGCTCAATCGAAGAAAATGTCAACAATCAGTGCAGCAGCAGCCATCAGATAAGCCATTAAGCATTGTACTGGGATAGGAAATGTAACCAATTCTTCCTAGGACAGGTTTGGGTGTTATTTTTATCAGACTATTTTAATAAATAAACATTCACCCAAAATCTTTACAATAATTCCCATCTAACACAGTCATTTAATGTTTAAAACTATGGCCGCATCGGGTACTTGAGACAAGAATGCGTGTTCCTTAATGCGCGTTTAGCAGGGAGGGGCTTCTTTCCTTTTTCTTTTGCTAGTGTTTTTGCATATGTCCGCCACCTACAGTTAAAGGAGATTTGCTGTGAAATGTCAAAGCGGTACAAATCAATTTGGGAACGAAACTAAAGCAGTTTGGTTCATTTCAAGCGTCCATGCGAAGGAGGATGTAGAACACAGTCATCTCAGAAGTGGCCAATCTTCATTATAAAAAAACAAACGCAGACGTCGTAGCCATGTCTGTATTCACCAGATAAAACCAATTCCACATGTCACAACCAATTCCGACCGATTCTGATAGGTCAAATTCTGACTGGTTTTAATTGGCAACAGTCATAAAATCTTGTGTAGCTGTGCATGAACGTGATGTTTACGTAGCTTAAGAGTGGTTTTAAATTGGTTAAAAAGCAGAGCATGAAATGAAGATGGAAGAGCTTCTTAGGGGGGAAATGCCAGGTCTGTGAGAGACTAAATTCTAAATAACTATTTCCTGAACCATTGTACAAATAAGTTCTTTAAAAACCCATTCTGTTGAAAAATATATTTTTGGTGTTTTTAACATGTTCGTGTAGTATTTTTCTCACGATGGAGGACATATATAAAGACAATTATGCTAAAAATGGCATTTCTGAGTATTTTTCTGTATTGAAATTGTTGTAAATCCGAGGCATATGAAAAATTGCAGTTTAAAAAGCACGTATTAGCCTAATACTGACCCTCCTTCCAGGTCCTTGCAGCCAAGAATATAGCAATGGCCGGACGGATTAAAAAAATTATGAGCGAACAGGCCCTTAATAATAATCATTACAATAATAAAAGACATTTAGAAGATCGTCTCCTGCAGCTTCCCCCTGATTTTGCTGTTCGAGGACAACTGTAGCCTCCCTCAACAGCTCCAGCGCAGATTTCGGCATGCTAAACCTTTGCTGTTTGCTGATAGGACTAACAACGTACTGACGTCATCGCCCCATCTCCCCCCTGGAAAGGCTGACTGTAAATGAATAATGCGACAATTTTCGCATGGTGGGTGTGAAAAAGTAAATGCAATCCCGTCTTGTCATTTTCGCTTTAATTATGTCACAGGATAAGCGGTGTTGAAGTTGAAAATAAAAACGCATTTTGAAGGGTTGGATTTTTAATTTTATTTTTAAGTCATTTGATGCAGTTACATTATGAAAATGAAGAAGCATTGCTGCTAATCCATGTTAATTGTCAAATTACATATTTTTAATTGAACTTTGCTACACATTTACTAGAGAACTTTTTGAAAATGAAACGTCAAATACCATTTTCTTTATCATTTTAATTAAGTGACAGAGTGAGTGGTCTTGAAGAAGAAAAAGCGGTTTGACGGATTGCTTTTTCTCTTTAATTTTGAGTCAACAAATGCAGCTTCATTTTGAAAATGAAAACACACTTCTGGTATTGATTTTTTTTTAAAATTATGCTTCAGAAGAACTTCCATACAACTCTGAGAATTGTTGACTGACAAAATAATTTTTGACCTACTTAAAAAATAGTCCATTCCAGTCTGTACCACTTTGATTATCTGCTGATTAATTGCTGCCACGCGTCTAAAACTGGATAGCTGCCACAGTCAGTCTGCAGTGAGTAAATTAAACTTTTACCTTGTAGATTTAGAAAATTACTCATGCTGTTTGAAGTGTTTCTTGTAAGCATTTGTCAAGATGACAGGCTACTATTACTTCATATTACATCTGATGTATCCTTTTAGTTGTTCTTGGTAAAATACTTTATAACAGTTCCTGCTGCTGTGTTTTATGTTGCTAATGTCACAACACAGTGCCTAAGTGTCAATTTTTATCGTTTGTGATGTTAGCAGAATGCAACAAAATGTCCCGTTCAACTTTTTGAGACAGCTACCGCAATCTTTTTATGCCATTTGCAAATGTCAACAACAAGCTTGTTTTTTCAAAGAAAACTAATTGTTTGTACCTGTAGTGTCTCCCATATTTGAAAAAAAGATGTGTAATCTGTTTTGTTTTAATTGGACTTTCATGCCAAATGTGTGAGAAAAAAAGGGTGCACATATAGTGCCTTGCAAAAGTATTCGGCCCTCCTAAACTTTCAACCTTTTGCCAAGTTTTATGCTACAAACATAATGATATAAACTGCAATTGTTGGTGAAGAATCAAAAAGTGGGACCCAATCATGAAGTGCAACAAAATTGATATTTCAAACTATTTTAACAAATAAAAAACGGAAAAATTGAGC
Organism: Oryzias latipes; assembly: GCF_053564925.1. NCBI lineage: Eukaryota > Metazoa > Chordata > Actinopteri > Beloniformes > Adrianichthyidae > Oryzias > Oryzias latipes. Next base: position 9,696,756 of record NC_136256.1, on the reverse strand, counting down.
ATGCAAAATTATTCAGCCCCTTCAAGTATAATACTTTGTAGCACCACCCCTTTGGTGTGATTACAGCTGTAAGTCAGTTGGAGTATGTCTCTATCAGTTTTGCACACCGAGAGACTGAAATGTTTGCCCATTCCTTCCTTGCAAAACAGCAAGAGCTTAGTGAGGTTGGATGGAGAGGAATTGTGAACAGCAGTTTTCCGTTCTTTCCCCAGATTCTCGATTGGATTCAGGTCTGGACTTTGACTTGGCTATTCTAACACCTGGATATATTTGTTTGTGAACTATTACACTGTAGATTTTGCTTTATGTTTCAGTCTCAGGTCTTTTGCAGGTTTTCTTCCAGAATAGTCCTGTATCTGCCTCCATCCATCTGCCCATCAATTCCACCCATCCTCCCAGTCCCTGCTGAAGAAAAGCAGACCCAAACCATGATACTGCCACCACCACGTTTGACAGTGGGAATGGTGTGTTCAGGGTGATGAGCTGTGTTGTTTTACGCCAAACATAACATTTTGCATTGTTGCCAAAATGTCCGATTTTGGTTTCATCTGACCACAGCACCTTCTTCCCCATGTTTTGTGTGTCTGCGACGTGCCTTGTGACAAACTTTGAACAACACTTTTTATGGATATCTTTAAGAAATGGCTTTCTTCTTTCCACTCTTCCATAAAGGCCAGATTTGTGCAGTATACAACTAAATGTTTTCAAATTTTTTTTCATGAAAGAATCCATATTTACCTCTAGGTTTTGCATTAAGGTGTATTCCTGCAGCCACTGTACCTCTCAGGATAGCTGGGAGGTCTAAAGGGTGACTGTGCAGCAGGGTGATGCTCTGAGTTTTTGCTATTTTAGTTTACTTAGTTGACTTTGAAGACCTGACCAGGGCGTACCCAGCCTTTGCCAATCAGAGTCGGGTCAGGCTCCATAGCAGGTTAAGAAAAAGTATGGAAGATGACATTTACAAAGCAGTACTTGGTTTACATTGGATGATTATGAAGCTAGAACTTGTTTTTTATTATTGTAATTTTAGTGTATGATGAGAAGCACCAATCTGAGCATTAGAAACACCTCTTGCTATCAATTCAGGGGTAGTAAAAACATTTTTTTAAATAAAATTGAAAATATTTTGCCCTTTTGTCTTTCAGTCATGTTTAATTAATGTAATTTTTCTCTCTATGTACCCAGCATATTCATCAAAAAAATCATTAAATTCTTTGTGCTTCAGGTGTTTCATTTCTCCAATGTTTTTATTTCATTTAATATTGTTTTGTCCCACAAAATGTTTTTGTTGTCCCTGAGGAAGAGGAGCAGGTTAATGGAGACACTAAAAGATTTTTTATTTTCCTTTTGGCACAATAATGACTTACTAAACTGGTTTTCCTTAGTTGTACAATTCTCAAGATACTTGAGTAAATTTGGGACAAATAAACACATTTGTTGAAAAGGTTCTGCCTCAAAGAGAATTTGTGCGATGACTGCTGATGGCCAAAGGCTTTTACTTGAGTATAAATGTCAGCATCACTCATTCATGTAGGAATTCCCTGTATCTTTTTTTTACACAAACATCAAAAAATAAAGAAAAGAGCTGGTGTCCACCAAAAGATAGAAGTTTAAGGTAGAACCATTCAATAATACTAACTACAGTCATTATTCATTTAGGTTAAGATAAGATAAATGTTATTGATCCTGACGAAGGGAATTTCAATTGTCACAACTCTGGGGATCAAGCATTAAGGTGCAAAGGAAAAAAAAAATAAGTTAGTAGCCAAATAAATAAAGGTTAAGGGGAAAAAAACCTCAATTATAGAATCTATACAAAAAAGATCTATACAATGTATACATATAAATATTATATACATATATAATGTGTTGAAACACCTCTCACTTTGCAGCAAATGACTTGTAAAAGGAATAATTACTTTTTAAAGAAACTTTAATTAATTTGTCTACTCACTCTTGTTTAGTAATACTTGCCAAGGAAACGTTGAGATTTTTCATGTTTTCTTTAGAAAACTAATATGAAAATAAATAAAAAATAATTTGTCTATTTGATTTTCTTTTTCTCTTAAAACAAAAATGTAAAAGAAAAAAATGTAATTTCTTTGCCTTATTTTGTCAGGAAAAAAAACAAAAAAACAGCAACATTGCAAGACATCAAAACAATAAATCAAACAACTGTATACACAAACCGGAGGTTTTGCTTGTAACATGGGAAGGTCTTTCTTTTTTGCATGCATTGCTATGTGTGTGGATTATGCAAACAAATACGATATTTATGATGACTTTTGTTTTTTTTTTTATCTTTTTAGGCAATAAAAATAAGTTATTTAAATTTGTAACAGTTTCCTTTTCTAATTATATCACAATGAAAATAAACACTTTTTAAGTTTTCTTTCTAAACTAGGGTGGCCCTGAATTGCAAATCCCATCAACAAATCCCTCAACATAAAACATCTCAAAGATCACAACGACAATTAAAAAAGCAAATAAAAAAAGAAGAATATTAAATACAAAAAATTAAAAGAAATTCCAGAAATCAAAATGTAAAAAAAATAAAATGAAAAAAAACATTTCAGGAAAAAAACTTAATTTCCAGGAAAAAATATGAAAGTTGAAAAAAAAATCAATATAACACCAGAAAAGATATGGGGTATCTATGCTTATTGGATGAAGACATTCATTCATCATTTTTTACTAATAGTAATTTGGTATAGAGCGATACTAGTTATCATTATCCAATCAGAGAAGTCCCACAATACCAACTTTTTTCGGTTTCTCAATGTGTTTCATTTCATAACATTTTATTTGGTTTTCAAAAATGTTTTTGTAATGTTTTTGTTTCTGAAAATTATTTTCAGAATTATATTTATGTTTTAAATAATTGTCATTGAAAAATGTTTTTGTGTTGATGTGATTTGTGCTTCAGGTTCACCATACTAAACAAAGACTTCTAAAAGACAAGATTAAATCAAATACAGTAAACCCTTGTTTTTCGCGGGGGTTACGTTCCAGAAAGAACCCGTGATAGGCAAAATCCGTGAAGTAGAAACCTCTATTTTTCTTTTAACAATTATTATACAATTAAATACTCTGTTATACATAGAAAAGAAAGAACAAACCATTTTACAGGCTCAAGCATTTGTTTCACAAATCAAAGTACTTTAAAAACGTTTTTTTTTCAACAAATAACTTCTGTACTGTCAAATAATAATTTGAATCATCGATGTAAACAGAAGGCTTCAAATCGCGGAGATTAGCCCCGCCCACCGCGACCCGAGAGTAATTGAATTAAACGGGAGAAAATTTAAAATGATCATGTAAAAAATACAAGGTACAAACGGACAAATAGTGGCTCAGGTGTATTTCAATGCTCTTCAGTCTGAGAAGCTGCAGTGTTTTCTCCTTCTCAAGCCCGCGGTGCAGCTGTGTGTGTTTGTTCAGGTGAAGAACATAGTGATTGACAGTTGGTGTTGTCTTTTTCTATGGGTTTTAGAGAAACTTGAAATTGCAAGATGATTTGCATGTACGTAATTTGGAAAGCTGATTTACATACGTGTACATATTAAACTGCAACATTATTGACGCACAGGTAAAGAAGAAGCGGAGTGACTTTTTTAGCCAATCAGAATGCAGAACACAATGCACGATGCAAATCCGTGAAGTAGCGAAACCGTGAAAAGTAAACCGCGTTATAGCAAGGGATCACTGTACTTAATACTTTAAAATTGTATTAAAAATTGCACACAAAAAAGGATGTCAAACCTATGTTTTGTTCATTTAATTGTTTCTGTTGTTGAAAGAAAACTTGAAATACCCAAAAGTACATTGACCATGAAGGCTGTTATTTCCTTTGAACAAGAACCTATTTAGGAAAACTGATTCAAAATATCTCTTATGTTTCTCTATAAAGTGAGATCCAAAACACAAAGCAGTCTATTGTATCATGATAGCAAGCTATGCTAAAAAAAAAAGTCAATTCTTCTGTTGTAGATATGAGCTCTCTGTGCCTCACTGTTGTTACATCAACTCAAAATGGCACCCATAGCTACAGTTCAATGATTCCAAATAAAAAATAGCAACAATCAAATTGCTTTAAAACCCATGTAAACGACATGCGGAGTGTAAATAAAATTGAATTGAATTGAATTGTTGACAACACTGACAACACTCCGCACTCATCTGCGGGTGTTGGCAGGTCAAAACGCAGGAGAAGGCTGCCACTGGAAGCTCCCATGCCTACAAGTCCCTGACATTTTGTTCACCATGCACTAGCATATTACTGCAAAAAAAGTAATAGAGAATGTCAAGTTGGTGTCGCGCTGCATTGAATTTGAGGTAATTGAGTATGGTTATGCACCATATTGTCAGAAATTTCTGCTCGCACTGACATGTAGATTTGCTGCACAGTTACTGCATAAAATTGTGCACATAATCCAGAATATATGTGCCTATGTCCAATAAACCCTGACAGATCAAAATGTGCTTGTCTACTATAAGTTCAAATTGTGTCAAACCAAAATAGAAAATTTTAAAATAAGCCGCAGGCAGGTGGTGCATGAGGGTACAAAATTGAAGTCAATATGTGTATTTATATTCATCAAGTCGTCCCATTTGAACCAACTTTTTAGCCAAATCAAACTAAAAGAACTTTAAGTCAATAGTATTGCAAAAAAGCGGAAGAAAACATTGCTTCACCTTTAATCCAGAATGACTTAAAAAATTAGCACCGTGTTGATTTAAGGCTGTCACACAGGCAATGCATACATTTCGCACATTTTCCACATATGAAATTCTATATGATACATGCGTCATATACTTAATTCATAAGTGTTTCTTGAGTTTGTCATTCGTTGATGTGCACAGATGTCCATTGAGGATGTCCATCCTCAATGTCCATTTGGCTGACGTGTCTTTATGTGAATTCGATTTTGAGCTTTTAAAACATTTTGGTCAGTTGGGAATTACACACTTCATGTTTAAAAATCTCTTGCAATTTTGCGTGATTTTTGAGTGATGCATACATATATTTGTGGCTTTCCACAAGCGTTCTCAGTGTTTCTAACAGATATACGCATATACCACAACTTTTATATTACTGTGCGCATACATTCAAATGACGTTCAAATGATGTAATTGACGCACGAATAACTAGGGAAATGTATATAAACAAAACAGTAATCAGGCACGGTTCTTGTTCTACATTGGTTTACATGTTCTCTGTGTGGTTTATTCGTACTTCTGTGGTTTTAATGTGGTTCATTCATAATACATCTAAGACAATTTTACCTAAACACCACAACTTTTCTTCCTTCTTTCACATATATCCATGTATGAACAATTTTCAAACATGTGCAATATACGCAAAATATAGGCTGTATGATACAGCCTTTAACTTGCTCCTTGAAAATTTAAATCTCTTTAACCGAATAAATTCAACTTTGGTTAAAAAAATACTTGTACAAAAATGAGTGGGTGTGATAATCAAGATCACAAAGTTAGTTCATCCCCTTCTATGTAATCTGTAACAACAAACTGTGGCTTGTCTAATGAAAAAAAAACTGCTTTTACCAGGTAAAAAACAATTTGAAAGCACATTTTTTGTTCGTGTGTAAAACTGGATGGAACTTTGTAGCTGTTTAGCAATTGCAAAGCAGGATGAGTTCAGTTAAACTGTTGGAAAAGGAAAGTTAATTATCCAAAAATGTTGACTCAAGTCCTGATGGACTCAGATGATTAGCTGCAGGATCCGATGTGGTGCCACAGTTTGTTCAATGATGCAAAAAAAACTCGGACTTTCTTCAAATATTTACACAAAAAGTAAATAGCTCCTGTAAGTAACAAAATATGTTTAATTTCCAACAACAAATATGGTTTTCGGCTTTCTTTTTTTTTGTCAACGTTGTTTCAGCTCTTTAAACTAAATTACAAAACTAAATTATACAAAGTGTTTGGACAATGTAGGAAAAACATAGGAGAACTGCTTAATTACTACTTAATAGTAATTAAACAGTTCTCCTTGTAAAAGCCCTTTCTGCTCCTCCTTATTCAGAAAAAAGGAAATGGTGCACAACGGACACAAAGAAGCTGTTAATTGTCACTGCCTGACACCAACCTCAGAGCACACAAGTGGGAATTTATTCTCTTTATTCAGTAAAAGGGCTGCTTGGAGTGGTTTTTGATGATTTTGAATTATAAATACGTCCCAATGGTGGTGCCGTCTTTGGTATGTTTCTGTACCACTTCATTAATACTCAGATATTAAAGTTTGCTTGAAGGGTATGACAGTGCCATGGGATATTCAGTCCAAAGAACTATTAGCCTGTAATTTGGTGCAAATGCAGATCATATCTTGTGATATGATTTCTGGCAGAGCAGAAGGAAGTTGTGTCTCTAAAATGTACAAAAATCCCACCAGATACTGTTTAAAGTCCAAATCTGTGCTTCCATATACTGAATTTATTTAGAAAAAAAAGTTATAGGGTAAACAAAAGGACACATTTTTATGTCTGTTTTGACTTTTTTTCTACAGAAGACTGCCAAAGACTCACACCGGGCCTTACCTGAGCCGTGGTTGTGTGTAGCTGTTTTGGAGGATGTGTGAGAGGTGGATGTGGAGGTCACCCTCTGGTCTGAACTCATGTTGTCCTGGCCCGCAGGTGAGCTGGACTTTCTCGGCTTCTTGTCTGTCAGGTGCAGGGGGGAGCTCTTCTTGGGGGGTTGTTGTGGTCTTCGGGGTCTAGCTGTTGCATTGACCTTCAGCCAAGCTTGGGCTTTGTACTCCACAATCTCTCCGTAGTTGGCTCTCGTCACCCGGCACTCGTACAGCCCTTCGTCGCTCTTGCTCACTCTGGAGAGCTGCAGTTTGTGCGAAATGTCGTTGCCCTGGACTTTCACCGTCTGTAGTAGAAGAAACCAAAATGTCACATGATTTGATAGTATTCAAATTGACTATTTCTTAGAAAAATATGTGAATAGTAAAAACAAAATAATCATATAAAAGCCTGCTATAAAAATGTATGTCAATATGTTTTATCTTCAACTAATTTGTTTCTCACAGTTCTTTAAGAGCCATTCTCAACATCCCACAAAAGGGAAAGGTATATAAAAGCCTTCTCATTGTCAGGAAGTATGAATGTACGACTCTGCAGCAAAGTGTGACTTGGTTTGACGTGTTCAAATTTACCCTGTTCTTAAATGAATGGAGCATTATGGTGTAATCTGTCAAAATTGCACTTGTAGTCAAAAAAGCATATGACGTGCATTCCAGAATGCGTGTTTAGCATATGGTGTTCATACTGGACTGTCACCACCGATACTAGCCCACGGACCTACAGTTGGAAGAGGCTTGGTGCAAAATGTCAAAGTGGTGCAAATCTCAGGCTTTTCCTTTTACAGATCTATTCCAAAAAAGGAGACTTGGTGTCATATAGAGCAAATCTGGCTGGGCGCAAACTGCAATTATTCATTTCTTATCCAAGATCAATTTTCCAGCTGTTAGCACTTGCGTAAATTAAAAGGGATGTCATACATACCCCATTACCAAATCCAAGTCCCTGATTGGTCATAGTTCAAAATATGTTCCATGACCAAACTTGCACATAGAGCCCGAAAACGGCCTTAAAAATGTGTGTAACAATACACAATTGTAAAAGAATACAGAATACAGAAGCTCAAAAAGTGCATTTATGGCCGTTTACATAGTCTTTTCATTTGAAGGGTTCGCTTGAACACGCGTTGCCGAGGGCAGTGTGAACGTAGCTTAACGGTAAACTAGATAATATATACAGAGAAAAGCATTTTTTTCTCCTAATATCCATCAATTCATCTTTTGAACCTGCTGAATCACTTTCAGGGTCCTGGGGTTGATGGAGCCTATCCCTGCTACTGTTGGGTGAAGGTGAGGTACACCTTGGACGGGTTGACAGTCTGTCACTGGCACACTCATTCAGATTCACACCTAGGGACAATTTTCGCTTTGCCTATGAAACGTTTTTTTTAATTGTGGGAGGAAACTAGAGTTCTCAGAGAAAACCCACACATGTACAAGGAGAACGTGTAAACCCCACACAGAAAGGACCCAGCTGGGATTTGAACAAGGGCCTTTTCACTGGGGGAGAAACTGCACCACAATGCAGCCCCTTTTTTCTAACATTAAAAACTAGAATGTCAATTCTTTTGTAAACCAAGTTGGGTTTGCAGGGATATGAACGATGAATAGAAATCATCACTGATAGAAATGCACAAGTCAAAGGTGACCATCAAGGTAAAACTACAGTCTTTAAAAATTTTGGAAGGTAACGAAAATTAATTCTTTTCTGCACCTGGAACAGCATGTGTTACAGCTTTTGAGGTGAGACAAACTTCTGTATTTGATGCCATCAGTCAATTACTACAGAAATGGAGCCGCTTCCCATGACAAAAAATCAGACATCCGGACCTGATAGCACTTAAATATAATTCCCCTGCTCTCTACTTTAGTAGCATTTACAACTTAGCGGGGCCTCAAACCCAGAACTTTCCCCATACACAAGACATCTTTAATGACTGTAGTGAGATCAGTCATCGAAGGGCCATGTGGTGCACTGCGCTCGTACAGAGTGCCAGCAAAAAGGGGCATAATAGTCGGCAGCGTATGGGATGGGAACCACTCTGACAGCAATAATAAGCTGCTGCTGATTTCACTGATTAGCTCCATTCTTTGGCGGAAGGTGTGTTATTCAGGGAAATCAGTGGCAGTTGTATTTGCTCCGAATGAAGCCCCGTCACAATGGAAAACATTCCAAAATGACCAGTTTGCTCAGTTTTCAGCTTACACTTATTTTTGTCCCTTCATCATCAGGATCTGGCTCGGGTATCATCTCCATCTGGGAACAGAGAAAGAAAAACAGGTCATTAATCAAGTGATGTGTGTTGGGTACAATCCAGCTGGAGGAGCCGCTTGATTCACACGTATGAAAGTATACTGTATATTTTATGTTAGCTTGGACTTGCCATAACTAAAGATAGACAATAAAAAGTAAAGGCGTCATGCATCAGACAGACCAATAAATCTTTAAAGCCAACATCCGCACACAGTTTGCCTCCATCACCTCTCGCTGACGGGATTTCAAATTTTAAGATATATATTCCCCGGCACACTCAAATGACACCTTGAAACCTTCAGAAGTCTTTGCAGCAATGACCAGATGTCATGAAACACACAACAAACAAATAGTTTGAGAACACTGAGCAGATTAAATAAAAATTGGAGGAGGAGAAGAATATAATCTTAGCTCCTGCACTCCTGAAATGTTTGTGCTTAAGCCCTCCCGGCATTACTCAAGCACGGTGGCAGGCTCTAAGTCTGCAGGCAAAATCACGCACTGGGCATTGATTTTAGAGGTTATAATTTATTTATCCCACGCTGAATGCCAAATGGATGTGTGCCCAGGAAAAATAAAAAAAATAAAAAGTGTATATGGAATAAGTAAAAAGAGAGGGTGCTGACAACAAAGCTGAAGAAGAGAGACACCCGCATAGTAGAAGAGTCTTAAAAGGAAAACGTGATGTTAGGGGCTCTGGAGGACATGAAAACTATCATGATGGAAACAAAAAAGGAAAGCCAGGAGAGGTATAAAATGGCTACTTATGAGCATTTGCAGCGCCAAGCGTTCCTTCAAGTACTGTAATCACTTTGGAATGGACCAGGGGTGCTTTTCTCTGGAGGATGTTCGGCAGACAGGTGATTAATGAAGAGAATTAGGAACAGAAGCTTTCTCTCCCTGCATCTATGCACGACTCTTACATCGTGACTTCACAGACGGACCCGGCAGCTTCTGTTCAAGGAGATGAAGATTGCACAGGGACGTCTTTATGTGAGACAGGATTAATTGTCTTCTGTCCTGGCATTTAGACTGTATTAGGTCATCAATTTTAGCTTCGTTTTTTCTTTTACAAACCACCGCAGGAGTGGTTATATGGGCTCAGTGGGCAGTCTGTATATGCCACCTGAGGGAATTAGGTTACTCCTTGAGTGGATGACAGATGATCTTAACCGGTCTGAGCAGGGACACAGCTGGGCTCAGGGAAACATATTAGAGGTAATGGCTTAATTACTGCTGAGACATTTTATTAGACATAATTTGGTTTTGAAATTCTTTTTTCCCCCACCAAACTCCAACCTCCAGTCAGTTACAATGTCAAAAACAAGATTGGATTTAAAATCATCTGCTGGCTGTAGCACTTCTACTTCTTTTGGTTGCACAGTCACAATTAAATGTCAAACATCAGCTGTTTGCTAGAGCTGACCTATAGGTGCAATTATGCAAAATCCACTGTGATATTTCACTCTCGGACCTAAAAAAAAGATGAAACTGCAACTGCAATGAACAGGACCTGTTGTTGACATTTATATTTGAAATTTCCTGCTATCACTGTGTAATTATGCTTCCAAATGCTAGGGGATTTTTATGGGGGGCATGGGGATGTTGGCCTACTTTGCTGTGACAAGCTATGTTCCGTCTACTTCCTTCATAACTGATCAATAAAAGGTCTCACACAATCGCACTGCATCTTCAATAAAATTTTACACAGTGCCTTAAAAAATTGGAAAGAATACTTATGAAAGCTGAGTCAAATACAATTTCTTGCAAGCTGACTCATGACTTAGTGACATGAACCAGTACGGGGGTTTACCTGTATGTGTGCTGCAGGTTTTTGGGGTGACTGAGCTCGTGGAGGGTCATAGACAAGAGGGGCTGCATCTTGCAGTTCCATTAAGGTAGGTACGGCCACCTCAAAGGATGCCATGAAAATGTAACATCCCAATGTAGTGCGTGTGGTAAGTGTATTGTGAAGTATTTATAATGTAAGTTACACACACTTGTGATGTTTTAGTGATGGTGTTGTACAGTGATCTTTACGCAGTTCTCCAATAGATAGTAAGGTGCGTGCATTGGCTCCTTACTGACCATTCATAATGTTGCACACACGGGGTGTGCACGTTTTACGTACGTGCCAGTAGAACCTCAGTAGGATGCCCACACAAACTAAACCCTGGTTGATTAATATCTTCATTTCGAACAGGGGATGCACAAAGGTCAAGCGCTTGAACAGCACTAACGGGCTCCCTGCACAGTGCGCAGGGTTTGATAAAAATATCAAAAAATCCATACGACATGCCTCCGTCTCAACTACATCCCCCTTATTTACCCTTGCAGGCTATTTAAGTGTTCACTACCACCTGTTGCCTACACAATGCCCATAGAAACAATATGCATGAACTTTTTAAACTTGTCCTGTCCAATAGCTGAACAAACCCCTTTTGTTTTTGAGGCTAAGCTTTATTTATGATAATTATATGTGTATGCATTCCTTGTTGGACTGGACGAAAGAAAACAAGAGAGAGATATAGAGTGGGATGTTAGAGATGGGGGATAACAGGTTAGAATGGGGGAGATGGGGGGGGGCAGTTGATAGTACAAAATAAAAATAAGTAAAAACCAACTCCCAGGCTTCTTGGTGAGGTCCAAAAAGGGATACTGGTCATGCATGAACATTTTTACAATACCGGGTAGTTTTGGGGGTTAAGGGGTTTCTGGAGTCTATCCTAGCCATTGTTGGGGAAAAGCAGCGTACAGTCTAAACAGTTGACCAGTCCATTGCAGGGCTACACACTCACTTGCATTCAAACTTAGAGACATTTTAGAGATACCAATTAGCTATAAAGCATGTTTTTGGACTGTGGGAGGAATCAGGAGTGCTCAGAGAAAACCCACACATGCACAAGGAGAACATGCAGACTGCACATAGAAAGGACCCGGCTTAGATTCAAATCAGGGCCTTTTTACTACTCCACTACACCACTGCTCAGCCCTCTTATTTTTGATTTGATTTGAAATGGTTTATTTCAGGCAATCAAATAATAATAGTACACAAAAACAATACAATCTGTTATACATTCATACAATGACCTATCAAACTGAGGATAATTAGACATATTAATAAATATTCCTTGAAAGGGAGTGGAAGGAAGCGAACTTATACATTCCCACCCCGTTATACCGTAACCATTTCATTAGATGATTTATTATATATATATATATATATATATATATATATATATATATATATATATATATATATATATATATATATATATATATATATATATATTAAATATTTTATGTTTTTTGGCATTGTTAGTGAAGCATTTTAAAGACAGCCTTGGCTAAAAACTGAACTGAAGATTCAAAGAAAAAGCTTCTTTGTGAGCAAGCTTCATGAATAAGCAGGTATAGAGTTTAGACTTCCTACATCACATCTATACATGGCAAACATTTTGCTTAGCAGCTGGGTAAGCATAATACTCATACTAGTCTAACAGCTTTTCCTGAAAACTGTGTGGGAGGACAACAGAATACCAAAGTGAACAATCGGCTGTTTTATGACATGACTCTGTTATGACTCCTGGTAACAGGAATGTGCTCTACTTGTTCACCTTTACCTTCCAAACATTTTGAAATGTACCATCTAAACCAAACAATGACATCCGAGGTAATTTAGAAAAAAAGTGTTTTCTAAGTTCAAACCCATTAGTCACCCTGCACTGCCTAGATAATTGTGACATAATGAATGTCCAACATCAATTAACAATGCTGACATCCATTATCCACTATGAAGGACATTTATCTGATGTCAAGAGCAACAAACATACCTGAATGAAATGAGGGTCCCCTTTCCAGGGGGAACAGCCACTGTATTTCCCTTTAATCTATCTTCACATAGTTTTGGGTCTGTGATAGTTTTGTCAAAGTTTTTGCTTGTCTGTGTCATTATTTTCCCATTTGTGTTTCATGCCCTCGCATGGGTGCCTTCTGATCCAAAGCCGGGCCCAGTATCTCTTTTTCATTGGCTTGTCTCTTTATTGCAAAACTCTTCCACCATGACACGCCGCCGTTCTTCATGCAAATCTCAAATTGACTTCTTGTAGAATGTGCTCTGCAATTACTGTGCATCAAAAAGCTTCATTGAGTTGCTGAAGCTAAATTAATGTCACATGAAGAAAAATGATGGTGATTTAAACTGAACTCAAGCAAAGACCACCCTGGGTGAGTCGGATCTCATGAGAGAAGCCCTGACCCTGGCTGACAGGCACAGACAGAGCCAATATAAACATGCTGATGTTGGTGAATACTAAAACCAAGTTGAACCAGAAATCATCATTTGAAAAACAAACACACAGAAGGTCAAACATGGTCCACGTCGTGCAGTAATCATATGGATATCATTTTTCTTGATGGCTCCTGCTGTGATAAGCTTTTTTTATTGTGAGCGGGCTGCATGTGTCTGTAATAATCAGCCGGATTAGTCGTTATGTCAAAACAGTAATTCACATTACCTCCTCCTTGGATCAAGTAAGGATGCTCCCCACTGTCAAAAAAAGTTTAACTCACAGATGTTGGGGCTTAGGGAGGAGTTTTTGGTTGGTTTTTTTTTGGTCAGCTGTTTTAACCCTCACCACACCTGGCATGGGCTATTAACAGAAAGATGGTCCCTACTTTAGCTTTGCTTTGGCTGCCTTGCAAGCTCTCGCTAAAGCCTTAGTCACGTATAGGGCGTTGACTTGTATGGATCCTGCATGTTTTTGGGTTGTCCGAGCCAGTGGAAGGTTGTAGACAGGAGCAGTCACATCTTAAGAGGAGTGCAGGTGTGTCTTTCAGTTTCCTTTAGGCTCGTGCAGCCACCTAAAGAGATGTCGTGAAAATGAAATGTACGGATGTTGTGTGTAAGTGTATTGTGAAGTATTTTTGAGGATAATATAAGTTACGAGCACTGATGACGTACAGGTGATGCCCTCACTTATGCTACACTCCAGTCATTAGTGAGGTGTGCTCACTGGCTCCTTAAGCTTTAGACACAACTGCCCATACAGGTGGTCTGTGGATGAAAAATGGGCTAATCTGTGCAGAGCACACAGGTGCCAATACATGTCAGTCAGTAAGGCGAAAATGTTCATGCAGTTTTTTCTATGTACATGCTGAGGGTGTCAGGTTGTAGTGAACACCTAAGCAACATGCAAGGTTAAGTAAGGGGGAAGTAGGTTATATGCAGGTGCACTGTACAGGAAGCCCATTAGCTATTCAAGTGATAGATACGCACCCATCCCTTGTGTGCAGCCTTGCTTGTTGAGGGAAATCATGTGCACACCAGTGTAGCATTGTACGCGGTCAGTAAGGAGCCAGGGTGCACGCGTTAGCAACGACTGGATTGCTGTGTAAGGGGCGCCATGCGTCATCAGTGCATGTAACTTTCACTATCAATACAAAATGTGACACTTACACAAGCATGACAATGGTACATTCCATTTTAATGGGGTGGTCACATGATCCTACAGGGGAACTGCAAGACACATCTGTGCTTTTCTTATAGGCCATGTCACACAGCCATTACATACATTTTGTGCATAATGCGTGGACTCAAGTTGGTCATACGTGACCAGTACGCAGGGTTTGGGTGGTTGAAAAAAAAAAGACAAATCCGTACAAGTCTGCAGCTTACCTTCCCTTACATGTTCACTACAACCTTTCGTGCACTACAGCATTTTTGCTCTATGAGCTCAGGGACTCATCTAGGACCTAGGCATTTTGTACGAGTCACCTGCGTTCCTTGTACAGATATGACTGTTTTTTACCTGCAAACAGCCTTTATCTACATGTAAGAGTAGTTGTAACTAAGGCATAAGACTTACGCTGCGATGTAACAACCACTTCTGGACAGCATGCCAGGTAGGACTGTCCTAACTGATTATGTCGATTGTCCGAACAGTGATCTTTACACCAACACTCAGTCCATTAATGCTGATGCATACAAGCGTATTAATTGGAAAGAACTGAACCATGGCCTCCTAGACTGCAGTTGCTTTAAATAATGACTACTTTAATGTGTAAGTAAAGTATGAACCATGACTCAGCATCGCAATTTTGGAAAAATCTGCAGATCGAGCAGAAGTTTAAGCACTTCACTTTACCTCTGAAAGTGTTTAACTTTAAGGCAGGAGGGATGGTTGTGGTCAAGACAAGAAAAGTTGAGGTTGTGAAGATCATGAGAAGCCAGCTGCCTGAGGAGATGAGCGAATAACCTATTTCTCCTGGCTTTAAAAAGACAAAGGATGCTCATTCCAATTCGCAAAAGCAGAAGAAAAATAATAGATAACTAAAGAATGGAAATGAATCTTTACATCATGTTTTCAAACATGAGCCGCAGCCCCGAAACCAAACATAATTTGACAGACAGACAGACTACATTATTAACCCTTGTGCTATCTTAGGCACTTTAACGTTGGGAGTTGGGTCATCTAGACCCACTAGACAGTGCTCTGAACCTTTTTTCTTCAATGATTTGTGATCTTCACTGGTGTCCGTGGATTAAGTATCTTTCTACCTTTATCCACCTTTGTCATGGTAGGAATAACACGTCCAAGTAAGGGTGGGGCCATCTAAGATGGCACAAGGGTTAATCCTGAGGGAACTTGCATTTAAATTGCAGCACAAAAAAACAATAAGCGGTGCGGGACATCAGCCCCCAAAATCTGCTTTGAAGGTAAGCAAGAACTTATTCATTTTACTACAAAAAAAGGAACGTGCAAACTATATTCAATACCATCAAAGTAATTGTCAAATATGAACTTTTGTTGGACAAAAAGGAAATCTTTTGATCAAAAGAAAGAGCCTCAGTGTATACATTTGGGGTAAAAATTCCATTCAATTTGAAGATCACACACTGAAAATAGTATCTCCATTCAAATGAGCTGATCCCTGAACGGCTCAAATACTTTCTTCTCTTGTAAGTGAGCAGAGAGCTCCTGATTCTGCATGTACTTATCCCTGTTCGAGCAAATGTTTTACTCCGACACGCTTCGCCGACTTTTTAGAATAAATAATTACCTCATCATTAACTAACACAAAAGGGGTAAGTCAATTAAATGGTTGAGAAACCATAAAGTGGCTTTTCTGAGGATACTTTTTTTTTACATCAAAACATATTGGGTACAAAAAGAAAATCAGCTGCTGCTTCTTCATCTGTAAAACCTGCTGCTCATGCTTCAAGATGATTTATATAGTAAAAAAAAAAAACAATCTTTATGTTTGAGCTTTGTTTTAAAATTTGTAATTTGTTTATAGTCAACAAAAAAGGAAAGTTGAGGCCAGAAGTAATGTTATGGTTTAAAAAAGTCAATGTAAAGGCCATGTCACTACGTACGTTATGCGTATATTGCACAAAGGAAATTTGGTCATACGCTGTAGTCTGAAATTTTCACCGATGTATCATGAATGAACCACGTTAACTTGCGCAAAAAGTAATCTAGACATTCAAGAACATACATTGAATGGTCGTGGTTAAGTCAAAAATTTGCATCTGCATCTCGCAAAAATTACGAACATTTATGTAAGATTTATATATTAATTGCGTATAAGATATTCATAAAATACACACAAACTGCATTATTCTTAATCGACCAAAGATTTTGACCAGTTAAAAAACGAATTCATATTAAGACCCACCGGCTGAAACCCTTTGACCCCCTTACCCTTGATGGACATCTTCTCCCATCAATGAATAACAAACACAAGAAAGACTTTTAATTAGGTATATCACGCATGTATCACGAAAGACCAAATACATAAAAAATGCGCAAAATTGATGTAGTGGCAGTGTGACACGGCCTTAAGTCACTGCAGGTTTATCTGGGGATGCCACCAATAAACGACCTCGGAAGAAAAAGTTTTAATTTTTTAAATTCACCTGTATCCTTTTTAGCTGTCTAAGGTTGTCTGTAAAGTGTTCCCCTCGCTATGTAATGGTGCACTATTCTCGATTTTGTGTTGGTGATTTTTTTTTGTGCAACTTTGCCTGCTTTTTTTGTCTGTCCAGTGCACTGTTTTCTGCATCCTGATCGATTGTTTTTTGTCCTTGTCAATCAATCCCCTCTGTGTCGAGTCTCCTGTATAGAATGTGTTCAGTTTGCCATAATTGCATACATTTTCCATCATCATCAGATTTTTGTTTTCATCCTATAACAGTGGACTGATTTTCTTTTTACAGAGGATTAAGCTTTAAGTTTAAAAATGTTCACGTCTGTCTGAGAAAAGTGTATAAAGTGTGCTTCAAGTGTACTTCATGAATTTCACTTATCATGGGGTCTTTTTACAATGTAACCCCTGCGATAAATGAGGTAACACTGTAAACTTACAGTGGACCTGGTCGATTAAGAACAGGGGTCGGCAACCTGTACCTCTCAAAGAGCCATTTGGATCAGTTTCCCACTGAGATGAAAGCACAGGGAGCCGCAACTCTAGGTAGGTGACGATGTATTGCGATAGTTCATTTGGCAATACTTGAATTGATTCAAAATGTTGTTATTTAATTATAATTTATTTAATTATTTATTTTAATTATTTTTATTATCTATGAGTGTGATGTTTCATTTGATCTTTTGTCCATTTTCCACAACCTTGAATAGACTTTTCTGTCTGTCAAACACCCAAAGATAAGTGAGATGATGGAAACAAACTCATTTTGATGCAGACTCCTTTCTAATTTTTTTTTCTTTAAATCCAGTAAACCCAATAAATTATATTAATTTTATGTATGACTATTTTTTTGTTAAAAAAGCAGCTGTTTGTTTGTTGCAGGTCTGGAATCGTAAGCGGTGAGTTTAAGCCCCGCTTAAGCCCCGCCTCTTTACCTGTTCGTTGTTTTCCCCCGCGTGCAAGCTGGAAGGGGGCTCCAGTGTGTTCTACACAGTCATCGTAACAGCGAGGTGACAGGATCGTAGGGGCGCCCTAAAGCAAATGTAATTAATTTTATGCAGAAATAGGAGGTTTTAGTCTATGGGGAAAAGAAGGCTTTTTTGGGGGCGTTCATGTGTCCCCTACGAGATCGCCACTGACTGTCTTTCTAGAAAAACTTTCCATGCCATAACAGACTCTGCGTTCACGCTGCTCTCTTCCTCCTGCTCGCTCGCACTACCTGACGGTGTCAAAGGCACCACGACAATCTTAGAACATAATGTTTATTTTACAAAAACACAGAGAGCCGCAGCACAAGTATGACAGAGCCGCATGCGGCTCTGGAGCCGCCGGTTACCGACCCCTGATTTAGAACAAGGGTGCTCATTACGAATCATCATCCTTATCGTAAATTATGTCACTTGATTGACATGAATAACGGCCAATCGAACATGTTCTGCTTTCTGTTTTTTTCATAATAAAACCCCTTATCTGCGCTAATTATGTATAACTACTAAAATAATAGTAATACACACAGCAACGCTATCTCCTGACAGAGATTTGTGTACTCTTACTGTGTAATTTTTGATTTATTAGTACATAAACATAGTGTCTTTGACTGAAGATATAGTAGAAGTTGTCAACTTTGAAGTTGAATTTAAGGTGACCTCGGTGTGCATGTAGATTATTGGAGTAGTTCATACGATGAGTCCATCTCTCCACTGCTACAAACAGTAAGCACAACATTTTTGAAATGGTGGTGAAAAAACTGCACAAGTGTCAATGTAGTTTGGAAATTGATTGCAAAGTCTACTGACATCACACCACCCATTAAGATGCAATGCAATGGTCTTCTTTGGGAAAACGTTCCAAGTCTTTTGAATAAGAAAGATGTCATGATTTTATGAAAATAATTTAGTCTCAATAATCAGAAATGCACATAACCTGTTTCACAAAAACACACGCTCTGATTCACAACAAATTTTATGCAAACCTGCAATTAAAATTTGGAAATGCATACAAGTTTCACAAATACCCACCCTAAGTTTTATACACACGCATGTTGTGTTTCACACATGCACAATAAGTGTTTATCGCAAATATACACACTGTTTCACAAAAACACGATATATGTTTCACAAATTCACCATAAATGTTTCAGAAATGCACTATAGATGCTTCACAAACATGATTTTTAGGTACACTTGTAATATGAACTCAGATCATGCGAATTGCAGAATGTGAACGAATGCACGTGTGCATTTCCAAATTTATATTGCATGTTTGCAGAAAGTTACAATTGTGAATCAGAGCGTCAAACTCTGGGCTGCATGGTGGCACAAGTCCTGGCACAAGTCACAAGTCCTGGTTGGGGGACCTGAAACAGAACATCAATGGGGGACCTTTCTGAGTGGAGTTTGCATGTTCTCCCCGTGCATGCATGGGTTCTCTCCGGCTTCCTCCCACCGTCCAAAAACATTCTTCATAGGTCAATTGGCAACTCTAAATTGTCTGTGAGTGTGAATGGGTGTGTGATTGTGACCCTGGGACAGACCAGACCGGTGAACTGTCCAGGGTGTACCCTGCCTTCGCCCCACAAGTGTATTTGTAAAACAGGTTGTGTGCATTTCTGACTATTGAGACTGAATTAATGATTTGAGGTTGGGACCATTGCTTGTGACTGGATGGGGATTAAAAAATGTTTTTTTAAACACTTACAAGTAAGATAAAGTCAGCTATTTTCATTTATTTAGCTAAATCAAATGATCTTTTACAACAAAATGTGATAGAAAAGTGGCATAGTCAGACAAAGTGGAGGCTACTTAAAGATCCACTCCAATGAACATTTTATTTTTGGTGTTTTTAACATGTTCTTGTAGAATTTTATGATGATGGAGGACATAGAAATAACTTAAAATTGCATTTCAATATTATCCAAATTGTTGTGAATAAGGAGCAGCTGAAAAAAAAGCCTTTTGAAAAAATAGCTTATTTGCTCCACTTGCTCCACTGCGCAAATGCTCTCGCCCACTACTCTGAGGTGAATTTCTAATGACTTACTGTTGCTCAGCAAAAACTATGTCCTAAAAAACAACACAGGTTATTTGATTTGTCTATAAACAACATAATCATAATATAGAGACCACTGGAAACACTAAAATAAGTGAAAAGATAATTGGAGTGGGACTTTAGATTGTAAAAATTATTGATGTATGTGTTTATAAAGAGGGTTTGTGCGTCTGTCTGTGTGTCCGTGTCAGTTTGCACACACAGTAGTAGTCCGGATTACATCTGAGTAAGCAGTGTTGGTGCCCCAATATCAGCAGCGAGTTCCTGCTTTTGATCATGAAATTGTTCCTCATTATTTTATTACATTTGGATGATTCTACCATCTAAATGTTGCATGAATAAACACTGAACCTCACTTTTCATCTTAGCAATGTCTTTTTTTTCTTTTTTTATAATACCCACATAAAAATGTGGTAGTTATATCTCCAAAAATAAAGAAAAAATGCTAAGAAAACACAAATTAAACTAAATATCAGTGTTTTAATATCAATAGTGTTTGAGCTAAACTGTTTTGGGGTTTAAAACTGCCTGAACCCATTAGCGCATACAGATGACACGTTTTTATGTGACGTATTCATTCTGATGCCTTCCTTAATTCTACAAGGAAGCAAATATAATCTGAAAACGTAGTAATCTGAATGTCTTCAGTAAAACTGATTTATGCATCAAATTTTCCCCAAAAATTATATGTGATAATATATTACTGTTGGCACACTAAAGAACGATTTTTTAAAATGAATTGTGAGTAATTTTCGCAGATCCTTTTTCTACCCGGAAGTAAAATGACACGATCTCTGAGGCACCGCCTTTCTTCTCTGTGTGGGTACCGCCCATTTCATGATGTCAACCTAGAGTCGGCCTCGGCAGAGTTTCGAAATTTTGTCCTATGAAAGCAAATAACATCTGATCTTTTCCAAAGATGGATGCGCATATTACGCATATAAAAGTCCAGGAAGCGCTTTGAGCGTCTGGAAAAGCGTAGAAAAATCCAATGCATTATTATTATTATTATTATTATTAAGCTTTGCTGATCACCGCTAACTCTGCGGAGAATGTGTGAGT
Source organism: Oryzias latipes (assembly GCF_053564925.1). Taxonomy (NCBI): domain Eukaryota; kingdom Metazoa; phylum Chordata; class Actinopteri; order Beloniformes; family Adrianichthyidae; genus Oryzias; species Oryzias latipes. The sequence continues at coordinate 9,675,856 of NC_136256.1, read as the reverse complement.
ATCAGCCTGGGGGCGGTGCTGGCAGCACAGACTCGTTCCACTTCATAGATTGGGAGGGGCTTGTGCTCAGAGAGCAGATTTTTAGAGGAATACACAGAAATGTGTGAATGGATCAATACACCGCTTTGGGGTTGTTTATAATGAGTAATGAATGCTATTCACACTTAAGATCTCAAAAAGTTGTCTTGATGATAAAATTAAATAATGTGCTGTCTCCTTTGCTACCTTTTGACAGATACAAATAGTTACAGAAGCCTGACGGTAACTGTGTCTATGGTCAGAGTCATGTTTTTTTTTTTTTATTAGAATCTGTTTATTTTTACTTATTCTGCTGTAATGCAGACAAACTTTTACTTAAGTTTGTGTTTTTGTGATCCGACCAACGTTTAAAAACCAGGGCTGTGTCCAAAGTCCTTCGCTACTCACTGCACAGTGCACTATATGTGCATTTGCCATTATGTGGTGCTGTCCGAATCTACAATTCCAAAACCGAGTGCCCTAGAAATTTCCCAGAAGTCTCTGCAAAAATCCAGTGTCCATCGATGCTCACTATATTGGCGAATATAGACTACAATGCATTGCGCTTGAAAACTTTTTGCAACGAAAATATATTCTAATGTGTTTTTTAAATAAAATATCAACGTTTTCATCTTCAGAACATAGTGGACTCATGTGGATTCATGGACATGGTCATCGCAAAACGCTCATGTCAATGAGATTTTCACTTCGTGAAATCAATGACATCATATTTGCCAAAAAAAAAAAGTAGTGAGCATGGTGACTGGCTTTTAAAATCCAGGGCACTACATAGTCCCACACTATACAGTTTTTTAAAAGTATTTTCAATTAATTTGTATTTTATTATTTCAACAGGTTTTTTCAGGTCACTTGTTAAATATCATAATGAGTCATAAAGCACAAACATACACAGTTTGAAATAATCAAAAAAACTTTTGTAGACGTTTGTGTGTACATTTTTTCTTTTTTATAAGCTAAAGAATCTTAATGAAAAAATGATAAATGGATTTCTGCACCAGAGTGTTTAACAGAGGGAAGCAAACCGCTTCATTCCTCCCACATTCTCAGACTGCTGACCTCCAATCCATCACGTGTGTTTAATAAAAAGGGTGTGATGTCATCTTTTCCTCTAATCTGTGATTCATTCAGTTTTGCTGCTATAACCTTATTTCTTTGTTTCTTAAAACATCTGTAAAACACATTTCTAATATTTTAATAAATGTATGAAAGTGTTCATCCAGGAATCCTTTAGAGCTTTTGAACAGTGGTTCTAATTTACCTGCTCTGCAGGTTTTAGTGCTCCCCTGCTCCAACTCACCCAATTAAGCTTTGCTGAAGCTCGATATAGAGTCACAGTCATTTAATTCAGAAGTGATTGAGCAGGGAAACAGGAGAGGCAGGATCAGGATCAAATCCATCTTTATTTTAATGTAGGAGACTCATTCAAGTATTAAGTGGCTTTCATTTGTTTATAAAAAAGCATACATATTTTCGCACAGTCACTGTTGAAATTTGAGCAAAAAGCAGAATAGGTTTAACCAATAAAGGTCACAACAACAAACTTGCAATGCTGATGTTTGTCAGATTCTTGTAAAATCCGGAAAGATCCTCTTTTTTGTTCTCAGTCATGAACACAACAGAAGCTAAACTTGTGTGCCTCAATGTTCACGGGATGGATAAATATAGACTGAAATGCATTGCATTTGAACAATTTTTAAGGAAGAAAAAAGGAATTTCAATGTATTAAAAAATAAACCTCAATAAGAACACAGTAGATTTATAAATAATCATTGTAAAATGTTTAAATTGTTTAGGCTTTCACTTCGTGAAATCAGTGAAGTAGTATTTGTTGTTTAAAAACAAATTCAGAATGGTGTCTAAATTGCTTTTAAAATGCAGGACACTAGATAGTCCTGCACTATTTCTTTTTCTACCTGTTAGAGAGTAGAGGGAGAATTTGGAGATAGCCAGCGATTGGTCCAAGTGGTGTCAGTCAACGTTTCTATGGCAAACACTGTGGCAAATAAGGAGTGCGCTTGTTCAAAGTCTACACCCCTACATTCTCCATCAATTAGGTTAATTACACAAAGACGGTGCAAATGATGACTCCTACTTTAAAATAATCCTTTTTCTCAAACAAAAAAACTGTCATTTATTTGTGAAAACCTTTCTTAAAAATAGCTTTTTCAAATCCAAATCAGTACAATTTATTGAAGAAAAAAAACAAAAAAAAAACAAATGCTATTACGAAATTGTGAAACACCTAGAAATTTGGAGAAAATTCATACAGTTTAAGTAAATTTCTAAATTCCTAAGTGACAACTGAATAATGTTAGGAAAGGAAAATGCACTATTTGAAACTATTTTTGTTTCATAGATTCTGTGTCGTATAGTGCTTTCTGCATTTTACTGAATATTTTAAAAGAGCACCAAGCAGCTAAAAAAAAAAGCTTCTAACATGTTTGTTGTTCAGCTTTCAGCATATCCCTTCAGGAGATGAACTCACTGCTGAAAGAGATTAACCATCACCAAAATATTTTCACGAATAAAAGTTGCAATAAATGCATTGCTGAATAAAAAACCAAAGCACCCGATTAAATCAGGCCAGGAGACAAACCTATTTTGATTTTTTTACTCTGTCATTCAAAACTATTTATCCTCCAAAATACACATTGAGCCTTTGGGGCAGTGCAATGAAGGGACGAACGCTGTGCGGCTGAGCCCCTCCACATACTCAATGACACGTCTCCGATTTTGATGGATGTGTTTGGTGTCTTTGGAATCCATTACTGCCAGGATAACTTCATCATGTCCAGTAATGAGTTGTGAATGTTGCGTGTATCGCAAATCGAATCTCTTCTCTCACAGAGGCCCGCGGGAAAAGCGTTGTCCAATCGTAAGAACAAAGTGAGGCCACAGTGGGTGAATAGTACATAAGGCGCAATGGAGAGCCACTCAAAGTGCTTCCTAATTACAATGCTCAGTCAACTCCCACTTGAAGAGATTTTGGGTCTGAGCTCAGTTGTTAACACTAATTGTACCCCACAGCTGACAGGGGTCCCATTCAAATGCAAACACTAATCCTTTCATAGCTCAGTGGTTTATGACAAGAAACTGTGTTAATTACCTGTAAAGGATGCAATTATGCATGCAGAAAACATGAAAGTGGTTGATTTTAACTCAATTACTCTATTACTCTGACTGGTGACGGGGCAGTGAGAATTTGACATGACAGCCTGTTTTAGAAAAACGTTCCACTACTATCATCTTTTGATCTATCATAAAAGTGTTCCCTGTGTTTGTTAAAATTATGATTATGCTGTTTTAGTCAAAATAAAAAAAAACTGTGTAATTTTCTAGGACATAGTTGCTGCAGAGCAGCAGGAGTTCATCAGAAATTTCTCTTTGATTTGTGAAAAGGACTATTGGCCCCAGAGTAAGCCTGCCCCCATTTTCCATCATCCATCTGTTTACAGACTCGCCTGCTGGCCTACAGCCCCCTACAAATCGTACCTAATATTACCAGTGCAACAAAAACGTGAAGTACTGGAGCCAGATACCAGCCATGACAAGGAAAACAAAGATGTACATGGACCTATTTGTCTGCAAGTGGAGACATCAGAATGGAGCGGAGAGTTTTTAGGCTGTTGATTGTACCATCTACGTCACAGCTACAATCTTTTTTTAAATGGCATTTGGATATTTAAGTGATGGCATTCGCTAAAATAAAGAATCACCACAAAAAAATTGAGTCATACAATAGTAAACTAAAGATTCTGCATTTGATCTTTCTGCTATGATTCAAATTGATCATTAGGAGTTCCTCCACTTCTTTTTTCCAGTCACACCTCTTGTAAGCAGTGGTATAGACATCCTCAGAAATGCTCTCGACTCTCTGCAGCATCAGAAACCAGCAGCGCAAGGTGCCACAAATTACACGCAGCCCTTTGGCTGCTGGAGTGCTTTCAACTCCGTTCACGTTTCAGCCAAATTGCTGCACTTAGATAAATAGTTCTTCACTCACGCATGCATCACAATGTCAGCATGTAATTTTCCTTTAAAGAAAAAATATCGAGTTGCTGCAAGGTTTCTCTTTCCTGCTGCAGTCAATGTGTTTGTGACTCAGTTTCTCACCATAAGGGATGGGAAATTTCCATCAGAAATTATGATTAAAAATATTTATAAAAAACTGGTGTGTTCATGATCACCAAAAATATTACATAAGTACGCCAGGGAAAAATTGGAACAAATATAGCATTTCCTATGTTTTTTTTTCTATTGTAATGAATTGGTATTAGATGAGCAAATGTCTACTTTATCATTAAATAAGGAACCTAAAAGACTGACTCCAATAAAAACTGTGTTTTTAACATGTTCTTGTGGCATTTTTCTGATGATGGAGGACATGTACGGTATAAAGACAATTAAGATTAAAATTGCATTTTTAGTACTTCTTTATTCAACTCATTGTGAATCAGGTGCAGATGAAAAAAATACCATTTAAGACCTCACTTGTGAGGTAGCAGATGTGTAGGGTTGGCCTAGAGAACGACATATGTTTAGGATTTCGTCTAAAAACGGCATAATTATAACCAAAATACCTCTAGGAACACTTTCACAATAGATCATAAGACGATCGGGCAGATATTTTATCGTATATTTCCTTTAAAATGTACTTCATGAGAAAAAATAAAAATAAAAGCAGTACAAATGACTTATGTTTCTACTTTTTTGCCATTGCGTTTAGGATTCTTAAATGACTCCTGTCCAGTTGTTTACAGGTTGCAGCTAAATTGGGAGAGAAAAAACAATGGAAGTAATCCTGGCAGAGCTTGAAGAACGAAAGATGAAAATTCTGTCTAATTTATTTTAAATCAGTTTGTGACATTAGATGAACACTATAACAAAAATCTACATTAATGTCTTTATCACCCCGTATCAAATGCTGATGGTTTACTGTAAGTTTACCTATGTTGTGGTTTAAACCTTTTAATCTTGGGTTTTTGCTTAAAAAATCGATTGAAAAAAATTGGAACATAGTATCTAGAAAACGGTTTGGCAACTTGCGGCTCCGGAGCCGCATGGGGCTCTTTCATACCTGTGCTGCGGCTCTCTGTGGTTTTGTACAATAACTATCATGCTCTAACATTGTCGTGGTGCCTTTAACACCGTCGCATAGTGCAAGCGGGCAGGAGGAAAAGAGCAGCGTGAGCACGTGGACGGGGCGTGTCTGTGTACGTGACCAAAGTCTGTAAAGGGATGGAAAGTTCTTCTAAAAAGACAGTCAGTGGTAATCTCGTAGGGGGCGGCCCCCCAAAAAAGCTGTTTTTTTTCCTAGACTAAAACCACATTACAAAACTACATTAGTGTAATGGCGCCCCTGCTATCCTGTCAACTGTCTGCTATGATGACCGTATGTTGCACTGTCTTTGTAGAACACGCTGGTTGCATGCGAGGGAAAACAACTTGGAGCTGCAGAGGATGTGAACAGTGAGAGAGGCAGGGGCGGAGCTTAGGCCTACCGCTTATGATTCCAGACCCCGCAACAAATTAACAGCTGTAATAAAATTAATAAACTTTATTGGGGTTACTGAATTTAAAGAAAAAAAAATAGAAAGGAGTCGGCATCAAAGTGAATTTGTTTCCATCATCTCACTCATCTTAACACTGGGTGTTTGACAGACAGAAAAGTCTACTCAAGGTTGTGGAAAATGTAAACAAGATCAAAGGAAACATCACACTCATAAATAATAAAACAAATAATTAAATAATTATCTTGACAGCATTTTGAACCAATACAAGTATGTCCAAATGAACTATCGCAATATATCGGCAAAACAATTTTTTCTAACACCCCATGGGTGCCTCTCTGTGCTTTTGTTGCTGTAGGAAACTGATTCAATTGGCTCTTTGAGTGGTAAAGGTTGCTGATCCCTGTTCTAGAATAAGAACATTGACCTGCAAGTGTTTGAAAGTCTTGGAATACTAGATCCTATATCAGATATCATGTGTTGCACATTCAAGAGTGCCCTAAATGTGGTTTCATGAAAGTGCATTTAGCCTGCGGTGTTCACACCAGACAAGCACCGGACAAGCAGGAAGCGGCAAGGAGGAGCTTCTTATGCTTTTCAACTGTTTAATAGCACTCCACTTACAGTTGGAAGCAGCTTGGTAGGAAATGTCAAAGCAGTGCAAATCTCGTGAATCTTGCTCCACGATTTTCTTTCACAGATCTATTCCAATATTTGAAAGACCTGGTGTCATATTATCCCGGCCAGGAACATACTGCAAATATTGATTTTTCCTCCACTATCAATTTTCAAAGGGTGGGCAATTCCATGTTTTGAAAAGGATGCTACCCATATGTCACTATACCAAATCTGAGTCCACTGATTTAATTTTTAGCGCTCGTTCAATTTCTGCACATTTTGTACATAGAGCCTAGTGACTTAAAAACTTGCATAGCTATGCGTGAACACAAGACTTTTGAACGTGAAAGCCCACAATGTGCATATATGGGCGGTTACATAGACTTTTCATTGGAATTGGTCGCATGTACTGAGCCCGGTGGGAATATAGCATCAGAGTGCTCAAGACATGATGAAACACAAAGTCATAAAGATACTTTTATAAATGAAATAATTAGAAAAGAAACAACAGATGATTTCGGGCTTTGCTTTTCTTTTAACCTGCAAGCAAAGTATCTATTCGTATCACAGAAGTACATACATTCACATGTATTTTTTGCGATTGTCTCCCTTTCTGGGCGACACATAAGCCGGCAATAAACGGCGCATGTAAAAAGACAAAAGTCGAAAAGGTCACGGTGAACAAGACTAAAAATGAGTAAGTACCTGTGAGGATTCCTAATTGATTTGGCAGTTTAATTTTTGCCCCGACTGACAAAAAAGTTCAAATGGCTCGGCTGTGAAAAAGGAGACAGAGCCAAGTGCAGCTTTGAAAGAATGCTGTATGAAATGAGAGACACTGAGTGAAATGCCAATGCGATTTGACAGCTAGTGAAATGACAAAGTACTTATTACCCACAAAAAGAATACCTAATGAGAGCAGAAAGGTGACATTTGAGGACAACCAGTGATGTGGGTGTAACTTTAACGCTCAGCTGTGCTTTTCACACATTGCTCTTGAATAAAATGTTATCAGCCAGGGCCTTTCCCCGCTTTGCCATTTACTGGTTGTTGCTGTTTAGTACACACCTTTGGAGGTTTTCTCCAAACTTTGTGGACGTGCCGTTCTGTTAGTAACACAGAAGATAATTACATTTAGTTTGGAAATAAAAGGAAGGAACCCAAGAGGCTGAATAAATGAAAAAGTTGTTCCTCTAACTACCTTTTTAAATCTTGTTGTCCATTTTTTTCCTTTCAAACCTTTCTTTACTATTCCTAAGAACTTATCTCAGCAGTGAAATGATTTAATGGCACAATTCTTATGCAAGATTCTGATTCAACTCAAAGTCATTTGAAAGGAGTCTAAGTGGACACAAAGGTGTAAAATAATTACACTATATCACCAAAAGTATTTGTTTACCCATCTAAATGAGGTGTCCCAATAACTTGGCCTGGTAGCAGGTATAAGATCAAGCCCCCAGGCATGCAGACTGTTTTGACAAACATTTGTGAAAGAATTGGCCCCCTCAGGAGCTCAGTGAATTCCAGCGAGGAAATGTCATGGGACGCCACCTGTGTAACAAATCCAGTCGTTTCCTTGCTCCTGAATATTCCACAGTCAACTGTCAGCTCTAGCACAACAAAATGGAAAAGTTTGGGACCAACAGCAACTCAGCCACATTGCCAGGAGAACGGTACATTTTGGACTGCATTGTGCAGAGTATGAAATTTGGTGCAGGAGGAATTATGGTGTGTGGTTGTTTTTCAGGACTTAGGCTTGGCCCCTTAGTTCCAGTGAAAGGAACTCTGAATGCTTCAGGATACCAAAACAGTTTGGACAATTTCATGTTCCCAACCTTGTGATAACAGTTTGGAGCAGGCCCCTTTCTCTTCCAACATGACTGTGTACCAGTGCACAAAGCATTGTTCATAAAGACACCTTAACTTTTGAGGATAAAGTTTTATCTTCATCCTCTGTGAAATATCTTAAAATTGTTTAAATTGTATTTGTACTCTAGATTTCCTGCAGGAATCATTAAAATGTGATATAGATTTTGCCATAACCCATAACTGTCTAAGTGGAGGCTAAAAAAAAATAAACTCCACATCCGACTTTTAGGGTGATAAAACCAGGAAAAAGAAGGGAATAAAATACAGATAAACTGTTTTTTAAAATTACTATTATGATAATAAACATGAATTCACTGTTTGAGCAACTTTATTAGCAGCATCCTTGTGACATCAAAGAGTTGGTGAGTATTTTGCATTATGATTAGGGTGAGATGGAAAAACAGTTTCAATGAAAGCATACTTGGAGTAAAGACTCCTTGTTATTGTCTATTAAATGCAGTTTCTTTTTCTTTTCTTTTTTTTTGAGGTTACCTCACTGGATCGTTTCTGCGAAAATAAGCTTTTCATTATAATTGTTGTTTGTTTGTTAACTTTGCTAGCTTGGGAGTTTCCAGCCACATTAAGAAAGTAGTGGATAGATTTGACACATGACCGAGCAACTTGACACTCGTCAGGAATGAGTCGGATGTTGTGGAAAGAGTCCAGTAGTTTTCCAAAATAAAGCTTCCTTCTAAATCAGATTAGAAATAAGACAAAACAATTTAAAGGTAGCGTTTTTGTTTTGTTTTTTCTCTGCAGCCTGGTACCAACTGTCCCCACTGACCAATACCAGTCCACGACATGGACGTTGGTGACCACTGCATTAAAGGGTAAGTATTGAGAAAAAGCAGAGGCATGTCTAAGATGAGTGAAATAAGCTTAAGTACTTGACCTGGAAAGAAAAAAAAAAAACCAACTCATTGGAACCAGGCATCAATATGACAACCTACTCTTAGGGATTGTCCTGTGGCATGACAGGACTGTTTACACAGGTCTTGATTAAATTGACTTGTAGTGTGGATTTACTTACCATGATTTAGCCTCATAGAAAGTGACACAAAGTAATCCAATTAAACACAAAGTTTGGGAGTTATCAGAGAGTAGTTCATTAAGAACGTGAACAAGCATTTCTGAAGAGGAATGGGCCAAGGGTATAATCTAGGTCACACTTGTAAAAATAGATTATAAAGTTAAACAAATAACAGATAGTAATGACCCCTAGATGAGGAATGAAGCCTCTGAGCTCAAGAGTTATTTGAGCATGGTCAATGTACCTATCAATTAGACATATTTTAATGATTCTTCAAGCTGTTCTCTATTAAATACATGGTTAGACATTTCTTTTCTTGCATGTCACATTGGAACACCAAGACAAGCACTTTAATTTAGACAACAGAATCATGTCAAATCTATTTCCCTAAAGGGGCTCAACCTTCAGCCTCATAAAACATTTACCGTTCAGCTGAGATATGATTGCACCATAAGAGGATGTTGTCTTTTGATCACTAATAACAACTTAATGACTTGCAGTAAAAAAGTTAACCGTATTTCCCTATTGATCACGACATGTTAAAGCCCGATATTTCCAGATTAATGGACAAATGGTTGTAAATGGAATAGAGGCAGAAAATTGATATTTTTCATTCACTTTTGTTTTTTTAGAAATCAAGAGGAATTAATTTGGGGGACCTTTCCCTGCTGTCCCTACAAAACCCCTACTCTCCATACTCAATTAGGCTGAGTCAGGAGTTTTCTCTTACCAATTTATCAACGAAACCTGAATGTTTATTGGATCTTATGAGGATGTAGCCAATTACTCATTAACAGATTTTCAAAAAGTGTATTGAAACAATTTCTGTAACTTAAAATGTATAACGCTTGATTTAGTAAAAGTGGATTAATGTTTGTGTGACTTCATAAGTGATACTTTTTTTTCTTCATCTAGTATTGGCTAACTAGGGATAACACCCGCGCATAACAGCACAAGGCAATAATAGTTATCAAGCCACACAGACACAATTCAAAATGCAAACAGCTTGTTATAAACGTGAATTTTTAGCTGCTAATCAACCTGTCAGATGTGCTTTTTGATTGTGGAAGGATGCCAGAATAGCAGGGGAACCCCCATACATGCACAGGGTTAAACTAGTTGGGATTTGTACCTTTTTGCTATAAAGCCTTGGTGAGAGGAACCACACCACAATTCAAGCCCCACACACTGAAAGTTTTAACTGAGGATTAGTTATTTGAACGGTGGACATCTTTAGCCCTAGATAACCATACATATCATATGTAAATCACAAATCTGAGAGTCTTATCTCACTAGCATGATCCAAGTTTTCCATAAAAATCCATTGCAAATAACTTGCTTCTATTTTCTGCCCTATATGTTATTATCATTCCACTAGGGGCAGTAGAAGGGCATTATCTGCTCATTTCAAAATGGCTGGTAACCTGGAATCTCAATTAACACTTTTGGAGGGGAAAAAAGTGACAACTTTCAAAAATATATGCTGCAAATAACTCATCCGTTTTCTTGAGATATATATCTATATATATATCTATATATATATAGATATATATATATATATATATATATATATAGATAGATAGATAGATATATATATAGATATATAGATATATAGATATATATATCTATATATATCTATATATATATATATATATATATATATCTATATATATCTATATATATATATATATATATATATATATATATATATATATATATATATTAAAAAAGAATCAGATTAGCATGTATAAAGATAAAGTTAATAACAGATGCAGAATAAAATTGCTAAAACTGATGTAATGAATGTTGAAAGTCTGAGCTGAAAGCACAGCGACACATGGTAATATGATTACTGGAAACCCCCCACCAACGCAGGAAAAACCCTCTGGACACTCCACTGGATGCATCACTAAGATCATCAGCTTTGCTGCTGCAGAGTGAATGTCGGTTTCATCTCTTGTACTTGAGCAGCTTTGCCCTTACGAAGACATGAGGACAGTTTTAAAATGTAGAAAGATCACCTGTCAGTGCTGCTGGAAAAAGGGTCCACACACTCAGTTATTAGACAAGCAAAAGAAAATTATTCATAACTGCGCCAATCTTCTGGGTTTGAGGGGACATGGTTTGAAAAGCAATGAAGCGTAGTTCTACCCAGAACAGAAACAGCTGAAGTTAATAGTCACTAATATGTAAAAATGCTTGTGTGTGTTTTGAACTTTCATTCAGAATAACTATAAAGGCCAGATATATTGAACATTTTGGGATCATCAGGTAACATAGTAAAAGTTACATTTTACCAACAACTTTGATGTTTTCTACCTGGATAAATGAGGTATTATCTTTAGCCCTAATCACAAATGCCCTTATTGGTGGATACGGTTTATCTGTGGGCAAATAAATGGTCAAATCTGGATGGAGCACGCAAGTGGCCCACACAAAATATTAAAGTTGCAGACTTCTCAGTGACACCGTAAAGCGAAAATGTTCTGCAGATTTTTTTAGTCATGCTGTGAACTACAGGTTGTAGTGAACATTTATACAGGGATGGTAAGTAAGGGGGATCTAGATGAGACACAAGTGTTTTAAAAGGATTGTCCTTTTTTCTGCCCCCCCAAATTCTGCGCACAGCGCAAGGATACCATTAGTGCTGTTCACGTGATAGGTGTGCGCTACTTGCATGCAGGTTTGCGTTGGCATCCTAAAGGGCACTTGCACATACCCAGTGGTGGTGGCATTAGTGCTGTGTCGGAAAGGGGCCAGAACTCACAGCTGACTAAGGACTATAGTCTGGCAAAAGGGAACCATACAACATCAACCGTATGTCCTAATTGTGTGCAAATTGCATTAGCCTTACAAATACTTCATGATACACTTACCACAGGCAGGACAATGATACGTTCTATTTGCATGACGTCCTATGTCCCTCAAGGGAACTGAAAAACACACCTGCGCTCCTCTTAACATCTATCCCTTCTGTAGAACCGAACAATCCAGAAACCCACAGGATCCGTACCGGTGTATATGATTAAGGCTTACTATATTTGTCACACAAGAACATGGTTGCTATTTATTTATTAGAAACCATTTATTTTTATTCTTCAGATACCTGTGTGCTCGTGCTTATTCTTGATCATACCTTCTGTGCTGTGACAGTTTAATATAATTTTCCAGTCCAAACTGACCAGTCAAACCCAGGTGGTTTAAAAGCACTGAAGGAACAGCTTCAACATCCTCAGTTTCAGCTACACTAAGCCTTTCGACTTCCCTCCAAGACGTGACTCAGGGTGAAAATTGTTGTGAAAACTGCAGGAAGCAGAGAAGGGTAAAAGAGGAAGTGTTTGATAGGTGATGCAGTGCAGAGATGGTTTATTTCACCTTTTTTTGTACCATATTTCTTTCTTTAGCATTGTTGCATTATCTGACATTGAGTATTTGTTTTTAAAAAACAAGGAAAAAGTACCTACAACTTCAGGTTTGATTGTTAATGCAAATTAACAGTAAATTAGTAAATTATGCTCATTGCAACAAAATAAAGAGAAATAAGATCATAAAGGGAAGCTATTTCCATAGAAACCAAGACTTTAATTTTCTGACAACACAGCTGAGCTTTGCAATAAAAGAAACAATGACACCTAAAACTTACACTGTTTTTGGGGAGACAAATGAAACTGGCGTGCAATGATGAATAGGAAAATGATAAAAAGGAAAAAGAAAAAAAAAAGTATTGTTGCCTTTGACTTGTTAGACTTGTGAATCTAAGGTAAGTTATGACTGCGCTCCAATACTGCTCCTGCCTGAGTCAATAATAGAAAGTAATTTAGCTTCAATTAAAATGATTCAAAAGACATTGTTCCATTGATGATCTTTCACACGTGGCATTAATAACACGGAACTTGTGTAGTCGATCCAAAAGAGACCTGTTTAGGGTGACAGTGGAGTTCCAGGTGGGGAACAGAATTGATTGAAAATACACATCTGTGTGGATGTTGATTCTATTGTCCTGGACTGAATTGATCTTTCATTAAAAGTCAATTAGATTAAAAAAGTTTTTTTAAATGTGGAGATTAAAAGGATTGTGAAGCGCTACTGCATACATGTGTGTTATGCCTTAGTCCCAACTGCCCTTACAGGTGGATACGGGCTTCATGTGGTTAAAAAAATGGGCAAATATCAAGTTCATAGACCACTTGGGAAGAACATAGAGTGAAAATGTTCCTACAAATATTTCTTTGCAAGGCATGCTGCGGGCGACACTTAAATAACACGTACGGGTAAGTGGGGGTGAAGTAGGTGAGATGCCAAATGGATTTTTTCCTTTTTTCAAACCCGGCAAATCCTGCACCAGGAGCCTTATAGCGTTGTTTAGGTGGCTAGTGTGGACTCGTGCATTCAGCGTTACTGTTGGAATTTCGGAGAATCGGAGTGTAGTTCGTGTGGCCATCCTACTGGCACTTGCATGTCACCTGGACACCTCGTACATGAACCTTGTGAAGCCAGAAGAACCCAAAAATCTGTATCGGTGCATGTGACTCAAGCGCAAAGTAGAAGCAGAATACTTGTCCGGTTAGAAATTTCTTCAACAGGATGAAATCAATTTTTATGCCAAGAATAAACAAAAACATCTGGAGAAACTATGCCTGTAAGGCTTCTTTTTACTTGTTTGAATTTTTTTCATTTTTCTTTTACCAGACATCAGTGCCATGTGATAGATACTGTAGTTTTGCTCTGAATGGACATTTTTTTAAGTGTTTGGGGCAGCAAACAAGCTGTATGCTAATGGATCAGAGTGAGGGACTTAAAACTCCTTAGGTTTCCATTAGCAACATTTATCTACAACATGCTGCTCCGTCTGTATGTCAAATACAAGTAAATATTAAGCAGTGCATTTACTGTAAAAGCTCTTAATGGTGTCATTTGCTTTTATGATCTTTTTGAATCTTCATGCATCAGCTTTCAAGGCTTTCTACTGCTCAAAACTACAACTTCTTGGTTTAAATCAAAATCTTCAACAGATGATTAATGTGTTATTATTTTTATCTAGTTTTTGGGAGAAAAAATTAAATGGATACTTCCAGGCATTTGTGATAAAAGTGTTTTGTCATCGAGCTGTTGAATAATTGCTATAATTACACTATATATGATTGTTTGGACTTTAATAACTAAGAAATTGGCTGATTTTAGAGAAAATTAATTGGTACATCGATCACAAATTTAAGATTTATATGTTTGTCGTTTAAATGTCTGCAGAATTAATTAGGTTTCTTAGATGTAGGAAAAAAAACACAACTTTTTACTGACTTTAAAAAAGTGTTTAAAATCTGAGTTATTAAACAGCTGCTCTGTGGTTTGCATTAATGTATTATACTTTTTAATTACTATATCACCAAATAAATGATGTGTGCGTCTTTATTTAGATTATGTATGTGCCTCACCCCTGCTTTTGATACTCTTTTTTTAGGCAAACACTTTCCCTTAATGGAATGCAGTTTATCTGGATGGTTTTCAAAAAGATTACACACCCTGGGGGGCTTTTCAGATTTTTCATAAAAACAAATTTGATTTTACCAAGGTCAATTCAAAGCGTTATAGTCAATGAATAATTTATTATTTATCTTTTACAGTTTTCAAATCCATTTATGTTCTTTTTTCCCAATAAGCCAATGGGTTAAAACTATTTTTAAGCCCAATAAAGGACCTAACGATTTAAAATTACATTAATTGTGAAAAATAGACAGCATTCTGACCCGAGATAATATTTGTAGTCACAGGATCTCAGTTTAGCAGAATTAACACCTGTGGTAATATAACCCAAAATCTGATTTCCACACATGTGAACGCCAGGTTTCAAGAGGTTGAAGATCCTACAATCTTCTATTCTATTTCAAAAGCGTTCCCAGCAGTGATGGGAGTGTTGACACTAAGGTGTCAAAATGTAGAAACCATACATCACCATTTTTGTTATCAACCACGCTAATAAAGTATCAATTACCAATGAATAAATGAGAAAATAAAAGTCCATGTCATCTCTAGATATTTTTTGTTATTAGGTGACTTACTCCAGTGTTTTGTGAGACACCCAGCCCAAAGCATATTGAACTGCTTCAACAGGGGAACAAGGAATTGTGCGTTTCACTACCCTTAGCAATTGTATTTTTAACCTTGCTAATCAAAGTTGTTATCAGGTTAATTTCTGATTTTAGGATCAAACATACAAACATGTTAGAGAAAAAAAAAACATCAATGAGAAATTAAGAAGAATAAGAAATTACCAGTAATATTAATGGTAATTGGTAATAAACATTTTATGCAAAAAGTAATCGTATCGAATCTTAAAAGTATGGTGTCACTCATCACTTGTTCACAGGTGTCTTAATTCTGATTATTTCATTTTTAGCTCAAATAAAAAAAAACTCTGTAGTTTTCTAGAACATAGGTTCTGCAAAACAGCAGGAGATCATTAGAAATTCACCTCTAAATTGTGCGCCGAACTGCTGGCGTGGAGCAACCCCACCACCTTACACCTCCTAATTGCAGAGGGAGCTTGTGGGCCATCCAGCGAATTGTCTATAAAGCAATTAAGATCTTTTTGAAACTGCTTTTTTGTCTGCTCCTGATTCACACCAATTTGAATAAAGAAATACTCAGAAATGCAATTTTAAGCTTAATTTTCTTTAGATATGTCCTCTATCATCAGAAAAATGCCACAAGAACATATTAAAAAACACCAAGAACACAATTTAAAAAAAAATACATTATTCTTAGATCAATTTGTCATATGGTTAGATATTTTTTAATTTAATATTTAATAAAATTAACTAGTTGATGTCAATCAAAAGCTGAGGGATATTAGCTTCATTTATAGGGTTTGAACCCAAAACAAGGTTTTATGCAGAGAGCTGAACAGTGAAACTCTTAAATATGATCAACATCTGAGTTCATCTGCTAACTTGTCTTCTTCGTTAACCTGAACACTTAAAATTAATCAAAATCAGACTGAATTAAGGAAACAGACGCGCTCTGTCATATTTTACTTCAGTTCAGATCAACATGAGTGGTTTTCACAGGACGCTTTGGCTCACTGTTCATCTGTGCATTTCCCTCAACCCGAGCAGACAGTATTTTCCAAGACACTTAAGATATCATCCAGCCTCTCCTGTCTTCTGTCACTTCATCAATAATTACCACTCCAAGTTACACAAGACATGCACTGCATGCCACTGCAGTACATCACAGATGAAGCTTCACAGTCGGGTCACAAGCTGTTCCGGGTTTCTCAAAGATTTTTTTATTTTTTCTGCCTGTAACTGATAAAAGTGGATGTCTTTGGCCAGGGATGTTCTGATGATCTCTTTGATGGATTTGTTCTGCTGCTCCAGCGTAAGGATGGCCCATTGCACTTTATACATTGATAGCTTCTTTAGCTGTGCCTTATACACTCCAAGCTCCAGCATCCAAATGCAAATGTTACCGCTCCACTCCAGCCATTCCTCTCACCTAGATCGGAAACTCTAGTCGGTCCATGACACAGCTTTTATGTGCAGCTCCACAAACATCAAATATGTCTATGCATTTAAATGAGCTGTAATTCCCAAACCAATTCTTTGTTTAGGATTTGAATACTCTCAAATAAAAGATGAGGTGTATTCAGTATTTTACCAGCATATTTAATAATAGAAATTCTCATAAACTAACAGTGATGAAAAAAATAATCTTACATATGAATGATTTTACTCCACCAGAAAGATGTTATTAACAAAGTAGAACCACATTAAACCTTTTTTTTAATCCTTTCATGTTTTGGTTGAACAGTCAGGCAACTCATAAGGGTCTGTCCCTATTATTATAGTCTTTATTTTATACAATTCATACATCCAGTGTTTTAAAAAGCATGAGCTCTCCATCAAATGTTCTACAAAATACATTCACAAAGAAATTCCATTTACACTACAGTTATATTTTTAATCTGTGGCTTAGAATTCTGCTTGAGTCTTCCAGTAAAATATTTGATTGCATCAGGTACTGCTCAGCAAAAAAGGATTAAAAAAACACCCAAAAAACAGAAATAAAGCTGCAGATAATGAACTTGTTTATTCTCTTAGAGCCAGCTGTCTCAATGTCAACACAGAACCAAGCAAATCGGAGGTGTCAGATGTTGCTTTTACACTAGGATAGTCTGAGATGCACGCCATTCCTCAGTGAAGAATTTCTGGTAAATTCAACACCGTAATTTGGTTTAGTTCACTTTTAACCGTGACATTCTAAGAAACTGCAATTTAAGCAACTCCAAGGTAAGGATAGAGATAAGAAGAGTACTGTTAGTCCTCTGATTATCATGCACTGTTAAAGATGTCTTTTTTTAACCACACTCCATCTACCCACAAGTCATTAATTTCCAACTTTTTATTCATACTTCTTTAAATTAAAAAAAACTCATTTGTGTAAATAAAACAAAATAGGTCACGTTGTTTACGCCCTTCATTTTCTTTCTTTGATTAAATCCTGTGGAAAGACAACAATGCATTCACACTTACTGTATTTTCCACACTATTAGGCACACCTCAATTTTTGTAAAAAAATGGCAGTGGACTTTATAATCCGGAGCACCTTATATATAAATTAATTCTGATTCTGTTCAGTGATGTTACAGTGATTAGACATCAGTGCTGTGTCAAAATGTCGTTCTGTTTATGTTACGGGGGGAATGGGAAGTACCCAGGCGCAGAGAGGAGAGGAGGCAGGAGGTTGCAGGAGAACGGGGTTTAATAACAAAACTAAAGACAAAACCAAAACCACTGCATACGGCAGGCTAGAAACTCGAAACACTTAAAAATGCACTAAGCTCGAAAACCGGGGAAGAATACAATATGGACCAGCACAGGAGGAAGGGAAAGACAGGACTTAAATACATACAAGGCAACAAGACACAGGTGGAAACACTCAGGACTGATGGGGCAAGGTAAAACTCGAAACAACAACAAAACAGGAAATACTTCAAAATAAAACAGGAAATCAAGGAACAAAACACAAAGGAACTGAAACCGTTACATAACCCCCCCCTCAAGGAACCGCACCGAGGTTCCTCCAAGAGTCCAGGAGGAGGGGGCCCGAAAGGCCAATCCAAGGGCCAACAGCAGTCTAGCGAAGCAGGTCCGGAGGACGGCCCGGAGACCGCCCTGTCCGGCGAAGCGGGTCCGGAGGACGGCCCGGAGACCGCCCTGTCCGGCGAAGCGGGTCCGGAGGGCGGCCGGGAGGCAACGCCATCCGGCATCGACAGTCTAACCAGCAAACGGCTGGCGGCTCGGGCTCAGAGTCTGGAACTGGTGGCTCGGGCTCGGGGTCCGCGGCGGGCGGCAGCGCCTCGGGGTCCGCGGCGGGCGGCAGCGCCTCGGGGTCCGCGGCGGGCGGCAGCGCCTCGGGGTCCGCGGCGGGCGGCAGCGCCTCGGGGTCCGCGGCGGGCGGCAGCGCCTCGGGGTCCGCGGCGGGCGGCAGCGGCTCGGGGTCCGCGGCGGGCGGCAGCGGCTCGGGTTCAGGGTCCGCGGCGGGCGGCAGCAGCTCGGGTTCAGGGTCCGCGGCGGGCAGCTCGGGTTCAGGGTCCGCGGCGGGCAGCTCGGGTTCAGGGTCCGCGGCGGGCAGCTCGGGTTCGGGGTCCGCGGCGGGCAGCTCGGGTTCGGGGTCCGCGGCGGGCAGCTCGGGTTCGGGGTCCGCGGCGGGCAGCTCGGGTTCGGGGTCCGCGGCGGGCAGCTCGGGTTCGGGGTCCGCGGCGGGCAGCTCGGGTTCGGGGTCCGCGGCGGGCAGCTCGGGTTCGGGGTCCGCGGCAGGCGGCAGCGGCTCGGGGTCCGCGGCAGGCGGCAGCGGCTCGGGGTCCGCGGCAGGCGGCAGCGGCTCGGGGTCCGCGGCAGGCGTCTCAGGCTTAGAGTCTGGAACTGGTGGCTCGGGCTCGGGATCCGCGGCAGGAACGGAAGGGGTGGCGTCCGGCAACCTCCTCGGAACCGGAACCGGTGGTGGACGGTCCGACACCCTCCTCGGAGCAGGAACTGAACGAGGTGCGTCCAGCAACCTCCTCGGAGCCGGAACGGGAGGAGTTGCGTCCGGGACCCTCCTAGGAGCCGGAACGGGTCGAGGTGCGTCCAGCAACCTCCTTGGAGCCGGAACGGGTCGAGGTGGTTCTGGCACCCTCCTCGGAGCCGGAACGGGTTGTGGTGTGTCCGGCAGCGTCCTCGGAGCCGGAACGGGTCGTGGTGGTTCCGGCACCGCCCTCAGAGCCGAAACGGGTTGGGGTGCATCAGGCGCCCTCCTGGACGCAGGATCGGGTTGGGGAGCCTCCAGGTCCACCTCCGGGACCACGACGGGACGCCGAGAAGTGGCCCCCTCTTACAGCCAGTCGACTCCCGTTGAAGATGGAAGCAGGGAGCTGGGGGCAGTTCAAGGCCCACTGGGTCTCGACCCCCTCCTCCTCCAGGTAGGAGTCCTCCCACAGCCACAGGTCCTGGTCCAGAGGGTCCAGGAAGGCCCGTGGCTGGAGAATGTCCAGCTCCATCCAGGAGTTTGGGGAGGGCTTGCGGTGAGGGCGGCGGTGATGTGGTCGACCCCCCCTTACGGCCAGGCGACTCCCCTTGAAGTCCCTGTAGACCTGGGAAGAGCCAGAGGTCCACCAGAGACAGGTCCCCTCTGCTGGGTACTGGTAAGGCTGGTCCATAATGTTACGGGGGGAATGGGAAGTACCCAGGCGCAGAGAGGAGAGGAGGCAGGAGGTTGCAGGAGAACGGGGTTTAATAACAAAACTAAAGACAAAACCAAAACCACTGCATACGGCAGGCTAGAAACTCGAAACACTTAAAAATGCACTAAGCTCGAAAACCGGGGAAGAATACAATATGGACCAGCACAGGAGGAAGGGAAAGACAGGACTTAAATACATACAAGGCAACAAGACACAGGTGGAAACACTCAGGACTGATGGGGCAAGGTAAAACTCGAAACAACAACAAAACAGGAAATACTTCAAAATAAAACAGGAAATCAAGGAACAAAACACAAAGGAACTGAAACCGTTACAGTTTATTTACGAATTGAACACAAAGTTGAGTGTTCTTGAGAATACGCTAACGTGTAGCAGTCTTTCACTGTCTGACTTTTCTTTTACGTGTTACAAAAATTGTGAATATGCTAATGCAGCTAATATCTAGCAGTGTCGGACTGTTTTTTATTTATTTATTTATTTTACATGTTTCTGAAAAGGTGGTTTAAGGTACAGATTTGGTTTGGCAGATATTTTTATGTCAGGTCTCTTCCCAGACTTGGGCCCCTTTAAACCCTGATTTCCTGTGAGCTATCCAGCCACTCACATGTAACATGGCTAACATGTAGTGCTGTTGAACTGTTAATTTTACGCATTACAATCAAGGTTGTGAGCTAGCATGTCCTGGAGTTACTGTGAATGCAGTTAATAAAGTCTGTCTTACTGACGGACTTATCTCTGACTCTTTTGTCTCGCTTAACACACCTTATAGTTCGTTGCTCCTTCTATGATATAAGTTCAAAAATAGATTATTAGTTGACGGTGCACCTTACAATCCCATGCACCTTAGGGACTCTAGTGCAAAAAACACGGTAAGTGAACCTCACCTGAGTTCATTAGCAAGTGAACCAAAATCCATATTCTCAAGCGTGCTCAGAACCTATTACTAAGGCATTTATTAATTGAATTGTTTTTTTATCATGTTACAAGCCAAGTTCATCATCACTCCAAAAACACATTCATCTAACTGAAATATTCTGTCAGAGGTTAAAATAACACAACAAAGGAATAACATTAGAATCTGCTTTAGCTTAGATGTGTATGATGAGTAAACATCAACACATGACAACGAGGACAAATCCATGTGCCGACAATGACTAGCTAATTAGTTTCCAGTCAATGTACAGATATTTATTCCTCAACAAAGTCAGTGAGCTATGAAAACAGTTTTCATATACCGTACATTTGCTATACTGATTGATTTAGAACATACATCTGATGAGTTTGGTATTTTAAACTTGATTTGTTTAATTTGTTGCTTTCTTTTCTGCAAATGAAATAAAATAAAATATCTTTCAAATGAGAGATGTATTTAAGACAGAAGCCTATTTTTGTTTTGCTTTGAAAATGGTCTGCCTTTGCTCTGACATTTAAACCAACAGAGAGAGAAAAATACCATCTGCAGAAGCAGGACAATCTGTCCCTCATCTGTGTCTCATCTCACCATTAATCTGGACTCCTTTTGCATTTCCCCTCTGTGCTTTAAATATCATATGCCCTCTGACCTCATACAGGAGTGAACATGAAAAACAGGCTGCTTACGGTTGATTTGATGTTAAGTCGATTTTTAAAAAGGATTCATCATCCCATTTTTGTTGTTGGTGCCTCGTGGGTAAATATTTGGCAATGGTCAAATACTTTCTGAATATTTATACCAAAAGATGCTACAAAGGTACTAAAAAATGTAAAAAGCATTTATGTAAAACACATTTTTTATAATAAATTAAAATTTCCTTTTTTCTTAAACTTGACATTCATGTTAAAATAACAAAATATTTCTCATTAACTTGTCTATTTTTACCAACACCACACCCTAGTTTACAGCAATTTGATAACAAAGCCCACCAGTTTGTAGAATAATCAAAAAAATAAGATACAAGTGTAACAGCAAGATCAGGATAATGGACAGTGGTTTACCTCACCATAATATCATCTGTTGATGGTTGTAAACACATTTTTGTCAGTGTAAAGGGCAAAGCTTTGGTCAAAAGTATAGATATGCGCTCAGCTGCAGTCACATCGCCTTTGAAACTGCCTCAAAGATGAGACGAAAAGAGTTGCTGCTTGAAGTCCTCTTATTCCCAAGGAGCAACAGTTGATCAGCAGAGCAGAGATCCAACCCGTGTACTGCTGTGTCTGTTGCGAATGAACCAACTCTAGAGCTTTGGTTGGAAAGACAAGAACCGACTCCTTCCAGGGAGTTATTTCTTTCTATAATATTTCACCCTTTCTGACTGTTTTTTTCTCTCTAAACTGGTCAATATGAGTCTCTGGTCAATATGAGTTAGCGCGTAACCCTTGTTGGGTCATCTAGACTCACTAGACAGTGCGCTGAACCTTTTTTCTTCAATGATTTGTGAACCTCACTGGTGTCCATGGTTTACATGAAATCTTTCCACCTTTATCCACCTTTGTCATGGTAGGGAGAACACATCAATATAAGGGTGGGGTCATCTAAGATAGCACAAGGGTTAATGTGCTCCGCAGAGAGGGGGTGGGGTTAGTTCTGTAGATTCGCAGAAGCGCAGAACTGTGCACAAATGCAGACAGAGCGAGAAAAGTGCAACTCGTAATGGAATACTTTAAGTCAGCGAAAAGGAACATGGAGGCATTTAATAGTTCTTTGCGTATTTAAAAGAGTGGCTTAATTTCAGAATTGATGAAAATTAATAGTGGTGTAACAGGTTCATCTCACTTTGAGCAGTGTGTCATCTCTCACACCCGAGATGCTGGGTGGTCAACCATCATCTGCCCGGTGGAGGTCGGCTGCAGGGGCTTTGTTGGAACATCCACCCAGCCCCTCCTTAGGAAGATGGGAGTGACTGGGTCGAAATTGAAGAAGGCATCCAAGGACTTGGCGGAGGAGGCTGAAAAAGCCAGTTTCTGGCTATGGTTGAGGAGGAAGGACAGTTCGTGGGGAAAAGATGGGTCCTAAGGGCAGCTGCGGGGGGGCGGCAGGGAGACGTCTCTGCCGTTGCTCCACCACCACGAGATGTTCCAGGATTAATGGAGCGAAACATCAATGAAGGGTGGCTCCCGGCTGATGACCCTGCAGCTGCCCTACTGGCACCGTCGGAGGTGCGTCAGGCGGAAACGCCATGCACTGTTGTCTGAATTCAAAAGAATAAGAGGTTATGTCTTGAACCAGGTTCATAGTTTGCATGAGGTCATGGCTTTGAAAATAAAGATAAAGGAAAGACAAGAGGATTTAGTTTGTGCTGTGTCTCCCTTGAAAATTTCCATATGAGGAAAAAAAGTAAAGTATCATTTAGATAATTACTTTTTCACATAGGTAATGAGTAAAGTAATTTAATTACAATTTTGATCCAGTAACTCAGTAAAGTAATCAATTACTTTTATAAATAATTTACCTAACACTGGCTATGACTTGTCTGCATTGCCAGTTTTCCAAAGATAATGAACATTTTGAAGAAAATCAATATTAGTATTGTACAAAATATATAAGCAAAAGTTAAACTCCCACTCCAATGATTTTTTGATCTCTTGTCAAAGCGGTGTGGAGCAACCCCACCTCACTCCATTCACCTCTATCCATCTGTTTACAAGCTCTAGCTTACAAACCCTCACAACCCCAAGCTCACATAAGCGGTGCAAAAAAATAGTAAGCAATATCGAGCTATCCAGTCATACAGTTTGGGACCAGATGTTTAGCTTGAACGAGGAAAAAAAGAGGCCATGGATTTTTTTGTCTGCAAGTGAATGCATCAGAATGGAGCTGAGCACAGAGCCTCTGGCCTGCTTCTGTGTCACATCTACTATCTTTTACCAGCTGCATTTTTTTCGCCTGCTTCTTATTCAACAATGTGAAGTAAGAAATACTTAGAAATGCATTCTTAGCCTAATTGTCTTCCTTCATCACAAAAAATGGCCACATAAATATGTTAGAAATTCCTAAAACACAATTTTCATTGAAGTGGTAACATTTTGACAGGTTTGGTTTCATTTGGTTTCATATGGAGAAGCTCTACTTTCACTCTACCAGGCAGCAGCAGCTCTCAGCTGGTCTGTGTGCTGCCGCTTTTCTTTGCCAGGTGCTCTGCTGACTGCTGATCAATGAAAGGAAAGTCAAAGAGAGCCTTTGTCCTCACAACACCTGCTGGACCGGACCGTCTTACCATCCTTCACTTTTTATACCCAATTTCTTTCATATAACTTTGGTTTCTGTGGCTTGCTGCAGATAAATCCCAGATAAAGGTGTCTAGGATCTTGACTGCACACAGTGAAACTGTACAGAACATTCTAGAATATGAAGACCAACTTTAGTTTATCATCAACTGCACCAATTTAGCTGTAAAATTTAGAAAAAAAATTATTTATTTTAAATTTTTAAGTGAAGACTGTTATACAATGTACATTCGTTGATCCCAATGTTTACCATGGCATTTGTGCCATTTTGTGTAAACGTTTAAACCCAAATGTCTCAGAAACAATCCAGAGAATGTCTTAATAATGAAAGAGCAGAGACAGTCTGACCCAATTAGGAAGTAGCTTGATCTAACTTCAACATTTCTGATTTGATCACTGCCCTACTTCACCAACTCCAGCTCATCTTTTCAGATGACATTCACAGCAGTGAGTGATCTTCAGTTAACGATCTTAAGTTTGGTTCTAATGTTGGCGCGTAACCAGGATCAAAGTCGTACATTCTCTGTGATTGATACCTCCATCTTCAGGGAGATGTCAGCAATTCTGCTTGATTGACAGTTTGAAATTACTTTCTTTACTCACACAGAGTGTTTTTTTTCCTGCTTCCACCTGAGGACACCAAGTACGTTTTTCCTGCTGAAACCTTGAAACACACACAAGTTGTGATATAAAGAATGTCTTTCTTTCTGACTTTAGACTCTTCTCAGGCTATCACTGAACGATCAACAGAGACTGACACAGAACCTAAAACAGAATATCTGCTGTGTGGGGACGTTCAGCCTCTATAAACCACAATCGTTCATCCTAAAGGCCATTTCACACAGCCACTATACATTTTGCGCATTTTCCACGTATAAAATTTCGGTCTCTTGTGATACATGCGTGATACACGTAATCCATGTCTTGCGTTTGACGTGAGCTGTTAAAAACTTTTGGTCAGTTGAGAATTATGCAGTTTATACCTATTTTACATAGTTTATATACAATTATTACGTAAATCTTACGCAATTGTGTGTGATTTTTGCAATATGCAAACACAAATTTGTGGCTTTCCATGACTATTCCACGTATGTCTAACGGACACACATCTACCACCGTATATGTATAATTACATATAATATTATGTAATTATACTGTATTATTATGTAATTGTTCTATTTTTTTTCTTCAATTTCCTGTGTCAGAGTAAAAAACAATGTCATTTGGTTTATGTGATTTCTATTAGCTATAGAAGCAGCATCTGTACAGCACAAGTTCGGGGTTTAAAAATCTGTGTCTTAGTTGAAAAAAAAAAAAAAATCTGCAGGAGAACTAACAAAAAAAAAGATATAAATATAAAATGTCAACAGTTTTTTTCTACATTAAATGTTAATATTAATATTAATATTAGACATCAACACCCATCCTTGATATAACTTGTCTGTATGAGAAACTTCAATTCCTATTCAAAGGAGCTGCAGTGACAAAACAAAATACATTTATTTAAAAAAAAAAAAAAAAAATCCAAACCCCTTTTCAAGGGAAAAGAAATGTAGATATTAACAGCAGCATGCTAATAGGTGCTGGTTCTTTTAGCAATTTTGGCTTAGCAGTCTATGAGGAGAAACTGT
The DNA here is from genome assembly GCF_053564925.1 of Oryzias latipes. Lineage (NCBI taxonomy): Eukaryota > Metazoa > Chordata > Actinopteri > Beloniformes > Adrianichthyidae > Oryzias > Oryzias latipes. The sequence goes on along the minus strand of NC_136256.1, from coordinate 9,650,215 downwards.
GTAAAAATGTTATTTTTGGAATAAAAGTTATAAAAGTGCATTTTAATTCCTAACTGTAGCTGTGTTATAATGATATTGAAATGAAAGACATATCTGATCCAATTTTACATAGGTTTGATGAAACAGTCAAAAACAATGACTTTCTTTCATTATTCACAGAACAAAGCAGATTATTATGATTTAAGAAGAAAATGAGGGAGAACTGGACCGAGTTAGTGTGATGTCACCCATGGAAATGCCTAATTCCAGCTACAATACAGAAGAAAATATCATTTAAAAAAATTAGGATTATGAAGAACATTTAAAAAAACAAAGCTAAAATCGCTGTTAGACAAACAGAATGACTGAGTAATAGCTGGTTGTATTTCAATAGAAGTCTATCAGATTATGGCTTCTTGGAGCAGCGCCATCTAAGAATGTGTAACATTTTATATCAGCACTTTTATGGTAATTTTAAAATAAATCAGCAGTAGCCCATATAGTACCTTAATATGCCAAAGGTATTTGAGCAAAAATAATATAAGTAATCTATAAAGAAGCAATTTCTGTGTCTTTGTGAGACATACTTATCGTCTGGTTTTCGGAAAGTGGCATTATTATCAAAGCCTGTGACGTTGCTTAAATGTGCTGAAAGTACTGAATGTGGTTTAAAGCGTTCACGCAAGTGAAAGCCCTTTTTGATTTACTATTCTTTTATTATTTATTTTGGCACATTTAAACCCCTTTATACTACTTGGCAATTTCAGCAATTGTGGTATCAAAAACCCAAATTGTTGTTTTTCCATCATCACAGTTTAAGTTTTATTAAAATTGTATGCTATGTTCAAATTACTTCCTAACTTCTAAAAAAACTTTATAGTGCAGGACTATCTAAGTGCCCTGGATTTTAAAAGCAATTTGGACACCATGGTCACTACTTTTTCTTTTCTTTTCTTTTTTAAGCGGCATATAGGAAGGACGCCATTGATTTCACAAAGTGAAAATCTACTTGATATGAGCGTGATATGAGCGTGTTCCACTGTGTTCTGAAGATAAACACATTGATGGTTTAGTAAAAAAGAAATTTTTTTTTTAGGTTACATCTTTTTCCCGATTTCAAGGTTTGGTCTGGTGTATCCTTCTATGCTGTCTTTATCCCTAGATGCATTGCGGCCGAACCCGGAGATTTTCTGACAACAATGGCGGACTGTGAAGTGGGACCCAGAGTTGCACCTCCAAGATTAAAAGTTGGATCAAATAAATATTTTGAGCTTCATGCCTGGTTTACTATTTATCTCTGTTCAGGACTCACGGTTGCAAGGCAACAGGACATTCGTTGATTCGCTGGAATTATCCAAAGGCTGCACTCATCCAAATTTAAAGCCGTTAACATCCGGCCTACCCACTCGACAAAGGACCCAGCCAACGTCGCCCGGGAAGGCCGCAGCCATTGAAGGATGCAGCCATCGAATTTGGACACACCTGGCGGACGCACTATATAGCGCACTATGTAGTGAGCAGTGAAGAAATTCGTACATAGCCGAAGAGTAGTTTTTGATTTATAGAGCAATGTCACAGACTGACGATATCAGAGGTGATGGGAGCTGAAATAAAATTTACCTGACTCTCCTATATATGGATATTTAAATTAGGAGATTTGTTTTTAATTGACCAAATCTTTTCTTTAACTTGTGATCATAAAAACATACTTGAACTATAGAGACAAGACACCTGCATACAAAGTAGCCAAACACTGCCAAAACTGAATCTTATGAAAAAAAAGAGCCTTGTTTCAAGAAATGTGGTTTTATTTTCTGTCTTGCAAAAAAAAAAAAACTCTTAATAGGAAAGTTTTTCAAAGAATATTTTTTTTTGAGAAAACTTGTCTTTATAATTAGAATTATTTTTTCAAATAACACATTTTTTCCTCACAGGTTTACAGATTTCTTTGCTCATTTAAAGAAAACCTTTTGGGTTTTTAAGACTTTCTGTCTTATTTCTAACTCTAAATGTATCCCTCAGGTTCTGTCTTTGCAGTGAAAGAGTTTAGACCAGACTAGATAGAGGTTTTTTTTTTTTTTTTTGGGTGAAATGATTTGGAAAATACAAACATTGTTTGAAGGAAGTGAAAATGACCATGGAGCTTCTGTTATGCATTGCAATTAGAATATTTGAAACAGAAATAAGGTTTTTACAAACCCTTTCTGGATTTATTTCAGTCTTTTATATCTCATCAGGCAGATTCTACTAATTTTTCCTTTTATCTGTTTGTTTATTTAAGAGCTTTTGAAGGGAGAAAGGGAAATGATAAAAACTATGTCACAAGTCATCATATAACTGGTTACAGCTCACTTTTTTTAAAGTAACAAGAATGTTTCCCATGCATTTCTGCCATTGATTTCAACTTTTAAATACTTAAACATGTGTTTTGCAGGATCAACCCTCTCTACTCTCTGGGTGTGGAAAAGAACCTGTCTGTGACTTGAAAGCAGAGCTTGGGGAAGAGCTAAGGGAAGGAGGTGCTGTCACAAGGAAGAGATTACCTATGGAAGACTTTACAAAAAAAGTGATGAGTTCTCCCAAAACTCATTTTTAGGCTTAATTTAATCTTAATTCTCGGGGCATTAGGGTGGGCTGATCAATCTGAGTATTGATAGTATCAAAACCAAGGTGAGGTATTGATACTAGTGTGAAAAGACTGATAAAAACTCTGATGACGCAGCATTCTAGCAGCATTTAACCCCTGTGTTAGATGACCCCACCCTTTCTTTGACGTGTTATTTCTACCATGACAAAGGTGGAATCTGGAGATGTGAAAGGAATCTCAAATCGGATCTGTGCATAAATGCATTTATTGTGTATCAGGCGATTGGTGCGTACTTTTAAAAGATTTGTGTTCATAAAAGCTGTTTAGAATTCTTTGTTAGTTTTAAACTGCTGCTATTTCAAGTTGTACCTGCGTAAATTGTATTGTTTTATTTTTTTTTTTTGTAAGTTATTGGTATTATTAGAGTGTACATTTTAATAAACAATTGCAAAAACACACAGTTGCACACAGAATGTATTGTATGAGTTACAAATCAAAAACTATGCACATACAAATCGGTTGAGACTATTTTCTCCCCATACATGAAGCTTTTAAAGATTTTTGAAGAGGGAGAAGATTCTAAAAAAGTGCTCAGTAAAATCTATCCATTTCTCTCTCCTAACCGGGACTGGGTCAAAATATACCAAAAATACCTTCCTTAATTTACCTTAACTTCCCTCTTAACAATTTAAAGTTAACTAAAACTTGGAAGGACACTTACTGATATACACTAATAATTTTTGTTGTATATCCTTTTCATAATAATTTGGGTTACAACTTTTTAATTTCGCTTTCCTTGCCTATTTCAACTCCAACTTCAACAATTTATCTTTTGAGTTTTTAGCAATTATTATGACATGCAGGGCTTTAGTCAGAACTTTTTATGTTTTTTTCCAACAATTTTGGTCTGTCTTCAGTTAATTTAGTCCGAGTTTAACAACAATTAAGCAAACTATTTAGCATTTACCTTGACCACTTTTTATTTTAATTTTTTATTTTAATTATTAAATGTTTATAATATTTGGCTTACTTTGGTATTTAGCCTCTTCTGCAAGTTTATCAAGAAAGGCAAAAGGCAGCTCCTGTATTTTCTTTTTAATTCTTTTAAATTACTTTTTGCTGTTTTAGCCATATGCTTCAACAACAGACGTTAGCTGCTGTAGCATGCAGCATTCACATTTTTGCTGATAATGCAATTTTTTGCTTCAGTTAGTTTTAGGCCACTTAAAATTCGATTTGTGTCTTGGCTAAGACGTACATGGGATTATCAAACAACATTAGTCAATAATTGCAAACAGCAGTAGTCTAAAATAACTTATTGCATGTTAAATGAAAGCAATGGTGAGTAAAGAAGGAACACGAGGACCAGGGTACTGCTAGAACAAAGGAAACATCCTGCAGCATCTGGAGATGTTCTGCCATCTATAATGCACGAGATGTCTGATACAAAAACGCTTCGGCCATTTCGGCTGGTCAGTCCATATCTCTGCTGATGATGGCAAATAGTGCTGTCACAGGAGAGATCAAAGATGGTGTGCCGGCGGTAATGAGGGCTCTCAATATCAGCTGCCCCAAAGCCGGGCCCTGAGGGCTGAGGAGGAAGAGGAGTGCAGGACAGATGGAGGAAAGGAGCAGATTATATACAAAATAAATGCTTTGTGTAAATGTGTGACATTCAAAAAAGGGAAAAATAGACATAAATAATGTGATCTTTGATTACTCTGACCAGCCTAAGATCCACCGTTCACTTGATCCAATAACACAGAAATTGCATTGTGACATGTGCTGCCATCCCTTTCTAAACTCGCTCTGTCCCATTGGGAATTACTGGAATACTGGAGCCTATACCCAGCTACCTTTTGGCCAAAGGTGGGTTTTTAACATAAACAATTTGGATGTCCATTGCAGGACCACACATAGCAAGGCTACCACGCACAGTTGCAATTTAGAAGGGCAATTTAGAATCCTTTATTAACCTATGAAGCTCAATTCAGACCGTTTAGCAAACCGGGAGTGCTAAATACACATAGCAATGACCCAGTTAGATTCAAACTAGGGCTTTCTTGCCATGGGGCAAGAGCACTAAGCACTGCAACATCATGCAGTCGGCAATGCAATATTTCTCACTTTTTTAGTCAGTTTTGCTACTGTCAACGTTTCCTCCTAAAACACTAGCACTGCATTCAGCAACGGTTCACACCAGCATCTTAAACGTGCAGAATATAGACACAAATGTCCGGCCTCAATCTTGTCTTAAACTTTGACTAATCTGATTATTTGTTTAATAGATTGGTTTGCGTCTTCTCCTCCCAGTTTCATTGTGTTGCAAAAGCTAGAAATGCCCGTGCTGCATTAGTTAGAGAATAGCATTTGGGCCATCCTTTCCTGGTTAGCTGTCTTTAATCTTCGTGTATTTTTTGTTGTGTTGGTAATATTATTGATGTCATTGAAATTTCCTAACTCCGTCCTGCCTTCTGCTTGGTCAAAGACCCCGGTCGTATGACTCCTCTTCCATTGCAGGTCAAAGATGGTTCAATGCTTGAATGTCAACATGGTTCTTTCAGAGTGGAATTCTCTCTCAGCCTGCAGATGTTTTCTCTGGATGCACCAGGTTCTTTCCACATTACAAAATATTCATTGGAAATTGACTCTACCATTGCATAAGTGTGGGCTTAAGCCTGGACGGATATGTTTTTATTCCCCATGACCTTGTGATAGACTGGTGACCTGTCCAGAATGCACTCCGCCTCTCGCTCTGAGATTCCCCAGATACACCGCAGTGTTTCTTTGACCTTTAACAGGACATTGCTTGTATAAAAGATGAGCCGATGACTGGAAATGCCTGTGGATAAGGTGAAGTGTTCCAGACCAACATGATTATCATGGAACCAGACCAGGACAGCCCTTAGTTTTCCCTCAGCAAGCATCAGGTCAGTGTTCATTACTCCTGCCTAGTCTGTGCTTTAAAAATAGCCATTGCATGATTTGAACAGCTATGTGTGTCCATACCTGTATTCCCCATCTCTCCACATTAATAAACAAATATTTTTTATGACAAAACTATTTTTAACCATGTTTTAACATCCTTTTTTTAAATAAAAAAAAATGCAATACAATCAAACATTTGACTGAATATTCGTGATCTCCTAACATTTACCTTAAAAAACAAGAAAGATGCATTTAACAGACAAAAAACAGGAGTCTTTACTCTAAATGTGGATTTGTTGTGACAGTTTTTCCCAAAGACCATAATAAAAATGCTAAATATTCATCAACTGGCTGACAAGTTATGAGGAAAAATAAAGCCACTAAAGATATTTAAATGGTGGATTCACATGTAAAATACACCAGTTTTCAGTGATTGTTTTTTGATTTTTTGTGTTTTGTTTTGCATTTTCTGTAATTGTTCATCATAGCTTAAAGGTTGGACAAGAATGAGGGCTATATATCACATTTTGATGGTTCCTATAAAATTAACTGTACAAGTAAACCAGCAGCAAATATTTTACAGAGGATGAAGGCACAATATGCCTTAAAAGTTAATGTAAACTGGAAGCTCTATATATATATATATATATATATATACCATATGTACATGGTCCAATGTTGTAACACAGTTATACATTTGTATGTGCACATATGAACCTTTATAAGTCTGGTGATTTTTTTTCATTGTCTGTGATTTTTTGTAATACTTGAGAAAATGATGAAATTATGCTCTAATTTAGAATAACATTTTAAAAGGGTCAAAACCAATAGTTTTTTCTATTGACAATGACATCCCTCCCTCCATGGGCTGCTATCCCAGCTACTGTTGGGTGAAGGCGGGGTACACCCTAAACTGGTGGGCAATCTCTTGCAGGGACACACACACTTCTCTGCTTTTTCAACAGCTTCGTAGTCAACAGTAATTAATAATCCATCCATCCAAGAAACTATAGAAAGAAATTTAAAAAACATAACAAGAAACAACAGAACAAAGTAGTTTCTGTAAATCTTTACATACAACTACTAAAAACCATCTTCACTGGAAAGAGCAACTGAGCTGCAGAGGCTCTAATACAGCACAGCTGCTTTAAAGTGCTTGGAACATCAAATGTACCCATCTGCAGAACATCAGAGATATTGGCAAGGTGATGTGTTTGCGCGAAAGCCAACCTATAGTAAATGAGAAAAAGCACCTTTACTGCAGCCCGCTCACCCTGCTGCTGCCTGGAAAGCAATAAAATGTTATTTGCTGTTGTCCCACCACAAAATGGAACAGTTTGTTTCCTCACACAAAGTCCCTTCTGAACTGAGGACAGGCTTTATTTTTTTCTGATGTAATAATTCATTCATCCTTATATAACCCAGCTATATGTGGAACAATGGGGGCCGCGCAGTAATTTTGTCTCACAACATCTTGCTGATGACTTATGAAAGAATTCGGAATTCATCATGTGAGACAAAGCCCCCTCGGGATACAGTAGGCATGCTGTCGAAAAAAAATCATTCAGCGAGCAATTACTCTCAGATCTTTATGATGACAAAAACAAGAGTGTTGGGAGATGGATTTGCGTGTTCATGCATTCCTGTGATATTATCTACATGAAATCGGAAATGTGAGGGGGATTTTAAGGGGTTTTTTTTGTATTGAAATTCCTAATTGTGTTATTTTTTCTTTGATTTAATGAAGCCAATAAAGATTTAACTTGTTCATCTCTTTCATCAACCTTCAGTTTCTGGGTTTTTACTTAATAAAACTAATACTTTTGCCATTCCAAAATAAAATAAATGATAGATTATTGGTGAAACAGCTTGAGGCTGTTTATTCTCTGTGACCCACTGTCTTTGGAAGCTATTAACTAACAAATAATAAGCTCTCTGTGTTGGTTTAGGACTTGATTTATGGGAGTCACTTACCAAGACACTACCCTGTTTGGTGGAGCTTCAAGCACCCAAACGTTTTCTAATTTGAAGACGATCAAAGTAAATAATCCATCCATGTTCCAAAACAGTTTACCATAATTTCTATAGAGCACATGTAAGGGTTAATAGCTGACGAAGTGTGCGTTTATTACTTTTTAATGCACGCCGTGGAAGCCTTGCTTCCGCGAAGTGCGTTAAAAAGTAATAAACGCACACTTCGAAGGTCATTAACCCGCTTATACCATGGTCAGTTACAAAAGCAATACATATTAACCAGGTTTTAGTCCTTAATTCTTGTTTTTTTTTTCGATTTGGATCGCTTTTCTCACAAAAAGCGGACTATATGTGCGGCGCATCACGTAACATATAGTCTGCGTCGTGCAGCCCCACCGCTGCAGTCAAAATTCAGTGATATATATATGCTGATCGTCCCGATGGGTTGAATAAAGCATCAGTTCATAGAGAAAGTTCATCTCTTAACGCTTGTTTTTGTCTAGGTGATGAAGCAAAAGGTTGTTTTAAAGAAGCCAGCGCAGTGATACAAAACATTTAAGCTAGCTGACCGGAGCCTCTTTTTTCACCGTGCGTTATCAGGTTTTAATGCATTCCCAGCAGCCAAACAGAATCGAGTATTCAACCGGACCATGGTATAACTGAAGATAAGCCACACCCACTGAAAAATAAAACATTTTTTGAAGATCTACCACAAACAGATTCACTAATTTGGCAACAAAGAGCCAGCTGAGGTACCACGAAAAAGAGTTTAAAATAAAAAAAATTTAGGCAAATGAACACAACTGTACACAAAACTACATTAAAAAGACCCAGAAACAAAAGTCAAAATATCCTGAAGAATCTCTGAAAGGAAAGATGGAACGCAGAGATTCATTAGTTGAACTAAATGGGATATCAATGCCTAATGGAAGCAAAATGCTCGTCAGTTGGACCTGTTCCCCAACACAATTGCTGTAATTGTTTGTTGGCGGCTCCAATCAATAAAAAGATCATTGGCACTGACAGCACATGAGTACATATCAGACCGTGATCAGCGCCATAACTAGATGAAAGCAACAATGCATTGCTTCTAATATCCTTGGACTGCAGTCCAGCCAGCAGAGGTCTAAAGCAATTAAAGCAACAATCAATGCCTCGAGTCAAAACAGTGACAGCTCTATTATCCAGGATACAAGAGCCTTTTCTCCCTGTTTGAAACATTTTGCATTGATGTGCATTTAGTCACGCAATAAAGAACAAACACAAAACTTCTATTTAAAAGTTAATCATCTAAAATGTATCTCCCTGTTAAATGATCTACTCTTGTTTAGATTTATTTCACACTCACAAAGAAAAAATAACTGAAAAGGATACCATCATTTTATGACAAAATAAAACAAAATGATAAACCAGTACATAACAATCTCAGTTTGATTCAATGAAGGAGCCACCAATGGCTGCAATACAGTTAAGAAAACGTCTTCTGTGTGGTTTGACCAATTTGCTACTCTTGGTGGATGGTGAAGTCAAGTAGGTGTCCAGTTCTTGTGGCTGCAAAGCACCTCCATATCATTATCCTTCCACCCCTGCGCAATTCAATGGGTATGCATTGTCTGGCTTTGTGTTGTTCATTCCAATGTTCTTAACCCTTGTGCTATCTTAGATGACCCCACCCTTACATTGACGTGTTCTCCCTACGATGAAAAAGGTGGATAAAGGTGGAAAGATTTCATGTAATCCATGGACACCAGTGAGGTTCACAAATCATTGAAGAAAAAAGGTTTAGAGCACTGTCTAGTGGGTCTAGATCAGTGTTTTTCAACCAGTGTGCCGCGGCACACTAGTGTGCCGTGGGAGATGGTCAAGTGTGCCGTGAGAAATTGCCCTCATTAACTGATCTAAAAGCAATTACCATCTCCAGGAAATCAGCTCTTTGTTCATCCAAACAGGCCCTGATAAAACACTGAGAAGTTAAGAATATGAAATATCATAAAATTATTTTTTCTTTGTGTTTATATGATTCTAATAAAGACATTTTGATAACAATAACGGGATACCGCGTTTAAGCTGCAGCTATAACTGTGTAAGGAAAAGTCCCGGCCCTTTAACTGTCTCCACCAATCATTCTTGAAGGCTTAATCACATGTCATCAGTCTGACCAATCAGAAGTGGTTAAAGTATTCACTTCCTTGTTTCGATTTAGCGTAAAAAAGTCTCTCAGTTCTAACAAAAATACCAGCTAAAGCTCGTCTTTAGCGGTGTAGCTTTACACAGAATCTGGTATCAGACTGGAACAAGTGAACAAAACAATGAAGCTCAAAGACGCTGGTCTTTCCGCGGTCGGCGGAATACGGGCACTACATCTCCCATGATGCAGTAAAGTGACTGTTTTAGCGCACAATGAGTCTCTCCTCTTAACGTCTTAAAACAACGAACACACATCAAACAGTTTTTGAATCTTTTGACTTAATTTTTAATACATCTTTTAGAAAAAAACAGCTGCAGCTTCCAGCTTTTTCTGCAACAATTATCACAAAAATGCATGTGAGATTGCAGAGCGGCTGTAGATCAATACAGACTCAGCTGGAGCAAACTGTTGGGCAAAGGCGAGGTACACCCTTGACAGGTTGCAAGTCTGTTGCAGGCAGTGACGTGCGGGCAGGTGAGGCACAGCCTCGCCTGTCATGATCGTAATAAAATAGAAAAAGGTAAATTAAGTAAATATTATTTTCCTCTGATCTGTGTTAAATATACATTTTCAGTCAACTCAACACGTTTTCCACAGTTTCTGAGGTTAAGTTGCCGAATTTGAGTGTTGCGCGTTCACAGACGAGGCAGAAACTCCGGGTGAGGCTCTGAAGCACTGTGCCTCATATCTGACGTCAGGGCTCAACGTTAACAGAGCCGTGCGCTGAAAACACTGCCTTAGGCCAGCAGAAAAGGTTTTAAGTTAGGCAAGCCTCACCAGCAGGGGGCAGACGTGAGCTGACAGCTGCTTTGTAGCTACACTGGTACCGTAGAAACAGAACAGTCCGAGGACGTCTTTCTTCATTGACAGGGAAAGACTCATTAAACTAAAGGAAGATAAAGAAGACTTTTCCAACAGATCTTAAGCTACGTTCACACTGCAGGCTGAAACGACCTAATTCTGATTTTTTGTTCCCTATGCGACTGTATCTGATCTTTTCATGACAGTCTAAACGACAAAGATCTTTTCAAATACGACCCAGGCCTCTTGGGTATGAGAGAGGCTACTATGCAGGAATCCAGGGTCCTATTCCCAGAGGGGGATAAACAATGGTACTTGGTCAATTACCATATCAATGGAGAGCAATTAACATCACCCAGTGAGGGCCTTAGGCAAACCCCTTAACGTGGTTAAGGCCTGTTCAAACCGGGACGAATTATGCGCGCGATATTCGCCCACGTTTAACGCCTCGTGACTAAACAAAGGGCACCAATGTGAGTGTGCACACCGAAGCGAAAAATGCCACACGTTAGAGCGTCATTTTTTTAAAAACGTCTCGGGTTCGTTTTTTTGGTTTGATGCACCGCGTCAAAAACTATACGACCAATGAGAATGGCGCTTTTGCACACGTGCCTGGGGCTTCTGAAGTTATAGTAAAACACAACTTGGGGGCGCTCAAACACAAAACTGTCTTTCTGAGCACACATACGTAACAGCGAAGAAGATATACGCCAAGTAGCATCTACACTGCCGCGAAGAAATTTTCGAACTCACTGACGGACACTCTAAAATATCCCCGAAAACGCTCATGATACATTTTCAGCTCTAGTAGCAGTCGATAAAACTCCCCATGTTCTTCTCTTCTCGTAACTATGGGATGTACACAAAATCAGCGTCTTTCATCATTCAACAGAACAATAATTTCTTCCTCGCTGGAACTGGAGGTGGAGCTACTGGTGCTTGAAATATTCATGTTTTCTTTGTATGATTCCGACAATTGCGTAAATACTTGCTTGAGTTAAAAGCGAGTTTAAGAAGCGTAAAGTTGCGCAGCGCACCTTGTGTCCAGGGGTATTTCTGTTTTACATTAAGCGCCATCTAATGTCAAGGAATGAATTTGCATGTTCACTCGGCTCAACGTCAGCGGAAATCGCTTGGGTGTGACCACACAAAAAACGTGTTGAAAAACGCTGGCAAATAACGTGCACCGATATTCGTCCAGGTGTGTACGGCCCTTTAGGCTGCAGCTCACCGCTCCCCCAGGTGATGGGTCAAATGTGGAGAAGAATTTCCCCATTGTGGGATAAATGAAGTATCAATTATTATTATTATTATTATTATTATTATGTTATCAGGATTGCAACACCTTACACATTTTTCCTGTCTCTGTGACTACATTTTCTTTGAAGACACATGTTTCAACACTTCAAACACTGGCAAGTGATCAGTAATATCACAAAACAAAAGGCCTCCCAAAATTTCTTTATCAGTTCTATTTGTGAATATGTTATCTAGCAACGTTGTTGATTCTGTGGTTATACGTGTTGGCTTATTAATTATTGGGCATAAACAGTTACCATACATTGTGTTGATAAACTCCCTTGTTTGATTTAAACCAGTTGGATTGATTAAATCAATATTAAAGTCACCACATACTATTTTTATTTTATTTGTGCCCATAGTATTTAAAACGTCAGACATTTTTTCATTAAAGTTGGCCATATTTGTCCCCGGTGGTCTATACACACAACTAATCAATATCTTTTTTTGAAACATCATCTTCTATTTCTACTGTGATACATTCCAAAACATTATCAATAGTGTAAGATAATTCGTCAACAATTATGCTATTTATTGTTTGTTCAATGTATAAAGCCACTCCTCCACCTTTTCTTTTATTTCTATTGGTAGTATAAAGCTCGTACCCCTCAAGGTTGACTTCCACCATCTTGTTATCATCAAGCCAAGTTTCTGATACAGCAATCAAATTAAGTCTTTTTAAAGATTTAAGAAACTGTTCTATAGAAAAAAGAATCTTATATAAACTTCTGCTGTTGAAGTGAGTAACTGATAAGCCTTCTTTAGTGTCCACATTGTTGTTAAACTGTTCCACAGTATAATAATTACAAGTAATTTCAAGATCATTATAATAGTTTGAGTCCGGGTCAATGTCATTTTCAAAGTCATGATTCGTGTTTTCAGATTGATCATGGATGTATGAATCAGACTGCATTAAGAGATCCTTTGTAGCTGAGTTAACTTTGCAACTTGTTTTATTTTTCATGGTATTGTCTGTCATAATTATCAGGCATCCAGTCCAGTTTCCAAATTATGGGAATACTATAGGTGTTGTTTGAACAGTCCCAAACCCGTTCCCAGCATACCTGCTTATTTCAGTCATTTGAAGCAGTCCAGTTCTTTCATGTTTCTCATCATCATTGAGCGTATAGATTCATCTCTGTTGGGTCTGACGTAAACTTTCCCATTCCTGGTCCAAGTTGCTTGAATTTAGTTTTGCTTCTTTAGCAGTCGAGCACATCTTGCTATTTCAGCATTTTTTTTTGTAAGACTTTCGTTTATGTAAACTCCAGAGCCTTTTAATTTTTTTGATTGTCTTAGTAGCTCAATTTTTTGCTTTACAGACATTACCTGCACAACAACAGATGGTTTCAATTTAGGATTTTTGTTTGGAATCGTGTAGCAGCTGGAGATGTTTTGCTTTTCCAGAGTGATATTCTTGCTGTTTAGAAATTGCAGAAGTTGTTGTTCCAATGACTTTAAATCCTCTGTAGGAGCGTCCTCACCTTCATCCATTCCAGATGCTACTTTGGCATAACTGCGATGTTTTGTTTTAAATTCTGTGATGATAACATCTTTGTTTTTTGCTAGTTTTTCCAGATCATCAATCCTTTGCTCCAGGAGTTCAATCTTGTGGTCTTTTTGAATAGTTATTTCTTTCAGTTGGCTGATATCCTCAGGGAGATCCATGAGACTTTTTTGCTGAGTCACAACTTTACTTATCTCAGAACTCATAAAGGATAGTGATTTTTTAATTTCCTCCATCTCTTCTGACAATTTTTTGGTTGCCATTGTTTTTCCACAGTCCAAATTACTCAGACGTGTCCAAGTTAGTGGGTAGATTTGGTGAAGCTGAAATGGCCGAGCGTGGTGTTGAACCTTTCCCGCGATTATTTTTTTTCCTTTCCGATCGTCGACGGAAGCGTGGGGGAGACCTTCTCCAGGGCTGAAGGCGGATCCTCCTTCGGGGTTCACTTCCTTGTTCTGACCCTCAGATTCTCTAGAGCGGGTTAATAAGGAGTCAATAGCAGTTCTTCTGGGAGAAACCTTCTTTTATTATCATTCTCCTTCCTCCGTAACACACAACATGAATGCGCACCCCCAAAGCTGCCTCTTCTCACTCCCTCCTGTGCTGCACGCGCTCTCTCCTCTCTCTTACACACACGCACACGGCCCCAGCACATTCACATCCCCATTCCACAACAGTGGGTACAGACAATCCTTGCTCCAATGCCTTCTTAAAATGAGAAGATTGTAATTGTGCTGGCTCCTTTGTGAAAATGAATGTAGTAATGCAAAAAGAGCTCCGCTGTTGACAACACTGTTGTTGACATCCATTGTTAATGTTAGCTACTTCTGCAAACAACGAGTGACGTTGTTCACCGTTGAGGACTCTTTTGCGCATGCGGGTCACTTCTGGGTCGTTTCACGTTCACACAGGAGATCACAAAATTCGCATTTAATTGGAAATGTAAACGGCCTTGCAAAAAAAAGCGCAATTTTTCCAAAATTGGAATTAATTAATTAATTAAGCCTTGCACTGTGAACGTAGCCATAGAGCTTTTTGTGGAGAAAGATCAGCGCATGGACTCAAAAAGTAAGGCCAAACATGTTTTTCAATTTTTGTTTTTTTTAAATAACATGGGAGTAAGTATAAAAAATGTAAGTAAAATAATTTATTTTATTGTTTTGATCATTTTCATAGAGAACATTTGATAACACTGATTAAAGCACCAGAATTTGTAGCTGGAAAAATTCCAGAAATAGTTACTGAGGGTCAAATGTGTGCTAAATACATCAGTATACTTTAATTTGTTTACAGTACATAGGAATAATTTATACACCAGAAGAGTGTTCTATCCGTCTATTAAAGAAATATTCTTTGTAGGACAAATGTTTTCTTGTGTGTATTTTATAAGCTGTTAGCTTTGATGAATGGTGAAATATTCAGTTGTTGCAATTTTAAATCTCACTCCAGAGGAGTCAGTGCCACACCAGCCATCAACCGCACCGCACGTCACTGGTTGCAGTCACATTCACACCTTCACTAGGGGCAATTAAGAGCAACAACTAACCTATGAAGCATGTCTTTGGGCTAAGGGAGGAAACCAGAGTGCCCGGAGAAAACCCACACATGCACAAGGAGAACAAGCAAACTCCACACAGAATGGTTCCAGCTGGGATTTAAACCAGAGCCTTCTCGCTGTGAAGCGAAAGAGCGAACCACTACACCATCATGCAGCCCTATGTCCTATTTTATGTTAACTTTTATATTTAAACCAAGAACACACAATTATTCTGCAAGAAAATATCTCAAAGTTAAAGATAATGGTGGAAATGACAATGTGCTTGGGTTGCTACAAATGAAGAAACACTTCCTTTTATCTTCTATGAGGTTTTTTAAGAAATACAGATTTTTCTTCTAGGATTGGAGGACTGTGTAGTTTCTCTTTCATCCCAGTATTGTCTCACAACCGTCTTTGTCTGCAGTGGAACACTGCTGTGCTATCACACACAAAAGCTTTTGCCATTTCAAATCATTTTCCTTCTACTTTTTTTTATTTATTTATTTTTTTTTACGAGCATTCTTGCCAATTTTCTATCTGGAATAAACCCCCCCAGTATTTTCAGACGTTTTACCTTCATTATCTGCCTCCCTTTCTTCTGTCTCCCTGTCTGTCAGTATCAGTCTTTTTTTTTCTATAAATCCGCCCCATCAATGTCAGCTGCACATCAGCAGTGACAGCACTTTCATCTAATCACACTTTTTAATGTGTTAGGGTACCTTTAGTCCTCCCAGGTATCTCAGGTAAAATGGCATTTGGCTGGTTTTGTTCTTTTTGACAAGTAATACTTTGCTTCATTGACCACTATGGCTGCGGAAATATTAAAATGATCCCAAATGAGCTTTTTAAAAAATATATTCTCTCATTTTTCTGCCACGTTGCGGCGCATTGCCATGATACACAGATTCAGTCAAGCAGAGTACTCTCTGTGATTGAGGACATTTAGGTCGTACTTTCCTCTGCCTGTGGGAGAGCTGAGGCATGGAAACAAGACTCTGCAATTAGACACCTGTACCGGACAATTACAATGTTGTCAGAGCAGGGTCATCTTCTGGTGCACACCCTCATTTAATTAAGATGTCAGAAGGTACTTCATATATCAGAATTTAACCTGTGAAACAACTTGTACCTTCAGAGAGAAACGTAAAAAAAACTGTTCATTGATATTTAACTGCTTTATGCTTTCACAAACAGAATCTTGTGATTCTAAAGCTATTTAGTCTGGTGAGTAAATAGAAAAGTTACAGAAAAATGACTTTCTGTTTATCCTATAAAATGGCAAACAAGATCTGAAGTTAAAGTATGGGTAATGGAAAATGGGTTGACAAACCTTAAATAACATACTGGGGAAAAATAAATCGAAAAATGAGAAGAAATAACTGTCAAAGGAACTTTTTAAATCTGAACTATTTTAGAAAATTTAGTAAATCTTGTGTTCTTCATTTGATTTCTTCTTTGGGTAAATTTCCCCTCTATTTACTGCTGTAAACTGAAAATAACCTTGCTTTGATAAAAGTCATGCTGGTACCGATCTGATGACTTTCTGTTTGGATTTAGTAACTTTTCAGACCTTAGCAACCAGCCTTCAGAGAAGAAAGAGCAATAGCAGCAGAATTAAGACTTCATTCTGGAAGTCCTTCTGGTCTCCATGCACTGTAATCTGAATTTAAAGTGAACCCAGAAGTAAAAAGGTTTGCACTCATTTAAAAGCCACTGGGGCCTGGTTTCAGATGGAAACAATTTACCTCTGACCCCTATGTTAAAACATAGTTTATCTTCTATCAACATCAATAATTAGGGTGTGATTAATTTTCTCTGAAATCAGCTGATGTTTTTAGAGTTCATAATTGTTATTAGTAAAGTTTTTTTTTTCTTTTTTCTTCTTCTATTTTTTAAAATGGCATTAGATGAATTTGTGGGTGACATGATACTTATTTTTAATTATTGAGATGGAAAAAGAACCGGGATTTCCATGCTATAGGATGCATCATCAATGTCAAGGTCTACTTTTGAATTTACGTCATATATAAGGTGCACCGAACTATAAAGTGTATTGAGCAAGACAAAAGATTTAGAGATAAGTGCAGTCAGACTTTATGAACTGCATTCACACTAATGCTAGAACCTCTTAGTGACACGCCTCTTGTTAGCCATGTTAGCATCGCAATACAGTATTCCCCCGCTTACCGCTTATTCACATTTCAATACTCGTGTTTCCAGGTTTTCGCTGAATTTTTTTCAGTCACATGACCCCTCCGGTTCCTCACAAAAACTCAACTCAATACGTTTGGATGAACTTCTGCTTCTGAAGGAGGTGCTACTGGAATTTCTGAAGAAGGGAGTGGAGATGAAAAGCATGCCAGCCCGCTGCTAAAGAATATTTCACAGCAGGCTGGTTCCAACAGTTCCTGAATCGCTACCAACCAAAGTTTGTATCCCTGCATGGAGATATGGCATAAACTAACTCTGAAGTGGCCAGAAAAATATCCGGATGCTGAGGAAAATAATCGTGGAAAATAATTATCATCCGGATGAATGAATGATGGATGAAACTAGCCAATCGCTTTAACATCTTTAAAGGCAATCAGAATTTAATCATATATAAGCACTCCAGATTATAAAGGATATGGGAAAAAAACGAAGGCTTTAAAAAGTGCCTTAGTGCGAAAGGTACAGTAAGGTACTGGCAGCTCTACCTCAGGCTTTTTCCCCCTGAAGAAATATAGGACATTGGAAATTATTGGTCCAAGTAATATCTGTGGGTGGGACACATCAGCAAATAGGACAGCCAAAGAGTTTCTGATAATAAGAAGCTGCACTCAGGTTTAACATACCTTAGCCAGTCTTAGCCTCTTAACTCAGTTGAGTCGATAAAATAAGACGGTTTTATTTGCTTTCAGTTGAATGTTTAAAATAATAAATATATCAATCATTTGTGTTTCAGTTTCTTTACATCCACTGGAAAGAATCAGCACCAAATTGAGTTGTAAATTGAGTTGTCACAGCTACTTGTAAAAGAAATTAGACTTGGACAGTTTACGCATCTGAACTATAACGTAAGAAAGTCAAAATGAAGAATTATAAATACTTTATCAAAAAACCGATAAAATGATAAATACTCCTGTTTCATTGTATCAGTAATTGTTATATCTTACTTTCTGGATATTCTATCGTGGTCAAAATAATAGTGTCCTCTTTTAAAAGCAAGCTTTTTGAGACCTCTCATTGACTTTATGTCCAGTGGGAAAGTGTGTTCCACAGAAACTTGACTTCTGCCATATTTATTTCTGAGAGATTTTATGAACTACGGGGGAAATTCCTGCCAATTGCTCAGTAGGTTCTGCACTATTTATTCATCCAAATGAAAATCTGTTCACACATTCTGGAAAGATATACTGTTCATAAATTTATGCTTCTCTGAGGGGAAAGTTGTCTTGAAGATCTGCATAATTCAAGGGGAACAAGTGTGCATACGTTCTTTCTTTGTACTCTTTCTCTCCGGCTCCGCTGCCAGAGAGAAAAGCTTCATTATATCGCTGGTCCATCATCGCTGCGAGAGCTCACAGTCATCCTCTAAAAACATTGTTTTACTCACATGCGTGTTTACGTATTTGGGAAAGAACACACAGACACAGCGCAAGCCTCAGATGAGATGACAGTCCCAACAGCTGAATCACCTCTCCACCCCGAGCGTGAGTGTTTGTTTCAAAGCTCTGTTTAAAGAATAACAGACACACTTGTCAAACTCTCCAGTGCTAATGCGCTGCAACAGTCCATGAACACACGGAAGCATCATGCTGTTTATAAGTATAATGCCTACAGACAGGTGGGCCTCATAAATGAGGATGACGCAGAGTTTTGAAACCTTTTTTGTCAGTTCACTGTCACCAGGTTGCTGTTATGAAGTGCAGCAGGTCCTGTAAGCCTCCAGGTGTCACCACGCTTTGTCTTTTAAAAAGCATCTCTGTTAAGCAACCCAGACATGTCACGGTTGATGCAGGCAGCCTAGCGTGTAAATCACTCTGAGTACTTACACGTGGATAAAGAGCGACGTTGAATATTGGATCTGGAATGGAAATAGATTTGCTTAATTTGTTTCTATTTCAAAGATCCTTAACACATTTTTAAAAAATGTCTTTTATAAAAATGAGGTAACATTGAGTCATTAAGAGTGGGAGTAAATGTAACAGGAACAATCACAGAGGGATGCTACAATCTATTTGTTCCATAGGTGTGAGATTCATCCCCAAGGCAGAATGTCACTGCAAAAAAAAGTCCCCTAGTGTTGCGACTTGAGTCCCCGTCCTAGAATGTCTTACTGAGTTTTTTTTTTTTTTTTTTGTCAAAGGAAAAGAATAATCCAAAAGGTTAAATTAAGAAATTTTATTTGAAGATGAAGAAGATCTTACAAAGCTTTTAAAACCATTTCTCAGCATTCCTTTAAAATGGTCTGACTTAACCCCCCTGTTGCATCCCTTGATGCGGGCATGCACAAAAAAGTATTAAAAAAGAAGAAAAACATCTTCCAGTGGGGTAAGAAAAGTGTTCTTAACAAGAAATCTTTTTTTTTAAATTCAAGTCACTAAAACATATTTTCTTTAAAAAAAACAATTTTCCCATTAAAAACTTTTTTTAAAGATTTTTTTTCTTGCTAGAATTTTTTTTAATTTTTTCTTGCTAGAATGAACATTTCGTTTATTTTAGTTTAAATTTCAGTCTTTCGTGAGACATGCGTTATATACATAATTCATACATGTTTTTTGCGTTCGTCATTCATCAATGTGCGTGTATATCTTAAAATGCAATTGGGCATGATTCCATGACCGCACATGTATGTCTGATGAATTTTCACGCATGTACCACCAATGTATAACTTTTATGTCACGTATATGGCGCACATATTACATTCAAATTACGTTATTGACGCACAGTTCATGGGCCACGCAGATTTATATGTTCGTTGTGTGGTTTATTCCTACTTCTGGGGTTTTGATGTGGTTTATTAGTGATACATTTCTAAAAATTTCATGTAAAGACCACAACTTTTCTCACTTTTTCCACATATATTCAATTATGACCAATTTTAATCCATGCAATATGTGCAAAATGTGCGTAGTACGTGACACAGCTTTTAGCAAGCTGCTAACTCTGCAATCTACCTCCTTCCATTGCTGTACATGCATAAGCCTTGCTGCTGCTCTCCCTCATTTCGCATTCCATTCAGCATGAGCAGGAAAGGTATTCTCTACTTCAACCTGCATAAAATATGTCCAAGAGCAGGAAGCTCTGAGAGCAAAGCCACGTTGTCAAATAGAAGTCGGACTAAAGCAGTTCTGACAGAAAATGTTTCTTCCACAATGCTGTTTCCTGTAAAAAGAAGTGATGCAGCTTGTCATTACAATCTTTACCATCTCTAAGCTGTCCATGTAGTGCTATAAGATAAAACCTGGCAAGGTATATTTTATAATAATACTTTTGTGCACAAAATACTAAGCAAAAAGGTAAAATAAAATGCTAAGAAATTTGAAATGCAGAAATCAAAGCTTTCATGCTGGCCACAGGAGAAAAAGTCTTTAGACACATACAGAATGTATGTACTATATTTCAGTGGTCGCAGTCCTGTGTGTGTCTATGTGGTACCGTGTCCCACAAAAAAAATGACACTTATCATTGGTAACACCTAAACAACACCCTCTTTGACGTGTAAATCTTTGACCGTATAGTTGATCAACATGAATCAGCCCATCTTGATTTAAAAAAAATGTGTCTTCATATCGGCTTTGCAAATGTAAAGTGTTCAATAGTGGCGCAGGGCTGCTTTTCTCCTCTTCAGAATCTGCTTGAATTACGTTAATGGCGTAAACAGTTGAAGAGTTACGGTAGTTGAAAGAAGGTAAACACTGGAACTAAAGCTCTGATGTTAAAGGGTTAAAACTCATTCATCTGTATCCAGAGTAATTACTTGTTAAAGGTTCATCAACTATTTCACACATAGTAGTGACAAAGGGAGAAACTGGGTAACTCTGTTTTAATGGCAGCATCCGGGATTGTAATGTAAAAAGGAACAACTGTTAATTAAATCTCACATCATAGGGTGAGTGTAAACATACATGGAGGGGTAAGAACAAGAAAAGAAACAATCATTGATGCAATACTTTACAGCAGTCTCTGTGTAAAAGTGTCCAGCATCTGAATCCTCTACAGATGGTCCTGAATGTCTCATATCTGGTTTTAGGGACTCCGAAGGGGCCGAGTTAACTACATCACGCATTAGCCTTAATTTTATCTACTCAACTCAAGTCAAATCCCTTAAGTTGACCCATAAAATAATATGTAGGTCTCAACTCATGCATGCACTCAGAGATGTGCTCTGCATCCCTCACAGGAATGCCATTTATCCATGCAATCCCTGTATACAAGGCATTGTCAATCTAGATTATTCTCACATGTTCCACAGAGGTGGAATTATCTGCCGGAAGCCTTCAAAGCTAGGGCATTCGCTCTCAGTCTTTAAAACCCCTTGAAGAAAAATGTTTTCTGACTTCTCACTCACTGACTTTAACTTTGATGACAGCAAACTAACCCTGATGGGACATTGTATTGCATATGGTACCTTGTATTTCAGATAACAGTCAGACTTTGCACTGTATGACTAAGTGCAAAAGAAGAGCAAAAGAGTACACCTGAACTATGTCTGAATCCCCCTCCCAAAAAAGCAAAAAATCTAGTGCACTGGATTTTAAAAACAATTTGTACACCATGTTCACTACCCTTTTTTTTTACAAAAAGGGAAATATGACGGGTGGGTCACAGAGACACGGAAGTAGTGACAGAAAGCAGCCTTTGCAGCGGGAGTTGAGCTCACAGTACCGGGAGAGACTTTGAATGATCTCATGAACCAGACATGGAGACTTCATTACGGATGCTTCTGTAGAGCTTTTTAAAATAAATGTGATCTCTAAATATTCTCAGGGTCTTCCATGCATTGCAATGAGATGTACACAGACAGAAATTTGAAAATTCCTGCTGTAAACCAAAGTATTGTTCACATCTGTGTCTGGTTTGTATATTTTCGCATAAATGATTTAATGGAAACAGTGTACTTAGACATTTTGCAAGTGAAACTTGGCATACCTAACAATGTTAATCAGGGGTGGCGAACGCATGCGGCTCTCGGCCAATAAGAATGCGGCTCTTTGCCTCTTACCATATTTTCTATGTATTTTAACGACCATATGACTATGGTACGGTTCACCTATTGTGTCGTTGCGTGACAACGTAGGAGAGGACAGGATGAGAACGGTAAGGACAGAAGTGAGGATGTGTAAGAAGACACCCCCACCCCCGAGTAGTACAAACATGCAGGTATGTGCATGATGCAGAACGACATCGTTTTGGAAACCCTGAAAATGAGACACGATTATGAAACACAGTTTAAACTGCAAGCTATCAGCTATGCGGAGGAACATGGTAATCGAGCAGTTGCCAGATACTTCGAGATGAAGGAATCCGTGGTTCGCAAGTAGAGGAAGCTGGGAAACGCACTCCTACAGGTCAAGATGACACAGCGGAGTTTCCGCGGAAATTAAGCGAGGTGGCTCGAGACTGACTTGACTGAAGGTAGTAACGCTTGCTGAAGAAAAAAAACGGAACATTCTCCAGTAGGTCCGTCTCGGTGCTTTCGTTTCATGACACGGGGCTATCTTTCCATCCAGGCGAGAACTACAGCAACTTCCAGCAGATGACAATGAAAAGCTGTCCATTTTCCGCTCCTTTTACTGGGAGGCAGCACCGGGGGCGAGTTACGTCAGAGTTTGGGGGCTAACGTGTCTGCTTGCACTGCTTTCGAAGTGCAGAAAAGACAGCATCATTGATGAGGAGCCGCACTGCAACGAGACGGACTCTGACGATGATGAAAGGGAACCTGGCGTGTTTGATAGAAATTTAGCCCAGCTGTTCATTTCAGATACAGAAGATGGGTACTTTTATGGATTTTTGGATGCTGATTGATGACTGAAAAAATACAAAATAAATCACAACCAACTCAGTTTTGCTCCCGTTGTCTTTTGTAATACTTGTGCTATCCTAGGCACTTTAACATTGGGAGTTGGGTCATCTACCCCCTACAAGACAGTGCGCTAAACCTTTTTTCTTCAATGATTTGTGATCTTCACTGGTGTCCATGGATTACATTAAATCTTTCCACCTTTATCCACCTTTGTCATGGTAGGGAGAACACGTCAATGTAAGGGTGGGGTCATCTAAGATAGCACAAGGGTTAAACACACACTAGCATGCATGTTTTACCAGTATGTGTTAACCTGCCAGCGCCCTAAAACCAAACACCTTTTATATGTGTCAAATACAGAAAAAGCACCCCTAATTGAAACTGCACCCTATGGTCGTGAAAATACGGGTACCGTGGCTCTTTGCCTCATTTCGTATTTAGTTTTTTTCGCCTCTTAAACCAAACTCAAATCCATCAGAATGTAATAAAAACAAATAATAATAATACAATTAATTTGGCAGAGTGGGTGTTTTGACACTATGTGTCCGGAGCAATAGTTTAATATTCCATCAATTACCAGTTGTCCATGCAAATAGTCAATAATTAGTTTTTAAATAAAAAAGAAAAATATGTTAGAAAAGTAACACATTTTTATTAAAGGTCAAAATTTAATTTATGCTTCACTCATCTGAAATGTAATGTATTTAATGTGTTTATTGTGAATATGAATTATTTAGACACCAGAAGCATGCTCTGGTCAGATGTTTGTGGATTTGTAGGTGTAGGGGTCATTGAAAGGGGAATGTTGAGATACAAAGAATTACCAGTTATGGATGAACGGTGAAATACTCTGTTTTTACAATCATAAATCAAACTTGAGAGGAGTCAGTGCCTCACCAGCCATCAACCTCACTGCATGTTAATGAGTAGTAGTGTGTGTCAGATAGAGGCAGAGAATTAGATAGTGAGAGAGAGTGTGTGTGTGTGTGGAGTGGGCATCTGACCTTCAGGGTTAACTCTGGCTAAGCTGCATTTGATGTGTGTATTGAGGGTGGACACTTTCCTCGAAATTAACACAAGTGCAATACTTGTACTGCAAGGAGAGGAGTGTGTTATGGGAAATAATATGGCTTTAATTGCGTGTTTGTGTGTGTATGTCTTGGCGGCAGTGTGGCTCAGGCAGTAGAACGGGTCGTCCAATGATCAAAGGGTCGATCCCTGCTCCCTCCAGTCAGCTGTCGTGTCCTTGGGTAAGGCACTTCACCCTCCCTGCCTCCAGTGTAGCTCCACTGGTGTGTGAATGTGTATGAATGTCCCGGTGATGGTCAGAGGGGCCGTAGGCGCAAACTGGCAGCCATGCCTCTGTCAGACTGTCCCAGGGCAGCTGAGGCTACAACAATAGCTTACAATCACCAAGTATGAATAATTTAAATATTGGAAGAACTTTCAGCACCAAGAATTAGCGCAGATAAATCTAAGCCATTATTATTTCTGTTATTATCATTATTGGCAGGTCATTGGTCAGTGTGGCTCTTTGACTCTCACAGTTAAAAATTTTGGCTCTTTGTGTTAAACTTGTTCACCACCTCTGATGTAGATGAAAAGATTTGCTTCATTTTCCACTAAATTGGGGCTAGCCAGAAAAGAGACTCCCCGACAAATAACTACTTCCGGTTCATGCGAAAAGAAGTCCCCTTTTAGGAATTTTTTCATTGAGTGACTGATTTAATTATTCGGTGGAAACAATTGAAGTATTCCATGGGAACAAATCCTAACTTGAACGATTTCATTTCTTTTTTTTTTTTTTACCTGTGTCAGGTCACAGGCTCTGTAGTGAAATAATTCAGACAAAACCTTGAACTTAAATGAACCCTTATGCTATTATAGATAACCCCACCCTTACTTTGACGTGTTATTCCTACCATGACAAAGGACGATAAAGGTGGAAAGATTTCATGTAATCCACGGACACCAGTGAAGATCACAAATCATTGAAGAAAAAAGGTTCAGCGCACTGTCTAGTGGGTCTAGATGACCCAACTCCAAATGGTAAAGTGCCTAGGATAGCACAAGGGTTACCTAAGTGGATCTCAGTACAGGTTGTTTTCTTTCATATGCAATTCAATTTGCCATTTGATCATGCAATTTGAAAAAAGCATTATTCAATTGGCAATTCAAAATGCGATTTGAAACTATTTAATATGAAATGTTAAAAAATTAAAATATTAAAAGAAATCATTGCATTTTAAATTGACATTGGTCTTTGATACCATAATTCAAATCAATATCCATGTTTAAAATGCAGTTTGCAAATACTTTCAATATTGAAATATGACATTTGAACAAATTGTTTGCTTTATTTTTTTGTAAAGTAACCTAAGAAATGTTGGATTGTAATTTTTGATGGTGTTTTTGAATCAACATTCAAAAGAAATTGCAAAACAATACATTTTCATTTGCATGGCATCACACTTTATCTGTGTCAAAATTCAAACTGAGAATGCAAACTATCAGACTTTCGTCAGGGCGGGCCAACCAGCTTTTTAAATTAGCTAAGTCCTGCCTTTACTTCCATACAATTGCACTTGTTAAATGGGCAAAATAATGCACATATTTCAATTTGCATGTTTATTAATAAATAAAATGCAAATTTGGACATTTCTGGGCACAAACACAAACATCTGGGAGGAGTAGACACAAGCACATATTTGCTTTTTACTAAATGTAAAAATAAATGAGGCAACAATAAAGCATCTATTTGGGATGGATTCAGTTCCAAATGTTTCTTATAGTCAGCACTGATTTTTGAGCTCCTACATAAGTTTAAGGTTGATATGGAACTGGTCTTGATAAATAAAGCTAACACAATTTTACACAGTTTTGTTACATTTTTGCCTTGCATGTTTATTTTGTTTGCTGTCTTTTAGTGTACAAAAGCACTACTGCAATGTTTTTTTTTTTCTTCCAGACCCTGGCTGTTGAGTTCTTCAATCACTGACATCAAGAACACCACCTGTATCTTTCATTATTTAAGGCAGTATTTGTCTTAATTGCAAATCCACAACGGTCAGCTGCCCCGTGCACTCTGCAAAAACCAGAGCGTTGTGCCTTAGGGCTTGGGTCACCCAATTTTTTTTTGCATCGAACCATCTTCCCAATGTCATAATTGAACATGCACAACAGTAGAACCCTCAAATATACTTTTAAGAAAGAGTGATTTTGTTTAAACATACAAAACCAAAAAAAGTCATTAATCTGCTAATATACAGAACTGTTCTGCATCTTTCAAATCATTTAGGACTATACTTGAAGACATAATATGGTTGTAACTGTAAATGTAAGTCTCTTCACATAATTAGGAACTGCATGTAGAGAAAACTCTTAATTATGGGAGGTGGCATGCAATTATCTAATTCCCTATGAAGGTAGGTGAATAGGAAGACTCTGAGGCATTAGAGAAATTAATCATGAAAGCCATTAAAAGTCCACTACATTAGATCTTAGCTCCGTGGGGAAACTATTATGGGCCATGAGCCCTGTAAGCTGAAACAAATCACCCACCACTTTTCTCTGGCAGTGAGATCCTACCATCACCATCAGGACAGAGTAAAGCTACGAGAGAAGCTTTCAGATACAGTTTGTTCCTGCTCTACATTATAGACCTGAACTTTTATAACCTCAGGAGCATGTAATATCTGAAAGCAATTACTACCTTTTTTTTGTTTTGTTTAAAGGTCAGTTAGTGTTCATTTATTCTTCTTCACCTCATGCTAAAACATTCAGGAAAGTCGATCAGATCTCAAATCAAGGGCATGGACTGGAGACGACGTTACACTAACCCTGACCATTTTCCCCTGAAAGTAATACTTTTTTAGTTGGATATTGATTGAAATTCACAATTTTTACTATATTACAGAAAATGTCAAATTTGTGATGTCCAACTGACAGCAAAATATTGCTTTTAAAGAAAGAAATAGCCATTTTTAATCCATAAAAGAACTACAAAACTTTTTTTCAAATAAAGAATTTCAATATCCATTAATAAAAACATGAAAATCTTTTCTTTCTATCCCAACATACAGTATATATGATTGCATTGTGTTTTGAAATACTTGTAAAGCCAAGTTCAAATTCACCTTTTTCAAACTATTTATACTGAGACCACACAATATTTTTTAGCATACCTCCCTTTGAATATGAAAACAGCTTTGAACCATCCATCAGATTTTTTATACATGCTTATTGGGTCAGCAGTTTTTTTTTTGTTGTTCTGCCCCCCCCACCCCCAGAGCCTATTCAAGGTATTTTCTGTCTTCATTTTACTCATTAGATGCTGAATCAAATTCAGTATTTTTCCTAAATTACAAATTTAAATAGTAAAATTTATGATGTCCAACTAACAAAACAGAGAAAAAACACAAGTGTTTTCTAAAATATTAATTTTTCTTCAAGATCACAAATAAATATGTTATTTCTTTTCTATCAGAACAAAAGAATTGTTCTGTATTGTTTTGAGAGACCTATTCCTGAAGCCAAATTTTTATTCCCATGAAGTTTTTGTAAACTTTTCATTATGATACTACACTACTGTTAGCTAACTTCATTTTGAATATGGATACATTTTTAAGGCCATAAATCATATTTTTTCTATATCTATGCATTAACTTCAATCACAATCAAAGTTATTTTTTCTGTATTTTAAGTTCACTCTTCCCTTACATCTCAGTTTAAATCTTCTCACTGGTTTTGTTTCTGATGTGTGTGAAATGTGTTGAAACTCAACAGCTTTTATCTAATCTGACATCCCTCAAAGATAATGGCACATCTTCAGGCCTTCTTAGGTCCATCACACAGACAGAGACAACCTGAAAACACAGGCTGACAAAGTTACAACACTCATTAAGTTGAGCTAATTGGACTGCTTTTTTCCGCCCTCAAACTACCCAGCTAAAGCTGTGGCCACAATCCTTCCTGCTGTTGTATGAGTCAGCCCTGTGTTCTGTCGCTGATATAATCAAAACAATCTTTGACTGAGTGAGTCTGCATACAACCTGCTTCCGAAATACTTAAGCATCGCCTGCATTCTTCCTGATCTAATCTGCACCACAGAAAATGGGAAACACTATCAGAGGTCCTGCCGGTGGCACCAAAACCTCATTACCGACTTAAGAAGGCAGCATGTGCAGTGAGAGACTGAGCTACCCACAGTCATTTCTGGTAATAGCTATGAAATATACCTCATGCATTTTAGCTTATAAACATACATAATTGAATATTAGCAACATTTTTGATCACTGTTCTTTACTAGTTTGGAACAATCTACACAATGATTGAAGCTGAACATTGGAATTTGAGTTTCAGGTGTTCAACAACTACAGTCTGGGGTGCCACTAGGAATTTTGGGCACCATGAAAATAATTTTTACAGGGCCCCTAACACAGCAGCACCATTTTTTGACGCTTCTGTAAATACAATCAGGCATTATGATGGCACTCTGAATACAATAAAATGTATTTTGTTTCATCTATTCACATATAAACAGAGTCTTAAAAAAAACTTTTATATGTAAAAATTATAATCAGTGGAGTTAAAAAAATACTCAGCTGAAAAAGCACCATCAAAATTACAATACAGCATTTGTTTAGAATTTTCAAAAAAATTATTTTGATAGAGGGGATGTCAAGTAATATTGAAAAATAATGTTTGAATTGATTGATTATTTAACTAATAAAATAGTGAAAAGTAAAAATCCATTTTTCTTGAGCAAAGTGAGCTATCTTGTAGGGACAAAGTTGATATTCCATAATTTTCTACCACAAACCCAACTTTTTTTCTGAAATACTGGGTGACATATTTTCGACCCTTCAACTCCTTTATGTCTCTTAATTTCTTTTCTCTACTTTTTGGCCTCCTTTTTGGCATCCTGATTTTTGAGGCATTTCCTCTCTATCTCACACACTGTGGCCCTGTCTGCCACAAAACTGCGCTTCCAGCTGAAGTTCAATCCAGTCAGACTGAATTAAAATAAAAATATTACCAAACCAAAAAAAAATTGTTACCATGACATTTTTAAAAAAAAAGTGATTATAAATTGGTTAATGACTTTCTGAAATTATTTTTTCAGTTTTATTATTTCATCATCATTAGGGGCCTCTGTTGGTCCCCCCTCAGTCTGGGCCCCTAGAATCAGCCACCTTAACCCCACCCTGTTTGGCACCCCAGCCTACGGTGAAAATCTTGTCAATCTCGCTCCAGGCTTTTTCTATTCCAATACATTAGTGACTTTATAGTATAATTCCAGCTATGCAATAAATAATTTCTACTTAATGATCAATTTTCAAACATAGGAACAAGCTTCTGTGAACGAAAAGGGGTGCCATCCATACATCACTACCAAATCAGAGACTTTGATTGGCCAAAGTTCAACTGGTTTAACTTTCAATGCGTATTCAATGGTCACATGTTTTTATAGAGCCCAAAAATGTACATGGAAACACCCGACCGCGAAGAGTTTTGAACATAGAAGCCAGAAACTCGGGATTACGCATTTTCATAGCCTTCATTAAAAGTGGTCGCTTGAAAGTGCGTTGCAGAGGGTGATGTGATAATTTACTGTAGGTCCTGTTTATTAGTAGTTTACCGTATTTTCCGCACTATATGGCACACTTCAAAAATACACAAAAGTAATGTTTTTTTACGAGTTGCAAACAATGTCGGGTGCTACTGTAAATACGCTAAAGGGCTAACGTGTGGAGGTATTGGACTGTCTTTTTAATATAATAACAAGGTTGGGAGTTAGCATAGTCACAGTAGCATCTCTTTTAGTGGTATCAATCTGTTTTTTTATGTGTTGCAAACAAGGTTGAAAGTTACGGATTTCGAAAATGTGCTAATTTTTCTAGCGTGGCTAATGTGCAGCACGTTACAAACACATTCTAGAGTCACTGTGAATGCAGTTATTAAAGTGTGACTGACAGACTTATCTCTGACTCTTTTGTCTTGCTAAATTTGCATTATAGTTTGTTGCACCTTAAATATGACATAATTTATAAAATAGACCAATAATTGACAGTGTACCATATAATCCGTTGCGCCCTTTAGTGCAAAAAAAATATGGTAGATAAAACCAGTTAGTAAAACAACAACAAAAAAAGGGAAATAAAAGCAAATAGAGTCGAAAACACATTGTAAACTGTGAGTATTGTCTTCCACAGGAAAACAAAGTTGGTCAAATAGTGTCTTTTTACCTTTTACATTTGCGCTATCATTGCAAATGAAGCAAAAAAATGGTAAAGAAAGAAAAAGAGAAAGAAGCAAAAGAAGAATGAGGCTGTTTCTCAAGTGAGTGCGGCAGCTCCTCTGCATGCTGTTATTAGCTGCATGATTGATTACAGTAATGTTCTACACTCTGCTCTCCTCCAGAAGAGCATAGCTCAGCTACATCTGCTGTTAAAAACTGTGTTGACTCAGAACAGAAAGGGAGCTCATATTACACCAATTTGAGCGCTCTGAATTGGCTACCTGTTACCCCTGGAATTGGTTTGAAGATGTTTTTACTGGTTTGTGATGCTCTTATGGGGCTCAGTCCAGCTCATTTGTTAGGTTTCCTTTTATTAGACTCAGGTCTTCTAGAAAGTGTGTTAATTTTCCAAATGATGCCCCTGGAGCAAGACTTTTGTGTATATTTAGAGTAATGTCTGGTAGGACTGAAGACTGCAGTTGATGTTTTCAAATATGAACTCAGAATTATTCTATCTGCCGTTAAGGCTGGTCATTCCAATATTGTTTGTACTTATAAATTTTCTTCTATTGTTTTACCTCTGGAGTCCAACAATGAGCAGGTAATGATGAATATTGTAATGTTAGACCTTTCCAGGCCCTTTTCGCTGTGAGAATGCTAACCACTACACTATCCGACAGCCCAATGAGAGAGTCGCTTTTCAAAATAAAACAATAACCTTGATGAATTCAGAACAATAAATATTAGGTAACAACTTATTTACTAATTATTTCTTTGTAAAAATTCTGTCAGTATTTTGATGCTTACTTGCTTGCACATGTTTTAAGATCAATCCTAGCTTTTGCAAAGTAAGGGGAAAAGGTGATTGTTTTTAATGCTTTGTTTTCTCTCTTGCATAATCGCGCAATAAAGGTCATCGTGCTGAATCAAAGTGACCAGACAAAAGTGCTGTAAAAAACAAACCATGGCTGACTGAAATGGTAATCAAAGCTTTAAACCTTTTAGTAGCCAAAACTAAATAAATTAAAATTATTTTTTGTTGGACTGTATTGGAAATTTTATGCTAAATATGTTTTAATGGTCGCAACGGGAAAAAGTTCTAACAATAGCAAAGCTGAGATGAAAACTAAAGACACTGGGCATTTAGACGACCGTCAGATTCAATTTGAAAACTACTTCTGTGTCTGACAACTCCAGTTGTAGCTCCAAATTGATTCAGTTCCCTTTTAGTGACAGTGTAACACAAAAGGTCAAGAAGACCACTGACAGCAGAGGATCCACCGATTGAATTATCCGTAGCTGCTGTTAAAAAAAAAAATCGTACAAAAACACCAGCCTAACCCATCTTTCACCCTCCTCAACCCAAAAGCAATAAAGGGAGTTCGCTGTTTACAGTAATATATCTATGTCAGAGGACCACCACCCCCTTCTCTGGAGTATGATAAGAACAAAATGCAAAATCTAGTTTTATACAAAAGCGTCTGTCAAATAGAAAAGAACAAGAAGAGATTGTTTGCTGCTCTCGATGCGACTCCGGCTGATGTTGGAAAGCCAAAATAATGCATTTTATATTTTGAATATACATGCATGCATCAATTCAAGCCGTCATAGCAACAGCAGGTCTTATTTTCAGCGTAATCCCCAATGTCACATCTGCTGCATAAATATACAATGTAGCTGTCTATCAGGACAAAAAGAAAAAAAAAAAGTCAGGATGTATTAGGCTGATTTGAATAGTGCTACAGTCATGGTAACCTGAACACCTCCATCACAGCTCGTGTCATAATCTGCCCCTGCCATCAAGCAGCGGGGATAAGTCATCTCCCTAATCCACGTTTAATTTCCTGCCCCTGTGTGGTCCCGGTAAACCCTTTCTTTGCAGACACTGGTCATTATCTGCAGCT
The DNA here is from genome assembly GCF_053564925.1 of Oryzias latipes. NCBI lineage: Eukaryota > Metazoa > Chordata > Actinopteri > Beloniformes > Adrianichthyidae > Oryzias > Oryzias latipes. Next base: position 9,618,263 of record NC_136256.1, on the reverse strand, counting down.
GATTAATGCGCCCAAAGAATACGGTGGCTTAAGGGAAGGCCATTGTAAAAAATGATGACTGTGAGAAATTATATTCAGTCTACATTTTTTTAAGCAAGATGTTTTGGATCTGAATGATTCTAAAAGTGCAATATTACACTTCTCTGTCCTTGAATTTCTCTACCAGAAGAAATGTTTCCAACTTTGTTTGTCATTGATCTGACATTTGTTCCATAATTTACAGTTATTCCCCCACCAAATATGATTGTTTACTCCAGAACACAATCTTAAAAAGTCTAAGGCGTACTATACCATAAAATCAATTTACATTTATAGGGGATAGACTGCCTTTATAATCCCATGTGGGATATTGGTTTTCACAGTTTGCCACAGAAGACTGGAAAAAAGAAAATTCAATAATGAGCATAAAAAAAGCATTGGATCCTGTTATTGTTTTTAATGGATCCTTTTAATGAATATATTGGCAGCAACAACTTGTTTTTGAAGTACTTGTTTGCTGAACTTAAGCTTTTCTAGTGCCTGGACAAACTATTATCCAAACACTCATATTTATTACAATGTTATCTTACACAATTTCTCAAAATTACTTAAATAACTCTAGTAATCAACCCACTTCTGAATTATTATTTTTTTATTTTTATACTGTATTTATCCCACAATGGGAAATTAGTTCTCCGCATTTGACCCATCCCCTGGGGGAAGGGTGAGCTGCAGCCGAACTGCGCTCGGGAGGCAGTAGCGTCAAGGGTCTTTCCCAAGGGCCCTCACTTGGTGATGCTAATAGTGCTTTAGGAACCAACAAATGTGTTAGGCTCCATAACATTTTTTTATGTTTGAGTGGCTACTGGGATTGAAAAAAAATTGATAAAACTTTTCTTCAGGCTTGTATATCAAGCAGACCAGGCTTTGGCTAAATTTGATTTCTACCCTCCTGGCTTCTCTCTTTTGCTCTAATTGTCGGGGCATTTGGAGCTGTAGTGGGGTCCGAACTTGTTCTTTTTAAAGAGGAACCGTAGCGACAGGGCTGGGTATCCTTAGCGACAAGGCTAAGTTTCCTTCTGCCGGTAAGGTGAACCCCGTCATACTGTGGCGGAGAGGAAAAACGCTTTTTTTTTTACGTGGGTGTGGTCTGAACCACTGACGTTTCCTTTTAAATGTAAGTATTATGTTTTGCATGACTTTTTAAAGTTAAAAAAAACAATGTTATGCATTTTCTGAGCACTGGCAGATACGCGCCAACATAGATTACCAGCGACTATTGATGATGACATAGAGTGGTGGTGACGTTCAAATTTGAAAATACTTTTCCATGACTCTTCGCTTGGAGGGCTAAATGTAGGGGCAGGGAGAAGCCGTAGGGGTAGGGAATGAATTTTGATTTGGCATTTTGGTCTATTCCTTAGTGCGCATCATTTTTCAAGATCATCCACTATGCTATTAATTAGTGACCTTTTCTATGACCCATTTGCACTGAGTCATTGCAGCAGATTCATGGTTACATTTAGCTTTAAAATATGTTAATATTTTAATCCAAAAGGGTAGACACTGGAAGGATCATCTCTGAGCTCTCTGGAGTCTGCACAAGAAATGCGTGTATATAGTAAAGTGTTAGAGTTTGACCATCTCTGTCCATCTTAACACCTTTCAAAAATCAACAATCAAGCAGCATAAAGTTAAGCTTAAGATCTGTTATTTCCACCGTTATGATAATGCCCCCGAATATGAGTAAAATTAGTTTCTAATACCATCAAAGAGCTGACGTACTGTCAAAAAAGATTCCACTGCCCCCCACAAAGTTTTAGGAATAGAAAATAAAGCAGAAAATTATTGATATTCAGCTGTCTATGCTTTTAAATTTGGTATAAAGTTTGACTTTTCAACATGGGAATCGGTGAGAAATCAGTCCTGTAGGCCACCAGCCTCTAGTTGTCTTCTGCAGAGCTAAAGTGTTTGGTATTATCTGCTTGCATCAAATTTGTGATCAGAATGCTGTAGTTATGGTGCCATAATCTTCTTCTTTCATGTGTTCAGGGTTTCCATTAAATTTACAGAAGAGCATAATTTTAAAACATCGTCTCTTAGGTTTTGTTCATATTGTTTTAAAAAAAACACATTAGCAGTAGGATTCTTTTATTTCCAAAGTGATCTTTTCATGCTCATTTTTTCAAACCTAACCTGTTTCCTCAACCATCAGGAATTTTAACATTTTATGTGCAAACCAAGGCCTTTGGAGACAAAGCTATAGGTCTTGGGCACCATTCTTTTCTCTGAACATTGTATGTTTTGCCTCAGGGCTAGATTGGCCAGGATGTCCATTCTAGTTATATTGGCTAAGTGTTTTGACTTTTTCCTGTCAAAGAGGCCACTAAAAGTCTGGAACAACCCTAAAATGTTAGCAACTATCTGCTACTTAGGGCACTTTATTGAAAATGCACTAATAAAAATACCATCTATATGAAGACCTACCTTTTTAATTTAGCTTTTAGTTGAAATTTTGGAACTTATTTGATATTTTAATTATTTATGCTCCCTTTTTACCCGATATATGTACATACATGTATTTATTTTTAAATTTCTTAATTCACATTTACCATTTTATGTCTTTCACGCTTTATTTATGTACTTATTTGGTTATTTATCAATTTTAATTTTAATTTTATTCCTTTCACATTTTCGTTGTAACTCCAGTGTTTTCCTCACACATCAGTCCTCCACATCAGTGACTGACCCTTCTCAGTGAACGGGGTCACTGCATTGGTATCTCCCAGGTCTGGCTCTTTTGCTTAGATCTGCTAGGTCCTATAGTAGTGTATTCTGTGAACTTGAGTGTGGGGGTCACTGGACATGTCTCCAAAATATCGTTTCCCCACTTCAGTACAACGCCAGGCATCTACATTGCATCATTTTATCACTCTTTTTATCATCGTGTGTGTACGTGTGTGTGTGTGGGGGGGGGGCAGCATTGTTCTGGCTTTAAACAAAAATTTCTTTGTCCTGTCCTTTTGTTTTTAAATTTGATTATGTTTTTATATAAGCACTTTGAGTGACCTGAGTTGTAAAGGTTCTATACACCACACAGTTCTATATACCAGTTTTATTTTCATGTCAGGGGGGTCACGCTGCTGACTTCCTGAAGGCTTTCATGCCAACAGAATCCCACCATCACTTGTAAGGAAACAGAAAGAGACATGCAGACAGAGACTATTGAAAGAAACGAGAGAACCAACTTTTACCCAAACCTTGCTGGGTTAACCCTTGTGCTATCCTGGGCACTTTAACATTGGGAGTGCACTGTCTTGTGGGGTCATCTAGACCCCACAAGACAGTGCACTAAACCTTTTTTCTTCAGTGATTTGTGATCCTCACTGGTGTCCATGGATTACATGAAATCCTCTCCACCTTTATCCACCTTTGTCATGGTAGGGATAGCATGTCAATGTAAGGGTGGGGCCACAGGACACAAGGGTTAAATTGAACTGCAAACCAAAAAGAGATTGAATGTAGCTGAGATTTTGGGAAGAAAAATGATGTTCTTTATGGTTTGATTGGATTGCAACAAACAGAAAATAAAAGTGAGAAATTTTTTAAAAAAAAATTAAAAACTAAATAATTTCTCACTCATTTGTGTGCACAAGATACTAATTTGTGCACACAAAATGCTAATTTCTGCACACAAATTGTTGGAAACAAATGATTAATTTGTGGTACCAATTTGCATATTTTCTTTGTTTAATAATATTATCATGTCCAGGACTCTGTGCCTACATTTCAAGTTGGAGAGGAAGTGATAGCAAGTTGCACTGAAGCATTAAGTTCTGGAAACATATGACATGTCATGTAGATTTTAAGGAGCTGCCCAAGCTCTTACTACAGTAATGAGAGTTTCGTCTACATGAACATGTAAAACTCATCCAGAAACTTCCCCAGGGTTTTTCTGGATCCTCATTGTATAACTTTTCCCAGATGTTTTTTTCCCATCTGCCCTTGTCTTTTCATTTCTCTCGCTTTCTTCTCGTTGCTCCACAGTACGTGACTGGATTTGACACGACTGAAGTAGCACTAGCTCTAAGAACAAAGCAATTGAAAATTTCAGGTCAGGCTTTTTCTGACATTTAGGAAAGAAGAAAAGAGTTTTAACTTACAGAAGCATCTGACTGCTCCCACAGTAATATATGAAATGAGCGCGACTTCTTGACACCATGTTAAAAAGTGGAAAAATAATGTGACCATGCAGCAAAAAAAAGTAACAAACTCTTGTGTCGGAACTCAGTTTCTGTCTAACAGAACAGTCTGCCACAAGATTGAAAAGAAAGTTTAAAAAATTCAAATTTGTTAAGCTGAGTTAAATAAATTGAGTCAAAAGCACAAGTTATAGCTGCGTGGTCTCTAACCTTTTTCAGGCCATGGACCGGTTTAATGTCAATGACAATATTTTCACGGGCTGTACGAAACTAAAGTTAGCATTTAAACTTTATATGTACACTAGATTTCGTAAAGAAAGTATTAAAATGTGATATAAATTTTCCCATAACCCACTACTGTCTAAAAGGAAACTAAAAAAAAAACGATGTCAACTTTATCGTTTGACTTGTAAAGTGCAAGGTATAAATAAATAAAAAGTTAAAAAAAAATTTCTGGGCTGCATAGTGGAAGGGTCAAGGTTAGTCATTCATTCATTCATCTTCTTCCATTTGTCCCTTTCAGGGTCACGGGGCTGCCTGAGCCTATCCCGGCCACTTATGGGCGAAGGCAGGGGACACCCTGGAGAGGTCGGCAGTCGGCGCAGGGTCACACATAGCACACACCCATCAACACTGACATTCACACGTAAGGGTCAAGTTTAGAATTAGTTTAATACATGCGATCAACAACATTTATTCTTGGACGCACTTTAAATACATGCAGGCGCTGCGGCAATGTGCATCTTGCACATCCTTCAGTTTGGTCACTCGTAAGAATGTGTGACTGACATTAACCAAAAAGACAAAAAAAAACAATCCACCATTTGAACAACTTTATTAGCAGCATCCTCGTACCATTCGACAACCGGTTGCTGAATATTATGCATTACTATAATGGGATGTGTGAACAACTGTCACAATAAATCCATATTGGGAGTCAAGACTCCTGGTTTTTGTGTTAAATGTCGGTTTCTTTTATTTCAAAGTTGAAGGTTCTTCTGCTGTTTTCTCACTGGCTCTTTTCTGCGAAAAGAAACATTCCAAACACATTTACTTTTTCTTATCTTTGCTAGCTTGGGTTTTTTAATTAGTGGTTGGAGCAGACACTTTAAGAAAGAAGTGGATATATTTCAACACGAGACAGAGAGACTTGACATGCATCAGATGTGCTGGAGAGAATCCAGTAGTTTTCCGAAATAAAACTTCCTTCAGAGTCAGATAATGAATAAAGAATAAAATGAAAAACCGCCTGATACCAACCATCCCATGGGTCGGTACCGGGCCGTGGGTAATAGAGGATGAAACTATTAGTGGCAACAATATGGCAGAGTTAATGATCGTGGCTGAAGAATTTACAAAATAATTCAAATGACAACTGCAATAGTTATTAAGAAAATACACTTTTACTTTGAAAGGTTAAACAAGACATGTGGCTACACAAAATGACAATACCCTGACACAAAGGGTAATTCAAACAATAATATTTTACTCTAACAGGAAACAATTAGTAAAGGGAACACAGCTGTGGAGATTAATTAAAATCAGGTGTGAGCAGGAAAAAAGGAGGAGCTTAGACAAAGAAACAGAAGGAGTCGTGCAAACACTGTGAACATGCTTTACAACATGGAAAGAAACAAAAAAAAACAGAAGTGAAAATGTTCAAATCTCCAAAGAAATATTGACAGCAATTCAAAAAAAAAATAATCAGTTCGATGTTAGACCAAATGACAATCCTGTTGGCTTGTTTCCATAGTAGCAAATTATTTCAACCAATTATGTGATACCACTTAGTCATGATGGCCAAAGAGGAAGTGTTTATTTTGATATTTTCCAAAATTATTCAAAAAAGTAAAAAGAAAATCTTGATCTTTAACCTAACTTGACTCTAATTTGAATATTTGACTTTTTGAAAACTCATTTCAATACAGAAACAGACCTTTTTCAATGTAGAACCAGACAGAAAGTCGAGTGTTGTAGTTCTTTATAAGGGAGGCCAAATGGAGAGGGAAATATCAAGTGCAGCTAAAAGCCTTGCAGGAGTGAGAGTCTTCATAGTGACCTTCAGATTTTAGATCACAGGGTGCTTGATTTACATGGGAACTCAATGAATCATGTCTTCGTTCCAAAAGGAGAGTGTGTGGGTATCTGACTTACATCAGTCAATGTTATTAATTCAACTTTTTTGTGTCAGTGAGCTATGACAGAACTGACATTTTCCTCCATTATTGTTACACACAAGCACAGGAGAAACTGTCACTGAGGTGTAATCAGGATTTTAAGTAAGGTTTGACTCAAACTTGATAGCCAAAAGAGGAAAAAAGTTGGTTTGAGCGGCCCATGGTTACTGAATGTTGAAATAGTTTGTTTATACTTCACTTAAAAAATTCTGTACCTCACCCTCAAATATCATCTCATGTCTACCACTGCTGCTCTGACTGTTTAGAAAAACTGCATTTAATCTATTGTAAAAGGGTTCCCAGTGGTGTATTAAAGGGCCTATACCATGCTTTTCTAAATAAAGCCTTTCAGAGTAAACTATATCCATATATGACAATGTTTTACTTTTGGCACACAAATTAACACATTTTAATAAATATGAGTTATTTTCCCGAGCTTTTTTCCAACCTGGAAGTAAGATGGCTCTGAGGAACCCTCTTTCGCTCCTTGTGGGCGCTGCCCATTTCATGATGACAACCTACAGTACAGCCGGCCTCGGCAGCATGTCTGCGTTTCACCCATGAAAACAAACAACATCTGAACGTTTACAAAGATGGATGTGCATATTTGGCCTCGAAAATGAAAGCAGTTAGCCGATTCCTGCTAGCACCACGGAGAAAATGGGTGTGTGTAAATTGCACGGTGCTAGCAGCACAGACTCTTCCTGGAAGAGGATGTTCTCATTTGTCGCGAGAATCCACTCGTTTTGATATGGATTGAGAGGGGCTGGTGCTTAGAGCGCAGGTTTTTAGAGGGTTACTCAGAATAGCCTGAAAGGATCAAAATACCACTCTGGGGTTGTTTTTCACAAGGAATATAAATTATAATACACTTAAAATCTCAAAAAAAAATGCTTTTGGATGGCATAGGGCAGGCCCTTTAATTATGATGAGGCAGTTTTTAGCCAAAATAAAATATAAACAAACTCAAGTTTCTACGACACTGTTTCTGCAGAGCGGCATGAGTTCATCAGAACTTAGATTACCAGCGACTTAATTCATCAGAACTGCCTCTAAGTTGTGGGTGGACTGTTGGTGTGGAGCAACCCCACCCCCACTTCCTATCACCAATTTGTTTACAAGCTTTCCCACCAACTTACAGCTCCTCACAACCCCAACCTAACATTACTGTTGCAAAAAAATAAAAAATAAAAGGACAAGCAATATTTTAGCTATCCAGTCGTGCAGTTTTGAGACAGACACCATCTCGGAGCAGAGCTTGTGGCCTGGCCATTTTATTTGTGACATACTACTACAAGCTTTTTCCATTTTTTTTTATTTATTTTTTTTTGTCTGCTCATGATTCACAATGATTTGAATAAAGAAATACTCAGAAATGCAACTTTAAGATAATTTTTCTTCATATATGTCCGGCGTCCGTCATCAGAAAAATGCCATAAGAACATGTTCAAAACACCAAAATCACCATTTTCATTGGAGTGGGTCAACCAGAGTGACTTTTTCTTTTTCTTTTGGCTCTTTTTTTTCTTTTGACAGCCTCTTCTGTTCTCAGACAGTCTGTTCATCTTATCTTTAAAGTGTCTTCTTTAAGATTTAGTTCCACACCTTCAGATGTCTCAGTCTGGACTCTTCTTTTCCTCCTTTTTTCCACCAAACTGCTGCTTGTTGAGCTTTGGTTAATTCCCAAAAGAAAAGAAAAATGAGAACCGCTTTTATTTTTCATATATTGACAAAACCACTTTTAAAGACATCACCGAAAACTCTGATTTATTTTGCCTAAAGTGTGGCAACCAAGCTTTATCTTAAAGCCGACTATTACATTTTTGTGACCATCAAAGCAGACAGTGAGCAAATCTGTATGCTCCAAGCTACACTTTGCATTTGCAAATATTTCATAACGTTTATATTTTGTAGTTTTTCGTAGTGCTTTAATCTGGTGGTGAAGCTGCAAGAGCCTCTGGCAGACGTTTAGGATGCAGCATGTTATCTGATTAACCTTAAGCATAGTGAAGGTGGGAAATTAAATTCCCTAAATTCAGACGGAAACTGCTCTCCCCAGCCAAAAAAAACAAAAAACTGCTGAATTTATGCACTGTTTGTCTATCATTTTTTCATTTAAAGCTACAGTCACAAATATAGCTTTCACCATAGGATGGAGGCATTGCCGGAATCTTTACATATTTATATTTATTTATATTTATTGGCTAATATGTAAACAGAATTCATATATTCATTTTGATTCTCTACAGTTGAGCGAGTAAGCATTGTAATTGTCTTCTTACATCACAATAAATGAAAGTTATATTTAGTTTTTCAAAAAAATTATTAACAAGCATATATAAGAGGAAATCGTTGCATACGCATACATAAATTTGCACAAGAAAGCAAAATGATTACATTAAACATTAAATATGCACATAAAGATAAACATTCAATAAAGCTTCTTGTGGATTTTATGAGGCATGCATGCATAAGGGAAACAAAAACAGTCTTTAGTTTGCTAATATAAAACGAGTTCACACCAGCTGGTCTGCTTTTATCTCATGGAGGGTGACCTGAAAGGTCTGCAAAACAAAAAATGAGGGAACTTTGGAAAGATGGAAAGGGGGCAGGGTTTTCTTTAATATCAGCATGCATGAAAAAGGTCTGACCTCAGCTTCTGACAACAATACTTAACACAAGTTTAGCCTAACTGTCCTAATAAACACTGATCTGCAAGATTAGCATCTCTGAAATAATTTATTAGAAAATATAGATAAATAGATTGATGGTCAAAAATACATTTTATATTATTTTTAAAAGGCTATAAGGCTTTTTCTTTTTTTAACTTTCTCCGTTTTGTGTTTCTCTGTGGATTAGAAGCTGCATTCCTCAGCAGCACGGACGATTTCACCTTGTCTCCTCGTGTTCTTTCCAGCCGTCAATCAAAAAAAAGTCTGAGCTTCAGAGCCTGAAGGAGCATTTCTGATCAAAGTCTCATTTCTTCTGTCTCCTTTTTCAATAATGCAGGTAAATAAAGGTGGATTGATTTGATATCATTTTGACCCTTAGAGGAAAAGACTTAGATGGATGCTCACGCCTGCAACAAGACAACTCTCAGGACGAAAGCAAACATGTATCGATCGGACTTTACAGCTCACCATCACTTTAAAACACATGTGCAGGTTTTTTTCCCCCAAACGTGAAAAGGTATATTTGTATTAAAGCGGGGGTGCCCAAAATGTCAATAAAGGATGTGTGAGTAGATTGGGAGCCACCTAAGAATTAAAAAAATAACAAAAATCTTCTTTTACAGAATGCAGTCATCAAAATCGCTGTGAAGTATGTCACTTGATTGACATGCAGAATTGCCAATCGAACATCCTCTAATGTATATGTTGCTGCACATACCCGTTAAAAAACACTGAGCACTATGCTCCATTAGCAGAGTTTATAAAGTGTTTTTCTTTTCTACGTGAACCAATTAAAGGTATGCCATTGCAATCAAAATTTCATTAAATAGGTTATTTGCATTTAATGTTATTATAAGGGTTCAAAGTATCCAGGCTGAATGGTTGGCACACACAGGTGTTCACCTCATCAAATCTGGCCATCTTTGCAGAAAGTTTGGACACCCCTGGATTGGGATTTAGCAATTTAGCTCACATGCATGCCAGAAAAGTGTGGGTACCCCTGTTTTAGAGTAAATGAAAATTAAAACCTACATATCAATCTAAACAAGTTTTTTTGTGGATCTATAAAATTTTGACTGAAAGGAAAAAAAGCTTTTTTTCACCAAGTAACCACTAGGGGGCTTTTTCGACAAGCAATCCACTTCAGTCAAATGTAAAAAAAACATTTATAACTGGAAAAAAAAAAAAAAAAAAAATTCTTCAGTTTATTTAAAATAAGGAATCCCGTTTTAAATTTGACTGCAAAATTGCACGTATCAAAACCTTTTAACTGACAGGTTACACAACAAGCAGGGGTTTGGTGGCACCACATCCTGTCAAGATGGCTCCAAGACTCAGACGGTAAGTTGAGGTGTACTTGCTGTTATGCTTGCATGTAGAAGAAGTAAATGTGGTAAATATTGCAAAGGTCATCTTTTTAAGAAAGAAAATAGTGATTCGTTCAGATTCTTTTCATGTTATTTTCCTCCCAATGAATTAAAGCCAGATGAGCACAGTCATCCAACGTTTGTAGAAAAGGGAGAAAACAGATTGATATGCAGAAAATGGGATGTTGATGCGCTGAAAAGAGATTGTATTAAAGTGAGATTTGAAATGTAAATTCATCAAATTTGGAGTTTGATCACTTTGCATTCTGCTTCAATGTAAAAATGTTGCTTTTTTCCTAACATGATCTTGAATCTGTTCCTGCAATGATAAATCTTCCAATTTCCCATCTTTTTTTTTTTTCCACTTAAGGTCATTTTTCTCTGAAGATCTTTGGGTTTATGGTAAGGCAATGACAGTGGTGGGGAATGATTTTTTTTTTTTTTTTCTCCAAAAGGAAGCCTTTCCTTCCCTGACTGGTGCCTGCTGGAGCCTGACAGTGAGTGCTTCACAGTCCACTGCTCAGAAATGAGAGCGGCAGGCTCTGTGCTGTGTCGTCCGTCGCTCACTCACAGGCAGCGGGCTCCTGCGGAGAGCTCATGTTTGCTGTGAAGCGTTTGCAGCCCATTACAGATCATTACAAACCTATGAGAGCGCGGCAGCCTGACGGAGCTCAGGAGAGCCATGACAGGACGAAACCTGGTGCATCCTATTGACTCCGCCTGCAGCTGTCTAAGCCCGAGGAAAAAGCTGGCGCCGCTCAGGCTGTGCTCATGCTCTGATAGAGGGGCGGGGAGGCTGGCAGCAAGGTCACTCCGAGAGCATGGCGGCCAATGGATTTTATGCTTTCTTGCTGCTGCACCCAGTGGATTTATAAACTGACTTGTAAAGAGAGGTAGGGCTTGCTGTGGCATGAATCCATTCTGGTCAAAGTGCACCAGTGGAGCCTCAGTCCTATGGTTGTTTGGATTTGTAATTGAAGCCTCAGCTGGGGCCTATTTTCTCACATTTACAGACACATCATCACACACCCAGCTCAGACCCGTCCAGGTTTGCATGCAGCTGCAGACAGACTTGCCAATCCTGCACTTCAGGCTGTGTGTAATAAAAAAAACAGAAAGAAAACCATGATTCTGATTCGCAACTATGAGTTTTTCTTTCTGCTCCCCAATGCAATATAATTGTACAAGGAGTTACTCGTGTTTATGAGTGCAAGGGTTTTTTTTTTTTTTTTTTTAAAAGAACTTTTTAGGAAACACCAATATGCATCTGGATGACCTGGATATATTCGATTTTTAATTTTTATGCATTGGTTTTTGTGACTTTATCCCAAGCACAACACTGACTGTTTTGAGTGTAAAACTCAAAAATTTAGTTTGCACTTGAAACAGAAAAGTGCACTTGAAACTCAAATATACGTGCAGATTAAACATTTTTTACTTCTTTACTTCTTCTGCGCTCAAAACAGAGCAGGGCACAGACATTGGTCAGAAATTCTTTTAATTGTGCATGTTGCAAGTTTTACGCTCAAAACTGTGTGTTGCTCTTGGAATAATGGCACAAAGATCACTCCATAGATTATTTTTTTAATATTTATTTTCAAGTATAAGTGAACATATGATATAAAACAAGACGAAGAAAGACGAGATGGGAAAAAAAGAAGACAACCCCCAAAAAACACGACACCTGCCAAAGGCAAGAGGCAAAAATTAAAATAAAATAAAAAAATATGTGCCAGACTACCATTTTGATCAATAAACAAATAAATCTTGCAGTCTGACATAACTTGGACAAGAGAGAGATGCAAAACTACATTTGTGACCCAGATCCAGCACCTCTTGTTCAGTGTTGTAGTTCAAGTTATATTGTAGTGAGCCAGATAGGGTTGCCAAACAGTGTTGAATCTATACTGTGAGCCAAATTTGCATAACCTCAACCTGTCTAGCCTGATGGCATATATGATTTTAGCCACCCAATGTTCAAAGGACACTCCATAGATTTTTAATCTGAATTGTTGTAATCAAAACATCTTATGAGTTTATAAATTTTGAGTGTAATTTTCATCGCTTTTGTTGATCATATTAATGAATTATTTTGCGGGATTCACGGCTGTTCAATAAAGTTATAAAATAAGGCATCAAAACTGTTTTGTATTTTATAACACATAATTATAAATGGGGGATTGTAAATCCAGTTTTCTTCATACTGGCAGACTTCCAACCTTAGCTTTCAACCTTAGCTTAAAAACCTTAAAAAGCTTTGGGTTAAAGTGACAGCATCTGATATGACGCTACTCTGTTAAGTGTCATGAAGCACAACAATTACACACATTAGTCTGTTTTAACAGTTTTTAAATCGTCTTGATGAAATCAGAGGGAAACAGTTTGGTCCTCCTTCACGATTTGAGTTTATCATTAACAGCCAGACGACCTAGTGTTTGGTCCACGTCCTGTTTCTAACTGAAACAGTTTTCTAATAATATCTGTAATCAAGGAGAAATTCAGGTTCACTTTTTAAAAATATGAAAGGTTAAGCTTAAATATAATTAATAACAAAAGACACAGGATTAAGGCTAGGTGGCCAACAGACATATTTAAACTTAATTCAAACATTTTATTCACCCAAAATTAAATAGAACATTTTTGGTAAAGTTACATTTGTGATTAAGACAAAAGAAAACTAATAAAACTTCATCATGTTCACTTTTTGTGTAGTTACAATTGAACCCAAACATGCATAAAATGTTGGTCTTTTTTGTGTAAAATAAATCACGCATGTTGTGATCATATAACATAAAAAATCACTGTCTAGAAAGAAAATATCATTTTTCTCATTTGTTTTTTTGTGAGGTTAAATAAAATTGCATTATAATAAACTGGAAGGAAAAACAACTACATTGACAAATTTTAGACTAATTTAGTGAAAAATTACTGTTGAAAACTCTCACAACTTTCATTACAACACCTGCAACTTCCAGCTTTTTCTGCCTCAATTATTACAAAAAATGCATGCAACATCTTGGACTGTACATCAATACAGACTATGGAGTCTCCTTTTTTTACATTTTTGGATGCTGGTGTGCTACAGGATTTTTGTCAATGAAAAAGTGTGCCTTGGCTCAAAAAAGGTTGAAAAACACTGGCATAACGAATGGCATTACGAAAGGTACACACTGCATGTGTTCACTGATAAACATTTGACTTCTCCCTGACATTAAAGAATTGGACTAGCTGTGCAAATGCAGCTGACTAAATGCTGAGGGTCATATCAAACTCTTCATCATCGATGTAATCTTGGACCGCTGACTTCCAGCGTGCACCTTGCTCTATGAGCTGAAAAGAAACGCTTTTCCGGCGGCTCTTCACCTTTTGAGAAGTGCTTCAGGGGCTCTTCAACAAAGGGCCTGCGCTGCTCATTAAGTACTCGTGTCTCCACATCTACTGTGCTAAAAAGCGGTCAGAATTACATTCTGAATCAGTTCGGAGACGCATGCTGTGCAGCCTGGTACTCCCAGCAGAACCGTGTTTGTGCTGTTTCCACATGCAGCTGGCTCGGCTTGAGGTTAGAAAACAGAATGATGGCGATGCCTTTCCAAACAGTCTGTTTGGAAGTTTGTGTAACGGCAACTGTTTAGCTCGCCCTGCTGCTTCCCTCCTCTCTGTGTGTCTTCAAACTCTGGCTTGAATCAACAACTTCATAACTGTGGCAAATCCTGTCAGTGGTAAGCCTCCTCTTTTGTCATGGACGTGCGATTGTTTCTGTCTGCCTGTGTTTGTGCATAAATATGAAGCGGCAGCATGTCATTTATAATCTAGGAGGAGAATCATTTACCACTTGTTGTGGAAGCTGAAGCCAAACAGCAGCTTTTCGCAGTGATGTTTGCCTCCATCTCTCTTTCAAATCCCCTGTCAAGGGCGGACTTTCAAAGTTTGAAAGAGTCCTCGATGAAGACTTGAACAAATGCAGCGTGTCCTTCGTTCTCTATCTGACAGCGGACATTGGCCTGATCTAATCAAACAGCAGATGGCTAATTGAGTCAAATCCTCACCAACTGTGAAAGTGGCCAAAGCGTTACCTTTGCTTTGTGAATGAGAAGGTAATTAAAAAAAGGCTTGTTTGCCGCTTGCAGTTTAGTAGACGTTATTTTTTTCACATTCTGTTTTGTAAGATATCAGCTTACAGCATTGCATGCATGCTGTTGCATGAAAAATGCTTTGATGCTTATGTAAAGCATCTTCAGTCTGCTAAACATACACAGTGGATTGATCCAACTTCATATTTGTATGTAATAAAAATGTAATAAAAAAACATTTATATATTAAGAATGACAGTACAAAGCATTCTGCTATTAAAGTTAAACTCAAATCCTCTTTTAAATAAACTGTAAAAGCATTTCCAGTGGTCTTTTAACTATGATGATGCCATTTTTAGCCGAAATTCAACAAACTTGTGTTTTTCTTTTAAATTCACCTCTGACTTGTGGGCGGGACTGTTGGCGCAGAGTAAGCCCGTCCACACCTCCCGTCATCCATCTGTTTACACTCTCTCGCTAGCTTACAGCCCCTCCCATCCCAACCAAACATTTGCATTGCAGCTAAAATGGTGATCAAGATTGGAGCTCTCCAGCTGTACAGTTTAGATCCAGATTCCAGCTCAGACGAGGAAAACGAAGACGTTCATGGATCTATTTGTCTGCAAGTGGATGCATTAAAATGTAAAGAAGCAGGAAGCTTGTGGCTTCCCGTAGTAGCTTCTACATCACATCTACAAGGTTTTTCAAACAGCATTTCTCCGTCTGCTCCTAATTTAAAACATTTTAAATATAAAAATACTCATAAAAGCAGTTTTAGTCTCATTTTTTTTAATTTATATGTATCCTCCATCATCTGAAATACTCCAATAGGACATGTTAAAAGAACCAAAATAAATTAATTTTTGTGAGGAAAATTTGTTATTATTTTACCATTCTTGAAGTTGTTTAACTTATCTTTGTTTTTTAACAGCATTTTTTACATACCAGCACAGTCGAGAATTTGTGTCTCATTAAGAACTAAAATGTAGAAAGAAATTTGTATTAAAAGGAGTCTAAAAAACCTAAATTGCACTGTTAAAAAAAGTTATTTTAACGTTTTTTTAAATGTGGATAAGTTAGACTGCCAATATCTTTATTTTGTAACAACAAAATAGATTTATGTAAGTGGTAGTTTTAGATTTTATTATGCCTTATTAAGATGGGCCCACTTGTACTAAGCTGGTATTCGCAATTTGTCTTAAAATGAGTCATTCCCACTTATTATACTACCCTTTTGTTACTGTAATCAAAAATGAACAACAATTACAGACAAACTAACAAAATGCAAACCATTTACTTAGAACTGGGAAAAAAAAACCTCATCATTGATCTGTATAACATTCTATTTGAACTACTACAGTTACATGTTTTACCTTTTTTTCCCATTTTAAATTCTTGTGTGGAACTCTTTGTTTCTTGGTTTTGGTATTTTAGCACACGTTTTCTTGTTAAGAAAAATGACTTCATGCATAATCAAATCATTATACTTTCTATTGATTTTCTCCTTAAGATTCGTGTTCTTTTCCTATATTTATTCTACCTCTTCTTGCAGTTCAGAGAAATGTTTGCTTATATAACACCTTCCGAACACTGGCAGTCAATTTTTTTAACCACGAGACCAGAAATTTGGGCAATCAATTTCAAAGTCAGAGGAAAGAGTTTTCCCTTTTTCTAAATCATACAATCAAAATAAAAATGAATGAGGAGGATCAATTTGGTAAATCAGAGAGGTCAAAATGATTACAGTCCACCTTCAGAAAACTGACACTGGATCAGCAAAGAACAGACATTTCGAAAAAGACATAAAAAATTGTTATGGACTGCAAAAACAGGCTCCTTAGAAATAATATTGTTACCTCACTGGGAGAAGGGCTAAGAAAAGTAGTCTTACCAATAAATCTGTTTTAAAGAAAAATAGTGCGACTCCTCCTCGAAAGAGAGGTTGTTTTGCTGTGGCGACCCCTGATGGGAAAAGCCAAAAGAGAAAGAAGGAGTCTTACCCAGACATGTTTTCTCAAACTGAATTTACTTTTCTACTGAAAAACTTTATTGATAAGATTATTATTTTGCAAGACAAAAAATAAGACTTGTTTTTATTTTTTTTAAGGAGGGGTCTTTTTATTTTCTTAAAATTCAGTTTTTACAGTGTGGATATCTTTTTTTGTTGTTTGTTTTTGTTTGGGCCTGGGCTTCCAATCTGACTGGGTCTGATTAACTGTGTGTCTGTGGAAACCATCCTGGGGAATCAGGTTTCCAAAGTGAGGATGAATAGAATGAAGCGAGGTACATGAATTCATGCATTTAACCTTTCCATACTGGTTTTTCATTCCTGGAAAGGGTCACAGAGAATTTTGGAGCTTGGCTCAGCATTTCCAAACCCTGGCAGCAGAGATCTAAAACCGCACATGCTCAGATGTGCTTCCAAGAAGCTATGTACAATCTCCACTGTGCAATGAAATACCAGATAGTTTAAAAAAAAAGAAAAAAAAATAAAAAACCATGTACCCAATTGAAGCTAAGGCCTTCTTGTTGTGAGGCAAAACCTTACAAATCATACCATTCCATTAGATGTACTAAAAACTGACTTAATTTTCTTTTTTTTAAATATTTTTAGACCCACATAAAGCTGCAGGATCAGGTTATGTTGTTTAGCTAAAGAAAACAGAACATAACATGATTCTCTGCACCCTTAAATTTTATTAAAAAGTTGATTTTTCAAAAGAACTTGGTGATTATTTATGTCCCAGTTAATTGTCTAGATAGTTTATCTCTATTATAGTACTAGTGGCATAAATACAAGGGCTGCTAAATTGATGGCTTCTCTTTTTTAAATCGCTGTGCCCTCTAAATATGATTGTGGGAGGGGATCGTATGGGGTCAGGGGTTTCTAAAACACTCAGAATATAATCATCTAACTTTTATTTTTAAAAATGAAAAAGGGTATCTCCAGGCCTTGAGGGCCGCTGTGTTTGCATGATTTCCAGATATCCAAGCCCTACTAAAGACTGATTACCTGGATCAGATGTGTCCAGCCAATTTAAACATGCCAGAGGAGGATATGTTGGAAACCATGACGGAAGGTGGCCCTAGAGAGCTGGACTTGCCCATCCCTGAATGCCTTAATTTATTTTTGTCTAAAAAAAAAATCACTCATGTATTTTCTTTCAAGTACATGCTAAATTATTGTTATTTTGGAGTGGTTTGATGTCAATTTCCATCAATAGGCATTAAGGGGTTGAATACATTTTTTGCAGGAAGTTTGATTCTTTTGTTTTCTTTTTTTTCATTTGCTTTTGCTTCAACACTATTGATGGAACATGACCTTTAACTGATAGATCTCAGCCACGCCTTCTCCACATTTAATATTGCAGACAGGAAACAGGATAATGCTACATCTGTTAGTTCCAGGTGGCCTCTGAACATGAAGCTCTCATCAAGCCTGTGCAAATGGCAGAGGGTCACATTTCAATAACAGATCCCTGAACAGGGACTGTGGGCCCATTATAGAGAAGGCAATCCCAGGGATGATTGAACTCAACTCTCACTGAATTCAGCCCAGTTCTACACGTTTTACCTGGCTTCATTATTTAGTGATAAAACCTCAGAAGAGTCCCCGGATGAAGAGTCCAGGTAGCAAGTCTTTTAATCAACCACTAATGACTTCTTTGTAAATTACAAGTGAAGCGCTTGCCTGTTGTCAATTTGCACCTTTGCTCCATTGCTTCTAAAAAAAGAAAAGAAAGTGTGGCAACAAAACAATGCTTCTCTGCAACAGAGATTTGTTGTGATTCTGATAAATCTAAGAGAATCCATCCTCATTTAGCGTAGAGGAACGTTGAGTCAATAAAGCTGTAGAACATGCTAAAACTTTTTATCTCTACATGCAGTTTTCTGCATTGTAAATTGGATTTTGACATTTGTGTTGTTTTAATGTACAGTGCAGACCAAAGGTTTGGACACACCTTCTCATTCAAAGAGTTTTCGTTATTTTCATCAAAATAAAAATTGTAGATTCACACTGTGTGTTTAACTGTTGCAGCGCCGGAACCATTTAACCCTTGTGCTATCTTAGATGACCCCACCCTTGCATTGACATGTTCTCCCTACCATGACAAAGGTGGATAAAGGTGGAAAGATTTCATGTAATCCATGGACACCATTGAGGTTCACAAATCATTGAAGAAAAAAGGTTCAACGCACTGTCGAGTGGGTCTAGATGACCCAACTCCCAATGTTCTGTACTGTATTTTTGTAGTTAAACTGAACAAGCTATTGGTCATTGTGTTCGTGTAATTAAAATTTTAAGTCAAATACATCTCAACTAAACAAAACTTTTTAATATGAGACTATACGTTGATTTAACATGTTTTGGTTTTAATTTAGACTCCATGGTGGCGTAGTGGTTAGCACTCTTACCTTACAATGACCAGGCTCTTCCTAGTTCTCAATTTTAATTCTTTTATAGTCTTCTGTAGGTCTGGTCAGATAAACTGGAGTTAATTTGAATGATATTTGCAATTTAATTTGATTAAAACACCTTGCTTAACAAAAAAAGCTAGGGGTGTAGGAAAAATCGATTTGACGATATATCGTGATATTCATTTAGCAATACTTGGATTAATTGAAATGCTGTCAAAATGATAATTTCTTATTTATTTATGAGCATCAGCATCTGACTCTTGTTGTGACGGCTAGTTGGAAGCTCCGCCCACTGAGCCTCTTTGAGCAGCTCTACACTGCACAAAACGACCACAAGATCTCAGCGAGAAGCAGCTTGTTTTGTTGTTATGAGACATGCACTACTTGGTTTTAACTTGGGATGGGTACCGAACTGAAAATATGTGCTGCCAGTATCATAGAAAAACGCGGATTGCGACGCTTTGTAGCGGGCTCAGATAAGAATGAGTGAAGCACTGCAGCTGCGCAGCTGCTCATGCCCAGAGCATCAGCCAAATGCTGTCGGCAAAGCGGGCCAAAGTTCTGCAGAATGTCCCAGCAATAGATTCTAATTTACCGACCTGATGGATCAGAGTGATGTGCACAACGCTCTGAAAAAAGCCCAATGTTGTACTGATGAGCGGTGAAATACGTGTTTACTTCCGCGTGTGAGAAAGCGGAGCTGCAGCTGCGGTGAAGTCTGTGATGTAATTTAAGCATCTTAGCCACATTACAGCGCTCTCCTTCATCCTGTCATGTTGCCTCCTCACACTTGAAACTAATGTTTCTGGAAAGAATTTGTGTTTTATTTTCCCTTTATTTTTGAAGCACCGTTTTCCTGAGCCGCTTAAAAGTACTTGAGAAGCTACATTAAGCAATGTTGAAAATAAACTGGACTTTATTATCATACTTTTAGAACATTCCTGGACAAAGCACATTCATTCTATTTTTTTTCCATATACTGAAAAATATTTTGTTGTGGAAATCAGACAATGTTGACTGTTCCCTTTAAGAATAATTAAATTTTAAGGTACCAAATTAAAAGCACTATGAATTTTCTTGGCTAAAAGAAACTTGTATATGAGATACAGTTGCAGTGTATGAAAATTAAAAAATGTGTTCCAGTATAATATTTGTGATATGTATCGTTTCGTGGGACAAGTATCGGGATGGGTATTGTATCACCACACTCTTGCCGATACACACTCTTAAAAAGACCAAAAGAAGTTTACATGACTTTCAAATCTATATAAGAATAAAACACCAGTACATTGGTTAACCAAAATATTCTAATTGATTACAACAAAAGGTTAACAAAACAAATCAAGTTTGATTTCTTGACTTCAATTTTTAAGGCAGCCCTTTAACTCATGTTTTTATGTTAAAACGCTATGTTTTGTTTTACTGTGTTCTCCGTATGCTTAAGCTTTCTCTGTTAATGTTACCTATCAACCCTTTTATGCAAACTTATGAGGTGCCGTGTAGGACATTATTCAGAATTAGCATTCACATACACATGTGAAATCTCTCACACACACTAGTGAAATGCTTGTATACATACAACTGAAAATGTATTCATTCACATACACATGTGAAATCTCTCACATACACATGTGAAATCTCTCACATACACATGTGAAATGCTCTCACACACACTACTGAAAATGCTCTCACATACACATGTGAAATGCTCTCACACACACTACTGAAAATGCTCTCACACACACTACTGAAAATCCTCTCACACACACTACTGAAATCCTCTCACACACACTACTGAAATCCTCTCACACACACTACTGAAATCCTCTCACACACACTACTGAAATCCTCTCACACACACTACTGAAATCCTCTCACACACACTACTGAAATCCTCTCACACACACTACTGAAATCCTCTCACATACACATGTGAAAATCCTCTCACATACACATGTGAAAATCCTCTCACATACACATGTGAAAATGCTCTCACATACACTAGCCAAAATGCTCTCACACACACTACTGAAATTTTCGACAGAAACGGAAGGCATTTCAGTAGAAACGGAAGTTGGCTGATTATCGCGAGATAATCATTCGTCTGAATCATTCGAAAATGGCAGCCGGTTGCGCAAGGAAAACCACCGAAACGTGTAAGTATATTAAAAAATATCCAGTATCTGTTGTAAAATATATTTGTAAATACTTAGGATGATGTGTTTAATATGTTATATTCCTCAATCAACAACCTAGATTGTTTTGAAGCTCATCAATTTCAGTAATGCTAAAGCTAACGCTAACGCGAATTAGCGCCGAAGGCTAAAAACAAACGCTAGATATTACATCAAAAAGCAGTGACTTCTAACCGTAGTCACAAGTTATTAACACATGTTTTAAATGTGTTCATATATGTAGGGACAGACGAGGATGAGGAAAATCCGATCCATTTGCGGATGGAGAAAGATAGCCTGTTTGTTTTCAAGCTAGCTCGTGCCAGATGGGTAGAGACACATGATCAGATTTGACTTCATTTTAATAAACGGTTAATCGTTGTCGTACTGGGTTAAAGGTTTATGTTAAAGACCCAGAAGAGAGAGGGGGAAAGGGCTAGAAGGGAGGAACAGCGACAGGAGAGTCTGTTAAGTTTACTTGAGTTGAAATTATTGTTCTAAAATGTAATGCAGCCATTGTTTTTCCAATTTGTTTAATAAATGTATGAACAAAAATGAATAATTTACATGTATTATTTAAATCTGAGCTATTTTTAACAATCTTAAAAGGATTTTCATATAAATATCAGATGTACATATTTAGAATTTCGTTTTATATGTTAATATTTATTTTTATACATGTTAACAATAATCCTGGTCTTCTAGAGTCATGTGTGTCACAGTTGGAGCTGAAAGGAAAGCAAAGATTTGTCCTTGCAGACAGACGTGACTCTGCTCGTCCTGCATGTTCCTGGTGTTGTCCTGCTGTGGCTCAACATCTGTGGCTAAGCAGTCGCCTTTGCTGATGCACAGAATGTGCAGAATTGAGCTGCAGGCAATGATTTTCATTGCAAAGGTTGGTTTTACTTCCAGTGCCCCCAGAAATATTGCTCTCTTCCTCATCTTTATCATGCCAAATGCTCTCTTCACAACAGAGCGTGTTCTGGAGTGGTTCTGGTTGTAACTGCCTCAATGGCATTCCTCATGGGTTCCCTGTAGGGTGTCAGCAGCATGATGGGATGTGCAATGCAGGGATACCCACCATCACCCAAAAGGATCCTTCAGGTGGGTTTGTTTGATTTACATAAATTGGGCTTTTACGTAGAACCTGTGAATCATGGATTGATCCTGGATTCTCAACAAAAATATCTATAAATTTGGCATTAGAGTCACATACAGCATGCATTTTAATGGAATAAAAAAGCTTCCTGTTAAAATAACAAGCTGCATTTTCTTTTAGGGCCTTTATTCTTATGTGGCAGCCATCAATGCTCCTTGTGACCCTTTGGAAGGAGAAAGACCAAGCGAGCTGCTAAAATCCAGAGGCGACTTATGGTAGTTCATTCCCACTGGGAAGCTGGGTGACCCTGCTCATCAGCTGGAGGATGCGGTCTGCCGTCCTGTGGACAACATCGCTCACGGTGGACCGTGTCATGTCAAAGACTCTGGCTACCACACTGTAAGATGTGCCACATGCCAGCCAGAAAAGAAACACCAGGACGTCAGTCTCCTGTGACCCCCCAGAGTGTGAGGAACCCGAAGCTGATGCTTCAGGACCATCGACCCAGATGCTCGATGGTCCTGCGGGTCAACCGAAAATCCAGTCTTGTGTCGGACTGACCGTCAGCGTAAAGGGCCAGGACAGACACCTTTGTGTTGGTAAAGCAGTAGAGACGTGGAAGACCCTGGAAAATGCAACATTAATTATTTCATTGAGGAAATTAAATCACATTTTTTTAATGTTTCTATTTATTTTGATGTCTTACATTTTAGATTATGAAGTATTTATTAATTCTGGAAAATCTCGTGGTTTTTATTTGGCTGGGTTTTTGGATTTTCATTTAAACTTTTAAAAATGAAAGTTTTTGTTTTGTTTTTGTTTAAAACAAGTGATATGGTTTGACTCTGAATAAAAAATTCTGAACTTTGAACTCACAAGTGTTTCATGTAATTGGACTACACAACTCACTTGAAAAAGAATGTTAAACTCTTACCCAGCAGACTGTGTAACCTTGAGCATGATTAGTAACAAAGTTTAAGTTAAAGTTTAGGTTTAACTAAAAAAAAAGCTTTAAGTTTAACTCACAAGTTATTCTGTCTGGTCAGGGCATCCAGAGGAAATCTTCTGAGATGTTTGCTTCTCCTTGCCGTCCTGTGATGCTGCATATCTGCTCGTTTTCAGTTTGATCTCACGAAAAACGGTTGAATTATTGCCAGGAACACGGACAGATTCATTTTCAAAGCCATTTTCAGTAAGGTGTAAGAAAACTACAGAAAAAAATGCCTCCTTGCAAGAGCTCGTTAATCGTTCAGTGGCACAAAAACAAAATAAATATTGGCATGAAAAAATAACTTGGGGGTTTATTTATGAACAAATACATTAAATCAACACCAAAGTGTTTGTAATTTAATTATTTATAAATCAGTCACGTTTTCCATGATCAGAACACAGCAGATTCATAAATAGTCTCTGTAAAATGTTCATATTTATTATGTTTTTACTCTGACAAATAAGTGTCATTCTCCGCGTTAAATAGGAGTAGTTCGCCTCCAGACCAGGTGGTGGCGGTAATGCGCCACTTTGTTTCCGTGTCAAGCGCGTTATGAACAACACCCAAAAGAAAAAAGTACTGAGCACGGGTGTCTGAATTGCTTTTAAATTCAGAGAACTATATAGAACTATATAGTTCTGCACTATATAGGGTTTTAGTAGTTAGGGATCAGGGCAGGAATTCGGACACAGGTTCATTTCCACTGAAATGCCTTCAGTCGAGCAACTTCGTTTCTAAAAATAAAGTAAAAAAAAAAAAACGTTGTTTCTACTGAAATGCCTTCCGTTTTTATTGAAATTTTCACATGTGTATGTGAGAGGATTTTGGATAGTGTGTGTGAGAGCATTTTCACATGTGTATGTGAGAGCATTTTCACATGTGTATGTGAGAGCATTTTCAGTAGTGTGTGTGAGAGCATTTTCAGTAGTGTGTGTGAGAGCATTTGACATGTGTATGTGAGAGCATTTTCAGTAGTGTGTGTGAGAGCATTTTCATTAGTGTATGTGAGAGGATTTCAGTAGTGTGTGTGAGAGCATTTCACATGTGTATGTGAGAGATTTCACATGTGTATGTGAATGAATACATTTTCAGTTGTATGTATACAAGCATTTCACTAGTGTGTGTGAGAGATTTCACATGTGTATGTGAATGCTAATTCTGAATAATGTCCTACACGGCACCTCATACAAACTGCTCTACAGCAGGAACAGCAGGAAATCTGTTTCCCTATCTTTGTGTCTGTTTTTTTTTCATAGACCTTATAGGAAAATGCACCTTTGATCATTTGTTAGATACTTATAGAGTTTAGGGTAAAAAAGGACCATGAAATGTTCTGTTTTAGGAATAGCCTGGATGCTGACATTAAACAACACGGCTGTATTTCTTGTAGATTTTACCATAGAAATGGAAGTGTCTGACCTTTCCATGTTCAATGTTGGGCAGTTTTTCTCTTCCTCTGTCGTGAGAGCAGCTCATGCATACATGTCTGCCCTACAGCTAGAGGGATTACTTTTAAATCTAAATCAAAGATCTTCAACTGACTTAATTCCAACTTAAATCATCTTTTGATCTACTGTAAAAACATTTCCAGTGGTCTTTTAATTATGATTTTGTTGGGTTTTTTTTGGTCAAAATCAAAAACCTTGTTTTTTTTTAGGACATAGTTTCTTTGAAGCAACAGTAGTTCTTCAGAAATTTGCCTGTGAGGGTAGGACTTTTGCTGCAGAGTAAGCCTTCCCTCACTTTCCGTCCTCAATCTGTTTATACGCTCTTCCGCTATATTACAGCCACTCACAACCCCGACATAGGGGGCCATGTCACACATCCACTACATACATTTTGCACATTTTCCACGTACCATGGTACACGCGTGATATACGTAATTCACAGTGACGTGCGGTGAGGTTAATGGCTGGTGAGGCACTGAATCCTCTGGAGTCAGATTTACAATTGCAAGAACTGAATATTTCACCTTTCATCCAACAGCAGCTATAACAGCTTATAAAATACACACAAGAAAATATTTGTCCTAAAGAGAATTTATTTTACAGACATGGATAGAACACTCCTATTGTGGATAAATTATTCATATATACAGTAAACAAATTAATGTATATTACAGATGTGTTCAGCACACATTTGACTCTCAGTAACTATTTCTGGTATTTTTCTAATTCCGAATTCTGGTGCTTAATCAGTGTTATCAAATAATGTCTGTAAAAATGATCATAAAATAAAATAAATTATTTTACTTACAATTTTGCCCACTTACTCCATTGTTATTTTTAAAAAACAAACATTGAAAAACGTGTTTGGCCGTACTTTTTGAGTCAATGTGTCGATCCTTTTCCAGAAAAAGCTCTATGATCTGTTGGAAAAGTTTTTCTTATTTTCCTTGATTTTATTTGAGTTTCTCCGTCTCAATAGAGAAAACGTTCTTAGTCTTTTTTTCAACGGCAGCAGTGTAGCTACAAAGCAGCTGTCAGCTCACGTCTGCCCCCTGCTGGTGAGGCATGCCTCACTTGAAGCCTTTTATGTGGGCGTACAGCAGGGTTTTGAGCGCACATCTCTGTTAACATTGAGCCCTACCGTCAGACATGAGGCACAGCGCTCCAGAGCCTCACTCAGAGTTTCCGCTCCGTCTGTGATCGCGCAACACTCAAATTTGGCGATTTTAACCTCGGAAACTGTGGAAAACATCTTGAGTTGTCTAAAAAAGTATATTTAACACAGATCATCGGAAAATAATATTTACTTAATTTACCTTTTTCTATTTTATCACGATTATGACAGGTGAGACTCTGCCTCACTTGCCTCACCTGACCGCACGTCACTGGTAATTCACAAATGTTTTTTGCATTTGTCATTTGTCGATGTATGCAGATATCCGTCATGGGTTTCGGCCGACAGAACTTTACGTGAAATCAGTTTTGAGCTGTTTAAAATTTTTGGTTGGTTGAGAATAACTCAGTTTATGTTTATTTTATGAATTTTATGCACCATTATTACATTCATTTTACACAATTGTGCATCATTTTTGCGAGATAGATGATATAAGATAGACACAAATTTGTGGCTTTCCTCAACGATAGTCGATTTAACTTTTATATTGCGTATATGGCGCACATATCAACCTAAAATTACATAATTGATGCACAAATCACTAATGAATTCCATCTAAACACTGCAATAATCCTGCACAATTTGCATAATGTCTGGCTTTTACATTGTTTTACATGTTTTTTGCGTGGTTTATCCATTCTTCTTCTGCGGTTGTAATGTGGATGCGTCAGAACTGAGCAAAGTGGGGAACTTGTGGCTTTTCGTAGCAGCATTTACTTGACACCTACAAGCATTTATAAAAGTTTTTTTGTCTGCTCCCATTTTAACAAAGATTTGAATAAAAAATAATAATCAGAAATGCAATTTTAACCTTTTTTTTTTTATATACCCTCCATCATCAGAAATATCCTATGAGAATACGTTCAAAACACCAATAACAAGAATATCGTCAACATTTCAAAAATGTAAACAACAATGCACTGTGCAGTCTAATGATCTTTTACTTTCAACACAGTGAGTCTGCAGCTGCCATTTGGAACAGGCAGTTACATCACTGCCCATTGCAATTCACGTCCTTCCGCAGGACATTGACCCCTGCAGCACAGCAAACGTATTCATCAGTGACTAAGTATGGGGAAAAAAACACTGAGCTAAAAACAGAAATACAGTACAGTGAAAACAGGGGGAATAAGTAGTTAGAGTGGTAAACTGGAGCAGAAAAGAGCGCAGCAAATGTAGCTCATTTGACATGCATTCATCCATCTTCCATAACCACTTTGTCCCAGCTTTGGTCGCAGGGCTTTAGAAAACAGTGCTGCCTGCAATAACCAAGAATTCACATTAATGTCGGGGAGAAGAGACAGGGCTTTTATAGCGGTGAAAGAATAATTGCTTAAAAAAAGAACTATATATGTGTGTATATATATATATATATATATATATATATATATATATATATACACACACGATTTGACGATATGACTTACGATACATAAACAAATAGCAAAACAAAATACAACATAACTTATATTATGCTCAAAATACGAGGCAGGCTACATTTTTTTAGTCAGTGACATGAAGGGGGTCCATCTGATTGGTCAAATGCGGATATAGCTGTATTTGATTTGTTAAATACTTCAAGCTGCCCTGTGATTGTTTCAACGTGTGTGTAAATGGGTAACCATTTGTCGCAGTTAATACCATCTTATGCGACATTGCACAGGCTTATTTTGCAATGAATAAATTTGTGATGTATTCAACAGCCTTTCATATGTAGTAACATTTTAAAAAAATACTATTCCAGAGCATTTGGGCTTTATTTGCGACACAAGTTGCAATCAGAGGCAGGGCTTGTTCATGACCTTATTGGGGCATCTGACCAACTTGCTGCTTGTTGGTGCCAAATCAGAGTTGACAACAGTTTTAAAAAATGCATTTTTTTGTTTCCATTGTAGAAGTTCATTTTCTAGTGAATAGCAAAATAAGTGTTCATGCCTCTTTCAGATTGTGTCTAAATCTAAAATATTTATGGCTGTCCTGTAAACAAATTATTATTTTTTATTATATTTCTTTTTGTATTTTTTTGTCATGAATACAGCAGAGCTTCTGACTGGAGCAAACTGGTTATTTCTTGCTGAGAGTGATGCATTCGCCTCCCAACTCTCTTGACTTCTAATTTGCCTTCCTCTCAGCTCTTCCAGTGAAAAGCTGCTTTCATGTCCTCCGCTCAAAGATTCAAAAAGTCCAACTTTTCATCCATGTCTCAGATATTTGCATTCACATTTGCATTATAAGACGGCTTGCTCATTCCCGCTAAATTTCCAAGAGGCCAGCTGCTTCCCAAACAGCTTTTCATACGCACACACACAGCTTTGACTTTGTTCCCATACAAACCACAAAACTGCAGGACAAATACACACAGCAGCTTCCATTTCAAACAGCCTTCACTGATAAGGACCACAGCTAACAATGTGATGTCTGCATCAATAGGCCACTTCAGCCCAACATCCAAGAGGCACGTGGGATCACATCAAAGCCCGGCCCATGCTGCTGTGAGAGTGGGGCAACAATGGTACAATAATTATAGCCACATGGATATCTAGTCATGTCTTCACACACATCCTCATCTCTCTTTAAGCAGACAAGGTTGAAGTATTTTTAAAAAGTACCGTTTGATGTCTGTAATGATGACAATGTTCTGATGGTGTACAATGTCTGAGAGAGCCATTTTCATCATCTGAATACAGTAAACATAGAGTCACTCTCATCCATTAAGCAGGCCATCATTCCTCGGGCCAAAGGGGAGCTGTCACAACCAGCAACAACACATTGACAAGACATGATGTGACGAAATGCAAACCGCCTTCCTCCTCCAGTTTAATGAGTCCGTGAGCAGGCCATGCTGCTTCTGCATTTACATCCTGCTCTCACGTGAGCAGTCAGTTCATTTTACCTCATTTATCATGCATTCATATGTATATGATGTATGTCTTTGATTAATGCAGCCTTGTTTTGGTAATTTTCTGCACAGCTGTTGGGTTTGTGTGTGGAGGGTGGCGGGCGAGAGGTGTTTGAACTGTGTGGGGCCTCATCTGAGGATAGAAATGAACTTTAAGTAACAAAAGTGGTTTAAGTCTGAACCATCTGTAAGATACTGTCGCTGCGCTGGATGTCCGCACAGGAGGTTTGCGCATAAAACGCACTTTATCTCTTCTGGAAGGAGTGAAACAGCCATAGAGATCTGGACAGGGACGCTGGGGGTGGGGTAGGGGACTTAGAGAAAAAGAAAAACAGAGGGTGTCTTGTACCTCTTGAGCTTCCACGTCTTCCTCGCTGTCAGTGGGCTCCGGCGCTTTCAGGAACCACCACTGGATCTCCAAATACACAGACGCAGTTCCGCTCTGGAAAGCGCACGCCATTTCTATATTCTGTCCCTCTTTGACCGTCATGTTGGAGGGCAGATCCGTGAAGCGACCTACACATGAAACAGAGAGACACATCGAGAAAAAGGGAGTGAGGGGTACGAAGAGGAGGGGAAAGGAGGACGGGTGTAGTTAAAGGGATTTTAACGGGCAAAAAAACAGAAATATACATAAATAATTAACAGCTTTGCCAGTGGTCGGAGCTACCGCACAGCTCCGCTCTTTCGGGGGAGAGGGGTGCATCCTCATCGCTCCCACCCCCTCTAAAACAGACACTGACTTCACTGAGAATACTCAACGAACGCAGAACGGCTACATTCTGGTGGTGCCACGCTGCCCCTTTTTGCGCAGAATGGCGCAGAGATTGAAAAGCTATTTTTCCCTTTCACTTTACATTCTAGTCCGCCCCATCTCCGTCACCCAACATGACACGTCTGAGTGAACCAGATAAAGATCACTTTTGAATTGAAAATTAAAAACTAATTTGAAACGTCAAAAATATTCATATCATCGCTCCTTAAGAGCAAACTTTTACGCCACCAACCAGTAGAATGTGGCTAAAGTCAGTGCATGCGCAGGTCTCAATGGAAAAAGGAGCGCGATGAGTCTTTTCAGCACCACGGAGAGCTCCCTCCAGCTGCTGCACGCGCTGGTTTCACTTTTTTTTCTTTTTCATTGCTAGTTAAGTTTTTATTTTTATTTGTTATTGTAATGTATAATTAAGGGTGAAATTAAATGGGAACGGGGGGCAGTTGCTTTCTATTCCGAAAAGCTTTGATTTTAAACACTCACCAGTTGCTTTCATTGTAATTGTCGGTGTGAAAATGCAACCTTCCCCATGCGCCGATGTGCGCTCTGCTTTAGCGCCTCTTCATGCGGACGCTTCACACACGCGCTCAAAACTCTATTTTTCCCATCATTTTAGCATGCATGGAGGCAGCGCACTTTTCATACTGCGTGGCTCCCAGCAAAAGCCCACGCTAAGGCGAACTGCTTTGACAAGAGACCCCCCCCCCCCCCCCCCCCAATACCGCGCTCACCTTCAAAGGAGAATCCAATATGAACACAAAATCCGGCCAAGATAATAAATCCAACAGTATCCTGGGAGGTCCACATTATTCCAGAATAGAAATGGTTGCCTTTTATTTTACATGAACAAAAAAGAAGGCAGAAATACGGTTATTCCTTCACTTCCTCTCCTAAAAAAGAAAGATCGACGGAGGAGAAGCGCCTGCACTCCCAGGAAAATCAAACAGTGTCCGGGCAAGCTTGCCAACGCGGAGATTTCCGAAGGTTGAACATACTGGGTAATGGCAGTTTTGTCGCGGCTAAAGTTGCGTTCTAATCTGTGTTGCTTCTTCCTCCTGTAGCTCTGCGGGGGGAAGCCAGTCGACTGCCTGGCTTCACTGAAGTCTGCGAAATGAGCGGCTGCGGTGTTCCTCTGCGCTGCAGGAGAGACGTCAGTCCACTGGATCGCTGTGGAATCCGCGCACTCCCCACCTCATTGAATCTAGTCCTCATACGGCCTTTCTCCTCCGCCTTTTTACTACATGAACGATGGAGGATATTTGCGTAAAATTACGCAGCGCATCTCCGCGTTCCAAGGACATTTTGAAAGTTTTAAAACAGGACTCTTTTTTTCTTTCTTTTTTTTTTTTTACCAATTTCTCTTAACTTAATTCCTATTTTAAGACGTACTGCAAACTAAATTGTGGATTTAAAAATACACTCTATATCAGAAGATTCATATAAGAAATACATTTTACTAACTCTGCTTAAAAACCTGATTTTGGTAAATTGAAAGTAAATGAATAAAGGATAACCAGACAAGTGCAGGCCAAAGACAGCACGCCCTGAGCCTTTAGGTATTTTTAAGACACTCTGTTTTTGTTACAACAAACCTGCAGCTCCTCTGCCTGACCTTAATTGACTCAGATACTATCAGACTTCTTTTGGGGGGCGGGGCCCTCAGGAAACCTCTCCTTCCAGGCGCACCCCAATGCACAGAGATGCTGAAGTTCCAATAAAAAAGCAGCAGAAGAAGAGATGTCCCCTGCTGTTTACAGCAGAGATGCGAAACCAAATCATCCAGAGAACCAGGAGAGAAGCAGGGATCCCCTCCGAGTTGTTGGATCAGAGAAAACAAGAGGAAAGGCTAGGCTGCCCTCTGCAAGGCACATGCAGGATTTCGACACCCACCAAAACATCCCTCTACACTATAGAAGGCATTATGCTGTGAATCTCAGGGATTCTTCTTTCTCTTTGCTCTTTAATTCATTAACATTGTATCCATCCATCCATCTTCGGAACCAGCTTCATCCCTTTTGGGGTCACAAGGTTGCTGGAGCCAACCCAGCAACTGTTGGAGGGTTTCACCCTGAACAGGTCACCAATCTGTTGCAGCGCCACACAGTCACATTCACACTCACACCTGGGGCAATGTAGAGACACCAATTAACCTATGAAGCATGTTTTTGGACTGTGAGGAAGCTGGAGTTCCCTGAGAATACCCACACATGCACGAGAAGAACATGCAAACTCCACACAGAAATTTAGCCTGAAGAAACAGTGAGGCTTAGACCACTGCAAGTTGGGAGTCAAGAGCTCATTCAGGTTAGAGCATGAATATAATATGTTCATAATTTTGAATTATGTAATCCAGTTTAACTAATATTTATTTGAATAGCATGTTAAACTGGCAACAATCATCAAATTGACATATGAGACGAAAATGAAGATCTGAAAACAAATCCCAGTGAGGATGGCAAAAAAAATGTAAAAAAAAATTCTAAACATCCCAATCCAAAGTAAGATTTAAGAAAAGATGAATATTTATATTTTGATTAAAACACAATAAATTCATACATTTGATACATAGAAGTCCATCAGGACACTACGTCTTTGTCATTCCACCTCAAAGGTCAGTAAAAGAAAAAAGCATTTTTCTTTAATTTATGTGGCAAATCCTAAAAAACAAACAATAGAAACCACAATTACTCCACAAAATTAATATTAAAACAAAGCATGTCATATTGTGAAAATGTATTATAACCATAGTTAATCAACAGTTTTGTACGTCTGCACAGTGGAACAGTGGTTAGCACTTTCACTTTACAGTGAAAAGGTCTTGCTTTCAATCCCAGCTGAGAGCAAGCTGGTGACCTGTCCAGGGTGCACCCCGCCTTCACCCAACAGTATCTGGGCAAAGCTCTGGCAGTTTTTGTGACCCCACGGGATTTCCTCTCCGCTATTTGCAGATGATTTTGTCCAGGTGGATTCATCAAGCCGGGACCACCAACATGCATTGGCGTAATTTGTGGCCCACGCTGCAGCTCGATTGGATAACTGGTAACTTTCAACTGCCTCTGGAGTCCCACAAGCCAGCCAGGCTTGTGGGACTAAGTCTGATACCATGGTTCTTGACTGGAGAAAGGTAGTTTGTCTTCTCTGGGTGGAGTGCTCCTGCCCAATGGGGAGGAGTGAAAGTTACTTGAGATCTTGTTCACAAATGAGAGAATATCAAAGCATGAGATTGACAGGCAGATTGGTGCATCATTAGCTCTTATGTGGTCGCTGCACCACTAAGTTGTGGTGAAGAAAAACTGAGTCAGATTGCAAAGCCTTCAATTTCAGTCGATCAGTTGATATTTGTGTGAACATATACCTCTGGTCATGGCTAAAAGAACAAGGTCCCAAATACGAGCAGCTGAAATGAGCTTCCTCTGCAGTATGGCTGGGTGCTCTCTTAAAAAATAGGATGAGAAGCTCAGTTACCCAAAGAAAGCTCGGAGCCGCTGCTCCTTCCCATCGAGAGGAGCCAGTTGAGGTGGCTCGTGTATCTGGTGCGGATGCCTCCTGGACGCCTCCTAGGGGATGTGTGCCAGGGCAAGTCCCACTGGGCAGAGGCTATGGGGAAGACCTAGAGAGCAGCTGGAGGAAGTGGTCGAGGAGAAGGAAGTCTGGGCATCTTTTCTTAGACTTCTCCTCCTGTCTGTCCCACATGCGCAGAAGATGGATGGATGTTTGTATTTGAATTTGATTTATCAGTTTATTTTAAGCATTAATTATAGACAATACAAGAAACAAATCAAACATATGTATCCAACTCAACTGAAATAATAAAATGCATTGATTAAAAAAGCAAAAATAAATAAATAACATACTTAGGTCACATTTGATTAATTAAATTTAGTAATAATCAATTAAGGTCAAGTAGAGCTTGATTTATTGCTTGAGAAGGAGTGGGAAGAGACATAGTCATTTAATTCCACCCCTAATGAGATATTTAATTTTATATTATTGCAGTTTTCATAATCCAGTTCTGATTAGGTCAAGTACAGATTTTTAACAGTGTTGAATTTTATAAAACCAATGTTGCGTCACAAACAAACATTACCGGTTGTTTTTTTAACATTGAAAAAAGTTTAAAAAGCTCCAAAGGTCATGGTCCCATTCACACACATACACCAACTCACACAAATAATGCAGTTACGCTGTTTTACAGCGGCGCCAACCTATATTTATCAGGAGCAATGAGGGCTTGTGTGAAAATGCTCAGAGACACTTTGACACCTGTATGTTTGCCATGGTCTGTAACAAAGCAACTCCCTGAATAGCAAAACACGTATGGACTTCAACATGATTAGGGAAGGGGATAGCCAAACTCCTGATCCACATTCAATAGGCTACTAGCGTTTTTAAGATATTAGCATAAAATATCTAAAAAAAAAATGTGTTCTTGTATGTCGCTGCCATGTTATCCAACTAGAAGTAGACAAACTGCATACTTAGGGTGTATTCAGACTGGTCCAGACCCAGTCAGCCTAATTTGGTCCAGATCGAGTCCTGAACCTGGCCTTTGGTCTGTATTCAGACTGCAGTCAAGCAGCCTTTCCTGGTGCGGACTAAAGCTTGTAAACAAAACTATGTGACTAAAGATCTCTTCACTCATTGGCCAGGAATTATGAGGGGTGGGGGGAAACAACTAGAGGCAGAAATTATGGTTATTGTTGTAAGTTCTGAACGTCTGTATCAATGTCACGCTCAACACTTTTTACTTGCTTTTTAGGTCCTGTGGCAGGATGCTGCAGGGTGGTGACTGGCAAGAAGACAGTTAAGAGCATACTCTAATAAGTGTTTATGACAGATTGTTGGGAAAATAGTGAGAAGCAATGTGCGTCACACTAAAAGATGTTTCCATGAGGCTGAATTTACCCGATCAAAATTGACATAAGGCATTTAACACATACAAGCTAGCTTTGACATGGACTAGAGCTGCTTGAATTCAACTCTCAGGATTAACACCAACGCCTTTGTAAGAAGTCACTCCCAGACAGTAAAATTTAATTTGACGAGTGTTGAACCGACTGAAATATTTTAATAACACATCACCAACAGTAAAATTCTAACATATTTGAATTTGTAATGTAGAGCTCACAGTTTTTAATTGAATTAGGGGAATTTAAAGGTTTCCCTCTTGCCTTTAAATAGATTTAAAGAGTGGTAGTTGTTCTATTCCTGATCTCCAACCAGGTTGACTGGTGGAGGGTGGTAATGTGATGTTCTGGATGAAGCCTTTGAAACATGTGGAGATTAACAGAGGGGGCATTTCCTCAAAAGTGTTTGGAGGCTTGCTTCTTTTAGGGAATGAGCTGAAAATGATGATGTCCAAAGCTTCGCTGACCGGCTGTTCTCCCTTCAGACAAATGTTAATCTTCAAAACTATTTCAACTGTTGTTCCTAACTGCTTCCATGACACTCCAGTGGACTGGGGCTATTCAACATTTTCACATATTGTCATATTGCAGATTTTTGAGATCAACTCACTTAGTTTCACTAACAAAAAATTTAATTTAATGAAAATGAACTTATCTTTCCACAGCTGTGATGACAGGTCTAACAGACAATGTGATTTTCTGGAATTCTTTTCTCATTTTGTCTCTCATAATTGTGATATGACTTTCATTTTGTCCCTTTTGGGGTCACAGGGCTGCTGAAGCCTATTCCGGCCATCCTCTGTGTCTTCCATGCATTGTAATGTGATATACACACACAGACATTTGAATGTATTTGCTGTAAATCAAAGTATTCTTCACATCCATCGTCATGTTTTTTAGTGACTTATCACGTGAGTTGATTTGTGTTTATTCACATAAATAATTTAATGGAAAAAGTGTAATTGCGAAATTGTGTTTTTTTGCAATTCCTAGAAAGTAAAAAAAAAAAAAGTCTTGTGCATATATGTAATGGAAACGCCGCTACACATTTGCGTGGTTGTGTCTATGAAATTACTAAATGGACATAGGAATAATTTCAGAAACTGTTATGAACAAATGCTCCAGTGTGCGATCTACAGATGCCACCTGATGCTCTATCAAGCAAAAGGAAACCATACTTGAACATGGTCCAGAAATGCCTCTGTGTTATGTGAGCCAAAACTCATTTTATAAGAACTGATTCAAATTGGAGGCATGATTTGTGGTACGAGAGGTCCAAATAAACATTTTCTTGTAAGTTATGATGAAATCTGTCACCACTTCCAATGTGGTGACACTTCTGGACTTCCAATGTTTAGTCCAGACACTCAAGAAATGCTACAGCAAAAAAAACATCCCATTTCTATCTATTAAGAGACCTGCATTAGGATAAATTTGCCAGATATGTTAGAATAGAATAGAATAGAATAGAATAGAATAGAATAGAATAGAATAGAATAGAATAGAATAGAATAGAATAGAATAGAATAGAATAGAATAGAATAGAACAGAACTTGATTAATCCCACAAGAGGAAATTCACTCAATTTTATATTAATGTCTTGAATAAAGTACCAGAAAAATACTATGAAAAAAAATATAATGCTAGAAAACTAGAAAATACTATAAAAGCTTGTATTTGTTTTGTGTTGCTGAGTTGGCTAATTTGATATAATAAATCAATAATACAATCCTAAATGTCCATGTAAGAAAAAAAAAATGTGACAAAAAAGAAAAGGCATGGCTGTCAACATAGATTTCCAGGATTTCCAAAAGTAGTATTGTCTACATTTTTGAAACATGATAAAGATAGCAAAAAAGTTAAACAGATTAAAAAAAAATATCAAGAAAGATGGGAAAAAAACTGCACCCTTAATACAGCAGACTCTCTACATTAAAACTGTCAAAAAGTGCTTTCTGGCCTGCCAGCTTTGCAGCCATTTGCCAATGAAACCACATTTGAACTGGTTCCCTGCCAGCATCCATTCTGTCAGCTTGAGCGCACTCCATGAGGTTTGCTGAGTGCAACAAAGTGCATCAAAATATAATTAAACACATTTTTCCAGGGTGAGGATGTGAGCAGTAATTAATCCCTTTTGCAGTTAGCAGTGTTCATTAATGAGACTGCTACAGTAATAATGCCTTCTACCAAAACTGTATTATCTGTAATTGTGCTTTTAAGGAGTCCAAGGTTGGCGTCATGTTGTGAAAGGCCACTAACACAGTTTCAAAAGTTATGAGCCGTTCTGGTTGGTGCAAGATTTGTGTACATATTAAAGTAAAGATGTGCTGTTTTATTTATTTATTTGTGATTTTCTTTTGTTTTTTTGACTTTCAGCTTCTTGGAAAGTGTGGTATTCCTTCCCAGCAGTATGTAAAATAAGAAAGATGACTCAGCCTCTGTGTTTAAAAGAAGCCTACAAAACAATAGTACTTTTTTGGCTGCATTCACACTGAAACTATTTCAAAGAGAAAAAGAATTAAAAAACCCAGCTCTCTGTTTTCTTTTTGTAAGTTTCCTTTATGTTGTTTAAGAACTCTTAATGATCATTTTTATGTTTTTCACTGCATAAAAAAGAACAACTTCTACCATTCGTTTCTTTCATGACAAATGAAGTGGGCATGTGTGGTTTTGAGCATGTTTAATGGCTAAAAGAACAGCTTATGCAGGTTATTTATATTATGCAATATAGTCAAAAGCATGGTCTTTAAATTTGAGAGTACAGGTTTATGAAATGTTTAGAATTTAAATATAATTGTGCTTGGTATCAAATCTCTTCTTTCACATTCAAAGGGTTCCTTTTTGCATAAAGATGTGTTGTTTTTAAATCTGTACTCGTGCTCTTCAATTGACTCTTCCACAGACTGCCTATGGTCTCATTCAAATCTTTCTCTTAACTTTCAATTCCAGCTGCTTGTTTTCAAAAACCTTCTCACTTGGAATTTTCTGGTCCTGCTGGGTGAACAGCGGTGAAATAAGAGAGTAATGGAGCTGAACTTACATTCTGAAGACATGGTATGCCCTTTTCACCCGCAAGTAGTTTCTCACCTAAGCTCGGTCCTCTACCAGAGGTCTGGGAGCTTGAGGGTCCCAGGCCTCTACTGTGTATCATACCTGCTCCTAGCACTGCGCTTTTCTGGGCTGAGAGGTCTGAGATCTTGCCAGGGATCTACTGTACTCCTTCAGGGTTACTGCCCCAAGTGCTCCAATTACCATGGGCATCACTGTTACCATTTACTTTCCATGCTTTCTCCAGTTCTTCTCTGAGTCCCTAGTATTTCTCCAGTTCCTTATGTTCCTTCTTCTTGATGTTGCCATTGTTTGGTACTGCCACATCCAACGGCTTTCCTCTGTTTTTTGTATCCACCACTACAATATCTGGTTGGTTCGCCATTACGATCGTGTCAGCCTGGATCTGGAAGTCCCACAGGGTCTTTGCTTTCTCATTCCCTTCCACTTTCAATTTGACTTTGGGGTTCCCAGTTTTTACTCCGCACACATGTTCCTGTATATTATTCCAGCCATTAGGTTATGGCACTTCATGTGCTTTCCGTGCCAACATCTTTGATTTTAAATGGTTTATTTCAAGCAATCAAGTAAGAATAATACACAAAAACAATACAATCAGCAGTGAAACATTCATACAAAGACGTATCAAACGTAGGATAATTAGACACAAAATTAAAGATTGCTTGAAAGGGAGTGGAAGGAAGCGAATTTATCCCAACCCTGTTCCACCATTTTTATTACATGATTTATTTTTATCCAGTTCATAACTTTTAACAGACAGAATTAAGAATCCCTAGGTGTCAATAAAGAACATAACAAAGATAAATTACTTAATTATTGTGTAAAAATAGACATAACTATTTCAGAAATCAACATAGCAAATGCAGATCAGTTATTTAAAATATATACAGGTTATATTCATTAGAAAAATCATGTACATGATTAAAAAATAATACTATATCAGATAAATAGGCATAACACTGTTTAAAAAATTTTCATGGCAAAAATGGATCAAGTATCAAAAGTTAAAAATATGCGCATATTAAGTTTCATCAGGAAAAATCATTAATCAATTTTTGGAGCAAGTGAAGTAATATACTTATAAATCACTCATTTTAACCATCTTCAATAATTGATTAAGCATTCTTTGTTTCTCTATTTTCTTTTTAATTTTTATTTATATCATAAGGGAGTGGTGTGAAATAAAATAAGAAACAAGGGTCCATATTCTGTCGATTGTCCAAGGTTGGTAATCCATCTTCTGCTGATTAACAGCCATCCATCTGGTTTAACAGAGTTTTTAAGTTCTTTTCGCTGCAGACATTAGATTAAGGTCCGTATCCTTCTGCGGCTTTTATCAGCGGTGTGGAAGTCAAGTTTTCTGCAGGTCAGAACTCTGCTGAAAATCACGGTCACTTCAGACTTAGGGAAAGCGATGAATTCAGGCGCCATATTTCTTGAAATTATATTTGACTCTTAATTACCTTATTGTTGCTTCAGACGTCCGTGATCAAACACTTCTCAAAATCCTTCATTGTGTTAACAACCACAGCCTTGGACCGGTCAGTTGGAGCGAGTGGTTTGACCTAAATCCAGCAGCCTTTAACCCAGTGCGTCTCAATTATTTTTTGCCAGGCCCCCCTCCTAGGAAAAAGAAAATGTTTCTCCTTTCTCCTGGGTAGTGGGTGGCAGGTCTTGATGGTATTTAGATCCAGGGAAATCCCTTTGGAGTCCCTGATTGGTCCCTGACACCCCAGTGTTCAGGGGTCAATCAACCTTATTTAAAAATGTTAAAGTGATATTGAGGACCACTGTCACATACTCTGCATTTGGTGGTTTAAAGGCTGATTTACACTGGTCCGTCTGCATTGTGTCTCAGTTGCATTGACACAAAAAGAACAT
This sequence comes from Oryzias latipes, assembly GCF_053564925.1. Classification (NCBI taxonomy): domain Eukaryota; kingdom Metazoa; phylum Chordata; class Actinopteri; order Beloniformes; family Adrianichthyidae; genus Oryzias; species Oryzias latipes. The sequence goes on along the minus strand of NC_136256.1, from coordinate 9,578,963 downwards.
TTATTAATCAATTAATTGAGCAATGTAATCAATGTTTACATCGCCTCTGTCATGTGTGTGTCTGTCATTCATCCCTCTGCAATCCAATCCAAGCTTTATGCAGGAGTTCTATTTCCAGTCCGTTGACGTATCAATGTCAAAGCAAAAAGACAGAGAAACAGGAACCACGTCCAGTTTTCCAAATAAAAACCTCTGTTGTACTAAAAAAAAAAATCTTTATACAATTTAATTTTATATTTAAGGTTACATCCCTACACAATAACACATGTTAACACTGCAGATAACACCTGCAATCATTTTTGCCATGGATGACAAAAGTTTTATTTTGGAAGTACAAAAGCGTAACATCATTTATGACACAAAACATTCATTTTACAAAGACTCAGTGAGGAAGGAGAGGGCATGGGGCATAATCGGTTAAGTTTTGGATGAGCAAAGAAAGAGGGACGAACTACTTGACATGACAGTGGCAGGACAAACTATTCCTCTAGAAGCTGAGGGTGGACCAGAGATGCAACGGAGACAATGCAAACTGACTGACAATTAAGAGACAAACTCCCCACACAACACAATGAAAATGCACCACAGATAGACCAGAGCAAATCCGGAGTACGCCCTGATCTTAACGCTTAGTGCTGTTTGTCATACAGGGAGACTTCCGCTTCCATTTCTCGTTATTATGACTGTCTTTGACCAGGGAGAGAACCGTGTAGATGCCACACATGTTCTCATAATGATACTTGTACATCTGTATTACAATCAGAACTCAGATGATTGCAAAGGAAGCTGCCAGGAGGCACTATCACACAGTATCCCATCAACTCCTTTGACAAGCACATATGTTATGAGATAATCAATGTCACCCACTTCATCTGTAAATGGCTGTGGTTGCCTGCAGGCTCAATGACATTTCCCTGTCAGCAATAATACTTCAAAAATAGTGTTCTCGGGGATTTGATGCCATTAAAGAAAACCCTGCAGACCCACAAACATGGCATATGTTCTTGAAAATGTCCACGACCCATTTTAGAATGCACCTATTGGTAGGAGAGGTTTGCACGTACACACTATTTTTGATTTGTTCGTCTGTATTGTAATTTCCCTCTGCCTATAATGCTTACTGCATGTTGCTGCATGTTGTAGATTGGATGGTTTGCTTCAGTGTTTGCCGTTTTTGCATGGGGTTTTCTCTTGTCCTGTTAAAGCAAGTAAGAGCTAAATCTGTCAGTTACATAACAAAACAGATCATTCCTCCCTTTTGATAAAAAATTGATTTTCTCAAACAAACTTGACTTTCAGAACACAAGAACACATTTACCCACCTCACTGAGTAGGGTACACATGAATGAGCCAAAATGCATGTTTAATTTCCAGTAGACATGATAGGTATAATTGTTCATATGACTCACCTTTGGGAAAAAAAAGTTATTTGTTGGATGTGAACGCAGTGAAAGCTGGGTTCTACGCCCATGAACATGTCAATAGTGTTGAAACACTGTCTAGAGGAGTCTGTCAGCCTGCGTCTGGTAATAATACAAAGCCAGACACACATCAGTGAAAATCTCATCAAACATTTACGCTATCAGCTTCACAGCAAATCCATTTGACTTCGCAGAGCCCTGGGTATAATTGCAACCCATGATGATAAATAATCTCTACAGCAAAGTTAGACGGATATACTCAGGTATTGCGTTTTCTCTCACCAAAGCCAGTGATGAGATAATTAATAGCAGCATGAAAATCATGACACAGTTTCATAGTTGCTTCTAATTACCTGCCTCATCATGATGAATTTCAGCAAACCAGCAGCCCTTTTGTCTGTATGGTGTTGCAGACCCACAGCTCCGGGCTCTGTATGTGTTCAATGAAATAATTTGAAGCAACGTGTTGCAGAAGACAAGAAGATTTGTTGGAATCAAGCCCACAGGGAAAGAGTTTTTCTTTGATTGGACTTTTCCATTGAGATATAGAGAGGATAGAATCCATTCAGTTTCAGCAAGGGGAAAAAAATCAGTACAACCCCTCTGCTTTTTCTGTCTGTTGCTCTTCTGAGGGGTCAACACTGCAAACTATGTGCTTGTATGTATAGTACAAATCTTAATTTAAAAAAAAACAGATTTTAATTTGAATACATACCTCTTGTATGGATTTTGTATACCTGGTAGGGAAACATGGTAACAGAGGACAAAGCAGAGGACACAGTTTTCCCATTTTCCATTTCTCTTGTTGTTAGAGACAGAAAAGAGACTGTAATGCAGATTATCAGGTTTTATAATGTTATTTTGTCATTTCAAAAGCACACATCAAATTGACCATTTAGAAAAGATACAGCACATAAGGTTTCAGACATGGACACTGCTTCATTCTATGTGCATGAGAGAACTTCTGCCGTGACATTCTGGTATCTTAACTCATATGTGGGTTAACAGGCAGTCGGGGTGCAGAGGTAGAGTGGTCAACCTCTGAATCAAAATCACAGGTTTGGTTCCTGCCCCGCTTGCCCATGTGTCAAAGTATTGGGCGAGAAAATAAACTATTGCTTCTTGTGGTTATAGGTTTGCCTTCTTAGAAGGCAGTATAGTGCTATATATAAGTATACTCAATTTGCCATTTAATATTATACAGCTTAATTTCTTAGCGTATTTAAATATAAGGTAGTTTGAGTTAAAGAAATATATTGAAGAGATACTGCCTGTAAAAAAAATATATATATATAAGACTGGTTTAGAACTCCTTTTAGATAAAGAATTGTAGTGAGTAACCTTTTTTAAAACTTTTACTGTTAAACAATTGTTACATTTGTTAAAAAAATATATACAATGTCAGTTTGCCCCAGTGTCAACAATATGAGCCATTCAAGCACAGAATCCAGTCTTTAAACTTGAGGGGTACCTATTGCTTACCATTACAGTATATGTAAATTATATATATTTTTAAATCTTGGATCTTTTGTTGGCTCACATGCTTTTCTGAAAGAGGGGATGCTGAGGTACATCAATGCCAAATTTGGTGCTTGTACCACAAAATGTATGGCTAATTTAATAATTGGTGTGACAATTTTGTAGCAAATGAATAATAATGTTACTTTTCCTTCTTTGTGAAGCCAACAGACCATCACGGCAGAACACTTGTGATGGACAGACAAACACAAAGGTGTCTCTCTTTGAATCCAGAAGGTGACAGACAGTCCTCCTGCATCATTAACCCAGTTTGTTCAGAGGACCTGCTGCCACTGTGAGGTTGTGTTTTTGGCAAGCTCTGTTATCAGCAGTGATGGGTAGACTGATTGCAGCAGCACAGGGGGGGCAGAAAATTTCCGCAGCCCATCTATCACAGCCTCAGATAAACAGATGGAAGACTTTCCCCTGCATGGACTAAACATGCTGGCTTTTACTCCCACTGCTAAAAAGAAAGGATTAAGCAGTTCGTGAAAAAAATCAAATTAGTATAAGGTGAGATTTATAAGACATGTTTTATGCTTCGGTTTGAAGATTCTCTTATAACCCAGTGCACTGAAAGAAGAGTAGGGATCTGCTGCCTACAGAAAAGTTTGACAGTTTGCTTCAGTTAACATCTACAGTATGTAACAAGCTGGATGAGATGACAGACCTTGAAAGATGGCCATCGTTCAAGACATTAACAAGTGGATGTGACCAAAATACAGCCACAGCATGTGAGGATTATGGCCTTTGACTTCAGTTTACTTGGTTCACATCATTTTCAGTTTTCAGGTTTTGTGTTTTCCCTTTGTCACAGTCAAAGCCGGTTTAGCTTGCTTATTATCACATTATTCTCAGTGTATTTAAACATTTGGATTTCACTTCAGCTTTGTCAGATCTTCCTTCGTCTGCCCTTTTGTTTTCCGATTTGGTTTCTTATGGTCATCTTTTTCTTCAATCCATCAGGCTCGGTCTCCTAGCATTTCTAGTCCTACATCATTTTAACAGATTGACCCGACCGCATTCTCTGCTGCAGTGTCAGTCTTCTTGCCACTGTAGGCCATGCCACGGCAGATAAAGGTTTTTTGCCAGCCTCACTCAAGCCATTTCAAATCATGCCAGGATGGCAGGAGAATGGCTTGTCCCCAAAGAGCGTCACCGGTGTCGCTCTTTTCTTGTCCCTGAGAAGTTTAGCCTGTTCCTGAAGAGTAAGTATCCGTGATACCCCTCCCCTTGATTTGGCTGCAGGCCCTGGGACAAATTTTTCTCTTTAGCTGATGTGGCCTTTGTCCAGGCCCTCTAATCCCACCCAGGTGTGGTGGTGATGTATCTGTACTGTGAGGATTGTACGCTTTATTTTGATTGATTTCTTTTCCTCTTTTTAGATCATGTTTTATTTTCCCCTGTAGTAATTAAACCAGGATAGTCACGTTTTAAGTTTGCTTATTAAAGTTACAGAAGTGTCCCCACTAAAGGGCACACTTAAAAGCCTCATTAAAAAACAAAAGAAGACAACAACTCACCTAATAATCCAGAGTGCCTTATGTATGGATTCAATATTCTGGTTGTGGTTACTGATATAGAAGATGTTTTTGATGTTTTTTGTTTAAACGAGTTCCAAACAAGTGTAATTGTGAACATGCAAACAAGGCTAACGGGTTGATATGTTAGACTGTTTTTATTTTATTTATTTTTTTTTACATGTTACTGACAAGGTTGGGTGTTAGGGTAGTCACAGTATTATTTGCTTTTGCTGTGGTTAATGTGTCCAATGTGTAATGTGGTCTAATGTGGTTAACGTGTAGGGTATTACAAACTACCGTAGTCATGTCATGGAGATACTTTTTTCTTGCTTCACACCTTTCCTGTCCATATAAAGGCAGGTGGATGTTTAGTCAGGTAACAGTATAGTGACCAAAGTCTTCAAATTGATGCTTGATTCATTGATTGTCTTTTTAACTTAACTACTGCAGCAATGATTACTCAGGTCACAATAGTCATGGAGGAAATTAAAGAATTAGATTTTACAGTTAAGGCAGGTTTCAGAAAGAAGCAAATATTTAATTATTAAATTTAAGTCAGATTTACAACCGAAATAAATGTATTAATTTTATACTTTTACTACTTTCTTGACTATCTAACTTTGTGTTTGGGGTGGGGGTGGAAGTGGAAGGTTCAAAGATTGAAATTAGTCATTGTAATTCTATTAGAGCTCAAACTATACATAACATGGTTCTATCAGCTTTCAATTTGTAGCTTTGAATGTCATACCATAAACATAAATGTCTTGTGCAGTGATTAGTTGATCATCATGAAGCTGGGGCGCAACAAGGAAGATCTATCTCACTTCTGGCTAAGCTAGGTTCTTGCATCACTCTACATACACAACACTCATCAAATAAGCCTTCACTCTAAACAAATAGCTAAATATCCTGGCTTCTTTTCTCAATCTCATTTCTGCTTTTAAATTCATGGACGTTTAACTCTCTACCTTCCAGACGGTTTTGCTGGCCCTCCTTCACCCCATTCTGCACCTGGACAATACGTCGTAGACCGGCCTCTACCACCATCAGCGTCTAGGCCAGGGGTGGGCAATTATTTTAACACGCGGCCCACAATAGGTTCTAAAATTCGATAGAAGGGCCAGACCAGGAGCAGATGCGTGGAGTAAGAATGATATAACATGGAATGAAGATGAAAACATTTGGATTGAAAATTATATTCTAAAATAGAATATTCTTGAGTTTTTAGTTTAAAATTTTTGTTCCCATTTTAGATATATTTTTTATTGTGAAGCCCTTTGATAACTTCAAAGAGTTGTAAAGTTCTATATGAATAAAGTTTCAGTCATTCATGATCCTTTTAATAAAATAAATAACACTATTTATGAAATAAAACAATGACCAAATAACACTCTCTATGATTTTCAAAGACAAAAGTTCAGGAAAAATATATTGATACATTAAAAAAAAAACAATAACTAGTGGATCCTCTCCCGTCATAATTCTGACTTTGACTTTGAGATCATCACCTGTCTCACAGCTTGCGGAGCTGCGCTATGTCCTGTGTAAACTACGGCCCGCGGGCTGGATCCTGCCCGCGGGCCGTAGTTTACCCACCCCTGGTCTGGGCTCTGGGGTCTATCCAATGAGTTATATCGCTAGAGGAGACACGCCCGCTTGGGAAGCCTCCCACAGTAGCGTAAATGTTATACTAGAGTAAGAATCAACACTATTTTCGCCTCACAGAGAGAGAGAGCTTTGGGACCTTTCTGTGTGGAGTTTGTATTTTCTCCCCACACCTGTGTAGGTTTTCACCAGGCACTCCACAGTCCAAATCTTAATTTGGACTGTGGAGTGCCTGTGTAAATCGTACCCAAAGTTAATTATCTCTTCTCAATGATTCCCACACAACCGCCATTAAAATGGTTCAAAACATTAGACTCATCCATATCAAGCTTTTTATGGAACAATAAACCTGCAAGAATTAGTCTAAAAACTTTAAAATCTGCAAAAAGCTGTGGAGGATTAGAATTACCTAACTTCCACAATTACTTTCTTGCAAATAGATTACAATACATCTTAAAATGGTTAAAAAATAATCCAGAAACCAACTCATGGTTAGACTTGGAACAGGCGTTATGTGGAAAGATCAACCTATCAGATCTTCCATTTATTAGCCAAACAGTTAAAAAACAGGATTGCTTCAAAAGTATTAATATAAATGCCACTTTAACAGCCTGGTGGGAATTTCTCAAAATATCAAAATCATCAATTCAACCGTGCAAAATGACACCCATCTGGAACAACCCAGACATCCTCATAAACAAAATAAATATCCACTTCCCAGCTTGGCAAGCAGGGGGCATAAAACAACTAGAGCACATAATTATTGATAGAAGATTCATAACTCCCCAGGAACTTCAAGACAAACATGGAATAAATAACTTCTTGGAATATCAGCAACTTAAATCAATTATTACTAAAAAGTTTAAATACAGAGACAACGATTTAAAGCTACCAGATGTAGTTACCACTCTGATCAATTTCTCAATGAATAAAACTCTCTCCAAAATATACAAACTTTTATGTAATTTAGATAATAATATTTCACTTCCGACAACAAAATGGGATGCGGATTTGAGCATCAGCACCGATGAAAGCTTTTGGTCACAACTTTGTCGAAACACCTTTAAACTGACAAAAAGTCCAAATCTGCAGCTAATCCATTTCAAAACTCTACACAGAATTTACTACACTGGACAGAGGATGTTCAAGATGGGTCTAAGCAACTCAGACATTTGTCAGCACTGTGACGGTAATCTGCCCGATAATTACATGCATGCACTATGGTTCTGCACGCCTGTCCAGGCTCTCTGGCAGCAGGTATGTGCCGATCTATCAGTCTGGCTTAAGGTTTCAATCACAGCTTCACCGTCACTTTGTGTGCTTGGTGACATGAGTGCCATCGATGTAGAAGGAGGATTAGGCTCTATCATTTTCATAACTCTTTGCATTGCTAAAAAAACTATTTTAATAAATTGGAAAAGCAAGAAAAATATAAATATAAGTCAACACAGAAATCTGCTGCTTGATCATATCAGCTTGGAAAAAATGTCAGCCCAAGGTTCAAGTAACTTTGAAAGAATTCGGTCTCTCTGGTCTCCCATAGCTAACTCCATGACTTAGGGGGTGGGGGGGCCTGGTCGCTGTTGCTCCTTGCCCTTCTGCCGTGGGCCGGGGTGGGGGTCGGGGCCTCCGGTTCCTGGCGGGGGGTGGTGGGGGCTCTGTTGGTCGGGGGGTCGGGTCCGGCGCCTGGGTGGGGCGGGCTGGGGTGCTGCGTTGTCCTCTGGGCTTGGGTGTGGGGGTGCGTGGTGGGGGGGTGGGGTGGTGGTCTGGCTTGGCTTGGGGGGGTGGTCCCTTTGCCTGTGCTGGGGGGGTTGGCGGGGGGCCCTGCTCGGGGGGGGGCCCAGCGGCGCCGGATGGGCTGTCCATCTACACCTGGGGCTGGGATCGGCCCTTCCCTGGCTCTGGGGCGGGACGGGGCAACCCTCTTGGGGCCCCCGGTCGCTCTGGGTGTCATCCGCTTCGGCTGCGGGGTCTGGGGGGGGGGGGGGGGGGGTCTTGTCGACCCTGTCCTGTGGGGGGGCGTTCTGGGGGAAGGGGGGGGCACTATTGGTACGGGGCAGGGGGGGTTGAAGGGTCGGGGTCATCGGCGGTTTCCCCGGCCGGTTGGCTGCCTCGGTCCCGTCGAGGCCTGACCAGAGCTCTTCTAGGGCCGGCGTTTGGGGGTGGGAGCCTGGGCTGGCTCCGGGGGGGGGGCGACGCTTTCTGGCTCCTCTCTCTCTGTGTGGGGTGGGTGGTGCTGGGCCTGGGGTGTCGGCGCCTCCGGGGGTGGGGCCCCTGGGCTGGGTGGCCCTGGCCCTTTTGCTGGGGGGGGCTGGGGGACAGCTGTTTGACCACCGGGGGACAGGCTACCAGCTGTCCCCAACTTACCCCCTTCCTCATATAACCCCATATTAGGGCGAGGGGGTGGGGGGTCTAGTCTGCGATGCGCCTTGGGGGGGGGGGCTACTTGGCAGTGGCCCCCCTCCTATGGTTGCCTTTTATTTGTCTAATAAAACCATGTCTAAGGTTTTATTTGCACCTTAGACATGTAGGGTCCTTGGTAGGGGGGGTGCTTGGACATCACTGCCAGCAAGCAGCAGATGTCCTCCTGGCACCCTACCCGCCAATTTTAACCGCACCTTAGACATTTAGGGCCCCTTGGTGGGGAGGGTGAGGGGACATCACTGTGAGTAATCAGGAGATGTCCCCTTAGTGCCCTACTCGCCAATTTTAACTGCACCCCCCTTAGTACACACACCCCTCCCCCTTCAATATACACATTCCAACATAAACACACACACATGCACACACACACCCTTTCAAACACACATACACGCACACACATTTTGCAAGGAAGGTGGGACCTGGGTCCATCTGTCCCCTACCCCTTCCCTGGTGGGGGGTGCGGGCCCCTTGGCGATGGCGGCCGTGTCCCTTGGGTGCTGGCTCCCTGGGCCCGGCGGTGCTCTCTCCGCATGGTGGGGGGGTTCATATTACACCTGAGCCGGGGGTGTTCGTGTCCCCGGGGGGTGGGTCCTGGTCCTTGGCACTGAGCGCTGGGTCCCGCCAAACTTCCAACATGGCCGAGCCTGGTCGGGCCATATTTATAACACCCCTTGTGGGCCCTCTTTTTTCCCCGGGGTTCCCCCCTCCTGGGCGGGGGCGGCGGGCCCCTGCCTTGCTCCTCCCTGGACCAACCGTGGGCCGGGTGGATGGCTGCCTGGAGTGCGGAGCGGGTCTCCCTTGGGGGGTCCTGGCTCGTACCTGGGGTAGGGGCGGGGGGATGCCCGGAACTCATGGGTGGTGGTGGGGTGCTCGTCTGGGGCTGTGGGCGTCCTTCTCCGGTGGGGCCCTGCGTTGGGCGCTCCCGGCGCGGCGGGGGGGCTGCTCTCCTGGTTGGGCTGGGGCGGCTCTCTCTTTCCCTCCGTGCCTCCCTGCTCTCTGGCTCTGGGGGCCTCGCGGCAGTCCTGCTGGCCCTGGCCTGGGTGGCGGGCTTGGTCGCCCGGACGGCGGTTGTTCCCTGCCGGTTCCCGTGTGGCGTTGGGGGGATTTCGGCTGCCGCTGCTGCTGCGGTGGGGGTCTTGGGGTGGGGATGGCTGGGCACTCTCCCTCCTTCTTGTCACGATCCACCATCCATTTTAGAAGAACATAAACACTCACCTGAGCACAGGTGTTAGCTCACCTTTGCACTAACAGTTTGCATGATTGAATGACTGAAATATTTCACAGTAGTTGGTTTTAAGGCATAAGTATGCGTGTGAACACTATCTGTTTTGTGTACATGTCGACAGGTGGACATTTTTGCAGCTAGCAGGTGTGTTTATAACATTTGAGTGGGTGTGTGGATAGGCCCCGCCCTTTTTGAACTACATTTGAACCTTACCATAATGATTAACAACCAGTAAACTTGTTGCTTTATGCTGCTTCATGGTCTTACCCGCCTTCCCCTCCTATTATCACCCTCCTACCCCCCCTCTTTCTAACGTCCCTCTCTCTTCTTCCCCTCTTTCCTTTTCCGTCCGGTCCAACACCAAAGATTTTCAAACATGATTGAAATTAATAAAGTTTGGCCTCAATTACAAAAGGGGTTTATTCAGACATACCTTTGGTTTGTCTGAAGATTAATAACCCCTCTTGTTAAAGTAAAATATGTCCAACACAAGAGGCCCTCAGCTCTCATCTGTCTGCCTAGCTGTTGGACAGGACAAGTTTAAAAAAAAAAAATTTGGACTGTGTAAAATCAATTGATTTTCTGAATGACCCCTTGTGAGTATGTGGTTGTTTGTCTGTGCATCGCCCTGTGATGGACTTGCAAACCTGGAACACATTCTCCCAACAGTGGCTGAAATAGGCTAACATAACCATAACGCTTTTGGTCATGGGGCGAACAAGATAAACATTTATTGAACACACTAAAGCTAATCTTATAAAACTGGAAAACGTGGAAAACAAAGACACATAATAAAAAAATTTCTACAATAGTTACAAAAGTTATAAAGTCAGGCTGGGTTACAACCATAAGAAAAAAAAACTTTAAAGCAGGAAAACCAGCAGCCTCTTGAGGCCCAACGAAGCTTCCTATGTATGTCTTCATGAGGAATAAGCACACTTAAACAACAAGATAGTCAGGAATTTCATGGAAGAAATGGCCTTGAGGAACATATTTGTCTTTGTCTGCTGAACTTTTTTTCTGTAGTCCAGCTTGCTAATGAAAGGATCTTTTCAGCTGAGGATTCTCAAGGCCTATGCCTTTAAACTTGTTTTATAACAACACAGATTTGATATTAAATACATTTTTTCACTCAGAGACAAATTTTTCAATGCTGCCATATAAAAAAATAATTTTTACTCATTTTCAATACACATGCCCATAGCACCTGGATGCTCTGGGCGGGGGACCCTGGATCTAAACCCTGGGGGGCTTGTTTAGCCTGGCTCCTCCAGGCTAAACAAGAGGATTTAGGTGGCCAGAGATGAGGGCTGGTGAGCTCCATGGTGCCACTGCCGCGCTGCCCATTTGACCTGGGGCGTTTGGCTCGGAGAGCGGCTGGAGGACGGGGTTCAGACAGGCCATCATTCCTATTTACACTAACATGTAAAAACGGGAGCATAAGAGCAGGGGTAAAAGAAACTGTATGGGTAACAGATTTGACTAATCCTTATTCAATATTATTTAAAATGAATAAGCAAATTAATTTAAAGGGAAATAAGGGTTAAATAAGCAAATGCTGGAGCACTCCAGCTGTTTGGACAATAAAACATCGTTGTATACTTTACGCCAGCCGTTTCTGGATAGAAACTTCTTGGTAGGACTTTGTGATATCAGCCACTTCAGTTATGGTCCAGTGGTACATCCCACGCAGCAGTTTGTCCTCCCATGAGGATCTGTCGTCCAGCACTGCGTCCTCTGCTCTCCATTGCCTGAGACATTCACTGAGCACATTGTCAGTTGGGGCCTTGAGCTTCATGTATACATGCATCTTGGATGTTTCATCCTGGATACTGGCTTCCACGCTCACTAGTCCTTCTTTGTGGATATGGTGAGGAGCTTTCATGTCTTAACATCATGGTCTGTATCTCTTTCTTTGGCCATCTTATTATTCCTGCAGGGTATCTGATAACTGGCAGTGCGTAGCTGTTTATTGCCTGGGTTTTGTTCTTGCCATTGAGCTGGCTTCTCAGGACTTGCCTTACCATTGGAGGTATTTATTTTTTTACCTGCTCCAGGTTGCCATTAGCCTGCAGAGTTCCAAGGTACTTGTAGCTGTTTGCCATTAGCCTGCAGAGTTCCAAGGTACTTGTAGCTGTCCTCAATGTCTGTCATTGTTCCTTCTGGGAGTGTGTTCCCTCCTGTGTGTACTACCTTGTCACCATCCAGCAAATCATGGTGGTGTGGATCAGGGAGTCAATGTCACGCTCGCTCTTAGCATATAGCTTGATGTCATCCAGCCTGTATCTCTTAGGTACTTGATTCTCATTGTACTTCTTTGATCCTCTGCTCACATCCCTCCAAGCTGCCTTGATTTTGGCCTCTAACCCCTACTTCCATGGCGGGTATTGTTTTCTTCCATGGCTGCTCTTACATGAGCGGCAGTTTAGCTCAGGCGGTACAGCAGGTCATCTAAAAACCAAAGGGTTGGCGGATCGATCCCCGCTCTGCTGAAGTGTTCATTGGTTTCTGTGATTGTGAATGAAGCATTGAGGGCAATTTCTACCACAACAGTTTCCAGGAGACTTTCAGATGGTACATCTTGTGTACACATTGTGATAGGAGTTGCCGTTTGCGGATGTTAGAACATTGGGCTACCAGTTGTTGTAGCCTTGATTGTGGGTTTCGAAGCATCCATCCATTCATTCCACATTCTCTGCATGTAACGCCACTGGGTGGGATTGCTGGAGTAGTACCATTCTAACAGAACCCTGTTCTCACATCTGATCAATTTCTGTCTTGTTCCAGTATCCCACTTTCCACCAGGGGGCACCTGACACAGACCTTGTTTGGCCGGCATGACATGTGTTTCATTGCCTGTTTTCTGTCATTAGCCGCGGTTACATGGGCAAAATATCTTGATCGGATCAATGGTTGGATTAAAATTCAACCGTCTACATGGGCCCAGAAAACCTTTTTCCAATTAGAACAAACGTTCACATGGGTCACACTTTCGGTCGGAATAAATCCCACAGTAAACAAACCTTTGCTGTCAAATACGTTTATGCAGCAGCTCGGTAATATACGAGATGATCTTCTAAATGTGCTTTTATTAATATTATGAATATTATGCACATATTAGCACCTGTTCGCTCATCATTTTATATTTAATCCGTGTGGTCAGTGCTTTTTTGTGGAAGAACGGAGCTCCCAGGAGAGGCTAACACGCGCTAACAACATTAGCCTTGTTTGATAAACTCGTGCGGGATATGCCGCAATCTGCATCTTGGCTGCATGTAAATATGTGGGAATAACATCAGCCTTTATTTTGTCGGGACACGACTAGAAACACAAATCCACGTGATTGTTTGAACAGTTTCTAAGGACTGAGCAACATTCTGCTTTGAAAAGTTTGCACATCGCCCCAAAGCCGCTGTGTGAGCTGGAAGTCCAAGCTCTGCTCGGACACACGGTTCTCCTGACAGCAGCTAACTGAGAGCGGCGGGACGGATCGCAGTCACACAAACAACAAAACGCACACGTAACAAAGCATCTTCCCCTCAAACACAAAGTTATTAATCCAGCAGCTCTGCTCAGAGACACAGTTCGTTCGGTCCACCAGCACACGAACCAGGACCGCGCAGGGTCCCGCTCCTCTCCGGCACCCCCCTCGTGAGGGGTGTAAAGGCCCGTACACACCGGGACGAATATTCGCCAGGCATTATTCGCCAGCGTTTTTCGCCACGTTTTTTGTGTTCACACCCAGGCGATTTTCGCTGACGATGAGCCGAGCGAACATGCAATTTCATTCCCTGACATTAGATGGCGCTTAATGTAAACAGAAGTACTCCTGTACACAAGGTGGCGCTGCGCAACTTCACGCTTCTTAAAGTCGCTTTTCGCTCAGAAGAAGAGAGCAAGTATTTACGCGCTTGTCAGAATAATACAAAGAAAACATGAATATTTCAAGCACCAGTAGCTCCAACTGGTGCTTGGTTCGGGGATATTTTAGAATGTCCGTCATTATTTCTTCGCGGCAGTGTAGACGCTACTCGGCGTCTATGTTCTTCGCTGGTATGTGTGCTCAGCAAGGCAGTTTTGTGTTTGAGCGCCACCAAGTGGTGTTTTACTGTAACTTCAGAAGCTCCAGACACATGTGCAAAAGCGCAATTCTCATTGGTCGAATAGATTTCGACGCGAGGCGTCAAAAAAAAAAATGAATCCGAGGGTTTTTTTTTTGACGCTTTGACGCGTGCCGTTTTTTCGCGTCGGTGTGCACACTCACATTGGTGCCCTTTGTTTAGTCACGAGGCGTTAAACGTCGGCGAAAATCGCCGGCGAAATTCGTCCCGGTGTGAACGGGCCTTAAGAGAGGGGAGAGGCGGAGTGGTGCTTCGCACCGGGCATCCACAGAGCAGCCAGTCGGTTTGAGCTTCCTCTGGAGCGAAACAGCGTCTAACATGACGTAAAACCAGAGCAGTAGTGACACACGATCGGAATGAACCGTTTACATGAACAACGATCGCATCAACAATCAGCATAACCCACCTATCTCGATCGGAAACGCACCTACTGTCTACTGGGTGATGTTAATTCTTCGCCATTATTATGGTAATTTTTCCATTACCATTGCTTGCCCTTGATCCTGTACTCCAGATCTGGTGCTCACTTTCTGTGCTGTGGGGGAGTCTATAATATCTAAGCTGGGGGCCCTGTGTCCTGGGGTGTGGGCGGGGTGTGGGAGTTCCCTGCATAAGGGCACCAGGCTACCCCAAAAACTTTCCATCGTTCTTTACAGCAACTGGAGCCCTGTCCTCTCTTCCCCCCCCCTGTCCCTGGGCCCCCGCCGGTCATTGGTTTCCACCCTCCCAGTTGGGCGTGCAGTGTAGGTAGGTCGTGACCTACCAATGACAGTGCAGTGCAGTGTAGGCTGGCTGAGGACCTGGGGGATACCTGGGGGGAGGGGCAGGTCTGCACCTCCCCCCAGGTATCCCAGGCGCAGACTGCATGGCTGTAGGTCCAGCCATCGCCGGGGGCCTGTGACCTTCCGCTCTGTTTTCATGGTGGGGGTCTAGTACGCTGGTGAGTGGTTGCTCCTGGGCCTCTGTCTGTTGGAGTGGGGGGTTGGGGTGGGGTTGGATGGCTGTTCTGGCTCTGAGGGGGTTATTGGGCTACCTGCTCTCACTGAAGCATTCATTGCAAACCTGGTACATATCAGGAAACGCACAGTAATTTAATTTACATGCTCATTTCTGGTTAAATACGGCCATAGTGGATGTATTATTTATTTATTTTATTTATAAAAGAGGCACTCAGCTGCAATATGTGTGTTTATCCCTTGTGCTATCTTGGATGACCCCACCCTTACTTTGACGTGTTCCTTCTACCATGACAAAGGTGGATAAAGGTGGAAAGATTTCATGTAATCCATGGACACCAGTGAAGATCACAAATCATTGAAGAAAAACAGGTTCAGAGCACTGTCTAGTGGGTCTCGATGACCCAACTCCCAATGTTAAAATGCCTAGGATAGCACAAGGGTTACTTGCTTGACAGGCCAAAAAAAGTAAGACATTCATGAATTTCATGGAAGAAATGGCCTTGAGGAACATATTTGTCTTTGTCTGCTGAACTGTTTTTTTGTGCTCTAGCTTGCTAATGAAAGGTTCTTTTCAGCTGAGGATTCTCAACTGAGACTTTAGACTTGTGTCTTTAACAACACAGATTTGACATTAAATACATGTTTTAAATCAGAGATCAATTTCTCAATGCTGCTGTAAAAACGTTATTTTTTTATTTTCTTAGAAAATTATGACACAAACAAAAATGGCTTTCCATTCAGCAATGTGGACTAGCCCAATACAATGGTTTTCAGGGTTTCAATATTTAACTAACTTTTCATTCTATGAAATGAGGTCCTCTGAATCTTTGAGGTGTATTTTCTTCCTACACATGCACAGTTGTTATATCTGTTTCTTCTGTGAGAAGTATTTCAAGTTAATAAAGGACAGGAATTTGTTTTGAATTTGTTTTTTGTATGATGAAGCGTTTATGTAGTGTTTTTCATTTTTTTACATTAAATAGTTAGAGCAAAAATTGAATGAGATGCATATGAGTGGAAAATGGCATATCTTTTAAGTTAGTAGAGCTAAAAGAATTCCATGTCCTGAAATTGCAAAAAATACAAAAAGCTTTTCATCACCCTTACCAATAAAAAGTTCAAGTGAATTGAGGGAAATCAGACTGCAGTTATGAAGCCAGTTAAGGATGTAGGTCCCCTTAAGAGGCACTGCAGCTTCCACAAGAGGCGCAACTTGTTCAGATTTATGGAAGCACATTGAACCAATTTTCCCTTAAAATAAGAATGACATTGAAAGACACTGTAGATTTATTTTGTGATTCATCTTTTAAACTAATTTTACAAAAATGCCCCAGTTTAAATTAATGGATGCACATTTTACATGGAGCCACTAATCCTACTCTCAAGGCTTTGATGTTTCTAATGCTGTTTGCTGTCACTTATCTGTGTGAGGCTGGATACCCAGTCCTTGGAGCAGAGGAGGAAAATTCAGGGAAGATATTGAATAGAGCTGGATACTATTTGTCACTAAATTAAGTTTGTCTTAAAAAACATAGTGAAATCAATCATACAAATCTCAAACACATACTTCCATACCAGATGGATCGTGACCTTGGTTAACATTGATTGCCACCTACGGAGCTAATGTTCCATCCGAATGGTCAAATGCATAAAGGGATTTATTTGATTCATTAAATACTTCAAGCTGCCATATGATTGTTTTAGCACATCTAAAGTTTACCATTTAACTCGATTTTCGATGACTTTTGCGATATGGATATTGCACATTTATAACTATAAATTTGCGATTTATTGTGCAGGCCTACTATGAAGCATGTTTTTGGATGGTGGGAGGAAGCCAGAGTCCCCGGAGAAGGCCCACGCATGTAAGGGGAAAACATGCAAACTCCACACAGAAAAGTTGGTGTTCTGTTCTAGGTTCCCCAGCCTGGACTTGAACCGGGGGCAAGAGCGCTTACCACTTCTCCACAGAACCTGTTTTCCCTTTTTTAAACTCATTACATTTTAGGTTTTAAAAAAACTTCTTGGATGTCTGGTGGCCACACCTGTTGGTGAAATTCCTCTGTGTGAAAGTCAAGCATAACAAACTAGACTGCATACCTATGATCTGCCATAGTCTCTTCCAACCCAGCAAGAGAAAGAGTGTCTAAAGAATCCATAAGCCTTTTTAATATTTCTTTCATTTAAACATTGGTTTGATGTATGAACATCGATGATGTTAGTCAGTCCAATGCTATGTTATCAGTGTTCACATCTTGGTTATCCTAGGTGATTCAATTCATAGTTGCAACTCTTTATATCCTACAGAAACAGTAGCTTCTTTCCTTTTTTTAAGGCTGATGATGTTTAAAGTTAGGCCAGTCAGGGACAAGTTCATTTTCACACTGCAAGAAAGCCTAGGCAAACTGTGACAGTCTAATTTTGTAAAGAGTGAGACTACCTCTTTAGACGGGTTCAGCCCATCGACAGGATATATCACTGGACAAAGTGGGTGTGACGCCACACATAGAAAAATGCCTTATCTCTGGCTCCAGTGAAAGTCAGCCAATTAATTCACCATTTTCCCTGATCCAGGCCAGTTGACAGTGATTAGTCCGACTTGGCTTGAGTCATATTTCTTGGGCAACTTCTGTTGCCAATCATAAGTAGGGTTGTTCCAAGTCCATTCCTCTTGCACTGAAAGGGCCGCGGGATAATCTGTCCATAAAACGTTTGAGGTGGTGTCCATTGGGCACCACATGCTTTTACTGAGGCTTCTTTTTGGTCAGTTATTACTTGAATAACTTGCAATGAAGGAAAATATCATGAAAAACAAATGCAATAAGATGTTAAGAAAGAGGTTTCAGAGAAAGAATGGTTATGCTAACAACTAGAATGACTGAGTCAGCTGTTTATTTCTCTACAGAAGTCTATGAGATTTTGACTTCTTGGAGCCAGCAGGTACTTCCTAATTAAAATGTGAGGGGGTCAGTATGTCCAGTGATATACAGTAAATGGTCTGAACCATAGAAAGTATATAGGAGAACTGGACTGAGCGAGGGTGGTGTCATCCATAGAAATGACTTACTTCCTGGTCCAACAAAAAGATGTAAATTCAGTCGCCATATTTTTCATAATAAGGACGGATTTGGAGCCAGACGTCAGTTAGCAGTTAGTGGTCCAATTCAGTCTTAGTCAGCATTTCAATGGCAGGCACTGTCACCAATCTGGACTGAGCTTGTTGTAAGTTCTCACCCCCCACTGCTTGAAAGCAGGCACATCTAGTTAATGCACATTGTAAACAGCAATGTCCATTAACTAGAACTGAACCAATAGTGGAAAGGTAGGAGAATTCGGTTTTATCACAGAAGCTTAATCAAAACAGGCACACAGACGTTCTGCAACCAAGTATAACAGCACATGTTTTAAGATATTTTGCATTTTTCAAATGCCGTATTTTCACGACCAAAGGGCACACTGGGTTAAAGGGCGCAGTTTCAGTCATGGGTGATTTTTCTGCATTTTACACCCACAAAAGGCGAACCAGGTTTTAAGGCCCTGGCGCATTAACACATACCAGTTAAACATGCATGCCAGTGTGTGTTTAAAAAAGGCAGCAGGAACAAAACTGAGTTGCTTGAAATTTATTTTGTATTTTTTCAGTCATAAAACAGCATCCAAAATTCCTTCAAAGTCTTCATCTTCTGTAACTGAAATGAACAGCTGGGCAAAATTTTTGTCAAACATGCTAGGTTCACTTTTGTTATTGTCAGAGTCAGACACGTTAGCCCAAGCATCTACAATCCATTCACAGATTGTGGCGTAACTCGCCTGGCCCTGCCTCCCAGTCTTAGTGAAAGTAAAATAAAAAAAGTTGATAATTGGTTGACCTATGTATGTAGCAGAATGCAAAAACAGTAAAGAATGAAATCAATTTAGTACAACAAATAAATGTATAAACTTACTTTTCTAAGTTTTCATCTTTTGCAGCAATGTGAACTGACAATATAGGCTGTTTGACACAACTAGAATTTGTACTCAACATGATCTAAATAAACACAAACTATTAGTGACCTATATACGGCGGTGCAATGGCCAAGCTCTATTTCATTAATTTATATGCAATTGTATACACTGGAATCATACACATACTACATAAAAAGATACCACTGGGATTTCACATGTGCATCGCACAGTTAACCCTTGTGCTATCTTAGATGACCCCACCCTTACATTGACGTGTTCTCCCTACCATGACAAAGGTGGATAAAGGTGGAAAGATTTCATGTAATCCATGGACACCAGTGAAGATCACAAATCATTGAAGAAGAAAGGTTCAGAGCCCGGTTAGTGGGTCTAGATGACCCAACTCTCAATGTTAAAGTGCCTAGGATAGCACAAGGGTTAATCATCTGGTGGCTAGTTATAGAAACACAAATTGTGAGGAAAAATGAAGATGCAAATAATTGCAAAATGTACAAACATTTGCGTGCTAATTAGTGCGCTTGCCTCACAGCAGGAAGGCCCCTGGTTCAAGCCCCGTCTGGGAGACCTGAAAGAGAACATCAACGGGGGACCTCTCTGTGGAGTTTGCATGTTCTCCCCGTGCATGCATGGGTTTTCTCCAGGGACTCTGGCATCCTGCCACCGTCCAAAAACATGCTTCATAGGTTAAGTGGTTACTCTAAATTGTCCAATGTGAGAGCGCATAGGTGTGTGATTTGTGGCCCTGTGACAGACAGGATGTCCCTTGCCTTCGCCGGCTGGGATATGCTGGGAATGTCTGGGATATGCTCCGGCAGCTCAGTGACCCTGAAAGGGAAAAAAGATGAATAAATGAATGTACAAACAAGTCTACAAGAAAAGTTGGGTCAGAATCGGCCAGATAGATAGCTAGATAGATGGATGCTGTCATGCTGTTATTTTTTTTTGCAATTAATCAATTGTGACCTGTAATTAATTATTCTATTAATCTATTTTTAATTACAATTATGGCAGCATGTAATCAGCACACACTTGGTCTCTGTCAGCGGGCCGTAAATGAATACGTTTTAAGACTTTAGGTTATTTTAGATTGCATATTCATGTGTTGTTTCAGGACTTTTTAGAATAACATGTTTTTTTGTTTTTCTTTGTTTTTTTAACTATCGTGCTCATGTTTAGTAATGCTCTTTTAGAAAGGCTCACTCAGAAGCTGTATGAGCTAGAAGCTGTATGACCAAAGCACATCGGGATCCAAATCCAGGATTAACTGCAAAATTGGTTACCTGTGATATGTGAAAGAACGTTCTATTTTCTTTACTGTATACGGTCTGCGGTCATGTGATGAAGATGGTTGCTGGGTGATTGTCGCTGGATTTCTAGCTTGACGGACCTTTGACGGGCCTTGTACTTCATCAATAAAGGGAAGTCGCAATTTACTTTCTTTCAGCAAAGCTGACGCACCATATTGTATATATTTTTGCCTGTAGCACCTGTGTTACGCCTCTCCAATAATCCGAGGCGGATCCCGTAGCGCTTGGCTTGTTGATGAGCTTGCATTCACTGTGTGATGGAAAGTGCTTGATTCGACTCTCGGATCATGTGATCTATTACACATTTAAAGTTTAACAAAATTGGGCAGTTTTCGCACTTTTTGCCGCAGCTTTCAGGTTTCGTGTTGCTCACTGTTTGTGCGGCACGTCGTGGACGTCTGACAGTTCTCGGTGTATCCCGAAATGGATTCTGGCAGAAATCGAGACAGAATGCCGCCATGGCCAAAGATATAAACACCTTCCTACAGAGCCCCCGACAAATAATGTCAAGGGCAGAAATATTATTCCTGCTAACATTGACCTTATTTTCCATTGGAGACATTGGCATTGCCGTAGCTCTTCGGGAGACAGACAACTCCTGTCCAGTTAATCCAGTGTATTATGTATTTCCTGCTGGAACAAAAACTTTTAATTATGAATCTTGTATTGCTTATTCGCCTGTGTGTCTCTCAGACAATCCAAACGATACGAGGGTAAAGGATATAGGATATGATACGCATTTGGGCAATTTCAACTGAAGCAGGTGTAATTGTCCTTTCTGAAACATGGTAAAATCAATGACTGACATTGACATACATTGGTTAAAATGTCTTTAGAGCTTACCGTCCCAAAAGAGGTGGAGGTATACCCATCTATGTCAAAACTTAATGCAAAATCAATTTGAACTTCTAGCTCTTGATCTGGAAATCTTTGATTCTCTGCATATTACCCTAGTTGGGTTCTATAGAGTGCCCTCTGCTGATAGCTGGGGGAGCCGGTTTAGCTCGTGCTGGTTTGTGGCACCTTCCATCCGTGAAACCAGGGTTCAAATCCAGGCTGCTCCCTATTCCCTTGTCTGCTTCTGTGCCAGTCCCAAGCCCGGATAAATTGAGAGGGTTGCTTTAGGAAGGGCATCTGGCGAAGGGCATTTGGCGTAAAAACATTGCCAAGTTAACAATGCGACTCATCCTCGTAGGAGAGGTTGTTTGGCTGGGGCGACCCCTGATGGGAAAAGCCGAAAGAGACAGAAGCCCTCTGCTGATAGCTCTGCTCTTCCTTCTTCAATGGAACTGATGTCTTCTCTTAAATAACAACTAAATTGTAATAATTGGGGATCTTAACTGGACTTGGTTGCAACCTGTTTTTGATAATTTTTAATCATATAGTTATTCTTTGAAGCTGTTTCAAATTGTAAATGCCCCTACTCAACCAAACCCCGAATTTCCAAAGAAATCCTTGCTAATTGTCCGTAGAGCAGCCATTTGGCTTTTCTATCTGCAATATCCAGGGGACAGCCAAGTGGCTGGATTAGTTAAAATTTGCATGCCCAAAGAGCACCCTTCTACATAGTTTGCACATTAACAGCACTGCCATTAGGCTGTTCTTTTGGCATGCAAAAAGGACAAGCTAAGTGGCTGCGCAAGTTTTTCATTATTTCCCCTCACTTCTGTCACTTCTAGTAAGAGGTCACCACAGTTTGTTTTTTATTTTTTGGCTGAGATTTATTGTTCATGCACAAAATACTTATTTACAGACATAATACTGACATGTACAAGCGTATACTGTAAATCATGTGGTTAAAGTGATAACTTTCAATTGTCTGCACATACTTGGCCCTGCCACACAATCTCCTTTCTGCATTTGCCACATGTATACTTGTAGCAATCGTCTCAATGTAGCATAATTGTTCTTGCACTGACCATTCACCTGGCACATTGCGCTTTTTCCTTTGCCAGGTGTGGGAGCTTGTCACCAAACATGGTTATACTTTTTCGCCTTCTCAGCTCCCGCATGTGCCTGTGCCAATCTTTTTACTGATTGTGGAAGCTCCCGGTGAATCTTGCCTGGGTTGAAAGATTTCATGCAGTTGGCAACCAAAAACCCCCAAACATTGGAGATTGCAGGAAACCTGTCCATCCCAACTCGTTCCATGCGTGTGCACTTGTCATCAAAGAGTAAATGCCGCATGATGTCTTTGAAGTGGTTCCTGACCATAATTTTGGAGATCAGTGGATTTCCCCTTTTCTCCAACCATCTTGAATCTTGCGTTTTGCATGGATGGAAGTTTTATCCCCCCCCCGTCAGAAGGAGGATGGCAATGAACCCCATTAGTTCAGGGAGGGCCATGAACCAGCTGTCGTTTTCTGTCTGACGTCCATACTGAACAGTACAGTCCCGAATAATAGTCCGAAGCATGTCCAGAGTGAGAATACAGTGAGTCTGTAAATGATCTTCGTTCTGCTCTTCGTCTTCGTCAGCAGTGTAACCTTCAATTGGCCTGTGATGGATAGGCCTCCCAACTTTTTCTTCAGGCCACATTGTGCCATCTTTAGCCTTTTCTATTGGTCGCAGTGTGTTTCTCCAGTCGTCCTCTCTTTTCTGATGGCAGTGAAATCTCCTCATTTGTGATCAGATTTCTGAGCTCGAGCAATGAAAACTTTCAGCAATGTAAAGATATGTTGTTTCACCTGTTTATTTTAAATTGTGTTGTTTTTAGTTGAATTCTAGTTGAAACTATAAATTCCAACACATGTCAAATAGGCCTCCTTTGCCCCCCAGTCCAAGAAACATGCAGTTAAATTAAATTACCCTAAATTTCTCCTAGGTCTGTATGTGAGTGTGCCTGGTTGTTTATCTATGTGAACCTGCAATTGACTGGTGACCCATCCAGGGTGGACCCCTCCCCAATTGCATGTGACTAGCTGGGATGTGCTCCAGCAGACCCATGTGATCCTGACCAGGATGAGTAGGCACAGAAAATGAATGGATGGACAACCGCTATATTCAGCAAAATCTGGGCAAAATGTTTATGAAAACTTATCAGAAGAAATATCAGTCTGAGTCCAGCTGAAGGATGGGCAATTTCCACGGATGTTAAAACACAAGAGCTTGCATGGAGGGTTCCATCCCAAATCCAGCACCCTGAGACTGTATGCTAGCCGTAAGGATGGAGCCCCAGGACTAGTGAGCGTAGAAGCCACTATCCAGGATGAAACATCCAAGATCCAGGAATACATCAAGCTCAAGGCCCCAACTGACAATGTGCTCAGTGAATGTCTCAGGCGATGGAGAGCAGAGGATACAGTGCTGGAGGACAGATCCTCATGGGAGGACAAACCTCTGCATGGGATGTACCACCGGACCATAACTGAAGTGGCTGATATCAAGAAGTCCTACCAATGGCTAGAAAGGGCTGGGCTACAGGCAGCACTGAAGCGCTCATCCTGGCAGCTCAGGAACAAGCCCTGAGCACCAGAGCAATAGAGGCTCATATCTACCACACCAGACAAGACCCAAGGTATAGGCTGTGCAAAGAGGCGCCTGAAACAATCCAGCGCATAACTGCAGGGTGTAAGATGCTGGCAGGTAAAGCATACATGGAGCGCCACAATCAAGTGGCTGGAATTATACACAGGAACATGTGTGTTGTAGAGAATGAAAGGGCAAAGATCCTGTGGGACTTCCAGATCCAGACTGGCAGGATGGTTATGGCGAACCAACCAGAGATTGTAGTGGTGGATAAAGAACAGAGGAAAGCCGTTGTGTTGGATGTGGCAGTGCCAAGCGATGGGAACATCAGGAGGAAGGAACATGAGAAACTGGACTCAGAGAAGAACTGGAGAAAACATGGAAAGTGAAGGTGACAGTGGTGCCTGTGGTAATTGGAGCACTCAGGGCAGTAACCCCCAAGCTGGAGGAGTGGCTACGACAGATCCCTGGAAAGACCTCAGACCTCTCAGTGCAGAAAATTCTAGTGCTAGGAACAGCTAAGATACTGCGCAGGACCTTCAAGCTCCCAGGCCACTGGTAGAGGACCCAAGCTTGTGTGAGAAACCACCCGCGGAAGGGTGAGAGGGGCGATTTTTTATTTTTACATATATATGTATATTCAAATAAAAAAAAAAACTGTAAATACGATTTTGGTCTTTTCAAATAGCTAAATATTTCACACAAATTCCAAAGTGCAAGTCTCAGTTCACCTTTATGAGATGAAAGCATCAAGTCCTGTACATGCTAAAACCAATTTTTATTTTCACTACAGATTATGTGAAGATTTACGTTCTAGAATACATTCAAAGGTCTAAAAGAGCTTTGGTAGATACCTTTACTTACCGTGAAAAACATCGTAGACCAATACTTATAGATAACATGACACTCAAAATAATTACGGATTGTAGACACTTTACACTGGACTTAGATTCTTTGCTTGCCAACTTTTCCTCCAGACTCTGTAAAATCGTGTTCATGAATAAATAATTCCCATTGAAATGAGTACTAAGCACCACTGAGCAACATTTCATTTATTTTTCTCTTTTGCCCAGATAGGACAACATAGCCTGTGGTTTGGGAATTGTAGGGACATGCGAAGTGGAGCATCTGTAGCCCATGTCTACTATTAGTGTGTGTGTGGTGGCTCTTGATGCTCTGGCTCCATCCTCAGCCTACTCCTTATAGTGCTCCCCCAAATTCTCAAATGGATTTAGTTTGATAATCCGCTCAAAGCTGTGGTTATCCGTGTTGCTGGTAAATCTTTTCCTAAAACACTTTTTGTCCTTTCACTCAATTTTCTGTAACAATTTTTGGATACAAGACCTTTTGTGGACACACTGCGATTCGTTCTCATGTAAAGGGAGTGGATCACAATTTTCTGGACATCTCTCAAGTCAGCACAGGAAACATATACAAGTGTTTTGAGATTAATTAGCTGATTACGGTGTGACACCAACCTTTATATTTTTCACAAAATTTTAATTTCTGAGACCATGAAAACACATGGCAGTGTGGAGTCCAGTTTTTGAGTGTTAGTCCCAAATCCAGGTAAGTGCAAATAGATCTTGTCTGGAATGGCATTCAATTTATGACCAATTAGGCTCACAGAACTTTCACCTTTCCAGAAAGTGAGATGCATTATGGAAATTTGCACATTTGTTACATAGAGTTTGTAAGGATAAGGTTGATTGGTATAAAATGTTGACAGGGATTCTCAACAATACCAGGAAAAAAAAGGTTTTTCAGATTTTAGTTTAGCTATAAAAAAAATGTTAAGCCCTACATCTGCTGTCAATAAGCTATATGATTGCTTCTGAACATGTAAAGAATGTCCACATCTATATTAGGTCTCAACAAAATAACCAGCAGTGGTCAAGGTGAGTTAAAAGACACTCCTAAAGCTAACTTTACACAAAGGTATTTTTAGGGGTTTTACATTGACACAGAAAACTTTTAGAGCATCCAAACAAATTAAAACGTTTAACGGTGGTGCATTATGTCAAACAAAGGCATTATAAAAACAAAAATGTTTATTACTATGTAATGGTTATCACACATTCTAGTGAAATGCCATTGTGTTTTATTTATTTGTTAAAGAATAATAGAAAAAAATGTATGTTATAACATATTGAACAAGCTCCCTGATCTTCCCCGTCCAGCGTGCACGCTATTTATAAAAAATAAAGAAAGGGGTGCTGGTTCTTTCTTTTTCATGACACCATGTGAGTGCTTTCAAAGGTCATTGGAGCATACAGTCAAAAATGGAAATGACGTTTTGATTGTCTCCTTTAGGTTGTAAAGCCCCTAATAATGCTTACCCATGGCAAAGGAATGTATTCATCTGGCCCTGCCTGTGGGGGCAGCTTTTGTGCAGAGGTAGAGTTGTTGAAATCTGATTGGAATATCCCAGGTTTGGCTCCTGACTTGTCCACTCATGTGTCAAAGTGTCCTTGGTCAAGACACTAGTTGAGGTTGGCACTGGTATTAGGCAGGGGAGCAGCCATCAGTGTGTTAGTGTGTGTGCATGACTGAATGGGAATGTGACTGTAAATCGCTTTTAGCCTTCTAAGGAGGTATTAAAGCAATGTATAAGTATACACCTTTTACAAATTGCCCATGTTAGATGTGGTGGAGATAAATGTTGACTGAGATGGTTTGGATATATACATAGGAGGGATGGTTATGAGAAAAATATTCTAATTACAGTCTTTTCAATGCATGTAAGCCATAATAATTTAAGGTAAAATAATTTGAAATATTTAAATATGATATATGATTAATTTTTTGCTGTGATTATTTGCTATAAAATACATCTTTCATTTTTTGAATTGATCAACAAGAAATTGCATTTTTTACATCACTACATTTCTTTTTAGATGTACCTGTTTGTGTTCACAGACCGTTGTAGAGAAAGTTTTAACACAACGGAGGAGGTCTGTGTGGTAATTATTTTTGGAAGCATTGCCTCAAATAAACCCATTTCTTGTTTTTAAAATTACCCCCCTGAGGCTGATCATCCTCCTCCTACATAAACACACACATGCACACATCCACACACACTGAGAACAGCTAAGTCCAACACTGTATCAGGAGCTGATTGTTACAATAGACATAATTATGGCCTGCGAGATTGCAGATGGGGAACTTGCCTTCTGATTGAATGTTGGTGAAACTAGATGGAGGACAGGCTGACAAGATGGCACAATAATAAGCACCCAGAGCACAGTGTTGGCTTTAAAACAACTCTCACTGGAACTTCAGCATCCACTGTTGATGAGTTCTTACTGCATGTGTGGGCAACCAAGGATGATTCACTAAAAAGTGTACAATGGCAGATAAGCAAAGTTAAGAAAACAATTTTTTACTGCTCCATACATCATAGGGATTTCTGTCTTAGAACTACTTTGCAGCTTTTGAGAATTTTATTCCATTTAGTGGAAAGCGTCCTTAATTTTTTAAAACCTGTGAATCGTTCACTTTACATTCTGAGATCTTTCTTTGGCCTTTTCTTACGGTGGCCCAGAAGGGTCAAAACTCAACACTTTAGATTTCACAACACAAAATAACATACTACAATTCGTTACTACACAACACAATAACTCACAACACTAACTCACAACAAAATAACTCACAACACAATAACTCACAACACAACAAGTCTCTGCATTTTAACTTACAACGGAAGTACCGGTATATCTACAAAGGAAGTGCTTTTATTATGAAATTTCAACTGGGCTCGGTAATCACGTCTCTATTCAGGGTTCATAACCTTGTTCAACGATTCTCCTGCAGCTTCTCTCCTGCAGCTGTCTGTCTGTCAGCCGCTTCCTTCTGCGTGTTTCTGTGTCTATGTGACCCACTTAGAAGGCTCATTGTCCCTCAATTACCCGAGAGGGTGAAATCAAAACAAATATAAAATTAGGGGATCTTTTAATTATTATTATTATTGTCCCATGAAAATAAGAAAAATATCAGTTCGGAAAAGTTTAAAAAAATATTCACAGATTTGGATTTCCGGCCTCAATAACTCTTCTGATAAACGTTCAAATGTGACAGCAAGTATCTAAATCATTTAGTATTAACACATAGAGTGAACTACAAATGCATTTCAAAAGCAAAAAGACAGTTTTTCTGCATTTTAATGTGAATTGTTCTCCTCGAGCTGTGAAAGCAGACATGCAGCGAGGCGGCTGCCAAGGAATCGTCAACAAAGTAAAAAAAAAGACCATTCTGTAAAAAATAAATACTGTCTTGAAAAGGAAAAATGTCTACATTTATATGAGCTGGTAATGAAGAATCGTCAGCATATTCATGCTACAGTCTATATTTTGTGAGAAAAGTCCATCTTCATTTTATTGTATATATATTTTTTAAAATTTAAAAGAGATATGATAAAGGTGCTCAGTAGCTGTTACGATACTGAAGCTACTATCACCAGTACAGAACATTTGGTGACAATAGCTTAAGTATCTTCAGAGTTTTAGAGCACCT
Organism: Oryzias latipes; assembly: GCF_053564925.1. Lineage (NCBI taxonomy): Eukaryota > Metazoa > Chordata > Actinopteri > Beloniformes > Adrianichthyidae > Oryzias > Oryzias latipes. The sequence goes on along the minus strand of NC_136256.1, from coordinate 9,550,914 downwards.
TTATTATAATTCATATCTCTTGTGAATTGAAAGAAGAAATACAATAAAATAAATTAAATAGTGACTTCTTCACAAAAAAATTGATTGCAGCATGAATATGCGGATGAGTCTTCATAACCAGCTTATATAAATGTAGAAATGTATTCATTTTTGAGAGATAATTGATTTTTACAGAATGGTTTTAATGCTCTGAACTTGCACTTTGTTGACGGTCTCTTGGCAGCTGGCTCGCTACATGTCTGCATTTACTGCAGGAAGAGAACAATTCTCATTAAAATGCAAAAAAACAGTCTTTTTTCTTTTGAAATGCATTTGTAGTTCACTCTCTGTGTTAATACTAGATTGAGACACTTGCTGACACATTTGAACGTTTATCAGAAGAGTTATTGAGGCCGGAAGTCTGAATCTGTGAATATCTCTCAAACTTTTCCAAACTGATATTTTTCTTATTTTCATGGTGACAATAATAATAATTGAAAGGTCCCCTAATTATATATTTGTTTTGATTTCACCCTCTCAGGTAATTAAGGGACATTGAACCTTCAAAGTCGGTCATATAGACACAGAAACACACGGAAGGAAGCGGCTGACAGACAGACAGCTCTCAGACGAAAAGCTGCAGGAGAATCTTTGAACAATCATATGAACCCTGGATGATTATGGAGACGTGATTACCGATGTCTTAGCCTAGTTGAAATTTCAGAATAAGAGCACTTCCTTTGTAGACATACCGGTACTTCCGTTTGGATTTAAAGTGTTGTGACTCATGTGTTGTGAGTTATTGTGTTGAGTTCTGAGTTGTGGTGTTGTGAGTTATTGTTTTATCAGTTATTGTGTTGTGAGTTATTGTGTTGTGTTGTAACGAATTGTGGTATGTCTTTTTGTGTTGTGTTGTGAAATCTAAAGTGTTGTGACACTTCTGCTCCACCGTATTTTCTGAATGTGAACTGAACAACCAGTGAGCAAATCATGAGCAATGAAGAGGTTAACTGTCCCACTTAGCATTCTGGTAAGATCCTACATCAACATGCAAGTCGATCTGTCATTAAATCACCAGCAGCACCTTCTTTGCTGAACGAAATGCGAGAACATCAATAAGCCATCTCCTGCAGCATTGGGTAAGACTGCAGAATTGATCATTGTTATCCCGATGGCCACATGCCAACGTTCCTAAAAGGCTAAATCTTTGGAATGGATGCTGTTTTCAGCTAAGGAAGATCTCAGATATTCGTTCCCTCATCCTAGCAGATGTGTGCGCTCATGTTTATTTTCAAAGCACAAAGAAGTTTGGTCTCTGTGGGGAACGTCAAACAAGCATGCGTTGATAGTAGGAACTTTTGGCGATTTATTTGATCTATAGCTGGTTTGTTTTTTGAAGATAATTTTTTCATAAAAAAATAATTACCACACCCCTAAGATTATATAAAAATATATTGATTTACAGGACTTTCATAAATAGTCTTGATGTGTTCATTTATTTGTATACACAAACTAAATATACAGTATATAGTTCTACAGTTATTCTCTCACTATAATTTTTTCTTTCATCTGGTAATGGATGAAAACTGATTTATTTAGGCAAAACTGGTGAGCTTTTTTTGCCAATTTTCTAACCACATTTTTTTAGAGGGATGGAGATTGTTTTAATTGTATTCAGGTTAAATGAATCTTTATTTTTAGTTTATTATAAATTCTGCAGCCATATGTGTGACTGCTGTCAGTAAAATCAATCCAATCAGTTTTTTGTGGGATCCTTGCAAAGTTCTTAAATATTTCTAAACTAATAAAAAGACAGAGCCAGTAAAAGCCATATCTTACTGCAAACCAATCCACCAATTTTTTTTTTTTTCTTATGCATCATTTATTTTTATTTTACATCATTATGCATTATAGGGCATGTAGGATTATAAGCCGCACCATCAGCGATTTGCCTTTATTTTGAACTTTTGTCATAATTAAGGCGCATTCAACTATAATGCACATCAAGCGAGACAAGAGTCAGAGATAAGTCCATCAGTCAGACTTTACTAACTGTGATCACATTTTTTTGTAAAATTTGTTTTCTTGTTTTCTTCTGTGGGGCGGGAGGTGCTGGGGATGAGTTGTACTTGTGCTGCTTAGATGCTGACACCCCTGCCAACAGAAGGATAGGGCGGATGGCGCCTTCTGCTGTTCTCTCTTCTTTAGCTTTTTATAATCACTACTCTTTTATTTGTGTTTGTTTTTGTGTTTTTTATTGTGAGGGGCTTATTCTATTATTTTATTGCATGTGTGGGAATTGGTGTTTTTGCATTCCTTTTTGTTTTTGTTTTCAGCGCCTTGAGCTGTTCTTTTTTTCATATAAGGTGCTTCAAAAACAAAATTAATTTGAATTTCAAACAACAGGCTATATGTTGGCCACATTGGAAGCATTAGCCATGTTAGCTTATTAACAATACCTGTAACTCCCAACCTTGTTTGCAACACATGAAATAAAAACAAAAAACAGTACCACTAAAACAAACGTTACTGTCACTATAAAAAATTCCAACCATGTAAGTAACATGAAAAAAGAAAATTACACTCCAACACTGCTACACCTTAGCCCACTTTATCGTATTTACAAAACACCCAACCTTATTTATAGCAGAAATAATCCATTATCAAAGGCGCACAATCTGTCATGGTGCCTGCCGGTCTCCTCCCCCTTCCAGCCCTGCTCTGCTCCTGACTCCAGCTGTGACCAATCAACTCATCAACTCACCTGCTTCTTAAGGAGACCCAACTCCAAGAGTCTTCGCCAGTTCGTTAACCCTGATGGTTTTGTCATGCCACGATTGTCACCTGGAACCTACACCACCTTGAGCTGCAGCTACCTCCCAGACGCCGACACTCTTCGGCCACAGCACGCACTGGTTCCGGCTACACTGGTCCTCCAGCCTTGCCACTCACAAGAACTCCAGCAACACCCCACCTCAAGACCTTCAGTCACACCACTCTCAAGATCTCCAGTAGCGCTGCAGCTGCACCTCTGTCAGCAAGAGCTACAGCTCGCTCGGGCTTCTCCACCACGCTCAAAGCCACGCCTTCTAGTCTCGACCTAGCCACGCTCCTCCAAGCCTTCGCCATATTCAGTGACATTAAATTACATTTATCCACTTACCTGTCTCCTCGTACTGGGTTCCAGCATCTGGGTCCGTCTCGTGTTCTGACCATGACACAATCCTTTTTTTTTTTTGGAAGTTCAGGTTTTTTAGTGCCCCATATAGTCCGGAAAATACAGTAGTGGTTACCAAATGTCTTACCACCTTGGATTGTGTCTACATATAAAATGTAATGGATTTATATTAAAACGGTTAATTTGAAAAATATTATTCTTATTGCACCTCACCGGTGTAAAAGCCTGGAACTGAGCTGGGTTGTCTCATTAAAAGCTTTAGTTTCAGCTCAAGTTTTATTTTAAGCTTTAACCTCTGGATACAACTTGTTCTCAATGGAGCTGCACCCCTTTGAAATACCAACTCCCTATTTCAAGTGAATAGCCCTTTAACATTTTAATTGGGCAAAAATAATTACCTTCCATTCTAATGTCATAGATAACTTCCATTAAACTATCCTGCTTCATTAAAGCGAGGTGAAACCTTGGATAATTAAAAGCTTTATTGTGACTTGAGGTGAAACCATCGATCTTTTTTCTCTTAATGTAATCATACAGTATGTCAAGAATTTGCGCTTGTGCTTTCTGAGTACATCAAACTATGATGATCGCACAACCAAATGGCACTGAACCAAAGCTTTAGGTTGACGCTTCAGTGAGTTTTCTTTTTTGTCACCTGTCATGACAATGTAGTTGCAGTAGTCTGCACTTTAGCAACAGGTGTGTGTGTGTGTAACAAGGCTTGCTGTGTGTTTCACTCTGATGATCCTTAATGAGAAGTAAATGAAGCACTTGTAACGTTTTGCAAAGCCATGATATGATTTAAACATGAACAGAAAATGGAACATAATTACATCCTGTGTGAACACAAGGTACTCCATTTGAGAGCTACGTTTAATCCTTAAAAAAATATTTTTGTTTGATCCTTCATCATCATTTTTATGCTTTAATTTTCATATTATGTGTCACAGATAGAAGCTGGTTTCAGGAACTAGTTTTTGAGACTAATGTGTCACATCATTACAAAAATCATGTTTTGATCATTTGTAAGGGAATTTGTAGGCTAATAGTGTAATTTTCTGTGCAGATTAAACTCCCCCATGACAATTTGTTTTAATAAAAACGTTCCCAGTGATGTTTTAATTATGATTTTGAAGTTTTTAACCAAAGTCCAACAAACCTACATTTCTTAAAAAAAAAACATATTTCATGTCTATTTGAAGCTTCCGTTTCCAAGATCTCCTCTATGTGGGCGTGGCCATTGATGCTGAGCTGAGTAGCCCCGCCCTTGACCCCCCTTTGTGGAAGCTGCGTCTTGCATGAGTGAAGAGCTTGACACAAAAGTTGGCCAAACGACAGCGACTGACAGTCTCTATTCTCAAACGTCCCGTTCAGGCAACTGCTGGGCGAAGGTGGGTACACCCTCGACCGCCTGTCACAGGACCCATGGAGCTGGAGCGATCCCAATCACTCACGGGAGGTGAGCTGGCAGCCAGACAGAGACTTACTGCAGGATGAGAAGCCAGCGAGCTCAGGCCTCCTATGATCATTTTTCTTATTTTCATCAAGGCCATGACAAAAAAGTAATGGTTGTATTGTTGTTTTTCTCCTACCCTATCTGGTTAATTCTGGACAGCAAGACTTCAGACTTGGTCAAAGAGAGAAGACACATGAACAAATTTCCGCTTATGGGACTTTAAGTTTAAATACGTAATGCCAAAAACAAAATCCATCCTTGGACGCACCTGAAATGCAGCAAAGTGCCATCTTCCCTTCTCCCTCACCTGAGCTTGTGCACGCTGGACGGAGCAGATCAGGAAGCTTATGAAATACGCATGTGCCATTGTGACTTCAGAAAAGCTCCTTATTTCGTCTTTGCGACAGTTTTATTGACAGAGATTTCAAAAGAGAAATACTCAGGAATACAAAAATGAAATTATTGTTCTCTTTCATAAGAAAAATGCCCATTTCAAAAACTCAAAAACATGATTAACATCAAAGGGGAACTTTAAGTCAATAAACACTTGCAAAAATACAAATTCATTTTGACATATATTTCAGAATGGTGGCTGTTTAAGAAAAAGGAACACTTGTGTTATCATAAATGTTTTTATTGTTTGTACAAGTTGTGATGCACTTAGTTGTTTTAGTCCATGCGGAAACAATCTATTGTGGCAGTAAGTGCAAAATTCTGATTTTTTCACCCTTTAAATGTTTCTTTAAATTACTGTCTCTCAAACTTAATTACTTGTTTCCCCCTTTGGAGGATGCCAGAGTGAGCAGCGGGCATTGGGGGCGAAAACGGGAGGATGGGTTGAGGAAGGTATTTGGTGAGATGGCTGTAGAGGGTAGTGTAGTGTGGGGGGGTAGGGGAAGAGCTGTTGTTGCCTTGTGATCTTTAGGCTGCTTTAGGTGTTTAGAGCGCGCCTGTCCTGTGGCCTAAGGTTCCTGACGCCAGGGTCACCTATGCTCCCCGCTGCCGAAGGACTGTCTGCTTTTATAGCACAAAGAGATCATTTCTCATTTAAATGCAGGGAAAAAAAAGTTTTTCTTTAGAAATGCATTTGTAGTTCACTCTCTGTGTTAATACAAAATGGTTGAGATACTTGTCACATTTGAACATTTATCAGAAGAGTTATTGAAACAGGAAGTACGAATCTGTGAAGATCTTTTCACTCTGATTGGTTGACTCCCCCTTGTTCCATTTTTGGACACAGATCAGTTTTGACACAGGTTTCTTGCAAGTTGAACTCATGCAAATTGGAATTTGTCAGTCGTAACTTTGTCAAACCTTACAGCAGCAGAGTTTTACACAGAGATGCAGATTTTTGCTGTGTAAGTTCTCACTGTGTAAGTTCTACTTTACAAGTTTTCACATCAAGTCTAAAAGTTCGTCTGTTTTGGAACATAATTACCTTCATTGATCTGGTTCACCCTTATGATCACATGGTTCACTTTGGCACTTTATCTCCACCCCACATGCACACTGCTCCGTGTCTTATCCCTTATCCCTCGTTCCTAACCCACAGTGTTTTGATGGACAGATACCTTTTGCTTATCTTATCCCCTTTTGAATGTAACATTTGTCTTTCTAGCAGATCTAGTATGAATGTTACGAAGCTTAAAGTCATAACCTACTCAAATACGCTGTCCGGACCAGATCTTGAAGACCAATAAAAGATGACAGACCCAGGCGTAAGAAGTTTAGAATTTATTAAGGGGACCGGAGCAGGCAGGATGATGGCAGTAACTTGACACCAGAGGGCGTGGAGGTAGGCTTGTGGGTGACAAGGAATGAGAGGAGGGAGGAGACGGGGCAGAGACCAGAGTTCAGAAAGGGGGCGGGACGCCGGCTTCAGAATGAGGACGTCCGTTAACAGAGTTTGTGGCAGAGGAATTTCTCACAGCTTGATATCTTGAGGGAGGACTTGGCAGAGTGGAATTGGAGATAACAGGAAGTTAAGTAGGTTGTTGTTCAGGTGAAAGCTTGGGATCACGATATGTGAAGAGCGGCAGGAATGTCGGCAGGCAGACGGCTGAAGGCTTCAGAGTGTTGGGCGATAATGCAGACTTGCAGTCGAGCTGAAGACTGGAAAACACAGAGCGCGAGTGCAGGCCGGTAGTCGAGCAGAAGACTAGACGTTCTGGCGGTGAATGAAGCACCAAGGCAGTAAAATATACAGGTGGAGTGAATCAGAGATGATGAGCAGTTGCTGCGGGGCGGGGCGGGGCGGCTGCTCTCATGACATTTGCAACTCTGCACTTGTATCCCCCTACTTTCTCCCTTTACTCTTTTTTTCATCTTCTTCTACCCCCCTTTTCACATTTTTCCGCTCTCTCTTCCATCTGTTAAAAAAAAAGAAAATATACATTTGAAACATAAAAAGTAACAAATAAATAAAAAATTCTAAAAAAACAAAAAGGGGTTTATACAAATTAACACCCTGGTCATCCGAAGATACATAACCTTTTTTTGTAATAATAAAACCTGTCCAACACAAAAGGCCTTCAGTTCTCATCTGTTTGCTCAGTTGTTGAACAGAACAAGTTAAAAAAAGAAAGAAAAAAATGCAGTTAACAATAATAATTAAGTCTACAAATGTCACAGTCAGGATTAAGGTTAATGTAAGCGACGTAAGACCCGCGGATATTGGGTCGTTTTCTTACGTTCTGCCGCAGAAAAAATTCAAACATCCAAACATTGGTCCCCCTTCCTCCCCACTCAGCTTTGTCCCACGATGTGACTCGCACCCTCCTTTACATGCCTCCAAAGTTTGAGAACCACTGCTTTAAATAAGGACCGGAAATAATAATATTTTTTTTATTACAAATAGATATCTTCAAACCCAGAAGTTTTATCTATGAAGTTGTAGCTCTCCTCTTTCTCTTCCTTCAGTATTTTAAACATTTTTGCAGGTTTCAACCCTTAAAAGGCACAATACAGCTACAGTGACTATTGTGAATTCTGAGCTTGACTTTAATTTGCATTATTTTAAATAAATATGACTCACACAAATTAGCATGGGAAGGTCATGTATTCAAGGAGTTTGCTTGATGTTCGTACAACAACAATAACAATATTTTTTTTTTTTATAATTCATTCTGTTTTAATACTGACTTAGGAAAGGGACACAAACAGACAAATTAAAGTACAAAAAAGAAATTGTTAATATGTTGCTTTCTTTTAACTGTGTGTCCAATTTGCTTTATTTTAAACCACCTAAAATAACTTGGTTAACCTCATGAAATGGGGATTTTGGAAAGCAAAGTAAGTACAGGTTTGAAACTGTCCTTTGTGGGAAAATAAAGGATTAAAGATTTCACTTATGCTGCACATTTCTTGTTTTACCAAAATGCCTTTTTAGTTTTAAACAACTTTCAACAATTCACACAAAATCCCATATAACCGGCTCTTTTCCTATCTAACTCACCTTTTTCACATCAAAGGAAATCCACAGTTAAGGCTCTCGTCAAAGGGCCTTTTGACTTGTAATGTGAAAGTGAACCAGCCAGCAGTCTTTCCATCTGAACATTCTGCCTGCTGACTGAGTTCTCACTATTTATGCTTTGACTAAAACACCTGAGTCACATTGTTGTAAGATGCAATGCACATTCAATTCCACCAACTGTATTTGTTTAGTCAGCAAAGACTGGTTCGATACAGTAATGCTGTAGTGTGAACCAGGATCAGTAGAATCTCTCTTTAGGAATAATACCTTTGTATTTATTTTAACAGTAAATTCAGAAAGTAATGCATGAAATAATGAAAATTAATATCAAAACCTAGGATAGATGATACTCTTTATTAATCAAGCAGGGGACTGAGCTATTATTTTACAAAATAACATGAGATTAAGTACCTAATTTTTTTTAAATATCTCAAGGAAATATTTAGCTACCGTATTTTTAAGACCATAAGGCGCACTTAACAGTTGTAAATTCTCTCCAAAATGTACAGTTCGCCCTATGGTGCGATGCGCCTTAGGTGTTGTTGCATGACTTTGGTAAAGAGGACGTGGGAGAGGACAGCATGAGAAGGGTAAGGAGGGAAGTGTGGACGTGAAAGAAGACACCCCCGAATAGTACAAAAGTGCAGGTGTGAATGATGCAGAACAACATTGTTTTGGAAACCCAGAAAATGCTGCAACGAGAAACTCTTAGGAAGCACAGTTTAAACTCCAAGCTATGGAGCAGCTGTGAGAGAATTTAAGATTAATGAATCCATGGTTCGCAAGTGGAGGAAGCTGGAAAACAAACTCCGACAGATCAAGAAGACGCAGCTGAGTTTCCACGGAAACAAGGTGAGGTGGAGGATTAACGATCAGAGAACAGCTGGGAGAAGCATCTCCACAGTCACCATACGACTGAAGGCAGTAACTAACGCTTGCAAAGGAAATTAAAATTGAACATTTTCTAGGAGGTCTGTCTTGGTGCTTTCGTTTTGTGAAACACTGTCATCTTTCCATCCAGACAACGACTACGGTGGTGCAGCAACTTCCAGCGGATTACAATAAAAATTGTATGCTTGGACTAATTGTCTGCTTGAACTGTTCTTCAAAGCCTGCATCGTTTATGAGGAAATGGACTGAAAATTACAAAAGGAAACCTGACAAGTCTGATAAAAATTTAGCCCAGCTGTTCATGTCAGATACAGAACATGAGGACTGTTATGGATTTTTGGATGCTGATTGATGACTAAAAAATAAAAATGACAGCAAACTGAGCTTTCCTCCGACTGCCTTTTTTAAAACACACCCAAGCGTGCATGTTTTACCGGTATGTGTTAACGCCTTAAAACCTGGTGCACCTTTCGTATAAGGAAAAAAAAGGAACATGTATATGGTCAAGTAATTACCACTTCCATACCAACTACCTTATTTTCCGCCTCATTGGGCGCATCGCATTAAGTGAGATAAAAGAGTCAGAGATAATCCATGAGTTGGTCTAAATGTATTAACTGTGTTCGCAGTAACTCCAGAATGCTACACATTAGCCACATTGGACAACAACACGTAAAAAAAGACAGACTGAAACAGATAAAACAATCAGCCTTGTGAGTAATAAAAAACATATTGACATTCTGACAGCTTGCCATATACTTCTCAATATTGCTTAAACATTAGTCCATATAACCAGAATTTGTTAATATACAAAGTTCACTGTTATTTTTTTTTGTTAAGGCTTTAAAGTGCGCCTTATACTGCGAAATAGAATAGAATATAATAGCTTTATTTCTATAGCACTTTACACAAAAAGAATCACAGAATGCTTTAGAAAAGACTGTGTGAAACCAGAGATAGAAAGGTAGCGTCTCCAGCCTGATTGGCCTTAGATAATAAAAAGGCCTAGTAAAAGTCAAAATAAAAGTTCAGATGCAATAAAACAAGGATTAAAACCAACTACAAGGTCTTCTGAATAAAATCCTCTTTACCTGGGATTTAAAACATTCAGAGTCAATCTGACTCAGCAACAATAAGCTACGGCTTAAAAGGACAGATCTTTTCTAGTCTAAAAGTGTTTCTTTGGAATGCTCAAGAGTTGTGGTTGAAAGACCTCTGGGATCGAGCCAAAGAATATGGAGTTAAAAGATGAGAGATAAAAGCTGTTTCTGGTTTGGCAAAACAGAATCCACATAATATCCGAAGTGGATTTCTCTATTGAGAGAGCTTGTCAAAGAGTCCCTAAATCTTTCCTCCAATTCCCTTATGTCATATCTTAAAGATAGCACCTCCTGGTGGCCAAAACAAGGTCTGCTTCAGGTGCTGGGGGACCAGAGCACTCTGATGGAAAGTGGGCTACTGGAACAAGACGGAAATGGACTAGATTCTAACAAGGTTCTGTTAGAATGCTACTACTCAATCAATTCCACCCAGAGAGGTTACATGCAAAGAAACCCACAATCAAGTGTAACTACCAAACAACTGGTAGCCCAATGTTCTAACATATAGGCAACTCCTAACACAACTCGAGATTGAAGCGGTACAATACGATTGCAATACCACCACGGGAGAGCCAGAACAGCAGGTCAGACAGAAGGTTATACCACACTCCCACGCTGTGCTTGGGTACACAGCCCTAACAACCGCTGAGTGAGGCAGAAACTGACCTGAAAGACAAGATCATGTCTAGAATGAACACCAGGCAACCCCGACACCAGCTACAACGGTTAAGTCATGTACTGCCTGAAAGTCTCCTGGAAGCTGTGAATGAAGCATTGAGGGGAATTCGTACCACAACAATCACAAAAAACAATGAACTATTTTACACTTCAGCAGCAGTGATCATTGAGATGCTTGGTTATAAGAGCCAACATAGGAGAAAACAATACCCACCATGAAAGCAACGGTTAGAGGTCAAAATCAAGGCAACTCGGAGGGATGTGAGCAAGCTGACAGAGGCTCAAAGAGGTACAATGAGAAAGCAAATACCTAAGAAATACAGCCAGATGCCCATACCTGAAGCACTGGAAACTGCAAAACAAAGGCTCCAAGCCTTGAGCATCGACTTAAAGAGGTACACAAGAGACAATGAAGCCAGACGGATAAACAGGCTGTCCGCAACTCAGCCTGGGAAAGTGTACGCTCAGTGGCAGGGCAGAAAAAAAACTGCCGATCAGACCCACCAAGGCTAGAAAATGAACAGTACTGGAAAAATTTATGGGAGAAAGAGACAGCACAGGGCTGGTCTCTCTGAGAAAAGAACATAGCAACCTGCCTGAACAGAATAAAGTGACCATCACAGTGGCAGACATCCAAGAAAGAGTGTCAGGTATGAAGAACTGGACAGCACCGGGGCCTGACATGATACATGCCTACTGGCTAAAGAAACTCACCGCACTCCATGAGCACCTGGCAGCACAAATAAACCAGCTGCTAAGAGATAAGACTCACCCCGAAAAAAGCTAACGGAAGGGCGAACAATCCTAATCCAGAAGAATCCTTCAAAGGGTGCAGTCCCATCCAACTACGGGCCAACAACCTGTCTCTCCACAACATGAGAGCTCATGTCAGGCATCATTGCAACCAAGACAAATAGGCACATGGATCAATACGTGAGCAACACACAGAAGGGCATTGGTAGGGACTCCAGAGGAGCAAACACCAACTTCTGGTTGACAGAACAGACTCCAGACTGCAGGTCATGATACACCAACCTGTGCACATCCTGGATTGATTACAAGAAAGCCTATGACTCAATGCCACACATGGATCACTGAATGCTTGGAGCTGTGCGACATCAACAGGACTCTGAGAGCCTTCATAGGAAATTCGATGAACCTGTGGAAAACCACCCTTGAAGCCAATGGGAAGCCACTTGCACAAGTGTCCATCAAATGTGGGATATACCAAGGTGCTGCTCTGTCTCCACTGCTGCTCTGCATAAGTCTGAACCCACTCAGCCAAATAATCAACAAGACTGACTATGGATACCGACTCAGAAATGGGGCCAACATCAGTCACCTACTCTACATGGATGACATCAAGCTATATGCTAAGAGCGAGCGTGACATTGACTCCCTGATCCACACCACCAGGATCTACAGTACTGACATTGGGATGTCATTTGTGCTCGAGAAATGTAGCCGGATGGTGACAAAGAGAGGCAGGGTATTCCACACAGTAGGGGTCTCACTCCCATAAGGAACAATGGCAGACATTGAGGACAGTTACAAGTCCCTTGGAATTCCGCAGGCAAATGGCAACCTGGTGCGGGCAACAAGGAAAGCTGCAACGGCTAAATACCTCCAACGAGTAAAGGAAGTCCTGAGAAGCCAACTCAATGGCAAGAATAAGACATGGGTAATAAACAGCTATGCACTGCCAGTTATCAGATGCCCTGCAGGGATAATGACATGGCCAAAGGAAGAGATACAGTACAGACCACAGATGTTAAGACATGAAAACTCCCCACCGTGCATGGAGGGTTCCATCCCAAATCCTGCAACCTGAGACTGTATGCTGGCCACAAGGAAGGAGGCAGAGGACTAGTGAGCGTGGAAGCCACTATCCAGGATGAAACATCCAAGATGCATAAATACATCAAGCTCAAGGCCCCAACTGACAATGTGCTCAGTAAATGTCTCAGGCAATGGAAAGCAGAGGATACAGTGCTGGAGGACAGATCTTCATAGGAGGACAAACCCCTGCATGGGATGTACCACCGGACCATAACTGAAGTGGCTGATATCAAGATGTCCTACCAATGGCTAGAAAGGGCTGGCCAACAGTACAGCACTGAAGCACTCATCCTGGCAGCTCAGGAACAAGCCCTGAGCACCAGAACAATTGAGGCCTAGATCTACCACATCAGACAAGACCCAAGGTGTAGGCCGTGTAAAGAGGCGCCTGAAACAATCCAGCACATGAGATCTTACACCTGTCAGGGTGTAAGATGCTGACAGGGAAAGCATACATGGAGCGCCACAATCAAGTGGCTGGAATAATATACAGGAACATGTGTGCAGAATATGGACTGGAAACCCCAAGGTCAAAATGGGAAACACCTGCGAAGGTGGTAGAGAATGAGATGGAAAAATCCTGTGGGACTCCCAGATCCAGACTGATAGGATGGTAATGGCGAACCAACCAGATATTGTAGTGGTGGATAAAGAACAGAGGAAAGTCGTTGTGGTGGATGTGGCAGTGCCAAGCAATGGGAACATCAGCAAGAAGGAACATGAAAACTGGAGAAATAATAATTAATTGATAATAATTATAATAATAGGTACTTTATTTATCCCACAATGGGGAAATTATTCTCGGCATTTGACCCATCCTCTGGGGGAGCGGAGAGCTGCAGCCTAACCGCGCTCAGGACGCAGTAGCGTTAAGGGTCTCACCTAAGGACCCTCACAGTGCTGCCTGTGGTAATTGCAGCACTCGGGGCAGTACCCCCCAAGCTAGAGGAGTGGCTACAACAGATCCCTGGAAACACCTCATACCTATCGGTCTAGAAAAGCGCAATCTTGAGCTTCTTTCTTAATTTAAATTTAAAATCTCCCGGGAAGCTTTTATTTTATGAGCCGGATGAACATGCACTGAAGTTTAAACAACGGTAAGGTTAATTAACGTATTTAAATTTTGCGAATATAATTAGACACAAAAAACCATCAATAGATAATAAGTTTGTAAATCCCTGCATAGTCATCATTGCTGCCTCTCTGGGCTGGTTGGCCTCTAGCTTCCTTCCCCTTCTTGATCTTTCCAGTCACTCTTGGACACTTTATAGCCAGTAATAAACAATAGGCAGAGAGCCTGTCACTGTGGTCACAGATGCAGCAGCAGGCATCTCAGGGGGTCATCTAATTAATGCAGGGGATTACTGTTGGGTCCGTGAGCCGGGGATGGGCCACGTTGTCTCTGAATACGGTCATTATGAGAGCTAATGAAGAGGGTGAGCAATGAGTTTTGGGCTGACTTGATGATGGGCTGACTCACATGTCAAAGCCACAGTGCAACCATCATGTTGTTTCAGGCACTTAGGATGCACTTTTTGGCTAATTTTTATCAAATATTTTTAGGTCCTACGAACCGATAGTCTGAAAACTACATAGAGGGATTTATGATGAGGTTTATCTCCAAGAAAGAAGGATTATAAAAAATGTTAAAGCACTGAGCTCCCCCTGGTGAGGATTAAACCTTGTTAAAAGGGAAAAAAAACTTTGTTAGAAGTGTCTATGTTGCTTTTTCCATAAAACTTTTGCTTCTTTTTTGTGTTTCCTGTATTTATTATTCTGGTAAACACAAAAAAATGTTTTAAGGGGGGAATACTGCTAATTTTATAGTATGGACATGTTTGTCATCATTATTTGGCAATTTTCACATGTGCAAAGTAACAAACTCTGACAGAATAAATAAAAAATGTCATGAAACATCACTTCATAGGAATGAATAGTTCACACGTATTCAAAAAAAAGCTACAAGATGTCACTAATGGGACCTTACAAGGTTGGAAATGATAAAAAAAAAACATAAATGTCGCTTCTGCATATAGGCGCTATGCAGAAGGTAATGTGAATGTTTTTAAAAAACTGTAAATAGAAATACGCACATCATCAAGTGTTGTAAAAAAGGGGTGGGATCATACAAGATTTCTCTTCAACTCCTTTTCAAGCACACTGTCTTGTTGTATCTGTCTATTTTAACTTATTGTGTTTGTTTTAATTTGTGTTTGAAATAAAGAAAATTGAATTGAAATTGAAAACTCTTCTCTTAACGAGATATTTTCAGCTATTTCTTCAAAGTATTTATCTTGCTGTGACGTGTTATTTTTTGGAGCTCAGTATTGCTTACACTGCAGCTTACAGTGTTTACAGCAATTAAGGAAAAAGACAGCGATGTGTGGAGAGGCATTCATATTTTCCAGTGAGTGTTGTTAGCCTTAACTGAACACACAGAAGGAGACTTTCATGTTAATGGCATCTTTCTTAGGGGCCTTTGTAATGGGTGGTGTAGGTTTTGTTGCCTGATCAGGGGGGTATTCCAGGAAGCATGTTTAAACTAGCCTGACTTTAAGCCTCAACTCTGGCTGAACTTGCTTACTCTGGGTGTGTCGGTTCCAAAAGACCGGATCTGAGTTGGCGTAATTACGCTCGACTTGGTAACCCTGGGTTAATGCTCGTGCACAGCAGGTACATAAAGACATTCTCAATAGATCGCCGATTTCTGGAGTCACCATGGAAACGCTTGGTGAAAAAAAAGAAAGCGCTATACTTCAGTGAGAAGGAGTCGGAGGTTTTAATGACGGCGTATGAAGATTATACGTTCATCAAAAAAGTAACACGGCTGCATTATCAAAAGAGTTTCTGCTTGTAGTAGAACAGACAAAGTAAACGCACGAGTTTCTGATCTTATTTCCATTTTCATGTGACGCATATATATATATATATATATATATATATACGTATATATATATATATATATATATATATATATATATATATATATATATATACGTATATATATATATATATATATATATATATATATATATATATATATATATATATGTGTATATATATAACTTATCCAATTTTGCCAACCTAAATGAATTACTTCTATTGGTTACAAGTAATTGAGATAAATTTATTCAACATAATTTCTTAGGTCGATAAAACTCAATAGTTGTTAATACAACTCAAATTTACATATTTATTTAACTAAATGTCATATTACTCCAATTCAATTAATATGTTTTCCATCGTAATGAATTAAAATTCTTGCTCTCTCATATGTCTAAGTTTGAGCCGGCAGATCCTCATTTTTATAACAATAAAAACAACAAAACAATATATGCTGCGTGCGTTCATTCATATAGGAATTTTCCGACATTGTTAATATACCATTTGTCCGTAGGGGTGCTATATAAACTCATCATCCTCTCCCTCCCTCACCCTCACAGTGCAGAGACTTGAGCAAAGTAGGACAAAATAACTCGGCAAAACACAGTAAAACAGTTAAACAACTAAACACATTTGGTCAAAAAGCCACACTTGAACCCAAATCCGTCCAGACAGGCAAAGGGAATGATATCCCGCAATCCCTTGCGGTGCCGATCTAACAGCGGCACCAAAGTTACACCTACTTAATTGAATTAATTTGAATGAAAGCAAAATAACTGTCTGAAAACTAAGTGTTATTTTTAAACTGACTTAACAAAAAAAAAAAAAGATTTTTAATTATCTTAACTGAAGCAAATAATTAAGTTAGATCAAAGTAAAAAGTTTTATTTTTCCAACATCCATATGTGGTCTTATCACCCTCTCATGGTGGAAAAAGTATTATCTGAGCTTCTTCATCCACTAAATCATCTTCAAATGGACACGCCATGCTGCTTCACCTCTCTGTAAACAAAGTAACCTTCAACTAAACCTGCTCCAGACCAGGTTATGTTCAGAGCATGAGTTGCCATGGTAACTTGACCTACCCTGAAACATACCTCCATTTCTGGAACCGAAAGTTGAGGTTATCAACTTCCTTAGCCTCAAACTTACCGTGGGAAAACCAACTTTCTAGAATACCCTCCAGCTCTCCATGTAGAAGAAAACTAGTCAATATAGTATGGTAGCTGTGTTTCATTCCTGTGATTCCAACTGTGGATAAAGGATGCTTGTTTCAAGAATTTGGTCTTGTTTAAATGCCAACCAGAAAGATCTTCTGTCTTACTTCAATGGGAGGCAGGCACGTTTGAAGCTATGTAAACACAGCCCTTGGCAACTGGCGTTAGAGCAGCTGCTTTCAATGAAAAGTCTATGTAAACGCCAGTAAACCTAAATTTTGACCCTCTCTGTTCAAAACCCCTCACGTCCATGCATCACTATGCAATTTTTCAATTCCGTTTAGCCTCTATGTACAAATCAGGTATTTATTGAATTTGCAATGAAAGTTCCACCAGTGCCAACCGCTTGAAAATTGATTACGAAGGAAGACTTGACAATTGTGGTTTATGCCTGGCCAAAATTCTTTGACACCAAGTCTTTCATATATTGAGGTTGAGCTACGAAAGGAAAAGTCTGGAGCAAGATGCAGCCCTTCAACGTTTCACACTAAGCCTCTTCCAACTGTAGGTGGTGGACATGCACTAATAAACAGTAGACAAAGTTAAGAAGAAGATGCCCCTCCCAGCTGCTTCCTACCAGCACTCACAACCAAGTGTGAACACTGTGTGAGTAATGTTCAAAGATGTTCTTCGACTTTTTGTTTCAGACCAGTTTGTTGTTTTTGAGTTGATTTAACGGCAACATAGAATTGTACATTTTCCAATTTGCAAAGATTCAATAAGGTTTTTTTCTGTCGTTTTGACATACTGTATTTTAAATGCCTATTTCTGATGTTGACTTTTTAATTAAAAACCAGAGAATTATTTGTTTGGGTACGGATGTTGTCATGTGTATTGTTGTAAACATACAAAGCATATTGTTCCGTTTGACTTCAGGTAAGTCACTCAAAGTTACTGTTGGAAGCAAACATTTTATAATGAATCAAAACCAAGGAAACTGGTATTTATATGGTAAGTACATTTATGTTTTATGTGAAACAGGTCACTGTTCGCAGTTATCAAGACTGAACGAAAAGTCTAGAAAAGTCTGCCGTGCAAGACCGAAATGACCACAATACAAGAGACGTCAGAGCAAGCCAACAAGAATGAGTATGGAGATTAATTTTTGTCAACATAGTTTTCTCCAATAAGATACTCCTTAAACATTCTGTACTGTCAAATCCATTTTTAATGTACTTGGTGTCACGTTTTCTTTTTGCGTATCCCATGTTCCAGCAAAAGAGAATTTCAAACCTTGACCTTTTTTGCCATGGATCTCAGCTGCAAGTACATGCCATACCTTTTAAAGGTTACAGATATAGTCCATTATCTTGGCATCCTGAAAGGCTTTAAACCTTGTCCATCAGCAGGGGTACACATACAATTTATCGTGGGTTACACAGCTGAGTACCAGAACAGGGTGTTTGTTGGTCACCCCATATTAGGGGTGCGATAACTAAAGATAAGTACAATCTCCCTCTCTGTTCTTGAGAGTGTCTCATCCCCCTTGTCCTCCGGTTCATGTCTGTACAA
The DNA here is from genome assembly GCF_053564925.1 of Oryzias latipes. NCBI lineage: Eukaryota > Metazoa > Chordata > Actinopteri > Beloniformes > Adrianichthyidae > Oryzias > Oryzias latipes. Next base: position 9,532,709 of record NC_136256.1, on the reverse strand, counting down.
GCAAATGATGTTCCAGACCCATAATCCTTCCTACCCATAGTTGCACTCCTGTTCATCAGTCATGCATGCCAAAACCCACAGTCCAAATTGTGAGGTACATAACCACTTGTGTCTCTGTTAATAACCGATGCCTCATTAAAAGATGAGCACACACATTAGCATATATAGATGTGCAGAGCCTTTCCGAAAAAATAGAATATGGTGGAAAAGTGTATTATATAAAGTGTATTATATTATATAAATGGTGGATGCAAGCAAGATGGCGCCGGGGTGGCTGGTTCGCCGTTTGGCTCTGCTCAGTTTATTGTATAATATATTGTTTTTCACTATTTTCACGAGGACCATCGACTCTCTTCTGGTGTATAATCGCGAGGAGTTGTTAAATATTAGAAGAAATTATAACTCATCCATACTTTACAACACCAAGCCCACGTCAGACTCATTCTACCTGTCGGCAGATGTGCCAGACTGTTTCCTGCGCGTCAAGGCGCTGATCCCCAAAAAGCGCAAACGCCGTGGAGTACGATCTGGTCGACTTGTGAAACTGAAAGTGTTGTGTGGTGAAACCTTTTCCTGTCATTTTTTGCATGCTTTTGTGTTGAAGTTTGTTTTGATGGAGGAAGTCTTCTCTGATTTTTGTTTGCATGCTTTTATGTTGGAGTTGGTTTTTGTGTTGTTTCACCCCCATGAAGACTGAGTCCCAGATTGGACACACCTGGGTGTCCAATCAGTAAGCTGATGGCCCCACCCATAAAGCTGCACTGGCAGCAGGAGAAAGAAAAGAGAGCAGCTGGTAGCTGTTGAAGGACACAGCACTGGGGCAAACTGTGTGGCTGGAGCTGCAGTCGGTGTAGGAGTCTTCTCCAGGACAGGAGTGCCACAGTGCGACATACACTCATTGGCAGGGTGAGGAGCCCTGCCGGTGTGTGAGTATCCTCTACCCTTCCAGTGGCACTCTCACCCTGCATATAGCCAGGCCTGTTTACCCCACACAGCTGAGATACTCGCAGGATCTATCTTCACTCTGCAGGTAGATGTTGGGAGGAACACCCCACCACGCCTGCGAGGGTGGACAAAGACAAGACTGTGGCTGACTGCAGGACCTGTCTCCCTGGTGCTTCATGGACTATTTCTTTTAACTATTTTAACAATGTTTTTATGAGGTCCCTCTTTAAAGTTTTTTACTGTTTTTACTACCTTTTTAAACATTTGGTCTTAGTTATTTAGGTTTTAACCGTTTGGGCTTTGTCGTGTTGTGGCTGCATGTTTTTATTGGATTAAATTATTGCAGTTTAAAAAACAATTGTTCCTTGGGTTTTCTGTGTGGCGCTCTTCCCCTGGTCCTGAATCTTTTGGGTGTAGCAATTTAACCGGACCCCCCTATTTGGCAAAGGCGGGGCCCGACAAAAGCCTGGCTGTCACGTTCAATGGGCATGTTGTGTCCCTCGTCAATTCCCCTGGATTATCTGGACTGCCGGGCAGCCTCAGCGATGGGGGTGATTTCAATTAACTGTGCTCTTCTGAATGCAAGGTCTATTGGAAATAAGACTTTTGCTTTGCAAGATTTTTTCAAGTCCGAGGGACTGGATTTATTGTTTTTGACGGAAACGTGGATCAACACCGGTGAGTCAGCCGCCTTTTCGGAGCTTTTACCCCCTGACTGTACTTTTATTAATGCTCCACGGACCACAGGTCGTGGCGGAGGCCTAGCCACGGTCCTAAAGAACGGTTTTGATTTCAAGATTTTATCCCCTGCATCTTTCTCCTCATTTGAACTGAGCTGCTTTGAGCTGCGGCAGGCAGACCCAATGTTATGCGCTGTCGTGTACAGGCCACCTAAGCCCAACATGAACTTTATTGAGGAATTTTCAAACTTCTTGGCCGATATGCTGACTCAATATGACAAACTGTTGGTTTTCGGGGACCTGAATGTGCATGTTTGTTGTCCTTTGAAGCTAATGGTTAAAGACTTTCAAAACTTAGTCGAGGCTTTTAATTTAGCACAGCATGTCACTGCTCCCACTCATATGCATGGGCATACTTTGGACCTTGTGCTGTCATACGGTTTTCCGGTGGACAATGTCTCGGTGGGTGCCATTGTATTATCGGACCACAGTCCTGTTATGTTTACTTTTAATATGCACCACAATGTAAAAGTCTCGGGTCCTGTTCTTCTGAGTCGCTCCATTAGGACTGAGACCGCTTCTACTTTTCCTCCTCTCTTCAATACATCAATGCAGTCTCACGATTGTCCTCATGCAGTCAGAGGCACAGAAGAGTTGATGAATTCTTTTATTTCAACCTGCAGCAGAGTCTTAGACACCATTGCTCCATTAAAAGCCACTCGCCGGAAACCGAATCAGGAGCCTTGGCTCAATGAAATCACGCGGGACGCTCGGCATCTGTGCCGTAGAGCAGAGCGCAAATGGAAACAGGATCACCTGCAGGTCTCGCATGATATTCTTAAAGACAGTTGGAGGAAATACCAGGATACCGTTAAGGCAGAAAAAAACAAAGTATTTATCCAGCTTGGTTTTAGAAAATGTAAATAAGCCCCACATTCTTTTTAAAACTATTGGTTCTGTTTGTAACCCCAATCCATCTTCCACTCTACAGATGACAAATGAAATGTGTGAACGTTTTTTATTCTTTTTTAACAAGGTAGCTGCTATTAGGGGAAATATTTCCTCATGTACTTCCTTCTTAGACTCTGCTCTGGTACAGAACTCTGTTTTTTTTCCCAATTTAAGTCGGTGTCAGGGTCTGAACTGACTGGGATTGTTAATAAGTTAAAAGCAACATCTTCTCCCTTGGATCCAGTCCCACCTCGCTTTTTTAAACAGGTTTGGGCCACCCTTAGGACTTCAGTCACAGAGATCATCAATAGCAGCCTGTCATCAGGTCTTGTCCCAACTTTCTGCAAAGAAGCTGTTGTTGAACCTCTACTTAAAAAGACGGGTCTGGACCCAACATGCTTGGCCAACTATCGGCCGATTTCAAAGCTGCCATTGGTGTCTAAAATTCTGGAAAAGTGTGTAACGGCACAACTGCAACCTTTTTTGGATGATGGTGGGATTTTAGACACTTTTCAGTCGGGCTACAAGGCATTTCATAGCACAGAGTCTGCTCTTTTGAAAGTTTTTAATGATCTTTATTTGACCACAGACTCTGGTAATTCTGCTATTTTAGTGCTTTTAGACTTGACTGCTGCTTTTGACACAGTGGATCACACAACTCTTTTAAACCGCCTTGAACATTGTGTGGGTGTTAGGGGGACTGCCCTGAACTGGTTTAAATCTTACCTGTCAGGGCGGTCCTTTACGGTTAGGCTGGGGGACTCCACTTCGTCTTCTACTCCATTACTTTCTGGAGTTCCCCAGGGTTCAATTTTAGGACCTGTGCTCTTTTCTTTATACCTGCTTCCTTTAGCTGAAATTTTTAAGAAACATGGCTTGTCATATCATTTTTATGCAGATGACTGCCAACTGTACATGCCCATTGTTAAAAATAATGGAAGCAGCCCCCTGACGCCCTTACTTAACTGTCTGGGAGACGTCAAGGATTGGTTGGCCCAGAACTTTTTAAAACTTAATGAGGAGAAAACAGAGGTCATGATATTTGGACCCAAAGCCAATCTTGACTTGGAGCCTGTTCAGCATCACATGAGGCCCACTGTCACCAACCTTGGCGTCATTGTGGACAGTGATTTTAAATTTGATAAACAGATAAATGGCGTTTTAAAATCAAGTTTTTATCATTTGCGGCTTTTATCTAAAGTTAAACCCTTTTTATCTTTTAATATTTTTGAGCAGGTCATGCATGCTTTTATCTCTTCACGACTGGACTACTGCAATGCACTTTACACTGGGGTTTCCCATAAGGCAATTTCCCGACTGCAGTTAGTCCAGAACTCTGCTGCACGACTTTTAACAGGAACCAAAAAATATGAACACATCACTCCCATTCTTGCGTCTTTGCACTGGCTTCCTGTTAATTTTAGGATTAATTTTAAAATTGTATTGTTTGTTTTTAAAGCTTTACATGGACTGGCTCCAAAATACATCTCTGACCTCATTCAGATCTATAAACCAGCACGTGCTCTGAGGTCAGAGGGCCAGCTCCAGCTTGTGGAGCCCATGACGAGGCTCAAAACTAGGGGAGACAGAGCGTTCTCTGTTGTCGGCCCTAAGCTGTGGAACGCTCTGCCATTGCATGTCAGAACAGCGCCCTCTGTGGAGTGTTTTAAAGCCCGTCTTAAAACACATTTTTACTCTCTAGCTTTTAACACTGCATGAGTTGTGTGGTCCTCTGTATTTTTATCTGTATTTATCCATGTTTCTATCTGTATTTTTTAATCTGTATTTATCTGTGCTTTTATCTTGTTTTTACCTTGTTTTAATTTTTATTTTATCTTGTCCATTTTACTGGTGTACTTTGTTTTTATTTTTGTTGACAATCTTTTGTCCGGTTTTTGGTCACTGTACAGCACTTTGGAAACAGCCTGTTTGAGAAATGTGCTATATAAATAAAGTGGATTGGATTGGATAAAAATAAGCTTTTATATAATATAGATTCAGGGGTCACTGTTTAAATGATTTCAAGCAGAGTTTATCAACACCATTGCCTGACATTGCAGCCCAAATCATAACTGACTGTGGAGATGTCACACTGGACCTCCAGCAGCTTGAGTTCTTTCTTCACCAGTCTTCTTCCAAACACTTGAACCTTGATTCCCAAATGAAAAGCACGCCTTTCATTTTATCAGAAAACAGGGCCTTGGACCTCTGGCCAACAGTCTAGTCCTTCTCCTAGTTGGCCCAGTTGAGACGTTTCCTCTTTTGGTCAAGGCTCAGAAGTGGCTTGACTTGAGAAATCCAACATTCAAACCATCTCCCATGTATACTATGAAAGTTCCATTTTTTTTTTAAATGGAATTATAGAAATGAATACACTTTTCTATGATGTTCAACTTGTTTGGAAATGGTCTGTATTTTGTGTTCTATTGAATTTTGTGGAGTGAAAACAATCAGAAAGATGTTGGCACCACTTTTGGTGCAAAAGTCCAGCAGATCGACATACACTGACCAAAAATATAAACACAACACTTTTGTTATTGCTCCCATTTTTTATGGTATGAACTCAAAGATGTGAAACATTTTCCACATACACAAAATAACCAGTTCTCTGAAATACTGTATTGTTCACAAATCTGTCTAAATCTGTGATAGTGAGCACTTCTCCTTTGCCAAGAAAATCCATCCCCCCTCACAGGTGTGCCATATCAAGACGCCGATTAGACAGCATGATTATTGCACAGGTGTGCCTTAGACTGGCAACAAGAAAACGCCACTCTGAAATCTTCAGTTTTGTTTTATTTACCATATTTATTTACCATATTTATATACCATAAAAAAATGGGTGCAATAACAAAAGTGTTGTGTTTATATTTTTGGTTAGTGTATTTACTTGTGGATGTACTTTAATTAAATACATGAAAAGAAAACAGATTTTTGTTCTTTTGATACACAGAACAGCTGAAAGCAGTTTGACAGTTATTATATTTTTAAATGCTTTAAATGTAGACTGATCTAAAATAAATGAATTAATGATCTTTGCAGTTGCAAAGTGTATGCTTTCCTTAATATTATTTTTATTTGAAGGTTGACTGAATAATTTACTACTTTTTTACTCATCAAAGTTTGTGTCTTTAGGACATTAAATAAATAAATAAAAACACCCAAATGACAAGTCTCAATCTCTCAAAGAGGCAGGAAGGAAAATTTGAACACTGAAGTTTTGTGTGGGCCAATTATGGTAACAATGGCTTTAATGCCTCTTTATTGCAACAAAAATCCATCACATTAAATTATCACAGGTGTTAAATAAAAAGAAAGAAAATAATTACAGTGCTGGTCTGACTTAGATGTGGTTCAAACTAAAACCTAGGAATTTCCTGTTCTATGCTCCGGAAGCATAGAGCAGCTGCACTTCGCAACTATTTACTGCAAAAAAGCGTAAATATTGTAAAAAGCAATTCTTGTTCATGCCCCCCCCAAAAAATAAAATAAAAACAGTGATGGAGGAATTTGATTATCTCAAGAAGTTGCTTGATTTTTTGCTGGAGGAAGTTGGAGCCATTTTGCCACGGAGAGATCCTGAACGTGCTCGAGGAGGTGAGACAGCTGCAAAATCTGAATGATCAGAATGTCAACAGGATGGAGACCAGTAGGAACGGTGAGGAATATGACGAGCAGGAGAGGAGCTCTGTGGAGAAATACTGTAGGTGGCAGAGTTCTTAACGTCAACAGGAATTTCTCTTGACGCAAACAATGTTGAGATCTGCCGACCGCTCCCCGGAGAGGAGAAACCAACAAACCACAATCCTTTTAAAGTTTGTCAATCGGCATCAAACAGAAAGCAACCTTATTGAAGCAAGGAAGATGTCTGAAGGGAACCAACGTTTTTATGAATGAGAACCTCACTAAAAGGAATGCTGACATCGCCAGAAAAGTATGTTATTTGAAAAAGCTGGGAAAAATTCAAAGCACTTGGGCAAAAGACTGCACGATTTACATTAATCTGAGTGGCTCCCATGAGCAATACAGGGTTATCATTATCAGGAGCATGGAGGAGCTGCAGAATTTTTTATCCACTGCAGTCTAAACAAGAGATAGATGAAGATGCTGGTCTTACGAGGTGAGGAGACGAACTCTACAATCAATGGCTTCTAATTACAATACATTTTCTTCAACAGTCACATGTAACCACAACTTTCAGAGAGATCTGAATACAGAGTAATCAGAACTTAAAATATTCAGTGTTAATTATAAAAACATGCAAGATGACTTAGACTCTGATAAATTATTTTCCACTGTTAATATGGACTGCAAATATTATAGCATACACTGAAAAAAATAACTAATAAGATTTACTTAAGAAAATCCTCGTAACAATTTGCACTAACAATTTGTAAGTAATTTTAATGCATTTATGGACTTATACATTACAAACAGCAATCAAGTAAAACTTACTTAACTTCCAGAAGTCACTTTATGATACAATCTTAAGTAAAATTTACTTAACTTCCACAAGTCACTTTATGATACAATCTTAAATAAATTTACTTGGTGGTATTTCCATTGGAAGGTCCATGTACTTAGTTTTATGAAGTAAAATGTACAATACTTTACTAAGGAAGGTATTGAAAATATTTAATTTACTTAGCTACTACTGTTAAGTATTACGTATTACATTTGAGTAAATTTAAATATGATTTTCAAATATATTTACCCGAACCTCATTTCTACAATAAATGTGACAAAAAATGTACTCTGCAGTTGTTTATTCATTATTCAATATACATTTCTTCCAAGAAAAATGTATAAAAAAAATTACTTTGTCCATGTAATTGATTTAAACTTTCAATACAAAAATATGAAATACTTTGGTCATGTAATCAGTTTACATTTCATAAAACACAACAATATTAACGTTTTGGTCATGTAATCGGTTTACATTTCCTAAAACACAACAATATTAATGTTTTGGTCATGTAATCGGTTTACATTTCATAAAACACAACAATATTAACGTTTTGGTCATGTAATCGGTTTACATTTCCCAAAACACAACAATATTAACGTTTTGGTCATGTAATCGGTTTACATTTCCCAAAACACAACAATATTAACGTTTTGGTCATGTAATCGGTTTACATTTCATAAAACACAACAATATTAACGTTTTGGTCATGTAATCGGGTTACATTTCATAAAACACAACAATATTAACGTTTTGGTCATGTAATCGGGTTACATTTCATAAAACACAACAATATTAACGTTTTGGTCATGTAATCGGGTTACATTTCATAAAACACAACAATATTAATGTTTTGGTCATGTAATCGGGTTACATTTCATAAAACAAAACATTAAACAAAACTATGCAAGCAACTTTGTTTTCAGTGCTTGGATTTTTGGGGAGAACTTAATTGAGTCAAGTTCCAAAAGAATTTTCTGAAAAACTTCGAATGTGTAGCGAAGTGCACGAGGGTATTCTAAATTCAGCCCATAAATGAACCCCACGAGCAGAGCACAGGCTTTTGCAATATTTTTACACTTGGAAAGGATCTCTTGTCCCTCAAGAATAATTTTGAAATCCACTGGATCTTCAATTGAATGGACTACCAAGATTTTCAGGATGTCTCCAGAGGGATCACAGTAAGCGTCCTCCTGTAACAAAAAAATAAAAAAAAAAAGGCAATTACATTAAAATCAGGGAATCAGGGTATGATATATAAATATATAATGTATAATTCACTTCTGTGGTTAGGGGTTAAAAAGAATACTATCAACGTATTCCCTGCGTGTCGTAAAAGGCGACTAAAAGGGACGGAGCGAGAGGACTGGGAATCCTCTCCCCTGTAACTACATTCCTAAATACGGACAGGGCAGAGTTGGGAAGGGGAGATTACCTCCCCAAACCCTTAAGATTGGGTCGTTGAATGTGCGGGGTTGTAGTACGGATGGAAGCAAAAGAGATCTGATTGGAAGGATGTTTGGAAGGAGGGGAATGAGCGTGTTAGCACTGAGTGAGACAAAGATGAAAGGGAAGGGTGACTGTGTTTGGAAGTGCGAGTGGGAGAATGTCTGGTGTAGAGAGGGGGAGAGCAAGAGAAGGTGTGGCTTTGCTGGTGAGCTGGCTTCCCTGTACAAGGGTAAGGGTGATAAGTATGAGTGTGGCAGTTTTAGGGGTATTAGTCTGTTGAGTGTTGTAGGCAAAGTGTATGGGAGAGTGCTGATTAATAGGATAGTGGAGGGGACTGAGTGTATGATTGGTGAAGAGCAGTGTGATTTCAGGAGAGGTAGAGGGTGTGTGGATCAGGTGCTTGTTCTGAGACAGGTGTGTGAAAAGTTTTTGGCTAAGGGGAGGGAGTAGATCGGGGGTGATGCTGTAGTATCGCGAGACCCAGCGAGACGAGTGTGGTGAGTCGACTTGGCGGCGCGTAAACATTTGAACAAACATTTTCGATCTTGTTTCATTTTTCCGCCATATTAAAATATTTCCTGCTAACTAACATAACCTGTTAAGAGTATTAAGCTTCTGTCAGCCTGGAGGACCTGGAGAATTTCATTGACGAGTGTTTTAATACCTGCAACATGGTGAAGCCCAGAACCGCCACCACCACCCCCTCCGCCAAGCGTGAACGGCCTGAGGACTCTCCCGGGGCTGTGTCCTCTCCAGGCAGCGGAATGAGCGATATCCTGGATTTGATTGATAAAAAGCTCTCCAGCTTTGATTGCCGCCTCAATCTGCTGGAGATCCTCCATAGAGAATTTCAAGGTCTGCGGGAGTCTCTGGAATTCAGCCAGCAGCAGGTGCGGGAGCTCGCAGCGGAGAACCAGGCCCTCAGAGAGACAGTCAAGATCCTGAACAGTGACACCACTCGTCTCTCCGAGGAGAACCGATCCATAAAGGAAACCCTCCTGGATCTTCAGTCGAGGAGCATGAGGGACAATCTAGTGGTCGCGGGGGTTCCAGAGGAGGCAGGAGAAGACCCCGAGGCCACCGTTAGATCCTTTTTAGAGGTCCACCTGAAACTCCCCAAGGAGGAGGTGCAGAAGATCTCTTTCCACAGGGTTCACCGCCTCGGAGGAAGAAGGTCCGACCACCAGCGCTAAATTGCGGCTAAATTCGAACATTTCAAACAGAAGGAGTTGGTGAAGGGCCGCGGACGGGAACTGAAAGGCACGCATTACAGCGTAAATGACCAGTTCCCGGCAGAAATCCTCCGTAGAAGGAAGATCCTGTTCCCGTTGAGGAGGAAGCATCTTGCTGCTGGTTCGAGAGCGATTGTGGCCGTTGACAAACTTTACGTGGACGGCCGGCTGTTCCGGGACCCGGAGATCACCCCCTGGCTGTGCTGAAGGCTTTCAGATCCGCGCTGAGAACATCTGCGCTGCCCAGAAGAAACCCGCTAAACTAACTTCAATGAATGGAAAACAGGATCATCAATAATCCACACCTCGATCGCAGGAAAACAGTCTTTTTTTTTCCTCGTCACCTCAGTCCCACTGATGTTTCTATTGTTGTTTTGTTGTTGTTTTCGTTTTCCCTTCTATCTCTTTTTTTCTTTCCTTTACTCTCCCCCCCCCCCTCTCCCCCCTCATTATATATAAATCACCTGGAAGCAACTCATCCTCGGTAAGTATTTATTTATGCACGGAACGGGCGCGCGCGCACACAAGCGCACACAGGGGCGTGCACATGCGATCCCGCACACACACGCCGACATACTGCAATCACCTCACACAGGCTCTCATAGGACGCACGCGACACGCAGCTCACATAGCCAGAAAACGTTCACGCGCACAGCGCTTCTCAATGCGGGCACGCGCACACGGACCGGTACACAAGCACTACTTAGCTTTACACCTTTTCAGTCAGAGCAGTTATGAACAGTCTTAACATCGTTAGCTGGAATGTGCGTGGACTTGGCTCTGAGCCAAAGAGATTGAAAGTGTTAAATCACCTGGATGGTCTAAAAGCAGATATAGCTCTACTGCAGGAGACCCATTTATCGAATTCTTTGAATCACCTTATGTGCTGCTTACAATTTCCAGTTATATACTCTGCCAGTTACAACTCCAAACAACGAGGAGTTGCTGTTTTAATTAATAAAAATCTTAATTTTACTCATAAGGATACAGTTACTGACCCAGAAGGCAGATTTGTAATCATTAATATATCCATTCAGAATAAGGACTTTTGTATAGCGAGTATTTATGGTCCTAATGTTGACGACTCTTCCTTCTTTCACAGATTCTTCACCTCACTCTCAGCTCACTCTGACTCCACAATCATTATAGGAGGAGACTTCAACCTTGTTTTGGACCCTGAACTTGACAGACTCAGCACAGCAGCAAATCAGCGTACATGGCGGTCTGCAAGTATTCTAAAGCAGTACATGAATGATTTGGGTCTCTGCGACGCGTGGCGCTCATGTCACCCAAACACTAAAGGGTTCACCTTTTTTTCTCCAGTTCACTATTCACACTCCCGTTTAGACTATTTATTAATCAGTAACTCTCTTTTAAAAAATATTCAAAGCTCCAATATCCATCCAATTATTATCAGTGATCATGCACCAGTCTCTGTAAACATTTCTAGGGAAAAATCCACACCCTCTGGTACAATCTGGAGGTTTAATACGTCTCTGTTAAAGGACCAGGAATTTATTGAATTCTTTAAAAAAGAGTGGGCAACCTTCTTAGACTTCAACAATACTCCAGACATCCCACCGTGCGTTCTTTGGGAAACAGCAAAGGCAGTCATGAGAGGGAAAATCATTTCTTATTCAACGCACAAAAAACGCAAAGAGAAAGCAGATTTATTAGAATTAGAAAATAAAATCAAAACCCTGGAGACGGCTTATGCTGCTTCAGCACAGGAACGTATTCTGGGAGATCTGAAAAATTTAAAGCTGCAGTTAAATGACATCATTAATAAACGAACACATTTTCAAATACAAAGGCTACGACTTGAAAGATTTGAAAACTCTAATAAATCTGGCAAATTTCTGGCTAATCAGCTTAAAATTAATAAAGAAAAATCATCAATCACCTCTATTATGGACCAAACAGGAAATGTCACTCATGACCCGGTCAAGATTAATAACGCATTTGAAAACTTTTATAAAAACCTGTACACACCGCAGATCAATCCGTCAGAGCAAAGTATTGACCCATTTCTTAATAATGTAAACCTACCCAGGCTAAATGAGGATCAAATCACAAACTTAGATTCTCCGCTCTCGCTGTCTGAACTTCATGAAGCTCTGTCACTTATGCCCAATGGTAAAGCACCAGGGCCTGACGGCTTTCCTGCTGAGTTTTATAAAGAATTCTGGGAACAACTGGCACCAACATTTTATAAAACTGTCACATCTATTAATGAGAGCCAATCAATGCCACCTAACATGAACTCAGCCAACATAATTCTTCTTCTAAAACCAGACAAAGATCCCACTAGTCCTTCAAGCTACCGCCCTATTTCTCTAATCAATGCAGATGTAAAAATTATCTGCAAAGCACTAGCACAGAGAATAGAAAAAATCACTCCTCACATAATTCACTTCGACCAGACTGGATTCATCAAAGGCAGACACTCGGATGATAATGTCCGTAGACTAGTTAATATAATAGACTTTGCCACCATTGAAAACCAGGAAATGACGGTACTATCGCTGGATGCTGAAAAAGCCTTTGACAGAGTAAATTGGAAGTTCCTTATTGCTGCCCTCCATAAGTTTGGTTTTGGAGAAGCATTCATCAATTGGATCAAAATATTATATCACAACCCCAATGCATCAGTCAGAACTAATAAACAGACTTCAAACAGGTTTTTTCTTGGAAGAGGAACCAGACAGGGCTGCCCACTCTCTCCTTCTCTTTTTGCTATATTCATTGAGCCTTTAGCTGCAGCAATAAGACAGAATGAGAGCATTATAGGAATAAAAACCAAACCAGCCATCATAAAATTAGTCTTTATGCGGATGACATATTACTGTTTTTAAGGAATTTCCATTCTGTAAATGAAACAGCAATGATCATAAATGAATTCTCCTCCATATCAGACTATTCCATTAATTGGAATAAGTCTGTTTTATTACCACTCAAAGGGAATATGGAACAAAGACTCACAATTCCAGTTAAAACAGGAAACATCAAATATCTGGGTATCTACTTTTCCCCCAAACTATCAGAACTGGTGCAGCTAAATCACACCCCATTACTGAAGAGCATACAGGACGATCTAACACGCTGGACCAACCTGCCTCTGTCCCTTATGGGCAAGGTAGCCACGGTTAAAATGAAAATCTTACCCAAGGTTAATTATCTCTTCTCAATGATTCCCACACAACCGCCATTAAAATGGTTCAAAACATTAGACTCATCCATATCAAGCTTTCTATGGAACAACAAACCTGCAAGAATTAGTCTAAAAACTTTAAAATCTGCAAAAAGCTGTGGAGGATTAGAATTACCTAACTTCCACAAATACTTTCTTGCAAATAGATTACAATATATCTTAAAATGGTTAAAAAATAATCCAGAAACCAACTCATGGTTAGACTTGGAACAGGCGTTATGTGGAAAGATCAACCTGTCACAGCTACCATTTATTAGCCAAACAGTTAAAAAACAGGATTGTTTCAAAAGCATTAATATAAATACCACTTTAACAGCCTGGTGGGAATTTCTCAAAATATCAAAATCATCAATTCAACCGTGCAAAATGACACCCATCTGGAACAACCCGGACATACTTATTAACAAAAAAATGATTCACTTCCCAGCTTGGCAAGCAGGGGGCATAAAACAACTAGAGCACGTAATTATTGATAGAAGATTCATAACTCCCCAGGTACTTCAAGAAAAACATGGAATAAATAACTTCTTGGAATATCAGCAACTTAAATCAATTATTACTAAAAAGTTTAAATACAGAGACAACGATTTAAAGCTACCAGATGTAGTTAACACTCTGATCAATTTCTCAATGAATAAAACTCTCTCCAAAATATACAAACTTTATGTAATTTAGATAACAATATTTCACTTCCGACAACAAAATGGGATGCGGATTTGAGCATCAGCACAGATGAAAGTTTTTGGTCAGAACTTTGTCTAAACACCTGTAAACTGACAAATAGTCCAAATCTGCAGCTAATCCATCTCAAAACTCTTCACAGAATTTACTACACTGGACAGAGGATGTTCAAGATGGGTCTCAGTAACTCAGACATTTGCGAGCACTGTGATAATAATCTACCCGACAGCTACATGCACGCACTGTGGTTCTGCACTCCTGTCCAGGTTCTCTGGCAGCAGGTATGTGCCGATTTATCAGTCTGGCTTAAGGTTTCAATCACGGCCTCACCGTCACTTTGTGTGCTGGGTGACATGAGTGCCATCGATATAGAAGAAGGATTAGCATCTATCATTTTCATAACTCTTTGTATTGCCAAAAAACTATTTTAATAAATTGGAAAAACAAGAAAAATATAAACATAAGTCAACACAGAAATCTGCTGTTTGATCATATCAGCTTGGAAAAAATGTCAGCCCAAAGTTCAAGTAACTTTGAAAGAATTCAGTCTCTCTGGTCTCCTGTGGTTGACTCCATGACTTAGGGGGTGGAGGGCTTGGTCGTCGCTGCTCCTTGCCCTTCTGCCGTGGTTTGGGGTGGGGGTCGGGGCTTCCGGTGCCTGGCGGGGGCGGTGGGGGGCTCCGTTGGTCGGGGGGTCGGGTCCGGTGCCTGGGTGGGGCGGGCTGGGGCGCTGCGTGGTCCTCTGGGCTTGGGTGTGGGGGTGCGTGGTGGGGGGGTGGGGTGGTGGTCTGGCTTGGCTTGGGGGGGTGGTCCCTTTGCCTGTGCTGGGGGGGGTTGGCGGGGGGCCCCGCTCGGGGGGGGGGGCCCAGCGGCGCCGGATGGGCTGCCCATCTGCACCTGGGGCTGGGATCGGCCCTTCCCTGGCTCTGGGACGGGACGGGACAACCCTCTCGGGGCCCCCGGTCGCTCTGGGTGTCACCCGCTTCGGCTGCGGGGTCTGGGGTGGGGTGGGGTGGGGGGCTTGTCGGCCCTGTCCTGTGGGGGGGCGTTCTGGGGGGGAGGGGGGGCCCATTATTGGTACGGGTCGGGGGGGCTAGCGGGGCGGGGTCTCCGCTGAGGCAATCAGTGGTTGCCTCGGCCGGTTGGCCTCCTCGGCCCCGTCGAGGCCTGACCAGAGCTCATCTAGGGCCGGCGTCTGGGGGTGGGGGCCTGGGCTTGCTCCGGGGGGGGCGGCGCTTTCTGGCTCCTCTCTCTCTGTGTGGGGTGGGTGGTGCCGGGCCTGGGGTGTCGGCGTCTCCAGGGGTGGGGCCCCTGGGCTGGGTGGCCCTGGCCCCTTTGCTGGGGGTGGGCTGGGGGACGGCTGTTTGACCACCGGGGGACAGTCTACCAGCTGTCCCTAACTTACCCCCTTCCTCATATAACCTCATATTAGGGTGAGGGGGTGGGGGGTCTAGCCTGCGATGCGCCTTGGGGGAGGGCTTCTTGGGAGTGGCCCCCCTCCTATGGTTGCCGTATGGAGTGGGCCCCCCCTCTTTCGGTTTTATTTGCACCTTAGACATGTAGGGTCCTTGGTAGGGGGGGTGCTTGGACATCACTGCAAGCAAGCAGCAGATGTCCTCCTGGCACCCTACCCGCCAATTTTAACCGCACCTTAGACATTTAGGGCCCCTTGGTGTGGAGGGTGAGGGGACATCACTGTGAGTAATCAGGAGATGTCCCCTTAGTGCCCTACTCGCCAATTTTAACTGCACCCCCCTTAGTACACACACCCCTCCCCCTTCAATATATACATTCAAACATAAACACACACACATGCACAAAAAACACCCTCTCAAACACCCATACACGCACACACATTTTACAAGGAAGGTGGGACCTGGGTCCATCTGTCCCCTACCCCTTCCCTGGTGGGGGGTGTGGGCCCCTTGGCGATGGCGGCCGTGTCCCTTGGGTGCCGGCTCCCTGGGCCCGGCGGTGCTCTCTCCGCACGGTGGGGGGGTTCATATTACACCTGAGCCGGGGGTGTTCGTGTCCCTTGGGGGTGGGTCCTGGTCCTTGCCCCTGGGCGCTGGGCCCCGCCAAACCTCCATCATGGCCGAGCCTGGTCGGGCCATATTTATAACACCCCTTGTGGGCCGCCCTTTTTTCCCCGGGGTTCCCCCCTCCTGGGCGGGGGCGGCGGGCCCCTGCCTTGCTCCTACCTGGACCAACCGTGGGCCGGGTGGGTGGCTGCCTGGAGTGCGGAGCGGGTCTCCCTTGGGGGGTCCTGGCTCGTACCTGGGGTCGGGGCGGGGGGATGCCCGGAACTCCTGGGTGGTGGTGGGGTGCTCGTCTGGGGCTGTGGGCGTCCCTCTCCGGTGGGGCCCTGCGTTGGGCTCTTCCGGTGCGGCGGGGGGCTGCTTTCCTGGCTGGGCTGGGGCGGCGCTCTCTTTCCCTCTGCGCCTCCCTGCTTTCTGGCTCTGGGGGCCTCGCGGCGGTCCTGCTGGCCCTGGCCTGGGTGTCGGTCTTGGTCGCCCGGGGGGCGGTTGTTCCCTGCCTGTTCCCGTGTGGCGTTGGGGGAATTCCGGCTGCCGCTGCTGCTGCGGCGGGGGTCTGGGTGTGGGGGTGGCTGGGCGCTCCTCCTCCTTCTTTTCACATTCCACCATCCATTTTAGAAGAACATAAACACTCACTTGAGCACAGGTGTTAGCTCACCTTTGCACTAATAGTTTGCATGATTGAATGAATGAAAGATTTCACACTAGTTGGTTTAAAGGCATAGGTATGCGTTCGTGAACACTATCTGTTTTGTGTACATGTTGACATGTGGACATTTTTCAGCTAGCAGGTGTGTTGATAATATTTGAGTGTGTGTGAACAGGCCCCGCCCTTTTTGTACTACATTTGAACCACACCGTGGTGATAAACAACCAGTAAACCTGTCTGCTCTATACTGCTTCATGGTCTTACCCCCCCTTCCCCTCCTATTATCACCCTCCTACCCCCCCCTCTCTCTAACGTCCCTCTCTCTTCTTCCCCTCTTTCCTTTTCCGTCCGGTCCAACACCAAAGATTTTCAAACATGATTGAAATTAATAAAGTTTGGCCTCAATTACAAAAGGGGTTTATTCAGACATACCTTTGGTTTGTCTGAAGATGAATAACCCCTCTTGTTAAAATAAAATATGTCCAACACAAGAGGCCCTCAGCTCTCATCTGTTTGCCTAGCTGTTGGACAGGACAAGTTAAAAAAAAAAAAAAAAAAAAAAAAAAGTTGTTACTGTGCATAACCAGTTGTTAGTAGTGTAAAATAAAAAGAAATAAAACTTAAATTATGCAGACCATAAAGTAATCAATTAATACATTACATGGCAATCCTTGATGAGTTCGTCTTGCTTCTCACCGAGGTACAGGATTAGGCCGTTGATCACAGCTTCACGTCTCATCTTGATACTCTGGTTCTGGGAACAGGTTACTTATTAACACAAAAAATAACACAGTAACAAAAACAATTTTGACTAAACCCACCTGTCTAAGTTTTAGCAAAATCGGCTTTAGCTTGCTTCCAATGATCCCTCCTTTTGCCTCCATCAGACCAATAAGTTTTGGTGTGTACTTGTCCAAGTTATATATGAACTTCTGCTCCAGCGAAATGGTTGTTAACCGGTAGAATTCCTCTTTGATCTAAAAAATAAACAAAGAAGTAAATTTAAAATGCACACAAATTTAAAAGAATTACAAGCCTCATACCTCGGTTTCAGAAAATAAAGCAGGCCATCTCTCCATGAAATCCTTTATGGAGGGGGTGGACCTTACTACTTCCAGTCTTCGACTGGAGAACGTTGCAGCGATCTTTTCCTGGATCTCTTTGCCGTTATATTTCTTCTTTACATCAGTAAGTAGTTCTTTTCTAGTAAGTTCAAGAGTCTCAATTGTTTCCCCACTTGGAAGAGGAGGGAGGTAATTTACCTCTGCTCTTCTTGGCTTTTTGCAGATCTTGGGGGTATTTCTGCCATGTGTCTTTCCATGAAATGAGTTAATGTCAAGTTCAGGACATGGTACTTTTCGTTTTCTTAATTTTGATCGGAAATTAGCCATCTTGTACTTCAGGCGCTGCTGCCATCCATACAAGCCAGATAATGAAGTTCCTGGCTCTTGTAGGCATGGATGCTTTTTTAGCAGTGCTTCAACAACTGTCAGTATTTGCAAACCTGAGGGATAGGCAGTGTATTGAAAAATTTCTTCAGCAAGTTTCTCCAGAATGTCAGATTTCAAAGATGGATTCTGAATGAGAGAGCCATCCCTTTCACATGCCTTATTCCCTTCTTGAAGAAGCAACTCGACATTGTATGAAAACAAAGGTATTACAAAATTAGTTGGCCAGGTTTGTGAACGAAACGCTGGAGGCTGTGGTAAAATGATGGTGTCTGAACAATTTACCAAAGAACTGTTATCTGAGGCAGACTGATTCAGTGACCCTTGAGAAGATGCGGAAATGTCACCAACAGGAGCCAGTGTAAGAATAACTGATGGCTCTCTGTCATCAACTTTTAAAGTGTCTTTGTCCTTTAGTTCATTGGTGGATGTTAGAGTAAAGAACTGATTGTCAAAATCTTTGTCCATATACATTAGTGCCAAGTTCCCATCGAGGCAGAAATGATGCTTTACTGCCATAAGCAGTTCTTCCACTGTGGTTGGGATTCCGTCTGGCAAGTGCATTTTGCGAATTTGTGTATCCTCAATAATGACACGCAGCTGAGCAGCAGCACAAGACATCTTTTCAAACCTGGGAAAGCAGAAGGGCGAAAAGAGAGAAGTGTATAAATGTTTAAGTAATACAATAAATGTTCCAATAATACAAAGTAAGGCTTTACCTTGTTATCAAAAGAGATATGATGTTTTAGAGAAACCATTCGATCACCTCCCACAGAGTAGGTAACCAAAGGATAAACATCTTTTAGCTATGACTGCTGAAGGACTTTTACAGTGATTGTGGACTCGAGCTTGAACGATCTTAAATGCTCACAGTACCAAGCACTGTGAAGTTTCACAACAAACACTAAGCTATCACAAACTACAACTATTTGTAATATTTCTGCAAAATCTGGCAGATCATCAGTGGAATAATAGACCAGCATCATACCAATACTATAAGTGGTCCCTTGACATTCTGCCTTTCCAACCAAATTCACCATCTTTTCTCCAGGACATTTTTGTTTCAGAAATTCTTGGAGAATTTCATTTACAACCTCTAATGGTACTAGAGATGTTTTTGACACAGAAAAGGCAGGACTTTTGAGCTTTGAACCATGAAGGTGGAAGGCTATCATGGACTGATGTTTTTTTGCCATTGATTTTAAAATGTTCCGAAAGCAACTGGTCTGTCTCACTACCTTTTTGAAAAAGTGATGCTTGGCTTCAAACCTCATTGTCCACATGAAGACTAGTGGACCAAAGGATTTAATAAGTTGTGGGTAATGCTCAACAAAATGGTGTTTGGGAATCAATTTCTCCTCTGGAAACACGAGGGTAAATCTTTGCCTGTGCTCAGAAATCAGACTATCTAGGAAACCAATACTTTGATCTGTGTGGCCAGGTGACATTACTATTTCAACAACATCTATAAGTGTCATCAAAAGTTGCCATACTTGTTCGTCTTTTGGGACCTTGCAACCAATCATCAGAGGAAGGAGCCTCAACAAGCACCAATTTTCATGTGCATTACCTCCGATAGTTTTGCGAGAGGCAAATGTTGGAGGTATACCCTGTGGACAATTAGCTTTATCTTTCCCTTTGTAGGGAAAGTTTTTAATGGTTGTGTTGAGCTCCTGAAATGAGAAATATGTCTTTTTAATCAAGATGTCTAAACACAATGCCAGTTCTAAAGGGACAATGCCTTCGAGTAGATCATGTAACACGTCAGGTGGGTACCCTGTTGTTACATGAAAATGTTTTAAACTTTGAGTGATTGGACAGTGTCTTTTAACTCCATGACTATTGTCAACTAAATGTTTTAGAAGCTCTAAACGTTTTGATGACCTAAAGCTACAAAGTTTGCATGGCCATCTCATTGCATGATGTGCCTACTGTTTCTCTCTAAAAGATGCTGTAGAAACCTATCCACGTCCTCCTTCCTATTGCTGAACTGTCCACTGTATTGGCACCCTGAAGAAGAACAGAAAAAAGTAAATCAACACAATGACACAAATAAAACTTTAAACTAGCACATGCATGAATCAGGGCTCCAGACTGCGACCAAATGGTCGCATTTTGCAACCCAAATTTGAGTGTGCGACTGAATTTTACATCCAGTCGCACATGTGCTACCAGTAAATTTGCCTCCCCCACCCTCCGTATTTTTTTTTATACATTAAACGTGGAAGGGGCACAGCAATGAGCAATGAAAAAAATCAATGAGACACGAGCGCACACGCACGCAGACACACACACATACTCATGAAACGCGAGCACACACTCGCGTTTCATTGAGTGATGCCTGTCTGTGAGGCGACCAATGCGTGTGAGAAGAATAGGGAATGGTCACTGTAAGTGGCTAAAATGCGTGGAGGGGGAGGGGCCTAGAGATAATCGAGCTTGCTTAAACATCTGTGGGAAGGAAACTGAGACAGATATCCTCACAACCTGATATGTGCGTACGTCTGAGCAATGAGCAAGCAACCTATTGATTCGTTCTTCCGACCTGCGGCTAATGTACCAGTGCCAGAGTCTACAGCAGGGGTCTCAAACACAAGGCCCGCGGGCTATTTGCAGCCCCCAAAATGATATTTTGCGGCCCCAGCCTTAATGTGAAAGTTTAATGTTAGTGCGGCCAGCCAGTTTGTATGAATGACACTTTTTCATTGTCCTGCGCGGAGCGGACAAAGCGACCAATCATAGTGGGGTATATGACTCTTGGGGCCGTACAATGACCGGGCTTGAAAGCAGAGGAACATTTAAGGCAGGAAACCTGACAGCCCCCTCCCTGGACCACATTAAGGAGTTCCTTACTTTCCTTTTTATTCGCTTGTAATTTTCTAAATACATGCAGTCAGTGCTGAACTTTTCTCTGGGCCGCACGGAGCTGGAGGAGGGTTAAGGTTATGGTTACAGTTAA
Organism: Oryzias latipes; assembly: GCF_053564925.1. NCBI lineage: Eukaryota > Metazoa > Chordata > Actinopteri > Beloniformes > Adrianichthyidae > Oryzias > Oryzias latipes. The sequence continues at coordinate 9,512,003 of NC_136256.1, read as the reverse complement.
GTGCGCGGCGGCGCATCAACCCCGACCAAACGGTTCTCATGCACAGCTGTTACGGCAGCACACCGCTCCCATGGGAGATGGTCAGCTGAGGAGAATAAATGTCCCACAGCTAACGGGGCTTTAGCATTAAACACGTGCGAGAAACAACAAGATTTAATTTTAGACGCACTTAAAACACGTGGGGAAAATGCAACGATAGACGTGTTTAAAATGAACCATCGTTGGGGAGACCAAGCCGGGGGGAGGGGATCTGCAGAGAACAGGAAGTTGGAGTTGTCCTTAACATTCAATTTAGTTTTAGTATGCCTCCCCCCATAGTATGATCTGTGATATTATATCTTTTATAATTATTTTAATGTTTTGTAATGTATGTAGCCTTTTTTTAATCAATTGGTATTTTAAGTTATTTTAATCGATCAATGAACTACAAAAAAAAACAACAAAAAAAAACAAGTAAAAACAAAAAAGCCAACCAGGGGTTGACATAGCCCAGAAAGTTGCACTGGTTTTTGAAAGTTACTGGCCCTGCCTGAAAGTTACTGGCCCAACACAGCGCACAGCGCGACCCGCCGCTCAGCAGGTGCTTGCAACTTTAGGGGGGTCTGGTGACATCTAGCACTTATTTACACACTTTTCAATGACTGAAAATGGAGCATATCAAACTTAAATCTGCTATAGTCTGTTTCAGATTTTTTGAAGAGCGCACTGCAGTGTAGTAGGTAACACTAGTTAAGAAGTTTTCATGCTGCTTCTAATCACTGCTATTTCACATTTGTTCGTAATCAATAGTTAAGAAGTTTTATTTACTTTTTTGCTCTGACTGCCTTGAGGTTCTGCTTTATATGTTACTGTTGCAAAGTTACATTTACTTTTTATTTACTTTAGTTACTTAATTAAATTAAATAATTGAAAAATTAAATAAAATTAAATTACTGAGATCATTCAGCTAACTAGAAATACTTACTGCTTACAGTGTTGTAAAGAAAAACAAAATTAAGTACTTTGACATTTTACTGCATTTGAGTCTGAGATTCAGGTATTTGGAGTTGCCTTTGATTCTTTGACATTCAGCTTAAAGCTTAGTGCATACAGTTTCATCTTCAATGCATTCATTAAATATCTTGCTGTCCATACTACTAATTCCACCCATTACTCCATCTAACTTTCCTATCTATTCCTGCTATGTCTTCCACATCTCTGACATGATTCAGTCTCTCTTTAGTGACAGTGTCGGATTTTTGATCATCGCGGTGAAAAACCACCAGGGGGCGCGCTGATGTATGTGTCAGTTTCAATTTATCTGCGTAAAATGTAATAATACCCCACTGGCTTGTTCCTTCGTTGTTGCTGTTTAACATTGTTTTGTATTGAATTGTTACATTCAATAAAGTTAGAAAAAGTGAGCGCGTGGGGCTCGGCAGTGACAGCTGCGCGGGCAGGCAGGAGAGAAGAGTGATAAAAGGTTTACCATAGAAACCCTTGAAGTCTGAACACAGGACTAGCAGAAAAAGTAAATTATGAAGACGAGGTAAATCTACACGTTTTTCGCAAAATATACTTTATTGAAAAAGGTGAAAAATATATTAACCGTTAGATATTTTAGTGGCCCGAGCGGACAAGTGAAAAATAAAGTCTTGTAGTCCGTACTGCTCGAAAAACAGGACCGGGCCAGCAGACAAATGGCTATGTCGAGCCCTGGCCAACTGAATCTGTTTTGATTGAAATATCATGTAATAGACTTTAGACTGATCTTAAATTTTAGAAATGAAATTTAAACATTATAGGTGTTTATCAAAAGTTATTTGAACATGTATCTGCTACTGATGTTTTGAATTAAGGGCACCTATTAAAAATTAAAGTCTGTAAGTAACATTTTAAATTTGACTGTGGTCATCCATTATTCCACCAAGGTTTTATATAAAGCAGTGCTTCTCAATTCCCCACCCCCAGGAAAAAGAAAATGTTGCGCCCAGTTGTGTAAGAAAGCACCTGCAGCTCCTGTACAGTCTCACCCCACACCCAACCCCCTCTTGCGGTAAGCTGCTTTGAAACCCTGTAGACAGTTCATAACCACCCCACCCCCAACCCATTTTTTTCCCTATGCGGTCAATTCAAATTCGTCCATCGACAGTCCGGAACTCCACCCCCGCCCTTGTCGACGTCTGAAAAAAAAAAAAACATTAATTTTCTGGCAGTTAATTCTAATTTAACGGCTCCGAGTACCCCGGTCGCCAGTAAAAAATGTATCCCCACCACCACCCTCGGCCGGTAGTTCAATTTCAGCGCACTTTTATTAAGCACAACTTCACTTTCTACGGTCGTCAATTTAAAAACAGTGCGTTTTAAAATATATTTATCTTATTTTTTTCCCCAAGACAAATTTTGTTTATTCCGTCTCATTTTAACTTACTGCTAACTTGAGCAAGTAAGCTAGCAGGTATCAGCGAACAAAACTGCAAACCAGTCAAATACATTAGAACTGTAGCGAGATAATTCCTCTGCTTCTAACAAAACATTGACAAAAGTACAACCATTTTTAATTTATGTAAAATACTTACGGTAATGCTGCAACGACACGGCCGCGATAGCGGTCTTCCTGCTCTGCTTCTTAAATGATTTTTCCTCTGGCTCGGTGGCTCCTTCGCTCGAAAATAAAAATTGAGGGAAAAAAAGGCGTCGGCCATGTGTACGCATGCGCGCAGATTTTTGTATACGGATTTAAGTTTCTCTAGTAAAATTTACATAATATTGATGAATGCTGACAAAGTTAATACAACAGTTTATAAAATAGATCTTACTAATAAATAATTATTTTATCATTACTCATACAAAACATGTAAAATTTAAGTTATTTACTAGAAATATATATGTATTTGCATAATCTTTAAAATATTTTGTAGATATCATAAGGACTAATTAAGTATATATTATTTGATCAAAAAGTTAGTTTTTTCAGTGTAGATAATTCAAAAAAGTCTGTTAACCAACAAGGAAAACTGTCAATCATTCACTTTGACAGCAGAAGCATGTGTACAAACTTTGGAGATAGCAAGGACTATCTACAGAATATGTATGGGACGTTCCTTTAACATCATAACAGTATCTGAAACTGGGTTCAGGCATGACAAAGACACTGACTTTGAATTGAAAAACTATTAAATATGTAAACAGAGTAAACAAAAAAGGAGGAGGAGTCGCAATCTATAAAAGAAATACTAAGTTTACAGTAAAGGATACAATGTCAGTTGCAGTTGATGGAATACTGGAATGTATCACAATTGAAATATTTAACGATTCAGGGGAAATTTCACTATATGCTGTGTATAGGTCGCCAGGGTCAAGCTTAGAAGTGCTCAGTGACTGGATGGAAAAGATGTTTACCCCTCAAAATAACAAAATATTAGACATCTGTGGAGATTCATTCATCTGATAAACCCCAGCAAACATGAAACAAACGACAACTTTACCAGCAGAATGTATGGTATGAGTTTATATCCAAACATAACAAGACCCAACAGAATCACAAAGTGCTACTCTAATTGATAATATATTTACAAATAATATAAAGTACACTCATATGAGTGGACTAATGATATGTGACATAACTGTTCATTTACCAGTTTTTGCACTGTTTTACTTCAATGCGAAGACAAACTTTGGAGTTTGTAGATGCATTTACTTTTATTTAACCCTTGTGCTATCCTAGGCACTTTAACGTTGGGATTTGGGTCATCTAGACCCACTAGACAGTGCTCTGAACCTTTTTTCTTCAATTATTTGTGATTTTCACTAGTATCCATTGATTACTTGAAATCTTTCCACTTTTATCCACTTTTGTCATGGTAGGAATAACACGTCAAAGTAAGGGTGGGGTCATCTAAGATAGCACAAGGGTTAAATAGTTTAAACTTTTGGGCAGGCCACGCAATGGACTGCCAAACAATGCCTCGAATTTCAAAGGTATTTGCACAGTACATAAGTCTTTGAGGAACATTTTACATTCCTCCGAAATTTTCTAATGCTGTTTCTACCTTGTTGGTGAGTCCTTCAATGTAAGGATAAATTATGCGGAAAGTTTTCTGAAAACAATCTTTTTTGCATTTTTTTTTCTTGTACTTTAAATTGAAACAGTTTTTGTGAAGCCTCTGTCATCTTTTCTATTATAAAACACAATGAAAAGTCACTTTAGTTGTGGCAGAAACAGAGCAAAGCTTCTTGTCCTTACAAAGAAAAACTTCAATGCAAACACAAATTAAATTAAAGCCGCAAGCGGCGTTGTATGCCCCGCAGACGCAACCCGCCTTCCACGCCCAACTCTACCACCGCCGCCCTCACAACCCTCACCGCCCTTAGCGCCCACCTATGAGATAATTATGCTAAATATGCTAACAATGCTAATGTGGCTAAAAGTGCTAGCTTTGCAATCAGAAGCATCAACTCTCTCAGAAAAACACATTACTTAAAATGCTAATTATGCTAACCATGCTAGTTATGCTAATGTGGCTAAAAGTGCTAGCATTGCGATCAGCATCATAAACTCTCTCAGAAAAACACATTACTTAAAATGCTAATTATGCTAACTATGCTAGCTATGCTAATGTGGCTAAAAGTGTTAGCATAGCAAGAGCTATTGCTATTGAACTTGCTGAATCCCTTTTAGGGTTGCTGGAGCTAATCCAGCTACTGTTGGGTGAAGACGGGGTACACCCTGAACAGGTCGCCAGTCTGTTTCAAGGCTAAGCAAACACCTATGAAGCATGATTTTGGACTGTGGAGGGGGTCAGAGAGCCAGGTGGCAGATTGTTATGATTCAAAAACAGGACATCATTACCATTTGTTTTTTGTCTTGAAGTTTACCTATCTGGAAATTTAAATTGTTGTTGTAGCCATTTTTAATAGAACCATGCCTGAAGGTTGTGCCCACTCTCAGAGGCAAAGATCCTCCACTCCAGTTTGCTTGCCAGAGCCAAAATAGTGAGTTGATCTCATGAATTGACAGCTGGCAGTAGCTGATATGAAATATCATTTAGGTGTATGTCTCCTATTCAGTGAAGATGGTATCATGAAGGACAGACGTGAACAATTTAAACAATGTCAGCAAATGCTCCACTCCAGACGGCTAAGACTGACACCTCAGAGATTTCATATTTACCAGACAAAAATGGGTTCTGTTCTCCTACAGTAAAGAAAGACTGATGTCATTGTGTGTGAGGGCTTAGTGTTTGAAATCATTTAGCTCTTACATTTGGCAGGAGTAAACACAGTGATTAAAATGGATAAAATGTAAACTCTCAGCAAACCCATTCACCAACATGTATCATTACGCACACACACAAATATATATATATATATATATATATATATATATATATATATATATATATATATATATATATATATATATATATATATATATATATATATATATATATATATAGCATGCATAAAATGAATGCATTCAACTTAAGAATGTCTCAAAGAACCAGACAATGTGGGATGGCAGTGCTGGAGACTGGCTCTGTTTGACATCTCTGTGATTCTGTTCTGACTGTTCTGATTACACATGGAGCCAAAAATGAAATATCTCACACTAGTTGGCTTAAAGGCATAAGTATGCAAGTGTGAACAATATCTGTATTGTGTACATGTTGACACGTGGACATTTTTTCAGCTAACAGGTATGTCTATAACATTTGAGTGTGTGTGAGGACAGGCCCGCCCCTTTGAGATTTGTATTCTATGTGAACCTTACCGTAATGATAAACATCCAGTAGCTTGTTGCTTTATGCTGCTTCATGGTTTTACCCCCCTCCCCCCTCCTATGATCACCCTCCTACCCCCCCCCCCACACCTCTAACATCCCTCTCTATTCTTCCCTCCTTTCCTTTTCCGTCTGGTCCAACACAAAAGATTTTCAAAAACAATTAAAATGAATAAAGTTTGGTTTCGATTACAAAAGGGGTTTATTCAGACATACTTCTGGTTTGTCAGAAGATTAACCCCTGTTGTTAAAGTAAAATATGTCCAACACAAAAGGCCTTCAGCTCTCATCTGTCTGCCCAGCTGTTGGACAGGACAAGTAAAAAAAAAAAAAAAAAGGTTACGTGCACACTCGGTAATGCATGTTAAAACTGCAGACAACACCGGCATCCATTTTTGCCATGGACGACTGACTATAGTTTAATTTTGTAAGTACAAAAACATAGCATAATTTTATGACAATAAACATTAATTTGAAAAGGACTCAGTGAGGAAAGGATGGCCTGATTGCCAAAGTTTTGGATGCACTACCTGGCACAGGGGTAGCAGGACAAACCACTCCTCCAGCAGCCACAGGGAGGGGGAACAGAACAGAGACCCTACAGCAGTGCTTCTCAAATAGTGGGGCGCGCCCCCAGGGGGGGGCACGAAGCGATGCCAGGGGGGGCGCGCGGTGGTGGCGGTTTTAGGCACAGGTTTGTCCGGTGCGCAAATTTAACGTGGGGGCAGCGGTGACAGCGGCTCAGTGCTTGGAAAATAATCTGGTCCACTATTCGGTTCCTATTGTCTGTTCTGTCTGTCCGCGGCTGCGCGAGTGAGAACGAAAGGGGAGGGGTGGTGTGGGCCCTGTCTGCCAGGGGAATCGGGGCACGCGGACCACTGCTACCGCTGCCTGTTGCCCAAGATCACCGCTGCCCTTAGATTCCTAAGCTCATGCTAACAATGTCATTCTTTATGAACTATTGTAGACATTTTGATGACGTGTCTTTATTTTCCATCCATGTTTTCTTTGTCTGCCTGTGGTTTAGTTAGTGTCAGACAGACATAAAGACAGCAGGTAATGCAGGAAAACAGCTGCACTTTTATGAGATCAGAAATAAACAATCCGTCATTTAGAAAAAAAAATCAGCACGTTTTTACCTATTTCTTCAGACTAAAAACGTTAAATATATTGGTGCTGCTGTGTTAATGTTTCAGATCAATTTAGATTTAATATTATTTATTGATTGAATTATTTTTTTCAGCATCAAATGGTTCAGTTGGTCAAAATGTTTCTAGTTTAAATAAGGAATGACAGATTTTTTTTATTTCAGGTACTTTCAGCTTCTTTTCTGTTTTAGACTAGAACAGGGTTTCTGTGGCTAAATAAAGTTAATATTTGTTGAAAGTGGATTTATTTTGCTTTTTTCTTTTGTTAGTGTTAAAAGATACAATTTTAGGTATACAAATTTTATGGATACTGACCTGATGTATTGTCACCGCGCGAGTGTGTCTGTGTGTGTGTGTGGGGGGGGGGGTTATGGGGGGGGGGTCAGGGGGGGCGCGAAACATTTTCTTTTCCTAGGGGGGGCCTGGCAAAAAATAATTGAGAAGCACTGCCCTACAGGAACACTTTAGAGACTTACTTATGGTCTGCTGTGTAAAGTGTTTAATTTCCAAGATCGCTAATCTAGAAGGAACTGTGTGCACTACTTAAATATGATTTGAGGATAATCAATCAATCAAACTTTATTTATAAAGCACTTTCATACAATAGTTTAACACAAAGTGCTTTACATAAAAAAGAACAAAATAAATAATATAAAAACAAGCAAGAAAATTAAAATAAACAACCACAAAATCAATTAAAGCCGCAAGCGGCGTTGTATGGCCCGCAGACGCAAACCGCCTTCCACGCCTTCCACGCCCAACTCTACGCACCACCGCCCTCACCGCCCTCACCGCCCTCACCGCCCTCACCGCCCTCACCGCCCTCACCGCCCACTTTTGATGAAGGCTAGTCAAAACTGCATATGCTAATTATGCTAACTATGTTAGCTATGCTAATGTGGCTAATAGTGCTAGCATAGCGATCAGCATCATCAACTGACTCAGAAAAACACATTACCTAAAATGCTAATTATGCTAACTATGCTAGCTATGCTAATGTGGCTAATAGTGCTAGCATAGCGATCAGCATCATCAACTGACTCAGAAAAACACATTACCTAAAATGCTAATTATGCTAACTATGCTAGCTATGCTAATGTGGCTAAAAGTGCTAGCATAGCGATCAGCATCATCAACTAACTCAGAAAAACACATTACCTAAAATGCTAACTATGCTAACTATGCTAGCTATGCTAATGTGGCTAATAGTGCTAGCATAGCGATCAGCATCATCAACTGACTCAGAAAAACACATTACCTAAAATGCTAATTATGCTAACTATGCTAGCTATGCTAATGTGGCTAAAAGTGCTAGCATAGCGATCAGCATCATCAACTGACTCAGAAAAACACATCACCTAAAAGGCTAATTATGCTAACTATGCTAGCTATGCTAATGTGGCTAAAACTGCTAGCATAGCGATCAGCATCATAAACTGACTCAGAAAAACACATTACCTAAAATGCTAATTATGCTAACTATGCTAGCTATGCTAACATAGCTAAAAGTGCTAGCAAAGCGATCAGCATCCTCAACTGACTCAGAAAAACACATTTCCTAAAATGCTAATTATGCTAACTATGCTAGCTATGCTAATCTGGCTAAAATTGCTAGCATAGCGATCAGCATCATCAACTGACTCAGAAAAACACATTCCTCCATTGGTGAGAGTTATATGTCATAAAATGCTAAAAAATCCTCTTTTTCCAAAATGGCGGCTTTTTGTTTATTTTATCTCCATAGCAACCATTTTATGTTTTGGTCCCCTTGAGAAGACGAACAGATTGACGTCAGTTTTGGACAAATCGGTAAAAGTAGACTTTTTGTCGTCCTTAGCAACAGTGGTTTTATGCTAACCACGCCCACATTCCTTATATGTCCATATCCAGTGTTTTTCAATGTATTCAGTTTCAGGCATTAATGCATGCATTCTATTATCCCTGTTTAGTATTGAAATGCATGGGAGTTATAACAGTGCGCCGCTTTGCTAGCTTGCCATGCGCACGCCGTTCAAAATCTACAACTTCTAATTCCAACATTTTTTCCACAGTAGCTTGTCATTGATGCCCAAAAAGTTTCGAGACGATCGTTGAAAATTCCAACGACAAGTTTACGTTTGAATCCAGTGGTAAAGGTGTTTTTTATAGAAAATTTAAGATGGCCGCCTTTTCCCGAGGTCAAAAGTCGACGAAACTCCAGAGGTGATTGTTGACTTACGCTAGGGACATGCGCGTCAAATTTCGTCAAAATCGCTCGAAAAAAAGTTCATTTTTCCATATTGTGTAAAATCGCGAAAAACGCAAAATGGCAGATTTTGGCACAAAATGGCCGCCAAACCGTAGGTTGTGTCGCCATCACGTAATGATTTCAAAACTTTCTTTGGATATACCCGACAAAGTTATCTGGGTTTTGTTAGCCGATTCTTAAAAATAAAATCCGAAAAAAATTTTTTTTGCCGAGTCAGCACTTTTTTTTGCGATCGTTTTTTGTTTACCACGGCCACATTCCTTAATCGATTTTGTCGTATGTGACATCGTTTTGTTCAGTGTGGGCCAGGGTATCGCATATTTCAGTTTCAGGATATTCCGATAAAATATGTGCGAGCTAGCTAAAATGGCGACGGTTGCGAATTCGCCACGCACACGCGTTTCAAATTCTACAACTTCTAATTCCAACATTTTTTCCACAGTAGCTTGCCATTGATGCCCGAGAAGTTTCAAAAAGATCGCTAAAAATCCGTAGGACGAGTTTTCGTTTGTATCCGTTACTAAAGGTGCTTTTTTATGAAAATTCAAGATGGCTGCCCCTTCCCAAGGTCAAAGGTCAACGAAACTTCTTTGGTTATTGTAGAATCAGGGTCTTGGCATGTGTGTGCAATTTCGTAAAAATCGCTTAAACAAAAGTGTCGTTTTCCCATATTGTCAAAAAACACGAAAATCGCCATTTCTCTGAGTTCGCCACAAAATGGCCGCCAAGCCGTAGGTTGTGTGGCCATCCCACAATGATTTCATAACTTCTTTGGGATATCTCCAACACACGTGTTTTGGTTTCGTAACTGTATTTCAAAATATTTTTTTTCGGCCCCATAAGCGATTTTCGGCCCATTCATTTTTTTTACGGGAACGCTCGCCGTGATGTCATCATCGTGGGGGGGGTGATGTTCTCTTTGCCGAAAATTCATTTTCAATTTATCCTAGGTGTGTGCCAATTTTGGTGAGTTTTCGGGTATGTGGCGGTGGTCAAATTTGCGATCTACGGATCCGTTAGAAACGGGAAGAATAATAATAATAATAATAATTAAAGCCGCAAGCGGCGTTGTATGGCCCGCAGACGCAACCCGCCTTCCACGCCCAACTCTACGCACTACCGCGGCCCTCTCCGCCCTCACCGCCCACAAATTAAAAGCTAATCAAGGCTGGATTTGCTCATAATGCTAACTATGCTAACTATGCTAATGTGACTAAAAGTCCTAGCATAGCGATCAGCATAATCAACTCTCTCAGAAAAACACATTTCCTAAAATGCTAATTATGCTAACCATGCTAGCTATGCTAATGTGCCTAAATGAGCTAGCATTGCGATTAGCATTATCAACTGACTCAAAAAAACACATTTCCTAAAATGCTAATTATGCTAACTATGCTAGCTATGCTAATGTGGCTAAAAGTGCTAGCATAGCGATCAGCATCATCAACTGACTCAGAAAAACACATTACCTAAAATGCTAATTATGCTAACTATGCTAACTATGCTAATGTGGCTAAAAGTGCTAGCATAGCAATCAGCATCTTCAACTGACTCAGAAAAACACATTACCTAAAATGCTAATTATGCTAACTATGCTAGCTATGCTAACATAGCTAAAAGTGCTAGCATAGCGATCAGCATCATCAACTGACTCAAAAAAACACATTTCCTAAAATGCTAATTATGCTAATTATGCTAACTATGCTAATGTGGCTAAAAGTGCTAGCATAGCGATCAGCATCATCAACTGACTCAGAAAAACACATTCCTCCATTGGTGAGAGCTATATGCCATAAATTGATAAAAAAGCCACTTTTTCCAAAATGGCGGCTTTTTTGTTTATTTTATCTCCATAGCAACCATTTTATGTTTTGGTCCCCTTGAGAAGACGAACAGATTGACGTCAGTTTCGGACAAATCGGTAAGAGTAAACTTTTTGTCGTCCTTAGCAACAGTGGTTTTATGCTAACCACGCCCACATTCCTTATATGTCCATATCCAGTGTTTTTCAATGTATTAAGTTTCAGGCATGAATGCATGCATTCAATTTTCACTGTATTGTATTGAAATGCATGGGAGTTATAACAGTGCGCCACTTTGCTAGCTTGCCACGGGCACGCCGTTCAAAATCTACAACTTCTTATTCCAACATTTTTTCCAAAGTAGCTTGCTATTGATGCCCAAAAAGTTTCGAGACGATCGATAAAAATTCCAACGACAAGTTTACGTTTGAATCCGGTGGTAAAGGTGTTTTTTATAGAAGATTCAAGATGGCCGCCTTTTCCCGAGGTCAAAGGTCGACGAAACTCTAGAGGTGATTGTATACTTAGGCTAGGGACATGCGCGTCAAATTTCGTCAAAATCGCTTGAAAAAAAGTTCATTTTTCCATATTGTGTAAAAACGCGAAAAACTCAAAATGGCAGATTTTGGCACAAAATGGCCGCCAAACCGTAGGTCGTGTCGCCATCACGTAATGATTTCAAAACTTTCTTTAGATATACCCAACAAAGTTATCTGGGTTTCGTTAGCCGATTTTTAAAAATAAAATCCGAAAAAAAATTTTTTTGCCGAGTCAGCGCTTTTTTTTGCGATCGTTTTTTGTTTACTACGGCCACATTCCTTTATCGATTTTGTCGTATGTGACATAGTTTTGTTCAGTGAGGGCCAGGGTATCGTATATATCAGTTTCAGGCTATTCCGATAAAATATGTGCGAGCTAGCTAAAATGGCGACGGTTGCGAATTCGCCACGCGCACGCATTTCAAATTCTACAACTTCTAATTCCAACATTTTGTCCACAGTAGCTTGCCATTGATGCCCGAGAAGTTTCAAAAAGATCGAAAAAAATCCCTAGGACGAGTTTTCGTTTGAATACCTTACTAAAGGTGCTTTTTTATGAAAATTCAAGATGGCCACCCCTTGCCAAGGTCAAAGGTCAACAAAACTTCTTTGGTTATTGTAGAATCGTGCTAGTGGCATGTGTGTCCGATTTCGTGAAAATCGCTTGAACAAAAGTGTCGTTTTCCCATATTGTCAAAAAACACGAAAATCGCCATTTCTCTGAGTTCGCCACAAAATGGCCGCCAAGCCGTAGGTCGTGTGGCCATCCCATAATGATTTCATAACTTCTTTGGGATATCTCCAACATGCGTGTTTTGGTTTCGTAACTGTATTTCAAAATATTTTTTTTTGGCCCCATAAGCGATTTTCGGCCCATTCATTTTTTTGACGGGAACGCTCGCCGTGATGTCATCATCGTGGGGGGGGTGATGTTCTCTTTGCCGAAAATTCATTTCACATTTATCTTAGCTGTGTGGCAATTTTGGTGAGTTTTCGGGTATGTGGCGGGGGTCAAATTTGAGCTCAAACTGTCCGTTAGAAACCAGAAGAATAATTAAAGCCGCAAGCGGCGTTGTATGGCCCGCAGACGCAACCCGCCGTCCACGCCCAACTCTACACACCACCGCCCTCACCGCCCTCACCGCCCACTTTTGATGAAGGCTAGTCAAAACTGCATATGCTAATTATTCTAACTATGCTAGCTATGCTAATGTGGCTAAAAGTGCTAGCATAGCGATCAGCATCATCAACTGACTCAGAAAAACACATTACCTAAAATGCTAATTATGCTAACTATGCTAGCTATGCTTATGTGGCTAAAAGTGCTAGCATAGCGATCAGCATCATTAACTGACTCAGAAAAACTCATTACCTAAAATGCTAATTATGCTAACTATGCTAGCTATGCTAACATAGCTAAAAGTGCTAGCATAGCGATCAGCATCATCAACTGACTCAGAAAAACACATTACCTAAAATGCTAATTATGCTAACTATGCTAGCTATGCTAATGTGGCTAAAAGTGCTAGCATAGCGATCAGCATCATCAACTGACTCAGAAAAACACATTACCTAAAATGCTAATTATGCTAACTATGCTAGTTATGCTAACATAGCTAAAAGTGCTAGCATAGCGATCAGCATCATCAACTGACTCAGAAAAACAGATTACCTAAAATGCTAATTATGCTAACTATGCTAGCTATGCTAATGTGGCTAAAAGTGCTAGCATAGCGATCAGCATCATTAACTGACTCAGAAAAACACATTACCTAAAATGCTAATTATGCTAACTATGCTAGCTATGCTAATGTGGCTAAAAGTGCTAGCATAGCGATCAGCATCATCAACTGACTCAGAAAAACACATTACCTAAAATGCTAATTATGCTAACTTTGCTAGTAATGCTAACATAGCTAAAATTGCTAGCATAGCGATCTGCATCATCAACTGACTCAGAAAAACACATTACCTAAAATGCTAATTATGCTAACTATGCTAGTAATGCTAACATAGCTAAAATTGCTAGCATAGCGATCTGCATCATCAACTGACTCAGAAAAACACATTCCTCCATTGGTGAGAGCTACATGTCATAAGTTGATAAAAAAACCACTTTTTCCAAAATGGCGGCTTTTCTGTTGATTTTATCTCCATAGCAACCATTTTATGTTTTGGTCCCCTCGGGAGGACGAACAGATTGACGTCAGTTTCGGACAAATCGGTAAAAGTAAACTTTTTGTCGTCCTTAGCAACAGTGGTTTTATGCTAACCACGCCCACATTCCTTATATGTCCATATCCAGTGTTTTTCAATGTATTCAGTTTCAGGCATGAATGCATGCATTCAATTTTCACTGTATTGTATTGAAATGCATGGGAGTTATAACAGTGCGCCACTTTGCTAGCTTGCCACGCGCACGCCGTTCAAAATCTACAACTTCTAATTCCAACATTTTTTACACAGTAGCTTGCCATTGATGCCCAAAAAGTTTTGAGACGATCGAAGAAAATTCCAACGACAAGTTTACGTTTGAATCTGGTGGTTAAGGTGTTTTTTATAGAAAATTCAAGATGGCCGCCTTTTCCCGAGGTCAAAGGTCGACGAAACTCCAAAGGTGATTGTAGACTTACGCTAGGGACATGCGAGTCAAATTTCGTGAAAATCGCTCAAAAAAAAGTTCATTTTTCCATATCGTGTAAAAACGCGAAAAACTCAAAATGGCAGATTTTGGCACAAAATGGCCGCCAAACCGTAGGTCGTGTGGCCATCACGTAATGATTTCAAAACTTTCTTTGGATATACCCGACAAAGTTATCTGGGTTTTGTTAGCCGATTCTTAAAAATAAAATCCGAAAATTTTTTTTTTTGCCGAGTCAGCACTTTTTTTTGCGACGGTTTTTTGCTTACCACGGCCACATTCCTTTATCGATTTTGTCGTATGTGACATCGTTTTGTTCAGTGTGGGCCAGGGTATCGCATATTTCAGTTTCAGGCTATTCCGATAAAATATGTGCGAGCTAGCTAAAATGGCGACGGTTGCGAATTCGCCACGCGCACGCGTTTCAAATTCTACAACTTCTAATTCCAACATTTTGTCCACAGTAGCTTGCCATTGATGCCTGAGAAGTTTCAAAAAGATCGATAAAAATCCCTAGGACGAGTTTTCGTTTGTATACGTTACTAAAGGTGCTTTTTTATGAAAATTCAAGATGGCCGCCCCTTCCCAAGGTCAAAGGTCAACAAAACTTCTTTGGTAGTTGTAGAATCGTGTTTTTGGCATGTGTATGAAATTTCGTGAAAATCGCTTTAACAAAAGTGTAGTTTTCCCATATTGTCAAAAAACACGAAAATCGCCATTTCTCTGAGTTCGCCACAAAATGGCCGCCAAGCCGTAGGTCGTGTGGGCATCCCATAATGATTTCATAACTTCTTTGGGATATCTCCAACACGCGTGTTTTGGTTTCGTAACTGTATTTCAAAATATTTTTTTTTGGCCCCATAAGCGATTTTCGGCCCATTCATTTTTTTTACGGGATCGCTCGCCGTGATGTCATCGACTTCGGGGGGGTGGCGTTCTCTTTGCCAAAAATTCATTTTCAATTTATCCCAGGTGTGTGCCAATTTTGGTGAGTTTTCGGGTATGTGGCGGGGGTCAAAATTAAGCTCAAAGACGCCGTTATAGGACAAGAAGAATAATAATAATAATTAAAGCCGCAAGCGGCGTTGTATGGCCCGCAGACGCAACCCGCCTTCCACGCCCAACTCTACGCACTACCGCGGCCCTCTCCGCCCTCACCGCCCACAAATTAAAAGCTAATCAAGGCTGGATTTGCTCATAATGCTAACTATGCTAACTATGCTAATGTGACTAAAAGTCCTAGCATAGCGATCAGCATAATCAACTCTCTCAGAAAAACACATTTCCTAAAATGCTAATTATGCTAACCATGCTAGCTATGCTAATGTGCCTAAATGAGCTAGCATTGCGATTAGCATCATAAACTGACTCAAAAAAACACATTTCCTAAAATGCTAATTATGCTAACTATGCTAGCTATGCTAATGTGGCTAAAAGTGCTAGCATAGCGATCAGCATCATCAACTGACTCAGAAAAACACATTACCTAAAATGCTAATTATGCTAACTATGCTAACTATGCTAATGTGGCTAAAAGTGCTAGCATAGCAATCAGCATCTTCAACTGACTCAGAAAAACACATTACCTAAAATGCTAATTATGCTAACTATGCTAGCTATGCTAACATAGCTAAAAGTGCTAGCATAGCGATCAGCATCATCAACTGACTCAAAAAAACACATTTCCTAAAATGCTAATTATGCTAACTATGCTAGCTATGCTAATGTGGCTAAAATTGCTAGCATAGCGATCAGCATCATCAACTGACTCAGAAAAACACATTCCTCCATTGGTGAGAGTTATATGTCATAAGTTGATAAAAAACCTACTTTTTCCAAAATGGCGGCTTTTCTGTTGATTTTATCTCCATAGCAACCATTTTATGTTTTGGTCCCCTCGGGAGGACGAACAGATTGACGTCAGTTTCGGACAAATCGGTAAAAGTAAACTTTTTGTCGTCCTTAGCAACAGTGGTTTTATGCTAACCACGCCCACATTCCTTATATGTCCATATCCAGTGTTTTTCAATGTATTCAGTTTCAGGCATGAATGCATGCATTCAATTTTCACTGTATTGTATTGAAATGCATGGGAGTTATAACAGTGCGCCACTTTGCTAGCTTGCCACGCGCACGCCGTTCAAAATCTACAACTTCTAATTCCAACATTTTTTACACAGTAGCTTGCCATTGATGCCCAAAAAGTTTTGAGACGATCGAAGAAAATTCCAACGACAAGTTTACGTTTGAATCTGGTGGTTAAGGTGTTTTTTATAGAAAATTCAAGATGGCCGCCTTTTCCCGAGGTCAAAGGTCGACGAAACTCCA
Organism: Oryzias latipes; assembly: GCF_053564925.1. Classification (NCBI taxonomy): domain Eukaryota; kingdom Metazoa; phylum Chordata; class Actinopteri; order Beloniformes; family Adrianichthyidae; genus Oryzias; species Oryzias latipes. The sequence goes on along the minus strand of NC_136256.1, from coordinate 9,495,536 downwards.
AAGGTGATTGTAGACTTACGCTAGGGACATGCGAGTCAAATTTCGTGAAAATCGCTCAAAAAAAAGTTCATTTTTCCATATCGTGTAAAAACGCGAAAAACTCAAAATGGCAGATTTTGGCACAAAGTGGCCGCCAAGCCGTAGGTCGTGTGGCCATCCCATAATAATTTCATAACTTCTTTGGGATATCTCCAACACACGTGTTTTGGTTTCATAACTGTATTTCAAAATTTTTTTTTTTGGCCCCATAAGCGATTTTCGGCCCATTCATTTTTTTTACGGAAACGCTCGCTGTGATGTCATCGATTTCGGGGGGGTGAGGTTCTCTTTGCCGAAAATTCATTTTCAATTTATCCTAGGTGTGTGCCAATTTTGGTGAGTTTTCGGGTATGTGGCGGGGGTCAAATTTGAGCTCAACGGATCCGTTAGAAACAAGAATAATTAAAGCCGCAAGCGGCGTTGTATGGCCCGCAGACGCAACCCGCCTTCCACGCCCAACTCTACGCACCACCGTCCTCACCGCCCACGTTGATAAAGGCTAGTATAAATTGCTCAATATGCTAATTATGCTAACTATGCTAGCTATGCTAATGTGGCTAAAAGTGCTAGCATTGCGATCAGCATCATTAACTGACTCAGAAAAATACATTTTTAAAAATGCTAATTATGCTAATTATGCTAGCTATGGAAATGTGGCTAAAAGTGCTAGTATTGCGATCAGCATCATCAATTGACTCAGAAAAATACATTACCTAAAATGCTAATCATGCTAACTATGCTAGCTATGCTAATGTGGCTAAAAGTGCTAGCATAGCGATCAGCATCATCAACTGACTCAGAAAAACACATTCCTCCACTGGTGAGAGCTATAAGCCATAAGTTGATAAAAAACCCACTTTTTCCAAAATGGCGGCTTTTCTGTTGATTTTATCTCCATAGCAACCATTTTATGTTTTGGTCCCCTTGAGAAGACGAACAGATTGACGTCAGTTTCGGACAAATCGGTAAAAGTAAACTTTTTGTCGTCCCTAGCAACAGTGGTTTTATGCTAACCACGCCCACATTCCTTATATGTCCATATCCAGTGTTTTTCAATGTATGCAGTTTCAGGCATTATTGCATGCATTCAAATTTCACAGTGGTCCATTGAAAAACATAGGAGTTATAACAGTGCGCCACTTTGCTAGCTCGCCACGCGCACGCCGTTTAAAATCTACAACTTCTAATTCCAACATTTTTTCCACAGTAGCGTGCCATTGATACCCAAAAAGTTTCGAGACGATCGCTGAAAATTCCAACGACAAGTTTACGTTTGAATTTGGTGGTAAAGGTGTTTTTTATAGAAAATTCAAGATGGCCGCCTTTTCCCGAGGTCAAAGGTCGACGAAACTCCAGAGGTGATTGTAGACTTACGCTAGGGACATGCGCGTCAAATTTCGTGAAAATCGCTCGAAAAAAAGTTCATTTTTCCATATTGTGTAAAATCGCGAAAAACTCAAAATGGTAGATTTTGGCACAAAATGGCCGCCAAACCGTAGGTCGTGTCGCCTTCACGTAATGATTTCAAAACTTTCTTTGGATATACCCGACAAAGTTATCTGGGTTTCGTTAGCCGATTCTTAAAAATAAAATCCGAAAAAACATTTTTTTGCCGAGTCAGCACTTTTTTTTGCGATGGTTTTTTGTTTACCACGGCCACATTCCTTTATCGATTTTGTCGTATGTGACATCATTTTGTTCAGTGTGGGCCAGGGTATCGCATATTTCAGTTTCAGGCTATTCCGATAAAATATGTGCGAGCTAGCTAAAATGGCGACGGTTGCGAATTCGCCACGCGCACGCGTTTCAAATTCTACAACTTCTAATTCCAACATTTTGTCCACAGTAGCTTGCCATTGATGCCCGAGAAGTTTCAAAAAGATTGATAAAAATCCCTAGGACGAGTTTTCGTTTGTATCCGTTACTAAAGGTGCTTTTTTATGAAAATTCAAGATGGCCGTCCCTTGCCAAGGTCAAAGGTCAACAAAACTTCTTTGGTAGTTGTAGAATCGTGTTTGTGGCATGTGTGTGCAATTTCGTGAAAATCGCTTGAACAAAAGTGTCGTTTTCCCATATTGTGAAAAAACACGAAAATCGCCATTTCTTTGAGTTCGCCACAAAATGGCCGCCAAGCCGTAGGTCGTGTGGCCATCCCATAATAATTTCATAACTTCTTTGGGATATCTCCAACACGCGTGTTTTGGTTTCGTTGCTCTAATTTGAAATTTTTTTTTTTGGCCCCATAAGCGATTTTCGGCCCATTCATTTTTTTTACGGGAACGCTTGCCGTGATGTCATCGTCATGGGGTGGGTGACGTTCTCTTTGCCGAAAATTCATTTTCAATTTATCCCAGCTGTGTGGCAATTTTGGTGAGTTTTCGGGTATGTGGCGGGGGTCAAATTTGCGATCAACGGATCCGTAAGAAAGAAGAAACGTAATTAAAGCCGCAAGCGGCGTTGTATGGCCCGCAGACGCAACCCGCCTTCCACGCCCAATTCTACGCAACACCGCGGCCCTCTCCGCCCTCACCGCCCTCACCGCCCACAAATTAAAAGCTAGTCAAGGCTGGATATGCTAATAATGCTAACTATGCTAACTATGCTAATGTGACTAAAAGTCCTAGCATAGCGATTAGCATAATCAACTCTCTCAGAAAAACACATTACCTACAATGCTAACTATGCTAACTATGCTAGCTATGCTAATGTGGCTAAAAGTGCTAGCATTGCGATCAGCATCTTCAACTTACTCAGAAAAAAACATTACCTAAAATGCTAATTATGCTATGCTAGTTATGCTAACATAGCTAAAAGTGCTAGCATAGCGATCAGCATCATCAACTGACTCAGAAAAACACATTACTTAAAATGCTAATTATGCTAACTATGCTAGCTATGCTAACATAGCTAAAATTGCTAGCATAGCGATCAGCATCATCAACTGACTCAGAAAAACACATTTTCCTGAAATGCTAATTATGCTAACTATGCTAGCCATGCTAATGTGGCTAAAAGTGCTAGCATAGCTATCAGCATCATCAACTGACTCAGAAAAACACATTACCTAAAATGCTAATTATGCTAACTATGCTAGCTATGCTAATGTGGCTAATAGTGCTAGCATAGCGATCAGCATCATCAACTGACTCAGAAAAACACATTACCTAAAATGCTAATTATGCTAATTATGCTAACTATGCTAATGTGGCTAAAAGTGCTAGCATAGCGATCAGCATCATCAACTGACTCAGAAAAACACATTACCTAAAATGCTAATTATGCTAACTATGCTAGCTATGCTAATGTGGCTAAAAGTGCTAGCATAGCGATCAGCATCATCAACTGACTCAGAAAAACACATTACCTAAAATGCTAACTATGCTAGCTATGCTAATGTGGCTAAAATTGCTAGCATAGCGATCAGCATCATCAACTGACTCAGAAAAACACATTCCTCCATTGGTGAGAGTTATATGTCATAAGTTGCTAAAAAGCCCACTTTTTCCAAAATGGCGGCTTTTCTGTTGATTTTATCTCCATAGCAACCATTTTATGTTTTGGTCCCCTCGGGAGGACGAACAGATTGACGTCAGTTTCGGACAAATCGGTAGAAGTAAACTTTTTGTCGTCCTTAGCAACAGTGGTTTTATGCTAACCACGCCCACATTCCTTGTATGTCCATATCCAGTGTTTTTCAATGTATTCAGTTTCAGGCATTAATGCATGCATTCAATTTTCACTGTATTGTATTGAAATGCATGGGAGTTATAACAGTGCGCCACTTTGCTAGCTTGCCACGCGCACGCCGTTCAAAATCTACAACTTCTAATTCCAACATTTTTTACACAGTAGCTTGCCATTGATGCCCAAAAAGTTTTGAGACGATCGAAGAAAATTCCAACGACAAGTTTACGTTTGAATCTGGTGGTTAAGGTGTTTTTTATAGAAAATTCAAGATGGCCGCCTTTTCCCGAGGTCAAAGGTCGACGAAACTCCAAAGATGATTGTAGACTTACGCTAGGGACATGCGAGTCAAATTTCGTGAAAATCGCTCGAAAAAAAGTTCATTTTTCCATATCGTGTAAAAACGCGAAAAACTCAAAATGGCAGATTTTGGCACAAAATGGCCGCCAAACCGTAGGTCAGGTGGCCATCACGTAATGATTTCAAAACTTTCTTTGGATATACCCGACAAAGTTATCTGGGTTTCGTTAGCCGATTCTTAAAAATAAAATCCGAAAAATTTCTTTTTTGCCGAGTCAGCACTTTTTTTTGCGACGGTTTTTTGTTTACCACGGCCACATTCCTTTATCGATTTTGTCGTATGTGACATCGTTTTGTTCAGTGTGGGCCAGGGTATCGCATATTTCAGTTTCAGGCTATTCCGATAAAATATGTGCGAGCTAGCTAAAATGACGACGGTTGCGAATTCGCCACGCGCACGCGTTTCAAATTCTACAACTTCTAATTCCAACATTTTGTCCACAGTAGCTTGCCATTGATGCCTGAGAAGTTTCAAAAATATCGATAAAAATCCCTAGGACGAGTTTTCGTTTGTATACGTTACTAAAGGTGCTTTTTTATGAAAATTCAAGATGGCCGCCCCTTCCCAAGGTCAAAGGTCAACAAAACTTCTTTGGTAGTTGTAGAATCGTGTTTGTGGCATGTGTATGAAATTTCGTGAAAATCGCTTGAACAAAAGGGTAGTTTTCCCATATTGTCAAAAAACACGAAAATCGCCATTTCTCTGAGTTCGCCACAAAATGGCCGCCAAGCCGTAGGTCGTGTGGCCATCCCATAATGATTTCATAACTTCTTTGGGATATCTCCAACACGCGTGTTTTGGGTTCGTAACTGTATTCCAAAATATTTTTTTTTGGCCCCATAAGCGATTTTCGGCCCATTCATTTTTTTTACGAGAACGCTCGCCGTGATGTCATCGTCGTGGGGGGGTTGACGTTTTCTTTGCCGAAAATTCATTTTCAATTTATCCCAGATGTGTGCCAATTTTGGTGAGTTTTCGGGTATGTGGCGGGGGTCAAATTTGAGCTCAAAGACGCCGTTAGAAACAATAATAATAATAATTAAAGCCGCAAGCGGCGTTGTATGGCCCGCAGACGCAACCCGCCTTCCACGCCCTACTCTACGCACCACCGTCCTCACCGCCCACGTTGATAAAGGGTAGTATAAATTGCTCAATATGCTAATTATGCTAACTATGCTAGCTATGCTAATGTGGCTAAAAGTGCTAGCATTGCGATCAGCATCATTAACTGACTCAGAAAAACACATTTTTAAAAATGCTAATTATGCTAATTATGCTAGCTATGGAAATGTGGCTAAAAGTGCTAGTATTGCGATCAGCATCATCAATTGACTCAGAAAAATACATTACCTAAAATGCTAATCATGCTAACTATGCTAGCTATGCTAATGTGGCTAAAAGTGCTAGCATAGCGATCAGCATCATCAACTGACTCAGAAAAACACATTACCTAAAATGCTAATTATGCTAACTATGCTAGTTATGCTAACATAGCTAAAAGTGCTAGCATAGCGGTAAGCATCATCAACTGACTCAGAAAAACACATTCCTCCATTGGTGAGAGCTATATGTCATGAGTTGATAAAAAAACACTTTTTCCAAAATGGCGGCTTTTCTGTTGATTTTATCTCCATAGCAACCATTTTATGTTTTGGTCCCCTTGAGAAGTCGAACAGATTGACGTCAGTTTCGGACAAATCGGTAAAAGTAAACTTTTTGTCGTCCCTAGCAACAGTGGTTTTATGCTAACCACGCCCACATTCCTTATATGTCCATATCCAGTGTTTTTCAATGTATGCAGTTTCAGGCATTATTGCATGCATTCAAATTTCACAGTGGTCCATTGAAAAACATAGGAGTTATAACAGTGCGCCACTTTGCTAGCTCGCCACGCGCACGCCGTTTAAAATCTACAATTTCTAATTCCAACATTTTTTCCACAGTAGCTTGCCATTGATACCCAAAAAGTTTCGAGACGATCGCTGAAAATTCCAACGACAAGTTTACGTTTGAATTTGGTGGTAAAGGTGTTTTTTATAGAAAATTCAAGATGGCCGCCTTTTCCCGAGGTCAAAGGTCGACGAAACTCCAGAGGTGATTGTAGACTTACGCTACGGACATGCGCGTCAAATTTCGTGAAAATCGCTCGAAAAAAAGTTCATTTTTACATATTGTGTAAAAACGCGAAAAACTCAAAATGGTAGATTTTGGCACAAAATGGCCGCCAAACCGTAGGTCGTGTCGCCATCACGTAATGATTTCTTAACTTTCTTTGGATATACCCGACAAAGTTATCTGGGTTTCGTTAGCCGATTCTTAAAAATAAAATCCGAAAAAAACTTTTTTTGCCGAGTCAGCACTTTTTTTTGCGATGGTTTTTTGTTTACCACGGCCACATTCCTTTATCGATTTTGTCGTATGTGACATCATTTTGTTCAGTGTGGGCCAGGGTATCGCATATTTCAGTTTCAGGCTATTCCGATAAAATATGTGCGAGCTAGCTAAAATGGCGACGGTTGCGAATTCGCCACGCGCACGCGTTTCAAATTCTACAACTTCTAATTCCAACATTTTGTCCACAGTAGCTTGCCATTGATGCCCGAGAAGTTTCAAAAAGATCAATAAAAATCCCTAGGACGAGTTTTCGTTTGTATCCGTTACTAAAGGTGCTTTTTTTGAAAATTCAAGATGGCCGCCCGTTCCAAAGGTCAAAGGTCAACGAAACTTCTTTGGCAGTTGTAGAATCGTGTTAGTGGCACGTGTATGCAATTTCGTGAAAATCGCTTGAACAAAAGTGTCGTTTTCCCATATTGTGAAAAAACACGAAAATCGCCATTTCTCTGAGTTCGCCACAAAATGGCCGCCAAGCCGTAGGTCGTGTGGCCATCCCATAATGATTTCAAAACTTCTTTAGGATATCTCCAACACCCGTGTTTTGGTTTCGTAACTGTATCTCGAAAAAAAAAAAATCGGCTCCATTTGAGATTTCGGCCCCATTCATTTTTTTTACGGTTTTGCCGACTGTGAGGTCATCGGGTTTGGGGGGGGGGCGTTCACTTCGCCGAAAATTCATTTTGAATTTATCCTAGGTGTGTGCCAATTTTGGTGAGTTTTCGAGTATGTGGCGGGGGTCAAATTTGAGCTCAAAGACGCAGTAAGAAAGAAGAAACGTAATTAAAGCCGCAAGCGGCGTTGTATGGCCCGCAGACGCAACCCGCCTTCCACGCCCAACTCTACGCACCACCGCCCTCACCGCCCTCACTGCCCACTTTTGATAATGGCTAGTCAAAACGGCATATGCTAATTATGCTAGCTATGCTAATTTGGCTAAAAGTTTTAGCATTGCGATCAGCATCATCAACTGACTCAGAAAAACACATTACTTAAAATGCTAATTATGCTAACTATGCTAGCTATGCTAATGTGGCTAAAAGTGCTAGCATTGTGATCAGCACCATCAACTGACTCAGAAAAACACATTACCTAAAATGCTAATTATGCTAACTATGCTAGCTATGCTAATGTGGCTAAAAGTGCTAGCATAGCGATCAGCATCATTAACTGACTCAGAAAAACACATTACCTGAAATGCTAATTATGCTAACTATGCTAGCTATGCTAACATAGCTAAAAGTGCTAGCATAGCGATCAGCATCATCAACTGACTCAGAAAAACACATTCCTCCATTGATGAGAGCTATATGTCATATGTTGGTAAAAAAAAAAACCTTTTCCAAAATGGCGGCTTTTTTGTTAATTTTATCTCCATAGCAACCATTTTATGTTTTGGTCCCCTCGAGAGGACGAACAGATTGACGTCAGTTTTGGACAAATCCGTAAAAGTAAATTTTTTTTTGTCCTTAGCAACAGTGGTTTTATGCTAACCACGCCCACATTCCTTATATGTCCATATCCAGTGTTTTTCAATGTATTCTGTTTCAGGCATTAATGCATGCATTAAATTTTCACTGTTTAGTATTGAAATGCATGGGAGTTATAACAGTGCGCCACTTTGCTAGCTTGCTACGCGTACGCCGTTCAAAATCTACAACTTCTAATTCCAACATTTTTTCCACAGTAGCTTGCCATTGATGCCCAAAAAGTTTCGAGACGATCGCTGAAAATTCCAACGACAAGTTTACGTTTGAATCTGGTGGTAAAGGTGTTTTTTATAGATAATTCAAGATGGCCGCCTTTTCCCGAGGTCAAAGGTCGACGAAACTCCAGAGGTGATTGTAGAGTTACGCTAGGGACATGCGCGTCAAATTTCGTGAAAATCGCTCGAAAAAAAGTTCATTTTTCCATATTGTGTAAAAACGCGAAAAACTCAAAATGGCATATTTTGGCACAAAATGGCCGCCAAACCGTAGGTCGTGACGCCATCACGTAATGATTTCAAAACTTTCTTTGGATATACCCGGCAAAGTTATCTGGGTTTCGTTAGCCGATTCTTAAAAATAAAATCCGAAAAAAAAACTTTTTGCCGAGTCAGCACTTTTTTTTGCGATCGTTTTTTGTTTACCACGGCCGCATTCCTTTATGGATTTTGTCGTATGTGACATCATTTTGTTCAGTGTGGGCCAGGGTATCGCATATTTCAGTTTCAGGCTATTCCGATTAAATATGTGCGAGCTAGCTAAAATGGCGACGGTTGCGAATTCGCCACCCGCACGTGTTTCAAATTCTACAACTTCTTATTCCAACATTTTGTCCACAGTAGCTTGCCATTGATGCCCGAGAAGTTTCAAAAAGATTGATAAAAATCCCTAGGACGAGTTTTCGTTTGTATCCGTTACTAAAGGTGCTTTTTTATGAAAATTCAAGATGGCCGCCCCTTGCCAAGGTCAAAGGTCAACAAAACTTCTTTGGTAGTTGTAGAATCGTGTTTGTGGCATGTGTGTGCAATTTCGTGAAAATCGCTTGAACAAAAGTGTCGTTTTCCCATATTGTCAAAAAACACGAAAATCGCCATTTCTCTGAGTTCGCCACAAAATGGCCGCCAAGCCGTAGGTCGTGTGGCCATCCCATAATGATTTCAGAACTTCTTTGGGATATCTCCAACACGCGTGTTTTGGTTTCGTTGCTCTAATTTGAAATATTTTTTTTTGGCCCCATAAGCGATTTTCGGCCCATTCATTTTTTTTACGGGAACGCTCGCTGTGATGTCATCGACTTCGGGGGGGTGACGTTCTCTTTGCCGAAAATTCATTTTCAATTTATCCCAGATGTGTGCCAATTTTGGTGAGTTTTCGGGTATGTGGCGGGGGTCAAAATTAAGCTCAAAGACGCCGTTAGTGTGCAAGAAGAATAATAATAATAATAATAATAATAATGAAACGAAGCAGAAACAATATAGAAGTTTTTGCAGTCAGGTGGCCTATGTATTTCAATGCGGCCTGTCTTTTACTATAGGCTGGGCATGTCTTTTTGGCTTTAAACCCGTTCTTTGAGGGCTTTTTGGGGCTTTTTTGGTTTTTTGTCGTCATTTTTGCGACTACAATTTTGACGTTTGTGCGTTGGTGTTGTGCGTGTGTGTGTGTATTTTTGTTGTGTTACACAATTGTCGTGTCGTTTTGTGCTTTGGGCGACTTTTGACCCCATTTTTTGGCGTTTTGACGCGTTTTTTTGACGTTTTGGACTTTTTGAGTGTTCGACCCTCGTACCAGTTACAATATGGTCCTTGCAGTCTATGACTGCTGCGGGCCATAATAATAAAAATGAAACAAAGCAGAAACAATATAGAAGTTTTTGCGGTTAGGATTTCCTATGTATTTCAATGCGGCCTCTCTTTTACTATAGGCTGGGCATGTCTTTTTGGCTTTAAACCCGTCTTTTGAGGGCTTTTTGGGGCTTTTTCGTGTTTTTGTCGTCGCTTTTGCGACTACAATTTTGTCGTTTTTGCGTTGGTGTTGTGCGTGTGTGTGTGTATTTTTGTTGCGTTACACAATTGTCGTGTCGTTGTGTGCTTTGGGCGACTTTTGACCCCATTTTTTGGCGTTTTGACGCGTTTTTTCGACGTTTTGGACTTTTTGAGTGTTCGAACCTCGTACCAGTTACAATATGGTCCTTGCAGTCTATGACTGCTGCGGGCCATAATAATGAAACAAAGCAGAAACAATATAGAAGTTTTTGCAGTCAGGTGGCCTATGTATTTCAATGCGGCCTGTCTTTTACTATAGGCTGGGCATGTCTTTTTGGCTTTAAACCCGTCTTTTGAGGGCTTTTTGGGGCTTTTTTGGGTTTTTGTCGTCATTTTTGCGACTACAATTTTGACGTTTGTGCGTTGGTGTTGTGCGTGTGTGTGTGTATTTTTGTTGCGTTACACAATTGTCGTGTCGTTTTGTGCTTTGGGCGACTTTTGACCCCATTTTTTGGCGTTTTGACGCGTTTTTTTGACGTTTTGGACCTTTTTGAGTGTTCGACCCTCGTAGCAGTTACAATATGGTCCTTGCAGTCTATGACTGCTGCGGGCCATAATTAAAGCCGCAAGCGGCGTTGTATGGCCCGCAGACGCAACCCGCCTCCACGCCCAACTCTACGCACCACCGCTGACCTCACCGCTCTCACAGCCCGCAAATTAAAAGCTAGTCAAGGCTGGATTTGCTAATTATGCTAACAATGCTAGCTATGCTAATGTGGCTAAAAGTGCTAGCATTGCGATCAGCATCATCAACTGACTCAGAAAAACACATTATCTAAAATGCTAATTATGCTAACTATGCTAGCTATGCTAATGTGGCTAAAATTGCTAGCATAGCGATCAGCATCACCAACTCTCTCAGAGAAACACATTCCTCCATTAGCGAGAGCTATATGTCATAAGTTAATAAAAAAAAACACTTTTTCCAAAATGGCGGCTTTTCTGTTGATTTTTTCTCCATAGCAACCATTTTATAGTTTGGTCCCCTCGGGAGGACGAACAGATTGACGTCAGTTTCGGATAAATCGGTAAAAGTAAACTTTTTTTTGTCCTTAGCAACAGTGGTTTTATGCTAACCACGCCCACATTCCTTATATGTCCATTTCCAGTGTTTTTCAATGTATTCAGTTTCAGGCATGAATGCATTCATTCAATTTTCACTGTATTGTATTGAAATGCATGGGAGTTATAACAGTGCGCCACTTTGCTAGCTCGCCACGCGCACGCCGTTCAAAATCTACAACTTCTAATTCCAACATTTTTTCCACAGTAGCTTGCCATTGATGCCCAAAAAGTTTCGAGACAATCGATGAAAATTCCAACGACAAGTTTACGTTTGAATCTGGTGGTAAAGGTGTTTTTTATAGAAAATTCAAGATGGCCGCCTTTTCCCGAGGTCAAAGGTCGACGAAACTCCAGAGGTGATTGTAGACTTACGCTACGGACATGCGCGTCAAATTTCGTGAAAATCGCTGAAAAAAAGTTCATTTTTCCATATTGTGTAAAAACGCGAAAAACTCAAAACGGCAGATTTTGGCACAAAATGGCCGCCAAACCGTAGGTCGGGTCGCCATCACGTAATGATTTCAAAACTTTATTTGGATGTACCCGACAGAGTTATCTGGGTTTCGTTAGCCGATTCTTAAAAATAAAATCCGAAAAAAAATTTTTTTGCCGAGTCAGCACTTTTTTATGCGACGGTTTTTTATTTACCACGGCCACATTCTTTTATGGATTTTGTCGTATGTGACATCATTTTGTTCAGTGTGGGCCAGGGTATCGTATATTTCAGTTTCAGGCTATTCCGATAAAATATGTGCGAGCTAGCTAAAATGGCGACGGTTGCGAATTCGCCACGCGCACGCCTTTCAAATTCTACAACTTCTAATTCCAACATTTTGTCCGCAGTAGCTTGCCATTGATGCCGGAGAAGTTTCAAAAAGATCGATAAAAATCCCTAGGACGAGTTTTCGTTTGTATACGTTACTAAAGGTGCTTTTTTTTGAAAATTCAAGATGGCCGCCCCTTCCCAAGGTCAAAGGTCAACAAAACTTCTTTGGCAGTTGTAGAATCGTGTTTTTGGCATGTGTATGCAATTTTGTGAAAATCGCTTAAACAAAAGTCTCGTTTTCCCATATTGTCAAAAAACACGAAAATCGCCATTTCTCTGAGTTCGCCACAAAATGGCCGCCAAGCCGTAGGTCGTGTGGCCATCCCATAATGATTTCATAACTTCTTTGGGATATCTCCAACACGCGTGTTTTGGTTTCGTAACTGTATTTCAAAATATTTTTTTTTGGCCCCATAAGCGATTTTCGGCCCATTCATTTTTTTTACGGGATCGCTCGCCGTGATGTCATCGACTTCGGGGGGGTGGCGTTCTCTTTGCCGAAAATTCATTTTCAATTTATCCCAGGTGTGTGCCAATTTTGGTGAGTTTTCGGGTATGTGGCGGGGGTCAAATTTTCGCTCAAAGTGGAAGAAAGAAAGAAGAAGAATAAAAATAAAAATTAAAGCCGCAAGCGGCGTTGTATGGCCCGCAGACGCAACCCGCCTTCCACGCCCAATTCTACGCAACACCGCGGCCCTCTCCGCCCTCACCGCCCACAAATTAAAAGCTAGTCAAGGCTGGATTTGCTAATAATGCTAACTATGCTAACTATGCTAATGTGACTAAAAGACCTAGCATAGCGATTAGCATAATCAACTCTCTCAGAAAAAAACATTACCTAAAATGCTAATTATGCTAACTATGCTAGCTATGCTAATATGGCTAAAAGTGCTAGCATTGCGATCAGCATCTTCAACTTACTCAGAAAAAAACATTACCTAAAATGCTAATTATGCTAACTATGCTAGTAATGCTAACATAGCTAAAAGTGCTAGCATAGCGATCAGCATCATTAACTGACTCAGAAAAACACATTACCTAAAATGCTAATTATGCTAACTATGCTAACTATGCTAACATAGCTAAAATTGCTAGCATAGCGATCAGCATCATCAACTGACTCAGAAAAATACATTACCTAAAATGCTAATTATGCTAACTATGCTAGCTATGCTAATGTGGCTAAAAGTGCTAGGATAGCGATCAGCATCATCAACTGACTCAGAAAAACAAATTACCTAAAATGCTAATTATGCTAACTATGCTAGTTATGCTAACATAGCTAAAAGTGCTAGCATAGCGATCAGCGTCATCAACTGACTCAGAAAAACACATTCCTCCATTGGTGAGAGCTATATGTCATAAGTTGATAAAAAAAAACCACTTTTTCCAAAATGGCGGCTTTTTTGTTTATTTTATCTCCATAGCAACCATTTTATGTTTCGTTCCCCTTGAGAAGACGAACAGATTGACGTCAGTTTCGGACAAATCGGTAAAAGTAAACTTTTTGTCGTCCTTAGCAACAGTGGTTTTATGCTAACCACGCCCACATTCCTTATATGTCCAGAACCAGTGTTTTTCAATGTATTCAGTTTCAGGCATGAATGCATGCATTCAATTTTCACTGTATTGTATTGAAAGGCATGGGAGTTATAACAGTGCGCCACTTTGCTAGCTTGCCACGCGCACGCCGTTCAAAATCTACAACTTCTAATTCCAACATTTTTTCCACAGTAGCTTGCCATTGATGCCCAAAAAGTTTCGAGACAATCGATGAAAATTCCAACGACAAGTTTACGTTTGAATCCGGTGGTAAATGTGTTTTTTATAAAAAATTCAAGATGGCCGCCTTTTCCCGAAGTCAAAGGTCGACGAAACTCCAGAGGTGATTGTAGACTTACGCTAGGGACATGCGACTCAAATTTCGTCAAAATCGCTCGAAAAAAAGTTCCTTTTTCCATATTGTGTAAAAACGCGAAAAACTCAAAATGGCAGATTTGGGCACAAAATGGCCGCCAAACCATAGGTCGTGTCGCCATCACGTAATAATTTCAAAACTTTGTTTGGATATACTCTACAAAGTTATCTGGGTTTCGTTAGCCAATTCTTAAAAATAAAATCGAAAAAATTTTTTTTTTGCCGAGTCAGCACTTTTTTTTGCGATCGTTTTTTGTTTACCACGGCCACATTCTTTTCTCGATTTTGTCGTATGTGACATCGTTTTGTTCAGTGTGGGCCAGGGTATCGCATATTTCAGTTTCAGGCTATTCCGATAAAATATGTGCGAGCTAGCTAAAATGGCGACGGTTGCGAATTCGCCACGCGCACGCCTTTCAAATTCTACAACTTCTAATTCCAACATTTTGTCCACAGTAGCTTGCCATTGATGCCCGAGAAGTTTCAAAAAGATCGCTAAAAATCCCTAGGACGAGTTTTCGTTTATATACGTTACTAAAGGTGCTTTTTTAAGAAAATTCAAGATGGCCGCCCCTTCCCAAGGTCAAAGGTCAACGAAACTTCTTTGGTTATAGTAGAATCAGGGTCTTGGCATATGTGTGCAATTTCGTGAAAATCGCTTAAATAAAAGTGTCGTTTTCCCATATTGTCAAAAAACACGAAAATCGCCATTTCTCTGAGTTCGCCACAAAATGGCCGCCAAGCCGTAGGTCGTGTGGCCATCCCATAATGATTTAAAAACTTCTTTGGGATATTTCCAACACGCGTGTTTTGGTTTCATAGCTCTATTTCGAAATATTTTTTTTTGGCCCCATAAAGAGATTTCGGCCCATTCATTTTTTTTACGGGAACGCTCGCTGTGATGTCATCGATTTCGGGGGGGTGACGTTCTCTTTGCCGAAAATTCATTTTCAATTTATCCCAGGTGTGTGCCAATTTTGGTGAGTTTTCGGGTATGTGGCGGGGGTCAAATTTGAGCTCAACGGATCCGTTAGAAATGGGAATAATAATAATAATTAAAGCCGCAAGCGGCGTTGTATGGCCCGCAGACGCAACCCGCCTCCACGCCCAACTCTACGCACCACCGCTGACCTCACCGCCCTCACAGCCCGCAAATTAAAAGCTAGTCAAGGCTGGATTTGCTAATTATGCTAACAATGCTAACTATGCTAATGTGGCTAAAAGTGCTAGCATTGCGATCAGCATCATCAACTGACTCAGAAAAACACATTATCTAAAATGCTAATTATGCTAACTATGCTAGCTACGCTAATGTGGCTTAAAGTGCTAGGATAGCGATCAGCATCATCAATGGACTCAGAAAAATACATTACCTAAAATGCTAATTATGCTAACTATGCTAGCTATGCTAATGTGGCTAAAAGTGCTAGCATAGCGATCAGCACCATCAACTGACTCAGAAAAACACATTACCTAAAATGCTAATTATGCTAACTATGCTAGCTATGCTAATGTGGCTAAAAGTGCTAGCATAGCGATCAGCATCATCAACTGACTCAGAAAAACACATTACCTAAAATGCTAATTATGCTAACAATGCTAGCTATGCTAACATAGCTAAAAGTGCTAGCATAGCGATCAGCATCATCAACTGACTCAGAAAAACACATTCCTCCATTGGTTATAGCTATATGCCATAAGTTGATAAAAAACCCGCTTTTTCCAAAATGGCGGCTTTTTTGTTTATTTTATCTCCATAGCAACCATTTTATGTTTTGGTGCCCTTGAGAAGACGAACAGATTGACGTCAGTTTCGGACAAATCGGTAAAAGTAAACTTTTTGTCGTCCTTAGCAACAGTGGTTTTATGCTAACCACGCCCACATTCCTTATATGTCCATATCCAGTGTTTTTCAATGTATTCAGTTTCAGGCATTAATGCATGCATTCAATTTTCACTGTTTAGTATTGAAATGCATGGGAGTTATAACAGTGCGCCACTTTGCTAGCTCGCCACGCGCACGCCGTTCAAAATCTACAACTTCTAATTCCAACATTTTTTCAACAGTAGCTTGCCATTGATGGCCAAAAAGTTTCGCAACGATCGATAAAAATTCCAACGACAAGTTTACGTTTGAATCCAATGGCAAAGGAGTTTTTTATAGAAAATTCAAGATGGCCGCCTTTTCCCGGGGTCAAAAGTCGACGAAACTCCAGAGGTAATTGTAAACTTATGGTATGGACATGCGAGTCAAATTTCGTGAAAATCGCTCGAAAAAAAGTTCATTTTTCCATATTGTGTAAAAACGCGAAAAACGCAAAATGGCAGATTTTGGCACAAAATGGCCGCCAAACCGTAGGTCGTGTCGCCATCACGTAATGATTTTAAAACTTTGTTTGGATATACCCGACAAAGTTATCTGGCTTTCGCTAGCTGATTCTTAAAAAAAAAATCCGAATTTTTTTTTTTTTAGCCGAGTCAGCACTTTTTTTTGCGATCGTTTTTTGCTTACCACGGCCACATTCCTTTATCGATTTTGTCGTATGTGACATCGTTTTGTTCAGTGTGGGCCAGGGTATAGCATATTTCAGTTTCAGGCTATTCCGATAAAATATGTGCGAGCTAGCTAAAATGGCGACGGTTGCGAATTCGCCACGCGCACGCGTTTCAAATTCTACAACTTCTAATTCCAACATTTTGTCCACAGTAGCTTGCCATTGATGCCCGAGAAGTTTCAAAAAGATCGATAAAAATCCCTAGGACGGGTTTTCGTTTGTATCCGTTACTAAAGGTGCTTTTTTTTGAAAATTCAAGATGGCCGCACCTTCCCAAGGTCAAAGGTCAACAAAACTTCTTTGGTAGTTGTAAAATCGTGTTTGTGGCATGTGTATGCAATTTCGTGAAAATCGCTTAAACAAAAGTGTCGTTTTCCCATATTGTCAAAAAACACGAAAATCGCCATTTCATAGAGTTCGCCACAAAATGGCTGCCAAGCCGTAGGTCGTGTGGCCATCCCATAATGATTTCAAAACTTCTTGGGGATATCTCCAACACGCGTGTTTTGGTTTCGTAACTGTATTCCGAAATATTTTTTTTTGGCCCCATAAGCGATTTTCGGCCCATTCATTTTTTTGACGGGAACGCTCGCAGTGATGTCATCATCGTGGGGGGGGTGACGTTCTCTTTGCCGAAAATTCATTTTCAATTTACCCTAGGTCTGTGCCAATTTTGGTGAGTTTTCGGGTATGTGGCAGGGGTCAAATTTGAGCTCAAAGTGGAAGAAAGAAAGTAGAAGAAAAATAATAATAATTAAAGCCGCAAGCGGCGTTGTATGGCCCGCAGACGCAACCCGCCTTCCACGCCCAACTCTACGCAACACAGCCCTCACCGCCCTCACCGCCCACTTTTGATGAAGGCTAGTCAAAACTGCATATGCTAATTATGCTAACTATGCTAGCTATGCTAATGTGGCTAAAAGTGCTAGCATAGCGATCAGCATCATCAACTGACTCAGAAAAACACATTACCTAAAATGCTACTTATGCTAACTATGCTAATGTGGCTAATAGTGCTAGCATAGCGATCAGCATCATCAACTGACTCAGAAAAACACATTACCTAAAATGCTAATTATGCTAATTATGCTAACTATGCTAATGTGGCTAAAAGTGCTAGCATAGCGATCAGCATCATCAACTGACTCAGAAAAACACATTACCTAAAATGCTAATTATGCTAACTATGCTAGCTATGCTAATGTGGCTAAAAGTGCTAGCGTAGCGATCAGCATCATCAACTGACTCAGAAAAACACATTACCTAAAATGCTTCTTATGCTAACTATGCTAGCTATGCTAATGTGGCTAATAGTGCTAGCATAGGGATCAGCATCATCAACTGACTCAGAAAAACACATTACCTAAAATGCTAATTATGCTAACTATGCTAGCTATGCTAATGTGGCTAATAGTGCTAGCATAGGGATCAGCATCATCAACTGACTCAGAAAAACACATTACCTAAAATGCTAATTATGCTAACTATGCTAGCTATGCTTATGTGGCTAAAAGTGCTAGCATAGCGATCAGCATCATCAACTGACTCAGAAAAACACATTCCTCCATTGGTGAGAGCTATAAGCCATAAGTTGATAAAAAACCCACTTTTTCCAAAATGGCGGCTTTTTTGTTTATTTTATCTCCATAGCAACCATTTTATGTTTTGGTCCCCTTGAGAAGACGAACAGATTGACGTCAGTTTTGGACAAATCGGTTAAAGTAAACTTTTTGTCGTCCTTAGCAACAGTGGTTCTATGCTAACCACGCCCACATTCCTTATATGTCCATATCCAGTGTTTTTCAATGTATTCAGTTTCAGGCATTAATGCATGCATTCAATTTTCACTGTTTAGTATTGAAATGCATGGGAGTTATAACAGTGCGCCACTTTGCTAGCTTGCCACGCGCACGCCGTTCAAAATCTACAACTTCTAATTCCAACATTTTTTCCACAGTAGCTTGCCATTGATGCCCAAAAAGTTTCGAGACGATCGATAAAAATTCCAACGACAAGTTTACGTTTGAATCCAGTGGCAAAGGTATTTTTTATAGAAAATTCAAGATGGCCGCCTTTTCCCGAGGTCAAAGGTCGACGAAACTCTAGAGGTAATTGTAGACTTATGCTACGGACATGCGAGTCAAATTTCGTGAAAATCGCTCAAAAAAAAGTTCCTTTTTCCATATTGTGTAAAAACGCGAAAAACTCAAAATGGCCGATTTTGGCACAAAATGGCCGCCAAACGGTAGGTCGTGTCGCCATCAAGTAATGATTTCAAAACTTTTTTTGCATATACCCGACAAAGTTATCTGGGTTTCGTTAGCCGATTCTTTAAAAAAAAATCCGAAATTTTTTTTTATTGCCGAGTCAGCACTTTTTTTTGCGATCGTTTTTTGTTTACCACGGCCACATTCCTTTATCGATTTTGTCGTATATGACATCGTTTTGTTCAGAGTGGGTCAGGGAATCGCATATTTCAGTTTCAGGCTATTCCGATAAAATATGTGCGAGCTAGCCAAAATGGCGACGGTTGCGAATTCGCCACGCGCACGCGTCTCAAATTCTACAACTTCTAATTCCAACATTTTGTCCAAAGTTGCTTGCCATTAATGCCCGAGAAGTTTCAAAAAAATCGATAAAAATCCCTAGGACGAGTTTTCGTTTATATCCGTTACTAAAGGTGCTTTTTTTTGAAAATCCAAGATGGCCGCCCCTTGCCAAGGTCAAAGGTCAACGAAACTTCTTTGGCAGTTGTAGAATCGTGTTTTTGGCATGTGTATGCAATTTCGTGAAAATCGCTTGAACAAAAGTGTCGTTTTCCCATATTGTGAAAAAACACGAAAATCGCCATTTCTCTGAGTTCGCCACAAAATGGCCGCCAAGCCGTAGGTCGTGTGGCCATCCCATAATGATTTCATAACTTCTTTGGGATATCTCCAACACGCGTGTTTTGGTTTCGTAACTGTATTTCAAAATTTTTTTTTTTGGCCCCATAAGCGATTTTCGGCCCATTCATTTTTTTTACGGGAACGCTCGCCGTGATGTCATCATCGTGGGGGGGGTGACGTTCTCTTTGCCGAAAATTCATTTTCAATTTATCCTAGGTCTGTGCCAATTTTGGTGAGTTTTCGGGTATGTGGCGGGGGTCAAAATTAAGCTCAAAGACGCCGTTATAGGACAAGAAGAATAATAATAATAATTAAAGCCGCAAGCGGCGTTGTATGGCCCGCAGACGCAACCCGCCTTCCACGCCATACTCTACTCACAAACGCCGACCTCACCACCCTCACAGCCCACAAATTAAAAGCTAGTCGAGGCTGCATTTCCTAATTCTGCTAACTATGCTAATTATGCTAACAATGCTAATTTGGCTAAAAGTGCTAGCGTAGCGATCAGCATCATCAACTAACTCAGAAAAACACATTACCTAAAATGCTAATTATGCTAACTATGCTAGCTATGCTAATGTGGCTAAAAGTGCTAGCATAGCGATCAGCATCATGAACTGACTCAGAAAAACCCATTGACCAAAATGCTAATTATGCTAACTATGCTAGCTATGCTAATGTCGCTAAAATTGCTAGCATAGCGATCAGCATCATCAACTGACTCAGAAAAACACATTTCCTGAAATGCTAATTATGCTAACTATGCTAGTTATGCTAACATAGCTAAAAGTGCTAGCATAGCGATTAGCGTCATCAACTGACTCAGAAAAACACATTCCTCCATTGGCGAGAGCTACATGTCATAAGTTGATAAAAAACCCACTTTTTCCAAAATGGCGGCTTTTCTGTTGATTTTATCTCCATAGCAACCATTTTATGTTTTGGTCCCCTCGGGAGGACGAACAGATTGACGTCAGTTTCGGACAAATCGGTAAAAGTAAACTTTTTGTTGTCCTTAGCAACAGTGGTTTTATGCTAACCACGCCCACATTCCTTATATGTCCATATCCAGTGTTTTTCAATGTATTCTGTTTCAGGCATTAATGCATGCATTCAATTTTCACTGTATTGTATTGAAATGCATGGGAGTTATAACAGTGCGCCACTTTGCTAGCTCGCCACGCGCACGCCGTTCAAAATCTACAACTTCTAATTCCAACATTTTTTCCACAGTAGCTTGCCATTGATGCCCAAAAAGTTTCGACCCAATCGATGAAAATTCCAACGACAAGTTTACGTTTGAATCTGGTGGTAAAGGTGTTTTTTATAAAAAATTCAAGATGGCCGCCTTTTCCCGAGGTCAAAGGTCAACGAAACTCCAGAGGTGATTGTAGACTTACGCTAGGGACATGCACGTCAAATTTCGTGAAAATCGCTCGAAAAAAAGTTCATTTTTTCATATTGTGTAAAATCTCGAAAAACTCAAAATGGCATATTTTGGCACAAAATGGCTGCCAAACCGTAGGTTGTGTCGCCATCACGTAATGATTTCAAAACTTTCTTTGGATATACCCGACAAAGTTATCTGGGTTTCGTTAGCCGATTCTTAAAAATAAAATCCGAAAATTTTTTTTTTTGCCGAGTCAGCACTTTTTTTTGCGATCGTTTTTTGTTTACCACGGCCACATTCCTTTATGGATTTTGTCGTATGTGACATCATTTTATTCAGTGTGGGCCAGGGTATCGCATATTTCAGTTTCAGGCTATTCCGATAAAATATGTTCGAGCTAGCTAAAATGGCGACGGTTGCGAATTCGCCACGCGCACGCGTTTCAAATTCTACAACTTTTAATTCCAACATTTTGTCCACAGTAGCTTGCCATTGATGCCTGAGAAGTTTCAAAAAGATCGATAAAAATCCCTAGGACGAGTTTTCGTTTGTATCCGTTACTAAAGGTGCTTTTTTATGAAAATTCAAGATGGCCGCCCATTGCCAAGGTCAAAGGTCAACGAAACTTCTTTGGTAGTTGTAGAATCGTGTTTGTGGCATGTCTATGCAATTTCGTGAAAATCGCTTGAACAAAAGTGTTGTTTTCCCATATTGTCAAAAAACACGAAAATCGCCATTTGTCTGAGTTCGCCACAAAATGGCCGCCAAGCCGTAGGTCGTGTGGCCATCCCATAATGATTTCATAACTTCTTTGGGATATCTCCAACACCCGTGTTTTGGTTTCGTAACTGTATTTTTAAATATTTTTTTTTGGCCCCATAAGCGATTTTCGGCCCATTCATTTTTTTTACGGGAACGCTCGCCGTGATGTCATCGTCGTGGGGGGGGTGACGTTCTCTTTGCCGAAAATTCATTTTCAATTTATCCCAGATGTGTGCCAATTTTGGTGAGTTTTCGGGTATGTGGCGGGGGTCAAATTTGAGCTGAACGGATCCGTAAGAAAGAAGAAACGTAATAAAAAAAATAATAATAATTAAAGCCGCAAGCGGCGTTGTATGGCCCGCAGGCGCTACCCGCCTTCCACGCCTTCCACGCCCAACTCTACGCACCACCGCCCTCACCGCCCTCACCGCCCTCACTGCCCACTTTTGATGAAGGCTAGTCAAAACTGCATATGCTAATTATGCTAACTATGCTAGCTATGCTAATGTGGCTAAAAGTGCTAGCATAGCGATCAGCATCATCAACTGACTCAGAAAAACACATTCCTCCATTGGTGAGAGCTATATGCCATAAGTTGATAAAAAACCCACTTTTTCCAAAATGGCGGCTTTTTGGTTTATTTTATCTCCATAGCAACCATTTTATGTTATGTTCCCCTTGAGAAGACGAACAGATTGACGTCAGTTTCGGACAAATCGTTAAAAGTAAACTTTTTATCGTCCTTAGCAACAGTGGTTTTATGCTAACCACGCCCATATTCCTTATATGTCCAGAACCAGTGTTTTTCAATGTATTCAGTTTCAGGCATGAATGCATGCATTCAATTTTCACTGTATTGTATTGAAATGCATGGGAGTTATAACAGTGCGCCACTTTGCTAGCTTGCCACGCGCACGCCGTTCAAAATCTACAACTTCTAATTCCAACATTTTTTCCACAGTAGCTTGCCATTGATGCCCAAAAAGTTTCGAGACGATCGATAAAAATTCCATAGACAAGTTTACGTTTGAATCCAGTGGCAAAGGTGTTTTTTATAGAAAATTCAAGATGGCCACCTTTTCCCGAGGTCAAAGGTCGACGAAACGCCAGAGGTAATTGTAGACTTATGCTACGGACATGCGAGTCAAATTTCGTGAAAATCGCTCAAAAAAAAGTTCCTTTTTCCATATTGTGTAAAAACGCGAAAAACTCAAAATGGCCGATTTTGGCACAAAATGGCCGCCAAACCGTAGGTCGTGTCGCCATCACGTAATGATTTCAAAAATTTGTTTGGATATACCCGACAAAGTTATCTGGGTTTCGCTAGCCGATTCATAAAAAAAAAATCCGAATTTTTTTTTTTTAGCCGAGTCAGCACTTTTTTTTGCGATCGTTTTTTGTTTGCCACGGCCACATTCCTTTATCGATTTTGTCGTATGTGACATCGTTTTGTTCAGTGTGGGCCAGGGAATCGTATATTTCATTTTCACGACATTCCGATAAAATATGTGCAAGCTAGCTAAAATGGCGACGGTTGCGAATTCGCCATGCGCACGCGTTTCAAAATCTACAACTTCTAATTCCAACATTTTGTCCACAATTGATTGCCATTGATGCCCAAGAAGTTTCAAAAAGATCGATGAAAATTCCTAGGACGAGTTTTCGTTTGAATACCTTACTAAAGGTGCTTTTTTTTGAAAATTCAAGATGGCCGCCACTTCCCAAGGTCAAAGGTCAACGAAACTTCTTTGGTTATTGTAGAATCGTGCTAGTGGCATGTATGTCCGAATTCGTGAAAATCGCTTGAACAAAAGTGTTGTTTTCCCATATTGTCAAAAAACACAAAAATCGCCATTTCTCAGAGTTCGCCACAAAATGGCTGCCAAGCCGTAGGTCGTGTGGCCATCCCATAATGATTTCAAAACTTCTTGGGGATATCTCCAACACGCGTGTTTTGGTTTCGTAACTGTATTCCGAAATATTTTTTTTTGGCCCCATAAGCGATTTTCGGCCCATTCATTTTTTTGACGGGAACGCTCGCAGTGATGTCATCATCGTGGGGGGGGTGACGTTCTCTTTGCCGAAAATTCATTTTCAATTTATCCTAGGTCTGTGCCAATTTTGGTGAGTTTTCGGGTATGTGGCAGGGGTCAAATTTGAGCTCAAAGTGGAAGAAAGAAAGTAGAAGAAAAATAATAATAATTAAAGCCGCAAGCGGCGTTGTATGGCCCGCAGACGCAACCCGCCTTCCATGCCCAATTCTACGCAACACCGCGGCCCTCTCCGCCCTCACCGCCCACAAAATAAAAGCTAGTCAAGGCTGGATTTGCTAATAATGCTAACTATGCTAACTATGCTAATGTGACTAAAAGTCCTAGCATAGCGATTAGCATAATCAACTCTCCCCGAAAAACACATTACCTAAAATGCTAATTATGCTTACTATGCTAATGTGGCTAAAAGTGCTAGCATTGCGATCAGCATATTCAACTTACTCAGAAAAACACATAACCTAAAATGCTAATTATGCTAACTATGCTAGTTATGCTAACATAGCTCAAAGTGCTAGCATAGCGATCAGCATCATCAACTGAC
Source organism: Oryzias latipes (assembly GCF_053564925.1). NCBI lineage: Eukaryota > Metazoa > Chordata > Actinopteri > Beloniformes > Adrianichthyidae > Oryzias > Oryzias latipes. The sequence goes on along the minus strand of NC_136256.1, from coordinate 9,471,534 downwards.
TCAGAAAAACACATTACCTAAAATGCTAATTATGCTAAGTATGCTAGCTATGCTAACGCTGCTAAAATTGCTAGCATAGCGATCAGCATCATCAACTGACTCAGAAAAACACATTCCTCCATTGGTGAGAGCTATATGCCATAAGTTGATTAAAAAAAACCACTTTTTCCAAAATGGCGGCTTTTTGGTTTATTTTATCTCCATAGCAACCATTTTATGTTTTGATCCCCTTGAGAAGACGAACAGATTGACGTCAGTTTCGGACAAATCGGTAAAAGTAAACTTTTTGTCGTCCTTAGCAACAGTGGTTTTATGCTAACCACGCCCACTTTCCTTATATGTCCATATCCAGTGTTTTTCAATGTATTCAGTTTCAGGCATGAATGCATGCATTCAATTTTCACTGTATTGTATTGAAAGGCATGGGAGTTATAACAGTGCGCCACTTTGCTAGCTTGCCACACGCATGCCGTTCAAAATCTACAACTTCTAATTCCAACATTTTTTCCACAGTAGCTTGCCATTGATGCCCAAAAAGTTTCGAGACGATCGATAAAAATTCCAACGACAAGTTTACGTTTGAATCCAATGGCAAAGGTGTTTTTTATAGAAAATTCAAGATGGCCACCTTTTCCCGAGGTCAAAGGTCGACGAAACTCCAGAGGTGATTGTAGACTTATGCTACAGACATTCGAGTCAAATTTCGTGAAAATCGCTCAAAAAAAAGTTCCTTTTTCCATATTGTGTAAAAACGCGAAAAACTCAAAATGGCCGATTTTGGCACAAAATGGCCGCCAAACCGTAGGTCGAGTCGCCATCACGTAATGATTTCAAAACTTTCTTTGGACATACCCAAAAAAGTTATCTGGGTTTCGTTAGCCAATTATTAAAAAAACAATCCGAAATTTTTTTTTTTAGCCGAGTCAGCACTTTTTTTTGCGATCGTTTTTTGATTACCACGGCCACATTCCTTTATCGATTTTGTCGTATATGACATCGTTTTGTTCAGAGTGGGTTAGGGAATCGCATATTTCAGTTTCAGGCTATTCCGATAAAATATGTGCGAGCTAGCTAAAATGGCGACGGTTGCGAATTCGCCACGCGCACGCGTTTCAAATTCTACAACTTCTAATTCCAACATTTTGTCCACAGTAGCTTGCCATTGATGCCCGAGAAGTTTCAAAAAGATCGATAAAAATCCCTAGGACGAGTTTTCGTTTGTATCTGTTACTAAAGGTGCTTTTTTTTAAAATCCAAGATGGCCGCCCCTTGCCAAGGTCAAAGGTCAACGAAACTTCTTTGGCAGTTGTAGAATCGTGTTTTTGGCATGTGTATGCAATTTTGTGAAAATCGCTTGAACAAAAGTGTCGTTCTCCCATATTGTCAAAAAACACGAAAATCGCCATTTCTCTGAGTTCGCCACAAAATGGCCGCCAAGCCGTAGGTCGTGTGGCCATCCCATAATGATTTCATAACTTCTTTGGGATATCTCCAACACGCGTGTTTTGGTTTCGTAACTGTATTTAAAAATATTTTTTTTTGGCCCCATAAGCGATTTTCGGCCCATTCATTTTTTTTACGGGAACGCTCGCCGTGATGTCATCATCGTGGGGGGGGTGATGTTCTCTTTGCCGAAAATTCATTTCACATTTATCCTAGGTGTGTGCCAATTTTGGTGAGTTTTCGGGTATGTGGCGGAGGTCAAATTTGAGCTCAAACTGTCCGTTAGAAACCAGAAGAATAATAATAATAATTAAAGCCGCAAGCGGCGTTGTATGGCCCGCAGACGCAACCCGCCTTCCACGCCCAACTCTACGCACCACCGCTGACCTCACCGCCCTCACAGCCCGCAAATTAAAAGCTAGTCAAGGCTGGATTTGCTAATTATGCTAACAATGCTAACTATGCTAATGTGGCTAAAAGTGCTAGCATTGCAATCAGCATCATCAACTAACTCAGAAAAACACATTACCTAAAATGCTAACTATGCTAACTATGCTAGCTATGCTAATGTGGCTAAAAGTGCTAGCATAGCGATCAGCATCATCAACTGACTCAGAAAAACCCATTACCTAAAATGCTAATTATGCTAACTATGCTAGTTATGTTAATGTGGCTAAAATTGCTAGCATAGCGATCAGCATCATCAACTGACTCAGAAAAACACATTCCTCCATTGGCGAGAGCTACATGTCATAAGTTGATAAAAAACCCACTTTTTCCAAAATGGCGGCTTTTCTGTTGATTTTATCTCCATAGCAACCATTTTATGTTTTGGTCCCCTCTGGAGGATGAACAGATTGACGTCAGTTTCGGACAAATCGGTAAAAGTAAACTTTTTGTTGTCCTTAGCAACAGTGGTTTTATGCTAACCACGCCCACATTCCTTATATGTCCATATCCAGTGTTTTTCAATGTATTCTGTTTCAGGCATTAATGCATGCATTCAATTTTCACTGTATTGTATTGAAATGCATGGGAGTTATAACAGTGCGCCACTTTGCTAGCTCGCCACGCGCACGCCGTTCAAAATCTACAACTTTTAATTCCAACATTTTTTCCACAGTAGCTTGCCATTGATGCCCAAAAAGTTTCGAGACAATCGATGAAAATTCCAACGACAAGTTTACGTTTGAATCTGGTGGTAAAGGTTTTTTTTATAGAAAATTCAAGATGGCCGCCTTTTCCCGAGGTCAAAGGTCGACGAAACTCCAAAGGTGATTGTAGACTTACGCTAGGGACATGCGAGTCAAATTTCGTGAAAATCGCTCGAAAAAAAGTTCATTTTTCCATATTGTGTAAAAACGCGAAAAACGCAAAATGGTAGATTTTGGCACAAAATGGCCGCCAAACCGTAGGTCGTGTCGCCATCACGTAATGATTTCAAAACTTTCTTTGGATATACCCGACAAAGTTGTCTGAGTTTCGTTAGCCGATTCTTAAAAATAAAATCCGAAAAAATTTTTTTTTGCCGAGTCAGCACTTTTTTTTGCGATGGTTTTTTGTTTACCACGGCCACATTCCTTTATGGATTTTGTCGTATGTGACATCGTTTTGTTCAGTGTGGGCCAGGGTATCGCATATTTCAGTTTCAGGCTATTCCGACAAAATATGTGCGAGCTAGCTAAAATGGCGACGGTTGCGAATTCGCCACGGGCACGCGTTTCAAATTCTACAACTTCTAATTCCAACATTTTGTCCACAGTAGCTTGCCATTGATGCCCGAGAAGTTTCAAGAAGATTGATAAAAATCCCTAGGACGAGTTTTCGTTTGTATCCGTTACTAAAGGTGCTTTTTTTTGAAAATTCAAGATGGCCGCCCCTTCCCAAGGTCAAAGGTCAACAAAAATTCTTTGGTAGTTGTAGAATCGTGTTTGTGGCATGTGTATGAAATTTCGTGAAAATCGCTCAAACAAAAGTATCGTTTTCCCATATTGTCAAAAAACACGAAAATCGCCATTTCTCTGTGTTCGCCACAAAATGGCCGCCAAGCCGTAGGTCGTGTGGCCATCCCATAATGATTTCATAACTTCTTTGGGATATCTCCAACACACGTGTTTTGGTTTCGTAACTGTATTTCGAAATATTTTTTTTTGGCCCCATAAGCGATTTTCGGCCCATTCATTTTTTTACGGGATCGCTCGCCGTGATGTCATCGACTTCGGGGGGGTGGCGTTCTCTTTGCCAAAAATTCATTTTCAATTTATCCCAGGTGTGTGCCAATTTTGGTGAGTTTTCGGGTATGTGGCGGGGGTCAAAATTAAGCTCAAAGACGCCGTTATAGGACAAGAAGAATAATAATAATAATTAAAGCCGCAAGCGGCGTTGTATGGCCCGCAGACGCAAACCGCCTCCACGCCCAACTCTATGCACCACCGCTGACCTCACCGCCCTCACAGCCCGCAAATTAAAAGCTAGTCAAGGCTGGATTTGCTAATTATGCTAACTATGCTAACTATGCTAATGTGGCTAAAAGTGCTAGCATAGCGATCAGCATCATCAACTGACTCGGAAAAACACATTACCTAAAATGCTAATTATGCTAAATATGCTAGCTATGCTAATGTGGCTAAAAGTGCTAGCATAGCGATCAGCATCATTAACTGAATCAGAAAAACACATTACCTAAAATGCTAATCATGCTAACTATGCTAGTAATGCTAATATAGCTAAAATTGCTAGCATAGCGATCTGCATCATCAACTGACTCAGAAAAACACATTCCTCCATTGGTGAGAGCTACATGTCATAAGTTGATAAAAAACCTACTTTTTCCAAAATGGCGGCTTTTCTGTTGATTTTTTCTCCATAGCAACCATTTTATGTTTTGGTACCCTCGGGAGGACGAACAGATTGACGTCAGTTTCGGACAAATCGGTAAAAGTAAAGTTTTTGTTGTCCTTAGCAACAGTGGTTTTATGCTAACCACGCCCACATTCCTTATATGTCCATATCCAGTGTTTTTCAATGTATTCAGTTTCAGGCATTAATGCATGCATTCAATTTTCATTGTATTGTATTGAAATACATGGGAGTTATAATACTGCGCCACTTTGCTAGCTTGCCACGCGCACGCCGTTCAAAATCTACAACTTCTAATTCCAACATTTTTTACACAGTAGCTTGCCATTGATGCCCAAAAAGTTTTGAGACGATCGAAGAAAATTCCAACGACAAGTTTACGTTTGAATCTGGTGGTTAAGGTGTTTTTTATAGAAAATTCAAGATGGCCGCCTTTTCCCGAGGTCAAAGGTCGACGAAACTCCAAAGATGATTGTAGACTTACGCTAGGGACATGCGAGTCAAATTTCGTGAAAATCGCTTGAAAAAAAGTTCATTTTTCCATATCGTGTAAAAACGCGAAAAACTCAAAATGGCAGATTTTGGCACAAAATGGCCGCCAAACCGTAGGTCGTGTGGCCATCAAGTAATGATTTCAAAACTTTCTTTGGATATACCCGACAAAGTTATCTGGGTTTCGTTAGCCGATTCTTAAAAATAAAATCCGAAAAATTTTTTTTTTGCCGAGTCAGCACTTTTTTTTGCGACGGTTTTTTGTTTACCACGGCCACATTCCTTTATCGATTTTGTCGTATGTGACATCGTTTTGTTCAGTGTGGGCCAGGGTATCGCATATTTCAGTTTCAGGCTATTCCGATAAAATATGTGCGAGCTAGCTAAAATGGCGACGGTTGCGAATTCGCCATGCGCACGCGTTTCAAAATCTACAACTTCTAATTCCAACATTTTGTCCACAATTGATTGCCATTGATGCCCAAGAAGTTTCAAAAAGATCGATGAAAATTCCTAGGACGAGTTTTCGTTTGAATACCTTACTAAAGGTGCTTTTTTTTGAAAATTCAAGATGGCCGCCACTTCCCAAGGTCAAAGGTCAACGAAACTTCTTTGGTTATTGTAGAATCGTGCTAGTGGCATGTATGTCCGAATTCGTGAAAATCGCTTGAACAAAAGTGTTGTTTTCCCATATTGTCAAAAAACACAAAAATCGCCATTTCTCAGAGTTCGCCACAAAATGGCTGCCAAGCCGTAGGTCGTGTGGCCATCCCATAATGATTTCAAAACTTCTTGGGGATATCTCCAACACGCGTGTTTTGGTTTCGTAACTGTATTCCGAAATATTTTTTTTTGGCCCCATAAGCGATTTTCGGCCCATTCATTTTTTTGACGGGAACGCTCGCAGTGATGTCATCATCGTGGGGGGGGTGACGTTCTCTTTGCCGAAAATTCATTTTCAATTTATCCTAGGTCTGTGCCAATTTTGGTGAGTTTTCGGGTATGTGGCAGGGGTCAAATTTGAGCTCAAAGTGGAAGAAAGAAAGTAGAAGAAAAATAATAATAATTAAAGCCGCAAGCGGCGTTGTATGGCCCGCAGACGCAACCCGCCTTCCATGCCCAATTCTACGCAACACCGCGGCCCTCTCCGCCCTCACCGCCCACAAAATAAAAGCTAGTCAAGGCTGGATTTGCTAATAATGCTAACTATGCTAACTATGCTAATGTGACTAAAAGTCCTAGCATAGCGATTAGCATAATCAACTCTCCCCGAAAAACACATTACCTAAAATGCTAATTATGCTTACTATGCTAATGTGGCTAAAAGTGCTAGCATTGCGATCAGCATATTCAACTTACTCAGAAAAACACATAACCTAAAATGCTAATTATGCTAACTATGCTAGTTATGCTAACATAGCTCAAAGTGCTAGCATAGCGATCAGCATCATCAACTGACTCAGAAAAACACATTACCTAAAATGCTAATTATGCTAAGTATGCTAGCTATGCTAACGCTGCTAAAATTGCTAGCATAGCGATCAGCATCATCAACTGACTCAGAAAAACACATTCCTCCATTGGTGAGAGCTATATGCCATAAGTTGATTAAAAAAAACCACTTTTTCCAAAATGGCGGCTTTTTGGTTTATTTTATCTCCATAGCAACCATTTTATGTTTTGATCCCCTTGAGAAGACGAACAGATTGACGTCAGTTTCGGACAAATCGGTAAAAGTAAACTTTTTGTCGTCCTTAGCAACAGTGGTTTTATGCTAACCACGCCCACTTTCCTTATATGTCCATATCCAGTGTTTTTCAATGTATTCAGTTTCAGGCATGAATGCATGCATTCAATTTTCACTGTATTGTATTGAAAGGCATGGGAGTTATAACAGTGCGCCACTTTGCTAGCTTGCCACACGCATGCCGTTCAAAATCTACAACTTCTAATTCCAACATTTTTTCCACAGTAGCTTGCCATTGATGCCCAAAAAGTTTCGAGACGATCGATAAAAATTCCAACGACAAGTTTACGTTTGAATCCAATGGCAAAGGTGTTTTTTATAGAAAATTCAAGATGGCCACCTTTTCCCGAGGTCAAAGGTCGACGAAACTCCAGAGGTGATTGTAGACTTATGCTACAGACATTCGAGTCAAATTTCGTGAAAATCGCTCAAAAAAAAGTTCCTTTTTCCATATTGTGTAAAAACGCGAAAAACTCAAAATGGCCGATTTTGGCACAAAATGGCCGCCAAACCGTAGGTCGAGTCGCCATCACGTAATGATTTCAAAACTTTCTTTGGACATACCCAAAAAAGTTATCTGGGTTTCGTTAGCCAATTATTAAAAAAACAATCCGAAATTTTTTTTTTTAGCCGAGTCAGCACTTTTTTTTGCGATCGTTTTTTGATTACCACGGCCACATTCCTTTATCGATTTTGTCGTATATGACATCGTTTTGTTCAGAGTGGGTTAGGGAATCGCATATTTCAGTTTCAGGCTATTCCGATAAAATATGTGCGAGCTAGCTAAAATGGCGACGGTTGCGAATTCGCCACGCGCACGCGTTTCAAATTCTACAACTTCTAATTCCAACATTTTGTCCACAGTAGCTTGCCATTGATGCCCGAGAAGTTTCAAAAAGATCGATAAAAATCCCTAGGACGAGTTTTCGTTTGTATCTGTTACTAAAGGTGCTTTTTTTTAAAATCCAAGATGGCCGCCCCTTGCCAAGGTCAAAGGTCAACGAAACTTCTTTGGCAGTTGTAGAATCGTGTTTTTGGCATGTGTATGCAATTTTGTGAAAATCGCTTGAACAAAAGTGTCGTTCTCCCATATTGTCAAAAAACACGAAAATCGCCATTTCTCTGAGTTCGCCACAAAATGGCCGCCAAGCCGTAGGTCGTGTGGCCATCCCATAATGATTTCATAACTTCTTTGGGATATCTCCAACACGCGTGTTTTGGTTTCGTAACTGTATTTAAAAATATTTTTTTTTGGCCCCATAAGCGATTTTCGGCCCATTCATTTTTTTTACGGGAACGCTCGCCGTGATGTCATCATCGTGGGGGGGGTGATGTTCTCTTTGCCGAAAATTCATTTCACATTTATCCTAGGTGTGTGCCAATTTTGGTGAGTTTTCGGGTATGTGGCGGAGGTCAAATTTGAGCTCAAACTGTCCGTTAGAAACCAGAAGAATAATAATAATAATTAAAGCCGCAAGCGGCGTTGTATGGCCCGCAGACGCAACCCGCCTTCCACGCCCAACTCTACGCACCACCGCTGACCTCACCGCCCTCACAGCCCGCAAATTAAAAGCTAGTCAAGGCTGGATTTGCTAATTATGCTAACAATGCTAACTATGCTAATGTGGCTAAAAGTGCTAGCATTGCAATCAGCATCATCAACTAACTCAGAAAAACACATTACCTAAAATGCTAACTATGCTAACTATGCTAGCTATGCTAATGTGGCTAAAAGTGCTAGCATAGCGATCAGCATCATCAACTGACTCAGAAAAACCCATTACCTAAAATGCTAATTATGCTAACTATGCTAGTTATGTTAATGTGGCTAAAATTGCTAGCATAGCGATCAGCATCATCAACTGACTCAGAAAAACACATTCCTCCATTGGCGAGAGCTACATGTCATAAGTTGATAAAAAACCCACTTTTTCCAAAATGGCGGCTTTTCTGTTGATTTTATCTCCATAGCAACCATTTTATGTTTTGGTCCCCTCTGGAGGATGAACAGATTGACGTCAGTTTCGGACAAATCGGTAAAAGTAAACTTTTTGTTGTCCTTAGCAACAGTGGTTTTATGCTAACCACGCCCACATTCCTTATATGTCCATATCCAGTGTTTTTCAATGTATTCTGTTTCAGGCATTAATGCATGCATTCAATTTTCACTGTATTGTATTGAAATGCATGGGAGTTATAACAGTGCGCCACTTTGCTAGCTCGCCACGCGCACGCCGTTCAAAATCTACAACTTTTAATTCCAACATTTTTTCCACAGTAGCTTGCCATTGATGCCCAAAAAGTTTCGAGACAATCGATGAAAATTCCAACGACAAGTTTACGTTTGAATCTGGTGGTAAAGGTTTTTTTTATAGAAAATTCAAGATGGCCGCCTTTTCCCGAGGTCAAAGGTCGACGAAACTCCAAAGGTGATTGTAGACTTACGCTAGGGACATGCGAGTCAAATTTCGTGAAAATCGCTCGAAAAAAAGTTCATTTTTCCATATTGTGTAAAAACGCGAAAAACGCAAAATGGTAGATTTTGGCACAAAATGGCCGCCAAACCGTAGGTCGTGTCGCCATCACGTAATGATTTCAAAACTTTCTTTGGATATACCCGACAAAGTTGTCTGAGTTTCGTTAGCCGATTCTTAAAAATAAAATCCGAAAAAATTTTTTTTTGCCGAGTCAGCACTTTTTTTTGCGATGGTTTTTTGTTTACCACGGCCACATTCCTTTATGGATTTTGTCGTATGTGACATCGTTTTGTTCAGTGTGGGCCAGGGTATCGCATATTTCAGTTTCAGGCTATTCCGACAAAATATGTGCGAGCTAGCTAAAATGGCGACGGTTGCGAATTCGCCACGGGCACGCGTTTCAAATTCTACAACTTCTAATTCCAACATTTTGTCCACAGTAGCTTGCCATTGATGCCCGAGAAGTTTCAAGAAGATTGATAAAAATCCCTAGGACGAGTTTTCGTTTGTATCCGTTACTAAAGGTGCTTTTTTTTGAAAATTCAAGATGGCCGCCCCTTCCCAAGGTCAAAGGTCAACAAAAATTCTTTGGTAGTTGTAGAATCGTGTTTGTGGCATGTGTATGAAATTTCGTGAAAATCGCTCAAACAAAAGTATCGTTTTCCCATATTGTCAAAAAACACGAAAATCGCCATTTCTCTGTGTTCGCCACAAAATGGCCGCCAAGCCGTAGGTCGTGTGGCCATCCCATAATGATTTCATAACTTCTTTGGGATATCTCCAACACACGTGTTTTGGTTTCGTAACTGTATTTCGAAATATTTTTTTTTGGCCCCATAAGCGATTTTCGGCCCATTCATTTTTTTACGGGATCGCTCGCCGTGATGTCATCGACTTCGGGGGGGTGGCGTTCTCTTTGCCAAAAATTCATTTTCAATTTATCCCAGGTGTGTGCCAATTTTGGTGAGTTTTCGGGTATGTGGCGGGGGTCAAAATTAAGCTCAAAGACGCCGTTATAGGACAAGAAGAATAATAATAATAATTAAAGCCGCAAGCGGCGTTGTATGGCCCGCAGACGCAAACCGCCTCCACGCCCAACTCTATGCACCACCGCTGACCTCACCGCCCTCACAGCCCGCAAATTAAAAGCTAGTCAAGGCTGGATTTGCTAATTATGCTAACTATGCTAACTATGCTAATGTGGCTAAAAGTGCTAGCATAGCGATCAGCATCATCAACTGACTCGGAAAAACACATTACCTAAAATGCTAATTATGCTAAATATGCTAGCTATGCTAATGTGGCTAAAAGTGCTAGCATAGCGATCAGCATCATTAACTGAATCAGAAAAACACATTACCTAAAATGCTAATCATGCTAACTATGCTAGTAATGCTAATATAGCTAAAATTGCTAGCATAGCGATCTGCATCATCAACTGACTCAGAAAAACACATTCCTCCATTGGTGAGAGCTACATGTCATAAGTTGATAAAAAACCTACTTTTTCCAAAATGGCGGCTTTTCTGTTGATTTTTTCTCCATAGCAACCATTTTATGTTTTGGTACCCTCGGGAGGACGAACAGATTGACGTCAGTTTCGGACAAATCGGTAAAAGTAAAGTTTTTGTTGTCCTTAGCAACAGTGGTTTTATGCTAACCACGCCCACATTCCTTATATGTCCATATCCAGTGTTTTTCAATGTATTCAGTTTCAGGCATTAATGCATGCATTCAATTTTCATTGTATTGTATTGAAATACATGGGAGTTATAATACTGCGCCACTTTGCTAGCTTGCCACGCGCACGCCGTTCAAAATCTACAACTTCTAATTCCAACATTTTTTACACAGTAGCTTGCCATTGATGCCCAAAAAGTTTTGAGACGATCGAAGAAAATTCCAACGACAAGTTTACGTTTGAATCTGGTGGTTAAGGTGTTTTTTATAGAAAATTCAAGATGGCCGCCTTTTCCCGAGGTCAAAGGTCGACGAAACTCCAAAGATGATTGTAGACTTACGCTAGGGACATGCGAGTCAAATTTCGTGAAAATCGCTTGAAAAAAAGTTCATTTTTCCATATCGTGTAAAAACGCGAAAAACTCAAAATGGCAGATTTTGGCACAAAATGGCCGCCAAACCGTAGGTCGTGTGGCCATCAAGTAATGATTTCAAAACTTTCTTTGGATATACCCGACAAAGTTATCTGGGTTTCGTTAGCCGATTCTTAAAAATAAAATCCGAAAAATTTTTTTTTTGCCGAGTCAGCACTTTTTTTTGCGACGGTTTTTTGTTTACCACGGCCACATTCCTTTATCGATTTTGTCGTATGTGACATCGTTTTGTTCAGTGTGGGCCAGGGTATCGCATATTTCAGTTTCAGGCTATTCCGATAAAATATGTGCGAGCTAGCTAAAATGGCGACGGTTGCGAATTCGCCACGCGCACGCGTTTCAAATTCTACAACTTCTAATTCCAACATTTTGTCCACAGTAGCTTGCCATTTATGCCTGAGAAGTTTCAAAAAGATCGATAAAAATCCCTAGGACGAGTTTTCGTTTGTATACGTTACTAAAGGTGCTTTTTTATGAAAATTCAAGATGGCCGCCCCTTCCCAAGGTCAAAGGTCAACAAAACTTCTTTGGTAGTTGTAGAATCGTGTTTGTGGCATGTGTATGAAATTTCGTGAAAATCGCTTGAACAAAAGGGTAGTTTTCCCATATTGTCAAAAAACACGAAAATCGCCATTTCTCTGAGTTCGCCACAAAATGGCCGCCAAGCCGTAGGTCGTGTGGCCATCCCATAATGATTTCATAACTTCTTTGGGATATCTCCAACACGCGTGTTTTGGTTTCGTTGCTCTAATTTGAAATATTTTTTTTTGGCCCCATAAGCGATTTTCGGCCCATTCATTTTTTTTACGGGAACACTCGCCGTGATGTCATCGTCATGGGGGGGGTGACGTTCTCTTTGCCGAAAATTCATTTTCAATTTATCCCAGATGTGTGCCAATTTTGGTGAGTTTTCGGGTATGTGGCGGGGGTCAAATTTGCGATCAACGGATCCGTAAGAAAGAAGAAACGTAATTAAAGCCGCAAGCGGCGTTGTATGGCCCGCAGACGCAACCCGCCTTCCACGCCCAACTCTACGCACCACCGCCTCCATGCCCAAATCTACGCACCACCGCCTCCCTCACCGCCCTCACTGCCCACTTTTGATAAAGGCTAATCAAAACGGCATTTGCTAATTATGCTAACTATGCTAGCTATGCTGATTTGGCTAAAAGTGCTAGCATAGCGATCAGCATCATTAACTGACTCAGAAAAACACATTACCAAAAATGCTAATTATGCTAACTATGCTAGTTATGCTAACACAGCTAAAAGTGCTAGCATAGCGATCAGCATCATCAACTGACTCAGAAAAACACATTACCTAAAATGCTAATTATGCTAACTATGCTAGCTATGCTAATGTGGCTAAAAGTGCTAGCATAGCGATCAGCATCATCAACTGACTCAGAAAAACACATTCCTCCATTGGTGAGAGCTATATGCCATAAGTTGATAAAATAAAACCAGTTTTCCAAAATGGCGGCTTTTCTGTTGATTTTATCTCCATAGCAACCATTTTATGTTTTGGTCCCCTCGGGAGGACGAACAGATTGACGTCCGTTTCGGACAAATCGGTAAAAGTAAACTTTTTGTCGTCCTTAGCAACAGTGGTTTTATGCTAACCACGCCCACATTCCTTATATGTCCATATCCAGTGTTTTTCAATGTATTCAGTTTCAGGCATTAATCCATGCATTAAATTTTCACTGTATTGTATTGAAATGCATGGGAGTTATAACAGTGCGCCACTTTGCTAGCTTGCCACGCGCACGCCGTTCAAAATCTACAACTTCTAATTCCAACATTTTTTCCACAGTAGCTTGCCATTGATGCCCAAAAAGTTTTGAGACGATCGAAGAAAATTCCAACGACAAGTTTACGTTTGAATCTGGTGGTTAAGGTGTTTTTTATAGAAAATTCAAGATGGCCGCCTTTTCCCGAGGTCAAAGGTCGACGAAACTCCAAAGGTGATTGTAGACTTACGCTAGGGACATGCGAGTCAAATTTCGTGAAAATCGCTCGAAAAAAAACTCAATTTTCCATATCGTGTAAAAACGCGAAAAACTCAAAATGGCAGATTTTGGCACAAAATGGCCGCCAAACCGTAGGTCGTGTGGCCATCACGTAATGATTTCAAAACTTTCTTTGGATATACCCGACAAAGTTTTCTGGGTTTCGTTAGCCGATTCTTAAAAATAAAATCCGAAAAAAAATTTTTTTGCCGAGTCAGCACTTTTTTTTGCGACGGTTTTTTGTTTACCACGGCCACATTCCTTTATCGATTTTGTCGTATGTGACATCGTTTTGTTCAGTGTGGGCCAGGGTATCGCATATTTCAGTTTCCGGCTATTCCGATAAAATATGTGCGAGCTAGCTAAAATGGCGACGGTTGCGAATTCGCCACGCGCACGCGTTTCAAATTCTACAACTTCTAATTCCAACATTTTGTCCACAGTAGCTTGCCATTGATGCCTGAGAAGTTTCAAAAAGATCGATAAAAATCCCTAGGACGAGTTTTCGTTTGTATACGTTACTAAAGGTGCTTTTTTATGAAAATTCAAGATGGCCGCCCCTTCCCAAGGTCAAAGGTCAACGAAACTTCTTTGGTTATTGTAGAATCAGGGTCTTGGCATGTGTGTGCAATTTCGTGACAATCGCATAAACAAAAGTGTCGTTTTCCCATATTGTCAAAAAACACGAAAATCGCCATTTCTCTGAGTTCGCCACAAAATGGCCGCCAAGCTGTAGGTCGTGTGGCCATCCCATAATGATTTCAAAACTTCTTTGGGATATCTCCAACACGCGTGTTTTGGTTTCATAGCTCTAATTCGAAATATTTTTTTTTGGCCCCATAAAGAGATTTCGGCCCATTCATTTTTTTTACGGGAACGCTCGCTGTGATGTCATCGATTTCGGGGGGGTGACGTTCTCTTTGCCGAAAATTCATTTTCAATTTATCCCAGGTGTGTGCCAATTTTGGTGAGTTTTCGGGTATGTGGCGGGGGTCAAAATTAAGCTCAAAGACGCCGTTAGAGGACAAGAAGAATAATAATAATAATAATAATAATTAAAGCCGCAAGCGGCGTTGTATGGCCCGCAGACGCAACCCGCCTTTCACGCCCAACTCTACGCACCACCGCCCTAACCGCCCTCACCGCCCACAAATTAAAAGCTAGTTAAGGCTGGATTTGCTAATACTGCTAACTATGCTAACTATGCTAATGTGACTAAAAGTCCTAGCATAGCGATTAGCATAATCAACTGACTCAGAAAAACACATTACCTAAAATGCTAATTTATGCTAACAATGCTAGCTATGCTAACGTGGCTAAAATTGCTAGCATAGCGATCAGCATCATCAACTGACTCAGAAAAACACATTTCCTAAAATGCTAATTATGCTAACTATGCTAGCTATGCTAATGTGGCTGAAAGTGCTAGCATAGCGATCAGCATCATCAACTGACTCAGAAAAACACATTCCTCCATTGCTGAGAGCTATATGTCATAAGTTGATAAAAAAAAAAAACCACTTTTTCCAAAATGGCGGCTTTTCTGTTGATTTTATCTCCATAGCAACCATTTTGTGTTTTGGTTCCCTTGAGAGGACGAACAGATTGACGTCAGTTTCGGACAAATCGGTAAAAGTAAAATTTTTGTTGTCCTTAGCAACAGGGGTTTTATGCTAACCACGCCCATATTCCTTATATGTCCATATCCAGTGTTTTTCAATGTATTCAGTTTCAGGCATTTATGCATGCATTCAATTTTCACTGTATTGTATTGAAATGCATGGTAGTTATAACAGTGCGCCACTTTGCTAGCATGCCACGTACACGCCGTTCAAAATCTACAACTTCTAATTCCAACATTTTTTCCACAGTAGCTTGCCATTGATGCCCAAAAAGTTTCGAGACAATCGATGAAAATTCCAACGACAAGTTTACGTTTGAATCTGGTGGTAAAGGTGTTTTTTATAGAAAATTCAAGATGGCCGCCTTTTCCCGAGGTCAAAGGTCGACAAAACTCCAGAGGTGATTGTAGACTTACGCTACGGACATGCGCGTCAAATTTCGTGAAAATCGCTCGAAAAAAAGTTCATTTTTCCATATTGTGTAAAAACGCGAAAAACTCAAAACGGCAGATTTTGGCACAAAATGGCCGCCAAACCGTAGGTCGGGTCGCCATCACGTAATGATTTCAAAACTTTATTTGGATATACCCGACAGAGTTATCTGGGTTTCGTTAGCCGATTCTTAAAAATAAAATCCGAATTTTTTTTTTTTTGCCGAGTCAGCACTTTTTTTTGCGATCGTTTTTTGTTTACCACGGCCACATTCCTTTCTCGATTTTGTCATATGTGACATCGTTTTGTTCAGTCTGGGCCAGGGTATCGCATATTTCAGTTTCAGGCTATTCCGATAAAATATGTGCGAGCTAGCTAAAATGGCGACGGTTGCGAATTCGCCACGCGCACGCCTTTCAAATTCTACAACTTCTAATTCCAACATTTTGTCCACAGTAGCTTGCCATTGATGCCCGAGAAGTTTCAAAAAGATCGATAAAAATCCCTAGGACGAGTTTTCGTTTGTATACGTTACTAAAGGTGCTTTTTTAAGAAAATTCAAGATGGCCGCCCCTTCCCAAGGTCAAAGGTCAACGAAACTTCTTTGGTTATTGTAGAATCAGGGTCTTGGCATATGTGTGCAATTTCGTGAAAATCGCTTAAACAAAAGTGTCGTTTTCCCATATTGTCAAAAAACACGAAAATCGCCATTTCTCTGAGTTCGCCACAAAATGGCCGCCAAGCCGTAGGTCGTGTGGCCATCCCATAATGATTTAAAAACTTCTTTGGGATATCTCCAACACGCGTGTTTTGGTTTCATAGCTCTATTTCGAAATATTTTTTTTTGGCCCCATAAAGAGATTTCGGCCCATTCATTTTTTTTACGGGAACGCTCGCTGTGATGTCATCGATTTCGGGGGGGTGACGTTCTCTTTGCCGAAAATTCATTTTCAATTTATCCCAGGTGTGTGCCAATTTTGGTGAGTTTTCGGGTATGTGGCGGGGGTCAAATTTGAGCTCAACGGATCCGTTAGAAACGGGAATAATAATAATAATAATAAACATTCGAAAAACAATATAGAAGTTTTTGCGGTTAGGATTTCCTATGTATTTCAATGCGGCCTGTCTTTTACTATAGGCTGGGCATGTCTTTTTGGCTTTAAACCTGTCTTTTGAGGGCTTTTTGGGGCTTTTTTGTGTTTTTGTCGTCATTTTTGCGACTACAATTTGTATGTTTTTGCGTTGGTGTTGTGCGTGTGTGTGTGTATTTTTGTTGCGTTACACAATTGTCGTGTTGTTTTGTGCTTTGGGCGACTTTTGATCCCATTTTTTGGCGTTTTGACGCGTTTTTTTGACGTTTTGGACCTTTTTGAGTGTTCGACCCTCGTACCAGTTACAATATGGTCCTTGCACTCTGTGAGTGCTGCGGGCCATAATTAAAGCCGCAAGCGGCGTTGTATGGCCCGCAGACGCAACCCGCTTTCCACGCCCAACTCTACGCACCACCGTCAACCCTCTCCGCCCTCACCGCCCACAAATTAAAAGCTAGTCAAGGCTGGATTTGCTAATAATGCTAACTATGCTAACTATGCTAATGTGACTAAAAGTCCTAGCATAGCGATTAGCCTCATCAATTGACTCAGAAAAACACATTACCTAAAATGCTAATTATGCTAACTATGTTAGCTATGCTAACATAGCTAAAAGTGCTACCATAGCGATCAGCATCCTCAACTGACTCAAAAAAAAACCATTTCCTAAAATGCTAATTATGCTAACTATGCTAACTATGCTAATGTGGCTAAAAGTGCTAGCATAGCGATCAGCATCATCAACTGACTCAGAAAAACACATTACCTAAAATGCTAATTATGCTAACTATGCTAGTTATGCTAACATAGCTAAAAGTGCTAGCATAGCGATCAGCATCATCAACTGACTCAGAAAAACACATTCCTCCATTGGTGAGAGTTATGTCATAAGTTGCTAAAAAAAACACTTTTTCCAAAATGGCGGCTTTTCTGTTGATTTTATCTCCATAGCAACCATTTTATGTTTTGGTCCCCTCGGGAGGACGAACAGATTGACGTCAGTTTCGGACAAATCGGTAAAAGTAAACTTTTTGTCGTCCTTAGCAACAGTGGTTTTATGCTAACAACGCCCACATTCCTTATATGTCCATATCCAGTGTTTTTCAATGTAATCTGTTTCAGGCATGAATGCATGCATTCAATTTTCACTGTATTGTATTGAAATGCATGAGAGTTATAACAGTGCGCCACTTTGCTAGCTTGCCACGCACACGCCGTTCAAAATCTACAACTTCTAATTCCAACATTTTTTCCACAGTAGCTTGCCATTGATGCCTAAAAAGTTTCGAGACGATTGATGAAAATTCCAACGACAAGTGTACGTTTGAATCCGGTGGTAAAGGTGTTTTTTATAGAAAATTCAAGATGGCCGCCTTTTCCCGAGGTCAAAGGTCGACGAAACTCCAAAGGTGATTGTACACTTACGCTAGGGACATGCGAGTCAAATTTCGTCGAAATCGCTCGAAAAAAAGTTCATTTTTCCATATTGTGTAAAATCGCGAAAAACGCAAAATGGCAGATTTTGGCACAAAATGGCCGCCAAACGGTAGGTCGTGTCGCCATCACGTAATGATTTCAAAACTTTCTTTGGATATACCCGACAAAGTTATCTGGATGTCGTTAGCCGATTCTTAAAAATAAAATCCGATTTTTTTTTTTTTTGCCGAGTCAGCACTTTTTTTTGCGATCGTTTTTTGTTTACCACGGCCACATTCCTTTATCGATTTTGTCATGCGTGACATCGTTTTGTTCAGTGTGGGCCAGGGTATCGCATATTTCAGTTTCAGGCTATTCCGATAAAATATGTGCGAGCTAGCTAAAATGGCGACGGTTGCTAATTCGCCATGCGCACGTGTTTCAAATTCTACAACTTCTAATTCCAACATTTTGTCCACAGTAGCTTGCCATTGATGCCCGAGAAGTTTCAAAAAGATCGATAAAAATCCCTAGGACGAGTTTTCGTTTGTATCCGTCAATAAAGATGCTTTTTTTTTTAAATTCAAGATGGCCGCCCCTTCCCAAGGTCAAAGGTCAACAAAACTTCTTTGGTAGTTGTAGAATCGTGTTTGTGGCATGTGTATGAAATTTCGTGAAAATCGCTTGAACAAAAGTGTCGTTTTCCTATATTGTCAAAAAACACGAAATTCGCCATATCTCAAAGTTCGCCACAAAATGGCCGCCAAGCCGTAGGTCGTGTGGCCATCCCATAATGATTTCATAACTTCTTTGGGATATTTCCAACACGCGTGTTTTGGTTTCGTACCTGTATTTCAAAATATTTTTTTTTGGCCCCATAAGCGATTTTCGGCCCATTCATTTTTTTGACGGGAACGCACGCCGTGATGTCATCGTCGTGGTGGGGGTGACGTTCTCTTTGCCGAAAATTCATTTTCAATTTATCCTAGGTGTGTGCCAATTTTGGTGAGTTTTCGGGTATGTGGCGGGGGTCAAATTTGAGCTCAACGGATCCGTAAGAAAGAAGAAACGTAATAATAATTAAAGCCGCAAGCGGCGTTGTATGGCCCGCAGACGCAACCCGCCTTCCACGCCCAACTCTACGCACCACCGCCCTCACCGCCCTCACCGCACACTTTTGATGAAGGCTAGTCAAAACTGCATATGTTAATTATGCTAACTATGCTAGCTATGCTAGCTATGCTAATGTGGCTAAAAGTGCTAGCATAGCGATCAGCATCATCAACTGACTCAGAAAAACACATTACCTAAAATGCTAATTATGCTAACTATGCTAGCTATGCTAATGTGGCTAAAAGTGCTAGCATTGCGATCAGCATCTTTAACTGACTCAGAAAAACACATTATCTAAAAATCTAATAATGCTAACTATGCTAGCTATGCTAATGTGGCTAAAAGTGCTAGCATAGCGATCAGCATCATCAACTGACTCAGAAAAACACATTACCTAAAATGCTAATTATGCTAACTATGCTAGCTATGCTAATGTGGCTAAAAGTGCTAGCATAGCGATCAGCATCTTCAACTGACTCAAAAAAACACATCACCTAAAATGCTAATTATGCTATCTATGCTAGCTATGCTAATGTGGCTAAAAGTGCTAGCATAGCGATCAGCATCATTAACTGACTCAGAAAAACACATTATCTAAAATGCTAATTATGCTAACTATGCTAGCTATGCTAATGTGGCTGAAAGTGCTAGCATTGTGATCAGCATCATCAATTGACTCAGAAAATACATTACCTAAAATGCTAATTATGCTAACTATGCTAGCTATGCTAATGTGGCTAAAAGTGCTAGCATAGCAATCATTATCATCAATTGACTCAGAAAAACACATTAGCTAAAATGCTAATTATGCTAACTATGCTAGTTATGCTAACATAGCTAAAAGTGCTAGCATAGCGATCTGCATCATCAACTGACTCAGAAAAACACATTCCTCCATTGGTGAGAGCAATGTGTCATAAGTTGATAAAAAACCCACTTTTTCCAAAATGGCGGCTTTTCTGTTGATTTTATCTCCATAGCAACCATTTTATGTTTTGGTCCCCTCGGGATGATGAACAGATTGACGTCAGTTTCGGACAAATCGGTAAAAGTAAACTTTTTGTTGTCCTTAGCAACAGTGGTTTTATGCTAACCACGCCCACATTCCTTATATGTCCATATCCAGTGTTTTTCAATGTATTCAGTTTCAGGCATTAATGCATGCATTCAATTTTCACTGTATTGTATTGAAATGCATGGGAGTTATAACAGTGCGCCACTTTGCTAGCTTGCCACGCGCACGCCGTTCAAAATCTACAACTTCTAATTCCAACATTTTTTACACAGTAGCTTGCCATTGATGCCCAAAAAGTTTTGAGACGATCGAAGAAAATTCCAACGACAAGTTTACGTTTGAATCTGGTGGTTAAGGTGTTTTTTATAGAAAATTCAAGATGGCCGCCTTTTCCCGAGGTCAAAGGTCGACGAAACTCCAGAGGTGATTGTAGACTTACGCTAAGGACATGTGCGTCAAATTTCGTGAAAATCGCTCGAAAAAAAGTTCATTTTTCCATATCGTGTAAAAACGCGAAAAACGCAAAATGGCATATTTTGGCACAAAATGGCCGCCAAACCGTAGGTCGTGTCGCCATCACGTAATGATTCCAAAACTTTCTTTGGATATACCCGACAAAGTTATCTGGGTTTCGTTAGCCGATTCTTAAAAATAAAATCCGAAATTTTTTTTTTTTGCCGAGTCAGCACTTTTTTTTGCGACGGTTTTTTGTTTACCACGGCCACATTCCTTTATCGATTTTGTCGTATGTGATATCGTTCTGTTCAGTGTGGGCCAGGGTATCGCATATTTCAGTTTCAGGCTATTCCGATAAAATATGTGCGAGCTAGCTAAAATGGCGACGGTTGCGAATTCGCCACGCGCATGCGTTTCAAATTCTACAACTTCTAATTCCAACATTTTGTCCACAGTAGCTTGCCATTGATGCCCGAGAAGTTTCAAAAAGATCGATAAAAATCCCTAGGACGAGTTTTCGTTTGTATACGTTACTAAAGGTGCTTTTTTATGAAAATTCAACATGGCCGCCCCTTCCCAAGGTCAAAGGTCAACGAAACTTCTTTGGTTATTGTAGAATCAGGGTCTTGGCATGTGTGTGCAATTTCGTGACAATCGCTTAAACAAAAGTGTCATTTTCCCATATTGTCAAAAAACACGAAAATCGCCATTTCTCTGAGTTCGCCACAAAATGGCCGCCAAGCCGCAGGTCGTGTGGCCATCCCATAATAATTTCATAACTTCTTTGGGATATCTCCAACACGCCTGTTTTGGTTTCGTAACTGTATTTTGAAATATTTTTTTTTGGCCCCATAAGCGATTTTCGGCCCATTCATTTTTTTGACGGGATTGCTCGCCGTGATGTCATCATCGTGGGGGGGGTGACGTTTTCTTTGCCGAAAATTCATTTTCAATTTATCCTAGGTGTGTGCCAATTTTGGTGAGTTTTCGGGTATGTGGTGGGGGTCAAATTTTGGCTCAAAGTGGAAGAAAGAAAGAAGAAGAATAATTAAAGCCGCAAGCGGCGTTGTATGGCCCGCAGACGCAACCCGCCTTCCACGCCCAACTCTACGCACCACCGCCCTCACCGCCCTCACTGCCCACTTTTGATAATGGCTAGTCAAAACGGCATATGCTAATTATGCTAGCTATGCTAATTTGGCTAAAAGTTTTAGCATTGCGATCAGCATCATCAACTGACTCAGAAAAACACATTACTTAAAATGCTAATTATGCTAACTATGCTAGCTATGCTAATGTGGCTAAAAGTGCTAGCATTGTGATCAGCACCATCAACTGACTCAGAAAAACACATTACCTAAAATGCTAATTATGCTAACTATGCTAGCTATGCTAATGTGGCTAAAAGTGCTAGCATAGCGATCAGCATCATTAACTGACTCAGAAAAACACATTACCTGAAATGCTAATTATGCTAACTATGCTAGCTATGCTAACATAGCTAAAAGTGCTAGCATAGCGATCAGCATCATCAACTGACTCAGAAAAACACATTCCTCCATTGATGAGAGCTATATGTCATATGTTGGTAAAAAAAAAAACCTTTTCCAAAATGGCGGCTTTTTTGTTAATTTTATCTCCATAGCAACCATTTTATGTTTTGGTCCCCTCGAGAGGACGAACAGATTGACGTCAGTTTTGGACAAATCCGTAAAAGTAAATTTTTTTTTGTCCTTAGCAACAGTGGTTTTATGCTAACCACGCCCACATTCCTTATATGTCCATATCCAGTGTTTTTCAATGTATTCTGTTTCAGGCATTAATGCATGCATTAAATTTTCACTGTTTAGTATTGAAATGCATGGGAGTTATAACAGTGCGCCACTTTGCTAGCTTGCTACGCGTACGCCGTTCAAAATCTACAACTTCTAATTCCAACATTTTTTCCACAGTAGCTTGCCATTGATGCCCAAAAAGTTTCGAGACGATCGCTGAAAATTCCAACGACAAGTTTACGTTTGAATCTGGTGGTAAAGGTGTTTTTTATAGATAATTCAAGATGGCCGCCTTTTCCCGAGGTCAAAGGTCGACGAAACTCCAGAGGTGATTGTAGAGTTACGCTAGGGACATGCGCGTCAAATTTCGTGAAAATCGCTCGAAAAAAAGTTCATTTTTCCATATTGTGTAAAAACGCGAAAAACTCAAAATGGCATATTTTGGCACAAAATGGCCGCCAAACCGTAGGTCGTGACGCCATCACGTAATGATTTCAAAACTTTCTTTGGATATACCCGGCAAAGTTATCTGGGTTTCGTTAGCCGATTCTTAAAAATAAAATCCGAAAAAAAAACTTTTTGCCGAGTCAGCACTTTTTTTTGCGATGGTTTTTTGTTTACCACGGCCACATTCCTTTATGGATTTTGTCGTATGTGACATCATTTTGTTCAGTGTGGGCCAGGGTATCGCATATTTCAGTTTCAGGCTATTCCGATTAAATATGTGCGAGCTAGCTAAAATGGCGACGGTTGCGAATTCGCCACCCGCACGTGTTTCAAATTCTACAACTTCTTATTCCAACATTTTGTCCACAGTAGCTTGCCATTGATGCCCGAGAAGTTTCAAAAAGATTGATAAAAATCCCTAGGACGAGTTTTCGTTTGTATCCGTTACTAAAGGTGCTTTTTTATGAAAATTCAAGATGGCCGCCCCTTGCCAAGGTCAAAGGTCAACAAAACTTCTTTGGTAGTTGTAGAATCGTGTTTGTGGCATGTGTGTGCAATTTCGTGAAAATCGCTTGAACAAAAGTGTCGTTTTCCCATATTGTCAAAAAACACGAAAATCGCCATTTCTCTGAGTTCGCCACAAAATGGCCGCCAAGCCGTAGGTCGTGTGGCCATCCCATAATGATTTCAGAACTTCTTTGGGATATCTCCAACACGCGTGTTTTGGTTTCGTTGCTCTAATTTGAAATATTTTTTTTTGGCCCCATAAGCGATTTTCGGCCCATTCATTTTTTTTACGGGAACGCTCGCTGTGATGTCATCGACTTCGGGGGGGTGACGTTCTCTTTGCCGAAAATTCATTTTCAATTTATCCCAGATGTGTGCCAATTTTGGTGAGTTTTCGGGTATGTGGCGGGGGTCAAAATTAAGCTCAAAGACGCCGTTAGTGTGCAAGAAGAATAATAATAATAATAATAATTAAAGCCGCAAGCGGCGTTGTATGGCCCGCAGACGCAACCCGCCTTCCACGCCCAACTCTACGCACCACCGCCCTCACCGCCCTCACCGCACACTTTTGATGAAGGCTAGTCAAAACTGCATATGCTAATTATGCTAACTATGCTAGCTATGCTAGCTATGCTAATGTGGCTAAAAGTGCTAGCATAGCGATCAGCATCATCAACTGACTCAGAAAAACACATTACCTAAAATGCTAATTATGCTAACTATGCTAGCTATGCTAATGTGGCTAAAAGTGCTAGCATAGCGATCAGCATCATTAACTGACTCAAAAAAACACATCACCTAAAATGCTAATTATGCTATCTATGCTAGCTATGCTAATGTGGCTAAAAGTGCTAGCATAGCGATCAGCATCATTAACTGACTCAGAAAAACACATTATCTAAAATGCTAATTATGCTAACTATGCTAGCTATGCTAATGTGGCTGAAAGTGCTAGCATTGTGATCAGCATCATCAATTGACTCAGAAAATACATTACCTAAAATGCTAATTATGCTAACTATGCTAGCTATGCTAATGTGGCTAAAAGTGCTAGTATAGCAATCATTATCATCAATTGACTCAGAAAAACACATTAGCTAAAATGCTAATTATGCTAACTATGCTAGTTATGCTAACATAGCTAAAAGTGCTAGCATAGCGATCTGCATCATCAACTGACTCAGAAAAACACATTCCTCCATTGGTGAGAGCTATATGTCATAAGTTGATAAAAAACCCACTTTTTCCAAAATGGCGGCTTTTCTGTTGATTTTATCTCCATAGCAACCATTTTATGTTTTGGTCCCCTCGGGATGATGAACAGATTGACGTCAGTTTCGGACAAATCGGTAAAAGTAAACTTTTTGCTGTCCTTAGCAACAGTGGTTTTATGCTAACCACGCCCACATTCCTTATATGTCCATATCCAGTGTTTTTCAATGTATTCAGTTTCAGGCATTAATGCATGCATTCAATTTTCACTGTATTGTATTGAAATGCATGGGAGTTATAACAGTGCGCCACTTTGCTAGCTTGCCACGCGCACGCCGTTCAAAATCTACAACTTCTAATTCCAACATTTTTTACACAGTAGCTTGCCATTGATGCCCAAAAAGTTTTGAGACGATCGAAGAAAATTCCAACGACAAGTTTACGTTTGAATCTGGTGGTTAAGGTGTTTTTTATAGAAAATTCAAGATGGCCGCCTTTTCCCGAGGTCAAAGGTCGACGAAACTCCAGAGGTGATTGTAGACTTACGCTAAGGACATGTGCGTCAAATTTCGTGAAAATCGCTCGAAAAAAAGTTCATTTTTCCATATCGTGTAAAAACGCGAAAAACGCAAAATGGCATATTTTGGCACAAAATGGCCGCCAAACCGTAGGTCGTGTCGCCATCACGTAATGATTCCAAAACTTTCTTTGGATATACCCGACAAAGTTATCTGGGTTTCGTTAGCCGATTCTTAAAAATAAAATCCGAAAAAATTTTTTTTTGCCGAGTCAGCACTTTTTTTTGCGACGGTTTTTTGTTTACCACGGCCACATTCCTTTATCGATTTTGTCGTATGTGACATCGTTTTGTTCAGTGTGGGCCAGGGTATCGCATATTTCAGTTTCAGGCTATTCCGATAAAATATGTGCGAGCTAGCTAAAATGGCGACGGTTGCGAATTCGCCACGCGCACGCGTTTCAAATTCTACAACTTCTAATTCCAACATTTTGTCCACAGTAGCTTGCCATTGATGCCCGAGAAGTTTCAAAAAGATCGATAAAAATCCCTAGGACGAGTTTTCGTTTGTATACGTTACTAAAGGTGCTTTTTTAAGAAAATTCAACATGGCCGCCCCTTCCCAAGGTCAAAGGTCAACGAAACTTCTTTGGTTATTGTAGAATCAGGGTCTTGGCATGTGTGTGCAATTTCGTGACAATCGCTTAAACAAAAGTGTCATTTTCCCATATTGTCAAAAAACACGAAAATCGCCATTTCTCTGAGTTCGCCACAAAATGGCCGCCAAGCCGCAGGTCGTGTGGCCATCCCATAATAATTTCATAACTTCTTTGGGATATCTCCAACACGCCTGTTTTGGTTTCGTAACTGTATTTTGAAATATTTTTTTTTGGCCCCATAAGCGATTTTCGGCCCATTCATTTTTTTGACGGGATTGCTCGCCGTGATGTCATCATCGTGGGGGGGGTGACGTTTTCTTTGCCGAAAATTCATTTTCAATTTATCCTAGGTGTGTGCCAATTTTGGTGAGTTTTCGGGTATGTGGTGGGGGTCAAATTTTGGCTCAAAGTGGAAGAAAGAAAGAAGAAGAATAATTAAAGCCGCAAGCGGCGTTGTATGGCCCGCAGACGCAACCCGCCTTCCACGCCCAACTCTACGCACTACCGCGGCCCTCTCCGCCCTCACCGCCCACAAATTAAAAGCTAATCAAGGCTGGATTTGCTCATAATGCTAACTATGCTAACTATGCTAATGTGACTAAAAGTCCTAGCATAGCGATCAGCATAATCAACTCTCTCAGAAAAACACATTTCCTAAAATGCTAATTATGCTTACTATGCTAGCTATGCTAATGTGCCTAAATGAGCTAGCATTGCGATTAGCATCATCAACTGACTCAAAAAAACACATTTCCTAAAATGCTAATTATGCTAACTATGCTAGCTATGCTAATGTGGCTAAAAGTGCTAGCATAGCGATCAGCATCATCAACTGACTCAGAAAAACACATTACCTAAAATGCTAATTATGCTAACTATGCTAACTATGCTAATGTGGCTAAAAGTGCTAGCATAGCAATCAGCATCTTCAACTGACTCAGAAAAACACATTTTTAAAAATGCTAATTATGCTAACTATGCTAGCTATGCTAATGTGGCTAAAAGTGCTAGCATAGCGATCAGCATCATCAACTGACTCAGAAAAACACATTACCTAAAATGCTAATTATGCTAACTATGCTAGTTATGCTAACTTAGCTAAAAGTGCTAGTTTAGCGATCAGCATCATCAACTGACTCAGAAAAACAAATTCCTCCATTGGTAAGAGTTATATGTCATAAGTTGCTAAAAAAAACACTTTTTCCAAAATGGCGGCTTTTCTTTTGATTTTATCTCCATAGCAACCATTTTATGTTTTGGTCCCCTCGGGAGGACGAACAGATTGACGTCAGTTTCGGACAAATCGGTAAAAGTAAACTTTTTGTCGTCCTTAGCAACAGTGGTTTTATGCTAACCACGCCCACATTCCTTATATGTCCATATCCAGTGTTTTTCAATGTAATCTGTTTCAGGCATGAGTGCATGCATTCAATTTTCACTGTATTGTATTGAAATGCATGAGAGTTATAACAGTGCGCCACTTTGCTAGCTTGCCACGCACACGCCGTTCAAAATCTACAACTTCTAATTCCAACATTTTTTCCACAGTAGCTTGCCATTGATGCCCAAAAAGTTTCGAGACGATTGATGAAATTTCCAACGACAAGTTTACGTTTGAATCCGGTGGTAAAGGTGTTTTTTATAGAAAATTCAAGATGGCCGCCTTTTCCCGAGGTCAAAGGTCGACGAAACTCCAGAGGTGATTATACACTTACGCTAGGGACATGCGAGTCAAATTTCGTCAAAATCGCTCGAAAAAAAGTTCATTTTTCCATATTGTGTAAAAACGCGAAAAACGCAAAATGGTAGATTTTGGCACAAAATGGCCGCCAAACCGTAGGTCGTGTCGCCATCACGTAATGATTTCAAAACTTTCTTTGGATATACCTGACAAAGTTATCTGAGTTTCGTTAGCCGATTCTTAAAAATAAAATCCGAAAAATTTTTTTTTAGCCGAGTCAGCACTTTTTTTTGCGACGGTTTTTTGTTTACCACGGCCACATTCCTTTATCGATTTTGTCATGCGTGACATCGTTTTGTTCAGTGTGGGCCAGGGTATCGCATATTTCAGTTTCAGGCTATTCCGATAAAATATGTGCGAGCTAGCTAAAATGGCGACGGTTGCGAATTCGCCACGTGCACGCGTTTCAAATTCTACAACTTCTAATTCCAACATTTTGTCCACAGTAGCTTGCCATTGATGCCCGAGAAGTTTCAAAAAGATCGATAAAAATCCCTAGGACGAGTTTTCGTTTGTATCCGTCAATAAAGGTGCTTTTTTATGAAAATTCAAGATGGCCGCCCCTTCCCAAGGTCAAAGGTCAACAAAACGTCTTTGGTAGTTGTAGAATCGTGTTTGTGGCATGTGTATGAAATTTCGTGAAAATCGCTTGAACAAAAGTGTAGTTTTCCCATATTGTCAAAAAACACGAAAATCGCCATTTCTCTGAGTTCGCCACAAAATGGCCGCCAAGCCGTAGGTCGTGTGGCCATCCCATAATGATTTCATAACTTCTTTGGGATATCTCCAACACGCGTGTTTTGGTTTCGTAACTGTATTTCAAAATATTTTTTTTTGGCCCCATAAGCGATTTTCGGCCCATTCATTTTTTTTACGGGATCGCTCGCCGTGATGTCATCGACTTCGGGGGGGTGGCGTTCTCTTTGCCGAAAATTCATTTTCAATTTATCCCAGGTGTGTGCCAATTTTGGTGAGTTTTCGGGTATGTGGCGGGGGTCAAAATTAAGCTCAAAGACGCCGTTAGTGTGCAAGAAGAATAATAATAATTAAAGCCGCAAGCGGCGTTGTATGGCCCGCAGACGCAACCCGCCTTCCACGCCCAACTCTACGCACTACCGCGGCCCTCTCCGCCCTCACCGTCCACAAATTAAAAGCTAATCAAGGCTGGATTTGCTCATAATGCTAACTATGCTAATTATGCTAATGTGACTAAAAGTCCTAGCATAGCAATCAGCATAATCAACTCTCTCAGAAAAACACATTTCCTAAAATGCTAATTATGCTAACTATGCTAGCTATGCTAATGTGCCTAAATGAGCTAGCATTGCGATTAGCATCATCAACTGACTTAAAAAAACACATTTCCTGAAATGCTAATTATGCTAACTATGCTAGCTATGCTAATGTGGCTAAAAGTGCTAGCATAGCGATCAGCATCATCAACTGACTCAGAAAAACACATTACCTAAAATGCTAATTATGCTAACTATGCTAACTATGCTAATGTGGCTAAAAGTGCTAGCATAGCAATCAGCATCTTCAACTGACTCAGAAAAACACATTACCTAAAATGCTAATTATGCTAACTATGCTAGCTATGCTAACATAGCTAAAAGTGCTAGCATAGCGATCAGCATCATCAACTGACTCAGAAAAACACATTACCTAAAATGCTAATTATGCTAACTATGCTAGCTATGCTAACATAGCTAAAAGTGCTAGCATTGCGATCAGCATCATCAACTGACTCAAAAAAACACATTTCCTAAAATGCTAATTATGCTAACTATGCTAGCTATGCTAATGTGGCTAAAATTGCTAGCATAGCGATCAGCATCATCAACTGACTCAGAAAAACACATTCCTCCATTGGTGAGAGTTATATGTCATAAGTTGCTAAAAAGCCCACTTTTTCCAAAATGGCGGCTTTTCTGTTGATTTTATCTCCATAGCAACCATTTTATGTTTTGGTCCCCTCGGGAGGACGAACAGATTGACGTCAGTTTCGGACAAATCGGTAAAAGTAAACTTTTTGTCGTCCTTAGCAACAGTGGTTTTATGCTAACCACGCCCACATTCCTTATATGTCCATATCCAGTGTTTTTCAATGTATTCAGTTTCAGGCATTAATGCATGCATTCAATTTTCACTGTATTGTATTGAAATGCATGGGAGTTATAACAGTGCGCCACTTTGCTAGCTTGCCACGCGCACGCCGTTCAAAATCTACAACTTCTAATTCCAACATTTTTTCCACAGTAGCTTGCCATTGATGCCCAAAAAGTTTTGAGACGATCGAAGAAAATTCCAACGACAAGTTTACGTTTGAATCTGGTGGTTAATGTGTTTTTTATAGAAAATTCAAGATGGCCGCCTTTTCCCGAGGTCAAGGGTCGACGAAACTCCAAAGGTGATTGTAGACTTACGCTAGGGACATGTGAGTCAAATTTCGTGAAAATCGCTCGAAAAAAAGTTCATTTTTCCATATTGTGTAAAAACGCGAAAAACTCAAAATGGCAGATTTTGGCACAAAATGGCCGCCAAACCGTAGGTCGTGTCGCCATCACGTAATGATTTCAAAACTTTCTTTGGATATACCCGACAAAGTTATCTGGGTTTCGTTAGCCGATTCTTAAAAATAAAATCCGAAAAAATTTTTTTTTGCCGAGTCAGCACTTTTTTTTGCGACGGTTTTTTGTTTACCACGGCCACATTCCTTTATCGATTTTGTCGTATCTGACATCGTTTTGTTCAGTGTGGGCCAGGGAATCGTATATTTCATTTTCACGACATTCCGATAAAATATGTGCGAGCTAGCTTAAATGGCGACGGTTCCGAATTCGCCACGCGCACGCGTTTCAAATTCTACAACTTCTAATTCCAACATTTTGTCCACAGTAGCTTGCCATTGATGCCCGAGAAGTTTCAAAAAGCTCGGAAAAAATCCCTAGGACGAGTTTTCGTTTGTATCCGTTACTAAAAGTGCTTTTTTATGAAAATTCAAGATGGCCGCCCCTTGCCAAGGTCAAAGGTCAACGAAACTTCTTTGGTTATTGTAGAATCCTGCTAGTGGCATGTGTGTCCGATTTCGTGAAAATCGCTTGAACAAAAGTGTTGTTTTACCATATTGTCAAAAAACACAAAAATCGCCATTTCTCAGAGTTCGCCACAAAATGGCTGCCAAGCCGTAGGTCGTGTGGCCATCCCATAATGATTTCAAAACTTCTTGGGGATATCTCCAACACGCGTGTTTTGGTTTCGTAACTGTATTCCGAAATATTTTTTTTTGGCCCCATAAGCGATTTTCGGCCCATTCATTTTTTTGACGGGAACGCTCGCTGTGATGTCATCATCGTGGGGGGGGTGACGTTCTCTTTGCTGAAAATTCATTTTCAATTTATCCTAGGTCTGTGCCAATTTTGGTGAGTTTTCGGGTATGTGGCGGGGGTCAAATTCGAGCTCAAAGTGGAAGAAAGAAAGAAGAAGAATAATAATGAAACGAAGCAAAAACAATATAGAAGTTTTTGCAGTCAGGTGGCCTATGTATTTCAATGCGGCCTGTCTTTTACTATAGGCTGGGCATGTCTTTTTGGCTTTAAACCCGTTCTTTGAGGGCTTTTTGGGGCTTTTTTGTGTTTTTGTCGTCATTTTTGCGACTACAATTTTGTCGTTTTTGCGTTGGTGTTGTGCGTGTGTGTGTGTATTTTTGTTGCGTTACACAATTGTCGTGTCGTTTTGTGCTTTGGGCGACTTTTGACCCCATTTTTTGGCGTTTTGACGCGTTTTTTTGACGTTTTGGACTTTTTGAGTGTTCGACCCTCGTACCAGTTACAATATGGTCCTTGCAGTCTATGACTGCTGCGGGCCATAATAATAATGAAACGAAGCAGAAACAATATAGAAGTTTTTGCAGTCAGGTGGCCTATGTATTTCAATGCGGCCTGTCTTTTACTATAGGCTGGGCATGTCTTTTTGGCTTTAAACCCGTTCTTTGAGGGCTTTTTGGGGCTTTTTTGGTTTTTTGTCGTCATTTTTGCGACTACAATTTTGACGTTTGTGCGTTGGTGTTGTGCGTGTGTGTGTGTATTTTTGTTGTGTTACACAATTGTCGTGTCGTTTTGTGCTTTGGGCGACTTTTGACCCCATTTTTTGGCGTTTTGACGCGTTTTTTTGACGTTTTGGACTTTTTGAGTGTTCGACCCTCGTACCAGTTACAATATGGTCCTTGCACTCTGTGAGTGCTGCGGGCCATAATTAAAGCCGCAAGCGGCGTTGTATGGCCCGCAGACGCAACCCGCCTTCCACGCCCAACTCTACGCACCACTGCCCTCACCGCCCACTTTTGATAATGGCTAGTCAAAACTGCATATGCTAATTATGCTAACTATGCTAGCTATGCTAATGTGGCTAAAAGTGCTAGCATTGCGATCAGCATCATCAACTGACTCAGAAAAACACATTACCTAAAATGCTAATTATGCTAACTATGCTAATGTGGCGAAAAGTGCTAGCATAGCGATCAGCATCATCAACTGACTCAGAAAAACACATTATCCAAAATGCTAATTATGCTAACTTTGTTAGCTATGCTAATGTGGCTAAAAGTGCTAGCATAGCGATCAGCATCATCAACTGACTCAGAAAAACACATTACCTAAAATGCTAATTATGCTAACTATGCTAGTAATGCTAACATAGCTAAAATTGCTAGCATAGCGATCAGCATCATCAACTGACTCAGAAAAACACATTACCTAAAATGCTAATTATGCTAACTATGCTAGCTATGCTAATGTGGCTAAAAGTGCTAGCATAGCGATCAGCATCATCAACTGACTCAGAAAAACACATTACCTAAAATGCTAATTATGCTAACTATGCTAGTAATGCTAACATAGCTAAAATTGCTAGCATAGCGATCTGCATCATCAACTGACTCAGAAAAACACATTCCTCCATTGGTGAGAGCTACATGTCATAAGTTGATAAAAAAACCACTTTTTCCAAAATGGCGGCTTTTCTGTTGATTTTATCTCCATAGCAACCATTTTATGTTTTGGTACCCTCGGGAGGACGAACAGATTGACGTCAGTTTCGGACAAATCGGTAAAAGTAAACTTTTTGTTGTCCTTAGCAACAGTGGTTTTATGCTAACCACGCCCACATTCCTTATATGTCCATATCCAGTGTTTTTCAATGTATTCAGTTTCAGGCATGAATGCATGCATTCAATTTTCATTGTATTGTATTGAAATACATGGGAGTTATAATACTGCGCCACTTTGCTAGCTCGCCACGCGCACGCCGTTCAAAATCTACAACTTCTAATTCCAACATTTTTTCCACAGTAGCTTGCCATTGATGTCAAAAAAGTTTCGAAACAATCGATGAAAATTCCAACGACAAGTTTACGTTTGAATCTGGTAGTAAAGGTGTTTTTTATAAAAAATTCAAGATGGCCGCCTTTTCCCGAGGTCAAAAGTTGGCGAAACTCCAGAGGTGATTGTAGACTTACGCTACGGACATGCGTGTCGAATTTCATGAAAATCGCTCGAAAAAAAGTTCATTTTTCCATATTGTGTAAAAACGCGAAAAACTCAAAACGGCAGATTTTGGCACAAAATGGCCGCCAAACCGTAGGTCGTGTCGCCATCACGTAATCATTTCAAAACTTTCTTTGGATATACCCGACAAAGTTATCTGGGTTTTGTTAGCCGATTCTTAAAAATAAAATCCGAAATTTTTTTTTTTGCCGAGTCAGCACTTTTTTTTGCGACAGTTTTTTGTTTACCACGGCCACATTCCTTTCTCGATTTTGTCGTATGTGACATCATTTTGTTCAGTGTGGGCCAGGGTATCGCATATTTCAGTTTCAGGCTATTCTGATAAAATATGTGCGAGCTAGCTAAAATGGCGACGGTTGCGAATTCGCCACGCGCACACGTTTCACATTCTACAACTTCTAATTCCAACATTTTGTCCACAGTAGCATGCCATTGATGCCCGAGAAGTTTCGAAAAGATCGATAAAAATCCCTAGGACGAGTTTTCGTTTGTATCCGTCAATAAAGGTGCTTTTTTATGAAAATTCAAGATGGCCGCCCCTTCCCAAGGTCAAAGGTCAACAAAACTTCTTTGGTAGTTGTAGAATCGTGTTTGTGGCATGTGTATGAAATTTCGTGAAAATGGCTTGAACAAAAGTGTAGTTTTCCCATATTGTCAAAAAACACGAAAATCGCCATTTCTCTGAGTTCGCCACAAAATGGCCGCCAAGCCGTAGGTCGTGTGGCCATCCCATAATGATTTCATAACTTCTTTGGGATATCTCCAACACGCGTGTTTTGGTTTCGTAACTGTATTTCAAAATTTTTTTTTTTGGCCCCATAAGCGATTTTCGGCCCATTCATTTTTTTTACGGGATCGCTCGCCGTGATGTCATCGACTTCGGGGGGGTGGCGTTCTCTTTGCCGAAAATTCATTTTCAATTTATCCCAGGTGTGTTCCAATTTTGGTGAGTTTTCGGGTATGTGGCGGGGGTCAAATTTGAGCTCAAAGGCGCGATAAGAAAGCGGAATAATAATAATAATAATAATGAAACAAAGCAGAAACAATATAGAAGTTTTTGCGGTTAGGATTTCCTATGTATTTCAATGCGGCCTGTCTTTTACTATAGGCTGGGCATGTCTTTTTGGCTTTAAACCCGTCTTTTGAGGGCTTTTTGGGGCTTTTTCGTGTTTTTGTCGTCATTTTTGCGACTACAAATTTGACGTTTGTGCGTTGGTGTTCTGCGTGTGTGTGTGTATTTTTGTTGCGTTACACAATTGTCGTGTCGTTGTGTGCTTTGGGCGACTTTTGACCCCATTTTTTGGCGTTTTGACGCGTTTTTTTGACGTTTTGGACTTTTTGAGTGTTCGACCCTCGTACCAGTTACAATATGGTCCTTGCACTCTGTGAGTGCTGCGGGCCATAATAATAATGAAACAAAGCAGAAACAATATAGAAGTTTTTGCAGTCAGGTGGCCTATGTATTTCAATGCGGCCTGTCTTTTACTATAGGCTGGGCATGTCTTTTTGGCTTTAAACCCGTTCTTTGAGGGCTTTTTTGGGCTTTTTTGTGTTTTTGTCGTCATTTTTGCGACTACAATTTTAAGGTTTGTGCGATGGTGTTGTGCGTGTGTGTGTGTATTTTTGTTGCGTTACACAATTGTCGTGTCGTTTTGTGCTTTGGGCGACTTTTGACCCCATTTTTTGGCGTTTTGACGCGTTTTTTTGACGTTTTGGACCTTTTTGAGTGTTCGACCCTCGTAGCAGTTACAATATGGTCCTTGCAGTCTATGACTGCTGCGGGCCATAATTAAAGCCGCAAGCGGCGTTGTATGGCCCGCAGACGCAACCCGCCTTCCACTACGCACCACCGCCCTCACCGCCCTCACTGCCCACTTTTGATAATGGCTAGTCAAAACGGCATATGCTAATTATGCTAACTATGCTAGCTATGCTAATGTGGCTAAAAGTGCTAGCATTGTGATCAGCACCATCAACTGACTCAGAAAAATACATTACCTAAAATGCTAATTATGCTAACTATGCTAGCTATGCTAATGTGGCTAAAAGTGCTAGCATAGCGATCAGCATCATTAACTGACTCAGAAAAACACATTACCTGAAATGCTAATTATGCAAACTATGCTAGCTATGCTAACATAGCTAAAAGTGCTAGCATAGCGATCAGCATCATCAACTGACTCAGAAAAACACATTCCTCCATTGATGAGAGCTATATGTCATATGTTGGTAAAAAAAAAACCTTTTTCCAAAATGGCGGCTTTTTTGTTAATTTTATCTCCATAGCAACCATTTTATGTTTTGGTCCCCTCGAGAGGACGAACAGATTGACGTCAGTTTTGGACAAATCCGTAAAAGTAATTTTTTTTTTGTCCTTAGCAACAGTGGTTTTATGCTAACCACGCCCACATTCCTTATATGTCCATATCCAGTGTTTTTCAATGTATTCTGTTTCAGGTATTAATGCATGCATTAAATTTTCACTGTTTAGTATTGAAATGCATGGGAGTTATAACAGTGCGCCACTTTGCTAGCTTGCTACGCGTACGCCGTTCAAAATCTACAACTTCTAATTCCAACATTTTTTCCACAGTAGCTTGCCATTGATGCCCAAAAAGTTTCGAGACGATCCCTGAAAATTCCAACGACAAGTTTACGTTTGAATCTGGTGGTAAAGGTGTTTTTTATAGATAATTCAAGATGGCCGCCTTTTCCCGAGGTCAAAGGTCGACGAAACTCCAGAGGTGATTGTAGACTTACGCTAGGGACATGCGCGTCAAATTTCGTGAAAATCGCTCGAAAAAAAGTTCATTTTTCCATATTGTGTAAAAACGCGAAAAACTCAAAATGGCATATTTTGGCACAAAATGGCAGCCAAACCGTAGGTCGTGACGCCATCACGTTATGATTTCAAAACTTTCTTTGGATATACCCGACAAAGTTATCTGGGTTTCGTTAGCCGATTCTTAAAAATAAAATCCGAAATAAATTTTTTTTGCCGAGTCAGCACTTTTTTTTGCGATCGTTTTTTGTTTACCACGGCCGCATTCCTTTATGGATTTTGTCGTATGTGACATCATTTTGTTCAGTGTGGGCCAGGGTATCGCATATTTCAGTTTCAGGCTATTCCGATAAAATATGTGCGAGCTAGCTAAAATGGCGACGGTTGCGAATTCGCCACGCGCACGCGTTTCAAATTCTACAACTTCTTATTCCAACATTTTGTCCACAGTAGCTTGCCATTGATGCCCGAGAAGTTTCAAAAAGATTGATAAAAATCCCTAGGACGAGTTTTCGTTTGTATCCGTTACTAAAGGTGCTTTTTTATGAAAATTCAAGATGGCCGCCCCTTGCCAAGGTCAAAGGTCAACAAAACTTCTTTGGTAGTTGTAGAATCGTGTTTGTGGCATGTGTGTGAAATTTCGTGAAAATCGCTTGAACAAAAGTGTCGTTTTCCCATATTGTCAAAAAACACGAAAATCGCCATTTCTCTGAGTTCGCCACAAAATGGCCGCCAAGCCGTAGGTCGTGTGGCCATCCCATAATGATTTCAGAACTTCTTTGGGATATCTCCAACACGCGTGTTTTGGTTTCGTAACTGTATCTTGAAGAAAAAAAAATCGGCTCCATTTGAGATTTCGGCCACATTCATTTTTTTTACGGTTTTGCCGACTGTGAGGTCATCGGGTTTGGGGGGGGGGCGTTCACTTCGCCGAAAATTCATTTTGAATTTATCCTAGGTGTGTGCCAATTTTGGTGAGTTTTCGAGTATGTGGCGGGGGTCAAATTTGAGCTCAAAGACGCAGTAAGAAAGAAGAAACGTAATTAAAGCCGCAAGCGGCGTTGTATGGCCCGCAGACGCAACCCGCTTTCCACGCCCAACTCTACGCACCACCGTCAACCCTCTCCGCCCTCACCGCCCACAAATTAAAAGCTAGTCAAGGCTGGATTTGCTAATAATGCTAACTATGCTAACTATGCTAATGTGACTAAAAGTCCTAGCATAGCGATTAGCCTCATCAATTGACTCAGAAAAACACATTACCTAAAATGCTAATTATGCTAACTATGTTAGCTATGCTAACATAGCTAAAAGTGCTACCATAGCGATCAGCATCCTCAACTGACTCAAAAAAAAACCATTTCCTAAAATGCTAATTATGCTAACTATGCTAACTATGCTAATGTGGCTAAAAGTGCTAGCATAGCGATCAGCATCATCAACTGACTCAGAAAAACACATTACCTAAAATGCTAATTATGCTAACTATGCTAGTTATGCTAACATAGCTAAAAGTGCTAGCATAGCGATCAGCATCATCAACTGACTCAGAAAAACACATTCCTCCATTGGTGAGAGTTATGTCATAAGTTGCTAAAAAAAACACTTTTTCCAAAATGGCGGCTTTTCTGTTGATTTTATCTCCATAGCAACCATTTTATGTTTTGGTCCCCTCGGGAGGACGAACAGATTGACGTCAGTTTCGGACAAATCGGTAAAAGTAAACTTTTTGTCGTCCTTAGCAACAGTGGTTTTATGCTAACAACGCCCACATTCCTTATATGTCCATATCCAGTGTTTTTCAATGTAATCTGTTTCAGGCATGAATGCATGCATTCAATTTTCACTGTATTGTATTGAAATGCATGAGAGTTATAACAGTGCGCCACTTTGCTAGCTTGCCACGCACACGCCGTTCAAAATCTACAACTTCTAATTCCAACATTTTTTCCACAGTAGCTTGCCATTGATGCCTAAAAAGTTTCGAGACGATTGATGAAAATTCCAACGACAAGTGTACGTTTGAATCCGGTGGTAAAGGTGTTTTTTATAGAAAATTCAAGATGGCCGCCTTTTCCCGAGGTCAAAGGTCGACGAAACTCCAAAGGTGATTGTACACTTACGCTAGGGACATGCGAGTCAAATTTCGTCGAAATCGCTCGAAAAAAAGTTCATTTTTCCATATTGTGTAAAATCGCGAAAAACGCAAAATGGCAGATTTTGGCACAAAATGGCCGCCAAACGGTAGGTCGTGTCGCCATCACGTAATGATTTCAAAACTTTCTTTGGATATACCCGACAAAGTTATCTGGATGTCGTTAGCCGATTCTTAAAAATAAAATCCGAATTTTTTTTTTTTTGCCGAGTCAGCACTTTTTTTTGCGATCGTTTTTTGTTTACCACGGCCACATTCCTTTATCGATTTTGTCATGCGTGACATCGTTTTGTTCAGTGTGGGCCAGGGTATCGCATATTTCAGTTTCAGGCTATTCCGATAAAATATGTGCGAGCTAGCTAAAATGGCGACGGTTGCTAATTCGCCATGCGCACGTGTTTCAAATTCTACAACTTCTAATTCCAACATTTTGTCCACAGTAGCTTGCCATTGATGCCCGAGAAGTTTCAAAAAGATCGATAAAAATCCCTAGGACGAGTTTTCGTTTGTATCCGTCAATAAAGATGCTTTTTTTTTAAAATTCAAGATGGCCGCCCCTTCCCAAGGTCAAAGGTCAACAAAACTTCTTTGGTAGTTGTAGAATCGTGTTTGTGGCATGTGTATGAAATTTCGTGAAAATCGCTTGAACAAAAGTGTCGTTTTCCTATATTGTCAAAAAACACGAAATTCGCCATATCTCAAAGTTCGCCACAAAATGGCCGCCAAGCCGTAGGTCGTGTGGCCATCCCATAATGATTTCATAACTTCTTTGGGATATTTCCAACACGCGTGTTTTGGTTTCGTACCTGTATTTCAAAATATTTTTTTTTGGCCCCATAAGCGATTTTCGGCCCATTCATTTTTTTGACGGGAACGCACGCCGTGATGTCATCGTCGTGGTGGGGGTGACGTTCTCTTTGCCGAAAATTCATTTTCAATTTATCCTAGGTGTGTGCCAATTTTGGTGAGTTTTCGGGTATGTGGCGGGGGTCAAATTTGAGCTCAACGGATCCGTAAGAAAGAAGAAACGTAATAATAATTAAAGCCGCAAGCGGCGTTGTATGGCCCGCAGACGCAACCCGCCTTCCACGCCCAACTCTACGCACCACCGCCCTCACCGCCCTCACCGCACACTTTTGATGAAGGCTAGTCAAAACTGCATATGTTAATTATGCTAACTATGCTAGCTATGCTAGCTATGCTAATGTGGCTAAAAGTGCTAGCATAGCGATCAGCATCATCAACTGACTCAGAAAAACACATTACCTAAAATGCTAATTATGCTAACTATGCTAGCTATGCTAATGTGGCTAAAAGTGCTAGCATTGCGATCAGCATCTTTAACTGACTCAGAAAAACACATTATCTAAAAATCTAATAATGCTAACTATGCTAGCTATGCTAATGTGGCTAAAAGTGCTAGCATAGCGATCAGCATCATCAACTGACTCAGAAAAACACATTACCTAAAATGCTAATTATGCTAACTATGCTAGCTATGCTAATGTGGCTAAAAGTGCTAGCATAGCGATCAGCATCTTCAACTGACTCAAAAAAACACATCACCTAAAATGCTAATTATGCTATCTATGCTAGCTATGCTAATGTGGCTAAAAGTGCTAGCATAGCGATCAGCATCATTAACTGACTCAGAAAAACACATTATCTAAAATGCTAATTATGCTAACTATGCTAGCTATGCTAATGTGGCTGAAAGTGCTAGCATTGTGATCAGCATCATCAATTGACTCAGAAAATACATTACCTAAAATGCTAATTATGCTAACTATGCTAGCTATGCTAATGTGGCTAAAAGTGCTAGCATAGCAATCATTATCATCAATTGACTCAGAAAAACACATTAGCTAAAATGCTAATTATGCTAACTATGCTAGTTATGCTAACATAGCTAAAAGTGCTAGCATAGCGATCTGCATCATCAACTGACTCAGAAAAACACATTCCTCCATTGGTGAGAGCAATGTGTCATAAGTTGATAAAAAACCCACTTTTTCCAAAATGGCGGCTTTTCTGTTGATTTTATCTCCATAGCAACCATTTTATGTTTTGGTCCCCTCGGGATGATGAACAGATTGACGTCAGTTTCGGACAAATCGGTAAAAGTAAACTTTTTGTTGTCCTTAGCAACAGTGGTTTTATGCTAACCACGCCCACATTCCTTATATGTCCATATCCAGTGTTTTTCAATGTATTCAGTTTCAGGCATTAATGCATGCATTCAATTTTCACTGTATTGTATTGAAATGCATGGGAGTTATAACAGTGCGCCACTTTGCTAGCTTGCCACGCGCACGCCGTTCAAAATCTACAACTTCTAATTCCAACATTTTTTACACAGTAGCTTGCCATTGATGCCCAAAAAGTTTTGAGACGATCGAAGAAAATTCCAACGACAAGTTTACGTTTGAATCTGGTGGTTAAGGTGTTTTTTATAGAAAATTCAAGATGGCCGCCTTTTCCCGAGGTCAAAGGTCGACGAAACTCCAGAGGTGATTGTAGACTTACGCTAAGGACATGTGCGTCAAATTTCGTGAAAATCGCTCGAAAAAAAGTTCATTTTTCCATATCGTGTAAAAACGCGAAAAACGCAAAATGGCATATTTTGGCACAAAATGGCCGCCAAACCGTAGGTCGTGTCGCCATCACGTAATGATTCCAAAACTTTCTTTGGATATACCCGACAAAGTTATCTGGGTTTCGTTAGCCGATTCTTAAAAATAAAATCCGAAATTTTTTTTTTTTGCCGAGTCAGCACTTTTTTTTGCGACGGTTTTTTGTTTACCACGGCCACATTCCTTTATCGATTTTGTCGTATGTGATATCGTTCTGTTCAGTGTGGGCCAGGGTATCGCATATTTCAGTTTCAGGCTATTCCGATAAAATATGTGCGAGCTAGCTAAAATGGCGACGGTTGCGAATTCGCCACGCGCATGCGTTTCAAATTCTACAACTTCTAATTCCAACATTTTGTCCACAGTAGCTTGCCATTGATGCCCGAGAAGTTTCAAAAAGATCGATAAAAATCCCTAGGACGAGTTTTCGTTTGTATACGTTACTAAAGGTGCTTTTTTATGAAAATTCAACATGGCCGCCCCTTCCCAAGGTCAAAGGTCAACGAAACTTCTTTGGTTATTGTAGAATCAGGGTCTTGGCATGTGTGTGCAATTTCGTGACAATCGCTTAAACAAAAGTGTCATTTTCCCATATTGTCAAAAAACACGAAAATCGCCATTTCTCTGAGTTCGCCACAAAATGGCCGCCAAGCCGCAGGTCGTGTGGCCATCCCATAATAATTTCATAACTTCTTTGGGATATCTCCAACACGCCTGTTTTGGTTTCGTAACTGTATTTTGAAATATTTTTTTTTGGCCCCATAAGCGATTTTCGGCCCATTCATTTTTTTGACGGGATTGCTCGCCGTGATGTCATCATCGTGGGGGGGGTGACGTTTTCTTTGCCGAAAATTCATTTTCAATTTATCCTAGGTGTGTGCCAATTTTGGTGAGTTTTCGGGTATGTGGTGGGGGTCAAATTTTGGCTCAAAGTGGAAGAAAGAAAGAAGAAGAATAATTAAAGCCGCAAGCGGCGTTGTATGGCCCGCAGACGCAACCCGCCTTCCACGCCCAACTCTACGCACCACCGCCCTCACCGCCCTCACTGCCCACTTTTGATAATGGCTAGTCAAAACGGCATATGCTAATTATGCTAGCTATGCTAATTTGGCTAAAAGTTTTAGCATTGCGATCAGCATCATCAACTGACTCAGAAAAACACATTACTTAAAATGCTAATTATGCTAACTATGCTAGCTATGCTAATGTGGCTAAAAGTGCTAGCATTGTGATCAGCACCATCAACTGACTCAGAAAAACACATTACCTAAAATGCTAATTATGCTAACTATGCTAGCTATGCTAATGTGGCTAAAAGTGCTAGCATAGCGATCAGCATCATTAACTGACTCAGAAAAACACATTACCTGAAATGCTAATTATGCTAACTATGCTAGCTATGCTAACATAGCTAAAAGTGCTAGCATAGCGATCAGCATCATCAACTGACTCAGAAAAACACATTCCTCCATTGATGAGAGCTATATGTCATATGTTGGTAAAAAAAAAAACCTTTTCCAAAATGGCGGCTTTTTTGTTAATTTTATCTCCATAGCAACCATTTTATGTTTTGGTCCCCTCGAGAGGACGAACAGATTGACGTCAGTTTTGGACAAATCCGTAAAAGTAAATTTTTTTTTGTCCTTAGCAACAGTGGTTTTATGCTAACCACGCCCACATTCCTTATATGTCCATATCCAGTGTTTTTCAATGTATTCTGTTTCAGGCATTAATGCATGCATTAAATTTTCACTGTTTAGTATTGAAATGCATGGGAGTTATAACAGTGCGCCACTTTGCTAGCTTGCTACGCGTACGCCGTTCAAAATCTACAACTTCTAATTCCAACATTTTTTCCACAGTAGCTTGCCATTGATGCCCAAAAAGTTTCGAGACGATCGCTGAAAATTCCAACGACAAGTTTACGTTTGAATCTGGTGGTAAAGGTGTTTTTTATAGATAATTCAAGATGGCCGCCTTTTCCCGAGGTCAAAGGTCGACGAAACTCCAGAGGTGATTGTAGAGTTACGCTAGGGACATGCGCGTCAAATTTCGTGAAAATCGCTCGAAAAAAAGTTCATTTTTCCATATTGTGTAAAAACGCGAAAAACTCAAAATGGCATATTTTGGCACAAAATGGCCGCCAAACCGTAGGTCGTGACGCCATCACGTAATGATTTCAAAACTTTCTTTGGATATACCCGGCAAAGTTATCTGGGTTTCGTTAGCCGATTCTTAAAAATAAAATCCGAAAAAAAAACTTTTTGCCGAGTCAGCACTTTTTTTTGCGATGGTTTTTTGTTTACCACGGCCACATTCCTTTATGGATTTTGTCGTATGTGACATCATTTTGTTCAGTGTGGGCCAGGGTATCGCATATTTCAGTTTCAGGCTATTCCGATTAAATATGTGCGAGCTAGCTAAAATGGCGACGGTTGCGAATTCGCCACCCGCACGTGTTTCAAATTCTACAACTTCTTATTCCAACATTTTGTCCACAGTAGCTTGCCATTGATGCCCGAGAAGTTTCAAAAAGATTGATAAAAATCCCTAGGACGAGTTTTCGTTTGTATCCGTTACAAAAGGTGCTTTTTTATGAAAATTCAAGATGGCCGCCCCTTGCCAAGGTCAAAGGTCAACAAAACTTCTTTGGTAGTTGTAGAATCGTGTTTGTGGCATGTGTGTGCAATTTCGTGAAAATCGCTTGAACAAAAGTGTCGTTTTCCCATATTGTCAAAAAACACGAAAATCGCCATTTCTCTGAGTTCGCCACAAAATGGCCGCCAAGCCGTAGGTCGTGTGGCCATCCCATAATGATTTCAGAACTTCTTTGGGATATCTCCAACACGCGTGTTTTGGTTTCGTTGCTCTAATTTGAAATATTTTTTTTTGGCCCCATAAGCGATTTTCGGCCCATTCATTTTTTTTACGGGAACGCTCGCTGTGATGTCATCGACTTCGGGGGGGTGACGTTCTCTTTGCCGAAAATTCATTTTCAATTTATCCCAGATGTGTGCCAATTTTGGTGAGTTTTCGGGTATGTGGCGGGGGTCAAAATTAAGCTCAAAGACGCCGTTAGTGTGCAAGAATAATAATAATAATAATAATTAAAGCCGCAAGCGGCGTTGTATGGCCCGCAGACGCAACCCGCCTTCCACGCCCAACTCTACGCACCACCGCTGACCTCAACGCCCTCACAGCCCGCAAATTAAAAGCTAGTCAAGGCTGGATTTCCTAATTATGCTAACAATGCTAACTATGCTAATGTGGCTAAAAGTGCTAGCATTGCAATCAGCATCATCAACTAACTCAGAAAAACACATTCCTCCATTAATGAGAGTTATATGTCATAAGTTGCTAAAAAACCCACTTTTTCCAAAATGGCAGCTTTTCTGTTGATTTTATCTCCATAGCAACCATTTTATGTTTTGGTCCCCTCGGGAGGACGAACAGATTGACGTCAGTTTCGGACAAATCGGTAAAAGTAAACTTTTTGTCGTCCTTAGCAACAGCGGTTTTATGCTAACCACGCCCACATTCCTTATATGTCCATTTCCAGTGTTTTTCAATGTATGCAGTTTCAGGCATTATTGCATGCATTTAAATTTCACAGTAGTCCATTGAAAAACATAGGAGTTATAACAGTGCGCCACTTTGCTAGCTCGCCACGCGCACGCCGTTTAAAATCTACAACTTTTAATTCCAACATTTTTTCCACAGTAGCTTGCCATTGATGCCCAAAAAGTTTCGAGACAATCGATGAAAATTCCAACGACAAGTTTACGTTTGAATCTGGTGGTAAAGGTTTTTTTTATAGAAAATTCAAGATGGCGGCCTTTTCCCGAGGTCAAAGGTGGACGAAACTCCAGAGGTAGTTGTGGACTGGCTCTAGCAACATGTGAGTCAAATTTCGTGAAAATCGCTCGAAAAAAAGTTCATTTTTCCATATTGTGTAAAAACGCGAAAACCGCAAAATGGCAGATTTTGGCACAAAATGGCCGCCAAACCGTAGGTCGTGTCACCATCCCGTAATGATTTCAAAACGTCC
The DNA here is from genome assembly GCF_053564925.1 of Oryzias latipes. NCBI lineage: Eukaryota > Metazoa > Chordata > Actinopteri > Beloniformes > Adrianichthyidae > Oryzias > Oryzias latipes. The sequence goes on along the minus strand of NC_136256.1, from coordinate 9,427,205 downwards.
TTTGGATATCGCGGACAAGGGTATATTGGTTTCGTTAGTCGATTCTCAAAAAAAAAGTTCCGAATTTTTTCGTTTTTGCCGAGTCGGCACATTTTTTTGCGACGGTTTTTTGCTTACCACGCCCACATTCCTTTATCGATCTTGTCGTGCGTAGCATCGTTTTGTTCAGCGCGGGCCAAGGAATCGCATATTTCCTCTTCACGACATTCCGATGAAAAATGTGCGAGCTAGCCAAGATGGCAACGGTTGCTAGCTCGCCACGCGCACGCCGTTCAAAATCTACAACTTCTAATTCCAACATTTTGTCCAGAGTAGCTGGCCGTTGGTGCCCGAAAAGTTACGAGACGATTGATGAAAATTCCAGCGACGAGTTTTCGTTTGTATCTGGTGCTAAAGGTGCTTTTTTGAGAAAATTCCAGATGGCGGCCTTTTCCCAAGGTCAAAGGTCAACGACACTTCTGGGGTGTTTGTAGACTGGAGCTGGCAGCAAGTGTGTGCAATTGCGTGAAAATCCTTCAAACAAAAGTGTCTTTTCCCCATATTGTGGGAAAACACGAAAATCGCCAATTCTCAGAGTTCGCCACAAAATGGCCGCCAAGCCGTAGGTCGTGTGGCCGTCCCATAATGCTTTCAAAACATCTTTGGGATATCCCCGACACGTGTGTCTTGGTTTCGCGGCCGTATTTTGAAGTACATTTTGTTCGGCCCCATACGCGATTTTCGGCCCATTCATTTTTTTGACGGGATCGCTGGCCGTGATGTCATCGTCTTCGGGGGGGTGACGTTGACTTTGTGGAAAATTCATTTGCAATTTATCCCAGGTGTGTGCACATTTTGGTGACTTTTCGAGCATGCGGCGGGGGTCAAATTCTCGCTGAAAGGCGGCGAAGTCGTCGTTCCAACTGCGAAAACAATATGGTCCTTGCAGTCAGTGACTGCTGCTGCGGGCCATAATAAGGTCTGAGGAATAGCAGTGCGCAACTTTGCGAGCTCGCCACGCGGACGCCGTTCAAAATCTACAACTTCTAATTGCAACATTTTTTTCACAGTAGCTTGCCGTTGATGCCCAAAAAGTTTCGAGACGATCGCGGAAATTTCCAACGACAAGTTTACGATTGAATCCAGGGGTAAAGGCGTTTTTTATAGAAGATTCAAGATGGCGGCCTTTTCCCGAGGTCAAAGGTGGACGAAACTCCAGAGGTAGTTGTGGACTGGCTCTAGCAACATGTGAGTCAAATTTCGTGAAAATCGCTCGAAAAAAAGTTCATTTTTCCATATTGTGTAAAAACGCGAAAACCGCAAAATGGCAGATTTTGGCACAAAATGGCCGCCAAACCGTAGGTCGTGTCACCATCCCGTAATGATTTCAAAACGTCCTTTGGATATCGCGGACAAGGGTATATTGGTTTCGTTAGTCGATTCTCAAAAAAAAAGTTCCGAATTTTTTCGTTTTTGCCGAGTCGGCACATTTTTTTGCGACGGTTTTTTGCTTACCACGCCCACATTCCTTTATCGATCTTGTCGTGCGTAGCATCGTTTTGTTCAGCGCGGGCCAAGGAATCGCATATTTCCTCTTCACGACATTCCGATGAAAAATGTGCGAGCTAGCCAAGATGGCAACGGTTGCTAGCTCGCCACGCGCACGCCGTTCAAAATCTACAACTTCTAATTCCAACATTTTGTCCAGAGTAGCTGGCCGTTGGTGCCCGAAAAGTTACGAGACGATTGATGAAAATTCCAGCGACGAGTTTTCGTTTGTATCTGGTGCTAAAGGTGCTTTTTTGAGAAAATTCCAGATGGCGGCCTTTTCCCAAGGTCAAAGGTCAACGACACTTCTGGGGTGTTTGTAGACTGGAGCTGGCAGCAAGTGTGTGCAATTGCGTGAAAATCCTTCAAACAAAAGTGTCTTTTCCCCATATTGTGGGAAAACACGAAAATCGCCAATTCTCAGAGTTCGCCACAAAATGGCCGCCAAGCCGTAGGTCGTGTGGCCGTCCCATAATGCTTTCAAAACATCTTTGGGATATCCCCGACACGTGTGTCTTGGTTTCGCGGCCGTATTTTGAAGTACATTTTGTTCGGCCCCATACGCGATTTTCGGCCCATTCATTTTTTTGACGGGATCGCTGGCCGTGATGTCATCGTCTTCGGGGGGGTGACGTTGACTTTGTGGAAAATTCATTTGCAATTTATCCCAGGTGTGTGCACATTTTGGTGACTTTTCGAGCATGCGGCGGGGGTCAAATTCTCGCTGAAAGGCGGCGAAGTCGTCGTTCCAACTGCGAAAACAATATGGTCCTTGCAGTCAGTGACTGCTGCTGCGGGCCATAATAAGGTCTGAGGAATAGCAGTGCGCAACTTTGCGAGCTCGCCACGCGGACGCCGTTCAAAATCTACAACTTCTAATTGCAACATTTTTTTCACAGTAGCTTGCCGTTGATGCCCAAAAAGTTTCGAGACGATCGCGGAAATTTCCAACGACAAGTTTACGATTGAATCCAGGGGTAAAGGCGTTTTTTATAGAAGATTCAAGATGGCGGCCTTTTCCCGAGGTCAAAGGTGGACGAAACTCCAGAGGTAGTTGTGGACTGGCTCTAGCAACATGTGAGTCAAATTTCGTGAAAATCGCTCGAAAAAAAGTTCATTTTTCCATATTGTGTAAAAACGCGAAAACCGCAAAATGGCAGATTTTGGCACAAAATGGCCGCCAAACCGTAGGTCGTGTCACCATCCCGTAATGATTTCAAAACGTCCTTTGGATATCGCGGACAAGGGTATATTGGTTTCGTTAGTCGATTCTCAAAAAAAAAGTTCCGAATTTTTTCGTTTTTGCCGAGTCGGCACATTTTTTTGCGACGGTTTTTTGCTTACCACGCCCACATTCCTTTATCGATCTTGTCGTGCGTAGCATCGTTTTGTTCAGCGCGGGCCAAGGAATCGCATATTTCCTCTTCACGACATTCCGATGAAAAATGTGCGAGCTAGCCAAGATGGCAACGGTTGCTAGCTCGCCACGCGCACGCCGTTCAAAATCTACAACTTCTAATTCCAACATTTTGTCCAGAGTAGCTGGCCGTTGGTGCCCGAAAAGTTACGAGACGATTGATGAAAATTCCAGCGACGAGTTTTCGTTTGTATCTGGTGCTAAAGGTGCTTTTTTGAGAAAATTCCAGATGGCGGCCTTTTCCCAAGGTCAAAGGTCAACGACACTTCTGGGGTGTTTGTAGACTGGAGCTGGCAGCAAGTGTGTGCAATTGCGTGAAAATCCTTCAAACAAAAGTGTCTTTTCCCCATATTGTGGGAAAACACGAAAATCGCCAATTCTCAGAGTTCGCCACAAAATGGCCGCCAAGCCGTAGGTCGTGTGGCCGTCCCATAATGCTTTCAAAACATCTTTGGGATATCCCCGACACGTGTGTCTTGGTTTCGCGGCCGTATTTTGAAGTACATTTTGTTCGGCCCCATACGCGATTTTCGGCCCATTCATTTTTTTGACGGGATCGCTGGCCGTGATGTCATCGTCTTCGGGGGGGTGACGTTGACTTTGTGGAAAATTCATTTGCAATTTATCCCAGGTGTGTGCACATTTTGGTGACTTTTCGAGCATGCGGCGGGGGTCAAATTCTCGCTGAAAGGCGGCGAAGTCGTCGTTCCAACTGCGAAAACAATATGGTCCTTGCAGTCAGTGACTGCTGCTGCGGGCCATAATAAGGTCTGAGGAATAGCAGTGCGCAACTTTGCGAGCTCGCCACGCGGACGCCGTTCAAAATCTACAACTTCTAATTGCAACATTTTTTTCACAGTAGCTTGCCGTTGATGCCCAAAAAGTTTCGAGACGATCGCGGAAATTTCCAACGACAAGTTTACGATTGAATCCAGGGGTAAAGGCGTTTTTTATAGAAGATTCAAGATGGCGGCCTTTTCCCGAGGTCAAAGGTGGACGAAACTCCAGAGGTAGTTGTGGACTGGCTCTAGCAACATGTGAGTCAAATTTCGTGAAAATCGCTCGAAAAAAAGTTCATTTTTCCATATTGTGTAAAAACGCGAAAACCGCAAAATGGCAGATTTTGGCACAAAATGGCCGCCAAACCGTAGGTCGTGTCACCATCCCGTAATGATTTCAAAACGTCCTTTGGATATCGCGGACAAGGGTATATTGGTTTCGTTAGTCGATTCTCAAAAAAAAAGTTCCGAATTTTTTCGTTTTTGCCGAGTCGGCACATTTTTTTGCGACGGTTTTTTGCTTACCACGCCCACATTCCTTTATCGATCTTGTCGTGCGTAGCATCGTTTTGTTCAGCGCGGGCCAAGGAATCGCATATTTCCTCTTCACGACATTCCGATGAAAAATGTGCGAGCTAGCCAAGATGGCAACGGTTGCTAGCTCGCCACGCGCACGCCGTTCAAAATCTACAACTTCTAATTCCAACATTTTGTCCAGAGTAGCTGGCCGTTGGTGCCCGAAAAGTTACGAGACGATTGATGAAAATTCCAGCGACGAGTTTTCGTTTGTATCTGGTGCTAAAGGTGCTTTTTTGAGAAAATTCCAGATGGCGGCCTTTTCCCAAGGTCAAAGGTCAACGACACTTCTGGGGTGTTTGTAGACTGGAGCTGGCAGCAAGTGTGTGCAATTGCGTGAAAATCCTTCAAACAAAAGTGTCTTTTCCCCATATTGTGGGAAAACACGAAAATCGCCAATTCTCAGAGTTCGCCACAAAATGGCCGCCAAGCCGTAGGTCGTGTGGCCGTCCCATAATGCTTTCAAAACATCTTTGGGATATCCCCGACACGTGTGTCTTGGTTTCGCGGCCGTATTTTGAAGTACATTTTGTTCGGCCCCATACGCGATTTTCGGCCCATTCATTTTTTTGACGGGATCGCTGGCCGTGATGTCATCGTCTTCGGGGGGGTGACGTTGACTTTGTGGAAAATTCATTTGCAATTTATCCCAGGTGTGTGCACATTTTGGTGACTTTTCGAGCATGCGGCGGGGGTCAAATTCTCGCTGAAAGGCGGCGAAGTCGTCGTTCCAACTGCGAAAACAATATGGTCCTTGCAGTCAGTGACTGCTGCTGCGGGCCATAATAAGGTCTGAGGAATAGCAGTGCGCAACTTTGCGAGCTCGCCACGCGGACGCCGTTCAAAATCTACAACTTCTAATTGCAACATTTTTTTCACAGTAGCTTGCCGTTGATGCCCAAAAAGTTTCGAGACGATCGCGGAAATTTCCAACGACAAGTTTACGATTGAATCCAGGGGTAAAGGCGTTTTTTATAGAAGATTCAAGATGGCGGCCTTTTCCCGAGGTCAAAGGTGGACGAAACTCCAGAGGTAGTTGTGGACTGGCTCTAGCAACATGTGAGTCAAATTTCGTGAAAATCGCTCGAAAAAAAGTTCATTTTTCCATATTGTGTAAAAACGCGAAAACCGCAAAATGGCAGATTTTGGCACAAAATGGCCGCCAAACCGTAGGTCGTGTCACCATCCCGTAATGATTTCAAAACGTCCTTTGGATATCGCGGACAAGGGTATATTGGTTTCGTTAGTCGATTCTCAAAAAAAAAGTTCCGAATTTTTTCGTTTTTGCCGAGTCGGCACATTTTTTTGCGACGGTTTTTTGCTTACCACGCCCACATTCCTTTATCGATCTTGTCGTGCGTAGCATCGTTTTGTTCAGCGCGGGCCAAGGAATCGCATATTTCCTCTTCACGACATTCCGATGAAAAATGTGCGAGCTAGCCAAGATGGCAACGGTTGCTAGCTCGCCACGCGCACGCCGTTCAAAATCTACAACTTCTAATTCCAACATTTTGTCCAGAGTAGCTGGCCGTTGGTGCCCGAAAAGTTACGAGACGATTGATGAAAATTCCAGCGACGAGTTTTCGTTTGTATCTGGTGCTAAAGGTGCTTTTTTGAGAAAATTCCAGATGGCGGCCTTTTCCCAAGGTCAAAGGTCAACGACACTTCTGGGGTGTTTTTAGACTGGAGCTGGCAGCAAGTGTGTGCAATTGCGTGAAAATCCTTCAAACAAAAGTGTCTTTTCCCCATATTGTGGGAAAACACGAAAATCGCCAATTCTCAGAGTTCGCCACAAAATGGCCGCCAAGCCGTAGGTCGTGTGGCCGTCCCATAATGCTTTCAAAACATCTTTGGGATATCCCCGACACGTGTGTCTTGGTTTCGCGGCCGTATTTTGAAGTACATTTTGTTCGCCCCCATACGCGATTTTCGGCCCATTCATTTTTTTGACGGGATCGCTGGCCGTGATGTCATCGTCTTCGGGGGGGTGACGTTGACTTTGTGGAAAATTCATTTGCAATTTATCCCAGGTGTGTGCACATTTTGGTGACTTTTCGAGCATGCGGCGGGGGTCAAATTCTCGCTGAAAGGCGGCGAAGTCGTCGTTCCAACTGCGAAAACAATATGGTCCTTGCAGTCAGTGACTGCTGCTGCGGGCCGTAATAAGGTCTGAGGAATAGCAGTGCGCAACTTTGCGAGCTCGCCACGCGGACGCCGTTCAAAATCTACAACTTCTAATTGCAACATTTTTTTCACAGTAGCTTGCCGTTGATGCCCAAAAAGTTTCGAGACGATCGCGGAAATTTCCAACGACAAGTTTACGATTGAATCCAGGGGTAAAGGCGTTTTTTATAGAAGATTCAAGATGGCGGCCTTTTCCCGAGGTCAAAGGTGGACGAAACTCCAGAGGTAGTTGTGGACTGGCTCTAGCAACATGTGAGTCAAATTTCGTGAAAATCGCTCGAAAAAAAGTTCATTTTTCCATATTGTGTAAAAACGCGAAAACCGCAAAATGGCAGATTTTGGCACAAAATGGCCGCCAAACCGTAGGTCGTGTCACCATCCCGTAATGATTTCAAAACGTCCTTTGGATATCGCGGACAAGGGTATATTGGTTTCGTTAGTCGATTCTCAAAAAAAAAGTTCCGAATTTTTTCGTTTTTGCCGAGTCGGCACATTTTTTTGCGACGGTTTTTTGCTTACCACGCCCACATTCCTTTATCGATCTTGTCGTGCGTAGCATCGTTTTGTTCAGCGCGGGCCAAGGAATCGCATATTTCCTCTTCACGACATTCCGATGAAAAATGTGCGAGCTAGCCAAGATGGCAACGGTTGCTAGCTCGCCACGCGCACGCCGTTCAAAATCTACAACTTCTAATTCCAACATTTTGTCCAGAGTAGCTGGCCGTTGGTGCCCGAAAAGTTACGAGACGATTGATGAAAATTCCAGCGACGAGTTTTCGTTTGTATCTGGTGCTAAAGGTGCTTTTTTGAGAAAATTCCAGATGGCGGCCTTTTCCCAAGGTCAAAGGTCAACGACACTTCTGGGGTGTTTGTAGACTGGAGCTGGCAGCAAGTGTGTGCAATTGCGTGAAAATCCTTCAAACAAAAGTGTCTTTTCCCCATATTGTGGGAAAACACGAAAATCGCCAATTCTCAGAGTTCGCCACAAAATGGCCGCCAAGCCGTAGGTCGTGTGGCCGTCCCATAATGCTTTCAAAACATCTTTGGGATATCCCCGACACGTGTGTCTTGGTTTCGCGGCCGTATTTTGAAGTACATTTTGTTCGGCCCCATACGCGATTTTCGGCCCATTCATTTTTTTGACGGGATCGCTGGCCGTGATGTCATCGTCTTCGGGGGGGTGACGTTGACTTTGTGGAAAATTCATTTGCAATTTATCCCAGGTGTGTGCACATTTTGGTGACTTTTCGAGCATGCGGCGGGGGTCAAATTCTCGCTGAAAGGCGGCGAAGTCGTCGTTCCAACTGCGAAAACAATATGGTCCTTGCAGTCAGTGACTGCTGCTGCGGGCCATAATAAGGTCTGAGGAATAGCAGTGCGCAACTTTGCGAGCTCGCCACGCGGACGCCGTTCAAAATCTACAACTTCTAATTGCAACATTTTTTTCACAGTAGCTTGCCGTTGATGCCCAAAAAGTTTCGAGACGATCGCGGAAATTTCCAACGACAAGTTTACGATTGAATCCAGGGGTAAAGGCGTTTTTTATAGAAGATTCAAGATGGCGGCCTTTTCCCGAGGTCAAAGGTGGACGAAACTCCAGAGGTAGTTGTGGACTGGCTCTAGCAACATGTGAGTCAAATTTCGTGAAAATCGCTCGAAAAAAAGTTCATTTTTCCATATTGTGTAAAAACGCGAAAACCGCAAAATGGCAGATTTTGGCACAAAATGGCCGCCAAACCGTAGGTCGTGTCACCATCCCGTAATGATTTCAAAACGTCCTTTGGATATCGCGGACAAGGGTATATTGGTTTCGTTAGTCGATTCTCAAAAAAAAAGTTCCGAATTTTTTCGTTTTTGCCGAGTCGGCACATTTTTTTGCGACGGTTTTTTGCTTACCACGCCCACATTCCTTTATCGATCTTGTCGTGCGTAGCATCGTTTTGTTCAGCGCGGGCCAAGGAATCGCATATTTCCTCTTCACGACATTCCGATGAAAAATGTGCGAGCTAGCCAAGATGGCAACGGTTGCTAGCTCGCCACGCGCACGCCGTTCAAAATCTACAACTTCTAATTCCAACATTTTGTCCAGAGTAGCTGGCCGTTGGTGCCCGAAAAGTTACGAGACGATTGATGAAAATTCCAGCGACGAGTTTTCGTTTGTATCTGGTGCTAAAGGTGCTTTTTTGAGAAAATTCCAGATGGCGGCCTTTTCCCAAGGTCAAAGGTCAACGACACTTCTGGGGTGTTTGTAGACTGGAGCTGGCAGCAAGTGTGTGCAATTGCGTGAAAATCCTTCAAACAAAAGTGTCTTTTCCCCATATTGTGGGAAAACACGAAAATCGCCAATTCTCAGAGTTCGCCACAAAATGGCCGCCAAGCCGTAGGTCGTGTGGCCGTCCCATAATGCTTTCAAAACATCTTTGGGATATCCCCGACACGTGTGTCTTGGTTTCGCGGCCGTATTTTGAAGTACATTTTGTTCGGCCCCATACGCGATTTTCGGCCCATTCATTTTTTTGACGGGATCGCTGGCCGTGATGTCATCGTCTTCGGGGGGGTGACGTTGACTTTGTGGAAAATTCATTTGCAATTTATCCCAGGTGTGTGCACATTTTGGTGACTTTTCGAGCATGCGGCGGGGGTCAAATTCTCGCTGAAAGGCGGCGAAGTCGTCGTTCCAACTGCGAAAACAATATGGTCCTTGCAGTCAGTGACTGCTGCTGCGGGCCATAATAAGGTCTGAGGAATAGCAGTGCGCAACTTTGCGAGCTCGCCACGCGGACGCCGTTCAAAATCTACAACTTCTAATTGCAACATTTTTTTCACAGTAGCTTGCCGTTGATGCCCAAAAAGTTTCGAGACGATCGCGGAAATTTCCAACGACAAGTTTACGATTGAATCCAGGGGTAAAGGCGTTTTTTATAGAAGATTCAAGATGGCGGCCTTTTCCCGAGGTCAAAGGTGGACGAAACTCCAGAGGTAGTTGTGGACTGGCTCTAGCAACATGTGAGTCAAATTTCGTGAAAATCGCTCGAAAAAAAGTTCATTTTTCCATATTGTGTAAAAACGCGAAAACCGCAAAATGGCAGATTTTGGCACAAAATGGCCGCCAAACCGTAGGTCGTGTCACCATCCCGTAATGATTTCAAAACGTCCTTTGGATATCGCGGACAAGGGTATATTGGTTTCGTTAGTCGATTCTCAAAAAAAAAGTTCCGAATTTTTTCGTTTTTGCCGAGTCGGCACATTTTTTTGCGACGGTTTTTTGCTTACCACGCCCACATTCCTTTATCGATCTTGTCGTGCGTAGCATCGTTTTGTTCAGCGCGGGCCAAGGAATCGCATATTTCCTCTTCACGACATTCCGATGAAAAATGTGCGAGCTAGCCAAGATGGCAACGGTTGCTAGCTCGCCACGCGCACGCCGTTCAAAATCTACAACTTCTAATTCCAACATTTTGTCCAGAGTAGCTGGCCGTTGGTGCCCGAAAAGTTACGAGACGATTGATGAAAATTCCAGCGACGAGTTTTCGTTTGTATCTGGTGCTAAAGGTGCTTTTTTGAGAAAATTCCAGATGGCGGCCTTTTCCCAAGGTCAAAGGTCAACGACACTTCTGGGGTGTTTGTAGACTGGAGCTGGCAGCAAGTGTGTGCAATTGCGTGAAAATCCTTCAAACAAAAGTGTCTTTTCCCCATATTGTGGGAAAACACGAAAATCGCCAATTCTCAGAGTTCGCCACAAAATGGCCGCCAAGCCGTAGGTCGTGTGGCCGTCCCATAATGCTTTCAAAACATCTTTGGGATATCCCCGACACGTGTGTCTTGGTTTCGCGGCCGTATTTTGAAGTACATTTTGTTCGGCCCCATACGCGATTTTCGGCCCATTCATTTTTTTGACGGGATCGCTGGCCGTGATGTCATCGTCTTCGGGGGGGTGACGTTGACTTTGTGGAAAATTCATTTGCAATTTATCCCAGGTGTGTGCACATTTTGGTGACTTTTCGAGCATGCGGCGGGGGTCAAATTCTCGCTGAAAGGCGGCGAAGTCGTCGTTCCAACTGCGAAAACAATATGGTCCTTGCAGTCAGTGACTGCTGCTGCGGGCCATAATAAGGTCTGAGGAATAGCAGTGCGCAACTTTGCGAGCTCGCCACGCGGACGCCGTTCAAAATCTACAACTTCTAATTGCAACATTTTTTTCACAGTAGCTTGCCGTTGATGCCCAAAAAGTTTCGAGACGATCGCGGAAATTTCCAACGACAAGTTTACGATTGAATCCAGGGGTAAAGGCGTTTTTTATAGAAGATTCAAGATGGCGGCCTTTTCCCGAGGTCAAAGGTGGACGAAACTCCAGAGGTAGTTGTGGACTGGCTCTAGCAACATGTGAGTCAAATTTCGTGAAAATCGCTCGAAAAAAAGTTCATTTTTCCATATTGTGTAAAAACGCGAAAACCGCAAAATGGCAGATTTTGGCACAAAATGGCCGCCAAACCGTAGGTCGTGTCACCATCCCGTAATGATTTCAAAACGTCCTTTGGATATCGCGGACAAGGGTATATTGGTTTCGTTAGTCGATTCTCAAAAAAAAAGTTCCGAATTTTTTCGTTTTTGCCGAGTCGGCACATTTTTTTGCGACGGTTTTTTGCTTACCACGCCCACATTCCTTTATCGATCTTGTCGTGCGTAGCATCGTTTTGTTCAGCGCGGGCCAAGGAATCGCATATTTCCTCTTCACGACATTCCGATGAAAAATGTGCGAGCTAGCCAAGATGGCAACGGTTGCTAGCTCGCCACGCGCACGCCGTTCAAAATCTACAACTTCTAATTCCAACATTTTGTCCAGAGTAGCTGGCCGTTGGTGCCCGAAAAGTTACGAGACGATTGATGAAAATTCCAGCGACGAGTTTTCGTTTGTATCTGGTGCTAAAGGTGCTTTTTTGAGAAAATTCCAGATGGCGGCCTTTTCCCAAGGTCAAAGGTCAACGACACTTCTGGGGTGTTTGTAGACTGGAGCTGGCAGCAAGTGTGTGCAATTGCGTGAAAATCCTTCAAACAAAAGTGTCTTTTCCCCATATTGTGGGAAAACACGAAAATCGCCAATTCTCAGAGTTCGCCACAAAATGGCCGCCAAGCCGTAGGTCGTGTGGCCGTCCCATAATGCTTTCAAAACATCTTTGGGATATCCCCGACACGTGTGTCTTGGTTTCGCGGCCGTATTTTGAAGTACATTTTGTTCGGCCCCATACGCGATTTTCGGCCCATTCATTTTTTTGACGGGATCGCTGGCCGTGATGTCATCGTCTTCGGGGGGGTGACGTTGACTTTGTGGAAAATTCATTTGCAATTTATCCCAGGTGTGTGCACATTTTGGTGACTTTTCGAGCATGCGGCGGGGGTCAAATTCTCGCTGAAAGGCGGCGAAGTCGTCGTTCCAACTGCGAAAACAATATGGTCCTTGCAGTCAGTGACTGCTGCTGCGGGCCATAATAAGGTCTGAGGAATAGCAGTGCGCAACTTTGCGAGCTCGCCACGCGGACGCCGTTCAAAATCTACAACTTCTAATTGCAACATTTTTTTCACAGTAGCTTGCCGTTGATGCCCAAAAAGTTTCGAGACGATCGCGGAAATTTCCAACGACAAGTTTACGATTGAATCCAGGGGTAAAGGCGTTTTTTATAGAAGATTCAAGATGGCGGCCTTTTCCCGAGGTCAAAGGTGGACGAAACTCCAGAGGTAGTTGTGGACTGGCTCTAGCAACATGTGAGTCAAATTTCGTGAAAATCGCTCGAAAAAAAGTTCATTTTTCCATATTGTGTAAAAACGCGAAAACCGCAAAATGGCAGATTTTGGCACAAAATGGCCGCCAAACCGTAGGTCGTGTCACCATCCCGTAATGATTTCAAAACGTCCTTTGGATATCGCGGACAAGGGTATATTGGTTTCGTTAGTCGATTCTCAAAAAAAAAGTTCCGAATTTTTTCGTTTTTGCCGAGTCGGCACATTTTTTTGCGACGGTTTTTTGCTTACCACGCCCACATTCCTTTATCGATCTTGTCGTGCGTAGCATCGTTTTGTTCAGCGCGGGCCAAGGAATCGCATATTTCCTCTTCACGACATTCCGATGAAAAATGTGCGAGCTAGCCAAGATGGCAACGGTTGCTAGCTCGCCACGCGCACGCCGTTCAAAATCTACAACTTCTAATTCCAACATTTTGTCCAGAGTAGCTGGCCGTTGGTGCCCGAAAAGTTACGAGACGATTGATGAAAATTCCAGCGACGAGTTTTCGTTTGTATCTGGTGCTAAAGGTGCTTTTTTGAGAAAATTCCAGATGGCGGCCTTTTCCCAAGGTCAAAGGTCAACGACACTTCTGGGGTGTTTGTAGACTGGAGCTGGCAGCAAGTGTGTGCAATTGCGTGAAAATCCTTCAAACAAAAGTGTCTTTTCCCCATATTGTGGGAAAACACGAAAATCGCCAATTCTCAGAGTTCGCCACAAAATGGCCGCCAAGCCGTAGGTCGTGTGGCCGTCCCATAATGCTTTCAAAACATCTTTGGGATATCCCCGACACGTGTGTCTTGGTTTCGCGGCCGTATTTTGAAGTACATTTTGTTCGGCCCCATACGCGATTTTCGGCCCATTCATTTTTTTGACGGGATCGCTGGCCGTGATGTCATCGTCTTCGGGGGGGTGACGTTGACTTTGTGGAAAATTCATTTGCAATTTATCCCAGGTGTGTGCACATTTTGGTGACTTTTCGAGCATGCGGCGGGGGTCAAATTCTCGCTGAAAGGCGGCGAAGTCGTCGTTCCAACTGCGAAAACAATATGGTCCTTGCAGTCAGTGACTGCTGCTGCGGGCCATAATAATAATAATGAAACGAAGCAGAAACAATATAGAAGTTTTTGCAGTCAGGTGGCCTATGTATTTCAATGCGGCCTGTCTTTTACTATAGGCTGGGCATGTCTTTTTGGCTTTAAACCCGTTCTTTGAGGGCTTTTTGGGGCTTTTTTGGTTTTTTGTCGTCATTTTTGCGACTACAATTTTGACGTTTGTGCGTTGGTGTTGTGCGTGTGTGTGTGTATTTTTGTTGTGTTACACAATTGTCGTGTCGTTTTGTGCTTTGGGCGACTTTTGACCCCATTTTTTGGCGTTTTGACGCGTTTTTTTGACGTTTTGGACTTTTTGAGTGTTCGACCCTCGTACCAGTTACAATATGGTCCTTGCACTCTGTGAGTGCTGCGGGCCATAATAATAAAAATGAAACAAAGCAGAAACAATATAGAAGTTTTTGCGGTTAGGATTTCCTATGTATTTCAATGCGGCCTGTCTTTTACTATAGGCTGGGCATGTCTGTTTGGCTTTAAACCCTTCTTTTGAGGGCTTTTTGGGGCTTTTTCGTGTTTTTGTCGTCATTTTTGCAATTACAAATTTGACGTTTTTGCGTTGGTGTTGTGCGTGTGTGTGTATTTTTGTTGCGTTACACAATTGTCGTGTCGTTGTGTGCTTTGGGCGACTTTTGACCCCATTTTTTGGCGTTTTGACGCGTTTTTTTGACGTTTTGGACTTTTTGAGTGTTCGACCCTCGTACCAGTTACAATATGGTCCTTGCACTCTGTGAGTGCTGCGGGCCATAATGAAACAAAGCAGAAACAATATAGAAGTTTTTGCAGTCAGGTGGCCTATGTATTTCAATGCGGCCTGTCTTTTACTATAGGCTGGGCATGTCTTTTTGGCTTTAAACCCGTCTTTTGAGGGCTATTTTGGGCATTTTTGTGTTTTTGTCGTCATTTTTGCGACTACAATTTTTACGTTATTGCGTTGGTGTTGTGCGTGTGTGTGTGTATTTTTGTTGCGTTACACAATTGTCGTGTCGTTGTGTGCTTTGGGCGACTTTTGACCCCATTTTTTGGCGTTTTGACGCGTTTTTTTGACGTTTTGGACCTTTTTGAGTGTTCGACCCTCGTAGCAGTTACAATATGGTCCTTGCACTCTGTGAGTGCTGCGGGCCATAATAATAATAATGAAACAAAGCAGAAACAATATAGAAGTTTTTGCAGTCAGGTGGCCTATGTATTTCAATGCGGCCTGTCTTTTACTATAGGCTGGGCATGTCTTTTTGGCTTTAAACCCGTCTTTTGAGGGCTTTTTGGGGCTTTTTTGGTTTTTTGTCGTCATTTTTGCGACTACAATTTTGACATTTGTGCGTTGGTGTTGTGCGTGTGTGTGTGTATTTTTGTTGCGTTACACAATTGTCGTGTCGTTGTGTGCTTTGGGCGACTTTTGACCCCATTTTTTGGCGTTTTGACGCGTTTTTTTGACATTTTGGACTTTTTGAGTGTTCGACCCTCGTACCAGTTACAATATGGTCCTTGCAGTCTATGACTGCTGCGGGCCATAATTAAAGCCGCAAGCGGCGTTGTATGGCCCGCAGACACAACCCGCCTTCGACGCCCAACTCTCCGCACCACCGTCCTCACCGCACAAGTTGATAAAGGCTAGTATAAATTGCTCAATATGCTAATTATGCTAGCTATGCTAATGTGGCTAAAAGTGCTAGCATAGCGATCAGCATCATCAACTGACTCAGAAAAACACATTACCTAAAATGCTAATTATGCTAACTATGCTAGTTATGCTAACATAGCTAAAAGTGCTAGCATAGCGAGCAGCATCATCAACTGACTCAGAAAAACACATTCCTCCATTGGTGAGAGCTATATGTCATGAGTTGATAAAAAACCCACTTTTTCCAAAATGGCGGCTTTTTTGTTGATTTTATCTCCATAGCAACCATTTTATGTTTTGGTCCCCTCGGGAGGACGAACAGATTGACGTCAGTTTCGGACAAATCGGTAAAAGTAAACTTTTTGTCGTCCTTAGCAACAGTGGTTTAATGCTAACCACGCCCACATTCCTTATATGTCCATATCCAGTGTTTTTCAATGTATGCAGTTTCAGGCATTATTGCATGCATTCAAATTTCACAGTAGTCCATTGAAAAATATAGGAGTTATAACAGTGCGCCACTTTGCTAGCTCGCCATGCGCACGCCGTTTAAAATCTACAACTTCTAATTCCAACATTTTTTCCACAGTAGCTTGCCATTGATGCCCAAAAAGTTTCGAGACGATCGCTGAAAATTCCAACGACAAGTTTACGTTTGAATCTGGTGGTAAAGGTGTTTTTTATAGAAAATTCAAGATGGCCGCCTTTTCCCGAGGTCAAAGATCGACGAAACTCCAGAGGTGATTGTGGACTTACGTTAGAGACATGTGCGTCAAATTTCGTGAAAATCGCTCGAAAAAAAGTTCATTTTTCCATATTGTGTAAAAACGCGAAAAACTCAAAATGGTAGATTTTGGCACAAAATGGCCGCCAAACCGTAGGTCGTGTCGCCATCACGTAATGATTTCAAAACTTTCTTTGGATATACCTGACAAAGTTATCTGGGTTTCGTTAGCCGATTCTTAAAAATAAAATCCGAAAAAATTTTTTTTTGCCGAGTCAGCACTTTTTTTTTGCGATGGTTTTTTGTTTACCACGGCCACATTCCTTTATCGATTTAGTCGTATGTGACATCGTTTTGTACAGTGCGGGCCAGGGTATCGCATATTTCAGTTTCAGGCTATTCCGATAAAATATGTGCGAGCTAGCTAAAATGGCGACGGTTGCGAATTCGCCACGCGCACGCGTTTCAAATTCTACAACTTCTAATTCCAACATTTTGTCCACAGTAGCTTGCCATTGATGCCCGAGAAGTTTCAAAAAGATTGATAAAAATCCCTAGGACGAGTTTTCGTTTGTATCCGTTACTAAAGGTCCTTTTTTATGAAAATTCAAGATGGCCGCCCCTTGCCAAGGTCAAAGGTCAACAAAACTTCTTTGGAAGTTGGAGAATCGTGTTTGTTGCATGTGTGTGCAATTTCGTGAAAATCGCTTGAACAAAAGTGTCGTTTTCCCATATTGTGAAAAAACACGAAAATCGCCATTTCTCTGAGTTCGCCACAAAATGGCCGCCAAGCCGTAGGTCGTGTGGCCATCCCATAATGATTTCATAACTTCTTTGGGATATCTCCAACACGCGTGTTTTGGTTTCGTTGCTCTAATTTGAAATATTTTTTTTTGGCCCCATAAGCGATTTTCGGCCCATTCATTTTTTTTACGGGAACGCTCGCCGTGATGTCATCGTCATGGGGGGGGTGACGTTCTCTTTGCCGAAAATTCATTTTCAATTTATCCCAGATGTGTGCCAATTTTGGTGAGTTTTCGGGTATGTGGCGGGGGTCAAATTTGCGATCAACGGATCCGTAAGAAAGAAGAAACGTAATTAAAGCCGCAAGCGGCGTTGTATGGCCCGCAGACGCAACCCGCCTTCCACGCCCAACTCTACGCACCACCGCCTCCATGCCCAAATCTACGCACCACCGCCTCCCTCACCGCCCTCACTGCCCACTTTTGATAAAGGCTAATCAAAACGGCATTTGCTAATTATGCTAACTATGCTAGCTATGCTGATTTGGCTAAAAGTGCTAGCATAGCGATCAGCATCATTAACTGACTCAGAAAAACACATTACCAAAAATGCTAATTATGCTAACTATGCTAGTTATGCTAACACAGCTAAAAGTGCTAGCATAGCGATCAGCATCATCAACTGACTCAGAAAAACACATTACCTAAAATGCTAATTATGCTAACTATGCTAGCTATGCTAATGTGGCTAAAAGTGCTAGCATAGCGATCAGCATCATCAACTGACTCAGAAAAACACATTCCTCCATTGGTGAGAGCTATATGCCATAAGTTGATAAAATAAAACCAGTTTTCCAAAATGGCGGCTTTTCTGTTGATTTTATCTCCATAGCAACCATTTTATGTTTTGGTCCCCTCGGGAGGACGAACAGATTGACGTCCGTTTCGGACAAATCGGTAAAAGTAAACTTTTTGTCGTCCTTAGCAACAGTGGTTTTATGCTAACCACGCCCACATTCCTTATATGTCCATATCCAGTGTTTTTCAATGTATTCAGTTTCAGGCATTAATCCATGCATTAAATTTTCACTGTATTGTATTGAAATGCATGGGAGTTATAACAGTGCGCCACTTTGCTAGCTTGCCACGCGCACGCCGTTCAAAATCTACAACTTCTAATTCCAACATTTTTTCCACAGTAGCTTGCCATTGATGCCCAAAAAGTTTTGAGACGATCGAAGAAAATTCCAACGACAAGTTTACGTTTGAATCTGGTGGTTAAGGTGTTTTTTATAGAAAATTCAAGATGGCCGCCTTTTCCCGAGGTCAAAGGTCGACGAAACTCCAAAGGTGATTGTAGACTTACGCTAGGGACATGCGAGTCAAATTTCGTGAAAATCGCTCGAAAAAAAACTCAATTTTCCATATCGTGTAAAAACGCGAAAAACTCAAAATGGCAGATTTTGGCACAAAATGGCCGCCAAACCGTAGGTCGTGTGGCCATCACGTAATGATTTCAAAACTTTCTTTGGATATACCCGACAAAGTTTTCTGGGTTTCGTTAGCCGATTCTTAAAAATAAAATCCGAAAAAAAATTTTTTTGCCGAGTCAGCACTTTTTTTTGCGACGGTTTTTTGTTTACCACGGCCACATTCCTTTATCGATTTTGTCGTATGTGACATCGTTTTGTTCAGTGTGGGCCAGGGTATCGCATATTTCAGTTTCCGGCTATTCCGATAAAATATGTGCGAGCTAGCTAAAATGGCGACGGTTGCGAATTCGCCACGCGCACGCGTTTCAAATTCTACAACTTCTAATTCCAACATTTTGTCCACAGTAGCTTGCCATTGATGCCTGAGAAGTTTCAAAAAGATCGATAAAAATCCCTAGGACGAGTTTTCGTTTGTATACGTTACTAAAGGTGCTTTTTTATGAAAATTCAAGATGGCCGCCCCTTCCCAAGGTCAAAGGTCAACGAAACTTCTTTGGTTATTGTAGAATCAGGGTCTTGGCATGTGTGTGCAATTTCGTGACAATCGCATAAACAAAAGTGTCGTTTTCCCATATTGTCAAAAAACACGAAAATCGCCATTTCTCTGAGTTCGCCACAAAATGGCCGCCAAGCTGTAGGTCGTGTGGCCATCCCATAATGATTTCAAAACTTCTTTGGGATATCTCCAACACGCGTGTTTTGGTTTCATAGCTCTAATTCGAAATATTTTTTTTTGGCCCCATAAAGAGATTTCGGCCCATTCATTTTTTTTACGGGAACGCTCGCTGTGATGTCATCGATTTCGGGGGGGTGACGTTCTCTTTGCCGAAAATTCATTTTCAATTTATCCCAGGTGTGTGCCAATTTTGGTGAGTTTTCGGGTATGTGGCGGGGGTCAAAATTAAGCTCAAAGACGCCGTTAGAGGACAAGAAGAATTAAAGCCGCAAGCGGCGTTGTATGGCCCGCAGACGCAACCCGCCTTCCACGCCCAATTCTACGCAACACCGCGGCCCTCTCCGCCCTCACCGCCCACAAATTAAAAGCTAGTCAAGGCTGGATTTGCTAATAATGCTAACTATGCTAACTATGCTAATGTGACTAAAAGTCCTAGCATAGCGATTAGCATAATCAACTCTCTCAGAAAAACACATTACCTAAAATGCTAATTATGCTAACTATGCTAGCTATGCTAATGTGGCTAAAAGTGCTAGCATTACAATAAGCATCTTCAACTTACTCAGAAAAAAACATTACCTAAAATGCTAATTTTGCTAACTATGCTAGTTATGCTAACATAGCTAAAAGTGCTAGCATAGCGATCAGCATCATCAACTGACTCAGAAAAACACATTACCTAAAATGCTAATTTATGCTAACTATGCTAGCTATCCTAACATAGCCAAAATTGCTAACATTGCGATCAGCATCATCAACTGACTCAGAAAAACACATTTCCTAAAATGCTAGTTATGCTAACTATGCTAGCTATGCTAATGTGGCTAAAAGTGCTAGCATAGCGATCAGCATCATCAACTGACTCAGAAAAACACATTATCTAAAATGCTAATTATGCTAACTATGCTAGTTATGCTAACATAGCTAAAAGTGCTAGCATAGCGAGCAGCATCATCAACTGACTCAGAAAAACACATTCCTCCATTGGTGAGAGCTATATGTCATGAGTTGATAAAAAACCCACTTTTTCCAAAATGGCGGCTTTTTTGTTGATTTTATCTCCATAGCAACCATTTTATGTTTTGGTCCCCTCGGGAGGACGAACAGATTGACGTCAGTTTCGGACAAATCGGTAAAAGTAAACTTTTTGTCGTCCTTAGCAACAGTGGTTTTATGCTAACCACGCCCACATTCCTTATATGTCCATATCCAGTCTTTTTCAATGTATGCAGTTTCAGGCATTATTGCATGCATTCAATTTTCACTGTTTAGTATTGAAATGCATGGGAGTTATAACAGTGCGCCACTTTGCTAGCTTGCTACGCGTACGCCGTTCAAAATCTACAACTTCTAATTCCAACATTTTTTCCACAGTAGCTTGCCATTGATGCCCAAAAACATTCGCAACGATCGCTAAAAATTCCAACGACAAGTTTACGTTTGAATCCAGTGGCAAAGGTGTTTTTTATAGAAAATTCAAGATGGCCGCCTTTTCCCGAGGTCAAAGGTCGATGAAACTCCAGAGGTGATTGTAGACTTACGCTAGGGACATGCGAGTCAAATTTCGTGAAAATCGCTCGAAAAAAAGTTCATTTTTCCATATCGTGTAAAAACGCGAAAAACTCAAAATGGCAGATTTTGGCACAAAATGGCCGCCAAACCGTAGGTCGTGTGGCCATCACGTAATGATTTCAAAACTTTCTTTGGATATACCCGACAAAGTTATCTGGGTTTCGTTAGCCGATTCTTAAAAATAAAATCCGAAAATTTTTTTTTTTGCCGAGTCAGCACTTTTTTTTGCGACGGTTTTTTGTTTACCACGGCCACATTCCTTTATCGATTTTGTCGTATGTGACATCGTTTTGTTCAGTGTGGGCCAGGGTATCGCATATTTCAGTTTCAGGCTATTCCGATAAAATATGTGCGAGCTAGCTAAAATGGCGACGGTTGCGAATTCGCCACGCGCACGCGTTTCAAATTCTACAACTTCTAATTCCAACATTTTGTCCACAGTAGCTTGCCATTGATGCCTGAGAAGTTTCAAAAAGATCGATAAAAATCCCTAGGACGAGTTTTCGTTTGTATCTGTTACTAAAGGTGCTTTTTTTTGAAAATCCAAGATGGCCGCCCCTTGCCAAGGTCAAAGGTCAACGAAACTTCTTTGGCAGTTGTAGAATCGTGTTTTTGGCATGTGTATGCAATTTCGTGAAAATCGCTTGAACAAAAGTGTCGTTTTCCCATATCGTGAAAAAACACGAAAATCGCCATTTCTCTGAGTTCGCCACAAAATGGCCGCCAAGCCGTAGGTCGTGTGGCCATCCCATAATGATTTCAAAACTTCTTTGGGATATCTCCAACACACGTGTTTTGGTTTTGTAACTGTATTTCAAAAAAAAATTTTTTGGCCCCATAAGCGATTTTCGGCCCATTCATTTTTTTTACGGGAACGCTCGCTGTGATGTCATCGACTTCGGGGGGGTGACGTTCTCTTTGCCGAAAATTCATTTTCAATTTATCCCAGGTGTGTGCCAATTTTGGTGAGTTTTCGGGTATGTGGCGGGGGTCAAATTTGAGCTCAACGGATCCGTAAGAAAGAAGAAACGTAAAAAAAAAAAAAAAAATAATGAAACAAAGCAGAAACAATATAGAAGTTTTTGCAGTCAGGTGGCCTATGTATTTCAATGCGGCCTGTCTTTTACTATAGGCTGGGCATGTCTTTTTGGCTTTAAACCCGTTCTTTGAGGGCTTTTTTGGGCTTTTTTGTGTTTTTGTCGTCATTTTTGCGACTACAAATTTGTCGTTTGTGTGGGGGTGTTGTGAGTGTGTGTGTGTATTTTTGTTGCGTTACACAATTGTCGTCTCATTGTGTGCTTTGGGCGACTTTTGACCCCATTTTTTGGCGTTTTGACGCGTTTTTTTGACGTTTTGGACTTTTTGAGTGTTCGACCCTCGTACCAGTTACAATATGGTCCTTGCAGTCTATGACTGCTGCGGGCCATAATAATAATAATAATAATAATAATTAAAGCCGCAAGCGGCGTTGTATGGCCCGCAGACGCAACCCGCCTTTCACGCCCAACTCTACGCACCACCGCCCTAACCGCCCTCACCGCCCACAAATTAAAAGCTAGTTAAGGCTGGATTTGCTAATACTGCTAACTATGCTAACTATGCTAATGTGACTAAAAGTCCTAGCATAGCGATTAGCATAATCAACTGACTCAGAAAAACACATTACCTAAAATGCTAATTTATGCTAACAATGCTAGCTATGCTAACGTGGCTAAAATTGCTAGCATAGCGATCAGCATCATCAACTGACTCAGAAAAACACATTTCCTAAAATGCTAATTATGCTAACTATGCTAGCTATGCTAATGTGGCTGAAAGTGCTAGCATAGCGATCAGCATCATCAACTGACTCAGAAAAACACATTCCTCCATTGCTGAGAGCTATATGTCATAAGTTGATAAAAAAAAAAAACCACTTTTTCCAAAATGGCGGCTTTTCTGTTGATTTTATCTCCATAGCAACCATTTTGTGTTTTGGTTCCCTTGAGAGGACGAACAGATTGACGTCAGTTTCGGACAAATCGGTAAAAGTAAAATTTTTGTTGTCCTTAGCAACAGGGGTTTTATGCTAACCACGCCCATATTCCTTATATGTCCATATCCAGTGTTTTTCAATGTATTCAGTTTCAGGCATTTATGCATGCATTCAATTTTCACTGTATTGTATTGAAATGCATGGTAGTTATAACAGTGCGCCACTTTGCTAGCATGCCACGTACACGCCGTTCAAAATCTACAACTTCTAATTCCAACATTTTTTCCACAGTAGCTTGCCATTGATGCCCAAAAAGTTTCGAGACAATCGATGAAAATTCCAACGACAAGTTTACGTTTGAATCTGGTGGTAAAGGTGTTTTTTATAGAAAATTCAAGATGGCCGCCTTTTCCCGAGGTCAAAGGTCGACAAAACTCCAGAGGTGATTGTAGACTTACGCTACGGACATGCGCGTCAAATTTCGTGAAAATCGCTCGAAAAAAAGTTCATTTTTCCATATTGTGTAAAAACGCGAAAAACTCAAAACGGCAGATTTTGGCACAAAATGGCCGCCAAACCGTAGGTCGGGTCGCCATCACGTAATGATTTCAAAACTTTATTTGGATATACCCGACAGAGTTATCTGGGTTTCGTTAGCCGATTCTTAAAAATAAAATCCGAATTTTTTTTTTTTTGCCGAGTCAGCACTTTTTTTTGCGATCGTTTTTTGTTTACCACGGCCACATTCCTTTCTCGATTTTGTCATATGTGACATCGTTTTGTTCAGTCTGGGCCAGGGTATCGCATATTTCAGTTTCAGGCTATTCCGATAAAATATGTGCGAGCTAGCTAAAATGGCGACGGTTGCGAATTCGCCACGCGCACGCCTTTCAAATTCTACAACTTCTAATTCCAACATTTTGTCCACAGTAGCTTGCCATTGATGCCCGAGAAGTTTCAAAAAGATCGATAAAAATCCCTAGGACGAGTTTTCGTTTGTATACGTTACTAAAGGTGCTTTTTTAAGAAAATTCAAGATGGCCGCCCCTTCCCAAGGTCAAAGGTCAACGAAACTTCTTTGGTTATTGTAGAATCAGGGTCTTGGCATATGTGTGCAATTTCGTGAAAATCGCTTAAACAAAAGTGTCGTTTTCCCATATTGTCAAAAAACACGAAAATCGCCATTTCTCTGAGTTCGCCACAAAATGGCCGCCAAGCCGTAGGTCGTGTGGCCATCCCATAATGATTTAAAAACTTCTTTGGGATATCTCCAACACGCGTGTTTTGGTTTCATAGCTCTATTTCGAAATATTTTTTTTTGGCCCCATAAAGAGATTTCGGCCCATTCATTTTTTTTACGGGAACGCTCGCTGTGATGTCATCGATTTCGGGGGGGTGACGTTCTCTTTGCCGAAAATTCATTTTCAATTTATCCCAGGTGTGTGCCAATTTTGGTGAGTTTTCGGGTATGTGGCGGGGGTCAAATTTGAGCTCAACGGATCCGTTAGAAACGGGAATAATAATAATAATAATAAACATTCGAAAAACAATATAGAAGTTTTTGCGGTTAGGATTTCCTATGTATTTCAATGCGGCCTGTCTTTTACTATAGGCTGGGCATGTCTTTTTGGCTTTAAACCTGTCTTTTGAGGGCTTTTTGGGGCTTTTTTGTGTTTTTGTCGTCATTTTTGCGACTACAATTTGTATGTTTTTGCGTTGGTGTTGTGCGTGTGTGTGTGTATTTTTGTTGCGTTACACAATTGTCGTGTTGTTTTGTGCTTTGGGCGACTTTTGATCCCATTTTTTGGCGTTTTGACGCGTTTTTTTGACGTTTTGGACCTTTTTGAGTGTTCGACCCTCGTACCAGTTACAATATGGTCCTTGCACTCTGTGAGTGCTGCGGGCCATAATAATGAAACGAAGCAGAAACAATATAGAAGTTTTTGCAGTCAGGTGGCCTATGTATTTCAATGCGGCCTGTCTTTTACTATAGGCTGGGCATGTGTTTTTGGCTTTAAACCCGTCTTTTGAGGGCTTTTTGGGGCTTTTTTGGGTTTTTGTCGTCATTTTTGCGACTACAATTTTGACGTTTGTGCGTTGGTGTTGTGCGTGTGTGTGTGTATTTTTGTTGCGTTACACAATTGTCGTGTCGTTGTGTGCTTTGGGCGACTTTTGACCCCATTTTTTGGCGTTTTGACGCGTTTTTTTGACGTTTTGGACTTTTTGAGTGTTCGACCCTCGTACCAGTTACAATATGGTCCTTGCAGTCTATGACTGCTGCGGGCCATAATTAAAGCCGCAAGCGGCGTTGTATGGCCCGCAGACGCAACCCGCCTTCCACGCCCAACTCTACGCACTACCGCGGCCCTCTCCGCCCACAAATTAAAAGCTAATCAAGGCTGGATTTGCTCATAATGCTTACTATGCTAACTATGCTAATGTGACTAAAAGTCCTAGCATAGCGATCAGCATAATCAACTCTCTCAGAAAAACACATTTCCTAAAATGCTAATTATGCTAACTATGCTAGCTATGCTAATGTGCCTAAATGAGCTAGCATTGCGATTAGCATCATCAACTGACTCAAAATAACACATTTCCTAAAATGCTAATTATGCTAACTATGCTAGCTATGCTAATGTGGCTAAAAGTGCTAGCATAGCGATCAGCATCATCAACTGACTCAGAAAAACACATTACCTAAAATGCTAATTATGCTAACTATGCTAACTATGCTAATGTGGCTAAAAGTGCTAGCATAGCAATCAGCATCTTCAACTGACTCAGAAAAACACATTACCTAAAATGCTAATTATGCTAACTATGCTAGCTATGCTAACATAGCTAAAAGTGCTAGCATAGCGATCAGCATCATCAACTGACTCAAAAAAACACATTTCCTAAAATGCTAATTATGCTAACTATGCTAGCTATGCTAATGTGGCTAAAATTGCTAGCATAGCGATCAGCATCATCAACTGACTCAGAAAAACACATTCCTCCATTGGTGAGAGTTATATGTCATAAGTTGCTAAAAAGCCCACTTTTTCCAAAATGGCGGCTTTTCTGTTGATTTTATCTCCATAGCAACCATTTTATGTTTTGGTCCCCTCGGGAGGACGAACAGATTGACGTCAGTTTCGGACAAATCGGTAAAAGTAAACTTTTTGTCGTCCTTAGCAACAGTGGTTTTATGCTAACCACGCCCACATTCCTTATATGTCCATATCCAGTGTTTTTCAATGTATTCAGTTTCAGGCATTAATGCATGCATTCAATTTTCACTGTATTGTATTGAAATGCATGGGAGTTATAACAGTGCGCCACTTTGCTAGCTTGCCACGCGCACGCCGTTCAAAATCTACAACTTCTAATTCCAACATTTTTTACACAGTAGCTTGCCATTGATCCCCAAAAACTTTTGAGACGATCGAAGAAAATTCCAACGACAAGTTTACGTTTGAATCTGGTGGTTAAGGTGTTTTTTATAGAAAATTCAAGATGGCCGCCTTTTCCCGAGGTCAAAGGTCGACGAAACTCCAAAGGTGATTGTAGACTTACGCTAGCGACATGTGAGTCAAATTTCGTGAAAATCGCTCGAAAAAAAGTTCATTTTTCCATATCGTGTAAAAACGCGAAAAACTCAAAATGGCAGATTTTGGCACAAAATGGCCGCCAAACCGTAGGTCGTGTCGCCATCACGTAATGATTTCAAAACTTTCTTTGGATATACCCGACAAAGTTATCTGGGTTTCGTTAGCCGATTCTTAAAAATAAAATCCGAAAAAAAAATTTTTTTTGCCGAGTCAGCACTTTTTTTTGCGACGGTTTTTTGTTTACCACGGCCACATTCCTTTATCGATTTTGTCGTATCTGACATCGTTTTGTTCAGTGTGGGCCAGGGTATCGCATATTTCAGTTTCAGGCTATTCCGATAAAATATGTGCGAGCTAGCTAAAATGGCGACGGTTGCGAATTCGCCACGCGCACGCGTTTCAAATTCTACAACTTCTAATTCCAACATTTTGTCCACAGTAGCTTGCCATTGATGCCTGAGAAGTTTCAAAAAGATCGATAAAAATCCCTAGGACGAGTTTTCGTTTGTATACGTTACTAAAGGTGCTTTTTTATGAAAATTCAAGATGGCCGCCCCTTCCCAAGGTCAAAGGTCAACGAAACTTCTTTGGTTATTGTAGAATCAGGGTCTTGGCATGTGTGTGCAATTTCGTGACAATCGCATAAACAAAAGTGTCGTTTTCCCATATTGTCAAAAAACACGAAAATCGCCATTTCTCTGAGTTCGCCACAAAATGGCCGCCAAGCTGTAGGTCGTGTGGCCATCCCATAATGATTTCAAATCTTCTTTGGGATATCTCCAACACGCGTGTTTTGGGTTCGTAACTGTATTCCAAAATATTTTTTTTTGGCCCCATAAGCGATTTTCGGCCCATTCATTTTTTTTACGAGAACGCTCGCCGTGATGTCATCGTCGTGGGGGGGTTGACGTTTTCTTTGCCGAAAATTCATTTTCAATTTATCCCAGATGTGTGCCAATTTTGGTGAGTTTTCGGGTATGTGGCGGGGGTCAAAATTAAGCTCAAAGACGCCGTTAGTGTGCAAGAAGAATAATAATTAAAGCCGCAAGCGGCGTTGTATGGCCCGCAGACGCAACCCGCCTTCCACGCCCAATTCTACGCACCACCGCTGACCTCACCGCCCTCACAGCCCGCAAATTAAAAGCTAGTCAAGGCTGGATTTGCTAATTATACTAACAATGCTAACTATGCTAATGTGGCTAAAAGTGCTAGCATTGCAATCAGCATCATCAACTAACTCAGAAAAACACATTACCTAAAATGCTAATTATGCTAACTATGCTAGCTATGCTAATGTGGCTAAAAGTGCTAGCATAGCGATCAGCATCATCAACTGACTCAGAAAAACCCATTACCTAAAATGCTAATTATGCTAACTATGCTAGCTATGCTAACGTCGCTAAAATTGCTAGCATAGCGATCAGCATCATCAACTGACTCAGAAAAACACAATACCTTAAATGCTAATTATGCTAACTATGCTAGTTATGCTAACATAGCTTAAAGTGCTAGCATAGCGATTAGCATCATCAACTGACTCAGAAAAACACATTCCTCCATTGGCGAGAGCTACATGTCATAAGTTGATAAAAAACCCACTTTTTCCAAAATGGCGGCTTTTCTGTTGATTTTATCTCCATAGCAACCATTTTATGTTTTGGTCCCCTCTGGAGGACGAACAGATTGACGTCAGTTTCGGACAAATCGGTAAAAGTAAACTTTTTGTTGTCCTTAGCAACAGTGGTTTTATGCTAACCACGCCCACATTCCTTATTTGTCCATATCCAGTGTTTTTCAATGTATTCTGTTTCAGGCATTAATGCATGCATTCAATTTTCACTGTATTGTATTGAAATGCATGGGAGTTATAACATTGCGCCACTTTGCTAGCTCGCCACGCGCACGCCGTTTAAAATCTACAACTTCTAATTCCAACATTTTTTCCACAGTAGCTTGCCATTGATGCCCAAAAAGTTTCGAGACAATCGATGAAAATTCCAACGACAAGTTTACGTTTGAATCTGGTGGTAAAGGTGTTTTTTATAGAAAATTCAAGATGGCCGCCTTTTCGCGAGGTCAAAGGTCGACGAAACTCCAAAGGTGATTGTAGACTTACGCTAGGGACATGCACGTCAAATTTCGTGAAAATCGCTCGAAAAAAAGTTCATTTTTCTATATTGTGTAAAATCGCAAAAAACGCAAAATGGCAGATTTTGGCACAAAATGGCCGCCAAAGTGTAGATCGTGTCGCCATCACGTAATTATTTCAAAACTTTCTTTGGATATACCCGACAAAGTTATCTGGGTTTCGTTAGCCGATTCTTAAAAATAAAATCCGAATTTTTTTTTTTTTGCCGAGTCAGCACTTTTTTTTGCGATCGTTTTTTGTTTACCACGGCCACATTCCTTTATCGATTTTGTCGTATGTGACATCGTTTTGTTCAGTGTGGGCCAGGGTATCGCATATTTCAGTTTCAGGCTATTCCGATAAAATATGTGCGAGCTAGCTAAAATGGCGACGGTTGCGAATTAGCCACGCGCACGCGTTTCAAATTCTACAACTTCTTATTCCAACATTTTGTCCACAGTAGCTTGCCATTGATGCCCGAGAAGTTTCAAAAAGATCGATAAAAATCCCTAGGACGAGTTTTCGTTTGTATCCGTTACTAAATGTGCTTTTTTATGAAAATTCAAGATGGCCGCCCCTTCCCAAGGTCAAAGGTCAACGAAACTTCTTTGGTTATTGTAGAATCAAGGTCGTGGCATGTGTGTCCGATTTCGTGAAAATCGCTTGAACAAAAGTGTC
Organism: Oryzias latipes; assembly: GCF_053564925.1. Classification (NCBI taxonomy): domain Eukaryota; kingdom Metazoa; phylum Chordata; class Actinopteri; order Beloniformes; family Adrianichthyidae; genus Oryzias; species Oryzias latipes. Next base: position 9,398,631 of record NC_136256.1, on the reverse strand, counting down.
GTTTTCCCATGTTGTGAAAAAACACGAAAATCGCCATTTCTCTGAGTTCGCCACAAAATGGCCGCCAAGCCGTAGGCCGTGTGGCCATCCCATAATGATTTTATAACTTCTTTGGGATATCTCCAACACAAGTGTTTTGGTTTTGTAACTGTATTTCAAAATATTTTTTTTTGGCCCCATAAGCGATTTTCGGCCCATTCATTTTTTTTACGGGAACGCTCGCCGTGATGTCATCGTCGTGGGGGGGGTGACGTTCTCTTTGCCGAAAATTCATTTTCAATTTATCCCAGGTGTGTTCCAATTTTGGTGAGTTTTCGGGTATGTGGCGGGGGTCAAATTTGAGCTCAAAGGCGCGATAAGAAAGCGGAATAATAATTAAAGCCGCAAGCGGCGTTGTATGGCCCGCAGACGCAACCCGCCTTCCACGCCCAACTCTACGCACCACCGCCCTCACCGCCAACTTTTAATAATAGCTAGTCAAAACTGCATATGCTAAATATGCTAACTATGCTAGCTATGCTATTGTGGCTAAAAGTTCTAGCATTGCGATCAGCATCATCAACTGACTCAGAAAAACACATTAACTAAAATGCTAATTATGTTAACTATGCTAGCTATGCTAATGCAGCTAAAAGTGCTAGCATTGCGATCAGCATCATCAACTGACTCACAAAAACACATTACCTAAAATGCTAATTATGCTAACAATGGTAGCTATGCTAATGTGGCTAAAAGTGCTAGCATAGCGATCAGCATCATTAACTGACTCAGAAAAACACATTACCTAAAATGCTAATTATGCTAACTATGCTAGTTATGCTAACATAGCTAAAAGTGCTAGCATAGCGATCAGCATCATCAACTCACTCGGAAAAACACATTACCTAAAATGCTAATTATGCTAACTATGCTAGCTATGCTAATGTGGCTAAAATTGCTAGCATAGCGAGCAGCATCGTCAACTGACTCAGAAAAACACATTCCTCCATTGGTGAGAGCTATATGCCATAAGTGTATAAAAAACCCACTTTTTCCAAAATGGCGGCTTTATGGTTTATTTTATCTCCATAGCAACCATTTTATGTTTTGGTCCCCTCTGGAGGACGAACAGATTGACGTCAGTTTCGGACAAATCGGTAAAAGTAAACTTCTTGTCGTCCTTAGCAACAGTGGTTTCATGCTAGCCACGCCCACATTCCTTATATGTCCATATCCAGTGTTTTTCAATGTATTCAGTTTCAGGCATTAATGCATGCATTCAAATTTCACAGTGGTCCATTAAAAAACATAGGAGTTATAACAGTGCGCCACTTTGCTAGCTCGCCACGCGCACGCCGTTCAAAATCTACAACTTCTAATTCCAACATTTTTTTAACAGTAGCTTGCCATTGATGCCCAAAAAGTTTCGAGACGATCGATAAAAATTCCAACGACAAGTTTACGTTTGAATCCAATGTCAAAGGTGTTTTTTATAGAAAATTCAAGATGGCCGCCTTTTCCCGAGGTCAAAGGTCGACGAAACTCCAGAGGTAATTGTAGACTTATGCTACGGACATGCGAGTCAAATTTCGTGAAAATCGCTCAAAAAAAAGTTCCTTTTTCCATATTGTGTAAAAACGCGAAAAACTCAAAATGGCCGATTTTGGCACAAAATGGCCGCCAAACCGTAGGTCGTGTCGCCATCACGTAATGATTTCAAAACTTTGTTTGGATAAACCGGACAAAGTTATCTGTGTTTCGCTAGCCGATTCTTAAAAAAAAATCTGAAATTTTTTTTTTTTAGCCGAGTCAGCACTTTTTTTTGCGATCGTTTTTTGTTTACCACGGCCACATTCCTTTATCGATTTTGTCGTATGTGACATCATTTTTTTCAGTATGGGCTAGGGAATCGCATATTTCAGTTTCAGGCTATTCGGATAAAATATGTGCGAGCTAGCTAAAACGGCGACGGTTGCGAATTCGCCACGCGCACGCGTTTCAAATTCTACAACTTTTAATTCCAACATTTTGTCCACAGTAACTTGCCATTGATGCCCAAGAAGTTTCAAAAAGATCGAACAAAATCCCTAGGACGAGTTTTCGTTTGTATCCGTTACTAAAGGTGCTTTTTTTGAAATTTCAAGATGGCCGCCCGTTCCCAAGGTCAAAGGTCAACGAAACTTCTTTGGCAGTTGTAGAATCGTGTTAGTGGCACGTGTATGCAATTTCGTGAAAATCCCTTAAACAATAGTTTCGTTTTCCTATATTGTCAAAAAACATGAAAATCGCCATTTCTCTGAGTTCGCCACAAAATGGCCGCCAAGCCGTAGGTCGTGTGGCCATCCCATAATGATTTCAAAACTTCTTTAGGATATCTCCAACACCTGTGTTTTGGTTTCGTAACTGTATCTTGAAAAAAAAAAAATCGGCTCCATTTGAGATTTCGGCCCCATTCATTTTTTTTACGGTTTTGCCGACTGTGAGGTCATCGGGTTTGGGGGGGGGGGCGTTCACTTCGCCGAAAATTCATTTTGAATTTATCCTAGGTGTGTGCCAATTTTGGTGAGTTTTCGAGTATGTGGCGGGGGTCAAATTTGAGCTCAAAGACGCAGTAAGAAAGAAGAAACGTAATTAAAGCCGCAAGCGGCGTTGTATGGCCCGCAGACGCAACCCGCCTTCCACGCCCAACTCTACGCACCACCGTTGCCCTTACAGCCCGCAAATTAAAAGCTAGTCAAAGCTGGATTTGCTAATTATGCTAACAATGCTAACTATGCTAAAGTGGCTAAAAGTGCTAGCATTGCGATGAGCATCATCAACTGACTCAGAAAAACACATTACCTAAAATGCTAATTATGCTAACTATGCTAGCTATGCTAATGTGGCTAAAAGTGCTACCTACCATAGCAATCAGCATCATCAACTGACTGAGAAAAACACATTATCTAAAATGCTAATTATGCTAACTATGCTAGCTATGCTAATGTGGCTGAAAGTGCTAGCATTGTGATCAGCATCATCAATTGACTCAGAAAAACACATTCCTCCATTGGTGAGAGCTATGTGTCATAAGTTGATAAAAAACCCACTTTTTCCAAAATGGCGGCTTTTCTGTTGATTTTATCTCCATAGCAACCATTTTATGTTTTGGTCCCCTCGGGATGACAAACAGATTGACGTCAGTTTCGGACAAATCGGTAAAAGTAAACTTTTTGTTGTCCTTAGCAACAGTGGTTTTATGCTAACCACGCCCACATTCCTTATATGTCCATATCCAGTGTTTTTCAATGTATTCAGTTTCAGGCATTAATGCATGCATTCAATTTTCACTGTATTGTATTGAAATGCATGGGAGTTATAACAGTGCGCCACTTTGCTAGCTTGCCACGCGCACGCCGTTCAAAATCTACAACTTCTAATTCCAACATTTTTTACACAGTAGCTTGCCATTGATGCCCAAAAAGATTTGAGACGATCGAAGAAAATTCCAACGACAAGTTTACGTTTGAATCTGGTGGTTAAGGTGTTTTTTATAGAAAATTCAAGATGGCCGCCTTTTCCCGAGGTCAAAGGTCGACGAAACTCCAGAGGTGATTGAAGACTTATGCTAGGGACATGCGAGTCAAATTTCGTCAAAATCGCTCGAAAAAAAGTTCATTTTTCCATATTGTGTAAAAACGCGAAAAACGCAAAATGGCAGATTTTGGCACAAAATGGCCGCCAAACCGTAGGTCGTGTGGCCATCACGTAATGATTTCAAAACTTTCTTTGGATATACCCGACAAAGTTATCTGGGTTTCGTTAGCCGATTCTTAAAAATAAAATCCGAAAAAATTTTTTTTTGCAGAGTCAGCACTTTTTTTTGCGACGGTTTTTTGTTTACCACGGCCACATTCCTTTATCGATTTTGTCGTATGTGACATCGTTTTGTTCAGTGTGGGCCAGGGTATCGCATATTTCAGTTTCAGGCTATTCCGATAAAATATGTGCGAGCTAGCTAAAATGGCGACGGTTGCGAATTCGCCACGCGCACGCGTTTCAAATTCTACAACTTCTAATTCCAACATTTTGTCCACAGTAGCTTGCCATTGATGCCCGAGAAGTTTCAAAAAGATTGATAAAAATTCCTAGGACGAGTTTTCGTTTGTATCCGTTACTAAAGGTGCTTTTTTATGAAAATTCAAGATGGCCGCCCCTTGCCAAGGTCAAAAGTCAACAAAACTTCTTTGGTAGTTGTAGAATCGTGTTTGTGGCATGTGTATGAAATTTCGTGAAAATCGCTTGAACAAAAGTGTCATTTTCCCATATTGTCAAAAAACACGAAAATCGCTATTTCTCTGAGTTCGCCACAAAATGGCCGCCAAGCCGTAGGTCGTGTGGCCATCCCATAATTATTTCATAACTTCTTTGGGATATCTCCAACACGCGTGTTTTGGTTTCGTAACTGTATTCCGAAATATTTTTTTTTGGCCCCATAAGCGATTTTCGGCCCATTCATTTTTTTTACGGGAACGCTCGCTGTGATGTCATCGACTTCGGGGGGGTGACGTTCTCTTTGTCGAAAATTCATTTTCAATTTATCCCAGATGTGTGCCAATTTTGGTGAGTTTTCGGGTATGTGGCGGGGGTCAAATTTGAGCTCAACGGATCCGTAAGAAAGAAGAAACGTAATAAAAAAAATAATAATAATGAAACAAAGCAGAAACAATATAGAAGTTTTTGCAGTCAGGTGGCCTATGTATTTCAATGCGGCCTGTCTTTTACTATAGGCTGGGCATGTCTTTTTGGCTTTAAACCTGTCTTTTGAGGGCTTTTTGGGGCTTTTTTGTGTTTTTGTCGTCATTTTTGCGACTACAATTTTGACGTTTGTGCGGGTGTGTTGTGCGTGTGTGTGTATATTTTTGTTGCGTTACACAATTGTCATGTCGTTGTGTGCTTTGGGTGACTTTTGACCCAATTTTTTGGCGTTTTGACGCGTTTTTTTGACGTTTTGGACTTTTTGAGTGTTCGACCCTCGTAGCAGTTACAATATGGTCCTTGCACTCTGTGAGTGCTGCGGGCCATAATTAAAGCCGCAAGCGGCGTTGTATGGCCCGCAGGCGCTACCCGCCTTCCACGCCTTCCACGCCCAACTCTACGCACCACCGCCCTCACCGCCCTCACCGCCCTCACTGCCCACTTTTGATGAAGGCTAGTCAAAACTGCATATGCTAATTATGCTAACTATGCTAGCTATGCTAATGTGGCTAAAAGTGCTAGCATAGCGATCAGCATCATCAACTGACTCAGAAAAACACATTCCTCCATTGGTGAGAGCTATATGCCATAAGTTGATAAAAAACCCACTTTTTCCAAAATGGCGGCTTTTTGGTTTATTTTATCTCCATAGCAACCATTTTATGTTATGTTCCCCTTGAGAAGACGAACAGATTGACGTCAGTTTCGGACAAATCGTTAAAAGTAAACTTTTTATCGTCCTTAGCAACAGTGGTTTTATGCTAACCACGCCCATATTCCTTATATGTCCAGAACCAGTGTTTTTCAATGTATTCAGTTTCAGGCATGAATGCATGCATTCAATTTTCACTGTATTGTATTGAAATGCATGGGAGTTATAACAGTGCGCCACTTTGCTAGCTTGCCACGCGCACGCCGTTCAAAATCTACAACTTCTAATTCCAACATTTTTTCCACAGTAGCTTGCCATTGATGCCCAAAAAGTTTCGAGACGATCGATAAAAATTCCATAGACAAGTTTACGTTTGAATCCAGTGGCAAAGGTGTTTTTTATAGAAAATTCAAGATGGCCACCTTTTCCCGAGGTCAAAGGTCGACGAAACGCCAGAGGTAATTGTAGACTTATGCTACGGACATGCGAGTCAAATTTCGTGAAAATCGCTCAAAAAAAAGTTCCTTTTTCCATATTGTGTAAAAACGCGAAAAACTCAAAATGGCCGATTTTGGCACAAAATGGCCGCCAAACCGTAGGTCGTGTCGCCATCACGTAATGATTTCAAAAATTTGTTTGGATATACCCGACAAAGTTATCTGGGTTTCGCTAGCCGATTCATAAAAAAAAAATCTGAATTTTTTTTTTTTAGCCGAGTCAGCACTTTTTTTTGCGATCGTTTTTTGTTTGCCACGGCCACATTCCTTTATCGATTTTGTCGTATGTGACATCGTTTTGTTCAGTGTGGGCCAGGGAATCGTATATTTCATTTTCACGACATTCCGATAAAATATGTGCAAGCTAGCTAAAATGGCGACGGTTGCGAATTCGCCATGCGCACGCGTTTCAAAATCTACAACTTCTAATTCCAACATTTTGTCCACAATTGATTGCCATTGATGCCCAAGAAGTTTCAAAAAGATCGATGAAAATTCCTAGGACGAGTTTTCGTTTGAATACCTTACTAAAGGTGCTTTTTTTTGAAAATTCAAGATGGCCGCCACTTCCCAAGGTCAAAGGTCAACGAAACTTCTTTGGTTATTGTAGAATCGTGCTAGTGGCATGTATGTCCGAATTCGTGAAAATCGCTTGAACAAAAGTGTTGTTTTCCCATATTGTCAAAAAACACAAAAATCGCCATTTCTCAGAGTTCGCCACAAAATGGCTGCCAAGCCGTAGGTCGTGTGGCCATCCCATAATGATTTCAAAACTTCTTGGGGATATCTCCAACACGCGTGTTTTGGTTTCGTAACTGTATTCCGAAATATTTTTTTTTGGCCCCATAAGCGATTTTCGGCCCATTCATTTTTTTGACGGGAACGCTCGCAGTGATGTCATCATCGTGGGGGGGGTGACGTTCTCTTTGCCGAAAATTCATTTTCAATTTATCCTAGGTCTGTGCCAATTTTGGTGAGTTTTCGGGTATGTGGCAGGGGTCAAATTTGAGCTCAAAGTGGAAGAAAGAAAGTAGAAGAAAAATAATAATAATAATTAAAGCCGCAAGCGGCGTTGTATGGCCCGCAGACGCAACCCGCCGTCCACGCCCAACTCTACACACCACCGCCCTCACCGCCCTCACCGCCCACTTTTGATGAAGGCTAGTCAAAACTGCATATGCTAATTATGCTAACTATGCTAGCTATGCTAATGTGGCTAAAAGTGCTAGCATAGCGATCAGCATCATCAACTGACTCAGAAAAACACATTACCTAAAATGCTAATTATGCTAACTATGCTAGCTATGCTTATGTGGCTAAAAGTGCTAGCATAGCGATCAGCATCATTAACTGACTCAGAAAAACTCATTACCTAAAATGCTAATTATGCTAACTATGCTAGCTATGCTAACATAGCTAAAAGTGCTAGCATAGCGATCAGCATCATCAACTGACTCAGAAAAACACATTACCTAAAATGCTAATTATGCTAACTATGCTAGCTATGCTAATGTGGCTAAAAGTGCTAGCATAGCGATCAGCATCATCAACTGACTCAGAAAAACACATTACCTAAAATGCTAATTATGCTAACTATGCTAGTTATGCTAACATAGCTAAAAGTGCTAGCATAGCGATCAGCATCATCAACTGACTCAGAAAAACAGATTACCTAAAATGCTAATTATGCTAACTATGCTAGCTATGCTAATGTGGCTAAAAGTGCTAGCATAGCGATCAGCATCATTAACTGACTCAGAAAAACACATTACCTAAAATGCTAATTATGCTAACTATGCTAGCTATGCTAATGTGGCTAAAAGTGCTAGCATAGCGATCAGCATCATCAACTGACTCAGAAAAACACATTACCTAAAATGCTAATTATGCTAACTTTGCTAGTAATGCTAACATAGCTAAAATTGCTAGCATAGCGATCTGCATCATCAACTGACTCAGAAAAACACATTACCTAAAATGCTAATTATGCTAACTATGCTAGTAATGCTAACATAGCTAAAATTGCTAGCATAGCGATCTGCATCATCAACTGACTCAGAAAAACACATTCCTCCATTGGTGAGAGCTACATGTCATAAGTTGATAAAAAAACCACTTTTTCCAAAATGCCGCTTTTCTGTTGATTTTATCTCCATAGCAACCATTTTATGTTTTGGTCCCCTCGGGAGGACGAACAGATTGACGTCAGTTTCGGACAAATCGGTAAAAGTAAACTTTTTGTTGTCCTTAGCAACAGGGGTTTTATGCTAACCACGCCCACATTCCTTATATGTCCATATCCAGTGTTTTTCAATGTATTCTGTTTCAGGCATTAATGCATGCATTCAATTTTCACTGTATTGTATTGAAATGCATAGGAGTTATAACACTGCGCCACTTTGTTAGCTTGCCACGCGCACGCCGTTCAAAATCTACAACTTCTAATTCCAACATTTTTTCCACAGTAGCTTGCCATTGATGCCCAAAAAATTTTGAGACGATTGATGAAAATTCCAACGACAAGTTTACGTTTGAATCCGGTGGTAAAGGTGTTTTTTATAGAAAATTCAAGATGGCCGCCTTTTCCCGAGGTCAAAGGTCGACGAAACTCCAGAGGTGAATGTAAACTTACGCTAGGGACATGCGAGTCAAATTTCGTGAAAATCGCTCGAAAAAAAGTTCATTTTTCCGTATTGTGTAAAAACGCGAAAAACTCAAAATGGCAGATTTTGGCACAAAATGGCCGCCAAACCGTAGGTCGTGTCGCCATCACGTAATGATTTCAAAACTTTCTTTGGATATACCCGACAAAGTTATCTGGGTTTCGTTAGCCGATTCTTAAAAATAAAATCCGAAAAAAAATTTTTTTGCCGAGTCAGCACTTTTTTTTGCGATCGTTTTTTGTTTACCACGGCCACATTCCTTTATCGATTTTGTCGTATGTGACATCGTTTTGTTCAGTGTGGACCAGGGTATCGCATATTTCAGTTTCAGGTTATTCCGATAAAATATGTGCGAGCTAGCTAAAATGGCGACGGTTGCGAATTCGCCACGCGCACGCGTTTCAAATTCTACAACTTCTAATTCCAACATTTTGTCCACAGTAGCTTGCCATTGATGCCCGAGAAGTTTCAAAAAGATCGATAAAAATCCCTAGGACGAGTTTTCGTTTGTATCCGTTACTAAAGGTGCTTTTTTATGAAAATTCAAGATGGCTGCCCCTTCCCAAGGTCAAAGGTCAACGAAACTTCATTGGTAGTTGTAAAATCATGGTCTTGGCATGTTTGTGCAATTTCGTGAAAATCGCTTAAACAAAAGTGTCGTTTTCCCATTTTGTCAAAAAACACGAAAATCGCCATTTCTCTGTGTTCGCCACAAAATGGCCGCCAAGCCGTAGGTCGTGTGGCCATCCCATAATGATTTCATAACTTCTCTGGGATATATCCAATACGCGTGTTTTGGTTTCGTAACTGTATTTCAAAATATTTTTTTTTGGCCCCATAAGCGATTTTCGGCCCATTCATTTTTTTTACGGGAACGCTCGCTGTGATGTCATCATCGTGGGGGGGGTGACGTTCTCTTTGCCGAAAATTCATTTTCAATTTATCCCAGCTGTGTGGCAATTTTGGTGAGTTTTCGGGTATGTGGCGGGGGTCAAATTTGCGATCAACGGATCCGTAAGAAAGAAGAAACGTAAAAATAATTAAAGCCGCAAGCGGCGTTGTATGGCCCGCAGACGTAACCCGCCTCCACGCCCAACTCTACGCACCACCGCTGACCTCACCGCCCTCACAGCCCGCAAATTAAAAGCTAGTCAAGGCTGGATTTGCTAATTATGCTAACAATGCTAACTATGCTAATGTGGCTAAAAGTGCTAGCATAGCGATCAGCATCATCAACTGACTCAGAAAAACACATTATCTAAAATGCTAATTATGCTAACTATGCTAGCTACGCTAATTTGGCTAAAAGTGCTAGCATAGCGATCAGCATCATCAACTGACTCAGAAAAACACATTACCTAAAATGCTAATTATGCTAACTATGCTAGTTATGCTAACATAGCTAAAAGTGCTAGTATAGCGATCAGCGTCATCAACTGACTCAGAAAAACACATTCCTCCATTGGTGAGAGTTATATGCCATAAATTGATAAAAAAGACACTTTTTCCAAAATGGCGGCTTTTCTGTTGATTTTATCTCCATAGCAACCATTTTATGTTTTGGTCCCCTCGGGAGGACGAACAGATTGACGTCAGTTTCGGACAAATCGGTAAAAGTAAACTTTTTGTCGTCCTTAGCAACAGTGGTTTTATGCTAACCACGCCCACATTCCTTATATGTCCATATCCAGTGTTTTTAATTGTGTTCAGTTCCTGCTATGGATGCATGCATTCAATTTTCACTGTATTGTATTGAAAAGCATGGAAGTTATAACAGTGCGCCACTTTGCTAGCTTGCCACGCGCACGCCGTTCAAAATCTACAACTTCTAATTCCAACATTTTTTCCACAGTAGCTTGCCATTGATGCCCAAAAAGTTTCGCAACGATCGATAAAAATTCCAACGACAAGTTTACGTTTGAATCCAGTGGCAAAGGTGTTTTTTATAGAAAATTCAAGATGGCCGCCTTTTCCCGAGGTCAAAGGTCAACGAAACTCCAAAGGTGATTGTACACTTACGCTAGGGACATGTGCGTCAAATTTCGTCAAAATCGCTCGAAAAAAAGTTCATTTTTCCATATTGTGTAAAATCGCGAAAAACACAAAATGGCAGATTTTGGCACAAAATGGCCGCCAAACCGTAGGTCGTGTCGCCATCACGTAATGATTTCAAAACTTTGTTTGGATATACCCGACAAAGATATCTGGGTTTCGTTAGCCGATTCTTAAAAATAAAATCCGAAAAAAAAATTTTTTGCCGAGTCAGCACTTTTTTTTGCGATCGTTTTTTGTTTACCACGGCCACATTCCTTTATCGATTTTGTCGTATGTGACATTGTTTTGTTCAGTGTGGGCCAGGGTATCGCATATTTCAGTTTCAGGCTATTCCGATAAAATATGTGCGAGCTAGCTAAAATGGCGACGGTTGCGAATTCGCCACGCGCACGCGTTTCAAATTCTACAACTTCTAATTCCAACATTTTATCCACAGTAGCTTGCCATTGATGCCCGAGAAGTTTCAAAAAGATCGATAAAAATCCCTAGGACGAGTTTTCGTTTGTATCCGTCAATAAAGGTGCTTTTTTTTTATATTCAAGGTGGCCGCCCCTTCCCAAGGTCAAAGGTCAACAAAACTTCTTAGGTAGTTGTAGAATCGTGTTTGTGGCATGTGTATGAAATTTCGTGAAAATCGCTTGAACAAAAGTGTAGTTTTCCCATATTGTCAAAAAACACGAAAATCGCCATTTCTCTGAGTTCGCCACAAAATGGCCGCCAAGCCGTAGGTCGTGTGGCCATCCCATAATGATTTCATAACTTCTTTGGGATATATCCAACACGCGTGTCTTGGTTTCGAAACTGTATTTCAAAATATTTTTTTTTGGCCCCATAAGCGATTTTCGGCCCATTCATTTTTTTGACGGGAACGCTCGCCGTGATGTCATCATCATGGGGGGAGTGATGTTCTCTTTGCCGAAAATTCATTTTTAATTTATCCCAGGTGTGTGCCAATTTTGGTGAGTTTTCGGGTATGTGGCGGGGGTCAAATTTGAGCTCAAAGTATCCGTTAGAAAGAATAATAATAATTAAAGCCGCAAGCGGCGTTGTATGGCCCGCAGACGCAACCCGCCTTCCACGCCCAACTCTACGCACTACCGCGGCCCTCTCCGCCCTCACCGCCCACAAATTAAAAGCTAATCAAGGCTGGATTTGCTCATAATGCTAACTATGCTAACTATGCTAATGTGACTAAAAGTCCTAGCATAGCGATCAGCATAATCAACTCTCTCAGAAAAACACATTTCCTAAAATGCTAATTATGCTAACCATGCTAGCTATGCTAATGTGCCTAAATGAGCTAGCATTGCGATTAGCATCATCAACTGACTCAAAAAAACACATTTCCTAAAATGCTAATTATGCTAACTATGCTAGCTTTGCTAATGTGGCTAAAAGTGCTAGCATAGCGATCAGCATCATCAACTGACTCAGAAAAACACATTACCTAAAATGCTAATTATGCTAACTATGCTAACTATGCTAATGTGGCTAAAAGTGCTAGCATAGCAATCAGCATCTTCAACTGACTCAGAAAAACACATTACCTAAAATGCTAATTATGCTAACTATGCTAGCTATGCTAACATAGCTAAAAGTGCTAGCATAGCGATCAGCATCATCAACTGACTCAAAAAAACACATTTCCTAAAATGCTAATTATGCTAACTATGCTAGCTATGCTAATGTGGCTAAAATTGCTAGCATAGCGATCAGCATCATCAACTGACTCAGAAAAACACATTCCTCCATTGGTGAGAGTTATATGTCATAAGTTGCTAAAAAGCCCACTTTTTCCAAAATGGCGGCTTTTCTGTTGATTTTATCTCCATAGCAACCATTTTATGTTTTGGTCCCCTCGGGAGGACGAACAGATTGACGTCAGTTTCGGACAAATCGGTAAAAGTAAACTTTTTGTCGTCCTTAGCAACAGTGGTTTTATGCTAACCACGCCCACATTCCTTATATGTCCATATCCGGTGTTTTTCAATGTATTCAGTTTCAGGCATGAATGCATGCATTCAATTTTCACTGTATTGTATTGAAATGCATGGGAGTTATAACAGTGCGCCACTTTGCTAGCTTGCCACGCGCACGCCGTTCAAAATCTACAACTTCTAATTCCAACATTTTTTACACAGTAGCTTGCCATTGATGCCCAAAAAGTTTTGAGACGATCGAAGAAAATTCCAACGACAAGTTTACGTTTGAATCTGGTGGTTAAGGTGTTTTTTATAGAAAATTCAAGATGGCCGCCTTTTCCCGAGGTCAAAGGTCGACGAAACTCCAAAGGTGATTGTAGACTTACGCTAGGGACATGCGAGTCAAATTTCGTGAAAATCGCTCAAAAAAAAGTTCATTTTTCCATATCGTGTAAAAACGCGAAAAACTCAAAATGGCAGATTTTGGCACAAAATGGCCGCCAAACCGTAGGTCTTGTGGCCATCACGTAATGATTTCAAAACTTTCTTTGGATATACCCGACAAAGTTATCTGGGTTTTGTTAGCCGATTCTTAAAAATAAAATCCGAAAAAAATTTTTTTTGCCGAGTCAGCACTTTTTTTTGCGACGGTTTTTTGCTTACCACGGCCACATTCCTTTATCGATTTTGTCGTATGTGACATCGTTTTGTTCAGTGTGGGCCAGGGTATCGCATATTTCAGTTTCAGGCTATTCCGATAAAATATGTGCGAGCTAGCTAAAATGGCGACGGTTGCGAATTCGCCACGCGCACGCCTTTCAAATTCTACAACTTCTAATTCCAACATTTTGTCCACAGTAGCTTGCCATTGATGCCCGAGAAATTTCATAAAGATCGATAAAAATCCCTAGGACGAGTTTTCGTTTGTATCCGTTACTAAAGGTATTTTTTTTTGAAAATCCAAGATGGCCGCCCCTTGCCAAGGTCAAAGGTCAACAAAACTTCTTTGGTAGTTGTAGAATCGTGTTTGTGGCATGTGTGTGCAATTTCGTGAAAATCGCTTGAACAAAAGTGTCGTTTTCCCATATTGTGAAAAAACACGAATATCGCCATTTCTCTGAGTTTGCCACAAAATGGCCGCCAAGCCGTAAGTCGTGTGGCCATCCCATAATAATTTCAGAACTTCTTTGGGATATCTCCAACACAAGTGTTTTGGTTTCGTAACTGTATTTCAAAAAAAAATTTTTTGGCCCCATAAGCGATTTTCGGCCCATTCATTTTTTTTACGGGAACGCTCGCTGTGATGTCATCGACTTCGGGGGGGGTGACGTTCTATTTGCCGAAAATTCATTTTCAATTTATCCCAGGTGTGTGCCAATTTTGGTGAGTTTTCGGGTATGTGGCGGGGGTCAAATTTGAGCTCAACGGATCCGTTAGAAACAAGAATAATAATTAAAGCCGCAAGCGGCGTTGTATGGCCCGCAGACGCAACCCGCCTTCCACGCCCAACTCTACGCACTACCGCGGCCCTCTCCGCCCTCACCGCCCACAAATTAAAAGCTAATCAAGGCTGGATTTGCTCATAATGCTAACTATGCTAACTATGCTAATGTGACTAAAAGTCCTAGCATAGCGATCAGCATAATCAACTCTTTCAGAAAAACACATTTCCTAAAATGCTAATTATGCTAACCTTGCTAGCTATGCTAATGTGCCTAAATGAGCTAGCATTGCGATTAGCATCATCAACTGACTCAAAAAAACAAATTTCCTAAAATGCTAATTATGCTAACTATGCTAGCTATGCTAATGTGGCTAAAAGTGCTAGCATAGCGATCAGCATCATCAACTGACTCAGAAAAACACATTACCTTAAATGCTAATTATGCTAACTATGCTAACTATGCAAATGTGGCTAAAAGTGCTAGCATAGCAATCAGCATCTTCAACTGACTCAGAAAAACACATTACCTAAAATGCTAATTATGCTAACTATGCTAGCTATGCTAACATAGCTAAAAGTGCTAGCATAGCGATCAGCATCATCAACTGACTCAAAAAAACACATTTCCTAAAATGCTAATTATGCTAACTATGCTAGCTATGTTAATGTGGCTAAAATTGCTAGCATAGCGATCAGCATCATCAACTGACTCAGAAAAACACATTCCTCCATTGGTGAGAGTTATATGTCATAAGTTGCTAAAAAGCCCACTTTTTCCAAAATGGCGGCTTTTCTGTTGATTTTATCTCCATAGCAACCATTTTATGTTTTGGTCCCCTCGGGAGGACGAACAGATTGACGTCAGTTTCGGACAAATCGGTAAAAGTAAACTTTTTGTCGTCCTTAGCAACAGTGGTTTTATGCTAACCACGCCCACATTCCTTATATGTCCATATCCAGTGTTTTTCAATGTATTCAGTTTCAGGCATGAATGCATGCATTCAATTTTCACTGTATTGTATTGAAATGCATGGGAGTTATAACAGTGCGCCACTTTGCTAGCTTGCCACGCGCACGCCGTTCAAAATCTACAACTTCTAATTCCAACATTTTTTACACAGTAGCTTGCCATTGATGCCCAAAAAGTTTTGAGACGATCGAAGAAAATTCCAACGACAAGTTTACGTTTGAATCTGGTGGTTAAGGTGTTTTTTATAGAAAATTCAAGATGGCCGCCTTTTCCCGAGGTCAAAGGTCGACGAAACTCCAAAGGTGATTGTAGACTTACGCTAGGGACATGCGAGTCAAATTTCGTGAAAATCGCTCGAAAAAAAGTTCATTTTTCCATATCGTGTAAAAACGCGAAAAACTCAAAATGGCAGATTTTGGCATAAAATGGCCGCCAAACCGTAGGTCGTGTGGCCATCACGTAATGATTTCAAAACTTTCTTTGGATATGCCCGACAAAATTATCTGGGTTTTGTTAGCCGATTCTTAAAAATAAAATCCGAAATTTTTTTTTTTTGCCGAGTCAGCACTTTTTTTTGCGACGGTTTTTTGTTTACCACGGCCACATTCCTTTATCGATTTTGTCGTATGTGACATCGTTTTGTTCAGTGTGGGCCAGGGTATCGCATATTTCAGTTTCAGGCTATTCCGATAAAATATGTGCGAGCTAGCTAAAATGGCGACGGTTGCGAATTCGCCACGCGCACGCGTTTCAAATTCTACAACTTCTAATTCCAACATTTTGTCCACAGTAGCTTGCCATTGATGCCTGAGAAGTTTCAAAAAGATCGATAAAAATCCCTAGGACGAGTTTTCGTTTGTATACGTTACTAAAGGTGCTTTTTTATGAAAATTCAAGATGGCCGCCCCTTCCCAAGGTCAAAGGTCAACAAAACTTCTTTGGTAGTTGTAGAATCGTGTTTGTGGCATGTGTATGAAATTTCGTGAAAATCGCTTTAACAAAAGTGTAGTTTTCCCATATTGTCAAAAAACACGAAAATCGCCATTTCTCTGAGTTCGCCACAAAATGGCCGCCAAGCCGTAGGTCGTGTGGGCATCCCATAATGATTTCATAACTTCTTTGGGATATCTCCAACACGCGTGTTTTGGTTTCGTAACTGTATTTCAAAATATTTTTTTTTGGCCCCATAAGCGATTTTCGGCCCATTCATTTTTTTTACGGGATCGCTCGCCGTGATGTCATGGACTTCGGGGGGGTGGCGTTCTCTTTGCCAAAAATTCATTTTCAATTTATCCCAGGTGTGTGCCAATTTTGGTGAGTTTTCGGGTATGTGGCGGGGGTCAAAATTAAGCTCAAAGACGCCGTTATAGGACAAGAAGAATAATAATAATAATAATTAAAGCCGCAAGCGGCGTTGTATGGCCCGCAGGCGCTACGCGCCCCTTCCCTCACCGCCCACCTCTACCCACCAACCGCTCTCACCCCCGCCTATAGGCCTCACCCATCCTCGCTTCCCACGTCTACGCACCACCCGCACTCGCTCCCCGCCTCTACGCCCCACCCGTCCTTGCTGCCCTGGTGTAGGTACCACCGGTGCTCACACCACCCACCATTAACCAGACCCAATTTGCTAAGCAGCCACTTCATACTCCTGACCCCCCCTTCTCTTCCTGTAAGGCTGATCATAGATGCATGTGATGTGAGTGATGACCAGGATGTAGCCTTAGCCCAGTGCTTCTCAAATAGTGTGGCGGGGCGATGTCAAGGGGGGCGCGCAGTAGCAGCGGTCTTAGGCACAGGTGCGCAAATTTAACGGGGGTTGGCGGTGACAACGGCTCAGTGCTTGGAAAAAAATCTGCCTCACTTTTGTTTTCTTGTTATCTCTTATATGACAGAGTTTGTAACAGCCTGAAAGCTGTGAACTGCCGTCCCAGCAGCTGCGCGTTCCTCTCTCCTGTCACATGCGGCTGGCATGTCTAAGAGCATGAAAGGAGAGGGGTGGTGGGCTCCAGCTGATGTTTGGAACGCGCACTTGGAGAGTTGCCCAGATTAGGATCATCTTGTGCCTTTAGATTCCTCAGCTCATTCTAATAATGTCATTCTTTATGAACTATTGAAGACATTTTGATGACGTGTCTTTATTTTTCATACATGTATTCTTTGTCTGCCTGTGGTTTAGTTGGTGTCAGTATTTGACATAAAGACAGCAGGTAATGCATGAAAACAGCTGCACTTTATGAGATCAAAAATAAACAATCCATCGTTTAGAAAAAAAGTCAGCACAATGTTTTTGACCTATTTCTTCAGACTAAAAACATTAAATATATTGGTGCTGCTGTGTTAATGTTTTTAATCAATTTACATTAAATTGTATTTATTGACTGAATTATTTTTCTCAGCATCAAATGGTTCATTATGTCAAAATGTTTCTAGTTAAGTAAGGACTGACAGACTTTTTATTTTAAGGTTTTATTCTGTTTTAGACTAGAACAGGGTTTCTGTGTGGCAAAATAAATTTAATATTTGTTGGAAGTGGATTTATATTTCTTTTTTCCTTTTTTATTGTTAAAAGATACAATTTCATGAATACTTACTCAATTTTTAGATACTAAACTAATGTATTGTCTCCGTGACGAGTGTGTGTGTGGGGGGGAGGGGGTTAGGGGGGGCCTGAAATATTTTTTTTTCCTAGGGGGGGCCTTGCAAAAAATAATTGAGAAGTTCTGCCTTAGCCCAACAGTAGCCAGACTCTTGCAGCTCTGTGTCCCCAAAAAGGATCAAATTGGTGAAGAAAAATGGATGGCTGGATAGAAACCTGACTTTCTAGGTTAAACATCCTCAAGGCCTGTTCACACCGGGACGAATTTCGCCGGCGATTTTCGCCGACGTTTAACGCCTTGTGACTAAACAAAGGGCACGAACGAGAGTGTGCACACCGACGCGAAAAAACGCCACGCGTTGAAGCGTCAAAAAAAAAAAAACGCCTCGGGTTCGTTTTTTTTTTTTCGACGCGTCGCGTCGAAATCTACTCGACCAATGAGAATGGCGCTTTTGCTCACGTGTCTGGAGCTTCTGAAGTTACAGTAAAACACAACTTGGGGGCGCTCAAACACAAAACTGCCTTGCTGAGCACACATACCAGCGAAGAAGATAGACGCCAAGTAGCGTCTACACTGCCACGAAGCAATAATGACGGACATTCTAAAATATCCCCGAACCAAGCACCAGTTGGAGCTACTGATGCTTGAAATATTCTTGTTTTCTTTGTTTGATTCTGACAAGCGTGTAAATACTTGCTCTCTTCTTCTGAGTGAAAAGCGACTTTAAGAAACGTAAAGTTGCGCAGCGCCACCTTGTGTACAGGAGTATTTCTGTTTACATTAAGCGCCATCTAATGTCAGGGAATGAAATTGCATGTTCACTCCACTCATCGTCAGCGAAAATCGCCTGGGTGTGAACACAAAAAACGTGGCGAAAAACGCTGGCGAATAACGCCTGGCGAATATTCGTCCCGGTGTGTACGGGCCTTCAGCAGGTCATATTTTTCTTGTGTTGTTGCCTCTTTTGACTGTAAACGTGGTAACTCCTTAGTATGAAAGTATGAAGAGTTTGTTTGAATTTATGAACCCATTTTTCATTATGTGTTACTGTCCAACAGCGAAAGTTTTCACATATTTGACAAGAATGTGTCTTTGAGTCAAAGCTTTTAAAATGAAGGGCCAGAACTTGAGTGAAGAGATGAATGCATGAATCTTCCATTCAGATAGTAGTTCATTTGACTATAGCTCATAAGAATCAATGTTATTTTAGGTATAATGCTAATATGTGAAAACAGACATGAAAAACACCTGTTCATTTCTCCAGTGTTAAGAGACTTTTATTTCTGAAACAGTTATTGACAAGATTTTTATTTTCATGACTGACACAATCTGAAACTACAATGAACAAAAAAGCCTTCTAAACACAAACGTCAGTGTGAATGTAAGTGATTGTGATTGTGAATGTGTGATTTTGAGGATGTGCACACATCTGCCTTGCTGGTCCTTGGAGGAGCGTGAAGAGTCCATCAGCGTCTTCATCACTGCAGCTTCTTTTTTTTTCTGTGACAAGTGCTTGACACGGCAAAATACACATCACATGAAGAAAAAATAAACGCAAAAAAAAAAACGTCGGGTTCGAGGCTCGATCCTAGAACCTCTGGAAGCACATGTCTCTGATTATTCCGCTGAGCTACTGTCACTGACGCCTAAGTGGGACGCCAGTGTATGTTGATCCCAGTGATTTCTCAATATACAACGTCCTTAGTGTATTGTTTAATTAGGAAGAACCGAATTGAAATGATCCTAAGCCAAAGAACGTTTTTTTACTAGGAGACATGGTAAAATGCAATGAACTGACGCTGATTCCTAGGGATGCGAATAGAAGCCCCATGAAGGCTCATTGGGGTTCATGTAATTGTGCCGGAAAAATGAACCACCCATTCACGACTTCGAAACCACACAGAACAGCGGCTTCTGGTGGCAGACTGGATATATATCGACGTATGTTTCAACAAAGCTCCTTGTGGAAATGATGAAAAAACGTAAAACAGAACAATCACAATGTTGTTGACGATGATTAAAAAAACATAAAACAACACAACTTGTGAGGTTTTCTCTGTGAGAAGTGCTTGACACAGCAAAATACACATCACATGGAATAAAAAAATAAACGCAAAAAAAACGTTAAAGACTGGAGTCGAACTCAGACCCTCATGATGTCCGTACCACTGTTTATCCCGCTGAGCTATTATTTTCCCAGATGCTCGATGCTGAAACACTCTTTTTTATCAAGGTGAACCGCACGCCGAAACGCCGTGTCAAACTGCGTTCGGACCACAATGCAATGCGTGTGAACCACAATTCATTGCGTTTGAATTATTCGAAGATAGCTGCCGGTTGGGCAAGGAAAACAACCGAAACATGTAAGTATATTAAAAAGTATCTAGTATCTGTTGTAAAATATATGTGTAAATGCACAAGATGATGTGTTTAATATGTTATATTCCTCAATCGACAACCTAGATTGTTTTGAAGCTCATCAAGTTCGGTAATGCTAAAGCTAACGCTAACGCGAATTAGCCCCGAAGGCTAAAAACAAACGCTAGTTATTACATCAAAAAGCAGTGACTTCTAAACGTAGTCATAAGTTATTAAAACATTTTTTAATGTGTTTATATATGAAGGGACAGACGAGGAAGAGGAAAATCTAATCCATCTATGGATGGAGAAAGATAGCTTATTTGTTTTCAGGCAAGCTCGTGCCGGATGGAGGGAAGAGAGACACTCGTTCGATCATGATTAGATTTGTCTTCATTTATTAATAAACGGTTAATCGTTGTCATAGTGGGGTAAAGTTTTTTGTTGAAAGAGCCAGAGGAAAGGACAAAGAGCAACACGATAGTCTGTTCAGCTTACTTGAGTTGAAAACATTGTTCAAAAATGTTATGTTGACGTTGTTTTTCCTATTTGTTTAATAAATGCATGAACAAAAAATTGAATAATTTACATGTATTATTTAAATCTGAGCTATTTTTAACAATCCCAAAAGGATTTTCATACAAATATCAAATGTACATATTTACAATTTCGTTTTATATGTTAACATATATTTGTATACATGTTAACAATCATCGTGGTCCTCCAGAGTCATGTCGGACACAGTTGGAGTTGAAAGGAAAGCAGAGATTTGTCCTCGCAGATGGACGCCACTTTGCTCGTCCTGCTGGTTCCTGGTGTTGCCCTTTGTGGCTCAACATCTGTGGCTCCCAGCAGTCCCCTTCACAGATGCACAGATTGTGCAGGATGGTGCTGCAGGCAATGATTTTCATTGCAAAGGTTGGTTTTACTTCCAACGCCCCCAGAAATATTGCTCTCCTCCTTATCATGCCAAATGCTCTCTCTCCACCACAGAGCGTGCCCTGGTTGTAACGGGCCTCAATGGCTTTCCTCATGTCAGCAGCATGATGGGATGTGCAATGCAGTGATACCCACCATCACCCAAAAGATTCCTTCAGGTGGGTATGTTTTATTTACATAAATTGGGCTTTTACGTAGAACCTGTGAATCATGGATTGATCCTGGATTTCCAACAAAAATATCTATAAATGTGGCACTAGAGTCACATACAGCCTGCATTTGAATGGAATAAAAAAGTTTCCTGTTAAAATAACAAGCTGCATTTTCTTTTAGGGCCTTCATTCATATGTGGAAGCCATCGATGCTCCCTGTGACCTTTTGAAAGGTGGAAGACCCAGCAAGCTGCTAAAAAACCAGAGGTGACTAATGGCAGTTTAGCTGAACATTTCCTCATATTTACCTGACCTGAAATCTTTGGATGTGTCTGCTGAGCTCCTCATCAAACACACAGCTGAGTCTGAGCTGACTGATCAGAAGATTCAGACTGAAGAAATCTCCTTTATAAAGTTGATAGATGTTACATTTGTTCCTAGGTTTAATTTTCTGATATAAAGCTAAGACTGATAGAACACATGATATAAAAAATAAGATTTTTCCTGAATAAATAAATCCAACTTTACTTTCATTAGTTTTTATTGTTAAGTGGCTTCTTAAAAGGATCTAGATGTAAAAGGAGCAAGGTTCAAAGTACTTTTAGAGCTTGTTAAAAAATACCCAATGTCATTCTAACATTCTAACATTCTCTAACCAGAGTCAGAGGACAGAGTCTGGTGTGGATGAACTGGACTGGCCTGCACAGAGTCCTGATGTCATCTGCCCTCAGCTGCTTCCCTGCTCTTCAGTGGCCTGGAGTGAGAAACCTGATCTGGTTTATTGCTGCATGAAGGTCTCTGTGGATGTTTTCTTTTCTAAAGTTCAGTCCTTGTTCTGAGGAGAACAAAGGAGCAGGATCTTCCTTAAAGAAATCCTCCTCTTTTACTGTGACATTTGAGGATCTATGATGGTTGTGTTGGATGGTTTTTTTCTGGAGGGTCCAGATTTAGAAAATAGATTTCTCAACTATCTGATTGTCCAACTAAGAACTCTGTGGCTTTTCCATCTCACTCATGTGTGTGTTTGAGACGTGTTTTTGTTTCTGAAAAATGTCTCATCTGCAGCTGAAAGCTCTGAGAAGCAGAGACAGCTGCAGGAGAATCAACAACGAATCCTGCAGAGACTCCAGTTCAGCTTGATGAGGAGAAGGAAACGTGATGATGATGTCACTCTTGGAGGAAGATGAAGGTGCATGAGTTTAATTGTTTGTTTTTGTGTACTTTAGGGCTTATTTCATTATTTTATTGCATGAATAGGGATTGTTCTTTTCTGCATTCTTGTTTGTTTTTATGTACAGCACCTTGAGCTGTGTTTTCCATGAAAGGTGCTATAGAAATACACTTCATTTGAATTTGACTTCGTAGCGCGTGGATCGGGGCAGCTGGGGTCTCTGAAACGGAGAAGGCGGGTCTCCACGTCTGCAGATGTGAGCGTTAAAGCCAGCAGACTGGTGGTCTCTCAGAGAGGGGGGGCTGTGTGTGGCGTCAGTGACAGTGAGGGATGCTGGTCTGACTGCAGTGAACGGTCTCAGGGCAGCTCTTTGCTATCTGCTATTCAGGACATGAAGCTGGATCCTGCTCACATGTTCAGACTTTATCTGAACATTTCCTCATATTTCCCTGACCTGAAATCTCTGGATGTGTCTGCTGAGCTCCTCATCAAACACACGGCTGAGTCTGAGCTGACTGATCAGAAGATTCAGACTGAAGAAACTTCCTTTGTAAAGTTGATAAATGTCACATTTGTAACATGTTACAAAAAAGTTTTTTCCTGAATCAAAAAATCCAACTTCAGGTTCAAAGTACATTTTGGGGCTTCTTTTAAATACCTAATGTAATTCTAACATTCTTGTCTTTTTTTTTAGCAGGACTCAGTGACAGAAAAATGTTTAGACACACCTGAAATGTGTGTATTTGATAAATTTGTTTGTCTTTTCCAGTCATCATGAACCTGCAGCTGCTGGATTCTCAGGGTTGAATTTTCCAGAGTGAGGATGCAGGATTTGAACAATTGGTCTAGACGCTACACACAGACGTTCAGCTCCATCCAGGACCCACAGTCAGCACCATCCTCAGCAAACATTGTTCCAGCTCCAGAGGACAGGTACACTCTGCTGTTCTCTGTTCATTGATAGGAAATGATATTTGAAGGAGATTTCTGTTTTTCATGATGTGTGTTTCTGTCTCTAAGAATCTTCAAGGGGGGGCTCCATCTGCCAGGTGCTGCACTTTGGACTGCATCCCTTCCTCTTCCAACACGGTCCATGAAGACATGGAGGACAGAGTCTGTGGGATGACCTGGACTGACCTGCACAGAGTCTGAACTGGATGGACGACACTTCAGTTCATGTGAGTCAAGGCAGGTGAGCGTATACTTTTGGTACTATAGTGTACATGTGAGTACATCACAGAGATGCTCTGCAAAGTTCCTCAGCAGCTGGGGGCAGATAAATTCTGATCCTGCTGGTTTCCTGCTCTTCAGTGGCCTGGAGTGAGAAACCTGATGTGGTTTATTGCTGCATGAAGGTCTCTGTGGATGTTTTCTTTTCTAAAGTTCTGTCCTTGTTCTGAGCAGAACAAAGTAGCAGGATCTTCCAGAAATAATTTTAATAATTTTATTTACAAGTATTTACAAATACATTTATATTAACAGATATATTTAAAGATTTACATATTTATTCGCTCATAAGTGAAATAGAAATAATTTATTTTGAGCCACAATAATAATTCGCTATGTTCACTCTGAGTGTAGTACAATTTTTTTGTCCACTAGATGGTACCAAGGGTGGTGGACAAAATAGTTGGTACTCCTCAGTTAAAGAAAGTCTCCAATGTTCACTGAAATGACTTGAAACGTTCAAAAGTAACAACAAATAAAACATTTTTGAAAGTTAAATAATCACAATCAGCCATTAATTTTGAGTTGTTGATTAACAGAATTAAAAAAAACAAACAACTAATGAAATATGGCCAAGAGACCAAGCTTTCTGACAATAGGCAGCACATTTCTACCCAGAATGCTTTGATAATCTGGAGATTTCATTTCCTTGCACAACTTCCAGACTCCCTGTGCCAGATGCAGCAAAGCAGCCCCAAAGCAGAACTGAGCCTCCTCCATGTTTCACAGTAGGGACAGTGTTCTTTTGGTTGGATGCTTCATTTTTGAGTCTACCAACATAGAGCTGATGTGCCTTACCAAAAAGCGCCAGTTTTGTCTCATCTGTCCAAAGGACATATTCCCAGAAGCTTTGTGCCTTGTTAACATGCATTTTTGCTAATTCCAGTCTGGCTTTTGTATAATTTCCTTTCAACAGTGGTGTCCTCCTTGGTCGTCTCCTATGAAGTCCACTCTGGCTCAAACAACCATGAATGGTGCGATCTGACACTGATGTACTTTGATCTAGGAGTTCACCTTTAATGTCTTTGGAGGTTGTTCTAGGTTCTTTGGATACAGTTCCAACTATCCGTCTCCTCAGTTTGTCATCAATGTTCCTCTTCCGGCCACGTCCAGTGAAGTTGGCTACTGTCCCGTGGGTCTTGAACTTCTGAATAATATGTACCACTGTTGTCACAGGAACTTCAAGCTGCTTAGAGATGCGGAGCAGATGTGGTCTGTGACGTCTGCACTGGAAAATACGACTCGCCCTGAAGTCCTGTCTGACCTGCTTTGCTCCTTCCTGTGAGGAACACCTTCAGCCTCATTTGAAAGCAGCTGCATTGAAGAAACACAAGCTGGTGGGACCCTCCAAGAACCTGCAGGAGAATATCTGCTCCTCCAGTCATGATGAGGTGATGAGGATGTTCTGTCGCACTGATCACAATCTGTTCTCTCTGCTCTGTGGAAGAACATAACACTGTCTCATCTCACAGCTGCTTCAACAGCAGGTGGAGGAGAGTCGGGAGGTCTTCACTGAGATGATCCGTCTCATCCAGAAGAGAAGAGGTGAAGTGAAGAACAGGATCAGATTCCAACAGCTAACTGAAGTGAGGCGGGTCAAAGGTCTTCAGAAGGAGCTGCAGCAGGAGATGACTGAGCTGATGAGGAGATGCTGTGAGCGTCAGCAGAGTCGGGATGGCAAAGCAGTTATCTGTCACTGACACCTGTGTTCTTTGTGATATGAATAAATCAAGTCAACGTGGTATTCTGTCATTTTCTCACTGAGTGAAGATGCTTGAATGCTTCCCATAAACTACAATGATTGACATGTAACACTCACAAAAGCTCATCTAGCTTACATACTGATGTGGTGACAATTTTCACTTTTTGTAAGAAATCAAAAAACTTTCTGTGTGTGAACATGTTAAAAAAATTCATGTTAGGCCAGAATTAAAGAAACCCATCAATCTTTAAAGGAGAAATGGAGCAGTTCAAACCTCATTGAATGTGGACAGGTGGGTATTTCATTTTTCTGATGAGATAAAGATGCTTTGTACTTAAAAATAGGCTCCCAAATTTTAGGGGAACAAATGTAACCAAAAAAATCTATAATCATTTTTAAATACAAAGGTATTTTTTTATTTAAATTGAAAATAGTAATCAGGTTTTAAGGGGGGGGGGGGGCATTGATACAGACAGTTAAAATGTAAATACATTTTAACTGTTGTGCTACATGCTCATAAGTCAATTAAAAAACTGCTCTCTGCTAACAAAGTATGATAAAAAAAAACACATCTTGTCCATTCACAAAGGTGTATTTTATGTCAAATTAGTTTGTATTGCTTAGAAATGTCACAAAAGAGTCATTTATAAAAAATACATTATATAATAAACGTTTTTGTTCCACCAGGGAGCCACCATTTTGTGAAGCTGCTGTAGACAAATTTTGAAAGGAATTAAATAAATGCTGATACTATTTTATATAAAAGCATTGTCATTGTTGTAATTCACAGATTCACTCTTTTTTTCTGCAAACAGTAAGTAATGCTGAGTCGGTTCTTAAAACGTTGTGAATAATAAAGTATTATGATTTTGTAGTTGCAAAAGTCCTACAAATGGTTTTGCCCGTTTTCTATCCAATCACGTAGAAAAATTGGGGTGTGGCTGTCTGTGATTGGTCCAAGGTGGTAGAAGCTTCTGGAACGGTGGTGAATTCGTCCCTTTTCCCACGGGACTTCTGAGTGATCGGACGTGTCTGTCAGAGCTCTGTGAGAAAAGGTTTTCCTTGGTTTCTGCACCCAGAGGATCGGCTGTTTTTCGCCAGAGAAGGATCTCTACTGCCTGTTACTTCGACCAAAAGAGGATTTAACTCCATCTATTTCCACGAAGAGTTTTTACTTCTCCACCCATCCCCCCGTTTTTTCTTTTCTACTCTGTCTCTGTAGGACTCCATTTTGTTGCCCCGGCCCACTTTTTAGGTCGAGAAGGTAAGCGTTTTATAAATATCTCAGACGTATTTGAGAGTAAAATGCTTGTGCTTTATATTTCTGCTGTTGTAAAAAGAGTGTTGCATTTTTAGTAGTCACTTTGTTTGCTGTGTGTCGAAGTTTAGCCGAACTTCAAAGCATTCCCGTTTTAAGCTAGCTAAACTAGCGTTAGCAAGCCAGTACATTGAAAGACCCAAATTTAAAAGTATTTGAGTAAAATGCTTGGATTATTTTGCTGCTGTTGTTAAGATGAGTGTTGCATTATTTGTGTAATTTTATCGGTGACTTTGCCTCGTGTTGAAGTTAGCTTAACTTCAAGGATAACATTTTGAAGCTAGCTAGCTAGCGCGTTAGCTAGCTAGTCCAGACCCAAACTTGTAAGTATTTGAGAGTAAAATGCTTGGTTTATTTTGCTGCTGTTGTGAACATGAGTGTTGCATTTGTGTGATTTTTATCAGTGACCTTGCCTCGTGTTGAAGTTATCTTAACATCAAGTGGACGTTTTTTCTGAAGCAAGCTAGTTTGTGTTAGCTTTGTCAGTATGGAATTACCCAAAGTTAAAGTATTGAGAGCAAAATGCTCGTGTTTCATATTTTTGCTGTTGTGAGTGTTGCATTTGTGTAGTTTATTAGTGGCTTAGCTTCGACTGGGCTTTAGCTTTAACTTCAGAGGACAGTCGGTGTGTTTGATGTTGCCGGAATGGTGTGTGTGTGGGGGGGGGGGGGGGGGGGGGTTGGTCGGTGTTCACCCCATCTGTTAATGCGGTTTGCTGCTTTATTGCTGTGGCATTGTCTAATTTTATTGTTATTGCTTGGTGATTTTATATATATTTTACTGTTATTCAATTCAGTGCTGATTGTATTGCTTTCATTCAGTTTAGAACTAAAAATGTCTTAAAATGCATTAAAAGTTGCATTTTAAAAAAAAAACTGCACATGAAAAAATTTCAGCTATGTTCTAAATCTTTTGTCAAAGAGGTAAAGCATTTATTAAATAAATGTTCTTTTGTTAAGTCATTAGGAGTTTATTAAAACATATGACATTTTTAAATTGGGGTAGTTATTTTGTGTTTAAAATGTTCCAAGTTCACATGGATTTGTAAGATCATTACAAATAGAACCTGCTAGGATTCTTTTTTTTTTGTTCATTTTACCTGAAATGTGACTCACATTGGGTTACATTTGCATGTAGGTAGATGCTATTATGTATTAGTTACTGTCTTCGCAGTGACTGTTACTGTTGACTCCTGGATGTTGTGATTGATTCTATTTGGTAGATTTAATTTGAATGCTATGATTTTTAGTGTGAATTCACCTATGGATGGTTTGGGCTTGCTGGTGCAGCTGGTTTCTTCTAAATGAAAGTACTGATCACTCATGGAGCTGCATGTTGTTTTTGATGCAAGTTTGTGAGATAGTGTAACCTCAGCCAAATGATTAAGTTGAATTTAGTCAGATCTGTGGATTTATGGCTGAGGATCTCCTGAAACTGTAAAGTTTATCTGCTGACTTGATGCGAAATTAAAGGCCTGTTTGTGATCTGTGTATCCTCTGGAGGAAAATATTGGTAAAAAGTTAGATTTTCTTTAAGATCTGTTTGTTAAAACAAAAAAGATTTAAAAAAAATCTTTCTAGTATTTCAACTTTTTTTTTTTTAATGAATTGATAATTCAGATAAAAATCTTAATTGTAATAAATGTAACTTGCAGCTGCACAGTCAGAAGTCAGACGGGTTTTTCTGCTGCAAACATTTTGAACATGCTGGTTGCTGCACTAAATCAGTTTTCCTGACATGAAAGAGGCCTGTTAATGCACCTGGCTGATTTTTGTTTTTATTTTCTTATTGTCGTTTTGGTAATTTCCTGCTGCTTGGCCAGATTTATCTTATTTCTGGGCTGACTGTCCATGTGAATTTTAGCATGTCCTGCTTCTGCTGCTGCAGTGCTCAGCAAAAAGTTATATTTTCTTTAATATCTGTTTTTTAAAACAAAAAAGATATATAGCACACTATTTCATTCTGTGTTTTGGAATAGATTAATAGAAATACTGAATAAAAGATTGACTGCTCACCTACAGTGGCAACTATTTTTGCTTGCTGTAAATCTTTTTCTTAAGTTTATTCTGAAAGAAACATACAATGCTTTTTAAACGTACTGCTATTATTTATATTGTCAAGGAAAATTAGTTTTAATGTATATTGGACAAAATGATCTTATATTATAAAATTACTGGTTGTGCTAAAAGTGTTTTTTGTGTGTTTTTGTGTGTTTATGATCTTTGTGTAGATGCCACGGGGCAAGGACCACCGCAGAGCCCGTGCCAGGAACTTCGTGCCCATGGATCTGGGACCGACTGGCCATCCAAGCCCGAGTGCTCCGAGTTCACGTAAGTAACTGAGATTTTTTTCTCTCTCCATTATTGCATCAGTTTTATTCTGCTCCCTAATCTTTTATGAATTGATGCATGTGCATGTGCTGTTGGCTAAAAAGAGAACACACCCTAACGTTTTGTGTTTCCCAGGCTCCGGCACTGGGTTTAGGCACCCCGTACGTAGGTGGCCAGTGTCTTCTGCCACCGGGAAGAGCCACAAGTGCCTTGTGCCGCCAGAGTCTCCCGGGGAGAAGGTAACGTACCTGTGACTGACGGTTACCCAGTGTAAGTTATGGCTATGACAACAACTGCATGTGTTCCAGTTCGTCCTGGTGGTAGGAGACTCCCACCTTCGCGCCCTGGTGGACGGGATCGTCCGGATGCCTGGGGGTGGGGGCATGACCTTCGGGTTCATGTCCACCCCTGGCGCCAGTGCAGCCGAGCTGTACAAAGAGGTAAGGCACGCAAACATTCCACGTACCCCCGATCTTGTGTGTCTTCTCGCCCCCAGCAACAACCTGACGGCCAGCCGGACGCTCCCCGAGGCAGCTGTGGACTTCAGGCGGCTCTTGACTCTGCTCCAGTCCAAGTGGTCCAAGGTAAGTGTGTTTTAAACGTTGCACGTTGAAGAGAAGCAGAGGGGGATGCAGCAGCAGAAAGTGTAATTACTGAAGCTGGTTTGTGTGGGATTGTTTTACCAGCTCTTCGTCCTGGACTTCCCGCCTCGCCTGACTGTGGCCCCGGACCTGCAGACGTTCCTCCGCCAGGACTTCAACCGAGTGGCGGCGCAGATGGGTATAACATCATGTCCTTGTTGGTTGTCATGTAGATGATTGTCTGGGGGAACAGTTCACTAACTTTCATTCCTGTGCAGGCATTAAGTACCTGTCTGTTGCTGAGCACTTCAGCTTGGACCACTTGGAGCTGTGGGCCCGCGATGGGGTAGGTTGATGGTTCTGGTTGTTTTTGATGCAGACAGCTTTTCTCGGTACAATAAGTCTCAAATCAAATCTCGTGGGGTTTTCTTGTTTTTTTGTGTCTCTCAGGTCCACCTGAGTGACGATGGAGGGATGGTCCTTCTGGCTTCCCTGCTGTGGAACTACTCTGCTCTGCAGCTGGTGGAGCCAGAGGTCCAGGCGCCTCCTCCTGCGTCGCCCCGGCCTGCCGTGCGGCGAGTCACTCCTAAGGTGGTTGTGAGGGAGCACCCTGTGTCCCCTCCTCCAACCAACCCTTTTGAGTGGGCTTGCAAGGTAGGGAAGGCAAAGGTAAGCGTTAGCTCATTTCATACAAATGAAAGGATTTTTCCTGTTTTAAACTTGTCCATGTGTTCAAGGTGAATCCAGCTTCCTGAAAGCCAGACCAGAAGTGGCGTGTGCAGAGCAGGTCTGTGGTCCATGGAAGAGGCTAGTTCAAGTGTCTAAATAGTTTTCTCTTTCTTTCTCACTCTCTACAGAAAGCCAGTCCTTCGGGTGCAGACCGCTCTCCTCTGGCATCCTGGCACGGGCGGGGATTGGAGCAGGTGAGTTGCAGGAAATATAAAACTGCAGTGTGTGTGTTGTGTCCACATGATAACATTTCTGTGTTTTCTATTCCACAGGCTGCTCCTCTCCCGGTGTCGCCCGTGCGCTTCAGCCCTGCTATTCTGGATCTGATGGACAAATTTTACCCGTCAGATCTGGACTGTGCTGGAGCTGCTGCGCCTGTTCCCGCTGGGAACAAGGTAAGTGTTTTGTCTTGATGCTCAGAGTTCAGAATAGCTTTATAACTGCTCCTAAATACCTTTTTTCTGGTGTTTGTCATTATTCCTCAGACGTCTCGTGCTAGACGTGGCCGGAGGGCTGTGGCTGCATCCCAGAGGGCTGCCCCCAGGCCCCAGGTAAGAAGAGGACACATTAATGTTGTGTGTTGTAGAGGTCAAAATAGATTTTTATAGTGAGATGTTCTTTGTTAAACACATATAATGGTGTGTATTTTTGTGTTCTTTTCACTAAGGCGGAGGTCCCCGAGCACGTGGAGGTGAAACCCCGGCCTTCACCTGCCAGGCGTGCCAGGAAGGAGAGGGTTCCTGCCCAGGTATAATGACTTTGTAGTTTCATTTAGTCAGAATGCTGCAGCACCTAAGTTTATGGTAAAAGTGTGACATTAAATACATTTCATGTTTGCATGCAGGACCGTGTGGGGGTGACACCTAGGTCTCCTACCAAGGACGTGACGGTGGAGCGGCCTGTGGACCAGGTGAGAGAAGAAAAGAAAAAGGCTCAATATTGTCTTTAGGAGTGAAACTTTATTTATTTATAGTCATTTTAAGCTTGACATGCTTGTTTGTGTGCTCCTTTAGTAGCAGACATGATTCTTGGGCAAGTATGATCAAAATGCTTCCTAAGCCTTGTATCCTTTTTAAAGTAATGTTTTTCTTTTCTCCTTTTTTCTAAAGGACCAGCAGCAGCGTGGACAGCCTGCTGCAGGAGGTAAGAAGAGCAGCAAAGGTAAGAGCTGTTCTCCTTCCTGCATCTGCTGTGTGGTTCAGCCAAGTTCAGACCCTGTAATCCTGTTTGGTTCCTCTGAAAACTTGAGTGAAGTGGTTCCTGCTCCTGCCAGTTCTAGTGTTGAGGTTGTGTCAGACTCTAGTTCAGTTGACATGGAGGTTGGTGTAACGTTTGGCTCCTCGGATGATGAGCTGCTAACCTCTGAGGTCCAGGAGCCTGGTCCTGGTCCTGCTGCTGGTACGTTAAAGTTCCCCAGCATCAGAGGATCGTTTCACCAGGGCAGTGAGCTGTTTGGGAGCAACAGTGGGCGGCAGTGCATGGCCATCTCTTTGGTGGCTGCTGCCAAGCACACTGTTAAAGGTGTGTTTCAGTGGGACAGTTGTGAGTTAGATTCTGTGCTGCTTGCTGGAGATCAGGTTTACTCGGACCTGCAGAGACGGAACAAAATCACTGACTCTGCAGGTTTTCTGAGAGTGACTGATCTTCCAGATCAAGTAGTGGTAGATGGGGTTGAACTGTCCTGTGATTTTGGGGAAGTTGTTAGTGGGGATGCTAAAATCAATTCGGGTGAATTTGTTGATGTGGGTGTGTTGGTTCCCCTGAGGGAGGGGCTGGCTAGGATGACGGCAAAGTACAACACGTGTCTGCTGACACTGTGTGAGAACACGTGTGCCGTCATTGCTGAGAATGGACGCTGGGCTATTGTAGACTCCCATTCTCGCAGTCCTGAAGGGATGAGGGTCCCTGATGGATCCAGCGTAGTTTTGTTTTTTGACTCTGTGGGTGAAGTTCACGACTACCTGCAGAGGTCAGTCGAGGGCATTGTCCTCACAGAGTTTGAAATAGTTGGTGTTGTTGTTTTTTCTGCTTCCAATACATTTAGCCCTTTCTTAGGAAGTCCTGCAGAAAGTAACTCCCTGAACCTCTGCAAAGAGAGCCTCTTCCATGACACTTCGTTAGATGTCAATGTAGAACCCCAAAAGACAGCAACAAGACGAAAAATGGATTCAAAAATTGATTTTGGAGGCCCTTCAAGTGAAAACCTAAAGAAAGTGAAATTAGATGATGTTGCTGTGGAGGAACAGGAAGTAATTTTTAGCGAGCCTGAGCAGGAAATTTTCTATTTTAACCCTTTAAATCAGCATGTCTGCCAGGCTCTGTGCTCAATGTTAAATATTGAGTTCCAAAATTTTAATGCCCCACCTGCTCCTCCCATTGGTTTGTTAGGACCCCCCTGCACCAACGAAAAAATTATTGGAGATGGAAATTGTTACTTTAGGGCCATCTCTCAGGCTGTGAGCGGATCCCAAAACAGCCACAGAAAAATTCGCTTAGCCATCGTTAAACAATTGGAAACGAACCCTGATCTGTACAGCTGGGTAATTGGGCGTGAGTACTCCTCTGTGGCTGAGTACATAACCAAATCTAGGATGCGGTTTGTTAGTGTTTGGGCCACAGACGTCGAAATTCAAGCAACGGCTGATTTATTAGGAGTAAATGTTTTTGTTTTGTTTGATGGTAGGTGGCTTCGGCACCAGAGCAGCGGTCAACAATTATCTGAAAACGCCATTTATATAGAAAACTGTGGTGGAACACATTTTGAAACTGTTGTCTGCATTAAAGACCCACAACAGGACCGCTGTGCTGGTTGTTGTCCCTCTGCCAACAGACAACCAAAAACATATCGCATGCGTTCACATGAAAAAGGTGACGTTAATTCAATATGCACAAAGACTAATTCAATAATTGATAACCAGAGCAAATGTAGAAATTTTACTTCTAAATACTTTATGTCCCAAAAAAGGCAACAAACTAAGAAAAAGTGTAAAGGAAAAATTTACTCAGAATATGAGAGAGAACGATTAAAGCATGCCATTCAAAAAAAATACTTAACAGATGCAAGTTATCGACGGAAATCTGACCTGATAAGTAGAACACAACGACAAATAAAATATGTAGAAAATGAGGATTATAGAGAAATGTTAAAGTCTAAATCAAAAACCAAATATGTTGATGTAATGGAGAAAATTAAAATCCAAAGGAAAACAAAATATAGAGAAGATTCCGCTCACAGGACCATGAAGAAAAGTCTTAGTGTACAAAAGTATAAAGATGATGTAGCACACAGGACCATGGTGAAATCTCAGAGCATCCAGAAATATAGGAGAGATTCGGCACACAGGACCATGGTGAAAACTCAGAGCATCCAGAAATATAGGAGAGATTCGGCACACAGGACCATGGTGAAAACTCAGAGCATCCAGAAATATAGGAGAGATTCGGCACACAGGACCATGGTGAAAACTCAGAGCATCCAGAAATATAGGAGAGATTCGGCACACAGGACCATGGTGAAAACTCAGAGCATCCAGAAATATAGGAGAGATTCGGCACACAGGACCATGGTGAAAACTCAGAGCATCCAGAAATATAGGAGAGATTCGGCACACAGGACCAGGGTGAAAGCTCAGAGCATTGGCAAATATAAAAAAGATAAAACGCAAAAACTTAAATTAAGGACTACTAACAAAAAGCGATATAGAGAAAACCCTGCGTTCAGGGAAAGTGTTATAAGTAATGTTCAACGGAAGAGGCAGTTGAATAAACAGAAAGCGGAGAGTTTTCAGGAAGTAATGCAGGACTTCCTAAAAAAGGTGGAAAAAGGTCCAGAGTTTGTTTGCTGTGTGTGCAACAGACTTCTGTTCCATCACCAGGTTTTGCTGTGTGTCAGGGAGACGTACAGCAAATCTTTGAAGATGGCAGAGATTGCAGATGCGTGCATTAGTGAAGACTACCTGCACCGCTGCAACATGGACTGTGAGAGCCCGTGTTTGTTTATAGGGACAGCGAGGAGCGCTCTGTGGATTTGCCACTGCTGCGACTCCAAGTTAAAGAGGGGTCTGACCCCGCCTGAGTGGGTCGGAAACAACTTGGAGGTGTGTCCTGTCCCACCTGAGTTGGCTTGTTTAAATAGCTTGGAGCAGCATCTGATTGCACTGCATATACCTTTCATGAAGATGCTTGCTCTGCCTAAAGGTGGGCAGAATGGTGTTCACGGCCCAATCACGTGTGTTCCTGCCAACTTGGTGCAAACGACCAATGTGCTGCCTCGGTCTGACATGGAAGGGTCTCTGCTGCGCGTCAAATTAAAGCGTAAACTGACTTACAAAGGTCATTATGAGTATCAGTTTGTGGATACCATGCACATTAGGCGGGCCTTGCAGTATTTGAAACGCAACAATAAGTATTACAAAGACATAGACTTTAATGAAGCTTGGCTGAATGACTTTTGTAAAGAAGAATTGGAAGAAGAAAATCGAAACGAACCAGAAAAGCAGACGGACAAAAAAGAGGATGAGGCCGATGATGAAGATGAGCTTCTCCATGACAGACAGAATCACTGCATGTTCCAAGATTCTGCTCTGTTCCCAGTGGACATCGGCCAAGAAGTCCTGGATCAGTATTTTGAGGATATTTTGAATTTGGCCCCGGCGGAAGGAAATAATCCGGTCCGATTATTGACTAATCGCGAAAATGAAGCTAAATGTTTTCCTGTCATCTTTCCCGATGGTAAAAACGTTTACCATGAAAACAGAAGGTTCAAATTAACTCTCTCGCGTTATTTCAACAACAGGATCCTCCATGCTGACGGTAGGTTTGCACAGAACGTCGAGTACATCTTTTTTGCACAGTACATGTCGGAGGTGGAGAAGGTTGTTTCTAGTGTGTCTGTGGCTCTCAGAAAAGAAAAATCAGGAAGTGCATCTGAAGGTGTAAGTGCCGATGCACGTACTGAGAAAACCCTGAAGAAGCTGCTGGAAGCAGATCAGGGCTTTTGTTTTCTCCGGCCTATTCGAGGCACTCCGGCATTCTGGCAGGCAACACAGAAGGACCTGTTGGCCTGTGTTCGTCAGCTGGGTATTCCAACGTGGTTCTGTTCGTTCTCTGCTGCCGACATGCGTTGGAAAAATCTCCTCGACACTGTGTTAAGACAGGAGGGGAGAACCCAGACAGCTGACCAGTTGGATTGGGCTGAAAGATGTGAACTGTTGCGCAGGAACAGCGTCACAGCGGCACGCATGTTTGACTTCCGCTGGCACTGTTTCCTGAGGGTGGTCCTGATGTCTCCGGCTAATCCTATAGGGAAAATTGTGGATTTCTTTTATAGGATTGAGTTCCAGCAGCGTGGGTCCCCTCACGTGCACGTTTTGTTTTGGATTGAGGGGGCTCCACGGATAGGGAAAGAGTCGGAAGAGGAGGTCGCAGCGTTCATTGATAGATACGTCACCTGCGAGATTCCTGATGATGATGAGGTGTTGAAAGAAATTGTTCTGGCTGTCCAGCAGCACTCTAGGAACCACACCAAGTCATGTAAGAAGGGGGGGACCAAATGTCGCTTCAACTTTCCAAAAACAGCATCCGGCCGCACATTTGTTATCGAAGATGAAAAGATTGTGAAATGCCCCAAATGTACTGACCCGAACGTCAAAGCCGGCGAAGTATCCAAATTAGAATGCATCTGCTGGAAGATTGACATGAAGAAGCAGATTGCTGCGGAGGCATTTGACTTTTTGACCGAAATTAACCGCGTTGTTAATGACGACAAATCAGAATTCGAAACCCTGGAGCAGATCTTTGAGTATTTCCAAATTGACCAGGAAATATACGAGAAACTGTTCAGGGCCTGCCATCGGAGAAGCCAGGTCGTCCTAAAAAGAAACAAAAATGAAATCTGGATCAACCCCTACAACAAGTCCCTGTTAAAATGTTGGAATGCAAACATGGACATTCAGTACATCGTTGATGCGTTCGCTTGCGTCGTGTACATCATCTCGTACATTTCAAAAGAAGAGCGCGAAATTGGCCTGTTGTTGCGAAACACCCAAAAAGAAGCGGAAAAGGGAAACACCAGTGCAAAAGAGACGCTGAAGAAATTAGGCACCGTGTATTTACATAATCGGCATGTCTCGGCTCAAGAAGCAGTGTATAGATTGGCTAATATGCACCTAAAAGAATGCTCCAGAAAAGTTGTGTTCATTCCAACCGGGGACAACATCATTAGGATGAGCAAACCGCTTGCTGTTCTGCAGCAGCAAGACGAGTCCGGGTCCCAGTGGATGCTAAACATCGTGGACCGGTACAAAAATAGGCCACACGATCAGGAATTTGACGACCTGTGCATCGCTACTTTCGCGTCCGAATATCGGCTATTGTCAAAAAACGAAAGCTCCAAAAATGCGATAGAGCTCCAAAATAATTGTGGTCTGGTCGTGAAACGCACACGCACCAAACCTGCAGTCGTCCGTTATGCGCGCTTCTCCGAGCACAAAAATCCGGAGCGGTTTCATTTGAGTATTCTCCAATTATTCCTCCCGTATCGCACGGACGACGACCTGAAACCGCAGGATTTCAAATTCTATCAGGATTATTATAAGAACGGTACAGTGCATCTTCGTAGCGGTGAACACACTGTTGAAAGTGTTGTTGATCGGAACCGGGAGAAGTTCGAGCTTGAGGCTGATGCGTTAGAGCTGGCCCAGGCTGAGCTGTCGGATGCAGAGTTTTTGGAGGCTGCATGGGACATTTTGGTCCCCGGGGCCCAGTTAGAGCAGCGGGAGAGTGAGATGGAGCAGCGAGAGCAGCTGGTAGAGAGAGGGACAGAGGGTGAACATCAGGAGGACATTCCAGATCTGGATGTTCTCCGTGGAGAAGCTGCTCGACTGGAGAAGAGTCCCGGTCTCAGTAGGGAGGAGGGGCTGTTGCTCATCAGCTCTCTGAATGAGCTGCAGCTCTCCACCTTCCTACATGTCAGAGAGTGGTGTTTACAGAAGGTCTCAGGTCAGAATCCAGATCCTCTGCACATGTTTGTTACAGGCGGTGCAGGGACTGGAAAGAGCCACCTGATCAGAGCGATCCAGTACGAGGCTACGAGGTTGCTGTCACCTCTGTGTCTCCAGCCGGACGCCGTGTCGGTTCTGCTGACCGCCCCCACAGGGATTGCTGCCTACAGTCTGAAGGCAGCAACCATTCACACTACATTTGGAATCGGTACAGAATTCCGTCTGCCGTACTCTCCTTTGGGCGAGGAGAAACTTAATTCTATGCGCGTTAAGTACCACGATTTGCAGATTTTGATCATTGATGAGATTTCCATGGTGGACCACAGACTATTGATCTACATCCACGGCAGACTGCGACAAATTAAACAAACAGGTGACTTTTCCCCATTTGGAAAAGTGTCAATTATCGCTGTTGGAGATTTCTATCAGTTGCCTCCCGTTAGAGGGAAACCACTTTATGCAGAAAAATCTGAGCTAAATTTGTGGTCCATGTGCTTCAAAGTGGTTGAACTGACAGAGATCGTCCGACAGAAAGACCAAGCATTTGCACAGATGTTAAACAGGCTTAGGACGCGTACAAAAGACACCAAATTGTTACCCAGTGACGTGCAAATGCTGAAGCAGTGTGAAACGGGCGAGGACAGCACGGCTCTGCACATTTTCCCCACCAATGCCCAAGTGTTTCAACACAACTTGGAGCAGCTCAAAATTACTTGTGAAGATTTCTGTGAAATTGTTGCAGAAGACTTTATCCCGAGTAAAGAAACGGGTAAACTGCAACTGATGAGTGGGCATCACAAAAAAGTGAAGAACAGCTGTTTGGAAGAGAGGCTGTTATTGGGAGTCAACGCTCGAGTGATGCTATGCAAAAATTTAGACATCACAGATGGATTGGTAAATGGGGCATGCGGCATAGTCACCCACATTGAATCCTACACAGAGGGGGGGTTTCCAAAATATGTTTATGTGAAATTTGATGATGAGGAAATTGGGAAAATAGCTCGGAGAACATGTGCCAAAGCCGACTTGCCTGGTTCCACTGCTATAGAGCCCGAGGAAGAGCGGGTGAGCCAAAAGGGGGGGATGAGGAGACAGTTCCCACTCAAGCTGGCATGGGCTTGTACCGTCCACAAGGTACAAGGCCTGACCGTGGACCAGGCTGTGGTCTCCTTCAATAAGATCTTTGCTGCTGGACAGGTGTATGTTGCTTTGAGTCGGGTCAGGACCATCGAGGGTTTGATAATTAGGGACTTTAAGGAAAAGGCGATTTACTGCAATAAACATGCGAAGGCTGCTCTGGAGAAGATGCCCCCCCTCCTGAGTGATGAAAGAAGATGTGACCCGTCTTCTTTCAGTGTTTTTCTGCTGAATGTTCAGGGATTGTGCAGACATGTCTCCTATCTGGCCCACTGTACACAGCAGCTGCAGCCTAACTGCATTGCTGTGACGGAGACATGGCTGACCCCTAGCTCTGCCTTAGAAGCTGTCCAAATGGACGGCTTCAGTTTCCACAGCCGTCCGAGAGGGCTTTCCTACAGTGGAACCAACCCAGCATTAGTTGGCCTGAAGAGCCAGCAACATGGTGGGGTTGGGATCTACTGTACGGACGAAGGAGACTACCAAATTCTGGATAAGCCAGACCTTAATTTGGAGTGTGTTGTCTACAGGAGTCTGGCTCTAAATTTAGTGTTAGCTGTAGTGTATCGGCCCCCCTCCTATCCTGTAGTGCTGTTTAGATCCCACCTACAGGATTTAGTACTTTGGTTAGAAACTCAAAGTGAATCAGTAGTAGTGATGGGAGATTTTAATGAAGACATCCTGAAGTCCTCTTCCATTTTTAATCTGATGACGGACAGAGGCTTCAGGCAGCATGTCACTTCTCCCACAACAGAGAGGGGGGAAACTATCATAGATCATGTCTATGTAAAAACTTCCAAATTCACTGTCAAGGCCGTGGTCAGTCAAATTTACTTCAGTGACCACGAGGGGATCCTCTGTTCATTTAGTGCATCCTAGAGGGGGGAGTTTTCTGCTGGAGACAGCCTGGTGTTTATTGTAGGGTGGGGATTTGTCGTTGGATTTGGTGGAAAATTTGGAGGGAGGGGGGTCTAAACCTATTGTAGTAAATTGTCTGGTAAACAGTTTTTATAGCTTTCTTTGATATTAAATGGCATTTGTATTTTAAAAGGTAAGTTCTGATTTTTTTGTTCTCTTTTAATGCATGTGTTCATGTTCATTTTTGAAATGTTCGGTTTCTTTTACTGTATTTCAACAAGCATGTGACACAAAAACACTTAATTTCTAATGGCTTTTTAAAGCAATTAGATTAACATGCACTTCTAGTGTATTTGATCATTTGAAGTCTCATGCTGGTTGGAATACAGGTTTTGCTTCCATGTTCAGTCAAAAAAGCAAAAGGCACTGGTAGATGGTACTCTGGCTTCAGCCAGACGGGGTTCAACTCCCTGCAGTGTCCTTGAAAATTCTTTGACTATGACATGAAACAGAGTAAGTATACTTCCTAAATAGATTAATTTAAAGTTTTAAATATTATTACATGTTGATAAAGAATTGTTTAGGGTTTGAACAGAGCAATATCAAATTTATATCAT
Organism: Oryzias latipes; assembly: GCF_053564925.1. Classification (NCBI taxonomy): domain Eukaryota; kingdom Metazoa; phylum Chordata; class Actinopteri; order Beloniformes; family Adrianichthyidae; genus Oryzias; species Oryzias latipes. The sequence continues at coordinate 9,358,992 of NC_136256.1, read as the reverse complement.
GTGAATGTCTTATTTTCTACTCCATTGGTTTTTATTATGATTGTATCAAAATGACACTTTCTCTCCCTAAGTTTCAGATATGACGAGGCAGTAGCTGTTCCTGGAATTGCAAGGATTGTGCTCCAGTTAAACTGTGCTTCATCCCAGGGTCACCAGTCTATTTTGAAACTGAGAGCTACTTAGTCAAGTCATACAAGTTTGAATGACCAGTTTGATGATGTCAAGTTTTCGGTCTGTTGCACCACGTTTATCAATTATGCAATAAAGAAAAATCAACTTGTATATGTTTAAATCTTGTCACATTTTGAAGTAATGGCCAAATGTGCAGCGCTATTAACTAAATTAGGAGTGCTACATGTCATGGTTACACTTTTAAATTGAACACATTTATTCTATATTTTATTTCCACTTTACCATGGCACTGCCATGTTTCACTGACAACTTCTGGGATCTCATTGCTGTTAACCAGTGTATTGTAATCTGTACGAAACTAAACTTGTACTGCATCTGTGAGCGAGTCTAGCAGATGTGCATTAGTGAGGCGCATTCTGTGTTTGTTTTTTGATAAAGTTCATGTCAGAAAACACTGATTCACAGGTGTAGGTTGAACCAAACAGGCTGACGGCCTTCATAGTTACTGTGCAAACAGCACAGTACTTATGTGTCAACAAGGCCCCTTAAGTTTAGTGCAGCGTGTTAGGCTTTGAGCTAGAGGTTATTCTGCCACGTTATGATTTCAATCTTCACATGTCCGGCATCCAAGTTCCCAGTAATCGCTGGGATTTGGGACCAGAGGCTCCAACCAATACGCTGAGTCTGCCAGTATGGAGAATCATCCCCTGCCCCCCGCGGCTGAAGACTATCCCGTCACCGATAGTTACTCATCAAAAAGTCTTCTGAAAGATTTCTGATGCTTTTTAAAACATTTCATAAAATGTATTAAATGTAAAGAACATTTTATTGCTTGCCATAAAGGGTTTTATTTATTTATTCAGATCAATCGACTGAACCGTAGTAGGAGTGTCTCTCTGTCACTTTGTGCCTTAAAAGCAGGAGCCCAAGTGTCTTTTTTTAAGAACCAGAGATGCTGCATAACAAATTAATCATCGGGCATGTTGTGAACGTCGCTTCTTCCAGAGAGGCCGGTTTAATTCATCATTCATTAAGTCAGATGATGATGTTGCAAGTCATAAAAGTGCTAGTATTGTGATCAGCATCATCAACTTTCTCACAAAAACACATTGCTCAAAATTATAATTATGCTACCGATGCTTAGGTCTAAAGGTGCTAGCATTGCGACCAGCATAATCATCTGACTCAAAGACAGTGCTCAAAAGGTTAAACATGCTAACTATGCTGGCTATGCTAATGTGACTAAAAGTGCTAGCATAGCAATCAGCATCATCAGCTGACTCAGAAAAACATATTACCTAAAATGCTAATTATGCTAACTATGCTAGCTATGCTATGTGGCTAAAAGTGCTAGCATAGCGATCAGCATCAACTGACTCAGGAAAACAGATTATTAAAAATGCTAATTATGCTAACTATGCTAGCTATGCTAATGTGGCTAAAAGTGCTAGCATAGCGATCAGAATCATCAACTGACTCAGAAAAACACATTCCCTAAAATGCTAATTATGCTAACTATGCTAATGTGGCTAAAAGTGTTAGCATAGCGATCAGCATCATCAACTGACTCAGAAAAACACATTACCTAAAATGCTAATTATGCTAACTATGCTAGCTATGCTAATGTGGCTAAAAGTGCTAGCATAGCGATCAGCATCATCAACTGACTCAGAAAAACACATTACCTAAAATGCTAATTATGCTAACTATGCTAGCTATGCTAATGTGGCTAAAAGTGCTAGCATAGCGATCAGCATCATCAACTGACTCAGAAAAACACATTACCTAAAATGCTAATTATGCTAACTATGCTAGCTATGCTAATGTGGCTAAAAGTGCTAGCATTGCGATCAGCATCATCAACTGACTCAGAAAAACACATTACCTAAAATGCTAATTATGCTAAATATGCTAGCTATGCTAATGTGGCTAAAAGTGCTAGCATAGCGATCGGCATCATCAACTGACTCAGAAAAACACATTCCTCCATTGGTGAGAGCTATATGCCATAAGTTGATAAAAAACCCACTTTTTCCAAAATGGCGGCTTTTTTGTTTATTTTATCTCCTTAGCAACCTTTTTATGTTTTGTTCCCCTTGAGAAGACGAACAGATTGACGTCAGTTTCGGACAAATCGGTAAAAGTAAACTTTTTGTCGTCCTTAGCAACAGTGGTTTTATGCTAACCACGCCCACATTCCTTATATGTCCAGATCCAGTGTTTTTCAATGTATTCAGTTTCAGGCATGAATGCATGCATTCAATTTTCACTGTATTGTATTGAAATGCATGGGAGTTATAACAGTGCGCCACTTTGCTAGCTTGCCACGCGCACGCCGTTCAAAATCTACAACTTCTAATTCCAACATTTTTTCCACAGTAGCTTGCCATTGATGCCCAAAAAGTTTCGAGACGATCGATAAAAATTCCAACGACAAGTTTACGTTTGAATCCAGTGGCAAAGGTGTTTTTTATAGAAAATTCAAGATGGCCGCCTTTTCCCGAGGTCAAAGGTCGACGAAACTCCAGAGGTAATTGTAGACTTATGCTACGGACATGCGAGTCAAATTTCGTGAAAATCGCTCAAAAAAAAGTTCCTTTTTCCATATTGTGTAAAAACGCGAAAAACTCAAAATAGCCGATTTTGGCACAAAATGGCCGCCAAACCGTAGGTCGTGTCGCCATCATGTAATGATTTCAAAACTTTGTTTGGATATACCCGACAAAGTTATCTGGGTTTCGCTAACCGATTCATAAAAAAAAAATCCGAATTTTTTTTTTTTAGCCGAGTCAGCACTTTTTTTTGCGATCGTTTTTTGTTTACCACGGCCACATTCCTTTATCGATTTTGTCGTATCTGACATCGTTTTGTTCAGTGTGGGCCAGGGAATCGTATATTTCATTTTCACGACATTCCGATAAAATATGTGCAAGCTAGCTAAAATGGCGACGGTTGCGAATTCGCCACGCGCACGCATTTCAAAATCTACAACTTCTAATTCCAACATTTTGTCCACAATTGATTGCCATTGATGCCCAAGAAGTTTCAAAAAGATCGATGAAAATTCCTAAGACGAGTTTTCGTTTGAATACCTTACTAAAGGTGCTTTTTTTTGAAAATCCAAGATGGCCGCCCCTTGCCAAGGTCAAAGGTCAACGAAACTTCTTTGGCAGTTGTAGAATTGTGTTTTTGGCATGTGTATGCAATTTCGTGAAAATCGCTTGAACAAAAGTGTCGTTTTCCCATATTGTGAAAAAACACGAAAATCGCCATTTCTCTGAGTTTGCCACAAAATGGCCGCCAAGCCGTAGGTCGTGTGGCCATCCCATAATGATTTCAAAACTTCTTTGGGATATCTCCAACACACGTGTTTTGGTTTCGTAACTGTAATTCAAAAAAAAAATTTTTGGCCCCATAAGCGATTTTCGGCCTATTCATTTTTTTTACGGGAACGCTCGCTGTGATGTCATCGACTTCGGGGGGGTGACGTTCTCTTTGCCGAAAATTCATTTTCAATTTATCCCAGATGTGTGCCAATTTTGGTGAGTTTTCGGGTATGTGGCGGGGGTCAAAATTAAGCTCAAAGACGCCGTTAGTGTGCAAGAAGAATAATAATTAAAGCCGCAAGCGGCGTTGTATGGCCCGCAGACGCAACCCGCCTTCCACGCCCAACTCTACGTTCCACCGCCCTCACCGCCCTCACCGCACACTTTTGATGAAGGCTAGTCAAAACTGCATATGCTAATTATGCTAACTATGCTAGCTATGCTAGCTATGCTAATGTGGCTAAAAGTGCTAGCATAGCGATCAGCATCATCAACTGACTCAGAAAAACACATTACCTAAAATGCTAATTATGCTAACTATGCTAGCTATGCTAATGTGGCTAAAAGTGCTAGCATTGCGATCAGCATCTTTAACTGACTCAGAAAAAAACATTATATAAAATGCTAATAATGCTAACTATGCTAGCTATGCTAATGTGGCTAAAAGTGCTAGCATAGCGATCAGCATCATCAACTGACTCAGAAAAACACATTACCTAAAATGCTAATTATGCTAACTATGCTAGCTATGCTAATGTGGCTAAAAGTGCTAGCATAGCGATCAGCATCTTTAACTGACTCAGAAAAAAACATTATATAAAATGCTAATAATGCTAACTATGCTAGCTATGCTAATGTGGCTAAAAGTGCTAGCATAGCGATCAGCATCATCAACTGACTCAGAAAAACACATTACCTAAAATGCTAATTATGCTAACTATGCTAGCTATGCTAATGTGGCTAAAAGTGCTAGCATAGCGATCAGCAACATTAACTGACTCAAAAAAACACATCACCTAAAATGCTAATTATGCTATCTATGCTAGCTATGCTAATGTGGCTAAAAGTGCTAGCATAGCGATCAGCATCATTAACTGACTCAGAAAAACACATTATCTAAAATGCTAATTATGCTAACTATGCTAGCTATGCTAATGTGGCTGAAAGTGCTAACATTGTGATCAGCATCATCAATTGACTCAGAAAATACATTACCTAAAATGCTAATTATGCTAACTATGCTAGCTATGCTAATGTGGCTAAAAGTGCTAGCATAGCAATCATTATCATCAATTGACTCAGAAAAACACATTAGCTAAAATGCTAATTATGCTAACTATGTTAGTTATGCTAACATAGCTAAAAGTGCTAGCATAGCGATCTGCATCATCAACTGACTCAGAAAAACACATTCCTCCATTGGTGAGAGCTATGTGTCATAAGTTGATAAAAAACCCACTTTTTCCAAAATGGCGGCTTTTCTGTTGATTTTATCTCCATAGCAACCATTTTATGTTTTGGTCCCCTCGGGATGATGAACAGATTGACGTCAGTTTCGGACAAATCGGTAAAAGTAAACTTTTTGTTGTCCTTAGCAACAGTGGTTTTATGCTAACCACGCCCACATTCCTTATATGTCCATATCCAGTGTTTTTCAATGTATTCAGTTTCAGGCATTAATGCATGCATTCAATTTTCACTGTATTGTATTGAAATGCATGGGAGTTATAACAGTGCGCCACTTTGCTAGCTTGCCACGCGCACGCCGTTCAAAATCTACAACTTCTAATTCCAACATTTTTTACACAGTAGCTTGCCATTGATGCCCAAAAAGTTTTGAGACGATCGAAGAAAATTCCAACGACAAGTTTACGTTTGAATCTGGTGGTTAAGGTGTTTTTTATAGAAAATTCAAGATGGCCGCCTTTTCCCGAGGTCAAAGGTCGACGAAACTCCAGAGGTGATTGTAGACTTACGCTAGGGACATGTGCGTCAAATTTCGTGAAAATCGCTCGAAAAAAAGTTCATTTTTCCATATCGTGTAAAAACGCGAAAAACGCAAAATGGCATATTTTGGCACAAAATGGCCGCCAAACCGTAGGTCGTGTCGCCATCACGTAATGATTCCAAAACTTTCTTTGGATATACCCGACAAAGTTATCTGGGTTTCGTTAGCCGATTCTTAAAAATAAAATCCGAAAAAAATTTTTTTTGCCGAGTCAGCACTTTTTTTTGCGACGGTTTTTTGTTTACCACGGCCACATTCCTTTATCGATTTTGTCGTATGTGACATCGTTTTGTTCAGTGTGGGCCAGGGTATCGCATATTTCAGTTTCAGGCTATTCCGATAAAATATGTGCGAGCTAGCTAAAATGGCGACGGTTGCGAATTCGCCACGCGCACGCGTTTCAAATTCTACAACTTCTAATTCCAACATTTTGTCCACAGTAGCTTGCCATTGATGCCCGAGAAGTTTCAAAAAGATCGATAAAAATCCCTAGGACGAGTTTTCGTTTGTATACGTTACTAAAGGTGCTTTTTTAAGAAAATTCAACATGGCCGCCCCTTCCCAAGGTCAAAGGTCAACGAAACTTCTTTGGTTATTGTAGAATCAGGGTCTTGGCATGTGTATGCAATTTCGTGACAATCGCTTAAACAAAAGTGTAATTTTCCCATATTGTCAAAAAACACGAAAATCGCCATTTCTCTGAGTTCGCCACAAAATGGCCGCCAAGCCGCAGGTCGTGTGGCCATCCCATAATAATTTCATAACTTCTTTGGGATATCTCCAACACGCCTGTTTTGGTTTCGTAACTGTATTTTGAAATATTTTTTTTTGGCCCCATAAGCGATTTTCGGCCCATTCATTTTTTTGACGGGATTGCTCGCCGTGATGTCATCATCGTGGGGGGGGTGACGTTTTCTTTGCCGAAAATTCATTTTCAATTTATCCTAGGTGTGTGCCAATTTTGGTGAGTTTTCGGGTATGTGGTGGGGGTCAAATTTTGGCTCAAAGTGGAAGAAAGAAAGAAGAAGAATAATTAAAGCCGCAAGCGGCGTTGTATGGCCCGCAGACGCAACCCGCCTCCACGCCCAACTCTACGCACCACCGCTGACCTCACCGCCCTCACAGCCCGCAAATTAAAAGCTAGTCAAGGCTGGATTTGCTAATTATGCTAACAATGCTAACTATGCTAATGTGGCTAAAAGTGCTAGCATTGCGATCAGCATCATCAACTGACTCAGAAAAACACATTATCTAAAATGCTAATTATGCTAACTATGCTAGCTACGATAATGTGGCTAAAAGTGCTAGCATAGCGATCAGCATCATCAACTGACTCAGAAAAACACATTACCTAAAATGCTAATTATGCTAACTATGCTAGCTATGCTAATGTGGCTAAAAGTGCTAGCATAGCGATCAGCATCATCAACTGACTCAGAAAAACACATTACCTAAAATGCTAATTATGCTAACTATGCTAGCTATGCTAATGTGGCTAAAAGTGCTAGCATAGCGATCAGCATCATCAACTGACTCAGAAAAACACATTACCTAAAATGCTAATTATGCTAACTATGCTAGCTATGCTAATGTGGCTAAAATTGCTAGCATAGCGATAAGCATCATTTACTGACTCAGAAAAACATATTCCTCCATTGGTGAAAGCTATTTGTCATAAGTTGATAAAAAAACGACTTTTTCCAAAATGGCGGCTTTTCTGTTTATTTTATCTCCATAGCAACCATTTTATGTTTTGGTCCACTTCAGAAGACGAACAGATTGACGTCAATTTCGGATAAATCGGTAAAAGTAAACTTTTTGTCGTCCTTAGCAACAGTGGTTTTATGCTAACCACGCCCACATTCCTTATATGTCCATGTCCAGTCTTTTTCAATGTATTCTGTTTCAGGCATGAATGCATGCATTCAATTTTCACTGTATTGTATTGAAATGCATGGGAGTTATAACAGTGCGCCACTTTGCTAGCTTGCCACACACACGCCGCTCAAAATCTACAACTTCTACTTCCAACATTTTTTCCACAGTAGCTTGCCATTGATGCCCAAAAAGTTTCGAGACAATCGATGAAAATTCCAACGACAAGTTTACGTTTGAATCTGGTGGTTAAGGTGTTTTTTATAGAAAATTCAAGATGGCCGCCTTTTCCCGAGGTCAAAGGTCGACGAAACTCCAAAGGTGATTGTAGACTTACGCTAGGGACATGCGAGTCAAATTTCGTGAAAATCGCTCGAAAAAAAGTTCATTTTTCCATATTGTGTAAAAACGCGAAAAACGCAAAATGGCAGATTTTGGCAAAAAATGGCCGCCAAACCGTAGGTCAAGTCGCCATCACGTAATGATTTCAAAACTTTCTTTGGATATACCCGACAAAGTTATCTGAGTTTCGTTAGCCGATTCTTAAAAATAAAATCCAAAAAAATTTTTTTTTGCCGAGTCAGCACTTTTTTTTGCGACGGTTTTTTGTTTACCACGGCCACATTCCTTTATGGATTTTGTCGTATGTGACATCGTTTTGTTCAGTGTGGGACAGGGTATCGCATATTTCAGTTTCAGGCTATTCCGACAAAATATGTGCGAGCTAGCTAAAATGGCGACGGTTGCGAATTCGCCACGGGCACGCGTTTCAAATTCTACAACTTCTAATTCCAACATTTTGTCCACAGTAGCTTGCCATTGATGCCCGAGAAGTTTCAAGAAGATTGATGAAAATCCCGAGGACGAGTTTTCGTTTGTATCCGTTACTAAAGGTGCTTTTTTTTGAAAATTCAAGATGGCCGCCCCTTCCCAAGGTCAAAGGTCAACAAAAATTCTTTGGTAGTTGTAGAATCGTGTTTGTGGCATGTGTATGAAATTTCGTGAAAATCGCTTGAACAAAAGTGTCATTTTCCCATATTGTCAAAAAACACGAAAATCGCTATTTCTCTGAGTTCGCCACAAAATGGCCGCCAAGCCGTAGGTCGTGTGGCCATCCCATAATGATTTCATAACTTCTTTGGGATATCTCCAACACGCGTGTTTTGGTTTCGTAACTGTATTCCGAAATATTTTTTTTTGGCCCCATAAGCGATTTTCGGCCCATTCATTTTTTTTACGGGAACGCTCGTTGTGATGTCATCGACTTCGGGGGGGTGACGTTCTCTTTGTCGAAAATTCATTTTCAATTTATCCCAGATGTGTGCCAATTTTGGTGAGTTTTCGGGTATGTGGCGGGGGTCAAAATTAAGCTCAAAGACGCCGTTAGTGTGCAAGAAGAATAATAATAATTAAAGCCGCAAGCGGCGTTGTATGGCCCGCAGACGCAACCCGCCTTCCACGCCCAACTCTACGCACCACCGCTGACCTCACCGCCCTAACAGCCCTGCAAATTAAAAGCTAGTCAAGGCTGGATTTGCTAATTATGCTAACAATGCTAACTATGCTAATGTGGCTAAAAGTGCTAGCATAGCGATCAACATCATCAACTGACTCAGAAAAACACATTACCTAAAATGCTAATTATGCTAACTATGCTAGCTATGCTAATGTGGCTAAAAGTGCTAGCATAGCGATCAGCATCATCAACTGACTCAGAAAAACACATTACCTAAAATGCTAATTATGCTAACTATGCTAGTTATGCTAACATAGCTAAAAGTGCTAGCATAGCGATCAGCATCATCAACTGACTCAGAAAAACACATTCCTCCATTGGTAAGAGTTATATGTCATAAGTTGCTAAAAAACCCACTTTTTCCAAAATGGCGGCTTTTCTGTTGATTTTATCTCCATAGCAACCATTTTATGTTTTGGTCCCCTCGGAAGGACGAACAGATTGACTTCAGTTTCGGACAAATCGGTAAAAGTAAACTTTTTGTCGTCCTTAGCAACAGTGGTTTTATGCTAACCACGCCCACATTCCTTATATGTCCATATCCAGTGTTTTTCAATGTAATCTGTTTCAGGCATGAATGCATGCATTCAATTTTCACTGTATTGTATTGAAATGCATGGGAGTTATAACAGTGCGCCACTTTGCTAGCTCGCCACGCGCACGCCGTTTAAAATCTACAACTTCTAATTCCAACATTTTTTCCACAGGAGCTTGCCGTTGATGCCCAAAAAGTTTCGAGACGATCGATGAAAATTCCAACGACAAGTTTACGTTTGAATCCGGTGGTAAAGGTGTTTTTTATAGAAAATTCAAGATGGCCGCCTTTTCCCGAGGTCAAAGGTCGACGAAACTCCAGAGGTGATTATACACTTACGCTAGGGACATGCGAGTCAAATTTCGTCAAAATCGCTCGAAAAAAAGTTCATTTTTCCATATTGTGTAAAAACGCGAAAAACGCAAAATGGTAGATTTTGGCACAAAATGGCCGCCAAACCGTAGGTCGTGTCGCCATCACGTAATGATTTCAAAACTTTCTTTGGATATACCCGACAAAGTTATCTGAGTTTCGTTAGCCGATTCTTAAAAATAAAATCCGAAATTTTTTTTTTTAGCCGAGTCAGCACTTTTTTTTGCGACGGTTTTTTGTTTACCACGGCCACATTCCTTTATCGATTTTGTCGTGCGTGACATCGTTTTGTTCAGTGTGGGCCAGGGTATCGCATATTTCAGTTTCAGGCTATTCCGATAAAATATGTGCGAGCTAGGTAAAATGGCGACGGTTGCGAATTCGCCACGCGCACGCGTTTCAAATTCTACAACTTCTAATTCCAACATTTTGTCCACAGTAGCTTGGCATTGATGCCCGAGAAGTTTCAAAAAGATCGATAAAAATCCCTAGGACGAGTTTTCGTTTGTATCCGTCAATAAAGGTGCTTTTTTATGAAAATTCAAGATGGCCGCCCCTTCCCAAGGTCATAGGTCAACAAAACTTCTTTGGTAGTTGTAGAATCGTGTTTGTGGCATGTGTATGAAATTTCGTGAAAATCGCTTGAACAAAAGTGTCGTTTTCCCATATTGTGAAAAAACACGAAAATCGCCATTTCTCTGAGTTCGCCACAAAATGGCCGCCAAGCCGTAGGTCGTGTGGCCATCCCATAATGATTTCATAACTTCTTTGGGATATCTCCAACACGCGTGTTTTGGTTTCGTAACTGTATTTCAAAATATTTTTTTTTGGCCCCATAAGCGATTTTCGGCCCATTCATTTTTTTTACGGGATCGCTCGCCGTGATGTCATCGACTTCGGGGGGGTGGCGTTCTCTTTGCCGAAAATTCATTTTCAATTTATCCCAGGTGTGTGCCAATTTTGGTGAGTTTTCGGGTATGTGGCGGGGGTCAAAATTAAGCTCAAAGACGCCGTTAGTGTGCAAGAAGAATAATAATTAAAGCCGCAAGCGGCGTTGTATGGCCCGCAGACGCAACCCGCCTTCCACGCCCAACTCTACGCACCACCGCCTCCCTCACTGCCCACTTTTGATAAAGGCTAGTCAAAAAGGCTTTTGCTAATTATGCTAACTATGCTAGCTATGCTGATTTGGCCAAAAGTGCTAGCATTGCGATCAGCATAATCAACTGACTCAGGAAAACAGATTATTAAAAATGCTAATTATGCTAACTATGCTAGCTATGCTAATGTGGCTAAAAGTGCTAGCATAGCGATCAGAATCATCAACTGACTCAGAAAAACACATTACCTAAAATGCTAATTATGCTAACTATGCTAACTATGCTAATGTGGCTAAAAGTGTTAGCATAGCGATCAGCATCATCAACTGACTCAGAAAAACACATTACCTAAAATGCTAATTATGAAACTATGCTAGCTATGCTAATGTGGCTAAAAGTGCTAGCATAGCGATCAGCATCATCAACTGACTCAGAAAAACACATTACCTAAAATGCTAATAATGCTAACTATGCTAGCTATGCTAATGTGGCTAAAAGTGCTAGCATAGCGATCAGCATCATCAACTTACTCAGAAAAACACATTACTAAAAATGCTAATTATGCTAACTATGCTAGCTATGCTAATGTGGCTAAAAGTGCTAGCATTGCGATCAGCATCATCAACTGACTCAGAAAAACACATTGCCTAGAATGCTAATTATGCTAACTATGCTAGCTATGCTAAAGTGGCTAAAAGTGCTAGCATAGCGATCGGCATCATCAACTGACTCAGAAAAACACATTCCTCCATTGGTGAGAGCTATATGCCATAAGTTGATAAAAAACCCACTTTTTCCAAAATGGCGGCTTTTTTGTTGATTTTATCTCCATAGCAACCATTTTATGTTTTGTTCCCCTTGAGAAGACGAACAGATTGACGTCAGTTTCGGACAAATCGGTAAAAGTAAACTTTTTGTTGTCCTTAGCAACAGGGGTTTTATGCTAACCACGCCCACATTCCTTATATGTCCATATCCAGTGTTTTTCAATGTATTCAGTTTCAGGCATTTATGCATGCATTCAATTTTCACTGTATTGTATTGAAATGCATGGGAGTTATAACAGTGCGCCACTTTGCTAGCTCGCCACGCGCACGCCGTTCAAAATCTACAACTTCTAATTCCAACATTTTTTCCACAGTAGCTTGCCATTGATGCCCAAAAAGTGTTGAGACGATCGATAAAAATTCCAACGACAAGTTTACGTTTGAATCCAGTGGCAAAGGTGTTTTTTATAGAAAATTCAAGATGGCCGCCTTTTCCCGAGGTCAAAGGACGACGAAACTCCAGAGGTAATTGTAGACTTATGCTGCGGACATGCGAGTCAAATTTCGTGAAAATCGCTCAAAAAAAAGTTCATTTTTCCATATTGTGTAAAAACGCGAAAAACTCAAAATGGCAGATTTTGGCACAAAATGGCCGCCAAACCGTAGGTCGTGTCGCCATCACGTAATGATTTCAAAACTTTCTTTGGATATACCCGACAAAGTTATCTGGGTTTCGCTAGCCGATTCATAAAAAAAAAATCCGAATTTTTTTTTTTAGCCGAGTCAGCACTTTTTTTTGCGATCGTTTTTTGTTTACCACGGCCACATTCCTTTATCGATTTTGTCGTATGTGACATCGTTTTGTTCAGTGTGGGCCAGGGAATCGTATATTTCATTTTCACGACATTCCGATAAAATATGTGCAAGCTAGCTAAAATGGCGACGGTTGCGAATTCGCCACGCGCACGCGTTTCAAATTCTACAACTTCTAATTCCAACATTTTGTCCACATTAGCTTGCTATTGATGGCCGAGAAGTTTCAAAAAGATCGATGAAAATTCCTAGGACGAGTTTTCGTTTGAATACCTTACTAAAGGTGCTTTTTTATGAAAATTCAAGATGGCCGCCCCTTCCCAAGGTCAAAGGTCAACAAAACTTCTTTGGTAGTTGTAGAATCGTGTTTGTGGCATGTGTCTGCAATTTCGTGAAAATCGCTTGAACAAAAGTGTCGTTTTCCTATATTGTGAAAAAACACGAAAATCGCCATTTTTCTGAGTTCGCCACAAAATGGCCGCCAAGCCGAAGGTTGTGTGGTCATCACATAATGATTTCATAACATCTTTGGGATATCTCCAACACATGTGTTTTGGTTTCGTAACTGTATTTCAAAATATTTTTTTTTGGCCCCATAAACGATTTTCGGCCCATTCATTTTTTTTACGGGGACGCTCGCCGTGATGTCATCATCGTGGGGGGGGTGACGTTCTCTTTGCCGAAAATTCATTTTCAATTTATCCCAGCTGTGTGGCAATTTTGGTGAGTTTTCGGGTATGTGGCGGGGGTCAAATTTGCGATCAACGGATCCGTAAGAAAGAAGAAACGTAATAATAATAATAATAATAATAATAATGAAACAAAGCAGAAACAATATAGAAGTTTTTGCAGTCAGGTGGCCTATGTATTTCAATGAGGCCTATCTTTTACTATAGGCTGGGCATGTCTTTTTGGCTTTAAACCCGTTCTTTGAGGGCTTTGTGGGGCTTTTTTGTGTTTTTGTCGTCATTTTTGCGACTACAAATTTGTCGTTTGTGTGGGGGTGTTGTGCGTGTGTGTGTATTTTTGTTGCGTTACACAATTATCGTCTCGTTGTGTGCTTTGGGCGACTTTTGACCCCATTTTTTGGCGTTTTGACGCGTTTTTTTGACGTTTTGGACTTTTTGAGTGTTCGACCCTCGTACCAGTTACAATATGGTCCTTGCACTCTGTGAGTGCTGCGGGCCATAATTAAAGCCGCAAGCGGCGTTGTATGGCCCGCAGACGCATCCCGCCTTCCACGCCCAATTCTACGCAACACCGCGGCCCTCACCGCCCTCACCGCCCACAAATTAAAAGCTAGTCAAGGCTGGATTTGCTAATAATGCTAACTATGCTAACTATGCTAATGTGACTAAAAGTCCTAGCATAGCGATTAGCATAATCAACTCTCTCAGAAAAACACATTACCTAAAATGCTAATTTATGCTAACTATGCTAGCTATCCTAACATTGCTAAAATTACTAACATTGCGATCAGCATCATCAACTGACTCAGAAAAACACATTTCCTAAAATGCTAGTTATGCTAACTATGCTAGCTATGCTAATGTGGCTAAAAGTGCTAGCATTACAATCAGCATCATCAACTGACTCAGAAAAACACATTACCTAAAATGCTAATTATGCTAACTATGCTAGTTATGCTAACATAGCTAAAAGTGCTAGCATAGCGATCAGCATCATCAACTGACTCAGAAAAACACATTACCTAAAATGCTAATTTATGCTAACTATGCTAGCTATCCTAACATTGCTAAAATTACTAACATTGCGATCAGCATCATCAACTGACTCAGAAAAACACATTTCCTAAAATGCTAGTTATGCTAACTATGCTATCTATGCTAATGTGGCTAAAAGTGCTAGCATAGCGATCAGCATCATCAACTGACTCAGAAAAACATTACCTAAAATGCTAATTATGCTAACTATGCTAGTTATGCTAACATAGCTAAAAGTGCTAGCATAGCGATCAGCATCATCAACTGACTCAGAAAAACACATTCCTCCATTGGTGAGAGTTATATGTCATAAGTTGCTAAAAAACCCACTTTTTCCAAAATGGCGGCTTTTCTGTTGATTTTATCTCCATAGCAACCATTTTATGTTTTGGTCCCCTCGGGAGGACGAACAGATTGACGTCAGTTTCGGACAAATCGGTAAAAGTAAACTTTTTGTCGTCCTTAGCAACAGTGGTTTTATGCTAACCACGCCCACATTCCTTATATGTCCATATCCAGTGTTTTTCAATGTAATCTGTTTCAGGTATGAATGCATGCATTCAATTTTCACTCTATTGTATTGAAATGCATGGGAGTTATAACACTGCGCCACTTTGCTGGCTTGCCACACGCATGCCGTTCAAAATCTACAACTTCTAATTGCAACATTTTTTCCACAGTAGCTTGCCATTGATGCCCAAAAGGTTTCGAGACAATCGATGAAAATTCCAACGACAAGTTTACGTTTGAATCCAGTGGTAAAGGTGTTTTTTATAGAAAATTCAAGATGGCCGCCTTTTCCCGAGGTCAAAGGTCGACGAAACTCCAGAGGTGATTGTAGACTAACGCTAGGGACATGCGCGTCAAATTTCGTGAAAATGGCTCGAAAAAAAGTTCATTTTTCCATATTGTGTAAAAACGCGAAAAACTCAAAATGGCAGATTTTGGCACAAAATGGCCGCCAAACCGTAGGTCGTGTCGCCATCACGTAATGATTTCAAAACTTTCTTTGGATATACCCGACAAAGTTATCTGGGTTTCGTTAGCCGATTCTTAAAAATAAAATCCGAAAAAAGTTTTTTTTGCCGAGTCAGCACTTTTTTTTGCGATCGTTTTTTGTTTACCACGGCCACATTCCTTTCTCGATTTTGTTGTATGTGACATCGTTTTGTTCAGTGTGGGCCAGGGTATCGCATATTTCAGTTTCAGGCTATTCCGATAAAATATGTGCGAGCTAGCTAAAATGGCGACGGTTGCGAATTCGCCACGCGCACGCCTTTCAAATTCTACAACTTCTAATTCCAACATTTTGTCCACAGTAGCTTGCCATTGATGCCCGAGAAGTTTCAAAAAGATCGCTAAAAATCCCTAGGACGAGTTTTCGTTTATATACGTTACTAAAGGTGCTTTTTTAAGAAAATTCAAGATGGCCGCCCCTTCCCAAGGTCAAAGGTCAACGAAACTTCTTTGGTTATAGTAGAATCAGGGTCTTGGAATATGTGTGCAATTTCGTGAAAATCGCTTAAATAAAAGTGTCGTTTTCCCATATTGTCAAAAAACACGAAAATCGCCATTTCTCTGAGTTCGCCACAAAATGGCCGCCAAGCCGTAGGTCGTGTGGCCATCCCATAATGATTTAAAAACTTCTTTGGGATATTTCCAACACGCGTGTTTTGGTTTCATAGCTCTATTTCGAAATATTTTTTTTTGGCCCCATAAAGAGATTTCGGCCCATTCATTTTTTTTACGGGAACGCTCGCTGTGATGTCATCGATTTCGGGGGGGTGACGTTCTCTTTGCCGAAAATTCATTTTCAATTTATCCCAGGTGTGTGCCAATTTTGGTGAGTTTTCGGGTATGTGGCGGGGGTCAAATTTGAGCTCAACGGATCCGTTAGAAACGGGAATAATAATAATAATAATAAACATTCGAAAAACAATATAGAAGTTTTTGCGGTTAGGATTTCCTATGTATTTCAATGCGGCCTGTCTTTTACTATAGGCTGGGCATGTCTTTTTGGCTTTAAACCTGTCTTTTGAGGGCTTTTTGGGGCTTTTTCGTGTTTTTGTCGTCATTTTTGCGACTACAATTTTGTCGTTTTTGCGTTGGCGTTGTGCGTGTGTGTGTGTATTTTTGTTGCGTTACACAATTGTCGTGTCGTTTTGTGCTTTGGGCGACTTTTGACCCCATTTTTTGGCGTTTTGACGCGTTTTTTTGACGTTTTGGACCTTTTTGAGTGTTCGACCCTCGTACCAGTTACAATATGGTCCTTGCACTCTGTGAGTGCTGCGGGCCATAATTAAAGCCGCAAGCGGCGTTGTATGGCCCGCAGACGCAACCCGCCTTCCACGCCCAATTCTACGCACCACCGCTGACCTCACCGCCCTCACATCCCGCAAATTAAAAGCTAGTCAAGGCTGGATTTGCTAATTATACTAACAATGCTAACTATGCTAATGTGGCTAAAAGTGCTAGCATTGCAATCAGCATCATCAACTAACTCAGAAAAACCCATTACCTAAAATGCTAATTATGCTAACTATGCTAGCTATGCTAACGTCGCTAAAATTGCTAGCATAGCGATCAGCATCATCAACTGACTCAGAAAAACACAATACCTTAAATGCTAATTATGCTAACTATGCTAGTTATGCTAACATAGCTTAAAGTGCTAGCATAGCGATTAGCATCATCAACTGACTCAGAAAAACACATTCCTCCATTGGCGAGAGCTACATGTCATAAGTTGATAAAAAACCCACTTTTTCCAAAATGGCAGCTTTTCTGTTGATTTTATCTCCATAGCAACCATTTTATGTTTTGGTCCCCTCTGGAGGACGAACAGATTGACGTCAGTTTCGGACAAATCGGTAAAAGTAAACTTTTTGTCGTCCTTAGCAACAGTGGTTTTATGCTAACCACGCCCACATTCCTTATATGTCCATATCCAGTGTTTTTCAATGTATTCTGTTTCAGGCATTAATGCATGCATTCAATTTTCACTGTATTGTATTGAAATGCATGGGAGTTATAACATTGCGCCACTTTGCTAGCTCGCCACGCGCACGCCGTTTAAAATCTACAACTTCTAATTCCAACATTTTTTCCACAGTAGCTTGCCATTGATGCCCAAAAAGTTTCGAGACAATCGATGAAAATTCCAACGACAAGTTTACGTTTGAATCTGGTGGTAAAGGTGTTTTTTAGAGAAAATTCAAGATGGCCGCCTTTTCGCGAGGTCAAAGGTCGACGAAACTCCAAAGGTGATTGTAGACTTACGATAGGGACATGCACGTCAAATTTCGTGAAAATCGCTCGAAAAAAAGTTCATTTTTCTATATTGTGTAAAATCGCAAAAAACGCAAAATGGCAGATTTTGGCACAAAATGGCCGCCAAACTGTAGATCGTGTCGCCATCACGTAATTATTTCAAAACTTTCTTTGGATATACCCGACAAAGTTATCTGGGTTTCGTTAGCCGATTCTTAAAAATAAAATCCGAATTTTTTTTTTTTTTGCCGAGTCAGCACTTTTTTTGGCGATCGTTTTTTGTTTACCACGGCCACATTCCTTTATCGATTTTGTCGTATGTGACATCGTTTTGTTCAGTGTGGGCCAGGGTATCGCATATTTCAGTTTCAGGCTATTCCGATATAATATGAGCGAGCTAGCTAAAATGGCGACGGTTGCGAATTCGCCACGCGCACGCGTTTCAAATTCTACAACTTCTAATTCCAACATTTTGTCCACAGTAGCTTGCCATTGATGCCCGAGAAGTTTCAAAAAGATCGATAAAAATCCCTAGGACGAGTTTTCGTTTGTATCCGTTACTAAAGGTGCTTTTTTATGAAAATTCAAGATGGCCGCCCCTTCCCAAGGTCAAAGGTCAACAAAACTTCTTTGGCAGTTGTAAAATCGTGTTAGTGGCACGTGTATGCAATTTCGTGAAAATCGCTTGAACAAAAGTGTCGTTTTCCCATATTGTGAAAAAACACGAAAATCGCCATTTCTCTGAGTTCGCCACAAAATGGCCGCCAAGCCGTAGGTCGTGTGGCCATCCCATAATGATTTCATAACTTCTTTGGGATATCTCCAACAAACGTGTTTTGGTTTCGTAACTGTATTTCGAAATATTTTTTTTTGGCCCCATAAGCGATTTTAGGCCCATTCATTTTTTTGACGGGAACGCTCGCCGTGATGTCATCATCGTGGGGGGGGGTGATGTTCTCTTTGCCGAAAATTCATTTTCAATTTATCCTAGGTGTGTGCCAATTTTGGTGAGTTTTCGGGTATGTGGCGGTGGTCAAATGTGCGATCTACGGATCCGTTAGAAACGGGAAGAATAATAATAATTAAAGCCGCAAGCGGCGTTGTATGGCCCGCAGACGCAACCCGCCTTCCACGCCCAACTCTACGCACCACCGCCCTCACCGCCCTCACCGCCCTCACTGCCCACTTTTGATGAAGGCTAGTCAAAACTGCATATGCTAATTATGCTAACTATGCTAGCTATGCTAATGTGGCTAAAAGTGCTAGCATAGCGATCAGCATCATCAGCTGACTCAGAAAAACAGATTACCTAAAATGCTAATTATGCTAACTATGCTAGCTATGCTAATGTGGCTAAAAGTGCTAGCATAGCGATCAGCATCATTAACTGACTCAGAAAAACACATTACCTAAAATGCTAATTATGCTAACTATGCTAGCTATGCTAATGTGGCTAAAAGTGCTAGCATAGCGATCAGCATCATCAACTGACTCAGAAAAACACATTACCTAAAATGCTAATTATGCTAACTATGCTAGTTATGCTAACATAGCTAAAAGTGCTAGCATAGCGATCAGCATCATCAACTGACTCAGAAAAACACATTACCTAAAATGCTACTTATGCTAACTATGCTAGCTATGCTAATGTGGCTAAAAGTGCTAGCATAGCGATCAGCATCATCAACTGACTCAGAAAAACACATTACCTAAAATGCTAATTATGCTAACTATGCTAGCTATGCTAATGTGGCTAAAAGTGCTAGCATAGCGATCAGCATCATCAACTGACTCAGAAAAACACATTACCTAAAATGCTAATTATGCTAACTATGCTAGCTATGCTAATGTGGCTAAAAGTGCTAGCAAAGCGATCAGCATCATCAACCGACTCAGAAAAACACATTACCTAAAATGCTAATTATGCTAACTATGCTAGCTATGCTAATGTGGCTAAAAGTGCTAGCATAGCGATCAGCATCATCAACTGACTCAGAAAAATACATTACCTAAAATGCTAATTATGCTAACTATGCTAGTTATGCTAACATAGCTAAAAGTGCTAGCATAGCGATCAGCATCATCAACTGACTCAGAAAAACACATTCCTCCATTGGTGAGAGTTATATGTCATAAGTTGCTAAAAAACCCACTTTTTCCAAAATGGCGGCTTTTCTGTTGATTTTATCTCCATAGCAACCATTTTATGTTTTGGTCCCCTCGGGAGGACGAACAGATTGACTTCAGTTTCGGACAAATCGGTAAAAGTAAACTTTTTGTCGTCCTTAGCAACAGTGGTTTTATGCTAACCACGCCCACATTCCTTATATGTCCATATCCAGTGTTTTTCAATGTAATCTGTTTCAGGCATGAATGCATGCATTCAATTTTCACTGTATTGTATTGAAATGCATGGGAGTTATAACAGTGCGCCACTTTGCTAGCTCGCCACGCGCACGCCGTTTAAAATCTACAACTTTTAATTCCAACATTTTTTCCACAGTAGCTTGCCGTTGATGCCCAAAAAGTTTCGAGACGATCGATGAAAATTCCAACGACAAGTTTACGTTTGAATCTGGTGGTAAAGGTGTTTTTTATAGAAAATTCAAGATGGCCGCCTTTTCCCGAGGTCAAAGGTCGACAAAACTCCAGAGGTGATTGTAAACTTACACTAGGGACATGCGCGTCAAATTTCGTGAAAATCGCTCGAAAAAAAGTTCATTTTTCCATATTGTGTAAAAACGCGAAAAACTCAAAATGGCGGATTTTGGCACAAAATGGCCGCCAAACCGTAGGTCGTGTCGCCATCACATAATGATTTCAAAACTTTGTTTGGATATACCCGACAAAGTTATCTGGGTTTCGCTAGCCGATTCATAAAAAAAAAAATCCGAAATTTTTTTTTTTAGCCGAGTCAGCACTTTTTTTTGCGACCGTTTTTTGTTTACCACGGCCACATTCCTTTATCGATTTTGTCGTATGTGACATTGTTTTGTTCAGTGTGGGCCAGGTTATCGCATATTTCAGTTTCAGGCTATTTCGATAAAATATGTGCGAGCGAGCTAAAATGGCGACGGTTGCGAATTCGCCACGCGCACGTGTTTCAAATTCTACAACTTCTAATTCCAACATTTTGTCCACAGTAGCTTGCCATTGATGCCCGAGAAATTTCAAAAAGATCGCTAAAAATCCCTAGGACGAGTTTTCGTTTGTATCCGTTACTAAAGGTGCTTTTTTTTGAAAATTCAAGATGGCCGCCCCTTGCCAAGGTCAAAGGTCAACGAAACTTCTTTGGTTATTGTAGAATCATGGTCTTGGTATGTGTGTGCAATTTCGTGAAAATCGCTTAAACAAAAGTCTCGTTTTCCCATATTGTCAAAAAACACGAAATTCGCCATTTTTCTGAGTTCGCCACAAAATGGCCGACAAGCCGTAAGTCGTGTGGCCATCCCATAATGATTTCATAACTTCTTTGGGATATCCCCAACACGCGTGTTTTGGTTTCGTAACAGTATTTCAAAATATTTTTTTTTGGCCCCATAAGCGATTTTCGGCCCATTCATTTTTTTTACGGGAACGCTCGCTGTGATGTCATCGACTTCGGGGGGGTGACGTTCTCTTTGCCGAAAATTCATTTTCAATTTATCCCAGATGTGTGCCAATTTTGGTGAGTTTTCGGGTATGTGGCGGGGGTCAAAATTAAGCTCAAAGACGCCGTTAGTGTGCAAGAAGAATAATAATTAAAGCCGCAAGCGGCGTTGTATGGCCCGCAGGCGCTACCCGCCTTCCACGCCTTCCACGCCCAACTCTACGCACCACCGCCCTCACCGCCCTCACCGCCCTCACTGCCCACTTTTGATGAAGGCTAGTCAAAACTGCATATGCTAATTATGCTAACTATGCTAGCTATGCTAATGTGGCTAAAAGTGCTAGCATAGCGATCAGCATCATCAACTGACTCAGAAAAACACATTCCTCCATTGGTGAGAGCTATATGCCATAAGTTGATAAAAAACCCACTTTTTCCAAAATGGCGGCTTTTTGGTTTATTTTATCTCCATAGCAACCATTTTATGTTATGTTCCCCTTGAGAAGACGAACAGATTGACGTCAGTTTCGGACAAATCGTTAAAAGTAAACTTTTTATCGTCCTTAGCAACAGTGGTTTTATGCTAACCACGCCCATATTCCTTATATGTCCAGAACCAGTGTTTTTCAATGTATTCAGTTTCAGGCATGAATGCATGCATTCAATTTTCACTGTATTGTATTGAAATGCATGGGAGTTATAACAGTGCGCCACTTTGCTAGCTTGCCACGCGCACGCCGTTCAAAATCTACAACTTCTAATTCCAACATTTTTTCCACAGTAGCTTGCCATTGATGCCCAAAAAGTTTCGAGACGATCGATAAAAATTCCATAGACAAGTTTACGTTTGAATCCAGTGGCAAAGGTGTTTTTTATAGAAAATTCAAGATGGCCACCTTTTCCCGAGGTCAAAGGTCGACGAAACGCCAGAGGTAATTGTAGACTTATGCTACGGACATGCGAGTCAAATTTCGTGAAAATCGCTCAAAAAAAAGTTCCTTTTTCCATATTGTGTAAAAACGCGAAAAACTCAAAATGGCCGATTTTGGCACAAAATGGCCGCCAAACCGTAGGTCGTGTCGCCATCACGTAATGATTTCAAAAATTTGTTTGGATATACCCGACAAAGTTATCTGGGTTTCGCTAGCCGATTCATAAAAAAAAAATCCGAATTTTTTTTTTTTAGCCGAGTCAGCACTTTTTTTTGCGATCGTTTTTTGTTTGCCACGGCCACATTCCTTTATCGATTTTGTCGTATGTGACATCGTTTTGTTCAGTGTGGGCCAGGGAATCGTATATTTCATTTTCACGACATTCCGATAAAATATGTGCAAGCTAGCTAAAATGGCGACGGTTGCGAATTCGCCATGCGCACGCGTTTCAAAATCTACAACTTCTAATTCCAACATTTTGTCCACAATTGATTGCCATTGATGCCCAAGAAGTTTCAAAAAGATCGATGAAAATTCCTAGGACGAGTTTTCGTTTGAATACCTTACTAAAGGTGCTTTTTTTTGAAAATTCAAGATGGCCGCCACTTCCCAAGGTCAAAGGTCAACGAAACTTCTTTGGTTATTGTAGAATCGTGCTAGTGGCATGTATGTCCGAATTCGTGAAAATCGCTTGAACAAAAGTGTTGTTTTCCCATATTGTCAAAAAACACAAAAATCGCCATTTCTCAGAGTTCGCCACAAAATGGCTGCCAAGCCGTAGGTCGTGTGGCCATCCCATAATGATTTCAAAACTTCTTGGGGATATCTCCAACACGCGTGTTTTGGTTTCGTAACTGTATTCCGAAATATTTTTTTTTGGCCCCATAAGCGATTTTCGGCCCATTCATTTTTTTGACGGGAACGCTCGCAGTGATGTCATCATCGTGGGGGGGGTGACGTTCTCTTTGCCGAAAATTCATTTTCAATTTATCCTAGGTCTGTGCCAATTTTGGTGAGTTTTCGGGTATGTGGCAGGGGTCAAATTTGAGCTCAAAGTGGAAGAAAGAAAGTAGAAGAAAAATAATAATTAAAGCCGCAAGCGGCGTTGTATGGCCCGCAGACGCAACCCGCCTCCACGCCCAACTCTACGCACCACCGCTGACCTCACCGCCCTCACAGCCCGCAAATTAAAAGCTAGTCAAGGCTGGATTTGCTAATTATGCTAACAATGCTAACTATGCTAATGTGGCTAAAAGTGCTAGCATTGCGATCAGCATCATCAACTGACTCAGAAAAACACATTATCTAAAATGCTAATTATGCTAACTATGCTAGCTATGCTAATGTGGCTAAAAGTGCTAGCATAGCGATCAGCATCATCAACTGACTCAGAAAAACACATTACCTAACAAGCTAATTATGCTAACTATGCTAGCTATGCTAATGTGGCTAAAAGTGCTAGCATAGTGATCAGCATCATCAACTGACTCAGAAAAACACATTACCTAAAATGCTAATTATGCTAACTATGCTAGCTATGTTAATGTCGCTAAAATTGCTAGCATAGCGATCAGCATCATCAACTGACTCAGAAAAACACAATACCTGAAATGCTAATTATGCTAACTATGCTAGTTATGCTAACATAGCTTAAAGTGCTAGCATAGCGATTAGCATCATCAACTGACTCAGAAAAACACATTCCTCCATTGGCGAGAGCTACATGTCATAAGTTGATAAAAAACCCACTTTTTCCAAAATGGCGGCTTTTCTGTTGATTTTATCTCCATAGCAACCATTTTATGTTTTGGTCCCCTCTGGAGGACGAACAGATTGACGTCAGTTTCGGACAAATCGGTAAAAGTAAACTTTTTGTTGTCCTTAGCAACAGTGGTTTTATGCTAACCACGCCCACATTCCTTATATGTCCATATCCAGTGTTTTTCAATGTATTCTGTTTCAGGCATTAATGCATGCATTCAATTTTCACTGTATTGTATTGAAATGCATGGGAGTTATAACAGTGCGCCACTTTGCTAGCTCGCCACGCGCACGCCGTTCAAAATCTACAACTTTTAATTCCAACATTTTTTCCACAGTAGCTTACCATTGATGCCCAAAAAGTTTCGACCCAATCGATGAAAATTCCAACGACAAGTTTACGTTTGAATCTGGTGGTAAAGGTGTTTTTTATAAAAAATTCAAGATGGCCGCCTTTTCCCGAGGTCAAAGGTCGACGAAACTCCAGAGGTGATTGTAGGCTTACGCTAGGGACATGTGCGTCAAATTTCGTGAAAATCGCTCGAAAAAAAGTTCATTTTTCCATATTGTGTAAAAACGCGAAAAACTCAAAATGGCAGATTTTGGCACAAAATGGCCGCCGAACCGTAGGTCGTGTCGCCATCACGTAATGATTTCAAAACTTTCTTTGGATATACCCGACAAAGGTATCTGGGTTTCTCTAGCCGATTCTTAAAAATAAAATCCGAAAAAAAGTTTTTTTGCCGAGTCAGCACTTTTTTTTGCGATCGTTTTTTGTTTACCACGGCCACATTCCTTCATCGATTTTGTCGTATGTGACATCGTTTTGTTCAGTGTGGGCCAGGGTATCGCATATTTCAGTTTCAGGCTATTCCGATAAAATATGTGCGAGCTAGCTAAAATGGCGACGGTTGCGAATTCGCCACGCGCACGCGTTTCAAAATCTACAACTTCTAATTCCAACATTTTGTCCACAGTAGCTTGCCATTGATGCCTGAGAAGTTTCAAAAAGATCGATAAAAATCCCTAGGACGAGTTTTCGTTTGTATCCGTTACTAAAGGTGCTTTTTTTTGAAAATCCAAGATGGCCGCCCCTTGCCAAGGTCAAAGGTCAACGAAACTTTGTTGGCAGCTGTAGAATCGTGTTTTTGGCATGTGTATGCAATTTCGTGAAAATCGCTTGAACAAAAGTGTCGTTTTCCCATATTGTGAAAAAACACAAAAATCGCCATTTCTCTGAGTTCGCCAAAAAATGGCCGCCAAGCCGTAGGTCGTGTGGCCATCCCATAATGATTTCATAACTTCTTTGGGATATCTCCAACACACGTGTTTTGGTTTCGTAACTGTATTTCAAAAAAAATTTTTTTGGCCCCATAAGCGATTTTCGGCCCATTCATTTTTTTTACGAGAACGCTCGCCGTGATGTCATCGTCGTGGGGGGGTTGACGTTTTCTTTGCCGAAAATTCATTTTCAATTTATCCCAGATGTGTGCCAATTTTGGTGAGTTTTCGGGTATGTGGCGGGGGTCAAATTTGAGCTCAAAGATGCCGTTAGAAACGAGAAGAATAATAATTAAAGCCGCAAGCGGCGTTGTATGGCCCGCAGACGCAACCCGCCTTCCACGCCCAACTCTACGCACCACCGCCCTCACCGCCCTCACTGCCCACTTTTGATAATGGCTAGTCAAAACGGCATATGCTAATTATGCTAACTATGCTAGCTATGCTAATTTGGCTAAAAGTTTTAGCATTGCGATCAGCATCATCAACTGACTCAGAAAAACACATTACTTAAAATGCTAATTATGCTAACTATGCTAGCTATGCTAATGTGGCTAAAAGTGCTAGCATTGTGATCAGCACCATCAACTGACTCAGAAAAACACATTACCTAAAATGCTAATTATGCTAACTATGCTAGCTATGCTAATGTGGCTAAAAGTGCTAGCATAGCGATCAGCATCATTAACTGACTCAGAAAAACACATTACCTGAAATGCTAATTATGCTAACTATGCTAGCTATGCTAACATAGCTAAAAGTGCTAGCATAGCGATCAGCATCATCAACTGACTCAGAAAAACACATTCCTCCATTGATGAGAGCTATATGTCATATGTTGGTAAAAAAAAAAACCTTTTCCAAAATGGCGGCTTTTTTGTTAATTTTATCTCCATAGCAACCATTTTATGTTTTGGTCCCCTCGAGAGGACGAACAGATTGACGTCAGTTTTGGACAAATCCGTAAAAGTAAATTTTTTTTTGTCCTTAGCAACAGTGGTTTTATGCTAACCACGCCCACATTCCTTATATGTCCATATCCAGTGTTTTTCAATGTATTCTGTTTCAGGCATTAATGCATGCATTAAATTTTCACTGTTTAGTATTGAAATGCATGGGAGTTATAACAGTGCGCCACTTTGCTAGCTTGCTACGCGTACGCCGTTCAAAATCTACAACTTCTAATTCCAACATTTTTTCCACAGTAGCTTGCCATTGATGCCCAAAAAGTTTCGAGACGATCGCTGAAAATTCCAACGACAAGTTTACGTTTGAATCTGGTGGTAAAGGTGTTTTTTATAGATAATTCAAGATGGCCGCCTTTTCCCGAGGTCAAAGGTCGACGAAACTCCAGAGGTGATTGTAGAGTTACGCTAGGGACATGCGCGTCAAATTTCGTGAAAATCGCTCGAAAAAAAGTTCATTTTTCCATATTGTGTAAAAACGCGAAAAACTCAAAATGGCATATTTTGGCACAAAATGGCCGCCAAACCGTAGGTCGTGACGCCATCACGTAATGATTTCAAAACTTTCTTTGGATATACCCGACAAAGTTATCTGGGTTTCGTTAGCCGATTCTTAAAAATAAAATCCGAAAAAAAAACTTTTTGCCGAGTCAGCACTTTTTTTTGCGATCGTTTTTTGTTTACCACGGCCGCATTCCTTTATGGATTTTGTCGTATGTGACATCATTTTGTTCAGTGTGGGCCAGGGTATCGCATATTTCAGTTTCAGGCTATTCCGATTAAATATGTGCGAGCTAGCTAAAATGGCGACGGTTGCGAATTCGCCACCCGCACGTGTTTCAAATTCTACAACTTCTTATTCCAACATTTTGTCCACAGTAGCTTGCCATTGATGCCCGAGAAGTTTCAAAAAGATTGATAAAAATCCCTAGGACGAGTTTTCGTTTGTATCCGTTACTAAAGGTGCTTTTTTATGAAAATTCAAGATGGCCGCCCCTTGCCAAGGTCAAAGGTCAACAAAACTTCTTTGGTAGTTGTAGAATCGTGTTTGTGGCATGTGTGTGCAATTTCGTGAAAATCGCTTGAACAAAAGTGTCGTTTTCCCATATTGTCAAAAAACACGAAAATCGCCATTTCTCTGAGTTCGCCACAAAATGGCCGCCAAGCCGTAGGTCGTTTGGCCATCCCATAATGATTTCAGAACTTCTTTGGGATATCTCCAACACGCGTGTTTTGGTTTCGTTGCTCTAATTTGAAATATTTTTTTTTGGCCCCATAAGCGATTTTCGGCCCATTCATTTTTTTTACGGGAACGCTCGCTGTGATGTCATCGACTTCGGGGGGGTGACGTTCTCTTTGCCGAAAATTCATTTTCAATTTATCCCAGATGTGTGCCAATTTTGGTGAGTTTTCGGGTATGTGGCGGGGGTCAAAATTAAGCTCAAAGACGCCGTTAGTGTGCAAGAAGAATAATAATAATAATAATAATAATAATGAAACGAAGCAGAAACAATATAGAAGTTTTTGCAGTCAGGTGGCCTATGTATTTCAATGCGGCCTGTCTTTTACTATAGGCTGGGCATGTCTTTTTGGCTTTAAACCCGTTCTTTGAGGGCTTTTTGGGGCTTTTTTGGTTTTTTGTCGTCATTTTTGCGACTACAATTTTGACGTTTGTGCGTTGGTGTTGTGCGTGTGTGTGTGTATTTTTGTTGTGTTACACAATTGTCGTGTCGTTTTGTGCTTTGGGCGACTTTTGACCCCATTTTTTGGCGTTTTGACGCGTTTTTTTGACGTTTTGGACTTTTTGAGTGTTCGACCCTCGTACCAGTTACAATATGGTCCTTGCACTCTGTGAGTGCTGCGGGCCATAATTAAAGCCGCAAGCGGCGTTGTATGGCCCGCAGACGCAACCCGCCTTCCACGCCCAATTCTACGCACCACCGCCCTCACCGCCCACTTTTGATAATGGCTAGTCAAAACTGCATATGCTAATTATGCTAACTATGCTAGCAATGCTAATGTGGCTAAAAGTGCTAGCATAGCGATCAGCATCATCAACTGACTCAGAAAAACACATTACCTAAAATGCTAATTATGCTAACTATGCTAGTAATGCTAACATAGCTAAAATTGCTAGCATAGCGATCTGCATCATCAACTGACTCAGAAAAACACATTCCTCCATTGGTGAGAGCTACATGTCATAAGTTGATAAAAAAACCACTTTTTCCAAAATGGCGGCTTTTCTGTTGATTTTATCTCCATAGCAACCATTTTATGTTTTGGTACCCTCGGGAGGACGAACAGATTGACGTCAGTTTCGGACAAATCGGTAAAAGTAAACTTTTTGTTGTCCTTAGCAACAGTGGTTTTATGCTAACCACGCCCACATTCCTTATATGTCCATATCCAGTGTTTTTCAATGTATTCAGTTTCAGGCATTAATGCATGCATTCAATTTTCATTGTATTGTATTGAAATACATGGGAGTTATAATACTGCGCCACTTTGCTAGCTCGCCACACGCACGCCGTTCAAAATCTACAACTTCTAATTCCAACATTTTTTCCACAGTAGCTTGCCATTGATGTCAAAAAAGTTTCGAGACAATCGATGAAATTTCCAACGACAAGTTTACGTTTGAATCTGGTGGTAAAGGTGTTTTTTATAGAAAATTCAAGATGGCCGGCTTTTCCCGAGGTCAAAGGTCAACGAAACTCCAGAGGTGATTGTAGACTTACGCTAGGGACATGCGCGTCAAATTTCGTGAAAATCGCTCGAAAAAAAGTTCCTTTTTCCATATTGTGTAATAACTCGAAAAACTAAAAATGGCAGATTTTGGCACAAAATGGCCGCCAAACCGTAGGTCGTGTCGCCATCACGTAATGATTTCAAAACTTTCTTTGGATATACCCGACAAAGTTATCTGGGTTTCGCTAGCCAATTCAGAAAAAAAAAATCCGAATTTTTTTTTTTTAGCCGAGTCAGCACTTTTTTTTGCGATCGTTTTTTGTTTACCACGGCCGCATTCCTTTATCGATTTTGTCGTATTTTACATCGTTTTGTTCAGTGTGGGCCAGGGAATCGCATATTTCAGTTTCAGGCTATTCCGATAAAATATGTGCGAGCTAGCTAAAATGGCGACGGTTGCGACTTTGCCACGCGCACGCGTTTCAAATTCTACAACTTCTAATTCCAACATTTTGTCCACAGTAGCTTGCCATTGATGCCCGAGAAGTTTCAAAAAGATCAATAAAAATCCCTAGGACGAGTTTTCGTTTGTATCCGTTACTAAAGGTGCTTTTTTTGAAAATTCAAGATGGCCGCCCCTTCCCAAGGTCAAAGGTCAACAAAACTTCTTTGGCAGTTGTAGAATCGTGTTAGTGGCACGTGTATGCAATTTCGTGAAAATCGCTTGAACAAAAGTGTCGTTTTCCCATATTGTGAAAAAACACGAAAATCGCCATTTCTCTGAGTTCGCCACAAAATGGCCGCCAAGCCGTAGGTCGTGTGGCCATCCCATAATGATTTCAAAACTTCTTCAGGATATCTCAAACACCCGTGTTTTAGTTTCGTAACTGTATCTTGAAAAAAAAAAAATCGGCTCCATTTGAGATTTCGGCCCCATTCATTTTTTTTACGGTTTTGCCGACTGTGAGGTCATCGGGTTTGGGGGGGGGGCGTTCACTTCGCCGAAAATTCATTTTGAATTTATCCTAGGTGTGTGCCAATTTTGGTGAGTTTTCGAGTATGTGGCGGGGGTCAAATTTGAGCTCAAAGACGCAGTAAGAAAGAAGAAACGTAATAATAATAATTAAAGCCGCAAGCGGCGTTGTATGGCCCGCAGACGCAACCCGCCTTCCACGCCCAACTCTACGCACCACCGCCCTCACCGCCCTCACTGCCCACTTTTGATAATGGCTAGTCAAAACGGCATATGCTAATTATGCTAACTATGCTGGCTATGCTATTGTGGCTAAAAGTGCTAGCATTGTGATCAGCATCATCAACTGACTCAGAAAAACACATAACTTAAAATGCTAATTATGCTAACTATGCTAGCTATGCTAATGTGGCTAAAAGTGCTAGCATTGTGATCAGCACCATCAACTGACTCAGAAAAACATATTACCTGAAATGCTAATTATGCTAACTATGCCAACTATGCTAATGTGGCTAAAAGTGCTAGCATAGCGATCAGCATCATCAACTGACTCAGAAAAACACATTCCTCCATTGGTAAGAGTTATATGTCATAAGTTGCTAAAAAACCCACTTTTTCCAAAATGGCGGCTTTTCTGTTGATTTTATCTCCATAGCAACCATTTTATGTTTTGGTCCCCTCGGGAGGACGAACAGATTGACGTCAGTTTCGGACAAATCGGTAAAAGTAAACTTTTTGTCGTCCTTAGCAACAGTGGTTTTATGCTAACCACGCCCACATTCCTTATATGTCCATATCCAGTGTTTTTCAATGTATTCAGTTTCAGGCATGAATGCATGCATTCAATTTTCACTGTATTGTATTGAAATGCATGGGAGTTATAACAGTGCGCCACTTTGCTAGCTCGCCACGCACACGCCGTTCAAAATCTACAACTTTTAATTCCAACATTTTTTCCACAGTAGCTTGCCATTGATGCCCAAAAAGTTTCGAGACGATCGATGAAAATTCCAACGACAAGTTTACGTTTGAATCTGGTGGAAAAGGTGTTTTTTATAGAAAATTCAAGATGGCCGCCTTTTCCCGAGGTCAAAGGTCGACGAAACTCCAGAGGTGATTGTAGACTTACGCTAGGGACATGCGCGTCAAATTTCGTGAAAATCGCTCGAAAAAAAGTTCATTTTTTTATATTGTGTAAAAATGCGAAAAACTCAAAATGGCAGATTTTGGCACAAAATGGCCGCCAAACCGTAGGTCGTGTCGCCATCACGTAATGATTTCAAAACTTTGTTTGGATATACCCGACAAAGTTATCTGGGTTTCGTTAGCCGATTCATAAAAAAAAAATCCGAATTTTTTTTTTTTAGCCGAGTCAGCACTTTTTTTTGCGACGGTCTTTTGTTTACCACGGCCACATTCCTTTATCGATTTTGTTGTATGTGACATTGTTTTGTTCAGTGTGGGCCAGGGTATCGCATATTTCAGTTTCAGGCTATTCCGATATAATATGTGCAAGCTAGCTAAAATGGCGACGGTTGCGAATTCGCCACGCGCACGCGTTTCAAATTCTACAACTTCTAATTCCAACATTTTGTCCACAGTAGCTTGCCATTGATGCCCGGGAAATTTCAAAAAGATCGATAAAAATCCCTAGGACGAGTTTTCGTTTGTATTCGTTACTAAAGGTGCTTTTTTTTGAAAATTCAAGATGGCCGCCCCTTGCCAAGGACAAAGGTCGACGAAACTTCTTTGGTTATTGTAGAATCATGGTCTTGGCATGTGTGTGCAATTTCGTGAAAATCGCTTAAACAAAAGTCTCGTTTTCCCATATTGTCAAAAAACACGAAATTCGCCATTTTTCTGAGTTCGCCACAAAATGGCCGCCAAGCCGTAAGTCGTGTGGCCATCCCATAATGATTTCATAACTTCTTTGGGATATCTCCAACACGCGTGTTTTGGTTTCGTAACTGTATTTCAAAATATTTTTTTTTGGCCCCATAAGCGATTTTCGGCCCATTCATTTTTTTTACGGGAACGCTCGCTGTGATGTCATCGACTTCGGGGGGGTGACGTTCTCTTTGTCGAAAATTCATTTTCAATTTATCCCAGATGTGTGCCAATTTTGGTGAGTTTTCGGGTATGTGGCGGGGGTCAAAATTAAGCTCAAAGACGCCGTTAGTGTGCAAGAAGAATAATAATTAAAGCCGCAAGCGGCGTTGTATGGCCCGCAGACGCAACCCGCCTTCCACGCCCAACTCTACGCACTACCGCGGCCCTCTCCGCCCTCACCGCCCACAAATTAAAAGCTAATCAAGGCTGGATTTGCTCATAATGCTAACTATGCTAACTATGCTAATGTGACTAAAAGTCCTAGCATAGCGATCAGCATAATCAACTCTCTCAGAAAACACATTTCCTAAAATGCTAATTATGATAACTATGCTAGCTATGCTAATGTGCCTAAATGAGCTAGCATTGCGATTAGCATCATCAACTGACTCAAAAAAACACATTTCCTAAAATGCTAATTATGCTAACTATGCTAGCTATGCTAATGTGGCTAAAAGTGCTAGCATAGCGATCAGCATCATCAACTGACTCAGAAAAACACATTACCTAAAATGCTAATTATGCTAACTATGCTAGCTATGCTAACATAGCTAAAAATGCTAGCATAGCGATCAGCATCATCAACTGACTCAAAAAAACACATTTCCTAAAATGCTAATTATGCTAACTATGCTAGCTATGCTAATGTGGCTAAAATTGCTAGCATAGCGATCAGCATCATCAACTGACTGAGAAAAACACATTCCTCCATTGGTGAGAGTTATATGTCATAAGTTGATAAAAAACCCACTTTTTCCAAAATGGCGGCTTTTCTGTTGATTTTATCTCCATAGCAACCATTTTATGTTTTGGTCCCCTCGGGAGGACGAACAGATTGACGTCAGTTTCGGACAAATCGGTAAAAGTAAACTTTTTGTCGTCCTTAGCAACAGTGGTTTTATGCTAACCACGCCCACATTCCTTATATGTCCATATCCAGTGTTTTTCAATGTATTCAGTTTCAGGCATGAATTCATGCATTCAATTTTCCCTGTTTTGTATTGAAATGCATGGGAGTTATAACAGTGCGCCACTTTGCTAGCTTGCCACGCGCACGCCGTTCAAAATCTACAACTTCTAATTCCAACATTTTTTACACAGTAGCTTGCCATTGATGCCCAAAAAGTTTTGAGACGATCGATGAAAATTCCAACGACAAGTTTAAGTTTGAATCTGGTGGTTAAGGTGTTTTTTATATAAAATTCAAGATGGCCGCCTTTTCCCGAGGTCAAAGGTCGACGAAACTCCAAAGGTGATTGTAGACTTACGCTAGGGACATGCGCGTCAAATTTCGTGAAAATCGCTCGAAAAAAAGTTCATTTTTCCATATCGTGTAAAAACGCGAAAAACTCAAAATGGCAGATTTTGGCACAAAATGGCCGCCAAACCGTAGGTCGTGTGGCCATCACGTAATGATTTCAAAACTTTCTTTGGATATACCCGACAAAGTTATCTGGGTTTCGTTAGCCGATTCTTAAAAATAAAATCCGAAAAAAAAATTTTTTGCCGAGTCAGCACTTTTTTTTGCGACGGTTTTTTGTTTACCACGGCCACATTCCTTTATTGATTTTGTCGTATGTGACATCGTTTTGTTCAGTGTGGGCCAGGGTATCGCATATTTCAGTTTCAGGCTATTCCGATAAAATATGTGCGAGCTAGCTAAAATGGCGACGGTTGCGAATTCGCCACGCGCACGCGTTTCAAATTCTACAACTTCTAATTCCAACATTTTGTCCACAGTAGCTTGCCATTGATGCCTGAGAAGTTTCAAAAAGATCGATAAAAATCCCTAGGACGAGTTTTCGTTTGTATACGTTACTAAAGGTGCTTTTTTATGAAAATTCAAGATGGCCGCCCCTTGCCAAGGTCAAAGGTCAACGAAACTTCTTTGGTAGTTGTAGAATCGTGCTAGTGGCATGTGTGTGCAATTTCGTGAAAATCGCTCAAACAAAAGTATCGTTTTCCCATATTGTCAAAAAACACGAAAATCGCCATTTCTCTGTGTTTGCCACAAAATGGCCGCCAAGCCGTAGGTCGTGTGGCCATCCCATAATGATTTCATAACTTCTTTGGGATATCTCCAACACACGTGTTTTGGTTTCGTAACTGTATTTCGAAATATTTTTTTTTGGCCCCATAAGCGATTTTAGGCCCATTCATTTTTTTGACGGGAACGCTCGCCGTGATGTCATCATCGTGGGGGGGGTGATGTTCTCTTTGCCGAAAATTCATTTTCAATTTATCCTAGGTGTGTGCCAATTTTGGTGAGTTTTCGGGTATGTGGCGGGGGTCAAATTTGCGATCTACGGATCCGTTAGAAACGGGAAGAATAATTAAAGCCGCAAGCGGCGTTGTATGGCCCGCAGACGCAACCCGCCTTCCACGCCCAACTCTACGCACCACCGCCCTCACCGCCCTCACCGCACACTTTTGATGAAGGCTAGTCAAAACTGCATATGCTAATTATGCTAACTATGCTAGCTATGCTAGCTATGCTAATGTGGCTAAAAGTGCTAGCATAGCGATCAGCATCATCAACTGACTCAGAAAAACACATTACCTAAAATGCTAATTATGCTAACTATGCTAGCTATGCTAATGTGGCTAAAAGTGCTAGCATAGCGATCAGCATCATTAACTGACTCAAAAAAACACATCACCTAAAATGCTAATTATGCTATCTATGCTAGCTATGCTAATGTGGCTAAAAGTGCTAGCATAGCGATCAGCATCATTAACTGACTCAGAAAAACACATTATCTAAAATGCTAATTATGCTAACTATGCTAGCTATGCTAATGTGGCTGAAAGTGCTAGCATTGTGATCAGCATCATCAATTGACTCAGAAAATACATTACCTAAAATGCTAATTATGCTAACTATGCTAGCTATGCTAATGTGGCTAAAAGTGCTAGTATAGCAATCATTATCATCAATTGACTCAGAAAAACACATTAGCTAAAATGCTAATTATGCTAACTATGCTAGTTATGCTAACATAGCTAAAAGTGCTAGCATAGCGATCTGCATCATCAACTGACTCAGAAAAACACATTCCTCCATTGGTGAGAGCTATATGTCATAAGTTGATAAAAAACCCACTTTTTCCAAAATGGCGGCTTTTCTGTTGATTTTATCTCCATAGCAACCATTTTATGTTTTGGTCCCCTCGGGATGATGAACAGATTGACGTCAGTTTCGGACAAATCGGTAAAAGTAAACTTTTTGCTGTCCTTAGCAACAGTGGTTTTATGCTAACCACGCCCACATTCCTTATATGTCCATATCCAGTGTTTTTCAATGTATTCAGTTTCAGGCATTAATGCATGCATTCAATTTTCACTGTATTGTATTGAAATGCATGGGAGTTATAACAGTGCGCCACTTTGCTAGCTTGCCACGCGCACGCCGTTCAAAATCTACAACTTCTAATTCCAACATTTTTTACACAGTAGCTTGCCATTGATGCCCAAAAAGTTTTGAGACGATCGAAGAAAATTCCAACGACAAGTTTACGTTTGAATCTGGTGGTTAAGGTGTTTTTTATAGAAAATTCAAGATGGCCGCCTTTTCCCGAGGTCAAAGGTCGACGAAACTCCAGAGGTGATTGTAGACTTACGCTAAGGACATGTGCGTCAAATTTCGTGAAAATCGCTCGAAAAAAAGTTCATTTTTCCATATCGTGTAAAAACGCGAAAAACGCAAAATGGCATATTTTGGCACAAAATGGCCGCCAAACCGTAGGTCGTGTCGCCATCACGTAATGATTCCAAAACTTTCTTTGGATATACCCGACAAAGTTATCTGGGTTTCGTTAGCCGATTCTTAAAAATAAAATCCGAAAAAATTTTTTTTTGCCGAGTCAGCACTTTTTTTTGCGACGGTTTTTTGTTTACCACGGCCACATTCCTTTATCGATTTTGTCGTATGTGACATCGTTTTGTTCAGTGTGGGCCAGGGTATCGCATATTTCAGTTTCAGGCTATTCCGATAAAATATGTGCGAGCTAGCTAAAATGGCGACGGTTGCGAATTCGCCACGCGCACGCGTTTCAAATTCTACAACTTCTAATTCCAACATTTTGTCCACAGTAGCTTGCCATTGATGCCCGAGAAGTTTCAAAAAGATCGATAAAAATCCCTAGGACGAGTTTTCGTTTGTATACGTTACTAAAGGTGCTTTTTTAAGAAAATTCAACATGGCCGCCCCTTCCCAAGGTCAAAGGTCAACGAAACTTCTTTGGTTATTGTAGAATCAGGGTCTTGGCATGTGTGTGCAATTTCGTGACAATCGCTTAAACAAAAGTGTCATTTTCCCATATTGTCAAAAAACACGAAAATCGCCATTTCTCTGAGTTCGCCACAAAATGGCCGCCAAGCCGCAGGTCGTGTGGCCATCCCATAATAATTTCATAACTTCTTTGGGATATCTCCAACACGCCTGTTTTGGTTTCGTAACTGTATTTTGAAATATTTTTTTTTGGCCCCATAAGCGATTTTCGGCCCATTCATTTTTTTGACGGGATTGCTCGCCGTGATGTCATCATCGTGGGGGGGGTGACGTTTTCTTTGCCGAAAATTCATTTTCAATTTATCCTAGGTGTGTGCCAATTTTGGTGAGTTTTCGGGTATGTGGTGGGGGTCAAATTTTGGCTCAAAGTGGAAGAAAGAAAGAAGAAGAATAATTAAAGCCGCAAGCGGCGTTGTATGGCCCGCAGACGCAACCCGCCTTCCACGCCCAACTCTACGCACTACCGCGGCCCTCTCCGCCCTCACCGCCCACAAATTAAAAGCTAATCAAGGCTGGATTTGCTCATAATGCTAACTATGCTAACTATGCTAATGTGACTAAAAGTCCTAGCATAGCGATCAGCATAATCAACTCTCTCAGAAAAACACATTTCCTAAAATGCTAATTATGCTTACTATGCTAGCTATGCTAATGTGCCTAAATGAGCTAGCATTGCGATTAGCATCATCAACTGACTCAAAAAAACACATTTCCTAAAATGCTAATTATGCTAACTATGCTAGCTATGCTAATGTGGCTAAAAGTGCTAGCATAGCGATCAGCATCATCAACTGACTCAGAAAAACACATTACCTAAAATGCTAATTATGCTAACTATGCTAACTATGCTAATGTGGCTAAAAGTGCTAGCATAGCAATCAGCATCTTCAACTGACTCAGAAAAACACATTTTTAAAAATGCTAATTATGCTAACTATGCTAGCTATGCTAATGTGGCTAAAAGTGCTAGCATAGCGATCAGCATCATCAACTGACTCAGAAAAACACATTACCTAAAATGCTAATTATGCTAACTATGCTAGTTATGCTAACTTAGCTAAAAGTGCTAGTTTAGCGATCAGCATCATCAACTGACTCAGAAAAACAAATTCCTCCATTGGTAAGAGTTATATGTCATAAGTTGCTAAAAAAAACACTTTTTCCAAAATGGCGGCTTTTCTTTTGATTTTATCTCCATAGCAACCATTTTATGTTTTGGTCCCCTCGGGAGGACGAACAGATTGACGTCAGTTTCGGACAAATCGGTAAAAGTAAACTTTTTGTCGTCCTTAGCAACAGTGGTTTTATGCTAACCACGCCCACATTCCTTATATGTCCATATCCAGTGTTTTTCAATGTAATCTGTTTCAGGCATGAGTGCATGCATTCAATTTTCACTGTATTGTATTGAAATGCATGAGAGTTATAACAGTGCGCCACTTTGCTAGCTTGCCACGCACACGCCGTTCAAAATCTACAACTTCTAATTCCAACATTTTTTCCACAGTAGCTTGCCATTGATGCCCAAAAAGTTTCGAGACGATTGATGAAATTTCCAACGACAAGTTTACGTTTGAATCCGGTGGTAAAGGTGTTTTTTATAGAAAATTCAAGATGGCCGCCTTTTCCCGAGGTCAAAGGTCGACGAAACTCCAGAGGTGATTATACACTTACGCTAGGGACATGCGAGTCAAATTTCGTCAAAATCGCTCGAAAAAAAGTTCATTTTTCCATATTGTGTAAAAACGCGAAAAACGCAAAATGGTAGATTTTGGCACAAAATGGCCGCCAAACCGTAGGTCGTGTCGCCATCACGTAATGATTTCAAAACTTTCTTTGGATATACCTGACAAAGTTATCTGAGTTTCGTTAGCCGATTCTTAAAAATAAAATCCGAAAAATTTTTTTTTAGCCGAGTCAGCACTTTTTTTTGCGACGGTTTTTTGTTTACCACGGCCACATTCCTTTATCGATTTTGTCATGCGTGACATCGTTTTGTTCAGTGTGGGCCAGGGTATCGCATATTTCAGTTTCAGGCTATTCCGATAAAATATGTGCGAGCTAGCTAAAATGGCGACGGTTGCGAATTCGCCACGTGCACGCGTTTCAAATTCTACAACTTCTAATTCCAACATTTTGTCCACAGTAGCTTGCCATTGATGCCCGAGAAGTTTCAAAAAGATCGATAAAAATCCCTAGGACGAGTTTTCGTTTGTATCCGTCAATAAAGGTGCTTTTTTATGAAAATTCAAGATGGCCGCCCCTTCCCAAGGTCAAAGGTCAACAAAACGTCTTTGGTAGTTGTAGAATCGTGTTTGTGGCATGTGTATGAAATTTCGTGAAAATCGCTTGAACAAAAGTGTAGTTTTCCCATATTGTCAAAAAACACGAAAATCGCCATTTCTCTGAGTTCGCCACAAAATGGCCGCCAAGCCGTAGGTCGTGTGGCCATCCCATAATGATTTCATAACTTCTTTGGGATATCTCCAACACGCGTGTTTTGGTTTCGTAACTGTATTTCAAAATATTTTTTTTTGGCCCCATAAGCGATTTTCGGCCCATTCATTTTTTTTACGGGATCGCTCGCCGTGATGTCATCGACTTCGGGGGGGTGGCGTTCTCTTTGCCGAAAATTCATTTTCAATTTATCCCAGGTGTGTGCCAATTTTGGTGAGTTTTCGGGTATGTGGCGGGGGTCAAAATTAAGCTCAAAGACGCCGTTAGTGTGCAAGAAGAATAATAATAATTAAAGCCGCAAGCGGCGTTGTATGGCCCGCAGACGCAACCCGCCTTCCACGCCCAACTCTACGCACTACCGCGGCCCTCTCCGCCCTCACCGTCCACAAATTAAAAGCTAATCAAGGCTGGATTTGCTCATAATGCTAACTATGCTAATTATGCTAATGTGACTAAAAGTCCTAGCATAGCAATCAGCATAATCAACTCTCTCAGAAAAACACATTTCCTAAAATGCTAATTATGCTAACTATGCTAGCTATGCTAATGTGCCTAAATGAGCTAGCATTGCGATTAGCATCATCAACTGACTTAAAAAAACACATTTCCTGAAATGCTAATTATGCTAACTATGCTAGCTATGCTAATGTGGCTAAAAGTGCTAGCATAGCGATCAGCATCATCAACTGACTCAGAAAAACACATTACCTAAAATGCTAATTATGCTAACTATGCTAACTATGCTAATGTGGCTAAAAGTGCTAGCATAGCAATCAGCATCTTCAACTGACTCAGAAAAACACATTACCTAAAATGCTAATTATGCTAACTATGCTAGCTATGCTAACATAGCTAAAAGTGCTAGCATAGCGATCAGCATCATCAACTGACTCAGAAAAACACATTACCTAAAATGCTAATTATGCTAACTATGCTAGCTATGCTAACATAGCTAAAAGTGCTAGCATTGCGATCAGCATCATCAACTGACTCAAAAAAACACATTTCCTAAAATGCTAATTATGCTAACTATGCTAGCTATGCTAATGTGGCTAAAATTGCTAGCATAGCGATCAGCATCATCAACTGACTCAGAAAAACACATTCCTCCATTGGTGAGAGTTATATGTCATAAGTTGCTAAAAAGCCCACTTTTTCCAAAATGGCGGCTTTTCTGTTGATTTTATCTCCATAGCAACCATTTTATGTTTTGGTCCCCTCGGGAGGACGAACAGATTGACGTCAGTTTCGGACAAATCGGTAAAAGTAAACTTTTTGTCGTCCTTAGCAACAGTGGTTTTATGCTAACCACGCCCACATTCCTTATATGTCCATATCCAGTGTTTTTCAATGTATTCAGTTTCAGGCATTAATGCATGCATTCAATTTTCACTGTATTGTATTGAAATGCATGGGAGTTATAACAGTGCGCCACTTTGCTAGCTTGCCACGCGCACGCCGTTCAAAATCTACAACTTCTAATTCCAACATTTTTTCCACAGTAGCTTGCCATTGATGCCCAAAAAGTTTTGAGACGATCGAAGAAAATTCCAACGACAAGTTTACGTTTGAATCTGGTGGTTAATGTGTTTTTTATAGAAAATTCAAGATGGCCGCCTTTTCCCGAGGTCAAGGGTCGACGAAACTCCAAAGGTGATTGTAGACTTACGCTAGGGACATGTGAGTCAAATTTCGTGAAAATCGCTCGAAAAAAAGTTCATTTTTCCATATTGTGTAAAAACGCGAAAAACTCAAAATGGCAGATTTTGGCACAAAATGGCCGCCAAACCGTAGGTCGTGTCGCCATCACGTAATGATTTCAAAACTTTCTTTGGATATACCCGACAAAGTTATCTGGGTTTCGTTAGCCGATTCTTAAAAATAAAATCCGAAAAAATTTTTTTTTGCCGAGTCAGCACTTTTTTTTGCGACGGTTTTTTGTTTACCACGGCCACATTCCTTTATCGATTTTGTCGTATCTGACATCGTTTTGTTCAGTGTGGGCCAGGGAATCGTATATTTCATTTTCACGACATTCCGATAAAATATGTGCGAGCTAGCTTAAATGGCGACGGTTCCGAATTCGCCACGCGCACGCGTTTCAAATTCTACAACTTCTAATTCCAACATTTTGTCCACAGTAGCTTGCCATTGATGCCCGAGAAGTTTCAAAAAGCTCGGAAAAAATCCCTAGGACGAGTTTTCGTTTGTATCCGTTACTAAAAGTGCTTTTTTATGAAAATTCAAGATGGCCGCCCCTTGCCAAGGTCAAAGGTCAACGAAACTTCTTTGGTTATTGTAGAATCCTGCTAGTGGCATGTGTGTCCGATTTCGTGAAAATCGCTTGAACAAAAGTGTTGTTTTACCATATTGTCAAAAAACACAAAAATCGCCATTTCTCAGAGTTCGCCACAAAATGGCTGCCAAGCCGTAGGTCGTGTGGCCATCCCATAATGATTTCAAAACTTCTTGGGGATATCTCCAACACGCGTGTTTTGGTTTCGTAACTGTATTCCGAAATATTTTTTTTTGGCCCCATAAGCGATTTTCGGCCCATTCATTTTTTTGACGGGAACGCTCGCTGTGATGTCATCATCGTGGGGGGGGTGACGTTCTCTTTGCTGAAAATTCATTTTCAATTTATCCTAGGTCTGTGCCAATTTTGGTGAGTTTTCGGGTATGTGGCGGGGGTCAAATTCGAGCTCAAAGTGGAAGAAAGAAAGAAGAAGAATAATTAAAGCCGCAAGCGGCGTTGTATGGCCCGCAGACGCAACCCGCCTTCCACGCCCAATTCTACGCAACACCGCGGCCCTCTCCGCCCTCACCGCCCTCACCGCCCACAAATTAAAAGCTAGTCAAGGCTGGATTTGCTAATAATGCTAACTATGCTAACTATGCTAATGTGACTAAAAGTCCTAGCATAGCGATTAGCATAATCAACTCTCTCAGAAAAACACATTACCTACAATGCTAACTATGCTAACTATGCTAGCTATGCTAATGTGGCTAAAAGTGCTACCATTGCGATCAGCATCTTCAACTTACTCAGAAAAAAACATTACCTAAAATGCTAATTATGCTATGCTAGTTATGCTAATATAGCTAAAAGTGCTAGCATAGCGATCAGCATCATCAACTGACTCAGAAAAACACATTACTTAAAATGCTAATTATGCTAACTATGCTAGCTATGCTAACATAGCTAAAATTGCTAGCATAGCGATCAGCATCATCAACTGACTCAGAAAAACACATTACCTAAAATGCTAACTATGCTAGCTATGCTAATGTGGCTAAAAGTGCTAGCATAGCGATCAGCATCATCAACTGACTCAGAAAAACACATTCCTCCATTGGTGAGAGTTATATGTCATAAGTTGCTAAAAAGCCCACTTTTTCCAAAATGGCGGCTTTTCTGTTGATTTTATCTCCATAGCAACCATTTTATGTTTTGGTCCCCTCGGGAGGACGAACAGATTGACGTCAGTTTCGGACAAATCGGTAGAAGTAAACTTTTTGTCGTCCTTAGCAACAGTGGTTTTATGCTAACCACGCCCACATTCCTTATATGTCCATATCCAGTGTTTTTCAATGTATTCAGTTTCAGGCATTAATGCATGCATTCAATTTTCACTGTATTGTATTGAAATGCATGGGAGTTATAACAGTGCGCCACTTTGCTAGCTTGCCACGCGCACGCCGTTCAAAATCTACAACTTCTAATTCCAACATTTTTTACACAGTAGCTTGCCATTGATGCCCAAAAAGTTTTGAGACGATCGAAGAAAATTCCAACGACAAGTTTACGTTTGAATCTGGTGGTTAAGGTGTTTTTTATAGAAAATTCAAGATGGCCGCCTTTTCCCGAGGTCAAAGGTCGACGAAACTCCAAAGATGATTGTAGACTTACGCTAGGGACATGCGAGTCAAATTTCGTGAAAATCGCTCGAAAAAAAGTTCATTTTTCCATATCGTGTAAAAACGCGAAAAACTCAAAATGGCAGATTTTGGCACAAAATGGCCGCCAAACCGTAGGTCGTGTGGCCATCACGTAATGATTTCAAAACTTTCTTTGGATATACCCGACAAAGTTATCTGGGTTTCGTTAGCCGATTCTTAAAAATAAAATCCGAAATTTTTTTTTTTTGCCGAGTCAGCACTTTTTTTTGCGACGGTTTTTTGTTTACCACGGCCACATTCCTTTATCGATTTTGTCGTATGTGACATCGTTTTGTTCAGTGTGGGCCAGGGTATCGCATATTTCAGTTTCAGGCTATTCCGATAAAATATGTGCGAGCTAGCTAAAATGGCGACGGTTGCGAATTCGCCACGCGCACGCGTTTCAAATTCTACAACTTCTAATTCCAACATTTTGTCCACAGTAGCTTGCCATTGATGCCTGAGAAGTTTCAAAAAGATCGATAAAAATCCCTAGGACGAGTTTTCGTTTGTATACGTTACTAAAGGTGCTTTTTTATGAAAATTCAAGATGGCCGCCCCTTCCCAAGGTCAAAGGTCAACAAAACTTCTTTGGTAGTTGTAGAATCGTGTTTGTGGCATGTGTATGAAATTTCGTGAAAATCGCTTGAACAAAAGGGTAGTTTTCCCATATTGTCAAAAAACACGAAAATCGCCATTTCTCTGAGTTCGCCACAAAATGGCCGCCAAGCCGTAGGTCGTGTGGCCATCCCATAATGATTTCATAACTTCTTTGGGATATCTCCAACACGCGTGTTTTGGGTTCGTAACTGTATTCCAAAATATTTTTTTTTGGCCCCATAAGCGATTTTCGGCCCATTCATTTTTTTTACGAGAACGCTCGCCGTGATGTCATCGTCGTGGGGGGGTTGACGTTTTCTTTGCCGAAAATTCATTTTCAATTTATCCCAGATGTGTGCCAATTTTGGTGAGTTTTCGGGTATGTGGCGGGGGTCAAATTTGAGCTCAAAGACGCCGTTAGAAACAATAATAATAATAATAATAATAATAAAAAAACATTCGAAAAACAATATAGAAGTTTTTGCAGTCAGGTGGCCTATGTATTTCAATGCGGCCTGTCTTTTACTATAGGCTGGGCATGTCTTTTTGGCTTTAAACCCGTCTTTTGAGGGCTTTTGGGGGCTTTTTGGGGTTTTTGTCGTCATTTTTGCGACTACAATTTTTACGTTTTTGCGTTGGTGTTGTGCGTGTGTGTGTGTATTTTTGTTGCGTTACACAATTGTCGTCTCGTTGTGTGCTTTGGGCGACTTTTGACCCCATTTTTTGGCGTTTTGACGCGTTTTTTTGACGTTTTGGACTTTTTGAGTGTTCGACCCTCGTACCAGTTACAATATGGTCCTTGCAGTCTATGACTGCTGCGGGCCATAATTATTATTATTATGCGGGCCATACAACGAATAATAATAATAATAATTATTATTATTATTATGCGGGCCATACAACGCCGCAAGCGGCGTTGTATGGCCCGCAGACGCAACCCGCCTTCCACGCCCAACTCTACGCACCACCGTCCTCACCGCCCACGTTGATAAAGGCTAGTATAAATTGCTCAATATGCTAATTATGCTAACTATGCTAGCTATGCTAATGTGGCTAAAAGTGCTAGCATTGCGATCAGCATCATTAACTGACTCAGAAAAACACATTTTTAAAAATGCTAATTATGCTAATTATGCTAGCTATGGAAAAGTGGCTAAAAGTGCTAGTATTGCGATCAGCATCATCAAATGACTCAGAAAAATACATTACCTAAAATGCTAATCATGCTAACTATGCTAGCTATGCTAATGTGGCTAAAAGTGCTAGCATAGCGATCAGCATCATCAACTGACTCAGAAAAACACATTACCTAAAATGCTAATTATGCTAACTATGCTAG
Source organism: Oryzias latipes (assembly GCF_053564925.1). Lineage (NCBI taxonomy): Eukaryota > Metazoa > Chordata > Actinopteri > Beloniformes > Adrianichthyidae > Oryzias > Oryzias latipes. The sequence continues at coordinate 9,314,627 of NC_136256.1, read as the reverse complement.
CTATGCTAATGTGGCTAAAAGTGCTAGCATAGCGATCAGCATCATCAACTGACTCAGAAAAACACATTCCTCCACTGGTGAGAGCTATAAGCCATAAGTTGATAAAAAACCCACTTTTTCCAAAATGGCGGCTTTTCTGTTGATTTTATCTCCATAGCAACCATTTTATGTTTTGGTCCCCTTGAGAAGACGAACAGATTGACGTCAGTTTCGGACAAATCGGTAAAAGTAAACTTTTTGTCGTCCCTAGCAACAGTGGTTTTATGCTAACCACGCCCACATTCCTTATATGTCCATATCCAGTGTTTTTCAATGTATGCAGTTTCAGGCATTATTGCATGCATTCAAATTTCACAGTGGTCCATTGAAAAACATAGGAGTTATAACAGTGCGCCACTTTGCTAGCTCGCCACGCGCACGCCGTTTAAAATCTACAACTTCTAATTCCAACATTTTTTACACAGTAGCTTGCCATTGATACCCAAAAAGTTTCGAGACGATCGCTGAAAATTCCAACGACAAGTTTACGTTTGAATTTGGTGGTAAAGGTGTTTTTTATAGAAAATTCAAGATGGCCGCCTTTTCCCGAGGTCAAAGGTCGACGAAACTCCAGAGGTGATTGTAGACTTACGCTAGGGACATGCGCGTCAAATTTTGTGAAAATCGCTCGAAAAAAAGTTCATTTTTCCATATTGTGTAAAAACGCGAAAAACTCAAAATGGTAGATTTTGGCACAAAATGGCCGCCAAACCGTAGGTCGTGTGGCCATCACGTAATGATTTCAAAACTTTGTTTGGATATACCCGACAAAGTTATCTGGGTTTCGTTAGCCGATTCTTAAAAATAAAATCCGAAAAAAATTTTTTTTGCCGAGTCAGCACTTTTTTTTGCGACGGTTTTTTGTTTACCACGGCCACATTCCTTTATTGATTTTGTCGTATGTGACATTGTTTTGTTCAGTGTGGGCCAGGGTATCGCATATTTCAGTTTCAGGCTATTCCGATAAAATATGTGCGAGCTAGCTAAAATGGCGACGGTTGCGAATTCGCCACGCGCACGCGTTTCAAATTCTACAACTTCTAATTCCAACATTTTGTCCACAGTAGCTTGCCATTGATGCCTGAGAAGTTTCAAAAAGATCGATAAAAATCCCTAGGACGAGTTTTCGTTTGTATACGTTACTAAAGGTGCTTTTTTATGAAAATTCAAGATGGCCGCCCCTTCCCAAGGTCAAAGGTCAACAAAACTTCTTTGGTAGTTGTAGAATCGTGTTTGTGGCATGTGTATGAAATTTCGTGAAAATCGCTTTAACAAAAGTGTAGTTTTCCCATATTGTCAAAAAACACGAAAATCGCCATTTCTCTGAGTTCGCCACAAAATGGCCGCCAAGCCGTAGGTCGTGTGGGCATCCCATAATGATTTCATAACTTCTTTGGGATATCTCCAACACGCGTGTTTTGGTTTCGTAACTGTATTTCAAAATTTTTTTTTTTGGCCCCATAAGCGATTTTCGGCCCATTCATTTTTTTTACGGGATCGCTCGCCGTGATGTCATCGACTTCGGGGGGGTGGCGTTCTCTTTGCCAAAAATTCATTTTCAATTTATCCCAGGTGTGTGCCAATTTTGGTGAGTTTTCGGGTATGTGGCGGGGGTCAAAATTAAGCTCAAAGACGCCGTTATAGGACAAGAAGAATAATAATAATAATTAAAGCCGCAAGCGGCGTTGTATGGCCCGCAGACGCAACCCGCCTTCCACGCCCAACTCTACGCACCACCGCCCTCACCGCCCTCACCGCCCTCACTGCCCACTTTTGATGAAGGCTAGTCAAAACTGCATATGCTAATTATGCTAACTATGCTAGCTATGCTAATGTGGCTAAAAGTGCTAGCATTGCGATCAGCATCATTAACTGACTCAGAATAACACATTACATAAAATGCTAATTATGCTAACTATGCAAGCTATGCTAACGTGGCTAAAAGTGCTAGCATAGCGATCATCATAATCAACTGACTCAGAAAAACACATTACCTAAAATGCTAATTATGCTAACTATGCTAGCTATGCTAATGTGGCTAAAAGTGCTAGCATAGCGATCAGCATCATTAACTGACTCAGAAAAACACATTACCTAAAATGCTAATTATGCTAACTATGCTAGCTATGCTAATGTGGCTAAAAGTCCTAGCATAGCGAGCAGCATCATTAACTGACTCAGAAAAACACATTCCTCCATTGGTTAAAGCTATATGTCATAAGTTAGTAAAAAAAACCACTTTTTTCAAAATGGCGGCTTTTCTGTTGATTTTATCTCCATAGCAACCATTTTATGTCTTGGTCCCCTCAAGAGGACGAACAGATTGACGTCAGTTTCGGACAAATCGGTTAAAGTAATATTTTTGTCGTCCTTAGCAACAGTGGTTTTATGCTAACCACGCCCACATTCCTTATATGTCCATATCCAGTGTTTTCCATGTATTCAGTTTAAGGCATGAATGGATGCATTCAATTTTCACTGTACTGTATTGAAATGCATGGGAGTTATAACAGTGCGCCACTTTGCTAGCTCGCCACGCACACGCCGTTCAAAATCTACAACTTCTAATTCCAACATTCTTTCCACAGTAGCTTGCCATTGATGCCCAAAAAGTTTCGAGACGATCGCTGAAAATTCCAACGACAAGTTTACGTTTGAATCTGGTGGTAAAGGTGTTTTTTATAGATAATTCAAGATGGCCGCCTTTTCCCGAGGTCAAAGGTCGACGAAACTCCAGAGGTGATTGTAGAGTTACGCTAGGGACATGCGCGTCAAATTTCGTGAAAATCGCTCGAAAAAAAGTTCATTTTTCCATATTGTGTAAAAACGCGAAAAACTCAAAATGGCATATTTTGGCACAAAATGGCCGCCAAACCGTAGGTCGTGACGCCATCACGTAATGATTTCAAAACTTTCTTTGGATATACCCGACAAAGTTATCTGGGTTTCGTTAGCCGATTCTTAAAAATAAAATCCGAAAAAAAAACTTTTTGCCGAGTCAGCACTTTTTTTTGCGATCGTTTTTTGTTTACCACGGCCGCATTCCTTTATGGATTTTGTCGTATGTGACATCATTTTGTTCAGTGTGGGCCAGGGTATCGCATATTTCAGTTTCAGGCTATTCCGATTAAATATGTGCGAGCTAGCTAAAATGGCGACGGTTGCGAATTCGCCACCCGCACGTGTTTCAAATTCTACAACTTCTTATTCCAACATTTTGTCCACAGTAGCTTGCCATTGATGCCCGAGAAGTTTCAAAAAGATTGATAAAAATCCCTAGGACGAGTTTTCGTTTGTATCCGTTACTAAAGGTGCTTTTTTATGAAAATTCAAGATGGCCGCCCCTTGCCAAGGTCAAAGGTCAACAAAACTTCTTTGGTAGTTGTAGAATCGTGTTTGTGGCATGTGTGTGCAATTTCGTGAAAATCGCTTGAACAAAAGTGTCGTTTTCCCATATTGTCAAAAAACACGAAAATCGCCATTTCTCTGAGTTCGCCACAAAATGGCCGCCAAGCCGTAGGTCGTGTGGCCATCCCATAATGATTTCAGAACTTCTTTGGGATATCTCCAACACGCGTGTTTTGGTTTCGTTGCTCTAATTTGAAATATTTTTTTTTGGCCCCATAAGCGATTTTCGGCCCATTCATTTTTTTTACGGGAACGCTCGCTGTGATGTCATCGACTTCGGGGGGGTGACGTTCTCTTTGCCGAAAATTCATTTTCAATTTATCCCAGATGTGTGCCAATTTTGGTGAGTTTTCGGGTATGTGGCGGGGGTCAAAATTAAGCTCAAAGACGCCGTTAGTGTGCAAGAAGAATAATAATAATAATAATAATAATAATGAAACGAAGCAGAAACAATATAGAAGTTTTTGCAGTCAGGTGGCCTATGTATTTCAATGCGGCCTGTCTTTTACTATAGGCTGGGCATGTCTTTTTGGCTTTAAACCCGTTCTTTGAGGGCTTTTTGGGGCTTTTTTGGTTTTTTGTCGTCATTTTTGCGACTACAATTTTGACGTTTGTGCGTTGGTGTTGTGCGTGTGTGTGTGTATTTTTGTTGTGTTACACAATTGTCGTGTCGTTTTGTGCTTTGGGCGACTTTTGACCCCATTTTTTGGCGTTTTGACGCGTTTTTTTGACGTTTTGGACTTTTTGAGTGTTCGACCCTCGTACCAGTTACAATATGGTCCTTGCACTCTGTGAGTGCTGCGGGCCATAATAATGAAACGAAGCAAAAACAATATAGAAGTTTTTGCAGTCAGGTGGCCTATGTATTTCAATGCGGCCTGTCTTTTACTATAGGCTGGGCATGTCTTTTTGGCTTTAAACCCGTTCTTTGAGGGCTTTTTGGGGCTTTTTTGTGTTTTTGTCGTCATTTTTGCGACTACAATTTTGTCGTTTTTGCGTTGGTGTTGTGCGTGTGTGTGTGTATTTTTGTTGCGTTACACAATTGTCGTGTCGTTTTGTGCTTTGGGCGACTTTTGACCCCATTTTTTGGCGTTTTGACGCGTTTTTTTGACGTTTTGGACTTTTTGAGTGTTCGACCCTCGTACCAGTTACAATATGGTCCTTGCAGTCTATGACTGCTGCGGGCCATAATAATGAAACGAAGCAGAAACAATATAGAAGTTTTTGCAGTCAGGTGGCCTATGTATTTCAATGCGGCCTGTCTTTTACTATAGGCTGGGCATGTCTTTTTGGCTTTAAACCCGTCTTTTGAGGGCTTTTTGGGGCTTTTTTGGGTTTTTGTCATCATTTTTGCGACTACAATTTTGACGTTTGTGCGTTGGTGTTGTGCGTGTGTGTGTGTATTTTTGTTGCGTTACACAATTGTCGTGTCGGTGTGTGCTTTGGGCGACTTTTGACCCCATTTTTTGGCGTTTTGACGCGTTTTTTTGACGTTTTGGACTTTTTGAGTGTTCGACCCTCGTACCAGTTACAATATGGTCCTTGCAGTCTATGACTGCTGCGGGCCATAATAATGAAACGAAGCAGAAACAATATAGAAGTTTTTGCAGTCAGGTGGCCTATGTATTTCAATGCGGCCTGTCTTTTACTATAGGCTGGGCATGTCTTTTTGGCTTTAAACCCGTCTTTTGAGGGCTTTTTGGGGCTTTTTTGTGTTTTTGTCGTCATTTTTGCGACTACAATTTTGTCGTTTGTGCGGGGGTGTTGTGCGTGTGTGTGTTTATTTTTGTTCCGTTACACAATTGTCGTGTCGTTGTGTGCTTTGGGCGACTTTTGACTCCATTTTTTGGCGTTTTGACGCGTTTTTTCGACGTTTTGGACTTTTTGAGTGTTCGACCCTCGTACCAGTTACAATATGGTCCTTGCAGTCTATGACTGCTGCGGGCCATAATAATAAAAATGAAACAAAGCAGAAACAATATAGAAGTTTTTGCAGTCAGGTGGCCTATGTATTTCAATGCGGCCTGTCTTTTACTATAGGCTGGGCATGTCTTTTTGGCTTTAAACCCGTCTTTTGAGGGCTTTTTGGGGCTTTTTTGTGTTTTTGTCGTCATTTTTGCGACTACAATTTTGTCGCTTGTGCGGGAGTGTTGTGCGTGTGTGTGTTTATTTTTGTTGCATTACACAATTGTCGTGTCGTTTTGTGCTTTGGGCGACTTTTGACCCCATTTTTTGGCGTTTTGACGCGTTTTTTTGACGTTTTGGACTTTTTGAGTGTTCGACCCTCATACCAGTTACAATATGGTCCTTGCAGTCTATGACTGCTGCGGGCCATAATAATGAAACGAAGCAGAAACAATATAGAAGTTTTTGCGGTTAGGATTTCCCATGTATTTCAATGCGGCCTGTCTTTTACTATAGGCTGGGCATGTCTTTTTGGCTTTAAACCCGTTCTTTGAGGGCTTTTTGGGGCTTTTTTGGTTTTTTGTCGTCATTTTTGCGACTACAATTTTGACGTTTGTGCGTTGGTGTTGTGCGTGTGTGTGTGTATTTTTGTTGTGTTACACAATTGTCGTGTCGTTTTGTGCTTTGGGCGACTTTTGACCCCATTTTTTGGCGTTTTGACGCGTTTTTTTGACGTTTTGGACTTTTTGAGTGTTCGACCCTCGTACCAGTTACAATATGGTCCTTGCAGTCTATGACTGCTGCGGGCCATAATAATGAAACGAAGCAGAAACAATATAGAAGTTTTTGCAGTCAGGTGGCCTATGTATTTCAATGCGGCCTGTCTTTTACTATAGGCTGGGCATGTCTTTTTGGCTTTAAACCCGTTCTTTGAGGGCTTTTTGGGGCTTTTTTGTGTTTTTGTCGTCATTTTTGCGACTACAAATTTGTCGTTTGTGTGGGGGTGTTGTGCGTGTGTGTGTGTATTTTTGTTGCGTTACACAATTGTCGTCTCGTTGTGTGCTTTGGGCGACTTTTGACCCCATTTTTTGGCGTTTTGACGCGTTTTTTTGACGTTTTGGACTTTTTGAGTGTTCGACCCTCGTACCAGTTACAATATGGTCCTTGCAGTCTATGACTGCTGCGGGCCATAATAATAAACATTCGAAAAACAATATAGAAGTTTTTGCAGTCAGGTGGCCTATGTATTTCAATGCGGCCTGTCTTTTACTATAGGCTGGGCATGTCTTTTTGGCTTTAAACCCTTCTTTTGAGGGCTTTTTGGGGCTTTTTTTGGCTTTTTCGTGTTTTTGTCGTCATTTTTGCGACTACAATTTTGTCGTTTTTGCGTTGGTGTTGTGCGTGATTGTGTCTATTTTTGTTGCGTTACACAATTGTCGAGTCGTTGTGTGCTTTGGGCGACTTTTGACCCCATTTTTTGGCGTTTTAACGCGTTTTTTTGACGTTTTGGACCTTTTTGGGGGTCGACCCTCGTAGCAGTTACAATATGGTCCTTGCACTCTGTGAGTGCTGCGGGCCATAATAATGAAACGAAGCAAAAACAATATAGAAGTTTTTGCAGTCAGGTGGCCTATGTATTTCTATGCGGCCTGTCTTTTACTATAGGCTGGGCATGTCTTTTTGGCTTTAAACCCGTCTTTTGAGGGCTTTTTTGGGCTTTTTTGTGCTTTTGTCGTCATTTTTGCGACTACAATTTTTACGTTTTTGCGTTGGTGTTGTGCGTGTGTGTGTGTATTTTTGTTGCGTTACACAATTGTCGTGTTGTTTTGTGCTTTGGGCGACTTTTGACCCCATTTTTTGGCGTTTCGACGCATTTTTTTGACGTTTTGGACTTTTTGAGTGTTCGACCCTCGTACCAGTTACAATATGGTCCTTGCAGTCTATGACTGCTGCGGGCCATAATAATGAAACAAAGCAGAAACAATATAGAAGTTTTTGCAGTCAGGTGGCCTATGTATTTCAATGCGGCCTGTCTTTTACTATAGGCTGGGCATGTCTTTTTGGCTTTAAACCCGTCTTTTGAGGGCTTTTTTGGGCTTTTTTGTGTTTTTGTCGTCATTTTTGCGACTACAATTCTAACGTTTGTGCGATGGTGTTGTGCGTGTGTGTGTGTATTTTTGTTGCGTTACACAATTGTCGTGTCGTTTTGTGCTATGGGCGACTTTTGACCCCATTTTTTGGCGTTTTGACGCGTTTTTTTGACGTTCTGGACTTTTTGAGTGTTCGACCCTCGTACCAGTTACAATATGGTCCTTGCAGTCTATGACTGCTGCGGGCCATAATAATGAAACAAAGCAGAAACAATATAGAAGTTTTTGCAGTCAGGTGGCCTATGTATTTCAATGCGGCCTGTCTTTTACTATAGGCTGGGCATGTCTTTTTGGCTTTAAACCCGTTCTTTGAGGGCTTTTTGAGGCGTTTTCGTGTCTTTGTCGTCATTTTTGCGACTACAATTTTGTCGTTTGTGCGGTGGTGTTGTGCGTGTGTGTGTATATTTTTGTTGCGTTACACAATTGTCGTGTCGTTTTGTGCTTTGGGCGACTTTTGACCCCGTTTTTTGGCGTTTTGACGCGTTTTTTTGACGTTTTGGACCTTTTTGAGTGTTCGACCCTCGTACCAGTTACAATATGGTCCTTGCACTCTGTGAGTGCTGCGGGCCATAATAAATAAATAAAAATAAGCCCCCCTCCCCGTACCTACACAACCCCCCACTTCTTTCACATCTCCCACCCCCAATGAGAAATAGAAATAGGCTAAGCACAAAAACAAGATGTTGGAAAAGCTGATAATTGGAACCTCCCTCTCTGTGAACAGCTGCATAATCAGTCAAATTCAGCATCACAGGCAGGAACCGCTCCACCACAGCAAAGAGGCGATGCAGGTCCCCATCCAGAGCCGCAGAGGCTGAACATTAGCCGACCCAGAGGGAGAGGGTCCAACTGAGGATTTACCGGAATAATAAATAAATATTAAATAAATAAACAAATAATAATAAAATAAAAAGAAAATGAAAAAGTAAAAGCATATTTATGAAAGCTATAAACAATGAAACTGTGAAATAAGGTAAATTAAAATAATACATTAAAAATCTAGTGTTAGTTCATTAAAAAAAAGGATAAATAAAAATAAATAAATAACACAAATAAATAAATAAATAGTGGTCGTAAAAAATTAGCTAAAAGCCAGGTTCCATAAATGGGGGCCATGGTGTTGAAACGATGCTTCTCCGTATGTTTTGGTTTTTACAGCTGGAATGGTAAACAGACCAGTGCCAGAGGATCTCAGGGTCCGCGAGGGTTCATACCTTACTAAAAGATTGGATAAATAAGAAGGCGCAAGACCGTTAAGACAATTAAAAACTGTAAAAAGTATTTTAAAATCAATCCTGAAGCATATGGGGAGCCAATGCAGGGATTTTAAAATTGGGGTGATATGAGCCCGCCTCCTGGTCTTTGTAGATCGTGCAGCAGAATTTTGGAGAAGCTGAAGGTTCCTAATGTTGGTTTTTGGAGCGCTTCGTGCCTCCCGACGTCCGTTCTCTGCACGCGGGGCGCGGCTGCCGGGGGACGGAGCGAACCGTGTCCGTGTCGAGCAATCAGACTTAATAAGTTTTGTGTTTGAGGGGAGGATGCGTTGTTACGTGTGGGAGCCTTCAGACTGCCATCTGTCCCGCAGCTCTATGTGAACGAACAGCCGAATTCAGGAGAAACATGTCTCACAAAGCGGCTTTGTGGCGGTCACGTGCACGTTGGGTCTAATGGCACCAAAGGATTGTGGGATGCGGCTGGGCATGGGTGTTTCTTTTTGTTGAACCATGACTGAAGTGAGGTCCATGCTGTTTGGCTGCTTACAGGTGCATAAAATAAAAATTGGCTTGCTGCTTGAAGTTTGATCATGCAGTCATCATCCGCTCCTATGCAGACAGAGCGGTCAAGGCGGCTGCCAGAAAAATTTCTAAATTAGCTGCATCACTAAATAAGCCGCAGGGCTGTAACCATCTGAAAAAAGTAGTGGGTTGTAGTCCGGAAAATACGGTAATGTAGGGATGGGATCTAAAAAACAGGTCGTTGGATTAACTTGGGAGAAAACACGACCAAGTGTTGCAGCTTCAACTAGGTCAAAACTCTCCAGTGCTTCCTCAGGTAAGATCAAGCCATCATTACCAATAAAAAATGTTTTTCTGTTCATTTATGATGTTCAATCTGACAAAATGGATCTTGCTCCTGAAGTGGTCTGCAAAGTCCTCATACAATGAGACGGAGGCTGGCATTGTGTTTTTGTTCACATCTGAGTTGATCAAAGACTCAGTTGTGGTGACTCCGTTTTTTTTTTTTTTTCCAGAAATGATATCCGCAAAATATGAATTTCTGGTCTGTTTTACTGTTTGATTATAGTTTTAGTTGGTTTTGGTATAGTTGATAGTTTATTAGGGCCCGAGCACGGAGTGCAAGGACCCTATTGTATCTGTAAGAGTTATTATTAGGGCCCGAGCACGGAGTGCAAGGACCCTATTGTAATTCGAATGTTTATTATTATTATTATTATTAGGGCCCGAGCACGGAGTGCAAGGACCCTATTGTATCTGTTAGGTTTATTATTAGGGCCCGAGCACGGAGTGCAAGGACCCTATTGTATCTGTTAGGTTTATTAGGGCCCGAGCACGGAGTGCAAGGACCCTATTGTATCTGTTAGGTTTATTATTATTATTATTATTATTCTTCCGACTTTTCCGTCGCCTTTTTGAGGCCTTTAACATACCCCAAAACTCACCAAATTTTGTATACACATCAGGAGTCGCGAAAAATTTCATATTTTATAGGAGAACGGCATAGGTAAACAAAAATGGCTCGATAGCGCCACCTGCAAAATTTGTTTTCGCGAGCACCTCCATATGCTTTATAGTACAAACCTGATTTTAACAGGGCATGTTCATCGGATAGAAACCTACAAAAAAGTCTCTTGGGACCAAGCTGTCAGTCGCACAGGAAGTCTGATATTTTGATGACAATATGTCATTTTTGCTGTATTTTGGTCATTTGCAGGCCTCGCTCTAGAACGAACTCCTCCTAGAGATTTGAGAGTAATGACTCCAAACTTTGGTTTTGTAAACTAGACACATGTCCGATGTTAAATTGCAAAGCTTTTAAGTTTTTATGGATGTTTGTGACCATGGCGGCGCGTCAAAATTGGAGGTCGTTTCGAAAACACGCCATGAAAAGAAAAATGGCCATTACTCAGCCATGCATAATCCAATCTGATCCAAAATTGATGTGCATGATTGTAGTCTGACTCTGAACACATCTGCAGTGAAAAAATCTGGAAAAAGTGTAGCGCCACCTGCTGGCAAGAGGAAATGACATGTTTTACTTGGAGCATCACTACTCCGAGTAGGATGAGCCGACACACCTGAAAATGACGTCCACCTGTTGAAAAGCCATTGAAGTTTACTCTGACAAAAAACCATAACTTTCAATGCGGGGGTGTGGTCGTGACAGAGCTGCAAAGTTGGGCATCTCGCTATGCACACAAAAGTTGCTCTCACGTGCACATTCCTTGTCCAATCTCACTGAAATTCAATGGATATGATGAAGCTTCTATTCTGAACCCATGGATATGACAATCTTGGACGAGCTCTATAGCGCCACCTAGTTATTGCATTGGGCACATTCTGCCCTGTATTTTCTCTTTGCTTTGTCCGATGTGCATGAAATTAAAACTGGAGATACTCAGAAGGGTCCTCTCTCATCATGTAAAGTTTCATGGGTGTACACCTGACGGTGCCTGCGTAACAGGAAGTGGTCGATTATGTGCACCCAAATAATAGAAATTTATTATAAATCAGCCGTTTGTCTCAGGAAGCTGAGATTTCAGAATTAGATGCCTTTAATAACCTCCAGCTTTGATATGTAACACTATAGGGTCTACGAGAAACTTCATCACTTGATTTTTTTAATGAAATTTTGGACTGAACAAAGATTTTTAGCATAAATTCTGTTTAGGTTATCAGCACCAGGAATTCAACTTTCATAGGCATTTATGTGCTACTGCTTCCTAAAAAAATTCAGAATGATTGAAGTTACAGGTGACATCTTAGAGAGCATTACATCCAAAAAGGTCCGAAAACGTCTTTTTAGGCAAAACTACAAACACCTATTTTTTTTCATAACTTAATCATCATATATCAACACCATTTATTTTTTTAAATGTAGGGATCTGTGTTTGCTGCCTTCCATATTTTTTTCAGAAGTCCAGGTGAAACAGATGATTTTAAAAAAATCCTGATTCATCCCAAAACCTGTGCTTTTTCCGTCTGGACTCCAAACAAGTGTGTTTTAAAATTACTTATGCTTCAAATATCCACACCAAGTTTCACACGCATATAGCTGAACATGTCTAAATGCTTCTTGAATATTCTTTACAGATATAAAATGAACTGGTCAACTGTAGGATGTCATTTCCTCTTACATGCTTAAGTCTTTTCCTCATGCTGCAGCCTGCTCCTCAATCATCCCTGTTGCTGGAGTCAAATTTCACCCCCCCCCCCCCCACACACACACACACCAGCTGCCAGTTCATATGCTAACTAACCCAGCAGTGAGGTGACAAGAGTTTAGACACAAGAGGGAGGGCAGACTGCTTTTTCATTTGTTTTGTATGTCTTTCATAGATTTTTATGAATAATCATTGCTTTTCTAGTCATGTAAAATGCAATTAACCTAATATTTTATCTTTTTTTTTTACAAACAAAACATATGAATGTGCTCCAAAACAAAACCCAACTCTCAGTACAGTTCTACAGATGTAACATAAGACTTAGACAGTAAATGTCTCTTTTATCCTTTTTTAATCAATGCTGCAACTTCTTTTCCTTAATATAAATCCAATGAAATTAAACTACAAAACCAAAAAACACAACGTATAGCAAATTTCTCTAAATAAATTATGTGTATATACAATATGTAGCACTTTTAAACAAAATAATAACAAATCCTTCCAATACAAGCACAGAAAAATGGAACACAAAATTTAAAACCCAAATTTGAAATGGCAATTTTAAAAAGATAATTTTTTCAGCCTGCTAAAAGTGCACAATTGTAAAAGCTCTTTTATATAGACAACTGTTTGGTTGCTTAGAGCTCTAAATATAAAAACAATGCCTTTATGGACGTGGCACGGATGGCACGGATGTTCAGCAGGGTAAACCCCAGGAAAGCGGCGGGACCTGATGGAGTTCCCGGAAAGGTTCTGCGGGCCTGCGCCGATCAACTCTCCCAGGTCTTCACAAAAATCTTCAACCTGTCGCTAGCTCAGGCTTTCATCCCTGCTTGCCTGAAGTCATCCACTATCATCCCGATACCCAAAAAGTCCTCATCCACAGCCTTCCTCACGGACTTCCGCCCAGTTGCACTCACTGCTGTCATCACAAAGTGTCTGGAGCGGCTGCTCCTGGGACACATCAAAGACTCCCTCCCTCCAATCTTCGTCCCCCACCAGTTTGCTTACAAAGCAAACAGATCAACGGATGATGCCATTTCCATCACCCTCCACACTGCGCTGAGCCACCTGGAACACAGAGACACCTACGCCAGGATGCTCTTTGTGGACTATAGCTCAGCCTTTAACACAATCATTCCTGACATTCTGGTCAACAAACTGTCTGAACTAGGACTCCACCCACTCACCTGCTCGTGGATCAAGGACTTCCTGACAAACAGACCACAGACAGTCAAACTTGACCCCCACCTCTCCTCCACCCGGACGCTGAGCACAGGCTCCACACAGGGATGTGTGCTGAGTCCTCTGCTGTATACACTGTACACAGCAGACTGCAGACCAGCCCACACCAGCAACACCGTGGTGAAGTTTGCAGACGACACTACTGTGGTGGGGCTGATCTCTGGGGACGACGAGACGGCCTACAGAGACGAAGTCCTGAAACTCTCAAGGTGGTGTCAGGCTAATAACCTCATCCTGAACACCACCAAGACCAAGGAGATCATCCTGGACTTCAGAAAAAACAGAACAGATCCACCCCCACTCTACATCGATGGAAACTGTGTGGAGAGGGTCCACAGCTTCACCCTCCTGGGCACCACCATCTCTGCTGACCTCACATGGTCTAACAACACCATGACTGTCATCAGGAAGGCCCAGCAACGCCTGCACTTCCTGAGAAAACTTAGGAGGAACGACGTCAGCCAGGAGCTGCTGGTAACGTTCTACCGCTCAACCATTGAGAGCATTCTGTCCTATGGCATCACAGTGTGGTTTTCCCACTGCACTGAAGCAGAACGGCAGAGTCTCCAGAGAATGGTAAAGACAGCGCAGAGGATCATCGGCTGCCCCCTCCCCTCACTGAAGGACATTTACCAGTCTCGCTGCCTCAGCAGAGTGACTAGCATCACCACTAACTCCACCCATTCTGCTTTCCCTCTGTTTGAACTGCTGCCCTCTGGAAGGAGGTACAGGTCCATCTGAACCAGGACAAACAGACTAAGAAACAGCTTTTTTCCACAGGCAATTATCATACGGAATGCACATACGTCCACCAACCACACCTCACTCTAATTTTACTACAATGCGTGCAATATCCTGACTGTCTAACCAGGTCACTGTGCAATAACTTGATATTTATTAAGCTGTGCTCACAGCAACTCATGTAATTCCATTCTATTTTATTCACAAATATTTAATATTTAACAGTTTCTGTCCATATTGTTCATTTTTTGTTAAGAGTTGTAAATACAGTATTTCTTTTTCTATTCTATTTTTATTTTTATTTTATGTAACTCCTTCACTCCAAGGCTGCTGCAATTTCATTGTATCCCCATGTACAATGACAATAAACGATTCTGATTCTGATTATATCACTTAGACACAGATGGAGAACCATATCAACTGGATTGGTAACAGCAACAACCACCGACCAAGCCGGCAAGCCCTGGCAGAAAAGATCCCCACAAGAAACACTGCAGGCTGTTCCATAAAAAATATAGTTTTACCATTGCCTTGCAGATCACAGTTGAAGTGGTTTAGTTTTCCTAAAAAAATTCAGAATGATTGAAGTTACAGGTGAACTTTTAGACAACATTTGATCCAAAAAGGTCCGAAAACGTCTTTTTAGGCAAAACTGCAAACACCTATTTTTTTGCATAACTTATCTTTCAAATATCAGCACAAAAAAATTAAAAACGGTAGGGATCTGTGTTTGCTGCCTTCCATATTTTTTTCAGACTTAAAAGTGTAACAGATGATTTATAAAAAATCCTTTTTCATCCAAAAACCTGTGTTAAATCTGTCTAGACTTAGTATTAAAAACTCTCCAAGATGAATGTGCCTGACTCCACCTGCAGGTGGATCACAGACTTCCTGACGGACAGACAGCAGTATGTGAGGCTGGGGAAGCTCGTCTCAGATACTCGGACCACAAGCACCGGATCCCCCCAGGGCTGTGTCCTTTCACCCCTGTTACTCTCCCTGTACACAAACAGCTGCACAGCTGGTCACCTGTCTGTCAAACTCCTGAAGTTTGCTGACGACACCACACTCATCGGCCTCATCTCTGACGGAGATGAGTCGGCCTACAGGAGTGAAATAGCCAGGCTGGTGTCATAGTGCAGCGCTAACAACCTGGAGCTTAATGCTCTGAAGACAGTGGAGATGACAGTGGACTTCAGGAAGGCCCCAGCCCCCCTCCCCCCTGTCATCCTCTGTGACTCCCCGGTGACCTCTGTGGAGTCCTTCTGCTTCCTGGGAACCATCATCAGCCAGGACCTCAAGTGGGAGCAGAACATCAGCTCCATCACTAAGAAGGTCCAGCAGAGGATGTACTTCCTGAGGCAGCTGAAGAAGTTTCACCTCCCTGAAAAGATGCTGGTAGACTTTTACACCGCCATCATCGAATCCACCCTCACGTCCTCCATCACAGTCTGGTTCGCTGCGGCCACGGCCAGAGACAAGGCCAAGCTGCAACGCGTCATCCACTCAGCAGAGAAGGTGATCGGCTGCCACCTCCCGTCTCTCCAGGAGCTGCACATCTCCAGGACCTGGAGGCGGGCAGCCAGGATTGTAGCCAACCCCTCTCATCCAGGACATAATCTCTTTCGGCCCCTCCCTTCTGGCAAGAGGCTCCGGTCCATCAGGACCAGGACCTCGCGCCACAAGAACAGCTTCTTCCCCACTGCAGCCAGCCTGCTGAACAGAACCCCAACTCCCCCAGGTGACCCCCCCTCCCCCCCCCGCCCACCAAAGGACTGTCGGTGCCACTTACAGGCCCCAACATCCCAGCCCATCTGTGCTCCCACTTTAATTCACCTTACTCTACTGTATATAGTGTGTTGTTGTTGTTAACTTAATTTTTAACTTATTCTTAATTGCACTATACACCAAGTCAAATTCCTCGTTTTGTAAAGTGCGCTCTACTGAACCTGGCAATAAAACTTTTTCTGATTCCTGATTCTGATTCTGATTCTATTAATCATTGTTTTTTATTCATTCAAAATGCAATTAAATCAATATTTTATCTTTTTTCTTTTCCTTTTTCTTTTTTTTTATCTCTTATATCCTTTTTTATAATCAATGTTTGAACTTCTTTTCCTTTCTATTGTCATGGTTTCAGTTTGTTGTCTTTTTTTTCGCTTTAGTTCTTGTTCTGTCTTGTTTGGTTCTGTTTCCTGTTTTATTTTGAAAGGTTTCCTGTCTTGTCATGTTTCTTGAGTTTTACTTCCTTTGGTCCCCATCTGCCCTAATCGTGTTCACCTGTGTCTTGTCTGCCCTGTCTGTATATAAGTCTTGTCTCTGCCTTCCTCCTGTGCTGGTCCATTAACTTCTGCTCATGTTGATCACGTCTTCTTGTCTGGCGTCCATGTCCCTTGCCATGCCACAGTAAGTTTTTGTTTTTAGTTTTGTCATCCTGCTCTGCAGCGCTTTTTGTTAGTTAAATAAACCCACTTGCCCTGAACCCGTTTGCCTCCCGTCTCTGCGCCTGGGTCCTACCTGCTCTCGAGCCTCCCCCCCACACGACATCTATACATCCAATGAAATTAAACTACAAATCAACAAACACAACTGATAACAAATGTCTCTAAAAAATGATGTGTATATTTGCAGAACCTTAAAAACACCAAACAAATAACAAATGCTTCCCAATTAAAGCACAAAAAATGGAACACAAAATGTAAAACCCAAGTTAGAAATTGCAATTTGAAAAAGATACTTTTTTCAGCAGCTTTTCAAAATCAATCACCAATTCTACTCTTCTGTGGATGAAACAAAGAACTCCAGAACAATGAAGCCATTTCTCTAAGTCTCTCTCACCTTCAGTTTTAAACAAGGTCTGTGAAAATCCACCATACATTGGTCACATGAACTCAGAGACCTGCTAAAAGTGCACAATTGTAAAAGCTCTTTTATATAGACAACTGTTTGTTTGCTTAGAGCTCTAACTATAAAAAAAATGCTTTTCTATCACCTAGACACAGATGGAGAACCATATCAACTGGATTAATAACAGGGTGGCATGTTTAGACAACATGAAGCTGTCCATCACATTTTTGACCTAAACATGTAAACACATCCTTGGCTCTGCGGTTAGGAAATGGTATTTGTGAATCTCTTTATACCAGGAGCCAGCCTGGCCATTGGAACATCGCCACAGTGCCCATCCAGACTGGGACAGCAACGGGGTCCACTTCAGAGCCGTGAGCTGCTGTGTTTAACTCCAGCTGTCCCAGCAAGGGAGACAACTGCAGCAACATCCACTGACCAAGCTGACAAGCCCTGGCAGAAAAGATCCCCACAAGAAAAACACTGGCTCAGGCAGGCTGGTCAAAAAAAAATAGTTTTGCCATTGTCTTGCAGCTCGCAGATCAAGTGGTTTAGTTTTCCAGTAATGTCAGTCAAGAATGCAAGTTCAGATTCACAATGTTCATATTCACCATATTCAACAGACATCTCCTCCAATAGCACCTTAAAAATCCTGTGCTGTTTAGCTTTGCAGCTGAGGTTGTTTACGATTTTCAGAATAAGAGTCATTATATGTCCAGAGCCAATCACTTCTGCACATAAGGCCTGCTGGTGAATGACGCAGCAGTAATGCAGACATTTTGGAAAGTCTGGGTCAGCTTTACAGTGAGTGATGAAACCTGTTTGTCTATTGATCATAGCAGGAGTCCCATCTGCAGTCACTGCTACCAGCTTTTCTAATTGTACCTTTTTCTGCACAAAAACTCCTTCACCGTGTTATACATTTCAACTCCTCTTGTAGTTGTCTGTTAGGGCAGATGTGTCAGGAGTTCTTCTCTTGTGGAAACCAAAAGCTATGCTGTACTGTTGCCGTCCACAGACTCATCACACTGGACGTTAACCACCTGCACTTTGCAAGATCCCGGTCCAGCTAATTGGCCAAGTTATCAGACATAGCTGACACTCATCTAGACATTGTAGTGGAAATTGAATGAGTTCTATTGTTCTCATCCTTAGGGACAGTGATAGCAATTATCATCATTGCTTGAATTTTTTTCATGCTATATGCAAAAGTCTTTGTCCCTTAAGGCAACAGATTACAGCCCCCCCCCCCCCCCCCAGGCTGCTGTCGTATTAACAATAGCTTGGAGCTCCAGAATGGACAAGAAAAAACGATGAGAATGGCTCGAGCAGGGCGTTGCTCACGGGGCGGTCGCTCGTGCCATGCGGTCGCACGTGCTCGGGCCCGCTAAATGCTACTTGTAGCTTTAATTATTATTATTATTATTATTATTATTCTACCGGAAGAGTCGCCTTTTTGAGGCCTTTAACATACCCCAAAACTCACCAAATTTGGCACACACATCAGGAGTCGCGAAAAATTTCGTATTTTATAGGAGATTGGCATGGGCGCAGAAAAATGGCTCGATAGCGCCACCTACAGTGACTTTTGTCCCGACGCCCCGCATACGCTTTAACGTACAAGCTTGATTTTTACAGGGCATGTTCTTCAGATGGAGACCCACAAAAAAGTCTGAAAGGACCCACCTGTCACTCGCACAGGAAGTCTGATATATTGAGGTCAATATGTCATTTTTGCTCCATTTTGGACATTTGCAGGCCTCGCTCTAGAACGAACTCCTCCTAGAGATTTGTGAATAATGACTCCAAACTTTGGTTTTGTAAACTAAACACATGTCCGATGTTAAATTGCGAAGCTTTTAAGTTTTTACGGATGTTTGTGACCGTGGCGGCGCGTCGAAAATGGAGGTCATTTTGAAAACACGCCATGAAAAGAAAAATGGCCATTACTCAGCCATGCAAAATCCAATCTGATCCAAAATTGATATGCATGATTGTAGTCTGACCCTGACCACATCAGAAGTGGAAAAATCCAGAACAGGTGTAGCGCCACCTGCTGGTAAAAGGAAATGACATGTTTTACTTGGAGCATCACTGCTCCAAGTAGGATGAGCCGACACACCTCAAAATGATGTCCACCTGTTGAAAAGCCATTGATGTTTACTCTGATAAAAAGCCATAACTTTCAATGCGGGGGTGTGGTCGTGACAGAGCGGCGAAGTTGGGCGTCTCGCCATGCACACAAAAGTTGCTCTCACGTGCACATTCCTTGTCCAATCTCACTGAAATTCAATAGAGGTGATGAGGCTTCCATTCTGAACCAATGGATATGACAATTTTGGACGAGCTCCATAGCGCCACCTAGATATTAACAAATACATTTTATGTCACATTCTGACCTATCTTTTCTCTGTGCTTTGTCCGACATTCATAAAATTACAACAGGAGATACTCATAAGGGTCTTCTCTCATCGTCTAAAGTTTCATGGGTGTACACCTGACGGTGCCTGCGCAAGCCAGTGCCAAACAGGAAGTGGTTGATTGCGTTGCAGTCAGATAATTAAAAATTCATAAAAAATCAGCCGTTTGTATCACGAGGCTGAGATTTCAGAATGAGAGGCCTCTTACATATCTCCAACTTAGATACACAGCACTTGCAAGGGTGAACAAAAAACGGCTCAATAGCGCCACCTACCATGTTTGTTTTTGAGAGCCCCGGCATGTTCTTTAACATACAAGCTTGATTTTTACAGGACATGTTCATCAGATAGAAACCTACAAAAAAGTCTCTTGGGACCAAGCTGTCAGTCGCACAGGAAGTCTGCTATATTGGTGTCAATATGTCATTTTTGCTGTATTTTGGTCATTTGCAGGCCTCGTTCTAGAACGAACTCCTCCTAGAGATTTTTGAACAATGACTCCAAACTTTGGTTTTGTAAACTAAACACATGTCCGATCTTAAATTGCGAAGCTTTTAAGTTTTTACGGATGTTTGTGACCGTGGCGGCGCGTCAAAATTTGAGGTCGTTTCGAAATCACGCCATGAAAAGAAAAATGGCCATTACTCAGCCATAAATAATCTAATCTGATCCAAATTTGTTGTGCATGATTGTAGTCTGACTTTGAACACATCTCCAGTGGAAAAATCCGAAACAGGTGTAGCGCCACCTGTTGGCAACAGGAAATGACATGTTTTACTTGGAGCATCACTGCTCCAAGTAGGATGAGCAAACACACCTCAAAATGACGTCCACCTGTTGAAAAACCATTGAAGTTTACTCTGATGAAAAACAAATCTTTCAACGCGGGGGTGTGGTCGTGACAGAGCGGCGAAGTTGGGTATCTCGCCATGCACAAATGTTGCTCTCACGTTCACATTCCTTGTCTGATCTCACTGAAATTAAATAGATTTGATGAAACTTCCATTCTGAACCCATGGATATGACAATTTTGGACGAGCTATATATGTTCATAAATGATCATGAAGCATGATCATATAATCAAGCTTCATAGGAAATCAGCCGTTTGTCTCAGGAAGCTGAGATTTCAGAATTAGATGCGTCTTACAAAGCTCCACGTTTGAAAAGCAGCACTATACGTACGAGAAACATTTAACCACCTTAATCCCCCTATTGTGCTGAAAGCAAATTTTTGGACATTTTGACTCAAGCAAATATTTTTATCATAACTTCTGTTTAGTTTATCAGCACCAAAATAAAAAATATTTACATTTATAAAATGAACTGGTCAACTCTAGGATTTTATTTATTCAATCTTACATCCTCAAGCTTTTCATCAGTCTCCCCTGCTGCAGGAGTGGAGTTAGCCCCCCCCCCCCCCCCCCCCCCCCCAACCCCCGGCTGTGTGCTCACATGTAAATTAGCCAGGAGTGGCAGACAGAAAGTAGAACAGTTAGAAAGCCTAGTTCAACACTAAAATACAGCAATTTCCTTTGTTTTGTTTGTCTTTTATACATCCTTAGCACTAATCATTGCTTTTTTATTCATCCAAAATACAATTAACTTTATATTTTATCTTTTTTTTTTTTACAAACAAAATATATGAATGTGCTCCAAAACAAAACCCAGCCTCAGTACACTCCTACAGATGTAACATCAGACAGTAAATGTCTCTTTTATGCTTTTTTAATCAATGCTGCAACTTCTTTTCATTTCCTTTCAATACATCCAAAGAAATTAAACTACAACGACAACAAACACAACATATAGCAAATGTCTCTAAGAAGATTGTGTATATACAATATGTACCACCTTTAAACACCAAATAAATAACAAATCTTTCTAATACAATCACAAAAAATGGAACACAAAATGTAAAACCCAAATTAGAAATTGCAATTTTAAAAAGATACATTTTTCAGCAGCTTTTCAAAATCAATCACATATTTTACTCTTCTGTGGATGAAACAAAGAAGTCCAGAGCAATGTAGCCACTTCTCCAAAGTCTCTGTCACCTTCAGTTTTAAACAAAGTCTGTGAAAATCCACCATACATTGGTCACATGTATTCAGAGACCGGCTAAAAGTGCACAATTGTAAAAGCTCTTATATAGACAACTGTTTGTTTGCTTGGAGCTCTAAATATAAAAAAATGCTTTTTTATCACCTAGACACAGATGGAGAACCACATCAACTGGATTAGTAACAGGGAAACATGTTTAGGTTTAAACTTACATCAATAGACAACATGAAGCTGTTCATCACATTTTTGACCTAAACATGTAAACACATCCTTGGCTCTGCGGTTAGGAAATGGTACTTGGGAATCTCTTCATACCAGGAGCCAGCCTGAACATTGGAACATCACCACAGTGCCCATCCAGACTGGGACAGCAACGGGGTCCACTTCACAGCCGTGAGCTGCTGTGTTTAACTCCAGCTGTCCCAGCAAGGGAGACAACTGCAGCAACATCCACTGACCAAGCTGGCAAGCCCTGGCAGAAAAGATCCCCACAAGAAAAACACTGGCTCAGGCAGGCTGGTCAATAAAAAAATATAGTTTTGCCAATGTCTTGCAGCTCGCAGATCAAGTGGTTTAGTTTTCCAGTAATGTCAGTCAAGAATACAAGTTCAAATTCACCATATTCATATTCACCATATTCAGCAGATATCTCCACCAATAGCACCTTAAAAATCCTGTTCTGTTTTGCTTTGCAGCTGAGGTTTTTTATGATTTTCACAATAGGAGTCATTATATGTCCAGAGCCAATCACTTCTGCACATAAGGCCTACTGGTGAATGACGCAGCAGTAATGCAGACATTTTGGAAAGTCTTGGTCAGCTTTACAGTGAGTGATGAAACCTGTTTGTCTATTGATCATAGCAGGAGTCCCATCTGCAGTCACTGCTACCAGCTTTTCTAATGGTACCTTTTTCTGCACAAAAACTCCTTCACCGTGTTATACATTTCAACTCCTCTTGTTGTTGTCTGTTAGGGCAGATGTGTCAGGAATTCTTCTCTTGTGGAAACCAAAAGCTATGCTGTACTGTTGCCGTCCACAGACTCATCACACTGGACGTTAAACCACCTGCACTTTGTAAGATCCCGGTCCAGCTAATTCGCCAAGTTATCAGACATAGCTGACACTCATCTAGACATTGTAGTGAAAATTGAATGAGTTCTATTGTTCTCATCCTTAGGGACAGTGATAGCAATTATCATCATTGCTTGTTTCTTAATCTGATAAAAACCTTCTTCTACTTGATGAGAAAATGAGCAGGTCTAAACGAGGCTTAGATTTAAGATTTTTTTTTTAATGCTATATGCATAAGTCTTTGTCCCTTAAGGCAACAGATTATAGTCCCCCCCCCCCCCCCCACAGGCTGCTGTCATATTAACATTAGCTTGGAGCTCCAGAATGGACAAGAAAAAACGACGAGAATGGCTCGAGCAGGGCGTTGCTCACGGGGCGGTCGCTCGTGCCAGGCGGTGGCACGTGCTCGGGCCCGCTAAATGCTACTTGTAGCTTTAATTATTATTATTTTTCTTCCGCCGGAAGAATCGCATTTTTGAGGCCTTTAACATACCCCAAAACTCACCAAATTTGGCACACACATCAGGGGTCGCGAAAAATTTTGTATTTTATGAGAAATTGGCATGGGTGCGCAAAAATCGCTCGACAGCGCCACCTACACTGACTTTTGTCCCGACGCCCCGCATATGCTTTAACGTACAAGCTTGATTTTTTCAGGGCATGTTCATCAGATGGAAACCTACAAAAAAGTCTGTAGGTACCAAGCTGTCAGTCGCACAGGAAGTCTGCTATATTGATGTCAATATGTCATTTTTGCTCTATTTTGGACATTTGCAGGCCTCCTTCTAGAACGAACTCCTCCTAGAGATTTGTGAATAATGACTCCAAACTTTGGTTTTGTAAACTAGACACATGTCCGATGTTAAATTGCAAAGCTTTTAAGTTTTTACAGAAGTTTGTGACCGTGGCGGCGCGTAGAAATTCGACGTTGTTTCGCAAACACGCCATGAAAAGAAAAATGGCCATTACTCAGGCATGCATAATCCAATCTGATCCAAAATTGATATGCATGATTGTAGTCTGACTCTGAACACATCTGCAGTGAAAAAATCTGGAAAAAGTGTAGCGCCACCTGCTGGCAAGATGAAATGACATGTTTTACTTGGAGCATCACTGCTCTGAGTAGGATGAGCCGACACACCTGAAAATGTCGTCGACCTGTTGAAAAGCCATTGAAGTTTACTCTGACAAAAAACCATAACTTTCTAATCAGCGGTGTGGTCGTGACAGAGCGGCAAAGTTGGGCGTCTCGCCACGCACACAAAAGTTGCTCTCACGTGCACATTCCTTGTCCAATCTCACTGAAATTCAATGGATATGATGAAACTTCCATTCTGAACCCATGGATATGACAATCTTGGACGAGCTCTATAGCGCCACCTAGTTATTGCATGAGGCACATTCTGCCCTGTATTTTCTCTTTGCTTTGTCCGATGTGCATGAAATTAAAACTGGAGATACTCAGAAGGGTCCTCTCTCATCATGTAAAGTTTCATGGGTGTACACCTGACGGTGCCTGCGTAACAGGAAGTGGTCGATTATGTGCACCCAAATAATAGAAATTTATTATAAATCAGCCGTTTGTCTCAGGAAGCTGAGATTTCAGAATTAGATGCCTTTAATAACCTCCAGCTTTGATATGTAACACTATAGGGTCTACGAGAAACTTCATCACTTGATTTTTTTAATGAAATTTTGGACTGAACAAAGATTTTTAGCATAAATTCTGTTTAGGTTATCAGCACCAAGAATTCAACTTTCATAAGCATTTATGTGCTACTGCTTCCTAAAAAAATTCAGAATGATTGAAGTTACAGGTGACATCTTAGAGAGCGTTACATCCAAAAAGGTCCGAAAACGTCTTTTTAGGCAAAACTGCAAACACCTATTTTTTTGCATAACTTATCTTTCAAATATCAGCACAAAAAAATTAAAAACGGTAGGGATCTGTGTTTGCTGCCTTCCATATTTTTTTCAGACTTAAAAGTGTAACAGATGATTTATAAAAAATCCTTTTTCATCCAAAAACCTGTGTTAAATCTGTCTAGACTCCAAACAAACATTTTTTTATGGTAACTTATGTTTCAACAATCGACACCAATTTTCACACACCTATAGCTGAACATGTCCCATAGCTCCCTGAATATTTTCATAGATATAAAATGAACTGGTCATTCTAACATCTAGCATTCTAACATCTAACATCTTACATGTCAAAGCCTCTCTCAGCCTGGCTCTGCTGAAGGAGTCGTGTTACAACCCCGCCCCCTCCTGCTGGGACCCCTGCTATGTAAATTAGCAAGCAGTGAACAGAGAGATGAGGAGTAAGAATGGCCATTACTCAGGCATGCATAATCCAAAGACAGCCAGTTAAACACTGAAAGACATATTTTTTCGGTATGTCTTTCATACATCTTTAGTATTAAAAACTCTCCAAGATGAATGTGCCTGACTCCACCTGCAGGTGGATCACAGACTTCCTGACGGACAGACAGCAGTATGTGAGGCTGGGGAAGCTCGTCTCAGATACTCGGACCACAAGCACCGGATCCCCCCAGGGCTGTGTCCTTTCACCCCTGTTACTCTCCCTGTACACAAACAGCTGCACAGCTGGTCACCTGTCTGTCAAACTCCTGAAGTTTGCTGACGACACCACACTCATCGGCCTCATCTCTGACGGAGATGAGTCGGCCTACAGGAGTGAAATAGCCAGGCTGGTGTCATAGTGCAGCGCTAACAACCTGGAGCTTAATGCTCTGAAGACAGGGGAGATGACAGTGGACTTCAGGAAGGCCCCAGCCCCCCTCCCCCCTGTCATCCTCTGTGACTCCCCGGTGACCTCTGTGGAGTCCTTCTGCTTCCTGGGAACCATCATCAGCCAGGACCTCAAGTGGGAGCAGAACATCAGCTCCATCACTAAGAAGGTCCAGCAGAGGATGTACTTCCTGAGGCAGCTGAAGAAGTTTCACCTCCCTGAAAAGATGCTGGTAGACTTTTACACCGCCATCATCGAATCCACCCTCACGTCCTCCATCACAGTCTGGTTCGCTGCGGCCACGGCCAGAGACAAGGCCAAGCTGCAACGCGTCATCCACTCAGCAGAGAAGGTGATCGGCTGCCACCTCCCGTCTCTCCAGGAGCTGCACATCTCCAGGACCTGGAGGCGGGCAGCCAGGATTGTAGCCAACCCCTCTCATCCAGGACATAATCTCTTTCGGCCCCTCCCTTCTGGCAAGAGGCTCCGGTCCATCAGGACCAGGACCTCGCGCCACAAGAACAGCTTCTTCCCCACTGCAGTCACCCTGCTGAACAGAACCCCAACTCCCCCAGGTGACCCCCCCTCCCCCCCCCGCCCACCAAAGGACTGTCGGTGCCACTTACAGGCCCCACCATCCCAGCCCATCTGTGCTCCCACTTTAATTCACCTTACTCTACTGTATATAGTGTGTTGTTGTTGTTAACTTAATTTTTAACTTAATCTTAATTGCACTATACACCAAGTCAAATTCCTCGTTTTGTAAAGTGCGCTCTACTGAACCTGGCAATAAAACTTTTTCTGAATTCTGATTCTGATTCTGATTCTATTAATCATTGTTTTTTATTCATTCAAAATGCACTTAAATCAATATTTTATCTTTTTTCTTTTCCTTTTTCTTTTTTTTTTATCTCTTATATCCTTTTTTATAATCAATGTTTGAACTTCTTTTCCTTTCTATTGTCATGGTTTCAGTTTGTTGTCTTTTTTTCCGCTTTAGTTCTTGTTCTGTCTTGTTTGGTTCTGTTTCCTGTTTTATTTTGAAAGGTTTCCTGTCTTGTCATGTTTCTTGAGTTTTACTTCCTTTGGTCCCCATCTGCCCTAATCGTGTTCACCTGTGTCTTGTCTGCCCTGTCTGTATATAAGTCTTGTCTCTGCCTTCCTCCTGTGCTGGTCCATTAACTTCTGCTCATGTTGATCACGTCTTCTTGTCTGGCGTCCATGTCCCTTGCCATGCCACAGTAAGTTTTTGTTTTTAGTTTTGTCATCCTGCTCTGCAGCGCTTTTTGTTAGTTAAATAAACCCACTTGCCCTGAACCCGTTTGCCTCCCGTCTCTGCGCCTGGGTCCTACCTGCTCTCGAGCCTCCCCCCCACACGACATCTATACATCCAATGAAATTAAACTACAAATCAACAAACACAACTGATAACAAATGTCTCTAAAAAATGATGTGTATATTTGCAGAACCTTAAAAACACCAAACAAATAACAAATGCTTCCCAATTAAAGCACAAAAAATGGAACACAAAATGTAAAACCCAAGTTAGAAATTGCAATTTGAAAAAGATACTTTTTTCAGCAGCTTTTCAAAATCAATCACCAATTCTACTCTTCTGTGGATGAAACAAAGAACTCCAGAACAATGAAGCCATTTCTCTAAGTCTCTCTCACCTTCAGTTTTAAACAAGGTCTGTGAAAATCCACCATACATTGGTCACATGAACTCAGACACCTGCTAAAAGTGCACAATTGTAAAAGCTCTTTTATATAGACAACTGTTTGTTTGCTTAGAGCTCTAAATATAAAAAAAATGCTTTTCTATCACCTAGACACAGATGGAGAACCATATCAACTGGATTAATAACAGGGTGGCATGTTTAGGTTTAAACTTACATCAATAGACAACATGAAGCTGTCCATCACATTTTTGACCTAAACATGTAAACACATCCTTGGCTCTGCGGTTAGGAAATGGTATTTGGGAATCTCTTTATACCAGGAGCCAGCCTGGCCATTGGAACATCGCCACAGTGCCCATCCAGACTGGGACAGCAACGGGGTCCACTTCAGAGCCGTGAGCTGCTGTGTTTAACTCCAGCTGTCCCAGCAAGGGAGACAACTGCAGCAACATCCACTGACCAAGCTGACAAGCCCTGGCAGAAAAGATCCCCACAAGAAAAACACTGGCTCAGGCAGGCTGGTCAAAAAAAAATAGTTTTGCCATTGTCTTGCAGCTCGCAGATCAAGTGGTTTAGTTTTCCAGTAATGTCAGTCAAGAATGCAAGTTCAGATTCACAATGTTCATATTCACCATATTCAACAGACATCTCCTCCAATAGCACCTTAAAATCCTGTGCTGTTTTGCTTTGCAGCTGAGGTTGTTTACGATTTTCAGAATAAGAGTCATTATATGTCCAGAGCCAATCACTTCTGCACATAAGGCCTGCTGGTGAATGACGCAGCAGTAATGCAGACATTTTGGAAAGTCTGGGTCAGCTTTACAGTGAGTGATGAAACCTGTTTGTCTATTGATCATAGCAGGAGTCCCATCTGCAGTCACTGCTACCAGCTTTTTTTCTGCACAAAAACTCCTTCACCGTGTTATACATTTCAACTCCTCTTGTAGTTGTCTGTTAGGACAGATGTGTCAGGAGTTCTTCTCTTGTGGAAACCAAAAGCTATGCTGTACTGTTGCCGTCCACAGACTCATTACACTGGACGTTAACCACCTGCACTTTGCAAGATCCCGGTCCAGCTAATTGGCCAAGTTATCAGACATAGCTGACACTCATCTAGACATTGTAGTGGAAATTGAATGAGTTCTATTGTTCTCATCCTTAGGGACAGTGATAGCAATTATCATCATTGCTTGAATTTTTTTCATGCTATATGCAAAAGTCTTTGTCCCTTAAGGCAACAGATTACAGCCCCATCACCCCCCCCCCCCCCCCCCAGGCTGCTGTCGTATTAACAATAGCTTGGAGCTCCAGAATGGACAAGAAAAAACGACGAGAATGGCTCGAGCAGGGCGTTGCTCACGGGGCGGTCGCTCGTGCCATGCGGTCGCACGTGCTCGGGCCCGCTAAATGCTACTTGTAGCTTTAATTATTATTATTATTCTACCGGAAGAGTCGCCTTTTTGAGGCCTTTAACATACCCCAAAACTCACCAAATTTGGCACACACATCAGGAGTCGCGAAAAATTTCGTATTTTATAGGAGATTGGCATGGGCGCAGAAAAACGGCTCGATAGCGCCACCTACAGTGACTTTTGTCCCGACGCCCCGCATACGCTTTAACGTACAAGCTTGATTTTTACAGGGCATGTTCTTCAGATGGAGACCTACAAAAAAGTCTGAAAGGACCCACCTGTCACTCGCACAGGAAGTCTGATATATTGAGGTCAATATGTCATTTTTGCTCCATTTTGGACATTTGCAGGCCTCGCTCTAGAACGAACTCCTCCTAGAGATTTGTGAATAATGACTCCAAACTTTGGTTTTGTAAACTAAACACATGTCCGATGTTAAATTGCGAAGCTTTTAAGTTTTTACGGATGTTTGTGACCGTGGCGGCGCGTCGAAAATGGAGGTCATTTTGAAAACACGCCATGAAAAG
Organism: Oryzias latipes; assembly: GCF_053564925.1. Lineage (NCBI taxonomy): Eukaryota > Metazoa > Chordata > Actinopteri > Beloniformes > Adrianichthyidae > Oryzias > Oryzias latipes. The sequence goes on along the minus strand of NC_136256.1, from coordinate 9,285,962 downwards.
AAAAATGGCCATTACTCAGCCATGCAAAATCCAATCTGATCCAAAATTGATATGCATGATTGTAGTCTGACTCTGAACACATCAGAAGTGGAAAAATCCAGAACAGGTGTAGCGCCACCTGCTGGTAAAAGGAAATGACATGTTTTACTTGGAGCATCACTGCTCCAAGTAGGATGAGCCGACACACCTCAAAATGATGTCCACCTGTTGAAAAGCCATTGATGTTTACTCTGATAAAAAGCCATAACTTTCAATGCGGGGGTGTGGTCGTGACAGAGCGGCGAAGTTGGGCGTCTCGCCATGCACACAAAAGTTGCTCTCACGTGCACATTCCTTGTCCAATCTCACTGAAATTCAATAGAGGTGATGAGGCTTCCATTCTGAACCAATGGATATGACAATCTTGGACGAGCTCCATAGCGCCACCTAGATATTGACAAATACATTTTATGTCACATTCTGACCTATCTTTTCTCTGTGCTTTGTCCGACATTCATAAAATTACAACAGGAGATACTCATAAGGGTCTTCTCTCATCGTCTAAAGTTTCATGGTTGTACACCTGACGGTGCCTGCGCAAGCCAGTGCCAAACAGGAAGTGGTTGATTGCGTTGCAGTCAGATAATTAAAAATTCATAAAAAATCAGCCGTTTGTATCACGAGGCTGAGATTTCAGAATGAGAGGCCTCTTACATATCTCCAACTTAGATACACAGCACTTGCATGGGTGAACAAAAAACGGCTCAATAGCGCCACCTACCATGTTTGTTTTTGAGAGCCCCGCCATGTTCTTTAACATACAAGCTTGATTTTTACAGGACATGTTCATCAGATAGAAACCTACAAAAAAGTCTCTTGGGACCAAGCTGTCAGTCGCACAGGAAGTCTGCTATATTGGTGTCAATATGTCAGTTTTGCTCTATTTTGGTCCTTTGCAGGCCTCGTTCTAGAACGAACTCCTCCTAGAGATTTTTGAACAATGACTCCAAACTTTGGTTTTGTAAAGTAAACACATGTCCGATCTTAAATTGCGAAGCTTTTAAGTTTTTACGGTTGTTTGTGACCGTGGCGGCGCATCAAAATTTGAGGTCGTTTCGAAATCACGCCACGAAAAGAAAAATGGCCATTACTCAGCCATAAATAATCTAATCTGATCCAAATTTGTTGTGCATGATTGTAGTCTGACTTTGAACACATCTGCAGTGGAAAAATCCGAAACAGGTGTAGCGCCACCTGTTGGCAACAGGAAATGACATGTTTTACTTGGAGCATCACTGCTCCAAGTAGGATGAGCCGACACACCTCAAAATGACGTCCACCTGTTGAAAAACCATTGAAGTTTACTCTGATGAAAAACAAATCTTTCAACGCGGGGGTGTGGTCGTGACAGAGCGGCGAAGTTGGGTATCTCGCCATGCACAAATGTTGCTCTCACGTTCACATTCCTTGTCTGATCTCACTGAAATTAAATAGATTTGATGAAACTTCCATTCTGAACCCATGGATATGACAATTTTGGACGAGCTATATATGTTCATAAATGATCATGAAGCATGATCATATAATCAAGCTTCAAAGGAAATCAGCCGTTTGTCTCAGGAAGCTGAGATTTCAGAATTAGATGCGTCCTACAAAGCTCCATGTTTGAAAAGCAGCACTATACGTACGAGAAACATTTAACCACCTTAATCACCCTATTGTGCTGAAAGCAAATTTTTGGACATTTTGACTCAAGCAAATATTTTTATCATAACTTCTGTTTAGTTTATCAGCACCAAAATAAAAAATATTTACATTTATAAAATGAACTGGTCAACTCTAGGATTTTATTTATTCAATCTTACATCCTCAAGCTTTTCATCAGTCTCCCCTGCTGCAGGAGTGGAGTTAGCCCCCCCCCCCAACCCCCGGCTGTGTGCTCACATGTAAATTAGCCAGGAGTGGCAGACAGAAAGTAGAACAGTTAGAAAGCCTAGTTCAACACTAAATTACAGCAATTTCCTTTGTTTTGTTTGTCTTTTATACATCCTTAGCACTAATCATTGCTTTTTTATTCATCCAAAATACAATTAACTTTATATTTTATCTTTTTTTTTTTTACAAACAAAATATATGAATGTGCTCCAAAACAAAACCCAGCCTCAGTACACTCCTACAGATGTAACATCAGACAGTAAATGTCTCTTTTATGCTTTTTTAATCAATGCTGCAACTTCTTTTCATTTCCTTTCAATACATCCAATAAAATTAAACTACAACGACAACAAACACAACATATAGCAAATGTCTCTAAGAAGATTGTGTATATACAATATGTACCACCTTTAAACACCAAATAAATAACAAATCTTTCTAATACAATCACAAAAAATGGAACACAAAATGTAAAACCCAAATTAGAAATTGCAATTTTAAAAAGATACATTTTTCAGCAGCTTTTCAAAATCAATCACATATTTTACTCTTCTGTGGATGAAACAAAGAAGTCCAGAGCAATGTAGCCACTTCTCCAAAGTCTCTGTCACCTTCAGTTTTAAACAAAGTCTGTGAAAATCCACCATACATTGGTCACATGTATTCAGAGACCTGCTAAAAGTCCACAATTGTAAAAGCTCTTATATAGACAACTGTTTGTTTGCTTGGAGCTCTAAATATAAAAAAATGCTTTTCTATCACCTAGACACAGATGGAGAACCATATCAACTGGATTAGTAACAGGGAAACATGTTTAGGTTTAAACTTACATCAATAGACAACATGAAGCTGTTCATCACATTTTTGACCTAAACATGTAAACACATCCTTGGCTCTGCGGTTAGGAAATGGTACTTGGGAATCTCTTCATACCAGGAGCCAGCCTGAACATTGGAACATCACCACAGTGCCCATCCAGACTGGGACAGCAACGGGGTCCACTTCACAGCCGTGAGGCTGCTGTGTTTAACTCCAGCTGTCCCAGCAAGGGAGACAACTGCAGCAACATCCACTGACCAAGCTGGCAAGCCCTGGCAGAAAAGATCCCCACAAGAAAAACACTGGCTCAGGCAGGCTGGTCAATAAAAAAATATAGTTTTGCCAATGTCTTGCAGCTCGCAGATCAAGTGGTTTAGTTTTCCAGTAATGTCAGTCAAGAATACAAGTTCAGATTCACCATATTCATATTCACCATATTCAGCAGATATCTCCACCAATAGCACCTTAAAAATCCTGTTCTGTTTTGCTTTGCAGCTGAGGTTTTTTATGATTTTCACAATAGGAGTCATTATATGTCCAGAGCCAATCACTTCTGCACATAAGGCCTACTGGTGAAAGAAGCAGCAGTAATGCAGACATTTTGGAAAGTCTTGGTCAGCTTTACAGTGAGTGATGAAACCTGTTTGTCGGTCAATCATAGCAGGAGCCCCGTCTGCAGGTATGGCTACCAGCTTTTCTAATGGTACCTTTTTCTGCACAAAAACTCCTTCACCGTGTTATACATTTCAACTCCTCTTGTTGTTGTCTGTTAGGGCAGATGTGTCAGGAATTCTTCTCTTGTGGAAACCAAAGGCTATGCTGTACTGTTGCCGTCCACAGACTCATCACACTGGACGTTAAACCACCTGCACTTTGTAAGATCCCGGTCCAGCTAATTCGCCAAGTTATCAGACATAGCTGACACTCATCTAGACATTGTAGTGAAAATTGAATGAGTTCTATTGTTCTCATCCTTAGGGACAGTGATAGCAATTATCATCATTGCTTGTTTCTTAATCTGATAAAAACCTTCTTCTACTTGATGAGAAAATGAGCAGGTCTAAACGAGGCTTAGATTTAAGAATTTTTTTTTAATGCTATATGCATAAGTCTTTGTCCCTTAAGGCAACAGATTATAGTCCCCCCCCCCCCCCCCCCCCACAGGCTGCTGTCATATTAACATTAGCTTGGAGCTCCAGAATGGACAAGAAAAAACGACGAGAATGGCTCGAGCAGGGCGTTGCTCACGGGGCGGTCGCTCGTGCCAGGCGGTGGCACGTGCTCGGGCCCGCTAAATGCTACTTGTAGCTTTAATTATTATTATTATTATTTTTCTTCTGCCGGAAGAATCGCATTTTTGAGGCCTTTAACATACCCCAAAACTCACCAAATTTGGCACACACATCAGGGGTCGCGAAAAATTTCGTATTTTATGAGAAATTGGCATGGGTGCGCAAAAATGGCTCGACAGCGCCACCTACACTGACTTTTGTCCCGACGCCCCGCATACGCTTTAACGTACAAGCTTGATTTTTTCAGGGCATGTTCATCAGATGGAAACCTACAAAAAAGTCTGTAGGTACCAAGCTGTCAGTCGCACATGAAGTCTGCTATATTGATGTCAATATGTCATTTTTGCTCTATTTTGGACATTTGCAGGCCTCCTTCTAGAACGAACTCCTCCTAGAGATTTGTGAATAATGACTCCAAACTTTGGTTTTGTAAACTAGACACATGTCCGATGTTAAATTGCAAAGCTTTTAAGTTTTTACAGAAGTTTGTGACCGTGGCGGCGCGTAGAAATTCGACGTTGTTTCGAAAACACGCCATGAAAAGAAAAATGGCCATTACTCAGCCATGCATAATCCAATCTGATCAAAAATTGATATGCATGATTGTAGTCTGACTCTGAACACATCTGCAGTGAAAGAATCTGGAAAAAGTGTAGCGCCACCTGCTGGCAAGAGGAAATGACATGTTTGACTTGGAGCATCACTGCTCCGAGTAGGATGAGCCGACACACCTGAAAATGACGTCCACCTGTTGAAAAGCCATTGAAGTTTACTCTGACAAAAAACCATAACTTTCAATGCGGGGGTGTGGTCGTGACAGAGCGGCAAAGTTGGGCATCTCGCTATGCACACAAAAGTTGCTCTCACGTGCACATTCCTTGTCCAATCTCACTGAAATTCAATGGATATGATGAAGCTTCTATTCTGAACCCATGGATATGACAATCTTGGACGAGCTCTATAGCGCCACCTAGTTATTGCATTGGGCACATTCTGCCCTGTATTTTCTCTTTGCTTTGTCCGATGTGCATGAAATTAAAACTGGAGATACTCAGAAGGGTCCTCTCTCATCATGTAAAGTTTCATGGGTGTACACCTGACGGTGCCTGCGTAACAGGAAGTGGTCGATTATGTGCACCCAAATAATAGAAATTTATTATAAATCAGCCGTTTGTCTCAGGAAGCTGAGATTTCAGAATTAGATGCCTTTAATAACCTCCAGCTTTGATATGTAACACTATAGGGTCTACGAGAAACTTCATCACTTGATTTTTTTAATGAAATTTTGGACTGAACAAAGATTTTTAGCATAAATTCTGTTTAGGTTATCAGCACCAAGAATTCAACTTTCATAGGCATTTATGTGCTACTGCTTCCTAAAAAAATTCAGAATGATTGAAGTTACAGGTGACATCTTAGAGAGCATTACATCCAAAAAGGTCCGAAAACGTCTTTTTAGGCAAAACTACAAACACCTATTTTTTTTCATAACTTAATCATCATATATCAACACCATTTATTTTTTCAAATGTAGGGATCTGTGTTTGCTGCCTTCCATATTTTTTTCAGAAGTCCAGGTGAAACAGATGATTTTAAAAAAATCCTGATTCATCCCAAAACCTGTGCTTTTTCCGTCTGGACTCCAAACAAGTGTGTTTTAAAATTACTTATGCTTCAAATATCCACACCAAGTTTCACACGCATATAGCTGAACATGTCTAAATGCTTCTTGAATATTCTTTACAGATATAAAATGAACTGGTCAACTGTAGGATGTCATTTCCTCTTACATGCTTAAGTCTTTTCCTCATGCTGCAGCCTGCTCCTCAATCATCCCTGTTGCTGGAGTCAAATTTCACCCCCCCCCCCCCCCACACACACACACCAGCTGCCAGTTCATATGCTAACTAACCCAGAAGTGAGGTGACAAGAGTTTAGACACAAGAGGGAGGGCAGACTGCTTTTTCATTTGTTTTGTATGTCTTTCATAGATTTTTATGAATAATCATTGCTTTTCTAGTCATGTAAAATGCAATTAACCTAATATTTTATCTTTTTTTTTTTTACAAACAAAACATATGAATGTGCTCCAAAACAAAACCCAACTCTCAGTACAGTTCTACAGATGTAACATAAGACTTAGACAGTAAATGTCTCTTTTATCCTTTTTTAATCAATGCTGCAACTTCTTTTCCTTAATATAAATCCAATGAAATTAAACTACAAAACCAAAAAACACAACGTATAGCAAATTTCTCTAAATAAATTATGTGTATATACAATATGTAGCACTTTTAAACAAAATAATAACAAATCCTTCCAATACAAGCACAGAAAAATGGAACACAAAATTTAAAACCCAAATTTGAAATGGCAATTTTAAAAAGATAATTTTTTCAGCCTGCTAAAAGTGCACAATTGTAAAAGCTCTTTTATATAGACAACTGTTTGGTTGCTTAGAGCTCTAAATATAAAAACAATGCCTTTATGGACGTGGCACGGATGGCACGGATGTTCAGCAGGGTAAACCCCAGGAAAGCGGCGGGACCTGATGGAGTTCCCGGAAAGGTTCTGCGGGCCTGCGCCGATCAACTCTCCCAGGTCTTCACAAAAATCTTCAACCTGTCGCTAGCTCAGGCTTTCATCCCTGCTTGCCTGAAGTCATCCACTATCATCCCGATACCCAAAAAGTCCTCATCCACAGCCTTCCTCACGGACTTCCGCCCAGTTGCACTCACTGCTGTCATCACAAAGTGTCTGGAGCGGCTGCTCCTGGGACACATCAAAGACTCCCTCCCTCCAATCTTCGTCCCCCACCAGTTTGCTTACAAAGCAAACAGATCAACGGATGATGCCATTTCCATCACCCTCCACACTGCGCTGAGCCACCTGGAACACAGAGACACCTACGCCAGGATGCTCTTTGTGGACTATAGCTCAGCCTTTAACACAATCATTCCTGACATTCTGGTCAACAAACTGTCTGAACTAGGACTCCACCCACTCACCTGCTCGTGGATCAAGGACTTCCTGACAAACAGACCACAGACAGTCAAACTTGACCCCCACCTCTCCTCCACCCGGACGCTGAGCACAGGCTCCACACAGGGATGTGTGCTGAGTCCTCTGCTGTATACACTGTACACAGCAGACTGCAGACCAGCCCACACCAGCAACACCGTGGTGAAGTTTGCAGACGACACTACTGTGGTGGGGCTGATCTCTGGGGACGACGAGACGGCCTACAGAGACGAAGTCCTGAAACTCTCAAGGTGGTGTCAGGCTAATAACCTCATCCTGAACACCACCAAGACCAAGGAGATCATCCTGGACTTCAGAAAAAACAGAACAGATCCACCCCCACTCTACATCGATGGAAACTGTGTGGAGAGGGTCCACAGCTTCACCCTCCTGGGCACCACCATCTCTGCTGACCTCACATGGTCTAACAACACCATGACTGTCATCAGGAAGGCCCAGCAACGCCTGCACTTCCTGAGAAAACTTAGGAGGAACGACGTCAGCCAGGAGCTGCTGGTAACGTTCTACCGCTCAACCATTGAGAGCATTCTGTCCTATGGCATCAAAGTGTGGTTTTCCCACTGCACTGAAGCAGAACGGCAGAGCCTCCAGAGAGTGGTAAAGACAGCGCAGAGGATCATCGGCTGCCCCCTCCCCTCACTGAAGGACATTTACCAGTCTCGCTGCCTCAGCAGAGTGACTAGCATCACCACTAACTCCACCCATTCTGCTTTCCCTCTGTTTGAACTGCTGCCCTCTGGAAGGAGGTACAGGTCCATCAGAACCAGGACAAACAGACTAAGAAACAGCTTTTTTCCACAGGCAATTATCATACGGAATGCACATACGTCCACCAACCACACCTCACTCTAATTTTACTACAATGCGTGCAATATCCTGACTGTCTAACCGGGTCACTGTGCAATAACTTGATATTTATTAAGCTGTGCTCACAGCAACTCATGTAATTCCATTCTATTTTATTCACAAATATTTAATATTTAACAGTTTCTGTCCATATTGTTCATTTTTTGTTAAGAGTTGTAAATACAGTATTTCTTTTTCTATTCTATTTTTATTTTTATTTTATGTAACTCCTTCACTCCAAGGCTGCTGCAATTTCATTGTATCCCCATGTACAATGACAATAAACGATTCTGATTCTGATTATATCACTTAGACACAGATGGAGAACCATATCAACTGGATTGGTAACAGCAACAACCACCGACCAAGCCGGCAAGCCCTGGCAGAAAAGATCCCCACAAGAAACACTGCAGGCTGTTCCATAAAAAATATAGTTTTACCATTGCCTTGCAGATCACAGTTGAAGTGGTTTAGTTTTCCTAAAAAAATTCAGAATGATTGAAGTTACAGGTGAACTTTTAGACAACATTTGATCCAAAAAGGTCCGAAAACGTCTTTTTAGGCAAAACTGCAAACACCTATTTTTTTGCATAACTTATCTTTCAAATATCAGCACAAAAAAATTAAAAACGGTAGGGATCTGTGTTTGCTGCCTTCCATATTTTTTTCAGACTTAAAAGTGTAACAGATGATTTATAAAAAATCATTTTTCATCCAAAAACCTGTGTTAAATCTGTCTAGACTCCAAACAAACATTTTTTTATGGTAACTTATGTTTCAACAATCGACACCAATTTTCACAGACCTAAAGCTGAACATGTCCCATAGCTCCCTGAATATTTTCATAGATATAAAATGAACTGGTCATTCTAACATCTAGCATTCTAACATCTAACATCTTACATGTCAAAGCCTCTCTCAGCCTGGCTCTGCTGAAGGAGTCGTGTTACAACCCCGCCCCCTCCTGCTGGGACCCCTGCTATGTAAATTAGCAAGCAGTGAACAGAGAGATGAGGAGTAAGAATGGCCATTACTCAGGCATGCATAATCCAAAGACAGCCAGTTAAACACTGAAAGACATATTTTTTCGGTATGTCTTTCATACATCTTTAGTATTAAAAACTCTCCAAGATGAATGTGCCTGACTCCACCTGCAGGTGGATCACAGACTTCCTGACGGACAGACAGCAGTATGTGAGGCTGGGGAAGCTCGTCTCAGATACTCGGACCACAAGCACCGGATCCCCCCAGGGCTGTGTCCTTTCACCCCTGTTACTCTCCCTGTACACAAACAGCTGCACAGCTGGTCACCTGTCTGTCAAACTCCTGAAGTTTGCTGACGACACCACACTCATCGGCCTCATCTCTGACGGAGATGAGTCGGCCTACAGGAGTGAAATAGCCAGGCTGGTGTCATAGTGCAGCGCTAACAACCTGGAGCTTAATGCTCTGAAGACAGTGGAGATGACAGTGGACTTCAGGAAGGCCCCAGCCCCCCTCCCCCCTGTCATCCTCTGTGACTCCCCGGTGACCTCTGTGGAGTCCTTCTGCTTCCTGGGAACCATCATCAGCCAGGACCTCAAGTGGGAGCAGAACATCAGCTCCATCACTAAGAAGGTCCAGCAGAGGATGTACTTCCTGAGGCAGCTGAAGAAGTTTCACCTCCCTGAAAAGATGCTGGTAGACTTTTACACCGCCATCATCGAATCCACCCTCACGTCCTCCATCACAGTCTGGTTCGCTGCGGCCACGGCCAGAGACAAGGCCAAGCTGCAACGCGTCATCCACTCAGCAGAGAAGGTGATCGGCTGCCACCTCCCGTCTCTCCAGCTCCAGGAGCTGCACATCTCCAGGACCTGGAGGCGGGCAGCCAGGATTGTAGCCAACCCCTCTCATCCAGGACATAATCTCTTTCGGCCCCTCCCTTCTGGCAAGAGGCTCCGGTCCATCAGGACCAGGACCTCGCGCCACAAGAACAGCTTCTTCCCCACTGCAGCCAGCCTGCTGAACAGAACCCCAACTCCCCCAGGTGACCCCCCTCCCCCCCCCCCCCCCCCCCCGCCCACCAAAGGACTGTCGGTGCCACTTACAGGCCCCACCATCCCAGCCCATCTGTGCTCCCACTTTAATTCACCTTACTCTACTGTATATAGTGTGTTGTTGTTGTTAACTTAATTTTTAACTTATTCCTAATTGCACTATACACCAAGTCAAATTCCTCGTTTTGTAAAGTGCGCTCTACTGAACCTGGCAATAAAACTTTTTCTGATTCCTGATTCTGATTCTGATTCTATTAATCATTGTTTTTTATTCATTCAAAATGCAATTAAATCAATATTTTATTTTTTTTCTTTTCCTTTTTCTTTTTTTTTATCTCTTATATCCTTTTTTATAATCAATGTTTGAACTTCTTTTCCTTTCTATTGTCATGGTTTCAGTTTGTTGTCTTTTTTTTCGCTTTAGTTCTTGTTCTGTCTTGTTTGGTTCTGTTTCCTGTTTTATTTTGAAAGGTTTCCTGTCTTGTCATGTTTCTTGAGTTTTACTTCCTTTGGTCCCCATCTGCCCTAATCGTGTTCACCTGTGTCTTGTCTGCCCTGTCTGTATATAAGTCTTGTCTCTGCCTTCCTCCTGTGCTGGTCCATTAACTTCTGCTCATGTTGATCACGTCTTCTTGTCTGGCGTCCATGTCCCTTGCCATGCCACAGTAAGTTTTTGTTTTTAGTTTTGTCATCCTGCTCTGCAGCGCTTTTTGTTAGTTAAATAAACCCACTTGCCCTGAACCCGTTTGCCTCCCGTCTCTGCGCCTGGGTCCTACCTGCTCTCGACCCTCCCCCCCACACGACATCTATACATCCAATGAAATTAAACTACAAATCCACAAACACAACTGATAACAAATGTCTCTAAAAAATGATGTGTATATTTGCAGAACCTTAAAAACACCAAACAAATAACAAATGCTTCCCAATTAAAGCACAAAAAATGGAACACAAAATGTAAAACCCAAGTTAGAAATTGCAATTTGAAAAAGATACTTTTTTCAGCAGCTTTTCAAAATCAATCACCAATTCTACTCTTCTGTGGATGAAACAAAGAAGTCCAGAACAATGAAGCCATTTCTCTAAGTCTCTCTCACCTTCAGTTTTAAACAAGGTCTGTGAAAATCCACCATACATTTGTCACATGAACTCAGAGACCTGCTAAAAGTGCACAATTGTAAAAGCTCTTTTATATAGACAACTGTTTGTTTGCTTAGAGCTCTAAATATAAAAAAAAATGCTTTTCTATCACCTAGACACAGATGGAGAACCATATCAACTGGATTAATAACAGGGTGGCATGTTTAGACAACATGACGCTGTCCATCACATTTTTGACCTAAACATGTAAACACATCCTTGGCTCTGCGGTTAGGAAATGGTATTTGGGAATCTCTTTATACCAGGAGCCAGCCTGGCCATTGGAACATCGCCACAGTGCCCATCCAGACTGGGACAGCAACGGGGTCCACTTCAGAGCCGTGAGCTGCTGTGTTTAACTCCAGCTGTCCCAGCAAGGGAGACAACTGCAGCAACATCCACTGACCAAGCTGACAAGCCCTGGCAGAAAAGATCCCCACAAGAAAAACACTGGCTCAGGCAGGCTGGTCAAAAAAAAATAGTTTTGCCATTGTCTTGCAGCTCGCAGATCAAGTGGTTTAGTTTTCCAGTAATGTCAGTCAAGAATGCAAGTTCAGATTCACCATATTCATATTCACCATATTCAACAGACATCTCCTCCAATAGCACCTTAAAAATCCTGTGCTGTTTTGCTTTGCAGCTGAGGTTGTTTACGATTTTCAGAATAAGAGTCATTATATGTCCAGAGCCAATCACTTCTGCACATAAGGCCTGCTGGTGAATGACGCAGCAGTAATGCAGACATTTTGGAAAGTCTGGGTCAGCTTTACAGTGAGTGATGAAACCTGTTTGTCTATTGATCATAGCAGGAGTCCCATCTGCAGTCACTGCTACCAGCTTTTCTAATTGTACCTTTTTCTGCACAAAAACTCCTTCACCGTGTTATACATTTCAACTCCTCTTGTAGTTGTCTGTTAGGGCAGATGTGTCAGGAGTTCTTCTCTTGTGGAAACCAAAAGCTATGCTGTACTGTTGCCGTCCACAGACTCATCACACTGGACGTTAACCACCTGCACTTTGCAAGATCCCGGTCAAGCTAATTGGCCAAGTTATCAGACATAGCTGACACTCATCTAGACATTGTAGTGGAAATTGAATGAGTTCTATTGTTCTCATCCTTAGGGACAGTGATAGCAATTATCATCATTGCTTGAATTTTTTTCATGCTATATGCAAAAGTCTTTGTCCCTTAAGGCAACAGATTACAGCCCCCCCCCCCCCCCCCCCCCACAGGCTGCTGTCATATTAACATTATCTTGGAGCTCCAGAATGGACAAGAAAAAACGACGAGAATGGCTCGAGCAGGGCGTTGCTCACGGGGCGGTCGCTCGTGCCATGCGGTCGCACGTGCTCGGGCCCGCTAAATGCTACTTGTAGCTTTAATTATTATTATTATTTTTCTTCTGCCGGAAGAATCGCATTTTTGAGGCCTTTAACATACCCCAAAACTCACCAAATTTGGCACACACATCAGGGGTCGCGAAAAATTTCGTATTTTATGAGAAATTGGCATGGGTGCGCAAAAATGGCTCGACAGCGCCACCTACACTGACTTTTGTCCCGACGCCCCGCATACGCTTTAACGTACAAGCTTGATTTTTTCAGGGCATGTTCATCAGATGGAAACCTACAAAAAAGTCTGTAGGTACCAAGCTGTCAGTCGCACAGGAAGTCTGCTATATTGATGTCAATATGTCATTTTTGCTCTATTTTGGACATTTGCAGGCCTCCTTCTAGAACGAACTCCTCCTAGAGATTTGTGAATAATGACTCCAAACTTTGGTTTTGTAAACTAGACACATGTACGATGTTAAATTGCAAAGCTTTTAAGTTTTTACAGAAGTTTGTGACCGTGGAGGCGCGTAGAAATTCGACGTTGTTTCGAAAACACGCCATGAAAAGAAAAATGGCCATTACTCAGCCATGCATAATCCAATCTGATCAAAAATTGATATGCATGATTGTAGTCTGACTCTGAACACATCTGCAGTGAAAGAATCTGGAAAAAGTGTAGCGCCACCTGCTGGCAAGAGGAAATGACATGTTTGACTTGGAGCATCACTGCTCCGAGTAGGATGAGCCGACACACCTGAAAATGACGTCCACCTGTTGAAAAGCCATTGAAGTTTACTCTGACAAAAAACCATAACTTTCAATGCGGGGGTGTGGTCGTGACAGAGCGGCAAAGTTGGGCGTCTCGCCATGCACACAAAAGTTGCTCTCACGTGCACATTCCTTGTCCAATCTCACTGAAATTCAATGGATATGATGAGGCTTCCATTCTGAACCCATGGATATGACAATTCTGGACGAGCTCCATAGCGCCACCTAGTTATTGAAAAAAACAGTTTTTGTCGCATTCTTCCCTATCTTTTCTCTGCGCTTCGTCCGACGTGCATGAAATTAAAACTGGAGATACTCAGAAAGGTCCTCTCTCATCATCTAAAATTTCATGGGTGTACATCTGACGGTGCCTTCATAAGGCCCCCCCAAACAGGAAGTGGTCAATTGCACTTACTCATAAAACAAAGCTTCATAGCAAATCAGCCGTTTGTCTCAGGAAGCTGAGATTTCAGAGTTAGATGCCTCTTACAAATCTCCAACATTGATAGATAGCACTATAGGGTCTACGAGAAACTTCATACCGGTGTTTTTCCTATGCAATTTTGGACTGAACAAAGATTTTTAGCATAAATTCTGTTTAGGTTATCAGCACCAAAGACTACACTTTAATAGGCATTTATGTGCTACTGCTTCTTGAAAAAATTCAGAATGATTGAAGTTACAGGTGAACTTTTAGACAGCATCTCATCCAAAAAGGTCCGAAAACGTCTTTTTAGGCAAAACTACAAACACCTATCATTTTTCATAGCTTAATCATCATATATCAACACCATTTATTTTTTTAAATGTAGGGATCTGTGTTTGCTGCCTTCCATATTTTTTTCAGACGTCCAGGTGAAACAGATGATTTATAAAAAATCCGGATTCATCCCAAAACCTGTGCTTTTTCCGTAAGGACTCCAAACAAGTGTGTTTTAAAATTACTTATGCTTCAACTTTCCACACCAAGTTTCACACGCATATAGCTAAACATGTCTAAATGCTTCTTGAATATTCTTTACAGATATAAAATGAACTGGTCAACTGTAGGACCTAATTTCCTCTTACATGATTCAGCATTTTCCTCATGCTGCAGTCTGCTCTGTTGCTGGAGTCAAATTTCACTCCCCCCCCCCCCCCCCCCCCCCGCCACACACACACACACACACCAGCTGCAGGTGACAAGAGTTTAGCCACAAGAGGGAGGCCAGAAACTGCTTTTTCATTTGTTTTGTATGTCTTTTATAGATTTTTATGAATAATCATTGCTTTTCTAGTCTTTTATCCTTTTTTAATCAATGCTGCAACTTCTTTTCTTTTCTATACATCCAAAGAAATTAAACTACAACGACAAAAACCAGAACATATAGCAAATGTCTCTAAGATGATTGTGTATATACAATATGTACCACCTTTAAACACCAAAGAAATAACAAATCTTTCTAATAAAATCACAAAAAATGGAACACAAAATGTAAAACCCAAATTAGAAATGGCAATTTGAATAAGATAATTTTTTTACCCTGCTAAAAGTGCACAATTGTAAAAGCTCTTTTATATAGACAACTGTTTGGTTGCTTAGAGCTCTAAATATAAAAACAATGCCTTTATGGACGTGGCACGGATGGCACGGATGTTCAGCAGGGTAAACCCCAGGAAAGCGGTTGGACCTGATGGAGTTCCCGGAAAGGTTCTGCGGGCCTGCGCCGATCAACTCTCCCAGGTCTTCACAAAAATCTTCAACCCGTCGCTAGCTCAGGCTTTCATCCCTGCTTGCCTGAAGCAATGACGTCACAACCCCTGATTGGGAAAAGTTTCTTGTGAGAATTATCTAACAGAATCACCCACAAAACATTTTTTTAACACAGACATAACACAAAGAAGACAACACACCACCACTTTGGGATTGGAATGTAATTTTATTAGATTTTAACCCTTTGGAATCAAACTAAAAACGGAGCTGTCTGATTGGTCCATGGGAGAACTCATGCCAATGGGGCAGAAACCCAACAGCCAGAATGTTCCCTAACGGACTAATGATCAATACAATAATTACTATAAAATGTTCTACACATACATACGGAACTAAACGAAGTAGAACATCTATTATTTCATGAAAACATTAACATGTAATCAACCTACTTCATCAAATACGAACGATAAAAGGCATGCTGGGAAACCATGAGTGAAGCAGCTGGTCAAGACATTGATGTCAGGGTGTATTCATCTCAGCCGTCCCTCTGCTCGACCCCTGCTGGACGACTGGAGAATCACACCCCACAGAGTATTTTGCTGAAGCCTGCCGAATTTGAGCAAATCAGTTCTTTTTAGAACTTCCTCATTTCCTCTACACTTCGATCTTCGACGCCCCTGACCAGCAAGGAAGACTACCGGACCCCCAGTGAGAAGAACTCGACCCGGTTAGACGCGCCGCACCAGGACGCCTTCAGTTTGACTGTAGGTTTGTCACCACCATTTTGAATTTCCCCGCGACTTGTAAACGAACCGTTACTTTAAATCGACCATCGAACCTTTTTTACATGGCCACAATGACTACTCACCTTCTGATAATCAATTTTATTGAATAAAAAACCGTAAAAGTTGTTTAAAATCGATAAGACGAACGTAAATAATTTGACCTTTTACTTCGTTGAACCGGGAGTGATCGCTTCCATTATGATGCGAACGTAAGTTTTAAAGACTTTTTAAAGCAAACCAACCGACGAATTTTCTTTTTAAACGGACACAAACGTACAAAATGACATGTAGAATCGATTCTGATCGACAAACAACAAGTTTCTATCCGTTTCAGAGATCGTTTTTTTGTAGTCTATCCAACCGCGGTCAAGTGAGCCGACATCTGTGGAAGTGCGGTCACGCCAGCCGTCACTGACTCTTTGCATGCGCGTTTACATCATAGTTTACGGTACACACGTCCAGCGAGCTGGAAAGACGGCATAAGCGCTGATATCACCCATATCAGTTACCCATTATAGAAATGACATGTACTGTACTCTGAAATAAATGAGAGTTATTGCATGCCCTGTATGGTTATTTAATGTAAAAATGTTTTCATTTGGATTGCATGTCTGTTCATTCCATAATAAACCACCAGAAATAACGTGTTTTGTCTGAAATATAATCAATCAGACACATTCTAAAAGTATGATTTAACACTGACAAGAGTGTTTTGTGGGTTGTTGAGCATGACATGGAATGGTTCACATGTTCTATTATGACTATGTAAGAGGAAGCCTGAATTGGTCTAATATGTCAATATCTTTACTTTTCTACAGTCAATTTTCATCAAACTTGCTGTGATGATCATGAACATCATTACCAACAATAATCCAGTGAAAGTTTTGCGTCACCTTTGAAAAAAGTGGTATTTTGGATGGTTCACATGTTTTACTTTAACCACAAAGGCTGGATGCTTAGGAGAACTATAACTTTAATTTCTCTGATATTCTCCAGTCATTTTTCTTCAAAATTGCTGGGATGATCATGAACATCATTATTAACCATAATCCACTGAAAGTTTTGTGTCACCTTTGAAAGAAGTGGTATTTTGAATGGTTCAAATGTTCAACTATGACTATGTATGAGGGAGGATGAATTAGACTATAATGTCAATATCTCTAATACTCTCCAGTCAATTTTCATCAAACTTGCTGTGATGATCATGAACATCATTACCAACAATAATCCAGTGAAAGTTTTGCGTCACCTTTTGATAAAGTGCCCTTTTGAATGGTTCACAAGTTTTATTTTAACTATACAAGCAGGATGCTTAGGTGTACTATAATGTCAAAATCTCTAATTTTCTCCAGTCAATTTTCTTCAAACTTGCTGTGATGTTAGTAAACATTATTACCAACAATAATCCAGTGAAAGTTTAGCGTCACCTTACAAAAAAGTAGCATTTTGTAAGGTTTACATATTACACACTGTCTGTGAATGAGGAGACCCGAATTGTTCTATAACTTTAATATCTCTAATTTTCTCCAGTCATTTTTCTTCAAACTTGCTGTGATGTTAGTAAACATTATTAACAACAATAATCCAGTGAAAGTTTTGTGTCACCTTTTGATAAAGTGCCCTTTTGAATGGTTCACAAGTTTTATTTTAACTATACAAGCAGGATGCTTAGGTGTACTATAATGTCAAAATCTCTGATTTTCTCCAGTCATTTTTCTTCAAACTTGCTGTGATGTTAGTGAACATCATTACCAACCATAATCCAGTGGAAGTTTTGCGTCACCTTTTGATAAAAAGCCCTTTTGTATGGTTCACATATTACACTTTAACTACATTTGACGGAGCCTGTATTAGACTATAATGTCAATATCTTTCATTTTCTCCAGTCACTTTCCTTCAAACTTGCTGTAATGATCATGAACATTATTACCAATAATAATCCAGTGAAAGTTTAGCGTCACCTTAAATGTAGCAACTTTAGAAAGAGTTGACAGGACCAGATGTGATTTTACTTGGAGTTTCTTCATTTCTGCTTGATTCCATTCCATGTCATGCTCAACAACCCACAAAACACTCTTGTCAGTGTTAAATCTCACTTTTAGAATGTGTCTGATTGATTATATTTCAGACAAAACACGTTATTTCTGGTGGTTTATTATGGAATGAACAGACATGCAATCCAAATGAAAACATTTTTACATTAAATAACCATACAGGGCATGCAATAACTCTCATTTATTTCAGAGTACAGTACATGTCATTTCTATAATGGGTAACTGATATGGGTGATATCAGCGCTTATGCCGTCTTTCCAGCTCGCTGGACGTGTGTACCGTAAACTATGATGTAAACGCGCATGCAAAGAGTCAGTGACGGCTGGCGTGACCGCACTTCCACAGATGTCGGCTCACTTGACCGCGGTTCTATCCACCATCTTTGTAGTTCTCGTTGAATTATTCGAACATTGTTTTTACGGTTTTTAAACCACATTAACAAGCGAAACTCCTTTCTAATTGATTAAATACATGTCAGTTCACATATAATACCTTTTAAATGCCTGCTGACCCGTGAGTATTTCCACTGAAGATCAGTTCCAACCTATTTTGTACTTTTTAGGTTTTAGGTTCAATTTTCAGTGTTTAATAATCTCATATAGGACACATGTTAAATTTATTTGTGTATAAATGTTTTCAAATAGTCAATTATTAGTGTATGGCAGCCACTATGAATATATTTGCAGGAACACACACAGATCTTAAAATGGCTGCTTGGCCTGCTGATTGATTTTAAAGTTCTTAGTAGTTTATAAATATTTTTATGGTCTTGGGCCTTCATATTTATCTGATATGATTTTAAAGTATGAGCCCCTGTGGACCCTGAGGTCCTCTGATACAGGCCTTTTGGTTATCCCACACACGGCAAGGCCTCATTCAGTTGTAATGGACCTCCTCTATGGATTAGCCTCCCAAAGAGCATTTAGCATTTTATGTCTATTAAAGTTTATGTACTTATTTTTTTTTAATAAATGTTAATTTTTGTTATTTCTTTTACATTTTATTTGTAACTCCAGAGTTTTCCTCTGAGGGATCTTCCACACCAGTGACTGAGCCTTTGTCTCGACAACATAGAGAGAGGAGCTGTTTGCTGGTTTTTCCAGAGCACCTTTTTTTTGTAAGCCATTAAAGAGTTTGGTAAAGGTAAGTTAAATTTGCAGTGTTTAATAATCTATTATAGGACACATGTTACATTTATTTGTGTAGAACTATTTTCCAATAGTCTGAATATATTGTTTTATGTTTTTGATTATGGGTCTGTGTGGTATAAATGTATTGCTTTATGTATACATAATAGAAATGAGAATCTTATTTTAATGGTGGTTTCATTTTTATATCTTTTTTTTAGATGCCACGAAAGAAGGGATTTAATATGCGTCGCACCAAAGTGTGCAAGGTTCAGGAAGAAGGTAAAACTTCTGGTTGTGTGTGTCAGGAGCAAATACAGAAGCCTTTGATTTCTGGAATGAAAGTAAGATTAACAAATTCAAGTGATAGTACAACATCACTTACATGTTGTGTTGTGGCTGCAATCAACCATGTTGTTGCCCCAGTGTGTACATGGAGGGACGCTGATGTTGATAATATTAGAAATGAAGGTGTGCAGTTGGTTTGTTCATTTAATGGAAGTGATGGATGTATAAACAATTCCAAAAAGTTATTCAAGGTTTCTGAAAAGCTCAGTGTGTTTGGAAGAATTTGGGATGTTGCTATCAATGAGCCTGTGTATTCTAGTGATTCAAAGAGTGAAGATTTTTCACTGTTGTATGAAATGATGCAGGAGCGACTGATGGAGGAAGATCTGTGTTTGTTGGATTTGCAGGGTTTCGTTTGTGCTGTCATTCATCACAAAGAGTATTTTGTTGTGGTTGATTGTGGTGCACGAGATTCATCTGGAATGTTTTCTAATATTGGAACATCTGTGGCTGTTTTCAACAGTTGCTTTAATGACTTGATGTTGCACATTTGGAACTTGAAAAAGTCTTTGAATGCAGAATGGTTTGGCATTAGTTCAATGTTTGTGAAAGAAGCTTCTTGGGATGGGTGTAATAATACATTTGGTTTGGGAGCAGAGGATGCACGTGTGAATCAGTCAGTTTTGGGCAAAAGACAGACTGGTTTTATAAAAGAACATGTTCAGGAGTTAAATGACAAAATTGTGGTTGGCGAACAATGTAAAGTGTTAATGGAATGCAAAAATTCATTGAAAATTGGAAAAAAGGGCAATAATTTAAAAAAAAAATCATCTTCAGTGATTTTAAATGAAAACAATTGTAACAGATTTGACACAGAACGTTGTGTAAGGGGATCTTTTCATCAAGGAGATCGGCAGCTTCAAAACAGAGGTGTGCAGTGCATGGCAATAGCCCTGGTGAGTTTGGCTAAACACACGGATCGTAGTGTTTTTGAGTGGGAGGCAACAGACTTGGACCATGTTGTGTTTCTTGGTGATCAGCTGTACTCCTCGGTGTGTGAAAACAAAATCATCCCTGGAAATTTGAAGTTTTTGTCAGTACCTGATTTGCCCATGGATTCTGAAATTGATGGTAAATTATTTAAGTTTGAATATGGTGAATATGTTTCTGGGATTGTTAATGTGAGTAATGGTAAATTTGTTGACAGTGGTGAAGTGATAACTCTTAAAAAGGGACTGGAGCACATGCTTGTCAAGTATAAAACATGTTTTTTGACCATAGGCAGTAGTACTTGTGCTGTTATTTCAGAAAACGGCCATTATGCTGTGGTGGATTCACATGCACGCAGTGGTACTGGAATGGCAGATGTAAATGGAAGAAGTATTATCATGTACCTTCCTAGTCTTAATGATTTATACAATTATATTTGTTGCTTGAGTATTTCACTTGCAGGGAAAGAAATGGCTTTTGAAATTGCATCCGTTGCTGCGACTGACAATGATCATAGTGAGAAAAATAAACAAAGTGTGCTTGAGAAGGATTGTAAAACTGGATTAAATACTGAGTCACAGTTTGGTTTTGGGTGCAGTTTAGATGTTCAAACTAGTTCCTTACCGTTGCCTGAAAGTAACAGAAAGCGTAAGCTTTTAACTGGGCAATGTGAATCAAAGAAGACAAAATGGTATGATGCTAATGAAGCTAGTTTGGATGTTGAGTTTATTGGTGAAGTTTCATCAAAGAAACTTGAGTTTTATCCTGTTGATTTTGATGTTACACAAGCATTGTGTAAACAACTGAATGTGCATTGTGAAAACACTGCATGTGCTAACCCTCTAGAGGTTGGCATGTTGGGAATTCCATGTCAAACTGATCATATAGTAGCTGATGGCAATTGCTTTTTTAGGGCTGTGTCCAAAGTTATTAGTGGTACTGAGAAAAATCACATAAAGTTAAGACGTTCAGTTGTTACACATTTACAAAAAAATGTTGGAAATTATAGTTCTCTTTTGAGATCTGAAAATATGTCTGTGGATGAATATCTCAATGTTTCTAAAATGAGATTTTCTGGTAGTTGGGCTACAGAGGTTGAAATTCAAGCTACAGCTGACTACTTGGGTGTGAGTGTGTATACGTATCACAATGAACGTTGGTTGAAATATGCCTGTCAACGTAAAGCTATCTCTAAACAAGGCATATATCTGCAAAATATAAATGAGTGTCATTATGAAGTTGTAACTTGCGTTCAAATTTTTCAGCAGCAGCGTTGTTTTGGGTTTTGTAAATCTATGGAAAATAATATTTTGGGTCATATGAGGCAATGTAAAAGGAACTCAGAAATGCTTTCAGAAGGAGATTGCAAGAGTGTTAAACATAGCAGGTCTGAAGTTGGTGATTGTAACGATGTTTTGTGTAGTGCATTGGTTAACAATGATCACCAAAACAGTGAAATTGTGCAAAGTAATAATTTAGTTGAAAGTGTTTTCAGTTTTCATCCATTGTCATTCGAGTCTGCAGTTTTGTTGTCAAAACATCTGGATTTGGATTTTGTGAAGCAGAATGAAGACATTCCAACTAATAATGTTACGCTTGGTTCTATTTGTAAGACAGAGGTCCTATTAAATGATGGCAATAGTTTTTTCCGAGCTATTTCTCGAGTCATTAGTGGTTCTGAAAAGTGTCATAGAAGAGTTCGACTGGCTGTTGTTAAGTTTATGCTAAAAAATAGTGACATTCATATGAAGTTGCTTTGTCAAGGATATGCCACAGTGTCTGAGTACATTCTGAAGTCACGTATGAAATATGTTGGCAGTTTTGTATCTGAGATTGATATTCAAGCTACTTCAAATTTTTTGGGAGTAGAAATTTTTGTACACAATGGTAGCATATGGAGAAAGTATAATCCTGTGAACAAAATACTTGGAAATCAAGCAATTTATTTGCGGGAATGTGATAAATATTTTGAGG
This sequence comes from Oryzias latipes, assembly GCF_053564925.1. Classification (NCBI taxonomy): domain Eukaryota; kingdom Metazoa; phylum Chordata; class Actinopteri; order Beloniformes; family Adrianichthyidae; genus Oryzias; species Oryzias latipes. The sequence goes on along the minus strand of NC_136256.1, from coordinate 9,263,856 downwards.
TTGTTGTTTGTGTTCATTGTAGTGGTAAAGCTGGATGTGCCAATTGGTGTAAAAGCAATAGTATTTGTTCTGAGAAACCACTGCTTAGACGCCGTTCTTTTCAACCATATGTTACTTGTGATTCAGTTGCTGAATCTTCTTTTTCAAAGTATCTAAAAAAAAGGAAATCGTTTTACCAGAAAGTGCAGTATCAAATAATTGAACTGCATAAACAGAAGAAAAAAGATATAAGTAAAAGGAAATATGCATCTGATTCTTTGCATAGATCCAGAGCATTGGAATTGAGTAAAATAAATTATAAGGAAAATGCTATCTATAGAATGTGTGTTAAACAACGTAGTTCTGCAAAATATAGAACTGATGTATTACACAGGGATCGTGTTAAAAATTTGAGTAAAAACAAGTATAAATGTGATTTGTTACACAAACATAATGTTAAGGAAAGGAGTAAAAGAAAATATCAGAGTAATGATACTCATAGAGAAAATGTTAAAGCATTGAGTTCTAGAAAATATCAGAGTAATGATACTCATAGAGAAAATGTTAAAGCATTGAGTTCTAGAAAATATCAGAGTAATGATACTCATAGAGAAAATGTTAAAGCACTGAGTTCTAGAAAATATCATCAAGATCCTCACTTTAGGAAAAGTGTGGTGGATGGGATCAAATATAAGCGACAATTGAATAAAAAACAGTTGGAAGAGTTTGATGTTGTTATGAAACAATTTTTGGATAAAGTTAAAGATGGACCTGGGTTTGTTTGTTGTGTATGTCATAGGTTGTTATTTGAACATCAAGTCTTACATTGTAAAAAAGAGTCGTACAGTAATGCAGGACTTGGACTTATCGCTGATCAATGTATCACGTCTGATTATTTGCATATCTGTAAAGGAAACTGCTCAAAAAATTGTGAATGGATGAAAACATCAAGAAGTAAATTGTGGATTTGTTACACGTGCCATGCTAAAATCAAAAAAGGTAAAGTACCAGCTGAGAGTGTTAAAAATAACTTAGAACTTGAACCTATACCAGCAGAATTGGCATGTTTAAATCAATTAGAACAACATTTAATAGCATTACATATTCCATTTATGAAACTGTTGGCATTGCCCAAAGGTGGGCAGAATGGCGTGCATGGACCTATTACTTGTGTTCCTGCAAATACTGAACAAACAACTTATTTGTTACCACGCATGTCTATTGAGGGTTCTCTTGTGCCTGTGAAATTAAAACGGAAGCTTACTTATAAAGGACATTATGAATATCAGTATGTTGATTCGGAACGTGTTAAGCAGGCTTTACAGTTTTTACAAAGCCATAATTCTTATTATAACAACGTGAAATTTAATAATGATTGGATTAATGGTTTTTGTAAAGAAACATCTGATGTGGTAGAAAAAGATGTTGAATGCACTGCAAATGTTGACGATTCAAATGTTTTAGGAGATGAACTTCTGCATGATAGACAGCAGCATTGCATGTTCCAGGACACTTGTCTAATGCCAGTAGACATTGGTCAAGAGGCTTTGGATCAATATTTTGATCACATTTTGAATGTAGCTCCCGCTGAAGGCAATAGTCCGGTGAAGTTGTTGTCCGATATTACAAATGAGGCTAAATGTTTTCCTGTGTTGTTTCCTAAGGGTGGACCAACATTTCATGATGGAAGACAACATCCTTTAACTCTATCACGATATTTTAACAACAGGATTCTTAATGCTGATTGTCGTTTTGCACAAAATGTGGAATATATTTTTTTTGCCCAATATATGACAGAATTAGAAAAGGTCGTTTCAAATGTTTCGATTGCAGTAAGAAAAGGTAAGTATGATTTTAAAAATAAACGAGTAGTTACTGGAGAGTTGTTGAATAGTGATGATTCTATTAAAAGGATGTTGGAATTTGATGATGGGTACAGATTTTTAAAACCAATCAGAGGTACGCCAGCATTTTGGCAGGCGGCCCAGAAAGACCTCATGGCTTGTGTGAGGCAGCTTGGAATCCCCACATGGTTCTGTTCATTTTCTTCAGCTGATATGCGGTGGAAGAATTTACTTTCCTGCATTCTGAAGCACGAAGGTAGAACTGAAACTGTGGAGCAGTTGGAATGGGCAGACAGATGTGAGCTTTTGCGTCGTAATCCTGTCACTGCTGCTCGGATGTTTGATTTTCGTTGGCATTGTTTTCTGAAAGAGGTTCTTATGTCGCCTGCATGTCCTATAGGAAAAATTAAGGATTTTTTTTATAGGGTGGAGTTTCAGCAACGAGGCTCACCACATCTTCATTGCCTGTTTTGGATAGAGGATGCACCTGTAATTGACAGAAATACAGATGCTGAAGTGATTGCATTTATTGATCGTTATGTGACTTGTGAGTTACCATCAAATATTGACTTACTGGAAATTGTTACATCTGTGCAAAAACACTCTGAAACACATGCGAAAACATGTAAAAAAAAAGGAACTGTGTGTCGTTTTAATTTTCCTAGACCACCTTCTGCACGTACGTTCATATCACGTAGCACAAGTGCTGAAGAGACACAGTCTTGTCAATGTGTGTTATCAGAGAAAGAGTCTTGCAACTGTAAAGAAAATGCACAGACACAGCAATTGAAGAAAAAAGAGGCTTCTGCATTGATTGCACACATTAAAGCTGCTCTCTCAGCTGATGGGCCAACTTATGACAATGTTGAAGATTTGTTTGGATCTGTTGGGTTAAACCAAAGCACATTTGAAACTGCATATAACTGTTGTGCTCGGAAAACCCATGTTGTGCTGAAACGTCAGATCAATGAAGTTTGGATTAATCAATATAGCAAGCCACTGTTAAAATGCTGGAATGCTAATATGGATATACAGTTTGTTGTCGACGCATATGCATGTGTTGTGTACATCATTTCTTACATCTCTAAATCAGAGAAGGAAATGGGTTTATTATTGCAGTGTGCACAAAAGGAAGCAAGCAGGGATGGAAATGCTTCTGCCAAAGAGAGTCTAAAAACATTAGGCAGTACATATTTGCACAACAGAGATGTATCTGCTCAAGAAAGTGTTTATAGACTGACAAATGCACATTTGAAAGAGTGCTCTCGGAAAGTTGTGTTTCTTCCTGTTGGTGAAAATACTGTTAAAATGAGTTTACCGTTAAAAGTACTAAAAGAAAAAGCATCAAAGCATTCTGTTAGTACAGATGATATGTGGATGACAAGCATTGTGGATAGTGTTGGAAAAATATAATCTGTCGCTTTGAGATTACTTTCCTTTGTTGCATGTTCAATAAAGTCGAGAAGAAGAAAACCACGGGATTCGGCCGGATTAAGTTTAACAAATTTATTCCCTAACAATATTTCTAAAAACAGAGTAAAACAAAATAAAACAGATCGATCTGGGTGTCCAAAATCAAGGCCTGCAATACGCAAGAGGTTACATTCCGAATTCACATGCAGCTTGTCTGGAGACACAGGAAAATTCCTTGAGTTCAGACTTTTAAGCATGTGGGCAGAACATCCTCCCCCGGGAGCAAATGGCCGCCGAATCTCCGCCTCTGGTCGCTAGAGATTGGCTGACAGAGGAGCCCGCCTTCTTCCTTCAGCCCATCCTTAGAATCACAGCATCTGGTCTCTGGGGGCGAACCTCACAGATAGACACGGTACGGAATCCCCATGGGTGGCAGGAACTGTCACCGCAGGAAGTCGATCCTAGAGCTTTGTTCTTCACACGGGAGCAGATGCCTGTGGCGGTTCCCAGGGATTGAGATGATTGATTCATGATCCAAGTCAGACCTACAACCAAATGGCCTCAGAAGATCAAAGACCATTTTCTCCTGAAGGGGGTTGGAGGTTGGAGCTGCATTCCTGAAACCTCTTTACCTATGCAATTATCAGGAAGTCCCTTTTAATTGAAATTACTGAAACCCACACACAGTAAACCAGAAAGAAAACCTTCAATGAAATAAAGATAAGATAAAAACCTAGGAGAAATGAGAACCACAAAAAATAAATTCCTTCAGTTTCCCTCTCTTGACCTCACGAAGTGAGGTCACACAAAAAATAAAAACACATCACATCATGCAATCAAAACAGCTGTGGTCTCTCGCCCTCACAATCTTTATCAGAACCAATGTGCCCTTCTAAGGTGTGAATGATTTGTTCATAAGTGTAGGAGCGAAAACCTGTCAGAGCTTGCATTAACCATCTTTAAGAAACGTTCAGTTGGACAGGGAAAATTCTCGCTACGGTCCTGTGCCCCATCAGCGACCATCCCTAAGGATACTTATGCTTCACTAGATATTTGGCACATTGGCATTTACAAAGAACAAGACAAAAAATAGTAAATAAAGAAAATGCACAAATAAAAATTCAAATTATTCTAAAAAGTAAAAGATAAAGACAATAAAATAGCACTTCCTGTAAGGAAAAGGAACACCTGGAATTAAGGGGGGAATTGAGAAATGTTAAAGCAGAACAAAATCACACAGACGATGAAAAGAAAAAAAGAAAATTGTCAAACATAACAGTAAGCAATTTTATAAAATGTAACAAAGTCCAAAAAAGGTCATTCCGGGCCTCGAACACTCGTGTCCTCCTTCTGCATGTCCCACAAGCTCTGGCAAGCTTGGACCTGGCCTCCTATGGACTTCTCAATAAGCCTGTTATTAGAGATGTGACACATAGTGATACAACAGAACGGCTGCAAAAGGACTTTGGTGTCCACTGCTGTGGTACTGTTCTGCCAAGATGATTCTGCTGTGGGTCTAAGTTTTTGTTAGTGTTAGGGTCAGGAAATTAAAAAATAAAAAACAATAAAACACAAAAGACAATGAGACAAGAATCAATTTACGCATGCGCAGTAAGAGAAAATATGATGGAAAAGGTCCACCACATTTCTCTTCTCAAAGGTCTGCTTCCCCTCGTGCTGTTTTATGAAGAACACAAGTGGGGAAAATACAAATTCAAGAAAAAGAAAGAAGTTTATTATGGGCTATTGTCTAATGACCCAGTCGTAGAACCTACTCATCCTTGCTGTGGATGAGAGAAAATCAGATGAACAGACACACAAAGCTTTAAAATTTTAAAAATGGTCAATCTGTGTTACTATTTAAACATTCTTTCTAGACAAATACATTTAAACGATAATGATAAAATAATGTCCTTCTTTTAATCATTAAGACCTCTTTTGTCTACCTCCCTCTCTTGGCCTGGGGTTAAACCCCAGGACACAAACACAAAACAAATTAAATGTAAAGCAAAATCATGAAAACAATAAACTGTTTGGTGCATCGATAAGGTGAACAGACGTCCTGTCCACGCTCCTGTAAAAGGCAAGGTCACAAGAAGAAATAATACAACTGCAACAGAAGATCTTTCATTAATTGCAGGCAGATGTCATCCACCTGTATTAGCAAAACACAAACCTCTTATAGCATAATGTTCTGTCAGAGAGACTTTAAACAGTGATCAAAAATGCAAGAAGGATTTTATGAACCCCTCTGTACTATAATGCGAACAATGGTCTGCTATTTTTATGTAATGATTCCATTAAAAGAAAACGTGTGCTAAAGCAATAGCAACAAACAACACACCTTGTGAGGTTAAAGGTGACAGCATGCAATATGGATCAGGGACGGATAGGTTTTATAACAATGGTAACGTCATCAACTTAAATTAACATTAGCTTAAATTATATGCCATACGATCCATCAGCTTTTAAAACCGCTTTCCTAAAGTAAACTATGAAGAATACGAATATTCAATGACACTATAGTTCTACAGCCCAGACTGAGTTTCCTTCCTCCCTTCATCTGCATCAGTCACTCAGCTGCACTGAGATCTAAAAACCTGTGCTCCTGCAGTTACCTGAATCACCACCGGGGGGACGATGAAGAATGAACCAACATCAACTGAACCTGTGGACCATGAAGCATCAGAGAGCGTTTTAACATCACCTCTGCATCTTCATGAGCCGTCTCCTCTCTGCTCAGTTGTTGAACGGCAAAATTAACCTGTACATTTTTATTGAGGGAGGAAAGTGAACACCTGAAAAAACGCAATTTAACCAATGTGTTGTTAATGTCCTGCTTAGTCTAATCCTATGTGAGATACAGCTGTGTCTGACAGCTAGTATCATTGCATTTGTGAGTGTATGAATGCACAATAAGCCGCTCGCCCTCAGGGTTAATATATGTCGGTGTAGTTCAAATGCCACGTGTGGTCTTCTACCTGCTGAAATAATTCTTACTGTTAATCATGCTCTCTGTCGCAATGGAGTGTACAGGTCAGACCATTCGGAGGCTTCAAACACAGGAGTCCAGGCTTCAAACCTGAAATTAACGAAACCACCTGGCGTTTCAGGGCCCTTTACATGTCTGCAGTGGGGGTCGGCTGTGGTGTCCGGCATGGCATCCAGTCTGCTGTCTCCTGTTTTGACAAGACTGTCCCATCCCAACAGATTCGCAGGCGTGTTTGGTGAATGCACGCATGAATGTTCCACCATCTTTGAGCTTGGAAAAGACAATGGCTCCTGCATCAAGTGGTGTTGTCCGACTTGCCCTGTGGTCCTCGCCACGGTGGAGGAGGGCTTGGAGTGGTCATGGGTACTGTTCATTTTTCCTCCAGACCCTCTGCCTCTTGGTCTGTACATTCTGCTGTTGGGCACCTCGTTGTGGGCTGTCAGGGTTCAGAGCGCCATAGATGCCATTTCCAACTGCTGCTGGGGTCCCCTGGGTGGCCTGCTTCTCCCAGGATTTTTCCACCTGTCATCCTGTTTCGGTCTCCGAATGGCTGAGCATGACACGTCACTACTGCTGTCTCTGAGGGCATAAAAAGTCAAAATTCATGTTAGTTTCCTTTTCTTTTTAAAACACCTTTTATCCTGTGTGTGAATCATTTCAGCAAGGTAAATAATTGTTTTTCTTCAGTTGCTCAACCTCCCCCTCTCTCCTGTCCTGTTTCTTCAAATGTGCTCTGGGGGTCAGTCACTGCTGACTCGGCTCCCTCCTGTGAAGGTGAAGAGCTGCGGAGGATGGTAAACTTATGCGCCTTTGTCACTCACCCACGTAGCAGAGGGGGGTTTTCTGCCTAAAGTTTTATGAGATCTCGGGGGGGGGGGGGGGGGGGGGGGGGGCGCTGCTGCTCTTCTGCTTGGAAAGAGATTTAGAAATGTATTAGTCATGTTCAGTCTTCACCGTCTCCAACACCGTCAGTTGATCAGTAATGAAAGCCAGCAAAGGGAAAAATCCCTAAAATTTTCTTTGTCCGAAATGACGGACCTGGAGCAAAATCTTTGAAAAATATATTGTATTACATGCATTCCGGAAGCTTTTCATTCACTCTTAATCAAGAAACAAAGACAAATGGTTTTGACTTACCCTTAAGGACTGTTTTTGCCCTACAAAAAGAATTTGGAGAAGTACTAAAAGCAACAAAATCCCACAATTTAAGCTTTTCCTTATTTAACCAAAAACACAATTCTCACTCTAAAACACAGACAATCAATACAAAGACTATAACTTTTAACCGTTTTTGCAAAAGACATAACACAACAAATTAGGTACCTTACACAAAATTAAACCATTTCACTGAAATGAATCGTTCATAACTAGCGTTTTAACATTCATGTTCCCTCTTCTCCTGTTCTACCATACCCTGCACTTTCATACCACACTTTTCCATGCCCACAGACCCTCCATTTTACTTACAATGCCTTTTAATTTCTCCTGCTTGTCACCTTACATTTCTTGTCTCTACATTGCAACATCCTTCCAAATCCTCAAAAACCATGTTTCCCTTTCCTTTACCTCGTCCTTTTCCCCATTCTGAAAACAATTTTCAAATACTATTGATTACGATTCAAACAAACAAAACCGCCACTCATTCGCTTCTCATTCAAACAGCAGTGCACAAGTCAAGATCAAAACAAACAGAAAAACGAACTTAAACAAATTAAAAATGTCAATAATACTTCTTTAAACAAAGCTGAACTTAATCGCGGTTATTAGGACATACAAACAAATTAGAGACATGTATTCACAATAAGAAAACCGAAATAATTACAAAATTATTTTACCCCAAATGTATTAGACCCTGCAACCATGCACGCTGATCGCCGTTGCAGCAGAGGCTCGCGTCGGAGGCGCTGTGCAACATAAAAACCTTTTTCGGCGAACCGAAAACCCACTGAAATTTGTTTTTCAACGCTGTTTTACAACCGAGGTCATGATTAAGCCCAATAAGACAATCCCCGCGATGATTGTACCGCAAACTAGGTCCCAAATTCTCCAGATTTGTTTGTGAAAGTTCAGCGCCGGTCCGCCATGTTGGTCGCTAGGAACGCCGACTCGCTAACCACGTGGTACGAACAAAGCAAATCACAGCCACCGTCGCCATTTTGGCTAGGACTCCGTCACGCTTACCACGTGGTACAGACAAAACCAATCACAGTCGTCTACACATTCGAAAACAAGTAAAACGTCCCGTCATTGGTCCGTTCGATGTAAACATGATGAACAAGATGGCTGCGTCCATGGAGCAGACAATACACAGGGAAATGTGGAAAATACAGTTAAAATACACAGATTTCAAACATTTTCATCCCATTCTTTCCAAAATCGCATACATTTCATTCCATTCATTCTCATTCAAGCCATTTTCACCGCTGTTGTAAAGTCAAGTCGTCTACGTCATTAAGTCTGTCGTCAAAAGAAAATTCACCGGTTTCCTCATTTTTTCTGTCTAACGCACCTTTCATTTTTACTGTGAATCCCTCTGTGGTTTCTCTACGCATTAAAAATAATTTGTGAAGGTTCGCTGCCTTCCTGGTTTTTCCGAAAATCCTAAAACGCGCAAAATTAGTTCCTATAGTAACACTGTTGTTTTCGTACGGGATTTCGTACAGGCTCAAACAGACGCAAAACCTCCTAAATTTTAACGTAATCCAAATATCACCCGCTCCCAATTTAATATTTTCAATTTTGACAGGCTGAACAGACACAAAACCTGCACAATTTCCTTAGATTCAATTTCATAAATTTCCTAGATCCAATCTGCTGTTTCAGGAGGGTGAACCACAAAACTTATACAGGTGCGCTATGCCGTCCACATACTTCACTTCCCCACAATTTGAGTTATTCACTAAAAGAATAACGTAAACAATATGCAGAATTTACGAACAGGTTCCTGCTTTACCTTTTGTTTGTGAGGCCTCGAGGGAAGTCAAGCACGTGGGGGGAGCGTCACCGACTTTTCGCCGAAAGTCCCAGAATTCTCATAATAAACCACTATCGGTCCTCTTAATAAACCACTATCGGTCCACTTACCCGCGTTGCGCTTCCGCGTTTCTTCCCCACTTTTCACGTTCAGGGGTCACCAATTAATGTTGGAAAAATATAATCTGTCGCTTTGAGATTACTTTCCTTTGTTGCATGTTCAATAAAGTCGAGAAGAAGAAAACCACGGGATTCGGCCGGATTAAGTTTAACAAATTTATTCCCTAACAATATTTCTAAAAACAGAGTAAAACAAAATAAAACAGATCGATCTGGGTGTCCAAAATCAAGGCCTGCAATACGCAAGAGGTTACATTCCGAATTCACATGCAGCTTGTCTGGAGACACAGGAAAATTCCTTGAGTTCAGACTTTTAAGCATGTGGGCAGAACATCCTCCCCCGGGAGCAAATGGCCGCCGAATCTCCGCCTCTGGTCGCTAGAGATTGGCTGACAGAGGAGCCCGCCTTCTTCCTTCAGCCCATCCTTAGAATCACAGCATCTGGTCTCTGGGGGCGAACCTCACAGATAGACACGGTACGGAATCCCCATGGGTGGCAGGAACTGTCACCGCAGGAAGTCGATCCTAGAGCTTTGTTCTTCACACGGGAGCAGATGCCTGTGGCGGTTCCCAGGGATTGAGATGATTGATTCATGATCCAAGTCAGACCTACAACCAAATGGCCTCAGAAGATCAAAGACCATTTTCTCCTGAAGGGGGTTGGAGGTTGGAGCTGCATTCCTGAAACCTCTTTACCTATGCAATTATCAGGAAGTCCCTTTTAATTGAAATTACTGAAACCCACACACAGTAAACCAGAAAGAAAACCTTCAATGAAATAAAGATAAGATAAAAACCTAGGAGAAATGAGAACCACAAAAAATAAATTCCTTCAATAGATATAAGAACAGACCTAAGAGTGATGATTTTCCTTCAATGTGTTTAGCAGTATTTGCTTCCGAATTTCGTGTGTTGTCAAAAAATGAAAGTGCTGCTAAGCGAATAAAGTTGAACAACAACACTGGATATGTTGTGAAAAGAACCCGCACACAACCTGCTGTTGTACGTTACGTTAAGTTCTCTGAAACAAAACAGCCTGAACTGTTTTATCAAAGCAATCTGCAGTTGTTTTTGCCATACTACAGCGATAGCCAGCTGAAACCTCAAGGTTTTGAAACGTATCAAGACTTTTTTCATAAGGGCACGATAAGACTTGGTAATTCAGGTCTGCAGTTGGTAAAGTCCGTGGTAACATTAAACAGAAGTAAATTTGAAATTGATGGTGATAAATTGGTTAATGCTCAGCAAGGGATAGATAATGCTGGTGTAGTTGAAGATGGCTGGTGTGAATTATGCCCTGAGCAAGAATTGGAAAGACTTGAGTGTCAAGAGTTGTTGCAGAACCAAAAAAGTGTAGATGATGAACAGGAATTTGATATTCCTGATTTAAGAGTTTCAGCTCAACATAGCCATTTCTTTCAACTGAATAAAACAAAAATGCCTCGTAGTGATGGCTTGGCTTTAATTCGCTCTTTAAATGAAATTCAGATGGATATTTTTTACCAAGTGAGAAAATGGTGTGTGGAAAAGGTTTTGGGAAAAAAGCCAGAACCATTCCACCTGTTCATAACAGGAGGTGCAGGGACTGGTAAAACTCACCTAATTAAAGCAATACAATATGAATCAAATAGACTATTGTCTCCTCTTTGTCGTCATGTAGATGACATCTGTGTTTTGTTGACAGCTCCCACAGGAATTGCTGCGTTTAATGTACAAGCAAGTACTATACACAACACTTTCTGTATTGGTAAAGATGTCCGCTTACCTTACACACCACTGGGTGAGGAAAAATTAAATTCTTTACGTGCCATTTACAGCAGTTTACAGATTTTGATAATTGATGAAATATCCATGGTAGATCATAATTTATTAGCATATATTCATGGGCGTCTGAGGCAAATAAAGCAAACTGGTAACTCTGCATTGTTTGGAAATGTTTGTATTATTGCAGTTGGGGATTTCTTTCAATTACCTCCAGTGAGAGGAAAACCATTGTATGTAGAAAATGTGGGTATGGATCTTTGGTGTGGTGTGTTTAAAATTGTTTGCCTGGAAACCATTGTACGCCAAAAAGATCAGGAATTTGCCAAATTACTCGGCAGAGTTAGGACACGATGCAAAGGTACTGAAATGTTAAAAAGTGATATCCAACAATTGAAGTCACGTGAAACGGGAGAAGGCAGCGCTGCTTTACATATTTTCCCAACTAATGGTCAAGTAAATCAACATAATTTAACCCATCTACATTCATCCTGTCCAGATTATGTAACTATTAAAGCTCAAGATTATGTAAATTGTAAGGAAACAGGTAGACAAGTGTTACTAAGTGGTAATCATTCAAACGCTAACAATACTTGTTTAGCAGGAAGACTTCTTTTGGGGAAAAATGCACGTGTCATGCTTTGTAAAAATGTTGATGTGGCAGATGGTCTTGTCAATGGTGCATGTGGAATTGTGACTGATATTGTCTATAGAAACTCTGACTTTCCACAAATTGTTTTTGTGAATTTTGATAATAAAGACATTGGAAGACAACGGAAGAAACAGTATGAAAATCATCCAGGGCTTGTCTCAGGTTCTGTAGCCATTGTTCCAGAAGAGGAACGACTCACAGGAAGAGGTGGTCTGAGACGTCAGTTTCCTCTAAAACTTGCTTGGGCTTGTACTGTTCATAAAGTTCAGGGTCTTACCATTGATAATGTTGTTGTGTCTTTGAAAAAAACCTTTGCTCCTGGGCAGGCTTATGTTGCATTAAGCCGCGTAACAAGTTTGTCTGGTTTAATTATTCAAGATTTTAAGGAACAGGCCATTTATTGTAACAAAACAGTTTCTGAATATGTGGCAAACATGCCTCAATATCTAATAAATAAAGAAAATCTCACTTCTAGTTCATGTGACTTTAGCATTTTCCTTATGAATGTGCAAAATTTAGAGTGGCATGTAAAGGACTTAGCTTTGTGCACAAAACAGTTACATGCTAACTGCATAGCTGTAACTGAAACATGGCTTCCAAATGCCCCTTTTACTGATGCATTGAACATCAGTGGCTACAATTTTTATAGTATGCCACGCTCACTGTCTTATAGTGGAGTAGATCCTAGACTGAATGTCATTAAAGGCTTAAAACACGGTGGTGTTGGAATGTACACCGTTGAAAATATCCTGTTTGAACATGTAGAGGTACAAAGTGTAGATATTGAATGTTTAGTGCACAGATTTATTAAATCGAACATAGTCGTGGCAGTTCTGTATCGTCCACCATCATATGCCATTTCATTATTTAGAGAGAACCTTAAGAAATTAGTCGATCTGTTGGAGCCCCTGGGTGATACCATTGCTATAATGGGTGATTTCAATGACAATCTAGTAAACTCGAAGACAATAACTGATTTCATGGCACATAAAGGTTTTATTCAACTGGTTTCTGAAAACACAACGTTAAAAAATACGATAATCGATCATGTGTACTTAAAAACAACAAAATATAAAGTCGAATGTACAGTTGTACAAACATACTTTAGTGATCATGATGGGATTCTTTGTCGTTTTAAACATGTAAGTGACTGTTGATGATTGTGGCGAAGGAGAAAGGGACATCTTTATCTCTTTTAAGTCACAAACGTCTGACTTAATATAAAACGTCAAATGTTGAACTAAATACATGCTGGTGTCAGTTATTGTGGCGAAGGAGGCGGGGAGAAATGACGCATCTGCGACATTTTTATCTCTGTTAAGTCACAAACATCTGACTTAATGTAAAACGTCAAATGTTGAACTAAATACATGCTGGTGTCAGTTATTGTGGCGAAGGAGGCGGGGAGAAATGACGCATCTGCGACATTTTTATCTCTGTTAAGTCACAAACATCTGACTTAATGTAAAACGTCAAATGTTGAACTAAATACATGCTGGTGTCAGTTATTGTGGCGAAGGAGGCGGGGAGAAATGACGCATCTGCGACATTTTTATCTCTGTTAAGTCACAAACATCTGACTTAATGTAAAACGTCAAATGTTGAACTAAATACATGCTGGTGTCAGTTATTGTGGCGAAGGAGGCGGGGAGAAATGACGCATCTGCGACATTTTTATCTCTGTTAAGTCACAAACATCTGACTTAATGTAAAACGTCAAATGTTGAACTAAATACATGCTGGTGTCAGTTATTGTGGCGAAGGAGGCGGGGAGAAATGACGCATCTGCGACATTTTTATCTCTGTTAAGTCACAAACATCTGACTTAATGTAAAACGTCAAATGTTGAACTAAATACATGCTGGTGTCAGTTATTGTGGCGAAGGAGGCGGGGAGAAATGACGCATCTGCGACATTTTTATCTCTGTTAAGTCACAAACATCTGACTTAATGTAAAACGTCAAATGTTGAACTAAATACATGCTGGTGTCAGTTATTGTGGCGAAGGAGGCGGGGAGAAATGACGCATCTGCGACATTTTTATCTCTGTTAAGTCACAAAAATCTGACTTAATGTAAAACGTCAAATGTTGAACTAAATACATGCTGGTGTCAGTTATTGTGGCGAAGGAGGCGGAGAGAAATGACGCATCTGCGACATTTTTATCTCTGTTAAGTCACAAACATCTGACTTAATGTAAAACGTCAAATGTTGAACTAAATACATGCTGGTGTCAGTTATTGTGGCGAAGGAGGCGGGGAGAAATGACGCATCTGCGACATTTTTATCTCTGTTAAGTCACAAACATCTGACTTAATGTAAAACGTCAAATGTTGAACTAAATACATGCTGGTGTCAGTTATTGTGGCGAAGGAGGCGGGGAGAAATGACGCATCTGCGACATTTTTATCTCTGTTAAGTCACAATCCTCTGACTTTATGGAAATGTGGTTTCTTTTCCTGCATCTTGAATACATATTAGGCATTACAAATTTACATTTTTTTTCTGTAGTTAGCAATTGAGTAAAGAATCAAAATGCTTTTTTTTTGCATATTTCTAAATTTCAAACCATCTGATGTACAAACATATTCGAAGTACTTAAAAAGTACTTTAGAAAGTAATTGAAATTTATGTATCTATTGCATTCCTATGGCCTAGTTATTCATGATGCAGGTTTTGCTTTCCTTGCCATGTGACCTCAAAAAAAGCAAAAGACATTGGTAATGGTACTCCCAGTTACTGGGATGGGGTTCGATTCCCTACAATGTCCATGTTCTGAGGTCACATAAACACTTTTTTAATGTTAGTGCATATATGTGTCTTCATGAAATAACTCTCGTCTATTTTTAATCATAGAGAAATTTCTATAAATCTCGTCATAGGAACATCCCCACAGTAACCACCCTGACTGGAACATCAACGTGGTCCACTTCACAGCCGTGAGGCTGCAAAGTTAAACTCCAGCTGCCCCAGCAAGTGTGACAACTGCAGCAACAACCACCGACCAAGCCCTGACAGAAAAGATCCCCACAAGGAACACTGCAGGCTGTTCCATGAAAAATATAGTTTTGCCATTGCCTTGCAGATCACAGTTCAAGTGATTTAGTTTTCCAGTAATATCAGTCAAACTGCGAGTTCAGATTTACCATATTCATATTAACCATATTCAGCAGACTGCTCCTCCAATAGCACCTTGAAAATCCTGTGCCGTTTTGCTTTGCAGCAGAAGTTGATTTCACAATAGGAGTCATCATGTGTCTAGAGCCAATCACTTCTGCACATAGGGCCTACTGGTGAATGACGCAGCAGTAATGAAGACATTTTGGGAAGTCTGGGTCAGCTTTACAGTGAGTGATGAAACCCGTTTTTCTATTGATCATAGCAGGAGCCCTGTCTGCAGTCACTGCTACCAGCTTTTCTAAAGGTACCTTTTTCTGCACAAAAATTCCTTCACCATGTTATACATTTCAACTCCTCTTGTAGTTGTCTGTTAGGGCAGTTGTGTCAAGAGTTCTTCTCTTGTGGACTCCAAAAGTTTGTACTGCTGCTGTCCACAGACTCATCACATTGGACATCAAACCACCTGCACTTTGTAAGATCCCAGTCCAGCTAATTAACCAAGTTATCAGACATAGCTGACACTTGTCTAAATATTGTAGTACAAATTAGAAGAGTTCAATTGTTCTCATCCTTAGGGACAGTGATGGCAATTATCATCATTGATTGTTTCTCAAACTGAAAACAACAAGCAACAGAATACAGTTCTCCCCCCACCCCCCCCCCCACCCCCACCCCCCACAGGCTGCTGTCATGTTAACATTAGCTTGGAGCTCCAGAAAAGAACAAGAAAGAACAAAGAGAATGGCTCGAACAAGGCGTTGCTCACGGGGCGGTCGCTCGTGCCAGGCGGTCGCACGTGCTCGGGCCCGCTAAATGCTACTTGTAGCTTTAATTATTAGGGCCCGAGCACGGAGTGCAAGGACCCTATTGTATCTGTAAGGATTATTAGGGCCCGAGCACGGAGTGCAAGGACCCTATTGTAATTCGAATGTTTATTATTATTATTATTAGGGCCCGAGCACGGAGTGCAAGGACCCTATTGTAATTCGAATGTTTATTATTATTATTATTAGGGCCCGAGCACGGAGTGCAAGGACCCTATTGTATCTGTTAGGTTTATTATTATTATTATTATTTTTCTTCTGCCGGAAGAATCGCATTTTTGAGGCCTTTAACATACCCCAAAACTCACCAAATTTGGCACACACATCAGGGGTCGCGAAAAATTTCGTATTTTATGAGAAATTGGCATGGGTGCGCAAAAATGGCTCGACAGCGCCACCTACACTGACTTTTGTCCCGACGCCCCGCATACGCTTTAACGTACAAGCTTGATTTTTTCAGGGCATGTTCATCAGATGGAAACCTACAAAAAAGTCTGTAGGTACCAAGCTGTCAGTCGCACAGGAAGTCTGCTATATTGATGTCAATATGTCATTTTTGCTCTATTTTGGACATTTGCAGGCCTCCTTCTAGAACGAACTCCTCCTAGAGATTTGTGAATAATGACTCCAAACTTTGGTTTTGTAAACTAGACACATGTCCGATGTTAAATTGCAAAGCTTTTAAGTTTTTACAGAAGTTTGTGACCGTGGCGGCGCGTAGAAATTCGACGTTGTTTCGAAAACACGCCATGAAAAGAAAAATGGCCATAACTCAGCCATGCATAATCCAATCTGATCAAAAATTGATATGCATGATTGTAGTCTGACTCTGAACACATCTGCAGTGAAAGAATCTGGAAAAAGTGTAGCGCCACCTGCTGGCAAGAGGAAATGACATGTTTGACTTGGAGCATCACTGCTCCGAGTAGGATGAGCCGACACACCTGAAAATGACGTCCACCTGTTGAAAAGCCATTGAAGTTTACTCTGACAAAAAACCATAACTTTCAATGCGGGGGTGTGGTCGTGACAGAGCGGCAAAGTTGGGCATCTCGCTATGCACACAAAAGTTGCTCTCACGTGCACATTCCTTGTCCAATCTCACTGAAATTCAATGGATATGATGAAGCTTCTATTCTGAACCCATGGATATGACAATCTTGGACGAGCTCTATAGCGCCACCTAGTTATTGCATTGGGCACATTCTGCCCTGTATTTTCTCTTTGCTTTGTCCGATGTGCATGAAATTAAAACTGGAGATACTCAGAAGGGTCCTCTCTCATCATGTAAAGTTTCATGGGTGTACACCTGACGGTGCCTGCGTAACAGGAAGTGGTCGATTATGTGCACCCAAATAATAGAAATTTATTATAAATCAGCCGTTTGTCTCAGGAAGCTGAGATTTCAGAATTAGATGCCTTTAATAACCTCCAGCTTTGATATGTAACACTATAGGGTCTACGAGAAACTTCATCACTTGATTTTTTTAATGAAATTTTGGACTGAACAAAGATTTTTAGCATAAATTCTGTTTAGGTTATCAGCACCAAGAATTCAACTTTCATAGGCATTTATGTGCTACTGCTTCCTAAAAAAATTCAGAATGATTGAAGTTACAGGTGACATCTTAGAGAGCATTACATCCAAAAAGGTCCGAAAACGTCTTTTTAGGCAAAACTACAAACACCTATTTTTTTTCATAACTTAATCATCATATATCAACACCATTTATTTTTTCAAATGTAGGGATCTGTGTTTGCTGCCTTCCATATTTTTTTCAGAAGTCCAGGTGAAACAGATGATTTTAAAAAAATCCTGATTCATCCCAAAACCTGTGCTTTTTCCGTCTGGACTCCAAACAAGTGTGTTTTAAAATTACTTATGCTTCAAATATCCACACCAAGTTTCACACGCATATAGCTGAACATGTCTAAATGCTTCTTGAATATTCTTTACAGATATAAAATGAACTGGTCAACTGTAGGATGTCATTTCCTCTTACATGCTTAAGTCTTTTCCTCATGCTGCAGCCTGCTCCTCAATCATCCCTGTTGCTGGAGTCAAATTTCACCCCCCCCCCCCCCCACACACACACACCAGCTGCCAGTTCATATGCTAACTAACCCAGAAGTGAGGTGACAAGAGTTTAGACACAAGAGGGAGGGCAGACTGCTTTTTCATTTGTTTTGTATGTCTTTCATAGATTTTTATGAATAATCATTGCTTTTCTAGTCATGTAAAATGCAATTAACCTAATATTTTATCTTTTTTTTTTACAAACAAAACATATGAATGTGCTCCAAAACAAAACCCAACTCTCAGTACAGTTCTACAGATGTAACATAAGACTTAGACAGTAAATGTCTCTTTTATCCTTTTTTAATCAATGCTGCAACTTCTTTTCCTTAATATAAATCCAATGAAATTAAACTACAAAACCAAAAAACACAACGTATAGCAAATTTCTCTAAATAAATTATGTGTATATACAATATGTAGCACTTTTAAACAAAATAATAACAAATCCTTCCAATACAAGCACAGAAAAATGGAACACAAAATTTAAAACCCAAATTTGAAATGGCAATTTTAAAAAGATAATTTTTCAGCCTGCTAAAAGTGCACAATTGTAAAAGCTCTTTTATATAGACAACTGTTTGGTTGCTTAGAGCTCTAAATATAAAAACAATGCCTTTATGGACGTGGCACGGATGGCACGGATGTTCAGCAGGGTAAACCCCAGGAAAGCAGTTGGACCTGATGGAGTTCCCGGAAAGGTTCTGCGGGCCTGCGCGGATCAACTCTCCCAGGTCTTCACAAAAATCTTCAACCCGTCGCTAGCTCAGGCTTTCATCCCTGCTTGCCTGAAGCAATGACGTCACAACCCCTGATTGGGAAAAGTTTCTTGTGAGAATTATCTAACAGAATCACCCACAAAACATTTTTTTAACACAGACATAACACAAAGAAGACAACACACCACCACTTTGGGATTGGAATGTAATTTTATTAGATTTTAACCCTTTGGAATCAAACTAAAAACGGAGCTGTCTGATTGGTCCATGGGAGAACTCATGCCAATGGGGCAGAAACCCAACAGCCAGAATGTTCCCTAACGGACTAATGATCAATACAATAATTACTATAAAATGTTCTACACATACATACGGAACTAAACGAAGTAGAACATCTATTATTTCATGAAAACAATAACATGTAATCAACCTACTTCATCAAATACGAACGATAAAAGGCATGCTGGGAAACCATGAGTGAAGCAGCTGGTCAAGACATTGATCTCAGGGTGTATTCATCTCAGCCGTCCCTCTGCTCGACCCCTGCTGGACGACTGGAGAATCACACCCCACAGAGTATTTTGCTAAAGCCTGCCGAATTTGAGCAAATCAGTTCTTTTTAGAACTTCCTCATTTCCTCTACACTTCGATCTTCGACGCCCCTGACCAGCAAGGAAGACTACCGGACCCCCAGTGAGAAGAACTCGACCCGGTTAGACGCGCCGCACCAGGACGCCTTCAGTTTGACTGTAGGTTTGTCACCACCATTTTGAATTTCCCCGCGACTTGTAAACGAACCGTTACTTTAAATCGACCATCGAACCTTTTTTACATGGCCACAATGACTACTCACCTTCTGATAATCAATTTTATTGAATAAAAAACCGTAAAAGTTGTTTAAAATCGATAAGACGAACGTAAATAATTTGACCTTTTACTTCGTTGAACCGGGAGTGATCGCTTCCATTATGATGCGAACGTAAGTTTTAAAGACTTTTTAAAGCAAACCAACCGACGAATTTTCTTTTTAAACGGACACAAACGTACAAAATGACATGTAGAATCGATTCTGATCGACAAACAACAAGTTTCTATCCGTTTCAGAGATCGTTTTTTTGTAGTCTATCCAATCGCGGTCAAGTGAGCCGACATCTGTGGAAGTGCGGTCACGCCAGCCGTCACTGACTCTTTGCATGCGCGTTTACATCACAGTTTACGGTACACACGTCCAGCGAGCTGGAAAGACGGCATAAGCGCTGATATCACCCATATCAGTTACCCATTATAGAAATGACATGTACTGTACTCTGAAATAAATGAGAGTTATTGCATGCCCTGTATGGTTATTTAATGTAAAAATGTTTTCATTTGGATTGCATGTCTGTTCATTCCATAATAAACCACCAGAAATAACGTGTTTTGTCTGAAATATAATCAATCAGACACATTCTAAAAGTGAGATTTAACACTGACAAGAGTGTTTTGTGGGTTGTTTTTGTGGGTTGTTTTGGAGTGTTTTGTGGGTTGAACAAAAATAAGTTGTTTGTTCAGTATTTGCAGGAACACAAGTAATAATTACTTGTGTTCCTGCAAATACTGAACAAACAACTTATTTGTTACCACGCATGTCTATTGAGGGTTCTCTTGTGCCTGTGAAATTAAAACGGAAGCTTACTTATAAAGGACATTATGAATATCAGTATGTTGATTCGGAACGTGTTAAGCAGGCTTTACAGTTTTTACAAAGCCATAATTCTTATTATAACAACGTGAAATTTAATAATGATTGGATTAATGGTTTTTGTAAAGAAACATCTGATGTGGTAGAAAAAGATGTTGAATGCACTGCAAATGTTGACGATTCAAATGTTTTAGGAGATGAACTTCTGCATGATAGACAGCAGCATTGCATGTTCCAGGACACTTGTCTAATGCCAGTAGACATTGGTCAAGAGGCTTTGGATCAATATTTTGATCACATTTTGAATGTAGCTCCCGCTGAAGGCAATAGTCCGGTGAAGTTGTTGTCCGATATTACAAATGAGGCTAAATGTTTTCCTGTGTTGTTTCCTAAGGGTGGACCAACATTTCATGATGGAAGACAACATCCTTTAACTCTATCACGATATTTTAACAACAGGATTCTTAATGCTGATTGTCGTTTTGCACAAAATGTGGAATATATTTTTTTTGCCCAATATATGACAGAATTAGAAAAGGTCGTTTCAAATGTTTCGATTGCAGTAAGAAAAGGTAAGTATGATTTTAAAAATAAACGAGTAGTTACTGGAGAGTTGTTGAATAGTGATGATTCTATTAAAAGGATGTTGGAATTTGATGATGGGTACAGATTTTTAAAACCAATCAGAGGTACGCCAGCATTTTGGCAGGCGGCCCAGAAAGACCTCATGGCTTGTGTGAGGCAGCTTGGAATCCCCACATGGTTCTGTTCATTTTCTTCAGCTGATATGCGGTGGAAGAATTTACTTTCCTGCATTCTGAAGCACGAAGGTAGAACTGAAACTGTGGAGCAGTTGGAATGGGCAGACAGATGTGAGCTTTTGCGTCGTAATCCTGTCACTGCTGCTCGGATGTTTGATTTTCGTTGGCATTGTTTTCTGAAAGAGGTTCTTATGTCGCCTGCATGTCCTATAGGAAAAATTAAGGATTTTTTTTATAGGGTGGAGTTTCAGCAACGAGGCTCACCACATCTTCATTGCCTGTTTTGGATAGAGGATGCACCTGTAATTGACAGAAATACAGATGCTGAAGTGATTGCATTTATTGATCGTTATGTGACTTGTGAGTTACCATCAAATATTGACTTACTGGAAATTGTTACATCTGTGCAAAAACACTCTGGCTACGTTCACACTGCAGGCTGAAACGACCCAATTCCGAATTTTTTGCCCCTAAGCGGCCCAATTCCGATCTTTTCATGACAGTCTGAATGACACAGATCCGATCTTTTCAAATGCGACCCAGGCCCCGTGGGTTTGCCGGCCTGATTCCGAATTGTAGCCGATCTTTTCAATTGCGACCGCCGTCTGACCGGCCAGGCGACTTGATTCCGAACTGTACGTCATCGACACGCAACAAACGTCATCATTTTGCGTTGAAGTAGGCGGGAACGAGAACGTAAACATCAACCATGGTGGACGATGCTGCTGAGATCAGTCAGTAGAAGGGAAGAGAGGTCACCGATTGGATTAATATTTGGGCTGATCGCTCTTTTCAGGCCAAACTCCAGGGCTCTGATCGCAACTGGGCGGTTTTTGAAAAAAATTCCAGATAAATGGCAGAGCGTGGTGTTGAACCTTTACCGCGATAACTTTTTTTTCTTTCTCCCCTTTGACCGTGCTCAGAAGCGCGGGGGACCCAGGCAATCCCCCTCCTCCTCCTCCCTGTTCTGATCCTTAGATTCTCCAGAACGGGTTAATAAAGAGTCCATAGCATTTATTTTGGGGGAAACCTTCTTTTATTACCGTCCTCCGTAACACACAACATGAATGCGCGCCCACACTGCCCCCCCCTATTCTCTATCGCGGCACGCGCTTGCACACACACACGGGGCGCGCGGGCCCAACATATACACATTCCTCTTCCACAACAGTGGGTACAGGCGATCCTGACTCCATTGCCTTCTTAAAATGAGAAGATTGTAATTGTGCTGCTCCTTCGTGAAAATAAATTTAATATTACAAAAAGAGCTCCGCTTTTGACAACACTGTTGTTGACATCCATTGTTAACGTTGGCTCCGCAAACAGCAAGTGACGTCGTTCACCGTTGAGTGTTCTTCTGGCTTCTGCGCATGCGGGTCTCGTTTGGGTCGTGTCACGGTCACACTGGAGATCACAAAAGTTCGGATTTACTTGGAAATGTGAACGGTCTAGCAAATAATTCGGATTTTTTCAAAAAATCCGAATTGAGCATTAAGCCCTGCAGTGTGAACGTAGCCTCTGAAACACATGCGAAAACATGTAAAAAAAAAAGGAACTGTGTGTCGTTTTAATTTTCCTAGACCACCTTCTGCACGTACGTTCATATCACGTAGCACAAGTGCTGAAGAGACACAGTCTTGTCAATGTGTGTTATCAGAGAAAGAGTCTTGCAACTGTAAAGAAAATGCACAGACACAGCAATTGAAGAAAAAAGAGGCTTCTGCATTGATTGCACACATTAAAGCTGCTCTCTCAGCTGATGGGCCAACTTATGACAATGTTGAAGATTTGTTTGGATCTGTTGGGTTAAACCAAAGCACATTTGAAACTGCATATAACTGTTGTGCTCGGAAAACCCATGTTGTGCTGAAACGTCAGATCAATGAAGTTTGGATTAATCAATATAGCAAGCCACTGTTAAAATGCTGGAATGCTAATATGGATATACAGTTTGTTGTCGACGCATATGCATGTGTTGTGTACATCATTTCTTACATCTCTAAATCAGAGAAGGAAATGGGTTTATTATTGCAGTGTGCACAAAAGGAAGCAAGCAGGGATGGAAATGCTTCTGCCAAAGAGAGTCTAAAAACATTAGGCAGTACATATTTGCACAACAGAGATGTATCTGCTCAAGAAAGTGTTTATAGACTGACAAATGCACATTTGAAAGAGTGCTCTCGGAAAGTTGTGTTTCTTCCTGTTGGTGAAAATACTGTTAAAATGAGTTTACCGTTAAAAGTACTAAAAGAAAAAGCATCAAAGCATTTTGTTAGTACAGATGATATGTGGATGACAAGCATTGTGGATAGATATAAGAACAGACCTAAGAGTGATGATTTTCCTTCAATGTGTTTAGCAGTATTTGCTTCCGAATTTCGTGTGTTGTCAAAAAATGAAAGTGCTGCTAAGCGAATAAAGTTGAACAACAACACTGGATATGTTGTGAAAAGAACCCGCACACAACCTGCTGTTGTACGTTACGTTAAGTTCTCTGAAACAAAACAGCCTGAACTGTTTTATCAAAGCAATCTGCAGTTGTTTTTGCCATACTACAGCGATAGCCAGCTGAAACCTCAAGGTTTTGAAACGTATCAAGACTTTTTTCATAAGGGCACGATAAGACTTGGTAATTCAGGTCTGCAGTTGGTAAAGTCCGTGGTAACATTAAACAGAAGTAAATTTGAAATTGATGGTGATAAATTGGTTAATGCTCAGCAAGGGATAGATAATGCTGGTGTAGTTGAAGATGGCTGGTGTGAATTATGCCCTGAGCAAGAATTGGAAAGACTTGAGTGTCAAGAG
This sequence comes from Oryzias latipes, assembly GCF_053564925.1. NCBI lineage: Eukaryota > Metazoa > Chordata > Actinopteri > Beloniformes > Adrianichthyidae > Oryzias > Oryzias latipes. The sequence continues at coordinate 9,240,135 of NC_136256.1, read as the reverse complement.
TTGTTGCAGAACCAAAAAAGTGTAGATGATGAACAGGAATTTGATATTCCTGATTTAAGAGTTTCAGCTCAACATAGCCATTTCTTTCAACTGAATAAAACAAAAATGCCTCGTAGTGATGGCTTGGCTTTAATTCGCTCTTTAAATGAAATTCAGATGGATATTTTTTACCAAGTGAGAAAATGGTGTGTGGAAAAGGTTTTGGGAAAAAAGCCAGAACCATTCCACCTGTTCATAACAGGAGGTGCAGGGACTGGTAAAACTCACCTAATTAAAGCAATACAATATGAATCAAATAGACTATTGTCTCCTCTTTGTCGTCATGTAGATGACATCTGTGTTTTGTTGACAGCTCCCACAGGAATTGCTGCGTTTAATGTACAAGCAAGTACTATACACAACACTTTCTGTATTGGTAAAGATGTCCGCTTACCTTACACACCACTGGGTGAGGAAAAATTAAATTCTTTACGTGCCATTTACAGCAGTTTACAGATTTTGATAATTGATGAAATATCCATGGTAGATCATAATTTATTAGCATATATTCATGGGCGTCTGAGGCAAATAAAGCAAACTGGTAACTCTGCATTGTTTGGAAATGTTTGTATTATTGCAGTTGGGGATTTCTTTCAATTACCTCCAGTGAGAGGAAAACCATTGTATGTAGAAAATGTGGGTATGGATCTTTGGTGTGGTGTGTTTAAAATTGTTTGCCTGGAAACCATTGTACGCCAAAAAGATCAGGAATTTGCCAAATTACTCGGCAGAGTTAGGACACGATGCAAAGGTACTGAAATGTTAAAAAGTGATATCCAACAATTGAAGTCACGTGAAACGGGAGAAGGCAGCGCTGCTTTACATATTTTCCCAACTAATGGTCAAGTAAATCAACATAATTTAACCCATCTACATTCATCCTGTCCAGATTATGTAACTATTAAAGCTCAAGATTATGTAAATTGTAAGGAAACAGGTAGACAAGTGTTACTAAGTGGTAATCATTCAAACGCTAACAATACTTGTTTAGCAGGAAGACTTCTTTTGGGGAAAAATGCACGTGTCATGCTTTGTAAAAATGTTGATGTGGCAGATGGTCTTGTCAATGGTGCATGTGGAATTGTGACTGATATTGTCTATAGAAACTCTGACTTTCCACAAATTGTTTTTGTGAATTTTGATAATAAAGACATTGGAAGACAACGGAAGAAACAGTATGAAAATCATCCAGGGCTTGTCTCAGGTTCTGTAGCCATTGTTCCAGAAGAGGAACGACTCACAGGAAGAGGTGGTCTGAGACGTCAGTTTCCTCTAAAACTTGCTTGGGCTTGTACTGTTCATAAAGTTCAGGGTCTTACCATTGATAATGTTGTTGTGTCTTTGAAAAAAACCTTTGCTCCTGGGCAGGCTTATGTTGCATTAAGCCGCGTAACAAGTTTGTCTGGTTTAATTATTCAAGATTTTAAGGAACAGGCCATTTATTGTAACAAAACAGTTTCTGAATATGTGGCAAACATGCCTCAATATCTAATAAATAAAGAAAATCTCACTTCTAGTTCATGTGACTTTAGCATTTTCCTTATGAATGTGCAAAATTTAGAGTGGCATGTAAAGGACTTAGCTTTGTGCACAAAACAGTTACATGCTAACTGCATAGCTGTAACTGAAACATGGCTTCCAAATGCCCCTTTTACTGATGCATTGAACATCAGTGGCTACAATTTTTATAGTATGCCACGCTCACTGTCTTATAGTGGAGTAGATCCTAGACTGAATGTCATTAAAGGCTTAAAACATGGTGGTGTTGGAATGTACACCGTTGAAAATATCCTGTTTGAACATGTAGAGGTACAAAGTGTAGATATTGAATGTTTAGTGCACAGATTTATTAAATCGAACATAGTCGTGGCAGTTCTGTATCGTCCACCATCATATGCCATTTCATTATTTAGAGAGAACCTTAAGAAATTAGTCGATCTGTTGGAGCCCCTGGGTGATACCATTGCTATAATGGGTGATTTCAATGACAATCTAGTAAACTCGAAGACAATAACTGATTTCATGGCACATAAAGGTTTTATTCAACTGGTTTCTGAAAACACAACGTTAAAAAATACGATAATCGATCATGTGTACTTAAAAACAACAAAATATAAAGTCGAATGTACAGTTGTACAAACATACTTTAGTGATCATGATGGGATTCTTTGTCGTTTTAAACATGTAAGTGACTGTTGATGATTGTGGCGAAGGAGAAAGGGACATCTTTATCTCTTTTAAGTCACAAACGTCTGACTTAATATAAAACGTCAAATGTTGAACTAAATACATGCTGGTGTCAGTTATTGTGGCGAAGGAGGCGGGGAGAAATGACGCATCTGCGACATTTTTATCTCTGTTAAGTCACAAACATCTGACTTAATGTAAAACGTCAAATGTTGAACTAAATACATGCTGGTGTCAGTTATTGTGGCGAAGGAGGCGGGGAGAAATGACGCATCTGCGACATTTTTATCTCTGTTAAGTCACAAACATCTGACTAAATGTAAAACGTCAAATGTTGAACTAAATACATGCTGGTGTCAGTTATTGTGGCGAAGGAGGCGGGGAGAAATGACGCATCTGCGACATTTTTATCTCTGTTAAGTCACAAACATCTGACTTAATGTAAAACGTCAAATGTTGAACTAAATACATGCTGGTGTCAGTTATTGTGGCGAAGGAGGCGGGGAGAAATGACGCATCTGCGACATTTTTATCTCTGTTAAGTCACAAACATCTGACTTAATGTAAAACGTCAAATGTTGAACTAAATACATGCTGGTGTCAGTTATTGTGGCGAAGGAGGCGGGGAGAAATGACGCATCTGCGACATTTTTATCTCTGTTAAGTCACAAACATCTGACTTAATGTAAAACGTCAAATGTTGAACTAAATACATGCTGGTGTCAGTTATTGTGGCGAAGGAGGCGGGGAGAAATGACGCATCTGCGACATTTTTATCTCTGTTAAGTCACAAAAATCTGACTTAATGTAAAACGTCAAATGTTGAACTAAATACATGCTGGTGTCAGTTATTGTGGCGAAGGAGGCGGAGAGAAATGACGCATCTGCGACATTTTTATCTCTGTTAAGTCACAAACATCTGACTTAATGTAAAACGTCAAATGTTGAACTAAATACATGCTGGTGTCAGTTATTGTGGCGAAGGAGGCGGGGAGAAATGACGCATCTGCGACATTTTTATCTCTGTTAAGTCACAATCCTCTGACTTTATGGAAATGTGGTTTCTTTTCCTGCATCTTGAATACATATTAGGCATTACAAATTTACATTTTTTTTCTGTAGTTAGCAATTGAGTAAAGAATCAAAATGCTTTTTTTTTGCATATTTCTAAATTTCAAACCATCTGATGTACAAACATATTCGAAGTACTTAAAAAGTACTTTAGAAAGTAATTGAAATTTATGTATCTATTGCATTCCTATGGCCTAGTTATTCATGATGCAGGTTTTGCTTTCCTTGCCATGTGACCTCAAAAAAAGCAAAAGACATTGGTAATGGTACTCCCAGTTACTGGGATGGGGTTCGATTCCCTACAATGTCCATGTTCTGAGGTCACATAAACACTTTTTTAATGTTAGTGCATATATGTGTCTTCATGAAATAACTCTCGTCTATTTTTAATCATAGAGAAATTTCTATAAATCTCGTCATAGGAACATCCCCACAGTAACCACCCTGACTGGAACATCAACGTGGTCCACTTCACAGCCGTGAGGCTGCAAAGTTAAACTCCAGCTGCCCCAGCAAGTGTGACAACTGCAGCAACAACCACCGACCAAGCCCTGACAGAAAAGATCCCCACAAGGAACACTGCAGGCTGTTCCATGAAAAATATAGTTTTGCCATTGCCTTGCAGATCACAGTTCAAGTGATTTAGTTTTCCAGTAATATCAGTCAAACTGCGAGTTCAGATTTACCATATTCATATTAACCATATTCAGCAGACTGCTCCTCCAATAGCACCTTGAAAATCCTGTGCCGTTTTGCTTTGCAGCAGAAGTTGATTTCACAATAGGAGTCATCATGTGTCTAGAGCCAATCACTTCTGCACATAGGGCCTACTGGTGAATGACGCAGCAGTAATGAAGACATTTTGGGAAGTCTGGGTCAGCTTTACAGTGAGTGATGAAACCCGTTTTTCTATTGATCATAGCAGGAGCCCTGTCTGCAGTCACTGCTACCAGCTTTTCTAAAGGTACCTTTTTCTGCACAAAAATTCCTTCACCATGTTATACATTTCAACTCCTCTTGTAGTTGTCTGTTAGGGCAGTTGTGTCAAGAGTTCTTCTCTTGTGGACTCCAAAAGTTTGTACTGCTGCTGTCCACAGACTCATCACATTGGACATCAAACCACCTGCACTTTGTAAGATCCCAGTCCAGCTAATTAACCAAGTTATCAGACATAGCTGACACTTGTCTAAATATTGTAGTAAAAATTAGAAGAGTTCAATTGTTCTCATCCTTAGGGACAGTGATGGCAATTATCATCATTGATTGTTTCTCAAACTGAAAACAACAAGCAACAGAATACAGTTCTCCCCCCACCCCCCCCACCCCCACCCCCCACAGGCTGCTGTCATGTTAACATTAGCTTGGAGCTCCAGAAAAGAACAAGAAAGAACAAAGAGAATGGCTCGAACAAGGCGTTGCTCACGGGGCGGTCGCTCGTGCCAGGCGGTCGCACGTGCTCGGGCCCGCTAAATGCTACTTGTAGCTTTAATTATTATTATTATTATTATTCTACCGGAAGAGTCGCCTTTTTGAGGCCTTTAACATACCCCAAAACTCACCAAATTTAGCACACACATCAGGAGTCGCGAAAAATTTCGTATTTTATAGTAGATTGGCATGGGCGCAGAAAAACGGCTTGATAGCGCCACCTACAGTGACTTTTGTCCCGACGCCCCGCATACGCTTTAACGTACAAGCTTGATTTTTACAGGGCATGTTCTTCAGATGGAGACCTACAAAAAAGTCTGAAAGGACCCACCTGTCACTCGCACAGGAAGTCTGATATATTGAGGTCAATATGTCATTTTTGCTTCATTTTGGACATTTGCAGGCCTCACTCTAGAGCGAACTCCTCCTAGAGATTTGTGAATAATGACTCCAAACTTTGGTTTTGTAAACTAAACACATGTCCGATGTTAAATTGCGAAGCTTTTACGTTTTTACGGTTGTTTGTGACCGTGGCGGCGCGTCGAAAATGGAGGTCATTTTGAAAACACGCCATGAAAAGAAAAATGGCCATTACTCAGCCATGCAAAATCCAATATGATCCAAAGTTGATATGCATGATTGTAGTCTGACCCTGACCACATCTGCAGTGGAAGAATCTGGAATAGGTGTAGCGCCACCTGCTGGTAAAAGGAAATGACATGTTTTACTTGGAGCATCACTGCTCCAAGTAGGATGAGCCGACACACCTCAAAATGATGTCCACCTGTTGAAAAGCCATTGATGTTTACTCTGATAAAAAGCCATAACTTTCAATGCGGGGGTGTGGTCGTGACAGAGCGGCGAAGTTGGGCGTCTCGCCATGCACACAAAAGTTGCTCTCACGTGCACATTCCTTGTCCAATCTCACTGAAATTCAATAGAGGTGATGAGGCTTCCATTCTGAACCCATGGATATGACAATCTTGGACGAGCATATAGCGCCACCTAGATATTGACAAATACATTTTATGTCACATTCTGACCTATCTTTTCTCTGTGCTTTGTCCGACATTCATAAAATTACAACAGGAGATACTCATAAGGGTCTTCTCTCATCGTCTAAAGTTTCATGGGTGTACACCTGACGGTGCCTGCGCAAGCCACCACCAAACAGGAAGTGGTTGATTGCGTTGCAGTCAGATAATTAAAAATTCATAAAAAATCAGCCGTTTGTATCACGAGGCTGAGATTTCAGAATGAGAGGCCTCTTACATATCTCCAACTTAAATACACAGCACTTGCATGGGTGAACAAAAAACGGCTCAATAGCGCCACCTACCATGTTTGTTTTTGAGAGCCCCGCCATGTTCTTTAACATACAAGCTTGATATTTACAGGACATGTTCATCAGATGGAAACCTACAAAAAAGTCTCTTGGGACCAAGCTGTCAGTCGCACAGGAAGTCTGCTATATTGATGTCAATATGTCAGTTTTGCTCTATTTTGGTCCTTTGCAGGCCTCGTTCTAGAACGAACTCCTCCTAGAGATTTTTGAACAATGACTCCAAACTTTGGTTTTGTAAACTAAACACATGTCCGATCTTAAATTGCGAAGCTTTTAAGTTTTTACGGTTGTTTGTGACCGTGGCGGCGCGTCAAAATTTGAGGTCGTTTCGAAATCACGCCATGAAAAGAAAAATGGCCATTACTCAGCCATAAATAATCTAATCTGATCCAAATTTGTTGTGCATGATTGTAGTCTGACTTTGAACACATCTGCAGTGGAAAAATTCGAAACAGGTGTAGCGCCACCTGTTGGCAACAGGAAATGACATGTTTTACTTGGAGCATCACTGCTCCAAGTAGGATGAGCAAACACACCTCAAAATGACGTCCACCTGTTGAAAAACCATTGAAGTTTACTCTGATGAAAAACAAATCTTTCAACGCGGGGGTGTGGTCGTGACAGAGCGGCGAGGTTGGGTATCTCGCCATGCTCTCACGTTCACATTCCTTGTCTGATCTCACTGAAATTAAATAGATTTGATGAAACTTCCATTCTGAACCCATGGATATGACTATTTTGGACGAGCTATATATGTTCATAAATGATCATGAAGCATGATCATATAATCAAGCTTCATAGGAAATCAGCCGTTTGTCTCAGGAAGCTGAGATTTCAGAATTAGATGCGTCTTACAAAGCTCCACGTTTGAAAAGCATCACTATACGTACGAGAAACATTTAACCACCTTAATCACCCTATTGTGCTGAAAGCAAATTTTTGGACGTTTTGACTCAAGCAAATATTTTTATCATAACATCTGTTTAGTTTATCAGCACCAAAATAAAAAATATTTACATTTATAAAATGAACTGGTCAACTCTAGGATTTTATTTATTCAATCTTACATCCTCAAGCTTTTCATCAGTCTCCCCTGCTGCAGGAGTGGAGTTAGCCCCCCCCCCCCCCCCCCGGCTGTGTGCTCACATGTAAATTAGCCAGGAGTGGCAGACAGAAAGTAGAACAGTTAGAAAGCCTAGTTCAACACTAAAATACAGCAATTTCCTTTGTTTTGTTTGTCTTTTATACATCCTTAGCACTAATCATTGCTTTTTTATTCATCCAAAATACAATTAACTTTATATTTTATCTTTTTTTTTTTTTACAAACAAAATATATGAATGTGCTCCAAAACAAAACCCAGTCTCAGTACACTCCTACAGATGTAACATCAGACAGTAAATGTCTATTTTATGCTTTTTTTAATCAATGCTGCAACTTCTTTTCATTTCCTTTCAATACATCCAAAGAAATTAAACTACAACGACAACAAACACAACATATAGCAAATGTCTCTAAGAAGATTGTGTATATACATTATGTACCACCTTTAAACACCAAATAAATAACAAATCTTTCTAATACAATCACAAAAAATGGAACACAAAATGTAAAACCCAAATTAGAAATTGCAATTTTAAAAAGATACATTTTTCAGCAGCTTTTCAAAATCAATCACATATTTTACTCTTCTGTGGATGAAACAAAGAAGTCCAGAGCAATGTAGCCACTTCTCCAAAGTCTCTGTCACCTTCAGTTTTACACAAAGTCTGTGAAAATCCACCATACATTGGTCACATGTATTCAGAGACCTGCTAAAAGTCCACAATTGTAAAAGCTCTTATATAGACAACTGTTTGTTTGCTTGGAGCTCTAAATATAAAAAAATGCTTTTCTATCACCTAGACACAGATGGAGAACCATATCAACTGGATTAATAACAGGGTGGCATGTTTAGGTTTAAACTTACATCAATAGACAACATGAAGCTGTTCATCACATTTTTGACCTAAAAATGTAAACACATCCTTGGCTCTGCGGTTAGGAAATGGTACTTGGGAATCTCTTCATACCAGGAGCCAGCCTGAACATTGGAACATCACCACAGTGCCCATCCAGACTGGGACAGCAACGGGGTCCACTTCACAGCCGTGAGGCTGCTGTGTTTAACTCCAGCTGTCCCAGCAAGGGAGACAACTGCAGCAACATCCACTGACCAAGCTGGAAAGCCCTGGCAGAAAAGATCCCCACAAGAAAAACAATGGACCAGGCAGGCTGGTCAATAAAAAAATATAGTTTTACCAATGTCTTGCAGCTCGCAGATCAAGTGGTTTAATTTTCCAGTAATGTCAGTCAAGAATACAAGTTCAGATTCACCATATTCAGCAGATATCTCCACCAATAGCACCTTAAAAATCCTGTTCTGTTTTGCTTTGCAGCTGAGGTTTTTTATGATTTTCACAATAGGAGTCTTTATATGTCCAGAGCCAATCACTTCTGCACATAAGGCCTACTGGTGAAAGAAGCAGCAGTAATGCAGACATTTTGGAAAGTCTTGGTCAGCTTTACAGTGATTGATGAAACCTGTTTGTCGGTCAATCATAGCAGGAGCCCCGTCTGCAGGTATGGCTACCAGCTTTTCTAATGGTACCTTTTTCTGCACAAAAACTCCTTCACCGTGTTATACATTTCAACTCCTCTTGTAGTTGTCTGTTAGGGCAGATGTGTCAGGAATTCTTCTCTTGTGGAAACCAAAAGCTATGCTGAACTGTTGCCGTCCACAGACTCATCACACTGGACGTTAAACCCTCTGCACTTTGTAAGATCCCGGTCCAGCTAATTGGCCAAGTTATCAGACATAGCTGACACTCATCTAGACATTGTAGTGAAAATTGAATGAGTTCTATTGTTCTCATCCTTAGGGACAGTGATAGCAATTATCATCATTGCTTGTTTCTTAATCTGATAAAAACCTTCTTCTACTTGATGAGAAAATGAGCAGGTCTAAACGAGGCTTAGATTTAAGAATTTTTTTCATGCTATATGCAAAAGTCTTTGTCCTTTAAGGCAACAGATTATAGTTCCCCCCCCCCCCCCCCCCCCCACAGGCTGCTGTCAAATTAACATTATCTTGGAGCTCCAGAATGGACAAGAAAAAACGACGAGAATGGCTCGAGCAGGGCGTTGCTCACGGGGCGGTCGCTCGTGCCAGGCGGTGGCACGTGCTCGGGCCCGCTAAATGCTACTTGTAGCTTTAATTATTATTATTATTCTACCGGAAGAGTCGCCTTTTTGAGGCCTTTAACATACCCCAAAACTCACCAAATTTGGCACACACATCAGGAGTCGCGAAAAATTTCGTATTTTATAGGAGATTGGCATGGGCGCAAAAAAACGGCTCGATAGCGCCACCTACAGTGACTTTTGTCCCGACGCCCCGCATACGCTTTAACGTACAAGCTTGAATTTTACAGGGCATGTTCTTCAGATGGAGACCTACAAAAAAGTCTGAAAGGACCCACCTGTCACTCGCACAGGAAGTCTGATATATTGAGGTCAATATGTCATTTTTGCTTCATTTTGGACATTTGCAGGCCTCGCTCTAGAACGAACTCCTCCTAGAGATTTTGGAGTAATGACTCCAAACTTTGGTTTTGTAAACTAGACACATGTCCGATGTTAAATTGCGAAGCTTTTAAGTTTTTACGGATGTTTGTGACCGTGGCGGCGCGTCGAAAATGGAGGTCATTTTGAAAACACGCCATGAAAAGAAAAATGGCCATTACTCAGCCATGCAAAATCCAATCTGATCCAAAATTGATATGCATGATTGTAGTCTGACCCTGACCACATCAGAAGTGGAAAAATCCAGAACAGGTGTAGCGCCACCTGCTGGCAAAAGGAAATGACATGTTTTACTTGGAGCATCACTGCTCAAAATAGGATGAGCCGACACACCTCAAAATGATGTCCACCTGTTGAAAAGCCATTGAAGTTTACTCTGATAAAAAGCCATAACTTTCAATGCGGGGGTGTGGTCGTGACAGAGCGGTGAAGTTGGGCGTCTCGCCATGCACACAAAAGTTGCTCTCACGTGCACATTCCTTGTCCAATCTCACTGAAATTCAATAGAGGTGATGAGGCTTTCATTCTGAACCAATGGATATGACAATCTTGGACGAACTCCATAGCGCCACCTAGATATTGACAAATACATTTTATGTCACATTCTGACCTATCTTTTCTCTTTGCTTTGTCCGACATTCATAAAATTACAACAGGAGATACTCATAAGGGTCTTCTCTCATCGTCTAAAGTTTCATGGGTGTACACCTGACGGTGCCTGCGCAAGCCACCACCAAACAGGAAGTGGTTGATTGCGTTGCAGTCAGATAATTAAAAATTCATAAAAAATCAGCCGTTTGTATCACGAGGCTGAGATTTCAGAATGAGATGCCTCATAAATATCTCCAACTTAGATATACAGCACTTGCATGGGTGAACAAAAACGGCTCAATAGCGCCACCTACCATGTTTGTTTTTGAGAGCCCCGCCATGTTCTTTAACATACAAGCTTGATTTTTACAGGACATGTTCATCAGATGAAAACCTACAAAAAAGTCTCTTGGTACCAAGCTGTCAGTTGCACAGGAAGTCTGCTATATTGGTGTCAATATGTCATTTTTGGTGTATTTTGGTCATTTGCAAGCCTCGTTCTAGAACGAACTCCTCCTAGAGATTTTTGAACAATGACTCCAAACTTTGGTTTTGTAAACTAAACACATGTCCAATATTAAATTGCGAAGCTTTTAAGTTTTTACGGTTGTTTGTGACCGTGGCGGCGCGTCAAAATTTGAGGTCGTTTCGAAATCACGCCATGAAAAGAAAAATGGCCATTACTCAGCCATAAATAATCTAATCTGATCCAAATTTGTTGTGCATGATTGTAGTCTGACTTTGAACACATCTGCAGTCGAAAAATCCGAAACAGGTGTAGCGCCACCTGTTGGCAACAGGAAATGACATGTTTTACTTGGAGCATCACTGCTCCAAGTAGGATGAGCCGACACACCTCAAAATGACGTCCACCTGTTGAAAAACCATTGAAGTTTACTCTGATAAAAAGCCATAACTTTCAATGCGGGGTGTGGTCTTGACAGAGCGGCAAATTTGGGCGTCTCGCCATGCAGACAAATGTTGCTCTCATGTGCACATTCCTTGTCCAATCTCACTGAATTTCAATGGATATGATGAAGCTTCCATTCTGAACCCATGGATATGACAACTTTGGACGAGCTCTATAGCGCCACCTAGTTATTGCATGGGGCACATTGTGCCCTGTATTTTCTCTGTGCTTTGTCCGATGTGCATGAAATTAAAACTGGAGATACTCAGAAGGGTCCTCTCTCATCATCTCAAGTTTCATGGCTGCACATCTGACGGTGCCTGCGTAAGGCACTGCCAAACAGGAAGTGGTCGATTCCGTTGCAGTCATATAATCAAGCTTTATAGGAAATCAGCCGTTTGTCTCAGGAAGCTGAGATTTCAGAATTAGATGCGTCCTACAAAGCTCCACGTTTGAAAAGCAGCACTATACGTACGAGAAACATTTAACCACCTTAATCACCCTATTGTGCTAAAAGCAAATTTTGGGACATTTTGACTCAAGCAAATATTTTTATCATAACTTCTGTTTAGTTTATCAGCACCAAAATAAAAAATATTTACATTTATAAAATGAACTGGTCAACTCTAGGATTTTATTTATTCAATCTTACATCCTCAAGCTTTTCATCAGTCTCCCCTGCTGCAGGAGTGGAGTTAGCCCCCCCCCCAACCCCCGGCTGTGTGCTCACATGTAAATTAGCCAGGAGTGGCAGACAGAAAGTAGAACAGTTAGAAAGCCTAGTTCAACCCTAAAATACAGCATTTTCCTTTGTTTTGTTTGTCTTTTATACATCCTTAGCACTAATCATTGCTTTTTTATTCATCCAAAATACAATTAACTTTATATTTTATCTTTTTTTTTTTTTTTTTTACAAACAAAACATATGAATGTGCTCCAAAACAAAACCCAGCCTCAGTACACTCCTACAGATGTAACATCAGACAGTAAATGTCTCTTTTATGCTTTTTTTAATCAATGCTGCAACTTCTTTTCATTTCCTTTCAATACATCCAATAAAATTAAACTACAATGACAACAAACACAACATATAGCAAATGTCTCTAAGAAGATTGTGTATATACAATATGTACCACCTTTAAACACCAAATAAATAACAAATCTTTCTAATAAAATCACAAAAAATGGAACACAAAATGTAAAACCCAAATTAGAAATTGCAATTTTAAAAAGATACATTTTTCAGCAGCTTTTCAAAATCAATCACATATTTTACTCTTCTGTGGATGAAACAAAGAAGTCCAGAATAATGTAGCCACTTCTCCAAAGTCTCCGTCACCTTCAGTTTTAAACAAAGTCTTTGAAAATCCATTATACATTGGTCACATGTATTCAGAGACCTGCTAAAAGTGCACAATTGTAAAAGCTCTTTTATATAGACAACTGTTTGTTTGCTTAGAGCTCTAAATATAAAAAAATGCTTTTCTATCACCTAGACACAGATAGAGAACCACATCAACTGGATTAGTAACAGGGAAACATGTTTAGGTTTAAACTTACATCAATACACAACATGAAGCTGTTCATCACATTTTTGACCTAAACATGTAAACACATCCTTGGCTCTGCGGTTAGGAAATTGTAATTGGGAATCTCTTCATACCAGGAGCCAGCCTGAACATTGGAACATCACCACAGTGCCCACCCAGACTGGGACAGCAACGGGGTCCACTTCACAGCCGTGAGGCTGCTATGTTTAACTCCAGCTGTCCCAGCAAGGGAGACAACTGCAGCAACATCCACTGACCAAGCTGGAAAGCCCTGGCAGAAAAGATCCCCACAAGAAAAACACTGGCTCAGGCAGGCTGGTCAATAAAAAAATATAGTTTTGCCAATGTCTTGCAGCTCGCAGATCAAGTGGTTTAGTTTTCCAGTAATGTCAGTCAAGAATACAAGTTCAGATTCACCATATTCATATTCACCATATTCAGCAGATATCTCCACCAATAGCACCTTAAAAATCCTGTTCTGTTTTGCTTTGCAGCTGAGGTTTTTTTTATGATTTTCACAATAGGAGTCATTATGTGTCCAGAGCCAATCACTTCTGCACATAAGGCCTACTGGTGAAAGAAGCAGCAGTAATGCAGACATTTTGGAAAGTCTGCGTCAGCTTTACAGCTTACAGTGAGTGATGAAACCTGTCTGCAGTCACTGCTACTGGCTTTTCTAATGGTACCTTTTTCTGCACAAAAACTCCTTCACCGTGTTATACATTTCAACTCCTCTTGTAGATGTCTGTTAGGGCAGATGTGTCAGGAGTTCTTCTCTTGTGGAAACCAAAAGCTATGCTGTACTGTTGCCGTCCACAGACTCATCACACTGGACGTAAACCCTCTGCACTTTGCAAGATCCCGGTCCAGCTAATTGGCCAAGTTATCAGACATAGCTGACACTCATCTAGACATTGTAGTGGAAATTGAATGAGTTCTATTGTTCTCATTCTTAGGAACAGTGATAGCAATTATCATCATTGCTTGTTTCTTAATCTGATAAAAACCTTCTTCTACTTGATGAGAAATTGAGCAGGTCTAAACGAGACTTAGATTTAAGAATTTTTTTATGCTATATGCATAAGTCTTTGTCCTTTAAGGAAACAGATTACAGTCCCCCCCCCCCCCCCCCACAGGCTGCTGTCATATTAACATTATCTTGGAGCTCCAGAATGGACAAGAAAAAACAACGAGAATGGCTCGAGCAGGGCGTTGCTCACGGGGCGGTCGCTCGTGCCAGGCGGTGGCACGTGCTCGGGCCCGCTAAATGCTACTTGTAGCTTTAATTATTATTATTATTATTATTCTTTTTCTTCCGACGGAAGAGTCGCCTTTTTGAGGCCTTTAACATACCCCAAAACTCACCAAATTTGGCACATACATCGGGAGTCGCGAAAAATTTCGTATTTTATGGGAAATTGGCATGGGTGCGCAAAAATGGCTCGACAGCGCCACCTACAATGACTTTTGTCCCGAGCCCCCGCATATGCTTTAACATACAAGCTTGATTTTTTCAGAGCATGTTCATCAGATGGAAACCTACAAAAAAGTCTCCTGGTACCAAGCTGTCAGTCGCACAGGAAGCCTGCTATATTGATGTCAATATGTCATTTTTGCTCTATTTTGGACATTTGCAGGCCTCCTTCTAGAACAAACTCCTCCTAGAGATTTGTGAATAATGACTCCAAACTTTGGTTTTGTAAACTAGACACATGTCCGATCTTAAATTGCAAAGCTTTTAAGTTTTTATGGATGTTTGTGACCATGGCGGCGCGTCAAAATTGGAGGTCGTTTCGAAAACACGCCATGAAAAGAAAAATGGCCATTACTCAGCCATGAATAATCCAATCTGATCCAAAATTGATATGCATGATTGTAGTCTGACTCTGAACACATCTGCAGTGAAAAAATCTGGAAAAAGTGTAGCGCCACCTGCTGGCAAGATGAAATGACATGTTTTACTTGGAGCATCACTGCTCTGAGTAGGATGAGCCGACACACCTGAAAATGACGTCCACCTGTTGAAAAGCCATTGAAGTTTACTCTGACAAAAAACCATAACTTTCAATGCGGGGGTGTGGTCGTGACAGAGCGGCAAAGTTGGGCATCTCGCCACGCACACAAAAGTTGCTCTCACGTGCACATTCCTTGTCCAATCTCACTGAAATTCAATGGATATGATGAAACTTCCATTCTGAACCCATGGATATGACAATCTTGGACGAGCTCTATAGCGCCACCTAGTTATTGCATGAGGCACATTCTGCCCTGTATTTTCTCTTTGCTTTGTCCGATGTGCATGAAATTAAAACTGGAGATACTCAGAAGGGTCCTCCCTCATCATGTAAAGTTTCATGGGTGTACAGCTGACGGTGCCTGCGTAACAGGAAGTGGTCGATTATGTGCACCCAAATAATAGAAATTTATTATAATTCAGCCATTTGTCTCAGGAAGCTGAGATTTCAGAATAAGATGCCTTTAATAATTTCTAGCTTTGATATGTAACACTATAGGGTCTACGAGAAACTTCATCACTTGATTTTTTTAATGAAATTTTGGACTGAACAAAGATTTTTAGCATAAATTCTGTTTAGGTTATCAGCACCAAGAATTCAACTTTCATAGGCATTTATGTGCTACTGCTTCCTAAAAAAATTCAGAATGATTGAAGTTACAGGTGAACTTTTATTCAACATTTCATCCAAAAAGGTCCGAAAACGTCTTTTTAGGCAAAACTGCAAACACCTATTTTTTTGCATAACTTATCTTTCAAATATCAGCACAAAAAAATTAAAAACGGTAGGGATCTGTGTTTGCTGCCTTCCATATTTTTTTCAGACTTAAAAGTGTAACAGATGATTTATAAAAAATCCTTTTTCATCCAAAAACCTGTGTTAAATCTGTCTAGACTCCAAACAAACATTTTTTTATGGTAACTTATGTTTCAACAATCGACACCAATTTTCACAAACCTATAGCTGAACATGTCCCATAGGTCCCTGAATATTTTCATAGATATAAAATGAACTGTTCATTCTAACATCTAGCATTCTAACATCTAACATCTTACATGTCAAAGCCTCTCTCAGCCTGGCTTTGCTGAAGGAGTCGTGTTACAACCCCGCCCCCTCCTGCTGGGACCCCTGCTATGTAAATTAGCAAGCAGTGAACAGAGAGATGAGGAGTAAGAATGGCCATTACTCAGGCATGCATAATCCAAAGACAGCCAGTTAAACACTGAAAGACATATTTTTTCGGTATGTCTTTCATACATCTTTAGTATTAAAAACTCTCCAAGATGAATGTGCCTGACTCCACCTGCAGGTGGATCACAGACTTCCTGACGGACAGACAGCAGTATGTGAGGCTGGGGAAGCTCGTCTCAGATACTCGGACCACAAGCACCGGATCCCCCCAGGGCTGTGTCCTTTCACCCCTGTTACTCTCCTCGTACACAAACAGCTGCACAGCTGGTCACCTGTCTGTCAAACTCCTGAAGTTTGCTGACGACACCACACTCATCGGCCTCATCTCTGACGGAGATGAGTCGGCCTACAGGAGTGAAATAGCCAGGCTGGTGTCATAGTGCAGCGCTAACAACCTGGAGCTTAATGCTCTGAAGACAGTGGAGATGACAGTGGACTTCAGGAAGGCCCCAGCCCCCCTCCCCCCTGTAATCCTCTGTGACTCCCCGGTGACCTCTGTGGAGTCCTTCTGCTTCCTGGGAACCATCATCAGCCAGGACCTCAAGTGGGAGCAGAACATCAGCTCCATCACTAAGAAGGTCCAGCAGAGGATGTACTTCCTGAGGCAGCTGAAGAAGTTTCACCTCCCTGAAAAGATGCTGGTAGACTTTTACACCGCCATCATCGAATCCACCCTCACGTCCTCCATCACAGTCTGGTTCGCTGCGGCCACGGCCAGAGACAAGGCCAAGCTGCAACGCGTCATCCACTCAGCAGAGAAGGTGATCGGCTGCCACCTCCCGTCTCTCCAGGAGCTGCACATCTCCAGGACCTGGAGGCGGGCAGCCAGGATTGTAGCCAACCCCTCTCATCCAGGACATAATCTCTTTCGGCCCCTCCCTTCTGGCAAGAGGCTCCGGTCCATCAGGACCAGGACCTCGCGCCACAAGAGCAGCTTCTTCCCCACTGCAGTCAGCCTGCTGAACAGTACCCCAACTCCCCCAGGTGACCCCCCCCTCCCCCCCCCGCCCACCAAAGGACTGTCGGTGACACTTACAGGCCCCACCATCCCAGCCCATCTGTGCTCCCACTTTAATTCACCTTACTCTACTGTATATAGTGTGTTGTTGTTGTTAACTTAATTTTTAACTTATTCTTAATTGCACTATACACCAAGTCAAATTCCTCGTTTTGTAAAGTGCGCTCTACTGAACCTGGCAATAAAACTTTTTCTGATTTCTGATTCTGATTCTATTAATCATTGTTTTTTATTCATTCAAAATGCAATTAAATCAATATTTTATCTTTTTTCTTTTCCTTTTTCTTTTTTTTTTATCTCTTATATCCTTTTTTATAATCAATGTTTGAACTTCTTTTCCTTTCTATTGTCATGGTTTCAGTTTGTTGTCTTTTTTTTCGCTTTAGTTCTTGTTCTGTCTTGTTTGGTTCTGTTTCCTGTTTTATTTTGAAAGGTTTCCTGTCTTGTCATGTTTCTTGAGTTTTACTTCCTTTGGTCCCCATCTGCCCTAATCGTGTTCACCTGTGTCTTGTCTGCCCTGTCTGTATATAAGTCTTGTCTCTGCCTTCCTCCTGTGCTGGTCCATTAACTTCTGCTCATGTTGATCACGTCTTATTGTCTGGCGTCCATGTCCCTTGCCATGCCACAGTAAGTTTTTGTTTTTAGTTTTGTCACCCTGCTCTGCAGCGCTTTTTGTTAGTTAAATAAACCCACTTGCCCTGAACCCGTTTGCCTCCCGTCTCTGCGCCTGGGTCCTACCTGCTCTCGAGCCTCCCCCCCACACGACATCTATACACAGTGGCGGTTTTTGATATGGGCGATGTGGGCGGTCGCCCAGGGCGGCACTTCATAGGGGGCGGCATTTGCCGTGCCTGAGACGTTACACCTAATGTGCTACATACTATATTCAAAGAGGAAGCTTGGAGCTTTTAATTTGAAATTGCTTCAGCAGCCGACACTTAATGCTTTCAGTTTAACACATCAGACTCTTAAGAATGTCTTCCTCCTATTTGCTCTTCACACTAATGGTGCAAAAAAAAAAAAAAAAAAAAATACCTCAGAGTGAAACAACGTAAAACAGGCACATGAAAAGGAATTAGGCAGAACAAACACCCGTGCTCAACCCAATTTCGAAAAAAGCAGGCAATGGAGATTATTTCCCACAATTCTTTGCTCCGACACAGCAGACCCGATGCGCACGTGACCACCGCCCTCTGCTGCAAGACGCTTGCGGCCACACCTCTTTGCGGTAGTCTTTGGAACATAAGTCAAAAAACTCGAGAGGGGAGCGCAACTCGCCGGTGGCTGGCTGAATCACACTAACAGGTGTGAGGGGAGTCTTTTTCTATCTGACAATCAACTCTGGGCCGCAGCTGCGCCTCCCGTCATAGAGACGGAGCCGCGTGTGTCAGAGGGAAGGGGAGGGGGAGGGGGAGGGGGATGAGATCAGACCATTTTTTATGGATTGAGTTTTTTTTGAGGATTTCTGCTGTTGGTGTTGCACAAATTTAGGGAAATGCCAAATATTTTTGGAGTAATCCCACTGATGAGTTCTAAGATATAGTCTTTAATGTTTTATAAGACCTAAACATATTAATCACAATAAGTTTTATTTTTTAGATCTAATCCCTCTGATATGTTTCACAAAGACACACACAGGACGTCACACATTAAGAAATTATTGCTAAAAATGAAGCAAGAGTCCAGCTCTAAAAAAAAATTCTCTAAAAAATGATGAAAGAGCAAAAAAAATGGAATTATTTGATATAATTTCTTATTAATATTTCCAGGCTTTCTTTGCTTTTTGTCCTGCAGCATGTTCATATTTGTATAATTTTGACAGAATATATTTATATGGAGAACAAAATATTACAACTTATTTAAGGTTTAACTTGTGTTCCTGTTTTTATTCATATTTATGTTCAAAAAGTTCAGTTTAAAAGGTTCAAAAGTTTAGCTTTAGTGTCTTCAGTAAACATTTATCTTCTTCGGCCCAAAACCTTAAGCGTGTTTTTAACTTAGGCCCCTGTGTGACTGAGTTTGACCCCCCTGTAATACGAGTCTAGAAAATTCATGCATTTTTTTTGTAAAATGGCTAAATAGAAGATAGGGAACACAGCAGGATGTTGTCAAATTTTGTATGCGTGTGTGTGTGTGTGTGGGGGGGGGGGGGGCGCTGGTGGGGTTACTCGCCCAGGGAGTAAGTTAGTGTAGAACCGCCACTGTCTATACATCCAATGAAATTAAACTACAAATCAACAAACACAACTGATAACAAATGTCTCTAAAAAATGATGTGTATATTTGCAGAACCTTAAAAACACCAAACAAATAACAAATGCTTCCCAATTAAAGCACAAAAAATGGAACACAAAATGTAAAACCCAAGTTAGAAATTGCAATTTGAAAAAGATACTTTTTTCAGCAGCTTTTCAAAATCAATCACCAATTCTACTCTTCTGTGGATGAAACAAAGAACTCCAGAACAATGAAGCCATTTCTCTAAGTCTCTCTCACCTTCAGTTTTAAACAAGGTCTGTGAAAATCCACCATACATTGGTCACATGAACTCAGAGACCTGCTAAAAGTGCACAATTGTAAAAGCTCTTTTATATAGACAACTGTTTGTTTGCTTAGAGCTCTAAATATAAAAAAAAATGCTTTTCTATCACCTAGACACAGATGGAGAACCATATCAACTGGATTAATAACAGGGTGGCATGTTTAGACAACATGAAGCTGTCCATCACATTTTTGACCTAAACATGTAAACACATCCTTGGCTCTGCGGTTAGGAAATGGTATTTGGGAATCTCTTTATACCAGGAGCCAGCCTGGCCATTGGAACATCGCCACAGTGCCCATCCAGACTGGGACAGCAACGGGGTCCACTTCAGAGCCGTGAGCTGCTGTGTTTAACTCCAGCTGTCCCAGCAAGGTAGACAACTGCAGCAACATCCACTGACCAAGCTGACAAGCCCTGGCAGAAAAGATCCCCACAAGAAAAACACTGGCTCAGGCAGGCTGGTCAAAAAAAAAATAGTTTTGCCATTGTCTTGCAGCTCGCAGATCAAGTGGTTTAGTTTTCCAGTAATGTCAGTCAAGAATGCAAGTTCAGATTCACAATGTTCATATTCACCATATTCAACAGACATCTCCTCCAATAGCACCTTAAAAATCCTGTGCTGTTTTGCTTTGCAGCTGAGGTTGTTTACGATTTTCAGAATAAGAGTCATTATATGTCCAGAGCCAATCACTTCTGCACATAAGGCCTGCTGGTGAATGACGCAGCAGTAATGCAGACATTTTGGAAAGTCTGGGTCAGCTTTACAGTGAGTGATGAAACCTGTTTTTCTATTGATCATAGCAGGAGTCCCATCTGCAGTCACTGCTACCAGCTTTTCTAATTGTACCTTTTTCTGCACAAAAACTCCTTCACCGTGTTATACATTTCAACTCCTCTTGTAGTTGTCTGTTAGGGCAGATGTGTCAGGAGTTCTTCTCTTGTGGAAACCAAAAGCTATGCTGTACTGTTGCCGTCCACAGACTCATTACACTGGACGTTAACCACCTGCACTTTGCAAGATCCCGGTCCAGCTAATTGGCCAAGTTATCAGACATAGCTGACACTCATCCAGACATTGTAGTGGAAATTGAATGAGTTCTATTGTTCTCATCCTTAGGGACAGTGATAGCAATTATCATCATTGCTTGAATTTTTTTCATGCTTTATGCAAAAGTCTTTGTCCCTTAAGGCAACAGATTACAGCCCCCCCCCCCCCCCCCCCCAGGCTGCTGTCGTATTAACATTAGCTTGGAGCTCCAGAATGGACAAGAAAAAACGACGAGAATGGCTCGAG
Organism: Oryzias latipes; assembly: GCF_053564925.1. Classification (NCBI taxonomy): domain Eukaryota; kingdom Metazoa; phylum Chordata; class Actinopteri; order Beloniformes; family Adrianichthyidae; genus Oryzias; species Oryzias latipes. Next base: position 9,219,327 of record NC_136256.1, on the reverse strand, counting down.
CAGGGCGTTGCTCACGGGGCGGTCGCTCGTGCCATGCGGTCGCACGTGCTCGGGCCCGCTAAATGCTACTTGTAGCTTTAATTATGGCCCGCAGCAGCAGTCACTGACTGCAAGGACCATATTGTTTTCGCAGTTGGAACGACGACTTCGCCGCCTTTCAGCGAGAATTTGACCCCCGCCGCATGCTCGAAAAGTCACCAAAACGTGCACACACCTGGGATAAATTGAAAATGAATTTTCCACAAAGTCAACGTCACCCCCCCGAAGACGATGACATCACGGCCAGCGATCCCGTCAAAAAAATGAATGGGCCGAAAATCGCGTATGGGGCCGAACAAAATGTACTTCAAAATACGGCCGCGAAACCAAGACACACGTGTCGGGGATATCCCAGAGATGTTTTGAAATCATTATGGGACGGCCACACGACCTACGGCTTGGCGGCCATTTTGTGGCGAACTCTGAGAATTGGCGATTTTCGTGTTTTCCCACAATATGGGGAAAAGACGCTTTTGTTTGAGCGATTTTCACGCAATTGCACACACTTGCTGCCAGCTCCACTCTACAAACACCCCAGAAGTGTCGTTGACCTTTGACCTTGGGCAAAGGCCGCCATCTGGAATTTTCTCAAAAAAGCACCTTTAGCACCAGATACAAACGAAAACTCGTCGTTGGAATTTTCATCAATCGTCTCGTAACTTTTCGGGCACCAACGGCCAGCTACTCTGGACAAAATGTTGGAATTAGAAGTTGTAGATTTTGAACGGCGTGCGCGTGGCGAGCTAGCAACCGTTGCCATCTTGGCTAGCTCGCACATTTTTCATCGGAATGTCGTGAAGAGGAAATATGTGATTCCTTGGCCCGCGCTGAACAAAACGATGCTACGCACGACAAGATCGATAAAGGAATGTGGCCGTGGTAAGCAAAAAACCGTCGCAAAAAAATGTGCCGACTCGGCAAAAACGAAAAAATTCTGAACTTTTTTTTTGAGAATGGACTAACGAAATCAATATACCCTTGTCCGCGATATCCAAAGGACGTTTTGAAATCATTACGGGATGGTGACACGACCTACGGTTTGGCGGCCATTTTGTGCCAAAATCTGCCATTTTGCGTTTTTCGCGTTTTTACACAGTATGGAAAAATGAACTTTTTTTCGAGCGATTTGACGAAATTTGACTCGCATGTTGCTAGAGCAAGTCCACAACTACCTCTGGAGTTTCGTCCACCTTTGACCTCGGGAAAAGGCCGCCATCTTGAATTTTCTATAAAAAACGCCTTTACCGCTGGATTCAATCGTAAACTTGTCGTTGGAATTTTCCGCGATCGTCTTGAAACTTTTTGGGCATCAACGGCAAGCTACTGTGAAAAAAATGTTGCAATTAGAAGTTGTAGATTTTGAACGGCGTCCGCGTGGCGAGCTCGCAAAGTCGCGCACTGCTATTCCTTATACCTTATTATGGCCCGCAGCAGCAGTCACTGACTGCAAGGACCATATTGTTTTCGCAGTTGGAACGACGACTTCGCCGCCTTTCAGCGAGAATTTGACCCCCGCCGCATGCTCGAAAAGTCACCAAAACGTGCACACACCTGGGATAAATTGAAAATGAATTTTCCACAAAGTCAACGTCACCCCCCTGAAGACGATGACATCACGGCCAGCGATCCCGTCAAAAAAATGAATGGGCCGAAAATCGCGTATGGGGCCGAACAAAATGTACTTCAAAATACGGCCGCGAAACCAAGACACACGTGTCGGGGATATCCCAGAGATGTTTTGAAATCATTATGGGACGGCCACACGACCTACGGCTTGGCGGCCATTTTGTGGCGAACTCTGAGAATTGGCGATTTTCGTGTTTTCCCACAATATGGGGAAAAGACGCTTTTGTTTGAGCGATTTTCACGCAATTGCACACACTTGCTGCCAGCTCCACTCTACAAACACCCCAGAAGTGTCGTTAATGTCGTGAAGACGAAATATGCGATTCCTTGGCCCGCGCTGAACAAAACAATGCTACGCACGACAAGATCGATAAAGGAATGTGGCCGTGGTAAGCAAAAAAACGTCGCAAAAAAATGTGCAGACTCGGCAAAAACGAAAAAATTCGGAACTTTTTTTTTGAGAATGGACTAACGAAACCAATAACCAATGTTGGGCATCAATGGCAAGCTACTGTGGAAAAAATGTTGGAATTAAAAGTTGTAGATTTTAAACGGCGTGCGCGTGGCGAGCTAGCAAAGTGGCGCACTGTTATAACTCCTATGTTTTTCAAAGGACTACTGTGAAATTTGAATGCATGCAATGATGCCTGAAACTGCATACATTGTTTTTCTGAGTCAGTTGATGATGCTGCTCGCTATGCTAGCACTTTTAGCCACATTAGCATAGCTAGCATAGTTAACATAATTAGCATTTTAGGTAATGTGTTTTTCTGAGTCAGTTAATGATGCTGATTACTATGCTAGCACTTTTAGCCATATTAGCATAGATAACATAGTTAGCATAATTAGCATTTTGAACAATGTGTTTTTCTGAGAGAGTTGATGATGCTGATCGCAATGCTAGCACTTTAAGCCACATTAGCATAGCTAGCATAGTTAGCATAATTAGCAAATGCAGCTTTGACTAGCTTTTAATTTGTGGGCTGTTAGGGCGGTGAGGTAGGCGTTGGTGAGTAGAGTTGGGCGTAGAAGGCGGGTTGCGTCTGCGGGCCATACAACGCCGCTTGCGGCTTTAATTATGGCCCGCAGCAGTCATAGACTGCAAGGACCATATTGTAACTGGTACGAGGGTCGAACACTCAAAAAGTCCAAAACGTCAAAAAAACGCGTCAAAACGCCAAAAAATGGGGTCAAAAGTCGCCCAAAGCACAAAACGACACGACAATTGTGTAACGCAACAAAAATACACACACACACGCACAACACCAACGCAAAAACGACAAAATTGTAGTCGCAAAAATGACGACAAAAACACAAAAAAGCCCCAAAAAGCCCTCAAAGAACGGGTTTAAAGCCAAAAAGACATGCCCAGCCTATAGTAAAAGACAGGCCGCATTGAAATACATAGGCCACCTGACTGCAAAAACTTCTATATTGTTTTTGCTTCGTTTCATTATTATTCTTCTTCTTTCTTTCTTCCACTTTGAGCTCGAATTTGACCCCCGCCACATACCCGAAAACTCACCAAAATTGGCACAGACCTAGGATAAATTGAAAATGAATTTTCAGCAAAGAGAACGTCACCCCCCCCACGATGATGACATCACAGCGAGCGTTCCCGTCAAAAAAATGAATGGGCCGAAAATCGCTTATGGGGCCAAAAAAAAATATTTCGGAATACAGTTACGAAACCAAAACACGCGTGTTGGAGATATCCCCAAGAAGTTTTGAAATCATTATGGGATGGCCACACGACCTACGGCTTGGCAGCCATTTTGTGGCGAACTCTGAGAAATGGCGATTTTTGTGTTTTTTGACAATATGGTAAAACAACACTTTTGTTCAAGCGATTTTCACGAAATCGGACACACATGCCACTAGCAGGATTCTACAATAACCAAAGAAGTTTCGTTGACCTTTGACCTTGGCAAGGGGCGGCCATCTTGAATTTTCATAAAAAAGCACTTTTAGTAACGGATACAAACGAAAACTCGTCCTAGGGATTTTTTCCGAGCTTTTTGAAACTTCTCGGGCATCAATGGCAAGCTACTGTGGACAAAATGTTGGAATTAGAAGTTGTAGAATTTGAAACGCGTGCGCGTGGCGAATTCGGAACCGTCGCCATTTAAGCTAGCTCGCACATATTTTATCGGAATGTCGTGAAAATGAAATATACGATTCCCTGGCCCACACTGAACAAAACGATGTCAGATACGACAAAATCGATAAAGGAATGTGGCCGTGGTAAACAAAAAACCGTCGCAAAAAAAAGTGCTGACTCGGCAAAAAAAAATTTTTTCGGATTTTATTTTTAAGAATCGGCTAACGAAACCCAGATAACTTTGTCGGGTATATCCAAAGAAAGTTTTGAAATCATTACGTGATGGCGACACGACCTACGGTTTGGCGGCCATTTTGTGCCAAAATCTGCCATTTTGAGTTTTTCGCGTTTTTACACAATATGGAAAAATGAACTTTTTTTCGAGCGATTTTCACGAAATTTGACTCACATGTCCCTAGCGTAAGTCTACAATCACCTTTGGAGTTTCGTCGACCCTTGACCTCGGGAAAAGGCGGCCATCTTGAATTTTCTATAAAAAACACATTAACCACCAGATTCAAACGTAAACTTGTCGTTGGAATTTTCTTCGATCGTCTCAAAACTTTTTGGGCATCAATGGCAAGCTACTGTGGAAAAAATGTTGGAATTAGAAGTTGTAGATTTTGAACGGCGTGCGCGTGGCAAGCTAGCAAAGTGGCGCACTGTTATAACTCCCATGCATTTCAATACAATACAGTGAAAATTGAATGCATGCATTAATGCCTGAAACTGAATACATTGAAAAACACTGGATATGGACATATAAGGAATGTGGGCGTGGTTAGCATAAAACCACTGTTGCTAAGGACGACAAAAAGTTTACTTTTACCGATTTGTCCGAAACTGACGTCAATCTGTTCGTCCTCCCGAGGGGACCAAAACATAAAATGGTTGCTATGGAGATAAAATCAACAGAAAAGCCGCCATTTTGGAAAAAGTGGGCTTTTTAGCAACTTATGACATATAACTCTCACCAATGGAGGAATGTGTTTTTCTGAGTCAGTTGATGATGCTGATCGCTATGCTAGCAATTTTAGCCACATTAGCATAGCTAGCATAGTTAGCATAATTAGCATTTTAGGAAATGTGTTTTTTTGAGTCAGTTGATGATGCTGATCGCAATGCTAGCACTTTTAGCTATGTTAGCATAGCTAGCATAGTTAGCATAATTAGCATTTTAGGTAATGTGTTTTTCTGAGTCAGTTGATGATGCTGATCGCTATGCTAGCACTTTTAGCTATGTTAGCATAGCTAGCATAGTTAGCATAATTAGCATTTTAGGTAATGTGTTTTTCTGAGTCAGTTGAAGATGCTGATTGCTATGCTAGCACTTTTAGCCACATTAGCATAGTTAGCATAGTTAGCATAATTAGCATTTTAGGTAATGTGTTTTTCTGAGTCAGTTGATGATGCTGATCGCTATGCTAGCACTTTTAGCCACATTAGCATAGCTAGCATAGTTAGCATAATTAGCATTTCAGGAAATGTGTTTTTTTAAGTCAGTTGATGATGCTAATCGCAATGCTAGCTCATTTAGGCACATTAGCATAGCTAGCATAGTTAGCATAATTAGCATTTTAGGAAATGTGTTTTTCTGAGAGAGTTGATTATGCTGATTGCTATGCTAGGACTTTTAGTCACATTAGCATAATTAGCATAGTTAGCATTATGAGCAAATCCAGCCTTGATTAGCTTTTAATTTGTGGACGGTGAGGGCGGAGAGGGCCGCGGTAGTGCGTAGAGTTGGGCGTGGAAGGCGGGTTGCGTCTGCGGGCCATACAACGCCGCTTGCGGCTTTAATTATTATTATTATTATTATTCTACCGGAAGAGTCGCCTTTTTGAGGCCTTTAACATACCCCAAAACTCACCAAATTTAGCACACACATCAGGAGTCGCGAAAAATTTCGTATTTTATAGGAGGTTGGCATGGGCGCAGAAAAACGGCTTGATAGCGCCACCTACAGTGACTTTTGTCCCGACGCCCCGCATACGCTTTAACGTACAAGCTTGATTTTTACAGGGCATGTTCTTCAGATGGAGACCTACAAAAAAGTCTGAAAGGACCCACCTGTCACTCGCACAGGAAGTCTGATATATTGAGGTCAATATGTCATTTTTGCTTCATTTTGGACATTTGCAGGCCTCGCTCTAGAGCGAACTCCTCCTAGAGATTTGTGAATAATGACTCCAAACTTTGGTTTTGTAAACTAAACACATGTCCGATGTTAAATTGCGAAGCTTTTACGTTTTTACGGTTGTTTGTGACCGTGGCGGCGCGTCGAAAATGGAGGTCATTTTGAAAACACGCCATGAAAAGAAAAATGGCCATTACTCAGCCATGCAAAATCCAATATGATCCAAAGTTGATATGCATGATTGTAGTCTGACTTTGAACACATCTGCAGTGGAAGAATCTGGAATAGGTGTAGCGCCACCTGCTGGTAAAAGGAAATGAAATGTTTTACTTGGAGCATCACTGCTCCAAGTAGGATGAGCCGACACACCTGAAAATGACATCCACCTGTTGAAAAGCCATTGAAGTTTACTCTGACAAAAAACCATAACTTTCAATGCGGGGGTGTGGTCGTGACAGAGCGGCAAAGTTGGGCATCTCGCCATGCACACAAAAGTTGCTCTCACGTGCACATTCCTTGTCCAATCTCACTGAAATTCAATGGATATGATGAAGCTTCTATTCTGAACCCATGGATATGACAATCTTGGATGAGCTCTATAGCGCCACCTAGTTATTGCATTGGGCACATTCTGCCCATTTTTATCTAATTGCTTTGTCCAATGTGCATGAAATTAAAACTGGAGATACTCAGAAGGGTCCTCTCTCATAATCTGAAGTTTCATGGGTGTACACCTGACGGTGCCTGCGTAACAGGAAGTGGTCGATTATGTGCACCCAAATAATAGAAATTTATTATAAATCAGCCGTTTGTCTCAGGAAGCTGAGATTTCAGAATTAGATGCCTTTAATAACCTCCAGCTTTGATATGTAACACAATAGGGTCTATGAGAAACTTCATACCTCTTTTTTTCCTATGCAATTTTGGACTGAACAAAGATTTTTAGCATAAATTCTGTTTAGGTTATCAGCACCAAAGACTAGACTTTAATAGGCATTTATGTGCTACTGCTTCCTAAAAAAATTCAGAATGATTGAAGTTACAGGTGACATCTTAGAGAGCATTACATCCAAAAAGGTCCGAAAACGTCTTTTTAGGCAAAACTACAAACACCTATTTTTTTTCATAACTTAATCATCATATATCAACACCATTTATTTTTTTAAATGTAGGGATCTGTGTTTGCTGCCTTCCATATTTTTTTCAGAAGTCCAGGTGAAACAGATGATTTAAAAAAAATCCTGATTCATCCCAAAACCTGTGCTTTTTCCGTCTGGACTCCAAACAAGTGTGTTTTAAAATTACTTATGCTTCAAATATCCACACCAAGTTTCACACGCATATAGCTGAACATGTCTGAATGCTTCTTGAATATTCTTTACAGATATAAAATGAACTGGTCAACTGTAGGATGTCATTTCCTCTTACATGCTTAAGTCTTTTCCTCATGCTGCAGCCTGCTCCTCAATCATCCCTGTTGCTGGAGTCAAATTTCACCCCCCCCCCCCCCACACACACACACACACCAGCTGCCAGTTCATATGCTAACTAACCCAGAAGTGAGGTGACAAGAGTTTAGACACAAGAGGGAGGGCAGACTGCTTTTTCATTTGTTTTGTATGTCTTTCATAGATTTTTATGAATAATCATTGCTTTTCTAGTCATGTAAAATGCAATTAACCTAATATTTTATCTTTTTTTTTTACAAACAAAACATATGAATGTGCTCCAAAACAAAACCCAACTCTCAGTACAGTTCTACAGATGTAACATAAGACTTAGACAGTAAATGTCTCTTTTATCCTTTTTTAATCAATGCTGCAACTTCTTTTCCTTAATATAAATCCAATGAAATTAAACTACAAAACCAAAAAACACAACGTATAGCAAATTTCTCTAAATAAATTATGTGTATATACAATATGTAGCACTTTTAAACAAAATAATAACAAATCCTTCCAATACAAGCACAGAAAAATGGAACACAAAATTTAAAACCCAAATTTGAAATGGCAATTTTAAAAAGATAATTTTTTCAGCCTGCTAAAAGTGCACAATTGTAAAAGCTCTTTTATATAGACAACTGTTTGGTTGCTTAGAGCTCTAAATATAAAAACAATGCCTTTATGGACGTGGCACGGATGGCACGGATGTTCAGCAGGGTAAACCCCAGGAAAGCGGCGGGACCTGATGGAGTTCCCGGAAAGGTTCTGCGGGCCTGCGCCGATCAACTCTCCCAGGTCTTCACAAAAATCTTCAACCTGTCGCTAGCTCAGGCTTTCATCCCTGCTTGCCTGAAGTCATCCACTATCATCCCGATACCCAAAAAGTCCTCATCCACAGCCTTCCTCACGGACTTCCGCCCAGTTGCACTCACTGCTGTCATCACAAAGTGTCTGGAGCGGCTGCTCCTGGGACACATCAAAGACTCCCTCCCTCCAATCTTCGTCCCCCACCAGTTTGCTTACAAAGCAAACAGATCAACGGATGATGCCATTTCCATCACCCTCCACACTGCGCTGAGCCACCTGGAACACAGAGACACCTACGCCAGGATGCTCTTTGTGGACTATAGCTCAGCCTTTAACACAATCATTCCTGACATTCTGGTCAACAAACTGTCTGAACTAGGACTCCATCCACTCACCTGCTCGTGGATCAAGGACTTCCTGACAAACAGACCACAGACAGTCAAACTTGACCCCCACCTCTCCTCCACCCGGACGCTGAGCACAGGCTCCACACAGGGATGTGTGCTGAGTCCTCTGCTGTATACACTGTACACAGCAGACTGCAGACCAGCCCACACCAGCAACACCGTGGTGAAGTTTGCAGACGACACTACTGTGGTGGGGCTGATCTCTGGGGACGACGAGACGGCCTACAGAGACGAAGTCCTGAAACTCTCAAGGTGGTGTCAGGCTAATAACCTCATCCTGAACACCACCAAGACCAAGGAGATCATCCTGGACTTCAGAAAAAACAGAACAGATCCACCCCCACTCTACATCGATGGAAACTGTGTGGAGAGGGTCCACAGCTTCACCCTCCTGGGCACCACCATCTCTGCTGACCTCACGTGGTCTAACAACACCATGACTGTCATCAGGAAGGCCCAGCAACGCCTGCACTTCCTGAGAAAACTTAGGAGGAACGACGTCAGCCAGGAGCTGCTGGTAACGTTCTACCGCTCAACCATTGAGAGCATTCTGTCCTATGGCATCACAGTGTGGTTTTCCCACTGCACTGAAGCAGAACGGCAGAGTCTCCAGAGAGTGGTAAAGACAGCGCAGAGGATCATCGGCTGCCCCCTCCCCTCACTGAAGGACATTTACCAGTCTCGCTGCCTCAGCAGAGTGACTAGCATCACCACTAACTCCACCCATTCTGCTTTCCCTCTGTTTGAACTGCTGCCCTCTGGAAGGAGGTACAGGTCCATCTGAACCAGGACAAACAGACTAAGAAACAGCTTTTTTCCACAGGCAATTATCATACGGAATGCACATACGTCCACCAACCACACCTCACTCTAATTTTACTACAATGCGTGCAATATCCTGACTGTCTAACCGGGTCACTGTGCAATAACTTGATATTTATTAAGCTGTGCTCACAGCAACTCATGTAATTCCATTCTATTTTATTCACAAATATTTAATATTTAACAGTTTCTGTCCATATTGTTCATTTTTTGTTAAGAGTTGTAAATACAGTATTTCTTTTTCTATTCTATTTTTATTTTTATTTTATGTAACTCCTTCACTCCAAGGCTGCTGCAATTTCATTGTATCCCCATGTACAATGACAATAAACGATTCTGATTCTGATTTTATCACTTAGACACAGATGGAGAACCATATCAACTGGATTGGTAACAGCAACAACCACCGACCAAGCCGGCAAGCCCTGGCAGAAAAGATCCCCACAAGAAACACTGCAGGCTGTTCCATAAAAAATATAGTTTTACCATTGCCTTGCAGATCACAGTTGAAGTGGTTTAGTTTTCCTAAAAAAATTCAGAATGATTGAAGTTACAGGTGAACTTTTAGACAACATTTGATCCAAAAAGGTCCGAAAACGTCTTTTTAGGCAAAACTGCAAACACCTATTTTTTTGCATAACTTATCTTTCAAATATCAGCACAAAAAAATGAAAAACGGTAGGGATCTGTGTTTGCTGCCTTCCATATTTTTTTCAGACTTAAAAGTGTAACAGATGATTTATAAAAAATCATTTTTCATCCAAAAACCTGTGTTAAATCTGTCTAGACTCCAAACAAACATTTTTTTATGGTAACTTATGTTTCAACAATCGACACCAATTTTCACAGACCTAAAGCTGAACATGTCCCATAGCTCCCTGAATATTTTCATAGATATAAAATGAACTGGTCATTCTAACATCTAGCATTCTAACATCTAACATCTTACATGTCAAAGCCTCTCTCAGCCTGGCTCTGCTGAAGGAGTCGTGTTACAACCCCGCCCCCTCCTGCTGGGACCCCTGCTATGTAAATTAGCAAGCAGTGAACAGAGAGATGAGGAGTAAGAATGGCCATTACTCAGGCATGCATAATCCAAAGACAGCCAGTTAAACACTGAAAGACATATTTTTTCGGTATGTCTTTCATACATCTTTAGTATTAAAAACTCTCCAAGATGAATGTGCCTGACTCCACCTGCAGGTGGATCACAGACTTCCTGACGGACAGACAGCAGTATGTGAGGCTGGGGAAGCTCGTCTCAGATACTCGGACCACAAGCACCGGATCCCCCCAGGGCTGTGTCCTTTCACCCCTGTTACTCTCCCTGTACACAAACAGCTGCACAGCTGGTCACCTGTCTGTCAAACTCCTGAAGTTTGCTGACGACACCACACTCATCGGCCTCATCTCTGACGGAGATGAGTCGGCCTACAGGAGTGAAATAGCCAGGCTGGTGTCATAGTGCAGCGCTAACAACCTGGAGCTTAATGCTCTGAAGACAGTGGAGATGACAGTGGACTTCAGGAAGGCCCCAGCCCCCCTCCCCCCTGTCATCCTCTGTGACTCCCCGGTGACCTCTGTGGAGTCCTTCTGCTTCCTGGGAACCATCATCAGCCAGGACCTCAAGTGGGAGCAGAACATCAGCTCCATCACTAAGAAGGTCCAGCAGAGGATGTACTTCCTGAGGCAGCTGAAGAAGTTTCACCTCCCTGAAAAGATGCTGGTAGACTTTTACACCGCCATCATCGAATCCACCCTCACGTCCTCCATCACAGTCTGGTTCGCTGCGGCCACGGCCAGAGACAAGGCCAAGCTGCAACGCGTCATCCACTCAGCAGAGAAGGTGATCGGCTGCCACCTCCCGTCTCTCCAGGAGCTGCACATCTCCAGGACCTGGAGGCGGGCAGCCAGGATTGTAGCCAACCCCTCTCATCCATAATCTCTTTCGGCCCCTCCCTTCTGGCAAGAGGCTCCGGTCCATCAGGACCAGGACCTCGCGCCACAAGAACAGCTTCTTCCCCACTGCAGCCAGCCTGCTGAACAGAACCCCAATTCCCCCAGGTGACCCCCCCTCCCCCCCCCCCCCCGCCCACCAAAGGACTGTCGGTGACACTTACAGGCCCCACCATCCCAGCCCATCTGTGCTCCCACTTTACTTCACCTTACTCTACTGTATATAGTGTGTTGTTGTTGTTAACTTAATTTTTAACTTATTCTTAATTGCACTATACACCAAGTCAAATTCCTCGTTTTGTAAAGTGCGCTCTACTGAACCTGGCAATAAAACTTTTTCTGATTTCTGATTCTGATTCTGATTCTATTAATCATTGTTTTTTATTCATTCAAAATGCAATTAAATCAATATTTTATCTTTTTTCTTTTCCTTTTTCTTTTTTTTTATCTCTTATATCCTTTTTTATAATCAATGTTTGAACTTCTTTTCCTTTCTATTGTCATGGTTTCAGTTTGTTGTCTTGTTTTTCGCTTTAGTTCTTGTTCTGCCTTGTTTGGTTCTGTTTCCTGTTTTATTTTGAAAGGGTTCCTGTCTTGTCATGTTTCTTGAGTTTTACTTCCTTTGGTCCCCATCTGCCCTAATCGTGTTCACCTGTGTCTTGTCTGCCCTGTCTGTATATAAGTCTTGTCTCTGCCTTCCTCCTGTGCTGGTCCATTAACTTCTGCTCATATTGATCACGTCTTCTTGTCTGGCGTCCATGTCCCTTGCTATGCCACAGTAAGTTTTTGTTTTTAGTTTTGTCATCCTGCTCTGCAGCGCTTTTTGTTAGTTAAATAAATCCACTTGCCCTGAACCCGTTTGCCTCCCGTCTCTGCGCCTGGGTCCTACCTGCTCTCGAGCCTCCCCCCCACACGACATCTATACATCCAATGAAATTAAACTACAAATCAACAAACACAACTGATAACAAATGTCTCTAAAAAATGATGTGTATATTTGCAGAACCTTAAAAACACCAAACAAATAACAAATGCTTCCCAAATAAAGCACAAAAAATGGAACACAAAATGTAAAACCCAAGTTAGAAATTGCAATTTGAAAAAGATACTTTTTTCAGCAGCTTTTCAAAATCAATCACCAATTCTACTCTTCTGTGGATGAAACAAAGAACTCCAGAACAATGAAGCCATTTCTCTAAGTCTCTCTCACCTTCAGTTTTAAACAAGGTCTGTGAAAATCCACCATACATTGGTCACATGAACTCAGAGACCTGCTAAAAGTGCACAATTGTAAAAGCTCTTTTATATAGACAACTCTTTGTTTGCTTAGAGCTCTAAATATAAAAAAATGCTTTTCTATCACCTAGACACAGATGGAGAACCATATCAACTGGATTAATAACAGGGTGGCATGTTTAGACAACATGAAGCTGTCCATCACATTTTTGACCTAAACATGTAAACACATCCTTGGCTCTGCGGTTAGGAAATGGTATTTGGGAATCTCTTTATACCAGGAGCCAGCCTGGCCATTGGAACATCGCCACAGTGCCCATCCAGACTGGGACAGCAACGGGGTCCACTTCAGAGCCGTGAGCTGCTGTGTTTAACTCCAGCTGTCCCAGCAAGGGAGACAACTGCAGCAACATCCACTGACCAAGCTGACAAGCCCTGGCAGAAAAGATCCCCACAAGAAAAACACTGGCTCAGGCAGGCTGGTCAAAAAAAAATAGTTTTGCCATTGTCTTGCAGCTCGCAGATCAAGTGGTTTAGTTTTCCAGTAATGTCAGTCAAGAATGCAAGTTCAGATTCACAATGTTCATATTCACCATATTCAACAGACATCTCCTCCAATAGCACCTTAAAAATCCTGTGCTGTTTTGCTTTGCAGCTGAGGTTGTTTACGATTTTCAGAATAAGAGTCATTATATGTCCAGAGCCAATCACTTCTGCACATAAGGCCTGCTGGTGAATGACGCAGCAGTAATGCAGACATTTTGGAAAGTCTGGGTCAGCTTTACAGTGAGTGATGAAACCTGTTTGTCTATTGATCATAGCAGGAGTCCCATCTGCAGTCACTGCTACCAGCTTTTCTAATTGTACCTTTTTCTGCACAAAAACTCCTTCACCGTGTTATACATTTCAACTCCTCTTGTAGTTGTCTGTTAGGGCAGATGTGTCAGGAGTTCTTCTCTTGTGGAAACCAAAAGCTATGCTGTACTGTTGCCGTCCACAGACTCATCACACTGGACGTTAACCACCTGCACTTTGCAAGATCCCGGTCCAGCTAATTGGCCAAGTTATCAGACATAGCTGACACTCATCTAGACATTGTAGTGGAAATTGAATGAGTTCTATTGTTCTCATCCTTAGGGACAGTGATAGCAATTATCATCATTGCTTGAATTTTTTTCATGCTATATGCAAAAGTCTTTGTCCCTTAAGGCAACAGATTACAGCCCCCCCCCCCCCCCCCCAGGCTGCTGTCGTATTAACAATAGCTTGGAGCTCCAGAATGGACAAGAAAAAACGACGAGAATGGCTCGAGCAGGGCGTTGCTCACGGGGCGGTCGCTCGTGCCATGCGGTCGCACGTGCTCGGGCCCGCTAAATGCTACTTGTAGCTTTAATTATTATTATTATTATTATTCTACCGGAAGAGTCGCCTTTTTGAGGCCTTTAACATACCCCAAAACTCACCAAATTTGGCACACACATCAGGAGTCGCGAAAAATTTCGTATTTTATAGGAGATTGGCATGGGCGCAGAAAAACGGCTCGATAGCGCCACCTACAGTGACTTTTGTCCCGACGCCCAGCATACGCTTTAACGTACAAGCTTGATTTTTGCAGGGCATGTTCTTCAGATGGAGACCTACAAAAAAGTCTGAAAGGACCCACCTGTCACTCGCACAGGAAGTCTGATATATTGAGGTCAATATGTCATTTTTGCTTCATTTTGGACATTTGCAGGCCTCACTCTAGAGCGAACTCCTCCTAGAGATTTGTGAATAATGACTCCAAACTTTGGTTTTGTAAACTAAACACATGTCCGATGTTAAATTGCGAAGCTTTTAAGTTTTTACGGATGTTTGTGACCGTGGCGGCGCGTCGAAAATGGAGGTCATTTTGAAAACACGCCATGAAAAGAAAAATGGCCATTACTCAGCCATGCAAAATCCAATATGATCCAAAGTTGATATGCATGATTGTAGTCTGACTTTGAACACATCTGCAGTGGAAGAATCTGGAATAGGTGTAGCGCCACCTGCTGGTAAAAGGAAATGACATGTTTTACTTGGAGCATCACTGCTCCAAGTAGGATGAGCCGACACACCTAAAAATGATGTCCACCTGTTGAAAAGCCATTGATGTTTACTCTGATAAAAAGCCATAACTTTCAATGCGGGGGTGTGGTCGTGACAGAGCGGCGAAGTTGGGCGTCTCGCCATGCACACAAAAGTTGCTCTCACGTGCACATTCCTTGTCCAATCTCACTGAAATTCAATAGAGGTGATCAGGCTTCCATTCTGAACCCATGGATATGACAATCTTGGACGAGCTCCATAGCGCCACCTAGATATTGACAAATACATTTTATGTCACATTCTGACCTATCTTTTCTCTGTGCTTTGTCCGACATTCATAAAATTACAACAGGAGATACTCATAAGGGTCTTCTCTCATCGTCTAAAGTTTCATGGGTGTACACCTGACGGTGCCTGCGCAAGCCACCACCAAACAGGAAGTGGTTGATTGCGTTGCAGTCAGATAATTAAAAATTCATAAAAAATCAGCCGTTTGTATCACCAGGCTGAGATTTCAGAATGAGAGGCCTCTTACATATCTCCAACTTAGATACACAGCACTTGCATGGGTGAACAAAAAACGGCTCAATAGCGCCACCTACCATGTTTGTTTTTGAGAGCCCCGCCATGTTCTTTAACATACAAGCTTGATATTTACAGGACATGTTCATCAGATGGAAACCTACAAAAAAGTCTCTTGGGACCAAGCTGTCAGTCGCACAGGAAGTCTGCTATATTGATGTCAATATGTCAGTTTTGCTCTATTTTGGTCATTTCCAGGCCTCGTTCTAGAACGAACTCCTCCTAGAGATTTTTGAACAATGACTCCAAACTTTGGTTTTGTAAACTAAACACATGTCCGATCTTAAATTGCGAAGCTTTTAAGTTTTTACGGTTGTTTGTGACCGTGGCGGCGCGTCAAAATTTGAGGTCGTTTCGAAATCACGCCATGAAAAGAAAAATGGCCATTACTCAGCCATAAATAATCTAATCTGATCCAAATTTGTTGTGCATGATTGTAGTCTGACTTTGAACACATCTGCAGTGGAAAAATCCGAAACAGGTGTAGCGCCACCTGTTGGCAACAGGAAATGACATGTTTTACTTGGAGCATCACTGCTCCAAGTAGGATGAGCAAACACACCTCAAAATGACGTCCACCTGTTGAAAAACCATTGAAGTTTACTCTGATGAAAAACAAATCTTTCAACGCGGGGGTGTGGTCGTGACAGAGCGGCGAAGTTGGGTATCTCGCCATGCACAAATGTTGCTCTCACGTTCACATTCCTTGTCTGATCTCACTGAAATTAAATAGATTTGATGAAACTTCCATTCTGAACCCATGGATATGACAATTTTGGACGAGCTATATATGTTCATAAATGATCATGAAGCATGATCATATAATCAAGCTTCATAGGAAATCAGCCGTTTGTCTCAGGAAGCTGAGATTTCAGAATTAGATGCGTCTTACAAAGCTCCACGTTTGAAAAGCAGCACTATACATACGAGAAACATTTAACCACCTTAATCACCCTATTGTGCTGAAAGCAAATTTTTGGACATTTTGACTCAAGCAAATATTTTTATCATAACTTCTGTTTAGTTTATCAGTACCAAAATAAAAAATATTTACATTTATAAAATGAACTGGTCAACTCTAGGATTTTATTTATTCAATCTTACATCCTCAAGCTTTTCATCAATCTCCCCTGCTGCAGGAGTGGAGTTAGCCCCCCACCCCACCCCCCGGCTGTGTGCTCACATGTAAATTAGCCAGGAGTGGCAGACAGAAAGTAGAACAGTTAGAAAGCCTAGTTCAACACTAAAATACAGCAATTTCCTTTGTTTTGTTTGTCTTTTATACATCCTTAGCACTAATCATTGCTTTTTTATTCATCCAAAATACAATTAACTTTATATTTTATCTTTTTTTTTTTACAAACAAAATATATGAATGTGCTCCAAAACAAAACCCAGCCTCAGTACACTCCTACAGATGTAACATCAGACAGTAAATGTCTCTTTTATGCTTTTTTAATCAATGCTGCAACTTCTTTTCATTTCCTTTCAATACATCCAAAGAAATTAAACTACAACGACAACAAACACAACATATAGCAAATGTCTCTAAGAAGATTGTGTATATACATTATGTACCACCTTTAAACACCAAATAAATAACAAATCTTTCTAATACAATCACAAAAAATGGAACACAAAATGTAAAACCCAAATTAGAAATTGCAATTTTAAAAAGATACATTTTTCAGCAGCTTTTCAAAATCAATCACATATTTTACTCTTCTGTGGATGAAACAAAGAAGTCCAGAGCAATGTAGCCACTTCTCCAAAGTCTCTGTCACCTTCAGTTTTACACAAAGTCTGTGAAAATCCACCATACATTGGTCACATGTATTCAGAGACCTGCTAAAAGTCCACAATTGTAAAAGCTCTTATATAGACAACTGTTTGTTTGCTTGGAGCTCTAAATATAAAAAAATGCTTTTCTATCACCTAGACACAGATGGAGAACCATATCAACTGGATTAATAACAGGGAAACATGTTTAGGTTTAAACTTACATCAATAGACAACATGAAGCTGTTCATCACATTTTTGACCTAAACATGTAAACACATCCTTGGCTCTGCGGTTAGGAAAAGGTACTTGGGAATCTCTTCATACCAGGAGCCAGCCTGAACATTGGAACATCACCACAGTGCCCATCCAGACTGGGACAGCAACGGGGTCCACTTCACAGCCGTGAGGCTGCTGTGTTTAACTCCAGCTGTCCCAGCAAGGGAGACAACTGCAGCAACATCCACTGACCAAGCTGGCAAGCCCTGGCAGAAAAGATCCCCACAAGAAAAACACTGGCTCAGGCAGGCTGGTCAATAAAAAAATATAGTTTTGCCAATGTCTTGCAGCTCGCAGATCAAGTGGTTTAGTTTTCCAGTAATGTCAGTCAAGAATACAAGTTCAGATTCACCATATTCATATTCACCATATTCAGCAGATATCTCCACCAATAGCACCTTAAAAATCCTGTTCTGTTTTGCTTTGCAGCTGAGGTTTTTTATGATTTTCACAATAGGAGTCATTATGTGTCCAGAGCCAATCACTTCTGCACATAAGGCCTACTGGTGAAAGAAGCAGCAGTAATGCAGACATTTTGGAAAGTCTTGGTCAGCTTTACAGTGAGTGATGAAACCTGTTTGTCGGTCAATCATAGCAGGAGCCCCGTCTGCAGGTATGGCTACCAGCTTTTCTAATGGTACCTTTTTCTGCACAAAAACTCCTTCACCGTGTTATACATTTCAACTCCTCTTGTAGTTGTCTGTTAGGGCAGATGTGTCAGGAATTCTTCTCTTGTGGAAACCAAAAGCTATGCTGTACTGTTGCCGTCCACAGACTCATCACACTGGACGTTAAACCACCTGCACGTTGTAAGATCCCGGTCCAGCTAATTGGCCAAGTTATCAGACATAGCTGACACTCATCTAGACATTGTAGTGAAAATTGAATGAGTTCTATTGTTCTCATCCTTAGGGACAGTGATAGCAATTATCATCATTGCTTGTTTCTTAATCTGATAAAAACCTTCTTCTACTTGATGAGAAAATGAGCAGGTCTAAACGAGGCTTAGATTTAAGAATTTTTTTCATGCTATATGCAAAAGTCTTTGTCCTTTAAGGCAACAGATTATAGTCTCTTCCCCCCCCCCCCCCCCCCACAGGCTGCTGTCATATTAACATTAGCTTGGAGCTCCAGAATGGACAAGAAAAAACGACGAGAATGGCTCGAACAGGGCGTTGCTCACGGGGCGGTCGCTCGTGCCAGGCGGTGGCACGTGCTCGGGCCCGCTAAATGCTACTTGTAGCTTTAATTATTATTATTCTTTTTCTTCCGACGGAAGAGTCGCCTTTTTGAGGCCTTTAACATACCCCAAAACTCACCAAATTTGGCACACACATCAGGAGTCGCGAAAAATTTTGTATTTTACAGGAGATTGGCATGGGCGCACAAAAACGGCTCGACAGCGCCACCTACAGTGACATTTGTCCCGAGCCCCCGCATATGCTTTGACATACAAGCTTGATTTTTTCAGGACATGTTCATCAGATGGAAACCTACAAAAAAGTCTCTTGGTACCAAGCTGTCAGTCGCACAGGAAGTCTGCTATATTGGTGTCAATATGTCATTTTTGCTCTATTTTGGACATTTGTAGGCCTCCTTCTAGAACGAACTCCTCCTAGAGATTTATGAATAATGACTCCAAACTTTGGTTTTGTAAACTAAACACATGTCCGATGTTAAATTGCGAAGCTTTAAAGGTATTACGGATGTTTGTGACCGTGGCGGCGCGTCGAACTTGGAGGTCATTTTGAAAACACGCCATGAAAAGAAAAATGGCCATTACTCAGGCATGCAAAATCCAATCTGATCCAAAATTGATGTGCATGATTGTAGTCTGACTCTGAACACATCTGCAGTGAAAAAATCTGGAAAAAGTGTAGCGCCACCTGCTGGCAAGAGGAAATGACATGTTTTACTTGGAGCATCACTACTCCGAGTAGGATGAGCCGACACACCTGAAAATGACGTCCACCTGTTGAAAAGCCATTGAAGTTTACTCTGACAAAAAACCATAACTTTCAATGCGGGGGTGTGGTCGTGACAGAGCGGCAAAGTTGGGCATCTCGCTATGCACACAAAAGTTGCTCTCACGTGCACATTCCTTGTCCAATCTCACTGAAATTCAATGGATATGATGAAGCTTCTATTCTGAACCCATGGATATGACAATCTTGGACGAGCTCTATAGCGCCACCTAGTTATTGCATTGGGCACATTCTGCCCTGTATTTTCTCTTTGCTTTGTCCGATGTGCATGAAATTAAAACTGGAGATACTCAGAAGGGTCCTCTCTCATCATGTAAAGTTTCATGGGTGTACACCTGACGGTGCCTGCGTAACAGGAAGTGGTCGATTATGTGCACCCAAATAATAGAAATTTATTATAAATCAGCCGTTTGTCTCAGGAAGCTGAGATTTCAGAATTAGATGCCTTTAATAACCTCCAGCTTTGATATGTAACACTATAAGGTCTACGAGAAACTTCATCACTTGATTTTTTTAATGAAATTTTGGACTGAACAAAGATTTTTAGCATAAATTCTGTTTAGGTTATCAGCACCAAGAATTCAACTTTCATAGGCATTTATGTGCTACTGCTTCCTAAAAAAATTCAGAATTATTGAAGTTACAGGTGAACTTTTAGACATCATTTCATCCAAAAAGGTCCGAAAACGTCTTTTTAGGCAAAACTGCAAACACCTATTTTTTTGCATAACTTATCTTTCAAATATCAGCACAAAAAAATTAAAAACGGTAGGGATCTGTGTTTGCTGCCTTCCATATTTTTTTCAGACTTAAAAGTGTAACAGATGATTTATAAAAAATCCTTTTTCATCCAAAAACCTGTGTTAAATCTGTCTAGACTCCAAACAAACATTTTTTTATGGTAACTTATGTTTCAACAATCGACACCAATTTTCACAGATCTATAGCTAAACATGTCCCATAGCTACCTGAATATTTTCATAGATATAAAATGAACTGGTCATTCTAACATCTGGCATTCTAACATCTAACATCTTACATGTCAAAGCCTCTCTCAGCCTGGCTCTGCTGAAGGAGTCGTGTTACAACCCCGCCCCCTCCTGCTGGGACCCCTGCTATGTAAATTAGCAAGCAGTGAACAGAGAGATGAGGAGTAAGAATGGCCATTACTCAGGCATGCATAATCCAAAGACAGCCAGTTAAACACTGAAAGACATATTTTTTCGGTATGTCTTTCATACATCTTTAGTATTAAAAACTCTCCAAGATGAATGTGCCTGACTCCACCTGCAGGTGGATCACAGACTTCCTGACGGACAGACAGCAGTATGTGAGGCTGGGGAAGCTCGTCTCAGATACTCGGACCACAAGCACCGGATCCCCCCAGGGCTGTGTCCTTTCACCCCTGTTACTCTCCCTGTACACAAACAGCTGCACAGCTGGTCACCTGTCTGTCAAACTCCTGAAGTTTGCTGACGACACCACACTCATCGGCCTCATCTCTGACGGAGATGAGTCGGCCTACAGGAGTGAAATAGCCAGGCTGGTGTCATAGTGCAGCGCTAACAACCTGGAGCTTAATGCTCTGAAGACAGTGGAGATGACAGTGGACTTCAGGAAGGCCCCAGCCCCCCTCCCCCCTGTCATCCTCTGTGACTCCCCGGTGACCTCTGTGGAGTCCTTCTGCTTCCTGGGAACCATCATCAGCCAGGACCTCAAGTGGGAGCAGAACATCAGCTCCATCACTAAGAAGGTCCAGCAGAGGATGTACTTCCTGAGGCAGCTGAAGAAGTTTCACCTCCCTGAAAAGATGCTGGTAGACTTTTACACCGCCATCATCGAATCCACCCTCACGTCCTCCATCACAGTCTGGTTCGCTGCGGCCACGGCCAGAGACAAGGCCAAGCTGCAACGCGTCATCCACTCAGCAGAGAAGGTGATCGGCTGCCACCTCCCGTCTCTCCAGGAGCTGCACATCTCCAGGACCTGGAGGCGGGCAGCCAGGATTGTAGCCAACCCCTCTCATCCAGGACATAATCTCTTTCGGCCCCTCCCTTCTGGCAAGAGGCTCCGGTCCATCAGGACCAGGACCTCGCGCCACAAGAACAGCTTCTTCCCCACTGCAGCCAGCCTGCTGAACAGAACCCCAACTCCCCCAGGTGACCCCCCCTCCCCCCCCCGCCCACCAAAGGACTGTCGGTGCCACTTACAGGCCCCACCATCCCAGCCCATCTGTGCTCCCACTTTAATTCACCTTACTCTACTGTATATAGTGTGTTGTTGTTGTTAACTTAATTTTTAACTTATTCTTAATTGCACTATACACCAAGTCAAATTCCTCGTTTTGTAAAGTGCGCTCTACTGAACCTGGCAATAAAACTTTTTCTGATTCCTGATTCTGATTTTGATTCTATTAATCATTGTTTTTTATTCATTCAAAATGCAATTAAATCAATATTTTATCTTTTTTCTTTTCCTTTTTCTTTTTTTTTTATCTCTTATATCCTTTTTTATAATCAATGTTTGAACTTCTTTTCCTTTCTATTGTCATGGTTTCAGTTTGTTGTCTTTTTTTTCGCTTTAGTTCTTGTTCTGTCTTGTTTGGTTCTGTTTCCTGTTTTATTTTGAAAGGTTTCCTGTCTTGTCATGTTTCTTGAGTTTTACTTCCTTTGGTCCCCATCTGCCCTAATCGTGTTCACCTGTGTCTTGTCTGCCCTGTCTGTATATAAGTCTTGTCTCTGCCTTCCTCCTGTGCTGGTCCATTAACTTCTGCTCATGTTGATCACGTCTTCTTGTCTGGCGTCCATGTCCCTTGCCATGCCACAGTAAGTTTTTGTTTTTAGTTTTGTCATCCTGCTCTGCAGCGCTTTTTGTTAGTTAAATAAACCCACTTGCCCTTAACCCGTTTGCCTCCCGTCTCTGCGCCTGGGTCCTACCTGCTCTCGAGCCTCCCCCCCACACAGTGGCGCCACCAGGGGGTGGCCAGGGGTGGCCACGGCCACCCCTCTCCGACACCTGGCCACCCCAGTGGCCACCCCAGTAGCCACTATAAGCTGTGGTAGCATCAGTTGTGCGTTTCATCCCAAATGCACAGCCAGCAAGCGGGCAAGTCGCTCTGATCACCTAAACCGGCCCTCACCCCCTCCCCTCCCTGCTGCCTTTGAGTGCGCAGACATCTACAGAGGAGCCGCTGGACGCAGAATGAATAAGACGCGTGGTTCACTTCCGCGTTCGAACCCTCAGATCCTCCGGGCCGGTCAGACAAAAGAACCAGTCTCAGTCACTAAAGATGAACTTTCTTTATTACTTTTTCCTTAATCCAAAATGGCGACTGACCGCGCGTGTATGCGCTCCACACCCTCACACGCGCTCTCCCCCCTATCTTCCTGCATCGCGCGAGCACCGGTTTCAGCACGCGCACACACGCGTGCGCGCGAGAACGCACGCACGCACACACAATCACACATCCCAAAATGCTACGTTTCTTTTCCTGTTAAATATTTTCCGTGGGTCTTTAACAATCTGTTTACTGTACTTTAGATCTGTATTGATAGATAGATAGATAGATAGATAGATAGATAGATAGATGACTTTATTAATCCCACAATGGGGAAATTTCAATCTGTGGCAGCAACACAACATTCAGAAATAATCTATATAATATAACATCAATAAAGGACATCACAAATGACATTTATATTAAATAATTAAAAATATCACTAAAATTATTATCAAAAATTAGATTCTTATTAAATAAAGAAATAAATATTAAATATTAAATAAATACAGCTGCAAAGGTGTAAAAAACATGTGGTCTGCAAAACATGTAAACCCAGTGTGCAAATACTTGGTGCAAATACATCATCAGCGGTGGTGGATGTGTCATTACTTTTTATTAATAAGTAAACAAAGGATGTCCCTGTCACAAGCCACTTATTTTCATGGCACTATTTAAGCACTGGTTGTTGTGTTACCGCAACATTTTGATGTGTTTTTGTTTCCACAGAGTTACCTATAGTCATTAGTTGATGCTTGTGTCTGTCCATTTTCAGAGAATGAAGAGAAATTCAACATATATTCTTATTTTAAGAATAAAATTGCAGCAGAAGGAGTGAAAGAGATGGTAGGGGAGCAACAGAGGAGTAATGAGGAGGAGGAAGATGAGACAGAGCAGCATGAATGACAGAAGAGAATGAGGAAGACAAAGATGAGACGGCATCAGACGAGGGACAGTCAGCATCATTGGTCAGAGAAACAAGGCAGAACTCAGTATAAGTAGGGGCTCCACCTGTTCCTGGACCAACTGGTGAAGTTAGAATTATGTTACCCTAATAATAAAAATGTTTCATGATTATTAGTCTGAATAGAAATGTCAACAGATATACCGTATTTTCCGGACTATAAGTCGCACTTTTTTTCATAGTTTGGCAAGGGGTGCGACTTATACTCCGCAGCGACTTATATTAGAAATAAATTGAAATAAATACATTGTTAACCCTCCTGTTATGTTCATTTGTGAGGAACAGAGATGATGTTTCTGGGTATGCGTTTGAGGTATGTTAAGTGTTAAGAGTATGTTAAGTGACTCAGAGAATCAGCAAACTTTTTTTTACAGTAAGATCTTGAAGGCTAACAACATAATATTCTATTTTCCAATGATTTCATAAATTCAGAAATGCAATAAAAGTGAAAACTTTTTGCTACAAATACAGGCTGAAAACAGAGTATTAGTTGGCCAATGATGCTTCATGAAAAGAATAAATAAATAAGTTTGAGAAAAGATTACTGTGAAATTATTAGATAAACAGTCTGCTATGATTGTGTCATATAAGGTTGTGAAAGTTAAAATGCGACTTATAGTCCAGTGCGACTTATCTGTGTTTTTTTCTACTTTATAATGCATTTTTAGGCTGGTGCGACTTATACTCCGGTGCGACTTATAGTCCGGAAAATACGGTAATTAATAATTAGAAGGATATTTTTATTATTATTTCAGAACAACAGATTTCATTTTTTGTTTATTATAGATATCTCTCAGTCAAGAGCCGAACACCCCAAGCAGACACACCAAAGCATTAAATATAAACAAAAAAATATATATATATATCAGTAGTAGTATCTACTATAAGTTCATGTTCTACAAAATATCAGTAGGCATTTATCTTTCTGTTGGTTTTCTAAAGGTTGTTTTACTACGTTTGGTAGAATGAATTTTAAAAATATAGCTCATGGTTTTTGTGGGGTGCCACCCCAAGATTTAATGTGGCCCCCTACCGGCCACCCCCATGAAAAATTTCTGGAGGCGCCACTGCCCCCACACGACATCTATACATCCAATGAAATTAAACTACAAATCAACAAACACAACTGATAACAAATGTCTCTAAAAAATGATGTGTATATTTGCAGAACCTTAAAAACACCAAACAAATAACAAATGCTTCCCAATTAAAGCACAAAAAATGGAACACAAAATGTAAAACCCAAGTTAGAAATTGCAATTTGAAAAAGATACTTTTTTCAGCAGCTTTTCAAAATCAATCACCAATTCTACTCTTCTGTGGATGAAACAAAGAACTCCAGAACAATGAAGCCATTTCTCTAAGTCTCTCTCACCTTCAGTTTTAAACAAGGTCTGTGAAAATCCACCATACATTGGTCACATGAACTCAGAGACCTGCTAAAAGTGCACAATTGTAAAAGCTCTTTTATATAGACAACTGTTTGTTTGCTTAGAGCTCTAAATATAAAAAAAAATGCTTTTCTATCACCTAGACACAGATGGAGAACCATATCAACTGGATTAATAACAGGGTGGCATGTTTAGACAACATGAAGCTGTCCATCACATTTTTGACCTAAACATGTAAACACATCCTTGGCTCTGCGGTTAGGAAATGGTATTTGGGAATCTCTTTATACCAGGAGCCAGCCTGGCCATTGGAACATCGCCACAGTGCCCATCCAGACTGGGACAGCAACGGGGTCCACTTCAGAGCCGTGAGCTGCTGTGTTTAACTCCAGCTGTCCCAGCAAGGTAGACAACTGCAGCAACATCCACTGACCAAGCTGACAAGCCCTGGCAGAAAAGATCCCCACAAGAAAAACACTGGCTCAGGCAGGCTGGTCAAAAAAAAATAGTTTTGCCATTGTCTTGCAGCTCGCAGATCAAGTGGTTTAGTTTTCCAGTAATGTCAGTCAAGAATGCAAGTTCAGATTCACAATGTTCATATTCACCATATTCAACAGACATCTCCTCCAATAGCACCTTAAAAATCCTGTGCTGTTTTGCTTTGCAGCTGAGGTTGTTTACGATTTTCAGAATAAGAGTCATTATATGTCCAGAGCCAATCACTTCTGCACATAAGGCCTGCTGGTGAATGACGCAGCAGTAATGCAGACATTTTGGAAAGTCTGGGTCAGCTTTACAGTGAGTGATGAAACCTGTTTGTCTATTGATCATAGCAGGAGTCCCATCTGCAGTCACTGCTACCAGCTTTTCTAATTGTACCTTTTTCTGCACAAAAACTCCTTCACCGTGTTATACATTTCAACTCCTCTTGTAGTTGTCTGTTAGGGCAGATGTGTCAGGAGTTCTTCTCTTGTGGAAACCAAAAGCTATGCTGTACTGTTGCCGTCCACAGACTCATCACACTGGACGTTAACCACCTGCACTTTGCAAGATCCCGGTCCAGCTAATTGGCCAAGTTATCAGACATAGCTGACACTCATCTAGACATTGTAGTGGAAATTGAATGAGTTCTATTGTTCTCATCCTTAGGGACAGTGATAGCAATTATCATCATTGCTTGAATTTTTTTCATGCTATATGCAAAAGTCTTTGTCCCTTAAGGCAACAGATTACAGCCCCCCCCCCCCCCCCCCCCCCCCCCCCCCCAGGCTGCTGTCGTATTAACAATAGCTTGGAGCTCCAGAATGGACAAGAAAAAACGACGAGAATGGCTCGAGCAGGGCGTTGCTCACGGGGCGGTCGCTCGTGCCATGCGGTCGCACGTGCTCGGGCCCGCTAAATGCTACTTGTAGCTTTAATTTCAAGTTTGTGTTTTCTCCAAAGTCTTTCAGCAGATCTACAGAATCTCTTCAACTGTTTAATTTCCTCAGTTCTCCAAGGGGGTGTGGGTTTGATTCTAATCTTTTTAGATTTTAGTGGAGCAACTGAATCGAGACTGGTTTTTAATTTACTGTTAAAACTTTCAACAAGTAGATCACAGGGGGCTGGTAAGACAGGTGGAGAGTAGGAGCGAACAGATGTAATAAACGTTTCAACCACTTCAGGAATCAAGTAGTGTTTCTTCACCGTTCTCACAGAGGACTCTTGCTTTATAAAACCAGTGATGTTAAAAAGCACACAGTATGGTCAAATACAGCCAGGTACACAACAGTGGACACACTGGTAGGTAAACCATGACTGATGACAAGGTCAAGAGCGTGCCCCCTGTTGTGAGTCGGCTGCATGACGTGTTGTTTTAAATCAAGAGAAGCGAGCAAGTCCAAGAACTGAGTGGTGCAATAGTCCGACTTCCCGTCTATATGCAAGTTAAAATCACCTGTTACTAAAATCATGTTAAAGGAAGTGTGGACGATGATAGAAACTCAGAAAACTCCTCAATAAAAACAGAGCTTGGTTTGGGTGGTCTGCATACTATGATGCATAAAACTGGAGGGCTGTTAAGAACAAATGCATGATGTTCAAAGCTGGGGTCCTCATCTTATGAAATTTTCTTTGCCGCAAAGGGTGTTGGACATTATAGATGCAGTACCCCCACCCTTTTTGCCCTCCCTGGTTGAAAAAGCAAAACTAAAATTGGGTGGTGAGGCCTCTGTGAGAACAGTAGATGCATCCGTGCTCTATGGAGTGATATTTCTGCCACCACATTGCACACAAAACTTTTTAAGTTGCAGATGAAAATATTAAATATTTGCTTTTCAATTATTTTTTATCCTGCTTTGATATATTTTTTTGCATTCATTTTTTTTTTTTTTTGCTTTCAAAAACTTTTTTTTTGCTTTTGAAAACGTTTTTGGCGTTTGCAAAACACATGTTTTTGCGTGCTTTGTGTCAAATCTCGCTTTTGTCCTATCTTTGATTTTGCTGACCACTTTGAGTGCGATTTAGCGTGATATGACTGCCATCAAACTGCCAAAAATATTTCCGCATCGCCAAAAATATTTTCGCATGCATTGTGTCGCATCTCGCTTTTTTACTATCTTTGATTTTGCTGACTACTCTGGAAGCCAATCACAGAAGAGAAGGTCCACGCTGATTGGTATAAATTCTATCCAATCAGGTGCTTCGCACTTAATTCCTCTCTTGGTAGACACACACTACATGTTAAATTGTTGGACAGGAACAAACGGTAAGTATCGTTTAAAGTAACACTTTATGATAAATCATTATTACTTTTTTAAGTGTACTTTAAAATAATAATTAAAAAAAGTTTTGTTAAGCTAGCTATGAACTATTCTCATTAGATTTTTGCGGGTGATTTTCAGAAGAAGAAAAAACGCGGAAAAATCATGGGAGATCATGATCATCATTCCAACAGCGAAAACACAGTGACACAACCATCTACTTGTCAGGTCAGCGATTATTTTATTTATTTATTTATTGTGTTGAAAAAAATAGTTTTTAGTAATGCTTTTAAATGAACTATAAATATTATTTTTTTAGGAAAGCCACGTTATTACTAGCTTAAATCGGAGCAAGGGGCCTCATTTTGAAAATATGCTAAGGCAAACTTCATATTTGTACAACCCCTCAGTTATTTTGGTTTTGATTAATAAGTCTTCATTTTATGACTTAAACAACAAGGGTGTCGCTGGAGTGGAATCAGCAGCAAGAAATCTCATTACCTTGTTGCTCAACACAATGGCTACAAATGGATCACCAAGGCCAGAAAGGAGACAGCCAGAGCCCCAAACTGTCTCTATCCAGCATGAGATGACAAGGTTTGTCAATGCTATAAAACAATGGTTCCTTTACAAAACATATGTTTATCTATTAAGAGAAATAAATTTAACCTTTTTAATGATCTACCTAATATTTTTGATATTTTATCTCACAATCGTTGTTTATTTTCTTTCATTTTTATTTTTGTGGATCTTTTCCAGGCTACTTTAAACCAGCACTTGCTCGTGGAAAAAAGAGATGTTTGACACCTAAAGTTTACATAAATAAAACCGGCAAGACTTTATCATTTCGTTTTTATTTACTTCCCAAAAACATCTCTTACACACCGTTTCCAACAGAGGAACTTGAACTCCTTCAAGCTGGCATGGGAAGGCAAACTGTGTGTCTCCCAGAGGACTCTAATCACATAGAGGTACAGTTGTCAGTTTATTTTTGATTATCGCTTAGTTGTCTTTTTATTTGTTTTTTTTAATATTCCCAATTCAATTTCTATTATTACTTTGTTGTAAATAAAGATTTTAAAGTTACTGGTTGAAGCATTCCCAAAAAATGGCAGATTTTTGTGGAGGATGGCTTTTGCATAAATCAGCATGTTTGTGAAATAACTGTTGTTTTTCATTAGTTTGTTTCATCTATGATATTTTAAGTTATTTTAGCTCTACAAAAACATGAGTAATTTTTTTATGATATGTCACGTACAGGTCATTTATTTGTAATATTCTGTAATCATGTTTCTGTTTTATGGAATTACATATCTGCCATAAACTGAAAGGGCGTAAAGACAACTAAGCGGGCGTATTTAGGAACTGAGTGAGTGAACCTTAAAACCGCGCAGGCGCAATTCTAATTGAGCGGTCAATTCCTTTTTGCGCGCTCATGTGGATTTACGCTCAGTGTTAAGGGGGCGTTTTTGTCACTTTTGGGGCAGGAACCTTTCTGGTTGATCTGATTGGCTGAAATTTGCATGGCTTATCGGCGAGGCAGAGGGGCGGGACTTTCATTTTTCAGTGCAGGGGGGGTTAACAGGCGGCTCTTGAGCTGCATGTGGCTCTCTGCCTTTTGTCATATTTTCTATATTCAGTACTTTCACAACCATAAGGTGAAAGTCTTACATTTTCTCCAAAATATACAGAGCGGACCTAATGTGTTGTTGTGTGACTTCGGTAAAGAGGATCTAGGAGAGAACAGCATGATGACGGTATGGAGAGAGGACGTGAAATAAACTTTAGTCATGATTCATATCTATTAAAATTTGAAAAAGTATATGAAACAAGATAAAATAAAGATGGACTTTCCTACAAAATATGTATTGTAACAAGAATTTGCTTTATAATAATTTTATGATTTTTTGGGAGATTATTGATTTTTACACAGTGGTGTTTCACAGTTCACAGAGGTTGCACTTTGTTGATGCTCCCTTGGCAGCCGGCTGCTGCATGTCTGCTGCATGTCTGCTGCATTAACAGCTTGAAGCGAACAATTCTGATTAAAAGGCAAAAAAAAAAAAAACGATCTTTTTTCTTCAGAAATGCATTTGTGGTTCACTCTCTGTGTTAATACAAAATGATTGAGATACTTGCTGACACAACGTTTATCAGAAGAGTTATTGAAGCAGGAAGTCAGAATCTGTGAAGATCTTTCTAACTTATCGAACCTCAGCTGCCAGAGAGTTTAAAATAATGAATCCATGGTTCGGAAGTGAGGACGCTGGAAAACCAACTCCGACAAGACAAGAAGACGCAGCAGCAGCTGAGTTTCCGCGGAAAAGGAAAGGCCTGCGTTGGAAGATCAACTCGAGGCTCAGCGCTGCAACTTCCAGCAGATGACCGTGAAAAGCTGTCCTCCTCCCCCTTTAGTCTGGGACGCAGCGCCGGCGAGTTACGCCACACTTCTGGACTACAGGACTTAAACTTGGCCTGAGGTGTCTGCTTTCACTGTTCTTTGGAGCCGCATAGCAAAGAGACGGACTCGGATGATGAGGAAAGGGAAGCCGGCGTGTTTGATAGAAATGTAGCCCAGCTGTTTCAGATGCAGAAGATGAGGACTTTGATGGATTTGAAATGCTGATTGATGACTGAAAAAATAAATCACAACCAACTCAGTTTTGCGCTCGCTGCCTTTTTTTAAACACACAGTGTGCACATTTCACCGGTCTATGTGTTAACGTTAAATACAGAAAAAAGCTCAAAACTGAAACGGCCCCGTCCAATCCAGTGCTGTTGTAAGGAGAGGAGGGGGTTATGAGAAATAGCATGGCTTTAGCTTTGGTACCGAACTGCTTTAATTGTGTGCTTGTGTGTGTCTGGCAGGTCAGTGTGTGGTGTGGCTCTTTGACTTTCACAGTTAAAAATGTCAGCTCCTTGTGTCAAACTTGTTCGCCCCCCCCCCCCCCCCCCCCCTTGTTAGAGGCATTCATAGAAAAAAAACGCGGATGTAACGTGGATTAAAACATTAACCAACGACCCAAAACTAAGGTGAGAAAGTGCAGCGGGTTTTTTTGTGCTCTAAGTTTTTCTCTTGTGAAATTCACTGCATTTGTTAACGGTTTAATGCTTTTAATCCATGTTACAGCTGCTGTTCCTTTTCTCTTAAAGCCCCAAAATGAAAGTCCCGACCCACTGCTTGACATGCAAATTTTAGCCAGTCAGATCAACCAGAAAGGTTCCTGCCCCTAACTGACAAACACACCCCTGAATACCGCCCCCAAGTGACAAAAACGCCCCCTTAACACTGAGCGTAAATCCAGGTGAGGGCGCAAAGGAGAATTGACCCAGCAGGATCACTGCTCAATTAGGATTTCAGCCGTTCAGTTGTAAAATACGGGGTCGCTTGGTTAGAATTGCGCCAGCACGGTTTTAATGTTCACTCACTCAGTTTCTAAATACGCCCGCTTAGCTTTACGCCCTTTCAATTATTGGCATTTATGTAATTCCATACTGAAGCAGAAGGATATACTGCCAAAGCCCTCAAAGCTCAATCAGGTGGTGGAAAAACCACTTTATACACCATTCCTCTTCAAGAAACTTTAGACACTTCTCCTTTGCCTCTTGACTCACAACATTTTTCAAAGATGCCAAAGACAACTTGTTACCAGTGTAATGAAGTGATGCCTCTTCAGATGCTTGCACTGCACATTAAAACATACATTGGCAAATCTGCTTCAGATGAGACTGATGAGGATGAGGTAAGAAAAATTCTGTGAAGTACAAAGTGAAGGTTTTGTTTAGTAAATATTTATTTATTCATTTTTAATTACATGATTCTGACTTGTGCACTGTAGAGGACGAATGTAAGGTAAATAGAATCTCAGTAGGATCCATGGTTAGTGTTTTTGGAACTACACTCGTGCTTTTTTACATTTACCTGTCTTTTACTGTCATAGGTGGTGTGTCCAATTTGCTCCAAGAACTTTTCTGAGCAAGACATTGCAGTGTATGCTGGTCTGTGTGGAGAGAGGTGAGATTTGTCTTTCCCCTTCATGCATGTAGGTGGGTTAAACTGTTTTTGATCAGATATGCCATTCTTATGTTGACTATACATAGCTTTGAGGGAGAAACATCTGCAGCAGGGGACCAAAACTCTTCTTTAGAGACTACAGTACATACACCACAAAGGTTAGTTTTTAATTAGGAAGACTATGGCCAAATTCAAATTCTTTCCCTACGGCTTCTCCCTACCCCTCCAATTGTAACTTTGAGATTTTGTGGTTGTCTGAACTTGTTTTTTTTAAGGGGAAGGGGTATGGACTTAGCCTACGTTCACACTGCAGGGCTTAATGCTCAATTCGGATTTTTTGAAAAAATCCGAATTGTTTGCTAGACCGTTCACATTTCCAAGTAAATCCGAACTTTTGTGATCTCCAGTGTGACCGTGACACGACCCAAACGAGACATGCGCAGAAGCCAGAAGAATACTCAACGGTGAACGACGTCACTTGTTTGCGGAGCAGATGTCAACAACAGTGTTGTCAAAAGCGGAGCTCTTTTTGTAATATTAAATTTATTTTCACGAAGGAGCAGCACAATTACAATCTTCTCATTTTAAGAAGGCAATGGAGTCTGGATCGTCTGTACCCACTGTTGTGGAATGGAAATGTGTATGTGTTGGAGCCGCTCGCCCGCGTGTGTGCAAGCGCGTGACGCGATAGAGAATAGGGGGGGGGGGGCAGTGTGTGCGCGCATTCATGTTGTGTGTTACGGAGGACAGTTATAAAAGAAGGTTTCCCCCAAAATAAATGCTATGGACTCTTTATTAACCCGTTCTGGAGAATCTAAGGATCAGAACAGGGAGGAGGAGGAGGATCGCCTCGGGTCCCCCGCGCTTGAGCACGGTCAAAGGGGAGAAAGAAAAAAAAGTTATCGCGGGAAAGGTTCAACACCACGCTCTGCCATTTATCTGGAAATTTTTTCAAAAACCGCCCAGTTGCAATAAGAGCCCTGGAGTTTGGCCTGAAAAGAGCGATCAGCCCAAATATTAATCCAATCGGGGATCTCGCTTCCCTTCCACTGACTGATCTCAGCAGCATCGTCCACCATGGTTGATGTTTACGTTCTCGTTCCTGCCTACTTTAACGCAAAATGATGACGTTTGTTGCGTGTCGATGACGTACAGTTCGGAATCAAGTCGCCTGGCCGGTCAGACGGCGGTCGCAATTGAAAAGAACGGCTACAATTCGGAATCAGGCCGGCAAACCCACGGGGCCTGGGTCGCAATTGAAAAGATCGGATCTGTGTCATTCAGACTGTCATGAAAAGATCGGAATTGGGCCGCTTAGGGGCAAAAAATTCGGAATTGGGTCGTTTCAGCCTGCAGTGTGAACGTAGCCTTAGAGCTTTCTATCACTCTACCGTTAGGGTGATCTGTGTCACACTGTGATGTGATGTGATGTGTGGATGTGCTCTGAAGCTAGAGCTGTGACGGTGTCGGATTTTTCCATCACCGCGGTGATGAACCACCAGGGGGCGCAGTGTCGCGGTTAACCGCAGCCCCCCCCCCCGAAAAAAAAAAAATCCCCCGGCGGCCGCATCAGAAATAAATACAATTACAACGTAGTATTCTTTATTATAAAATAACAGTAACAACTAACTACTACCTAAATAATGAACTAACTATATATAAAGCCCATATAGGTGTTGTGGATTGACTGTGACTGTGTGGGTCAGCGCTGCATGTAGGAGGAAGGTGCGCACATGTGTGTTGGGGGTGCGTGTTGATCCCTCTGCGGCGGACCGTTCTCTAGCTGCACGCAAGCCTTCACCTGTGCTCTTTGGTACACACATCTGCTCAGAATATTAAATATTGCCCAGTAATAAACAGACTGCAGACACTTTGTCACTTTTCCGGTAGCCATGAAGGCTGACAGCCATGAAGAACACGGGGCAAGAGGCTCCGCCTTTGTTTATACAGACACGTAACGTTACGCTGCAAAAAATAGTTCCCAAACAAAACATGTAGTGATATTCATGGAAATCTAACAGTGCGCGTTCATGTTTGGAGTGAAGGTGAACCCTAATAACCCCCCCCCCCCCCTCCCTACACACACAAAATCCTCCGGCGGGCGGCCGTGTCGCTCGCCCTTAAGAACGCACGCAGATTGAAACGGAAATGAATACAATGTAAATTAACAATTAGAATGCAGTAAATTTGTCATATTTCCTCGCGAGACGAAAACTTCTGTTGTAGAATGAGTTTGTGTGCTTCTGAAAGCGCGCTCCTGTGTGTAAAGGGAGCCGCGTGGCACGTGCAGCGCGGAGGCACGGAGAGCACGCGCCTATGAGAGAGAGCGGTGGGAGAGAAGGAGAAAACAGTCTGAAAGAAAGAAGGAAAGTCTGAACACAGGACTAGCAGAAAAAGTCAATTATCAGGAAAGATGAATGTGTTTAATGTGTTTATTATAGCTATTATAGCTCCATTCACGCGATGCAAAACTTAACAAAAAAAAACAACGTGCGGTGATGCGGTGATGGGGTCATCACACCGCGGTGATGCGGTTATCGTCACAGCCCTATCTGAAGCACAGAAGTTTACATTTCAGTAGCTACGGTTACATGTGCATTTGATCGGATCAAAGATCAGATTAAAATTCAACTGCTACATGGGCATACATCTAAATGACTCTGATCGGGGCAGAGTATTCCGAACGGCGTGTTCACATGACATTTTTATTCTGATCAGGCGTTCTTTCAATTACTTTTGTCCATGTAAACGCAGCTACTGCAAGCAATGATTTTTTTGACCCAACTCCCAATGTTAAAGTGCCTAAGATAGCACAAGAGTTACAGTAGAAATTCAAGTTAGTTTTACTAATTCACTTAAATCCCTTGGTATTGTGTATATCCTACAAAACTACTGTTGTCTTTCTTCCATTTTCAAAACAATAGAATGGTTTATTGTTACAGATATTTATGATTATATTTGGATGTGGTTTTGTCTCAAAGAACAGATGATGTGTTGCATCACCTTGAGCAACAGGTCAACGTGAATATGGAATTCAAACTGTGTGTGGACAGAGAGGGGCTTCCAGACAGAGGCATTCTGCAATGGCAAAGAAAAATATCTTCATCTCCTGCTGGTACACTGAAGGTTGTGTATATTGGGGAGGCAGGAGTGGATACAGGAGCAATGAAAAGAGAATTTTTGACAGGTGATTTATCTACAACACCCATTTTAGCACAAACAAAAAGCTGTGTGCATAAACTGCAACTTGAGTCTCCCTGTTGTACACCAGATATGATTGCAGGTATTGAGAACAGGTTCTTTGAAGGAGTTGAAGGCCAGGGTAAAAATCCCAAGTACTCACTGACAGACGTGGACAATGAATATTTCAGGTTAGACACAGAGTTCCTTCATATAATGGAATTTGAAACATACATTAACATTTGTGCATAATATATCTTTAATTTTTTTTACCACAGGACTGTTGGTGAAATAATTGCGGTCAGCCTAGCCCAAGGTGGGCCAGCTCCAGCGTTTCTGAAAGAGTGGTGCTATGGATTCATTTGTACTGGAGACATGGATCTCTGCTCTTTGTCAAAGCAAGATGTAACAGACCAAGAATCGTCTCTCCTCATCACCAAAGTAAGAATCTGGTAGCATGTCAGAACTTTTACAATATTCCCCCTAAGTTTTGATTAACAATTGAACATTTTCTTAAGTCTCAAAAACATTTATTTATCAAGATTTTTAATATTTCGGAAAAAAAGTTAAGAAGGGAGTTTGCTAACAGATCATTTTAGTCTGACTCACATGATCAAAGATCCAACTAGGATAAAAACCTGTTCACAAACAAGAATATATCTTTTTTCTTCTTCAAAGTATGCCAGAAAGAAAAAAAATACATTTTTAACTGGTTTCAAATCACAAAGCCATTTTTATTTCCAAAAAACTTACCAAAAACAACAAACAAATGTTTATACCAAGAAGCAGGAACAAAATCTTCTCATGGCTTTAAAGAATTTCAGTTGCTCAGACATTATTTCATGATTATGACACTGACAAATTTTGTGAAAGTTCAGTTTAAGTTCTGATTCTTTAGTTAAAAATATATTTTACACCTTTTTATAAAAAGGGAAATCACACAAAAAAATGCTTTACCCCGGCTCAATGGTGAACGTAAATAATTATTGATGTGTAGAGATAAACTCCTGAAAAAAATTCTTATATCTGGCCTTTCCACTGATAGATTCAATATTACTTCTGTTAGAAATAAGGTTATACAGGCTCCACAAAAGGCAAAGGTAAATTTTAAATTGTCTTTTCCCTGTGTTTTTATTTTTTTTAATATTCTGCTTTTATTATAATGCATAGTTTATTCTACTTTCCCCTGATATTGGTCTAGTAGGCTATGTGAAAATGCTGTGTAAATAAACTTCAATTCACAGGTAGAGGATGCAGCGGATGCACAGTCACAGTAAATTCCTACAACCATTTTTTATTTACAACCTTATTTTTTTTCCTAGAAACAATATCAAAAATAAGTTTCAATAAATGCTCTACCAAAAAAGCCATACAAGTTTAACTTTTATTTTATATATCTTTATTTTTGAAGCAAAGTATTTCAGTTTGTATTTATTTAACATATATTTTATGTTCCATTCTTTTATTACAACTTAAAACAGAGTGAATTGGAGTTGGAATCTCATCACTCGTGCACTGTTGAGGTCATGTATGAGGCACTTTGTTTTGTGTCAATATTTGAGATGAAATTGTTCTGTTTTTCTCTTGAAGTTACTAGTTTGACACATGCTGCAGAAATCGCACATATAGGTCATAACCATTTGAGTTGGAGCGTTCCAGAGGGTTAAAGTTACTTCTTAGAACATCCAGGGTTTCCTCATCCAGTGGGCATTCCATTTCAGGAAGTACAACTCCACAGTCAGGGTCTTCTTGGAGCACAGCACTCTCCCAGTCAACACCTGGATCCTGGAGATCCTTTACAATTCCGTAAGACAACAAAAAAAACATAATGGTCATTTCACCAGCGACCAAATGCAAATGTTTTCAGATTGTCTTGAAATTTGTTTTCTTTAATAAACACCTTTGACTGTTGCATGAATGTTTTATTGTCTAACCAACATTTTGTTTTATATTTAAATACCTACTTGTGTAAATCCTGAAAAGACAGCCAATAGGAGGTTCTAAAATACAATCTTTGGATTGATGAAAAGGTAGGAACAGTTTCTGACCAAGTTAAATGATGTTGGAATTCCTTAAAAGAGTGAATGTGGATTATGTCATGATTTTTTTTTGAAGAATAATCAGCAAACTATAGCTTTTAGTGAGGTGATATGCAGTGATTTGAAAAGGGGAAACATTGCTAATGGTAGTTGTAACTTAATTAAGTTTTTCAGAAATAAACAGCTGCAGAATAATGTTTATGGTATTCTTTTGACGCAGTACCTCAAGTCTTTCACTCTCGTCCAGATTTTGTAAGTGACCAATACAACACAGCTGCTCAGGGGTGAGACCACCTTCTGTCCTTAAAGGATGATGGTTCCATCCTGTAGCAAACATGTCCAGATCTGCCTGGAGCCGAGGGATGAAGATGTAGTGCACGCCAAACAAAAGAGTTGCATCTGAGATGTTGAGCAGTCCATTTTCCTCCAGAGTGTGAAGAACATCATAATACTTGCTGGTGACTGCAGTCCAAACATCTCGCCAAAGTCGCTCTACTCTGAAAAAAAAATATATTTTTAGATTTTCTTTTCCTTCAACATTATAAAAAATGGCACTTTTTTTAAAAAATACATTAAACTAGTATGTTCATTTAACAAAAAAAACAATACAAACCTCTGATTGTGAACAATCTTCCCTGAGATGAAACTAGCTCTTCCTGTTCCCCGTGTGGCAAACATGAAACGTGCAATGTCGAGGTTTTCTACACCTTGATCGGCCCTCACTCTGACACACACACAGTACAATGTAACCAATGATTTTCTTTAAAACCTTATGCAGATTAATTTGCATCAGCTCAGAGTACCTTGATGGTAGACCATAAAGTTCAGATGCTCTTGAAAAAAAGGAAAAGGCTGTTTCTGCTTTGTTATTTGTGGCAGCATTCAAATACAAAACCTGTAGAAAACCCAAATAAACCACATTAAACCCTTAGAGGATTTTGTAACATTTTTTCATTTATAAAGTGAATGAGGTTGTTAAACAATCTGTTATAAAATTACTAATACTAAAATATGTCACTTTAATAATAGCTTATAATGCTAGGTCAGTCAAATTTATGATTTATAAAAAATAAAACTAATGTTAAAAGATGAGTTAACTGTAAAACGTAAAAAAGCACTCTCTAATTAATAATTATAACACATAAAGATAAAAAACAAACCTTTCTTGAATAGCCATCCACTCCACCAAATATCACAATATTTTACCTGTAAAAAAGAAAATAAAAAATGCCTGGGATTGCACCAATTGTTGACCTATCATTTTTTTAAATTGATAATAGGGGCATTGCAAATGAAAAATAGCATTTTAAATATTGTTCTAAAGACATTAACATTTGGGTTACTAATGTTTGTGTAAATGAGCTAAACAATGTATTTTGACACCTTTCTCAACTGTTTTTGAATAAAGTTGTGAGGTGTTCTTTTATTTACCTTATTAGCTTGTGGTTTGTGTCAATGTGAACAAGAGATAGTGGATCTTGCACGGAGTAACATCTTCTGACAACACATCCTACTTCTGTGAGCCGTGAGAAGATCCCTGCTGCATCAACACGATACGAAGTCCCAATGAAGTCAAATGTCCATGAACCATTCGATAACCTGCATTTGGCATCTGACATTTAACAGATGATATAATTGTGTCCAATTCTTGGTCAGTCATTGTGCTGTATGAGCCTGTGACCGAAAAGCCATGTTCTTGCATCCTCCTGTACACGGTCCTTTGGGAAACCCCAAGGCATTTAGAAATGCAGGCAATGGGAAGGCGTCTTTTAACCTCTCTCTTTCTATTAAAATCTTGGAGTGACCAGAACTAGAATTGTGCTCCATTTCCTGTTCAACAAGGTGAAAAGCACTTTCATGAATCTCTTGTTGGACAAGGTAAAGCAGGTTTTGGAGTGCTGATGTAATCTCTGATACATCGCCTGTCTGATCAGAGAATGAGTTGAAGACAGTGAGCTCGTGCCGAATGACAAACTCCATATAATCTAAATTTAGAGGATGTTGATTAACAACAGATTCTAGTTTAGAAAGAAGCCTCTCCATCAATATCTGCCTCAATGTGTCCTGGAAAAAATAGAGAGCAAATATAAACACATTGTAATTAGCAATTTGACATAATTATTATCAGTGTATTTAGTGAAGCGGTTTATTATACTTGCAGTGTTAGAAGTAAGGGGAAAAAAATGGTTGTGCTGGCAAGTAAACTTGGTTGTCCACCACAATTTTTGGTTGTCCTTCGATACCAATATTCAACAGCAACAAAACCTACTCAGATGTCAGTACTTACATCTTTATTTCTTCTATACATCTAATATCAACTGCCTCTTATGATGGACATTTAAAAAGCTCTTTAAATACTAATAACAAACATTTTACTAAATATTGAAGCACCTGGTTACACAAAGTATTGCCAAAAACTTGAAACTAATATCTGTATAACTAGTATCTTTGCACAGATTTAAATATATTGGTTCTTTTTTTTCTTTGGTTTTGATAATTATTTCTTAAAGAATATAAAATACAAAGACTGTTGTAAAAATGTAGAATATCATATCAATCCCATGGAAAAAGTTTTTTTTCAGCTCATGTCAGTCTGTTCTGTTATGAGTAACAGTTATAGTGTTTTAAATCTTTTTGCGTGTTCTTAGAGACCTATAGCAGCCGCGCCAAGTACTGTTGTTCAACACATTTGAATAATCTTTATTGAAAGTGCACATGTAGAAACAGAAAGGATTCCCTTGCATCCATGCACTTCGTTTGTCGGTGGAAAGAATTTGCTGCATACGTCTCAATTCAGAGGTTGCCATAAACTAACCCTTGAAACTTGAAAAATAGTCGAAAAATACCAAAATGTTGAATAAAAGACCTGGTTGTCACACGGACAACCATCCGGTTCATTTTGGTTGTCCTCCGTGAAATCTGGTTGTCTCGGACAACCGGATAACCGCTTATGTCGAACGCTGTACATGTGTTTACAGTTGACAAAAGGTGAAAATGGCTAGCTAACACTTGGATATAGCAAGTTAACAAAGCAATCTGAACGAATATAATACATCAAAAATCCAGAGAGGAAACTTGAAAATGTTTTATAGACAACTTACATGTGATCGTAGTGCGTTGTGGGGTTCCATTTTCTGAGGAGATTCCCTAAGCTTTTTAAAACAAACACGAAACTAATGTCAAACATATCATAATATAACTTAGAAAAGACTTAGTTGAGTTGAGGTACCACATTTAAATAAAAAGGGTAAAACTATGACAGTTAACTTTGTTTTCATTAAATAATAACAAGAAAAAAGCTACTATAATCACCTTACATTGAAAAAGAGGTAATCCCGGAGAAAATAATTCAAACCTAAGCCTGAGTTACACTGGTTGTTTGGACAAGAAAGGAGACTCGATTGGATAGAATTTAGACCAATCAGCGTGGACCATCTCTTCTGTGATTGGCGTCCAGAGTAGTCAACAAAATCAAAGATAGTAAAAAAGCGAGATGCGACACAATGCATGCGAAAATATTTTTGGCGGTTTGATGGCAGTCATATCACGCTGAATCGCACTCAAAGTGGTCAGCAAAATCAAAGATAGGACAAAAGCGAGATTTGACACAACGCACGCAAAAACATGTGTTTTGCAAACGCAAAAAACGTTTTCAAAAGTAAAAAAAAAGTTTTTGAAAGCAAAAAAAATGTATCAAAGCAGAATAAAAAATAATTGAAAACAAATATTTAATATTTTCACCTGCAACTTAGAAAGTTTTTTGTGCAACTTAGAAAGTTTTGTGTGCAATGTGGTGGCAGAAATATCACTCCATAGTGCTCAGCCATGTTTCAGTTAAAAAGAGACCATCAATTTTATAATCTTGGATAAAATAATTTATAATAAAACTTTTGTTAGACAGTGATCAAATATTCAAAAGTGCCATGTTAAAAGAGGGGGGTGGAGTGATTGTGCAAGCTGCTTCCTCAGGTTTTGGTGCTTCCTTTAGTGGACAAATCCAGTTAATGTTCCCTTTTTTTCCCAGCACTTCCTCTCATAGAAGACCTGATTGTAATAATATTCTTAATGGGATAGACTGGGGTGCAGCAGATTGTGGCAAGGAAGCACTGTTGAAAGTTGAAGCAGTTGTTTATTGGGAAAATGTGTGTGTGTGTGGGTGGGTGGGGGGGGGGGGGGGGGGTACCAAATCCAGTACCGATGTCTGCACAGATGAAGACGAGGTTTGGACTGGTGTGGGCATGATGGGGGCTGGTGAAGTCTGGACAGAGTGTCTGATGTTTGCAGGTAAAACATTGATGTCCAGTGGACTGGGGTGAATCCCATCTGTTTTATAAAATGAGGTTCTGTTCCAGAAAGATTAAAATTGTCAATAAAAACAAAGTTATTCCGGCTGGAGGCAGACTGGAGCCAGGTGCTCAGACTCAGCAGCCTGCTGAAGCGGCCTTGGCCGAGGGAGAGGGAGGGGGGGGGGGGGGGGGTTCCGGAAAAAAAAACAGTCAATGGAAAGGACTTAAAAAAATTAAGAAGTCTGGGATGAATGCCTTTTTAGTCATTTCAGACTCCCGATAAGACGTGTCGTTAAAACCCACATGTAAAATCAGCCTCCTGACTGAAGACGGGAGAGATCGCAGCAGGTCTGGGAGTTTCTCCAGAATATCCAGAACCGTTGCTTGCTACCGGAAAACAGTGAGTGACCGCGTTAAAGAACCGGACCTTCCATATTATAGAGTCCCCGATTATCGTCGTTGTCAGAGCAAACAAGGGACGAGATGACGCGGGCGCAGGTGCAGAGCCGACAGGTACCTGCATGACAACAGCGGCAGCGGTGGCCTCACCTTGCGGCCGGCGGTCCATCTGCGGCAGCGAGGCCCGAGCCTTGCTGGAGTGGAACCGGACTGTTTCCTTCAGGATCCAACGTTGGGAGGAAGATGCTGGTGCCCGCGAAACGCGGGGAGCTCAAGCTGCAGACGCTCGTCTGATCCTGATGAGGCTTTACGGTGATCCTCGAGCCCTATCAGGTTTTTATGCATGCCGCAATGCTTTCGTGTTTCTCGGGGATATCCATGGCATCTCTCCGTAGAGCAGGGAAATCGACGGTGGAGCCCAAGTCCGGTGGAGTC
The DNA here is from genome assembly GCF_053564925.1 of Oryzias latipes. Lineage (NCBI taxonomy): Eukaryota > Metazoa > Chordata > Actinopteri > Beloniformes > Adrianichthyidae > Oryzias > Oryzias latipes. Next base: position 9,177,329 of record NC_136256.1, on the reverse strand, counting down.
TGTGCCGCTGTGATCGCTGCGGAAGGAGCGGGAGAATCCGCAGCCAGGCCGGAGAAGCGGTTGGAGAGACTCAGGACAGGAGGCTTGTTCCGGGTCTCATCAGATCTCCTTCTGGGCATTCAGACAACCACTTCTTCATCCAGGGATCTTTGCTTGGGAGTTAAGAAGGAAGAAGGGCGTGGGCAGATGGACGGGTCCCATGGAGCTGTGTCCTGGAGTGCGGCGCTAAGCAAACATAGACGCTAAGACCGGGTGAAGGAGACATCCATGAATCTGGAGGAGAGCGTCCTTCATTTCCAGTTCAGCTTTTAGACGACAGATGTCTTCTTTGAGGTAAGTAATGATTCCACTAGTTTTACGCAGAGATTGTGAGTCCAGATCATAGGTTGGGTTTGTTGTTTTTCCCCGAGTTCTGGTCTGGACTCACCACTGGTGTTACTCCTTCCGCGATCAACTACTAACGAGTGTGTCAATGATTTACAGGTCCAAATGGCAGCATTTAAATGAGAATTTAGCATTTAATCAATGCAATGGAGAACAGAAGGAAGATACATAGGCCATTGCAGCTCACACTCAGCAGCTGGTCAGTCCACACTTCAACAGATGATGGTCAATGATGCTCTCATGAGAGGGATCAAAGTTGGGGTGAAGGCTCTCAATGTAATCTGCCCCAGAGCACAGCAGCAGCAGGAAATATGAAGGAGAGGAACAGACTGCCAAAAAAAAAAAAAAAAAAACATCCAAGGGAAAAATTTAACACTGAGATATAATTGATGTCAGTTTTGACTACCATTACCTATTCCATTACAGCCCTCAAGTCATCTAGATCCACTAAATTCGAATGCTAGACAAGCAATATGCCCTAAATACCTTTTGTGTTTCTTGACATTATATTTATATCAATCAGATTATCTAAGTGGCTACAACAGCAGGAAAGAGACATCTCTTTTGGTTGTCTTACAGACATCCACATTTTAAAGGAATGCCACACAGCCACTATGTACATTTTGCACATATTCCACTTATAAAATGTTAGTCTTTCATGATACGCGCGTGAAATATGTAATTCATGTGTTTCTTGAGTTTGTCATGCATCAATGTGTGCAGATGTCCGTCAACAGTTTCGGCCGACGGGTCTTAACGTGAATTTGGTTTTGACCTGTTCAAAATTTTTGGTCTGTTAATAATCATTCAGTTTATGTGTATTTAGCGTAGTTTTTGAGCAAATATTACAAAAATCTTATGCAAGTGTTTCCACTTTCCAAATATGACTAACGGACTTTTTCCGCATGCACCATCAATGTAAAAACTTTTTGTCGCGTATACAGATCACATGTCACGTTTAAATTACAGATTTACACACAAATCACTTATGAATTTCATACAAACAGCTTAATAATCATGCCAGTTCATGCATGATATGTATATTGTCTGGCTTCTAAAATTATTTACGTGTTCTTTGCGTGGTTTATTTGCTTTTCTTCTGTGGTTTTAATGTGGTTCATTTGTGAAACAATTGTGAAAATTTCACCCAAAGACCACATCTTTTCTCACTGTTTCCATGTATATTCACATATGACAAATTTTCATCCATGCAAAATGAGCAAACTCTACATGGTGGTTGTGTGGCACAGCCTTTAGATGGAAAAAAGTAGTTGCAATCCTTTTTCACCTTTGATATGTTGATTGCACATGCTACTTTGATTTGTTTGCATCCGTGTCTCAGTTTTCTTTCTTTTTTTTCTTATGCACAGTCTGCTCATTCATTAAAGGCAAACATGTTCAAGGAAATGCATATACTAGTTTGTCTATTTTACAGAAGCAGTCCGGGTGGTAATTTTTAGTGCCTCATATTGTGTTTTTTACAGGATTGCCTACATTTTTATGCATTCAAGCCTATATTAAAAGAGGCTCTTCAATTCCAGAGAGCTGAGAGGTGTGAATGCATCTGCAAATTTTAAATGCAGTTCCAGTAAATGTGAGTGCTAGGAGCTGGGGAATGCAAAAGCCAGATAAGCGGATTCATATTGTCCTGAAATTACACCAATTGGGGGGAAAAGGTGCTCAACTTGAAAGATCTGAGAGCTGCAAAGGAGGCCTTCAGGTACAATTGCTGCACAGGTGCAACAAGAAAAGGGTCGCCACTGAGGAGATGACACAGTTGAAAAAGGAAAAAGAGTCGATAGCAGGTTGAGGTTTGCAATGTATCCAACATTTAAAAAAAGTGTCTTTCAAGTTCTGACATATACTAACCTAGTGAAGTTCTACACTAACTTACTCCCCGGGTGAGTAACCCCCGCCCTGCACACATGCAAATTTGACGATACCTTTTGTGTTCCCTATCTGTATTTGGCCATTTTACACCCAAAAAAATGAATTTTATAAACTCCTATTACAGGGGTGTCAAACTCAGTTGCACAGGGGCCTAAATCCAAAACACGCTTTAGGCTGCAGGCCGAACAAGATAAACATTTACTAAACACACCAAAGCTAAATCTTTAAACCTTTAAAACTTAACTTTTTTTTAACATAAATATGAATAAAGACAGACAGGAATATTAATCCAGAATAAATTAAGTTAAACTTTAAATAATGTGTACTATTTTTCTCTCCATACAAATACATTCTGTCAAAATTATACAAATATGAATATGCTGCAGAATAAAACAAACAAAGCCTGGAAATATTAATAAGAAGAAATAACAAATCATTCCATTTTCTTTGCTCTTTTGTCATTTTTGCAGAGCTGGACACCTGGCATCATTTTTAGCAATAAATTCATTTTTGCTTTGTGTGTTTTGTCCTGTGTGTGATTTTTGTTAAACGCATAATAGGGATTTGATTTTTTTTAGAAACCTGTTATTGTGAATATCATTCTTAGGTCTCATAAAACATTAAAAACTAAATTATACAACTCATCAGTGGGATTATTCCAAAAATATTTGGCATTTTCCTAATTTTGTGCTGCACCAACAGTATAAATCCTCCAAAAAAACCTCAATACATTCATATTCAAATGATCTATTGTTTATTTGTGATCTCATAAAGCACAGCTGTATTACTGCATGCATTGCCTGCTGTCTTTATGTCAAATACTGACACCAACTAAATGACAGGCAGACGTAAAAAATACATTTATATGGAAAACAAAGAGAGCTAATAAAAATGTCTACAATAATTAACAAATAATGAGATTATTAGCATGAGCTGTGTAATCCAACAGCACTCGATGATCCAGGTGTTGGGCAATCAAGGCAGCGCTCCGTGCTCACCTCACTGCTTGCGTCCACTACCTCCCCCTTTTCCTTCTCACACATTTTCAGCTCCTTCTCTACAGGAGCGTGTGCAGGTGCGGGGACGCCAATTTGCAGGTTTTAGGTCGTTCCAAAGTCTGTGAAATAACAGATAATAGAAAACCGATAGCCGCACAATTTTTTTTTCTTCCAAACATGGGAATGATGCCCCCGTTTTAATTGTCCGTTTTAATTGCCTAAAACCGCTACTGTACTAACCTGTTTGTATCTGAGGTTTGTGGGCATTCAAGGAAATAATGTGAAACCCCAGCAGAAAGACTGAGGAAACTTTTATGCTTTGCAGAATTCAAATAAACCTTATACATACATGTTTCTCCAGGCTTTTTCTTTCGCAGCTCTATTCTGATAAATTAAAGACTTGGTGTCATAGAATTCCAACCAGGCACAAACCGTTATAATTAATTTCTTCTCCGTGATCATTTTTCAAACAGCTGGCATTTTCTAAATGAAAAGGGACACCATCCATACATGCCTAGCAAATTTGAGCGCATGATTGGTCAAAATTCAATGTGTTTAAATTGCAATGTGCATTCAGTGGCCACGCATTATTGTACGTGGAGCCTGAAAACTTCGTAGAAGATTGCGTAGAAGATTGCGTAGCAACGTGGAACCATAAGAATTTTGAAGGCGGAAGCCTGAAATGCGTTTTTATTTTTCATTGAAAGTGGTCGCTTGTATATAAGTCGAAGAGGGCAGTGTGAACAAGCTGCACTGTTTCTTGAATTGTTTGTAGCATATGCTCTCTTGGCTTTAAACATATTTATGGCTTTAATTAATGTTTATACTATCATACTGTAAACATATCACACTGCTGGAGTTTTGAAAAAGATAACAAACAGCTTAGCTTAAAGTCCTGTGATCCCTGTAGTTCTGCAGTCTCTGTCTGCCTGAGAACAAGGAGGGCCTGGCTTGAACAGACTGTGGTAATTTTGGGCTAGGTTGGTACAAAATCGAACTCGCTTTAAGCTGCAACTCCCCCTGTGGTTCATAACTGCTCCCACCTGATTTAACAAACCAGTCATTTTCTCGAAGGGCTTTCTGACCTAGGTGATTTTGTGTCCATTTTGATCCTTTTTTAAAGGGAAAAATGTTTTTTACCTTGTTTCATGATGGGTGGACCTTCACAGCTGCCACATTTCTTTGTTTCACAGAACCAAGAAAAGAGAATGAATAAAGGCAAAAGAAGGGAGAATGGGTGAAGGGTTAAACAGGTGAAGACAGAGTATAATTAAGTAGATGAGAAATGAATAGATAAAAGAGGTTAGAAGAACAGAAGTTGGGAGAAGGGTTAGTGCAAGATTGAGATACACCTGTCAATGTAGAGTTAGGGTTCAGGTGATTTTTGTTTTGAAGTAGTCAAGATTTGGTCATGTTTTCTGTTCCAAAACTTCAGTTAACTAAATAATTTTATGAAACATCATGTGAAACGTAGTCACTGTTCAATTTTATTTTGATTAAATTTTGATGACTGACAAGCTGCAGATTGTGAAATTTAAACCTCAGTAAATGGAAAAATGTGCATTACTTATGACACTGTACGTCTAAATGAATGCTTTAAGTAGAACCTGGCTGCTAAAGATACTGCAGCTTTTTGCTGAAAAGGCTGGAGCAGTTTGCCAAATGCTAAAATAGCTCAGGGATTTAAAAATTGCCTTTTTTCACAAAATTATAGAAGAAAATGTATAACCCTTTGCCTAAATTGCTGAAGGGATTCTTTGCTGAAATTCCAAAATGAAAACATTAAAGGGCCTATACCGTGCAAAATCAACTTTTTTAGCTTTTAAGTGAATCAAAATGTTAATTCCTCATTATAAACAACCCAAAAGTGATATTATGAGCCATTCACGTGTCAGGTTCACAGGGATACCAAGTGTTCAGAAACTACGATGCCAGAAAAAGTAGGATTTAGCAAGATTTTATGCAGACCCAATTATGAATAAATACAATCACGTCAACAATCCACATCTAAAGAAATGTTTAAAAGTAGTTAAAAATCAACCAGAGTAAAATAGTTAAAAATACAGTTGAATCGACAATTCAAAATAAAAATAAAAGATTAATAAAATCAGTATAAAAAGTTAAAAAAAAACACTGGTCAAGTTCATAAAAACATCCTGCCCAATGAAGGGATCTGATGAGGAGCCTTTGCTCCTACGCTGCTGCAGGAGTAAACAGAGATCCTTATTCCCAGCACCACAACAGTGTTGTCCACACTCTCTCCAAAGTTCGACCGTGTTCACGTTCCTTGACTTAGCTGCGTTATGGCGTTGAAACAGTTCCTCCCACACCGCGCGTTTGTCCCGACCACGTCACGTCCTCTCCCGGTCCCATTGGTGAACTCGCCTCTGCGCAGACCAGCTGGCTCCCAGTGCGCTTCCCTCTTCTCCTGCTCGAATTCTTCCTTGTCGGGGAATTGTCGTACCTGCTGCTCTTGCCTGCCCTCTGGCTTTTAAAAGAGTGCATGCCGCCAAACAGCCAATCGCATGACATCAGGGACGGGGTTTCCAATTAGTCCTTTTTCCTTTTGTATAGTCCTCAATATTTACAATAAAATTATACAAGCACAGCAACAAAAATCACAGCACACAGAAAACAAGAAAATAAATCATGCATTACATTTAGGATAAAGGTAAACCCTCTGACACACGCATTTCTGATAATTGCTATAAAAATCTGTGCTCTGAGCGCAGAACATTGTGGTGAAGAACCGGCACAATCTTTTGAGGTGGATCATAAATGTATCCAAAAACAGAGCAAGCAGATGGGTGATATTGAGAAGATAGCTGCAGAAACTAGAAAACGATTTCCTAGTGGAGCTGCAAAAAAAGCGAGGGAACAGTTTTTAACATGGATTAGTAAACAATGACAGAAAGATGATGTCGAAATAAATGCAAAAATATAATTACAAAAAAATGTTTTTGTAATTATATTTACAAAAGCTGCATGTCTGCATTTAAGCACGAAGAGATCATTTATCATTAAAATGCTGGAAAAAAACGTTTTTTTTCTTCAGAAATGCATTTGTCGTTCACTCTCCGTGTTAACACAAAATGATTGAGAGACTTGCTGTCACATTTGAACGTTTATCAGAAGAGTTATTGAAGCAGGAAGTCCGACTCTGTGAAGCTCTTTATAACTTTACCAAGTTCTCAGAATCCTGCACTCTGATTGGTTGACTCCGCCTCCTCTAACCCTCCCTCCCCCCCTTGGTCCATTATCGGACACAGATCAGTTTAGACACAAGTTTCTCGCCAGGAATGTGTCAGAATTCAGAGCGCAGTTGTAGCGTACTTGTGATTTGCGCCAGCAGATTCAAGCACACGCAGAAGCACATTTGAGCAGTTTTAATCACAGATTTGAAGTTGTAACTCTAAATAAAAACAAGCAGATGGAAATTTGTCAGTTCACAGCAGAAGATTTTTACACACAGATGCAGATTTTTTTTGCACAAGTATTCACATTCTGTATTACAAGTTCTCAAATCAAATATACAAGCTCGTCCATTTTGGAACATTAATACCTTCATAAACAACATATTAAAAAAATGATTCATATTATTTCCAATGTCATTTTTTTTCTCCCTTGACTCCCACACATAAGAGTAATTATAGTTGGAATTTTTGCTTATGCAAGTGAACACAAAGGAAGATCTGAACACAACCAAGTAGTTCTACTCATTTATTTTTATTATAATTCAGGTGCTTGAGTGACAAAACACTTTAAAACTTGATTCTATATCATGAAACTTTGGTATTCAGCTTTTTCAGACAAAAAGTGTCCAAACTTCAAAAGAAACTTCACTAGAATAAGTAAAACTCATTTTTGTAACTGTCTGCTGACAACAAAGAAAAGGCTCTGATGGAAATGTAAAAGAAAGTTTGTCGATGTCGCCTGAGTTGTTGTAAATTCGTGCTGCAGTCCAAACAAAGGCGGAAGAATTGATATGCTAACAGAATGGAAATGTGCGCAGAACAGTTTTGCTTCTTTCCAGACAATATTGTTTCTGTCAACATGACCTGATGTACACCTGCTGTGATGCATTGGAAAGGTGTCTATGGAAGAGGAATTAGCCCTGTGGATTGTTTTATTTGAAATAAAAGAAGCCATCTATTATGGAAATATTCATTATGCAAAATTGTGATTCTTTAAGACATACTGCTATTTTTTCAATGGTCTTTTGGTTCTCAACATTGGCTGTGATTCCATCATGTTATATTTTTCATTTTCAAACTAACAAGTTGCAGTTTTCCTGAAATCCGAGTTTGTGATAGAACCATCGGTCAAAACAGCAAACATACAGAAAGACTGTTGTTCTGCAAATACGACAACCCTGTGCTGCCAACTGCTCTTCCCGCCTTTAGTTTAAAATGTAATGTTTGGATGCCTGTTCGGTCTTAATGAGACATTACGTTGTTGGATCTTAAGAATGCTAAATTAGTGCTAAATTCATTAATTTTCTAAACCCGTTTTGTCCTTTTCTGGGTCACGGGGCTGTCGGAGCCTAACCCATGGAAGAAAGCACGGTAGGTAGTGCTAAATTTGCAAGCAAAAAAAATCATTACTGCAGCTTTTTACTCTCTGTATTCACATATTTGAAGAAAGAAATTGCATTAAATGCATTCCTTCTGAAGAAGCTGAACTAACGTCATCATCACTCCTACAACAATACAATGAACCAACTAAATTTGTCAAAACACATAGAAAATATCGTATTTGAACGCCAGTCTTTCCCTGATGATCTTTGGCCCATAGAGTACTACATTTCCTTTTTAATTTTGTATCCTTTTTTGTATTTGTGATGCTTTTGTTAATTTGCATCTGCTATCAGTATTGGAAGCTCCAAAGTTTGATTAACTATAAATTTATAAGATATTATGAGGAGCCAGTTGAGTTTTATTTACCACATCTAAACCTTGTGTGACTGTAAAACTTGCTTAAACTAGGATTCCAGAGAGGTGGAATAAAACCCAAAGCAGATGAAATAAATGAAACAATAAATATTAAAAGTTTGGTTTGTTTTAGTCTTTATAAGGACTGTAAACATTTAATAATGTAGTAAAATGTGCTTTTATTTCTTCTGGGAATCAATGGGAAAATGCTTTCTTCAGCTACCAGCCTCCAGTGGTATTTTAGGGACTGCAACATAAGATACTTCCATGTTTGCTTTAAAGTCCCACTCCCACCATCTTTTTATCTGTTCAAAGCATTCCCAGTGGTCTTCTAATTATGATGATGCCCTTTTTAAGCATAATCAAAAGACCTGCGTTTTCTAGGACATAGTTTCTGAAGAGCGGCAGTAATTAATTCAGAAATTCGCCTCTGAGTCGTGGCCGGGAGTATTGGTGCGGAGAAAGCCGACTCTTACATTCCCATTCAACCATCTGTTTACATGCTTTCCCGCTAGCTTACAGCCCCTCAAACTTCCAACTTGACATTACCAATGCAGTAAAAATGGTGAGCGATATTGGAGCTATCCAACCATACAGTTTGGAACCAGATGTTTAGTCAAACAAGAAAAACAAAGACGTTCTGAGATCTATTTGTCTGCAAGTGGATGGATCAGAATAGAGTGGAGCAGGAAGCTTATGGCCTGCTAGCGTAGCTTCTATGTCACAAGCTTTTACAAACACCGCTTTTTTATCTGTTCCCCATTCCCAATGTTTGAATGAATAAATACTCAGAAATAAAATTTTAAGCAAAAATTACTTTAAATGTATGTCCACCATCAATAGAATTTTTTTATATATATTTTTAAAATAAATATTAAAAATTATGTTAATCAGAGTGGGTCTTTAAGCCCAGTAGGAAAATGTGGGGGTTTGGTCAATAATCAATCTAAAAAAAGTGGCAGAAGTTTCTCTTGTCTACAAATTCCCAGAGGAGGAGAGTATGTGTGTGTGTGTGGGGGAGGGTCATAGTCCCCTGTCCCTTCCTAAAGGTGCCACTCCAGAAAATGAGTGCATTGAACAATGATGTGAGTGGAGCAGTTGGACTATGGGGCAAACGTGTCCAAAGGGACCTAGGGGTCACTTTGCATGGATGTTGTTCTTCTCTGTCTGCCCTTGAGATGCATGAATGTTTAATGACCTAGTCCTAATTCAGTCTGCTGGAACAATGTGGTTGTTGCACCTTTCCAAGACCACTGAAAAGTCCTCTCTGATGGAGATCTAAGATAATTTGAAGTCCAAACCTACCTGGTTGCTGTCTTTTTATCCCAAAAAGAAAATGAAAAACTCAACATAACAGCTTTGGACATTATTGTCAATGTATTACCAACCCAAGTTCATCTCTCAGCTGTTTGTGTTGCCTCAGAAAAGATGTGAACGATAAACCTTTCCAATGTAGCCTTCAATCAGTGAACCAGGGAAAGTACCCAGCCCCCCAACTATGACAGAGTCCCAAACGAAAAAACAGCATTTCTATACAACATCACCCATCACATCTAAAGCTGTTTTTCCTCCAAACATGCTGTACTGCAAGTCCCATACAATGAGGTGGGCCAGATTTTCTCTTATGTGGTGCCTTACACAAAACACACAAGTCTTTCCAGGAGCTATGTTTGTCCTCACTATGGGGTGTGCTCTCATTTACATAATTCCTGCAAAAATGTGCCACTGTCTCAGAAAAGGTGGTGATGAAGGTCAAAGCCACTGTGGAAAAGCCCTGTATGCAACATTTTCAAAAAAAAAACAACATTAAATTGTTGTTTTTAACTACCTGTAGATGAGTTTTAAAAATCAGTTTATATAACACGACACATTTTTTAAACCTGAAACTTCTGTGAGGAAAGGTCACCATTTCTTTTGTATTTTATGTTTACTAGATGGAAGTGAATGTGACAAGTTCTACCACATATTGATAAATTCTGTTGAAGGGGAATAGAATACAATAATCAGCCATCTATCCACAAATTTTATGCCATCTAACAACAAATTATTCAGGCCGCAGTCTAAACAAAGAACCTCATATTTACTTTTACTTCTACAGCCTTTTTGGTGAAATTTTGAGGGACTTTTCAGGTCACATGGAACAGTGGAGACTAGAGTCGTAATCTGCAAGATGCAGTTTCAGATCAGGTTTAGTCACAACCTGACTGTGTTAGGAGGGACATCCAAAACAAAACTGCTTTGAATTCCTCATTCAAAGGACTTGTCCAATTGTTGTCCTAAAGATTCACTCTGAGGAAAACGGTGTTTTTGACATGTTCTTGCGGCATTTTTTTAATGGTGGAGGACATATATTTAAAGACATTTAAGCTAAAGCTGAGGCTTCAGAAACTGCTGGCATGGTTGCTCCATGCCCACAACTTAGAGGCCAATTTCAATGAACTGCTGTTGCTCTGCAAAATCTACGTCCTTGTAAACAACACGTTTTTTGGGATTTGACATAATTATAATTACAAAAAAACACTGGGAACTCTCTGAAAATAGATCAAAAGATAAGTGGATCTTTAAATGTTGTGTCTGAATATATTCACCTATAAAAGAAATTGTTCAAGATTTATTCACCGTTTTTTGTCTGTATTTGGGTCCATCTTTAAATCCTCTTCATGGCACTCTTTGACAGTTTTGTGCAATCAGAGAGTTGTTGGAAGCATGATTTGTATGGACTAATTCAATAATAATTTAATTTGTTTAATATATTTGTATATAAAAATATAAAAAAAGCTGTTTTTGAGTGGTGTGACAGGGAGAAATGTGTGTCTACCAAAAATTAACCAAAAAAAAAATAAAATTATAGCTATGCCTCAGGGTGTTTCAGACATTTTTTTTTTCGCTGATGCCTTAGGAGCACTCTGTAAAGCAGCTGATGAGACAGATTTACAGTCTTTCAAACCTTGATGAAACACAGATACTGGCTAACTTCACATGAAGACGGCTGTGTCAACAGAAGAGGCTGATACAAAGAGAGCATCAATGCACCTCGAAAGAAGAAAAGGTCACAGATTGCTCTCTGTGGGATCAGTGGTACCATACACCACTGAAAGGTCTGTAAAAAAAAGACTACATGCGTTTGAAAAGGAGGAATGTAGGCTGCTGTGTGGGAGACTGTGCAGACCCCATGAGAATAACCTGATTTAGAATGACACAGTGGGAGGCCTGGCATAGGCCTGTAAATATGTCACATTATTGCAGCTGATGTTTAATGAAGCTTCCACTCATACTCTACTGCTCCCCTTGGACACCACCCTTCAGCACCACAAGCCTGACTCTGAACATAACCAGGGCAGGCATGTAAGACTTAAATCACCATATTTCTCATCACCATTTACTGGAATCCTGCAGCTGTAATGGTCATGTTCTATTTTAATGTTTGCTTTGATGCATGTATACTTTAAAAATTGACTTATCAAGAGACATCTGAGTATTTTAGCTTTAGGGAATGTATTGGAATCTGATTAAATATTAGGCTAAATCAAATAGGGGCTAGATGGCGATTCTAGGTCAAGGACAATTTTTGTAACAATTGTTACGGGGGGTTGGTGTTAAGCATTTTTACCACTGCTATGTCCGTATAAAAAGAATAGACATTTATTGTTTTTTTGGATAATAGTTTTTTCTACAATTAAGATAGTCAGTACAGTGCATTATTCATTATTCATGATCGATTTTTTGCAATATTCTATTTAATTTCTTTTTGTTTTTAGAAAAAAAATCATTGTCCTTTCGTTTGCAAAATTAAAATCTATATTAGAAATTTTTATAATTTTCTTATTTACATCATTGGTGTTAGGGATGTTAGAAAAAAATTGATTTGGCAATATGTCGCGATAGTTCATTTGGCGATAATTGTATCGATTCAAATTGCTGTCAGGATGATTTTTATTTAATTATTTCTGAGCATCCTTCAGTGTCTGACTCTTATTTAACACTTCAACCTCTGACCGCTAGTTGGCAGCAGAGCACACAGAGCATCTTTGTGCAGCTCCACTCTGCACAAAAAAACAGGAAGACCTCAGCCAGAGGCAGCTTTTTTAATTGTTATGAGACATGAACTACTTAGTTTTTAGTTCCCTTTTCTGAAACTCTGTGCCATGTTGCTGCCAGTAACATATAAAAATGCAGATTACGGTGCTTTGTAGCAGACTTTGATAAGAACGAGTGAAGCACTGCAGCTGCACAGCGACTAATAGGCTAATGCACTTAGCATCAACCATAATGCTATCGGCAAAGCGGGCCAAAGTTCTGCAGAACCTCCCAGCAATGGATTCTAGTTTAGCGACCTGATCGATCAGAGTGATGTGTAAAATGCTCTGACAAAAGGCAGACATCGTGGCAATCAGCTTTAGTTTACTTTTTGCGTGAGAAAGCGTGCCTGCAACGGTGCAGTGCAGATATGTAAACAAAGCATCTCTCACCGTCCTTTATTTTTGAAGCACCAATCAGACTCCTGAACCGTTATAAGTACTGGAGAAGCCTCATTAAGCAATATTGAAAATAAACAGCACTTTATTTACTCAATCATACTTTTAGAACCTTATTGGTTAAGGCACATTCATTCCATTTTTATCATTTAATTTAGGTCAAGTCATTTAAAAAAAAGAAAAAGAGAGAAAATCTGTTTCAGTACAATATCAGGATACATATCATATTGTGGGGCACGTATCGGAATACATATCGTATCGCCATACTCTTGCCAATACACACCCCTAATTGGTGTTACACATACTTTTACAGGGATTTGTGGTTTGAGCATTGACTGCAGACCAAAAAACCTCTAGTGAACCTGTTTTCTAAAGACCCACTCCAATGAAAATTGTGTTTTGATGTTTGTAATGTGGTATTTGTGTCATTTTTCTGATGATGGAGGACATACGTATATAAAGAAAATTAGGATTAAAACTGCATTTCTAAGTATTTTTTTTTAAAGGTAATGATCCCAGAGCAGACAGAAACAAAGCTGTTTAAAAGAGAGTGTATTTGTGTGTATTGCATTTTAGAGTAATTTCTTTATCCCTTGTGCTATCCTAGGCACTTTGACATTGAGAGTTGGGTCATCTAGACCCACTAAACAGTGCACTGAACCTTTTTTTCTTCAATGATTTGTGATCTTCACTGGTGTCCATGGATTACAACGGTTACTGAAATAGTGATCATCTATGGAGTCCTATACTGTTCATAATTAAATAAATAAATATTTAATTCAATAAATAAATATGACTTCATGCAAATACACAATCAACCAATAAATCTCTCATAAATATATAAAAAGATCATGAAATTGTGAAAAACCTGCACACTGATTTTAAATTAGCCATTGTATTATTCAATATATTTCATTTTGCTTTAAAAACATGTTCATTATTTTAAAACAGCATTTTCAAAATATTAATTTTAATCATGTGGAATATATTATAATTTTACGTCTTTTTTCAGAACCTCGGATTTCAAAATCAATATTTTCCAAAGTAGCTTTGTTTTTATTTAATGTTGCTGTTTTTCACAATGGCTGATTTATTTCATGAAGAGCTTTTTCAGGAGAATGGGTCTGTCTGTCAATCAAACTAGACAAGGTGGAGACACTTTTGTGATTGGCTATTCCTTTACCCAGACATGAGCAGCAGCACCCTAACTCCCCTCACTATATCGATCGAAGATGCTTCAGCAAACGTGATGGCGCAATGCACACCCCTCAACACTAGGGGGAGTATGCACCTCAACACATCCACAGTGTTACAAGAAATTGGGCAGTTTTGGTTCTAAATTTGCGGATAAAAGTGGCTTTGGGCGAGTGTGCATAATTCAGGTGTTTTTGTGGTCGGTTTGGCTATTTTCATCTTCTCATGAACGTATAGTAGTGGTCTAAGTTAGGCTGAGTGGTTGTTGGAGTTCCACTAAGCTTCTATGAACTGGAGTTTCCATGAACGCACCATGCCGCGTGTGGGAGGGGCAACAAGCTAATGTTTTTAGCCTTATAGCCACATGGAGCGGTTGCTTGTGCTTATCTCAGTAACAATGCATGGATGCACAATATACATGGAGAGTGTTAAGATGTCAGAATCGTCATCGCAGGAAAGGTTCAACATTTTTCTTGAGAGGGAAAAATAAAACCAGAGGACCTGATTATAATCATTGAAAATAGAAAAATATCATAAGGTTCAGGAGGCCCGAGCAGGCTTGTCCCGCTTTGCACAGCTGCGTGGTCTCACTCTGTCGATCCTCCTGCGAACCGACATATGTCACGATGTGAGCTGTGAGTGAATGGCGTAATGAGGAGTGTGAAAGATGTTGACGACCGGAGCTCCTTTGTGGTTTGGTTCACACAAACCCTCAAACTACAAAAACAGAGTTGTGGATGTTTGCATCTTCTGCAGCAGACAGATAGTTTGTCTCTATTTGATCCTCTAATGTCAGCAAAGCCTCGCGGATATCGGATATCGCTGAAATATGTCATCTCTCTGACTGGCACACCGCTGAGCGGGTATCGAGGAATATGAGTCGATTTCCATGGATCAGCCAATGAGCGTTTAGATCCCGCCCACTTTCACTGATTGACAGAAAGACCCATTCTGCTGAAAAAGCTCTTCATGAAATAAATACGCCATTGTGAAAAACAGCAACATGAAATAAAACAAAGGTACTTTGGAAAATATTCGATTTTGAAATATGAGCTTCTGAAAAAAGACAGAATTATAGTAAAATTCAACATGATTAAAAATGAATATTTTAAAATGCTGTTTTAAAATAATGAACATGTTTTTAAAGCAAAATTAAATATATTGAATAATATAATGGCTAATTTAAAATCAGTGTGCAGGTTTTTCACAATTTCATGATCTTTTTATATATTTATGAGAGATTTATTGGTTGATTGTGTATTTGCATGACATCATATTTATTTATTGAATTAAATATTTATTTATTTAATTATGAACAGTATAGGACTCCATAGTCATCAGGAGCAGACAAAAAAATACTATTTGAAAAAGATTGTAGCTGTGACGAAGAAGCTACATAAGAAGCCACAAGCTCCACTCCATCTCCACTCCATTCTGATGCATTCACTTGCAGACAAGCAGATTCATGTACTTCTTTGTTTTCCTCATCTGAGCTGGAATCTGGATCAAAACTGTAAGGCTGGATAGCCCCAATATTGCTCGCCATCTTTGTTGCGCCGCTAATGTAAGGTTGGGATTGCGGGGGGCTGTAACCCTTGTGCTATCTTAGGCACTTTGACATTGGGATCATCTAAGATAGCACAAGGGGTAAGCTAGTGGAAGAGAATGTAAACAGATGGATGTAGGTAAGTGGGGGGGGGGGCTTACTCTATATCAACAGTCCCACAACACAGAGGTGATTTTTCTATGAACTCCTACAGAAACTCTGTCCTAAAAAACAACACAGGTCTTTTAAATTTGGCTAAAACCAACATAACCATACTTATAAATCCACTAAGGATATCTTATATTAGATAAAAAATATGATTGGAGGGGGCATTTGATGAAAAATGCTGTCATGCTTTACACTAAAAAGCAGTGAATTTTGTGATAAGTTTTCCTTGTTTTACACATTAACAAAATTTTCTATTTTTCCCAATAAAAGAAGCTGATTGTTGTTTTTGCAGGTTCTTTCTCGCTTCAACGACCTGAATGCAATATTGTCAAACAACATATAAAGGGTTTTGCCTAATACCGACGTAATAATAATAAAAAAGTAAGCTTGCTTCTGTACTCTATGCCAGAACAAAGCTTTACAATTTATTCAAGTGTTTCAGCAGAGGTCTACACAATCATGCAGAAAACAAACACCTTTTGATGTTAAAGCCGAAGCTCTCATTCTCCCGCTCTTCATCAGCTCCTATACAGGTGAAGGGCGTCTAATTAACTATAACTAAAAATAGTAAAAAACAAATAAAAAAAGACACTAATTTTCCAGTGGAATGGAAAAAAATGCCTTGAACTAACACAGTTTTAAGAAAAACATTAGCATAGTATAAGTGTGTCAGTCTTGGTCAAGGGTAAAGTGTGCCAAAGGACATTTTTGAGTTGGTGCCAAGGAAAAAAATAAAAGATTCTTCTGAGCTCTGCTGGATACAGTTCCCCCCCATGTGTCTTTTTTCTCCTTTCTTTCACTTTTTGAGGTCGTTCAAAGGAAGGGACTGTTGTAATACATCAAGTTTCAGACACAGAATGACACCGAAGCACCAGCTGACCTGTCTTTAAAGAAGATTTATAAAAACCAAGAGAAGTAAAAAGGGGAAACGGTCAAAAGATAAAGAATAGAGGACTTCTAAAAAAGAATGGAGACTACAAGGGTACTGACTAAATAATATAAGTCTGAAGTTTGGTGAAGCTCCAGAGCTAGGTTGAGAATGTCAGTCTTTGAGGTATCACTCTCAGGGAACCTGAAATCTAAAAACAGGTATGTTTAGTTTTTTAAAAAGGAAATTGACCTCAAATTAGAAGTGCAGCCACTGCAGGGAGGATAAAAAAAAAAGCTTTATTTTATATTTTATAGTTCAAAGAGCAGTACCAAAAGATTCAAACTGGAGAAAGCTCACGCAAAAGCATGCATGCATGTAAATGCATGTGTTGAACAAACTGCACAGAGCTCTTATCCCTTGTGCTATCTTAGATGACCCCACCCTTGCTTTGACGTGTTATTCCTACCATGACAATGGTGGATAAAGGTGGAAAGATTTCATGTAATCCATGGACACCAGTGAAGATCACAAATCGTTCAAGAAAAAAGGTTCAGCGCACTGTCTAGTGGGTCTAGATAACCCAACTCCTAATGTCAAAGTGCCGAGGATAGCACAAGGGTTACACATTAAAAAAGCAATCCCTGTCCACTTTAAAATGTTTAACCTAGGTGTAAATGTAAGGTCCAAAGACATATAAACATCCGACTAATAATCTTTGATATCACCCATTCAGTTTTTTTTTTTTTTTTCAACTTGTCCTGTCCAACAGCTGGGCAGACAGATGAGAGCTGAGGGCCTCTTGTGTTGGACATATTTTACTTTAACAAGAGGGGTTATTAATCTTCAGACAAACCAAAGGTATGTCTGAATAAACCCCTTTTGTAATTGAGGCCAAACTTTATTGATTTCAATCATGTCTGAAAATCTTTGGTGTTGGACCGGACGGAAAAGGAAAGAGGGGAAGAAGAGAGAGGGACGTTAGAGAGAGGGGGGGTAGGGGGTGATAAAAGGAGGGGAAGGGGGGTAAGACCATGAAGCAGCATAAAGCAAAAAGTTTACTGGTTGTTAATCATTATGGTAAGGTTCAAATGTAGTACAAAAAGGGCGGGGCCTGTCCACACACACACTCAAATGTTATAAACACACCTGCTAGCTGCAAAAATGTCCACCTGTCGACATGTAAACAAAACAGATAGTGTTCACACGCATACTTATGCCTTAAAACCAACTAGTGTGAAATATTTCAGTCATTCAGTCATGCAAACTGTTAGTGCAAAGGTGAGCTAACACCAGTGCTCAGGTGAGTGTTTATGTTCTTCTAAAATGGATGGTGGAACGTGAAAAGAAGGAGGGAGAGTGCCCAGCCATCCCCACCCCAAGACCCCCACCGCAGTAGCAGCGGCAGCCGGAATCCCCCCAACGCCACACGGGAACCGGCAGGGAACAACCGCCGCCCGGGCGACCAAGCCCGCCACCCAGGCCAGGGCCAGCAGGGCCGCCGCAAGGCCCCCAGAGCCAGAGGCCAGGGAGGCACGGAGGGAAAGAGAGCGCCGCCCCAGCCCAACCAGGAGAGCAGCCCCCTCGCCGCGCCGGGAGAACCCAACGCAGAGCCCCACCGGAGAAGGACGCCCACAGCCCCAAACGAGCACCCCACCACCACCCAGGAGTTCCGGGCATCCCCCCGTCCCAACCCCAGGTACGAGCCAGGACCCCCCAAGGGAGACCCGCCCCGCACTCCAGGCAGCCACCCGCCCGGCCCACGGTTGGTCCAGGGAGGAGCGAGGCAGGGGGCCCGCCGCCCCCGCGCGGGAGGGGGGAATCCCGGGGAAAAAAAGAGGGCCCACAAGGGGTGTTGTAAATATGGCCCGACCAGGCTCGGCCTCAGTTGGAAATTTGGCGGGGCCCAGCACCCAGGAGCAAGGACCAGAACCCACCCCCCAGGGACCAGACACCCCCGGCTCAGATGTAATGTGAACCCCCCCCACCGCGCGGAGAGAGCACCGCCGGGCCCAGGAAGCCGGCACCCCGGGGACACGGCCGCCGTTGCAAAGGGGCCCGTACCCCCCACCAGGGAAGAGGCAGGGGACAGATGGACCCAGGTCCCACCTTCCTTGCAACATGTGTGTGCGTGTATGTGTGTTTGAGAAGGTTTGTGTGTGCATGTGTGTGTGTTTATGTTGGGATGTATATATTAAGGGGGGAGGGGTGTGTGTACTAAGGGGGGTGCAGTTAAAATTGGCGGGTAGGGCACTAAGGGGACATCTCCTGATTACTCACAGTGACGTCCCCTCACCCTCCCCACCAAGGGGCCCTAAATGTCTAAGGTGTGGTTAAAATTGGCGGGTAGGGTGCTAGGAGGACATCCGCTGCTTGCTGGCAGTGATGTCCAAGCACCCCCCCTACCAAGGGCCCTACATGTCTAAGGTGCAAATAAAACCGAAAGAGGGGGGGCCCACTCCATACGGCAACCATAGGAGGGGGGCCACTGCCTAGTAAACCCCCCCCCCCCCCCAAGGCTCATCGCAGGCTAAGCCCCCCACCCCCTCACCCATTCAGTTAATTTCAACACTACCGTAAATTCCGGACTATAAAGCGCACCCGATTACAAGCCGCACCCGCCTATTTTCACGTGTTTAACTACTTTTAAACACACATAAGCCGCTTCGTAGTATAAGCCGCATGTATTAAGTAACATGGTAAACCTGACAAATCACGTCCTAACTCCCAGCATAGGTAAGGTTCAATACCACACTGGGAGGAGTCAACTTTGCCTCAGGCTCATGCATGTGAATTCGACCACATCTGACAAAAAGCATGGACCTCTATTCTGTTCACAAGTTCCTCGGTTATGGTTTATTTTTTTTATTTATTTTTTTTTAGTTTTTTTTACTTATTGACAATCTAGGTATCACACATAAAATTACAAAAAGTAACCATATAATCAACATTACATCCCTCAGTTATGATGAGGAAATTTACATCCACGATCCCCCATTTCCCATGAGTCTTAGGGGCTAAAGGCGGGGCCAACGCCCGGCTCGTCACACTGTTGTACGTGTTTAAAAATGAGCAAGTAGCAGCAGTGCATGGAGGGGTGAAAAGGAACAGCTCTCCTTCCGCTTGTGTCGCGGCAGCATTATGGTACTAACAGGGCTGGTTAAAAAAAAAAAAAAAGTAAAAAAAAGCAGCGGCGACTGAAAAGCGCGTGCCTCAGCGCGATACCAGCGCCTCAGGGTGGCGCGTGCGTCAGAAGTTCCGCGGACGCCTCTGAGCTCCGCGCTCGCCCCGCGCGCTCCCCTTCCTATCTTCTCCGACACCTCTTGCCAGGGCGGCTACAGGGAGGAGGAAATCGTGTTTGTGCAGAGCAATCGGACTTAAGACTGTACGTTTTGTGGATGAGGGGCGGATGCGTTGTTACGTGTGGGAGCCTTCAGACTGCCATTGGCCCCGCAGCTCTATGTGAACGAGCAGCAGCCAGGAGAACATGTCTCCAGCTCACACGGAGGCTGTGAGCTTTTCAATGCAAAATTCCGGTCAGTCGTCAGAAACCGTTAAAACGACCACGTGGATTTGTATTTCCAGTCGTGTCCCGACAAAATAAAGGCTGATGTTATTCCCACATGCGCTGTTCTCTCCGTCACGCAGCTGACCGGCTTTTCCAATCCCGTTGGTGATGGTGGATTTTTTTCACGCTGCTTTTAACTTGAAAGCTGCATCATACTGTAGCGGCGATCACGTGCACGCTGGGTCTAATGGCACCAAAGGATTCTGGGATGCGGCCGGGCATGCGTGTTACGTTTTTTGAACCATGACTGAAGTGCCTAAGACCTGAAGTGACATCCATGCTGTTTGGCTGCTTAGTTTGTTGAAAAATACATGACTTGTGCTTGGTGTTAGATAAAGAAGTCAAACCAGTCACTGAGTCCGACAGTTCGTACATGGCGGCCACCAACTAAATCCATAAATTAGCCGCGTCACTGAATAAGCCGCAGGGCTGTGAGCGCAGGAAAAAAGTAGCGGCTTATAGCCCGGAAATTACGGTATTTCTCTTAATCACCAAAGGGAAATTGGTCATCACAGTAATGTATAGAGCTGCTTGCTGGTAAACCCTCAAGCCACTATGAAACACCAAAAGTTGAAGGTGAACAGTGAGTGGAAGCGAATGAATTACTAGGAAGCTGCAGTCCTCTGGGCTTTCAAAATGTTTGCCATTTATTGCAAGTCTCCACAGATTTCAGGTGACAGGTTACAGCATGGACATCCAAGCTTAGCTCAAGGAAAATCACTTCAGCTCAACAAAACTCAGCACGCTCCCTTTTTCCCTGTCTTTCTCCTGCAATCACCCACCTCTTTTTTTCTTTAGTTCGTACCAATACTGTACCGATAGGAAAGCCAGCCCTGCTCCCAGCTTAAACAAATCAATCTGAGCAAATATGGAAAAAGGTTAACATACATTATAAATAAATACAGAATGACCAAACTAGCAAAACCACCAAAAAAAAGCTCATGAATGAAGTCACACAGAATAAAGTTTTTAGATATGTTCCTTATCCTATTCCAGGACCATGGTTTGGTCCAGCCTCAACTGTGTCTTCCTGTGCCCACCCAAAGCAGACTTCCTCTAGAGGTCAGCCTTAGACAAAGAACTGCTGGCAAACTAAACATATTAAAACCCTTGTGCTATCTTAGATGACCCCACCCTTACTTTGACGTGTTATTCCTACCGTGACAAAGGTGGATAAAGGTGGAAAGATTTCATGTAATCCATGGACACCAGTGAAAATCACAAATCATTGAAGAAAAATTGTTCAGATCACTGTTTATTGGGTCTAGTGGGTTAAAGCGCCTAGGATAGCACAAGGGTTACACAAAAAAATAAAATAAAATAAAAAACTGTATGTGCATTACAGAATAAAGGACTTGTTCCGTTCAGTGAACATGTCTGGACAGTTTTCTCACAGTAACTCAACTTTCTGACACTCTTTAAAGAATAGGTGGTTACAGTTATGGGCAGTAAGTATCTCCTGTGACGTCAGTAAAGAAGCCTTTGACTGAAGCCACTTTCTTGTTGAGGTAATGTGTGAGGAAGAGTTTGCTTGGGGTTTTCTATGATGGTTTTGATTTTACCTATCCAACCGTCTTTATCAGTACAGTTTATTCAGCATCTGCAGATGAAAAAAATTCTATATGGAACATTTGCATATCTTGTTGGAATTGTTGAAGGACTTCTTTCTCTTTCGGCTTTTCCCATCAGGGGTCGCCACAGCGAATCATCCTTTTCCATCTCACTCTATCATGAACATCTTCTACCCTAACATTAGCCAACTTCATGTCTTCTGTTAAGATATCCATATATCTCCTCTTTGGCCGTCCTCTTGCCCTCCTGCCAGGCAGATCCATCTCCATCATCCTTCTACCAATATATCCACTATCCCTCCTCTGAACATGTCCAAACCACCTCAGTCTGACTTCTCTGACTTTGTCGCTAACACAGGCAACATGAGCCGACCCTCTGATGTACTCGTTCCTTATCCTGTCTAACCTGGTCACTCCTAAGGAGAACCTCAACATCTTCATCTCCGCTACCTCCATATCAGCCCCTTGTCTCTGTCTCACTGCTACCGTCTCTAACCCATAGAGCAGAGCTGGTCTCACCACTGTCTTGTACACCTTTCCTTTGAGTCTTGCTGACACTCTTTTGTCACACAACACTCCTGACACTTTCCTCCACCCGCTCCAACCTGCCTGCACTCGCCTCTTCACCTCTTTTCCACACAAACAGGGTTTAATGTACCATGTTCCATGTAAAGTCCTTAAAGATACCTGTTTAACCAATGAGTCGTTCCAAAATGTTCATGATGTGGGATGTTAGGGCAACAAAGTTGAAATAGATGAGATTTATTAGATTAGGTGACACAGAGTTTTAAATATCAACAACAAAAACCCTGAAACAACCCCTACTGACTTGAGTTCACATTGCTCAACTTTGTTGTTTTGTAAATGGGTGATTAGATTGAGTAAAATGAGGGTAGTTGTGTTCACCCATGGGTCCAGCCATCTGCTAATCTAGAGCACAGAGTCATAAATATGCACAAATTTAAGTTCTAATGAAAATCAGAATGAAGAAAAAACATAAGCACCAAAACTACATTATTGTCATTAACCCTTTTTCCTATCCTAGCGACTTCAACATTGGAAGTTGGGTCATCTAGACCCACTAAACAGTGCGCTGAACCTTTTTTCTTCAATGATT
The DNA here is from genome assembly GCF_053564925.1 of Oryzias latipes. Taxonomy (NCBI): domain Eukaryota; kingdom Metazoa; phylum Chordata; class Actinopteri; order Beloniformes; family Adrianichthyidae; genus Oryzias; species Oryzias latipes. Next base: position 9,154,619 of record NC_136256.1, on the reverse strand, counting down.
TGTGATCTTCAGTGGTGTCCATGGATTACATGAAATCCTCTTCACCTTTATCCACCTTTGTCATGGTAGGGAGAACACGTCAATGTAAGGGTGGGGTCATCTAAGATAGCACAAGGGTTAATTGAAGCTCTTTTTGAGTTGGGCCCCACAGTAGTCCATGTATTCCAATCTCCTATAGCCCCCCCCCCCCCCCCCCCCCACACACACACACACACACATACTTAATGTTTTGTAGTCTGCACTTGTGTAGCTCGTTTCCATCTATTGGTCTTTAGAGTGCTGTTGGGTTGCTTCACATCTGCCCACTTGCTCGCACAAACACATTTACACACCACTGAGGAAGTGACTGTGCCACCAAAACGCACCCACTGGAGGCAACTATGGGTTCTATGTTTTGCCCAAGGACACTTTAGGATGAGAATTGTAGCGTCAACTATTTAGCTGCCACAGACGATCAAATTGTGTCCCAAAAACAGTAATTAACAGTGGAATATGTGGCTGTTACTGCAATATGTAAAACGCTTAGAAAGAAGTTGACATGGTCGGTGAACCAGCATCCTTTAATAGGTCTATACTTAGTCCTCTTTTAAGTCCTGGGTATTAATGCTTTTTTTTGATAGGGGAGCTTTTATCTTGAGGATCGTTCAATATCTCTTTCAGTTAGAACGTTTTTGTCACTCCAGTAATTGGCTTATCTACATACTTAATAGCCAACTCATGTAATGCCTCAGTGAGTACCGACACTGACTTCAACCTTGCTGGGAGCTATCCAATGAATTATTTCATGCAGCAAACCTGTTGTATGATGTGAACATTTAAATCGTGTTAGTTAAATAAAACCAACCAAAAAACAAAAGCTATAATTCATTCATTTCTTGTTTTTGAAACTGTTTAATGTCTACTTACCTGGAAATCGTTGTTCACGTAGAGTCGACTTTTTTCCAGTGTCACAATAATTAAATGCACACTTCATTGATCAGCCATGCAAACACTCTGATTATGCTGGGGCTTCTTGAGTTTGGAGTGTAACAGTTCAGACTACTGTGATGTTGAAGCACATTTAGCATGTCGTTCAGATGTTGCAGATAATTGCAAATGCCAAAAGGAGCATTCCGCTTCAATACTGCAGCCAGGTATCTGCCTGAATGGGGTAGAAATAAAAAAGCATTGTTATGTTAAAGCAAGGTGCATAAATCTTTAAATTAAAAAGGATGATCTGATGCACGTGATGCTGAAAGGTTTTTTTCTCTATGAATATGTGTTTGTATGTGAGCTGATTCACTGAAAAAGAGAATGTTGAACCTTTCACCTAAATTAATTACATTAGTTTGATTTTGCTGACCAGCTTGCTTTTTTTGCACCTTCATCTTTGTTTTTTACTTAAAGGGTATAGCAATGGGACACTTAGAGGCCCACCCCACTTCAGCCCACATTTAAAAGATGCAGTCTTTTCTGTGAATGACAGTGACAGTATTAGCTTGAGGTAACTAGAGGATTATAAAAAAAAATATTGTCTTGATGGAAAAAAGGAAAAAAAGCAACGAGGTTCAGGAGACCCGAGCAGGCTGCTTCCCCATCCCGCAGTGGCTTTCTGTCGGTCGGCCATGTAGGCCGGCCAGGGGCCAGTTAAGCGAGCTCCGCCACCCTCTGGAGTGTTCAAAGTTGGGCGGGGCTTTTATACTGGAGCTGCAGAGCATGACATGGCACTTCTGAAATGACAAGGGACATACAACCAATTGACCAATCATGAAATGTAATCTTGTTTCAAACTCTAGGGGGTAGCACACCAACAGCTTAAGATATAATTTTAAGAATTAAACAAGATTATTGTAAATTGACAAATATTTGGCAAGGACCAACAGTCAGCATTTTTTAAGCCCAAGTTTAACAGGGAAACATCCAAAAACAAGTTCATTTACTGTTTAGCTACCCTTTAAGAAAGGTTTTGATGCATGAATAATTAACCCAAATATTTTAACTTACATAAAATGAGTTGACTAAGGTAGTAGCTTTTATTGACATGGATAAAGGCCCTGTAAGACTGGTCATCTGACCAGAATGAGATGGTTGAAAGGTGCATGAATGATCCCTTGTCATTTTAACTGCTGTTTCTCAAGTGTTTCTGCTCTCAAATGCCCTTTCTGGAGCTCTTAAAGCTTAAAGGATGTTTGTGAATATATACCACGTGGGATTCATTTTAGGAAGTGTGAACAGTTCAAATGTATAGTAGGTATGCTGGATATGAAAACTAAACCAGATCTTAGTTACTTTTCTCTTTTTTTGGTCCAAAAAGAAATCTTAATCTCTATAGCTTTCAGGTGTGTGGCCCTAAAAACATATAGAAAATAAGTCAAAAAATCTATGAATTTTGGAATTATAAAAAAACATGAATATCTACAAGGAATTTGGGTCCAAAGTAAAAAAAAGGAATTGTAATTTAAGTTTCCACAATTTAACCTAGTCGAAAAAGGAGGGAATTATATTTAACCCTTGTGCTATCTATGACCCCACCCTTACATTGACGTGTTCTCCCTACTATGACAAAGTTGGACAAAGGTGGAAAGATTTCATGTAATCCATGGACACCAGTGAAGATCACAAATCATTGAAGAAAAAAGGTTCAGCGCACTGTCTAGTGGGTCTAGATGAACCAACTCCCAATGTTAAAGTGCCTAGGATAGCACAAGGGTTACACTGTATGTCAGCAATGAAAAAGTTGTATTTATCTCAATATTTGTAGAGAACCAAACAAGAAGAATACATTACATTCGCATTCTTAAATATGTGTTAGGCTCAAAAAATTCACAATGTATGAGCAGGGAGAGGCTTCTTCTTTTTCTTTTTCGAACTTTTTTTTAGCGCATGTCTATCACCTACAGTTGGAAGAGGCTTGGTGTGAAATATCAAAGAGGTGCAAATATTGTGAATCATACTGCAGGCTTTTTCTTTCATAGCCTTATTGTGATAGATGAAAGACTTTGTGTCATAGAATGTATTAATTTCTTCTTGTTGAGCAATTTTCAAATAGTTGGCACTTCTGTGATTTCAAAGTTGACGGCATCCATATGTCTGCCAAATCAGAGTCCCTGATTTAACCTGGTAAAACTTTCAACGCGCATTCAGTAGCCACAGGTTTCGGTACGTAGAGTCAGAAAATGAAACTTAAGTGGCTACTCATCAGTGGCGGAGCAACAACATTTTATTTGTGCGAGGGGGCAGAAGTCTTTGGTAGGGTAGAAAATGGGAAGAGCTGAGTAGATGACCATTACAAAAAGAAAGGATTAAAAAAGATGTATTTCAAAAAAAATGTATTAACATTATCAATATTGTTTTATCATTATTCAAAAAGCTGTTATTTTAGCTGAGTTGCTATCACTAATGTTTAAAATAGCTTGTATTGATGATTTTCCTTCTCATATTTGTATATGATGATATCAAATTGACTCAAAACTTGGGAAAGCTAGTGGAGAGGCAAAGTTTTTTGCAGGAGGCTGCTGTAGCTCTGCCCCTGCTTCCCCTGAACACAAAAATGTGGAAGCCATAAATGCAAGTTTATGCATGTTTACATAGACTTTTCATTGGAGGTGACCACTTGAACACACGTTGCTGGAATGAGGGCGATGTGAACGTAGTTTTACACCTCTTACACTTTCCAGATACAAATTCATACGGTTAGATATTTTGCAGATTTTTTAGATTTGTCAGGAAAAAGGTCAAGCTTTACCTTCAACTCTATTTGAATTGGTTAGTTCAGAAGGGGCCCAAGTCCAAGAGGTTTGTTTTTTCAAGGAAATTATTTTAATTGCATAGCTTAAAGGGAGGCTACACCAAATGATTAATACTTTACCTAGATTTAGCATCAGTTTATAGTTCACAGGGGCACTGCCATATTGGATAACTAGTGCTGCCATCTATGGGATAAAGCAAAACCCATGCAAGAGAGGCCCAAGTCCAGGAATTTTGCACATAATGCATTTTAAATGTCAAGCATAGTCAAAACATTACAACGGACTTGGGACTTTTTTGCACATTATCAGAAAGCTTTTCCCTTAAATACCATAGAACATTAATTTGTTTCTTTATCTTTGGAGCAGCTGTCCTTTCTTGTAATCAATGCCTTTTTATATTGTTGCAAACTTAGCAATAGATACAAATACTACTCTGATTTTATTTGCTTGCAAGACGTTTTTTGACACTTGACAAACTGTTTCCCTGGGATCAATATCACCAAAAGCCCTTCTTATCTAAACCAGATGTTCAGTATATACAATTTTTTACCTCAGAAAGAAATTTATTTTTTGGTATAATTTTATCTTCATGCGACAGACTGGCGACCTGTCCAGGGTGTCTCTTGCCTTTGCCCATAAGTGGCCGGGCTAGGCCCCGGCAGCCACGTGACCCCGAAAGGGACAAACGGAAGAAGATGAATGATTGAATGAAATATATCTTCAAATCAAATGCCTTTTTTTTTTTTTTTTTTTACTTTTAGTATCTGTGAAACTACTCAGAAGAAAATCGGAACACCATGTACATCAACAAAATCAGCAAACTTCTTCACTTCAGATATTTATCTGGCAATTTCCTCAGCTCTTTTAGAGTTTTTCTTAAACGAGCGGCTTTATTTAGGAATCTCTTTTCATTTTGATTTTTGCAAGAAGATAAAAATGTACTTCAGGAATTATTTCTGTTGTGCAATCCTTTTTCTGAGCACCTGCAGGGATGCAGCTTGCTAGTTCAAAAATCTTTTAAACTGCATTTTTTGTTCTTTCTAATATTCACTTATGCATTGTTTTTAACTGGATGCCTATTATTTGTTTTATATAGACAGTTTGAGTTATTGCATGACCATGTTGGAAGTGCATCTCTCTGCTCTGGTGCATGTCATTCCAAAAAGTCCCCATTGCTAACAATACTGCAGGGACTGTTTATTCATTCCCAGTTACCTGTGTCTTTCTTGTGGGCCAAAGCCAGAATTTTATGGTCCCCCACCACCACAGGAATCTTCCTGCCACTGACTGATGTGGTGATGAAGTTGCATAACAAAAAGAGATTGGCCCCTTGCCTGAAGGATTCTTTGCTCTTGTGTAGGACAGCTTTCTATTCTCTATAACAGTCAGCTGATCGTATGGCGTCAATGCCAGTTGGATCTGCGAGGTAACGCAGTTCTTCTGCAAATGTTTTGTGGAACTAAGTGTGCTACTCTCCTCCTCGTCCAGTTAAGCAGAGCCAAATCAGGCTTTGTCACATTCTCCTGCAGTCCTCCTTTAGCCCGGCTGATTCTAACAACTGTAGTTTCTCTCCTGTCTGTTTTCCATGACTGTGAGAGCCTTTGTGTTGGATGGTATCGCCACTTCTCAGAGTGTTACGCAGAAAGGTTCGAGGGCATTTCAGCTTTGTTGGGAGGTTCTAAAACTAATAAGAGATCTCAGGCGCTGCTTAGTCCTAGGGTATTCTACAATTAAAGATTTCTTGTTGACAATGGTTCTTTGCAGTTTTTTGGTTTGACGGGCAGTATCTGTGGGCTTGTTCAGCCCTTGATGTCGCTAAAACAATAGGTACCCCACCCTGGTTTTGTCTGCAAGTCAACATAATCAACTAGTTTAATCCTGGTATGCAACTGCCCTGGGTGGATAAACGTTATCTGCAGGCTAAAAATTGACAAGTCTGTACGGGGCAAGCAGGTGGCCTGCACAAAATATCAAAGTCACTTGGTGAACCTGTAGACCAAAAGTGTTAATGCCAATTTGTTTCTACAGACATTTGTTGGCAACTGGTGACAGCAAACACTTGAACAACACATAAGGGCAAGTACGGGAGAAGTAGGTGAGATGCACGGATGTTTTGAATTATGAATTCTCCAATTTTTCAAGACCCCGCCTCCAAAAAAAAAAGAAAAAACTGCACACTGCACAAGAAACCCGTTAGTGCTCTTCAAGGGATAAGTGCGGATTTCTTGCGCACCCATTGCAGACTCCATGCTTGCATCCTGACTGTTAAAAAGGAAGTAATTAAATATTCAGGGTAGTTTGTGTGGGTGTTCAGTTCACTAATGACAAGTGTGAAGTCTAAGGAAATTGACATTGTCACTTGCTTGTAACTTCCATTAGCCTTACAAATACTTCACGATACTCTTACCACACGCACAACAATCATATGCTCCTTTTCATGACACCCCTTAAGGTGGCCAAATGAGCCTCAAGGGAATTGCAAGACATGCACCCAAAGGGCTCAACTACATACCAGTGCGAATGACTAAGGCATTAAACAAAGCTGTTCAATGACAGCTTGGGAATATACTGCATCTTTTTTTGATTATATGTTTGTAACCCTTGTGCTATCCTAGGCACTTTAACATTGAAAGTTGGGTCATCTAGACCCACTAGACAGTGCGCTGAATTTTTTTTCTTCAATGATTTGTGAACCTCACTGGTGTTCATGGATTCCATGAAATCTTTCCACCTTTATCCACCTTTGTCATGGTAGGAAGAACACGTCAATGCAAGGGTGGAGTCATCTAAGATAGCACAAGGGTTAAATTATGCAAAAAGTGTGCAGTGACTGCGACGCCACAATGAAAAACAGTTTGATCCTCTATCACAAAAGTAACGACAGCTTTAAGGAGAGCCTAAACTAAATATTAAAATTGTTGAGTAAATTTAATTAATAAAATAAAAAATACCAAATGCTGTTGAATTTGATTGAAAGAAACTGTCTCTTAAATAAACCCCAACTGGTAACTAAGGAACCGAAGATATTGACAGGAAAAATTTGACGATGATTAGGAAAAACCACTAAGAAAAAAAGTCACCACATCAAACAAAACCAGCTACCAGCATCCAATGTACCAGAAAAGGAGTAAATATGAACCTAAATAACTGAAAAGAGTTATTTGAACAAAAAGCAAAATGAACACTAAGAAAAAAACAGCCAAAGTAATGAAGACAGGTCGTCACATCTTTTTTTCCATAGATTCTAGTTGTTTCCAAAATGATAGCAAGTGATTGACTTGATAGTTGTTTCCAATGGTCAGACTGTTTTTGTTAGATGGCAAAAACCACGCTATGATTAAACAGTTGTGCAAAAACCATTTCCGGAGCTGGTTCAAGGCCTGCAGCCTGTTTCTTCCTCTACTTTGCCATCAGGGCAAAGGGATTCTTTTAAACTTCTGAATGGCTGCACACTTAGCATATTTATCTGCATGGGAAACAGAGCAAGCCAATCTGATGACAACCCAGAACATGGAGCAGGGAGCTGTAGCCAGGCTGTGCAGACAGAGAGGTGTTGGAGCCCCACAGAGTTCAATCAGCAGAGCATGTATGGAAATGTGTTCCCAGAGTTTTTCGGCTTCTTTTTATTTTTTTATACCAGAAGTGGAATCATATATCTTTGCAAATTGCACAAGTGAAAGAGTTGAAGGAAAAAGAAAAGATGAATAAAAAATAAAGAATTTCATTAAAAGCCTATACAAAGAGATTGTATGAATTATATCATACAAAACAAAATACAAACACAATCTTAAGCGTAAGAACCCATGGTGACAGTGTAAAATAAAAATATCAGAAATGGATTCTGTGGTCCACTTTGTTTGTGGTAAAATACACATAATATGTTTTTAAGAAAAAAAAGGTTTGGGTTCTTATGGGTTACGTTTGAATGGAGTTTGGGTATTGAATTAGAAAAAAGAAAAATATTATATGAAGCTAGTAAAATAAGTGTTTTACTTGAATCTGTACTCTTAATACCTCTTTGATTCAAAAAGTAATTCATAGAACGAGCAGAAAAGTATATATTTTTTTCATTGTTTGATTTAGTTGCTTTACTTCAGTTATGTAAAATGTAATATGTATAGAAACCCTTCATTGTAATCAGTAGCTTTACCTTCACCCACAGTTACACTGTCAGAAAAAATGTGCAAAATTTGTACCTTTAGAGGTACAATGGCTTGTCACTGGGGCAGTACCCTCAAGGGTACAAATGTTGTACCCTTTCATATAGGTGCGTATCTGTACCCTTTCAGTATGTACCTTTCAAAGGCAAATATGTACCTCTGTGGACTAAATTGTACCTTATAGTGCTATGGTACCATAATGTACCTTTAAAAAAGGTACAAATTTGTTCTTTTAAGGGTACTGCCCCAGTGACAAGCCTTTTGTACCCTTTGATGGCAAATTTGTACCAGATACAGCACATTAAAAGACCAGTATACTGTTTATCACATTTATTAAACATTCAAAACAATTACAATTCTGACATTTCACAGTATGTACAGTGTCACAACAGGATGCATATATTTACAATTATTAGCAATTTTACAATAATGAAAAATCTATATTTTTCCTTCAGTTCACATTGCATTCATTGTAACTATAACCTTAACATTTGATCAATTGTAAACAGCACATAGCACTTCAGTTACCATTTTTAAACCATGAAATAAAACTTGTGACATTAACAAAAGAAGCACTAGACCTCATTTTAAGTACATCTTTCTACTGCATTCTACATTTTCTAAAAATAGATAATAAAAAAGTAAACTCAGAACCAAGTTTAAATGCATAATTTAAATAATAAAATGCATAAATGTGATAAGATAATATTGGTACGAATTCTAAAAAGAAGAACTATAAAACACACTAAAGATTACCAAGGATTACGTTTATGTCAATACCTAGTAGATCCTCTGCAAGCTTCTCTTCTCTTGATTCTTTGGAGACTTTGGCCAATGGAGCTTTTCTTTGAACAAGCTCAAGCACCTTTGGCACAATACTGGTAAACGCCGTCCTTGAAGCGCTGGCTTAAACTGACAGGTGATGGATGCATTCGGTCAACATCAAACAACTGAAAATTGAAGAAAATTAGAAAATTAATCATTCACTTTAACTAAAACAAACAAAAGACATAAAACAGTCTAATATTCTTTGTTGCCATTTCCCTTTAGTGATCTCATTGTATAAATATTACTTGGCTTGAATGACTATATATTTATATATGAGTTTAGAAAATTACAATGTTTTTACAATTGAGTTAAAGCTGTTAATGATCATTTTAGCAGATGTCTCAGCTCATATTGACATTCAAAATGTATTTTAAGCTGAGAACTGATTTAAAATGTCACTGACCCCTGAGGTTGTCTTCAAGAAAGGGTACTTCTTTAGTATATCCTCTCGCACCTTGCTGTACTGGATATGCAGGACATTCACATGACCTTCAACGGATGATGCATCCTCTCCAATGACAGCAACCACCTATTGGATCAAATTTAAAAGTCCATATTAATAATAAAAAATACAACTGCAAGCACTGATACTGGGGTTAAAGCACTTTGAGATGATGTTTAAAGACAGTTTGTGCAGAGTGGTTTGGAGTTGATCAGAAATTAACTTCTGAGTTGTAGGCGGGGCTATTGACACAGTAGTTACCCTCTGCTGATGTCCGATCATCCCTTTGTTTACGCCCTCTCCCGCTAGCTTACAGTCCTTCCAACCTAAAACTAACATTAGTGGTGAAAGCAAAATGGTGAGCAATATTGAAGCTTTCCGGCCATAGTTTAGATCAAGCTCAGACAAGTATGATGAAGATGTTAATGGATCTGTTTGTCTGCAAGTGGACGCATCAGAATAGAGCAGAGCAGAGGGACTCTGACCCACCTCATTTCGTGTGGTGCGTCACAATAGAGACCTTCCTCAAACTGCCTTTATTTTGTCTGTTCCTGATTCATCCCAATTTGAGTGAATTCTCAGATGTGCAGTTTCAAACGTGTTCTTTTAAACATGCCCATCATGAGAAAAATACTGCGACAAGTTAAAAATGGGGGACCCACTCCAATGAAAGTTATTTTTTAAAATGTAGCATTTTTATGATAACATATTGTTATAAGATTTAAGAATAAAACTGTGTTTCTGAATATTTATTTTCTCAAATTGGGATGAATCAGGAACAGATGAAAAGATGTCATTTGAGAAAGCTTGTAGTTGTTACGTACAAGCTACATTTGGCAGGCCACAAGCTCCCTCTGCTCCGCTTGTCTTCATTCTCCTCGTCTGAGTTGGCATCTGGCTCACATCTATAAGGCTGGATAGCTCCAATATTGCACGCCAATTCTGTTGCTTGGGGGTTGTGAGGGACTGTAAGGTAACGGGAGCGTAAACAATGGCATGATGGGAAGTTAAGGCCTGTTAACTCTGCAAAACAGTCCTGTCGAGAACTTGAAGGTGAATTCCAATTGAACTGCAGAAACCATGTCCCAGAAAACATTTTTCCCCCTCAAAAACTGCATAATCAATGTCTGTCTTTGTATAATAATAATGGATTGGATTTATCTGCGCTTTTCAAGACACTCAAAGCGCTTACATTGTGTCCATTATTCATTCACTCCTCATTCATACTTGGTGATGGTAAGCTATGGTTGTAGCCACAGCTGCCCTGGGGCAGACTGACAGAGACATGGCTGCCATTTCGCGCCTACGGCCCCTCTGACCATCACCGGGATCATTCATGCACATTCACACAAGGAATGTGAAGTGAAGGAGGGTGAAGTGTCTTGCCCAAGGACACAACGACATTTTTTGGCTGGTGGGAGCGGGGATCGAACCGCCAACCCTTCGGTCATTGGACGACCCGCTCAACCACCTGAGCCACTGTCGCCCGTATAGTCAATATCGTGTTAATTATGCAGATCTTTGTTGAAGGAAATACAGAAGAATTATATGTTTGTATGATGAGGACAGTATTCCAGAATGTATTCAATGTGTTGTGACTTACTCAGTGCAATCTGCTGTTTCCCTAGAAAACTTTAAACTAGTTTGGATGATCTGCCTTACTGCACTGTTTGACAACTAAACTGAATTGGAAAGACAGCCTGACTTTGAATGCTTGAAATGACTGAAAAGATTATTTACTTACTTTGGCCAGAGAGGTGTCTTCAACTCTCCGTCTTGTTGTAGGACTGTGTTGTAACATTATGGTGTCATCTGAGTCCACTTCAGTGTCTCCACTTGAACTGGTATTGCAGCTCTATGCAGGACAACTCGGCTGATCTGTCAAAGTATTAAAGCTTTGAGTTGCTGTAATATTTAAATTAGTATGATAGCAAAAACAAAAAAGTAAAAACAAAGATTTTTAAATACTGACCGACTTAACAGCTTAGCAGATTTATTATCTTGTCTAAGACAGCAATAGGATATAAAACTCATACTTATTTGCACGTGTTTTGTTCCCCACACTATCCTGTCAAATAAATCATTAACCCTCAGACTCCTATTGATGCAAATATACAATCAAAACTCTTCAGCTCAAAAATGTTCTTAATTTAGCATGTACTTGAAAGGAAAAACACAGATTATTTCCCTTGGAAATAAATTCAGGCATCAAAGGGGAATTTACCCAAAACCATTCAAAACAAAATAGATAAATTACAATTTAAATGAAAAACTTCACCTTCTGGATTTGTATCTTCGGCCAGACAAATTTCAAACACACCAAGGTTTGGGTTTTTCAACAGGAGATCAAAAACCTGCTCATCAACTTCTGTCTTTGAGTCATCAAAGACTTTCAAGTCCAAGGTTGGGATGTTGAACTTTTTGGCAGCTGTGAACACAGCAAAATTATGTTTAGAATACAGCACAGAAATTATCTTTAAATTAAAAAGCAATTAAAAACATCTGTTTGCATCACAGCTGACAGTTTACCCACAAAGTTGACTGATTCCTGTAAAGAAAAATGCTGGAAATTGTGATGTTTCCACTCACCGCATTCCCAAAAGGATTTGTAGGTCAGCTGAACTTCAAAACATTTTTTTTTTGGCGTTCGACATGTTCACGCACAGCTTGCATCTTTCCTGGTGGGAAAAATAATAATATATTACAAAAAAGAAAAAAACATTACAACACCAAAAGGTACCAACACAGCATTTATTCAGATCGAAGTCCTGTTCCAAATGAATTAATACATTTTAAAATAGTAATGGCAAATATACAGTTCACACTAGCTGCCACAGCAATGTTGCAGAATTTGCAGAACTGCTAAAAAAAAACACTGGCGACAATGCACTGGCTTCTAAGGACCTACAGATTTATTTCTTGGAAGTTCGTTTAAATTTTTTTTTTTTTTCCTGGTTTATAGATGAGTTTTTGACGAGTGACGAGTATCTGGAATCACGGACCTCCATTTAAAAAAAATCTCTGCAGGAGAATGATCAAAATCAACAACACAGTGTAAACTTCGCTTGACCAACAATGAGCGATCATGACAACCTAAACAGTCTGTCACTGTCTTGCATTCGAGAAATGGTGGCTGCCCGCGCACAGCAGCTAAGGCAGGCTGACATATAAATGGGAAGGACCGCCATACTGCGGTGTAAAAAAAAAAAACGTTTTTGGACTCCTACACATTACAGATTAAAATGATTAACGCATTGAATTCGACGGACCTGATAAATATCAGTAGGAATTATGTAGCTGGTCGTTTCAAAAGTAGCTGGCTTCCTTACTAAGAAAGACAGAAAGACAGAAAGAAAAAGAAAAAGAGGGGGGGGGGGGGTAGGCAACAACAACCGGTGCATCAACGCCAGCGTACATCGGTAAAACGGCGACAAAATTATCTAGTGAAAAAAATGTATATATTTCAATGTATTTAACGGAACGCGGTACAACACCAATAAAAACAACAGGTTAATTTATTTAATGGCTGCATTTAGCTGAACTTCAAACGGCTGAGGCTAACCGTTAGCAAACTCCTGCTCGTAGTTTTCAATCTCCTCACAGGCACATACACGGTGGAATAGCAGCATTCCACTACACAAAAGTTATTCCTTACAGATAAAATAAGCGAACCCGCTTAAAACAAGTTTCCAACTTATTTTTGAGCAATTAGCAGACTTACCTCAGTCACAGCCTCTATCTTCCTCCGGCCGCTGCGGGATAACAAAATGGCGGAAGAAACGAAACTTAAGAAAGTAGAGTGGGCGTGGTCTCGCTGGTTTACTCCAACATATTTCCTCTACGTTTTTACACCTACTTAAACAAAAATTACTGATGGTAACTCCGAAAAAAGTACTCTCTCATTTTTCCTGTGTAGGTACAAAAGCTAAAAGGTACTAATATGTACACTTAATGTAACGTAGTAACAGAGAAATTTACTTTTTTATGAGAATGCATGATTAGAAAAAAAATAACTTAAATTAACAGCTCAAAAACTAGAAATTTAAATTGAACTTAGGCCAAGTTAAAGTACACCATATAAGGTAAAAAACATCAAATAATTTTGTCTACATTGTGCTTTTGCTCTAAATTAAATATAAGTATATTTTTACTTATATATAAGTAAAAAAAAAAAACAGGCTCACACTAATACATGTTTAAAAGTTATTATCTTGATGCTCTGCACAATCAATAAAATATAATTTGCTTGTGTACTGTTCAGAACTAGTCATAAAAGATGTGTGGTCTCTTAAATATATTTGGTTATTTAAATAAATAACCAACAACGTATTAAATGATTTTGGGTGACGTTTCATACACTTTGAATTACTACTTTTGTCACACAAATGATTGTACCTTTGTTTGTGGAATGAAGGGTCCAAATATGGGCCCTCTGATGGTTGGAAACATATTTGTACCTTTTTTATCCTTAAATGGTACATATGAGTACCCTAAGGTGTAATTATGACTCACTTAGGGTACAAATTCACCATTTGTACCCTAAGTGTTCACAAACGTACCCCAACCGTACCCTTTTTTCTGACAGTGTATTTTATACACCAAAGCTCATCTTTATAACGTTATTTTCCATTTACTTTTCAAACACCTACCAATTTCTGTCTGTATCTGGTTTAATTGTTTTTTCTTCTTCCTTGGTTTAAAAGTTTTTGCAGGTCCGCTTTTAAAGCTGACGATCAACGGGCTAGAAGTGCTCACAAAGGCTGGTTATGAGCTTTGATTGCATTTTACATTAGAAAGAAGTTTAGGACTGTATGGCAGAGTCAATGTTTTTTTTACAAAACGTTCTGCCACTTTAATCCCATTGATTAAGATGGAATGGCTACAGATAAAAATCATATTAAAACAAATGTAATCTCCAAAGTAATAGTATCAAATAAGTTAACGTAAATGATACGATGATCACTTTAACCCTTGTGCTATCCTATGGGATCAAGATGACCATTGTTATCCCTACCATGACAAAGGTGAATAAAGGTGGAGAGGATTTCATGTAATCCATGGAAACCAGTGAAGATCACAAATCATTGAAGAAAAGATTTCAACGCACTGTGTTGTGGGGTTTAGATGACCTCACCCCCAATGTCAAAGTGCCTAGGATAGCACAAGGGTTAAACAGTGGATGACAATATTAAACTTGTCTTTGCAGAAGTGCCAAATGTTGATAGAATAATTGGTAGGGATGGGTATCGTTAAGGTTTTAACGGTACTACTACTCTTAGTGATCCTGCTTATCGATCCGGTATTTTAACGATACTCTTATCGATACTTTGAGGACGCGAAATAAACAAATAAATAATTAATTAAATAGCAAATTAAGAACATAAAGTGTTTTATTTCCTCATTATGGAACAACATTGTTTTTTTTATCAAAACATTTACTTTATACATAATAATGTTACAATACAAACCTGGAATGCAAGTGGATGTGCTAGACCAGGGGTCAGCAACCCACTGAGATGAAGCACACAGAGCCGCAAGACTAGGTGTTAGAAAAAATGTTTATGCAGATACATCGCGATAGTTCATTTGGCAATACTTTGATTTATTCAAAATGCTGTCAGGATATTTATTTAATTAAATATTTTTATTCTTTATCAGCGTGATGTTGCCTTTGATCTTTTGTCCATTTTCCACAACCTTGAATAGACTTTTTTGTCTGTCAAACACCAGAGTGAAGATGATGGAAAAATATCACTTTTATGCAGACTAGTTTCTTTTTATTTTTTTCTTTAAATCCAGTAAAACTCAATAATTTTTTATTAGGAAGCAGCTGTTTGTTTTTTTCCCACGCGTGCAAACCGCCCCCCCCTCCCCCTCCAGCGTCTTCATAGATCATCGGTCATCGTAGCAGCAAGCTGACAGGATAGTGGGGGCGCCCTAACAAAAATTTAATTCATTTTACGCGGAAATGGGTGGATAAAAGGATTCCCCTACGAGATCGCAACTGACTGTCTTTCCAGAAAAACTTTCCATCCCATAACACGGTGGCGTTCACAGTTGCAGACACGCCCCCGCCTCCTGCGCCGTGCCGCGGACTGACTGTAGAACAGCCCCGCCCCCCGTGCACACAAATAGCCAGACAGACCTCTCCTCTTCAGCGAGAATACCAAAATTGATATCATCATTAATTAATTGACTGACTTGGTGAGTCAATGTCAGATAACATTTATATCTTGTGGGATACAAAAATATGCTTCTTCTCCAGTACCGATAGCAGAACCGTTGAGGTCAGATCTTAACGATACTGCGGTCTTGAAGAATGTTGCCCCAGGGCTCGTTCAATACTTGGGTTCGGTACCCAACCCTAATTATTGGTAAATGAAAAAAATGAATATGTATATTTTCTGAAAATAAATAAATTTAGCAAAAGTTATAAAATGTGTCGGAAAAAAATACAAACTGTCCTCAATTAAAGCACTGGGACATGCATTTTGGTCGTCATTCACATGAATCCATGAAGAGAAACCAAAATTTGTACTGGTAAGACACTTTCCTTGTGTCATGGTGCCTCTGGTAGCTCTCCTCCCCCTCCCCTCTCTGGTCTGCTCTTAAGCACTCCCAGCTGTTTCCACTCAACTCATCAACCTGCAGCCTTCTTAATGAGATGCAGATCTAGCATTCATCGCCAGTTCGTTGCTCCTCCATGGTGCTTAGTCTGCTCGTTCATCTTGCGCTCAAAGTTTTTGCCTCTCGTTAATATTTTACTACGCCTTGCTTTCAAGAGAAACCCACCACGAGTGTTATCCTGGGATTCGCCTCCAGACCTATCGGTCCTCCTTGATCACGCCAACCCTCCAGCTTAGCCTTTGCTAAGTAACAGTATTTGATGAAAAATCGTCTACCTTAAAGTATTGCAATTGCCTTTGTGGCATTAACTAGTAATACTCTAAAGGCAGCTTTTTGATCTCAGAAATAACCTGCTCTGACAGAACAGCAGGGTTACCAACAACAAAGGAATTTTAAAATGTTTTTCGCAAAAAAAATATAATAGAATAAAATTGAGTAAAAACCCCGATTTTGGAAGGCATTTTAGGTTAAAATGGAAAATAATCCTTTGCATATTTTTAAACTTGTCCTCTCCAACAGCTGACCAAACAGATGAGAGCTGAAGGCCTCTTGTGTTGGACATATTTTACTGTTACAAGGGTTATGAGTCTTCTGACATACCAGGGGGGTATTCCAGAAAGCATGTTTAAACTACCCTAACTTTAACCATGAACTCTGGCTGAAATTCACCTGAACTTGCTTACTCTGGGTATGTCGGTTCCAAAAGACCGGATATGAGTTAGCATAATTACGCTCGACTTGGTAACCCTGCGTGTGCACGGCAAGTACATAGACATTCTCAATGGATCGCCGATTTCTGGAGTCACCATGGAAACGCGTGGAGAAAAAAAGAGAGCGCTTTACTTCTGTGAGATGGACTCTGAGATTTTAATGACGGCATATGAAGATTATACATCCATCAAAAAAGTAATACAGACGGATCAGCAAATGAAAGAGTTTCTGCTTGGAGAAAAAAAAAACGGACAAAGTAAATGCATGAGTTTCTATGTCATTTTTATTTTCATTGTGACGCATATATATATAACTTATCTAACTTAAATTAATTACTTCAATAGATAACAGGTAATTGAGTTAAATTTATTCAAACTTATTTCTTACGTCTATCCAATTCAATAATTATTTTTACAACTCAAATTTACATATTTATCTAACTAAATGTCATTTTACTCCAATTCAATTAAATGTTTTTCCATCTTAATTTTACTTCTTGAAGTCTTTTGAGCCTGCAGATGTACTCATTTTTTCAACAATAAAATGAATGAAACAAAATGGATTAGAAGCACGAATCATGAAGTCATTTACCAGGTCTCCAATTTTAACATTACATGAATACCGTAATTTCCAGGTTAAAGAGCACACCTGATTATAAGCCACACCGTTTTAATTCCAGGAGGTTAGACCACTTTGTACTTATATAAGCCGCAACAGTGTACAAGCTGCATGTTGTTATCAACATGATCAACCCATCACTGATTATCCTAATCATCAGTCTTTGAGACAAGTTCAGTCTCACTGAGGGAGGAGTCAACTCTGCATCAGCCTATGTATTTGAATATACCCACATCTGCCAAACAGCATGCACCTTACTTTTGTTCACAGGTTCCTGAGTTATGTTTTTTTTTTTTTTGTTTGTTTTGTTTTTTTTACTTATTGACAATTGAGGTATCATACATAAAATAACAAACAGTAACCATATAATCAACATTACATCCCTCAGTTGTGGTGAGGAAAATTACATCTGCGATTCCCCACTTCCCATGAGTCTTAGGGGCTTAAGGCGGGGCTAACCCCCAGATCGCCACACTGTGTTGTGCGTGTTTAAAAAGGAGGAGGGAGCGGCAATATGGTAGTAACAGGACTGGTTATAAAAACATACCATTAAAAGAGAGCGGCGGCGACTTAAAAGCGCGCGCCTCTGTGCAGCGCGTGCGCCAGAAGTTTCCTGTGATTTTCTCCTTTTTTTTTTTGGATGCTGGTGTGCCGTGGGATTTTTGTCAAGGTTAACCCTTGTGCTATCCTAAGCACTTTATCATTGGGAGTTGGGTCATCTAGACCCACTAGACAGTGCTCTGAACCTTTTTTCTTCAATGATTTGTGATCTTCACTGGTGTCCATGGATAACATGAAATTTTTCCACCTTTATCCACCTTTGTCATGGTAGGGAGAACACGTCAATGGAAGGGTGGGGTCATCTAAGATAGCACAAGGGTTAAAGTGTGCTGTGGCTCAAAAAAGGTTGAAAAACACTCCTCTAAAAGAACAGAGACTGTTTTTTTAACTAACCCACTCTGGAGGGTGCCCGCGTGCCCGCACCTTAACACCTGGTGCGCCTTTTGTATGTGTCAAAGACTGAAAAATCCCCCATAACTGAGACTACGCCCTATAGCCCTATTTTGTCTCTTAATTAAAATGATAAAGAAAATTGTATTTGACATTTCATTTTCAAAAAGTCACAGAAATTTCTAATTTGACAATTAAAATGGATTGACAGACATGCTTTTTCATTTTCAAAATGTAACAGCATCAAATGACTGAAAATTAAAATTAAAAATCAATACTTAAAAAACGCTTTTTCATTTCTTAAAAAAAACGCTTATTCTGTGTCATAATAAAAACGAAAATGCAAAGAGGGGATTGCATTTTTATTTTCACAACGACCCTGCAAATAGTGTTGCATATCTCAATTCGACTTAGCATTTCCAGAGGGGAGGCGGGGCAATGACGTCAGTGCTACTGTATCTCCGTGTGTCCGGCTGCTAAGAGACACATGCTAGGAGCAGTGTAGCTTTGTGTTAGCGGCAGAGAAGAGGGCTTTGTGATGGTTGTGAACTTCTGATGATTTTACACAGCTTCTCAGGACTACGTAGCAGAATTTCCACCTTCTGCGGACGCACCGTTTCATATAAGAGGGGGTTTTTTGAATGTTTAAAGGATTTTGGTTCAAAGATTTTGGCTCAAGGATTGGGCCGAAGAGTAGGGGTTAAAAGGTCAGATATATAAGTCGGCGTTTGACCATGCAAGGCTTTACAAACTAAAAGTGGAATTTTAAAATTAATTCAAAATTTGACTGATAACCAATGTAAAGCAGACAACAGAGGAGCGATGTGTGTTTGTTTACCTGTTAAAAGCCTTGCTGCAGAGTTTTGGACAGTCTGAAGACGGTTTAGGGAACGTTTGTTAAAACGGGTAAAAAGCTAGTTGCAGTAATCTAAACAAGAAGAAATAAAAGCGTGGATTTTATTACATCTTTTTTCTGGATTAGTGATTGTAAGTATTCCTAAAACAGTAAGATTTTACTTCTCCCGTGACCCACATAAATTGGTTGGAAAATGTCTATAAATTTTTCTTCCATTAGCATTCAAAGCTGCGACTTATTTGCTTGTTCAAATTTTGGAAAGAAAAAGGAAAAAAAAACGTACAACAGTTTTTAAATTGTTAGAAACTGTGTGACATTGGCCAAATCAAACCTGCTTTTTTTTCTTTGCAGGATTAAATTGGACTCAAAATACTTCATGATTTCTATTGCTTGGAAACATTATTTGAATCATTTTAGCCCCTTGACTCAATTTGTTCACGTTTAATAAATATGGGTAGGCATCAATACTGCTTAATTCAAACTAAAAGTAATTTATTATTTAGCAAAAAACAAGTTCTTGCTGTTCTTACCATGTTTGTGTTGTGTTGAATCTGGCAATTTTAAAGCCTGAAGACTTTGCAACAAGAGTTTCTGACTAAGCACCCAGTAGCAACACGTTTGACAAAAAAATAAAGTTATATAAAGATATATATTTTTTCTTTTCTTTTTTTAACTTGTCCTGTCCAACAGCTAAGCAAACAGATGAGAGCTGAAAGCTTTTTGTGTTGGACATATTTTACTTTTACAACAGAGGTTATGTATGTTATGATACACCAAATGTGTATTTAAATAAACCCACTTTGTAATTTTAGCTAAACTTTATTCATATTAATTATATTTGTAAATGTTTTTTGTTGGACCGGACGGAAAAGAAAAGGAGGAAAGAAGAGAGAGGGATGACAGATGGGGGGGGGGGGGGGGGTAGAGGGGTGATTATAGTAGCGAGGGTAAGCGTCAGAAAGATACAAGTTGATGGAGCTTCATAATCACAACTGACAGGTTAAGATGCATGAAAATCTAAAATGGGCGGGGCCTGTCCACACACACACTCGAACGTTACAAACACAACTGTTGGCTCCAAAAGTGTTCACACACAAACAAGTCTACCTGGACATACTACCACTAACATTCACACATGCCTACTTATGCATTCAGACTGACACGTGTGAAACATTTCATTCAGTCACGCAAACTGTTTGTGCTAACAGTTTGCACAGTGAGTGTTTGATGGGGTGGATGAAGGAATGTAAAAAGAGGGAGAGAACCCAGTCGCCCCCCCACCAAGGCCCCCACCGCATCAGCAGCGGCAGCCGGGACCCCCCCAACACCCGCACAGTACAGCAGATAGAGAAAGACTGCCCGCCGGGCAACCAAATCCGCCACCCCGGGCAGAGAGCTTGTGGCGGAAGAAGAGTCATATATTTTTAAAATCAAGCACATTTCACTGACAGAAATTCTCAATGGCAGAGAAATCTCACAAATTGCAACACAGTTAGTGTGAATAATAAAAAGTGGAATACCCAGATCCTAATTTGGTTTGAGTTAGCATGACAGCAAAAATTCCATGTCCATGTCATTTTAAATTTTGCATGAAAGTGTTTCTCAAGACGCAGTCAAGAGTGGAGCATGAAGAGAAAAGAGATGGGTAAGGACAGAGCAAAGAAAGGGAGAGAGGAAAAGAGGCTGACATGCACTTTTCAAGGGCATTGGCGAACAATTAACTTGCGGTTTTAGCTATCTACCCCATTAGTCTTGTGGATTTGGAGGCAGCCATTGATTCTGGATGTCAGCCACTCTCATTTTATGGAAATAGCACTAAATGGCAGGGAAACAAAACAAATTGAATTTTCGGTGCTGCTACTTGTAATGTGAAATTAGATATATGTGGTCATGTGCGA
Organism: Oryzias latipes; assembly: GCF_053564925.1. Taxonomy (NCBI): domain Eukaryota; kingdom Metazoa; phylum Chordata; class Actinopteri; order Beloniformes; family Adrianichthyidae; genus Oryzias; species Oryzias latipes. The sequence continues at coordinate 9,133,800 of NC_136256.1, read as the reverse complement.
CAGAACAGGGACAATGTAGGAGGATGAAGAAAGCTGACTTATTTTGTTAAGTGAAGATATGAAGAAAGGCTGCAAGTTATGGTAAAGTTGGACCAATTAAATTGTTCTTCTTGTTCTCTCCTTGTCTTAATATTTAGGTTGCTATTGTTGTTGGATCGTGTGCTTTGTGTGTGTTTGAAGTTGGTGAATGTTTGTTGTGCATGAAGGTGTTCGTGTTACTGTCTTCCTGTTTATTTCAACTGTTCCCCACCTTGACCCAACAGTAGCTTTGATAGGATCCAACAACCCCACAACCCCAAACGGGATTCAGGGGTTTCTGAAAATGGATGGATAGATGGATGAATCCAATGATCCCCTCACCTTCATTTCAATCAAGCTTTTTAAATAGTCACTTAAGTTGGTGTGATGCATGTAATGTGACTGAACTTCTGCATAAAACCTGTATCTCATAGTATTCAAGGCATCTCATAGCTTTTCATGCATTGGCTGTTTGCATAACTCCTGCACTGCTACTTCAAATCAAATCAAATCAAATCAAACTTTATTTATAAACTAGCGCCTCTCGTATATTGTGCAGCTAGAAGCGCTTTAACATTAAATACAAAAAATATATTACAGTAAAAACCCAACCCACCCTTTACCCTTCCCACTCCCCTCCGTAAAAACAAACGACTCATGACCCCCACGTACAATAAATAATGACTATGTAACTTAAAAAAAAAAAAAGTAAGGCTTGGCTCTGCTGTCAACAGGTAAATTAAAATCACCAGTTATTAAAATCATTTTGTACCTAATATGAAGAGATGATTAAAAAAAATCAGAAAATTCTTCAGTAAAACAGGAAGGAGGGATTGGTGGTCTCTATACTGTGACAGGTAAAACAGGTGGGTCACCAAAAAGAAAAGCATGATGCTCAAAGGAAGAATATTTACTAAGTAAAATATTTTCAGATGAAATTCTTTTGTGAGCAATCAATGCAATACTTCCACCTATCTTTCCTCCCCTGATTGAAATAAAAAGTTAAAATTAGGTGGAGAAGCCTCGGTGAGAGTTGCTGCCAAGCCAGGTTTCAGTTAAAAACAAACAGGTTAAATCATTGTCTAAAATCAGATAATTAATGATAAAAGACTTATTTAAAAGTGACCTGACATTTAAAAGAGCCATCTTCATCGTTGTGAGTAAAATCTTGTGTAAGCATGACATGGGTTTTGTGACTGATGTGTGAATTGGGCGGAGACATCTAACATGCGAGGCACGTGGAAATGAATAGAAATGATTTGAATGTCTACTGGTGATGTGGACTGGTATATGATGCTTTATGGTAGAGAATGATGAGTCAGGGGTGTGGGTGTCCTGGTTCAACTGTCAGCTGAGAATGGTTTTGAAAGAACAGAGGGTGAGGTCAATGTTCATGCTGAGAAGACGGGACCACTACTGTTGGGGAGTAAACCATCTGATTTGAAGAGATATGGTCTATTGTAAAAAGTTGTGAAGCTGACTGACGCGTGAGAACATGATGTCTCCATTACGGGGTGCAGGTAGTGGTCCAGATTTGATGTAGTTTATGTTTAACTGTTGGATGGTATGAATCAGATGGATGAAGTCCATTTTCAGAGCCTCTGATTGCTGTAGTTTCAGATTGTTGTTGCCTGCATGTAAGTATCCGAGGAGGAGTGTTTAACAGAGAGTGGGTGGGCAGAGTTTTTAAAGTCACTGATGACCGCTCCAGAGAGTGAGTGTGTGTGGCACCTGCTGACCCGGACATGCCTGATAACGGAGTCTCCCGTGATGAGCCCAGGCTGCTGCACAGGTCCTGGTCTCCCAGCGGGGGGATAAGCAGCAGCCTCCGTTCCAGCGGGCTCAGGTAGAGAAATGGGAGCTCCAGAGCGATGTTTGCAGGCAGACAGTAATCCAGCGTGAAGACCCGGTTTTGTTGTGGAGAGTGGATCCCCTGAAGCCGGTGAAACGCAGGATGCTGCGCGCGAGGCCTGGGAAAGTTCGCCTGAGCGTTAGATGTAAATGAAACTTCAATAGTTTCAATAAGTGTGTTTTATGATCCAATAATAAAGGGCACAAGCACCAGTAGTAAGTAGTATATTTCCTTGTTTAACGCCCACCAGAAAAGTAGAAAGGTTGCAGTTTCTCAAGTAACAACTTGAGGCAGGTGTTAGAAAAGAGAAATTCCCGAATGAATCATGTTTTTAAAAAGACCAACTCTATATTTAAAATAAATCTATGTGGCCACTGGTTTAAGCTCTGTTGTAATCCATATTGCTTTATGTTCTATTTTTGACATGACAAAACTGTGTAGGCTGTACAGAGTTGTAGTGGTTAGCATTAAGAAGGCCCTGGTTTGACTTCTCTTTCTGTGTGGAGTTTGCATGTTCTCCGTGTGCATGCATGGGTTTTCTCTGAGGTTCCTACTACAGTCCAAAAACATGCTTCATAGATTAATTGGTATCTCAAAATTGTGGGAGTGTGTGGCCCCGCAACGGCCTGGCAACCTGTTCCGGATGTGTCCTGGCTTCACCCAAGAGGAGCTGGGTATGCTCCAGCAACTACCTGATCCTAAAAGGAAGTTTAGATGGATAGACAACTGTGAGATTTTATTTTTATTGCATATTTATTTTATGTAAGTGTATATGTCTCTATTGTTCAAATGAACCTTGTCCCTTGCAGCTCATTGAAGAAACTCCAAGCAATCCAGCAGCTAGTAGAACAGAGGTATATGGAAGACCAAAGGAAACACTGACCCTCTAGAGTTGAAATGTCAAACCACTGTCTTAAGAAGTTTTAATTTGACACTTCATTGGAGTCAATGAAGAGTCATATTATGGAACATGTTGAATAATGAAGCCTTTCCTCCTTTTTCTATTGATGAAAAGTATAGCATGAATTTTCCTGTGTTTTCTAAAGTTATTGTGTAGCTTCTGTTCTCTGCATTGATTTTGTAACTTTGGAGACATTTATTATTATATAGACATTGCAATATTGTGTTTGTGTGTGAACAATGAACAGTTTTACGGCCATAATGGAGGCAAAACTCATCCTAAATCACACTACAAAGCTATTAAGTGCTGTTTGCTTTACTGTTCTGTCATTTATTTGCTTGCTTTAAAAATCAAATCCCAAAATGTGGGATAATCTAATATAATTAGACTGTGACACTTGAATATCACATTAGCTCAGGCAGGTCAGAGTGGAAGAATTTAAAATTGGCTCTTTTTACTGGCATTGTTTTTCAGATTAAAAAGACGCCTGGTAACTTCAAGACCTATTTGGATTATTTCCAGTTGTGTTCTGTGTTTTTATTTTGTCTTTGTTGATTTAGAAATACTCCTAACAGTAACCAATACTGGTTAAAATGAAATGCAAAATTAGAAGTGTAACATTTGTGTTTAAAATAGCTAAATAATTAGTAAAAGCTAGATTTTTTGATGCAGTTGCTGAATTTAAATAATCCAAAATGAAGAGTTTGGTTATTTTGACTACTTATAAGTGTATTCGATGTTTGTAATGGAAAAACTGTTAGGTACTACTGATGCGTGTTTTCTTGTTTGGTTTGAAGTTGTGTAATACATGTGACTTAATGCTAAAGTAGTGATCAGGATAAAGAGAACACGATTACACAAGTGCTAATTAAAAAATATAAATTTGTAAATGACAGAGCCAATTTTGTCATATGTACAGTTAACCAATGTTGTTTCTCTTTTGGTTTTTCCCATCAGGGGTCGCCACAGCGAACGAGTCGCATGGAAAACATGGCAATGTTTTACGCTGGATGCCCTTCCTGACGCAACCCTCTCAAAGCAACCGGGCGTGGGACCGGCACAGAAGCAGAGAAGGGAAGGGAACAGGGAGCAGCCCGAAGTCGAACCCTGGTTTCACGGACAGAAGGCGCCGCAAACCAGCACGAGCTAAACTGGCTCCCTATGTACAGCTAACTAATATTGAGTTAAAAAAGGGAGCAAGTAGGTCATATATGCATTCAAAATATCAAGCTCAGTGTTTATTGTGCAGCCTGCATCTCTGTTGCCTCTTTTCCCACCAGCTGTCACTCAATATTTAGCACAGCAGTTAAACGCACATGACCCAGAAGCAGTCCAGTGTTGGCTGGCTCGATTACAGAAAACAGCAGAGAAACATAAACTTGCCTCAGCTGCCTGTAAAGAATGCAGCTTTAAAGTAAACCATAGGGAAAGTGTTAGCACAGCAAGACAAAACTAAAAAAGAGAACGAGAGAAAAAGAAAATAGATCAGCAGCTCTCCTAAACACAATCTGTTTTTTGCAGCCCACAACAGATAAAAAAATTTGGTGTGGCGGAGCGTAATTTAAAAAAAAGGGGTGTGACTTATGCTCAGGTGCGACTTGTGCTTTTTTTTTATAAATAACAATGGCCACTAGAGGGCACTGTAGGTGTGTGTTTCTGCATTTTTTACTGACTGCAATGCAGAACAATTCTAGATATACTCCATATAAAACACACCTACTTCAGAACTATTATTGGTTAAACTGTGGTATAGAAAGGAGTAATTATTATTATTTAAAAGACACTTCACATCAAGTAAAGTAACTGACTTAACCTGTAATAACAATATTAGTAGCGAGGATGCTTTGGGTTGGCTTTATTCACTGAGGGCTGTGAGGGCTTTAAAACTCTACATCTGTACAGATAATCTGCTGAGTAGCAGACACAGATGTTAGATGTATTCATAATACGTTACTTTAACAGTCAAAATGCTTTGCCATGTTGGCAAAACCTGCTGACTTTCTTCTTGTTTTAGAAAAAAAATACAAAAGTATACTTAAAGACTTTTTTGGCTCTAACTCAACTCAACAATGTTTTAGAGCAGGGGTCGGGAACCCATGGCTCGTGAGCCATATCTCACAGACAAATCTTTAATAAAAAAAAAAAAAGTTTCATTAGACCAGTCCTTCTCAGGGGTGATGCGATGCCAGCTTGTAACGGCCTAAAACTTGCGAATTGCCGTTTCTGCAGATGCGCACTCCCATCTTTGACAAGGAGCCGGGTGTGAGAAGAAAAAAGGGGGGGGGGGGGTTGGCGTAGACAGCAAAGTGAAGCGGCGCTCTGATTAGAACACGCTGCCCGTCACATACCACACACTGCACTGTGTGAGTATTGCTGTACTGAAAAAAATTTTGGCTCTACGTATGCATGTGAGCAGTCTTTCTCACATCTAAAGAGCATTAAGACCAACCTAGGATCACGTTTAACCTGATGAAAATCTCAACGCCTGCATGAAGTTTAAACTCACCAGGTATTGACCAGACAAGACCATCAGCAAAACCACCATGCAGCACCAGAAGTCGCATTAATGGTAAGAAATACTCATCATATCATTTATTAGCAATAGCAGATTCAGGAGTTGCCACACTGAGGCAACTCCTGAATCTCTCCTGAGCTGAGAGCGCTTCCCCCAACTTTTTATTCCCTCTGCACCAGCCCTCCTATTTCCCTTATTCGGCCCATAGCTGAACCCTCATTGGTCCAAACCACCCAAAGACAGGCTGAGCGACAGAACTGAGGGCCAACCAGCATCTCTGCTTGATGCGTTCAATGAACTCCATAACTTGGAACGCGACCTAACAGTCCGCTTAGTTCGGTCTGGGTTTTGCACTCAGTCCGCTACAATAACAATGTTATTAAAAAGAATCCACAGACTTATTGTACTTTAAAAGTGTTGAGATTACATAAAATACACAAATTCACTTGTATATTTAGTTTTAAAAATATTGTATGGCTCTTACGAAATTTAATTTAAAAATATGTGGTGTTCATGGCTCTCTCAGCCAAAAGGGTTCCCGACCCCTGTCTTAGAGTCTTAGAACTAGATTAACCTGCAATGGTTGCCATTACAGATGAGTTTCAGCACATGACGTAAAGATTGAAAACTTGCTTATTTATTTAAGAGTTTTATTTCAATGAATCTTTGTGGTCATGTGTTGTATTTGTCGTCACACCATTGGTTGCACGGGGACCAGCTGACAGGTGACAGCCAGGTGACAGGGCGACACACACCTTTTTTTTGTAAGGAGACACGGGAGCGCGAGCGGGGGGAAACACAGCTGACAGAGACTCAGGAGCCCGGAGGAGCAAGCGATCTCTCATATGGATTACCTTTCCCGCCTCGGATTATATTCCTCATAATGTTCGACGGAGTATCTTATCCCTAAGAGCTCGGATCGTCCAACACGAGAATCAGCAGCTTCATTGACGAGTGGAATGCGCTCCAGCGAGCGAGGCGGAGCGGCCTCCCACCAAAACGCGTGAGACTGTCAAAAAAATTATTCTTCCAGAACATTTTCTTTTCTCTTTTTGCTAGCAAGACTGCCGGACTTGGGTTTGAACTGTGGGTTTTGTATATATTGTGTATTTGGGGAAATCGGGTTTTTGGTGTTTGTTGGGCGAAGTGTTTAATGTACGTTTGTCATGCTCACACAATACACGGCTGCACAAACAAACTGCTATGAGGTTTTTTTTTTGTTAATATTAGAGGGCACATTGTCTTGATATTTAATGCCCCAGCTGCAGAACAGCGTTGTGACGTTCCCCTCAGGGAGTGGAGGGTGAATTGTTACAAACCTACAATGTTTTTAACTTTATCTTTAATATGTTAATTGTTTTCTGCTGTCAGGTTCTTGTTGAGGAGAGCCAAAAGAGACAAACTCAAGAGGGAAGAACAATTAGTCAGATTTTTTGTCCTGGGTAGCAGTCTACAGACCTGAAGGAGCTTTGGCAACCTCCCGCCAGCAGGGGGAGCAGGACTTTGTAGTCTCACAGCCGTGAGAGGAAATGAGGAGACAGAGGATGAGAAATCCATGTGGACTGAGCAATGGAGGCGAGGCGAGGCGAGGCAATGACGTGACAGGCTTAAAGATCCGTGGAAAGTTTAGCAGGAAGGCTGGAAGTAATAACCAGTGAAACTAACGTTCCGGCAATGGATGAAGCACAGGAGGGAACTTATGAAGGAGCCCGACCAGGAGTCGGACATAGAGCGTGATTGCTCCAACCGGAAACCAGGCCAAACAAGGTAAGTGCTGCAGCAGTCATGACATCTGCAGACCGACTACACTCTCCATGTATCTGATAACATAAATAATTGGGGTTGGACCAATAAAGGATTATAGCTTGTTGTGTCAGATGACTAGGCAAAGAGGTTTGATGGAAAGTTTTAGGATGTTGATGATGCCATTCCAAGGCTTGTCTCCCTTACCATGACAGGATCCTGAAGGAAGGTCCATTTTCTCTTCTCTTTAACACTTGTGCTATCTTAGATGACCCCACCCTTACATTGACGTGTTCTCCCTACCATGACAAAGGTGGATTAAGGTGAAGAGGATTTCATGTAATCCATGGACACCAGTGAAGATCACAAATCATTGAAGAAAAAAGGTTCAGCGCACTGTCTAATGCAGGGGTCGGGAACCTTTTTGGCCAAGAGAGCCATAAACGCCACATATTTTTAAATGTACTTTCGAAAGAGCCATAATAATAATGAAGTGTCCCTTTCCCACACTGAGGCACGGAGACTAAACGTATTTTAAGGTTCTTTATTCTGGTTACTGCAGACCGCAAAAAAAGCCGTACAATTAATTCAGCAACTCCTCAATCTCTCCGAGACGAGAGCGCTTCTCCCAACTTTGTATTCCCCTGCTCCCGCTCCAGCCCTCCCATTTCCCTTATTCGGCCCGTAGCTTAACCCCATTGGTCCAAACTACCTAACAACAGGCTGAGCTACAGAACTGAGGGCCAATCAGATATCTTTATGATGCGTTCAAAGAAATCAGGAACTTATAACGCGGCCTGTCAGCCGCCAAATTCAACTCAGTCTGCGACAGTATGTTTGAAACTAAGTATACAAGTGAATGTGTGCATTTGATGTAATTTCAACATTTTTAAAGTACAATAAGTCTGTGGATTCTTTTTAATAACATTGTTATGTTGTTGCTAATAAATGATGAGTATTTCTCATGGTAGTTTTGCTGATGGTCTTGTCTGGTTGATACGTGGTGAGTTGCTGCTTCATGCAGGCGTTGAGACTTCCATCCGTTAAACGTGATCGTAGGTTGGTCTGAATATTCTGTAGATGTGAGAGACTGCTCACATGCAGACGCGGAGCCAAATATATACTCACGCTGCAGTGAGTGACGGGCAGCAGGTTTTACGATTTTACAATCCCTGCGCGATTCACCTTGCTGCCTGTGCCCACAACCCCCCACCCCCACCTTTCTTCCTCACACATCCCGTCCCTGGAACTGTGCGCTCTTTCTCAGAGACAGGAACACGCAGTTTTAGGCATGGCAATTCACAGGTTTCCGGCTGGTACAAACTCTGTAAAATAATAGATAATAGTAAACTGATAGTGCTGGTGCAGATTTTTTTCTCCAAGCACCGATACTACTGCGCCCCTCTGGCATCGCATCGCGCCCAAGAAGGACTGGTCTAATGAAAAAAAAAAGTATGATTAAAGATTTGTCTGTGAGCCAGATGTGACCATCAAAAGAGCCATATATGGCTCGCGAGCCATAGGTTCCCGACCCCTGGTTTAGTGGGTCTAAATGACCCAACTCCCAATGGTAAAGTGCCTAGGATAGCACAAGGGTTAAGACTGATGCCCTACTGACTGACAAATGGATGCATGGAGGACTTTCAAACTATTTGTTTTTGCAGAAATATTGCTTGTAGATCTGTTCAATTAAATTCAAAGTAAATTAAAAATATCCAGCATTTTGAAAGATGGTCCTGCTGTAGTTCATATCAGAAACACAATCCATTATTTTAGGAGTAATCAAGGACTTAAGGTTTGTATTATCATCTATGCATTTTCTTTCATATTCTATAAAATTTAAAATCTTTAAAGTGTGGCACCTGTTAACATATGGAACAAGACTTATTTAAATATAGTAAAAAAAAGAGGAATTTTAAATGCAGGTATACAAAAATAACGTTTAATTTCTAGCCAATTTTGCACTGGAGCAGCCAAAGCAACTATTGTCAGCAGAAGATGCGTAACCCAGGATAATACCTCACACTATACTTGCTTTATAGCACTTAAGAGATTCACACAGGTGCATACTGTGTGAGCTAAAGCACCTGTGTATGCATTTGAGGTGGCACAGATTTAACACCGGCATGATGCCATCTCAACAGACACCAGAAACCTGAACTCTTCTCTGATGGTGGAATTTGCTCGGGGAACTCCCATCTCTCCTCAGGCATCAAACCTCCTGACTGATACTGCAGGGAAACTCTGCCACTCACTGGCCCAATTCTGTCTCTCCATCTTATTCTCCCCCTTTGTCTGCTTGCATTTTTAATGCATGAATTGATATGAACAGTTTTAACCATAAGCTCAAGTACATGTGCAAAATACACAAAGAAAAAGGTATACCGTATAAAGAAACAAAATGTAACCATACAATTGTGTTTTCAGTCCAGCTCAATTCCATTTAGACTCACAGGAGGCTGGAGCCCATCTGTCAACAGATGTAAAAGTAAAAAAAAGGTGAGTTTCATACAGAAGAACTGCCATGAATGCTGACTGCAACAGGCAACTTGAAGCAGTCAACCTAACAACAATGCTGTTAAACTGTGGAAAAAGGCCAGTGTGCAGCTGGAATAGAAACCTCTTAGTTTAAATGTTGTAAGTAAAGATCAAACATGGAAAACTAAATTTTATCTGTCAAAATAGAAAATCTTTATAATAAAAATAAAATTCCTTCCTGATAAAGACTGTTAAGACAAAGTTTTACATTTTAGATCAACTCTGAACAGCAAAATAATGGCTATATGCTTTATCCTGAAAAATATGTTATATATCTTGGTTCTTAGGTTTATGCAGGTAAAGACGCATCATCACTTAAACATAAATAAATACAAGTCATTAAATGAAAATTTAATTTTAAGGACCTAAATAATGCTTTTCTTAAGTGTTTCAGAGTAAACTATATCCATGTCCATGATAATATATTACCTTTGGCACACTAGAGAAAGATTTTTAATGAACTATGAGTAATTTTTGCACTTCATTTTCTTACCTGGAAGTAAGACAACTTGCTCCTTGTGGGTGCCGCCTATTTCATGACATTATCCTAGAGCCGACCTCAGCAGCGTGTCTGTGTTTCACCCACAAAAACAAACAACCTCCAAACTTTTACAAAGATGGATGTGCATAATGTTCACTAGAAATTTAAGTGTTTTGTCAGTCACCGCTATATAGCTCTGCAGAGGAAGTGGGTGTGTGTTAGCCTGGGGGCGGTGTGGGCAGGACAGACAATTCCTGGAAGGGGCTGTTCCTCAAGTTGTGATACCACAATGTGATGATCTGCTCGATTTCGTGGGTTGGGAGGGGCTGGTGCTCAAAGCGCAGATTTTTAGATGGTAAAAATGCTAATTACTTGCTCAGAAATGCGTGAATGGGCCAAAATATCAATTTGGAGTTGTCTTTGTGACGGATTAGCAATATGATAAACTTAAAAGCTCTAAAATTTTATTTTGCATGATATAGGCCCTTTAATGCATGACATTAAATGGAAAATTACAACTGTTTCAATTTTAAATATCCCACATTTAAGCTTTTCAATCAATGAAGTCTTCCATTACTGCTACTGCATATTGTAAAAAAGACAGAAAAAAAAAGAAAAACAGAAAATCATATGATCGTATGATGGTTTTAAACATGACTACAGTCATAGCAGCCCAGATAGACTTTGAGTTAAGAATTTGCTGATGTGTTTCTCACATTTGCTCCAAAATACCCTCAAAGTCGGCTAGTAATCATAGATCAGATCAAAGACCTGATTTGCATTAAATCTGCTGCCAAGATGACATTCTCCGAAAAGTCATCTCAGGTACTTCTTATTTTATTGAGCCCAACACTTCTGATGCAAAATATATTTAAAGGTGTATTAGGGATTTATTTAATAGTAGATGATGATTTTTTTTGTCTGTATTAATGAATTCATCTGAATAACTTCAGTTTTTTATGGAAATAATACATGAATGTTCCCTTGTTGATTTTTGCTATGATTATGTTTTTAACGTTCCCCCAGAACAGACTTTTTAGGACCAGCAAGTCTCTGTCCAACAGTTGTGAAAAATTCAGGGTCTATCTTTAATGCTGTCATAACTGTCCCGTGAATTATAGACCCAAAATATTTGTTTCTTTGTACCAGCTTTTTTCTCTTATAATAATAAATTCCTATAAAGTCCCACACCAAACATCTTTTGATCAATTGTAAAAGCATTCCCAGTGGTGTTTTAATTATGATTGTGCTGTGTTCACTAGGACATAATATCTGCAGAGCGGAAGTAGTTCATTTGAAATTTGTGCCTGAGTTGTGGGCGGGATTGTTGGCACAGAGTAAACTCACCCCCACATTCAGCCATCCCTCTGTTAACACGCTCTCCTGCTAGCTTCCAGCCCCTCACAAGCGCAACAAAACATTAGCCGTGCAACAAAAAATTCGGAGCTATCCAGCCGGACAGTTCTGATCAAGGGTCCAGCTCAGAAGAGGAAAACAAAGACGTACATGGATCTATTTGTCTGCAAGTGGATGCATCAGAATGGAGCCGAGGAGGGAATTACGTTAGTTGTGTAAACGGTTAACCCTTGTGCTATCTTAGGTGACCCCACCCTTACATTGATGTGTTCTCCCTACCATGACAAAGGTGGATAAAGGCGGAAAGATTTCATGTAATCCATGGACACCATTGAGGTTTACAAATCATTGAAGAAAAAAAGGTTCAGCGCACTCTAGTGGGTCTAGATGACCCAACTCCCAATGTTAAAGTGCCTAGGATAGCACAATGGTTACAGAGTTACTGTAGTCGAAAGAATGTCAACACTGGAGCTTAAGCTCTGGTGTTAAAAAGTTAACACATCCTTTGGTATTATATAGTGTTTGGTTATTGGACTGTGGCATTTAGAGTATTATCTGATACAAAACACTTAAGTATTCCAACCAAGAGCCTTTCTGGTGCATGGTAAAAATGCTAATTACTTGTCTGCCCACACATACTAGTGAGAAAAGAAAATATGAAAACCTGCCATCAATCTTGCCCTTTGTGTCACCTTTCATAACAGTGTATTGTTTTCTCTACATCAGTGGTGGCTGTCAAGCTGCCACGTTAGACAGATCAGAGAGTGATCCATCCATATGCAGCTTTTCTTTGCTGGTGGTTGACATGCCAGTGCAGATGAATGTCTTGTCAAATATGTCATGATAATGAAAACCTTGGGGGAAAAAACATCTGAAAAACATTATCGGCCTGCGTCACCGCCACGACTCCCACGTGTATTTCCAACAATGTTCCGACCCAGGTAGGAAAACGATGGAGAATTTTGAGAAATTTAAGTTCCTGAAGAAAGCTGTACATTTAATGGCACATGGGCAGATTTGTTTGCTTTCAAAACTTTACCAGTATAATTAATATGTAATGAGGAATAAGCAAACAACAAAGTCTCAAATGTGGCAGAAAAAAATGGCAGTTTTTGCCCAGAAACATCCTGATCGAGTTGAGAAAAAAAGTTGCTTCTTGACAAAAATCTAGAACTGCTAGTTTGTTACAACAAATTAGCTAGTTTTGTGGCCTCTCTGTCACGGTATATCAGGATGACTCAAATGCAGGACTAGACTACAAGATTGAGGGAAGATCCAGATTCTTTTAATAACAGTAAAACACCACACTCGGTGGGAAGAAACCTACTCAACAAACCTAACAGGACTCAAAAACGGCATGACTCATGTAGGGAAACCAGGACACACAGACTGAATTAAAGCAAGACACTTAAATATAACTAAAAAAACTTGACCTATGGTGCAGACAGCTGTGTGCCACTCTGGGAGAACCACAGGAGAGGGGGCGGAGCCCTCCAGGAGAACCTACAGTCAAACTGAACACAAGACACAACAGGTAAAACAAAACAGAACTGTGATTGTGACACTCTCTGGAAATAGTTCTCATCAGAATCCATTAAATGACAGAGGATAAACAAAAAATTAACATCTCTTTATGAGCTTTAAAAATGAATTAAACTATGTCATTCACTGGAATCACTGGGTTTTTCCAAAGGGTGTTCCCACAGAAGCTCCCACTTCCAGGCAAAGTCACTGTTAACTTGTAGCTGAAATTCCCTATACTTGTAATTCTGTAGTTTAGAAGAGCAACTGCAGAAAAAGAAAAAGCAATATTTTGGACCAAAGAAGTAATACACATGAGACAACCGAGTCTACAGTCTGGAAGAAACAGCAGGCCATTAATGTCAAAATGAAAAAAAAAAACCTTCTCCAGCAAAGATGGAGGCCTTAGAAATGTTCTGTGTCCCATTTAAAAGTATATTTTTAATTAAATACAACAGGAGCTAAAGAAAAGCTACCTTTTATTTTAAGCTGTCCTTGGACTACAGCAGTGAATTTACTGTATTTTCCGACTTTTTGAATGCAATCTTCATGTCCTCTCTCTGTGCTATATATTGCAAGCTGTAGTCAATAGCTTGTTTTCAAACTTTGTCCAGACAGTAAGGTAAGGGTATATTGAAACCCTCAAGCAGATAAATGTACTTGTACATAGTAATGACAATAAAGTTGAATCTAATCTAATCTAATCTAAAATGTCATAGGGGTAGAGCTTTAAAATTTGTTATCAAGTAGGGACAGGAAGTATTGGAAAAAAGAAGGAAATACATTTAATAGTAGTCTGAGTAGAGAAGTGGACTGTAGAAAAAAAGGAAGAATGAAAGAGGAATTTAAAAAAAAATATTTCAGTGATTTGGAAGAAAGAGAAATGTGACACAAGAGATGTAACTTTTATCGCCAAAATGCTTGAATAGATGCCAAACAACTGGATTTTCCTATTTACTCACAACTCCCCCTATGACACATTTCAGTATTGTTTCCGTCCCAGTCACAGCACTCAAACTGCACTCATCAAAATCAGCAACGACCTCCTCCTCGTTGCACACTATATTCACTGTCCATTCTCATCCTTCCTTAGTATGGCTTTTGACACCATCTCCCACTCCATCCTCCTACAAAGACTTTTATCTATTGGCATTATCCACACTGTCTTATTTTAAATCCTATCTTTCTGGCTGCACACAGTTTATTCAACTCTCCTCCTACTGATCCCAGCCCTCCCTCGTCACTTCTGGTGTGGCCCAAGGCTCCATCCTTGACCTTCTCCTTTTTGTCACATTGGCCCCCCTCCTATTTGTTACCTACCTCTTTCCTCTTGGAGACATCTTTCACAAATTCAATATTCACTTCCACTGTTATGCTGATGACGCCCAACTCTACCTATCAACCAAAACCAACTCCACACTTCAACTCCCTTCCCTCACAAGCTGCCTGTTCACACTTAAGTCCTGGTCCTTCTCCAATTCCATTGAATTCAACGACAATAAGACTGATGTTCTCCTCATCTGCACCAAATCTGACCACTCCAAAGGCAATAGTTTGACGCTCTCCACCAGCAACTCATCTGTCAGTCCCACTCCCCATGTGAAGAGTCTCGGTGTCATCCTGGACAGCTCCCTCTCTTTCCATGCTCCTTAAGATCAGCAGCTGGTCACTCTGGAACTCAATTCCATATAAGGGATACAGACGGTCTTCTACCTTTGAAACTCATTCCACCTTTAATATTTTAAGTTGTTTCTACCACCACTTCCTTTTTTACTCTGATTATTACTTTTGTTTTTAACTTGTATGTCTTTTGGGTGATAAAATGCATTTTTAAATAACATGCATTAGTAATATTAATATTATTGTCATAATCATGGTTATGAACGCTAAAATAAAGTACAAAAAAGAGGAAAAAATAAGGAGGCCAGAGAGCTGTAAATGTTAATTTTGCAGAGCAAAGAATTAATAAACAGCTTAAGGCAGGTGAAAGGAAAGAAGTGCAAAAAGGGAGTCACTTTGACACAGTCCGTCTGTTTCATTTTGTTTTACGTTCCCACTCCTTTGTTATTTTGTTCAGGTTGGCTGTGGCTCTTAGAGGGCTCCGCCCTTTCACCTGTCTATACCTGAATTGGCGCACAGCTGCCTGTTGTGTTCTTGGGTTTGCTAAAAGCCTGTGTTGCTATATTTGGAGTGGTGACTATTTTTATATTAAATTATTCTCCTCACTCCACTCCCGTCTTTGTTCCTTCATTTGGCATCATAAGACATCAAGCTGAGGAAAATATTAATTAGATGATCATTGTTCATCTACCATGGTTATGACTGGATTGCTGAGAAGAATGCTCCCCATACTACCAAAAAGGGCAATGCATAAGGGCAATGCATACAGAAGCACTTTGAGTTTAAAAAAATAAGTTGACTTGCAAAATACTAAAAATAAAAGTGTAAATAAACATAGCTTACCTTGCACCAGCCCAATATCCTAAATAGTGCTTATTTTGGAAAACATTACAAAATAACTAACAAGCGAACCACCAGCAGAGGAGAAAGGATTTTACGAAATTAAGTACAAAAATCTTCATTCTGCATTTGACAAAACCCAACATTGAACAGTTATTTGTCATTCTGCGCCCTGCAGCCACTATAAATCACATCTCCAAGAGCTTTCAGAGCAAAAGACTTGTCAGCGTCTGTGCCATGACTCTGCCAAGCCAGCAAAAAAAAGTTAGAAAAATTTCAGATCCCTATGGGAGTGTAGGAGTACAGCAAAGAGAGAACTACACATCCTGTCATGATCACGCGAGACTTAACAGACCCAAATGCTGGAACCTGGAAGAAGACTCAGGGGAAACAGTAAGGTAAGTAAAAAGGTATTCCGGAGTTCTAGAGACTGCAAGGCGATGAGGCTGGATGGTCTTGATGGCAGCAACCGTGAGACGGAGCCTAAGTAGGATGCACGGCGAGGAGTGAAGAACGGCAACCAGGTGAGCACTCGTGGGGTGAATTCCTGAAGTCGGGCAAACAGACAAGGGGTTAGCGAGAGGTAAAGCAGGCATGAACAAAGACTTGAGGAGGCCAGACTAAGCACCGTAGGAGTACAACGAACTGGCATCGAATACTGGGAATACAGGGCGACAGTGGCTCAGGTGGTTGAGCAGGTCGTCCAATAACCGAAGGGTTGGCGGTTCGATCCCGCTCCCACCAGCCAAGTGTTGTTGTGTCCTTGGGCAAGACACTTCATCCTCCTTGCCTCCAGTGTGGCTCCACTGGTGTGTGAATGAGCATGAATGCTCCCGGTGATGGTCAGAGGGGCCGTAGGCGCGAAATGGCAGCCACGCCTCTGTCAGTCTGCCCCAGGGCAGCTGTGGCTACAACCATAGCTTACCGTCACCAAGTATGAATGAGGAGTGAATGAATAATGGACACACTGTAAGCGCTTTGAGTGTCTTGAAAAGCGCAGATAAATCCAATCCATTATTATTATTATTATTACTGGTCCTGGATTTCCTTAAGAGGCTGCAGGCTGATGAGGTGAGTAGCTTCAGCTGGTTGCGTCAGGTGAGGAGAACAGGAGGAGGGGGAGGAGTCTGACAGAGGCACCATGACACATCCTTTTGACCTTCCTTTTTTTTTTCTATGGGGTGAATGTTTGCAAAGCAGTGTTTAAGCACAAATTTAAAACGTTTGGTAAATGTAGGCTTTAACACCAGGAAGTTATGCTGTCATTTGGTTCCAAATTTAAGTGGGGGTCAAGTTTCACATTTTTTTAAGTGAAACTAATGTGTAAACATTTTAATGTGCATGGTTTGTGTACAAACGTAAAATTATATAAATTTCCTTTGGGATCACAGTGTTGCTAGAGCCTATCCCAGCTACTGTTTGGTGAAGCCTGGTATACAGGTAGCCAGCAGGGCCACACAATCACTGCAATGCAGTCATTAAAAAAGCCCTTCTAGTATTCAACTCTGTTGTGAAAATGATCATCTTCACAGAACAAATGGATGGTGTATTGCAAATTCCCAAGTACAATTCTATTTGACCTGTGCTACCCCTCTTTTCTTTTAGAATCAATTCCAGCTATCCTTTAACAAGATGTTAAAAGAAAAGGATCTCTTGAGCCATTTTTTATTATTAGTATTACACTTGCATTACAAACTCTGCAGCCTCTGATGTGTTCTCTGCCGTGTGCAGTGATTAAGATTGCCTAAATGTTTAGAAAGTGACTAATTTCTGGGCAAATATTCACTTGCCTGTGTTCCATTTAGATATATTTAGAATTTGTTTTTCTTTCTGATGGTAGTTACAGTAATAAGTGAGGTGCACTCAGCTGAAACTAACTCTTAACTTAAGCTTTTACAGTATGCATCATGACTAATGTTGATGCCAGACTGCTCTCAGGGCTTCCATTAAAACAATAAAGCGCTGTTTTACAAGAAAAAACAATTCTGTGGAGAGAGCTCCAAACCTATTTCCCTGAATCAACAGTTCTATTTGAGCCAGTCACATCACGAAGCAGAAAGTAAGTAAAACAGACACAAACATCCTGTCCTACTCTGACATCTACCAAAGAAAGTATATATTTTGCTGTCAGCAATGTCAGCCTAAAGTGACAATTTTCTTTTTTCGTCAAGATTCTGATGGTGACTTCATACATTTAGACATGCTACATACAACACAAGTTGATCTTTTCCTAAAATGTCCTCTGTAAAAATGTAAGGAAGAAGGAAAAATCATGTATTACAGTAAATTATGTACACCCCATACCTGCATTATTTTCTTTTTTTTACCTATAACAGATAAGGATGCATTGATTTTTCTATCATAAAATGCTTTCTGCACAAGCACTGACAGCCAGACTGTGACAGCTGTCCTATGAATTGCTACAGCGCAGCTCAGAAGTCTGCAGACAGACAGGTCAAACATGCCAGCCAGAGCAAGGAGGTTCCCCATAAACCACAATTGCTTTACTAAAAATAATAAAAAAGTCTTGTTGATGCCCAAAGAATAAATGAAGATGTCTTTTGTTTGTGTGTGCGCGTGCGTGTGTGGAGTTTTGCTTTTTAAATATTCTTTTTAAAAAGCCATAGATTTTTGGGGGGGAATATACCAATCTTTAATTTTTTTAACATCAGCCTATATTTGTGCATTGCACAAAAACCTATGATTGATTGTAAACTGACTGTGTTTGCTTCTTCCTGCCCTATTTTTGGCTTATTCCTCAAACATTGGGCACACAATCTCCTCAAAGCACTGATATTCACAAAGCTAATGCTACATACACACCGGGTATGTTATGCATGTTCACAAACAAGCCGAATGCGGGTTATTGAACACACTATGGGAATTTGGTGTTTACACTGGGCTGTTACTACCCGATACTAGCGCAAGTACTGTTGCTGTCTCGTCCGGCCTTCGCAGATTTGGATGGTTCAGGACGTCAAAATATGAAATGTGCAGTTTGGGAAACGAAAAGACACTCAAGAGTGTGCATGAATTTTCAAACCTTTTGCAAAAGGGGAGAGGTGGAAAAACAACTCTTAAGGCAAAAAGGCCTTTTTTATTACAAACATACAAAATACGTCATTAGACTAGTGTCTTTTTGTCTAGTCTGCATTGCAGGTGTCATGGCTCCATAAAAACTCCAGTACAGAAAGAAATATGAGATCAAAAGTCAAAAAAAGGCCTACACTGATATCGGTACATATTATGTGTTTCTGAATGCAGGAATCAAGCATATTTCTGCACTAAAATATAAGTTTACTTAGTAGTAGGTTTAAAGGTTAAATAAACAGTACATAGGAGAAACCAAACAACCTCTACACAAGCGGCTTTAGAAACAACGCAGAGCCAACTCAAGTGGACCTGAGTCTGCAGTACACCTCCACCTGAAGGCCACAAACCACTCGTTTGAGGATAGTGAAGTCAGAATTTTAGCCAGAGAGAAAGGATGGTTTGAGCGAGGAGTGAATTAAGCCATCTTTGTCAAGAAAGATAAACCTTCTCTTAATAAGAATTGTGGTCTCAGGTTTATTCTTCCATCCATCTACAGCAGTGTTCTGAAACCCAAACAAACCAAACTAGTTTCACCTAGGTCATTAACAGCTGAAAGAAATGACCAGGTTGGGGAGGGTTGCCACTGTCTCCCCAACCCCAGCTGAGGACAAATGACTCCTAACGAGCCAAAACCATGTAGTCTAAGTAGACAATACTATCCAGTTTCAGGTCTGACTCCTCCCCCATGAGCACATATAAACCAGCTCTTTTAGCAGCCATTTCAGAAGTGACAAAGCCTTTTGGATAAGAGGTAAAATTTCTTCAACTTTAAAAACTAAGTCCAGATGACAACCTTTAACCCTTGTGCTATCTTAGATGACCCCACCCTTGCATTGACGTGTTCTCCCTACCATGATAAAGGTGAAAAGATTTCATGTAATCCATGGACACCAGTGAGGTTCACAAATCATTGAAGAATAAAGGTTCAGCGCACTGTCTAGTGGGTCTAGATGACCCAATTCCCAATCTTAAAGTGCCAAGGATAGCACAAGGGTTAAACCTACTACTATGATACCTACTATACAGTTGGAAGAGGCTTGGTGTGAAATGTCGAAGTGGTCCAAGTCTTGCTCCAGGCTTTTTCTTTCACACCTTTATTCCCATACATGAAAGACTTGATTTCATAAAATTCCACCTGCGTGTAGTGCACCCAAATATGTGCATCCACATTTGGTATTTATTTTAAAATTAAAAGCCATTATTTTGTAGTAATTAAAATAATTATTTTTGAATGCATTTATTAAAAATAGTCTGTGGAAAAAAAGAAAATAAAAAGGAACTATATTATGAGTCTGGTAGGCGGAATCTTTGACACTCTGGCAGCGCCTCCAAGTGGCTGAAGACGGATCAACTTCCTGTTTCTGTTAGAAGTGATTTGGGGAATGAAAGAGTGCTCGTGTCGTTTCTGCTCTGAGACTCGTTTTATATTATTTTCACAGGTTAGTATTTGGTTTAAACCCAACAAATGAAAGCCCTACGCTTTGGTTTACTTCCCAGATGATTGCCAGTAGGGATGGGAATAGAAGCCCCATTAAGCCTCATTGGGGTTCTTGTAATTATGCCGGAAAAATGAACCACTCATTCAGGGCTTCGAAACCACACAGAACAGCGGCATCTGGTGGCGGACTGGTTGTATTTCGACACATGTTTCAACAAAGCTCCTTGTAACACTTCAATGTGGAAATGATGATGAAAAAATGTAAAACAAAACTATTTTGTTAATGATGATAAAAAGAATGTAAAACAACACAACATGTGACGTTTTCTGTGAGAGGTGCTTGACACAGATAAATAGACATCACATGAAGAAAAAATTAAACGCAGAAAAAAGATGTATAGTGCTGGACTCGAACATACGACCTCTGAATCTTAGTACCACTGACAATTCCATTGAGCTATCTCTATTCACAAGAAGCAAACATGCCAATATAGATTCATTGTAGTGTTTTCTTTATACACAACGTTCATAGTGTAATGTTTTATTAGGAAAAACTGAGTTGAAATGATCCTGAGCCACAGAATGTTTTTTACTAGGAGTCATGGTAAAGTGCAATGAACTGATGCTGATTCCAATACAGGGGAAACAATGGAACTGGTCGGGAAACGTTCAGGATTCATTTCGCATTTCTAAAGAATAGCGCGCCCAACTGTTCGAAACGCAAGTGACATCTGAAGCATGGTTCGACCAAACGAAGCATTTGCCGTGTCATACGTTATCCACCACGGGATCTGCGCTACTTGACACACGCCCCGAAACATTGTGCCGAAACACTCTGTTTCATGAAGGTGAACCGCGCGCCGAAGCGCAGTGTCAAACGGGCCGTCCCTAATTGCTAGTGTTGTTCGATTTGTAATTTTGATGTAAACTGGGGAAGTTTAATTCATTTTCGGCGGCTTTCGGACGGAAAAGCCGGACCTGAAGTAGCGGGTGTTATTGCGTTAGCTTGTATTCACAAGACAGGATGTTGTTAGCTCACGCTAAATGAGCCTGTATTGCCATAGCAACTATACAAACTAGCTGGATCCGTGACTATGTGTGTTTTAACAGTTTTATAAGATTCCTGAAGTGACTTTAAACATGTTTAAAAGTAACAGAAACATTTGATATTTGTAACAGTTGGAAAAGGGATGGAAGTTTACAGATTCATTGTTCTTTTATTTTTATTATAAGTTTATATTTATAAAAGTGCAATGTCCAGCATTTATAAGCTAAAACAATATGCTAAAGTAACAAAACAAAGAAGTATTTCCTTTGTTTGTGCTGGCTACAGAAGTTAAAGTAAATTAAACTTATGTGATTCTTTTGTTTAGTTTTGAAATGGAAATGTAATGTATTTGAAAACAGAGTAATTACTGATGTGAGATATTCGTCAGATATTTAATTTAGACTTAATTTAGAGGTCAGATTGTACATTGGACAATTACATGCACTGAATTTAAATTTCAAATGTGTTGAACCATTTAAATAGAAGTGATTTGGGGAATGAAAGAGTGCTCGTGTCGTTTCTGCTCTAAGACCCGTTTTATATTTTCACAGACACAATTCTTTTTGTTATTGTGGTCGCCGCACCCGGGACCCGTAACACGTCCACAAATCTCAATTATTAATTCGTCCTTCACAATCCCTTTTCAAACGGTTGGCGCTTCCCTGAATCAAAATGGAGGCTACCCATGAGGCACTACTAAATTTGAGTCCCTGATTGGTCAAAGTTCAAATGGTTTAACCGTCAACGACCGATCAATGGCCGGCCATTTTGTACGTAGAACCCAAAAGCAGATGTAAACTTCCATAGCTATCCACTAACAGAAGAGTTTTGGATGTGGAACCCCAAATCATGCATAGATTTTTAAATGGAAGTGATGGGTTGAATGTGTGTTGCCGAGGTCGGTGTGAACGTAGTATCAGAGGAGGTTCAAAACAGATTGAAGAAAATCTGTGCAAATAATTCTTTCACACATTTGTGTTAAACTGATTGCTAAAAACCCCATAAATCTTTTTACGCATTAGTGGAATCTGATGATGTCATTGGGTTTGATTTCTGTACATAGAAAAAAAAACTGCTAGGTATAAATGTATTTTAAAAATAAGGAATAACTTTGTCATCTTTTGATGTAAAATTGGAAAAGGCCAGTATTTTTAACCATTTCATTTTTTTTTTCATAATCAAAACGTTTTACACATTTTCAGTTACATATTCACTGACTAAACTCACTTGGTGTAATGTAGGGATTTTAGTCTTGTCTAGAAACACTGACATGTTTCTCCATCCACAGGAAAAATTTGCTTCCATAACACAGCTGCCCAGCTTTTTTTAATAGAAGGCACTTAAAGTAAAACTATGGAGGAAGAAAAAAATGCTTCCCTTGTGTTATGTGCAGCTCATGTAGCACACACACTGGCATGATCACGCTTTAAACCTCCTTTGCAAACCATGTTTTTTTCTTTTTTTTCTCCCAGAAGTAAACCCCCAGTGCTGCAGCTCCTCTTTGCAACCAGAGAGGATGTAGTCAGACATTTTTTTAGGATCAGAAATGAGGATAGTCATCTGGCAGTATGGGGCAAAATGAAAGGAGTTTATTCCACATAGTTCCAGGTGCAAAAGTAAAGCAATTGTGGAGCAGAGAAATACTCTGAAACAAAAAAAAATAGTTTTGATCAAGTGTTTTCAAACATTTTCAAACTGGTAGGTAAAACATATAGCAAGATTTTAGCCACGAAGATGTGAAAATTATAGAAGGGGTATTTTTGTCTAATAAAATGACTTTTTAAAAATAGTACTTTTCCTAACACCTCTCTTGAAATATTAAACTCAACCAAAAATTCCTTAAAATTTATAACATATTTATATGTAATGTTAAAGGAGGTTGTGTCTTTGGTCCAGTCAATATTAATCTGCTTAATGAAAATAGGGACAGATAATGTACATGGACAAGATTCTCAATCCCCAGGGATGCCAGTGTGGGATTGCTTACTTTGCAGTTCTGGTTCCACGAGAAACCAGTCGATAAGGTTTATGAAAGGAAGGAGCAACACAGTTAGTGAAGAAAAGCTGGAACTCCAAATCTTCATGGCTGTATAAGAGTTGGTACAGATAGTAAAAAATTGTCAAGCTGTAAATGTTATAACAAAAAGAGGAAAAATAAACACACTTTATAAATACTGAGAAGTATACCAGCTTTTCTTTAATAAAAAAATAATCTAATATACACATATTTCCCCTTGGGAGTGGAATTTACATTAGAATGATCTTATTTCTTACATAGGTATACTACCAAACTGTATGAAAAAAAAATGCATTATACCAGAAGTTTTATATTTTCATTAATATTATAAATAACAAGAAAAGTACTTAAATCTCTTGTACATTATTATTTCTCTATTGATGTTAAATAAGGAACTGATCTATGAACAGCCGCTGGCTAACCTGGGGGAATAGTTGACTTGTGACTCTCTAGCGTCAGTGCTTCCACTCATTGATTTCCCTTGGGGAATGGCATTTGATTTTCCCAACCAATCAACATACTGTTGATCAATGTCCAAGCTGGAAGTAGACAGGGAGCGTTGGAGACTAAAAACTCTTTCATCTTTGGCTGTTTCACAGTGTTAAGTAAATATAGGCATGACATGAAATTCAAAAGCTGGATCTAGCCATGAAATGTGGAAGGCAGGGGTGTCCAACGTTTGTGCAAATAGGGCCGGATTTGGTCAGGTGAAACTGTGTGAGGGCCAACCATTCGGCCTGCATTCTTAAACTCTTTTTATAAGATTAAATACAAATGAACAGTTTAATGAACATTTGTTTTGCAGTGGTATTTTCATTTCTTCACATAGAACACAAACACATCTAATTACATTTAAACCAAAATGACTATGACTTCAACATTTGAAGACTACAAATAAATGTAAAAAAATCTGTCTGGAAAATAACGAAAATATATATATATATTGAATCTGGTTTCATATGAAATGTTAAATTTTATTTACTATTAAAGGATAATTTTTGAACTTCTGAAGTTAAACTTTTGAAAGAGGAACACTTCTAACAAACTGTTATCTTTGCCAGTGTAAACTACTGTAGATTCACCTCTTGCACTTTGACATGTCTACGCACAGTTTTTCATACGCAATTTTGCACAATTATCTCTGCACTCTTCAGCACAGTTTACAGCTTATATTGCACACTTGTATATACTGTTTGTTTGCATGTTTGATTTTACTATATTACAATGTTTTCTTTACTACTTTTCCCTTCTTACTGTTCTTGCACTGATGGTGATGCTTAAATCTCATTGTACTATGCACTGTCATGTGCAGGGGTGGCTTGAGAGCCGGTAGGACCCAGAATGCAGAGGCGGAGGCACACGGTTCAAGGGCAAGGGGTTTAATGCGAACAAACAAAAGGCACTGCAGAGCAGGATGACAAAAACAAACCAAAACTCACTGTGGCGTGGCGAGGGACAAGAAACGAGGAACATGGCATGACATGAACACCAGACAGGGATAATGGACCAACACAGGAGGAAGGCAGAGACAAGACTTATATACAGACAGGGCAGACAAGACACAGGTGAACACGATCAGGACAGATGGGGACCAAAGGAAGTAAAACTCAAGACATGACAAGACAGGAAACCTTTCAAAATAAAACAGGAAACAGAACCAAACAAGACAGGACAAGAACTAAAGCGAAACACAAGACACAACAAACTGAAACCATGACATGCACAATGCCATTCTATTCTATTCTATTCTATTCTATTCTATTCTATTCTATTCTATTCTATTCTATTCTATTCTATTCTATTCTATTCTATTCTATTCAATTGCACACACAATTTTAGAATTTATTTACCACAGAAAACTGGACAAATAACTTCCCTGCACTAATGCGATAGTGATACTGAGATCTCGATTGGTTAAAAAAAGGTCTGGTCGGGTTCAAAGACTGTGGTTTTGATGCGCAAAATGTCTCGCAAGTAAGAACCCCTTAGTCTTGTCTTCACACAGTTTTTGTTAAAGTTCATGACAGAGAATGCCTTCTCGCAAAAGTATGTAGAGCGAAACAAGCTCAAACATTTTGATAGCCAATTTTTCCATTTGTTGAAAGCTGCCTTTATCCAGCTGGCGGGTAAAAGTTGACCAGAGGGAGTTGTTGGTGGCAACTGTGACCCTAAACTATATATAGTGGTATAAGGATAGGCAGGGCGAGTTTGCACATCACATTTTGCGCACATAGGCAATTTAAACAGTGTTGCATAAAACATTAAAAGAGACATTTAATAGAAAAAGTAAATGTGTGATCATACATTTTTAAAGAAAGTTTAAAGTACTGAATTGGTCGAGAATTGCCATTGCTGCAAAAAAAAAAAAACTTTTATTTTTTTTTTTTAATTAATTTTTTAAATTAATGATGACTGATGTTCCAGTTCTATAGTTTCTTTTTATTATTTTCCTGCTCTTGTATAGATGTATTATTTTACGCATTCCTGATGTCTAATGTTGTGGGACAAACAACCTATGTCCCTATTGGGCGAGGGATTTGGTGGTGGTGGTGGGGGGTTGTGTAACGACCCTGAGTTAAGACAGAACTGCAGCGGCATGCGTCCCCCTCTTTCCCCCAGTTGCTGGACCACAGCATATGTCAATCAGCGGTGGGCTTGTAACTGGTGTGATGGAGGGGATAGGGTTGACCTGTGTGTGTGTATATGTGTGTGTATGTGCGTGCGTGCGCATTAGGTGAACGTTCTTCCCCTGCTTAAAAAAAGAAATGCCAGCACCATTTTGTTCGTGCTGTACCCGTTCCGAATTGGAAATTTCATAAAGAGCTGTTTGTATTATCAGTAGTTTTTTTTTTTGCCTTATCATTGCCTTTAAGCCTGGTAAAAATTCTGTTTTTTTGTGGGTTTTTTTTTATTTTTTTTATTTAAAATAGTCTGGTTAACTCTTAGTAACAGGCACCTGTGCGGGTAGGGGTACTGTGGATTTTTTGGTTGTCCGTAAATGCAGAGAGGAGCGGCCACATCTTAAGGGAAGCGCAGGTGTGTCTTGCAGTTCCCTTTAGGTCCATACAAGCCCCTTACGGGACATTGTGAAAATGGAATGTACAATTGTTGTGCATGTGGTAAGGTATTGTAAAGTATTTGTAGGGATAATATAAGTAGCAGGCACTTATTTGTGGAAGCATTTGTATCTCATTTATTTTAAAATAAGTTTATACCAGAAATGCTTTATCATTTTCACAATAAAGCTCTGTATGTTGACTCAAAAATAAATTGAAGAATCAAGCCGCCAAACGGCTATTTCTTTTTCTTCTTCAATACCACTCATTTTGTCATTGATAAAGAAAATAGTGTTTGTCTTTGTTATTTCATTTTTAAAAAGTTGTATTGTAAATGTTTACCTAAGTTCAATTAGAAATATCCAGCTTATATAGATAGATAGATAGATAGATAGATAGATAGATAGATAGATAGATAGATAGATAGATAGATAGATAGATAGATAGATAGATAGATAGATAGATAGATAGATAGATAGATAGATAGATAGATAGATAGATAGATAGATAGATAGATAGATAGATAGATAGATAGATAGATAGATAGATAGATAGATATAGAACCAGGTGCTTTTTAAATGTTCTTTTTGTTTTTTTTTCATGAGGTTATTTTACTGTTGAAAGCTGGACTTTCTCAAAATTTGATGATTCAGCCAGAAACCCAATGTTCTCTTAACGCAACATGTGAGCCGCAATGGCCTCTACAAAGATCCGGAGAGCATATGCAATTAATCAACTGAAAGCAAGAGCTCTAATGGATCCTCCTATATAGACATCTCTCACTGACAATATTGATTAGTCAGTCATAAATCTCAATCAGCTCTTTTAAGAAATTACTTTGGAGTAAATGGAGTCAAAGAAAAAACATTAAAATATTCAAGTTAGACGTTAAGAGGAGTTTGATTGATAGAAACTAGTACAGGCATGGATAAAACATGAAAGAAGCTCACATTCAATCTTGTTCATCATTTCTTGCTTTTCTTGTAAGTGAACTGGTTCTCAGAGCACAGACACTGCCGACTGGTGTTTTTTTTATTTTACTTACACACCAATCAACCAATCAAACTTTTTATTTGTTATTCCTCCTTAACATGAATCAAAATCATCACAACTTTCATCTAATAATTGATGTGTTCTCCAAGGGCAATGTGGGGTTCAATATTACCCAATTGCCTGCTGTCCATCATGGAGGTCAGACCAGCTGCAGTTTGTCTTACTCTACTGCTCTAAATTCAAGCTGAAAGATGAAGCACCGCAGAGACTTTTTGGAAGATTTTAAATGGGTGTTTCAGCTCTTAGTGGATACAAGAGGGGAAAAAAAACTAAAACTGGATGAGGAAAAGATCAAGGGAAAACATCAGACAGGCTTATTACCAGACTAGCTAGTAATCAGAGAATATTTAAATTACTATTAATATGTTCAAATTTAGTTTATTAACAATTAGTTTCTAGTAGGCTGCTCCAGATCCTGCCTGCATCTCAATCCATCTACGACCTGACCAGACCTGACCCTTGCACCACACACACTTCAAGCGATTATCTGATCCCTTTGCAACCACACAAATATTTTCAAAGGACCTTCAGATCCTGCCTGCACCCCAATCTATCCACGACTCAATCATGGGAGAGGAACTCTCCTTCATGTGGACACCCCTGAGATTTCATCTTTTTTCCCCCCAAAATCTGTTTTTGGAGAAGTTTTTTTCCTTAGCGTGGAGGGTCTAAGAGCAGGGATGCCCAGTTTAGCTTAGTCTGTTTAGTTTAGTTTAGCCAATACCTATTGAATTCTATGACTTCATGTTCTTTATGATTTCATTTTTTTCATAAAATTACCAGTAGGAAGTCCATTGAGATGTCTATTGTTGTAATATTGGGTTATATAATTAAGATTGAACTGAATTGAATTGATTCATTCATTCACCTTCTTAGGGTTTTGTCCCTTTCGGTGTCAGAACCTATCCTGGTCAATTGAGGGTGAAGGCAGGGGACATCTTGGACAGGTGGCAGTCCACACATATTACACACCCATGCACACACACATTCACACCAAGAAACAATTTAGAGTAACCAATTAACCTATGAAGCATGTTTTTGGAGGGTGGGAAGAAGCAGGAGTCCCTGGAGAAAACCCACGCATTCACGAGGAGAACATGCAAACTCCACACAGAAAGGTCCCCATTGGTGTTCTGAACCGGGGGCCTTATTGCTGTGAGGCTAACCACTGGGCCACCGTGCATCCCAAATTGAACTGAATTGAATTGAATTGAATCAGATGCCACACGGTGTTTCTTTAAAGACCTTATCAATGGAGCCCTTGCCTTTATACGACCCTCTAGTGCACATGTGTCAAACTCAAGGCCCGCGGGCCAAGTGTGGCCCGCCATGTCATTTTATGTGGCCCGCGAGTAGGGCTGTGACGATGACCTCATCAACGGACTTTTTTTATTTATTTATTTTTATTGTTGAAAGTTCAGCATACGGTGGGTTATTGGAACTACAGTATAATAAACACATTAAACACGTTCATCTTTGCTGATAATTTACTTTTTCTGCTAGTCCTGTTTTCAGACTTTCCTTCTTTCTTTCAGACTGTTCTCTCCTCTCCCACCGTGCCTGTCATTGTCTCTCGTCGGCACACGCTCTCACTGCTTTAGTTGCACGTGGCACGTGGCTCCCTTACACACACAGGGGCGCGCTTTCAGAAGCACACATCCTCATTCTACAACAGAAGTTTCCATCTCGTGAGGAAATACAACTAATTTACTGATTTCTAATTATTAATTGGCTACTGGAAAGGTGACAAAGTGTCTACAGTCTCTTTATTACTGGGTAATATATAATATTCTGAGAAGATGTCTGTACCAGAGAGAACAGGTGAAACTCGCGTGTCGCTAGAGAGCGGTCCACTGCAGAAGAATCAACACGCACCCCCAACACAGGTGTGCGCGGTCCCTCCTCCCAGTCCTACACGACGCAGTGCGCTCACACAGTCACAGTCAATCTACAACACCTATATAGTTAGTTCATTATTTAGATAGGTAGTAGTTAGTTGTTACTGTTATTTGTTAATAAATAATACTACGCTGTAATTGTAGTGGATTTTGTGTTTGTTTTTTTTTTTTTTTTTGGGGGGGGGGGGGGGGGGGTCTGCGGTTAACCGAAAAACCACGCCCCCTGGTGGTTCATCACCGCGGTGATCAAAAATCCGACACGTCACAGCTCTACCCGCGAGACCATAAAAGTTTTTAATTTTTTGAAATAAAAATTGTTGTGTATTTATTCATATCTAGGGGGAATTGGACTTGAACTATTGGATTGGGCAACTAAACATTAGGACTTAAACACTGTCCATATAATTAGAATTTGAACAAGGAAAGATCTTAGGAATGTTTTGATTGTATTTGTTATACAAATGTGCATAAAATAGTCCATAGTCTGTTGGCAGTTGGGTTCTGTGCAGATGATGGTGGTTGAGGCCAGTCCAAGATATATGAATAGTCCAGGGGGAGAATTGGGCGGAGAAGGGCCAGCAAAACCATCTAGAATGTCAAGTAGATCTTCCTTATTGGAACTGCGACAAAGCTACTACTGATCTAACTTCACTGCTAATAGCAGTTTACAATTTACACATTTGGTTGTGTAAAGTAACATCAAAAAAACCTTCCTTACTATTATAGTATTAAAGCACCCACAAAAGTAGCTACACACTTATCTTAGAGCCATTTATCTTTAGAATTATTTCCCTGACAGAACCGTGACATTTACCATCCTCTATTCCTGCTTTATCCTTTGCAGGTTCATCAGGGTCGCTGGAGCCTGTTCCTGCTTTAGGGTGAAAATCTTTACACTACTAGATTGTAGTATTGTCTACTTGTTCTAGCGTCAAAGTTCATGTCAAGTCATATATCTAAATTGCCTCTCTTCCAACCATGTGCTGTTTCACCCAAGTTATAGCCTTTTTGGATTGTCATTCTGCTAAATTTTAATTACCAACCCTCACCAGCTACAAACAAGAGATTGCCTACAGATTGTTGTTTTGGATTGTCTGGTCCTCTCATCACTTCATGTTTACTTTCTTCTTCCAACAGAAGTTTAACAACTGATAAGCACCTTGCCATGGTCAGGAGGAGGTAGACTAATATCCAGGAATTTTTTCATTGAACTGTGAACTCTCTGTAAGTAACATTTAAGCTTCTTCCACATTTGAGATTTGTTTCCCATCCCGACTCACAAACAAGGTCTAAACAGAAAGGACCCAGCTAAAAATCAAACCCAGCTGCGTGTCCACAGTGCCAATGACCAAAACACTGTGCAGCTGTTGACATTAACCCATTAACGTTTTTTTTAACTTTTCCTCTACAACAGCTGAGCAGACAGATGAGAGCTAAAAGCCTCTTGTGTTGGACATATTTTACTGTAACAATAGGGATTAGGAAATGTTTGATGCACTAGGTGTATATTTAAATAAACCCCTTTTGTAATTTAGGCTGAACTTTATTGATCTTACTCATATCTGTAACAGTCTTTTGTTGGACCGGTCGGAAAAGAAAAGAAGAGGACATGGAGAAGCTGCACTTCCTGGGCTTCTATGAAGGATTTCACTGTTGGCTCTGGGTCTTCCCCTGCCTCCTCTTGAATCCCTGAGGATCATTAAATTGTCCCTCATGCTCCTCGCCTGAAGATCCGGGAGAGTTTCCTTGATGGATCGGTTCTCCTCAGAAAGACGAGCGGTGTTGCTGTTTAAGGTCTTGACGGTCTCTCTGAGGGCCTGGTTCTCCGCTGCAAGCTCCTGCACCTGCTGCTTGCTGAAATCCAATGACTCTCGTAGGCCTTGGGATTCTCTGTGGAGGATCTTCAGCAGGTTTAAACGGCAATCGTGGCTGGAGAGCTTTTTGTCTATAGAATCCAGAATGTCGCTCATGTTGCTGTCTGGAGAGGAGCCAGCTCTGGGAGAGTCTTCGGGACATTTTCGTTTAGAGAATGGAGTGGTGGTGCTGGAATACCCCATGACGCAGGTATCAAAACACTTGTCGATGTAATTCTCCAGGTCCTCCAGGCTGACAAATGTTTAACAAACTTGTCAGCTTTTGTTAACTTTCTGGATTATTAATATGGCGGTATCATGAAAATAAACCGAAATGTTTGTTCACAACTTACGCCCCGCTAATTTAACTCCGCACACATATCTTGTTGGGTCTCACGATACTACAGCGTCACAGCGCCCCTTTCTGTCATCTGCTCTTTATATTTTTTGACTACCATAACTCCACAACTGTTTACGTAATTAACATTCTTCCAACTGATTCTGAAGCGGAGATAAGCATCCTTACGCTGATCTGCAACACTTTTAAAGTGGTGAAGTGCAGACACAATCCACGTAAATCAGCTGATTCTGATGCAAAGACAAGCGGCTTTGAGTCAATAGGCAACACTTTCCATTAGTAATGTGTTGCATATTGGTGCTAGACCACAATAAAAAGTGACTTTTGTTGATCTTAGAATCAGCTGATTTACATTGATTGTTTTAATGGTCAAAAAGGTATGGCATGTCAAAAAGCATTTTATTTGTGTCGCCTGTGACATTATTAAATTGTTAACCATAAATCACATTTTGACAACTATAACTACCGCTAGGTCTACCAATTTAAAGCAGCAAAGTTTGGTAGAAATTTGACTGAAAGAAAAACAAAGTCAATGAAAAAACGTAAGACTATATTGGCCATGTGTTCAACTTGCATTGATTAAATATGCATTCCATTTTGGTATCCTTCTCTTACTGGAGAGGTTTGCAGCTTAGTGTGAAGCAGCTGCAATAGAAATCAGGATCTCCAAGTCTGAGTTCACAGTTGTTAGCCAGAATAAAATGGATTGCTTTTTCTGGACCATCTTTGTTAAATAATCTCTTTTGACTTGAGGTCTTGGGACAAGCTATAACATTCCAATACCTGGAAATACTTTTCACGTAGCCTTTATTTTTTTGATTGATTGATGTGTTTGGGATCATAATCATGCTGGAAGATCCACCCAGACTTCATCCTTAGTGATCTCACTGATGGAAGGAGGTTTTCACTCATAATCTCATTCTTTTATTAATATGGATCAGTCGACTAGCCCCTAATTACCGTAATTTCCGGACTATAAGCCGCTACTTTTTTCCTGCGCTAACAGCCGTGCGGCTAATTCAGTGACGCGGCTAATTTATGGATTTTATTGGCGGCCGCCGTGTACGTATTTTCGGACACGGTGAATGGTTTGAATTCTCTAACACCAAACACAAGTCATTTATTTTTCGACACACCTCTAAGCAGCCAAACAGCATGGACCTCACTTCAGGTCTTAGACACTTCAGTCATGGTTCAACAAAACGAAGCACGCATGCCCGGCGGCATCCCAGAATCCTTTGGTGCCATTAGACCCAAAGTGCACGTGATCGCCGCTACAATATGATGAAGCTTTCAAGTTAAAAGCAATAGTTAAAAGCAGCGTGAAAAAATCCACCATCACCAACGGGTTTGGAAAAGCCGGTCAGCTGCGTGACGGAGAGAGCAGCGCATGTGGGAATAACATCGGCCTTTTTTTTGTCGGGACACGACTGGAAACACAAATTGACGTGATCGTTTTAACGGTTATTAAGGACTGTTTTGCATTGAAACGCTCACAGCCTCCGTGTGAGCTGGAGACTGCGTGTCGTGTGAGCTGCGGGGCCGATGGCAGTCTGAAGGCTCCCACACGTAACAACGCATCCGCCCCTCATACACAAAACGTACAGTATTAAGTCCGATTGCTCTGCACAGACACGATCTGCTCCGTCCACCGGCGCAATGGGGACGAAGCGCTCCTCCTGTTTTACCCCCATGCTTCACAGTGGGTATGGTGTTCTTGGGATGAAATTTGGAATTCTTCCCCTCCAAACATGGTGAGGGGCATTTACACCAAAAGGTTCCATTTTGGTCTAATCTGAACACATGGTATTCTCTCAGTCCTTCTGTAGATCGTCCAGCTGATCTCTGACAGGTCTGGATATGTGCTAAATTAAGCAGGGCAACATTTTTAAGATTTCAATCATGATTGGATTCTGGAGAAAAAAAATGCTGCTACAGTGTGTGCAAACCTGTTGAAGACCTACAAGAAAACCAACAGAAAACATTTGTCCTAATTGTAACCATTTGACCAAACCCTTATTTTTTTTGCTCCATTACACAAATTAATTCTTTAAACTTCAAACACTGGGATTTCTTCAATTTTTTTTTTACGATATATGATGAACATCACAGACCTCTCATCTTTTAATTGGGAAATGTGCGCAATTGGTGGCTAAGAAATACTTTTTTGTCCCACTGTAACTCTTAAAGTGAAAGTTTGCTGAAGATGTGAAGATTGAAGGCCATTGTCTTGGTTTTTTTGCAGATCAAGGAGAACAACTATTTGGATTTAAACATCAGACACATGCACCAGCATGGCTTCTGCAGGACAGGATATGTAAACCATGAAACAGGAGCAAGATAAAATAGAGACACCTGTGGTGGACATTTGCCCACCTGAATGAAGACGTCTGTTCAATCAGTGTTCTGTGGGAAGTCTGGACTGCTGGACAGGCGAGGTCTGAATCTTTCATGAGCCATGTTTGAGCCTGAACTGCTATCAAAGAGTGAGAGGCTGTGAGCCACATGGGAGCAGAAAAAAGCTACAGAGAGGAGCAGGGATGAGGGTAAGTGAAAACTCCAGCAGGGGGTATTAAGAACCATTTTAAAAATGTATAAGAATATAACGGTCCAAATGTCTCTTAAACATAAACCTTCCAGTCTTACATATTATTTCTGCACTCTGTGAACGCAGAAAAAAAAATCCACATCAATATTTCAGTTTGTTTCGTTTTGGGATAGCTGTAGTTGTAGCTGTAGTTTTGCATCTGTTGAGTGCAATAGCGCTATGGAATTGAGTATTATTCTGATTTAGCTGCTGCAAGAAAGTGGGACAACAAACAGAAATGAAGTCTCACTGCAGCAGACTGGAGCTGCACACAATAAATTGGCTTTTTACCTCCACCTATCTTTTTTACGTACACATGCAAGCGGGTTGATCAGTCAAATTTCTCAAAGTGCTCCAGTAGCATTTAGATGAAAAATTAATTGCTGGGGCTCTGCATTTTAATGATAAAACTAATACTCAACAGTTAAGTAAAACATATATGCTACATTCACACCTGGCTCAGAAATGCAGTTTCAACCAACTGTTCCCAATGAAAAGTTCCTGTAAACACACACATATGCGGGATTTTGAATTAAAAATGTTCACCTTCACACAAGTTTTTAATTCCATTTTCAGGCTCTATGTAGAAAACCCTCACCACTTACCTGCTTTGACCAATCAGAATCTCTGATTTGGTAATGCTGTATGATTAACATCCTTTTCAAAACACAGAAGTAGTAACCATTTAAATATTTGTCTTGGAGGATACATGAATAATTGCTGTTTGCGCCCGGCAGGAATTCTATGAAAGCAGGTCTTTCATATATTGTAATAGAGCTGTTAAAGAAAAAGATTTGTGAGATTGACATTTTGCACCAAGCCTCGTCCGTACAGTCGTCGCCAAATGTTTTGGGAACTACAAAAATATTGAAAATTGGAACAGTTGCTCCTTAAGTTTTTATAATACTAATTTTCTTATAATCCAGAATTTTATGAAGAGTGATCAGATGAATTGCATAGTCCTTCTTTGCCATGAAAATGTCTTAATCTGGTATTTAGTTGCTGTCATTACAGGACCTGGTAAAATCATTTCAGTAATCCTCTTGTTGACTCAGGTGAGAATGATGATGAGCACAAGGCTGGATATGATTATGTCAAGTTAATTAGGTCAGAATGGCAGCATTGACATTTTAAAAAGGAGGGGGATGCTTGAAATCATTGTTCTTCCATTGTCAACCATGGTGACCTGCAAAGAAACGCATGCAGTCATCGTTGTGTTGCATAAAAATGGCTTCACAGTCAAGGATATTGTGGCTACTAAGATTGCGCATAAATCAACAATTTATCCCTTGTGCTATCCTAGGCACTTTGACATTGGGAGTGAGTTCATCTAGACTCCACAAGAGCGCTGAACTTTTTTCTTCAATGATTTGTGATCTTCACTGGTTTCCATGGATTGCATGAAATCCTCTCCACCTTTATCCACCTTTGTCTTGGTACGGATAACACGTCAATGGTCATCTTGACCCTATAGGATAGCACAAGGGCTAAAGGATCATCAAGAACTTCAAGGAAAGGTTAAATTCTTGCTAAGAAGGCTTTATGGCATCCAAAAAAGTCCCCACAAGCACCAGGATCATCTCGTAAAGAGGATTCAGTTGCAGGATCGGAGTGCCACCATTGCAGAGCTTGCTCAGGAATGGCAGCAGGCAGGTTCATACCTTTACTCGCACTGCCCGCTGCCTGCTGTGAGCTTGAAGGAAGTCACCCCATAACCGATGCAGGTGGTGAATAGAAACTTTGAGTGGGTGGCTGAGTGGGTGAAGTGTGAGCACTGTGTGCGCATCTGCACACACAGTAAGGCGAAAATCTTTAGAAGATGGCCTGGTGTCAGGAAGGGCAGCATAGTAGCCACTTCTCTCCAAAAAAAAAAAAAAAAAAAAAAACATCAGGAACAGATTCATCTACTACAAAAAGTATGGCGAATGGGCTGCTGAGGAATGGGGCAAAGTTATATTCTCAAATGAACCCTCTTTCCGATTGTTTGTGGCATCTGGAAAAAGGCTTGTCCGGAGGTGAAAAGGTAAGCGCTACCATCAGTTCTGTGCCATGCCAACAGTAAAGCATCCTGAGACATTCTTTTGTGGGGTTGCTTCTCATCTAAGGGAGTGGGCTCACTCACAATTTGGCCCCAAAACACAGCCATGAATAAAGAATGGTACCAAAACACCCTCCAACAGCAACTTCTTCCAACAATTCAACAACAGTTTAGTGACAAGCAATGCATTTTTCACGACGATGGAGCACCGTGCCATAAGGCAAAAGTGATAACTAAGTGGCTCGGGGACCAGAGTGTAAAAATTTTGGGTCCATCGCCTGGAAACTAACTAGATCTTAACCCCATTGAGAACTTGTGGTCAATATTCAAGAGGCGGCTGGACAAACAAAAACCCACTAATTCTGACAAAGTCCAAGAAGGGATTATGAAAGAATGGGTTGCTATCAGGATTTGGCCCAGAATTTGATTGAGAGCATGCCCAGTCAAAATCTAAAGTTGCTAAAAGCCTTTGAAAAATATGAAATGCTTGTAATTATATTTTAGTACGTCACAGAAAAAACTGAAGCAAAGATCTAAAAGCAGTTTAGCAGCAAACTTTGTGAAAACTATTTGTGTCATTCTTAAAATTTTTGCCTGTTTCCTGTTTTCCTCTTTCTTGCCTCGTCCATGTTTCATGCCACGCGAAGTAAGTTTTTGTTTCCTTTGGCATCCTGCTCTGCAGCGCTTTTTGTTTGTTGGCCATTAAACCCCCTTGCCCTTGAACCGTTTTGCCTCCCGTCTCTGCATCTGGGTCCTACCGGCTCTCCAGCCAACCCCTCACCGTGACAAAAACAACTAAACACATTTGGTCAAAAACCCACACTTAAACCCAAATCCGTCCAAACAGGCAAAGGGAATGGTATCCCACAATCCCTTGCGGTGCTGATCTAACAGCAGCACCAAAGTTACACCTACTTAATTAAATTAATTTGAATAAAATAGAAAAACTGTCTGAAAACTACGTGTGATTTTTAAGCTGACTTAACAAAAAAAATGATTTATCTTAACTGAAGCAAATAATTAAGTTAGATCAACAATGTAAAAAAGTTTATCTTTCCAACCTCTCACGGTAGAAAAAGTATTATCTGAGTTTTTTCATCCACTAAATCATCTTCAAAAGGACACGCTATGCTGTTTCACCTCTCTGAATACAAACTAACCTTCAACTAAACCTGCTCCAGACCAGGTTATGTTCAGAGCATGAGTTGCTATGGCAACTTGACATACCCTGAAACATACCTCCATTTTTGGAATCGAAAGCTGAAGTTATCCGCTTCCTTAGCCTCAAACTTACCGTGGTAACTAGCATAACTAGGGGGGTATTCCAGAAAGCAGGTTTCACTGGAGTATAGCACTCTCTTTTTTTCTCTACGCGTTTCCATGGTGACTCCGGAAATCGGCGATCCAATGAGAATGTCTTTATGTACTTGCCATGCATGCGGATTAACCCAGGGTGACCAAGTTGAGTGTAATAACGCTAACTCATATCCGGTCTTTTGGAACCGACATACCCAGTGTAAGCAAGTTCAGGCCGATTTCAGCCAGAGAGTTAAGTTTAAACTAAGGTAGTTTAAACATACTTTTTGGAATACCCCCCAGGTGTAAGAGTGATGCTCTTGCAGGTCTTAATTTAGCAGGTTGGCACTGTTGCCCTAATTGCTGACATATGCAATCACCTTTTGGTTCAACAGAACAAAATATGATCATGTAGAGAATGTTTTAACCAAGAAGTTAGAAAAATGGCTCAAATGCTCCTCATTTGTGAATACACTGACAGCTGTAAGTGGGGCCCAGCTGCCTTAAGATGCCCAGTGACCACCCTACAACCTTCTTGCAGCAAGTATCTGAAACAAGGAAGACAGAGTTAAACTTACATAATAAACAAACAATCAAGTTAAAGAGATTTAGCACTCCCGGAAGGCCACTGCAAAACCTCTTTTTTTTTTTTTTTAATTTTACAAAAAAATCAGACAGGTCCTGTGTCTAGACAAACAGAACTACTAGAACATTCTTCTGTCCATTCCTCTCAAAAGCTGCAGCTCGTTCAAAGTTTGGACAAGAATTAAGAAAACAAACAACATCAGTTGTGTTCCTTAATTCTCCCCCTTTCAATCAGTGAAATCTAAAGTTAATTCTGAAGATGTTGAAATAAACCAATGGCCTGGGAGAATGTTGGCCAAAACACTTTGATTTTCCTTGAACAGCAGCATAGATATGGAAATAGATTTCTAATTAGCTCAAATGTGACTTAACTTCATTGAATTAAATCCAAATCCTAATTGTTGCTTTCCTGGTGCTTTTGTTTGATGTTATGCACTCCCTGCAAACTTGATTCTTTTATTTCCTTTTTATAATGTTTATGTATGTGTTTCTAAAGCTCGTAACACTTTTTTAAAGCATTTGCATTGCCTCTATGATTGAATAAAACTGCTTTTTTTCTTTTATTGAAAATCCATATTTAGATTAAGTCTATCAAAACTGCAATTAAAAAACTGCAAAACTCTTAGAAGATCTTAGAGTTCTTTACAAACCCAATTTTAGCACCTCTTCCTTTTTTTTTTTTTTTTTTACATATATTGCCAGAGGCAAAGAATCGTCTTAAAGTGTGTCAAAACTTTTTTTTATGCTGCTTCAAGCCCTTCAGGCTAAAAAACTACTTTCTCCAAAAGGAAACTAGACAGCTGAAAACATTTAAAGAAAAACTAGCCGTGGGCAAAAAAAAAAAAGTAAGTTTGGGCCAAAACTTCACTGTTTAGAACCCCTCCATGCAAATACTATCCAGAAGCCAAGATCACCACCATAGATCTACGAATTGCCCACCCTAACAGTCTAAGATAAAGCATGCAGAAGCAAGTTTTAAGAAATAAAAGACTTTAAGTCGACTTTAATAAAAAAAGAGCTCGTTTTTGAGCTGTGTAGTTTTTCCATGTTGTGCTGCTGTTTTAAAAAGACAAAAAAAATGGATGCAGCGACATAAAAGTGAGAAACATTTTTTCAGCAGCTGCATCAAGCATAAACATTTTGGTGGCAAACTTTTTATTATAGCCATAAAATATTCCTGAAACTTGTTTTCATCAACAAAAACCTCTTTATAGCCATAAAATATTCCTGAAACTTGTTTTCATCAACAAAAACCTCAGTCCCTCATGCAAAACAAGGATAAAACTGGATATACTCAATTTATGCTGTCAGATTGAGTGGAATGACTAGAAGTGTAAACAACAAATGTAAAATGATGGTCACTCAACTTGTGTTACAAAAACACTTAGTTTTTTTTTCATTGCAAAACTTAAAATATATATGTCTTTATTCATCTTGAGAGCTGTATCCCTTTTGGGGTCATGTAGTTGCTTGAGTCATCCCAGCCACTGGTGGACAAAGGTGGGGTACACCTGGAACAGGTCACTACTCTGTTATAGGGCCACACATACATACCTAGGGGCAATTCAAATTCACCGATCAACATTTGGAGGATGGTTTTGGACCATGGAGTTCCCAGGGAAAAATCACACATGCGTAGGCATAACATGCCAACTCCACATAAAAGGGACCTAGCTGAGGTTTGAACCAGAACCTCCTCAGGTGAGCGTGCTAACTGGTGTGCAGCCCATCTTTAATCATACAAATCAGTTTCATACAAAACATAGAATCCCAAGATGAAATGCTTTATTTCAGGATTGCAGGCTTGTTGATTTCTTGGTTAAGACTTTTAAGGCTTTAAGACTTTATGTATCCCACGATGGGAAAATTGTTTTGACTGCAGCAGTAAAGTGACATTCAACACAGTGCAACAGTATAAAAAATACAGAAGAGCATCTTTAAATTAAATGACAATAAAGTTAAATTAAAATATACACCAAACAACGATACCCGTTGTAAGAACAAAAACAACAGAAACAACGACAACAAATGAAATACGCCGTGTAGTTATATAGTGTGTCACTGTAGTACGGTGCTGATGGCTGTGGGGAGGAATGCCTTGCAGTGGCGCTCCTTCTTTCACTGTGGGTGTAACAGTAGCTAACTGTGGCATTATGATTTCTCCGTTGCCACCACCAGAAAACTAAATGCAAAAGCGCAGGATTCTCCGACGTAGGAAACCGAGACCGGTGCTTTTTTGGAAAATATACAAGTTTTATTATACAAATGTTGTTAAAGTACCTATGCTAAGAGACACACCCAATTAGAATTAACACCAAAACCCGACCACAATGGGATCACGCCGAGCCCACAAAATTAGCTGCACTCAGCCGTGCGTTTTTCGTCCCAGCGCAGCAAGCTCAATGCCATGCCCCTTGCATCCAGTGGCAGCAACTGACGCCAATCTGAGGTGGGGAAACACTGAGCTCTGGCAGTGTCCAGGACGCCAGGAAGCCAAAAGGAGCGTCCAAGATCGATTGTTGCTAAATTTGAACACTTCAAGCAAAAGGAGCTGGTGAAAAGCCACGCCCGGGAGCTGAAGGGAATGCACTTCAGAGTGAACGACCAGTTCTGGTTGAGATTCTGCGGCGGCGAAAGATCCTTTTTCCACTGAGGAAAAAACACCTTACTGCCGGGTCTTGAGCTGTGGTTGCTTAGGACAAGCTGTTCGTGGACGATCCGGCTCTTCCGAGACCCGGAGATCACCCCCTGGCTGTGCTGAGGACCTGATGTGCTGCGCTAAACACTCCGGCAAAACCTATTTAAATGAATGAAAAACCGGCTCATCAACCATCCACACCTCCATCTTGTTGAAGCAGTTTAATTTCTCTTCCCTGTCATGTTTCTGTTTTTTTTTCTTGTTATGTTTGTTTCTTTCTGATTTTCTTTTCTTCTTTTTTCTTTTTAGTTTTCCCCCTCTCTTCCCCCTTCTCATATGTAAATCATCCAAAGGCAACACGTCCCCGGTAAGTTTGTATTTATTTATGCACGGAGTGCGCACATACAAGCATGCACACGCGCATGCACACGCGAACCAGCACACACTCGCGGACATGCCGCAAGCACCTCACATAGGCTTACATAGGACACAAGCAACATGCAGCCACACAGCCAGGAAACGCTCACGCACACAAACGCACAGTGCTCCTTCATCCATCAGCGGGCACGCGCACACGGGATGGCACACGCATTATTTAGCCTTACACTCTCCCGGTTAGAGTAGTTATGAACACTCTTAACATTGTTAGTTGGAATGTGCGTGGACTTGGCTCTGGGCCAAAGAGAATGAAAGTGTTAAACCACCTTTTTGATCTTTAAGCTGATATAGCTTTGCTGCAGGAGACCCACTTATCTAAATCAGCTGATCATCACTTGTGCTGCTCACAATTTCCATTCATGTATTCTGCTAGTTACAATTCCAAACACAGAGGAGTTGCTGTTTTGATTAATAACGTTAAATTTACTCATAAGGATAAAGTTAATGACCCAGAAGGCCGATTTGTAATTATTAATATATCAGTTCAGAATAAGGACCTTTGCATAGTCAGTATCTATGGCCCGAATGTTGACGACTCTTCCTTCTTTCACAGATTCTTCACCTCACTCTTGGTTCACTCTGACTCCACAATCATTATAGGAGGAGACGTCAATCTGATTCTGGATCCTGAACTTGACAGACTCAGCACAGTAGCACACCAACGCACATGGCTGTCTGCAAGTATTCGAAAGCCGTACATGAATGATCTGAGTCACTGTGACGCTTGGCGCTCATGTCACCAGAACACTAAAGGGTTCACCTTTTTCTCTCCAGTACACCACTCACACTCTCGTTTAGACTATTTATTAGTCAGTAAATTTCTTTTAAAAGAAATCAAAAGTTCCAGCATTCATCCAATCATTATCAGTGATCACGCACCAGTTTCTGTAAATATATTTAGGGAAATATCCACACCCTCAGGTACAACCTGGAGATTTAACACATCTCTCTTAAAAGACCAATAGTTTATTCAATTCTTTAAAAAAGAGTGGGCAACCTTCTTAGAATTCAACAATACTCCTGATATCTCACCATGTCTTCTTTGGGAAACAGCAAAAGCAGTGATGAGAGGGAAAATAATTTCTTACTCAACTCATAACAAACGCATAGCGAGAGCAGATTTATTAGAATTAGAAAATCATAAAATTAGTCTCTATGCAGATGACACATTACTGTTTTTAAATAAATCATGTTCTGTAAATGAAACAGCAACAATTATTAATGAATTCTCCTCCATGTCAGACTTCTTAATTAAATGGAATAAATCTGTTTTATTACCACTGAACAGTAATGCGGAGCAAAGACTTTACGATACCAGTCAAATCAGGCAATATCAAATATCAAGGTATTTATTTTCCCCCCAAATTACATTACTGGCGCAGCTAAACCACACCCCATTACTGAAAAGCATACAGGGCGATCTAACCCGCTGGGTCAACCTACCTCTGTCCCTCATGGGCATAGCCACGGTTAAAAGGAAAATCTTA
The DNA here is from genome assembly GCF_053564925.1 of Oryzias latipes. NCBI lineage: Eukaryota > Metazoa > Chordata > Actinopteri > Beloniformes > Adrianichthyidae > Oryzias > Oryzias latipes. The sequence goes on along the minus strand of NC_136256.1, from coordinate 9,091,532 downwards.
CCCAAAGTTAATTATCTCTTCTCAATGATCCCCACACAACCGCCAATAAAATAGTTCAAAACATTAGACTCATCCATATCAAGGTTTTTATGGAACAATGAACCTGCAAGAATTAGTCTAAAAACGTTAAAATAAAAAAGCTGTGGAGGCTTAGAATTACCTAACTTCTACAAGTACTTTCTTGCAAATATATTACCATATATCTTAAAATGGTTAAAAAATAATCAAGAAACCAACTCATGGTTAGACTTGGAACACGTGTTATGTGGGAAGATCAACCTTTTTTGTTTCCAAATGCCACTTTACCAGCCTGGTGGGAATTTCTCAAAATATCTAACTCGTCAATTCAACCGTGCAAAATGACACCTATCTGGAACAACTTGGACATCCTCATAAACAAAAAAATGATACACTTCCCAGCTTGGCAATCTGGGGGCGTAACACTACTAGAGGACTTAATTATTGATAGAAGATTCATAAGACCCCAGGAACTACAAGACAAACATGGAATAAATTACTTCTTGGAATATCAGCAACTTAAATCGATTATTACAAAAAATTGTAAATACAAAGACAACGATTTAAAGCCACCAGAAGTAGTTACCTCTCTGATTAATTTTTCAATGAATAAAATTCTCTCCAAAATAAACAAATTCTTATGCAACCTACATAACAAAATGGGATGCAGATTTAAGCATCAGCACAGATGAAAGCTTCTGGTCAGAACTTAATCTTAACTACTTTAAGATGACAAAAAGTCCAAACTTGCAGCTAATCCAAATCAAAATTCTTCACAGAATTGACTACACTGGAAAGAGGATGTTTAAGATAGGTCTCAGTAACTCAGACATTTGTGAGCACTGTGATAGTAATCTACCCGACAGTTACATGCATGCACTGTGGTTTTGCACACCTGTCCAGGCTCTCTGGCAACAGGTATGTGCGGATCTATCAGACTGGCTTAGGGTTTCAATTACGGCTTCACCGACACTTTGTGTGCTTTTTTATCATTAGTTCCATCGATATAGAAGGAGGATTAGTATCTATCATTTTCATAACTCTTTGTATTGCTAAAAAAACAATTTTAATAAACTGGAAAAGCAAGAAAAATAATAATGTAAGTCAATACAGAAATCTGCTGTTTGATCATATCTGCTTGGAAAAAACATCGGCCCAAAGGTCAAGTAACTTTAAAAGAATTCAGTCTTTCTGGTCTCCCATAGCTAACTCCATGAATTAGGGGGTGGGGTGCCTGATTGTCGCTGCTCCTTGTCTGTCTGCCGTGGTTAGGGGTGGGGGTCGGGCCTTCTGGTGCCTGGTGGGGGGCGGTGGGGACTCCGTTAGTTAGGGGGTCAGGTCTGGTGACTGGGCGGGGCGGGCTGGAGTGCTGCAGTGTCTTCCGGGCTCGGGTGTGGGGGTGTGTGGTTGGGGAGGTTTAGTGGTGGTCTGGCTTGGCTTGGGGGGGTGGTCTTTTTGCCTGTGCTGCGGGGAGCCCTGCTCGGGAGGGGGGGGGCTTCCAGCAGCGCACATGGGGCTGGGATCACTCCTTCCCTTGCTCTGGGACGGGACGGGGCGGGGTAACCCTCTTGGGTCGCTCTGGGTGACATTCACCAGGGCTGCAGGGTCGGGGGGGGGGGCATGTTGGCTCTGTCCTTTGGGGGGGGGGGCAGCCTGGGGGAAGGGGAGGGTCCACTATCGGTACGGGACCTTGGAGGTTTGACGGGTCGGGGTCTCCACTGAGGCAATAGGCGGTCGCCCTGGCTTGTTGGCTGCCTTGGTTCCGTCGAGGCCTGACGAGAGCTTCCCAGGGGCGGCATGTGGGGGCGGGGGAATTGCTCCAGGGGGGCGGCGCTTTCTGGCTCCTCCCTCTCTGTATAGGGTGGGTGGTGTGGGGCGTGGGGGGTAAGCGCTTCGGGGGATGGGACCCCTGGGCTGAGGGGACCTGGGCCCTATGCTGGGGGGAACTGGTTATTTTACATCTGACACTGAAACAATCCCAATAATAAACTCAAGAGGGGCTACGTAAAAAAGTGATTAACCTGCCTTAAATGTAAATTTGCAAATCAATGAAAAATTCAACTAAATTAAACTTGCAAACACTTGTCAACACAGTTAACCTCCCTTTCTCTCCTGAAACTTTAGCCAGCCATCAATATCAGGATTCAGATCCTATGCAGAAACACATTTACTGTCATTCAAGTGTGCAAAACACAATGAAATGTCCAAAAATATTTTCCTGGTTGGCTGCCTGAATTTTGTGGCAACACCTGCCTTCTTCCTGACCTTTAATGGGGCGCCATCAGTGGCCAGACTGACATCATGTGACCAGTTCACTCCAACATCGTCCAGCACAGTAACTGGAGAGCTGACTATGTCATCAGCTTTTGTGTCCATCAACTCAAGAAACTCCACTGTGATGGTCTCTTCAACAACTCTAATGAATATGCACAGCTATATATATATATCTGTGATGTCGGTGCTTTCATCAACACCGACCGAAAATGCAATAAATGACTGGATTCCTTAATTTGGCCACCCAAGTCTCCTTAGAGATGTTGTATCTATAATCATAATCCTTTTACAGACTCATGTTGGCAAAAGTTGCCTGCTTTTTGGGAACAAGACTTCTGCAGCCTTCAGCATTTTTTAATAAGTTCACCATCCGAAAATGGTTTGGATGTTTGCTCCAACTTGTTTGCCATAAGGTGTCTATCATTGCTCCATCACTTACGTCACGGCTGCAGTAGATGCAGACAGTTGTTTTGTTAGTCCAGCTAATATTTGGTAAATCCTCTCTTTTCTTAACTCCAAATGGTGAAACTTTTCTTTAAGGTGAGTCTGATAGTGGTGCTGAATGCTATATTCGTTGAGCACTGCGACCTGTTGATGACATACCAAGCATGCATATCACGCCGATCAGCGGAGGTGGTTGCCTCGCTGTGACCTGAAGCGCGCAGCGCCTCATATGAGCGTGGAGCCCCTCACACATGAGTGCGCAGCAGCCTGCGTGCGCTCAGCACGGAGGACAATGCACGCGCGCCGTTACCAGCTGAACTCAATAAAGTCAATCAGCGCGTAAGCTGGGAACGCTTAAAACTGCGTTCCACCTTGCCATGTGTAAGATCTGAGCTGGAGGACGGCAGCTTTTCTATGAACTTGGACGTTGAACTCAAACCACTGCGTGAGTGGGACTTGGATTTTAAAGGGCTACTGGTAAGCTCAATGCTGGACTCCTTTTTAATACCTCACGTTGTTGTTTGGTCTAAACTAAACCAACATTTCTCAACTATATTTGAGCTGGAAGAAAGGACACCGACTCACTTTAGATCTTTTCTTGAGGAGAGCAGACAGGAACATACTCACGCAATTCTCCGTTTGCTCTGAGTTTACAAAGGTCTGCCTCCTCGTTTTTATTGAAAACAGGGTGTTACCTAACATACAGCATGTGACATTTGTTTCCAAAGGGTAAGGGGTACAGACATACACACACACACACAGTTTACAAAAGTTAGGAAACTAATCTAAACATTTCTTGACATCGTCAGGAAGCTAATCAAAACATCCCTTGTGATTGTTTGTTCACCGCTGCAGATTTAAGGTGAACAGCTGCCGCCGGGTCAATATAAAATCTTCTACCGCATTCCCAGGATCACGTTCCTCGCAGAAAAACAATGAACACACTTTATCTTATATGATAACACAACAGTACAAAAGTTCTGAGTAAATATGGGATAACGTATGTACAAATTTATTCTAACAGTTTTTGTATTGGGTTAAAAGAAAAGAAAAACAAGAAAAAAATTACATGTTGTACAATGTCCTACAATTGTTTGTATTGAAAATGATACATATTTGTTAGCCTGAAAAAGGATATAATTGTCAGTAAAATAATCTACCTAAGTTGAGAAAAATTTTATTCAAGTTTCCTGCAATGTAACTGAGTTGTTGGTTTAATTTTCTTGGTTACAAATTGTTGGTTTAATTTTCATCTTAATTTATTCGTCTACTTTAACTTATGTTTGATTTAAATATACTTAACTGTTTATTTATTGTTCTGTTTTGATTGTTTAAAGGTTTTTCACCTACCGCCAACTACCGCCAATATCTACTGTTGCTAATAAAAACTTGGAAAGAGTTAAATCCTGGGTCCAGTCCTGTCCCTTTGCAAGTGTGGGAACACGCAGTTTACAAATACACCTGACAATGCAGGTTTTGTACTCAGCTCCATGAACAAATAAAACTCTTTCTATTCTTCCTGGAAAGCTCAGCCCTCCACTTCAACCTTTTTTGTTCTTTTTGACAACAATTTGGTCATTATGGTGTCACTACTTCAAACTTTATTGATGTGTATAGCGCCTTTTTATTTTGGCTTAACCTAAAAGCAGATAAAAAAGTTATAAAATATGAAAATTATTTAAAACAGAAAAACGCAGGACAATCCCACACAGATGGGACCCCTCCCTCACCAGATTCCTCCCTCCATCCACCCAGTTCCCCCAGTAGAACCCTGAACAAAAACAAAGAACTGCAGCATAAAGAAAAGGTCTGGCTTGGTACTGCTGTGAGGAAACGATATAATGGATCCATTTATTCCAAGGCCCACCTCGACTGTGGTGGTTATTACCACAGCGCCTGCCCAACACAGAGCAGCCTACAGCCCACTCCATGGCTATTAGACCGGCCCAAAGAGAACAAGCACCTCAGCAACAGTACCCCCTACAGGCGGAGCCGGTAGTGCCCCAGAACAATGGATCTCCAAGAGGAAACACTAGATTATAAAAGATAAAAATAAAAATTATAATAAAAAACAATATAAAAATATTATAAGATATATCAATATTAGTAATTAAAAAAATAAAATAAAATATGCAAAATGATTAAAATATAACCTCAAATGTTATGATAAATATAATAACAATAGTGTATTAAAAACATAATCATGATAATAGTCCTTATACAATTTAAAAAAAAGAAAAAAAAATAGTAAGTAGAGAAAATAGATAAATCAATAAATACATAATGAGTAAAATAATTAGGCATTTACCAAAGTCATATAAAAGCCAGATTAAAAAGGTGGGTCTTTAGCCTCTTTTTAAAAACCTCTATAGACTCTGCAGCCCTGTGGCTCTCTGGCAGCCTGTTCCATATGCAAGGACCGGAATGGTGGAACAAGGCCTCACTGTGTGTTTTGGTCCTCCCCTTAAAATAACATAATTTAAATAAGAGGGCCCAAGACCATTAAAACATTTATAACCCATTACAATAATCTTAAAATCAATCCTGAAACGCACAGGGAGCCAATGCAGCAATTTTAAAAATGGGTGTAATACTGATCATTCTTATAGCAATGTAACACCGGTGAGGCTCGTGGGGAACCAAACTGCATCTTACCCAGACACAGAGCTGTTAGGTTTCCCTTTTGGCATATGCGGAGATATGCTGTTTCACCTGTTTTGCTTTTCCTTTGCTCCCCCTAGTGGCGGAATTGCGCATATCGGTTATTTCTGTGAAAAATCATAACTTGCCAAAGGAATGGACAAGAAACATGCTTGTTTTTATAAAAACCTTATAATTTTTACTCTTTATGATTGGGTCGGATTGAACCATTGGCCCGCGGCCGTATGTTTGACACCCCTGGCCTACATAATGCAAAATCATTTTTTTTAATATATTGAAGTGTATTATGTCAAATCCTCACAAAACAACCCCATAACGGCATTTTGCTCCATTTACTCGTCTCTCAGCATTCCAAAACCCTGCTCTCTGAGCACTAACCCCTCCCAATTCACAATAATGAGGGTCCTTACATTCAGACGTCATGATAAGTAAAGAACGGCCCATTCCAGGATACAGTTTGTGCTGCCAAAACCGCCTCCAGGCTAACACACAAACACACACACACACACTTTCTCAGTGGAGCCAGCAGTGATTAGCAAAATGCTTTCATTACCCAATTTGCACATCCATCTTTGCAAAAGTTTGGATGTTGTTTGTATTCTTGGGAGAAATGCAGACACGCTGCTAATGCCAACTATAGGTTGACGTCATAAAATGGGCGGCACCCACAAAGGAATGAAAGGCGGAGCCTTAGAGATCAAGTCCTCTTACTTCTGGGTAGGAAAAGAGCTTGTGAAAATAACTCGTATTTCATAAAAATGTTCTTTAGTGTACAAAAGGTGATATATCATCATATGTAAATATATAAGGATACGGTTTACTCTGAATGGCTTAAGACTAGCATGACATAGGCCCTCTAAATTGTGCGTACTGACCTCAAATGGATTATTTTTGTGGTACGTTGTCAGTGTTTAAAAATGTGTCAAAAATGCTGGAATTTTGTAAAATATTAAGCTACACCGCTTGATGGATTGTTGTAGCATTATGGGTATTGTAGTCAGTAGCCTGGCTTAGTAATATGTACTTTGCTTCAACTGTGTGTGAATAAGTTGAGTAAAGTTTGACTTATCTGACTGTTTTGTTTTGCTTGTTGCGCCGTGTAGACATGAAATTTTTTAGAACTAAAAACATTTTTATTTTTCGTCAGTCAGAGAACAACAAAGGAGGGGTCCAGGAGCCACATGGTTGCAGACCCCTGGTCTAAACAATGATGGTTGATTTGACCTACTACATTTATTATCAACAAAATTAAAGATCCACTCGCATGCAGTCACCAAATATTTTTCTCATTAAGGACATATACAAAAATATATACATATAATAATGTAAGATTAAAACTGTTGAGTATGTCTTTACTAAAATCCCAATGGATCAGGAGGAGATGAAACTTGCTGTTTGAAGAAGCTTATAATTGTGGCGCTGTAACTGCCATGGGTGGGCCAAAGTCTCTACTCCTCTCCAGTTCTGATGCATCCACTTGCAGACAAATCAATCCATTAATGTCTTGATTTCCCTTGTCTGAGCTGGTATCTGACTCAAAACTGTACATCTGGATAGCTTCCATATTGCTAGCTGTTTTTTATTTATTTGCAACGCTAATGTTAGCTTGGGCTTGTGAGGTGCTATAAGCTAGCTGGAGAGGGAATAACAAACAGTTGATGGGAAATTATCAGAGGCTAACTGCTGTGGCAACAGTCCCGCCAACAACTCTGAGATGAATTTTTTATGAGCTCCTGCTGTGCTGCTTAAAATATGTCTTAAAAATACGACATAATCCATAACCCTTGTGCTATCCTATGAGCCCACCCTTACATTGACATGTTATCCCTACCATGACGGTAAAAGGGCAGAATAGGCTGTTCTTTCTGAGAAAGCTGAGGTCCTTTGATGTATGTACTGACATGTTGCTCCTTTTTTATCAGTCGGTTGTGGCGAGTGCTGTGTTCCATGGGGTTGTATGCTGGGGTGGCAGTATGACCACGAGGGATTGCACTCGATTGGACAGACTGATTAAGAGATGTGTATCTGTGATCGGGAGGAGGGTGGACTCTCTGGGATCTGTGCTGCAGAAGAGAATGAGGGCTTTGACTCAGAGCATCCTGGACAATCCCAGACATCCTTTGCACAACACGATGTCAGGTCAGAGGAGCACACGGAGTAATAGGCTCCTTTCACTGCGCTGCAGGACAGAGCGCTTTAAGAACTCATTTGTCCCTACAGCTATCAGGCTGTTTAATGAACCTGCCTGATATGAACTGATATTATTTTGTGAACTGTCTTTTTACTGTTGTTTGTGGTGTGTGGTTGTGTGTTTTGCTACCGGACACCTGAATTTCTCCTTTGGGAGATTAATAAAGTTTATATCTATCTATGACAAAGGTGGAAAGGTGAAGAGGATTTCATGTAATCCATGGACACCAGTGAAGATCACAATTTCATTTTTCATCATTCATTTTCTTAACCTTTTTTCCCTTTCGGGGTCACGGGGCTGCCGGAGCCTATCCCGGCCACTTGTGGGCGAAAGCAGGGGACAACTTTGACAGGTCGCCAGTCTGTCACAGGGTAGAATGTCCACAAACACACACCCATTCACTCTCACACCCACACCTAGGGACAATTTAGAGTTGCCAATTAACCTACAAAGCATGTTTTTGGACGGTGGGAGGAAGCCAGAGACCCCGGAGAGAACCCACGCATACACGGGGAGAACATGCAAACTCCACACAGAAAGGTCCCCTGTCGATGTAGTTTTTCACGTCCCCCAGCCGGGACTTGAACCGGAGGCCTTCTTGCTGTGAGGCAAGAACGCTAACCACTGCGCCACCATGCAGCAAGATCACAAATCGCTGAAGAAAAAAGGTTCAGCACACTGTCTTGTGGGGTCTAGATGACCCAACTCTCAATGTTAAAGTGCCTAGGATAGCACAAGGGTTAAAGAAAAATAAAAAAAAAAAAACTGGAAACGATTTCAAAATAGCTAAAATTTCAGTTGGAGTGGGACTTTAAGTCAGTCGACCAATGTATGACTCATTCTTGTATTTGTGTACATGGTTTTTTTCCCCCCTTTTTTCTATCAGACTGGTAAATTATGTAGAGACAAAATCCACAAATAGTTCCTGGAATGATCCTATGCTTAATTTGAGGTGGAGATTTTTTTTCTTATGTAACTTTTTTGTTCTTTAGGCCCAGTGGTTTTTTTGAAGATGTTTTTCTGGCCAATGACACTGTGGTGACCGCCTTTGTGGACTGCATTCATGGAGCAATACAACATGTAAAGTTATTTTAATTAGTTCTTCTTTAAAAAAATAACATGCCTGCATATCTCTTTTATTGTATTTTATGCCAAACATCATCGTGTTAATGTAAAACATTCCTCATCAGTCAACGTTTGTTTTTTTTAAATTCTGGAGATGGGAGATGTGGAGCAGGCAAGTGTGTGGCAGGTCCTCCAACAAGTATTCTGAAATCAAAAAGGTGCAGAGACATCATAAGGTAAAGAGACTGAACCAAATGAACAGCTTCCTCTCTTCAGCAGACACGTGTTCCGAGTACTTGTGTGTCAAAAACTGGTAAATAAGATGTATCTTTTTTGTGTGGTTTGTTTTCTCAGTTTAATACAATTTGATCCTTTCATTCCGCACAGACATCCTCACCATTCAGGCCGGTGGGTCAAACAAGCGAAAGGCCAGAAAAGCTGGACCAGACATTGCCAAAAAAATACTTCCAGGTAAAGATTGGAGCAGTGTTGTAAATAAAGTGTCCGCTTGTTTATTTCATGTTACTCTCATGTCGTTAATGTGGAATATTTCTTCATCATTATTAATAATTCATCTCTTCCCACAAGGATCAATTAAAATGACCTGGAAAAAAAACATTGACGGACTCCAACTTTTTCTAAGCATTTTTTTCTATATGTTGTTACCATATTCCTGCTATATTTATTAAATGTTGGTTAAGGTTAACCAATTTATTTCTCAAATGCTAACCAACAACAGTTTTTTTTCCAGAAGCTGTTTTGATAAAATAGTTTGACATTTTTATGTTCAGTCACAAATAAGTAAGTTGTTCTGGTTGCAGCATCGTGTGGCAAGCATCAACCAGTTGGCTTGCATGTCTGTCATGGAAAAACAAAGCACAGTTTTCTAGGGTACAACAACAAAAAATGAAAAAATAACTGATTCCATGAGAAAAAAATAATTTAAAATGATCAGTTAATGCACCCAAAATTAATTGGTGTGTGTTTTTTATTTGAATTGGCTTCAGGGATTTTCTTTATTCATATCATAGTAGGCTTTAATGCATTTTTGCTGCCTGTTTAGGTTGGTGAGTCACTGTATGCTGTATGAATTCTATGCCCCTGTGTCTATCCAGGCATTTGATGCAGGATCAAGACAGAGGCACGTGTATGCTATCACAGCAGGGAATGAGAGGCCAAGCAGTACAGCGATGAAACAAGACAGGCTCATTAATCCCCACTGATAGAGGGTTAGTCTCTGAATTGCTGCAATGGAGATGCTTCAGCTATTGCATCACTTTGTGGCACTAGAGTAGCTCACAGATTTCCTTTCTTTGATTCCCTCTTGGGAGGGCTCTTTAGATTTCTGTCTTTAAGGAAAGAGATGGCTTTCATCGCTGCTGGATTTTAGCTGGCAGGAATGAATGCGTTCAGCGAGCACAAGCTGCTGACAGGACCTTTGCTGAGAATGTCAAGTCATGTCTTAATATAGCTCTTTAGTACTCTTCGTTGTTCATTCCATGTCTTTTTCTTCACTTTTATTTTTAGTGTCATCTCTTTAGTGAATCTCTTGTCTTAATCGAAAGTTGAAATGATATGCAACTTTTTTTTGCTTCCCAGTTCCTGCAAAACTGGGTTGCAAAAAAACCCCTGAAATTTTATTGCTGGAATTAAAGGCCATTTGGATCAGTTTCCCACTAAGATGAAAGCACAGGGAGCCGCAACAGTAGGGGTGTTAGAAAAAATGTTTTTGCCGATGTATCGCGATGGTTCATTTGGCAATACTTGTATCGATTCAAAATGTTGTCAGGACATTTATTTAGTTATTTATTTTAATTATTTTTATTCTTTGAGTATTATGTTTCCTTTGATCTTTTGTCCATTTTCCACAACCTTGAATAGACTTTTCCGTCAAACAAATTCACTTTAATGCAGACTCGTTTCTATTTTTTTTTTCTTTAAATCCAGTAAACCCAATAAATTATGTTAATTTTATAAATGACAACTCTTTTTTATTAGGAATCAGCTGTTAGTTTGTTGCAGGGTCTGGAATCATAAGCGGAGAGTTTAAGCCCCGCCCCCGCCTCTCTACTTGTTTGTTGTTTTCCCCCGCATGTGGAAGGGGGCTTCACAGACAGTGCAACATACGGTCATTGCAGCAGCAAGGTGACAGGATAGTAGGGGCGCCCTAACGCAAGTTTAATAAATTTTTTGCGAAAATGGGTGGTTTTAGTCTCGGGGGAAAAAAAGCCTTTTTTTGGGGGGGTTCATGTGATCGCCACTGACTCTTTCCAGAAAAACTTTCCATCCCATAACAGATTCTGGTTGGCGTTCACTGACGGTGGTAACCCTTGTGCTATCCTAGGCACTTTGACATTGGGAGTTGGGTCATCTAGACCAGTGTTTTTCAACCTTTTTTGAGCCACGGCACACTTTAACCCTGACAAAAATCCCGCGGCACACCAGCATCCAAAAAAAAAAAGCAGAAATTCATGGTCTGTATTGATCGACCCCCCCCCCCCCCCCCCCCCCCCGCGCAATCTCACGTGGATTTTTGTGATCATTGTGGCAGAAAAAGCAGGAAGTTGCGGCTGTTCTTTCCTAAGAGATGAACCACCAGCTAAAGACGAGCTTTAGCTGGTATTTTTGTTAGAACTGAGCGACTTTATCAGCAGGATTAAGAACAAGGAAGTGAAGACTTTAACCACTTCTGATTGGTCAGACTGATGACATGTGATTAAGCCTTCAAGAATGATTGGCGGAGACAGTTAAAGGGGCGGGGCTTTTCCTTACACAGTTACTGCTGCAGCTAAATCGCGGTACCGTGATTCTTATCAAAATGTCTTTAATAGAATTAAATAAACACAAAGAAAAAGTCATTTTAAGATCTTTTATATTCCTAACTACTCAGTGTTTTATCAGGGCCTGTTTGAATGAACACAGAGCTGAAATCCTGGAGATGGAAAATGTTTTTAGATCAGTGAATGAGGGCAATTTCTCCACGGCACACTTGACCATCTCCCACGACACACTAGTGTGCCGCGGCACACTGGTTGAAAAACACTGATCTAGACCCACTAGACAGTGCTCTGAACCTTTTTTCTTCAATGATTTGTGATCTTCACTGGTGTCCATGGATTACATGAATCCTTTCCACCTTTATCCACCATATCCACCACCAGGAATAACACGTCAATGCAAGGGTGGGGTCATCTAAGATAGCACAAGGCTTAAAGGCACCACGACAATCTTAGAACATGATAGTATTTTACAAAAACACAGCAAGCTGCAGCACAGGGATGAAAGAGCTGCATGCGGTTGCGGAGCCGCCAGTTGCCGACCCCTGTTTTAGATATTATAATTTACGTGCCTGAATTTATGTGAATGAAGTTTTGGGGATTGGTAACCACTGAATCAGTCTTTTATTTTTTTCTTGGTGGTTTTTAAATTGATTTGTACTCTACGCTTTTTTTTAAATTAATTTCTTGGCAGTGGACAAAACTGTTGTTACCCTTTGGTTAATGAACGAAAACTATGAGAATAAAACTTGAATCTCCAAAAAAAGTAATACCATAATTATATTAAATTAAACGCCTACTCCAAAGAAAATTATGTTTTTGGTTTTTTTACACATGTTCTTGTACAATTTTTCTGAGGATGGAGGACATTTATAAAGGAATTTAAGCAAAAAACTGCACTGCTGAGTATCTCTTCGTTCAAATCATGGTGAATTAGGAGCAGATGACCTGGATAAATGAAAAACATTAACAGTATGCCTACATTGATGCAAAAAATGTTCCTCTAATAAAACATAACAGATATTTAAAAAAAATAAATTACATCCCCATTACAACTGTCAATACAGGGTTTCCTCGTTTATTGCTGGGGGTTTTGTTCTAAATTCACCCTTGATGAGTTGATATCTACTTGATATCAACTCATCAAGTTGATATAAATCTACTTGATCCTCAAAGTAGATTTATAGATGTTTTAAGGTTGTAAAACTCCTCATTGCACACTATACAGTTTTCTCAGACAGGCTTGAACGTTTTCCCACATTTCTCTTGTTCAAACAGTCAAAGTTCAAACCTTTGCAGAAAAATAGGTGCAGTATTAGAATGAAAACAAAGCGCAACAAATCGTGATAGAACATTAATGTAAATGTTTCAAAAGTTTGTTTTTTTTTCTGGTAAAAAGGTTTACATTGACACTCTTAACTAGTTGGTAAATATATATACACAGGAGAAAGGTTTATGGGATATTCCTTAAACCTGTTTTTTTTTCATTGCATTTTTAATGTAAATGTGTGCACTTTGGTGAAAAATTAGAAAAGTTAATGATTCCTTCTGCAGTTTTAATCTTTTCTGCATGTTGATCATGCAGCTGTGAAAGAAAACTTTTAATTTGACTAAAACTATAGTATTGTGGCTTCTTTCAAGAATTCTCCACAAGTGCCCAGATCCACAAACGTGCTCTCTTCACATAAAATAAGAAAAAATGGGCAGCCTAAGTTCCAAACTCCAGTTGTGGGTTTTGACACAAATATGTTGGAGATCTGCAGAAAAACATATTTTCTTTGTGTTTTCTGACAACTTTAGAAGTTGTTTTGTCATTTTCAGTATCACTAGTTGTGTGACATAAAGAAAAAAAAATGTTGTGCCAGCAATAAGTCTTTTGTCGCAGCCCCTTTATTTTACGGAAACATTTAAGAAGTTCTTTTTTGGGTTCCTGAGACTTTTTCTGTAAGGATGGCAGCTAAATATAAAGTACTCAGTCCTCCTTATGTTTAAAGATTCAGCTTGAAATGAAGGTGGCATAAAGAAAAGGGAAGCCTCGAGGGAGGACATTTCCATGTAGACCTTGGCCTTGTCTGCTTTTCAAAACTTAAATCTGACTCACTTAAAGACCTGGTGAGCTTCTAAAAAGCAGCTATGGAATCTGAAACACAGTGTGTTTCATTTAGACACCCCCCCACTCTGACGGCTTCAGCTGATTCCCTCTACTGCTGCAATATTAATCTCACCAGAGCCTATTTGCCATTCGTTTTGATGTTAAAAGACACAGTAATAAATAAATATATGTAGTGAAACAGTGCATAATGCATAGTAAAGTGAGCGGGTGGCGTACAAAGTGCACCCCACTCAAAGTGCACTTGGAACAGATGAGATAATATAGCCTGCACAGATTTGCTTAGTTGCACACACACGCTCACACACACCCACACACACACACAGATGGTATGTGACACACATGAGTTGACAAACTCAAAAGCTGACTTGTGTAGAGTTTTGGTGCCCTGCAGCATTTCTAGTGGCTCATGCACAAGAGGATCATGCACAATTAGAGACAGTCGAATGGGAAGGACATCAAAGAAACACACATACGCACACACAAATCTGCTTCATGCTCTCATCTCGAAATTCCACTAATGAAAAAAAACTGTAAAAAGTTTTTTTTTGAAACAAATTTTTAGGTGGTGTGCTATTTTTTCTGTTTGTTTTATTATTTTTGGAAGTGGCGAGCATTATGAGATTAAAATTGATCTATTTGTGATTTATTGAATTTGGTCATGTGAATAAAACCTAAAAAATGTGTCATCCATTTGTCTAAGTAGCCCTCTGCAATTCCTGGTAAGAAACTCCCATGGAAGTTCTGCTGCGGTAATGGGACAGACCTTCAATAAGCAAGATCACTGAAAACCAGATATTACACAGGATTTTTAGGTTTGTGTAACAAACATGATCTGCAGGTTTCACTAAGCGACAGAAGGGGACAAAGAGGCACTACTGTGCAAGGCTCTGTTCTGGAAACTCCTTAAAGCTCGAGGATAAATTCACAAATTTTGATGAACCATGTCACATTCAACTCCATAACTATAACAATTACTTAAGGAGTTTTCTTAGTTATTTGATGCCAATATTTTGGATATTCATAAACTGGAAGGAATCCACAGAATAATTTGGTGATTTTCTGTCAGACCTTGTTGAAATCGATGATTTAAGACAATGTCCAATAGCAAGTTGCCAGTCTGAAGACTGGCTGGAGCAGAATAAAAACAAGCAGTTGTCCAAAGCAGTCAACGTTTATAGATGCATATCTGCTACTAGACACAATAAAAAGCCTTTAACCCTTGCTTTCCTATGACATTGTCGTGTTCTCCCTACCATGGCAAAGGTGGAAAGATTTTATGTATTCCATGGACACCAGTGAAGATCACAAATCATTGAAGAAAAAAGTTCAGCGCACTGTTTTGTGGGGTCGAGATGATCCAACTCCCAACGTTAAAGTCCATAGGATAGCACAAGTGTTAATGGTCTTAAAAATTGACTGCCAGATACCTTTTGTATTTTAATTTTGCACCCCCCCCCCACACACACACATAGATTAAAATCCCACTCCGATCATTTTTTGATCTATTGTAAAAGCAATCTCAGTGGGGTTTTTTTAAATTATAGTCAGTTTTTAGCCAAAATAAAAAAAAAGTATAATTTTCTAGAACATAATTTCTGCAGAGCGGCAGAAGTTTATGAAATATTTGCCTCTGAGTTTTATGCGGGACTTTTTGCGTAAAGCAACCCCGCCCCCTCCCCCATAACTAAGCGCTCTGTTTATAAGCTCAATCGCTAGCTTACAGTCCCTCACACCTCAAGCTAATGTTGGCGATGCAGCAAAAGTGGCGATCAATCCTGGAGCTACCCAGCTGTACAGTTTTGATCCAGATTCCAGCATCAGACGAGGAAAACAGATGCACATGGATCTATTTGTCTGCAAGTAGATGCATCAGAATGGAGCGGAGCAGAGACTGTGGCCCGTCTAGAGTATTTCTTACGTAATAAGCAAGCTCTTTATCCCACTGTATTTTTTCCACCAGCTCATGAGTCACAATAATTTGAACAAAGAGATACTCAGAAATGCAATTGTAAGATTGAAATGTTCTCCATCATGGGAAAATTGCCACAACAACATGTTAAAAATGAGGTTTTTTTCAGAGTGGGTCTGTAACCCTTGTGCTATCCTAGGCACTTTAACGTTGGGAGTTGGGTCATCTAGACCCAGTAGACAGTGCTTTGAACCTTTTTTCTGATTTGTGATCTTCACTGGTGTCCATGGATTACATGAAATCCTCCACCTTCATCCACCTTTGTCATAGTAGGGAGAACACGTTAAGAATGTAATGTACAGGGTGACAAAAATGTTAAAGACACAGCAGCTAGGTGGATTTATTAAACCAAGGTGTTTATGCAGAGTTAAGGTATCATCTCCGTAAGAAAGATATATTTTTTTTTAAGTCAGGCCTGTTTGTCACATATTTTCTTTTGAAAGTGACATTTATGTTTCACATATTAAATTATGCGCTTACAAATTAAATGTCACTCCTGAATACATTTTTAGCTTATAGAAAAGATATGTCAGGTTCCCCCCAAAAATTTTTTTGATCAGATGAGCAATCTACGTGGGACTAAAAAAAGGTTTTAAAAAAAATATATATATATATATATATATATATATATAAAATAATCGATAGACGTTGCCACAAAGAAGTAACACAAAAGTTGTCAAAGCAGTAGGTGACTAGACAAAACTGAACTGAAAACTGAAGTCTTAAATTACAATAAACTCAAATGAAGACACGTGTGGATACTTAGAAACGTGAACCTCTGGTGACTGTGACAAGGGAAAAAGCAAAATCTGACAATAGAACATAACCTGTACCAAGAAAACTACACTGAAAACAAACCAAATGAGAGCACGATACTTGCAACATCTGTTTGTATGGGTGTGATACAGAGATGTAAACACATACACATTCTTTTATTCTAACTATAGTTTAGCCATGGTAATTAAAACAACCAAGTTCTAAGAATAAAACATACACCGACCAAAAATATAAACGCAACACTTTTGTTTTTGCTCCGATTTTCTTGTGGCCAGTCTAAGGCACACCTGTGCAATAATCATGCTGTCTAATTAGCTTGATATGTCACACCTGTGAGGTGGGATGGATTGAATTTTGGCAAAGGAGAAGTGCTCACTATCACAGATTTAGACAGATTTGAGAACTATGTATGTGGAAAATGTTTCACATCTTTGAGTTCATACCATAAAAAATGGGAGCAATAACAAAAGTGTTGCGTTTATATTTTTGGTCAGTGTACTTTGAAACAGTTAAAATATACAAAGTTACCGAAAAATTACAAAAAAAAGCATAAGCATCTTAGAAATTTGAAGACCATTTACAGTTAACCTATTTTCAAAAATAAATTGGTTTTATTTTATTTCCAGTTCAGTAAAAATATGCAAAATGTGATGGCCTAAATCCACAGGTGTGTGTTTCCTAGGTCAATCTTGTGCACAATGTCTAGCTCTATAAATACTTATGGTGGCAATATATTTATGTCAACTCATGGATCGGCCTGGCTTCTAAACAGAAATGCGCATAAAAAAACAATCTGTATAGCTACACATATGATAGGTATATAAAAGCAACAAATTTGTATGGATTGAAAATGATTTAAAATGATTACATTATGTTAGTATTTATTTAAATATGTCAATTGAAATGTTGAACTTGTAAAATGAAAAAAAAAATTGCAAAGTAAAGGAAACATTAAAGGATATCATGCTTTTCTTTTACTCTTCTGAGCCCCTTTTTGTCCATTTCAAGGTCAAAGGGCTGCAGCAGCTTATCCCGGCCACTTGTGGGCGAGGGCAGGGGCATGGACAAGTTGCCAGTCTGTCTAGGGCCACAATTCACACACCCATGCACGCTCACATTCACACCTAGGGACAATTTAGAGCAGGGGTGTATTCACACTTTTTGGCATGAGCTACTTCTGAGACAACAATGTTCAAAAGATCAACCTAAAAAAAAAAAAAACGCCCCTCTCAACCTTCCGCGGGTGGTTTCTCACCCAAGCTCGGGTGTTCTACTAGAGGCCTGGGAGCTTGAGGGTCCTGCACAATATCCTGCGCAGTCCCTGGTCTTTCTCCAGTTTCTCATGTTCCTTCTTACTGATGTTCCCATTGCTTGGCACTGCCACATCCACCACAACGGCTTTCCTCTGTTCTTTATCCACCACTACAATGTCCGGTTGGTTCGCCATTACCATCCTATCAGTCTGGATCTGGAAGTCCCACAGGATTTTTGCCCTTTTCATTCTCTACCACCTTCGGAGGTGTTTCCCATTTTGACCTTGGGGTTTCCTCCCCATGTCTATACGCAGGCATGCCCACACAGACACGCACACACACACACACGCACACACACACACAGAATCTTTATTCGCTGATAGATTTTATATTATTCATTTATTTTATCCATTTATTTATTTTTGCTGGCCTGCGATCTCCCCTCATGTCCTTGAAGATCGACCGGTTGATCACGAGCACCGTAATGAGCACCCCGATTTAGAGTAACCAATTAACCCATGAAGCATGTTTTTCGGATGGTGGGAGAAAGCCAGTATCCCTGGAGAAAACCCACGCATGCACGTGGAGCACATGCTAACTCCACATAGAGGGGGTTCCGATTGAAAACATTTGATGACAGAATGTGTGAGAAACCTGGGCGTTCTTTTTGACTCTGAGCTGTGTTTTATTCCTCTCATCAGAAACGTTGTGAAAACAGGATTTTACAATCTTAAGAACATTGCCAGAGTCCGCCCGTTCCTCTCTCCTGCCAGCACAGAGGTGCTAATGCATGCTTTTATTTTTAGTCATTTAGATTATTGTAATGCCCTGCTCTCTGGTTTACCGAAAAAGTCTATCTCAAATCTACAACTATTGCAGAACTCTGCGGCACGAGTTCTGACGAGGACCAGAGGGCGGGAACACATTACACCGATTTTAAAGTTGCTGCATTGGCTCCCTGTGCGTTTCAGGATTGATTTTAAAGTTCTTTTAATGGTTTATAAATGTTTTAATGGTCTTGGGCCTTTTTATTTAAATGATATTATTTTAAAATACGGGCCCTCGCGGACCCTGAGGTCCTATGGCACTGGCCTCTTAGTTGTGAGGACCAAGACACACGGTGAGGCTTCATTCCACCATTACGGTCCTCCCCGTGGAACAGCCTGCCAGAGAGCCTCAGGGCTGCAGAGACTGTAGAGGTTTTTAAGAAGAGGCTCAAGACCCACCTTTTTAGTCTGGCTTTTTCATGACTTTGATAATTTCTTATGTCTTTTTTTATTTATCTATTTATTAATTAATGTATTTATTTACGTATTTATTCATTTATTTATTTGAAAGGACTATTATTATCTCTGTTTTTAACATGCTATTCTTTTAATTGTTATTTTACCAATGATACTTAGGTTATGTTTTAATCAGTTTACGTATTTTATTTTTTAATTACTAACATTGTTATGTCTTATTTATTTTTATTTTTTCTATTTTTATTGTTGTTATTTTTATGATAATTTTTATTCTGATGTTTTTTTAATCCAGTGTTTCCTCTTGGGGATCCATTGTTCTGGGGCACCACCAGCTAAACCTCTAGGTTGTGCTGTTGCTGCGGTGCCCATTCTTGTTGGGCATGCTGGGGTCCTGCTCTGTGGTCTAATAGCCATGGAGTGGGCCCTGGGCTGCTCTGTGTTGGGCGGGCACTGTGGTACGGCTGGGCCTTGGAATAAATGGATCCCCATGATATTGTTTCCTCACAGCAGTACCAAGCCAGACTTTCTTTAAGCTGCAGTTCTTTGTTTCTGTTCAGGGTTCTACTGGGGTAACTGTGTCGGTGGGATGGGGGTAGGGGGTGGTGAGGGAGGGGTCCCATCTTTGTGTGATTGTCCTTTGTTTTCTGTTTTTAACAATTTTCATTTTTATGACTGTTAAGCGCTTTGTGTTTTTAACTGAAATGAAAGGCGCTATATAAATAAATAAAGTTTGAGTTTGAGAAAGACTCTTCTAAAACAACTCTGTTACAGGTGCCTCTTGCTTCATCTGAACACAGAGCTAAAAATTCTAAAACCACAATTCAGTGTTCAGAGAGCAACAGCAACATGCACATTTTGCCATGCAAGCCGGACCACCCGCATAGAAGCCTGCAGACGCTGACAAGACAACAGATGTGCATGGTGAGGAGCCAGATCTGTCATGCTCCACGGTGACTACACACTGTACTGAGGTATGTGGGCAAGCTCTGCATGGTAAATCCTGTTCAAATATTTGCTTAGTCACTGTTTATCACAAATCAGCCCCTAAAAGGCAAAGGAGATTATGTGCAATCTCAGATGACCAGAGCAATGTTTCACTGGCTCGTTCACAGTTTTTCAAAGGAGAACAAGAATATGGCAACAATGTGAGAGAATTTGTAGAACGCCACTTCTATATGGATGATGGCTCAAAGTAATTTCCCTCTGAATCTAAGGCAATAGACGTACTCTGCAGAACTCAGATGTTGGCTGAATCTAACATTCGTCTCCACAAAATCTCATTAAAGTCGTTACCAGCGCCTTTTCACAAGAAGATCTGGCTACAGGTTTACAGGGACTCCAACTTGAAAGGTGTCCTACGCACATGCAACGCAGTCTTGGATTGGGATGGAACTTGTCTACAGACCAGTGTTCATTTAAAGTGGAAGTCGGTGAGAAGCCTTTCACTAAACGAGGAGTGTTGTCAGTCATCAACAGTCTGTACGAAACTCTGGACTTTGCTGTGACAGTCAGCTTAGAAGGTCGAACCATTTTGAGAGAGAATTCTGTTGATATTCCAGAGTGGGACACTCCTCTACCAAAAGAAAAATAAGACAATTGGCAACAGTGGAAAGCCTCCCTTCCTCAAAAGCATACTTCTATTTGAATATCCGAACGACAGAGAAAAGAAGTTCACATTTTCTGTGATGCCTTCATGAAAGCAGTTGGAGCTGTTGCATACCTGATGCCCACAGATGCAAACGGATATAGGGGAAAAGGGTTTCCTTTTCGGCAAAGCCAAACTTGCTCCAAAACCAGACATCACCATACACTGTAAAAAAAATCGGTATATTTAACAGTAAAAAACCGAACAACCACGACAGGAAAACCTAGTAAACTATAATACTGTTTAAAATTGTTAGTTTGACTTAAAGTTCCTGTTAATCAATCCACTGGTAAAATTGTAATTAGTACATTATTTCTTTGGAAAAAATACACAATCCTACTGTAAAGGACTTGGGCATTATTGTTTTAACAGTCAAACACTATTATTTTTACAACTTTTTATTGACAAAACCACAGGTTTTTATGGTTAAATCTTAATGTGCGGTTGCTGTGATATGTTTTTCTTTTTTTGGGGATTTGAGAGTGGGGTAAAATGGACTAACGTATTTTCACGACCATAGGGCGCACCAGGTTATAGGGCCCGCTTTTCAGTTACCGGGGATTTTTCAATTTTTGACACGTACAAAAGGCACACTGTTTGATGTGTGTTCGTTGTGGTTTCAAGACGTTTAACAAAGAAAGGCTCATTGTGCGCTGAGACGCTGTCACTTTAACCCAATGCATCATGGGAGACCAATGTTGTGGGGACCCGGGACTTAGCCCCGCCCATGGCCACTAAGGCTCATGGGAAGTGTTGATTCCCACGCTTTGAGTTAGGGAGCTGTGAAGAGAAGTGAGGGTCATGTTGTTACAGTTTTAAGTTTATGTTCAGAACTAATAGGTTGAAGTGCTGGAGTCAAGAGTGAATTAGCTAATCCTCCACTCACCCTGTCTGCACTGAACCTGTTAGTGATTGTGGTGCACACATGGCCTTCTATTGTCAGTGTCCTACTATGCTTACGTCTCTGCACCATGAGTGAGAGTAACGGAGAGGATGATGAGTTTATATAGCACCCCTACCTTTTACAACTGTAATGACAACGATGGAAAATTCTTTAATAAATGTATGCACTCCGTGCATTTTTTTCCCGTCCTTTTTATTCTTATAATAATGAGCATATCTGCCGTCTCAAACTTAGACATATGAGAGTTCAAGAAAAATAATTAATTAAGATGGTAAAAAGATTAATAAAATTGGAGGAATATGACATTTAGTTTGATAAATACGTAATTTTGAGTTATATAAACAATTATTGAGTTTTATAGACGTAAGAATTTAGGTTGAATAAATTTAACTCAATTATTTGTTACCAATAGAAGTCATGGTAACGCTTTATAATAACAGTCCTTAATAGACTATTTATAAGACATTACCAAGTCCTTAATAAACTATTTATAAAACCATGTAAATACCGTGTATTTATGTGGTACTATTTGGTTCATACCTATGTGGTGCATACTGGGTATTTATAATATTCTTACTGGGTATTTACATGTTGCGCAAATGTGTCTTTTGTGGTACTTACCACATGTATGAACAAGGTAAGTACAAATAAAGTACCTTGAATTTAAGTCTGCACTAGTATGTTTCATAGTATTTACCATGAATTCACCACAAAAACTACCCCTTAAGTACAATGAAACTGGACTGTAAAAGAAAGTCAGCCCTATTTCCGTTCAACTACATGGTAATTTCATTACGAAATACTGGGTATGTTCACGTATTACTTTCCCGTACAGTGTACATGAACACACTTGGTCTTCTGACCTTACCAAATGAGACAATGCTAACTTGTTGGTAAAGGTGAAGTTACTGCATTGTAAAAACATATTCTGGGCTGATTACTTCTTGTAACATGAGGCAAATATAAAGATAAACAAGACAGCAGTGAAAACAACAATCTTTAATATGATACACTTCTGCAGCATAGAAAGTGTCATCACAATGACATTTGTTTTAAGTACAAAACAGTAAAAACGAGCATTCCAAAGAACACATTATTTTGTCCGTCAAAATTCCTTCAGCAGAGTTTGGTAACGGTGCAGGACTTCTTCAGGGTTTGTAACTGCAAGAAAAATCACAATATGAGCTCAAATGTACATAAAACGCATAAAGACTTTTATGAAGTACAAAATATATATCACTTATTTAATCATTTCTGTATTGAGTTTGATAAATCTCTGTAAATTCTTTATTGCTTGACTGCAATGCTTGAAATCAATCAATTATCTTCATTTATAAACATAATAAATTATTCAAAACTTAACTTTTTTTTATACCCAGTATGTACCACATAGGTATGAACCAAATAGTACCACATAAATACACGGTAAGTACCATATAAGTACAGAGTAGACACAAAAAAGTACCATGTAAGTACCCAGTAAAATCCCATAGAAAGTACCATGTAAACACACTGTAATTACCCAGTAAATTCCATGTAAGTACCCTGAAAGTACCCAGTAGTTACACAATAAGTAGCATGTAAATACCGCGTAAGTACACTGTAAGTACTGTAAAAGAAAGCGTTACCCATTAACAAGCACTAAAAATGTCTTAGTAAGCTTCTTATAAGTACATTTATTATATATTGTCCATAATTACATGAAATCTTTCCACCTTTATCCACCTTTGTCATGGTAGGAATAACAGATCAATGTAAGGGTGGGGTCATCTACAGTAAGAAAGCACAAGGTTTAACTGTTAGCCTTGTGCCGCCTCATTCTTTTATCAGCAGTAATGCAGACCTGGTGAAGTTTTTTTTGCCATTTTTGTGAGAGTGGTGGAACTTGCTGCTTTGTTATCTGCCATCATATCAATCCGGTGTAGATGCAAACCTTGAGAAAATCTTGAAAAGAGAAAACATTTCTGCTATGTACAACCTCAGACAATGAATTTTTTGATGTCCAAAAAGCTCAAATTGCCTTAAACACACAATCCAATGAAATTTTTTTTTGGTGTTTTTAACATGATCTTGTTTCATAATAGACGACGTATAGAAAATAATTTGATATTAAAACTGCGTTTCTGAATATTCAAGCTGTAATGGATCAGGAACAGACAAAAACCTATGGTTTAAAAAAATTTTACCACAAAAGTTTTCATCCATGGCCGTTCATTAAATATTTAGCATTTGGCCTTTCTCTGAGAAAACTTGTACATTAATAGCTTTATGTATTACTACAGAGTATGGATTTATAAAATCACTACTTTACTACTTTGGTATTAATACATAGAAGTATTAGTATGGGGTATTATGAATAAATTTATATCAAGAACTCTATATTGATATATTTTTTCTAGCTCCCATAACAAATAATTTCTTATCTGTTCGATTAATGTAGTTCAATTTAATGATATTCTTCTATTCAGTTTTTTTTTTTTTGTCTTTTCCGCATGCTTGCTCCTACGCCAAAAACATATTTTAAACAACATCTTGGTACAATATTTGAACATCATTAAACCTAAACAAAAGAAAGGTCAACAAAATGTAAATGAGCAAGACTGTTTAATCAATGGAACGTGTATGGAGCTGAAGAGTTTCCTTGTTTTATGTGTACCACCTTAAAAAGCAATGGTGTGAATATCGTAGTTTGAGACCGTCACATACCTGTATATGAACTGCATCCAGTCAAAAAGGGATATTTTTGAACGCTGGAATAGAGACTTGTGTCAAATAGATTTCACCCTTTTTTTTCCTCTATGCACAGCCCGCTGACATTTCCTGCAAAGTAAAACTATATCAACCTCATCTGTTTCACTACAATCCCAAACACAACTTTTAATTACTGCAGCCATCATGTACTAAAAAAGCAACACAAAAAACAAACTTACCAGGTGTAATGGTCCTTTGTCTTCCCTGTTTTCAATGTCATTTTCCTGTGTCAGATGCTGCATTTCATTTCCTTTCTTAAAAGAGGATTCTTTTGCATCTATTTGATCAGTTTTAATGCTTTTCTTTTAGACTTGCCCGCAAAAATGAGCCTCCGTAGTTTGGTAATCAGGGTCATTTTTTAATGTTAATGAAAGCTCCTTCCTGAGTTTCATACAACCAGTTTGAATTTATTGCCGCCAGTGTTTTGCCGCCCGTGCTCAAATGTCCTATCGACAATGTTGATAAAAGTAAATGCTACCTGATTGGTTGCTTACATTTTCTTAGTGCGCAGGCGCAGCTTTTATTCAATCATTGCTAAACGTAGGAAGAGTAGCTATCCACGTGTCCGTCCCGCAAGTCTGAAGCCGCATGATTACCCGCTCTGGAGTTGGCAGGGCCGAAGAAAAGCATGAAGAGGAAGCAAACAGACGAGACACGTCTCTCTGGTAAGTTACAAACAAATATTTCAAGGCTTTCCAGAAGCGGTTTTAGGCACGAGCAATACCGCAAATTTAACGGGGGCAGCGGCTCAGTGCTTGGAAAAAAATCAGCGCCATTATTGTTTTACTTTTGTTTGTTATATATCACTGAGTTTGTAACAGCCTGACACCTGTGAATTGCCTGCCCTGCAGCTGCGCTCCTGACTTAGAGAAGAAAGCGCTTGTGTGAGGAGAAGGGGAGGGGTGGCTGCGCGCTCCTGTCTTAGAGAAGAAGGCGCGTGTGTGAGGAGAAGGGGAGGGGTGGTAGTTGCAGGCAGCGAGGAGCACAGCCGCAATTACGCTGTTAATAAAGACTCTATAACAGATTTTCTGGGGGGACACCTTCTCTTTATAGACTACGTGCACGACAGAACTTCCGGTTAACTTCCGTGTTTCGAGTGTGAGGCCGACAACTTCCTGTTGGTCGTGTTATTGTTGTGGGGAGTTTTGTTGAGTTGCTAGTTTTGAGTAAAAAGGAGCGGATTTCGGGTAAAAGAGAGGCGTTTGGTGTTTCAACGCGTGACAATGACATCACAACACTGTTGTGTACCCGTGTGCGAATTTGTCAAAGTACAACAGTTCTAATATAAGCTTTCATAGCTTTCCAGTAGATGTGTCGGTGAGAGCCGAATCTTGGATGGTGAACACGGCGGGAGGACTTCACCCCAAGCAAGACTAGTCGTGTTTCGTATTTGCAGCAATCGGAAAGAAAATGCGTCATGTAAACACGCCGTTCGGAATACTTTGCCCCGGTCAGACTCGTTCGGATCAAAATTTCTTTCCGATCGAGATAGCTGGGTATACCGATCGTTGTTCATGTAAACGGTCATTCCGATCGTGTGTCACTATTGATCTGGGTTTACGTCATGCATAAACGGTGTTTCGCTGAGAGAAAGCTTGTGAGCTCATACGGGACCGACCAGCGGCTCTGCGGACGCCCCGCGTAAAGCCCCGCTCAGCTCTCGCCCCGCTGGCTCTCCCGTCTCTTTCACCCCTCACGAGGGAGATGCGGGGGGGGGGATGCGTGCTCACTGACGTCTGGACCCGGCATCCGAGCTCTGCGTTCGGGCTCCGGAGCCAGTGGACCGAGTGAACCTCTCTGAATGAGCAGAGCAGCTGGATTTATTAATGTGTTTGAGGGGAGGGTGCTTTGTTACGTGTGCGTTTTGTTATGTGTGAGAATTCGGACTGCGAGCCGAGCCGCCGCTCTGGGTTAGAGGCTGCCAGACT
This sequence comes from Oryzias latipes, assembly GCF_053564925.1. Lineage (NCBI taxonomy): Eukaryota > Metazoa > Chordata > Actinopteri > Beloniformes > Adrianichthyidae > Oryzias > Oryzias latipes. The sequence continues at coordinate 9,065,518 of NC_136256.1, read as the reverse complement.
CGCGAGGACAGAGCAGAGCTCGAGCGGCCAGCTTACAGTGTAAGCTGTGTAAGTTACACAGCCGTCACGGGGCAGTGTGTGAGCTTTTCAGAGCAGAAATGCCGCTCAGTCCTTAGAAACTGTTCAAAAAATCACGACACATGGAATTGTGCTTCTAATTGTGCCCCGACAAATAAAGGCTGATGTTGTTAGCCCGTGTTGTTAGCCTCTCCTAACACTGGGTTGTTCTTCAGTTCTGTTCTTCTTCCACAAATAAAGCACTGACCACAATGATTAAATATAAAATGAGAGCGAACAGGCACTTCATAATATTCATAAAATTAATAAAAGCACGTTTGGAAGATCGCCTCGTATATTACCAAGCTGCTGCATAAATGTGACAGCAAAGGTTTGTTTACAACGGGACACATTTCCTTTTCGGTATTTTCGACACGATATTTTGCCCGTAACCACGCACTGGTCGACAATCCCGTAGATGTCGTTCACGTCGATTTTCGGGAGACCTTGTTTGTAGAAAACGGGTGAAATTTGCCATCTTTCGCAATCAAAATCTGCCGTGTCGCTGCTATAGAAGTCGCAAGCCGGAAATGGTCGGCCTCACACTCAAGGCGGCGGAAGTAGAACTCCTTACTTTCGTGCACGGAGCCTATTACGGTTCTCCTTCTTCCGAACACACAAAACATGAACGCACACACCTCCGCTCCGCGCTCTCAACCCCCTTCTCATGCTGCACATGCTCATCTCCCTCCTTCGCTGCATCCGCTGCCTCCTCCCCTCACACACGCATACGCGGTCCCCAGCACATACACACCCCCACTCCACAACACAGTAAAACAGCTGCACTTTTTGAGATCATAAATAAACAATTGATCATTTTTTCATATTGATCATTTGTATTCTTTGAATTGTTTTAATGTTGTCTACCAATATCAAATATAGAGATGGGTATTGTTAAGGTTTTAATTGGGGATAATTGAGACACCACGACTCCTGCTGCTTCATCAAATATCCCACACTGTTACAGCTCTAGCTTATATCTTGTGTAACACAAACGTGCAACACAAAATGTGACTTCTCTAGTACCGATAGCAGAACCCTTGAGGTCAGATCTTAACGATACTGTGGTCTTGAAGAATGCTTGTCCGGGGCTCGTTCGATACCGGGGCTCGATACCCATCCCTAATCAAATAGTCTTTGTAATGGTAAACTTGTATTTTTTTTCCTCACAGATCTGGCTGAAGTGTCACCTACTACCCAGCTTGTTGCAAAAAAACAGCAACAAGACATAAAAAAGCTGACAGAAAAAGTTCAGAGGCAGGAGGAGCTCATCAAAGAGCTGTCAGCTGAGAAAGATTTTTTGAAAGAACAGCTAGGTATGTGCAAACAACACCTCATTCCACAAGCAGTGTTGTTGTCTTTCCTTGATAAAAGTAATAGATTAAAATTTACACTGTGCTTTTGGGTTGCAACAATTATATTTTTGTTCTGCAGCAAAATATCCTCCACAAGCCTCCACATAATGCTGCATGTAAAAAAAACAAAAAACTTCCACAGTTCAGTCAAGTTCATCTGCAAGTTCATCAAGCAGTTCTTCCGACTGGAGTGACTCTTCATGCAGCGATGCTTCCTCTGACTCTTCGTCTGAGTTTTCATCTTCAGATGAAGAGGAGAAAAAGAAGAAAAAAGAAGAAAGGAAGACCAAAAAAGAAGAACAAAAGAGGCAAGAGTGGAAAGAAGAGACAAAACAAAGCCTGCAAACGTGTCAGAAGAGGTAACTTGAAATGTTGAGCTTTTCTTAAATTAAGTGTTTAATTTTCTTGAGAAATAATTTTTCTGGTGTGTCCCCTAAGAGACGGATAGACCATAATATTAGGAACATATGTTAGACAATCGGAGTCAGTGGGAATTTGTCAGCATATTGATTAACAGTTTCAGGGTATGCAGAGTTAATGCAGAGACCACATGAGTTGATAAATGAATACATGAGTACACAATTTAAAAACATTGCTTAACCACCATTTCTGTGTTTCAGCACTTGTCCCAGATGAGGTGGTGGAGCGTTACCGAAAGGTGCTCAAGGCCTACAACAAAGGACGGACATTGTCTTCAGCATTTCAAAAAGTGGGAGTTGATAGGAACACAATTGTTTGCAGTGCTGCGGTGGCAGAACTTGCCATTGTGGCCCCACAGAAATACACAGAGCTGAAACAACTCCACAGTCCAAAAAAGAAGCTAAGTGACTTCACAAAGGCTTGCATCAACATAATTTATGGTGATTTACATATTGAAGATACAATTGAGACTTTTAAAAAAAAGTGGACAGTTACTGCCCCTTGGAAAGGGCAGATTCTGAGTTTAAACATTTTGAAGTGTATTGTAAGTTGTTAATGTTATATAAGGCACAAATTGTAATGTGGTTGTGATGTGTTGAAGCATTGTTATATGTTTGTGGCTGTGGTTAATGTTATAAAGGTCATTTTTCATATTCTGTACTTTGTGGTTCTTTGTGGCAGAACATAGCCCACACTTAGGAGGCAGCAAAACACTCAAACTGTCAATGAAGGTTCTCGTTCATCCATGTGATATATGTAGTATTGAGGTTGAGTCACTTCAGCCGGACTTAAAAAAAATGTAAGTCCAGCTTGACATGGGAAGTGTTAATATGTTTATTAATCGGAGGTCAGGAGACACGTGATGCTGTAGTATCGCGAGAGCCGACGAGAGGAGTGTGGTGAGTTTACTTGGCGGCGCGTAAGTTGTGAACAAACATTTTTGATTTATTTTATTACACCGCCATATTTAAATAATCCAGAAAGTTAAAAAATAAAAATCTGAAAAAGTTTGTCAAGCATTTGCCAGCCTGGATGACCTGGAGGACCTGGAGGATCTGGAGAATTACATCGACGAGTGTTTCAATACCTGCCTCATGAAGAAATCCAACACCGCCACTCAGTCCACCAAACGCAACCGTCCCGAAGACTCCCCGGGGGCTGTCTCCTCTCCAGGCAGCAACATGAGTGACATCCTGGATTCAATTGATAAAAGGCTCTCCAGCCTTGATTGCCGTTTAAATCTGCTGGAGATCCTCCATAAGGAATTCCAAGGTCTGCGAGAGTCTCTGGAGTTCAGCCAACAGCAGGTGCAGGAGCTCGCAGCGGAGAACCAGGCCCTCAGAGAGACCGTGAAGACCTTGGGCCACGACACCGCCCGTCTCTCTGAGGAAAACCGATCCATCAAGGAAACCCTCCTGGATCTTCAGGCGAGGAGCATGAGGGACAATCTAGTGTTCGCAGGGATTCCAGAAGAGGCAGGAGAAGTCCCGGAGAACATTGTTAAGTCCTTTATAGAGGTCCACCTGAAACTCCCCAAGGAAGAAGTCCAGAAGATCTCCTTCCACAGGGTTCACCGGCTCGGAGGAAAGAGGCCGGACAATCAGCGTCCCCGTCCTATTGTTGCTAAATTTGAACATTATAAACAAAAGATGCAGGTAAAAAGCAGAGGGCGAGAGCTGAAAGACACACATTATAGCGTGAATGATCAGTTTCCAGGCGAGATCCTCCGCCGGCGGAAAATCCTCTTCCCGCTGAGGAGTGAAGGAATTTATATTTTTTGGTAAATTCATTAGGGTTTCCAGTCTTAAATTTTATTACATTGAAGATAAGTCATTTGCTGAAGTGTGTGCTTTTATTGTAGGGAATAAATTTGTTAAACTTAATCCGGCCGAATCCCGTGGTTTTCTTCTTCTCGACTTTATTGAACATGCAACAAGGAAAGTAATCTCAAAGCGACAGATTATATTTTCCAACAGGAGGAAGCACCTGTCTGCTGGAGCCCGTGCGGTGGTTGCTGTTGATAAACTTTTTGTGAATGGCAAGCTGTTCCGGGACCCAGAGGTAACACCCTGGCTGTGCTGAAGGCTTTCAGAGGCGCACTGACATCTGCGCTGCCCAGAAGAAACCCGCAAACTTATTTAATTGAATAGGAAATAATCGGATCATCAATAATCCACACCTCTCAGGAAAAGTGTTTTTTCTTTCTCTCACATTCATGTTTCTGTTGTTGTTTCGTTGTTTTTGTTTTTTGCTCTTTCTCTTTCCCTCTCTCTTTTCTCTTGTCCCCCCCCCTTCCCATGTTCTCATATGTGAATCAGGTAAAGTCAACGCAACCACGGTGAGTATTTATTTATGCACGGAACGGGCGCGCGCGCATACTAGCGCGCATAAGAGCATGCACACGCGATCCCGCACACACACGTTGATAAACTGCAAAAACCTCACTTAGGCTCACACAGGACGCACGCAACATGCAGCTCATAGCCAAGACACGTTCACCCACAACGCACAGCGCTTGTCAGTGTAGCAGGAACGCACAGCGTGCACGCGCACACGGACGGGCACACGCACTATTTAGCCTTGCACTCTCCCGGTTAGAACAGCTATGAACAGTCTTAACATCGTTAGCTGGAATGTGCGTGGACTTGGTTCTGGGCCAAAGAGATTGAAAGTGTTAAATCACCTGAATGATCTTAAAGCAGATATAGCTCTGCTGCAGGAGACCCATTTATCTTTATCAGCTGGTCAACTCCTGTGCTGTTCCCAGTATCCAGCTATGTATTCTGCCAGTTTCAACTCCAAACAAAGAGGGGTTGCAGTTTTGATTAATAAAAATGTTACATTTACTCATAAGGATACAGTTACTGACCCAGAAGGCAGATTTGTAATCATTAATATATCCATTCAGAATAAGGACTTTTGCATCGCCAGTATCTATGGCCCTAATGTTGACGACTCTTCCTTCTTTCACAGATTCTTCACCTCACTCTCAGCTCACTCTGACTCCACAATCATTATAGGAGGAGACGTCAACCTGGTTTTGGACCCTGAACTTGACAGACTCAGCACAGCAGCAAATCAGCGTACATGGCAGTCTGCAAGTATTCTAAAGCAGTACATGAATGATTTGGGTCTCTGCGACGCGTGGCGCTCATGTCATCCAAGCACTAAGGGGTTCACCTTTTTTTCTCCAGTTCACCATTCACACTCTCGTTTAGATTATTTATTAGTCAGTAACTCCCTTTTGAAAGAAATTAAAAGTTCCAACATTCATCCAATTATTATCAGTGACCATGCACCAGTTTCTGTTACTATTTCAAGGGAAGTACCCAGACCCTCGGGTTCAACCTGGAGGTTTAATACATCTCTGTTAAAAGACCAGGAATTTATTGAATTCTTTAAAAAAGAGTGGGCAACCTTCTTAGAATTCAACAATACTTCTGAAATATCACCAAGTATTCTTTGGGAAGCAGCAAAAGCAGTCATGAGAGGGAAAATCATCTCTTATTCAACGCATAAAAAACGCAAAGAGAAAGCAGATTTATTAGAATTAGAAAATAAAATAAAAACTCTGGAGACTGCTTATGCTGCTTCTGCACAGGAACACATACTGAGCGACATGAAAAATTTAAAGCTGCAGTTAAATGACATCATCAATAAACAAACACAATTCCAGATACAAAGGCTTCGACTGGAAAGATACGAAAACTCAAATAAATCTGGCAAATTTCTAGCTAATCAGCTTAAAATTAATAAAGAAAAATCAACAATCACTTCTATTATGGACCAAACAGGGAATGTCACCCATGACCCGGTAAAAATTAATAATGCGTTTAAAGACTTTTATCAAAACTTATACACTCCACAGATCAATCCATCAGAACAAAGTATCAACTCATTTCTCAACAATATAAACCTGCCCAAGTTAAACGAAGATCAAATCACAAATTTAGACTCTCCGCTCTCGTTGTCTGAGCTTCATGAAGCTCTGTTACTTATGCCTAATGGTAAAGCACCAGGGCCTGACGGCTTTCCTGCAGAGTTTTATAAGGAATTCTGGGAACAACTGGCACCAACGTTTTATAAAACGGTAAAATTTATCAATGAAAGCCAATCTCTACCACCTAACATGAACTCTGCCAACATTATCCTTCTTCTAAAACCAGACAAAGACCCCACGAGTCCTTCAAGCTATCGCCCCATTTCTTTAATTAATGCAGATGTAAAAATTATCTGCAAAGCACTAGCACAGAGAATAGAAAAAGTCACTCCTCACATAATTGACTTTGATCAAACTGGATTCATCAAAGGCAGACACTCGGATGATAATGTCCGCAGACTCGTTAACATAATAGACTTTGCCACCATCAAAAACCAGGAAATGACTATACTATCACTGGATGCTGAAAAAGCCTTTGATAGAGTAAACTGGAAGTTCCTCATTGCTGCCCTCCATAAGTTTGGGTTTGGAGAATCATTCATCAATTGGATCAAAATATTATATCACAACCCCAATGCATCAGTTAGAACTAATAAACAGACTTCCAACAGGTTTTTTCTTGGAAGAGAAACTAGACAGGGTTGCCCACTCTCCCCCTCTCTTTTTGCAATATTTATCGAGCCTCTAGCTGCAGCAATAAGACAGAATGAGAGTATTAAAGGAATTAAAACCAAACACAGCCATCATAAAATTAGTCTCTATGCAGATGACATATTACTGTTTTTAAGTAATATACATTCTGTAAATGAAACGGCAACAATCATTAATGAATTCTCTTCTATATCAGACTATTCCATTAATTGGAATAAATCTGTTTTATTACCACTGAACAGTAATGCGGAGCAAGGACTCACAATACCAGTCAAATCAGGCAATATAAAATATCTAGGTATTTATTTTTCCCCCAAAATTTCAGAACTGGTGCAGCTAAACTACACCCCATTACTGAAAAACATACAGGACGATCTAACACGCTGGACCAACCTGCCTTTGTCCCTTATGGGCAAGGTAGCCACGGTAAAAATGAAAATCTTACCCAAAGTTAATTATCTCTTCTCAATGATTCCCACACAACCGCCATTAAAATGGTTCAAAACATTAGACTCATCCATATCAAGCTTTCTATGGAACAATAAACCTGCAAGAATTAGTCTAAAAACTTTAAAATCTGCAAAAAGCTGTGGAGGATTAGAATTACCTAACTTCCACAATTACTTTCTTGCAAATAGATTACAATATATCTTAAAATGGTTAAAAAATAATCCAGAAACTAACTCATGGTTAGACTTGGAACAGGCGTTATGTGGAAAGATCAACCTGTCAGATCTTCCATTTATTAGCCAAATAGTTAAAAAACAGGATTGTTTCAAAAGTATTAATATAAATGCCACTTTAACAGCCTGGTGGGAATTTCTCAAAATATCAAAATCATCAATTCAACCGTGCAAAATGACACCCATCTGGAACAACCCAGACATCCTCATAAACAAAAAAATTATCCTGCTGGCCCTGGCCTGGGTGGCGGTCTTGGTCGCCCGGGGGGCGGTTGTTCCCTGCCTATTCCCGTGTGGCGTTGGGGGGGCTCCGGCTGCCGCTGCTGCTGCGGCGGGGGTATGGGTGTGGGGGTGGCTGGGCGCTCCTCCTCCTTCTTTTCACATTCCACCATCCATTTTAGAAGAACATAAACACTCACCTGAGCACAGGTGTTAGCTCACCTTTGCACTAATAGTTTGCATGATTGAATGAATGAAAGATTTCACACTAGTTGGTTTAAAGGCATAGGTATGCGTTCGTGAACACTATCTGTTTTGTGTGCATGTTGACATGTGGACATTTTTGCGACTAGCAGGTGTGTTGATAATATTTGAGTGTGTGTGAACAGGCCCCGCCCTTTTTGTACTACATTTGAACCGTACCGTAACGATAAACAACCAGTAAACCTGCCTGCTCTATGCTGCTTCATGGTCTTACCCCCCTTCCCCTCCTATTATCACCCTCCTACCCCCCCCTCTCTCTAACGTCCCTCTCTCTTCTTCCCCTCTTTCCTTTTCCGTCCGGTCCAACACCAAAGATTTTCAAACATGATTGAAATTAATAAAGTTTGGCCTCAATTACAAAAGGGGTTTATTCAGACATACCTTTGGTTTGTCTGAAGATGAATAACCCCTCTTGTTAAAATAAAATATGTCCAACACAAGAGGCCCTCAGCTCTCATCTGTTTGCCTAGCTGTTGGACAGGACAAGTTAAAAAAAAAAAAAAACAAAAAATTATCCACTTCCCAGCTTGGCAAGCAGGGGGCATAAAACAACTAGAGCACATAATTATTGATAGAAGATTCATAACTCCCCAGGAACTTCAAGACAAACATGGAATATATAACTTCTTGGAATATCAGCAACTTAAATCAATTATTACTAAAAAGTTTAAATACAGAGACAACGATTTAAAGCTACCAGATGTAGTTACCACTCTGATCAATTTCTCAATGAATAAAACTCTCTCCAAAATATACAAACTTTTATGCAATTTAGATAACAATATTTCACTTCCGACAACAAAATGGGATGCGGATTTGAGCATCAGCACAGATGAAAGTTTTTGGTCAGAACTTTGTCTAAACACCTTTAAAATGACAAAAAGTCCAAATCTGCAGCTAATCCATTTCAAAACTCTTCACAGAATTTACTACACTGGACAGAGGATGTTCAAGATGGGTCTCAGTAACTCAGACATTTGTCAGCACTGTGACAGTAATCTACCCGACAATTACATGCATGCACTATGGTTCTGCACGCCTGTCCAGGCTCTCTGGCGGCAGGTATGTGCCGATCTATCAGTCTGGCTTAAGGTTTCAATCACAGCTTCACCGTCACTTTGTGTGCTTGGTGACATGAGTGCCATCGATGTAGAAGGAGGATTAGGCTCTATCATTTTCATAACTCTTTGCATTGCTAAAAAAACTATTTTAATAAATTGGACGATGGAATTGGTCGGGGGATCGGGTCCGGCGCCTGGGTGGGGCGGGCTGGGGCGCTGCGTGGTCCTTTGGGCTTGGGTGTGGGGGTGCGTGGTGGGGGGGTGGGGTGGTGGTCTGGCCTGGCTTGGGGGGGTGGTCCCTTTGCCTGTGCTGGGGGGGGTTGGCGGGGGGCGCTGCTCGGGGGGGGGGGCCCAGCGGCGCTGGATGGGCTTCCCATCTACGCCTGGGGCTGGGATCGGCCCTTCCCTGGCTCTGGGGCGGGACGGGACAACCCTCTTGGGGCCCCCGGTCGCTCTGGGTGTCCTCCGCTTCGGCTGCGGGGTCTTGGGGGGGGTGGGGTGGGGGGTCTTGTCGGCCCTGACCTGTGGGGGGGCATTCTGGGGGGGGGGGGGGTCCACTATTGGTACGGGGCAGGGGGGGTTGACGGGTCGGGGTCTCCGCTGAGGCCATCGGCGGTTTCCCCGGCCGGTTGGCTGCCTCGGTCCTGTCGAGGCCTGACCAGAGCTCTTCTAGGGCCGGCGTTTGGGGGTGGGGGCCTGGGCTTGCTCCGGGGGGGGGCCGGCGCTTTCTGGCTCCTCTCTCTCTGTGTGGGGGGGGGTGGTGCTGGGCCTGGGGTGTCGGCGCCTCCGGGGGTGGGGCCCCTGGGCTGGGTGGGCCTGGCCCCCTTGCTGGGGGGGGGGCGGGGGACAGCTGTTTGACCACCGGGGGACAGTCTATCAGTTGTCCCCAACTTACCCCCTTCCTCATATAACCTCATAATAGGGTGAGGAGGTGGGGGGCTTAGCCTGCGATGAGCCTTGGGGGGGGGTTTACTAGGCAGTGGCCCCCCTCCTATGGTTGCCGTATGGAGTGGGCCCCCCCTCTTTCGGTTTTACTTGCACCTTAGACATGTAGGGCCCTTGGTAGGGGGGGTGCTTGGACATCACTGCCAGCCAGCAGCGGATGTCCTCCTAGCACCCTACCCGCCAATTTTAACCGCACCTTAGACATTTAGGGCCCCTTGGTGGGGAGGGTGAGGGGACGTCACTGTGAGTAATCAGGAGATGTCCCCTTAGTGCCCTACCCGCCAATTTTAACTGCACCCCCCTTAGTACACACACCCCTCCCCCCTCAATATATACATCCCAACATAAACACACACACATGCACACACACACCATCTCAAACACACATACACGCACACACATTTTGCAAGGAAGGTGGGACCTGGGTCCATCTGTCCCCTGCCTCTTCCCTGGTGGGGGGTGCGGGCCCCTTTGCAACGGCGGCCGTGTCCCCGGGGTGCCGGCTTCCTGGGCCCGGCGGTGCTCTCTCCGCGCGGTGGGGGAGTTCACATTACATCTGAGCCGGGGGTGTCTGGTCCCTGGGGGGTGGGTTCTGGTCCTTGCTCCTGAGTGCTGGGCCCTGCCAAATTTCCAACTGTGGCCGAGCCTGGTCGGGCCATATTTATAACACCCCTTGTGGGCCCTCTTTTTTTCCCCGGGGTTCCCCCCTCCTGGGCGGGGGCGGCGGGCCCCCTGCCTCGCTCCTCCCTGGACCAACTGTGGGCCGGGCGGATGGCTGCCTGGAGTGCGGAGCGGGTCTCCCTTGGGGGGTCCTGGCTCGTACCTGGGGTTGGGGCGGGGGGATGCCCGGAACTCCTGGGTGGTGGTGGGGTGCTCGTTTGGGGCTGTGGGCGTCCTTCTCCGGTGGGGCTCTGCGTTGGGTTCTCCCGGCGCGGCGGGGGGGCTGCTCTCCTGGTTGGGCTGGGGCGGCGCTCTCTTTCCCTCCGTGCTTCCCTGGCCTCTGGCTCTGGGGGCCTTGCGGCGGCCCTGCTGGCCCTGGCCTGGGTGGCGGGCTTGGTCGCCCGGGCGGCGGTTGTTCCCTGCCGGTTCCCGTGTGGCGTTGGGGGGATTCCGGCTGCCGCTGCTGCTGCGGTGGGGGTCTTGGGGTGGGGATGGCTGGGCACTCTCCCTCCTTCTTTTCACGTTCCACCATCCATTTTAGAAGAACATAAAACCTCACCTGAGCACTGGTGTTAGCTCACCTTTGCACTAATAGCTTGCATGACTGAATGACTGAAATGTTTCACACTAGTTGGTTTTAAGGCATAAGTATGCGTGTGTGAACACTATCTGTTTTGTGTACATGTCGACAGGTGGACATTTTTGCAGCTAGCAGGTGTGTTTATAACATTTGAGTGTGTGTGTGGACGGGCCCCGCCCTTTTTGTACTGCATTTGAACCTTACCATAATGATTAACAACCAGTAAACTTGTTGCTGTATGCTGCTTCATGGTCTTATCCCCCTTCCCCTCCTATTATCACCCCCTACCCCCCCCTCTCTCTAGCGTCCCTCTCTCTTCTTCCCCTCTTTCCTTTTCCGTCCGGTCCAACACCAAAGATTTTCAGACATGATTGAAATTAATAAAGTTTGGCCTCAATTACAAAAGGGGTTTATTCAGACATACCTTTGGTTTGTCAGAAGATTAATAACCCCTCTTGTTAAAGCAAAATATGTCCAACACAAGAGGCCCTCAGCTCTCGTCTGTCTGCCCAGCTGTTGGACAGGACAAGTTAAAAAAAAAAAAATAAATAAATAAATAAAAAAATAAATAAAAAAAAATATATATGTTTATTAATCCCATACAAGCAATTTATAAATGGTTTGTAAAGCTCAACCGGTTTTTTGGTCACGCTTTAGATTGGGGGGCTGCAAAACACTCAAACTGTTAATAAGAACACTGTTATTATGTTTATTAATCCCATACAAGCAATTTATGAATAGCTTCTGAACAGGATCAACAAATGCTAATAAATGTCTTTATAAGCATCTTACTACCACATTACTCATGCTTGTTAATGTCTTATAAGTAGTTTATTAAGGGATATGTTAATGTATTTATAAACAGCTTAATTAAACTTGTAAGTCAGTTGTAAGACATTAACAAATGCTAATAAATGTACTCATAAGCAACTTACTAAAACGTTACTAGTGCTTGTTAATGTCTTATAAATAGTTTATTAAGGACTCATTCATGCTAATAAATTTACTTATAAGAAGCTTACTAAGACATTTCTAGTCCTTTTTAATGGGTAACGCTTTCTTTTACAGTACAGTACTTACATTGTACTTAAGTGGTATTTACATGGTACTTATTGTGTAACTACTGGGTACTTTCAGGGTACTTACATGGAATTTACTGGGTACTTACAGTGTGTTTACATGGTACTTTCTATGGGATTTTACTGGGTACTTACATGGTACTTTTTTGTGTCTACTCTGTACTTATATGGTACTTACCGTGTATTTATGTGGTACTATTTGGTTCATACCTATGTGGTACATACTGGGTATAAAAAAAAGTTAAGTTTTGAATGATTTATTATGTTTATAAATGAGGATAATTGATTGATTTCAAGCATTGCAGTCAAGCAATAAAGAATTTACAGAGATTTATCAAACTCAATACAGAAATGATTAAATAAGTGATATATATTTTGTACTTCATAAAAGTCTTTATGCGTTTTATGTACATTTGAGCTCATATTGTGATTTTTCTTGCAGTTACAAACCCTGAAGAAGTCCTGCACCGTTACCAAACTCTGCTGAAGGAATTTTGACGGACAAAATAATGTGTTCTTTGGAATGCTCGTTTTTACTGTTATGTACTTAAAACAAATGTCATTGTGATGACACTTTCTATGCTGCAGAAGTGTATCATATTAAAGATTGTTGTTTTCACTGCTGTCTTGTTTCTCTTTATATTTGCCTCATGTTACAAGAAGTAATCAGGCCAGAATATGTTTTTACAATGCAGTTACTTCACCTTTACCAACAAGTTAGCATTGTCTCATTTGGTAAGGTCAGAAGACCAAGTGTGTTCATGTACACTGTACGGGAAAGTAATACGTGAACATACCCAGCATTTACTACTGAAAGTACCATGTAATAGAATGGAATTAGGGCTGACTTTCTTTTACAGTCCAGTTTCATTGTACTTAAGGGGGTAAGTACCAAGTAATATTCAAGTGAACATACCCAGTATTTAGTAATGAAATTACCATGTAGTTGAGTGGAAACAGGGCTGACTTTCTTTTACAGTCCAGTTTCATTGTACTTAAGGGGTAGTTTTTGTGGTGAATTCATGGTAAATACTATGAAACATACGAGTGCAGACTTAAATTCAAGGTACTTTATTTGTACTTACCTTGTTCATACATGTGGTAAGTACCACAAAAGACACCTTTGCGCAACATGTAAATACCCAGTAAGAATATTATAAATACCCAGTATGTACCACATAGGTGTTAACCAAATAGTACCACATACACTGCGTAAAAGCCCCCAGAATCAGGAGATATATTTGTCTGGATATCCTCAGAAATACCCCATATCTGGTGATATCTACGGTGGATACTCTCCGGACATGACTGTTTCTAAGTTCATGTCCTGAGCATATCAACTCGGAGTATGGGACACTTTTATTCTGATAGAATCTGGAGATGAGATTCTCTCCAGATATGAGATGCGTCACTAGTGATATCCAAGGTCAGGATATTTTCAGATTCTATCCATGTCATATCTGTTGATATCTGATGTCCGTATACTAGTCATATCTGAAGTTAGGATTTGGAACATATGGCCAGCAGGCATATCTGAAGAACTAACACCAGTGATATCTGAGTTCAGGATATTTCAGGATTCTCTCCATTTCATATCTGTTGATACCTGATGTCCGTATACCACTCATATCTGCAGTTAGGATTTGGAACATATGGCCAGCAGACATATCTGAAGAACGAACACTAGTGATGTAAGTCAGGATATTTCAAGATACCAGTCATCTCAAAAATATATAAGAAATAAAAGGTAACAGAAAACCGGTATTACTCAAAAATATTTTATTACAAAATAAATAAGTAAGTCAAAAACCACAAACAAACATGCATCCTTTTTTTCTCTTCTGCCAGATAGCAGCTCTTGACTGGTGGTGGGTTTCCTTCAGTAAAGCCAGCTGAGTGTCTCGTGCGTAATTTTGGCTTAATTCCACTCCTCCAGTTTTCATCCCAGGCTTTATGGCATTTCAGCATCACCCTGGTTAGTCTAGTGGAGCGCCACTTTGGCGAGGCTTGATAATTAGATGGTTTGTCCTCGTCACTTTCCTCGTCGCTGACATAGTTTGCATTGGCTCTTTTTATATATGACAGATCCTCTTGATTGAGAATCTTCTCAGCAATTTTGACCCTCTTTTTGAAGAACTGTGGACCAACAGGAAAGGAAAATATTATTTTAATCAGAGGAAACAACATACACACACATACACAGTTCAACTGGACCATGCACGACCCGAGTAAATGAAACAAGGTCACAAATAGGACAACTCACCTGATCATGCTGACTGGTCCTCCTTTTGACCTCGTCCTTGCTTCCATCTCCATTCTCTCTCTTTGCACTTGAGACAGTCAATAGCTCGATTGCAAGCTCCTAGTCGATGGAAATATGAAATGTACAGAAGATGAGGCAAACATATTGCAAACATGTTTCCAAATTGGAATATTCAAAATGTTTCATGCAGACTGTCACAGTGGCTTATCTTAATTATCCATTGTCAATGCTATATCGTTATTGTAACTTAGTGTTTGGTCTTAAGACATGGAAACACTAAATGAGCTGTCTATCACACTAATACAATTGCAATCCTTTTCAAAAAAATCTCTGAAAAGAAAGTAACACTGATTATTGACATTGAGTCTCTCACATTATCTCTAACTTATGGCGAGTTGTGTAAATCCAACTTCATGTTGGTGCTTACTTCTAACTTGGTGGAAACTCCAATTTGGTTCCACATCTTTCACTGCTGCCATCATCTCCTCATTGTGCGGTGTTCTGAAGCTAAAAAAAAGACAATATTTTATAACTGACTGAAGTTCTTGTCAAGTTTCCTAAAACAATAGTGAGAAAGAAACATACTTGTCATCTGCCCGGACCTTCCACTGGAGCTGCTCTCCGAGGTTCTTGTGTTTGTGATGGACAAGAATCTGAAAGAAATAAGAAGTCTGTTAGATTACAGTAACATTGCTGTTATGGCCAATGTTCTAGAATACGGGCACCTGCCCAACACAAAACCCCCCAGCGGCCGAGTGGCAAACTCAAGAACGCATGTAGCTTATAACCCCAAAGGAAGATCCGCCAACGTTTTCCGACCACGGTCAGAAAGAGAAAAGTCCTCGCAGGAAAGGTTCAACATAGGCTAAACATGAACAACCTTTTTTAAAGTGCAAAAAAAAAGTGAACACGTGTTTGTCTGTTTGGCTGCTTTAGTGAATCGTTCTGCTGCTTTTATTCGTCCGTCTTCATGTTTCGTGACCGGAACACCAGCATGTTAACCGTGTCAGCTATCAGTGAGGATCTTAACGGGGTGACGATGTTTCCTGCCGCGCTGAATTCACGCTCCCATGAGGAGCTCGTAGTGCATACATACAGACGTATATTTTCCTGCCACTTTTGACAGAAGTGCAGAGACATATGGGCGCCTGCGCTCCACCCTCGCCCCGCAGGCTCCTAGCCTCTCCTTCCCTCCTCCGGCGCCCCTAGCGAGAGGGGTGCCGACGTTCGGACCCTGTGCGGCCGGTTCGGGCGCAGCTGCCGGTGGACCCCCGTGTCTCCGTGCCGCCCGCGCTACACAGGCCCCACGGCGGTGGGGGGCGACATCTGCCACTCCAGCGGGGGAATCGGGAGGAGTGACGCCGCGGCCGCCCAACACGTAGAACCTAAAAGCAGTGGCGGTTTTTGATATGGGCGATGTGGGCGGTCGCCCAGGGCGGCACTTCATAGGGGGCGGCATTTGCGGTGCCCGATGCATGCGTTACGCACATATTGTGCTGTGGTACGATAGATGTCTACGTGGTGTCTCCGATTTTCAAAGAGGAAGCTTGTAGCTATGAATTTGAAATTGCTTCAGCCGCTGACACTTAACACTTTTATTTTGATACATCAGACTCTTAAGAATGTCTTCATCCTATTTGCTCTTCACACTTATGGTGCAAAAAAAAAAAAAAAAAAAAAGATGAAATAACTCAGAGTGAAACAACGTAAAACAGGCACATGAAAAGGAATTTGCCAGAACAATCACCCGTGCTCAACCCAATTTCGACAAAAGCAGGCAATGGGGATTATTTCCCACAATTCCTTGCTCTGACACGGCAGATCCGACACGCACGTGACCACCGCCCTCTGCTGCAAGACATTTGCGGCCACACCTCTTTGCCTTAGTCTTTGGAACATAAGTCAAAAAACTCGAGAGGGGGGCGCAACTCGCCGGTGGCTGGCTGAATCACACTAACAGGTGATTGGGAGTCTTTTTCTATCTGAAAATCAACTCTGGGCCGCAGCTGCGCCTCCCGTCATAGAGACGGAGCCGCGTGTGTCAGAGGGAAGGGGAGGGGGAGGGGTGGTGGGGGCAGACCATTTTTTATGGATTGAGTTTTTTTGGAGGATTTCTGCTGTTGGTGTTGCACAAATTTAGGGAAATGCCAAATATTTCTGGAGTAATCACATTGATGAGTTCTAAGATTTAGTCTTTAATGTTTTATAAGACCTAAACATATTAATCACAAGAAGTTTTATTTTTTAGATCTAATCCCTCTGATATGTTTCACAAAGACACACACAGGACGTCACACATTAAGAAATTATTGCTAAAAATGAAGCAGGTGTCTAGCTCTAAAAGAATTCTCTAAAAAATTATAAAAGAGCAAAAAAACGGAATTATTTGATTTTTAATTTCTTATTAATATTTCCTTTCTTTGTTTTGTTCTGCAGCATGTTCATATTTGTATAATTTTGACAGAATATATTTCTATGGAGAGCAAAATATTACAAGTTATTTAAGGTTTAACTTGTGTTCCTGTTTTTATTCATATTTATGTTCAAAAAGTTCAGTTTAAAAGGTTTAAAAGTTTAGCTTTAGTGTGTTCAGTAAATGTTTATCTTCTTCGGCCCAAAACCTTAAGCGTGTTTTTAACTTAGCCCCCTGTGTGACTGAGTTTGACCCCCGCTGTAATACGAGTCTAGAAAAGTCATGCATTTTTTGTGTAAAATGGCTAAATAGAAGATAGGGAAAAAAACAGGATGTTGTTGTCAAATTTTGTATATGTGCGGGGGGGGCGCTGGTGGGGTTACTCGCCCAGGGAGTAAGTCAGTGTAGAACCGCCACTGCCTAAAAGAAACCTAATTGACATAGTGCCCAGGGTCTCCAACATTTGTCCTTAACCGCACGAGAATACGCAATAATTAGCAAAGATGAATATGTTTATAGATCAAATCACACACCATATGAGTCCTCTGTCTGTAACTTCAAATAAATAAATAAAGTGTGGGTGCGGTGATGACGTCCCGCGGGCGATGAGGTTTTACGGTCTGACACCGAATCCCAGGAGAAGCTACTAGGCTGCGCGGATGATCCATGATCCATACAGATCACATGCCCCGGTTCTGCACAGACGTGTGCCGCGGATTCCACCCCCCAATCCCCCATCCCCTCCACGCACTTCATTTAATCTGTACGGTCACGTCCTCTGCTGTTTACTGCGTTAAAGTCGCTGCTCGACGTTTGTCCGTTAGGTGATGACATGTTTCTGGGTAACTTGAAGTTTTATACAAAAGCGAAGTTTTTCAGCACAAAATATTTTTACACACGGAAGATACATACGGAAACTTCGGGGGGTGTCGTGTCCAGTGTTCTTGTAGCTTCTCTTGGTTTTTTCCACGTCGTCCAGCCTCTGTGATTATGTTTCAATCGCTTCAGATGAAGACTCTTATCCTGAAAAAAGGGAAGGATGTGGTTTATTTTTGTTATTTAAAATGGCCCCCGGAATTGGTTAAATATAACCCCGTAGCCTCCAAGCCCCGAATATAAACATGCCCATTTACTAGATCAAAAGTTTTACCTGAACTTATCGGCTCGGCCGGGTCACTGGCGCCAACTCCCGGATCCTCTGAGGTCTTTTCGTTGTGAGGACGCGGTCGGCCTCGCTTACTAGAGGGTGTCCATGTCTCCTACGGTAAACTTTTATTATTTTTTTCCGTCTTCATCTTCGGACCTAACGCTCCGTGCCGCCATTGTTTTCAAACAGATTGCGTCATGGGAGCGCGGAGCGCTGTAACTTGACAGCTGATTGGTCACGTTGCAGAACGTGACCAATCAAATTTCACTTTACTGGAGCTCGGGTAAGACGTCACGGTTGTTCGTTCTCCTCGTGTTATTTTGCGGCTTCGAAACTACTGAAGACGTTTTGTTCCCGGCAGCATTTAGAGAAAGGGCTGGAGTGTGACCCAAAAATCTATGATGAATAAAATAAAAAATGAAAGAAGTTTCTTTTAAAATCATTCACAAAATTTACCCCACTAATCAATTCATGCTAAGATACATTAAAAAATTGATCCTAACTCAAATAAAAACTAATAATTAATGTTATTATTATTTTTGGCAAATTGTATATTCATAAATGCTAATTTTATTCATCTTCTATCCCCCCCCCCCCCGTGTTAATCAAACTAATTGAAATGTATCTCAGTTAAATCTCTAAAAGCCTTAAGAAAGCTGTATGTTTGTATGAAAGTTGTGGAAACCTGAATGTTTTTGTGTAAAATGCATGTAATATGTTTGCTCTCCTGGCTGTACTTACATTTTGAACAATAAAGTTAAAAAAAAAAAACTTTCTTCACCCACTCCCTGAAAACACTAAACGGAGCAGCAGTTATCATTGATTTCTTACCAAAAACGATCCTAAAGTTTTTTAAAAGGTTTCTTATGTTTTTTTTTATTGGTATAATATGAGATACTGTTTTACAAAACATCACAAAATACTTTCCTGCCACTAGATACATGCTCTGGAAGAAATTGGCTGTTGAAAATGACAAAATTTGTTGTATGCCCGAAGTGCCATTATTTACCTTTGATGAAGCAATGAGGATATTACTGTATATCTTAATCAAACTTGGGTTGACTTGTCAATACTTTTCACACCTGTTTTTAAACATTTGTGGGAAAATATAAGTGCAGAACAAACTCAGCTTAACAGATCAGATGTGTAATCCAAATTTGTCATAAACAATATATGTCTGGAAAAAATATATGTGCTTTTGAAGTATCTTGTGCACATACTGTGTAGGTACCATAACCTTTCGGCCTGGAACTTCCGTTCGGGGTCCTTTCGACTGAGTATAACGTCACACTACGGTAACCCCACTTGGACAAACTACGCAGCGTTCACATCTGCTTGGGCTCTACGTATTTTCATTTCACATTCCCTTTTGTAACCTAAAGGAGTTTTCCCTCATAAATTGTGTCTGACAATATTCTTTGTCATTTTATGAAGACATGTTGTCACAATCCGCTCGTTACTCCAGTTTAAGTTCAGCCGTGGCTGAAATTTTTGTCAGCACGGCTAAATGTTTCCCTTCCGGGTCCGTTCTGTCAATAATAAAGCAATGGGTGCACGGATTAAAAAAACTATAAGAGAACATGAATTCAATAATAATCATAACACTAATAAAGGCACCTTTCGAATACTATCTCGCAGCTCTGTTCTTTTACAACAGACGTCATAATATTTTCTTCTATGGTAGTATCGTAAATTGGTGAATGTGGAAAAGAGTAAGGTGATGAGGTTTACGAGGTTAAACGGTGAACGTAGATTGAATGTGGCATTAAATGGGGAGTTGTTGGAAGAGGTAGAGTGTTTTCAGTATTTGGGGTCGTGTGTCTGTGTGGATGGTGGAATGGGGGAGAGGTAGAGTTTAGAATGAACGAAGTACGAAAGATATGGGGGGGGGGGGGATGAAGAGAGTGATTGAATGTAGATCACTGGAAAGGCATGCGAAACGGAGATTCTATGAGGGTGTGGTGGTGCCTGCAGCGTTATATGGGGCTGAAACGGAGTCTGAAAGTGGCGGAAAAGAGGAAGCTGAATGTAGTTGAGATGAGATGTTTGAGGAGTATGTGTGGTGTGACGCGAATGGATCGTGTGAGAAATGAAGTTATCTGAGAGAGAACTGGTGTGATGCGAGAGTTGGCCTATAGAGCAGAGCAAAAGGCACTGGGACGGTTTGGACATGTTGAAAGAATGGAAAGGGAGCGTTTGGTGAAAAGGGTATATGAATCTGATGTGAGTGGAGTGAGAATGAGAGGAAGACCACGAATGCGATGGACGGAGGGTGTAAGGAGAGCGCTGAATGCAAGAGGGATGACTGTGGTGCGGGGGAGAGAGGCTGCTCAGGACAGGGATGGCTTGTGTAAGAATGAATGGAAGGGTGTGGTAGAGGTCTGGTCTTGGGATGAAGCGGCAAGGGGAAACCAGCCTTGGCTGAGGCCCTGCTGTGGAGGTGCCCACACTGGAGTGTGCAGCTGACCCTGGTGCAGTGTGGTGTGGCTTAGACCAGGCCTTAGACCAGTCTCACACACACACCAACGCACACACACACGCACACACTGAAGGAGGAGGGTTTGGGGAAGAGAAGGAGGGAGTTAAAATTGTGTGCCCTGTCTAGGCTACCCCACCTTGGTGGGACACAGCCTTGGTAAAAAGATAGATAGTATCGTAAATTGTCCAAACCAATCACTGTCTGACACGTCATCAGACCAACACACAGCCATTCACATAATGTGACGTCAGCACAAGTCGAAGGACCCCGAAGGGAAGTTCCAGGCCGAACGGTTATGGTACCTACAGCGGCAATGGTAACTACGGAGGATATGCACCAGAAATGCCTCAACACTTAGATAAGTATACACTACAGATACTACAGGATATTTACCTTTTTCAGTTTCTTTACTCCAGATATTTCCAGATTTCACTTCAGGTCATATTCGGAACTTGGATATGACCAAAATAAGACACAACCAGTTTCTTCTGCCCGGATATCTTCAGATATGCTGCATGTCTAGATATGCACCAGAAATGCCTCAACACTTAGATAAGTATACACTACAGATACTACAGGATATTTACCTTCTTCAGTATCTTTACTCCAGATATTTCCAGATTTGACCTCAGGTCATATTCAGAACTTGGATATGACCAAAATAAGACACAACCAGTATCTTCTGCCCGGATACCTTCAGATATGCTGCCTGTCTGGATATGCACCAGAAATGCCTCAACACTTAAATAAGTATACACTACAGATACTACAGGATATTTACCTTCTTCAGTATCTTTACTCCTGATATTCCCAGATTTCACTTCAGGTCATATTCGGAACTTAGATATGACCAAAATAAGACACAACCAGTATCTTCTGCCCGGATACCTTCAGATATGCTGCATGTCTGGATATGCACCAGAAATGCCTCAACACTTAGATAAGTGTACACTACAGATACTACAGGATATTTACCTTCTTTAGTATCTTTACTCCAGATATTCCCAGATTTCACTTCAGGTCATATTCGGAACTTGGATATGACCAAAATAAGACACAACCAGTATCTTTTGCCCGGATATCTTCAGATATGCTGCATGTCTGGATATGCACCAGAAATGGTCCAGATTCTTTAGATATTTAAGAAAGTATCCACAACAGATATTAAGGATTCTGGCTCTTTTCGCGCAGTGATAAATACACGGTATTTACATGGTTTTGTAAATAGTTTGTTGAGGACTTGGTAATGTCTGATAAATAATCTATTAAGGACTCCTATTATAAAGCGTTACCCCATTTTTGAGTATTAAGCAAACTATAGGATACAGTTATTACTTACTTAATCAAAGGACAAAGTTATAACTGCTACATAACTTTACATTAAGATAGGTCGAACATTTTTTTTTTATTTGTAATTAATTTAATTTGTTAAGGTCAAATGTGCTCAATGAAGGTAAAGGACTTAATGGCCTGGGAGCTGCCCAAATAATAATAATAATAAAATTTTATTTAGAATGCGCTTTATATTTTTAGGAAAATCTCAAAGCGCTACAATGTAAAACAGAAATAACAATAGTTTACAAATAAGAGCGAAGAAAAACAACTAAAACAACAAAAGTACGAAAAAGCATTATTAAAAAGGAATGCCTGTAAGCCTTTCTTAAAAGTGTCAAGGCTTTGTGGGGCTCTGAGGGATTCTAGGAGGTTGTTCCAGAATCGAGGAGCAGCAGTCTGAAAGGCTCTGTCTCCCATTGTGTTTAGCCTGGTCCTTGGTTGGTGAAGGCAATGAGTAAAATCTGAGCGGAGGAGTCGTGAACCGGGGAAGGGAGCTCACTCAGGTAGGCAGGGGCAGTTCCATGGACGCGGTGGTAGGTGAGGAGACAGAATTTGTAGTGAATTCTGGAAGGAATGGCTAACCAGTGAAGTGACTGAAGAACAAGAATGATGTGGTCTAATTTGCGTCTCCTTGTCAGGACCCTACCAGCGCAGTTTTGGATGTGCTGAAGCTTTCCCAGGCTCCTGACAGGAATCCCAACAAGGAGAATATGCAGTAGTCAAGTCTGGAGTAGATAAAGGCATGGATCAGTTTTTCTGCATCAGACTGGGTGAGTGAGGGGCGGAGCTTTGCAATATGTTTGAGATGGAAAAAAATACACTTAGGAGAGGTGACGCATGTGATGATCAAATCTTAGATTAGAGGTGATTTTGACAATTCGGCTATTGTAAGGGCTCTGCAATAGACTTTTTACAGCCTTAATTCAGTTTAATGATGTTCACTTTCACTCCGGAAACTCAGTTATTCCAAAAAAAATGAAGAGTGTCAAAAAAAATCGCTGTGTTCTGGTATACCAGTAACTTAAAAAAAATACATTCGATCTCACCAGCGTTGAATCTGGCATCTCTGACGTGGCCCCTCGCAGCAAACCCTCCTGCTTCTGATCACAAAGCACGTCTTATGCTGTGGGATTCACGCCTCCCGGTAATGCTTCCTCCATTGATCCTTTAACGACCCGGCTTTGGTGGGTTTCCTCCTTTTTCCATCAAAGCGAAAAAGTCAGTGAACTCACTACAAACAGATCCACCTGTGGAGCTGTCATTCGGGGCCTGCAGGTGTGAAAGGGGAAATCCTCGCGCCACATCCCTCACCAGCGTTGCAGAGGAAGTCAGCTGGCCCCCGCTGTCTCGTCACCACCCCCTTATACAGTCTTTTACTGAAGTTCCCCAATTATTTAGTTTTGATTATTTTTATTTTGAAAAGTAATTTAAATTAAAAAAACAAAACAAAAAAACAGGCAACCACCTTTTTCCACAGCAGGAATACATACACACATAGATTCCTGACAGTACCATGTCGTAAGAATTTTCCTCAAACTATGTTTTGTTCAACATCAGTGTAATGTGACATCGTCACAAGGAACCACGACAAACAGACTGAACCAAAGCAACACTCAGACACAGAGAGCAGAAACAGACACACTTAAATAGAGCACAAACACATTAGCCTAAAGTGCAGACATCTGTGCGCCACTCATGGAGAGCCACAGGAGAGGGGGCAGAGAACCCACAGCAAACCTGCACGCAAGACACAACAGATAAAACAAAACAGAGCTTTGTGACAGCAAGACCATGAACACTCTTGTAAACTATTAAAAGAATCTTAAAATTTATCCTGAAGCTGACAGGGAGCCAGTGCAGAGACTTGTAATGTGCTTCCTGATTCTCGTTAAAAGGCCTGCTGACCAAGACACGCGTAGATGGTCAGATGTTGAATCAACGGTGGATAGTAAGAGTCTGTAAATTTTTTATATTGACTGTGTAATTGTGCTATTGAATTGTTTGTTTTTGCTTATTTGAAAAATTTCTAAATAAATCATACATAAAAAAAGGCCTGCTGCAGAGTTCTGGAGTAGCTGCATGCGATAAAGAGTGGTTTTCTTTACCCCAGAAAGGAGGGCATTACAGTAATCTATTCTTGATGTGATAAAAGCATGAATTAAGACTTCAGCACTGTTTCTAGAGAGAAAGGGTCTCACTCGGTAGATATTCCTCAGATGGTAAAATGCAGTCTTAGTTACTTGATTCGCGGATTGTGGTGGATCGCGGCTGACACACCGCTCGGTCACCGCGTCCCGTAGGAATTTTATCCTCCGGTTAGTAGAAGCTGCTTCTCCACGTGCTGGCCGCCGGGTCTGAGCTGCTTCTGGGGTTTACTTCCTCATTTGGGCTCCAGTGAAGGAAACGGCAGCAGCAATGTCTCCACTGGATCCCCCAGTGCGGTTGCCATTCACAGTTGTGGGGGAGTCTTCATTTCCCAGACTGATGAACCGGTTGGAGAACGTGAGCTGGGGAGGCGTTAAAGGCGGTGCTTCGTCTGGGTTCTTCTTGCGGCCCAAACGATGGATGGATGGATGGATGGATGGATGGATGGATGGATGGATGGATGGATGGGAAAATGCCCAACAATTGAACATGGACACTTAAGCTTCTTATTAATAATATGTTGACATGAAATCAAACAGTGCAAAGCAGTAGGCATTCCAACTTTTATTGTTTTTTTTTACATGCTGATGATTGAACAGGATTAATTTGTAACCCTTGCTGCTATGGATACTTTCATTTCCAATGTAGGCTATAAAATAACATCAAGTAAGATCTGGTTGGTAAAAAAGTGTCATGGTGGCCTGTCAGACTCCTCCCCCTCCAGCAGCTGCTGCTCATCTCACTCAGCTGTGACTACTCACCTCATCAAGCCTCTGCTCTTCTTAAGAAGACCAAGCTCCAGCAATCATCGCCAGTCCGTTAACCCTGATGGTGCCTAGTCTCCTGAAGCTCTACGTCTGGCCCCCTTGCCTCTGTACCAAGTTAACCTTGTCTTGTCTTCTGCACTCAGGTTACATTCTCACGCCACGAGAGTCACCTGAGTTTACCATCTCGAGCAGCAGCAGCCTCAGCCTTCCACCGCTGACGTTTCCTGCCACTGTGAGCCACAGCCTCTGTTTCCCACCTAGACCACAGCCACGCCACATGCCCACTGAGCGTCCACGCTCTTCAAGATCACCACGCCACGCCCGGGTTCAAGAATCCTGCCCACAGACTTTGTCTCGCTCCCGCTCTGGAAGTTCTGGATCTACAATCGAGAGCCACAGCCACGATTACCCACTACACCATCAACAACTGCAAGAAACATTAAGAAAATTAAACCTCATACTTACCTCTTCACTTACCTGCCTCTGCCTTTCTGGGTTTTCAGCATCTGGGTCCTTCCTCCGCGTTCTAGTCATGACAAAAAGGAAATTTAGGGAATAAAAAAAAATGGTTTTCTATTCACTACGTCTACATTTGGAGTTTTTGTTGTTTTTTACTTTGTACAAAATACATAATTATTTAAAGTAAAAAGACAGAAAATAAATAAGACCAATAGGATTCAGAGTTGTTTATGTCAATTTCTATTTACCTAATTTACATAAAACCTTAAAACTGAAAAGAAATGCCTTAAACACATAATGTATTCATCTTCGAATAATATTCCTGCAAACCTTACAACCACAAACACATTTACAGGTTTGTCACACAAAGACACACACTGCTATGTCGTCGAGCTGACATGGTGGACCACTGGTCCATTGTGTGCCTGTGATTATCAAACCCACTCATGTTCTATTTTTGCCATGCATTAACCTCTGAAATCATAGTGTGTCCTTAACACTTGCAGTTTTCTACTGATATTACGGACCAATATAAACTGCACCATTACCTCCCCCTGGCAACTTGTACGGGTAATTTGTATGTCACATGCAATTATCAGTTTAATGCAGAGAATCTGGAGAAAAATGCCAGATTGACCTAAATTCATGATAACAGTTATTATTACAGAAAAATAAAATAAAATAATGTATAATTTGATGTTTTTGTTTTCAAAGTATCAAGATTTTTCATGACCTAAAAGACTAAGTTTATTTCTTGCTTGGTCAAACACAAGAAATTGCTGTCCATTCTCAACAAAATTGTTAAATAAAAATTATTTAATGTCAACATTTTATATTTTGTTTAATCTCAAATAAATTAAATGTAATCTATCCAGTGTTTAGAAAGATAAACCCTTTTTTTAAATCTCAGCATAGATAAACTGGTGGTTTATTGGTATTACATCCAGCTTGTTTGGAGCACAACTGATGTACCACCTCATGGAAAAAAAAACATGATCATAGTGTACAATAAGGGAATACCTTTTACTGTAATATTATACATTCTAATGATTATTACAATTTGTACATATTTTGGGTGGGGTGTATCATACATCATTAACAGCCATTGTGTTCATACTAGGGTGGGAGTAGGACTGGGAGATACTGGGAACTAGTATTGCCAATATTGATACTGATTTTTTGTCTTTGGAATGTTGTGAATATAGAATTAATTTTATTTATCTATTTAATTTTATTCTTACTGCTTTTTGGTTTTCAAATAGGTAAAACCCTTGAGCTACTTTTGTCAGAATAGTGCTTTACAAATTAAGTTTGATTTGATCAATTTGGAAATACTTTTATTTTTATTTTTTAACTTTTTCTGTTCAACAACTGAGCAAACAGGTGGGAACTGTAGGGCCTTTTGTGTTGGACAGGTTTTACTAATACAAAAAGAGGTTATGTATCTTCCCATGACCAGGATGTAAATTTGTACAAACCCCTTTTTGTTTTGTTTTTTTATCTATTTGTTTCATTTTATGTTTTAAAAATATATAGTTTCTCTTTTTTTAAACAGAGCGAAGAGAGAGGGGAGGGTAGGAGGAAATCTTCCTCTTTCGGCTTCTCCCATCAGGGGTCGCCACAGCGAACAAGTCGCATGGTAAACTTGGCAATGTTTTACGCCGGATGCCCTTCCTGACGCAACCTTCTCAAACCGGGCTTGGGACCGGCACAGAGGTAGAGAAGGGAACAGGGAGCAGCCCGGAGTCGAACCCTGGTTTCATGGACGGAAGGCACCGCAAACCAGCACGAGCTAAACTGGCTCCCCATACCCCAGAGCTAGGGGTAGGCAGCATAGCAACCCGGCCGATCCAGGCATACAAGAGCCCCATCGTCAGACAAAGACCCGGGAGCAACCACTCTCTTGTACACCGGATCCCCGCCATGGAGACGGAGGCCAAGACCGGGCAGCCCCCGGCCAAGGAGTAGGAGGAACAGAGAGCATGCAGAGCTGGGTGCCCTGTTCTGCCCAAAATAAGGGCCCCACCATATCTTCCCGGGAGATACGGTCCACCCCGCTCAGATGTTGTAGACTCCCTCTCTGCGTGGAAAAGAGCCGCAAGGTCAGGGACGCAGGAACCCCCACGACGCCACCAACACCCCGGCAGCAGACCCCGGCCCATCCCACTCAGTCTGAGGGACGGGAGACAGGGCACAACATGACCATCCTCCACTTGTGTGTGTGTGTGTGTGTGTGTGTGTGTGTGTGTGTGTGTGTGTGTGTGTGTATGTATTTAAAAAGGTACAATTAAAAAGAGTGGACTGGGGTCTATTTAATCTAATTTATTTATGTTCTCTATTTTTTTTGATATTTGTCTTTACATATTTATGTATTTCATTATTTATTTATCTATTTATTTATTTTATTTAACACACCTGTTACGTCTTGCTGCTATTGCTGTGCAGCATCCCCTGTCATTCTGCTCACCTGGCAGGTGTAGCTAATGTTCTTGATCAGCACCTGCCAGGTATTTAAGTCAGAGGAGGCCTCAACCAGGGAGGCATGCAGAGAGAGCAGAGCAGGAGGCTGAAAAGCAGTTGTGTCCTGAGTTGGAGCTGTGCTGACTTATTATATTTTTGCCCAAGGTTCCAATCCCTTTGTTCTGCATTTTGGAACCAGTACAGTCATTATTCCTTTTTGCCTTAGAGCAGAGGTCCCCACCCCTGGGCTATGGACCGGTACCGGTCCGTGGGTCATTTGTTACCGGGCCGAACAGAAAAAATAAATAATTTAACTTACTTCCGTTTTATTTATTTCGGAATCTGAAAGATGCTATTTTGTAAAATTGCCCGATTTTCTGTTACATCCGTCTATGTCACTCTTGACGCAGGCCAAGGGGCTCTTCCCGGTCATGTGATGGATTACCGCTAAAATAAATACCAGGAGCTAGCAAAATGAGTAAAAAAACAAACGTCTATGGAAAGTTTCTTTGCAAAAGAGAAAATGCCCAGCCAGGAGACAGAAGAGAAGCCTTCGACTTCCAAAAATGAGAAAGGTACATTTAAAATATAGTACTTAGTTTTTTCACCATGAGTGTGGGAAGGGGAGAGGATGATGACACATGTGCAATGTACAGTATCATGCGTGGCAAAAAAAGTACGTTGTCTCACGTCTCTGTACCTCCTTCGTCGTAGCATTGCTACAATAATTGTCTGCCAAATCTTTAAGACCGGTCCGTGAATACTTTGTCTGATGTCATACTGGTCCGTGGCATTTAAAAGTTTGGGGACCACTGCTTTACCAGACACAGGTTATTCCACCTAATAAAATGTGTTCTTGGTGTCCATTTTTCACAAGTTACTACTGCCGCTCTGCAAATCTATGTCTAAGAATACAACAAAACTTTTTAAATTTGGCTAAAAACAGCATAATCATAATTAAAAGACCACTGTAAACGCATTGAAAACAGATCAAAAGACAATCAAAGTGCAACTTTAAAATGAAAAATATTAAGAATGTTCAGGAAAAAAGCAATTTGATTTACACATTTTTAACACATGTAACGGTATTATAAAGAAATAATAATCAACAAATATTTCATTCTTTCAATAAAACAAGTACTAATTTTTAAAATGTACAATAACAGATTAGTTATTCTCTCCATTGTGTTTTAAAATTAGCTAAACTTTTTTACACTAACCCTGTGTCCGAAATTACCCCCCTAACCCCTATATAGTCCACTATATAGTGCAGGTGCCATTTTTTAGGGGTGTCCGAATCTACAGTTCAAAAATCCTGTGCACTAGAAATTTCCCAGAAGTCTCTACAAAAAATCATTGTGGATCGATGTTCACTCGATTGGCGAATATTGTCCAGAATGGCTCAACATCTGTGGCTCCAACCAGTCCCCTGGACCGCATTCCTCAGGGGTTCCCTGTAGGATGTCAGCAGCATGATGGGATGTGCAATGCAGGGATGCCCACCATCACCCAAAAGGATCCTTCAGGTGGGTGTGTTTGATTTACAAAATTTGGGCGTTTACGTAGAACCTGTGAATTATAGAGTGATCCTTGATTCCCAACAAAAATATCTATAAATTTGGCATTTGAGTCACATACAGCCTGCATTTGATTGGAATAAAAAAGCTTCCTGTTAAAATAACAAGCTGCATTTTCTTTTAGGGCCTTTATTCTTATGTGGCAGCCATCGATGCTCCCCACGACCTTTTGGAAGGCGGAAGACCCAGCGAGCTGCTAAAAAACCAGAGGCGACTCGTGGTAGTTCATTCCCACTGGGAAGCCGGATGACCCTGCTCATCAGCTGGAGGATGCGGCCTGCCGTCCTGTGGACAATGTCCCTCACAGTGGACCGTGTAATATCAAACGCTCTGGCTACCACTATCTACCTATCAGTCTCCTGTGCCCACCCCAGAGTGTGAGAAATCCGAAGCTGCTCCACCAGATGCTTGATGGTCCTGCAGGTCAACCGAAAATCAGGTCTTGTGTCAGACTGACCGTCAGCATAAAGGGCCAGGACAGACAACTTTATGTTTGCAAAACAGTAGAGATGTAGAAGACCCTGTAAAATGGAACAATAATTATTTCATTGAGAAAATTAAATTTAATTTTTTGAATGTTTCTATTTATTTTGATGTCTTACATTTTAATTTATAAAGTATTTATGAATGCTGAAAAATCTCGTGTAATTTTTGGGTGGGTTTTTGGATTTTCATATAAATTTTTCAAAATGAAAGTATTTTTGTTTAAAACAAGTGATATGGTTTGACTCTGAATAAAAAATAGTAAACGTTGAACTCACAAGTGTTTCATGTAGTTAGACTATACAACTCATCCAATGTTGAAAAAGAATGTTAAACTCTTACCCAGCAGACTGTGTAACCTTGAGCACAATAAATAACAAATGCTTAAGTTTAACTCACAAGTTGTTCATGTCTAGCCTGGGGTTCCAGTGGAAATCTTCTGAGACGTCTGGTTCTCCTTGCCGCCCTGTGATGCTGCTTGTTTTTGGTTTGATCTCACAAAAAATGGTTGAATTATAGCCAGGAACACGGACAGATTCATATTCAAAGCCATTTTCAGTAAGGTAGAAGGGAAAACTACAGAAAAAAATGCCTCGTCATAAGAGGCAGTAAATCGTTCAGCGGCACAAAAATAAAAAATAAATATTGCCATGGACTAATAACTTCGCATCCAGACCAGGTGGTGGCGGTAATGCGCCACTTTGTTTTCCGTGTCAAGCGCCTTATGAACAACACCTGAAAGAGAAAAGTAGTGAGCATGGGTGTGCGAATTGCTTTTAAAATTCAGAGAACTATATAGTGCCGCACTACATAGGGTTTTAGTAGTTAGGGATTAGGGTAGGAATTCGGACACAGCCTAAGTGTTTGAGATTTCTTGGAGGCAACCATTTTGAAAATGAGCAGAAAAAGCCCTTCTACTGCCACTAGTTGAATGATGATGAATTACAGGCCAGAAAACATGGACCAAGTTATCTACAAGGAGTTATTAAGGACACTTTTGGTCATTTGAATGAGACAAGAGTCACAGAAATGTGTATATCAAATGGTTATAAAAGGGGAAAGAATATTTACAAGGGAAAAAATTATTTTTTTTACATAAGTTGACATTGGGAGTTTTAGCATTTTGCCCTCGAGCACGCTAACATTCAAAAAGAACAGAATCAAACTTCCAACTTTCAGACCCTGAACTTCTCTACTTACTGAGTTACATCCTCAACTGAGGTTTGTTCCAATGCTGTTCCTGTCAGGTTGAACATGTCTGGAAAAAGTAGTATCCAAATGAGTAGAGTTCCCTTAACAACACATGTGTGGTTATTGCAGGATCATTATGGCACACTTCAGCTGTCTGGTTATTATTGGACACATTACATATCTTTTTGGAATGGTTTTTCTGAATTTTGCCACTTTTGTTTGGAGGTTGTCCTTCCTTACTGTAGCCATGACAACACCCTTCTTGTTTTTTAAAGTAGTGTGGCCGTGCAATAGTACAGAAAATTCTCTTAGTAGCCTTTAATTGGTATGACATGCTTTACTGCCATTCTGTTGTTTCCATGATCCACTTCAGCTTTTAAACTGGCCAAGTGTGTATTATTAATGACAACAGGTAATGAGATGAATCACCTGATTAAATAAAGGTAAAATAAAACATGATCAGGGGAAATATGAAGTGCAGGCAATTTTAAATAAAATTTGTTCATTTTTTCTTAATACTTCTGTGTCAAGCTGTCTTTCTGAACTGTTTTTTCAAGCCACTGGTATTTTATTTTATTCTTTTATATTTCCATGCATTTATACATGAAGTGATAGAACTGTTACACCCAAAAATAATAACCAGGATGCAAAATAATCCTAGATTATTTTTCAAAGGAATTAAATGAAATATTAATCTCTGATCAGAAACAAGTCACAAAAAAAGCAACATTTTTTTTACGTTTTTATTAGTGGCCTAAGTCATACATATCAGATGCAACATTCACTAGCTTGTGGCTTTTTCTTGTTTAATAATCTTGAAACTGTTTTTGGAATTCATTAGTCAAAAAGAAAGATCTGTGGAAATGTCTTTTGTTGTTGCATTTTTCTTGGTGAATGCACGTTATTCTGTTCCATCTGGTTGAAAGCCCCCCTGCATTTCACTTGGCCTAATGCTATGAATTTAAAAGCCCTATTGCAAGAGAAACATAGAAATACTAATGAGCTTTGAGGCAAATTTCATGTCCATCTGTGTTTATAAAGCAGTTTAATATAGAGTTGTAATGAAATTACAAGTTTCAAACCAACTAATTTAAAACCTTTTGGAATGTAAAACTCACAAATTGATAACACTCCATTTTATCAAAGTTGGTATATTTTTAAAGCACACCTCCCATTGCTTTTTCTTGGTAGTAGTATAAAGTGCAGCATTTATGAACAGCAGTATTCAACAGCAGGACATGCTGATTTTTATTATGAGGGCATAGCAACTATATTTTTGAGGAATACGTTGCAGCTCAGCTATAGCTGGGGTTATAACCTTTTATTCTGTCAACGCAACATTTTTATTTAGAAGGTGAAAAAAAAACTATAGTGGTTTGAAAATAAATTAAACTTAAAATTCAAAATAGAGTTCCTTAACAAGGAACTGCTGACAGCATTTATTTGTATGGTTTTCTGTTTGAGGATCGGGGGAAGTCTGTAAACACCTGTAAATTTGACGCTTCTTTTATTTCAAATGAACATTATTCACCTGATGTGGACTGACCACCTCACCATGGCTTCAAAATTATGGTGAAACCTCAAAGCTGAGATCTAGGGTCTGAGGGAGAGACAATGCCTCTTCGCTGCTACGGAAGAATCTCCTAAGGCAATGGGACGAGGTGTGAGTTTTTGTCTCTGGGTTACGATTGGATCCCAGAATTAGAAATAATAATATAAAGAAACACTAGAAAGAAATTGCATTATGCGGTTTAAATGGCTGAACAATCCCAAATTTTGATAGATGCTAAACTGAGAAGTTACCAAAAATAAGTGGTCTATTAAGAAGTTGCAGCTGTGTTTGCAGCACAAGTGGAACCCACCTTTCTTCCTGGGCGTCCTCCTCCGGGGCAGGGGTGCCCCTGCCTTGCTCTCTCCTGGACCAACTGTGGGCTGGGTGGGTGGTTGCCCGGAGCATGGGGCGGGTCTATGGAGTCAATTTAGCGGCTAAAGAATTGTGCATCAAAACAGTAAAACCGCGCATGAAAACCCCAAATCTGTGAATCAAAATGCACAAATTGAGAACCAAAACCTATAATTTGCAACCAAAAGCTATAACCCAAAGCACAATCATATTTCTCCGTTGCTGATTTGTTTTCTCGCCATTCTGAAATCCTGTTTTTGAGTTACAGTTTTATTTTGAAATCTTCTTTTTGAGTTGAGCGTTAATTTTTTGCGGTTTTGATTCTAAAACCTTTCGACATGTAAAACAGCGACATGTCAGTCAAGGGGAGGGGAGGCGGGACATCCCCAACATCCAGAAGCTCATTGGCTACCGAATAACACCGAGTCTTACGTCAACATACTAGTTTCAAAGGGTGAGTCCTTCATGTTTTTCAAATATTATTCTATATTAAATGATCAAACGTGTACTTTATGTAAACGGAGGACGCCAGCACAGTCAGATGAGGAGCTCCACCAGTAGCTGCTAGTGAAAAAAGATGTTAGAAGTAAGATGTTGCATGACAAACTATCACCATTGTTCTCCTGTGTTAGCATGCTAGCTAGCTCAATGCTAGCTGGGTTTCCAGCCCTCATGACTTTTATGGATTAAACAAAGTCGATTTTTTACGACATTGTCAGGATCGGCCATGTAAAACCTGGGTTGATTGACCGTGAATTGTCAATAGGATTAACCAAATTTTTTTTTCAAAAAGTACATTAATGTATCACCTGCTATAAGGTTTCAAATATTTCCTTTAGGGATTACAGATGGATTGAACAACAGCAACATATTGCTGTAAGAAAGTGAAAGCTAAGTGACACCTTTCCTAGTTTGGGATCAGATCAAGTTCATCCCTATTGAAAAAAAAAAAAAGGACATTTTTTTGTGATTCAGAAACACTTTTTTTCGAGGTACCAGAACAAATTTCCCACATGTGGGATCAATAAAGTTTTTCTGATTCTGAACTGTATTCCAAGACCATTTTATTCTCAACCTTAAATATTGTAGGTTCACAAAGGAAGTTAACTCTCACAATATGCAGCTATTGAGTATCATTTAAGGTATACATATATTCTCATTTTAACTTTGTTTAATACATTTTTCTTTGTGTGCTGGATGCTGTGGACATTGGACTACAGTCTAACTTAAACCAGGCAGAGCAGGAAACTGTTGGAGTTGTTGTTCCCTCTGTGGTTTTCCTCTTTCCTCTCAGACCTGTCACTATTGTTCAACCCTTGTGGGACATCGGAAAACCATGGCCAAGATATTTACATGTCTGTACTGCACTATGCATGTCATCACAGCAGGATGTAACAAAAACTAACAATGTGAACAGATCTCTTCTGCCTTACATAATACTGCCCCCCTTTAAGAAAATAAATGGCTAATAATCACCACTGGTATTTTGTAAAGCTTCACTTTTTAATGCTTGACCATTAAATGTATTTTGTACAAAAGATGGTTTTGCAAAGATCTTTGAAACACAGACTAAAGTGCATTAGATTCTGTGAAATTCTGAACCACAATTCAGAGAAATTGAAATAACTTTTTTTAAAACTCCTCAAAAGACATAGGGTGATGGAAAAAGTCACTGTTTTTGTGCAGGCACTGAGAAATGGGAAGCAGACAGTGTGCCTGGGCATGTAGTCAATGTAATTGTGGGCAAAATGCACTACAATGTTAAATGCTTCTCTTTTAGTTAACAGGAGATGTCTGTGAGCCTACCAGACCATCTTTGCATCACACCGCGGGCGTTTTTGGGGCCTGCATCTGGAAAGAAACAAAAACAGCAAAGTCAATTAACCAAAAAAGAAGAGAAAAATTAAGATTAAATTGTTTCCATAACCTTCAAAAAGTTGTAGACATCCACGTCGTAGCTGGCTCAGTATTTCTGCCCTTTTTGTTATGGCATGCATAACAATGGCCCTTATAGTAAACAACAAACATACAGGAATAGTCACTTTTAAAACCACCACCTAAAAATCACTAATAATTTTATTGATGTTGTAGAAAATGTATGTTTTAATATCTTATTCTTCATTATGTTATAGCTTTATCTTTAGTGTGAAGTGAACTCATTTTTAACTCAACAGGACTTATTCTCCAGTGACCTTCACTTGTGCTTTGTAGTTGCAGCAGCAACTAGGACTTCTTTGTGCAAATCTAGGAGTTTCCAGAGACGCAATAAATATGTCATGGACTACATTTCTACTATCTGGGTTGAACACCTTATCCTTGGGAAAGTGTTCAGGTTCGTGTTCTCATGTGGAGGATGAAGCTGACCTCTGATCTCGTGCCGGCGATGGAGTATTCGTTTGGCTGGTATGATTTACTTTGGACCAGAGGAGGACTCCTTTTGATCATGGATTGTGTGCGCCGGTGAAGGGCCCCTACCCCTAGAAAGGCGGAGCGGATCTGGACTTTGCAACCTTCAGCTATTGGCCGGTGGAAGCACGAGGGATACCGGCTGACGAATCAGAGTGTTCCGGGGCGGAGGACCAGCGGCCATGATCTTTCTGGAAGGCGGAGATTCAAACACATCTTAAAAAGACTGGTTTTAAAGTTTTCCATTGTTCTTAGGAAAATCTACGAGTAATTCGCATGTAACTTGTGCGTCAGTAGATCTTTACTTGAGAATCCAGATATATCTGCATTAATGTTTTAAACTGTGGTTTAGAACTATTGTCAGGGAAATAAACTCCGTGTATTTTTAAACCTTTTGAATCCTTGTTTGTTTACCACTCTCGACTATCGAACACGCATGGATGGAAAGAACTCAAAAACAGACGAATCTCTTTCCTTCAATTTTGGTGACCTCGAGACGTGAAGTCGGGGGCGAAAGAAAGCGGACCAGACCGGTTGGACCACATAGTGGCTTATTACGAGATTTCTGAGACTTTCGACAAAGTCTGGGGATGCTTCCTGCCATGCGGTCGACTTCTTCAGAGGCCTCATTCATAATCATGGTGAGCAGAGCCTTTTGTAAAGTCTGCGTATTGATGAACTCAAATTAAAGGAGAAGTCGATTGTATGGGTGGCACAGTGTACCCTATACGAACGAACGGGCGAGCGCACCCGAATAAATAAGTGTTGGGTTCACCCTCCCTAGAACAGCGAATTGAACGGTGGCAAAATATACACTTTGGGCGGCAGTAAAAAATTTTGAAAAATTGGACAATTATAATTATGCAGGTTTTTCGTCTGTTCGGCCTGTACAAAATTGAACGTTGGCAAATTGGGAGCTTGTGATATTTGGAAAGCAGCAAATTGACTAGGTTTGCGTCTGTTCAACCTGTTAAGAAATCCCTTACAAAAAACAGAGTTATTATAGGAACTAATTTTGCGCGTCTAGGATTTTCGGAAACACCAAGGAGGCGTCGGCCTCTACAAATTATTTTTTTATACGCGGAGAGAAACCAAAGATGGATTCAAAATAAACATGAAAGGTGAATTTGACAGAAGATGAGGTAAATTGTGCATTTTGTCAGGACAACAACATGACTTGACGACTGACTGACGACAATACAGACGTGATCGCTGATGAACGGACGGAATGTATGAGATTTTGGAGACGTGACTGCTTATGAATGAAATGTATGCATGAGATTTTGGAAAGTATGGGATGAAAAACTGTTTGAAATCGGTGAATTTTGGCTTTATTTTCCATGTTTCTGTGTGAATTGTTTTCTCTATGGACGTGGCCATCTTGTTTCGAATTGGCCAATAAAGGGACGTTTTAGTTTCTTTCGAATGCGTCGACAGATCTGATTGGCTTTGTTTGGACCATGTGGTCGGCGTGACGGCGTCCATGGAGACCAGAATGTTCAACCTGCGCTAAACTTTCACGGAACAAAGCTTAAGAGTTTGCGATCTAATTTGTGGTAAAATAACAAATGACATCGTAGTTATTGAGCGTGGTCATGACCTCGGTTGTAAGACGTCGATAAAAACAAATTTCAGTGGTCTTGGTTCGACGAAGAAGATTTTTAAGTAGAAAGGCGTCTATGAGCAGCGCTTCCGACGGAAGTTTAAGCCACAACAGCAGCTTGACTACAGCTGCAGCCTGCAGCAACAGTCTCTGTTCTGCCTCTGTTCGAACGAAAATAACTGCCTAACACAGTAAGGCAAATTCACACAGTAAGGTAATATCGGTCCAATATATTTTGTGTAAAATGATTTTGCAATTATTTCGTTTTTCTTATTTTGAATACATCATGTCTCTACTTTATTTTGTATTTCCTAATTACCATGATTTAGTTAAGTTTTGCTAAAAAGTAATGCTATTGAAACTAATTGTAAGTATTTGTTGGTTTAGATCCGGACTCCCTTTAAAAGAATGTTTGTAATGTTTACCGTAATTTCCGGACTACAAGCCGCTACTTTTTTCCTGCGCTTACAGCCTTGCGGCTTATTCAGTGACACGGCTAATTTATGGATTTAATTGGCGGCCGCCATGTACGTACTTTCGAACTCAGTGAATAGTTTGAATTCTCTATCTAACACCAAGCACGAGGCATTTTTATTCAACACACCTCTTAGCAGCCAAACAGCATGGACTTGACTTCAGGTCTTAGACACTTCAGTCATGGTTCAACAAAACGAAACACGCATGCCCGGCCGCATCCCAGAATCCTTTGGGGCCATTAGACCCAACGTGCACGTGATCGCCGCTACATTATGATGAAGCTTTCAAGTTAAAAGCAATCGTTAAAAGCAGCGTAAAAAAGTCCACCGTCACCAACGGGTTTGGAAAAGCCGGTTTGCTGCGTGACGGAGAGAACAGCGCATGGAGTGAATTTACACTCCATTTACGGTTTCTAAGGAAACCGTAAAAGCGGAATTTTGCTTTGAAAAACTCACAGCCTCCGTGTGAGCTGGAGACATCTCCTGCTGATTGAGCTGCGGGGCCAATGGCAGTCTGATGGCTTCCACACGTAACAACGCATCCGCCCCTCATACACAAAACGTACAGTATTAAGTCCGATTGCTTTGCACAGAAACGATTTGCTCCATCCACCGGCGCAACGGGGACGAAGTGCTCCTCCTTGAAGCTGCCCTGGCCAGAGGTGTCGGAGTAGATAGGAAGGGGAGACAAGGAGCGCGCGGGGCGGGAGCGGAGCGCAGAGGCGTCCGCGGAGTGCAGAGGCTTCTGAATTCTGACGCACGCGCCGCACTGAGGCGCGCGTATCACGCTGAGGCGCGCGCTTTTCAGTCGCCGCTGCTTTATTTTACCGTTGTGTTTTCTAACCAGTCCTGTTACTCCCATAACGCTGCTGCGACACAAGCGGAAGGAGAGCTTTTCCCGTTCACCCCTCCATGCACTGCTGCTACTTGCTAATTCTTAAACACGTACAACAGAATGGCGAGCCGGGCGTTGGCCCCGCCTTTAGCCCCTAAGACTCATGGGAAATGTGGAATCGCGGATGTAAATTTCCTCATTATAACTGAGGGATGTAATGTTGATTATATGGTTACTGTTTGTAATTTTATGTTAGATACCTAGATTGTCAATAAGTAAAAAAAAAAATGAAATAAAAACACCATAACTGAGGGACTTGTGAACAGAATATAGGTCCATGCTGTTTGACAGATATCGATACACTCAAATACGTGACCCAGAGGCAAAACTGGCACCACCCACAATGTGCTAATAAATTGCACTCACTCTGGGATGCTGGGCGTGATCTGTCAGGATGACAATATCGGCTAACACATGCGTGGCTTGTACTCTGACGCGGCTTGTGTATGTATAAAAGCAGTCAAACACGTGAATATGGGTGGGTGCGGCTTGTAATCGGGTGCGCTTTGTAGTCCGGAATTTACGGTAATTTATTTTGTATGTTTGTTTTAATATTTCCCAGATTACTTAGTGTTGGTAAAAGATTTATTGGTGTTTAAAGATGAAAGTTGAAGCAGATCCCATGTTTTGATGTAATTATAGTTTGAAAACAGTGTAAGTGGATGTTGTACAGAATGGGAAAAGGACAAAGCAGTGAACTAGAGAAGAGATAAAAGGCATGTGCAGTGATAGAGGGTCTGTGGACACAGAAAGGTATGGTAAGGAAAGGTGCTAGTTCTAGTAGTACAGAAGAAGGGAGAACATGAATGTTAATGCTAGTGATAAACGATTCATTTCAGTGAAATGGTTTATTTGGTTTATGTGTAAGGTGCCTAATTTGTTGTGTTATATCTTTTGGTGTGGTTTTGAGAAAACTGTTAAAAGTTATTGTCTGCGTATTGATTGTCTGTGTTTTAATGAACCTGTTGTTTGAGTGTGAATTGTGTTTTTAGCTAAGTAAGGGATAGCCTAAATTGTGGAATTTTGTTGCTTTTAGCACTTCTCAAAATTCTTTTTGTAGGACAGATAGTCCTTAATGGTAAGTCAAAACAATTTGTCTTTGTTTCTGGATTAGAATTGAATGATTAGCTGCCAGAATGCATCTAAGAAAATGTATTTTTCAAAGATTTGGCTCCACATCCGTCATATAGTTCAGAGAAAAGTTTAGGGATTTTTTCCTTTGCTGATTTTCATCATTGATTAACTGACTTTAGCATCCATAGAGTTGGTGATGGTGAAAAGAAAGCATGACAGTAACAAATCTGCTTTAACAACATCTGCAGTAACAACATGTTTTTTCCAAGCAGCACATAGCTTTAATGTTGCAGGAAAGGCGCAGAGCAGTCCTGAGACCTCATAAATCTTTACACAGCAAACCCCCTCTGCTTCATTGGGTGAGTGACAAAAAGAGCATTTCTCAGTTCTCTGGCTTCACAGGAAGGAGCCGTGTTAGGAGTGTCTGACCCTCAGGTCAGCTCCGCTAATCAAATGAAGCCATGACTGCATGCATGGAGAATGCATCGGAGCGTCTGCGAGGTGATAAGAGTCGATTTAAAATACATCTGATTCATCACTGCAGAGCACATTTGCAGAAAAGGGGCAAAGGGAGGAGTTGAACAACTGAAAAACAGTTATTTATACTGCAGGAAAAATCCACACGGGATAATGAAGTTGTTTTAAAAAAAAAAAGCAAACAACATGATTAGTTTAAATACCCTCAGGACCTGTAGCAATGTTCAGGTATCGGAGGCCAGGACAGGAGGACGGGTATCCCCTCCTGGAAGGCGTGAGCCACCCAGGGACCCCCCCAGCAGCAGCTGGAAATGACATCTGTGGCGCTCAGGACATATGGCAACGACTGCCCACAACAAGGTACCCAACAGCAGGATGCACAAACCAGGAGCAGAGGACATGAACAGCACCCACAACCGCTCCAAGCTCCTCCACCGTGGCAAGGACCACAGGTGGCAAGTTACACAATACCACTTGGTGATGCAGGAGCCATGGTTCCTTTCAAGCTCAGAGGTAACTCCATGAATGGACACTGGTGCAATGTGTTCCTCTATAAACTGCCGGTTGCCTCCATCAGCTCTGACAAATGAACATATGACTCCACAAAACCTGCAAAAGACCATCTGACTGACTTTTGACCAGATGGTGGAACATTCATTTGTGCATTCACCACACACGCCTGTGAATCTGTTGGGACGGAACGTTTTTGTCAAAACAGGAGCCAGCATTCTTTCAGACTGGATGCCATGCCACACCCCACAGCCAACCCCCACTGCTGACACCTGCTGGATCCAGAGGGCCCTGAAACGCCAGGTGTGTCCATGTATTTCGGGTTTGGATGCCATGACTCCTGTCCTGGAAGCAATATTTTTCCGCCTCCGATGACCTGAACTGCACATTCTATTATGACAAAGAGGATGATCAACTGTACCGGGAAGCATTTCATCAGGTAGACGGCCATACGTGGCATTTTAAACTACACTGACATATATATTGGTCAAGAGGGTGTACAGTTTATTTTGCATTCTCACACTCACATTTGCCATGATACCGGAAGTTAGTCACACCTGTATCGCACATAGAAT
Source organism: Oryzias latipes (assembly GCF_053564925.1). Taxonomy (NCBI): domain Eukaryota; kingdom Metazoa; phylum Chordata; class Actinopteri; order Beloniformes; family Adrianichthyidae; genus Oryzias; species Oryzias latipes. Next base: position 9,024,966 of record NC_136256.1, on the reverse strand, counting down.
TAGCACTCCCCTGGTCATGAAGCTCGGCAACTCAGACCCATGACTGAGAGGGATGTAAACAAACAACTGTCTAAACTGTGATTTTCAGGTGTTCACTTCTCTCCCTTAATAAATATGTACAGGAAAAATTTTTTCTTCAAAGACTAACTCCTCAGTTCTGGAGCATTTCTACATCGTCAGTCATCGCAGCAGATAGAAGACAGATCATGAAGATGCAGAGGTGATGTTAAAAATGCTCTCTGATGCTTCATGGTCAACAGGTTCATTTGATGTTTGTTCATGCTTCACCGCTTCCCCGGTGGAGAGTCAGGTAACTGCAGGAGCAAATGTTTTTAGATCTCAGTGCAGCTGAGTGAAGGATGCAGATGAAGGAAATTCTGATTAGTTTGTGGAACTCTGGTGTAATTGAGCATTCGTATTTTTCACGGTTTACTCCTTTGAGACCGGTTTTACAAGTAGATAATAAAACGTATCGCATGGCACATGATTTAAGGGCTGTTGATGATGTAACCATTACTCCAGTCCTCCCTGTGTCTGATCCACATCGCATGCTTTCAACTTTAACCCCACCATGTGCTTGGTTCACTGCTATTGCTTTAGCAAGTGCTTTCTTTTGCATTCCATTACATGAAATAGCAGACATCTATTCGCATTTCAGTATAAAGGTATCCGTTTGCAGTACACAGCTTGCCACAAGGATTTAAATATTCTCCTGGCATGTTCAATCACTTTTTAAAGTTTCTCCGACAGGATATTATGCTCTTAGAGGGTTGTGTTTTTGATGTAGGTTCTCCTGCTAACAGCACCGACTGCTGAAACCTGCCTGCAAGTAATGAAAGATCTTCTTTTGACGTTGTTTGATTTGGGTTTTGAAGTGTCTAACAGGAATTTGCAACGTTGCAGAAGGGAAGTCCCATTTTTAGGTACAACTGTTTCCAGCACAGGCTCTTCAATGTCTACGGAGCATAGAAAGTCTGTTTTGCAGCATAAATGTCCAGAGACAGTAAAAGAAATGATGGTTTTCTTGAGTCTTTGTGGTTATAGAAGACATTTTCTTCTTTGTTTTGTGGAACCTACTACCCCTTGAGGTCAAGGCTAAACGACAAGGGTGACTGACCTCACGGCTGCAAGGCAACGACAAATAGTGGTTTCATTTCTTCACGTTGTAATCTTGCTTTTCACAGGAACATGGACAGAGTGCCTGTTAATCTAAACGGTGCACTGATCTGTTTGTTGTTCTCCTATTTTATGTTCAATTTTTATTCAATTTATATTTTTCCTTTCAATTTATCTGGTTTTGTGTTTGTGCCTTATCTCTGTTTGACTCTGCAGTGTTTCCACTCCAAGAGAGGGAGATGGACATTAGGGAGTCTTAAGGAACTTGTTTTATTGTCATCGTCAAATTGTTTTATTATTATCATCATTTAAATGTATTTCTTTAGAAAGGATGTTTAAATGGTAACTCAGATTGACCTTTTTCATTTTTTCTACAGCTTTGTGTGTGTGGTTCACTCATCCTCAACAAGGATGAGGAAGTTTTACGACACTGTCCTGGGTTGATAAGGCAGTTATACGCCTGTCTCTAATGAACATTTATTTTTGTCTTGAATTTTTTCTTCCCCACTTGTGTTCTTAATGACTGCACGAGGTGGAGCAGACCTTTCAGAAGAGAAACACTGATGGACTTTTGCCCATCACATTTGCTGCTCTCCCCTGCGCAGGCGTAACATGATTCAAAGCTCATTGTGTCTTGTGTTTTGTTTTTCTGATATGGTTTTTGGTTATTGTTTTTTATCTTACAGTTCCTGACCCTAACGCTAATCAATATTTAGATTCACAGCAGATTCATCTTGAGGAGAAGGTACGTATGTGTGGACACTCCAAGCTCTTTTACAGCTGTTCTGTTGTATCTTCTGTATCAGATCTCTAATTACCAGGTTTATTGAGAAGTTCATAGGAGGCCTGGTCCAAGCTGGTCAGCGCTTGTGAGACATACAGAAGGACGCGAGTGTTCGAGGCCCTGAAGGACCTTTTGGATTTTGTTGCATTTTACGTATTGCTATTCTTATTTAGGTAAAACGCATGTATCACAGCCCCTCCAATGGGACCCCATGGAGGAGATGGAAGTAATTTCCTGAATTACGCTTGCTGTTATGTTTAACAATTCTGTTTTTCTTTTAGTCATCTGTGGGATTTTGTTCTGCCTTAACATGTCTCGCTTTCCTCCCCCTTAATTCCAGGTGTTCTTTTGCTTTACAGGAACTGTTATCTTTTTTACGGTTATGTTTTTTTTTATACTATTTGAATTTGAATTAGACTGAATTAGACTTTGAATTTGTTTTGTTTACCTTATTTACTACTTTAGTTTTTGTACTATGTAACTTTTATTAATGACATTGTGCCAAGGGGTTAGGTCGATCTTGTGAGCATGAGCATCCTTAGGGGTGGTTGCCGCAGGAGCACAGAGCCGTCGCAAGCCTTTTCCTGTCAGACTGAACACTGAATGTTTAACTGATGCTCCGACAGTTTTCGCTTGCACGTTCATGCATGCACGCCTAACTCCTTTGAAATATTTTGTGTTCCAGATTGTGCGGGCTTCAGACCACAGCTGTCAGGTTAGGTTAGGTTTGTAATGTTTTGTTGTTTTGAGTGTTGTAGTGTTAAATCTTTTAGGTGATCACACTTTGTGTGATCAAGAGAGGGAAATGTAGAAAATGTATGTTTTAATATCTTATTCTTCATTATGTTATAGCTTTATCTTTAGTGTGAAGTGAACTCATTTTGAACTCAACAGGACTTATTCTCCAGTGACCTTCAGTTGTGCTTTGTAGTTGCAGCAGCAACTAGGACTTCTTTGTGCAAATCTAGGAGTTTCCAGAGACGCAATAAATATGTCATGGACTACATTTCTACTATCTGGGTTGAACACCTTATCCTTGGGAAAGTGTTCAGGTTCGTGTTCTCATGTGGAGGATGAAGCTGACCTCTGATCTCGTGCCGGCGATGGAGTATTCGTTTGGCTGGTAGGATTTACTTTGGACCAGAGGAGGACTCCTTTTGATCATGGATTGTGTGCGCCGGTGAAGGGCCCCTACCCCTGGAAAGGCGGAGCGGATCTGGACTTTGCAACCTTCAGCTATTGGCCGGTGGAAGCACGAGGGATACCGGCTGACGAATCAGAGTGTTCCGGGGCGGAGGACCAGCGGCCATGATCTTTCCGGAAGGCGGAGATTCAAACACATCTTAAAAAGACTGGTTTTAAAGTTTTCCATTGTTCTTAGGAAAATCTACGAGAAATTCGCATGTAACTTGTGCGTCAGTAGATCTTTACTTGAGAATCCAGATATATCTGCATTAATGTTTTAAACTGTGGTTTAGTACTATTGTCAGGGAAATAAACTCCGTGTATTTTTAAACCGGTTGAATCCTTGTTTGTTTACCACTCTCGACTATCGAACACGCATGGATGGAAAGAACTCAAAAACAGACGAATCTCTTTCCTTCAATGTGTAATACTCAAATAATCTTAAGGGGAATAAAGCATGTTTTTGCTGGTCTGCTACAATTTTCTCTGCTCTGATTCACTCATTCTGACAGTCTGCATGGTGCAGACGCATACATTTTGTAAATAAGAGTACAGCAATATTGTTGCTCTGTTCAATTCCCTGTAATTTAAACCCTAAAAAATATTGAGAAACCTTTTAGGTTATACATTATTGTACTTCTGGAAAAAAAAAAAAAATTGGTTACGGTAATCCTAGTGACAATTCACGGGCAATCAACCCAGGTTTAACATGTTTAATCCATAAGTCATGAAGAGGGCTGGAAACCCCGCTAGCATTAAGCTAGCTAGCATGCTAACACAGGAGAACAAAGGTGGCAGTTTGTCATGCAACATCTTACTTCTAACAACTTTTTTCCCTAGCAGCTACTGGTGGAGCTCCTCATCTGACTGTGCTGGTGTCCTCCGGTTACATAAAGTGCACGTTTAATATAGTAAAATATTTGAAAAACATGAAGGACTCACCCTTTGAAAGTAGTACGTTGACGTAAGACTCTGTGTTATTTGGTAGCCAATGAGTTTTTGGATGTTGGGGATGTCCCACCTCCCCTCCCCTTGACTGACATGTCGCTGTTTTACATGTCGAAAGGTTTTAGAATCAAAACCGCAAAAAATTAAAGCGCAACTCAAAAAGAGGATTTCAAAATAAAACTGTAACTCAAAAACAGGATTTCAGAATGGCGAGTAAACAATCAGCAACTGAGAAATATGATTGTGCTTTGGGTTATAGGTTTTGGTTCTCAATTTATGCATTTTGATTCAGGGATTTGGGGTTTTCATGCGTGGTTTTACTGTTTTGATGCACAATTCTTTAGCCGCTAAATTGACATCATAGGGGTCTTCCTTGTGGGGGCCTAGCTCGTACCTAGGGGTTGGGGTGTGGGGATGCTCAGAACTCCTTGGTGGTGGGTAGCTTGCCTGGGGCTAAGGGTGCTCTCCTGGGGTGGGGCCCTGCGTTATGCCCTCCTGGCACGGCAGGGGGGCTGCTCTTCTGGTTGGGCTGGAGTTTTCCCTCTATGCCTCCCTGCTCTCTGGCATTGGGGACCCCTGTGGTAGCATTTTCAGGGTCACCAAAACGATTTTGTTCTGCATAATGCACATATCTGCACTTCAGTACTATTTGGGGGGGGGGACTCTTTTAACGTCCTGACTTCCTTTCAGCTTCTTTTCTGTTTTAGACTAGAACAGGGTTTCTGTGGCTAAATAAAGTTAATATTTGTTGAAAGTGGATTTATTTTGCTTTTTTCTTTTGTTAGTGTTAAAAGATACAATTTTAGGTATACAAATTTTATAGATACTGACCTGATGTATTGTCACCGCGCGAGTGTGTCTGTGTGTGTGTGTGTGGGGGGGGGGTTATGGGGGGGGTTATGGGGGGGGGGGGGGGTCAGGGGGGGCGCGAAACATTTTCTTTTCCTAGGGGGGGCCTGGCAAAAAATAATTGAGAAGCACTGCTTTAAGCCAATGCATCATGGGAGATGTAGTGTGAAAACTGCCACAAAACGGCAGAAAGACTCGCGTCTCTGAGCTTCATGGTTTTGTTCACTTGTTCCACGGTCTGATACCGGATTCTGTGGAAAGCTACACCGCTAAAGACGAGCTTTAGCTGGTGTTTTTGTTGGAACTGAGTGAGTTATGAGCTAAATTGGAACAAGGAAGTGAATACTTTAAACACTTCTGATTGGTCAGACTGATGACATGTGATTAAGCCTTCAAGAATGGTTGGTGGAGTCGTGGAGACGGTAAAAGCTGCGGGAATTTTCAGATAACAGTTATAGCTGCAGCTAAATCGCGTTACCGTCATTCTTATAAAAATGTCTTTAATAGAATCAAATAAACACAAAGAAAAAAGTATTTTATGATCTTTCATATTCCTAACTACTCAGTGTTTTATCAGGACCTGTTTGGATGAACAAAGAGCTGATTTCCTGGAGATGGGAAATGTTTTTAGATCAATTAATGAGGGCAATTTTCCACGGCACACTTGACCATCTCCCACGGCACACTGGTTGAAAAACACTGCTGTAGATGACCCCACCCTTACATTGACGTTTTATTCCTACCATGACAAAGGTGGATAAAGGTGGAAAAATTTCATGTAATCATGGACACCAGACCACAAATCATTGAAGAAAAAAGGTTCAGAGCACTGTCTTGTGGGTCTAGATCACCCAACTCCCAATGTTAAAGTGCCTACGATAGCACAAGGATTAAGAATTCTGTTCTAGGAAATCCTTATTTTTCTTTATTTATTATACAATAATATTGCATTTGGTTTGAGGCTTTTCAAAAGAATTCTCAACATTAGTAAGAGGCTGTGTAACATATGACAAATATGGATTGTTGTTAAAAACAAGACAAAAAAATTTAAGACAGCTGCAACTTTTTTTTTTTTACTTGTCCTGTCCAACTGCTGAGCAAACAAATGAGAGCTGAAGGCCTCTTGTGTTGGAAATATTTTACTTTTACAACACGGGGTTATAAATCTTTTGACACACCAGATACATATGTATTTGAATAAACCCCTTTTGTAATTTAGACTAAACTTCATTTTTATTAAATATGATTGTAACAGTTTTTTTGTTGGACCGGATGGAAAAGAAAAGGAGGGAAAAACAAAGAGGGGTGTTGGGTGGGGGATAGGAGGGTGATTATAGAAGGAGGGGGGGGGGGTAAATCATAAAGCCTTATAAAGCAACAAGTTGCTGGAAGTTTTTACCACATTTTCACAACAACGAGCAACACTAAAAAGTTGTAAATGTTTTCCTAATTGTATGGTGCGCCCTATGGTGCAGTGCACCTAATGTGTTGTTGCGCGACTTCGGTCAAGAGGACTTAGGAGAGGACAGCATGATAACGGTATGAAAGTACCTGAAATAAAAAAAATCTGTCATTCCTTATTTAAACTAGAAACATTTTGACCAACTGAACCATTTGATGCTGAAAAAAATAATTCAATCAATAAATAATATTAAATCTAAATTGATCTGAAACATTAACACAGCAGCACCAATATATTTAACGTTTTTAGTCTGAAGAAATAGGTAAAAACGTGCTGATTTTTTTTTTCTAAATGACGGATTGTTTATTTCTGATCTCATAAAAGTGCAGCTGTTTTCCTGCATTACCTGCTGTCTTTATGTCTGTCTGACACCAACTAAACCACAGGCAGACAAAGAAAACATGGATGGAAAATAAAGACACGTCATCAAAATGTCTACAATAGTTCATAAAGAATGACATTGTTAGCATGAGCTTAGGAATCTAAGGGCAGCGGTGATCTTGGGCAACAGGCAGCGGTAGCAGTGGTCCGCGTGCCCCGATTCCCCTGGCAGACAGGGCCCACACCACCCCTCCCCTTTCGTTCTCACTCGCGCAGCCGCGGACAGACAGAACAGACAATAGGAACCGAATAGTGGACCAGATTATTTTCCAAGCACTGAGCCGCTGTCACCGCTGCCCCCACGTTAAATTTGCGCACCGGACAAACCTGTGCCTAAAACCGCCACCACCGCGCGCCCCCCCTGGCATCGCTTCGTGCCCCCCCCTGGGGGCGCGCCCCACTATTTGAGAAGCACTGGCTTAAAGGGACAGCGCCTCAGCGTACAATGAGTCGTCCTTGTTACATGTCTTGAAACCACAACGAACATACAGTTTGTATGTAACTTAAGTTTTATTACATCTTTTAGAAAAAACATCTGCAACTTCCTGCTTTTTCTGCCACAATTATCACAAATTGTGGCGGGGGGGGGGGGGGGGCTGTAGATCAACACAGACTATGAGTTTCTGCTTTTTTTTTTTTTGGGATGCTGGTGTGCCGCGGGATTTTTGTCAAGGTTAAAGTGTGCCGTGGCTCAAAACAGGTTGAAAAACACTGATCTACAGTGAGATAGCACAAGGGTTAATAAAAACAGAATTTGATGTTATTTAAATCTCCATTCCATCCATCCATCTTCTTCCGCTCATCTGGGAGTGGGTTGCAGGCGCAGCAGCATAAGCAAAGATACTCAGACTTCCTTCTCCCTGGCCACTTCCTCCAGCTCCTCTAGGGCGATCCCGTGGAGTTTGCATATATAATGCAAATGAATGCATACTGCTCTACAGGTTTGTGATTTTAGCTCAAAAAATGCAACTGAATTAAAAAAATATATGTCTTTCTTGAACTCCAATTGAAGTCCCTAAAGAAACACAGATAAAACCTCCATGAGTGTTACCTGTTGGGTGATAAAAAATAAACTGGAAGCCAACAGTACTCTGCTCTATGCACACATTTTTTCTTCATTTGTGTGGGTTGATTCAGGTCTTGCTTGGAGATCAGTGCTTAATGCAGGAAGAAAAACAGTTGGCAATGCATCATAATTTCAAATGCATTCTTAAAGCCAAGCCTTCAATTTCGCCCTTCGCCGGAGAGGACATAAAATTGAGTCTCATCTCCATATCGGGAAAATGCCTTCCCAGGCTTTTGATCGTTTACCTGTCCGAACTGCAGCAACCCAGGAAAGCATCTCATAAATCTGCATGATGCAAAGGAAAGGTCAAGTGCTACACACACTTATGGTGCTAAATCATGAAATGCTTTCTACAATTGTTCTCAGAAAGAAAAATAGATATGATATTAGTTCTACCACTGTCACCAAACTTAAATGTAATGCAACCCTGAATTTGTATTCACATAGTGCTCTCCAAAAGCGCATGAAATACATACTACAACTCTGTTAGAAAAAGAGGTACAATACAGGTCCATTTTTGTTCCCTAAGGTACAAACTTTGCATATGTACCCTTAAAGGTACAAAAATGTATCTTTAAGGTACAATTGTGCACCCTTAAGGTACAATCATGCACCTTCCATTGTACATTGTGAGCTTTTCGAGGTGTAAGGTACATATTTGTCCCTTACATATTTGTACCTTAATGTTTAAATATAAAATGGCAGGAATTAGTGGATGCTGAAAATGTCATCTCTCAATATAGAAACACAAGTTAACCTATACTATCAAACTCAATAATTATCAAACTAAATTTAACTAAGTTTTGAGATATGGGCAAAGTAAATCAGAATGTTTTGATTTTGTGAAGTGTCCCTTTGAATCATTTTTAATTATGTTAATGAGGATTATATAATCATTTACATTCACAAACAGTATTGAAGAATTTGATTTTCAAACCCTTTACCCTATTTATATTAGAATAAAACATACAAATAATTGTTAACATTTAAGTTGTGTTCCATTGAAAGGATCTAGCTACAGGCTAACCTTGACTCGGCGGAAGCATAAATATTGCAGCGCGGAAGGATACATGAGTGAATCGACAATGATCCAACGGTCAGTCTCTGTCTGTCGATCAAAGGTGGGAGGATGGCGCTTCGACATTTATCCACAGAGGATTTAATAACGGAGTTATTTCATTTTGGGATAGAGGTCACTGAAGATGAGAGAAGTAAATTCAATGGTAAAGTATTTGAAATTTTTATCAGTGTTTGTGGTGTTAATTCAAAGTTGGAAGTTAACTTTACTGTTAGCGCTAGCCAAGTTCATACTCTGTCAACAACATTAGCTAGCTAGACTCACTTTGACGAGTGCCATTACTAACGTTAACGTTAGTTAAAACATTATTAAATAATTATAGTATAAATAAATATTATAAATTAGCGGTACTATCTTGGCTACAGTTCACCATCGAGCTAACGTTAACTATTCTGCGGCAAAAAAAACGCTTCTCATCCAAAACTCTGCCGCGGAAAAGTTAACGTTAACGTGAAATATTAATAAAATATTTCAGAACAAAAGACAAATGAGCGGCAAACACGTTTTTTTTGCTCTCTTTTCTCTCACATTGTATGAAACCATGGCCCTGATCAAAATGTAAGTTTTGCAACCCAACTGGATCACGCCATTTGAGTTATTAATACTATGTCTGATGTTACATTCCTCACCTTATTGCCTCGCTGTTACAGGTTTTCGACCAATGATGACTATGTGAAAGTGTGTAAGGCCCTGATTTTGAAATACCCTTTCTTAAAGGACAAAGAAGGCAATGGTTATGTGAGTTGACAGAATATTAATTGCCAACCTTTATTTATTATACTAGAGTACTAATCCAGTCAAGATATTAACTATGTTTTCTGCATTTTGTTGCACACATTGTTTTTCACCATGTATTTTCATGCTTGTGCTTTCAGTTTTGTGCAAGTGGTTTGTACGCTTATTTAATTGTTCTGTTTTATATTCTTTTAAATAGCATACCTGGCACATGTCTCTCAAACGTAAGTTCAAATATGAGCGGGTGCCACTGGTAGATGATGAAGAAGTGAGAAAAATGAAACAGAAATTTGGTCATCGCAGAAAGCCTTTACAACTGGAATGAAACACAAGTAAACGAGCCAAGGCATCAAAGGTTAGAGCATCTTCTTTGGTTTGCTGTGTATCTATGTGTGCATGTTTTACACACAAGCAGTGTGACCCAATGGTTAGCCCCTTAACTCGGAATGGAATAGAATGGTCCCCCCTGTAAAGTGCTTTAAGTAGCTATGATAAAGCGCTAAATAAAATGTAATAGGGGCTCATTTTTCATAAACATTAAAAAAGGTAAAAGCAACTGTCAAATGAGCAAATGTTTGTCATCCCTCTGTGTCGTAGAAGGTGGATATTATTGGGGAGGATGATACCTCAGTAGCGAGCCATGTGAAAGTCCTGCAGGACCAGTACTGGAAGACACAGCCAGATGCCTGAATGGTGGAGGAACGGATGATGAGGACATTTGCTTGGAGAAGGCGAGAGATTGCCAATGGGATGACTATCAAAGAAGCCATTAACAAATATCCATGCCTTAACAGTCCATGCGGTGTGTGTCTACATTTATTTTCTTACATTTGTGTTGGGAATTCATAGTTATATTACTAAAGGCTGTCTTTTTTTAATTTTAAAATCCTATGATAATGTTGTGACATGTTTCCATGTTGCAGCTATTTCAGGAAATGGGCCGGCTTCATGATGAAATTAATATCTGCCGAAGATTCGAAGATGGCTTTAAGGTCCTTGAGCTTGACTCAAAGGAAATCTCCCCTTGCAGATCTGGCTTTGGAAGAAAGAGAGGCTGCCCTCACTGAAGATGTCCCTGGTAAGTGACTGACTGATCAGCCATGGTCACCCATAGTGTTGTGGAGCCATTTAAGCTTAATTTCTTTTCCATTTGTCTATAAGATAAGGTCTAAATAACCAAAATACACTGTACATTCACGTAATACACTTTTTTTTTTTTTTAACTTAATTTTCAGGGATTGATTTCAGAGCTGCAATCCTGCTGCTGCCGATTCTTTTCAGGGAGAAAAATGACATTCTCGTCATCCTTGGGGAGGTATGTAATATGCATATAGTTTTATTTTTTAATTTTTTTTACATTACTTCCCACAGAGACAGTCCAACAGTTTTTTTGTGTATGTGTGTGTTTATATATATATATATATATATATATATATATATATATATATATATATATATATATATATATATATATATATATATATATATATATATATATATATATATATATATAAAATGAACTTTTTTTTTTTTTTAATGAATGTTTGTGGTAGATTTAAGGTAACTACTTAATGACCTTTATGATCGCTTAAAGAACTAGTGCGTGACGCGTTTATACTTCTCTGTCGCTGCCATTTTGGTCTAATAATCATATTTTGCGTTGTCATATTTCATTTTTTGTTGTCCCAGCCCTAGCCCCTAGTTGTTTTGATTGTTAAAAATCAATAATTTATCAATATTGAACTTACTTATTACAATTTTCACAAATTGTGACTGTAAAGCTTCTTTGACACAATTTGCATTGTAAAAGGCGCTATATAAATAAATGTGACTTGACTTGATTTGAATCTCTTCCAGGAACAGCCACCAACGCCATATCCTACTGTACAACTCGAAGCTGTCACTGACTGGAGAAGTGTGCTGACTCAAAGGGTCCCTGCAGTGGTCAAACTGGATGGGCGGTCAGTCTGCAGAGCGCTTGGTTTGGAGGAAGTTGTTATTGCTGCTTTTTGTGCTTATTTCATCTACAACATTGTATATCCATCTCGCCTGTAGAACCCCCTGATTTTCATTCAGCGGTATGTTCTAAAAATGTCTGAGGTTAATGATAAGCCTCTACCTGTTAGTGTGACCCGGGTAATCAACATTTTAGCTTGATCAATAACCGCAATGCCTACACCATTCAGCTGTGCTAAATGCTCTCGAAGAGCCTTCACATTGATGAAGTTTTGAGGTGATGGATTTTCATGCTTTGGATACATATTGTGTTGATGATAAACTTTCTGTTAGTATGCAGCATTTATGTTAAGCTGTGTTGGGAGGGTTGTATAGCATTGTGGATGAGCTCAAAGCTTGTGTTTTTTAATCCAGAACATCAAGTGTCATGTAGTTTATTCTTTAACCCTTTATAGGGCACTCAATGAAATACTCTAAAATTCAAAAATTCAACCTTAGAGTGTTATTGGAGAACATAACAAGACTTCATATCATTGGTGACATTTTTCAATTTTTTTTTTATTTTCATGTAGAAAATTAATGCCAATGAAGTTAACATATTTGGTTACTTGCCCGTGAGTGGGAAAACAAATTCCAATAAGTATACATATATATATATAAATATAAGAAAAACACATATTATGTATTTTAATATTTGAACATCACTTTTAGAACATAAAAGTGTAATAACAAAAGTGTTGAATAGACCCTCACACAACTGTGTGTGAGGGTCTGGGAATGTCCTGGTTGTGGGTGGGTGGGACGAAGTCGGGGTCTGACACATCATCATCTTGATCCTCATCATCCTCACTAATGTCAGGGTGGACTGACACAACAGCAGTCTCCCTCCTCTTGCCATGAAAGATTGATGGAAGCCAAAAATTAAACACATGCAATAAAACAACTTTCATAACATCATAAACTGACAAAAATCACTCTATCACTATTCATAAACTAAAAACAGTGTTTAAATTCTCTATGAATCACTGTATAGTGACATAAAAACATTTGGCAAAATTTAAAACATAATATGCTAAGTATTATTTCTCTATTTGTAAAAAAATGCACTAATATGGTTTGTTAGATGCATAGGGCATATGTTCAACAACAGACATACCAAGTAAAATTTTGTTTTTAGTGAAAAGGGCGTATGATCAAATATGGTGCCTGCATTTTTCATGCCGTATTTCCACTCATTTCAATAAATTCTCCGCAAACAACTTCAATGTCAACACTTAACACAACTATTCAACAATAAAATGTATGAGTTTCATCAACTTACCATGGTTAGTTTTGATGATTCCTTTGAAAATGTCCAGTGAACTGAGCTGCAAAAGCAAATTTTTCTGACTTTGGAGAAAAGGGGAAATTTGATGCGACCCTGTTCTCTGCTAATTGGTCAAGTTGCACAATTGAGTAACCTATAATGTAGGATGATCTTTGCTGATTGGCTGGGTAAAGATCACATGATTCTTGAACTCACTGAGACACGGGATGGGCGTGATAACTAACGTGCGGAAATTACCAAAAACAGTCACTTGCCCGATAAAGGGTTTTAAGTGACTCTCTTTACTTTGGTGTGGTGTGTTAAAGTGTTTTGCTTGGTCTTTGAGTTTGAATAAACTTATGTGTTTCTGCACTATATTGCTGTTCTTATTAGTGATATTCATGAAATTGAAAGAAGGAAAATATAAATGGTTCCATTGTATTTATTCCCTGTATCGGATATCGCTGTTCATTTTGTTGAGTGGCAGTAAGTTGTCAGTTGGTCAGTGAAATGCATCTTAAAAAATGTAACTAATTATTTTTAATGTTTTTTATATCAGACATGACATCCTAAACATTGTGACATTTTATTTTGGGATGTTACATTGTATGGTTGTGAGATGAATTATTATTGAATCTGTGAATTAAACTGTTTTCCATTTAAGGACTAAAATAAATGTCTAAAATTCAGTTAGTAGTTGTTTGTCTTTATTTTCTTTCACTCCTTAAGGAATAAAAAGGAACTTTTTTGCCACCTAAAGGTACAAAATGGCTTTGTCACTGGGGCGGTACCCTAAAGGGACAAAATTGTACCTTTTTCCAGAGGTACTTTATTGTACCTTTGTCTAAGGTACGTTATTGATCCTCAAAGGTACAGTATTGGCCCTTAGAAGGTACAAACAAGTAAGGTACAAATTTGCTCCTCTGACTCAAGGTACAATAATGTACCTTTGAGGGTACCACCCCAGTGACAAGCTTTTGTTCCTTAAAGGTACCGTTTTGTACTTTTTTTTCTGAGAGTGAAGGGGCGTAATGGAATATTTTTGGTCTCTAACTTTCAAGCAGATGTTATAAACAACGAGGGCGAGTAGAAGAGCGAAGAGTAAATTCAATCGTGGGGTTTTAATATCTCTAAGAAAAACGGTAAGCATGAACAGAGGCCGTCCGTATGAAAATAGTTTCTCAAATGCGCTACTCAAAAACCATTATCAAGCAGCTTTATATGAAAAACTCAAAACAGGACAAATTTTTCAGCCAGTGTGAGATGCAATTGTAGAAAAATACTCCAAAATGAGGATCTATGTTATTTTCTTACTGTTTTATTTTATTTTAACAGAGAATTCCCATTATCTTCTCAACGCTTAAAAAGTCTAAAAAGCAGTTAGAAAACAGCAAATGTTAGGTGTTTAAAATTTCTCTTATCTGAACAGAAAAAGGCAAAATTTATCTGGCCCGTTTTTTTCTGTAGCATTTAATGAGTTCATGTTTGTCATTAGTGACAAAATTGTCATGGTGCCTCTGTCAGCTCTCCTCCCCCTCCCCTCTCTGCTTGGCTCCTGATTCATCTCAGCTGTGTCCACTCACCTCATCACCGCCCAGACCTTCATAAGGAGATCCAGAATCAGCATTCATCGCCAGTTCGTTGCCCCTGCAGGTGCTTAACCTGGTCTCATGTCTAGTTCAGTCCAAGTGTTCATGTTCACGTCTAACCTTGTTATTGCCTCGCCTTCAGGACATTCTAACCACGAGTGGACACCTGGGTCACCAGATCACCTGAGCCACAGAACCTCAGGACCCCCAGCCTCGCCACGAGCCCACACCAACGTCCAGCCACGCCATGAGCCAACTCCGACCTTCAGCCTCGCCATGAGCCATTCGCTTCGGCCTCCAGCCACATCAAGATCTCACACAACTCCAATTAACATCAAAACTTTACTTACCTACTTACCTACTTACTCACCTTATGTTTCCTTCCGGGTTCAAGCGCCTGGCTTTGCTTCGCCTAGCTTGCCACGAAAGAATGAACTGGCCATACTCCAGACCCAGCTGACTTGGAAGGACTTCGTCACACAGTCTTGCAGCAAGGAGCATTTTTGGAACTACACTCCAACGCCATCTCTCTGATTACAACAATTCAAGAGGATTTTAATTCATGAATCAATTGTATATCATGAACTCTTAGTTCAGAATAGTTCACGAAAAGTTCCTGCTTGTGTCCAACCTTCCGGCAACAATCCTGTTACCAATTCCGCAGCGTCACCGGAAAACGACCACCTCCAACCGGAACCTTTCCTAGGAGATGTTCAAGCCTGTGGAGGTATCCTATTGCAGTGTCAGTTGATCTTCCAGCAAGCACCCAGGAACTATGAGTCCTACCATAGTAAAATCACGCTAATCATTAACTCCCTTTGCAATAAAGCGCATCAATGGGCTCAAGCATTCATTTTGGCCAACCCCATTTCAATAATGTCCTATGATCGCTTCATCAGTGAGTTCCGGTTAATTTTTGATCAGCCTCGCAAACAGGAAGAAGTCACGCGAAAATTGCTAAGCCTTGAGTACGCAATCATTTTTGGTAGGCGATCACGTGATTGACTTCCGCATCCTAGCGGTAGAAGTCGGCTGGCCCAATCAACCTCTGAAAGGTGTCTTTTATCAATCCTTACATGAACCTACTAAAGATCACCTTTGTACCCAACCAGAAGCCACCACATTTGAAGAACTAGTAACTGCTGCCCTCCGTTCCGACATCCGGGTTCGGGAGCAGCTCAATGAACGCAAACAATCCCACAATACCATGGCCACCTCTGCTACTCCTAACTCACCTCCTCGCTCTCAGATCATTCCTCCTCCCAAGTCATTTGAGGAGCCTCCAAACTATGCGCTGAAGAACGCCAAAGCGTCACGAGGAGGGCTCTTGTTTCTATTGTGTCAAACTGGGACATTTAGTAAATCAATGCCCGATTCATTTAAACTCCCGAGCCCCCCCGTTAGAAGGCAGGCCGCAAGCGGGTGTTTCTGTGCGTCACACAGGCTGTATTTATTTTTCTTACCTGTCAAGATCTGTTATAATTCTGAAGTTCATAGTTTGCAGGCCCTCATAGATTCCGGTGCAGAACAAAGCCTGATAGATTTCGATCTCATCTCCATACTCTCTCTTCCCACTGAAAAGTTAGACACTCCTATCGAAGCTTCTGGCCTAGGAGGTCAACATCTTTCCCACATAACCCAGCATACCAAACCCCTTCTTCTAATCTCGTCTGGTAATCATAGAGAAACTATTCAATTTTTTATCACTAATTCTAAGGATTTTCATGGTTAAAATCCTCAGTTAAACTGGACTCATCGGCAGATTCTAAACTGGAGTACCTATTGCATGGACACTGCCTCCAGTCCGCTGTTCCCACTGTCTCCTCTCATATTTGTAACTCTCCTGACAATGTTGATTTGTCCAAAATTCCTGCCTGTTATCATGATTTTGCCTCTTCATCGCCCATACGACTGCGCCATAAATCTCCCTGGTGCTCCCCTTCCCAAGGGGAAGCTTTACAATCTGTCCGGCCCAGAAAAGAATTTCATGGAAAACTATATTCAGGAGGCTTTATCCGTGGGTCACATCCGTCCCTCTTTGTCCCCAGTGGGAACAGGGTTCTTCTTTGTCGAAAAGAAGGACTAAACATTACGCCCTTGCATCTATTATCGGGAATTAAATCACATCACTGTCAAAGACAATTATTCACTTTCCCTCATATAATCCGTTTTTGATTCCATACAAGAGGCTCATATATTTTTCAAACTGGATTTACGCAATGCCTACCATCTCGTACGTATCAAGGAAGGCGACGAGTGGAAAACAGCCTTTAACACACCTCTTGGTCACTATGAATACACAGTTATGCCCTTTGGATTAACTAACGCCCCCGCCATTTTTCAAAGAATGGTTAATGATGTACTCCGTGACTTCCTTAATTGCTTCGTTTTTGTGTACCTGGACGACATTCGCATCTATTCTCAAAATATCTCCCAACACGAAAATCATGTCTGTCAAGTTCTTGAAAGACTGTTAGAAAATCAACTCTGTCAAATTTGAAAAGTGCGACTTTCACGTCTCATCAGTACAATTCCTGGGTTACATCATTGAAGCAGGACATATTCGACCGGACCCTTTTAAGATTGAGGCCGTCAGTAACTGGGAACTCCAGTAATAAATTTTATTGAACCCAGATAGGACGTTCTGTTAGACGGTGACATCTGAAAATCAATTTTAACCGGATGCTGTAGCTGCTGCTTGAAAACAATTTCAACCAGCCTTTTCAAAAGGTAATGGTTTGATAAGACTAAACTTAAAAAAAAAAATTAAAAGAAAAAAAAATCAGAAAACAAAATTAATTTCCAGGAAAAAAAAGAAATATTAAAAAATGTAAACATTTCATAAAACAAAATTAATTTACAGAAAAAAATGAAATATTAAAAAATGAAAAACATTTCAGAAAAAAAAAGAAATATTAAAAAATGAAAAACATTTCAGAACACAGAATGAATTTCCAGAAAACAAAACGAAATCTTCAAAAATGAAAAACATTTCCAAACCGGAAGAGGCAGGTACTATGGGACAACGCTGATTGGATGATGATTTTTGTCTATCAGTTGAACTGAAAAGTATTTTAAATGAAGCGATGCCGGATTTTATCGTCCAAACAACAATGTACTATAATAATCCACGTATTTCCCATTTATATATCAAATAAAAATTGCGGCAAACTGTTAATTAACTTTTAAATTATTTTTTTTAACATTTCGCCTGACACACGATCACCCGGAAGTAGTTTGTGAGCACTTTTACTTTGAACGCTGTGCGCTAATTTCTACGGCTGCGAGGTTCACGCTGTCAATCATCTTCAGGTAAGAATCAAGTCTGTGATCTTTTCTTTTGTCAGTCACATGTCTCTAAGGATGTTAATTTTAGGATGTTAATTAAAGTGCTGCTTTGAAAAGATAATTTCTTTTTATCTTGCGCATGCGCAAAAGGAACCCGATGAGACGAACCGTCTTCACATGATAGCCGTTCCCGTTTTCGGTGACAACATGAGAGAAAAAGCTCCGAGCCAGCCTGATTCTGTGATTTATACAGTAATTACAGTAATTATATGGCATCAGTGTTACTAAAAATCGACTTTAAGACTGAAATCAGTAAATAAGTTCTTATGGGAAATAATATTAAAGCGCATTGTATATTTTTGAACCATGCATATACATATACTGACACTTAAAAATAAATTTTAAAAGTTTATAAAATACTTAATTGAATTAACATGTGATATTTCTGCAGGTGAAGTTACTCAAAGCGAAGTTCCAGAAAGGTTTGTGCTGCAGAAAAACAGATGGCAGCTCTACATGGGAATTCAAAAAGACTAAAGTCATTCAGATCATTGTGCAGTGTGCAGGCAAGTCACCATGATTTATGTGCAATGTAATCAATAAATATTATTTAACCTTAATATTTAAATTTTTCTTTTTTTTTTTTTAATTGCAGGTGCTTTAAAAAAAGTCTTTAACCTGCTGCATAAGCCTGATTAGTTGTAAATGATGCAGTGGGGAGTGAAAAACGAAGCACAATTCCTGGCTTTAGCGTCGGGCTGATGATCTGGAAATCACATCTGAGGAATCGCAT
Source organism: Oryzias latipes (assembly GCF_053564925.1). NCBI lineage: Eukaryota > Metazoa > Chordata > Actinopteri > Beloniformes > Adrianichthyidae > Oryzias > Oryzias latipes. The sequence continues at coordinate 9,006,430 of NC_136256.1, read as the reverse complement.
CAAACACTTGTACAACTCCAAACAACTTAATGTTCCTTTAAGCAAAACTCCAGTTTAAAATGTTCATATTAGGCTTGCTTCATTTAGGAGTTTTTCCATGTTTACCATTTTAGGTTTTAAAGCTTTATTAACAAAGATGATGTTTGATTTTCAAAGCTGTTGTTTAGAAATGTTTCTTTGTCAATGAAAAAACTGAATGCTGACGTGAGGATTGTAATAATGGATATAAAAATAAACAAATTTGTTTCATAGCAATGCAGTATATTTATTGAAAACTTAACATGAATACGTTATTCAGTAACAGAAACAAAGAAACAGTTGTGGATTTTCCTTTATGGGCTTCTTCATGCAGTCAATCAAATGTTGCGCTTACAATCAGCATTTACTCAGCGTACCTGTCAGTCACATTTAATAGAGGAAAAAATGCATCTGGGAAAGTCTGTTTGTGCTTAACAACTATATCAAAAAGAGTCATGTCAGGGAAGTTTTGTCCACATTGCTGCTCAGCATCACATCCAGAGGAAGATGCACAGGTAAGAGACGCCAGTTCCTGCCCGTACATGCTTGCAGCTTCCTCTGCACTGGACTCCAGCTCCATTGAAATCCCTGACAGAAATAAATTAATAAATTAAAAATCCCTAACAGAAAAACATCAGCTGCCCTTCATCTTTCATTCAGGAAAAAGTTGAGTTCATCAAAATGAGGAGAAAATGGGTTAAACCAGAAATTCATTAGGGAGGGGTCAAAACACCAAACTCAGAATAAAATACATTATTTCAGTCTTATAAAAATACATTCTAAAACAATTTGGTATTCCTCCTGTGCCTGAAAGACTAAAATGTTTTTTTAAAGATTTATTTTACCATACAGACTTTGCCACCTTTAGTTACACACCTGTACATGTCTGATGATGTGCACATCCAGTCATTTACTGTCATGTTTCTGTGCACTGACACACTCTAAAGTCACAGATCTTAATAGTGTGAATAAGAAGCATTCATAAATGTTATTCTGAGACACAAACTGCTGCAGTTTACCTGACAGCTTTGCTGATTTATGCTGCTGGTACACCTGTCTGAGAATCCTGCCCACGTGACCCCCCCTCTCCAGCTGATGAGGTAACCTGTCATTAACGTATGACTGAAGGATCTTGGATCTGTCTGTAAACACCCACCTAGAAATCACGTTTAACGCTACATTAATTAGATCAAACAAATGTGCCTCCATACCTTATCTGTGGATGGCGGGACTGCATTTCCTGATGTGCGCCGTCTTTTAACACACGTTTCTTCGCAACTGCTGATTCAGACAGAATCCTCCCACAGAAATTTCGAAACATTTGTAAACCTGGTTGGTGTTGATATTTCTGCATGCGTTCTGTCATCACATCCGCTAAATATTCAAAGATTAAAGTTTAAGTTAACGTTTTATCGTCCTTCCCTTATCTTGTTTACCTGCGGAACGGACGTCATCCACACAAACTACTACTACGTTTGGAAATGTTTTTCATTTTTGAAGATTTCGTTTTGTTTTCTGGAAATTCATTCTGTGTTCTGAAATGTTTTTCATTTTTTAATATTTCATTTTTTTTCTGAAATGTTTTTCATTTTTTAATATTTCATTTTTTTCTGAAATGTTTTCATTTTTTAATATTTCTTTTTTTTTCAGGAAATTAATTTTGTTTTCTGAAATATTTTCATTTTTTAATATTTCTTTTTTTTCTGGAAATGAATTTTGTTTTCTGAAATGTTTTTTTCTTTTTTTTTTCTTTTTTCTTTTTTATGTTTTGGTTTCTGAAATTTTGTTTTGTTTTTCTAAAATGTAATACTGCTTTTTAAATAGTTGCTGTGATCTTAAAAATGTTTTTGTATCGAGTGATTTGTTGAATGGTTTGCACTTCAGGGCCACCGTACTTTTTCAAGGAAGACCAGTCATCTTTTTAAGTGGGAGAACTTGCACAATTGGTGGCTGACTAACTGCCTTTTTGCCTCTCTGTATATGTAGTTGCCATTGCCGGATGGTGTCAGCCCTCATACCCTGAGGATCTGTCTGCACCGGCTGTCGGAAGTTCTCCAGCATCTTTTCAACATGAGCGTCAGACTGGAGAGGGTGCCGCTCCTCTAGAAGACCTCCTGCCTGGTCCCTGTACCCAGGAAGTCATCTTCATCTCACCCTTTGGATTTCTGTACTACTGCCCTCACTTCTCATGTAATGAAGGTGCTGGAGAGGCTGATGTTGGCTCGTGTTAGACCGTTGGTTTGCTCCTCTCTGGACCCTCTGCAGTTTGTCTACCGGCCACGCCGAGGAGTGGATGGTGCATCTGGATGTTGGTGGAGGCCGCGTGAGAAACATCTTCTTTGATTTCTCCAGTGCCTTTGATACCATACCATTCGTTACTGGGTGATAAGCTGCAGCTGATGGGTGCTGGTGCGTCCACCGTCTCCTGTATCACTGACTACATGACAGACAGGCCACAGTTTGTCCAACTGGACGGTGTCCTGTCTGATGTGGTGCTGAGTGGTGTGGGAGCCCCACAGGGCACTGTGCTCTCTCCATTTGTGTTCACCTTGTTCACCTCTGATTTTTTTCACAACTGAGTCATGCCACTTATATATTTATACATACATACATACATACATACATACATACATATATATACATGTGTGTGTATATATATATATATATATATATATATATATATATATATATATACGTACGTACTAGTCTCCACTGAAACATTCACTGAGCACACTGTCAGTTGGGGCCTTGAGCTTGATGTATTCATGGATCTTGGATGTTTCATCCTGGATAGTGGTTTCTACGCTCACTAGTCCTCGGCCTCCTTCCTTGCGGCTAGCATACAGTCTCAGGGTGCTGGATTTGGGATGGAACCCTCCATGCATGGTGAGGAGCTTTCGTGTTTTAACATCCGTGGTCTGTATCTCTTCCTTTGGCCATCTTATTATTCCTGCAGGGTATCTGATAACGGGCAGTGTGTAGCTGTTTATTGCCCGGGTCTTATTTTTGCCATTGAGCTGGCTTCTCAGGACTTGCCTTACTCGTTGGAGGTATTTAGCTGTTGCAGCTTTCCTTGTTGCCTGCTCCAGGTTGCCATTTGCCTGTGGAATTCCAAGGTACTTGTAACTATCCTCGATGCCTGCTATTGTTCCTTCTGGGAGTGAGACCCCTCCTGTGTGGACTACCTTGCCTCTCTTTGTCACCATCCGGCTGCATTTCTCGAGCCCGAATGACATCCTAATGTCAGTACTGTAGATCCTGGTGGTGTGGATCAGGGAGTCAATGTCGCGCTCGCTCTTAGCATATAGCTTGATGTCATCCATATAGAGGAGGTGACTGATGTTGGCCCCATTTCTGAGTCGGTATCCATAGCCAGTCTTGGTGATTATTTGACTGATGGGGTTGAGACTTATGCAGAACAGCAGTGGGGACAGAGCATCACCTTGCTATATCCCACATTTGATGGACACTTGTGCAAGTGGCTTCCCATTGGCTTCAAGGGTGGTTTTCCACAGCTTCATTGAGTTTCCTATGAAGGCTCTTAGAGTCCTGTTGATGTTGTACAGCTCCAAGCATTCAGTGATCCATGTGTGTGGCATTGAGTCATAGGCCTTCTTGTAATCAATCCAGGCTGTGCACAGGTTGGTGCGTCGTGACTTGCAGTCTTGAGCGACTGTTCTGTCGACCAGGAGTTGGTGTTTGGCTCCTCTGGAGTCTCTACCAATGCCCTTCTGTGTGTTACTCATGAATTGATCCATGTGCCTATTTATCTTTGTTGCAATGATGCCTGACATGAGCTTCCATGTTGTGGACAGACAGGTTATTGGCCGATAGTTGGATGGGACTGCACCCTTTGAGGGATCCTGAGAAATTCAGATCCTCAGAAATTCAGCGGGCGCGGGCGGGATGAAG